>NC_140296.1:74469135-79269135 GCF_964211825.1 Aythya ferina
AATGAATGCGAGACAAATTTGTCCTACAGATTATTGAATATATTGAATGTAGTTATGAACCAGAAAAGTAATTCAACATCTATGTTACTTTAGCAGGCATACAGAATGGATTTTTTTCCTCTCTCTCTATATATATATATATTTAAAATTTATTTAAGAAGACTGTATTTAAGCTAAATCTCTAGAATGTTTTTCATAAATGATGTCCTTGTACACATCCTGTATGAAAGACCTAAAAGGGAGGAGGTAAACTACTGACTTTTAATTAAAATAACCATTATGAAGAGAGGGATTATTATTATTTTTTTTAATCACTTTTTAAAGGCGGGTTATCCAGTCATCAACACATTTAGAAAAACAGAAGACTTGATTCTCTTGATTCTCTCAGAATCAAGAAACAGAAGCTTGATTCTCTCTTATTAGGCAAAGGTATGGCTAGCTGGCATCAGTAGGAACTATAAAGATGTCAATAAGATTTGCTTGCATCTGAGTCTTGACTACAATCACATGAAAAAAATCAAATAAATGAGAGTCCATAAGTTTTCAGTAAAGCACAGGTTTTCTTTCTTGATAAAATAGCCAATTCTGTACATTTGACAAGCAGCAAACATTTCCATGAAGCAAAAGAAAATGGTTAAAACGTCTTTCCTTTAAACATGCATTTTTAACATTTGTACATGCAGATAAATCCATTTCTGAAAGAAATAAAAAAAAAAAAAAAAAAAAAAAGCATAGCCCATCTGCAGAAGAAGATGTAAACAGATCAGAGCAGTCAGGTTGCAAGCTGGAAGTTGCATTGTACCTGCATTATGTGTGTAATGCATTATGTGCATTATGTCTGTGAAAGTAAAGCTATTCAGAAGATTCTGGATCTGCGTGTGCCAATCTGACAGCCTCCAGCAAACAGAAGGGAGCCTCTTTTTGCTGCTTACTATATTTCTGTGGCATTACCAGTTAGGAGCAACAGTCACAGGCAAGGAAAGCCCTTGCATTGGACAAACCAACCACCAGAAAGACAGTTACTTTCCCAGAGACTTTATGATGTAAATTGAATAAACATGTTCAGAGATCCTCATTATGGCTGGACAGAGAAAAACAATTTACGTGCTTACTATCACTCTTCTACTATGAACAAACAGGTTTGCTTCATTTATCAACCTATAACACAGATTAGAAGAAAAGGGAAATCTTTTGCTTCCTTAAGAAGTCTCCAATGAAGCAATGTAATTCCTCTCAAGAGCAAAGGAAAAGTAGAGATGAAATTAGGACCTTATGAGTCATAGTTTGTTCTATGTTCTATTCAACATCTGCAAGCTAACCTTTATTCAAGGATATTCAGAATTGAATTTCTTGTATTTTTATCAATACAAGTCTATGCTGAAAAACAACTGAGTCTAAGATATCTGTATTTAACCAATGTGTGTTTGATTCCTCCTGTTTTCCACAGTAAGATAAAAATTAAAATTAAAATTAAAATAAAATAAAATAAAATAAATAAATTAAAAAAAAAAAAAAAGTAAAATAAAAATCAAAAAGAGAAAGAGAGAGAGAAAACCTTTTTTTTTTTTTTTTCCCCTTTGTAAAAGCAACAGGGGAATATTAGCAATAAAAGGAAAATTATTAAGTTCACAGAAAAATATCCTGAAGGATTATAATAGCTAAGTGATCTGAACTAAGTTACTTGTGCCAAAAGAATAAAGCTTTACTGGTGATATTTTTCCCTAAAAGATTCCAAACAGAAGGAAAATTTAATTGATTGTGTTTTAGTAGGACAAACAAAATTTCACTGAAAGCAAATGGGTTTGAAATTTTTGTCATGATTGATTAGTCTTGACCTGGTAATGGTTGTAGACTAGACTATCTTCTGTGAAAATCAATGTATTTTTTATACCTTTCTACTGTTTTGAAATGTATCATAGAATCACCGAATCATAGAATATTCTGAGTTAGAAGGGACCCAAAAGGATCACAGAATGGATTGGGTTGGAAGGGTTGGAAGATCATCTAATTCACCCCCCCTGCCATAGGCAGGGATGCCACAAAGTATCAACCAGTCCAAATCCTGGCTCCACACAAGACCACCCAAAAATTAGACCACATGTCTGAGGGCGTTGTCCAAATGCTTCTCTAACTCCAGCAGGCTTAGTTTTATGACCACTTCCCTCAGGAATATTTCCTGTGTGTGCCTGACCTCCCTCTCAGTGAATAACCTTTTCCTAATGTCCAACCTGAACCTCCCCTGATGCAGTTTCATGCTATTTCCTGGTCCTGTTTCTGGTTACCAGAGAGAAGAGATAATTGCCTCCCCTTCTGTCACCCCTCATGAGGAAGCTGTAGGCTGCAATGAGGTCTCACCTCTCCTCTTCTCTAGGCTGAACAAACCAAATGACCTCAGCCGCTCCACATATGTCTTTCTCTCTAGACTTTTCATCATCTTTGTTGCACTATGAGTGACCTTTAGACACTGTCTAATAGTTTTATGTCCTTCTTATATTGTGGTGCCCGAAACTGCACACAGTACTCCAGGTGGAGCCACATCAGCACAGACTAGAGCAGGACAATCACTTCCTTCAACCATCTAGCAATGCTATTCTTGATGCATCCCAGGATACAGTTGGGCCTCCTGCCAAGGAATACTGTTGACTCCTGTTCAACTTGCTGTCAACCAAAATCCTCAGGTCCCTTTCTACATGGGAAGGGATCCCTTTCCACTGTTCTCCAGAGTCTTGTTCCCTAGACACTACATATATCCAGGATTGCTCCATCTCACGTGCTGAATCAGACACTTGCTGTTGTTAAACTTCATGTGGTTTGTGATTGCCCAGCTTACTGACTTGTCAAGATCTCTCTGCAAGGCTTCTCTTCAACAGAGTTAACAGCTTGTCCCAATTTAGTGTTGACCATAAACTTACCAATTATGTCTCCATGTCCTGCACCCAAGTCTTTTATGAAAACATTACAGAGAACTGACCCTAAAATGGAGACAGGAGGAATGCCACCAGTCTGATGGTGGCTAGTCATTAGTAGGGTTCATCATTTATCACCATTAAATTACCATTTATTATAACACTTTGAGCTCCAGACATCAACCAACTGTTCACTCATCACATAATGCTTTTGTCTGGCTGTGTGCTGGACATTTTGCCCAGAAGAATACTATAAGAAAAAGTATCAGAAACTAGGCTGAAATCCAAAAAGATTACATCAGCTGGCTTCCCTTGGTCAACTAGGTGAACTAAAAGAATATTAAATCCATTAACTAAGAATGCGTGTTTTCTGTGACCAATGTCTGCATTGCCTTTAAGGTGTTTTTCAATAATTCCCAGAATTTTCTTTTCCGTAATTTTATCAGGCACTGAAGTGAGACTGATAGGGCTGTAATTACCAATGTCTTCTTTCTTTTTCTTCTTGAAAAATGGAACGACATTTTCTAGCTTTCAGTTGACTGTGACCTTTCCAGATTCCCAAGACCATAGCAAAATAATTGAGATGATGTCATCCCATGATGACATCAACCAGCTCTTTGAGCACCCTGGGATGAATCCCATTGAGGTCCATAGACTTATATATATCTTGCTGGAGTAGCAAATTCTGCGGGTCCATCATCAGTGTTGAAGACAGAGGGAAAAAAGGCATTAAACATCTCTACTTTGAGTATGTCCCTATATTTGAGGTGACCATCCTCATGAATTAATAGACAAGTGTTATCTCAGGTTCTCCTTTTGCTACTAAGATACTTTTAAAAGCTCTTTTTATTGTCCCCCACAGTACTGGCCAGCTTCAACTTTAACTGAGCTTTGGCCACACAAATCTTCTCCCTGCAATGCCAAACAGTATCTCTGCAGTCCTCACATGTCACCTGACCTCTTTTCCACTGGCCATACACTTTCTTTGTTGACCTAAGCTCTAGAAGACCCCTACTCAGTCAAGCCAGCCTTCTGCTCTGGGTGCTTGACTTCTGCCATTTTGGAATTGCCTGTTCCTGCGCTCTTAGGAGGTGGTACAACCAGCACTGATGAACCTCAATGTCTTTAAAAGCAGATTCCCACGAGACCTCACTAACAAGTTCCCTGAGCAGTCTGAAGTCTGTTCTTCCCCATTTTGGTATCACTTTTCCTCTTATCACTAAACGTTTTGAACTCATCTACTTCATGGTCACTATGACCAAGATAGCCACCAATTGCCACTTAACCCACAAGACACTCTTGGTTTACAAGTAGCAAATCTGAGAGGTCACTTTTTCTGGTCAGCTCTCTTAGTATATGTATCAAGAAGTTATCATCAAGTTGTTTTATGAATCTCCTGGACATGTTTGTATCAACTGTGTGGTATTCCCAGTTTATGTCTGGCAAATTGAAGTGCCCTATAGGGACAAGGCCACCTGATCTAGAGGTATCTCTTAGTTCCTTAAAGAATAATTAATTGGTGTTACCATCCTGGCTTGGTCTATAGGGGACTGGCACAATGACATCTGCTTTATTTGCTTGTCCCTTAATCCTTAACCAGAGGCTCTCAACCATGTCATTGCCGAAGTATTTTCATAGAAACTCAATTAGCTATGGATGAGATTTGTAGGGAATTAGGTAACTACTAGCTATTCAAACATAGGAACATCATTTTCACAGAGCACAAATATTTACAATCAAATGTTATTTGTTATAAATGGAGCACAACTGAAATGTGAAAAAAATATATATTTTTGATAGTATATCAAATATAGAATCACATACTTAAGTAAATGTTAAAAAAATCTTTAACATTTCTAGAAAATGAACACAGACCTATGCAACCTACTTGGAGAGATTTGATTTTCTTAAACATACAAGATCTGATTTTATGTAATCTAATGTTATAGCAATGAATAAAACTCTGGTTTTAGTCTCTTCTCTTAAGTTTCGATAAAGGCTATAAGTGCTTACTTTACCATTTCCCAGATACCAAAGGGGGTACTTAGTTTTAGGTGAACACATAATACAATCCACAGATAGCTTGGGAAACAAGAAACAAATAAAAATTGAAAACTCCGAAACCATTTTTTTCATTGTTGTTTTTATTATAAGTCCTCCCATTTTTCCTACTGTAATTGTATTACATCTTGCATCATTATATTTTTTTAATCAATCTAAGCTCTAAGTGAACCAGTGTTACCATAGGAGACGTGGGACTAATGAATGCCAAAAGAACACATTTTTATCAATTCCCTAAATGGAAAACATTTAGAAGGCAGAAATGAAAAGATGAAAATTGATGACTTTTGTCAACTGCTGACCTTTACCTGAAGATATCTACTGAAGAACTCACTTAACATCTATCACTTACGTTTTATTCATTTAATACTCAGATTCCTTGTATAGATTTAGGAGCTATTCAAGGCAAAAATTAATTGGCAGTTCTGAAACAGAAGCTCCATAAACACACAGAGAGGTTTTTTTTTTTTTTTTTTTTTGTTTTGTTTTGTTTTGTTTTGTTTTGTTTTGTTTTTCCTCTCTGTATACTGTGATATATACTGGCTTGATAGGTTACTGTAAGCAGTTAAAATATTTCAGTTTTTCTGTGTCCATCAATTTGTCATTACAAGGAATGACAAAAAGGTCTGAAATAATTAAAACAAAAATGTGTTTGTTTTGTGTTCCTTCCAAGAGTACATCTCACTGGTTGGTGAAAGCATGCAACTTTAACTCTATGACCCTTTGCACACTGCTCCCCTGCCTCCTCAGAAAAGAATACTGCCTTGTTACAGTGAGTGAGTAACACTTTACATTTTTTCTTTTAATTTATGTATAAACATTGCAAAACCCTGCAAACACTAAGGACTTAAAGACATAAGGACTTCATATAAAATGAAGGTTTTAACCTGTTTTTCTTTTGTTCAGCCAGAATCTTTATAATACTATTAAACTGAAACATTTAAGATTTATGTTAACATTTAACATAACTGAAACATGTAGTTCCTGTCTACAAAAAAGGTACCTGCAGGGGAAAAAATCTGGGGGAAAAATATATATATATATATAATATATAAATATAAAAAACATACGTATATTGTATATATATAATAACGACTAAATTGATATACACTAAGGAAAAAAAGAACATTTTCATAGTCACTTCTCAAAACATGAATGTGTTTATATTAATCTAGATAGAGCAGCACTTACCTTGATATTGCTAGAAACGCTCAAATGATGACTGCTACTGAGAGAATTACCTGAAATTCATCTTTTTAAACTTTTCATTTTTATGTTTTACAGCATCTTTTACTTTTCTGCTCCATTGACAATATAGTTTATGATAAAAAAAAATATTTTCTCACAGCATTCTTGACTAGTTCAATCAGCTGGGTTAATCCATCAAGCCTGGAAGAGGTAGATCACATTGTACTTGGGTAAGAGGAACTTTCATTCAAAATAGTATTGCTAAACTCCAGTTTTAACAATCACATTTCTAAGAATGTGCCCATGACTACTGATTTAATTACCTAATCTTGTCAAGAGTTTTAAATTGTCAGATGATTTCAGGTGCTAAAGAATTAAATCACATGAGAGCAGAACAAGCGATTAAGAGCTGTTGTGATTATAAGATGTAATCATAGTGCTACCATGCAGTCTTTCTATGAAAGGAGTATATCTAATGTTAGAAACTCAATTAATGTGCATATAGCTTCTGTTGATACTGTAACTTATGTACTTGCTGCTTCTCATGTTTGAAACAGAAGATGTAGTGGCATGACAGTCTAAAAACAGTGGGATATGTATGTGATTTCTCAGCTGCGTTTGTGCAAATCCAACTTTGTGACCTAACAACAGGTTATAAATAATAGAACAACAACAACAACAAATAAAATAAATAAACAAACAAATAAATTAATATCAAATACAATAATTCTGATGTACACAAAAAATGTGTTGGTACCAACAGAAATAACATTTATCCATCATTGATGGGAACTAGTTTTACTAAAGCAGAAAATCACTATGGTAACACATTAGCTGACACAGTTGTTGGACAACTAACAGGGGAGGCCAGGGACCAACATAACCAGGGAATAATGTGCATGAAGCTGAAAGATGTAGGTAACACAATGTAGTGATGCGTACGTTGGCATCAATGATGTAAACAATCATTATAAGTTAAATTGAGTTTAAACAAAACTCCTTTCTTGTGTAAGCACTGAACTGTGATTTACTTTGCATGCTCCAGCTCCAGGGTCATTTCATGAGTACTAATCTACCTCTGGTGCTTTCTACCAGCAGATCACCTTTAAATTTCTTGTACTAGTGGGCACACACTGGAGATAAAGAAGGGTGGCCTGGAGGCACAAAGAGAACAGATCTGCATGTCTCAATTTCAAACTAAAAACTAAACTAAACAAAAATACACACATAAAGGCGTCATTTTGCTCAACAGCTACACTGGTGAAGATAAATCTTGAATCTTACAGTATAATACTGTACAAACACTGTGAATATGAAAGAATTCAGTTCTGTTCTAGGTGAAAAGTGAGGTCATATACTACTCATTTCTTTGATTACCTCTGTACAGCTTCCAACATATATTTTTCACAAACTAACAATATGTAAAGGTACTAATTAAAATGTTACCTTGAAGGTTAGATATATTAACAGTTTATAACTGCTTACATCATTCATGTTACCTGGGAAAATTTCCAAACTGCTATGAGGAAACTGGTGTTTTATTCAAGGTTTACCTGAGTAGTCACTGACTCATTAACCTCTCTGTTTCAGTAAGTTAAATTATCTCATATTCTGCTTACTTAAACTATAGTGACTTTTTAAAGAATCTGTAACCTACATAACATTTTACATCACCCTTTGCAGTCCACAGATGTGCTTCTGGTCAGTCAAAACCTAAGCAGTTCATTTACAATGTATACTGTTTCAATGTATTTGTGTTCTAACCTGCAAACCAAACACTTAGTGAAGTAAAGAAAGATAAAGTTCTCTATAACTTGCATAAGTACAGAGACTCCTTGTAAAATAAATTCTGATTTATATTAAATTGCCTAATATTTATAGAGAGCTGTAATTACATGTGGATATAATTTCTGTTAAAAGGTAGCCCAGTCTTTCAAGACTGAGTACTTAAAATGCATGTTTATTACCGTAAAGGAAGGAGAGAGAAAAAAAAAAAAGTCCATTCTTACCAGCATGATTTGGAATTCTAAGAGGAAGAAAATGTTAAATTCTAAATGGTGTCCATAATGCTAAACAAATGTTATAATTTTGAACTCTGAGTGTGTCTCATTTACTACATTAGATGTTTCATTTAATTCTGGCTTCCAAAATATGATTCATATTTCTAGAATTCATCTCATGTTTTGGCTGTAATAGCTCACACAAGAACATCAAGTTCATATTTGAATATGTTAATTATTTTCTGAAGATTTCTTCCATTTTTATAACACTGCATCTGAATTTAACTGCATAAAATAATTCTGGGGTGTTGGGGCTTTGCATTTTGCTGTTGTTTGGTTGGATGGTTGGCTTGGTTTGGTTTTGGTTTTGTTTTGTGATTTTTTGTTCTTGTTGCTTGGTTGGTTTGTTTGGTAGATGTGGAGGTGGGGGAAGAAGGGAGGCTAGATTTATGGCTTTCTTTCCAGAATTCTCACTCCTATTTTTCCAGATTTTGTTTCTACTGTTACACAAGCTAATCTGGGGCTCAGCATATTCAAGTGTCCCCAAGAAACAAACAATTCAGGTCATGCCACAGCAAAACAACAGTTTTGCTAGGGGAACCAGAAGTTCCCCTTCTGTGTTTTGTCTGTTACTTAACCCTGAAAAAGATGTTACCACAATATTGATAGCTAGGTTGTAAATATATATATAGCATACCCACTAAGATTAAGAATTTGAACAATAACAAATTAAACAATATCCAAACTGAGTGAGTCAGGTTGTTCTAACCATCTTTCTTCTGTAATACCATAACATTATTAGACTTAGGATATCTGTTTTGCCCAATCATCTCACTCTTCTGTATTTATACTTTTTTTTTTCAGTTAAATAAGTCCTTAAGTAGTATGGGATTTTTGAAAATTCTTTTTTTTATTATTATTTTTTTAATAACTTAAATATATAAAAAAAGCCATCCTACACATTGCTCAAAGCATGAGTTCTGGGCTGGAGGGGCAGTAAGTTTTAGTATTTCTGTGTGGTACAATGCAGAATTTATCACAATATAGGAGCACTGACTTGCACTTTCAAAATTTCCAATTTCCTTTAACTTTAACAGTGTTTTCTCTCAGCATTGTGGTGATGCATTAGTGGGAATGAGAGATGCTGAGTTGGGCAGTCAAGATCTCCCCAAACCCTAAAGTGTTGTACAATGACTTAAACGTGGCACAGCAGCACTACACTGTGCATAGTACCCATACATTGTGTAAAAAGGAAAAGCTAAACCTCTTCTATTTTACTGTCTCAAAGGATCCTATCCAGGAGATGTATACTCAAAGGGAAAATATGGCCTTCTAAACAATATCTGCAACCCATATTACCACTGTATTCATCCTTAGGGGTCTCGAAATCCCAATAAGAATACCAGCAGTACTTTTATCCAGAGGAATCCAAAAAAGGAATAATAAAAAGGTTGGAAAGTCCTGTGTCCAGCTGTCTGTTATTTTGCCATAGTGCTGCTTGAACACAGAGAAAAAGTTGTGGTACTTCTTTGCAGAGCAGCTCCGCAGTCCTCCAAAAGAGAGAACAGCATTTCTTATCTATTTTGGAGATACAAATAAATATTACTCAGAGCAGAGTCCAAAGGCTTATTCTTAAGTCAGATGCAATAAGAAAAGATAGAAATGAAGCTATTTGTCTCTCTCAGCCAGTTATAATTATTTATAGATCACTGTGTCTCAGCTACTGCAATTAAAGTCTTCTTTTTCTGCGTGGGATGCCTGCTTTCTGGTTATTACTTAAGACTAGAAGTTTCAGTATCTCAGTTATAGGCAACAGACAACCAGACTTCAATCTATAAAGTATTATCTCCACAAAGATGGGGAAATCTTGTCATTGTGGTGCCTGCTAATATTTAGTTTAAAAACTTGAATAATGGAGTGCCATCTGTTATTAGACACAGATCTTTTCAAAGACTTTCAATAACTTATAAGGTGATCATAGATTAATGATCAAAAAATTAAACAATAATTATAATAAACATTATATATTTAATATATACTTATCATATATTTATTTATATATAATTAAAGATTATATTATATCCTGTAGTAAAAGAAGCAAGTGTAGTTTATATTCTATTACCTTGACAAAAAAATCATAACTATATATGTATTTCTAGAAGCCAGACACCTTGTGCCAGTGAAGAAGAGTCTGGTAAAGCAAGTGGTTTCTAATAATTTAAATTTCCCCTCATCTATGAAGATGCATTGTCAAAATACTGGTTTCTTAAACATGTGCAAACACTGTTAACAATTTGTTCTCCAGTTTTCTGTCACAGATAAATTCCCAGGACCTCAAGCTGAAATTTTTCTGGTTAATATTGTACAGTGATCATCTACATAGATTTTCTATCTGCTGTTGTTAATGACAAAATATAGAATGAAAGGAAATCTACTAAATATACCTAAATTATAGAACTAACATTTATGACAGTAATAATAATAGTTGGGTACATTCAGGTGCAATTTTTCCAAAGGAAAGATACGTATATAGGGGCTTCAGTAACTCATTATGATGTCTGACCAATGCAGTGTGTATTTCCCTGTCACAGGATGTGATAATAGCAATAGAATTACCAAGTCCTGTCATTTTTGTCATGTTTGTATGTGTACTTGTATGTACAAACTCACAAATGAAAAGGGTTTGAAACAAACCTACATAAATAAATATATGTTTCATAAAGAATCACAGAGCCATAGAGTCATAGAATCATAGAACGGTTTGGGTTGGAAGAGACCTTAAATACGATGTAGTTCCAACCCCCGTGACATAGGCCACCCTGGCATCAGGCTGCTCATCTAACCTGGTCTTGAACACCTCCAGGGATGAGGCATCCACAACATCTCTGGGCAACCTGTTCCAGTGCCTCACCACTCTCTGAGTGAGAATTTCCTCCTGAAGAAGATAAACTTCTGTGCTAGATACAAATACTGCCAACCCAAAATGATATTTGGTAATAATTATATATATATATATAAATATAAATGAATAAACATGCTTTTTTCCATATGCTTATTTACTTTAATGTTCATTTTTGATGTTTTTTTTTAATTTATTTATATTTATATATATATACGTATAAAATATTAATTCGTAAATGAAAATATTGCAAACTTCTCCTTCCTTTAGATGGATATGTAAAAGCTGGACAATTAAATATCTCTAGCAACATCTGTATCCTTCAATACATTTTGTTAAAAAAAAAAAAAAAAAAAAAAAGATAAAAAACTTTAAATAGAGTGTTTCAATAAACTGTTTTGGTGACAGCTATCACGACGATCCTTGGGCATACACTTTTATTTATCAAAAAACAAACAAATAAACAAAAACAACAAAAAATGTTTTGTTGAAGCTTATATACATGTACATAAAAAACCTGTTGTGTCTTTTTTTTTTCTCCTTTTTTTTTTTTTCTTCTTTTGGGTGTGTTTCTGAGTACTATGACTGCAGGTATAAATACAAAAAAAAATACGTTTATCTTCCTTGCTTTATGTATAAATCTTCCTCTAACTTTGAAAAAAAAAAAATCAAAAAAAAACAAAAAAACAAAAACAAACAAAAAAACCAACAACAACAACAAACAAACAAACAAAAAAGTTATTTTATATTTGAATAAGAGTCAAATTCAGGGACAAAAATAATCTCTTTGTTGTGATGAGATAGAACATTGCTTAATAATTCAGCAAAAGAAGATTCTTCTGTTCCAAAACAGTACATAACAAGAACATAGATCAGCTTTGCTATCAAGAAATGATTTAAAATCTTTGTAAATCAAAAATGCACAATTAAATTGCTTCCTAAAATGCTGGAAATATAAGCATACAGGTGACAAAAAGTAGCTCTAAAGTCTGCTATGATGAGCAAAATTTTAGCTTAGTTTTCTATGGAAAAGAAATAAAGAAATGAAGCTTCATTAAATAAAGCTTCATTTGGAGAAAACCTGCTTTTATATGCTTGTTTATCCAAAAGATGGAATCACAGAGAAAGCAGAAAAAAGTTTTCATCTCCTGCCATGTGGTATACCACATTGATACCACTGCTGTTCTAGCTACAAGTGCAGAGCACAGCACTGTATGGGCTGCTGCAGGGAAAGTTAACTCCATCCCAGCCACACCCAGTACATCATGGATCTAAGGATATTCTGTTATTCCCAATAATGCTGAGAGAAGGAAAAAGACAGTTTAAAAGGCAGAAATTAATTAAATGTTTGAAAGACAGTAGTATTAATTCATTTTAACAGTATAATTCATGTTTATAATGTTCCTTATGTTTAGAAAGATAATTCTATATCACTCCTTGAAACCCCTTGACTCCATTTAACCTATAACATAAATTCCATCAGTGTATAAAGCCTCTTTTTTTTTCTGTATTAAATAAAAATTCTGGCCTAAAACAAACATGCCTACAAAAATTGCAAATAGTAACATCCTTCTTGCTATTAGCAACCATTTTGAAACAAGTAAGTACTCATTCTTGACTAATTTTCTTCTTTTTTATGAGGAATTCAGGATATCTCAATGATAAATAGACACAATTCCCCAACAGTTGTTAAATACTGAACAAAGAACATATATGATATGATAAATTGAAGGGAAACCAGCACTAACTTCATTACAAAAGTCCAGTAATTTTTGATTAATGTGAAAACAGCCGAGAAGACAGCTTGGTGTGACATAGCTTGATCCCCAGAAAATACTAAACAATATTCAAAATGATATAATGCAGTCAAACTATCCACCAGCAAGAATGTTCTTTTTATAAATAAATAAATAAATAATGGTTCGAGGATTTATGATTGATCAGTAGATCTAATAAACATTCAAATATCTCTATCTGACTGGCTATTTAATGAAAATACCATCTAAGTACTTCAATATATGTATTTATGGTGATGAAAAAAAGTGCCACTTACCTAAAACCCCCAGCCTGTAATTGAGGGTGACAACAATGACATTTCCATAACTTGCAAGAATGCTCCCATCAATCATGTTGCCAGTACCCTCCATGTAAGATCCACCATGGATATAGACCATAACTGGTTTCTTGCTGTTCTGATCATGAATGTCTGAAAAAATTCAAGTAAGGAAAACATAATAAAGTAATAAAAAATAATGAAATATAGGATTAACAGTTTATAAAACTGCTA
Organism: Aythya ferina; assembly: GCF_964211825.1. Taxonomy (NCBI): domain Eukaryota; kingdom Metazoa; phylum Chordata; class Aves; order Anseriformes; family Anatidae; genus Aythya; species Aythya ferina. The sequence continues at coordinate 74,482,477 of NC_140296.1, forward strand.
AAACTATTCTTAGCTGTTTCTCATGTTTTCCATGTCATCATCACCACTTAAAACAGCAAGCTTACACAGTTCCTATAAGCCTAATATGTTTATATTTTAAATATTTCTCTTTGTTACTTCAAATACTATTTTCTATTAAATATTTTCAGAACACCCTTAGAAGTCTTTAATATTACAATAAATTAATTCAGATGTAAACACTTAAATGCCTAAATAGAAAAAAAAAAAAAAAGAAAAGAAAAAAAAAAGGTGGAATAATCTTGTATTTTTAAAGTATTCGAAGTCAAATATGTTCCAATTTAGAAATACTAATACATAAATAATAACAAAATTACAATAATGATCCATACTTTCCTATTCCTCGCTGAGATACATTTGTTGAAATTATATTTCCAATAGTTCAGTATCAGATAATATCACAAAATCAAATTGTTCTTATGAAAGTAAACATAGGAAACTGTTCATTCCTTTTAGATAGCCCAAGAGTTAAAAAACACAGAGAATTTAACTGAGTTTACAACCCAGGTTTTTTTCTGTTTGTTTGTTTGTTTTTGTATGTAAATCAATCACTGTCTTCTATGTCATGGTTTACCACATTGTAGTAGCTAAGCATTAAAGAAAATAATTAAATCTATGAGCCTGAATTATATAGCTAATCTTTTGTACACACAGAAAATCTATTTACTACTTTGATACAGATAAACAGATGGATTTCTCTAAAATAAGTTAAATGAAATTGATAGCAATATTTTTATACTTTAGAGTGAGTCATAAAGATGCACTAACCAATGATTTGGAGTATATTTAGGACTATATTTATATCTCTTCCTCTAATAATAAAAAATGTAGGCTCCTGATTCTGGAGATCAGACTAACTAAATTAGGAACTTATGCTCTACAGAAACAGTTGAAATATGGTCTAAGGTTAAAAAACAGAAGGCATTTCATCAAGTAGCTGTTAGAATTAACTATATGTGGAACTAATTTGAACATACTTAAAGGTAAATTATGGCTGGTCATATTTATACAGCCAATTATTAATTTCCTCATGTGCACGCACAATCCTAAATGTAAAAAACATCAGTTGAGTACAAAGAAAATATGATTGGTTTCCAGTGTACATCTACCTAGACATAAGAATCTAAGGCTTGTTATAGACTCCACCTTGTCATAAAAAGATACACACTCTACGTGTTGTATTTTATATGTTGTACTTGAGCAGAAGAACAAAAAGCTTTGTAATTATTTTAACTACAAGAGTAATGTTACTATTAAACAGGTCATGTAAAGCAATGAAGTACATTTTAATACATGTATTTTTTTATTTGTAAATTCACAGAAAAGTACATGAAAAAGTGTCTCGTGCAAATTTTAAGCTAAGCTCTCAGTAAATGAAAGTGATAATGATTTAAAACAATTATTTGTGGTACAGAGTAACCTTCACTTTCTCTCCCCAAAGTCTCATGGCATGAGTTGTTGTATTTAATATTTTCTTATTACATAGTTCTTACTCAGAGTTTAATCTTTCACTACTGAATTCAATGGGAGATTTCCTCTTCTCCTTCAATGGGAACATGATTGGCTTCAACATAAGGGAAATAAGCTTTATGTTTTATGTGTTTAGATCTAAACTGGATGTCCTTGTTGATCAAAAAATTATAACTGTTTATAAAGTTTGAAAAAATCTGAAAAATGTTTTCATCATTAAACATCTAATGGTTTTAGAGCAATTTTATTTTCACTTGCTATTTATCTTTAGCTTAAAAATTAGCTGCACAATTTGTTATAGCAAATAATGATACTGTCATTTATAAAAAAGCATAAATTGAAGAGAAATAGGAAGAAAGTCAAAGAATAATGGAGTAACTTTGCTCTGTTCTGCAGAGCATTTTTATATTATAAGAAATAGTGCAATTCAGCAATGAAGACTGTACAGTCAAGGGCAACAAGTGTGAATTAAAGACCAGAGATTTTTATTATGGTATTTTATATATGGGTAAAATAGCTAAAATTGAGATGATCTGCCAAGAAAAAAAGGAGATTAAAAATCAACCTCAACACAATACATGTGGTTCTAAGGGGAACCAAGAGGATAAACATTCCAAATGTACTTGAACTGATGTCAGATTGAAGAAAAATATAAAGGCACTTCAGAAAGGCCAAGCAGGAGAGGAATAAGAGATGGATTGCTCCAAATCCAGAACAATAAACTTCCCAAGGCTCCCATTTGCTCATTTAATTTGAAAATATTTGTTCTTAATTTGGTAAGTACAAAGAGATTATAAAATGACAGTAACTTTAATGAAAAGGAAGGGTGAGAATAGAGGAAGATTTCATGACTTCTTTCTATTTTAGCGTATCCTGCCTTTGCTGTGCCAAAGCAAGAAAAAAGTATTTCCTTGTAAAACTTTTTTGGGGGGTACTTCACTGTAAACTTTAACATTTCCTTTCAGGAAATCCAATCTAAGACTGAAAGATGTCAATGAAAAAGATTGTAATTGATTTCAGTGGGAATCTGCTCATAGTCATAATGAATGTATCTCAGAGGCTAGCTGATTACAAGCAGGGAAAAAATAAAATAAAATAAAATAAAATAAAATAAAATAAAATAAAATAAAATAAAATAAAATAAAATAAAATAAAATAAAATAAAATAAAATAAAATAAAAAATATCAAAGATAAACCATGATGCAACAGCATCCAATACAGTATGTGCACGGGAGAAATGATGGAAATGAAAGAAAGAATACATGTGAGGTCTTTTCATGATTTTTCAAGCACATGAATTTACAAAATGTATAAGAGAGAAAAGAGCACATGCCTGTTTTCAAATTCCATTTTCTCACCTAAGAAAGAATGGTGGAGGGGGACAATGACAGTACATATTTTTAAATAATATTTATTACTCACTTCACACATATTTAGGAATAACCTTTACACATATTTTACAGGGGAGTTACATTCATATGTTAAATTGGATTTTAAAAAGAAAAACAAAGCAATTTTTAAAGAAGAAAATAAAGAAGAACACTGAAGTGTGCTTCTGCAAATAAGTGACTAAAAATCATGTTGAAATAACAATAACAATAATAACAATAATAATTAATATTATTAAAATAAAAATAATTCTTTTAAAAAAGTTTATGTTCATGCATCAGGGTTGAGTTTTGAAAAAAAAAAAAAATACCTTCATCTTCACCACGATCATTACTGGTTATATCATCTGCGCTTTTCTTTGTGTTGGCTCCTGGGTTCATATTGAGGAGGAGAATAAAGGGAAAAAAGAGAATTCAAAAACAGCAGGTTCTCAAAAATAAAAATAATTAGAAAAACATTAGCTAAAAAAAATGTAACAAAAATGTCAAAACCTGTTACATTTGAAGTTGAAAAACAAAAAGGATGCAAACTGCACATAAACATAAAATGTCAAGAAGAACAAATTGAAAATATTTGAAAAAATGTATTATATTCAGTGACAATGCAGTTACTTCAGTTAAAAGTGCTAAAAAAAAAAATAAAAAAAAATGTGCTATTAAAAAAGAATAATATAAACAAAAAAAACCAGTAAGTATGGTTTCTACATAAGAAATGCAATTGATTTCTGTCACTTTGAAGAAATAATGGCTTCAGTCACTGTCTTCAATAACATGTCTTCATGTTATTCATCCTCATGAAGATTCATTAACAATTAGCCACAACCTGAATTTTAAACGGATTCAATTCAAGTAAAATTGGCATTGAGTCTTACACAACTTGAATGGTCTAAGACAAACCATATAGAACTCCTTAAATTTTATTTTTTCTTCCCAAATAAACAAAAAAGATATGCAAAAAAGGAAACTGAAAACATAGGAAAAACACAGAGTTGAGCAGAGTTGAGTCAATCCCTGACACAAAATTTGTCAAAAAGTAGCCCTAGTTTGTATTATACCATGTACCATACTCTTTAGATTAAATGAAAAAAAAATAACTGAAAATAGTTACTTACCATGGAAAAGAACTTGCATTTATTCGTTTAAAAATTTGGTAAAGAATAAATTTTATTTTTTATTTAATGTTTTAATGTTCTTTTACAACAAACTTTTGAGGCATATACATGCATACGAGCATATATCCCCCTCCCCCCCATGTCCACACATGCCTGCATTTATGGGAGGAAGATGAAATAAGCATGATAGTTTTCCCCACACCTCTCCTTGAGCAATATATCTGTTTTCTGACTTTAAAAAATGACACTAAACTACCTTTGTCACATTATGTTGTGCTCACTCCTGTAGCAAGTAGCCTTCTGCAATGTAAAAGGTTATATGAACAGTGAAATATGAACAAGCACAATTTGTACATTAGTTTAGAAATGAAATATGGCTACTAAATAAATAATGTTATGTCACCAATTTAACCATATATTTTTTGATTTGTCTTTATTGGGAACTGTGTTTTCAAGATGGACTGAAATATACTTGAAATATACAATATTCAAAATATACAATATATAAAAGTCACTTGACTTTGAGTTTGCATATGAAGTGTGAATATGTCACAGATATATAAATGCTATTAAACTCTATTTTAAATAAATGAACTTGTCCTGGTTTCAGTTAGAACAGAATTAATTTTCTTCCTAGTAGCTGGTGGAATGCTGTGTTTTGGCTTAGGATGAGAAGAGTGCTGATAACACCCTGATGTTTTAATTGTTGCAGAGCAGTGCTTATACCAAGCCAAGGACACCTCAGCCTCTTGCTCTGTCCTGCCAACAGGCAGGCTGGGGGTGCAGTAAGAGCTGGGAGGGGACAGACCCAGGACAGGTGACCCGAACTAGCCAAAGGGGTATTCCATACCATCTGACGTCATGCTAAACAATATATAGGGGTGGCTAGCCGGGGGGAGGGGGCCAGACTGACCGGGTTAGGCTGGGCATCGGTCAGCGGGTGGTGAGCAATTGCATTGTGCATCACTTGTTTGTACATATTATTAGTAGTAGTACTATTATCACCATTGTATTATTATTATTATTATTATTATTATTATTATTGTTATTATTATTTTCCTGTCTTATTAAACTGTCTTTATCTCAACTCACGGGCTTCACTTTCCATTTCTCTCCCCCATCCCAGAGAGGGAGGGGTAGGGTGAGCGAACGGCTGCGTGGTGTTTAGCTGCCGGCCGGGTTAAACCATGACAAAACTATTAAAAACTATTAAATCACACAGAATCACAGAATCACAGAATTAAATAAACTATTATAAACAGTAAATAAACTATTTAAACTCTGCATTTATAATATTAAATGTTAATAAAATTATTTAAATGTTGTTATATAATTCTGTATAATGGTTGGTCATTTGACACTGTGCCTTTCCTGTGTAAGGCAAAGGGTATGTTTTGCTGATTTGAATGAACTCAGGATAAACTCAGGCCTTTTTTCTATTTATTTTAGAAAAACTTACATTTTATTGCTGAATATCTTCAGATATTCCAGTATCAAGTTTTAAAGAATTTTTAGGAATTAAGTTTTGTTAACACAGATATTATTTATTTTTCTTTTAGCCATAAAGTTAATAAGGTTGAAAAAAAATTTAGTGTCCTTTAGTCTTACAAGCAGTCTAATCAACTTACTTGGAGTGGTGGGAAGTAGACTTTATTTTTAAGTTAAGTTAATAATTTTATGACTTGCTTTTACTCTTCTAGCCCTTATAGCCCTCCAAATTAAAGGTTCCAAGTAAATCTCAATATGTAATTGTAAATAAGAAAGAATGTGCTTAATGGTTGTTAAAGTACTTAAGACATATTAGTATGTCTTGTTTGGTTTATGTTTTGTTCACTGGTTTGCTTGTGTCTTCTTGATACAGCCAGCATAAAGTTTTTCTATAGAAATAATCTGGAACCACTGCTGTTATATATGCTAACTGAAAAATGAAATAAAGCAATTTAAATTACAGTAAAAAACATTTTTATTTTGTTGATTGAAGTAAAGGATTAGGAAAGAGAGCGCTAATCAGTTGAATGTGAGAAGCAGGAGATGAAACTCTTGTGCACACAAAACCTCCTGTACACACAAAAACAGTTCAGTTGCACACAAGTTATTCTGTATGTAGTACATGAGTACGTTCAATTATATCTACTAAGTATATAATTAACAGGGTGAAATATCACTGTCAGTGAAATATATTTGTTCTCTAATCTATCTATTTGAGAAATGTCAGATAGAGGTTCTAAATCTCAGTCACTATTCAAGTTTTGCATTACTTTATTCTTTTTTTCTTTTTCCTTTTCCAAGTTACTTATAGCCCAAAGGTTGAATCCTTCCTCAAGTGCTACACAAGCTCTCTGGCTCATATTTCCTTTGAATATGATTAAAAATCTCATTCAGAAGTAGATTTTCTGAAGTTGCAGGTTTTCTTAGACATATTTATTATTCATGTTAAATCTACTTCCAATAAGATAATATATATCATATATATGGAATGCAGTCAGGTCCTATGCATGGTATATTTGCAGTTTACCAGTGCATTTTAGCCACCCATACTGAAGATTCTAATGACAGCAAAAAATGATCAACTACTGTTTCAGCTGAAGCCAAGCCTTTTTTTTTTTTTTTTTTTTTTCATTTTATATGTTCCATCTGTCACACGATAGACCTTTGTCCCATGTAATTCTGTAATTTTGGGAAAGCACTCAGTTTTTCATAAATCACACAACACATTATAACACAACCTCCCAGTTTCACACAGAACATATTCAATCTTCTGGAAAGGTCCAGCTCAGACTCGGTTAATACAGGATTTAATAGTCATTCTTTCTGTGATATGTGATATTTCTTATTTATGCAGACCTTTCAATAGATCTCTAAAGCTCTTGGTTTCCTATCCCAAGAGAGTTATTATAGTTTTACAATAGCTCAAGTCAACAGTTCATTACTGTCTCAAGGGAGCAATAGGAAAGCAGAATTATATTTTCTGCATTTCTCCCAAGACTGGTGGGTTAGCTTTATCTTGATTCTCACTTAGCATACAATTGTTAAATCCCTGGTTTACAACTATGGCCAAGACTCTCTAGATACCTTTGTAGATGTACCAAGAAGCTCTCACTTGGCTGTTGAAGAGAGATCAAACGAGGCATGTAGGCATTTCAAATAAAGGTGGAAGAAAAAGATAATTAACAGACTATTGAAAAGATTATTGAAGAAAAAGACTATTGTCTTAGAACCTGTCTGTGGATCACCTACACTAGAAGACATATTAAAGAAAAGCAATCACCTCCTTATGTATCTGTATTTTAAAAAGCCTGCTGAATTTATTTGGAGAGAAATATATGCACACTGGCTACATTGAAATGTCCTTTAATTCTTACTTACTATATACTGCCAATGTGTGTTTGCGTTTATGGTTGGGTGTATATATGTGCAAAAATATATACATATATGTACATGAAAATGCTCTTCATGGTTAATAGACATCCAGAAAAAAAGCATGGGTTTATTTTCTGGAACTCTCTCCTCATAATGGTGCTAAAATGAAATTAAAATCTGACAATTTTACATGTAAAAAATGTAAGTGTTTGCATTCATTGTCCACATGCATAACTAGGTAATTTCCTTTTATTTTCTGAGGTCAAAAGTTAAAAGAAGACAAACATATTTTGGAATTCTCATTTTCAGAAATGAAACAGAAAAGCAGAAAATATATATTAACAATAGTTTCTTTTACTGTTCTGGACAACTTTTTCTTTAGAAAATTTATCTGGTTAATGACACAATAATTGAAGTAAGATTTTATTTTTTGATATACTTATTTTAGTGAAAAAAACAGTAGGGTTTTTATAATTGATTGTCAGCACATTTTTTCTTGATGTAAATATTTGCAAACCTGCAGAAAACATTGCAGGCAACTCTTCTACACATGCAATTAGCCTCCATTTTAAAATACAATGCATCTTTAAAATAGGAGTTTCTGCTTTAGTTTATGCAAAAGTATGAAACAGTATGCTAGGTGAAGATTACTTGTATATCTCTAAGAAAGGTTATATTTCTTTCACAGAGTTGTGTCGCTTCTGTATGAGGTTGTACAAGTGTAGGACTGAGGACATATTAATCTTCTATCATTTCCAAAAATTAATAATAATAATAAAACCCATTCAACTTACTGTTTTTCAGATTATTGGTTATTACTCTGATAGTAAAGATTCTGACTTCCCTGCAAGAATTACCTGTCAAAGGATAGAAAATGTTGGATTTTTAGTAGATTGGTTTGCCTTAGCTGGAGATAATCTGACAAATTCAAAAATCACAGGACAGGCAGGTAAGTAGGCATGCTAGCCATCATCCTTGCTTGCAGGAGTCCAAATATTTCAAGACATATGCAAGATCTCAAAAGACTTTATAAGTCTTTTGAATACAGGGTACAGGGTACAGGGTTTTTACTAAATGCTCATATCTTGTCCTCAGGGACAGATAAATTGTAGTAAACAGTCAAGGGACTCAGTTTATTCATGATATTAAAAGAAAAATAAATTAATAGCAAGTGATTTTAACATCTGTTACATGTACATCTTCTGGAAAACTTTACGTTTAAAGCATAAGGGAGGATTAAAAAAGGGACAAGAAATAGAGGAAGCTGTGATCTCACTGATTAGTACATTAAGAATGCACTATCCTCTTTTGTGAGGAAACTGATTCAAGCATTGTAAACATTATCATAAAATTATGTTGGATATCATGATACAAGTTTATAAGAAAAAGAATTACATTTTGGGGTAAGAATTTCCATGAATAAACTGCATTTTATTTATTTATTTATTTATTTGGTATAGATTTTACAGATGTATAAATAAATAAATATAGATATTTATTCATTTGGTATAGATTTTAAAAATGTTAGAACTTCTTCAAGTATTTTTTTTTTAATTTCTCCTTTCAGAATTTAATCCTTTATACATTGTATGCAACTCCTATGAATAACTTCATTCAAATATTCCAATGCAGTCATTTGACATAAATTAGATGTTTCCCATCTCTCCTAGTTAATAAGACTTATATTCCTACTATTCTAGATGATTTTTAGTGTGGAAATCAATGAAAGCTTAGAATTTCACTTGATTTTTCTGGAATTTGATTTGTTTGGTTTTGTTGTAACACTTACATTGTCACTGAATAGGAGAAGATACAAGATTACAGTGGCCATTATTTTGATACCATTAACAACAAAAACAGCGACAAAAAACAAATAATTGTATTGAAACAGTCAGCTCTGTACAGCAGAAACATTTGCCTAAATAACAAGTAACATGATTGGATTTGTTTTCCTCCACAGCATTTTCTTAATGGCTCCAGCTGCACTAAAAACATCATTAGAATTTCAGACCTCAGCAAATATGTATCTGCTGCTATATAGACAGGAAAAGGTTGTTTTGTTTTGTTTTGTTTTGTTTTGTTTGTTTGTTTGTTTGTTTGTTTGTTTTTGTGAGATTGATTGTTTTTCAAGAAAAAAAAAAAGGAAAGGATTAAATGACAACTTTGTGTCATATTAAAAACAGGATGGACAGAAAAATTGCAGCAAAAATCTCTGAAGAGTTCTGTGTTTCATGAATTAGTGAGAATTAAAAAATAAAATAAGATGCTATTTCACAGTCTTCTAACAAATGTGTTAGAAGAAAAAATAAATAAATAAATCCATGCAGAGACTTCTACAGATAACTAAAATTTATCAGGTTGTAAAATAGATAGCATAAAAAATATGAAATTCTAATATAACCTCAGCTCTGTATTATGCATTGTGTATAGCTTTCAATTACATGATTGCCCATGCATTAGTTTAAGAAAGATTGCTTGCATTTTTCTGTGCTGTAATTTTTCCATATACAAAGATTGCAAGTGGGATGAAATTCATCATATTTTACAGGTCAGTGTTGTTGTTGTCTTATTGTTCCTCCCAAATAAGACAGGAGTAATGACTGCTCTATGCCCTGTATTATGTGTTCCCCACAAGCTGTTTCCCTGGGTAAAAATAACTACATTAAATCAGACCTTAACTAGCTTTGACATGCTTTAAAAGAGGTTATAGAATCATAGAATCACTTCCCAAGTTGGAAGGGTCACATAAGGATAATTGAGTTCAACTCCTAGCACCACACAGGTTGACCCGAAAATTCAGACCATGTGACTAAGAGTACAGGCCAAATGATTCTTAAACTCTGAGAGGCTTGGTGCTGTGACTACACCCCTGGGGAGCCTATTCCAGTGCGCGACAAACCTCAAAGTGAAGAACCTCTTCCTAATATCCAGCCTGAACCACGTTTCACGTTCTTTCTGTACTGTGGTGCCCAGAACTGCAAACAGTATTCAAGGTGAGGCTGCACCAGCTCAGACTAGAGCAGGACAATCACTTCCCTCAACCAACTAGCAATTCCATGCTGAATGCACCCCAGGATACAGTTGGCCCTCCTGGCTGACAGGGCACACTGCTGGCTCACATTCAGCTTGCTATCAAACACAACATCCAGGTGTCTCGCTGCGGAGCTGCTCTCCAGCATCTCATTGCACAGTCTGTACTTATAGGTTGCCCTGTCCCAGGTGCAGGACCCAGCACTTGCTTTTGTTAAACTTCATGCAGTTGGTGATTGCCCAGATGTCCAGATGTCTAGATCTCTCTGCAAGGTCTTTCCACCCTCAACAGAGTTAACAACTCATCAACAAATTTACTCAAAACACCTTCTAGTCCTACATCCAAATCATTTATAAAAACACTGAAGAGAACTGGACATAAAATGGAGCCTTGGGGAATCCCACTGGTGACTGGCTGCCAGCCTGATGTGGACCCATTTACCACAACCCTTTGAGCCCTACCTGTCAGCCAATTATTCACCCATACATACTGCTGGTTTTGTCCAGCTGTATGCTGGAAATTTTGTCCAGTAGGATTCTATGGGAAACTGTCAAAAGCTTTACTGAAATCCAAAAAGATTACATCAGTTGGTTTCCCTCAATAAACTAGATGGGTGATATAGGAGGTTATATCTTCCAACAGGTTAGTACAGGGCAATGTACTAACTAATTAATAATTAATAACAATTAATAACTAATATTAATTGTCACACAGAGTGATCACGTTGTTCCAGAAAGTTTCAGAGAAGGAGGCAACCACATTAGAAAGGTAGGAATGTTTTATACATAATTATTTAGTAGTGTTTAATAGCAGTTACTAGTTTTGATTGATTGATAAGGGAGTTCTTTTCTTACAAGTTTATTCCAAACCATTGTGTTGAATTAGATTAAGCTCAACGAAGAACATATTATATTTATGCAAATGCAAGTGCAGGGAAAATTTTCAGACTATCTGTACAGTTGATATGTGATCCTGACAACTGGCTAAGACCAAAAAGAGCTTACAATAAATAGTAACAATATTTATCATTCAGGAGCTATGCCGTTACATAAAGTTTTGGCCTGAGTGCACTCTGATAATACTATTCTGTATTCATATTAGCAGCTAATTCCCATTCATCGTTCTTTATAAATTTCAAAAGATAAAGCCCTCATTTATGTAGCTTTGGATAAATAGAGCATCCATTTCTTTCAGTCAAAGATTTCAGAAAATAAAAGCTTGTGGCAACCCATAGATAAAGATATTTTAATAGGACAGAAAAGGAAGAATACTATTAATATTAATATTGATGATGATCATGATACACAATGCAATTGCTCACCACCTGCTGACCAATACCCAGTGTGTCCAGGTTTTATGAATAATTCATCATTACATAAATAAATACTTTAAAAAATCTGAACAAAAGTCTGTAAGAGATTTATTTTAATCTACAAAAATTAAAAATGTTTTGAATAAAAAATAGTGAAAATAATTTTAAAAACAATGAAATCACATTAAATCACAAAAGTTAATACTTTTTTGATAGATTTTAATATATAAATCACTATTGTTTTTGAAAATTAATAACTATCATGGAAATAAGTTAGTTACATATGTTCAAGAAAAAAAGAAGTATCTTTGTTATGCAGTTACACCACATATAGAACTTACATTCTTCTAAATAAAGTACATTGCTTTGACAAAACTGTCTACAACCGCTCAGAAGAAAGAAGGCTTTGTGCAGCCAGCTTATCCTTTCACTGACCTCCAACACATAAGGGTAGGTTTTTTTCAGTTCCACTGTAACTGAATCTGCTCTGTTTGACTGAGGACTGGACTGAGCCTACAGTGTTTAATGAAACATTCATTAAAAAAACAAACAACAACAAAAAAATCATATAGTTATTTAAATTAAGTCAGGCAGAAATACTTTTTTTTTTTTTTTTACTTTTTTTTTCTGTACAAGCATCAAGAGCAACACAGTCAGTATGAAAGTGTGGCAGTGACCTCAGACAGCTTACATTTCTCTCCTGAACTGGTGCACCTGATGAGGTGTGAATGTAAAAATGCTAACGTCTGTATGCACAATACTGCACAGCATTTGCTTTCACCCATCTCACCCCTCTCACCAGTGAAGTCATTTTGAAATTCAGAAAAGATATCTATATGCTACTTTCCTGAATCACAAAACTGCGAATCCAACAATCAGTTCTTATATATATTGAAATATTTAAATAAACACCCTTTCCTTTTCTATGTATTGCCTCTAAGCTGGCAAAACTCACAAAACTCATAGGTTTTTAGCATATGAGCAGTCCCGCTGACTTCTATGAAAATACCAGTATGCACTGTGATGAAACTGACTTCAGTTCTGATATTTTTGCCACCTTTGCCTGAAAAAAAAAAAAAAAAAAAGGTCCAAGAACAGTCCAAGAACATGTAAGTCCCTGTAGGATATACAAATCTCACTGCAGAGTTTGTCCAGAAGTATATGTAACATACTATACTGGCAAATGAGCAGGTATAATATAAGATATGGGCAATGCTTTCTCCTTGCTGCCCTCAGGATCCTAAACTGCACCATTGCATTGTCACTGCAGCCAAGGCTGACCTTGAGCTTTACATTTCCCCATCAGTCCCTCCTTCTTGGTGAGAATGAGCTTTAGCATAGCACCTAGCACTCTTTGGCTCCTCTGTCACTTGGAGAAGGGAGTTATCATCAACGCATTACAGGAAATCACAGAATCACAGAATTTCTAGGTTGGAAGAGACCTCAAGATCATCGAGTCCAACCTCTGACCTAACACTAACAGTCCTCCACTAAACCATATCACTAAGCTCTACATCTAATCGTCTTTTAAAGAACTCCAGGGATGGTGACTCCACCACTTCCCTGGGCAGCCCATTCCAATGTCTAACAACCCTTTCGGTAAAGAAGTTCTTCCTAACATCTAACCTAAAACTCCCCTGGCACAACTTTAGCCCATTCCCCCTCGTCCTGTCACCAGGCATGTGGGAGAACAGACTAACCCCCACCTCGCTACAGCCTCCTTTAAGGTACCTGTAGAGAGCAACAAGGTCGCCCCTGAGCCTCCTTTTCTCCAGGCTGAACAAGCTCAGCTCCCACAGCCGTTCCTTGTAGGACTTGTTCTCCAGGCCCCTCACCAGCTTCATTGCCCTTCTCTGGACTCGCTCAAGCACCTCGATGTCCTTCTTGTAGCGAGGGGCCCAAAACTGAACACAGTACTCGAGGTGCGGCCTCACCAGAGCTGAGTACAAGGGGACAATCACTTCCCTAGCCCTGCTGGGCACACTGCTTCTTATGCAAGCCAGGATGCTGTTGGCCTTCTTGGCCACCTGAGCACACTGCTGGCTCATACTCAGCCGACTATCCACCAATACTCCCAGGTTCTTCTCTGCCTGGCAGCTCTCCAACCATTCCTCTCCCAGCCTGTAGCTCTGCTTGGGGTTATTGCACCCCAGGTGGAGGACCCGGCACTTGGCCTTGTTGAACTTCATACAGTTGACCTCAGCCCATCGGTCCAGCCTATCCAGATCCTCCTGCAGAGCCTTCCTACCCTCGAGCAGATCGACACACGCACCTAACTTGGTGTCATCTGCGAACTTACTGAGGGTGCACTCAATGCCCTGGTCCAGATCATCGATGAAGATATTAAAGAGGACCAGCCCCAGCACCAAGCCCTGGGGAACACCACTAGTGACCAGCCCCCAACTGAATTTGACTCCATTCACCACGACTCTTTGGGCCCGGCTATCCAGCCAGTTTCTAACCCAACGAAGCGTACGCCAGTCCAAGCCAAGAGCAGCCAGTTTCTTGAGGAGAATGCTGTGGGAGACGGTGTCAAAAGCCTTGCTGAAGGCAAGGTAGACCACGTCCACAGCCTTTCCCTCATCCACCCAGCGTGTCACTTTGTCATAGAAGGAGATCAGGTTCATCAAGCAGGACCTGCCTTTCATAAACCCGTTTCATATATCCTGTCTAAACCCATTTCATAAATCCTGTCTATGCCCTGCTGTGCTGTCCCTCCAACAAATATTGGTGTGGTTTAAGTACCCTATGAGGACCAAGGCTTGTGAATATGAGACTGCTTCTGTTTGTTTATAGAAGTCCTCATCTGCTTGTTCTTCCTGGTCATGTGACCCGTAGCAGACTCACACTAAAATGTTACTTGTCCCTGCCTTCCCTTTAAGTCTGACCCTTAACATTTCTGTCAGCTCTCAGCTATCCCCAGGCAGAGCTCCATGCCCTCCAGCTGCTCATTGACATGGAAGGTGATGCCTCCTCCTCATTTCCCCTGCTTGTCCTTCCTAAAGAGCCCGTATCCTTCCATTCCAACACTCCTGTCATGGGATCTATTCCACCATGTCTCTGTAATGAGGTTATAGCCCTGCAGGCATGCATATATCTCTAACTCCTCTTGTTTATTTCCCGTTCAATATGCATTAGCATAGAGATATTTGAGGTGGGCCCCTGAGGAATTTGACTTGCTGGTTGTAGTGGCTGGAATTCCTTTGTGCTGCTCTTCAGGTGTTCTGCTAACCTGTGACCATTCTCCAGGCTCTGAGCATCTATCTATCTGGCACTGATATCAAAGTTGGAGGAGCAGGATGTACTGAGGTTCCCCTTCCCCAGCAGCTCTAGTTTAAAATCTTCTTTACCAGGTTGGCAAGCATATGACCAAATATGCTCTTCCCCTTCTCCTGCCAGAGAAGGGGAAGAGCATCAGCTGCCAGCAGACCATATTTCTCAAAGCAAGTCCTATAGTCTATGTAGCTGAACCCCTCCTGTCTGTGGCACCAGTCCTGCAACCATCCATTGATTTGCCAGAGTGGTTGGCACTTTCAAACCCCTTCCCTTTGACTGGGAGGACTGATGAAAAACTACCTGCATTCCTGAGTCCTTTACTGCTGCTCCCAGGGCTCTGTAATATCTCTTGATATTCCTCAGACTGCATAGTGGCCTATGTGAAACAACAGCAGTGGATAACAGTCAGACTGTACAAGGCTCACCTTGGTGAAATCCCTGATGCAAGCCCTTCATAAGCAGCAGACCTCTCTCAAGAGAAGGTCAGGTTGACTATTATATGCCTCTGTACCTGAGTTCCAAGATTTTATCGGTTTACAAATGTTAAAGCTGAAGAAGGATTGTTTGAATTCATGCATGTTTTATAATTATTAGTTGCATTATGCTAACTTCAAAACAGATGTCCAGAATCATGATTTAAGCTTTTATATTTCAACATCACAGCATTTCTCTCACTAGTATCTGCTCCAAGTGATCTCCATAACTTGATAATATCAGTTAGCTGATTTTGATTTGTAATGTTTTGTGGATTATATAACTGCTCTAGTGAAATAATCTTTTCTCTGTTGCACAATGTTAATGATAATTCATGTCTCAATTTAGTTTTCCATTCTGCTTTCTAAATTCACTTGCAGAATTTAAGCTTTGTATTTCCAGTGTTGGTTTCATGCTTTACCAGAAATTTAGAAAAGAACCACAGTAGCTTGTAAATTTTCATTATGTGACAAAAAGTATAAGATTAGAATCAATTATTTTATTATTATTTTTTTAAAGAGGACTTATATGGTATAATTACTACATTGCATGTTAAAACATATAAATGTTAAACATATAAAATCATATATTGATATAATAATTATGTTAAGTAATATGATTTTACTATTTTGCTTTAAGAAAGACAAGTTGAATTTTGCATTTAAAGGGAATCATAGGAATTGTAGAATTATACATTGAATAACAAGGATTGTACATGCAATGAGTTATGAGAAATCAAATTCCAGTCTTCTTTGCATAAACATAAATGAATAGTTCTTACCAAAAAGAACAGGTCAAACTTTTATTCTTTTGGTTTCTTTAAAGAATATTATTGTATGCATACTGGTGAAATCTACTGCTATATGTACTTGAGTTCCTACAGGCAAAAACTAGAACTTATTTCTGCATTTGTATTCAGTTGTAAAAGAGATCTGAATGTTTCTTGACTCAGTTAGTGCAATTTACAATTTTAAACACCTACCATCTGTTTGAGGAAATTAAATATAATTGGGCATTTTGCTGAGGAAAATAAGATACTGGATGTAAGTGTGTTGAAGGTCACTGACAAAGTGAGCTAGCGAGGGTGTCCAAACTATATCTGCCTGTCTGGTTTTGTTACTCAGTCACTCATATCAGTACTAAAGAACACTTACAAAAACAAAACAGATATATTGGCACCACAGCCAGCTTCCTACCACTGACAGCATCAAGAAGAAAATATCACACTTCAAAATCCAGAAAAGAAGGAAAGAAGGAAAGAAGGAAAGAAGGAAAGAAGGAAGGAAGGAAGGAAGGAAGGAAGGAAGGAAGGAAGGAAGGAAGGAAGGAAGGAAGGAAGGAAGGAAGGAAGGAAGGAAGGAAGGAAGGAAGGAAGGAAAGGGAGGGAGGGAGGGAGGGAGGAAGGAAGGAAAGGAAGGGAGGGAGGGAGGGAGGGAGGGAGGGAGGGAGGGAGGGAGGAAGGAAGGAAGGAAGGAAGGAAGGAAGGAAGGAAGGAAGGAAGGAAGGAAGGAAGGAAGGAAGGAAGGAAGGAAGGAAGGAAGGAAGGAAGGAAGACTCTTTTACAGGCATAAAGCCAACTGCCACAGGCCAAATTTTGTTACTTTTACTGTGTGCGCATGTGTATGTATATGTGCCTGTGTGGCATTTGCCATGTTCTCCATGCTCCTTTTAACATGCCATACCTGGACCTTTTAGCAACATGGGAAAATGATGAGAATGTTCAATGTTTTGCTTTTTTTTTTTTTTCTTTTCTTTTGGGTGCCACCAGTATTGTCAACAAACCATGATTAAAATAGCCATAGAAAGCAGAAGAAGAGAAAGGAAGAAAATTCAGCTTATTGATTACCACAGTCATTGAATCCCTCAGAAATAAGAGAAGCCATGAAAAATTGGATATCTTGCATATTTTTTGTGTGTAAAATTTTGTGTTTTGCTTGAATTTCAACATAAATTCTGTAATAGATCCTCATGTAATCAGAACAATGTTTATACAAAGATTATCAACAGCTTCTCATAGCATTAGTGATGGGTGTGCTTTGATTTTGCACAATTTCTAAAACCTGTAGCACATTAGTTTTGGCATATGTTCAATTATTCCTGCAACAATAGTATAATTCCACAAAAGTTGTACCTAAAGTTCAGTGCAAACATATTTCTGCATTTCAGCATTTAAATATAGCTTTGCTGTCATACACATTTTAACTGATACAATATTCATAGTGACCAAAGTGCACTGCCCCTCTCCGTCCCATATTGACTTTACTGCATTATATCTCTTCTTGCCTTTATTATTAATTTCTGCTATTAAAAAAAAAAAAAAAAAAAAAAAAAAAAAAAAAAAAAAGCTATTCCAGTAACAACCCTTAGATTTGGGCTCCTGCCTTTCCTGCCTTTGAAAATAGGTTGTAAATCCATTAACATCAGTGGTATGGCACAAAAGAGTTTCCTCCACCTGCTGTGGCTGTGATTGAGTGATGGGGAAGACACGATTTTAAGTCCTTTATTTTTGGCAGTAGAGGTTAGAAGCTGCTGCATGTAGCAGATTGCAACCTTCCATAAAGAATGTGGGAGCCTGCAAAGTAGGGGCCTGTAAAGCAATTTGGATGAGGGGCTGTTGGACGGAGGTTGTGCAGGACCCAGACCACATCCAATGCACGTGGGTCAGGCTTGCTCTGGTTCAGTTGGTGTTAAATCACCTTGGTGGTGCTGGGGAGATGTTTCCTGTTTTTCTGAAGACCCATCCAAGCCCATGCTGTAACTTGCTAGAATATTTCAACTTACAAAGAATCTGACGGGGTTCTTTCTCTTAAAATAAAATGTTCCTTCTCTGAACAGAAGCTCACAGATTTCCACATCAAGAAAGTGACATCATTTGACAAGTTATTTTCTTTCTTCATTGTTCTTCTTTCTTAATTGTTCTCCATGATATTTCATCCTCTATCATCATACTTTCTTCACACCGGGCAGCTTTCTAAAATGACTTTTTTACAATCAAGACTTTCTTACAAGTCTTTGACCCTTCATTCATGTTTTTATTCCATGATGTTCAATTTTTTTCCATTTTTTTCAGTTAGCTATACTCTAGCTTTATCCTTAACTACCCATAATACATATTCTACTACCCTAGACTATCAAATTAAGTAGAGCCCATGCTGTCTTCAGTTATTGCCCATCTTCAGCAATTCAGTAGCAACTTAACGTTATTTCATTTTCTGTGATTTCATATTTGTTAATTTAACTTTGTTCTTCATTTACTCTCTATTTCTTCTCTGGGTATCTATTTTTATAATAAAAACAACAAGATAATGTTCATTTATCTTATTAAAGTAATTTAATTAACAACGCAAAAGAAAGAATCAAAATAATTTACATTTTTGATAAACTGAAGTGTCAGAAGACGAAATGTTAGCACATATATCCTTAAATTCATTAAGGATAAACCATATTGTATTCTCTAAAATGTTTTGAGGATAAAATTGTTGATTTGTCAGGAAAACAAAACAAAACAAAACTTCAGTGGCTAATTAAATTAAGCTATTATAATATGAGATTAGTAGGAACAGATAATGTTCATATTAAAATCAAGAAAAATAATGTTACTATAGCCTAAGGAAAAGAGAAATTAAAAGCATCATAAAAGCATTTAGATACATTGATAGAACCCACAGCTGTCTTTAAAGAAAAAACATGGCTCTTTGATCTGCTAGAAATCTTTAAGCAGTTCTAGAGAATACTTGCTAAAAAGAAACTTGCAAATAAAATTTACTGAGTTTTCATAAAGTATTTGATAAACCCACTTTGGTGGGAAGATGTTGAGGACATAACATTCACAGAGAAAGAGGTGAAGTAATGCCGTGGATTAAAAAAATAAAAAATAAAATAAAATAAAATAAAATAAAAATAAAAAGCTATACAGAGTATGTTAAATTGTAACCAAAAG
The DNA here is from genome assembly GCF_964211825.1 of Aythya ferina. Classification (NCBI taxonomy): domain Eukaryota; kingdom Metazoa; phylum Chordata; class Aves; order Anseriformes; family Anatidae; genus Aythya; species Aythya ferina. The sequence goes on from NC_140296.1 coordinate 74,501,859, forward strand.
TAAATTTTCAATGTTGCAAAAGATTAATGGTGTAGTGAAAGATTCTCTACATTAATCTCACATTGTTTAACATTTTGCTAATGACCTGGAAAAAGAAGACAAATGATGGTATCTTCCAGTAACAGAAACTACATGAGTCAAGACCAGAAAGAATATTAGTTTACATATTAGTTTACAAAGCTAGATAAATGATGGATGACACGTAAGGTGCTGCTTTTCAAACTGAAGTCAACATACATCTAAATGCCTACAGAATGTGACCTATTTACCCCAGCAATCTTCTACAGTTAGTCGAGAGAAAGAATGTCTGCCCAAGGTTGAGATGAATTGTAAAATAGGTGTGCTTTTTTCTCTTTCTTGAATAAAAAGCAAGACTAGCACTGAGATGGAGGTTTAAAGTAGGAAGTTTAGAGTAGGAAGTGTAAAAATGAATCATCATGCACAGTGGAAACAACTTGAGCTAGAAATACAATTTCTAAGTCCCAAAGTATCCACAACTTCCAAAAAAAAAAAAAAGGCTTGAGTGTTTCTCTAGTCATAGCAGTGAGAAGTGAGAACTGTTAAAACAACAACAACAACAACAAACAAACAAAACAGTCCTGAGAATGTCAAAGCATATTGTGAAGTAATTCTGAAAATATAGTAATATTTTACATTAAAGCATAATAACCAGATATGGCAGGTCTTATCAGAAATGATTGCAGTGGGTTTATGTGGCAAGGTTTTGGTAGCACGGAGCCATGTGGGTGACTTCTGCGAGAAGAATCCAGAAGCTGCCCTGTGTTAGATAAGGGCCTTGCCTTTGGCCAGAGCCAGGCCAGTAAGCGATGTTGTTTGTGGTTCTGTGAGATCATATTTAGGAAAGGGGAAAACAAAACAAAACAAAACAAAACAAAACAAAACAAAACAAAACAAAACCTGCTGGGGAACAGCAGCTGGGAGAGAGAGGAATGAGAAACAGCCCTGCAGACACCAAAGTCAGTGAAGGGGGAGGGGCACGAAGTGTTCCAAGAAGTATCCATGTAAGTCCCCTGTGGGCTGTGGTGAGGACTATGGTAAAGCAGGTTGTCCCCGCTGCAGACCATGGTGCACCATGGTGGAGCAAATCTGCATGCTGCAGCCCATGAAGGAGATGACAGTAGGTGGACCTGCACTGAAGGAGGCTGCAGCCCAGGGAAAACCTCTGCTAGAGCAGATTTGGGGCTGGAGCTGCAGCCCCTGGAGAGGAGCTCATGCAGGAGCAGAGGATCTGGGGGAACTGCCACCAGTGGGGCACCCATGTTAGAGCAGTTTGCTCCTGATGGGTGGACCCCATGTTACAGACCCATATCTGGAGTGGTTCTTGAAGACCTGCTCCCTGTGGGAAGCCCCCACAGGATCCTTTGGGAAGGACAGCATCCTGAGGGAAGGACTACAGCAGGGGAAGAAAGTGACCATGAAGGATTGGCAAAGAAGCATTAAGGACTGACAGCCCCTGTTCACCATTCCCCTGCACCATCTGGGGGGAGGAGGTGGAAGAGGGTGGATGGGGGGAAGTTGCTTTTGGTTTAATTCCTTTCTTTATCACTTTTCTAGCTTGTTAATAATAGGCACTGAATCTTACTGCCTCCCTACTCTGAGTCTGTTTTGCCCATCACAATAATTGTTGAGTGATCTCTCCATCTCTGTCTCAACCCTTGAGTCCTTCACACTGTATTTTCTCCCCCTTTCTTTTTGAGAAGGGGGAGTGAAAGAGCGGCTGTGATGGAACTCAGCTGCCCACTCAAGTGAAACCACCACAATGATACATACACATTGAGTTTTATTTTCACACAGAATATAGCAAAAAATATAAAGTCTTACATCAGTACTCTAAATTGTTAGAAGAAAAAATGGGCTTATTATTAAAAGAGATTGAAATGAATTTGATCTAAAGAACAGAAATATAAAAGGGATAATATTATTGTTCCCCTATGTTATGTGTGAGGTAAGACTTAGAGTAACATTTCTGTGAACACAAGTGTTAAACTCCTAAACTCTTCTAAATAATTTGGTATGTTTAAAATTTATTCATCTTCAATAGTATAAAAACTTTTTTTTTTTTTTAAGCAATGAAGTCATACAACAAAGAAAGAAATACAAAACATTTAACATTTTGTATTGTTTTAATCATATTACACCATTTAACTGACATTAACTACTCTACAGAAGACAAAACAGATAGTTATGATTTTTTATTTTATTGACTCAAGTGGACTGCTTTATATTTAACATTATTCTTATAGGGCAGAAATCATGGACTGTATGTTTCACAAAATATATCAACAACCAACTACCTGGGAAAAAAACTGCAGTGAAGGTTAAATGTGACAAGTCTTTTTCACTATCAGGATTCCTTATTCTGGTGCATTATAAAGCAGCCAGCTTGAGAAAAAGGACCAGGATAAAAATTATTGTAATAGTTTTATAAAACAATTTAAACTTCAGTTTTAATGATGGCATGGAGTAATTTGACTTTTGCAGCAACATAGTTGTTCAAGATGCAACAACAGTGAAACCAAAAGCAGGTGCTCGAGTAATACTAGGACTGAAGACAGGATCCATTACTGTCCTGAGCACTCACATGGAATGACTTTTCTAAATTTGATTTTCAGTGAAAGAATGGCAAGGGGTACTTGATACCAGCTCTACATTTTTATTTATTTTTTTTTAATCACAGGAGGATCCTTTCTGCCTTCTCCTAGTCAATTGTCAATCTCTTAGAGAGAGTGCAGCAACAGAAAATCAGCTCCTCTATTTCACTGCCATCCCCATCCCCACAGTACAACAAGCAATGAAAGCACTGGGTATATGGTGGAGGGCCTTCATTTCTGGCTTTTTGAAAATAATTTCTTAGAGAAAGAAATAATCCTTCCTTTGTGAGTGCTTATATACTGAATGAGCAAAAAGATGCAAAGTCATAACGAAGAGATATCTTTGCTGTAATGAGTATTTGAAGTAAATTTACTGCTGAGCTTCCATATTACATATTTACAATCCTAATTTTAAAAATTAAAACATTGCTTTCCTGAAAGTTGTGTTTTGATTTTATTCTGCATTTCATTGTATTAATTGATTTGTAGCTTGACATTCTCTTTCAAATTTAGAATTATTAAAAAAAAAAAATCTGTGTTACTAAGGGATAAGATGTGATCTTCTCCTCATCTTTAAAAACTTATATCTGCTTCACAATAGTCTTAAAACAAACAAACAAACAAACAAAACCTTTCTCAAACCATAAAAGCCAAACACATAAGTACTTGCATGCAAGCACACAAAAAAGTAAAGCCAAATTCCAAGGAAAATTCAAATTTGCAGAGGAAATATGTGCCTGCTAGTGAGCATACTTTTAGAATGAACACAGTAATAAGTGGCGTACACAAATGCTGGTCCTGAAAGAGGCACAAGGAAAATCACACTAACCAATAGAGAAAATGGGATTGACTAATTCAGAGCTAAAATGGCCTGGTAAAAAAAATGGATTGAATTGTAACAGAAAACCAAGAAAAGATGTGGGCCTGACATAAAACTGGAAACAACAATCAAAAATATTTTGACTATGTGTATTAAGCTTCAAAATATAATAATAACAACAATAAAGGAATAAATCATGGAATCACTGAACGGTTTGATTAGTTTGCTTTGGAAGGGACCTTAATGATTATCTAGTTCCAAACCCCTGCCCATGAGCAGGGACACCTTCCACTAGACCAGGTTTCTCAAAGCCCCAACCAACCTGGCCTTGAACACTTTCAGGGATGGGGCATCCACTGCTTCTCTGGGCAACATGTATCAGGGCCTTACCACCCTCAGAGTAAAGAATTTCTTCAGAATATCTAGTCTAAATCTCTCCTCTTTCAGTTTGCAGAAGTTACGCCTTGTCCTATCACTACACTCTCCAGTAAAGAATCCCTCTCCAGTTTTCTTGTAGGCTCCCTTTAAGTACTGAAAAAACATTGTAAAGTCTCCCTGGAGCCTTCTCTTCTCAAGAGTGAACAACCCCAGCTACCTCAGACTGTCATCATAGGAGAAGTTTTCTAGCCCTCTGACCATCCTCATGGCCCTCCTCTGGACTCGCTCTACCAGGTCCCTGTCTTTCTTTTGCTGGGGACCCCAGAGCTGAACACGGCACTCCAGCTCAGGTCTCATGAGAGCAGAGCAGAGGGGAAGAATCACCTCCCTCCACCTGCTGGCCGTGTTTCTTTTGATGCAGCCCAAGATAGCTTTCAGCTAAGCCCAAAATGGCTTTCAGGACTGCAAGCAAACACTGCTGGCTCATGTTCAATTTTTCATTCACCAGCACCCCCAAATCCTTCTCTGAAGGGCTGCTTTTAATCCACTCATAGCCCAGCCTGTATTAGTGCTAGGGATTGCCCCAGCCCAGGTACAAGACCTTGCTCTTGGTCTTGTTGAGCTTCATGAGGTTCTTACAGGCCTACCTCTCAAGCCTGTCTATCTGGATGGCATCCCTTTCCTCCAGTGTGTCAACCACACCACTCAGCTTGGTATCACCAGCCAACTTGCTGAGGATGCACCCAATCTCACTGTCCATGTCACCAAAAAAAGACCTTAAATAATACCAGTCCCAATACCCAATAGCCTGAGGAACACCACTCATTTGTCTTTCCCTGGACATTGAACCATTAACCTCAACTCTTTGAGTGCAATCATAAAGAAAATTTCTTATCAACCAAGTGGTCCATCTAAATCAAATCCATGTCTTTCAATTTTAGAGACAAGCATGTACTATAGGGCAGTGTGAATGCTTTGTAAAAGTCCAGGTAGGTGAGGTCAGTTGCTCTTCCCTTATCCGCCAATGCTTTAAGCCAGCTGTAAGAGGCCACCAGATTTGTCAGGCATAATCTGCCCTTAGTGAAGCCATGATGGCTGTCACTAATCACCACTCTGTTCTCCATGTGCCTTGGCGTGGTTTTCAGGAGGATCTGCTCGATGATCTTGCCGGGCATAAAGATGATGGCAACTGTCTTGTAGTTGCCTGGTACTTCCTTTTTCCCTTTTTAAAAATGGGGGTTATGTTTTCCCTTTTCCAGTCACTGGAAACTTACTGGGCTGCTACGACTTCTCAAGTACGATGGACAGTGGTTTAGCAACTTCATCTGCCATTGCCTTCAGGACTCGGATTCATTTCATCAAGTCCCATGGACCTGTGCACATTCAGGTTTCTGGTGGATCCAGATCAAATTGGATCTTCTCCTACAGTGAGAGATTCTTCATTCTCTCAGTCCCTGCCTTTGTCTTCTGGGACTTGGGCTATGTCACTAGGTGACATAGGTGCAGGTAAAGACTGAAGCAAAAAGTCATTCAGCCTTCTCCATATCCCAGGTAACCAGGTCTCCCGTTTCCTTCTGGAAAGGGCCCACAATTTCCCTAGTCTTCCTTTTATCACTGACATACCTACAGAAGTCCTTCTTTGTTGCCCTTGACATCCCTGGCCAAATTTAATTCTAATAGGGCTTTAGTATTCCTAACCTGATCCCTGGCTTCTCAGACAATTTGTCTGTATTCTTCCCAGGCTACCCATCTTGCTCTCTGTAGTCCTCCTTTTTCTGACTGAGTTTGGCCAGGAGCTATTTTTTCATTCATGAAGTACTCCTGGCATTTTTGCCTGACTTCCTCTGTCGGTTTTACTTGGGTGGGAAGCTGAGTTCTACCATGGCCACTCTCTCACTCCCCCTCCTCAGAGGAGAATGGGGAGAAAATATGAGACAAAGGGCTCAAGGGTTGAGATAAGGATGGGGAGCTCGCTCAACAATTATCATGATGAGCAAAACAGACTCAGAGTAGGGAGATAGTAATATTTATTGCTTATTGCTAATAAGCTGTCACAAGAAGTGAGAAACAAAGGAATGAAACTGAAAAACCCTTCCCCCCCATCTGCCCTCTTCCACTTCCTCCCCCTCAAGTGGCATAGGGGAATGGGGCCTGCAGTCAGTTCCTAACACTTCGTCTCCACTGCTCCTTCACAGTCATTCTCTTCCCATGCTCCAACGTGGGGTGCCACCCACAGGATGCCATCATTCCCAAACTGATCCTGCGGGGGCTTTCAACAGGCAGCAGCTCTTCAAGAACTCCTCCCACATGGCTCCGTAGTATGGGGTCCACCCATCAGGAGCAAACTGCTCCAACATGGGTCCCGCACACACAGCAGCTCCTGCCAGGTCACCTGCTCCTGCGTGGGCTCCTCTCCAAGGGCTGCAGTTCCACAACCTCCTTCAGTGCAGGTCCACCTGCTCCACTGTGGTCTTCTCCATGGGCAGCAGCATGGAGAACTGCCCCACTGTGGAACATCATGGGCTACAGGTAGACAGCCTGCTTTACCATAGTCCTCATCACAGGCCGCAGGGGACTTCTGTTCCAGTGCCTGGAGCACCCTCTCCCCCTCCTTCTTCACTGACCTTGGCACCTGCAAGGCTGTTTGTCACTCTTCTCTCTCTCCCAGCTGCTGTTCCCCAGCAGTTTTATTTCCCTTTCTTAAATATGCTCTCACAGAGGAGCAAACAGTGTCGCTTATTGGTCCGGTTCTGGGCAGCAGCAGGGCCCTTACCTAACATGGGGCAGTTTCTAGATTCTTCTTTAGGCCTGTCAGTTTGACCTCAGTACCAGGGAAGCTCACGGAGCAGATCCTCCTGAGAGTCATCACGGAGCACTTGCAGGGCAAGCAGGCGATCAGGCCCAGTCAGCATGGGTTTATGAAGGGCAGGTCCTGCTTGACGAACCTGATCTCCTTCTATGACAAAGTGACACGCTGGGTGGATGAGGGAAAGGCTGTGGATGTGGTCTACCTTGCCTTCAGCAAGGCTTTTGACACCATCTCCCACAGCATTCTCCTCAAGAAACTGGCTGCTCTTGGCTTGGACTGGCGTACGCTTCGTTGGGTTAGAAACTGGCTGGATAGCCGGGCCCAAAGAGTTGTGGTGAATGGCGTCAAGTCCAGTTGGAGGCCAGTCACTAGTGGAGTCCCGCAGGGCTCGGTGCTGGGGCCGGTCCTCTTTAATATCTTCATTGATGATCTGGACCAGGGCATTGAGTGCACCCTCAGTAAGTTCGCAGATGACACCAAGTTAGGTGTGTGTGTCGATCTGCTCGAGGGTAGGAAAGCTCTGCAGGAGGATCTGGATAGGCTGCACCGATGGGCTGAGGTCAACTGCATGAAGTTCAACAAGGCCAAGTGCCGGGTCCTCCACCTGGGGTGCAATAACCCCAAGCAGAGCTACAGGCTGGGAGAGGAATGGTTGGAGAGCTGCCAGGCAGAGAAGGACCTGGGAGTGATGGTGGATAGTCGGCTGAATATGAGCCAGCAGTGTGCTCAGGTGGCCAAGAAGGCCAACGGCATCCTGGCTTGTATCAGAAACAGTGTGCCCAGAAGGGCTAGGGAAGTGATCGTCCCCCTGTACTCAGCTCTGGTGAGGCCGCACCTCGAGTACTGTGTTCAGTTTTGGGCCCCTCGCTACAAGAAGGACATGGAGGTGCTTGAGCGGGTGCAGAGAAGGGTGACGAAGCTGGTGAGGGGCCTGGAGAACAAGTCCTACGAGGAGCGGCTGAGGGAGCTGGGCTTGTTCAGCCTGGAGAAGAGGAGGCTCAGGGGCGACCTTATCGCTCTCTATAGGTACCTCAAGGGAGGCTGTAGCGAGGTGGGGGTTGGTCTGTTCTCCCACGTGCCTGGTGACAGGACGAGGGGGAATGGGCTTAAGTTGTGCCAGGGGAGTTTTAGGTTAGATGTTAGGAAGAACTTCTTTACTGAAAGGGTTGTGAGGCATTGGAACAGGCTGCCCAGGGAAGTGGTGGAGTCACCATCCCTGGAAGTCTTCAAAAGACATTTAGATGTAGAGCTTAGGGATATGGTTTAGTGGGGACTGCTAGCGTTAGGTCAGAGGTTGGACTTGATGATTTTGAGGTCTCTTCCAACCTAGAAATTCTTTGATTCTGTGATTCTGTGATACCCCTACATACATGTGCACATCTTTAACTCCTCTCTATACTATTCTCCTTGCTATGCTCATTTGCATAGAGTCATTTAAACGAAGTCCCCTATGATTTTTATTTTTTTTTTCTTCAGATAATGAGGTTGGAATTCTTTTGTGCTGCTCCTCTGGTACTCTCCCACTGATCTCTGATCCCTTTTGTGGTTCTGGACATCTATTACTGGTGCTGGCATCAAACTGATAGAGTTGGGAGTTTTGAGGTTTCCCTTCTCTGGCAACTTAATTTAATGCTCTCTTCACCAGCTTGATAAGGCTGTATCTGAAGATGTTCTTCCCTTCTCTGACAGATGAACCAAATCAACCCCCAGCAGACCAGATTTCTGAGAGTTCCATATCTAAAAAGCTGACTGCCTGGCTATAACACCAGTCTTTCAAGTATGCATTGATCCACGTGCACCTTTCAGTTCTATTAAATATTTTTAAACAAAACATGATTCCATTATTATTATTATTTTCACCAGAAATCTATGCTGTCTTATAAATAGCAACTGTACCTACATGATATACATAGAAATAAATATATGACTCAGGATTGAGACTACATTGACCATAATTAGAAGGGAGGCTGTCAATGTATACAATAATAACAAGATATGAGCATTCATATACTGGCAAATGGTATGGGTTGTTAATTCCTGGAAGAAGAATAACAGCTAAATCCTGCAAAGGGGAAGAGGGACAAAAGGTAGAGTTGATGTTTCTTTAAATCTCCAATGTTTCACGACGCTTACATCATGCTGCGTTGGGTTACATCATGTTACGACTAGTGATGTAACCCGTCGCAATGCAATGCACACATCGCATTCAGTCAGCACTTTTTCAACCTGTCCAAATAATCACCATAGCCAAGAAAGATTTGGATAGTGTTAAGTAAAACTGTTGTATTTCTATAGTATTTCTATGTGTTCATGAATAGAAATGCCCTTGTTTCATGAAAAAGAAGGAAGTCAAATAGAAGTAAAATATTTTCTAAATATATAAAACAAAAGTATAGAACATGCAGATAGGCTCACTCTGATGATATGAAAGGCCATCTACATGAAAATATTATACAATAAACTTAGAAGCATATAAATCGTGGAGAAATGTCAGATATTTCACTAGCACTACAAACATTTCTTCTTTAAGTATATAATATAACTTTCTGTTGCTTGTTTGTTGTTCTTGTTTGTTCATTTTTGCTGGTTCATTGGTTGGTTTGGTTTGGTTTTAATGGAATGCATTAAACTGAACTTTAAAGTAAAGGTTTTTCTGTTTGACAGCTGTATAATGGTCATATACTGCCACACCAAGTTTTGGCTTTAGGTGAAGAAACTATTTCCATGCAGCAACAGACTTCTGAAAGCATCAAAAAAGCACCACTGCCAGTGCTTACACTGCACACATGGAGTCTGTAGCAGTTAAACTGGGTTTGATGATGGAGTTGCTGGAGAGCGGGTTATTCAGGTAGCTGGGGCAGAAGCAGCAGTTGTGATTAGACCAAATATCACACACCAACAGTAATCATTTGCCTATTACTACAACTAGAAACAAGAAAGTTTTTTTTTCACCTTTTGACAGGTAACTTTTACAGCTATCTCAATTTTGAAGTGTGATAGATATTGGAATGCAGTAGTAGCTTTTCTATGTCATACCACAGTAAATTTGTTACATTGCACTTATATTTTCCAGACAAACCTTTCAGAAACACTTTTTAGATCTTTAAAACACAAGAGAGATGACCATTATATTCATAAAAGCATCAACATGTTTTTAATTCTACATTCACAAATATTCAAGTTTAGATGGAGAAAATGCCTCTAGCTAGGGTACAAATAATATGGAAAGCAGATTATTACAGTATATGACAGTATAATTTTGATTTTTCAGTATTCTTTTCCTCCTGCCAGACTTAAGTACAAAATATATCTAGTAAAATAAACACACTGCATTTTTCGCTGTTGCTTTGCTCATGTTCAGTTAATAAATCACCCATCTAGTTGATTGAGGGAAACCAACTGATGTAATCTTTTTGGATTTCAGTAAAGCTTTTGAAACAGTTTTCCATAGGATCCTACTGGACAAAATTTCCAGCATACAGCTGGACAAAACCAGCAGTATGTATGGGTGAATAATTGGCTGACAGGTAGGGCTCAAAGGGTTGTGGTAAATGGGTCCACATCAGGCTGGCAGCCAGTCACCAGTGGGGTTCCCCAAGGCTCCATTTTATGTCCAGTTCTCTTCAGTGTTTTTATAAATGATTTGGATGTAGGACTAGAAGGTGTTTTGAGTAAATTTGTTGATGAGTTGTTAACTCTGTTGAGGGTGGAAAGACCTTGCAGAGAGATCTAGACATCTGGGCAATCACCAACTGCATGAAGTTTAACAAAAGCAAGTGCCGGGTCCTGCACCTGGGACGGGGCAACCCTGGCTATATGTACAGACTGTGCAATGAGATGCTTTTTGGAACATGTCAAAAGCCTTACAGAAGACAAGGTAGATGACATTGGTTGGTCTTCCTTTGTCAACTGATGCAGTCATTCCATCATAGAAGGCTACCAGATTGGTCAGGCATGGTTTGCCCTTGGTGAAGCCATGCTAGCTGTCTTGGACCACCTCCTGGTCTTTCATGTGCCTTAACATTGCTTCCAGAAGGATCTGCTCCACGATCTTGCCAGTCACAGAGATGAGGCTCACCAGTCTGTAGTTCTCTGGGTCTTCCTTTCTACCTTTTTAAAAATGGGAGTGATGTTTCCCCCTTTTTCCAGTCATCGGGGACTTCGCCTGACTGCCATGACTTTTCAAATATGATCGAGAATGGTTTGGCAGCTACACCAGCCAATTCCTTCAGAATCCTGGGGTGGAAAACCCCAAGGTAGCAGCATGGGGGAAGGGGGAGAGGGGAGGAGAAGGGAGGGTAGGGGATACCTGTACACCTGCTGGAGCCCATAAAAGTCCTGTGCCAGGTGAGGCTTGAATTCACAACTTCAGAATTGCTCCACGTACTGCCTTAGGTACTGTGCACTGTGCGCTGACTGATTGTGCCACTGCAGTGTCCCAAAATTTTTTAAAGTACAAAATCTTGGCTGCCGTGTCCACCAGCTTGGCCCCCCTGAAGATGGAGGCCATCTCGTTGGACTGCAGTGCATGGGCCATAGAGGCCTTCTCCTCCTTGGGCATGCTGCATAGTTCAGGTTCAGCTGCTGAAGCCGCATCTATACATCTGAAGTGCATCTATACCAATGCACACAGCATGGGCAACAAACAGGAGGATCTGGAAGCGATTGTGCAACATGCTAACTTATGACCTAGTTGCTATAACTGTAACATGGTGAGATCACTCCCATGACTGGAGTATGGTGATGAATGGCTACAAGCTCTTCAGAAGGGACAGACAAGGAAGGAAGGGTGGTAGTATGGCTCTTTATATTAAAAAGTGTTTTGATGTTGAAGAGTTTGGCATTGGGAATGATAAATTTGAGTGTTTGTGGATAAAGATCAGGGGGAAGGCTTGTAGGGGTGACATCTTGGGGGTCTGTTATAGACCACCTAATCAGGATGAAGAGATGAATGAGGCATTCTATGAGGAGCTCACAAAAGTTACATGATCGCCAGCACTTGTTCTTATGGGAGACTTCAACTTCCCTGATATATGCTGGAAATATAATACTGCACAGAGAAACCAGTCTAGGAAGTTTCTAGAGTGTGTGGAAGATGGCTTCCTGATACAGCTGGTTGAAGAGCCTTCCACAGGAGGTGCCCTACTAGACCTGCTCTTCACTAACAGAGAAGGACTGGTGGGAGATGTGAAAGTTGGGGACTGTCTTGGGCAGAGTGACCACTAAATTGTAGAGTCTTCTATTCTAGGTGATGTCAGAAGGGTAACTAGCAAAACTGCTATCCCGAACTTCCGGAGGGCAGACTTTGACTGTTCAGGACGCTTGTTGCAGGGATCCCTTGGGAGTCACTCCTGAAATGCAAAGGGGTCCAGGAAGCCTGGACACCCCTCAAGATGGAAATCTTAAAGGCACGGGAGCAGGCTGTTCCTGAGTCCCAGAAAGTGAGCCAGAGGGGAAGAAGACCGGCATGGAGGAATTGAGAACTTTTGTTGAGACTCTGGGAGAAAAGAGAGCCTACGTCCTCTGGAAGTAGGGACAGACTACTTGTGGCGACTACAAAGAAGTTGCTAAGATATTCAGGGAGGAAGTTAGAAAGGCAAAAGCCCATCTTGAACTCAGATTGGCCACTGCAGTAAAAGAGAACAAGAAATCCTTTTACGAATATATTAACATCATGAGAAAAAGCAAGGAAAATTTCCATCCTTGATGCAGCAAGGAATGTGATCAACAAGGATAAGTAAAAGGTTGAGGTTTTCAACACCTTCTTTACATGTCTTTAACAGTTGGATCAGCTATCCTCAGGGTACTTTATGCCATGATCTGGAAGTCCCCTGTGATTCAGGTAGAGCATCACCCCCTGAGATCCAGGAAGAGACATTTAGAGACCTGCTCTTCCATCTGGAATATCACAAGTCCATGGGACCAGACAGGCTTCACCCTACTGTGCTGAGGGAGCTGCTGGAAGTGATTGCCAAGCTGCTTTCCACCATCTATCAGCATTCCTGGTTATCTGGAGAGATCCCAGAGGATTGGAGGCTTGCCAATGCAAATCCCACCTACAAGAAGGGCTGTAAGGAGGACCTGGGGAACTACACGCCTGTCAGCCTGACCTCTGTTCCAGGGAAAGCTACGGAGCAAATCATCTTGGGTGAGATCACACAGCACATGTGTGGCATCCAGGGAATCAGGCCCAGCCAGCACAGGTCGTGCTTGTCCAACTCCATCTTTTTCTATGAATGTGTGGTCAGACTGGTAGATGAGGGAAAGGCTGTTGATGTAGTCTACCTAGACTTCAGTGAAGCCTTAGATACAGTCTGCCACAGTATTCTCCTAGGAATACTGGCTGTCCGTGGCCTGGACAGATATACTCTTCTCTGGGTAAAGAACTGGCTGGAGGGTCATGCCCACTGGGAAGTGGTTAATGGAGTTAAGTCCAGCTGGTGTCCTGTTACAAGTGGTGTCCCCCAGGGGTCTGTACTGGAGCCTATCTTGTTTACTATCTCTATTGACGACCTAGATGAGAGGATTGAGTGTACCCTCAGTAAGTTTGCTGATGACACCAAGTTGGGAGAGAGTGCCGATCTGCCTGAGGGTAGAGTGGCTCTTCAGAGGGATTTGGATAGGCTGAACTGCTGGGCTGAGGTAAATGAGATGAGGTTCAAAAAGGCCAAATGGCAGGTCCTGCACTTTGGCCACAATAACCCCATGCAGTGCTATAGGTTTGGTGCAGAGTGGCTAGAAGACTGTGAAGAGGAAAGGGACCTGGGAGTGTTGATTGATGCTCAGCTGTACGTGAGCCAGCAGTGTGCTCAGGTGGCCAAGAAGGCCAATGGCATCCTGGCCCGTATTAAAAATAATGTAGCCAGCAGGAGCAGGGTGGTGATAGTCCCCTGTACTCTGATCTGGTGAGGCCACACCTTGAGTACTGTGTTCAGTTTTGGGCCCCGCACTACAAGAAAGACATCAAGGTCCTGGAGCATGTCCAGAGAAGGGCAACAAAACTGGTGAGGGGTCTGGAGCACAAATCTTATGAGGAGTGGCAGAGGAAGCTGGGGTTGTTTAGTCTGGAGAAGAGGAGGCTCAGGGGTGACCTCTTTCAATGCTACACTTTCTGAAGGGAGGTTGTGATGAGGAGGAGGTCGGCCACTTCTCCCAGACAACTAATGATAGGACTCAAGGAAATAGCCCCAGGTTGCGTCTGGGGAGGTTTAGATTAGATATCAGGAAAAACTTTTTCTCTCAAAGAGTGGTTAGGCACTAGAATGGCCTGCTCAGGGAGATGATGAAGTCACCATCCCTCGTGGTGTTCAAGAAGTGCCTGGACAAGGTATGATTTAGTAGCTTAGTAGGTAGTATTGGTGATAGGAAGACAGTTGGACTAGATGATCTCATAGGTCCTTTCTAACCTTGTGTTTCTATGATTCTATGATTCTGTGACTCCTCCGTCATGTAGGAGTCACAGAAAGGCGGTGTATGGAGAGGAACTTGGGGAGGTGGCTTCTGTCAACGATGGGCTCCCGAGCAGCCCAGGGGGCGGTGGGCAGGATGGAGCAGTTGATCGTGGGGGGCCAGTACAAGTCATCATCGTTGCTGTGCATGGTGGTGGAAACATCTACCTCCAGGTCATCGGTCTCATCAGGCTAGATATCAGGAAGAGGTTCCTCACTGAGAGGGTGGTCACACATTGGAACAGGCTCCCCAGGGATGTAGTCACAGCACCAAGCCTGTTGGAGTTTAAGAAGCATTTGGACTGTACTCTTAGACATATGCTCTGAATTTTTGGGTAGACCTGTGTGGTGCCAGGAGTTGGACTCAATTATCCTTATGGGTCCCATCCAACTTGGGATATTCTATGATTCTATTGCTTATATTGTCTATCTTTACAAGAGATGTATACAGTATATCTATAGAGCTATATGATCATGAAGACAATGGCAGATGAAGATGCTAAGCCACTGTCCATCAAATTTGAGAAGTCATGGCAGTCAGTGAAAAAAACAGCGCCAGGAAAGAAGAAACAATGTGCGCTTGCAGCCCTGAAAGCCATTTTGGGCTTAGCTGAAAGCTATCTTGGGCTGCATCAAAAGAAACACGGCCAGCAGGTGGAGGGAGGTGATTCTTCCCCTCTGCTCTGCTCTCATGAGACCTGAGCTGGAGTGCCGTGTTCAGCTCTGGGGTCCCCAGCAAAAGAAAGACAGGGACCTGGTAGAGCGAGTCCAGAGGAGGGCCATGAGGATGGTCAGAGGGCTAGAAAACTTCTCCTATGATGACAGTCTGAGGTAGCTGGGGTTGTTCACTCTTGAGAAGAGAAGGCTCCAGGGAGACTTTACAATGTTTTTTCAGTACTTAAAGGGAGCCTACAAGAAAACTGGAGAGGGATTCTTTACTGGAGAGTGTAGTGATAGGACAAAGCGTAACTTCTGCAAACTGAAAGAGGAGAGATTTAGACTAGATATTCTGAAGAAATTCTTTACTCTGAGGGTGGTGAGGCCCTGATACATGTTGCCCAGAGAAGCAGTGGATGCCCCATCCCTGAAAGTGTTCAAGGCCAGGTTGGTTGGGGCTTTGAGAAACCTGGTCTAGTGGAAGGTGTCCCTGCTCATGGGCAGGGGTTTGGAACTAGATAATCATTAAGGTCCCTTCCAAAGCAAACCATTCTATGATTCTGTGACACTTTTTGAAAATAGTCATATGTGGACTAAATCTCATCCTTTCTGCATCATCTTTCATTCTGTCTTCTTATTAGAAGATAATTCAACTGTACTTTTCTTTTCTCCAGTGTTCATCTGAGACAAAAATGTATCACATTAGCAAAGAACCACTGTTTAAACTGATTGAGTTAAAAAACTGTGACTGAAATGATCTAGGATAAAATCATCTGAGTAGTTTGTCTAGCAGAGGCAGCAATTAATATCTTAGAGTATGACAAGCAGTGACTTTGCTTCCAGAGCTGCAATAGAAAAGGTTGTATTCCTTGAAATATTTGAGCAGGTGAGAAGTTATTAGCAAATAAGGAAGGATTAAGATTTTTTTCTGGGGAAAGATAAAACTAATTTTATCTCTAAGAACTGAATCGGAAAACATTATGTAATCGGGAAGCAAGAACTACAACTGATAAAAGAGTAGATGCCTGGGAATGACAAGCCTTTAGACACTTAATACAGCTGATTCTCAAAAATCTCTGATTCCTAGTTGCAACAGAAAAAAATATCAACCAATTTCCACTCATATTGTTCCTAGCCCTTCTTCTATAATGACAAACCATGCCATACAGATATAAATCAAGTAACCCTATTCTTCAGAACATCTTAAAAATGTTAGTGAAATATCTGGAACCAATTTACAACACAGTGAAAGTGACTTACATGTACTGGGACTGAAATAAAAAGACAAACACATTTCTGGAATGGGGTCATGACTCTGGTATTTTTGAAAAGTGTATGTATGTATTAGGCACATAGCTCCTCTGAAATCAGGCCAATTTACAGTCAATTTTACTTGTGAAATTAGTGCAAAGGTTTACATCTTCAATGACTGTCCTGGTTTCAGCTAGGATAGAGTTAATTTTCTTCCTAGTAGCTGGTATGGTACTGTGTTTTGGATTTAGGATGAGAATAGTGCTGATAATACACCGATGTTTTAGTTGTTGCAGAGCAGTGCTTACACAGAGCAAAGAACTTTTCAGCTTTTCATGCTGCGCTGACAGTGAGGAGGCTGGGGATGCACGAGGTGCTGGGAGGGGACACAACCAGAACAGATGAACCAAACTTGACAGAGTGATATTCCAAACCATATGACATCATGTTGAACAATTATATGGGGTGGCTGACCAGGGCAGTGGAGACCACTGGTTGAGGACACACTGGGCATTGGTCAGTGAGTGGTGAGCAATTGTTTTGTGCATCACTTGCTTTGTATATTATTATTATTATTATTATTATTATTATTATTATTTCTCTTCCTTTTCTGCCCTATTAAACTATCTTTGTCTCAACCCACAAACTTTTACTTTTTTTTTCCCCACCCCATTCTCTCCCCCTCCCACTGGGAAGGGGGAGAGGGCTGTGTGGTGCTTAGTTGCCTGCTGGGTTACACCACAACAATGACCCATTTGAAAATAAATAAATAAATAAATAAACAACAACAAAACCACCAACAACAAAATAAGTGCAGTGGTGAAGTCAGAGCAATTGTATTGATGTCGGTAGGTTTACATGGAGAACACAATATTTAGATTCTGCATTTTAACAGCAATCAATGTTTACCTCTGCTATGTTAAAATAACTGAATTTCTGTGGGAATTAGAGAGCAAAAAGGAGACTGAGCTTGCAGGTTGTCTCTAAGCCACTAGACAGGCTTATTCTAGGGCTCTTTCTGGGACAATGCTAATTATGCACCAGATGTCATTCAAGACTTTTCTTAAAGGAACAATCTGGCCATAAGTAATTGTTTATATCATTGACTCTAGCACATACTCATTCTTTTCTGAAGCAAAATTGTTAAACTCAGAACCAGCTCAGAATCCTATAAACATCGAGTAAGCTGAAAAGTCTTCTTTTCTATATTAAGTAAAACCTTTGAAGGAAAAAAAAAAAATGGGTTCATGGATTAACTTCTTGCTCTAAGGTTTGTGTTAAAACATCTAAATTTCCTTTTCTGAGCAGGATAATTTATTCTGGAGTTTTGGTTGGTTGGTTGGTTTTGCTTTTTCCCCATTTATCAGTAGGATAATTTATTCTAGAGTTTTCTACCATCTTTGTTAAAAGCACTATGCCTTCCCTTCATCAAGCAGCAAAGATTTATGACATGACAGGCAAAGTCATAATAATAAAACTTGTGTTAATGAAGGCATTGCTGTTTTGGCTTATGAAGTCTGTGGCATCATATTTCACATTTGCAATGGAAATAAAAATGATGGAACATACAGTCTGAGAATGGACTTTATGACACAGAAGTTACAAAAATGTACCTTGGCATATAAAAATCAACTGTGATTAATCATCAAATCATTTAGGTTCAAAAAGACCTCTAAGATCATCTGGTCCAACCTTTGAGAAGCTTATTCTTTCTTGTACTGATTCAGCTTCACAGATACTTGTTTATAGACACATTTGCATATTTACAAACTAACTACAATGTCAAAATTTGATGAAAGTTAAAATTAAGTACATAACCAGTTGAGAAGCAAGAGGGCTATGTGAAACCTTCAAAAAGTTCCATGTACCACATCCCACCTTTTTTGCATAACATGATTTACTCTCTCGTATGTTGTAGATATAATCTTCTTACCTCATGAATTCTGAATAGGCATGGAAAATTATTTATCTTAATGCATTACATTGTCAACATTTTCACTGTTATGATCCTGAAGTCCCAATCCTTGTTTTAAATATGACAGTCTTACTGTCATGCACTTGTAGTGTTTATTGCACTTCTAGAAATAAATCTTCGTATTCATTGTTAAAATAAATATTGACTTTAAGATAGTTGTGGATTACATTCAATAGCATTGCAAAACAATACGTCACTTTCCATATAAAATATCATTATTATTTTGTGAAGATGGAATGAGAGGAAGACTATTTTACAGTATTCATTTGCTGTAATAATGAAACAGCAGGGAGAAAGTATGCCTTCAGCAGCTTTGGGAAAACGATCTAGAAAAAGACAAAATTACTACATTAAAATCCTTCTTCCTCAGCCCTCATTAAATTTATCATCCTCTCATTTCTAAGATGGATTCTATTGTGCACGCACATGAGCCTGCTTGTGGGTCCTAAATGTTGTAAAAGGATCAGCTGATAGCAGAGAGTCAAATAGGTTATTTAGTTGTTCGTCTTTGTTTTACCCTCAGCATGCCCAAGCATAGCATGTACTTTGCCAGATGATGTGCTAGGGTAGCTGCAGTGTTTATTGTAGCAGAACTATTTTAATGACAAACCATAAATATATACCCAAGTACTGCTTCTTCCATTGCTTATACACATACTATATATGAAAACCTGGAAATGATACTAAGAAACAAAGAAAGGTATTAATTTAGCAGAAAACTCATCTCAAATACACTTGGTATTTAAGAGAGAAAAAAGACATAAACAACTGTCCATGACATGCCACACCATATTGTTCAAGCATGTTATCCTTAGCAGTGTCAGAATTAAAGTCCATCTCTGAAGTTGCCAAATGTGACTGAAAGACAAATCAGACTGCAAAACCTACCAACAGAAGATGCATTAGCAGTCCAGGAAAAAAAAAAAAAAAAAAAAGAAAAAAAAAAAAGTTTATCTGAAACCTCTGATGGGACTTTTATTACTCCATGATATATACAAAAGAAATAAAAGTATGAGAAGAAATAAATGCTTGTTCTTCAGGAATACGTTCCTTTATTAACATGCTCCCTCAGACCACACTGTAAGAGACTACCTTAACTCCTGTTCCCTTGGGAATTCATTCTGAAAACTTTCTGTTGGCTGTGGGCCAAAAGCTGCTGTCAAATTTACTTTTGAAAATCCAGGACAACTTAGTCATGGCCAACATGACTGAATAATCTAGCTACACATCATGTTGTATAAAGTAGTTTCATTGCCTTAGGGTCAGGAACTGAACAGAAAACCAATAACCTATCAGAAATATTAGAAGAACATTTCTGTAACCACTGCAGCAAAATTCACAGAATCACAGAATCAAAGAATTTTCTAGGTTGGAAGAGACCTCAAGATCATCGAGTCCAACCTCTGACCTAACACTAACAATCCCCACTAAACCATATCCCTAAGCTCTACATCTAAATGTCTTTTAAAGACCTCCAGGGATGGTGACTCTACCACTTCCCTGGGCAGCCTGTTCCAGTGTCTAACAACCCTTTCGGTAAAGAAGTTCTTCCTAACATGTAACCTAAAACTCCCCTGGCGCAACTTAAGCCCATTCCCCCTCGTCCTGTCACCAGGCATGTGGGAGAACAGACTAACCCCCACCTCGCTACAGCCTCCTTTAAGGTACCTGTAGAGAGCAATAAGGTCGCCCCTGAGCCTCCTCTTCTCCAGGCTGAACAAGCCCAGCTCCCTCAGCCGCTCCTTGTAGGACTTGTTCTCCAGGCCCCTCACCAGCTTCGTCGCCCTTCTCTAGACCCGCTCAAGCACCTTGATGTCCTTCTTGTAGTGAGGGGCCCAAAACTGAACACAGTACTCAAGGTGCGGCCTCACCAGAGCTGAGTACAGGGGGACAATCACTTCCCTAGCCCTGCTGGCCACACTGGTTCTTATACAAGCCAGGATGCCGTTGGCCTTCTTGGCCACCTGAGCACACTGCTGGCTCATACTCAGCCGACTACCCACCATCACTCCCAGGTCCTTCTCTGCCTGGCAGCTCTCCAACCACTCATCTCCCAGCCTGTAGCTCTGCTTGGGGTTATTGCGCCCCAGGTTCAGGACCCGGCACTTGGCCTTGTTGAACTTCATACAGCTCGTCTTTGGGCAGCTTCAGAACAAATGGGCCACAGCTGAGTATCTTCATTCCTTATGCTATGTTCAGAGGTATCAGAAAGACTCAAAGAGCAGCAAAAGTCAGAAATCACAGAATCACGGAATGTTGGGGATTGGAAGGGACCTTGAAAGATCATCTAGTCCAATCCCCCTGCCAGAGCAGGAATACCTAAATCACGTCACACAGGAATGCATCCAGGTGGGTTTTGAATGTCTCCAAAGAAGACTTCACAGCCCCCCTGGGCAGTCTGTTCCAGTGTTCTGTCACCTTCACCATAAAAATAAATAAATAATTTTGCCTCAAAGTTAAGTGGAGCCTTCTATTTTCCAGCTTACACCCACTGCCCCTTGTCCTATCATTGGATGTCACTGAGAACAGCCTGGCTCCATCCTCCTGACACTCACCCTTTACATGTTGATAAATATTAATAAGGTCATCCCTCAGTTTCCCAGCTCCCTCAGCCTTTCCTCGTAAGGGAGATGCTCCACTCCATTAATCGTCCTTGTGGCTCTGAGCTGGACTCTCTCAAGCAGTTCCCTGTCCTTCTTGGATTGAGGGGCCAAGAACTGTATGCACTCCCAGTTTAGCGTCATCAGCAAACTTGCTGATGGCGCACTCCATTCCCTCATCCAAATCATCGATGAATATACTGAACAACACTGGTCCCAGTGCCGACCCTTGAGGGACTCCACTAGATACGGGACCCCAACTTGACTCCGTCCCATTAACCACAACCCTCTGGCTTCTTCCCTTCAGCCAGTTTATGGTCCACCTCACTACCTGATTGTCCACACTACACTTCCTCTGTTTAGCTGCAAGGATGCTGTGGAAGACAGAGTCAAAGGCTTTACTGAAATCAAGAGACAACACGTCCACTGCTTTACCATCATCTATCCACCTGGTTATATCCTCATAAAAGGCTATCAGGTTGGTCAAGCACGACTTCCCCTTGGTGAAGCCATGTTGACTGCCTGACTGTCCCTAACAACCCTTTTATCCTTGATATGCCTAAAGACAAGGCCAAGGATAAGTTGTTCCATCACTTTGCCAGGGATGGAGGTGAAGCTGATAGGTCTATAGTTACATGCATCCTCTTTCTTGACCTTTTTGAAGACCGGAGTGATATTTGCTTTCCTCCAGTCCTCAGGCATCTCTTACGATGTCCATGACTTACCAAAGATGATAGAGAGTGGCCTAGTGATGAATTCTGCAAGCTTCCTCAGCACCCGTGGATGCATCATGATCCATGGACTTATGGATGTCCAGATTGCTTAATCGCTCCTTAACCCAGCCCTCATCAACCAGGACAAACTCCTCCTTTATTCCAACTTCCCCTGGGGCCTCAGGGACACAGGGCTCCTCAGGAGAGCCTCTGGCATTCTAGACAAAGAAGGCATTCAGTAACTCTGCCTTCTGTTTATCTTCTGTCACCAGGGCACCCACCTCGTTAATGAGTGGTCCTACACTGCCTCTAGTGTTAGTTTCTAGGGAGGCCTTAGCTTTCCTAGTTGCCTCCCTACATTCTTTGACAACTGCCTTATATCCCTCCCAAGTGGCCAGGCTGGCTCCTTCCATGATCTGTAGACTCTCCTCTTCCACTTGAGTTTGCCAAGCAATTCTCTGTTTAACCACGCAGGTCTCCTGGCTCCCTTTCTTGATTTCCTACGTGTTGGGAATCTCTGTTCTTGAGCTCAGAACAAGCAGTCCTTGAATGCTAACCAGCTATCTTGGGCTCCTTTTCCTTCAAGTACCTTGTCACATGGGATTTCCCCTAGCAAATGCTTCAAAGGGCCAAAGTTGGCCCTACTGAAGTCTAGAGTTGTGATTCTGCTCGGTACTCTGTTCCTGCCACATGAGATCCCAAACTCCACCATCTCATGGTTGCTGC
The DNA here is from genome assembly GCF_964211825.1 of Aythya ferina. Classification (NCBI taxonomy): domain Eukaryota; kingdom Metazoa; phylum Chordata; class Aves; order Anseriformes; family Anatidae; genus Aythya; species Aythya ferina. The sequence continues at coordinate 74,523,848 of NC_140296.1, forward strand.
AATTAAGGCTGCCCTTAACCTTCACCACTTCAACCAGCCCCTCTTTGTTAGTGAGGACAAGATACAGCAGAACTACTCTGCTGATTGGTACATCCACAATTTGCATCAGGAAGTTATCATCAGTGCACGGAAGAAATCTCCTGGACTGTGGAAGGATGGCTAAGTAGGCCTTCCAGCAAATGTCAGGGTAGTTAAAATTCCCCACAATAACCAGGGCTTGTGTTCGCGAGGCTGCTATCAGCTGCCTGTAAAAGGCCTTTTCAACTTCCTCATCCTGATCTGGTGACCTGCAATAGACACCCACAACAGTATCCCCCATGCCAGCCGGCCCCTTAATTCTCACCCACAGACTCTCAACTCACTCCTCAACCACTCTTGGACAGTACTCAATACAACACAGTTGCTCTTTCATATAAGGAGCAACTCCGCCACCTCACCTTGCTGTCCTGTCTTCCCTGAGTAGGACATACCCATCCATGACCACATTCCAGTCACATGAGCTGTTCCACCATGTCTCTGTAATTGACACTAGATCATAGTCTCCTGACTGAACACATATTTCTAACTCCTCCTGCTTATTCCCCATGCTACATGCACTGGTGTACAGATACTTCAGGGAGAGATCTGAGCATGCCGATTTCACCCTAGTGGGGTGGGAGGTCTCCCGGTCTTTAAAGTTTAAATTTTAAAGCTTTCCAAATGAGCCCTGCTAATTCCTGTCCCAGAATCCTTTTGCCCCTGTGAGATAAAGCTTTCCCGCATATTATTGTCAGGCCTGGTGTCTTATAAAACCAGCCATTATCAAAGAACCTAAAGCCTGTCTGTAGCACCAGTCACATAGCCAATCATTTATGGACCGGATCCTTCTGTTCCATCCCACGACATCACCCCAGAATGGAAGGAGGGAGGAGAAAATGACTTGCACCCCAGACTCTTTCACCAGCCATCCCAAGGCCTTGAAGTCTTTCATAATTCCCCTCAGACTACGGGATGCAGCTTTCTCCCCCCTTACCTGGAAGATCAGTAGCGGGTAGTAGTCTGTCGAGCACACCAGGCTGGGGAGTGTCCTGGTGACATCTCTGATTTGGGCTCTAAGACTACAAACTTCCCTTTGATGAGAGTCAACTCTGCATATTGGGTCCTCTGTTCCTCTCATATGGAATATCCTGCTACAATTACCCTTCTTTCTTTCTTTTTGGAGGCTGTCTTGAGGCACAGTGTCAACTGCCTCTTCCTGCATGACCTTATAGGCAGGCCTTCCACCACATCCTTACCTACCTGTCCTTCAAGATCCAGGGCCTCAAACCTATTACAGAGGGACACCTGGGGAAACAAAGTAGGTAGGGAAGGGGATTGCCTGCAGCACCGAACTGGGATTTGTTTCCAACCCTCCTCATCTTTTTGATCCCCTCCCTCTGCCCAACAGCGACTGGGCTGGGGCTCTACCACACTCTGGGGGGCATCCCCCTAGTGCCCTTCTCACGGGCACACTAGGGAGTTACTCCACCAGTCAATCTCCTGCTCACATGCCCTGATGCTTCTTAGTCTCTCCACCTCCTCCTTGAGCTAAGCCACCATGGTGAGCAGATGTTCCACCTGAAAACAGGAGGTCTCCCCATTGCCCTCCTTCCCTGGCAGTGGCAGACTCAGGCACTCCCTGCAGCCAGAGGCCTGAACAGCCACGTCTCTGAGAAGGCCCTGCATCTGGGTCACCACAGTCTTTCTGGAGAGAGCTCTCTGCCTAGTGGACACCATGATAGGTGTGTGACCTCTCAGACTGCCAATACTGAGTGCAGAGGTCCCATGCCCTGCCACACCAGCTGCACAGCAGTATGCACGTGCTGCTGGCCCCTCATGGTGGGCAGGGACACGTTGCCACCTTCACAGAGGCTGTTTTTTAGTCAGAGGGAGTGGGTGCAGTCACTGTTGTCCTGGCAATGCCCACTCCCAGTCAGCCTCTTTCTGGAGAGATGGCAGGTGCGGCCTGGTCACGCTGCAGTCCAGTGCCTCCCCTGGCAAAGCAAGGGCCCAAGATCCCCCTGTATCTTGTGGTCGGGTGCTGCAGCTATGGCTGCACCAGCTCTGAGGTGGCCAACCTCGACTACAATCCATGTAAATGCACATATAAAAGCTCATTCAAATGAACTGAAAACCTGTAAAGTATTAATTTAATGAGAATGAATGAAGAATATCAGTAAATATATAGACAAACACTTCCCTGGGCAGCCCATTCCAATGCCCAACAAACCTTTTCGTAAAGAAGCTCTTCCTAATATCCAACCTAAAACACCCCTGACACAACTTTAGTCCATTCCCCCTTGTCCTGTCACCAGGCACGTGGGAGAATAGACCAACCCCCACCTCACTACAACCTCCTTTAAGGTACCTGTAGAGTGGATAAGGTCACCTTTGAGCCTTTTCCAGGCTGAACAATCCCAGCTCCCTCAGCCGCTCCTTTTAACACTTGTTCTCCAGACCCCTCACCAGCTTCATTGCCCTTCTCTGGACTCACCTGAGCACCTCAGTGACCTTGCAGCAAGGGGCCCAGAACTGAACACAGTACTTGAGGTGTGGCCTCGCCAGAGCCGAGTACAGGGGAACAATCACTTCCCTAGCCTTGATGGCCACATTATTTCTTATGCAAGCCAGGATGCTGTTGGCCTTCTTGGCCACCTGAGCACACTGCTGGCTCATATTCAGCCGACTATCAACCAATACTCCCAGGTTCTTCACCGCCAGGCAGCTTTCCAACCACTCATCTCCCAGCCTGTAGTGCTGTTTGGGGTTGTTGCTTCCAGTCTTACTGGTGACTGGAAGAAGAACGACTTGTTTTACATTCCTCCTGCCCAAGCTAATTGGTTATATTAAATGGTAACACTTAGTTTGGGTGAAGCAACCCGTTATGTTCCCCATACAGCACTGCACAATGTAGATACATTGGTTCATTTGAGGTTAGCTTAGCAATACTTAGCGTAGTATTTTATACTGAAGACCTTCTGCCAAGGTTTTGCCTCTAGCAGCTGACTATTAGACTATTACATTTAATCACAGAAACATCCTACATCTCAAAATGCTGTGGTTTTGTTTTATTTTATTTTATTTTATTTTATTTTATTTTATTTTATTTTATTTTATTTTATTTTATTTTTAAATCTCCAGCTCACAAATGTATACTTCTGATGGCAACTATTTTGAATATCATGGATTTATTATTATCAAATGGCAATGTTAACATAGGGAAAAAATTATATTTGTAGGATGAAAATCCTTTTTTATTACAACATTACAAATATATAATGGTTGTAACAATTTAACCTAAACAATACAGTGCTGCATGTTTTTTCCATGTCAGAGAAAACTGAAGTAAATGTAGTATTAGCTTAAATGAATATTGACAAACAGAAAAATCTGTTTCTAATATCTGATACTGCTAAATTGAATTACTACTGTTTACATGAAATTAAGATATCATTTGGTTTATTTCATTAAATGAAATATTATTTTTTTCTAATTATTGTGAACAAGAAAAGTCAAGTTAAAGTTGATCAGTTCCCTTCCTTCTCTAGTAAACAGAAACTATTTGTACTTTTTTTTACACACAGACACACAAAGTTCAGCAACCTAAGCTTGCTGTACAATTTAGATTTCCAAATAAAATTTGATAAGCTCTACTTTAGGCTAGCCTTTTACTTAAATTGACTTTGAAGGAAAAAAAAATGTATATGTATCAAATACATATTTGAACTGATCTAAAATAGTACAGGGTGACTGAAAAAAAAACATCTGCAGTAATATAAAGAATTCTTGTTCACCTCATCTATGTCTTTCTGTTTCTGAGAGCAAACATATCATTTATTTATCTGTACTATTTTCAGGTGGCTTCAGACCACGTAAGTCCCAAATGCCACACCTTTTTGATACTTCTCAGTGCTAATCATCATGGACTCACAATCCCTCTTTGTAATTATAACCTCACACACCAGAGCACCAAGCTGTACCTAGGATCTACAAGGTAATGTGATGAAAGTGATCACAGGTACAAAGTAATATGATGAAAGTGATGAAAATGTTTCTGTGATTCTGTGAAAGGACCACATAGGGGACACAAGTCCCCCAGTTCCACCCGAGTTACACATCCACACTTGCACACTATCACATCTCCTGTCATGGAGCTTTTCCAGTGAGATCTGATATATTCATCATTTCTAGTGTTGAGCAGTCAGAGGAAATCTCAAGCTTTTTGATGTATATTCTTAGGTAACAATGAAACACCAAATTGCAGTTCCAGTAGAGATGAAACACCAAATGCTACATCCTTGAAGATGCAATTAAATAACAGTGAAGGGTGCTGCATAGGCATGAACAGTAACACCTGCAGGGCAGCCTCTTATAAATCTGTTATGTCCTACTTTATTCAACTTTGACAAGTATTCATTTCTGCTGAAATACCTTCAATATTCCAGTTGAACATTTATACAATGCTACCACTCTGACAAGCTTTGAATGAGGTTGGTATCCCCACGTATTATTTGATGTCTTTTCTGAGACCGGACTGCCTACCTTACTGCTGTCTTCCAAAGAAGTTTATTGTGGAAAAATCTTTCACTGTTGTGAGATCTTTAATAGTTTTGCTATTACACTTTTTATTCTATTATTATAATTACGCAAAATATTTCTCTCTGTTGCTCTAATTACAGATCTAGAAGAGAAATCAATATTCCTTTTAGCTCTATTCTATACCTAATGTTGTTATTCATATGATATTGCTGGTCTTAATTTGCAGTCAAAGAGCACATTTGGTCCAGCAGAGTGTTGCTGCAATTTATTTGTTATCAGTGCCAAACAATTCTACTCTGTATTGCAAGCATATTAACAATTTACTGGTACTATTTTACTATTTTCATCTAGTTTGTATGTATGTAAAAATAACTTTTTTATCAAACATTAATTAATCAAGTAGATTTGAAACATCCTGTGAAAACTGGAAACAGATCTTTTTTTTTTTTTCTTTTGTGATTGCCATATACATACACTCATCTGTTCTAGTTTTTTGTTTGTTTGTTTGTTTGTTTTGTTTTTATTAGAAAGACTATAAGATTTCTTTTGTGAATATATTTTTAGTTTAGTTTCACAGGGAAATCAACCTCGTGGAATTATGTCAATCATTCTATAAAAATAATTACATTGCTAATTAATTTCAGCTTTAATTTCAATGATTCACATTGCTACACATTTTAAAAACAAGCAAACAAACAAACAAACAAAAAAAAAACAGTAGTTTGAATAACAAAGATCCAAATTAATGTACCCATTGAGGAAAGCAAAGATTAATTTAGGAGCTCTACCTTCTCTACAGCAGTAACCATCACCCCAGTCAGCATAATCATATTAACCAGTGCAGCATGCACCAGAGGGGGCAGGGATAAGCCACTGTACTCTGTTCTTATGACTTTCATCTGAAAAGATACCAAATTCAAATATAGTCCTCCACAGGACCAAATTAAAAGTAGGTTCTAAGATATTATGAAAACCTTTCTGTAGTTCTTTTTGTTTGTTTGTTTGTTTGTTTGTTTGCTTTTCTTATCATACCAGGTAGTAATGTTTTGCTCACATAGTTTTGCATTGCTGGGCCACATGAGAGCTGCTGACAGCAAAAACAAACAAACAAACAAACAAAACATAGAATAATAGAATATCCTGAGTTGGAAGGGACCCACAAGGATCATTGGGTACAACTCCTGTCTCTGCATAGGCCCATCCCAGAATCAGACCACATATCTCAGTGTTGTCCAAATTGTTCGATTCCAGAAGGCTTAGCGTTGTGCCCTATGGAGCCTGTTCCAGTGCCTGACCATTCTCTCAGTGAAGAACATTCTCCTAACATAAACCTCCCAGCACTTCATGCTGTTTCTTTGGGTCCTACAGGTCATCAGAGAGGAGACCAGCATTTCCCTCTCCACTCCCCTTTCTGAAAAAGCTGCACACCACTGTAAGGTCTTCCCTCATAGTCCTCTTCTCTAGGCTGAATAAACTAAGTAACATTGGCTGCTCCTCATAAGTCTTCCCCTATAGACCCTTCACTGTCTTTGTAGCCCTTCTTTGGATGCAAAGAGTTTCATATTCTTCTTATACTGTGACACCCAATACTGCACACACTATTTGAGGTGAGGCCACACCAGTGCAAAGTACAGAGGAACAATCACATCCCTCAGTCAGCTAGCATTGTTGTGCTTGATGCACCCCAGGATACAGTTGGCCCTTTTGTTTGCCAGGGCTTACTATTGACTCACATTCAACTTGCTGTCAACCAAAACCCCAAGATTCCTTTCCCAGGGACAGCTCTCCATTTTCTTGTTGCTCACTGTGGACAAACATGCAGGAGTGCCCTGTCCTGCATGCAATATCCAGCACTGTTTAAAATTCATGTGGTTTGTGATTGCCCAGCTCTTTAATTTGTCAACATCTTTCTGCAAAAATCTTGAAGGAGTCAACAGCTCTTCCTAATTTAGTGTTGTCTGCAAACATACTTAGTATGTATTTGAGTCTTGCTTCCAGATCATTTATAAAAACATTAAAGACAACTGGCCTATTGATTAGTCAAGAGCCCGATGCAACCCTGTTTACTCTAGGTCTTTGAGACTGAGCCATCAGCCAAGAGTTCACACATCATATTAAGTATTTTTCTAGCTCTATGATGAAAATTTTGTCCAGAAAGAGAGTATCAAGAGAAAGAGAGAAAGAGTATCAAAAGCTTTGCTGAAATCCAAAAAGATTACATCAATTGGCTTCCACTGGTCAGCTAGGTGGGTTGACCTTTTCATAAAAGAATATTAAAGACTTTCCCCTTCTGAATACATGTTAGCTATGAATAATGACTGTGTTGTTTCTCTAGTGTTTTTCAATAACACACAGAATTATCTTCTCCATAATTTTACCAGGTGTACTGGGTCTGGCTGGAATGTTAACTTTCCCTGCAGCAGCCCATACAGTGCTGTGCCCTGCACTTCTAGCTGGAACAGCAGTGTTATCACATCAGTGTTGTGTCTACTGCTGAGCAGTGCTGGCACAGCATTGGGCCTCTCTCTAACCCTCCTAGAGGGTGGGCAAAAAGCGAGAAGAGAAACATCACCAGGGCAGCTGACCTAAACCAACCAAAGGGATATTCCATACCATATGATGTCACACTGAGCAATAAAAGGTGGAAACAGGAAGAAGAGGGGAGGGGTGGGCTCATTGTGAAAACGTCAGTCCTCCTCCCGAACACCAGCTATGTGCGCTGAGGCCCTGCTTCAAGGACTTGGTCAAGCATTGCTCATATGTGGAAAGTAAAGAGTAATTTCTTTCTGCTGCACTTCCACATAGCCTTCGTTTGTTTTATTTGTTTGTTTTCCTCCTTTTTTTTTTTCCTTTCCCCCTCCCTTTTCCCCTTTCCTTTTTTTATTCCCTTTAGTTAAATTATTTCATAATAATCTTTCTTTAATTATTATTATTATTTCCCTTTAATTAAATTATCCTTATCTCAACCCATGAGTTGCTCTTTGTTTTACTTCTTCCCCTCCTCATCTAAGGAGGGGGAGTGAGAAAGCGGTTGTGGTGTTTAGCTGCCCAGCACGGTAAAACCACCACACTAGACACTGAAGAGAGACTGACAGCCCTGTAATTACCAAGGTCTGCTTTCTTGCCCTATGGGATAACATTTGCCAGCTTCCAGTCAATGGGGACTCTCCAGATTCCCAGAACCACTGAAAAATAATTGAGAGAGGTCTCGTGATGGCATCAGCCAGTTATTTGAGCACCCTGGGATAAATCCCATCAGTTCCATCAGGCCTTTATATGTATTCACTTGGAACAATAAATCCTCTTGGAACAATAAATCCAGCACAACTTCAGGGTTGCCTTGGAGTCTGTCACTCCTGCAGTCATGGTCCTCCAGGGTCCTCCAGCGGTCCCAGGGCCAATCATCAGTGTTGAAGACAGAGGGAAAGAAGGCATTAAATGTCTCTGCTTTGAGTATGTGCCTATATTTGAGGTAACCATCCTCATCAATTAACAGACCAGTGTTATCTCTCGTCCTCCTTTTGCTGTTAACATATTTTTAAAAGCCCTCTTTATTGTTCCTCACAGTACTGGCCAACTTTAACTTTGAGCTTTGAAACTTGACAAATTTTCTCTCTACAATGGCAAACAGCATCTCCAAAGTCCTCCTATGTGACTTGACCTTGTTTCCACTGGCTGTTCACTTTCTTTGTTGACCTAAACTCTACAATAAGATCCATACAGCCTTCTGTCCTGGGTACTTGACTTCTGACATTTTTGATTTGCCTGTTTCTGTTCTCTTAAGAAGTGATACTTAAAAAGTGACCAGCACTGATGAACCCAAATATCTTCAAAAGCAAAATCCCAGGGAACCTTACTAACTAGTTCCTTGGGCAGCCTGAAGTCTGCTATCCCCATACCCAGGGATTAAAATTCGCTATTCTCAAATCCAGGATTGAAAACAATATTATCCATGCAATGTAATGGTGAAAATGTATTAAATATTCGTGGTAGGATGGAGTAAACCATAGAATTTTCACAATTAAATTTTCCAGGGATGAAAGAATGCCTTACTGTTTTAGTGGAAAGAAAAGGAAAGAAGATTGAATAAGATATCCAATGATCCAATGAGAATTGAGTGCATTGAATTTTTCTTGCATTCCCAGAAAGGTGTAAATAAGGAAATCAATTTTGATGAAAGTGTCAAGACAGGGAGGAAAAACAAACAAACAAAAAAAAAAAAAAAAGAGAGAACTTGAAGAAAGTGACAGAGTCAAAGGAGGTTAAAAGGAACATAAATTGATTTTAGCTGTTTTTGTAACTGATAGGCTTTATACTGAAGTATCACTTCTATTTCTTCAAAATAAACTTCTTTATGTAGCTTCATTTTCCATACTCAGAATGCGAAATAAGTAAGTATTCATGGAAGAAGGAGTTAGAAACCCTAACTCTCCTTCCTCCAACAGCACATTAGCAAAGTTTTCTATGATGCTGTCTAGAGCAACAATCATTCAACTCTTATGTCCTCTAAATAGAAATGGATAAGAAAAAAATCACTCTAAAATTGTGATAACCTTATTTCATAGTGATTGAAGTACTTTCGTCTTAAGAATGTGTGGGTTCATGCTCCCTTAGCAGAGAAAACAGACTGCCTGCCATACTCTTGATAAATGCCTTAAATGCCCATAATGAATACAAGAGTCTCCATTTCTCTTCTGCCCTCTTTTACTTGCATCCATCCCAGAAGACACTCTTAAAAGTTTAAGAATATTTGAGAAAATTGAGAATATTGAGAAAAAATATTTATATACAAATACAGTGAAATGAGAAGTTCACTAAAAATGACAGGAAAAAAAAAACAACAAAACAAACAAAATTACACAAAAACTTTCCTAATGGCCGTCTAAATTGTCATACAACTTGGAGACTTTGCAGTTGGAGACTTGCAGGCTTTGAGGTAGTTTGTTAATTTAAAAGGTTTACATCTATTTATTGCTAATGGATGTGCTATGCTGACAGCTCTAAAGAAAGAAATATTCCTTTTATCTACAAGATTGGTGCAGAAAAAAAAAAATAGATATATGTGTATATATATAAGTATGACTGTATGGAGTCAGATCAAAGATTCATGTACCCCTGAATATGACTATGATCAACGAAAGTGGAGCTAGTTTCTTGTAGTGAAGATATCCGTAAGAGTAAAATCACATCTATATTTTACTTCAGAATACCTGCTTCCAGTTTCTTATATGCCTGTCCTAGAAGAAACAGGTGAAAGAAATTAACTAATAATTACTAAGATAGCTAATGCTAACTAATGATGTTATCAATCTTGTAAGGTCATAATTTTGTGCTTCTTTAGCAGCTTAGTGAAATCTTAAGTACATGGGCTGATACAGAAATCTCTAGTGAATACAATGCTGTAATCATGGAATGGGTAAATACACAATTAAAATTGATATAGATGAAAAAAAAATCTTTTTGTTGGTGTTGTTTGTTTATTTTAAGGGAACATCCATCTGGATCGTTAGAAACAATAAAGAAAAGGAAGAACAGATAGTTAGATGGCCACTGTGTGCAATAAAATACAGCAATACTATTTTTAGATACACTTACCAGACACACTGGAAAAGAAATTAGTGATCTGGGGAAAGAGAAGTCCATGAGATAGCAAAGAAGTAACAAAATAAATTCTTAAAATTTAAGAACTACCAACATATCTGTAACAAAATTTGTGTAACGTATTAATGAAGTAAATCAAACAAATAAGAAAAAAGAAACAACTAAGAATACATCTTTGCATCTTTACATATAGTATGTATGAATATGGTAACTGAAGAAGAATGAGAATGAAAAATTCAAGAGACAGAATGCACAAGATGTTCCAGAATGCACTAAAACATGAGAAGTTTCTAATTATCCAGGTACAAATGCTCATTAATAACTGCAAAGTTAATCTATTTAAATGCAATGGAAATAGATTGCCTTAAGCTACTCAAATTTCCTGATTCAGAGTAGTCATGATCTTCCCTGAGATGGAAATCCCTCATTAGCCCTTAAAATGGCTAACGCCATAAAGTTGCACCCCTAACTAAAATATTTTAATTCAGGCTACTAAAGTATGGATTAGATTAGGGAAAAGTAATATATTTTTAAATTAACATATATACTTGGATATATTAGAAATTAAGAGTTTTTTAATGCAAGAACTCTTCACCAGTTTAACTGCTCTTGAACTGAATACTTTCAATCTAATACAAAGCATTGCTTGGACCTCATTTCCACTTATTGGAATATACTTAATCTTTTAAAATATTATGTAAATTCTCTTTACAAGTCAATGTCAGCCTACCATATAGTCATTTGCAGACTACAAAACTAGTATCTGTACCTGCAGAAACCTAAGACAACATCCCAATATCAAAGCGTAGATCAAGACTTTTCTAGAAAACAAGAATATACTTATGAATAAATAAAGGACTGGTTTTGGCCTATATTGAAAGATGAAAAAGAACTATCAAATATGACTGAATAAATGTCCAAATGACAAAATAAAAAGACAAATGTTTAGAGAAGTAACTTATTTGTAAATAAAGCTGAAGATAGATATAATTAACAGCTAAGAAATAGTTAAAATGCTGTTCTATTAAAAACAATAACAACAGCAAAAAAAAAAAAAAAGTGGGAAAGGTTGTAATGAAAAGTGTGCATCTCATCACAACCTTTCTAAACCATTTATCCTTTGGTATCTGTATTATTCTTTCTGGAAATATGTAGATTTTCTTTAAAAGCCTTTCTCACCAGACGGCTGAAATGATGTGCTCCACATTCTCTTTGGCCTGTTATGAATTTGGGCGAGGCCTTCCCAATGAAGAATGCAGATGTCCCTTCCCTGAAAGTGTTTAATGACAAGTTGGATGGAGCTTTGAGCAAGCTGGTCTGGTGGAATGTGTCCCTGCCCATGGCGGGGTGGGAGGGGTGAGGAGGAGGAGGTCGGGAACTAGATAATCTTAGGTTCCTTCTAAACCATTCTATGATTCTATGACTGTAAAAATTACTGAAGTTTTTGTATGTCGCTGCTGCTTCCTCCTTCAACAATTATGCTGGCAAGTCAGTCCTGCCCCATGAGGTCCAAACTAGAGAAATGTATTGTGTGGGCATTTGCTAAGTGTTAGTAGTTCCCAACATTGCTAAAGTTTTGGATTGTTCCCAAACATGCCCAGCTTCTTCCATCTCTATGCCTAAATACATGTATTTAACGTGGACACACTTTGTGACTTGTCTTCTATCAGATATTACTTCCATGGGAGCTCTGAGAGGAGACTGGACAAGATCTGATCTACCATCTACTGAACTGAAGAAAAGAAAATGGAGTGCTTAAATTATATCTAACAGAGCATATAACTGCCCCCTCCTAGCTCTCCCCCCACCCCCAAATAAAATAAAATAAAATAAAATTAATAATGTCTGCACTCAAATATTTCTTTTCAGAAGAAAAGAGAGGTCATCCAGCTTTCTTAAAGTAATTTCCTCCAATCTATACCACTAACAACCCTGTTCATAAAATAAAGAAACGCTTTGTTTTTCTTTATTCATTTCTTAAGCCAATAGCCTTACCTATGGAATATGACATTACAGAAAAAAATGTGGAGTTTGTCTTTAGCTTCCTTACATGATGTTATCTTTGATACCCTATCACACAGTAAGGAGGAAAGAAGAGTAATGAGAATTATCTGAGTATATCTTTGCATGAAATAGCCAACAAATACAAAAGTAACTTTCAAAGAAATCAGTCAAATATGTCAGTGATTTTTCATTCTTCATGAAAAAAATCACAAGATCACACAAACTTTCTGGGTTATAGGCAAGCCAACACATTTTTGGAAAACAGTAAATAAGGATCTTAACACTATTTCTTCATAAACTTTAAAAATGATCGTAGGCTAAATGAGTGACATCATCTGACTTCACCGCTGATAAGCATATAGGGTGGTAAACCTTGCTCTATTGCTCTGTTTCACCTGAAGTTCATATTATTTTCAAAAGCAATGACTACAATTATTTATATGTCATCTTAATTACTAGATCCAACATGTTTAAATTACCAAGGTGTGAACCATTACCATTACAACTCAGATGAGATATAGGATGAATTCATGGGATGTATACCTTAAACTCACAACAATCATAAAATAAAATGCTTTAGCTTAAATATCATTAATACTTTTTATATTTTGACTACAAGTCAGCATATTTATAGAATGTGCACATAACTCATGTAGCTGTTTCTTATACTGCAGTTGACTACTCTTAGCTCTTTTCTGCCATTCTAGATCGTGGAGAAGATGGAACAATGTACCTGTCAGTAGAAAGGAAACACAACCACCATGGAAACATTTCAGATTTGAAATCAAATTAAAGTCACAGTCAAGGTTGCAGCTAACTGATAATAAAGCAAATTAGGGACTACATGACCAAATTATTATTATTTTAAATTTATTTATTATTAGTAAAGAACTGGGAACAGGGAGAGGTGTGACTGCCTCTTGGGTTATCTCAACAAAATCATTTTCTAGTTCTGCAAAAAGGAAATGTGATGCATGCAAAAAGAACATAGTGTCTTTGAAGAATTAAGCTCTGGGGAGAAGTGACAAAGTGGGAAAGGGAGAAAGTGAGAAAGGGAGATGTTGATTGCTCCCAGTGACATTTGCTTAACAACCACAAGAAAATGAAAATGGTCAACACAGGTTAAAGCCTTAGATCTACACTGTCTTAGCTCACTGCAAAGGGCACTAAACAAGTTTTGTGCTTAAAAAAAATCATTTGGAATTCCAAAAGTGATGGACCAATGTACAAGTATTAGATCTTATTAGATCTTATTAGATCCAGTCTCAGGAGAATGTTTATAGGTCATGAGAAATATGCATTTCAGAACGGTCTGCAATAATTACACCAGCTAATGATTAGAGCCACCTGGTCAGTCTGTTAGAGCAAACACTTTATATTGTACTCAGGAGTAATTTCTTTATTAGTTGAAAGACAGTAAAGAAAATTAAAAGACTGATAAAAATTTTCCAAACCATTATGTTGAATAAGCATGCAAAAGGCATACTTTCTTCCAAAATCAATTTCTGACTACTTAATTTTATTATATGCTTTGCTGTCATTCATGCTTTTGATAAGCTTTGTGAAGCTATTAACTATACAACACACGTTAATAACAACTTTTCTTTCATTCATCATTAAGCTACCTGACCTCTTCTGACTTTAAATACATGGCATCTTATATACCGTTTCCAACCACAAAGTTTTCCCCCATTTTTCAATATCTAAATGATATATAATAATATAATATAATAATATTTAGTCAAGTATATATATATATATATATAGACATGCTATAGGAAATAAGACTATATATATATATATATATATATATATATAGTCTTATATATATATATAGTCTTATTTCCTATAGCATGTCTTCTATCTCTTGGAAAAAGAAAAAAAAAAAAAAAAAAAAAACACAAACAAACAAACAAACAAGGAAAACAACTTTCTTTGTGAACACTGAAAGCAAAGGATTACATGTAAATGTTGATAGCAAGCTTACACTCCTCTACTGATTTTTATTCTTTTTTTAAAATCATCATGGTATAATGGTGGTAAAGTCTTTTTACCACCCAGAGACATATCAGAAAAAGCCATTTTGATCCTCATTTTCTAAACGGGCAACCAAGGCACAAAGGCAGATTGTCTATCTATAATTTCATGGGATAGCTGTAAGAAATACTCTCAGTTCCCCTCAGACTTTACAAAATCTGTCTAATGCATTGATTAGAAAACCTATCTTGTAAAGTTCTCACCTGTTGAGATTACTCCCAAATCATATCACTTCAGACAGAAATCAAATTTTCTGAATTCCTGACAACTCATATTTTATGGGTCATTACCTAGGAAAAAAATCAGTATCGACAACGTTCCTGTAACAGCCTAACTTAATTATTTATTACTTAATTAACTGTTACTATTACTAATTTATTACTAAATTATTTATTACTTGTATATAGGGAAGAAAAAAAAAAATGAAGAGAAATTAGAAGCCTAAGGAATAGATTTATATTTATATTTATAATATATTTATTTATTTATTTATTTATTTATTTTTCTGGGAGAAATTAAGCAAATATGACAAAATACTCTCCCAGTTCTTCTCAAAAAAAAAAAAAAAAAAAAAAAAAAAAGTTTCACAAAAAATGTTGCCTTAGGCAAACAAGACTTTAAGATAAAATATTATAAAATAAATTGAAATAAAACACATCTTAAGAAATAAATAAAAAAAAATCTAAGTAAACATGGTGCAGTGGAAGCACATAGCGAAATCTGCAGATGTAAAAGATGACTAAAATCATCTCAGTCAAACCCTGTAAAATACAATACATTTGGTAGGGAAAATGAATAATTAAAAGAATGAAAATTCAGGTACTTTTGCTTCACCCCTGTGTATTTAGAAATTAAGTTGTTATGAGCCTCTACATAAAATGGAGCAGGTAAATTACAAGTTATGTATGGTACCACCTAATATTTACATAAGAAACATAAAAGTGACAAAACAGCCAAGAAACTAGCTTATTTGTGGTAAAATATCACATATAGAAATAATTCAGTAAGAGCTTCAGGGTGAAAAAATCCTTTAAAATAAACCCACTTATAGTGCAGAAAAAAAAAAAAAAAAAAAAAAAGGAAATGGGAGGTAGAGAGAACCAAAACCAAAAGCTACATATTTAGATTTTTTAAAAAGTAAGCTGATAATCACAATACTAAAGCCATCCTGATTATTATTCATGTTAACATAATTAGTATTATTAGGAAAACAAGTAAGGTAAAAGAGCATACATTTAGAAGTGTGATAATCTATTAGGAAACAACATGTGTGGCAGCAACACTCACAAGAGGCATAAATTATTTCATAATATTTCTAAAGATTGATATATGCTAGTATCTTTTACTCTTATCATTACTTACTAACCTCTTCAATTATGTAAATGTAAGAGAAAATTATCTTAAGTATTACAGGCCATATTTTCAAAGGTGCAAAAAGATTAAATGACTGCTTGAATTGTCAATTGACTGCAAGATGGGTATTACATGATGGAGATCTTTCGCTATTTTCCTAGATACATTTTTAAGGCAACTGGATACATTTAGAGAACTGATGCTTGTAATACCTGAATATTATCCCTGCCTCAAGTCTTGCAATATCCCAAATATTTGTTGGGCACATTCATACAATGGGATGTGGGACAAACATTTCATGATGACAAATAAGTTGTGAGCAAGAGTTGCTTCAATAAAAATGAAAAATGAAATAGAAACAAACCAAACCCAAACCAACAAAACCATAAGAACTAAATTAAAGAAAATTCCAATGTACAACCACAGACCTCATGAGATCCTCGTAGTTTCCTGCAATACAAATGCAGACCACTAAGCATAGTGTGTCTCTGAAGGAATGCAGTACAGAGGGATTAAGATGTGAAAGAAAAGCAGGCTCCCTCGTACAAATGTTTCATTCACACCCACTAAATAGTTCTTTTTCTGATCCACCTATTTGGTAGCTGTCTCCTTTCCAAAAATTACTTAAGACACCTTACTCATGTTTTCTCAGATTTTGCTTCTTTTAGCTTCTTTTGCTTCTAACTTTAGTAAAACAAGAGAAAAAGATCTGGATAGCACTTTTTGTGGAAATTGAAATTTACAATAAGACATTCACTTGTAATGTGAGCAAAGAGACCATGACAGAACTCAGTAACAACAAGAAGTTACAACAAATAGTGAGACTGAAGAAAGAGAAAAGAAATGCAATTTGAAAATCCCTTAGTGGGTTACTGTGAAAATGGTTAAAAACAACAACAAAAACAAGAAAACAAAACAACAACAAAACCAGATACAGTTAAGAATAAAAATTTACCTATTCAATTCATATACCATATTTTTGTTCTGGGAATAGGACTGAAGGTATTATAAATAATCCCTTGTTAATGAAAATAAGGAATAAGCCATCCATGGTGGATTGTTAGATTTTTTTATTTTTTATTTTTTAGTTCGTATTACTGCATTTATTTGTATTCAGTTCTTTCTTCTATCTGTTTTTATTCAAATAATCCCACTAAGAGACTGTCATACTAAGCTGTTCTTTTTTGTACAACATTTCTGTCATTTTCTTTGACTTAAATATATTTTGAGGTAATTGTTAGTGACTAAGCATAATAATTATGCCATATGCATGGTTTTAGATGCCATCATAGTAAACATCTGATGTGATCCAACTCCCACAGACACACCCTAGTCATCAATTACTACATCAGTTACTAAATAGGTACTACTCTTGTACCTATTCTCTAAAGGCAGCACAAGAACCCTCACCTTACCTACAAGGTAAGGTAGAAAGAGTCCTGATGAGAAAAGCATCTCAAATCAGCAAGAACACTAATGTACCAGTCATTTTAAAGGACCTACATTATGTCTGGAAGGGTATTTTGGAGGGGAAACCCTTATTTTTGCAATTTGGCATGCATTTTGCATGACTTAATATAACTTAACTCCAGTAAGAATACAGTGAAAACTAATTTCTCTATATTATTAGTGAGGCAGAAGCTTAGGCATGTTTAACATTCTTTGCCTTGGTGAAATAAGAGGGTGCAAAATGCTTTGGTGTTTTGCATATTAAAAAAAAAAAAAAAAACAAAAAAGAAAATGGAGAGTCAATGGCATTCATTGACAAATATCTGACTCTGTCTAAATCAAGTCTATAAATTAGGAGTACAAAATGATTCCTTTTTTATTAAAATATTGCTGCCAACTCACCATAACTTAACAGAACTATTTTTTTTTCTACTTTAGAATCAATTCTGCTATTCAGTAAGTTTAAAATCAAGTAGTGTCATTTGCTATTTGGTTTAACTGGTATATTCTCAGTATGCTTCTCATTTAAAACATCATTTAATTTAAAAAATAAAAATAAAAAGTTTGCTGTAAATTTGTAAGCGTGAGTGCATGTTTTGATTGTATAGGTTTTATTTCGTACATAAATTCCTCACTCCACAAAAATAGAACCAACACTCACAGTGTTATTAATTTTCAGGTTTGCAAAGGTACACAGGATCCCTTGTGATCTACTTTAGGGGCATTAACCAGAACCTGTCTGCATGTTTTTTTTTCTACTGTATTCACCAGCACCATTTGCAAAGCTCTTAAAAAATGAGTTTGCTGGAAACTTGTGCTCCCTCTGCTGGATAAATAAAGCAAGAATAGCAAATGAAAGCAGAACCAGTGCAATAGTATTGCAAATGAAGAATTAACTGCTTAACATCTTCAAGCCACTCTAAGAATCTAATTATCTTTTATGTGGTATTTTAAGTTATTTGTAAAAGGATAAAATTTACATTTTTGAATTGGGCTTTCATTTGCCTAACTGAATATTTACTAAATCAGACAATGCATCCAGGATTTCCAGCTATGATGGCTTGTAAACATTACAAGTGATTATCAGACATTCATTTGAGTCGGCATAAAGTAATTTCTCTCCATTGTATTAAATATTTCATGCCCTGTCAATTAAAAATCTATTTAACAACAACCCAGAGATAATAACTAGTTTGGAACAAGACACCGGAAATCCTATTTTTGACTAAAATTCCCTATATATAGTGCATGAAGTTGGCTTACCATTGCCAATAAATTTATTCTTCACTAGACATTTGCCTACAGCAAGAACTTTAAAAGATAAATTTTCCTTTTATTATAACATTTCTATAATGGATTTTTAACAGATCAGCACCAGCAGATAGCTGTAAGCATTAGTTCATGTTCATAATTATTTCTTATCGCTTGTCTCTTTGTGCAACAGAAGAGCAAGAGCAATCTCCACACTAAAAAAAAAAAAAAAAAAAAAAAAGCCCTAAATATTAAGAAAACAAATACATCCATATTCCCTCAGATGATGATAATATCACAAACACAAATTAAATATATTTTTTGTTTTGTTTTGTTTTGTCCTCTATTTGGCTAAAAATTAATGCATTTTCATCACAAAATGTGAACATTTAATTCCTTATCTGGCATTTGGAGAATATTATGCTTATCTGGAATTATAAGCAAGAAGCACTGAGGCAAAGAACTGAATGCTGGAGATATTCTTTCACTTTAAAAAAGGATGACAAAACAAAGTACTGTGCAATGTTCAGGAACAATTTTCTTCTTATTATTAATTTATTGATTTATTTTGTAGATAATTAAATACTTATAGAGCAGAAATGAATAGTTGTTTGGTTCACACATTACCCATGACGGCCACATTGTTGTTCTTTATTTTTTTTCTACTTCTCTTCCAGTCTACTTTTAAAAGATTTTTCTTGGAAAATCACTCCAAGACTCTATTATCTCTGAGGGTTATAACAGGTCAGATCCCTGCTAATCAGAAAAAGAATAATTCCTTTAAGTATTTCCACAGATGCAGATTCATGAACTTTGCTAGTTAGTTGAGCTATTCAGCAAATGTCAGTTTTGTCTGAAGCTGCACTTAATGTACTAAGGGAGAGTGAATCAAACCAGAACAAAAAGATACAAATAACTTTCAATAAGTGTGCAGAGCTATGCAACAAAACAAAACAAAACCTGAAACACGATTAATGAGATCATAAAGCCTTATTTTTTCCAGTGTAATTTTATAAGTGGAATGAAATCAAAGCTAGTCAAAATGGTATAATCAAGATGCTACTAACATTAGAGTATTTTTTGTACTATTCATTAAACAGACATCTACCAAGGACCCATGCCATTGCTTGTAGAAGAGAAACTCTCAGTTTTAGATGTCAGGTTGTTATGTGTTTTGGAAGAAAGCAAGAAGACACACAGTAGATAGGGCCAGCATATATAGGAATGCTTTGCAGGAATGCAGCGGAAAAAGTTATAAAGACAAAACAAACCAACCAAACAAAAAATACTCTAAAAAGACTATTGGGAGTCAATGGACAGAATGAAGTAAAATCGTCTGTCTGATCTGTCTCATGACCCACATGACTAAAGACTGTTGTATTTTTTTCATCACAGAGCCAAATTTCACAGCCTCTACATCTCCAAAGGGGCACTAACATTAATTTCTCTCTGTGGTAGAAGCATTGATTTACAGCATTTTAAAGAACATTCCTTCTCCCCCCCCCCCCCCCCCCCCCATCCAGCAGGTTTTTCAGCATGAGGCAATGATGAGACTCTGGGGAATTCTGCCAAAAGTTCTGTTCAGATTAGATAATGCCATATTGAATCCTGAGCCTTCTTTCTAGGCTTCATTGCATATCAATTCCTGAAAAAGCCATTTGGGTACAATCCTGTAAAGTGCCTGTGGAATGGGCAACTCTTGAAGGGAAGAACAACATTTTGAAATCAGCAACTAAATCTGAGTTTATCTCTAAAGATTTAAGAATTTTATTTCATCTAGATTAGATTCCTGTTCTTTGCTGTCAGAAGGTATTTGTGACTGTTAAAAGCAACAATGTGAAATAAGGGCCTGGATTACCCATAGCTTTATCCTAGTAGGCAGAGGGTAGTGAGACATATGCCTTCTTCTTTCTTGCAGATGCTGCAATATTTTTTGATTAAGAAGTGGAGATATGTTGAACCCTTGCAGTGAAAGGTTTGAGGTGTTCTGACACAATGGGAACTCTATCTTTCTAAATGGAGAGAGATTTTCTCTCTGTTGTTAAATTTTGCAGTTCTTTTTGACTGGGATTATATGCAGTAATTCCAACATTAACATTTCATATTATAATTGTTATCTATCGTTAATACCTCTCACTTTGGATAGATACACAAGCTTTTTAAAAAGGGATACCTCTATTTGTGTATAATTTTTGTACTGTATGTCTGAAATATATTTGAGTGACAAGGCAATTTTGATACTCAATATGCAACTTTCCAAAGACAGAGATTGACTGAAAGGTATTGACAGAAACTGTGACAATCTTAAAAATGAAAACAAACCATTGTTATATAATGTTTTGTTGAAGAAAAACATTATTTGTAATACAAAAGTGTTCAAACATTATCCTCCATAAAATAAAATAAAATATACTAAATATATATTAAAAAAATAAATATTTTAAATATAACTAAATACATCAAACAAGAGAAGTAAAACTGTATATTTCTACATCGAGTACACAAATTATAATTGATTTTAATTAAAGATAAAGATAAAGATAAAGATTTTCAGGAAGTATCAAAACTACAGAGATGTAAACACTAGATATTAGTTTTTTGATTTCTTCAAGATATTTACATAAAACCTGGATTTGATTTCTTATATAGCTACTTACATTTACAAAAGCAGTGAAGAAACAGTAGAAAAATTGCATTTTTGAGATTACCTGATAAATTCCAGATATATCTACTGAAACTTGAAATTATATAAATTCTTGGAGGGTCAAGACTGTAGAAACTTAATAAAAATTACATATATCTTTCATTCTGTTACTATTTTTATATAGGTACCTTTATTCCTCATATTAATAAATAACCCACTGAATAGCTTACTTTTTTTTTTTTTTATGTCATCAAATAGTTGTTAAGCTGACTCATCTTGTTTATTTTTGTCTTTGTCTTTGTCTCCTCTCCCCCCGAAAAAAAAAAAAAAAAAAAAAAAAAAGATAAATGTTTGAACAGATTTTTATCAATTTAATTTTATAGAGACAATTTTGTTAAAAAAAATATTTTCCAAATTAAACAGATGCTGCAATTCAACAGAAATGATGTGAAGAAGGCTGCAAACATCCAGTTATATACTGAGCAGATATCTGCCTAATAACAAAAAGTGGCATAGCATCCAAGTTATAGAAATCACCTAACACACCTCTTCTTTGTTGGCTTTGATCAAGTTGTTGATTTCTTCATTGCTTATTCAACTAGAAACAGAGTCTAAAGAAGCAAGTACCTTTCCACCGCACTACTGCTCAGAGAAGGAATACTGTTGATCTCTTTGCTGACTTTGTTTCTTCCTGGTACCCTACAGTTATACATGTATGCATCACTAATCCTGGAGAGCATTCTCAATTTCTCTATTCTAATCAAAAAATTATGACCTGCCTACTCATCCTTAATATGTATCATTACCTACCACTTTTTGTTGTCACTTTAGCAGTACTTATTGTGATATAAATGATTCAGAATCTCACAGAGTAGTTCTCTGTTCTGCTGAGCAGTTCTCCGAAGATTCCAAATACTTCATGAATCAATCCCTAGTAGATATATGGTGGTTTACGAGCTACCCACTTGTATAAAATGTACCCTTTTCCCATATAACAAAGTAAGTAAAATATATATGTTTGTAAAAAAAAATCATTTTTTGTTTCATTTTCTTGTTTGTTTTGAAGAGAGGTTTTAAACAACAAAAAGATGTTTTAGATTTTTATCTCAACGTGATATTAATACAACTTTTACATTTATCATGAAAGAAATCCAAATTAAAGTTCTTTTAGATTAAAGTTCTTATTAAAGTTCTTTTAAATATATATCTTTTTTCTATATATTTTTTCCCAGTTACGATAGGAGTTAGCAAGCTCCTTCAGCATCCACAGATTCAGTTGATAAAGGCCAGGGATTAAGCACAGCCGATTAACAGTCTGTGTCCTCTTCAATCTAGCATTTCCACTGCAGATAAACCTATATTCAGACTGAAGTTATAATAAACAGGCTGTCCTCAATATCATTTCCCTAGATGACCTCCTCAAAACTGACATTCAAGTATTCTTGTGGAAAATTGCAGTTTAAAGTAACTGGAAAAGCAGAGAATGCAACATACACTCCCCACAAACGGGATATTGTTTATTCAGAAGATCAAGATAAATGTTTAGAAAACAGTTTGGACAGAGTGTTAATTTTACTATATTTCTTTAAATTTCTTTTATTCTTTTAATTTCTTTTCAATTATTATTTTCAATTCCTTATGATAATAGATTAGACTTTTAAAAAATATTTCTTTATTGCTTATTCTTATCTTTAAAATAACCACCTATTTGTTTATACTTGTTATACTTGTTATGAGAAATTGTATTTATTGTTTATACTTATTATGAGAAAACAAATATATCTTGAAGAATTATAGTGGTAGCAAAACTCTTTCAAAGTCAAAGGAAAAAAAAAAATCAAATACCAAAATACTCTACCTAATGAAATATAAAAGCTACCCTACATAAAGTGTCAGTACAAACAATTTTTCAAGTGAATTTCAAGTGAATTTTCAAGTAAAATAATAAAATTCTACATGGACATAATTTTCATAATATTCAGTTAGGTATGTGCTTTAATTTTTACCATAAATAATATTTTTGTTTAAAACGGAAAAAAAATATATATCTAAAAACAAGGATCCTTTTTTTTTTTTTTTTTTAGGAAGATTTTAATATAGAAAATTCTGACAAGTTTTTCAGCCACTGCCATTTGATGTTTGAAATCCAGAACATATGGGTCAGAAAAAAAAAAAAAAGTCAATGACTATTACAGATCTAAATGTTTAATGGACATTTTAATTCCTTTATGTAGATGCTCCAGGTATTTTAAGCAACTATCGAATTTTGTGTTGTTTCATTTCAGTGTGTTTCTTTAAACTGAATCATAATCATTTAGTACATATAACATCTCATTATATAAAAATATTATTAATAAAATATTAATAATATATAGTATTAATGATAATAAAATAATAATAAATAATAGTATATAACGTAAATATATAATATATCTTATACATTTATTAATAAGATATATAAATGTAAGATATAATATAAGATATAAATATAAGATATATAAGATATAAATTTATAAAACAATATATAAAATATAAGATTCAAATATATAAATCTTATCTATCCAGTTAAAGGGCCTGGGTTTTACTCTTGTTTCCATTAGTTTATACTGGCAGAATTCTAGTGAAATGATTCTGAAATCAGATGAATTAATGTGTGTGTTTATTCTTCAGTTCATTATTCAAAGCACATGACCAAAATTTGGTTCCCTTTGCCCAAACCACAGAAACAATAAGAAACAGGCCATGTTATGCAGTGCCAAAAAAAAAAAAAAAAAAGGAAAAGAAAAAAAGAACAAAGCTACAATTTGGTTATTAATTCCCTAGAACTGGTTTGAAGCAAGCACTGCATGTGGCCATAGTTAATTCATTATAGTAGTTCATCAGTTCTTTTCACTGAAGGTGTTTTTTATCTTTTTTTTTTTTTTTTTAAGGCATAAAATGATTCAGATTAAGTTTCATAGTCAGAACATTAATTAGTTGGGATGATTCCATTCACCTTTTATTGCAGACATAAAACAGTTTCAAAGCTTTTCTAAATAAATCTGTGCTTGAGAAAGAATTGGAATTGTTAATTTAACTCAAAGTCACTCACTTTGAGACTGCTTCAAAAACTAATTTCATGGTCTCTAACAACATAGTTTATTTCTGCCAACTATGACTCATATAATGAAGCATAATGTGTTTAATCAGATTGTATGGACTACAATTTAAGGTTATTTATGTTTACTGTGGTTAGAAGACAGTAACTTAGGAGGTCAGTTCTCCTTAGTTTTCTTTATGAGCAGAAGGTTGCGTATTTTCCTTACTAAAGAGCTACACTGAGCTATAGTTAAGTAGTGATAAAATTTCAGCATACAATTAAAACATCATGTATTCCATATATTCATTTTGAAATTTCTTGTTCTCTGTTGGAGCTGGTTAAAAACACTTGTCATATCACACACGAACAATCTAGCCTTCAGCTCATTACCAACACCAAAACTTTTCTGTCATTTTATTCAACTAAATACTTTTTTTTTTTTCCTGAGAGTGAATATATAAAAGACAATTTATTACCATTATAAGAAGTTATTTTGTATAAACAAAAAATCTAAAATGATGAGAATTTAAGTGGACATAAAGGTGTACAAGAGTGCAATTAATTTTATCAGTCCTTTTTATTTATAAGCTAACAGCAAATCTCATTTGCTATTACCCACAATACAAGGAATTTTGTAGGTTCTTAGTCATTCAGCACACAGTATTTCATTATTACCCACATGATATAAAATAAAATATTATTCTAGAAATTTATATATATTTTTTTTCCCTTTCTAATTTTCTGCCTTATTTAATGGAAAACAAAAAACAAAAAACTTATTTTTACTAGATTAGAGGAATATATGAATGTAATGACATTGGCCTTTAAAATGACATGAAGTTAGCAGTGAGAACAATTAAATTCTTAACCTTAAATGTTTTCTTAGGACAAACCCACCATAGTGACAAATTAAAAGCTGCAGACAAAATCCACAATATAAAGAATTATGGGAACTATATATGGGAATAACCTAGGAGTGAGGTACAGTGCAATGAAACTAGAAGAGGGAAAGAAACATGTGGCTCCTTCTAGTAAATACATATGCGTGAACAAAACACACATACAGAGCAGCCTACACACACCTTGTCTTTCAGAGTCCTCTGATTTAAGCAGCTTGATAGTATGTGTTTGCAGTGTTCCCAGTATTCCCAAACCTTATCCCTTTATTTTTAGCTTTTAGCTTTTGGCTTCAGTTGATGAGAACTGGAAAAAAAGGTGGTATGTTTAAGGCTTCCAAACAGCTTGGAAATTCTAAGTAAAGAAGCCAATCAAGTCAAAAGGATTACAATAAAGAACAAAATTTGCATATTTAGAGTATGGTTACTGAGAAATAACAATGTCTTAGTTATGCAAATCAAACCCTCAGCTGAAGTGAAGAGATTTGCATATCTGGGAGAAATCTGTCACTTTATGCACCAGTAACTACATTCTAAGTGGCTGAAAGAATTGGCATTCAGCAGAATATTAAATATAATTGTCAGAAGAGTTTTTTATTTCCTTGGGATATAAACTATAATCGTTTGAGGATTGGTGAAAAAAGGTCTTGTTTTCTGTAAGAAGCAATACCATTTTGCACCTCAAAAGATATATCTAGCATGCCAAAATGCTACAATATTTAAGACTGAGATCATGAAAACTTTCAGGGTGTTGTGTGTTGGCATTTGTGTTCATAAGTTAACCATAGGCTCCAAGGTAATAAAGTAAAATAAAGTAAAATAAAATAATTAAAAATAATAATAATAAAAAAGAGGGGGAAGGGAGAATTCTTCTTTAAAATGAGTATGCTGCAGCATTTGTACCATCCATGCAATGAAAAATACAAAGTTACTTCTTGTTAATGTTTATTTCCCTGTTCCTCTCTCCTCTCCTGTGTTCCTCATCTGAACTCAGTTCTAGTTCAGATGTAAGATTTGTAAGATTACACACCCTGCCCTGTGGCACTGGATACACTGGTGTTACACTGTGGCTGCAAATGAAATTGTGGTGTTACACTGATACATGAAGAAGAATTCATGCAAACATGTTCAATCTGTGAAGTA
Source organism: Aythya ferina (assembly GCF_964211825.1). Lineage (NCBI taxonomy): Eukaryota > Metazoa > Chordata > Aves > Anseriformes > Anatidae > Aythya > Aythya ferina. Next base: position 74,549,862 of record NC_140296.1, read on the forward strand.
TTCTTTATGATGAGTATTCATGGACATGATCCATTTCTACAGATAAAATATGGGGGAAACTGAGCAAGATGATTTAAAGACCTAGCTACTCAACTCATGCAGGAATTGGTGAGTGAGCTGAAGTGTGCTCCTGAGAGTACTTACCATCCTCTGTGGGTACATAGATATTCAAATACAGGCAGTCTTCATTTTGATCTTGAACATATGTCACCACAGTATCCAGATTGGCTGTAAACCAGACTGGCAGCATGTCGTTGAGCAGTGACCTCTCATCCAGGTACTGCGGGCAAACAGCAGCAAACTGTGTGGCATTTCGGACACCCGTCCAAGATGATGGAGGTTCTGGAGGCTGAAATCGCCTTTCTCCAGTTGGAGGAGAGGCATAAGGAACACCCAGATACTGCTCCACTGGACCAAGGATCTCATTGGGCAGAGGTGTTCTTAAACCACGTATTTTGCCATAATTCGTGGTAACCACTGGGTATTGTGCTTGACCATCAATGAGAGTAAATCTTATAGCCAGTGCAGTTATCCATAGGAGGAAGTTAGAATTCAACATGACACACACGGGGGTGAAGATCAAAGGCAGCCATAGAAGTCCCATTGGTTTCGACATCATTTAAATGAACATCAGCAGTGCTCTTTTCTTCCACAACCAGGAGAAAAAGGAGTCAAAGAAAATGAAAATAATAAAATAAAAAAGCAGGCAAAAGTAGATGAAGTGAGGCAAAAGTGTAATCTTGTTCAGGCAGTAAAAAAGCAAAAGCTAATGTGTGCCTCAGTTGACTGACTGTAGACAAATTCCAACATCTGAAGAAGCAAAATAATGTTTGTCCCCAGGGACCATCCCAGACTTGAGTGTTGGCTTACTCCTGGCAACACACAGCTTCTCCTGGCCAGTACAGTGGGGACAGATCGACAGTTACTCCACTTCCCCAGCAAAATGGCTCCTTCCAGTCAAGTCTAGCCCACTCAGTCAGCCTGTAGCCAAAAGAAAGCAAACAGTTAAAATCAACAGACACATTTTATTGGCATAAACCTACATAAAATAAACAAATAAATCAAATTCATTCTTTTTTTATACGGAACGACCCACAAATCTTTTATGAACTTTAGCCACCTTGTTTAGCTATGTGTTTCTGAAGATACACAAGGTAAGAAAACTGAAAATTTTCACAAACTTGTCCAAGGCTATAAAACAAACCAAACACTCTGCTTCTGTATGTACTTCCAAACCAAACCACAGCCCAAATGTTAATGCTTTTAGGAAAGTTATCCCACATTTAATTGCTTGCTCCAGGGTATTTTCTGCCCTGAATAAACATCTCCTTTTTTAACCACACTTGTATTCCCACAGTAAATGTTCATTAGATGTTTTGCTACATTGGATAATCTCTCTTTGTTGTTATATGACTTCTATATATTATTTTCCACAGGTAAGCCTAATATTCTGTATGATTAACAATTTCCCTCCACATAATTCAGACATTCCAACGAATGTAATAGAATTATCTTAGTTCAAAGCAAATGTGAAAATGGAATTAGTTAAAATTAGATACTATGGCATTGGTTTTCATATTGTCTTTATTTGTACAATTTCTGACAAAAAGGGACAATTGCAACTGAAAAATAAATGTGTAATACAATTGCTCAGAAATCAGATCTTGACCTACACTGTTACAACTATGGAACTTTGCCTTCTTACATGTTCCTAATTTAAATTCTTAGACAGAAGACAAATCATAAATAAATCATGTTATTTTTTAATGAAATACAAGTTGCATACCATTACAAGAAGCATAAATAACAATACAACACTTCTTAATACTTACATTCTTCTCCCTACCCAAATAAATGGAGGAGTTCCCTTTTAAAACATTTTTCAACTTAAAATCACAAATGGCAATTCCACAGTTTGAAAAATCCTTATTATAGGAAACTAATACTGATACTATACATTTTATGGGATGAACACAAACTATCACATAAGCCATTTTTAAATGTGGACTACCAGGTTCAATTTTCAGTCAGGACTCTGTCTCATGAAAATCAGTTTTCAAAAGCAGAAAATTCCAAGTTAAGTACTTATTGACAGTGATTTCAAATTAAAAACAAAACAAAACAAAACAAAGCAAAAAAAAACAGATACACAGAGATATTTATGTTGATTCTTTGAGACAAAGACAGGCATCTGTGCAAAAGAAAAACAAAAACTAAATTCTTTCAAAACCCCTGGCATTCTTTAATGACTTTATCTGAGGATATGTACCACAAATGATGTAAAACACCTGAACACTAGAGACCGGAAAAATACCAGCTACGTATTATCACAGAATATCTCGAGTTGGAAGGGACCCACGAGGATCCAACTCCTGGCACCCACAGGTCTACCCAGAAATCCAGATTATGTGACTAAGTGCACAATACAAATGCTTCTTAAACTCTGACAGGCTTGGTGCTGTGACTACGTCCCTGGGGAGCCTGTTCCAGTGCATGACAACCCTCTCAGTGAAGGATCTCTTCCTGATCTCCAGCCTGAACTTCCCTTGTCGCAGCTTGACACCATTCCCGCAGGTCCTATCACTGGTAACTAAAGAGAACAGATCAGTGCCTGCCCCTCCACTACCCATTGTGAGGAAGCTGTAGACCGCAACGAGGTCTCGCCTCAGCGTCCTCTTTTCCAGGCTGAACAGGTCAACTGACTTCAGCTGCTCCTCATACATCTTCCCCTCTAGGCTCTTGACCATCTCTATAGCCCTTCTCTGGACACTCGCCAACAGTTTCACATCCTTTCTGTACCGTGGTGCCCAGAGCAGCACTCAGAAGTCAACGTGAAGCGGCACCAGTGCAGAGTAGAGTGGGACAATCACTTCCCTTAACCAACTAGCAATTCCATGCTGAATGCACCCCAGGATACAGTTGGCCCTCCTGGCTGACAGGGCACACTGCTGGATCACATTTGGCTTGCTACCAGCCACGACACCCATGTCCTTCTTGAGGGACTGCTCTCCAGGATCTCGCCACCCAGTCTGTACGTATAGCCAGGACTGCCCTGTCCCAGGTGTGGGACCCAGCACTTGCTTTTGTTAAACTTCATGCAGTTAGTGATTGCCCTGATGTCCAGACTGTCCAGATCTCTCTGCAAGGCCTTTCCACCCTCAACAGAGTCAACAGGTCCTCCAATTTAGTATCATTAACAAATTTGCTCAGAACACATTCAAGTCCTACATCCAAATTGTTTATAAAAACATTGAAGAGGACTGGACCTAAAATGGAGCCTTGGGGGACCCCACTAGTGATCATCTGCAAACCTGATGTGGCCCCATTTACCACAACCCTTTGAGCCCTGCCCATCAGCCAATTGCTCACCCATCGTGTCATATTTTTGTTTAGCTGTACGCTGGACATTTTGTCAAATAGAATCCTATGGGAAACTGTGTCAAAAGCTTTGCCAAAGTCCAAAAAGATCACATCAGCTGGTTTCCCTTGATTGACTAGATGGGTGATCTTCTCATAAAAGGAAATCAAGTTAGTCAAACAGGACCTACTCCTTGTGAACCCATGTTGTCTAGGACTGATGACTGCATTGTCCCCCAGGTGTGCTTCAATGACTTCAAGGATTATCTTCTCCATAATTTTACCAGGCACTGATGTGAGAATGACAGGCCTGTAATTGCTAGGGTCTTCTTTCTTACCCTTCTTGAAAACTGGCACAACATTTGCCAGCTTCCAGTCTACTGGGACCTCTCCAGATTCCCAAGATCATTGAAAAATAATTGAGAGAGGTCCCATGATGATGTCAGCCAGCATTCTGAGCACCCTGGGATGAATCCCATCCAGACCTATGGACTTGTATGGATCCAGGTGGAACAGAAAATCCTGCATACATTCAGGGTTGGTTAGGAGTTTATCATTCCCACCATCATGGTCTTCTAGCTCAGGGCACCCTGGGTCCCGAAGCCTATCATCAGCATTGAAGATAGAGGCAAAGAAGGCATTAAACATCTCTGCTTTGCCTATGTCCTCATCCATGAGGTGACCTTCCCCATCAAGAAGCGGACCTTTGTTTTCTTTGGTCATCCTTTTTCTCTTCACATATCTAAAAAAAACTTTTCACTGTCTCCTACAGACCTGGCCAGCTTCAACTCCAATTGGGCTTTGGCCGCATGAAATTTCTCCCTACAAACACAAACAGCGTCCCTGTATTCCGTCCACATTGCCTGACCCTGCTTCCAGCAGCCACACACTTTCTTTTTCTGCCCAAGCTCCAGCTGAAGATCCTTGGTCAGCCAGGCCAGGCTTCTGCCCTGCCTGCTTCACTTCTGATATTTTGGAATTGCCTGATCTTGTGCTTTTTTGAGGCATTGCTTAAAGACTGACCAGCACCGATGGATGCCAACACCTTCAAAAGCAGTTTCTTAGTGGACCTTACTAACTAGTTCCCTGAGCAGCCTGAAGTCTCCCCATTTTAGGGCTGAAGTTTTGGTGGCAGTTTTCCTCCTGTCACCAAAAATTTTAAACTCGACCATTTCATGGTCACTATGACCAAGATGGCCACCAATTGCAACATCCCCCACAAGACCCTCTCTGTTCTCCAGCAACAGATCTAGGAGAGCACCTTTCCTAGTTGGCTCCCTTACCACCTGCACCAGGAAGTTATCATTGGAACTTTAGGAACCTTGTGGACCTGCTCTTGTCAGCCGTGTGGTAATCCCAGTTGATGTCTGACAAGTTGAAGTCTCCCATAAGGACAAAGGCAGTTCATCTCGAGGTATCTCTTAGTTCCTCAAAGAATAATTAATCAGTGTCATCCTGGCATGGTGGTCTGTAATAGACTTCCACAACATCCCCTTTGTTCATCCCTTAATCCTTACCCAGAGGATCTCAACTTTGACATCACTCACTGCAAGCTCCACACAGTCCAGCCCCTCCTTCACATAAAACACCACCCCACTGCCACCCTGCCTGTCCTTTCTGATGAGCCTGTAACCATCTATTGCTATACACCAGTGTTATCATTTCGCTTATGCCAATGATGTTGTAGCTCTGGGACTGGGCCAAGACTTCCAGCTCATCTAGTTTATTCCTCATACTGCGTGCGTTTGCATAGAAGCACTTCAAATGGGTCTCATTGTACACAGCACCTTGTGGAGCAGACCAAAGAACCTCACTAGCACACAGTCCCTCTGATTCTAGCACACCATCCCTTAAGTTTATCACTGGTTGGCCTGGTTTTATCCCTTTCACCCTTCAACTTTAGTTTAAAGCCCTGTCAGCTCTGCTAACTCCTGGGCAAAAATTCTTTTCCCCCTCTGAGAGAGGTGCATCCCATCTGCTGCCAACAGGCCTGGTGTTGAGTAGACCTTCCCTTGATCAAAAAAAAAAAAAGAGTTCTGCTGGTTTCACCAGTCTCAGAGCCATGTATTGACGAGCCCAGTCTGCCTGTCAATACTGACCCCTCCTATCAGAAGGACAGAGGGAAACACAACCTGTGCTGCTGATCCTTTAAACAGATGGCCCAAAGCCCTGAAGTCCCTTTTGATTGCTCTTGGACTTCTCCTTGCTACTTCATCATTACCAGCCTGAAAAATGAGTAGCGGGTAGTAGTCAGAGGGCTGTACCAGGTGAGTGACTTTCCTGGCAATGTCTCTTATCACAGCCCCAGAGGAGGCAGCAGACTTCCCTGTGGGTTGGGTCTGGATGGTGAATCAGGCCCTCTGTCCCTTTCAGAAGGGAGTCCCCCATGACAATAAGACTTCATTCTTTCTTTATGATGTAGTGATGGGGGGGGAAGGAGGGGAGGTTGCCTTGCCTTAGGCATCCCTTCCAACTAGGATGGGCTTTCTTCTACATCATTTTGACGGTCATATTCTAGAGCCTCATACCTGTTATGTAAGGGTGGATGGGAAGGTGAGGTGGGCAGGGAGAGAGCTCACTTACCACCCTGAACAGAAACCTGCTTCCATTCCCCACCTTGATCTAGGTCCCCTCCTACTGCCTGGCAGGATGGGGGGACTTTTGTCTTTTGTGTAGTGCCTGTCTGGTGGGATAAGGGAACCTTTGTTACTTGTGTTGTTGCAGGCTTGTGAGTCTGTCTCAGGGAGGGTATAGTATGCTTCCACCAGTCAGTTTCCCTCTCTGACTCCCTGATGCTCCTCAGCCTACTCACCCCTTCCTGAAACTCTGCCACTAGGCTGAGCAATTCTTCAAGCTGGGCACACCTCACACCTCACAAAGGTGCACCCACTGCTGCTGCTGTCAGACAGTGACAGAAGACTCGGGCACAACCTGCAGCCCAAGACCAATTTCGTGTTTCGTTTACGTGTTTCTCCGAGATCTCTGTCTGGGTAGCCACATTGGTGACTATGGTTGGAGAGGCCGCAAGAGATGCAGAGGCCATGGCTTTCTGCCAGGTGGATACCATGGCTGACCTCTTCATGAGCAGGTTACAACCATTGTTGGAAAAGATCGTTGGAAAAGAGCAGTGAGGCACCCTGCCCTCCCTGCTCACCCTCCTGGTGTGCACTGCCGCACCCTCCCCCCTCCTCCCTCCCCCCCCAACCCCCCGCGAATGCTGTGCCATGCCCTGTTTTCCCATCCTGTCCACAGCTCCTGGTCTCGGGTGCTGCTGGCTCCACCCATGCCTCCTTAGCCTCCCTCGCAAGGGTTGCTGGGTCCTGGCAGGTCCTGGCGGCTCCCTCAGCTGCCTGGAGTGGCCTTGATGCCTTGATGCCCACCTCAGTCCCCTGCTCCGCTGCAGAACATGTCTGGCCCGGAGCCAATCACATAATGTGATTCATTGCATGCATGAATCAGAAATGAATGAGAAATTTTGTTTTTAAGGATCCTGAATGCATAAAGAAACACACTGGTGGCTAAGACAAATAATATAACTTGTTATCTCAACCCCACAGTCTGATCCATAACAGCCTGACCCACAGCATTTGCCAACCAGTGCAAAGATATAAACAAATTGCAGGCAGTCACAAGTGCAAGTACAGGACAGGTTCATTTCACAAAAAGCAATTCTAAGATGATAAATAGCCAGAATAAAAAGCCTATTTACAGTATCATGTTCTAGTTATTAAAAACTATTGGGTTTTAGCCAGCTGAATGGTGATAGAAACAATCAGGGTTTTAAATAATTTCTTATTAAACAGCTCTCTTTAAAAAAAAGTTTAAATACTTAATAATCTATGAATGAACACCACATGCAACAAATCTTTAAATGGTTTAAAAATTATTGTGAAGAAAATTGTTTTAAAAAGACCATATTAACCAGAAAATATCCCACTTTTTCACTTTATGGGCTTTTTGCTAGGGAAATTGCCATTTTCACCAAGTCAGTTTCATACATATGCATTTATGCACACAGAATGACACATGGAAAAAAAATATGTAAAAATATCAAGACATAAGGGAGACGATATTCCTGCTATTCATGAACTAGCTAATTTTGCTTTGTATATCCTTAAAATTTTTGGAAGAGGTAAACATATAATCAGCAATTTCCATTAGATTAATCTTAAATAGAAAAATAAGAATATTTTATATAATATATAAGAATGTCTTAGATATTATGACAAAAAGTTAGATGCGTATCTATATTTATCCAGTCAACTATTTAATACACCTTTACATGCTGAGTCTACAGAAAGAAATGTAACTTGTCTTCTTTATTTACTTTCTTCTTTATTTACCTTCTTTATTTATTTTACCTTCTTTATGTATTTATTTGGGTAATAGCTGCTGGGACTTTTGAAGACATTACTCCCAAACTAGGTGCTAGTGAAACGAGTGGTGGGTTGCAGTAAAAGCATGTTTCCTTTCATCCCATACTGATAACTTACTGATGACTTACTTTCCAAATGTGTGATCATTTTTTCCCCCATTAATTACTGCATGGAATAAAAGCAAATACCATGTCTGGGCCTACCTCTGACTGGAAAATTATGAAAATTATGCATCTTAGAAAAGTTCATCCCATATTTGGGATGAACTAGATAAGAATACATTTTAGTGATTAACTTACTATGTTAATTGCCTAAAACCAGAAGAATATTGTAATTATTCACTTGTTACATCGCAAATACTGCCAATAAATAAATAAATAAATAAATTCCAGACTTTATAATAACTCTAACTCAGTATTATAAACCTCAGTATGGACAAGAAATTGCTGAAATCAATTGAAGAACTTTGAACACCATATCTACATTTATTAATGGATCAACCAAGCTATATGTCAGTGTGATTAGACTGCTGTTCAATCACAGAAGTTCAGCAGATAATAGGGATTGGAGGTTTTTTTTAGTAATTCACAATACCGTCATTTGTCTTTTACATCACATTCTAATGCATCCCTCATTAATTCACAATTAATATTCTCTTGTGGATTTAAAAATTTAGTGACACAAAATAATAATAATAGTAGTGATACCAAAAAAAAAAAAAAAAAGCATTTGCATTTAGTTAGAAAAAGCTGTTGTTGAACAATCACAGATACAGTCTTTCCTTATTTTTTCCCTGTATGTAAAATGATAAAAACTATTGTACCCAGGAGGACCCAAAGCTAACACGAAATGCCCAGTTAAGACAGTTTGACTTCTTGCATTGATATTTATACTGTATTTTTAATTGCTATTACACACGAGCATGGAGAAATTTTAATGGGTAGGCAATTCTCATGATTTTATCTGCTTCTTGAAATAAGTTGGTAAAGATTGCAAATAAATGAGTCATCAATTACGTCAATGGAGTGACAAAAAAAATCAATTGTTTCAACGCATTGAAAAAAATGCAAGGTATAAACTGTTTAAACTCTTCAAGTTACTAATTATGCCAAAATTCCATGTGTGTTCTATTCAGGTCAAAATTTGACTATTCCTAAGAATTTAAGCTTCTTATGACTGAATTGACACTAGCCATTCAAATGCTTGAAGCTAGAATTTAAGAGACGTCATAAAAAAATCATAATCATGAAAAAATATATAACAATGTGTAATATATAACAATATATAGCAAGGCAGTGTGACAGAGTACTAAGTCTTTTTCGTTCAGAAAGCGTCCAATGCTTGAAATATGACCATAGGCATTGATCGCAACGTACATTTAATTTATTTGGCAGTCTTTGTCTAATTGTGATTACGAAGTCTAAGAAAATATTATTCCTCAAGTATATATTCAGGGAAATGTAAAAAAATATAATCAGTACAGTCTAGCATGGCTGCTAACTTATTTTCCAGCTCTTACTTCTGTGACCTTGTAAAAGAAATGTTGTAGGTCTCTCTATTTCTTTTTGCCACCTCTGTTTTTGGAAATTCAGATGTGTTACTCCAAAAGAAAAGGTCATGATCTGAAAGAGGATGTTCAGCTCTGAGTTTCAGTATGGAAAAATCTCCTGTAGAGTAAAATTTCTTATGTCTTCAGTAAAATTTAGAATTATGGATATAAAAAAAATAAAAAGAAAAAGAAAGAGGTTCATACAAAAATCATTATTTTATGCATTTCTTAGTTTTGTAGAATCGACCTTTATAATTCAAATAAAACTTCACATATATTAAAGATCATCGCCTACTATCACTTCAAGACACAGAAAATAAATATTCCTGAATGTGTCTAACTTCCCTCCAGCAAGTAAGGTCAAATGACCTAAGAAAATTCCTGAGGGAATCTTTCTTTTTTTTTTTTTTTTTTTGTCTACCTATAAATCAGGGCTCTTTCTGTCTTCTTCATTAAGCCTATGTGTGTGTCCTTTTCAGGGATGCAAGAATCTAAAACCCATGTTGGACTAATTGAGAAAGGGATTGAAAGACCAATTATTAGGCAATTTGATCTCTTGAGACTATTTAATGATTAGAATTTGGTATCATCCTGTTGGCATTCCAGTCCAAGAAGAAGAAACATTACATGTATTATAATTACGAAATACAGGGTGAGAAAAGCAATTTAATCCAGCTGAGCACATAGTTATCTCTACCCTAATACATTACGCAGCAGAAAAACAGTTGCAGCCCTATTCATATTCATAAAATAAATACACATATTCATAAAACGCAAATACGTGGGAGACACAGGCACGATATTTTCATTGTATTACCTAGTTCAGTTACCAGGTGGTGATACTGTCTTCATTTGCATATATATGATAATGACATAATTATGTGCTCATATTAGAAATGGGAGAATCGAGTGACTACCCTCATTAACCTGAAGTTTAAACCCACACCTCCCAACTTTAGTGTTATAAGCATTAGATTTCAAACAAGGCTGGGATGCTTGTGAGGACTATGTGCAGCCTTTTTGATCCTAAATTCAAAGACATTTACCCTGGGAATTTCACCTTTGAACTATGAGAAAGCTATGACTTTGCAGCCTCATAAAGCTGAAACTCCATGAGACAGATATTCTCTCTTTCAAGCAAGCCTTTATACAGTTTGTGGTAGTCATTTCATGAAGCACTCTGAAAATGAAATTGGGACTCAGGATTATTTTTAAAAAATACTATCACATCATCACTTTTTCTCACTTACTCTTCCCCTTAAGTTTTGTATTTGCTAGAAAGTAGACAAATTCACAAAAGAAGGGAAGAATGTCTTCCAACTTCTGTTCCTGTGCTGCTTTCTTTCTAACTTAGTTATTTTTCTTCTGGCAAATGCTGGTTTGAGCCTCTTATCTTTAAGAGGAAAGACAGCTTGCCTCAGCAGTTCAAGTCTCCAGAAAGTGTTATACAGAATGGGGTCACCAGAATCACTAGATCTAGGAGACAAGAGCAAGACAGCCATTCCTATGCTGTCTGCTGCCTTGTACTCCCTCCACCAATCAATGATCTTAAGAATCCACACAAAATAAAGTCTATGACATATAATCTGCTTAATGTCCTGTTTATGCTGAATTCACAATGAAGTGTGATTTCATTAGTTGACTTCAGAACTTGAATTCTATTTTGTAATTTGGACCCCTAAAAATTAAGCAGGATATTAACATAGGGAAGTCCTGTTAAGGATATACATCTTTGTTCTCAGGTCACTGCAGTAGCACTGGAATTTAGGTGTAAGCAGCAAACTAAACAGGGACAGAACATGAGCTACACAGCACTGTCCCACCAAAGCATTTATTCTGTATGGTTGTTAGCAAACTTCCAGGCACAGTGTTACCTTTCAGCCAATGCCCAGGTATGATCAGAGAATAGCACAGGTCAGAACTTCTCATAGTTAGTTAATTATATTTTCTTGCATTAAATATTTTTCAGAACTTTAGCATAGTATATTTTAGTTACTTTGCAGTAAGTAGAACTGGTAACAGAGTAGAAAAAAAAAGCCAACAATGAATGTTGAAATTTACATTTTTCCTCCTTGCTCTCCTTGCCACTCCCATTACTGGAAAGGTTCCATCTTTGCCTACCACAATGAGAATATACCTCCTCTAAACTAAGCTCAGCAGTGAAGCTCATGTTCTTCTCACTCATATGTGAAAAATGTAGATATTCTGTCAAAAACAGAAGCATACACTTCAGGCAGCAACTCCTCCTACTGTAACATAAGTGTTTGACAATAAAACATGTTGAACCCTAGCCACCATAAAAACATCCTGAAGGTTATGTGTAAGGAGTACAAGTACAGCTGAAATACAGAACTATGATTTCTTCTCTTACCTCTTACCAATATACAGTTATCCCCGTGACCATGACATACAGTATTAAGAAAAGTTGTAATTTTCCTGTTATTTTTATACACAAAGGAAATTATCATGAATAAAATCAGAAAGAGCATATTCTGCTTTCAGTTTCCAATTTTTAGAACTGTTCTTTGACCAGTTCTACTGGTGGTAAATTAAAAATGATATGGCATCCATTGGTAAGAGATTGAGTACAGAGAATTTAGACTAACCTTCAGCTATTTTCTCTCATCACCTTCCATTCTTTTTATTCTTCAATACTAACTCTCCCTCCCAAAATCCTCCTGTTTGTTATTTCAGAAAAACAACAACAACAAAACTACTGCATGGTATCCTCCTTAAGCAAAGACACATCTCAGTGAACAAGGTAATCAGTTCATTTTCACCATCTACACCTAACATAAAACTGATAGGTTTGAGGAAAAATAGAATTACGTTAGAAGTTTATGGTTATTATGCTTATATTTCTCAGTTAGACAGAAAACATAACTCTTTTCTGAAGTGTTTCCAATGATCTTTTTGATATAGTAAGTACTATTTATGAATGACTTTCTAACATAACCTATGAAACACGATTATCATTTAGCACACTCTAACTATTGCCACAGGAAAGCAAAACTATGAGTACTGTCAAAGTTGCAAACAGATGGAGAAGTGAATCATATGATTTTTCACAGATTTCTTTGACCACAAAACACATACATGTAGCAATATTCACAGTAGCTGTACTGTGGACTCATACATAGTATAAAGTTCTGATCACAGCTGAGAAAAGAAAACAGAAGGTTAGCAGATACACTAGTGCATTTCATAATTAAAAAAAATAAATTCAAAAATGAGAAAAAAATATATTTTTAACAATATGATATTATGACAAAACATTATACTACACTATCTTGTCCATCTCTATTCTGTGCTGGTGCAGCCTCACCTCAACCTGTGCAGTTTTGGGTGCCACAGCATAAGAAAGATATAAAAGTATTAGAGAGTGTCCAAAGGAAGGCAACAAAGATGGTGAAGAGTCTAGAGGGAAAGACGTATGAAGAGTGGCTGAGGTCATTTGATTTAAGTCAGACTGAGAATCTGACCTACAAAGGGAGTGGATCAAGGCACTGATCTCTGCTCTCTGGGGACAGTGACAGGACTTGAGGGAACAATATAAAGATGTGACAGGAGAGGTACAGGTAGGATGTCAAGAAAAGTTTCTTCACTTAGCCGAAGAACAAAGGGTGACTGGGCATTTCAGCAGGCTTCCCAGGGAGCCTGGGTCATGGGTACTGAGCCTGTTGGAGTTCAAGCAGCATTTGGACAACACTCTTAGACATACGGTTTGATTTTTGGGTGGTCCTGTGTGGAGCCAGAATTTAGACTAGATGGTCCTAGTGAGTCCCTTACAACACAGGATATTATTTGCTTCTATGATCTTTCCTAGACTGGTCTGTCATGCTTCAAAATGTGTCCTCTTACCAAAATATCTTCCATCTTTTTCCTCTTTTGCATGTGGCCTACTCAGTCCTATGGCTAATTCTCAAACCTTTCTCACAGAGTGCACACCACTAGCTTGTTCTTTTCACTAAATCACAGTTCTTTCCTACAGAATTTTTATTCTCCCTTGTCCTTTTTTCCTACCTCCTCTTATTCTCTTTACATATGTAGAATATATAAAGAAAGATATATATGTAGAATTGATTTTTACATTGTAAAGGTAATTGATTTCATTTATTTTATAAAGGATTTATTTATTTTTTAATCATTCCCACATGGATGACATTGCAGAAACAATGGATGAGAATACAATTTGCAGCTGCCAAGTTGACTAGGAAGAGCTAATATATTTTTCCTGCCCATGGTCAACTGATTTAGGTTAGTCTTGAAAAAAATGTATGTTGTCACATGGCAGGAGTTACAGCTTCCTGTGTGCTACTATTATATCATCTTAAGAAATCCCACTAATAAGACATAATACCAGCCAAAAATATCTGCCACAAACTAATGCAGTCAATTAATTGAACAGATGGAGGTCAGGGCAGACAATTAAATCCCTTTGACAGAGGAGAAGATTATTCTACCTCATATTGGAGATATGTCAGTAATTCCTGTCTGATCTGACTTACACTTTTATTCTTCAAAATAATTCCTTCTATAATGCCTTCTTTGGCATGAGAGGGAGAAATCTATCACCTAAAGACCTTGCTCAATGCTCTATATAATTATTTATTTTTAAAGTGGTGGGAAAGTGTACATATGTGTTTTCATCAGTAATTTTACTGATTGCTAGAAAACTAAAAATCGAAATAATTTTTGCTTTTGTTTGCTGCTACTCTCCTTGAAGTCTGATTCTCAAACTGATGATATAACTATCACTTTGGCAAGTTGTTAACCACTTTTTTTTTTTTTTAATAAGAAACAAAAAATTATTATTGTCTCTCATATACACTGGAGTATACAGTATTCTTCATTCATTATTTCTCTGGCAATGATTTCCTGGCATATTTAAATCTTATAACTATTTCACCATATTTGTAACATATTTTTTTTTTCCATAAACTCTGTCACCAAGACACTTTTCTCTCTGTACATCAGGTCTACATTGGTAATATTAAACATTTTAAGTGTTGTTGTCATATTCTGACAATGTTGATTAAATATTTTATATTTCCAAAATAAAAGGTTAGTACCACCACAAACTCTGAGTTATTTCTATATTTTCTTTATATATTTGCAGCTAAGCATTTAAATGAATTTTTCACACACACACAAAAAGAGCACCTTATAAAATGAACCCTAGTTTGTTTTTAACTAGAAATCACTTGGAAAAAAAAAATAATAATAAGCAATGTTTTCTTTCAGTCCAGAACATAATCATAACAAACACAAAACATCTGATCTGAGTCCCCTGTTCTAGTGGGGCCACCTGGAGCAGGTTGCACAGCAGGTATTCAGAACCGCCACAGGTATTCAAAACCTGCCTCCTGTCAGTGCTTAGATTTCCTGATGGTCAAACAGAAAAAAAAAAAAAAAACACATAAAAATCAATATGTAACAGTGTTACCCAAATAAACTACTCCTTAGTCTAAAAGCAAATATATTGAGAAAATTGGGATATACAAGGTAAATAGTATTTTTCCCTCACAACTGGTATATCAGAAGCACTGAGAAAAAATATTTACAAGTTTATTTTTGGTAAAATAGCCTTCCAATCAATTTGCTAAATATGTATGTTACCATCTTAGAAGACTTGAGCATCATCCACTTCTTTCAATGTCACTGAAATAAGCCAATCAACTGTCATTCAAATGAAAAATAAAAGACTTATAAATAGCTTGCATTTTCTAGGAAACGAAAGAAAAAAAATTACAGCATTTGAAACAAATATTTTAAAAACTGAATATTAGTTAAATTAAAGTTTGTTTATGGTCAGTTTATGCTATGATGTGATAATAATTAGCAAGCATTGCAGAGTAGATAAATTTATTTAGAAGTATTGTCATATTTATAGATTTTCAAATTTTAATAATTATATTAGTAGTGCTTAATTACTCCGACAAAATCTTGAATTTAAGTTTGTTTTGTTTTGTTTTGTTTTTCCTGTCAATGATATATATATATATGATTCTCTAAAATCAGGAAGACCAAAATACTTGGTTCAAATAATATGAATTTCATATTTACAGATAAATTAATTTCCCCAAAGAAATTCAGGGAAGTATCCCAGTGTAAAAGGAAGAAAGCCAATGTCACACCAGTCTTCAAAAAGAGCAAGAAAGAGGACCCAAGTAACTACAGGCCAATCAGCCTGATCTCCATCTCTGGAAAGGGTCATCCTTGGAACAGCTCATCCTGGAGGTCATCTCAAGGTGATCAGGAATAGAATAACATGGATTCAACAAGGGGAAGTCATGTTTGACCAATCTGCTATCCTTCTATGATGAGATGACTGGCTGGGTAGATGAGGGGAGAGCGGTGGAGCTACCTTGACCTTAGAAAGGCTTTTGACGCTGTCTCCCATAGCATCCTCATAGGCAAACTCAGGAAGTGCAGTCTAGATGAGTGGACAGTGAGGTGGATTGGCATTTGGCTGCATAGCAGAGCTCAGAGGGCTGCGCTTAATGGTGCAGAGTCTAGTTGGAGGCCTGTAGCTAGCAGTGCCCCACAGGGGTCAGTACTGTTTCCAATTTTGTTCAACTTATTCATCAACGACCTGGATGGTGGAATGGAGTGCACCCTTAGCAAGTTTGCTGGCAACACAAATATAGGAGTGGCTGATACCCCAGAGGGCTGTGCTTCCATTCAGAGGGACATAGACAGGCTGGAGGGCTGGGCCAAGAAGAACCTCATGAAGTTCAACAAGGGCAAGTTCAGGGTCCTACACCTAAGGAGGAATAACCCAAAACACCAGTATAGGCTGTGGGGTGACCTGCTGGAGAACAGCTCTGTGGAGAGGGACCTGGGAGTCCTGGTGGACAACAGGCTGACCACGAGTCAGCAATGTGTCCTTGTGGCCAAGAAGGCCAATGGTGCAACGGTCGTGGGGTGCATTAAAAAGAGTGCTGCCAGCAGGTCAAGGGAGGTGATCCTCCCCCTCTACTCAGCCCTGGTAAGGCTTGGAGTATTGTGTCCAGTTCTGGGCTCTCCAGTACAGCTACTGAAGAAAGTCCAGAGGAGAGCTATGAAGATGATAAGAGGACTGGAGCACCTGTCATATGAGGACAAGCTGAGAGAACTGGTCATGTTTAGCCTGGAAAAGACAAGACTGAGAGGAGACCTCATCAATATGCATAAATGTCTGAGGGGAGGATGTCAAGAGGATGGTATTTTCAGTTGTGCCCAGCAACAGGAAGAGAGACAAATGGCACAAACTGTAGCACAGGAAGTTCCGGCTGAATATGAGAAGGCACTTATTTACTGTGAGGGTGATGGAGCACTGGCACAGGTTGCCCAGAGAGGCTGTGGAGTCTCTTTCTCTGGAGATATTCAAAACCTGTCTGGATGCCATCTAGCGCAATGTGCTTTAGGTGATCTTGCTTGGCAGGAGGGTCAGACTAGAGGATCTCCAGAGGTCCCTCCCAAACTTGGCCATTCTGTGATTCTGTGATTCTGTGATAGGAAGTCCATTACTTGAGTTAGGACAGCATTCTGATCAGCTTCAGAAAAGCAAACCTTGACATGCAGATAATTATATATATATTACATTATATTATATATATTCCTTGAATTAATTACCTATAAATACAGTGCAAGTGTTTTTCTATGCAGGGAAAATTAACTTTAATTGGAAATAAGCTTTAGTAATAGATATTTACTTTTATAACACTAATTATGAAGTAGATGTGCTTCATTTGCCTATTAATGTGTTATATTGTTGTATCTGTAAGTTCTTTCCATCTCTTTGTTTGTTTATTTGTTTTGTTTTGCATTTACATTTCAGGTCATACTACGTGTATGTGTATAAGTTTCTGAAGGGAAGAATGACAAACTGAAAAAGAGTTAACAAGTTAACTTTTAGAGCCTTATACAAAGTTGTATGTAGTATATATATATATATACATATATATAATAATTAGAAATAGCTATAAGGAAGGAAGGGAATTAATGTCTCCTTTACATCTGTCTTTACTAGTCAGACCACTTATCCTTGGGGTACTCAATTTCCTGATCTGGAAGTCTGGGATGGGGAACAGAAGAAACCCCCCAC
Source organism: Aythya ferina (assembly GCF_964211825.1). Classification (NCBI taxonomy): domain Eukaryota; kingdom Metazoa; phylum Chordata; class Aves; order Anseriformes; family Anatidae; genus Aythya; species Aythya ferina. Next base: position 74,567,233 of record NC_140296.1, read on the forward strand.
AGTTCAGGTGGAAACAGTCAGAGACCTGCTGCTTCACCTGGACTATCACAAGTACATGGGGCCAGATGAGATCTACCCAAGGGTACTGAGGGAGTTAGCAGATGTGATTGCTGTGCCGCTTTCCATCATCAGCAGTCATGGTCATCCGGAGAGGTCCCAGATGACTGAAGACTTGCTAATGTGATGCCCATCTATAAGAAGGGTTGTAAGGAGGACCCAGATGGAACAGGTCATCTCGAATGCAATCACATAGCATATGTGGGACAGTGGGGGGATCAGGCCCAGCCACCATGGGTTCATGAAAGACAAGTCCTACATGACCAGGTGCATCTCCTTCTCTGACCAGGAGACCCACATGGTGGATGAGGTAAAGTCTGTTGACATAGTCTACTTAGAATTCAGCAAGGCATTTGACACTGTCTCCCACTGTATTCTTCTGGAGAAGGTGGCAGCCCATGGCTTGGACAGATCCACTCCTTGCTGGGTTAAAAACTGGCTGGATTGCCAGGCCCAGAAAGTAGTGGTGAACGGAGTGAAATCCAGCTAGTGACTGGTCACAAGTGGTATTCCCCAAGGGTTAGTGTTGAGGCCCACCCTCTTTAATATCTTTATTGATGATTTAGACAAGGGAATTAAGCGTACCCTCAGTAAGTTCGCAGACGACACCAAGCTGGGGGGAAGTATCAATCTGCCAGAGCATAGGAAGGCCCTGCAGAGGAACCTAGACAGGATGGATCTATGGGCAATGTGATGAGGTTCAACATGGCTAAGAGCTGGATCCTGCACTTTGGTCACAACAACCCCATACAATGCTACAGGCTTGGAGCAGAGTGGCTGGAAAGCTGTGCAGAGGAAAAGGATCAAGGGGTGTTGGTTGATGCTCGCCTGAACATGACACAGCAGTGTGCCCAGGTGGCCAAGAAGGTCAACAGAATCCTGGCTTGTATCAGGAATAGTGTAGCCAGCAGGGCCAGGGAGGAGATATCCCCCCGTACTCTGCTCTGGTGAGGCCGCACCTCGAGTTCTGTGTTCAGTTTTGGGCCCCTCACTACAAGAAGGACATCAATGCCCTGAAGCGTGTCCAGAGAAGGGCTACAAAGGCTTTGGTGAAGGATCTGGAACACAAGTCATATGAGGAGTGGCTGAGGAAACTGGGGTTGTTTAGTCTGGAGAAGAGGAGGCTCAGGGGAGACCTTATTGCTCTCTACAACAACCTGAAAGAAAGTTGTGGTGAACTGGCTGTCAACCTGTTCTTGCAGATAACTAGGTATAGGACTAGATGAAATGGATTCAAGTTGCACCAGGGAAGGTATAGTTTATATTTCTTCTGAGAAAGAGTAGTCATGCCTTGGAATGGGTTGCCCAGGGAAGTGGTGAAATTTATTAATAAATATAAGTGGAAATTATTCATTTCTTACAACAACAAAAATTGCAGATTTTTTAAATAATAACTGAGCAACAATTTTTACCATTTATTTGCTAAAAATAATGTTAAAACAAAAAAAAAATAAAACAAAGATTTTATCTGGTTTTGATAACATTCTGTGAATAGTTGTGTAAGCTTTAAATCCATATTCATGCTGTGAGCACAGATGGATAAATTTCTATCACTATCATTGAAGACACATACAGGTTAAAAAAATAGTGATAGTTCATATCTGATCAGGAGAGGAAGCCACTGTAATACCTGAAAACAGACGGAATCTAAATTTGATGTGACCTAGATAGTTTCACCTACACACTATAATTCTGAACTTTATTTCAAGTAGTGGATAACAATATTGCACATCATGTTGTGTTTTCTTTCTCTTTCTCTCTCTCTCTTGTGTGTGTGTGTCCTTGGGAAAGAATAATGCAAAGCAGCATATATGAAAGAAAATGTCATTTTTTAAACTGTCATTTTTTTAGTAATGAACCTTTTAGGTAGAAACTTTTTGTCTTTTATAATAAAGGATTCAATAGAAAAAATGCTGTATATAGTTATTTTGGTCAAAATGTCAATAGAAAAAAAAAAAAAAGCTGTTATAAAATATACAGCTGAACAATAATACTAGGTGTCTGGGTCTAAAATGTAATTCAATTAAATCTAAATGAATAATATATTCACATGTACAAACAAACATTTACCTTCTGAATCAAATAATGATTTTCAGTTCTAAGACATTTCTACAAATAGTTTGACTTCCTGCTGGGAAAAATAAATAAATAAATAAATAAAATGTTTTATTTTATTTTCATTTCAGAGAGAAAGAAACATGCCATCATCTACCCTAGTCACTCAACAGCTGTATCAGTATGTTTTCAGGGCAGTGATTAGTATAATTGTGGTGAATTTCTTGTATTCAGAACAGAATAGAAATAATTTGGTAATTTTTCACTATTAAAGAACTACGTTACATTATTTCCTCAAGCAATACAATACTAGGATTTTTAAAGGCACTTAATGAAATGAAGTATCCAGTCAGTTTCTCAAAAACAAAATGCAGACTATTTCCTCTCCTTCAGCCTTCTCTGAAACAACAACATTTTCAAATTCACTCCTATCCATCCAGAACAGCTATGTGCAATCTTGTCAGTGGCTGTAAGACTAAGAAGACGGCTTCAATCCTCTGCTTCCCATAAGATAAACTTCCAAGGGGTTGAAGTTAAATAAAAACAAACAACAACATCAACAAAAAATGGTATCTAGCACAAGATTTATATTCAGAAGAGGATACACATAGTCTTCATGTTACTTACTAGTTAACTTCAGAAGCCCATAAACTCATGGAGCCCCTCTCCTTTACATTACTTTTTTTTTTTTTTTTTACATTTACATTTATTTTTTACATTACATTTTACATGCCCCTTTTTTTTACATTTACATTTTACATGTGGCCTAGAGCCACAAAAATCCCAGGTAATATTCTAGGAACCTGAAAAGCTCACAGGAATCACAGTTTTCCCTAGACACACAAAGATAACCTTCTGTACATACGCAGATGTTCAGCATCTTGTTTGATTGGCTTGCTGCTTACCACACACATATATCTGTTTTCAGATCAAAAACTAGAGACAAATAGTCTCTAGTTCTAAAAACTTCTTTTTAAGTTCTAGATAGTGGATATTTTATTTTATTTTATTTTATTTTATTTTATTTTATTTTATTTTATTTTATTTTATTTTATTTTATTTTATTTTATTTTATTCTGTCTAAATGACTACCTGTGAGCTAGATGTCTCAATAGGGATCTAGTTTATTTAGTTAATGTACCCTAGGTACTTATCCAGAACATGAACATGGTAATGTAGGTGTGTATGTTTGAGTATGCAACCCTTCCACATAGGGCTAGCTGATACAACATAATACTGGAGATCTGGGCCTTCTGGAGTGGTGCTGGCAGTCTAACAGACAAATACAGGACACCTAAAATTGCACTAGAAGACAGAATTTAAGTAACCAAAACTGTCTCAATGCACTAGAAGACAGAATTTAAGTAACCAAAACTGTCTCAAAGAACAAACAAGCTTAATTCTCCTGATATGCTGTTTGATAAACAGATGTCTTATTCAAACAAGTTTCATCTTTATACAGTTTCTTAAAAAATCACCAAAACAAAATTTTGAAATTCTAACGAAGCTTTCCTACCTACTTTGTCCCAAAATTGCAGTACTGGTGCTGAGTTTCTTATAGTGCTACATGTGCATTACAAATAAATAAAAATATTAAAAAAAAAAAAAAAAAAAAAAAAAAAAACAGATATGTACACACACCATTTAATTTGAGACTTTTCCATGTTTTATAAATGTGTCTCTTGATTTCATAACCTACATTTTGGGTAGACCTGTGTGGAGCCAGGAGTTGGATTTGATGATCTTTGTGGGTCCCTTCCAACTCCAGACATTCTATGATTCTATGATTTTATTCTGCATTAAAATGCTCTACATAATTTCATTGCCTCCTACTCTAAAAACTAGAGCTGATAATCCAAGACCTAAACAGGTATTTAGCAAAGGGTGTAGGAGATGGTCTTCCTTCATCATACCACTGAGTTATCCAAACAAAATGAGCAAAACTTATCACAGTTGTAATATTGCTTAATCATATTACTTAATAATGAAGATGCAGTGTGTTTTGAACCTTGATAGCATTAAAAACAATCTTGTGCATGTAATTTTTTTGCCTTAGGACCTTATATTCAAATGTCCTTTACTATTCTTCCTAATTAAAAATAATAATAATTTAAAAAGAGGTTTCTGTTGCTCAGTACAGTACATTTCCTATTTCATCTTTCCAGTTAATAGTAAAATCTGCACTTCAGTTCTTTGAATTTAACATGAAAACATAAATAATAACAATAATTTAATCATTCATATGAGCTGCCTACGGAAAACACAATGTAATTAATTTTTATTTTTCCTTCACTTGCTTGCTGCTGACGATGTTATGATTCAGTGAACTCCAGTTAGCCATCCAGTCTGCATAACATTGAAATTACGTTATTTTGAGTTCTGCATTATCGTCATTGTACACTGCTTTAAGTAATGTAATGTTCAAATTAATTGCCTAAAAAATCAATTGTATTTATGGAATTGTTATGGAATTGTTTATAGTTCTTAAAGATTTAAGGAAATTGTGGGAATTTTATTTGTCATCAGAACTCACCACTGAAATTATACTTTTTATACCTTTAGGTAAAGGTGTTAAGTATATCCAACTGTATTGCCACCTGAAAAAATAAAATAAAATAAAATAAAATAAAATAAAATAAAATAAAATAAAATAACCCGCCTGGAAAGTTTTGGTGACTGTTATTTTGTATTTGCATAAATCTTGCTCACTTGGATTATTCAGAAACCGACATTTTGGTGGAGATCATTAGAGTGTGTATACATTTAAGTAGTTTAGATCAGTCACAATGAAACACAGAACTAAATGTTGCAATAATAAAATATATCAGTTCTAATTCACACACCACAACATCAGTAATGTCATGAACCTATTGAGATTGCTACACAGAATTTGTAAGGTTAGATTTACTGATAATATTTCAGAGAAAACCATCTGATGAAAGTACCATTTAACAAGAGTTTGGAGTACTCAGCTGAGCATGTTGGCATTTGTGTTCATAAAACCTGACAACAGGAAGCAAAGCAAAGATTTTGATCAACAGCATTGAATCCTGAGAGCTGAAAAGGAGACTGAAGTAAGCTGACAACTCTACGGATAATAGCTATATTGTGCCCTGGTCTTCCTCAGAGAATTAAAAACTGATCCGTTTCCTAAAACTTCTAAGTCTAGAATTGGAGAAAATTATAGCTCCATTCCAATGTGAAGGCTTTATTATTCCTTCACATTTGTTATCATAAATGATGCAAGGCAGAAGGCTTGATCAGAATCTGAGAACATGATCAAGAATCAGACAGTATGTGGGCACATTAAAGAAACTGCACAGCGTTCTATGGCCTACCACAGGGCTCCATCTGCACAGTCAGCTGTCAGGTCAGAATTTTAGAATGAAATCACGCCATTTAAACAGACAACTACCTATGAAGTAAGATCAAAATCTGAGTACTGTTTGCTTTCTTTCATGTTTATTTCCATATTATGCATGGCAAGTGCTTGCTGCATACTCTAAACATAAGTTGCACTTTTCTTTCCATGAGAAATATCATTCTGATTGTTGGTTCATGATGAAGAATTTTATCTGGTTTATGATGAAGAAAAATGTTGAAATGATCAAATCATGGGGACTCCTTTCTGCATTGCTCTTAAATGCAAGTACAATATAGCAAAAGTCACCAACATTATTTTTGAAACAACATTGAAAATGATTCACATCGCCCTCACAGTTCTGTTCATTGAAATGGATACCTATCATCTGCTGCAAATACTGATCTTCAGAGTTAGTTTGGGACATCACTTTTCTGAAAGCCTTCAGATCCACTTCAGTTTGTCTCTTGACAAACTTCTCATAACAATATAGCCTTCTTCTAGACAAAATAGAAAATTCTTTAACATATAGTAGCATATTTTGGTCATGTTTTGGAGGAGTAACTTAATGTTGGTAATTGAACATACATGCGTGTGACAACTTACAGTTCAGGATATCAGCAAGCAGAGAAATTAAAATAAATTTGAAGCAGATTTGAAGTTTTACTTTCTACAGTTCTGGTTTCTTTTGTGTACAGTCCAATTATTGTTTCACATACAAGGAAATTTTCAAAAGACACAATTGCCTTCTGATGTCCACAAACCTAAGCTGGAGTTAGAAAACAGACATCAGTAAGCTCTATCTCACTTTTCTGTTTTATTATTGCTTGCTTCCCTTTCTTCTCATTCTTCATGAATCATCTGGATTATTACAAAATCAAAATCAAATGAACAAACAAAACAAGCAAACAAAATTCTGAGAATATAGTGAAAACTACACACTATCCCTCAGTTTCCCTTCCAGACCCTTCCCATTCTTCTGTGATTTATCTCAGTATATTCTGACAGATCTTGACATGAGAGTTTCTCTCCATTCTTGGAACTTCTCTGTGGCTGATTTTGTACAAGAAAACATAAAACTGCCATAAACTTTTAGTTACAAATAAACTAAGTCATTATTTTGACTTTTACTTCAGCTTTGCTTTCTTTATGTCAAGTTTGTATTATTTGTATCATTTGCTTTCCTTTTTCCTAAAAGTTATATATATATATATAATGAGTTCTCTGAGGAGTATAGGTAATTGAATTCTATCTTCTATACTCATGCATATGTACTATTTGTTATTATAATGACTAGGAGTTCAGCTACAATCATGATCAACATGGGTGCTAAACTATTAAACAGGCTCCTGCTCATAAAATGTTTTATTTTATTACATTTATATTACAACAAATTGGAATAAACATGGCTCAGTGATGCAAAAATCACATGAGTTTTCAAAGCTGTTATATTTTTCATCTGATTTTTACACTTCACATAATGGTACCTTCATATCTTGTAACTAGTCTGTCATACTTCAAATTATTGTTTATTCACAACTCTATTATCACCTCAGATACCTTATTATTTCTTCTCCTTGATTGTAGGACTGAATGATAATCCTACGTGTAAATTGAAGCTTCATCTTGTGCAATGATTACAGAAAAAAAAAAATAAATACATCTGCTTCAAAGTTCATAGAGCATGTAAAGTGAGAAGGAAGTGCTATGTCATCAGAGAAACTTTTCTGGTCATTCGTTTATGTCCATCCTTCCTTATTAACCAATGCATCAGGCATGATATGAAAAAAAGGCAATAGATTAATCTGATCTCTTTTGCAAGTAAGATATAGTCTATGTGTACATTTATAATCTAAATTCTTGCCACATTTTTCATATTGATATCATAGGAATGCTTAAATACGTGTGTATATATATATATAATTATGCATATATAGACATGTACATTTGTGTCTATGTGTACACTATATATTGAATTATGCTATGTCATACGTTGCTAATAAAGTGAGAGAAAGATAGATCTTTATGAAGATCAATATGAAACAGAATATAAAATGAAACAGCAACCAAGGTGCTTTATTTAAATGTCCCCTTTTGAAGAACTCCAAGAGTTCCAAGAACTTTGGAACCCAACCATGTTTTGAAAACTGAACTTTATTAGCTCTATCTGGTATAGAATGGCCTGGAAAACTGAAACCTTACTAGCTAACAGTGTCACAATATCCAGGCTTAATCCAACATCTTTGAACCACATAGAGGTACCATTCCATATTTCAAGAACTAAAAAAGAATATAATGAATAAACACTAATATTTAGAATGGATTATATTCCAGGTCTTATTCCGTGAACACATGGCAGTACATAAGCATTTTAGCTGGAAGAGTCATCACAAACATATATTTAAAACAAATTTAAGAACACTAGCAAAAGAGACTTGATGTTCATATCTGTGATTTATTTTTCAGATAACTTAATTGTTGTGACTATATTTTTAGTACTTACCACTGTGCTGTGTTTTTGAGAAGCTTTCAGAATCCCCTCGTAGGAAGCAGCATATTGTCATTTCAGTTACAGCACAAGTTTTTCCTGTGAGGAAGAAATATATTCTTCAGTAAGAGAAAAAAATAAAACGTATGCTTATGAGTCATAGACAGTGAAACAAGACACATATGAAATCACCTATAATTCTGATTTTCAATATTAAAAATAATAATAAATAATATTGATACCCAGAGTATAACTACATTACAATAGTGCATTAACATTTGTCCTAACAGTTATTAGTAACATTTTTTCTTTTCTGATCAATCATTGCTAAGGAAGTAAATTGCCTTTAAACCTTTAAACCACAAAAATATTAATTTTATGAATTTCAGGGAAAAAAAAAAAAAGACTAGAGAAAGTACTTTAAGACAAAAGAAGTGAAAAAAAAAAAAAAAAAAAAAAACATGATCTTTATAAAAATATTTCTTTAAATGTATGTTGTATACATTCAAATATCAAATATGAAATCATTTGATTATTTTTTATTATTACTTAAAAATATTTAGCATAGACGTTTACAGAAATTATTATGGCAAAGTGGCAATAGGGTATTTCCTCAGCTGACCTTCAGTCAAACTTAAATATTTAAGTCTCAGAGAAGCCTGGTTCACTTCAAGGACTTCAATTACTTTCCCTGGATTTAACTATCTTCTCACTAAATTTTTAGTGGGTTTGTTTTATTTTTATTTTCACAAAAGGAATTATGACCAGAATAACAATATGAATGTACCATAAGTTTTTTTTGTGAACAGTGAGCAATTCAATACTCTAGCTTGTACTCCAAATTACTTTTCAATGGATATCTTATTTACCAATATGTTATCCTTTTAGATAGACTATTTCAAATGATTAAATACTAATACTTACTTAGTCTTTTTTGTCAGGACTATATTGAGACACTGCAATTTAAACCTCAAAAGGTAACGTGTCAAGAAAGTTATTTCAGGTAATTTACCTCAGTTCCAAGACTGTATTAGATAAAATACTTTTCTTCCCACAAAAAAAAAAAAAAAAAAAAAAAAAAAAAAAAAAAAAAGTACAGTTGAACAGTTGAATTTATGGCATAGATGCATATTCTGCAGGGGAAATGCATGCACTGCTTGTATTTATTTTCATTTCTTCTATTTCTCTTAATGCACCAAGATGAATTTCATATCATCTGTTCGTATTTTAACTATGTTGATTAATACAGACAAGCACTTTATGTGAAAAGTACGATTTTAAAACAAATTGCACAAGAAAGGGTCAAGCAGTCCTACTAACTTGTTAACAAAGCAGTGAGTTGACAAATGTGTTCCACAAATTTACATGGCTCTCAGTGTCCAACTGCCTGTCAATAAGACATAACATGACTTCCAGATAACTGATAAACTGTTATCTCAAAGTATATATCTATACACACACACATACAAACACAGACTTTCCAAGTATGCATATGTATAGTGACTAGAAGAAATTATCACTTCTTATAAATAAAGATCCTAAGGATCACAGCACTGAGATTCCATCTCATATATCAGAATATTTTCTTATATCTAGAAAAAGAAAGAGAAAGAGAAAGAGAAAAAGAAGAAGAAGAAGAAAAAGAAAAAGAAAAAGAAAAAGAAAAAGAAAAAGAAAAAGAAAAAGAAAAAGAAAAAGAAAAAGAAAAAGAAAAAGAAAAAGAAAAAGAAAAAGAAAAAGAAAAAGAAAAAGAAAAAGAAAAAGAAAAAGAAAAAGAAAATAAAAAAGATTTTGGACTTAACTTTTGACCTAAAATAATAGTGTAAATGAAATCAGGATTTAATACTTACTTGCTACTAGTGGATTCTGCAGTCTTAATCACAATGAATAATTCTCACTTACCTTTTTTTTTTTGACTTATTAAAGCCAAATCAATCCCTATAAATGCAATTCATTGTAACAGTTGCAAATACAGTCCTTAGTCCCATATAATGAAGGTGATTATCTCTAAAAACTGGAAATATATACCTGTGGATGGATATCTGAATATCCATATCTCAGGGAGATATGTATAAAGGGACAAATTTACAAATATGGAATGAAAGAACATTCCTTATGAATAAACAATGCATGAAACATGCCAGCTAAACTGTGAAAGTGTCCATCTGGACACTTATCACAGAGAAAACCTGGTAACAGTGTAAATTTTCATACACACCCATTGAGGAACCAGATGTTGAAGTTTAGGGCAATCTTTATTCCAAGCTATAGTAATATCTTAAATATCTCGATATAACAATTTCATTTTAATTGGAGATTTCACTGCTCATGTAGATTTTGACAGACATTCTAATTCTCCAAGAGTAGTAAGTGAATAAATCTAAGACATAAGAAATAAGAAAGGATTTAAGGAATGGCTGGACAGTGAAAATCCACTAAAGCTAACACAGTTTCCTTTTTCAGTTATTTTAAACTTGTATTTCTTTATTTTGTCAGTCTTTGTAGTTTAATTTCTGCTACTGTTGAATGTTACTCAACTCAGCTTTGCTGGTAAACACGGGCTGCATCTACTGTCTCTCTATAACATCACTATAGTCTTTAGCTTAGAAGAATAAAAACTAAGAAAGTGCTGTTTGTGAATTAGGTTTTCCAAATTTACTTCCTATACTGTTCTTATCTTTCAATTTATCTTACAGATCTTCTAATTCTCCTTGCCAGATTGATTTTAACTGTAGACAATGAGATTATAGTTTAGACTTTATATAATCTACTAAACCACTTTGTTCTCACCGCTCTTGTCCATTTACACCTCTTGTTTAGACTCTATCTATATAATATTGCTCTCTATAAAAACAACTGCAAATACTGCACTTCCTTTCTATCAATCCACTCTTAGGGCAAGTATGGGCATGCATGTTAGAGGAATAATAGTCAAGTTCTAAGACAAAACATAGAAGTATTTAATATATATTTTCCTTTTGGAAGTGACATTTTTTCCTCTATGTTTGTGACAACTGGTTTCCTCGGAATTATAAAAGTCTAATATAATTGTTAAGGGAATTTGGCAGCCTTTCTAAGTTTATTTTTCTAAAGTCAAAAATTGTCTTTGTCAACAGTACAATGACTCATATAGTACCATCATAGTCTGATGGTACTATAGTTAGCCTATAGTTACTCAGTTTAAGCTTACATATTTAACTCATTTCCTAGAACTATCTGAAGAGTCTCTGATTTTAAGAGTGATGGAGCAAACATAATTCAAACGCAACTAAGACTGGTGTTCTGACAGTATATTTATATAGCTATCTTAGTCAATACCTTAGAAACAAAATCTTTGTACTATATTTTTTTTCCGCAAACATGATGACCCACTCTCTCCAGCTATTCTAAAAACCTCTGACTGTTCTTTACAATATCCAGTTACAAGACACTTTTTTTTTCTTTAATTCTCAGTTTTATTCATCACAATGATTGGAGTATTGTAAGCAAATTCAGTTTGAGCAGTCAAGCTCATAAAGTGTGTGTGACAAAATGTAGCATTTTAAACGCAGTCAGCATCTTTAAAACACATCTTTAAATGTGTCAGTTACAGTGTTTACACACTTTATTTATTCAGCTTCATATCAAATTCATTCTTATGACAATTTTATTAATAAACTCTCCCCATGGTTTGAACATTGCATAACAAGTGTAACTTTTTTTTTCTTTTTTTTTTTTTAATACTATAAATAGAAAATTATAGAGGACGCAATAGGAAAATGTGTCTGGGAAGTTCTGTGATGCTCTTTTAACATCAGTAGCCCAGAAGTTGGAATATCTGATAAACAGATGATGCTTTTTGAATGGTTTATTGTCTGGAAAGTTTGAGGGGAGCCATGTTCAGAAGAGAAAAGATGCAAAAATGATCTAAGATGCTAAAAAGGTGCTAAATGATGCAGCAGCAGGAAGTGGACACAGACCAATTGGAAGAGTATGAAAAGCATGGAAGTGAAATCTACTTTTTCCCTGATTTAGCCCTTTTTCTACTTTTTCCCTAATTTGAATGCTAAATAACTGAATCAGACCTCAGGCATCGCTTGTAATTAGTGTGGAAAATAGGTATCCTGGATGGTAGTCAAAGACTGTGGGCTTTCAGTAAGAAAACAAACCACCCACTCTTCATGTATATCAACTGAGCTAACGTTGATTTACAGACGTCTAAGAAATGAGTGTTGGTATTTTTTTTTATTTTTATTTTTTTACTTAAAACAAATGCAAGTATAAAGTGTTGTATGGTAAGTGTAAATGTAAGTGTAAAGGCTGTGAAATGTGACTTCTCTTTTGCTAAAGGTGCCTGATCTCTTTGGCCAGAGAGCAGAAATTCAGTAACAAGACAAACCTCCTGGGGGGAAAAAATTTTCAACCTGAATTAAAAGTAGCACATCAGAAGAAGACAGGAAGCCTGTAATATACACAGTTCCTTTAAATTATTATTCGCTCTGTTGTATTCATAGTCTTCAAGAAAGATACAGTGGAAGTTCTTGTGTTGCTTCTTTCTCCCTCTAATATGTCAGCTTCCTCATGATCCTCTGCTTCATTTCTTTCTGCTTTAAATAGTTAAACCTACAAACATACATGTGCTTCTGGCCTTGATTCCTTCCTGACACATTCAGATGTGGTAGCACACTCAGAGAAAGCAGAAAAAACATACTGACACTCGTCTGAAGACAGAGGTGAAGGACAGCATCCTCAGCCACAAGCCACTAGAATATCCCACAGAACAGGTGAGTGGCTTCAGAGACAAACTACAAGAAAGAAAGAGTGGGAATATATGAATCTGTGCAAGGTCTGCAAGATCAGGAAAAACCCTGACCAGATATGGAAAGAGAAAGCAGGCAGAACAGAATAACATAAATGACAGTCTGCTCTTCAGAGAAAACAGGCTGCTACCAAACAGATACCTGCAGCAGCAGAGGAATAATACTACAGAAAGTGGAAGGCTGAGGCTATCTCTACAGGAAGTAGTCCAGTGAGGAGGAATGAAATTCTTTGTAAGGCACAATGTCACTTAGAAACAAGTAATGTGAATTTGTGGAGGTCCCAGTTTTTATAAAATAGAGCTAATATTTATTGAAAATTCTTGCCTTCAGAAATGTTTAGATACTAAACTTTGCTAATAAGACAGACAAAATGCAGATTCATTTCTCATGTGGGTTACATCTCAATTGACATGAACTACTTGTATCAAAACAAAGCTATTATGTGCGATAAAACAGATTAAAACTCCTGATCAGAACAATTGTAAATATTTAAAAGAACAGTAAATATTTGAATAATATATAACTTCATTATGAAAATTTGATATTTTTTGCAACACCAGCAAATAGTAATCTCAAGGATCAAAGGATGAAAATGACAGTGCATATGGGTGCAAAACAAACCTTATCAGTTAATACTGGGTTGAAAATACAGATGAAAATACTGAGAAGACCCAGAGGAAAAGAAGGAAGGAAGGAAGGAAGGAAGGAAGGAAGGAAGGAAGGAAGGAAGGAAGAAGGAAGGAAAGGAAGGAGGGAAGGAAGGAAGGAATGGAAAATCTGTGAGAGGAAAAAAAAAAAATAGCAAAACAAAATAAAAAGCAAGCTGGAAACAATGTTGGTAGATGCAGTTTGTATTACCAGAAAAAAAAAAAAAAAACTCTGAAAAATTTGTAGACTGCTACTACAAGTCAGGAAGAATTAAACTCATGAAGTCTGAGCCCAAACAGAAACACACACAACAGAATTGCTGATGATGCAGAAGAGAGTAATTTGCCATGGCCGTGTTAAGAAATTCTGAATGGTAAATGAAATGACAAATCCCCTTAGAGGAACTCCAGGCCAGAAAGCAGCAATACCAGGAAAGAATGTAAAATAAAATATAGCAAAAACAAAGGGTATAAGAAAGGCTAAGTCTAAGGTCAAGAAGGGGAGAGATTGCCAGACTTGTGTCAAAGAAAAAGGTTGATCCTCAGGTCAGCGAGAAGAGAGAGACCAAGCCTGAGATTAAGGAGGAGGAGGGAAAAGGAGAACAACATACAGTTAAAGAAGAAAGACAAGAGAAAGGGGAGGGTAAAGGAGCAACCTGAAGGGAAAAAAAAAAAAAAAAAAAAAAAAAAGATTAAGAACATGCCCAAAGTCAAAAGAACAGAGTCCAAAGAGAGCTTCAAGACCATGCTGAGACATACTGAAATTAAAGATCAGTTGAAACAGCAAGAGCTCCACATAACAACCCTTAAGCTGCCAAGGTACAGTTTTCAGACATAGTAGGTAGGGAATCAGATGAATAGAAGACAGAATAATCTACCCAGTGGCATGGAACTCAGATAATCTGAGTTCCTCACTTTAAGTATATAGTTAAGTCTCCTTGGGACCTTCAATATTATTTCTGTGTTCCTAAAAGTAACAGCAAGAAATTTTCTGAAAGGCACTTAAACAACTATTACAGTAAGAATCTTGCGATGCTCAAGGTAATATTGACTATCTGTGTCCCTTCCAAGTTATTACTAGTAAAGCAATTACTCTTGATGAAATCATGCATACCTTTCTGTGCATAAGCAAGATTTGATAAATATATCTGCCCATATAACTTTTTCTAAGAACGTGGGTAAATCAGGAAGAAATTCTCTTAAAATTTTCATAGCTATAAAGACTAAAATGAATGAAAATTCATACCATGAAAATGTATATGTGAAAGTTTTCTCGTAACTGAAAATATTTTTACACAGATTTTCTTAATGCACCAGATATTATGATTGTTGGTTATTGGCCCCAAGGAGGGGCCTGATTTCTGAGACTGAGTCTGCTCCAGTGGCCCTGTCTGCCTCTGCTGGTGGGCCAGTGGGATGGGTTTCCAGGGCCCCTGAGCCCCCACAGGGAGCCCCTATTGCTCCCGGCCTCAAGTCACTGTTGTGGGTTTATGTGGCAAGGTTTTGGTGGCAGGGGGCCATAGTGGTGGCTTCTGTGAGAAGAATCTAGAAGCTGCCCCATATTAATTAAGGGCCACACTGCTGACCAGAGCCAAGCCAATAAGTGATGTTGTTTGTGTCTCTGTGAGAGCATATTTAAGAAAGGAAACAAACAAACAAACAAACAAAAAACACTGCAACACAGCAGCTATGAGAGTGAGAAGAGTCAGAAATGGACTTGTCAGTGAAGGTCAGTGAAGAAGGAGGGGGAGAGGTGCTCCAGGCACCGAAACAGAAGTCCCCTGCGGCCTGTGGTGAGGACCATGCTCAAGTAGGCAGTCCCCCTGCAGCCCATGGAGTACCAGGATGGAGCAGGGTTCCACACTGCAGCCCATGAAGGAGACCATGGTGGAGCAGGTGGACTTACACTGACAGAGGTTGTGGCCTGTGGAAGACCCCTGCTGGAGCAGATTCTGGGCCAGAGCTGCAGCCCGTGGAGAGGAGCCAATGCAGGAACAGGTGACCTGGCAGGAGCTGCTGCCTGTAGGAGACCTTGGTTAAAGCAGTTTGCTCCTGATAGATGAACCCCATGGCACGGACCCATATGTGGAACAGTTCTAGAAGAGCTGCTGCCTGTGGGAAGCCCTTGCAGGATCAGTTCGGTAAGGACAGCATATTGTGGCAGGGACCCCACGGCACAGGGGACAAGAATGACTGAGAAGGAGCGGTGGAGACTAACAGCAGCCCCCATTCCCCTGTGCAGTTTGGGAGAAGGAGGTGAAAGAGGGTGAGGGGGGAGGGCATTTTTGGTTTCTTTCCTTTGTTTCTCACTTCTCTATCTTGTTCATAGGCAATAAATATTATTATGTCCTTACTCTGAGTCTGTTTTGCCATCATGGTAATTTTTGAGCTATCTCCCCATCCTTATCTCCCAACCCTTGAGCCCTTTTCATCATATTTTCTCCCCTTTTCTCTCTGAGGAGAGGGAGTGAGAGAATGGCTGAGGTGGAGCTCGGCCGCCCCCTTGAGTAAACCCACCACAGTCACCAGCCAGGATGAGTCTCAGGGAGGCACCAGTCCCTGTGATGTTGTGACAATCATCATATCATTCTCAGTAAATAGCTCATGCTAAAAACCTTCAAAATTTAAACAAACCCATAAGACAAATTCAGAGCACATCCCTCTTACAACAGCCATCGCTTCCCATAACAGAATAATCAAAATACACGTATCCTAAGCCTGTGGTACTTTTTTTCCCAGACAACTCCATTGGAACTACATGGTTAAAAACAAACAAACAAACAAACAAACAAAAAACAACAACAACAAAAATACGTGCTGCAACAGAATAAACTTAGACAATCTGTCAAGAATGGAAATAACTACTAGATGAGTAGACAATGAGGGGGATAGAAATCTGTCTGAATGTCTTATCCAATAAGGTTAGCACAAAGTCTACCAGGAGGACAGTAAATAGCATTGTATCCCAGGGATCAATGCTGGGTCCAATCTTGTTCAACATCTATCTACATTAATGATCTGGATGATGGGGAAGAGAGTACCCTCGGCAAGTTTGATGATGACACAAATCTGGGATGAGTGGCTGATACACCAAAGGGTCATGCTGCTATCCAGAAGGATCGCAGCAAGCTGGAGAAATGGGACAGCAGGAACTTCATCAAGTTCAACAAGGGTAAGTGCGAAGTCCTGCACCTGGCAGGGGAACAGCCCTGGGCATCAGTACATGCTACAGGGTGATTGTCTGAAAAGAAGTTTTACAGAAAAGGACCTGAGGATCCTGGTGGACACCAAGTAGAACTTGAGGCAGCAGTGTGCCCTTGACACAAAGGCAGATAATGGTATTCTGAGCTGCATAAAACTAACTATTGCTATCAGACTGAGGGAGGTGATTCTTTTCCTTTATTCAGAGCTGATGAGGATACATCTGGAGTATTGTCTCTAGTTCAGGGCTCCAAAAGACAAAAGAGATATGGATCAATTGGAAGAAGTTTAGTGAAAGACCACTAAAATTATTCAGGGATTGAAACACCACTTATACAAGGAAAGTCTGAAAGAGTTGAAACTCTTCAGTCTAGAGAAGAGAAGAGAAGGTTCAGGGGTGATCTCATAAATATATATGAACACTTGAAGGGAGGTTGCAAGGATCATGGAACCAGGCTCTTCTCAGACATGCTTAGTGACAGGACAGGAGGCAATGGGCACAAACTGAAACATAGAAGATTCTGTCTGAACATCAGGAAACACTTCTTTCTTATGAGGGTGACTGAGCACTGGCACAGGTCACCCAGAGAGGTTTTGAAGTCTCCATCCTTAAAGATATTTGTAAGCCATCCGGACATGAGCCAGGGCAACCAGCTGTAGGTAAGCCCCCTTGAACCAGATGAGCTCCTGAGGTCCCTTCCCACCTTAGCTCTTCTGTGATTCTGTGATCTGCAAAGATATGTCTCTTTTCTGAGAAAGACAGAATCTGTCATCAAAAATAAGAGTCTTTCCTGCCTTAAAGAAAGCCAAAGTTATGTTGCAAGGGATTTAGCAGATGTTCAGTTTTTGGTTATGCTACTGACTCTCATCACTAATACTCAGATCATTGCTTCTGTTTCTGGAACAACGCCATTTATCTTAGCAATTGAAGAAGAACTTGAACCATGATGTCCCACATCTCAACTGATATCTTTGTGCAAATTTGAGCAAAAGCCTGGTTTAAGTCAAATAGGTCAGGGACTGATATATTCCCAAAACTCCAGGGGTTGTTCTGTCCTTTAAAAAAAAAAAAAAAAAAAAAGAGAGAGAGAGAGAGAGAGAAAGAGAAGCAATGGAAAGGTATATGTTCAAAACAAGTGTAGAGAAATGTAGAGAAACAGCTCCATCTTCTTCAGCACTACAAGAATTTAATGACATGAAACTGGATGTAGGAACCCTTCCACCTCTCTTACCCTTCCTGTCAAGAGAAAGGTGCTTAAGTCTTCATCTGGCAACTATAGTCTTGCAAGCAAAAACAACACAATTTGAAGCCTGCAAGATCTTGTTTTACATGACTGTTATGAGAGTCCCTCTAAGTTTGCAGTTTAACAATGGTTGTGCATCTATTGCCTTCATCATTTACACATATGGTAATATCAGAGTACCTTTCCTTATTGAACATGTGGTTTTTCATTTTTTCTATTCTTTCCTTGATTCCAGTAACAGGTAGTATGAGTAAACAGGAACAGAGAAGTGAAAGGGAATACAGTGCAGTTCTATATCATGGTTTAACCAGCCCATATCTTAATCTGCCCAAACTGTTCCAAATCCCACCTCAACATGCAGTCTAAACATAGCCATAGTTTACTTTGAGAACAAAGAACAACAGAAAATTACTCAAAATTTTTATCTAATGGTTCTCATTTTGTTATCTCAAGCCAATGAGGAGAGAAGTCTAGCTAGAAACCTTTCTTCTAATTAAATTCCATTCTGGTTTATCTGGGACTTACTTGAAACTACCAGTTTTTCCTTTCTCACTATCTGACATCCAGAAAGTCTTGTCAGCTTTCCAAAATCATAGCATATAAAAAAAGCAAGTATATTAAAATGTATATATATATATATATATTATGTATTCATTTATTTATTTAGCCGAAATATATAGCAAAGATGGCAGCTGCTACCTTCATTATAACTGTATTGGGAGTTCATGAGGAGACAAAGTGAGAAGGGATCCTGTCTTAATAGGAACTTGACCAACCCCATTCCTTGATCTCTAGGAGCAAACAAAGCAGGGACAAGGGATGAGATGGAATTTTGGGGACAGAAACTACAATAAGTTACCTCTATGACTGGGAGTTTACCTGCAGCCCAGACTCACTCTTTACTAAGAGATTGCTCTATTGTCAACGAAATGTGATGTCATGTTGCTAAAGTGGCAACAGAACATGCTGCGTCTTCAAAGTTTGACTTCACGGTGTAATACAGAAGGTGTTGCCAATGTGTTTTTATTTATTTATTTATTTGTTTCTTGCAATCCCACACATGAGTACAGGCTCATTGAAGAACTCATTGAGAGTAGTTCTGCAGGGAAGGACTTTGGGGTTCTGATGGATGAATAGCTCAACAGAAGCCAACATGTGGAATTGCAGCTGGCTGCATCAAAAGCATGGGAGGGAGGTGATAGTCTCCATGTACTCTGCCCTTGTGAGGCCTCACATGGCGTACTGCGTCCAGGTCTGGGGCCCCCAGCACAAGGAATTGAACCTGTCAGACTGGGTCCAGAGGAGGGCCACAGAGATGATCAGAGGGCTGGAGCACCTCTCCTATGAAGAAAGGCTGAGAGAGCTGTGGATGTTCAGCCTGGAGAAGAGAAGGCTCTGGGGAGATCTCATTTCAGCTTTCCAATACTTAAAAGGGGCTTATAGAAAAGGCAGAGAGTTAACTTCTTGCTCAGGCAGATAACGATAGGACAAGATGGAGTGGTTTTAGACTAAAAGAGGGGAGATTTAGAGGTTAGGAGGATATTCTTCACTCAGAGGGTTGTGAGGAACAGGAACAGGTTTACCAGAGAAGTTGTGGATGCCCCATCTCTGGAGGTGTTCAAGACCAGTCGGGATGTATCCCTGGACAACCTGATGTAGTGAGTAGTACACCATGGCAGAGGGGTAGATCTTTAAGGTCCCTTCCAACCCAAGCCATTCTATGATAATATGAACTTACAATATCCTGTGAAGACCATACAAAAAATCAATAGAAAATCAAAGGTGCAACGTTAAAAAAAGCATTGTTCATTTTCACTAAATTCTGATTTCAAAAGTAGAATTGAGTTTACCCAAGCAATCTTAATTTTATCGCTTTATTATTTGATGATACTAAAGTATATCATTTTTTAATTAAATTACCTATTATATTTTTCACAACATTCTGGATGCACAAGCTGGAAGAATTTGCTTTTCCTAAGCAACCTTAAGTATGAAACTTTCTATTTTGTCTTTTTCATCTGAATTATATCTGTAGACTAAGATAAAAGAAACAAACAAACAAAAGAGCATATCACTATTCAGTTTGTTATTGTCATTGACAATACATCTCAAAATGCAAATTATTTAGACAATTTCTTTCTCACCTCATATATTTTGGATGTGTTGGAGGGGAAAAAAAAAAAAAAATTCTATATGCCTGTCAACCTTCTGACCACATGCTACAGTGCAATAACTTTTCCTTTGTCCCTGTCCTGTTTTTTTAAGATTAAAGAATCATAGAATAGAGTCATAGAATCAATTACTTTGGAAAAGATCTCTAAGATCACCTAGTCCAACCTTTAACCTAGCTCTGCCAAGTCCACCATTAAACCATGTCACAAACCACTACATTTATGTTTTTTGAAGACCTCCAGGGATGGTGACTCAACTGCTTCCTCGGGCAGCTTGTTCTAATACTTCATAACCATTTCAATTAAGATTTTTTTCCTAATATTCAAACTAAACCTCCCCTGATGCAACCTAAGGCTGTTTCTTCTTGTCTTGTCACTTGGTGCTTCAAATAACCACCTTCCTATAGCCTCCTTTCAGGTAATTGTAAGAGCATGATGAGATCTCCCCAGAGCCTCCTTTTCTTCAGAATAAACATCCCCATTTCTCTCAGCCACTCCTCATAAGACTTATTCTCTAGACACTTCACCAGCTTCATTGTCCTTCTTTGGACACTTTCCAATGTCCCTCTTGTAATGAGGGACCCAAAACTAAACATAGTATTCAAGGTGCGGCCTCACCAGAGCTAAGACCAAAGGGACAATCACGTCCTGCTGGCCAGACTATTTCTGATACAAGCCAGGATGCTGTTAATCTTCTTGGCCACCTGAGCACACTGAAGTCTCCTATTCAGATGGCTATTGACCAATACCCACAGGTCCTTTTCTGCTGTACAGCTTTCCAGCCACTCTTCCCCCAGCCTGTGGCACTGCATGGGGTTGTTGTGCCCCAAGTGCAGGACCTAGCACTTACTCTTATTGAACCTCATACAGTTGGCCTCAGCCCATTGATCCAGCCTGTCCAGATCCCTTTGTAGATCCTCCCTATCCTTGAGCAGATCAACATTTGTGTCTAACTTGGTGTTGTCTGCAAACTTACTAAGGGTGCACTCAATCCCCTCACCCAGATCATTAATAAAGACATTGAAGAGAACTGGCCCTAGCACTGAGCCCTGGTACTGAGTACCAGTACTGAGCTTGTGACTGGCCTCCAAGTGGATTTAACTCCATTCACCAGGACAAACCAATGAACCCATCCAAGCTGTGACAGCCAGTTTCTCGGGAGAATGCTGGGGGAAACGGTGTCAGAAGCCTTACTGAAGTTTAGATAGACCACATCCACACCTTTCCCTCATCCACTGAGTATGTCACCTTGTCTTAGAAGGAGATCAAGTTTATCAAGCAGGACGTGCCTTTCATAAACCCATGATGACCAAGCCTGATCACCTGGTTGTCCTGCTAGTGCCACATGATGGCGCTATGAGATAATATGCTTCATGAGCTTCCCTGGCACAGAAGTCAGACACACCTATGGGCCTGTAGTTTCTTGGATCCTCCTTTGAGCCCCTGTGGTAATTTTACTCAGCTGGGCAGCTGAACTCCACCACAACCACTCTCTCACTCCCTCTTCTCAAAAAGGGGGAGAAAATACGATGAAAAGGGCTCAGGGGCTGAGGTTAAGGACAGGGAGATCACTCAGCAATTATTGTAATGGGCAAAACAGACTCAGGGTAGGGAAATTAAAATAATTTATTACCTATTAATCACAAGGTGTTACACAGTGTGTAACTCAAAACAAACTAAAAACACCTTCCTCCCATCCACCCTCTTCTATGTCCACCCCTGAGCAGTGTAGGGGAATGGGGAATGGGGGTTGCATTCAGTCTGTGACACTTTGTCTCTGCTGTTCCTTCACAGTCATTCTCTTCCCCTACTCCAAAGTGGGGTCCCTCCCAAGAGATACAGTCCTTCCTGAACTTAATCCTGCATGGACTTCCCATAGGCAGCAGATCTTCCAGAACTGCTCCAAATAGGGGTCCATATCATATGGTCCATCTGCTGGGAGCAAACTGGTCTAACACAGGAGGCAGCTCTCACCAGATCACCTGCTCCTGCATGGGCCACAGGTCTAGCCCAGAGTCTGCTACAGAGGGGCATCTCCGTAGGTCACAGCCTCCTTCAGGATACATCTACCTGGCCCACTTATTTTTCCAAAGGTCATAAACCCTCTTTTACTTTCTGAGCTCTAGCCACAGCTCTCTATTCAGCCAGGCCAGTCTTCTTCCATGTCAGCTCATCTTTCAGCACATGGAGATGGCCTGCTCCTGCACCTTTAAGATTTACTTCTTGAAGAATGTCCATCCTTCCTGGACTCCTTTGCCCTTCAGGACTGACACCCAAGGGTCTCCACCAACCAGTCTCCTGAACAGGCCAAAATCTGCCCTCCAGAAGTCCAGGGTGGCAGTTCTGCTAACCACATTCCTTACTTTTCCAGTAATCAAAATCTCTATTAATTTATGATCACTATGCCCAAGACAGTGTCCAACCTTCACATCACCCACAAGTCCTTCTCTGTATTTTCTGTTTTAAAACTAATATCTCTCTATATATATTTATTTATGCCCACTTATATATTCTTTTTGTCATAAACCAATTCTCAAGTTCCTTAGACAAATCTTAGACCCGTGAGAGTTAAAATGTAGACAGGTAACTCAGTGAATAAATTGAAATCGTTATTAAATATCCCTTGAATTTGTACCATTCACATTAAGGTATACACTGAACTAATTGAAATATCTGAGGAAATAGTGTTTAATTCTATATGCCTTCATTGCACTTGATGACTTGAGGCTTCAAACCATATATAACAGGTGAGAATGTGGCCCTAAATATATTCAAGAGATACTTCTAAAAAAAAAAAAAAAAAAAAAAAAGTTTAATGTTTCTACTAAGAATTAAGTGAAATGCAGAATGTAAAATTAGTTATAAATTCATTATACTTTTACTGGGTTGCATGAATAGTGTAGCAAACGATACATAAAGTTTAAGAGAGATGATAGATTCCTAGAACATTAGAAAGAGAAGCATTAGTCCATGCCATAAGATTATCTCAGACCTTTGTTAATCAGTCACTCCAAGTACTAAATGAATTTATTAGATTTAGAATTCTCCAAAATTAGCACCAGACAGTGTAGAAAAAATAACTGAACAAGCTAATAACAAACACAATAATAACAAAAGCCCTTACATTTCCCCAGAGCAGGAAATCGATATATTGATAAATTTATTTAAACTCCATTACATGAACTTAGTAAATTGACTAAAATGTTTTCAGTGTCTTGGAATATTTGCTGAAGATTCTAAAGGTTCCCAAAAGTCTAAGGAGTCCTCTCTTGTCTCCTATTAGAGCAAAATATGAAAAGATTTCTCTCACTGTAGGGCTATATGTAGTCACTGTTCTGTATTTAGAATACACTGTTTTCAACTAAACCTTGCTTGCTCAGTGCTGTCAGTCATCTTTAGATCTCCTGCCTGCAACAGTAATAGGTTATATAGTATTCTGTTGATTGCAAGTCATAACCAAACAAATTTATGATTGTCATGAGTCCTATATCTCCACTCTCTTTCCACTTATCTGGTTGAGAAGCCAATTGTTTTTCCCTGCCCTGCTGTTACTTGGAAGAATAGAGTTATTCAGGAGTGACTGAGTTATAAATATGTTGACCTTTTTGTTATTTTAGTTTCTAAAAGCCAAAGAAAGGCCAGAGTTTCTTTGAACAAGAGATTGATCCAAAGCCTTATGAAGTCAATAAAAGTTCTCATGAGATTAGCAGACTGCTGAAATCAGACTAAGTATCCATGTTTCATACCTGTCCTGTCACAATTTCAGGAGGAAATTCTGACAGGGCATAGGAAATTGTATGCAGTGGTAAATGCTACTGGAAAATTATAAGTCATACCTAAAAACATGGTTGTGACAGTAAAAACTATCACCAACTCTCAGGTGTAGTATTAAGAGAAATATAGTTTTTTAATTCTCTTATAGAAAAGCAAAGCTGCTTCCATTTTGCAGACCACAAGACAAGTTTTACCTAAAGAAGCCTTAAGAATTGATTATATATTCTAACAGTTATATAGAGAAACAAAGAGAACTCTGATCAATCTGGTATATCACATATGAAATTGTGATATTATATACATGTGATATAAATTGTGATGTGTGCTTTGCACACTTTTCGGTGTAACACAACTACAGGTCACAGAAGCTGAATGTCAGAGGACTTTCTGACAGACCAAAGCACCCAACATCTGGAAGTCTGAACACCAATACTTCTATAGTGCTGGTATGTGTACTGAAAATAATTATGTGTGTAACTGGGAGTTACACATTGCACAGTCCTGCAAAATGTTTGTAGATGTGTTACTCTGAGTAGAGAAAGACTCCAGAAACATACATGTGCAGTCAATATTAATATAGAGGATAAAGTGTGAGTCCACATCAAGCAGCTAAGTGGCTTCATTTTCAAAATTTTGGAAAATTAAAATTTTCAAAATATTCTTCAAAAATACTTCAAAAGATGCTCTTGGTGTCAAACCACAGCAGCAATAAAACCCTTGTCTTTTTCAAGCACTTCAAACTATGAATGGTATATATGTTATGTTTCAAAACTAATTGCCTATTTGTAGAAAACTTCCTCACCTTGGGTAACTATGTTAAAAGAGATATTCTGCATGCAGTTAACCATTTGAAGTTTCTATTAACATTCTGGATCTTCCATTAATAAATAACCTATATTAGAGACAAATAAAAACATTTCAGTTTGCAGTTCCTTTTTATTCTACCAATCTGTTTAAGGTGCAATTGAGACTCACAGAAGGAAAAATAATAAATGCCTATGTTGTAGTTATCAGATAGTTTTACTTAATGATTCAAGAAATAGATCAGTATAGCATAGGTTATCATGGCAAAAGCTTTGTTGGTGGTGGTGGTATTGTTTTTGCTAATAAAGCTTTTAACTTTGCATTATTTTAGGGAAAGCCTAAAATTGTTCAGATAATGTTCTTAGAAGTAGAAACAGAAACTGAGATATTGGGAAAGAACCTTATGTAGAGAATACATAGATAACCTTCCTTTGAAATGATATTCTTGCTATGTAACCAGTTCCAAACATGTGAATAGAAATAATCACTGTCTGATTATCTACGCCCAAAGAAATTCTTTCTGTTTCACAAAAAAATCTAACTGAAATGTTTACCTTCACAATCCCCCCCCAGCTGATGTTCAAGAGACAGATTACAGTTACAGCCTTTTTTTTCCTGTCTTCTTCGAGATTAACTTAACACTGCTATAGATGTGTCTGTGAATGGCTGGGGAAGAATGTTTTAATTACTCGTGAAGCGTCAAATAAGAAAGCTGTTTGTGTTTGATGTCTGGGAGTTTCAGAACAACTGATAACAACTAGTGACTGTTATGGGATACTATGCGGATCTTTGGTATCTGGTTAGGGGGGCCGAGAGATTAAGAGGAAGGAAAAAGAAGCTGAAGGACGGCTGGGAGACAAGACTTGCAGAGAATGTTCTATAAACTTGGCATGGTGCCAAGTAAGTACAAAGGGGGAGAGGAAGACTATGAGCCTTCAGCATGAAAGACCCCTGGAGACCCCCAGAAGAGACCCCCAGAGGAGACTGCGCATGCTCCAGTAGGAGGGACTGGACCCCGGAAGCTAATTATAATAATCTATTTTTTTAGAAGTAGTAATGAATATGTATTAGTCTAGTAGCATAAAAATCAGCTGCTTGATGTAACTGGTGTGCGTCCTGGTGGAGCGGAGACTCCCGGTGCACCCAGCGCTGTTTGCTTACCTCTATTCCTTTATATTCTTTTAATAAATCCTATTTTTTTATTTAATCCTAACTTGAATCCTGAGCCATTTATAACAAAAGTTAGAGAGGGACTATTTGTCAGGGATTGTAGTGATAGTATGAGGAGTAATGGCTCGTCCTATGATTTGGACTCTCAGGGACCTGGATGTACTTGGTGGGTAATGCAAAAGAATGGGAAGGTCTGGTGTGTACCTCAAGGGGATTTAATACTGAGTGAGAATAGCCCATGAGTTGAATTGTATTATGTTAATTATTATATAATACTGTATGTCATCATTGCCATGAGTGCTATATACCATAGATGAAAATGGTGATTAATTAGAATGTATTGGAAAGAGTGTAACCAGAGCATGACATAAATGGTATGGAATAAGGGGTGGATAGATGTCCTAGTTTCAGTTAGGACAGAGCTAATTTTCCTCCTAGTAGTTGGTAGGGTGCTATGTTTTGGATTAGGATGAGAAGAGTGCTGATAACATGCTGATGTTTTAATTGTTGCAGAGCAGTGCTTACACTAAGCCAAGGACATCTCAGCTTCTCACTCTGTCCTGCCAGTGGGCAGGCTGGGGGTGCAGCAAGAGCTGGGAGGGGACAGACCCACAACAGCTGACCCAAACTAGCCAAAGGGGTATTCCATACCATCTGATGTCATGCTAAACAATATATAGGGGTGGCTGGTTGGGGTGGGAGGGCCGGCTGCTAGGGGATAGGCTGGGATTCGGTCATTGGGTGGTGAGCAATTGTATTGTGCATCACTTGTTTTGTACATCATCATTATTATAATTATTATTAATTATTATTATTATTTTATTTTCTGTCTGTTGTGGTTTAACTCGGTCAGCAGCTAAACACCACACAGCCGTTCGCTCACCATCCTCCCTCCCTCTCTGGGATGGGGGACAGAAATGGGGGAGTGAAGCCCATGAGCAGAGATAAAGACAGTTTATTAAGACAGGAAAATAATAATAATGATAATATTAACAACAATAATGATGATAATAGTAGTACTAATAATAATGTGTACAAAACAAGTGATGCACGATACAATTGCTCACAGAATCACAGAATTTCTATGTTGGAAGAGACCTCAAGATCATCGAGTCCAACCTCTGACCTAACACTAACAGTCCTCCACTAAACCATATCACTAAGCTCTACATCTAAACGTCTTTTGAAGACCTCCAGGGATGGTGACTTGACCACTTCCCTGGGCAGCCCGTTCCAATGCCTAACAACCCTTTAAGTAAAGAAGTTCTTCCTAACATCTAACCTAAAACTCCCCTGGCACAACTTTAGCCCATTCCCCCTCGTCCTGTCACCAGGCATGTGGGAGAACAGGCCAACCCCCACCTCACTACACCCTCCTTTAAGGTACCTGTAGAGAGCAATAAGGTCGCCCCTGAGCCTCCTCTTCTCCAGGCTGAACAAACCCAGCTCCCTCAACCGCTCCTCGTAGGACTTGTTCTCCAGACCCCTCACCAGCTTCATCGCCCTTCTCTGGACTTGCTCGAGCACCTTGATGTCCTTCTTGTAGTGAGGGGCCCAAAACTGAACACAGTACTCAATGTGCGGCCTCACCAGAGCTGAGTACAGGGGGACAATCACTTCCCTTGCCTGGCTGGCCACACTGCTTCTTATACTAGCCAGGATGCTGTTGGCCTTCTTGGCCACCTGAGCACACTGCTGGCTCATATTCAGCCGACTATCAACCATCACTCTCAGGTCCTTCTCCTCCAGGCAGCTCTCCAACCACTCATCTCCCAGCCTGTAGCTCTGCTTGGGGTTGTTCCACCCCAGGTGCAGGACCCGGCACTTGGCCTTGTTGAACTTCATGCAGTTGACCTCAGCCCATCGGTGCAGCCTATCCAGATCCTCCTGCAGAGCCTTCCTACCCTCAAGCAGATCGACACACGCACCTAACTTGGTGTCATCTGCAAACTTACTGAGGGTGCACTCAATGCCCTCGTCCAGATCATCGATGAAGATATTAAAGAGGACCGGCCCCAGCACCGAGCCCTGGGGAACACCTCTAGTGACTGGCCTCCAACTGGATTTCACTCCATTCACCACAACTCTTTGGGCCCGGCTATCCAGCCAGTTTCTAACCCAATGAAGCATACGCCAGTCCAAGCCATGAGCAGTCAGTTTCTTGAGGAGAATGCTGTGGGAAATGGTGTCAAAAGCCTTGCTGAAGTCAAGGTAGACCACATCCACAGCCTTTCCCTCATCCACCAAGCGCATCACTTTGTCATAGAAGGAGATCAGGTTCGTCAAGCAGGACCTGTCTTTCATAAACCCATGCTGACAGGGCCTGATTGACTGGTTGCCTTGCAAGTGCCGCGTGATGACACTCAAGATAATCTGCTCCGTGAGCTTCCCTGGCACTGAGGTGAAACTGACAGGCCTATAGTTCCCCAGGTCTGCCCTCCGGCATTTCTTGTAGATGGGCGTCACATTTGCTAGCCGCCAGTCAACTGGTACCTCCCCTGATAGCCAGGACTGTTGATAAATGATGGTAAGCGGCTTGGACAGCTCCTCTGCCAGCTCCCTCAGTATTCTCGGGTGGATCCCATCCGGCCCCATCACCACCTAATGACAGATGCCCAGCCTAACCCCAAGCAGTCCGGCCCCCCTCCCCCATCTAGCCACCCCTATATATTGTTTAGCATGACGTCAGATGGTATGGAATACCCCTTTGGCTAGTTTGGGTCACCTGTCCTGGGTCTGTCCCCTCCCAGCTCTTGCTGCACCCCCAGCCTGCCCATTGGCAGGACAGAGCAAGAAGCTGAGATGTCTTTGGCTTGGTGTAAGCACTGCTCTGCAACAATTAAAACATCAGCGTGTTATCAGCACTCTTCTCATCCTAAGCCAAAACATAGCATTCTACCAGCTACTAGGAGGAAAATTAACTCTGTCCTAACTGAAACCAGGACACTGTCCTAATAATCTGTCTTTATCTCAACTCATAGGCTTCACTTTCCCGTTTCCCTCCGCCATGCCAGAGAGGGAGGGGGGAGGGTGAGCGAAAGGCTGTGTGGTGTTTAGCTGCCAGCTGGGTTAAACCACAACAGTCCTTTTTAGCTATCTTTTGACTAGATATAAGGAATAAATTCTTTACGTTGAAGGTGGTAAGGAACTGGAAAGGTTGCCCAGAGAAGTTGCGGATACCCCATTTTGGGAAGTGTTCAAGGCCGGATTTGATGGGGCTTTGAGCAACCTAGTCTAGTGGAAAGTGTTCCTGCTCCATGGCAGGGGGGTTGGGGGTGGAACTAAGTGGTTTTTAAAGTCCTTTCAAACCCAAACTATTTGATAATTCAGTGATTCTATTATATATGTATATATATGTATATATACATATATATATGCTCTTGCATAGAATTTTGAAAAGTTTGTATTAAAAAAAAAAAAAAAAAAAAGAACTAATGTATTTAAATAAAATTAAATTCAAACATCTAAATCCATTAGTCTTTTCTATTTGAGAAGTATGAACTGTTTTTACCAAACTGAGAGACCCTGTGCTGCAAAAACCAAAATTTTATCTATTTCATTGGTTGGCACAATTGTAAACAATTAAATAGAATTGAAATATTTATCATTAATTAAAGTTATGTAATGTTAGTATTTGTGTTCAACCATGATTAGAAGTAGTGAAGCTAGAAATAGAAACTATTTGCTTTGTTCCTGATTTTGAAAGTTTAAATGTTATGTCTGGAACAAAATGTATTTAGGCAGACAATTCATATGAGGATTTTCCCTCTCCAATATCTATGTCATTTCCAGTGACTGTAATTTAAACTTCATTCTCTAAAAGTGTTCTACATTGCACTTAACCACTCCCCTCTACCCCACCGTACCCCCCCCAAAAAAAAAAAATCAGTCTTCCCCCCTATTTTCTGCTTAGCAAAACTTGCAAGTGACATAGAGATAGTAGTCTGAGTCCTTAAGCCTCAGCCACAGTAAAAGATAAACATCATAATTATTTCCAATAGATGTCATACCTACTATAAATAAATAAATAGATAGATAAATAAATCACACCATTACAATTCAGAATCATAGAAAACCTTATGAAACACTGATACATATTTTTGCAACAGAATTTTCACACATAGAATGCACTGGTAGATGACCATCTCATCAAATGCTCTCTGTATGCAACATAACTGAGTAGCTACTATTTTTCACATGTGACTAAAATCACTGAATGAATTTTCCACATGGAGGGAGGAGGTTTCTTTACACCAATAACAACTCCCAACAAACTTGTGAAAAAACCTGCTAACCATCAAAAGTTCAAAAAGGGCAACATTCAGATCATTCAGGCCTCTAATATGTGCAGTAACAACTTCAAATTAAGGCTAGAGCCCAGATAATCAATGGCATTTAAACATATCAGACATCCAACAACCCCAAACCTTCATAAGAAAAACGCATCTGAAAATGTCACAAATACCAAGAACTCTATTGCCATGAAAAGAGCTGTCTGTTATGTTAAAAGGAGACCCATAACAGAATATATAACAGAAATAATGATAAAGAGCAATTGTAAGGGACCTCTGCCTATTGCCCCAGAAATAATATGGGTGTTTCAGACAAGGCCTTAAAACAGCAAAACAGAAACATATAGTCTGTGGAAGAAGGTCAAATTTAAATTCATTGACTAGGATTCATCTGGTCAAATTAATTTATTACCTATACACATTAATAATAAATGCTTAATCTTATTCTAAATAAGGCCTTACAACAGGAAAAATGCATCCCATAATTCTTATTTCTTAAAAAAAAAAAATCTGTAAGGACAGCCTAGAACAGCTAGTTTGCACACAGCTGTCTAAAGCTTTGAAAGGAGGCCTCTGTGTTATGGAAGATGAACTGTTCCACTTGGGGACTCAAGCAAGGTCTTTCTGTAAAAATCTTTGAAAAATCTTGCTAAGCATGTGCACATACTTTTAATGATCCTGCTAGAGGGTCAATCTGGTCAGTGTCTCATAGTATCTATACTATATATATACTATATCCAGTAGATACTATACATAGTATCTACTGGAGGAAAGTTAACAATGATTAGACGTAGTTACAGAGTTGTTTAACAACAACAACAAAGACACCGTTTTTTCAGGAGTTTCAGAACTATTGTTCTAGTTTTCAGTGATCTGGTCTGAGCCAAACTAGTGGGATAAAAATCTGGTTTAAGAAACCAAGGGCACTGACTGATGGGTAGAGCTCTCACTGACCCATTGAAAATGTCTCTGAGAGAAAGTTGCTCATTTCTGAGAAGCAAAGTCACACATACCCAAGGTCTGTTTGTATCTCACACCAACAAGCTTCACTGAGACAGGTATAGTCACAAGTCTTACGAAGAGCAGCTGAGGGAGCTGAGATTGTTCAGCCTGGAGAAAAGAAGGCTCAGGGGCAACCTTATTGCTCTCTATAGGTACATTAAAGGAGGCTGTAGCGAGATGGGGTTGGTCTATTCTCCCACGTGCCTGGTGACAGGACGAGGGGAAATGGGCTAAAGTTGTGCCAGGGGTGGTTTAGGTTGGATATTAGGAAAAACTTCTTTACCGAAAGGGTTGTTAGGCATTGGAATGGGCTCCCCAGGGAAGTCGTTGAGTCACCATCGCTGGAGGTCTTTAAAAGATGTTTAGAAGTAGAGCTTAGTGATATGGTTTAGTGGAGGCCTGGTTAGTGTTAGGTCAGAGGTTGGACTAAGCGATCTCTTCCAACCTAGATGATTCTGTGAGGTACAGGAAAAAGTCATTTTGAAACTTTTGATATACAGGTTGCATATGCATGTGTGAACGAGTGATTATCTAAGATATGTAGACCTAAAAATATAATACCCTCTTTTCTAAATCTCCTACTTTGTGAAATATATTCAATATGTATTTGATAAAAGTTATTTAACACAGTCTTGATATTATGGAGGTATTGAGCATGTGTATTGTTCACAGTGGAAAATGGTGTAGGAGCCCTGCAAAGATCTTTTGTCAAGTACTAATCAATAAGTGAGGCATATAGTAATATAAAGGGGGGTGAGGGGGTAGTGTTTGGTGTTGCTAGTTCGTTGTTTTTCACTGTTGTTTATTTTGTTTGTTTGTTTTCTATTCTCATGACAGAAAAGTCCACAACCTGTACAGTCATTATTTCTCAGCTTCCTCAGTTCACAACAGCTAACTTCTCAGAATAAGTAGTTTGATAAGTAATTTGAATAAGTAGTAGGCCTACTGTGCTCCTGATCTGAAGTAGTTACTTGGACTATTAAGAAACATTTGCATTCCTTCAATGGCTAATTTTTTTCTGGAAAGGAAACAGCAACTAAGCTTAAAAATATGATGGAAAAAAAAAATCATTATTAACAACAACAAAGTAAACCATTGGGATTAGTTTGGAAGACTGAATTGGTTGGTATCCAGCTCCAGAAATTCTGTGGGCATTTGCTCTTTTTTTGCCATTATAAAATCCAAGAACATCAAGGATAACTCTGTAGTCCCTGTTGTGCCACCTCAGTCTCTAATGAATTTAGCCATCTGAATCTGCAACAACATTCCTCAAAGTACAGCATTCTGAATGTAGCAGTTCTGGGAATATCACCAAGATCTGACAGCAATCTCTGTATGTGTTGTTAATGCCTGTGGCTAAATTTTGTATTTCAGAATACCTTGAGGCATTGGGTACTGTTGATATTGGGCAATTCTGTGATGATTCAAAGTCAACTGCACTGAAATGTACCATGGCAATTACCGATTGATAATATCGTCTTTGGAAGAGAGAAGCCCATTTTTCAAAAGGATATGTTATGAAATACTAGAAGTTATATGTGTACACAAAGTCACCACACATTTCGAAAAAATGTTATATTTTGTTGTATATTGTACTGTTATGCTGTGCCATTGCCTGCAGAAAGCTAAATGAATTATTTTTGCTTTCTTTTTACTTTTTTTTTTTTTTTTTTTTGGGGGGGGGGGGAGGAGGGGAGGCAGAGGGGTGTTGTGGAAGTGGAAGGCAATATTCAGAAGAAAGTCCTAAGCTATGTCTATACTATCCTAATTTTCATATCTCTAATTTTAGGCTTATGTGGTCTAACAGAAAATTTTGATTCTTGAATGCTGTTAAGACATATTTTGCCTTACATACACTAGCACTTAGCATTGTTAGTGCTAAGGGCCTGCAATTTGCAGCTCTGTAAGCTTAGGAGGAACCCTAAGCCACTGAGGCAGTTTTCCAGAGCCTGTAGAGCAGTATTTTGCCCTTACTGTTCTCATGCTCTGCATCTCATGTTTTTGTTCTTACAGTCTTGCAACTGCAAATCCTTATAGTTGTGTCATGGTAGGTACTTGTGGGAAACCACTACCACTGGAGCAAGAATGGTCCCTTCCTCCCAGCTTTCCTTACCAGAAAGTACTGAAAGAGTTAGCACGGATTTGGAATTTAAAATATTTCCACCTCACTAATTAAACAATCCTCCTGTTCAACAAGAAAAATCTAATGGAGTAAAATAAATATAACAGAAAATTTTATCTCCAAAAATCATTAGCTTAAATTCTAAGACTATTTACACTCAGTAAAATGTGTGTCATGTTCAAGAATCTCATTTTCAGCAAGTCCTGTCATTAACTTCTGTCCTTGTCTTAACTTTTCAGAGTTACAATGTCAAGAAAGTTAATGCAATTACATGACTTTGTGATGGACCATTTCACCCACATTCACTTGGGCAAACAAATATGGCTGGTTGGTGAACAATTTACTGCACAGGGAACAAGTTCTCTGCTGAAAAGAGGTATCTAACAAATTAATACAATAAATGATGAGATGTTAGCTGCAAAAAAAATTATTTAATTACTTATTTATTTTCAAGCACTAGATTTATACTTCTAGACAGGACCACTGAAGATAATAGCAAAAAATAATATTAAAGCAGTGCTAATGAGAACTTAGTCATGCTTTTATCTCTCAAATACACAGCTTACAGTAAGCGAAGAAAAAACAGCTCTTCTATACATTATGTCCCATTAAGTGTAAGGAGAAAGCTTGTTTATAAAGAACATGAAAGAAAGTTTGGTACTCTGCATAATCTGAAGAAAAACTAATGTCTGATTTTAGATGTCATCAAGGATCTACTATTTTAAAAGACAAGATTTTGGGCTGGGCAGAGGCATGTCAAGTTATTTTGTTTGAAAAGGTGAACTATGAAATATAACTTAAGTGTGAGGTAATGGTACAGCAGCCTATGCACAGAATCTTCATCAACTGTTACCTTAACATCTTTGAGTGATGTATATGAGTAGGATGAATATAAATTTTACTATAATTTTCTACTGTTTTCTATGTACCAATGACAGAACCATCAAAACCCACATAGCTTGATAAGCCTGTCTTTATATAATTTAAAGTAAATTTATTCACATTGTGCACTTAACACTCTGCAAGACTAGTTTATCTCAAGACCTGCAGGTGAACAATTACATTTGCCATATTGGAAAAACAAGCAAATAAACAAAAACAAAACAAAACCCCTCTAAAACATATATCTGGAAATGAAACCAAAAATGTGACTTATTATAATTGAGAAAAATAAGATAAAATGTTCCTGAATAGAAGTAAACTCATAGCGAATATAGTTTCTTAAAAAAAAAAAAAAAAAAAGTGATATTTTAATAGAATCATAGAATCATTAAGGTTGGAAAAGACCTTCAAGATCATCTGATCCAACCATCCCCTTCTACCAATGTCACCCACTAAACCAAGTTCCTAAGCATCATGTCCATCCTTTCCTTAAAAACCCCCAGGGATGGTGACTCCACCACCTCGCTAGGCAACTCATTCCAATGCCTGACTGCTCTTTCTGAGAAGAAATGTCTCCTCATTTCCAACCTAAACATCCCGTGCTGCAACTTCAGGCCATTCCCTCTAGTCCTATACCTAGTTAGATAACTAGTGAGAAGAGGTCGACCACCAGCTCCACTCAACTTCCTTTCAGGTTGTTGTAGAGAGCAATAAGGTCTCCCCTGAGCCTCCTCTTCTCCAGACTAAACAACCCCAGTTTCCTCAGCCACTCCTCATATGACTTGTGTTCCAGATCCTTCACCAGAGCCTTTGTAGCCCTTCTCTGGACACGCTTCAGGGCATTGATGTCCTTCTTGTAGTGAGGGGCCCAAAACTGAACACAGAACTCGAGGTGCGGCCTCACCAGAGCAGAGTACGGGGGGATATCTCCTCCCTGGCCCTGCTGGCTACACTATTCCTGATACAAGCCAGGATTCTGTTGACCTTCTTGGCCACCTGGGCACACTGCTGTGTCATGTTCAGGCGAGCATCAACCAACACCCCTTGATCCTTTTCCTCTGCACAGCTTTCCAGCCACTCTGCTCCAAGCCTGTAGCATTGCATGGGGTTGTTGTGACCAAAGTGCAGGATCCAGCTCTTAGCCATGTTGAACCTCATCACATTGCCCATAGATCCATCCTGTCTAGGTTCCTCTGCAGGGCCTTCCTATGCTCTGGCAGATTGATACTTCCCCCCAGCTTGGTGTCGTCTGCGAACTTACTGAGGGTACGCTTAATTCCCTTGTCTAAATCATCAATAAAGATATTAAAGAGGGTGGGCCTCAACACTAACCCTTGGGGAATACCACTTGTGACCAGTCACTAGCTGGATTTCACTCCGTTCACCACTACTTTCTGGGCCTGGCAATCCAGCCAGTTTTTAACCCAGCAAGGAGTGGATCTGTCCAAGCCATGGGCTGCCACCTTCTCCAGAAGAATACAGTGGGAGACAGTGTCAAATGCCTTGCTGAATTCTAAGTAGACTATGTCAACAGACTTTACCTCATCCACCATGTGGGTCTCCTGGTCAGAGAAGGAGATGCACCTGGTCATGTAGGACTTGTCTTTCATGAACCCATGGTGGCTGGGCCTGATCCCCCCACTGTCCCACATATGCTATGTGATTGCATTCGAGATGACCTGTTCCATCATCTTTTCTGACACTGAGTTCAGGCTGACAGGCCTGTAGTTCCCTGGGTCCTCCTTACAACCCTTCTTATAGATGGGCATCACATTAGCAAGTCTCCAGTCAGCTGGGGACCTCTTAAGATGACCATGACTGCTGACAGATTATGGAAAGCAGCCCAGCAATCACATCCACCAACTCCCTCAGCACACTCACACGGATCTTATCTGGCCTCATGTACTTGTGACAGTCGAGGTGGAGCAGCAGGTCTCTGACTGTTTCCAGCTGAACTGTGGGGAGTTTCTTCTGCTCCCTGTCCCAGAATTCTGGGTCAGGAGATTGAATACCCCAAAGACAAGTGGTCTGGCCAGTAGAGACAGATAAAAAGAAGGTGTTAAGAACTTCAGCCTTTTCCTTATCCTCAGTAGTGATGCTCCCCCAGCATCCAGTAAAGAATAGTTTTTCCTTGACCCTCTTCTTGCTATTAAAATATTTATAAAAGCATTTTTTATTATCCTTTACTGTAGTGGACAGGTTGAGCTCATACTGGACTTTTTTCCTTCTTGATTTTTTCTCTGCGAATGCTGGCAACTTCCTTGTACTCTCCCCAAGTTTTCTGTCCCTTCTTCCACTCTATTTTTCTCCTGGACACTCAGCAAAAGTTCCCTGTTCAGCCATGCCCATCTTCATCTTATGTTCATCTTATGGGGCATGAGGGCAGCCTGCTCCTGTGCCTATAAGGCTTCCTTCTTGAGGAGCATCCAGCCTTCCTGGACCCCTCTGCCCTTCAGGACTGACTCCCAGGGGACTCTCCCTATTAGTGTCCTGAACAATTCAAAGCTTTCTGGAAGTCCAAAGTAGTAGTTTTACTGATCCGTCCCCTCCCGCCCCCCGACTTTACCAAGGGTAGAGAACTCTACCATGTCATGGTCACTCTGCCTAAAACAACTGCCTACCACCACATGTCCCACCAGTCCTTCTCTGTGAACAGCAGGTCTAGCGGCAGTCCCCCTCTGGTAGGCTCACCAACCAGTTGAGTCAGGAAGCTGTCTTCCATGCCCTCCAGGAACCTTCCAGACTGCTTCCTCAGGGCTGTATTTTATTTCCAGCATATGTCTGGGAAGTTAAATCCCCAGGAGAACAAGCACTGGTGATTGAGGGACTTCTGCCAGATACTTATAGAACACCTCACCCATCTCTTCATCCTGGTTTGGCAGTCTGTAGCAGTCCCCCACTAGGTTGGCCAACCCCCTGATCCTTATCCATAGGAACCCTACATTATGATTCTCAACTCTGAGCTCAACAGCATCAAAACACTCTCTCATATAGGGAGCCATGCCACTTCACCTCCTTAGGTTCCTGTCCCTTCGGAAGAGCTTGTAGCCATCCATTGCAGCACTCCAGTCATGGGAGTGGTACCACCATGTTTCAGTGATGACAACTAGGCCACAGTTTCCCTGCCACTTAATGGCTTCCAGCCCCTTCTGTTTGTTGCCCATGCTCCATGCATTGGTGTAGACACGCTTCAGCTGTGCCAATGGCCTCACCCACAACCCTGGAACTGCTCCCACAGGCTCATTCTCTACCAAGCCTCTTTTCCCACCCCGTCCCCCTTCATACATAGTTTTATTTGGAGAAAAAATATTTTAAATGATTATTAAAAAGAAAATCTTAATCGTACTCTTCTTTCAAAGAGTATGATCTATAACCCTGTAGAATGACATTGATACTGAGAATTGTATTTTCATTTTTATCCATATAGCGAGCCTATTCATAGTATATTGCACCCCCTTAGACAAAACCTAACTCTGATCTTCCAAAACATCCCTCTTGTAATTCTGTCTTGACTCTCCAGAACTCTACAGGCTCTTCAGAACATTTACTATACTTGCTCTCACTATTCTGCTTTCCCTGCTCTAGCATCTTTACTGTCCCTATTTGTCATCCCCTAATTCCTACACTTGCCTTACATTCTCAGTCTTTCTTTAGTGAGTGTCCTGTATCTGTTTTGAGAATCTACCCCCAATGGCAACTTACTTCTTACCACATTCCTTCTTATCTCTTTCTTCTTCTTCTATGAAAATCATATTCAATGTTAACCTTTCTTTGAAACTGCTAATCTGTCTGCAAGGCATTGCATGTTTATAGCCTTTGACAAGGAAGGACATTTTGAGGCAATACAAAGTATTAGAAGGATAAACACCAAACCAGGCTAGGAATTTGGGGTGGGGAGAGGGGGAGGGATGGGTGTCATTTGAGAAACATCCCTTATCTTACACAGAAGGAAAGGCAAAAAATAGAATATGAAGTCTCCTCATCTTACACGTAATTATTCCATTCACTGCTTAGTTTTCAGGTCTTAAGAAGCAGAAGGGGTGTTAAACACAACACCGATACTGTTCTTCCAAAGAGGAATTCAACCATTACTTCATCACCCTTATTGACTCTTCTTGCTCCAGACAGTATCTTCTCCAACCTCAATACAATTCCTTGTCAAAACAAAATAAACAAACAACAACAAAACAGCTTACTATTTGGTAACATGGCTAACTGGCTTCAGAAAGCAGTGAAATATCAAGCCTATACAAGTATTAACTCTCCAGGGGCAAACAGAAACTAAAACCTACTATGGAAATGTGTTTCTGTGAAGTGTTATGGTCCAGTGATTGTAACTCATATACCAAGTTCAAGAGTTACTTAGCTTTCCATTCTTATCTGATAGCTAAGAGAATTCAGCACACTACCACTATTACAATTGCTCCCATCTTATGTTCTCTCAGCATTGCTTGTGTAACTTCTATATTGTTAATGTAATTTCTAGTGCCAGAACAAGAAATCCTTTACAAATCCTTTACAAAAAAGGCACTCAAATTCAGCATATCAGAAATGTGAATATAAATCACTCAAGAGAAAAGAGTTTTTTGCTCTAGCTATTGAAGCTGCCACCACCATATTGACCATTATTACACCTTTAATAATTCATAAATGGGAGAAAGCTTTGTGAGGGATCTGGGATAAATTAAAAACTTAAAATTAAAAAATTAAGAGAAAAGAAAGAAAACAGAGTATTTGCAGGTAAAGCATAAACAAGGAAAATGAAAGATTGTAACTACGTGTTCTAATTTCAATTTTCCAGAGCCAAAACTCTTAGACAAGATAGATTTAAGCAGGAGGACAATTCACTAGAACATTTTATTTCTGAAGTAAATAGAGAATGGAGAATTCAGACTGATAATTCCACCGAGAAACATCTATTTACTATATCACAGTACAAATAAAAATGGGTCAGCTCTTCTAATAGACAGCTACTTTCACTTATACTTGCAGTTTACTCCACGACCATGGCAACTCATTGTAGAATAGTGCTACAAGCTAACTACACCAATAATTCATTGCATTTCAGTAACATCACACCTCTGTACCAGATCAGGACAGAAAAATCATTGCAGTATGTCTTTCACAGTCCTGTAAACTGGAGAAGCTGGCAGCCCATTGCTTGGACAGGTACGCTCTTTGCTGGGTTAAAACTGGCTGGATGGCTGGGCCCAGAGTGTAGTGGTGAATGGAGTGAAATCTAGCTGGTGACTGCTCATGAGTGGTGTTCCCCGAGGGCCAGTGTCACCGTCCCTGGGGGTGTTTAAGAAAGGGTTGGACATGATGCTTAGGGACATGGTTTAGTGGGTGACATTGGTGGTAGAGGATGGTTGGACCAGATGATCTTGAAGGTCTCTTCAAACCTTTATGATTCTATGGGTCTTACTGTCTCTTTATTCTTTATATATAGGTGCCAGCTGACCTGCATTACCAAATTCCTAGAGCACTGTATTTGAAATTTCATCTATATTTAAAGATGGCATCAAACTGATATAAACTCTAAGCATTTTTTTCAAAAGTCATAATTCAAGCACAGTTCATATACAAGATCTTGAGAAAAAGAAAGGCTTAAGAAATGCAACATTAAAAAGTAATGTTTCCTTAATAACTAACCTCTTTAGATGGAAGCAATACGTCCACCTTTCCACTATAACTTCTGCACCTAATCAAAGTATTATTACAATGAACATGAAATTAATATGCTGCATCTTACTTGAAGAGATTAATTCCAGATCCAAGGTTAATATCCAGTTTCAATAAATACTAATATTTCATCCTTAAAAAGAAGTGGATTTGCATCATCTGCCCCATAATTCACCACCTGCAGATTGGAAACTACGGACACTGAACAATTCTAATTTCAGCAGCAGACCTACTGCTGGCTGTGTTAAACAAATTCACAGCCTTGGGCACCACAGCTCATCTGTCAATCTGTGCATATTTTGCAGAAAGTTCTACTTCCACTCACTCCATTGTGTATTGAGAACTTATCTTTGCTTTCATGTAGATGATGTAAAATGCAGCAGGAAGACATTTCAACAATTACATTATTGATAGAGATATATTTGGCTTGGGAGACTCCAACCAACAAATGAGTGACTACATACTTGACTGAGATGCAATGCTCTATCTGATGAAAGCTGTCCTGAAGTACTGTGCTGAACCATCTGCTCTAAATTTTGGGTGAAGGGAACATCTAATACAAGAATAACTCACTAGGTGCTGCTTATGGCTGCCCATCAGCATTTCAGTGTTGCTGCAATTCTTTGGCTTGTGCCTGAGATATCCCATGAAACACAGAAATAGTCCTATTCATTACTAGTTTCAGAGAGTTTTAGTAATCACAGATGTACCAATGATTCACAGCAAATCAAAAAAGGTAGATCATAAGTCAAATTAGAAGTACATTTCCTATATAATTTTTATTTTTTGTAACGTGTCTTTATATGTCCAAGTACTTGAAAGAGATATTTCACAGGTAGGGGATATAGATTTGTGGAGAATAATAAATAAAGTAGTAGTCAATAAGTGATATGTATAAAATATATTCAGAAAAAAAAAAAAAAAAAAAAAACACAACCAACAACAAAAACATCATTATATTATTGACAAATTTTAAGTAATTGCTTGCTCCACTTTTTAATATTAGTGGTCTGTGTAATGTCTGCAAAAAAAAATATTTAATAGAAGAAAAACTAGCTGCTACTACTTTGCAAGTAGCTGTTGAAAAAAAAAATTGTCTAAAATCTAATTTTAAAATGTCTGTATAAAATGAATACATAGAAATAAACACAAATAATCTGATTCCATTCCAAATTCTACATTTGAAAATCACAGTGCAAAAGTATGTTATATAATGTATTGTGATGATATATGTATGGTACATAATATATTTGGAAAAAGAAGAAAAAAAAAAAAGGTCTTTGGAGATTATTACAGCATAGACTTCCTTGCAGGAAAAAAAAAAAAAAAAAAAAATCATCCTAAAAATACCAAACAGAGGAGTTATTAAAGTTTGGCCACTTCTACTTCAAAAGTGCTCAAAAGCTTAAAAAAAAATCTTATTATAGAAAATGTAAGTAATTTGTTTAAGCTCAGTTCATAACAGTTCTAAACAGTTTTTGGAAGGAACACTTGTTGGCATTAACTTGTCTATTTTTCACTAAGAGTCCAAAACTGACTCTAAGAAGCTTCTAAAGAATCTTGATCACCAACCCAGAAATGGCTGGCAATGATATCACAACATCACCACATGATGGCACTGATCGACATGGCTGGTCAGTTGTACTAGGACTATGAATTTGATAGAAAAAGTACAGAGCACAGTACCAACAGTTTGAAATCTGGTTCCTTCCAGGTCTGTATTGGGCCTGTTACCAACACAGACGCTAAAGCAATAAGTATTTTCAAAATATTCAAGCCATTAGACAACTTCAAGCAACACTTTGGGACACAAATGACTGTTTATGATTTTCCTCTTCCATTTCTGGCTATAGTAGACTTCTTTTAAATGACAGTAGCTACCTGACCTTGGAGAAAAAAAGGAAATGCCTTACCTCTGAAATAATTTGTACTGAGAAGCAGTACGCTACCTATTTTTGTCTACTGCATTCAACAAATTCAAATCTGAAATATACTACCAGAAGTTTACTACCATCAAAACATACCACTTCAGTCTTACACATTTCATCTATCGTCCTTTATGGAGAAATATCAAAGTGGCTTAGTCTCAATGATTTGTGTAATTAGTATACAAAATTATTTTTCATTATATTCATTATATTTAAAAAAAAAAACACAAATAAAAGTAAATAAAAATATTTTAATTCATTCTACATAAGAAATCAAGTCAGCTACTTCAGAAGTAAATATAATTGCATGTTGGCTAATCAAAGAAAATAAAAAAACATTATATTGCACAAATACTTTATTGTTACATTAAAAGAAACAATCTTTAATATGATTCTGTTACAATCTATGCAATATTTAAAAATAGTCCCTCTGCAAACAATAAAAATGAATGCTTTTAAATGAAGTTATACAAATAAGAGAAAATTGTGACAGCTATGCAGTACTCATGTTTTCAGATATATATATATTTTATATTTATGAACTATAACTCAAATATTTTTCCTAATAAAAAATGCCACTCACTTTCAAAGCTTATGTCTTGAAAGCCTAAACTTCCCCATCAAGTTGCAAGTCTCTAGGAGTACATAAACAACAGAAGACAGACAAGCATAGAAAAGTCCTAACCCTCAACTGAAGCTAGTCAGCAGTATGCACTTACCAAAATACATCCTATGACACTAAGTGGTGTGTGGGCTCAGCACAGAAGACAGCAGAAAGAAAGAATTATACATTGTGACATCAGTGACTACATTTTATTTTTAGATTATTACAGTACAGATCTGAACATTCTTAGCTAGGGATCACTCCAGCATGTGGTAATGCATTTGGTTTGAATTAGCTATGCTTGTGGTAAAGCCTCGCTGCAGATCTCACATAAAATACCATCTTCTAGAAGGGTTGCTTCTATTCTCACGCAAGTTGTGCATGCAAAACACAAAGCATCTCTGGGCCATATACATCTTACTTCTAAGGACACTGTCCAGAAAGAATTCCTCCTAGTTTACATTGGTATAAAGAGAGATGAGCTTGAATGTAGTATCTTCAGAATAATTTCATACTCTTTGGATCCACTCACTACAAGCAGTTTATAAACTGTATTTTTCAATTTTATTTTCTCTAACCTTAAATCCATTTCAAGTTGTGAAAAGTTGAATAACACTGTGCTTCATTTCAATCAAAATAATTTTGCAAGAGTATTACCAATAAACCTAATTTTCCTCTACTAGACAGCAATGCCTTCTCTTGTGTGGCTTTTTTTTTTTTTTTCCCAAATCCAATCTGAGGACTTCTAAAACAAATACAATGAGAACTAGAGAACTATTAACAGGTGACAGAGTTGAGTACATAACCCTGTCAGATGTGGGGATCGAAATGGCTCACAGCATAAATGCTTTACAAACATTGCTTGAGTGCACCTGAGCTGAACTGTGACAGAGGATAGCTGCAGTTGGAAATGAGAGCCTTATATTGATTTTTGCAGCTCATGTTTATGTTTTGGTTTTATTAGGATTTTTTTTTTTTTAAGACTCACAAATTTATAATCCAGTGCACATAACTAACCAATCTTACTCATTCTGAAGAGATCTTGAATCTCGATGACAAGTCTTCGAGTGACAGAATGACTAAATTATATGCTGGTTATAGCATGATGCTTATTCCTGTCCTACCCAGGTGGAGCTGTTCTTTACACTATGTGATTCAGCCATCAAATAGCAGCATGCGTGTTTGAAAGGCCAAGAGGAGGCTGTATTGAGAACCTGTCAAAAACAAATGTGCAAACCTCTATGCAGCAGTCAGTAAATGTTCCTTGAATCACTCTTTTGTTAAAAAAAAAAAAAAAAAAAAAAAAGTGAAACAAATCCTTGTTTCTGTATGATATCTGTAACACAAAGCTTTAGTTAAATAGCTTTCCTTTCTGCCTTGTGTCTTCATCTCTACAATGATCTCTACAAGACAGATCTTCAGCTGAAGGATGCCTATTAAGATGAAGATATTTATCAAATGTATAAACTGTGAAGTGAATTAATCTACCCAGGAATGTGGGACTATCTAAAAAAAAAAAAAAGCCACGCCATGAGGCTTGCTTTCATTTGAATGTATTGTGATACCTTTAAAAACATTAAACTTCATCACTGACCACCACACCTGGCTGAAAAACAGAAATAATCAGAAACTTTTGTATTTACAGTCTACATGTTTGTAGTACAGCACTTCACTTTAAAACAATACCAGGCAAGTAATCACTCCGTCTAGAAACATAGAAGGAAGAAAATGTATTTTCCTGTCTACATATATGCTTTACAGTAGAGATCAAGA
The DNA here is from genome assembly GCF_964211825.1 of Aythya ferina. Lineage (NCBI taxonomy): Eukaryota > Metazoa > Chordata > Aves > Anseriformes > Anatidae > Aythya > Aythya ferina. The sequence goes on from NC_140296.1 coordinate 74,611,289, forward strand.
CTAAAAGGTGTTTATATTCAAAGGAAAATAAATAAATAAATTAGACATGAATCAGAATCCTCCTGAGGACCAACACGTTTTGGATGCCAAACTGAATTTAAGTTATTATACTTGGTGCAACTTAATAGGTTGCACTTGCATACAGCATACCAACAGTGATTGCACCTATATGGTACACAGGCATATGAATAGAGAAGAGCAATAACAGCTCCATTTATACACAAAAGAGTAATAATTTCAAGATGCTAGGAATAAGTAAGTCAAAAAAAAAAAAATCCCTATTCTCAGAAAATTGCATGCCATTGTAGACATTATAGATCTTGCTGTGTTTGAGTTACCAGAAACTGCACGGCATGTTTTCATGCTCTCAGTCTTTAGTGTTTATTTGGAATAGGATTCATAAGACAATGCGTATAACCCATTACTCAGAAGAAGAAAAAAAAAAAAAGTCCTGCATATCCACATAGGTATTACCTACACAGAGGTCTATATAGATGCTATTAATTGGTGCAATATCAAATACATATTTTGTAAGTAAAATGAAATGTAGGGTTCATTAGACATATGAAATCAGTGCACTGCTACAAAGCAAAGTTGTGCTTTCATCCAGGAATTAAAATTAATGGAAGTAATTCATTATTTTCTTATGGTGGCAGAAAACAAGTTTATTTCTTTAGCGCTAACAAAAGATTTATACTTCTAATAATTAATAAACTTAATTTGTGTCCCATTGGGTGTGAACTATTGTCTTTCCATTTATAGGAGATATTTAAGGTGGCAGTTACATTTATGTTTCAGGAAGAGAATATACCAGAGATTTCCATTTGGGTCAAACAGAGTTTTGCTTTCTAATCACCTACTTCTAAAAATATGCATGTATACCCCTAAGGTTAATAATAATTTAAAAACAAAAGTCAGTCTAGAATTTGCTCTCAACACTGATCAATCATGATTAAAGAGCTTTTTTTTTTTTTTTTTTAGTGGCGATGGCTTGTTTGTAAATACAAACCATCTGAGCGTGTGATTGCATTCATGCCATCATTTCGCTCACAAATCCTATACGTGAATAAATGAATAAATAAATAAATAAATAAATAAAGCCATCTTTTAAACGTCCACAACCGCCGCTGCTTCGCTCCCTGTACTACCAAGGCTTTAAAGGTTTAGACCGCCGCACCTGAGGACCTGAGGTGCACCGCGGCGCTCCTTCGCACCTCAGCCTGTCTTTGGCGGCGCTTGGACCCCCCCAGGCCGCTCTTCCCCGCTCCCCCCGCTCCCCCAGCTCCCCGCTCCCGCCCCCGGCCGCCAAACTTCCCTCCGCGCCTCGCGTTCTGCCCGCTCCTGGCACCGCATCGAGGGGGACGGGGACGGGGACGGGAAGGGGACGGGGACGGTGACGAGGACGGCAGCAGCAGCGGGCGCGGGCCCACACCGCCACCTCCTGGCCGCGCCCCGCCACGGCCGCGCAAACTTCCTCTCTCCCCACGCGGAGAGCCGAAAGCAGCCAAGTTTCCCCGGCGAGGGGGTAGTGCGGGGGGGAGGTCGAGCTGCTGGTTCCCCCCGGCCCCCCGCGCCGCCTGCCGGGCGTCCGAAAGGGCCGCGGGGCCGCCCCCGCTCGGCGGGGCGCGGGGGGTGGCGGCGGCCTTTCCTCAGGGAGGGGGCGCAGCCCTGGCGCCTCCCGCCGCCAGCCCCCGCCTCGCCCGCCCCCGCCCCAGCTTTGCAGAGAAGCCGATTTACTGTCGGTCGAGGTGGGGGTGTGCTTCTCTTTTTCTTCTGCTTTTTTTTTTTTTTTTCCTTTTTTTTTTTTTTTTTTAAATTTATTTATTTTTTTTTTTTTTCCCCCTCCCTCCCCCCCTCCCACCCTCCGCCGCTGCCGCTCCGCGCATACTGGTGCTGGCTCTCCCCAGTGCCAGTACCCGCTCCATCACGTGCGGGAACCCATGCCCATCACAAAAGGGGGCATTTTACCCGAGCCCGGAAAAGGAACGAAAGAAAGGGAAAAAAAAAAAAAGAAAAAAGAAAAAAAAAAAAAAAAAAAAAAAAACACCACAGAATAGCTAAACCAAAAGCGGGTGCACAGCTTAATCCAAGAAGAGCCAAGATTTCCTCTGAACAGCCGCCTCCCTCGTTCTCTTCCCCCCCGCCTCCCCCGCCATCCTCCCCCGTCCCCTTTTTCTTTTCTGTGGCTGTGGTGGCAGCGAGGGAAGTGGTTAACCAAAACCCGAGGTGTTGGTTTTGTATTTCCCTGAAAACCACAGGCGCACACAGAGCATGAGGTACTGCTCCAGCCCCTCTCCGCGCTTGCAGAAAACTGTGGCTTTGCTCTTTCTCTCTCTCTCTCTTTCTCTCTCTCTCTCTCTCTCTCTCTCTGTACTGCAGATATTTTTCCCTCCTCTCCTCCACACTCTTCTGTTTATTCGGCTGTAAGGCAGAGCTACTTTGTAAACATCTCACACAGAACCCCAGAGCCTTTCCAAATAGCTGATTGCAGCAAAATGCCTCCAAACAAATTATGGTGCAAGGGGGCTATGGGGGTCGAGACCAAAGCAGATAAAAAATAAATATATTTGCATATATACACATATGTGACATCGAGATCATGTATGATGGTGGAGATGGCAGAAAGTATCGTTTTATAATGATGGGAAAAGTAAAAGCACAGACGACTGCAGCAAACTGCTCGCCCTTTGCCAGAGTACCAACTGCAACACCTCTCCCCCACCCACGCCGGGAAAAAAAAAAAAAAAAAAAAAAAAAAGCAACTGAAAAAAATGAAAAAAAATGAAATGAACACGCAAACGCTAAACCCAGTACTCCTACCTTAACACTGGAATAGCTGCAGAAGCATAATGGTCTTTTTAACACAGCCAGATTCTTTCAGGAAATCCTCTCAGGGTATCATGATGCAGCCGGGATTATTCACACAAGATTCCTGCTCTCCTTTTTGGAATCCAACGCGATTTGCTTCTCCAAAGGAATGCAACGACCACGAAGGGGGTAAAAATTAAAAATAACAATAGGAAAAACAACAACACTGGATCTGAAAGAAACTCGTGTTCTCACTTGTCAGCAACCTACATTCAGGCAGAAAATTCATTACAATCAGTGCAAGAGAGAGAGTTGGGTCTGCGAGTAGGAGCTGTGATTGCCTATGCAGAGAGACCGAGCCGGGGAGAGTCTGATCTGCAAGGCAAGGCAGGCTGGGAGAGGGGGAGAGAGGTCCAGGCTGTACCAGGCGCTCTCCTCCTGCTATTGGACCAAACTGAATGAAATTTACAAAGCCGGCAGCCAATAGCTCTCCGTAGTCTCCCCATCACTACAGAAACCGTATCTCCATCCACAGCCTCTCGCAAAGAGCATCGCATCCCCGTGTGAGGCGTCAGTGGCAGGGCTGGCCAGGGCCTGGGGGGCTGAACAGGTGGGCACCTTGCACACAGAGAAATAAACATGTGTTTTCGTATGTGTGTGTGCCGGGGGAGGGGGAGGGGAGGTGCTCACACAGCTTGGACTATTACTCTTCCTGCCTCACAATAACCAAGACTGCAAGTGCAGTCTTGGTTAACCCTTCAAGACAGCAGTTTCTCCAGTGTCATCCTGTTGTTACCAAATTCACCCGTAGGCTGTTACACTGAGCTAACAGTTTAACTGTATATCAGTCGTCAAAGTGTTTTAGTTTTGTTCCCTTTCCTCCTATATAAAAACAAAAGAGTAGACATTGCTCAGTTGTGATTTTTTCTTGTTTTGTTTTTTATTTTGTTTTTGTTTACATAAGGAGATTAGTTTAATGTCCTATTTTAATCAGCTAACCATTGTTGCGAAGGTCAGGCATAAGAGCTGAAGAAAGGGCTCCATGGTTATTGCTCTGCACTGCCAAGTACAGAGTCACTTCCTGTGTACAATTTCAGACTAAGGCTGGTGTAGCAAAGATGTGCTCAGGCCTCCAACAGATATGCCTTATTTCACTCCTCAGCATGTTCCTTTGAACAGTTTAGTAACAGTTAACATTACCCAGAGTGTAGGACCCTGAACTGAAACCAGGCATGGGTTGGCCGAGTTCTCCAATGAGGAAAAAATAAAAACAAAAACAAAAATAAAAATAAAAATAAAAAGGTCTTGAAAATATTTTAATCATTCGAAATAAAAATCATTCATCAATAAAAAAATGATATTCATGCCTTGATGAGATTTGCTGTCACAAGAGTTAGATTAGACTTCATACGATGTGTTTTTGACATTTTAAAATGCTGAAATAACAAAATAAAAACAGCATCTCTACTGTTGTAGATGCTTTGTTTCTACCACCACATCAGATCCCCAGAACAGAACAGATATTGCCTTATTTTCTCAAATCTGAGTTCTGTCTGTGATATTGGACTTATCAATCATCTCTGTGCTTTCCTGTTTCAAGCAGTAGAGGAATGCATACTATCTGAAAGATAGTATTCATACTTTAAAGACACCACCTAGCAGACAAAATAGGCCTGTTATGTGTCTATTCTTATATAGCGTCTTGTTATATTGTATGAAGGGTCATATCAGGATCACTTCACTATCAATTAGGAAGGGATATTTTGTATTTGAATGTTGTAAATCTAAGTAGTGTAATGAACTGACTTAAAACCTTTTAAACAATCCAATCATTACATTAAACTGTTAACTTATTTGCCAGTGGAAAAAAAATAATAATATATTACTTAATTAGATGTTTTGCCTTACTTAAGTAACTCTAGCAGCAGGTGTTCATGCAAGTGAATTTTACTGCTTTTGTTATTTTAATAATGCACCCAGAATGTGCAACCAATCATATTGCTTGACTGAGTGAACATTTTGACACATTTAGAAAAGATGTCATCTTGCACTGCCATCTGTACCGAATTTTGCAGGACAGTCTTTATTTTGATGAGTATGTCATGCTTTTTACAAGATAAATTTGGAGGATATTAATGTATGCACTAGTTAATTTGACTAATGATCTCCCACCTGTATTGAAATGTCAGAAGACAATTTATTACAAGTTACTAAAGAATTATCTCTTATGTTTGTATCTTTTTCTTGCATCTATGCAAGACAAATGTTTGCATCTATGTCTTAATTATGCACAAAAACAGCAATAAAATTAAAGTTTCCACAGACTCTAGCTAAGTATATGATGAAAGGTTTCAAGTAAAAAACATTTGTTCAGAACATTGGAACACAATTTTCTCCTTTTTACAACTTTCCAAAAGCTAAAGGTGTAATTGAAATTCTAGTTTATTTGGGAAGGTATCTGCAACCATCCCCTGCATATTTATAACACCAAGCAGGAGTCCAGGAGCAATCGTTTGGAGAGAAGAATACCACTTGCTAAGTAATACCATCACTTCTAACAAGGAAACATTGTATTCTAGTGTTAACCCAACTTGACTCTACCTCTGATGTGTTCCATCCCAAGAAACCTCTTTTTGTGTCAGTCAAACTGAGGCATTGTTTGGTCTCCCACATCCAATCACTACAAAATTTCCACACATTACTTTTTAAACCAGGTATAGTGTATTGTCTGCTGATGGTAGAAACATGAGGATGGAAAGGGAAGGGAAGGGAAGGGAAGGGAAGGGAAGGGAAGGGAAGGGAAGGGAAGGGAAGGGAAGGGAAGGGAAGGGAAGGGAAGGGAAGGGAAGGGAAGGGAAGGGAAGGGAAGGGAAGGGAAGGGAAGGGAAGGGAAGGGAAGGGAAGGGAAGGGAAGGGAAGGGAAGGGAAGGGAAGGGAAGGGAAGGGAAGGGAAGGGAAGGGAAGGGAAGGGAAGGGAAGGGAAGGGAAGGGAAGGGAAGGGAAGGGAAGGGAAGGGAAGGGAAGGGAAGGGAAGGGAAGGGAAGGGAAGGGAAGGGAAGGGAAGGGAAGGGAAGGGAAGGGAAGGGAAGGGAAGGGAAGGGAAGGGAAGGGAAGGGAAGGGAAGGGAAGGGAAGGGAAGGGAAGGGAAGGGAAGGGAAGGGAAGGGAAGGGAAGGGAAGGGAAGGGAAGGGAAGGGAAGGGAAGGGAAGGGAAGGGAAGGGAAGGGAAGGGAAGGGAAGGGAAGGGAAGGGAAGGGAAGGGAAGGGAAGGGAAGGGAAGGGAAGGGAAGGGAAGGGAAGGGAAGGGAAGGGAAGGGAAGGGAAGGGAAGGGAAGGGAAGGGAAGGGAAGGGAAGGGAAGGAAGGGAAGGGAAGGGAAGGGAAGGGAAGGGAAGGGAAGGGAAGGGAAGGGAAGGGAAGGGAAGGGAAGGGAAGGGAAGGGAAGGGAAGGGAAGGGAAGGGAAGGGAAGAGAAGAGAAGAGAAGAGAAGAGAAGAGAAGAGAAGAGAAGAGAAGAGAAGAGAAGAGAAGAGAAGAGAAGAGAAGAGAAGAGAAGAGAAGAGAAGAGAAGAGAAGAGAAGAGAGAGAGAAGAGAAGAGAAGAGAAGAGAAGAGAAGAGAAGAGAAGAGAAGAGAAGAGAAGAAAAGAAAGAAAAGAAAAGAAAAGAAAAGGAAAGGAAAGGAAAGGAAAGGAAAGGAAAGGAAAGGAAAGGAAAGGAAAGGAAAGGAAAGGAAAGGAAAGGAAAGGAAAGGAAAGGAAAGGAAAGGAAAGGAAAGGAAAGGAAAGGAAAGGAAAGGAAAGGAAAGGAAAGGAAAGGAAAGGAAAGAAAAGAAAAGAAAAGAAAAGAAAAGAAAAGAAAAGAAAAGAAAAGAAAAGAAAAGAAAAGAAAAGAAAAGAAAAGAAAAGAAAAGAAAAGAAAAGAAAAGAAAAGGAAAAAGAGACAAGGAGTCCCTCTTAGATTTTGTTTGCTTGGCTAGCTTCTCATTCCAAACAATTCATATTCACAATACAAACTTCAAGCAGAACAGTTGCTTCAACAGCAATTGACTCTTTACCAGTCCCTGTTGTCTGTTTGGTCGTCTTACTCAAATATTCATATTGTCCACTCCCTTTTATGCAAAGGTAAGAGTGGGTGGTCCTGATACATAAATCAGGATGGAATGAGATCTTTAACTTGCTTCCTGGTGCAAAAGGCTCATCTAGGTGGATTGAAATCCACAAAGAATTTTCTACTCAGGTAACTTACACTGGATTCACCTCTACACTGAATAACCTTACTTGATAGATACAGTGATGATAATAAGTAACAAGTGTTGTTCTTCATAAGACTTCAAGTAAATGAGAACTGCAGAATGATTTCATGTTAAACTACAGAGCAGAACAAAATTAAAAGAAAGTAGAATGAGTCCATCATGACCACCAAGTAAACTGGAGAACAAACCAGAGACAACTTTGAAATTAACGTTCAAAAAATTAAGATTTGGGGTACATAGTAAGTGTAAATAGAAAGCCCCAAATTGTTCTTTACTAAATGATGAGAAATAAGTGTTTCCTATTTGAATTATATTGTTACATTTTGTCAATAAAAGAAGAAATCGATCTGTATTTTCAGAGAAAATTGCACAGATTAACAAAAATAACATCCAGAAAATCATATATGTATTTTCAAATTCAGATTTTTTCATTTATATCAAAATGAAATACTTGCAGTGTTGTTGATTATTCTACATGACAGATAAATCAAAAATATACTGAAGAATCCCCCCTGCATAGCCAATTTGATAACTTCATTGTAGTGTACTGTCACAACTAATACTCAGTAGAGCTTTCCAAATATATGAAGTTTGTTATGAGATATGCCTGGCTTTTGAGTTACATTCTATTTGCATTCTCCTTGATGTTTGTAGTGAAATGTTTTAATGTAGTTTTCTTTTCTTGAAAAACTTTTGGGAAAATAAAAAAGTCATAGAAGTGTAAATTGGCACAAAAGATCGTTTTTTTCTTTCTTTTTTTTTTTAATTTTATTTTGTTTACTTTTTTTATATAACTAAATATAAGAATTTGTAGTGATACAACTTCTGACATGTAACCATAAACTTAGTGATGGAGGTACAGACATTGACTTTAACAGAGCCAATGTTTCAAACCAGCTATTATGGCTTAACCAGTAGGTAGCAAAGCACCACAGAGCTGCTTGCACACTCCAACTCCTCAAAATAAGAGGTGGAGAAAATATGATGAAAATGTTCATAGGTTGAGATAAGGACATGTAGCCTTGCAAAACTGGACTTCACTTTGACTTTGTTTATTAAATTAAAGAGCTATTTACTATTAACTTTTTTTTTTTTTTTCCAATTTACATACTTTACAGATCATGATTAGTCAGCAATTTAACCTCCTTATTGCAGAGATAATAAGTTTCTGTTTCTTTAGTCTCCTACAAGGCAGGTTTTACAAACTACAATTCATCCTTACAAGGATTTTCTTAACCTTCACCACTTATTGGTATCCTCTTTGAAGTGTAAGCTCTGGAACAGGGTATGGAATTTTCATTCTAGTCATACTAATGTGCTGTTTTGCTCTGAATTCTCATTTTTATTTATCCAAGGATCAAGTTTAGTCTTGGCCTCTAACTGAGATTAACTTAATTATTGAGATTCCTGCTAAGATCTTACACGTGTAGCCTTTGCTAATTTTCTTGACAAGACAAAGAGAATAATGACAAAAAAAAAAAATCTAATGCTTTGTTGCATGAAGTCTCTTCTTCCATTATCTGTGCTTGTGTAGCTTTACTACACACTAAAGAAAATAAATTTATGAGTTGCTAGTGATGACGCTGAACCAGAAACTGATTCCAGTCCTGCATTTCCCCTCAATGATTCATGATCATTTAAAACAAAGTACTTCTTTTTATCTGAAACTAGAAATAATTAAGGAATCTTTCTCCTGATCAATGTCTGATAAGACCACAATAACAGTATTTCTACAGTGTAGTATCTCTAATCTTCAAAATATCCTTCACACATGAACAAATTGATTATTATGCTAATTTAATGTTTATTTTCATTTTGCATGTTTAGAAACATATAAAATGACTATATGGGTTATTTCTGTGAATTATAGTCTGAACTGTTGAAAATTTGCTTTGTCTATTCAGTTTGCCCACAAACCACAGCATCTCAGTAATTTAGCTCAAGGCCTATGGTGGTCACATCAAAAAGACCATCTGTGTCCTGGGATACAGCAAGCACAGTATTGCTAGATGGTCATGGGAAGTGATTGTCCCACTCTACTCTGTGCTGGTGTGACCTCACTTTGGGTACTGTGTGCAGTTTCAGGCACCACAGTATAAGAGGGACATAAAACTATTAAAGAATGTCCAAAGGAGGGCAACAAAGATGGTGACAGGTCTAGATGTATGAAGAGCAGCTGAAGTCATTTGGTTTGTTCAGCCTAGAGAAGAAGAGTCTGAGAGGAGACAATGTCAGCCTTCAGCTTCCTCACAAGGGAAGTGGAGTGGTAGGCACTGATCTCTTCTCTCTGGTAACCAGAAAAATGACCCAAAAGAATGATAGGAAACTGCACAAGGGAGTTCAGGTTGAATATTAGGAGAAGGTTATTCACTGAGAGGATGGTCGGGCACTGCAACGGGCTCCCCAGGGAAGTGTTCATGACACTGAGCCTGCTGGAGTTCAAGAAGCATTTGTACAACTCTCCCAGGCACAGGGTATGATTTTTTTGTGATCCTGTGTGGAGTCAGTAGTTGGACTTTTTAGTCCTTATGGGTTCCTTCCAGCTCAGAATATTCTATGATTCTGTGATATTTATAATGACAATGAATGAAGGCAATCCCTATGCACATTCACAGTCTATGTTCCTGCTGCCATTTAGTTCTCTATCTTTGGAGGACAGAGCCTTGCCTCTTGTGTATTAAGCCCTATACAGTCACACTACTACCAGGTTCTTTGGGTGGTATGGATAAATAATATTTTAAAAGTTCCTACCACAGGCAAACAGACAAAACTATGTCTTCTTCATTAATAAACTCTCTGTGCAACACATTTTTTAAAGGCTTGTATGGTTAAATTTTGATTCAGATTAATACTTTTAGGGGAATTCCATGTACTGTTGACATAAATACCCGTAGAAATCTTGATCTGGTCTTGACAGATATGGCCTATTACTTTCATTGATATAATAGGTTGACCTAACCAAAGGCTAGTTACCCATCCCTGCTTCATTTCTGTTTTAGATTAGATACAGACACTAAGTGCACTGGAGTCAGACTTTACAAGGTCTGTCTAACCTTTCTAGTTTTAAAGTGATACACAGACTGAGAAATTATTGATATTATAAAGAATTATTTATAGCATTATTCAAAGATTACAGAAAAAGAATATTCCTAAAACTATGCAAGGAAAAAAAAAAAAAAAAAAAGTAAAAGTTAAAAAAAAAAAAAAGATTAAAAAAAAAAAACACAACACCTATCAGTACACACATACATCTTTAACTGCACTTGAACATCATAGGAAGAATAGAAATACCATTATATGAAAGCTAAGAGAAATGAAATGCAGTCCCTAAATACCTAATGCTAATGCTACGGCTCACATTCATTCATAAGTCAGATATCTTCATCAATTCAGGTTTCATCTACAGCCACAATGCTAAGGATCTCGATGTTCAAAGCCAAACATAATAGCTCTGCAGGTAACTCCTTTGACAATTGGTGGTCTGTAAGACACTTCTCACAGACCTGTGGACTTCAAAAGAACATCATAATTGTAAGTTTCAAAATGCAAGTAAGTTTTCTGCAAAAATCATTCTTGGAAGCTGTTTGAAAATCTCCTGCTTTTAGACTACAAAGGGGCATAAATAGAAGATCAAAAGTATTGGAATTATTTTTCTCTGCAAAATAATTACATAAACGATGGTCTCGGTAATAGGTAGTGGTATCTGTTTCCAAATGCCCCTCTCACTGGATTATATCGTTCATGCTTTTTCTAGCCAAAATAATCATCTTTCTTTTGTTACCCAAATTATCATTTTAACAGGAATGTGGGGAGTGCTTTCTACCTAAGCTAGCCTCTACTGTCTTGCAGTCTTCTGAGAATATATTTTTGAAACTCCACAGACTAATGAACACATTAAGTCCTTTTCCTAAATTCTGTCAGTGAATACTTGAATACAAAGAGCAATTATGTAGTGACCAGGCAATTTTGAAAGCATTACTGTCTCTGACAGTGACCTGCACAAGAAATCACTTACAGGACCTATGTGTCAGATCCTGTAGTACTGAGAGCACTGTCAAGTTCTGCCTGTCAGCTGAGAGACTATTCTTCAGCATGTGTAGTGGGTTTACATGGCAAGGTTTTGGTAGCAGGGGGCCATAGGTGTGGTTTCTGTGAGAAGGATCTAGAAGCTGCCCCTTGTTTGGTAAGGGCCCCACTGCTGACCAGAGCCGAGCCAATAAGCGATGTTGTTTTGCACTTCTGTGAGAGCATATTTAAAACAGGGAAAAAAACACTGCGCCACACAGCAGCTGGGAGAGCGAGAGGAGTGAGGAACAGCCTTGCAGGCACCAAGGTCAGTGCAGGAGGGGAAGAGGTGCTCCAGGCATGGGAACAGAAGTCCCCTGCGGCCTGTGGTGAGGACCATGGTGAAGCAGGATGTCCCCATGCAGCCCATGGTGTACCACGGTGGAGCGGGGTTCCATGCTGCAGCCCGTGGAGGAGACCATGGTGAAGCAGGTGGACCTGCACCAACGGAGGCTGCCACCTGTGGAAGACTCCTGCCAGAGCAGATTCTGGGCCGGACCTGTAGCCCATGGAGAGGAGCCCACACAGGAGCAGGTGACCTAGCAGGAGCTGCTGCCTGTGGGGGACCCAGGTTGGAGCAGTTTTCTCCTGAGGGATGGACCCGGTGGTACGGACCCATATCTGGAGCAGTTCTGGAAGAGCTGCTGCCTGTGGGAAGCCCACGCCAGATCAGTTCATCAAGGACTGTATCCTGTGGGAGGAACTGCACAGCACAGGGGACGAGAGTGACCGAGAAGGAGCAGCACAGAAGAAGCGCTGTAGACTGACCATAACTCCCATTCCCCCGTTCCCCTGTGCCGCTTGGGGGGAGAAGGTGGAAGAGGGTGGGGGCAGGGGGAAGGTGCTTTTGGTTTCTTTCCTTTGTTTCTCACTTCTCTAGCTTGTTAGCAATAAGCAATAAATCTTACTATCTCCCTATGCCGAGTCTGTTTTGCCCGTTACAGTAATTACTGTGTGATCTTCTTGTCCTTATCTCAACCTTTGAGCTTTGAGCTCTTTTCATCGTATTTTCTCCCCGTTCCTCTTTGAGGAGGGGGAGTGAGAGAGCGGCTGTGGTGGCGCTTGGCTGTCCACTCAAGTAGAACCACAACAGCATGTTGTTAGTTCATCCCAAGAGTGGGGTAATTTTCTTCATATAGTTTCCAAGTAATGTGCTTTACTTTGTAGCTAAAAGGTCTGAAGGCACTTATAGCATCAGTGAAACTAGATCCAAGTTGAGGTCTCCCCAGCCAGAGATCATCATTCCCTGAAATTAAATCAGCAAGGGAAAAAATAATTAATTAAATAAATAAATAATTAAACAAAACAAAACAAAATAACAACAACAACAAAACACATTTTCATATGAGTTAGCCACTTACTATAAGGCAGCAAACTAACTACATTAAATAAGCAGTAAATAAGAATCTAAACTAACCTGTACAAGAAAAATAATATTTGCTCTGTCATACTGGCTGCCAGGATGATGGACAAGTACAAACAATTTTGGATGGGGGAACAACGTTTCAAACTGTGGCAGTTGCAACTGTTTGATAAATGAAAGAAAATCAGAGTCCTAACAGAGCTCACAACAAGTTCAGTTGATGCAAGGTATTACATTAAGCCACAGAAAAAAGCTGATATTTGTTTGTGTGCCCACAGTTAATGTTCTGGGTTTCTGTCTGGGATTAGGAAGAGTTAGGTACAAGCTGGTCAGGTCTGAGAAGACCAGAAAAACAACCAGTGGTGAACTAGGAACTCCATAATACAAAGGGGAAGTACCTCATAAATTTAGGTACTTACAACATAGGCAAACTACTTCTGAATAAAAATTTTACAGGAGTCTGACCTCTTCAGAAACAATACTTTAGTTTGTGAGCCATTAAATACATATATGTATATCTTAGTTTCAGTTATGAAAAGACATAAGATCATTTAGCTTAAGAAGGAGAGTTTGAGCAAGTAACTGACATGCATAAACAAATGAAAGCCACTGAATGGGTTAAATTTGTTATGCGCAAGTTGCTGCCAAATCTTCAGCTAAGGACAGGAAGTTTATTGGCAATTTTCTGAAAGAGGAGGAATCCAATGATAAAATGTGAGCCATTTGTCTTCCTAGCCATTAAAGGAAATTCACTTTAAAGATGTTTTTGGAGTGGCTGCTGCTGTTGCTGTGCCCATTATAATTTATCAGTGTGTCTGCTGGTAGTATTATCATCAGTAGGGGCTCAGGTGGACTTCCATTAGTGCTATCAAAGTCCTCACTGGCAAAATATTCCACTGACCTAGACAGGATCTATTACAGCATTCAAAGTCTCGTCTGCCCAGGATGTTTTTTTCTGCTAATTATTTACAGCAGTTTTGTAAGGTAATTCCTCAGGATGCATTACCTAGGGAGAAGTAGCAATAACACACATATTTAATAAATAAAAATGTGTCAGTCATCATCATCTTCATTTATTTATAGGTCATATCCTTCTCATCTTTCGTCTGCTTGTGTAGCACTTAGAATGTAAACTCTCTAGAGGAGATATTTTCTTACCTACTTCACACGGGTTCTATATAAAATAGGAGCCTTTAGACACCATCACAGTACACATATAGAAAATTATTATGACTATATCAAATAACTGTTACTAAACACACTTATTTAACCATATGTTGCATTATTGTTATGTCTCTGCTGCTTAGATTTACAATTGTCTTAAATCCATGCCAAGTAATGAAAAGTCAAGCTTGGGAAGTCACTTCAGCTAGTATCATAGAAATATAGAATGTCTCAGGTTGAAAGGGACCTTAAAGACTATCTAGTTCCAACCTCCCAGCCATAGGCAGAGATGCCACAAGCTACATCATGTTGCCCAGGGCCTCATCCAGACTGGTCTTGAACACTTTCAGAGATGGGGCATCCACAACTTCTCTGGTCAACCTGTTCCAGTTTCTCACCACCCTCTGAGTAAAGAATTTCCTCCTAAGCTTTAATCTAAATCTCCTCTTTTTAAGTTTAAAACCACTCCACCTTGTGCTATCATTATCTACCTGAGCGATATAATGCTCTCCATCTTTCCTATAAGCTCCTTTTCAAGTATTGAAAAACTACAATAAAGTCACCTCAGGACCTTCACTTCTTCAGGCTGAACATCCTCATTTCCCTCAGCCAGTAGAGTGCTCCAGTACTCTGATCAACTTCGTAGCCCTCCTCTGGACCTATTCTAAAATATCCCCATCTGCTTCTTGTGCTGGAGACCCCAAACCTGGATGCAGTACTCCAAGCGGGACCTCACAAGGGCAGAGTAGAGGGGGACAATCACCTCCCTTGACCTGCTGTTCACTCCTCTTTTGATGCAGTCCAGGTCACAGCTGGCCTTCTGGGCTGCAAGTGCACACTGATGGCTCCTGTTGAGCTTTTCATCCACCAGAACTTCTCTGCAGGGCTGCTCTCAAGGAGTTCTTCTCCCAGTCTGTACTTATGTCTGGGATTGCCCCAACTCAGGTGCAGGACCTTGCATTTGGACTCGTTGAACCTCATTATGTGCATGTGGCCCTACTCGTCAAGTTTTTCCAGATCCCTTTGCATGGCTTCCCTGCCTTCTCTTGTATCAACTGCACCACCCAGTTTGGCATTATTTACAAACTTGCTGAGGGTACGCTAGATCCCATTGTCTATGACACTGATAAAGGTATTAAACAGTACCAGTCCCAGAACAGAACCCTGAGGCACACCACTCATCACCAGCATCCACCTGGACATAAATCCATTGGCCACCACTCTCTGGGCTCAACCTTCTAACCAATTCCTTTTTACTGATTGTTCCACCTATCACATCTATATCTCTCCAACATGGAGATCAGGATGTTGTGAGGAGCAGAAGTTCAGTTAGATGATATTGGTTGGTCTTCCCTTGTCACCCGTTGCATTCACTCCATCATAGAAGGCCACCAAATTGTTCAGGAACAATTTGCCCTTGGTGAAGACATGTTTGCTCACCACCTCCTCGTTCTGCACATACCTTGACATTGCTTCTGAGAGAATCTAGGTGATCTTGCTTGGCAGGGAGGGTTGGACTAGATGATCTTCAGAGGTTCCTTCCAACCTCGATCATCCTGTGATTCTGTGATTTTGTGATCTGTTCCATGATCCCAGGCACAGAGGTGAGTCTCATCATCTCATAGTTCCCCAGGTCCTCCTTTCTAACCTTTTTAAAAATGGGAGCAATATTTCCCCTTTTCCAGTCACCAGGGACTACACCTGACTGCCAGGACTATTCAAATATGATGGAGAGAGGGTTGGCATCTATATCAACCCGTTCTTTCAGGACCCTGGGATGCATATCATTGGCCCCCACAGACTAGTTCAGTTTAAGCAGGTGGTCTCAAACCTGTTCTTTGCTTACAGTGGGAAGGCATTTGCTCCCCTGGCCCCCACCTAGAGGTTCAGGAATTTGAGAGATATGGGAAGCCTGGCTGTCAGTGAAGACTGGAGCAAAAAAGTTGTTGAGTACCTCAGTCTTCTCTATGTCTGTTGTTACCAGTCCTCCCTTCTTGTTCATTAGAGGGGGTATACTCTCCTTGGCCTTTCTTTTCTGAGCAATATACCTATAGAACCCCTTCTTATTATTCTTTACATCTCTTGCCAAGCTAAGTTCTATCTGTGCCTTGGCTTTCCTGATCATCCTGCACATCCAGACATCATCTCTGTACTTTTTCCATGTCACATGTCCCTGCTTCCTCTGCCTGTGCATTTCTTTCTTGCACTTCAGTTTCACTAGCAGGTCCTTGCCTCAGCCATGCCAATTTCCTGACCCCCACTCTGCCCACTTTCTTACATGGATGGATATGTAAGAAAGGGGGATGGAGAGTTATTGCATTTTAACAATGTCTACACATGTCAGATGCCTGGGAAAGGGAGGAGGGGGATATATCTAAGACTAGCAATATAAACATAATATAAATCTGTGTCAAATGGTAATGCAGATGTGTGCTCTACAGGGCTGTAAACTAGATGCATTGTGTTTTCCTGTTAAAAAAAGGTGATGTGTTAAAATACCGTCTTTATTGATATTCTTAACTAGTCATCACCTGTCTTTTCTGACCTCATACTATTAATAAAATTATGATGTTAACTGATATTTTATTTGCATCAACAATTATAAATATCACAGTTACATACCATCAAGCTTCCTACAATCACAGAAAAAAGTGTCCTCCTTGAAGTCCTTATTACATGTACTTAATATGGGAGACCACCATTGAGTACAGCCAGCAGAAGTAAAGTTGCACACTATAAACACTTCCAAAGGGTGGTATGTAACTATCACAACCATTGCCAACAAATTTATTTTTAATGAGTGATTTATGGCACTCTCTTTTCCTTTCTTCCAACATATCTTTGCTCCTGTTAGCATGTATTGTTTCCTAGTATGGCTGTCAGGCATTTAATGCAGCTGACAGGGTTAGTGAAAACAATCCACTGTGATCAAATGCAGTTACTGTTTCTTGGTACCTCTTGATCACTTGCAGGACTCACAAGAGAGTGAGGTAAAAGTCCTAAATTCCTGTTACTATTTGACTAACTCAAAAGACTTTGCAGTCCACCTTTTAAAATGAACTCATTAAGTCCAAAAATGTAAAAACTATTGTAGTTTACCTCTTTGACTAAATCTGTTCAGCTAGCAAGGTGGGAAAGAAAAGTATTCTGTTAAATGTTACCTGAGTGTGAATATATTTTTTCTACACATTTTGAATAATTTATCTTTCAATTATTATAAAAACACTTTGTCTCCTGCTTTTTGGATGTCTGTTTTTTAAGGTGACGGCTGGGATTGAGTTAAATTTCCATACAGCAGCCCGTATAGTGCTGTTCTTTGCACTTGCACCTAGAAGAGCATTGGTATCACACCCATGTTTTGTCTATTGCTGAGCAATGCTGACACAACATCAAGGCTGTCTCCCCATTCCCCCTTCACCCTCCCAAAGGCTAGTAAGGTCAACAAAATGGGTAGAATGTCTGCTCCTAAATTTTTAGAGTTTACCATTTTTCTGGCAATTGAGACTGATTTTCCTTACTACAAATGGCAAATTTTATTATAAAAGTTACCAACAAGTTCCCTTTA
Organism: Aythya ferina; assembly: GCF_964211825.1. Classification (NCBI taxonomy): domain Eukaryota; kingdom Metazoa; phylum Chordata; class Aves; order Anseriformes; family Anatidae; genus Aythya; species Aythya ferina. The sequence continues at coordinate 74,628,504 of NC_140296.1, forward strand.
TACAATGGGTTGTAAATGACTGAGACAAAAATCTCCCATTTATGCCCATTTATGAATCCCTTTGGGCTTATCTGGATCAGCTAGGGGAGCGATACGTTCATATTGCAGACATTTTAAATATTTTGGAATCTATACTTTGCCCCTCACAAATAAAACTTGTAAGGATTTGGCAATGTAAAGGAATTGAATGATATCACCAGGCAGGAATATCTTGACACAAACAAATATTGACCTTTTACCAACTCCAGATGTCATGACAGTATGTTGGAGGTAAAAGGGTTTTGAGCAGTGGGCACTGAGTAACAGTCAGGCAAAGCAGCTCCTTGGACAATTCTGTCAGTGTAGATGACATAAGACTTAAAGCTGTGCTGGAGGCTAGCTGGATCTTGCTAGCATCCAAAATCCATTTCGTATATTTAACGTTGTTCACTGAATGGACATGCTATGTGTGTATACTATTTTTCTCCTCTGAGTAATTTCATAAGCAACTTTTCTGTTTAAGACACAGACAAGATAGCCAAAGTTGATAACAGATTTGCTAGTTTGTCGCAAGTTAACGTTTTTTAGGTGTTTGTTGTTGTTGTTGTTGTTGTTTTTATGTTTGTTTTAAATGGTTTGTGCATTCTAACCCAGTCCCAGCTGAAAATTTAAATTTATAAACAATGATATAAAAATAATCCTATTTGAAACCAGTGTTATATTTGTCAGAAAGTAACTAACCTGATGACCTGTGATTATAAATATGAATCAATTGACCTAAAAATATTTAGTCTTCCAGGCAATACGCATATCCTTTTGATGGGTTATACTGTTATATTTCTTCTGTGTTTGGAAAATAAAGAAAGCTGAAGATATATCTTACAGTATACATTTAATGCTAGGAAAGAAAATAAATTCCTATGGATTATTTACAAGCCTGAAGTATTTATTGTAATTTATTGTTAACAACTTTATCTGATTTTACATACCTAATAGTTTTTAATATTTAATTTTTTATTTTTTTTTTAGTCAAATATTTGGTATTATCAAGGAATTAAGAATGTCATAGTATAAAATTACCTCAAATAAAATCATACACAATTTTCTATTCAAAATCTTGACACTATTATAGTCAATACCAAATTCCAGTTAGTGCAGAGGGAGCTGACATTTTACAAAACACTGAAAATAAGGAGAAAAAAGAAAAAAAAAAAAAAAAAAAGAGAGATTATTATTTTTCTCTCTCTCTTTCTCTTTTAATCTCACATGGGCCATGCCTTCATCCATTGGATTAAAAACCCACTATTATTTTTATGTTAATTGTATGCTAAGTAATAAAGTTCATATTTGCTGAGTATAGCATATGCCTAATGACTATTCCTGTCCTAAAAACTCTATGATCCAACAAGCAAATGTAAAGACGCTTGTTGTAGTAGTGGGAAGATTCCTGTTGACTGTAGCACAGAATAAATTGTTACATAGGTTGGACTGGAATGCTTGATCATTTGATGGTGCATGTCTTGGAGGATCTACACAACATGGAGAGAAAAAGATAACTTTATTTCTCCCAAGTCATGAATAATATCACTTCAAATATTGTCATTTCTTCTTTTGTTGTGTCTGTCAAAAAATGTAATAGTACTTTGCAACAAAGGGAGAGAATATGTAAATGGGTATCTGTAACATACTATCATGTATTCCAGATATAATAGATGAAAACAAAAAGTTTATTATGGGAATTACTTTATAAAAATAAAAACCAATAATGAACCAATAATTCGTAGTAGAGATTATGTGATACTGAAAGAAAATGTCTCAAATCCATAAGTCTTTGCTCTGGGATGCTCAGCTAATCACACTAAGGTTATTCTGCAATCATAGTAATTGTAATCATAGTAATCACTGTAATGCAAGTTTAGTCCTTTGCTTTTCAGCTGCATTCTTCTCCTCTCTCAGAATTTTCCAAAAGCTCAAATAATATGCTGGCAAAGAAAAAAAACAAAAAAAAAAAAAAAAAAAACAAAAAAAAACCTGCAGCATGGTCAGATGCAGTCCTTATGTTGCAGTCATTATGTCCTGATTGTGGCTACAGTTTGTCTTGAGTGAATTCAATTAAAATAATGAAATGAAATGAAATGAAATGAAATGAAATGAAATGAAATGAAATGAAACAAAACATAATCTGTCTTCTTTCACTGACTTCTGATGTAGAAACAATTTATTTGTTTGTTTGTTTGTTTGTTTGTTTATTATATTGGTTATTGGTTTCTGGTAATTAGCCATCATACATAAAATTCAGAAAGGTTCTAGAGAAAGGATCATGAGTGCTAATAGTATTCAACATATGTTTCAGGCTTTCATTGCTAAAATATACCCATGGGAAATTTTGTGATGTTCTCTAAATGCTCCCGAAGTTCAGATTTAACCAATAAACATACTCCATCATCTAATCTTAGTCTTGAAGCAAATATGAATGACCTTTTTAGATGAGTAAATACTGAAAATTTTTATCTGTATAGTATCCTTGGCATCCTGGATGAAAGCACATGTCACTAATACACTAAGATAAATAAAGTACCAGTTGTTGACCTGCTGATTACCAGAGAGTTGTACTATTTTTCTCCCTAAAACTTAAAAAGCTTTACTGTTCATACCTGATCATCCAGCATCATATATAGATATACAATCGCATGTGCATGTGTAAAAATCACAGAATCACAGAAATAAGACACTATATTAAAAATAAAACACTGAAATATTTGCATTTCTAATCAATAACACGTAGAAGTGTTCAGAAGGTCTTGTTTGTTTGTTTTTTGACAACTCTAGATTTTTTTTCACTGTTTACTCTAATACTTTCCTTTTATCTAGCATGTAAAGGACATTGTTATTTTTTAGAATCTGCAGAGATTAAAAGCAAGAAGGCAGCTTCCATTCTCTATTCTTTCATAGCTGTATCAGAAGATAAAATGCTCACTTTTCTGTTTACCAGATGGATTAGAGAATCTGCAGTATGTTTCACATTCCCAGGTCAGAAATATCAATGTGAAGTTGCCAGCAACCTCCTGTCTGTGAGAATCTTCTCCTCTGATGTATCACCCCAGGTACATAGAAACATTTTTTGTGAAGTCAAGCAACTTCTTTAAAGGTCATGTAACTATAACAAATACTGTTTGTGAGCCATTGCATTCATTTCGCCTGTGAGAACCTCATGAAGTTCAACAAGGACAAGTGCAAAGTCCTGAATCTGGTCTGAGACAATCCTAAACACAAATACAAGTTGAGTGGAGAATGGATTGAGAGCAGCCCTGAAGAGAAGGACCTGGGGGCATTGCTGGAGGAGAAGCTCAACATGAACCAGCAATGTGCACTTGCAGCCCAGAAAGCCAACTGTATACTGGGCTGCATCAAAAGAACTGTGGCCAACAAGTCAAGAGAGGTGAATCTTCCCCCCTATTCTGCTCTTGTGAGATCTTGCCTTCAGTACTGCATTTGGCTCTGGGGCCCCCAGCATACGAAGGACATAAACCTATTAGAGAGAGTTTAGAGAAGGGCCACAGGATGATCCGTCGGCTGGAGCACCTCTCCAGGTGAGAACCTCTCAAGCCTCTCAAGGCTGAGAGAGTTGGGGATGTTCAGTCTGAAGAAGAGAAAGCCCTGGGGAGACCTCCCTGCAGCTTTCCAGTACTTAAAGGGGTCTTATAAAAATGATGGTGAGGGACACTTTACTTGTGTAGATAATGATAGGACAAGGGGAAACGGTTTTAAACTTAAAGAGAGAAGATTTAGATTGGATGTTAGGAAGAAATTCTTTACTCTGAGGGTGGTGAGGAACTGGAACAGGTTGTCCAGAGAAGTTGTAGTTGCCCAATCTGTGGAGATGTTCAAGGCCAGGCTGAATAGGGTCCTGGGCAACCTGATCTAGTAGGTGGGTTCTATGGCAGGGGAGTTGGGGAGTTGAATTGAAATGATCTTTAAGGTCTCTTTCAACTCAAGCCATTCCATGATTCTATGAAAACAAAACAAAACAAAAAAACTGTAAACCTTTACTGTTTTTTTTGTTTTTTTTTTTTTTTTGGTTTTGTTTTTTTCTCCTTGAATACCTCTCATTGTTTCTTAAAATAAATAAATAAATAAAAAAGTATTTGGTAATTTTAATTGGAAATTACATATGGTAAATTCAGGAAAGGAGAAGAAAAGTATATTCTTTAATACTTTTTGTAATACCTAGAACAGATTTTTCACTTAGAAGAGAAAGATTGTTCTGGGCATATTAGCAGGAAGCAATTCTATATAGAAAGGGAAAAGATGACTTACTGGATCAGCTCAACTGTTCACATGGTCAGACATTTTTGTCTGTTGTTGGCAATAGCAGACCCTATTTTGACACATGAACTTGGTCATTTTCCTTGGTCCATTCCTCCTGTACTCCCCTTGTCTGTATTTGTTATATTAGAAAACTATATAGGTCATGACAGATTGGTGTTTTTAATGTCCATTTATTGATATGTCATACATGAATTTGTGTAGCCCCTTTATGGACCTACTGATAATATCTGCCATCACAGTGGCAATAAAATAAAATATTTGTTTATAAAGAGAAAATGCATTATCAGAAATGTCTGTTTTGAATACGTCCCAGTACAGAAATCTTAGACTTGGAAATACACCATATATACAAAACATTTAGTTTTTAGCAATTTTTATTTTAAAAATTATTATTATTATTATTATTATTATTATTATTATTATTATTATTATTAGCAATCAAACCTTACAGCTCTTCTGCAGATGATAGGATTGTTTATGCTTTCTCCATTTTTTATTTTTTATTTTTATTTTTATATATTTTTAATTTTATTTTTTTGTTCTTTCCTGGGACATGAACTCTTTCCCCATAAAATGCAGTAAATGAACAGTATGCATAGTCCAGCCAAACTTTGTAAAGTTCTTTGGGATTTTAAAAAGGAAGAATATATACAAGTGAAAAACATTATTTCCTATCTTCTTTTTGACCAGCACTGCCTGTTTGCTTTGGAAAAAGCTAGTGGAGCATATTCAAGTTAATTTACACACTAGGAATTTAACAAGAAAAGAAAGAAAAAGTGGAAAACTGAGCTAAGACCTCTGTTTATAATTTGTTTAGATTTGCTTTACAAAAGTAGAGGTGAGATTGAAATGAAAATTGGAACGCAGCAGCAGAGTTGTTATTAAAGCTGTTTGTTTTTAGATGATAGGGAAAAGGGAAGGAAATTGGATGTTTCTAATAGAACATATTCAGCAATTTTATGACCTTTTCATTAGCACAAAGCAAAGCTCCTTCACAAAGAGCACCAGTTTAGTGCTACCACTTTTTTCGGTGTATTTTAACTGACCTGTGGAGTTTTGGAATGTACACATAAAGGACAAGTGCACCATCTTCACAAAGCAGCATGGATTAGAGGAAAGAAAGGGGCCAAATCATTAAGTCCCTTTTTGGGGTAAAGGTTCTGTTTTTCTCAATAGCATTGCTGCTCAGATAATAAGTTTCATGCAGAGATTTTCATCTGGCTAGCACAGTATGGAAACATACACCAGAACAGGGCAGACACACAGTCATCCACTTCATTATCTCAGTACTGAAAATAAGATTAGATAGAGTTTCTGTTATTCTATTCTGCTTTTACATTTCAACATAGTCACAAGTGTAAACAGAAGGAGCTATGGAGGAGTTTCTTTAAATGTAAAAAGTTTTCATTCTATGACAATATTTGAGCAATGTCTTAACAAGTAATTATGACTGAATAACTTCATATCAGTCAGTGAATTAATCTGAACCTGTGGTCAAGCTCTCATATCCCAGCCTAGACAGCAGCCAGTTTCTGTATTCCATGAATACTCACTCCTGTCACAAGCTGTCTGCAACCAGTTTCTAAAGGAAATTGGTGTGCAGACTACCTCACTCCATATTTAATGCTAGCTTCAGTAATAATTAAAAATTAGGAGAGATCTTCAGGAAAAGCAATTAATTATGTATGCAAAATGCATCAGCTAAATTTGGACACACAATTACATGACTAATCATAGCTTTAAAAGGTTAGGAATTGCTGTTGCACACTTAAAAGGATGCTGGTGACCTAGCCTATCCCAGATGCCTGAACTTTCCTACTTAGAAGATTCATAGTTTGTTTGCTAACCCAAGCGTATGCCTGGCAGACTGTTTACACTGGCAATGCAAATGCAAATGTCCATATCAAAACTCCAGAAACATCAATATCAGAATTTCTTTGCTCACTGTTGGGAATACCTTAATCCCCAGTTTTGAGGAGTTTCCATGCAAGTCACTTCTGAAACTTGTTTTTGCAGTAAATCACTGTTATAAAATAAAATAAAATAAAATAAAATAAAATAAAATAAAATAAAATAAAATAAAATAAAATAAATAAACTACCACCATTTGGACTGGCATTCAGGTAGTTTTTATGTGCGTAAATTCCCATACAAAGCTGTGGGATGAAGCACAAGTTGTGTCACTTCTGAAACTATCATCACACTTAAAAACTGATTCAATTTGAAAGCAAACATCAAGAAATTTTGGAATAAATTCTTACTCCTAAAACTACAGGCCCTGCTGTATTTCCCAGTGTGACATCACAGCAGGTTGATCTTGAGTCATTTGAAAACTTTAGAGGTTACATTTAGTGAGTTCACCCCAATTATTATTATTATTATTATTATTATTATTATTATTATTATTATCATTATCATTATCATTATCATTATCATTATCATTATCATTATTTTATATTATTATTGTTATTTTATATTATTATTGTTATTTTATATTATTATTATTATTATTATTATTATTATTATTATTATTATTATTATTATTATTATTATTATGGTTGTCGTTGCTTGTTTGTTTGTTTCAGGGATCACTTAATCTTCTGATGCAATTTCCCAGTACAGTTAAATTTGGTTTGAAGTAAAATTTCAGTTTTACAATATAATAAATTTTTGCCAGTTCAATCAAAGGACTTTTTAAATTTATTTTATTATTTTTTAATATGCTTATATTTAGAACATACAACCACGATGGAAGTGTTGTACTTCTCACTGTTTAAGTGCCAGCAATATAAAACTGTTGTCATTAGCTGTTAAAGGGTTTTCATTCAGCAGCTTAAAAGTATAGAACGGGGGTTCCTCAGGTCACAGAGTAAGTGAGTGATGTGAGGATGACTAACTCTCACTTCTCCTAGTGTGTACTTAAGTTTCTGCTGCTTTTCTATGGAAGCTATATCTTTCTTGTGTATCTTGCTAACAAACAAACAAAAAAAAAAAAAAAACACATTTAGTGTATGATTATAAAACGAAACAAAACAAAAATAGAGGAGCAGACTAGCTTTCCGGTTTTGTTTGTTTGTTTGTTTGTTTGTTTGTTTTATATATTTTTTTTTCCTATTACTTTTTATTTCACTACTTCTGGAAGCACCTTACATATCAATTGACATGAGTTAAATAGAGCCCTGAAGGCAGACTATGCAGCTATGTAACAGTGTAATAAGTTATATTATATGCCAAAATGTGACAAACAAGTTATATCTCACATGAATGTTAAAAAGTTAGTGCGGGAAAAATTATTATTATTTTTTTTGGTTCACCATTTAGACATTAATATCTGTAAAAAATATTTCCTGTAAGAAATATCAGAATGGTATTGTCAGTTTTGCCATTTTTATGTCTTTTCCCTACCTCTCAATCAAAAGGAAGAAATATTAAAACACAGGACAAATTCCCTTGCTGTAGTCTACAATGAGTAATATTTTACTCTGAAAGTAATATTTAGTAATCACATTCTCTTCAATGGAACAATTTGGAAATAAAATATTAGTTAAGACAAGTCAGTTAGAACCTTTCTCTCTTAGATGAAATAGTTTTTCTACAAGATCAGAGTCAACAAGATCAAAAAATTCCTAGCCTCTCCAACTAAGGTCCTAAGGTATCTGATAAGTTAAGCTGTATCTTCTCCACCAAAATAATTTCATGACCCTCCTAGATGCTCCTAGTACCTCCTTTAGGTACTCATAGGCCACTAAAATGTCTCTCCAGAGCCTTCTTCTCTCAGGACTGAACAACCCTAAATCTCAGCTTGTCTTCATAAGAGAGATGCTTCAGCCTTCTGACTGTACTTGTGGCCCCTGTCATTTCAACAGGTGAATCCTTCTTATGTTGGGGGCCTCAAAGCTGAATACACAACTCCATGTGGGGCTTCAGGAGAGCAGAGTAGAGGCGGAATCACTTCCCTTGATCTATTATGCTTCTTTTGATGTAGCCCAAGATATGACTGGATTTCCATCTTCAAACCCACATTGCTGGCTCATGTTCAGTTTTTCATCCACCAGCACCCCAAGTCCTTCTCCTCAGAGCTGCTCTCAATGCATTCTTCTCCTACCATGTATTTATACTTGGGATTTACCTGACCCAGGTGCAGGACCTTACAGTTGTCTTTGTTGAACTTCCTGAGTGTTGTGATTTAACCCAGCAGGCAGCTAAGCACCGCACAACTGCTCAAGGTTTTGTGGTGTAATTGCATGAAGTAACTAGGAAAATAAAACTAGCATTCACATTTTTAAGGAAAAGGTATGGCATTGAAGAGGCTTTCAGGGTAGGGCATAACTGCATTACCTGAACGTTCCCTAGGCTCCCAAACTTAGATGCTATCACGCTGGGGAAACTTGGTATGCTAGCCCTAAGGAACAGCACGGAGCAAAGAGTGGAGTGGAGACACCACGGCTAGGCTCTGTAATCAGATGGGGCCTCAATTGTTCTTGTGCACAAAGCTGCACTTTTTGCCGCCCTAAGCCAAAGACCTGTCATGTTTTGACAAATGCTGTACCCTAGTGTACTTTTTGCTCATTATAATATCATTATAATACCAAAACACACCTCCATCCCAAAAGCTACCCGCCTCCAAGGTGCGACCACCCCTCACTGAGCATGCGCCCTGAATTTCTCGGAGCCTATTACTTTAAATGGAGACGGGAGAACTTTACACCAATCATAACTAAGATATGCTTGACTAGAGCCACTCAAGCTCCACCCAAAAGAGAGAAAATAATATAAATTGGCCCAAGAGAGAGGGGATGTTAGGGAAGATACCACCATCAGGGGAGATACCATCCCGAGGAAATACAACATCCTTAGGACCTCCTGACTCCTGGGATCAGTCGACGGGCTGAGCCTCTCTTCCTCCCCCATTGGGATGCCTTTGGGTGAGATCTGAATACTTGCTTATAAATCTCTATAGAGTCTTTGATCCTTTTAACACGTTTATTTCTAGGCTGCGCACCTGTGACACCTGTAACACCTGTAACACCTGTTACACATCTGTAACACCTGTAACATCTGTAACACCTATAACACCTATAACACCTGTGTATTTAATGCATACTAGCTTGCTTTTGCAGACAGTCACTATCGCTGGCAATCCAAAAGAACCTGATTATCTGTTGCTGTAATAAACCATACTCGATTGCATTGTGATAGCTCTCATTAAGTACAACTAGGGTGAGGGTGGTTATCCGTGATAGTTCAGTGTTCTGAATCTAACCAGACCCTCAGATGGTTAATGCATTTTTGGTGAATGTCTGAACGGACCCCCAGACCGTTAATGCATTGATGGAGAATGTCTGACGGGACCCCCAGATGGTTAACGTGTTTTTGGTGAATGTCCGACTGGTTCAGTACTCTGAATCCAACCAGGCCCGTAACGGTTAAACAGCTACACCCCTTAACGTGACAGGTTTGTCCTGGTTTTGGCTAGATTAGAATTCATTTTCCACCTAGTAGCTGGTATGGAGTTTTGTTCTGGATTTAGGATGAGAATAATGTTGATAACACAGTAATGTTTTAATTGCCATAAAGCAGTGCTTACTGCTGAGGACTGTTCAGCTTCTCACACTGTCCTGCAAGCGGGCAGGCTAGGGGTGCAGCAGGAGTTGGGAGGTCACAGAACCAGGACAGCTAATCCAAACTGGCCAAAGGGGTATTCCATACCATATGGCGTCATGCTGAGCAATTAATATGGGGGGGCTGGCTGGAGTGGGGGGGCCAGCTGCTTGGGGATAGGCTGGGCATCGGTCAGCGGGTGGTGAACAATTGCATTGTGCAACACTTACTTTATCTACATTATTAGTACTAATACTATTATAATAGTAATTATTATTTTCCTTTCTTTTCTGTCATAATATACTATCTTTATCTCAACACACAAGTTTTCATTTTTTTCCTGCTTCTCTTCCCCATCCCACTGAGGGAGGGAGAGGGTGAGTGAATGGCTGTGTGGTGCTTATCAGCCAGATAGGTAAAACCACAACAAGGTATAACAACAACAACAACAACAATAATAATAATAATATACAAAACAAGTGATGCACAAGGTTGCAATGGGTTGCCCAGAGAGCTGGTGGAGTCATCGTCCCTGGAAGTGTTTAAGAAAAGGTTGGAGGTGGTGCTTAGGAACATGGTTTAGTGGGTGATGTTGGTGGTAGGGGGATGGTTGGACCATATGAATTTGGAGGTGTTTTCCAACCTTGATGATTCTATGATTCTATGATTCAGCCAATTCCTTACCCACCAAGTGGTTCATATGTCAAATACACATCTCTCTAATTTAGAAAAAAGGATACCATGTGCAAGACAGTGTCACATGTGTTGCACACATATAGGGAGATGACATCTGTTGCTCTTCTATTATCCACCAACACTGTAGTCCTGTCATAAAAGGCCACCAAATTTGTTAGGCATGATTTGCTCTTAGTGAAGCCAAGTTGGCTGTTACCAGTCACTTGTCTGTTCTCCAGGGCATAGTTTCCAGGAGGATCTGCTTCATGGTCTTGTCAGACATAGAGATTTGACTGACTGTTCTTGTCTTCTTGTAGTTCTTGTCTTCCTTTTTTCTCTTTTTTAAAAATGGGGGCTATATTTCCCCTTTTTCACTCATTGGGAACTTCACAAAACTTCCAAAACTTCTCATTGTGAGGAAGAATATTCAGGACATGAATGATGTCATGTAACACCTAAAAACTCTGTGTTTGTAAACACATGTAGAATACAAAGATTAACATTCTGTGTATCTTAAGACAACATTGCAAAACCCTTGGGTTTTCTTAGTTGGTTCTACATGAGAATATTTCCAACTCTTGTTCCTGGAATAGAATAACTATTTATACTGTGTCTCAACATTGCAAATGTAATCTCTGTGCACACATTATTATGGAATAACAGTACCAGCACTGGCTTTCCCTAACATGTTATTCTTTGCAAATTAAGTTGTTACAGCATGCAGTCCAATAATAAATGAACATCAGTACTAGACAACCTGTGCTCAGCCCACTAACCTCTGTCTTAACAGTGCACAAAATTGTACTTCCCAGCTGAAATATCTGTCATCCAGATAGCTTCTTAGTACATTTTATATACTTCGCAGTGTTTAAGTCTCTTCAAATTTTGGTGATTAGGAGGTATAAGACATTTGAAAAAGAAAACAAGCAAACACACAAACAAACAAAAAGGTAAAATAAAACCAAAAGAGTACCCACCTTGTTGTTACATTTATCTTGTAACAGGTCTTTTTTTTTTTTTTTTTCTCCACATAAAAAGTGTGTCCACTCAGTCATTGATGGATTTTTTTTTTTTTTTTTTTTTTTTTTCTGGTTTCTCACAGTGACACTTCTTGATGATATGGCTGAGAGCAGAAGTCACCACACTGCCTCCTGGTCAGTAATTTATGTCAGAATAATAATAATAAAATAATAATAAAAATAATAAAAATAATAATAAAAGATGCTTGGTTGTTTTGGGAAGTGATTTTTTAGTATTTGTGTTAGACTAAGTTACAGTCTTTCTGAATGAAGCCATTCCCCACTTATTCTTCCTCCTTTCTGCATATAAAACAATTTGCAATACAATCAATTTTTCTTTTCTGATGTTCCATCTGAACATTCAGGAGTTTCTTTGGAGTGTTTAATTCTGAGGATGATGTTACATATAACAAATTTTAATTACTAATTAAGAAAGAAAATATTCCTTTCTCTTTCAAATTAACCAGGGTTATGAAATGAATTTTTGAAATACATTAAAAAATAAAAACAAAAATAAACATAAAAAATGAGTTTTCCTTATGTACAATGTCATTTGTCCTCCCTTATTAACATCAGTTAAGAGAAAAATCAAAGTACAAACTTCTATTAATAACATGGAGATATTTTCCAGATATAAATAACAAAAGCTTCCCCTGATAAGCATTTTCTACGTTGGCAGTAATTTGTTTTTGGTATATACCTTATTGTTAGCAAAATGAACTGACTCTTTTTCACTCATGAGGCCATCATCTTTCTCAGCTGAAAGAACAAAGAAAGTCTTTACAAAATTTCATTTACTTTATTTCATAGTTCTGAAATGACAAATATTTGAAGTCTATTTTTTAATAAAAAAAATATACAGAGTATATATGTGTTGTAAATATATTTTTAACAGCTAAAGTTCAATTTAAATTTCCTAAAACCTTCTACATTAAGATTACCTTAACATTAAGAGTTCATTGTGGCAATGGATGCTCTGAGAGTTGCAAAATACTTTGGTTTGCTTTATAGTCCTGTATCTAATTCATAGATTTAATAGAAAATTCAGAAACAAGCTATTGGTATCCAGGCAGAATTTTCTGAACCGTTTCTAAAACTGATCCATGTCATGATAAAAATTATTTAGAAAACTGAGACAACTCAATTTCTTTGAAGTCCTCCAAATAGTTTAATATCTTATTATATTTGAAGCCAATTATGTGGAGTGTAAAATCTAATTTGCACTAAACTTCATTTTGTTTCATAAAATATATTAAACACTGATTATAAAAATTTCATTATTTAATTTATTTACAAAGAACATAAATGTAAAAAGAGCCCAAGTATTTAGGCAGATACATTGGTTATCAATAGTTATAACAAAAGAAAGTACAGTTTTTACCATACTGTATGTACTAATTCTTCCTTGTTATCAAGTAAAGGTTATCCCCTAAATGTGTGAAATGAATAACATAATTATTATTCACAATACTTTTATTTTTCCTTCCTACTCAGCTCAGGCTGAGAAAATTAAATTTAAAAAGCAAACCCATGCAAACTTTTTATACCTACTTCAGTCTCCCTTGAAGACAAAATATCTATCTAAACTTTCTCTTTAGCAGCCACGAACCCTGAATTATTTATTTTCCACTGGGAAGAAGGAAGATAAACTATTTTCCGGTGAAAGCTGTATTAGTCAACAGGTGTGTGAAATATTAATCTCCTACCACACTATCTCCTTTATTTTCTGTTATATATGAGAGCACAACAAATACCTCTAAATGGCATGTCTGAGTTAATTCCACACCCGGACTTTCTATGCCATCTTGGCATGGGAATGTCCTCAGCGTGGCCATTACAGCTTTGTGGATCCATTGAATTCAATATGCATTCACGAGAGAATTGTGAAACAGATATTCTCCAAAGCCACGTTTTTTTTCTTTCCACAATGAACATTCCTTTTTCTTTCATTTGCTACTCTCCAGTACAAACACAAAATGCAAGAGTCATCTTGAATGTAGGGCAAGTTCTTGATACTCATGGTAAAAAATAAATAAAATAAAATAAAATAAAATAAAATAAAATAAAATAAAATAAAATAAAATAAAATAAAATATAAAATAAAATAAAATATAAAATAAAATATAGAAGATCTTTCTTCACATGAGCATGTTGTTAAAACTGCAATGATTGGCCTCAGCATATTAAAACTTCAAATTCTTTAGACCTTTAACTAGATGTAGCAAAACAGAAAAGAGAGGAACAGAAACCAAAGCAACCCCTTTTTACATTTCTCAGGAGCATGATACTATAAGCATTGGTTAGGCTAAAATGGTTAGGTTTTCATGTGGCTACAAGGTAGCTCCTCTGTAGTCACTTGGTGTCAAACTTATCAAATTTAGTACTTCCACATAAAATTTGCTTTTCTTTTATATATATATATGTATGTATATATTTCCCTACTATTTGGAGTCAGTCACAAGAACTGAATGAAATTCATATTCAAGGTAATAAACTCCAAAATGTGCTAAAAATAGACAAATTTAGTGACTTACTGTGATTTATGCCTTTTCACTATTTTTCTTTTTTTTTTTTTCAGGCTTAAAATTCATACTGTTTTTCATACCAATTAGCTTAAGGACATCACACATCCACCTGAGCATTGCACTATGTTATTAGCAGGTATGTTTTCAAAACACTGAGCACAGTTACTTAGCTGTAACAGCTTTGTAAATTTACAGTCTCTACTTCCCCCCTCCTCTGCCCCCCTCACTTCTGTTTCCATCCCTATTCAGTATTATGGTTACAGTGCAGCATCTATGGACAGACTCTTTGGTCCTTAATATTGTAGCTAGAGCCTTTACATCCTCGTGGTAGGAGAGTGAATATTGAAGTACTCTGTGTGCATGTACTTCCTTGTAGCTTATTAATGACAGCATTTTTTCTTCTTAATATTCTGTCCATGTTCGTGTTCACAGGAAGGCTGAATGATGTAGACTGTTTCTTGAAATCTTTGCCTTGATGATTTTTTGCTTTCTTTATCCACATTAGCATGGGGTACAATCAAGAAATAAAAGCCTATTTCTGAGATACTGATAGAAATAGCAGAGTGCTTCCCTCCTCACCCCTCCCTTTCACACTCTCCCTTTTCTTTCTTGAGCAAATGATACTTTTTTATGCATGACTTTCTTTGGGAATCAGATTGATTTTGTCTCTCTTCTCAGTGCTCATCTGTAATCCTACCAAAGGATTACATACAAGTATTCTTGTATGTATTCTCAAGAATATGTATTCTTGTACTCCCAAGAATATGTATTCTGCATACAAGTCAGCTTCTTCTGAAAGTTCATCCAGACTCTTCATGCTTTTTTTTTTTTTTTTTTCCAGAGATTTACTCTACAGTTTCATTTCCTCTTCCCATCCCCTCATAAATTCTAAACCTCATTGTGTTTCTATGATGTGCAACTAACAGAATATTTTGTAATAATGCTACACACATGAAATAACATTTAATTGCTCCTAACATTCTGGAGTAACCCAAAGGTGTTTATTTATTTTTATTTTTTTTTTTTATTATTATTTTCAATTGAAAAGCAAGACAAGAAAAGTGTTATTATTTTTTTCTGCATTAATATTTTGGAATGAGTTTTATAACTTATTATGAAGCATTTGGTAAGTTACCAAGAATAGCTTCAAGAACTGGCCTCTGTTATAGAGCTCCTTTTACCCAAAGAACCATATTAAATCATGTAGAATAATTGAATAAGCCACTATATTTTCTTCAGGAAAAATAAATAAATTAAAACAAAACAAAACAAACAAAACAAACAAACAAACAAAACAAAAACAAACAAACAAACAAACAAACAAACAAAACAGCTGTTTTATCTGACCTAATTCTCAGATTAAAACTGTTCTGAGAGAAAGTCATAGTATATTTTCCTCTAATTTTTGCTGAAGATAGTCAGATTCACAAGCTTGGAAACAGTATAGAAACTTATTATTAATGTCACATAGCATATTCTTGATCAGCTATACACAAAGAGGATTCTTTCTGAATGAATTCATTGCAATGTGTCAACAACCTTATTTTTAAGGTCCACATGGGAACAACATGATTGCAATGTTCAAGTTGTGCCTCCAGGTACAGGAGGCTTTAAACCTGACTCTTTGACAACATATATATTCTAAAACATACTTATAAAGTTTTAAATACTTTCCTTTCTTTTTTAAATAGTATGTGAAATAGAGTAAACCAATATCTGACAGCGTGGTGTCATAAGTGAACAAATAATGCTATATCTTCTTTTTATACTTTTGTGTATATAGCAAGAAAATCAAAAATTTTGTATTATTATAATATATATTTTTAATCTTTTATATCTTATGGACTCGCATATACAAATCAGGATTACTATATGATATAGGACAAGTGAACTCAGCTTCTATTTAAATCTTCCCATTATCTTCCTGGAAAACCTGAGCTGGTAAAGCAAAACATAAGTGACACGGTTACAGAACATAAGAGAATGGAATTCTGTCCTCATAGAAAGAGCTTTCAGAAACTCTTTCCTGATAGTTAATCTGACTGAAATTTTTTTCTTCAAGGAAGAGAAAGGAAGGAGGAGAAGGAGAAGGAGAAGGAGAAGGAGAAGGAGAAGGAGAAGGAGAAGGAGAAGGAGAAGGAGAAGGAGAAGGAGAAGGAGAAGGAGAAGGAGAAGGAGAAGGAGAAGGAGAAGGAGAAGGAGAAGGAGAAGGAGAAGGAGAAGGAGAAGGAGAAGGGCTCTTTTCCCCCATCCCAAGAATTCTGAGAACACTTTCCTCCACTTTTGATAAAACATAAAGGAATAATTGTAAAGCTACACAATGCAGTTCCTTTTCCACAGTCTTGATTCTATTATCTGCTTCGGTATTCTTTCAGAAACTAACTCCCTGCTGTGAAGAATTTGCAAGAAATCTACATTATAGCAATTGTTCACTGTAATTTTCTGCAAAGACTGATCTCATAGAAAAAAATTGTTTCTTCTCCCCACCCTCACCCCTCCCCTGCAAGTCGCCATTATATAATTAATGTTGCATGGTAACATACAGGACTGTGAATTACCCATATTTAATAAAACATTGCAAAACTCAAACTGTGCTACTCCTGTATGATTAAATTATTTCATTTTATTTATTTATTTATTTTTATTACCACTGGAACTTAGACAAGGAAGACCTGTATTACAATTCTATACCTTCAGTCATTGATTAGTGTTTGCTTTAAATATCTGGAGCATAGCCATTATAAATTACTTACCTTCATAATAACTTTGGACATAACCATTATTTCTTCTCCCTCTCCCAACAATACCCTCCCCCCCGTACCCCCCACGCCTGTCTTGAATATCAATATTTGTTCTAAATTCTTTACATTCCAGGGGATATTGCACACAGTGTCTCACCTCCTAATTGTACTTTATTCAATAATGAATCTCATTACTTCTAGTGGCAGTAGGATTGCTCTTAGAACTTAATAAACTGAATGTACTTTTAGTATTACTTCAGTGACTTTGGAGCCTTCTTCTTTAGGACTGAATGTATATTTATATGATTGTATATATATTAACAAACCCGTACACATAGGTTTGTTAATACTTGGGATGGAACTTGTGTCTCTGAGTTTTTACTGACCTAATCCAATATATCCATAATTCCACTCATTAATTATTATAAGCCTCTTCATACCCTCTCCAGGTAGTGTTTATCAGCTTAGTTTGAGCCCTTTCTAAATGCCGTTATTGTTTTCTCCTGAGGCAGGGCCTGCTCGGCTGCCTGCACCATCTTCCTAGATCTTGCAGTTCCAGAAGCATCATGAGATTTTGGCAAATCTTCATCAACAACATAGGCAAGCTAGAAGATTTCCAAGGCTTCCATTAAGAAACAAAATAAAGTCTTATATATTTATTAGTATCAGAAGAACTATAGTATTAAGTTAGGAAATTCAACTTTACATTTTTTATTTTTTATTTTTTTAATTTATATATTAATGGCACATCACATATGTCAATAACAATATACATGAAATATAAACAACAATATCCTAATAAATTAATATTTTAATAAAATGCCCATATCTTTTTGGAAAAGACAAATACAATATTTAATGTTTACACATCCGCAGCAGTTTCCTTTTTTAACTCCAAAGCTAATGAACTAGATTTTTTCTTCCTTGAGTCCAGAAGCTGCATAAGCAAAAGGGCAGGGTAAAGCATGCTCTGAAAAGAAGCTCAACCTGGTAAGAATAAGAAAATGGGCTCAAAAAGGGATGGGTAAGAGTCTTGTTGCTTGTTGGACTAGATATGTCTCTGATAGATATCATGATCTACTCCAGGGTTTCTTTATGCTTCATGAACAACTTCCCCAGAAGTGAGATGAAACACTACACATGTACACATGTATTGGGATTATGTGGCATTGTTTAGGTAGTGGGGGACTGAAGCAGTGACTTCTGTGAGAAGAGACAAGAAGCTGCCCCATATTAAATCACAGACAACTCATGTGGGCTCCAAAAGGGACATGCCACTGGTTTTGCTTTTGTGAGAGTAGATTTAAAATAGGTAAAAAGCTGTTGCACAACAGCAGCTGGGAGACAGAAGTGAGAAAATGTTGAGAGAAACAACCCTGCAGACACCAAAGTCAGTGAAGAAGGAGGGAAAGAGGTGCTACATGTTTGGAACCAGAAGTTCCCCTACAGTTCCTTCCTTACCACAAGGAGGACCATGGTGGAGCAGGCTGTCTCCCTGCAGCCCATGGAGGAGGCCACAGTGGAGCACATGGATGTGACCTGAGAAAAAGCTGCAGTCTGTGGAAAACCATCACAGGAACAGACCTGGAGCTTCAGCCTGTAGAGAGGATCCAATGGTAGAGCAGGAGGTCTGACAGGAGCTGCTGCCCATGGGGGACCCATGCCAGAACAGTTTGCTCCTGAAGGACAGACACCATGGTATAAATCCATGTTGGAGCAGTTCTTAAAGAGTTGCATCTTCTGGGAAGGTTCAGTTCAGGAAGGACTGCATCCTGTGGTGGGGACTCCACAATAGATCAGGGGAAGAGGGTGACCATGAAGGAGCATCAAAGGTGAAACATTATGAACTGACCTTAATTCTCCTTTCCTATTCCCCTGTGCTACTTGAGGGGAGGAGGTAGAAAAGGGTAGATGTGGGAGAAGTGTTTTTAGTTTAGCTTTGTTTTCTTACTGCTCTATTATTAGTATACAATAACTTACACTAAACTCTCTTTGCTGAGTCTGTTTTGCCCATGACAGTAATTGGTGAATGATGTCCCTGTCCTTATCTCAACCCATCAGCCCATTTTCTTCATGTATTCTCCTCCTGTTCGTTTGAGGATGGGGAGTGAGAGAGCAGTGTTGTGGAGTTTAGCTAGCCATCAGGGTGAAACCACCACAACATGGTGCTAACTGACAGACATGATCTGCTAACAAGCTGTGTTCTGATTTATATATATTAAAAAAACTCTGACAACTTCCTTACAGATTCCTTTAACTTAGTGTCAGAACTAAATGAAATGGGATAAAGAATCATTCTCTACAAGAACCTTTTCCAGTTCCAGGTACATAGACCTACTCCTGCATTCTCTGGCTGTTTTTCTCGCTGCGAGAAGTACTGCAAGACACAGAAAAATCTTAGTAGATTGACTAAAAACTCAGCTAATTCATGCAAATTAATAAAGCATATGAAATTAACCACAAGACTTGGACATTTGATTCTACAGCACTCCAAGTCGTTGTTGTGTTTTGTTTTTTTTCTTTTCCCGTAATAATACTGTCTATATTCACACAGAAACATGATTACTTGCTTTAATGCACACAGGAAAAATTGTGAAACAGACTTGTTAAGATTTTACCATATTGTTTCACTTTGTTAGAAACACAAATGATTACTCAAGATAGATACCAAGAATTATACATTTCCCCTCTGGACATCTTTCTTGGAAGAAAACAATACACCATATGACCCAAACCATTTCTTTGAACCTATGTGCAAACGCTGAAAAATACCTGGGGTAAACATAATAAAACAGAGAACAAAGTGAGTTCCTAACTCAGTAATGTCATTTTAACCACAAGTTGAAATGATCTTTATAAAGGATCTGACTATTACTACGTCTATTTAGATAAATTCACTTGATGATGTCTTCTTGTTATTGTTTTGTCAATAAGTATTTACCTGAGTCAAGTCTTTGAAGTGCTACTTGATATTGAAGAGAAAATGGTAAAATATTTCTATTTATTCTCATGATTGAGATGCCAGAAAAAAATTATTAAGTTCTATTACTTTTCACAGAATCACAGAATTGTAGGGGTTGGAAGGGACCTCGAAAGATCATTGGGTCAACCCCCCTGCCAAAGCAGGTTCCTTAGAGCAGGCTGCCCAGGTAGGCGTCCAGACAGGCCTCGAATATCTCCAGAGAAGGAGACTCCACAACCTCCCTGGGCAGCCTGTTCCACTGCTCTGTCACCCTCTGTACTGGGTCTGGCTGGAATGTTAACTTTCCCGGCAGCAGCCCATACAGTGCCATACTCTGTACTTGTAGCTGGAACAGCAGTGTTATCACACCAGTGTTGTGTCTACTGCTGAGCAGCAGTGGCACAGCATTGGGCCTTTCTCTAACCCTCCTAGGGGGTGGGCAAAAAAGTGAGGAGAGAAACATCACTAGGGCAGCTGACCTAAACCAATCAAAGGGATATTCCATACCATGTGGTGTCACACTCAGCAATAAAAGGTGGAAACAGGAAGAAGAGGGGAGGGGTGGGCTCTCGTTGAGAAGACGTCAGTCCTCCTCTCGAACACCGGCTGCGTGCGTTGAGGCCTTGCTTCAAGGACGTGGTCAATCATCGCTCATTTGTGGGAAGTAGAGAGTAATTTCTTTCCTCTGCACTTCCATATAGCTTTCATTTATTTTGTTTGTTTGTTTTCCTCCCTTTTTTCCCCTTTCCCTTTTATTTCCCCTTAGTTAAATTGTTTAGTTCATGGTAGTCTTTATTTAATTATTATAATTATTTCCCTTTAATTAAATTATCCTTATCTGAACCCGTGAGTTGTTCTTTGCTTTACTTCTCCCCCTCCTCATCTAAAGGAGGGGGAGTGAGAGAGCGGTTGTGGGGTTTAGCTGCCCAGCACGGTAAAACCACCACACCCTCACAGTGAAGAAGTGCTTTCACATGTTGGTTCGGAACCTCCTGTGCTCCATTGTGTGGCCATTACATTGTCCTGTCTCCACAAACCACTGAAAAGAGGTTGGCCAAATCCCTCTGTCTCCCACACCTCAGGTATTTATACACATTGATGAGATCCCCAATTTGATCACTTAATCAAATTGTATAATAGACAATCTTCCAGTTTTATTTTATTTTATTTTATTTTATTTTATTTTATTTTATTTTATTTTATTTTATTTTATTTTATAATGTATACTCCACACTGAACCTATTCCCATATGAAAAGACAACTTCTAAAATATTTCTACATTTTCCCCCCTTTCCTTCCTTCCCCTCCATGGTAAAGCTAGTAGATCTGTGATTATATACATATTTTTTTCTTTTTACCTTTTTTTTTTTAATGTGGTCTCTATTTACATTTATTTTGTACTGTAAATACAACCTGTAAAGAGAACAATAATAAGTTATTTTTACATCGAAATCAGTGATGCAAAATCTGGGGCAAAAACTTCATTTGGATGCTCATGACAGCAGTATATTGCAACCACTAGGAAAACTAGCAGGGCTAATATCACAGAATCAAACTAGAAGTATCTTCTGACAAGAATATGCAATCAATCTTACTTGACCTAACATTAACCAAGTGACATATGACTCCTGCAATTTAGTAACATATGCTAGATATCAGGAATGGGGTCATAATTAGAAAGAACTGCAGAGTTTTGTACTCTCCAAAGCAGAGTGTCAGGAGATAAGAGTGGATGAGCTATTTGGTTGGGATGTATCTAGCCTACAAAAGGTGACGTGGCTACTACACAAAAAGTAAATTCAGTGGCTTTTCTAATAGACTGTGACTAAATATAGGTAAGATATTATTATCTTTATTTGTATAAGATAAGTGAATCACCACAGCTGTTGGATAAATCATATTGGGTGATCATGTGAAAGCTCAGAAGAGCTGACTCTTGGAAGGTCCTCCTTACAAAGTTAATTTTCAAAATAATAACAGATGGCAGCTGGAATATATACATACCTAGGACAAAAATATGCACCCATCAAACTTGTAACTTACAAGTTAATTTAAGAACCTTATTATTACATCAATATTTTCTCAACAAACCTACAAGTAGATATACAAAATAAAAACAAACAAAATAGTCATGGTTGACTTTTTCTTTTCTTGTGAGACGCTGCTATAATCACTGAATCAAATCACGTGTTATAAACAGATGATTATGTTAATTTAAAATGACTGGCTTGATGTTTATGCAGCATTTATGCCTGTACTTATTTTATTATAAATAGTTTATTAAACAGATACAACTGGTCATCCACCAACAAAAGTAAATTTGTTTTAAGGATTATTGCCCAATAAATAACTTGCTGAGGCTTATCTAAACCATATTTATTAAAATTCCTAACCCTTAAAATAAAGCTAGTTCATTTTCAGCAATTACTGTGGGCTTCTAACATTTTTGTGTTGTGTGTGTTTTACCATATTCTTTACAAAGGAGAAATAGACACCTACAGATAGGTAACAATTAAAAGTAAACCTTTCTATTTTTGTTTGTTTGTTTGTTTGTTTTTCCAAAATGATTCATTTACTAAATGTAGGAAATTAAAGCTGTGTCCACATTACTTTGAGGATCCCTAAGGATATGCTATCCTTATTGGAAGAAACTAAAAATTCAGCAACAGCTAAAATATTCACCAGGAAGAGGAGAGAGATACAGTTCCACCTGTAAAGACAAAACAGCCCTTAAATGTTGTTAAAGACATTAAATAATAGAAACAAAAAGATAGAAAATATTCAGTGAAAATGATGACAATGCATTCATAGAAGATAACAATAAGATAAGGGAGTAATACCTTTCCTTCATAAGAGTGAAAATTGAAGACGAGATTTACAGTTAAGGAAGTGAATTTGGATGACAGTTTCTAATTTAATTTACGGATACACCAGAAAATCCTTAAGTAATTTGGGACAAGCCCTTTGAACTTTCTGTGATTCTGGTTTCCAAATGGCAAAATAGGGTTATTAACAAAGAGACTTTATTTCAGAAAGATGGATAGTTCTGTGAATAATCTGGCCACATCCATTTTGGCCAAAGATACTGGGGGTATATTTCTAGTCAGTGGGTCTTTTGAGATGGGGTCTTATCTTTCTAATTGCTGAACATATTATGAAATATCTTTAACTGGGGGAAATGATAGTGGTTGGCCTGCTTCAGATGCATTTTTGTTGTATCAACGAGTGCATATAAACATACAAGATTGTGTTAGATAACTTTTGGAACATTTGGAACAAAACTTTCCTAAATTTGTGCTGTGCCTGCTGATTGCAAGGTCATTTAGTGACTTTTCTGTTACTCCTCTTACACCTCCAATGAAGCTTACGGTGTTCAAAACTGAGTTTGTATGGACAGTAACAAAGGTTCCTGCAATTACAAAGTGAACACTGATAAGCGTTACTTGTTTTTAGGTAAAATCGAAATCCTAGTTAGATTACAATTAATAATAGATACATCTGTTTCATTGGAATTTTAAATTAAAATTGAATTACAAATACAACAACAACAACGAAAAAGAAACTAAACTGGTTGTACACATGTTGTTGAACTCTCCTATGTATTTTTTGTTTGCTGGTTTAACCTGAGTTTTCTCAAATTGTACATTATATTCAAGATAATGATATGTAAATATAATACAGGTTGGTGAACTTTAAGGCTGTAAGTAGTATTTGTGTGATGTTCTTTATGATTATGTTTTTTTAGAGTCATAAGGTTTAAACATATTTTAAGGTCAGTGTTGGGAATTTCTGTGGTGTTTCTAAACTTATCATTTCAATTCTCAATTTGCTACTGCTGCCATAATGTTACGCATAGGAAGAGAAGAATAAACTAAACCTGTTTCAATAACATTCCATATGTACATAAACTATAACTTACCAAATTTATAAATTACCAAAATTTAGCCATAAAAATTCTACACAAAGGTCACACAAGTCTTTTGAGATTAGATTTTATCTTCTTAGTTGCTGAACATAGTATGGATATTTTTAAATAGGAAAAATTATAGTGGCTGTCCTCTGTCCTCACAAGGATATCTCATAGGGAGCATTTTTCCCAAGCCCTATGTGTTTAAGCAATGTCCTCCTGGAGCTTTTTACTAAAGGAGAGAGCCAACAAGCCCATAGGTCCCACTATTTTTCCATTGAGAGCGGACTGAAAAAAAGTTTTAATTACATGCTTGTTAATTACATGCTTTAATTACATGCCCAGAAGTTGTCACAAATCACACTTTGAAGGTATATGCCTTTGAAGGTATATGAACTTCCTTTAACAAGCTAAACATTGCAAGACAATGCTAAACAAAGCAAGATTGCAAGAAAAATGGCCAAAGGCAGAGAAGTATGTAATAATATACTTATTTTATTTACAAGATATACCTTATTTTCCTCTATTATTCATTTTCCAAATGAACTGCAAATATTCTAAACACAATGAGGTTACTAGTTCTAGATATTTCCTTTAAATTCTCTGTCTCTGTTTCTGCTAATTTGTTAGTATCTGCTTGCACAGGTCTGCAGCATTACCTGTTATCAGTCCCTACTTTGTTAAATGAGTGATAAAATAATTTACATATTCAGTTATTACAATTATAATTATAAATATAAATTAATTTAATTTCTTCCCTTAAGGCTGGTATTATTTAATAAGATTTTTAGCATTTTTTAGTAAAACACTATTTTTTTTTTCTCAAGATAAATTCCTATCAATACTGATAGACTTTTAATCTTTTAACATTTTGGTTTCAGAAAATCTTTACTAATGGCTAAACTTATTTCCTACCAAAAAAAAAAAAAAAAAGTTTTCTGAAAGGTAAATAATATCTTCCATCCCAGAAAAATTTTCTTAGGTCATTGTTGTGATTTCAATTTTTTGAGGTATCTTACAATTTCGTAAGTCCTTGTAGACATACAGTTCATCACTATAATATCCAAGAACAAAGTGGATAGGGATAAGCTGATTTGTTGTGTTTTGTTGTTGTTGTTTTGTTTTGTTTTGTTTTGCTTTTGTTTTCTCATAATAGATTAACTTAGGTAGAAGCATTAGGTAGAAGTATACCCTACCCTACCCTACCATATGCTATTTTATCCTATTCCCCACCTGGAGCACTGTGGTCAGCTCTGGGACCCCATAGCACAAGATAGACATCCTATTCCAGGAGGGCCACAGGGATGATCAGAGAGATGGAGCACTATGAAGACAGGATGACAGAGATGGTTTTTTTCATCCTAGGGAAGAGAAAACTCCACAAAGACCTTATAATGGTCTTCCAGTGCATAAAAAGGGGCCTACATAAAAGATAAGGAGGGACTCTTTCAGATAGTGTATTGATAGGAGATGGGGTGATGGTTTATGATACCATAAGAAGGTAGGTATAGATAAGATATAAGGAAGAAATTCTTACTATGAGAGTGGTAAGGCAGTGCAAAAAGCTGCCCAGAGAAGCATCCATACAGAGATTCAATTTCTAGAAGTGTTCAATGCCAGGTTGGATACGGCTTTGGGCAACCTTATATAGTGGAAAGTGTCCCTGCCCACGGCAGGAGTTTTGGAACTAGATGATCTTTATGGTCTCTTAATAAAACAAGAACTTCACTCTATTAAACAAATTCTATGAAACTTTCAGTGTTTTAGCTCTGGAGATAAAGCTGTACAGGTAGAGCTCAGTTCCACAAATCTTTACAGCTTTAAAATTATATGCATGTTTAGCCTTATTACACACAAGGATATAAAAGCGTGGGAGATACATTAATAATTTCAAGACTAGAGACATATATATATATATATATTTAAATAATTCAATGATTTTTAAAGATGAATTTTTTTTTTTTTAATTTTTGCTATAGATTGATATTGGATTCTATTCTCTTCTGTGTATGCTTTCCTTTGGGAAAGTGCACAACAAAAATGTTCCAACAAAACTTAAACAGCAACAGATCATTGCATTAACCTGTAAAGAGAAATGATTAGGAAGTTTCTAACATAACATTTTTGAAAGAAAGTATGGATTGATCTATATTGAAACTTTTCTTGCAGAAATTTAATCAGGATTATTTTCAGCAACTGAAGATTTTATGGTAGTCAGAAGAAAAAGAGCTAGAGAGAGAAAAAAAGGCAGATAGCAGACTTCTTGACCAGACCAATGGGGGGTGTAGGAACTTCAGTTCAGCTCATACATACCTAAGCATCCCAGCTTACCCACCTTGTACTCTCTTACCATTGAATTGAAGCATTCAATTGATACATATGTCTAATTCAGTATATTATCAGCTGTTGACTTCATCATTATGTAATGGAGAAACATAGAAGCATGGAATACCAAGGCAAGAATCAGAAGATTTTGGTCTTCTGCTTCTGGGCATGACTTGCATAATATATGATACTTGACAGAAACTTGTGCAACCTCTTTCTTAAATGATGAGAACCTTACCACAACCTCTTCAGGCAATCTATTCTAATCATTCTCTGTTTTTCTTCTTAGAAAGACTTCTCAAATTAAAGACATCTCTCTGGGTGTGTATTACCACCGACTTTTACATCTTTCCTTTCATGTCATCTCTGTAAAGTTTTTTGTTTTGTTTTGTTTTAGGCTATGATCTATGAGTTGTTCCTGCTACTGTACCACAGATCAGCACCATATTTAATCTTTAATGAAGTTTGAAGCCCAGCACTAAACTTTTAGGATTCTGTAAACTTTGCATTTTTTGTTCTTGACATTACACCTTGTCATGTTCCTCTACCCAGAAAATTCTCTGAGCAACAATATTCATAATCATGTAGATGTATTTAAGACAGAGCTTTTATAAGATTGTCCCTAAATGCCTTGATTCAGACAGCCATAACTTCGCCAGTGTTCTTGGATATAATTTGTTCTCATGTAAAAGATAATAAAAGAAATGAAAAAATATTCCCATGAACTGGCCAGATGAAGAGAAAAATGGACACCATAGAAGCTTGAATCTTTTTATTTCATATTTTTTAATATATATCCAAAATATACATTTTTAAAAGTTTAAATTATATATTTTCCCTAGTGTTTTTAAAAGCACCATGCTGACACCCCAATAAATAAATAAATAAATAAACATCATCTCTAGCAAATATTGGCTTTATAAATCAGTATTATGCATTTTTACAGCACTTTTAAAAATCATGTTAATAACTCCTAAATATTACCCTTTCTAAATATTTTTTTTAGAAAAAAATAACTGAAAAAGTTTTTCTTCTGTGGATGATCTTTTAGGTCTAGTTAGGAATAACACTTTTCTAATTCAAAAGTGCAAGATGTTGTATCTGTGGTATAGAGCAGGACTTGACATTGTATGTCCAGTGTTTGTACATGCAATTATGAGTCTGGTGAATAAAGCTGACTTAATTTGACAGGGTTGAGGTTACTTCCTTTACCAGCTGACTGCTCCAGCCTCTGGTTATTGGACAACTAACTTGGTCATGGATCAGCTCCTGACAACTACAGCTCCCTGCATGTAGTTTTAAGACAAATCAAAACAAAACTGACCTTTGAAAGGTTTTAAGAGAAATTTAAACATCTGAACATTTGGCTCTGCATGGACATAGAATTAAAGTGTGACTTTGTCAGAAGTCTCAAGATAAACTATTTAATTTTCCCAACCTAATTCTTAACTAAAAGACCTTCTGTGACTTTCTAAACGTTTTTTTCAGTCATAAGTAATAGCTGAATTGTGGTCATTTCTGCAAAACACATTAAACATTAGCATCCCTGAAACACATATTAGAATAATAATATATGGCATTTATTCTCAAAATGCATTTGTTTTCTTAGCAAATTTTCAATTAAATAGTCACTTGCATTAGAATACAATAAATAATAAAATAGTATCTGAAATTCATGGGTAAAGCATTGCTAGAAATCGTCTTTGAAGTGTGTGATGAAGTGATATTATACATCCATTGTTTTTCCTCTGAGATCAGTCAAGGTTCAATTACTGTCAATAAAACAGCATTCACAGCCACTTACTCATCCTTCATGTAACAGCAGACATCATCAGTCATTTCCACTTCAAGAAAAGTTCAGATCTGTCTACATGAGTTCTATTCAAGCAAACATCACAGTCATGTATGAGTGCCTTATAAAAAAGAACTTTAATTTAAGATACTGCTGAGCAACTGAAGTGTATTTATCCTTCCTCTCCAAAATGTTCTTGAGATGTGTTTTTTTTTTTCCTTTTTCTTTTCCCCCATTTTCTTTTAGTATGTATTTCTGTTTTGAGCTTCTTTTCCTGCTGTTGCTGTTATGAAAGGAATTATGAAGTATATAAGCATAGAAACATAGAATGGTTTGAGTTGGAAGAGACCTTAAAGATCATGCAATTCCAACCCCCCTGCCATGGGCAGGGACACCTTCCCCTAGACCAAGTTGATCAAAGCCCCATCCAACCTAGCCTTAAAAACTTTCAGGGATGAGGTATTCACAGCTTCTCTGAGCAACCTGTTCCAGTTTCTTACCACCCCCATAGTAAATTTATTTCTTATATTTAATCTAAATCTACCCTTTTTTACTTTAAAACCGTTACTCCTTGTCCCTTGAAAAAGAGTCCTTCCCCAGCTTTTCTGTAGGCCCCTTTTATGTACTGGAAGGCCTCTATAATGTCTCTCCAGAGCATTCTTTTTTGCAGGCTCAATATCTTAAATTCTGTTCACCATGAAATCTGGTACTTGTCCTGTTTTCACTAAAAAGTAATACATTTTTTTTTCTTTTTTTGTTATTATTATTATTTTTGTAAAATGTAACTACTGAGGGAAATCAGGACTGCTAATCAATAGAGACTTTTAAGCAAATTTGTACTCAGACAAATCTTGTACTAAGACTTGCAATAACTCAGCAAGGAAATCAGTAAGAATTAAATATCCAATCATTAAACAACAAAAGAATATGTAGCCTTTCCAGCAAACACCAGGGAAAAAATATGATTTTGACATTCCATACTATCCAAAAGCAGCGAGCTTTGGAATGTTCAATCACCAGTTTTCCTCAAAAGCACTACAGATTAGTCCTTAATATCAGTCTTAAAGGTTTTTCCTAACATTGGAATTCATCACTGCTGTCCTCTTCCTTCTTTGGATTAAGATTCCTCACTGCTTGTCTTCCATTTGTTGATTTCAGTCTTCAACAAAGATTAGTGGTTGATAGTGATATCAATGGTATAGAACAACATAGTGCCTGTTGCTTGCTGGTGAATAGAGTATGTTACAGCAGAAACTGAAGTCTTCACTCTAAGGAGAGGAAGACATTGAGGAGAAGCAGTTTTCTCAGACAACAGAAAAGAAGAAAAAATGAGATTAGTCTGTGCCAACAGATCTCAGACCATCCTTCAAATAAATATTTTAGTTAGAGGAGTTTTTTGAGGGTTCTGAGTTTCTTTTAACAGGATTACCAACACAGAATAAGGCCTAGTCCAAGGTTGACTGTAATAAAATGAAACTCTTCCATTAACTACAGTAACCTTTGGAAAAAATCCAGATTTTGTTATATGTGTTCACAATATGCAAGTTTGAATCTCCCTTTGAGCAATAAAATCTCTTTAGTCATATTTTGTGATAATCATAGGGGACTGAACAGGATTCATGAGCCTTTTGAACCAAACCAAGGAATCTCAGAAAAACAGCCGCTCTGTGACGTTTCTGAGCAACAAATAGAACTAAATCTTTCCTGTAGCTCTGAATCAGACACAGTCATCATGTGACAGGTCCTTGTGTCAGCCACTGATGAGAGGCTGTGTGATTAGGGCACACGTCTGTCTAACATGAAATTTTATTTTTAGTATCAGAAATAATAAAAATATAGATACATCACTGAGTTAAGTGGATAATGGATAGAAAGAATTTTTTCAAATGTACAGGTGGGAACTGGCTATCTAACTACCACTAGTGTCATAAAAGCCTTCCCTATGATTTCTTCACATACTCTTAAATTATAGCTAGGCAGCAAAATATGTGTCAGTGAACTGTGGCAAGTAGTAGGATTTTACATCATCCTCTTTGTCAGAGGCCATTTATAAAATTAATTCCTTAAGGATTTCTGAAAAAGGGCAAATGCCATTGATTGCTTGCATTTAGAATAGGAAAACAAGTACCTGAATAATACATCTCTTTAGGATGGAGAATCATTTCTTTACCAGTTCAAACAATACACCAATCCTTTGTACTGATAAATTCTAAAAAGAATAATTAGTGGTCATATGTTTTTTTTTTTTTTATTTGTTTCTTTATTTGTTTTTAAATCATAACATGGAGTTTAGGATGTTCTTGCAGTATATGAATAGTTCAGACTAATATCTTTCTAAAGACAGGGAATAGTTAATTACATGTACATGATAATTTGTAAATGCTTTGGGGAATTCTACATGCCTAAAATTATAATGATGTATTGCTGTAGTCATTATGCAAAGATTTGCACTTAGATATGGGTGCATTGACCCCATTTTCATCAGTGCTTTTATTTTATTTAATGCCACCTTCCATTAGCACTAAATGTAACACACGGAGGTTTTTATAGAAGTTTTAAGATTTGCACAAAGAAAAGTTTTTTTATTTATATTCATTTAATTATTTTTTGATTCTCATGTCTTTTGACTTACCTAAGTCAGTATAATTACTATCAATATACTCATTATTTTATATATGCATATATCTTATACTTTATATACTTTATATTTTATTTACTATATATTTTGGAACAAGCCGTTCACTGATTCTAACAATTGAATGAACAG
Organism: Aythya ferina; assembly: GCF_964211825.1. Taxonomy (NCBI): domain Eukaryota; kingdom Metazoa; phylum Chordata; class Aves; order Anseriformes; family Anatidae; genus Aythya; species Aythya ferina. Next base: position 74,659,126 of record NC_140296.1, read on the forward strand.
TGTTCTGAGATATCACTGCATGCATTTTCTTATCTGTTGATATATAATTTACCTGTGTTTGCTATGATCATCTGATATCTATAACATAGGACAGAAAACTTCCCTGAATTAAATCTGCCTTCAGTGAGAATATGTCAGAAAAATATTTAGTCATGATATTAAACTTGTCATTGACAGAGGATGCACCACAAAATCTGATAATATATCATTGGCTATGTATACTTGTCATGGTTAATAGCTATCATTTTTTAAAATCTTCATGGTATTTCAAGTCTGAATCTGTCCTGTTTCAAAACTAGCAAGGAAGGGTAACACATCAATCTTCATGAAATAACTCAGCCAGGATGCAATTGTTGAAGGTTGAATTTTGTTTGATTTGTTCTCATATGTATACTACAGAAAAACACAGAATTTTCTTCTAGGAGCCTATAAAGAAGATGATGACATTTGCAATGTTTTAAAGAGGTACAGGAAAAAAAATATAGCATGCTAATAACTTCAGTTATCTTTACGCTGAACAAAGAGTTAGATATCAGCAACCTGTCTAAATCTCAATTTTTAAGGGATGTAGGGAAGGAGGTTAGTTTTGTTTGTTTGTTTGTTGGTTTGTTTTCTCTGTTACATGAAATATGTAGGCCTCATCACATAGGAGATGTTCAGATATGAATTTAAATAGGTCTATACTAAGAAGTGTTTCCTGAGCTTAAGGAAACTAATCACCTTTCAGTGTGCAATCCTTCAAAACAAGGTACCTAAACTAATACATAATACCTGAAGACTGCAGTTTTTTAACATTTGTAAAGTAAAATTTAATATTGCATATGTTAGGGAAACCTTTGGAAAAAAATATTAGGCCATTTCAATTTAGCAAACTATGAATTCCTAAACATGAGTATCGGCGTTTTAGTAAATAAAAATGTTTCTTGAATTAATATATTTCCCAGGTAGTGTTTTCCCAGCTTGTGATCTGTGTGTATCACCATCTTCTAATTAGCCAGGATGAGCTGCTTAGCTGGAAAGGTGAAAAATACATTCATACATTTGCAAACCATTATCTCCTAATTTTTACTTATTTTTAGATTTTCAATAAACTTTTATTATAGAAATATGAAATAGATTAGATTAGGAAATGGTGATTTCATTAATTTCACTGGAAGCTTTATTATTGTTATTATTATTTTTAGTCTTATTTTTTTGAGAAAGGCAAACATTTTCTTCAGATCATCAATCTATTCCCATGGATTCAGTAGTGGTGAGTTATCATATCCACAACACTTTGTAGGTTTAAAACCAATTCTAAGTATATTAATAATCTTTTCAGATCTCAGGTATTGAAGACCTTAAGAGAGATGAAGGAGAGATGAAGGTTAGTCTGTTTCCTGGAGGTGTGCTTTGAGGCAGTCATGACATCTCTTTTTCCACTAAAAAAAAAAAATAAGGTAATACTTGTAATTTGAAGATTTTATTTCCACCATCAGACCAAGTGAAGCATGAATCATGTGTGTGGCAAACTATATAAAGAAAAAGTAAAATGTCACCCATATAAGCAAATTATTTCAAAGCCCAGTTAAATAATAAATCTGTGAGTAATAACTACAGACAAGAGAGTAAAAGTAACTGCAAATAAATTCAAAAGCAATTTGTTAAGAAGAACATTTGAGGCTAATTTCCCAGACTAGTAAATATATTAAATAAATAAATAAATAAATGGGGATGCTACCAGTGTTACAGATATGGTGAAAGACAGTTTTTCAAGGAAACAAACAGAGAAACAAAACAAAACAAACAAACAAACAAAACAAACAAACAAAACCACTACATCTGTACAGATTTATTTCTGAGGAAACAAACAAATAAATCTTTTACAATGCTTTTTTACAGTGAAATATCTTTGTAACTTTCAAGATAATTTAGCACTTTTTTAAAAGAGATTAACAACAATAAGGAATAGATGCTAGGTGACAACAGAAAGAGCTGAAGAAAAGGAATGTATAGCTACAGAAAGGGACCTGGGGAAAACATAGTGAAGCCAAAGTAGAAGGACATGTGATCCTTGAAGACATCCCTGAAGGACAGCTAAAAAACAAGATTGGAAGATAATGAATCTCTTCAAAGGTTAGCCCTTTAGGAACTAATCGTTAATAACTGGACATGCTTAATTAATTGAAATTTCCTCTAGCAAATATAAATTCTTTTCCATTCTGTGACTGAAAGTTCATATGCTGTCCATTGATTTTCTGAGCTGAAAATATGATGAAAACAACCATTATGTTGCTAAAAATAAACAGAGCAGTATGAGCAAAACATTTTATTTGTCTTCTCATATATTTTGGCATTCTCTGTGTATTAGTTTAATAAGTTGTAAACTCGTATTTTGTTGCAATAATGTGTAAATAATGTGTTAATAACGAGGAATAACATTTTTTAAGACTCTGAACTTGCTGAATGCAAGAGGGATAGGTGATATGTTTAATCTAATAACAATGGTGTAATTTCTCGCAAAAAAAAAAAAAATCTCACATAAGAGAAAAAGTATTCATTAATAATGAATAAATTATTAATAGTGACTTCCCATCTCTTCATGAGAGCATATAAGGAAGGGTAAGAAAACCAAAATCTGGATTTCCAAATAAAATTTGACACACCCATTGCTGGAATAAGCAAACCTGAAAATTAACAATCTTCTACCAAATAGTTCCTCATATCAGTGTGTTAAGAATATTCCATCTTCTGTCAGATTAATAAAAAAGATTTAAAGAGGTCTGATTCAGCAAACGTGTCACTGAAAAAAATGACAGCTGTAGTCAATCATATAAAATTGTTTTATTCCATATAGATATATGTATCTATATATAGATATGTATACATAGATTTATGACTTTAATGAAGCAAATATAAAATTCACAGTCTCCCATGGAGGAAGACATGAATAAGGGGTACTTAAACCAATTGCAAGGCACACATCACAAACCATAAACCATATACAAATATGTTGCACCAGAAGGGGGGCAGTCAAGATGCTGAGGGATCTGGACAAATTCACTGCAAAGCACTTCAAAGACCCATCTTTGAAGGGTTACAGCAATCAAGGAAGCTTCTTGACTGCTCTCTTGTAACTTGTGATTTAGCCATTCTTGGCCAAGGACTTCCAGTCTTTAGCCACTGCAAAGGAAAATAGCGTTTTCCATTTCCAATTCCATTTTCCATTCAATTGGTGTTAAACATTTTCTAACCTCTGTTGTACAGAAAGAGATATTAAATAAGTCATGATTAAGTAGATTAGATCCCAGCAAATTGCTGTTAAAAGATTTAAAGAAAAAACATACAAACAAGAAGTATATAAAGCAAAACTTTTTCATGTCTTTAAGGAGAAGTTGACTGGGATGTGGCAAGATCTCCTACAGAACTGAAGGAAGAGGAAACAGAGTTGCTGGATCCATCCAAAACTCTCCTGAAAATTTGGGTGGTATACCTATAAAATATTTACCTTAGAAAGTTTCTAAGAACAATCATTGGAGAAAGAGTTTTTGTAAAAACAATGCCAAAAATAAAAACCTCTGGTGTTTTTTGTTTATTTGTTTGTCTGTTTTGTTTTGTTTTTCCCCTAAATTGTCATCTCAATTAAATGTAGAATGTCAAAAATACGTGAAGATCATCAAATCCATGCTGTTAAAGCAACCCACACCTTTTTGTCTTACCACACTTCCCTGAAGAAATAAGCTAATACCAGGTGTGCTGCATAACATTTACATTGAAAGGATAATGTGTGCTTACAAAGACAGTATTTGTTTTCCTCTATGTACCCAAGTTTTACAGTGAAAAATGAGTAAGCATTGAATCACAAAGTTCAAGTAGAATACATAGTACAGGGGTTGAGTGATCACCTTTTTTAAAATAGTCTAAATTATGTTCTTTTGCCAGAGACATTAACTCCTTAAGCACAAGCATCAGTAGACAGAAATCTGACTTGCTTTCAGAAATTAGGTAAAAAATGCATTTTTTAGAAGAAACATTTCTTTCATAAGTGTCTTTCAATTTATGCTGCTTTTACAGCTATAATAAGGCAAAGTTATTACAACTAAAAAAAAAATGTTCAGAGGAAAAAAATTTTAAAAGATCATATTTTATCCTAGTATGTCTCCTAGAATCGTTGAAAGACAATGCTAACCCTGATGATATTCCCAGCTCTGAACTCAAGCAAATAAATATTCCACACAAATTTTCACCTGAGAAAGAAAAATATAATAGATGCCATGAACTCAGCTAGGGCTATTAACAGATTTTCCTTGGAAGACATTTGTGCACAAAAGAAATGGGCACAAAAGAGGAAGGGAGGGAGGGCAGAGAGAAGGACTTTTCATGAAAACTGGGGAAAACAATCAGGAAAAATTAATGTGCCATTTTAATTGGTATCTGACTTCTTTTTTGAGAGCACTAAATAATTCCCAATTTGTCACAGCCTTTTGATGGATAGGTACTGCATTGCTTTGCTTGGATTAAGCCTCTTGATGCTAAATGCTAATTCAAAGAGGAAACAAGACAGAAACCACTGCTGATTCTGAACAGCATTCAGCTATTACCTCTAGTTCTGATTACACCTGATCTCAGAAAACTTATTTGGTCTCTAGGTACTTCTAGACACTAATTATCTTGAGTTTGCCCAAATGGTAGACTAACATCTCATTTAGGTATTTTGAATTAATGTATGCCTTCTGAAGATATAACACAACTTAATCAAATAAAATGGAGTGTAACTATTCCAAGCATAAGACCTTTACCAATATATTCTTTATTGCTAGTATGACTAGATGCTGAGTATACAAATGCATGATAAAACAACAACAATAAAACCAATAAAACCTTATTTTCTACAACACTTTTTTTTTTTTTTTTTAGTCTGTTTACTCACTGCATCATAAAATCATAGAATTATAGAATGGCTTGGGTTCAAGGAACTGTAATGATCTTCTAATTCTAACCCTCATGCCATGGGAAGGGACACCTCCCACTAGATCAGGTTGCTCAAAGCTCCATCAAAGCCTTAAACACTTCCAGGGATGGGGCATCCACAACTTTTCTGAACATCCTTTTACAGCACCTCACTACTCTCTGAGTAAAGTATTTTTTCCTTATATCTAATCTAAATTTCCCCTCTTTTGGTTTATAACCATTATTCCTTGTGCTATCACTATACTCCTTTATAAAGAGTCCCTCTTCTAAGGGACTCTTATGCTTATTCCAGTTTTATAACTAGTGATTTTTTACTTTTCATAAGGCTGGAGTTTTAACCTTACACTTAACTTTTTTCATTTTAAGACTGGAAACTGCTGTGAGAGTTACAAAGTCATTCTCAGTGTCTGATGACCCTGTGTCTTTTCTTTCCTTCTTCTTCTTTCACATTGTTGTCCCCTATTTTGCCTGGTAAGCTTCTTATTAAAAGTAAATATTTTTCTTTTTTCTTTTTTTTTTTTGACTTCCAGTCTTTTTTATCTGTCTGTGTGGTCAGCTTCAAAGACCCTAATTAAGATGAAAATCTCATGTCAGGAAATCAAGAGCTTGGTTACTAGTCACTTTGAATTCAGAGTGACAAAGGGAAAGGGAAAGGGAAAGGGAAAGGGAAAGGGAAAGGGAAAGGGAAAGGGAAAGGGAAAGGGAAAGGGAAAGGGAAAGGGAAAGGGAAAGGGAAAGGGAAAGGGAAAGAGAAAGGGAAAGGGAAAGGGAAAGGGAAAGGGAAAGGGAAAGGGAAAGGGAAAGGGAAAGGGAAAGGGAAAGGGAACAAATGGACTAGAAAATACATGAGAAGTATTGTAAAATCTTTATCTTATTGTATTGTTAAAGAAAAAAAACATTAGGAAAAATTAAAAGGGTATATAGAAAAGCTAATCAGGATGCACATCAGGAGGTGTTTGATGTTTTTGTGGGTGGACAAATCCACCAGTATTTCTGTTTCCTGATGCATACCCTTTATTTTATTGTTGGAATGGAAGATTAGCAGCCTACAGAGTGCTCCATGAAAATTAAATCAGTGTTTCTCTCTCTGACAGATTGTTTTCAGTGAAATTTTATTAACATTTTAATTACATTAACAGAATGAAATGATTCTGTGATTCTGTGGTGAGGCATTGGAACAGGTTGCCCAGAGAAGTTGTGAAATCCCTATCCCTGGAACTATTTAAGGCCAAGCTGGATGGGGCTTTGAGCAACCTTCTTTAGTGGAAGGTGTCCCTTCCCATGTTAGGATAGTTGGAACTAGATGATCTTTAATGTTGTCTTTAATTAATGTTGTCTTTAATTAATGATGACCCTTCCAACCCAAACCAATCTATGATTTTACGATATACTACATTATGTATTTTTTCAAACAGACAGAATTGTATCCTTCGTCTACTTAAAGTTAAGATTTTTTAAATAACAAAACTGTTTTATAAAAAATGGAGTTCATGGTAATAAAGAGTGAACATTAGAAAACATGGAAATGATAATTAATAATTTAAGGTAAACTAATAAATGATAAAACTTATGTATTCCTTTGACTATATACAGAAAAAGAGTGATAGGATTCATTATCCCTAACCTAGGATGCTAAAAACTAGGCATATATGTTAATCATTATAAAATTCTTCAATAGTTAGTGGAAAGGAATTTCCACTTTCAGAAAGACATCTTTCTCATCCTAAAAATGTGCATATGAATGCAGAAATTAAATCATTTAAGAATTTTTTACTTCTTTGCACTGACTTTAAAGAGAGTTTAATATGACTATCTAATTTTATTTTAAATTAATTTTTAAGTAGATGTATAGATTAATAATAAACTATGCACAATGCAATACAATGTTTTTGAAAGAAGAGTTCAAACCTCCATGAGCTAAATAACCCTCCTTGTTCTTCAATACAATAGTAGATGCTTTTGATAATTTTATTGACACAGAAACAGGCCTTTCCATATAACTTAGATTATCTTTCCTGCTCCAGATTCAGGATATGGCCACTTGCCGAGGCGATCCTCTCCGGGGCAGACGCATTCTGCAGCGGAGCGGGGGATCAGGCCAGGCAGGGCTAATTTTTGCGGCATCGAGCCTACCTGAGGGAGCCGCCAGGACCCGGCAGCCCTCGTGAGGGAGGTGAACGAGGTGTAGGCGGAGCCAGCAGTGCCCCCTCCCTGGCCGCTCAAAAGCTGCCGCTAGGGAGCGCGAGCAACCAGGAGCATGGCGAACAGGGCGGGCACGCAGGGCGTGGCGCATCAGAAGGGATAGGCGCGGCAGTTAGCGCGGCAGTTCGCACAGGCAGGGCGAGCAGGCAGGGTGAGCAGGCAGGGCAGAGCACTCTCCCCTGCCCATACGAACACCTCCTGTAACGACAGCCGTTAGCTAGGCTGCAGTGGTCTCAACCAGGCACGGTGTGCTCTCCAGGAAAACGATACACACCTAGATCGACTACCCATTCAAAAATGCAGCAGTTCAGCTCACCGGATGCGGGGAGTGTTTGAGCCTGTTGCTGCAATGCCGGCGGGAGGCAAAGAAAATGCGTGCGTGAGGTGCGAGCAGGTGGATGACCTGGTCCACATGGTGGCGGAGCTCAAGGAGGAGGTGGAGAGGTTGAGGGATATCAGGGAGTGTGAACGGGAAATAGACTGGTGGAGCAACTCCCTGCAGGGCCTGAAGGAGAGGTACCGGGGTGAGACACCCCAAATGGGGGTGGAGCCCTGGCCCTGTCACCATCGGGCAGAGGGAGGGGACCTAGGAGTTGAGGAGGAATGGAGACAGGTCCCTGCTCGACATTGCAGGCGATGCCCTCCCCTACCAGCCCCACCTTCCCAGGTGCCCTTACGCAACAGGTTTGAGGCCCTGGAGCTCGAGAGACCTGTAGCTGAGGAAGAGGTAGCAAGTGTTCCCAGGAGGATGCCTAGGGCGAGGAGGTCAACTCCACGCCTCAGGACTGCCTCCATCAAGAAAGACAGAAGGGTTATTGTTGTGGGAGACTCTATTCTTAGGGGAACAGAGGGCCCTATTTGTTGGCCTGACCCTACCCATAGGGAAGTCTGCTACCTCCCTGGGGCCAGGGTTAGGGACATTGTCAGAAAGCTTCCCAACCTGGTTTGCTCCTTTGACTATTATCCTCTTTTGATAGTCCAGGCAGGCAGTCACGACATTGAAGAGAGAAGCCTCAAGGCTATCAAATGGGACTTTAGGGGGCTGGGGTGATTAGTGGAGGGAGCGGGAGTACAGGTGGTATTTTCGTCTATCCCTACGGTGGCAGGGAGAGGTACTGACAGGACACAAAAAGCCCACCTGATAAACACGTGGCTCATAGGCTGGTGCCAGCACAGAAATCTTTTTTTTTTTTGACCGTGGGGAGCTTTACTTGGCACTCGGCCTGATGGCCGCAGACAGGTCCCTATCTCTAAGGAGAAAAAGGATTCTAGCCCATAAGCAGGCAGGGCTCATTGAGAGGGCTTTAAACTAGGTGAGAAGGGGGATGGGGCTGAAAGAAGTCTTGTTGGAGCTGTGCCAGGGGGAACAATGACAAGGCTGGGGGATAAGGCAATGACCCAACTGAAGTGCATCTACACCAATGCATGCAGCATGGGTAACAAACAGAAGGAGCTGGAAGACATCATGCAGCAGGCAGGCTATGATTTGGTTGCCATCACGGAGACGTGGTGGGACCACTCTCATGACTGGAGTGCTGCAATGCCTGGCGATAAGCTCTTCAGAAGGGACAGGCAGCATGGAAGGGGTGGTGGTGTGGCTTTCTATATTAGAGAATCTTTCGATGTTGTGGAACTCGAGGCTGGGAATGATAAGGTCCCTTTGGGTTAGGATCGGCGGGAAGGCAAACAAGGCTAGCATCCTGGTTGGGGTCTGTTATGGACCACCAAACCAGGATGAGGAGACGGATGAGGAGTTCTACAGGCAGCTGACAGAAGTTGCAAAATCGTCAGTGCTTGTTCTCATGGGGGACTTCAACTTCCCTGACATATTCAGGAAGCACAACACAGCCCAGAGAAAGCAGACTAGGAGGTTTCTGGAGAGTGTGGAAGATAGCTTCCTGATGCAGCTGGTTAGTGAACCTACCAGGGGAGGTGCCCCCCTTGACGTTCTCTTCACAAACAGAGAAGGTGGGAGATGTGGTGGTCGGAAGCTGTCTTGGGCAGAGTGACCACAAAATGGTAGAGTTCTCCATTCTTGGTGAGGCCAGGAAGGGGACCAGCAAAACTGCTGTATTGGACTTCCGGAGGGCTGACTTTGAGCTGCTCAGGACACTGGTTGGTAGAGTCCCTTGGGAGGCGGTTCTGAAGGGCAGAGGAGTCCAGGAAAGCTGGGCACTCTTAAAGAAGGAAGTCATAATGGCGCAAGAGCGGTCTGTCTCCACGTGCCCAAGGACAAGCTGGCGTGGAAGAAGACTGGCCTGGCTCAACAGAGAGTTGCATCTTGAGATTAGGAGAAAAAAGAGGGTTTATAATCTTTCGAAAAAAGGGCAGGCCACTGAAGAGGACTAAAAGGATGTTACGAGGCTGTGCAGGGACAAAATTAGAAAGGCCAAAGCTCATCTGGAGCTCAATCTGGCTACTGCCGTTAAAGACAACAAAAAATGTTTTTACAAATACATCAGTGCAAAACAGAGGACTAAGGAGAATCTCCACCCTTTACTGGATGTGGGGGGAAACCTTGTTACAAAAGATGAGGAAAAGGCAGAGGTGCTTAATGCCTTCTTTGCCTCAGTCTTTAGCGGCAATACCGGTTGTTCTCTGGATACCCAGTACCCTGAGCTGGTGGAAGGGGATGGGGAGCAGAATGTGGCCCTCACTATCCACGAAGAAATGGTTGGCGACCTGCTATGGCACTTAGATGTCAAAAAAATTTCCTTAAATATATATATATCTTTATTTATGCTTTTATACTTATAAGTCTGTATGTGCACACACATTCCTGTGGGAATGAAGACATTCGTGCACCTTTGCAGAAAGAGTAAATTAAAGAGAAATAAGAGGTGAATAAAAAGATCCCTGGTCTGTGTGATCTAGTAAATAAAATAGGTCTAGCAGGAACACGGACATTTCTTGTTTTCTGTCACGCTTCTTTCCAGAAACAAATGTCAAAGTAGGAAAGGAATTAAATCTGTTGAGCTTTTTGTCTTGGTACTGGGATGAAGTCCTATTTGCCTTTGGATGTGCTTTTTGATGAAATGATAAGATTTCAGTAAGGAATAATTCATTAGATTACTGGAAGTTTTGTTTAATTTTACTTGAGATGTGGAGGCACTGAAGAATCTACTAAGAAATCAGCTGGAATTCTCATCAAGACACATTCACTGGATTGTTCTTTCTATAATTTAATATAATATAATAATTCAATGTTGCTAGGATACCTCTTAAACTTGACAACTAGATGATTTGGTCAATGACATTTCCTTGATTTTATCAGTGTGCATCAATCTATTGCATCTCCATTTTATACCAATGTTGTAGTGACATTGAGGCAAGGATTATATTTTCCTCTTAAATTTGTGTATCACTTAACATGAATAATTTATCATTGGAGACTAAGACTTTTTGACATGACAGCAGTATAAATTATTATAATTTCAAAATTTACTTACGAAATTTCAAATTATTGGCAAACTGACTGTCTTTCATTGCTTATGGATGCTAAACAAATTAATGTGGGGCAAGTCAGATAATTCAAGTGATTCACTCAAACAATGAAAGATTAAGATGTAACTGCTGATAGAATATTTGGTAAATATGTCAAATGCCAATTCCTGCTGGTTGCTCAAGAATAAACTTGAGTGGTCCCTGGGCTTCTGCTTTGATTTTTATAGCTAGAAAATGAAATTAATTCCTTTGTAAAAGGCTAGTATTTAAGTAAAATAATGTTATAAAAATATCCTGGGTGACAGAACTTTTGGACTAAATTGAGCTGGTTACTTTGAAATATCTACAGTTACGAGAGGAAATAAAAAGCTAAAATTAGAAATACACTTGAACATACGAAATCAACAAGTGCTAAAAATATCTAGAATATATATTACATATAATCTAATCTTGTAATAGATGACTTCAGAAACACAAAAAGCTACATGAATTCTCCTCAAGTGCCAGAATTAAAGGGCTTAAAATGGACTATTTTACATGGACCAAATTTTGTGTTCCCTCTCCTCCAAATGACCATTCTTAAAAGTATTTGAGAGCTTTTGGTAACAATACAAAGACAACTATGTCAATATTTTCTGCCAAATGGATGCTGCAATTGGCCAGTCCTGGGCCCCCTTAACCATGCCACAAGTTCCTGACTCTCTGGTGGGTCCCACTTGGTGCTCACCAGCAAACAGGTACTTGTCTCAAGGCTGCCTCTCACCCAGGGGCAGTGGCTCCAATTTGTGTTCCTAAGATGTTTCAGGTGTTACTACTACAATCTTGGGGCTCCTCACACCCTTTGGCCCCAAACCTACTCATGTCTCTCAGCAGCTGGGATCTCATCTCTGCAGAACCCACATGCATGGGACAGGGAGAACTGCAATGTGCTTTAACAAGGACATAGGACAGAATGCCACGACAAGGCTCAGAGCTGTGTGAGACAAGTGTGCAGACCAGCCATCACTGCACACAACCAGGCCTCATACCCCGTCTGCCTGTTTCCTCCCTGCCCTTCCCAGCCTTTTCACCTGAATATTCCTTCCTGTATTTTACACAGTCCCACTGGCACTCCACTCAACCATCCCAAATCCCCATGATCTTATTTCCCCTTTCTTATGGCTTCCAAAGCCCAGACAGACTCTCAGGGTTGAGCCTGGGACTTTCTACTGGCCATTGTTGAGAGATGGGAGGCTGTTTGTTCTTGGCTCTATCTCTGCTGTCCCACATCTGTGAGATTCACACCTCTGTGTAATTTTGTTTATCACTTCCCCTTGTACTTTTCTTTGTAGGGAAAAGATTAAATACCCTGAAAATTTTTAGTTTCAAACATATGATTTTATGGAATATGTGGAATTCTTAGCAATAGGTAAATCTAGAAATCAATAAATGGGGAGGTTTATTATTTACTATATATGGCTAATGAACCACAGGAAATCTACAACTTTTCCTATCAGCCTCATCCAAATATCCAAGACTTCTTGAGTATGCAAAAGTCAAAAAAGTAAAAAAGTCAAGAGTATGCAAAATGTCACATAAGCCCAAGGTTAACAAACACCTCACTGTGAATTATTGTAGACTGAAAAGCAAAACAATATTAGACTGAACTAAACTAAATTAAACTAAACTAAAGACTGTGAGACAATATGTGAATAAATACTGTGAGAAAATAATGTATAACAAGATGGAGAATGCATTATTTATTTTTTGAATAAATAAATTTCCTTCATTCCTCTCCCAAAGGAAAATTATATCAGTAAAATTATTTCAAAAGTCTGAAAATAAATTCCATCCCTTTCCTTAGAAAAATCTTCCTCAAATACTTTTGAAACATATAAAAAAAAATCATCAGAATTTAATTTGGACATAGCTATTTTTCTGAAGTTTATAGTTGCTTCTTAAGCAAGAAAGGAGACTTATTATGACACTTCACAGATGAGAGTTCAGGATTTTGATTAAAGTATGTATACCATACTAGTTCCCTGTAAGATACTTCTCAAAGTGGCGATATGATTTGGATGCAGCATCTAGCCACTGCTCAATGTATATAAAATATGGTAATGAACATGTGTTATAAAATGTTATAATTTATGTAAGTACTTTGGTGGTTTTACAATCTTGTCATTCCAAAATTAATGTTCTCGGGACATTACATGAATAATATTTTTCATGTATTTAAATGAAAACACATAGTCTATAGGAATTTCTTACCATACTATGGAATGGAAAAATACTTTCTTTTATTTCTGTCACTTATGTATATTGTAAAATTTTTACACATATAGAAGCAATCAGAAATTCAGAAAACACTGTGGATGTATGTGTATCTGAGTAACTTTTAAAAATATGACAAAACACAAAAACTTCTTCCTTATGTCTAGAGTAACATGTAAACAAGATGATATATTTTACTGTCAAAGTTATTTAACTTTGTAATAATCTCTTTCACTGTATGTGGTACACATTTTCTTAGGGAGAACAAGGTATATAGGAAATAGATCTTTGACAATGCAGTTATGAAAAAATTCTGTTTTGAATAACTGGTTACTGAAAGATCATACTAAGCTAATATTGTAGACACTTTTTGTGAGTTTTCTGAGTTGATGAGCTTTGGATTTAATTGAATTTCTTGGGAATATTTTGTGTATTGAGCTGCCCGATCTTGTACATTACCTGTTTTCTCAGTGAAAACAGAAATATTTTCTATGCAGTACTTCAACTGCTGCGTGATTCCTGATTTGCAACCCAAAGCTCCATAGACTTTTTTGGCTGATGTTTTATACTCTTCTGCAGCTACTTGAATATGTATGCTACAGTGTTTTTCACTATCACTAGATAATTTTCTGGACTCTCTTGCCTTCCACGTATCTCTCTCTTTGTTATCTCTCTTCTACTGTTTTACATTTACTTTGCTAACTCTCATTTTGTTATCTCTTGCATATACTCTCCTAATCTCCACAGGTAACAACATTGTCAGTTTAACCAGCTAACTCTATTTTTTAAACTTGACCAAAATAAAACTGAAATAGCACTGAAGTGATTTTAAATATTATTTCCTTTTCTTTAATCAACACATTAAATAAAACTATGCAAGCATTTATCTTTGAAATACAGCAATACATATTTTATCTATTTATTTATTTAGTGAAGCCTTATATTGTATGCATAATAACTATAATAAATAACAGAGCATAGTTGCGAAATCTTAGCAGTTGCCAGCTGGTTTGGATTTGGTGGCCTGTCCTCAGAGAAATGATGCATCCGCTGCAGTTCCATGTCTGCAGGTCCACCCAGCAACAAAGGTGACCAAATTTGCCTGTCTTATTACACACACACACACACAAACACACACAAATGCGTGCCCACTATAATAACACAAGTGACCCCACAGACAGAAAGCACTGCCTTACAAGCAACCACATAAACAGAAACAGCACAGATGCTCCAGTCCTGTTTCTCCTCTTCAGACGGTCATGACTGAAGTCCACTCACACAGACGTGCACATACATACCCCCCACACAACAAACATGGGTATCTCCAGGATATGGTCTTCAGCAATCAGTCTGTGCAGTACCTGGCCCAAGGCAACACTTTCTTCCAGTTATTGGCACCTGGACATTCATGCCCCTGTATTTCATCATCCCACTCCAGCAGCTAGTGCTCAAACTTCTCCTGCTTGCTGGCTTTTCCAGCTTGAGGTTCATGAGTGTTAAACACTCAGGAGATGGTAACCCACACAAAATAGAAGTAAGAATGAGATTTAATAATAAGATGAAACAGACTGTTATGACCAGATGCAGGGCTCTGGCTCAAGTGTACTGACCAGCATCCCTTTATGTATCATTCGTCCCTTTTATCTCCTTTTCCTTATGTTTTTCCACATTTGTTCCTCCCTGATCCACCTTGTTCCCTCCCTTCCCCCATCTTTAGTCCTTCATCTAAACATTACATAAAATGTTTGGCATTATCCCAAAATACACTTCCCTTCTAATGAGTCTTAAATCTCTGTATTTACTCTATTCAGGTTGATTTGTGCTCTAGATAGTTTCTTTGGTTGAATCCTCTTGGTGGGGTATCTGCAGAAAGCTGATTGGTTTCTTTTGACAGACTTAAGAGAAGTCAAGTCAGTGTGCCCTAAAAGTTACTGATCAAGTTTTTAATAATTAGAATATTAGGTTTCAATCACTTACTGTGCTTACTGTGCTTAATTTGTTTAGTATTTTGTCAGACCACATAGACAAGGCATTAGATCTTTTCATGAATCCTCCTGGTAGATATATAAATCTCCAGGATACTTAGAAAATGCTAACATGAAGTATCAGGCAGGATTGAAGCTCACAAAAAATAAGCTTTTTTTTTTTTTTTTTTTTTTTTTAATCCCCAGGGAATCATATCAGTATGAAAAAGCAAAAGAAGAAGAACATAAGGTTGAACATTTATTTATTTATTTATTTATTTATTTATTTATTTATTCTGTGCATATGTTTGAGTGACAAATAGCACAAAGCTTCTGTATTGCAACCTGACACCTCCTGTAATAGAGTGATCATTATTTCAACAATAAGCCTGTTGCTAATGGAGTTTCTGGCATCCAGCAATCTATAACACCAACTGTTTTGTTTATTTTAAAGGGCATACTACACAAGTTTTGGCAAATGGAAATTGAGGCTCATGGTGTCAGACATCATGAATAAAACAATGTATTTTAGCATATTTCTAGAGAGAAGAAATATCCTAGTAAAATTTTAAAGGCTAAGGTTTACTTCAGGATCTTCAGAGACTGAAGACTTGAATGTTCCCAACAATAACAGTAAGAATGGGACAGAACACAGAAAATTATACACCTGTTTGGGCCAATAACATTTGATAAAAACATTTTAATCTTCCTCAAAGTTTATTTATTTATTTATTCTTTTATCCTTAAATGAGCTTTCAGCACAATGCTAAAATTGATATTGATGGGTTTCTAAGGCTTTCTTTGGTCTCTCTTAACTGTATTGCCAATCTTCTTCTTGCCTGTGGTGCTAAATTAGCCCATGCAATTTCTGCTTTGAGCTGCCAGTCATACTTCAAGGATTGCAAGCATAGAGCAGGACTAATGATGGTCAAGAGCTGAAAAAATAAAAAAAAAGAAGTTCAAAATTTGAAGGGAAAACATAGCCAAAATAAATATGTAAAGTATAAAGGGGATAAGGACAAATAAAATGAAAGAACAGAACACATTTAATTTTATTACCCACCTGACAAATCATCCTCATTCAAAGGTTTGTTTCTGAAGTTTCAAACAGTGGGATAATTCGGATTTATTTATTTATTTATTTATTTTTAATGAAAAAGCATATGCACAGAGATTTATTTTGCTGAACTGCTTCCTACACCGACTGTATTGATTAGAGTATCAATTACAATTGCTTAAAGAGATATCTAGGGACATCTGATATTTCCTTGGATATTCTCTTGTGCTTTAACTGCTTCTCCAGGAGGCTACAATCCCCCACCCAAAAGAATGTCAGACTTGTCTGCCAAGCTTGTGAAAGTCTCAAATCATAGAATGATAGAATATCCTGAGTTGGAAAGGACCCACAAGGATCATAGAGTCCAACTCCTGGCACCACACAGGTCTTCCCAAAAATGACTATATGACTAATAGCATAGTCCAAATTCTTCTTAAACTCAGACAGGCTTGGTGTTGGTGCCATGACTATGTCCCTGGGGAGCCTGTCCCAGTGTGCGACCACCCTTTTGGTGGAGAACCTCTTCCTGATACCCAGCCTGAACCTCCCCTGCTGCAGCTCGGGGAGGTTCCTATTCCCTTGGGTCCTATTGCTGGTCACTAAAGAGAACAAATCAGCTCCTGACCCTCCACCCCACCTCATGAGGAAGCTGTAGGCCGCAATGAGGTTTCCCCTCAGGCTGAACAGGCCAAGTGACATTAACTGCTCCCCATACGTCTTCCCCTCTACGCCCTTCATCATCTTTGCAGCCTTTCTCTGGACACTCTCCAATAGTTTCATGTCCTTTTTGTACAGTGGTGCCCAGAACTGCACTCAGTACTCAAGGTGAGGCCACACCAGTGCAGAGCAGAGCGGGACAACCACTTCCTCCAACTGACTAACAATGCTGTGCTTGATACACACCAGGATACAGTTGGCCCTCCTGGCAGAATGGGCATGCTGCTGGCTCATATTCAACTTGCTATCAACAAAAAAAAAAACAGATCCCTCTGTAAGGCATTCTAAATGGTGCTGAAATGCTTCCAATGACTTACAGAGATATGGATTTTACAAAGATTTTACTTTAATTACAAGCATATAGATTGACATGTCTTAATTCAAAGGCTGTATGCCTTTCCCAAATCAAAACTAGCTAGTAACTAAGATGTAAACCAGCGGCAATCCACCTTGAAAAGGAGAAAAAGTAAACTGTTACAATTCAAGCTGTAACCAATAAAATGTAACCAACAAGTATTAATAATCTGATAGGAAAATGTCTTGTTTTGCCATTGATTTTCTCCACCAAGCTGATTTGTGGATTGTAATATCCCAATAAAATTACAAGTGGTTGTAATATCCCAAACATACTCATAATTTCTCAAAAGTTTACCTTAATCTTACTTTAATCAGTTTACCTGTAGGTTGGAGAATTTTGTTTCTTTGTTTGTTTGTTTTTAGAATCAGTAGAGATGTATTTCCATGCTTAGATCTGGCATCAGAATGATATGCAGGATGGAAAGACTCAAAATATGTATGCGATTAGACAACTTGGGTTTTAATATATTTTGGTTGTTTTTTCCTAATGAGGTGGAGATATTGAAAAAAATACTCCCCACCCCTCACTATTGACAAATTATAAATTATTTTATAATTTATAAATTATTATATTACAAAGTATAAATTATTATATTATAAAGTATAAATTATTATATTACAAAGAGGTTCCAAGGTCTTCTGGCCTGTTCACGAACACAGGGATATCACGATCAATACTGCTGAGATGTTTTGAAAATCCTTCAAATTTTTGTTTGTTTGTTTGTTTTTCTGGAGATACATCTTTTTGCACAAATGTCATCACTAATTAGTGGTGAGTTGCCCTAAAATGTATATACATTATGATATAGTATCATAATATATATATGTCATATATAAATGTTACGTTATATATATATATAATGTTATATAAAGAAGTATATACATTATATATACACAATATTATATACATTGAAGAAAATTAATCTAAGTTATTGTTAGGAATAGATTTGAAAGGAGCCCTGGACAATGTCTATCACTTGACTTGCATATCATAGAATCATAGAATCATTAAGGTTGAAAAAGACCTTCAAAATCATCTGGTCCAACCATCCCCTACTACCAATGTCACCCACTAAACCATGTCCCTAAGCATCATGTCCAACCTTTCCTTGAACACACCCAGGGCAGTGTGTTCCACTTTTGTGGGCCACCACTTTCCTGGGCAACCTGTTCCAATTCCTGACTGCTCTTTCTGAGAAGGAATGCCTCCTAATTTCTAACATAAACCTCCCCTGGTGTAACTTGAGGCCATTCCCTTTAGTCCTATCACTAGTTCGATAACTGGTGAGAAGACTGCCGACTTCCCACAGCTTCCTTTCAGGTAGTTGTAGAAAGCAATAAGGTCTCCCCTGAGCCTCCTCTTCTCCAGACTAAACAACCGCGGTTCCCTCAGCCACTCCATTCTCCTATGTTCTTCCACCATTCTTTAACCTTCTATTTTCATGGAATCATGGAATCATAGATCGGTTTGGGTTGGAAGGGACCTTAAAGATCATCTAGTTCCAACCCCTCTGACATGGGTGGCTGGGATATCTTCCACTAGACCAGCTTGCTCAAAGCCCCATCCAATAAGGCCTTAAACACTTTCAGGGATGGGACATCCACAACTTCTCTGGGCAACCTGTTCCAGTGCCTCACCATACTCATAGTAAAGAATTTATTCCTAATGTCTGATCTAAATCTACCCTCTTTTAGTTCAAAATCATTACCCCTTGTCCTATCACTACACATCCAGGTAAAGAGTCTGTTCCCATCTTTCCTGTAGGCCCTCTTTTGGTACTGGAAGGCTGCTTCAAGATCTCTAGAGCTGCCTTTTCTGCAGGCAGAACAACCCCAGCTCCCTCAGCTTGTCTTCACAGGAGGTGCTGCAGCCCTCTGATCATCTTTGTGACCTTCCTCTGGACTTGCTCTAACAGGTAAATTTTATCACTCTTCTTTCCTTTCTTTCCCTCATTTTCTTCCCCAAAATCAATCTGAGAGCTGGTACTTTTCCCCCACTGCTGTTTTACTGTGCAAATATCCATATTAAATCTAATACCACTACTTGGGTAATCTCAGCATTACATGGTTTTGCTGACCTGGTTGCCTTGCAAGGCTCTACTCCCACATTCTTCCCTCCAATTGCCTGTTTTGGCAATCTCTCATGTGGCAATATCCTGAGCACTGTGTAACAGGATATTCCTCATGTCTCTAACTGTAACTATGCAATTTCCCAGTACCCAAACAGTGACATAAGTATCGACCTGCAGCCCTAACATATCATAATTTCTAAATACATGACTACATAATATTTTTAAAGTATGCAATTAAACAGAAATATGAAGTGTCCACACACAGCAGCTTTAGCATTTTTACAGTAAATAAGGAATAATGTGCCACTGGGGAGGGGGGGGAGAGGGGGGGAGGGAAGGTTACAAGCCCATCAATAAAATGGATATTAATGAATGCAGGAGCAGAGACCACTTAGCTCCAAAGACAGTTCATGTGATGGCACCTAAGTACCTCTGTGGAGTAACCCAGGGTTCAACATGGTCTTGGTTCTGAAGGAATAAATGAGAAATTTCTATCATCAAGATGTGACCTAGAATAACTCTAAGAACTATCTGTTATTTGTACCAATAAACATAATATAAATCGGGGATAAACAATTATTAAACAGATGGTCAAACATCACACACACAGGTATTTCTGTAGACCGACTGACCTAACAGAGAAGTATTTGAAGTGGCCAAGATGGTTGTGGGCAAAGATACCATACCTGGTATGACCTATAAATTAACAAGTAGTTTTTTATTTATTACCAGAAATGGATCTCTGGAAGCATGGATGTCTTTTTAGAGTGGTTAAAAGACAGGAAACAAACAAACAAAACAAAACAAGAAGTACCATCTGAATGTTTGAACTGGAACATGTGCACTTCAACATAGTGCTGAACATTCCAGAAAAGAAAGAGAATAATGAAAAGGAAAGGACACAAATTTATTTAGGATAGTCATATCTAACAATGGTTGGAAGATAAAATTCATAATCAGGAACGTACCTTGATCTATTCACATACTTGGACAGGCTATAAATCATTTCTAAGAATATGGGAGAGATATGCAGCAGCCACTGCAGACTACATCAGTTGAATGTTCAGTTTCACTTGCCATTCATTGTGCACCCATTTCTTTAACTTGGGATACTTTATCCCAAGTAGAGAAGGGCAGAACTGATAATCCTAGAAAGTTAAACGAAGTGTTTGCTGACTGGAAATGGGGAGTTGGAGAGATATGGAAATATTTCTGAAATCATAGGTGTAAAATGCAGTGATTCTAACTTGGTGGTTATTATATACAGAATATATATGGAATGTATAGATACTTTTTTTATTTCTTATCCATGTTCTGGTCTTGTTTAAGATCAACAATCAATGGTCATTTGTACCAAACACTAATTGCCTCAGTAATAACCCCTGCCTGGAAAGTATTAGTGTATTTCAGAAACAAGAAGAAATACCTAAATAGCTTGTTTTTGTTGAATCAGAAAAATAGATTTTCTAAAAAAAAAAAAAAAAAAAAAAAAAGGTTTGAATTAAATTTGTTTAAATAAAATTTGTTTGTCCAATATATCAGTGACAACAATCAATATTCTCTTGAACACTTTTTTTTTTTTCCTTCTAATAAAAAATATTTGTGGTTTCATTTATTTACCTGTTATTGTAACATTAAAACATGAAATATTACCATCAAATTTGTTTTTCTGGAGTCAAACAAAGACATTGGTCTATAAAAAAACTTCCCCTTTCCTAAAAAATATTGGAATATCAATGTGTCAAATACACATATAGATAGCTATTTTCAGAGATACAGTATTATGTGTTAGTATGTACATATTTATACAAGATACATACTTATTACTACTTTCAGATTGAAATAATGTTTTAATTGCTATTTCAGAAAATATTTTATTAAATTTAAAACAATTCTAACTTAGTTATCTAAGATAGGCACCAAAAGGTACAACTGCAGTTGATGGATTAAAGACATTATTAGAAATGTATTTTTGCTACAAATTAAATATAAATGCATTTAGGGTATTGGCATCAGTAGTACATTTACCACCTTGATTGTTGTTCAGAGATTAAAGTCCTGGCAGAAAAAAAAAGTTCACAATGCAGTCAAATGTGTGATTAGGCCATCATTTTGTTCCCATATAGTTCATGACTGGTAACAGCAATCTAGATTGCTAAAATATTGGCAAACAGAAGATAGGATGTCTTCTACATTTCAAGCCCAACTTTATTCAAAAGGGTATTTTAAACTAAAAATGACATTTTTTCCCCTCTGCAATGCTGACCTCACAGGCAGCAGAAAGAAATGTTCTGTCTAACTCATTAGAACCATTACAGAGAGACTAAAGACTATTAAATAAAGTTTACTGAAATATTTATGTCACCCAAAATTTCTTGGCTTGGCAGATCAATCTATCCAGTCATGGGTATGTCAGCAGGAAGGGAGAGAGAATGACATTGTCTTAAACGAGAAAAATGCAACGTCTTGAGTTCATCACAGGAAAGGAGGATGTTATACATTTTCTCTGGTAAAAATGGCTAGTAACCCTCACACCAGCAAGTCTGTGACGTTGTTCATTTCTGTATGCTAAGAAATACCATAGCTGTCATTCTACATTTTTTTCTTTATTTAGAATAAATCTTGTCAGCCGGGATCCTTTTCAAATCTTCATAATCTTTCTGAATGTCCTTATGTTTTTACTGAATTTACTCAGGAGAACCTTCCTCTATGCAGGTATAATAAGCATATTTAGATTATTAAACTTTTATTACCTGCAATTCCAAAAATTGATTAGTAATGCTAGGTTTGGAGGAAGAATTAATAGACCATCTGATGTAGCTGGAAAAGCAGGCTAGCTTTTTGGCCTTCAAGTATCTCAAGTACCAAGGTCTTAGGGACTCAATTTTCTCTGTGTATAAATATATATATATACACACATATATACACACATATTTACATAAATATATATATTCATTATAATGAAGCAACTAAAAAAGAACCTCGTTTGCATTTTATTTTATTCATTGTATCCTGTATAAATCTTCAGATACTTCAAAATGGCTTAAACTAAAAAATCTGAAAGAAAGCACCCTTGAAAGAACTGAAAGAATCTTTGAGATAAAAGTCTTCATAATTATACAGTAACTGAGTATCAGTAATGAAAAAGAACATTATTTTTAAATATCTTACATTCTCTGATTGTCAGTTGAATAAAAAGTTCTGGGATAGTGATGTTCTTTATAATTAACTAACAAAGATTTCCTTTCCCCTCTGATTATCTATGAGAATTTACCTATTTTGCTTGTTAGCAAACCTCTATTTCATAACTTATCAGCCCCCTTCTCCAAAACATTTGCAACTTACCTCACTTTAGAGGTCCATATCTCTAATTTAAGTAAGTATAAAAAAAATATAAATATGTCCTTAGTTTACAGTATATTGTAGCCTGTAGTTAAACAAAAATGGCTTATGGGTACATTTAACAACAGTGTTTGCTCAGTTCCTGATTCTTTATACTTAGTTGAAGAAATACTTTCTGATCTTGATGCTAATCTTCAAAATCTTTGGCTAGTTTCAATGATAGTTGTTCTGTGAGACCATTTCTCAGTCTCAGTTCATGGCTCATTCTGCCAGGAGATTCTTAGCTAGTGGGGTTCAGATTGTAGTTCAACCAAAATCTGAGTACAAGGACATTTTTAACGTCTTTTATTCTGAGATTTTTATTTCAAGAGAAAACTGAATATCTTCAGACTATAATGGAAGATAGGCAGATAGGCTTTTCTGTATTATAAATTAAGTATAGTTTGAATCATAAGTGGTGAACATTACTTTTCAAGGTTGCATCTATGCTTTATTAACAGCTGCTTTAGAAATGCATAAAATTGTGGGAGTCGGGGAACAAAAGAGTTGAGTATCACCCAAACATAACAGAAGTTCACAGCTTCTTAAATTGTAAAATTACTGTAATAGTAATAATAATAAATAAATATAAAACTTTCATTTTCCTTTCCAGTTACTGAATGAATAGAAAAGAAGCAGGCATTATACTGGTACTTTGAGGGTACAAGTGGGGGCCAAATAGATGCAAAGATTCGGAAACCTTATCCTTGGTCCAGTATTTGGAGAAAATTGCTGAGAATTTTGAACAGAACTAAATTTGTCCTCTCCCTCCCTCACCTATTTGGTACCTATGGCAGAATTTTCTCTGGGAGGTTAACTTCTAAAGTAGGAGCTATTGCAAATGTGATATTTAGGTACCTTATTCTCCACTAGCTTTCACACCTATCCACACACACAGATTTTTATTATTATTTTTTTTTAATCAGTACTGCAACTTACACATTATTTTGAGGATTTAGGTCTAATGAGCTTGCAGTAAGTCACCAGGGCATTTCCGGTAGGGTTGGACATTGACTTCAGATATCTGTAATTCATCAATTCAGTGAAGGTGAAGAGCTTCATTGTGTCATTTTGTGTGCAGATAACAAAGAAAATAACAACCTGTGTGTTATGTTCCAATTTAAGAACAGTTCCTGATTGAAAGAACATTAACGAGAACCAGACTGTTTTTTTCTCAGTTCAAAAGGACTTAATTTTGATGTTTCTGCGCTCACCATAAAATGAAAGAAGCTTATGCCATACATAAAGAAAGAGAATTGATTAGAAAACCTCTAACAGAATTAGGATGCTAAATTAAATAAAGTAAAAGCATGATGTGAGCAATTGAATCCACTGCAGTTAAATTATATTTGCTATATCATTTTAGAACATTTATTCAACATGAAAGAAGGAATCCTCTGTTCAATAAGTGAGTTACACCACTAAATGAGAGCCAGTGATCAATTAGATGTCTAAAAGAATCATAAACAGCTTAACAAAGTTTTTGATATTTTATTTTTTCTGCCTATCTCACATTCTCTCTCAACCCCTTTCTCTCCCTCTCCCCCTCCCCCCACCCCCCCCCCCCCCAAAGTGTCTGAGCATAGTGTACACTCTCCTGGGAAACTTGAAGTCAAATTAAATTTTCAATTATAAATAAAACATTTGAGTCAGAAATACTTAAACTTTAAACTTTAAACAATAATAAAATACATTGGATTTATTGTCTTTTTGCATCTAAAAAAAAAATTCAGATATTCTTTACAAGCTTTCTTCAATCATATGCAGCAAATAACTTTACATATTAATTGATTCTTGCATGCTGAAAGTATAATGAGAAGTAAAAGTGATCTGATATAATAAGTACCTAGTTTAATCCCCCCTAAGAAACTTACAAGCTATACCTACTATTAAGAAACATCTGCACTGGATGTATTTCAGAAGACAAAACGTAGAAGGGCAGTCAGAAGAAGAGCCATTAATTGCATCACCTCATGGCCACATTAATTATAGTTCCCACGTTTTACCTATAACTTGTTTTATCTACAACTTTGCAGGTTTATCTACAATCCAGATATGTTTTTATTTATTTATTTATTTTTCAGATAAGAATAGCATCGTAAACACTGTGGCTAGGGGTATAAGAAAATGAGTTGCCTGGAACTAAAGTTATACTATACCTTTCTCCTTCATGGACAGTTCCAAGTTGCAATTTAGCATCATACAGATGAAGCAGCTCCTTTAGCACAGCTTTATTTTGTTATCTTATGTCTAGCAAAATAAATCATAGTCAATCCACTGGAATTCAATAGATATATTAAAAAAAAAAAAAAGAGAGAAAAAGAAAAAAAAAAGTGTGATGATAATAATAATAATATAAAATAATGTAACATAATAAATAATATAATAATAATAATAAATAGGCACAGCTTAAAGGTTCAAAATTCTAACAAACTCAGTATCCTAAAGGTGGAAATCTTATAGCACTGCATCCGACCACTGTCTTCTGGAAAGTAGATATTATGTTTCCCAGTGAAGCAAGAGGTTTGAAATTTGGTGCCCAGTTGTAAATAATCTGTTTGTTTATGAATGACTGTAGTCTCTGAACCACAGACTGTATCAGAATCTGCCCACTCTATTAAATGCATCAAATTATATTCTAAGGTTTATTCATCAAGTAGTGTAACACTGTATTAACCAAGTGATGACTTCCTGAATTATTTCTGAATACAGTGAAGAGGTCTGGAGAAAGAGTACATCTGAAACTGTAAAAATAAAAGATGACACATTCAACTTTCTTTCAAAACAATTAAAGGGCATTCTGAAATTTACTTAGAGATGGGGAAAAATTGAGACAGCCATCATTTTTTTTGGAAAGAATTAAAGTGCATAAAGTAAAATATTTTGGTTAAAGTGAACCAATACCTAGATAGTTTGTTTCATTCTACCAATGGAAAACACAAACAAGTTAGTTAAACAACTTCAGCTATTTTCTTGCATCTGCACTGTGGTCCATTCAAGGCTTTTATTTTATTTCATTTTATTTATTTTATTTTATTTTATTTTATTTTATTTTATTTTATTTTATTTTATTTTATTTTATTTTATTAATTTTATTTTATTTTATTTTATTTTATTTTATTTTATTTTATTTTATTTTATTTTATTTTATTTTTAATGTAAGTTTAAAATCTTTTGGGGCAGTTAATTTGCATTTTTTAAAAATGATTATGAATATGTTTTCACATAGATGAACCAAAATATTTTCTTCAGTACCATCACATGTTGAGCAGCACGAGAAATGGCTCTGTCTGCCACAAATGGATCCTACTTCTCAGCATCCCCAAGACTTCATGAAACATTTCAGGTCACTTGACCAACAGGAAGCTACGTCTTGTCTTGTTTGTATGATAATGGTAATGAACATATACATGGTCTGTTCTGAAAGTAGTAGGACTGGCTTTTTCCTGGACGAATGGGCGGATGAGAGGTGGTCTGCACGCAGGATAGGTGGAGGGGGATATTGGGAATGCTGGGAAATATCGGCAGTCGGCTGTCGGCCGTTGAAGAGAGCAGGTCGCTTGTACTGTGAACACCTGTCGAAATGCCTTGTCATAGAGAATCATGGAGCGTTTACTGGAGCAGCGATACGCGATCAAATTTTGTGTAAAGCTTGGTAAAACGGGCAAAGAGACTCACGACATGATTAAGAAGCCGTATGGTGATGCTGCCATGGGTAGATTGGGTGTTTTTGAGTGGCACAAGCTGTTCTGAGAAGGTAGGGAAAGAGTGGAAGACGACGACCACTCTGGACGCCCTTCGACCAGCAAGAGCAACGAAAATGTGTCGCGAGTGAAAAATTTACTGAACCATGATCTCAGGATGAGTATCGGAATGATTGCTGATGACTTGAGCATTCCTCAAACCCAAGTTTTTGAGATGGTGAAAGAAAACTTAGCCATGAGGAAAGTGTGCGCAAAGTTTGTGCTGCGAGTGTTGTCAGAGGAGCAAAAGGCCAACTGGAAAGCAATCTGCCAGGATCTTCTTCATCATGTGAATGAGGAGCCTGACTTTTTGGACAATGTAGTGACTGGTGACGAGACGTGGGTGTTTGAATATGACCCGGAGAGTAAGCAGCAGAGCACAGAATGGCACACCCCTGCTTCCCCACGCCCCAAGAAAGCACGAATGAGCAAATCCAAGCCAAAGTCCATGCTCATTTGCTTTTTTGATCGACATGGAGTCATCCACAAAGAGTTTGTACCACCCGGGCAAACAGTTAATGCAGTTTTTTACATGGAAGTCCTCACAAGACGACGAAAATGCATTGCTCATGTCCACCCAGCCATCGTCAACAATTGGCGGCTGCACCATGACAATGCGCCGAGCCACACAGCATTCCGCGTAGTGGAGTATCTTGCCCAGCACAAGGTGGCAACGCTGCCTCAGCCCCCTACAGCCCCAACTTGGCCCCGCCAGACTTTTTTCTATTCCTGAGAATAAAATCGACGCTTAAGGGGAAGCATCACACATTGGTAGGGGCACTTCAAGAGGCAGTGACGAGGGAGCTAAACAGCATTCCGGTCCAGGCATTCCTGGAGGCATACGAAAGCTGGAAAACTCGTTGGCAGCAGTGTATAGATGCGGAAGGGTGCTACTTTGAAAAATTCTAATCATTTGTTCTATTCCCATGAATATTTTTTTTTTTTTTAATGAGTCCTACTACTTTCAGAACAGACCATGTACATTTCTGTGTTGTGTCACATCAATATGTGGCTATAAACTTATCATTACCTATTGTTTGTACCTATTGTATGTACCTATTGTTTAGGTACATGACTTTGATGTTCTTTCCATTATATTACAAGTACAAATCATTAAGATCTCATTCAGCCTGCCAGAAAACTGTATGTTGAGACACAGGTTCCTCCCTAACATAAACTGAAAACATGGAATAATATTGCCACCAATAACATGATTTAACGCTGACTGGAAAGAGTCATAGAATCACAGAATGGAGTCCATTGGAACAATGGACTCAACAAGCTGCTCAACAAGCTGCTGTTGGCCAGCTGTTAGGAAAATAGAAACTTTGTGCTCTAATGTATACAGAAGGTATATTTAACCACATCGCACATTCACATGACAGACATAAAGCTTTTTTTTTTTTTTTTTTTTTTTTTTTTCCCCTCACGAAACTTCATTTAAATATAGATGAAACACAGTCACTACTACTGCTAAAACTTCTTAAGATCATGTGTGAGGAGACATTTATACAGAGAGGGTCACACAGCAAGTTATTTAATGATACAGTTTTCAGCTCCATCTCTCTTCCTATGAACTACACAGGCCTGTGTAGTTCTAGTGGTTCATGGATGGTAGATTGCTCACAGATTCCTGACTGAAGGTGCTTGCTAGTTCCCATGTTGAAAACATAGGGTTATACAAGGTCCTGTAAGTCTGAAAGCATATGCTCCAGGTAGTCATGTTGCTGTGATTATGGGCTTTAATTCTGCATAATTATCATGCTCTTGAATACAATCTTGTGCTATGTTTATGAGACAGAACGCTACAGCTATAATTGCCTTGTATTACCCTTAGCAATATCTATACACCAAGTTCAGAGCTTTAGCCATGACTGAATAATGGAAGATAATACTAAAATAATTAGCCCCCTGATCTTGCATTAAATAGCATAACTTGAAAGCAGCTCATGACCTGCTCTTTTCCTGACGTGTATTCCAGTAACTAACAAATCAAACTTAATGTCATTGTAAAAAAAAAAAAAAATAGATATCATCCTTCTGCTCATGATACCTTCATAAAGGTCATAGGTGAAGATGAGTAGCAGAGCAGAATGACATCTTTGGAGGGTAATTACCCTCCCGTTTGCTAAAGAAGTGTTCTGTTTTCAAGTCTATATCATTATTTCCTTCATTATCTACAGCAGTTGGAATGGTGTTACTCTTTCACTGTAGTCCTTTTCATCCATTATTTGTTGTCAGATCATATCAGAATGTTCATAAAGATAATAATGGCAAAAATATATATATAAAAAAAAGAATGATTTCATTATCATCATCCCGATTCACTTGTCACTAATGCTATGTCTTCATGATAGATACAAGCAAATAAACCAGTCTATGGACTTTTCTGTGCTGTCAAAACTAGGTGACAATCGAGCCTGTGTCCATATAACTCAGCTTTCTTCCCCCTCAGAGTAGAGTGTAAGGGTTCAAATTCCTTTTGAGAAAGGACAGTACTGTTTCTTAGATATTCACTTGTGCCCACACTGCAAAGAACCTGGAACAATTTCTGTTTGGGTAAATGCCTGCAGGTCTTTGTGGCTACCTACAGAATGCTCACTCTATGCATGCCATATATTAGGGCATAAGAAATGATAGAAGGAACCCTGAAGACTAATGTTAGGTAGAAAGTATGAAGCCTGGTATAGTCTGGTCCTTATTGCCTACAGGAAGAATTGCTCAGCGACTGAGGTACCAATTCCAGAAGGGATCCTGACAGTCATCTAGCATAAAAGTACTATAGGCAAATGAGCAGATGGACAAGAAAAATAAGGTCCAAGTGGGCGATGTAGGAAAACCAACAGACAGAAGTAGCATATGTACACCCTGACAAATCTGTTGGGTGCCCCATATCCACAATAGTCTGACTTTGATGAAGTCATATGTAGGGTGAGGGCACCTTATTTTTTTTTCATATTGTCATGTTCCTGTTTCAAAAGCAGTAGGAAAACTGATACTTGATGAATGGACTCACATAAATGGCTGTCAGAACATAACCAACTTTTTTTTTTTTTTTTTTTTTTTTTACGTTTGGGATTTATTCAGTGTTTATGGGTCATAAAAATCACTATGGACTTGAATTTACAATTGTTTGAAATATACATCTCCCTGATTGCAAACTGATGTTCGGATATCATAACTGGCACTTGTCTCACCAGTATACATGGACTGCTATCTGAGAACCTTTACTCATGGTTGTTTTCTGTTGTCATTGTTGCTTATTTAATTCTTTGTTAAAGAAAATTAGATACTGCTGTTCAGCTTTGGTTTTTTTTTTTTTTTTTTTTTTTTTTTGGTTACCATTTTTACCATTTGGTAAACCAAATGGTTTACCATTTGGTAAAATGTGTAAATATCTATTTACTTATATTGTGATAGAATAATCCAGGTATCTCTTTTTCTTTTTGATCTCCTACCATTATTTATTTTTAAAAGTAATTTGGTATCCACCTTGGGAGGTCTTTACCAAGTTTATTGCTTAATTTATTCTTTCCCCAATGTTCCATTTTGCTACAGTTAACAGATTGATTTCAGTCTGAGTCTGAATATACTGTGATACAAGGACACGTGATTACTCTTCTTACTAACTTTGCAGGAAATTCTAACCTAATTTTTGTTTCAAAATAATTATAATTCTTGAACAGAGAGAATGTCTTAAAAGCATGCCCTACGCACAGTTAATTCCTTTTTACTTCTGTGGAACTGTAAACAAGAACAGAGCGGAAGGAAGGAAGGAAAGAAGGAAGGAAGGAAGGAAGGAAGGAAGGAAGGAAGGAAGGAAGGAAGGAAGGAAGGAAGGAAGGAAGGAAGGAAGGAAGGAAGGAAGGAAGGAAGGAAGGAAGGAAGGAAGGAAGGAAGGAAGGAACATCCAGCATCTAGTTCACTAGCAGACACATTTGGCAACTCCTTTTTTGAGATTAGCTGTCCAAAAGCACTGAAAACTTTTATCACTACAACCAGTTAAATTCTTTTTTAGAAATTATAAAGCCATGAAAAATGGACTGTTGGAGAGGTTGAAATATGTGATTCACTCAGATTAAAAGAGGTGCTTCTGTATTAAAAAAACTAGGAACAAAAATTGAGAGCAAACAATTCTGTGAATTGAGGGGGAAAAATGCATTGGAAATACATTCAATACTGGAGATTGAATCTGTCCCTCTCTAAACATTTTGTGAATGTTCTTTTAAATAACAATAAAAATTATGAACAACATTTTATTATCGTACATCTGTCCATACTATTTGATGTGTTACATATCTGATTGCATTAAAACTTAAGGCTCTAATATTTCAATAGTGAAGAAATGAATGCATGATGTACCATGCAACTATATTTTTTCAGCCTCAAATGAGAAAAAAGTTACGCACCCAAGATATGACACACATATTTCATGATAATTCTTGATCTCAATAGTATTTTTATAACTTGCACTAGCAAGTAGGCTAAGTCAATGAACTATTGATACTCTGTTGTACAAAGGCAGCCCCTAGGGAGTGTGAACAATCAGGAGTGTGACAAACAGGGCAGGCAAACAGGGCGCGGCACATCAGTCCTGCAGTTTGTGTGGCAGTCCATGCAGGCAGGACAAGCAGGGAGGGTGGAAGGTAGGTCATTTTGTATTCTGGAAGCAGCAGAGGAAGGGCCTTCTACTGTAATAGGAGTGGTTCCCACCCGCCGAGACTGCTGGTCTGAGGCTGAAATCCAGATGGAGGGGCCACAGCCTCCCTGGGCAGAGGCCCACACCCAGACAAACCTCCTGAGTATGGAAAGCGCTGAGTTGCCAAGACCCTCAGTTCCAGGGAACTCCAGTCTCTGGAGGTTTCTGTAAGTCCTGAAAGCAGAGTTGGGTGTCATGGGTGTAAGTGTGCCCAACTGAATGAACTTTTCAAACAGGTGGCTCTGTGGAGAGGGGAACTCATCAAGCAACGTAGCATCCAGGAATCTGAGTGAGAGATTGACAAATGGGTATTATATGCTGATACTGGCTGAGCAACAACCCTGCCTTAAGTCCTTGCAACAGGAATGTAAACAAGCTTCCAGCTCCGAACCAATACATTCTAAAGACTCACAGGACAAGAGAGAGTGGGCCCTTGCCTCTGTTTGGAGACAAAGGATAAGTCTCCCTTTGCTCCTGAAGTGCCCCTGTAAAACAGATACAATGTTCTAGGGCAGGAGAGAAGAGACTCCGAGAGTAATAGTAAAAACCTCAGAAAGGCTAACCATACAAAATCAGCTTAGTCTCCCACCTGCATCAGAACCGGTGCCACAAAAAAAGTATGAAGGATGTTAGTCATTGGAGACTCCTCTCTGAGAAGCACTGAGGCATCCATTTGTCATATACATAATCTCTCCAGAAAGAGATGCCTGGGGCTCGCATTAGTGATATTATGAAGAAGCTACGAAGCCCAGTGAGTGTCAAAGACTACCAGCCCTCTACTTTTTCACATAGGATCAAACAAGGATGCAACAAGGAGACTCCAAAATATCAAAAGGGATTTTATGTCCCTTGCAAAGGGACATACAATATAAATATATTATATAAATATTATATATAAGGGATCAGGAGTGCAAGTAGTGTTCTCCCCGTTGGCAACTGGGACCCAAGAAGAAGGAGAAGAACAGACCAAGTGAATGACTGGCTTCAAGGCTGGGGCTATGTTTAAAGTTTTAGATTCTATGATCTTGGATGCACTTTTGAGAGACTGGGCATGCTGATGTTGGATGCGGCACGCCTGACTAGGTGAGGCAAGAGCATTTTGGGCAGTAAGCTAGATGGACTTATCAGGACGTTAAACTAGATACGGTGGAGAGATGCATCTCTCAGTGAAGGAAGCATACATGAGAACATTGTCACTCTAAAAAAAACAACAGCGAAATACTTGTGAACTTTCCCAAAGCAATCAGAAAGGCTTATTCTGGAAAAGTGATGCAACTGGTAGCCCAGCTGAAGCACCTCCACACCAACACACAAAGCATGAGAGAGTTGGAAACCACAATGCAATTAGACAAATGTGACCTGATTGCTATCATGGAAATGTGGTGGGATGATCATACAGCTGGAACACTGGAATAGAGAGACAGCCATGAACAGGTTGAGAGCTTGTGGGTGAAAGTTAACAACCACACACACCAGTAAAAGACACCATGTGGTCAGAGTCTACTACAGGTCGCCCTATTAAGCCTGCGGATGAGGCATTCTTGCTTCAACTATAAGATGCATCATGATCACATGCACTCATCCTAATGGGGGCCTTCAACCACACAGATGTCTGCTTACTTAGAAGTGTGTTTTGACCTCTAACAGAGCATATGTGTGAGCAAACGTGCCGTAAAAGAGGACAAGTGAGTACATTTCTCTATGCCTTTCTCTGTACCTTCTCAAAGGAGAAATGAAAGGGTAAAATATGCTTAGTTTCAAACCCTGCAGAATCAGGAGGATGAGAATTAAATGTCCATAAAAGAAGAACAAACTGGACTCCAGAGCTACACTCTCACTGGGAGAGGACTCTGTCTGTCCAGATATGTCCTTACTGATCTTTAAAACAGCGAAGCTGTAGAGTAGCAACAACAACAAAAAAAAAAATAATAAAAATAAAAGGTTAAAAAAGTGGTAAGATAACAGAAAGAGGCAAGGAAGATATAAAATGGGCACATTCTTAAAAAATAACTTAAAATTTGCCAAACAATTAATCATTTAAAAATATAATTATTGGTGCGTCTGACAGATGAATTCAGGCGACAAAACTTGTACCATTTTTATTTTTATTATTTAAAAAAATCAATTTTCACAGTGTCATTAGGCTCAGGAAACAGTGGAATACCTA
This sequence comes from Aythya ferina, assembly GCF_964211825.1. NCBI lineage: Eukaryota > Metazoa > Chordata > Aves > Anseriformes > Anatidae > Aythya > Aythya ferina. Next base: position 74,692,132 of record NC_140296.1, read on the forward strand.
GGATATTTATTGCAGCTAACATTCTTGCACTTGGATAAGTGTACACTAAATATTCAGGATGTCAGTATCACATAAATGTGATCACGAAGTTCTTCTATCTATTACCTGGAAATTATTAAACTACTGCAGCATTCTAAGTATGGTTTCTACCAAAAAAAAAGGCTGATGTGGTAGTTTTACTTAGCTGGACAGCTTAGCTGCACTGCAACTGCTCTCTCACTCCCCCTCCACAAAGGGAAAGGGTAAGAAAAAACTATGAAAAGGGGTTAAGAGTTGAGATACGGACAGGGAGATCACCCAGCAATTATCATCCTGAGCAAAACAGACTAAGCACAGGGAGATTAGAGAAATTTATTACTTATAACTAATAAGCTACAGCAGTAAGAAACAAACACCACCAACAACAAAAACTAAATACACCCCCCCACACCCCCAACCCCCCACCTCTCCACACTTTGCTGTGTCCTCCTCCTAATCAGTGCAGAGAAACAGGGAATGGGGGCTGTGGTCAGTCCCTAATGCTTCATCTCCACCACTCTTTCATGGTCACTCTCTGCCTCTGCTCCACGTGGGGTCCCTCCCACGGGATGCTGTCCTTCCCGAACTGAGCCTGCAGGGACTGCCCACAGGCAGTAGCTCTTCAAGCACTGCTCCCACATCATGGCTTCGTACCACATGGTCCATCCCCCAGGAGCAAAATGCTCCAGCACGGGTCCCCCATGGGCAGCAGCTCCTCCCAGACACCCTGCTCCTGCATGGGCTCCTCTTCATGGGCTTCAGCTCTGGCCCGGGGCCTGCTCCTGTGGAGGCTCTCCATGGGCCGCAGCCTCCTCCAGGCCACATCCACCTGCTCCACTGGGGGGTCCTCCATGGGCTGCAGCATGGAGATCTGCTCCATGTGGGACCCATGGGCTGCAGTTGGACAGCCTACTCCATCAGGGGTCTTTCCACAGGCTGCAGGGGAACTGCTGCTGGGTGCCTGGAGCACCTCCTGCCCTCCTGCTACACTGACATGGGGTCTGCAGAGCTGTTTCACTCATTGTCCCAGCTGCTGGTGTGAAGATTTTTTTCTCCCTTTCTTAAATCTGCTCTTCCAGAGGCAAACAATATCACTTACTGGCTCAGCTCTGGGCAACAGCACATCGCTTTGGATCTGGCTGAAACTGGCTTTTACCTAACATGGGGAAGCTTCCAGACTCTTCTCACAAAGGCCACCTCTGCAGTCCCTTACTACCAAAACTTTGCTAGGTAAACCCAATACAGCTGAATATCCTCTTTTCACAGAATATACTTGGTATTGGTAATGGGAGAGTAGGATAAGAATTAAGTCAAAAAGAAATTATTATCCATGCAAACTACCACATCAGATAGATGTTGTCCTAAATCAACTGTTGTTGCTGCTGTTTTTCCCTATAAGACGTTAACATATTCACTTAGTAATTAGCTTCATACTTAAGACCATACCTAAGGTCAATTGGTCATTGTCCTTCTTCAGTTGTGCAATGTCAGCTATGTAATATTAATTGTCAAAGCTACAACTCAAATCCACAATGACCATCTGTAAATGGTGATTCAAGAAAACCAAGGCAAGGTGCTCAGATATCTCAAATAAATTAATAAATAAATTAATTAATTAATTAGAAAAAAAATGCAGTGTCTCTGAAAAGAGTATGAATATCAAAAGCACTGAACGGAATCTTAATATGACTTTAAAGGATTAAAGGTAAATTACTAATGAGATAAATCATAGAACCATGGGACTCATAGAATGGTTTGGGTTCAAGGAACCTTAAAGATCATCTAATTCTATACCTGCTTCCATAGGCACAGACACCTTTCACTAGACCATATTATTCAAACCCCCATCCAACCTGGCCTTGACTTCCAGGGATTAGGCATCCACAGTGTCTCTGGGCATCCTGTTCCAGTGCCTCTCCACCCTCTGAGTGAAGAAATTCCTTCTAATCTCTAATATAAATCTACCCTCTTTTAGTTTTAAAACTTTTCTCCTTGTTTTATCGCTATCTGTCAACATAAAAAGTCACTATCTTTTTATAAGCCTCCTTTAAGTACTGAGAAGCTGCAATGATGTCTACTTGGAGCCTTCTCTTCTGCAGGCTGAGTAGCCCCAGCTACTCAGTGTAGCTACTGGTAGCTACTCAGCTACTAGAGTGCCTCTAGTCACCTTTGTTGCCCTCCTCTGGATCTTCCCTAAGAGGTCCACATGCTTGTGCTGGGATCCCCAGACCTGGTTGCAGTACTTCAAGTGGGGCCTCAGAAGGGCAGAGTAGGGGTGGAACACCACCTTCCTCAACTTATTGGCCATGTCTTTGGTGATGAAACTCAGGAGGCTGAAAGAACATGCTGCTGGCTCATGTTGAATTTTCATAGACTTGTTGAACCTCATTCAGTTCACAAGGGCCCATTTCTCAAGTATGTCCAGATACCTCTGGCTGGCATCCCTTCCTTCTGTTGTATCAACTGCACCACTCAGCTTGGTGTTGATCCTCAATAGCCCCGGCTCCAGAAACCCAGAGGTCGACCTCGAGTTTCTTCTGGGGTTTTCTGCCAAAGGCTCCAGGTGAGGACATGCTCCCCAGCTGCAGTGGAAAGTATGTTTTGCATAGCTGGTCTGGTATTGTCAGGCCCAAGGGGGCCTATTTCTTGTCTGATTTGTTCAAATGCCTGTTGTTGCTCAAGGCCCCACTCGAAATAGTTTCTCTTTCGAGTCACTCGATATAGAGGACTCACAAGCTGACTATAGCCTGGAACATACATTCTCCAGAATCCCACAAGGCCTAGGAAAGCTTGCATTTCTTTTTTTGCTAGTTGGTGAAGACATTGCCGTTATTTTATTGATCACATCCATTGGAATATGGTATCCTGCCATTTTACCCCCAAGAACTGGATTTCCTGTGCAGGTCCCTTGACCTTATTCTGTTTAATGGCAAAACCAGCTTTCAGGAGAATTTGGATTACTTTCTTCCCTTTCTCAAAACCTTTTTCTGCTGTGTTGCCCCACACGAGGATGTCATCAATGTACTGAAGGTGTTCAGGAGCTCCCCCTTGTTCCAGTGCAGACTGGATCAGTCCATGGCAAATGGTAGGGCTGTGTTTCCACCACTGGGGCGGTTGATTCCAGGTGTATTGGATGTCCCTCCAAGTGAAAGCAAACTGCGGCCTGCATGCTGCTGCCAAAAGGATGGAGAAAAATGCATTAGCAATATCAATTGTGGCATACCACTTGGCTGCCTTTGACTCTAGTTCGTACTGAAGTTCCAGCATGTCCAGCACTGCAGCACTCAGCGGTGGTGTGACTTCATTCAGGTCACGATAGTCCACCATTAGCTTCCACTCACCATTAGACTTTCACACTGGCCATACAGGACTATTAAAGGGTAAGTGAGTCTTGCTGATCACTCCTTGACTCTCCAGACAGTGAACCAACTCATGGATGGGAATCAGGGAGTCTCGGTTGGTACGATATTGCCATTGGTGCACTGCTGTAGTAGCATTTGCTGCCTGCTGTTCTTCAAATTTCAGCAATCCTACAATGGATGGTTTCTTCTGAAAGGCCAGGCAGGGTAGACAGCTGCCTAATATTCTCTGTGCTCAAAGCAGCTATGCCAAAAGCCCACTGGTATCCTTTTGGGTACTTGAAGTACCCTCTCTGAAGGTAGTCTATGCCAAGGATGCATGGAGCCTCTAGGCCAGTCACAATGGGATGCTTTTGCCACTCATTCCCAGTTAGACTCACTTCAGCTTCCAGTACAGTTAGTTGTTGAGATCCCCCTGTCACTCCAGAGATACAGATGAGTTCTGTCCCTTGGTAGCCTGATGGCATTAAGGTACATTGTGCGTCAGTGTCCACTAGAGCTTTGTATTCATGTGGTTCCGATGTGCCAGTCCAATAAATCTGGTCATCCCTCTCCTCTACCTGCCCAGAGGCAGGGCCCCTCTAGTCCTGGTTGGAGCATCTGCCACTTAATTCTTGCAAATGAGAAGCAGAGGTCCCTTCATCAGGGTCAAGAATACCATCTTCTACTGCCTCTGGGGAACTGCCCAACAAAAACTGGAGCAGCATTTTTCTTAGGAGCCCCTCTTCTTGCTGCTGTATTTCCTTTCAGTTCACGTACCCAAGCAGCTAGGGTTGAAGTAGGTACACCATCCCATTTCCTCATATCTTCCCCGTGGTCACACAGAGAAAACCACAAGGTGCCACATGGTTTGTGTCTTGGGTACTCTCTCTCTTGAGCAGGAAGATACTGATTCTTAGTGGCTGAAATATCACCCCATCTAAATGAGGAGGGATATGCTTGTTCTGCGAGGTGGTCAAAGCTTTTGGACAGTTTCTCCACAGCTGAGACACAGGCCCATAGCGGAGCAGAGAGATTGTCTTAATGTTTTTGAAGCTAGCAGGACAGATTATGCACTGTTAGTCACATCCCCTCATCCCAGTTAATTACTGCCAGTGTACTGGCATGTGCTGATGGTGCACTCCACACAAATTTATGCCACATGGATGTTGTGCACTGGACTGCATCAGGATCTTGAGGTGTCCGGGCATTGTCCAAATCACTATAAATCATCTCCAGCACAACTAATTCCCACAGATGCTGGAGACCTTTCTCCATAATGGCCCACTTGCCTACTTGATATACATGTACAATATCTTCCTTATGGGGATACCTTTCTTTCACAGCTGCCAGGAGTCGCCTCTAGAGGCTGAGAACTTGTGTCCCTCTCCCAGTTCCTTTGTCAATTAACATTTCTCTAGAGAGGGATCCCAGCTGCTTGGCTTCATTGCCTTCTAATTGTTGGCTATTGGCCCCAGCATCCCAGCATGGAAGCAGCCAGGTGAGGATGTGTTCACCTGGGCGTCGACCATAATCCTTTCGTATTTCACGCAACTCACTCAGGAATAGGGATTGAGTGGTTTCTGATTCCTTTATGATTTCCATCTCGTTTTCCTGCTGTTTTTGTGATGGCTGTGCTCTAGAGGTGCTTTCCATTTCCCCTTCTCCCTCCTTCTTAGGAGAGGCTTCTTCCCTTACTAAATGAGCTGACTTCTGTTTCCATTGTTTTGACTTGACTATGGGGGCGACTGATACCATAGTTGGTTGGTCCTCTGGGTCAGCCACAGCATGTGTTATCTGGTCATCAGACTCAGAGACTTCCTCCCTATTTTCATGGTTCTGGATGATGTTAAACAGTGTTTGATAGGAGTAAGCCAGGACCAACACAAAGCTGCAAGCTGTCATTCTCCGGCATTATCAGGGTCAGGACATACGACTCTCAAACATTCTATCAGGTTTTTTGGATTTTGCACTTGTTCAGGGGTGAAGTTCAAAACTATTGGAGGAGACACCTGTGACAGGTACCTGCCTATATCCTCCCACACACCTTGCCACCCACCACAAGACTGTTTCGAGACAGATTCCTGGGTAAGCTTTCTAAACAATTGACTAATCTTAGAGAGAAGAGGAAATCCGTTATTCCGAATTAGAAATAGCAATATATGGGTGACACATGACATATTCAAAATACTCAAAAACTGTTGTAATTAGCCCACTGTGAAAGAAGGAGGAGGTATGAATCCTGATATTATTCATAAACTGATATCCAGATGAGGAAAGGAAGGCAGCATAGTTCTGAATATTCTCTAAAAGATAGTTTCCATGAGACCCAAATGATAACAGTGCAGAGCCTGAATGCCAGATTAAACTCAAGGCCAGTGCTTGGTAGCACAGTGAATTCAAAAAAACGAACACAGATTGTAGCACATTCTCAGATCGGATATAGAGGAGAAAGGAGAACATGACGTGGATTGCATGACATAAGATCAAACAAGCCAATATTAATAGGACACTGAACATGGTGACTAGCAAGTAAGTGTGTTAGTTGTAGATGTTTTAATCAATTCTATTGTTATCTCAACCCTTCAAGCCCCACGTTGGGCACCAAACAGGACTGTGGTGGTTTTACCATGCTAGACAGCTAAACACCACAACCGCTCTCCCACTCCCCCTCGTTAGATGACGAGGGGAAGAAGTAAAGTAAGAACAACTCACGGGTTGAGATAAGGATAATTTAATTAAAGGGGAAAATAATAATAATAATAATTAAGGAAAAATTATTATTAACTAAACAAATTAAATAAAAGGGAAAAAAAAGGGAAAGGGGAAAAGTGAGGGGGAAAGGGAAACAAACAAACAAACAAAACAAATAAAGGCTATGTGGAAGAGCAGAGGAAAATTACTCTCTAATTCCCACAAATGAGCGATGCTTGAAGCAGGGCCTCAACACACGTAGCCGGTGTTCAGGAGGAGGATCGATGTTTTCACAACGAGAGCCTAGCCCTCCCCTCTTCTTCCTGTTTCCATCTTTTATTGCTGAGTGAGACAATATATGGTATGGAATATCCCATTGGTTGGTTTAGGTCAGCTGCCCTGGTGATGTTTCTTTTCTCACTTTTTTGCCCACCCCCTAGGAGGGTTAGAGAGAAGCCTGATGCTATGCCAGCACTGCTCAGCAGCAGACACAACACTGGTGTGATAACACTGCTGTTCCAGCTACAAGTACAGAGCACAGCACTGTATGGGCTGCTGCAGGGAAAGGTAACATTCCAGCCAGACCCAGTACAGGTGTCATCTGAAAACTGGCTGAGGGTACACTCAATCCCATTATTGATGTCACTGATGAAAATATTAAGCACCAGTTTCAGGAGAAACCTCTGAGGGACACCACGTGACACTGGCCTCTACCTGGACAGAGACCACAACTCCCAACTTTACCTACCAGATACTCCGTAAACTATGCAAAAGACTGTTCTTTGGAGATCCATTTCTTTGCACAAATGTCCTCAATAGCAGACTAAGACTAATCCACAAATATTAGATTGTACATTGTAAAAAAGTCACCTAACTCATTGTTTAGGACGAACTGGGAAGAAGTGACTGCCGTCAGTCTGGATATGGCCACCAACAGAAGAGATACCAGAATTGACTATTTGGTCCTGTCCCAGCCAAAGAAAGCACCCTCTCCCCTTTCCTCCTACTGAATTCAAGAGTGTGTTTGGCATACATAGTATGGTCAGAGCAAATGTCTGAGTTCATTGCCATGGTTTCCTTTGCAGAGCTCAAGATCAGGACTGCCCAGCAGGTACCCCTGGACAACAGTCATCAATGACTTGCTAAACTTCCTATGCCCCAATTTCCCTCCATTTGGCCACTCTCCTACTTCTCTTTCTATTCCACAGTCTCTTCCCAAATAAACAACCCAAGATCAACTTCTTTTCCCTCATCAGTCTCTATTTTGCTGCACCTGTACCCAGATTTGGCAAGTCAGACACAGCTGTCAAGACAATCTTGGTCTTACATGGTTTTACTGACCCGGCTACCTGGGCCTTGCTGGTCCTGAAAGGCTCCTCTCATCCGAAAGGAGTCCCATCTAGTTACCCATTTTGGCCATTTCTCACACCACCTTCCCCAGCTTGAGCTGTGCAATCAGATGCCATTTTTGGTCGCTAATAGCATAGCTTCCCTTATTCTTCCCAGTCACGTCCCACCTCCCGTTCAGTTTCAGTTTAACTCAGGACAGAGCCCAGACAGTATTCCAGGCATTGACCTGCAGCCCTAATATTCATTTTGACTTAGAACACAGCTTGGCATCACAGAACTTTTCTGTAAATGATAAAAACAAACAAACAAACAAAAAACTAAGTAGTGTAGTTGTAGTTACTTAAGTAATGCATTCCAAATGTTCTCATTCATATTGATGCCAGTAATGATTTAGATTATGTATAAGTAAAAAATACAGACATTCTTAAATTTCTGGCATTGTTTACAAAATTACTCCATTACAGTGATGCAAAAGCCAGGTACAATTACATTGAGCCTGTCAATTGTAAGCTTCATCTTCAAAGTAAGTAGAACTAATCTATCCATCTTAAGCAAAAAACTCACAGCACTTATAAACTGTAAACTCACTGTGACTTGTAATTAAAAATAAATAAATAAATAAATAAAAAATTAAGGAGCCAGACAGTACAAGAATTTCTGGAAGATTGTAACTGAATGCTTACGCTGTCTTAGGACTTGCTTAAATAGCAATGGTTATAGCAATTGGTTTTGGAAACAGTCTTAAGCAAAGGGAACTTTTGGTCCTCTTCTTAAAGTAACATTTTCTATTTGAAGCATAATCAGTTATTAAGCAAAATATCATTAAAAAGTCAAACATAGTAATCATGTCATAATCCCCCATGCATGGCTGTAGCCAGAGGAATTTTTCTTCTTCTTCAGCCATTTACTTCTCCCTGAAATTACTCACAAAGATGATATCCACCTGTCTTTCCCAGCTGGACAGTTTTTCTTAACATTTCCCTAAGATTTGCCTCAGTGCCCTTGCAACAATTGCAATAAAGAAAAGTAGTGTTATCAATTAAAATATTTAGTATCTCTGAAATATCAATTACTTGGAAATAAGTTTCCACATTATGTATTAAATTAATACATTTGCATTGTTGATAATTTAAACAACTATTTAACTTAATCCATTTATTCTTTTGATACATCTGTCTCTTCCCAGCTTATTAATAATCTGTGTTCCTGCCCTTGAAATACATCACATTTCTAATTAGCTTAAAAAAATTGTTGCTGTTCAGGCATGTGTAAACACAATAGTAGATTTCCCCACGTCTGGTATCTCCATTTGTTTATGTTTATGTTTCTTTCACACACAGAGACATGTAAATATGCATTCTAATTACCAAACATCAAGAAAAATGCTAGTTATAATATTGTTCATAGAATATTAAATAATAGTATTTCATTTATGTGTTTATAATCATATATGACAAGTTCAATCCATTAAAAGTACTATACTGTAATAAACAATGATTATTCCTTAATATGGGGAAAATGATATAACAAAAAGCAGAAGAAGGTATGAGATCACTATTCAATGAATTCTTTATGCCATGATTTTCACACACACACACACACACACACTTCCAAATTATATTTGGAAGTGATGTGGAATGTACCATGAATCATGCCCCCCTACAGACACTTGAACAACATTACGCAGAGACAAACTCATACTGAGAACCCATCTGACCTACTTAAAACTCATTTACCTTGACGCAAAGAGGACAAAGGTGTCAAAAGTATTTCTCACTTGAAAACTCTCAACTAACACAGAACAGTTTATAATTCTGTACCATCTCTTTTTAACTCGTACTTTCTCTGCTTGTTCATTAAAACAGAGATGTATTAATGGGTACATTTTATTACATCAAATAATGTAAATGCAAACATAAGCAAAACATAAAGCATAAGCACCACTAAAACATAAAACATAAAATGTAAAACATAAGCACCATTAAGCTGAAAGGGTAGTATTGCCAAGTGAACATGAATATGACCATATAGTGGAAACGCAATGATTTTTTGTAGTTTTGGACAATGAGAATGAGTTTCTATATACTGAGACCTAACACACAAAAGAAGCAGGCTGAGACATGAAGTAATAAAATATGGGAGCTTCTAAAGTCAAATATTGATTTTCAAAACATAAAATTACTTTTTTTTTTTTTTTTAATCTTCTAGGGATAAACATAAAGAATATTTCTTTCTTTCTATGTTACCACAACACAATATGAATATACTTTAGAAATCTAAATTTAAAAGTTCTTCAATAAAGTAGTTTTGCCTTCCTTATTACCTTAAAATATCTTTAAAAATGAATAAACACTACAGTAACTAAACTAAACCTGAGCTGAACACTTTTTTTTTTTTTTAAGTTTATGGATCACAGTTTCTCCTCATAAAAATGGGTATTACAACTTTTGAAGAAAGGTTAAATCAATCTGAATAGAACAAAATTAATTTACATTTAGCTATCCAAAATAGAAACTGAGACACTCAAGGGTAACTTTTAAAGCATTAGGTATTGACATCCTGGCTGGCTGGCTGGCAAAAGAAGTTACATTAGTGAGAATGACAAAGACTGTAATTTTTCTTTTGTAAATAAATAATGTAAGACAAATGTCTGGCTGTAGTTTATATCCTGAAAAAAAAATGAATCCAGTTTGCCTGGCTGACAGTAGCAGCACAAACAGTGTTTAAATTAACAGGAAAGCTGTGGGAGGGGGCATAAGGGCCACAGAAGAAGCCATTATCTGGAAATCTCAAATTCTATCTATTAAAGCTATTAGTGAAACAAGCCATTCTAACAGGCATCTTCAGTCCTTAAAACATTCAACTTTATCCATATTTGCCATTCTTATTTACCCATTTGCTTTTACCATTCTCTTGGGGATTCTTTATTTTTGACAGAAAGAGTGAATGTCAGCTTTCGTTTTGAATTTCTGGCCCCTGTAATCAGTAAAATACATGTGAATAACAAAAATCTATCTCTCTTTCAATCAGTATTTCTGAGATTGTTGTCCTTTGTTTATATAAGTGAATATTCATTACATCAGAGAAAGAAACTAACTATAGTTTACTTGTAATGGCACTCACTCTGAATATAAAAGATACATGTTCAAAGTTACTGTTTAAAATCAGACATCAAGGAGATGAACTCCAGTCTCTCATATTTTAGATGAGTCATGGTAACACCCTTGGATTACTGAAGGTCTGGATCATTTGGATTACTTGTTGCCTACCCCTCTCTATCCAGAAGTTTGGTTTGAACTTGTAAATATTTCAGTGAAAAATTCTTCTGGTATTTAAACTTATTTTGTGCAGAGTTCTAGGTTTTGTTGTGATGCCCCAACTTCAATAAACCCTGAAAACTTTCTCACCAGAATTTTAAATCTTATCTCATCTTATCTTACCATATCTTATTCTGTCAGAAAGTATGCCTAGGGTACTATGGGCATAAAAGTATACCTTGGAGAGTGTAGGCTATATCTTGTAGGTTATTCTTGTAGGAGTTTCCTAGTTGTTACTCAAAAAAAAAAAAAAAAAAAAAAAACACTAAAGAAAATCTTTTGGTATTATATGTTGATTGATTTTTTGCAAAGAAATAGGACCACCTGAAGAAATATTTGTGTGGTAGCCCAGCTCATTCCTTTATTTAGCCCTTGACATTATAACTTTCCCTCAGTCTAGCACTCACCTGACATGATTTTCTCCTACTACTTGCTCAAAAACACCCATTAAACTCTCTTAGTATGCATACCCAGTTTATAATTTAGGAATGGGAAAATATTGTCAAGTTTAGCTTTTATGGAAAGATTATTTTGTATTTGTCCCTGAGAAGAAAAAGGGTAATAGTCTATAGACAGGGAAATTTTCTGTATATCATTGTGAAGATTCCTGAAATTAGGAAGGAAGTTTGTTGTCCTTCTCACATTCCCCATCCATCCTCACTCCTCTAGCTTCTGAAGAGAAGCACAGTAAAACATACATTAATTTCTTGTAAATACAATTTTCTTTTTTCCTACATTTGATAACATTCTTCACTGTATACAATTTTACTTAAGCCAAGACACAGAACTGTTCTTATGTTCCTCCCATAAAGTTGTTTTAAATTAAATTTGTCTTGAGCTGTGTAGGCATTTTAATCTTGGGAGTGTTTTTGATTTTTTGTTTAATTAGAAAGACCAGATAAACTACTGAAGCATTATTCTATGAACTTCTGCTGAAAATTAGAAAAAGATACACGGGATTGATTTACAGAATGTGATTTGTTGATATTCAAGACTCATCAGCAAGCCCTGCAAGTTTTAAAATACTTGATATTCTTCTCTAGTTTCTTTTGAAATCACACTTTCAGTTTTACTGTCTAAGAATATTTTGGTGTGCTGTACATCAGTAGTAAAGCATCAGAACATGAGTACAAAAGTATCAATCCTAGAAGAAGAAGGTTGTGTAGTTCAATTGACTTAGATATCTACTTTTCGTTTTCCTCTCAGTATTGATTTCTTCAAACATTTATGAAGTGATAGAATGATTATTTTAAGTGCAGAAGCAAATTCTACTCTTGGTTAGATAAGCATAGTTCCTATTACAGTTTATAAAAACTTCACTAGGATAAGAGAGAGGAAAAATCATCTGTACGTGTTTGATTCCAAATACACATTCAGCTTAATTCTTGAAAGGCTAGATTTCTAAAAGTGTTTAAATTCCAGAGCATCATTAGTCCTTCAAGAGAATTCTTAACCAGACCCAGACCATATGTATATTATATAAAGATGTATATTTAGGCAGAGTTTGAATTCACATGTTTTTATATAAAATTCTTCCTCATGATTTTTTCCCAATGTTATACTATTAGTATTTAATCAACCAAATTGGTTATATATATATATATTTATATAATTGTTGTATTACTTATTTTGCAATTAGTGAAAATCAGTAGCTCTTGGATGGTCCGGAGAGAAAAATTTCAAATCTACAATATGTTTTATATAGTATACAATGTTCACACATAAAATAAATAAATAAATAAATAAATAAATAAACAGGAGAGAAAGAATTTCCTATCTTCTGTCTCTTTCAGAGGTTCTATTTTATTCTCTCTTTTGTAGTTACCTCACTAATAGTAAGGTCCTTTCTTATGGCCTATTTGAATAAGATGATGAACACAATCAAAAATATTTTGTACCCCAATGGGTGCTTATGCCATCATTCACTTAGAGATCTTTCAAGATCAAAAATTTTAATTCATGCTCCTGAGACTGAGTCATTGTTCACCAAAGGGGAGTGAAAACGTCACAACTCGAACACTTGCCTCAGCAAAAGTAAAATTAACATTGATGAGGAAAATCTTCTTGATAAATTATTTATATTAATTACTTTGCTCCTAAAGGTGCTTATATATATATATAAGGAGAGGAGAGGAGAGGAGAGGAGAGGAGAGGAGAGGAGAGGAGAGGAGAGGAGAGGAGAGGAGAGGAGAGGAGAGGAGAGGAGAGGAGAGGAGAGGAGAGGAGAGGAGAGGAGAGGAGAGGAGAGGAGAGGAGAGGAGAGGAGAGGAGAGGAGAGGAGAGACGAGAAAAGAGAAAAGAGAAGAGAAGAGAAGAGAAGAGAAGAGAAGAGAAGAGAAGAGAAGAGAAGAGAAGAGAAGAGAAGAGAAGAGAAGAGAAGAGAAGAGAAGAGAAGAGAAGAGAAGAGAAGAGAAGAGAAGAGAAGAGAAGAGAAGAGAAGAGAAGAGAAGAGAAGAGAAGAGAAGAGAAGAGAAGAGAAGAGAGAGTGGTTGCAGTGGAGCTTGGCTACCCAGCTGAGTAAAACCACTATATATATTTATTAAAACATTGACTCATATATTTCTTATTCTATGCTTTCTTTTTGTTTTACAGTTCTATTTTACTAATCAAAACCAAAACAACTGCATTTATCAATCAGTGGCCTCACCTAAAGTCCACGGTCAAAATGCTGTCCCATGAGAAACAATTATTCACAGGCAAGAGAAATTAAAACATTTAATGGAAGATATAACACTAGTTAAAACTAAAACCATCTAAAAGAACCAAGTATGATGTTACCTGTAGTATGTCACCCTCACAGTACTGTGTTGATGGGTGTTTAAACAAGTACTTTAAACAGTTTAAACAGTTGGGTGTTTAAAAAAGTATTTATCAGGATTCTTATTTTCTTCAGGTTTTAACTGTATTAAAATACATAAAGTGATACTTTTTTTTTTTTTTTTTTTTTTTTTTTTTTTTTTTTTTTTTTTAGTAATTGGCACAATGTGATTGTCTGCCCCTGGTCTTTTATAAGGTTGTTCTTGAAAAGTGACCAGTTCTCACAGACCCCTAAACCTTCTAGAGCATATTCTGAGGGAACAACGATAACTAGCTCCCTTAGAAAGTTTGCTCTCTTCTAGGGTAGCATCCCTCGTGAACTTTTTTTTTCTTACACCAAAAATTTTTAACTCAACTATTTCATGATCACTGTGGCCAAGACAGGCACCTACCATCACATCTCTCACACGGCCTTTCTTATTCTCAAACAACAGATCCAGAAGAGCACGTTTCCTAGTTGGTTCACTCGCTACTTGTGACATAAAATTATTTTCAACATGCTTTAGGAATTTCCCAGACTTATTTGTCAAGGTAGTATAATATTCCAAGTTTGTGTCTGGCAAGTTGAAGCCTCCAATAATGACAAAGACAACTGATCATGAGATTTCCTTTAATTGCCTGTAGAATAGCTTATCCATGCCATTGTCCTGGATGAATGGTCAACAGTAGACACTGATGAAAACATCTGCTTTGTTAATCATACCCTTAATCCTCCCGCAGAGGCTCTTTACCGCATCATCTCTAACTGTAAGGGCTGTACAGTCTTATCTCTCCCTTACACACACTGCAGCACCTCCACTTCACTTGCCCTGCCTATACCTCCTGAACAGCTGATCTCCATCCCATCACTTCAGTCAGGGGACTCGTATGATTATACTATAGCTCTGGAAAAGGACCAAAGTTTTCAGTTCATACTGTGTGCATTAGTATACAAGCATTTCTAATGTGCTCCAGAACCCACAGCACTCCCTGGAGGAGCACATATGCTCACATTAGCCTTGTCACCCTCATACAGTGCCATACCATACCTTGGCTTAACCTCGGTGTTTCTAATGGTACCTGACCTCACTGATCCTAGTTTAAAGCCCTCTCAATCAGTTTCACGAGATTGCTAGCCAATAAATGTTTCTCCCATTGAGGCAAGTGGGTCCCATTATACCCCAGTAGAGCTCTCCAATGATTATTGCATTATGTTTCTCAACTAGACCCACTGTGGATTTTTATTTTCTTTTTTTGGTACATATATATATATGCATATATACATGCATATATGTATATGTGTGTGGACATATACAGAACTAGATCTATATCTATATATGTTACAAAATTATATACCAATGTTAACAAGTCATAAGTGCCTTCTCAGCATACTGGATTTATCAAAAGTCCTACACTTTGAGATTAGACAATAACAGAGTTAGTGTGTGTGTATCAATCCAAATGGAATTCTGTCCTTTCTGATACATCACTTGTCAATGCAGAATCCTCTGTAGATATGGCAAATGGCCAATTGTGGGCTGACTGTGGTGTCTTCTAGTCTTTAATGTAAATCCTATTAGCAGTTTTAAACAAAAACAATATCTGTAAGTCTGAAACTCACTTAGCCTACTTTACAATGATAGTACCATGTGTGTTATGTTTTTCATCCCCTTCTCCCATATACACTGAGGATAATATTTAACACCATAAATTTTTACATTCTTCATTAGGTTCATAGGCTACCAAATGCTCTCACAATGTTAAAATACAGCAGAAATTAAAGTGAGCCTAGCACACTTCTTTTCCTAATTCACAACTTTTCTCTGGAGACCCCATGAAGTGCTTTTTCCCTTACTCTCTTAAATAACACTATTTCTTTGATCTTCAAAACACACATGTGCGCACACACACACAACTAGGGAAAGAACATTGTTGTATTAGATTGACATTTTCACTCCCAAATTTTGGAAATATTGGATTCAAATTCTTTGTCTTTGAAGTGTCTTAGAGGCATTTTGTTTGTTTGTTTGTTTTCCCTTCTCTTTTTGCTATGTATGTAAGTCAAATAGCACTATCTCATTAATAATTTTCTTTATCTGCGGGTAACTAAGCCCATCCTGTAGTACTCAAGTGACAACAGTTTTCAAGAAAATCCAAATTAATATGTTAATATCTGATTAGATAGACCTGGCTGTGATGGCGGTTTCATCCTCAACTATAGCAATGCTGATACTTTACCGTAATTTTCTGATAGAAGTATACAGTCTTGTAGACCTTGATCTCAATAATTAGAAGTATTTAATACCTAGAGATGTATAATCCCCATATACACCTCTGAAGATGATTAACTATTCATCATATCCAGAATGTTATATACCTAAACAATTGCAACAAACTGTGGCAAGTTTAGATCATTGCCATAAACTATTTTAAAATTAAAATATAATTTTATCTTTATTGATTTAAAAATAAAATTAAATTAAAATTAACCATGATAGTTTTTCTAAATGATTCTTAAAGTTAATTTAAAAAACAAATAAACAAACAAAACAGACAGATGATATACAATTATTATCATTAGCAAGATTTTCTGATGCTTCCTGACACTTCTTCATATTTCCTTTGTTCAGAAATTAGCAGGTTGCTTAGAATGTTGTATCCAAAATAAGGCATTGCTCTATCTCCTTAGTTTTTGGAGGATGTTGAAGTTGTAACTATTTTCCCCAAAATAAATAAACAAACACAAACAGACACACATACAGTGTTGTTCTCTCCTACTTTCCAAAACAGTAGAAGAAAATAGCCAAAACAAAAATAGCAAAAAAGCTCTTACGTCTGTTCTCTGTCAGCTACTTAGTGATCAGCAGCAGTGATCATCAGCACAGAGTCCGGCTGGAGATCTGTGACTAGTGGTGATACCCAAGGGTCAGTGCTGGGCCTGGTCTTGTTCAACACCTTCACTGATGACCTTGATGAGGGAATAGTGTCCACCCTCAGCAGCTGATGATACAAAGCTGGGAGGAGTGGCCGACACGCCAGAAGGCTGTGTTGCCATTCAGCGAGACCTGGACAGGCTGGAGAGCTGGCAGGAAGTAACCAAATGAGGTTCAACAAGAGCAAGTATAGAGCCCTGCACCTGGAAAGGAACAACCGCACAGGCTAAGGGATGACCTGTTGGAATGGAGCTCTGAGGAGAATGACCTGGGAGTCCTGGTGGATGACAGATTGACCATGAGCCAGCACTGTGCCCTGGTGGCCAAGAAGGACAATGGGATCCTGGCATGCATTAAAAGGAGCATGGCCAGCAGGTCAAGGGAGGTGATCCTCCCCCTCTACTCTGTCCTGGTCAGGCCTCACCTGGAGTACTGTATCCAGTTCTGGGCTCCCCGGTACAAGAAATACAGGGATCTCCTGGAAAAAGTCCAGCGGAGGGCCACAAAGATGATATGGGGCTTGGAGCATCTTTCACATGAGGAAAGGCTGAGAGACCTGGGTCTGTTCAGCCCTGAGAAAAGAAGACTGAGAGGGGATCTTATTAATGTTTATAAATATCTTATGTGTGGGAGACAGAGGGATTTGGCCAACCTCTTTTAAGTGGTTTGTGGGCACAGGACAAGGGGTAATGGCCAAAAAATGGATCACAGGAAGTTCTGCACCAACATGTGAAAGAAGTTCACAGTGAGGGTGTTCACAGCCTGGAACAGGCTGCCCACGGAGGTTGTAGAGTCCTCCATGACTCTACAACCTATCTCTCTGGAGATATTCAAGGCCTGTTTGGATGCCTACCTGGGCAACCTGCTCTAAGGAACCTGCTTTGGCAGGGGGGTTGGACCTGATGATCTCTTGAGGTCCTTTCCAACTCCTAGAATTCTGTGTGTGATTCTGTGATCAGTGACATGTTTGTCTTCTACTGAAGAGTCATGTACTAAAAAAAAACATTTTTAATCAAGAAAATAGGTGCCTCAGATTTTGAGAGATGAGATGTTTTATATTTTTATGTTAATATTTTCTTAATATAAAATTATTAGATACGTACCATATTGAATTGTTGAGGCCTGTTATTGCAAAGTTTTATGTATATACTTTAAGAACTTCAAGTAGTCTCAGTGACTTTTCTGGGAATACTTAGAATGCATTCAATTAAACACAGGGCATAAAATCCAGGATAGTACTTTACATTGTTTCAATCAGTTTTAACCATCACTGTAACTTCTGAACTCTGCTTACACATACCTGTCTTGACTCTTTGGCAAGTTTTATTATTCTCAAAAGTTGCTGTATGTGGCAAGTTTTATTATTCTCAAAAGTTGCTGTATGTGGAGATCTTCTATTGCATCAAGTGTAACTCAGCAACAGTACAAATACATCCCATAGAGACATTCTTTGACACTGAGATCATAAACATTTGATGTAAGGCAGAGAAACAACAGAATGAAACTAATTTATTCTGCTTTATATTGAAAATCAAACAAACAAAACACAAAACACCAGATTATACATCAATATTTCAACAATATAATATAGCAACAAACATGATTGTTGTAATTAATTGAAAAATATATTTTTCTTTAATAGCAGAGCATTAGTATGCGTACATACATATATATATTTGCCATTCTTTAGTCATTAGAAAAATATTGCTGTTACTAGATTTTGATCATACAACTTAAAAGGGATTGTTTTGGGAGAGGAGCTTTAATAAGTATTGAGGTATAGTAACATCAGTGTAAGAGCAGATGAAACTACTGATAGGTACTCAATTTTTCACCGTCATTGGATTCAGAACAACAGGAACAACAAAAACCTGGATTTCTTTCCAAATAAGTAACTAAATTAGCCCTCGCGAGAAGGGTGTTGTACTTTCTATTGGAATAGGACAAGGATGGAGAAAGAAAGGAAAATACAGAAGACCCTATCACCTCTATTCCATTTGGGAAAATGAGGTTAAGCATTCTGATGTATTCTGAACATCATTCTATGTCAGTGAACTTGAACCATTTATTTAAAGATGCAGATTTTTCAAAGGTGAAAAAAATAACTACATTGTAGATGATCTTGATTCTTCATTGCACTTGCTTGTATTTTAGGAGTTTATTTGCATGCTTGCTAACTTACTGGATGTGCCTTGAAATTTGCTTTTTAAGTGCTTGTTGTGAAACACAGGAAGGAAAAACTATTAACTACCTTTGCCACTTCAGTCAGCTTAGTTCTTCAAAATATTTCAGTCCAACATTTTTTCCCTTTAGTCAATCACAGTAGTTAGTCACCTCAAACATAACACAATGAGGATTCTGTGGAATTAAGAAAGTGTACTGTGATAACTGTGAAATAGATTGTTCTACATGCTTTTCATTGCCTAGTTAGTTATTAAAATGCAAGGCTGTAATTCAGAAAATGATTTTAACATTTGGTACAGCTATATATCAGAACTAAAACTGACCATGTCATTTTTTGGTTATAAGAGAGAGTAACAGAATCTTAACAGATATTTTAAACTACTGGGTAGCAATCATCATGAAACTTTCTGAAACATGTAAAATAATTTTAGAATTACTGTGCTTAGCCACAGAGAATATGTGGGGAAAAAAAATAAAAAAAAAATGAACTCTTAGTTTCCTACAAGAGTAGAAATTTCCTTGCAGTTTTCAACAAAATCTGATCTTATATATATTTGTGTGGTTCTTTTTAAACTAGTAGAAGCTATGTGTTTGCTTGTAAGAGTCAACCTTGTCCCAGCTGTGAATTTGATTTTGCTTCTATTAAATTTTCTGATGGTACTACCATCAGTCACTGTCAATTGCACATTGTCCCTATTAACTTGTCTTCAGAAATACCAAAAAATAGGCCTACTTTTTGTGCTATGTAAATATATAAAATTGATATTAAATCACTACCATCAAAATTACAGGTAGAATTAAATCAAAAATTACAGGAAAAAAAAAAATCATGATTTTCTCTTTTTAATATATGTTTATATTGATAAGTAATTTATAGATTTAATAAACAAATAGTTTGCATTTTCCAAATTAGAACCAAAAAACATATTTTATTCTCCAAGATCAATGTTAAAGAAAATGCTATAGGTCATCACATGCTTCTCTACAGTGCAAGGAAAACATGAATCTCATTAGAAACAGGTCTACAAAGAGAAACAAAAGTTATCTTCTCTGGGTTTAGTTATCTATTGGTAACCAACAAAAACAATAAAAGAAGATCCCCTTCTCAGTGTAATTCAAAACTGAAAAATCTTTCACCATTCAGTTTGTACAGGATGCACAATTCCATTCAGGTTGTAAGAAATAAGCAAGAAGTATAACTCATAAAATTCTACTTCCAAATTAAATAGTAACGTACTTTCACAAATATATATATAAAAAAAAAAAAAAAAAATAGGACAGTTTCAAGTCCACACCTCCCTGACAAACAAGATCCCACAAAATCCCCAGGCAACACTATCCTTAAATTTATAATGTTATTTCTTTGTCTTTTTTTTTTTTTTTTTTAATTATTATTTATTACTATTATTATTACTTTTCTTATCATGGAATTTTATTTTATCTCATTGCAAGATAATCCCATTATTTTTCATTTTAGCTGTAATAGACATCAAGAATAAGTTTTTAATTTCTATGTATCTGAAAACTATTATCGTATTTCCCATTCAAGCTTTTCCTTTCTAGGCTACCTAATTCTGTTGACATTTATGTTTTCTCATCAGTTTGAAAGTTCTACTGTTCCTGTCCAGCATTTTTTTCATTCAACTGCATTTACGAGGATTAAAAATGTGGAATTTTGCATATATTTTAACTGAAATTCATCTTAATCTTTATTTCCAAATTTCTTCTTATATCTGTGAAGATCTATTTGCATTTCAATCCTGTCCACTTGCATGACTACTAGCCTTCCTAATCTGCCTTTACCTGAACAATTAATACAATAGAAAGCATTAAGATAGAAATAGCAAACTGACATCAAAAAAATAGAACCTTAAGTAGCATCACCCAGTGCATCCTTCCTGTTTCATAGTGAGTGATTAGCACTGTGCTTACATTTGCTTATAAAGCTTAAAACAGAATAGTACTGAAATTCAAAATACATGGCAACCTTTTTTTCTTTTTTATTTTTTTTTTCTCAAATGTTTGTTGCTTTGGCATTAAATGAAATTAAATTACTTTGACATAATTTGTTCTTGATAAACTGTGTTAATGTTACTTAATTCCTTGATATTGCTATATACTAAAAAATATTTTGTTTTTTGTTGTCTGAAATAAAGTCTTCTCTGAACTTTCTAGCATAATAAATTATGGCAAGTCTCCCCAAACCTTGTTCTTCTACGCTTTTATAATTGATTTATTATTCAACATTTATCATTACTAATGATAAATGCAAAGTAAAACATGGGCAAACTTGCTCAATTTACAGACCTTTTAGCACCACCTTATTACAATTAATACACTATGTTTTTGCCTTACTGTCTTTCTAATAAGATACATTGTTTATTGAAAAGCTCCTCATTTCTGTCTTGTATAACACATATTCTATGAGGATGCAGAGATTGGAAGTTGCTTGTGTAACTCTTTGAAAGGTATTACTAGTCATCATATAAAAGATGGGGATTCATCTCTTATAAATTTTTAAAAATGTGGCAGACAGGCAACTTTTAGACACTGGATCAGGACAGGAATCTCTCAAGAGAGACTGAACGCTTTCAGATTTCTGCCTCATCATGTTCATCTCCACTGACCAGAGAAGTAATTTTCATATAATACTTGATGGTAGAAATGAATAACAAAATGCAATGTGAAAGGCCGTATTTATCTCTGTTGATGAAAAATCTGTTATTTAGAACCAAAGCATAGAATCCCAGAACATCTTGGTTTGGAAAGGACCTTAAAGATCATCTAGTTCCAACTTCCCTGCAATGGGCGGAAATGCCACCCGCTCAAGCAGGTTGCCCAGGGTCTCATCCAACCTGATCTTGAACACTTCCAGGGATGGGGCATTCTCAACTTCTCTGGACAACCTGTTCTAGTGTCTCATCACTCTCTGAGTGGAGAATTTCTTCCTAGACTCTAATCTAAATATCTTTTTTGTTGTTGTTGTTGTTGTTGTTTTTTGTTTTTGTTTAAAACCATTCCCCATTTTCTTGTTATTGTCTGCCTGAGCAAAAAGTTGTTCTCTGTGTTTTTTGTTTTTAAACTCCCCTTAAGCATTGAAAAACTGCAATAAGGTCACCCTGGAACCTTTTCTTCTTTAGGCTGAATATCCCCATCTATCTCAGCCTTTCTTTGCTGGAGAGGTGCTCCAGTCTTCTGGTCAACTTTGTAGCCCTCCTTTGGGCCCACTTTAACAGATCAGCATATCCAATTTAGGTACTCCTAGCCTTCATCTGTCATTCTGAGGGAATTTGTAAGGTTTCAAGTGTCATTAAATGCATAAAAATATCCTTTATCACAGTACAAATGCAGATCTTTATTCATGACATAAAATGAAGATACTATTTTTGGAGAATTAATTTAGAAAATGAGTGGTGGAGGTAGTATTTAAAATATTCAAACTGAAAAGAAATTAATCTCACTATTATTTATTGCAATTATATTTATATTTTCTGTGCACTATGTTGTAAATCGCTCCTTAGGTTTGTAATGCGGATTTTAAATCCATACTGGAGTTTGTGTTTTAAAAGATTTTTCCCTACTTAAAAGAACTTTGACCTTGAAATGTCCATATTAGTAAACCTCAAGGACTAAAACATACTATATTTATGTCTATACTTATTACAAGGCTTCACAGCTCTTTCATTGCTTTAGAAAGAAGGATTAAAACACCCTTCATCTTCTCCATGGCACCATTCATTTCCATTCAGTAATAATCTGTAGTAGTTCTGAGGGAATCATACAGAGTACACTTAATCATGATTCACAATTATCTCCAACACACTATCATATTGCATTCCAGAAACTAAACAAGAAGAGAAAAGTACTGTTCATAGTATTGTTCAAAAGTGAGAAGAAATCGGATTTTCTTTTAAGAGTTTTGGTTCAACACAGCTGCTTACAGTGTAATTTGATACAGTTATGAGGGTTGGAAATAGAGGCAATTCTGTTAAAATTAATACTGTAGGACTTTATTTTCAAATAACAGCATAAAGCATGTTGAATCCACTGCTATGAGTCTCATTCCTAGAAGGAATGCATGATTCTTGAAATGCCCACTGAAGATGAATTCAATATCATCCTGTGGTGTTGTGCAAGAGTCCTCCGCTCCTGTTCTTTGATGCCTTTAATTTTGTAAAAAATGCCATATATTATTAATAAATTAAAGAAAATAAGAAACAGAGGAGAAAAGCTATTAAAATATTTATGCCACATGAAACTTACACATTAAGTAGATAGAAGTGTCATAGAGGTCTGCTTATAGTGATTCTGTTATTTTTTTCCTCTAAAAGAAGTTTGAGAGAAATTGTAATCATATATTTGAATCAAAGTTTTCTTGTATCTTCAAGTATATGCTCTCCACTAGTTGTCTGTATATTTACTAGTCTGTAGCCCTCATCATGTTATAAATAGCATCATTCAGTAAGTAGAAATGTTACGGAAGTATCTGTATGCACAATACTGTTTTTTGAAACTTGTAATTGAAAATGTTTAAATTTTATAATTTTCAAAGTATTCTTAGATATGTTTTATTCATTTATGCCAATTCTTTGTTAAAATTTGAACTGCAATTAACAGAAAGGAAAACAATCCCTGTTTCCTGTAGGTAAGTGCTTTGAATACACTGGTTTACACAAGTCTCTTAAGGACATGATTCTCTTCTGCAGTCACTTCCACCTATGCAAAGCGGTTAATGACGGCTATCACTGACCAGCAAGCATTTTACACAAAAGACACACCAGCTAATAGAAGGTATACATTAAAATTATGAGGTCTGTTGAATTAAGTGAAACCACTCCTGGAATAAATACTGCTTATGGGCAAAGGTGTCAAAATGTAATTCAGTCTATATCGTGTTTCTTTCTATGCAGGTTTAGACTTAGTTTGCATCACCAGAGCAGTATATATCAGCCTGAGACTACGTAGTTTAAACTACATTTTTACGAAAGGTGTTAATAAAGAAGATACAGTCCATCACAGGGATTTAGTATCTTTTTTCCCTTCAAAACATCTCTCATCGAGTTTTCTAGCCTTTGCTTATAGCCTTAAAGAGATGTTTATCTCCATATGGAGCAGAGGAGAGATATAGTTCTTTAATTCAGTCCAGCAAAAGATGAACTTTGCCTCTAAAATGACTTTCCTTGCTTGTTTAATTTTTCCTGAAGTAATGTTAATTGAAGGAAATATAAAAAGAAAATGTAGAATACTGATTTTAAATTTAGGCTGATCTCTTGGTTGAAATGAAATCTATTGTAACTAATAGATTCCAAAACCTGACTTGGAAAGCTATTACCCAAATAAAATTATGTGTCTTCCTCTTGCCCAGAAAGGGAAATATATATATAGTACTTTAGCCAGACAACTATTTTACCAGAAGAGTAATTAAACAATTTACAACTGTCTATTTCATACCTGTGACCTCTAAGCCGTCTTCAAAAGCACCTGCATTTCAGCAATCATAAAATTCATTTGTGTGTGCGGTAATAAAACAGAAGATTCTCTGCATGTAATAGCTCTCTCCCACTGTTTTTTTTTTGTAGAGATGATCTGAAGATAGTGCTTATCTGAAAATTAATTTCCAAGGAAGAGTACTTTTTAAAAGGTGTATTTACCTGAGCAAATGAGCACATGGAATTCTGATATATAAAAACACATCAAATTCTGATATATATTAAAAATAATAATAATAATAATAATTGAGAATACAGGCAATCCTTATTTGTTTAAAAGCACCAAGTCTTTTACGTGAAAAAAAAAAAAAAAAAAAAGGGTGAAACATGTAAAACTCAAAAACAATTAAGGTTTTAAACTTAACTTACTTAATAAGTTAACTTACTAACTTACTTAACAAGTAACATTTGATTATGTAAGTAAAGAAAATATTACACCTTGTATAAAAAGGGCTTATGACATCATGAGAATATTACATCTTGTATGAAAAGGGCTTAGAACATCACTAATTTTGAAACATTTGGCTTGACAACTTTGTAGAGTTTTGTGTATTTTATTTTCTTTAAGGATTTTTTCTCTGTTTGAGAAGCAGGGAGAAGAAAAATTTGTGATAAAGACTGAGAGAGAGAGGGACAGTATGTCATAATTCGTTAGGAAAATTAAAATAATTCAGGCTTGCAACAAGATGATTATGTAAACAAGTAGTACTTTTATCCGAAAGCTGCCTCCTGTGCATCATATATGGTGTGAAGGAGAGACTTTGTTTGTTTTGTTTTGCTGGTCATCCTTTCAATCCTGTCAGGAGAGATTCTAAAACAAATCCTTTTTTTTTTTTCCCCTCACATTTCAAAAATAAACTTAAACACTTTCTGATGGGGCCTACATGTATTTCTATGGAAAATGTTGACTATCAACCCTCAATTATTTTGGCACATAAGAAAAAAATCAGAGGCTTGGTATAAAAAAAGAATGGAACAGACTTCTTATTTTTGTTGAAATAAATAAAGATTTTTTATTTATATATTTATTTTACAAGACCAGTGTTACAGACTTGAAAATGTTAGTGCTTAGAGTTAAGTCTGTAAATAATTAGCAGTTCTATTTAAACCATTGACACTGTCTAACTACAGGATCAAGACCTGAGTTGAGACACTAGTTACAGAAAGTTGGAAAAAGGAAGTTTGAATAAGAACTACAGGCCAAATCATGTTAAAAAAAAAAAAAAAAAAAAAAAAAAAAAAAAACTTTGAAATATTAAAAGTTTAATGATCCAAGTGGGGATAGTACTTCTTTTCTTCTTTTTTTTCTTTTTTGCTTTTTACTGTGGAAATTTAAAAATAATAAACATTTTATGATGGACTGAAGACCTTTAAGATTTTTCTCACACTCATTATTTTAATTAAATACTTGTACTTACTAGGTAAAGCTAAGAATACAAAGAAGGAATCAGATCCTTCTAAATGCTTTCTTATACTATTGAGAATTAGGTTGCCTTACTCCAAACAATTGCTACAAGTCTTAAATCAGAATACCTTTTAATTGTTTATATCCTTGCATACATTATAATTATTTCTTATTTTTTTTTAGTCAATGCAAAGTACATAAACATAAGAAAGAGAAAAAATCAAGAAAATTATAATTCATTCCTTCCCTCAAACAAAAACAAAAACAAAAGAAAAAAAAAAAGGCAAAAAAAAATATTAATGACCACATGTAGTGGGTTTACGTGGCAAGGTTTTGGTAGCAGGGGGCCATAGGGGTGGTTTCTGTGAGAAAGATCTAGAAGCTGCCCCATGTTTGGGAAGGGCCCCATTGTTTTCCAGAGCTGAGCCAATAAGAGATGTTGTTTGCGCCTCTGTGAGAGCATATTTAAGATGGAAAAAATGCTGCGCCAGACAGCAGCCGGGAGTGAGAGAACAGCCTTGCAGGTGCCAAGGTCAGTGTAGAAGGAGGGGGAGAGGTGCTCCAGGCGCCGGAGCAGAAGTCCCCTGTGGCCTGTGATGAGGACCATGGTGAAGCAGGATGTCCCCATGCAGCCCATGGAGTACCACGGTGGAGCAGGGTTCCATGCTGCAGCCCGTGGAGGAGACCACGGTGGAGCAGGTGGCCCTGCACCGATGGAGGCTGCCACCTGTGGAAGACCCCTGCCGGAGCAGATTCCGGGCCGGACCTGTAGCCCATGGAGAGGAGCCCACACAGGAGCAGGTGACCTGGTAGGAGCTGCTGCCCGTGGGGGAGCCAGGTTGGAGTAGTATTCTCCTGAGGGATGGACCCCGTGGTATGGACCCATATCTGGAGCAGTTCTGGAAGAGCTGCTGCCTGTGGGAAGCCCACTCTGGATCAGTTCATCAGGGACTGCATCCTGTGGGTGGGACCCCACAGCACAGGGGACGAGAGTGACTGAGAAGGAGCGGCAGAGAAGTTCTGTAGACTGACCATAACCCCCATTCCCCCGTTCCCCCGCGCCGCTCGGGGGGAGGAGGTAGGAGAGGGTGGATGGGGGGGAAGGTGCTTTTGGTTTGCTTTTTCCTTTGTTTTCTCACTTCTCTCGCTTGTTAGTAATAGGCAATAAATCTTACTATCTCCTTATGCCGAGTCTGTTTTGCCCGTTACAATAATTATTGTGTGATTTTCTCGTCCTTATCTCAACCTTTGAGCCCCTTTTCACATATTTTCTCCCCATTCCTCTTTGAGGAGGGGGAGTGAGAGAGCGGCTGTGGTGGAGCTCGGCTGCCCACTCAAGCGGAACCACGACACCACAATAACAATAAGATGTGACAAAGGTGACATAGTTCACAGTTTATTCCTAAGAAGAATTAATTAGCCTGTGGAGGGCGCTACAAAAAATCAGCTATGTAAGTGCAAGTACTAGAGGCAGACGACTGAGGCAGAAGGTATTACATTTTTTTTTTGGGCTGATGGGAACCTCATGAACTTCAATGACTCTTTGTGTGAAGCAGGAATAATCCCAGGAACCAGTACAGGCTTGTGGCCACTTAGTTGGAAAGCAGCTTGGCAGAAAAGGACCTGGAGGTTATGGTGGACACCAGTTTGAACATAAACCTGCTATGTGCCCTTGAGACAATTAAAGCTACCTTAAGAGAAGTACTACCAGCACATTGAGAGAGGTGATCCTTCTGCTCTACTCAGCACTGGTGAGGCCATATCTAGAGTACTGTGTCCAGGCCTGGGCTCCCCAGTAAAAGAGAGACATGAACATACCAGAGAGAGTCAAAGACAAACATCAAGGCAATGGAACACCTCACCTCTGAGGAAAGTCTGAGAAAGCTGGAACTCTTCAGTCTAGAAAAGGGAATGCTTGGAGGGATCTTGTCAATGTATTGTCAATGTATGCAAATACCATAAGGAAGGGTTCAAAAGATGGATCTGGGTTCTTTTCTGTGGTACCCATTTAAGAAGAGGCAATGGGCACAAAATGAGCTAAGTGTAGCCTATAGATATTTGCATCATATTTTCAACTTCCAAATGTCTCTTTTTCATTAGGATTAGAGATATTTTTGTAAGTTTTACATGTAGAACTTATATGAAACATTTATTTTGCTTAACTTCTTACTATATATGTATATATATATAAAATTAGGGCAAGCATAAATAAAAGATTCAGAAATATATATATATACATATATATTTGTTTCAGATAAATTATTCAAACTCCTTTGCTTAATTTCTTAAGATTTTCCTGTTAAATTTTGTCCAGGTTTGCTCCTCTTTCTCTAATATCTGTTTGTGTTCCATTTAATGACATACAACAAGAAAGTTTGATTATAAAGCTGAGGCATGAAACATGAAATATATCTCAAATATAAAACCTTTCCTCATTAAGACTCTTCCTCTGTAAAAACAAAGAAATGAATATTATGCTTTCTTATTATACAAAACTATTATTATAGCATTTATTTGTAATCTCATCCAAAAGATAGAATACAACACAATCACATAGAGGAGATGTAGCAGGGACTTTTTTATGTGTATTTTTTTTATCAATAGTTTCCCAGTAAGTTTTTTTCTGTGGTAGAAAATAGTTTTCTATGTTTTCTTCAATATATAATATCAGTCTATATTTCTGGGTCAACGTCTATTTTATTTTTCCCTTATTTTTATAATTTCGTAACTTTTTTCTCTTCTGCCACTATTTATTTTTTAGAACTATATGATACTTGAACCTTCATTAATTGACAGGGACATGAAAATACTAATAACATCTGGCATTGTAAAAGAAAGAAGGCAAGAAAAAGGAAACTTAATTATTACTTTTATAAGGCATTTCTTACCTTCTTTGGTTATTGTAATTTATTTGTTTTGTAATGTCATAAATATAAACTGTAAGACCCCCCACTGAAAATCAAGCATTACTACTCTCTATTCCTGTCTGTAGTGTTCTGGGGAAGGAATTAGCACTTCATTTTAAGATCTATAGCTGTTTCTTTCCTTTGACTTCAACACATTTTGTCTCATCAGTTTAACACAGTAGCCAACTTCTGAATACATAGTGTTTAGTTTTACTCATTTTTTTAAATTTTCCTTAGTGATGTCTAGTGCTGACACACATCTTAGATCAACTAACTGCAATATCTCTGCTTATGACTGCAGGGTCAAAGTCATGGCATGTATAAAGCCTGAGCAATTGTGCTTTGCAACTGAATGTAAGCAAGAGTTGAAAAGCTGAAATTCTGTCTCTAAATTAGGTTTAAAGTGTGAGTCTATAATATGGCAGTGCTTTCAGCACTCCCACCTCTATTGATTCTCTGTTGTTAGCCTGGTATGTGAATTGTGCACAAAGCCTACCCTCCATTACATTACAGATCCCATATTAAGTTCACATGACCTGAAGAGAAGTGAGTCAGCTTTTCGCAACAAGTGATGAACTTCAAGTCACCCATGTACAATCTAATTATTCTGGATATACAGGACAACTCATCTGAATAAAAACATCTGTTGATAGCAGGATTTTACTGACAAGGACTGTTAGATTACCTCTCTGAACTAAAATCTTCCTAACAAATAAAGAGCTAAGGATTTCTGCGGCCCTACTTATAACATCAGTAATCATTTGATTAGTTAGCTCTGCTTTTCTGCTCTCTTTTTTGCATTCAAATTATATTTAAACCCAGTACATATTCTATAAAATGTAGTTTTCAGTATCAAAGTCCTCATAAGGAACACTAGGAAAAAAATACAAATAATAATAAATAAATATGGATGGATGGATCAACTTGTATAAAGAACAAGAAGGATATTAGTCCCAGCATCTTACTACTGAATTGGACATAAGCAATAAAGTAGTCCTGATTTTACAAGGAGATGACTATTTAAAGGGTTAATAAGATGCAGTATTGTGATATAAGTATAAATAAAACATCTTTCCACCCATCAATAAAGTAAAATAAAGCACATAACTCATATATTAACACTGTTCAATACCTGGAGTGAAAAATCTTTTGCTACAGATTTTTTTGTGTTGCCAGAGCTCTGCACAACCTCCTCAAAAAATCAAGTATGTGAAATGAACTCAACCCTATCTTAGTTTCCCCACCACTGTGTTTTCTTTTATTGTTTGTTTGTTTTTCAGTGATACCATAAAAAAGGAATTCTAACCACTATGTGCTAAGAATACCAGTAGAAGAGAGAAGTTTTATGCTGACAAAAGAGAGTGCACCACTGTCTTCTTATACATGTGAATATGATTTTTAAAATTGTCCAAAAATATGTATTTAAGGCTTGATATAAAAGACAAGTACTATACAATGGGCTGCATAGAAAAGTAGTAGTATATGTGTGCTTTTATTTTTTTTCCTAGTCAAAATTTAAGTTATCTTAAATAAAGAAAGTGTCAGCTATTTTTAAAAGACCCACAAGTTAAAGAATATGAATTAGCTGCTTTAGACAAATCACAGTAATGAGAGTAATATGAGCTACTTAAAAAAATTTGCTAAGGTCTCAGGAAGCACATTTTATTGCTACTGTTTTCTAATTGTAATTGACAAATCTATGTACTCAGGACTATAATATTCATTCACATATTCAGTGTGAATCAGTTGTGAATGACTACAAGAATGACTACTGATTCAACTACAAGAAGCATCACACTCACACACTCTCATCCTGATGGGGGGTCTTCAACCACCCCAATGTCTGCTGAAAAAGCTACACAGCAGTCTGTAAACAATCCAGGAGACTACTGGAAGTTGTTGGTGATAACTTCCTGGTCCACACGTTAGACAAACCAACAGGAGGAGAATTATTACTGGACCTGCTTCTCACCAACTGGGATGAACTCGTTGAAGGAGTTAAGATTGGAGGCTGTATGGGCTGCAGTGACCACACACTTCCTCAGTTTTTGATCTTGAGGAATATGGGCCTAGCAAAGAGAAAAGTCAAGACCCTGAACTTCCAAAGAATGAACTTCGAACTTCTTAAAGATCTAGTGGACAAGATCCCCTGGAACATTGTCCTTAGGAACAAGGGAGTTGAACAGAGTTAGCAACTCTTTAAGAATATATATATATATATTTTTTGAACTCTCCATACTCTACATCACCATGTGTGACAGGGAAACAAGTCTCTTGTATGTAAGGAATTCAGGTGGCTATTGTTTCACATTACTAAAGTAGATTTAGTGAAGCCTTAATCCACAACATAAGCTCTGCATCACCTGAACCTGCCATGTAGTGCTGAATGAGCAACAGTAAATAGCGTGTGGGTGTCTGAGTACTGCAGAAGGGGAAGGGAGGATGCGCTGACCAAGGATGAGAGCCACTCTACCTTGGGAGATAATAGAAGCCATCGTGTCCTGCAACAAAGTACTGCCAATCTAAAGAAATATACTACAAATGTGTTGAGAACTGATTGGACTATAGTAGACAAAGATTGTGTAAGAACTGAGGAAACATTTTGAGCAGAGTTCCTCCTTGGAAGCACCCAGCTCAAGCTGATATATGGGTACCAAGTAGTTCTTGATGCTTTAAATGAATGTTGACTCTTTGTGAGTGAATTCCAGATGCCTGGGGATAAACATTCTGCTAGGGAAAACAACTGGGTCCCCTAACATATGTAAGAAAGCAAGCAGGGAAGGTGGGAAACTGGCAGGGCAGAGCATTGACCTGCTGGTCAAACTGAGGCACAAGAAGGAAAGGCACAGGCAGTGGAAGCTGGGACATATGGCCTGGGAAGAGTACAGGGATGCAGTCCAGGTGTGCAGGAAAGTCCAGGATTAGGAAAGCTATGGCACAGATGGAACTGAGCTTGGCAAGGGATGCAAAGAATAATAAGAAGGAATTCTATAGGTACATTGCTCAGAAAAGAAAGGCCAAGGAGCGTGTACCCCCTCTGACGGTAGAGAAGGAAGAACTGGTAACAGCAGCCATAGAGAAGACCGAGGTACCCTACAACTTCTTTGCCTTGGTCCTCACTGCCAGTCAGGCTTCCCAAGTCTTTTGTTTCCCTGAACCCATAGATTAAGGCCTGGGGAGCAAAGTCCCACTCACTGGAATTGAAGAGCAGGCTTGAGACCGCCTGATGAAGCTGAACAGGTACAAGCCTATGGGGCCTGATGACATGCATCCCAGGTCCTGAAGGATTTGGCTGATGTAGTTGCCAAGCCTCTCTCCATCATACTTGAAAAGTCCTGGCAGTCAGGTTAATACCCTAGTGACTGGAAAAAGAGAAACATTGCTCCCATTTTTAAAAAGGGTAGAAAGGAGGACATGGGGAACTACAGACCGGTGAGCCTCACCTCTGTGCCTGGGAAGATCATGAAACAGATCCTCCTGGAAGCAATGTCAAGGCACATGCAAGACCGGGAGGTGATCTGAGACAGTCAGCATGGCTTCACCAAGGGCAAAATGTGCCTCACCAATCTGATGGCCTTCCATGATGGAGTGACTGCATCAGTTGACAAGGGAAGACAGACCAATGTCATCTACTTGGACTTTGACATGGTCCTGCATGACATCCTGGTTTCCACATTGGAGAGAGGTGGATTTGATGGGTGGACCATTCAGTGGCTAAGAAATTGGCTTGGAGGTCACACCCAGAGGGTGGTGCTCAATGGCTCTATCACAGAATCACAGAATGTTAGGGATTGAAAGGGACCTTGAAAGATCATTTAGTACAATCCCCCTGCCGGAGCAGCAACACTTAATTCATGTCACACAGGAACATGTCCAGGTGGGTTTTGAAAGTCTCCAGAGAAGGAGACTCCACAATCCCCCTGGGCAGTCTGTTCCAGTGTTCTGTCACCCTTACCATTAAAAAAATTTGTCTCATATTTAAGCATAATCTCCTATGTTTCAGCTTGCACCCACTGCCCCTTGTCTTATCATTGGATGTCACTGAGAAAAGCCTAGCTCCATCCTCCTGACACTCACCCTTTACATATTTATAAACATTAATAAGGTCACCCCTCAGTCTTCTCCAAGCTAGAGACCCAGCTCCATCAGCCTTTCCTCGTAAGGGAGCTGCTCCACTCCCTTAATCATCCTCGTGGCTCTGAGCTTGACTCTCTCAAACAGTTCCCTGTCCTTGAGATGAGGGGCCCAGAACTGGATGCAAGATGTGATCTCACCAGGGCAGAGTAGAGGAGGAAAACCTCTCTCAACCTCTCGATGTCCAGGTGGAGGCCAGTGTCACATGGTGTCCCTCAGGGGTCTGTCCTGGGACCAGTACTGTTTAACATCTTTATCAACAACTTCAACAATGGGATCAACTGCACCCTCTGTAAGTTTGCAAGCTGAGTGATGCAGTTAATAAAACAGAAGGAAGGGATGCCAACCAAAGGGACCTAGACAGGCTGGAGAAATGGTGTTCCTAATGAGGTTTAACAAGTCTTATTTCAAGGTGCTGCAACAGGTTCAAGAGAATCCCAGACATAACTACAGACTGTTGAAGAACTTAAGAGCAGCCCAACAGAGAAAGATTTTGGAGTTCTAAAGGATGGAAAGTTTGACATAAGCCAGCAGTGTGAGCTTGTAGCCCAGAAGGCTAACTGCATCCTAGGCTGCATCACCAGAAGAGTAACCAGCATGTTGAGGGAGGTGATTTTCCCCTTCTGCTCTGTCCTGGGAGGCCCTACTTGGATTGATGCATCTGGGGGCACCAGCACAAGAAGGATGTGTATCTGTTAGAGTAGGTCTGGAGGAGGGCTACAAAGTTGACCAGAGGGCTGGAGCACCTCTCCTATGAAGAAAGGCTGAGAGAGCTGGGGATGTTCAGCCTGAAGAAAAGAAGGCCCTGGGGAGACCTCCCTGCAGCTTTCCAATACTTAAAGGGGTCTTATAGAAAAGACAGAGAGCAACTTCTTGATTGGGCAGACAGTGACAGGACAAGGGGAATGATTTTAAAATAAATGAAGTGACATTTAAATTAGATATTAGGAGGAAAGTTTTCACTCAGAGGATGGTGAGGCACTGGAACAGGCTGCCCAGAGAAGCTGTGGATGCTTCATTCCTGGAGGTGTTCAAGACCAGGCTGGATAAAGCCCTGGGCAAGCTGATCTAATGGGGTTGGAACTAGATGATTTTTAAGGTCCCGTCCAACACAAGACATTCTATGATACAATTCTGTTCTACAATAACATTGTTAAGGGTAAGATACTCAGAGCCTTCTTTGTTTTAATCTTCCACAACACAGTCTCCCATGCCTTTGTACTTAGTGAGAGATCAAGGAGGAGAAAAACTTCCAGCAGTGGGTGAAGCTTGAGTCAGAGATTATGTGTGAGAATTCAGCATATATAAGTCCATGGGGACCAGTCATGCTGCATCAAAGTTGCTCGACAGAGGTGGCCTTGCAAGCAGGCTTTGTATCATCTTGGGAAAAAAAAAAAAAAAAAAAAAAAAGAAGATTGGGGGATAACTCTTATGCTTAGAGAAAGGCAAATGTCACAGCCTTCTTCAAAAAAGGCCAAAAGGGCAACCCCAGGAACAGCAGGATTGTCAACCTCAGTTCACTTCCTGAGAAAATCATGGGGTCAGTCCTCTTAGAGAACATTTTTAAGTACACAAAAAGATGATTGTAAGCCATCAGCATGGATTTACTGAGACTAAACTGTGCCTGACCATCCTGGTTACTTTCTATAATAAAATTACAAGATTTAAGGATACAGGGTTATCTTTAGCAAGATTTTGACACTGATATGTGATATATATATATATATATATATCAGATTTTGACACATGATATTCTAGTGTTCAAGCTGGGATTTTACCATCTTCATGGCTGGAAAAACAGATGGTTGAAGA
Source organism: Aythya ferina (assembly GCF_964211825.1). Taxonomy (NCBI): domain Eukaryota; kingdom Metazoa; phylum Chordata; class Aves; order Anseriformes; family Anatidae; genus Aythya; species Aythya ferina. The sequence continues at coordinate 74,726,508 of NC_140296.1, forward strand.
ATATTTAGATGATGTGGCTCTGAAGGTGGTTAATGTATCATGCTCTACCTGGGTGCCTGTGACAAATGGAATACCACAGTGGACAAAGGCACTGGGACCTTTTCTGTTTAACATCTCTATGAGTAAGAGTTAACAGAGCGCACTCTCATCAAATTTGAGGATGACACCATTTTAGGGGTACCAGCCAATATATTTAAGGGCAGGGCTCCAGACAAACTGAAGAAATGGGCTAACAGAAACATTATGAAATTCAACAGGGACAAAAGCAAAGCTCTTCAAATGTCAAGGACTTTTTCCTATTACAGACAGAAAAACAAACAAACAAACAAACAAACAAAAAACTCTGCAACAACACTGTCAGCAGCCGGAGAAGCCAGAGGGTATTCATGTGGGAAAGGCCCTGGGGTGGTAGTAAAATATGAGTGAAACACTGAAATATACATTTAGTGAGTGAAACATGAGCCTGCAGTGAGCCCTGACAATAAATATGGCAAACAGGTTTCTGGAGCATATGAACAGGGACACGGAAACAGGAAATGATCAAAGGAATGGATTGTACGGTTCTTGGATGTGGCTCTTGTCAGACTACATCTAAGGGCTGCTTTCATTTTTTTCCAACATGTAAAAGACATGGACGAATTGGAGGGAGTTTAGGGGAGGACCTTCACAGCTGTGGTGCTGATGCACTGTGAAAATAAAAAAACAAAAACAAAACAAAACAAAAAAACAACTCATTAAGACCCTGAAGGTCTTTAAAAGACCTCCAAAGAGGTAGAGCTTAGTGATATGGTTTAGTGGAGGCCTGGTCAGTGTTAGGTCAGAGGTTGGACTCGATGATCTTGAGGTCTCTTCCAACCTAGACAATTCTGTGATTCTGTGAAAAGACGCTGGGGGTGATGGGCTGGTTCAACCTGGAGAACAGAATGGCTTCAGGGCATCTAACAAGCCCCATGGCATCTACGGGGGGTCGCTGAGAAGATGAGGCCAGACCCCTCAAGAAATTTGGGGAAGAATTACAAGGATAATAGACGAGAGATATAAATAGAAACAAGACAGATTTTTTTTTTCCCCAGGTTGCCCCTAAAAGTTTTTCTAACTGCACCCATGGAGGGTCCAAAATTCTGAGAGGAGGAGGATGGTCTGACTCCAGATATGTCCCTCTTTTGGGATAAGACGTCATCTAGAGACCTCCTGAGATCCCCTCCAGCCTCAGTTGTCCTTTATGACATTAGAAAACAAAAGTATACACTGGAAAAATCTCGTGATCCTCTATAGTGAGATAAAGAAAAATGACATTGGAAATCATGGAGTCACTGGATCTTAAAGACAGAATAAATAAGACAGGAAATATGGTAAATGACATGCATAAATGGTTATTTTCATAACATTAGAGAGATAGAGAGAAATGAATACAGATAATTGCATTTAGAATTTTGCAATATATATATGAAGTGCTCAGCACTCACCCAAAGAAATACTGAATATTTTCTAGTGTAAAATATGTTCAGTGATTGCAGAAAATTATCCTCCTTTCTGTTTCAGTTCAGAGTTACACATTTGTCGTGGTTTAACCCGGCTGGCAGCTAAACACCACGCAGCCGTTCGCTCACCCTCCCCCCTCCCTCTCTGGGACGGGGGAGAGAAATGGAAAGTGAAGCTCGTGAGTTGAGATGAAGACAGTTTAATAAGACAGGAAAATAATAATAATAATAATAATAATAATACAATGATGATAATAGTACTACTACTAATAATATGTACAAACAAGTGATGCACAATGCAATTGCTCACCACCCGCTGACCGATGCCCAGCTTAACCCCGAGCAGTCCGGCCCCCTCCCCCCGGCTAGCCACCCCTATATATTGTTTAGCATGACGTCAGATGGTATGGAATACCCCTTTGGCTAGTTTGGGTCACCTGTCCTGGGTCTGTCCCCTCCCAGCTCTTACTGCACCCCCCCAGCCTGCCCGTTGGCAGGACAGAGCAAAGGCTGAGATGTCCTTGGCTTAGTATAAGCACTGCTCTGCAACAATTAAAGCATCGGGGTGTTATCAGCACTCTTCTCATTCTAAGCCAAAACACAGCATTCCACCAGCTACTAGGAAGAAAATTAATTCTGTGCTAACTGAAACCAGGACAACATTGTACTCCCATATGGAGATGTGCCAAGTGTTGAATGCATTGTAAGAGTATATATGATTTCTAAAAGAAATATGACTCCTTTTTACATGGCGCAGGTGCAGAATTTTATTTGGTTTTCTTCTGTCCTTTTCACAGAATCACAGAATCACAGAATCACAGAATTTCTAGGTTGGAAGAGACCCCAAGATCATCGAGTCCAACCTCTGACTTAACACTAACAAGTCCTCCGCTAAACCATATCGCTAAGTTCAACATCTAAATGTCTTTTTAAGACCTCCAGGGATGGTGACTCCACCACTTCCCTGGGCAGCCTGTTCCAATGCCTCACAACCTTCTCAGTAAAGAAGTTCTTCCTAATATCCAAACAAAATCTCCCCTGGCACAACTTTAGCCCATTCTCCCTCGTCCTGTCACCAGGCACGTGGGAGAACAGACCAACCCCCACCTCACTACAGCCTCCTTTAAGGTATCTGTAAAGAGCAATAAGGTTGCCCCTGAGCCTCCTTTTCTCCAGGCTGAACAAGCCCAGCTCCCTCAGCCACTCCTCGTAGGACTTGTTCTCCAGACCTCTCACCAGCTTCATCGCCCTTCTCTGGACTCGCTCGAGCACCTTGATGTCCTTCTTGTAGTGAGGGGCCCAAAACTGAACACAGTACTCGAGGTGCGGCCTCACCAGAGCCGAGTACAGGGGGACAATCACTTCCCTCGACCTGCTGGCCACACTGTTTCTTATGCAAGCCAGGATGCCATTGGCCTTCTTGGCCACCTGAGCACACTGCTGCCTCATATTCAGCTGACTATCAACCAATACTCCCAGGTTCTTCTCCGCCAGGCAGCTTTCCAACCATTCCCCTCCCAGTCTGTAGCTCTGCTTGGGGTTATTGCACCCCAGGTGCAGGACCGGGCACTTGGCCTTATTGAACTTCATACAGTTGACCTCATCCCATCAATGCAGCCTATCCAGATCCTCCTGCAGAGCCTTCCTACCTTCGAGCAGATCGACACACGCACCTAGCTTAGTGTAATCTGTGAACTTACTGAGGGTGCACTCTGCCCTCATCCAGATCATCGATAAAGATATTAAAGAAGACTGGCCACTGTACCGAGCCCTGGGGAATGCCACTACTGACTGGCCTCCAACTGGATTTAACTCCATTTACCACGACTCTTTGGGCCCGGCTATCCAGCCAGTTTCTAACCCAACGAAGTGTGCTCCAGTCCAAGCCATGAGCAGCCAGTTTCTTGAGGAGAATGTTGTGGAAAATGGTGTCAAAAGCCTTGCTGAAGTCAAGGTAGACCACATCCACAGCCTTTCCCTCATCCACCAAGCGCGTCACTTTGTCATAGAAGGAGATTAGGTTTGTCAAGAAGGATCTGCTTTTCATAAACCCATGCTGACTGGGCCTGATCGCCTGCTTGCCTTGCAAGTGCTGCGTGATGGCACTCAACATTTGCTCCATGAGCTTCCCTGGCACTGAGGTCAAACTGACAGGCCGATAGTTTCCCGGGTCTACCCTCCGGCCCTTCTTGTAGATGGGCGTCACGTTTGCTAGACGCCAGTCAACTGGGACCTCCCCCAATAGCCAGGACTGCTGATAAATGATGGTAAGCGGCTTGGCCAGCTCCTCTGCCAGTTCTTTCTGTATCCTCGGGTGGATTCTATCCGGCCCCATCGACTTGTGCACATCTAAGTGCCGTAGCAGGTCTCCGACCATCTCCTCATGGATAGTGAGGGCCACATTCTGCTCCCTATCCCCTTCCACCAGCTCAGGGTACTGGGTATCCAGAGAGCAACAGGTGTTGCCGCTAAAGACTGAGGCAAAGAAGGTATTAAGCACCTCCGCCTTTTCCTCATCTTTTGTAACTAAGTTCCTCCCCACATCCAGTAAAGGATGGAGATTCTCCTTAGTCCTCCATTTTGCACTGATGTATTTGTAAAAACATTTTTTGTTGTCTTTGACGGCAGTAGCCAGATTGAGCTCCAGACGAACTTTGGCCTTTCTAATTTTGTCCCTGCACAGCCTCGCAACATCCTTATTGTCCTCCCTATTGGCCTGCCCTCTTCTCCAAAGATTGTAAACCCTCTTTTTTCTCCTAATTTCAAGCCACAATTCTCTGTTCAGCCAGGCTGGTCTTCTTCCACGCTAGCTCGTCTTTGGGCATGTGGGGACGGACCACTCCTGTGCTATTAAGATTTTACTTCTTGAAGAGCTCCCAGCCTTCCTGGACTCCTTGGACCTTCAGAACTGCCTCCCAAGGGACTCTACCAACCAGTGTCCTGAACAGTTCAAAGTCAGCCCTCCGGAAGTCCAATACAGCGGTTTTGCTGGTCCCCTTCCTGGCTTCTCCAAGAATGGAGAACTCTACCATTTCATGGTCACTCTGCCCAAGACAGTTTCCAACCACATCTCCCACCAGTCCTTCTCTCTTTGTAAAGAGAATGTCAAGGGGGGCACCTCCCCTGGTAGGCTCACTAACCAGCTGCATCAGGAAGCTATCTTCCACACTCTCCAGAAACCTCCTAGTCTGCTTTCTCTGGGCTGTGTTGTGCTTCCAGGATATATCTGGGAAGTTGAAGTCCTCCACAAGAACAAGCACTGATGATTTCTCAACTTCTATCAGCTGCCTGTAGAACTCCTCATCAGTCTCCTCATCCTGGTTTGGTGGTCTATAAGAGACCTCCGCCAGGATGCTTCCCTTGTTGGCCTTTCCACTGATCCTAACCCAAAGGGACTGGACCTTATCATTCCCAGCCTCAAGTTCCACAACATCCAAACTCTCTCTGATATAGACAGCCACACCACCACCCCTTCCATGCTGCCTGTCCCTTCTGAAGAGCCTATAGCCAGACATTGCAGCACTCCAGTCATGACAGTGGTCCCACCAACGTCTCCGTGATGGCAACCATGTTGTAGCCTGCCTGCCGCACGATAGCTTCCAGCTCCTCCTGTTTGTTGCCCATGCTGCATGAATTAGTGTAGATGCACTTCAGCTGGGCCATTGCCTTCTCTCCCGGCCTTAGCATTGTTACCCCGTAACAGCTCTAACAAGCTTTCTTTCAGCCCTGTCTCCCTTCTTACCTAGTTTAAAGCCCTCTCAATGAGCCCTGCCAGCTCCTGGCCTAGGATCCGTTTTCACCTTAGAGATAGGGACCTGTCTGCGGCCATCAGGCCGGGGGCCGAGTAAAGCTCCCCATGGTCAAAAAAAAACAAAATTTCTGTGCTGGCACCAGCCTATGAGCCACGTGTTTATCAGGTGGGCTTTCTGTGTCCACTCTGTACCTCTTCCTGCCACCGTAGGGATAGACGAAAATACCACCTGTAGTCCTGCTCCATCCACTAACCATCCCAGTCCCCTAAAGTCCCGTTTGATAGCCTTAAGGCTTCTCTCTTCAATGTCATCACTGTCAGCCTGGACTATCAAAAAAGGATAATAGTCAGAGGGGAGAATCAGGTTGGGAAGCTTTCTGGCAACGTCCTTAACCCTGGCCCCAGGGAGGTAGCAGACTTCCCTACGGGTAGGGTCAGGCTGACAAATAGGGCCCTCTGTTCCCCTAAGAAGAGAGTCTCCCACAACAATCACCCTTCTTTCTTCCTTGGTGGAGGCAGTCCTGAGGCGTGGAGTCGGCCTCCTCGCCCTAGGCATCCTCCTGGGAACACTTGCTACCTCTTCCTCAGCTACAGGTCTCTCGAGCTCCAGGGCCTCAAACCTGTTGCGTAAGGGCACCTGGGAAGGTGGGGCTGGTAGGGGGGGGCATCACCTGCAATGTCGAGCAGGGACCTGTTTCCGTTCCTCCTCAACTCCCAGGTACCCTCCCTCTGCCTGATAGCAACAGGGCGGGGGCTCCACCCCCATTCGGGGTGTCTCACCAAGGTACCTCTCCTTCAGGCCCTGCAGGGAGTTGCTCCACCAGTCTATCTCCCGCCCACACTCTCTGATATCTCTCAACCTCTCGACCTCCTCCTTGAGTTCTGCCATGAGGCGGACCAGGTCGTCCACCTGCTCGCACCTCATGCACACAGTCTCTCTGCCCCCCACAGGTGGTAGCAACAGGATCAGGCACTCCCTGCATCTGGAGACCTGAACTGCCACATTTTTGAGTGGGCTGTCAGTCTGGGTGTGTACAGACTTCCTAGAGAGAGCACTGTGCCTCGTGGAGACCATTGCAGCTGAGCTAGCGGTAGACCGCTGTTAGAGGAGGTGTTCTTATGGGTGGGGGGGAACGCTCTGACCTTTCTGCTCACCCTGCCTGCGTGAGCTGCCGTGCTAACTGCCGCTCCACTCCCTGCTGACATGCCCCACCCTGTTTGCCCATCCTTTTCGCGCAGGCAGGGAGCTCACACTCCCTAGGGGCATCTTTTGAACGGCCGGGGAGGGGGTGCTGCTGGCTCTGCCTATGCCTCGTCAACCTCCCTCACGAGGGCTGCCGGGTCCTGGAGGCTCCCTCAAGTGGCCTTGATGTTGGAAAAATTAGACCTTCCTGTCCGATCCCCTGCTCTGCTGCAGAACACGTCTGCCCCAGAGCCAATTGCCTCAGCAAGTCAAGTTTTCACTCAAGTTTTCTAACTTCAGTTTGAGCTACAGGACTGCCTGAAAACGAATGGGCAACAACAGATTTGGCCCTTTAAAAATAACAATAGTTTACTGCTTAAGAGCCTATGTTGTTTTAACATGGAAGGGAAAAGTAACTTGGCATGATACTAGGACTGATTGATCCTGGAAAGATTTGGGGTTTTCTTGTGAACAGTTGGATTGGTGATACAGACAGATGGATTGTTTCTGCAGAGAGTTGGTGTGTTGCTAGGGAGAGTTGGAATGGTATATCAGACAGGTGTCAAATTTGTGAACCAGAGTTCATAATAGATGTTACATTATCCATCTATCTATCTATATATAACATATATAAATCCATTGTTAATAACATTCAGCACTGTAATCACTCCCACATTGTTTCTACATACAGAATGTAAGGACCACATTACAAAAAGGGACCTTCTGACAAAAAGAAAAAACAGAACTCAGAAGGAGAAATTCTATATGCAGATCAGGAACTGAGAAAAAGAAACAGTATGTACTGAAATTCCACTCAACTCTTATTATGATGTCTTAATTATCATTTAAGGTAGTATAGCTCTCATGCTGTATATGAATTCACTTTGGTAGCATTGGAATAGGCTTCACAACAAGGGTGCAAAGGCTAATTGCACTCTGTGTAGCACTAGCAGAGTAAAATTTTGGCTGAGGATGGCAATTGCTCCAGACCTTTCTTGGCAGAGGAGTACAGGTAGTGCTGGCCTGGGAATATATTTGTATCAGTATATGCAGTCTTCAGAGAGAACCCCAGCACTTCAAATCCTGTGATACTACTCCTTTCTTATGTCCATGTGTTTCCTCGTGTGTCCTTCTAGCCTGCATGTAACTCAGTAAGAAAACTGTGGTTATCCAAATAGAAGTTCAGTATAAGTGACATATTCCATAAGTCATTACTAATAAATCTTGCGAATCCCTTCCAGTGTTGCTTGGCAGACAAAGATTTAAGAGGATGGGCTATATTGTGGCTTCTTTAGTCCTACCCAATGCTGGCTAAATCAAATTGTAGTACCTGTTGAACTAATATTAGCTCATTATAGGGCAAATTTATATCCTTACTAAGATGTGAAGTGTGCACAAAAAGCCTGAGATCTGGGGACAAGTACCTCTCCTGGCATAGATTTGATCATTCTCATGATGGCCAGAGAAGTGCCTTGTCTCGAGAATGACAATGTAATTATATTCCTGGAAAACAGCTATCGTAAAGAGAAGGTTTTCTGAGAAGACTACCACATGTTCATTATTTTAAAAAATATTTGAATAAATGAAATAGAGTTTTAGAATTGCAATTTTGATTTTCAGTTTCTAGTATTTTTATTTTTTTTTAATTTTTCTAATAGGCACACTTACAGTTCCTCTAGTCTACCACAATGGTTGGACTTGATAATCTTAGAGGTCTTTTCCAAAGTAAATGAGTCTGTGATTTAAATAAAGAATAATTCATGAAGTGTATAAATATCTGAAACTACAGTTAGGTTATGCCATTATAGCTTCAGTGTTCAATAATTATGTCCTCACAAAATTACAGATTTCTGTGTATTAAAGGACACTGTACCATTAATATTTGCCTAAGAGGGTCCAATGTACAATTATAGTGGGTTTATGTGGCAAAGTTTTGGTTGTGTGGGGCCATAAGGATGGCTTCTGTGAGAAGAATCTAGAAGGTGCCCCATGTTAGATAAGGGCCCCACTGCTGGCCAGAGCTGAGCCAATAAGTGATGTTGTTTGTGCCTCTGTGAGAGCATATTTAAGAAACGAAGAAAACAAACAAACAAACTAACTAAAAAAACTGTCAGAACAGCATCTGGGAGAGAGAGAGGAGTGAGAAACAGCCTTGCAGACACCAAGGTCAGTGAAGGAGGAGTTGGAGGAGGTGCTCCAGGTGCCAGAGCTGAAGTTCCCCTGTGGCCTGTGGTGAGAACCATGGTGAAGCAGGCTGTCCCCCAGCAGTCCATGGTGTACCACAGCAGAGCAGGTTTCCATGCTGCAGTTTGAGGAGGTGACCACAGTGGAGCAGACCATGGTGGAGCAGATGGACTTGCCCTGAAGGAGGCTGTGGCCTGTGGAGGAATCCTGCTGGAGCAGATTCCGGGCCAGACCTGTAGCCCATGGAGAAGAGACCATGCAGGAGCAGGTAACATGGCAGGAGCTGCTGCCCATGTGGAACCCAGGTTGGAGCAGTGTGCTCCTGAGTGATGGACCCCATGGTATGGACTCATGTTGGAGCAGTTCTTGAAGAGCTGCTGCCTGTAGGAAGCCCACAAAGGATCAGTTTGGAAAGGATGGCATCCCATGGGAAGAACCCCACGTTGGAATAGGGGCAGAGAGTGACTGTGAAGGAGCAGCAGAGATGAAGTACTATAGAGTAACCACAACCTCCATTACCTAGTGCTGTTCATGGGGAGGAGGTGGAATAGGGGGTGGGGATGAAGGTGTTTTCTGTTTCTTTCTTTTGATTCTCACTCTATCTTGTTAGTAATAGAAAAATATATTTTACTGTCTTCCTAATCTGAGTCTGTTTTGCTTGTCACAGTAATTGTTGAGCAATCTCCCTGTCCTTATCTCAACCTTTGAGCCCTTTGCATCACATTTTTTCCCCTTTTCCCTTTGAGGATGGGGAGTGAGAGAGCAGCTGTGATGGAGCTTGGCTGCCCATCTGAGTAAAACCACCACACCTATATAACTGTTCATCATGCCACATGATGTAATTCTAGGGAAAAAAAAAATAAAATAAAGAAATTGTAGGCCCTCTCTGTAAGGAAATGGGAGATCTAGTCACCTGGTATATGGAAAAGGCTGGGGTACTTAATAATTATTTTGCCTCAGCCTTCACCGACAAGAGCTCCAGCCACATGGCCAAGGTCCCAGAAGGCAAAGGCAGGGACTGGAAGATGGAATGATGAACTGCACAATGTATGAGAAGATCAGGTTCAAGACCATCTAAGCAACCTGGTCCATAGAACCTGATGAGGTAACTGCACAAGTCCTGAAGGAACTGGCAGATATAGTTGCTAAGCCACTATCCATCATATCTGAGTAGTCATGACAGTCTGATGAATTTGCCACTGACTGGAAGATGGGAAACATAACACCCATTTTTAAACAGGGAAAAAAAAGAAGATATGGGGAAATACACACTAGTCAGTCTCACCTCTGTGACTGTCAAGATCGTGAAGTAGATCCTTCTGGAAATTATGTTAAAGCACATGGAAAATGAAGAGGAGATTGGTGACAGCCAACAAAGTTTCACTAAGAGCAGATCATTCCTGACAAATCTAGTGGCCTTCTATGGTGCGGTTACAGCATTAGTGGATAGGGAAGGAGCAACTGCCAATATCTACCTGGACTTCCACCAAGAAAGACAGGAGGGTTATTGTTGTTGGTGACTCGATTCTTAGGGGAACAGAGGGCCCTATTTGTCGGCCTGACCCTACCCGTAGGGAAGTCTGCTGTCTCCCTGGGGCCAGGGTCAGGGACGTTGCCAGGAAGCTTCCTAACCTGGTACGCCCCTCTGACTATTACCCCCTTTTGATAGTCCAGGCGGGCAGTGATATCATCGAAGAGAGAAGCCTCAAGGCTATCAAAAGGGACTTTAGGGGACTGGGTCGGTTAGTGGATGGAGCGGGAGTGCAGGTGGTGTTTTCGTCCATCCCTACGGTGGCAGGGAGGGGTTCAGAGAGGACACGGAAAGCCCACCTGTTAAACACGTGGCTCCGGGACTGGTGCCAACGCAGAAATCTTGGGTTTTTTGATCATGGGGCACTTTACTCAGCACCTGGCCTGATGGCCGCAGACGGGTCCCTATCTTTTAGGGGAAAAAGGATCCTGGGCCAGGAGCTGGCAGGGCTCATTGAGAGGGCTTTAAACTAGGTAGGAAGGGGGATGGGGCTGAGGCTAGGATTGTTGGGGCTGTGCTAGCGGGAACAATGGCAAGGCCGGAGGATAAGGCAATGGCCCAGCTGGAGTGCATCTACACCAATGCACGCAGCATGGGTAACAAACAGGAGGAGCTGGAAGCCATCGTGCGGCAGGCAGGCTACGACTTGGTTGCCATCACGGAGACGTGGTGGGACCACTGTCATGACTGGAGTGCTGCAATGCCTGGCTATAAGCTCTATAGAAGGGACAGGCAGCATGGAAGGGGTGGTGGTGTGGCTCTCTATATTAGAGAGTCTTTCGAGGTTGTAGAACTCGAGGTTGGGAATGACAAGGTCGAGTCCCTTTGGGTTAGGATCGGCAGGGACAACAAGGCTAGTGTCCTGGTCGGGGTCTGCTATAGACCGCCGAACCAGGATGAGGAGACTGATGAGGAATTCTACAGGCAGCTGACAGAGGTTGCAAAATCGTCAGCTCTTGTACTCATGGGGGACTTCAACTTCCCTGACATATCCTGGAAGCACAACACAGCCCTGAGAAAGCAGTCTAGGAGGTTTCTGGAGAGCGTGGAAGATAGCTTCCTGACGCAGCTGGTTAGTGAACCTACCAGGGGTGGTGCCCCGCTAGACCTTCTCTTCACAAACAGAGAAGGACTGGTGGAGGACGTGATTGTTGGGAGCTGTCTTGGGCAGAGTGACCACGCAATGGTGGAGTTCACTATTCTTGGCGAGGCCAGGAAGGGGACCAGTAAAACCGCTGTATTGGACTTTCGGAGGGCTGACTTTGAGCTGCTCAGGACACTGGTTGGTGGAGTCCCTTGGGAGGCGGTTCTGAAGGGCAGAGGAGTCCAGGAAGGCTGGGCGCTCTTCAAGGGGGAAGTCTTAATGGCGCAGAAACGGTCTGTCCCCACGTGCCCAAAGACGAGCTGGCAGGGAAGAAGACCAGCCTGGCTCAACAGAGAATTGTGGCTTGATCTTAGGAGGAAAAAGAGGGTTTATAAGCTTTGGAAAAGTGGGCAGGCCACTAAGGAGGACTTTAAAGAAGTAGCGAGGCTGTGCAGGGACAAAATTAGGAAGGCCAAAGCTCATCTGGAGCTCAATCTGGCTACTGCCGTTAAAGATAACAAAAAACGTTTCTATAAATACATCAACACAAAAAGGAGGACTAAGGGGAATCTCCATCCTTTACTGGATGCGGGGGGAAACTTAGTTACAAGAGATGAGGAAAAGGCGGAGGTGCTCAATGCCTTCTTTGCCTCAGTCTTTAGCAGCAATACCGGATGTTCTCTGGATACTCAGTACCCTGAGCTGGTGGAAGGGGATGGGGAGCAGGATGTGGCCCTCATTATCCATGAAGAACTGGTTGGTGACCTACTACGGCACTTAGATGTGCACAAGTCGATGGGGCCGGATGGGATCCACCCAAGGGTACTGAGAGAACTGGCAGAGGAGCTGGCCAAGCCACTATCCATCATTTATCAGCAGTCCTGGCTATCGGGGGAGGTCCCAATCGACTGGCGGCTAGCAAATGTGACGCCCATCTAAAAGAAGGGCCGGAGGGCAGACCCGGGAAACTACAGGCCTGTCAGTTTGACCTCAGTGCCAGGAAAGCTCATGGAGCAGATCCTCCTGAGAGTCATCATGCAGCACTTGCAGGGGAAGCAGGAGATCAGGCCCAGTCAGCATGGCTTTATGAAAGGCAGGTCATGCCTGACGAACCTGATCTCCTTCTATGACAAAGTGACACGCTGGGTGGACAAGGGAAAGGCTGTGGATGTGGTCTACCTTGACTTCAGCAAGGCTTTTGACACTGTCTCACACAGCATTCTCCTCAAGAAACTGGCTACTCTTGGCTTGGACTGGCGCACGCTTCGTTGGGTTAAAAACTGGCTGGATAGCCGGGCCCAAAGAGTCATGGTGAATGGAGCCAAGTCCAGTTGGAGGCCAGTCAGTAGTGGCGTCCCCCAGGGCTCGGTGCTGGGGCCGGTCCTCTTTAATATCTTCATCGATGATCTGGACGAGGGCATCGAGTGCACCCTCAGTAAGTTTGCAGATGACACCAAGTTAGGTGCGTGTGTCGATCTGCTTGAGGGTAGGAAAGCTCTGCAGGAGGATCTGGATAGGCTGCACTGATGGGCTGAGGTCAACTGCATGAAGTTCAACAAGGCCAAGTGCCGGGTCCTGCACCTGGGGTGCAATAACCCCAAGCAGAGCTACAGGCTGGGAGAGGAATGGTTGGAAAGCTGCCAGGCAGAGAAGGACCTGGGAGTGATGGTGGATAGTCGGCTGAATATGAGCCAGCAGTGTGCTCAGGTGGCCAAGAAGGCCAATGGCATCCTGGCTTGTATCAGGAACAGTGTGACCAGCAGAGCTAGGGAGGTGATCGTCCCCCTGTACTCAGCTCTGGTGAGGCCGCACCTCGAGTACTGTGTTCAGTTTTGGGCCCCTCGCTACAAGAATGACATGGAGGTGCTTGAGCGGGTACAGAGAAGGGCAACGAAGCTGGTGAGGGGCCTGGAGAACAAGTCCTACGAGGAGCGGCTGAGGGAGCTGGGCTTGTTCAGCCTGGAGAAGAGGAGGCTCAGGGGCGACCTTATCGCTCTCTATGGGTACCTCAAGGGAGGCTGTAGCGAGGTGGGGGTTGGCCTGTTCTCCCACGTGCCTGGTGACAGGACGAGGGGGAATGGGCTTAAGTTGAGCCAGGGGAGTTTTAGGTTACATGTTAGGAAGAACTTCTTTACTGAAAGGGTTGTGAGGCACTGGAAAAGGCTGCCCAGGGAAGTGGTGGAGTCACCATCCCTGGAAGTCTTCAAAAGACGTTTAGATGTAGAGCTTAGGGAAATGGTTTAGTGGGGACTGTTAGCGTTAGGTCAGAGGTTGGACTCGTTGATCTTGAGGTCTCTTCCAACCTAGAAAATTCTGTGATTCTGTGATTCTGTGACTTGTGCAAAACATTTGACACTGTCCTCCATGATATCATCATTTCTAAATTGGAGAGACATGGATTTAAGGGATGGATGGACTACTTGGTGGACAATGAATTGGCTGAATGGCCACACTCAAAGATTTTCAGTCGATGGCTCAATGTCCAGGTGGAGATCAGTAGTGAGTGGTGTTCCTCAGGGGTCAGTATTTGGACCAGCACTGTTTAACATCTTTGTCGGTGACATGGGCAATAAAATTGAGTGCACCCTCAGCAAGTCTGTCAATGTCATCAAGCTGCATGATGGAGAGAAGGGATGTCATTCAGAGAAAGAAGGGACGCCATCCAGAGGAACCTTGACAGGTATGAGACAGGGGCCTATATGAACCTCATGAGGTTCAACAAGGCCAAGTTCATGGTTCTGCATCTGGGCTCAGGCAATCCCAAGCACAAATACAGGCTGTGCAGAGAACAGATTGAGAGCAACTCTGAAGTGAAGAAACTGAGGGTGTTGGTTGATGACAATCTGGACATGAGCAGGCAATGTGTGCTTGCAGCCCTGAAAGCCAACGGTATCCTTGATTGCATCAGAACAAGTGTGGCCAGAAGGTCAAGAGAGCTTATTCTCCCCCTCTACTCTGCTCTTGTGAGACCCCACCTGGAGTACTAAATTCAGCTCTGGGGCCCCCAGCACAAGAAGTGCATGGAAGTATTAGAATAAGTCCAGAGGAGGGCCATGAGGATGATCAGAGGGCTGGAACACCTCTCCTATGAAGACAGGCTGAGGGAACTGGGGCTGTTCAGCCTGAAGAAGAGAAGGCTCCAGGGAGAACATATAGCAGTCTTCCAATACCTAAAGGGGGCCTACAGAAAAGCTGGGGAGGGACTCTGGGACTGTAGTGATAGGACAAGTGGTAACAGCTTTAAACTAAAAGAGGGTAGGTTAATTCTTTACACAGAGGGTGGTGGAGCACTGGGATAGGTTGCCCAAAGAAGTTTACCATGAGCCATTCTCACCATTCTCACTGGACAGGTGAAATGATGTGCTCCACATACTCTTTGGCCTGGGAGGCATTTGAGTCAGAGCTTCCCAATGAAGCATGTGGATACTCCATCCCTGGAAGTGTTTAAGGCCAGGTTAGATGGGGCTTTGATCAGTATAGTGGAAGATGTTTCTGCCCATGGCAGGGTATTTGGAATTAGTTGATCTTCAAGACCCCTTCCAATCCAAACCATTCTATGATTCTATGAAAATAAATAAATAAATAAATAAATAAAAATTCTTGCTCATTTAACAGTTTACATAATATGTTGGATTTTCAGTCTCTTCTTGCCTTCTATTTGAAAACTTCATGTTTTTATTTTTTTTTTCCTTTTAGTGTTGTTAATGCTATATTACAGAAGCAAATATCATATTAAGCCATAAGAAGAGATCAATCAATAAAATTACTGTTATTATGATGGATTACCATCACTGCCCCTGACTGACTACAGAAAACCTATAAATTCACATGTATCATTAAACATTAGATCCTAACCTGTTAAACTATTTTGTTTTCAGTGTTTGATTGTTTCATGTAAATCAGGCTTTTATCTATTTAGTAACCAAGTCATGAGAAATTAATAGAACCTGTTCATTCTGAAAACAGATTCGTAGACATACATGGTTATATATATGTAATCATATATATATAATTCATATAATACATATACTATATATAATTATATATATATAATTTTTACATATATTTATAGATTATATGTATATATAATATATATAATATATACATATTATATATTGTTTGATATTATTCATAATGTATATATACATACATGTTATGAATTTATTCTAGTAAGAAATCAGAAGTTATCTGCTCTTTTTTAATATTGGATCACTTTATGAAAAATATATTCAATAAAAGTATATTCAGCAGCCATATCTGTACATGACATGAAAGAAAAAGTTCAAGGAAAAAGTTCATACAGCATGCTCCACGTGACATTTATAAGTACAATATGTTTCAGCATCATGATTAATATTTTTCTCAATGTGTATTTTATCTGTGTAGGAAAGAAATAAGAGAAAAAAATCATATATTCATATATATGTATATATATTTCCACTGTTTGAGGGAAACTTCAGATTTTGGAATTGGGCCAAAGGAAAAAAAAAAAAAATCTCTTTCTAAGAAGACATCCCAGAATTTGTTACTTCTTTGGATACATTTTAGAGAGTGAATAAAGTCACTTTATAGAAGAAAATTGAAACAGATGAAAGAATGCTCTCAGAAAACATTTACCCTGTTTCCAGTGGGTTCCCATATGCCCTAAGTTATTTTACCTTGTTTTAACAAACAGGGAACAGTACAGGAAATCAAAACCAAGAAGTCCTCACAAATGTGTATTTGAAAGCTGCAACCAAAATGAGTCAGTCATTTCTATCCATCTAACGAAACATGAACTTGTTATTGTGAGCACTTCCCAATCTGTATTACACAGTTCTTGATGTTTCAGTTTTTACCAACTTTTTCATGGCCACACAGACTTTGGTTCCTCCTGTTCGTTTGTTGTTGTTGTTGTTTTGTTTCATTTTGTTTTGTTTTCCCAACAGATATTTCAATACTTATGCCTATCTAGTACAGTTTTCCCGGTGACTCAGAAAGGTCAAATCTATGTACAAGAAGTACACAAGAGTACCACAACAATCATATTTAATTTTGCTACTTTTCTTCTGTGTGATTATGAGAAGCTGGCACTTAACTGAGATGCAATATGAGATGTTCACAGATCTAAAATCTTCTGGTGCTGAAATAAGAGCTGCTGCTGAAACTAGGTCAAGAAGGAATTAAAATGTGCCTGAAAATGTTATTTTTGAACAATAGAAATAAAGTGAAACTTCAGTCATGTCAAAACTGTTCCTGATATTGCTGAAATATTGTTTCACTGACTGCCCATTTCTCATTTGCATGCTAATGTTTATAGTGATCCTGTATAAAGCAGCCCATTCTGCAGTGTGTTGATGACTAAGGGACTGGAGCATCTGCTGTGTGAGGAGAAGAGAGATCTAGGACTGTTCAGCATGGGGAAGAGAAAGCTCATGAGGATTTTATAACTGTTCAACTAGGGGAGTGAAGAACACAGAGCCATATTCTTCCCGGGGTGGTCAGTAACAGGATGAGAAATAATTAGCACAAACTGGAATACATAAAATTATGTCTGAGCATAAAAAATAAAATAAAAAAAATAAAATACATATTTTCTTTATATTGTCAAACACTGACACAGGCCATCTAAATATGTTGTGGCACCTTCATCCTGGCAAATACTCAAAACCTGACTAGATGCATTCTTGAACATCCTGCTCTAGCTGGCAGTACTCTGAACATAGGTTGGACTAGATCTCCAGAGGTGCCTTCCTACCTCAGCATTCCTGGGATCCTGTGTGTGATTCTGGGTTCACAATATAAGAAAGATAAGGAAACTCATTCTGTCTCTGAGCTGAAAAGAGACATTTCAACTGTCAACAAATAAAGGAAATCACCGGTTATCAACTGAACTAAAGAAATTAAAGTCTTTTTTTTTTTTTTTTTCCAAATAGAATATTGAAAACAAACATGAAACTTCTGGAACATCTTTCAGAATTTCAAAAGCACTCTTAGAAGTTAAAATTAGATAGATAATTGATTTTTAATTGAAAATAACCATTTAATTAGTTAATTAGGTAATTTATATAATATTAGGTAATTAAAAGTTTAATTGTCAAACTGTAATGTGTTAAGCACCTAAGTGTTCTGCAGTCCCTCTTAACTGCAAACATTGGTTGAGAATATCACAATATTTTATGTCAGTGAGTACAAGAGAATAATACTCAGCATTGCATATAGTATGAGTCATTTTGATCAGGTAAAAAGACTAAAACTTGCAAAGTTGGTAGTTTATTTTCGAAGAACTATTTGATTTGATGACAAAAGTTTGGAAAGGATGATAAAGAAAAAGAACATGGGAAGTGAAAAGCAACCCACATTCAACAGCAGGATGGAAGAAATGCAGTGTCTTTGGAAAAGAACGTCAGAATGAGGTCTTACTTACATACAACCTGTGGCTGAAACATTTCTCTATTTCTGGACATTAACATGGCAATGTGATAAAACCAGCCATTGTACCACTATATACTATTCCTTCATGGAGCATTACACCAATAGTTGGTCCATCTTGGATCATCCATGATAACATATAATGTTGAGAACAATAGCATTATTAGCAGCATGCTAACATAATGGTCTCCTGCTGTGGCATCTTTCCAAGAATAGAGGTATTGTGACCATTCCAAGTGTATTGCTATTGAATTTTAAAATTTCTGCCTGATGTACTCTATTTAAAAATTATTTTTGATGGGAGAAAGCTTAAGTTGTCTGTTTCACATACAGTATTGACATTGCATAAAAATAACTATTCATAAATTTAAGTGTTTCTAATGACAGAACTAGAGTTGGCTGCAAATGGTATTGCATTCTTCGTTTGTTCTATTAGAATTGTCAAGGCTGTTTTTGGCATGAAACATCTGAATTTGTATTTGAGAAATTTCATTTTCATCATAACTTTTACAGGAATAGATAACAATGTCACCAGTGTTAGTTTCTTCCTGAAAATTGCATTATTTGGCAATTTTGTTTTGACTGCTTTGTTTTTTTTACTTCAGTCAAATTAGTTATTACATTTAACAATTATCACAGAATCACAGAATCACAGATTTTCTAGGTTGGAAGAGACCTCAAGATCATTGAGTCCAACCTCTGACCTAACGCTAACAGTCCCCACTAAACCATATCCCTAAGCTCTACATCTAAACGTCTTTTAAAGACTTCCAGGGATGCCTATTACAAGTTATGTTCTGGTCAGAGACTACAATGAAATTGAAGAATGTCACCTGGAAAGAGACGTTATTAAACTAAAAATTTACACAGAGTAGCTATACAGATTGGAAAAATATGTATCATTCAAAAGAGCAATTTTAACTTAGAAGTACCAATTGCTGCTTAGCTAAAAGCATAATCAAAAGCCTTCTGAAACAAATGAAAAGAATTTCATTTCTATCACTTCTTTTTGGATCAGGCTCCAAAATGCAAATTTGTAGCTGAGAGAGAACAAGCATTCATTAAACCAGATTTATTTATTATTATTTATTTTTATTTTTTTTATCAGGGAAAAGAAGACGCACAATATAAAAGAGCTTGCTATTAAGGAAAAAGAAAATATCACCCAAACAAAGACTTGTAAATTTGAAGCTTTGTCTTTTTTTTTTTTTTTTTTTTTTGGGGGGGGGTAATCAACTGAATCTGGCAAAGAAAATAAGCTACTGTAAACTATTTAATGTTGTGGATTGGAACTCACAAAGATTGCCAGGAAACAGCAATTTAATTTACAATATCCATGAAATATGAGTTATTGCAACATTTCAGAAAAAAAAAAAAAAAAAAAAAAAAAGACTAAAATAAAAGCAGTTTATAAAATACAAGCTTCTCTTTTATATGCTTTTTCATAATTCAGTTATTATTGAATAAAATCTACTCTGCAGTAACTGGAATTGAATGATTTGTATTTATAAACTTACCAAGAGTAAAGAAAAGAATATGTGAGTTCTTGTTGCAATATCAGCACTTTCAGTTTGTCCCCTTCAACATGCTCCCACATACATATAGACATATTTTGTCAAACACAAACTGTACCCTTCAGAGAATCTATGAAAATGTTACTCTTGTTTTTACTTGCTTGTTCATTAAATTTGAAAAATTAAAAAAAAAAAAAAAAGTTTATAGAATTTTGTTTTTATTTAAAAATAATCAATGGAAAACATATACATTTATATTCCTATTTATTATTCAGGAGATTCTTTCACAATTCTACAAATCCGTATCTCTTCTTGATCTTTGACTCAGCTGGTCTGCAAAATTGTCCAAGCTCATTGTCCTAGTGTGTTTATGACCAGAATTTTCCATATAGATTTTTTGAAGATTAAGTGAACAGAATTCTAGCTTGGATAGCATGAACATGACTTTCCACTCATGTTCATTTAAAATAAACATGACCTGAGCAGCAGGTAACTACAAATATTTTCTTTAATTAAAAAACAAACAAACAAACAAACAAACAAAAACCTTATGCTGCCATGGCATACCACAGAGGATTGAAAAGAACAGAAAAGGGATACACAATTCCCTGCTCTGGAGCTTTCCTTTAAAACAAGAAGATAAAGGCTGGAAAGAGGATAAAGATATAAAGAAAGCAACTGGACTTTGGTAAAGATTGGATCCATCATAACTGTAAGGATATAAGACATATCTTAATGTTTGTGTGTCTGTTTACAAGTACAGCTGTTTGCAGAAAATCAACAATTTACATTCCATCGGTCACCAGCAGAAATATTGTGCTTTATATTTGATATCCTTTATATTCTTTAGTTTGTCTGTCCATTTTTTCTATCAGTCTGAACCATCTGTACCTGTGCTTTTCTTGAGAATTAAACAATGCTACAGGATTAGAGGCTTACCAAAACTTTTTTTTTTCTTTTGAGATATTTTCCAAGAAAAATTACACGTGAAAAAGTTAGAATCTCAATTTGAAGCCAAAGATTCACTTCACCATATTCTAATGTTTAGAGTAATTTGTGACCGTTCCTGGTCAGAATACAGATGAACTGATTTCCATGTGTAGTTACGCAGTTTTTTTCTTGGTTCTTGGTGAAAGACTTTGTAAGACATTTATTTATTTATTTATTTATTTTAAGAAATTTGTGAGAGAAAAGAACATTAACCTTCACATAATAATAAAGCTATCCTCCATATAACTTCAGTTGTAATTCAAAAAATGCTTTCAGGAGGGAAAAAATACATTATAATACAGCATTCTCAAAAATATGTTAGCCTTATAACTGTACGTTAAGCACAACTATGTATAACGGTACTTTTTAAATAGGTAGAAAAAGTATATTAACCACTGATATAAAGCAGTATGAAAGTGCAGCTGCCAGAGGAATAGATAGATATTGAATAGATATTTAAGTAGTAACATAAATATCATCTATGTAGGTATGCTGTAGGGTTTCATTTCCTGAAGATGAGTAAGACATTCTCCTCTCCTTTACTGTACACAGACTGAAAACTGTAGACAAAATGTTACTTTACAAATTGGCTGTAATTAAGCCATCCTATCTGTGACAGAAAATAAGTCAGATAATTATACTGGAATTCATTATTAAAACTGCAATTGAGCCATTGAATCTGTCATAGGAAACACAGAAAACAACACTAATTTTGAATGCATTTTTAAACCATTCTCTCTTATCAGTTTCAATATTATCAAAAGTTTATTGACAATGTACATAAGTAAATTGGAAGTGTCAAGCTAGGATACAAGGTTTGTATTATACCAGCTATTTAATTATGTCTTATTGCCCATATGCAGGATCTTGTTCCCTGCATTACAAATAAAACAGACAAGCCATGCCGTTTTTGTCTTAGTATAAGAGGAGTCAACAGCAAGTTCAAGGTGAATTTTAGGTTATTACCTATCTTGCTTGTATAGCCATAAAAATAAAAAAATAATAATAATAAGAGTACTATTACTACTAATAATAACAATAATAATGGAGAATATATCAGTAATGAAGTCACAAAACACAGAAGCAAAGACAGCAAAGTTCTTAACTAGCAGGTTGTTAGACTGTGTGACTGTGTGTGTGTAGTCACTAGACAGCTTAGCAGCATGTTTGCAGGGAGCACTTGGACAATGTTGACCCAAGTGCTGGGTCCTGCACCTGAGGTGCAACAACCACAAGCAGAGCTACAGACTGGGAGATGAGTGGTTGGAAAGCTGCCTGGCAGAGAAGAACTTGGGAGTATTGGTTGATAGTCAGCTGGTTGATAGCCAGCAGTGTACTAAGGTGGCCAAGAAGGCCAACAGTATCCTGGCTTGCATAAGAAAGTGTGGCCAGCAGGTCGAGGGAAGTGATTGTCCCCCTGTACTCGGCTCTGGTGAGGCCGCACCTCGAGTACTGTGTTCAGTTTTGGGCCCCTCACTACAAGAAGGACATCAAGGTGCTCGAGCGAGTCCAGAGAAGGGCGATGAAGCTGGTGAGAGGTCTGGAGAACAAGTCCTACGAGGAGTGGCTGAGGGAGCTGGGCTTGTTCAGCCTGGAGAAAAGGAGGCTCAGGGGCAACCTTATTGCTCTTTACAGATACCTTAAAGGAGGCTGTAGTGAGGTGGGGGTTGGTCTGTTCTCCCACGTGCCTGGTGACAGGACGAGGGAGAATGGGCTAAAGTTGTGCCAGGGGAGATTTTGTTTGGATATTAGGAAGAACTTCTTTACTGAGAAGGTTGTGAGGCATTGGAACAGGCTGCCCAGGGAAGTGGTGGAGTCACCATCCCTGGAGGTCTTAAAAAGACATTTAGATGTTGAACTTAGCGATATGGTTTAGCGGAGGACTTGTTAGTGTTAGGTCAGAGGTTGGACTCGATGATCTTGAGGTCTCTTCCAACCTAGAAATTCTGTGATTCTGTGATTCTGTGATTCTGTGAAAAGGACAGAAGAAAACCAAATAAAATTCTGCACCTGCGCCATGTAAAAAGGAGTCATATTTCTTTCAGAAATTATATAATCATATTTCTTTTAGAAATCATGGAAGCTGCTATTAGAAAAATGAAGAATATTTAAAAGGACTTTGCTGAGGGAGGTTGCTGAGGGGATCAGGGGTGCAGGTAGTGTTCTCCTCTGTCCTCCCGCTGGGTGACTGGGATGCAGATAGAAGGAGCAGAACAGGACAGGTAAATGACTGGCTGAGGGGGTGGTGTCTGGACCAGGGATCTGGGTATTTTGATCTTGGGCCGTCCTTTGAGTGGCCAGGTATTTGGGCTACGGACAGACACCAACTGAGCAAGTGGAGAACAAGTGTGTTGGGGAGCAAGCTCTCTGGGTTGAACACCAGGGCTTTAAACTAGGTTTGATGGGGGAAGGGAGGGGAGCTAAAGGTGACAGAGAAGGGCTGGGGGAAGTCGTCACTACTGTCACTGTTGAAGATAGGGAAAAACTTCTGAGCTCTCCCATAGGATTGTCTGAGGGCTCCTCAGAGAAGGTAACGTTCCCAATCCCCCATCCAGTATCTTCTTCTTGCATCCCCCCAGGGGTAACTGCACCTGCTGCTTCCCTAAAGTGCCTGTACACCAATGCACAGAGCATGGGAAATAAACAGGATGAGCTCGAGATCTGTGTTCATTCGCGGGGCCACAATCTCATTGCGATCACTGAGATGTGGTGGGACAGCTCACATGACTGGAACGCTGTCATTGAGGGCTATGTCCTCTTTAGGAAAGACAGGCTGGGGAAGCGAGGGGATGGGGTTGCCCTTTATGTGAGGGAGCAATTAGAGTGTACCCAGCTCCAGCTGGGGGAGGGTGAAGGACAAGTGGAGAGCTTTTGGGTAAGAATTAAGTGGTGGGCTGGTATGGGAGACACGGGGTTGGGGGTCTACTACAGGTCTCCAGATCAGGAGGAAGTCGATGAGGCCTTCTACAAGCAGCTGCTAGTAGCCTCATGATCACGAGCTCTGGTCCTCATGGGGGACTTCAATTACCCATACATCTGCTGGGTAAGCAACTCGGCCAGGCACAAGCAGTCCAAACAGTTCCTACAATGCATTGAGGACAATTTTCTGATGCAGGTGGTGGAGGAGCCGACAAGGAGGGGGGTGCTCCTGGACCTCGTTTTTACCAACAGGGATGGCCTTGTTAGGGATGTGAAGGTTGGGGGCAGCTTGGGATGCAGCAACCATGAGATGGTGGAGTTCCAGATGCAACTAGGCAAAGGAAGTAAGGCTAAAAGCAGGATTTCTACCCTGGACTTTCGAAGAGCCAACTTCGACCTCTTCTGGGACCTGCTTGGGAGTATCTCATGGGATAGGTTGCTAGAAGGCGAGGGTGCTTGTGAGAGCTGGGCTATATTTAAGCAGCACTTCTTCCATGCTCAGGATTGGTGCATCCCGAAGAATAGGAAATCGGGGAAGGGGGCAGGAAACCCTCATGGATGAGCAAGGAGCTCATCAATAAGATCAAAAGGAAGAGGAAGGCCTATGAAATGTGGAAAAAGGGCCTGTCCTCTTGGGAGGAGTATAGATGTGTTGTCAGGGCCTGCAGGGACACGATGAGGAAGGCTAAAGCCCACCTAGAGATGAGGCTTGCAAAAGAGATAAAGGATAATAAGAAGGGTTTTTTTCAAGTATGTAAACAGCAAGAGGAAGACTAGGGATAATGTGAGTCCCTTGCTGAATGAGGGGGGCATCCTGGTCACGGGAGACGCTGAGAAGACAGAGATACTGAATGCTTTCTTTGCTTCAAGGACACTCCCCTGGGACTCCTCACCCCTGGCAATAGAACAAAGGGTCTGGGAAATTGAGGGCTCCCCCGTGGTGGATGTGGGAGTGGTTCAGGAGCAACTGAGTGGGCTCAGTGCACACAAATCCATAGGTCTCGATTGGATGCATCTGCGTGTGCTAAGGGAATTGACAGAGGTGATTTCCAAACTGCTCTCTATCATCTTTGAAAGGTCCTGAAGAATGGGTGAGGTGCCTGAAGACTGGAGGATAGCTAATGTCACTCCAGTCTTTAAGAAGGGCAGGAAGGAGGACCCGGGAAACTACAGGCCAGTCAGTCTCACCTCTGTCCCTGGAAAGGTATTGGAGCAGCTTGTTCTGGAGGCCATCTCCAAGCAATTGGAAGAGAAGAAGTTTATGAGGAGTAGTCAGCATAGATTCACCAACAGGAAGTCGTGCACGACCAACCTCATTGCCTTCTATGATGGCATCACTGGCTGGGTAGATGCGTTGAGAGCGGTGGATGTCATCTACCTTGACTTGAGCAAGGCTTTCGATGCTGTCTCCCATGATATCCTACTAGCAAAGCCGAGAAAGTATGGTATAGGGGAGTGGATGGCAAGGTGGGTTGAGAACTGGATGACTGGTCGAGCTCAGAGGGTGGTGATTGGTGGAGCAGAGTCCAGCTGGAGGACTGTGGCTAGTGGTGTTCCCCAGGGGTCGGTGCTGGGTCCGGTCTTGTTCAACATCTTCATTGATGACCTTGATGAGGGAATAGTGTCTGCCTCAGCAAGTACGCCGATGACACAAAGCTGGAAGGACTGGATGACACACCAGAAGGCTGTGCTGCCATTCAGCAAGACCTGGACCGTCTGGAGAGATGGGCAGGAAGAAAGCAAATGAGATTTAATAAGAGCAAGCATAGAGTCCTGCACCTGGGAAGGAACAACCCGAAGTATGATTACAGGCTGGGGGACGACCTGCTGGAGAGGAGCTCTGAGGAGAAGGACCTGGGGGTCCTGGTGGACAACAGGTTGACCATGAGCCAGCACTCTACCCTGGTGGCTAAGAGGGCTAATGGGATCCTGGCGTGCATTAAAAGGAGCGTGGCCAGCAGGTCAAGGGAGGTGATCCTCCCCCTCTACTCTGCCCTGGTCAGGTCTCACCTGGAGTACTGTGTCCAGTTCTGGGCTCCCTGGTACAAGAAAGACAGGGATCTCCTGGAAAAAGTCCAGCGGAGGGCCACAAAGATGATATGGGGCTTGAAACATGTTCCCTATGAAGAAAGGCTGAGAGACCTGGGTCTGTTCAGCCTGGAGAAGAGAAGACTGAGAGGGGATCTCCTCAGTGTATATAAATATCTGAGGGGAGGCGGGCAGAAGTGTGTAGCCAACCTCTTCTCAGTGGTTTGTGGGGATAGGACAAGGGGAAATGGCTGCAAGTTAGAGCACAGGAAGTTCCGCACTGACATGCGAAAGAACTTCTTCACTGTGAGGGTGATGGAGCATTGGAACAGGCTGCCCAGGGAGATTGTGGAATCTCCTTCTCTGGAGATATTCAAGGCCTGTCTGGACGCCTACCTGGGCAGCCTGCTCTGAGGAACCTGCTTTGGCAGGGGGGTTGGACCTGATGATCTTTCGAGGTCCCTTCCAACCCCTTCAGTTCTGTGATTCTGTGATTATGTGATTCTGTGATTTTGTGATTCTGTGATTCACGTCTATTACTTTCATTTTTTGAAGATTTATTTTAGGTTCTGAACTTAGGTTCTGTTTCATTTCGTTTTACTATGTTTACAAGGGTAAACAACAGCAAGTAGAGCACATGGGTTACTATACCTTTTTTTTCTTTTCAATTAGATAAGCTATTATAAAAATGTTGGTTTTTTTTGTTGTTGTTGCTGTTGTTGTTTGTTTGTTTTTCATGACATTCATATACTGAAACAGAGTTAAAGATGTTGTTATGGTTTAATCCTGCAAGCATCTTGGTATCACACAGCTGCTCGCTCCCTCTCTCCATGTGGCACAGGGGAGAGAATGGGAAAGGTAAAAGTGCAAGAACTAGTGGTTTGAGATACAGACAGATTACTAGCTGAAGTAAAAGCTGTGCACACAAGCAAAAAAAAAAAAAAAAAGAAAAAAAAAAGGAATTCTTTCATTGTTTCCCATCAACAGGCAGGTGTTCAGCCACTTCCAGGAAAGCAGGGCCCAGCACACATGGCAATTTCTTGGGAAGACATGCCATCACTCACAACATCCCCTCTTCCTCCTTCTTTAACCCAGTTTTATTTCTGAGCATGACGTCATATGGTATGTGCTTTGGTCAGCCTGAGTCAGCTGTCCTGTGTCCCCTCCCAGCTTCTTGTGCACTCCCAGGCACCTGGCAGGGCAGCATGAGAAGAAGAAAATACCTTGATTCTGAGGTCACTACTCTGCAACCACTAAAAACATTGGTGTGTTATCAACACTATTTTCATCAAAAATTCAAAACACAGCATCATACAAGCCTCTATGAAGAAAATTAACTCTATCCCAGCCTAAACCATAACATTTATGTTGTGGTATGACAGACTTAATGGAAACACAGTTCAGGGTTAAGTTGTATAAATTGCTTGCTATTTTGACACTCTAGTGAATTGTAACCATCTGAATTAATGTGAACAATATTTTATATTTATATCACACTCAAGAAACTGTAAATGTATATATACACCCAAGAAACAAAGAAAATAAAAGAAATACAAATGTAATCTGTAATCTTTGTTTTTTATCTCAGTGTTTTCAGCTTCAGTAATGGCAAAAACAAATATTTCACATTCAAGATGAGATTTAGAAAATAATAGAGAACATCTTTCAGGTTACTTCAACTAATTAAACTATTTTGAGTGATTTGCCATCATTTTGACAGGATGACATTTTCCATCACACTCTGCAGTTCCTGAAGTGATTCGTAGTCTGTCTATGCTTCCGCCTACTGTGCAGTGAGAAGATACCAAGGCCAACAGCAGAAAAAATCAGCCCTTGTAGTAGTAGCTAGGAACATTGTACGTGTACATGTCATTTAACCTGCTTCTCTGGTACACTCCTTTGCAAAGTACTTTACACAGCTAAATGCAATGCAAAAAGAATTATTATTTTTATGTGCATGTATATATTTATATATCAAACCACTGGGATTTTTATCTCATTATATTTCATGTGCCAAATTACACTGCAGTAATTTCAGAGTTATGCTGGTGAGTTCAATAGATGCAACCCAGATTTACAATGGGATGACTGATTAGAATCTACGTAATGACTCCTTTCCTAAAAAGGTCCAAGTTTGAGGCAAGATTCAATACTAACTTCTACTTAGATTAAAATAGAAAAAATATGATAAACACTACCTTTTTGTCTTCCTGTATTTACACCAAAATACAATAGTTAACTTAAGAAAATTAATTAAAAAAAATAAATAAATAAATTCAGTTAATTTCATCTGTCATTCTTCATCATTGACATGACTTATCTGTTGCTGCTGCTAGAGAGAAAGAATGGTTACAATTTTATTTAACTGCTTCTGTCTTATAATTGCAAACACAGCAACGACAAATATTGGATTTCAGAGAGTATCATAAATACAACAGAATTCTATCTTCAGAAACTTAGAAAATATTTCAAGCAACTAAAGGCTTTTTTTTTTTTTTTCTAGAATGAGTAATTAATTAGAATTTTTTATTGATTGTGTTATTTAATATTCATGGAAAATCTTATTTTTTGATAGTAAATTCAG
Source organism: Aythya ferina (assembly GCF_964211825.1). Lineage (NCBI taxonomy): Eukaryota > Metazoa > Chordata > Aves > Anseriformes > Anatidae > Aythya > Aythya ferina. Next base: position 74,754,168 of record NC_140296.1, read on the forward strand.
ACTGCTATTGATCTGTGCCAAAAACAATATTAATACAATTAAACTTATATTGCCTAATTTTGGTATGAAAATAAAAATATTTTAACTAAGTAGGCATTCATACCAAAACAGACGTTATGATAATAGCAATGTAAATAATATATAAGATTTATAGATATCCATATCTTAATAAATCTAGTCTCTCAGCACAGCAAGTGCTACTGAAATTAAAGGAAACATTTTTCACTGTGAAAAAAAATTGTGTCATCTGCATGAATACCCAATGTGTTTAAATAAGCCAGTATCATCTCTGTTTTGAGTTAATGTAGAACTGTAGCAAATATATTTTTTGTTACTGAGGGAAAGTGGAAGATTTATCTCACTGCCTTGAACACTTAGATTCCCTTATGGTGTTCGCTTATTCTTCTTAATGGGTGTTTAGACAATGTCTTTTACTAAACCATTGGCTCAAGTCTGAGTAAACTCATTCTATTTGTCATTCTCCAAACTAAAGTAGTCCAGTAATGATCACAAGGCATAAAGAGATGTTGCTATGTAACTTCTAGATGCAAATAAGATACGAAATGATTTGTATAAGCAATCCAAGTAGCAAAACAGCAAGTTGTGGTTATGAAGCTTTGAAGACACTTCCCAGAATGTGAATGATATCTGTGAACAGGCGCACAAAACAACATCTTTAAGAAAAAAAGTTTCTTACAGATAAAAGCTGATACTCACAAAGAAACAATTTAATCTGATTTCCTGTTTTACAGTATCTCAAAAAGAGATACAAAAATCCATTGTCTACCTGAAGGTGTAGAGGCTCTCTCGGCAACATTTTCCAATAGTTAATTAAAATGCAATGCAACAAAAAGCAAAACTTTGTTACCTTACTTAAAACACATGGTAGTTAGTATATTTTAAGGATTAATGTGAAGTTCCATCTGGTCTATAATTTCCAGGGTCATCTCCTGTGACTTATTCTTTAATCCATAAAATTTCCAGAATGTGATAATAATTCACATTAGTGGTTCTGTAAATTTTCAGATGGTCTTTTAAGATTTTTTGCTTTACAATATATGAACATATTAGTTCATTAATGTTTCATTTTAGCCAAGGTGTCTGTCACTTGTCTCACTTGTCTATCACTACAGCATAGCATATTGAATTTGTACAGAACTGTGTTTGTTTCAAATACATCACAGAAACATTTATCTAATGGTTCTGAAATGTTTTCTGTATCTATATTTAGTAATGAATATACATAACCTAAGATTTATTTTATTTTATTTTATTTTTTCTTAATGCATGTATAAAATTATTAGCTTTAACTTTTCCCACAAGGTTTTGTACACTTAAAATACATAATTAATAAATCCATGACTTTTTATAAATCATTTTTATTAATTAATTCTCCGTTTTATTTTTTCTAGTCAATTATGTCAGTGCCAATTATCCCTTCAAACATATATAGTCACAAATGAGATTATGTGTGTTTAAAAAAATATGTATGTATATATAAAATATGTTCACAAACATATGCAATATACATATATCATAGAATCATATAACCATATAATATCCCGAGTTGGAAGGGACCCACAGGGTTTATTGAGTCCAACTCCTGGCACCACACAGGTTTGTGTGACTACGTCTCTGGGGAGTCTGTTCCCGTGCGTGACCACCCTCTCTGTGAAGAACCTTTTCCTGATATCCAGCCCAAACCTCCCCTGTCGCAGTCTGACGTCATTCCCTCGGGTCCTGTCACTGGTCACTGAAGAGAATAGATTGGCAACCTGACCATCCACTCCCCCTTGTGAGGAAGCTGTAGATCGCGATGAAGTCTCCCTCAGCCTCCTCTTTTCCAGGCTGAACAGGCCAAGTGACCTCAGCCACTCCTCGTATATCTTCCCCTCTAGGCCCTTTACCATCTTTGTAGGCCTTCTCTGGACGCTCTCCAACAGTTTCACGACCATCCCCATCAGGTAGTGGACCTATATTTTCTCTGGTTCTCTTTTTTCTATTCACATATTTTAAAAAACCTTTCTCATTTTCTCCCTGGCCAATGGCTAATTTGGCTTTGGCTGTATGAATTTTCTCCCTACAAAGGTGAACAGCATCCCTGTAGTCCTTCCATGTTGCCTTACATTTTTCCAGGACCCATAAACTTTATTTTTGTGCCTAAACTCCAGAAGAAGATCCATGGTCAGCGAAGCCAGCCTTCTGTCCTGCCTGCTTAACTTCCAATATCTAGGAATTGTCTGATCCCATGCTTTTATGAGGCAGTGCTTAAAGACTGACCATCACCGATGGATGCCAATGCCTTCATAAATAGTTATCATAATATGCACATAGTCTTATTCAGTCATTTAGGATAGAAGAGACCTTCAGGATTACCAAATTCAATAATCTACCTGACCTACCAAGACCTGTCACTACATTCTGTCCCTTAATGCCACATCCACAGATCTCTTAAAAACCTCCAGGAATTTCCCCCACCACTTCCCTAGGCAGCTTTCTCTATTGCCTAACTACCTTCTCCATGAAGTTCTTTCTAATAGACAATATAAACCTCTCCTGCTGCAACTTGTGACCTTATCTAGCATTTCAGCAGCAGATTCTTGCAGAGTTGTCTTTCTGATGACCATGAGTTCAGACCTTTTTAGAGCAAAAGGCCTTCACACTAACAAACAAAAAAGCATGTTGTTCTACAACTTTATCATATAGCATTATTAACAAATTAACAAAAAAAAATAACAAAAAAAATTTAACAAATACAGATTAAAGAAACTCACATGATGAACATGTTTAGTGAAGTGATGCAAAACACAAAGAGAAGGAAAAAAGAACAAATATAAGAGAAGAAGAAAAAAGAACAAATATAAGTAGATAAACAAAAGTTGAACATAGAGATTTTAAAGACAGAATTAAAATATATATATATTGAATTGTAAGATTTTGGGGATCTGCAGAGTGAAGCCATGATAAAAATATAATTTTAAATACAGAAGAATTCAGGCAGAATATTAGCAACTTCATTTTTAATAATAATATTATGTCTTAATCCACATAAAATAGTGAAATATGGTAATCATATTTCAGTCTAAACAATCAAGGTTAAGTTGATTTGCTACTTAGCACTCAAGCTGTTCCTGCTAAAGTTTGGCCCCCAGGAAGCCCACATTCATATGTCTCAAACTTTCAACATTTACTAATCTCATCATATGTTTATCTGACTAAAGTTAAATTGGTCTAAGCTAACTGATTAGTTTTGCAATATAGGATATACAAAGCATATTTTATACAGGCCCATTGAAACAATTAAGATTAAATGATTGTCACATGTGTACAAATGTACACATCTACTGACTACTATGTTGTATTAACATAAAGTATATGGATTAGGATTCTAATCAATTTGAACTGAAAAATTGCTAAATATAGACCAATGCTCAACTCTTTTATGTCTGCCAAAATGTAACTCACTAAAGAATTGGCCTTGCTGAATGAAAGACTTAGTGTAAGAAATTACTAATTTTATACCTGTAAATAAATAGTATTCCAGAAACAATAAATGTTCTCATTAACTCATGGAGAATAACATAATGTCTCATACACAGAATGGAGCAGTCTATTTTTGGAAATTAACATTTATCAGAGAACTTTACCAATAAGTGCTTTAAAGCTGTGTTTTATTTTTAAGCTTTAATGATCCTGATCATTAAATTGAAGAGAGAGCTTCTGTAGCATAAATATGCTTTCCCTCCTTTCCTCTTACATCTCCATAGAATGGCACCTGTAACTAACAAGCCTATTTATTGTAAGAAAAATCCTACCACATTCAAGCTGCATCAAGATGACATGTTTCTTTGAATCTACAAACATCTACCATACTTTCTTTATCATTGCTGGGCAAACTCAAGTGGAAGAAGAAAGTCTACAGATCATGGAAGAAGGGGCTGGCCACTTGGGAGGAATATAAGGCAGTTGTCAAAGAATGTATGGAGGCAACTAGGAAAGCTAAGGCCTCCCTAGAAGTAAAGTTTATGAGAGGGGTCAAGGACAACAGAAACGGCTTCTTCAGATACATTGAGGATAAAACTAACACTAGAGGCAATGTAGGACTAGAGGCAATGAACGAGGTGGGTGCCCTGGTGACAGAAGATAAAGAGAAGGCAGAGTTACTGAATGCTTTCTTTGTCTAGAATGCCAGAAGCTCTCCTGAGGAGCCTCATGTCCCTGAGGCCCCAGAGGAAGTTGGAATAAAGGAGGAGTTTGTCCTGTTTGATGAGGGCTGGGTTAAGGAGCGATTAAGCAATCTGGACATCCATAAGTCCATGGATCATGATGCATCCACAGGTGCTGAGGAAGCTGGCAGAAGTCATCACTAGGCCACTCTCCATCATCTTTGATAAGACATGGACATCGTGAGAGATGCCTGAGGACTGGAGGAAAGCAAATATCACTCCGGTCTTCAAAAAGGTCAAGAAAGAGGATGCATGTAACTATAGACCTATCAGCTTCACCTCCATCCCTGGCAAAGTGATGGAACAACTTATCCTTGGCCTTGTCTTTAGGCATATCAAGGATAAAAGGGTTGTTAGGGACAGTCAGGCAGTCAACATGGCTTCACCAAGGGGAAGTCGTGCTTGACCAACCTGATAGCCTTTTATGAGGATATAACCAGGTGGATAGATGATGGTAAAGCAGTGGACGTGTTGTCTCTTGATTTCAGTAAAGCCTTTGACTCCATCTTCCACAGCATCCTTGCAGCTAAACAGAGGAAGTGTAGAGTGAACAATCGGGTAGTGAGGTGGACCATAAACTGGCTGAAGGGAAGAAGCCAGAGGGTTGTGGTTAATGGGACGGAGTCAAGTTGGGGTCCCGTATCTAGTGGAGTCCCTCAAGGGTCGGCACTGGGACCAGTGTTTTTCAGTATATTCATCGATGATTTGGATGAGGGAATGGAGTGCACCATCAGCAAGTTTGCTGATGACGCTAAACTGGGAGTGGCTGACACGCCGGGAGGCTGTGCTGCCATTCAGAGGGACCTGGACAGGTTGGAGAATAGGGTGGGGAGAAACTTAATGAAATATAATGAGGGCAAGTGTAGAGTCCTGGATCTGGGAAAGAACAACATCAGACACCAGGATAAGTAGGGGACTGCCCTGATAGAGTGTAGTAAAGGGGAGAAGGACCTGAGGGTCCCAGTGGACAGCTAGATGACCATGAGCCAGCACTGTGCCCTTGTGGCCAAGAAGGCCAAAGGCATCCTGGAGTTTATCAGAAGGGGTGTGGTTAGTAGGTTGAGAGAGGTTCTCCTCCTCCTCTACTCTGACCTGGTGAGACCACATCTAGAATATTGCATCCATTTCTGGGCCCTTCAGCTCAAGGACAGGGAACTGTTTGAGAGAGTCAAGCTCAGAGCCATGAGGATGATTAAGGGAGTGGAGCAGCTCCCTTACGAGGAAAGGCTGATGGAGCTGGGTCTCTTTAGCTTGGAGAAGACTGAGGGGTGACCTTATTAATATTTATAAATATGTAAAGGGTGAGTGTCAGGAGGATGGAGTCAGGCTCTTCTCAGTGACATCCAATGATAGGACAAGGGGCAATGGGTGCAAGCTGTGTGAGATATGTTCATCTGATTTGTGTCAGTATGGAACAATGCTAGGGCCACATTGTATGATGAATGTGACCTTCTGTCTTACATACCCTTGTATAACCACAAGTCTAAGAAAAACAGAGTGGTTAATATATATAGTTCTTGTATCTTGCAAAGGAATGTTTTAGCAATTTGTGTCAATAGAGAGCTTGAAGGGAAATGTATTTCTAGGCTTTTCCTTGAAGTCTCTGATATCTGGGGGGTTTCAGAATAACTGCTAACTATTATGACTATTGCATGGGACACTATGCAAGTCTCTGATATCTGGCCAGGAGATTAAGGAGACGAGGAGAGCTGAAGAACAACTAAAAGACAAAGCTTGCAGGGGACGCTGCACAAGTCTCTGACATATAGCCAAGTTGGACAAAGGAGAAGGACAAGAGGGAGGAAGACTATGAGCCTTCATCGCGAGAGACCCCCAGAGACCCCCAGGGGGACCACCAGAGACTGATACGCATGCTCCAGTAGGAGGGTTTGGATTCCGGAAAGTAATTATAATAACCCTGTTGGTTTTTTTTAGAAGTAGTAATGAATATGTATTAGCCTAGGAGCATAAAAATCAGCTGCTTGATGTAACTGGGGTGCATCTTGGTGGAGCAGAGACTCCCGGCGCACCCAGCGCTCTTTGCTTAACTCTATTCCTTTAATAAATTGTAAACTTTGATTATAGTCTTATTTTGAAGACTGAGCCATTTATTACACTGGAACATAGGAGATTCCGCTTAAATATGAGACTTTTTTTTTTTAAGGTGAGGGTGACAGAACACTGGAACAGGCTGCCCAGGGGGGCTGTGGAGTCTCCTTCTCTGGAGACTTTCAAAACCCACCTGGACGTGTTCCAGTGTGTGACATCAGTTAAGTGTTGCTGCTCCAGCAGGGGGATTGGACTAGATTATCTTTCAAGGTCCCTTTCAATCCCTAACATTCTGTGATTGGTATAAGGAATTACTAAATATCTGCATATCTTCTTTTGCTTTATTTTTATTTTATTTTTAATAGTATAACAACATGAATTTTTTAAATTTACTGAAACATTATGACCCTGGCTTCTGACTTCTCTTTCTGATTAATTAAATCCTTTCAGTTTCTTTGTTAATCTATCAGCTGGGAAATTCGTCCTAGATACAAGACAAAGCCATTAGAACCATCAGATATAACAGAGACCCAGTATGACACAAATTCTTTCTACCAGTTAACCAAGGGCTCTACTCTTTCACATTTTATCTTTATTTCTGAGAACAGTTAAGAGGTTGTGCTCACTTTCAGCTCCCTCCACAGGTTCTCAAGTTCTTCTACAAACTGTGAAATGGAAACGATGTCCGTGCTGCTACTGTATATCACCATCAGTACTCACTCACCTGTCAAACTCTGAACCATCTTTCTAAATTCAGGGCTGTCCTTTTCCTTGATGATATATTTCTGTTCCTTCCAGGGTAGCCAAGGCTGATTATTTTCTTTCAAAGACAGACATAGATTCTTTGCCTCGGTCTTTAGCGGCAATACTGGTTGTTCTCTGGATACCCAGTACCCTGAGCTGGTGGAAGGGGATGGGGAGTAGAATGTGGCCCTCACTATCCATGAAGAAATGGTTGGCGACCTGCTACGGCACTTAGATGTGCACAAGTCGATGGGGCCGGATGGGATCCACCCGAGGATACAGAAAGAACTGGCAGAGGAGCTGGCCAAGCCGCTTACCATCATTTATCAACAGTCCTGGCTACTGGGGGAGGTCCCAGTTGACTGGCGTCTAGCAAACGTGACGCCCATCTACAAGAAGGGCCGGAGGGTAGACCCGGGGAACTATCGGCCTGTCAGTTTGACCTCAGTGCCAGGGAAGCTCACGGAGCAGATTATTTTGAGTCATCACGTGGCACTTACAGGGCAAGCAGGAAATCAGGTCCAGTCAGCATGGGTTTATGAAAGACAGGTCCTACTTGACAAACCTGATCTCCTTCTATGACAAAGTGACACGCTTGGTGGATGAGGGAAAGGCTGTGGATGTGGTCTACCTTGATCCCACAACATTCTCCTCAACAAACTGGCGGCTCATGGCTTGGACTGGCAAATGCTTCATTGGGTTAGAAACTGGCTGGATAGCCGAGCCCAAAGAGTCGTGGTGAATGGAGTCAAGTCCAGTTGGAGGCCAGTCACCAGTGGCGTTCCCCAGGGCTCGGTGCTGGGGCCGGTCCTCTTTAATATCTTCATCTATGATCTGGACGAGGGCATTGAGTGCACCCTCAGTAAGTTCACAGATGACACCGAGTTAGGTGCATGTGTCGATCTGCTTGAGGGTAGGAAGGCTCTGCAGGAGGATCTGGATAGGCTGCATTGATGGGATGAGGTCAACTGTATGAAGCTCAATAAGGCCAAATGCTGGGTCCTGCACCTGGGGCGCAATAACCCCAAGCAGAGCTACAGACTGGGAGATGAGTGGTTGGAGAGCTGCCAGGCAGAGAAGGACCTGGGAGTATTGGTTGATAGTCAGCTGAATATGAGGCAGCAGTGTGCTCAGGTGGCCAAGAAGGCCAATGGCATCCTGGCTTGCATAAGAAACAGTGTGGCCAGCAGGGCTAGGGAAGTGATTGTCCCCCTGTACTCGGCTCTGGTGAGGCTGCACCTCGAGTACTGTGTTCAGTTTTGGGCCCCTTGCTACAAGAAGGACATCAAGGTGCTCGAGCGAGTCCAGAGAAGGGCGATGAAGCTGGTGAGGGGCCTGGAGAACAAGTCCTATGAGGAACGGTTGAGGGAGCTGGGCTTGTTCAGCCTGGAGAAAAGGAGGCTCAGGGGCGACCTTGCTCTCTACAGGTACCTTAAAGGAGGCTGTAGTGAGGTGGGGGTTGGTCTGTTCTCCCACATGCCTGGTGACAGGACAAGGGGGAATGGGCTTAAGTTGCGCCAGGGGAGTTTTAGGTTGGATGTTAGGAAGAACTTCTTTACTGAAAGGGTTGTTAGACATTGGAACAGGCTGCCCAGGGAAGTGGTGGACTTACTATCCCTGGAAGTCTTTAAAAGACATTTAAATGTAGAGCTTGGTGATATGGTTTAGTGGGGACTGTTAGTGTTAGGTCAGAGGTTGGATTCAATGATCTTGAGGTCTCTTCCAACCTAGAAATTCTGTGATTCTGTGATTCTGTGATAGATGGCTGTGCAATTGTTCTTTTATTTAAAATTGTTTTTGGGTAGGGTAATCGTAGAATCATAAAATCATTAAGATTGGAAAAGACCTCCAAGATCATCTCGTCCAACTGTCTCCCTATCACCAATATTACCGTCTAAACTATGTTCATAATCTTCAACATAAAGGCTTGTGCTTTTAATTTATATTCCTTTTCTGTCTGGGTATTCAGGTTCACAGCTTTGAAATAATAAATTCAAAATCAGGGAGTAAGAAAGACTCCAAACTCAATTGAAATTTGCATGCATCCTTTGTGTGAAGGCTGTTTGTCATCTTTGGTCAAATCATCAGGTTATGAACTTACCTGATTTAAATCAGTTGTTGGTTAAAAAGTTCTTTCATGTAGTACAGAGGTTACTTCTCCTGAAATTTCTTTTTTGTTTGTTTGTTTGTTTGTTTTTTCATTTTTTTTAAATGATATTGCTCATCATTAGGAAATGACTCAGTATTTCTAGATGTTTAGCTATATACTGCTAGAAAAGTCTCCCTTCTTCAGTGTGCAGGGAGTCTATCACATTTTTATTTCATGAAATTGTCTTTTGTTTTACATAAGCAGATCAAAGATGGCTAAAAAATAAGTTTAAAAATAGTGTTAAATACTTCAAAAATATATTTAAAAAAAGTTATATTTTTCAACAATAAACTGCTGTTTCTGTTGCCGTGTTGGGGTTTAGAAAACATAAGAAAAATTTGTGAAACTTTGAAACAGTGAAGGCCAGCAGTCTATATTTAATATCTTTAAAAATACATAAAAAATATTTAAGATTGTTCTGATTTAGAAATGTCAAACAAAAAAAGCACATTTCCTGTTTTTGCATATTATAAGACATCATTTGATGTTGTGAAGGGTAATATCCTTGAATGTTTATTTGTTTCTTATTTTACACTAGTACATGTAGTGATGGGTTCTCAATTAGATATTACTGCCTATAAAAAAGAATGCAGAGCCACAGCTGTTTCTCTCTAAAAATGTCAGCTCAGTTTTCAGTTTTTCCCAGCAAAGAGATAATACAGTTAAAAAAAAAAAAAAAAAAAAAAACCTGATACTAAATAACAAAAAAATGCCATGATGTTAAATTGTTAACTATATTGGTGAGTTCTCATCTTTAATATTATGCATACCTCTGGGCACTTCATCTCAAAAAGACAATACTGTAGCTAGAAATGTACTTAGAAATTATCAAGGATGACAAAAGGTATTCCTTACAATGGAAGAATTTTTAACTAAGTAGACACACTAAACATTCTAGAAAACAGGCTTTCTAACTGAAGAGCCTGAGATACAAAGTCTGCATAACCCAAGGAAGTGCAGAGAGCAAACAAGAAATACTTATTTTCGGAACAGAACAACTGGAAAAACATATTAAAAGGCAACAAGTTTCAAAACATGAGGAAAGAAAAACAGCTTTTTTTCTTTCTTCCTTTTGCAAGGGAGAGAGATTGAGAGAACATGTGATTTAATTGTGCAATGCATTGCTGTAGTATACCAAAGATGATGAAAGATGTTAGACAAATTAATGATAGATATCTGTTGCTGGACATCATTTAAACACAAGAGTCTCAAGCTTAGAAGGCTTTGAATGGTTGATTCCCAGAAGCTGAGCAGTATAATGTTACTTACTTCTGTTTCTTAACTATCCCATAATCATCTCATTCTGGTTATATTTAGAATTATAATGTGAAACCAGGTAGTCGTGTGGTCAGAGCTATCAAAATACTCTTGACATAATGCATCATTACCTTAATTTGGCCTGAATTTCTACTTATTCCTTTTCTCATGAACTCAAGTAATGCAGACTGGTTGGATTACATGCAACTCATATCTTCATATCAAGCACAAATTTAGATAATTAGATTATCTTGAACTAAGGAGAAAAGTGATTTAAAGAATTCCTGATATTTTTATTATTATTATTTTTAAGGAATTATTAAAGTATTTAACTCAGAAAAAGAAAAAAAAAAAAAAGAATTTATTTCTGAAGTAGGGATGACTGTATTTTCCAATGGGATGTCTTCTCTATGTTTAGAAGTAGTTAACTCTTTTCAGTAAGTATCCCTTAACTTTGATATATGCTGGTAGAAAGGTATAAGATGGTTTCAATAAGCAATGCATTCAGTCAGATAACACCAGCAACTGACACTGTGCGTGGATGCAACACAGCATCTTTAGACTGCAGAAACGGTTCTGTTAACCAATGGAGACCAACATTTGCATTATGTCCATACTGAGATGTTAAAATATGAATGGAGAAGGAGATAGATTGCATATTAGAAATACATTAAAATATAATAATAACAATCAGATAACTATCTAGCAAGTTTTCTTAGAGTACAGAAGATGAATTATTTTCTTCAAAATCATAGCTTCATAGAATCATTAAGGTTGGAAAATAAGACATTTTATTCATACAATTGATCACAGACAAAATTTTAAGTGTTTTTGTTTGTTTGTTTCATTTACTTTTATATGGCAAGCAAGAAAACAAAGCCACAAAGGGCTATTTTCTTTTAATCAAATATGTAATCTTAATTACTTAATTTGGTAGAAACTGTACAAGGTAAAGCATGATACTGCTACCAATAGCAAGATTTGTAATAAGCTGTTACAGACTGCCATAGAGCCAGAAATTTCATGAACAGAAGCAGCGAACTGAGAAAGTGATCTACTTTCATGCAAAAATTACGTGACTATTCACCTGAAAATACTTTTCTGATGTAAGTTTCAAATAGTCTCAGTTAAATCCACCTAAGAGCACAGGTGACTACAATGTCAGTTCTACAAATCTGTTTTATGATGAAATAACGTTTGTTCGTGTCTCAGTGAAGAGTCTAAAAATGTCTTTAAAAGTTGTGATTTTGAAAGGATCATATAATCACCTGTTTGTAGGGAATATTATTACACAGACAGAAGGTCTACAAGTAAGTTGTGAGTGGAAGGAATTAATAGGATTAGGTACCAAGATGTTTTCAAGAAAAAATAAACTAAACAAGAAAAGATTGTAGAAGGACAAATTTTGTATCAATTGTATTTAAAAGTCCATAAGAAAGAATTGTAGAAATCAGAAATAATCTGTGCCCATCTATTTCCAAAGAAAATCTTCATATTACATCCTATAATATTTCCAATAACATCAGGAAGTTTGGATGGGATTTAAGGACTGAGAGAAAAGGAAGATGCTGTCATTATTCATATACACAGCTTCCCTGATCCATCCATAACAAACTGATAAATCATATTCATAATTGTAATGTTACAGTGCATGGGTTAATAACAGCAGTTGTGATGATTATACTCCAGAGACCTGAAAATGTCATAACATATAACAGATAAGTCTTCTTTCCTTTTTTTACAGAAATAGTACATGTATTTCTGCATGGCTGGGTCAGATTCATCCAAATGATCTATTCTTTAGACCAGCCTGAAAGGTTTGTCTCTTTAATAGAGACAGAAAAATTTATCCAAAGGCTCAATTGTAGGATAAATGAACTATCTTCCCCTGAGCTTTGTTCCATTGAAAAGTTAGTTACACTTGCAGGATATATGGAATGAAGTCTGAGCAAGGAAGGACCAGAATCTGACAGTTTCCTCAGCAAGCCCAACCATTATGGCTCAAAAAGTGAATGAAGGCACTTGAAGCTTGAAACAGAGGTGTTTGATACTTAATATTCACATTTAAAAAAAAAAAAAAAAAAAAAAAAGTTTTAAAGCCTATACATATAACCTATATATAAATTTTGGAGAACAGCCATGTCTCTACACCTTTTCAAGCAAAATAGTACAACAACCATGGATTTAAAAAGTGCTGGAAAGAGGTACTTAGTGTTGGAGAGGAAACTGTTCTGAAACAAGATCAAATTACCATAACTAAATGAAATCGGATAACACATCTTTTTGGGGTATCATTTTTAAAAAAGAAATATTTTATGCAATTTGTATTTATCATTTTTAAATATTTTCAAATGGCTAAACTCTAGGGACAGTGCGAAGCACTTCTACATGGAAGAAAATTAAGAGAAAGGGGGGATACAGAAGGCAAAACATTTTATGAGAAAAATTGGTATGCATCTGGTATTTGCATTTCGTATTAACTTTCACTTATTCAAACAGAAAACTTTCTAAAATGGTAAACCCACTACAAGGGCTCAGCTCAATTTGCCTGTTAATAAAATTTAATTTAACCAAAAACCTACAAGAAAACAGAAGCTGAAACAAAGTCTATTGCTGACTGGTTTAATGTGAGGAACCTGAAATTGATGTTGACATTTTTCCAGCCTGGAGCAATCACTACACTGAATCTCTTAATTGGCTACCTAAGCCTCTCTCTTTCTCTCTCACAGCAGTAAGCTCATGTTTGCAGCTGCAGGAACCTCCAGTTTGTAAGTGCTTACATGGACAAAAAAAATGGGGCAAACAAAAGGCTTCCCATCTTGGATATACCAGTTAGTTTTTTAGATACCAGTTTTTCAGCTGTGAAAATTCTGAAAGAAATTCCTGGTAACTTTCTCCATTGTGTGAAAGCATGAAGTGTGACATTACTAGTTTAATGTGTCAGACTGGAAAATATATAAGACATTATGGCACAGTCACACTGTCATCTACTAGACTGAACCAGTTTCATTAACAATAACAACCATAACGATAATAAAAGGCATGCAATGCCCAACTCAGTTATTAGCATTTTATGGGAGGTTTGCAATCACACTAGATTTATTTTTCTTTAAAAATTGCATTTTGAATTTTATATTAAAATGATCTGGTGCTTTCATTGTTTCACATGGTCTATTTTCTGGAACCTGTAGAAATTCAACAGAATATTATTTTTTACATTTCATTTTATGAATTTATACTTACATAAGTTGTAACTAATTTAGATAAATATTTTAACTATTATTGCAAACTGCTGTTTCCAAAGAAGCTTATGAATTTACTGTTAGAAACCACTATTTAATACATTTTAATTTGTGGAAGATTTTTAGGCAGGCAGTAGGGTTCTAAAGAATTTTTATTTATTACAGTAAGCATCTTTGTTTGTCTGTTTATAGAAATAACTTCTGTCATAAAACATTGGAATTTTACCACTCTAAATTACTTAAATAAATGAATGTGCTGCACTAAGACTCCAAGAGACAAAATTCTTCCTGCCGGACTTTCTTTAAATTTTCTTGGCAGCACTTCCTGTTTAGAGATCTTAAATTTACAAAACTTTGCAATCTCTTAGAATTAGGATTTGGGTATTTTCAGCAGATCTGCTTCACTGTTAGGATATCAGAAAAATATATGAGAGGTGTTTAACACACAACACTGCCTTAATAGTTTTACTAACATGATTGCCACTGTGCAAATAAGTATAGAATTTGAGTAGCTTAGAACATGTTTACATGATAGATCTAAAGAAAAAACCATAAACAGGAATGCTTTCTGTAGACATATGTTTTGTATCCTACAGTAAACTGCTTTTGACCATCTCTACTGAAAACTTTACTAACAATCTGAAAGAAAGCAGGAATACTGGCAAGACATATAAAGTCTGGAAACACTGCAGGAGTGGTAGCTAATGAATGGACGTGTGTCCCTTGGCTCTGACACACTCATGCATGTGTTTCAATATAGTTAAATGAAAAGATGTATATAAGGAAACTAAAACAAAGGTCCCGCTTATAGAAGGTAGAACTGCATTTTAGAAATCATCAGAAAAGACATGATGATTTTGATAGGGGAGATGAAGAGACTCAGACCATAATAAAACAATCTAGTTTACTCTGTAATTAGATTTTGAAATGACTAAAATGCCTTAGCAAAGTGATGCAGACCACTGAAACAATGAAGAGAGGGCACTAAAAGCAGGTGAATGGAAAATTTTGTTGTGTGTGTAGGTAATTCACTATTTGATAAACCTAGAGAAAGCTACAGAAATAGGATATTTCCATTAGGAAATTGTAATGTTCTTCAGTAAGAGTAGTGTAGTTATAAAACATTATAACTATCCTGAATATCTCACATGACTTTTTTGGGATGCAGACTCTCAATCAAAGTAGAGTATATTTCTAGAAATGAGTTTTAGATTCAACATGAATCATGAGTTTGCAACAGGAATCACTTGGTAAAAGACTGCTAATAAACAGGAGTTCATGCTAAAGGAAAATAATAATCAGCCTTAGAGTTTTTAATCTGATAATCATGAAAGAAAGGTATGACCTGAGTGACATGAATGTTGTTGTTTAGACATCAAAGCAGAATTGAAGGTATAATATAACAAAGAATTATGTTAACATAACAAATAATTTTCTTCATTATAGCTGTTTGGATCATTTTCCCATGCTAGTTCTTTTGCAAACTCAACCTTTTCTGAAGTCTCCCAGGAAAATCTTTGGAAGATATTATTCTGTATGTGTGACAGAAAGGAATCCTCCACAGTGTTTTTAATACTTTTGATCTCTGACATCTGCTTCACACCTTTTAAGCAAATCATGAAAAGTACTGATATATATGTGACCTATATACACTTGTCTTAGACCATAGCAAAACAAAGTTCAGTGACTCTGCCAATTTTTTTTTCTTTTGCCATAAAAAATAATGTAAGACATTGTATTCTATTTAGGTTATATATATACTACATATAAAACAATTATTTTTTTCCATAATTAATTAATTTAAAAAGAACAAACAAACAAACAAAAAACACTACTCACAATTATTCTGTTTTTTCTTTCTGTAGTTCTGTAGTCTAGAATTTTTGCCCATACTTTTTTTTTTTTTTTCCCAACCATGCCATACTGCAACTTCTCTGGAAGAATAATAAACTTCAGTTTATATATTGTTGTAGTTCCTGTAACACTGAGCTAAATGTTTACATTCTTAGATGCAAAGATTTATTTCTGTATATATTAGTTAAAATCACTTTCTCTTCCCTAGACATTCTTCCATTTATGACGATGAAGTTTGTGTTTTTTATAAAAGTAGCTATCACCATTTCACATTGGTGATGTGGAAGGGGAGATAAAAAAGAAAAATCATACAAAAGATCAAAAGCAGAATGAGAAGAAGATATGAGATGCTAAGGCAATTGCTGGTGAGAAACGATCATTACTGCAGTTTCTCATTAACCATATAATAATGTCAGTTGAGAATGACTATTATATGAACTCTGTGAAGGTGCATGTAGTTGGAATGGGATACAGTTTTTAAAACCAAACAACAACAACAAAAACTTTTTCTTTTTTTTTTTTTTTTAAATAAAAATTTCTCTGCATTTAATGGCTTGTTCCTTCTCTATCCCAAGACTTAAGCATCTTGAGTCTTAAGGTCTTGCATCTATATAGTTCAACTAAGCAGAACAGGGCTCATGACAGCAATTAACATTATTCTCATATGTTAAGATTCAGATCTTGACATTATTCTCAGTTTCAAATCCAGTCCAAATCTTCTCACTCCAAAATGTATCTAGAATAAATTTACCCAATACAATTGGAGATATTAAGGAAACCAACCACCCTTTTGTAATTTGTTGGAAATATTTCCAATAATGAAAAATAATAAACATCACACATATTGTTTATTATAATTAGTCTATTCTAATTTAATATCTGTCTTTTATGTGTGAGATGGTAGTTATTTTGAACTAGATATTTGTTAGCAGCCTTCTCATATCCTGTTTTCAAAAGCAAAACTTGGTTTTCAATCGTCACAAGTACCTAAGTACCTAAGTAACCTGGTGAGTATATCAGAGCAGGAACTGTGCTATGATTATTCTGATGAGTCTCTATTAAAAATGTCTCTGTGGACTGAGGCTTTCAATTACAAACACAGGAGAGAAAAAAAAAAATATTCTGATACCAGACAAAAAATGATTTTTATTGTTATTTTACCTGGTGAGGTAACATAATAAGACTATCAATGTTTCATTAACACTGAAGAACTCAGAGACATGCTGTCAGAAGCAATATCTTCTTCAAAGTAAAAATGTAATTTTTATTCTTTTCTTTTTTTTCTTTTCTTTCTTTCTTTTTTTTTTTTTTTTTTTTTTTTTTTTTCTATTAGGTGTGAGTCTGAAGTACTAACATCAAAATATTTCTTTCTGATGAATTTTTAAAGTTGTAATAACAAAATCCAATCACAAATAATAACCAACTTTTTCGGAGTAAAGTAACATTTAGTAATTCATTGATTCAATGAGCTCTTACCTTTCACATTAAGGCTTTATATTCATCAGTGCAATTCAGAAACCTGTTAATATTGTAATGAGTTTTTTTTTTTTGGGGGGGGGGGGAGAAAAGCTATATCAATACCACAGAATGAGATAAGTCTAATAAAATTTCAGTTTTGCAATGTGAACTATTCAAATGTTTACAAATCTGGCCTGGGAATATTTAGATGCGGGGAAAGGGGGAGGGGGGGAGAAGGAAGTTTGGAAGGGGGAATAGGTTTCTTTGTGATACAGACAGTGTTTTCAGCCTTTTCATAAACTCAGAAAAGTACATGGTTGTTTTACATATCTCTGGTTGTTTTACAGTATCATTCTGTCAAATGTCTCTTCATTTTCCTAACCCATCTGAATATTACAGAGGGTCCCTGAAATTATAAATGTAATCAAAAGCTTCATTTACATTCTTTTTTAATTAAAATTTGTTTTGATTTTTTTTTCTTGAAAGTAGAATCACAGAGGAAATAGAGATGTCATCATGGAGTATCAGATTGATGGCTTTCTATACATACTTTCTATATATACTTCCTGCAATTCTTGATTGTTTGCAGCAATAAGATTTTTATGGTAAATTTTGTGCCAAGTGTTTAACTCCTAGCTTTGTTATTTAAGGCTATGGTAGGCAAATACAAAATCCTTGAGCATAAATTATGATCTCACTTAGTAAAGTGACAGAACAGGTAGCAAGCTGCATGACTTAAATGAAAATCTTGTTCAAATTATGTGGAACAATAATTTGTCTTTGTCAATATACTGTCTTTTTGTTTTTTTGTTTGTTTGTTTCTGAAAATGAGAAATTTGTAGTTCATAATTCTGTCTTCAATTAAAATTAAGAAGCCATTCTCTAGTCACAAAAAAAAAAAAAAAAGAAAAGAAAAAGAAAAAAAAAGTATGAATCAAGAATAACCACAGAATGATATCTGTCAGCTTCTACCTAAGACACTAAATCCTAATTATTAAAATGCTATTTCTTCCCATATGTCGGTACTTCTTTGATATGCAATATTAGTTTATCTTAGCTTCTGCAGATGCAAATATAAGTATTTCAAACCACAAATTATGCTCGTGTAAACTAACATTTTGTTCCTGAGTAATCCTTCTCACCTTTTAGCTAAGGATAAGGTCATATGAGAAGGCTGTGCGTGTTAACCAGTTGGATAGTGCCAGAAGACACCACTAATGTTCATCTGACACCAAAGCGGTTTGAAAACAAAAGGCACCAAGAGCTAACATTACAATAGAATCAATAATTTCTTGAATATTTAGTACCCTAAATCACTTCAGAATTAGAAAACTGCCAGTGTTGGTGCATTGAAAGGGGTTAGAAAAAGCATTCAGGAGTGTAGAGAAGCAGAAGTCTCATTTAGTAATTACTTGTTGATACATTGGCATAGCTCTGCTGTGAACCACAATAGGCTGAAAAGTCCTAGTTGGAAAAATGTTACCCCTCCAGCATGAATTAAAGAGAATCAGGTTTCTACAGAATGATCCAGTTCTCAGACCTCAAACACCTCTGAATGCAATCGTCTGTTTCCTTACAGAGCAAGACTACCACATGCAGCTGTTAAATTTAGTGAATAAATTTGGGTGCAAGGAATTGAGACCTGCTCTCTACATGTAAATTTCAAAATGTTTTACTATCTGCATTATCTTTCTCCTGTGCTATTTGTTTAGCCTGTAGAGAATAGAGTTACTCTGAGAAGAATACATTGTTAAATAAAAGTAATTCTTCATAATTTCAGAGACAAAACCAGGGAAAATTTAGTGCTTCTACAAAATTGTTATTAAAGTCAAAATAAAGTTCACAACTACAGAAAATCTTACACATTATAAAGTTACAGCCTCTTTCTTTTCTAACAAACAGTACAATCTAAAAGAAGTTCAAGACTTGATTATTTCACCTTGTTCAGCAATTAAAAAGGAATTGTAAAAGAGATATTCTGGCATATGTAACAATTAAACATACATTTTAATATAGTATTTTTGCTCCTGATTTTTTCTTATAATGATGTTGATCAGAGCAATAGTAGGAAGTAAAAATTGTTTTTAAATAGAGGTGACTAACCTTTAGCACAGACAACCTGCAGCTTCTTAAATCACATCAAATCTTTACGCAACTAGAAAATTAATTATAGCACTATATTTTTATGGATGTGAACTCTAGCAGTGGTGCTGTGGTATATAATAAGACAATCTTAAGTCTCTAACATACACACGGGCATCTCTTCCATCACAGATGCTTTATGCCTGCAGAGATAAGTGTGTTGACAACTGTATTCTACTCTAAAAGCTTTGAAATTAGAGCCACCAACAAGCAACTTTAATGGCTCTGGGATAGTTTCATGATCATCCAAGACAACAAAAAGTAAATGCATAATAGCAAAATTACACATCCTTTCCACATTGGAAACTAACTGTTATATATGCACACTATGTTTATTTGTGGGAAAGCACTTCTTTTAAGATCTGCTTCAAGAAGAGAGTCATTATATTTAATTACCACTGGTGTCAATGCCTCCTCCCTGCTTCAGCTTGAAATTGTTATTCTAATATCACCACATTTCCACTGAGACTTGCAGTAACTTCTCCTAGATGCACTGAGTAAGCAGATTATCAAAAGAGGAGAAAGTCTTTCAGTCTGGTGCTTGGAAGTGAAACATTTTGAAGTGAAACACTAGAAATAAAACTGCCAAACACAGATATAATATAGATCACAGTTACAAACATACCAGTGAAGGTCAGAGAGAGAGCAGATCAGGCTCCTCTTTACTTCTTTACATATTGCAGATGTTATGATACATGAAGTCATTTAAAATCAATGACAGTACTGATTCTCTCCCAAGCCCCCAGATCACACACAATTAACTTGTTAAAACCATATATAATATATATTATTGTGAAAGTCTATGAGGATTCAGAGGAGTTTGAAAAAGAATAACCAGATTAGTTATAGCAAAATTTAAGCAAAACAAAAGTCTTCAGAAAAAAATCTAGAAGTCCCTCCTTTACAATATACAGAAATCACTAATTGGTGTATGTTAAACTCTGCCTAAAGGGGTTTACCTTAAGTGTAATACCTTCTGCATATTGCCTCCTGCAAGGCTTTGTGAACAGTGTTCTGAAACTGATAGCCGTTGCTGCAATCTCTGATCTATATCTAATTCTTGGCTTATTCTACAGGTATTCTTGTAAACTTATTTTTGAGAAAATAGGAAGAAAATAGAGATCTAAGATCTTCAAAGTAATAAATGCAAACCATAGGTCTGTCCTTCCCTCCTCCCTACCCCCCCTTTTTTTCCCCTGCAGTGACTTTGTCAATCTCGTTTTTCCTGTTCTAACGAATCTGCACTCAGTCCTGATATTTACTGCACAGCCCAATTTCAAAATTTCCCATTTTGAAATTAGGAATCATATTTCCAAGAATGTATTTGATTATGTAAAGATATTTCAAACATTGTAATGCAAAGCTTACCTTGCTGTGGGAAAAAATCATGTATGTTTTCTGTATGTTGAACTCTGTCAGAGTTTCAGTGAAACCCAAAACAAAGTTCAATTCAAATATCAGCTATCTGCATCTATATAATCACATGTGCAATTCCACTTTCAATATTTCATTTCCTTTCTTTAAGAATATCCTTTTTTTTTTTTTTTTTTTTAGTAAAGTCTCTGAGCTTTATTTCTCAACTTTTGTACAATCTCAAGACCTTTTACAGACTCAGCACATCACATATCAATCATACAGCAAAACTACATACTTGGGTGTTTTATCAATGTCTGCATTATTCTTTACTTTCTATGGTATTCTGAAACAATAAAAGTGGATTTCTGTACATGAGACCTGCAAGGTTCATACACTAAGGACTACTTGAGAAGTATATATATATACATACATACATGTATATATATATTATGAAGAAAAGGAAGAATGTGAAACATTCATTTTCTCCAGGACCTCAGGGAACTATTCTTCAACAAAGATAACTAATGTTTTGTTATATGTGAACTGTCACTACGTGATACTGTTTGCCTGTACCCAGCAACATTATACAAGGTGTAGTATTTCTTTAACATAGCAAGATATGTAGCCACTGAACCCAAATGTTACAAGCTAAGCACTCAACAGTGATCTTTACTTGTCAGCAGTTTCTTCAATTCCTTTAAATTACTGAACAATCAGTTCAGTACTGAGAAGCTGCAATGAGGTCACCCTGGAGTCTTCTCTTCTTTGAGCTGAACATCTACAGCTCTCTCAGCCTTTCTTCATAGGAGAGGTGTTTCAGCCTTTTGATCATCTTTGTGGCCCTCCTCTGGACCTCATGTTACAGATAAACGTCCTTCTTGTGCTGGTGACCCCAGACCTGGATACTGTACTCCATGTGGAGACTCACAAACTCAGAGTAGAGGGGGACTGTCACTTCCCTCAACCCGCTGCTTGCACCTCTCTGTTTGCAGCCCAGGATGCAGCAAGTGCACACTGCTGGCTCATGTCAGGCTCACGTCGAGCTTTTCATCCACCAGAACACCTAAATTCTTCTCTACAGGGTACCTCTCAATGTGTTCTTCTCCCAGTCTGTACTCATGTCTGGGATTGCCCCAAGCCAGGTGCAGCACTTTACACTTTGTTGAACCTCATAAGGTTCATGTGGGCCCACTTCTCAAGTCTGCCTAGGTGCCTTTGGATGACATCTCTTCTTTCTGCTGTACTAACTTTATCTCTCAACTTGTTGTCTTCTACAAACTTGCAGAAGGTGGATTCAATCCCACTGTCTATGTTACTGATAAAGTTATTAAAAGATGTTACTGGTCCCAGGATAGACCCCTCAGGGACATCACTTGTCACCAACCTCCAACTGGACATAGAGCCATTGAGCACCACCCTCTGGGTGTGACCTCCAAGCCAATTTCTTAGCCACTGAATGGTCCACCCATCAAATCCACCTCTCTCCAATGTGGAAACCAGGATGTCATGCAGGACCATGTCAAAGTCCAAGTAGATGACATTGGTCTGTCTTCCCTTGTCAACTGATGCAGTCACTCCATCATGGAAGGCCATCAGATTGGTGAGGCACATTTTGCCCTTGGTGAAGCCATGCTGACTGTCTCAGATCACCTCCCGGTCTTGCATGTGCCTTGACATTGCTTCCAGGAGGATCTGTTTCATGATCTTCCCAGGCACAGAGGTGAGGCTCACTGGTCTGTAGTTCCCCATGTCCTCCTTTCTACCCTTTTTAAAAATGGGAGCAATGTTTCTCTTTTTCCAGTCACTAGGGTATTAACCTGACTGCCAGGACTTTTCAAGTATGATGGAGAGAGGCTTGGCAACTACATCAGCCAATTCCTTCAGGACCTGGGATGCATGTCATCAGGCCCCATAGGCTTGTACCTGTTCAGCTTCATCAGGCGGTCTCAAGCCTGCTCTTCAATTCCAGTGAGTGGGACTTTGCTCCCCAGGCCTTAATCTATGGGTTCAGGGAAACAAAAGACTTGGGAAGCCTGACTGGCAGTGAGGACCAAGGCAAAGAAGTTGTAGGGTACCTCGGTCTTCTCTATGGCTGCTGTTACCAGTTCTTCCTTCTCTACCGTCAGAGGGGGTACACGCTCCTTGGCCTTTCTTTTCTGAGCAATGTACCTATAGAATTCCTTCTTATTATTCTTTGCATCCCTTGCCAAGCTCAGTTCCATCTGTGCCATAGCTTTCCTAATCCTGGACTTTCCTGCACACCTGGACTGCATCCCTGTACTCTTCCCAGGCCATATGTCCCAGCTTCCACTGCCTGTGCCTTTCCTTCTTGTGCCTCAGTTTGACCAGCAGGTCAATGCTCTGCCCTGCCAGTTTCCCACCTTCCCTGCTTGCTTTCTTACATATGTTAGGGGACCCAGTTGTTTTCCCTAGCAGAATGTTTATCCCCAGGCATCTGGAATTCAATCACAAAGAGTCAACATTCATTTAAAGCAGTGCCTCAGTTTGACCAGCAGGTCCTTGCTCACCATCCTGTTTTTCTGCCTTTCCTGCTTGCTTTGTTACACAGGGGGATGGAGAGTTCTTTTGTTCTAATAAAAGTGTCTTTAAAGAGTTGTCAGCTCTGTTCAGCTCCTTTGTCCCTGAGGACAATGTTCCAGAGGATCTCATCCACTATGTCTTTAAATAGCTTGAAGATCTCACTTTGGAAGTTCAGGGTCCTGACTTTAATCTTTGTAAAGCCCATATTCTTCGAGATCACAAACTCAGCCAGGGTGGGATCATTGCAGTCTAGACTGCCTCCAATCTTGACCTCTTTAATGAGCTCTTCCACACTGGGAGTTCCCGCTGTGTAGTTTTCCCAGCAGGCTTCCAGGTGGTTGAAGTCCCCAACAGGATGAGAGCATGCAAGCATGACACTTCTTGTAGTTGAAGCAAGAATGCCTCATCCACAGGCTCCCCTTGATTGGGTGGCCTGTAGTAGACCCTGACCACAAGGTGTCCTTTATTGTTGTGGTCCTTAACTCTCACCCACTAGCTCTCAGCCTGTCTGTGCCTGTTTCTCAGAGGCATCTCTTCACAATCAATCCCTTCCCTAATGTAGAGGGCAACACTCCCTCCCTTTCTTCCCCATCTATCTATTCTGAACAGTTTGTAGCCCTCTATTCCAGTGTTCCAGTTATATGACCCATCCCACCATGTTTCCATGATAGCAACCAGGTCATATTTGTCTAATTGCACCATGGTTTCCAACTCCTCCTGCTTATTTCCCATGCTGTGTGCACTGGTGTGGAAGCATTTCAGCTGGGTTGTTGGTTGTATCAGTTTCCAGAATAACCCTTCCTGATTGTTCTGTGACAGTTCACAAGTATTTCCCTGTTGTTTCTTACAGTGACATGGTTTTCAAGTTTGCATACTTCACTCAGAGTGTATGTCCTTCCTCTACTGGTTTCTTAGACTGACAAGGTTTTCAAGTTTGCATACTTCACTCAGAGGTGTATCTCCCCACTGCATCTAGGTTAAAGCCTTCATTCTAGTTTAAAGCTCTCATTTCAACAGCTCCTTTTTTTTTCCTTTACTTAATTTATTTATTTTTCAGCTTTAATAGCACATGAGTGACAGAAGAGGAAAGAGAAGCTAATCAGGCCACCAGATCTCACAGCTCAATGTACTGAAAGGCATCAAGAAATAGGAACCAACCCTGTTTGTAGGAAAAAATATTATTTTGGAACAGAAAATGCAGATGAAAGATCATGTCAATGAACTTCTAGAACTGAATGAATCCTAAGGTATTCCTGAGCACCAAATGACTTCCTGAAGTTTGAATAATCCCTGAGGATTATTCAAACCAGTTCAAAGAATGTTTGGTGCATAAAGAAAGTAATGGAAAGAGAATTAAAATAATTGAAAAAGTTATGTTTTTAATAATGCTGGAGAGGAAACAAGGTCAAATTTGAAATTCACACAGAAAATATCAACCTAAAAAAAAATACCAAAAATAAATTAATTTCTTTTTGCCATCATCTGCTGCAGGAATAAGAACAAGGTCACCAAGGAGTTTCTTTTGTGTTTTTACATCCATTAAGAATGCTGGAAATCAGATGATGAGAACACAAAATTTTGGGGAACTGCTGTAAAATAGTGGGGGCAAGTGGTTGGAAGTGGAGAATTTGTAAACTCACCATATACTTCAGAATGCCAACATCTTCATTCACGAAAATTTCACATAATGGCTTGCAAAGGTGATTTTTCAGTTTCTGTTCTGAACCCTTTGTATTCCTGACTGTGTACAGTGACATTTTTTTCTCCCTATTTGAACATTCTCTATCCTGTTTACACATTCACAGCAACTCTCCTATGGAGAAGTAATGACAGATTGACCTTTCTTTATGCATACATAATTCTTTCTTTCTGGCTTATGTGTGGTTAGACCTCTTCCATGCTGCTTTATAGACATGACTTTTAAATTACTTTTTTTTTTTTTTTTTTTTCCCAAAATGGTTGAGTTTTCTGATCACTCTTATTACTCTCTTGTGATCACTTGGCACAGTGAAAGACTTTTGAATTGGGTTCTCCAGAGGCATAACCAGAATCCTTAGGTGAGATTTATCTGCTTAAATATCTTTTCAGTACTAGTCTAGATGCCAGTTTCTGTGCATTGACTATAAAGCAATACCCAGACAAATAGGCTTGGTTAAAGCTAAGTTGGGAGGGCAAAGACACACATGTATACATAAACACATTTGCACATAAAGTCTATTTGTAGTAACATAAAATCTACTGAATGCCTGCATGGCTTCTGGACCATGGCATAGCAATCTTCAAAAGACATTGGTTTAGATGACTTGGTAATATCAGAAGGATTATACCTCTATGGAGCTCAGTGTCAAAGTTTTCATCCAGAGAAAGGCACAATTTTGTAAAATAGGTACCTTTTTTTTACAATGTTATTTCTTTCTGTAACTGTTTGCTCAAGGGATGTAGTCTATGTACTGATTTTGCTGTTCTCACTTAAAACCACTGCCATGGTGTTTAACTTTTTACTTCATCTCTCCTAAACTGACAGATAATAGTCATTATTCTTAAAAGTTTCTAGTATTTTCTATTTTATTTTATTTTATTTTATTTTATTTTATTTTATTTTATTTTATTTTATTGGAAAAAGCTGTAGTATTGTGGGTGTGGTATCATACAAAAGGCAATATTTGAGTTTAAAAGAATAGTTTAATTTCAAAAAATATCAGCTGTAAGCTTGCTTGTATTTATGATTTTTAAATACAAAACACAGAACACAACTCTAAAACAGGCATAAGAATAATAATCCAAGGAAATAATAATCCAAATCTAGAAGTGTCTTCTTGATAGTCCTAGTTATAGTCACTTCAGAACAACTATATCTATAGAGACACAGGCATATGCTGTCTTTTTTGGTATTACAGGTCTGTGTTGGGTCTGTCTGGGATGGAGTCACCTTTCCCTGCAGCAGCCCACACAGTGCTGCGCTCTGCACTCGTAGCTGGAACAGGACTGATATCTCTCCAGTGTTGTGTCTGTTGCTGCATAGTGCTGGCATAGCATCAGGACTCTTTCCAAGCCCCCAGGAGCCAGCAGGCTGGGGGTGGGCAAGTGATGGGGAGGGGACATCACCAGGACAGCTGACCTAAAACAATCCAAGGGATATTCCTTAACACCTGATGTCACACTCAGCAATAAAAAAGGGGGCTCTCATGGGGGAGGGGGGTGTTCCTCCTGAACAACCACTACGCGTTTTGAGGCTCTGCTTCCCAGGACGTGGCCGAAATCGCTCATTGATGGGAAGTACAGATATATATATTTTTTTCCTTCTCTCTGTTCTTCCATACGGACTTACTGTTTCTTTTGTTTCTTTTTCTCCCCATTCCATTTCCCTTTAATTAAACCATTCTCATCTCAAATCTCGAGATCTCTGTGTTGTATTTTCTCCCCCTTCCTCTTTGAGAAGAGGGGGAGTGAGAGAGCAGTTGTGGTGGAACTCGGCTGCCCACCTGAGTAAAACGAGGTCCTTTCAGCAGGATGCTAATCTATTCTTCCTTTGCTCTGTCTGCCCTGTGCAGGGGTCTTTGACATCCTGTAGCTTTTAAGGTGTCACTCAACATCTTTGGATATGGACTTGTAGCAACAAATTTCATTTTCTCTTTTAATTTTCTAACACTTGTAGTACTGGCAACCAATCTAGAGGGAAATAAATAGATAATGATTTATGTCCTGAAGGTGGATTGGAAAACAAATGCAGGTGACTACTCTATCTACTTATCTGTTATAAAAACATATCCCTCTCCTCTCCTCTCCTCTCCTCTCCTCTCCTCTCCTCTCCTCTCCTCTCCTCTCCTCTCCTCTCCTCTCCTCTCCTCTCCTCTCCTCTCCTCTCCTCTCCTCTCCTCTCCTCTCCTCTCCTCTCCTCTCCTCTCCTCTCCTCTCCTCTCCTCTCCTCTCCTCTCCTCTCCTCTCCTCTCCTCTCCTCTCCTCTCCTCTCCTCTCCTCCTTCATTTTCCCGGAAGCAGGGATTCTATATTCTGTACTGCACACAGAAAAAATAATATTAATAGTCTAAATGTATTCACTGTGTGCAGGTAGCTACCCTAGGACATAGACAGAATGTGAGATGGTATAATGTTGAAATTCGTTTGCTAACATAGCAGTTCAGTTTCACTCCAAACCCTGATTTTTCTCTATAGTTAAAGGAGAATCTAGAAAAATATGTTTGGTGTTTAAGTTTGCAATATAGTTTTCTATGTTTAATGCTTCTTTCTGTATACCAGGAGAGCTCAGGGTAGAACTCAGTGCCTGAACAGACAGCAGGAAGCTTTGCTATTTGTGGATGTCACTTGACTTAGAAGTTAATATTTCTAAGGCAATACTTCTAAGTTAATACTTCTAGGGCAAGGAACTTCCTGGTGACTTAAGCTTGTCCAGGATAAGTGTGTAACTTCAGGATTGCTGAAGACACCTTACTAGATCACTTTCCTCAGTCTGGAAAGTAATTTTTACCTATATTTCATTTTCAGTGTGAAAGTATTGCACTTGTTTAATAATTCTCTTCCTATTTCATTTTAACATCACAATTAATGTCCTGTATACTGGAAGTAATATCTATGGCCATGTCATACACTGTTTCAAACTGAAGTTTATAATATATTTCCATGGATGGAGTCCATTAAACCAGTTATACATCAGTATATCTGTTTTAAATTGACTGTATCTTAACTGATTTGCATCAGTAAATGATCTATCATGTTGAATTTATTCAAAGTTTGGAGAGATATAATTAACTGGTAACTGGAACATCATAATTGTGATTTGTGTCATATATAGAGTATCAATATACTTAATGCCAATTAAAAGTAAATATAATCCCAGATTTTTCTTGTAAATACATGAGATGATGATTTTGTTTGTTTGTTTGTTTTAAGAAAGCAAAGTATTTATCACTGCTTTTGTAATGTTAGCTAGTTGTCATTCTTATATATCTGCTGAAAAAAAAAAAAAAAAAAAAAACAACAGTTTCTTTTCATAGATTAAGCAAGGTGAATCAGATTGCATATGACACCACTCTGGTGTGACGAATGGGTTTGTAAAGTGTTACTTTCATCGTATAATAGTAATTTGTCTATTCAGTGGCTGTAACAAGCATATTACATTCTTGTTTAATGGTTATAATTCATCACTTCAATGCAAAAATATGTGCAGATACTTTATTTCTCAGGAGGGGAAAAAAGTATGTCAACATTAATGTTATATTTGTTTTCTAAAAGCGGTACTAGTAATTAATTCTTGTGCCTACCCATAAGTAGGAGCAGGCTGTAACTGTGGGACTATGTTTTTAATAGTCAAAAATTATACTGGAGAATGAACCATGCTGAATGATTACCCCGTGTTCATTTGAACAAGTGTGCAATCATGCAGCATGCAATCATGAAGCATTAACAGTGTGTAGAGTTGCCATTTATTTTTAAATCTATTTAAGACAAAAGTCATAAATATTTTATCTAAATTTGTTGAGATGGGTACAGATAATATCTTAATATCTTACTAAATATAATTTATTAAATGTCTTCTTTTTTTTGTGTAACTCTTTAGACAGTATTGCTTGTTCGTGTCAAAAATCCCTAGCTTCAGTAGACCTTTTAAAAATACAATAGTGTAACCAAAGAGAAAAAGTATTCTCATATTGTGTGAAATATCTACCATAGAAAGTCTTAACATCAACATAGATTGAATGGGTAATTAAATGTTGCACAATTCTTAAGAGCATTTCTTCAAGACTAGAAATTAGAGGTAGGCTTAGTATATCTTCAGATACAATTTATGCTTTTAATCTTTAAGGAAGAAATCTGCCTTAGATTTTCCTCATTTTGTGTAACAATATCCAACTACATAAAAATACTTTATTAGATAACAAATGAATAAAACTACTGTGTTTTTTTTTTTTTCTTTTTAAATCTTTTACACAGGTCTGATTTTTTTCATAGATCTGAAATGATTACTTCTTCAAAGTTGAATTTTTATGGTAATAAGATTTGGTTTTATATGTAAGGAAAATGATTTTTTTGTTGTTGTTCTTATTGTTTTTGTTTTTGTTCCTTTAAAGGAGTAAGTATTTTAACCTGAATATTCTGTCCCCAGTATTGACTCCTGGTTCCCACAAAGCAAGCTAAAGAACCTTACTAACTTCCTTTTAGCTGCTTAGTAAAGCTAAATATAATACTATTATAAAATAATATATAAAATAAGTTTATTCTGAAAATAAATATGAGTTTAGCTTCATGAGCAGGTAGTCATGATCCAGAGATACAATTGATCTTTCGGAGGGCTTCCAGTATTGCATCAAAATGATGCGTGATGCAGAATTTTGATGATATATACACACTCTCCCTGTTCAAATCCTTTCAGAACTTTAGGGTGAATTATCATTGCACTGTTAGGCTTTACAAAAGAGTAAATATTGTTTGTTCATGACATTTTAGCCTTATGCCAAATCATGTATTGTCCGTCTTCCTACTGTTGACATAATGCAAACAATATATATGCTTATAGAAATTCTGGTTATTTCAACAGAGAAACAATGTGGATCAAAGTTGTATGTATGATATATGCTATTTGATAGGATTGTTAGGATTAATAGTTGTGGTTAGGTTGTAGGATTAATAGTCATGAAACTAATATGAAACAACCTCTGCTCTGTGAAATCAATACAATGATTCCAAATCTATTATGAGCTAATGTTTCTGCAGAATTAAAGTTTTATATGAAATAATCAGTGTCACAGTCAATATAATTATGCATCACAACTAATCTGATGTTGGCAATGGCCTTATACAAAACTGCTAAGTAAACTGAATATGCAATATATAACACTGTTGTATATGTTTCTTCATTCCTTCATGTTTCCGGGAAAAATAAAAATAAAAACCTATTCCAGTTTTCATATGGTCAACAAAGACAGGAAAATATTTTTAAGTAGTTTCTAATAGTTTCTGTCAGCTCTACATTAAAAAATAATAATATATATATATTCACTTTTACAAAGTGCTGAAATGTGCATGTAAAGCAGTTGTACAGCACATTTGTTGTGATCTAGGCATCAGCAGATTCCTATCACAACTAAATAGTAATTATTTTTTTTTCTTCCAGAGACTTTCTCTACTATTATAAATTTTTGACTCATTTTATAATTTAGAAATGTTAGTTTTATGATTAAAAAAAATAAGAATTCTGATCAAATTGAAGCCGACTGATTGAAAAAAAAACAAACAACTGTCATTGCAACCCTATCAAAATAACTAATTTGTCAGAAACCCCACTGAATTTAATTTATTTTATTATTATTATTACTTGTAATATAGGCTAAAGAAGTTACTATTGGATCTGAAATTCTGTTTTTTGATGATGGAAATAACATTAAAATTATCAGATCAAAAACGATTACAATTACAATTGAGAGTGAGTAAGCACATATAACTTCCTAGTACTGAAAAATCAAAATTAAAGACAAACCAGACAAAAGGAAAACAAAAGAAAAACAGACAAACATAAACAAACAAACAAAAACAAAGGTTTTATTTTGGAAAAAAATACTGGAAACAAATGTGTGAAGCAAGATAGATAGTATTTGCTGGTTAACAGAAGTGGTTGCCAGATTTAAATGAACAGAAATCCATCAATATTCACAATTTCTTGTTGGCCAACTATATATATTAAATATATATATATTATATATTTATATATATATATATAAATATATATATAAAATATATAATTAAAGACACCACTAGAAGTACTATTTCACATGTTTTCTTGAAGCAGGTAATCAAGGTAATCAAGTCCTCAAGCCAACCATGGTCTGGATGACAACAGTTTAAAAATATCTGATTTATATTGAAATACTTCTGGGAATTAAATAGGGGAATATGTTTTTTTATGCCATAAGTATTAAGTAAGGTTCTCTTATAATAACAAAACTGGGATTTTACACAACGCTTGTTATGATGTTTCTTTCAAAGAAGTGGGATTTGGATTTGGGAAATAAAAATACTTTTCTTTATTCTTGTCTGTGCATCTGATTTCTCTCAAATTCTTAATTCATGAGGCCTACAAATACACTTTATTTCAAATAGCTCTGCAGAATTATGTAGGGAAGTAGCCCCGGTAGGCAAGGTCTTGTCAGCAGCCATTCTGAAACTCCTTACAGGCATCACAAAGCATAACAAAATATGAAAAATAGAAAACGAAAGGAAGAACAAATTTTAAAGCTGAAAGTATCTTACAGTTTTCTATAGTAAAAAATAATTTTTATGCTTCTGAAAAATCAGAGTGTATAACTTTTCTAGGTTATTAATACAGTAAGATAACATCACTGATACTTATATTTACGATTAAACAGAAAGAATGAGTGGACATGCACACACAGAAGACATGTATTTAGTTCTTAGATGTGCAATAGCATTAATCCTCAGGCAAGGAAAAAGACATCTATGACATATACAGGTCAATCCACATGAATGCCAACATTTTTACATCATAACTATACAGCGGTTCACTTTTACATGGGACTATTGCCAATAATGCATTTTACATGCAGTATAGCCTTTGGAAATGCTTACAGCTGTTTTACCACAATATACTGTCTGTAACTTTAATTGTAATAAGGTCAAATGCAGAGATTTCAAAAAAAGTTACACAAAGGTCCAAAAAATTAATAGCTTCTCTAAATTCTCTTTCTAGTCAAGAAAAATCATACATCTCAGAATTGCTTGAGATCTGAAGGGAATCTCCTCAGTCACTTATTCTCAATTTGAAAGGTCATGCAATACAGAAAAATTAGTTGTCTGACACATATTTTTTTTTTTTTTTTTTTACCTGAGACAGCAAATGGTTATCTTAAGAGCAAATTGTGTCATTGAAAGGAATAAGAAAGGTGTATAGCAGAGTCACAAAATCAGAAAAGATGTTCTGTTTAAACCTTCTGAGTTTAAATCACCTAATAAAAATGACTAGGAATTTGATAAGTATGATTATCCGCAGCTTTATTATTTCTACACATGATATACCAATTATGTTTCCACAGGTTATCAGGTATCTATACATAGAAGTAATGAGAAGGACTTTCTCCGCTACCTTCTTTCTTCTTGTTTTGGGACTTACCAACCTATAAGGAAAGGACGGTGGCTGATTTCCTGTTTTCTCTGTTCAGTGCCAATGAAGATGGGACTGTCTAATGGGATCCAAAAGAACCAGCATGTTAAAAAATAATGGTTTAGAAACAGCCAGTGGACTAGATAGTTGCTAAGGGCAAGTACTATAATCTCACCCCTCTTAATTTCCTCTATATGTGGCTAAACTTTGTGGAAGTTTGTTTTTATTTACTTGAGATACAGTCTGCAATCCCTCTTATTTTGTGGACATTATTTTAAAGATTGGATAATTTTGTTGTGAAAGATAGAGAGGTGTTATGCTGCCATTCCCACCTGAGAAACTGGAGACACCAGGTTCCTGTTTAGTGGTAGTAAATTGAAATTCATTAACATTTAACAAAGTCAAGTGCAAGGTCCTGCACCTGAGTCAGAACAATCCCAAACATGAATACAGTCTAGGAAATGAGTGTATTGACAGCAGCCCTGTAGCTGGACTCAGACTTGGAAGGACTTGTTGCTACTGGTGGATGAAAAACAGAAAATGCATAGACACAATGTGTCTGAGCTTGCAGCTCAGAAAAGCAATCGTGTCCTGGTATGCATCAAAAGAAGTGCAGCTAGAAGGTTGAGGGAGGTGATTCTTCCCATCTACTCCCAGCCTGCTCTGAACTTGTATGGGATCTGCTACTCCAAATGGATGCATATAAATCTATGGGACCAACATTTGATAATGCTTATATTTAATAACAGCACTTGAAGATGTGGCATGGAGTTAAGGAGTTTCTTTCGAATATGAAGAAGCCAATGAATAACGCTGAGGGTGGTAATATACAGTGGTGAAATATTGCCTGTGGAATCTAAGAAACCTTAATAAACACATGTAAAGAAATTAAATACTTGGCAGTTTGAAAGGTTGGAAGTTGTTCAGGGAGATCCGTTCTGAAAATAAGGTGAGGCTTTTTTTGGTGTGTTTCTTCTTTGCTTCAGACAAGAATGATAACATGGAACTATTTTCCTACTAATGCAAAAATAAAATAAAATAAAATAAAATAAAATAAAATAAAATAAAATAAAATAAAATAAAATAAAATAAAATAAAATATTTTTCTGTTTGTTTGTTTGTTTGTATCTAGGTTGTGTCTAATCTATATAGCTACTTCTCCATGTGAATGTGTGGACAAATTTATGTTAGATGGGCTTCTTTACATCCGATATGGGTTCATGGCTAGTGTTCTAACAGAACAAATGGAAACCTTTCCAACGATAAAATATTAATTAGAATCTCTGTCTAAGAGCAATGACAAGATAGGAGTACAGAACAATGGAAATATGAATGCATTTTCTACAATAAATTCTTGTTAAATTTAACAGACTTGAAATAGATGGACAATTATCTTTCTAGAGGCTCTTTCCAACCTA
Source organism: Aythya ferina (assembly GCF_964211825.1). Lineage (NCBI taxonomy): Eukaryota > Metazoa > Chordata > Aves > Anseriformes > Anatidae > Aythya > Aythya ferina. The sequence goes on from NC_140296.1 coordinate 74,787,733, forward strand.
TCAGTTCTACTTCAGTGTGTATGATATAGGCATATGTATTTGAGAGAGCAGCATCTGCCTGAGAACAAGCTGCTGGGTGAGCATGGTATTTTTATTCTTGTGGTATGTTTTCTTCTGTTTGAGTGGAATGAGAATGTGTGATGCTTTTGAGAATTTTTTGTTTGCATTTAGGAAAAATAGTCTCTTAGACTCCTTAATACCTTTTATCTGACTTTTCAAAACACTGGGAATAAGAAGACTTATTTCCTTAAACCTGTTTCAACAACAACAACAACAACAATAATAATAAATATTTTTTCTTTCCTTATACACGCATATATATTTATATGTGGACTCTGTTACTCCAAACTCAAAAAACACCACACAGTTTACGCAAATAGCTTTGAAATAGCTCCTGTAAAATACAAGAAAATCAATTACAAACCAGAATGAATATGAAAAAGTATGTTCAAAAATGTTGTATTTTTGAGGAAGTTTATCCCTCATGTAAATGTTATATAGCATTTTGATAATGTTTGTATAATTTCAAATTCACTTCAAGAGAATATTTTTGCAAGGGTGATTTTCTTTATTTTGCACTTTTCTGCATTAATAGACATTACATTTATGTACAGCCACTTCTAATTTATAAGAGAAAGTTTTAAATCCCTCAGGCAGAGAATTTCATGTACTAGATGAATATACTAAGCACAAGACTATTGTTAATGGAAGCAGGTTAAGGAAGCTCTGGCTGACAAAAAAAAAAAAAAAAAAAAAAAAAAAAAAAAAAAGTTGTTTTACCTTCCCATATGTGTTTTTTCTGCTATTATGAAATGGCTCCTGTATGTTTCTCATGAAAACCGATATTCTATTCTGTATCAGTAACACATAAGTGAGAAAATGCAAGTAAAAAATTTCAACAAAACCTGAGAAAATGCAATGTATACTTTTAAATCAGAATATAGAGTACATTAATATTACTTGCAAGTAAAGAATATATAATTAACCAATTCCTTTTATTATTTTATTTTGTTTTTGTTTTTGTTTTTGTTTTTGTTTTAATTTTAACAACTAGATAAATCCAAATGCTGGTTCAGACTTTTTATCCCTGAGTTCTTCTGAAAAGGACTTTATCTCACTGAATTGGCAAATAATAATAACAATAATAATAACAATAATAATAATTTTAAAAGCTTGACAAGATAAACTCAATTTAATTAAGAGATAAGCTTTATCATAGAAATGTAAATGGCTGAGGTTGGAAGGGACCTTAAAGATCATCTAACCCTCTGTAATATGCAGGGATTCCACCAACTAGATAAGGTTGGCCAAGGTCCAATCCAACCTGGCCTTGAACGCCTCCAAGAATGGGGCACTCACAATTTCTCTGAGCAACCTGTTCCAGTGCCTCAATACACTTACAGTGAAGAAGTTCCTCCTAATGTCTAGTATAGATCTATCCTCTTTCAGTTTAAGATTATTCACCCTTGTCCTATCATTGTCTACCCAAGTAAAGAATCCTTTTCTATCCTTTTTATAAGACCCCATTAAGTATCAAAAAGCTATGGAGAGGTTCCCCAGAGCCTTCTCTTCTCCAGGCTGAACATCCCCAGCTCTCTCAACCTTTCTTCATAGGAAATTTGAAACTTTTTCTTTCTCCAGCCCTATAATAATCTTTGTGGTAATCCTCTGGACTTGCTCTAACAGGTCCACATCTTTCTTTTTCTGGGGACCCCAAACCTGGTCACACTACTCCAGGTGGGGCCTCACATGGGCAGAGTATATGGGGACAATCACCTGCCTTGACATTCTGGTCACACTTACTTTGATGCAACTAAGGATGGAGTTCACCTTCTGGGCTGCATGTGTTCACTGCTGTCTGATGTTTAGCATTTTGTCTACCAGTACCCCTAAGCCTTTCTCCACATGGCTGCTCTCAAAGAATTCTTCTTCCAGTCTGTGCTCATGTATGGGATTGCCCCAACCCAGGTGCAGCACCTTGCACTTGTACTTGTTGAACCTCATTAGGTTCACATGGACCCACTGCCCCAGCCTATCCAGGTCCCTTTGGATGGCATCCCTTCCTTCTGTTGTATAAACCACACCACTCAGCTTATTGTCATCTGCAAACTTGCTGAGGAGGTCCCAGTTGACTGGCGGCTAACAAATGTGACGCCCATCTACAAAAAGGGCCGGAGGGCAGACCCAGGAAACTACAGGCCTGTCGGTTTGACCTCAGTACCAGGGAAGCTCATGGAGCAGATCCTCCTGAGAGTCATCATGCAGCACTTGAAGGGGAAGCAGGCGATCAGGCAGGTCCTGCTTGACGAACCTGATCTCCTTCTATGACAAAGTGACGCGCTGGGTGGATGAGGGAAAGGCTGTGGATGTGGTCTACCTTGACTTCAGCAAGGCTTTTGACACCGTCTCACACAGCATTCTCCTGAAGAAACTGGCTGCTCTTGGCTTGGACTGGCGCACACTTCGTTGGGTTAAAAACTGGCTGGATAGCCGGGCCCAAAGAGTCGTGGTGAATGGAGTCAAGTCCAGTTGGAGGCCAGTCACTAGTGGCATTCCCCAGGGCTCGGTGCTGGGGCCGGTCCTCTTTAATATCTTCATCGATGATCTGGATGAGGGCATCAAGTGCACCCTCAGTAAGTTCACAGATGACACCGAGTTAGGTGCATGTGTCGATCTGCTTGAGGGTAGGAAAGCTCTGCAGGAGGATCTGGATAGGCTGCACCGATGGGCTGAGGTCAACTGCATGAAGTTTAACAAGGCCAAGTGCCGGGTCCTGCACCTGGGGTGCAATAACCCCAAGCAGAGCTACAGGCTGGGAGAGGAATGGTTGGAAAGCTGCCAGGCAGAGAAGGACCTGGGAGTGATGGTGGATAGTCGGCTGAATATGAGCCAGCAGTGTGCTCAGGTGGCCAAGAAGGCCAATGGCATCCTGGCTTGTATCAGGAACAGTGTGACCAGCAGGGCTAGGGAGGTGATCGTCCCCCTGTACTCGGCTCTGGTGAGGCCGCAGCTCGAGTACTGTGTTCAGTTTTGGGCCCCTCGCTACAAGAAGGACATCGAGGTGCTCGACCAGGTGCAGAGAAGGGTGATGAAGCTGGTGAGGGGCCTGGAGAACAAGTCCTACGAGGAGCGGCTGAGGGAGCTGGGCTTGTTCAGCCTGGAGGAGGCTCAGGGGCGACCTTATCGCTCTCTATAGGTACCTCAAGGGAGGCTGTAGCGAGGTGGGGGTTGGTCTGTTCTCCCACGTGCCTGGTGACAGGACGAGGGGGAATGGGCTTAAGTTGAGCCAGGGGAGTTTTAGGTTACATGTTAGGAAGAACTTCTTTACTGAAAGGGTTGTGAGGCATTGGAACAGGCTGCCCAGGGAAGTGGTGGAGTCACCATCCCTGGAAGTCTTCAAAAGATGTTTAGATGTAGAGCTTAGGGATATGGTTTAGTGGGGACTGCTAGCGTTAGGTCAGAGGTTGGACTCGATGATCTTGAGGTCTCTTCCAAGTACCAGTCCCAAGACAGATCTTTTATATTAAATGGTGGTGGTGATGTTTTTTTGTTTCGTTTTGTTTTGTGTTTTTTTTTATTATTATTTTTTTTTATTTTTTTTCAGTTATTGTTTTTGAAACCTATAAATTTTGTATCACTGCTTTAGAAGACTGTATAGAAATTCAAGTGAGAATTGATTTGCTTCTGGAGAGTAGAAGCCTGTAAGTTATTTTGAAACAAGATATGGAGAGAAGAAGATAGAGAAGGAAATACTTGAAGAGAGTTTAGGATTATTTTATGTGTTGCTTGATGTGGTTAATATTCACAAACTTTCTTCTTTTGTTAGATTTGAGAAATGTTTCTTTTCAATAACTTTTATTTATTTATTGAATTTAAAATGTGAAAGTAGACCTTCAGTACAAGAAAATGGAAAAATAAGATTTTTTTTCCAGGTTTTGGGGAGTAAGGTACCTACACTAAAGCCAAAATGAAGTGCTCTAACTGTTGTGGTGCATGGTATAAAAGTGGTGTTACTCCATTCTCTTTCTAGACTATTGAGAAAATTATATTAGTGGCAAATTCCCACCAGGTTGGGTCCACAAGTGAATAGAGGAGAAGAATGTTTAATTTTCAGATCTTTGTCAGGTGATTTCTTTGAATGAAAACAGAAATATTTGACTTTGTCAGTGAAAAATATAATTTTTGTATTTAATATCCTCTATATAATAAATAATATAATAAAATATAATATTATATATAGAAAATAAAATGAAATATAATACTCTTTATGTTATGAACCTATACCAGGAGGTAAATGGTAGTTAAAATATGTTTGTGGAGCAGGAAAAGTGTTAAAGAACCTAATAGTTGTCTGAAGTATAAATATGTTTTGGAAAAATAACATGATCATTAACAATACAGAAAGGGGATACAGGGAGTCTGCATGTGAGAATCTGTGTCTGCAAGCAGTTTTACTTTTTTATTTCACATTTCTAAGGAATGTAAGTGATCAACTGCAAGATCTCCATACCTTACAAAAATACAATTCAATAAACATTTGGCAAATAACAAGGGCTGAATTCTAATCAATTTTTTCATCAACATTTAGTTTTCATTAATACAACCAGGCAAGATTAGACTCTACTTCTTGGCAGATCAGTGATTGCTATAATTCTGCTTACTCTTAATGTTATATCTGTATGCTTTTAAGCATACCATAATTTGTTCCAAGTTCAATAACTGAAGAAAAATGCCCTTCATCCACATTTAAATACTTAATATGTAGTGTTCAAATCTTCAGACCCTGATGGTTTTACAAGGAGCCCCACATTTGTGTTCAGGCAAATTCTTGGTTTTGAAAGGTGTTTTTTTGTTGTTGTTGTTGTTGTCGTTGCTTTTTCTTAATTCCTTTGGTATTTCTGTAGTAGTAATTATAATTATTTAATATTATAATTATTTAGTATTTCTGTAGTCAAGAATTACAGAATCTGGGTCAAGAGTCTTTAAAGACACTTTAAGGAAATGTAAAGTCCTTTGACAGTACTGAAATTCTTAATTTAATCATCAAAACTCATACTAGACTTTGTAACCCAAGTCATGTTATGATTGGAGTACAGATTCTTCCCAAGTAAAATTTAACAGCAAGTCCTGAAACTATATTCATTTAAAACTGACTGTGAAGTCAGCTGGGGAAGTAGTTTAATCATGGTAGTGTGATGGTTTTAGTCAACCGGACAGTTGAACTCCACCACAACTGCTCTCTCACTCCCCCTTCTCAAAGATAAAGGGGGAGAAAATAAGATGACAAATGGCTCAAGGGTTGAGATAAGGACAGAGAGATCACTCAGCAATTATTGTATTGGGCTAAACAGACTCAGCAAAGGGTTATTAACATAAGTTAACCTTTTGATAATAACGTTGAGCAGTGAAAAACTCAGAACAAATCAAAAGCACTTTCCCTTCATCCACCCTCTTCTATGCCCTCCCCCTGAGAAGCACAGAACAGGGAATGTGAGGTGCATTCAGTCCCTAACACTTTGTCTCCACTGCTCATTCATGGTTACTCTCTGCCCTTGCTCCAAGCATGGGGTTTCTCCCACAGGATGTCATCTTTTCTGAACTGCATGGGATTCCCACAGGCAGCAGGTCTTCAAGAACTGCTCCAACATGGGTCCGTACCACAGGGTCCATCTGTCAGGAGAAAATTGCTCCAACATGGGTCCTTCACGGGTGGTAGCTCCCCACGGGTCACTGTCTCTTGCAGGGGCTTTCCACAGGCAGCAGCCTCCTTCAGGCCACATCCACCTGCTCCACCAGGGGCTTCTCCATGGGTTGCAGTGTGGAGATCTGCTCTGCAGTGGGACCCAAGTGCGGCTGGGGAACAGCCTGCTCCACCATGGTCCTCTCCACACGGCACAGTGGAATTTCAGCTATGGTATCTGGAGCACTACCTCCTTCACCTTCTTCACTGACCTTGGTGGCTGCAAGACTATTTCTCACTCCTCTCTCTCCCAGATGCTGTGGCACAGTAGTTATTTTTTTTCCCTTTTTTAAACCTGCTCTCACAGAAGTACAAACAACATCTCTTATTGGCTTGGCTCTGGCCAGCAGGCCCCTTTCATTAAGAACCTTTCTGAAATTGGTCCTTATTTAACATCAGGCAGCTTCTGGACTCTTCTCACAGAGCCTCCACCCATCCTCCCCCACCCCACCCACAGCCCCCCACTACCAAAACCTTGCAATGTAAAGCCAATACAAGTAGTCAAAGCAATTATTGAACATCCAAGCAGGGAAAATTTCCATACAGAAGCCCAAACTGCTGCATATTTTCTCTCTGTATGAATGCTTTCATACCAGGCCATGAAAAATTATGGTATACACTATAAAGAAAAACACAACAACATCAACAAGCTACTTGTGAAAAATTATTCATGTGTTTAAACGAACTTATTTCTGTATGACATCCATTCATTGTATTGTTTTCATAATAAAAAGCAAAATCACCCAATGCATAGCACTCAGGTTCTAATACACATGAATGCCGCAGCTATGTAAACTGAACTTTCATATAAGACTTTCCTTTATGGAGGAATATGTAATTGAAAGAATTGTTCTGGAAACTTTTAATTATTGCATGTCACTTCCTGAGAATTAGATCATTTCTACAGTCTTGACTTATCTTCATAGATATTCACATGTTATTTCTCTATCTTATTATTGGTGCTACATTTTCTTTATCACTTTAATGATGTGTGTAACTTTTTTGATTCCTAATTTTAATTGTCTAGTTAAGAGTACATATTGTTGTTTGTTTGTTTGTTTATCTTAATAAGAAATACAGGCAAAATGAAAATACCAGGTGGAACTTTACCATTCTGATTTTCTGTTTGCTCTCTGTTTGTGATTCCGTACTTGTATTTTAAATTTGCACAAGAAATGATGAAAGAGTGAAAGTTGTTGTTTGTTTATCTGTTTTGTTTGCTTGTTTTCCTTCTCTAGATATGGTTAAGGAAAACTGTCAAAGGTAATTACTCTCCTTCAACCTGTTAAGTTTTCTGTAGCCACTAAAAATAAAAGAACGTACAGACAAGAAACTAATAATAAATGTTTCTTGGACTGTAAACGACACAACATTGCAATCAGGTCCAGCTAGGAGATCTTCCATGGAGCTTTTGGAGACTGCATCAACCACCACCTTCTATTATAAGCTCTCCTGATTAAATCTAACAAGAAAGTAAAAATATTTATTGGCAGTCCACTGTACTTCAAACTCCATGAGAATATTTTCAACTTTTAGTATGGTTTATGACCTCTGTCCTTCAGACTTGATCCATTCAACAAGAGATATGTTTACATTTTAGAGAGAAGGGCAAAAAGTTCCTCTTTAAAAAATAAAAAATATTAAAAAAAATATCAGTGTAGGCTGACTTAAAATGCTTTTCAGCTCTTTGGTATTGCAGCTGGATTAATGTATAAATGAGTGATTCCACATCATTTTATAATTCAAATAATGGATAAAACAGAAGTCATAAAAGAAAGTTTGTGTTTGTAAAAGGAAACTTGGAAAGAAGCCTATGTACCAATACCTCAGTACATATACTATAGTGTGTTGTGCTAAGTTTTTTAGTTAGACTCAGTTGTACGAAACTAAAGTGATTGTTACAGATAGAATTCATTTTCTAGAAAATATAAATCTCAGTTCTATAAACACAGGCAAAGTAGAACCTACTGCAGAGTTATATATGATTTCGGTCTAGTGCCAAATCTTACAGCATAGTGTTTATAAAAGGAATATATTACAAACAGGTCATGGTAATAATGCTAACCAATTGAAATGTATCATGTGTGCAGGGGGTTCTATTTCTCCCCAAATAATAGAACCGACAGCACACTGTACTGTTCCATTTGTTCCAGTTATATCTTACCCAGTGCTTGCTTAGGTGCAGCCAGTTACATGAAGTCATTCAGAAAAAAAAAAAAATAATAATAATAAAAAAAATGTTTTTCTAGTATAACTTTTAAAATAAATTTGATTTTAATATTTATATTTATATATATACACTTTATATTTTTCAAACCTTTAAAAGATAATCCAGTAGCTGAAAAAGACAGCACAGAAGCATCTCATGTTGTGATTTTTTTTCCATTTGCCACTAGCTTCCTTCCTGTTACACTAGGATATTAAGGCATTTTCCGCTTGTCTTTCTAAAATCCTGTAAGATCATGACAAACAAATTTTATCTTCAATGCTTTTACCTTCTTGTGGGCACGGGTTCACTGAATCATTCTGAAGATCTATCTAAGCTATTATTCTTTGACTGCCAGAGCAAACTAATGATGTCGAGGCAATGTATATGAGGAAGGGTTGATATACAGTGTTAGATCCACCAGTATAGTTTCCTAGCATCACAAAATCCAAACTGTATGGATTTCCTAAGGATAGAAGCTGCGTGACTGTGCTTATTGAACACTGATAGATTTTTATTTTACAAATCTTGTCTAACAACACGTTTGCTCTCAGACAATATGAGAACTTTTAGCATGGTATTTATAAGCTGCAAGTTCTTTTATACAAAGCTGAAAGAAAAGTGGTGCTGTGTATCAGAATACATCATATCATATATATGTGATATGTGTTATATGTGTTATATATATGTATTATATATAGAGATATTATGTGATATATGTGATATATCACAAGATCAGAAAAAGGTTGAAGTTGGAAGGGACCTCTGTAGGTCATCTGGTCCAAATCCCCTACTCAAGCAGGGCCACCTAGAGCAGGTTGCCCAGGACCATATTCAGACAGCTTCTGGATTAGCCAGTTAAATGTGGACCTTTGAACTGATGGTTTCCTATGGTATTAGAAGACAGTTTTGGAGATACTATCTTCAAAATAAGGCTGGCTGAACCTAGATTTGGGGCAGATGAGAAAGAAACTCTTTGCTTGTCCTAATTCTCTAGAAAATCTCTCATACTGACTAGTTAGAAAAATATTCATTTAATCATCAGTAAACAGATAAGTCCCCTGGAATCATCTGATCTCAGGTGTTGTGGGGTAGCAGGGGGATTGCAGATGTTTGTCGTATTGCAGCTAGACAATTGGTCATGGGTCAGTCTCAAAAAGTTACAGTATATGGGGTTACATCAGGCTGGTGGCTAGTACCTAGTGGGGTTCTCCAGGGCCCCATTTTGGGGCCAATCCTCTTTAATGTTTTCATAAATAACTTGGATGCAGGACCTGAAGATATACTAAATATTAGTATATGTAAATATTACTAAATATTACAGATGACTCTAATTCAGGATGACTCCATTGAGGGTAGAGAGGTCTTGCAGAGAGATCTTGATAAGTTATTAGGCTGGTAATCACCAACTGCATAAGTTATTAGGCCGGTAATCACCAACTGAAAAAAAAAAAAAAAAAAAAAAAAAAAACAAAGAGGTGAATTCATTGCTTCATTGCTCTTTACAACTTTCTGAGGTGGGGAAGTGAAGAGGGAGGAACTAGTCTCTTCTCCCTGGTAACTGATGACAAAATATACTGGAGATGCTCTAGGGGAGGTTCAGACTAGAAATTAGGAAAAAAATCTTTACGGTGGGTGGTCAAACACTGAAACAGTCCTTCTAGAGAGGTGGTTGATAGCTCACGTCTGAAAGTGTTCAAGAGGCATTTAGATATTGCCCTCAATGCTATGCTTTAACTTTTGGCTGCCCCTGAAGCGGTCAGGTAGTTGGACTAGATGATTTTTGAATGTGCTTACCAACTAAACTATTTTATTTTATACTCTTTAGTAATCAGTGGTAATGTAGCCATTGTTTATTGAAAAGCTATATTGTTTTGCAGTCAAAATAATATATTATTTTGACTTCATATCAGGTGTATTAATGTTGAGTAGTTCCCTTTTCTCCATACAACCTCTCAATTTTTACTTTATTTTCTTCCCAAAGGGATTGGCATCTTGAGCCATCCAAGGGTTCTTCTGTTCTATTTAAAAAATAAATAAATAAATAATAATTAAAAAAAATAAAAGGTTACTACCTGGAATGTGCCTCTGTAAATTAGAATTAATGTTAATTTTTCCTATGGTATCTGCTGGTACCTTGCATGCCTCACTCATCTAAGCATTTGTCACAAAGCACTGATGTAATTTTGAATACTTTGCAGAAGGGTTGCTTTTGATTATCTACTACTCTGAATGGTAGCTGAGGAATTAGATTTTCTTAATTTCTCTTGCATGATTATCCATACCTAATCCATAACATTTATACTTGTTTAACTTAGGTTCACATGGGCCCACTTCTCAAGTTTGTCTAGGTGTCTTTGGATGGCATCCTTTCCTTCCGTTGTATTAACTGCACCACTCAGCTTGGCGTTTTCTGCACTCAATCCCATTATCTATATTGTTGATAAAGATGTTAAACAGACATTGTGGGAAAGTACAACTTCTGTGAACATTTGAACCAGAACAGAAATGAATCTAGTGGTATAAGTGTATGGACAGATTGGCTAAAGTATGCAGTAACGATTCCAGAGTAAAAATAACAAGCCATTAGAACTAAATCTAATGAAAATCAGTTGAAGAAAGCGTATGTTGGCTTTGCTCAGTAATTAATTATCTGAGTCAGTGGCTGAAGAAAAACATAGGTCATGGGATTTATTTCCATAGAAATATAAAGAAAAAAAAAACTGAAAATGAAACTATAAATACAGCATTTTGTTTTTTGGTTCCTTGTGTTCTTTATATCTGATAGTCACTTCTGGAAATTTCTATTAATCTCCTTTCAGTTTTACAAATGGTTACTAAGGTCAGGTTGAAAACAAATAAACAAACAAACAAAAACTTTGAAGATTAATATTTTAGGAAGTGAGTTTAAAAGAAAAAAAAGTTTTTTTAGAAAGTTGTTATTCAGAGATTCTAGTGTAATCCATTTTAAGAACATTTCATTAAACAGATTAGTCTGAAAAGGAGACTGCTGTTCAGTCTATGAAGGAAGTACAAAAAATATCAAATACCCAATTATGCTTACAAAGTGTCCAATTTTTGATTGATTATATAAATATTTGAGAAAGCACTTTGCAATTAAAATGAAGGATTGAAATGAAGGATTGCCACTAGCAATATCTTCTGGAGTGAAATAAATACTGTATTGTTTACATAAATCGTATAATTTTGAGTTAGTCCCAGATAATTTATAGGCCATGTGTACTGTATCTCTGTACTGAGATGTCATACCAATGGCAATGGCCCAATGATAGCAGTTACATAGAAACACAAAAAGATGATGGTAAAATAACATTTTAGTCAATCTATAGAAAATATATGTATATATTTTTTCTGAGCGCTCTGATTTGTATTTTATCCATTATATTTGTTATTGTTTTGTTTTGTTTTTTTTTTTTGAGTAAAAATTAAAATGGAAAAATAAAAGAGAGTTATGATATACTCCCTTCCTTTTAAAGGGTTTATGATGAACTCCTTTGCTGTCAACACTGTATGTGCATTTCTTTTTGGATGAACATCCAATATTTATTTAAATGGTATTATCCTAAAATGTATACGCGTGATTCTCACTGAAGCCACAGAACAGTCACCAACTGGAAGCCCAGAAAAAAAAGGCCTTAAAATCTCTTCCTTCTTCATATACAAAACTATCAGCTTACCTTTACTTTTACAATGTCTGCAGATAGCATTCTCTCTCTCCCTCTCTCTCAGAAGAGTAGTTTTAAAAGAATAAAACCATGTTTTACAGTAGGCTTCAGAATTGCATTTGATACACTATCCTTCCCTAAAAGATTAACTATACTTCCATCATTCCTGACAAAGATTCTAGCTACAAAATTTCTAGCTTATAGCTAAAGATACATGATGAAGGTTAGGTAACCTCTTAGTAACAGATTCTGGTAATTCGGTACTATGAGTAGCCTGATATTATCTAACCTATGTATTGTGGCAATCAAAAGCAGTCTAATATGCACAGAAACATGAATGTTACTTATGGCATGACTACATTTTTGTAGCTAAGATTTTTATGCCTTCAGTCAACACACTTTCCTATCTTGCCATCTTTGGTCCTTGTTTGGTCCATGAAATGTTTGGTAACCTTTCAATCCACTCGTCCCTATCGCACTATGTTAATGAATGGGGTTTTAGGATTTAATACTAAGCTACCACTGTCTGATTTGTAGAATCATTTCATTGTCTCAGCTTAAAACCAATAAAATTATTTTAATTCTTCATCTCCTTATTCAATTTTGGTTCCTCTTTCTCTCTCTCTCTCTCCCTCTCTCTCTCTCTTCTCATGAGGTAAAGACCAGGGCTTTGCATACCAGAGATCAGGACAGATACAAGTGAACTAAAATTCTGTATGATCTTCTGCCTTGTTCTCAGTTCTGTTTCTTTTAATACCTGAGATTTGTTAATTATTATATTGTTACTAAATATTGAGTAGCCGATTTCAAAGAAATCAGTGATGACTACAAATTATTTTCTTAGATGTATCTCGTATAATAGTTTTGCTGCTTCAGCAACACACGCACATCTTTGCATATGATAAATGGATTTTTTAAATATTTTTTTCAAATCATATCTTTCACATATTTTTGATCCTTAGCTTTGTTTCATTTATCTTCTGGTGCAGAATCTGTCTACTTGGATAAAAAATAAAAATATATTACTGTAAAAATGATTTTAAAAGTTATTTTCTTCATAAAACAGAAAGCTTCTAATGTAGAGCTAGAAAAACTCAAAATTATGTGGGAAATACTTATATTTTGAAGTTTTGACATCTATTTTTATTTTGAAATTAAAAATAGGAATATTTAAATGTTCCATTATTTTTTCCTGTAACAGAAAAAAAATCTAATGGAGTTATTTATTTATTTATTTATTTATTTTTGCATTGGAATTCACAAAGGCCTCCAACATATTATACAGACTTCAAGAGCTGCTTTGTTTACAACAGTTTGCTTTTGAGACAGATGTACAATATGTGTTTAGTGCTTCTGTCAGATTTAAGACTGCAAGCTCCCCACTGTGCAAATGGAGCAAGTTAGCAGAAATATCACAGGTACCTGATACATGCTGTGTAAGTAGGATTTGCTCAGAAATGTGTTGAACTCATGAGTTTCCACAAAACATATTTTCATGGTTAATCAATATTTGAAAATCTGACATCAACAACTCAGGTTGATGTTACCCAAATGCAAATCTACTTTCCAGTTAAATAATTTTCATATCTCTGTTGTAAACCTACAGGGACACAACCCAGTTCCTACCTTCATTTTATGATTTTTTTTTTTTGTTTGTTTGTTTTCTGCTTTTGTTTGTTTGTTTTGTTTTATTTGGGGGGGGGGGAATTTCCCCCCCCCCGCCTTTTTTTTTTTTTTCTCTTTGCTTGATTTAGTCAAAACTATCAAAACAATGCAAAAGATGCTTTAATGTTGCACACAATATTGTGTTGCACACAATATTACATTTTTGTAATATTTCAGTGACAATGCTGGAATGTCACAGTAGAATTTGGTCATAAACGAAACACAGATTAGACAACACCACTGCAGGTTGTCAGTAAGCTTTTCCTCTTACCGATGTCTGATTAGCACTTAAATTGTTTCACACCATTAGTTGCCTAGGATTTAGTGATCATTAGTGGGTCTGCAAATGAACAAGATAAAAGGAAGCTTTGTTTTCAATTCAGGGGATGGTTTACTTTTTCTGTGCAGGGTCATTTACCACTAAAGAGGTGTGTGGTGTTGATTAAAGTTTATTTTTATGCATCATTATATTCAGTTATGAATATTAATGGAAGATTCAAATTAGGCAGAGTATTCTTCACTTTCTCCTTTGAATGTTGTTCATTTAGTGTTGCTGTGCACATGCATAAGTTCGATGTAGCTTCCTTTACCGATACTATCCATATTCATTTCCTGCAACAGCTGCAATTCGGTACTGTGCTCTGGGAATATTTATGCCTATTCAGAATATGTATCAACATAAATCTGCACAAAATGGATGGCACACAGTCACACTAGCTTGTCTTACTGGTATTACTGCCTTTTACATAAGGCGTGATATACCATGGATGAGACTGGGTCATTCTGAAGATGGATACTGCTGATGAGTTCCAAAGGTTGGGTTCTACAAAACGGGTTCTGTGATCTCGGATATACTTTTGAGAGACCGGGTATGCTGACACCAGATGGGGTGCAGCTGACCAGGTGGGGGAAAGAGTGTTCTGGTCAGTGAGCTGTCTGGGTTTATCAGGAGGGCTTTAAACTAGATGCAGTGGGGGAAGGACATACACCTCTGAGTGAATGAAGCATACCTAAGTAACAATAGATAAATAATCTTGGACTGTCCGAGAGCAATTAGGAAGGGTCTGGAAATTTGATGAGACTGATATTCCAGCTGAAATGTTTCCACACCAGTGCTCACAGCATGGGAAATAAGCAGGAGGAGTTGGAAACCATGGTGCAGTCAGACAAATATGACCTGGTTGCTATCATGGAAACATGGTGGGATGGGTCATATAACTGGAACACTGGAATAGAGGGCTACAAACTGTTCAGAATAGATAGATGGGGAAGAAAGGGAGGGAGTGTTGCCCTCTACATTAGGGAAGGGATTGATTGTGAAGAGATGCCTCTGAGAAACAGGCACAGACAGGCTGAGAGCTAGTGGGTGAGAGTTAAGGACCACAACAATAAAGGACACCTTGTGGTCAGGGTCTACTACAGGCCACCCAATCAAGGGGAGCCTGTGGATGAGGCATTCTTGCTTCAACTACAAGAAGTGTCATGCTTGCACGCTTTCATCCTGTTGGGGACTTCAACCACCTGGAAGCCTGCTGGGAAAACTACACAGCAGGCTGTAAGCAATCCAGAAAATTTAGAGTGCTTTGAGGATAACTTCCTAGTGCAGGTATTAGACAAACCAGCCAGAGGAAAAGTGTTACTTGACCTGGTGTTCACCAACGTGGAAGAGCTCATTAAAGAGGTCAAAATTGGAGGCAGTCTATACTGCAGTGATCCCACCCTGGCTGAGTCTGTGATCTCGAACAATATGGGCTTTAAAAAGACTAAAGTCAGGACCCTGAACTTCCAAAGTGAGATCTTCAAGCTATTTAAAGACGTAGTGGGTGAGGTCCCCTGGAACTCTTCCAAGTGCTAGGTGCTGTATCTGAGTTGGGGAAATCCCAGACAGGAGGACGGAGTACAGACTGGGAGAAGAACTCATCGAGAGCGGCTCTGCGTAGAAATATTTGGGAGTTCTGGTGGATGAAAGGCTCATCATCAGACAGTAGTGCGTACTGGCAGCCCAGAAGGCCAACTGTATCCTGGGCTGTGTCAAAAGTGGTGTAACAAGAAGTTTGAGGCAGGTGATTGTCCCCTCTACTCTGCCCTCGTAAGGGCAGAGTACTCTGTCTTCCTATCTGGAGTAGTGTGTCCAGGTTTGGGGTCCCCAGCACAAGGAAAATGTGGACCTCTTAGAGCAACTCCAGAGGAGAACCATAAAGATGATTAGAGGGCAGGAGCACCTCTCTTATGAAGAAAGGTTGAGAGAGCTGGGGGTGTTCAGCCTGGAGAAGAGAAGGCTCTGGGGAGAGCTCATTGCGGCCTTTCAGTACTTAATGGTGTATTATAAAAAGGATGGAGAAGGACTCTTTACTTGGGTAGACAATGAAAGAACAAGGAGGAATGGTCTTAAACTAAAAGAGGATGGATTTAAATTAAATGTAGGCTCTGAGGTGACCATACCACAACTTTTCGATACGTAAAGTTGGCTTGTAAAAAAGATGGAGAAGGAATCTTTACTTAAGTAGATAATGACAGGACAAGGAGGTATGGCTTTAAACAAAAAGAGTATAGATTTAGATTAGAGTTTAGGAGGAAATTCTTCTCTATAAGGGTAGTGAGGCACTGGAACAGGTTGCCCAGGGAAGTTATGGATGCCCCATCCCTGGAGGTGTTCAAGACAAGGATGAACGAGGCCCTGGGCAACCTGATCTAGTGGGTGGCATCCCTGCCCATGGTAGGGGAGCTGGAACTAAATGATCTTGAAGGTCCCTTCCAACCCAAGATGTTTTATGTTTCTATGATTCTATGAGAAAAACAATATATATATATATATATATGTAAAATATGTATTGTTTCTTTAATATTATATAATATTATATAAAAGCATATAAATACATATATTATGTATTATTTTTTTCTCATGGAATATATACATTTTTTTCCTGAGTTCCAACTTTATATTTAAAGTCCTCTCTCTTATCCAGAAAAAGTAACTTTACCCTGTACAAAAAATGAATTAACATATAAAGGCCACAATATATCATTTTGTCCTTTAACCTGTTCTTGCTCCTTTAAAAATTAAATTTTCAAGTGAAGCATGTGTGTCTTCAATAGGACCTTATTTTATTAACTTTTTGTGTGTTTGTATGAGTTCATATAGAGTCATATATCTTACACCAATGGTATCATATACCAGTCATATTCCATATACCATATACATATGGTACTATATACCATATAACAATGTTACCTTACATTTTCCCCAAAATAGAAACTTTAAAGTTTGAAGTCAATTTCATGCTAAAAGTGCAGTAAAATCTGTATCATCCTATACACTTTCAAATTTTCCTGATTTATATGGATAACTTAACGTAGCACAAAATCTTAATGGAGAGTGTTAATGAAGAATGAATTTCTGTTAAGGAAGGGGCTTAAATATGATAGTAAACACAAATATTCACCTGTGATATTAGATTCTGATTTTTTTTTGCCACAAAGTTCTCTCTCTCATGTTTTAGAAATGACCTGAGCATAATGTTAAAGGATGATGCCACTGTACTTTTTTTTTTTTTCCAGTTCACCTAATAAAAATAGGTGCACAAATATAGGTACAGTAGCTGCACATAACAAATCTAGGTGCCTTTATTCTGCAGACTACAAAAAAATATAAATAAATAATTTAAAAAAAAAGTATATGTTTAACGTAAAAGTTCTGATTCTAAAAAAAAAAATATATATATATAGTTAAAAAAAAAAAAAAGCTTCATCAATGTAAATTGGAATTATAAGTAAATTCCACATTCTTTACATTCAATAATTATTTGAACAGTAGAAGTTCATGTGTTAATAAATTACAAAATATTGTAGGTGAGGAAAATGGATCCTCAACATCTTACATTTTTAGGGTCTATAGAACTGATTATCTCTGAATAGGAAAAGAATAACAATACTATTGTTTATATTTAATCACAGAAAGATAGCAATTTTCTTATTACTAAGAACTGTGAATCACAGTATTTATTTATTGACTTATTAAACATACATACTTAACAACACTTACAGTCTATACTTGGTTTTATCTAACTTGCATGGAACTGTAAAAAATATTATTTGCTGAAGGAAATTCAATACAAAGAAATAAATCCTAGAAAGCTTTGCTAGTTTCAAATTGTAGAAGAGTAAGTACACAAAATGTGAGAAGTCTGTAGAAAGAATACTTCATGCCTGGCAGAAAGGAATGGTAAGGTGTAGAAAGAGAATAGCAAAAATAAATGCATAGCTGGTAAAGGTAAATTAAATTAACACAAAGTAAGGATTAGACAGGAATCTTGGACCCTTTCCATGCCTCATAGGCATATTCATAAGGTAGTCTCTTCATAAAAACAACAAAATCCTTTTTTGAAAATAGCTTTAGGTTAGTTGTAAACTACTAAATAATATTTGTCAAAAGCAATCATGTTCTTCCTCAAGATTTATTTTATCAAACCAAAGAAGCAATGAATTTTAGGTACTTGTAATAGAGGCTTCATATGTTTCAGTAACCTCCTCTAAATCTAATCAAGTGTAACTGCTTTTATAAGGATCGTACAGAACATAGATTTCTGATTTGTCTTAAAGGAAAGTTGTCACGTTTACTCAGTTTCAGTCTTCATTCATTAATTCAATTTCATTACATCTGTTGTATGTTCTAAACAACATGTATGTCAAATGTAGGCAGTTGATAGTGAATTACTGCTGTTAGTTATAAAGCCCTAATATAAAAAGACACCAATTACAATCCTCTGTGATTCTATTTCCTATGGCCTATTTTTGTTGTCTTTGTTTTTAATTCTTTGCATATTTTCATCAGTTTTTTTTTTTTTTAAGTTCAAGTAATAATAATAATACACAATAAAATAAATAAACCACTAACCCAAAATCTTACAGAAAAAGATCATAGCTAATTGAATTTTAAATCCATAGAAAATGAAGGAATATGATGTGACAATAAATCAATTTTTTTTCCTAAAACTGACGTAAAACTTCTCTCCCCCAAATAAAACAAAACCAAAACAAACACCAACAACAAACACAAAATGAAACAACAAACAGGGAATTTTCATCTAAACAGGATAACATTCAGTAAATGTCCTATTTGTCTGTCACATGGTAATCAACATCAGTAAAATGTTTATATTAATGTTTAATGTTTATATTTGGGGGTCTATGGCCTGAAAGCATGGATGGCCTGAGGGCATGGATACGAAAGCATCAAGGCAACAACTGAGGCATAAACTGAAGCAAATTGAACCATAAGGTGTGCAAAGATCTTGCTGTGTATTGACAGGTTTTATCCTGAGTCATTCAAGAGATATATTCACTATTATTATGGAGGCCCAAATTGCTTTAAGCAACACCTCGTGCCCTCACATCTTTCTTAAAAATTGTAGCTTTATTTGTTATTGGTCTGAGGACCATAGTTGTAAGGAAACAGAGTTTATGCAATCAAGAGCTTTGCTGGAATCATTTCATTCAATGGTGATTTTTGGTAGAAGTGTAATGGCAAGTTTTGTTGGTTTGGTTGTTTTATGTAACACAATATCTTTCAGAAAGCTTTTCAAAGAAGTTTACAGGAATATTCTTACCAGAGATTCAGAACATCTTTCCATCAGTTTCACTCTCATACAGTTTTCAGTGAAAATTCAAGGAAGGACACAGTATTATTTGATTTTTAACCTGATAAGTAAATAATATCATAGATTTTCAAGAATATTGCTGAGCAATGTTTCAAAAAAAATTATCCCCCAAACACTTTTATAAAACGTTAAATCATAACAAAACTACTATCAATGTGAGTAAAAAGTAACAGAAATGAAGCCATTTGTTCATTATGCTTGCAGGCACTTAATGTGCTTAAGGATATAACATTTATACCCTTAGGCAGGCAAATAATTTGTGAGAGGAAATGTTATCTCGGAGAGATCTCAGTTTGTGCTGGACAACAGATTAACAGCACATGGAGATGAACTGGGGACTGCATTACTACCAGGTGTGCCCTGATAGCAAACATCTGAATTAACTTTAATCAGACACCTATGATGTTTACTGAGTAAACATTTTTTGTGTGATATTTTTTCAAAAACACTTTATATGTCCCTCTCAAAAGTATACAATTTCACTGTTATGTTTTACTTCTAATCTTCTCTCTGACAATAAAGTCCCCATGATCTTATAGTTAATTTCATCTTCCATTGGAATAAAATCAAACCTTTTTCCAAATGCCAAAATATCCTAAATTTGTTGCTTATTACAAGTTGAAAGCTCTGTCTGGAATTAAAACAAACAATCAAACCAAAACAAACAAAAAATCAACTTCTATTTTTTTTTTTTCCCTGTCTTTGTTGTGTTTTTGTTGTGTTGCTTTGTCATGTTTTCCTTAATGACAAGAACATGTGTTTCCCAGTCTCTGACTGATTTCTCTTACTCCCTCAAAGGATGCTCCTGGAACCAATTCCAGACTCCTTCAAGCAGTAGTACACCTTTTCCATCTGCTGCACCCCTTTTTTTGATATGTGCAACAGTCCCCAAACCTTTCTGCCTGTAAATGCCTACTCTGTAGTATTTACTTTTCTGTGCATAAGAAACTATAACTATTGCAAACAACAAAAATATACCTATCTGTATATTGCAAACATTTCTTCTACCTGTATGAGTTTTCTGAAAGATGGTGAAAGGATATTTGGAGAGAACACATGCCTTACTTTGTAAAATATCTCAGTTAGGAATAGAACTATTAAGTTTAAGAACAAAACTCTAGAGATAACATTGTTCACTTCTCAAATAAACAATATTACCAGAGATCACGAAAAAATAGCAAGTGCTTAAATACTGTAAAATCTGAAAGTCACAAGAAAGAGAACAATAAGTTTGGAAAGTGAAGTAAAACCTTTTAAATTCCATTAAAGAGATTTGATAAGAGTATTGGGGGATGCCGAGAAGGCGGAGATACTGAATGCTTTCTTTGCTTCAGTCTTTGCTTCAAGGACACTCCCCTGGGACTCCTCGACCCTGGAGGGAGGAGAAGGAGTCTGGGAAATGGAGGGCTCCCCCTGCTTGATGAGAGAGTGGTTCAGTAGTATCTGAGAGGGCTCAATGTACACAAATCCATGGGTCCCGATGGGATCCATTCACGTGTGTTAAGGGAATTGGCAGAGGTGATGACTGAACCACTCTCTATGACCTTTGAAAGGTCCTAGAGAACAGGAGAGATGCTTGAAGACTGGAGGATAGCCAATGTCACTCTGGTCTTTAAGAAGGGCAAGATGGAGGATCCGGGAAACTACAGGCCAGTCAGTCTCACCTCTGTCCCTGGAAAGGTGTTGGAACAGCTTGGTCTGGATGCTATCTCCAAGCAATTGGAAAAGAAGAAGGTTATGAGGAGTAGTCAGCATGGATTCACCAAGGGGATGTTGTGCTTGACCAACCTCATTGCCTTCTACAATGGCATCATCAGCTGGGTAGATGGGGGGAGAGCGGTGGATGTCATCTACCTTGACTTGAGCAAGGCTTTCGATACTGTCTCCCATGACATCCTACTAGCAAAGCTGAAAAAGCGTGGGATAGGGGAGTGGGTGGCAAGGTGGGTGGAAAACTGGCTGACTGGTCGAGCTCAGAGGGTGGTGATCGGTGGAGCAGAGTCCAGCTGGAGGCCTGTGGCTAGTGGTGTTCCCCAGGGGTTTGTGCTGGGTGTGGTCTTGTTCAACATCTTCATCGATGACCTTGATGAGGGAATAGTGTCTGCCCTCAGCAAGTACGCCGATGACACAAAGCTGGGAGGACTGGATGACATGCCAGAAGGCTGTGCTGCCATTCAGCGAGACCTGGACCAGATGGAGAGACGGGCAGGAAGAAAGCAAATGAGATTTAATAAGAGCAAGCATAGAGTCCTGCACCTGGGAAGGAACAACCCGAAGTATGATTACAGGCTGGGGGATGACCTGCTGGAGAGGAGGTTATAATGTTATGTTATAAGCAATGTTATTTGTGCCTCTGTGAGAGCATATTTAAGAAAGGGAAAAAACTTCTGCTCAACAGCAGCTGGGAGAGTGAGGATTGATAACCAGCCCTGCAGACCCCAAGGTCAGTGCAGCTGGAGGGCAGGAGGTGCTCCAGGCACCCAGCAGAAGTTCCCCTGCAGCCTGTGGAGAGCTCCCTGGTGGAGCAGGCTGTTCCCTTGCAGCCCATGGGTCCCACATGGAGCAGATCTCCACACTGCAGCCCATGGAGGAGCCCCCAGTGGAGCAGGTAGATGTGGCCTGGAGAAGGCTGCAGCCCATGGAGAGCCCCCACAGGAGCAGGCCCCAGGCCAGAACTGCAGCCCATGGAGAGGAGCCCACACAGGAACAGGGAGCCTGGGGGGAGCTACTTCCCATGGGGGACACATGTTGGAGCAGTTTTTGAAGAGCAGCTGCCTGTGGGAAGCCCATGCAGGATCAGTTCAGGAAGGACGGCATCCCATGGGAGGGACCTCATGCTGGAGAAGGGCAAGAGAGTGACTGTGAAGGAGCAGCAGAAGAGAAATGCTATAGACTGACTGCAACCCCCATTCCCCTGCACCGCTCGGGGGGGAGGAGGTGTAAAAATGTGGATGGGGGAAGGTGTTTTTAGTTTCTTTCCTTTGTTTCTCATTTCACTAGCATTCTAGTAATAAGCAATAAATTTAACTACTCTCTGAGTGTGTTTTAACCATCACAATAATTGTTGAGTGTTCTCCCTGTCCTTATCTCAACCCTTGTGAGCTTGGCTGCCCACCTGAGTAAAATCACCACAACATGATGTCATGTGTTATGGAATATTCATTTGGCCAGTTTGGGTCAGCTGTCCTGGCTATGTCCCCTCCCAGCAGGGAATTATGAGAAGCTGAAAAGCCCTTAACAACTTGTAGACACTACTCAGGAACAACTAAAACATCAGTGTGTTATCAATACTGTATTTTTTTTCCTAAATCCAAAACATGGCAACTTATCAGTCAGTATAAGGAAAATTAATATAATATAATTAGTATAATATTATATAACTTAATGTGACATTATTAATGTTGTTCCAGGGACCAGACTTGTTTGTCTGCCTAACTTTTCATGATTAAAATCTTAAATTTCATTTACTCTTTCTTTACCATGGGAGTAGTCAAACACTAGAACAAGCTTCCTGGAGAGGTGGATGATGGCCCATGCCTGTCAGTATTCAAGAGGCCTTTAACAACATGCTCTAACTTTTCGTTAGCCCTGAAGAGTTCAAGCAGTTGGACTAGATGGTCTCTGAAGGTCTCTTTGAACTGAGCTATTCGATTCTATGCTATGCTATGCTATGCTATGCTATTCATTATCAATGAAATATTTTTTTGACAGTCTTTCATTAATGTTATTTTTTTCATCCCAAATTTTAATAATATCAATAATAATATTACTTTAATTATAATATTAATATAAACAGTTATTAACTTAATTATCAGGTTATTCTGTGAGAAAATAACTTTCTGAAAAGTGATAGGCCAGCTGAAGTTGGCTGATGCATCTTAGTCATTTTACATAAAATTTTACAGTGCAAGTTTTCACGCTCCTATATAGGGAAGCAGATTGCTGTATTCAATGTTACTATCTGGGGGTTCAGATATATTGCAGTTGCCACTTCTGAAGGATCTAGTGGGATAGTCAGATATTTAGGGAAAAATAAATACTTCAAGCCTCATTTGAAACAGGCAACTGTCAATTCCCAGATTTCAGCATCTTGCCCAGTTTCACTGACACACCTATATGCACTTGGAGTTTGTGTCCTAGAAACTTCTTCTGAAGTTATACTTATGAATCATTTCTGCTGGAATCTGAGGACTGAATGAAAATGTGCAAGAGGAGATTACATCCTCAAGTATATTTGGAGGAAGCAATGGTGCCTATTCCTTTTTTGCAGAGTATTAGAAATGAGAACATTCACCTTTTCTTGAACTGAGTGTAAGCCTGCAGCTCCTTCCTTCCTTGTCCTCCTGAGAGGCATGTTTAGTGAGATAAACAATATAATTTTAAACCTTGTAAACTATTTCTGATCAAAGCATGCTTTAAGCTTTTATTCCAACTGATCAGGGAGGATAAAACACCATTTCTGGCAGTGTGCAGAGGTACTAGGCTAAAAGCACAGGTAACAGAGGCTGCAGCTTGTGTAGAAGGGCACAGAGAAGGGGTCCAGGAGCTCCTTTGATGGCACTGCACACAGGCTCTGCAGTGGTGCTGGCACATCACAGGGCACAATTACCATCTCCAGCACTGCAGAAACTCTCCCCAACATGGCAGAGCCTCGACCAACCGCAAGCTCATGAAGGAGTATGCAGCTCTGCAAATCAGGGATGTGGGGTGTATGCTGCCTCTCACTGAGGCATAGGGGCTCCTCATCTGCAGTGGAAGTGGACTGAGGGATCCTCTGAGACACCAAAGAAAGAAACCTTGAGAGGAGGTCAGGAGATTGTGTGGTGTCAGCAACGGTTAAAAGGTGAGTGACTGGAGCTTCTATGAAATCCTGAGGGTACAATGACCTGATCACCACAACTGAGGGCTGGGACTGTTCAGCCTGGAGAAGGCTCAGAGGCGGTCTTATTCACATCTATAAATATACAAAGGGGAATGCTAAAAGACAATCAGACTCATAGAATCATAGAAACATAAAACATCTTGGGTTGGAAGGGACCTTCAAGATCATTTAGTTCCAGCTCCCCTACCATGGGCAGGGATGCCACCCACTAGATCAGGTTGCCCAGGGCCTCGTTCATCCTTGTCTTGAACACCTCCAGGGATGGGGCATCCATAACTTCCCTGGGCAACCTGTTCCAGTGCCTCACTACCCTTATAGAGAAGAATTTCCTCCTAAACTCTAATCTAAATCTATACTCTTTTTGTTTAAAGCCATACCTCCTTGTCCTGTCATTATCTGCTTAAGTAAAGATTCCTTCTCCATCTTTTTTACAAGCCAACTTTAAGTATTGAAAAGATGCAATGAGGGCACCCTGGAGTCTTCTCTTCTTCAGGCTGAACAGCCCTAGCTCTCTCAGCCTTTCATCATAGAAGAGGTGTTCCATCCCTCTTATCAACTTTGTGGCCTTCCTCTGGATCTGCTGTAACAAATCAACATCCTTCTTGTGCTAGGAGCCCGAGATCTGGATACAGTACTACTCCAGGTGGTACCTCATGAGGACAGAGTAAAGGGGGACAATCTCCTCCCTCAGCCTGCTGGCCACTCCTCTTTTTGATGCAGCCAGGGATGGAGTTCACCTTCTGGGCTGCAAGTGTACACATTCTCTTTTCTGCAGTTGACCTTCTGGGCTGCATGTGCACACATGAATCTTCTCAGTTTTGTCCTGGGACAGTAGAAGACGTGACAGGTGTGAAATGAAAAAGAGGAAAACCTATCTAAGCATAAGAAAGCATTCCTTTTACTCTGAGAGGGAAGAAACACAGGGTGATAGAATCCAAGAGCCCAGAAAGTTTGTGGAATATCCATCCTTGAAGATACTTAAAACTCTGCTGAATGCAATTTCAGGCAACCTGCTGTAGTTGACTTCACTCCAAACATAGACCTGGGCTAGAAGATCTCCAGAAATGCCTTCCAGCCTCAGTCGTCCTGTGATCGTACCAATCTGACCTAGTTTACTAAGGGGTCAGCCATGCCTGCCTACAAGAAAGATATGTCATGCTGTAGCTAGGAATGAAGCTCACCTTCCTCACGGTGGTATGCTTTTGGATCATTGTCAGCCATGTCATGAAACCTCAGACTAAAAAGTAAAGACAGGGTCCCCAAGACATACAAATAGCCAACTGAGAATGATAAATTCCTGCAGATGTCTGTGGATATTTATATTTTCCAGAACAGTCTGGAGAACATCAGATATGAATGAGACATAGAATTGACACATTAATGTAGGCAAAAGAAAAAAGAAAGTTGCAAATGTGAGGAGATGATGGTAGAAATTTGTCTTATACCTGCTTAATTTGAGAATTGAAAATATGGCAGAGGGACAGGTGTCATGAACTTAAAGGAAGAGCAAAGACATGAAGAAGATTCAAAACACTTAGAGATGTTTACAAAATTCATAACTGAGGGTGTAATAACAACATAGGCCACCATAAATGCTTCTCACTGCTGACCAGCAGAAAGGATAAGAAGATGATACAATGCAAGTATAAAGGGGGGATACCAACACAGTATAGGAATGAGTAATTCTGAAGGAAGTAATGCAGGATCAGTAGAAAGACCTAAAGGAGTGCTTGGTCAATAGTATTAAAAAAGAAGATCAATAAAATAATAGCAGAAAAGATGGACTTAACGCAACATTGAAAGAGAAATATGAAAGATCCTTTCAATATTTTTCTGGAGTAAAGATCATAGGAACAGATAGAAGGGAGATGGAGTAGTGGTCCATAAATGATAGATTATTCTAACATGTTGTTAAGCAGAGACAAGATATTATTTTCTAGGATTGTACATTTCTTGTCAATGTAGCACTCGAACTGCTATTAACATTCAGACAGGTGGTTTTAACGTCTGTTCCAATTTCATATCTAGTGTACCAATATTAGCTAATATTGTGTACAGATGTATGGAAAGATGTCCTATCTACCTTTACCAATAATTCTGACAGTCATTTTCTGAACATTAGATCATCATTGCTATTGCTTTCAGGAAATTTTACAGTAAGTAAATAAGACTATCAACTGTCTACAGCAAGAATTAAAAACCACCTATCAAATTTAAATAAAATTAAATCAAAATTTTGCCAGGAAATCTCCATGGGAATCTATTTTTATTCACTAGTTCTCTGTGTACACACTGAAGGATTTCATTTACTCAGTGTTTAAACAAATGAAAAACACAGAATAATACCAATTCTGGACCACAGAACTCTGGTAATTTAATATGCAAAAAACACCTATTGCTTTAAACAAAGGATGCCAAAATAAAAGCTGACAACTTTTAGCTTTCAGATAATGTAGAGATGTACACTTTTCATTTATTTTTGTCCCTTTCATTGGGAAAAATCTCATTATATAAATGCCCCCCCCCCAAAAAAAAAATATATATATATATAAATAAATAAAAAAATAAAAGATCTTGTATAACGACCATCACATTCAGCTAGGCACTATAATCAATTTAAAAGTAAAGGTTTATTTATTTATTTATTTATTTATTTATAATTTCTAAATGGGTCATTTAGAGGAAGCATTTGGATTATCTACAAGAAATTCTACTGTTCATTCATCAACTGTTCAAATATCCAGAAAATGCATGTGATAAATTATGAACATGCTCTGACCTTGTTGTATATGTGAGTGATAGAAATCTTTTAGTTATTTTGAAACAGAAGTGCTCTGAACTTAAAAATATGATGAAAATAAAAGTCAACAGAAGATAGATTTTTGTTTATTTAGGAGGATATTTTATTTATTTATTTTTAATTAAAAGATATATTTTACTTTTTAATTCAAAATTTCAGTCAGAATGCTAGGAGTTAGAGCTTAGTGCTAATTCTCAGGAGTTCAAGCTCTGTGGGAGACAACACAGAAAGTAGTCTCTCAAGTGGATTAATAGATGACAGAGAAAGAAACAGCATACACAAATATAAACAAGATGAAAGGTTTGGTAAAAGTTTGGAGAAATATATGTGCTCTGTGAGATTAGATGAAAGCATTTAAACAACAATTCAACAATTTACCTGACAGCAGTTTACATTTCTAAAAATTCTTCATAATGGAGATTATAATCAAGGTCCTAAATTCATCAGGCTTAATTTACATTTCTGAAGTAGCAAAGAGGTGACTAGTGATTGATAGTGACTGAGGTGCTACGGTCTATTTAATCAGTGCAGAATTTACCATAATAAGTCCATAAGAAGACCATTTACTTCCCATTTGGTTCTACGCTGAGCACTCAGATGGGACCTAAATGTCCATAGACCTTTTACTTGTCCTTTGAAAATGATGAATTCACTGTCCATGAAAAATAAAGATGCCCACTAGACAACCCTCTAGTATTAGAAAATATTTTCCTGAAATCATTACACAGGGCTGAGCTGTTTGTATAGCCACTGAAGAAGAGCTTTCCCACCATTGATCCATTATGGGTTACTAAGGGTCCTCCCTTAAATCCTCTGACAGCCTGTGAAGATAACTTAGAAACCTTGGGGCGACTTGAAAAGTACTAGATACAACCCCGTGATGCATTTATTATCAAAGGATAGTAATAGGCATTCCTGATTGTACAGAAAGATAGCACAGTGGGGAATATGGATGGATGGATATTAAGCAACTCATTTTTTCCTTTGATTATAGAAAAAATACAAAGCATGAACTCAAATGTAGTTACGTACATTATAATTATCTGAGTTTGGCTGATAAAATTGCAAACTGCATATCTGCTATACCAAGACCATGGTCACCATGTCAAGAGAAGTTTTTATCTCCCTCTACTGGGCACTGATGAGGATACACCTGCAAACAGTTAAGTTTTGGGTTCCCCTTTTAAGGAAAGATGGAGAGAAGTGGAAGATTGGCAAAAAGGAAGATTCTTAGGGTATTCATGATCCCACTGGTATCACCTGAGAGGAGGGCCCAAGACAGCCAGAATTCCTTATCTGGCAAGGAGTAGGCTAAGCTTTGGTCTAGCACAAGCTGTAGTTATTTGAAGAGTAGTTTGAAAAGTACAGATCTAAACCCCTCTGGTTAGTGCAAGAGGCACTAACGGAAACTGCAGATTGCAGTTTCAGAGGGAAGAAAATTCACTGTAAGCTGTGCAGCACTAGAACGGCTTGCCCAGACGTGCTATGAAACTTCCCTCCTTGGAAACCTTCAAAATTAGATTAGGTAAAGCCATGTTAAATGATCCAATCTACTGTTGGCAATAGTCCTGCTTCAAGCAAAGCATTGGGCTAATGACCTCCAGAGACAACCTCGAGCCAACATTTCCACAATTCTGTGGTTTAAAACAGTACTTATTAATATTGCATAAACTAAAATCAAATTTATTATTTTATATTTTGTGTTAAGTATTAATGGTAAAATCCTGGCCTAATGGGAGTGAAGTAGGGTTTAGTTCCTGGGTGTTGTGGGTCTGAAAGCTATTTGTTACAGAGGAAGAACAGAATAGTGATTGAACTTGTGTTGTGGAAAAGACAACCTCAAAATAAAGCTGCAAACCCTAGAAATGGCCATCTTTCCCTTCTCATTCATGCTTCAGTAAACATCAGAAACAGGAGCTGTAAAAACTAAGAAATAAAACACTATATCAGATTTGTTTGACAAAGGTAAACATCGTTTCAGAATCTAATCATTATTGAAATATTTAGGTATTTTGAATCTAATGGTTCAGCCAGTCTTGCAAACACCTTGTTCACTGGAAAAAAAATGAAATTTCCAACTAAGTAAAACACAGCAATATAAGTCTATTTTCTGATCTTAATTACAGTATAGTAAAAATAAAAATAAAAATAAAAATAATAAAAATAAAAATAAAAATAAAAATAAAAATAAAAATAAAAATAAAAATAAAAATAAAAATAAAAATAAAAATAAAAATAAAAAGAAGGTAATACTTCAAATCTCAGCTTAAAAACAATCCCATAACTCTATGGACATTAGCAGCATTATTCATTTAGTACCTTGAAAGTGCATATTTAACTTCCAACTAAAAATACCAAAAGAATCATCCTCTGAAATATATCTAAATATAGATTACTTCATTACCCGTATATCAGTCTCAAAAAAAGATGCAGCATGTGAAGTGCTAAATGAGAACCAACTGACTGGTTAAGTGCTGTGCCACTCGCAATCAGAAGAAATAACAATTACAGCACCAACTGCTAATCCTAAGAAATCAAAACACAGTTAGGCAACCACTGGATTCTATTATAAAATGTAATTATTATTATTAGAGTTCTTTCAGAAAATGAAGGGATGGAAACATTATGCAAGTACTTAACCTTTTTTAGTAGCTAGGGCATTGTGCTTTACTGTGCTACTAAATATATTCATCTTTAGGAAAAAAAAACAACATGAAAGTTCTGAAAATATTAGCTGATGCATCTCCTAAATGTTTAGTCTGAAATGTTGAGATGTTCTAATTTGTTTTCTGAAGTGAATTAGATTGAAAATGAAGATATGTTAAGCAGGGAGAACGTGTAATAATGTTTTGTAATTAGCAGAGTATGAAGCTAAATATATATTATTTTCTGATGTATGTATTTCTCATGTATTTCTTTTCACATACATTACACATTTCTGTCACTACAACATAAAGAAAAAAAAGTCATGGCCATGAGTTTTGTCATGTACACAATATGTACACATACTGTCATGTACACACATATGTACACTAACTTTTTTTTTGTCTTTACATATATAGGAAATTAAATATACATAAAGATAAATGAATGAATACTACAGCTATAAATCCTGCCCTGGTACTCAGGCATATTTCTTTTCCTGACTAAAGAGTTTTGATTCCTGTGATCGCTTACATATAGCCAGAATTTTATTTTCCACCAGTTATCTATGGAGCAAGTTAACTACCCACTTATTCTTTCCACACAGACTACATCATTAAAATAAATAATTAAATAAATATTTGCTGTACAGTTAATCTTCTGTGTCGAATCTAACAATGATTTCATTGAAAAAATCTACATGGTAAGAAAAAGAAATTCAATACATCTATTTTCTCTTAAATCCTTGTTGACAGTTTCTAGTCAAATGTCTCCTAAGGTATTTCCTAATTTATTCCAACAAATTGCTTCTAATAACCCTATCAGGAAGGAAGTATACCTTGGATGGCTATTGATCTCTTAATTTTGTAATTGATCTCTTTATTTTGTATGTGTTCCTCGATTATATTTGTTTTGAGAATTTGAGCTTATTAGGACTGGAAGTGAGATTCAGGTGTTTTCCTGAAACATTACTATACCAATAGGTTTCCCTTAGGCCTAGTTTTTGATGAATACCTCTTGCAATTAACCCTACCCATCTGCCTGGTATGGTGACTTCTGTTTACTGCTTTATTCTTTATGTGTATTTGTTAACTGGCTTCATCATTCATTCAGAATTTTCTGTAAGCAATTCTCAACCTGTCAACTGCTTTAGAACAGCCTGTCTCTGGTGGCAGTGGCATGCTTTCCTGGTTGGTGACTATACCTGGAGTTGAACAAGCAACAGAGTGCTACTGGACAGTCTTTTTATTATTATTGTTATTGGTTTTTGTTTTTGTTATTATTATTTATTTTATATTTTTGTTTCTATGGCCTTTCAACAGGTCTAAGTTGCCAGGCCTGGTCTTCAGTGTTTATCATGTTATCTGTCTCATACTCACATCCTGCAAAGTCTAGTAGCTACTGTAAATTTAGACACATGAGACACAAAGGACATAAGGAATAAGTCAGAGATAAAATCAATGGATAGTGTATGCAAGCTATCTTAAAGTTATGTCTTGGCCTCAAGTTTACTTTTCTGAGAAGTAGTTTCTTTAGGGTAAGAAAAATTAGGATTCCAGGATATTGATTTCAATGTTTTCCGAAGGTCTGTAAAGTCAGTTACAGCAATGGTTCCCTGGATATTTTCCTAACATTAAGGCTGACTCTGTAGTTCCTCTCCTCTGCATTTATATTGTACCACTGCTTTTACTATTCTCCCGGTGTTTTTCTTTGTTGTCATTCTGGTTTTTTGTTTGTTTGTTTGTTTGTTTGTTTTATTATTAATAATCTAATTAATCTAATACTAATCTAATCTGTGTTACTGATCATCTTCTCCAGTTAGAATTGCAAAATTGCAAACAACTGGGGTTAACATAAATAGGTAACATGATTGGGGGCTGGAGTCCTGGGAAGGTTGTAATTTGCTTGAGTAATGGCAAGGTAACTAGTTATTCACTGTATATTTTGCCCAAGAATAGCAAATGAGTATTGTTTATTTAATGCTTTTCCTCGGTACTGAAGACAAGAGTCTTTGTAAAATAAAGGCAAGAGAAAAAAAAAAAAAAAAGACCCACACAATGGTACTAAAACTTCAAACTAAAGAATGCTACAGACAGCTCCAGGGAAGCCCTTGAAGAGCATGAACCTGACTTTCCTCTGTTTTACTCCTCAGCAAGCCAAGTATATTTGTAAGTGCCTAGTGAAGGTAAAACTTTTGCCATTCTAGTCGTGGGTAGTTCTCATGGCTGGATTTTACCCCTGTGGTTTACTTTTAAAAGTATTGGGTGTTTGAGAAAAAAAAAAATATTTTTAAGTGCTCAGGAAATCTGAATGACAACTTTCAGAAGGATTTATGGATCTGTCTGTGGTTTGAAAGAACTGGAAGTTTTACTTTCAGGTCAATTTGCTTGAGTCCCAGAAAAGAAAGGCCTTGGTCTCAGTCTAAGACCATGAACTTACAAGTGATGCCTCTGACATTTCCACTGCAAGAAGTTCCCATCCTCCCAGCAGCCCTTGGCTCTTTATTTTTTTTGTAAAGGATCACCACTTTTCAGTTGTGCTGACACCACTGGGAGATGTCACACAACGGTGTTTGAGTGAGAAGCCAAGCATCAGGAACCATGACAAAATGTTGCCACTGAGAGCTTGAAAAGACGAATCTACAGCTCCGTTTCATCACTTGTAGCTCCTTGAAGACTGGAGTTTCCCATAAAGCTTTAAGGTATTATATATCAATGTATCTTATTGAGGTTTTAAATTAAGTCAAGTGTAGCTAAAACTTTCAAGTTTCTTAAACCACGTGTTTAACCTGTATAGTTTACTTTCTCTACTATTTGTGTCTATAGAGATATAAGTTCCTAGAACCACTGTGAGCATTTTTTTTTTTATTTTTTTTTGGAGGGAAGCTTATGACTCCTGTGGTCTCCAGCAATGAAATTTTCATTCTTCCTAAAGAGCAGATCATACGTGTTAGGAGATTTAGAGCTTCATTGTGTATTTGAGTTTTTTTGTTTGTTTATTTGTTGGTTTGTTTGTTTGTTTTTAAGAAGCTGCATCCATTCTGGTCATTTGAAAGATTTTATAAACTTTGCTGAACATCATCGTAAAAATTCTTAGCTCTTCATGAGTTTAAATTTTTATTTCCATAATCAATGCAATTTGAAAAGTACTCAGGAATTGGAATCTACATGCTTCATTTCCTAGTGCTGAATTTCAGGTCTTCTATACCACTTGAAAAGATAAAGACCACATGTTTTATGTGTTTAATGATTGTACCTCTATAAAATATATATGTACCTATATAAAATACCAGAAATAACATTCTATACTGGGGAAACAAATATGAAGCTAGCAAAAATTATTAGTATAATTAATTTGTTAAAAAGAGGCACTAGATCCAAAATCACTACGATTTTTATAACACAATTCCTTTCACCTGAGTTTAGCTTATCTTTTAGTAAAGGAACATCTTTTCTATGCCAACATCTGAACCTAAATTCTGGCTATGTACTCATAAAGTAAAAGCCTAATTTCCCTTCAATGTCAATAATAATAATAATAATAATAATTCTTATGTGAACCTTCAGATTAAGATCCTATTTACATAGCTTAAGTTTTTAACTGCTGTAATAAATTAGTAAACAACTCCTCCGTGGCTTACACCGTAAGCCATTCCTGTGGTTTTCTTTTTAAACAGTTTTTTTATGCTGTGCCTAGATGCAAGCTTTGGAGACTATAAGGGTATGTAAAGAGTAGGTGGCAGGTACTACAGAAATAAATAGTATCTCAACTGCAAATTTAAGATAAACAGGGAATGGAGTAACTCTTACTTATACTTTTTTTTTTAAAAAAAAAAAAAAAAAAAAAAAAAAAGATAAAATAAATTGCATTCTTCGGTTTCTGTGTTTGTGTTTAGAAAGAGCAAAACAATGAGTTTCATTTATTTATTTATAAACAGATAAATCTGAAAGCCATAGTCAATCCCAGTCAGCTAATTAGCAGAAATTTCAACTTGGTTGGCTGAAAAGATCCAACATCTAGGCGATGTGGCTACTGGTAACAGTTTCTAAATAAGCCTGTTGCAATATGAAAACTATAGTTTGTAGAAATAGAAAAAAAAAAAAAATATATATATATATGGCATGAATTGGAGATATTTTTGCATACCAGCGTACAATGTAGTATTTCAGTAATGACTGTCTACAATAATTTGTTAACTAGTAATGTACATAGCAAACATAAATTCAAAGATTCTGTAAATTGCTCTTCAATATTCCAGAACACGTAAGAGGTGATAGTTTTTTTAAACCAAGAGTAAGATGGCACTCCATAATATCTCCCATGAAGTAATAACTCAAATTCTTATGAAGCATATCCCTTCTTTTGTTCCCTACCTCATTGCTGAAAAGAGGAAGAATAAAGTTAAATATACACAGGTTAAATGGTATGAGGCTCAGTCTATAGATATAGATAGATTATCTTACCAGATTTATAAAGTTTGGTTCAACTGGTGAAGCAGAAATATGGTGAAGCAGAAATATCTAATGATAACTGAGATGCATATGGTACCCAAGATGTCAGTGTAGCATCAGCAGAAAGTAACACAATATCTGTGGTAGAACAGAAAAAACAAGGTCAAACAAGATACATTAGTTCACTTCAAATATTAATAAAAGCCTATGTTTTGGAGGTCAAAGTGAGTAGTAAGTAAGTGGGTTAGAGTTATATAACAGTTCTGTAGATTACACCTGTTTTGGCTGTATCTCTGTCAACACAGTTCAGGTGCTTGGATCATGTGTTCAGAGATGTTAAAGATCAGAGAATATTTTAATTTAAAATGTTCACTGAAAGGATGAAGGAGAAGACTAGGTAATTTACACATATGAGAAGAATTTCATCTGATTTGAACTTATTACTTATTTACTTGTGTTATAAATACCTAATACAAGTGAGTTTAATCAGTAGCTATTCTTAGTATTTTGAAAGAAAAACACTTTCTTATGTTGAAAATGTATGCTTTTTCCTGTTTTCTTTTTTATTGTCTAGCTGTGAAATAGGAAAATAAAATAAAATAAAAGTAGACACTTTTCATATTTATGATAAAGAGATAGAGATGTAAGAAATGTAAGAAATTGAAAAGTACTACTTTATTACTACTTGTTAAATTAAGATTATATTCAACAATATATTCATGAAAGTTTAAACAACGTTTTTAATATTGAGGAGGTATTACACTCATATGAATGTGTATTATATATTTAGAGTTATATTCGTAGAACAGTAAATCTGGTTAACTGAACAATAATATTTAACAATTAAATTCTTTACATTCTCAGGGTTCCAAAATCATAAAAATGCAATGTAAAACAAAACCCCTAAAAAATAAACAATAGCACTTTGCTTATTAAATTTAAAAGAACACTCCATGCAAAGAGTCAGAGTTATTTAATGACATTTTACAAATACCAGAACAGTGAAACATCTCTGTGCAAAGAAATCAAACTTTTTTTTTTTTTTTTTTTGGTTTGTTTTTTAAGCTGTTCCACTAAACTATGACACTATTCTTTGTCACTGCCAGTGGTTAAGCTCCAGTAAGAATGGCAGGTCTGACCCTTGATATTCTGGGAAAGAACTGCACTTTTTCTCAGTTTATCACAGGAACTGTCCATGTATTAACATAGTAGTAAGAGTGCACGGTCACAGTAAGGGGAGAAGGAAGAAAGAGAGGGAACTCATAGTCAAAATGCTTTCTAGATGAGTAAGTTGTGCTGGTTAAAGTAGGCAGGAATGGCTACTTTCCTGTTGTGACTGTTTTTTAGGCAATGTGGGCTAGTTCTTGGTTCCACTTTCACTCTGACTTGCAAGAAGTTTGTCAATTATAGCATATGAATAAACATAGATGCAATATAAATGCAATATAGATGCAATAAGTATCACCACTCTTACAAGTTACTTTTAAACATTAACAAGGGAAAGGAAGGAAGGAAGGAAGAGAGAAAGAGAGAGAGAGAGAGAGAGAGAAAGAAAGAAAGAAAGAAAGAAAGAAAGAAAGAAAGAAAGAAAGAAAGAAAGAAAGAAAGAAAGAAAATTCATTCTTAATTTAAATAGATAACGAGCTACACCTCCAGTATCTTCAGATATAATATTTGTTATAATAATTATTATAACTGTCTAGCAGGAAGCTACGCCTTTTCTCATCTTCCAACCCTGAATAGTGAAATGACAATAAAATGGAAGACAATAGTGTACAACTACCATATTGGTTTTACTAGTGAGTATAAATCAGACATCTTGAAAATGAAGAGATAGGTCTATTCTGAGACATCTCTCTTTTTCTATCTCCTTTCTAGTCCATCTTGTGTAATTCACACCACTGGTCAAAGAATTTTTTTCTTGTAATGAAGCTTTTCTTTTATTCTGCAGGAAGATTTAGGTTTCTAAAAACATTAGTCAAAGACCCTGACAACTTATCATATATATATATATATATATATATATGTATATTTAATTTAGCTAATCTATTTTAATCTTAGATGGAAAATCAGGTTAATGAGGCCATTCATATTTGCAGATTTAGGGTTTAAACATGTTTGTAATTGGTGAATGGAAAGCTGTAAAATCATCTAGTTGCTTAAGTAGTCAAACCTGAAGTCACTGGAATTTTCACCTAAAGAGAAGACTAGTGCAATTATATAAAAAAAAAAAAAAAAAAAAAGCTGAGATATGTATCTTAAATATTTATAATTCTTTCATAGTTGTCAAACTTTTATCACTTAGTTAAACCAATATATTAATAATAGCAAAATATAGTTTTGTTCTATCTCTGTCTTTTAGCCTCATGCAATCAAAATGGGAAATAAGGATGAAACTGAAATTGGAAGAGATTCCATTTGTTTGTAATTTACAAACAAAACATGTTTACATTTTTATTTTTATTTTTTTAACAGCTCTGTTCTGAGAGAGGACTATTAAAGGGTGAGTCTTGCTGATCACTCCTTAGCTATCCAGTCAACAAATCAGCTTATGGATGGGAATCAGTATGATATTTTTGCCAGCGCACCATTGTGGTAGTAACTGGTATCTGCTGCTCTTCAAATCTCAGCAACCCTCAGCAACAGAAGGGTCTCATGAGAGTCCAGGCAAGGTAGACAACTGCTTAACATCCTCCAACTCCAAGGCAGCTATGCCAAAAGCACACTGGTACTCTTTTGGATATTTGAAGTACCCTCTCCTGAGGTAGTTTATGCCAAGGATGCATGGAGACTTCAGCCCATTCACAATGGTGTGCTTTTGCCACACATTCCCACTTAGACTCACTTCAGCTTCCAATATAGTTGGTTGTTGGGATCCGCCTGTCACTCCAGAAAGACATATGGGTTCTGAATCTTTATAGTTTGATGGCATTACAGTACATTGTGCACTGGTGTCTACCAAAGCCTTATACTTCTGTGGGCCTAATGTGCCAAGCCATCTAATCCACACAGTCAATAAAACTGATTGTTCACTTCCTCTTCTGTTGGGTTTATGTGGCAAAGTTTTGGTAGAAAGAGTGGTGCAGGGGTGTCTTCTGTGAGCAGAGCCCAGCAGCTACCCATGTTAGATCACAGTCAACTCCAGCCAACTCCAAAAGGGATCTGCCGCTGGCCAGAACGAGCAACTGAGTGATGCTGCTTGGGCCTCTGGGAGAGCAGATTTAAGGAATGGAAAAAAAACTGCTGCACAGAAGCAGCTGGAAGAGAGAGGAAAAACAGCCCTGCAGACACCAACCAGTCTCCCCCAGAACAGACAGACACCCTATATTAACTGTTCTACATGACACTACATGGTATGGGATATCTCTTTGGCACATCTGGCTCAGCTGTCCTGGCTGTGTTCCCTCCCAGCACCTTGTGCAACCCCAGCTTCCTCACTGGCAGGGCAGCACAAGAAGCTGAAAACTCTTTGGGTCTGTGTAAGCACTGCTCAGCAACAGCTAAAACATCAGTGTGTTATTAACATTATTCTCATCTGTGGTTGTTTTACCAAGCTGGGCAGTTGAGCTTCACCACAACTGCCCTCTCACTCCTGAAAGGGAAAGGGGGAGGAAATACAATGAAAATGGCTTAAGGGTTGAGGTAAGGAAAGGACAAGGAGATCACTCAGCAATTACCATCATGGTCAAACAGACTCAGCATATGGAGATTAATAAAATTTATTACCTATTACTAACAAGCTAGAGCAGTGAGAAACAAACCCAACCAAACTAACTAAAAAACTAAAACCACCTTCTCCTCATCCAGCATTTCTACCTCCTTCTCCTGAGTGGTGCAGGGGAAAGGAGGCTGGGGGCTGTAGTCAGTCCCTAATGCTTTGTCTCCACTGCTCCTTCATGATTACTTTCTGCCTCTGCTCCAGCATGGGGTACCTCCCACAGTATTTCAGTTGGGCAGCTCTAAAGAGCAGTTCTGTATCCGTGAAGCTGCCTATGAATATATTCAATACTTTTCACTGTTTTCAAAAAGTAAAATACGAGGGAGCTTTTCCATGAATATGATAGATTGATATGGTTTTCTAATGATTGCAAATGGAAATTTGTGCAATAAAATGCTGGTTTGCAGTATGCAGATTTCAGAACAAATCACCAAGTATAACCAGATTACATGTGGAAAGCCTAGATTACTGATTTATGAATCAGTGCCTGTTTTTTCAGTTTCCTGAATGTAGAAAACATGGCGAAAGTTTAAGATCTTGAAACCATAATTTTGTAGTCTTACGTGCATTTACTGCTGACAAATATTTAGAACAGAGAATGACTACCCAAAAGAAGAATAGAAAAAGTGATACCATCCAAATAAGACTTACAGAGTGAAGATAATAGAATTCAGTGTTGGGGAAGATAGATCTTAGATTCAGTGAAACTAATACAATTCTATTTCATGTATAAGGAGTAAAATACTGAAAGCAAATACTATAAGCACTCTGTGATGCATAGCATTACCATCCCTCTTTGAAGGATTAAAGTCTTGAAAGCCTTCTCTGAATTTTATAGCTTACATCCATTTTCAAATTAGAAACATATAAGTTCAATTTCTTTTGGGTCCAGGAAAATATGATACTCAGCATGTTAATATATTTATACAACATTCAGTACTGGTAGTATTTCATAAGTACAAAATCCCACCATACAGAACTTCATATAATTATGCAATCCAGCCACTTTTAACAATGCACATAATATTGTTTACAAATGTAGCCTATAAAATTAGTATGCTCTTGAGTGGTTTTCAAGAAGTTAAATTATGGCTGTGCACTGGCTTTTCCTAGGTCAGTTATCATAAAGTACACATAGTCTAGAAAAGTATGTGTTTGGTTTTTTTTTTTAAAAAAAAAAAAAAACTGTTACAAGAATCATATAATTTTAATATGTAAATTCTAAATGGAAACTAGTGTCTCCAAGGCATGGGGGATGAGCAACTGTATTTTAAATTTTCTCCAAGAAAATATGCTTTGAAGTACTCAAAATTTCAAATACTTGCAGCTAATGGAAAAGTTAGAGCTTCACAAAGCTCATGGGCTGCTATTCCCCCTGATGTGTATTACTAACATTCCATAGGACATCTTCTGCCAGAGAGCTCGGCCTGCTTCCATAGGAGAGGTTAAGGTTAGCATTCCCCCTAAGTGCTAGAAAATACAAATAAAAGCTGTCTGACTGAAACCGTTGTGCTTACTAATTCAGTCTAAAATGTGGGCTTTTATGAAGACATGTTTTCTCACACAACAAATAAAATATCTTCAGTGAAGGGTGATGATTATTTCTTTAACTTCCAAGAAAGACTTCAGTAATTCAAAAGCACCACAAAAGCAGTAATAATCACCCTTCACAGATAAGATAACCTGTAGATATAAAATGCACAATTGTCACCTCTCAGAGTCATCGGTTGTGCTGCTGACAAACAAAGAGAAAGTCTAGGATTTCCCTTCCATGTAGACACATCTTTAAACTCTTTTTATTTTATTTTGTTTTAACCCCACTCCCTACCCCACTCCCCCACCCTGAGCTCTTGAAGTGCAGTTCTATACTCAGCTGCAGGAGAACATGTCTCTACTGCAGGGAAAGATGAGACACCATCACAGCAGAATTACTTATGGATTAACTAAGCTTACGAAAAATTCTGTCTGAAGGTGCTTTTTTACTGTGTAAGGTACAGTTTGTCTCTGGTTGGTTTCCGTGGAAAGCAGTCACTTAAGTGACAGGATAGCTCTGTGTCAAGAACATGTTCTACTTTTTTCAGGGTAAAGTAATTGCCATAACAAAAGGGCAACCTGACATAAAAATTCAAATTCTTTTGACAACTAACATAGGCAGCAGGTATGGATAAAAGGAGGTGACATCCATATTCTTTCACAGCAACTTTAGAGCTTCTTTGAACTATACCCAACAGCCAAGTCCCTAATGTGGTGGCTCTTGCATGGTAACTCCCTAGGATCCTCCAGAGGACAAGGAACTAAAACATTAATTGTACATATGAACTCTTCAGCTGCTGAAAGACTCTTCTGCTCTGCAAGTTGAACTGGAGCCTAATATTTTCTGTTCACTACATATGTATTTATTTATTAATTTATATTTCATATATATCAATATATGTCTTTTATATATATATATAAACGTATGCATATATTTCTTATAAACACCTGGAAGTTTTTAAATTGTATAATTGAAAGTTTATGCAACAATACTATTTATTAACAATGTAATTGGTTTTCTGTTTCTCTCTTATCTACAAGCTACTTTAATTTTGAAATTAGATTAAGTGCACAATGTGGATGAAGCTCTATGGGTCTTTAAATTATGACTAGATTAAAGATGACAACCTCCGAATTGATGACTATGACTTTTTCTGTCACCCTGAGACAGAACCCCTGTTTACTCTATTAACATAAAAATAAAAATTTCCTCTCCTCATCCAAAAGGGATCTTGTGATAATTAGCTAATGTTTACAGGGCACTTTGGTGATTTTCAGCACTATATATACATATATATATATATATATATATATATATTTGTCCGATTAGTAAGAGAGCTTTCCCAAGTTTTCCAAGACTTTGAGGAAAGCAAATAGGACAAAACCCTTTTAAGTCTTTAGGGAGGAGTTTGGGAAACTTATGAGGACTGCATATTTTGAACAGCTTCACATGAAGAACTGGTTGGTGACCTGCTACGGCACTTGGATGTGCACAAGTCGATGGGGCCGGATGGGATCCACCCAAGGGTACTGAGAGAACTGGCAGAGGAGCTGGCCAAGCCACTGTCCATCATTTATCAGCAGTCCTGGCGATCGGGGGATGTCCCAGTTGACTGGCGGCTAGCAAATGTGACGCCCATCTACAAGAAGGGCCGGAGGGCAGACCCGGGGAACTATCGGCCTGTCAGTTTGACCTCAGTGCCAGGGAAGCTCATGGAGCAGATCCTCCTGAGAGTCATCACGCAGCACTTGCAGGGCAAGCAGGAGATCAGGCCCAGTCAGCATGGGTTTATGAAAGGCAGGTCCTGCTTGACGAACCTGATCTCCTTCTATGACAAAGTGACGCGCTGGGTGGATGAGGGAAAGGCTGTGGATGTGGTCTACCTTGACTTCAGCAAGGCTTTTGACACCGTCTCACACAGCATTCTCCTCAAGAAACTGACTGCTCTTGGCTTGGACTGGCGCACGCTTCATTGGGTTAGAAACTGGCTGGACAGCCAGGCCCAAAGAGTCGTGGTAAATGGAGTCAAGTCCAGTTGGAGGCCAGTCATTAGTGGCGTCCCGCAGGGCTCGGTGCTGGGGCCGGTCCTCTTTAATATCTTCATCGATGATCTGGACAAGGGCATCGAGTGCACCCTCAGTAAGTTTGCAGATGACACCAAGTTAGGTGCGTGTGTCGATCTGCTTGAGGGTAGGAAGGCTCTGCAGGAGGATCTGGATAGGCTGCACCGATGGGCTGAGGTCAACTGCATGAAGTTCAATAAGGCCAAGTGCCGGGTCTTGCACCTGGGGCGCAATAACCCCAAGCAGAGCTACAGGCTGGGAGAGGAATGGTTGGAGAGCTGCCAGGCAGAGAAGGACCTGAGAGTGATGGTGGATAGTCAGCTGAATATGAGCCAGCAGTGTGCTCAGGTGGCCAAGAAGGGCAACGGCATCCTGGCTTGTATCAGAAACAGTGTGGCCAGCAGGGCTAGGGAAGTGATCGTCCCCCTGTACTCGGCTCTGGTGAGGCTGCACCTCGAGTACTGTGTTCAGTTTTGGGCCCCTCGCTACAAGAAGGACATCAAGGTGCTTGAGTGGGTACAGAGAAGGGTGATGAAGCTGGTGAGGGGCCTGGAGAACAAGTTCTATGAGGAGCGGCTGAGGGAGCTGGGCTTGTTCAGCCTGGAGGAGGCTCGGGGCGACCTTATCGCTCTCTATAGGTACCTCAAGGGAGGCTGTAGCGAGGTGGGGGTTGGTCTGTTCTCCCATGTGCCTGGTGACAGGATGAGGGGGAATGGGCTAAAGTTGCACCATGGAAGTTTTAGGTTAGATGTTAGGAAGAACTTCTTTACTGAAAGGGTTGTGAGGCATTGGAACAGGCTGCCCAGGGAAGTGGTGGAGTCACCATCCCTGGAAGTCTTCAAAAGACGTTTAGATGTAGAGCTTAGGGATATGGTTTAGTGAGGACTGCTAGCGTTAGGTCAGAGGTTGGACTCGATGATCTTGAGGTCTCTTCCAACCTAGAAATTCCATGATTCTGTGATTCTGTGATATTGATGACTTCATATTTTGAACTCATTCCCTTCATTTTCTCCCTCCACAGCCACTGCTATCCCACTTCTTTGTCCAGTACAACATGAGACACTTGTAATTGAGATGCAAGTAATGACACAATAAGATGGGTTGTTTTGTATGTTAATGTGAATTACTTCACTTCCCAACAGCTTATATGGGTTACTGCCATGCTTCTTGATTCAGCTTTCAGAACTCAGTTCAGAGGTTGACAAGATTCAGAATTCTATGAAAATATGAAAATTATTCAGTGGCTCTCATTTCAAAAGATATCCATTTAAGAAATTTGTAACGTTATAAAATATCTTCTGTTCTGAAAATAAATAAATAAATAAATAAAATAAAATTTTATTTGAATGAAAGCTGAATTTATTTTAATTTATATAATTATGTTTTCACTATTTCTTGATTAATCTGTGACACTTTTACATAATATATGTAAAATTGTAAGTAAATACTGGTATATCACAGAATGAATAATAATTTAAGTAGTCTATTTAT
The DNA here is from genome assembly GCF_964211825.1 of Aythya ferina. Lineage (NCBI taxonomy): Eukaryota > Metazoa > Chordata > Aves > Anseriformes > Anatidae > Aythya > Aythya ferina. The sequence continues at coordinate 74,830,269 of NC_140296.1, forward strand.
TAAAAAAATAAATAAAAGAAAGAAACATACTTGCTACTTATTTTAAAATAATTTATCTCATTTTCTTCATATAATGATTTTTGTTTGTATTTAAAAAGTTTGAAAAAATGAAAATAAAATAACCAGGGAAAAACAGAGCAGTCTTCAGTATTCTTCTTTTATCTTCCAATTATTTTTCTCTGACAATGCAAATAAATGGATTTTTCACATGAAATCCAAGAGTATTGTTGTCTGTGACCCTTTTTTCTTCCTCCCAGTAATGAATTACTCTGGGGTAGGAAGAGACCTCTGTTTATATTATTGCAAAGATGCTATTTATGGAAGTTATAAAGTTTTCATGAGTGTAGCTCCGTCTTTTACACTATGAACAAAAAGAGACCTGAGGAGGTTTTTGTAAAGCAAGAAGCAAGTTAATGTATCTTGTGGAAAGGTGGTTACTAGAGGAACCTGTTAAATATCCCCTTACACAATCAAGCAAGCATATAGCTTATGGTTTTGCTGGTTAGTTATTTTTACTTTACTTATACAGAGTTTATTTATACGGAAATCTTGTAGCATCTTCTGGAATTTTCAGAAATCTGTCTTCACAACTGCTACCAACAACGAAGGAACAGCATGGCTTTGATCTTGGAATATGAACTAAGAAACTTTCTCGTAGTGGGAATTTAAGATTTGAAGGTCATGAAAATGTCGTAAAATAGAGGGAGAAAATATACATGTTTTTGAAATAAAAATAATATTCCTTTATTAGCTAGGAGGTTAGGTTCCTCATGGCTCATAATACACTTGAATAGACTTTGTTTTAAAATGATTGCTCATTCTCAGACAAAATACAGCCTTAAAAATATCTCAAGTGTTTTTGGTCAACTTATGTGTTTATTTGGACAAAGAAAAACTGATGAAGCCTTTGGCACTAAAGATACTGTGAACACTGCTCGCTGAATCTTTCCTACTGAACTGTTAACCAGGACTGTTAACTAATTTGGGGAATAATTACATCTAAGTATACAATTCTGCAATGAGTCTCATTTTCCCAGAAACATACACACTTCTACAACTGAAGTGGTCTATCAACCCAGGTTTACAGTCCCATTGTTTTCATATAATGAAAAAATATTAATAGCTACCAACTAACTGGTAAAGAAATATGTGTATCAAATCTTGGCCTTCTGTATGCTATAACTGAGATAAGAAGGGAAGATAATACAATAGTCAGACTGGACAAAGGATAGAAACAGTCACTTCACCTATTCTGATCGCAAGTCCTGTTGTTATAATGCACTAATTGTTCTACTCTCAGCTTTTCTCATACCTCACCTGTGTGGTTTCATTTTTGCTTGTCCTGCATCTGCTTGTGAATTCAATATAGACAGTTCTTCTTTTTGTTTTGCCGGTTGTTTCTGACCTCAGAAACATCTTTTAAATTAAACGGCCATCTGGCAACTTCGCTCCTCTTCAAACTTCTATGAAAAGTAACTCATTTAGCAGGTGCACACTAAAGTATTGACAACTTATTGATGAATAAAGAAAAAAGTCAGCCTAGACTGTCATGAGAAACCTTCCAAGCAAGAACATAACATGTCTTATTAGACAGAAAATCAAGTCAGAGAACATGTTCTCAGAAAACAGACACATATTTCGAGATATACTATTTCACTTTTTTTTTTTTTAACTACAAGAATGAGTGTCAGAAATAGAAAGGAAAGGTAAAGACATATATGCACTGTTTTTGTTTGTTTGTTTGTTTTTCTGTTTATTCTTAGGTACTCTGCTACATAAAATATTTGGTTCTGAAAACTAGTCTTATGTTGAAGTTCTTAATGCATCAACTGGATAGTGCCAGAGGAGTGTCTGCTGATCTCATTAATTGTGTCCTACTTGTCTCACATAGAGGGAAATGCTAAAATTTAAATTTGCACATTTGGTAACATAAGATTATATATGACTAACTTAAATATAAGTACAGAAATGATAATGTAAAAACAGCAAATTAGTTAAAATGACCAAATATTTTGGTATAGCTTTAGATGTTTCAAGTCATACTGAAATATTAATTTTGCGTCTTTTGTTGTTTTATTTTGTTGTTGTATTTTATTTTATTTTATTTTATTTTATTTTGTTTTATTTTTAAAGATTTACAGCTGAGGTGAAGACGTGTTCATAGGACTGTGAAAAAAAAAAATAATAAATCTCTCAAGTTCCAGACCTTCCACAATAGTCTAGTGTGCTTCTACCAAAATCCTATATTGCGTATAATAGCATGACCTTGAATCAGGACCGTTTCTATCTGTACTACACAAAAAAAAAAAAAAAAAAAAAAAAAAAAAAAAAATTGCCCTGAGAGAATAAACCCATGTACTAAGTTTGTTGTTGTGACAGGTTTTGTTTTTTTATTGGTAGCATTTTGCTACCAATATAAATTTTCTCCCAGTATTTATTTCTCTGCAGCTGGTAACTCCTTCTTAGTACTTAGTTGTTTTTATTTTATTATTGTTTGTCTTGGTTCACGGAAGTCCTTCTTAAGAGAAAAGGACCACTTGTACAAGACAGTATGTATACAGGAAACAGTAACCTGGTCAATACCTAGAATTCTTTGTTTATGTTGAACATTGTTTACAGTTGAACATTGATACAAGCAAATCTAGAGGAAAGTGTCAGTATATTTTTAGAGGGTGAACAGCTGAATCATTTTACTGGGTATACTTCTCATGTTAATCCTTCAAGAGCACTTCATAACATTAGAGTTCTGGCCAGTTGAGGACAATGACAGATATTTAACTTTTCATATGTTTGTTGTTGTTGTTGTTGTTGTGTTTTTTTCTAGTCTTCTAAAAATAGTCTGTCTTTCTGTTTTAATTTATTTCTGAAGAGTCTTAATTTTACTGTACCTTCTCTATTTTGAGGGGCAGGTTAAAACATTGTGAGACTGACAAATATTTGTTGTGCAGTATGCATGAAAGTAGCAAAGAAGCAATTTAGGAGCTTAAATTGCCCCTCCTGTGCTGATTTCCAGGAAGACATTACCTGTAGCAGGTGTAACCATTACTTGTTTCTCTCCAAGGATGAGGTGGCTGGTAGACAATTCTGGATATGGCTGTGCCTTAGATGGTTAGCTCACTCTCTCCTTCCTTGTCTTGTCCTCTTCATTTCTGATTCAATTCTGTTCAACTTGCTGAGCTTGTGTTACGAATTCTTTCACTCACTGAAACATTATATGTTTACTAAAGGAGATGTTATATTGTTGATGTTGAAAAATGTGTGTTTTACTTGGCACATATAGTACAAAAACACTTTCATAAAGCCTGAAATGAAAAGTTGTTCTTGCTTCCAAAGCTTGCTATTATAAGAGCAGAGATAGGCAGAGATAATATCTAAATAAATAGATAGGCTAAATAAATACATTTAGTTTGTATTCACAGATTAGAGGAAATACATATAGCTTTAATTATCTTACAAAGAGTATAGAAAATTATTAATAAGAAACTGAATTATTTGAAAACAAATAATACCCTTGCAATATGAAATGAATCCTGTAATTCAGACCAAAGGGTAGGATGGGGGAGGGAAGGGGAAGGGGAAGGGGAAGGGGAAGGGGAAGGGGAAGGGGAAGGGGAAGGGGAAGGGGAAGGGGAAGGGGAAGGGGAAGGGGAAGGGGAAGGGGAAGGGGAAGGGGAAGGGGAAGGGGAAGGGGAAGGGGAAGGGGAAGGGGAAGGGGAAGGGGAAGGGGAAGGGGAAGGGGAAGGGGAAGGGGAAGGGGAAGGGGAAGGGGAAGGGGAAGGGGAAGGGGAAGGGGAAGGGGAAGGGGAAGGGGAAGGGGAAGGGGAAGGGGAAGGGGAAGGGGAAGGGGAAGGGGAAGGGGAAGGGGAAGGGGAAGGGGAAGGGGAAGGGGAAGGGGAAGGGGAAGGGGAAGGGGAAGGGGAAGGGGAAGGGGAAGGGGAAGGGGAAGGGGAAGGGGAAGGGGAAGGGGAAGGGAAGGGAAGGGAAGGGAAGGGAAGGGAAGGGAAGGGAAGGGAAGGGAAGGGAAGGGAAGGGAAGGGAAGGGAAGGGAAGGGAAGGGAAGGGAAGGGAAGGGAAGGGAAGGGAAGGGAAGGGAAGGGAGGCATTTTTCTGCCTAGAAATGGATCAAAATAAGCAACTATGGACAAAAATGCAATATTACAGCTGAATGCAATCCATAAATTAGCATCAGAGAGTACAGCGAGCTTTGCTAAGAAGGGAAAAATATGTCGTATTTCTAATGACAATTGCTTCTGACTTGGTGAGATAAGTAGATAGTGGCAGTGGTAGCCCTAAAGAACCCAAATGACCAGAGTGGGAATGAGATGAAGAAAGCACTGGAAGCTGGAATGAGATCTTGAACAGCAGAAGAAAGTGTGGGAAATAGAAGTGCCATGCTTGCCAAAACATCTTGATGCAGCTTCTCATTAAAAGCCAGAATAGTAAATGAAGAGTAAATTTGTCTAGAAACAAATAACAAAGGGCAAGTACTATAAATAATAATAAAAAAAAAAAAAGAGAAAAAAAAAAAAGCTTTATTCACTGGCCATGAAAATGAGAAGGCAATTTCCTATCACTTTCATTTTGAATTACATCTGCTATACATGTATATCAAGTTTCATCTTACTTAACAGCACGAAAAAAATAAGTTAATTTTTAAATTTACTTTCAGTCAAAATTTTAATAACATAAAATTAAGATTCTGGATTGCATGTACTTTTTTACTAGAAAGGTTTTAATACAGTCTCTTCATTTTTCTTGTCAGATTTATTAATACAAATCTTTACATATAACCAATGTTGTCCATAATGACTAAGGCAAAGGAAAATAAAGTAACATAATAAAACAAAGCAAAACAAATAAACAAACAAAAGCTATAGGCATAGATTTGTCTCAAGAGAATTCTCAGGGTGCTGGAGAAATGCATAATGTTGTAAATAATGGACAGCTAACTCAGATGTTTCAGAGTCCTTCACAGAATTAAGCAGAGCTCTAACACCGCAGGGTCTTTGCAGGTGGAAGCAGTGATGCATATGGAAAATTCCATTCAGAAGTCTGATTGTTAACACACCACATCATAAATGCAACCTACAGCTTTCACACAGCCAGCTGATTTAAATACATTAAGCAGGAAGAAGATTGAGAAGGGAGAGAAAGGGGAGACTGTGTTGCATTAGAGCAGAGGGATGGTACCAACATGGGAAGAGAGAATGTGGTTGTGATTACAGACGTATGTTCAACATCAGTATTGAAGTAATGTGCCTTGGGGGAGGACACACTGGAGACAGTGTGAACTTAACACAACCTGTAGTTTTTGGTCTATGTCTAGCAAAGGAACTACAATATAAATGGAGCTAGTTGTCTGTGTGTATGTTTTATCTCTACACAAGAGGAGAAGACTGATGTCTTTTTTGTCAAGATTTTTTTTTTCTAACATTAGTTTGGCAGTACCTATTAAAGCCAGTGTTAATTATCTGATGAACCTTATCAATACAAATTCATGCCACTTGTTATGCCTACTTTCCAAAACAACAGTTCCAGAAAATGTTACATTTATCCACCTTTTCAAACCATATTAAAAGCGTAGTAATCTGTACATGCATAATACCAGCTTTTAAGACAGAAATAAAAGAGAGAAGGAGAGATACCCAGCTCTACAGATGTTTGGATGTGTGCTAAGCTCTTGTATGGTGTGCTAAGCTCTTGTATGGAACTGTTTGGAAAGATACGAGGAATTTGGATCATGTGTAAATTCTGTAATCCAAAACTGAAAAAGCTTAAGGCTTTGCTAAAGACAGTTTTGAGAATAGCCTTTGATAAATTGAAAAGATTTATGATGATATAGGATTATATCTCAGAAGGTAGGAAAAAAAAATTATGAAAGAAAAAGTAGGTGTTCTAGACTGACTACCATAGAAATAGTATACTGCACAGTCTCAATTACATGAATTGATTGTGGTTTTAAGTTGGTTAACCCTGAGAATGTAACTGTTGACAGTGATTTAATTGCTTAGGAAAAAATGATCAGGTTTTCTAGAGACCACAGAAATGCTGAGCACTGCTGGGAAGATCACTGAAAATAATAATAATAATAAATCTGAAAATAATTCAGTTACAGAGAAAAATATGTAGTTTTTTTTGTTTTGTTTTGTTTTGTTTTGCTTTAATAGAGTTGATTGCATAATTGTTATGGGAATCTCTCCTCAAACAACTTCTAAAACATTTAGGAGGAGGAACTCAAGGAAGGTAAAATTTTGGTAGTCTATATTCATAGAAACATAAAATATCCTGAGTTGGAAGGGACCCATAACGATCATCAAGTCCAACTCCTGGCACCACACAGGTCTACTCAAAATTTTAGACCATGTGACTAAGTTCACAGTCCAAACACTTCTTAAATTCAGAGAGGCTTGGTGCAGTGACTGCTTTGCTGGGAAGCCTGTTCCAGTGTGCGACCACCCTCTCGGTGAAGAACCTCTTCCTGATGTCCAGCCTAAACCTCCCCTTCCTCAGCTTGATACCATTCCCACGGGTCCTATCACTGGTGATTAAGGAGAAAAGGTTGGCACCTGCCCTTCCACTCCCCCTCGGGAGGAAGCTGTGGACTGCAATGAGGTCTTTCTTCAGCTTCCTCTTCTCCAGGCTGAACAGGCCAAGTGACCTCAACCGCTCCTCATACATCTTCCCCTCTAGGCCCTTCACCATCTTCATTGACCTCCTCTGGACACTCTCCAACAGCTTTAAATTTTTTTTGTAGTGGTGCCCAGAACTGCACACAGTACGCAAAGTGAGGCTGCACCAGCGCGGACTAGAGCAGGACAATCACTTCCCTCAACTGACTAGTGATGCCGTGCTTGATGAACCCCAAGATACAGTTGGCCCTTCTGCATGCCAGGGCACACTGCTGGCTCACATTCAACTTGCTGTCAACCACAACCCCCAGATCCCTCTCTGCAGGGCTGCTCTCCACTGTCTCGTTGCCCAGTCTGTATGTATAGCCAGAGTTGCCCCGTCACCGGTGTAGGACACAGCACTTGCCTTTGTTAAACTTCATGCATTTGGTGATCACCCAGCTCTCCAATCTGTCCAGATCTGTCTGCAAGGCCTTTCTACCCTCAGCCAAGTCTACATCTCCTCCAAGTTCGGTATCATCAGCAAATTTGCTCAAAACACCTAGTCCTACATGAAAATCATTTTTAAAACATTGAAGGGTACTGACCCTAAAATGGAGCCTTGAGAGACCTCACTAGTGACCATTCGCCATCCTGATGCGGCCCCGCTTACCACAACCCTTTGAGCCCTGCCCGTCAGCCAATTGCTCACCCATCAGATTATGTTTTTGTTTAGTTCTATGCTGGACATTTTGTCCAGTAGGATCCTATGGGAAAACATGTAAAAAGCCTTGATGAAGTCCAAGAAGATCACATCAGCTGGTTTCCCTTGACCTACTAGATTGGTGATCTTATCATAAAAGGAAATCAAGTTAGTCAAACAAGACCTACTCCTTGTGAACCTGTGTTGTCTAGGACCAATGACTGCATTGTCCCCCAGGTGCACTTCAGTGACTTCAAGGATTATCTTCTCCATAATTTTACCAGGAACTGATGTGAGAATGACAGGCCTGTAATTGCCAGGGTCTTCTTTCTTACCCTTCTTGAAAATTGGTACAACATTTGCCAGCTTCCAGTCTACTGGGACCTCTCCAGATTCCCAACATCATTGAAAAATAATTGAGAGAGGTCCCGCGATGACGTCAGCCAGCTCTTTAAGCACCCTGGGATGGATCCCATCCAGACCTATGGACTTGTATGGATCCAGGCGGAGCAGCTAATCCCACACACATTCAGTGTCGGTTGGGAGTTTATCATTCCTACCATCATGGTCTTCCAGCTCAGGGCACCCTGGGTCCCGAAGCCCATCATCAGCATTGAAGACAGAGGAAAAGAAGGCATTAAATGTCTCTGTTTTGCCTATGTCCTCATCCGTGAGGTGACCTTCCCCATCAAGTAGTGGACTTATGTTTTCTTTGGTCCTCCTTTTTTATTAACTAGAAGGTCCCCAGATGAGTTTCCAGCTGCTGGACAATGTGGCAACCATGACAGAATTGGTGTTTTTGAGGGTTTTTTAATCATCAAAACACAGAGACCATTCTTTGAACTGGAAAAGTTTTCAATTCCCCAATGTCTTTTCATCATAATCTGTATGTTTTACACTATCTTCAAATGCTAACTGCTGAAGCAAAAAAAATATGGTGATATAGAAAGGTGCAACCTTTCTGCCAAGCAAGCATTTTGTACTAGCTCCAACAGCAGCAGATCTCCATTTTAATTTAGGAAGAATGAAACACCCTGTTCTGAATTTGTTAGTCAAATGCAGTCACCAAAAATATTTTTGCTAAAAAGACACAATGTAAATAATTAGGCTTACCCAGAAATTACAGTCAGAGAGAATATTTCTATCAAAAGGTAGTAACCATCAATATTACCACTAAGCAATAATACCTTAATGAGTCTTGGGGTGCAATGAAGTAACTGGTGGGGATCAGGAAAAATGTAACTTTCTAGTGGAGTTTATAATATGTCTCTCCTCCTCTTCCTTTAACTATTTAACTGGCTAAAGTTTTGTATCAAGAATAAAATTAATAAGCTAAATTCAATACAAAAACTGACAGATGCAAAGATGAAGGAATTTACTTTTCAGCTATCAGAGTAGTTTTTATCCTTCCACCACTTGCAAAAATATATACATGTATATATATGTATGTTTCTACGTAGTGTAACAGATATTATCAAGCTCTTACTTACTGTACAAAACATCAAAACACTTACATAGTTACACAGTTACACTGTGGGTTCTGAGAGGGGGACATCCTTTTTTTTTTTTTTTTTTTTTTTCTTCTTCCCACAGCGGAAGATTTGGGAACAAAAACTGAGAAAAAAAAATTAAAGAAAGATTTAAATTGAGAAAAAAAATAAAAATAAAGTAGAAAACTGTGATCAGCCAATAGTCCAAAAAAGAGTAGATCTTGGAGGTCTTCAAAAGCCAAGTGACCATGATTACTGACTGTCTAGGTGTTTCTGCTTGAGGGACAAAAGCCCCAGGGGGCCGTAACTATTCTATGATTCTCTGGAAACTTGTTTGCTAGGATCTCTATTAGTTCTAAAGAAAGATTAGCACCACTATTATTTCTGAAAATTCAGGGAAAATTCTAATATTTTACAGTAGAAAAAGAAATCAGAGTCATGACAAGAATCATAGTAATTAAAGAAAAGCAGAAAACTCCAAAACTATTTAGAAGCTTTTACTTACATTGAAAATGAGCACTGGGGGGGGAGGGCTGGAGGGGGAACATTTACTTTATAAGATAAAATCAGAATCAGAGAAGAAAGCCAAAGAATTTAGGTTTTGGAGTTGCACATTATAAAGGCCAAAAAAAAAAAAAATCATAGAAAAAAAATAATTAACTTTTTTTTTTTTTTCTCTATTGAGGATGCTATACACTGTTGTTTTCATGTTCATGGTGCTAAAACTATTTAACAAGATTAGGAGAAATCAAGATATAAAGGAAAATCATGGAAGCAAACAAACAAAGAAAAATATATAGCTGGTATGTAATATCCCACATTGGTAACCTTTAAAAGAACATTGATAAAAATATTTTTTTTGAAAGATAGAAAAGGAAAAAAAAAGAAAAAAAAACACACTATCATTATGACTGGAGATGCAGAGAAGGATAAATATATGAAGTCAGTTCATTAAGGTTTGCAAAATGATGGGCTTGGCAAGAATTTTTCAAAGTACAGTATTCTCTGATAACAAGTGTAAGATACAAAATGTCCATCCCATGCTTCAGAGACAAAAAAATATATATATTTTTTTTTTCCTGAAAGTCCTGATGACATAGTTGATGAGAGGAAGGAAGATTTTGATTTCATTTCATTTCCCAAACAATTTTTCACGAGTCTTGCATATTACTAAGGTCTTATGTATACATAAAATTATGTGGCAACTATGTTCTACAAATAAATAAATAAACAAACAAATAAGGCAAAAGAAAAACTTAATTGTGTTCTCAGTACAAAGGGGACACTTTCAATACTCTTGAAGAAATATTCTTTAGTGAAGTCTGTCGGGAACTGGGTATCCCAATCCCTCATGCCCCTCTATGAATAGGACTGTTATCACTAGAATTTTCCACAGATTCGGAATTTGCCTTACCAATATCCTAACGAGGCTGTGCAGCCTAATATGGAAACATTGTGTTACTCTTTTGGGTTCTTTCTGAGTGGTGAACATTACCACAGTTAGTAAAATATGGCAAAATACAACAAGAGAGACGCATTTCAAATCAAACCTCAGAAACTGAATATCTATAACTTACTGGTCACTGCAAGTTAGAAATGTCAATATCCATCCATAGACGTGCAGAGCCATCTCTCACACAGGCAGCAAATGAAGCTGCGATGAGCTGGCGTTCAGCTTGACTATAGAAAAAAAAATTGCACCAGTATCTTCTGAAGACTGTGAGGCAAATTAAAGCTTATTATGTTACTAATTGAAAATATATTCTACATCTTTACAAGTGGTCAGCTGCATTTTACACAAATACACAAAATGAATAAAAAGTGTGGCTCACTGTTAGCTTAAAAAAAAAAAAAAAAAAAAAAAAAAGTAACAATGAGTTTGAATGACCTAGTTTTTTAGGGCTGTGGGACCTAGGACTGTCATGTTGACTACACAAAATATTTCTGATAGAAGATTCTTACCTGATGTACTGGGTCTGGCTGGGAGGTTAACTTTCCCTGCAGCAGCCCATACAGTTCTGTGCTCTGCACTTGTAGCTAGAACAGTAGCGGTATCACACCAGTGTTGTGTCTGCTGCTGAGCAGTGCTGGTACAGAATCAGGACTCTGTCTAACCCTCCTAGGGGGTGGGCAAAAAAGCGAGAAAAGAAACATTACCAGGGCAGCTGACCTAAACCAACCAATGGGATATTCCATACCATGATGTCACACTCAGAAATAAAAGATGGAAACAGGAAGAAGAAGGGCAGGGTGAGCTCTCATTGTGAAAACGTTGGTCCTCCTCCTGAACACCAGCTATGTGCGTTGAGGCCATTGAGGCCCTGCTTGAAGGACGTGGTCAAGCATCGCTCATTTGTGGGAAGTAGAGAGTAATTTCCTCTGCACTTACACACAGCCTTTATTTTTAATTTTTTATTTTTTTATTATTTTTTATATTTTTTTCCCTTTTTCCTTTCCTTTTTTTTTTTTTTCTCTTTTAGTTAAATTGTTTAGTTAATAATAATCTTTCCTTAGTAATTTTTTTTTCCCTTTAATTAAATTATCCTTATCTCAACCCGTGAGTTGTTCTTTATTTTACTTCTTCCCCTCCTCATCTCAGGAGGGGGAATGAGAGAGTGGTTGTGGTGTTTAGCTGCCTAGCACGGTAAAACCACCACACTTGACCTAATATCACAGTATGACTATGTAACCATTATTGTCAGCTCAAAGTGACTTGATGGTGAGAACTAAGGAGTTTATTTTGAGAATTTTGAGTTTAAAAATATGAATTTTTACTTCTTAGGCTCAAGCTAGCTTTTGTGAACACATCATCTGTCAGCTAAATATTTAATAATTATGTTGTATTAAAGAAATAACCGGAATTTTGCAATACACTCATAGAATATAACATTAGTAAAGGTTTTTTGTTTTTTGTTTTTTTCAATTAAACCTTATTAAAAATGTCATGAATTATATTAATAAATATGGAGTCAGAATTCTTAAGCAATATCTCACCAGAATAAGTCAAAATTTCTGGTTAATTTTGTCTGTAATATCTCTGATTCTAATATATTGATTAGGAAATACATATACATGTATGTAACTCTATCTTCTAATACCAAAGAGAACTGTGAATTTGTGTGACCCATAGATTCGTTCTTATTTTCTTAGTGTCTTCATTCAAAACAGAAAGACAATCTGTAACATTCTGACTATAGCTCTTAGGAAGGTTTGTTTTTGCCGTTTGTTTTTTAAGCTCTTAGTATATATGGGGGAAGTTAAAAGATATATATGATCTACTAAAAAAAGGAAAAAGTGCTTCAAATGTAAAACACTAAGACGTGTCTTAAAGATTTATAAATCAATCCTGACATGAAGATATCATTTTTCTTATGCCAAGAATGCACTGAAAATACCAAAACATAATAATAGGAATAGTAAAAGAAATACAAGTATGTATATAACACCAAAAATTAAGATAATAAATAATTTTGAGTAGTGGTGTGAAATCATTTAGTCTAGGGACAGGAAATGCTATTTATATAAAATCAGACTGCTTAAAACATATTTAAGGAGGAAAAAGAGAAAAGAAAAATAGTTACAGAACCAATAATAAGAAAGACCCAGAAAGGAGGTGACAGCGTATTTATACAGTGGAAAGGGTTCAGGGTTTCCTTTGACGTTATCTGTTTATGATAAAGTCATATGAGTTCAAACTCCATTATTTTCTTTGTGTTAAGAACAACCTGTAACATTATTCTTCTAGCATGTTGCTATCTGCAGGACTTTTCAGAAACCAGCGAATCTAAGGAATTAAAATAACTGTGCTGCATTTCAATTTACCTTTGTTGCCTCTTTAATTACAACCACTACTTATTTAAAGTGAAGATGTAACCTGAATTACAATAGCATTTTATGCATATGTATTGGTTTTATGTGGTAAGGTTTTGGTAGTGAGGGTCTGTGAGTGTGACTGTTATGAGAAGAATCCAGAAGCTGCCCTATGTTAGATAAGGGCCAGTTTCAGCTGGCTCCAAGGGGACCCGCTGCTTCCCAGAGCCAAACCAATAAGCAATGTTGTTTGCACCTCTATGAGAGAACCTCCTGAAGGAGGCTGCAGCCCATGGAGAGCCTCCTAACCACCATCCACCCACACACCATCACCCCTGAACAGAATCTGGGCTGGAGCTGCAGCCCATGGGGAGGAACCCCAGGGGAGCTGGGGGAAGCTGCCACTCGTAGGGGAACCCATGCTGGAGCAGTTTGCTCTCAATAGATGGATCCCGTGATAGGGATCCAACTGGGAGCAGTTCTTTAAGAGCTGCTGCCTGTGGGAAGCCCACGTAGGATCAGTTAAGGAAGGACAGCATCCCATGAGAGGGACCCCACGTGGAGCAGGGGCAGAGAGTGACCTAGAAAGAGTGGCCAAGACAAAGCATTAGGGACTGACCGCAGCTCCCATTCCCATGTGCTGCTTAGGTGGAGGAGGTAGAAGAGGATGGATGGGGAGACAGTGTTTGTAGTTTGTTGTGTTATTTTGTTTGTTTGTTTGCTTCTCAATGCAGTAGCTTGTTAGTAATAGGAAATAAATTTCATTAATCTCCCTGTGCTGAGTCTTTTTCCCATGATGATAATTGCTGAGTGATCTCCCTGTCCTTATCTCAACACTTGAGCACTTTTCATCGTATTGTCTCCCCCTTTCCCTTTGAGGAGGGGTAGTGAGAGTGCAGATGTGGTTGAGCTCAGCTGTCCAGCTGGGTAAAACCACCACATCATATCAGGAGTATTTTACTTATTACACCATAATATCAGACCCTTCAGTATATGATAGTGTTTTTTCTTTAGGAATGTATTTCACATTTGACAGAAGATATTTTACTCATTGAATTCAATCTGAATAAGAGGAAAAAGAAAAAAAAAAAAAAAAAGGAGAAAAAAAATATTAAAAAATACACCAAAAATGTTATGCCACTGGTATAGAAAAATAATTCAAACTTTTATCTTGAAGTTTAAGCATGCCTAAATCTCAATAATCTGCACCTCTCATAATAATTTTTGTGATACACCTTTCTTATCCCTACTGACTATTTTGTTAGCTAATACTATATTTTCCCAGTTTCTTTATTCAGTGATAATAAAATCAAGTGTTTTTGACTGTATATTCTTCTCTAGTACTTGAAGGAAGAGGAGATTACAGAGGAAGCTTCTATCCAAAAATTTTGGTAGAATAATATTGACATTAGAAAAATAATTTTGACAAGCATGTTCATTAGATTTTATAATAATATTAATATATTGATGTCATATATGTCACATACACAATTATGCTAATATGCTAAAATTATATATGCCATGTCAATAGTATTATAATAAGAGTCACTCAAACTAATGAAGAGTGGATCTTGATGAAACCAGGCAACTGCAGCAAAAATGCCATCAGAGCTATCTTTGGCATGCAGCAACCCAATTCCATACACCATCTCTCCTGTCTGGAAGGAGCATTATGACAGACAGAGCCCAAAGCCATGGACTAAATGAACTCAATGAAAAATTCTAAAGGCATGACCCATAGACTAAGAGAATGATATCTGAATGTATATATCAAAGGACAGGAAAGATGGTTGTAATTAATTAGGATACATTGTAAAGTGCAGGACCTGCACGTGACTTAAATAGTATGGAATAAAGAGTAAATATTGCCCTGTTTTTGGTTGGCATATGGTTGATTTTCTTCATAAATGCTTGCAAGATACTGTTTTGGATTTTTTATTAAAGTAATATTGATAACACACCATTGTTTTAGTTGTTGTTGAGCAGCGCTTACAGAGCCAAGGAAATTTCTGCTTCTCATGTTGCCCTGCCAGTAAAGTGGTTGGGGCAGCTGAGAGGGGACACAGCCAGGATAGATAACTCAAACTGACCAAAGGGATATTCCATACCATATGGCATCATGCTCAGCAATAAAACAGGAGGGGAAAGAGGGCAGATAGGGAAGGACATTCAGTGTCATGGTGTATGTTTTCCCAATGAACCATTACACGTGGTGAGCCCTGCTTTCCTGGAAATGGTTGAACATCTGCCTGCTGAAGGGACTTAGTGAATGACTTCCTTGTTTTGCTTGGCTTGCATGTGCAGCTTTTGCTTTCCTTAGTAAACTGTCCTTATCTTAACCCTCTAATTTTTGCAATTATTCTCTCTGACTCTCTTCTCCACCGCACTATAGTGAGAGTGAACAAGTAGCTGTGTGGTGCTGAGCTGCATGTCAAGGTTTAACACAATATCTGGGTAGAATTTTTAAATGTTTGTTCTGCCAAGCCAACAACAGAGGATCAGTTATACATATACGAAAGGAAGAACTGATCAGCATAAGCTGGTATCAGCCTTAACTGAAGTAACAATAAGATGTCAAAATTTAAGATCCTGAGGAAATTGTTGAAGGCCAGTAGCAGACTGAAGACACTAGAACAGACCTTGATTTATTCAAGACATTGATGGGAAGCCCTTTTCTGAGGTCCATTTCAGGAAGCAGCTCTGGGGTTGCTTCCCAGAGAAGGTGAGTCAGGAGCTGAGAAAGACCCAGTGTGAGACAGGCACAGATAGTGACAGGACACAGTCTGTATAGGGTGGGCAGAGCAGGAGTGATGATAACAACAGTATCCATCAATAATCCAGTGATCATCAGATAAGTTAAAATAGTGAGTTAGGTCTATGGTCACTGAGGGAAAGCCAAGTGACAGTTCAGTAGAAGCTGAAATAACAAATAACCCTGCACACATTGTTCAAGCTGGGGACTGGCTAGCTAAAGAACTCTGATAAATAAATAAATAAATAAATAAATAAATAAATAAATAAATGGAAACACAACTATGCTGAGAGAATCTGCAGTACATTTTCAGAGATGAAGTATAATTGAATACTGGACTGCATTATTAGGATTACAGTCAGCAGGTTGGAGAAAATGAGCCCACCAGGCTCGTCATTTCCATCATTCGATCAGGAACCTCTCAGGGATCACCTGCAGCAAGGGCTCCTGGCAGGGAGACGAACAAAGCCAACCCCATACCCCCCAATAACGCGGAACAGGGCTGCAGCCCCGCCCCTCCCCAGACCCCCCAGGCAGGAGCTGTGCTTGTGCCACGCTGACGTGCTGAGGGTGGAGCCAGGGGTGACAACAGCCCACCCACCCCCAGCGCTATAAAAGTAGCCCCTAGGGAGCACCACAACCCAGGGGCACCTTAAACAGGATGTGCTAACAGGACCGGCATGGCAGTTAGTGCAGGCAGTTTGCACAAGGCAGATCAAGTGTGGCAGTGAGGAGAACCTAGATCTCGCCATGGTGGGCACCCGTCACAGCGGTCGGTCCAAGGCGGCAACCCAAACGGAGGAGATGCTGCCTCTCTGGGCTCACGTGGGCACCCAGGTGGATCCTCTGAGGGGGGAGGTAGCAGTCCAGACAGGTGACTGTGGGGAACTCCAGAATCTGGAGGCCCATCTGAGACATGAGGGAGGAGAGTGCTGTCACGGGTGTAGGTGTGCCCTGCTTCAGGGATTCCTCAAGCAGGTGTCTGGGCTGCAGTGAGAAATCAGCAACCTGAGGGAGTCTCTGAGGGTGAAAGATAGGAGGGGTCTCCCCACCCCTGCTGTTGCTCGGCAGCCCTCTCCTATGTCCTGACAAGGGGTAAAGGCTGCCCCCGTTGAACACATGCAGAACAGGGTGCTAGACTGTACGCAAGACACAAGGGGCTGGACCCTTGTCTCAGCTCGGAGCTGAAAGAGACATCTGTCCCCGACACCCATGGTGCCACCTACCCCCACGGTGTCCCTGGGAAATAGATTTGAGTCTCTCAGGGAGGTTGTGGAAGAGGCTGAGGGTCTGTACAGCAGCCCAAACCTGGGAAGCAACCCCAAGAAGAGAGACAAGATTGGGGGAAGTGCAAAACATAAGAATCAGGGCCAGATGGAGCACCACATTGTAACCTGTGCCACAAAAAAAGAGCGGAGAGTCCTGGTGACTGGGGACTCCTTGCTGAGGGGCACTGAGTCTCCTATCTGCCTCCCAAATAACCTAGCCAGAGAAGTGTGCTGTGTTACTGGGGCATGTGTCAGAGATGTTAGGAAGGTTCTGCCATGACTCATTAAACCGGAGAAATACTATCCTCTCGTAGTCATTCAGGTTGGATCACGGGAAGCTGCTATTAGAAAAATTAAGACTATTAAAAAGGACTTTGCATCCCTAGGGAGGTTACTGAGGGGATCAGGGGTGCAGGTAGTGTTCTCCTCTGTCCTCCTGCTGGGTGACTGGGATGCAGATAGAAGGAGCAGAACAGGACAGGTAAATGACTGGCTGAGGAGGTAGTGTCTGGACCAGGGATCTGGGTATTTTGATCTTGGGCCGTCCTTTGAGAGGTTGGGTATATAGGCTACGGACAGACACCAACTGAGCAAGTGGGGAACAAGTGTGTTGGGGAGCAAGCTCTCTGGGTTGAACACCAGGGCTTTAAACTAGGTTTGATGGGGGAAGGGAGGGGAGCTAAAGGTGACAGAGAAGGGCTGGGGGAAGTCGTCACTACTGTCACTGTTGAAGATAGGGAAAAACTTCTGAGCTCTCCCATAGGATTGTCTGAGGGCTCCTCAGAGAAGGTAACGTTCCCAATCCCCCATCCAGTATCTTCTTCTTGCATCCCCCCAGGGGTAACTGCACCTGCTGCTTCCCTAAAGTGCCTGTACACCAATGCACAGAGCATGGGAAATAAACAGGATGAGCTCGAGATCTGTGTTCATTCGCGGGGCCAAAATCTCATTGCGATCACTGAGATGTGGTGGGACAGCTCACATGACTGGAATGCTGTCATTGAGGGCTATGTCCTCTTTAGGAAAGACAGGCTGGGGAAGCGAGGGGATGGGGTTGCCCTTTATGTGAGGGAGCAATTAGAGTGTACCCAGCTCCAGCTGGGGGAGGGTGAAGGACAAGTGGAGAGCTTTTGGGTAAGAATTAAGGGGTGGGCTGGTATGGGAGACACGGGGTTGGGGGTCTACTACAGGTCTCCAGATCAGGAGGAAGTCGATGAGGCCTTCTACAAGCAGCTGCTAGTAGCCTCATGATCACGAGCTCTGGTCCTCATGGGGGACTTCAATTACCCATACATCTGCTGGGTAAGCAACTCGGCCAGGCACAAGCAGTCCAAACAGTTCCTACAATGCATTGAGGACAATTTTCTGATGCAGGTGGTGGAGGAGCCGACAAGGAAGGGGGTGCTCCTGGACCTCGTTTTTACCAACAGGGATGGCCTTGTTAGGGATGTGAAGGTTGGGGGCAGCTTGGGATGCAGCAACCATGAGATGGTGGAGTTCCAGATGCAACTAGGCAAAGGAAGTAAGGCTAAAAGCAGGATTTCTACCCTGGACTTTCGAAGAGCCAACTTCGACCTCTTCTGGGACCTGCTTGGGAGTATCTCATGGGATAGGTTGCTAGAAGGCGAGGGTGCTTGTGAGAGCTGGGCTATATTTAAGCAGCACTTCTTCCATGCTCAGGATTGGTGCATCCCAAAGAATAGGAAATCGGGGAAGGGGAGCAGGAAACCCACATGGATGAGCAAGGAGCTCATCAATAAGATAGAAAGAGGAAGGCCTATGAAATGTGGAAAAAGGGCCTGTCCTCTTGGGAGGAGTATAGATGTGTTGTCAGGGCCTGCAGGGACACGATGAGGAAGGCTAAAGCCCACCTAGAGATGAGGCTTGCAAAAGAGATAAAGGATAATAAGAAGGGTTTTTTCAAGTATGTAAACAGCAAGAGGAAGACTAGGGAGATAGTGGGTCCCTTGCTGAATGAGGGTGATGTCCTGGTTCCGTGAGATGCTGAGAAGGCACAGATACTGAATGCTTTCTTTGCTTCAGTCTTCGTTTCAAGGACACTCCCCCAGGACTCCTCGCCCCTGGCAATAAGATAAAGGGTCTGGGAAGTGGAGGGCTCCCCCCTAGTGGATGTGAGCGTGGTTTGGGAGTGTCTGAGTGGGCTCAATGTACACAGATCCATGGGTCCTGATGGGATGCATTTGTGTGTGCTAAGGGAGTTGGCAGATGTGATTGCTGAACCTCTCTCTATCATCTTTGAAAGGTCCTGGAGAACAGGAGAGGTGCCTGAAGACTGGAGGATAGCCAATGTCACTCCGGTCTTCAAGAAGGGCAGGAAGGAGGACCCGGGAAACTACAGGCCAGTCAGTCTCACCTCTGTCCCTGGAAAGGTGATGGAGTAGCTTGTTCTGGATGCTATCTCCAAGCAATTGGAAAAGAAGAAGGTTATGAGGAGTAGTCAGAATGGATTCACCAAGGGGAAGTTGTGCTTGACCAACCTCATTGCCTTCTACAATGGCATCATCAGCTGGGTAGATGGGGGGAGAGCAGTGGATGTCATCTACCTTGACTTGAGCAAGGCTTTCGATACTGTCTCCCATGACATCCTACTAGCAAAGCTGAGAAAGTGTGGGATAGGGGAGTGGGTGGCAAGGTGGGTGGAAAACTGGATGACTGGTTGAGCTCAGAGGGTGGTGATCGGTGGAGCAGAGTCCAGCTGGAGGCCTGTGGCTAGTGGTGTTCCCCAGGGGTTTGTGCTGGGTGTGGTCTTGTTGAACATCTTCATGGACGACCTTGATGAGGGAATAGTGTCTGCCCTCAGCAAGTACGCCGATGACACAAAGCTGGGAGGACTGGATGACATGCCAGAAGGCTGTGCTGCCATTCAGCGAGACCTGGACCGTCTGGAGAGATGGGCAGGAAGAAAGCAAATGAGATTTAATAAGAGCAAGCATAGAGTCCTGCACCTGGGAAGGAACAACCCGAAGTATGATTACAGGCTGGGGGATGACCTGCTGGAGAGGAGCTCTGAGGAGAAGGACCTGGGGGTCCTGGTGGACAACAGGTTGACCATGAGCCAGCACTGTGCCCTGGTGGCTAAGAGGGCTAATGGGATCCTGGCGTGCATTAAAAGGAGCGTGGCCAGCAGGTCAAGGGAGGTGATCTTCCCCCTCTACTCTGCCCTGGTCAGGTCTCACCTGGAGTACTGTGTCCAGTTCTGGGCTCCCTGGTACAAGAAAGACAGGGATCTCCTGGAAAAAGTCCAGCGGAGGGCCACAAAGATGATATGGGGCTTGAAACATGTTCCCTATGAAGAAAGGCTGAGAGACCTGGGTCTGTTCAGCCTGGAGAAGAGAAGACTGAGAGGGGATCTCCTCAGTGTATATAAATATCTGAGGGGAGGGGGACAGAAGTATGTAGCCAACCTCAGTGGTTTGTGGGGATAGGACAAGGGGCAATGGCTGCAAGTTAGAGCACAGGAAGTTCCGCACTGACATGCGAAAGAACTTCTTCACTGTGAGGGTGACGGAGCATTGGAACAGGCTGCCCAGGGAGACGGTGGAATCTCCTTCTCTGGAGATATTCAAGGCCTGTCTTGATGCCTATCTGGGCAGCCTGCTCTGAGGAATCTGCTTTGGCAGGGGGGTTGGACCTGATGATCTTTCAAGGCCCCTTCCAACCCCTACAGTTCTGTGATTCTGTGATTTTTTCTTTCCTACATATCACTTTGAAGTCCTCATGTTCAGTATTGTGCCACTTATGTACTCACTGATGCAAGAGAGATATTGATAAAACAGCGAGAAATGGTGAGGAGGTTAGCCTTGAGCAAAGAAAGGGTATGATCTAATTGCTCTCTTCGAGTATCTAGCAAGTGATTACAGAGAAAACAGAGCTGACCTATTTTCAGATAGAAATAAAAAACAAGAGCCAGTAAAGACAAGTTGAAAAAAGGGAAATTCTGACTGAAGATAAGGTGGGATTAGGGATAAATTGGGGATGTCACTAAGAACATTGTTAACCACTGGAATAGGCTGTACAGAGAGATTGTGGAATTTCTATCCTCAGGGTATTTAAAACCTGAATCATTATGTCCCTAAGGGATAACACGATATAACTTTGATTCTATCCCTGCTTTGAATAGAAACTTGGACTAGCTGACTTTGAGATGTCCCCTCTAATCAATATTATTTCATGATCTTGGGGCATGGCAAAGAACTAGGAACAGACTGATACAATACACATGGAACTGTCTCATATCCAAGCCAAGTTTTAGATAGCCAAGCCAAGTTTTTTATGGGCGTACATAAGAAAGCTAACCTGGACAAGTCATGCACGTGCTGTGGATAACACAGGACTCTTATAGGTCAATTCATTCAATAGGCCTGTACATGTGCCAACTCAATTCCCCCATCTCTGCCACAGTCCTGCCCAGTGACATTTAGCCTCGCTTATATACAATATTCACCACCCTGGAAGACTCAAAATGGTGTTATCATCCTCATTATGGTTCCTGGGATGTGTTCCTTTTTTAGGTATACAGCCAAATCAGGAGCAGATCTGGCATTATCTAAATGCTAAAAATATCTCTTTTGCTACTGTATAATCATTAATGAAAGTCAGGTGCTGGGCCAGCTGGAAAATTTTGCTGGATCCCTAAGAGAAATTCTGGCAGAATAATGCTATTAACACAGGTGCCCACTGCCTGCCTCATCTTCTCTTCTTCTGTGTAGGAGATATATGCAAAACTCTCAGATAACAGTCTTGATAGCCTCTCCTCTACACCAAAACATTTTTTTTTCCTTCTAGTTAGCTTAGTTTATGGATATCTGTACACTCAGGTGTATAGATTTATGCACCATAGTCATGTCTGAAAAAGTGAAGTTTATTGTTTTTCCTTAGGCCATCTCCAGCACCTACTCTAGCAAAGACTCTGAGATATCAGAAATTCAAGCACTAAGAGTACGTTCTGAATGTGTAAGAGTCAACAACAAATTGTGAGGCCAAAGGAAATATTTGGATATATGGACTTTTAGGCCCCAAGGGAGTGCAGGACTTTGTTTTCTTTATGTAAGGGGATTGCCTTGTATAGTTGTCTTGTATAGCCCTTGTTCTTTGCCCTTTCTTCTATTTTATTTCTGCTTCATTTTCCTATGTGGAGACATTTAAAAGTATTTCAAAAGAAAGTATATTTTAGATAAATATCATTAAGAACCTCTGTCCTGAACTATTAGTGCTGCTGCTCAAAGGTTCCTGGGCTACATTTGACACTTTTTTTCAAAAAATGCATAGGGGAAAATCTAGATATTAACTCCAAAGGGAGGAATCTCTGAAGATTAGTTGTGGGAGTTTGCTTGAAAGAAAGAAAAAAAAAAATAAATGGGAATTACTACATATAGAAAAATGTATACAGGCAGAAAATAATAATAATAATAATTAATAATAATAATAAAAAAGTCTGCATGCAGTGGAAATGAAATCAGAAGATTCATTCCAAATCCAACAGCAAAGGATGGAGGAAGCTTGATTTAGCCACCTGTGCCTTCAACCATACTGATTTCTGGTTGGTTTAAGGAAAAATCTTTAAATTTTTTTTCATCTTCTTTCCTACATATTTCTCCAATGCTCTATTTTTTCACCACAGACAAGGCATTGGAGTCTGCAATTAAATTATCCCATAGTGCAGCTCAGAACTGTGCACTGGAAGAAATTCCTTCTGACTCCAATTGCAGTGAGCAACTTGTGCCAGAGGCATTCTATTTAATTACCATATAGTTTCTTGATTAGTATTGTGGTGATGGACATAGTAGTGTGACATCAACTGCAATATGAAACAATAAAATGAACTAAACTGCACATAGCAAAAGGAGAAAAAAATGAGATGGGAGTTGTTTTTGTTAAATGTTTACTGTTCATGCACTGCTTGAGGCTTAAATGCTCGACTGTTAGAGGATTTCACAGTTTTATGGATACCATCATACATGTAAGATGTACTGGTGTTGTTTTTTTTTGTTTGTTTGTTTGTTTTAATTCATGTTGAAAGTGCATAGTCCATTCTTCTTAAGTATGGTTAAGTATGGTTTGGTGTTTTTTAGAACACTTCTTGGAAAATCAGCCTTCTACCTTTCTTAGCTCTAAACACAACCATAACAACATTTATCCATAAAACTAACTAACTAAATAAATAAATAAAAAGTTAACCAGAAACTCTTTGTATCCCCTCTTGCTTTTTAAGATCTTACTCTTTACTTCCCTTTATATGTAACTCACTTGGAAAAATCCTCTGAAAGATTTTCCGATAAAGAAATAATTTTAGATTTTAGCAGGAGATTGAGAAAAATTGTCTTTAGTCATGTTTTTATAATTATTTCTTCAAGTTCTGTCTTCCATCAGTTACAAATTTATTAAGAAAATAGCTTGCTTATCAATAAATATTTTAGGGGGAAAAAAATAGAAAAAATATTTAGAAGAGAACATGTGGCAAAAATCCCATTAGGCTAATAAATAATTTTAAATAAAATAATTTTATCATGAATTCAAGACTTAGTATATCTTTGGAAATATTATGCAAACACAGGTCATTAGCAGAATATGTTTGAAGAGTACAATTTTTTCTCCCTCTATTTTTCTTTGTCTCATGTCACATATATGTAGTCAGAAAGAGTGCCATAAACTACATGGCATTATGCAAGCAAGCAATCATAACAAAGCAGAAGTAAGGTATTTGCAGTTTTGTGCCTAAAAAGAGGATTGCTTGCATAGTCTAATCTACATTTAATGTTCTTTTATGGGTCAAATGCCTGATTTTTTCACACAATAATACAAGTGTCTGCACATCATTTCCATAACACAGAATTTTGCACTTTGCTGCTAATGCAAGCAATTTGCAAGAGAATGTGAATATGTCCTATCTATCTGGCTGATTAAAAATCCTTGATTTTTTTTTAAGTTCATATGAAACTGAAGATCCTCTCTCTCTTTTTCCAGGTAATTTTCCAAGTCTCTACAAGGTCCTGGGCAGAAGTCAGAATTTCAATTATGCAGCAAATGCCAATGATGAAACTACAACCCCTCCATGAGCAATAAGCTTAAGATTCATCCAGTTGTCTGGATTTGAGAAACTTTGGCAGGAGGAATGTTTTGAAGAAACTCAGATCAAATCCATCACTGCAGATCCAGTACTTGATCTGTTTCCCCAGTATATAAATTATGAGTAGGAAGGCTGGATCTTTTTAAGGACTTAGCACAGCACCAGACTGGAAAATCTGTCAGTACGAGTGTTGTCAGCCTCTCAAAGCAGTAGTATAATGTAAAGGGTGATTTTTAACTCTCAATTTGAAGTCCTTTATCCTGACTGTCATGATATAGTTGGTCTGAATAGAATATCAGTCACTGGATTAAAAGTTGTTTCAGAGGAGGCAGAAAATCCAGTCTGTACAAAAGAATGACCATATGATGATCTGTGGCAATATATGCTCCATAATCTAATAGTAAAGACAAACTGAAGCTTCATTGAGTCTCTTTATTTCATTCCCTCTCTCCCATTAGAAGTGAATTTCCTTCATTTATAGGAGTAGATATACACTCTTTATCTGAGATTCTGCTTTATCTGGAATGTTCTATCTCTTATAGAGTACATTGCAAGAGAGAATGTTAGTTTAATGAGGGACAATTGTAATTGTATACAGCTATAGCACTTCTGAGAGAAAATACTTGCATGGATTTTTCTCTCCCTATCCAACTTCCTTAACATTTTTTAAATTTATTAATCATTCTTGTATTTCTATACATGTATGCCAATGACTATTATTATCTAAAAACAAAATATTAACTCTCTTTTCCTCCCTGTCTCTCAAAATTAAATTAAAGAATTAATATGTTCAGTGACTAGTATATTATAATTGCTTCCTAAATATGTAATTTCTTGAGCAAAGCAATCTGAAAAAGTTACAATGCCTCCTTTCTACTCTGATAAAAACCCATCAAAAACATTTTAGAAATATCTTTAGTCATCTAATAAAAAGGAAATTTCTTTGGTATGTTTCATAGATTCATAGAATCATAGAATCAAGTTGGAAAAGACCTCAACAATCAGCTGCTCTAACCTTTAACCTAGCACTGCTAAGTCCACCACTAAACCATGTCACAAACCACTATATCTACACATTTTTTGAAGACCACCATGGATGGTGACTCAACTACTTCCCTGGACAGCTTGTTTCAATACTTCACAGCCTTTTCAGTGAAGAATTTTTTCTTGATATCCAACTTAAATCTCCCCTGGCATAGAAAGGCCATTTCCCCTTGTCTTAGTGCTTGGGTGCTCACTTAGTGCTTGGGTGAAGGAACTGATCTTCATCTCGTTATGGCCTCCTCAAATGTAATTATTGAACATGACAAGATCTCCTCTGAGTCTTCTTTTCTCTAAGCTAAATAACTCCATCTCTCTCAAACACTCCTCTTAAGACTTGTTCTCTAGACCCTTCTCCAGCTTTGCTGCTCTTCTTTGGACACTTCTTTTGCCCTTATTTACACTTAATAGGGAAAGTTGTTATCTATACTCCCCTTGGTTTTAGGATACAGAAATTGTTTTGAGAAGCTTTTAGAAGATATGAAAGTGGCATGTCTTAATTGTACTTAATTGCAGTTAAATAATGAAACCGTTCACACAACAATGCCACAGAAATATTGCCAATCAGATATTAAATTACAATGGTAGAATTGTTTACTTGAAATAAGTATTTAATTATTAAATACAAAACTACTATGGAAAACCAGAAATGTTAATTTTGTATTTCAAAAATAAATCTTCCAAATTTTACTTCAGGGCAAGATAATTCTCTTAGCAGGATAAGGCTAGAAAATATTATATGCTACCAACTGCACTCCTTATTTTAAAGTTAATATCTGAAATATTGTGGAACAATTGTATGCAATAGCCGTTCACTTAATGAGACCTTTTATATCAGTGAACAAACTAGAATCCAGCAGGGATTTGTTTTCCTTTTATTTACTTCATTAGCAGCAATACAAATGTTGCATATAAAGCCAGCTGGAAAAGCAGAACACTTTTGTATGCATACCTTCTTCCTAATGAAGCCACAGGACAATAAATTAGCTATGGAAGATGCTACTTTTTATTGTAATCGTTGGTTGCACTACATTCTCTGTCTCACTCACTCTACAGTGAATGAATTCATGACTGTATTCTTTTTGACAGCATTTCAATACCCTGAAAATGTGCTATGAAAGATATAAATTATATAAATTACTGTAGATAACAAAACAACCTGTCATATAGAATTCCATAAAATTTATTCCAGTTATATCTTGAAATAACACAATAAACACTTGAAATGGAACTGTAATTTATATTAATGATAGAAAAAAAAAAAGTCTCTACTTCAATAATAGGTGGATGTAGTTATACATCTTCTTTTATGTAAAATTCTTATTGAATTCAGTAAGGACCTCTACCTAAAAACAGATTGATAGCACAAAATTTAGAAGTCATTATATCTACATTAATTCCTAAAAAAAAAAAAAAAAAAAAAAAAAAAAAAAAAAAAAAAAAAACACTTTTCTAGAATTCACAATTTTCTAGATAAGATAAGGAGAAGAACAGTATTTTACTATACCATATATAAAATAAGATAAAACCTTATACAAGCTGTAATACAAAAAGAAAAGTTAAGTGCATTTCTTCAGAAGAACCAAGGATAGAGTTTTCAGCTATGCAACATGGGAAGTGATAGGGAAAGGTTGTGTATAAAACTATTACAAATAACGTCCTGACAGCTTTGAAGATATCCAGGGAGGGAGACTCCACAACCTCTCTAGGTACCATGTGCCACTGCTCTGTCACCCTTACAGTAAGGATGTTTCCTACTGTTTCTATGGAACTGCCTGTGTTCCAATTTGTGCCAATGCCTCTTGTTCTGACACTAGACAGTACTGAAAAGAGCTCCATCCTCTTTGCATCTCCCTTCAGGTATTTATAGACACTGATAACATCCCCTGAGACTCCTCTTTTCCAGACTGTATAGAACCAGCTTTATTAGCCTCTCCTCATGGGAGAGCCACTCCTGTCCCTTCACAATCCTTTGGCCCTTTTTCAGACTCTCTCTCCAGTATATCCATGTCTCATTTGAACTGTGGGACCCATAACTGTCCACAGTTCTTCAGATGTGACCTCACCAGGGCTGACTAGATGGGGAGGATCACCTCACTCATCCTGTTGGACAGAGATCACAACTGCATGCTTCTTTGTTAAGAGCTACTTACCCCAGAGTGAAGGGAAAGAAGATGACAGAAGAGGTGGATGAGGAGATGGGCTGTGGTCTCTCACATTTGTTAACTGAATGTACAGATCTCTTCAGGAACAGCTCCAAGTACCCATCTAATATTCTGCTTGTTTCTATGTTCTCCCAATAATTTCTGACCTGAATTCTCTTAATAGTCTGTAACTTTGGAACAGAGATCCTTGGTTTTCCCACAATGTCATTAGCTAATATTAGTCACTCTAGCTTCCACATCATAGAAAAATTCTCAGGTTTTGTATAGGGTTGAAATTGCAGGAATAAAAGGGGATGGGGCATGGCAATTTTCTCAACAGTGCTATTAATGGTTCAGCTTAACTCCACACTTCATGCTAGCACATCTATGCAGAATCAAGATGCTTTAATTTGACTGGTGGTGCCAAGCTGTTGTAAACATCAGTAACTATTCCAGTTGGTCAATGTTTCATCAGACTACGGATCAAGGTGCTTGTATAGTGGACTTCCTGTTCAGAAGAGAAATGTTACTGAAAATGTAAAGGAGAAACTTCAAATTTTCTGCCTTTTTCTGTTTCTAACAGAACATGTTCATATTGCCTCTGTGATGCTGCCCAGAAGATAATGTTTCCCTACAGGGCTCACTCAGAATTAACAATCCAGCAGAAGTTCCTGTCCTAGAATATATCTGCAGTCATAAGTGTGTCTTGGCATAACCAGACATATCTTCCTAACCAAGAAGTTAGGATCATCACTGGGACTTATCCCTAACAACCTACTGCAGCTTTCTGTCCTTTCCTTGACAGAACACACTATTCCCTAAAAATTATGTTAAATGTCTCCAGAAATGCTGTGAAAATGCTCAAACTGCTGGAAGCAATGATACTGATTTTCAGGATGACAATGACCTGTTCTCAAATGGAGAAGACCCCTTGGTATTTGCTTCTGAGTGAGTCAGGACATGACTGAGAGGAGAAGAACAAGGTCTGGAAAGAAAGGATGAGCTCTTTTGTGGAAAGAAGCAAATGAAGATGTAATTATTAAATATGTATATATATATTGGATAAGGGTGCCTCGTGCTTATCAGCAATTCAGCAATCTAGATCAAGAGGTATATATCATATATGGAGGCTCATCTTGCTTTTTAGGATTTACCAGGATAGGCATGTGTACTGTTCTCACTGCTCAAATGTCTCAGGCACTCTTACTGATAAGTCAGGAACTTGACTCTAATGCCTACATAGCCATTGTTGGTTATTTCATATAGTCATACATTCATATAGTCATGGTTTAAGTCCTGAGGAAGAAGAAAATGTAATGCTTCTCTTCCTTGTGAGTGTTGATTTAGGTGCATTACCTCCTAGATCCAGGAAGAATATGTGCAAAATTTAAAATTTAAAATTTCAAGAAAAATGAAAAAGATTTGGTGAATTTCTCTTGGATACCAGAGGCAGTGTGTTGGCTTTTCTGATAATCAAACAGGCTAGTTACCAGGATGGTTGTGATGCTGTTCCCTTTTACCTAGCAACCCTGCTAGCATCCTGAACCACAACTTTATACTTCACAATTGTACTTCATGTGGAGGTGAAATCTCACAGTATTAAAGTTAATCAGGCAAGTTAAAGAAAGTTCCAAGAAGTGAGTTTCTGAATTGTGGCATATGAGGTGTATTCTGCTATTCACCTATCTGCTCTCTTACTTCTCTTCAAAAGAAAGAATATAAAATGAAAAGCACATGGGTTGTTATAAATACAGGGAAATCCCACCCCAGTTGCTATCACAGGAAAAACAGACTCAACTTGGAGAAAATTAATGTAATTTATTGGTAATTAAAATAGATATGAATGATGAGAAACAAAGAAAGAAACTAAACCACCTTCCCTCCTCCACCTTGCTTCTTCCCAGGCTCAATTTCACTCCTTCATTCCCATGCCTCTACTTTCCCCCCACCCAAAGCAGTGCAGGGATATTGAGGAGCATGGCAATGGCAGTCACTTCATAGTAGCTCTTCTCTGATTCTCTTTCCTCCTCACATTTTTTGCTTTTACTAATGTGGGTCATTCCCACGGGTTACAGTTTCTTCAGAACATATCCACTTTCTCTGGCATAAGATCCTTGAAGGGCTGCACTGTGGATATCTGTTCCAGTGCAGTTCTCACCTGCTCTACTGTGGTCATCTTAATGAGATGCAGAAGAATCTCTGCTCTGGCATCCAGAGTTGACATCCACCCCCTGTTTCTTTTATGATCCTGGTGTTTGCCATTTTTCTTTGTTTTGTTTTGTTTTGTTTTTCCCCTTACTTTTCACTGCCATGTGGCATTTTGAGTTTTCTTAAGTATGTTTTTGTATAGGTGCCACAAAATTGGCTGCTGGCTTCAGACCCTGTAGTGGGTTTGCTGGAGCCAGCTGGAATCAGCTTTGTCCAGTATGTGGCAGGCCTCTTCTCACAAAGGCCACCCTGCAGTCCTCCTGCTACCAACATCTTGACACCTGCACCCGATGCAAATTATACCCTATCAGTCTTTATCTGTTCAAACTTTAGTATACTCTGTGTTAATACTCTGTAATGCTTCCACAAAAAGATGTCTTTGATCACTTACCCTTCTGTCTTTTGGTGGAGTATTGCTAAATGTAGAGACTAGCTAAAAATGTTTGGCAGTGCTATTTTCAGATTATTGTTGAAAACTTGTTTTGTCCTGTAGACTCCATTCTGGAAATGCTTGGAGTGAGAGGTATTCACAGATGCAGCTCAACTTGAAATAACAACAGCTATATAGAAGGCAAAAGTAAACTGTGTATATTACAGAGAGGTAACTGAATGACTGTCTGAGGCTTGGATTGTCCTTATTACTTTAGCGGTATATGTATGGTAATATTGTAATATATCGGTGTATGGTAATTGAACAAAAAGACCTTGGGAGTGCTGATGTTATGCACAGTCCCAAAGTCTAGACAAGCGTCAAGACAGATTTCTGTCAAGCACTAGGATATCTAAAACATCATACTACATGGGAATTATGTGCAATTACATGAAAGTCAACAAGTCATAAGCTACTCTTCTGAAGGAAGCAGGAGACCTGGTTATCCATGACATGGAAAAAGCTGAAGTACTCAGTGACTCTAGTCATTGAGGGATATAGCAAGTGCTCTAGCCACACTGCCCAATTCACAAATTCCATAGGCAAGGAGTGGGAGAATGAGGTACCTCCCACTGTAGAAGAAGATCAAGTTCAAGACCATTTAAGGAAACTGAAGGTGCACAAATCCATGGAACCTGATGAGATGCATCTACGTGTCCTGAGGGAACTGGGAAATGAAGTTTCTAAACTACTATCCATCATATCTGAGAAGTCATGGCAGTCCAGTGAAGTTGCCAGTAACTGGAAAAGGGGAAATATAACTTTTAAAAAGGGGGAAAAAAAAGGAAGACCTGGGAAACTAAAGGCCAGTCAGTCTCACCTCTGTGCTTCGTTTGGCAGCCAATATGGCTTCACTAAAGGCAAATCAGGCCTGACAAATTTGATGGCCTTCTATGATGAGATTACAGGACTGGTAGATAAGGAAAGAACAGTTGATAGCAGATGACAGAGGAGTTTACTTGGACTTGTGAAAAGCTTTTGATTATGTTCCACACAACATTCTTGTCTCTAAAATAGTGAGACATGAATTTGACAGATGGACCTCTTGGTGTATAAAAGATCAGCTGAATGCTCCCATTCAAAAGGTTGTGGTCAATGGCTCAATGTCCAAATGGGGACTACTAACAAATGTTGTTACTAGTCAGGAGTCTTTACTGGGACCAATATTTAACATCTTTGTTGGTGACATAGACAGTGGGATTAAGTGTATCCTCAGCAAGTTCACAGACAATAACAAGCTGAGTGGTGTGGTCAAAACACTGGAGGGAAGGAAAGCCATCCAGAGGCACCTGGACAAGTCTGAGAGGTGGGTCCATGAAAACCTCCTGAATTTCAACAAAACCAAGCACAAGATCAGGCACCTGGGTCAGGGCAATCCCAAACATGAATACAGGCTCTGTGATGAGTGGATTGATAGCAACCTAGCAGAGAGAGATTTGGGAATACTGGTGAATGAAAAAACGAACATGAACCAGAAATGTGTGTTGGCAGCCCAGAAAGCCAAGTGTATCATGGGCGACAACAAAAGAAACGTAGCTACCAGCTCAGAGGAGATGACTCCTTTTACTCCACTCCACTCCACTATTTTGACCCCACCTGGAGCATTGCACTCAACTCTGAGACCTCCAGGATAAATTAAGGCAGGGACCTGTTTAGAGTGAGTCCAGAGTAAATCCTATAAGGACACGCTGAGAGAGTTGGGGTTGTTCAACCTGGAGAAGACAAGGCTCCAGGAAAGCCTACCAGTACTTAAAGAGGAGCAACAGAAAAGATGAGAAGAGACTCTTTATCAGGGAGTGAAGCGATAGGACAAGGGGTAATGTTTTTAAACTAAGACAGGGTGAAGGCACTGAAACAGGATGCCCAGAGAAGCTGCAGATTTTCTACCCCTTCAAGTGTTTAAGGCCAGCTTGAATGAGACTTTGGGCAACCTGGTCTAGTGGAAGGTGTCAAAGCCCATGGCAGGAGGTTGGAATTAGATGATCTTTATGGTTTTCCAACTATTCTATTTCCAAACTATTCTGTGATTCTATGATTCTGCTACTAAAAGCAATATCCTCTGCATACCGTTAATAAGCATCCCATGGATGTAATTGTGTAATTGTGTAAATATTCAGTGTAAAAATGAAAGTCTCAGACAATTCATAAAAACTGAAATCTTTATGTTTTGAGCAGGACAGAGACTGTTTGTTGTGGAAATTCCTCATACCAAATACCACAGTCCACTTTCTACTACTATACACTGTAAAAGGCAGTTGATCAGTAGATTTTGAGGGATGAATCAGTCATCTGTAGATTAAGGCCTTCATAAATTCACTTGTGTCTGGGAGTATAGTGTACTGGAAAAAGTTTGATATGATGCTATCAGTTATCTTGTAATATTAAGTAATCTCCACAAAAAAAAAAAAAAGGTAGGAGTTAGGAAAGTTATTTGTACTTATTTGTACTGGAGAACAGAAAAAAACATTACAGGCAAAAAAAAAAAATAATAATAATAAAAAAATCATCTTATAAAGCAGTGGCAGCAAAAGGAAGGCTTAAGAAATTGTGTGCACTGTTCAGTGAGACAGTAGACCTCATGAAATAAGGCATAGAACAGGCAGTTTCACAGTGCCTGTTTTGTCAGTTTTCGCTGCTAAGGTGAAAGATACTGGATTCCAGAACTGTGAAAAACAGAAAATGAGTAGTGGAAAAGACTCACTCTATCTTAGTTTTAACTTAATTGATCATTCCATCTTTATTTTTTCTTTTCCTAGTTTTTGGAAGTTTGATTCAGTAAAATTAAAAGACATTTTCTAGTTAGTTTTTGTTTGTTTGGTTGGTTGGTTTTTGTTTTTCAAAGTGAGCATTTTCTGCATGAAGAAAGCTTTTTGCATTTGGAGATTTTTGTCATTTGCTATTTCACTAAAAATATTGTAGAGGTACAATACAGAAATAAAAATCTGAGTTAAGTTACAGAAAAAAATGTGTATAGAAGATGATGAAAACAGTAGGTGGGAAAAAGGAGCCTATGTTCACTCATACACGTCCTATGTCATATAAGTCAGTAATACTATGTGTCTTGAAGTAATCTGTGAATGTCATAGTCTTACAAATGCATGTATTGACAAGCATTTTTCCATAAATTGTGGCAAGCCACTATATTTTACCAACAATAAGCCATTTTGGATTCTGCTTGAATTCAACAGATAAGAGAAAAAGTTTTCTAAAAAATGGCTTGAATCAAAAACAAAGAAGACAGCTGGTGGATAAACAGGTCAATTTTTCTCATTAAGGTGCAGAAAAAAACAGCCTGCTGCATACAGCTTGCCCTTCTCACCTACTGCAGTGAAGGCAGAACAGTCTTATCAGGTAAGGTCATTTTGCATGGCAGCTCTGCAATTTCTGTCTCATGCTTCATTAATCCACAAGGTTAACCAGTAGGAATTCAACAGCTTCTCATCATTTCAGTATCAAGCAGCATCAAAACAGGTCGTCAGGAGCCTGTTTTCATCCAACCCTATGTGAATGAGTATGGGTAATAAAAATCTAAAAAAATAAAACAAAAATAAAGGGTGGAGACTACTGGGGAAAATGAACCTTTTTAATTTTATTTGTTTCATATTCCAACTGCAGGTAATACACTCCACATTAGTGTATTATCCAGAAGTAAACTGGAAAACTATATAAAAATTTCAGCATATTTTTGCTTCTCAAAGACCTCTTTTATATATCTAACATAAACTGTTTTTTTGCTCAGGATTCGATATAAATATATATAAATATTTCTCAGATTACTGAAATAACTAGGTATGTTTCATTAAGGAAAAATATGTGGACCATTTAGAAAACAATTGTCATAATATTTTGTCACCTGCAGACCTTCTGTCCCTGAAAAATTAAATGAACTTAGAGCTTAAATTAGCCTTTTAGCACAAGATGTTCCATGAAGGTCCATATTCCTGGCTTGATAAATCATACAAAATGATCTCTGCTCTTAATATCACAATTGTATATAAATAAATTAGTAAAAAGTATTATTGTGGAATTCCCTATTTTCGTATAGTGACTATAAGGAAACATAAGAAACTGCAACACTATTTGGGAAAGAAAAAAAAAAAAAAGTTTTCTGACACCAGGGAAGACAAAAATTACTAAAAACATGCTGATAAATTCCCATATCATTCCTTCCTTGTAGCAGCACAGTGTGCTCTGTTTATTTCTCCTATCCATGATGTTTACTTCAGCAGCCTGATGCTCCCAAGTGATAGAGCATGAATAAAAGAGCAAGCAGTAAACTGTCAATTTATCACAACTCTACTAATGAAAACTCCATGTGGTGTTCTACTTCTCTTCTCTTCCTTAATGCTTCTTATCAATGTTTCAGAGTGGTTGTCAAAGCTGTTCAAAAATCTGTTATCCCCAAATGTTAGGTATCTTACATGGAACACCAGTGGAGTCTGTATAAGCAAAGCACAATTTGACATCTAATCAAAATAATTCCTTAAGATGAAACAATGCAGTTTTATACAGCATACAATATATTATATCTAAACTTTATTTTTATATATATACTTTACTGTGATAAATAATGCAAGCATTACATTAAATAATAAAAAACAGACAAAAAAAAAAAAAACATGACAAAGAAATTACATAACATGTATTTTTTGACAGAAATTGGCGGGAAAAAAAAAAAAACAGATTTGATAAAGTAAATAATGTAGAAAGGGTTTTGCAAAAGGAAGAATCTGTATTAGAAAGATGTTTACATTAAACAAGTTAAGATTAAATGGCTGGAAAAAGTATGCTAATGCTACCAACATAGGGCCAAAACTTTTTATTAAACTTTGACCTAGTTGATGTTTTCTCTTTGCACATAAAGCCTCCAGTGAAGAAGTTAAAAATAAATGAATAAAGTTAAAAAAATGAATAAAGAAAGAGTTACTTGAATGAAACAAGTTAGAAAATAATACTAATACTAATACTAATAATAAAATAGCAGGATCTAGATTCATTACACTTAAGAGTTTTTAGTCAGTTTTGATACACAGCTGTGTTTCCTGCTTGAGTAGCCATAAAGCATATGTCAAGCTAAGCTTTTATGATTTAACATTCAGTGAGAAGCCAGAACAGAGATAAGAAGATTCAAAACAGAGACTTACAAAACATTTATCATAAATAAATAAATAAATAAATCTATATCATCATCATTTTTTTAATGATCTTACCATGAATTGATATTGTAGGGTACAACGTAAGAATCCATAGCATGCAGGTTTATTTCTGTTTTTTAAATTGTTTCTTGGTGCAAAAAATATCATATATCTACTGATTCTCTCATAACATATATAATTATCTGAGTAGTATAGGCAAAGAATGAAACCTATATACAAGCCTTTAGTTTGTCAATGTAAAATGTGACTAGACTTTTTAAAGCAATAGAGATTTTATTAATATATGTCTTTGTACATGGTGTTCAACAAATTTACTTTAATTTGTTGGGCTGTTCTGGACATACTACAATTAAAAATAAAAACAATTTACCATCAGTGCATGACAATCATAACTTCTTTTATGCTTTTTTTATTCTTCATTTGTCCATTAATTCATTTTGTCATGGAGTCAGTTATTTTATTTAATTGAGAAATCAACTGAAATTTGGTCAACTGTTCTAAGAGTTGTGAGTTTGAGCCAGCATTCTTGCTTTTCTTCTATGATACAGTGCTACTTTTCATAATTTCATCAAAAGCTTATTTTTCATTTTTTACAAAATTTCCATCAGTGTCCTTTCATTTAAAGCCTGGCATATAATCCCTATTTTAAGAACAGAAACATGAAAAGAAATCTTATCTGGATGGCCCTAATGTGAATCTGATATGACCAGCATAAATATCTTTTTACAACATCAACAGTCACAATTTTGAAAGAGTTAGGACAGAGGTTAAGAGTACCTGCAAAATTTGCCCATGAACAAGATACATTTGTCTTCTGAGACTTCTTGAACTTACCTTTGCTACTAAGAAGAGTTTTCCTATAGCTCCAAATCGCTAGGTTTAACACAAGTAGTTAAAAAAAAAAAAAAAGGAAAGTGTCAAGGAGGAAGTCTTTACACCTTTTCATTGCACACCTAACATGCTGCAAAAGCATGAGATAGAAGCTGTTGAATTTGTTATGATTATTTAAATGTCAGTGGGTCTTTTGGGTTGCATGTGTTGCAGATCTTCCTCTGTTGAGCACAGCAGGCACACCTCATCCTCTCATTACGTGGATCCCACTTTCTTTGAACTACCATGATTTACTGAAATGGAAGATGAGATGTACAGTTATAGGAATCTCTGTGCCTCTGAATCAGCAGAGCTCTATTCATTTCATTGTTTTTAAATCTGATTGCATTTGAGGCTCTTCTTGTCAAGGGAAATTTGTTTTGCCTGTTCACCACCCATTCTCTGCCCCTCTGCTCATGTTTTTTTGTTTTGTTTTGTTTTGTTTTGTTTGTGTGTTTTTTTTTTGTTGTTGTTGTTGTTGTTGTTGGTTTTTTTTAATATTGTAGTTACAAATCCATTTACATCCCAATCCAAGGAAATACATTGCCAAAATCTTGCTTTCATTTTAATAGACCAGAGGCATTTTGTATCAGGAAGAGGGAGAATTTTTCTCATTTGAGTTAAGGTTTCCATTAACCTGATGAGTGAGAAAGGAACTTGTTCCAATTTTTTAACCAGATCCTGATGATCCTTCTTTGTTTTCTCCCTCTACATTTGAAACAATATTTTTGCTGAGTGGGTTGGTATGTCTTTCAATAAAAACATATTGTTAATACTTTTTTGATTATCCTTGAGAGCAAACTTACCCTTATTACCCTTTTTTTCCTCTCCTCTTTAATACATTCCCTCTTGTTATGATCCCATTTTTTGGTTTTGCTTTTGTTTTTCAGTGTGATATATCTTTAAATTAAATTCAT
The DNA here is from genome assembly GCF_964211825.1 of Aythya ferina. Lineage (NCBI taxonomy): Eukaryota > Metazoa > Chordata > Aves > Anseriformes > Anatidae > Aythya > Aythya ferina. The sequence continues at coordinate 74,866,753 of NC_140296.1, forward strand.
AGAACAGTAAAAAGACTGCATTATTTCAGCAACGAGACATAAATTCAAGTTCTAAACCCCATTTTTAAAGTGTCTCAAGTGTCTTATATATGATCTAAACAAGAGAGAAAGAGAGAGAGAGAGAGAGAGAGACTTTTAAAAGTACATGAAAACAATAAATACTTCCAGACTATTCTGGAGCAGAAAGCCTACACTGCTGGCACATTATAATGAGATGAAGTGAGATGACAGTGAGAATGTGAACAACACAGCTTTAAAGGATTGTCTGGATGACAAGAGAACCATTTCAAAGTGTTTTGTAGAGGGTGCAATGCTTTTCCTTTCCGTCTTACTTTTCAGGTAGGAGCTCCCCCAACAGGATTTGAGTGGCATGAGGAATGAGGATAAGGGACACTGTCAAATCAATTGCCTTCATCTCTGTTGCTGTTTTACTGATTCTAAGAATAGAATAATCCCATCTTTTCACATTACAGTGACATTGATCAGGTCTTTCATTATGCCAGGATTATGAAGAAAAATGGCGGTGAAGCTGTGAGGGGAGAGCAACCTCACTTTGATTTTTCCCTTTCCACCACCTTCACACTTTGTACTTTTTCATTTGACTCAGGAGGCTAACCAACACCACCTTGAGCTCTGTTAGATTTAAAGGTTATTAACAACTGCAACATTAACCTGCTCAGACCTTATTTTCGTTAGCTTATATAGGATTGCAGGATTAGGCTAGCTGGAAGGAGAATGACGTGATTTAGTTCTATTTGATGCTTCTGTCTTAGTAAATGTCAGAAGCAGGGAACAGTGTATTAATAATCATTTGCACCCAATATGCTAAAGGCAGCCCTCCAAGAGTATTCTGTATAAAGTAAAGCTCCAAGGGTAGCAAGGCCTCGCTTGCTTTTAATTCAACCAAAAAATAAATGCAAACAAGTACATTCAAGACATATCTGACAAACGCAGGGTTAAATAAAAACACTGGTGTCTATTTAAAAGCAGAGAAGCAGTTTGCTAGAGCAGTTATTTCATGTTAATCACTTTGTATTTACTGCAGCCTGAGAAAGACACATTTGTTATGCAGACAGTGTTCATTGTCGTAGCTTGATCATTAATGCACTGCTGCCAGCAACAAAATGAATTAGCTCTCTGAATACTAAACTGGGAAACCAACATTGAACCAGAGAGTGGCACAATGACACTTACAAAATTAAAATATACTACCCAGCTATGAGAGTGTACATTTATGGCCTCTGATAACTACCATCTATTTTTAAGATAAGTATTAGTAGAAAACCTCTCTGGAATGGCTGAAATTCATCGCACAAACAATAATGATCGTTTATGTTCCCATGAGAGTTTATAGTTATTCTGGAATACAAATATCTCATGGATTATTTCCCATACTTGACCAAGGGCTTTTTTTTTTTTTTTTTTTCATCGACAATTTATCATTTATCCCTTTACATGCATGCTTTGAATTTCTGCAATTCCTAGCATACTGCAGATCCATAGCAGCACTGTGAAAGTACATGAATACAAACCACCATGGAATCAAAGCCTTACTGTGTGCATGAAGAGATGTCACAGGCATGTGCAAAAGCAGAGTAACAGAGCAAATGCCACTTGTCACTCCAAATGTTTTTATACTACTTTTGATGTCCCTATCTGACAAGAATAACAATATTAATCTCAGAATGGTAAGTTGTTACTACTAGCTATAACCTGCTCTGCACGGGCCAGTAAAATAAAGAGTTGATTAAGCATTTAAAAGAAAAGGAGAGAAAAAAATATGAAATAACTAGGAGAAAAGTACCTCAAACAGCCAAGCCTTTGTTAATATATTGATTTACACTGCATCCATATTTATTTTATTAGGAGCTCATGGTTTGCCCTATAATAAGATATGTTCAGGTCAGAGGTGAAGGCAGCAGCTTCCTCTGTATATCCTAAAAACTCTGGGACTGATCTCGTGAGATCTTGAGATATTGTAAACATGATACTGGCAGACATTCAAAAGGGAGCAGAGGGTACTCAAAGGCAATAAGAACATACCTGTACAAAACCAGTAAATGATTTAGTAGAATTATTAACATGTTCATAAATTGGTCATAAATTAAAGCTTAAGGAACAAAATCTTGAGCTAAACTGTATTGAAGAAATCCAAGTTCTAGATGAATTATTTATATTTTCTTAGAAAGGAAAATGAATAAGCAGCCCAGTGTTCCAAACTACTATGGGTTTATTAGTACATTTTCTATTTGTTCTTTGCATCCTCAGTATATTTAAAACAAACAAAAAAAAAAAGTACTTTGATATTTATGTGTTAAAACAAACACATCAGAAGATACATCATCATAGCCCAAACACCTGATGTAGAGAAATGCTTAAAAACAATTCATAATTGATGTTGTTGGCTGATCATTTTTTCTGATTAGTGTGTTTTAAAGCTAATATTTTATAACATAAATGATAGCTGACTATCTTGTTCTATTCATTTTCATATATATATATATATTATTTTTTTTTGGGGGGGGGGGGAACAATCCTTCAGGTTTAGAAAGGAATATATACAAGATTAATGATCAAGAATAAAAACAAGCTGTGGGAAAGGGGATTTATCTTCACTATTATGCAGTTTTGGGACCTCAAGACAATCTAAAAATAATAAGTGTTCATTTACTTGTTTACTAATGTTCTACAGTTAATTAAATGTTTGTACTGTACTCTGAAATAATTAAATCAATATATTACTAAATCAATGTACCTTTCTGGCTAAGAAGGCCAATGCTGGGGTGCTTTAAGAAGGGTGTTGCCAGCAGGTCAGGAGGGGCTATCCTCCCACTCTGCTAAGCCCTGGTGAAGCCATGTCTGGAGTTCTGTGTTCAATTCTGGGCTCCCCAGTTCAACAGAGACATGGAGGTCCTGGTCAGAGTCCAGCAGAGGGCTACAAAGATTATTAGGGGGTTGGAGAATCTCTCTTATGAGGAAAGGTTGAGAGAACTGGACATGCTTAGCTTGAAGAGAAGGCTGAGAAGGAATCTCAAGAGATTCCTTCCAACCTGGACCATACTGTGATTCTGTGATATACCATGAACACTAGAGTTGCTTGAGTGTTGCCCATTTTGAAACACATTCCAAGCTCCATGTGCTCCAGCCAGTTCTTTCAGTTTGGAATTTTTAGTGTTGCAAAGAGGGAGAATAATCTAGTGAGCAAGGCATGTAGGATCTTACTCCTTGTTTTTTCATTTAACTTTCCTCAATACCTCTTTCTGTTTGCCTTTCTTGCACACTTAGATCTTTGTTTTTCAGGCTGCTACTATAGGTCTCTGCAGTATTTATATAGGTAGGACTTCGATCTTTGTATCTAAACATTCTAAAAATAACTATGCTGTGTTGAAATTGTTCATATCTTCTAACACTTTTGCTACCTTTTTTATACATTGATATCATAAAAAGCTGTATCCTTTGTTGTTGTTGTTGTTGCTGACATAAACACAATGTTTCCTTTAGGCTTCCAATACATATGCAAGTCTCCACCATTTCCTCTCTCCCCAACTCCCCCTCCCCTTTCCTCTCTTACCCCATCCACCTACCCCCAATTATTTGTGGAGCAAGACTTCCCTTTTCTTAATTAATACAAATTTCTCTTTGGGGGAATTCTAGATAGTTCTATCTTTGCTTCATTAGGTACTCCTAGCAAGATATTTTCATCTGTCTCTAATCTCATAAATTTTGTTAGTTCATTTTATTGCCTGATTAATTTTGATCTTAATTTTGCAAAATTTCCTTTAATGAAATCTAATTCAGCATTGGTGAATGAAAGAATTTAACTTCCTCAGGGAAGGAAGGAAGGAAGGAAGGAAGGAAGGAAGGAAGGAAGGAAGGAAGGGAGGGAGGGAGGGAGGGAGGGAGGGAGGGAGGGAGGGAGGGAGGGAGGGAGGGAGGGAGGAAGGGAGGAAGGAAGGAAGGACCATCTCCCAGCCACAACCAAAAATGTAAATGGGTGGGACTGTAATAAACTAATCAACATATTCCAAATGTCCCAGACACAGCAGAGGAGGATTATTTCCATAAGTGCTTATTTTACATGTGGTTTTAAATACTATGCTTACAACAAATGCAGTCTGATTTTTTTTTTATTATATGTGTTTTATCTGAGAATTAGATCTTCATCTCAGCAAACATACTTCCTACATCCCATTTTAAAAAGTCTGTCTGAAGCAGCTGCTGTATAAAATCTAAGAGTACTTTTGTGACAGTTTTCCGTAATTTACCCTCTCTGCTGCTGTTGCTCACTGCATTTATCTGTCTCTCAGCTCTATGATGCTTGACTGGGAATAAAGGTTTGGGTAGAAAATAGAGGCAGAGATTAGAATTAATAGAAACATGGAGAAAATTTTCTCACTAAAACAGTTTAAAAGGTTTATTTTCATTTTCAATTTTTTTCCAAGATATTACATATCTGCTTCTAACCATACATAACAAAACCTGTGCAGATTCTTTCCCTCCCATTATACTTTCAAGATGCAACAATGTGCTGATGAGCAATTTCTGGTAGGTAGAGTTCCAAACAGTTAGTTGTAGAGGAATTCTTTTCAATAATGCATATTTTTATAAAAGAGAATAAAAATATTGTTTTCTATTATAAAAGACAGAAATGAACCATATATAAATTACAGAATCACAGAATCACAGAATCACAGAATTTTCTAGGTTGGAAGAGACCTCAAGGTCATCGAGTCCAACCTCCAACCTAACGCTAACAGCCCTCCACTAAACCATATCCCTAAGCTCTACATCTAAACGTCTTTTGAAGACTTCCAAGGATGGTGACTCCACCACTTCCCTGGGCAGCCTGTTCCAGTGCCTCACAACCCTTTCAGTGAAGAAGTTCTTCCTAACATCTAGCCTAAAACTCCCCTGGCTCAACTTAAACCCATTCCCCCTCGTCCTGTCACCAGGCACGTGGGAGAACAGGCCAACCCCCACCTCGCTACAGCCTCCCTTGAGGTACCTAAAAAGAGCGATAAGGTCGCCCCTGAGCCTCCTCTTCTCCAGGCTGAACAAGCCCAGCTCCCTCAGCCGCTCCTCGTAGGACTTGTTCTCCAGGCCCCTCACCAGCTTCGTCGCCCTTCTCTGCACCCACTCAAGCACCTCGATGTCCTTCTTGTAGCGAGGGGCCCAAAACTGAACACAGTACTCGAGGTGCGGCCTCACCAGAGCTGAGTACAGGGGGACGATCACCTCCCTAGCCCTGCTGGTCACGCTGTTCCTAATACAAGCCAGGATGCCGTTGGCCTTCTTGGCCACCTGAGCACACTGCTGGCTCATATTCAGCCGGCTATCCACCATCACTCCCAGGTCCTTCTCTGCCTGGCAGCTTTCCAACCATTCCTCTCCCAGCCTGTAGCTCTGCTTGGGGTTATTGCGCCCCAGGTGCAGGACCCGGCACTTGGCCTTGTTAAACTTCATGCAGTTGACCTCAGCCCATCGGTCCAGCCTATCCAGATCCTCCTGCAGAGCTTTCCTACCCTCAAGCAGATCGACACACGCACCTAACTTGGTGTCATCTGCGAACTTACTGAGGGTGCACTCGATGCCCTCGTCCAGATCATCGATGAAGATATTAAAGAGGACCGGCCCCAGCACCGAGCCCTGGGGGACGCCACTAGTGACTGGCCTCCAACTGGACTTGGCTCCATTCACCACGACTCTTTGGGCCCGGCTATCCAGCCAGTTTCTAACCCAACGAAGCGTGCGCCAGTCCAAGCCAAGAGCAGCCAGTTTCTTGAGGAGAATGCTGTGGGAGACGGTGTCAAAAGCCTTGCTGAAGTCAAGGTAGACCACATCCACAGCCTTTCCCTCATCCACCCAGCGCGTCACTCTGTCATAGAAGGAGATCAGGTTCGTCAGGCATGACCTGCCTTTCATAAAGCCATGCTGACTGGGCCTGATCGCCTGCTTCCCCTTCAAGTGCTGCATGATGACTCTCAGGAGGATCTGCTCCATGAGCTTTCCTGGCACTGAGGTCAAACTGACAGGCCTGTAGTTTCCTGGGTCTGCCCTCCGGCCCTTCTTGTAGATGGGCGTCACGTTTGCTAGCCGCCAGTCGATTGGGACCTCCCCCAATAGCCAGGACTGTTGATAAATGATGGACAGTGGCTTGGCCAGCTCCTCTGCCAGTTCCCTCAGTACCCTTGGGTGGATCCCATCTGGCCCCATCGACTTGTGCACATCTAAGTGCCGTAGTAGGTCACCAACCAGTTCTTCATGGATAATGAGGGCCACATCCTGCTCCCCATCCCCTTCCACCAGCTCAGGGTACTGGGTATCCAGAGAACATCCGGTATTGCCGCTAAAGACTGAGGCAAAGAAGGCATTGAGCACCTCCGCCTTTTCCTCATCTCTTGTAACTAAGTTTCCCCCCGCATCCAGTAAAGGATGGAGATTCTCCTTAGTCCTCCTTTTTGTGTTGATGTATTTATAGAAACGTTTTTTGTTATCTTTAACGGCAGTAGCCAGATTGAGCTCCAGATGAGCTTTGGCCTTCCTAATTTTGTCCCTGCACAGCCTCGCTACTTCTTTAAAGTCCTCCTTAGTGGCCTGCCCACTTTTCCAAAGCTTATAAACCCTCTTTTTCCTCCTAAGATCAAGCCACAATTCTCTGTTGAGCCAGGCCGGTCTTCTTCCCCGCCAGCTCGTCTTTGGGCACGTGGGAACAGACCGTTCCTGCGCCATTAAGACTTCCCTCTTGAAGAGCGCCCAGCCTTCCTGGACCCCTCTGCCCTTCAGAACCGCCTCCCAAGGGACTCCACCAACCAGTGTCCTGAGCAGCTCAAAGTCAGCCCTCCGAAAGTCCAATACAGTGGTTTTACTGGTCCCCTTCCTGGCCTCGCCAAGAATAGTGAACTCCACCATTGCGTGGTCACTCTGCCCTAGACAGCTCCCGACGATCACGTCCTCCACCAGTCCTTCTCTGTTTGTGAAGAGAAGGTCTAGCGGGGCACCTCCCCTGGTAGGCTCACTAACCAGCTGCGTCAGGAAGCTATCTTCCACGCTCTCCAGAAACCTCCTAGACTGCTTTCTCAGGGCTGTGTTGTGCTTCCAGGATATGTCAGGGAAGTTGAAGTCCCCCACGAGTACAAGAGCTGATGATTTTGCAACCTCTGTCAGCTGCCTGTAGAATTCCTCATCCGTCTCCTCATCCTGGTTCGGCGGTCTATAGCAGACCCCGACCAGGACACTAGCCTTGTTGTCCCTGCCGATCCTAACCCAAAGGGACTCGACCTTGTCATTCCCAACCTCGAGTTCTACAACCTCGAAAGACTCTCTAATATAGAGAGCCACACCACCACCCCTTCTATGCTGCCTGTCCCTTCTATAGAGCTTATAGCCAGGCATTGCAGCACTCCAGTCATGAGACTGGTCCCACCACGTCTCCGTGATGGCAACCAAGTCATAGCCTGCCTGCCGCACGATGGCTTCCAGCTCCTCCTGTTTGTTACCCATGCTGCGTGCATTGGTGTAGATGCACTTCAGCTGGGCCATTGCCTTATCCTCCGGCCTTGCCATTGTTCCCCCTGGCATAGCCCCAACAATCCTAGCCTCAGCCCCATCCCCCTTCCTACCTAGTTTAAAGCCCTCTCAATGAGCCCTGCCAGTTCCTGGCCCAGGATCCTTTTTCCCCTAAAAGATAGGGACCCGTCTGCGGCCATCAGGCCAGGTGCTGAGTAAAGTGCCCCATGATCAAAAAACCCAAGATTTCTGCGTTGGCACCAGCCCCGGAGCCACGTGTTTAACAGGTGGGCTTTCCGTGTCCTCTCTGAACTCCTCCCTGCCACCATAGGGATGGACGAAAACACCACCTGCACTCCCGCTCCATCCACTAACCGACCCAGCCCCCTAAAGTCCCTTTTGATAGCCTTGAGGCTTCTCTCTTCGATGTTATCACTGCCCGCCTGGACTATCAAAAGGGGGTAATAGTCAGAGGGGCGTACCAGGTTAGGAAGCTTCCTGGCAACGTCCCTGACCCTGGCCCCAGGGAGACAGCAGACTTCCCTACGGGTAGGGTCCGGCCGACAAATAGGGCCCTCTGTTCCCCTAAGAATCGAGTCACCAACAACAATAACCCTCCTGTCTTTTTTGGTGGAGGCAGTCCTGAGGCGCGGAGTCGACCTCCTCGCTCCAGGCATCCTCCTGGGAACATTTGCTACCTCTTCCTCACACACCGGCCTCTCAATCTCTAGGGCCTCAAACCTGTTGTGTAAGGGCACCTGGAAAGGTGGGGCCGGAAGGGGAGAGCATCGCCTGCGATGTCGAGCAGGGACCTGTTTCCATTCCTCCTCAGCTCCCAGATCCCCTCCCTCTGCCCGACGGGGACAGGGCAGGGGGTCCGCCCCCATTTGGGGAGTCTCACCTCGGCACCTCCCCTTGAGGCCCTGCAGGGAGTTACTCCAGAAGTCTATCTCCCGCTCACACTCCCTGATGGCCCTCAACCTCTCCACCTCCTCCTTGAGCTCCGCCACCATGCGGACCAGGTCATCCACCTGCTCGCACCTCACGCACGCAGTTTCTCTGCCTCCCGCCGATGGCAGCAACAGGCTCAGACACTCCTTGCATCCGGTGACCTGAACTGCGGCATTTTTTAACGGGTAGTCGGTCTGCGTGTGTACCGACTTTCTGGAGAGCGCGCCGTGCCTGGTGGCGACCATTATCGCCTAGTTACGGCTGTTGTTAAGGAGTTGTTGTTTGTGTGTAGGGGGAGCGCTCTGCCCTTCCTGCGCGCCCTGCCTGCGCGAACTGCCGCGCTAACTGCCGCGCCACTCCCTCTGACGCGCCACGCCCTGTTTGCCAGCCCTGGTCGCCGCGCTCCTGGTCGCTCGCGCTCCCTAGGGGCTGCTTTTGAAGGGCTGGGGAGGGGGCGCTGCTGGCTCCGCCTTCGCCTCGTCAGCCTCCCTCACGAGGGCTACCGGGTCCTGGCGGCTCCCTCAAGTAGGCTCGATGCCGGACAAAATTAGCCCTGCCTGGCCCGATCCACCGCTCCACTGCAGAACGCGTCTGCCCCGGAGCCGATCGCCTCGGCAAAAATTACTCAAATATGTAGATAAGAGCAGAGCTTTTTTTTTTTTTTTCTGTAATAATTTTCCTACAACAAGAAAATAGAATGGAAAAGAATATTCCAGAATTAAAACTAAAGAGAAAAATTTCCTTGAGTGGATAAGCCAACCATAAAATTTATTCTCTGTCTTACAGCACTGAACATCAACTGTCTTATTCATTATAATATGACCTAGATCTTCAGGGTTATGTTTGTAATATAACAATGATGTCATCATATCTTCAGCAGATCTTTACAACAAATGATTGATATTAGAGACTTGATATACACACTGTATATATTCCCATGTCTTCCCAATGTTAGCATTTTTGCTAACAACTGTCATTGGTATAGGAGCAATGTTTATTGCCTTGATATTGCTATTACCTACCTTTTCTGTCACCAAAGTTATTAAAAAACATATAGATGTTTCTACATTAATTGAAAGTTAAGAGTTAAGAAAGTTAAGAAAGAGAAGCTTCAGGTGAAGGGAATCTATAATTTCAAGCAAAATATATTTGATATGGAAGTTTATCTTTAGGGATAATTTAATGGATGTGTTGCAACAAGTTAGTCACTTTGAGAGAGAGAGAGAGTGAGAACACATATATGCACTTCTAATGCAACAGTACCCTCATTTGCACATGCAAATGTTATGATTAAGTACCACTTGATCATAAAAGTAACCTAGGTTCTTTGAGCAATGTGAGTGGTTTCAATGGTTTAAGTGATACTTTGAGCCATATCCCAGTGAAAAATCAACATGTGAAAAACAATAACAGAACAAATCCCTTCCCCCCTCCCCTCCCACCCCCTTTCACAGAGTCAAAAAATTGTCTAGGTTGGAAGAGAACTCAAGATCATCGAGTCTAACCTCTGACCTAACACTAACAAGTCCCCCACTAAACCATATCACTAAGTTCAACATCTAAATGTCTTTTAAAGACCTCCAGGGATGGTGACTCCACCACTTCCCTGGGCAGCCCATTCCAATGCCTCACAACTCTCTCAGTAAATAAGTTTTTCCTAATATCCAACCTAAAACACCCCTGGTGCAACTTCAGCCCATTCCCCCTCATCCTGTCATCAGGCACGTGGGAGAATAGACCAATCCCCACCTCACTGCAGCCTCCTTTAATGTACTTATAAAGAGCTATAAGGTCACCCCTGAGCCTCCTCTTCTCCAGGCTGAACAAACCCAGCTCCCTGAGCCACTCCTTGTAAGACTTGTTATCCAGACCCTTCATCAGCTTGGTCGCCCTTCTCTGGACTCTCCTGAGAACCTCGATGTCCTTCTTGTAGCGAGGGGCCCAAAACTGAACACAGTACTCGAGGTGCAGCCTCACCAGAGCTGAGTACAGGGGGACGATCACTTCCCTCGACCTGCTGGCCTCACTGCTTCTTATGCAAGCCAGGATGCTGTTGTCCTTCTTTGCCACCTGAACACACTGCTGCTAAGCTTTTTTTTAAGCTTAGCCAGTAATTTTCAGCACTAAATTTCATATATCCACTTATCCAAATTTCTGTCTTCCATTTTCACTTGGGAACCCAAGCTTCACAAAAGTATTTATGTTGATCTCATCCCTACCACATCTCTAAAATTCCTAGAGAGCTTATCCTCATATCACCCTATGAGTTAAGATAGTAAATTGAAATACCAACAATGAGAAAAGATGATGTTACTCATTTCATACACCTTTATTCATACAGGAAGTTAAGTACTCATTTTCATTTAGTTATTTAGGCTGCATGCATGGCCAGAGAACCTCCTTCTCCAATCATCTCAGCAGTGGTTGTCGAGGCAGCCACTATCCTGAGGTCATCTCAGGAGACAATGGCTGACTGTGTGAGAAACTGAATTGAACCTTTGATACAGATTGAAGTAGGTAGAAGACGTATACAGATGTTATAAAGGCCTTTGAGTAACCTCTCTGACCTTCAGTTGCTACTCAAAAACAATACAGATTTCCCCTGACTTGCCTACCAGACCTCTGTGAATTCCTCAGGAATGTCTCAAATTGTACAATATGCCTATGTTTGGACAAATGAATGGCATCCCTATAACTAGGTATACTGAATTTCACCGTTAGTGATTTTCATGAAATTAGAGAGACAATCTAGGTAGAATGAAGGAATTGAAATCAAGTGCCCACATCCTCAGTTAATATTTCTATTCCCGAAGTTCACTTATCCAAAATATCTATGCTACTGTCTTTACGAGTAAACTTGTCACTTAATACTAATCTCTTTGGAATCACTGAATCACTTCCTGCAACTGAATAATTTTCTAGCTCTTGACTTTTGTTCTGTTGCAATATCATTCTCTGCTGTAGCAGTTTGAACTAAATAAATGTGGTAGTTTTACCGTGCTAGGCAGCTAAACACCACAACCGCTCTCTCACTCCCCCTTCTTAGATGAGGAGGGGAAGAAGTAAGGTAAAGAACAACTCACAGGTTGAGATAAGGATAATTCAATTAAATGGAAAAAAATTATTAAGGAAATATTATTATTAACTAAACAATTTAACTAAAAGAGAAAAAAAAAAAAAGAGGAAAAGGGAAAAAAAAAATATATATATATATATAAATAAAAAATAAATGCTGTGTGAAAGTGCAGAGGAAAAAAATTACTCTCTACTTCCAACAGATGAGCGATACTTGACCACATCCTTGAAGCAGGGCCTCAACACATGTAGCTGGTGTTTGGGAGGAGGACCAAAGTTTTCACAATGAGATCCCACCCTTCCCCTCTTCTTCCTGTTTCCACCTTTTATTGCCGAGTGTGCCATCATATGGTATGGAATATCCCTTTGGTTGATTTAGGTCAGCTGCCCTGGTGATTTTTCTTTTCTCACCTTTTTGCCCACCCCCTTGGAGGGTTAGATAGAGTCCTGATGTTGTGCCGGCACTGCTGACACAACACTGATGTGATAACACTGCTGTTCTAGCTACAAGTGCAGAGCACAGCACTGTATGGGCTGCTGCAGGGAAAGTTAACATCCCAGCCAGACCCAATACAATAAAATAAAGGGCAAAGAAGTTTGATCTGTGCTCTATACATTCCTTTTTACTCACCTTAACTAACTTGCAGACTCTTCTTTTAGTCTAGAGCTTATGTAGTTAAATTGTACTGTTCCTACAACCTACTGGGGAAAAGTGCTGAAATAAGTGCACCATCATGAAAATTACATGACAGAGAGTGTGGAAAGAAGCAGATTTTGTGCATTTTTTTTTTTTTTTTTAAATAGAATGATTAATACTTTGGAGAAAATCTAAACTCGTATTTCCAATTATTATTTCATCAAGTACTTACAGAATCATACTATGTATTTAAAACAGTACACAAAGAAAACAGATAGGCATATTGATTGTAGAAAATTATTATATAATAATCATACATGTATGTCGTGGTTTAACCCGGCTGGCAGCTAAACACCACGCAGCCGTTCGCTCACCCTCCCCCCTCCCTCTCTGGGACGGGGGAGAGAAATGGAAAGTGAAGCCCGTGAGTTGAGATAAAGACAGTTTAATAAGACAGGAAAATAATAATAACAAAATAATAATAACAATAATAACAATAATGTTACAATGGTGATAATAGGAAAATAATAATAATATGTACAAACAAGTGATGCACAATGCAATTGCTCACCACCCGCTGACCGATGCCCAGCCTAACCCCGAGCAGTCCGGCCCCCTCCCCCCGGCTAGCCACCCCTATATATTGTTTAGCATGACGTCAGATGGTATGGAATACCCCTTTGGCTAGTTTGGGTCACCTGTCCTGGGTCTGTCCCCTCCCAGCTCTTACTGCACCCCCAGCCTGCCTGTTGGCAGGACAGAGCAAAAGGCTGAGACGTCTTTGGCTTGGTATAAGCACTGCTCTGCAACAATTAAAACATCGGGGTGTTATCAGCACTCTTCTCATCCTAAGCCAAAACACAGCATTCCACCAGCTACTAGGAAGAAAATTAATTCTGTTTTAACTGAAACCAGGACAATGTAGTAGAAGAAACAGACACGAGCTGGAAAGAACAAGTAAATATTAGGTTAGTAGCAATCATAGAATCATAGAATCATAGAATGGTTTGGGTTGGAAGGGAGCTTAGATATAACCCAGTTTCAACCCCTCTGACGTGCAGGGACAGATTCTACCAGATCAGATTGCTCAAAACCCTCTCCAACCTGCCTTAAATATACTGTGAAGATTTAGTTTACAGATAGAGATACATAGGTCAAAAAGATCATAAAAAGTGCCCAGTAAAATTCCAGAATTCCAGTTATGGGAGATAGGTGGTGAGTGGATTATCCTGTATAATAAATTAAAAAGCTATTTAGAGATTTATGAATCATTTGTATTAATATATAAATAAATAATAATAAAATAAACATTAGTTTCTTTTTGATTATAACTATTGGTAATAGTAACAGCAATAGCCTTGAAGAAGCTGAAAGCATAGCACAAATAAAATTACTGTAGTTCTTGGTTCCCTCTGTATATCAGCTAGTTGTATCACCTGTCAGCTACTAGAAAAATCTTCCCATGATTTTCAACTACATAAGTAAAATATACATAACATATTCAAAAATTTTTTTCACTTCCTTGGATGCAAATCTTTGTATTCCATTGACTTCTTTTTTATGTATATCTTTTTATATTCATTCACTAAATAGAAGACTCATCTCACGAGACATTTCTACTTTTAAATTTAAATTATCTAATATTTTTTTGCAAGCAAAAAATATGTAAAATAAATTAAAATTGAAATAGTGACACAAATACAGTGTCTACTTGCACAGCAACTGGTCTGCGTAGGTAGGGGATGTTCCAGGAAAAGAACACTTATCCAGTTTACTAGAGAATTTCATAATGCAGAACTGCTTGATGAATACATTGGCAAATAGCTACTCTTGGTGACAGGAACTGTCAGAACTCCACTAACTCTATGAAGTAAATTTCAGGACAAAACCAGGCAGTATAACAAGAGAAATCAGACTAAATAAAATGTTTAACTTTATCATAAGATATAGTGACTATTAACATTTCTGTACCAAGAAGAGAATCAGACTTGCTTTGTCCAGTTTCTGACTCTCCTTCCAGTGCACCAGCAAAGGGTGAAAGAAAGGACTTCTCTTCAAGCTCCACATTTAATATGACAATCAGGAAAAATATTTTGTCTTTATATTCATGAAGCAGAATCCTCTGAGTTTCTACATGTTCCTAAGAACAGCTGGCGGACAACTGTGTGCACCTACATCCTTTATTATTTTAGATGTCCTTAAAAGTATAGAAAGTATCAGTATTAATTTTAATTTTGCCATGCATATCCTTGGTTTATTTTCTTCGTATATCTGACTGCAGTGATTCGCAAGCAAAAAGTATAACTAGAACTGTATAAAGTATAACAGTATAAAGACATGGCTAGCACATTGTTTGGGAAGATAACTTTTGCAAGTAAAGTTGAGTAAGTACAATGTCATAATGGAGGGCCTGAGGCTAAAAGATTTCAAAATTTTTCTGTCTAGATGGCAGTAAGACTCAGTCCTCAGAAATAGTTTAGCAAGGATAGAAGAATTGAGGTACAAACTCTGAGGAACAGTTTTTAGGCTGATAAGTTCATCTTAGCTCTGATGGAGATAATATTCTTTATGCAAAGGTACATGTACTCTGCTTGCAATTGTTTTTCTGTTTCAACTTATTTTTCTGTAATGTGCTTCTTTGAGAAAATATACTGTGAAGCCATATAGATGGTGTCCTTGACCAATGTTTTTGTAGATTAAACTCTTAACAAATAAACAGCCTATATAACTATTACGTTTCCCCATTTCTTCTTGTTGAGATGTTTTACAGCCTCCGTTCAGGCACATGTCTAATTTCCCAGATGCTGGAAATATAAGCATTGCCAAACACATCTTACCCTGACACAAAGCTGGAAAAGCAGGTGGGATGCAGCTGGACACGCCCAGGTCTAACAATACAGTCTCAGTATGAAGACAGTAAGAATAAGATGTAATCATGAATAAAAAATAGAGAAGGAACTATAAGAATTGCTAAAAGTTGGGTTGCAATTCTAACTTGATTTTCAAAATTTTTTATTATATGTTGAAAGAGATTGAAGTGACTGAAAGCTGGGGGAAGAAATTGTTGCACCCACCTCCAAAAAGACACGATAATCAACCCATGGAAATTAAGATCTCAATTAGTCCCCAGGAAAATCACAGGACAACTCCTCTCAGATTACATCTATGGATATGGAGCAGTCAGTATGCATTTACTGAAGAATCATTCTGACCAACTTCTAGCACTGATATGTGTGGGGGAGGTTGAACTGAAGACCCCCAGATATTCCTTAATACTTCAGTTATCCTGTGATTTCTGTGATCATCCAGTCGGTCACTGTGGAACATTGTTCCCTGTTATTTTGGCTCTTTATATCAAAGTCAATCTTGCATGTGTCAGAAGATCCTATCAGAGATGCTAAAGTTATCACTCATTAATTCCAAAGTTGTGGAAAGAATCTAAGCAGCACAAAAGTGGCAAGGATCCAGATTGTACTTAGAAAATAAAATTGCACAAAGAAAACTATGTAAGGAAAGTATTGGTAGAAAATTGTTTTATGCAAAATAAAAAATCTTTATGAGCTCAGTACTATCTTGTGTTCCTTATTATCCATCTTTTTAAGGTTTTATTTTCTATCCAGCTATCTTCATACTTTCTGTCCTATTCTATCCTACATCATCTTAATGCTTCTACTGTCTCCTCTTTCCCTTGTTTCGTTACATGCATACATTGTCACTACATTAGCTATAATTTTGCACTGTAATTTTGAACAACTCAATAAAGGGTATATATAGTAAATTATTTTATCTTATTTCAGTGATCGTTTGCTAGATAATGACTACAGGTTTACTACAATTGTAGAAAACAGAGACCATATATGTATTAAACAACTACTTTCTAATCTCAGGTTATTAGATAAAATGAATAATTACTGTTCAAAAAGATCATAAGTCATTACTTGGTTTCTGTTTGATTATCATGAGTAAGATTTTTATGACCTGTCCACAAGTAATGAAAATATATTACTATATGAATAAATGTCATACATGGTAATGTCTTAAGAACTATTCAGCATTGTAAATGTGTTCTTGGTGCAATTATGAAACTTATAAGCAGCACTATTAGTGAAATATTTTACATAAATCCATGCTGTTTAGATATTTTATTGTAAATGGTAAAAATAGATATTCTAACAGAAAATTCAAGGAGAAAAAAAAATGATAAAAATCTAGTATAACTTTTTGCCTCAACTATGTTGGTTCTGAAAGGACTGTTCTATATAGGGCTACTATACAATAACAATGAACTTCTGATCAAGTCTTGGAATTCAGGTGAGAATGGGTACTTGTAGGAACTCATCATCTGGGAATTCAAATAGATTGTATTTTTGTTTTTGCACATTATAGATAACAGTTATGATGTACAGGTAGATCCAGTCAACATTCTTAGTCTGAAGATAGAATCATGGAATCTTAGAATTATAGAATCACAGGTCAACCCAGGTTTGGGTTGGAAGGAACCTTAAAGACCATCTAATTCCAACCCGTTCACCACTGGCAGGGACACCTCCCACTAGGACAGGTCGATCAAAAACCCATCCAACTTGGCCTTAAACACTTCCAGGGATGTGGCATCCCCAATTTCTCTGGACAACCTGTTCCAGGGCCTCACCACCCCGAGTGAAAAATTTCTTCCAAATATCTAATGTAAACCTACCCTCTTTTAGTTTAAAGTCACTACTCCTTGTCCTGTTGCTACACCCCCTGACAAACTGTCTCTGTGCAGCTTTACGTGTAGGCCACCTTTAGGTATTGGAAGGCTGCAATGAGGTCTCTCTGGAGCCTTCTCTTCCCCAGGCTGAACCATCTCTCAGCCTGTTTTCATGGGAGAGATGCTCCAGACCTTTGATCATCTACATGACCCTTCTCTGGACTCATTCTTATATTTCCATGCCCTTCTTGCGCGGGGGGACCCCAGAGCTGAACATGGTACTCCAGGTGGGTCTCATCACAGCAGAGTAGAGGGGGAGAATCACATCCCTAAATGTGCTAGCCACATTTCTTTTGATGCAGCTTTTGATACAGTTGGCTTTCTGGTCTACAAGTGCACATTGCTGGTTGATATTGAATTTTTCATCAGCAAATACTCCCAAGTCCTTCGTCTCAGAGCTGTTTTCAATCCATTCTCTACTCAGCCTGTATTTGTGCTAGGGATTGCCCTGGCCCAGATGAAGGAATTTGCACCTGGCCTTGTTGAACTTCATGAGGTTTGCACAGGCCTACCTTTCAAGCTTTTCAAGCCTGTCAAGGTCTTTCTGGATGGCATCCCATCCCTCCAGCATATTAAATGCACCACACACTTTGGTGTCATTGGCAAAGTTGCTGGTGGTGCACTCAATCTCACTGTCCATGTAACCAACAAAGATGTCAGGTAGTCCCAGTCCCAGTACTGACCCCTGATGTAGACCACTCATTGCTGATCTCCACCTGGACAGTAAACCATTGACTTAAACACTTTGAGTGCAGCCATCCAGCCAATTCCTTACCCACTAAGTACTCTATTCATCAAAACCATTTTCCTCCAATTTAGAGACAAGGGTACAACAGGGGACAGTGTCACATGGTTTGCACAAGTTCAGGTAGATGACATCAGTTGCTCTTCCCCTATCTACCAATGCTGTAACCCTGTTGCAGAAGACCACTACATTTTTCAGGCAAAATCTGCCCTAAGTGAAGCCATGTTGGTTGTCACCAATCACATCCTTATTTTCCATGTAGCTTACCATTATATCCAGGAAGATCTTCTCCAGGATCTTGCTGGGCACAGAGGTGAGACTGTCTGGCCTATTTCCCTGGGTATTCCTTTTTTCCCTTTTTAAAAATTGGGGTTAGTCTTCCCCCCTTCCAGTCAGTGGGAACATCTCTGAATTGCTGCAGCTCCTCAAATATGATGGATAGTGGCTTGACAAATACATCTGCCAGTTCCCTCAAGGACCTGTGGATGTATCTCACCAGGTACCATGGACTTGTTATAAATGGCTCAAGATTCAAATTAGGATTAAATAAAAAAATAGGATTTATTGAAAGAATATAAAGGAATAGAGGTAAGCAAACAGCGCTGGGTGCACCTGGAGTCTCCGCTCCACCAGGACGCACACCAGTTATATCAAGCAGCTGATTTTTATGCTCCTAGACTAATACATATTCATTACTACTTCTAAAAAAAATAGATTATTAAAATTAGCTTCCGGGGTGCAGTCCCTCCTACTGGAGCATGCGCAGTCTCCTCTGGGGTCTCTTCTGGGTGTCTCTAGGGGTCTTTCATGCTGAAGGCTCATAGTCTTCCTCTCCCCCTTTGTACTTACTGGGCACCATGCCAAGTTTATAGAACATCCTCTTCAAGTCTTGTCTCCCAGCCATCCTTCAGCTTCTTTCTCCTTCCTCTTTATCTCTCGGCCCCCCCCTAACCAGATACCAAAGATCCACATAGTATCCCATAACAGTCACTAGTTGTTATCAGTTGTTCTGAAACTCCCAGACACACGAGTAATTAAAACATTCTTCCCCAGCCATTCACAGACACATCTATAGCAGTGTTAGAAATAGAAGTCCGGAATAACAAAAGCAAACAGGTTCATAAATTTAAGAAGTGATAAATTGACTAGAATGAGGGGGAGACTGGGACACACTGCATCTGTGGTTCAAGAATTAAATTGCCAGTGCAGGGCCCAGAGGCAGACAGGATTCAAACAGAATTGTTCTTTATGGACACGAATTGTTAAAACATTCCTCACAGACTTGTGCACCTTCAGGTTCCTTAGATAGCCTTGAACCTGATCTTCTCCTACATTGGGCAGTTCATCATTCTTCCAGTTCCTGCCTTTGCTTTCTGGGGCCCAGATTATGTGTCTGGAGATCTTATCTGTGAAGACTGAGGCAAAAAAGTCCTTGCCTCAGCCTTTTTCATAACCCATGTGAGCAGGTCTGCCACTTCCTTCTGGAGAGAGGCTACCATTTCTCTAATCTTCCTTTTATCACTGACATACCTATAGTAGCCCTTCTTATTGTCCTTGACATTCCTGGAAAAATGTAATTCTAATCAGGCTTTGGCTTTCCTAACCTGGCTGCTCAGACAATGTCTCTGTGTCCCTCGCAAGGTATCTCTCGTTGCTTCCACTTTGTATGCCTTTTTCTTCTGTTTAAGCTTAGTCAGAAGCTCTTTGTTCATCCATGCAGGACCCCTGGCATTTTTTGCCTGACTTCCTTTTTGTTTGGATGCATCGCTCCTGAGCTTGCAGGAGGTAATAATCATTGAATATTAACCAACATTCTCAGCCCCACTTCTGTCCAGGGCTTTGTCCCATGTTACTATACCAAGCAGATTCCTGAAGAGGCCAGTCTGTTCTCCCAAAGTTCAGGATAGTGAGTTTGTTGTGCTGCCTCCTTGCTGCTCTCTGAATCCAAAACTGAACCATTTCAAGGTCACTGCAGGCAAGGCTGCCCTTGAGCTTCAAAGAATCACAGAATCATAAAATGGCTGAGGCTGGAAGGGACCTCTGAAAAGCATCTGGTCCAATCTCCCCACTGAGCAGGATTACCTAGAGCACATTGCAAAGGATGGCATCCGGGCAAGTTTTGAATATCTCCAGAGAAGGAGACTCCACAGCCTCTTTGGGCAACCTGTTCCAGAGCTTCTTCTTCACATTCCCCACCAGTCCGTCATTATTGGTGAGAATGAGTTCCAGCACAGAACCTCTCCTCAATGGCTCCACTATCACTTGAAGAAGAAAGTTGTGATCAGTGAATTCCAGGAACCTCTTGGATTACCTCTTCCCTGCTGTGTTGTCCTTCCAACAGATATTGGGGTGGCTGAAGTCCCTCATGAGGACCAGGGCTTGTTAATATGGAGCTGCTTTTATCTGTCTGTAGAGGTCCTCATCTGCTTGATCTTCCTGATGAGGTGGTCTGTAGCATACTCCCATTATAATATCACCTGTCTCTGCCCTGCCTTTAATCCTGACCTCTAAACGCTCTGTCAGTTCCTCATCCATCCCCAGGGAAGAGCTCTATGCACTTCAGCTGCCCATTGACATAAAGGGCATTGCCCTCCCTCCTTGCCTTCCCTGTCTTTCTTAAAGAGTCTGTATCCTTCTAACACTGCTATCAAAACCCTTTGATTCTTCAAATCTCTGGAGTAATGAGAAGGTATAGGTTGTCTGTGGACCTTGCAATTATGGTGTAACACATTTAGATAATAATTAATAATAATTAATTAATAATAATAATATTAATAATAATAATAATAAAACCACAAAGTTGGGAACTTTCAATAAAAATATCTGTATAAAAATGAAGGGAGAATACTTCTTACTAGGATTTAGATTTCTCTAACTTTTGTCTAAAGCTTTGTTTAATTGTTCCAGTTAACTATCCAATGTTGTAAGACTTTATCAAAAATGTTTAAGTATTGCTGTACTAGTTTAACATTGTAGACGTATATAAGACGTATTTTCTAAAATATTTCTTAACTGACATATTTTCTTTACTAAGGTAGTCAACTTCATGCTCTCTAGTAAACGATAAAACAAAAGTGAAAAGGACAGACTATATTTACATATAGATTTACATCTAGATATGCAAATAAATCCTGATGTATTTCTGCTGCTGGCTTTCACTTGGACTCTAAATTTAACTGGGATTCCCTTCCCTTCCCTTCCCTTCCCTTCCCTTCCCTTCCCTTCCCTTCCCTTCCCTTCCCTTCCCTTCCCTTCCCTTCCCTTCCCTTCCCTTCCCTTCCCTTCCCTTCCCTTCCCTTCCCTTCCCTTCCCTTCCCTTCCCTTCCCTTCCCTTCCCTTCCCTTCCCTTCCCTTCCCTTCCCTTCCCTTCCCTTCCCTTCCCTTCCCTTCCCTTCCCTTCCCTTCCCTTCCCTTCCCTTCCCTTCCCTTCCCTTCCCTTCCCTTCCCTTCCCTTCCCTTCCCTTCCCTTCCCTTCCCTTCCCTTCCCTTCCCTTCCCTTCCCTTCCCTTCCCTTCCCTTCCCTTCCCTTCCCTTCCCTTCCCTTCCCTTCCCTTCCCTTCCCTTCTCTTCTCTTCTCTTCTCTTCTCTTCTCTTCTCTTCTCTTCTCTTCTCTTCTCTTCTCTTCTCTTCTCTTCTCTTCTCTTCTCTTCTCTTCTCTTCTCTTCTCTTCTCTTCCCTCTTATTTTTTGCATCAAGTAATTTTTATTTTTTTTTTTCCTAACCAGATTGAAGGGGCAGTCCCTTTTCTGAACATTTTTTACTTCTAGGTATGGCATAACGAGTGTGCCCAGAATCATCTAAGACAATTCATTATCTAATCCTATATGCTCATACATCATGATATTAACAAGGCCACACAAAAATAACCCAATATTTGAAAGCACGAAAAATATATTTCTGGAAAATATGAGGAGTTAATTCAATTCAGATAATATCTACTGGGGGAAGATGGGAGCAGGACAGTATAAGAAACACGTGGCAATGAAAATACTTAGAATGAATGAAAATAATCAGAAGAAAAAGAAACACATTTTTCATTTTAGGTTATACATTTTATTCAACTGCTGTGAGTTGATAATGTGTGCAGGTTTGTTAATAAATGAAATGACATGAATGAATAATCCCATTTTATCTTCATCTTACATGTTTGCCATAAGACATCAACTCTTTCCTTGCTGATTTCTTGATTTTTTTTTTTTTTTTGCCATGTACTTTTACAAATATATATATAAATAAAATATATTATAATTATATAAAAATATATAATTATTGTATAAAAAATATTTTATACAAATAAAACCAAATCACAAAATTTCTTTCTGCACATCTTTGACTTACTAATTGTCTACTAAAAGATGATTAAAGGATAAAATTATATATTCTCACTCCAAAGGTTCTAGTTTAGGCTCTACAGACTGTATTGTTTTGTCACTGAACAATACAATAACAATAATTAGAAACTTCTGATATTTTCTTGTGATCATAGAATTAACTGAAAGGTGTTAAATCCAGTAGGTAATTAGAGATTGGTTTGTGTCAGCCGTAACTCCTTGTACTCTTCATCCATAATCTGATTAACAGATCAATACAACACAAGCTTATCTCTAGCTATTGATCTAAACCTCTCTACATATAACAAAAGCCTGATTCTGAAAAATTACAGTATAAAAGGAGAGGATGTGTAAATATCTGTCATTTGATAGCTTGCATCTATATTATTCCCATATTTATTGAACAGAGTAGATCATTTTTCAGTGTTTAAAAGACTAACATCTGCTTAAATATTCACAGAATTGCAGAAAGTTCATCAAGCAGATGGAAATTAAAATACAAAACCTTATAGTTTATTTTATTAACCCTATGAACAGTAAGGTGGAATTATTCATGTAGCTCATAGACAGTCCATTAAGTTCAAAAGTGATCCTGTCACCAATGCTGAGATTTTTCTCTCAAAAAGAGATGGGAAGAGTAAAGCAACTGAAACTTTCAGCTCTTCAATTTCTGGTATCCTGTCAAAAAAGGCAGATATTTTACACCAAATTAATCTTTGAAAATTTTGCACATGAATGCACAATGATTACAGACAAGATAAAAAGGTATTGATAGAGGCTAGTTATGACAGATTTCTATTTCCAAGTTGCATTACTTTTAATTTATTTTATCCTGGAAAAGAGGAGACATTCTTTCGCTCTCAAAGTTTCTTGCTGATAGCAAGCAATTACAGTAAATTGGCAGATGAAACATCATTTGAAATATTTCAGATTTGATTAACTGTCACCAAAATCAAAGAAGGGAAAAGGAGAGTCTAGACTGGAGCTGACAGACTTAGGGTCTACCCAGAGTATATCTCAAAAATGCTGACTTCTGAAAGCAAAAGGGTTGGCATTCTGCCAAATAGTCTTCCCTGGAGTTGGGTACAATGAAAACTTCAGCTACTTTTACTGGATATTCGAAGTCTGCTCCAAAGCCAGAGCATTCCTGTAGCACGATTTCCTTCATGCTTATCTTATAGGTCTCTCTATTTCAGAACTGACTATTTACAGTAATCTAAGTGTTACTTCTATAAACAATCTTACTGATTTGCACATAAATATAAATGTGTGTTTCCCTTCCTTTTGTACGATACACCTGTGGATTTGTCCACGAAAACAGGATAAACAACCAGATTAAATACAGTACATATGGCTCTGGAAGATACTTTTCCAGAGCTATGCTCTACATCTAAGGAGTCTCATCACCCAAGGGAAGAGCAGCTTAGCAATCTCAGGAATTCCAGATCTAACCAGGCATTGTAGCCTGATGGAAATGTAGTAAATTTGAGTGAAAATTTGTAATAACTAACCTTAAAGATACCATAAATAGAGAAATGCTAAATATTAATAAGTAGTTAGAAGAGTATTTTAGATGCTTAAAGTTATGTGACATCAATTTCCAGGGACCGTGAGAAACCTGGGGATAAAGAACATATTTGGCCAAATATGCACTGAAGTTATCTTAAATTGCACTTGAAAAAAAAAAAAAAAAAAAAAAAAAAAAAAAAAAAAAAAAAAAAAACATGAAAGAACCCATTAAATAAATAAATAAATAAAAAGTAGGTTTAAATCTAAGAAAAAAAAATACCCTGATCTCATTCACAGAAAAACAGGTTATTTAAGAAAATATACAATCCACACATGGGGAGGTTATATCGTAAAAAGAGGTGACATAAACAGTAAGCAGGATATCTAAGAAAACATAGAGTGCTGAATAGCTCACATAATTGGTGAGTTACAGAATCAGAATTTCTAGGCTGGAAGAGACCTCAAGATCATCAAGTCCAACCTCTGACCTAACGCTAACAGTCCCCACTAAACCATATCCCTAAGCTCTACATCTAAACGTCTTTTAAAGACTTCCAGGGATGGTGACTCCACCACTTCCCTGGGCAGCCTGTTCCAATGCCTCACAACCCTTTCGGTAAAGAAGTTCTTCCTAACATCCTGCCTAAAACTCCCCTGGCACAACTTAAGCCCATTCCCCCTCGTCCTGTCACCAGGCACGTGGGAGAATAGACCAATCCCCACCTCGCTACAGCCTCCTTTAAGGTATCTGTAAAGAGCAATAAGGTTGCCCCCGAGCCTCCTTTTCTCCAGGCTGAACAAGCCCAGCTCCCTCAGCCACTCCTCGTAGGACTTGTTCTCCAGGCCCCTCACCAGCTTCGTCGCCCTTCTCTGGACCTGCTCAAGCACCTCCATGTCCTTCTTGTAGCGAGGGGCCCAAAACTGAACACAGTACTCGAGCTGCGACCTCACCAGAGCTGAGTACAGGGGGATGATCACTTCCCTAGCCCTGCTGGCCACACTGTTTCTTATGCAAGCCAGGATGCTGTTGGCCTTCTTGGCCACCTGAGCACACTGCTGGCTCATATTCAGCCAACTATCAACCATCACTCCCAGGTTCTTCTCTGCCTGGCAGCTCTCCAACCACTCATCTCCCAGCCTGTAGCTCTGCTTGGGGTTATTGCGCCCCATGTGCAGGACCCGGCACTTGGCCTTGTTAAACTTCATGCAGTTGACCTCAGCCCATCGGTGCAGCCTATCCAGATCCTCCTGCAGAGCCTTCCTACCCTCAAGCAGATCGACACACGCGCATAGCTTGGTGTCATCTGCAAACTTACCTCGTTAAAGATAATAAAAAACTCAGGTAGAACATAACTATATAACTCTAATAAACTCCACTGAATTTTGCAGGTGTTCCTTCTGCATTAATAATTTTGATATCCTGTATTTTAATGCAGTTTCATTTTTGTTAAGAGAGTTTCTTAAGTATCTGAAGGTTTTGTTGGCTTTGATTGGTTGGTCTTATTAGGCTCCTTGAAGAGCTCATTATAAATCTGGATATGACACAGGACACATTTGCTCTTCCCCTATCCACTAGTGCTGTAACCCCATCATAGATGGCCATAGATTTGTCAGGCACAAAATATCCTTAGAGAAGCCATGTTGGCTATGTTGGCTGAAATGATTATTTTGGTAGTAACCAGTATATGTATTATGAAAAACAAAATAAAACAAAACAAAAAAGAAAAAAGAAAAAGAAAAAGAAAAAGAAAAAGAAAAAGAAAAAGAAAAAGAAAAAGAAAAAGAAAAAGAAAAAGAAAAAGAAAAAGAAAAAGAAAAAGAAAAAGAAAAAGAAAAAGAAAAAGAAAAAGAAAATGGAAAAGGAAAAGAAAAAGAAAAAGAAAAAGAAAAAACAGCTTTTTTTAATGTCTCTTTGTGTCCTTCCCATATGCTTATGTGCATTGTCCTTGCCAAAGTGTTGGTTTAATCCACTTTTCCAGTCACAATTGTTTTAGTCCTTAACAGGACTTCTCTCATTTCTTCTACTTAAACTTGATTTTTCCTTAATAGTTGAAAGACACTTAGACAGCTTCACACTAATTTCAGTGGGCATTGAGTTTTATCTAATTCAGCAAGCAAGCCTTTGTTAATTAGGCCTCACAGGGTAAGTGATTGTAAAGAATGTCTCTAACTGTCACTGATCAATACCAGCAACAGAGGCAGTTCTAGCAGTCAATTAATTGTGTTTCTGAGAAGGAAGAAGGGTCTTATTCTTGTTAAGTTTACATTCTTTTTTTAAAAAATTGTGAGGCACCTCATCCTATTCTCCTACCAGGTCCAGCTAGGTACAAACAAATACATTTCCCCTTTTCTGATGGTGCAGAAGGTTCATCAGCAGTGATGCTCTGTGCAGCTCAGATGTACTGTCCAGCAGTACCTTATGATTCCACAGACATGAACCTGACCAACAGGGAAGTCAAAGCTCCAGCAAAACCAGCAAAGATTTTTTGTTTGAGCCTGGAGACATGGGCTCTGTTTGAGTAGGTCAGTATAAGTATACTATTGTGGTTTAACCCAGCCGGCAGCTAAACACCACGCAGCCGTTTGCTCACCCTCCCCCCTCCCTCTCTGGGACGGGGGAGAGAAATGGAAAGTGAAGCCCGTGAGTTGAGATAAAGACAGTTTAATAAGACAGGAAAATAATAATAACAATAACAATAACAATAATAATAATAATAATAATAATACAATGATGATAATAGTACTACTAATAATAATATGTACAAACAAGTGATGCACAATGCAATTGCTCACCACCCGCTGACCGATGCCCAGCCTAACCCCGAGCAGTCCACCCCCCTCCCCCGGCTAGCCACCCCTATATATTGTTTAGCATGATGTCAGATGGTATGGAATACCCCTTTGGCTAGTTTGGGTCACCTGTCCTGGGTCTGTCCCCTCCCAGCACCCCCAGCCTGCCTGTTGGCAGGACAGAGCGAAAGGCTGAGATGTCCTTGGCTTGGTATAAGCACTGCTCTGCAACAATTAAAACATCGGGGTGTTATCAGCACTCTTCTCATCCTAAGCCAAAACACAGCATTCCACCAGCTACTAGGAAGAAAATTAATTCTGTTCTAATTGAAACCAGGACATATACAGAAACTATTTTAATGTAATTCTACTTTGCAGTCCTGCAAAGAGAAAAGGTGGGTATGGAGAAAAAGAGATCACAAACATTTACATCTGCTGGTCTTATATTTCAGTGAGGATATACATGTATAAATAAATATGCATTTGTATATAAAGTAGAACTTTTGGTACCTCTAATGATTGAACATATTCTCTTCTGCCTTTCAGAATTTTATTATTATTTTTTTTTTTCCAATAAGCTCCTGTTCTTCTCTCTGGGGAGATTATGAAGCCACTATTCCTACCACTGAGGACCTAGTATTAAAGAAAAACAACAAGACATCACTGATCTGTTATAATACAACATAAAAAAATAAGAGCTAGTCTCTCTAAAAGAACTGGATAGGAAAATTATTTCTCCATTCATGGAAGAGTTTTGAAAATTTAGAGATTTTCTCATCACACATCATGTACTTTCAAAACAGTACAGAATTGTAAAGAGATTGACTCTTCGCTTCTTCATTGAAAGATCAAGGAATATAAGTGGATAAGTGGAATATAAATTGGACTCGATGATCTTGAGGTCTCTTCCAACCTAGACAATTCTGTGATTCTATGATTCTGTGAAGTGGAATTAACAATGAGAACATATATTTTATTTATTTATTTATTTATTTATTTATTTATTTTTCCTATGTAAGTCACTTTTGTAGCTTCTCTTAAACATCTGCTTTTAAGGGCATACAAAAAATGTCTAAGTTGTAGGCTGAGAGATTCTATGCTCTGTTGCTGTACTAAATGGAGTTAGCAGAAAGGGTAAATATTCAGTGGAAGGTAAACACACCTAAGTTGGGGAGCTTACATGTGAGCATGTTTAGTGTCTACCAAAGCCAAAGGATATCTAAGCAATACACTTCACGGAGTTTAGAGAACAATTCAGTCTTTAGAGACTCAACTCAGTTCCCTTGCATAGTGAGTTAATGTCCAAACATAAAAATCTGAGGTGCCTACAATATCCTGCCAACTATCCACCTGCTGGCACAAAATAATGTCTCCCACCAGTTTTGTATCATATCTGACAATCTTGTCCTGGATACTGTAGGGTGTAGCTCTATGGACACCAGCATTGAACCAAAGATATTTCAGACTAAGGTGAATTGTTTTCTCATCTCCATTGACTTTGCTGGTTAAGAATGGAATTCGGTTGCCTAAGTATCAGCATTTGAAAGGCTCTAGGGAGTCTAAGACACCTATGCAGGAATATAAGATATCTGGTTGGCAGATGTGATAGAAGACTTACAGATGAAGTAAGAACAGTTGCCTTTAGAGAAGCAACTGTTGGCCAGAAAGGACACCTACAACATTTAAAAAGACTGAATCTTTCCCTGGATCTTCACTGATTGTTATAGGAGCATATGTACCTCATTTACATGTGAAACCTGAATTTACAAATCTTTATATTGACCTGAATTCCTCTCAAAGTAAGACAGGAAAGTATGGAGTTATGATCATGTCCATGGTGTGTCTGTGGTCTCCATTTACTGGAGTATGTAGATTTATCATGGTTTCATGACGATCTCCCCAGGACTGATCAGGCTGGAACTATGTAAGCTCTATATTACATAATAGCCAAAGTTGTGTTGTAGCTCTAATATCTGTGCATCATATTAGTACCAGTTATAATGAATGATAATAGAAAGCATAAATCTTAAAGGATAGAAGCTGAAGATATTGCATAACATGTTGATGCTGACAAGAGAACAAGAACTTGAACCTGAAAAGACTGTTAGAGAAAGGTCAAAAGTTAAAACTACAGAACATGAAAATTGATATATATATATATATATAATAGATAATGTAGGTGAAAGATGTGACAGCTAACAGTTATAAGAAAGTTATTATTTAAATGGAAAGAGCCATGATTTTGACTTATAAACTGGCATGTCTCTTATACACATTTCTTCAATGGAAACTCAAGCCACCAAAAAATAATTAGTTATGCATTCTAGGAATTATGGGGACTTACTTTCATGGAATTTTTGATGCATATAAACTCTTGGCTACAAGTTAATATATCAAGTTTTAATCCCATAAATACAGAAATTCAGATACAGAACAACACAGTTCACTGTGTCGATATTATGGTGAACTACCATTCTTTTTTTCACTTCCAATTCCTTAAACTTATATAAATTCATTTTTTTTCAAACTTATTTCTTTGACCACAATCCTAGTTTAATAACTTTTATATCTTACATGTTATATATAAGCTATGTTTCTATTTGAGCATACAGAACCTCTAAATGACATATTTTTCCTTTTTATAAAAATTAACCTTCACCTTCATATTGTCTGCCTTCTCGTCTCCATTTCATGTCTCTTTAGCCTTTTTTCCCAGTCTGATGTCACCCTACCTCTTTCAGTAGAACGATCATCTAACTCTGATATGTCCCTCAAGCCCAATTTTTCTGAGAATCCTCTCAAAAATTTTCTCCTTAGCAAACTGTCAAAATCTTTTATCTATACTATATACATACATATGTAATCTCTGTTGTGCCTTTTAGACACTGTAACATGTGTGTGCCAGTCACTTGTGACTTGTGCTTGTGATGTCACTGTATTAGATCTGAGACATAATAAATAAATAAATAAATACAAAAACCCTGGACAATATTCTTTAAGGTCTCAATAATTCCAGTATTTCTAGTCAAACCTTTTGTTTTGAGAAGAATAAGATGCAGTTGAAAGTATGCATAGTCATGAGACTCTCACTCAAAACTATTTTTTATCCAAACGAAAAGATATTTTCCTACTTTTTCTGTTGCTGATTTCAGAGAAGGATGATTTTGCCTGTTTTGTTATAGCTAAGTATCACAGACACACATGGTGAATCAAATAAATATTTTATTTGTTTTATAGGTATTAACAATTCTGTTTACTTCTGAAAGTTAACACATCTTTCCAGAACTAAAAAATAAAAATACAAATCCAACCTCAGAACACTTTTAAAAGCAATTAAATAAGCAATTAAATACTATGTTCAAAGGTTTCTGTAAACAACTCTAAGTAAACAACTATTTGTTTTATATTTTAACGTGTTAAATTCTTCAAATTCAAGTTGACCTTATACTGCAATGTAGTATTATAATTGCAAACAGAGCTGTTACATTATTTAAAGTACTTACCAAGACAGAATGCAAGAGCTTAAGACAAACTTGATAGATTTAAAAAAATTATTTGCAAAGTCACCACTTGCATTAAAAGCTGTCCTAAAAACACAATAAACAGACAAAAAAATAAAAATAAAATAAAATAAAATAAAATAAAATAAAATAAAATAAAATAAAATAAAATAAAATAAAATAAAATAAAATAAATAAAATAAAATAATACAACTTATGATAATAATAAGCAAAGAATTTGACAATAGTGTCAAGTGCTTCAGATATAAAATACAATAAGTCTCAGCAATTCATATTTTAAAACAAAACAAATTGTATAGTACTGTTGTTATGCAAATTAGCTCTATTAAGAGCACCACTTTCAAGCTTCAGGGGTCAATACAAAATCTGAATCTATTAAAGAAGTAAAAATGATTTTATTATGTTCTTTTATATAGAAGTACATTACTTATAAGTTCACAGTGTTGTAAACCAAAATTTTAAAATTTGAAAAAAATATTTTTTTTCCAGTGCTAAGAGCATTTAGAGTAGGATAAATAAAAAAATAAATTGCAAAACTTAATTTATTTATACTAGTTGTGCAGTTTTGACTCCCTGACATATTCCGTTTGTGTGTGAGATAACACACACTTTAAGGCTGAAGAAACATCCTAGGACAATGGTGAAATATCTAGAGGTTGGGAAATCTGCATGCTAACAAAAGCTTAATTATAAGACATCTGCATAAAATCTCCAAGCAAAATTCTAAATATAGATATGAAATATTGATATAATTGGAAGGTAAGATTTTGGCAGTATCAGTATAGTAAAGAAGCAACTATTTTAGTAATTATTGAAAGATGACTTCACCATTGTGTCATGAGACAGAATACCATACCTTATAAATTTTCTAAATAAAATATGTTATGCCAGAGACTATACATCTCAACACCCATTTCTCTGTGCAAGAGCTCTCTCTAAGAGAAATTTGGTTTTGTAAGCCTGTAAATAGTACAGAGAGAGTTTGTGTAATATGATCCTAAACCTAGGTATTAGGTATCTAGGTATCTTGGCCTTTAGGCTACACTTTGTTACCCCAGATTTTAAAAGCTCTTTATTACGAATAAGTTTATAAGGCAATAAATGGCTTTTCTAGATGAGTACATAAGAGCAAAGCAGATAATCATGAAACAGGTTTATACCAAGTATATATAAAAACCATAGACATTGCTATAAAACATCAAAAAAGAAAATTTATTGAACACAAAAATCTGCAACAACTGTTTTCTTAACTTTAAAACTAATGTTTGAAGATTCACATCATTTGATTAAACGGTTTGTGTGGAACTGTCTGGAAATCAGTTTATGTGGTAAAGCAAAAATCATAGTCACAAAGGGTTCTGGCAAGAATGGAAATGCTTGGTAGAAAATGAACCAGTCGGGTGTGAGGGGTGGGGGTGGGGAATCATCTGCTAGGATGAAAACTCAATGATTTTAATTTATTTTTATTATTTCATCAGAAGAAAAGAAATGCATTTTTATGTCAGAATCATTAAACATTTACCCTGAGATTAACAGTATACGCTCCCATAAACTAGCCATGACAAAATGTCACACTGCATACCAGAAACCATATTCAGTGTATCATCCTGGCCATTTCAGCAACAATTTTAGTTTTCCAACAACTTTAAAAAAATGACCACCAAGAGATTTAAACACATAAGTCTGGAGACATGAGTTATCATGTAATTCTTGAATAAGAATGATCTTGTCTTTTTTTCTTCACAGGTTTTTAAAAAGAGCTACAGGAAACCATGACTCTTCCTAAAAATTGTATGATGCATTGCCAGAACTCCGGTTATTATTAACGTATTGATAGTAAGTCTGTAAGAGGATAAACTGGAAAGATTAATTGTTATCCTAAATTGGTATGCAGTTATGCACTGTCACTTTTTCTGTCACTTAAAAGAAATGGAAAAAAAAAAATGAAAGCATTTTCCATAGGCATATCATTATAAATCCAAATATTTTATTGCCATACATAATGTAGCTTTTGGTGTGATGGTAACTTTCATGGAATCAAACCTAGAGAGGATAAAATTATGAGAGGTCTGAGTAGCTGACTAATTTTGTACTGTTTAACATTGCTTGAAAATTCAACTAGCAGAATTTTTCTTCTGATAAAAAATGTCGTTCTCAGAGTTGTTACTAAAGAATCATAACTTCTGTATATTTTGGTTTGTAGCTGTGAAGACAGATTGCATGAAAAACATCCGATTTCCATTATTCCTTTACTGCTTTGCTTTTTTTCTTAGAGGTCATACCTTCTTCTTCCATCTGCTACTGTTTATATTTGATATGTACTACTGAATGGCCAATCTGAAAAAAAAAAAAAAAGCAGAATCACAGAATCACAGAATTGTCTAGGTTGGAAGAGACCTCCAAGATCACCTAGTCCAACCTCTGACCTAACACTTACAAGTCCTCCACTAAACCATATCTCTAGCTCTACATCTAAACATCTTTTAAAGACCTCCAGGAATGGTGACTCAACCACCATGATAATGATATTGTGCTCCAGGTGCAGGACCCAGCACTTGGCCTTGTTGAACTTCATACAGTTGGCCTCAGCCCATTGGTCCAGCCTATCCAGATCCTTCTGCAGACCCTTCCTACCCTCAAACAGATTGACACATGCATTGCAAATGACTACCACTTGTAAGTGAATAATTGAAATTCAGTCTTTATTCAGCCTTTATTATTAAATACACATTTATTCTCACTGAAATTATCTTTGATTTTCTGTTGTTGTTTTTTTTTTTTTTTAATCCATTGTTGGAAGCTCCTTATCTTCTCTAGAAAATCTGACACTGAAATAGACAAACCTTTGTCTTTTTCTTCAGTAATATTTAAGAAACATTACAGTACAACAAACACTTACTGTGGAGCAGCAGCAAGATTATTTTGAACTTTTCTTAAAACTCAGGATTTACAAATGCACACACCGAGTAAATTCTAAATACAGTTGACAGAGTGGAGAAAGGTCTGTAAAGATTATCAGTCTGATGACCTTGTTTACAGTTTGCTTTCATCCCCAAATATCTGTGATACATGGAGTTAGTAATACAATACAATATTTTGCCCTTATGTAGCAGTTTTCATCTTGATGTGTCAGAGAAGTTTACCAACATGCAATTTATCTCTGTAATGTTGTTTCAGTAAATCTTGTTTCACCCCATTACTTGAGCTGAGATGAGACACATAAGAATATCTGCTTTGCAAAAACAAAGAAAGGAGAACAAAAATAAAAAATTCTGATATCTGTGATGAATCATTGTTCGTAAATTTGCTATCAACTATATCTGAACCATTCCTGCAGGAGACTCTGCAACATCCCTGGTCATTCTAATCTGTTCATTAACTGTAATTTCGATTAGGAAGTTTCACTTAAATACAACTAAATATCTCTTGGAGTGACTGAGTTTATCAGTAACTTCTGTCTTCTTTGAACATTGAAGATAATTAATTCATCTTATTTTTACAGCTTTTTCATGTATTTAAAAAATTTTAGGTGTTATTTTCATTTTTTATTTCATAAGATTCCATTGATAATTCCTTCTGTTTTTTTTTTGTTTTTTGTTTTTTTTTGTTTGTTTCCTGCAGACATTTTCAAATTGCTCGCCTTCAGTGTTCTCAAACAATTTTACACAGTCTTGAAATAGTGTGTAGTTTAAAATTACATTTTTATTTATATGTATATATGTCAGCAGAACGTTTGTTTTTTTTTCACATCAGGATGGATGTGATCCAGCCAATGCTGGAAATTATTATAACCTCT
Source organism: Aythya ferina (assembly GCF_964211825.1). NCBI lineage: Eukaryota > Metazoa > Chordata > Aves > Anseriformes > Anatidae > Aythya > Aythya ferina. Next base: position 74,900,364 of record NC_140296.1, read on the forward strand.
GATCCTTTCTATTAGAAAGATCTGTGCAACATCTCAGAGATAACTACTCTGAGTATTTACCCAGTTTTATACCTTTTTAGAACAGTTTCATCTAAAGTGCTTCTGTAAATTCTGTATCTTACATCATGCATTGGAAACACTGTCAGAATTCTGATGTTCTCAAAATAGAGCCTACGTGTTTCTTCATACTTGCCCCCAAATTCCATTGTATTTTTGTGAAAGGAAATTAAGTTTGACAGTATTTGCTCAATGTAATTCTGTTTCTTATTAGCTGTTCTTGATTTTTTTTCTAAAATTGGCACTGGTTTTAACCCTCTGTTTTTCCTTTTTCTCTTTGAATTCTCATTGATAATTGTAATTATCTTATTTAATTCTGTAGGGTATCCTATAGTGAATGAATTAGATTTTGATCTATGAACTTTAAATTTACCCAAGCAGTCTCTTAACACATTCTTGTACATATAGTTCAGATCCCCCACTGTTTTAGCTATGTGATCACAATGAAAAGTAATCTCAAGTCAAGTGTGAACTCGTTCTACATTTCATACTTTCCACAAAATTAACAACAGCTTTGCCTTTCTATGATGTAAAGAACTATCCATTTGGTTGGTAATCTCCTTCTAACACATTAACAGAACATTAACAGAATATTCTCTTTTCCCTTGTAATGTACTTGTTTGAGGTACCTCAGTTTGTGCTTAAACTTTTCTATCTTGCTGCTATTTGTTCAATTAGTAATTTTTAGTCTTTTATTTATTAAACAACTATTCCTTTAGGCATAACTTTACTAATTTAGCCTACTATCCACTTTCTGTGGAATTTTTGAGTCTAGGGTCATGGTATAATTTTCACCTTCAGCCCATCGGTCAAGCCTATCCAGATCCTCCTGCAGACCCTTCGTACCCTTGAGCAAATTGACACACCCACCTAATTTGGTGACACTAAGCTGAGCGGTGAAGCCGATATAAAATAAGAAAGAAAGAAAGAAAAAAAAAAAAAAAAGAAGAAGAAAAGCCATACAAAGAGACCTGGACAAGCTTGAGAAGTAGGCCCATACGAACCTAACTTTTATAACTAACCATTATTGTGCCCCATGTGCAGGACCCAGCGCTTGGCCTTGATGAACTTCATACAGTTGGCCTCAGCCCATCGGTCCAGCTTATCCAGATCCTCCGAAGATTGACACACCCACCTAATTCGGTGTCGTCTGCAAACTTACTGAGGGTGCACTCGATGCCCTCGTCCAGATCATTGATGAAGATATTAAAGAGGACCGGCCCCAGTACTGAGCCTTGGGGGACTCCACTAGTGACCAGCCTCCAACTGGATTTAACTCCATTCACCACGACTCTTTGGGCCTGGCTATCCAGCCAGTTTCTAGCCCAATGAAGCGTACGCCAGTCCAAGCCAAGAGCAGCCAGTTTCTTCAGGAGAATGCTGTGGGAAACAGTGTCAAAAGCCTTACGGAAGTCAAGGTAGACCACACCCACAGCCTTTCCCTCATCCACCAAGCGCATCACTTTGTCATAGAAGGAGATCAGGTTTATCAAGCAGGACCTGCCTTTCGTAAACCCATGCTGACTGGGCCTGATCGCCTGCTTGCCCTGCAAGTGCCGCGTGATGACACTCAAGATAATCTGCTCTGTGAGCTTCCCTGGCACTGAGGTCAAACTAACAGGCCTATAGTTTCCTGGGCCAACCTTCCGGCCCTTCCTGTAGATGGGCGTCACATTTGCTAGCCGCCAGTCGACTGGGACCTCCCCAGATAGCTAGGACTACTGACAAATGATGGAAAGTGGCTTGGCCAGCTCTTCTGCCAGTTCTCTCAGCATCCTCGGGTGGATCTCATCCAGCCCCATCGACTTGCGTACATCTAAGTGCTGTAGCAGGTCACCAACCATTTCCTCATGGATTGTGAGGGCCACATCCTGTTCCCCATCCCCTTCCACCAGCTCAGGGTATTGGGTATCTAGAGAACAATGGGTCTTACTGCTAAAGACTGAGGCAAAGAACACATTAAGCACCTCAGCCTTTTCCTCATCTCTTGTAACTAAGTTTCCCCCCACATCCAGTAAAGAATGGAGATTCTCCTTAGTCCTCATTTTCATAATAATATATTTTTAAAAACCTTTTCTGTTGGCTTTAACAGCAGTAGCCAGATTGAGCTCCAGATGAGCTTTGGCCTTTTTAAGTTTGTCCCTACACACCCTTACAACATCCTTATAATCCTTCTGAGTGGCCTGCCCTCTTTTCCAAAGATCATAAACTCTCCTTTTTTTCCTAAGCTAGAGCCACAACTCTCTGTTCAGCCGTGCTGGTCTTCTTCCATGCCAGCTCATCTTTGGGCATGTGGAGACAGACCACTCCTGAGCCATTAAGATTTCCTTCTTGAGGAGTGCCCAGCCTTCCTGGACTCCTCTGCCCTTCAGAACCACCTCCCAAGGGGCTCTGCCAACCAGTGTCCTGAACAGCTCAAAGTCTGCCCTCCGGAAGTCTAAGACAGCAGTTTTACTGGTCTCCCTCCTGACTTCTCCAAAAATAGAGAACTCTACAATTTTGTGGTCACTCTGCCCAAGACAGCTCCTGACCACTACACCTCCCACCAGTCCTTCTCTGTTTGTGAACAGAAGGTCCAGCAAGGCACCTCCCCTGGTAGGCTCACTAACCAGCTGTGTCAGGAAACTCTCTTCCATGCCCTCCAGAAACCTCCTAGACTGCTTCCTCTGAGCTGTGTTGCATGTCCAGGAGATGTCTGGGAAGCTGAAGTCTCCCATGAGGACAAGAGCGGACCATTTTGCAACTTTTGCCAGCTGCCTGTAGAATTCTGTAATAGATCCCCACCAAGATGCCTGCCTTGTTTGCCTTCTCACTGATCCTAACCCATATGGACTCAACCTTAGAATTCCCAGACTCAGTCTCGAGTTCCGCAACATTAAAACACTAAATAATATATTGAGCCACACCACCACCCCTTCTGTGCTGCCTTTCCCTTCCGAAGAGCCTATAGCCAATCATTGCAGCACTCCAGTCATGGGAGTTGTCCCACCATGTTTCAGTGATGGCAACCAAGTCATAGCTAGCCTGCTGCACAATGTCTTCCAGCTCCTCCTGTTTGTTGCCCATGCTGTTCCTCCTGTTTGTTGCCCGTTATTGTAGATGCACTTCAGCTGGGCCATTGCATCCTCCTCCAGCTCTAACATTGTTCTCCCTGGCACACCTCTAACAAGCCTTATTCCATCTTCATCCCCCTTCCTACCTAGTTTGAAGCCCTCTCAGTGAGCACTGCCAGCTCCTGTGCTAGTTTCTGTTTTCCCCTTCCCCAGACTGGTGGAACCCTGCAGTTAGCATGCCAAATGCCAAGTAAAGCACTCCGTGGTCAAATAATAATAATAATTAATTTTTTTTTTTTGTGTTGTCACCAGCCTCTGAGCAACCTGTTTATTAGCTGGGCTTTCTGAGTCCTCCCTGTACCCCTCCCAGCCACTGTAGGGATGCAGGAAAGCATGACCTGTACTCCCGCTCCATCTACTATTTTGTCCCAGTTCTCTAAAGTCCCATTTGCTAGCCTTAAGACTTCTCTCCAATATCATCTCTGCCAGGTTGGACTATCAAAGGAGGATAGTAGTCAGAAGGGGAACCAGGTTGGGAAGCTTTCTGTCAATGTCCCTAACCCTGGCCCCAGGGAGGCAGCAGACTTCCTTACGGGTAGGGTCAGATCGACAAATAGGGCCCTCTGTTCCCCTGAGAAGGGAGTCACCTACAACAATAACCCTTCTTTCTTTCTTAGTGAAGGCAGTCCTGAGGTGTGGAGTTGACTTCCTCGCCTTAGGCATCCTTCTGGGTATACTGTTCACCTCATCCTCACATACTGGTCTCTCAAGCTCCAGGGCCTCAAACCTGGGGAAGCAGGACCAGTTGGGGGTTGCCTGCAACGTTGAGCAGGTACCTGTTTCCATTCCTCCTCAGCTCCTAGGTCCCGTCCTTCTGCTTGACAGTGCAGGGGGCCACCGGGACATAGAACTAGTAGAATGAGTTCAGAGGAGGACTACAAAGATGATCAGAGGACTTGAGCACATGTCATATAAGGACAGGCTGGGAGAATTGGGCCTGTTTAGCCTACAAAAGAGAAGACTGAAGGAAGACCTCATTAATGTTTGCAAATATCTGAGGGGAGGGTGTCAAGAGCACGTAGCCAGTTTCTTTTCAGTTGTGCCCAGTGACAGAACAAGAGACAATGGGCACAAACTGAAGCACAGGAAATTCCAACTGAGTATGAGGGGGCACTTCTTCACTGTGAGAGTGACAGAGCACTGGAACATGTTGCCCAGAGAGGTTGTGGAGTCTCCTTCTCTGGAGATATTCAAAACCGGATGCTATCCTGCACAACATGCTCTAGGCAATCCTTCAAACCACAGGGTGGGGTTGGACTACATGATCTTTAGAGATCCCTTCCAACCTCATCTATTCTGTGATTCTGTGATTCTGTGATTCTATGATTCTGTGATTATCGTCTTTGGCAACCAATATTGCTGAAGACCTCTAAATTAGTTGTCTCTGGAGTGCTCCAAATTTCCTTTATACTTATCTGATCATTTATGAAGTGATCAGATTTCCAGTGGTCAGACTGGCTTCTTGATGTGTTTGTGCTCTGGCTCACTTCTTCAGGCAACCTACCATTAAGTGCTACATATGCTAGATTATATGGAGAGAGAGATATATAGAAGAATTCATTATATGTATATATATTTCCCCAGGGAATTGCTGACATTAAAATATAATCTGTAGTCCATATAAATGCAGCCTGTATCTAATTTAGACATCATAAATTGGACATAATCTTCACACATGTAGTTAGAAGACTGAATTAGGTGCCTGATGTTATAACACACATTGCAACCTCCTGCTATGAATTCTGTTCCTTATCCTTTTCCTTAAATTTCTTCCCATTCATTCACTGCTGGTATTAGACCCTTCAATCTGGATCACATCTTTTCTGTCAAAGTGGGTAACGTCTTCTGCAAAAGGTATGTCAGTAGCAACACAAGCACAAGTTTGGTAGATATGCATAATCTTCATGACCAGGAACATTTTAGCTGTAGGAGCAAAGAGGATCAGAGATAAATTTACTTTGAAAAAATATAATAAAATTTGTAGCTACATCAGTTGAAGTATAGCTGAAGAGAAAATAAGAGTCTTTTTCTACGCTGGTCATATATTAAAACAACAAACAACAACAACAAAAAGAAATCTTAGTCCTCAGATGTTAGCAATTAATTAAATCATAATGCATTTTAGGCAACTGATACACAAGGAATATATTTTTTCCCAGTCTAATTTAATCAGTTTATCAAAAAGTTGCAGTTCTATCTTCCAATCAGGGAAGCATATTCTTCTCTGTTGATTAACATTTATTTGTGGGAGATAGTTATTACTTCTGTCAAAACAAAAACAAATGCCATATCTGGGTGCTAATATGCTGTGTTCTTTCAAATTGAAGTAATGAAGTATTTTTATTTGCAGGTTGCTATTCAAAATTTTTTTCTCCAAACATACTTAAATTTCCAGTTTCCCAGTCTTCTTATGCTTCAGGCTAATATACATCAATCAGTGATAAAATATCCAAGTCCATGCTTAAAATAAATTTCTGATAATAAAAGCAAAAAGTTGTTAAAATATAAATAGTCCAATTTTGATTTCCTTCCACAATTGTTTTGAGCAATTCTAATCTGATTGAATGGAAGCATAGGCCTTCAAGGTTTGAAAGAGTGAGGTAATGTCTCTATAACTGTGACTATACATAAATGTATCAAGAACAAGAGTCCCAGTCGAAATTCCTTGTAGATAACAACTGCTATCCTAACTTGCAACTTGTACATAAAAAACAGCTGAGGGAACCAAGAAAAAAAAAAAAATCTAACACCACTGTATTTCAAACACAAAAAAAAAAAGTTTAAAAAACAAAATAATTTTTTCTCTCACTTGTATTTAACCAATTTCACTGAATCTCCTGATACCAGGATGCTTTTTTGAGCTGTGTTGCATGTCCAGGAGATGTCTGGGAAGCTGAAGTCTCCCACGAGGACAAGAGCGGACCATTTTGCAACTTTTGCCAGCTGCCTGTAGAATTTCTCATCCATCTCCTCATTCTGGTTTGGCAGTCTGTAACAGATCCCCACCAGGATGCCTGCCTTGTTTGCCTTTCCCAAAAGTCTGGCTCTAAGTTACTAAGTTGTTATTAAGAAAATCAGAATTTTTCACTTTTTCTCAGTTTTCTAAATGTTTCATTTTGCTGCTATTGAGCTAAGTACTTTTTAAAGGCATGATGCAAATAGGTCTTTTTTTAAGCCATTTTCAAAAGTCATATTTCTTCATGAAGGGCCAGTGTATTCAATTCCCTGACCTGCAGACCATATTATACCTTTGAGAGAATGACCAGGTTTGAAGAACATTAATTTAAACCTGAATGTGGAAGAATTTAATCTGTTCAGTATTACCTAATTTTATCATAATAATTTCTCTAACGGGATGACTTTATTTAAAGATGTTAGGCACAGACATGAATGTTTGTGAGACAGACACTTTGGGGAGATTTGTAATAGAAGAACATTCAAAATCTAGTAAATACTAAGGCTAATATCAGTAAACAAGTCAGGGATATAGCTATTAAATATTAAAAATTAAAAATCTTAATTTTGTTTTCTACTCCACATACTATTTATTTCAGTACTTGCATGTGTTAAAGCAATTTCACATCTCAGAAAAAACTTTGATGCAATCAAAACTTTTTCCTAAAGTAGCACCTGTAATATTTACACTGCAAACATTTCTGTAAACTCTAATAATGAAATTCTGGAACTGGAGAGATGAAGGATAAAGTATTATTGCTTTTTTGACTCTAGAGATTCTAGGATAAATTTTAACATCTGTCACCATACTGAAGGACCTATAAACTTTCATGGGACAAGCATTGCCTAATTCCATAAACCCAGGTCACACTTTTGACATCTGGTTTGATTTTGATGATTTTTATACTGGTTAAAATGAGGTTAAAAATAAGGTACTTTCAAACTTGTTTGTTTCAGATAAATTCTGGCAAATAAATAAAACCTGACAAGACCTATTAAAAGGGCTTTAAACTATGTTTAATAAGGAAAAGAAATTCTATAAGGAACAATGATATGAAGTCAATTAATGGTACATTGGGTCATCAGCAATGACATGAAATTTAACAGGAACAAATGCTGAGTTCTGCATTTGGAATTGAGTAATGCCAGACAGAAGTACAGACAAGGAGATGAGTGGCTGGAGAGCAACCTTGCACAGAGGGATCTGGTGGTGCTGGTTGACAGTAATCCCAACATGAGTCAGCAGTGTGCCCTTGTGGGTCAGAGTGTAAACAGTATTCTGGGGTGCATTAAACATAGCATAGCCAGCCGGTCAAAAGTGATTATCCCACTATATTCAACATTGGTGTGGCCTCACCTGGAGTAATTTCTAGGCTCTACAACACAAAAACTGTACTAAGATACTTGAATGTGTCCAGAGGAAGGCAATAAAGCTGGTTAAAAGGCTGGAAGGCATGTCCCGTGAGGAGCAGCTGAGGCCACTCTGCTTGTTATACTTGGAGAAAAGGGGGTTGAGGATCAACACATTCTAGGATCAACGGAATCTCTTCCATAAAATTTGTTAAATGTTAACCTTAGAGTAATTAAAGTAATTGCCTCCAAAATCTTCTTATCAGTAATCTTCTCTGAAAATTTATTTCATGATTGTAAATATTTTACTTATTCTATCTGGAAATATATTCATAATCAAATTATATTTGTTTGCCTTGCACCAGCATTATCTTTCAATTTATTTATTTTTTTTCTCACTTCCAAACCCCCAAATATTTAGCTCAGCCAAATTAAATGACTTCTAAAACAAACAAATCAAGACCTGTAACCTCTTTCTGTATACCTTGTTTCCATTAAAAATCATTTTGTTATTTCTTTGAACTTATTTCTTTTTAAGTTCATTAATGTAGGTAGCCAAAACTCTATATTATATCCTAAATAAGGTCTTAGATCTACTTTTTATTGTTATGAATACAGAAATGTATTTTACCATTCTCTCTTTTCAGATGGTTCCTAAAAGCATGATACTAAAAAAAAAAGAAAAAAAAAAGAAAAAAAAAAAGTTTTGTTACACTGACAGCTCAAAACTCTATTGTAGGATTTGAGATTGGAAGTGGTAGTCTTAAACAGAAGCAAAGGAGACCTAGTTTAAACTAAAGGGAAACATTCTAGTACTGCATCAGAATAAACAGCTTAAAAAGTTTGTGGAAGAGGAGAATTTTGAGAATGGCTTAGACAAATATTTGACAAATATCTTTCAGGAGTGCTTTAAGTTTAATTAATCTTCCTTGTAGTGGGAGAACAGAGTAGATGACCTTTTCAGGCCCTTCTCATTTTTATGGCTCAGTGACAGTATATTTCTATACTGTGTCAGAAATTTTATGAATTATGTATTTTGTTATTCACAACAACAAAAAGTATTCTTAATTTTACAATAAATGCTTTAATTTTACAACAAACCAATGAGAACCTGGGAGTGAACTTATCCATACTTCTTCTAAGAGATATACAACGTGACAGGTGCTCACAACAGTATTTTTCAGTTATGAATATCGTAATCAGATTCCTGATCTGAAAATTGTGGATTTTTTTTTTTCATCCATTCATCTTTGTTCACCCTCAATTTCTGTAATATTTGCAATAGTCATAATATTTTTTTTTTGTACAAATTACGTTATTTAACACAAACCTGTACCAAACACTGTTCAATTATATTGTGTTTTTAAGACAGTCCAGCAATAATATATATATATATATATATAACCTGTGAATATATTTTTCAGTTAGATTGTTCTGAGAGTTCTTTGTAGATATAAGAGAGAAATTGCTACCCTAAATCCATATATAGATATTTTTCTGTGAATAACACCTAGACTCAGTAGGAGATAACAAAGGAGAAAATCCCTTTTGATCTGTGGGCTGTTCCCCTGTTCATACAGCCTAGGAGCTGTCAGGGCACATGACAGATATTCCCACCACTGTTCCAACAAATTTTCCTCAGAGCTTCTCAATTCCTCTAGCTTCTTTGGATCATTTGAATGACATCCCTGCCCTCAAGCATATCAACTGGTCACCTTAATTAGGTATCACCTGCAAACTTAAGGAACTTAATGAACATCTCTTCAGTATCTCTTCTAGGTCGTTGATAACGACTTTAAACATAACAGGGCCTAGAATAGATTATGTGCTATGACCTTTGTCAGAGGCATCCTAACAGAGAACAACCATTAAACATTAATTATTTTTTTTCTCTTATAGTTGTCCACTGTAACATCCTAATTTTGCCAAAAGAATATAATGGGAAAAAGTGTCAAAAGCATTACTGAAGTCAAAGTATTGGACATTCACTATTCTCTCCTTGCCTACTTGTCCTCATTATATTGTAAAAGATAATTATGCTGCTGAAGCATAAGATATATTCGGTAAATCCATGTTGGCTGCTCCTATTCACCTTCACCTTCATGTGTTTCAAAGGTCTTAGATCTACTTGTTATTGTTATGAATACAGAAATGTATCTTACCATTCTATCTTTTCAGATGCTTCCAAAAGCATGATACTTTAAATAAATAAATAAATAAATAAATAAGTAAATAAAATAAAATAAAGTTTTGTTACACTGGCAGCTCAAAACTGTATTGTAGGATTTTAGATGACTCCATGACTTTTCCAAGGGTCAAATTGAGACTAGCCAGCCAGTAATTGCCCACATTGACCTTTTGAACCTTTGAAGCCGTGACATTTGCCTTCTTCTAGTTGTGTGAAATGTCTTCTAGTCTCAACAGTTTGTTAGAGACAATGGATAGTGGTCTTACAAGGACACTGGCCAGCTCTGTCAGTACCTTTGGGTGCAGTCTGTCATGTTTTCAACTTCCAGTTAATCCGTTATTTGATCAACAACTGCTGTCTTTCCTCTTTAAATCCTGCCTCTAGGAAGGGATTTAAAATAGTTTGTCGATTTTTGTGAATTATTAAGTGTATTGTTTTTCTATAGAATATTTCTAATCATGAAACATACTGATTACCAAAGTATTTGGCAGCTCCCCAGGCATTTAATTATAGTCACTATGTGCTTTTTCTGTTCTTTCATCAATTATTTTGTATTGTTTGACTGTTTTCATTTTTACCATCATTCTTTTTTGCTTTTCATATTTTTAAAATAATTTTTCATCTGATTATATTAATTTCTGATCTACCAACCTTACATTTGCTTTGTATGGGGATAGTTCACCTCACTGCTTTTAGTATTGTCATTTTCAGAAATGTTGTTTGTTCTATATTTTTGCTTTAGATTACTTTCTTCACAAACAAGTTGTCAGGTTTGTTTAAATCCACTTTCCTGAAGTACATTATTATTCAACTGTGCAACTCTGAAATATAAAATTTTAGTCTTTTATGCTTATTTTACACTGTGTTCAAATTTTAATTTGACTTCTGAGAGTTATTATGCAGAATTAATTCTAAACAAATTGTGAGCTTAATCTTGTACTATTTTCAATTTAAGTCATTCCCAATATGTTCCAAGAACTTACTGAATACTTTCAGCCCTGTGACAGTACTTTTCAACATGTATCAGATAGTAAACTCTTCAGACTGGAATGCTTTTAGTTTCAACAAATTTTGGTGCTTCTCTTCTGCCAAATTAGACTTCAAAACTTTGTGCCATTGATACTTTCCCTACAGTTCCTGCTGCATTTCCTGTGTTTGTGTTTCCTTTACCACCCATGCTGGGCCATTTTATACTACATTTAATGTGTTGTCAGAAACAAACAAAATAATATAAAACATAACAAAAATCCATATAACAATGATAAAAAAATTCCCAGCTTTCCTGAAAACATTTCTTATTATCACGTATAGAGTAAAGTGGGAGATTACCACAGCCCCAGAAGAGTTCAAGGCATTACCAAAAATCATTTTGAAGATATTTGTAGTCAAGTACAATTCTGGAGTGAGTGGATTTACAAGTTCCATCTTTACAAGCTCCATATTGCCTATGATATAGTCCTGGCTGACAGGGCCCATTAAGAGCTGGTTTTTAAAGGTAAAGGAGTCCAGAAAGGCTGGACCTTCTTCAAGAATGAAATCTTAAAGATGCAAGAACAGACTGCCCTAACATGCCAAATGTTGAGCCAGTGGAGGATAAGACCAATCTGGCTCAACAGAGAGCTTCTTCTAGAACTCAAGAAGAAAAAGACAGTTTATGAACTCTGGAAAAAGGGACAGGCAGCTCAGGAGGACTATAGAGCTGTTGTAATGCTGTGCAGGGAGAAAAGCAGAAGGGCCAATGCCCAACTAGAACTCAGTTTGGCCAGTGTAGTAAAAAACATTAAAAATGCTTTTATAGATACATCAACAGCAAAAGGAGGATTACAGAGGATCTCCATCCTTTATTGGATGTGAAAGGAAATGTAGTGAGGGATGATGAGGATAAGGCAGAGGTAATTAATGCCTATTTTGCCTCAATCTTTATTAGTAAGGACAATTGTTCTCAAAGTACTCAGCCCCTTGAGCTGCAAGATTGTAATGGGGAGAGAGAGTGTGGTGGTTTTACTCAGGTGGGCAGCCGAGCTCCACCACAACCGCTCTCTCACTCCCCCTCTCCTCGAAGAGGAAGGGGGAGAAAATACAACACAGAGAACTCGAGGTTTGAGATGAGAAAGGTTTAATTAAAGGGAAAGGGAATGGGGAGAAAAGATAAACAAAATAAACAAAAGAAACAATAAGTCCACGCAGAAGCACAGAGAGAGGGAAAAAAATATTCTCTACTTCCTATCAATGAGTGATATTTGGCCACGTCCTGGGAAGCAGAGCCTCAAAACGCGTAGTGGTTGTTCAGGAGGAACAGCCCCCTCCCCCATGAGAGCCCCCCTTTTTATTGCTGAGTGTGACATCAGGTGTTATGGAATATCCCGTTGGTTGGTTTAAGTCAGCTGTCCTGGTGACGTCCCCTCCCCATCACTTGGCCACCCCTAGCCTGCTGGCTCCTGGGGGCTTGGAAGCAGTCCATAGTGCTGTGCCAGCACTATGTAGCAATAGACACAACACTTGAGTGATATCAGTCCTGTTCTAGCTATGAGTGCAGAGCACAGCACTGTGTGGGCTGCTGCAGGGAAAAGGTGACTCCAGCTCAGACAGACCCAACACAGAGACGAAGCCCTGTAATCCAATGGGAAGTGACCTCCTCCATGTTTTGAATGTTCATAAGTCTATGGGGTCAGATAGGATTCACCCAAAGATACTGTAGGAGCTGGTGAATGTTCTTGCCAAGCCACTTTCAATAAATTGCCAGCAGTCCTGGCTAAATGGGGATTCCTGTTGCGTGGAGGTTAGTAAATGTGACTCCAATCTATGAGAAGAGTAAGAAGGAGGATCCAAGGAACCACAGGCTTGACATTCTGACTTCAGTATCAGGGAAGGTTACGGAAATTATCTTGAATGTCATCACATGATGTATATGGGGCAATTGAGGGATGAGAAGCAGCCAGCATGGTTTTAGGAAAGGCAGGTCCAACCTGACTAACCTGATCTCCTTCTAGGACAAGATCACCCACTTAGTGGAGGAAAAGCTGTTTACCTGGATTTCAGTAAAGAGTTTGACACCATTTCCTGCATCATTTTCCTGGAGAAACTGGCTGCTCATGTCTTGGGCAGGTGTATGGTTCATTGGGTGAAAAACTGACTGGATGGTTGGACTCAAAGAGCCATAGTAAATGGAGTTCAATCCAGTTGGTGGCTGGTCACCTGTGGGATTCCCAAAGCTCAGTACTTGAGTCAGTTTTGTTTAATATTTTTATCAAGGATATGGGTGAGGGGATCGAATGTACTGTCAGCAAATAAACAGCTGATACTAAATTCAGTGGGACTGTTGATCTGCTTGAGGTTAGGAAAGGTTAGCAGGTGGATTTGGATAGGTTAGATTAATGGGTCAAGTCCAATAGCATGACATTCAACAAGGCTAATTGCTGTGTTCTGCACTTGGTTCATAACAACCATATGGCAGCTGTACAGGCTTGGGAGTGTGTGGCTGAAAAGTTGCCTGGCAGAAAAGGACCTGGGGGTGTTAATCGACAGCCAGATGAACATTAACCATCAATGTGCTTAGGTGGTCAAGAAAGCATCCTGGTTTGCTTCAGAAACAGAGTGGCCAGCAGGTCTATGGAAGTAATTGTCTCTATGATGTACTGGTAAGACTGCACCTCAATACAGTGTTCAGTTACAGGCTATTTACTACAAGAAGGATATTGAGTTACTTGAGTATGTCCAAAGAAAGGCGATGAAGTTGGTGAGGGACTAGGAAACACATTTTTTTGAGGACTGTTTGAGGAAATTGGGTTTGTTTACTCTAGAGAAGCAGAAGTTGAAGGAAGACCTTAGTGTTCTCTACAACTATCTGAAATAAGGTTGCAATGAAGAGGGTGTCAGTCTCTTTTTTTTTCAGGTGACATGATAGAACATGAGGAAATGGCCTCAAGTTTCACCAGTGGAGGTTTACATTGAACACTAGGAAGAATTTCTTCTTGGAGAGGGTGGTCAGGCAATGGGCTTCCTAGAGAAGTGGTGGAGTCCCTTGACCTGGAGCTTTTTTAAGAGTGTTGCATCTATTTTTTATGGATGCAACACTAAGGGACATAGTTTAGTGACTGGACTCTGTAGGTCAGGTTGATGGTTGGACTTGATGATCCTGAAGGTCTTTTCCAACCTAGATGACTCTATAATTCTACTACAGTCACTAAGGCTTTGATATTTCCTTGCGTTCTCTCTGTTTAACAAAACATCACTCGCATATTTCGTCTTTACAGGGAATGTCAATTGCATTACGTTATTTTTTTTTTCACTGCGTATTTGCTGTTAGCTTTTCATTAAAGACAAAGGATTACTTATTGAAGTAGTTAAACACATGACACTGGTAGTATTTTAAATACCTATAGCTAATGAATTCCTTATGATCTCCAGCTATCATTCTTGTATGGCATAGTTACGACATATTTACTGAACTGTATCTGACAATTCTGTAATGATATCTGGGACATCTGTTTATTCTGTCCTTTAAAATGACAATTCCATCTACCTTTTTCTGCTTTCATCTTTACTTTCACTGACTTCATTCCATCTCTTCTGAGATGCATAGACCAAACCTGTACCTCTTACCCAAGAAACCAGTCTAGCAAAGTTTTTTGTAGTGAGCAAGTGAGACACTCTCTTTTGCTGTTAAGCCCTTCTCTGATGATGCATGCATTTTGCTACTTTTTTTTTTTTTTTTAATAGCATGCGTATTAAGACAATAAATTCAAAGAACCTTGGGATCTCTTACCTGAACTGTAAATACCAAACATAACTGACAGCCTCCTATAAGACAATATACTACACTACTGAAACTACACTTTTTAGTACAGATGTACATCAGGTTTGATTGCAAGAAAGATGCAGGAAAAGATCTTGATTTTAATTTATTATCAATGTTTACATAATTTGCTTTTAATTTTTCTTAGAATGAGTGAGCAAATATTATTATTGGAGTTGTTCTTTTGCAGTTATATTTCCAGGTTCTCTCCAGGGAATTCATATACTGAGCAATTTTGCTTAAGCCTAACTTAAATGGAAGGAATATATAGACACTAGTAAGTGTAATGGGTAAGAAAAGATGACGACTGGGGAATGATTAACTCTGAATTTTCATTACTCTAAGCATGTGATGGTCATACAAGGGTAATTTAAAGTTTACAAAGATCTGCTATTAAAATTTCAATGAAATGAGTCTGGAAAGATCATACATCTTTAAGGACATCTGTTCTATGTGAGTCCCTTCCAGAGTGATATGCTGGAAATTAAGTACATTAACAATGTGTTCCAGAAGGAAAATGGGACAAAATCAAGTGAAATGTGGGGTTAAACCAGATAAAGACTCTTCTGCATTAATATTTTCAAATTAAGATTTGAAGTGCTGGTAGTCTGGCAAAGAAATGTAAATTTCCTATAGATTTTTGTTCCAATAATCTAATGTTTTGTGGCAAAAAGAAGTATTTTATTGATTTCTGTGATTTGGAGAAGGATGACCAGTCTGCAAGAAAAAGCTGTGGAAAACTATTATATCAAGCAATTATTCTTAATATTTTTAAAATACATATGGACATAGTAAAAAATCATGTTTACTTTTATATACATTCAGAAAATGTTCATGAAAATTAAATCTTTACAATTTTTTTTTTTTTTTTTCCATCTGGAAAACTCTTTAACTAGAAGTTCTGATAAACAAAAATTCTGAATATATTGATCCAAATTTATGAGGATAAAACAACACCAAAATATGAACATTAGGAATGGACTGAGTAGGAAATACTGAGTAAAAAAAAATGAAAGAACTAGTAGAACTTTAAAATATTTCTAACTTGATGAAGTAATGATAAAATGAAATGGTCTTCTTAACAGAGGTAGTTATTAACAATAATAGTCTTAAAATCATTCTACTGGTCATTTAGAACTGTAAATTATCTCTCATTTTGTAGGCTAAAATGGTTACATATCCATAGTAAAGCATAGTTCAGTGACATCCACTGCTGACAAAGTACTGATCTTACAAACTCAGATCTGATGTATGAAATGCAGAACTACCAAAGTTCAGGGATAAGAGATAAGCTTGTCATCATTTTCTAAAATGAAACAAACACATAGCAATTGTGCTAATGAGTAGAGACTTGGTGAATTAATATCCTTTGACAATGTGCCAGCCAGAAATGGAGGGATATATAAGTTGTTGCCAAATGAATTGTCCTTTCTTTCAGTGACAGGCAAATAAAAATAAAGGAGCCACTTTTAGTAAAATGAAAACAGAGGATCAACAAAAGTTGTTTTGTTTTCTAAGATATTCAGACAGCTATGGCTCTCCATTGCTAAAAAAAAAAAGTTCTATACTCAAAATCAGGCAATAAAATCCTTTACTTCAACAGAAGGAAAATAAATATGTCAAAGTGCTACAGAATTTGAAGAATTTGCAGATAAGAAGTGAAATAATATATAATGGACAAACAGAAAAACAAAACAAAACAAAACAAAAAACAAACAAACAAACAAAAAAAAACAGAGAAAATATAAGTTGCTTATACTTTAAAATGTTCCAAAATTATTTCATGGTATTCGAAAATATGGGATGGATGTTGTGGAAGAGAGGCTGATGTATGAGATGTAGAGTCAGAAGCAGATATGAATCCAGAATAGAAATAGGGAGAACATCTGGGTTTAAAGCCTGGAATGTTCTTTAAGACATATGTATCGTGTAAAATAAAAAGGAATAATATTAATTTCTGGTTCTGAAACTAAAGAGTATGGACTGATTTACATCCACATTGTTTTCCTTTAGTGTTAGACATAGAATTTGCTTGGGCATAGCCCCTGAATTCCATCTGTCTCTAAAGTCAGAGGTATGGATTACTTGTAAAGAAAACTTCACTGTTTTACTTGTTTCCCCTTTCTCTAAAGAATATTTATTTCAGAACATGAAACCAGTATCCTCACTGCTGTCAGACGTGTACATGCCATTGAAGGTGAAGACAGGTGGAAAACCTTTTCGTGATCCAAGTGTGACTCATGGTGGCTTGTTTCATATAGAGAAATTGCCACAGAGAATAATTTCTGAATTTTTCTGAAATGTCTGGCTTTATTTCTTCACAAATGCTACATAATTTACTATCCTTCTTTTCATCCTCACATTCCCTGTTGTCTTCTGATGGACAAAAAACAACAACCAAAAAAAAAAAAAAAAGCATCCTGGTATCAGGAGATTCAGTGAAATTGGTTAAATACAAGTGAGAGAAAAAATTATTTTGTTTTTTAAACTTTTTTTTTTTGTGTTTGAAATACAGTGGTGTTAGATTTTTTTTTTTTCTTGGTTCCCTCAGCTGTTTTTTATGTACAAGTTGCAAGTTAGGATAGCAGTTGTTATCTACAAGGAATTTCGACTGGGACTCTTGTTCTTGATACATTTATGTATAGTCACAGTTATAGAGACATTACCTCACTCTTTCAAACCTTGAAGGCCTATGCTTCCATTCAATCAGATTAGAATTGCTCAAAACAATTGTGGAAGGAAATCAAAATTGGACTATTTATATTTTAACAACTTTTTGCTTTTATTATCAGAAATTTATTTTAAGCATGGACTTGGATATTTTATCACTGATTGATGTATATTAGCCTGAAGCATAAGAAGACTGGGAAACTGGAAATTTAAGTATGTTTGGAGAAAAAAATTTTGAATAGCAACCTGCAAATAAAAATACTTCATTACTTCAATTTGAAAGAACACAGCATATTAGCACCCAGATATGGCATTTGTTTTTGTTTTGACAGAAGTAATAACTATCTCCCACAAATAAATGTTAATCAACAGAGAAGAATATGCTTCCCTGATTGGAAGATAGAACTGCAACTTTTTGATAAACTGATTAAATTAGACTGGGAAAAAATATATTCCTTGTGTATCAGTTGCCTAAAATGCATTATGATTTAATTAATTGCTAACATCTGAGGACTAAGATTTCTTTTTGTTGTTGTTGTTTGTTGTTTTAATATATGACCAGCGTAGAAAAAGACTCTTATTTTCTCTTCAGCTATACTTCAACTGATGTAGCTACAAATTTTATTATATTTTTTCAAAGTAAATTTATCTCTGATCCTCTTTGCTCCTACAGCTAAAATGTTCCTGGTCATGAAGATTATGCATATCTACCAAACTTGTGCTTGTGTTGCTACTGACATACCTTTTGCAGAAGACGTTACCCACTTTGACAGAAAAGATGTGATCCAGATTGAAGGGTCTAATACCAGCAGTGAATGAATGGGAAGAAATTTAAGGAAAAGGATAAGGAACAGAATTCATAGCAGGAGGTTGCAATGTGTGTTATAACATCAGGCACCTAATTCAGTCTTCTAACTACATGTGTGAAGATTATGTCCAATTTATGATGTCTAAATTAGATACAGGCTGCATTTATATGGACTACAGATTATATTTTAATGTCAGCAATTCCCTGGGGAAATATATATACATATAATGAATTCTTCTATATATCTCTCTCTCCATATAATCTAGCATATGTAGCACTTAATGGTAGGTTGCCTGAAGAAGTGAGCCAGAGCACAAACACATCAAGAAGCCAGTCTGACCACTGGAAATCTGATCACTTCATAAATGATCAGATAAGTATAAAGGAAATTTGGAGCACTCCAGAGACAACTAATTTAGAGGTCTTCAGCAATATTGGTTGCCAAAGACGATAATCACAGAATCATAGAATCACAGAATCACAGAATCACAGAATAGATGAGGTTGGAAGGGATCTCTAAAGATCATGTAGTCCAACCCCACCCTGTGGTTTGAAGGATTGCCTAGAGCATGTTGTGCAGGATAGCATCCGGTTTTGAATATCTCCAGAGAAGGAGACTCCACAACCTCTCTGGGCAACATGTTCCAGTGCTCTGTCACTCTCACAGTGAAGAAGTGCCCCCTCATACTCAGTTGGAATTTCCTGTGCTTCAGTTTGTGCCCATTGTCTCTTGTTCTGTCACTGGGCACAACTGAAAAGAAACTGGCTACGTGCTCTTGACACCCTCCCCTCAGATATTTGCAAACATTAATGAGGTCTTCCTTCAGTCTTCTCTTTTGTAGGCTAAACAGGCCCAATTCTCCCAGCCTGTCCTTATATGACATGTGCTCAAGTCCTCTGATCATCTTTGTAGTCCTCCTCTGAACTCATTCTACTAGTTCTATGTCCCGGTGGCCCCCTGCACTGTCAAGCAGAAGGACGGGACCTAGGAGCTGAGGAGGAATGGAAACAGGTACCTGCTCAACGTTGCAGGCAACCCCCAACTGGTCCTGCTTCCCCAGGTTTGAGGCCCTGGAGCTTGAGAGACCAGTATGTGAGGATGAGGTGAACAGTATACCCAGAAGGATGCCTAAGGCGAGGAAGTCAACTCCACACCTCAGGACTGCCTTCACTAAGAAAGAAAGAAGGGTTATTGTTGTAGGTGACTCCCTTCTCAGGGGAACAGAGGGCCCTATTTGTCGATCTGACCCTACCCGTAAGGAAGTCTGCTGCCTCCCTGGGGCCAGGGTTAGGGACATTGACAGAAAGCTTCCCAACCTGGTTCCCCTTCTGACTACTATCCTCCTTTGATAGTCCAACCTGGCAGAGATGATATTGGAGAGAAGTCTTAAGGCTAGCAAATGGGACTTTAGAGAACTGGGACAAAATAGTAGATGGAGCGGGAGTACAGGTCATGCTTTCCTGCATCCCTACAGTGGCTGGGAGGGGTACAGGGAGGACTCAGAAAGCCCAGCTAATAAACAGGTTGCTCAGAGGCTGGTGACAACACAAAAAAAAAAAATTAATTATTATTATTATTTGACCACGGAGTGCTTTACTTGGCATTTGGCATGCTAACTGCAGGGTTCCACCAGTCTGGGGAAGGGGAAAACAGAAACTAGCACAGGAGCTGGCAGTGCTCACTGAGAGGGCTTCAAACTAGGTAGGAAGGGGGATGAAGATGGAATAAGGCTTGTTAGAGGTGTGCCAGGGAGAACAATGTCAGAGCTGGAGGAGGATGCAATGGCCCAGCTGAAGTGCATCTACAATAACGGGCAACAAACAGGAGGAACAGCATGGGCAACAAACAGGAGGAGCTGGAAGACATTGTGCAGCAGGCTAGCTATGACTTGGTTGCCATCACTGAAACATGGTGGGACAACTCCCATGACTGGAGTGCTGCAATGATTGGCTATAGGCTCTTCGGAAGGGAAAGGCAGCACAGAAGGGGTGGTGGTGTGGCTCAATATATTATTTAGTGTTTTAATGTTGCGGAACTCGAGACTGAGTCTGGGAATTCTAAGGTTGAGTCCATATGGGTTAGGATCAGTGAGAAGGCAAACAAGGCAGGCATCTTGGTGGGGATCTATTACAGAATTCTACAGGCAGCTGGCAAAAGTTGCAAAATGGTCCGCTCTTGTCCTCATGGGAGACTTCAGCTTCCCAGACATCTCCTGGACATGCAACACAGCTCAGAGGAAGCAGTCTAGGAGGTTTCTGGAGGGCATGGAAGAGAGTTTCCTGACACAGCTGGTTAGTGAGCCTACCAGGGGAGGTGCCTTGCTGGACCTTCTGTTCACAAACAGAGAAGGACTGGTGGGAGGTGTAGTGGTCAGGAGCTGTCTTGGGCAGAGTGACCACAAAATTGTAGAGTTCTCTATTTTTGGAGAAGTCAGGAGGGAGACCAGTAAAACTGCTGTCTTAGACTTCCGGAGGGCAGACTTTGAGCTGTTCAGGACACTGGTTGGCAGAGCCCCTTGGGAGGTGGTTCTGAAGGGCAGAGGAGTCCAGGAAGGCTGGGCACTCCTCAAGAAGGAAATCTTAATGGCTCAGGAGTGGTCTGTCTCCACATGCCCAAAGATGAGCTGGCATGGAAGAAGACCAGCACGGCTGAACAGAGAGTTGTGGCTCTAGCTTAGGAAAAAAAGGAGAGTTTATGATCTTTGGAAAAGAGGGCAGGCCACTCAGAAGGATTATAAGGATGTTGTAAGGGTGTGTAGGGACAAACTTAAAAAGGCCAAAGCTCATCTGGAGCTCAATCTGGCTACTGCTGTTAAAGCCAACAGAAAAGGTTTTTAAAAATATATTATTATGAAAATGAGGACTAAGGAGAATCTCCATTCTTTACTGGATGTGGGGGGAAACTTAGTTACAAGAGATGAGGAAAAGGCTGAGGTGCTTAATGTGTTCTTTGCCTCAGTCTTTAGCAGTAAGACCCATTGTTCTCTAGATACCCAATACCCTGAGCTGGTGGAAGGGGATGGGGAACAGGATGTGGCCCTCACAATCCATGAGGAAATGGTTGGTGACCTGCTACAGCACTTAGATGTACGCAAGTCGATGGGGCTGGATGAGATCCACCCGAGGATGCTGAGAGAACTGGCAGAAGAGCTGGCCAAGCCACTTTCCATCATTTGTCAGTAGTCCTAGCTATCTGGGGAGGTCCCAGTCGACTGGCGGCTAGCAAATGTGACGCCCATCTACAGGAAGGGCCGGAAGGTTGGCCCAGGAAACTATAGGCCTGTTAGTTTGACCTCAGTGCCAGGGAAGCTCACAGAGCAGATTATCTTGAGTGTCATCACGCGGCACTTGCAGGGCAAGCAGGCGATCAGGCCCAGTCAGCATGGGTTTACGAAAGGCAGGTCCTGCTTGATAAACCTGATC
This sequence comes from Aythya ferina, assembly GCF_964211825.1. Taxonomy (NCBI): domain Eukaryota; kingdom Metazoa; phylum Chordata; class Aves; order Anseriformes; family Anatidae; genus Aythya; species Aythya ferina. Next base: position 74,921,723 of record NC_140296.1, read on the forward strand.
TCCTTCTATGACAAAGTGATGCGCTTGGTGGATGAGGGAAAGGCTGTGGGTGTGGTCTACCTTGACTTCCGTAAGGCTTTTGACACTGTTTCCCACAGCATTCTCCTGAAGAAACTGGCTGCTCTTGGCTTGGACTGGCGTACGCTTCATTGGGCTAGAAACTGGCTGGATAGCCAGGCCCAAAGAGTCGTGGTGAATGGAGTTAAATCCAGTTGGAGGCTGGTCACTAGTGGAGTCCCCCAAGGCTCAGTACTGGGGCCGGTCCTCTTTAATATCTTCATCAATGATCTGGACGAGGGCATCGAGTGCACCCTCAGTAAGTTTGCAGACGACACCGAATTAGGTGGGTGTGTCAATCTTCGGAGGATCTGGATAAGCTGGACCGATGGGCTGAGGCCAACTGTATGAAGTTCATCAAGGCCAAGCGCTGGGTCCTGCACATGGGGCACAATAACCCCAAGAAGAGCTACAAGCTGGGAGATGAGTGGTTGGAAAGCTGCCTGGCAGAGAAAGACCTGGGAGTATTGGTTGATAGTAAGCTGAATATGAGCCAGCATTGTGCTCAGGTGGCCAAGAAGGCCAACAGCATCCTGGCTTGCATAAGAAGCAGTGTAACCAGCAGGGCTAGGGAAGTGCTTCTTTACTGAAAGAACTTCTTTACTGAAAGGCTTGTTGGGCATTGGAATAGGCTGCCTAGGGAAGTGGTTGAGTCATCATCCCTGGAGGTCTTTAAAAGATGTTTAGATGTAGAACTTAGTGATATGTTTTAGTGGAAGACTTGTTAGTGTTAGGTCAGAGGTTGGACTCGGTGATTTGGAGATCTCTTCCAACCTGGATGATTCTGTGATTCTGTGTCTGCAGAATGGATCTTTATTTTTTTTTGTCCTTTTTTCAATGTGGATATGATGTTACAGATACACTCAATTTTATGTATCAAATGTATTGTGAATAACTAGAATTCAGAAAAATGTTCACACTGCATATACACAAATTCTTTTTCTACAATCATAGAAGGGCTTGCGTTAGAAGGGACCTTAAAGATCATCTAGTTCCAATCCCCCCATCATGGGCAGGGATTTCACCCACTAGACCAGGTTGTCCAGACTGGTCTCAAACACCTCTAGGGATGTAGCATCCCCAACTTCTCTGGGCAACCTGTTCCAGTGTCTCATCACCCTATGAGTGAATAATTTGCTCCTAACATCTAATCTAAATAAACTTTTATAGTGTAAAACCATTTCCTCTTGTCCTCTCATTGTCTGCCCAAGCAAAAAGTTGTTCTCCATCTTTTTTATAAGCCCACTTTAAGTACTGAAAAGCTGCAATGAGGTCACCCTGGAGCCTTCTCTTCTTCAGGCTGAACAGCCCCAGCTCTCTCAACCTTTCTTCACAGAAGAGGTACTCCAGCTCTCTGATCAAATTCGTGGCTCTCCTCTGAACCCACTCTAACAGGTGCTAGGGCCTTCCTTCTTGTGCTAGGGGCCCCAGACCTGGATGCAGGACTCCAAGTGGGACCTCCCAAGGGCAGAGTAAAGGGGGACAATCCACTCCTTTGTACTGTTGGCTATTTATCTGTTGATGGAGCCCAGGATGCAAGCACACACTGCTGGCTCATGTCAAGCTTTTTGTCTATCGGATCCCCCAAGTCTGCAGAAGTGCTCTCAATGAGTTCTTCACTTAGTTTGTATTCGTGTCTGGGATTATCCCAATCCAGGTGCAGCACCTTGCACTTGGACTTGTTGAACCTTGTTAGGTTCATATGGGCCTACTTCTCAAGCTTGTCCAGGTCTCTTTGGATGGCTTTTCTTCTTTCTTTTGTATCGGCTTCACCACTCAGCTTAGTGTCATCTGAGAACTTGTTGAGGTTGCACTCAGTCCCACTATCTATGTAATTGATAAAGGTATTAAACAGTACCGGTCCCAGGACAGAAAACCTGAGGGACACCACCTGTCACCAACCTCCACCTGGATATAGAGCCATTGACCACAACTCTCTGGGTGCAGACTTCAAGCCAATTCCTTATCCACCAGATGGTCCACCCTTCAAATACATACCTCTTCAATTTGGAGATCAGGATATCATTTAGGACCATGTCAAGGGCCTTACAGAAGTCCAATCAGATAATATGTTCCCTTGTCAACTGATGCAGTCACTCCATCACAGAAGGTCACCAGATTGGTCAGGCACACTTTTCCATTGGTGAAGCCATGCTGGCTGTCTCAGATCACCTCTTTGTCTTACATGTGCCTTGACATTGCTTCCGGAAGGATCTGTTCCATAATGTTGCCAGGCACAGAAGTGAGTCTCACAGGTCTCTGGGATGTGTGCCCAGGTTGAAGTGCTTCACCAGGTGGCAGACCTTCAGAAGGAGGTGGGCAGGCTGAGGATTATCAGGGATTCAGAGAATGAGGTTTACTGTTAAGGTAAAGTAAAGTTCTGCCATCCTTGAGGCAGGCTCCTCAGGCAGCCAGAGTCACTGTGCAGGAAATGAAAGCTCCCTTACCCCCTTGCCACTAGGCAGGGGGAGGGGGTCTAAGAGACAAGGGGGGGTGGAAGTGGGTTCCTGTTCAGCGCAGCAGATGTAGCAGAACTCTCCTGCTACATACCTCACTTTCCCAGGTGTCCCTAAACAACTAGTATGAGGCTCTGAAACTTGATGGGCAAACAAATGACAATGTGGATCATGGTCCATCCATGTTGGGGGAGTTGCCCAGGTCAAGTTTACCTATGCCCCTCATTACAACAAGCCCCACCAAGAAAAAAGAATGGATGTTGTCATAGGGAACTCCCTTCTGAAGGGAACAGAGTGCCCAATTTGTCCTCCAGATTCAACCCATAAGGAAGTCTGCTGTATCCCTGTGGCACGGGTAAGAGACATCGCTCAGACAGTGTCGTGGTTCCGCTCGAGTGGGCAGCCAAGCTCCACCACAGCCGCCCTCTCACTCCCCCTCCTCAAAGAGGAATGGGGAGAAAATATGTGAAAAGGGCTCAAGGCTTGAGATAAGGACGAGAAAAGCATGCAATAATTATTGTAACAGGCAAAACAGACTCATCATAAGGAGATAGTAAGATTTATTGCCTACAACTAACAAGCGAGAGAAGTGAGAAACAAAGAAAAGAAACTAAAAGCACCTTCTCCCCCATCCACCCTCTTCCACCTCCTCCCCCTGAGCGGTGCAGGGGAATGGGGGAATGGGGGTTATGGTCAGTCTACAGCGCTTCTTCTCTGCCACTCCTTCTCGGTCACTCTCATCCCCTGTGCTGTGGGGTCCCACCCACGGGACACAGTCCTTGATGAACCGATCCGGCATGGGCTTCCCACAGGCAGCAGCTCTTCCAGAACTGCTCCAGATATGGGTCAGTACCACAGGGTCCATCCCTCAGGAGAAAACTGCTCCAACCTGGCTCCCCTACGGGCAGCAGCTCCTGCCAGGTCACCTGTTCCTGCGTGGGCTCCTCTCCATGGGCTACAGGTCCGGCCCGGAATCTGCTCCGGCAGGGGTCTTCCACAGGCGGCAGCCTCCGTCGGTGCAGGGCCACCTGCTCCACCGTGGTCTCCTCCACGGGCTGCAGCATGGAACCCTGCTCCACCGTGGTACTCCATGGGCTGCAGGGGGACATCCTGCTTCACCATGGTCCTCATCACAGGCCGCAGGGGACTTCTGCTCCGGTGCCTGGAGCACCTCTCCCCCTCCTTCTACACTGACCTTGGTGCCTGCAAGGCCGTTTCTCACTGCTCTCTCCCTCCCAGCTGCTGTGTGGCGCAGTGTTTTTTTTTCCTGTCTTAAATATGCTTTCATAGAGGCGCAAAACAACATCGCTTATTGGCTCAGCTCTGGAAAACAATGGGGCATTTCCCAAACATGGGGCAGCTTCTCGATCTTTCTCACAGAAACCACCCCTATGGCCCCCTGCTACCAAAACCTTGCCACATAAACCCACTACAGACAGTCACTTGCCTGATACACCCCTCTAATTATTACCCTTTATTTTTTTTCATGTTGGCAGTGATGAGGTGACAAAGAGGAACCTAAGAGTGATCAAGAGGGACTTTAGGGCTTTGGATCAATTGGTTAAAGCATTAAGTGCACAGGTAGTGTTTTCCTCCATCCTTCCAGTAGTGGGGATCAATACTGAAAGAAACAGGTGAACCCAGCTGATCAATATCTGAGGCTGGTGCCACTGGCACAGTTTCAGGTTTCTTGGTCATGGGAAAGCCTACATGACACTGGGCCTACTGGTTTCTGATGGGGAGCACCTTTCTATGAGGGAGAAAAGGTATTTTGCCCAGGAGTTCGCAGGGATGATTGACAGGGCTTTAAGCTAGATTTGAAGGGGAAAAGGGTCAAAAACAGGCCCTACAGTGATAAGCTATGGCACTGCACTCCAATTTTTTTGAGGAACTACATGCTGGGAAGACCCATCAATCTGCCCCAAGAAGAGCTGAGTTGAATGAAAGCCAACAAGGAGAGGTGTGCTGCTGGACCTTGTATTAATAAATGAGGAAGAATGAGTTGGAAATGTGAGGGTCAGGGCCAGCCTTGGCTGCAGTGACCATGCATGATATGGCGGAGTTCAGGATCTTCTGAGGAGGAAGCAGGGCAAAAAGTAGGATTGCGACCCTGGATTTCAGGAGAGCAAACTTGTCCTCTTCAGGAATCCACATGTAATAATTCCATGGGTTAGGTCACTGGAAAGAAGGAGAGGCCAAGACAGCTGGTCAATATTGAGGTATCACATCTTTCAAGTTCAAGATCGGTGCATCCCTACGAGCAGAAAAGCAAGCAAAGGGAGCAGAATACCTGTATGGATGAGCAGGGAGATTCTGGAGAAGCTCAGACAGAAGAAGGAAGTTTACAGCATGTGGAAAAAGAGACAGGCCAATTGAGAGGAATATAGGGAAGCTGTGAGTGTTCAAGGATGTGACAAGGAAGGACAAGGCCCATTTGGAAATCAGGCAAGGGATGTCAACAACAACAAGAAGGACTTCTTCAAACACATCAGTAGAAAAAGGAAGACTGAGGAAAATGTCATCTAGCTGAAGAATGAGGCAATTGCCCTGGTGACAAATGATATGGAGAAGGAAGAGTTGCTGAATGCCTTTTCTGTCATTATTTACGGCTAAGATCAGCCCTCAGGAATCTCAGACCCTGGAGACAAGTGAGGAAGTCCAGAGAAAGGAGGACTTTCCTTGGTCGAAGAGGATCAAGTGAGTGATCATCTAAGCAAACTTGGCATCCACAAATCCATGGGCCCCAATGGAATGCACTGACAGGTGCTGAGAGATCTGGCCAATGTTATTTTTAGGCCACTCTCCATCATCTTTGAAAGGTCATGGAGAGCAGGAGAGGTGCCTGAGGACTGGAAGAAAGGCAATGTCGTGCCAGTCTTCAAAAAGGGCAAGAAGGAGGACCCAGGCAACTACAGGCAGTCAACCTCACCTCCGTCCCTGGAAAGGTGATGGAACAGCTCATCCTCGAGGTCATCTCCAAGCACGTGGAGAATGAGAAGGTGATCAGAAAGAGTCAGCATGGATTCACCAAAGGGAAGTCATGTTTAACCAATCCGATATCCTTCTATGATGGGATGACTGGCTGGGTAGACAAGGGCAGAGTGATAGGTGGGGTCTACCTTGACTTCAGCAAGGCTTTTGACACTATCTCCCATAACAACCACATAGACAAGGTCAGGAAGTGTGGCCTAGATGAGTGGAGGTGGATTGACAGTTGGCTGGATGGCAGAGCTCAGAGGGTTGTACTTAGTGGTGCAGAGTCTAGTTGGAGGCCTGTAGCTAGCAGTAATCTACAGTCATCAGCACTGTTCAGTGTTGTTCAACTTATCAGTGTTCAACATTGTATCAACAATGTATCAACTTATTCATCAATGACCTGGATGGTGGAAAGGAGTGCACTCTCAGCAAATTGGCTGGTGACACAAAGCTGGGAGGAGTGGCTGATACCCCAGAGGGCTGTGCTGCCATTCAGAGGGACCTCGACAGGCTAGAGGACTGGGCTGAGAGGAACCTCGTGAAGTTCAACAAGGGCAAGTGTAGGGTCTGCACATCAGGAGGAATAACCCCAAGCACCAGCCCCCAAGCTGGGGGCTGACCTGCTGGAGAGCAGCTCTGCGGAAATGGATCTGGGAGTCCTGGTGGGCAGCAAGCTGACCATGAGTCAGCAATGTGCCCTTGTGGCCAAGAAGACCAACAGTATCTTGGAGTGCATTTGGAAGAGTGTTGCCAGCAGGTGCACAGAGGTGCCCCTCTACTCAGCCCTGATGAGGCCACACATGGAGCATTTTGTCCAGTTCTGGGCTTCCCAGTACAAGAGGAACATAGAACTGGTAGAATGAGTTCAGAGGAGGACTACAAAGATGATCAGAGGACTTGAGCACATGTCATATAAGGACAGGCTGGGAGAATTGGGCCTGTTTAGCCTACAAAAGAGAAGACTGAAGGAAGACCTCATTAATGTATGCAAATATCTGAGGGGAGGGTGTCAAGAGCACGTAGCCAGTTTCTTTTCAGTTGTGCCCAGTGACAGGACAAGAGACAATGGGCACAAACTGAAGCACAGGAAATTCCAACTGAGTATGAGGGGGCACTTCTTCACTGTGAGAGTGACAGAGCACTGGAACAGGTTGTCCAGAGAGGTTGTGGAGTCTCCTTCTCTGGAGATATTCAAAACCTGCCCGGATGCCATCCTGCACAACATAATCCTTCTCATCAGGGGGGTTGGACTACATGATCTTTAGAGATCCCTTCCAAACTCATCTATTCTGTGATTCTGTATGTAGTTCCCCAATTCTTCCTTTCTACACTTTTTAAAAATGGGAGTTATATATCCCTTTTTCCAGTCACCAGGAACTCGACTGCTAGGACTTTTCAAATGTGAAGGAGTGGCTTGGCCACTAGATCAGCAAGTCCCTTGAGGACCCTGAGATGCATGACATTAAGCCCCATAGACTTGTACATGTCCACTTTCATCAGGTGCTCTTTGTTTACAGTGGGAAGAACTTTGTTCCCCCAGCCCTCATCTATGAGTTCAGGGAAATGAGCAACATGGGAAGTCTGACCAGTAGGGAAGACCAAAGCAAACAAGTTGTTGAGTACCTTCACCTTCTCTATGTCCATCATTACCATACAACACTTTTCAGTAATAAGAATTGAAATTCAGTACTAATGTCTGACAGACATGAAGGAGGAAAAAACCAAACAAACACATATACACACACATAAATTATTTTCATACCAATTTCAACAAAGTAAAATAAGTGGGATTGACTGAATACACAAACCAACATTTTTTGTACTCTTCTTGTTCCGCAAAACACCAGTGAAGGTGTCTCTGCAGAGAATGAAGGGCAGTATTGGTGGACTTTTTAGTAGTATTCTTTTTTTTTTTTTTTTTTTTAATTTCTGTTCCCTTCAATATATTTTTTTTTTCACAGACTGTCAGACCTAAATTAATTTTTGGACAATTCATATGGATATTATGCTGACCTTTATTTTAAGGAATAGTCAACCAAAACAATTTCAGATATATGCACAATTGCTGTGCCATTATCTTTGCAATTACAGTGTTCCTTGGTTCATTCCAGAACAGATTCCAGTTGTATACAGACTCACAGACTATTGCCTAATAGTTTACAATAGTTAAGTTTACAATATACATGGTCATGTTAAGAGGCTGTAGTCATAGCTCACTTTCTCCTTCTTTCTTGTTATCTAAACAATAAAGATCTATTAGGTCATTTAAAACATCATGTGTAAGATTAGCTTTTTATCATAACAGTTGAAGAACAACACTTTGTAAGTGTGTAACTGTGGTGGTTTTACCGTGCTGGGCAGCTAAACCCCACAACCGCTCTCTCACTCCCCCTCCTTTAGATGAGGAGGGGGAGAAGTAAAGCAAAGAACAACTCACGGGTTGAGATAAGGATAATTTAATTAAAGGGAAATAATTATAATAATTAAATAAAGACTACCATGAACTAAACAATTTAACTAAGGGGAAATAAAAAGGGAAAGGGGAAAAGGGAGGGGAAAAGGAAAAATAAAAAGAAGGGAGGAAAACAAACAAACAAAATAAATGAAGGCTATATGGAAGTGCAGAGGAAAGAAATTACTCTCTACTTCCCACAAATGAGCGATGATTGACCACGTCCTTGAAGCAAGGCCTCAACACACGCAGCCGGTGTTCAAGAGGAGGAGCAACGTTTTCCCAACGAGAGCCCACCCCTCCCCTCTTCTTCCTGTTTCCACCTTTTATTGCTGAGTGTGACATCACATGGTATGGAATATCCCTTTGATTGGTTTAGGTCAGCTGCCCTGGTGATGTTTCTCTCCTCACTTTTTGCCCACCCCCTAGGAGGGTTAGAGAAAGGCCCAATGCTGTGCCACTGCTGCTCAGCAGTAGACACAACACTAGTGTGATAACACTGCTGTTCCAGCTACAAGTACAGAGTACGGCACTGTATGGGCTGCTGCCGGGAAAGTTAGCATTCCAGCCAGACCCAGTACAGTAACTCAATAGTAAAAGACATCTGTATGCCAGCATTATGTCTAGTGAACCAGTCTACAATTATGTCTATGCCACCAGTGAAGATCTAATTAGCTAATTTGTAAAGTTATTTTGTCATACAAAATTGAACAACTACGTTTTATCAGACAAATGATTTTCTAGTTATTATTTAGACTACAGGCTCAGCTTAGTATTTAATATATGTATATTGTGACATTCAGGATATGTTTGTGTATTTGAGCTATTTAAACAGGACTGGTAGACATGAAATGCCATGCTGTTCTGAAAGCTGCTATGAGGGCAAGGTGGGATAGGTTATACACCCCCCCCCCCCCCCCCCCCCCCCCCCCCCGCTTGTCTGCCCTTTTTTTTATTTACAGAGATAGCTCAGGGCAGCACTTCTTGGCTAGAAGTACACTGATAAATCAGCTGTGATTATCCAATCAATCAGTACAGCTTAGCTGATTTAATGTCTTGTTCTGCTTGAAACTAAAACTAACCCAAGTGACTTAGAGCTGAACAAAATCTCATCCACAGACACCCCATTTTCTCAAATCAACTTTTCTTTTTCTCTTCATTTTTGGCTTTGGACTCCTCACTTCCTACTACCAGGATTTCATATGGACACACTGTTAATCAAAATACTTCCAATGTTTGGTTATCAATTAACAAAAAATAGTCTAATAGTATATACATATAATCAAAATGTATTGAAGCTCAGTAATATATTTAGAATTCTAAATTCTATTCTAAAGTTTACATAGAACTCAAAATTTTTAAGTATGTTATAGAAACTGTAGGATGAATTTCTATTAATACTTATGATGCTGCTTTACATGAGCAAAAATCAAGTCTCCATTTTCTAATATCTGCCAACTTATAGTAAAATAACAATACACTTTTGTACAGGAATCTGGGAAATTTTCAGGAAGATGAGATTTATTTCCTAGGAGAAAATTTATTTTTATTTTTTTTTATTTCATAGTAGAAATTCCTATTTCATCCAGACTGAACTAGAGTCATATCATTAAGAATAAACATGGTTCTCATAATTAAGGCACTTCAGGCCACTGGGTAATGTTGTCTCTGAAACATTCTACTTTAATGGCAATTTTTCCAATAAGATCTACTATTCCAGAGCTGAGAGCTAGTAACGCCAGGAAGCCAGCAAGAAGCAGAATAATTGGACTTGTGCTAGAAGTTTGAGATCAGATAAGAAGATCAGCAAAGAAGATTTTATGGACAGGTGAAAGACTGTATGTACCACCAAAAGTCAAGAGAGCTAAATTCAAAACTTTTAATGTAACCATCTAATTTCTATGCCAGCACCTGCACTGAGAGAAGATTAATGTTATATTCCCCTCTTTCTGTTTTTGTTGTTGTTGTTGTTCTTGTTTTCTTAAACTGAAAGGATTAGAATGTGTTGTACAAAACATTTGTTCAATGCTTAGTGTAACAACTTTGTCTTTGGTGAGGATTGTAGGCATTATCTGCGTATGAATAATAATGTTTCTGGTACTTTAACATAGATTTTAATTCTCAGACATTCATTTTTGCATATACTATTTTCTCTGATGAGAAAACATTGTGCTTGTTTTCAGACTATCAATGTGTTTATTACATTTTGTATCCAAATTTATCAAAGACACAAAAGTGCTGCAAAAGTTTAGTGAAAATATGATTTATAAAACAATAGTTTATCATTCGTTTCACAGTATTTAGACATTATCTCCTCAGTATATTCTGTGCACATGCCCAATGTTCTTCCAAGATTCTCACGGCACATTGAAGAAAAGGTCACACTAGGAAAGTTTGAAGTGTAAGGTGAGAGGTTACACTTGGTTTCACAATAACCTGTAGTTACTTCATGATAATATAAGGACAGTTAATTTTTAAGTTAGCAAACCAAAACTCAAGTTTTAGTTGAGAAATCTTCTTATTAGATTTTTTTAGATGCTTATAACTTTGTGAAATAAAATTTCTTTGGTCTAAACCTCCCATGTATTCATATTCATTTTCAGTTCTTTGATTTGTTCAATAATAATTTGTTATTAACAGTAAATTGGACTATTAGTAAGTTGTATATTTTCCCAACATTTTTTATGTCTTTTTCACATTTTTTCTAGATGACTATGGATGTACGTGTTGGGTAACACCTGAGCATCATATACTAAAATAATAGGACTGGTTAGCTTACTACTGTGTGTCTTGGGTAATCTACCAATTTACCCTGCCTCATCATAGCTATTTCCATTTGTGCTCAATACCACCACTTAGTCTCTAAGGGTACTATTTACTGCCTGTTAGTTACTGTTTTAGCTACCAGTTTCTCTAACATAAGCCCTTAGGTTCATTTTAAATGCCCAATAACATCTTGTCTGGCCTCTACCTGATGTTCCAGGTATTCTATAGATCCTATATCATATTAGCCACACAGATGCCTCAAACGCCTCACCATCAAATAGCACTAAGCAACTGATGACATGTGGTCATCTGAATTATGCACCCCATATCTGGTCAGCCAAAAAACTTCCAGGCTGAAAAAGTAGAACTCCCCTAGCTTCTTCTCATGAGGCAAGTGCTCCAGCTCCAATTCACCTTGGTGACCCTTTGCTGAGCCTGATCCAGTTTACGGATATCTTTCCTGTACTGGGGAGCCCAAAACTAAGAATATTGTTCAACATATTATCAAATAACTGTTTAGTAGAGGAGAATAATCACTTTGAAACTAGACTACTTAGGGTTGGAAAGGACCTTAAAGACCATCTAATTCCAACCTTCCTGAGGTTGAAGGTGAGGATACCTTCCACCTGACCAGGTTGCTCAAAGCCCCCTCCAACCTGACCTTAATCACTTCCAAGGATGGGGAACCCACAGCTTCTCTAGGAAATCTGTTCCAGTGCCTCACCACCCTCTGAGTAAAAAATTTATTTCAAATATCAAATATAAACCTATCCTTTTTGAGTTTAAAGCCATCAGCCTTTGTCATATCCCTGTATTCCCTGACAAAGACTCCATCCCCAGCTTTTCTGTAGACCCCCTTTAAGTATTAGAAGGCTGCTATAAGGTCTCCCCAGAACCTTCTCTTCTCAAATAATAATACAATATTATTTGTCCTTTTCATGAATCCATCTACTTATGTATCTGAGATTTCAATCAGGCTTCAGAACAAACATGCAGACTGAAAAGTAGCCTTAATGTAGTATCAGTTCTTCATAATGCAAATCATCTAACCCTAAAGGTTAAAGAATGAATTTTAAGCAGTAGGCCAAATTAATCTTTAATGTAATTTCACTGATGTCAGCATGCATAACATCATCTATTAATTTGACCTAATTTATTAGGAAGACTTTGGGCAGATTCTAAATGCTATTGAGTTTGCATTTTATAAAAAATACATTATGTATGATCATGAAGTTAAGAGATTATTATTTGTGGCCAAAGTTATTTGCTTAATTTTTGCTAAACATTTGTCTTAAAAAATATTGTAGAAATATTTAACTCATCATGGCACCATATCATCAGATCATTTAAGCATGCAATTAAAATTAAATACATGCTTAAATATTTGACTCCAGTGAGGGAAATGATTGTTTGGAGTTTGTACTAAGATACAAACTTTGTTTGTTGTTTGTTTGCTTGCTTGCTTTAAATGTCACAGAATCACAGAAAGGATAAGGTTGAAAGGTACCTCTGTAGGTCATCACACACTAAAGCAGAAACACCTAGAACAGGAATAGCTTTCTTCTGTTTCATTAGTTAAAACAAATTACTACACTGATCCTGTACCACTAAAAACTGTTGTGCCACCATTAAGATGAACCAATAAAACACTGAGTTTTGGTAAACTAAGAATACTGTATCTAAAAGTCTGACCTTTTTTCTCAATTCATAATTATTTAATAGTTTCTGTATTGCTTAGGTCAGTTATAACATTTTTCCATCTTCAGAACCCTTAGCTGTTGTGATACTAGATGTTTTTAGACTTTAAGTTTCGCTTATGCAAGGATGAAAAAGCTGCCACTGTTATGAGAATTTATGATAAACTGGCTGTCTCTTCTGCAATTCAGTGACAAATTCATACTTTGAAGTTTAGAATTTTTGTTTGCTGTCAGATGAAGTCCTAGATCTTCAAAGCCCTATGTGTCCTTCATAGCACATTCTAGCTATTTGTTCTCTCTGAATTATCTGGACTACATGATTTTTGTTTGCTTGTTTTTGTTTTGTTTTGTTTCTAATATTTTCCACAGGTTTTTAAGTCATTTACCTTCTGGTACTGACTTTTCTTTCAGAGAATATTTAGGATACATAGAATTCAAAGACGCAATAAGCATCTAGTCTTATTTTAGATATGAAACTATACTGAATATTTTTCAGAGACTGAATTTCATAAAGCAGAGTAGCCAGGATAAAACAATTCTGCCTTTGCAGTGAACATCAGTCAGTGTTTCACTTAAATTTACAGAGTTTCATGTAGATGAGCATCACAACTCATCATCTCCCGTATCATAAGGTTCACACTGCATGTGATAATAATAAAAAGTTGTAATGACAGTTCTTAGCCTCCCTGATGATAAACACAACTTTGAAAGTTGAAAGATTGGTGTTGCTTTTCAATTCTTGCTAATGAGTTGTTCTCTCTTCCAACACATAAATAAATAAATAAATAATAATAATAATAAAATGTAGGTATTTTATTCTGATTTTCATGAAGATAATATCCGGTCACTACCACCTTGTATCTTTTCAAGTCATAACACCTACATTCTCACATATACACTGAAATTCACACTGCTTGTAGGACTGCACCGACACATGAAAGAATTTTAAGTAATTTTAAGTAATCAGCAGGTGCAATACATGATGCTCAATCTTATGTCTTAGCTACTTTTGAGAGGAAAAGTTATTCAACATCCCCACACTGGTGAAATAGAAAGCAAATACATATTAGTTTTCTTTGCTCAACATATATCATCCTTTCACATACCTTGAAATGGAAAGTGTAAACAAATTTATCACAGAATCACAGAATCACAGAATCACAGAATTTCTAGGTTGGAAGAGACCTCAAGATCATCGAGTCCAACCTCTGACCTAACGCTAACAGCCCTCCACTAAACCATATCCCTAAGCTCTACATCTAAACGTCTTTTGAAGACTTCCAGGGATGGTGACTCCACCACTTCCCTGGGCAGCCTGTTCCAATGCCTCACAACCCTTTCAGTAAAGAAGTTCTTCCTAACATCTAACCTAAAACTCCCCTGGCTCAACTTAAGCCCATTCCCCCTCGTCCTGTCACCAGGCATGTGGGAGAACAGACCAACCCCCACCTCGCTACAGCCTCCCTTGAGGTACCTATAGAGAGCGATAAGGTTGCCCCTGAGCCTCCTCTTCTCCAGGCTGAACAAGCCCAGCTCCCTCAGCCGCTCCTCGTAGGACTTGTTCTCCAGGCCCCTCACCAGCTTCGTCGCCCTTCTCTGCACCCGCTCAAGCACCTCGATGTCCTTCTTGTAGCGAGGGGCCCAAAACTGAACACAGTACTCGAGCTGCGGCCTCACCAGAGCTGAGTACAGGGGGACGATCACTTCCCTAGCCCTGCTGGTCACACTGTTCCTGATACAAGCCAGGATGCTGTTGGCCTTCTTGGCCACCTGAGCACACTGCTGGCTCATATTCAGCCGACTATCAACCATCACTCCCAGGTCCTTCTCTGCCTGGCAGCTCTCCAACCATTCCTCTCCCAGCCTGTAGCTCTGCTTGGGGTTATTGCGCCCCAGGTGCAGGACCCGGCACTTGGCCTTGTTGAACTTCATGCAGTTGACCTCAGCCCATCGGTGCAGCCTACCCAGATCCTCCTGCAGAGCTTTCCTACCCTCAAGCAGATCGACACATGCACCTAACTTGGTGTCATCTGCAAACTTACTGAGGGTGCACTCGATGCCCTGGTCCAGATCATCGATGAAGATATTAAAGAGGTATTATGTCATTAAAGATATTAATATGTCATTAAAGATATATTATGTCATTAAAGATATATTATGTCATTAAAGATATTAATGACATTGAATCCTTAATATAAATATATTTTTTATTTTTATTTTTTAATTTGAGGATTTTTATATGGGAATTTGTTTTCACATGAGGAGAGGTTAGAAACAAAATTACTACTATTAGACTCTTTAAGCAGTTTTGTGGCGTGTTCTACTACATTGAATATAGCAGCCAATGTGTACAACCTCTTAAAATTGTTTTAAAAAGCGTTGTACAACAGTCATTAATGAGATATAGAGTGCACTGGAAATACAGATTCAGATAAATATTGCCCGGTTTAATTCCTGCAGGCAGAGAAACATTAAGTAAGGGAAATTGGTTTCATTGTTTTATAATGCTTATTCTGTCTGTTTTAGTAGATAATAATCATTGATGCCGCCAACCTTAGCTTCATAGATAATATTTATTAGTATGTAGCAAATACTAAGAGTTCTGAGTGAGTAGATTTGTGCAGTTCTTTAGTTGTATAATCTGTACAAGTAAAGTAACTAAAATATATCACAGTTTTACTAAACTAATAAAAGTCATCCTTTCTTAGGTTAAACACAGCCAAGAGCTGAGTTACCATGTTGAAGTTGTTCTTGGGCTTTGGCTTTCATGGTGAATTTTATTTTATTTTATATTTTATTTTATTTTATTTTATTTTATTTTATTTTATTTTATTTTATTTTATTTTATTTTATTTTTATTTCACTTCATTTGCAGACTTGAGATATACATTTCCTGAAATGAGAAGTACTCCTGAAATAATTTCTTTTTGTTCTGTTTTCCTTCAAACTTTATGTTGTGTGTAATCTATATTTCTTTTTGAAGGACATCACTATGAAGGCCTCTACAGTGCAAACACCAAATGAAGAGTCTACAGGACAAAATAATTATTAGGTAAATTTCTATTACTGTATAGTTAGAAATTATGCTATTGATATGTCATGCTGGCATGGATTTATATCAGTTATTTAAGCTTTATAAATCAATGAAGAACTGAAAACGGTAAGAAGCTACTGTTACAAGAATGTTAAGAAAAACAGTGTTGAGTATAATAGACAGTGATGGATTAAGAGTAGGTCTAAGCAAAATAAGACTTGTAGGGATGTGTCCATGAAATATTTAGTCAACAAACATTTATTTAAAAACCATAAAACTATTTTAAACACCTTCTTAATAATATATTCTGACCTGTTTAATAGAATATCTTAGTCTTAAACAAAGTGCCTCACATATATAAAAGGAAACAGGTCTTGGATGATAAATCTCATTGTCAATCAAATTTGCAATCTCCTTAAATAAGAAGGTCAAGTATGTTTGGCAAGAGTATTTATCCTATTATTTTGACATTAATAATACTTCTAAAGCTTAATTCCCGTATACCGTATCATACTTCCTGTGATTTTGTTCAACATCCATGTCATCTTGAGTTTGCCATTTTTCCAGTGCCTGTTCCTTGGAGCTTATGGAGTAGTCTACACTCTCTATTGTTGACTGCCATTGATGTCTAAGAATGATGTTCAATCTATTCTTTTAAAACAATAGAGAACTACTAATCTAATTTAGCATATCTTGAAAGATGTTGTTTTCTTAGTATCTCAATCTACTACAATAGTGGAAACTATCTTGTTATGATTTGTAAGCTCTGAGTATACCCTTAAGACTATAAATAATAATAATAACAATAATAATAATAAAGAATGTTCTTCCATTACTGTTTACATTCTGCATATTTTAAGGAAGAAACCTGCAACAGTTTTTAGAACTCTCTTGTCCCTGATGTATGTTTCTAAAAATTTTTAATGACAGTGTAAATGGCATTGAAATAAAAAGGATGGATTTCTGTATTTTATTCAGATGTGGTATTCATCTGCTATAGCTCTTCCTTTTGTTCCTCTTTTCTTTGGAACAATGACTTTTTCTGTTAATTTATAAAACAAAGAAATCATGCAATGTTCAACTGCACTGTGTATTAACAATTTTAAATCTGTATCCAGTGACTACTTTTATGCATGCTTTGGAAGAGAAAATCTGAGTTTTTCTCCTTGAATTGTTTACTTTCTATAGGGAAAGATTTGGGTATTTTGTGTTTAAGTGTTTAAGACCATATCTTCTCATCAGAATTAGCCCTTTTAACCTTTATATATATAACCATGTATATATTAATTTTACTTGTGTATAAATATATAAATATACATATTTTTATATTATGTATTATTTCCCCCAGGCACATTAATGTCGATAGTCTGGGTTTTTAAGTACAGGATGTGAGAGTGACCAGATTCAGTACCATTAATCAGTAAGATAATCTGTCAAGCACAAGTTATAGAGTTTGCATAATAAAATATATTACCCATGTGATATTGCAGAACAGAAAGTTTACTCATGAGATAACATGCAGACATTTTAACTTCTGGTAACACATTGATTAAAAAAAACAATGGGAAATGACACATGCCTGAGACTTGAATTTTAAAGCACAATTGCATGTTGCCTGCTGTGGTGACTGAGGACTTGTGAAATGAGCCCAGAGCATGCTGCAGTCCTTGAACTGAATTAACTCAATCAGTATGGGAACACCATTTGCTATAGGCAAAGATTGCCTGTGTTCAGAAGAGACAAGATTCAGTAGTTCAGAATGTTGATCTTTTTAGACAGAGAAATAAATGGAGTTAGGAACAGGATCTTTAATCTATAAAACTGGGACATAAAACAAAGTAAGTGATATTAAAGCTAGGAAGTTTCAAAGCAGAGTTTTCCCCTTTCTTCCCTTAAGAATGAAGATAATAAGAACAACTTTACATGTCATAGTACATTCTTTGTGACTGGGAATTTTGGTATGTCTACCTTAAAACAGGAATCACCATTTTGGCGAGATCATCATAATCATATACCTACAATTTATATATCTCCCCAAGAAGGTGTTTTAAAAGTAGCACAGCCATGCCATGAAAGATTGTTAAAAATGCTGCAGGTGTTGCTACAGCAAGCCAGCAGCAGAAATATAGTTAGATAGCTATAAATGACTCTCCATTTATTCATTTTTCTAGTATTTTTAAAGCAAAACATTTTGAAAATATACATACTTGAATATACAACAATACAGAAAAAAAAAAAAAAAAAAAAGAAATTACTGAGATTCTGGCCCATTACCTATAACTTTTTAAGGATAATGAAAGTTTTGCCTTGTATTATTCTGATGTGGAAAGTTTTCTGCTAATATGAAGAGACATTAGTTATTAAAACTTACTTTTGAACAATTGCATAGTCTTTTTTTTTTTTTTTTTTTTTTTTTTATGTGTGTTTAGTTGTTGTCATTTATTTTTACTGAATACTGTGGATATTGACAGTTCTTGTTCTAGGAGTTTTACATGGCAAAGATAAAAAGAGATCCAAATAGGTAGCAGTTTAAAAATTTGGAAAGGCAAATAAAACACAGTATATATTTAAAAAAAAATCAATCACATCAGGTTGCATCAGGCTTGAAAAGACACAATTTTAATGCTTACACTGAAATCAGGATAAAATGTACAAAAGCTCTTTTCAAATTCAATAATTTATCATTTTTTTTCAGAAGTATCATTAATATCAGTTAAACTAGCCTACTTATCCAAAGAAAACTAACCAGTTTTCTTTCTTTCTTTCTTTCTTTCTTTCTTTCTTTCTTTCTTTCTTTCTTTCTTTCTTTCTTTCTTTCTTTCTTTCTTTCTTTTTCTTTCTTTCTTTCTTTCTTTCTTTCTTTCTTTCTTTCTTTCTTTCTTTCTTTCTTTCTTTCTCTCTTTCTTTCTTTCTCTCTTTCTCTCTTTCTTTCTTTCTCCCTTTCTTTCTCTCTTTCTCTCTTTCTCTCTTTCTCTCTTTTATTTTTCTGTCTAGATATAGGCCTCAGACTTGTGTGGAAATATGTGCTTAAGCTAGCTGAGAACTGAGAACTTACCAGACAACATTGATTTAGGAATAATTTGATTTCCTTTTCTAATTTATAATGTAAAATAAAAATGCACATACTGGTGTTCTGTATCAAAGATTTCTTTCAGCGCTGAGTCTGTACAAGAAAACAGAAAGATGACAGACACATATTGCTAACTGCGTAGCAGTAACCAATAAATAAAAGTGTATTGCTGCCAAGGAGCTGTCATTTGGCAGCTGCTGCTTTTGGACTAATTGCTATGATAACAGATTGCTAAACTGAATTCAAAGGTTCAGGTGTAGAACCAATTGTCTTCAGAGTTAGTGAGGCTAAGGAAAAAAGGCAAGCAAATTTACATTTCTGTTAAAGATCCAAGATTGTTGCTCTAAATATATATACCGATGTTTTACTGCTACTGATTTTAACATAAAATTGAAATAATGGTGCATTAGTCCAACAGAGAGAGAGTCTGGATTAACTTTCAAATATATTTATCTTCTTGGAGCCTGTATTTGTTTTGAGTCATCAAAGAGCTTCTCCTATAAGGAGCTACAAAATAACATTTTAGAAAAAGATCCAGTGATACCTTATGAAGCAGCAAGAAAACTAGAAAATCTTTCAGACCATTAATAATTCCCTTGGCAGGCGGTTCTGAAGGGCAGAGGGGTCCAGGAAGGCTGGGCGCTCTTCAAGAGGGAAATCTTAATGGCGCAGGAACGGTCTGTCCCCACGTGCCCAAAGATGAGCTGGCGGGGAAGAAGACCAGCCTGGCTCAACAGAGAATTGTGGCTTGATCTTAGGAGAAAAAAGAGGGTTTATAATCTTTGGAAAAGTGGGCAGGCCACTAGGGAGGACTTTAAGGATGTAGCGAGGCTGTGCAGGGACAAAATTAGGAAGGCCAAAGCTCATCTGGAGCTCAATCTGGCTACTGCCATTAAAGATAACAAAAAACATTTCTATAAATACATCAACACAAAAAGGAGGACTAAGGAGAATCTCCATCCTTTACTGGATGCGGGGGGAAACTTAGTTACAAGAGATGAGGAAAAGGCGGAGGTGCTCAATGCCTTCTTTGCCTCAGTCTTTAGCGGCAATACCGGTTGTTCTCTGGATACTCAGTACCCTGAGCTGGTGGAAGGGGATGGGGAGCAGGATGTGGCCCTCACTATCCATGAAGAACTGGTTGGTGACCTGCTACGGCACTTAGATGTGCACAAGTCGATGGGGCCGGATGGGATCCACCCAAGGGTACTGAGAGAACTGGCAGAGGAGCTGGCCAAGCCACTGTCCATCATTTATCAGCAGTCCTGGCGATCGGGGGAGGTCCCAGTTGACTGGCGGCTAGCAAATGTGACGCCCATCTACAAGAAGGGCTGGAGGGCAGACCCGGGAAACTACAGGCCTGTCAGTTTGACCTCAGTGCCAGGGAAGCTCATGGAGCAGATCCTCCTGAGAGTCATCATGCAGCACTTGCAGGGCAAGCAGGCGATCAGGCCCAGTCAGCATGGGTTTATGAAAGGCAGGTCCTACTTGACAAACCTGATCTCCTTCTATGACAAAGTGACGCGCTGGGTGGATGAGGGAAAGGCTGTGGATGTGGTCTACCTTGACTTCAGCAAGGCTTTTGACACCGTCTCCCACAGCATTCTCCTCAAGAAACTGGCTGCTCTTGGCTTGGACTGGCGCACGCTTCGTTGGGTTAGAAACTGGCTGGATAGCCGGGCCCAAAGAGTCATGGTGAATGGAGTCAAGTCCAGTTGGAGGCCAGTCACTAGTGGCGTCCCGCAGGGCTCGGTGTTGGGCCGGTCCTCTTTAATATCTTCATCGATGATCTGGACGAGGGCATCGAGTGCACCCTCAGTAAGTTTGCAGATGACACCAAGTTAGGTGCGTGTGTCGATCTGCTTGAGGGTAGGAAAGCTCTGCAGGAGGATCTGGGTAGGCTGCACCGATGGGCTGAGGTCAACTGCATGAAGTTCAACAAGGCCAAGTGCCGGGTCCTGCACCTGGGGCGCAATAACCCCAAGCAGAGCTACAGGCTGGGAGAGGAATGGTTGGAGAGCTGCCAGGCAGAGAAGGACCTGGGAGTGATGGTGGATAGTCGGCTGAATATGAGCCAGCAGTGTGCTCAGGTGGCCAAGAAGGCCAACAGCATCCTGGCTTGTATCAGGAACAGTGTGACCAGCAGGGCTAGGGAAGTGATCGTCCCCCTGTACTCAGCTCTGGTGAGGCCGCAGCTCGAGTACTGTGTTCAGTTTTGGGCCCCTCGCTACAAGAAGGACATCGAGGTGCTTGAGCGGGTGCAGAGAAGGGCGACGAAGCTGGTGAGGGGCCTGGAGAACAAGTCCTACGAGGAGCGGCTGAGGGAGCTGGGCTTGTTCAGCCTGGAGAAGAGGAGGCTCAGGGGCAACCTTATCACTCTCTATAGGTACCTCAAGGGAGGCTGTAGCGAGGTGGGGGTTGGTCTGTTCTCCCACATGCCTGGTGACAGGACGAGGGGGAATGGGCTTAAGTTGAGCCAGGGGAGTTTTAGGTTAGATGTTAGGAAGAACTTCTTTACTGAAAGGGTTGTGAGGCATTGGAACAGGCTGCCCAGGGAAGTGGTGGAGTCACCATCCCTGGAAGTCTTCAAAAGACGTTTAGATGTAGAGCTTAGGGATATGGTTTAGTGGAGGGCTGTTAGCGTTAGGTCAGAGGTTGGACTCGATGATCTTGAGGTCTCTTCCAACCTAGAAATTCTGTGATTCTGTGATTCTGTGATTCTGTGATAAATTTGTTTACACTTTCCATTTCAAGGTATGTGAAAAGATGATATATGTTGAGCAAAGAAAACTAATATGTATTTGCTTTCTATTTCACCAGTGTGGGGATGTTGAATAACTTTTCCTCTCAAAAGTAGCTAAGACATAAGATTGAGCATCATGTATTGCACCTGCTGATTACTTAAAATTACTTAAAATTCTTTCATGTGTCGGTGCAGTCCTACAAGCAGTGTGAATTTCAGTGTATATGTGAGAATGTAGGTGTTATGACTTGAAAAGATACAAGGTGGTAGTGACCGGATATTATCTTCATGAAAATCAGAATAAAATACCTACATTTTATTATTATTATTATTTATTTATTTATTTATGTGTTGGAAGAGAGAACAACTCATTAGCAAGAATTGAAAAGCAACACCAATGCAACAAAAGTTTTTTTAAGTGAAGGTTGAAAATATTAGGTAAGGCAGATGACACTATAGAATTGAATAAACTTCAACTGTCTGTTTCTAGGTAAAGCTGAAGTGTGTTAGCTAACAAAATTTCACTTTGAGATTTAATATAGCCTCAAGTCAATAAAATAATTAAGGCTTATCTAACACAATCAGTTTGTGACTGTTTAACAATTAAATTCCTAAACACTTAAAGTTAAATCCATGAATGCTTAACGAGTTTCAGCACTGCAACTTTTAGTACTTTCCAACTGTTGAATATCAAACTCAAATTTAACTATTTATGTTATAAAACAAACTAAAATTCACTGTAAGAAAGCTGGAAAATTTGAGTTTCAGCCACTCATGATACATGTAGATAATGTATATCATGATAATTTGACCTATGCTGTCCAGCCTGTCTGCTTATCTCCAGCTCAGATAGAATTGACAGGATGCAACAGGGGTCTCAATTACCACCAGCTCATCAATGTACCTGAAATTACAGTGTGATGGTAGCACAACTCTTTGACCAGGAAGACAGCTTTTATATCAGAGCAAAAGTGAAAAACAGATCTGTCTACACCAACTTGTCATCAAATAACTTAGTCCTTTCTGTGAAACCAACCTGACTGAAGGATGTTGCCTTCATCACAAAATTCTAAGATCCTAAGTTCCACCCTTAGGACAAGATACAAACCATGATTACAAATTTCTCACAAGTATTTCTGCTGAACAGTATTAGCTTGATAACTATATATTTTAGTTTTCATGTTTGTTATTTTTTTGTTTGTTTGTTTTGTTTAAAAACTTTTAGTTTGATGGAATTTGTAATATCCTGCCTAAGTGATTAATTACATCATATTTAATTTGGTTTTATTTTTATTACAGTTCATAGCATTTATAACAAGCATGTTAATAAACAAATGCAGAGACAACACCCAAGAGAATCAGCAGCTCCATCTTAGAGATGACATTGCTATTTATTCTACTCTCTCGTTTTCACATTGAAGAGCCTGTAGCATTGTCAGTTATTAAAATCTGCATTTTCAATATTAGAAAAATGAGCAAATAGAAACAAAACAGGAATTTCAAAAGACTATACTTGAGAATGGTCATTTATGGTATGGCTATCATTTTGTATTTATGGTTGTTAGCTTATCTTGTTAACATTTTAGAAAAAAAAAAAAAAAAAAAAAAAAAAGAAAAGACCCACATTCTTACTAGATCCTGTACATACAATAACTTAACATTAAGCAAATCTGAGTCTTACGTGCAAAAATGTGGGCTGGGGTAAAACCTTGAAGTTTTACAAGAATTGTGACCCTGTGTCAGTTTGTATCCATATCATATGTTAGTCAAAGTTCTGCTACCATATTTTCAAAGACAAGGAAACAAACATGGTTTTCAATTCTGACAAGCAGTTTACTAGGTGTCAATATTAACACATAATGTTTTATTTGCTTTGTAGTATCATTATTTATTTCTAACAGAAACAGAGACATCATGTGAATTTCTTGAATTAGATTCATGGGTACTAACCTAAAGGGTGGGACCTATAAAAAATATGATATCTGGGGAACAGCAAAAGAAGTTACATAGTGAATAATACATTTTAAGCAAACATTTTAAAAGTATGCTTCTTTTGTTTTACTTGGATACACAAGAGAAGGTTAGAAAGTTATTGTTTTCCAGAAAAATTCTGGTTCATATGTTCAGGCTTTTTTTTTTTTTCTTTCAGAAAATTTGGAAAATTAAGATCGTGAAAATCTCAAAGCACTGGAACATATTTATGTGAGGGAAGCTATTAATATATTTTTTATAATTGCATCGAGAACTTGTCATGATTACCTACATAAGCAGCCCAGTCTTCTACAGAACCTGTTATTTATTTATTTATTTATTTTCCTGAAACACATCAGATGTAAAGAAAAGGCAAATGAATGGCAACATTAATATTCTTGACATGCTCCAATAATGAATGTGATAATGAATGCCATAAAGGAGGCTATAAATTAAAAAAAAAAAAAAAATTAAATAACATAAATGGAGGTCATGAGTGTTCTTTCCCCCTTCTTCACTGTTATTAGTGAAGCATTTAAGCATGTCCTTAGCTTTAGGTATGTGAACAGTCCCATCAAAGTTAATAGTACTATTCACATGTTTAAAATTAAACATTTGCATAAGTGCTTTGCAGGCTTAAAGGTTTTAGCTGAAATGTTTTACCAAAACTGAGCCTATCATGTTTTTAAGAGGAACAGTGACACAAAAATACATTTCCAAGCCATATGTCTGCAGCCAACACAACCTGCCATCTAGAAAATTGCACGCAAAGTAGTCAGTCAGAGGTCATACTGGAAGTCTATTATTATAACCACAGAATGGTTTTTCTTTTCTTATCCTCTAGAAACTGTCTAACTACAAAAAGTTTACTCCTCAAGAAAAAGTGTTGAAAAGGAGGAACTGTAGATCTGCAACCCATTTACTTGAGAATGGTGTAGCATAGTTCTCACTTAGTGTAGGGCAAGATCTGAAATGGTGTAGTTCAAAAAGGAGCCAAAAAGGAAGACAAATTCCTATCTTTCTGGTGCCTCACTGACACTTTTCTAGACCCCTCAGAATCAACACTTATTGCTGTTGCAATACTTATTGCAACATCTATAAATTAAGAGCTTATTTGTGTAGTTATCTCCTCCATTATTACAATATTATTTATTGGAGCAAGAGGAGTAGATACTTGTTAAAGGTTTACAGATGAGACACATGTATTGCTTGTCTGAGTGACTGAGCATCTCAATTAATTGTGGATTTACTTACGAAAATTACAGCCTAATGAGCAAAGCTGAAGAGAACTGCCAAATTCATCCCATGTGTACCTCTTCATTTATCAGTCTTCCTGTGAGTTGTTTCAGTTCTTGAAAAGTTGACTGAAATAACTTCTCTTGTTTATAATGATATCTTAGAAGCATATTTTCAAAGCAACAGATGGATTATTTTAGTTTTGATGCAATCTAAGTATCAGTTCATTGTACACATCTTATGTACATTTTTTTTTATATAAAGCATTATTCTTGCAACATAATTATCATTTGAGTACCATACCAAACATTTACCTGAATAAGAAAAAAAAAATAATAATAAAAAAAGGATATTACTATTAAACTAAATATTAAGAAATCCACTGGAAGACATACTACCACCCATTGTTTTTACTGTTGCAATATATTGAATACTGAATTGTATATTAAAGATGTTGACCATTAGGTCTTTAATGGGTGAGAAATTATATAACTCTTGTGCATGCAGTTGCTGTTTATAGCCTGACCCAAGAATATATTAGAAAATGATATAAATATAATTTAGCACCTAAAATATTCTGAATATACACACTTTAAAAAGCTAATCTGGATGATTTCTTTTACTTAAGAAAATCATAACAAACAAAAATATACATATGGAGATAAATAATTTAGACCAAACCTTACTTCTGTTGACTCAGTCAGAAGACTACATAACTCTGGAGGAAAAGAGGTATCTTGAGTTAAAGATTTTATCTCATTTCTAAGTCTTTTTCATGGGGTATATCCATATTAAAAATCACAATGCAGCTTAATAACTTTCCATGCTTATCACAGAATCACAGAATTGAAGGGGTTGGAAAGGACCTCGATATATCATCGGGTCCAACCCCCCTGCCAAAGATCAGGCTGCCCAGGTAGGCATCCAGACAAACCTTAAATATCTCCAAAGAAGGAGACTCCACAACCTCCCTGGGCAGTCTGTTACAGTGCTCCGTCACCCCCACCATGAAGAAACTCTTTCACATGTTGGTGCAGAACTTCCTGTGCTTTATCCTAAATGTTAGGTTTACAACTCTTCCTTCTCTTATTACATGGAGATGTGTTAACCAATACGTCTCTCACATCCCACCCTTGGATTACTTACATGTATAGAACACACTGAAGTTTCAATTTTGTCATAGGACCACTATATTATGGGCTCCAAGAAAGAGGCAGTGTTGGAGGAACAGCTGGCAGCTGATTTTTGTTGTTATTTGTTTGTTTGTTTGGGTTTTTGTTTTTTAAGATTTCTATGAATTTCCAAAATTTCAAACTACATGGAAGGCTACCAAAGATGTTAAAATGTATCAGATTCTCTAGGACTCATTTAAGTCAGAAAAGTCCATTGAAGTAACTGATTTGAAGAAGGTAAGGCACCACCTGCCCACCTGCTAAGTTTAGAGGTTCATGCTGTAGTAATTTTGGAAGTGTAAGCTTTACAAACTGTACTGGATAATTACTGGATTATTACCTTCAGTTTATTCAAAGACAGGATAACTTGAGAAGATGTTACTTCTTATCATATTCTCAAGGAATATGTGTTATTTAATTAGCACTTTACGATTACAGTTGAGCAATTTTATGGGAGCTTAAATTTCAAGGCACACTGTTCCAGCTGAGTAGGAAAGATAAAGGAAAAGAGGCGATGTTTTTTACTTCCTTTCTACTACTGTGTGGACTTAGAGACCAGAAACCAAGAAGAAAAAAATAAAAAAGGAAAAAAGAAAAAAAGAAAAAGAAAAAAAAAAAAAAAAAGAAAAGAAAAGAGAGAGAGAGAGAGAGAAACATCAATTTTGCTGAGCAGTTTGAATAAGAATCACTTTGCTCATAATATCCAAAATATGCCTACAGTTTACCCCTTAGAAACACTTCCAAACAATTTTGTACGCACATTAAAAAAGAAGATTTCATCCAGATAAACAATACCCTTCTAGTTCCTCTGCTTTACTAACTGGTATTCCACTATACCTACCTTTTTTTTTTTTTTCTTTTAATGGTTTTATACAAGGGAATCATTTTTGGAGGGGAAAATAAATAAATAAATAAATAAACAGGGATAAAAAAGAAAAATATAGCCAAGTAATATAGCATAATGGCAGCTGAAAGAAAAATGATGAGAACACAGCTATGTACTAATACAGTGTCACTGTCTGTTGCTGCAGAATAGTCGTCAGTTATTCTAATAATTAGTCGTCAGTTATTCTAATGTCACTTGTATCTGGCAAATCAGGAAAATTATATGATTTTAAAAGTCTTTCTAATTAACCTCCAAAGAACAATGAAAATTACAAAAATAAAGTATTTAATAAGCAAGACCCATGGTGTTAATACATAAATATTCTATCATATCTCTCTGCTGTCCTCTTTTCCTCTCTTCTCATCTTCACCTGAAATCATGCCTCAAAATTGTAATTATCAATAAGTGATAAAATTCAAAAAACAAAAATGTGGAATAAACTATTGTGTTTAGGAAAACATAGTATTTCATTGGAAGGAAAAAAAAAAAAAAAAAAAAAAAAAGATGCATGTATTGCATCTGTAATGCATGTATTTATGCAGTTTTTCTGGAGTCTTTTTTTTTTTTTTCCACTGCTAACTTTCCCATTTTTTCTGCTTTTGAGTTCAGAAATATTTTATTAGACTTTTTTTTCTTTCTCTTTTCACAATGTATCTTATACACATGTCAAATTCAAAGAAAATATACATTCTTTTGAATCTATAATTTCACTGCCTTGTTAAACTGTAATTTTAAAACATCATCTTAAATTGACAGTTGCTCACTTGTATTTTATACATGTGGGGAATAGGTCAAGAGAGAAGAAAAATCTAGCTAGTAATATTTTCATTGAAATGCACTCATGTGCAGTTGCAATTATGTGACGAGGTTCACTAGAGATAAAATAACATCAGTTTAACAGATTCTCATATATGTGCCTGAGGCATTCAATGACATTTAATAGTTATATTTAAAAAAAAATAAATAGTGGAGGAAAGTTGTACTTTAAGTGTTTATCCTTCCTTTTAATTTGAAATTCAAACAGTCCTGTGCCCTGGAAACTAAAAGAAATGAAAACATAGTCTCTTCATTTACATTAATATGTTGATATGTTGGTTTCCACCTGGTTAGCTAGTTCTCTTTTTTTCTTTTTTTTTTTTTAATTCAGTTTTTAAAGGTGTTGACATTAATGCTCACCAGACAGTTCTAATGAGAAATAATTTAACTTACTATGAGATAATGAGGTTTCTTATTTCCCTTTTCAAGAATTCATAATGCCTGAAATGAAAACGAAAATATATTTTACCACAGATTCTCCTACCCTCACATTCAGCTATGGATGTATAACTCAATGATATTCACATTCAGGGTAGCAGATTATCTTTTGTAAGTACAAGAGGACAAGGTGGAAATATTTCAACAAATTGTTATACTTGCAATGTAATTTATCAGACAATTATATATGTCTGCTGCATGTAGTGATGAAAATAGCCATATGTTTCTGAATATATTGTATAAAATATCTTTTGCTTCTCTTGATCAGATAACTAATCCCAGTTGTAAATAAGGAAAACTAGATGTGATTGAGATATTTTTATTTTGGAAAGGGCTAATTCATAGAGTATTTTTCATAATCTTTCTAAGGATGTATGATCTGACTAAAACTACCATAAATCAGATGCACAACTACTTCAGTATCACAATATCACACACACCAGTTTTCCATGTAAGAGGACACATAATTAAAGTGGGGTCTCCAAAGAGTCAGATTTACTCAATAATTTAATTAATGGCTTTGATGAGAGAGAGCTGCATATAATTCCAATATGTGCATATCAGAGTAACTGATTAATAAATCACAATTCTATTAGGAAAAAAAAAAAAAAAAAAAAAAAAAAAGCCATCTGATAAATTGTTAAGGGAAGCTCAATAGATATAATATACTGCATCTAGTTTGGGGCATTACATTTCAAGATTTTGAACAAGTTAGGTAATGTCTAATCAACAAGAAATATAATTTCTAGAGAAAAGAGAAGATGAAATAAAAGGGCTCATCAGACTTCAATATGAGATGAAAGAGTAGGGGCATGATAATAGTTTTCCAGTATCAAAATAATCTAGAGACAGAACTGTAATTTTTTTTCCATGTTCATGGAAAAAAAAAAAAAAATGAACATGGCTTGACTTGAGAGGAAATCTCTCTCTCTTTTTTTTTTTTTAATAGAATTATAGAATATCTGATTTGGAAGGGATCAAGGATCAGCAAGCCAACTCCTGGCTTCATGCAAGATATATATATCTTAGATCACACATCTGAGAGCACTGTCCAAATGCTTCTTTACCAGCAGGCTCAGTGATGTGACCACTTCCCTTGGGAACCTGTTTGGTAAAAAAACTTTTCCTGTTTCAGTCTGAACCTCCCCTGCTGAAGCTTCAAGCCATCCCCTCGGGTCTTATTGTTACGCACCAGAGAGAAAAGATAGGCACTTGCACCTTCACTCACCCTTGTGAAGAAGCTATAGACCACCATGAGGTATAGACTTCAGCCTCCTCTTCTCTAGGCAGAACAATCCAAGTGACTTCAGCTGCACCTCATACGTCTTCTCCTTCAAACCCTTCACCATTTCAGTTGCCCTTCTTTGGACAATCTTTAACAATTTTATATCTTTCTTATACTGTGGTGCCCAAAATTGCGCACAGTACTCAAGGTGAGGCCGCACCAGCACAGAGCAAAGCAGGAGCACTTCCTTTGACTGACCAGAAATGCCATTCTTGATGCACTCCAGGGTAAGGTTGACCCTTCTGACTGCTGAAGCATGCTGCTGGCTCATGTTCACTTTGCTGTCAACCAAAATCAACAGATCCCTTTCTATGGGGCTGCTCTCTAGCATCTCATCCCCCTGGTATAACCAGGGTTGCCCTTTCCCAGGTGCAGAATCTGGCACTTGCTCTTGTTAAACTTTATATTGTTGGTGATTGCCCAGCTCTCTAATTTGTCAATATCTCTCTGAAAGGCCTCACAACCCACAATGGACTCAACAGCTCCACCCAATTTGGTATCGTCGATGAACTTGCTCAAGAAACTTTCAAGTCCTTCAGCTCAATCATTTATGAAAACATTGAAAAGGACTAGTCCTAAAATGAAGCCCAGGGGAACCCCACTAGTGACAGGTTGCCAGCTTGATGTAGCCCCATTTTCAAGAACCCAGCTGGGTGATCTTGTTGTGGAAGAAAACTAAGTTTGTTAGACATGACCTTCCCCTAGTGAGCCCATGTTGGCTCTGACCACTGATTGCATTGTTCTTTATGTGTTTTTCAATAACTCCTACACTAATCTTCTCCATAATTTTACCTGGCTGAAGTGAAACTGACAGGCTTGTAATTGCTAGGATATTCTTTCTAGACCTTCTTGAAAACTGGGACAACATTTGCCAGCTTCCAGTCAACTGTGATCTCTCCAGATTCCCAGGACTGTTGAAAAATAATTGAGAGGTCCCTGCATTTTTTCTACAAGAAAAAGTCAGAAAACGTATTAGAAAAATGTAAGGCTTTTTATACAGTTCCAGATGTTAATGAGAGAGGTTATACCTTCATAAAATTTATGAAAAAAAAGAGGTTAGATAAATGCCTTCTAGAAAGGTCTAATTGTACTTGATACTAGTTCAGTGCACAGACATGGAAAAATTAGCTCTAATAGTCTCTTTTCCGTCTGTGATTTTCCTGACACTGTAACCCAATAACTATTAAATTATGAGAAAAAATGTTCACTAAATGAAGAAGGTGCTAAACAAAATACACAAAACACCAAAGTTCATAATATACAATCTGGGATGCTAATGATGCCTAACAAAATTGGCCAGTTTTTTACATCACATGGCCTGGTTTCATTTTCTTTTAATATCACTAAACCTTAACTGATAGCATTTTCAATGATAAGGTTGATGTTTTAGCAGATAAGCTAAAAGGGTTTTGTCTTTAGATGAAGACTAGGTGTTTTTTCCATTCTGAAAATATTATTATATTATTATTTGTTCATTTCTTTTGTTTATTAGGGTTTTCTTGTTTGTATATTTGTTTCTGTTTATGGAAGTTTAGAGGCCCCCCATTTTTGAAAAACA
The DNA here is from genome assembly GCF_964211825.1 of Aythya ferina. Taxonomy (NCBI): domain Eukaryota; kingdom Metazoa; phylum Chordata; class Aves; order Anseriformes; family Anatidae; genus Aythya; species Aythya ferina. Next base: position 74,952,336 of record NC_140296.1, read on the forward strand.
AATTTATTTAATGGATCCTGCTATGAGTTTTTTATCAGTTATAGCTCATTACTATTTCATGGTCAAACTAATTTCGATCTTAGCATCTACACCGAGAAAAACACACTTGTTTTTTCCTTGCCCTTAGTATCTGACAAGTACACAACACTTTCCTCTTCTAGGCAATACAAAGAATGCACCATTTGAACAAAAGGAATAGGGGTCACATGTGGAATACACTCAGAGCCTCCATAGCATCTGAAGATGACAGCTGAGAGGAGGCCATGCTGGAAAGGGCTCCCCAGTCCAGTTCTAGACTCCCAGTACAAGAGAAACACAGAGCTATAGAGTCCAACACAAGACCACAAAGATGGTTAAGGGACTGCAGCCTCTCAGGTCTAAGGAAAAGCTGAGAGAGATAGGAATGTACAGGCTGGAGAAGGGAAGAGGGATCTCATCAATGTCTAAATAATTGAAGGACAGGTGCAAATAGGGAAGAGCCAGGCTAATCTCCGTAGTGTCCAGTGACAGGACAAGAGGCAATGGGCACAAACTCTAACACAAGAGGTTTCCTCTGAATGTCAGGAAACACTTTACTGTGCACTTGACCAACAACCATCACAGATTGTCCAGAGAGATTGTGGTGTCTCCCTCTTTGGATGTTTACAAAAGCCGTTGTTGTGGTTTAACCCGTCCACAGCTAAACACCACACAGCTGTTTGCTCACCCTCCCACCTCCCTCTCTGGGATGGGGGAGAGAAACGGGAAAGTGAAGCCTGTGAGTTGAGATAAAGACAGTTTATTAGGATAGAAAATATAATAATAATAATAATAACAATAATGTACAAAACAAGTGATGCACAATACAATTGCTCACCACCCAGTGACTGATGCCTAGCCTATCCTCAAGCAGACGGCCCCCCCACCCCGGCCAGCCACCCCTATATATTGTTTAGCATGACGTCAGATGGTATGGAATACCCCTTTGGACAGTTTGGGTCAGCTGTCCTGGAAATGGCAGTCTGGGTCTGTCCCTTCCCAGCTCCTGCGGCACCCCCAGCCAGACCACTGGCAGGACAGAGCAAGAAGCTGGAAAGTCCTTGGCTTAGTGTAAGCACAGCTCTGCCACAAATAAAACATCAACATGTTATCAGCACTCTTCTCATCCTAAGCCAAAACATAGCATCCTACCAGCTACTAGGAGGAAAATTAACTCTATCCTAACTGAAACAAGGACAGCCATCTGGATATGGTCTTGGGAAATTGTCTCTATGTGGCCCCATTTGAGAAGGGGGATGGACCAGATGACCATCAGAGGTCCCTTCCAACTTCATCCATTCAGTGATTCTCTGATTCTGTGAAAGACAATAGGGCTCAGGTGCAGCCAAGAGTCTGGGCCCCATAAGGAAGCTGAAGAGGAGTCACAGGCAGTGTGGCTGCGGCAGGGAGAGCAGGAGCAATGTGCAGGCTGAAGGTCACCCCAGGAAGACTCTGGGTATGAGAGCAAGGGCTGGGGGAGCAGTGTCAGGCCTGGCCAAGGCTCAGCTCCCTTTTTGCCCTACTGCATGGAGCCTCCATGCGGGGGAAAGGAGGCAAGTGTTCTGCCAACGGGATCCTTGTGGATTTCTTCTGAATTCAACTGCAACTGTTTGGGGTTTGGTTTGTCTTTTTTTTTTTTTTTTTTTTTTTTTTTGTCACTTTTTATTTATAAGGGAAGCATAGCTTCTGCAAACCTACCCTTTTAAGTATTTAAGTTCATTTTCTCAGGTGGTAATTTTATGTGGACGCTGTGTGACAAAGGGGGAGGCAGAGTATAGAAAAATAGCTCAAATTAACTATCAACAAGACCCTGGTCTCAATTACTTGTTCAAATGAATCCATGTAATATGTACTCATATAGAATTTTACATGTATATATCTATCTTTAATGTCTTAAATGTTTACAGAAAAAGTTATTCCCATATTATTTACTACCAATTTCTGATAGAACAGAGCAGATAAGAAGAAAACATTCAGAAAGAAAGTGCTTTTCCAAAACTCCCTATTCAGTTAGACAGACAAAATATTTCTTGGACTTTTGGAACAAACAACTAACAGATTCAGAATTCATTCCCATAATTTGTGCTACCAGACATATTTCCACTAAATTTTGCCAATAAGATGATTCTATACACACAATTTGTCTTTCATTTCAGATATCATATTGCACTATTTATTTTCCTTTTCAGAATATCTCTTTTTAAAGAAAATAATAATAATAATATATCAATAACTTGTTGACTTTAAAATGACAAGTGTTTCAGAGCTGAAGAGAAGTGGCAACAAGCATTGATAATACAAAGCTAACAGGCTAAAGCTAGAATATTTTACCTTGTTAGGAAGTCTCAAAAGATTATGAGTTAAGTATCGAAAACAATATGAATTTCACATATTTCAATACACTTCAATAGCTGCTGTACAGATTTCACAAAAAAAAAAAAAAATCAATCAGTTACATCAGTTACACTTGATAATAAGTGTGGACTAAATGTAGTGACTTAAAAATAAACTTTACTGAACCAAAAATTCTGCCTACTGCACCCTTAGTCTATTTCCAGTGTCAGGGGAGTGTCATTCCTTATTATAAAAAAATAATAAATCTGAACTCAAATACTATTTTGGAAATCCATCTTTCAGTTCCAATATTTTTAGTCAGTATGTTTGTTACAATACAATACAACAACAAGGCAAAGAAATGTTAAAGTTATTAAATAGTTATTAAATTGTGTATGTTAGTTTTACAGGTAAAACAACACTTCTTGTGAGGTTAATAGTTAAAATAACAAAATCAGTGTTTTCTTATATGAACTAAAATGATAGCTTTTTACTAGTAAGTTTTTAGGGGTAAAAACTGTTTGGTGAAATAAAACTTATTTTCCATGTTCCAGTATTTCTTCTTTATTTTATTTTCTGGCATGCAGTTTTTCAAAATAGTTTAGATTAATTAGATATAAAATGCATGTGAAAATTTGATCTAATCTGAGTGATGGTACTTTATTTATATTTAGTTAGTTAAAGAAATTATTAAATCTACTGATGTGGTTTTTATAATTCTTATACTTTTTATACTTCTACTTCAGTGGCAATCAAAGTAGAAGACATCTTTGTCAATCAAAAAAGAAAAAAAAGTCTGGTAAAAAAAAAAAAAAAAAAAAAAAAACAGAAAAAGAAGGAGGAAAAAAAAAAAAAAAGGCAACAAGCTGGTTGGAAATTAACCTAACAAAAAGGAAAAATTTTCTACTGAGGTAACACAAGCTCAGTTTTACAAGTCATCCTGATTTTCACTGAGATGGAGTTAATGTTCTTCGTAGAGGCTTATATGATGTTGTATTTTGAAATTTTGATGAAAATAATGGTGGTAACACACAAGGTTTTTGGTTGTTGCAGAGCAGTGCTCACACAGCATCAAGTACTTTTCTGTCTCTCATGCTGCACCACCAGTGAGGAAGCTAGGGGTGCACAAGTAGCTGGGAGGCGACAAAGAAAGGACAGCTGACCCAAACTGGCCAGAGGGACATCTGATATAGAATCACGCTCAGCAATAAAACTGGGGTAAAGAAGAAGGACAGATAATGTTTTAAGTGATAACTTTTGTCTTCCAGAGAAACCACTAGGCTTGATGAGCCTGGATTTCTTGAAAATGGTTGAATTCCTGCCTGTGGAAGGAGTGAATGAATTCCATGCTTTGATTTGCTTGTGTGTGCAGATTTCTCTTTACACAGTAAACTGTTTTTCACAGAATCACAGAACGGTCTAGGTTGGAAGAGACCTTCAAGATCACCTAGTCCAACCTCTGACCTAACACTAACAAGTCCTCCACTGAGCTCTACATCTAGACATCTTTTAAAGACCTCCAGGGATGGTGACTTAACCACTTCCCTGGGCTGTCCATTCCAATGCCTAACAAACATGTTGGTAAAGAAGTTTTTCCTAATACCCAACCTAAACCTCAGACTGGGGGTGAATGAAGAGTTGGAAAGGACAGAACCAGGACAGCTGACCCAAACTGGCCAAAGGGGTATTCCGTACCATATGACATCATGTTGAATGAATAATATGTTGGGGCTGGCTGGGGTGGGGGGGATCCACTACTCGGGGATGGGATGGACATTGTTCAGCAAGTGGTGATCAATTGCATTGTGTATCATTTGTTTTGTATACATCAATTTGTACTATTCAATTTGTACTATTCAATTTGTACTATTACTAGTAGTAGTATTTTCTTTCTTTTCTGTCCTAATAAACTGTCTTTATCTCAGCAAACAAGCTTTTACTTTTTTTTCTGATTCTCTCCCCATCCCACTTCGTGGGGGTGGGTGAACGAATGTCTATGTGGCGCTTAGCTGCCTGACAGGTTAAACCACAACAGTAGCCATAAGAATACATCACTAAAATGTTTTGGAAATGTTAAAAGTGTTGTTTCTTAGTGTTTGTTTGTTTGCTTGTTTTTGTTTTGTTTTGTTTTGTTTTGGTAGTGATTTGGTGGTTTTTGTTTGATGGTCTGTTTTGTTGTTGTGATTTGTTTTTTTGTCTGTTTTTCATATCCCAGATGGAGCTATAATGTCCATTTTTCCATCTCACCCATCTGGAGCAAGGACATTATAAGAGGAGGCTGAAGGGAGGCCTCATGGCATCCTGCAGATTCCTCATGAGGGCAGAGCAGAGGGGCAGGTACTGATCTCTGCTCTCCAGAGACCAGCAACTGGACACAAGAGTATGGAGCTGTATCCAAAGAGGGAAGGTTCAGCCCAGACATCAGAAAAAATTTCTTCACTGAGAGGGTGGTTGGGCACTGGAAAAGGCTCTCCAGGGAAGTGGTCATGGCACCAAGCCTGACAGAGTTCAAGAAGTATTTGGACAGTGATCTCACAAATATGGTCTGATTTTGGGGTGATCTTGTGCAGAGCCATGAGTTGGGCTTGATGATTATTGTGGGTCCCTTCCAACTCAGGATATTCTATGATTCTATGATTAGAAAATCCATGGACACTCAGCCTATCCCTTAATCCAATGTTCATACTGGTGGACATAGTCCTCCAAAGCCTTTTTTTTTTTTTTTTTTGACAAATTAGAATTTATAATTGAAGTCTGCTAAATTGATATTAACAGAGGTAGCTTTAACAAACAGTTCTACCAATTATCAGTTGCATTGAAGTCCCTAACATTTGATCTTAGCCTCATAGAATAAACATACCTTTTACTAACAACTGTTTATGGAACTAAATTTGCCACACCTGTTTCTCTGACAGATACGTGATAACAGAGAGAATGTAAATGAAAGACTGTTCACATACTGCTATGGATGAAGTCTGAGGCCATATGGATCTAAACGCAAATGTTGTGACTAAGAATGGAAGTAACTGATAACAAACATTCAAAATTCTCAGCTTCACCCAGTTTTTTCTTTCTGTCAGCTATGCTTTATATTTAGACTTTAATCACATTTTAATAATTTATACATACACCTTTTGAATCACTATCTGAATTTACTACTTTTTTTTTGAGGAGGAGTATTTAATAACTCTAGTTTGTTTTTTTTACATCACTACTATTTCACCTCTTATACAGAGTTGTTTATCTCTCCAAATTATTCTTTTAATTTGTTTTTAGTAGATTAAAAAAAAAAAATGTTTATGATAACCCTCAAGATGTATGCTTTCTCTCAATATAAGGTTATTAATAAATTACTTACAACACATAGCCATTGAATTGATTGGAACTCTGGAAAAAGTTTGGCTTTAACTAAGTATGAACAGATTGCAGCATTAAATACTGTCATTTGGAGGTACATATTATTATTTTTTAAAACTATATCTAGTACAGTATTAGCCTAGACTATCTAACACCTTCTAAGGAAATGCTTGGGCATGGACAGTGTTTAGACCTATTGGGCTTTGTGGGTCCAGAACCATATCCACAGAGTTTGTATGTTGTTTCCTTGTTCTGGGAAGTAGAAGAGTACAGCCATGTCATGCCAGTTGACCCACTTAAATTGACTGGTATAGAGCTTGCTCATAAATCTATACAATGCCAGAAGTAGGAAGCTTTACCTGAGGGATGGTCATTTCAACCCATTTACAGTTCTTGGTGCAAGGTCTATCCATGCTATACTGGATATCAAAAACAGGAGACAACATTCCAAAAGCAACTTCATCACTACCAAGTAGAAGGGAATAAATGCATTTTCTCATTATGATTACTGTGAGCTTTAGGTCTTATAGCTTTCCAAATCCAAAGAACATTGACATTCATGAACATTTTCATTAGACCTTGAAAAGATCCTGGAAAGAGGTGTGAAATCAGTATTACAATTTGAGTACACCATCAATCTTAAATAAGGTCTCTTATGACAGCCTTTTAGGATATTTATAGAAATTTAATAGTAATTCAGAAGAGGTCCAACAGGTAAAAAGATATGTCTTAAATCCCTTTAAAGTCTGTAAAAAGTCATATATAAATCTTAGGATTGTAGGATAATTCAGATTGGAATGACCTCAGGAGGTTATTAAGCCCTACCTTCTACTAAAAGTAGAGTCAGTTTGAAGTCAAAACAGACCACTCAGGTAACTTAAATGAGAATTATTTTGGACTTGTTTCTCAGTTCTGTTCCTCTCCATTTCCACAAACATTTAAAATGGTATTGAAGCAAGAAATAATTTTTCCATTTACTGATAGAGCATTATGGTGTGGGTTTTGTGGTGTGGGTTTTTTTTTTTTTGGTGCTCTTTTTTTTTTTTTTTTTTAATAAGTCATTCTGAATAGAATAGAATAGTTTCATTTAGAAGGAACATACAAATGCAATCTAGTCCAACTGTCAGGGGCTGACCCAAAGTTAAAACATATAATTAAAGGCATTATCCAAATGTGTCTTGAACAGGCACAGGGTACCAACCACCTCTCTAGAAACCCTGTTCCAGTGTCGAACTACTCTCTCAGTAGAGAAGTTTTGCCTAAAGTCCAGTCTGAACTTCCCGTGGTACAGGTTCGAGCCATTGCCACATGCTTTGTCACTTTACAACAGGGAGACAAGATGAGCACCTCCTGCTCCATTTCACTTCCTCAGGAATTTGTAGATAGCAACAAGGTCACCCCTCAACTCCCTTTCTCCAACCATAACAAACCCAGTGGCCTCGGCTGCTCCTCATAGGACATGTCTTCCATCCCTTTAACCAGCTTTGTTGCTTTCCTCTGGGCACATTCAAGTATCTTAGTAACCGTTTTTGTGTTGTGGAGCCCAGAACTGCACATAATACTCCAGGTGAAGCCACACCAATGCTGAATATAGTGGGATAATCACTTCTTTTGACTTGCTGGCTATGCTGTGCTTAATGCACCCCAGAATACGGTTTACACTCTGGCCCACCAGGGCACATTGCTGACTCGTGACCTCATCTTGCTATTAACATACTTAGAAAAGTATTTTTTGTTACCTGGTGCATCACTGGCCAGTTTTACATCTAACTGAGCTTTGGCTTTTCCAATTTTATTCCTGCACACATGAACTGCAGCTCTGTAATCTTTCCATGCTTAGAGAGGTTATTCACTTTCTTTTTCTGCCTGAGTTCCTGGAAGAATTCACTGTTCTGCCAACATGCTCTTCCGCCCAACTTTCTTGACTTAGAATACAATGGTGTTGACTGCTTTTGTACTTTTAAAAAATAGTTCTTAAAAATAAATATTTTAACCTGATACTTCTGCTATTTTAACCTAAATTAAAAGCAAAATTATATCTGAAATACAAAAGCAATTTTCACCTGCAAGGTTCATTCTCATTGTCATTATGCTATGTTTTCTAAATCCAAATTGATTTATTTTCAATCTCAACCACTTATTGGAGTGTCACAATTTTGATATGTTTATGGCCTTATCTCTTAGGGATATATTAAAAAAAAAAAAAAAAAGTAAATAATTTTCTGACAAGAAAAGGGATATAGAGGAAATCTCAACCTACTTGGTTGGGGTACTTGGTGCTAGTACTTCAATAACTGAAGGATAGATTAAAAATATGCAATGCAAGACTAATTCTGAATATCTTCTTGGATACATAGAATACAGACAGAATCCTCTCACATGTGGCTCCATCCTCTAAATGTAATGTGCACTGCCAAGGACAACTGGAGATTCTGTATTATTTGCAAATATGTATTCTTACTTGTAACGGGAAATATATATATATATATATATATATATATATATCAAGAAACTGATTCAAATAAGATTTTTTGATTTTTCATATAAAGTTTCAGCCTTATTAGTATTACTTTGTGATAGTGTTCTTTTAGATATATATCATGCATATATTTATATAAAATATGGATAAATATATAGTATTTCTATATCCATATATGTATATAAATAAATATTTATTTATTAATTATTCATTTATTAATACATAGATAAATAGATATACGTATTGTTTCTTTGTTTTTTTAAAAAGTTTAGTCCTGTTTTGTGTGGATTTAGGCAGATCCGATAGGGCTGCAAAGTCAAACTGGACACTGTGATTTTCAACGTCATTCTTAGAATCACCTGCACTCTCTGATGGGCTCCCTGACTGGAAGATACTCAAGAAAGCTGTGTAGAAGCCAAAACTAATGATAAAACCCAATTTGGAGTAAACCCTTGAAAGTAAAATTTAGAAAAAATATTCCTGTATTCTTCCTCAACCAAAAGGTTCTTGTTCAGATTGGAAATAAAAGCTATTTACCACAAACCATTATGAAAACATTTTGGAGCTTTCTGCAGGCAATATAAGTTTATTCAGCAGAATCATGATATATCACAGATGCTATTTATTCTGTAAATTTAAGAAGATTCAGGAACAGCAAAATTATATATCTTTGATATTTTTTCAGTACAACAGAATGATCTTGAGGATCTTGACAGGAGTTTAAAAGATTATTTAAATCCAATAACATTATGTAATGACATAATATTCAGTTCAATACCCAGTAATATTTAATTCGATGGTTAATGTCATAGAAACTAAAAACAGTGTCCCAGTATAGCTTTTAAAGATGAGTAAACTCAGGTAAAGCAAGGCTAAGAGATTTGCCCCAAATCACACAGCAAAGTAATGGGAGGGTAAAAATAAATAAGGAAAGGAAAGGAAAGGAAAGGAAAGGAAAGGAAAGGAAAGGAAAGGAAAGGAAAGGAAAGGAAAGGAAAGGAAAGGAAAGGAAAGGAAAGGAAAGGAAAGGAAAGGAAAGGAAAGGAAAGGAAAGGAAAGGAAAGGAAAGGAAAGGAAAGGAAAGGAAAGGAAAGGAAAGGAAAGGAAAGGAAAGGAAAGGAAAGGAAAGGAAAGGAAAGGAAAGGAAAGGAAAGGAAAGGAAAGGAAAGGAAAGGAAAGGAAAGGAAAGGAAAGGAAAGGAAAGGAAAGGAAAGGAAAGGAAAGAAGTAAAATGTCCCAAATCTGAATTACGACTTCAACTGAGTTATAATCATTTGGATTAACTTAAAAGGAACTTTTTTACGGTTGAAAAAGGAAAAGGCTCATTTTGAGCCACACTGTCTCTAGAGAAAGTACACAAAAATTTTCTTTCTCGCCCTGAAGATCTAATACAAAAACAACAGAAGTACAGGAGCCCTGAGTTCACTGTACAGGCTGATCTCTTTGGGCAGCCACAAATTACTTCTAACAAACCAAAATGGACCAAAGAGCAAGGCATTTTAGTGACCACTCTTTTCCTATACCTTCTTTCTTTCTTGTGCTCATCCAAGACCAGCACTCAGTAAAAAAAGAATTTAAGGTACAGTTTGATACAGGCAAAGCAAATAATTATTTAGCTTGTTATTTACCTGCTATAGGTAGTTGCATGAGACTATTGAAGTTTGCAGAACTTCATGGCTCAAGACAACTGCATTCACTGTAAACGTTAGCTAATTTCTCAGTCATACCATTTTTTTGTATGTGGCAGAGGGGTCAGAATTAGATGATCTTCAAAGGTTCCCTCCAACACAAACCATTCTATGATTTTATGTCCCTGTTGTAGCTTCCCTGCTATGCATTTTGTTTGTCATCACAAGTACAATAGAACATGGCATTGAATAATCTGTCCTGAGTTTATAAAAAAAAAATATGTGACTCCCCTGCTGGCTAAGGAACAGGAGATCCTCAGATATAGCTTTATTTTGCTGCCACATAATTCCTCCAAGATGCTGTGCTTTCAATCGGCACTTTCAAAGTACAGATAAGGAACTCATTTGTCCTGTAATACAGATTATCATACTCCTTATGTAAGAGGTACACAGAAATCTTCCCCAGAAATGAGAGGGCTGTCTTGTAGCCCATCATGTATGAAATTTTGCAGTAAGAAGCCAAGGTCAAGGCAGCATGGAACAAAGTGGTTTGGGCTTCAAGGCACAGTAAAGGCACTGTGTACTAGCATTAATTACTATGGTTCTGGTCATCATGCAGTCTGCAGGGAAGACTTGAATGAGGTCCTTCATTTCCCTCCCAGGGAAGCCAGCTGTCTCACTCAAGAGTAGAATTTGAATGTCAGCTGACATATCAGAATATGGGTGACAGGGGCTTGGGTTTGAAAGAAAACTGGAACCCACATTAGTATAAATATAGAGCAGTTGTGCAACCGGTTGTAGGGTAGGTTAAATTCACTATGAAATTTGTAATTGTGTAAGTTTCTGCAATTTTATCTCCTTCCTTTCCATACTGAAATAAGAAAAGGTTTAAAGAATACCCCCAAACACAAACTCCCAGAGCAACTGCTTAGACTGAAAGATAAGGTTCACTGGGTAGAAAAGGCAAATAATTTGTGTATGACTGGATCTTTCAAGGCAAATCGCAGATATTTTATTTGAGGAAGAAAAATCTAAAAGAAAAATGTTGAAATAAAATTAATGAGATTAAGATGCTGAAACAACAGTGATATTTAAAACGCTGTTGAAATAAAAGTTCAGCCATAATAAATGAAAGAATAATGTCTTATGTTTATGTCTTATAGTTTGTATCTGTTTCCGTCTAATTGAGTAGATTAAAAAATATATCATTTTGTTTAGAAGCTCAGAAAAAAAATTAAGATAGCTGTGTAAAAACAGATTCATCTTTTGGCTACTTAACCTAAAACATAGTTAAAAAACAACCGTTCCTCAAACATTTCTAACCCATTCACAACATTCATAAATTGGAGTGAATGAAAATAACACAGAAGACCTCTCATGTTTTCAAGTTCAACAGGATTTTTGGGAAAGTGACAGGTAATTCTATCACAGACCAAAAAAGTATTCACCAGGAAAAGATTTTTCTGTTTTATTTCTCCTCACAAACACTGTTATATATCAACTTTTGTTACATTATATTGCTAGGATTACCAATTCATGTAGAATTTAGGTCTCATAATCACAAGTTTCATCAGCCTTAAAGCTAGCAAATGAGTTGATGTTTTATAAAAGAAACATTATTTACGGATTCACATTTTTATTTATTTTCTTATTTGTAATAATGGACTGGATGATGTCATGAAAACTGCACTATTGAGACTAATCATATCTTGACAGGAGTATAAAAGAAAGATGTCTCGGCAATACTTATTAATATTTTGAATGACCATTCTCCATACCTAAAATGTTGAAAATGTGAAGGCTGAATTTATAATTATAAATACAAGGAAAAACATATATACTCCTTTAAAATAAATTCATATTTTTCACAGCTGACTCAGAATTTTCTCTAATTAAAGTTTCCCCAGTATACTGGGGAAAACTTTTCTGCAGCATACTCCAGATGGATGTCAGTTCAGATGGAAAAGAAAAAAATAGAAGAGGATTGCAATAGGATACTTCGGAAAGGTAATTACATAAACTTTGTGAGCTGAAAGCCAAATCAGATGATATAACATCATCCAATATTAGAAGCTCTTAGCACCTAACTCCAAAATGTCAGCTGTGAAATAAACTTTACAGTCTAATCTTCCTTCCCTTTTTTTTCCTTTCTTTTCCTTTTTCTTTTCTTTTTCTTTCCTTTTTCTTTTCTTTTTCTTTTTCTTTTTCTTTTTCTTTTTCTTTTTCTTTTTCTTTTTCTTTTTCTTTTTCTTTTTCTTTTTCTTTTTCTTTTTCTTTTTCATCTTTTTTTTTTCTTCTTTTTTTTTTCTTCTTTTTTTTTTTTTTTTTCCTGATACTAACACTTCATCTACCACTTCTAACAAAAGGATACTTCAAACAAAGCACAAGGTATGACTAAGCCCAGTATTACTGCTAGTGACAGTGGCCCATCTGAAAAATTGGATCCAAATCAGAAAAGAGCAACGGGGTCTTTACAACTCAAAGATATACAATGACATTGCAGCAGGATAGGATGACTGAATGACTGACTGTCTCTGGCATCATCACCAGCTGGTACAAAGAAGGGTGTGGTCCTTGACAGGTCTAGTTCTAGGATGTTGATTTCTGGGCCTTACTCTGCTTTGAGGTGGTCAAAATGTTTTTCAAAGCTGTTTTCCACCTTTACTTTCCATCATAATTTTTACTTTACCACTTATTTACTGAGCAGGATGTAGTGATCTTGTTGCAATAGTAAATATATATGTATATATATAATAATAGTAGATATAAGCAAATTAATGAATTGCTAGTTTAGAAACTTAGAGTAAATAATAAATATTACAAAAAAAAAATTATCCTAGGTTAGTATTATCCTGATGTTCTCATATGCCAAATCCAAAAGTATTTCTAAAGAAAATGAAGAACATATAATGCTTGCTGGTGTAATAAACTTTATCACTGTAATAAACTTTTAAATTTATCTGCTTGCACTTTGGCCAATAGATTGTTAAAACTGCACCAAAGCTAATAGTAAACGCTTGTAAAATACACAAGGAGGTTGTTTCTGCTCTAAAGTCATAGAGTCTGCCTAATTTTCATGAGAAGTATCTGGTGCTGGCTGTATTTGTAAATAAAGCACTGTGGTAGCATTTCATTCTTACAAAATTTGGGAATTACTGTGTTTCTTCCTGCAGAGTGACTAGGGCTTCTCAGGTAAGAAGCAATCCGCTGTTATGAAGTGTGAAGTGATTGCCCTTTATAAAGTCATTTAATAGTGTCGAAAAAAATAGTGGTATCCATCAGTATGTGGATTAAAACCAGCTATTTCTAAGTTTTCTTTTCATTCAGGTCAGAAAAGGATACCTTTAGACATACTTGTTTTCATTAGCTAGGAGAAGTCTGTTTACTGCCAGCCAACCTTACAGTAACTATGATACATTTGTCAAACCCAACCTTAATTTCTTATTCAATGGCTATTCCAGAAAAGTAGTCATATCTCTTAAAGCAGCATGAAGAAAATCTAATCCATGATGATGGGAATTAATGTGAAGTATGAGAAAGTTCATTAGTTATAAGGAACAACATAATAAAGTATTTTACAGGTGGTTGGTGTGTCACTAGTAACTAAAATTAATGGATGATGTAAATAGTTGTGTCAGTAGTTGGTGTATATATATAACACTAAAGAGACACAAGAAGTAGCACTCTGAATATCAAATTTTTGTAATTTTTTCAAAATGTCATCTACAAAGAAGTTGATGATGGGCAATACAATGGTTTTCTGTTTTAGAGTAGATTCTGTTTCTCTCACTGGCATAGCATGATAAAGGTCATGTGTGACTCCATCATGCCTGACTGCCTTTCTTAAAATATACAGAAATGTAGTGGTATCCTGGTGGGGAGGGGACAATAAATGAAAAATAATAATTTAAGTATTGAATTATTTGGACAAAGCATCCAAAATTGCATCCACAACATAAGCACATCCAAAACTAATAAAAACCCTGCTCTAATAGGCACCTGTGAGGATTGCACTGTCTGGTTTAACACACTTCAATTTTTTTCTTGTTGCAGTTCTGAAACCCAAGAAGAAATTTTGCCTTCAAAATCCCTACGGTCTCACTCCCTTAGCTAGAGAACAACATACTAGAGAAGTCCCTGTCTGCAGCATTATATATTGCACAGTGCAGAACACATCATTGGCAATGGATGATCATAATAAAGACATTTGACTTGTGAATGTGGCAGCTAGATAGGTAAAAAACTGACTCTACTAGGAAAAGGGTAAATTCCAAAATGTTTTGTGTTAACCTTTCTGGCTCTGTAGGTTGAGCGGTCTGCAGATCCCACATACGGTTGAGCCAGAAGGCTCTGGTGAATGAGAATTTGGGAGCAAGCTGGAGGGGGAAAGAATGAAGTGTTTTCAAAAGTATTCCAGATGGCTTAGGATCTACAAGACAAATCCCTTTGAAAGTCAAAGTAGTCAGCTGAAAATCCCCCATAACCCTCTTACTGCTGGAAACATAGTTATGTGTGCATATATACACATTTACTCTACATCTTTGGCATTGTTGCTCATTGTTCACATTGAGAAATACTTTTTTCTTAATGTTACGCATATTAATGAATGAGACACAGCTATGTTACTGACTGAGCTTTGAATTGAAAACTGACAGGTGTGCTCTTGTGGGACAATACAAATTCTAAAGGCAAGAGAAAAGGACAATGAAGTTAGGAACAAAAAAGGAGAAACACTTATTAAAAAAAAAAAAAATGGAGGTCAGATTGGAGTCTGCTTAACTTTACATTCACCTTTCTAAAGAACATTCTAGCCATAGGCAGAACAGCATTTGTAACACTGATACCTCATCTCTCTTCTTAGAGTTACCCTTTAGAGGGATGTGTAAAAAATATATAAAGCAACTGAGCAGCATCTCTATTAACTGTTGTCTTGAAAAGTAAATAAATAAAAAATAAAATAAAGAGTTTAAATTTATTATTAAAGCCACTGTGACCCGGTAAAAATGGAAACTAGAAGTGAAATCCACAACATTGAATCACCTAAAAATTGGATCTCTGAATCTGAGTTAGTGCATCTTGAGTTCACTAATTTGTGGGGAGAATCAGGCAATAGGAATAAGTTGTTCCTTCTTAAAATAAAATCAATGTTGCCCTGTGTAGCTTGTTTGTTTGCTTAACTGCTGATAAAGATAGTCTAATGGACCAACTAAGAGCCAAAATAGGAGAGACAAATCTTTAAATACATCTTTAAATTCATTTGAAGAACAAGACCTCAATTATTACAGCAGTGAATGACAAAAAAGCTGAAAGCTAAGAAAACATGAATGAGGGGCAAAGCTGAACGCATAAACCTGAAACAACATACCTAGCAGGAGAAGCAAACAAACAATAAATCAGTGAATTTAGAGAAATTTATTTGAAATATGACAAATTTAACCTAACTGTATTTTGGGTTATATTTATTACTGTTGAGGTAAGGTTATAGCACTTTCTCAATGTGTTTTGCTGTTTATTTTTTTTTTTTTTGGTTTGATTTTGGTGTTGTTGTTTTACATTTGAGATGTGTTTCTTTGTGTTAACCCAATTCTTGTGTCCATGTGTAAAATAAGATGAAGTTTGGCTTTTTTTCAGTGTTTGTAAATTGCCTTGTTTTTTCTTATATCTACAGAGCTATTCCAACACAGTTTTTCTAAGGACTCCTCTACAACCTTGAAATAGAAAGAAGGATCACAAGTGGAAAAGTGACTAAGTAGAACAACAACAACAACAACAACAACAATGATATTATTAATGTATTTTAAAGAAATTATTCTAAAAACTCAAAAGGGATGGAGCAGATATATAGAAAGATCAGTTAACATCGAAATTTAAATTTAGATTTTGATATATGAGCATCTAAGGGCTACTTTTCAAAAGTTAAATCCAAGTTGAATAATTCTTACTGACCAGAAGAATCTGTATGTGATACGGTGATGCACATGAAAGAGAACAATGGAAAACAAAGAGGTACCCGGGGGAAAACTGGACTAGCCCTCAAACAAGGCTATCTTTGTTGGCAAAGTACAGACAAGAGCACTTAGCAGGCACCCATTTGTGTGTGCTTGTTTATATAAATGCTTGAAAGGAAAGCATAATCTAAGAGTGGATATGCCATACTAAATCCTTTATTAACTCTCCTAGGTAATAACAACCTTAATGTTTCACACAAGCAGATACCTTTCAGACTCATGCAGGGAAATAAGCTTTCCTGCATCACATCATCTATCACAATCCATATCTATCAGATGATAAATTGCTCTCACCAAAAGGGCTTCTATTGTTGATTAAATGTGTGATGTGCATATTGCAGCAGTTTGTAGTATTTAAAAGTCAATAAATTGTATGTTTTCTGGTTTCTTTCCTCATTCTCTTTAGAAATAATGAACATATTCTTGAAGTACTATTTTCTACCTTCATTTTGAATCCTCAAAGATACTGTGCCAGTTTCTCTAGCCAGTTACATTATAGTAGCAAATTGAGGTTGCTGTCACAGTGACACAGAGGACAGAAATCTGGTAAAGAGTAGGAAGCTATCTTTCAAAAGTCAAAAGGTCCTATGATTTATAGCAATACAAGATTTACAGAAACTAACTTTGCTTTTCAGGTACCTTTTTCTAACAAGATGAAACTAAAAAGCATAAAGGTGAAATTGAGGTAAAGATGAATTCTTTATGCAAATGCCACATTTTACTTTCAAATTCATAAGTACAATTATCCATCATTTTCCAGAAAAAAAAAAAAAAAAAAAGTGGTGATAACTGAAAAAGAAGATAATGGATAAGTACTATAGCGGACCAATTATAGTGAATGCTAAAAATTGCTTCTTTACAAACTCATTCTCTGCCCCTTCTTTTCTTTTGATTTATGTGTTATATGAATTTTTAATCTCTAGATTTTTATTTTGTTTATTTATTTATTTTAAAATACCCCACTAAACAGCTTACATTTAGTAATTGGGAATAGACTTGGCTTTCTTTCTGTACAAGGTAGATTGTATCTTCCCCACAGAATTTTTTATGGTAATTCTTTGCAAAAGATATTGCTTGCTCTCTGTGGATACCTACAACCTAACATGTTCATCCACATTAGTCTTGATGCTACACAAGAAGATTCTCATTAAAGGTATAGAAAATAACTGTTTGCTTTTTCCTCCAAACATAGTACCAACAACACAACATATCCAAACTATCTAGCAAAATTATGATATTTTTGTAAAGTTAAAGAGATGAAGGAAAGTTTTTGATTGAAGGAAGAGCAGTATCTTTCAAAACCTGCTGGAACAAACAACTATCTTAACATGTTTTAGTGCAGAACTTACAGAAGTATATAAAGTTAACATCAAGTACTAAAATCCAGTACTGAGGTCAAAAGGCGGAGCAACAATCAAGTTAAAAAAGCTGACCATACAAAACAAGGCTCCACATATCTTTGCTAATATGTCTTTCTACACACTATTTGTAAGAACATCTTACAAAGTTCTAAAGAATTTCTTTTTCCCTTTTAAATATATTTAATTAACAAAATTTAGAATTAGAACTTACTGCATAGATATGGTCATAGATATGTCTTCTGGTTTACTACTAAAAATAAAGAAAAATATTTCAAGTTAATTAATGACATGTGTGTTATGTCCTGTGTTTTTACCAAGTTATCTTCTCATATGACCTAGCATATAATGAGGAAAAGTGTTTTCATTCCTATGCTTCATTCACCTTCTGACATTAGTAAGAATATCCTTACACGTCCTTTATGACTATCTGCAACATATCCTCAGACTGTAATATTTAAAATGATTGCAGAAAGAGAAGACTTCACATCAAGGCTCTCTGGGTCTGTTGCCAATGCCTTCCTATAGTAGATAAACACAAGTTTCTCAAGATCTCACTCCTACAGCACAGTCTGCCCACTGCACTAGCAGTTATTACCGAAGCAGTCCTTACAACTAGGTTAGTGTACTCACAAAACCAGCAGACATCTAGGTGATCTAAATGTCCCTGCTTGAACAAAGAGGTTGAACCAAATGGCCTCCAAAGGTTCCTTCCAATCTCAACTATTTTCTCATTCTGTGATTTGGCGTTCTATTATGTGAGTATTCACCAGAAGCAAAGGTTTCAGATGAAAACAAAGTTTAAAAGCTATAATTGTTTTCTGTGAAAAATGTCTGTTGTTTTTTTTTTTTTGTTTGTTTGTTTTTTTAAGGTCACCAGCACAATAAATATTTTATTGAGTAGACAATTTTGCAGTGACCTTTCTTTTCATGAATGGAGTTATAACCCACAATCATCAAAACATTTCCACCAAGAAGAATAGTAGATTTCAGTGATTTCAGTTACAAGTAAGAAATATCTATAGTTTACAATGGTCAAAAGTTATGATTATATGTCTGAGCAAATTATAACTCTTAAAACAAAAACAAAACAACAAAAAAGCTCTCATTACATCTGGACAAAATGGGAAACATTTTTGACTGAGTTGTGAAGAACACTGCCTCTTTAACATTCTAGGGCAAACTTCCTAATTATTCAGAAGAGTGATATTAACTAGGTAGAGTCCAAGTCATACAAGTGCATGATGTCACTATGGCATTAAAGTTCCCCATCATGTTCTTGGCTGATTCTGAACTTCTCTGTTCTTTCATTTTGCAACTTCTCATGAATTATCATGCAGGTATACACAGCACCTGATTAAGAAGAAAAAAAAAAAAAAAAGCATAATCACGGAGCCATTGAATCACAGTCACAGAGTAGTGGTTAAGGCTGGAAAGAACCTCTGGAGATTGTTTAGTTCAATTCCCCTGCTCAAGCAGGGTCACCCAGAACACATTGCATGGGATTGCATCCAGGTGGGTTTTGAATATCTCCAGAGAAGAAGACTCCAGAGAATCTCTGGGCAACCTGTTCCAGTGTTCTATCATCCCCAAAGTAAAGTTTCTTCATATTCAGATGTAACTTCCTGTGTTTTAGTTTGTGACCATCCTATCCTATCACCATTATATGTTATGTAGGCTTTTTTAAGATACATATTGAAGTTAGAGAAAAAGCAAAACCAATTCAGGACAGGGAAGTTGCAGCTAGAGAGAAAACATACCACATACTCATTTGGTACAATATTCTGCATGCACAGTGTAGTACTTCTTTATATTTTCAGTGCAGAAAAGATTTAAAACGTAGTCAGTGTAAAGAAACCCATTTTCATTACGTCTAAAATATTTTGAATGTTTACAGTTGTACCATGAAAGCAGGTGCATCTGTAATTATATTAGGACTCTTTTTCTACCTTCTTAGGATTTATTTTGATTAGTAAAAATTATTATTTCATAATTAAGTAGTGTAGGGGAAACAAGAAGAAAAATCTTATGAAAATAATTTCTAATATCACAGAGAAATCTCCATATCGTAATATTTGAAAAACTAATTTTCAATACAAATATTCAGTATTTCTTATTCTGCTTGCTTTCTCTCTATTATGTTACTGAAAGCTTGCAAGTAGTGAGAAATAAAGAGGAAGGAAAAATTAAAATCAATAAACCAGAAATTAATGCATGACTCTTTCACTCCTCCATTTCTTAGTGAGATATGATTTCAGAATTAAGAACATTTCTGTCAGTTAATTGTTTCATTAGATGTCTTGACCAGCTCTATCACTTATATAGCCTTATACACTACTTTCCAAAAAAAATATATAGGACAGGACCTTTGGTCAAAAAGCTCAAAATCAAGCAAGTAAGGAATGTACAGTAGCTGTCCTGCCATCACTATATTTCACTATTTAGGGAGACCCAAACATTAGACTACAGTGAAGATGGGAGAAGTCAGAAATAATCACTGGCATTGACTTCGGTAGAGACTTCATCAAAATGCTCTCACTGGGAATCACACATACTACATCACATGAAAGTTTTCAGACATACATCTGGGTTAATCTCGATATGAAGTATTGCTCTGTGAAGCCATAGGGGCTCTAAAAAGTCAAAAGCACTCTGTGGAAGAGCCATTAGGGCTCTATTAAACAAGAAACTAACAGTGAGTGATGTAATAAAAAAAATATATATATATATATTTATTTTTCTGTTGTGATTTTTTTTCTTCTTTTTTTAGTTTTGGGTGGCTTTTTGTTGTTGTTTTCCCTTGACATCTTTGTTTCAGAATGTTTTCAGGTAACACCTTCTAGTAAATACATTTTAAAAAAAAAAAAAAAAAAAAAAAAAACATAAAGGAGAGGAAGAAAAAAAAAAAAAGCTTCTGAGCTTCTGACCTTTTTCTACTATTTAATGCTGTTGCAAATAAAAAAGATGAACTAGTTCCAGATAACAGTTCCAGAAACTGTTCTCTCATACAAAAGCAGCTTTGGGGGAGGGGGAAAGAGGGAGATGGGGTTGTTTGGTTGTTTGGTTGGTTTCAATGAACTAGCTGGGAACTAGGTATTATTTTTTTTCCAAATAAATAGTGGAAGCCCTCTTGTAAAAGGGGTATTGTTGGGAACTGGATGGCTTTTGTCAAATACTGTCTGAATAGTTGAATCGTTATCTTAGTTGCTAATAGTTCATAAGTCAGTTCTACAATCCTCGTAGAAAAAAAAAAAAAAAAAAAAAATGAAAAGGAGATAATTCACTTCTGAACTCACCCCTCCTACTTATACTCTTAAAATAAAGCTGAGTTTTAGAAGTGACATGTCTTGCTTGTTCTCTTGTGGGATAGAATAGGAAAGGAGAGGGAGAGAGAAAGACATGCAGAAGTCTACAAAAGGCATCTGTCTTTCTCAAATTGTGATTGTAGTTGCCTTGTGTGTTTTAGCCTGGCATTAACCTATCATCCTGTTTGCTCTATGGATTATGCTCTGATAGTACCATGAAGTCTCAGCGTTGCCCCTACTTAATATTATGAGCCTCCTAAACCCTTTCACTTCCACTCCCTTTCCTAAAGTGATATACCTGTTTATAACACTAGGATTTACAGAAAGGTTTTCAAATTATTTATATCTCATCAACTCTTTTTATTTTTTTTTTCCATCTTTGTAAATAAGGTCAGTTCTAGACATACTAATTTACAGTCTGAGTCTAAGAACACAGATTTATTTGTTTTAAATAATCTGAACTCTCTTTCCAGTCAAACAACAATGTTTATTTTAGGTCACAGTGCCTTTTTCTGCAAACACCAAAATCATATTTACACAAACCAATGTTTCAAAGTAATATGGAAACTGCCCTTTAGTGCTGGAGGGAAAGTCCCCCAGTGCTGATGGGGAAGGCCTTCTTTTGGAAATAATCTGATTCCTAAGTACAACAAACATTGATATGTTTCCCTGAGAACTAATACGAAAGTCCTCCTAGTTAACACTTATCACTGCTTTAGATGGCAGTGCAGGGTGAGGGAAAGATAATATCATCTTGGAGTTTGCAATTACTATTTTGAGGTTAACTGTGATAAACACTTAACAAAAAGTTAGTTTTGAGTAAAAGCCCAACTGTTCACTGCTATAAAACATTTTTAATGAGCTAACTGTTCACTGCTATAAGAATTTTGAATTCATAAGTTGAAACAGAAGTAAAGTTTTCACTGCTATGCAATCTTAAACAGACAATCTATGCAATCTTTCCCAGACAGGCCCATGCACTGGCACATGTCCTGGCCCATCCTCTGCCCAGCCCTGTCCCCAGGCAGGTATACAGTAACAGAGATCTGGGGCTGCCCAGGTGCCCATCTGCCTGCTCCTGTGGTGGAGCCTTCTGTAGTGGCAGGACATGACAGGCTGCCAGGGCACATGAGCCCTCATGTGCCATGATGCTACCAGTCCTAAGGAGTCTTAGCCCCTTCCGGGCCTTGGCCTATGGTTATTCCTGCTATGTCTAATATGCAGGGTGAATCAATAGAAACTAATAGGAAATTTCAAGTCTCCTTTATATATGATCCAAAGAGGAAAATAAACATTTTTCTTACATTGGTGAGCAACCATACCAATTGAATAGAAGAAGAGATTTTTAAAGAGAATTGGAATCTCCGGAAAATCTTCCATCCCTCTGAAGAGCCACATGACAGTTAAAAGAGCAAATGTAGGCATTCCTGTTTTTCAGTTTTTGTCCCTAGTACATCCCAGAAGTTTTTTCCTTGATTTTAGCTATCATTTTTGCTGCAATCAATTCTTTATTTTTTTGTAAGAACACAGATCATTTTGATGGCATGTGTGTTTTTTTTTTTACAGAACAATCCAGTGGGTCTTATTTGTGAATAATATCCTATATTCATGACAGTGAAAGATCAGGACTTCACATTTATTTGAAAATTTTATTTTCATTCTTTGAAATAGAGGAGTCTGAATGTAATGCTTCATGGACACAATGGGTACATCAAAATACCCATTCATATTTTTAACATTCCTAATGAGTAGAATCTTCTGCATTAACCTTTCCCCATCACTAGCTTGAAAAGCTATCTAAACTAGGCCAGAGAAGAAGTACAGAGTTTAGCTTCAAACCTCTGGTGAACTATTTCAAGGAGTGCTAATTATAATACAATAGTGAGAGCTGGAGCTGCTCATTGCTGCTGAAGCTCAAGTCAGCATTTGTAAATGGTTCACTCTGACAGCTGTCTATCTGCACTACAAAGATCTCCCTTTTAATGTACTAAAGCCTAACAAATCGCTTACCCTTTTCTTACATTAACAGTTAAATGTATGCAGTCCTGTTTGCTTTGTCCACACAGCTCATTTAGAAGGCACTCCATATTCTCATCATAGCTGCAGGAATACATAATTCATCAACATGAAGGGAAACACAAAAAAAAATGTTCCTACAGACACCAGAATACTCTATCCCTATAGCATCATTAACCAACCACACCATTGGTCTGGTTCAGATTTCTATCTCCTTTCTTTCTACATCCCTATTTTTATATCTCTCACATATACTATTGATTCGAGTTAAAAGACATATTAAAATTGTTTATTTTGTATATGATTTGCTCCCAAGAAATCTTAAAGAAGAAAAACAATATTGAGCACTTAGAGTACAGTATAGTAAGTGGTATGGAGAACACAGTCAATGTGGAAAATGTGTTCTCTTTCTTTTCTGATCAAATAATAAGGAATTAGAATCAAACTGTCTGATTTCAGGTTTAAAACAAGAAAAAGTATGATTTCTTCATACAATAAATAGTTAAGTTACATTTATAGTACGGGATGTTGAAGAAGCAAATTCTTTATGACTGGACAAACTCATGGCAGAAAATCCATGACTACTAAACAAAACACCTCTCTCTTCAAACTGTCTCCAGTCATATTCTGACAGACTGAAAATTAAGAATCAGAGATTATTTGAATTCTTATAGTCAGAAACATGAATGAATTGTTACTCTCTGTATATACAGAATTTAAGTTGATTGAAGAATTAGGAAAAAAAGACAAAAAAAAAAAAAAAAGACAAAAAAAAAGACTTTATCCTATTCTTTTCAAATAATCTATTCTGGAACACAGTAGGTTTTTGTGGCCTCAGAGACTGAGCTTTATATTTTTTGCTTTAAGAGTACCCACCATTCAGAAAGTAGTTCTGCCCCAGACATGTAATAATTATGTAATTAAAATGTCTAGTGCCCTTGTAATACACATCATGTAATTCCCATGTTTTAATTTTTATGATCACATATTTTATCTGATACAACCTGGCCAAGAGAATATAATTACACTGTCAATACAATTTCCACTTAGGCCTTTGAGCTTGCAAGAAGGAGAATGGTCTAGACGTGCCCGTATTAGGATACGGATGTAAAATAGCATAGTGAACTAATAGAATCAGATGAATTAAAGAAAGTGCATGTGTTGGGAAGTTTTGCTATGCTGATGTAACTATAGATAAATGACTAACTTTAGATGTTACTGAAGACGTGCAGTTGTTAAAGGAGACAAAATTTCATCTGGGATGAATTTTCTGATGAATAAGATTTTATTTTTTTTTTTATTTAAAACATTTCTTCAAAACAATATCAACTATGAAAATCTTCTATAGGAATACAAGCAGCATTGATTCCTAGGTTTTCCTTGTTTCATGCTAACTCATTTGCCAAAGAGGAAGCACTAGCCAATTCTGCTACATAGAAAAAGACTGATCCATGACCCTAAAATCAAGTGTGAAGAACAGATTTTCATCCATGTTCGTTAAATCTAGTCTTGTGTAAAGCAGAGTGCTGTGTTTGTATTTCAAAGTGCTCCTCTGCCTTGAATCTTTCTTAGTCCCTTTGCACTATATCTGAGAAATTTATTTATTTTGTGAAAAAGGTGTGTGGGGGGGTGGTATCTGTGAGTTGCTTGAATGTACAAAGATGTTGAGAGAGAGCAGGAGTACTGTTCTACTGCGAAAAAGCCAAGACTGGTGACGTTTTGTTGGTATTGCCTTGTGAGATCTATGTCTAGGCCATGACTGCAGCATTTGGTTCTGCAACTCTTCCCGTCTCCTCAGTCTCTTGCTGCCTGGACAGCTTTGGACAGCTCTGCAACAGTTCAGATTCATAACCTGCAATTAAAGTGCTGGGAAGCTGTTGGAATATAAGCCTTGGAGGCCTGTGCCATTGGTGTTTGTCTTAGCAAACCTGAAATCAGCTTCCCTTCATAAAAGAGGTATTCCAGAGATCTGATTATTTTCACAGTCCTCCACTGGACCTGCTCTAAGACTATGTCTCTCTTGTGCTAGGGCCTCAGAGATGGACACAGCACTCCAGGTGGGGTCTCATGAGAGCAGAGTAGAAGAAGGGAATCACTTCCCTCCACTTTGACTTCAAGATGGTTTCCTTGACTTCACGGGCTCACTCTTCAAGCATGGCAGGGTCCCTCTGGGTGGTATCCCTTCCCTCTAAAATACCAACTGCACTGGTCAACTCAGTGTTGGTTTGGTGAACTCAGATGCAACATCTATTTTAGACATCACACCTTTTTAGGTAGTAAAGTAAAAAATAACAGTGGTGAAAATAGAAGTAAATTATCACATCCCAGGTACCTTAGTGTCATTAAAAAACATTCTGTGATGCAAACATTCTGTTTGCAGTATATGGGAAGTACTTGAGATTTGACAAGGGGAATGCTGTCTTTCAACCTCAGATCAGGTTATAACTTTTTGTAGAATGAACCTACTCTGTTTATTGCTTGTTCTGATTCAATATTGTATTACTCTGTGGTTAATTAGCTGGTTGTAGATGTATACTCCAGGACTAAGCAAGTCTGCAGGAGAACATGGTGAAAAACCTATGGCTCTCAAATCTGAAGGCCAAAATGAGGTTCATTCACAGCTTTATTATTCCACTGTATCTGTTCAATTCTTTTCACTGATTCTTTTCAATCATGTATGACAGCAGAGGATTTCTCTGTTTAAGGACAACCAGCTATGTGGTATGAAGAATTTTGACCTGTTCATG
Source organism: Aythya ferina (assembly GCF_964211825.1). Taxonomy (NCBI): domain Eukaryota; kingdom Metazoa; phylum Chordata; class Aves; order Anseriformes; family Anatidae; genus Aythya; species Aythya ferina. Next base: position 74,977,586 of record NC_140296.1, read on the forward strand.
AAAATTTTAGTATAAATAAGCAGTGTCACAGTATCAGTGAGAGGCCAGGAGACAGATACCTTTTCTGGCATAGATTTTTATTATTCATAATTTATTTGTGAAACAATGTTTCCTTCTTAAATAAGAAAAAAACTTTATAGCTGGATATTTCAGAGGTCCCACAAAAGAATTGTGAAAAACTCCTCATATTTTCCAGAACAATAATTTTTATTCTATGTGATGAATTCCTTTTTGTTCAGAATAATGCCAGTGTCAAATACTAGAAGTTCTAGAGTTTAGGAAATTTTTGTTCCATGCTCTGGTAAACTATGCCTAAAAGAGAGAGGAAAAAATAATAATAATAAATAATTTAAAAAAAGACTATGAGAAACAAGTAGTCTTACCACAGTTCTCTATAACAACTAATACTACTGAGTATTTGATTTGACTTTGAAAGTTACAGTTTTTCAGGAAGAGATGGGCCATTTATACCAGGATTTCTCTTTATCATGTGATATGTAAACTTCTCCAGTCCCCCCACAACAGAAACAACTAAAATAATTTCTGTTAGTTACAAAGTTTCAAACAAAGAGCATAAAAGATGCAGTACAGGGATCTTCTGCATTGCTCTTCTGTGTTCAATTAAACACAGTTTCAAGATCCATTAAATGTTTTTCAACCCTATCGATTTCTTGTTCCACCTCATTCCCCCTTCTCCTCTCCTCTCTGCACCCCCCCACCCCCCCAAGTAGAGTTGTAGACAATTTCAAAAGTTCTGTATATAAATTGCATTACATTTATAGATTTGCTTCTCTCAATCACTTTTCATGAAATCCTTTGAAATAGCCTATACAAACCTTAGATTTTAAACCACTGCATATCAAGCCAATATTCACAGGAGACAATGGTAATGTATGCCAAAAACATCTTTTTACAGATTTTGCTGCTTTCCTGAGAATGCAACCCTTCACATAAAAATGAATTCTCACACCCTTTGGTTGTGGAAATAGCCTTCATTTCCTAAATCAATAGATTTCTGTCTTGTTCACTCTGCAGTCAAGACAGACCAAGCAATATAACACCTGCAGAGGTGTGAATGTCTTTCATCTGAATAGGATCTTAACTTCAAAGTCAGTCTTTGACTCTTTAAATGCATATGGCTCAATTTTCTGTTTGTTACAAACTGCGGACACTGACCAAAATCACAGTTTAGCTTCCAGTTATCCTTGTTCCAGCAGCAGTAAACCTCATACAGCTCACTTCCCAATGTACTTGCAGGGAACCACAGGTGGCAGGTCCTGGTACAGTCTTGTCATCTCGATAAGCAGCCAAGGGAGCAGTTTTCTGCACAGCTTGTGCTGCAACTGCAGTATGGCCAATTTGGAAAAGAGAGAGTGAGCTCCTTCCATCTCTGTGTTGTGCAGTTCTGCTGAAGGAATTACAGCCTTGCTAGGTACGCAAGACAATTCAACAAATAGATTTCAGTCGGCCTAACCTGTTTTATTACACACAGCATCTGTCACATACACAGGTTATTATGCAAGCTTACTTAAAACTAGTAACAACATGTATTTTATAGCTTTGCACAGGTGAGTGAATACTGGATCTAACTAAAATGTATGCAAATGAATTTAGCCCTTCATTCTGTACAATTCTTAATCACAGCCATTATTATAAGCCTATTTTCAGTGTTTGAGACTCACTGACCTCTCGCGGAAAGAACTGACAAGCACTCAATACCAGGAAACAACCTGCCCCTCATGAATTATAATGATAAACAACCTCCACTCTACCATGGTGGAAACATTGATCAAAATAATTTTGCTTATGCTTCACACTTAAGATAAAAATAATTTGTATTGATTTACCTGTAAAAGAAGAGAGGCTATATTGACAGTGATACAGATAAGTATCTGAACTGTGATGCAACACCTCCAAATTTAGCTTATGCTGTATGAGTGTTTAGGTCCCCTTTACTCCCATTTTCCTGGACGGTTCACATCTTGTGGATCTTAAATTCTTCAGGCATCACAGATTAAACTATAGTTCCCTTAACAAGTGACCCAGCCAGAGGAGTGCACCCCACTCAGAACGGCATTTACCTCCACATTGCCATCCACATAAGTCAGTTTTACTAAAGCCTGTGAGAGATGACTGAGAGGTTAGATGTTGTTAGATATTTCCCATACAGGATGTGGGAAATATGAGCAGTTTTGTTCAGCCTCATGAGCATGTAATCCTGAAGGACCACCAGTCTGTGGACTATTCTTAGAAAAGATGTCAAGAGTGATCTTTTGGTCAGGAAAGGCGTTCTTGTAACTATGAAACATGCTATGTGCTTTTCAACTTTTTTACATAGAAAAAGCAGTATAAGCAATGTAAAGAAACTTTAGAGTAGGACTACAACTTTTTTTTTTTTTTTTTAATGTGTGGCTTAAATAAAAGTTCATATTTTTCATATCATATTTTTGTGTGGTTTCTAAACATCACTGTGAAGCTAAAGAAACTACTAATAAAGTCCTCAAAGGATAACACCTAACAACTAAACTCATTAGTTTGATTAGCCAATTTTTATGATTACAAGCCATTTCAGGAAACAGTTCTTGCATAAAGAATGTAGAGATTAGGAGAACGAGGTTGTAGGAGAACAAAGTTGTACGAATATAAACTGATACTCACAGAATATAGGCATAAATCTTCATCAAAAAATAAATTTTCCAAAATTTTGTGCCTTTGAATTAACCATGGTGGCAGAAAAAGCATTCTTCCAATTAACAATCTGAACAGATTGAGACTTTGCATATGTAAAACTTAGTATAAAATATTGTGTCCCATGATACTAACAGAAATCACCTTCGCAGAAAATTATGCTTTCAACTATATGAAGGTACTTTTTGTTTCAAGAACCTCATTGTAGATGTGTGGTTTTTGTTTGTTTGTTTGTTTTGTTTTGAAAAATAGCTTTTGCTACCATGGTGAGTTGACTGAGGCTGACTGGCAGATGGCCACCCAGCTGATTTTTTGTTTCCCCTCCTCATCAGGACAGGAGGAGAGAATAAGATGAAAAAGCTCATGGGTTGAGACAAAGACAGGGAGGTAACATACCAGTTACCATAATGGGCAAAAGAGATTTAACCTGAGGAAAAATAATTTAATTTAATAGTTAAATGTAGAGTAGGTTGGGAAAAAAAAAAAAAAAAAAAAAAAAAAAAGATAAAACTAAGAGCATCTTCCCTCCACACTCCTTCTTCCCTTCCCAGGCTGAGCTTGATGAGCCCATCATTTATCATTCCCAACTCCTCTGCCTCCTCCCATAATAAGGGGTATGAAGAGGTGTCAGTCTGTAGCAGATCCTCTCTGCTGCTCCTTCCTCCCCACTTTCCCTTACTCCAGCATGGGCTCCTCTCCATGGGTCATGGTTCCTGCTAGGATCATGCATGTGCCCTCCATGAGATGCAGTTTCCTTAAGGGTACATCAACCTGCACTGGTGTGGGGTCTTCTACAGGGTGCCGGGGGACAACCTGCTCCACCAGGGGCCTCTCCACAGGCCACAGGGGAACTTCTGCTCTGGTGCCTGGAGCACCTCCTGGCCTCCTTCTACACTGACCTTGGTGTCTTCAGGGCTGGTTCTCCCACTTTGCTCCCCTGCACACCTCTCTCTCACACACTGCCACACTTCCTTTTTTGCCCTTTCTCAAATAGGCTTCCCCTAAGGGTGGCTGACAGGTCCATATGGGCCCTGCAGTGGGGTCATTGGAGCCATCTGGAACTGGCTATGTCCTGCACAAGGCAGCTCCAGCCTCACCTCACAGAGGCATCACCCTGCTGCCAACACTTGGGCATCTGCACTCCATACAGTTACGAAAGCATCTGATGCCTCCTTCTTGAAAAAAAAAAAAAAAAAAAAAATAGTTTCTAATAAACATTTTTACTTCTTCAGTAAAAAAAATAAAAAATAAATCCCCCCAAAAAGTGAGATGTTTTTACCCTACAGTAAAATATTTTCCTTCCTTTCATTCAGATTTTTTTTATCATTTGTGAAGACAAAAAGCAGATATGTCTATGTCAGTGATTAAAATAACCATAAAATTATGACTTTAAAATCCTATGCATTCTATTCTGTATTTTGCCAATGTTTCTAATTAGCTTGCTGGCTAAAGAGATAAGGTATTTATTAACAAAAGGTAGGATTTTCTGCTGCTTTGTTTTCCTATTTTTGAGGTCAAAATTATTTGGAACAGTGACAGACATAAATAGATGTAAGGCATACCCAGAAATCATAAGCACAAATATCATAGTCATTGGAATATGTGGATGTCAAAATGTATATGAATTTTAAATAAAATTAACAGAAGAAAAAGCCATTATATGTGGTTAAATGGAAGGATGCCACCTCTGATTTTATCTGCAGACATTATAATTCTAATAGCACATAACATTTATTTTTTTTCTCTGAGTACAAGAATAATTAATAGATTAGGACAAAATAGAAAATGAAGAGTACCTCCTGGTTTCTTTATTCCTGTGACACCTGTAACTCCAAAAGTGAGCCATCTTTGTAAGACTTTGCTCAAGTACACAGTGTTTTGCCATCTGTGTAATTAATAAAACTAATTTCAGTTAGAGAACAGCCACAAAAGTAACTCCATTCTCAGGAATGGGAAGGAGGAAGAGCAAAGCCTAGGAAACAGACAAGCAGAGACTAATGGAAACTGAAATTTAGAAATGGGAAACTATTCATCCATATATCTCCTCCTATGCCAAGTGGTGCATTTCAGACTGTGGTTTTTAAGGTGAAGAGCTGCAGTAGTTGACCTTGAAAACCTAAAGAAAAGTAACATCAGTTTTCCATTCAACTAGTGCCAGGGAGGATCAGTTCCTGATTGCAAATAAGGTGAAGATGTTCTCTTGGCTGCAATATTTGCAGTGAGCCAGTTATTTGGGAAGAGATGGTATTATTTGTTCTGTGTTTTTAGTGTTTCTGTAAGAGTGCACAGAAGAACTGTAGTCTATAAATAAAGCCACTTCAGTAACAACATGGCTAATTAATAGCAATCTATTTTGTCATTTTACTGTATAAAATAAACCTTTTACGAGCCAGATGCCCTGTTCAGTAATCACTCAGAGCAAAAGGGTTTTAGACTTTTAAACTTCAATGCCTAAGTTCCAGATGATCACCATTGTATGACTTCAACATCTGTGCACTCCAACTGGTTCCAAATGCCTTTTTAAAAATGTTGTTGTTAGTGTTGTTGTTTCTTAACTGTAGTTATTTGACTGGAGTTGTTGAGGAAATTTAGCAGCAAGCTTATGCTGCTAGTTTTAATTCCACTTTAGATTAAAAGTAGCCTCCTTGCTCATTCAAGCAAACCTGTACCACTAGATTGATTATAATTTGGATTCATGACAGTAGTTACTGTTTTACTGGCAATGCAGAAGAGCTAGAAAGGCAAAAAGGGCAAGACTTACAAAGTGGACTTAGGTGTGTAGTTGTCTTGTTAGCTGCCATTGGCAATCACAAAATTCAACTTATCTGCTACCAACAGTCCCAAATTTCTGTTCAAGCAGTAAACAACTGAACAAATTTTATGCTTAGTATACAATGAAGTTTGAGAGTGATTTACAAAACAGCCATTCTTATTATTTCACTTACCTACATATTCTGATTCAGTAGGCATGCTCGGAGTTTCTGACTGCATAAGTGTGGTGGTTTTCACCTTTCTGCATAGCTGAACTCCACCACAACCGCTCTCGCATTCCTCCTCTTTAGGAGAAAAGGAGAAGAAAGTATGCTGGAAAGAAATAAATTAAAAAAAAAAAAAAAAAAAAAAATCATGGGTTGAGATAAGGGTAATTTAATTAAATGGAAAAGGAAGAAGAAAAAAAAAGCTACATGGAAGCATGGAGACAGAGAAAATAAATTACTCTCTACTTTCCATCGACTGATGTTTGATCATGTCCCAGGAAACAGGGCCTCAATATGCATAGCAGCTGTTTGGGAGGATAGACATCTTCGTAACAAGAGCCCCCCTCTCCTTCCCCTTTCCCACTTTTCATTGTTGAGTGTGACATCAGGTGTTATGGAATATCCCTTAGGTTTGTTTAGGTCAGCTACCGTGGTGATGTCCCCTCCCCACCTCTTGTCCACCCCCAGCCTGCTGGCTCTTGGGAGGTTGGAGGGAGTCCTGATGCTGTGCCAGCACTGCTCAGCAATAGACACAACACTCCTGTGATACCAGTGCTGTTCTAGCTACAGCACAGGACTATATAGGCTGCTTCAGGGAAAGTTAACTTCATCCCAGCCAGACCCAGCACAATAAGTAATGCCAAGAAACTACATCTCAGTAAGTAATTGGGAACTGTATATATAATATGGAAGATCAGATGAAATTCCTTTCTTTAATCGTGAGTAAGAATTTGCTCTTCAGTTTCCTCCTCAACCTTCCTTGCAGGTAAGGTAGCATAGGCAGCAAATTACTTCTTCCTACTCTGGTCTGCTTTATGTATGCTAAAACACTTTTCACTAGAAAATAACAATGACTCCATGGACATATGTGTAGAATGATCACCAGAGCTCTAGTTTGTCATTAACATCCTCATCACTGCAGAGTTTAACAAGAGAGACTTTTCCACACTATAATATGACTCAAATAGACACCTATAGTCAACTAAAGCATGAAAGCATGCTTCACACAGCCAAAATTAAGATTAAGATTAATAGACTATGGGAAAACATATGTTATTTAGGAGAAATGTCTGGCACAACTATCTGGTGTCCAACAAGAAAGACTTCTCTCTCAGCTACACATCTAGTTACCGGAGTAATCAGACTTTGTCCATGGTGTTTCTTGGTAGTCAGTTTAGTTGACTCCTTAGTGTGTTTGCTGATTTTTATGAGTGTAATATCTAGGTATCTGCATCATAAAGCATGCATACCTATGCATTTATGGACCTTGTACATGTATTCTTATAGATCAGGGCCCTGAGAGTGCTACCAGGCCCCACTGACCCTGCCCAGCCTCTTTTGGTCCCCTCCCTCTTCCCACAGGACCAAAAGCTGTTACAGCCCAGTCCTGGACTGTCAGTCCCTGCCTCAGCCGTGTGGCTGGCATGGTGGTCTCCAGCCCTGCCTCCTTGAAGGACCTTGGCTCTACTCTGCAGGTAGCTTATCTCCTGGATGGAGCCTCAGACAGACACCTTCTTTTGTCCCAAGCTCGAGTCCAAGGCTGCCTCAAGCCCTAGCTCATCACTTGCCAGGCCTGGAACTGTTGAGGATCTAATCATCAGCGCTGCCCACCCTGTGCAGGCCCTGGGTGGTTGTCCTCTCAGAGAGGGCACAGCCTGTGATGGAGTCACCCCCAGTTGGCTTATATAGCCCTTGAGCTTAATTCATAGTTTTGTATTTGACTAAGTACATGAGCATGATATTGTGGTAGTAACCTAAGACTAAATTCCTGCTGGAAGTATAGATCCAGCTGCCTCCTGAGTAATAAGTCTAACAAAGTGCTTTAGAGAGGTCAAAAGAAACCCAAGTGAACCCAGGCTTTGGGAAAAGAGTAACTGGAAGCAGGTGTTCGATCTCCAAATGAGATTGGAGAATATTCACCTATAGGGAGTATGTCTACAAACCCTCATGTGGAAGAAAAGTAAGACAGAAAATTTCTTAGTCTTGAACTAACAGAGAAAAGCTTGGTCTTCAAAGGGGATTTTTTTTTGCATATTTCTGAAACATATTTCTAAAAGGCAGAAAGTTATAGGCTACTCTTATGTATATGTATATGGAAAAGTGTCTGTTATGTATATGGAAAAGTGTCTGTTATAATCCCTTAGTTCTTAGGTATCTAAGTGCTAAACCAAAAGTTTTAAATAAATCATTGACAACCAAAATTATCTTTCCAACCTTTTTTTTCACTGTAAAGAGCATTTTGGTACAAAATTTGTATAAACATTAATTTTGAACTCCATTTTGAATGTGGAGCCAGGTATCCATGGCCTGGGCTTGAGGAATTATGAACCCTGTGCTAACATCAAGAACCAAAGAATCACAATTAGTTTCCTTTTCTTTGGATAGCTGTCACTGAAGCTTAGCAGCCAATTTTGAAAACATCTTGGTTTTTGTTTGTTTGGTTTTGAGTTATGTCATGTATGACATTAAAAGAGTTCTCTTGGCATAATAAATTGTTTTGACCATTTTGACCTACCGCATATATATTTCATGAATGGTGCAGCCTTTACAATAAAGGCAGAAATGGCTGATAGAAAAGCAGATGCTTCCTCTCTAAAGTATTGGTTTGTCCCCTGAATAAATTATTTAAATCAAGATAGTCACTGAATGAAGAAACGACAATCTCACAAACTCTATAGCAATCTCACTCAAATAACTAGAAGTGTCAAAAAGCACCTAGATAGAAAAATAATACCTGTTGGCTACAGTTTCAGATGTACTCAGGTACATGCCCAAGTATCAAGTTTCTACTACACTGCCTGTAATCAGTGCCACCTACTTCTGCTTAGAGTCATGTTTCTGCTGGCAGACATTTACAAAGTCTGTGCTGCATTCAACATCAATAAGCTGCTCAGAGATCAGCTCAACATGAAGCATAGAGAATCCTCTAAAGCACTTTTGTTGGAGTGGCCTAAATCAATTGCAGGTATTGAATACATCTCAAGACAGAACCATCCTAAAGGACTGCTGAACAGCCAATTGTGTTACCACAGAAAAAGTTAAATATCTAAAATAGTCTATATACTGTGTTGGAGCTTAGAAGAAAACACAGCCATATAATTGTAAAAACAAGGAAAGATTCCTGCCTAACAGGAACTAGACATATAGCACATTCTGCAGGAAACACACAGCAAAACAGCCCCAAACTCCCTCATCAGCACTCACAGACTGGAGGGGGACCAACAGCACCAGGAAGCGGAAGCTAGCAACAGCAAGGACCACCAGGAGGCAGAGTCTTCCTCCAAAGCCTGAGGTACCCTTACAGAACTGCTTCACCCCTATTCTGACTGAAAAGAAAAGACTTATTGCAGGAGAAGTGGAGCTGAGTAAGACAGACCAGTCCGCTACCTGTGGAACAACCAGTCCAACTAACAAAAAGCAAAGGATGATAGTGGTAGGTGACTCTCTTCTGAGAGGTACGGAGGCACCATCTGCTAACCTGATCCACTCCCAAGAGAAGTCCACTGCTTACTGGAGGCCCACATCAGGGATGTCATGAAGAAGCTACAAAACCTTGTAAAGTCTAATGACTATTATCCACAGATGTTGTTTCACATGATGCAACCAGAAGCAGTCTGAGGAGTATCAAGAGGTATTACAGAGCCCTTGGAGCAGCAGTAAAAGACTCAGGAGTGCAGGTAGTTTTTTCATCAGGCTTCCCAGTCAAAGGGAAGGGGATTGAAAGTGTCAAGTAGGGGTTCAGCTACTTAGACCATGGTACTTGCTTTGAGAAACCTGGTCCACTAGGGATTACTAGGGTCCTTTTGCCAGAGAAAGGGAAGAGCATCTTTGGTCATAGGCTTGCCAAGCTGGTAAAGAGGGCTTCAAGCTAGAGTTGCCGGGGAAGGGGAACTTCAACCCATCTCATTCATCCCAGTTTGATGCCAGCATTAGTGATGGATGCCTAGAGCCTGGAGAAAGGTCATGGGTCAGCAGGAGAGTTCTACAAGACCAAGGGTATGGTCCTGCACCTGGGCCAGGGCAATCACTAGCACAAATACCAGTTGGGCAGAGAATGGATTAAGAGCAGCCCCGATGAGAAGGATTTGGGGATGTCACTAGATGAGAAGCTCAATACAAGCCAGCAATGTGTGTTTGCAGCTCAGAAACCAACTGTCTCCTGGGCTGCTGTATTGGGTCTATGTAGCAAGGTTTTGGTAGTGGGGGGCTGCAGGAGTGGCATCTCTGAGAAGAATCCAGGAGCTGCCCAATGTTCGATAAGGGCCAGTTTCAGCCAGCTCCAAAAGGTCCTGAAACTGCCCAGAGCCAAGCCAGTAAGTGATGTTGTTTGTTCCTCTGTGAGAGCAGAGTTAAGAAAGGGAAAAAACTTCTGCACAACAGCATCTGGAAGAGTGAGGAGTGAGAAACAGCCTTGCAGATACCAAGGTCAGTGCAGAAGGAGGGCAGGAGGTGCTTCAGTTGCTGGAGCAGAATTTCCTCTGTGGCCTGTGGAGAGGACCATGGTGAAGTAGTTTTTCCCCCTGCAGCCCATGGAGTACCAGGACACCTCCTCTATGAAAACAGGCTGGAGGAGTTGGGGTTGTTCAGCCTGAGGAAGAGAAGGCTCTAGAGTTACCTCAGAGTGACTTACCAGTACCTAAAGGGGGCCTACAAGAAAGCAGGAGAGGGACTCTTTATCAGGGAGTGTAGTGGTGGGACAAAGGGGTAATGGCTTTTAACTAAAAGAGGGTAGATTTAGATTAGATATAAGGAAGAAATTCATTACTCTGAGGGTGGTGAGGCCCTGGAACAGGCAGCCCAGAGAAGCTGTGAATGCCCTATCCCTGGAAGTGTTCAAGGCCAGGTTGGATGGGGCTTTGAGCAACCTGGTCTAGAGGAAGATTTCCCTGCCCATGTCAGGGGGGCTGGAATTGGATGATCTTTAAGGTCCCTTCCAATTGAAACCTTTCTCTGATTCTGTAGTTCTATGATTCTATGCTATGAAAGGCCTGTTCTTTCCTTCAGCTCAGCACTGCCTTGCCTAAGACAGATCCCTCTTCAGTCATCTTCTGAAAAGTCTTGGCTACAATATGTACCTTCCAGCAGCAAGGCACTCAGGAGCTGCACCTTGAAAAGACAAAATGTTTTTAAAGACCTAGACTGACAATATTATTTCCCTTAAATTTCTTGCTTTCTTCAGATATGTAGTTCAGTGTATTCTGGATTTCATCAAGGAGCATAGGAAATTTTCATGTCCTTTGAAGTATCTGATGTCTGATACCTTTGATACAATATGCCCTAAAATGTTTCAGAAATACATTTGATGACTTCCATTATGACTTCCATTTGTCATAAATTGCACTCAGCTTGACAAATGGAATAGCTGCTTATTCAAAATATTTTAGAAGTCACTATCATTCTACTTGGTTTTGCAATTAAGACACGTATACAGATCTTTTATTTCAAAGCTACTCCCTAACTACTCAAATATAAAACTTTTTTTTATGTATATTATGATATTAAACCATACTCCTAGACATTGTGTCCCTCTAGTTAGGTAAAGAGAACAGAGTGGTCATTTTTCATATGTATTGCTATTTGTTTGAAGATCTCCTGGCAGTTTCCAGGCAATAAAGAAACCAATGAACCTTATTTTCTGACAGATCCACAGGTTTAGGGGCTTTGCTTGTCCTAAAAGGACAAGCCTAAAAAAGGCTTGTCCTTTCATAAAAAAAAAAAAAAAAAAAAAAAAAAAAAAAAAAAAAAAAAGAGCTTTGTGTGCTACTTGGCTTTTTAGGCATTTGGACATTTTCTTTCCCCTGGTTTTATTGTGTCCCCAGAAAATAAATAAATAAATAAATAAATAACTATTAAAAAAAAAATTGTGTATGTGAGTGTCTCCATATGAATTAAGTCAGGCTGAAAGAACAAATCAGTGACTTTGAAACAGCGACAGTCTCTCCTGAAAATGACAGGACCTGGGGACATATAACTCACTAAAGACATACAGTCATCTTTAAGCACCGCACAAAATTCTTTGATGATTGTTAGCTGCAGTTATATAATTGATATGATGACTCAAAGGAATGATTTGGTGAATAGACTTGCTAAATAGAATTATAATGTCAGAAAATCATAAGTTCCAAAGCAGAACATCTAAAATTGACTAGAAAGTTATTTGGCATGCTTCCTAGTACCATAGGATATTAAGGAAATTAAAACAGGGAGGGTAGTTCATAAAATAGAGTGGGAATTTAAAACAAAAATCACAGAATGGTTTGGATGCTTGATAGTGTGAAATCAATGTAAATTATTTAAATACAGGGACTGCACAAAACCTTTCAAATTTAGGGGTCTGTTGTGGGTGTTTCCAGAGAATTAAATAAAACTTTACCTTCTCAATAAATTGAAATATTACTAGAGTTGGATTTATTATATGTATGTTCTCATTTCCACGTGATTATACTCTTTAAAACAAAATAGCAAACAGGACAATTTGTTGTGTCAGTATAATGAAGTCTTAATGTCCAAATGTCCAATTCTTATTTTTTTTTTTTCTTTTTTTTTTTTTTTTTTTTTTTAGTATATGCATTAAAGAGCAAATTCATACATTTTCTACCCTGGAGGAAGTACTACATTTGTGGGTCACTGATTCTGTTAGAATGAGATAGAAGTAGGTGGCCTGAACATCAATTCTTGCAGTAGTTAGAGAGTGAGGTTAAAGGGGACTTCTGCAACACTAATTATTATATACAAAATGTTTTAAGAAAATTCTGCTCTCTGAAGCTGTTGGCATTCAGTGACTCTCCCATACCAGGGCATTCTTCCTTCCTGAAAAGCTAAAGTTTTAGTCTCTAGCAATGTCTCAGACCTACTTTTTTTTTTTTTTTAATTATTTCTGCCTGAAGGCTGGTTAAAAAGTCTAACAAGAGGGAACAACTTCCACATTGCTGCCAAAAATAGTAATTGACTATTTATGGCTGAAGTGAGCAATGGGGCCTTCAAGTCCTGGGCATGCTTCCCACAGCACTCTGCTGTTTCTGGGGGCAAAAGCAGCGTTTTATTCACAAGTGTTTCCAGACTTCTTCAAGTTCCAGTGAGGATAAAGTTAAAAGCATTTCTTTTTGCCCCCTTTCCACCTGGGAAATTGACATTTCTTCCTTTGTCCATTAACTTCTTCAGGTTTCTGAAAATACGACCACAAGCTATCCTTCCATTCCCTTATGGCCTCACATCATATATGAGAAAAGATGTTGGTGGCCTTGGGAGATATTCCTTCCTTAATAACTCTGCTGCAGGGGCAGAAATAAATAAAATTTAGATCTAGCCATAATTATTTTAGGTTTCTAGAGTCTCTAAATCAAGACACATAATGATCTGGACAATGCTTTTTAAGAAAAATGAAAATTGGCCACTTACTCATTATCATCTTAAGATATCATCAAGATTATCATCAGAGGATATCAGAAGATTATCATCATTATATCATTAAGATATCATCAGAGGGGAAAAATGGCAGGAAAATGAGTGAAATAAAACCTTGCTGTCTTTTTCTGATCATGGCATCGTGATACCAGGAGTGCTAATTTACCTCCCCACAGTAAAAATAAATAAATAAATAAATAAATAAATAAATAAATAAATAAATAAAATCAGGTAGCATTTCAGGAGTCCTTATCTCAGAAGATATCTCTGAAGAACTACTAGAACTGATAATCATAAGTCCTGGAGTAGAGTCATCAGGTAATTAGTTATTGATAGAGCTTTTTACACTGGAAAAGGTGAAATTCTGATGGTTATAAAGAATTCAAGAAATAGTCTTGGATAACTACGAAATAAAAGAGAAAAACAAACAAACAAACAAACAAATAAAGACTAAATAGTTCATTCTGGTAGCTCCAAAACACTGTTTTTCATTTGTGTAGGAATGAAATGACTTTGATGAACAGAAGCATCCCTAAGAAATCTAATTAGGCAATCTAGTCTCATCTTTCCTCCTCACCTAATTCAGAACAAGTCTTTTGACCAATTTTTCTCCTTGTCTCAATGTATCAATACATTTAGTATTAATCTGTAAACTATTTTATATGAAGTAAATCAGTTTAAAAGTAAGATATGCAAGGAATTCAGTGTCTCTTGCAGCCCAACTGGTAATTGCTGCAAGGAAGCAGAAGGCTTGAGAAACTGAGGCAGAAATGTAGGATTTGTACTGTATTTGTCTCCAATATCCCATTTTAATAAGGTAACTATTTGGTTGAAATTGGAAAGAGAAATCAGCTCCATATTTCTAGACTAGCGTGGGGTCTATAACATTAAAACTTAGATCTAAACTTTTGATGGTTCTAGAAATGCCTGAAGAAAAATAAATGAGACATACAACACTACCTTTAAAATTAACTGATGATCAAGAAACAAAGTTTGCAGTCATCCTGAAATGACCCTTTTTACTCTTTCATTCTCATTAAGGCTTTCTGAAAAATTTACCACAAATGTAACTTATATCACCAGAGTTGCCATTCTGGTTTCATAGAGAAAAAAATAAATAAATACAATTAATTATTTTCCTTTAAACATTTGACATATTTTAAATCTGACATTTTTAGATCAATTTTATTAAATATTGATATCCCTTTAACTTATTTTACCATTGGAAAGATCAAACCAATAGGCTTTACATTTGGACTAGAAAGTAGTGAATCTTACAGTCTTTTTCAGTTTCTTCAAACAGTAAATTCCATTATTTTATTCTAAGCTCCAAAATATGATGACTCACTGCCTTTCTCATGTAGTTAGGTAGTTAAATTCTGAAGGTCAAAGTAACTTGCTCAGTCAAAGGCTGGAAAACACTAGATGAAACGTTAAATGTGACTCAGTGTTCCTTCTATCAGGAGTTAGTGCCAAGAGCAAGGATTTAGTGTAGATACTTACTATGTTCAGGCTTCAGTAATCTTCATCATGATAATTAATTCATGAGCTAAGCAAGGTATATATGATTAAAGTCTTTTCATCACCAAACAGCCAGTGAAAAGTCCCTTAGTCCTGGTGTTTGTGTATAGGTTGCTATTTATAAGTCTAGGTTCAGAGGTGGTCCTAGAAACTAAAGGCTGTTTTGATGATTTGTGCAACATGTCTTCAGAAGAAGAAGCAAATGTGATGGAAAGCTCCCTAGGGGCTTTATTCTGCCTGCAGGCCTAACCTCTGTCTTACCTGCATTTAGTTTCAAGTAACTCCTCATCAGCTATGTGCTGATCTCAGTCAGGAACCAGACCAATCAACAGCCTTCATAATCTCTGACAAATAAACCAGTCTTTCTTTCATATTTGGTTGCTAATAGTGAATATCCTGATTCAGCATTATTTTGCATTTTTGAGGTTATTTGTGCTCCATCTCAGTGTCTATGGAAAGGTGCTTTCTCTAATTTGAACATATTTGCTTTTGTTTGTTTGTTTGTTTGTTTTCTAGTCACAGTGAATGGATCTCTAGATATTTGATTTATATGTTTTTATGGTCTACCATGGTTTACTTTCTGCCTTTCTTTAGGTTTGCTAGGCAACTTCTAAATCAGTGTATCCCCAAGACATGTAAATCATTTATTACCTGTATAGTCAGCAACTAAATCTGTATTTATTATCGTAAAAAGATTTGTCCCAGGTGACTAACTTAAATGCAGTCATAAAAAAGTATTTATCCAGAACAAGGTACCTCTTAGAGTTTATTTGAAACCTGCCTGAAGCAGACCTGACACAATGAACTTCTTTAAATGTTACCTCTAGCCATGAACTGATATTAAAATACATTTCATTTACTATCATCTGAAAGCCAGATTCTGCTTTACTATTGTGTGGTTGTTTGGTATGTCAGAAACTGTAATAAAAAGTTAAAAAGTACTGGCTAGGTAGAAACTATCTGCCAAGCTATTCAGCATCTTATCATCATCTTATTCAAGATGCTGGAAAAAAAAAAAAAAAAAAAAAAAAAAAAAAAAAAAAAAAGCCTATTATTCTGATAAGGAGGGCTGCTAAGGGCACCTTGGTGATCCAGACTTATTCCCATTGCTTAATGGAGTGGGAACCTAAAAAGGTATTCATAGCAAAGGAAAAAGTTATATCTCAGAAATTACTTCAGAAGTCCTTGAATACACTGTAGGAATATCCTAAGAAACTGAGTGGTATCCAGTACCTGCTTGCATATCAATTATGATCCAGGGAAGTTTTTGAGCTAGTTTCAGGGGCCTATCATACAGAAATCAGTCCTTAGAAAAGTACAAATGGAAGACGGAAATAACATCTCTCCATACAACACCTTATTTCAGTATGTAGTTTAAGGTACTTCTTCCCTCCAAACAATATGTCTTTTTCTATATAAAGAAATATAGAAATATGTCCTTTTCTATGTAAAGAAATATAGAATATTTCTATTCTATAATAAAGAAATTATATTCTATAATAAAGAAATAAAAAATATTTTCTCGATTCTTTATATAGAAAAGGACATATTTGTACGTTCATTGTATAGTCAATAGTAAACCTATTACTATCATAGTACAGTACACTACATTGTATTATCAACCTAGTATTGCAATAATGCTAATGATTTCCAAGTGTATATGTTATGGCTGGAAATAAAAATTTTCTCCTCCTTAGGTATTGCAGAAGAAAAGATTGTGAACTAAGTTCTTTGTTAGCTTTTGTGAACTTAGTTCACAATGTTTTCTTCTGTAATACCTAAGTATTCTATTACTAAAAATTGCAGAACAGAAACTAGCTACTGAAGAACTATGGATACACTTTATTTTCTAGGCTTGGTAGAATTCAGTATTTTCATTAAAAATCAGGACAGTGGAACAAAATGATGACAAAATGTTAAAGTGACATTGATCAGGCAGGGAACTCAGGCCCTTTGCAATACTTTGTGAATACTTGTTTTTATTATTATTTTTTTCTCCTTGCTTATGAGAACACTATAATTGTAACAAAGAACACACAACTTAAAACTTTACTGCTTCTTTCTTTCCCCATAACATAGAAGTGCATTAAATTACTATGGACTACTTAGAAAATGACTGTTTAATAAGATATCAACGGGGATCCTCCTCAAGGCACCTTCTCCAGGCATCCAAGGTGTCACCTGGTCTGCATGAACTCTGAGACAATCCACAACATTCAGTGCCTGCTATAGGTTTTCCTTATATGTGAATATAAGGAAATTATAGGTTTTCCTGCTATGTGAAAGCTAAAATGGAAATTTTGAATAGATCAGAAAACACTTCTAACTATAAGGATGGTTAAAAGTCAGAACAGTCTGTTTAATGGGCTGCAGAAAACGTATAATTTCAAGCTTTAAAAGAAGATATACCAGCTTCTGTCAGAAACAGTCTGGATGTATTTTTGTTGTCTCAAAAAAAAAAAAAAAAAAGTCTTTTTTTTTTTTCTTTTTTTCTCCATCCCTTTGTTTTACATTTTTTAGAACATTTGTACTTAGCAGATAACATTTACTTTTATGTTTAAGGTTGATTTTCCACAAGCCCATGATGATTTTTCAGGACAGAAACATCACATCCAGTTTATCCAATACTCTGGAAGCTATTAGGCTTATAGAAAATTCCTCCTATTTTACTCACTTGTTCTTGATAATGCAGTACTAATGAAGCCAATGTTGTAAACCAGGTTTCTACTATGGGTAATCACTAAAACACAGAAAGATTCTAAATAAAAAAATCATAAAATAAAGCATAAAATTTATAAAGAAAAATAATTTGTACAAAAGAAGGCAGAAATTACTAGTTACAACATTTATTGATCGGGGTTACAGGTTTCATCAGAAAGAATGAATGGGTAAACTATGATTTTGTAATATTAGAAGCAGTGAATCGTAATGTAAAGATAATACAGGACTTTGTGCAAAAGCTTTAGAAAAAAATAAAAAATAAAACTCCTATAAAAACTGAAGATTGAAAGATTTTGAAACATTATCGTTATGAGTTATGATATGGCTGAAATGTCTTGTGGTCAGAAAGTTATCAACAGAAGCTGAAGTCCATGTCCAAGAAAGAAAGAAAGAAGCTTTAGAACAGAATATAATTCTGTATTAAATCATGAGTCATGCTGAAGACACAGGAAGAAGATGCAGAGAGAGAAGAAATTATATTTGATTTTTCCATGATGAAAGGACCAAGACAATACAGTATCAGAAGGAAATAAATAAACAATCAATCAAACAAACAAACAAACAAACTTACAAATGCAGGAGAACAGCAGAAGACAGGGGACCTAGAAATATGTCCCAAGATAAAGCAGGAGATCAGAGCTTCATGGTCACAGAAAAAAGAACATGTCATATCCACCTGTTGGAAACAGTTTATCAATATATTGTTTATACTGTTATACTGAAGTAAGTAGGAATTGAGCAACAAAACTTCCCAATATCAGCTTAGTTGCACAATAAGAAAACTCAGCTGATCTTGTTAGTTCAGGAGAGTTAATGTTATTATTTTGTCCCAGAAAATGTTGGTGCTGCCTCTTTTATTTTTTACCAGAGAAATAAAATAATTTCATTAGCTAGTTTACTCTTGACTGTGGTTTGATTTTTTTTTCACTTATTTCTATTTTTTAAATGAAATTTGAGCTCATTTTTTGAGCTCAATTTTTCTTATTTTTGCAATAAAAATGCATGGAAAACAACAGAGACTGAACTTATTTACTTAACTATATTTTGTTGAAATGCAGTCTCTGTGATATTTTCTTCTCAGACAGATAACTGCTTGTTTAAGTTTCTGTGCTATCACAGAACCAACTTTCCTTTTATCATGTCACTACAATTACATTTTAAGGAACTGTATCTAAGTTTTAGCATCCATCATTCTTTTATTGTTTTGGAAAATAAACTATATACGGAGCCTAAATTTTCACTTCAGCTGGAGAAAAACAGTTAGAATAAACTTAATAAAGAAACACGATCCTCTGAGACTGCTACTACAATCTGCAGAAGAGAAGGAAACTAAGCAAAATATATATATACAACTACCTTTTTGTAGCCAATGTGAGAAAAGCACAGTATAAGAAAAGTACATAAGAAAAGTGTTCAGCATTCTCTGGAACATGAAATGTCTTCAGTTGAGCAGCAAAAAATCTAATTGCTTTTGAGTTTAAAAAAACTTGTTTTCTGCAGACATACTTACAATTTTCCCAATAAAAAGTCTTATAAAAAGTCCACAAGGGCACCTGCAATGGAGCACAGCTTTTAATCTATACAAGATGAGTTCATCATTTTAGCTTGATATTAGAAGAGTATCACCAAATTATATAAGCTCAGGTCCAGGCAATAATTTAAACCTCTTTGAAACAAATAAAAATCAACTGGAAAAGTGTAATAGAATACCAGTCCCATTGTTGCTTTTTTATATATAGGTGTCTCCTGTCAATCTGATTTTTAATCTTTCCATGTTCTGAATATTTCCATTTTATAATTTAATACCACTGAAATTCAATATGTAAATGAAAGGATTTAGCCACAGGAGAAAAGATGAAGCCAGTCAAATGGGGACTTAAAGCTTCAGGGAAAGAACCAGAAAGATTACACTTCATGCTTCTATAGGGCCTTACATGTTCAAAGTGCTGTATGAACATTCATTAGTGGAAAAAGTCTCCTTTCATCCTCCCATGCTAATTAACGATAGAAGTAGCAAAACGTTAGCACTAATGTGCATATACACTGTACAATATTGTACTCTACCATGTACTAATTAGCATGAGAGTAAGAGAGAAAACTTTTACTGGAAATATTCCAGGAGAGCACCAGCAGCAGGAGAGAAAAAAACTGTTCCAAATTATTTTTCTTTTATATCTTGTTACCTTCAAGTAAAATAAGTAAATCTAAAGAAAATAGAAGATCTGAATAGAAAATAGGAGTAAATCTACAATGTTCTGATTTCGGTTTGTTCTTTTTAGTTAGTTAGTTATTTAAATTATTGTAATAATGAAAAGGAGAGTATTGTTTTTTAACGATGACTCTTCATACATCCTCATTCACCTTGTTGCCTGTATTCAATGTAACCATCCAAGTAACTGTCTGCTGTTTGAACCTCAGTTAAATATTACTGGTAGATCTTCCATTATAACCCTGTTCCCCATAGTGACCTTGTAAGTCACACAAATTGAGCACTGTGACTTTCTCAGATGCTGTGCAGGGTGAAGATCTCTAAAATGCTTCTTGGATTCAATCCTTGAAGTTGGAATTTTAATGTGATTTTCCACTGCTTTGTTTTACTTTAGATTATATTTTCAAAACAGAAAAATATTTTTTTGAACTGTTTTTTTTTTTTTTTGTCCCAGTAATTTACTTTATCGATGAGAAATGCAAAAATTATTAGTAGTTTTAAGAATAATTTCTGTTCATTTCTATGATTAAAATCTCATTTTGTTTTGTTTTGTTTTCCCATTCGACTGGTAATTTATGAAGAAGAAAAATGGAACTACATTCTGGTGGAGTGAAGGTAAATAAGGCTTCTTTTTTTTCCTATAGGTATATAAAGCTGAAACTTAATGTTAGCATTTTTTGTTTTTGTTTTTCAAATTCTACTGGAAAAGCTCAATTTAAATATATATATATATGTATTTATTTTTTTTTAATACAACAAATTATAAGTGCTCAAAGTAAATATTCTAAACAATATTAAATATTTTGTTTCAAAGTAAGCATTTTTATTAAATAAAAATATCAATTTCCGTACATCAGTCCTATATCCTTTGAAGTCCTATATCCTTCAAAGCCATGTGCAGAAGAAACAGATAAATTTTAAGTAAAGTGAATGCTTAATCCAATAGGAGGTGGCTTTTTTTCCCACCATCTTCTCTGAGGTTTGAAATCATATGGGATACTATTAAAAATGTAAATCACATCTGGCTTCTGAAGTTTTTACTCACATGAGGAAGGACAAAATATTCTAGCGAAAGTCAGAGTTCATTAAGAGAAGAATGCAGCCATGTGGAAAATCTTATTATATGATTTAAAAAAACATAGACAATGATTTAATAAAATAGAGTAATAATTTGTTTGTTCACCCACGGATGCTAGGGTATACCTAACATTACAAATTGATTCAGTGAACTAATATACTGCAGATATTAGTTATGCATATTTTTTCTCACTTATTTGTCAGAAGGCTTCCCCTCTCCGACAATGTAACTTTTTCTCCCCTCCCCTCCCCTCCCTTCCCCTCTCTCCTCTCCCTCTCCCTCTCCCTCTCCCTCTCCCTCTCCCTCTCCCTCTCCCTCTCCCTCTCCCTCTCCCTCTCCCTCTCCCTCTCCCTCTCCCTCTCCCTCTCCCTCTCCCTCTCCCTCTCCCTCTCCCTCTCCATCTTCTCCCTCTAATCTTTCCAGAGTAACTCAATATCAAAAGTTTAATTGTTGTTAACTGGATTGGTACATCTTTTTTCCATAACTAGTTCATAATCCATCTCTTATTAGCTATCCAAAGAACATAAATATATGGTATATATAGGACAACTGAGGAGGTAACAAGCACATTTAGTGACTAAAGCCCCAGTATGTACATGTATATATAACAATTGATAAATAGTAGGTATCACTAATAAATAATATAAAAACAATTGGTAAATAGTAGGTATCACTAATAATGGATCAATATATCCATGCATTTTAAATAACTGAGTTCAAGATGAACGTCTCTGTTCTGTAATGAGTTTCTAGAACGTGGAAATAGCACTGGTAGTTTTCTAGTTGTTTTTTTTTTTTCCTGCTAATTATCTGTCTTTCCTAAGGGAGAAAAAAATTCATCTCCACTGTAGGAAAATATTGGATTACATAGCAGAACAATATGATGAATTTAAAATTTAATTTTCAGCTTTCTATCACACAATAGCATGCATGTTTTTCCTTCACTTGATAGAAAAAAAAAAAAAAAAGTTCCTGTAGAGATACATTTAGACTTGCAAGTGACAAATATTGAATCATATTTGAATGCAGAAGAAAAATTTCAATACAAAAAAGCCCCCCTCCCCCCCAAAAATAATACTCTTCAAAAGTCATTTTTTTCTATATAAGTACTTGAAAATTTGAATTATTTATGAACATATTTTATTTTGAGAGTTTTTAAACTAATTATAACCTTCTAAAATCTCAGGTTTTAAAAGTGTTGCTCAATTTTCTGCTTGCAAAATGTAATGTAATAATGCAGTGAGCTATTCTACTACTGTAGCAGAGTCATATTTTGCACACAAGTAATATTATTTATTTACAACATTTCAGTCTCTATGTCAACAGTGAACTTTGGAGACAGGAAGACAGCAAAACAAACAGATGAACATATTTAGAGGACATAATCTTCATTTATAGCATATATCACATATTCATTTGTATCTTATTGATATTGCTAGTAAGACAAATATCCAAATCATTCTCTTGAGACCCCTCCTAAAGTACTGTGTTCTGTTTTAGGTACTGCAACACAAGAGAGACCTTAATTAGAGCAGGTCCAGAGGAGGGCTACAAAGATAATCATGGAATCATAGAATCTTAAAGGTTGGAAAAGACCTCCAAGATCATCTGGTCCAACTGTCCCTCAACCACCAATAATATGCACTAAACCATGCTCCTAAGTACCACATCCAGTCTTTCCTTAAACACCCCCACTGAGGTACTCCACTCTTTCTGAGAAGAAATGTCACCTAATTTCCAATCTAAACCTCCTCTGGTGCAACTTGAGGCCATTTCCTCCAGTCCTATTGCTAGTTATCTACGAGAACAGGCCAACCCCCCCAGCTACCCACACCTTTCTTTCAGGTAGCTGAAGAAAGCAATAAGCCCTGAGCCTCCTCTTCTCCAGACTAAACAATACCTTTTCCTCCAGCTGCTCCTCACAGGACTTGTGCTCCAGGCCCTTCACTAGCTTCGTAGCCCTTCTCTGGACACATTCCAGGGCCTTGATGTTCTTCTGGTTGTGAAGGGCCCAAAACTGAACACAGTACTTGAGGTGTATCCTCACCAGAGCAGATTACAGGGGGATGATCACCTCCCTGTTCCTGATGGCTACACTATTCCTGATGCAAACCAGGATGATGTTGGCCTTCTTGGCCACATGAACACACTGCTGGCTGACGTTCAGGTGAGTGTGTCATCCAGTGCTCCCAGATCCCTCTCCTCCGCACAGCTTTCAAGCCACTCTGCCCCAAGGCTGTAGCATTGCAAGGGGCTGTTGTGACCATTATCAGAGGGCTGGATTACCTCCCCTGTGAAGACAGGCTGAGGGAGTTGGGGTTGTTCAGCCTGCAGAAGGCTTCGGAGAGGCCTTAGAGCTGCCTTCCAGTACCTAAAGAGGACCTACAGGAATGCTGGGGATGGACTCTTTGTCAGTGAGTGTAGTGACAGGACAAGGGGTAACGGTTTTAAACTACAAGAGAGTATTTTTATATTACGTATTTGGAAGAAATTCTTTACCATGAGGTGAGGCACTTGAACAGGTTACCCAGAGAAGATGTGGATGCCCCATCCTTGTAAGTGTTCAAGGCCAGGTTGGATGGGGCTTTGAGCAACCTGGTCTAGTGGGAGGGGTCTTTAAGGTCCCTTCCAACCCAAATCACTCTGTGATTCTATGATTTTAAGACTTAAATGAAAGAGGACATTTAAACTTTTCAGACGTAAATTAGGTGAAACACTAAAGCTTTCTTCCCTGTTCGTATGTTTAAATCAGAGTAATGTACAATGTAATTCTGTTGTGGAGCTTTTGTAGTTGTTGTTGATGTTGTTTTTGTTTTTTGTAGTTTAATAACATTTTCTCAAAACTATGTAATAATAAAATAGATGTATTTTATTCTCTGGCATCTTCAGATAGGTTTATTTAAACATATATATATATATATATATATATATAATCTTAAAAGTATCCATGTTTTCACAGTATATATATATATATATACTGTGAAAACATGGATACTTTTAAGATTCAGGATACACATATAAGACCTCAGGACTTCATGTTACCATCAGTCCTACTGCCTCAAGTATTAAAAAATGGACATTTATATTTTTAAGGTGGTATTACTTTCATAGTTTCCACATTGGCTTTGTTTAGATTACAACGTTTTTTCTACGTGGATTATTCTCTAAAATACTATAGTTAAAAAAAATGCAAGGCATGGGTAAACAGAACAGATGACATGTAAAACAAGCATCACCCATAACAAATAGTCTGATGGGATATCTACTGTATACTAATATCATAAAAATCCACTCATTTTTTTCTAAGAAAGTTATTGAGATCTGGTAACATCATCCTGTGGATATCCACATCTGGAATAATGTCAGTGAAAAAATAAATAAATATATAGATAGATAGATAGTGAGAGAGAGAGAGAGAGAGAGAGAGAGAAATCACTGGTGTATTTTCTATTACTGGAGAGGTTAGCTAGCAGTAACTTTTCTCCAGAGTTTTTTTTTTTTGTTCTATTTATTAAACTGGTGACACAGGCAATGTTAACTATGGCATGGCAATTCTGTTTGCAATTAAAACTGTCTTTCCAGTCTGAAAAGCCAAGCTAAGAAAATGGCAGCACACTCGTCATCTCTCAGTAATCTTCCATCCAAACTTCCAAGATGAATGCAAGGGACAAGGGGGACTTTTCAACTAAGAGCCATTGAATACACTGCTGAAATTGAAAAGCAGATTCTGTTCAGGATAGGTCTTATAATCACCTTTTAAGCTGGGATCTGGCAGGTCCAAAATCCTGAGGTTTAACTAAAAAGCAGGGGTGATGAAAAACACCTGTAAAGGTGGGGATGGGGATGGGGGGCACTCAAAAGAACAAGGACACAAGGGTCCTGGCAAAAAAATATTTCATATCTTTGTATCATTTTTCTATGTCCTGTCATACCATATGCAACTCTGTAGAGAAATATGATATTGCTCAGGACCCACTCAAGCCATCCATTTCAAGCAGGAACAGTACTTTATTTAGATTTGTAGAAAACATGTAGAAAACGTAGAAAACATATAAAGACATTTAGACAACATCTAGCACATTCCAAAGGTCCAAAGGTCCACTGGACATATTCAACAGGTGGAGCCAACAGGTAATGTTGGCAATACAGTTGTGCAATCAGCCCAGCATTTTACCAGCTGCCCTGATATGAAGAGCTGAAACATAATAATCACAACAACAAAAAAATCTTTCCTACTTTTCTTATATTTCGCTCTTTCTTCAGAAGACCAGTTCTTTCATGTACTGTTGAAACCCAGCCTCACTGCAGTTCATTACTAGTTCCATCTTTATTAATAATTTCTGTCAGACTGAGATACAGTCTGAGATACAAGTCTGAAAGGCATGTGAACATTCAACCCATCCTCTGGTTAGCTTGCTTTCAAGCACGGCTGTGGTTTGTGCCAGATAACCATCTCCTGAATCCTGTTCAAGAGACAGAACAAGCCAGGGACACTTTCTAATTGGTAAACAGTAGATCCTGTGGTAAGATAGGATTTTAGTTGAACAGATATAAACTGTATCATACAAGGACCACAAAGCAGGATGTGGTGGCTTGTGACAATCAGTTGCAACTATAGGAAGTGTTTTTTTTTTTTGTTGTTTTTTTTTGTTTGTTTGTTTGTTTTTCCCCAAAAAAATATTATGAATCCCTTTCTGATAAGAGAATTGTGTATTACATTTAGCTGTGCAATAACTAAATTCCGAAGCCATTACTAACAATTTCAGTTCTGTTCCAAGCAGTTCTATAACATGCTTGAAAATTTGCTTTAAGTCTTCCAAAGGACCTCCAAATACTTCATAATGATGTTTTATTCCTAACCCCTCCCCCCACCCCCAATGAGTCATCCCACCATCAATATTAGATATAACTTTTCTACAATACATACAGAAACTGCTTACATGGAAATTTAATATTATGAGAGTAACATATTTTTAACTATGTTTTACAATATTTTTGCTGCTAGAAACCTCAGAGGAATGGTATCACTGTGAGATGGTGCAGCTTCTTGTGGAAAATCACTGACTTCTTGAAAATGCACTTTGAAGATTTCTGCGTTAAGTGACCACCAGGAGCATAATTAACAATTTCACTTAGTAGTACTCTCCTACTCTGAAAGCCGAATCAGATTTGTATTCCAATGTAATGCTTCCAAAACAATATATCAAAGTGAAATATTCCTTGGTCATCTTCCAGTGAGCTGCTAACTGCTAGTTGCCTCCAAAAAGTGGAAATCAGCATGAGAGAACTCTTAATGGAGGGAAAAACAACAACAACAACAAACAGAAATACCATAGCTCATGGTCTGTGAGGATGTTTTCCCTACTTATCTACACTTACCTTTCTTTCTTACTTCATCAAAGCCATTTTCAAACATTTTAAAGCATTGCCAAAGAACTAGAGCGAGATGAAGATCCCTTGAATCTAACAATTCACTAATTTTCAGTGACCTCTAGACAAAAGAGGTCCTCACACAAAGTCATGTTAAGATCAACAGACTGACTACATTCACCAGGTGTTGATTTGGCAGTACTACATCATTTCACACCAACTGACATGGTAATCTCATAAATGTAATCTGTTGCATTACATTTTGCAAAATGTTGCTATACAGTTTGGTTGCACATTAGTCCTAATTTTGAATATGCAATTTTTTGTCCAATATAACAAACTGTTATCTGCTTGTATTTTTCTTTTTTTTTTTTTTTTTTTTTTCTTACCTAATAGTTGGGCAAATCAGAAACTGCATCTGCTCTATCTTTTAGCAACAGCTTTTGAATTTTCTACAGTCCCTAGAGGGTTTGGGGTCTTCTAAACTAATCAAGGATTTATGAGACATAAATACTATATTATGTCTGTGACAGATGACATTTTTCCCCACTAATGATCCTGGCTAGTCTAAGAACTGAAGAACACTGCTGGATGAACAATAGATATTGTAATAAATTGCCTGAAGGGAGTTATATCAAAGAGAGAAATTAGGGAGGATATTTTCCATGCGTGGTCATACAACTGTAAATTATACATGCACTTAGGTATTGTGATTTTGATGGTTTATTTATTTGGAATATTATTTGGATCTCAATTAATATTAATATATATATATTATTAACTTTGTTAATTGCACTGAATACCATGTTGTGCAGAATATCTAAGGAAAAATAGGAAAGGAAATGAAATAAGGAAAAAAATAAAGAGTTTAAATTAATAATAATTAAGGAAAACAACAACAAAAACATTGGCATGAATGAGGCTGCAGTGTTTTATATCAACTGAGAATCTACCACAAAACTGAGATGCAGCTAATGGTTGTGCAGTGCAGTGCAGTGCAGTGGTAAATCATAGAAGAAAAAATGTGATATTTTAGGAGCAATATAGTAAGAGACAACTTATGTATGCATGACATTAATGGCATAAGACATTAAGCTTTGAAGTATTGCTCTTCCCTGTTTCTGTACCAATGAATTTTTATTTATTTTTATTTTTATTTTACTGATATCTTAGATGGCTGTCTGTTCTTTCATCTCCTTTATTTATGTAAGTTGTTTTTTCCTTTTTCTCCTTTACACATTTTGTTTGTTTGCCTTGATATTTTTAGGGTCTGCACATTAGTACTGGGAATAGGTTTTGTTTGTTAGGATGAGTCATGCCCACCCTCTTTCATTTAAGTGCACAAGCAGAACAGGAATGTCCTTTATATCTTCAGAGCAGGAAGACATTCTTTTGGTAGCATGTAATTTCTTTCACCTTACAGAGCCCTTATCACAGATATACAATAAACAAGAGGTACTTTTGACTCCTGTACAGGTGGGTTCTGTTTGGTTTTGTTTTGTTTTGTTAATCCCAATGGAGATTGTCTTTAGACTCATGATTATTTATGACCTCTGGACTAATGCAAAACTGTTGGGTTCTTTAATGTGCAGGAAAATATATACTTATTTAATCTTATATATTTATTCCTTCCTTCTCAGACTGAGACATGTTAATATTCAGTACATGACCATACCTTGTTTTATAGACATTGTGTTATATATCTCCACTGGGAAGTTTATCTTTCAGGATTTTTGGAATGGCATGGAATTTTTTAGTATATAAAGCATTTGCTTTGTATACAAGTAATATTTCTTTCAGTTGCTGTCGTGGTTCCGCTCGAGTGGACAGCCGAGCTCCACCACACCCACTCTCTCACTCCCCCTCCTCAAAGAGGAATGGGGAGAAAATATGTGAAAAGGGCTCAAGGATTGAGATAAGGACGAGAAAATCACGCAATAATTATTGTAACGGGCAAAACAGACTCGGCATAAGGAGATAGTAAGATTTATTGCCTACAACTAACAAGCGAGAGAAGTGAGAAAACAAAGGAAAAAAAAAACAAAAGCACCTTCCCCCCCATCCACCCTCTTCCACCTCCTCCCCCCGAGCGGCGCAGGGGAATGGGGAATGGGGGTTATGGTCAGTCTACAGCACTTCTTCTCTGCCGCTCCTTCTCGGTCACTCTTGTCCCCTGTGCTGTGGGGTCCCACCCACGGGATGCAGTCCCTGATGAACTGATCCACGTGGGCTTCCCACAGGCAGCAGCTCTTTCAGAACTGCTCCAGATATGGGTCCGTACCACGGGGTCCATCCCTCAGGAGAAAACTGCTCCAACCTGGGTCCCCTACGGGCAGCAGCTCCTGCCAGGTCATCTGCTCCTGCGTGGGCTCCTCTCCACGGGCTACAGGTCCGGCCCGGAATCTGCTCCAGCAGGGGTCTTCCACAGGCGACAGCCTCTGTCGGTGCAGGGCCACTTGCTCCACCGTGGTCTCCTCCATGGGCTGCAGCGTGGAACCCTGCTCCACCGTGGTACTCCATGGGCTGCAGGGGGACATCCTGCTTCACCATGGTCCTCACCACAGGCCGCAGGGGACTTCTGGTGTGGCGCCTGGAGCACCTCTCCCCCTCCCTCTACACTGACCTTGGCACGTGCAAGGCTGTTCTCTCACTCCTGGCTGCTGTCTGGCGCAGCATTTTTTTCCCTGTCTTAAATATGCTCTCACAGAGGCGCAAACAACATCGCTTATTGGCTCGACTCTGGAAAACAATGGGGCCCTTCCCAAACATGGGGCAGCTTCTAGATCTTTCTCACAGAAACCACCCCTATGGCCCCCTGCTACCAAAACCTTGCCACGTAAACCCACTACAGTTGCATATTTGTATTTTGTTTGAACTGAAATGTATACATGATTGTTATCTTAACTAAAATCCATCATGCACATAGCACAGTGGTAGTTTTCATTCCTTGAAACATGCACATGAAAATGGCAATTCCTAAAAACATCTTGTTTTATAATTGCATGTGCTTTTCTTTTTATAGATATATTCAAAAATTCTTATATTTATTAATATTTATATTTATTTATATTTATTTAATATTTATTTATATTTATTAATTTTTATAGATATATTTAAAAACTTCATGTTAAAACTGAAGCTATTTACTAGAAGTAGAAAATTGAAATAGAAAGTATAAAGGATATTTTTAATTATCTTTGGATAATTAAATCAGCATAACCACAGTAAGCATAACTTTTATTATTTTATTTTATTTTATTTTATTTTATTTTATTTTATTTTATTTTATTTTATTTATCTTATTTTATTTATTTTCAGTCCTGATCACAATATTTAGGATAAACTTTTTGTTCCACTTTCTGCTCCCACACTTCACTCAATTCTTCTTCTTAAATTGGATTAAAATCTCTTGAGTGGAAGTAATTACCCTGATTCTTTTAAATAGAGTGGAAGGAATTATATTCATGCTTATCTGTCCTTTGTTGTGAAATCTGCAAATCATTTTTCAGAGAGGATATGGAAAGAGGAGGAGGAGATGAGGAGGGAAACAAACAAAAATGTCAGAGAAAATACATATACTTCTATTTGTATTTTATTTTATTTTATTTTATTTTATTTTATTTTATTTTATTTTATTTTATTTTATTTTTTACCTTCATGGTCACAACACCAAAACTATAATTACTTTAAATTTTGTGTAATTTGCAATCTTTCAGTTTTAGTCCTTGTAGTTTATATGCATTGCTATTTGTGAGGTAAACTCACAAGGACACCATCCTCAGCTAGTGTTAATCACTGCAACCCCACCATGGAAGTACAAAGTTTGGAAAATATTATGTTTTGAATGTTCACTGTCCCAGGCATATACTGAAATCACAGGCATACACTGAAATGTAGCTTACAAACTTCTGATCATCTCCAGATTTTTCCATTCTTTTTAACTGAACTGGAGAGTCTAAACTCACATAAATTGTGTATGGAAAGATCAAGAGAGAGAGATGTTGAAGGAAAGGCAAATGTATAAAGCATATGCATCAGTTCCATGCACTAAAGTGATGTGATGAATATTTTATAAGACTAATTTATAAGTGTGTCCAGACTCCCTCAGTGTGCATTGCTTAAGTTCAAAGTTTGTACATCCATCATGGCACATTCAGTTTGGATGAACACTTTGGAGCGTATAGTCTCATTCCTAGTGATGGAATGTGCTCCTCATGGACATTTTGCAAAGTAAAATGAACCCACATGGTAAGGTACACAAAAAAAAATTATATCTTTCTCTAATCTTCCAAATTGTGTTGGTTCATTTCCTTCAATTCTCCTTCTCTTTGTTTATAAACCTAATAAATAAAATAAATAAAAAACGAAATAAAAGTCACTTGGTAACAATATTACTACTAATTCACTTGAAGAAGTTGCAGTTCTCATGTACAGCTAATGTAGGGCAAAATAGAGCAACTCAGTTATGATGACTACATCAGACTATCTATTGCAATGTTTACCTCCATTGCCTTTATGAATCATCACCTCCTGCACAGTAAGAAGGAAAATGGAGATGAGTTACATTCTTCAATAAGTGACAATGAGAGCCTCTATCTGTACTGCAGAGTGACACCTCCAAAAGCATACCTTAAATACAGCTCCCATAGAAATGGCATATTCTACCCTCAGAGGAAGCTATGCTTCCAAATTGCCCCAACAAAAAGCATAACTGGTGCTTAAAAACATACAGGTACAAAATCTTAAGGAGGCATGAAATTCTTAAGTGAACTGGTTGTATTAATTTTCAGATCAAAAAGAATTAACTATATGTTGAGAAGGATTCTTGACTTCTCAAGCAATGGTTAGCTGATTCATAACTACTGTCTTTACAAATGCAGAAAATTAATAAAGTTAAGGACATAAAATACAATGGAAAACTCTCACAAGTCTTTGAGGCTGCAACCAACACCTGACTTTATCTCTAGACGAGTGGTGAAGATAAAAAGGACCATGAAAACTAAGAGACTATCATTAAAGGTAAGTAATATGTTTACAAAAACATGAACTGCCTCACTAACAATACATTCTAAAAACAAGAACAGCCAACAAAAGTTTTCTCTTTTATGCATTGAAGAATATATTGTCCTAAATATTTCCAAATCCAATATGCTCTTAAAATTTTAGATGTCCTTTTTCTCCTCCTTACCCGTCCCCTTTTTTCCCCTCCCCTCCTTTTCTCCTCTCCTCCTTCTCTAAACTTGGACCTATTGAAAAACTACTTTAATTTAGCTTTCTACTGAAATTACTTTCCAAAGTTTTCATGCCTTAGTTAAGGATTCGCTGTAAATTCTGCCAGGAAATTTTTATCTTAAGAAAACTCCAAACAACAATTTATCTTTTTTACCTTATTAAAAAGTTTAACAGTTTGGTTTTTTTTTTTTTTTTGGTTGGTTGGTTGTTTTTGTTTTGTTTTGTTTTTGTCTATTTGCACAATGTGTTCGACCAGATTTGGCTATATAGTACCTTTTCTAAGAAGATATCAAAGAATTAAAGGTTTAATGGCCTGAAGATTATAATCTCAACCTCATGTAATTAAAATATATAAATATATTTAATTGTTGATATGCATTGTTTCTTCCATAAAGCACATGGATATTTACTCAGACAATTTATTTATTTATTTATTTATTTTAATAAATAGCATTCCAATACAGGTGTGTGTAGTTACTTAGGAAATGTGATATGGTGCTCTGGTCAGGTGATTTTAATCACAGAATCACTAGCCAACAGATTTAATTGAAGGTTTAGCTAAATGAGCAGTATCAGAATGTATATTCTTCACTAGCAAGGGTGAACCTACAGTCAGTGTAGCTATGATGATCTAAAAGTATAAGAAAAGTAATTTTTGTATGTAAAGGAAATAACAGATAAAAGACAAATATAAGGAGATGAGCTACTAAATTAATGTTGTGGTTATGAGTACCAAAAGCCTGTGCAGAGGTACTATTTTTGATGGTAGCTTTTGGCTATTTTTTTTTGTATGCTGTGAGAATGTAAAACTAAGATACTAAAGCTCAAACAGAGCAAAGGTGTGGATTGGGCCCTCATGCCTGCGTAGAGGAACGTGATTGCCAACATACAGCTTCAGATCTCAGTTCTGTCTCAGCCTTGGGAGCTGACAACAGCAAAGACCCTGTAATGGTTTTGGACCTATGAAAATTCAATGTAACTACAAATTCAGGCATCTGAAAAACTGTAGATCTGAGAACATCCCCTAGAAAAGGTCGTATTTTCTGTTTCTAGTACTGAGGGAAAAAACAATACATTCTATTTTATCAAGATTATGATAAAAATCCTGCAGCACAATGTTTTGGAGTTCTTAGCCCTTTGGAGGAGAATGGCTTTTTCTATGGAACAATTGTGCTATGCTATTATCACAATATATAGATTAAAATACATGAGGCAGGTACATATTCAAGGACATAGCATATGCATGATGGAGTAAAAGACAAAAGTCACCGTAATACAAAGAACTTAGTAAAGGTGAGCCTCTTAAAATCTTTCAGATCTGGGGGATGTGGGGAGGCTTATTTTATAACAGAAGGTCACTTCAGTGTAGCAGTCTACAGCTATTACGCTAAGTGATCTGTTTTGCCCTCTATATTTCTTTCCTACTTTCCATTCAATGTCTTTAGCACTGAAAAACAAGTAAAAGGAAATGTTTTTACATTGGAATGTTGAACAATTGGGTTTCCATTCTTTTTCTGACAAAAATATATATTGTATGCAAAAATAGATCTATTATTAACACATATTTATACAGTGTGCACATGTATACGTATCTGGTATATTTATGTTGAATTATGAAATAGCTAAAATAATGATACAGTAACTTGATTAATAAGAATATGACATTGTAAATTTTATAATGTTTAAAAACTGTAGACACGATTCAACAAACTTCTAAATATTATTTCATAGTTAGATATTTCCACCCTCACATCAACTCGGATGACCATCTAGTGTGTTTTTTTAAATTACACCCACTTTAGAAGAAATAAAAGGACATAAGAGTATTTTTAAAAGCAAAATAAAATTCTCCCTTGAATCCTTTCCTTCCACCTCAGTCACGCTTTGCTATTTTTGCTGGTATCCAATTAAAAGCAACTACAAGAAGGTTAATGTTTTCATGGGGCTTTATGTCGGTGCTTGCGTGTGATCACTATGGGGGTGACCCTTTCATTTACTTATTTACTTTATAATTTCTTTCTTCAAACTGATTTTTTTTTTTTTTTTTCCTGAGAGAGGGGAAGCTGATGGTTATATTACTATGATTTGAGCATTTTTGCAGGCAAGGACATTTCTGCAATTCCAGTTTGAATAAAGGGAAAAAAAAAAAAATAATAAAAGTCTTTGTCAAGGTATTTCCTGAGATATTTTACATGTTATAGTTGACTATCCTAAGAATTTTAAAGCTGAATCTAATTTGGAATATGGAAATAGCATTTTATAGAGAAACTTTCACAATACAGCCACATGTCAGTTTCTCATAAAGAATGGTGACTGTCCAGGTAGATATACTATTCTTTTTAAAATTGATTAATTGCTTTGAGATTAATTAGAATATCTGATACTAAATATGCATGAAAGAGTACTTCTGACTGTTTTTTTTAGTACAGACTTCACTTAGCAGACCTAGACATGATTAAAAAGGCTGTTTCCACTCCATGTTTTAATGGGATGAAAGACCGGAAAATATTTCCAGCAAGGATTAAACAGTCCCTAAAGCACATTTTCACAGATTATTATACAAAGTAAAATTACTGTAATCTTCAGATATGACCTCTTTCTTGACATCAAATGAAGTATTTCCCTGAATTAATTCTTGCATGAATTAAGCATATATTTTAGGGAAAAATAAAAAAATAAAAAAAAAAAATAAATCTTTCTCATTCTGATTTCAACACTTCAAGAAATAGTGGATTTAATACAATTGGCAAGTTGTCCTAGCAACAGCATGCAGTTCACACATACTTGTTTTATAATCTTTATTTTTCTAGTTTCAAATTTAAGTCTTCTGTGTTATGAAAACCCTGGTAAACTGAACACCTTATGGGATGTAGGAGAAGGAAAAAAAAGATGGATCCAGGTGATCTGGGCAAGAGCTAGGGTGGAAAAATATAGGATTAAACAGATGCAAAGGAACCAGTCACATATAAAAAGTTGTCTGGTTGTTTCACTTGTCTAACTATACCTTCTCCTGATCAGCACAATCTGTCCTATTTTATTGCTATATTCCATTTACTGATTATTGTTGAGGGATTCTCTTCTGTGTCTGTTTGCATATGGGGTCCTGGTTGCCAGCAGCTGGGCTAGGACCATGGTCCAGAGCACCTGTGTGCCAAGTGAGTGAAACCACATGCCAGCCTCAGAGAGGGACCTCAGACCACAGGGACCTGTTTGTCTGTGGGGCTAGCAGCTGGTGTGAGTATGGGTGTGCAGGTGAGTGAACAGCAAGTTGGATGAGGCAGCAGCCTCAGGGTTTTTTCCACATGCTGGGGAGACTGGGACCCAGGCAGAGCCTAGCTGATCTATGTGGCATGTGTGTGTATTCTCAGAGGCCAACATCCATCCTGCTCAGCCAGAGAGGAAGAGGATTAGGCCATTGGTGCTGTTTACACTGATGTGAGTGCTCTGTCCATCTGTGCTGTCTGTGTGGCTGACAATTTATACACGGTGTATACCTTTGCTCTGTCTGTGTGTGCCTGTTGGGAACAAACTCAGCCTCACAAATGGTTGGACACAAGGGCATAGAGCTGCTGTGCATCCTCACTAAGAGATTTTGCAACTCTTATCAGATATGTCTACTGCTCCACTGGAAACTCATTTCATGCAGACCCATTCAGTGTGAATCCAAGTGTTTTCAGAAACATGACTTAACAGGACAAAGCTCTCCATACTGTGGAAATGAAGTGCATTCACAAATACTTGCTGAGAGATAGTAACGTGGATATTTTTCTGGATGAGTATTCAGTCACCTTCATTCATCTGCTTACACCTCCCCTTTCCCTCCTTCAGCAGTTTGTGTATCATTTGAAGACTGTATCAGTAATTATTTTTCCCCAAGACATTCATAACTGTGTTAAGTAGCTTAGAGCCAAAAATTGATCCCTGTGAATTAACTTCCATATCCACTTAACAGTGGATACAGTGAATCTCACTTTTAATTACACTGACTTATTTTTAATAGACTTTATGTACACTGTGTATTTTTTTTTATTGCTTTACAATATTTATCAAGACACTGTGCCATATCAAGGCAGTGATAGAAATCCAAGAATGATCCACCAATGATACCTTTATAAGTCAACATTTTATATGTCAAAAAATCAAACCAAAACTCATTACTTTGACAACATCTGTTATACAGAAACCTGTGTTGATTTGTTTTAATTAAATTACTCTTTTTATTCCTTATAAGTTGAGTCCCATATTATGTGATTCAGTATTTTTCTTTAGTCTGATTTTAAGATGACAAGTTTAATATTAAATGGATTATTCTATTTATAGTTTTTTTTAAATATTGGTAATACATTCATTTTTCTTCCAGGTGTTTCCTGAATGTCCTTCATGTTTCAATACTTCTGAAAATAAACCTTGACAGAGTAGAGAACTCCTCTGATACTTCCATTATACTTTGACACAAATTGCATGGGCATGCTGATGGTCCATCCAAGTGAAAGGAGAAAGAGCTTAACATTTTTTAGGGTAACTTTGCTAATGGATTTTTTTTTTTTTAAGTCAACTATGATGAGACTGTATTATCTGAATATTTTGCAAGACAGAACAGAAATAATGAAAAAATATTTATACTTTGACAAATGACTTACTGTAAATTCATTATAATTTATTTTATTCCATGCACAAACACAAAGAAGGCATGACCCAAGCATACAATCAGCCACATATTTTCCTCTTTATTTTGTTACCCTGGAAACTTTGGATCCATGGTGTAGGACAGTGTGTTGAGGCATCTCCAACATGATGAGCCAGAAGGCATTTTCAAGGTTCACAGTCCCCCTAGCCCACAGCTAACACATAGTCTGCTATGGCAGGCACAGAAATGTTAATTTCACGAAGCAGCTAAAGGGATGTAATTGCATTCAGCTCATTAATTATTTCTTTACTTTTACATTCTGGTTGGTCAAATGTGCACTAGAACAAAACAGAAAAAGTGCTGAATCTACAAACGAAATCCACTCAGTGGACAATAACTTTTTTCTAGCCACCTTAGAACTGAATGAAGTATGCATTACTGCTACCTACAGAGTGGAAAGACAGCTCGACTACATTGATTCCAGTTAACCTGGCTGTATGTAGGCAAAGTAATACTATTTATTATTCTGAGATGCTAATTTCTTGTTGTGTCAATCAGAGGAAGTTCACTTACTAATCCCAAGTGATTAAGCTGCATATTTGAAATGATAAAAGAGGGATAAAGAAAAAGGGGATAAAAGAGAAGAGAGGGATATGGATTTATGTGTATTTAGATTAGATTAAGAAGCTATTTTTTGTTTGCTATCTTCCAATAAATAATAAAAAATATTAAAATATACATTTTTCTTTTTAATTTTATAGATTAGAGGTTTCACTTTATATTAGTTTTTAATTTAACCAGAAGTTTGTCTTTGCAAAATTTACAGCTATTATTAAAAGATTAAATGATTTGGAATGTGGGTAAAATACATCATTTGGGCAAATCTGATTTTTTCCTTTCAATGGTAATTATATTGTGCAGTTACAGTTACAATATTCCTGACAGCAATGATCTTATAAGCAACCTAATTACAAACTGTTTACTAAAACATTATATAATAATATTCAAGCAAAATCCATCTAAAAATTTAAATGCATCACTAAGATTTTCACAGTATTTCAAATCCCTTTTTCTATTCAGATTTTTAAGTTTTTAACTTCTATGTATACAGAATTGGTACGTCTGTGTTTTGTGATTAATTGCATCTGCAAAATTCATGTCTGATGATTGTTTACACCTGTCATCAGTTGTGCAATCAGATAACTAAAGGAGTTAAACAACTCTACCAGTTTACATGCAATTCCAAAAAAAAAAATGCAGGTATAAGAGGGAAAAATATATATAATGTTATAATTACTGAGCTATTATCAAAGTCTGTGGCTATGCTTTGGACTTCTAAAACAGGTATAATTCTGTAACAGTGACAATTCTTACTTCAAATATTTTGTATGCTCAGGCAGTTCTGTTTGTCTGGTGCAGAGAACTTTGTACACTGAAAGTGGCTATTGATATCAAAGAGGATTCTGAATGATGTGATGTCTAAATTGTCATTTGTTTGCTCTGTTGAATGTCTGACCATGAGTTATATGAATATTTTGATTGTAGTTGTTGATATCTTTTTCTTGCCTTTCCCTGAGGAGAATATGACTAATAGCAGTTGTTTTATGATGTAGAAGCTCTTTTAGGATATGCTGTTCAAGATATTAACCCTGACTGCACATGGTAAGTGGCCCACACAATAGGTTAACTTTGTATTTCCAGGAGCCCCTATATATTAGTTTAAATTTTCAACATCAAAAGTGATTTTTGTTCAGATCACTATGGATAACGGTGACAGCATGCTGTGCTCTAAACAGAAAACTACAGATGAGAAGAAAAGAAATATCTAGGTGGTGTTTTCCCAAAGACTTGTTGATGAGGTGAAAATTTTACCTTTTGACTTTTCATTCAATTTAGCAGAACACAATTTTTCCCTTTTCATATTTCAAATGGCTTGTGTTTTCCCTGGATACCTTTTACATCAGAATCTCATACCAAAGATAAGGTTGCTGTTTAATGCATAAGTGCAAACAAATTTGGCTATTTGGAATTCTTTGAATCTTAAGTTTTGAACGGATTTTTGTCAGATATTTTGTCAGATAGTCAGACTTATAGTGCTATGTCTGGGTTGAAAAGGACCTTAAAGACCATCTAATTCCAACCCCCCTGCCATGGGCAGGGACACCTTCCATCAGATCAGATTGCTCAAAGCCCAGTGGATATTTTTTTTTATCCGAAATACTTTTGGATATTTAACTCCCCAAATGTCCAAAAGAGATAATAACAATAAATTTTTACTTTTTATTTAGTTAGAAACATCACATATAGAAATATCACAAAAATCAGCAAGAATATATATCTGTGTGTGTGTGTGTGTATAAATTATCATGGTAGGATATTTACTTAGATAAGCATCTGCACCTTTAAAGAAAGCATTTACCTTAATACTTTCAATATAAACCTAAGAGATCTGAAAACTGCTGTAGCAGGAATGATACTTCAGCTGTGGAACACAGAAGCAAAGATGGCATTTAATCACTAGTATGAGAGTCACACATATATATTGACAACTTCTTACCCTCAAAGAAGAATTAATACAAGCCATAGTGTTCCATCATGTCAAAAATATTGATCTACTGTTAGGAATTTAAAAAATAATTGAATCCCTCCATTTAAATTCTAATACATGTTAAAAACAAATGTGTTTATATGGCAGGGGGGAGGGAAGAAGAAGGTAACAGGGGAAAGAGGGAGATGGGCTAAAAGGAAATTGCTTGGATGTACTCATTTGATGTATAGCACATTTAACAGAGGATTTTATGAGCTGCCATTACCTGTACATCTCATGAGAGATATTTTTCTTTCATTCTAGCCATCACAGTCAAATGTGAAATGTGTGGCACCCTTTTAGTCTTAACACTACCACTGAACCAGGTAGGAAGATGGTATCATGAATTGTCATAAAACATTGTAGTCTGCATTATTATTATTACATCTTGTCTACAATTGTACAAACAATGATATAGTACACATTAATTTATACTATTGAAGTATTGATAAAATTTACCTAGTGTGTGGCACAAAGTTGGTTGGACATTTAGCTATAGAACAAATTGAGTGCAAGCAATAGCAGAAGTTTTTCAGTTTAACCCAACCCTCCTGGAGTCAGAGGTTTGTCTAGTCTTTAATATTCCCTTACAGGGACTTAAAAACAGCACATATGAGACAGATTCTGATGTATTCTGTAGTGACGTAGTCCCTTCTGATGTGACTATTTTGTTCTGCTGCTATTTAGCTTCTATTAAAAACAAAAACAAACAAACAAAACAAAACAAACAAACAAACAAAAAAAAAAAAAAACACAAACCACTAATACTCTTGTGAAACAGACATCTTAATGAAAACCAACAAGACCAATATAGGGTTAAGCTAAGGAAGGATGTAAGCAGAAATGTTTCCAAATTATTGAACTAAGAATGCAGGCACTTGTACAAGAATCATAGCTAGACCAGAAGAAATAATAATAGTTATTGGTGGTCCCAATAACATTTGTGAGAGTTTATCTCAGATCTTCAGTATATAAATCACTCTCAGATCCACTCTCCCACATGGGTAGTCTTTGCTGTTGTCATTATAGCAATAAAAAGCTGATATAATGCAAATCCAGATTATCTACAGAATAACTGAATAACTAGATAATAACTGACATTCCTGTAGAAGCATAGAGGTAGACCTAGTTGTAAAGCTTAGGCTAGAAGTGAGGTAAATATCAATGCAGTTAGTTGCTTTGAAAATAAAAATAAAGCTGGTAGATGATAGATGCTGTTACTTGCTAAACAATCAGATTCCATACTCTTCATCTGGTTCAGTATCACTGGAAAAGGGAATGTAAACCTCCCTGTGGGGCAGTAATACTAAGTGTTCAGTCTTTTAACCAGTCTCTCTCTTTAAAGCAGAATTTATTGTGATAAGGTTTTACCTCCATTTCCTGGAAAGGTTGGTAACCTAATCACATGTCATCTGAGAAACATCCTGTATTTTTAAAGCCCATGGAGTCTCAGCTAGGAAGAAGAAATGCCGATCAGATCTCATAATTACAAATATCTTCCATGTCTGAAGTGATGATTAGCTTGACTTAGAAGGATTGGCATTAACTCAATAGGCAGGGCAGAATTCCTTGCTCCCTTCCTCCCTTTTTCTTCCCTTTTCTGTTTTACTTCTCCTTTTGACCTCTGGATCAGTATTTGCTGTGGCTTAACCTGGCAGGCAGCTAAGCACCACACAGCCATTTATTTACTCACTCCCCCCAGCCCTCAGTAGGATGGGGGAGAGAATAGGGAAAAGAGGGGGGAAAAAAAGGGTTGGAGGAGGCGGGGGGTTGTGGGGTAGAGCAGGTAAAACTGTGTAAAAAAGGTAAAGGCAGTTTAGTAGGACAAAAAAGAAGGGAAAATAATTATAACTATTATAAGCATAATAATTATAATAAAATTTTGTACAAGACCTGTGATGCACAATGTGATTGTCCATTACCTGCTGACTGATGCCTGGACAGACCCTGAGCAGTTATGTTTAGCAGCAAGTAAGGATTGAACACTGGAAATAAGTTCTTTACAGTGTGGGTGACTGACCTCCAGAGGTCCTGTCCAGGCTATTCTGTGGTTTTGTGAATATGTAGATGTAGTAGGATTTCCTTGCATCTTGACTTTGCAAAAAGACATCTTCCCTTTCTGGGAGTGCATACAATTCTGTGAATGTATTCAGCATGAGCCCATCACTTTGAACTGCCTTGGAGAAAAGCGGTCATCTTAATCTCCCAGCTGATGAAGTCTATTACTAGGAGGAAGAAGACGAGTCAGTATCCCAACTGAAACAACAGATTCAGTCTTCAGAAGCATTACAGCAAGGTCTTCAATATGCTTTCTTTCAGATCTGTCATAATAGATGAAACTAGTAAAGAACAGCTTTATGAGACTGGTGCATTGACACAAGAGTATAAACCTGCAGTTTATTTTATTATTTCATTATTTTAATTAACAGAATCTTATGGAAGTCAGAGGGAACAAGACACGGACTTCTGCGGTACGGAAGAACTTTACTGAAGAGAGTGCTTTTTGTCTTGTAGAGCTAGTAGATTTTGCTGTTTGGTTTTCTTCAGCAAGATTTCACATGGGTGTGAACTTCACTAAAGATAAAGCACCCTCTTCTGTGCTTTAGAGGGAGCATTTCCTATCAGGTACAGCAATGGTTTTAAAAAGTGCACAAATAACAGCTGTGCACCAGCTCCTTACATCCAGTTGTCAAAAAGTCATTCTAAGAGCTTTGCATACTGTTCCTAATACAGTTGAGTTTTTATTAGAAATTCAGAGCTGAAAGGACCCATGCCCCCTACACAATTTCACAAACCACCTCCCTTCAACCATAATCACAAAATATTAATTTAATCAGATAGGCATAGAATGTTTTTAGTAGATTCTAGACAAATAAATTCATTTCCAGCCACAAATGTAACTTATATATATGCCCTATATATTTGATAAAATCATTACTAATCAGAGTTATATAACATAGGCTAAAGAAATATGACAGGATGAAATTATGACAGGATGAAATGATATGATTAATGAATTCCCTTACAGTAAGATTTGATTCAGAAAGGGAAAAAAAAAAAAATCCACTATATTTTGCTGCCTTGTGTTGCACTGAAAAATAGTCATTTTCCTAATGTTTTTGGTCCAAAGAAAGTGAATGCCATAGGTTTTACAATGTTTCAGATTCAGCCATCAATAAGAACAATGTCGAGGGCCATAGTCAATATGTTTACAAGGCTGCAGTCATAAGCCATCTGGAAATCCAATGGGAAATCAGCTTTCCCATTTTTCAGGTAAAATAGAACACTTTTGGATCATATTCGAGCAATGAAGATACAGTAATAAAATGGCTTAGTAAGGTTTGCATAGTCTTCACAATTTTAATTCAAGATGGTATTTTAGCAAAGATTAACATTTGTTTTACACCATCTTGTGTACTCCATTCCTCCCACTTTTTTGGTATGGCAATGAAAACAATTCTCTCCCTACTTAGGACTGTCTTATGAAATCCATGTCTCTGTGGATACTCTGCAGCAAGTTAAATGTGTGAAATACATGTATGCCTATGTGATAAAACTAATTTAATACATGTATGCCTATGTGATAAAACTAATTTTTGCTGAAATTACATTCTGCTACAGCAAAAATACATTTCACAGAGTATAACACTATATCTTCAGCATTTTATGAAAAGGAAAAACAATTTTATTTTATATTAAAGATTTGTTTTTTCTAGTGTAGCATTTCATCTTTTCTTGATCATAATTGCCCTGGTCCAGTGCTTGAGGTATTGAGTATCTAACAAAACTGAGCATCTGACTAACTAAACAGCATGAGAAACTGCAAGAATTGGATTCAGTTTTGTACAGGCATGTCACAGAGATGCTTGTTTGCATTTCTAGTAATGTATAAAGATAATTCTTTACAAGTAAAGCCTAAATGCATTTCACATTTTTGCATACCTTTGAAGTCCATGTGCCTTAGATAAAACTGTGGGAACGGAGATAAAATTTGTGTATCTAAAATATTGAGGATGTTTGTTCTGCCAAAGCAATACTTTCATTAACAGATAGAATAACTCTTCCTCTTTGTCTCAGGCACTTCGTTTTGGAGAGTCAAAGGAAGCTCAAAATGGTTGACTCGTATGTATGTATCTGTGTATCTTTCCTCTTGTCTATGTACAATTCTACCCTGCCTTTGCAAAAAGTCAGTAGAAATCAAACTATTTTGTGGAAATACCATATATACATTCTTTGCTAAACAAGCTGCATCTTTGCATGACTGAATGTGTTTTTCTGTGTCATAGATCTACACAGTTCCACTAAACAGTTCCTAGAAGAATTTCACAGAATGTACAAGGGTGATAT
The DNA here is from genome assembly GCF_964211825.1 of Aythya ferina. Lineage (NCBI taxonomy): Eukaryota > Metazoa > Chordata > Aves > Anseriformes > Anatidae > Aythya > Aythya ferina. The sequence continues at coordinate 75,020,348 of NC_140296.1, forward strand.
GGTCAAGGAACCTGTAGTTTTAAGTCTAATTCTTCAATTTTATCACAACTGAGTGTAATTCAGCATTTTATTTACCTGCAGTCATACAGTGATTTGGATTGGATAATGTTACTATTAGGCACATTGCCCGCATTTAGTTATACAGATAGTGGTAACCAATTACATTACTAGCAAGACATCCAGAAGATACGGTGGAAACTACTTTATAAAATCTACAGGGACTTAATTAAACCTCTGTACTCCAACTTCTGCAGTCCTTTAAATGAGGAGAAGTTGCTGGCTATGTAGTTATCGCTTTATGTGAAATAAGAAGTAAATGAAAACACAACAACACACTTTTAAATTAACCAGAATATTACATAGGAAAGACAGTTAAAATCTTCTTAAATATCCCTTTCTGCAGGAAAATTGCTCTGGTTACCATAGGGATGTTGTTGACTTTGAAGAAATGATGAATTCACTCCATCAATATGTAGTTTGAGGTAAACATAATGGAGAACAATGGTATGACGCAGTTTCTTTCAGATAGATGTCTTCAGGTTGATGACATACTCTTCCATTTTCCAGTTGTTCAAGCAATTCAAAATTTCAAAGTCAAAACCGAAAGTTTACCACAGTTTACCAGCATCGTAACTAAGGCATTTATTGATATATTTCTATATTTATTTGTGTTCTGATGCTCATCAAATACTATTTATGAATAGTCTAGAATCTTCAATTCTGTATTTCAACTGTTCCATTTTCTTTGGACTGTGGTTCTAAGAAACATGCTTCAGAAACTTGCCTCTTACCTCTCTCAGTACCTCATATCACAATGTCTTTGAATATGTTTTTGACCTGGGTTTTGATTCTTTTTCATGCTAATATTTTCCCCCTACAATTACTGCTTTTACATTTTTCCTAAAGACTCCTCTGTCTCCTTTTCATTCACTTCGTTGGTGTCTTTGGTTCTAGATGGTTTACACCATGGATGGCTTCCTTGTCTCTAGTTCCTTTCTTCTAACACTTTATTTTTCTCCACTAAGTAATGTCCTCTCTGCTAATTTTTGAATCAATCGTATTTACAATTATCCTCCTAATATTTTGCTTCACATTCCTGTTTCATGCTGCAGATATTCTGAGGAAAAGGCTGCAAAAAAGGGGTGACAGTTGAAATGCTTTCTCCCTGCTGAGGCCACATGGGACTGAGGGAAGTGCAAAAATCTTAATATGATAGTTTAGAGCCCATAGGTCAAGGGACTGAAGAACAGGAGAGTAACATCCTTTCTCAACATATGTTGCTACAACCTGCCCTCTAAAATCAGTTTTTTATTGCACAGGACTACCTGGTGAGGACACAGCCTGCAGCACATTCAGCCTCATCATACTCATATCTGCTGAGGTAGGTTCCTCAGCACTCAGAAGTTCTGGTATGTGCTTTACTTCAAATTCTCTTCCTCCTTCTGTCCTTCGCTTTAATAAGGAAATTAAACCTACAATTTGTGAAGTGACGGCCAAAGGGAAAATTAACATAATGTGTTGATGACAGTCAGGCTTTGCTTGGGACAGAGTGTACTGAGGGAGTTCCTTTTTCCTCTATTCCAGTCTTTCCACATATTTGCACTACCTTGGCAAAAATTCTATTCACCGAACTTTGTGTTTCGCATTTGGGTGAAATTTTGAAGTGGAAAATTAGAAACATGTAAATTGATTTTTCTTTTCACATGGCTCAGAATTGTACTGCCTAAGTAGTGTTCTTGGTGCCCAAATTTATCAAGATTAAAAAAAAAAAAAAAAGTGAATTTCTCTATCATTAACAAATATCTGAAGCATGTAATATGTAGTATAACAAAATCAACAAAATCTCAAGCTTAATTCTATTAAAGATACAGATGAATCTTAACACTGTGGAAAATCGTTTAATTTCTTCATAATAAATACGAAGTTTCTTGCAACTTTTTCTGATTTATCTAACTTGGCTTCTACTGAAGACAACTTTTTGGAATATATGCAACATGAATTTGATTCTGGGCAGAGGTTTGTATGGCTTAACTCTACAGCATTCTTTAGAAAGAAATCTAATCCAAGTGAGGAATGAACATCTCAGCTTTTTCTGATCTTTATTTGTACAAGGCAAATGCCAACCTTCACAGACATCAGATTGCATTGGAACAGGAATAATTTCTGAATGCAATGAATTTTCACCTCAATATATTCAATGAAACTCCTGTTTATCTTTGCAACCTGAAATTCCTATCAGGATGAATCCCATCAGAGTTCCAGTAAAATGTAAAATGTAGTTCACTTGTGATGCAGAAAGGAGTTCAAGTTGCAGTAGAAAGCCTCATAGATCACTAACATTTTCTTCTTCCTTTTCATTTTTTACTTTTTAACAATGAAAAAAATAAAATAATTAAAAATAAAATAAAATGGCTCCATCTTGCTGTAGTTACCCTATTTCAAAATAGCAAAAACTTGGTCAGGAAGTTTTGCCTTTATTCCTTGGAAACTGGAATTCTCAGGATATGGCTAAAGCACGTATTCTACATTAAAAATAAATGTATTCTGAAAATTAAGCTGGTGCTTATTTTCTATGTTTAATTAAAATGAATTAAGCATGTACTTAAGTATTTGTTGGGATTTAAGTCTGCTTGCTGAGTTAGAGGATAGATTTTTTTGGATTAGTTTTTAACAGTCCTCTTAATACAAAACACAGATGGAGCATTCAAATGTCATGATTGCTCACATGTCCTCATGATCTGTAGCCAGGATCTGGTATGGATTTTTTTTAGTTTAGTCAAAACAGGACTTCATCTGTAAAGCACCAGATGGAAGGAAGGGAAAGGATCCAAGTTTTTAATCTTTTTTTTTTTTTTTTTCTTTTCTTTCCTGAACAGATGTTGTTGAGATGATTGAGCTACACAGCCACAAATCAAACCAAAAGTGGATAAAGAAATATATACAAACATATGTTGATATTTGGTATATGGTTCATGACTACAGTCATCTATGGCTGCCATGAATATCCACCACTAATACGATGGAGATGACAAGATTTTTGAGATTACTATTCCTGAACAATTTAATTGTGTGTACATAGTCAAGAGAAAAGCTAAAAATGATGCTTTAATAACCATGAGCACAGGACCAAGAAACTGGTCAAGAGCAAGTAGCAAATTATGTGGAATAGAATTTTAATAAAAGGAAGGAAAGGTGATCACATGTGGCTGAGATTCAGAGATTGCAGTTTGGGGCAATAATCTCACTGAAAACTGTCAGGTGGGATATTTAAATGCACAGAAAAATAATTGTGTGGGACGCAACTTACTTTTGAGTTAAGAAGTGAAATTTTTCTAAATTCTCCACATGTGATGAACTTGTTAAAATAGGATCGCAGAGTCTACTGATCTCATGATTACTTCTCCTTGTAAAGTAATTCTCATTTTGTGGTGTTTTATATTTACTATTCTCTGCATCTTAAAAATAAATAAATAAAAAGATTTTGATAGTAGTTCCTTTGAGGTAAACTGCAAATGAGATATGCTTCATTTTTTATTTTTTTTAATAAACTCTACAGTTAAATTAACTATATGCCAAACTTTCAAAAAAACTACTAATTACAGCTTATTAAAGCTTGTTCTACGTAGTAACTTCCCTGTTGGAATTCAGTAATTATGAACGAAGGGGATCCCATCAGGCACCTGTTTTACACTTGAAAGCTAAGAATTACTGCTCTACAGAAACACTTTGTGTTATATAGCATAAGTAAATGAAGGAGATATATAGCAATATTTCTGTTATCTTGCCAGGAAAGACCTGAAATGGAATTTAATTTGGATGGGGTGGTTTGTTGTCACTGTGTACGTATAAGTATCCATGGGCTTAAAGAAATTATATAATATCTACATTGAAATAGTATTTACCCTTTTTAAAAACAATGCTTCCAGATCCTTGAAGTAAAAGTAAAAGAAAAGAACTAAACTTCAAAATTTTATACTATATGTATTAAAGATCTTCTAGTACCATCTAGCTTATATTTGACTGACTATATGGAATAAAATAGTCTTTTTTTTTTTGAGTTATGAACAGACCACAGCAATAGAAAATTGTAGCAGTCTGTGAAAAGAAATAAAAGTAATTTATGTATTTATTTATTTGTTAATTTTGGAGGGAAAAAAAAAAAAAAAAAAAAAAAAAAAAAGGAAAGTCATGCTAAATACTGAAGCACTGAAGCATCAATGAATCAATGAGTCTTTTTTTTTTCCTGAACAGAAAACCTTCCAACTAAAACAGTGAACACCAAAAATGCCTAGAAAAGGTTTTGTGAGGAAGACCACAGAAAAACAGATGATATTAAAAAAAAAAAAAAGTTCAAATTGTCTTATTTGACTAACTTCATATACATTGATTTTATGGGGACAGATATTTTACCAGGATTTTTGGAGTACTTTATGGACAACAAATCAGAAAGTTATTTTTTAAATGCTATAATTTATTTTATAAAAGTAATAAACCCACACACTACAGCTTTCTTTGAACAATGAAAAGTGAAAGACATTGCTTCCGTCTTGGCATGTATATACTTTTGGATTCTAACAAAACCTGTCTATGTCTAGCAGTTTCTTAAGAGGCCCTACCTGTGCCTTGACAAGATTCCGCAAACAAAGGTAAGAGGGAAAGATGACAACATCAAAAATTTGTGGAAATTATAGTAGTCAGGAAAATCAATTTTAAGTATTTAAATCAACCCAAAGTAAAATTTCTTTATTTTAAAACAGATTTCAAGACTGTTTTCAGTGAACACACCAAAAAAAGGACTCAGGAAAGAGCAGAAAAGTAAGGATGGCCTAGAGAAAGCTATTTGGGTATGAATGAGTTAGAAGCCCTAACTTTATCAGCATTAAAACAATGAGACTGGATGAATTTATTTCAGAAGTATGAAAGGGCAACATGGCAACATGGAAGATAAGAATATAAGGAAACAAGGAAGATGCAAAGCACTTTGGTTAAAAAGTTGGACCATATAACCTTGTATACCTCTAGTAGGTATTTAACATGTCCAAAAAAGATAAGCACAGAATTAAAGAATAATGGAGGTCATATGGGATTTCTGGAAGTCATCTCATTAAACCTCCAAAGAGAAAAAAAAAAATGCAGAAAGTACAAGGAAATCCTGGCAAATAACTACAAAAAATGACAGGAGGATACGAAAGGGAATAGACAGGCAACTACAGGATGAGGAAATGGATAAACATGTTGATAGCAATAACTGTATCAAAAACAATGTAATGGGATAAAAGCCAATCCAGAACAGATTTCTGGTTAAGAGCTAAACAGTAAGCCATTGAAGGAGAAACAGAACAAGAAGCTTCCAGTGCAGTTACCATAAATTGTCTAAATAGTTTCATAATATTCCCAGAAAACATTATGATCTACAGAGAACAAGGCTGGATTCACTTCACAAGATGAAATGCTGCTTTAATTTAGCATTTACCATGACAGCAAATAAGTAATATTCCAGTCAACTTTCAAAGGTTGGAAGACTTGGTGTCAACAGGATTTTTGTGTTCTAGCTTTAAGAGAGAGAGATAAAGCAAAACAATTATAAACCCTTAACAATATTTAATTCCACTTTTGTGAACTCCAGTCAAGCTTATGTGCATAAACACTAGGCATTAATCATATGCTGGTAAGCCAAAGAGTTCTGGTTTGAAGTCCTCCATGGAGTTCAGCAATAGAGTTGCCTCCTTTTTAAGATCTGGATTTAAATTTTCATCTGGTATCATAACCACTTGCATTCCTGCTGCCAGTGCTCCTTTGACTCCTAGTGGTGAATCTTCAAACACAAGACACTGAGAAACAAAGGGGTGAGGGGAAAGAAGTGAAAAAAAAATGTTAATACAAACTTTGTATATTCTATTTTAAAAAGAGAGAATGATACTGAATAAAAATTAGTAGGAAAGCAAACTTCAATTTTTGGCCTAGACATCCCTAATTAGAACAAGGGTAAACCTATCAACTGGAACATCTGCATGGTAATTAACTTTAAATTCATTTCAATTCAAAAAGGCATCTACACGCATACTTAAATCCCAACAACTGGTTATCCATATGCTCCTAAGCAAATCCTTTTCTGGTGATAGGTTTAAGCACAAGCTTAAAGCAAAGCATGTGCTTAAATACCTTCAACATAACTCTATAACTTTATAACCTGTAAAATGGCAAAAGTAGTGCTTTCAATTGCAGGTGTGACATTTCTTATGTGTATGAGAGTGGCAAAGGCTACAGTACCCAGGTCAATATTAGGACCCTAGGTAAGTAAGACAGAAGTTATTTGACAAAAGAGTGCTCATGAATTCACATTCTAGTTTCTTAGTTCCAAAGCAATGCTGACAAAGAAAATCAGCAATTATATTGGACTGTTACTCTTAGAGAAGAGGCAGTATAGTCAGGTAAAATTCTGTATCTTAAAATAGTCAAAATAATTCAAGATTGCAGTATGGAATCTAAGTTGTTAAAAATAATGAATACACCTGTGCGGTGTCAAGAGTTGGACTTGATGATCCTTAAGGGTCCCTTCCAACTCAGGATATTCTATGATTCTATGATTATACGTGTGAATTTTGTACTTTAACAGTACAATATTCAATAATAAATATATAACGTAGTATTTTGGAAATTGAAATGCTATACTATTTTGTTTAAAACTTCAACTCTTCAGTATTTCAGCATTTCATACTAATCTACTAATCTGGTTGAATTACTGTTAGTTTTGATTATTGGATTAAAAATTTTGTGTTTTTTTTTATTATTATTATTTTATTATTATTATTTTTTTCTGAAAAAAAGCAGGCACTTAAAATCTAGTATTTTGTAAGTCAATCTAAAAGTACTTTTCACTATTTGGTTTTGATTAATACACCAACTGTAAAAATAGAAATGTTGTAAAAAAACTAATCAAAGTAGCAGAAATGAACTATCCTACCTCTTTATACCATGCATATAGTATGCATTATCTATGTAAATACACATATATAAAATACACAAAGACTGGAAAAACTTTGAAGAAAACAATAAAAGGTGTATTCTTAGGGAAACAAATTACACAGATTTATTGGAAAATAATATCTATGGTTGATTTAATGAAAAAATCATGATCTCAGTCAACTACTTAATAAACTTCCAGATACAATAGGAAAATTCATTAAAAGTAAATATGATTATAACAAAGATACAATCCCACCTTCAGTAATGTTTGTTTTGCCTAATTCATGGTTCATTAAGAAAAATTAGAAAGCTTCTTCAACACCTGACTTAGAATTAGACCTTGACCCATGCTACTTTTTATCCCTCCCACTGCTGCAGTAATTTTATAGTGTTGTCTGTTTAGATCTCAAAAATATAATATGTATGAATAACTGAAGTGCTGAAAAGTTTGCCCTTTCAACTTTTTTGCATATATCTGAATAATACTGTAGTTTTTGCAATTGGCCAGTGTACTACTTCATAGAACTTTTCCATACTTTGTGGCTAGGATACATTTCAGCAAAACCTAAACATTTCCCAGACATGAAATATCATATTGAAGAATTAAAGTAATTGAATTAAATTGAAATATGTTTACATATTTTAAATTGTGTTATAATGGCAGAGTCATTTTATTTTTAAAAAATTGGTAATTAGTAACACTGAACATAAAGTTTTTCCTTTCAACAAAAGTTGTAAGAAAGACAGCAATTACTATTTACTACACCAGTAGTTTTGCAGTACTATTAGCTGAGGACCATACTAAGGACATGAAATGGGCCAAATGACTTTAGCACCATTTAAAACACTCTTAAAACAATTTCACAAACACATTTCAACTGGATTGTCAACGATTCATACAAATTCAGGTGGATCATCTAGTCTGATCTTCTACGTAATAGACAATAATTCTTCTGGAGTTCATTCCTGTATAAAATACAGCATCTCTTCTTGATGTTAAGTGGTCTTGAGTTTGAATTTTTGGTCATAGACAATACAAAACAACCTTTAGTGTCCAAGCACCCAAGAATTCTGACCTATGCTGACATACGGTTTCTAACAGTTCTGCAATTCAGACTGCATCTATTATCAATATTATTAGCAGTGCTACTACTACTAATATACTACTACTAATACACTAATAATATAAAAATCACTGCCACAAGTCATTTCAGTAATTCAATACAGACTTTGGGATGATAAGTACAATGTTCCCTACACCTTTCAGACACTGCAATTCTGCCTTATCATAAATTTCTCTCTCATCCATTAGGCATTTGGTAAACTCTGCAGTCATTACCAAAGTATCAAACCCCTTCCTACATACTCAGGATGGGTTTTCTTATCCTTTTCTTCACAATACAATAGATTGTGGCAACTGATACTTGCTGGATAAGAGCAACGAATTACTAAACTTAATTTAACTTTTGACTGAATTGAGATTTGATGCACTGGGAGAACATACATCAGTACACTGCATCTTTTAGGCTCTTTAAAACACTCTTTGACCAGAAAAGATTAAGGATGCACAAAGTTTATTTGTTCTGGCTGTGATCTCAGAAAACCGAGCTGCAACCTGTAAAAACTTTTTTATGATCAAAGAAAACATTTTTGCAAGACATACTAAATAGATGCACTATATATCTCTATGTTGTATATCTATGACCTATATCAGACTGGATCAGAAAAGAGGAAGCAAACCCTTTCTGCTTCCTTTTCTTTTTAAAATATTTGCCCTTGCCCATCAAGATGTCAGCAACTACTTGGAGTCAGTCAAGGAAAAGCAAAATGTGCCTTCTACCTTGCATTTCATAAAGCAAACCTCAACTAATGAATTTCAATGAGGCAATGGAACCAAACCGATCTCTCTTGTGTTAATTTCCTTTATACACTCTCTAAATTCCTTCTTTTCCTACTCCGTTTTGATCAATGTGATATTTTCAGCTGTTGATCAGTATTTGTACTGCAAATATGTAATCCTGGAACAACTGTTAGGACTGAAGTACAGTTCTGCCTAAAGGTTTTCTTCTTAAGAACAGATTAGTTTGTGACCCTAAGCACTCTATGCATTCACAAACAGTAAACAAAGCCCTGGCAGGCTCTCCCTTTTGAAGACTAAGCTTAAATGTTGCACAGAACAGCATTATCAAGGCTTTTCAGAAACTTTCTAATCCAGTCCATACAAAGAAATGTACTTCACTGCTCCGCCTTGAAAGACCTAATTGACTTCCATGATGTCAGTAAGCGTAGTGTAAGAGAAGAGACAATGATTATGGAATGCAATATGCATAATGAAAAGCTTAACTAATTCCCTAGAACTAGAAGCAATTAAAACTCTTAATTACCAAAGAAACAAGGCAAATGACCCATAATTATAGTGACTTTAATGTTACAGGAAATAAGTGTACTAGGTCTTCCTCCTGTCTTCCTTGCTACTGACACTTATTGTCAATAGCACAGCAACATTTTTAATGGATGACGAAAGGTTTACAGAGGTCACATACAAAATGGATTTATTAACTTTGCTGCACAGAGATGTTATAAACTGCTCACTGTCCTGGCCCACCCACACACTAAATTTAGAGATATGAAAGCAGCCAAGTTCTTCCCCATTTTGCATAAATATTGCAACATCAGCATCACTCCAACTGAGAGAGACAGATGAGATTTATACAGACTTCAGCTGAGATTCTGGCTCCTTGTCTGCATTACTTCTATAACTTGTGTCACTGATCAATACTACTGCTATGACATTTCTCAAAAGGTCATACTAATACAGGACAGTTTTCACTTTGGAATGAACTAGATACTTTAAAAAGTAAAGTACTAAAGCACACTAATTTATATTTCACCCTGTGGATCTAGAAGAAAGAAGAATGAATCACTCAACCTAAGAAAGAAATATTAAAATCACTGCAGCACCTCATTACCTCATATGCCTAGATGAAATTTAAGAATATAAGAAAACAACTGCTAGTTAGGCCTTTGGAATGCACAGCAGGTCCTGTCCAACCTGTGTACTGTAAAGTGGATGCGGTAATTAAATAGCTAATAGGGATATCCTTAAGTGTTAATACTATTAGTGATAATCAAAGAGTCTGGAAGGATAGAAGATTAAAATCAGTTTTGAAATTAATATTTTGGAAAGCCTGCATGTAGAATAATAGGAAGTGCTTAGGGAACACATACCTTCATCACCTATGACATTATTGTATCAATTCTAAAATAGAATTACAGATGAGACTAAAGATGGCATAATTTATATACATATAACATTTTTGCAAATTAAACACCACCATCTATTGTTTTATAAAGAAACAATAAAAAAAAAACAACACTCTTAAAAATGGTAAATACAGCCTAAAATTATTTTTTATTTTGTTAGAATACAACAATATAATATAACTCCTGTTGAATCAAAACAAAAAGCATAAACAGTGGAATTCTGAGGTTTCAGATAGTAGTTCTAAAGAGGGCTGGTCAGGCCTTTGAGAAGTTATCGCTACGTTCGTTCTCCAGCTCTGAATAGGATCAGTCTCTTTCTGTGCTTGGTGAGAAGGAACAGTAGAAGATTATTGTAACTCCTGTATTATAATGAGGCAGAGATACTTGGTATCAGAATGTAATATATTATGTTTGGGACTTCTTATGAATCACAAACAATACTTCTGTAATTTCACTGGTTATCAGCATTGGTTTTTCTCCATGATCAAATCAACAGCATAAAAGCACAACATGTTATTTGTAAAATTTGCACTCTGGAAACATTTAGCAGCCTTAAACATTAATTTATGTATACATGCACAATACGGTCTTCTATAAACATTTAAGGTTTAATTAAAATTCCATCGTATCATTGAAAAAAAAAACGATTAACCTCAGTGGGCATCAAAGTCAGCCCCAAAACAGGCCCTGAGAAGAAATCCTCCAACTGCAGCTAGCCCACACTGCTTTCAGAAGTATGTTGTTCATCTCTGCTAACTTGAAGATGGTCAGACCTTTCATTCCTACCAATAATTTGTTCTGTTGAATGCCAAATACAAATGCCAGTTCATAATCTGTGTCTATAATTAAAAACTAAGTAGCATCATGAAATTATTAGTATGAAGAATTATACTACTGTAATTCTGTTTTTTTTTTTTTGTTGTTGTTGTTGTTGTTATTGTTGTTGTTTGTTTTGATTAATAATGTTTATCTCCTTTCCTTACTGATTCTTTTTTTTTTTTTCAGATTTTCAGTGAAATTCCACTACTGACCAACTGTTGCTAGTGTGAATGATCAAGAACTACAGGAATTTTCAAGAACTACAATGTAATTCAGAATGCAATGCAGACCCATCTACATCCCTTACAAAATGCTGGGAGGCTGAGAAGATTCTGTTTATCATTCACAGTTGGTGGTGAAAATTCACAAAACGAGAGAGGAAACATCAACACCTTCACTAACATATTACAACAGAACTGGTGGGCTATGTGTTAGGAAACTTGGCTTTCATCTTTTCTTACTCTTTGATATACAAAGAATCTAAGAACAAGGGGAAAATGTATTTCTTGGTGACCTATTTACCAACAGACTTACTTAAACATTATTGAATAAATGCATTTTAAGCAGCTACAGTATTTGCAATTTTGGCCTCCTACTGTGTTAACTCTCCAAAGAATTAACAAAAAAAAAAAACAATAATGAAATTACTTGATTAATGTTTTGCTCCTGATCTTTGGACTTACACTCTTTCCAGAAATCATTGGGAAGCATCAGCAGCAATGAATTACACTTCATTTTATTTGAAGGATGTGTGCCAATTTGACCAGTCAGGGATAACAAAGTCATATTAAATATGCTATGTAAGAAAGACATGCAGCTTACAGCCCCCCAAAGGCAGTTCTATTAAGAAAAATAAGCAGTAAGCCAAGATGTTTTTAAGTGATAAAACAAATGAACAAACAAGCTGGAAAGCTATAACCAAATGAATTAAAAGCCATTGTATCTGGAATACTAACTATCAGCCACCATCCTGTATGATTCATATTAAGAACTGCTTGAAAATTATATGCACACTTGTTTTTTAATCCAGATTTTTAACTTACTAGTGTTAGTACCGTGCAGGTCAGTACAAAAATCAACTTGTTTACTAGAAGGCTTACAAGTTATAACTAAAAATCAGTAGTAGGATTTAAACAAAACCACCACCACAACAAAGCATTACATCTGCACATTACTAGGTTACTCTGCATTTCCAGCCCTCAAAAAAATGCCACTCCACATTTAAGCTACATATCAGCTCCCAAACCAGTTCACAGGAAGTTATCTTAAGGTGGGCCAGTAGGAGTAAAACAGTTTGGATGTAGTAGAACTAGAAGAAATTTCAAATATCTTGCTTGTTTTCAAGACTCAATCAAGTGAAAGAAAGTGCCTCTGTGAGTGACAGTCGGATCCAGACACAGTGGCTCTGTGAAGCAAGGAGAAGGTCACATTTACATGCGGGGTTATTCTGATCATTCCGGATGGCTGGAGCATTCTTTTTATAGAGGATTGTGTGTTTAGAGGACAGCACACTGGGAACTTTGTATGGCAACTTGTGTTACAGGCCTCAAGAAATTCCCAGGCGTTTCTGAAACAGTGTCCAATTATCCCAGCAGCAGAAATCTAACTCAATCAACTGCAGCTTAGATTAGCAATAGAGTATTGTTCTTTTATTTTATGGAGGACACAAGGCAAATACTCAAGAAACTCTCTACTGAAGCTACTCATACAGCATAATGTGTTGGTTTTGTTTGTTTGTTTGTTTGTTTTAATGTTACTTATCTCTAAAAGTAGCCTGAAAATGGAATTCTGTGCAATGAAATAGCTAATGTGTGCTGCCTTTCCTTCCACACAGAAGTATATTTACTAAAGCCACTGACTTTCGTGACAGGTAACATGCAACACATGCATCTAACTGCATCTCAAATGCAAAGCTCAGAGTCATAGAATCATTTACACTGGAAGGGATCTCTCGAGGCTGTTCAGTCATGGTTCCTGGTCAAAGCACATCCTGCTAGAGCAGGCTGCTCAGGAGGTTGACTGGTTGAGCTCTGAGTGCCTCCAAGGATGGAGACTCCACATACTTTCTGGGCAATCTGTTCCTCATTTCCCCAACCTATGCTGAAAATCATTTTCCTAGTATATAGTGCAAACTTCCCATGTTCCAGGTTGTACCTGTTGCCTACTGTACTGTCACTCTGCAGTCTTGCCCCAACTCATGAGCAAATATGTCAGATATATGAACCAGGTATATTCAATGGAGAAATCATTTTGACGAATCCAAATTCTAAGTCTCAAGCTGAAACTGGAAGTAGGTATCAAAAGTATTTCCTGAATAAATGCAACTACCTCTTGTCCCAGTGAATGCCTACAAATTCACGGCTGCTTCACGGCAAGCTGCTAATGGCAGCAATCCGGCCTGTTTCTGCACCTGGACAACACCACTCGCCTACAATAAACCTAGCAGGAGTTGTAGTAGGCAGCATTGAGCAGTCTGATTTTTTCAAAGTAAATACTTCTTGGCATTAATTTATTCTCATTCTATAATTTCTCCTTGATCATTGCTATTTTCCTGCTGAGAAAGACCAGACTGCATACTGAAATGTACCTTCATGAGTTTTAATTATCATCTATAATGTTTAATATAATTAAAAGAAGTGTTAATGACAGATGTTTACTACATACACTTCAGACAAAGTCATTTTCTAATTTCTTCAATATAGAAAGGAAGTGTGAGAAGAGGTATTCACCATTCAACTTTAAGCAGGTTTTCACTGGGAGTGAAAACAAAGTCATAGAAAAGGTCTTTAAAAAAAAAATCAGAACAACCTTTGCATTGAACCATACACTATGCAGTGCCACTGGTCTAGCATGACTTGGCGAAATGTACCTTTGTTAAATTTTAGTTCTTCATAATTGGGAAAAACAACTCTCTTTCAAACTTCAAACAGCTGCAAGTTACCTTTCAGAGAATAGTTCAGCCTAATAGCATAAAGCTTCAACCATGAAGCCACAAACTAGCACTTTTAAATAAACTAAAGAAAACTTCAGTTATAACTACATACACATCTCAACTACAGGAAACAAGTACTTGTGTTAAAAATGGCAATTGTCTGTTCTGAATATATATTTTCGAAGACAAAGTTGGACAACAAAGTAAAAAAATAAAACGAGTTAGAAAAATATTAACTCCTAATTTGTTGAATTCCAGTAAACACCTGAATTTAACTATAAAGACCTTCTGTTGAAAATTGGATTTTGTAACTTTTTGAAGAAAAAATGAAGCCAAGTTTTAATGACATTGCCTGGAAGAATAACATGACAACACTGCCTTCACAACAAACAAGAGAATTAAACCAGCAAATCAAAAGTTTTTTGTTTGTTTGTTTTTCTTTTTTCTTTTTTTTTTCTAGCACAAACAAAAACAAGAAACAATTCCTAAAGTCTTAATGCAGTATGTTGGAGAGAATCACACCTCACAAGAGGGACAAAGAAATAGAAGAACCAGAGAAAAGGAGTAAACTTAAGATAATTAGCACTAGGAAGATCCCTTAGAATCTCAAATAAACACACTATGTTGAAAAAGGAATAAATTAGCATCAAACAGAGGTAGAAATATGTCAAACTTCATCTTTGGAAACACAATAGTATGAAATGACTGGGTCATCTGGGGGGATGTTTGCTAAAACAGAATTATTTCAGTGTTCTCTTTTAAACTCATTGGTATTCTAAATACTATTTCCACTAAAATATGAACTTGCAAATAGTAATAATATTAACAGTATTTTTTTTATTATAAAAATAGTCTGTTACCTCTATGCAATGGATAATATATGCTTCAGTTAAACTTATTTCTATCATACCAAATTAAATTTCACATACATGTTGAAGACAAAAGCAAAGGTGAACACGGTAGACAGTATATACTTATTCAGATTCTTAACCTCTTCCAAGGAGGTAGTTTTAAAAGTAGCTGAGTCAAACCAATGGTTTGTTGCCAATGAAAGTTAAAAATGTTCCTTCTTTCTCTATTTTAATATACCTTCTCTTGGTAATAACCAGGATGTTTACATCTGTTTCCAAGTGATGAATGTTGTGCCTCTATGCCCTACTCCACATGAACTCTGTACCTTTACAGAAAATTACTTTCATGGTAAGCTCACAAACTTGAGAACACCCACATAATATCTGGGAGGGAATAGGAAGACTGAAGTAGAATGTAAGTCATGCTTTTTGGGCTTTGTTTAACTCACAGAGGGATTCATCGTATCCTTCCAAACCAGTCATGGCATGCTTTCCATTTGCCTTAAGGACTCTGTATGTGTAAAAGCAGAAAACAACTGTATAAAATTTTGCAGAACCTGCTCTTCCAACACAAGCCCAACTCTAGGTATGGTAATATGGTTACAAAAGTCACAATTCCAGAACTCATTTTGCCATAGCAATCTAAAAATATCACATCTGAAATGAAATGCCACATTGCATTGATAATCAGATTTATTTAAGTAACTGCCCTCAAGATTTCAAAAGATGTTTTCTCAACCTCTTAGTTAGCAAAGCTGTTCTGATTGTGCAGGCAAACAAAGCTCAGAACAATGAACTCAGAATTTCTTAGAACAGTTCTCTATCTGAAAAACTATTCCCGTGTGCTAAATACAGTATTTTGAAAAATAAAACAAACAAAAAACAACCAGCAATTAAAAAAAAACAAAACAAAACAACAACAACAACAACAAAAAAAACATGAAAATTGCACAGCAAGATCCACTGGATCAATATAATTATTATTGGGAAAAATGTACTAGTCAGAGAAGAGTTATAAAGAAAATGTCAAAATAAATTTTTAAGGGTTCAGTAGAGAAATAGCATCATTCACATTAATCTCTACCTTGTTTTTATCAGCTTACTTTGTTTATTTTAGGGAAGCAATAATTACCCAGGTATTTCAAGCTATGAGAACTGTAAGATGCAAAACTAATGAATATCAAGCAGTCTCATGCGAATCAATCTTCCAAACAGACTAGTTATCTATTTTTTTAATACTGTAAACTCCAAGTTCAGATGTTTCTATAAATATGAAAATTAATCCACTCTTAAAAAGAATTAACATGTAGAGAACTATTTCATAGAACCATAGAATGATTTGGGTTAGAAGGGACCTTAAAGACCATCTAGTTCCAACCCCCCTGCCATGGGCAGGGACACCTCCCACCAGACCAGGTTGCCCAAAGCTCCATCCAGCCTGGCCTTAAACACTCCCAGGGATAGGGCATTCATAGCTTCTCTGGCTAACCTGTTCTATTTAAGTCTTAATCTTGTATTGCAATATATTTCAAAATACTTGTGTCAAAACTTCCCTAATAATATAATCTAGCTATTTAAAATACTGCATAGAAACATTTTTAAACACATTCACAATCCATAGTTATCAATCACTGCCTGTTTTTCAATTAAATTAGTTCTACCAAGTAAGAGAATACTACTAGCTGTCTAAACCAGTGGCTATCAGTACTTATTTTGACTCAAGCATGCTTAAGGGCAGGATAACAGGTCATTTTCAGTGAAAAGAATAATAGAAGTAAGTGAACCTTTCAGAAAAAAAAATAAAATAGAGGAACATGCTTCTTTAACTCTGTGTGTGCATGCATGTATATAAATATATGGTCTATAGAATATCTCTACAGTCTTTATACATATGTGGCATAAGGTTTATTCAATTTAATATATATTAGATCAGTAATTGACATAGCTATGACATTGGCTTAACACTAACATTAGTTTGGGAATACTAACCGCTATGTTTGTCATACATCTTATACTTTAAGTTAGCTTCTTTCTGGTAATCATTTGTTCAAAGTAAGTTTATTGTTATCTGCTTTTTCATGATTTTTTTTTTAATATAATTTTTATTTAAGAATCTGCTCACCTGTATATTTCAATCAGAAACAACATCCAGAATAAAACCTGACAGATGGCAGACTAATTTAAAAGGGAAACTACCACCTACCTGTCTGTAAATTGACCTCTCATGGGCAAAGTCCTCAAAACACCGTGACGGGCCATATGTTTTAGTGAAAACTACTTGCTCATCCAAAACAATAATGATTTTATATTGAAAATAAGAATCACTAGTTAATGAATCAACTGATCTGAAGTATCCTACATTTGCTGACCGTTAACAATTTGAGAGAGCCTTTGGAAAAGACATGAGGTCTAACTTTTCAATCCATTTGTCTGTAACTGCTGAAATTGAAACACAGAGAGAAAATAAACACATGCAACATAAACCTCATGCAGACTAACAGAGAATCACAGAACAGCTGAGGTTGGAAGGGAGCTCTGGAGCTCATCTGCTGCGGCCTCCCTACTCAAGATGAGTCACCTGAAGCTGGCTGACCAGGACCATATCCAGGCAGCTTTTGAAGATCTCCAAGGTAGGAGACTCCACACCCTCTCTGGGCAACCTGTGCCAGCGCTCCACCACCTGCACAGCACAGAAGTGCTGACTGATGTTCAGACGGAGCCCCCTGTGTTCCTGTTTGTGCCCACTGTCTCTTGTCCTGGCACTGGGCACCTCTGAGCTGAGCCTGGCTCTGTCCTCTCAGCACCCTCCCTTCAGGTCCCTCTTGAGCCTTCTCTTTTCCAGGCTGAACAGTCCCAGCTCTCTCAGCCTTTCTCCATAGGAGGTATAATCCAGTCCCTTCATCATCTCTGTGGCCTTATTTTGGACTCTCTCCAGTATGCCCATGTCTGTCCTGTACTGGTGAGCCTACGATGGGACACAGGACTCCGGGACAGTGCTGAGTAGAGGGCAAGGATCGCCTCCCTCAGCCTGCTGGCAGCACGCCTCCTAATGCAGCTCAGGATACTACCAGCCGTCTTCCCACAAAGCTTCATTACTGGCTCCTGGTCAACTTGGTGTCCCCCAGCTATCAAGACTATATATTTTTTGAGAGTATGGGATCAATTTGCTTTTCCTTCTGTGGTGGTTCTGCTCGAGTGGGCAGCCAAGCTCCACCACAACCGCTCTCTCACTCCCCCTCCTCAAAGAGGAATGGGGAGAAAATACAATGAAAAGGGCTCAAAGGTTGAGATAAGGACAAGGAGATCACGCAGTAATTACTATAACGGGCAAAACAGACTTGGCATAGGGAGACAGTAAGATTTATTGCTTATTACTAACAAGGTAGAGAAGTGAGAAACAAAGGAAAGAAACCAAAAGCACCTTCCCCCCCCCCCCCATTCACCCTCTTCCACCTCCTCCCCCCGAGCGGCGCAGGGGAACGGGGGAATGGGGGTTATGGTCAGTCTACAGCGCTTCTCTGCTGCTCCTTCTCGGTCACTCTCGTCCCCTGTGCTGTGGGGTCCCACCCACGGGATGCAGTCCTTGATGAACTGATCCGGCATGGGCTTCCCACAGGCAGCAGCTCTTCCAGAACTGCTCCAGATATGGGTCTGTACCACGGGGTCCATCCCTCAGGAGAAAACTGCTCCAACCTGGCTCCCCTACGGGCAGCAGCTCCTGCCAGGTCACCTGCTCCTGCACGGTCTCCTCTCCACGGGCTACAGGTCCAGCCCAGAATCTGCTCCGACAGGGATCTTCCACAGGCAGCAGCCTCCGTCGGTGCAGGGCCACCTGCTCCACCGTGGTCTCCTCCACGGGCTGCAGCGTGAAACCCCGCTCCACCGTGGTACTCCATGGGCTGCAGGGGGACATCCTGCTTCACCATGGTCCTCACCACAGGCCGCAGGGGACTTCTGGTCCGGCGCCTGGAGCACCTCTCCCCCTCCTTCTTCACTGACCTTGGCACCTGCAAGGCTGTTCCTCACTCCTCTCATTCTCCCAACTGCTGTGTGGCACAGCGTTTTTTTCCCTGTCTTAAATATGCTCTCACAGAGGCGCAAAACAACATCGCTTATTGGCTCGACTCTGGAAAACAATGGGGCCTTTACCAAACATGGGGCAGCTTCTAGATCCTTCTCACAGAAGCCACCCCTATGGCCCCCTGCTACCAAACCTTGCCACGTAAACCCACTACACTTTCCTGTTCAGAAATGTACAGCTACACTCACTGGTATAAAGACAGATGGTACTGTAAAGGAACTTCTAAATTTAAAGGTTTGAATGACAAATGTGCAAAAAATACAGTCAAAACATATTGCTAAGTGACTGTTAGAGAACCTATGATGAGAAGACAGAACATTCCATTAGGAAATGTCTCAATCACCCCAATACTAATATACACACTTACATACACACTTTGCATTTCTTCACAGTTAAGTCAAAGGTAAATTCTGTACAAATGCTTGCAGTCAACTTACAAACAAGCACCTGCAAGACAGTTTATGTACTTATATTTTGGGGGAGAAAAAAGCTACGAAAGATAAATACGCTGTAAACACAACCCCCAACCCTCACCCCCAGCACACTTCCAAAAACCAAATCATGTGTATTTATATGTTAGTAAGACTACCATAGCATACCACAAACAGTGATTTTACATTGTTCTAACCATCACAACATGACCTGAAAGAAACCACCTCTATTACAGCAACACAAACAGTTCTGAAATAGACACTGCCACAGGTATTGCCACAAATTCTTCTGGATAAATTGACAGGCAGCTGAGTGGTATGAGCAGCATTTTGCTGATAACTTGGAAGCTTCCAGCTCCTAGACAGTGTATAAGGATTCCCTGGGGAAACCAGACTGCTGCAGGTATGTCAAGGTGACAAAGTATCACTGCCACACAATCCATTGAAAGTTATGTTCTGGCAACCAAGTAAAAAGTGCTGTGACTACAAAAAAAAAAAGAAGAAAAAAAAAAAAAAAAAAAAGGAGGAAAAGGAGGACAGGCTGTCAGTTGAAGAAGTGAAAGACATGCAGTGTTTTCTCTATATAATATTTCAAAACTTTGCATATTGATTTCAACTACTTCTAGTGAGATACAGGTAAGATTCATTACTGAATACAGAAGATTTATAAATCAGATGGTAAATATAACATCTGAACAGTGAGGACTGAAATTTCTCTTCTATACAGATTGCCTTGGGGATATATGCTCTGGGTTTTCAGGTCTTGAAGGTGTAGCTAAACACATCTGGTTTTGTATTCCTAAAATGTTTTTGAGTCCTAATGTTAGCAAGGAAAACAATGTAAGAAAGTTATTAAAGCTTCTATTTTCTCCACTGATCCTACATTTTTAGATAAAAATGTTTCAATACTTTCAAAGCCATAAAGAAAAGCTTCCTATTTGACAAGTAAAGTAGTAGTATGACAAGTAGTTCTATGGAATACAGAGATAATGGGTTAAAACAAGAAACAATTACTATATCTAAAATTACATTTCTAATATTCTCATCCATGTAATTTTGACTTTGTTACCAAAATAAACGTGAAGAGAATCTTACAGTATCAAGCGACACTTTGTCATTTATAGTCTCTTCAGATTTCCAGCATCTTGCATTTGGATGGAGTGCAAAGATGTTGCGCATGACACCCTAACTGCTTTCTCAATCAGATATTCATGTGCTAAGCAGTGGCAGTTTTATCTTTCCAAATCCACATACAGCAATGCCAACAAAGGCTCTTCAGTCCCATGTGTTCTCCCATTTCCCTATCAAGTAAAAGTCTTCATCCCTGCTTTGGGTGCCTTCTTAACTATCCTCCTTGAAGAAAAGGAACATAATTTAGGCAGTTTTTAATTAATAAAAACCCTCCCTTCCAGCTCTTCTGTGGTTATAATACATTTTGCCACTAGCAAGTCCAAAGAGCATTTACAGAGCATTAACGGTTAAAATTCACAAATATGTTTCTAGAGAGAAATCTGTACATGTTCATACACAAATACATATATATACGCACACAAATATAGGCGTTAGGTTATGCAATAAAATGCTTGCCTTTGCACACAGAAAGGAGCATGGCAGGAGTGACGATGCCAGGTGGGGAAGCCTGAATCCTACCTTGCCCCAGCTCTTCCCAGGCACATCACAGGAGACATAAGTCTGTTGGAGGCTCATCCCCAGGCATCCTGACAGGATCAGGGAGGCTGAAAGGCAGGAGAGCCCAGCAGGGGCAGTGGAGCTCCTGACACAGTCCTGGGGCCAGGCGAGACCCCATAACATGCCACTGGGAGAAGCACTCCCTGGGCAGACGTGAGCAAGTGACAGCCTTGGGTCAGGATGCCATGAGGGAAAAGAGCATGAAAGGGGACAGCGGTATATGCAGGGGGTGGTTGGTTGGTGTGCCTGGCCATGCCTGCACTGGCCAGCACAGCCTCTTCTGCCTCCTCACTAAACTCCTCTTCTCTTGTTTTTCCTGGTCCAGGGCTCCCTATTCAGTGTATGTGTGAAGATTTCAGTGCTGTCCCTGCCAAAAGACCCAGGGGTCTGAGAATTGAGTGCCCATGGTGTGGCACCTGAAGCACTAGAGAACAGCATGCCGGATGGGTCGGCAAGTCAGCGAGGTGGCACACAGGCCTAGCACATCTCCAGGACCCATCTGGGAGACAATCTGTCTGTGTATGTGAGGGACTCTCTGCATCAGGCAACAGGAAGGCACAAGGACCCAGGCTAACTGTACAGATTGCATCTAAACCCAGCTACTGGAGGGATATGTCCATGGTGTGGGTGAGAGAAGCAGAAAGGCAAAGACAGAGAGAAGATTTGCACTGGAGGCTGGACTGCAGCTGTGTCACTGCAGGCTTATCCGTCCAGGCGCCAGCAACTGGGATTCAGGGCCAGCCCAGTGCCTAAATTCAGCTGCTGGAGGGAGTGTGATCCATATTGCATATATGTATATATTTTGCACTTCCTGATCAGCCAGAGAGGGGAACAGGATGAGGCTGTTGGTGCTTTTTGGATTTGTTTAAGTACTGGGTGTTTTCTCAGTGCTGTTTTGTGGGGCTGGCACAGGTATGTGTGTTCATGTGTATTGTATATGTGCATGTGCTTGTGCTACTGCTGGAAGTACATGTATATGATCAGCCTCATGCTCAGTTCGATATGGAGCCATGGAGCTGTGGCAGCCTTCCTTCTATTGGGATGCTGGATTTGACACATTTGTTATATGCATTTACATATGTAGCATATAGTTTAAAATCCATAAGAATCCACAAGATCAACACAGATATAGGTTTAAAAATGTAGATTTAAGTTGTCTAAAATTCATAAACTTATTGATACTATAAAAAGCTTTTGAAGTCAACAGGTTTGGCACTTCACTGTCTGCACCATAAACACACATACTTGTTGAAAAATCACACCATTTTTATGTTCTTCCCAATTAAGGTGATTTTTGTTTGTGATTTAAAAAAAAAATAAATAAATAGGCAAATGGTGCTGAAGACCCATTAATAAATGCACTTGCAAATAAATGAGAATAGTGAGCTCTTTGCTGTATTTTTAAAGAAATACAAAAAAAAAGGTGTTTGTTTGGTTGGTTTGTTTTTGTCAGGCAGCACAAGCTTTTAATATCTCTAGTCATTCAGACCTTCGATTGAGATTTATTAACCTGTCAAACAAAAGCAATTTTACAACATATACAATTGTAGTTCATTTCAGAACATTTACTGTTCTGTAAACAGAAAATCCAGATCTTCCTTAAGCAATCTGTTCCTTTTCTTCTACTTGAAGTGAGAAGGAAGACATGTTAAAGAAAGAAATTGTAAACAAAGCAGAAGCAGAAAGAAGTAATCATGAACCTATATATGTTAAGATATTTAAACAGATTAATGTTTGAAATTAAAACAAATGTTTGCAGTGACTACCTCAAAAAGAAATACAAACAAACAAACAACAAGAAAAAAAATCTTTGTTATCAATAACTTACATCAAACAAAACAGAGGCACAGAAATGAGAAACAGTTCAAATTAATATCTAAATATCAAAATACTTAAAGGAGGATGGCCTCTGCCCAGGAGATGATGTAGAAGACCCCTGTGTTTAGACAATACTGATGGGTGTGGAAGAGGAAACAGAACAGGGCTCATTGTTCATTTTGTGTATTTTGTGCTATGAAATTACATAACCATGAGACAAAGCTAAAAGAAGCGTCAGGTTTCTCAGTGCTCTCCAAATATTTAAACACAGAACAAACCACCACCACCAAGGAAATCTAAATAACTGTGGAAGGTCATTTGGCTCATAATTTAAGTTAGTAATATCTGTTGAGCAGAAGCTTGAGCACAAAAATCCATCACAGTTTTGTATTACAATCTTCAAATACACAAGAATGTATTCGAAAAGTTAATCAGTCATTAAAATTAGGCAAGAAGAAAACTGAAGGATGACGATAAACTTTAGAAAGTCCAGCCTCCAAGGCTGGATCCCTGGCTAAGTTCTACCACACCACTCTAACTCCCCCTCCTCAAAGGGAGAGGGGGAAAAATACTAGTTAAAAAAAAAAATAAATACATTTAAAAAAAAAAGATTGTGTTGTGGTTTGAGATAATGACAGGGAGATCATTCACCCATTACCATCAGGGGCAAAACAGACTTAGCATGACAGAGATTAATGTAACTTACTGCAAAATATCAACAGACTAGAGCAGCAAGAACTAAAAGAAAACAAAAAAATTCCCTCCTCCCCATCCACCCTCTTCTACCTCCATGACCTTAGCAGTGTAGGTGAATGGGGGCTGCGGTCAGTCCCTAATGTTTCATCTCTGCCTCTCCTTCACGGTCATTCCCTGCCCCTGCTCCACGTGGGGTCCCTCCCACAGGATGCCGTCCTTCCCCAGCTGAGCCTGCGGGGGCTGCCCACAGGCAGCAGCTCTTCAAGCACTGCTCCAGTACAGGTCTGTACCACAGGGTCCATCCCCCAGGAGCACGGGTCCCCCACGGGGTCTGTGGACTCTTTCTCTCCAATGGTCTCACTCTTCACTCCCAGCCGCTGTTACACAGCATTTTTTTTTCCTTTCTTAAATCTGTTCTCCCAGAGACCCACCCAGCGTTGTTCCCTGGCTTGGCTCTGGCCAGCAGCCGGTCCCTTTTGGAGCCGGCTGGAGCTGGCTCTGGTCTGACATCGGACAGCTGCTGTGCTCTGCTCACAAAGGCCACCCTTGCAACCTTCACAACACCCTCACTCACTTCAGCCTCTGGCTTCACAGACACACAGCCCGTGTAACCAGAAGTGCCTCTCTGGGATGGGCGTGTGGTTTCACTCACTTGGGTCTCTCCAACCAAGGGCACTTGGCACACAGGTGCTCTGGTCTACAGTCTCAGACCAGCTGATGGTACCCACATTTGCTGGGGTTGCTGGCACTCAGATCTCCTTACATGCACACAGAGACTAGAGTCTACTCTCTACAGGAGCTAGGAAAATAATTAATCAACAGAATTTACAATTATAATAGGACATGGCCAGATAAGTATACTAACCACTAGACTACCTACACAACAACCATTTTTAACCCCCCTACCTTTTAATTTTTCCACATTTGTTCCTCCCCATATCACCTGGGTTCATCCTTCTCCATACCTTCTGTTCTTCTATACATCCCATAGCAAATCCTGGGCAATCTATAGAGGTTCTTCCCCTGCATCCCATAATGTGTCCCATACTCCAGGCAGCTACTCCCTCTGTGCATGAAAGATGCACCTGCAGCTGAGGCTTTCCTGGGCCAGCCTTGGGAAAGCCCAGACAGTGTACCCCTCCAAGTCTTTAATCTGGGTTCTTGTCTACCTTTGGGTCCTTGTGCTCCTCTGTTCTTGTGGAGACAGGCCTTTGATGGACTCAGGGCTCCTATGATGGGTTAGGGAGTTGGCTGGCAGGGTGTGATTTGGGATCCCCCACCTGGCGTTGCCTTTCTGTGCTCTTTCCTGGGTCTGCAGTTGAGCTTTTTTCAGATAACTGGACAAATGCATCCTGTGGTAGTTATTCCTTATGATCCATCCAATGCTATCCAAGTTTCTGTATCACATGCTGCTTGATTCCTAACGTGCAAGACCAGGAACCCAAGCAGTTTCTTTCACAGGTCTTTATAACTAAGGCCTTGCATACCATATACTACGCTAAATATAGAAATCAACAGGAGAAAAAGAGACGCTCAAATCAGACGTCCTTTTTTTTTTTTTTTTTTTTTCCATTTCCATGCTGTTATTATTCCCATGTTCAGTCTGATCCTAAAGCAATACAGCACAGCATGTCACAAGCATTAATATGTCTTCGTATTGCAGAATAACTGAAATCCTTTTATTAAAATACAGCATTCTGTGATGGATTTCTTCATCCTTGGAGTGACATTGAGCCTGAAGCTCTTACTAGCAATCACTTTACACAAAGCCAGATCACATACTCAACTGTAAGTTGAGAAGCTAAGGACTCAATTCACAGATTTTTTTTAAAATGGTGTGAAAGCTGGTGAGACTGAATTGCTCCTGCAAAGAATGGATATATGCGAAAATTTGAGAGAAACTAGGCTAAAAACATTTTTTGAATAATCGACTTTTTGAACTTTTTATTCACTCTTCATTAATATTTTATCATTAAAACAGAATCAGTCCCCTAAAACATCAGAGAAACAAGAAGATAGTTATTCAACTGGATATTAATCACTGTAAGGAAATTTAAGGCTTTCTTTACACCATAGCTGTAAAGAATAGCTGTAGATAGGCTTAAAACAAAGTATCAGGAAAAGCCTTCCACTAGCTTACTGAAAGATCAGGCATACTTGACCTTCAACTGCTTGTTAAGATGATAAGAAAAAAAAAATAAAAGCAAGTGACAGGAGAGAGAAAGAACTGTAATAAATTGTCCAAATGTCTTGGACTTACCAGTTACAGCAAGGCAGAATAGAAGATGAAACTCTGACATCAGTGTTTCTTGAGAAAACCTTTCTGCTTTGAGAGACATGCCAAAGCACACATTTGCAGCTGACTCTTCTTTCCACTATCTTCATGAGATTTTTTATTTAGAAGTGTAACATCCTAAATGTTTTAAGAGCTTCTGCTGTAATGCTAGCCCTGTCACATTATCTACCAAGCCTCCTGAGAAAGAATGCTTAGCTTCAAAAAAGTCAATGCTTTTTCTATTTCACTATATACATCATTAACTTACCTAGTGTTTCCTGACTCTTCATCTACACTCCCTAAAAATGTTTGGGAAATCATTAAGGACAGATGGGCTACTGCACACTATTAACTTTTCATAATTTATAATGAAGCTATATAGAACATAGATTACTTAATGCAGTAACAAATTCAAGTTTTCATTTTCACCTTCATGGCCCTATGTTATCTTATGCACAATTGCTGTATGTCTTGCTTTTATTTCCTTCTACTCCCTAGGCATCCTCTATCTTTTCACTTAATTGTGTTCTTTATCTCTTTCTCCTACTTCCAGCTGTGTGCCTTATATCATGCTGACCTCTGTGTCGTGTACAATCTCCATGCATACATTCTTCATCCATCTTCAGCAGTATCTTTAAAAATACTCTTTCAGGAATCATTGGTACATTCTCTTCTTCCTCCCCTTCCTATTGCTGAACTATTAACTGAAATTTGTCTTGCTTAAACCACTTTTCCTCCTAGCTGGACCAGGGCAGCAGAGAATACATCTGAAAGCTAATGCAGAACTGGCTGATTCAGTTCTTAACTGTACTCAAAATGACCCATGTTAACTCCTTAACCCTGAGGAAAATTGAGGGATAATACTTGCTCATACTCCAAAATAGGAACTTGAAAACTTGTTCACTAAAAAAATCCATAGTGTTCATAAAACAAATGTCAATCAGTGTGTTGTGTGGGGCAGGGAGTGAGTAGCTAAGAGGTATGTCTGTACTTCTTGTAGTACTACATGGTTATATCATAGCACTTTGCCACTTGTCCAGGTCAGACTTCTTATCTATCATCCAGCCTACATGCATTTGATTTCCTTTCTTCCCTAGGTGTTAGTGTGCACTTTAAGATCAATATGATGTACAGAGTGAGCAGCCATAGCACACACTTATAAGGAAACTTGGAGCATTTCAGGTCGAGTAATGGTCATAGTATGATAGTCATAGCACTATTGCTGACTCCTGGAGCACCTGACAGTAGGTCTCAGTCAACCAGACCTCAAACATCTGCTACATACAATATAATTCTTAATGGAAACTAAAAAAAAAAAAAATAATCTGCAAGCACTGCTTTTGCTGAAGCTTAAGAGAAGACATACCTTCTCAATGAAAAAATTTTGACTGAAAAATTAAAAATTCACAACTGAATGCAGTCTTCAAAGGATATACATGTATCATAGCTAGTTTTAAAGCTGTAAATGCATTCTACCTAAAATACACAATCATTCTTTGTCAAATAAAAGGTTCTATTGGCCTTCTCCTGGGAAAACTGCATTATTGAAAGTGCAAAGCAATAAGATATGTTACGTACTATTACACTTTTTGCCCATGGCATCTTTTTTTGAATTGGTAATATTTTGAGTCTGTAAGAACTCTGAAGCTCAGGACAACAGGTTGAAATCTCTTGCTTCTGCTCTTCAGTCTGAAGTTGCAGAATGCAGTAATACATTCTAGGGACAGAAACTGAATGGACTATTTTGACCAGACTATCTATTCAGGAGAAAAAGGACAATTTCCTAACAGAGGAAAACATTTTCTGTAAATTACAACATTTTCAGTAATGGATGAAATCTCATCTGCTAGTCAGCAAGACTCTGATGCTCCGAAGCAACTTAACTATCAAGTAATGAAGTTACTAATATATAAAAAAAAACCAATTCTTACAAAATGCTACTATTATAGAAAGTAACTGTAGGCATTTACTAGGGAGGACTTTAAGGATGTAGCGAGGCTGTGCAGGGACAAAATCAGAAAGGCCAAAGCTCATCTGGAGCTCAATCTGGCTACTGCCGTTAAAGATAACAAAAAACGTTTCTATAAATACATCAACACAAAAAGGAGGACTAAGGAGAATCTCCAGCCTTTACTGGATGCGGGGGGAAACTTAAAAGGCGGAGGTGCTCAATGCCTTCTTTGCCTCAGTCTTTAGCGGCAATACCGGTTGTTCTCTGGATACTCAGTACCCTGAGCTGGTGGAAGGGGATGGGGAGCAGGATGTGGCCCTCACTATCCATGAAGAACTGGTTGGTGACCTGCTACGGCACTTAGATGTGCACAAGTCGATGGGGCCGGATGGGATCCACCCAAGGGTACTGAGAGAACTGGCAGAGGAGCTGGCCAAGCCACTGTCCATCATTTATCAGCAGTCCTGGCTATCAGGGGAGGTCCCAGTTGACTGGTGGCTAGCAAACGTGACGCACATTTACAAGAAGGGCCGGAGGGCAGACCCGGGAAACTACAGGCTTGTCAGTTTGACCTCAGTGCCAGGGAAGCTCATGGAGCAGATCCTCCTGAGAGTCATCACGCAGCACTTGCAGGGCAAGCAGGCGATCAGGCCCAGTCAGCATGGGTTTATGAAAGGCAGGTCCTGCTTGACAAACCTGATCTCCTTCTATGACAAAGTGACGCGCTGGGTGGATGAGGGAAAGGCTGTGGATGTGGTCTACCTTGACTTCAGCAAGGCTTTTGACACCGTCTCCCACAGCATACTCCTCAAGAGACTGACTGCTCTTGGCTTGGACTGGCGCACGCTTCGTTGGGTTAAAAACTGGCTGGATAGCCGGGTCCAAAGAGTCGTGGTGAATGGAGCCAAGTCCAGTTGGAGGCCTGTCACTAGTGGCGTCCACCAGGGCTCGGTGCTGGGGCTGGTCCTCTTTAATATCTTCACCGATGATCTGGACGAGGGCATCGAGTGCACCCTCAGTAAGTTTGCAGATGACACCAAGTTAGGTGCGTGTGTCGATCTGCTTGAGGGTAGGAAAGCTCTGCAGGAGGGTCTGGATAGGCTGCACCGATGGGCTGAGGTCAACTGCATGAAGTTTAACAAGGCCAAGTGCCGGGTCCTGCACCTGGGGCGCAATAACCCCAAGCAGAGCTACAGGCTGGGAGATGAGTGGTTGGAGAGCTGCCAGGCAGAGAAGGACCTGGGAGTGATGGTGCATAGTCGGCTGAATATGAGCCAGCAGTGTGCTCAGGTGGCCAAGAAGGCCAACGGCATCCTGGCTTGTATCAGAAGCAGTGTGACCAGCAGGGCTAGGGAGGTGATCGTCCCCCTGTACTCAGCTCTGGTGAGGCCGCACCTCGAGTACTGTGTTCAGTTTTGGGCCCCTCGCTACAAGAAGGACATCGAGGTGATTGAGCGGGTGCAGAGAAGGGCGACGAAGCTGGTGAGGGGCCTGGAGAACAAGTCCTACGAGGAGCGGCTGAGGGAGCTGGGCTTGTTCAGCCTGGAGAAGAGGAGGCTCAGGGGCGACCTTATCGCTCTTTTTAGGTACCTCAAGGGAGGCTGTAGCGAGGTGGGGGTTGGCCTGTTCTCTCACGTGCCTGGTGACAGGACGAGGGGGAATGGGCTTAAGTTGAGCCAGGGGAGTCTTAGGTTAGATGTTAGGAAGAACTTCTTCACTGAAAGGGTTGTGAGGCACTGGAACAGGCTGCCCAGGGAAGTGGTGGAGTCACCATCCCTGGAAGTCTTCAAAAGACGTTTAGATGTTGATCTTAGGGATATGGTTTAGTGGGGACTGCTAGCGTTAGGTCAGAGGTTGGACTCGATGATCTTGTGGTCTCTTCCAACCTAGAAATTCTGTGATTCTGATATTTTAAAAGAATTCTAGTGTTACCTGAGGAATTATGAACTAGTAAGCCATGCCTGCATAGTTAGTAAAATATGATGATGACAAGATTATGTAGGTTAGCTAGGATGAGAAATGTCTGTAAGAAACTTAAGAGTGACATGGTGCTCTAATGGGCAGGCAAATGGCAAATGAAATAAAATGGTCAAGAAATCTAAGTAATACACGTTAGCTGGAAACAAATAAATCACATGCACATCTTGAACATGTATTGGACATCACTGTAGACAGTTCAATGAAACATCAGTGCATGATGATAAGTATACAAGATACTACAAAAAAAGGAAAAGTAAATAATATTGGTGATAGTGTACATATTCATATACATATATAGAATCAGAATTGTTAAGGTTGGAAAAGACCTGCAAAGTCATCTGGTCCAACCATCACCCTACCAGCAATATCACCCACCCACTAAACCATGTCCCTAAGCACTATGTCCAGTCTTTCCTTTAACAACCCCATGGATGGTGACTTCACCACCTTCCTGGGCAGCCTGTTTCAATGTCTGACTACTCTTAAAGTAGAGAAGAAATGTCTCCTAATTTCCAATCTGAACCTCCTCTAGTGCAACTTGAGACCATTTGCACTAGTCCTATCACCAGCTACCTGTGAGAAGAGGCTGATCACCAGCTCCCCAAACCTTCCTTTCAGGTAGTTGAAGAAAGCAATAAGGTCTCCCCTGAGCCTCCTCCAGACCAAGCAACCTGAGTGCCCTCAGCCACTCCTCATATGACTTGTGTTCCAGACCCTTCACCAGCTTCATAGCCCTTCTCTGGACAGGTTCCAGGGCCTCGATGTCCTTCTGGTTGTGAAGGGCCCAAAACTGGGCACAGTACTTGAGGTGCATTCTCACCAGAGCAGAGTACAGGGGGGTGACTTCCTCCCTAGTCCTGCTGGCTACACTATTATTGATACAAGCCATAATGATGTTGGACTTCTTGGCCACCTGGGCACACTGCTGACACCACATATAGTGGTATCTCATCTGGAATTCTCTATGTATTCTAGGCCACAGGCATTATTCCGTATTAAAATTCTTTTGATAGGAAGGGTCTGCAGAAGAAATGCAATCAAAATGCTTATGGGGAAGAAAAAACACGATCACAAACATACAAACATAAGGAAACAAATGTAACCCATTTGGATGGTGAAAGCCTGAACAAACTGTAAAGTGTTTTCACTTGGGGAACAAGAAATAAAGAGGAATGTGACAAGTACTTATAATACTGTGGCAGATCAACCAGTTCTTATCTTTCTAGCTCTAACATAAAAAGCTTACATTCAAGGAAGTTAAAAGGTGAGGAATTCAAAACAGAACATATGCAAAAGATTTACAGAATTCATTGTCTCAGGTAGTCACCAGTATCAAGAAAATAAACAATTACTGTGAAATGGTTATTAAAAAACTTTTTTTTTTTCCTCCTTTTAAAACAGCCTTAAGTTACTTGCTATGGGAATAATGGAATTTAATTAACCTTCTCTACCTAAGAGGGGATTATTATTAAGCCTCTGGTATTATCTGTCATCAGAGATGGTACAGAATACAATGGAGTCTGAATCTGAGCAGGAAGTACAATTTCAACGTTTAGCACTGTTTTGACAATAAAGAAAAGTTATCCTTTGCAGAATGTGAGGACAGAATTTCTATTGCTACTTGGAATTGTTTGCTACTTTAAATCAGAACTACTTCAGGTCTGCTTGGACCATTTCTATTTGGGCTTTGAATCATGCTGTTACTCTAAGATAAAGAGATGCTGGAATGGAAGTGTTAAACATGCTCTTTTAGCTGATGAACCTGTCACTTCTTCAGCTCTTCCATGTGCTACAAGGAAGAAATCGCAATAATAATAATAATATATCACAATAATAATAATAAAATCCCAAACATTGCTTTGTGGAGTACACTCTGTAATCATCTTCTAAGTGCACTTATTTTGTGATAGAGCCATCAGCCTGAGCAAATGCTTTGCCCTATTTAGACTATAAATAATTTGTCAGTGTTAATTGATGGTCCTGTATGTAGGTTTTCTGAAACCATGCCAAAAAAACAGACATTTTACCACAGAACAGAATAAGCAAAATCCTGCCAAAAATACCATCTCTCTGAACTACATCTCTACAAAGAGCAAGAAAGTAACTTAAACAAAAAATTTAAGAAGCAAATAAATGAACCCTCCCCCTGCCATAGTGCATTAAAACAACACAGGGTTAGACCTTAGTGTTTCAAAGGTTTCCAGAGGTCTCCCCATGATAATAATTCTCCAAGAAGCAACCGAAAAATACTGCTAACAATGCAATTCCTTGTTTCAGTCTTCATTCTTTGTTCCAAAACTGTGAAAAAGCATTGTTACAACAAGCTCTGGGATGATTACAAAGGTAACCTGGGACACAAAGAGGATCAGTGCACTAGATCTTTTTCAAAGAGGATTTATTCATGCTTACTATAATGCAAGAGACATTAAAAAACATTTTTGTGAAAATTCTTGTTAATTAAAATCCAGTTATTCAATGACTGCTCTTTTTGGCATCTCCAGAAAATAAATGCTCAAGGTCTTGAAAGAAAGAAAAGATAACTCAGTGAGCAATTTACCATAAAAGAAGGATTTCCCCCCGCTTTTTTTTTTTTTTTTTTTTTTTTTTTTACTTCTTACCATGCATAATTAATGTGTGATAATACCCATAATGAGTTCCCTAAAACAATTAGTAATGCATCTTCAGTGACCTGCTAATCTGAACATAATGCTTTTAGGATTTGGAGGTGTACCAGTCTCTTTGTGCTTACACACTCACCTCACGTAGAAGCAAAGAAGGCTGCAGAACATAATTTATTATTCTGCATCACATTTCATCAAGTCCCTTAGCAGCTACTTGATACATTATCGAGACAAATGCAAGGAAAAAAAATATTCCTGCATCCCCACCCCCCAAGTAGGGTACCCCAAAGACTAAGAACCAATTATAATCTTTCTTTCTTCTTCCAGTCAGACACATTAAGAGAAAGTAAACCTTGACCAGGTTATTTTTTGTATGGAATTTCAATGACTTTTTTCATCTCCATAAGACAAATACATCCATAAATAAACATGCAGTGCAGTAACAAGGGCAATGTCTGGAACACTTAAGAGCTAAATTACTTTCAAGCCATGCAACATCTCATTTTTCTTCCACAAATATATAATGAAGACTGCCAGCTTGGGGAAGGGGAGGGGGGGGGAGGTAGGCACGCATGCATATACAACCACACACGCCTCAGGAGCAGAGGGAGGAAAAAAATTAACTGCATGAACCGAGAGCATGATAATTAACACAAACAAACAACAAGAAAAAATAGCTTCAAAAGTGTCTCCTTCCTTTAATTGTCTTGTAAATATAAAATAAAGACCTATTATAGACTTAGGGAAAAGGTGTGTGTATACAACAGATCTTCAGAAGTCCTGCATTGTTAGGTGCGGTGAAATATCTAGCGTTCTTTGTATAGCCACTTCCATTACACTTATGGAGCTGTAAGATGAGGTTCGTAATCACAGACTTCATCTTCTAGCCTCGGAGAGGCAAATAAGGGCTAAATGCTTAGACTATTTAGAAGCTAAGGAAGGTGAAGGATTCAGACAATAGACTGAATAGTACCATACTGCATGAAAAGTACATTCCATTAGACTGCTGTGATCTTTGCACCCCAAGTTGGAATACTACTAAAAGCTTAAAAGACGGAGATTGTAATACAGAAAAACCTACACTATTCAATACCTATTTAAGTTGCCTTCCTTTTGACACTATAATTTGTAGACAAGATAAGCATTTATTTTTTTTTTTTTAACAGAGATAAGACTGAAATTGTTCTTTTGTTTGTTTACTGCCTTTTGTTTGTTTATTGCCTTTTTTGATTAACAGACACCAGTTTTAGAATTAATGTCCACCCCACCAGGGAGATATTAACAAAATTTACAAGAAGAAAAGAGTGTGAAGGATTGGGAGAAAAAAAAAAAAAAAAAAGTTTCAGGACTAAACTTTTGCTAAACTTGCTGTATGACCCAAGTGTTTCCAGTTCAGGTGGAAACAGTTAAAGACCTGTTGCTCTGCCTGGACTGTCACAAGTCCATGGGGCCAGATGCAATCCACCCGAGAGTGCTGCAGGAGTTGCCAGATGTGATTGCTGGGCCACTTTCCATCATCTATCAGCAGTCATGGTCATCTGGAGAGGTCCCAGATGACTTGAGACTTGCTAATGTGATGCCCATCAATAAGAAGGGCTGTAAGGAGGACCTGAGGAACTATAGGCCTGTCAGCCTGACCTTGGTGCCAGGAAAGGTGATGGAACAGGTCCATCTTGAATGCAATCACACAGCATATGAAGGACAGCCAGAGGATGAGGCCCAGTCAGCATGAAAGACAAGTCCTGCCTGACCAACCACATCTCCTTCTACGACCAGGTGATCCACCTGGTGGATGAGGGAAAGCCTGTTGATGTAGTCTACCTAGACTTCAGCAAGGCCTTTGACAGTCTCCCACAGTATTCTCCTGGAGAAGCTGGCAGTCCATGGCTTGGACAGGTACACTCTTTGCTGGATGAAAAAATTGGCTGGATGGCTGGGCCCAGAAAGTAGTGGTGAATGGAGTGAAATCCAGCTGGTGACCTGTCACCAGTGGTGTTCCCTCGGGGTTGGTGTTGGGGAACAACACTGACCCCTGGGAAACATCCTCTTTAATACCTTCATTGATTATTTGGATGAGGGAATTGAGTGCACCCTCAGTAAGCTTGCAGACGACACTGAGTTGGTGGGAAGCGTTGATCTGCCCGAGGGTAGGAAGACCCTGCAGAGGGACCAGAACAGGTTGGATTGATGGGCAGAGACCAATGGGATGAGGTTCAACATGGCTAAGTGACAGGTCCTGCACTTTGGTCACAATAACCCCATGCAACACTAAAGGCTTGGGGCAGATTAGCTGGAAAGCTGTGCAGAGGAAAAGGATCTGAAGGTATTGGTTGATGCTCGCCTGAACATGAGCCGGCAGTGTGCCCAGGTGGCCAAGAAGGCCAGTGGCATTCTGGCTTGTGTCAGGAACAGTGTAGCCAGCAGGACCAGGGAGTTTGTGAATATATGTGCACCCTCAGTAAGTTCGCAGATGACACCAAGTTAGGTGCGTGTGTCGATCTGCTTGAGGGTAGGAAAGCTCTGCAGGAGGGTCTGGGTAGGCTGCACCGATGGGCTGAGGTCAACTGCATGAAGTTTAACAAGGCCAAGTGCCGGGTCCTGCACCTGGGGCGCAATAACCCCAAGCAGAGCTACAGGCTGGGAGAGGAATGGTTGGAAAGCTGCCAGGCAGAGAAGGACCTGGGAGTGATGGTGGATAGTTGGCTGAATATGAGCCAGCAGTGTGCTCAGGTGGCCAAGAAGGCCAACGGCATCCTGGCTTGTATCAGGAACAGCGTGACCAGCAGGGCTAGGGAGGTGATCGTCCCCCTGTACTCAGCTCTGGTGAGGCCGCACCTCAAGTACTGTGTTCAGTTTTGGGCCCCTCGCTACAAGAAGGACATCGAGGTGATTGAGCGGGTGCAGAGAAGGGCGACGAAGCTGGTGAGGGGCCTGGAGAACAAGTCCTACGAGGAGCGGCTGAGGGAGCTGGGCTTGTTCAGCCTGGAGAAGAGGAGGCTCAGGGGCGACCTTATCGCTCTTTTTAGGTACCTCAAGGGAGGCTGTAGCGAGGTGGGGGTTGGCCTGTTCTCCCACGTGCCTGGTGACAGGACGAGGGGGAATGGGCTTAAGTTGAGCCAGGGGAGTTTTAGGTTAGATGTTAGGAAGAACTTCTTCACTGAAAGGGTTGTGAGGCACTGGAACAGGCTGCCCAGGGAAGTGGTGGAGTCACCATCCCTGGAAGTCTTCAAAAGACGTTTAGATGTAGAGCTTAGGGATTGGTTTAGTGGAGGGCTGTTAGCGTTAGGTTGGAGGTTGGACTCGATGACCTTGAGGTCTCTTCCAACCTAGAAAATTCTGTGATATGAGAAAACAGAGATGACTTCAGTGGATCTTCCTGAGAATGGGAGAATTACATGTTTCTAAAAGATTATAGGAAAAATAGTGAATTACACATATGCCTAGAGCCTATGATAAATAGAATAAGGAGCAAGTTTTAATGCAGAATCTTTCTTTAATGTTTTTAAGGGAAGATTCAGGACTTCATGATGAAGAAGTTGTTACATACGTATCATTTCTACTAATCAAACTTTACTAACATCCAGTAACTTCTCTTGTATCTCACTCACTGATATTCAGTGCTACCTTGTAGGCTGAGTTCACACTACAAAATTCATAGCTAAGCTAAGAAACATGCAATAGCCTGGCTAAAGTTAAAAGGTGATTTTGTGCCTGTACACTTCTAGTTCTGGCCACCAAGTATTATACACATTTGCTTTTTAGAGTGCTAGGAGATATTCTCATATGTATTATTTATTCATAATTCATTCATTTGAATTTCTAGAGTGTCTGAAAAGAACAGCTTTTTCAACAGGGAAAAAAATAAACAAAAAAATTAACGTCATCCTATTTATTATTTTGCACTGCCCCATAATAGCAGGAATTCACGAGCTATGTCAGCAATGCATCCTAAGTACTGGAATCACACCTTGCTCAAACGCAGTCTAGAAATGTCTTCAGACCCACTGCAGAGCAAGAAAAGTAAAATCTTTATGAATTAAGGAAAAAGTTTTAGTCAAGAACTTTCCTGAGAAAACAACAGCTGGTGTATGCTGTGGTAACTAGGACAGTTCCCAGGGAAACCTATGAACTGGAAGACTGAACTCATCAATTTCAGCAGTGTTCAAAAGGCTGTTTTTCCCATTTTTTTTGAGGAAATATTCTATACTGTGGACAAGATAAGGGCAACCCTCTCCTCTGGTCTGCTTCAGAAGAAACCTTTAGTCCCAGGTTGATACTAAATTGTCTATGGAGCCAATTTTTCTTCATGTTCTAGGAGTGAGACCTGGAACAACTTTTCAAATTATGCTTTGCAAAAGATTAACTGGAAGAGATGTTTAGTTCCTGTGAAACAGACACTGGCTGCTCAGATGATGCAATTTTAGACGTGTTTCTCAAAAGAACTATAAAGTTAGAAAGGGAGACTCCTAATGTGTTTGGCACCTCATCTTGGTTAGAAGGCAGACAAGTGAAAATATCTGGATCTCAAGTCAACTGATATACCCTTTCAGTTTTCATTTACTGTCATCACTTAAGGGTATGTCTGAATGGAACAACTAAACTAATTTGGATACACAAATACAATGACATACTTCATCCATCTCCCGGTCACCCTACATAAACTAACAGTAAAATCTGTCATACATAATCTTAAATTGTCAAGGGAGTGAACTCCACTTTGGCTGTAAACCTGAGCACACAATGTCAACACAGGAACAGCGTTTCCAAGCTCTCATGCAGAGGTTGGTGGATTTACAGCATTGAAACAGTTACCCAGTAGACCCACCATTGTCCGGGGGTGCCATCCCCACCACACAATACACCTTCCAAGGGAGGGTTTATTCTGCTTCACATGGAGTTTGGCCACTATACAGCACAGGATGAAAGGATAAGGGGGATACTGAGAGACCAAAACCTTGCATGTAAGAGACTCCAAAGGAGCACTCAGAGAAAACTGCAAGGAAATAATCTGTGAAAAAGCACACCAAGTAAACATGCACACTAGAAATACAGAATCACAGAATCACAGAATCACCTAGGTTGGAAAAGACCTCAAGATCATTGAGTCCAACCTCTGACCTAACGCTAACGAGTCCTCCACTAAACCATATCGCTAAGTTCAACATCTAAACATCTTTTAAAGACTTCCAGGGATGGTGACTCCACCACTTCCCTGGGCAGCCCATTCCAATGCCTAACAACCCTCTCAGTAAAGAAGTTCTTCCTAACATCGAACCTAAAACACACCTGGTGCAACTTAAGCCCATTCCCCCTCATCCTGGCAGGGATGTGGGAGAACAGACCAACCCCCACCTTGCTACAGACTCCTTTAATGTACTTAAAGTACATTAAAGTGATAAGTGATAAGGTTGCCCCTGAGCCTCCTTTTCTCCAGGCCAAACAAGCCCAGCTCCCTCAGCCGCTCCTCATAGGACTTGTTCTCCAGGCCCCTCACCAGCTTCGTCGCCCTTCTCTGGACTTGCTCGAGCACCTCCATGTCCTTCTTGTAGCGAGGGGCCCAAAACTGAACACAGTACTCGAGGTGCGGCCTCACCAGAGCCGAGTACAGGGGGACGATCACTTCCCTAGAACTGCTGGCCACACTGCTTATGCAAGACAGGATGCTGTTGGCCTTCTTGGCCACCTGCTGGCTCATATTCAGCCAACTATCCACCAATACTTCCAGGTCCTTCTCCACCAGGCAGCTTTCCAACCACTCATCTCCCAGCCTGTAGCTCTGCTTGGGGTTATTGCGCCCCAGGTGCAGGACCCGGCACTTGGCCTTGTTGAACTTCATGCAGTTGACCTCAGCCCATCGGTGCAGCCTATCCAGATCCTCCTGCAGAGCTTTCCTACCCTCAAGCAGATCGACACACGCACCTAACTTGGTGTCATCTGCGAACTTACTGAGGGTGCACTCAATGCCCTCGTCCAGACCATCGATGAAGATATTAAAGAGGACCGGCCCCAGCACCGAGCCCTGGGGAACACCACTAGTGACCGGCCTCCAACTGGACTTGACTCCATTCACCACGACTCTTTGGGCATGGCTATCCAGCCAGTTTTTAACCCAACGAAGCATATGCCAGTCCAAGCCAAGAGCAGTCAGTTTCTTGAGGAGAATGCTGTGGGAAACGGTGTCAAAAGCCTTACAGAAGTCAAGGTAGACCACGTCCACAGCCTTTCCCTCATCCACCAAGAGTGTCACTTTGTCATAGAAGGAAATCAGGTTCGTCAAGCAGGACCTGCCTTTCATAAACCCTTGCTGACTGGGCCTGGTTGCCCGGTAAGTGCCGCGTGATGACACTCAAGATAATCTGCTCCGTGAGCTTCCCTGGCACTGAGGTCAAACTGACAGGCCTATAGTTCCCCGGGTCTACCCTCTGGCCCTTCTTGTAGATGGGCGTCACGTTTGCTAGCCACCAGCCTACTGGGACCTCCCCTGATAGCTAGGACTACTGATAAATGATGGAAAGCGGCTTGGCCAGCTCCTCTGCCAGTTCTCTCAGTATCCTCAGGTGGATCCCATCTGGCCCCATCGACTTGCGTACATCCAGGTACCATAGCAGGTTGTCAACCATTTCCTCATGGATAGTGAGGGCCACATTCTGCTCCCCATCCCCTTCCACCAGCTCAGGATACTGGGTATCCAGAGAGCAACTGGTTTTGCTGCTAAAGACTGAGGCAAAGGAGGCATTAAGCACCTCCGCCTTTTCCTCATCTTTTGTAACTAAGTTCCCCCCCACATCCAGTAAAGGATGGAGATTCTCCTTAGTCCTCCATTTTGCACTGACGTATTAGTAAAAACATTTTTTGTTGTCTTTGACGGCAGTAGCCAGATTGAGCTCCAGATGAGCTTTGGCCTTTCTAATTTTGTCCCTGCACTGCCTCATAACATCCTTATTGTCCTCCTGAGTGGCCCGCCCTCTTTTCCAAAGATCATAAACCCTCTTTTTTCTTCTAAGCTCAAGCCACAATTCTCTGTTCAGCCAGGCCGGTCTTCTTCCCTGCCGGCTCGTCTTTGGGCACGTGGGGACAGACCACTCCTGTGCTATTAAGATTTCCTTCTTGAAGAGTGCCCAGCCTTTCTGGACTCCTCTGCATTTCAGAACCACCTCCCAAGGGACTCTACCAACCAGTGTCCTGAACAGTTCAAAGTTGGCCCTCCGGAAGTCTAAGACAGCAGTTTTACTAGTCCTCTTCCTGGCTTCTCCAAGAATGGAGAACTCTACCATTTCATGGTCACTCTGCCCAAGACATTTTCCAACCACCACATCTCCCACCAGTCCTTCTCTGTTTGTGAAGAGAAGGTCTAGTGGGGCACCTCCCCTGGTAGGCTCACTAACCAGGGCTCACATACCCATAAGGTTAGAATCTAGCTGCCCCGTACCTTCAACAAGGGTATTCTAACTGCCTGGCTATGCAGGAATGAGAATCAACAAATCAGATGACATAGGCTCTAACTCATTAACGCCTTCATCTGAATTCAATAATGAGTGGTAATTACATCAGTACAGACAAGAAAGTTAAATGGCTTCAGAAGAAAAGGCCCAAATTCTTCCTTCTACTCAGAAATATACCAGCAGCTTGAGAGGGTAGTGGAATGAGTAGTGGAACAACATTCTCCTCCCTCATTCTCCTCTCTTACTCCACAAGTGGCCACTGGCACAAGCAGCATTTGCTTCTGTACAGCACACAACACACATTGAACAATGGTCATCTACTACAAATGCCACTTCATTTGTGCCACTGACTCCAGCCTAATGCTTTGAAAATCGGGTGTACCATGACCATTATAATCACAGGTCCTATAACTAGAAAAAGCACATACCTAGCAATATGCTAAAGTAGCTGGTAAAAACTGTCCAAGGAGACAAGACAGCAGAGAACGGGTATGTCACAATAGTTTAAAGTGTGTGAAAGTGTTTCAGATGAGGAAAAACTGGTAATGTAGGCCTATTCAAAGAAAAGACTAGAGCCAAGGTTAAAGAGACAACAATTCATGCACATTTGAACTACGTTGAAAAATGTCTATGCATTTTTGCATTTAAAGCTTTTGTTACTTCTAAAATAAAATGTCTTATTTGCAAATTGTAAACATTCAAAAAAAAAGTACATGTCAATTTATTTAAAAAATGGAAAAGGGGCAGATTATGATGACTAAATTACATGACTTCAACAGCAGGTATCCCAATTTACAGTTCAATACACCATTCAGAATGACTGTTTGTGCCTTTGTAATTTCTGTGCCTTATTTAGAGTTCTCTTAATAAATTCAATCTCCAGCTATACATAAGAAACAACAAAAACACCACTAATAAAATAACTAGTTATCTGAAAACCGTAATGACTGAAATACGTATACGGGGTGAAGTTAATGGAAAAACAAAGGAGAAACATTTAAATAATAATACTTAAAAAAAAAAAAAAATCACAGAATGGTTAGGGTTGGAAGGGACTTTGAAGACCATCTAATTCCAACCCCCTGCCACAGGCAGGGACACATCCCACTAGATCGGATTGCTCAAAGCCCCATCCAATCTGGCCTTAAACACTTCCAGGGACGGAGCACCCATAGCTTCTCTGGGCAATCTGTTCCAGTGCCTCATAACCCCCAGTTGTAAAAAAAAAAATCCTTCCAAATATCTAATCTAAATCTACCTTCTTGTAGTTTAAAGCCATTACCCCTTGTCCTGTTACTATACTCCCTGACAAAGAGTCCCTTTCTAGCTTTCTTGTAGGCCCACTTTAAGTACTGAAAGGGCACAATGAGGTCTCTCTGGAGCCTTCTCTTATCCAGGGTGAACAACCCCAGCTCTCTCAGCCTGTCTTTGTAGGAGAGAGTGTAGAGTGCTCCAGCCCTCTGATCACCTTTGTGGCCTCCTCTGAACTCATTCTAATATGTCCGTGTCCTTTTCGTGCTGGGGGCCCCAGAGCGAAATTCAACACTCCAGGTGCAGTCTCACAAGAGCAGAGCAGAGGACGGGAATCAACTCCCTCGACCTGCTGGCCACACTTCTTTTGGTGCAGCCCAGGATATGGTTGGCTTTCTGGGCTGCAAGTGCACATTGCTGGCTCATCACATTGAGCTTCTCATCAACCAACACCAAGTCCATTTGCTCCATCCATTCTCTACACAGTTCATATTTGTGCTTGGGATCGTCCCAGTCCAGGTGCAGGACCTTGCACTTGGCCTTGCTGAAAATCATGGAGTTTGCACAGGCCCACCTCTCCAGATACCTCTTGATAGCATCCCATCCCTCCAGCATGTCAACCACCCCACACAGCTTGGTGTCACTGGCAAACTTGCTGAGGGCATACTCAATCCCAGTGTTATGTCACCAACAAAGATGTTAAATAGCACCAGTCCCAATACCAAGCCTTGAAGAACACCACTCGTTAATGATCTCCACCTGGACATTGAGCCATTGACTGCAATTCTTTGAGTGTAACTATCCAGACAACTGCTTACCCACAGAGTGGTCCACTCTCATCCACAGAGATTATATAGTTTATATATAGCTTTTATCATTGGGGACAGTGTCAAATGCTTTGCACAAGTCCAGGCAGATGATGTCAGCTGCACTTCCCCTATCCACCAATGCTGTAATCCCGTTGTAGAAGGCTACCAGATTTATCAGGCACAGTCTGCCCTTAGTGAAGCCATGTTGACTTCACTGATGAAGGGATAAGAAATAAAATTTTGTTTTTTTTTTTACACCTACTTTTTACACAAGCTCACACTAGTGGTGGTCACATTAAGTGCCTTATCCGTCTTCTAACCCTTTGTTTTCCTTGTACAATATAGACTAATATTGCAACATGTTCTCAATGTTCTGAATTTCCATTACTTTCTCAACACATCTTTTGTAGGAAAAAAATTCTCTTTGAACTTTTTTTTTCTACGACAGAGTCCACTGAGACTCATAATTTCTAATGCCATTTAATTTTTAATGATCTCTCACTAGATTTGGTACAGAGATTATTCATAACTGTGGGATCAATTAATTAATTAGAAATGGAATAGACCGCAAAGAAATACAGTGTTTTAAATTAATACAAAAGTTTAAATCATTTGGAATTTTTTAAATAGAACAGGCTGAGTCTTCATAAAAGAGTTATGTCCACTTATCTTACTCCAACGTTCTCTTCTTTTTAATGGAAGGATACAAATGGTATTTGTTTTTAACTGCACCACTAAAGAGATCTTTTATTTTACAGAAAAAGTATATGCAAAACAACCAAAGTATTGGAAAGAAAGGCCTTAACCCTCCACATCTTGAAGCACATAAATAATTAATTCATGTG
Organism: Aythya ferina; assembly: GCF_964211825.1. Classification (NCBI taxonomy): domain Eukaryota; kingdom Metazoa; phylum Chordata; class Aves; order Anseriformes; family Anatidae; genus Aythya; species Aythya ferina. The sequence continues at coordinate 75,063,069 of NC_140296.1, forward strand.
CTTTTAATGACATGAATATATTGAAAGTATGTTTACATGTTTGCATGAGAATGTCTGAAGTTTGAGCTCTAGAGCCATTTTTATTCAGTAGCATAAAATTTATTGTCATGAAACAAAATTTCCTCAAGATAGCATTGAAAACTGATAGTTGGTATATTTTAAGTATACATACATGGCAATAGAAAGGTTTTTAAAACTTGTTTCTTAAAGGATGCTCATTAAAAACAAAGAAGAATATTCTAATATTTATAAATTCCAAAAGCATGTTTTAAAGTAATTTAAGTTCTTTAATTCAAACTGGAACAAAAAACATCATTTATCAAAAACACTTTTGTTTTCTTACTTTTTTTCAGATCAAGCTGGTGAACTGTATAGCTAAATTTACCAAGTTTCAAAGCACTGTCATCAATGAAACTCTGCTTTTGCAGCACATTCTAAAGGTTCCTTTAAAAGGGATTCCCTTTGTAAAAATCTGAACCATAGCAAAATAGTAAATAATTAATTCTAAGAGAATTTGAAATAATTTGTTATCCAAATTATGTTCATATAAAGGTGGGAAATAATGATGATAAAAACACTTTTCTTTTTGTGTGTGTGTGTGTGTAGGTAATAGTCTAAATAAAATATATGAAAAGGAAAACAATGTTTGGAACACTGTGGACTGAAATATCTAAAATATTCAAACACAAATTGTTTCTCAGGTTACATATGTACAGCTCCATCTGGTTTGGACACAAGTTTCAATTGTGTATTTTAAAGCAGAATTTGGCATATATTAAAATTAAAAAAAAAACACCTTAATTTAGTAAAAGACAAAAACTGTAGTATTCAACTGCAGATCATATTCTGATTACCTGACAGATTTAATTAATAATTCATATGACTATGTGTCATATGTATTAATAGTGTTGTAAGTTCATATAAAACTTCATGTATCAAAAGACAGTAAGGCTTAGGCTGAATTTGCAGTATGTATCTTGTTTGAAATTTCTGTTGTCACCATTATGCTTATTAAATCCCTAGTTAATTAAAGAGTGAAAAAAAAAAAAAAGCCAACATTTAAGAAATTCCCAGATGGACAACTTCTACTTCCCTTCAGTTATACTAAAGAAGCCATCATGTGCATTTTTATCTGATTTTAGAACTGCCTCCTTATAGAAGGCTGTCTGAGGCTGATATATCACTACGGCTAAGTTCTGGATTTGGTCTTCTAGAGCTATGTCGTATTTTTGGCTTGGATTATTATAGCAGTTTTGAAGTATGTCTCCTGATAGTCCTCAGTGGGTATGTGATGTGTTTCACTGAACAGTTTTTGGGTGTACTAGATTGTTTTAGTGGGAAGTTAACTGGAAGTTCTCTGCAGGTACATATTAAATGATCTCCAACCTTGTTTGCATGTGGGGTGGGTATTTTAATTTTTTTATATTGTTTTGTTTTTTGTTTTCATGATTTTATCTCTTAAAATTACAATCATATTGTGACCTTTCTGAAATAGAAACATGAACTAGGAGCATTGGGAAAGCTGTCCCTCTAGATATTGGGCTCCTCACATGTGCAGATGACTAAACTGGGAGGAGCTGTTGACTCCATCAAGGGCAGAGAAATCATGACAAATTAGAGGTCCTGGCAATATAATATACAATACACAAAAATATAAATACACAACAATATAAAGTTTAACAAAAGCAAGGGATGGATTTTGTACCTGGGATGGGGTAACCCTGGCTATACAGACAGAGGGACAAAAGGCTAGCAGGGCAAGCAGCCCTGTAGAAAGGGATCGGGGGGTTCTGGTTGGTGGCAAGTTGAACGTGAGCCAGCAGTGTGCCCTGGAAGCCAAATAGGCCAACTATTGCCTGGGATGCAACACACACAACAGCACTGCTAGCCAGTCAAGGGCAGGGATTATCCCACCCTGCTGGTACACCTTTACTTAGAGTACTGTGTGCAGTTTTGGGTTCCACGGTATAAAAAGGACATAAAACTATTAAAGAGCTTCCAAAGGAGGGTAACAAAGATGGTGAAGAGGACAAGACATATGAGGAGCAGCTGAGGTCCATTGGTTTGTTCAGCCCAGAGCAGAGGAGGCTGAGGGGAGGCCTCATAGCAGCCTGCAGCTCCCTCATGAGGCAGGCACTGAGCTCTGCTCTCTGGGGTCAGCGACAGGACCCGAGGGAACAGCATGGAGCTGGGACAGGGGAGGGTCAGGCTGGTTGTTAGGAAAAGGTTCTGCACCCAGAGGGTGGTCAGGCACTGGGACAGGCTCCCCAAGAGCCTTGGTCACAGCACCAAGCCTGCTAGAGTTCAAGAAGCATTTGGTCAACACTCTCAGACAGATGGTCTCATTTTTGGGTGCTCCTGTGTGGAGCTATGAGTTGGATGCAATGACCCTTTTGGGTCCCTTTCAACTTAGGATATTTTTATGATTCTATATATAACGTTTGTCACTACCAACATTGACATTACATTTCCTTCCCCGTCCTTCAGATATGACACCAAATGTGTGACCAAATATGTCCTGTCTTTATATCAATTCTCAATACCTTTTGCTCTTTTGCTTTCAGAATTATAGAACATCTTACACCAACACCTCCAACCAACTGAAATGTATGCAATAAGCACCTTTGTCATCCTGTTTCACAAAAAGAGATGCCACACAGCATTACAGGAGCATAACTTGATCTTATATGCTCTGGACATACAGTTAAAGAAGCAAGAATAATTTTCTATGAAAGCAACATTAACCTGCGGTTTCAAGATGGAGCAAGAGAGAACTACAAAAACAGTGTAACAAAACTTTGCTACGTGTTTTTAACTCACCTCTCACTTTCTCCAAAATCCTGGGCTATTGCTTCCCAATATTTGCTCTCAGGTAAGCATTAATATATTCTAAATACATAACTACTGGACTCTGTTGTAGATTTACAGCCTTACTACTCAGAATCTGCAGAGTTCTGCAGCATTTAGAATATACCATACAAGGCCTACACACACAAAAACCTAACATATCCACACAGCAGTCATCTGCATGAATATGGTCAAGTATATTGGGGGTAACTTTTTCAAGTGAAGTTGATACACATACACAGAATGACGAGAGGATGTGCAAGAGAAAAAAAAAAAAAAAAAAAAAAAAGATGGTTAACACTGTTCATAGTATGCTACATTCACTGCAACATATTTCACCAATTCCCAGACAGCAAAAATACTATTTGGGCTCCGGATGAGAATTTAAAGCATGAAAGGCTGAGGAATCTTAGCTAATTGTTCCATATATATTTGTGTACACATTTCTTCTCAACAACCCTACTGAGAAATCAGTAATCACAGTCTATCCCACTTAAAGCTGTTTCTTAAAAATTAGTATCTAATACATTTTTCTGCAGTAATGAAACTCCTAAACTTCAGAATTTATGTTTCATCAGGATAGACAAGAAGTGAAAAAAAATATTTTAAGAAGAATGGCAATTTGGTTTGAAATATAAGTGAACACATCACTTTAACTGACTACCAATTTATCTTTCAGATATTCTCCCTACAGATTTCTATTTCAAAATCAAGTCTGGAAAGTTATATATGAGTGAGAATCTACACATCTCTACTACTTGAGAAAGATTGCTCAAACTGATCTGTTTTAAATCAGAAAAAAAAAAAAGAAAAGAAAGAAATACAATCTCAAAGATTTAGAATGCAAGAGGAAAGAGATGGCTTAGAAAAATATATACCCTCTTTACAAAGAAGTATCTTTAATGTTCAGATATTTAAAAGGTAAATCAGCTGCAGAAGTATGAAAAGCAAACTGATCTATCTTTAAATAACTGTTTCTGAACTTTGAGTAGTGAAGTTATGCTTGCAGATTTATGCAGAGAGAGAAAAATCATTAAAGTTTCCTATTACTACACAGTATCATGCAGTAAATCAGAGCAATCTGCATTACAAACTTTATATACACTGAAAGGGAATAATAACACTTTCCAACAACCTCTAGCTTAAACAATATAAACATCGGGGAAAAAAAAAAGAGGTTGCTGACTTTTCAAATGTTTGTATTAAATCTTAACCTAAACATTTATCATAGTCAATCAATCAATAAATAAAAACCGAAACGTAGCCTGGACAGTATACCCCTAACTTTTCAGTTCATTTATTCCCTCCCCTCCTTACCTTCTCTGGAGCTGCAGGAGGGTGAAATCTCTTTGCACAAACTAGAAATCCATCAGGCTGTGGTTTGCCACTCTTCACCTCAGGGTCATCTCCCAACACAATATGATGAAAAAGACCGAAGAAGTCTTTGTGTCTGGCTGTTTTCATCTGAAATGTCACTTCAGCTGAGCTAGTGGCAACAGCTATGGGTATGTTGTGCTTGTGTAAATGCCGGATCAGCTTATCAACCCCTGCAAGACAAATACATTATATGTATATATGCATATCCATAGGTATTCGTATTAATATTTTTTCTTAATTACAACACATTTGGCAATACTTCAACAATGTTGTCATACTGAATATAATATTTTACTTTGATCATTTAAGTGTCAAAGAGAATTCTTGTTATGTATGAAATGTTCTTGCTCCATGCAAAGATCATAGAATATTCCTCAAGGTATATATTTATTCTGTTATCACAATGTTTTTCTCAAAATACGCCAAAGATTACTTGAATATCATTGTATACCCTTCCCAATCTCGTTCAGTAAGGTCCTCAACATTATTATGTTCATTATTTCAAATTCTCTGTAAGTGGAAGAAAAACACAGGAAAACAGTTCCTTTTCACACATACACCTGGAGTTATGCTCCTAGAAAACAAACAAAAATACATAGATAGATAGATGGATCAAGGTCAAAAAATATGCTCTTCTCACTGACTGGTACAGTCTTTAATTTCTGAAGCAGGTAACCAACTGGCTTAAACCAGCCCCTAAGAGTGCTCAGTTTCTCTTTAGCAATTACTAGAGAAAGTAACTGGGCAGAATAGAGGAGTTGTCAATCACAGTTGTTAATACCAGAGCTTTATCTATTGATGCTGTGAACCCAGAGTAATGAACACCTTGAACATAATAGGTAGAAACTTCAATCTGATCCAATCTTCTAGTGAAGGTTAATGTAGGGAAAAGTGGAAACATGGCAGCCTATGTAAGAAGAAAACATGCTTCATTATTCAGTGCAAGTTTTGAGTTTCTTGTGCAAAGGTTTCAATGTTTCTTCACAGCAGCATTCTGAATGCAGGTTACCTCTCTTCAGATAACTAATTTTCTTCAGTCCCACAGCTTCAGCTCATCTGTCAGTACATGTTTACTCTACACTTCTATTGGAGGTAGCCAGCTACAGAAAAGCACTGTTGCTGAAAGGTCATTTCTTCAGCGTCATTTCTTTCTCTTATATTCCCTCAGCTCTTCTCATGATTCCAGTGTGTAAATATGTCTGTGTGCATGTTTACTTTCTCTTTTTGACTGTCCTAGCTAAAAGGGAGCTAGAATGCAGCTGTCCTTAACACCTTCAGACAGCAAAGATATATATTACTCGGAAAATGCACTTCAAAAATGTCTTTAAAATGATTTCTTGAATATGTGCAAACAGCAAAATAGATTAGAAAAAATTAAATATACAATAGGAAAATCAGCTGTGCAGAAAAAAAATAAATTGCATATGGAAGAATAGCTTGCATAACTTAGCAAGATGAAGACAGCAGCAGTAGAAAAATATTTTCATTCAGTGTTTATTATTTATTTTGAAAAACTATACATCAACAAAATCCATTTTTTGTTTGAGTCAATTACCACCAATATAGCTCTAGACAGTTACCACCACATTGAATTACTAATATGATTACTGTGTTAATTCCTAATAATTCTTTATTAGGAAGATAATATCTTTTTTAGTATCTTCCTTTTGCCTTTTTTTCTCAAAAAAAAAACCAACAACCACAGGTGGGGAACTGATTGAAAGATACAGAAGCAGCTTCCACTGGCACATACTTTGTTGCTAAATTCACCTACAGCTACAAAGCACTTTCAAATGAAGACTTCAGTTACATCAAAAACAACAAATCAAAAACGCAATGTCTCTGAAGAAGTACAATGGAAGTTCTTGTGAACTCACTAACTTCTAACTTACTTACTACCATGTAAGGTATCAAGATCCATCCACCACAGAAGGACCCACCTGCTACGCTTCTTCAGACCATCCTCTACCCCTCCCGCTGAAAGTTCAGCTACATGGAGCAATTCATTTTTTTTCTTCTAGTCTTAAAGCAGTCATTGATTAAAAACAATAACAACAACAAAAAAGAAAGAACAAAAGAAATAAAGTTCCCCATTTTTCCAGCGTGAGGATATAGTCTTGATGTACTACATAAATAGTGACAAACCTAGAGAGCACAGCATAATTTCCTTCAAGAAATCATAACAAGATCAGGAATATATATGTTACTTTGTTATACTTTATTTCCAAATGTACTCTTTTCATCTTAAATCATCAAAAAGGTAAATGATGTTTCTTTCCTCTATCCCTAATAAGATCGAAAACAGACACAGAAGCTTACTACATTTCATACGCCATAGTTACGCACTGATGGCTACTGGAAAGAAATTAGGTAAAAAGAATTCTAAGCTAAATTTAGGTAAGGAAGCAAAAAAGGAGGATCAACTTTAAACATCAGCATGTTTAAAAACAGATTAATCACAAATGTCAATGAAGTTAGCAACTCTGAGGGAGAAAAAAAATACAATAAAACCTAAACCAAGAGAAAGGAGTGATTTCTCCTGAGACCACAAACACATTTTGGGAAAAAAAAAAAAAAAAAAGAGATCAATACTTTTTTTCTGAAAGGTGCACCATATAGAATGTATACATTATTTTATTTTATTTTTGAAGGAAATATTATTCCTCCACTAGTCTCCTAATGTGCTCTTCATTCTCTTTAGAGTCTGCTGAAACCACAGTAACAACTAACACATTGGATCAACTGAGAAACTTAAATTAAGACTTACCCTGAACAACAACAAAATCCTTGGGCTAACTCACATTTTCCTTCTCAGTGACCAATACAAACATGAAGTGTAAAAGTTCAGGAAACCAAAAAATGCTATGCTAAAATGATTTGTCTAAAATAGTTCCTTTCTAATTATTTATGTGCTGTTACAACATTGTATTCTACATGATTTTCCCCTCCCAACCCCGAGGTTGGAAGGGAGCTCTGGAGATCATCCGGTCCAGCCCCCTTGCTCAAGCTGAGTCACCTAAAGCTGGCTGACCAGGACCACACCAGGCAGCTTTTGAAGATCTCCAGGGAGGAAGACTCCAAAACCTCTCTCTGGGCAACCTCAACCTGCACAGCAAAGTGTTTCCTGATGTTCAGATAGAAACTGTTTGTGCCCACTGCCTCTTGTCCTGCCACTGGGCACCACTGAGCCCAGCCTGGCTCTGTCATCTCAGCATCCTCCCTTCAGGTATTCATACTCATTGATGAGATCCCCCCGAGCCTCCTATTCTCCAGACTGATCAGTCCCAGCTCTCTCAGCCTATCCTCAAAGGAGCTATGCACCACTCCCTTGTTCAACCTGGTAGCCCTACATTGGTCTGTTTCCAGTATGTCTCTTGTACTGGGAGCCCCAGAACTGGACACAGCACTCCAGGTGTGGCCTTATCGAGCTGAGTAGAGGGGGAGGATCACCTTTTTTGACCTATTGGCAACACTTGGCCTAATGCAGCCAAGAATACTGTTAGCCTTCTTAGTAGCAAGTGCACATTGCTGACTCATGTTCAATTTGCCCTTTTCTGTCACCCTGCTTTCCAGCTGGGTGGCCACAGGTGCTTGGGGTTGTTCCTGCCCAGGTGTAGGACTCTACATTTCTCCTTGTTGAACTTCATGAGATTCTTGTCAACCCACCTCTCGAGCTTGTTGGGGTCCCTCTGGATGGCAGCATGGCCCTCTGGTGCCATCCCTCCAGCCAGGCCCTCCAATTCATATCATCTGAGGGTGCACTCTACCCCATCATCCAGATTGTTAATGAAGGTGTTAAAACAGGACTGGACCCTGTACTGACCCCTGGGGTATACTACTTGTTGCTGGCCTCTAACTAGACTTTGCACCACTCACCACTACCCTCCAGGCTTGGCTACCCAGTCAGCCTTTTCAATCCACCTCATTGTCTGCTCATCCAGCCCATACTTCAACAGCATCTCTACGAGGACCTTATGGAGGACAGTATCAAAGGCCTTACACGAAGCCCAGGAAGACAATATGCACTGCTCTCTCACTTTCAGTTATCTCCTCTTTTTAGTTATCACATTTTATACTAAAATGGCATTATTCATTATGAAGTAAAAATTAATAATACATTTGTAATACCTGTAACCTAACTCAATTTGATGGAAAACAAAGTAAACTTTGATTTTCCTTTTAGTTTTATAAAAATGTGACCTGTTTCATACAAGATATTTCAGAATGGTAAATGACATACACATTTTTGCTAGACTTTATTCAGCATACTTCCAAATTGCCCTATCATCCCTTTTCCTCTGTTTGCCTACCACTGCACAGGACACTGTTCTTAACATGCATCACTACTGGAGTTTCAGAGTGAAATCTATTTCCTGCAGAATGCCTCCAGACAAATATGGAGATAATATAAAGCTGTTCTATTTTTTTTTCCTTGTACAGATTTCCAACCAAACTTCTGTCTTATAAAACATTTTATATATATATATTTTTCTCTTTTCCTGAAGTGAAGTTTGTATGAACGTGTTATAGTAGACTATAAGAATGTTTTGAGATAGAAAGGAAAATAATGTTCATCACAAACAGGGCAAATATATGAGATGGGGAAAATGATTATTTATTCCACTTCAGTGAACCATAATTTGTTTCCTCAGTTCAACAGTTGAATGTTTTCCATTGTTCATATTTCTGCCTGCAGTCTATTCACTTGAAACCATAACTACACCATCAGGCAGACAATTGCACACTAAGCTCTGCCAGTATCTTAACCTGAAAATTCCCTGTTTGATGATCTTCTTGGTATGGTCAAAATCCTACAGTCTTGTGGCTTCAGGAATACAGCTGGCTTGCGTACAGCAAGCAGAGTGCAAGAACAGTACCACATAAATACTAGGCCTGTAGGGACAATCCCAAAGTCTTTCCTAAGCGTCTATTACAATCCTAAAAAGATGAACATTAACTATGTATGAGAAAACCCCTAAAAAATTAATGGAAGTCCCCGGGGCCTTCTCTTGAACAAAACCATGGGCTGTATACAGGATCACAGGAAGCTAGTATAATAAAATTCACAAGCTATCTCTTAAGCTTCAAAATTAGATCTCAAATAAGCAAACAGTGGCATTTTCAGGGGCAAATCCGTTCATGAAATCACCATGTACCACACCTCCTGTTCATCTTCCTTGCATGCCTCCTATGTACTAATTACATCTAAACACTATTTAACAATATTTTACCTATTATGCAACCCCCTGCTGTAATTTTGGAGCTTGTCTATGCTATGTAGTCCATGCTAATATAACTATTTTTGCAAAGTCTTTTAACTGAGATGCAGCGTATTCTGCAGAAGAAACAAGGCTACAGAGTTGTATTGTTTAGACAACACTGTCTTGATCAACACTGTCTTGATCACTGAAATTTTTGTTGGAAAAGGTATACTGGTCACCATGCACTTTCTTCACATAGTTTGCCAATAAATTATGAGCCCAAATACAACTTTACTCTCTTTTTTGCGGACTTTCAGCACTCCCTCTAAGATGATCTTTGATACACCTATCACAGTGTTGCTCCTTATTCTCTGTTCCAGAGACAGAGTTAGCTTTCTACTCACACTAACAGCATGAGAGCAGAGGACACCTGACCTCAGGGTCATCAAAACTAAGGCAGTTCAGAGACCCAAATTCAAGTCTGCAACATATTACACAAAACAAGTAGTCCGTGAGGTTTCAGTAAGTATTTGAAATAAAAGATTTACTGCTGAGAACATGGATAAAGGAAACCAAAGTGCACCATGCATTGTGTAAATTAGCTATGTACATGCATTATGCATGTCTTGTATGATTTATGTCCAGTTGTGCACAAATGGAAATCTTAAGGATAAATATAGCAACTGCATTAAAAGACTGCTCCTCTTTTTCAAAATCATTTGCAGTTACTACACTGAACATAATATCAGACCCAACTTTAAGCTCTTCAAGATTTCATCACTCTTTTTAATCAAAGAAAAGCTAACATTGTCACTCAGGGCTTTGTCAAGTTGATTGGATTTCTAGCCAATTCAATGATAATCCTTTAAGATCATAAAAGCAATTCTACAGTAAAAACCTCAGCAGCATCAAAACACAAAAAACACCCAAAGAGGAAAAATATCTTACTGAGAACAATAAAAAGCTGTCTGTTCATCTAAGGAAAAAAAAAATTTAAATCAGTTTGTATGTAGTCTGTTGTGTTACAACAGCTCCAAGCCCATCACCACAGCACTATTCATTATCTGCACGTTCTCAATCCTCAAGTGAATTTAGCATTGCTGCTGTTATGATGATAAAGTGATGGAGGTGGGGCTATCCACCACTTGGTGTAATTGCCATGAATCTCATGAGACTGTGGAAATATATCTCTCATATCCACCTGTTTCTTTTCTGTTCTGAGATATCATTTTAAAAATGCTATTTGTAATAGTACATTATTCTTTCACTGAGCTACAAAACTGGAGATGGAAACTAATAACCTACACCCCAAATTGGAAGGTAGTTGGCTATTAATAAAGAATTCTATCTTCTCATCTTATTGCTCTCTAAAGAGTGCCAAAGACTCTTCTGTTGGCATAGAGTCTCCCTGTTCACCAAGCCAGTTAATCTTGCCATAGTCTGGACATCCTGACACATATATAGCCATGGAAAAAAATATAAGTTCTAAATTTTACATAATTCAACACCTCCAGCAACTGTATTGATAACTTCCTGGTGAAAGCATTTTTGGGTTGCAATTCTTCAGGACTTACTGCAATGGAGAAGTGTTTGAAACCAGCCAAACAGACCGGATCGTTCCCAGTTTGCAGCTAATTGATGGATCTCCATGGATTACAGGCTCCCTGAGACCAGCATGGCCTTACCAGAGTTTCCTACCATTAAAACAATAATAGTAAGGAAAAGAAAAAACAGACTTCCTACTATGTTGTATACCTGTTAAGGGCACAAACATTAATCAAGGAAACAACAGCTAAGCAAACTAGACTGCTGGTTGAATGGAACTGCTCAAGAAAAAAAGACGTAAGGCTTTAAAATAAGTTGTCACTGGAACTTGTATTTCTTTCCTTCTCTTTTTGTAATTTCTGACTGGCTTGATGTGGTACTAAAACTTAGCTATGAAATTACTTCCTCATGCTTGCAAAAGACAGCCAACCATAAGTGAATATGAAAATGGTTTCCATATCACATTCTGCACTGGCCGAACAGGAATTGCAAACAAGAAATCCCAGCTAGCAGGAAGATGATCCAGTGGTGGAAAACTTCTGAAAGGAGCACACAATCCTTAAGCATCTGTACCTTGTAATGGTGATGAGCCAAAAAGTGCAGACTGCTATGAAATAACGGCATTAATTTCATACCTGTGACATGATTGTAGTAGCTATTGGCAGCTGAGTTACCTTGAGTTAGATTTTTCTGGCTGTGTGTATATTCTGGGTTTGTGCTAAGCCCCAGTACACCTATACATGACATGTATAGGCAAATGTACATATGCATGGTTTTCTTCTGTTCCACTTGTCATTCCTTCTGATGATCTACTTCCCGGCAATGCAGTACAACGTTTGCAGAAACAAAAAGTCTGCTATGTTACTCTTGCAGATAACAATGTCTGCACTCTGACAGAAATATTTAGAAAAGCAGCACAAGCAGCAGCCCTGTCATTTTGTCAGCACTGTCTTGAATTAATTCCTTGCCACACTAAATCAAAACTAGCTTACCCTAGGATTCTTTCAGAACTAAAAATAACAATGAAAAACTCACAAATACTGGAAAAGTCCCTATTAGAAATGGATACATCCTCTTCATAGATTAACTTTGTACTTGACCATAGCTTGATGTATTGAAGCTTGCCAGTCAAGTTCAGCCATACTGAAATCTTCCAGCTTGCACTTTCATCCACTAATGTCTCTTAAAACCATTATAGAGTGGCATGGCTTTGATACACACTGTCAGGCAAAACTACCATACCATCCCTAACCATGGCTGACATATCTGTCACTTACTGGATTTGAAAATTAAAAAAAGAGTTGTACTACTGGCACAAACGTGTGCATAGCACATTCTATGTCCAGAAACAAGTGCTGCTTTCCTTGAGTTACTTTTTCAAATACTTTTTGTCACCATTTAGCACTGTTCTCCATCAATCCAAATTTAAATCTTATTTCTTGGAAAAGCTGTAGAAATGGATTGAAAATAGAACCTCACCTACCTATTAACTGCCAAAAAATAGTCATGTCAGTCATCTTACACCATTATTAAATATCATGACAATTAACTTTCACTTTGGGGTATTTACCTACAACAACATGAAATACAAGTTTAGTCAGAGAACTCTGTAAGCACAAGATGTCACCACAGCCTTACATCTTATACAACAGCTGCATTAAGTTCATTCTTAATTAAAGAACATTAAGAGACTATAAACCTCCGAAGATTATATAAATATCCTCACAAGAGACATGAGAAAGGTATTAGATTAAAAAAATCTGGTTATCAGATTGAAGCACAGGTTAGTCCTTAAATAAAACAAATACCAAGTAGCTAGTGCCATTTCTTTTTAGATTACTGACATTAACCTGTCTTTCTCAAAATTCATGGCAATTCAGCTTGTATCTCATATAATGCTACCAAGTACAAATGTTATTAATTCACTGACCAAGGCTGCCTTTGCTCCCCATAGTGGCCAGTAAGCATAAAGTATTTAAGTTCACATCAATTCTGCTTCAGAAAATTGCCTGAAGAGAGTTATCACATATATTTAGTTAAACTGAAAGGATAACCAGTTGAACAATTCTGGTTATGATAAAAACGTTCATATGCTTGTCCCAGTAAGAATTGTGTTTGTTTTGCCTATAATAGTCTAGCTTCAGTGAGCACAGAATTCACTTTTTGAAGTCAGGAACAGTGCAAAACTTAATGTTTCCTCTGGTTAATCTGTTCCATCATCTCTCTGCATCTCTTTTCAAGCCAGCTCACCCACTTTATCATAATCCTCAGCAGACATGGAATATCTACTGAACGGCATCTACTATTTGTGCTGCTCCATTACCATGACTCTTCTTTGAGCCTCCTAACATTTCCATCACCAACCTGTCCATCTGGCATTTTCTAAGCCCAGAATAAAGTGTTTTGTTTGTCTTACAAACAATATATGTGCAAAGTTAGTCCCAGAAGTTTGACATGAAAAATGAAAACCAAATCCCTCCATCTTTCTTACTTTCGTATAGATTTTAACTAGGCTTACAGTGTTAGGTGGATCTATGAGAGAGAAAGATGCAATTTCAAAAATCCTGCATATAAAAGGGATCAGCAAGATATATACATAAATTGGCTGCCCAAGAGGCTAAAGTGCTTAAAGCTACCAAATTACACCTTTTGTTCTTGATTCTTTTATTTCTTTTATTTGTTCCTAACATAACACATATTTTTAACATTCAGCCTCTTAATGCATTATAAAACTAGGTATAAAAAGGCAGCTAAAAATTAAAACATTACCATTAATGTGCTGTGACAAACAAGCATGCATTCTAAGAGAAAAAAATCTAAAAATTGGACTTATTTTACTGACACACAGTTATCTCACTTTAAAGTATATACAGATATATTTTATTTCTCTCTCTTTCCCATTCTTTTCCCCTATAAATTTTTGACATTTGCTCCAGAATGTTTAACATTGTACAAAAAGCCAACAGCAATTCCAGTTTCTAGTATTCCTTCTCTTATATGACTGAAGATTTTTCTCTAAGCATCCCACACATAAATGTAATAGAATATAGAAGTATGAATCTTATCTGTGGTGTGAATTCATCCTCTTGCCTATATTGAGGCACCTGGTTTAAGCCACTCATTTTGGCTTCCTGCACAACCACTGGTAAAAGACAAGTATCTTCAGGAAGTGGTTAAACTTACCTGACTTAGGATAACCAGAGAAACCCTCCCTCTCCACTGAAGCACAGGTGGCTCAGATGCCATGCTTAAGTTTCAATGTTCAAATTAGGAGAGATGAATCTCACCTGAAAAAACCCATGGACACATACATTTGCCTGTACACCAAGAAGTATGTTTGTGCTTAAAGTTGGCTTATGCACACAGCCAGAGAAAACTAGATTGAGTTGCACAGCTGCCAACAACTTTTCTAAAGAATATCTAGTTTACAAAACAGAATTTGTGTATATTTACATAATCTTTTTTTCTTCTTTTCTTTAAAACACAAAGAAAACTGCTGTTCAAGTAAACAGGAAAAAATACTCAGTACCCTTTAACAGGAAGGTAGATTAAAAATCTCTGCCTTGGTTAGCATTGACATAATTCCACAAGCAGTTTATAAATACTGAAAAGAAACGTACCTGGCATCAATTCAGCAGTAGGGAATATCTTCTCCTGCTTCATTTTACTTTCATGTAATAACTCTTCTTTGGTTATTGGCAGATCTAGAACATCTCGAATAATCTGTGCCCCTTCTAGTGCTTTTTTACCCATGACCAATGATTTCACATCCCAGGTATACTTCTTTCCAAACCGCCCACAGATCTCTTCAAATACCATTGTATAGAGACGCTCAGTATCTGCCAAAAAATAATGATAAGAAAAAAGATTTCAAACACATGCAGCCACCTTACAAAGAGGAAGGCATAAATGGTCACACAGCAATCTGCCAGAAACAAGAGGGCATATCCAAATGGACAAAATTGCCTCCCTTTACTCAACAAGGAGAAGGCAGACTTCAAAGATCACCTTAGAGGTACCTGGGTTTTTCAAGCTGTCACATCTGCATTCAGAAAAGGTTTCTGAGGGTCACAACAAAGAACTACCTGGACCTGTTCTTCTATCAACTTTCTTTCCCACTGGCACTCTACTATACAGGTCAGCAGGCAGTGTCTTAATTAAAATACTCTTTATTCTTTGTATAACAAGAAAAGAAGGGAAGGAAATTTGGTACTCAGAGATGTCATTACATATTCCATGTAAATTGAAAAGAAATTAATTAACTATTTAAGAGTGTCTATGAACGGAAGCTTCAGAGTGCCTTCAAAAGACACTACAGTCATTATTACAGCGTTGCTGGCACTTCTGCATTTACATGTGATTACTAAAGCAGAACACCCCCACTTGTATTTCCAGAGGGGTTCTGGCAAGAGTAAACTTCAGGCTGAGTTTTGCCAGTGAAACTATCAGTTTCACTGTGAAAGGTGCTTTCAGTTTCTGAACTCATTTGTTTTTAAAAAATGTCAGCAAACAATCCTTTCTGTCTTCCCTCGAAACAAATCATTGAAAAAGAAGGTCAATAACATTTAATTTAAAACCAAATGGAGGAAGAAAAGTCCTTTCAACACTTGGTTTCACTTGAGCAAAGATCCTGAACAGTGGCTTTTCTACCAGTCTGTTTATCTTTTTGAGTGGTCTCCTTTGATACAAAGCAACTGTTGTTAACCATCCTTTAATTTCCTTCTCATGCATTTCTTTGCTTTCTGTATCTCTAAAGGTATGCTTATTATTATTATCACTTAAACAACGAAAGACAAAAGAAAAGAAAGGAACTGCACTTATGAGATTTGTTTAGAGAGATCAGGGACTTCACTTGTCTTCATGTCCTTTGCCATGTAAAAATATCAAAATAGGGAAAATAAAATAGTGAAATTATTCATGAGCACGTTGACTTACTTTCTGAATACATAACAAGTAGGCAACAGAACTTGAATCGTAAGCTTTAACATCACTACTATGAAAAGGACAGAGCGAAGAAAGAAAAGCAGAGCACATGACTACAATACACCCAAAGATCTTCCCCTGCAGTCTGACAAAATGCACACTGCTTAACCACAGTAATCTGCTTCTCCTGAGATCAGCAGATGGTTCCGATCTGAAATGAAATGGGAAACATCATCACACGTATCATCGTGTGAGCACACAAAGTGCAGAAGACACGCTCTACCACCTGCCAGAACACTCCCTCCATTTCCCCTTCAGGAGGGATGCTGAGCCAAAGGAGCAGCAAGAGAACTAACACACCTGCCTGGGATGCTTAACAGGGCAGCGAACATTTCACAAAAGCCTCTTTGCTTAAAAATGAGAGAAAAATAACAATAGGACCTATACAAGTGTATGCAAATGCTTCTCAAACAGCTACATCTACTGAAAAAATGTCAGGAGTAACCTGAGAGTCATGAAACACACATGAAATGTACCACTGCATCATTCTGAATCAGAAGAGACACAAGCGACTTGGCTTTGAAAACTGCTAAGCCAGCTAGCACCAGGAAGAAAAAAACAACCAACTGCTTGCTTGACACTGCCAGGTGGTACTCTCAGCAAGCTGAGACGGTTAGTTAAGAATATAATACTTAAAAATTCACGGTTCTCTCTTTCCTTTTTTCTGATGCATTGATTTTCCTTCACCAGGTTAAGGACATAAAACTCTGACCCTAAACTGTAAATTGAAACTGAAAATTCTATTATCCTATTAAACATTATATATCAAACTACGCAGAAATAAAACAAAACAAGGAAATGAAAAAAAAAATTGTAGAACATGAACATTTTCCTATACATTTGTACAATTATTACATTAACCTATTTGAAAGTGAATGACTCAACTGTATAGCTAATTAATTTAATAGCCTCCTGCATTTTAAATACCAGATACCAGACTTGTGAACTGAATTCTTTTTCTTCAAAAAAAAAAAAAAGGCTTAACACTGTCCAGATTGCTGACCTAAAAATAATGGTATGCAGTTTGCAGACTGAAGAGCACTCATGACCAGCTTTGAGTCAAATATATTAAAATAATTAATTCTTATCCTAATTGTATTGTGTTAGAATGTAGTTCTCTCAACTCTGATCAAAGTGTTATATAAAAATAAGCAAAATATGGCCAACACACAAATAATCAGTGAATATATTTAATTTAAATGTGAGCTAGTCTCACTTATTGCTCATGTGCTTAAAGCAACATAAATGCTCAAACAAGCAAATTCTCAGAAAGACTTCCTTTTCTTTCCTTTCCTTATTTTACTTGCTCAAACAGACATGTTCTACTACAGCACATGAATAAAAACTGAAATCTGGAAACTACATCCACACTAACACACACGCTGCTTAATCACCAATCAGAATCTGAGGAAACCACTTCTGGAAAAGACACACTTCCTGCATACATTTAACAGATAATGACAAACAATCTTTTTGATTGAGGAAAGCAATATCTCTACATCCACCCTATAAATAGACAGCAGTAACTAAACACAATTCAAGACTTCCCATTCCCATTCAAATAGAGGAACATCAAAAAACTGGTTAACAAAATGTGAAGCAACACTACAGAGGACAGGCAGGTCCTTTAGGGATCCTTGGCAGAATGAAGACTGGCCACAGGGTTGTGGTTATAATTGGAGTTTTATTATTACGTAAAACTAAACTAACAATCAGCATAGCTTATTATCTATAATTTCTATCTCTTAGCTTAGCATACAGTTACACTGAATTTCCAGGTTCTCATTTACATGGGGTTTTCAGCCACCTGGATGGCCCCTCTACAGATCAGGTCAAATTCTTATCAACCAGCGCATGACAATCACAAGCAAGACTCGGAGCTTTCATGAAAGATCACAAGTCACTAATTCAGTCCCAAGAGGCAGAAGACAATGGTGGAGGCCACTGGGACCACAGGTTTTGCTGCCTTCCAGCAGTTCTGGACTAAGTCCCACCCAGTGCTTGTAGCTGTTTGTATTTACAGCCAGTGCTCTCTGTGCTGTCAGATTTCCCTGTTCCAGGATGGGTCTCACTGCATACTGGTGATCCAACAGCTGGGTATTAATAACATTGATGGGCTTCACCACCCTCTCAGTGGGTGTCCCCCATGCTCTCTTGGTGACCCAGCACCTGGGTCTTGATATCACTAATGCCCTTAGCACCCTGACGGTGGGTGTCCTCACAGCCTGGGGCCAGAGAGGGGGAAAGGGAATGAGGCAGGGGTGGGTATACATTAACAGACTGCTTACATATTGTGGATATTTGCCTTATTGCTGGTTATGCTAACCATCCTGCCAGGGGTCAGCAGCCGGGGGTACCAGTCACACAAACACAAGATAAGCTAGTTTCTTCCCCCATTGTAACATAAAATAATCTATAAGACGTCTGATTAATCAGAGTCTAAGTACAGAAAGCAATCATAATTTCAAATTACTGCAAATCTGCAATACAGTTAGAAATCTAATGCACACAGATAGATACAAAACATCGATAAAATAAAACAACCAAGAGGAATTAGAAATTCAGTTAAAGTGCCTACTAGTAAGTATCTTAGACACCTTAGTATGTCCAAGCCATCCACTGATACTAAAAAAGGAACATTGGCAAGACTCGCACCTGACTAAAAGAGCAACTGGAGGCTTAGCCAGATGCCTACAGCATCCCAAATGGTAGTAAACATACACATTTAAGCAAGTGAATCTGGCCCCAACTGCTAGCTCCCATCAGGAATATTTGTTGAGAAAACAGCAGGACACATGTGGCAGTGGTCTGTTCCGACAGAAGGTAGAAAAATTGAGACTTCTTAGGCCCTGCAACTTGCAGTAAATGTATAACCTCAGCTTTATTCCCTTCTGCTTTTCAAAATACTTTTCATCTTTCCATTTCTCATCCCTTGGTGTACCTTTTACAGGACATCATCAGCATGACTTACTGTCCATCCACTTGCTACATTTCACTGGGAACGAGTGACATTCATTCCCTAGCCACATATCATCTTGTAGTCATTTTTATAGCAATCTTTCCTATACAGAAAGCACAGGCAGCCCCACTGGTGCTGTTTACAGTGTGTAAGAGCCAATCACAATAAATACAAATAAGGTGACAAGAATGACAGAGGCACTGGATTGCTCAACTTGTGATCCAGCATAAAAATATGCTGGCGCACATTCAGAAAAGCCTACAGGTCAGTTGGCAGCAGACCACAGTGCAAAACTTGAGTGTATGATCTGTTCACATCACTGAGGGTCAGAATTAGAAGTGCAGATCTACCAAGGTTAGAGGTATAGCAGTCATCAATCAATTCAGTACATAAACCGCAGCTTTATCAACTGCTTACCTACACAAGAAGATGGCTTAAAACAGAAGATAACAACTTCGTGTCACAGTTTAGCACTGGCAGGTAGCTGAGCACCACACAGCCACTCACTCCCCTGGTGGGACAGGGGAAAGGACCGGACAAGTGTGAGAACTCCTGGGTTGAGATAAGGACAGCTTACAAGTTAAAGCAAAAGCCACGCATGCAAACAAGGCAAGACAAGGAATTTATTTGCTACTTCCCACCGGCAGGCAGGGGTTCAGCCACTCCCAGAAAAGCATGGCTCAGCACGTGCAATGGTTTCTTGGGAAGGCAAACGCCATCACTCTCATCATCCCCTCCTTCCTCTTCCTTTACCACAGCTTTTATTGCTGAGCATGTTGCCATATGGTATGGGACATCTCTTTGGCCAGTCTGGGCCAGCTGTCCTGGCTGTGTTCCCCCCCAGCTCCTGGTGCACCCCAGCCTCCTCGCTGGAAGGACAGCACAAGAAGCTGAAAAGGCCTTGGCTCTGTGTAAGCACTGCTCTGCAACAAACAAAACACCGGTGTGTTATCAAAACTATTTTAATGACAAATCCAAAACACAGAATCATATGAGCCCCTACAAAGAAAATTAATTCTATCCCAGCCAAAACCATGACACTTCATGAATGAATAAGGAACTTGATTTTTTTATATGCCTTCTGAATTTATGCAAATAATTTTATTATAAATCTAGAACAGTCTCTAATTTACGAAGGAGATGTGGCTATTGTGCATAAAAGTTCATCTTAGCCATCGGTTCTGAGTTCTTCTTTGAGTAACCAAGCCCATCTTCGCACTGAATTTTCCTAATGAAATATGCCTATGATTAATGCTTACACAGTCTAAACAGAGTTTTAGTTATATGAACTTGATACTTTCTAGTAAGTCAAAATCTGATTCTGGACATATAAACTGTACAAGATTTTTATTTTGATGGGGATAGAGAGATGATTATGTAAAAGGAAATTTTTCATTTCAGCAAAAGGTTTATTAGGTCCATAGTTGTAAAGCAGATCTTTACTATGTAGGAGAGAACCATCTTCAGTATTCAGTTTAGGCAAATTCAAACACAGTCAGTCATTTTATCATGATTTTGGCCGAGGAATAAGAAAATCTCCTGAGATTTTGTCACCATGAATACTGAATGAACACACAGATTACTAGGATTTTGTATTCCTAGCAGTCTTTCACAATATTCCTTTCAACCCCACAGGATACGTATGCAACAATGTAAGAAGCTATACAAATTACTGAAATACTTGGTTGTGGTACAAGAGAGAAATATAATTATACACCAGAATATAAGTTTTTACTGTGCTTTTTACAACTCAGTGACATTTAGCATGGTGCAAAGTTTTAACTTGCAAACAAATCCATGCAATTGTTGAAATGTGGAAAAACAGCATTCAAAAGAGCATTAGATGTTTCTTCTACTCATGGAGTTATAGGAATAATACATGTTTACATTTTCTCTCATTTCTGAATTTAAACATAACACAGTCTTTGGTGTGTTTCTTCTCCTGCTATACCAGTGGAAGTGGGAAAGAACATAAGATTTAAACACAGTAATGGCAAGAACAGAATAGTGACAGATTTCCCAAAAGAAAGACCAATTCTGTCAAGTCTTGTCAATTATCACATGCAGAACTTATACAACAGCCCTCCAAGTTTCATGCCCCCTACTCTGACATCTACAGATCCATAAACTCACAATCACACTCTCCTTCTCTCTCCAGCCTATGAAAGGTGCAGCTGATCAGCTCACTGGCCAGTTGTGTCAAGTCTGTCAGACCCAGGAACATAACAAATGCTTCAGCACTGCACAAAAGCCAGGAAGGGGTGTTTCTGGGTAAGGCTCTGTGCTCCAAAGAGATTCATCATCAGGTCCACTGCTCTGCAGCACCTCTCCCCACAGGCAGCACATGCTCTTTGCATGTTTGATCACAGAGGTGAACCAGTTCTTGAAAAGTCCATGTAACTGAGGATGCACGTATTTCCAAATGGTATGTCAAAAAATTTAGGAGATGCTACTACCACATTAAAATTTATCACAGATCCTGGTGCATTCGATAAGCAAGCAAGAAAAAAAAAAAAAAAAAAAAAAAAAAAAAAAAAAGAAGGCTGGAAAACCAATGGCCTTTGAACAGCAAACTTGGAATGGAATAAGGAATATTTTCTTAAACCAAAAAAATAATTTAAGATATTATTATCCACAAAAAGTTTATCGATTATAGCTCCATCTCGAAAAATTGAGAAAGAAAGACTTATTATGTCAGATTGCTAAAATATAGAAATTCAACAGCATTATAAAAGCCAGTCACTGAAGGAGCAATAGTCTATTCCACTGAATAAAGCACGGTGCATAACTTATTCCCCATTCTTTTTCTATCTTTTACCATGTCTTTCAGTAGGAATCTGAGCCTTTCCCCTTAAGACTTCAGCAGTCAAACAAGAAAGACAAAAATAGCATTAACTATGCAAAAAAAACACTCATCAAACTATACAACTGACACTAGAACAGATCTGAAGCTGCAGAACTGAGCTTAAACCACCCAGAGCCACTGAATAATTAGATGAAAGCTCCTGAGTTAGCAAAACAATCACGAAGAGGGAAAGGGAGAATTTTAAGATTTTTTTTTTTTCTTTTTAAATAAATAACCTTTAGTAGACTTCTATCCTGCAATTTGTGGCAAGAGGTCAGTCTTGCAGTTCCCTCCCAACACCCTTCCATTCACCCTTGCATTACTGTGAAAGCTACTTTAAAAATGCAAGAACTACAGCTATTCCTGACGCCTAAAAGGAGAAAAAACAAAAGTTTAACAGCTGACCTCAAAATCACTTACAGCAGCTTAGCAAGAGCAGGGAAGAGGAAGGCAGGCAACAGAAATTACTTTTTGCACAATAGCCTAACTGTTACAGCACTGTCCAGAAAATGAGATTCAGCCTTTCAATCTTATCCTTAGGATCTAAGCCTACTTCCCTAACATCCCATGAGATTTTTTTGTTATATATGATACACACAGTCACGCACAAAACCGATGGGGGGAGGAGGCGTTTTAAAGGCATCAGCTGCCTTTAAAGCAGTAAAACAGGTAAATGATAGTCAGTGAATCCAAATCAGCCTGGAGCCTGTTGACTTAAGGGCTCATCAAAGGGATGTGGGTTGAATCCCCTTAGCAAAGAGGGCCTCCTGTGGACATGAGGAACAGAAATGCTCTATACTTTGCTGCATTCCTTCCAAATGAGCTTGCCTATGAAGAAAAATGAAGTTACATTTACCAGCTTACAGGGACACCCATTTCAGTCGCTGTCACTGAAGGAAACAAACACGGCTTCTCCGCTTGCCCAGCCAACCAATTTGAGCTGTGCCTCCATTTCATGGCAGGGGGTGTTGGTGTCCCCAGCCTGCAGGCTGAACCCAAACAGCCTGACCCAGCAAACCAGTCAAAGGAAACCCTACTGCAGTATTTGTGTCCAATACATTTGGGCTGATCTACTTTCATAAACAGTACTAAGTTCATCTTATTGTTACCTGGAACTTAAGGAAGGTAAAACCTATATTAAAATAACTAGCAAGCACCAAATAAAGGCTGATTCAAAATCAGAAGCTAGCTATTCAGTAAACCACTTTACATGACTGATAAACCATAACTTCTGAAAGATAAAGAAAAAATAGTGACTATAATTGCTGAAAATTAAAATTACTGCTCCAATTTGAGTAATGATTTGCAAATCATTATATTTTTGATTAGCACTTAGAAAAAAAAAATCAGTGAAATGATCCATTATTCATTTAAGTAAGAAACAGGCAGAAGTCTGCTTTGGAGCTTTAATTTTTGCAAATCTTTCTTATTTATGTTGTACTGAATATTAATGTAAGTACACTCCAGGATATACGAATATGCTACACAGCGATTACTTCACTAAGTCCAGAGAAACACACCGCCACTGGCTAACTCACTCAAAGCACTGTCAGTAGGCTTGCTCTTCTCTGATATGAGACATTCTACCACAAATTCAAGTTATTGCTAACAGGCTTAAAAGGAAAGTAAGTTTAGTGTCCAAAAAATAATGGCTGCATAGAAATGTTCCCAAACAAGGATCACATATTTGCCCCTCTGGGCTTTTACTGCTGGGAGAATTCTTCCATGGTAGCTACAGAGGAAGCCAATTTCTAATTTTGTATGCAAGGAAACATTTTACTTCTGTGGGGCGGGGAAGAAGCTGCTGAACAAATTCAAAATGCTCTTATCTCGCATTAATAAAGCAGATATCTTAACGCTATCTTGTATTCACATATGCACCTTACTCTTCTTAATGCCACAGGGAACTGAAAGAAACAGATCAAGAATAAGCCATGCAAATACTTTTCTGATGCAGAGCTGTAAAAAAAACAGTCCACCAGCAATACAGCGAAGCACATGAGAAAGTAAGACAAGTCGGTACTTCAGTTCTGGTAAATGAGGGAACCTCATCTGAAAGAGACGGCAATATATACGACTTAATTAAAAACTTTCCAAACTACACTTACTAAACATCAATTATGTGACAACACCAAATTAATTTAAAAGGAGAAAAGCTATTGATTCATCGAAACTGACTGATTCACTCTCAGGCATTCATGCAGGCCCTTAACCATTGGAAAGAAAAGAACACCTATGCATGCAGCAGTTGACAAAGTACCTACACCGGCCTGCTTGCCATGGTGAATACCTGTGGCTGGCAATGACTTAGCTTTTCAATATGTGTATGAGAAGGCTGACCTGGGTAAGAGTTACACTGCCATTTGAGTGACTAAATGGGGCAACAGTGTTGTGCAAGGGCTATTTCATCCAGAAGAGCAACTACCAGCAGCTCCTGGAAGCATGGCTTACACCATACTTACAGGGAACTCGGCCGCTCGCCACAGGGGTCTCTCTTCTTCTCGATATATTGCTGACATGCAGCAACAGCTCATTGACTTGAGGAAAGCAAAACAGGGTTTAAAAAGCTGTTCTGAAATGAGATGCTCCAAGGCACTGAGATAAAATTACCACACAAGGTAGATGAAAGCAAAAGGGTCACTATGTTACTGAAGTCAGCAGAAAAATAACCAAATCTATCTACTTAATTAAGATGTACTTCCTTCAGGAAAAGTTACAACGTAACCTTCCCCGAACAAACAACCCAGAAATGGTCTGTTTATCCTGCAACCTAAAAGCACACAACAATGGAAAAAGAAAAGTCTTCAAGACAGGGGAAAAGAATCAGAAAATGTTATCCCTCCCTACAAGACAAAAAAAAAAAAAAAAAAAGACCAAAATAAAAATTATCTTCAGCACACCACGGTTGTCTTCAAATATTGATTTCCTTATTATCAAAAAGCTTTTGCTTGCCCAGGAGACTACGTATATATGAAGACTCAGGCGAGCTGGGAATTCAACTTGTTTGACTTCCAGTGTTACATCTCTCTAAATCACTCTCTGGAATACAGCCCCAAAACCCAATTTCCTAAATAGTGGAAACATTTCAAAAGACAGAGTGACTTTAATAGAACAGAAAAATATTTTTCCAGTGTGGCCTTGAACAATGTTCTAACCTTAATTGCAGCAATGTGTCAAAAATATACTGCCACAAGGGATGTGTAAAGGACTACAGATTAATAAAGCTAATCTCTTCCTTCCACTCATGACTGTCTAAAAAATTTGAAGTAAATCTACTGATAGAGTAATATCTCTGTGGAGGTAACATTTAAGAGGAAAAAAACAAACATCATCAATGTGCCTGATTTTCCAAGAGAGAGGCCGTTTGATCTTGGCTGGCTGCCTACTGTCTGGAGGAAAGTTTCACAAATAGTGCATGACCTGATCGCAGGATCTCTTTAATACCTGTATGCTAAGAACTCCTAACCCCAACTAGAAGCAGTAACACAAAAACATTTGGACCTTTGAGATTCATGTGGGAGGTGTGACAGAGCAAAATGAAAATTATTGTTTATGAGCTGTAACCACTGTTTGAAAACTGCAGATGAAACCTCAAAATCACGGTACAGGTACCAGTGTAAGGTTCTCCCCACACCACCTAAGTGTGGACATTTACCCAGGCAAGCCACCGTGGCCCTCTGAAGTCGTATGACCACAACCATCATCTCCCATGTCAGAGGCTGAGAGACTGGGGTCTTTCTCACAAAGCACTGACAGACCCCATGTGGTGACAGCACGAGTTTTCCCCCTTTCCCTTCCCTAGACTGCAGAGGAGTCAGGAGGTGGGCCCTAGCAGACTGTCCTACGTCAGCGGGCAACCCAGGGCAGGACCACACAAAGTTTAACAGTGGCCTGTGTCAATGGATGGCATGGATCAGCTCTTCTTGCTTCCTAACACCACAGACAGAAGCAGAGGACTACTTGGCCAGTAAGGCTTTTAACAACTACACCCCAGTGAAAGCGAGGTACCTAAATGCCGCAATGTTCCTGAGTTTTGTGATCTCAAACACTGTCAGCTCCCCAGCCCGTGCCGAGGACACCCCACATGACAAGAGGAACCCTTCCCACTCTCAAGAAACAAAGCCTTTCTGCCACTCAGCTGCAGTACGACTGCATCAGTACCAGGCCTCTCTATGACTATTCCCCACTAAATTGCCACCTGTAGAGTTCAGTATGCAATAACAGTTCTTTAATAGGATTCCCTTAGTTTCCTTCATGAATGTTCACACCATAACTCTCAGGACAGCCCATGCCATGCTGATGAAGAGCTGCAGTTTTCTTCCCGATACATATTTGAAATTTTCCTGAAAATCTTCGGACTCTCTGTATGAATGAAATCTAGGTAGTAATACTAGTATACACTAACAGTAACAATAGTGAGTATGTTAGCCCCTACTAGCTGGAAGACCTTGTAAGCATACTCTCAGTCAGAGGTTGGTTTTGAAAACTTCCAGTAGGTTATGTGATCTGCACAAGACCTCTACCTCCCATCATACAAAGTCCACTTAAAATTGCAGATGCAGACTGATCAGGAAGACTGAACAAGAAAAGCAAATACGAGGCATCCACTGCAGTTCCTGTAAGACACGGAGACGTTTCAAAATTATATATTCAATGCAAATTACCTGTAAAATGGATTAAAACTAGCTCAGTTTGAAACCACCCCAGGGATCTCCATTTGGGAAAGAAAAAAAAAAGCATCAATCTCCCTCCACTATACACAAAAATAATTTTACGTTAGTAGAAGTGCTACAGAGATTTAAAATTTGGCACACATCAGGTACTTAAACATGGATGTACTGGACACAGTCCCAACTTCCAAATAAAATATTTTAGCTTTTAAATCTTTTCTCAGAGTGGCATTTCCTGGCAGAGAAGACGTGACTGAGAACAGATTCTCTTCTCAAGTCCTGTTTTTGGATCAAACTAGGCCAGTATTATGATACTTTATGGCATATATTCAGAGACAAGGTTTAATGGTGGACTTGGCAGTGCTAGTTTAAAGGTTGCACAAGATGATCTTAGAGGTCTTTTCCTACCTAAATGATTCTCTGATTCTACATTATGCTAATTGTAAACCAGAATTAGGTCTTCAAACATTAAAATCCATTTAACCTAAACTCTTCTATCATTTGTGAAAAAAAAAAAAATACCTATTATTAGGGATGCTTTATTAAAAGGCATAAAACATATTCATGCTACAATCCTGAAAGAGCACAGTGATTACAAAAGGTTGCAGACAGAACCTCACTAACAGACCCAATTTACACAAGGACTACAGGAGAAATATAAAGCTGGAAGAAGACTTTCTGACAGTAGCTGTTAAGGTTGTATTTTCAGCTATCTCAAAGGGGCAGAGGCTGCATCTTACTTTCCTAGAGAGTGGTTCTGGGCATAATGGAAATGTTATGTTATGTTATAACTGTGTTTTAAGAATGTGACAGCTTAGAGTTACAAAAAACACGGCTGTGTATCCTGTAAATGAAATAAAAAATACGTGTTCAGAGACTCAAACAGTGCAAGAAACTTTAGTCCCTCATTTCATTCTTCCATGTGATTAACGTGCTAAAAATAAAAACATATTTAATAAAAACATATGACTGTACTAATCGTCATTCCATTTTCACTCAATCTTTCTTCCCTTCTACCTCAGTTTGGCAAGCAGAGCTCAAAATTTACATCTTGATTCACAAGTAGCTTCACCCTCCTGTGGCTGATATTTAATAAGCCTGATGCAGGAGTTATTTCACTGGGGTGTGCTTAGTCCTACTGCAGCAACACTTACAGAAGACAGGCTGACAAAGTACATACTCAGTAAATATGTAAGAGAAGCATTTTTACTTTCCTTCCAAAAGCAGCCCCAATTTCCTTTCTTCTAAATAATAAAAAAAAAAAAAGGCAAGCAAACAAACAACAAAAAACACCAAAAACAATGTCTTTCTCTCTCTGCCCAAAATTAAGAACAAATCTACCAAAATCAATTAGGTTACAATGGTACAAGCAAGAAACAATCAAGTTCACTGTTTCTACATATAAATACCTTAAATAAGGTATGCATTTCCAACTCCATAGTAACCAACCTGAAATTAGATTTACAAAAAGAGAATCCATTGCTCCACAGCAACAATTTGCTATCAGTTTTCTTGTAAATAAGAAGATTGTTTCTAAAGGTGCATTGCAGACAGCTGAATAGAAAATGGTGAGAATTTTAAGGAAATGCAGGAAAAAAATTAGCCTCTTTGATGAACAGGTATGGTAAAAATAACTGCTAAAAGTTATTAATATAAGAATCACCTATGCAACTTCGTTCCATTCTGTCCTAAAGAAATGGTGCTTTTATTTTTCCATGGTAATGACAAGAATGAAATAAAGTTCTCTGTAGTTTCTTGTTATTACAAGAAATCACTTATGTTCAAAAAACAACCAAACAACAAACAAAAACATTTTGGTTTTGTATTAGTCTTCTCTATCTGCATAGGAAGAAGCAATTTTCAAATAACACAGTTGTAAAACAGCTTTCTAGTTGTATCTTAATTACTTATTAGAATATAGAACAGTTTCAACACACATCTCACGTCTCCTATTCCAAGCCTGAGTCCTGCAAACATGTAAGATATGTTTAAATAGAAGTGAGTTATCAGGCCAGGACATATATTTACTATCACATAGCTATCCAGGCTTTACTATTTATGTGCCTAGACCCCACACCAAGCGTGAGAAGTAAGCCTCCTTAGCTTTAGGTCGAGATAAAGTGCACTGGCAGTTACTGTGGAATAGCTAGCATGTGCTGAGTCCTAAATAGCTCCAGATTTCCTCCAAAATTTTATCAACTGTTTGTTCTGATTGTTTTTAAATGCATATCATTTATTCAGTAGACTTCTTTACCTATTTTCTAAACTCCAAACAATGTATCATTCATCCCCTAACGGTCAGAAGAGGAATACAAGAAACAATGCTTTACTTCTTGGCTTTCTACTCTAAAGTATTTTAAATATATAGTAACTATGAAAGTGCTCAGGAACAGCAGTATTCAGCTGCATCCAAACAGATCCAACACAAAATCTAGAATGAAGCAAAAGTTACTTACATCTGGATATAAAATAACTCTAGAAAATGCCATCCTTAACAGACACTGTTCATTATATCTTCCCTGAGCTCATTCTGGTAATTTTCTCCTGGTTAATCTAAAATTGAGCTTATAATCAGCAAAATAAAATTGTCCATTCCATTTATCAGATACACTGAGCTGAGCCACTGGAACTTAAATGACTTTTAGACAAAAAGATGAATCCTAAAGCAATTTGACCCAGTACGTTTTGAAATCATGAGAAGCACAACTGCATGTCCTAGACATATAAAATTGCATATCTAGCCAAATGGGGTGACTTTCATGCCTCCTGAATGTAAGGTAAAAGAATGAGAAGGCATACACATTGCCAAATAATAAAACAGCTGATCACCAAAGGCCTTTATATTCTGAAAATAGACAAATACCCTATAGGCTATTTCTAACCATTTCTGGATAGTAGTTTTCAAAGAGATTGAAAACAAAAATGCAAATTTGCTATTCCATCCACAAGCTGAAAAGCCTTTTTTGTTGTTGTTTGTCAAGAGCAAATCCAACTATTAAAATAAATTTACAGAATCTAATTGTATTAAGTGTTGCAATCAAAGAAAACAGAACTGAATGTTGTTAAACATATCTGCAGTGCACAGTCTAAAAAGCAAAGAGCAGTTTTAGTCACTAAAGCTAAGAAGCTGGACTTTTTTTTTTCTTTTGTTAGGTTGACATATTTCGTGGTGGCACAGGTCTGTCAGCCTGTTATCACTTCTGCTATGAACCTGTAACTTCTAGAGCTTTAAAACTGTTCCAGTAAAAAATAAATAACAAGAGATGATACAAACATTAAATTTATTTCCTTAAGGCAAGAGATTTCTTCTGACAGTGCCATTTACCTTATTATAATTATCACTAATTCTAGAAAACATATAATGTATTGAGAGCTCTGCTCCCTCTACGGACTGTCAGAGAAGCTAAACTCAATCCTGAACTGGAAATGGGAAGCAGTTATATTGTCACTACCGAAGTCATCAAAATGCATCATCATCAGTCTGTGCAACCATTTCCTTGGTAGTCTACAAATGCCTCAAAGGCCCTGTTATAGACAATTCAAGTGGGTAATACATTTTTCAAACTTAGACTACCATTAAGTATGTTTAAACAATATTTTAATCACTGATCTTTGGAAACTATTTTATTGAATATTTGATTCATGTTTCTGGGTCTATATTATCAATACAAAATTTTCACAGTATGGAAAAAAAGAAAATTCAGTATTTTTCTTATTTTAATTCTTTAGAGATATATCTAGGAATAAGGTTAGAACATCAATAGAATATAATTTCTTGTACATACATATAGAATACAAAGCAGAGAACTGAAGCTCACAATTTTAGTATGCAAGATGCTAAAAGAAGTGCATGTGAAAGGTAAACTAAATCTCTACTGAAGAGGACACAGAGGAAAAAAGCATTCTGCTTTCCTTTTCTCTACATATAAATACAGAAATGTTTGGGTCAAAAAGCAACATTTGTTTTAGTCCCATGAAAGCTGCATGAAGGAAGAAAATGCGAATCTATTCCATGTTATGACTACAATATTAGAAATGGGCATGGATAAACAGAGGAATAAATTTCATGGTTTTGCTGTAAAACTTACAATACGGATTTTCTTTTTCCCTGTTAGCAGAAACTGATAAGGAATATATAGACTTTTCTCAATTAATTGAGGTGATGAGAAGGGAAGCGAGGAAAAAAAAACATGCAAATACAGTTTAATCACCTTTCACAATTGCTGGGGGTGTGTGAGGATGTAGAAAATTCATGCAAAGGGCAGCTTTAACTAGAGTAATGCCGACAGGCACCAGGTGCACAGATTCTGAAATGTGAACTCTTAAAGCCAAGAGCTATGCCTAGGGAAAACCAAGGAGTAGTTAATTCCTAGCGTCGTAGAGCCTAGTTTAATAAAAACTAGGCTCATACTTAACTCATACTTACAGAAAGAAACCTGTTCGTGAAAATTTTGACATATTTTTAAGGCATTTTGCAACTTAACAGTTACTGTAAGTGGAAGATATCCTCTCTTTTGCATACATATAACACATGCACAAAAAGACATTCCCTTTACCTCTAAAGCTTTACCTAGGCACTGTAAATTTTTGTAGAGCACTGCAAATTTCAAAACTAGAAGCACACTACTTGAAATATTCTGAATTTCTTTGGGTGAACTCTTCTGTGTTGTTAAGATAGCCATTAATACCTATGGTTACAACTGTAGGTCCAATTTTGGAACTCACAGGCTACTTCTGAACCCTGAGACCAAGAAGCACTCGGGATGCATGCCAAGTCTTGCCCAGCATGCGTTGACTACCTCCTCTCTCCACCACCCTGCTTTCCAGGAAAAAAAGGACTGCACAACAGTCATGGTGCTACAGCAGATGCCAGTAAACTCTCCCATCAGGGCAATTCAGAGTTCTAACCTAACCCTCTAGGACCTAAAGCTTCGTTTTTATCTTGCTCTTCTACAGCACTTCCAAGTGAGTGGGCTAATTACCTGCTCTGTATCAAGTTTCAAAAGATGGGCAGGGAAAAGTTCAGTTACTTTTAGAAAAAGGCAAAGTCAGCTTAAACAGTAAATTATTCACAGTCAGTGGTGAATCGAATATTTGAACAAACTAAATTTTACAACAGTGTACAATTTGCAACCAACTGCCACATAAAAATGTGAGAGTTCTAGAACACACAAACAGAGACATGATAGAATCACAGCGCTACTCCTTGCTCTTTATTCTTAGATGTCTTCGTCCATGGAAAATAAAGAAGCTTAAATTAAAAAAGGGAGGAAGATAAATACCACAAAAATATGATCTACAACTATAATAACAATGCAAGTTATTACACAGCAGAGTAGCAATTAGATATGTTACAATACCTTAGTGGCCTAAATATTTTCATTTTCCTGAGATATGTTTCCCAGGAAATATTGTTTTTAATTTTTAAAGACTATAAATTTATTGCACTGCAGTACGCTCTTTGCAGCTCCACCTCCCCTGAGCCGAAAAGCAAAGGACTTTTTGTTAGTCCAATGTAATGCCACAGAGAGGATTAAGTCCTAGCATAAAAAGATCCATCATTTCACGTGGTGTAATTTCTTGCAGCAATGGCCCTGTATCAGAAGTTATGTAAATCTACAGTCATTCATGCACCTACTCTCCACCCTGAACAGACAGGAAAGTCAAAGGAGCTTTCTGTATGTAAATTACAATAACATTTATCCATTAAAAAAATCTTGCCCATACAACAATTTATTAAAATGAAATTATATCTCAGTTTATTTGTGGTTCACCTTAAATCCATTACTTTCTCCCACCTTTCTGGTACACTATAATCCCTTTTAAAAAAAAATAATAATAAATTTATGTTATTTTTCATTCCATTCTTCTCCCAGTGTAACTGCAATATATTTTCCTTTTCCTTAGAGATGTTCCTGAATGAATATTACCAGTGTCAAATTCATAACACATCCCAGTCTAAGAAAGACACTTCCTCTGATGACTGCTCAGTAATCAAATAAGGGTCTATAGTTCAAATATGTGGCAGTTTACATTACAGCGGATAAAACAGAACACAGCTTCAAAGACAGTGTCCAAGAAGACGCCCTGACACAAGCATCCAGTCACACTGCATGGCCATGCTGTGAAAGAGAACATGAGCGAACTGGTATTTATGCAGAGCAGATGATCAATGCCCAGCAGCGAACAAGAGCTACTTGGCAGCAAACCCAGTCAGTTCAGCACCCGCAAGCAAAGGACGAGCGCATATCCTCGGAGAGCAAAGGTTACACAGGGGCTGCTGGAACTATTAAACCAGGTCAGAGAGCGAGTATTAATGAGCTGAGAGAAGGAGGTACTGTGTAACACTGTACTTACGACACAGGATAAAGGTCGTGAGTAAATTCCTAAAAATGTTACACAGAAAGACTTGGCTGACAAATAATAAAGTGGGCTTTCTTTTCAGTTGTCTTGTGTTATCCTCACAAGAAGAACCACTCAATAAGCACAGCAGAGGGAAAACTAGCAGCAGAGGAAAAAAGTAATATATGCAGTGATGATACATAACTGGTGCCCAAAGGAAAGCTTTCAAGAGACGTCTGCTACAAGTTATTTGATGACTTAAAAAAAAAAAAAAAAAAAACACAAAAACAAACAAACAAAAAAAAAACCTTAATACGCCTCAAAAGAGAATGGGGGAGAAAAATAAGAGACAAACATTCCTTCCTGGTTATTGAAGAAAAGGAAGTCAAAAAATGACATAAATAAAAAAGTACGGTTATTTCCCACCTCCGTGCTGAAAAATATCTTGATAAAGGTCAGTAGTAGTACCTCAATAAACTCTGGGTAGGAACACTGGTTTTATTATTATTATTATTAACATCATCATCAATATAGGGAAACAAAAGGAAAAATCAAGGTCAGGAATCTCTGCCAGAATCATTAATAAGATACAAAAATGTTCTTGGTTCAGTGCTGCTCAGTAGTGTTGTGATAGAAATTATGATCAATACAGAGAGGTACAGAAACACAGAACTAAATCAGCAACAAGTACTAGCAGGCTCTATACTGTCCAGATGAAAATTAGTTGTCCATAAGTAGAGCAACAGATACCAAGTCTGAAAGGAGAGGATATTTAGCATAACTGCTTTTGTGTTTTTAGCTAATATAGTTTCCTCATCTTTAAGAGAGCAATGATCATCTTGTGAGAATGAACATTACCATTATAAGTCTGTTGCCATTTTAAACAAAAGATAACAAATTGTTTAAAATAATAACACTCTCCCCAAACAACAACAACAACAGAAACTTTTATCAAATATTCAAGAATAAGATTGCCTCTTGGAGGAATATACCAATATAACTCAAGAGCAGAATTTGGCTGGTTCATTGTTCTACAGAGATAAATTAAGGTGTCCACTCTCCAAAGAATTAAGAATTCCACTCTCCAAAGTTCAATTAGCCAACTTATATCAAGGCTATGCCGATGAACTGCAACTAGTCAGAACAAGAGCTGCAGAGCTGGGCCCACAGTGGCATCTCATGTAGCTGCCACCAGTACACAGAACAACAAATCCAGGGCTGTTAATGTCTTTTCTTCTCAAGTAAAAAGAAAACTGGAATATGGCGGCTGGAAATAGTGTTATTGAAAGGGAAAATTCTATGCACCTTTTCTTCAAATGAAATTATGTTCCCTTTATAGCACCTTATTATTTACATTCAAAGCAAAATAATTGGAACTTTATATACAAAGCAGCTTATGTAGCCAACAATATAAAACCTTATCACCTACAAACACATTCCAAAATCTGCATTAAGGCACAGGAGGAGACTACTTTTTGTAAATGGTCAGACTGCTGTGTGCATCTTTAAAATCACTAAACAGAACCTTTAGACTCTCAGCAGCTTCACAACATACCTCTCCACTTGCTAAAGGCCCTCTGTGACAACTGGATGCGTGTCACATTATTAACACCGGAAATTTGAAATCCCTTGGGATTTATGTATTTAACATGTATTTTTTTCCTTTTAAAACCAAATGCTTTGGGTCTGCTGCAACTAATACATAAGTAAGCATCAGAACAGTACTGAATTTGTGTGTAATTTATGTGCAAAATTAAAATCAAATCATGAATCTTTCAGCTTGAGAGCATTCTGCTTAATTCCCCAGGGAGGAAAAAAAAAAAAAAAAAGATCAATGCTAATGCTGCTCAACGCATGTTGAAATGCGGTAACCATTACAGAAATGAAAAAAAAAAAAAAAAAGCTATTCAACAGATTCTGGACTGAGTTCCAATTCTGGATTATTGCTATCAGAATCAACACCAACAGACAGACATGTGGATGGACAATTTTCAAATCAATCATGTGAATAATAAAAGTTAGATACTAGGATAGTACATTTGTTATGCCTTTGCCAAAATTCTCCTTATCATTAAATGAAAATGTTAGCTTTCAAGCACATGACAAATCTTATTTGCTCTATTTATGGTTAGCTAATTCTCAGTGAGGAGCTGTTCTACACATCTCCATACTTTGCTCACGAACCATATAAGAAATATCTTAATCTAACAATATCCTTAATCACTTTGTTTTTGCAACAAGATGCACAAACAGAACATAGAGGGAAGACAGTATTTTTGTTTCCTTCTTTGTTTCCAAACTAGGATGGAAATGGAGAATGGCAAGAAAGTAAGTTTCCACTACCTAGAAGCAGAAAATAGGCTTACAAGATTGCCAGTTTATAGCCCAAGAAGATTAATTCCTGCACTTAAGCCATAATAGAGGACAATCTAGAGAGGGCTGATGTTTAGTTGAATTGGTGCTATTTGTTCTGATGCGGAAGAAATAGAAAGCTGTTTTAACCTCCCATTCACACTGTAAAATAAAAGACAGCATGCACATAAGCAAACTCCAGCATGGAACTCTTACCAGTTTTTCCATAACAGCAATCTCCTAGGCAACTTGTGCAATGAAATGAAAGTAAGAGTAAATTTCTGACTTCTGACCTTGTGACAATAGGCAGATAACACTGGAGAGACAGAAAACATGCCAAAACTCTTGTGGATCTCACAACATTACAATGAATTTAACTGCAAGTCTATTTCCTACAGATGAGAGATTCCCTGTATGACTAGCAGTGCATGAATTGTTAAGAAGTGGCACATGAGAATCTAGTCATCTTCTCCATACTAATGAGACAGCAGCTGCAAAAGGAGAAAACTTCTGATTCTTGTTGCCTGAACTACTCCTTACCCTTCTAAAAATGGTCACAACAAGAACAGCTGTGCCTGTATGGTACGTCATGACTTTCAGTTATGCTGAATGTATCTTGCAAAACTAAGTTGGAACTGGAAACTCGCAAACATTGCCCAGTTTTTCAAGAACAACAAGAAAGACGACCCTGGTAATTACAGGCCTGTCAGTCTCACTTCAGTGCCTGGTAAAATTATGGGGAAGATTATTCTGAGAGTTACTATAAAACATTTGAGAAACAACACAGTCATTGGTCATGGACTACACGGGTTCATGAGGGGAAAGTCCTGCTTAAAAAATTAATTTCCTTTTATGACAAGGTTATCTACCTAACTGACCAAGGGAAGACAGCTGATGTACTTTTTTTAGATCACAGCAAAGCTTTTGGAACTGTTTCTCACACTACCCTTCTGGACAAAATGTCCAGCACACAGCTAGACAAATGCATGCTAGGACAGGCGAACAACTGGCTGACAGATAAGGCTCAAAGAGATATGGTAAATAGGGCTGGTGGCCACTTACTAATGGGGTTCTTCAGGGCCCCATTTTAAGGGTAGCTCTCTTTAATATTTTCATAAATATCTTGGATGCAAGATTTGGAGGTATACTAGACAAGTTTGAAGACAACACCAAATTGAAAGGAGCTGTTGACTGCGTAAAGGGTAGAAATGTCTTGCAGAAAAATCACGTCAAATTAGAGAACTGAACAATCACCAACAATATAAAGTTTAATAAGAGCATGTGCTGGATTCTGTACCTGGGATGGGGCAACCCTGGCTATAAGTATAGCCATAGAAAAGAGGCTGTTGAGCAGCCCTGGTGAATGGGATATGTGGATTTTGGTCGACAGCAAGTTGAACACCAGCCAGCAGTGTGCCCTGGCAGCCAGGAGGGCCAGAACTCTGGGTTTCGTTCAGCCATGGCATGGGTAGGCAGTAGCAGGAAGTCCTGCTCTGCTCTGTGCTAGTACACCCTCAACTGAAGTACTGTGTGCAGTTTGGGGCACTACAGTATAAAAAGGACATAAAACTAATAGCATCCAAAGGAGGACAAAAAAAAGATGGTGAAGGGTATAGAGGAAAAGACATATGAAGAGCAGCTGAGGCCCCTTGGTTTGTTCAGCCCAGAGCAGAGCAGGCTGAGGGGAGGCCTCATAGCAGCCTGCAGCTCCCTCATGAGGCAGGCACTGAGCTCTGCTCTCTGGGGTCAGCGACAGGACCCGAGGGCATGGCATGGAGCTGGGACAGGGGAGGGTCAGGCTGGGGGTTAGGGAAAGGTTCTTCACCAAGAGGTGGTCAGGCACTTGGACAGGTTCACCAAGGAAGTGGCCATAGCACCAAGCCTGGAAGAGTTCAGTAAGTGTTTGGACAACACTCTCAGACAGGTGGTCTCTATTTTGGGTGACCCTTTTTGAAGCCAGGAGTTGGACCTGATGATCCTCATGGGTCCCTTCCAACTCAGGATGTTTTATGATTCCAGAAAATCATAAAAAATAAAGTAATTGAAAATCTGAGAAAATTGCAGGCAAATGGCTATTCTGGACAGACATTTTAAGCACATACAGTTCTGTCTCAATGCAAAGAATTTGGCTCGAATGGAAATCTAGGAGCCTTTCCATCCTGCAGTGCCACTGTCAGCAAGCCTTCACTTGGCAGAACCCAAGACAAAATGTCTGACATGCACTTTGCAGGTTTGGTGGAGGGGCAAGTCAGGTTCTCAATGGCTTGACAGCATAAAGGTCCCTGACACAGACCCCACCTCTCTAGCTGTATCGGGATCTACAAGCAGTGCTTCCTGTTTCACAGAGGTTTTATGAAAACAAGCATCCGTTATTGACCTTCTGCTAACACAATTTTACTTCAAACTATGAAATAGGAAATAATGCTACATCGTTTTCTAATTTATTGTTTTTAAACTCCACATAGAACCCAATTCCTCAAGGCACAGAAACATTCACTTAACTTAAAGTAGTCCCTTCATTAGGTTGTATGCCTATTTCCTCACCTGATCATTAGCGCCCTACAAGCCTGTGCTCACAAAGTGTATTTGGCGTTGACTGTTCACAACAGCGTTTTGAAGTATATTGTCAGGGAGTGTTTCCATATGTAGGGGGGAAGAGAGGGTAGTAGCTTCAGAGAATCATCTCTACAACATATGAGACACAATCCTTGTAAACGTGTCTTTTGGAAGTTGCTACAATTCTGCCAGTGTACATCATACATTAAAACAGCTTGTTTTTTTTTTGTTTGTTTGTTTTTTAGAATTAAGTCAATTTTATATTTAAATTCAAGAAAAATATTTAGCAAATACTCAAAGTTGTTGGAAGTGATTAAAATAGTTCCAATAACAATTCCAAAAATGTACTTCTATTGTCACCAAATCAACGTGATATCATGTTTGTTACTTTTCTTGTCATTTTCTTTTTCCTTTATATTTGAACATTAATATAATATAATGCAATACAATATATTTTTACTAGCAGTCAAAAACATAAAAATTCATTTTCAGCTACTGAGGTCAGATAATTGTACCAGTCAACTGAAAAAGTAATAGGATGAAATGGGGGGGTGGAAAAATTTGGTAGACCCCTTTAACAAACCAGACACTCGGTTTTGAGAAATACAAAATGTAACACTATCATTTTGAGCCACTGAATTATGACACTTGGCACAGAAAAGCTATTGTCTATAATTATATAACAAAAACACTTGTCACAGCTCAAAAGACAACACATGCATTAAGGAATGTAGATCCTAGAGGGCATTACCCTAGTTGTATATTTTGTATAAAACCAATCAATTTTTCTTCTCTATCTTCAGTATTGGTTTCGTATGTTTTTAGAATATGCTAAAATTACAGAACTGGATAGTAAACGGTACTACTATATCACAAGTATTTAATTAGGTATCAAAGATCTCTAACTTCTGTTTGTTTTGGTGTTTTTTGTTTCTTTGGTTTTTATTTTAGTCAGCTAACTCTGTTCAGTATGTGTCAGATAAGCACACACACAAGGAGATTTAATGGTTTTAATTATACTACATACTAGCAGTTAGAGCAGTAGTCTTCTGTAGGAAAAGACTAAAGCACTGCAAGACAAAACCTACTACGCAAGTTCTGAGCATTTATTGTTAGATTCAAAATACTTTGCTGTAGGAAAGTAAGTAGCAATTTTACACTACAAAAGTGTTAGTTAAAAAAAATAAAAACATAAAGGTTCAGCAGTACACCAAAAATTAAAATTTTGTTGTTTCTCTTCCTCCAGGGTTACACTATACAGTTAAGTGAGCACCACTTTTAAACTACGTAAGTCAATCTTTCTGCATATGTATAATACAACAGCATGTAACTGTACTATACTAGTACTAAGACAGACTATTATTCTATTACAGCTCATGCACTGCTGGAGATTCCTACAAAAAAAAAAAGAGTGCTTGGATTAATTTTACCTGCTCAGTAACAAGCTGTCTACAGGTGCTGTTCACATATTTTATTTACTAAATGACAGGATTATTTTCCAATGTTTTAATTACCTGGCAATAGCAACTGGAACAATGAAAAAAAAAAAAAGAAAAAAAAAAAAAAAAGAATAAAAATTCATCCAGCACAGCTCAGAGAGAGTAATCCAAAAAGAGAAAACTGCTGAAGAAGGAACCACATTGCTTGTAAGTGCTGAAAGATAGGATGTTAGATAATACTTGAAATAATAACACAGAAGGACTTCAAAATGATAGGATACAGTACTTCCACTGGCAGCCCAGGGGCAACAACCTCCCCGTTGACGGTAAGTTGATGTAGCAAGGTGGGACTCAAGGACAACTTAATCAGAGTCAATTACCTTAAAGAGATGGTGGGAGTTAAAGTCACAGAAAATCAGATTCAGCGACAGTAGACCTCACTTTAGTAACATAAAGTACACGGATGCAGGCTCTACAGTGTAACACTGGGACTGTTTCCAACGTCAAGAACCTAGTGTCTCAGACCTCATTTAAAGATTTTACGCTCACCGTTACGAAATATTTATGGACATCTTGCAAATCTTCTTATGTTATACTTTTAACCAGAAGCAAGTATGTCAGCTACAGAAAGTAAGTTCACGGAACATTGCATTACATCAATTTAATGTTCAATTTTTCATCATACATATATCAATTAACATTTGTTTTATAGAACTGAAAAGGTTTAAGTGAAAACTTCCAAACCAGACACACGTTTTCACACACTAGTTCAAAGCGAGAATAACTGCAATACCTAAAGCTTCGGATTCTGAAAAAGGCAACCTGTTATGAAAGTACATTAAAAAGTTACAAAAATGTAGTTTTAGGCATCCATTGCTGAAAATTTTGGTTTGCTCTTTATGCAAGAAAGTTACACAACAAAGCCTACTGAAAAGAGTACTTATAGGCTGAAACATACATTAAGTCCTCTCAAAGGAGGTTTATGTTATGAAAATCGTCAAGGTGGTGTCCCTTTTACATTGCTGGAAGACAGTATTTTCAGTTTAATTTTACACACAATTATGGCTTTCTTCATAGCTGAAAGATTACTGAAATACAACACATTCTTTCTATGCAGCTTTTAAAATGGAAGAGATTGCATGTGTATTGTAGCATAAGAGTAACCAGGGGAACATAAACACAAAACAAAAAATACTTTATCAGTTCAAAGGACGCCCCATTTATATCGATAAAAATAAATTTTAACATCACGCATATACTCTTCAACCAGAAAGTGACAAGTATTTGTCTGGAACTGTACTTTAAAACAGACATATTTAGTAATGACAAGGAATACATTTATACCTTGAGTGTCTCAATCTTGGCAAACTTAGATCTGAGAACTATAGAACTTTAATAATTACTTTCCCAGCAGGAGGTACAATTCATAATCTAGAGCATTTTTAATGCTTCTTGACTGCATGAACCCCAGGAGTTTGCAGAATCAAACATGATTCAGAAACTTTCTTTTTCCCCATTTGAAATATTACAAGAATGTAATTTCTAATTACAGACAGGATAGTATCCGAGAAGAATGTCTTTAGTTCCTAGAATAGCACCCAAAGCTAATGCACCAATCCCACGAGTATCCATATATAATAAATTCACTTAAAACTGATACGGAAAATTTATGTATCCATATCCTCAAGGCCTAAATATTCATAATGCTTACCTAGACTGTCCTGCTCAGGTGAGTACTGTGTGAAGGTGATTTTCAAAAAATACACTAGAAAACAGCAGTAACTATAAAAAGCCTTCCTGAAGCTCCTAAGTAAGAATTAAATTAAAATAATTGGTTCTGGCTAAAACAACACGCCCCCGGGCTATTAGAGATCCCAGTAGTTATACTGCAAATGAAACTGAAACAACTCATCTTAATCACTGTTTTGCACAGTGTATTGAGACTGCTGATGAAGCAAACTGAAAGAAACCAAAGGCTCTAAATGCTTGTAACTATTCCTGGTAATGGGAGCAAGCCCATTTCTGGTTTAAACAATGATATCCTAATGGCCCTCACTC
The DNA here is from genome assembly GCF_964211825.1 of Aythya ferina. Classification (NCBI taxonomy): domain Eukaryota; kingdom Metazoa; phylum Chordata; class Aves; order Anseriformes; family Anatidae; genus Aythya; species Aythya ferina. Next base: position 75,104,243 of record NC_140296.1, read on the forward strand.
TGTTGTAGATGTGAAGGAAGGAAAAGACTGACATTTACTGAAAACAGAATAATCCTGTAGGATGTGTAGGAAGGAAAAAAACGGACATTTCTTGGAAACAGAAGAACTCATTAGACTTCACAGCAGTCTTTCTAGAGACTGCAACAATTTGAGTTTTGCTGAAGGAAGGCACATACATCAAGTTAACACTTTTTAGAATTCCCCCACATCTAAAGCTGCTTCCTGTGCCGTGATATATAATGGACTGCTTCAAAAACCAAGTCACATACAAAAATATTGCATTACTCTACAGGAAGCATGCAGCATGAGGCCCCGATTCAGCAGACAGTTAAGAGCAAACCTAAAGGGTCCTCTAGCCACACTGCCTACCCAAACCCCAAGATCCAATCTAACTGCAGCACGAGGCTGACAGATTTCAAGCTATCCCTGTAACGATAAAAAAGGGCCTACTACTTAAAAAAAAAAAAAAAAAAAAAAAAAGAGAGAGAGAGAAGATTGTGTGAATGGTTTCTAGGTTTATGCTGCAGACAGCAACTGCTTGAAGTATTTCACATCTGAAAGATGCTCCCACGTGCCTTGCACAGCAAAACCAGCCCCTAGGCAGCGTGGACTGGTTGACGGCCGACCCCACAAGACTGACCCCACAGCCGTGGGCACCCTCAGCGCCCCGGGCCCCGCCTCCCCAGGCGGGAAGCCTGCCGTGCACGTCCTCAGGCGTGACCCCAATTCCCCCCTCGCCTCTCTCTGCCAGCAGCCACCCTGCGAGCGCCCTCCCTAATCTAACCTCAGCCCTGAATCTTGTAACTCAGCCGAAATACGCGCACAAGAGGCATGGGGGTGGCGGGGAGGAGGAGGAGGAAGAAAAAATCGTTTCCTGTTGCCTTAATCCCTTTAGTCAGGCTTAAGTAACGTCGCCCAGGGCGCGCTGGCTGGGTGCCTGGTTGCGGAGGCCGGCAACGAGAGGCCGCCGGGGGCAGGCCGGCGGCTCAGCCCCGCTCCCCCCGGCCGGGAGGCGCCGGGAGCCGCGGGGCGGCGCGTCGGGGGCTGCCCGCCGCCACCTCCGGCCTCTCGCGGCGCCGGCGGCGGAGAGGGGCCGGGCGGCTGCGGGGGAGAAGGGGCGAAGGCTACACACCCAGCAGCAGGCCGTCCATGTCAAAGATGAGGTGGGTGACCGGCCGCAGCGCGGCGGAGGAGGAGGAGGAGGAAGCGGACATGGCGAGGCCACGGCAGCCGAGACCCGAGCGGTGCTGCTGGTGGCGGCGGCGCAAGCGCGCTCCGCCGCGGCAGCCGGACCCCGGGGGCAGCGGTGCCGGCGGGACGGGACGGGACGGGACGGGCGGAGCGGGGAGCGGGGGCGGCCGCTTTGTTATAATGGGTTCTTCTAGGCAGAAAAAGGCCGTTTCTCTGCTAGGCCTCTTCTGGTGTGGGACTTTCTGGGTTTTGTTTTAAGTCCCATTAGGTGCTGCTTGCTCTCGTGTTGATGCTTTGGATGGTTTTCCCTCGAAGTTTTGTGTGCCCGTGTAGAGATTTACAAGGGTACGATTACTGCTGGACCGTAATACGAGCCGAGAATGGAAATCTTCAAATCTGTATATAACTAACCGTGCATGAGGCAAGAGTGAAGTAGTAGAGGGTTTATCTTGAGAGCTGTTGAGCGTGAGGCTAGTTACTTCGCTTGTTTTCTGAAGTGGCTGAAGTTCAAGAAACAAACCATTGTGCCTCAGAAGAAGGAAACGCTTCCAACATACACCACCAACTGGTTTTGACTGGTTAGTTGTGGGGGAAGAAGGCAACTTTCCTCATTGGCCGTTCCATATTTATTTTTCCATGCAGGTAACTCACACTTTGTCATCAAGATCATCGGTTACAGGTCGAGACCCTGGTTGCACAAGCAGACATGATGGCAGCCACCTCGTGCTCCCAAGGTGCCACGCTGACCTGAAGGCCTGAGCTGCTTTAGGACTCTGTGCCAAAGCGGTGGTGGAAGGCCTCTTCCTGCTGGTAGGCCTCTCAGCAGTTCATTTTCTCTGACAGCCCCCTTAATTTCAGTTGTCAATATTTCACCATTTTAGCAAGTCAGTGGTGTTTTTCAAGCTCTTATCTATAGATGTCATGCAGCGATATCTTAGTTTTAATTTACACATCTTATATATCCCCTAAAAGAACCCTTACCCTACATTTGTAAGAAATACCCAACACACAGCCTCATACCTCCTTCCATCTTAGAAATGAGAGGAGAGAGAAAATATCTTCGTCATTTCTTACCTTTTTAATAATAAAATTTCTCTTTCAAGCGAAGTTTTTTGAGTTTTGGGTTTGTTTTTTCTTTGTTTTTAACATGTCTCATTTTGAAATGGTTGTTTGTCATTACTGCTTAGGCCTGCATTGGCTAGGAAAAGCTGCGTGCAATGCCTTAAGTGTGTTTTTAAAATGTCTTGCATAGTCATGATGTGTGTCTGTTAGTTCTTCTGTTGAGGGAAGAAATTTGGTCCTGTACTTCCAGATGGAATTTTAATCTGTAAACCTACAATGTGGGTGTTAAGAATAATGCCCACAGCTATTTTTCTTCTCTTATAAATACTGTGCAACAGTATGATCTTAAAACTTTTTTTCAGATAGCAAATGTGTTAGTAGTTCAGTTAACTGAGAACAGAGCCAAGAATTAAAAGAAAACCCAAATCCTAAATACATTATGTCCAAAAAAGTGTTAAAAAGGAGAATCATGATTATTTTAAAACTGGTAATACTGGTACTCTGTTACTCTAAGAAGGAATGAGTTTCTGCTATAAGAGCGTAAGCTGTTGTGGCAGAAGTTTCTAGAGGGTGAGTAATGAGGTTGTATAGCAGTTGTACCTCAGGTGGATTCCTTTGCTTTCTACTTATAAAATCTAAATCTACATCTACATCAGTCTGTATCTATGTCTTTCTTTAATTGTATTTGTTGGCATAGTAATGCCTGTACTTTTTAACAAGAAAAAGCTACAGTGATGTATCTTGACTCACTCTTTCAGAGAAAAGCATAAGTAGTTCACAACTTGAACTCCCCATCAAAAAAAGGAAAATATTTACTATTTTTAGTGTGTAGACCACCAGTTCACATCATGAAATACCAGGCTCGTACAAAACTTCTAAACATTTAAAGTGCAAAGGAATTGAAAGACAACCTATTTAAAAAAAGAAGAAAAAAAACAATCCACCAAATGAAAGTATGCTACTCATGATGAACCTTTTTAGGGTTAAGTGGTCTGTGTTACATACCTTATTGTTCACATTTCAAGACAGTCAGGTTAGCTGACATGCTGATGACCTCAATTTACTTCGCTTCACTCTGGCTCATCAGTGATAATCAACATAATGTTAGCTTATTTGATTCTTTAAAGCTACATTCAAACAGAGGAAAATCGTTGCAATATAGACAGACTTTAAATGTATTCATCGTGAATAAGTCTTCTTACTAACAGAATGAAATGTGATGAAAATCCAAGCAGAACTTTTAATGCATGGTGAACCATAGTTTTCTAGATGTACTTTTCTAGATGTTTCTAGTGAAAATGTTGATCCTAGTTCTATTTGAGCTGTCTTTGTCTCAAACATCTTATAGGTAGTATTTTGTGGTTTGTTTTCCTTTTTTTTTTTTTTTTTTTTTTTTTAAGGAGTGAAAGGTTGAGTATTACGCAATTGGCTATTTTGTTCACTACTTTTTTAAATCATTTTTCAAGTGAAAGTAACATTAAAATAACTTCTGAGATGCGGAAAGCATAGTGCAGTGGAAGGATAATAACCATGAAAACTAATAGTTAATTATTTGTCTATTAACCTAATATCCCCTTATTGAGAAGGGTGAACTGGAGTTACTGAAACATAATGATTCAAGTAAGCTTGATTCCTGCGAAGTCTGAAGAACACAGTTAGCTTCATACACATTTTTAATGCATTTAACTTTCTATTTATGCACATACCAAACCAGACAAATAAATCTTTGCTGAGTTTTACTTTATAAGGTAATATGCGGTACATATGTATGCTGGGTGTCCAGGTTTTTAAAAGATTGTAAATTAGTTGCCTATAGGCAACTTCTATTCCTAAGCACATCTATTTGGCTTTGTGATAATATGTTAAAGTTGCTTTGGTTTTATTGTTCTTGAATGTGAAATAAGGGGAAAATATTCAGGTGCCTATCTGTGCAGTTCTTAAGTATACAGTACAATATTTTACATACACAGTCCACATAACCTTTCTTAACCTTTCCGTGTTTTATTATTCTTTACCTTGAAGCTAAAAAGTTTTCTGCATCGCTGAAACTTAGCTATTAAGTTCTATTCCTGGAAAGTAAAAGCTTCAGAATATGCTTAAGTGTTTTCTTGGGTAATACACTTGACAAAATTGCAATCTCCTATTTCATTACTTTATACTGTTCTTGAAACATGGATTCACTTACAGGATATTTATAGCATTGATAAGAGCATCATGCACTATGTGTTTTATGCTGAAATTACTGACTTTTATTTTTCTTGTTCTGCAGGCACCTTGGCAAAGAGGATAAACAGATTATAATCCATTTTGGTTTGAATATTAAAAAAGAATCTAGAGACATGAATAAATCCAGTAATTTAAAAGCTTTCAGAATGATTTACATGAGCAGCTGTTAAAACCACTATTACTAACAAATTACTTGGAATGACTTGGAGTTAAATGTTACTTAATTCAAGTATTACCTGAGATTCATAACACTTGCTATAGTTGAGCCTATAAGCCCTCAGAATGAAACTCCTCCCAGTGCTGGATGTCACCACATAAGAGCTTTTCACCTTAAGAATGTGAATTAAATTAATTTACTGGGTTTGCTCCTGTTTTTATAGTTGAAAAAGGGAAATGATCCTAGGCCTTAAGACAATGAAACAGGGGCATACATATGTTCGAAGTCATTTTACATTTATACAAATATATATATAATCAACAAAAAAAGTCAGTATATCCTCATATATTAAAAGCATGAGTATTCTTATAGCCAAGCATATAGAGGGATAAGAGCCATCTGTTTTCTAGATTTTGATATCTGGCACCAGATAAAAGTGAGTTAGTTACAAAGGCAAGAAAGATGATGTCTTATGCTTATGGAGAACAAAGTGATGTAGAAGATATATGTTGGAAATCTATAAATTTAAATGAGGGACCATAATAAGGTTTTTAAGCAGCAATGAAGGGTGAAATTCCAGAAGAGCCAACCAAGCACACACAAAGGAACAAGATATCTAAGATACTTTTAGATGTCAATTTTTATACTTATGGATGAGAATTTACAACAGAATGAACAGGTTCAGAAGCTGGGAAATGAAAATTTAATGTCATGCTTCAGGATCATTTGTTGTTTCCATTAAAGTCAGAGAATAATTTTTGCTCCTTTATATTACGTGGCCCATGATTTAGCCTTTTGAGGGATAAAGAGAGATAATTTTTGATCTCTCAGTAAAATACTGTCTGCATATGGGCAAAATGTGCAAATAATTAAGTGTCATTGTCACTGAAATCCTAAATATTTAATGGGTGGGTCCTGCTTAGCCTTAAACTATCAGAAGGATTAAGGCAGAAGATAATGTGTACCAACATAAAGTTTGAACTGTTGTATTTTATGCTTTTCCAGTGAGATAAGGACATTTTTTTATTTATCTAACTTCACTTTATTGCAGGAGCCTAAAACAGTGTGTGCTTTTGGTTTTCTTTGTCTGCATGTGAATTTTATGGCTATATTTTTTCATTTTACTGCATTTTGATTGCTACAGATGATAGGAAAAAGTATTGCCACACAGAACACGTATTCCATCAACCCTCCTGAGCAAGACATCTATCACTTGGTTGTCTGGAATAAGCTGGATCTATATGCATACACCCTTCCAGTGGTCCCTTTCAGTTCTAAGTTCCTAAGTTCAACATCATCAAAGGTTGAGGGAGGGAGAACGAACTGTGTTTTCCGGGTCAGCTTTCTGATGCACTGATTTGTCATGTTCCAGATTCAGGTTTTATATGCGTGTACCCCACTCAGCATGCAACAAGCAGGAGAGTTGAATATTCACAGGTTGTTTTTGTATTCTGAGTGCACACCCTTATGATTTTATATCTACACAGAAGAAAAGACAAAAATGAGCTAGCTGATACTAAGCTAAGAACGCCTACGTGTTCAGGGGTAAACAGTCAACCTAGGTAGTACAGGAGAATGTTGGAGGCCAGCTGTTGTACTATGGTACACAGCATTTCTTCTTCTGGAGTGATTTTACTGGTCCAAGTATCTAAACCTATCTAGATAGAAGCCATAACACCGTTCTGGAACATGTGAAGGAGCAACTCTGATCAATTGAAGTGGTGGGAGGGGAAGGGGTAGTGTCAAGCAAATTTGCCAGCTTCTTGAGTTGGTATTGAAGATGAGCTGTATAGAATATATCTGCTGTTCTTGGCTAGGGGAGTCAGAACTTTTTTTTTTCTTTTTTTTTTTTTTTTTTTAGTTGCAGGAGTTAACAAACAGACCAGCGAAGTCATAATTCCCTATTGGGAATGTCTCTTTTTCCCTCTGAAGCTACTACACTCTCTTCTTCCCTACATATGGAAACATACAAACACGCCCTGACAATATACTTCAAAACGCTGTTGTGGACAGCCAATGCCAAATATGCTTTGTGACCACAGGCGTGTAGGGTGCTAATGATCAGGTGAGGAAATGGTTCCTTCATTAGGTTGTGTGCTTACTTTAAGTTAAGCGAATGTTTCTGTGCCTTGAGGAATTGGGTTCTATGTGGAGTTTAAAAACAATAGATTAGAAAACGATGTAGCATTATTTCCTATTTCATAGTTTGAAGTAAAATTGTGTTAGCAGAAGGTCAATAACGGATGCTTGTTTTCATAAAACCTCTGTGAAACAGGAAGCACTGCTTGTAGATCCCGATACAGCTAGAGAGGAGGGGTCTGTGTCAGGGACCTTTATATCTCCATGCTGTCAAGCCGTTGAGAACCTGACTTGCCCCTCCGCCAAACCCGCAAGGCTGCCATGAGGCTCCCCTTAGCCTGCTCTGCTCTGGGGCCTCAGCTGCTCCTCATACATCTATGCCCTGCAGACCCTTTACCATCTTTGTTGCCCTACTTAGACAGCCCATTGTCATTTGTCTGTTCTTTTTTGGAGGGTTTAAGAAACTTCATCCCTTTAACCTTTCCTCATAAGTTATTCTTTTTGAAGCTTTGAGCATTTTGATTGCTCTTCGAGATTCTAGTTTTTCTGTATCATTACAAGTCCAGCACTTGGATAGGTCAAGTTTTGCAACCGTGGGTTTTAGAAGTGAAAAATAGAAAGGTCGCCTTCCACTAATAGGCTGCCTTCTTAGCTCCAGATACAGCATTCCTTTGAATTAACACAGGAACTGAATTACCATTTCTGTCGTAATTTTATTTTGTTCACTAATGAATGATATGTAATTCTCAGGAATATTTGTTACTACTGCTTCTTCGGTTGTTCCCCATTTTGATCTCAGCCAAATGCTTTGACTAATCCATTTTCCATCTTATATTTTTGATCCTGTGGTTTCCAATGCAGAGTTTATTGTGGCAGCAAATAAATAAATAAATAAATTAGCACTAGAGGATTCTTTGACAAGAAAAAAAAAGTCTGTAGGAACTGTAGTTCACATGAAAAAAATAGTGTAGAAATTGAAAGATGAAGAGAGAGAGCAGGTGCTGGAGCCTTTTTGTATGACACACGGAGGCTATTTTGAGGCCAGTCAAGTTTTCTGCTAACTGCTCTATGAATGTTACTGCAGATGTAGTTTACCAAAAAATAATCTGTGGTCTTTTATTATGACCAAGTTTATATATATTTTAGAAAAGCAGGAGGGAGAGATCATTAAAGAATATTCATGATCAAACCATTGATGCCATTATGATCAGTGGGCAGAATGGATTCTAAAACATGTTATTTATTTTACACATTTTAGTGCAAATATAGTTCAGAATTAAACCAAATTTATTATGTCATTGTAGTCTTTATTTACACTGTATATTTCCTGCTGTTTCTTTCATTATTTGCTGTTTCCTTTCAAAAGATAAAAACCTTTGCTTTCACTTACTCAATTTAAAATTTTCTTCATGGATCACTTTTAGCTTAATTCTCATTAAAACTATTTGCTATTATACTCCACTGAAAGAGATCAGTGGCAATATGTCTACCCCATGAAGAACTTAATATGTCTTCATAGAGTTTTGAAGATCTTTCTGCATGTATTTTAAGTATGAGAAATGATTATCTTGCCAGCCTGATGAGGCAGCTATCTGAAAGGAAGTGTATTACAGAATGAACTGTTGTATCACTGTTTCAGAAATGATGCTTGTGTCATTTAGACCAGTGGCTGCTACAAGCAATAAGTAATGGGTATTATATTATATTAATGACCAGGTTTGACAACCTGACTCTATATTCTTTTTATAGTTTTTAAATTATCTTTCTTTTTTAGGCCAATAATTATGCTCTCATCGGGCAAAAGTAGGCTAATGCAATTTTCCAAAAGCTATTAACAAGACTTGTAATATTAAGATGGCTGTATATCCCAATTAAGTAGGATGTGCCACCCAGACACCAGACACCTTGAGTTGCAGTCATGAAATGAGGTAGGGTTAGGCTGTATTCTTGAGTTGCAGAGTTCTGAGGAGTCTTATGTGCTTCAGGAAGCATAGAGCTTCACTCAGTAGATGGCACTGTTGTCACCGATTCTCTACCTATATCTTCTGGGGTGGAATCCACACCATCTGCATTTTAAAGTGGGTGGAAATTAAATAAACCCTTGCCTGCTTGCAGTTTTAAATTGTTTCATTTAGTTGGGTGTTTGCTGCTTCTTGAAAGACCTGACAAAGGGTGGGGATCTACACATTCATCTGCTTTTTCCAACTTATCCATGTAATATGATAAAATAAATTCTCTAGTATATTCAGTGAAATATATTTTCCTGTCTATTTAAGGGTTTTAAGGGAGTTTTTTAAGGGTTTTGTTCTATGTGTGACTTGAAGTAACCTAGACAAGTATTTCGTAGTCAGAAACTGTGTCTACAGTGACTACAAAAACTGAATCATAGAATCACAGAATGCTTTGGGTTGGAAGGGACTTCTAAAGATCATCTGGTTTCAGCACCCCTGCCAAGAACAGGAAAACCTTATACTAGATCATGTTGCCCAAAGTCCCATCCAACTTGACACTGAGTACTTCTCAGGATGGGGCATCCTCAACCTCTTTATACAATCATTTCCAGTGCTTAACCACCCTTACATTTTTTTTTTTCCCTTACAATATTAATTTAAATCTTTCAATTTGAAACCAGGAAAAGGCTTTCACCATCTTTTCCATAAGCCCCATTTATGTATTGAAGGCCTTCAGTAAGGTCTCTCTGTTGCCGTCTGTTTTCTAGGCTAGACAACCCCAGTTCTCTCAGCCTGTCTTCATAAGAGAGGTGCTTCAACCGTTGGATCATCTTCATGGTTCTTCTCTAAACTTGTTCTAATAAGTCAATGCCTTTCTTGTACTGGGGGCCCCAGAGCTAGATTCAGTACTTCCAGGCGGGGTCCCATGAGGATGGAGTAGAGGCGAATAATTTCTTCCCTTGACCTGCTAGCAACACTTCTGTTTGTGTATTTCCAGGATACAGTCTTTATTCTTAAATGACGCAGCCACTATGTTCTCCCAGTTGAACTCCTGTCTGTAACTCTTAACTAAATTTAAGCACAAACATGAAAAAGAAAATGCCAGAATCATTAGAACACATCGCTGAGTTTCATACATAAAAGCTGTTGTGACATCCTCAGAACTGCACAAAGTTGTGTGTAATCCACCAGTTTCAGAAATTCTTTTCATATAATGATTCTCTTACAGTCCTTCAGGATAACTACATGGTTATAAAATTTGTAGAGTAAAACTTATTACTGCTGTTCTCAAACTGATCCAAAGAGTGAATGGATCAAAGTATTTTTCACTGTTTTTAACTGAAGATTTGCTGCAGAATGAAAACCCTTTTGCAACCAGTCACTAGGAACAGCATAACTGCATCTTTTCATTCTAGATATCTATGGCTTTCAAAACTATCTTCTAAAATTAGCTATGTTCCTTGGATTTTACCGTGAAAGAAAAAATAATGCAGAGATAAGAAACGTTTACAGAAATTCTCCCTTTGTCCAATTTTTAGTTCTGTTATTGGTGGTTTTCATTTGAATCCCTGTTAAAAATTAGTTGATATTAATGGATTTCTGTGAGTAAAAGCATTTAAATGTGCACCATCATTCATCCAGTCTAACACAGAAGTGATCTTTATCGTGCTTTGTTTTCACAAATACGTACTTTCCCTAGTAAATAAACACTTAGTCTTGTTTAAGTTTGAGCCTAATCTTTTAAAACACTGGTAGAGATGTTTTGATGAACTAAGTCAAAAGGTCTGGCTCACTGCAGCTCTTTCCTGACCCTAGATCCAAATGCTCTGTCCTTGCACTAGATTCCAATAAATCCAGTCAGGGATCTTTGCATAAAACATTATTTCAATTTGATTTCTCCCAATAATTTAGTTTGCTTCAGTATTTTTTCTTATTAAAAAAAAAAAAAAAAAAAAAAAAAAGTTTGTATTTAGAATGCAAGGGCTGTAAGTTCAGGTGCTTTATTGGCAGTGGTTATCACATGTCTTTGGACATCTGTCTTTCTCTTCCTGATAAAATTTTCACGTTAAATAGATTGGCATAGGTGGAGAAAGATAATACATAAACTAGCTACCACTTTTCAAAGTTAAATGAATGATTTTTTCATGTTAGGGTCCTTGGGCTTCCTGCAAGTAGTCATTTTCTGGGATCACATATTGTATCTAAAAGAATGCATGGTAAGCAGAACAGGATGGCTGAGGAGTACAGTGAATTTCTGAATAGCACCCCAATGGAAGAGTTTGAAAATCACTGATCTGAAATTATGCTTATAAAGGTGTTTTAATACTTAAAAAAAAAATAAAAAATAAATTGCTACATTCTCCAGGCATATTTACCATGTGTACAGAAGGCAGAAACATAGCTGTAATTCTTGTACTGCCCTTGTTTTGCAAGAATATGATGCCGTGGTGGCTTTGCCTTGCTGGGCAGCTGAACACCACAACCACTCTCTCACTCCTCCTTTTTAGAAGAGAGAGACAGTATGCTGGAAAAAAAAAAAATCATGAGTTGAGATAAGGATAATTTAATTAAAGGGAAAAAGAAGGGGGGGGGGGAAGGGAGGGAAGCACAGAGATAGAGAAAAGAAATTACTCTCTACTTCCCATCAATGAGCGATGTTTGGCCACATCCCAGGAAGCAGGGCCTCAGTATGCGTAGCAGTTGTTTGGGAGGAAAGACTTCTTCATAACAAGAGCCCCCCTCTCCTGCCCCTTTCCCACCTTTTATTGCTGAGCGTGACATTATAGGGCATGGAATATCCCTTAGGTTGGTTTAGGTCAGCTGCCCTGGTGATGTCTCCTCCTCTTGCCCACCCCCATAGCCTGTTGGCTCTTGGAGGGTTGGAGGGCGTCCTGATGCAGTGCCAGTATTGTGCAGCAGTAGACACAGCACTGGTGTGATACCAGTGCTGTTCCAGCTACAAGTGCAGAGCACAGCAATGTATGGACTGCTGCAGGGAAAGTTAGCTCCATCCAGAAAGTTAGCTACACCCAGAGAGTATAGATGCAATGTCAGTAGCATTTGAAAAGCCTGACAGAAAATCTTCAGCAACAAGTTAAAATGGGTTCTTGGTTAGGCCTGTATGTATATGCATTATGAAGACACATTGAAATTGTTCCCTACTAGTGAGGTAGTTTCTTACCAAAAAGCAGCATAGGTGTTGTATAACAAGACATTGTCATTTTTCAGTGTTGTCCTTTTTTCTCCCTGTCCACCCTTGTGTTTCAGTTCACGTGACTGGACTTTGCACCCATTTACCAATAATAAGAGAACAGACATCTTGTGTGAAAACTAGAGGCAGAAACAGAAACCATTCCGTGCTGCAAGGTAAAACGCCCCTTCCACTCCCACGTCTGTCATATATATATATATATTTTTTTTCCTTTTAAAATTTGAGTTCATCTATAGTTGGAGCTCATATTCTTTCACAGCTCAAAGCAAATATTTCATGACAGGAAATTAGCAATTATGTGAAGTAATAACATACAGTTTTGTCTTTTCCTCATTAGCTTAATGCAATGTGTTTTATACAAGAACGAAAAAGAAATACCGATACTGTCTTTTCTTGTCTGTAAGGTACTGTCAAATGTAATGGCAAATTATTTTTCAACAAAATGCACTTCATTATTGCAGTGGAGTAGAATATTCCTGCCTACAGTGGGTTAAAAAGAATATAAGCCTTACTTGAATTCTGAAAGCATTTTGACTGAAAAATAAAGCAGGGTCCTTGTGAACTAGAACATATTCCAGCACTACAACAGTGGATTTTTTCTTACCACTTAAGCTCTACTTGTTTAAAAAGTAATGTTAAAAGTGTATGTAATTTTGATTACAGACTATGTTTCAAGATCCAGTGGAAATAAATTGTTAAATAGTTTTGGAGGTGGCTACATTCTGAAATAAGCTTGCAGTTCTGAAGTGACCTTGTTTTATGTGCAGTATAATCTCACAAAATCTCTGGTTCAAATGTGGAAATGTGTAAGACTTAACTATAACTTTTTAGGTGATAGTAAGTCTAATCTCTCCTTTTGTAATCTCACACACATCCAACCTGCTAACTGGGGGTAAACACAGTTACTAAGAAGACTATGCATAAGAAGAACCACTGAAATAGAGAGTATGGCAAAGAATGATAGAGAAAGAAAGAAGGTAAGGAAAATCTCATAGCTTCTGAATAGGTTGTACCTGCCAGGTTTCTACAGAAGGACTACATGTGGGCAGGCACTTGAGATGAGAAGGAAGGAAGATGAAAGAGGAGAAGCCTATTTAACCAAAACACATGTTGAGCAGAATCTGACCGCACGTATTGCTTGCTATGCAGTTTTGCAATGACTCATTAATAATATGGGTTCTATACGTCCTGTTTTCTCACAAACATATTTTCTGCTTCTGCCCTTAGGGTACTCTCCAGGCGGACTTAAGGAAGTGTGGTCCTGTATCTGGGTGTTCAATCCCTGTCAGACCAGCAGCTGAGGCTGTTCTAATACCTGGAGAGCCACAGTAGCCAATAGGAAGCATTGCATACTGCTGCCCAGTGGAAGGGCATGCGTGGTGGGGAGAGAAAAGTTGTGGAAACGGCAAGCAGGGAGGAACAGCAGCATCAAGAGTAGTAATGGTAGAGTGCCAGTGGTAATAGCAGTGCCTGGGCAAGCAAAATTGGAGGATTCAAGCAGCTGCATTCAAAAGGTATTCAGTCTCAGTCTGTATTAATGGCACATTAATACAGCTTCTTGAGTGGGAAGTGATTTGGAGAAATAAGGACATGGTTTAGGAACTGCAGAATAGTTACCTTGACTTTATAAAAGGAAGTTTGGGGATGAAGAGGAATGAAAGCAAATTAATTTAGGGTGAGAAGAGGGATTGGAGAAGTCAGAACATTTGAGATGGGTGCTTAACAAGAATTGTGGCTATGACACTTTGGGCTGTGCAGATGTGAGTGTGAACTGCTTCAGATTCAGTATGATAATGGCCTTGTATTTTTTGCTTCCTTGACAACTGTTTGAAATTAAAAGGCAAAGGTGTAAAGATGTCCTGTTCTTTTTTTTCTTTTTTTTTTTTCTGACATGCTAAAGAATCAGTTGATGAGCCATACTCAGAAGGAAATCTTAGGGCCCAGAGCTCACACACTTGTTTTTCTCTGACACTGTCCTAAACAAACCAGACTGGTGTTTGCATGCGAACACACTTTCTTGCAGAATCCCTAATGTTACAAAGTGTGCTTAATTAGAAGTATTAGAAATCTAAATGAGTAAATTAGAATGCTATTTGTTTTTGGTTTTGTTTTTTTGTGTGTGTGTGTGTAATTTTTACATACCGCACTCCTGACAGAACTGGTTGTATGATGAAGAAAGTAAGAAGCTGATAGATATCGTTTAGTCATTTACAAAAGTTAGTCTTAGGAAGAGTCACATCTCCCGTTCATATCAATTATTATAATAGACAACTGAATATGTTGTCTATTATAGCAGTTGTCTAATAGTAACAGTAAATTACCAGTCCTGAAAAATGCATGTTGGACAAAATATTATATGTTCTTTTTCACTGATAAACAGAATCCATCCTTTAAAAACAAAACTATGTGTCATTCCTATGCACAGAGTGCAGAAAATGTACTTACTTATAAAAACTTACTTACAGACATTCTGATATGATTAAAAAAGCATGTTGTTCATTTCAAACATACTTGCAGCATGCTCCAGTCCAGGCCAGAAGATAATGAGACCCCTGGAGCTATTACTGAGAAACTGTTCAAATGTTAAAAGAAAGTTAATACTGATGTACTACAAGAAAATGAAAAAAAAATGCCATTTGGAATACTTTTTATATTTCTTTATGGTCTTAAAATGTCATACAAAATAAGGTGAAAATGAAGTGAATTAATATAGTCTTGAGCTAATGATCATTTTCATTCAGTCTGTTGTGTTGGGATTTTGCCTCTTAGGTCATATGTGCAAAGGGATGATGTTCTGTTTTAACAGCAAGAATTTAAAAGTTTTCTACAGTCTTTATGAAAGAGGGAATAAAAATTAGAGAAAAGAAAGGGAGAGAGAACGGGGAGGGGAGGAAGGAGCAAGAATTTTCTTGAGGGGCACACAGAAGAAATCTTGATACTTTACGTATTACATGACTTTTCATCCTATATTACTGAAATACAATATACATATTTCTGTATACATATGCTGTTTGGTCAAGATTTTTTTTTTAAGTTAGACTTTCAGAAACCACTTAGCTTCTTCTAGTATTATAAGCAGATATTTTTAGCTGTAGAATTATGTAGTATTTCAGATATCCTTGCTTTTAAGACATTAACTCTTACTGCTGCCTAATCCTATATTTAAAGTGTCCATCAGATATTTTGCCCAGCCAAGTATATTCACAAGGTTGTGGTTTTGTTATTTTATTTTATTTTATTTTATTTTATTTTATTTTATTTTATTTTATTTTATTTTATTTTATTTTATTTTTCTTGATGGCGGAGTAAGTTAGCTGCTCTTTTGATTTTGAAATTCATAAAGGTTTAAATCTTTAAGGTCCAGAAAAAAAGTTGACTAATATATATGCATTATTTTGTTAATGTCTTTTCCACTTGGCTTGCACATTTTTTAGGAGAAGAAACTGATCTATGTAGCTTGCAATCAGGCTGCTATATAACAACTATCCAGCTCATAATTCTTCTTTTCCTAATTGCATAGGTCTTCTCTCCAGGATAAATATATTAGTTTTTAAGTTTTTAAAGACTAGTTTTTAAGACTTCCTGACTTCATGATCTTTACCTTTTGTTTCTACATCTGTTTTTCAGTACTAGTATTTAATTTTAAAGCTGCTTAATGTTTACAATGAACAATGCTGCTGGAGTATCTTTCTATTAGAGCTGGTTAGAAAGTGGCTTGCCATCTTACTAGTTTTTTATTTTTATTTTTTTACATTTCTGAAGGTTTTTTTTGTCACCATGTTAATTGGGGCAGAATAAAAATAATGAATGAATAATTATGTTCTCTTTGTTCTAATTTTGCATTAGGTCATAAGAACTTGGGGGTTTGGGCTGATCTTTTAGGCCTGCTCAAAATAACATAGTAAAAGTATCTCCCTGCCCAAAAGAACAACAGAATAGGTTTGTTTTTACCTTGTAAATGCTAAACAGGCTTTTTTTTTTTTTTTTTTTCTAAGTGTAAAAATAAAAGAGAACAATTTCATTTATAATTTGTGACATACTTTTTTTTTTTGCATTATATTTTTATTTTATTAGAAAGTATACCATCAAAAAAATTCCAAACAAATTTCATGACTATTTGCAGAATGAGGATACATCAGCCCCTTAATATTTCTTCTATCACAGAAATAATAACACATAATTTCTGAATTAGTTTTGTGACCAAAGTAACAAAAATATAGGTTTTCCATTGTCCTAGAAATTGAAGAGAGTAATTTTGGTCATGAGTAAGGTGTTACACTTAACCTTTTCTTCATATCTCTCTCTTGCACAAATGAAGAGAAAGGAAAAGCTATTTTTTAATGTTGTGAGCCTCCTGCTTACACCAGAAACACCATACATCAGCTGATCTCAGACAGATTTATTTTTTACTTAAAAAGCTTTGCCATTTCTATCTCTGGTAAAAGGCTTGCTTTTGTAATCTGAATGGATTGAATCATAGGAAAGAAAACTTTAGTTAAACAACAACTTGCCATTGGATCTATTTATCCCTTTTCATTGTAACCCACTCAGCTGCTCATTCATTTCTTGTCCTCCCAGTGGGGCTGGGGAAGAAAATAGGAACAGGAACGAGAAATCTCATGGATTACAGGTAGCACAAATATTTAATTACCCATTGGAGTACTGGGAAACAAAAAAGAAGAAAAAATATTTAAACACTTCGGGAAAATACTTTCCTTCCACTTTCCCTGTCTCATCCTCACTTCAGATTCTTCTCCTCCCCTTTTCTAATCTGCTTCGCTCCAGACACCTCTCCTCTTCCCTTGTTGCAGGTTGCACCCAGTTCCTTCAGAGAAGCAATGGGTGGTGCAGGAGGATGACACTGGTGCATAGCAGTTTCTTTCTGCGACTCCATGTTTCTCACTCTTTTCCTAAGATCTCATGTGGGTTCTCCATGGGCTGTGGACCCTTTGGGCCTGTACCTGCCCAGGCATAACAGAGCATCTCCTATTGCTCTGACTGTGTTGTTCCCTCCTCCTCCTCCCTTTCTGTCCTCTCCCCATTCTCTCCCTGTTTGCTCCCCTTCAGTGTTTTTTGTCCTTAAATATGTTTCCCAGAGGGCACCACCAGAATGGCTGATGGGCTCAGCTACGCTCTGCAGTGAGGACCACGTTTCAGGGCTGGCTGGAGCTGGGGCAGCCCTTCTTCACTTTTCACAGAGGCCACCCTACAGCCCCTCCACCCCACCAAAACATGGCCACCTAAACACAACCATTTCTTCTTGATTACTTTAGATATCTTTTAATACAGTAGTGCTAAGAGTTTGCAGTGGGATGGATTGAACAGTGGAGAAATGCAAGGGTTGATTACAGTATGCCTTTCACCATCAAATGATCAACATATCTATATCTATATATCATATGACAGGTGCACTGCTGTTTTCCTTCCTCCTACACCTGACATGACACAACAGGCATGTGCACCACAATGTCCAGAATGAGCACATCCCCCATAGTGTGATGGGGGGTAGAGGGATATGTGTGATACTTGGGCATGCGGTAGTTGTATCCCAGTGACATGACTAAAAGGTATCCTTTCCACATGAATCGCTGGATAGTGCCCATGCACAATCACACATTTGTTCTTGTCATACATCAGGAGCTAAGGTGTTTTATTCTTCTGTGGCAAGGACCTTGTGAAAGAAGGTAATCAGCTCTAGCAGTGGCTGGCTGGTCACAGGCTGCTGTGGTTTTCCCATGTGTAGCATAAAGGCAAGAAGGCAGCAGGGAGGAGGATGTGAACCACAATCAGGTAACACTCACAGTCATTTGGTTGGTCATCTCTGACAACATCTTCCTTGAAATATCATCTGGATCAGGTAACAGCAGGGAATGTAATTTCTGTTCTGTCAGAAGTCTGTCAGAGATACAGTTTATTTGTCTGATCATACTCATGATTGTAACTTAAATACAGGGCCAGCTATAGCTGACTTTATTCAGAGAATAAATTTCCAGTATTTCTATAAAATAATCCTTGCTGTTGGATGTAATCACTCATATCAATTTTATTTACTTATTTTTAATTGAGAGTAATGAAAAAATAGGGTATTTAAGAATATTCATCAGATTACTATACAATCTGCGAAGGAAAACTAGTTATATGCCTCCCTTGGAGAAAAAATTTGCAGCTAAAACTCACAAAGAATTGTCCCTAGTTCTCATATTTCAGTGGTATTACACAGAGTAAGAAGCTGTTATGCCAGTGAGGTTGGTAGAGCACATTATATTAATGGAAGAGTATATTGGTTGTTTATTACACAAAGGTGTTTTTTGATAGTTTTGTTCTTCCCCTTGTATTTTACAGTGAGTGCACACAGGCAACCCACTATCAAGGTGAGATTAATTTCATGTAACTTTGTTCCTTTCATATAGATTTAGTCTAAATTAGGTGTTCAGACTCTCTTTCTACTTTGAGGAAAAAGATCATGAACATCACTTTCAACATTTCATTATACCAATCTTAAGAAGAGTTGAATCATCCTCTTAAGGTGCCTGTCTCTTCCTATTAATTAGAGAGGAAGCCTAGATAATTAACTCAGACTAAATGCATAACTTTAAGATGAATAAATTCAGATGGATTGGTTTGCACCATAAGTGCGTAGTTGGCATGCACCATCTAGACATTCAACTTCCACATAGGTAGAATTACATTGCCTGAATGCTATCTTTTTTCAATTTTTATATCTGGTACAATAAGCTGTGTTAAGACTCCTTGAGTACTGTCATAATGCAAGCATAAATAAAAATAGAGCTGTTTTAAAAATAAAAATCTTACACTTAAGAACAAATTTATGCAAATACAAATTCTCTTTTCTTTAAATAAAACACCTTTTTGGAAACAGTATAGCATACTGGATCATTTTATCGATGTGCTACTTGCTAACTTTATGTAGCAAAGAAAAATTAACTGGCCATTTCACAGCAATTTCTGTAGTAAACCATTTTGACTAGAAAAGTGGTTGTAGATAGAGGGAAGTGCAATAATATTATGTTATAAAATCCAAAGCTTTGATCTTGACAGACTCCAGAGGATGCCAGTGAGTAACTCAGGAAGGGGTTGGCCATTTAACTTATAGTTGCATCGTGACTTACATATCAACCTTCAGATCTGTGCACTGTCCATGTAAAGGCAGTGAATTGGTGGATTTTACTGTCTTAGTTCAGTATTATATGTGTTAATTTTTGTCCTTATAAAACATTTCTGTACTATGAATGTGAATGAAATTTGACCAATTTGGCTCTGCTTAGGTGAAAATGAAGAGACTAACCAATCAATGAGGTGATACTTATGGTTTTTATGTTAGTCCAATTCAAATGGACGTAAGCAAATTCTTCCATTAATTCCACTTGTGAACCTCACAATGTTATAGAACTGTACAATCTTCATCTGCTCGCTTATTGGGGAAAAAAAAAGTATAAAGTTTTTGTCACATGTTCTCCTCTCTCATGTCCATTTAGCACTCCTGTAAAAGGCAGTATTGAAACAGCCATTTCACATATCATCTATCTCTGGTATATACTAAAAACCTGATTTAACAGCTTTCAAAACTATTCATTAAGCTAGATAACACAAATGGGTTTTAGCTAAGCCCTTGAAGTATCTAAGCAAGTGTCATATTACACTGGTTAATGTAGCATTATAAAGTCCTTATTCTGATAGGCATACACATAAAAATAGATTTTAATAATAGTGTATGTCAACAGCTTTGCACATTTTGTCATTATCATGTAATATATGTTGACGCTGATATGGATTTCAAAAAGGAAGCTCTCGTCTTCTTACCTTTCTGTTCCATCAAAACCTAATGGTATTGTATTATATATTTAAGCTAAACATGAAACACATGCTGAGAAACATTGACCTAAAATCATTTTGAAGTGGTGAACTGCAAAAACAGAACAGAGATCTTTCTTTCATACATGCTCACACATCTTAATAATATTCAATTACTGAGCCAGAAAGATTTATCTTAGTTTTTTAAAACACTTGTATCTGGGAAATGGCATGATACTGTCATTAGTAGTTATTCATGATTAACCTTTTAAAAAAAAAGTATCTCTCAGGATGGTGGATAACTGACAAGTAGGATGACTACCTGTGTAGTCATATGATTCTCCTTTATTATACTGTTGACCAGAGCCCAGAGTTAAAAATAAATTTCTAATGATTATTTGGCTAACAAAAGGAATGTTGTTAAACATTAATCATGGTAAAGAGTATATGCTCTAATGTGCATATCTCAATTATATAGTCTGAGCTTTTTATTAAATTACAAATAAAATAATTGTACAAACGAATTGTACAAATAAAATAATTTTATCTTCCATTCAGGTAACAATTTACAATTTACAGAAATAATGTTTACTGATACTGACGTTAAGTTCTGTAATTTAGTTGAAATTAAACTACTAAATCCTTGAGAGATCATTTTTAAAAGATACCTAAGCTTAGATCTGATTAAGGCTTTGTGGCTTTGTCTAGATTTGATTCAGACCCAATTAATAGTCATACTTGAACGAGAAATATATTTGTTTATTCTTATGTTTTTCCAAGTTCATATGAGGTGAAATTTCTGTTTTACAGTGAGACAGCTTTTACTAACTTAACGAATTTTCATTTCTGTACATTATGTGCAAAAAAACAACAACAACAACAACAAAAACAATAATATCTGAGACTGAGTTAATAGGATGTCATAACTGACTTTTTGCATGGTCTTAGTCTGTTGCAAATGCAAAGTAGTGTTTGTCTAAATTAATTTACATCAGGACAGGCCAAAAGGGTATAGTTTTACTTTTCTTGTCAATGTCTTACAACATAAAAGATGCAACAGATTATGGCTGGCTTGTAAGAGAGGAATTAACTGAGGCATTTGAATGAATCTTAAAGTAATAACAGGAAGTTATTAATAGTATATAATACTATTATTTGTTAAAATTAAAAAAAAAAATTATTTTGTTTATCTTGAAGCTGAGGAATTTTCTCTTTGCAGAATTTTAGAGTTCTCTTTCAGAATTTTAGAGGCAGGGTTATCTTCTAATTTGCTTACAGTGTAGTTGTTGTGACACTTAGGGAAATTTTTGGAGCTCTGGCATTCAGTTAAGTAAGGTAAAATCTTTTTTTTTTGCATACTGCTTAAAGATAGCACAGCAGTTTTTAATGAAGTGAATATCTTTAAATCTTGCTTATTTCATCAGAAAATACTATACCTTCAAGGATAAAATAAATTAAGCATTTTCTCAAAGGGTTCTGTGATATTGAAAGAGTACTTTAGAGATAAATCGCTTAATCAGGCTACATAAAAATGCTGGGATGATTTGGTTGGGAAGAGGAGTTTGAAAGATTTTCATATAATCGTTCTTGTAAGAGATGCAGGATAAGGATGAAACAGTGAGCCATATCTTCAGCCAATTATCTTGAAAAAAAAGACAAGTCTTCAGTTTCTCTATGATATGCCAACATTTTTTTTTTAAGAAAACTGGAACTTGAAAGATGTTTTCAATAAATCCATATGAAATATCAATAAATAATGGATAATATCTATTATTTGTTTTTGTCCATTGGTTCTTAAATGTTTATTATTAAAAAAAAAAAAAAAAAAAACAAATAAAATATGTATTAGAATCCCAATAATGAAGTTTGAAGATTTGTAGAAAAAGTAGGATATGTGTATACACTGTATATACACATGTGTATGCACGTATGGAGGTTTACATGCAGTATTTAAATTACTGTAGATTGAAACAGCATGTGTGAAATCCAAATTCTTATATGACTTTCATTATAGGAAATAAAGCACCTTTATAAATCTACACAATTTAGCAGCCACCTTGGTAAGACGGGAGGTACTATTAGTCCTATTATACCCTGAGGAAATGAAGCAGAGATTCAAAATTGCACTTATGTGTCCTATACACAATTAAGGAATAATGTTGACACATGAATCTAGAATATAAAGCCTTCAAAGCTGAAGCCTAATGAAGCAACATATGAAGAATGTTGTGGAAGTCAAAAAAGCAAATTGGTTCAATGAAAAGGAAAAAAAATGCAAGAAATGCTAATTAGTTCTAAATGTATTAAAATAAATTCATGAAGGAAAAAACTTCCACAGAGGCCTGCTGAATCCCTGTTTTGGACAGGAGACTATTTTAAATACTGACTAAATACTATTCTAAATACTGACTTCCAAAAGGTAGTAGGCTACATTACTAGAAGAATATACTTGCCAAGTTTCTTGTGTTCTTTCTGTAAACATTTGTATTGGCAGATGTTGGAGAACAAATACAAGGCTAGATGAAAGCTTCATCTGATTTGGTGTAATCATTCTCTCTGTGTTTGGCTTACTTTTCACTGCTGTGTGACACAGATGCACCTCTGCATTCTCAGAGCTCCATTCTTATCATATCTGTGCTCCGTATTTCTTTTCTGTGGTCTGTTCCACTCAATTTCATACATCCTATTTTTCTTGCTTCTCATGCACATCCCTTCAAGATGCATGCAAGTTTGCTGTGGAGAGACTACATCATAGAAATCAGAGTTGTTTGGATTTATTTTTTTTCTGTTTCCTTGTTGATTTCACTTCACTATCAGGTGGAAGCAAACAATCCAAAGTGTGAGAGCCTCTACAGATACTCCTTCAGGATAAATTTTCTATTCTAAAATATTCTATAAAGAGGCTATATAAAATACACAGCAGGAGATATTAAAGTTTGACCTTAAAGGTGATTAATTTTCTTATGTATTTCAGTGAATAAACTATTATTCAACTGATTTTAGTTTCTACCCCAGATTTGAGATCTCTGTAAAATTCAGGTAAACAGTAGTTAGTTCAGTTCTGAAATATTTCACTATTTAATTCTGGAAAATAAAATACAGCTGCTACTCTGGCTTCTAACAGTAACTCTGCTCTGTTAGATGAAAAATATTTTTTTTATGTTCATTGGGGACTAAAGACCCCTTACATACTCAAAAATACCACTCTCCATAGCTCTGTACCTTCCGATTAAAACACAGGATGTTTTCTTTATATCGGCTGAATTAAACTTTGGAATTACTATTTGTAATACTTACAAAACCATCTAGCTTGATGCCTGTAAAATGATGGTTTTATTAGTGGCAGGAATGTATATTTCTAGGTTTTATTCAGACAATGTGAAGCCTACTGCAGTACTGAGGGCACTTAGTAATTCTGTGAAGTAAATGTGCAGGTCCCATGAATGTCCATGAGACTATGTATAAAGTGTCACCAATATACACATTACCCTTTCCAATGTCCCTAGCAGTCTGAACAGCAGGAACGTAATATTCTTACGTAGGTTGTCCCTGTGATCAGTGTGTTAGGTGTTAACTTACAGCACGTGGGAAGCAAGTCACATTTGTTTATCCTTTCAGGGAAGAAAGGTAAACCTACTGCACAGGTTAAAAGTGCACTGTGAAAGGTGCTATGCCTTTTCCTTAGTATTGTAACTTGAGGAAGGGTTGGTTAGATGCATCCAGCCAAGCAGAACCGTGTTTAGTGTTTTAAAGTCTGTGTGTGTATTTTCCATGTCTGAAAGAACATAAATTGTGTCCATGAAATGAACCATGTAAAGTTCAGCTGCTGCAAGGATCTTTAGGTGTGGTCAGCTAAGTCTAAACCCCAAGCACTGGCATCAAAGTGAGGTCAATGGGTTTTAAAGTGTACAGTAAGCAGTTAGAAAT
This sequence comes from Aythya ferina, assembly GCF_964211825.1. NCBI lineage: Eukaryota > Metazoa > Chordata > Aves > Anseriformes > Anatidae > Aythya > Aythya ferina. The sequence goes on from NC_140296.1 coordinate 75,127,860, forward strand.
AGCTAATATACTTATTAGTGTTCTACCTGTATGTGAATGGGCACTAAAAGATTTTAAATCATATTTGCACCTCTGCTATCTCACAGAAGGGCAGTATTGGGAACCTGAAGTCTAGTTCATCCCCTGTATCTTGATCTCTTCTCATTTTTGTCAGTCCCAAGTCTTATCTGTGGAGTCTCTTTCCAACAAGTTCCTTTCTTCTTCTTTAATCATAGCTTCTCAGCCTTTTAATCCCACATATTCCTACTTCTCACACCTCTTTTCCTCAGTTTGTCTATCCATTGTCGTAATATTTCTTTCAGCTTCTTAAACCTTCTGACATTTCCTTATTTCAAACCATAATTCTCATTCCAGCTGGGTCTCAAGTTTCCTTCCTTGCTTTTTATTCAAGTCAGAGCAAGCTCTACCAGTTCTGACTACTTTGTCTTTATGGATACTTTTACCCACCACACCTCACTGATTTATAAATCTGACTCCCTTGATGTCTAGTTTCTTTGTACAGGCTCTTCCAGTTGTGGCTTCTTTATCTTCTCTCCAGTTACTTTTATCTGCCATAACTCACTGATTTACAACTTCTTCCTCCCTGACCTGCTGTCCCCATTCTCTCTGGAAGTTCTTGTTTCTAGTTCATTTTTTCACTCTCACTTTCAAATTTCTACCCCAACAGAACCTGGAAGGTTTCCTCCTCTTTCAATTCTGTCCCAGCATAATCCAGTGTGCAGGTGGGACTCGTGCCTCATTTGTGTTTGAAAAAGGCTGCCTGAATCCAGAAAAGATAGCAGTATTACTAGGGGTAAAAGAGAGTCTCAGTTCTCTTTTAATGGTTATGCCTGACATAGTCCATCAGAGCCTGAGGCACTCAAGTTCAGCCAGGGTACAGTTAATGCAGTTTAAAGCAGAGATTTGACAAGTCCCTATTTAGGCAAAGTAGTATTCATAGCACGTACATCTACAAATAAACTGTGCTCTTATCATAAAAGAATACAATTGTATGTAGCACAGTACTCTTCCTGTTTGAAGTTGGATAAAGCATGAGCTTTGTTTGTAGAACAATGGGATATGATATCAAATATTTTTACATAATTTTACTATAGGCCCTGATGTTTATGAATATTTTTTTTCTGAAACATTCCTTTCAGTAATTTGGTAGTGCATCTTTTTATCCCCTCTGCTATAATACTTCTTTCTGTCAAGAAACTGGAGCTGAATTTTTTCCTCTTGTTGAAGAAAAATTCAGTCACTTACTTCAGTAGTAAAATTGATGAACTTTTTTTTCTGCAGTGAACCTTCCAAATTTTCTAAATGACTTCAGTTTCTGTGTTACTCAAATCACATTTATAACTTTAAAAAAAAAAAAAAACTTATTTGCTGTGATTTATTGCTGTGTAGTGCATCTGTGTACACAAAAGTACTATCACTGATTTTGTAATTACTTCTTTCTTTATTTATTATTTATTTATTTAAAAGCTTAATCTTTGTAAAGATTTGGAAGGAGTGATGAGCTGTATTTTAAAAAATGCATTTTTAATTTTAAAAAATATGAGAGAGAAAATAATGTTAAATATCTCTTAAGAAAAAGAAGCCAAATAAAAATAGAGAATCTAATTTTTTTTTTCCCTATTGAATCCATGGCAATAATAGGACTGCATTAGATCAACAGTCTAATTTTAAAAAGAAAAGTTCTATATATGTTATGTTTTCCTCCTGTTCTTATACACCAGGAAGAAGATGAGACTCCTTTTATTTCTAACAGTTTGCCAGTATGCCATAAATAGTGTCCATACCTACAGTATTTCAAATCCCAATGTCGTTTTGCTGATGGCAGATGATCTCGGTATTGGAGACCTGGGATGTTATGGGAACAGAACCTTAAGGTATGATGATATGTCTGAGGGGAGTCATACCTTTATATTTAATTCTTTCTATGTATTTGTAAATTAAAAGATTAAAAAAAAAAAAAAAAGAGGAGAAAAAAAAAAAAAAAGAAAAAAGAAAAAACTGAGATTAAAAAACTGAGATTGTAATAGGTAATTTATAAATTTTGAAAGTTAATAACCTTTCCACAGAATAGAATATTCAACCTTTGTTCTCTCTCTTTTTCCTTTCTTTCTTTTTTTTTTAATAAAGCAAAAAGACTTAGCTGATGCATTCACTTTGCTGAAAAGTTGCATCATAAACAGAATTTAGCGAGCAACTGTGGTGGTTTCATGCTGATGGTTTGTTAAGCTCCACCACATTGCTTTCTTACTCCCACTCCACAAAAGGACAAGGGAAGAAAACATGAAAAAAGGCTCATGAATTAAGATAAGGACAGGGAGATCACTTAACGATTACCACCATGGGCAAAACAGACTCAGCACAAAAGAGATTAATATTTATTATTAATTTATTATTTAATTTATTGCCTATCACTAGCAAACTAGAGCAGTGAGAAACTAAAAGCAAAACACCTACCCCCCATCCACCTTATTCTATGTCCTCCCCCCAAGAAGTGCAGTGCAAAAGGAAATGGGGGCTGCAGCCAGTCCCTGACACTGCATCTCCACAGCTCCTTCACGGTCACTCCCTGCTCCACGTGGCGTCCCTCCCACAGGATGCCGTCCTTCCCCAACTGAGCCTGCGGGGGCTGCCCACAGGCAGCAGCTCTTCAAGAATTGCTCCCACATGGATCCGTACCACAGGGTCCATCCCCCAGGAGCAAACTGCTCCAGCATGGGTCCCCCACGGGTGGGCGGCAGCTCCCCCTGCTCCTGCGTGGGCTCCTCTCCACGGGCTGCAGCTCCAGCCCGGTGCCTGCTCCTGAGGGGGCTCTCCATGGGCCGCAGCCTCCTCCAGGCCACATCCACCTGCTCCACCGGGGGCTCCTCCACCCATGGGAGGGCTGCAGCGTGGAGATCTGCTCCATGTGGGACCCATGGGCTGCAGAGGGACAGCCTGCCCCACCAGGGGCCTCTCCACAGGCCACAGGGGAACTGCTGCTGCCTTCCTGGAGCACCTCCTGCCCTCCTGCTGCACTGACCGTGGGGGCTGCAAGACTGTTTATCTCACATGTGCTCACTCCTCTCTCGCAGCTGCTGCTGCACAGAAGGTTTTTTGTTTGTTTTCACTTTCTTAAATCTGCTCTCCCAGAAGCCTACCCAGTGTCACTCCTTGGCTCAGCTCTGGCCAGCAGCAGGTCCCTTTTGGAGCTGGCTCTGGTCTGACATGGGACAGCTGCTGGGCTCTGCTCACAGAGGACACCTCTGCAGCCCCCCTGCTACCAAAAGCTTGGCATGTAAACCCAATACGGAAACCCAATGTGATTACAGAAAAGCAAAATAAAATCAACTATTTTAAAAATTATTTGGCACAAATATGAATTAACCATGTTTCGAAGCACTCTTGTGATTTGAAATGACCTTCTCACTAATTGGAAATTAAGTGCTGTTTTTTTTTTCTTAATTTATCTTTGTGCTGTAGTCATTTAAATTAATTAAACCCAGTGTTAATATACTTGATTAATTCAGCAGTGTCACCCAGTATGATCCTTACTACAAACTTGGGTATGATGGTTGTTTAAAAAGCACAAGTTTTGTCTAGTTGTTGTGTTTCAGTGGTTCAAAATTAAGCTTTTACCAAGTTAAAAAAAAAAAAAAACAAAACATTCAGACTACAAGTACCATCCTGTCATGTGTTAAATACTCTTTTTTCTGTTGAAGTTTGTTGGAAGTGAAAACTTCTGGTAAGGCAAACTAAACAGAAAGAACTTGTTACATTTTCTAGGTTAAAAAAATGAAAAGAGTATATACAACATTGTTCACATACTAAACTATCTGATGTGATGATTCGGAATTACATCTTTGGAGTATGAAGAAATTGCATCATACTGCTTGCTATCTATATGTGTTGTTAGTAATAGCAAAAATTCTGTTGGAAAATTAATGTTTCTGACTGTATCCAAGCTAGATGAAGGGACTAGTGTTCCTTGAGATCATGGTCATTAGTAGGTCAGGGACCTACCTGAGCATGCTGCAGCTCCTGGCCACTCTGCATTTGTAGTTTTCTTCCTGTAGAATTAAGGGCATAGATTTATTCCTGGAGCAACCAGCTTTGATCTGCATGTTGAGCCAGGTCACAGACAAGGCAGATATGGAAAACTGCCTTGCAGATACGGAAACTTGGATGTTCTCCTGGATCTAATATTACAGACTTAATCTGTAAACATCATTAATATAGAGTCCAGTACCGAGTCACGACCATCTGAATCTCTCTTAATATCAGATAACACCACATACCCAAAAACTTTGCTGGGGAAAGGGAGAAACGCCACTAAGTATGAAATAAAGAAGCACAACTTTTTTTCAGCCTCTCCCTCCCTATTGCAGAAGCAGAAAGGCCATATAACAGAGTTACAATCATGGTTCAAGGAATGAGTTAAGAAGGGTTGAAATACAACATGTCCATCTGTCACAGTATAGTACTGACCACAAAGAGCAGGTGAAAAAGGGGAAAAAGATTTTTGGCACAATGTCATGGTGTCTCAGTTTGATGTTGACACCCAGTGTAAAAATATTTGGTATGATATTGCAAGACCACCATGGTTTTGATAATTTGAATACAATGGTCTTAACATGATTTTCCTGGTAGTTTTTGCCTCAGATGCCTTGATCTCAACCATGCCCATTTCCAAATAATCATATCTGTGTATTCTCTCTCTCTTTTTTTTTTCCCAATTATTTATTTTTTTTTTCTAGAACCCCTTATATTGACAGGCTAGCAAAGGAAGGAGTGACACTTACTCAGCATATAGCAGCATCCCCACTGTGTACTCCAAGCAGGGCAGCTTTCCTGACAGGGAGATATCCAATCAGATCAGGTAAAATTTGAATATTTTATTTATATATGTAATATTTTATTCAAGTAAACAGTGTGCTTTTTTCCCTGGCCTTTTTTCTGTCTTAACCAGGTTAAGTACACATTTAAGTGCCTAATCAAGCTCAGCAAAGTTGGTCAGCATTTGAAATCTTATATAACGGGAAATCATTTCACTTCTGAAGACTTTGCACGACAATATAGCTTTTTATCAAGAAGACTTTTTTTAATACAGAGGAGAAAATCGGATTGTGGTTATTCAATGGAAGGAGCAGCCTATTCCATTGACTTCATCCACTGTCCAAAGACTGTGAGCTCTTTGCCTGTTCAGTTGTGTTTAGGCTTCTCCTAGGGTGTTGGTGGCAGCTGAGTGTTGAATATTACAGAGATGATTTTAACAAGACACAAGGGAAGAAACCAGTTTAAATTCTCCTGCTGCAATATTTCTATTTGTATGAAACCTTTTGGTTTAGACTAATTGGTTATGGGAAGAAGAAGAAAAAAAAAAAAAAAGAAAAAAGAAAGTCAGTTTGTTAAACTATTCCACAAACTCTTAAAACTGTGAATAAAGCAAAAATAAATCTCTCTTCTTTCTAAGTATTTTTGTTCCATTTGTTCCATATCTTCCCATACACATTGTTAAGTATCCTATGAATACATGTAACTTCTATTACTTTTAAAACCAAAGCCCATTTGAGACAATATAGAACCAGTCTGTTTATTTTTGTGTGCAGGGACTGAGCCCCTCAGTGCTTAGCCATGCAACTTTAACATTCCCTCAACATCATTTTTAGCAAGGATCATTATACATTAATCAGATCACTTGTTCATTAGTGATAAAACATCCTGTCCTTGCTTCTGGGAATGAAAGCAAAGCAAGACTCTGGAGCCTACTTGATACGTTCATGTTCATTCAAATCAAGTAACAAGCTTCTGCAAAAGTGCCAGCTAATAGAACTTGCTAAATTTTCCATTACATTCAGCTGCAAAGGAAAATTTTATATACCTTTTACAGCTATGTTTCTATTAATATTTACAATAGGTAAAGCCACAGGTCACTTTCCATTATGATCCTTGTTATTACTTATGAAAAATTAGCATTTGAACTGATTTTTTCTCTTAACTGATCTGTTCTCAGCCATACTAATCATTTCCATGTATGTGGAAAATTGAACTTTGTCTTAAATTATGAAATTGCTAAATACAGACTGTTTTTAAACACCAGTGAAGAACTAGTACAGAATAATTGTAGAAGGTACTAGAATCACAGTATGGAAAAGGAAGATAGAAATGTAAAACTCCTAAAACTACAGAAAAATATTCCAAAATGTGGTATTTCATGAGATGCAAGCTCAGAGAAAAGTAATGGTGAAAAAGAAATAAAAATGGTTCAGTGCTTTGCTTCTTGTAACTTAAAGGAATTATATTGATTACAGTTATGAAAGATAAAAGTACACCTTGAAATGAAGTATAGATATGTATAGCTTACTAAAGCTGCCTGAACCGTTGATCAATAAAACTGACTTTGCTGGCTGGGATGAAAAAAAAAATGTAGTCAGCATTTGAAAGGTAGGTTGAGATCTCTTTAATAAACTAGTCTAACAAGTCTTTTTTTCTTCTAACCACAATGGATACCTGAGGGAAGATTCTGGTTGTCTACATCAATCATGTAACTTTGGCACTGTAATCATCCAAGTTGCATAATTCAGACTTCCTGAAGATACATCTGCACAGATTTGCATAGATACTGTGTGTTCTGTCTGTCTGTACTCTGAGCCAGCTCTCATCTGGAATCCCAGTGATCTAATTTTCATGAACCTGAATTCTCAAGTTCCTCATCCTGAGAATAGCCTATAAGCTCAGGTTTCTGTTTCTCAGACTCTCCGTGTATAGAAATTACTGTGCTTTATTTAGATGTTGTACTAGCTGATGCCTGATGCTGCTTTAATGCACTCAGGACTGTATTGACTAATGATGTGTGTTTGTGCACTGGTTTGTGGAACACTGAAAGCTGAAAGCTGAGTGTCCTAGCTGAGTCCAGAATCAGACTCCCTTCCTCTTTTCTGACCTCATGGTATTTATGTGCCTAGCTGTAAAACTGCCCTCCTTCAACTGACTTCTCTCAAATAAACTTAAGATCATGTAGAAAAACACATATGAGGGAAGTGGGAGTTTTGGGAGTCGAATTTGGGAGTACTCTCGCTTAGTCCTCAGCTCCAATCCTTTCCTGTGTACAAGAAAAATAAGTTATGCTAGCTCAACTTCTTCCAGTTATTTTATACTTTAGAATACCTACAGAAAGGCTTGCAGCTCTTTATGCAATGGCTGCCCCCACAGTTACACCCAGAGTATTTTCTTTTTCTCTACTTCTCAATTTCTGGTGAAAATACAGGAAAGACTTTACTCACTAAATAGATGATAGTATCTCCCACTTGCATTTCACAGTGACTGCTAGTAATATGTCATTTAAGTGATACCACTTAAAGCAAAAATGTGCATGCAGAAAGAACGAATTAAAACTTTCACTCTATCATCTGTCTCATTCATTTTCATTATATTTAGGAATGGCTGCCTTTTCACGAGTTGGTGTCTTCTTATTTTCTGCTTCTTCTGGTGGACTTCCTTCTGAAGAAATAACATTTTCAAAACTCCTGAAGCAAAGAGGTTATGCAACAGCTCTAATAGGTAAGATTGCATAAATACACAGCATTTTTTTCATTCAACAGATTCAAAACAGAAAAACAGAATACCTTGACAGAAATATAATTACTGCATGTATATTTGAACTACAGTAGAAAAAATATATATATTTTGTCATGTTCATGATGGAGTTAACTCTTATTGATCCATATTCAATTAAAGAAGACTGACAAAAAAAAAACAAAACAAAACATATTTTTACAGTTGTAATAAGCACTGTAATGCTTATGCACATGTAATACACATTTGGGGGTGCTGACCTAGTTAATGTTCTTTTTTTAACTACTGTCACTGCAATATGACAGCTTGCCACTTAGACCTCCAGAAGTTATCTCCATGATGTTTAACGAACAGGTCTTCAAGTAGCCTGAATGATAGCTATGAAACCATAAGATGTAATATTACCATACCCTTAGAGTATAATGAACACTTCCAAAAAATCAAGAAGAGTATTAAAATTAAGGATAAGCACATGTAAATGACAAAAAGAAAAGATATGTAGATTTGAAGACTAGATAGGCAGACTCTGATTCCCAACCAGCCCATTTTCTGTCTCTGCTGGCATTCTTATCACATCGTTTTATTCTAGGTCAGGGAGTCTTTGCTTTGTTCAGTCTAACTCAGCAGTTCCCAAACAATTAATTGTCAAATCCTGCTTTAGTGATGGATTGACATAAGGATAATTTGAAACCTTTCTATTCCTCAGACCTGTGCCATCACTTCTTTTTTTTTTCACCAAGTTTCTCTCCTGTCTACTCTCTAAGGACATTTTTTCCCTCTCTAAAGGCATTTTCCTTTCTATTTTTATTTTTTTTTTCCTGCTCTGAATATGTTTCCCCTTGCTTGATACATCCCTAAATACATTTTAGCTATAAATCTATTTTATGTATACACTTTTTTACCTCATTGCTTTTCCCCCATGACACACAGAAGGTGACATCCAATAGATCTGGCAGGAGCAGACAAATTCAGAAGATCTGCAACAAAACCAAGTTTTCTCAAAAAGTGCAGATACATTGAATTTCTACTGTCTCACCAGTTAAGGATCCTAAATAGTAACAAGAAATTATTATGTTTAGTGGGAAATAGCTACTCATAATCCAAAAATTGCACTGAAAATAGATGGGTATTGTTTTAACTACTGCTATAAATACATTGATACTGTTTTATCTACAGCTATACATAATTACAATTGTTATTCAATGTGTTGTCTAGCATCCAAAGAAATTTAAAAGCCACCTATATTTTCAAAGTTAAAACACTTAATTGATAAATTGGGTTTTGTACCTTTCCTCCAGAATGAGATGTTATAATATTTGGACATACTATCACAGTAGTGAGAAATATAAAACTGTCTGAATCTATTCAGTAGAATTAATTGAGCTGTTTTGTTTTTAATAGAGCAGCTTAAAATCTTACAATAATATTGTATACGTGAATACTTTATATTATCACTCCTACTATGTATTTAATTTAAATACATTTATTTGAGCACATAAAATATTTTTGTTTGCATCTTGTATCTTCTCATTTATATGAAGAGCACAAAACTGTACAAAAAGAAAGATTATCAGCATATACGACTCAGTCTTCAGACTGCTCTTTTCAACTGTCTGAGGGAAAAGTAGAGGGAAAACATGGATTACTGCAGCCTGCCCAGCATTTTGGATTCTGAATAACTGAGTTCCAGATGAGGTTTCTTAGCTGAAAAGGACTTCCTTCTTATGTCTATTTGTCTTTCATTGCATTGCCTGTGCTCTGCAGATATGTTAATAGTGACAGAAGGTGAGTGAAAAAAGCATAGGTCTCAAACAAGTAAGGTACTCATAATGTACAATTAGAAGAATAAATTTATCTCAGAAGCTTGGTGGAATCTGTTGAAATTTGTCTAATGCTTGTCTGAAACATCCAAACTATGCAGCCTGACTTCAGGAGAGATGTGAGAGCATTGTAACAAGGATGGCAAAGATGATGATAAATGAAGTTAAAGAAGCAAAACAAATGTATTGTGGACCCAATCATCACTTGCTTTTTCAGAGTAGTGCATGATGTATCAAAACACTCTACCTCATCAGCCTTTTAAAAATGGCAATTGTGTCCTTCAGTCACAATTGCTAGTATAATTTGAACATGTGCTTCCATTCCAGGCCCAGCTAGCCTGCTCTCTCCTTTGTTTATCGTAAGTTGCTTCTGAGCAAATCTTTTCTGAAAAATAAGTTCATCTTGATATTGAAGAATTTGTTGTGCTTGCTAAAAACATTTTGGTAAAAATAAGTCCTATATTGTCCCCTGTCTTTAAAGTGTTGTTGCAAGATTCTTCTGTCCTTGCTTGTAGTGTCTAGTTTTATTGAGCTCCAGTTTAAATAAGATTGTCTGTATCATACTAAATGACCTCGAAAATGTATTTTATTTGTTTAAGTTTCTATCTCTTTTTTTTTTTTTTTTTCTCTACGTATAGGTGCTTTGAATTTGACAAGTAAAGGCAGGAAATTAAAAATTAAAATCTTTAAGACTTTCTGTACATTCATGGTTGCAAGCCACTGTATTTATTTCGTTCATTCAACCTTGTGAGAATAGTTAGATGCTGAACTCACTAGACATCTGGCTTTACAATTATTTCATAAAGACAGTAAGGTAAATTTATGACGATGAGTGAACTTCAGCAAATGTCATTCCCGTGTCATACCTTAGTTTTGCCATTTGTGAAAGAGAAATAATGATTACTGAGCCCATGCGTTGTATACTGATTCAAAAAATCAGAACTAACCTTCATCTTCACCCTCTTTGATACTGCAGACCCTTCATTTGTCACTGTCAAAGGTAGAAGTGCTGCTCTTTAGGCCCAGGAGATGCCCAGAACTGCCTGCATCAAAACTCTTTTCTTATAAATGCATAAGAGTTTTTGCTGGGATGGTTAAGGGAAAAGGGAGATTTCTGTATGTGCTTTATTTCTTTCACGTATTTTCTACTAAGCATATCTAGAAGTAGGGTTGAAGGCTTACTGGGTTTGGGTTTTTTAATTCTTCTAGTATCACATACCCTGACTTAACACTGGACATATTTAGTTATTTAAATTAGAAAGAATAGATAAAATTTGGCCCAGCAATATAAATTATCTGTTTTATCGAAAGTGACACTGAAAGTTTTGTCAAATATTCAACACATTTCATTGCTGATACCAAAGAGCATTGCTTTAACCATAAGGTACATTTAGAAGCATAACCAAATTTGATTTTTCCCTGTTTTGCATTGCAATTTAAATAACAGCTACCAAACAGTTAGGTCCATTGTGCTAATCAATGCATAAGCATATGGTAAGGGGTTGTACTTGAGTCACAGAATGAATTATCTAAATACTTATTTTAATCAGCATGAACACAGATTGTGCCACTATAATGAGAATCAAACTCACTATTTCCTTGTGTCAGTGTCCAGCATTACTGCAGAATTAGAATAATTTCCTAATGAGACAAACTGCTGTGAGAGGCAGTATTTGCTGGCAATTTACTCCTTACTACTTTTTTCATATATGAAAGTGTACATATATATATATAGTGAGGGAGAATGCAATTTCAGAGACTTTGCAATCATTTAAATAGTAAATGTCTTGGTAATTTCATTATTCTTGTTTTATTTCCTATGTTACTTTTTTTTTTTTTTAAGTGAATGACTTGCCAGATAAATTTCAGAAAAGATATTTCATAGCTCCACATTGGTTCTTCCTCAGAAAGCAGCAGCCACTACAAAACACTATTTTCTTATGACTACTTAACTACACATGCACAAAGGCTTCATTTTCAAAGCTGTGTTAGAGCTCTGTTGCTCTTCAGTGACCTGCTAGCCCACTCAGAATTTAATGGTCTCCATCAGGAGATCTGCCAAACTATTTCTAACTAAAAAGAAGAGCAGACATGAAACAAAGTCTTTGATGAAGGTATTAAGAAAGGTTATATAAAAAAAATAGGGATCCACACAATAAATGCTGGGGCTGGGGAGGTGAGGGTATCAGTCAGATAGTGACAGTTTCATATTTGGAGTAGCGCACATTGTAAGTTTGATGATTTAACTACAGAAATGCTCCCTGTCCTCCTCTCTTTATAGGAAAATGGCATCTTGGGATGAACTGTGAAAGCAGTAATGACTTCTGTCACCACCCCCTCAGTCATGGATTTGATTACTTTTATGGGCTCACCGTGACCAATCTTAGAGACTGCAAACCTGGCCAAGGCAGCGTATTTTTAAAAGGGATTCAGAAATACCTTGTCATCCCAGTCCAAATCCTTGGAGTCACCCTGGTCTCTTTGGCAGTAGTGCATTATGTTGGCCTCCTCAAAGTACCTTTCCAAGCACTGGGCTACTGCCTGTTATTAACAGCTATTTCACTTGCGGTTTTGATTTTTTTCTTTTATCATTTTCGACACTTGAACTGCTTCTTAATGAGGGACCATCAGATTATCCAGCAGCCACTATCCTATGAGAATCTTACTCAGAGATTGACAACAGAAGCTGTACAGTTTATAGGAAGGTAGGTTTCTAACTGTGTTATGAGTTAATGCTGGCATTTTGCAATGACAGCGCTTCTTAAAAAGTAGATTATGTGAAGTGTTGTGCAAGAGAAATATGCCATGATATATTATCACTTTTTTCTTTAAACGATGACTGAAGTTAATCTTTTTTAGTGAAAGTGACTGTTTCCCAATAATAGTATGTATGCATGGGGTAAAAACGTAATCACTTCCTGCTTTGTCTCCATCTCTGTAGTTTTATTGTTAGGTATGTCATTATTTTCTCTATAAAAATTAAAAACTATTAATGTTTATGTTTCAGAAAAAAAAATATTTTAAAATACCCATTACATTTTTAACATTTTTAAGGACTTTAATTCTTTGGAATTTCATATAAACAAGAATATGAAAAGTATTTTGCAGTGTGACTTCATTATATGGAAGCGCAATGCGGAGTTGTAATTTATGAGTTTTCTGGAATGAGAAGCTGCTCTTCATCCTTGATTTAGTGCACGCATTAAATGATGAAAACTACATACCTAGTAGTAACTTTGAATACATTCACATAGTATTATTGCTGAATTAAAATTTATACCAATTAATCAGGGGCTATTTTTTCTAGATTTAATGACTGCATGCAGTAGTCGTCACGACTGTTAGCGAGAAAAAATGCTTATCTGAAATCTTGATCTCTTACTGCAATTTTTCATTCATTTCTCTCATTATAAATATTTGGTTTGGCATTTCTTTAAGTAAGTCTTCCCAACAATCAACATTATCATGAGTATTTATAACTAAACTAACGCATAATTATTTCCTCTTGTCAATGGTGATAAAAACACCTTCTCATCTACATTCTAACTAACTTAACAGTTAAATACTTTGTTCACTACAAAAGCACACAAGCACATGCACACACCCTTTTGGAAATATTTGAGAAGATATTTGCTTAATGACCAATCATTTGATGATTTAAAATGTCTTTTGAAGACGTTAACCATGTGTTGGCAAATTCTTCCTTTCTTTATAAGAGTATAATGTTTCTATAGTGATTCATAATGTTTTGGACATCTCTGAGTTGTTCAATGATTTCAGTGTAATGTAAATAAAATGATAGCCCTAAAACAGGTGAGTTCAAGATTGGGAATGAATGCTAGAATACTATTGCACTGGTAATAACTCTAATAAAAATAATAACTCTAATAAAAGTAACTCTATTAATTTTATTAATTTTCATAATGCATGCGGTGCTATTGTGTAACTTAGTGTTTAGAGCTGGCAAAACAACATACAATCTGAGTCAGCGTAGCTCTGTTGACTGAGCTGGAGGTTGAGGTTTTACATTATCTGGGCTCTTGGCCCCAGTTCTCAGAGTACTTTCCAGACAACATTTATGTAAAATTGAAGTTAAGGTTAATAGCATATATTGGTAATATACAATAAACTTCATTACAGGAAAGTTGCAATTATATTGAGAATTATAACCCAGGCAATTTAGAGTCCGTGTTAAATTTAAAAATATCCAAACATATTAAGGTATTGAGAAGCAATTTGGGCATCCAAGCAATCTTAACTGTGCCCTGTAGTGACTTCACATGCAAAGTATATGGCCATAAAACTTGCTCCTCAGGAAAAGAGTAATTAGATTAATATACCAGTGTAATATAGTAATTAGATTAATATATCAGTGAACTGATCTGCCCCATGTAATAGTGTGAGCAACAAAATCAATATTTGCTTTGACATGCTAGTTCTGACAGTTTATACCTATCAACTCTAGTGTGCCAGCAGACCATTGCTTTTGTGACTAATCTTCTGACTTTGGCTATTTGTATGGGAATGGCAATCAAGAAGCAATTAGGTTGTAACAGCAGACAGACAGAAAAGCAAAGGACCACCATGCTATGGTTGCTCCACATTATTCTTGCAGTTCCACTTCTTTCTGTGAGCAAACCTCTTTTAGCCACTCATTCAGCTCAGCACTTGATTTGTCATACAGGCTTCCTTTGTTTCAGTAATATGGTAAGTAGCAATTTAAGTCCTGTACAGCAGTAACCTATGCGCACAAGTATATTATAGTTTAAAGAATCGTGAATTTGAAGAACTGAGTCATCTACTTTTTCTGGTTCTTAATACATTATCTAACTAAAACTCATAAACTATTATGCATGTTTTAATTGGTTATTTATCTTATGATGAAGGTCCCCTTGTCAGCAGCACTTGTACTTCTCTGTAGCCTTTCTATAATTTATATATATATGTAGTTATGCGTATAACAAATACAGCATACAGCATAAAACATATATTTTATCCATGTAAGTTTATTATAGCTATTATCTATATAACCTTTGCAAGTTCTTCAGAGCTCAGGCAATGGATTTCCTGACTGACATTGTTCTCCTTGCTAGTTATTTCCATCATATTGCTGACTATATGATTTCTTAACATACATATGATATTGATATTTTTCAATCCTTCCTAGAATTTTTTTACAGTGTATGCACTGTTATACTTACTTTTCTTTGGTCTGTTTTTTGGAAAGCTGATAATGTATTTGTTCTTCCTTAGTCTAGTATATGTGTATTACTATTTTCTTTTGCTCCTAGGTAGATTGAAAGATAGCAAATGCTCAAAATGATACTGAAGAAGAACATACGCAATTACATGTGTTGGCTCTAGAGAAAACAAACACAAATTTAGTTGCTCACCCTAATTGTAAATGGGCAGGTCAGCTCACTGTATGTTAACTCCAATTACTATTTCCCATGAGCAAGTGTGTGTACATATTTTAAACCTATCTGAATACTCTCTAGACATTGCAATGTATCTGAAAGTCAAATGGCTGCTAATTATTTAATTTTAAGTTCAATGTGGTTGTCACTCATGTCTCTTCAACATGCCCTTTAATAGATGACCGGTTGCACCAACAATACAAATCAGAAAATGCCAGAAACCTGTTTTTAACATCGTAGATACTAGCAAGACAAAAATACCACATTATGTTACAGAATCTCTAACAAATTCAGATAGTTGATCGCAATTAGTAAGTGCAATAATTTAAAATCCTAATGAAGTCTAAGTTCTGGAAAAAAACATTTACATTATACGTTTATAATTGAAAACTATGGTGAAGATATTATTGATCAAT
Source organism: Aythya ferina (assembly GCF_964211825.1). Classification (NCBI taxonomy): domain Eukaryota; kingdom Metazoa; phylum Chordata; class Aves; order Anseriformes; family Anatidae; genus Aythya; species Aythya ferina. The sequence continues at coordinate 75,143,064 of NC_140296.1, forward strand.
TTTCATGCAGATTTACTTTTTTCCTATCATAGATTGCATAGCCATAATATTCAAAAGTTTGTGATGCCAGTTAATATTTTTTTTATTTACTTCTTAGCTATTCTGTCTCAGTGCTTGAAACACTGTTACAAAACTTATGTAGATTTATTTTCATCTACTCTAGTGGACTGTCTTTTAGAGTTTTTCTATGCATCACTAGATGTTAAGATTAGGCAGTTGGCAGGTTGTACTAAATTTAGAGTTCTGAAATCAACCAAATTTTTACAAACTACAGCGTTTGCCTTGTTCGGGAAAAGCCAAGTAGTTTGCTTTCACAGCTGCTGCGAATCATTGTACCTTCACTGGTACACAGGTATAAGGTATGTAGTAGTCTACTGGGTTAAAATGTGTATACTTTGTGATGAAATTTGAGGATGATTTCACATCTAGCAAAAAAAATGTTGTTCAGAAAGATCATACTTGTCCATCATATTAAAGGTTAATGTAGAATTTACTGTGAACAATTAGAATGGAGCACTGTCATGTTCCCACATAGTTTACAGTATTGAGTCATACTGGAAATATCCCTTTGATTTGACAACCACAGGCCAGCAATCCTGACCTTCACCTGCTGCTCTGCTGCAGTGGTCTTGGATGGATATTAGCGCTCAGGAAATCAAACAGAAGGAATTTCCAAAGGAGTTTTTCCTTTACCCAAGACATTTTCAGTGAAGCAAATACTTAGAGCAAAATAGCAGGAAAAAGTTAAGAACTTGTATGTGAAGGGAGACTTCTGATTAGATGTTATTTGTTCTTTCATCCACTTGAAAGCTGTTTTTTTACAGCTCAAGCCTGAACTAAATCTTTGAGTCATGTAAAATCTCCTCACCCTAAATAAGAAGAATCTAGTACTATACAATGCAGAGGAGTCAAGATCAGTTAAGTATACATTAAAGAATGTCATATATCAGATGCATGTAATCTTTCTGGCTACTCAGTAAATTGAAAAGACTGCGTGATTTACGTTATGATAAAAATTGCTTGGTAGGTTTGGGTAAGTGAGCCTGAGATCTTTTGAAACTGAAGTTCCCTGTGTTTGAAGTGTGTAAAAGATAGTGGCAATACATTTTTGAAAGAGCTGTTTACTGAAGTGGTTCAGGAGAGAGAAGCTGTTAATGTCAAATTTCTCTCCTACCGACTAGCTGATATTGTCATTCCGTTTTCAAGGTCACTGTAAAAGTAGTCTGTTATAATTCTTCTCAAGGAGTTCTGGCAGGAGATAAATAACTGCCTGTGATCTTTTATAGGATATTAATAGGTAAGACTTCTCCACCTGGCAGCAAGCTGTCAATCAAAACTTATCAATTTGAGTTGCAAAGAAGAGAATGATTTAGTGCCTTTCTATATCAATCATTGATTAGATACCTCTTTATGAAACTTTGATCTTTGTATGAGTTCCATAAAAATAATAATAATAATAAAAATTATCTCTTGAAAATAGCATTTGATACTCTCCTTTAGCAATACCGATATGAAGTATGTATTATCTCTGTGACATTAGAACAAGACAGTTTCCATGAAAAGTGAATTGTGCGTGTACTATTATGAGTACAAAGTATATTTTTATGGTATTTTACCCTAGGATTATGCATTACTCTCAATTCAGTGAACTGTGTTTAAGGAGAAAGCTGAAGATAATCTCATGCAGTAACAAATGCATGGTTGTAAAAAAATAAATTAGCTGCCTTGCAGAAATGTTCTTTAATAAAAGGTCACTGTTATATTTATATATACATTAAATATTAAATTTATAAGTATACATCTTTTTGACTTGAAATGCTGACATTTTTAGTCTTTTTAATTGACTCAGAATTCTCCTGTATTATTTGTTGCTACAGTGGTGAAAGGTTTCCATGTATATCAAGTAGCAACAAATACAATCTCTTGTTAATCTTTTATGAAAAATATTTGCTTTTCTTTATTTTTATGAATCTGTGCTTTATAGTTGTTCATGTTTACCAATACAGGTATATGGACATATACGTGTATCCTGTATGAAAATACAGGATATATGGACAAGTATATGAAGGGAATTCAAATATTCTTTTTTTTTTTCCCCTATTTTTCACATGAAAAATATTCTATTTATTCTGTGATTGCTTGGTCTTTTTTATTTTTGAGAAGTAAAAACTTTTTACGGAAAATAAAAAAATTCAAGTCAGAAATACAGCTATCAAGTGAGTAATCGGGATAAAATTTTCCTGTTTTGTTCACTGCTGCCTCACTGTGCCAGTAAAAAAAAAAAAAACAACAAAGTTTTAACCATGCAACTTGCACAAAAATATATCCAACCAATGTGAGGAAAAATGGATCATAAATGTACAATATTAATCCTACTTAATTTTTCTTGGGAGTCAAGTATTGATGTCATGTCAATCTCTTTTATTAAAAAACTGTTTTCAGGTTCTTGATGGCTATAAGTTTGATTTTATTTTTTATTTTTTTTTACTTTAAAGAAACAGTTTGCACGTGCATATCTGTATTGTTCTTCCATTCGTTTAAAAGCTGTATGAATCAACTGCATGAGGAAATATATAGTTTCTCTTTGATGTTGACATGAATAACATGTATTATCCACCACAAAGGTGGCAAGGGAAAATATGGTCAATAAAATCAAAAGTACTCCGTAATTAGCTGTTTGCCTTAAGGTGAGATCCAGACAAGTTTTCTGGATAGTGCTTTTGTCATTCAACTGAAATTTACAGTATGTGTGATGTACTACAAATGCCGTTAGAGCATATAGCAGTAAATTCGGCTAGTACTGCACAATTTTAAGTAAAGTTCTATAAATAATGCATAAGGAAATGTTCTTATTTGAGCTTTGCTTTCACAGCCTGCTGGAACTGATCATAAATATCATGTTGACAGATCACATGAACAGCAAAATTTACAGAGAGTCTATTTATTGCACTTGTTTTTTTTGTCTCAGTTCAAGAAGTAGGCTGAAAACAATGCAGACCATTCATTACTGTGAGAGGAAAATATTTCTTTATATTAGTGTGCATTTTAAGATTATTTATGCCTTGATAAAGCATATACAAATGTGACATACTTGTAGTGTTATGTGCCAATTGTATGCATGCAAACACCACAGTAAATGACAAAAGAAGATTTTGTCATAAATCTTAGTGTGAGGACTAAGAGAGAAAAGGAGAATAAGTGCTAATATACTTGGTTTGGCACAGTCAGTAATACTATGGTGTGCTTAGCCCTGGTCCTCATAACAGGGACCAATAATATGGTCCTCATAATTAGTTGATCACCTTTCTTATGACCTTGTGAGGGAAGTAATTATATTTCACACATATAGGTATATGTTTTTGAATAGCAATTGTGTTAGGGCTTTTAAATATGTACTTCTAAAATGAATAGAGATGCTTGTAGCCAGAACCTGCTAGGTTCCTGGCTTTAAGTAAGTCCTCTTTCAACATATATAGCAAACTAATTGGTTAAATTTTACTGTTTATTTTTGCTTTCAGTTCAGTGTGCACTTAAGAGCGTGCACACACATTTTGTGTGTGTGTGTGCGTGCATGTGCATGTGTGTAATCAAGATTACCGTATGATTAGCTATTTTATCCTATGTTTTATTCCTTTTCCTCTTTTGAGCTCTAGGGCTGAAAAGTTTCTGCTTAGAAATTTTTATTATAAAATACACTAGAAATATTTTTGTTATTTGCTTTTATCATTGTTTTGTTTTTCTGCAGGAACACTGATGTGCCATTTCTTCTTGTCCTGTCTTATCTTCATGTCCATACAGCTCTATATGCTTCAGACATGTTTAGAGGAAAAAGCAAGCATGGTTTATATGGAGATGCAGTGGAGGAAATGGACTGGAGTGTAGGTATGTTGCATGTGCTTCTAACATTAATGAAGATAATTCATTCATGTCCACCAAACACAGACTTTTGCAATTTGGATGTCTGTAACATATGTGACATACTTGTCCCTTATACTTGGGGGAAAGAAACAGTCATTTAGGAATCACAATAATCTGACCTCTTGTGGTATCTACTATGTGATCAAAAGTGTCCTAAAAATGCCTACTCTTTTTTTTGACAATAAAGGTAGTCCTCATGCACATAAGAGATATATATGTATACACACCTTAACTGTGGACATTTAAAGTAGAGTGAGTTGAGTCCAACCCATGAGCTTCTGGGGGACTGCTGGCCTCTGCAGTCCTCCTGTGATGCATAAAAGGAAGGGCTTTCAGTGTGGGGGACTGAGTAGAAAAAAAAAATTTGTATGTCTGATTTTGTATAGAGAAAGTAGATTTAATTCAAGTTGTATTACACACTGAATACTAATAACAAAATATTCTCAAATTAAATGACTGCAATATTCACTATTAACAACTATTTGACTATTTAACTATTTAACTACTATATTTAACTATTAACAAAAGCTCATTATTTTTGGCAAGTTCTCTCAATCTGTGAAATCACTCAGGTGAGGTTCACTTATCTTCATGGAGAACAGTAAAAATAATGTTCTCTTTGAGACTTGGGAGCAGTCAATCGTTACATCTTTCAGCAGGCTTCCGTTATCTTTAGACATATCAAAATGAATCACAGAATCACAGAATTGTCTAGGTTGGAAGAGACCACAAGATCATCGAGTCCAGCCTCGAGTCCAGACCTAACACTTAACAAGTCCTCCACTAAACCATATCACTAAGTTCAACATCTAAACGTCTTTTAAAGACCTCCAGGGGTGGTGACTCCACCACTTCCCTGGGCAGCCCATTCCAATGCCTAACAACCCTCTCGGTAAAGAAGTTCTTCCTAATATCCAACCTAAAACACCCCTGGTGCAACTTTAGCCCATTCCCCCTCATCCTGTCTCCAGGCACATGGGAGAATAGACCAACCCCCACCTCACTATAGCCTTCTTTAATGTACTTATAGAGAGCAAGTTGTTTTCCAGTTGTGAAAACAACTAACACTTCATATTTTAAAATAATTGTTTTGGCAAAAAGCAGTACTGGGAGCCAAAGAGCAGCTTACATTCCTCCTTCCCACATAGCCCAAGTTCATTCTGTTCTTAGTACAACCCAATGCAAAGTGGCTATCTTCAGAAATTCAGCATTGACACATACATATTTTTAAACTATGCAAGCATCTGTGGTAAAACCTTGTGTATATTTCTTTGCATTAAGAGTTCCAGCTGCAGAACAAGAGTTCTCATTTACAGGAGACAAAAGACAGCACGGTACATTTGGTGATTTGTAATGTATTTAGTGCAGTGTTTGGAAAAATGAACAAATGGGGAAAAGCCTTGTGAAAAACTGTGACACATAAAAGGAAGAGCTTTCAATGTGGGGGACTGAGTAGAAAAAAAAAATCTTTTCTATGTCTGATTTTGTATAGAGGAAGTAGATTTAATTCAAGTTGTATTACACACTGAATCTTTATCACTTCTTTCAGTGGCCACCAGCATTTAGTAAGTCCAGTGCTTGCGCTGGATAAATGTATGCAAGTGTCCTGGCATTTCTGTTTGCACCTGCACCGGGGTAAACCAGCAAGCATTATCTTTTCACTGTCTAGGTTTAATTTTTCTATTTCTTTTTCTTTTCCAAGGTAGTAAGAGTGCTCCAGATTAATTGATTATTTACTGCTGTCATTGGGTTTTGCTGCCTCCTTCAGGAAAGTAGCTCTGGGGTTTAAACAAGTTGGAAACCAAGGCAGCCGCCATGCTGCTCTTTGAGAATATCTAATGATGCAGAGGTAGTAACAGATTGCAAGTCACTTCTCTGTTCCAGAATGACCACAGGCTTTTAGGAGATGTGTCAAACAAAATGTCAAACACCAGGACACCAACGTATTAAAAAAAGCATGGGATAAATCAGAGATAAAAATCTAGTAGCAATAGCGTAAGAATTTTGAACATGCTCAATAGAGGAGAAACATGAGTTTCTTTAAGTGTTGTCCTTTATAATTCATTACAGGAGCATCAGGGCCAGTGGGGCTAGTTTAATCAGGAAACAGACCCTCAGCTGTCATAAACTAGTGTACAAATATCAAATTTTGTCTCAGCTGAGGGTCTCGTTACTTGGTGTGGCTTATGTCTTGTAAGACTCCTCTGTTGACAGATTGCATATTGGCTCCAGGAGGGAGAAAATGTGTTTAGTTTCTCTGTTACTTTCTCCTCCATTATTAAGATGATGCAAGACAGTAATGTCTGACATTTCCAAAGCAGACTGAAGGAATAATATAGCCTTTTCTTTTTTTTTTTCATTTGAAGGGAGCACTTATTTCCATTAACCTCCACTGAAAATTCCAGTCTTAATGAATCAACCATGTCAGACAAAGTAGATTTATTCACTGTACTACTGATGCCAGTAACCAGTGTTTTCTTGGAGTGCCTCTTAAAATGTTACTAGGAAAGTCAAACAAAATCACCTGGAAAAGCTGAAGAAGTAAAAACTATAAGCTTTCTACAAAGAAAGATTTTATCATCTGTTGAACAGAAATGAACAGAAATATTTATGTATAGAGAAATGTCATTTGCAAAAGGAACAGGAAAAAAATATCCCAGATATAACAATATGTTATAAAATTCTTGCATTAAAGGCAACAAATCATAATAAGAAGAAAATGAATGTATGGAAAACTGCACTATAGTATAATGTCAAAAGTATTTGCACTTCCCAGGAAAAAAAAAAAAAAAAAAGGCAAAAAAAACACCAACCTCAATTCAATTCTAAAAGAAACTTCCAATATATGATCTGTTGAGTGGCAAATATCAATCCTTTGAGGATGACTAAAATGAACAAAAAAAAAAAGAGAGAGAGAGAACAACAGAGCAAAAGTTATGATTGTCAGATACCAGTGAAGAAAAAGTTATATTAAATTGGACCATGAAATTAAGTAGCCACCATTAAACAGTGTCCCTGATTTGAGAGATCAACTAGAATCCAAAAGAAGGCTTTAGCTGCCATTTAGGAGAGGAAAAGCAACATCTTTTCTAAAAGGAAGACAGAGTAGTCCACTTGGATTGAGAATCCTAAATAAAAGACAATTCTCCCTTTTTATTTGTTTATTTATTTAAAATAAATTATCTAATTGGACACCAATTAATCTCCATGCTAGAAGGAGAAAAAAAAAATAAAAAATGAATAAAATACTCCATTGAATGTTTCATGGTTTTGACTAGTTAAACCAGTATTGAAGGGTATAATTACAGTCCATGTCAAAAATACTAAACACAAAAGCATCTGAATAAGCTTTGAGACTACATATTTCTACTGCTTTTGCATACTGATATGTGTTTAACAGAATGCAATGTTTAAAGCATTCACAGTTATAATGTCACTGCATGTGACATGCCTAGAGAGTTATTCTCTGGCTAATAACATTAATTTTGTTTTAATGTAGGCTAAGCACCTTATTAATGCTATTAATTATAATTCATATGAGAGCAGATGAAATAATCTTGCAGTCTAAAATGGAAAAAGAAATGATGAATGAATGAATTGAATATTATCCTTTTCTTCCTTCCTCCCTTCCTTCATTCCTTCGTTCCTGATTAAGTATAGGAAGAGAAATTGATATTTTCAGAAATTATTTTCTGCTGTAAATTGCATTACACTAATTTAATCCAAAACAGATCACTGCAAAGAGTTATGGAGCCCCCTGTAGACTTGCATACAAGCTGTGTGAAGACACACTAATTCAACACCATTTTTGGAAAAGGTTGTTTATTATTTTGTTAACCGTAGTAAGACTACTAACCAGCTCTTAACCCTTTGTGGAACAATCACAGCTGAATGGTTCAAGTGTAAAAACATCCCAGAAGTTGTAGTCTGGCTAACACTGGGTATCTTTATTATGAGAACGCCCTGCAAGCTGGAAAAACGTAACTGCCTCTCTGCCATGGCCTTTTGTTGTGTATTAAGATCAAGTTATATCAAGAAAATGTTACCATCTGATGTTAGTTAATTTGAAGAAAAAGAGTATGAATAAATCCCAATGTATCTTACTCTTATTTCAAAATGGTTTTTGAAATATCTCTATAGAGTAATTCCATAGCTCCCCAATACAAGAGAGAGATAGAGCTACTGGAGAAAGTCCAGCAAAGGGCCACAAAGATGATTACAGGAGTGGTGCAACTCTCCTGTGAGGTAAGAGTGAGGGAGCTGGGACTGTTCAGCTTGTAGAAGAGGAGGCTCAGGGGGGATCTCATCAATGTCTTTAAATACCTGAAGGGAGAGTGCAAGGTATATGGAGCCACTCTTTTCAGTGATGCCCAGTGACACGACAGGAGGCAACGAGCACTGGAATACAGGAGGTTCCCACTGAACATCAGAAAACAGTTTCAGTGTGTAGGTGATGGAGCTGGAAGAGGTTGCAGAGAGAAGTTTTGCATGTTCTCAGAGATACTCAGAAGCCACCTGGATGTGGTCCTGCGCAACCAGCTCTAGGTGATCCAGTCTAAGTGGGGTGTTGGATCAGATGACCTTCAGACATCCCTTCCAGCCTCAGCCATTCTGTGATTCTGTGAGATGTTCAAGAGAAGGAAAGAAATACATCATTTAAAATCAATGCATATTTTGAAACTGAATTAAAAATAACTTTTAAAAGTCAGTCTATAAGAACCAAGGAACTTTTCAATAAAAATAAAGCAAGAATACAACAGAAGCAAGATATGACATTTTATTATAGTGATGACAGATTTTGAGGATGCTAATGATATCTTAAATAGGCTTTCCTTGCCTAAATAACAGTGTTTTCTTGCTATGTTTAATGTTGGACAAGGAAAAAAATAAGCTGTGAAATCTAGAATGGAAATTGTAACCTCTAGCTCTTCTAAATGAAATCAGGAAAATTTTACAATCTCGCTACATTGCAATAACCAGAGTTATTCAGAGTTGAATTTCTGCTGGTATAATTCATAGAAACATCAGTCTTCAGAAATTTTCATTACTGTAGGCTTTATGTAAGGTGAACCATAGCATGCTGATTATCCCCAATAGAATAAATTTAAATAAAGATGTCAGAAAACTGTTAGGAAAAAAGAAACAGATTGAAGAGTAATCTCACATTTGGATTATATTGCCAGTCCATTTCAGAGCTGAACAAAGTAAATATTTTGATAAATATTTGGATAAATACAAAGCAGGGATTTCAAAAATAAATAATATTTTTAAAAAATTGCAGATGAGGAAGCAATGATCTACATTCTATGTGCTTTTTCTTTAAAGTATGTTTTGCTTTTTGTGGAAATTGGTAAAATAATATTGCATTAAATATTTCTCTTTTGTCTCAGATTTTATAGTGTTGTATATAATCTGACTTCCTGTTTAAAAAAAGACTTCAATAATACATTTAGTTTCTTTTCCACTAACTCACCAAATTTCTTTGATTTAAACTTATAACCTAGAAAGATGTCTATACTTCATTTGCACGTACAGAGGAAGGATACTGTGCCATTGCTTCCCATGATAGCTCGTTTGTTTCTTTCTTTCTGTTTTCTTTTTATCACAGAAAATAGTGATGGCAAATATAGGAGCCACATGGGACTCACTTGGTAGCAGAGATGACCATGAATATTTTAAACTGTTGTTTTTTCTTCTAGTTGTCTGGGAGTCTTCATGCCATTTTTCTCAGAGGGCTGTTCAAGCCAGTCTAAGCACTCACCATTTTCAAAGCATCTTTTTAAATGCCTGAGCTTGATCCTCAGAAAAACTCCACTGACTTAGTTTCATTCAAACAAGTCATTGATATAACCCAAGGTAAATCACTCAGAAGGCAAAAGCAGTTCTGTGGAATTTAGTTACCTGTTTTCTTGGCTAAATAAGGAGTGTGGAGGTCTTAACCCTAACATCTGGATCATTGTGCTAGATGATTGTTTTGATTGTTCTTTCACTGAGAGCACTATGCCTAATTTTTAAACTAATAGTACTCATGTCATTAAAACATTGGATATCTGAATAACTTTTACCAGAGGAACATGAATTACTTGCCAAAGCATTTGTGATACTCTGCAACGGAACTATGTGGGGTAATATGTGGCCTATAATAAAGTACAACAAGACTATAGTCTATAATAAAGACAACAAAAAGTAAAGTATACTTTATTGAGAAAGGTCAGCTAGGTTACAGTCGAGTAGGACTAACTGAAGGTCAGACCACTTTTCACACTGTTTCACCTTGATTCACCTGTTATCATAATAAGAATTGGTTATAAATGTGTATCTTCACACAAAACTTTCAAAGAGAAAGGGAGGAGCAAAAGCCCAAACAAGTAAACTCCAGATCTTTGTAGAAACATCTAATTTACTGTTTTAGTAATTACATTTCACAGTGCTGCAAAACAGATTATATCAATATATATGCAGGATTAGCCTGTGACTCTTAATTTCTGCAGTGCCTAAAAACTAATATGATAAAAACTAAATGCTTATGTCTTTTATCTGATTAATGTGTCTGTGTTTAAATAGTTAATACACAATTTATGTGGATTGATCATTGACTCTACTATTGATTTCTGTTAAACTCTGGAGTGAAATAAATCAAGGGTCTAAGTGGTAACCATTCCAATCTAGTATAAGCAATTTTTATTGACTCCAGTGTTTTCTCAGACCCCATTGATTTAGTAATAGATGAAAAAAACATTTCCAGAAAAAATTTGAAAGCTACTTTGGAAAACTGTAAAGTATTTCGGAGACAGAAAACTGAAATATGCCCACAACAAATTTAGTAAAATACAGTCTAAATTTTACAGCCAAAGAATTTTTGAGATGCTGAAACATGTTACACTTTCTTAGTTTTTATATGCCTTCATAATAGCGTGTGGTGTATCTTCAATTTCTTAGTAAAAGCATTTTCATTCTCATTTTAAAATAGTTATTTTAGGCTTAAAACCTAGCAGCTCTTACACTTGACTTATTTTTTTAATTACAAACTAATTAAAATATCAATTGTAATATTTATTTCAAGTTATTTTGCACTGAAATTTTATTCCTAGATGTTTTTTTTTACTATGCTTTCCTATATTGAGCAGTAACTTTTATCCTCCTGGGAAATAAGCATAGTATTGGCAAGCTTCAGCTGAAATCTATGTCTCTTTTACAGAAAATTGTTAATGTCCCTTACTGTGAGTTCACACAGCTTTATTTTGCTATAAAATGTGTGTTTTCAGCTCCTATTTAGAAAAGTTGTGTTGCTACTCACTTAGTATCAATCCAGAAACATATGCTAAATCTGACAAATCTAAATTAAGCTAAAAAAAGGTAAACAAAAATGAAAGGATAAATAAATAAATAAATTCCTGTTGTGTTGGGAAAACAATGAAGGAAATATCCATATTTTTTCCAGAAAAAATATATTGTACCAGAGATTGTTGCAGAGATAAGCCTAATTTGTCATTGCTTTTCACCTGTTGTAGTCATTCATAACAGTGCAAAGTCAATAATTTAAAAGATAATCAACACAGAATGATACCACAGTATTACAGACGGTGGATAATCACACTTAGATTGTTTTATACAGCTATGATGAATGTGACATTATCTTAGCTGAGCCTGAAAACCTGGAAGTGATGCCTGGGGCAGATGGCATGTTCCTTGACCTTGCTTTCCTGAATTGATACTGGTATATGCCACAAGTCACAAGGTTTATTTTTAAGTTGTTTTGGTTATCATGAAAGATGTTCAGCCAGCAACTTTAGAAATAAGGTATGAAGCCAATTCAGGTACTTTATGAGCAGAACGTTCTCCCACCCTGTTCTTCCATCCTGCTATTACCCTAACATTAAAAGACTGTTTTTTCAGCTAATATAGTAGTTAAGTTCTTGAAGCATATTCAGTCTTTAGATCAGATCTGGGAAAATTGTCAATAAGGGTGCAGATTAAAAGACATTTGTAATTCTGCCTTTTATGATGTGGATGCTTTCCAGTTATGATCTGGGCTAAAACCCAAACTCATTTCATATGTCACTAAGCAGTAATGACTTTCAGTCACTACTGAACAGGACTGAATTTAAGAGGTGAGTAAGTGATGAAAGGCTCACATTTCCACTATGATAAGCTTCCTGAGCTATCTAATCCTCCTTAAGTACAGTTTCCTGTTTCTATATTACATCTTTGTACACAGCAAAGCTCCTTGGAACATTATTTACAGGATTACAAAGCACATCTTAAGCACCCATTCCTATAGCATTTTTAATCAGTCAAGTTTAAATAATGTCTTAGTAATGCATACCCCATGATGGAAAACTTCAGTGTGTGTGATGCAGCTTGTGGTAGTAGCACTGTGTTGTTCAAAATTTGCTGCTAACAGCTGAACAGATTTCATTTGCATCTGATATCACTCAAGTTAATTTATCAGCACAAAATGTGTTAATGTATTATTCGTGTAATGTATTTTACTTTACAAAAATATAACTGTATCATTTTCAGGATTTTAAAGTTTTTCTATTAGTTTTGAACCTCTGAAAATTGGGCCTAATAGAAAACGAGTGAGATGACATTTCATGTTATGATCAAAATGCTCTAATTAGAAAAAAAAAAAAAATATATATATATATATAGCTCTTGAGATAGGCAAATTTCTATTGGTAAGAGAAAGCTCAAAGCTTATTTCAGGTAACCTAGGGAGAAGAGAATCCCATACTATGAGGATATGAAATTCTGTAGTAAAAGGAGCTACCAAACTTTTGTATAACCTTTCACCTTAAAGTTTAAGTGCATGTATAAATGGTATGGGTTTTTTGCTCCTTGCTTTATGTGGGTGGGGAAAGTCATTATAAGTAGGATTAAGAACAGAGTAAAGTTTTAAGCAAAAACTAACCTGTAGGAATATAGCAGCTTCTATGAATATAGGAAAATAGCAACTTGATGAAGGTTGCTCATAAAAAGGCAGTGCTGAAGAGAAGTGAGAAATGAGGAAATTGAATGGGGCTAACTTTAGCCAAATTGTAGATATTCTCCAAAATACAGACTAGGAACACAGTTTAATGGAAGATAATAAAGATTTTGTTGATAATTTGACTGCATAACAACCCTTTTAGCATCATTACTTGAAGCTGCTAAGAGGAATTACCTTTGCCCTGTCCCAGAGAAACACCACAGGAGTATACCAAGTCAGTCATCCAGAGCATGGGATCGGAATGGCAGAGATGGACATTATTTACAGCTCTCTTTGCCCGCTTTGGAGAATGTGTCCCTCTTGTGAACCTGAAACCTTCAGCACTGACTTATGAACATGATTTTACTATCCTTTTTCTTCAACACTTGGTACAGAAAGCAATATCTGTCTAGTTATTTATAGAGCATGTAATCACGGTTTTCATAAAGAATGCAATTGAGCTAGTAGGTGAAGGCTGTTGCTGGTATAACTTACATCTCAATGAAGGAGGCCTAAATGTGAAATAAAGGAACAGAGAAACTAAAAGCAAGAATTTTTAATCTGAGCATTTAAACCTTCCCATCCACACCCTTTCCTTGTACCTTCAGATAGTTTTTTAGTGGGTTGTCTCAATATAACTGATAGAGTCCAGGAATAACTATTAAACATTCATACAAACACAGAAAAGGCACCAAAAAAAAAAAAAATATTATAAGGCTATAATGTCCAGTACTCCAAGATAGGAAAAATCAATCCTCCCATGCTTGTGTCTTATGATACAGTTTTTAACGTATGGGTTTCATGTCATTTCTTTTCCCTTTGGAACCCTGTCTCATCATCACAGTGTACCTTCTTAATGAGCAGCTATTCAACAGTAGGTGTATTCGTTATTGTTAAATATGAATTCTCATATTTTATTTAACACACACTATTGAAGTTCTGTTTTGAAGACAGATTTCTTTGACTTCTCTCATCTTTTCTGTGGCATCACATCGCTAGACCATATAACAGATTCACAAATAAGAATTTTCACAAAGTCTTTGTAAGATAGGGAGATCTCATTAGTCTGTTCTACAGATGAAAATCTGAAGCACAAAGATGATGTTCAGATTTACCAACTGGGGAAGAGTTTTCTTGCCAGTAACCCACTAATCCAGCTCTGGATCTATAGTAAAGCATTAGGATTTACACTCAGCTGGCATAGCAGTAGGAGAGAGGAGAAAACAAGTCATTTGTCTTTCCCAGGCTTGATCCATGTTGGAGCTGGGAAAAAATTAGAATGTGCACCTTGTCTCGGGAATACAGAATTTCTTCTGGTCATGGAAAATAAGTTGTTGGTTTTTTTTAAAGGTAACTAACTATCTTCATCAAGATATAAACTACAATTACATGAACAATTTCTGTGATGATACAGAAAACGTCTTGCAGCCTTTTACCCTTTATTCATAGCTGGCTGCATCTCATTTAACTGAGAATATGATTTTTATTTTCTTTAAGAAAATAAAGACTGACCATGTGCATTTCTGTTTTAGTGGTGATGCTGATAAGCCCAGATGTTCTTTTTAAAATCATGACTGCTATCTTTTGGAGAGAGAGATGATTTTTTTTCATGCTTCTTTTGAAATGTATTAGTTATTTTGAGACCATACTGTTAACAAAGATGGGAACTCACTCTCTGTGTTACAATAATCATACAATAAGACTTCGGACAATATCAATTCTGTGTTGTAAGTTGCAATTCCAAAGGAGGGCCATAAGGATGATCAGAGGGCTGGAGTATCTCTCCTATGAAGACAGGATGAGGGAGTTGGGATTCTTCTCTAATCTCTTCAGATTAGAGAAGAGAGGTCTCTCTGGAGAGACCTTATAGCAACCTTCCAATACGTAAAGAGGGCCTACAGGACACCTGGGAAGGGACTCTTTATCAGGGAGTGTAGGGATAGGACAAAGGGGAATACCTTTAAACTAAAAAAAGATAAATTTAGAATAGCTATAAGGAAGAACTTACTTATTGTGAGGATAGTGAGGCTGGAACAGGTTGCCCAGAGAAGTGGTGAATGCCGCATTCTTGGAAGTGTTTGAGGCCAGGCTGGATGGGGCTTTGATCAACCTGATCTAGTGGGAAGTGTCCATGCTCATGGCAGGAGGTTGGAACTTCGGGCTTCAAGGTCCTTTCCAACCCAAACCATTCTGTGATTCTGTGACTATTCATTGACAGTCTGGTTCCTATTAGTCAATAGCCATGAACTTGAAATTTCTTTTCAAACTGCAGAATCACAAGACTCAAATTCCTAGTATTAATAAGCTCTTTTTGATGAGGTTAGTAGAACTGCCTTTTTATTGACTATGTTTATTTTTTTTCAATAATACATTTAACTGCTAAAACAACAACACTAAGTAATGGGCAGGCTGGTAATACTACCAAAGATCATTATTCTTTTAGAAAGAAGTTGTGTATTTTGCATTGCAGAAAATTGTGGATTTTGGGGGATGGTTTTGGTTTGGTTTGATTTATATTTTTTGTTTGTTTTTTTTCATTGCACCAGCAGATATTTAATGGAGTTTTTAAAGTTAGGGAAAGCACTAGAGTAATGATGCTGTGATTAGTGAAGGACAGGCTGCCAAGGTGATAACTTTGGTCTTCTCCAGCTTTTTCCCCCACAACTTGATTGCAAAATCATAGAACCATGCAATCATTCTGGTTGGAAAAGAACTCTAAGTTCATGTAGTCCAGTCTTAATAAAACATTTATGTTTCATTTCAGGCTTAGGAAAAAAAAAATTAAAAATGGATGTTTATTATGGTTTCTTACTTTTTTGTTGTTGATGTTGTTTTTTGCCTTTATTTTTTAATGCTATTATGATTGTGTTTTTTGTTTTGTTTTGTTTTGTTTTTGCATATTTCATTTAGTTTAGTCAAGTTTTTTGTTTGTTTGTTTTGTTTTTACTATTTTTAAAGCTTTCTTTTTGTTTTCTCTTTATTTTAGTTTAGTTCTTGTATTTTGTATGCTCGTGTTTCTCTTTTTAAACAATTCCCCCTCCCTACCCAGCAATGGAAATTTTGTGCGTGATATATCGTAATGAAAAAGCATGGCGTAGCAACCCTGAGAAAACCCAACAGTTTTTATGTTCGAGTAGTAAGCTCAATATCCAAAGGAACACCTGACCCCTAAGGGCTCAATTGTTTTCTCAAGATGATAGAAGAGAAACTCCAGGATAATCAATCCCTACCTTGGACCAGCATGAAGTCGTATTCAGCAGCTTCAGTGCATCTCACAGCTTTTTGCTACCAAAAGAGCACCCTCCAGGGAAAGCATAGCAAGGTTGAACAGAAAAAAAAGAGGAGAAGCATCTTGCTCTTGCAGCAAGCGTCCTTTCAAAAACCTGCTGGATGGACCACTTTTGTGTTATGACAATAAAAGATTTAGGTTCCTAGGTTTTAGTTTAGTGGCAGAGTTCTTTGTGTGTTAGCAATTGATTTAATTTCAATTTCTAAATCAGACTGGAATTTTAAAACGAAGCAGGCAAGCAAGGAATAATACAAATGTAAATGTGCGTCAATCTTAAAGAAGAGAGTGATCTAGCCCAGAAAAGCAATATGATTTTTTTTTCTTCCTGCAAAGCCAAATATAACTTAATCCCAGGTGTTTGCGATAAATGAGTAGCTTAGAGTGTCTCTCCATATTTCTAGCAAAGTAATGGAAAGTGCTATTTTTGGCAACGTGAAATGTGTAACTAAGTGTTTAGTGTATGGCTGTGTGAAAGGTTTCAAAGTTTGCCTTTCTAATCCAAAGCAGAGTTGATTTGGGCATCACCAAACAGTAGACACATCAAGCAAGTAAAAATGAATATGTTTTTTTTTTCTTTATTTATGATATGAATAAACATAATTTGTATTTGTTAAATCATCATATACTGGAACTTTCAGAATCATTTGATGTGTAATACTAAAAAGTATAATGAGCCTTTGTCATTACTTTTTTTTTTTTTTTTTTTTTTTAAGGTGAACATTTTAAAAAGTTCTGAGGCCCCTTAACTCTGAATTTTGTAAATCTGAAATTAGAGTTTCTGATGTCAGATAAGGAAATCTCTGATTGCTCATGAGTTGTGTCCATAAGAAGCCTTTAATGAAAAAAACAAACAAAAAAAAAACAAACAAAAAACAACAACCTGCAATTGGGGTTAAATAGTAAATAGCATTTCCTTTAGGAAAGAAACAAGGAATAAAATAATATAAAGTATTTTAAGAGTATCGGGGTTTTGATAAATGAGGTTTGAAAATAGAACTTTTCTTTTTATAAATGTCTTTGCATACATAATCGAGTTACTTCAGGGGTAGTCGGGAAATGGCAGTTAACAACATGTGTATGGTAGGTCTCTTAGCGTCTCTGAAGATGAGACTTCATTCCATTTTGTTAGATTCTTTTCTTTCCCTAGATGTCGAATGTGATAATGACCCATCCACTAGTATGCATACAGAAATATGGTTATGATACAGTGGTCTAAAAATGGGGTATTGACACCAAGTTCCTCTCTCCGATGTTGATATGAAAAGTCACATTGAAATAAGTAGTCAGGATAACATTTATATATTTCCATATCTACTATCCTGGTTTGGCTTCCTTTAAAGAAATTTCTACTTATGTGAGAGATGCACTTTCATCTAAGGTTAGAATCTGGCCTTTTTTGCCAGCTCCTCATAAACCACAAGCAGATAATTTATTCTTTTATTGATATTATTTATTTATTTGTGGTTTCTCTTTTCCAGTTCTCCCAATGGATTGTTAGAGGAGATCACACTGTTTCCCCCACACGCTTGGCTTCTTTTCATTACTTGGCATCTCTTGCAATGATCAGTCTCTATTGATAGTAGCTTATCAGAATATCATTATTTAAGCAGTTTTGGAAAGACTAGCCTTTAAGAAGGAGGATAAAAGCTGTAATACAATTGAGATTAAAAGGAAGATACCAGTTTGACAGTCTTTACTATTACATCTCCTTTATGAAGGTGTATTTTTTTAGATGAGCCAACAGAACATTTTTTTTTTTTTTAATTTAAATTAACCTTTCTTTTTATACATAAATATTGTTCAGTTCCATGCAACTTATGTATTAGTTATTCTTCCCCAGGAGCTGAAGAAGGAAGCTTGCTAAATACAGAGAATGAGATTAAATGAAGAATATCAGGATCTTTATGTAACAATATGTGTTTCTAGTTGGCAGATATCCAGGTCCTCCACACTGTTTTATTTTGTTTTGTTTCATTTAAAGAGTTTTTTTTAGGGACTTGGTTGGAAAACAAGAAACTGTTCACTCCAGTAAGCAAGAAGACCTGCAAAATATCCTGAAAAATATCTGTTCCTTTTAATCATGTTGAAGTAGGTCTTCTGTTTGTGTAGAATTATGTAACTGCCTTAAGTCAGTGGAACTGGGCTGATATGAAGTCAACAACCATGGTATGAAAAGGTTGTGATTGTTGAAAAAAATGTCAACACAACCTTTCAAACAAAATGTATTTACTAGGGATTTGGTTTTAATGAAAGGGAAAAAAAAAAAAAAAAGTGAAAACCTTGTAATAGAAGAAACATATATTTTCTTTAATAGCATAACCACGCTATCAGAAAGGTAGTAAACAAACAGTGCACCTTTCTAATATGTGCAAGACAGTGTTAAGTATGTTGCTAGCAACAGCTGGCAAGGAAAAAGAGGAAAGCAGAGGTGGCTGCCAGCAACTCACAGGCAGGGAGCAATTACATTCAAATGTCAAATGTCCATTAGCAGAAAATTAGAGAGAAAACCAAAGCCAAAAGTAAGGATGATGTCTGTGCAGCTGAAAGTGGGATGAAATGTCCCATCTTGAAGTCTTGACTGGGGCCAAAGTGCCCAACATTATAAAAAGACATGGTTCAGTGTAGGGTTAAATATAATACAAGTTCCTTTGTATCTACCACAACACATCCTACAGGACAAGCTGAACATCCTCAGCATGGTATCAAGAGCAGAGTGCTACTACAATGGCTTTTTTACCCAGTATAATTTTTAATAAGGCATAAAATTGGCAGGTGTCCTTAAAAAAGTCCTTCAAACATTTCTATGGAATATTATCCTAACTGTTCTTGCCAATTTAGAGCTGAGATAATCGAGCCCCATATCCCAGATTTCTCAGTCATTTTCAACTTTTGTTTGGTTCTGCTGTAGTTCATCAACCGGCAGTTGCAATAACCCCCAGGTGCTTCTCATAAAAAGTAGATGACCGATTTAAACAGGTAAAGAGAACTTTGAGGTCTGTTTCAACAGAAGATGTTGGATAATAATATCCCATTTCTTTCACAGAACATAAGCTGACTTTCTGATGTGACATTTAATTATTTCCCTTGTTCTTTATTAACCTTAGGAATACACAGTAAGGGAATAGAAAACAATCGTTTTAAGCAGGAGACACTGGTGTAATAAATATGCGACCTGGAAACATGTACACAAATGTTCTGCCCTACTGTTGTGATATTTAATTGCTGAGTCTTGCTAAGGATAATCAGTTCTAAGTACAGCTAGCTATGCTTCTCTGATACCTTTGAGGGCAGAAATCTGCTTGCTGTTGGGTACTTCTCCTGTTTCTGTATATAGCTTCCATAGGTTTGATGTTACAGGTTCAGAAAGAACTAGTCCTTTAAAAATATATACAAAAATAGGGAGGGACTGACCCTGTTCCTGCCTCTCCATCCATAGGAATAATACCATTCCCATAAGTAAAAAATAAGCTGTTTGGGACCTTCCATTGGATGGTTCCCATCTATGGCTTGGAGAGTTTACCTTGGCCATAACTCTCCTTTACCCAGATTTGCAGTTAGATTAATTTGTGCCTTGTATCTGTGTTAATATTTCAATTCATACATGGTGTTGCTATGTGAATTATCCTTCCTCACTCTGAATTCAACTTTCATATTTATCCTAAAAAGCATATCTTACTGTGATCCTGGTATACAAAGCAGAGCTCTTTCAGAAATATGTCTTGCATGCACAAAGTCTCCTATTTTTTGTAATTTTCCATTGCAAACCAAATGACACCTAGTATTTGTACAGAGAAAAGGCAAAGAAGTGGGCTTGATGATCTCAAGGCTCTCATTCCACCATGTTTTGGGGGCATTGAATGCATCTTGGCCTAAGCAGAGACCTCATGTTGTTCCAAACCAATTTAAGATGAGACTGACATAATTCTTTTTCCCAAGCCTTAGACCAGAAAAAGGCAGATTTTTTTTTTATTGTAGATATCTTTTGTATGCTACTTAATACTACTGTGAAATGTTAACAGAAGCTCTTTCCTAATAGGCTGAAATATTTTTTTCAAGAGCACTTAGATGAATTAAGGAATCGATGTCCCATTTCATAAGCCAATGAGCAGTCTTTTGAGCTAATCATCTATTATCAATGAGGGTGACCACAAAAATTATTTATCTTCCCTTCTGACAGTATCCTCAGAAATTTAAATCATTATGAATACTGTCATACTGAACATGTACACGCATGCATGCACACACACACACAAAGAGAGAGAGAGAATTATTTGGAAAAAAAAAAAAAAAAAAAAAAAAGAATCATAAAGGTTTGTGACCTTAAATTTACTTGATCTTCCCCCCTCCCAGAGTTCCTAGTGTCATCTATGGAAGAGAGATTGGAGTTTACATTCTATGGTGGAAAATTGTGTTGAGAACAGTTTTCACAGTCAGGCTTTCTTTCTTATTGGTATTAACATTGTCTGTACAGAGATTCATTCACAGGTAGTGTGGTTTAGAGATGGTGATTACACAGTAGGCTTCAAGTTTCTAGTCATACTTAGCAGGCAGTAAAGGCACCAAGTTGCCAAAATGCTGTTTGAGAAGTGAATTGGCAAATGTGCGTGGTGATGTAGGAAAAAAAAAAAAAAAAAAGATATCGTGTTGAGGGGGGGAGAGAGAAGAAGGGAAGAATCTTCTGTTTTGTGGCTGAATTAATGCACAGCTGCCTTCATGTAAGATTGGAATTCAACAACTAAAATCAGAAAGCCTGGAAATTAAAATAATTAATATTTCATGACAAATGCTAATTCGAGCTTGATAAAAATCCTGTTTGCCTTATGGTGTATGATTTCTAAGTCCAGTTCCCAAATTCTACAAAGATGAAAAAGGTTGTCTGCTGAAAGACAAAAAATGTGTAGGTTCTAATGTCAACTAATTTTATGTCAGTTCCAGTTCTGTTTGATAAAAAATATAAAAATGAAACAAAGACACTGACATATACTTTTTTTTTCTTTTTTTTTTTTTTTTTTCCAAAAAGGTGCAGAGAATTAAATGTGGTGTTAAATTACTTACCCCGTTTTAAATTCTTGATACTTTAATCTGACAAATTTTTGGCATTATGTATTTGGATTTAAGAACATACACATACACAGTTTAAAACTGACTTTGACATTAATAAAAGTTTAAACCTTTGAAAATACAGAGAAGAGTTTCTTTTATCACTCCTCAATTATTGACTCAATCACCATCAGCATTTATTGAAATAATCAAATAGTGGAAGCCTTAACTTCACCTGACAGTCTTAATTCAAAAATGAATAGTATCCTTAGGTTGTCATTGCAGATTGCCTAGGTCTTATGCAAAGAAATCTTTTCCAAAATTTGAAAGAAAACCCAGGAGACCTTGGAGCAAGGAAATAGACAGTGTCTTTTGCATTATGCATTTAAGTTGTATGTGTGAAATGGCATCTTATTCTCAGATGTGTGCAGAATAAAGATGCAAAATGCAGTTATCATAGCTGTCCTGTAAAATGTAAATGTGATAGACCCTCTTAAATTGCATGACCATCTCTCATATTTTAGCATTTTAATCAGGCTAAAAAATAAGATTTACATTAGCCTTGTGTAGAACAGATGCAAGGTCTAAAACTGAATTTCAAGCAGTGCATTTATTAGCTAATTTAAGTATTAATAACCAAATACTTATCCTTTTGACCTTTAATAATCCCCCAAACTTTATCACTAGTGTTGTGGTACCGATGTAACTACGAAACCCTTGCTATACTGCATTGTCAATATTGCAGCTGTACTTATAGGTCTTCCCAACCTCCATAACCACATCTAAATCTGAGCTTTCTTACCCACATGTATTTCCATAAATGCAAAAGATCGTTCCAACTTTCCCATTTACAAAATAAGTTGAACCCTACGTGAATAAGAAAATAAGCAATATAGTACTCATCTCTTGGGAAAATGTATCTTATGCTAATTTTAAGTCAAAAAATTAGTTGATTTATTCATAGTTGCTAAGCAATACATGCCTGATCTATTGTGCACTATGCTGAATATCTATCTTGAGGGTCTGAAAGACACATTATACTTATAAGGCTGTATAAACAGTCACAAGCCACAATTACAAGACAATCCAAATCCAAACACTAAGCAAATATGTACTGATAGTTTAACTGACCCCACACCACTTAATGTGATGATTTTCTAGAAGATGGCCATTCTCTGAGCCCTTAAACTGATTATTCTTGTCTCAGCCTGTGTCTAGTGGAATCTGAGAGAGAAGCTTTTGATATTCTGCAGGCTACTTGGACGTAACCACTACTGATTTGAATGGTAATTTACCCTATGTTGTAGATAGTTGAATCTGAGGCAATTGCCTCACTTTCCCCCATTGTGAAAAGAATTCAGAATGTTTCAGAACAGAAGGAGACTAGTGGAGTGAAATAGTTACTGATGGGGGCTCAATGTCCAGAGACATCAGCACACCAGAAGAGAAACAAAATTTACTACTTCAGATCAGATCTACTATGGTTCTATAGATTGAATACCTCCACAGTAGTGCCTTAGGTGCAGTCTCGGAATCCTTCCTTGCATGTAGTTAATTTGAAAGAATACAGGTCACAGAATCAGAGAGCTTTTCTATGCAAACAGAAGTATATTAAGTGGTGATGATTATATTTACAACAAAGGTGCATTCCTGATCGTAATTAAAACACTGATACAGATGTGCTTTTTCAGAATCAGATGGTAGTTTTTTGGTATAATGTCCTGTAGACATTGAAGATCCAGCTAACCAATAGTATTAGGAACTTGACATATTAAAGACTCCAGCTTTGTACTTTAAAAAAGACCAGATTGTAAGGACTGTTTCTATTGCATAACTTCAAAAATAACGATAGCAAAGTGAGACTGTTTCAAGATTTTCTGCTGAATCTAAACTCTGCTTTTTTTTTTTTTTTTTTTTTTTGCCTTTTTTTTTCTTTTTTTTTTTTTTCCCCCCAGGAATTATATGTATTACTATTAGTTCTGTATTTTCTTTTTGTTCTAGTCAGTTATATTAGCTATTATTCACTCTTGCCTTTGAGATTCATATTTTAATGCTCCTTCTATATAGAATCACAAGTCATCTTAGGTGGGTGTATTCTATTGATGGGCTAGATAATGTTCCATAATACCATCTATTGCTTCAACACAGAATTTCCACTTTCCAGTGGTTGTATTCTAGCTCTGAATGTTAAACAAGTTTCATGCAGACTTTATATACTGTTCACCATGTGTGCAACAATGTCTTGTTTTGCTGTCAGTGATTTTATTATTTTCTATCTTTACCTCAAGTGTTGTGCTCAATGAGTAGGTCTGAAAATCATAATTACTTCCCCACTGCAAAGACAAACTGATTTACATATTTATCAAGGGGAAACTGGATGGCTGTAAGCATACCACAGAAACATTTGCATATATATAACCTGAAATGTACAAAAGCTAAAATTAAGATATGGGTGTGTTGGTCTTAGTTACTAAGCTGGCTTTTATACAAAGGTTTTAGTCAGTGTATTTTGTAATCAGATTGGTCCATTAAAGAATTAAGTCTCTTTTTTCTTCATACAAAATCAACATAGAGATTAAAATGTTTGTTAACTTATGAATGATGTTTTGCAGATATTGCAACATTAAGTCTCCATAAGGTGAAAGTCTTTGAATCTGGAAGAGATGATGAACTGTGGAATTACCTAAATTTAATTTCTATACCAGGCATAAGATCCCAGGGAGTTTATTATGTTAAAAGCTATGTAACTGAATGACATCAATATCTTTTCTGGGAGGAATACGGGCTTCCAGATACTTATGCATGTTGGGGTAATTTGTAAGAGGTTATGCATGTATTCAAAGCACTCCTAGCTTGCCACTCACAGAGGTAAGCCACTTCATCAGTCTACAACTTAGTTGTGATTCTGATCGGTGAAGGTATTTGAAAGGAAGCATTAGTATCAGAAGGGAATTCTGAAACATAAACTAAAGGAAAAAAATCTGCCTCTTGTAGGAAGAGATTTGATGGCTGATCTTTCTAGATTAGTCTTTGTCCAATAATTGTCTCAAGTTTACAATTACCTTATTGGCATGACAGTCATGTGAAAATCTGCTGGAGTGGAATAAGATGTTCTATTTACAAAAATTTCCTTTACCATCAACTATGGTGTCCTGAGACATCCTTAACCCTCATTCTGAATCCTGCTGTTTCTTTGAATCAGGCATACTGTTTTAAAGCTTTCCTAATGAGTGGAGAGACTGTTTTTTCCTAATGCCCAGATCACACAGAGGTATTCTATATTCTAGAGCTTTTGTTTTGTTTTGTTTTGTTTTTAATAATTTCAGCAAGACTACATTATTTCAAATTAATACTGATAATACTTCTGTCCCATTGACTTCAAATTACAGTAAGCTAATTTATGAAGCAAATACATTTTTTATATGCTTGCTTGACTAAACTTTTGAACAGATTTCCAAATCATTAATGCATTGTTAAACACTGTATTGTTTTTCAGTGTTTGTACCTAGTTTTCAAATGAATAGTCATTGTTTATAAACCCTGTAACCTAATGTACATGAATTCAGTGGGAGTCTTACGTGGTTCAAAACTCCAGAAATTAATTTCAGCATTAGATAGGCTGACTCGGCTACCATTTATGCTGTGTTACACAAGCTGAATAGTGGCATGGCACTTGCAGTTTCCTACTAATGAGCAGAGTCAATTGCTCTTATCACTTTCACATGGCTATCACTCCACTGAAATTGGCATTTTCACTTAAAGAATGAAACAACTCTGTAATTTAACATAGCTTGAAGCAAGAGTGGAGAATAGAATGTAGAGAGCTGTCCTCAGTATATTTTGGAAGAAGTTTTACTTAAATTTTGGATTGTTAGCATATTAATTGAAACAAGCAACATCTTAATGCTGTCCTTAGTCTATTTTGTATCTTAAAATATAGAAATGAAAGAGTAGTGTCCAATGATATAATGCCTTTGTCTGCTCCAATGTTAGCCACCTGGAGTATGTATTCCTGGAATGGCAATAGGAGGAAAAAGTTGCACTTAAAGTGTAGTTGTTCAGTAGGTTCAGAAATTATGCAGTTAGATTGATTCTGATATATGCAATGTTAGACTGATTCTGTTGTTTGGAATGTTGTCTTTAAAATTTTTTTCTGTTCAAACCAGAAAAGTGTAAATAGTGGTATTTGCAGAGATCAGTACAGCTGTTATTTTTTTAGAACAAGTCAGTTTTTTTGATCAAGAATTTTTCAATTTTTATTAGTTACTGCCTACACTGGGGATATTAAACCATCATTGCTTAAACTGAGCTATAGTTTTCCCAGTGTTTTGACTTATTTATCCTATAGTTTCATGTTCTGGATAATCTCTTTACTTCTACAAACTCTTTTTACATTTGTATTTTGTTCTGCAACTAGCAATGGAACTCAAAAGATAGGCTAAGCCAGCAAAAGCCCTATTGTAATTCAAGAGCACATGATGTATGATATACATCCAGTCATATTTTATGTGTGAAGCAATACAGTTTTACCATCTTCTCTTACTCAGACCTCATTTATCTGTTAACCACACTCATAAAAATGTTACTCACATAGTTGCATTTCTACACTTCGGGTAGGATTCATCTTGCTTTCCTTTATCAATAATATGAAGACATTTACTTTTGAGCTAGTTGCCTGTCTCCTCTTTTTAAGGCATGGGGTAAAAAAAAAGGCCTTTTTGCAGTTGTGATTCACCTCTTACAAAGTTAGGCAGCTAAAACAGGCAAAGTGAAAATCCTCCTTCTTTAGTAAGTATAATTACCCAGGAATGTTTATCAGTCTTAGCTTAATTCTAAAGTCTCAGTGAAATATGAAGAAATTATACAAGTGGAATAGTAAGAGTTAGAGTCAAGAAAGACATAAGAAAACAGCAAAGGCTGTATTTTGCTTACTTTTTACTATTTCCTTTCAAAATTGATATAATACATGACAGTATGTCAAAGATATCTGTTCACAGAGCATTCTTTGTGTTTTTCCTCTGTTTTGGTTACCATTTAGAAATGCTAATAAGCAAATGTCTTGCATGTGTCAACAGTAACCATATCATTCAAGTGCATTTAAATGTGTCTTTATCTCATGGTAGCACACACTTTATTGCTTATTTATTCTAGAAGGTGTCAGTGTTCAGGATGAAAACAGAAACTGAAGTTTTGCTTTTTTGTCAGTGCATTGTGAGCACCATTCTCTGACAATAGTGTGGTATTTGAATTGCCAATATTTGTTCACCTGTTCTGAACAATGTTGTTGCTAAATTAAGTTGTCATTTTAGCATTTAGTAATTAACCCTGATTTAGCTGATCCTTCTTCTGTATAAAAATCCAAGTGAAGTAAATGGAAGTTCTGCCATAGAGTTCAAGAAACTTTGAATGAGGTTTTTTATAGGTTTTGTCTTTTGTTTTTGTTTCTGTTTTCAGGCCAAGTCAAGCTCCTCAGCCTTGTTACGGGGAAAAAAAATCATAATGATGATTGTTTTATTTATTTAATTAATAGTGATAATGAGAACATTTTCATTGTTTCTCATTTTTCCCAGATTAATTAGGAAACCAGAATTTCCATTATTGAATGACAGCAGGTGTCTCTGATCACCAGAGATCATTTAATGTAATGTACTCCAAGTGGAATTCTTATTTTATTTTCATTTTGCTTAATTTACAGGATGAATTTGAAAATCCAATTTCATCAAGGAAAACTAGGTAAAAAAAATAAAAATGCATTTGCTCATTTCATTGCACATTTCTTTCTTTGTGCAATCCCATTTGTTGTTACTGTCATGGAACCATAGAATCTCAGGTTGATACAGGTTGGAAGGGAATTCTGAAGGTCATATGGCCAAATACCTGTACATCATGTCCTCATTTATCTATATGCACCACTTTTTTTTTTTTTTTTTTTTTTTTTTTTGCCACCTTTTTGCCACCTTTCCAAGGGATATTATTATTACTTAGCAAGTACAACCTCCAAATGATCTGAAAAGCTAATGGAAGATTGCCTCTTTCTTTCCTGGCACTAAGTCCACCTGCTAAGCAAGTAAATGACTTGTCAGATAGATCTGCATGATTTTCCCTCAACCAACTTTAAAATGTCAGCCTTTGTAAAAGATTTTCCTCAGCTCTGTGAGGAAATTTCAGCTACCATGAAGTTTCAGAACATGCATAATCAAATTCTCCTATTCTTACATTTCTTTGCTCCTAGTTTACAAACATGACCAACAGGTATTTAACTGCTGATGTTACTTTATTTATGGCCCCGTCCTTTAAGCTGATAAGAAATGGAGACACTCAACCTTTTTAACAAGGCAATTTTAGAATGCTGCAACATTAAAAACCAAGTGATTAGAAATTAGGTGAGATAACTATTCCTTATCTAGAGGAGGAGAAGACAACAGAACTGATCTGAAAATAGTTAACGAAGGCTCTGCATTTCTAAGTTCTTATCTCATTCTCTTTGACACGGTAATTGAGCATCCACTGATGAACTAATTCTTAGTGGACAGGTGGACAAATCAAAATTAACATTCAAATTGGACCATACTTGGATGTTTAAGTAAAAGGGATAAAGAGAAAATGGTAGTAAAGACAGAATTATCTTTATATGGTCTGGGATCCCTGAAGAACAAGGTTAAGCTCATTTGCAGGCTGACGTGAAGTATATTCTTACACTTTGGTCAGTTTCCAGTTCCAGTAATTTTAGATTCCTAATCAGTATAAAATTCACTGTAGCAAGTTTGAAAGAGTGGCTTCACTCTCGTTCATAGAAAAGCTCTTTTTTAAAAACAAAACAAAACAAAACAAAAAAAACAGTCTAAATAGGTTTAAATGTAATTTATGTGCACTGCAAGGCTCTGCTTCTGTGCCAAGGTAGTGTAAGGAGCCCTTTGTGTAAATGAAATGTGAGCCCATGGTGCCTTGGAGTTTCAGAACACACCCATGGATTGGATTCTTCTTTTAAATATGTGCACGTCTGTGTGTTTATTACCTTGTATATTATGAGTTTAGTTGATGTCTACTCTTGTGTGACAACACATTAATGACTAATTAGTAGTGTAGCTAATGAAACCATGTCACCAGCAGAGGCATTCCATATACTAACTTGTTTTTTTTTTGTTTGTTTGTTTGTTTGTTTTTAGAATTCTAGCATTCATACTGAGATTTTTGCCATGCTGCCTCTATAGGTTGCTAGGCAGCACAGCTTTACCCCAAAACGGTTAGCTCTGTTCTGCATGCTGAGACTCTTTCAGATATCCTCGGTGGTTTGAATCTTCTTGCTGTGGGGTTTCCTTGATTGTGAGCAACTGCTTCCAAAGGTCACTTGCTCTCTGTGGATCAGCCCTTTTTTTTTTTTCTGATGTGCACAAATCCTCTCATTTTATACTTCAAGAATCCCTGCTGCAATCAAACCACAGTCTTGACTGCAATGGGCCTTGTGTAATTGACCCCTACTGTATACTGCATGTTGCCAATTGCTATGTATAATAATGTTTTTATGGTAACGATCTTAAAAAAGCACAAAGACAAAAATGTTTGTACTTGCCAAAGTTAATGAAAAAAGCTTCCCAAAGACATTAAATATGTTTGTTTGTTTGCTTCTAGGGCAGATTCTGAATGTGCTGGAAAAGTATAATCTGAGAAATAAAACTCTTATATACTTTTCATCTGACCAAGGGGCTCACATTGAAGAAATCTCAAGTTCTGGAGAAGTCCATGGAGGTTACAATGGAATATATAAAGGTGAACATTCTCTGATTTTTATTAAAAAAAAAAAAAAAAAAAAAAAAGTTTCAGAAAATATTTCCTTGGTTTTGTTCCAAAACTGCAATATACTCTAGGGTCAAAAAGTTCAAAATTCAATTTTTAAATAATAAAAAACTGCTCATAGCTGTCATACTAAATCCAAACATAGGCAACAAAAATAAGGGGCTTACTTGTCAAATACATCAGCTCAACCAAAATACATATATATATTTAACACTATAAAATATACACTTGAACTGGCCAGAAATTCAACTTTGGAAAGATGTTAGTTCATAGTATTATACTGTCATGGCTAGAGGCTGGAGAGCAGAATGGAATGGAGAAAAAAAAAAAAAAAAGATGGGGTTTTTGAGCCATGTGAGCCATCAGGAATCTTAAATGTAGGCTAAATGCAACAGGGTAAGTGAGATCACACAGAGGTTATAGAGAAGATGGGAGAACCAGCACTGTGTTCATTACAGAAAATGTAGAAAAAGAGAGTTAAATTAGAAAAGAATAATGGGTAGTTGGATTTAGTTTGGGATGGGCAAGTTCCACAACATCCAGAGAAGGATAAGATTTCAAGAAACAAATTCTGAATTAATGATCAGTTTTGAAAATAATGCATACTATTGAGTTGGACTGATTTGAAAACAGAGAGACTTCTGTTAGAAAGAGAGTTATATTCTTTTAGTCTCAAGAAAATTAATACTCCAAATTCTGTTTGTTCTGTGAAGGACTAAAATGTGTTTAAAGTCTGCAATACACTTTCTCCCTGTGATATCACCCAACAATACTGAAAGATACTGTTTATTGCAATGTAGTGATCATGTAGAAAGAAAAATTCTAGCTTAGCAAATAGCTTTTCTCATTTTGTCCATTCTGATATCCCTGACCTTTGGTCAGCAGGAATGTAATATACAACTAGATACTTTTGAGAACGTGGTCCTAGAATGGAGATGAACAAAATTATTGTCAGCAATGTGTTTTTGAGACAGGCAGAACAAGAATAGACAACAGGACTAGAGAAAGAAGGGTGCAGTGATGGTAATTGTTTGGTAACATGGTAACTTTCAGACAGGGACTAGTTATAACTTTCAGTCAGGGACTGTTCATAATCAAAGACAGATTGACAACATTGTTAAATATGAAATAAAGGATTACCTTTGACAAAGTAAAGAAAACAGTATTTTCCAGTGTGCAATTTGTGGACACATAGCATTAAGAAATTGAACATTAAAATGGTTTTAATAATCTTCGATCTCATTAAAATATGAAAGAAATGCTTAGTTTTGTTATTGTTAATGAAATATTAGCAATATTTCTGGAATATTCTGTCCTTGTACCAGAGGTAAAGTTCCCTTTATGCTTTCACTGGGAAATGTCTGTTTAATTTGTTTTCCCTTCATATTTCAAAGGACAAGACCAAAGAAACCCAGCAGTTTTTGTAAACTGACTTGCCAACCTTGCCACTTTTAATTGTGAGGAGAAAGAAGCAAATTGCCTTTAGGTGTTATTTAAAAAAAATGTATTGCAGAACTAAAGTTGTGACTTAAGTCACAGAATAGTTGAGACTAGAAGGCACCTCTCAAAGTTTCTAGTCTTACCTCCCGCAGAGGAGGGTCAGCTGGAGAAGGTTGCTCAGGGCTCTGTCCAGTCAAGGACTCGAGGTTTGAAAATCTTCAGTGATGAAGCTTCCACAGCCTCTCTGGACAACTTGCTCCAGTAAATACCGGAGCAGCCTCACCATAAAAATTCTTTTTCTTATGCTTTAAATGAAATTGCCTTTGTTTCAGTCTGTGCCCATTGCTTCTTGTCCTGTCACCGGGCACCAATAAAAAGAAGGTGGCTTCTTCATCTTTACTCAGGTAAATTCATGTAATATACATGGATGAGATCCCTCCTGAGCCTTCTCTTCTTCAGCCTGAGCAGACCCAGCTCTCTCAGCCCCTCCTTGCATGTTGGAAGATTATATGGAAACCATCTAGCCATTTTCATGGCCCACCTTTAAACTCACTCCATGTCCATGTCTCTTTCATACTGGTGAGCCCTGCCCTGGACTGAGCACTCCAGGTGCGTCTCACCAGAGTGGAGCAGAAGGGAAAGATCAATCTGCTGGCAATGTTCTTCCTAAGGCAGACACAGATGTTGGCATTCTTTGCCACAAGGGCATATTGCTGGCTCATGTTCAGGTAGTCATACACCAAAACCCCAAGGTCTTTCTCTGCAAAGATGCTTTCCAGACAGTCAGTCCCCAGCCTGTTGTGGTGCAAGAGGTTATTCCTCCACAGATGCAGACTTGATGTGTACCTTTGCTGAACTTCATGAGGTTCCTGTCAGCCTATTTCTCCAGCCTGTCATAGTCCCTCTGAATAGCTGCATGAACCTCTCTGGGTGAATCAGTTTTGTATTGTCTGCAAAACTGCAAAAAGGAAGAAAGACATACACTGTAAGCAATAACAATACAGTGAGGTTTTTAAGTGAGAAGACTCCACTGCTTTTAGTCAGCAGGTATCTTTCTGAGAAATGACCCTTAGATTTAAGAGAGCTACAAAGGAATTGCTGCCCAAGCAACACAAGTAATGCCAAAGTCATGAGGTTACGGACTATCAAATGGGTCCCCTTGGGCTAACACCAGAATGAAATCTGTCTTAAACATTAGCACTTAGGCATTACATAGTGCTTTAAGTAATTAAGGAACCATATGGTTACATATATGTAGCTGTAGGCACAGCCTGAGGTGTTTTAGAAGCTCTAAAAAATATTTGCCTTCCAGGATGCCAGACATAAGACATAGGATAAATGACAAGGAGGAAAAAAGAACACAAATACACTGGGGAATATGCCTTTCTGAGGAACATTTTGATTGAATAGAGTCTTTTCTATTAAGCTTTGCAAAATTTTGTGTTCATACTTACAGAGTGGGGAGCAATTTTAAATAGATCTTACCTGAATTAATAAAAATCTGATTGATAGGGTTACCTGGGGAATGGTAGAGCTTTTTATTTTTTAAATGAATTATAGTGTGGTTTACAGTTGACTCTTACGCTATGCTAGCAAGTACTGTAATAAATGATGGGGAAGAAAATAATCACTATATATGAAAAAATAATTATTGAGACATTTTTAACAAAATAAAAATAAATTAACAGACCTGTGCAATTAACTGAATATACATTTACAATTTTAAAATACAATTAATCTTGTTTTATTTTCCACTCTCTCCATCTCTGTACCAGTCCTCAATTTAACATGTATATTAAGCATCATTTGCAAAAGGACAGAAGTGAAAATGATAAATTAACCGCATAATTAGTAATTTTTGTACATAAGGTTTTATTCATATTGATAGTCTATACAGTGAGGTGTGTTAAAGCTCTGAGCTCTGTACATCTGTGGTGGATTTAATAAAAATCAGACCTGTGAAGTCCATAAACCTCAGGCCCTGATGTAACAATATACCTAAAAAAAAAAAAAAAGAAAAAAAAAGCAATATTTATGCTAGTTGTGCTTATGTATACATGCACTAGAAATTTGCTTCGTCTGCAAAACTGAGAGACATGCATGTCCTTTCTTCCTGTCTGCTAGACAATCTGAGTCACTTACCTTTTTGTATATGAGTTCTTTATGAATGTGAATATGAATCAAGCCACTTAACACTCTTGTCAGAGCTGGAGCAGTATACTCAGCAATAATTGGTTCTGCCCTAAATCAAAAGCTCTCTACAGCTCTCCACAATTTGTACTCACTAATTTGTCTTGATATCCAGCCAAATCAGTACCAATAACAAAATTTAAGAGGAGTTTGGAGAGTTAGGCTTGCACTGCAAGACTGAATGCCAAAAAAGGAGACATTGAGAGCTTTATTAGCCTGGATTCTGACTGTGGAACAGTCACCATAAATTTGGATATCCCTTGAAATCAGAAACCAAAGCTAATATAGTGTTTAACAAATTGCTGTCAATATATAGTCTGGTTTTTCCTTTTCTTAGAAGGAAAGACATGCATATGCAGAAGTGATGGATTAAAACAGTCCTCTCTTTCCAGTTTCCTTTTTCTGACAGTCAAGATCAGAAGTTTCAGAGGAAGATTCAGGAGCTGTGGTGAATAAAGAAGATCCCTAAGAAAATCTCCTAATCTGTAGGATGACCTTGGTTTAAGACACAAATTTTGGCAATTTACTTTTAGCATTATGCATTTAGCATAATTTTTCACCATATAAATATGAAGGTCCATTTGAGTTGTTCTAAATTCTCAGTCTAAATTCTTTAGAAAGTAAATTTATAGTATAGAAGACAGTGCTTTCACTTGTTGCAGATTTCATTGAACATATGCTTGAAGTTTTATACTATTTCCTCTTTGTTAAAGGAGGAATAACTTATTTATATCTTCCTTATCTTACCTTTGTTTTCTATATTTTTGTTGTCCCTCTTTCGCCTTATTAGCGCATTCATAAAGTAATTGTCTTGTCAGTTTCTCATCAGTCTTACCTGATGAGTTTTCTATTGCACCTCATTTCATGTTCTTTTTATTTTCTTATTCATATTCATTTTCTTATATGAAATATTGCTATTTGGCAATAAAAATTTCTTAAAATAGCTTGACCAGTTTTTGCCTTTCAGCGTTTGCCATGAATATTGCTTTCCAGTTACATACTTTAATTTTTATGTTATCAACTTCATTCTATTTCCTATCCGTTGTCTTTTTACCTTATTGATTACAGATGTGCTTTAAACTTTAGTCTTTGCATACATCCTTTTTTTTCTGAAGCATAAAAATTAAGTTTATGTTATGAATAGCTAAGAACATAGACTCTAGTCCAGTTATTTTTTCTCTAATGTCCATTACACTGAACATTTTTATACAGAATTTGAACTTGCATCTTGTTGCCTCTTGGTGTGAAGTCCATTATCTTTTCTCCTGAATTTGATCAACCTATGATATTCTGTGTCATACTTAGTTTTCATGTTTCTCTCCACTTCCAAAATTAAAGGAATTTTATTAAAATAACAAGGGACTTAGTAAGAGTTGAATCAAGGTATCTTACTATTGACTTTTTTCAGGTGTCATAGGCTGCTTGTTTTATCACTTTGTTTTCTGTCTGTTAGGCACATTTTGATTCATGACAACCTTTTCTCTCCTAACCCATGATTAATATTCCAGAAACTTTTCCTGAAAGTCTTTCAAAGGTTTAAATGTAGATATAGCCTCTATAGCAAAAGTAATGGCTATTTTAGAAAGTTTCTTCCCAGCTGCTCTGTATCTTCTTGCTTGAACTCCAGAAGGACTCTTGGGTGCACACATGATAATATACTTTTTTCCTAGCTACTTAATAGTTTTAAATGATCAGTTTAGATCTGTTGGAAATACATTAGTTCCTGTGAACCTGTTGGACCAATAGCAATATTATTTCTTTTGGAAGCTTCTATGATGATACATGACATGATGATGTCATGCTTCTATGATGGTACATGATGCATGACAAAAACAATGTTTTTTACACCTTAGACCCTAAATTTTAAGAATTACTACTATTACAGATCTGTGAGAGCTAAACAAAGGCCAGAGGAATACATTCTCTAATATTTTTATTGAAATGTGTACAATTTCATACGCTACAGTAGCCAGCTCATTCACCAATGTTTCTTGAAGTTACTAGTAAACCTTTTCCTTTCTGTAATTCACAGAGAAATAAAACTGACCCTTACTTTGGCCTCAGGAACTATGCTAATGCATATTTAGCAATATTAGTTTCACTTTTGACTTTAATGAATGCAGGCATTGACCTTTGCTTCCAGTGTACTGTATTTTTATATTTTTGAAGCGATCCAGATTTTTTAAATAATGCAGCCATCTTGTAATTTTGACTGAAACAGAAAACATCCCGAGAAAGAAGTTCATTTATTTAGAATAAAGATTGAAATGATAGTATGGCCACATGGGCTATGTCTATTAGTTTCAGCTGTATAAGAATACTGCAGGTTGAAAATTAACCAAAGTATACAGAAATAATTGAAAAACAATATAATAATGAGTGGGCTTGCCACTAAAAACAAATTACTGTTTGGTAGTTTTGTAAGGTAAGCAATGATAACCAGCTTTGATTGTCAATATTTACAGGCAATTAATTTCCTTGTATTTTTCATTCATTCAAGAGAATAAATAGGTTTAGAAGGCTTTGTTTTTATAAGAAAATAAGAAGGAAGGAAAGGGTAGTATGCTTATAATCCAAGTGATCTAAAGAAGATATTTTAAATAGTTTTCATTGTTTATCATTTAAAATACTAGTAGTGTTATACCACAGAATTTTCCTTTATATATCATCTTTTGTACAAGCTCTATTCCCAGAGTTAGATAGCAGTCAATTTAAACCACAGAAGGGAAAAAAAAATATAGCTAAGATTTTAAATGAGGTTAAAATGGAAATTTGAGATCATGTTTTGGATGACTGTGGAGAGTTATGTCTGTACTTAGTCTACTCCTGCAGTTTTCATGAGAAGGTGAACACAGGCTGTTGTTCAATGTAACACTGAAGGGTGCAACTATTCAGAAAACACAGATAGCTAAGCATGGGGAGCTTTATGCTGTTTTAAAACAGTGCACCCTCAGTAAGTTCGCAGATGACACCAAGTTAGGTGCGTGTGTCGATCTGCTTGAGGGTAGGAAAGCTCTGCAGGAGGATCTGGATAGGCTGCACCAATGGGCTGAGGTCAACTGCATGAAGTTTAACAAGGCCAAGTGCCGGGTCCTGCACCTGGGGCGCAATAACCCCAAGCAGAGCTACAGGCTGGGAGAGGAATGGTTGGAAAGCTGCCAGGCAGAGAAGGACCTGGGAGTGATGGTGGATAGTCGGCTGAATATGAGCCAGCAGTGTGCTCAGGTGGCCAAGAAGGCCAACGGCATCCTGGCTTGTATCAGGAACAGCGTGACCAGCAGGGCTAGGGAGGTGATCGTCCCCCTGTACTCAGCTCTGGTGAGGCCGCACCTCGAGTACTGTGTTCAGTTTTGGGCCTCTCGCTACAAGAAGGACATCGAGGTGCTTGAGCGGGTGCAGAGAAGGGCGACGAAGCTGGTGAGGGGCCTGGAGAACAAGTCCTACGAGGAGCGGCTGAGGGAGCTGGGCTTGTTCAGCCTGGAGAAGAGGAGGCTCAGGGGTGACCTTATCGCTCTTTTTAGGTACCTCAAGGGAGGCTGTAGCGAGGTGGGGGTTGGCCTGTTCTCCCACGTGCCTGGTGACAGGACGAGGGGGAATGGGCTTAAGTTGAGCCAGGGGAGTTTTAGGTTAGATGTTAGGAAGAACTTCTTCACTGAAAGGGTTGTGAGGCACTGGAACAGGCTGCCCAGGGAAGTGGTGGAGTCACCATCCCTGGAAGTCTTCAAAAGACGCTTAGATGTAGAGCTTAGGGATATGGTTTAGTGGAGGGCTGTTAGTGTTAGGTTGGAGGTTGGACTTGATGACCTTGAGGTCTCTTCCAACCTAGAAAATTCTGTGATTCTGTGAACTTAAGGGATCAAAAATAAAACACAACTACTCTGCTTAGAGTTTGCCAGGCACACAGACTACTAAATTACTGCTTTTTCTCTGTTTCAGTGTTGTTGACTCCAATCAAAATACAAAACTAATGAGTCAGATTTTGAAATATCAAGAGGTTTTTTATTACATAATGACCTTCTGTGGATATTTTTTTTTTCTAATATTTTATCTGTTTGGATGTTTGCTTCATGTTTCAAGCATTAGTGTAAAACCTTGATTTAAGGAAAAAAATGCAGCTATCTTGAACAATGTCTAACAGTGAGAGTTTTAATGACAATGCATGTCAAATTGTTCATACTCATTTCATGGGATTAATCAGCTCTAGTAATGTCACTAAATACAGTTCTAATAAAAATGCAAACCATGTGGACATAGCATAATAGAAGACAGTCTTCCTCTGTGATCTGTCATTTCTGCCCTAGTTCCCTGCTATTCCTCTATCTTCCTGCTATTCCTCTAACTTCCTGCTGTCTCCTCCAGAGATACCAAAAAATTATGCTCCAGTTAGTCTTTTGAAAGGAAAACAACAGTCACTTCTTCATAGAAATAAGCAAGGAGATGGCCCTGCTTTAGAGTCCATTTTGCTTTTTGTATCTCACATCAGGATAGTAATGGTCCCTTTGTGCTTGTATAATGTGGAAGTTTTCTGTCACTGTTCTGTAATGATTCAGGAAAATTGTACTATGAACTTAGGAACTCTGAAAGTGATTCAATATCTAGGGTTTAAAAGTTGCAGCGTGTGTGGGAAAGGGATTCAGCACTTACTCTGAAATTGTTTCAGATGACACAAGACAGAGATCAAAGCAACAGTAACGAGAATTTATTTAAACAATCCAATCTACACAGTGCTGTTTCTAGTTTCAGACCAGATGTAAGGAAATAAGAGGAATTCACCACTGAAAGTGACCTATAGTGGTAGATCAGCTCCCAGAGTTTTCTACCTGTCCATATTGTCTGGCCAACAAGCTGTTGCAATATTTACACAGAACAAGGATCCTACTCATAAACTACACCATCTTCCTGGGATAATTTTTCAGTGAAAATGATATTGATCTTTTTAGTAAATTAATCTTTTTAATATAATTTTATATCCTTATGCTTTTCCTGGACTGATATTCAGACTTAATTATTCAAGCTCAGCATCATTTTCTGTGATTCATAACTCATTTGGAATATTAACCTTGACACTTTCCTACTGGGTATAATCCACACCTAAATTTTTAAGTGCTAATGACTGTTGTACATAGATAGGCAGAGATATCTTTTATACAGAAGATGTACACAGTCTCTTGACAGCTGTCTGGTTTTTAAACTAACACTATTAACACACAGTTGGTATAACGTTGGGTGACCACTTCGTGCTGCTAGGTGGTAGATATTTTAAACCTCACCAAGTAACACCCATATAAACATAAATCTATATTATCTTTAGATTTTTATTTTGTAAATCAGATATTTGCAATAATTTAAACCAAAATAATCCTTGCATCTCATTTATAACTTTTAGAATTGGTGTCCATGTGCTTTATGGTGAAAATGGAATTGCATTTGATGCAATGACAGGAGTCAATATTTAAAGCTACTCTGAAAGATGGATAGTCATGCTGAGGTCTGAACTTGCGCTGTTTCCCAAAAACAGCTTAAGCAAAGATTGTTGTTTGAAGTAATGTATATTAGAAAGTTTAAATTTTCTAATGTCAGACTAGATAGTTAATTATGTGTTCCTACCTATTCAATATTACAAATTCCAATAAAACCCATGGAAAAAAAGTGTGCAGTAATGTGAAACTTTTCAGCCACGAGACTATATATAGATAAGTAAAGAGCTATGCAAAAGGTAGTTTTCTCACTTGAAGTAGCCACCTATCCTATTTATGGACAGTGAAAAACTTGTAGGGAAAAAAAGGTAGATTCTGAATCCCCCAAAGCAGAAATAGAAAAGTTCATGGAGAAGTCAAAATAGAATGTATGGAAAGACCTGGGCTTGATACTAAAGGTATTAAAATCCATGTGGTGCATAGAAAGTCTAAGAGTCTGAGGAGACAACTGTTCAAGTACTTCACTGTGATATGTTGTTCTTTCATTTATATATTTATTTATTTTTACTTGAAATGTGAGACACAGGAAATACAGGCTCATAATATTTGAACTATAAATTGCTACTGGATTCTGTGAGTGGAATGCATATTTCAGTGCTTTCAGATATTTCTATTATTGTATAAAACAGCCTCAATTTAGATACAAGTGCTGGGCCCAGACCATGCTTAACCACATTCCAAACCCATCCATTCACTAGAAATATTTTTTTCAAAGTTTAATTCATTTTAAAGATGAACAGGTTTCACAGAATGCCCCATCCCTAGAAGTGTTTAAGACCAGTTTGGATGGGGCTTTAAGCAACCTGGTTTAGTGGGACGTGTACCTGCCCATGGCAATGGGATTGGAACTAGGTGGGCTTTAATGTCCCTTCCAACTCAAACCATGCTATGACTCTGTAATTCTACTTGTGATAACTTTTCATAGAGTTGTGACAATTAAATAACAGCATAGATATTGTCACAGAATAAACACATTGCCCTTCTCCAAAGATGTCTGGATGACTCAGTAGTGTTGGATAGTGTAGAAGCAAAGGAAAGGTCTGCAAAGTAATGTTATGATTAGTCGATAATGCAGTTGGTGTTTAGTTGGTTTAGAGGTAGAAAAGGTTCTCACAGCATCCTGAGAACTACCATAATTGTAACAAATTTCTAACTAGTGCATTTAATTAGAGAATTCAGTAACATAGTTAAATTGGTACTTTCTTCTGTGTAAAGTTTCTAAGCACCATTTTTAATGAAATATAATTTTTCTGAGTTTATCCCTCAGAGCTCTAGTCATACCTCAATTTATTTTTGGTTCTTATTTTTAGTTGCATCTGCATGTATCTGTGACACATGATCTAGACCAAATTGTCTACAAGAATTCCTGCAAGATGCCTTTTTATCTTTTACAACTAATGTTTAATTTTGTTTTTAAATTAAACACGTTCTATAAACTCTGTCTAATTTATATTAGTAAGTTTACTATAATAAAGATAATAGTTGTAGGTAGAAAATATAGGTCAGCAAATCTAGCACATTTTTAAAATGTACTTTTAATCAAAAGCTTCTAGCTAGATAGCATGTTTATTAATTGAAAATTGTATCTTGCAGTTTTTTTCTGTGCCTTTTTGTGTGTGTGTGTGTTTTTGTTGTTGTTTGTTTTGTTTTGTTTTTACTAAGAAGAAATCATTCTCTTATCAAACAACACTTTCAGGTGGAAAATCAACAAACTGGGAAGGAGGTATTCGTGTGCCTGGGCTTCTCCGTTGGCCTGGAATGATACCAGCTGGTACCTATATGGATGAGCCAACAAGTAACATGGATATATTTCCTACCATTGTCAAACTTGCTGGGGCACAGTTACCCAATGACAGGTATGCTCTGAACTGTTCTATAGAAAATCTCATGTGCATTTGGTACATTCTGATGATAACTGTTAGGACAGAAGTAAGAATAAAAAGAAAAACTAGATGTTAAGTACCTTTTTTTTTTTTTTTGTAATTACATTTCATGTTGACATTCTGATATGCTTTACAAAAAACATTGTATGTAAACATTGTATGTAAAAGCAGTTTGGCCAGCAGAACAGCTTTTTTGTGCTACTTTATCCCAGTTCATTTAGTGGGCTTCTTTTGTTCATGTTAAATGAAAACTTGAAGTCCCTTCTCCTTACTGTTCCTCTTCATCAGTCCTTACTCTATACTTTCTCACATCACTTAGCCTTACCAAGAATGTTGAAGTTAAAGGGAATTGTGTAACTAGAAGACAGAAAAAACAACAACAAAAAATCATAAAGCTGGGCACCAGAGAGGGGGTCGGCCATTGACAATGTGAACAGCAATTAAGACAATGTTTACACTGTCATTCTTAAGCAGTTCTTTAACAGTTCTTTACTGTAAATAAATGCAAAAATAAAAATAAAAATAAATAAACATAAACATAAACATAAACATAAATAAATGCTTGAAACCTGCCATTTCATAAACAGCTAGGTATTAACTGAGGCTGAACTCAGTATCAAGCACTCATTACTGACCCTTACTTTCTCTGTTAACAGTTTTTGTTTTTTATTTTTTCTGATATCATTTGTAAAGATCAGCTCTGCGGCTAGTTCAGATCATGGTCATGCAAACAGTTATGTCATCTGATGTGATAATCCTGCAGGGAAGGGAACAAGCATCCGGCAACTACAGAGTGAGAGAATACCACCAAAAGCAACATACCATCAAGTCACAGCCTAGAATTATTTACTAAAAGCAAAAATGAATTTATCAGAAAAGGCTTCATTCTACATGAATGAAGATGGTAGAAACAAGACCTGCAAGTGTAAATTATTTTTAACTTTACGAGTTAAACCTTGGCCCGCTTAGTGTAACAAAACAAATCAAAAAGCTACCCTTTTCTTACAATTTATTGTTCTCTACTAAATGAGTGAAAATAATCTATTACAGAGGTTAGCAACCTGATGGAAAAAAACAAAAACCAAAAAACCACCAAGCTTATAAATTAATAAGTTTTACTGACATTTGCACATCCCAATGTTTTATCTCGTTCAGGAGATACACAATCTCATCAGCAAGATGCCTCCACCTAAACTCTGTTGCCATCCCAGTCCAATATGTGGAGAAACCCACTGCTACACTTACTCTTTGTACACATCTGCCATGCACAAACAGCTTTTGAGTACAAAGAATCCAGAATCCACATGGAGAAGACCAGTGGTAAGCAGAGACAGTCTGCTAACGATGATTCATGGAGATTCTGCAGGAAATGGCAGGGCAGGACATGTGTAAGGCATGAGAAACTAGTCTTGCACTGAGACATCCCCTACAAGCAGTAACTCTGTTGAATCTAAGCAGTTCAAACTATTCTTACTGAGGGCAGATCTTATGCACTTCATTTTCATATTCCTTGGTTGAAGACTAAGCACTGATGTTTTATTTTCATCTCTTTGCTAGAAATCTCAATATATTTGTATAACTTCCACTTTCAAGTTTCTCCTCACTGATTCTTCTTCTGTGTATACTATATGCCATAATTATTGTTTCATGGTAGGTCTGAGTGAGATGCTGTAGACTAGTTTGAATCATACACAGAATACATACCTACATATATAGAATCGTCTAGGTTGGCAGAGACCTTCAAGATCATCTAGTCCAGCCATCAGCCTGGACTTTCTAGTCCCATCACTACACCACATCCCTCAGTGCCACATCCACACATCTCCTAAATACCCACAGGGATGAGGACTGCGCAATGCAGCCCGTTCCAGTGCTTGACAGTGGGACCATCCTATTCCTTCAGTGTATTTTTCCTGAAAAACATTAGAAATTACTCCAGCTAGGATTCAGACACTGAATCAAGCAAGTTAAAGGGGGATGGAGGAGGTGCTCCTTGTAAAAGAAGAAAGATAGGTCATCAGAAAGAAAAGGCTTAGGTATAGCCCTAAAACAAGTAGATAAGGCTATATGAGAGTACTGTTGACATATTACTGGAGACAACCTTTTCCCCATCACAAGTCTGTAGAACAGAATGTATGCAATAGACATACAGACATCCTACACTCAGCTTGATGATGACCAAGCTTGCAGGGGCAAAAATCAGGAAAGAAAACATGACAGAATGAAAGTGAGAAAGATCCTCATTCAGCAGACCCCACAACCAGGGATGCATCCAGAAAACAGAGTTGGACAACACTGCTTTACAAATAACAGTCTTGTTTCCTAATACTATCTCGTAGTAATTATGCTAATGTGAAACAGGTTTTACATGGTAATGAAAATTGATAAATAGACACTTAGGGGTTTAAAAGTTTCAAAAACATTTTTACAAGATGTTGCTCAAAATACTTAAAAAAAAAACAATTACCTGATGATCTGTATACCAGCAGAAATTAGCATCCTATAAAACTTTTTGTAAAACTTGTAATTCACACCATGTCAAAAATGCAGATTGTGATTTGTCCCGTATCAACTGATTCCAGCTATTTGATGGCTTCGTATATGGAAACATTTAAATGACTTGCTTATTATATAACACCATTTCAATGTAAATTGACTTACTCCTTCAAAACATCATCAAAATTGTCCAGCAGCAGATAGAGAATTTATATATATATATGTATGCATGTGTGTGTAGTTGATAAACACATATTTAAACATAGTTCATTTTCAACTTTAAAATTACTAGTTCTGTGTTAAATTCTAGCATGCATAATTTATTAGACAGAGTTCTTCCCATTACTTCTGGGGATGCAAACACAGCACAGCAGAGATTTTTCTGATCTTAGAGTTACTTCAGCCAGACTGCTTCCAAGCAGCTTGAGCAGGTATATGCATTTATACCTGAAGGACTGGGTTCTAGCAATTTACTCACATATGTCTGATTACATTCTCAGCAAGAAAAGAGAAAAGTGGGATGAGGAAGCAACCACTCCTAATGGCAAAATATAAAATTAATGTTTCCTTAAATAATATAGAAACCAAAGGGGAAGAGCACCTGAACAGTTTTTTTCCAAATTGATCAACTGGAAGTGACCATTCAGATCATAAGATGTAGATTTATTGTTTTAAGAAGTGGAAATGCAGAGTTATATTTTTTAGAAAGGGAAGTTTTGGTTATTCTGACTTAGAAATGCTTTCTTACTCAGAATTATTGACGGACATGATCTGATGCCCTTACTTCAAGGAAAAGTTACCCGATCCAAGCATGAATTTCTCTTCCATTACTGTAATGCATATTTAAATGCAGTACGCTGGCATCCAGGAAACAGTAAGTAAACTTGTGTGTTCAAACTTTAACTATTTTATATAATTTTTATTGCAGCTTAAAAAGAATCAGAAAAAAATACATACAAACAAACAAACAAAAACTAACTTGTACTATAGTAACAAATGAGTTGTTTAAAACATCTCTCCATTTTCCTTCCATTTCACTTTTTCCAGAACACACCTATTCACGGAGCCATTTTACTGTTTGACATTAATTTGTTACTATGCATTAATGTTACATATCAAGACAACAGAGATATCTATAGTATCTGAGCTATTTTTTAAAAACTTACCTGAAAGACAGTCTGTTTTATGGAATGAAGTAGTCAATGTTAACTGTTATACCTTCCTAAAAATGTACAGGTAATAGCATGGTTTGTTGAGTAACAGCGCAAGTATGACACCAGCCTGTCTATTTTTATTATTGAGATAGCAATGTACAGAACTATTATTCTGATAATATATACTATCATATCAGAGATATCAGATAGTATATACTATCATTAGAATAGACAAGTCAAAGTCAAAATTATACCAGAGATTATTCAGTAATATAGGAGACCTTTTCAGACTTTTTTTTAACTGAATAAATCCAATTGGTAGTCTAAAGAAGAAAGTATTGCCCACTGATCTGCTCATTTTTAACCAACAGCTTACTGCTTCTGGTAGTAACTTCCACATTAATCAAATATTTCCCTTTCCATAA
Organism: Aythya ferina; assembly: GCF_964211825.1. Lineage (NCBI taxonomy): Eukaryota > Metazoa > Chordata > Aves > Anseriformes > Anatidae > Aythya > Aythya ferina. The sequence goes on from NC_140296.1 coordinate 75,187,141, forward strand.
AAATCTCTGGGATGAATGAAGTTGAACATGTCAGCTGACATTCAAAGCATTGACATATGTTACAGTTTAAAAATGATGATTTGAAACAAGCTTTTGATGTAGCATTTCTGGCTTTAAGTACTTTGGGAAAGGACTTAATACTTAATTTGCAAAGGTCTTTTTGGTCATCTTCAGGCTCACTCTCTGCCTTAGCCTTTTAACTAGGAGAAATTAAAATATTACTTATAACAGTCAGTTACCAGATCATTTTGTTTCTGAGGTTGGGTGAAATTACTCTGCTTCGTTAGGAGATAAGCTGCAGGCAGGCAGAGAAGATATTCTTCTCACTAAAACACCATTGCAAAATGAAGTACCCCTATCCTGAGCAAAGGGTCAACTTGGTTATTTACTGAAGGGAAATTTAATGGGAAAAGAAGGGGAGCAATGATGAGGGACTTGTCTATTATATTTACTGTGTGGAAACAATGTACATTGTGATTTTCCCTTTATCCTTCTTCTAGAGCAAGAAAAAAAACTAAAGCCCATTCAGACTCTGGCAATAACATTTTCATAACACTGGGCTGATTTCTGTATGGAAGTGTATTTGAAATGCCACCTTGTCAGCCTGCTGTATAGTGTGAGAGTAGGCAACAGCTAAATATTCGTCTCCGCTCTTTTTTGTATGAGTCCCCTGGGAGTACTCAGTGTCTGCTTCAGTCTTGTTGAATCAGATCTTCAGAAATGCCTTTTCCACGTAGACAATACAATCATATTTGTAAATATATTTGTTGCAGTCAGCTAAAGTTTTGCCCCTGTTTACCTCTTTCCTATGTTTTATTGTTGTATAGAGATAAATACACTTGCATTACAGCTCTATGCACCTGATACCATCAGCATTGCTGTAAGTACTCATGTGGAAAAATGAGTATGGTTGGTTTTTCTTCTGATATCTTAGCAGCTCTGTATGAAGCAACTGATAAGTTCAAAGTGTATTATATTACTAGTTAGTGTATTATTGTCCTCTAGCCTCCCTCCACAGCTCTTTACAGCTAATCGCAGAGTCCATTCACAGGAACTATTTCTGCTACTATGAAATGATATTACATTTTAGTATATGAAAATGAACAGAAAGTAGAAATACAATACACTTTTTTTGTTTTGTTTTGTTTCCTTGGAGAAGCCATTTTTTCAATAATTTAATTCAAACCATTGCAGAGCTTCTGCCAAGCAGCAAAGAACTAAATTAGAAGTATCCTATGGCAACAGTTCATTCCCTATACTTAGGAACACATCCAAAAAAAGTAGATGAGGTCACCTTCGTTAAAGACAGGCTGAAGAAGTGAACAATTTTCACTTAAATTCAGAATGCTAGTATGATTACTTGTAAGGATATAAGGCTTCAAGGTTTAGGTAGATCTGATTACCATTCCTAAATAACATGTATCCCATGCCTCACATACTTTATGGCCTCGATAAGTACCACATTCATCCCTAAGCACGTATATTTTCCAGTATCCAGAAATCTCTGTAGAATATCTCATCTTATAGTTGCCAATGACTGCAGTCAAGCCAATAGCACTCAATTCACAGAGGACCACCAGAAACAGATTCTTGGTATTAAGGATACTCTTGAAGACAATTCCTTATATAAGAAAGAAACAGAAAATTTGTGAGAAGAACATCATCAGGAATCATTGTACATTCTGTGCAGTGTAAATTGTCTTTTAAGCCAGGTAAGATTTGTGGCGTTTTTGATCTGTATTCCCCAGATAGTTAACTATATTGATTCTGCTACTTTGGAATTGTGTAAAAACATTCTTCATATAGAATATGCTTGTACATATGGCCCAAATGCTGACCAGCTCTGCCTCTCAATAGGTCTGAAGTCTCTGAAAAGGCTTAGTAGAAAACACTGTGATCATGTGTAATTAACAACCCCAACTATATTCCGTGTCTTCTGCACTAGAGCAGGCTGCCCAGAGCCACATCCATCCTGCCCTTGAATGCTTGGGGCATCCACAGCCTCTCTGGGCAACCTTTTCCAGTGCCTCACCACCCTCTGAGTGAAAAACTTTCTGCTAAATTCTAACCTAAATCTCCCCTGTCTTAGTTTAAAACCATTCCCCCTTGTCCTATCACTACCAACACATGTAAACGGGCATTCCCCCCTCCTGTTTATATGTTCCCTTCAAGTACTGGAAGGCTGTAATGAGGTCTCCCTGGAGCCTTCTCTTCTCCAAGCTAAACAAGCCCAGTTCCCTCAACCTTTCTTCATAGGAGAAGTGCTCCAGCCCTCTGATCATCATCTGACTACATTATAGACTGCTGTTCCCTTCTTCATCAAATGTGTAATTTCTATCAGTTTTAAAGATGTATTTTTTTGAAGCACAAAACAGCAACATAGAAAAGAAGGGTTACAACTGCTAAGGAAAATATTATTTATTTATTAACTAAAGCACAATCCATTCTAAATAAATGGGAAAAGTGCATATATTGCATATATGCACCTATTAAGACATACATTCTTATATTTCTTGCTATATTTCTTTTCTAGGAAGTCTTAGTATATATGACAGACTCAGCTTGTATATTTCACTTTTTTTCCTTAGATACTCAAAGTGTAGATTTAGCTTTGATCCTAAGGAAAAATTGTCTTCACCAGGAAGTGAGAGGAGAGCAAATGTTCTGCATAGTCAACTGGTTCCTTGTTGCCTCCATCACTCTACAGTTCCTTTAATAACTTTATCTTTGACATTGTTAGATTTCCATTATGTACTTCACTAGAAGAATGAAAAATAGGTTTTGGTTTAATTTTTGACTCTTAGGCTATACATTATGAAACAGACAAATTTGGTGTAGGTGAAATTTATAGTATTGCACACATTTCCCTTGCTAACATACTTCCAAAGTCTGACTAAGCAGGTGTGCTTCTCACATCACTCAGGGAAGGTCAGAAACTTCAAAGTGAGCAGATAACCATTGCTGAATATTTTACATCTATATGTTTAGAAGCTAAGCATTCCTCATAACCAAATCAATGCTCATCTTCATTAAAACATGTTAGTTGAGTCAGTTACAGCATTCATTCCCCTTCATCAGTCCTTTGAAGGAGCATTAGATTATGTGTGCTACATAATGCTCTTCTCAACCGATACCTCAAAATTTAAGCCTGATCCTTTCTAGAGGTGTCAGAAAAAGAAAAAAAAAAATCTCCCTTTCTTCTGCTCTCCTTCTCTCTCAGCCACAGAAAACAGACTAACAGCATTTTCTTCTTCATCTCTCTTTGATTCACTTGCATTTTGCCTGATACTGAAAAATAATGTACATTCTTCCTGACATTCGGAATTAAAAAAGGAATGAAATATCAGGCAATTTTCGTTGCTCATGATTCATACTTCTCTCATAGACACGTGCATGCTGACACTTACTGTCAGTGCCTTGGAAACAAATAAGACATATAGTCCTAGTTCTTGGAGGATGACTTCCTGTTATTTCGTATCATTTGAAACCAATTTAATTGATCAGTTATGTATACAGAGTGGAAGACATGTTCAAACAGTGTCAGCAAAGTACTGTGATTTTCCATTATCAATGCATATTCTCCATGGTTTCCTGGAGTACCATACAAGTACTAATATACAAAAGCAGCATCTGTGAAAATATAAAATAAAATAAAATCAGCTCTTCTTTCTGCCTACTCTGATGATTAAATAGGTTTAAACATTTACATTTAAAACAAACCAGGTGTAGGTTCCGCCTTGACTGTAAGTTGAGCCACCCAGAGTTTTATATAGCACTGTGTTAGTTGTGCATGTCAGATTATGCTTTGGCCTAATTTAACTCTGATCACATGTTCTTCTGTTTGTGCAAGAAGACTAGTACTTGTGTACTTGCTAAAGTTATAATTTAGCATAATTGCACACTAAAAAAAAAAAAGTAAAAAAATATCAAGAGCTCTGTCTCCAGAACATTAGTGGCATATGAATCAGTACTATTAAAAATGCATTGCTATGACAACTTAATTATAAGGAGAGAATTCATCAGATAGATAGTGAATCTACAGTTGAATGGAACTATTGCATCTTTCATACTCCTCTGATTGTGGGCAAAATTTTCATTTGATAAGGAGGAAATATATTGTAACCTTTCGTAATAAATGCTAAAAAACCTAATGCACTACAGTTTGTATTAGAAAGAAATAACAAAATTCACAGTATTTTGGTACTACTAATAAAAATGCAATAATATTTCTGATAAATGCTACAGTGGCGGTACTAGCAGCACTTTACGTTTTCTATTTCAAAATGGATTTCATTATTCAGTAGAAACTTTTTATTCTAAGAAAAGGGGAAAAATTTAATATGTTTTTGTTTTTATGAAAATGTTTAGTGATTTGTGTAAGGTTAATTAAAACAACTTCTGTACTAGAAAGTGATTTAAAAATTGCCGTTTAGGAATTATTTTCTTCCATATTCTAAATCTGTCATTCAGTAAAAAAAGAAAAAGAAAAGGAATCTTATTATGGCAAGTTCATTTGAAACATGTAGACTGTTGAATCAAACTAGTGCAAATATAATATATTTTAAAGACAGCAGAATTTCACTGAGAAGCTTCAGTTTACATGAAGAAAAAGAAAATTGTATTAACTAGTGAGGCAACAATGGCCAATATTATCCGCATTAAAAATGTCTGTCTATACAAAATAAATTATGAAATAAATATGGTTAGAGTCTTCTACAAAGGACAAAATAACACATTCACAAATGTCAACATGAGGTGTACCGGTAATCATCAGGAAGTCTTAAAGCTGTCAGAGGATAAGTACTCAGCATTTTTTGATAATCTGATAAGATAAAACTAAATGGTGGTATCCATTATGATCTGTTATTTCAGCCAAAGATTTTTACTGAAATAGAATGTTTAATATGGGATACTAGCAAGTAAAGGTTTGGCTCTGAATTTTGAAGCTTGTATTACCTTCTTGCAAGTGCAGTAACCTCAGTTCAGAGGTGGATCTTCACCGCTGTTCAGTTTGAGGAAAGCATAATTCATTTTAAAAGCCATTGGTCAAGTGGTGAAAATGTGTCAGAACATTACCTTTGAAAGAAAAGTTCCTAAATGGCACATCTCAAACTAGCTTGTGAGCATAGCTTTCTGGACTTCAGAATAGAAATTTTCCACTTTGCCTTACTTAAAAAGCAAGATACATTTCAATTTGTGTTCATTCTGAGTTTCTTTTATTTTGGAATCTACTACAATTACTGAAAATAGCTCAATCAAATTCACCATTCAGGGATTCTTTCTATGTTATTATAGAATTCATAGCTATTGTGATTTCTAGTTGTTGCAATGTCCTCCAGCATCCAATTTTCCACTGTATTTCATGACAGATATCTTTTTCTTCAGTTAGGGGTGAGGAAATATTCTTAGTCATGTGTTTAATCCTTTGCATAGAAAAGTTACAGGTTAAAAAAAAAGTTATTTACAGCAGTTACAGGTTTATATATATATATATATATATATATTGCAGTTTTCAGACTGGATATGTATTGCTCAGAAAGACTATTTTAAAACAAGTTCTGGTTGCAATGGGTATTGCCTATCTTGTGATGAGATGGCATTGAAATAAGACTGATTTCTGAATAAATGAGAGTAAGAGGAATACCTAACACTTTTCCCTTCCTTTTGAAAGGAGTATGATATTCATACCTTAACGGGTAGTAGGGATTATGGTTAAACAGTTAAAAACTGTAAAATGAATTCATGTGCATAAAGAAACAATATTATTAAAACAACATTGCCTTGAGAGAGTGCATGGGAGAACAGAGTCTAGACACTGAAAAATGGGAAACCAGCTATGAAGCTCTATAGCCGCAGTCTGAAATTCTTTCTACAATCAAGTTCTCAGTACTAGGGCATGTGAGACTGGTAGTTGTCAGCAGCAAGTGGAAATTAATTTGGAAAAATTGCAATCAATATACTTCTGTTTAAAAATGCTGTCAGATTCTTGTTCAGCCCTCTTAGAACATTTAAGAAACATAACCATTAAGACATCCACCATGTAAATTAGCAATTCTGTTTTCTCTAAAATAGAAAGCATTTGAGATATCTCTAAATATTCGGTGCTTTAGAGATATTATTTAATAGTTGTTCTACTTTTCCTAATATGAACAAGAAATTTCAATTCATACATTCTCTGAAACTTCATAAGTGGGTTTTTGTACTGTGTTTATGTGGCAAGGGTTTGATAGCAGGTGAGCTGCAGGGGTGGCCTCTGTGAGCAGAGCCCAGCAGCTGCCCCATGTCAGACCAGAGCCAGCTCCAAAAGGGACCTGCTGCTGGCCAGAGCTGAGCTAGGGAGCAATGTTGGGTGGGACTCTGGGAGAGCAGATTTAAGAACCAAGCAAGCAAACAAACAAACAAAAAAAACAAAACAAACAAACAAACAAACAAACAAACAAAAACTGCTGCACAACAGAAGCTGGGAGAGAGAAGTGAGAACATGTGAGATAAACAGTCTTGCAGACCCCCAGGTCAGTGCAGCAGGAGAGCAGGTGCTCCAGGCAGGCAGCAGCAGTTCCCCTGCAGGCTGTGCAGGGAGAGGCCCCTGGTGGAGCAGGCTGTCCCCCTGCAGCCCATGAGTCCCACATGGAGCAGATCTCCACGCTGCAGCCTGTGGAGGAGCCCCCGGTGGAGCAGGTGGATGTGGCCTGGAGGAGGCTGCAGCCCATGGAGAGCCCCCACAGGAGCAGGCCCCAGGCCGGAGCTGCAGCCCGTGGAGAGGAGCCCACGCAGGAGCAGGGGTCTGGGGGGAGCTGTCGCCCACCCGTGGGGGACCCGTGCTGGAGCAGTTTGCTCCTGGGGGATGGATGGACCCCGTGGTACGGAGCCGTGTGGGAGCAGTGCTTGAAGAGCAGCTGCCTGTGGGCAGTCCCCGCAGGATCAGTTGGGGAAAGATGGCATCCCGTGAGAAGGACCCCATGTGGAGCAGGGGCAGGGAGTGACCATGAAGGAGTGGCGGAGATGCAGTGTTAGGGACTGACTGCAGCAGCCCCCATTCCCGGTTCTCCTTTGCTGCTCGGGAGGAGGACATAGAAGAGAGCAGATGGGGGAAGGTGGTTTGGGTTTGCTTTTTTTTTTGTTTGCTTCTCACTGCTCTAATCTGCTGTGAATAGGCAATAAATTATATGAATCTCTTTACACTGAGTCTGTTTTGCCCGTGATGGTAGCTGGTTAGGGATCTCCCTGTCCTTATTTCAACCCTGAAGCCCTTTCCACTGTATTTTTCTGCCCTTTTTCCTTTGAGGAGAGAGAGTGAGAGAATGGTTGTGGTGAAGTTCAGCTGTACAGCAGGATAAAACTACCACAGTTTCCCATCCTTTTTCTCATTACTTTCAAAGTAATAGGAGGGAGATCTGTTCATTGTTTGTTTGTTTGTTTGTTTGTTTTTTTGTCATGTGGTGAATGAATGCTGCACAATAGCTTCTGTCTGGTGTAGTTGTCACACCCGGTAGACCCATTTGCAGAACCTGTACCCTTGCTTAGGGCTTTTCTTATTCTTTTAATTGCTTCTGAGGAAGCATTTATGGTTTACTTGCCTTCTTTGTGGAGAACAAGAGATTTACATGATGCCATTTAACATCCTTGCTGATCAACGATTCACATTGACCCTGAGAATGCCTGCACTTATAGTTACATTCTTTCATTGCTTAACAATTTAAAGGAAGATATATTTAATAGAAGATTGATTCTGAAAGTGACCATCTCCTTTTGCACAACACTGTCAGAATGAGAGACAATAATACCATGTGACTATAACTGTTGTCAAGGAAACATTTTGTTGTCTTACAATGAAATATCTTTCTTTAATCAAACCATATCACACCAACCTCCTACCTTTTCTCATAGAAGAGCAGACAGGAAAGGATGAGAAAGAAATGATAAACATTTGAAGGTGTAAGATTTTTCTGTTGTCACAGAGATTTTTGCTTTCTAATTAGAAAAAATAGACGTATTTAGTCGTAGTAAAATTGATGCAGGAACACTTTTGTTTAAGAGAGCTATTCCCCCAGTGAAAGACTATGGTAAATGTCCTTTGACATTGACATTATACACAGAGACTTTCTCTCAGTGATCGTATCATAGCACTTTTTCTTCATATAAAAATAGAAACCATAGCATACTTGTCTATTGAATCCAAGATATTCTGACCTAAATTAGTAATGTTCTTAGTGAACAGAGAAAGGTTGACAGGATTCAGTGATCGTATAAAGGCAAAGACATTTAAAATAACTAATTCAGTATTATTTAAACTTCAGCATGAATGGCTTGCTGTCAGATATTGTGTCATGCACTTATGACAGTAAAAAGGAAAAAAAAAAAAGAAAAAAAGAATCTTACAGATTTTTTTTTTTTCTGTATGCTCCACAGCTAACCCTTAAATAGAAAAAGGATCTGTTAGAACAGTTTTCTGATAATTTTTGATCTATTTAGAAAATTAGCAGGAGTAAAAGCAAATATAAATAATAACGACTACATAGGAGTAGCTAAAAATGTGCTGCAACTTTCAAAAATGAATTTCAGAGTACCAAGTAACATAAAAAGTGGGTCTTCAACAATTTCTGGAGCATTACACTTCCAAAAATATCTTCTGTTCAGTATTGGATTTGAGCCTGCAGCGTTCTGCATGTTACATTCAGAACATAGCGCTGATTCATCCTAATTTAAAAATCAGATTCAAATGGCATATATTGTCTTAGGCAATGTTCTTCAAGGGAAGTAGTTAATGCATGCACAACCTACGTAGAGTATTATGTGTGCCAAAGACTATGCCATCCTATTACACCTAGAAAAGTAAGCAAAGTATTGGTTTATTAGAGAAATTCTCAATAAACCATACAAGACCATGAAACACAGAAAAAAATATCACAAATGAAAACACTGGATTCTCAGAGTATGTGCATGTGGACAATATTATGCTGGAGGCCAGTGTGCATCTGTGGACAACGTGCTTGTTTTCTGTGTTCATTGTAGGTGCTTTCTGAATGTAAGTCCTCAACAGTACTTTGGAAAAACAACACAACAAGGAATCTCCAATAACCAGTGTAAATGCCCTAAGCTTGAAAAAAGCTCATGTCCCAGTACAAACAGTGACCATCCTGTTGATGAAATCAACAACTTTATATTTGGTCTCAAATTATTAGAGGACAGATAATGCATTACATTTTTATAGTGTATTTTGTAAAGGCATCTGAAATTCCCTAAACTAAAAGGAAGAGAAAAAACTAGGAAATAGCTTTTCATTTGTTTCTTATGGTTGGTAGAGGAAATTTGTAGAAGGATTTGTGTAAAAGCTGTTTGAAACAGAAAGAAAATTCTTTCCACTCATAATTTTTGGCCGAGTTGCTTCAATGAGTAGAAATGCAAACTCTATGTAAACTCTAAACTCTATACTCTTATATAGAACAAGTTTCTACCAAGAGCTTGTGACATTTTTCAAAATACATTCATTATTCAAAATTGAACCCAATGATTTATTGAAAGTAATTCCTCCACTTCAGTTCAGTCATAAACTATTCAGCAGAATAGTAAATGTAATGCATTTATTTCTATTGACTCTGGTCTCGTAGATGTGGGACTGTAATGCAAACATGTGATGCTCACTCACTTACTTGTCTTCAATATTTTCATTTTAAAGAAAATAGGTTTCTAGCATTCTAGGAGGATGGAAGTTAGAAATCATGTTACAGTCATAAATTTAAAATCCAAGACCATAAAAAAGAACATACAGATCATGATACTTTAGTACTTAGAATTAGGACTTCTGCAATGAGTCAAAAGGCTGAGTCTTTTCGTATTACAAAATGTTAATCTTCCCTAAGATAATTTCGCCATTACCAAACGTGTGCTAATTTTTCATTTACTACCTGTCATCTGTCTGTGATATATTAATTTTTAAATAGTATGATATCACAGAAGCAAGCTTCTGAGTTTCACTTGATCAGCAACGGGACAGTACAGTCTTCAAGATTAACTTAATTGAATTATCTGGGCCCTCTTCAGTGCCACAGCAACACTGTGAGAGATCATCACAGAGGTCATATGGTGTAGAGGCCATCCAATACATTTCGCATGCATACATTTCGCTGTACATCAAGCTCTGATACATCCATATTCAGAAAGAAGCTCAGAACTAAAAGTATTATTGTTACCTTAGCATTCATACACTTGATAGCAAGCCTGGTTTGCCAGTAAAGATTTGTAGTTTGTGCCCAACAGTATCTTGACATATTGTGCTGCTTCTGATTCCTAACCAAATGTTATTCTGTAATTTAGTCCTTCCTGACAGAATTGTCATTTGGGAACGTTTGGATTGATTTTTTTTTTTTTTTTTTTTTTTTTTCTGAACAAAGTCCCCCACCAAAAATTGCAAACTTGACATAATTAATATCTTTCTTAAGCTGTCACTGTTGATTAATCATTTGGTGAAGCTGCTCAAACAATGCCATAATACTTATACACAACGTAAATACACAAAAGGAATAATAAAGTATAAATAAGTAATAAAGGAATCAAGAACAAATGGTCTCACAAAAATTAGTTTGTACAAGAATATGAGATGCTAGAAATACGGAAAATGCTAGAAATGCTAGATAAGAAATTGTGAGTAAAGAAATCTAGTTGAGTTCAGAATTACTTATTTCTCCATTATGTATCTCAGTGCAGTTTGGAGTTTCTTTTGAATACATTTTTCCCCAGTTCTAGCATGCTGTGAAAAACATGAAAATTTGGACTGATTCGTTCCTCATGGCCACAGCGTCTTATAATTGCAAATCCTTTAGTCCAGCTTGTGTCTAGGGTTTGTTGCTGTTGATCTTTTTTTCCTGCAGATGGTCATGGAAGCACTTTCATGTCCTTTGTTTAGCTCTCAAATTATTCCAACATTCAGCCTAGCTGACGGCGATTCATTACAACTACATTACAGTTACTTTTTTGTCATATAGGTAGTTATGTTTTATTAAGGGAAAATGCAATTTCTGCCTACAGTATGTAGACTGTGGATATTAAGGGATTTATATATAATTGAATTTGTTGTAGCTTTTTCTTCCCTGCTTTATGCAGCATACGTAACTCGGAAGGTAAAATAATACTTTTAGCATGATAGCTCCTCCCATTTTGTTTTATCTGAAGACTGCAGTCAATGCAATACAGGAAATCAGGTTTTTATTGTTTTATTTCTCAATGCCTAATCCCCAAACTTAATTTTGATCCAAAACTATTACATACAAGTTTAAATTTATTAGTTGTACCTATAAAAAACAATACTGCCAGTTCTGTAATACGTAGTGATAAATTGCTTGTAGTATTTATAGTTGACAATAATTTTTGGATTCTGAAAAAAATGCACTTGCTACTAAAGCCAATTTTCAGCTGTAGCCAGAGGCTCTAAGAGCATATATTTTTATGATTCAGAAGCAACTGTAGCCCATGAGCATTTGGATCAGTATTGGAAAAACTAAAGTTAAACAACAGGTTTTTATAAGAAAAAAAAAAAAAAAAAGAAAGTTTAATTGATAAGGTCTATTTGTATGTATGCTGTGGAGGAACTTATGCATAAGCATGAAGGTAAACACATTTCTTCCCAGAAAGAGTAGTCAGTCATTGGAACGGGTTGCCCAGGGAAGTAGTGGAGTCACCGTCCCTGGGGTGTTCAAGGAAAGGTTGGACATGGTGCTTAGGAACATGGGTAGTAGGGTGATGGTTGCACCAGATGACCTTTTGGTCTTTTCCAACCTTAATGATTCTATGATTCTATAATTCTATGATATGCTTCACAGAAGTGAATTTTTGAAATGCTCTCTAGGAAAACAATTTTGCCACAAAAGCTTATAATTTGCTAAAAAAAAAAAAAAAAAAAAAAAAAAAAAAAAAATCATCTGGAAGAATTCAGCCTAACAGATCTGGTCAGCATAAGACCTGAACTAGAATCAAGCAAATGAGGGATAGAAGACAATGGGCCTGTTTTGTCATGATGAAGTGTAGGGTTTGAATAGCTTTTCTTACTCTTTCTTCCTTTTGTCTTAATCAAATAAAAGTAGAAAGCACACAGAATTCTGTTTAGAGTCCTATTTGCAGTTGTCATTTTAATCTTTGAAAGAAAATTTAGAGAATACAGAATATTTTAGGCTTTGTTCTCTATTTTTTTCTCTCTAGTTTGGAAAACAAGGTTAGCAATCAGGTGCATTTTTTATTCTTTATTTGTAGAAAATGGATTATGATAGTTGACTCATGGATTATAATAAAATGAAAAACATTAGGGAAATGGATTACAATACTTGAAATACTTGGATTATGATATTCAGGTATACCAAAATTGCAATATTTACAGGTTTTATACAAATTAAATTGTTCTAATGAATGTCATGCTTTGACAATTGGCAGCTTCAAAAAATCTTGCAAAGTGCATTATTAGGTTTATCTTAGCACAACTGTAAGTCCTGAATACAAATGTCCCCATCTATTTTCACAGTCAACGGAAATGAAATCTATTAGTGTATAAAACAGAAACTGAGAATTGCAACAAAAATAGTACAGAAATACAGGTTGTTTATTCATCTGCTTCAGTTCATTCAGCTCTGCCCTAGCAGTTCTGCTAGGTCATTTAGAAGTTCTGGTGATCTCAAGAATATCAAATAGCTCCAAATACCAGGACTGTGTAGCAGCAACAAAAACTTGACCTAGAACACCATGCAGGTGTTCACGAGGTTTCTGAAATGATCAAGAAAAGGTGCTGCTAAATGCTTTAACTAGATTTTGTAACTTGATACTAAATAGATTTTACACTGCCTGTAGCTCCTGAGCATTATCAAAGGCCCCATTTTTCCCCCTTCTCATATGCCAAAATGCTTCAGGTCTCCATGTAGGAAGTGTTTTAATTTGTACTGGAGCTTTTAAATAGTTATGACATACTGATTTTGGGAAAAAAAAAAGAAAAGAAAAAAAAAAAACACAAAAAAAACGTAAATAGAACTAAATTCTGAGAAGTATCTTTGAATGTTTAACAACTAGCAGGTTGAACTAAAAAAAAAAAAAGGAAGTGGACTCATATTTCACAAAATATTTTTAATGGTGGTCCTTCAAAGTATTTAATCCAACTGTAATTTGATAACTGAGAAGTGTTCACATTTTGAAGACAGAAATAAACAAAAGCAACATACTGCCGTATGAGAAAATTAGTTATTTGAATGCTGCAAAGGGTTATTCCAATGGTGATTACTTTTCAAAGTTAGAATATGGCAGATGATTAGAACTAAAAAAAGGCAGTACCTACATGTGCAACTGCCTGAGTATTCTCTACCAAGTAGTTCTTCATATTGTAAGACATGATTAATCTGTGTGCAAGTTAGTACTACTTTCATAGAGAAGAGTTATGGCCATGGCAAGAAAGAGGCAGCAAGCAGCAGGCAGGCAACATTGGCTGAGCCAGTTGATGCAGTTGCTGTGTACACATACAAGGAAAAGTGCTTGCAAAAATTATACTTTGTCTTTCCTCATCAGTTTCAATAATTTTTATCCATTCATGGATTAATTGACCTCAGATATATCCTCACCCCCATTTGTTGTTAGATTCTGCATTTCAGTTTTATGTATTCTGAAAAGGTGTATGAGAACACACTGTGTCTCAGGCAGGGAGAGAATCACATTTAGGAAGGCTTAAAGTATCCATGTTCTTTGGTCATCCAAGGACCTAAATGGCTGTGAAATGTTCTATATAGATGCATTTTACTCCTCTTCTGGTGAGTTTTGTTCTGTTCTTGCAGAGATGGCTGTGGAAGCAGACAGCCTTTTTTACATTTAGTTTTTGGTTCTTTTTATGCTAGATAGACAAGAACAAAGTTGTGGTCCAAAATTAAAACCAGACAAACCTGTGAGAATCAGCAAGACAGGAAAAACTTTCAAAGTGTAGGTAAGGATTTTGGTGATAGGAAATTTGTTTATGAAGTCTATCTGCTTGGCCTGACTTCATTTTGAATGCAGTTTGACTGGGAGATTTCCTAATTTCTAATCCTTACAGATACTTAAGTTCCTTTTCATGATTACATGCCCTAAGTGTGAAGACCTTGAATTAGAATACTGACTCAGGATTAAGAAAGAAATAGAGTTTAAGCTTGGGCATATCCATTGCGAATGCCAGCCTATTAGAAACATCTTTGGAAATGTAAGAGAAAGTTCAACAACCATGTAAACATTGCCTGGATTCCTGTATTTTAATTAGTTACTAAACTTGTGGTAAATGTCTGTCAATTCTTTTTTGGATAATGGCATAGAAGACACCACGGCAGTGAATACAACAGGAAAAAATTTCCTAGTTTTCTCTGTTACCCTTACTTTTGTCGCAGATCTTTAGAGAGTATTTTGGCAAAGAAACCAGCTACAATCAAGAGATACAGACTGAGTTTGCAGAGCTATGAATTAAAAATTGAGTGTAAGATTCAAAAGCCCAAAAAATATGCAGATGTTTGTATTTCACAATATCCTTTGAGTGCTCTTGTCACTCTTAACTACAGTAGGGAGGAAGGGCATATATAAAATTTATATCTTGTCATGTAATGCCAAAAGCATTTTCAGTTGTCTGGAGGAAGTACAATGTGTAACTGAATGACTTTAGACAGCAAGCTGTTATTTGTTCTATTTATTTATATTACTTCCTGAAATAAGGGGTTAAGGCCATTAACCTAAGCCATAATCTATTGGAGCATATTTTTAGGCTAGCAAAAAGAAAATGAAAAGGTTTTCATGCTCAAGGATGAGGCTGTCTTTGTTTAATTCAACTTTGTAACTGTCGTGTGTAACAGAGCCTGGACCTCATAGTGGTGCAATAAATAATAAATGTTGGAATAAAATTGTGACATAAGTGCCCTCTTCAAAGACACTCTGAGCCAAGCTAGAATTACTACATTGGATAGTAGTTAGTTTAAAATAGGAGAGCAAGCCAAAGAGAAGAAACACTGACACCTCACTGACAGCAGAGGTTTACCTACCCTCCTGCAACTGTGTTTCAGGAGACTGGAGGAAAAAATAATCAGAAAGCATTTTGCCATGGGAAAAAAAGAAATCCTTCATGTGTAAAGAGTGAAGGTCAGTGGTTGGAGTTTCCCAGGTCCCTTGTTGCTTTTTTCTGGTGTGAACTCACTCCAGAGCTGATTACATCTCTCAGCTGAGCACCCTGTAAGACTATGCTGCTGAATCTCTCCAGTGGGCCCAAGTTCATGCACCACATAGTTAAAAACACCTGGAGTTACCTGGATATCATGCATATGTCCATGAATACCAGAAGAAAAGGCAACAAGATTTTACTGGTGGGGACTTGGGAACCTGAGGAATTTATGCTTAGAGTTAGATGATGTTGCTAAGCAGGTGTTAGTTTAATCTTCAGCAAGATAGGATCTGAATGCCAAGCAGTGTTTTTTTCTGCAATGTAGAGTTGTCCAGTGTACAGGACTTCTGTTTTAAGAAAATGGCAGCAGATTCCCTAATAATAATAATAATAATAATGTACTCAACTTTTTGCATATTTTGTTTTCAAAAGTAGTTTGAAGTATGCAATTTAATGGGAGTTGAAGAGCATATGTAGATCCTTGATTAAACAATTAGTTGAACACATGTAGCTTCAGTCACAGATTACATTGCACATTGCTATATTTAAGCATGAGGTCAGTATTTGAATTCTTAAACTAAGATATAAATACTTTGTTAAACTGAAGGCAAACAAGGTGAAAAGATCCTCTCAATAAATTCATGGGAATTTAAATATTTGCTTCAGCGGACCATAACTCTAAAAAAGATGTAGAAATGGAATTTAGAACAGTCAGTGCAATGAGGAATGGGGGCAGTCCAAATAAACTCTGAGACCTGCACCAAAATCTGTAAACTCCAGCAAAAGTTGGTGAAAGATGTGTATTTGAAAAAGTTACTAGATAAAACAGTAAGTGAAAGCAATGTGCCAACAAAATGTCTTTTTTTGTCTTCTGCAATAAAGGAAATGAGTGATAGTAGCACAAAAGTTACAATAGAATACACCATCCATCAAGAAAGCTCTAAAAAATACATTGTAGGGAACAATCATGCAGTGGCAGGGGAATGAATTAGGTGACAAAAAGAAAATTCATTTGAAATACCTGAAATGAGCTTTTGTTCTTAGTTGCTAGAACTGGAACAGAAGAAACTGCATATATTAAAATAAGAAAGGTATTGCCATCACGTAAGCAGAGTCAATTCAGATGTACTTTAGCTAGTGACAATTTCAGAGGTCACTCAACAATTCTTAATGATGAGTGAGACATTACAAAAGAAATAATGATAATAATAATAGTAAAGTATACAGAAGTAATTTTTATGAAAAAGGAAGTTTTGTGTGTTTTTGTTTTCTGTTTGATTGGTTGGCATTTTGTTGTTAATTTTTAAGAAAAAAAATCTACAAACCTCTCTCTGTATTTTCTGGCTACCTCAGGTAAATATGTAGACTTTACATATACTTGAGGGGAGGAGATGTTCGGCCCACTATCTATGAACACTTTGGGATCTTTCACAAGCAGTAGCACCTTGTAAATAGATATTTGCTCTTAGAAAGCCAAACTGAAGATGGACTATAGAATTCTGGAGAGATGGGAATTTTGGTTCTCTAAGTTGGGGTGATATCTCACTCTGAAAGTGACTCCAGTAGGAAAACTGCAACAGCAGTGCTTTTCACCGGAACCTCTATGATGTTTATGAAAGCAAATCTGCTCAGTATCTTTGATATATAACATAACATAATAATATTATAATATAATATATTATAACATAAGCTATGTTATAATAATATATGTTTAAAAACATGTAATAAATAAAATAGCTAGGTTAGACTGTGTAGTAAAATACAAAGAGTAAGTTAGTTTTGTATAACTGAGCAAAGTTTTGTCTAGACATTAGTGTCATGAAAGATCTGACATGAGTGGTCAGAAAAGAAAAGCATAGAATAGTTTCAGTTACGCTGGCACAATGCTCTTTAAAAACCAATTAAGAAAGTGCCACTTGCTTCTCATGTTCAATTTTCCTTTTAACACAAAATGAAAATATTCATTTACTTTGGCTGTTAGCTATCAAATCTCTGAGAGGTTTCTTATTATTATTCTTTCTTAGAAGTGAATGCTGTTGCTGATTGGGGTAGCTCTTACCATGGAGGCATAGGGGCCCTTCACCACAATTACTTTATAAACCTCAGTAAGACACATTAAACTTCATTCTTTGTCATCAGATTTCATCTGAATATCAACATGCAATGCCAATGTAATCTATTAGAGAAATCATACAGAAACTTGTAACAGTAAGTAACAAGTCTCCATAGATACATAGGCATATTTTTACTAATTATAGTCTGCAGCAAAGTTTTTGCTTGAAATTCCTCAACAGTAGAAGTCTATTGCTGCAGACTACTGTTCTGAGGGTCACCATCCATGAAAAACATTAAAGTGTCAGCATGACATGGATTTATATCTGTTCTCCACTGGTTCAGCTACACAGTCTCATGAAGGATTTAAACAGCAACAAGTATCTGAATTAAAATAGCGAGGCTGTGGGAGAAATTCACTTTTCCTTCAGGATAACTCACGAATCTTCAGCTCACTTGAACCACATTTTTGTTGGACAAAGATTATCCCCTTTGTCCTCTCCAAACTGTATCCTTTTACCCTGTTTTCATCCTTTTCCGATCTATTTATTTCCCTTTCTCCCTCCCTTTCTGTACTCCTAGTCTCGCTTACAGTGAATCTCCTTTCGATCCTCTTAATAGATCCTTGTGTGTGTAGATCCTGTTCTGCAGCTGCAGAAATTGTAATAAACTCTGACCTTCATGAGGATTTCTCTGTCATTTGCCCTTTCTGTTTCTTTTTTTCCAAGTCCATTCCATTTTCCTTTTTTTTTTTTTTTTTAAATCACAGAATGGGTGGGTGGGATTGGAGGACCAATGGGATGGGGATGGAAGGGACCTCTGAAGATCATCTAGTCCAGCCCCCCTGCCGAGCAGGATCACCATGATCACCTAGAGCACATTGCTCAGGATGGCATCCAGGCAGATTTTGAATATCTCCAGAGAAGAAGACCTCTCTGGACAACCTGTTCTAGTGCTCTGTCACCCTCGCAGTAAAGAAGTGCTCATATTCAGCTGGAACCTCCTGTGCTTCAGTTTGTGCCCCTTGTCTCTCATCTTATCACTGGGCACAAGTGAAAAGAGGCTGGCTCCATCCTCTCGACATCCTCCCCTCATATATTTATATACATTAATGAGATCTCAATAATGTTCTTTTAGGTTTATTTTTTTGCTCCTGATTTTATTCTTTGATGTTATCAAGAAGACACACTTTTTTTTTGATATTGATATTTTAATCTCTTCGATGACTGAAGTTACTTTGTTTCCCCTGCTTCCTAACTTGTTTTGTAAGCATCAACTTCACTCCTTATTTGCCCCCTTGTGGTTTTATTTGTTTGTTTCTTTGTTTTCCCCTGCATGATATTACATGGAGGCACCAAAATCAAGGAAATCCTCCAAAAATCCCAAATGATCTCCCAAATCCTTAGTTTGTTTTCAGCAATTCAACCACAACAGGTTGAGGAAGCAGAGCAAACATCGTGTCATTTACCTAACCTACCTGATTAACTATTTTAATTTGCTATCTTTGGTATCAGAGCAGCTGCAGATGAATTTTGGTGACACAGTAGGGGTGTATTACTTGGTAAGTGTGAAATAACATAACGGCTGAAGGGAAGAAGAGCATTTCCAGTTTAAACACAAACCAGAAAACTAATCATATCAAGCTCAAGAAACTTGACCTAATCAACAGATACACATTTCTGGTACCAATATTATAGGTAAGAAAGTGTTTCCTTTGACAAACATGACAAATCCTTTACATTATTTTCTTGTCTTGACTCTGCAGTGTGAAAACAACAGCAGAATTACTGTTAAGCTATATGGAAAGGCTGTTCATATACTGGGATGTGGAGGGCTCCATTCCCAACTTACTCGTGGAGAGAAAGACAAATACAGGGGATGTAGTGCTTTTACCCTGCTGGTCAGCTGAACACCACAATGACTCGCTCACTCCCCTTCCTCAAATGGAAAGAGGGAGAAAATACAATGGAAAGGGCTTAAGGGTTGAAATAAGGACAGGGAGATCCCTAACCAATTACCATCACAGACAAAACAGACTCAACATTGGGAGATTAATAGAATTTGTTGTCTACTAATAACAGGCCAGAGCAGTGAGAATCTAAAAACAAACTAATAAACACCCTCCCTCCAACCACCCTCTTCTACATCCTTCTACATCCTCCCCCCATTCAGTGCAGGGGAACAGTGAATAGGGGCTGCAGTCAGTCCCTAATACTTCATCTCCACCGCTCCTTCACGGTCACTCCCTGCCCCTGCTCCCTGTGCGGTCCCTCCCACGGGATGCCGTCCTTCCCCAACTGAGCCTGCGAGGGCTGCCCACAGGCAGCAGCTCTTCAAGCACTGCTCCCACATGGCTCCGTACCACAGGGTCCATCCCCCAGGAGCTAACTGCTCCAGCACGGGTCCCCCACGGGTGGGCGGCAGCTCCCCCCAGACCCATGCTCCTGCGTGGGCTCCTCTCCACGGACTGCAGCTCCGGCCTGGGGCCTGCTCCTGCGGGGGCTCTCCATGGGCTGCAGCCTCCTCCAGGCTACATACACCTGCTCCACCGGGGGCTCCTCCACAGGCTGCAGCGTGGAGATCTGCTCCATGTGGGACCCATGGGCTGCAGGGGGACAGCCTGCGCCACCAGGGGCTTCTCCACAGGCTACAGGGGAACTGCTGCTGCCTGCCTGGAGCACCTCCAGCCCTCCAGCTGCACAGTTTCTTCTTCGTCACATGGAAGAGACACTGTCCAATTTTAGTAATTATTGTTATTTCTGTTTTTAAATAACATAATTAAAGTAAAAGTAAATTTAAAGTTTTACTGAAGTGAAAATTAATTTATTTTCCAATGATTCTGAGTTCTGGCTAGGCCAATGCTAATCAGAAATACTTCTGGACCTGTTCATATCTTTTTTCTTTGTTTTTTTTTTTTTTTTTTTTTTTTTTTTTTTTTTGTTTGTTTGTTTGTTTGTTTTTTTCATGAAGTTTTTGACTTTTCTGTGTTTAAAACACTTCAGTTTCTTCCACAATAAGTGCTTAAAATGTGAAAATTTGACCTGAGAGTTAATTTAAACTCTTAAGAGGCAGGGACAATAAATAATAATAATAGTAATAATAATAATAATAACAAAAATGTCAGTATTACAGACTTCGAGTATTTGATTACTTCAGATGTGACTGAACAGAGTTCACTCACCAGAATGATTTTATCTTAATTGATCGACAGAGTTGGAGTAACCTATCCTCAAAATAACTCTGAGCTCTCTTCATTTAACATATAATATGTTATTAAAGTGAATTCATTCCATTTACAGACCCAGGAGACCCTTCTTTCATCTTGTTTTTAATAGCAAGGATATTTTAGCAAATTATAGCACTTAGAAGGATAAAGCCTGTTTTTCACTATGCCACATGTCTGCCTTTCTCATTCTGGAAAGTAGGAGAGGGTCAAGATTGTTTACCTTTTCCATCACTTATAGTCATCTGGAGAACAGCTGAAGCTCTCTGCATCCATTTTGCACACTGCCAAGGACAAGAAAATATTCCCATTGCTTTCCTAAAACCAGTCTTCTCTTCAAACTCAAGCATTCATGCTGACTGTAGAACTGTGAAATGGGGTTTGACTTTTGCAGAGAAGTCCACACTGGCTGACTGCTGAATTTCTTTGAAAAACCTTAATCTTGAACATTCCCATATGAAACTAGGTAATAGATAGCTTCTAGAAATTTTTGTAGGAATAAATTTATATAGTAGTCCCTGTTGGCTGTCTTTAATAGAATAACGTATGGTTTATGCTTTTGGTGTTTAGATTTAATTCAGGATTTTTAGTGACGGAGAGGGTCAACTGCACTGTTTGTACACATGCTCAGTAATCATATTATTTTGCACAGACTTTTAGTAGGCTTCTGGTTTCCATTCCCTAAACGCGGGCTCATAACAAGCTTAGTCAAACAGGTTTAAACTTTTCTTTGACCCTTTTCTTTCTATTTAAAGATTAAACTCATTATAAATTTTCATGTCAATGATTTGGAATATTTCTGTGCATTCTGTGTATCAAAGGTTTTTTTGACTTCCAAATTTTTAGATTTTTAAAAACGTCTGGAGAGAGACATCTATGATGAAATTCTGGGAGATGGTTTTGTTTAGTTCAAACTTGTTTGAAAATATTTGCAGTAGTTGCTTAGAATTTCCTTTACATCTTTGTCTCATGTGTTTGACTCAGTATCAGGAAAATAGCTGTCTGAATCTTGCATATCTGTTCATTTCAATCAAGATGATTGCATCCACTTTATGTCAGAGAGGAGTGATTGTCCTCAATTTATTTTCTATTAATAAATTACATTTTTTGAAGGACAGAAAGGACAAAAGGCAAAACACCATTCTGAATAGATTTCTCTTTAATTTTTGTCATCGTTGGCAAAGTGTCTATGCTTCGTTACATTCTTAAGTGTGTTACTCTGTTGTTTCTTAGCTATGTCTATTACTGACTCCAGTGGAAAACCAGTACATGCAAATCACCACTCTTTTTCTCAGAAACAATGAAACAGACTACTAATTTTGTTAGTGCCAACATTATCTTCTGTCTTCAGCATGACATCAACTGCTGTTTAGATGAATTGAAAATTATGTGGACAATTCAACAAGTGAATAGACCCTTGAACCAAATTTGTAGCAAGTGTCAAGATTATATGCATCAGGTTACTATGGGTGGAATCCTTTTTTCTTTCCAGGGCAAAATGTATTCTTCGGTGTAACTCTATTAACGAGGACTTCCAAATATGAGGCATGATATTGCATTCACACTTCCTTTTTTAGCAACATAATTTCTGTGCCCATTTGGGAGTTTCTTCAGCAAGTGGAAAAAAAACACTCTATACATGATCTGTCATTCTTTTTGAAGATGATAACGAAGAATTCAGGAAGAAAATTCTTTGTCAGCTTCTACCATTCAGCTAATAATCTTGACTTGGAACAGAATTCAGTGGAACCCTGTTCCACTGAATAGCACAGCACTTGCTCACCAGCTCATGCAAGAATTAACCCATGACTTGACTTCATTTCATCAGCCTGAGCATGGGTTTACCATGTCTTGTATTATTCCTCCAGTAATGTTCAGTATGATTATTAGATGTCCACCACTGTGCAATCCTTTCAGATTTAGTGGATACTTAGCATTGCAGTTTCTATCATTAAGACTGTAAAATCACTGCTGTTAATGTGTAGGTTTTTTCATGTTTTTACCACAAATACTTTATGTTCTGCACAGTTCTTTACACAAGCCTCTTCTATCAACAACCAATTCTTATAAACTTAACATTAAGTCTTTGATTATTGCTCAGTTATTTTCCACCTACACTGGGACATAATGTGCTGTTTTTTAACTGCTGTAACAATGTAACATTGTAAGATACCCAGATACAAGTATCTAAAAATGAAAAAAAAATCACTGAAAGAGTAAAGTTACAAAATTTTGAACTCAAATAGCAGGTTTTTATTAGCTGTTTGAGGAATACACATATTCATAAAAATACCAAATACGTATGTTTTCTTTATAGTAACCAAATAGTAGTCTCCCTATGACATATATAGTTCTACAAGAACTTAGCAACCAAAATCTTGTTAAAATTATTAAATACTTGAAGAGCTGAGTAAATACACATATGTGATTTCTACCTTATATAAAATTAGTACAGAATCTTGCACTTCTAAATTACTCTAAAGATATAAAAAGCAGGAAGAAATGAATCAATCTAGCAGTAACAACAGTTATCTGAAGAATATCATTTTCAAGTGAGTTTTGGCTTTCATCTGTTACTCTGTAGAAATGTTGAAGAGCTGCCTTAAGATAGAATGTGAGAGCTCACCATGGCTACAGAGCACACAAAATGCAGGAAAAGTCTGTGGTCAATTTACATTTGTATGTAGCACTGTGCCCAAAGGGTTATGCTCAAGTGCCTCTGAAGTCAAGGACAGACCAGCTCCCCAATTTACAGTGAAGAACAGACTTGTTTAACTTTTTCTTCTCTTGAAAGAAGAAACAAAATAATATGAACAAAAGCAATGACAATAGTAGCAAACCTAGATCTATCTGTTGCAGATTAAATACAGTAAAAATAATATTCAGGGAATAACGCAGCAATAGCTTCTATTCACTTCAAGAAGTCCTTATCAGAAAATAGGATATAGCCATCAGTTATTAAGCACAGTGCTACTACTATAACAGAAATGACATCCAGTGTGTCACGTCATCTTAGAAATATTAATATATCTTACTGAGAGCTTTTATTTAATTCTATGGCTGCTACCTGTCTGTTGGAACTGTATACTGTCTGTATGAGTCTGAGAGGATAAATAGATCCTACAGATAAATAGATAAAACAGAATAGCAGTCTGTTTAGGAGATCAAACTCATAGCAAGTGTGTTCATACCAGGTTTACTTGAACTAATTGCAACCTGTTTTATTTGAGACTATTTATATGTACACTTTCTGTGGCTTTTGTTTTTTCTACATGTGTAAAGAAAAGTGGCATTGGGAGGTCTGAACAAGTGAAATTGTTGGGCAATTCACTGAGCTGGAGAACTGCAGGAAAATACAGATGCTGAATAAAGTAGCTGTGGAACATTGGGACGGGGTCTCAATGGGTTCTGTGGACTTTGAGCTTGCCTGTTGTGCTTTGGAAGGGATCTGATATACTGACTGTGGGGGAGCCCTGACAATTTTACTACTAGGTTCACTGAAGAAGAGATATATAGTTGTCTTTATATAAAAAGAGAGTTTACTATCCAGATGGTTTGCAGAACAAAGGCATTGTTAATTACTGAGAGATTAATTTGATCCTTGTAGTTAACCCTCTGACAAAATGAGATTCTATATCAGCTGAGAGAGACTGGGAGAGAACTCTCCCTTTTTAATATCCAGCCTTATACAGCTCATCAGCTTTACAGATTAGAAGTCTGACAGCTCTTTATGTCTCCTAGTATTACACTGGATGCTTCACAGCCACAGACACTGGCAGATATGCTTTAGTTTTTATAATGCTTAGGATTTAATGGTTAACTCTGCACTGGTGTTCCTCCAGCACTACATGAAGTTCCAGACCCTCTGAAGCATCACTGCAGTGCAACAGATGATCATTGCACAATAACAGTCTTGCTCTCCTAGAGCTCAGTGGTTTGCATAGTATAAGCATGATTTACATAGCAGCACAGCTGATAATCATCAGCTCTTGGAAAAATTAGCCATGCAGTTCAGACATGATATGATGTCACACACATGGCTGTCTCAAACCCCACACATGTTTTTGCAACATAACAAATGCTCTGGATATAAACAAACCTGAAGAAATCTTTATTCTGCAAGAGAATCATAGAATTGCTCAGGTTGGAAAGATCAACCCGATCATCCAGTTCTAACCCCCCTGCCAAGGGCAGGGATGCCACCTACTAGATAGGTTGCCCAGGGCCTCATCTAACTTTGTCTTGGAACAAAAATCATAATACAGCTTCCTCATTTTTTCTTTTCCCCATGTCTTTATACTTACCTATATGAGCTGCTTGTAATTCAGAATCCCCATGCAGAATTTATATTGCTGTGTGTAAGCCCTTAAAATGGTCTTGTGCTACAATGTACAATACCAAAAAACTTGGCTGAAAATTTCTTTTCAATGTCATTCAGCAGAAGTGTACTATCAAAGATAAATCTATGGTAAGACAGCCTGACCACAGAGTTCTCATGTGCATGGCCTTACTGGAATTTCTTTTAGTTGACATTTTAATAGCTATATAATTTTTTCTGCTCTTCTAACAAGGTGTTATAGTACTCTGAACTGAATTTTCAGGTGGGGTAAATATTGTATGGTCTACAGAGGCACAAAGAGAACTGATTAATAATGCCCTTTGGCTTTTTCTGTTCTTCGTTGTTGAACTTGACAATTAAACAATTTAAAGAACCTGAAGAAATGCTTAGTATAGAATCATATACCTTCCCAGAATGTAAATTTTAAATCTCAATAATTGAGAGGCGTGTTTCTGCTCTGGGCAGTGTTCTGTGCCTAAGTTCAAAGAAATTTGAGGGGGATCTTTAGATTTTATTTGTTCATCTTAATTCTGAGAAAACAGCAAATAATTCAAATATCAAACCAACATTTTAAAATGTTATTGGAGAAGTAGATGAAGGAATGCTCCCATCCTGTCCATTCCTATCCTGTCCCTCCTCCACAGTATGACTGAGCCATTGCTGCTGTTGCAGCCACGGCCCTCAGTGCCTTTTAAAGCTTGCCATGTCCTATTGTCTGTGCCAGCAGGGAACTCTCTGCCTTTAACTGCTTCCTCTGTGCTGACTCCTGAGCAGCATTCACAGTTGTCTCCCAGTCTGTGTATCATAACCGTCACTGTTGACCCTGATTTAAGTGCAGACTAAGTGAACTGGAAGTCTCCAGATTCAGTCATTGAATTGGTTCCTAAAGGTAAAGTTCCTTACAGTGTGAAAAATGTAGTGGTATAGAAGAAGCTGTAAAGAATCATAGAATCACAAAATCACAGAACAGCTTGGGTTGGAAGGGACCTTAAAGATCATCCACTTCCAACTCCCCTGCTGTAGGCAAAGACGCCACCGACTAGGTCTCCCAGAGCCTCATCCAACCTGGTCTTGAACACCTCCAGGGATGGGGCATCCACAGCTTCTCTGGTCAGCCTGTGCCAGTGCCTCACCACCCTATGAGTGAAAAATTTCCTCCTAACATCTAATCTAAATCTCCCCTCTTTTAATTTAAAACCATTCCCCCTTGTCCTGTCACTATCTGCCCAAGCAAAAAGTTGTTCTCCTTTTTTATAAGCCCCCTTTAAGCACTCAAAGGTCACTATAAAGTCTCCTCAGAGCCTTCTCTTCTCCAGGCTGAACATCCCCAGCTCTCTCAGCCTTTCATCACAGGAGAAAGCCCTCTGATTATTTTTCACGGTCCGCCGTATTTTGAAGTCATGCTATAGACTGGAACTGCAACCTGTGACCACTGAGATGTTTCTTTCTTTAAACCTGTTTTTCTCTTTAAACACTGACTGTGATTTAGTTACAGCAAGTCATGTAACACTTCATCTCTCCCCTTGCAATGTTTTCTAGTGCCTTCCATTCTGGTGAACTGGTGAAATGATTAATGAGTATTAATTACTGCAGCACATATAAATTATTGACAGATTGTTACTAGAGTAACAAGCTTTCTGTGGACTTAACAATATTCAACAGAATACCAAAAAGATTTTTTCCCCAGTTTAAAAAGAAGAGATGATTCAAAAATGGTTTCAGCAATAGGGCACTTAGCAAAGTAAGTTACTGATATCTGTTTATGATATCTGTATAAACTCAAATGGATGGGTAGTCAGACATTATAGCCCTCAGCTGTTTACTGTCCTGCCTTTCTTAATAATAAAGTACATATTTTGTCTCTGATTAATTACTCCCTGGTCTTCTTCTGGAGCATTGTATGCTTCCTCGACTGGGGAGGACTGTGTACTTCCCCGGATATGCCTGTCTGCTCCTGTCTGCCCTGCCTGTCTGTTCTGTGAGGCTCGAGGAAAACAATAGCCATTTATTGCTTAATTCTTTCTTGTTAAGTATTTGCAGGTTCTCCAGGGTGCCTTCTGTTCAAGAGTGCTTCTTGAAGGAATGGACTGATACCTGCTTGTCCTTGATCCAGGAATTTATTAGTATTTCAAATAGTGAAAATAGTGAATAAAGTTACACTAGTGCAGACAGTTCAATGTCTATACACAGCAAATTAAGTTAAGTGAAAATGACCTATCTGGAAGATGTTTGGTTCCCATTTTACAAAGCCAAGGTTCACCTAAGAATTGAGCTACTGTAATAATGTTTTGTTTTTATTATTATTATTTTTTAAATTTTTTTTTAATCATCTAGAGGTCTAAGACATGAATTTACAATCCATTATACGAGTTCATGTCATCACATTTAATAAAATGAGAATCTCTGTCTTAACGTGTTTGCAGAGTATGCGTATGGCAGAGGGTACTGGCATAATGCAACAGGGAGATGAAGGGAGAAAAAGACAAAAATGAAATTATATTTATTAGCAAAATGAGAAGCACTCAGAGCTCAATCATGTCTGGATATAGTCAAGTGAAAAAGGTAAATTTTAATATGTCTAAAAGAAGACAGAGCAATGTCTTAGTAAATATTTATGCAGGTCTTAGTACTGTTTCCTTTAAAAAATGTTCTTTTCAGATTTCTTTTATTTAGTTCATTAGAATTCTTCCGAGGGAATTAAATAATTATTATAATGTCATAAACATATGTAGCATGAAAATCACCATGTTTTGCTTAATTTTGTTTTGCTCATTCAGTATGTTGTGGTTTGTGTACAGATAGAGGTTGTACCAAAAGGCTGATGTCCTGTGGTATAAATTAGTTTTGTAAGATGAAGGGATTTTCAGTTGGTCATATTATCATTGACTGTTTTGTATTTGTTAAACTACAGGTGAATCTGTCTGGAAAGCCTTCTTCTTCACTCCAAACTTCAATCCTGAAGACTCTAATGGTTGCTATGATTCTCATGTTTGCTTTTGCCATGGAGGATTCATCACACGCCATGATCCCCCACTGCTCTTCGATCTCTCCAGAGACCCTGAAGAGAAAGTGCCACTGACTCCAAAAACAGAGAGACGTTTCTATGAAATCCTCAGGGTCATACAGCTAGCAGTAGCTAACCACACCAGATCACTGCAAGCTGTCCCTGACCAGCTCTCTTGGGACAACCTTCTCTGGAAGCCGTGGCTTCAGCCATGTTGCTCATCTCTCTTTCAGTCTTGCTACTGTGACTTTGAGTCAGAACACAGCCTGCTGGAGGTGCATTCTGGATAAACAAGCTGCAGTTCCCTTTCAGAAACTGGAACAAGGAGAATGTCTAGGTAGTTCACTTGAACCACTGCACAAAGCCTTTAGAAGTCTGTTATGTAGGATGAACTGTCTTTAATATGGTGTTGCAGTAGAATTTCGGTCAAGAAAATGTGCCAAGAGAAGGAGAACAAGACACATCTTTTCTGACTTAATAATACAAGAAATGGTATGGAGCACATGCTGCTGCCCTTATCTATAAATGTATGCATTTTCTAGATTAGATTATTTTCTAGATCTTCAGCTTCAGCTTTGTTTTTACACACAGAGGAATTCACCTGTTGTTTCTGTCAATTATAACCACTAAGTACACACTTTTCTGTCCTTTTCAGTAAGTACTATTCACCGCTATTAGGATATTTCACCAAAAAATACAAATGCATATTTTTTATATATATATATATATATATATATATATATATATAATGCTGGAGAGGTCCATCTGTGACTATAATTTGATAACTGACAGATAGGTAAAGGACAGATTTGTAGCAGCATCTCTATCAACAAGCATCAGTGATATGGAATAATAAACAGTGCCAAAAATCTAACACTGCATGTGCCATAAAAATATAGAGAGATATATAGTAGAAGACCTTAGTCCACATTAAAATGGTGCTCCCTAGCTAGCATCCTATTGCATGGAATCAACCTTTGTTTGGAAGGCAAACCACTTCAGGTGCACCAGGTGTGTCCTTGAGTGTGTACTATAGCTCTTCAGAATAGCTCTTCAGAAATACACGCAGGCCAAATTCATACCCAAGAAAGAAAGAAAGAAAGAAGGAAAGAAGAAAAGAAAAGACAGAAAGAAATAGAAAGACAGAAAGAAAGACAGAAAGACAGAAGGAAAGACAGAAGGGAAGAAAGGAAGAAAGAAGGGAAGAAGGGAAGAAGGAAAGAAAGGAGGAAAGGAGGAAAGGAGGAAGGAAAGAAAGAAGGAAAGAAGGAAAGAAGGAAAGAAGGAAAGAGAGAAAGAGAGAAAGAGAGAGAGAGAGAGAGAGAGAGAGAGAGAAAGAAAGAAAGAAAGAAAGAAAGAAAGAAAGAAAGAAAGAAAGAAAGAAAGAAAGAAAGAAAAAGAAAGAAAGAAAATTATTTAATACCTGATCTAGACAAACCCTTATATTCATAACCCAGTTGCTAAAATGAAAGATTTGGTCCATACCTAATATGTGAATTTCAAATTCATACTATAATATAAAAGCACTATCCACATACCATACCTGTTCTTCCACTGATGTGCATCACAGATAAGTAACATTTGGTGTTACTTTAAATATTTTTGCTGTTGTTTACGCTCTCTGAATAGGATCTACCATTTTCTGATAATAAGTTTGGGTTTGAACATTTAAATTTTCTCAAAGCCAAATATAACAGTCTCTGGAGTTCTTAGCAAGGCCTTGGGAAATCTACAATACTTCAGGGCTAATTTCTCGATCCATTTTTATCTGCATGTTATTCAGGAACATTTTATATCTACTCTACAGCCAGGCAAAGAGTTTTATTTGGCAGATTGTACCAGAGGAGAATATACCAGCAAAATACTAAAAGAATTTGATGCCTGATAATAGAAGGTGACTTGCATCAGAGAACACTAGTTCATTCCAACATTTTAATGTATTACAATCTGTTTGGTGGTATTACCAAAGCATTAATGCAAAAGGGATCTCAGTTGATAATAATGCAGCAGCTTCAGTCAGCTGCCATTAAGGTTGTGACCCAGTTGTTGGGAGCTGTTGAAGCCTGTCCTATAAAAATATATTGTGGTATAAGGTATATTTATCCCTCTGTAAAATCTATCCTTTTTTTATTCTAATTATTTTTCTGTTGCAGTTTCCTGTCTTGGGAAATGTATTCTTTCCCTGAAGTCCTATTTTTGATGTTTCACCTTGTATTTATGATTGTATATGCTCTGTGAGCTCTCTGTAGGTAGCAAAATCCTGTGTGTGCTGATGAAGTTAGTCAGTTCGGGTATTTCCCCAGCAGCCTCTCAGGACTGTTTATATTGTATCTGGAAAGCTGTCAGATGGCCATTCATGCAGCATAATTGCCTCCCTGCTTTATTTAATCACTGAATATACAACATAAATTTAGGAAGAAAGATCCGTGCAGTTTAAATACAAGTACTTCTTTGCAGCGTTCACAGCAGAGTGTCCACACATCCCAAACTCCTTGTCTCTGCCATGTGGCCCAAGAGCATCTTGATGCTGACCCCTCTGCCTGCCCTGCAGCTGGTGGGCAGCCCAACCTTCAGCCAGGGTGCACAGAGACCAGTGGTGTGGAGGATGCTCTCTCCAGGTGCCACAGCACTCCTGTGGTTTATGCAGCCTTTGCAAGCAAATATTCCTGCTGAATCATATGGACAGAAATATGTTATGTATTAGCTATGCAGCAGTAACTCTTACAAACTGTCATTGGATCTGTTTTGTTCCCACTGTTGCTAGGCTGTGACCTTAACAAGGACCTCAATTTATGGATGTCCTCAATTTAAGGACATCCACACCTACTTCTTTTCATCGGGAAGATGCTATGTTATTATTATACCTTTACTTTCTGCAGGTGTGAGAATTGATTGTTCTCTTAACACAGCAGCTGATCTCTGCTGCCTGACTGAGGAACGAAAAATGATAATTTTCTTCTGCTCTGTTTTTTTCTTGACTGAATAGAGTCTTTCTTTTATACCCTCATTGGGTTTTGTTGCCATCTCTCCAATACTCTTTCTTAAAACCTCCACACCCCTCAAACACTTTTCTAACTATTTCTTTGCCTTTAAGTCCTCCAGTTTATATGTTGTGTTGATCACAATGGCTGTTATACCCTAATCAATCTGAAAGTAAAATGTGGTCTTTGTGAAAATATGTGATTTTTAGAACTCCTTGATGCTGCTAACCTTCTACTTATTTAATACCTATCAAGAATTAACTGTGAATTATAAAATCTAAGAAATTAAAGCACATCCAAAGAACTCTGAATAATAAAAATTATTTCTAGTTTGTGCCACAAGCTTCATATTTACCAAAATCTAATTTAATACAGCATTTAATATTTTGACATAAGAAATAAACTCTGAACTCCGTTTTTACAATTGTTCTTTCATGAAAGATTCTGTTAAGAATAGGACAGTATTTTTCATTTTCTATGGCAATGCTGTTTCATTTAATGCCTAAAATAAACCTTCCCTGTATTGCAAATGTATTGCAAATGTATTATATTTTCAAGTACTGTACCTTCTGTTCTGGAGATAGCATGTCAGATCATAGTAATTAAAATAGTCTTGTTTATCTGCAAAATAAAATGAGAAACACAGCATACCATTTTTATAATGACATTGCCTGTTCTAACAAGGAGGTTTTGTTTTTCACAACATTACTGATGGGATAGCCATGAATCACAATTTATTAACAAGGAAGGTTCAAGGAGAATGTGCTTCTGTTGTACTTTGAGACTGGTTTTCAATCTACCATTTAACTAGGACTGATATTTTAACATGGTGCCTGATGGTAGAGTACATCAGTTTAAAGTGGGAGTTCAGCTTCAGAGGAAAGTGTATTCCTCTAGAGAATTATTTAACAGTATCACATCCTAGTTTATCACAGAGTTCCTCTATGGCACAGAGCAAGTCATTTACCTCTGTTTCTCGAGTCCTTATCTGTGCCTAAAGAAGGATAACAGTGTTTCTTTAACTGTTGGGAATACTGAAAGAACAAGAAGTGCTAAAAATGTTGAGCTGGTAAAGGTGCACTTTCTAGTCAGTAAGTCACCCTCTCTACAAAATGTGCAGTTTAAGAGATAGAAAACTAATATGTATAAAGATAATACTTAACTTCAGGTTTGCAAGTAGGCTGTGTGCTCACTGTTTAACAAATGTGGGGTCAGGGCCTGGAGCAGAGAGAGGTGATGTCTAAAAAAGATGTGCATTGTGGATTCAGGGAAAGATATTAATCTCATCTTTCTAATTATGCTTATTCTCAGTCTTTCCTCTTTTAGCAGACATAGGAGACCATATGGAATTATTTTAATATTTCTCCCATGTTGACGGGATGTCACAGGTTCTTGGCTCTTAAAAATGGAGATGTCCTGACTTGCCTCAAATTATTGTGTCAAGAAAAAGAAAAAGAAAAAAGAAAAAAAAAAAAAAAGAAGGAAATAAGAGCTTTTGGAGAGAGGTGTCAGCTTGTCAGCTCACTGAAATCCAACTGAAAGTTTGCAGAGATCTTAGTGAATATGGTCCATATCCTTCACAGCTCAGTGAGAATCATCACTTGCCAGCACGAGCTTATCTCACATTGTGAGATAATGTGAGATCTGGGTGTTCAGATGTGAGGACAATGTAGAAAATTTCACTTGAGATGTCATCTAGTACAGGGAAAAAATGGAGAAAGAAAGAAAAGGAGGGCAAGCATAGTTGCCAGAATGCATTGTTCTAATGTAATTTATGCTAACATATCTTACCCAACTATTTTATCAAATATGATATGAGTATATGAGTATGATTGCTAAGGCATCTAATACATTGGTTACACTTTGTCACTTTGTTCAGCTGTTTCCATTAGGTGACATATAATAAAACTTTTTTCTTTCTTTTTTTTTTTTTTTTTTTTTAAACTTACATTAGGACATGTAAAACAGACACTTGCATCTTCATCATTTCTCTGTCCTCTGGCATTACCCAGACACCATTTGAAATATGTTATGAGGATCTTACTTTCAGGAAGAGTCCTTCGTGGATGAGTGCACTGCAAACAGAGAGGCCAGCTGTGTGGCAGGAGGAAAGGTTGGCATAGCAAAACTCTTCCCTGGGAACTACCAGGGAGCAAGTGGTATACATAGGTTATCTCCAGTCTGAAGACAGAGTCCTACTAATGGCCAGTGGATTTGGGTCTATCAGGGACTGCAGGTGACCAAGAGGAACACAGACACCTCTGTGGCTGCCTGGACTCTGCCTGTACTCTGAAGTAGTGTCCTGCAGTGCCAGCCTGTCATGTGAAAGCTTGCTTGGGACTCATGGGGATGCACGACACTATGCCCCTGAGTAAACATATGCAGCAAAGTATTCTTGAATCATCATTCAGGAGGCGACATCTTAATCTGAAGCTATGGTTCTGAGGGAGCAATAGTGTTTTGTTCCTTGGAAGACCAGAAGACGTGCCAAACTCCCAGGACTCAAAAGCCTTACAGGCTGCTAAAACTGCAGATGACTTGAAGAGTGCTTAAAATATTGTGACAGGTCACAGGGCTTTTCCAAAACATTCTGATGTTCTCAGTAGCTTTTATTCACATTGAAATCAACAAGAATTTCATCTACACAGCAGACAAAGGTTGCTACAAATTGTTATTAAGACCATCCACAGTAGCTTTAATCTCCTAGATCAGCACTCAGAGCACTGAGCTTGCACGAACAAAAGCTTCAGTGACTGAAGCTTTCTTATGCACATGGAAAGAACTGAATTCTAGCTTCTCATTGAAGCTTGCACTACACTAGCTGGCTTGATTATCCGATGGTACATCTGTAAATGTACCTTATCAAACAGTACAGACCTTGGTATGATGTGGATTATAGGCCTTGCAAAGTTTGTGCAGCATCCTCTGAATACTTAAAACATAAAAATAAAAGAATACAAAAATAAATATTAATCATGCTAGATTCCCTGGGTAGACATTTAGCCTTATCTATAAAAGAATAGCGCCACAGGTATTTCCCTTGAAAAGGAAAACTGTATTTGAAGAGAACAGGTTCAGCATATATGACCAGCTCAGGTATGAAAAAAAAAAAAAAAAAGAAAAAGAAAAAAAAAAAACACAAGCAACAACAACACAAACAACAACAACAAAACACAAAAAACACCCTCCTACAATATTCTACATTTTTAAATAATAGAGCATTTCAATACGGATGAGATTTTATTGTATCTGATTTATATGGAAAAAATAGGAAGTAGTTGAAATTATAAGGCAGAGCTCTTCATTTTCACACTTATTTAAAGAGAATTTCATATGAATTTGCCTTGGGTAGCAATATTTATTTTAAAAAATTAGAGACAAAGCATCTCAAAAGCCTTATGGACTCGGGTTGGATTACGAGAGTATAAATTTGGTTTGATATGGTAGCCATTGCTCTCAAATGAAACCAAGCTGTCAAGGAAAACAGAACAAAACAAAACCCTTTAAAAATGGATTACTTGTGCAGATAATGCAGATAGTGATAGAAAAAAAAATATTATAAAAAGATTACTAGAAGTTTGTACCATGTGTGAGATTTTTTTTTTTTTTTTTTTTTTTTTTTTTTTTTTTGTAATACCATCTCCTGTCAAAAATACAAAATAATTAGGCTTAGGAAAATGTTCTGATTGGTTTTCAATTGTCAATCTTAAAACAACATATGTAATGCATTGGGAAGCAGCTGATTAATGTCACCCATCCAGAGAACTGTTTAAGCTCTGAGGAGATTATTGGAACAGGAATGTTACATCCTAACACCTCTGTGTCTCATACATATGAAAAACACAATCATGCAGTGACATCTCATCACTCACCAGGCTTTTTAAAAATATATTATTCTGCAAAAGGATCAGCTTGGTGCCCCTCCTTTCTCTCCTATGATATTTACTAAAAATAAGGGGAAATCCTCTTAGATACCAAGATTTATGCCACTGAATGACAATGTCTTTGATTATCTTTCAACAAAATTCAGTTGTAAGAGGCCATCCCTAGCAGCTAGATGGCATTCTGCCCTTTCTGGAAATTAATGACAATGACAGAAGTGTTTTGCTAGAGCTCAGGCAGCAGCATTATTCTGCACTACATGAAAGCTGCAGATAATCACTTGTGCCCACCAGTTTTTATGCACTCAGTACCAGACTATGAAGAGGGATGCCATCTTCACATGTTAAACCTGGGCTCAGTTTCAGATATCTCCTGTGTTTCTCCTTTTTGCTATCCAAACCCGTTCTGGGGAATGCAGTTTTGCTTTTAAAATCTTGCTTGGCTGATTTACCTAAAACATAATTATGAATGTAAACCCTTTCTTGGCACAAAAGGAGGTTGTTACACAGTTTGAGGTGATTGTCTGTTACAATCCAGATTCTGGCCTAAAACTGTGAAGGCCAGACTCTGAATCTAAATAGTTGAACACCTTGATCTTGCAGTATAATGACATCCTTTCATGCAAAAAGGGGGTTTGCAACCATGACACCATCTCAGGTAAAGCTGTAGAAAGACAGCAATGCCATAAGAGATTCCCAAGGAACTGTACCTAACTAATGCCACAGTGTCTCTTATGTATTGAAAGCAATGAAAAATGGAGAATTTTTGCTGTTCCTTGAAATCGCATTGCTACCATTAAATCTCTGCTGATCAGTGCAGAGATGACCAGCCCTCTATAATAAACTGTGGCTTAAATGGGCCTTATTCTTTAATCAAATTGATTCTTAGGCAGCTAAACCTTTAGATTTCCTCAAAAGAGCCTTAGTAGTTAAACTAGCTTGGCAAAGCAGAAGGAATGCGTAGTTGGTAAAGAGGTAGAATAAGGGGATGTGGAATATATTTATAAACTGGTGCCTTGGGCATGCTTTGACACAAGTTAAGGGGCCCAGCCACGGGTTCTTTCCATAGTGTCCAGCCTTGCAGCGATAGGAAAGAAAGTGCAGAGTCCATGGACAAAAAATGGACATGGACCATCATGTGGCAAATCAAAAAAAAAAAAAAAGTGATGTCTGTGGAGTTCATCAGAAAGTGCATACCCAAGCCAGTTTAGAGGAGGCAAATGAGTTATCAGGAGGTTGAGGGATGAACTCAGTATTTGTGAAAGCATACAGTCTGGGAATGAAAAAATCACTCTTCATCTTCCTGATGAAACCATGCCACTGGGTAGCAAACAACTGTAAATTGAGGGAATCAGGAAGAAGGTAATACTCCCTAGCAGTAAGGGCACTCACCTGGGTTGTGATGACAGCTTTGCAACAAAACTTCAAGACTGATTAAGGATTTTTAATCACATGAAGTACACAGATCCCCTCTAGAGCAGAGATAGACATACCTTAGGGCTACAAAGTCACTTTCTGTCTCTGTTGCTCACTCCATGAGCTGTGAATCTATGAGCCTCTACAACACAGTGACAAAGCTTGTACAAGAAGGGCACAAGTTTTTTGTGGTTTTCCTTGCCCACCCTCTTCTTATACCCAGGCAGCTGCTTAGGGATGCTTTGACCCATCTAGAAAAGTGTCAAGGAGGGAGGGTTCAAAAGAATTACATCTTGATCTCAGTTTGAAAGAAAACCATGTTTGTGCAGGAAGAGCCTCATTCTTGCATTGTCAAGAATGCTCTGGAAATAGGATCAGAGTCCTCAGACATTGAAGGGAGAATGTATTTCGTGCATTCAGAAGGATTTAGAAGTTAGTATAGGTAGAATTGTAGTTCTTAGGCTCAGATTTATCTTATTTAATTTTATACACTCACAATGAATATATCTAGAGCTGAGAATCTCCATTTCTGCCTAGGAGAGAGAAAAACAAGGTGTGTCTAGTCTAGCTTATAACAGATCAGTTATGTCTGAGAGTCATCTTTTCTGCCTTTTCACAGATTAAATAATAATAATAATAAATAGAAACTAAAAAGAGACAGGATAACTAGCAAAGCCAGCAAAAAAACAAAACAAAACAAAACAAAACAAAACAAAAAACTCATTATATCTAGCTTCAGGGAGCTGAATATTACTTCTGTCTCCTGAAGTCTTTAAAATCTTTTTTAAAAGTAAACACATATGAAATTTAAATGCTTTTAAGAGTACCAAAAAGGGAGGTTTTCACAGTAAGAATTCTGCAACTAAATGTCACAATCTTCTTTTATTGTTTGCTTGCTTGTTTGTTTGTTGTTGTTGTTTGTTTGCTTTTTAAAATGACCTTCAGTTCTTTTTGTTTCTACCAGGCTCTGCAAATCAGTGAAGAAATATGCTACTGAAATTATTTTAAAGTGTCATCATTATACAGGTCAAGCAATTTGTTTTTAAGGTCATATTAATCATTTTGTATGCCAGCATTTTAATTATTGTACTAGGATGAGAGATTTCAATTAGAATAGAGATTTGCCAACAGTAAATTAAAATCTTTTCCAATTTACATTTTGTATTAATATCAATTATGATTTTGTTGAATGAACTGGGCTTGAAGAATACTGCTCAAATTCTAGAAAAAGTCAAGACATTTCATATACAGTTGTCAATCTCTATTATAGCATATGTGTATGTGTTATGTTAAAAAGCCTACATTGTTATATATATATCTTATATCTTCTAATGTCTTCAGAAATACTAATTTATCAAACAAATAAATAAGGTGCTTGAGTTATGCATGAAAAAAATATTTTAGGGCTCCACTTGCTAAGTATTTTTTACCACTTGTTTCTTAAGTTAAAAATGTTTACCCTGCATTATATTTAGTACAAAACTGGTTACAACACACTAATGGGCTAAATTTCTTAATAATTTGTATTATCACAAGATCAAGTACATATCTAGTAAGAATACAAACAGAAAGATCCTAATCAAACAGGGTATTTGAACACAGGCTTGCAACTTAACTCTTTGCCATCCTACTGTCTTCAAGGACTTTGCTGAGCAAGATCCTTCACCAACAGAATATACAGACTTATTCATACATAACATTTTACTCTTGACTGCCAACAATTTTAATTTACTCTAAAATAGAAAAATCATATACATTTTAAATTCTAGGTTTTTCCAACCTTTCCCATTCCATACTTTCAGTCTGTGTCTGTCAGATACTTGTAAGCTTGCCTCCAGCCTTTCTCTTTGTTGGAAATATAGCTAATATTTTTTTTTCTGAGTTCAACAGCCAATTCCTTCTGTTACTAGGATACTGTTTACCATAAAGATCATGATGTAGAAAGTACTGGCTAAAAATAATAACAGAACAATGAAAAGCTTTCAGAAAAGATAAATCTAAAGGCAGTGAGGGTCAACTACTATCCAGCTATAAAATGTACCTTTTTACATGGGTCAGAAGAAGTAACACTGAATCTGTTAAATTCCACTGTTAAAAACAGAGGAAAACAAATATTTAAATGAGAGCTGAAAAGCATTTTTCATGCAGAGTTAGAAAAGAGCTAAACCCAGCGTTAACTACCATCACATTGGTTTATGGCTCTATAGAGAAAAACACACTGTTGGCAGGACAGGAAATAAGCTAAAAGATAGATAAACTGGATGTAAACATCAAATATTTGAATTAGATAAGAAACTAGAGAAAGACCAAAAAATAAAAAATTTAAAGTACATGCCAACTCTTCTGACCTTCATAAACATAACAGAGAGGAAAACGTGAAATTAAAAACATCTAGAGCAGAATAAGAAAGCATGACTACAATTATTGCTGCTGGTTGTGCATTAGAGAGAAACATTTCTCTTTGAAATGAATAGAGAAAGGTAGTTTCCCAGCATATTTTATAATCCTGAGCTTCGATGGGAAATGACCTGTTTAATTTAGACATCCATGAAGTCTCTCTAAATGACTATTTTTCAAACACATATGTAGTGCAGAAATGTAAGTGCCTTGGAAGACTTCTAGGGGATGGTCACATTTGTGTTAACTGATTTAAGCAATACAGAAGAAGTAGTTTTGAACTCACTGGAGATCTAGGGCAGAAGATATCATCCAGGTTCATCAAGAGTTTTTATGGCAAGTTTTTGTTTATTCCCTGCATAAAAGGAAATCAATGTTTAAATGTGATTTCATAAAAATATTATGTCAATGTTATAATAGATGAAGTAATTAGACAAACAAAATGAATGTTGGGGTAGATAAAATAATTTAATAAATATGGTGCCTGGCATGAAGAAATTAACCTTTACTTCACCTTTGTTCAAAATATTTTATGTTTGAACAAGTATCTTATTTTAATTTACTTCTATCTTTATCTGAATGAAAGACATTAACAATAACAGACTCAGATTTTGTGGACTCTGATCTAAGGTTTAAAATGTAATATATATTTATCTCTTTGTAATTTTGGTTAAAAAAATTGTATATCTAGGGACTAGGAAATTTGCTCTGGTATGAATCTGGTAAGCCAGTAATTCAGTTTTCTCTCCTTTAACTCTACTCTTTGTCTACTTCCATTACAGTGTAACATGATAATCCTCAGTATTGCCAAATACTATAACTTATTGTAAATTTCTAAAGCATATTTAAACAGGAGCGTCTGAAAGGAATAGTTAATAACATTGCTTAGCAACATAAATTAGCCTTGTTCAGTGCTGTACTACCAAAGTTGTACTGCAAACCAATAACCAAGTATACTCTGTAAAAAAGCTAGTTCTGTTATTCCTACACTAACTATGCTGAAATCTGAAGAATAGCCCTATCCAACACTGGGGTAAACTGACATTAGCAAAACATCCATATCTATATCTATAGCATACACTTTTAAAATATATAAGCATATATATTTTTGTGAATGATATAAGCACACATTTTCCCATTATTTTTGTGAATTATTGACACTGTCTTTACTCCAGAGTGCAGACAAGTAGCAAGATACAATATATACAAGAAACAATATATACAGAGGATGGTGCAGATTTTCTTAGATGGAAAGGACAGATGACTGTCTAAATTACTGTGTGTTTCTGTAACTAGCAATTCCTAATTCACAG
The DNA here is from genome assembly GCF_964211825.1 of Aythya ferina. Taxonomy (NCBI): domain Eukaryota; kingdom Metazoa; phylum Chordata; class Aves; order Anseriformes; family Anatidae; genus Aythya; species Aythya ferina. The sequence continues at coordinate 75,226,883 of NC_140296.1, forward strand.
AACAGAATATAGAACTTAGCAAGAAACAAGAACAAAAGGAAGTATTTCTAAACCTTTCTGAAAAATAAAATAGTGAAAAAGAGAGAGTTCAGAATTGAAGGAGCAGACTCTCAATTCTTATGCATTATTAACTGTCTTAACAAAAGGAACATGTACATGTCAACATCCATTAAAACAATTGAAGCGTGTTAATCTATTTAAGGACTGTCTTATCATGAAGCCTACCCAAACTAACTGGTTGTTTAGAAGAGATAATTTGCAATTTTTACTAGACTATCTACAAGTTCCACTAATCACCTTAGATGAAAATCATGCCTAAAGATTACAGCCCCCAACTATGGTTATTTTATCCATGTTTCAATATTCATTTATATTTGGTTTTGCCTAATTGAAATTAATTGGAATAAATGTATGTCAAAAAGTTAAGAAGTCACTAACCTCATTTCAACAAAAATATTAATTTCAGGTTCACAGAAATGTCTCTCTCTATTTTTCTTCTGGTTTTGCCCTGCATTCTCATTTTACAGTATATGACAACCATCATCTGCTCATAAATCCTGGTTGTGAAAGCCTGGAATACAGCAAAAAGATGATTTATTCAAATTTCATGTGAAAACAATAATAAGTCATTAACATGATAGTTGTTAAGATGTTAAGATTAATAGCTGACCAGTTCATGGTCACATACCATTGTCCATACTGAGTATATTGTGTGGCATGAAGGTACTGACATTTGAAAGGTAGTTATAACACTTACAGAACACTTTGTCAGTTCACCACACACCACATGGCCCACAGGACTTCTGAACCATTCTCTTTCCATATGATTGTTGATTCATGAAATAAAGGACTTTGTCTGAGTGTGAAAAAAAATAAAACAAACAACAACAAAAAACCAACTTCAATTCTTTTTTATCTGGGGCCTAATGAAAGACCTAAATCTGCAATAGGGGGGCTCTTCTTATGGGGGCACTTACTTGCTTTTATAATGCAGATGGATAATACCAGTGGTATAGCATGTACAGGCTAGTGAAAAGGACTGCTCTATACAGGGATAATATTTCTTCTCAGCAATTTCTCTCCTCCTGCAGTACAGGGAGCAGCAATCAAAAAGTTACTGAATCAGCTGGTAGAAACATCCAGTTCTGTGATGGTAATCACAGCAGCATTTTCATTATACTTGGTCAGTTCTGCAAGTCCAGTCATTCAAATTCAGTAATTATTTGTGTTTGATAGAGATACTTCCCCCCTGCCCTTCTCTCCTTCTCTCTCTCCCCCCTCCTCCCCCCTCCCCCCCCCCCAAATCCTAAAGTTCTACCTAGGATTAATCCAGAAGGATTTTTCAAGTTTGTATCTTACTTTCTCAGATTCTTACCCAGCCATGAACAATGCAGATGATTGATGTATCTTGAAGTGCTTTTGTCATTGTCAGTTTGATTGGACAGAAAATGTTCCTAAGTGCAGTATAAGAAAGGACTCTCAGCCCTCAAATGAAAGTGTAGGAGGGGGGTGAGAAAGGTGTGACAGAAAAGTTTTTTCCATGTAAAAAATAACCATCAAGTTTTTTTCATGTTAATGCCATTGCAATTTTGTTCATTTCCATCATCAACAAGAAGCAGCATTTTCTAAGGAAGAGATGAACACTGTTATCAACTTTAAGAAGTGATTAACAGGAGATATTCAGGGTGAAAAACAGGGAAGTGGGAGAATGAGTTTCAGGAGGAAGGTTTAATCACCGCTTCAAAAGATACACCTGTGTAATTAAAACTGTAGCTAAACTCCTTAGCTGGTGGATGCCCCTGATAGAAGACCCTTAAAACAGCATCACTTTGTATAATCCTTTCCTCTCCTCTCCTTTCCTCTCTGATCAGGTGAAGCACTACTAAACTCATAGCTGTTTAGTGATATTGATTGATTTTAAATTTGTTTTTATACTGGCGTCACTCTACAAATATCTCCCAGACCTAAGAGAGGGAAGGTAAGAAAGCAAAGGTAGAGGCAGAAAAGGATGTGAATGCAGGGAAAAGCTGGATAGACATTGCTAGGGAGGTAGCTAACCAAAATGTTGAAATTGTGATAGAACAAAGACTTGAAAGCATAATGAAAGCACCAGAACAAAACAGAAAATAAGGCAGAGAAACAAGGCTGTAGTATTAATAGAGGCTTCAGTAGAGTGAACATTTATATCAGTCCTTTGAATTTCACTCTTTATAAAAAGGCTTAGGCTACATAGTTTACTTGGCTGAATTCAAGGAGAACCACCAAGTAAAAAACACTAAAAAGTTTGGAGGAAAGGCTCTAGAGCTTTCCATACAATAGGGTTTGTCTAATTAAAAATAATTCGAGAAATAGTTTGCAATTTATTAATACTAATCTATTGTTAGGAGCCCTTTAAAAGTAGGTTACAGAAGCCATTGTGCATTGCTGCCCATTCAACAACATTGTCTATTCTTGTCTTTTCCTCAATGTCCTTGTATCTGCAAGATTAAATGACACTGACAGTTAAAAAGCCTTGGTTTGACTTGCATAGATATATCTGGAGATCCATGCCAGATCTGAGTTCATTTCAGATGTTGCTTGACAGCCTGATCCTTTGAACTCAATCTGTACTTGATCTTGCACCTCTACAGTGCCATAGCTCCCAGATAAAATAATGTAGCTATTTTACCCTAAAGACACACCAACAGTTAACATATTCCAAAAAGGTCTCCATAATTTTACCTTCTGGTATGCTGATGCACAAAGTCCTTTCATGCACAAGCATGAACATCATTAAGTTTCCTTTATATGCCTTCAGGATATCCTTTGGAATTAAAAAAAAAAAAAAAAAAAAGGAAAAAAAAGGATGCAACTTGAATCTCTAAAGCTCCATTAAAATGATTGCTCTGATCTCTACCCTATTAACCCACATGATCTCATTTTCCACAGTTGCTGCTAAATTACTTCCCGCAAGTTGCCAGAGCAGGAGACATTGACTATATTTTCTTTGTTTTACCCGGGGTATCAATGGGTAAAAATGTCTTTATTGATAATTATGATCCCCTAGGAAAATACTGCACCTGTCCTTCCATAAGATGTAACAATGTTAAAGTTCATACCACTGTCATGCAGAATGAAGTGCTCTGCTTTTTGGAATATCATAAACAAAATAAAACATGAAATAAAAAATTATGTTACATGCTAGGAATCTAGGAGCATAAATGGATTCTTAATGTAAGCAGTTAATCTTCACAGAAAAAAAAAACATTAAAGTGTATCAGAAAAAGTGTATCATTTGTGAAAGGGTAGAGCTGTAGGAGGTGTTTAAAAGCTTTGCAATATCATGTGGTACTTGGAAAGTCATGATTACTAGTTATAAAGTATACATTTAAAACTATTTTGCAAATGTTTACCATACTAGTTTAAATTCAAACTGTGTGCTATGTGGTCATAGTGGCAAACATTTCCCAATAACCAGAATATTTTCAAAGAACTATCTGTAGCGAAGAAAAACTTTCATATGAAGTTGGGCAGGGAAGGGAAGTCATCTAGAGAAGGGCTAAAAAGGTGGTGAAGAACCTAGATAGGAAGACTAGGAGCGGCTGAGGTCACTTGCCCTGTTCAGCCTGGAAAAGAGGAGGCTGAGGGGAGACCTCTTCATGGTCTACAGCTTCCTCATGAGGGGAAGTGGAGGAGCAGGCGACGACCTGTTCTTTTGAGTGACCAGTGGCAGGACCTGAGGGAGTAGTGTCAAGCTGATGCAGGGGAGGTTTAGGCTAGACATCAGTAAGAGGTTCTTCACTGAGAGAGTTGTCGCACACTGGAACAAGCTCCCCAGGGATGTAGCCATAGCACCAAGCCTGTCAGAGTAAAAGAAGTGTTTGGACTGTGCTCTTAGTTACATGGTATGAAATCTTGGGTAGACCTGTGTGGTGCCACGAGTTGGATTCAATGATCCTTATGGGTACCTTTCAACTCGGGATATTCTATGATTCTATGATTCTACGGGCATGATATGAACATGACACTAGGCTTGTTGAATTTTCTTTTCATTGTGAAATGTTTGGTTGTATAGTTCTAGGAGAGAAGAGAATTCAATAAAATTGGTTGGATTTGTTTTTAATTTCAAACACAATATTTTGTTAAAATTATTTCTATTTCATTCCCTTTTTATTTTTTTTTACATATTTTAAAATATTTGTAATTTATTTTTAATATGCAAATGTAGACCTTTTTGTTTTCTTCTCTTTCACTGTTTGAGATAAATATGAACATATTTTAATTAAACTTTCTTTTCTTTTTCTTTCACTTTTGCAAAAAAAGGCATCTTGTATTAACAAAAAATACAAGAACAATTCTGTCTGGTAAGTCATTTACGGTTGCCTTTCCTCTATTTTCTGTGAGGCATTTTTATTGTGGATGCCCTGAAAACATTATTGCTAGTTAAAAGGAAAGATGTATGTCTGGTGCCTACAATCAGGGATATAAATTGATATATCAACTCATAAGTAGAAGGGGATCATTTTTCAGATACTAAGTACTCCCAGTTTTCTGTGACTTAACTCTAAGAGCTAGATACCGTATGTTTTGCTACTAGATATAAAATCTTGTTGCAATGCAACATTGCTAAAAAGACATTTCTCAGCCAGTTTGGATTTTTATTCCCCAAGGAATACAAAGTTTTGTCTCAGCTTTAGGGTGAGGGTTTTTTGTTGTTGGTGGTGTTTTTTGTTTTTTTTTTTTTTTGGTTATATTTATACTACTCGAGTATTCCTTGCCCTCTACACCATACTTGTAGAATCATACTGTGAAACCTGCCCTTCTTTAAAAGTCTTTGAAGCATACATTAATTCATTGTTCAAGATGTGTTATCATTTCAGTCAACATTTCAGTAGGGCACTCTGTTATTGCCAGTGCACAAATAGGTCCAATTCAGCTGTTAGATAACAGATTCTCCAACAAGATTACAGAAGCAGAGCAAAACCATATAGCTAAGAAATTAGTCTCTATCACAAGTAGTGCTTTTACTGCATCCATATCTTTGAATTTATAGGTGGGAGGAATGGTCTCTCACATAAAAGGTACAAGATACCAAGCAACTATATTCTTCATTCTGGAGAAGTTCATCAGATATGATACCAATTCCTAATGATGAGAAAAAAGGGACTGTGTGAGGAGTTTTTCTTGGTTATCTGACATTTCTTCCTCTGTTGGAAACCATAAGCCTACTTTTTAGAACACTGAAACAAATGGATGAAGTTCTTAATTGAATTGTAACTACTCTGCATTACTATGGTACATCAGAACTGTAACTTATAGTCTAAAATTCAATCAGTCTGTGTGAGTTCTTTGTATACATTTCATTCTCATCTTTATTTTTTTTGGCTGTTGATGCTGCTTAAAACAGTTTGTTGTATGTAATCTACTGCTCATGTCAATAGTGATATACTTAGCATTAATCTTCCATGTTGTGTTGCAAGACTCTCCTGCCTCCTCACCATAACCTTATTTGCCATCAATCAAACCATCATGATATACCATTTGTACTTTTCCAGTAATTCAAACCTGATGAATAGTATCCCCTACTTATAAATGCTGCAGTAGAAACATTGAGTACTTTAATTACAAATGTTTTCTTAATTCAGTGGCGTGCACTCAGCCCATTGCATTGGAATGACTGTGTAGTGAGTTAAAACATGCACAGTCGTAACTGCTCTGGTGGTAATCTTAATATGTGGTGGAGGCATTGGGAGGTGGGAGGGAAGAGAAAATTAATTTTGTTTTAAAAAGATACCGGACAGAGAAGAATCATTTTATGGCTGTCTAAGGGGCAACCACTACCCATAGGGGATAAGTTTTATCTCAGTGGAAACAATGTACTTATTAAACTGAAGAAGCAACAAGCAAAGAGGATTGAAAAAAATATAGAATAGTAAGCCACCTTATTTGAAATAAATGGAGGCATAGAGCCATTGGAAAGTTTGTCATTGAAATTGCATAAACTAAACAAGTGAGTGCGCAAGAGCTACTAAGAATTTGTATGTGCAAAGTGCTAGTTTGCATATAAAATCAAAGCAAAATGAGAAATGTTTAAAAAAACCCTTGAATGGTAGCCTAGAAATGTATGACAGACTGCAGATAGGAGAGGATGCTGAAATAGAATGCTTGGATATTGCTAGTGTTTCCAATACTTTTGTCCTATTTAAACACCTGTGTCATTTGTTTGCTGAACAGTAGGAGTTTCCTGCGATTTATAGACCTGGTTTCCAGTGGATACAAAAACTCATAAAGTATAAGATGAGTCTTAGTGAGCTAGAGCATGATTTTATTTGGAGAATAATTAACTATATTTACCCACACACATACTTCTGAAATGTTACTGCCTATAAGGAAGCAAACAAACTCTTAGTCAGGGATCACAGCTGACGAGATCCTGCTGCCTCTGGAGGTGAAGCTAAGCTGAGGTCATTGCAGAGAGATGATTTTTATGCATTGACACATTTCCCATTTCCTTCTCAGTACAAAATCAGCTTTTTTTTTTTTTTTTTTTTTTCCAGAAAACTTGTAAAGATCTCCAAACAAAACCACAAATCTTTCTAATAGTGAAGTTTGAATGTTTAAAAAAGGAATTGTGATGTTGTGTTGTCTGCCATAGTTCCTGCTGTGAAGGAGATGGTATGACATCAGGAGTCAGTACCAGCTAGAAAGAATGGTGACATTAATGTGGTGGCTCCATGTCTGTCTAACACTCTAGTATTTTTTTTAAAGTGTGTGGAAAAAATGGGTTTAGTATTGCTTAAAATAAAACAACATACTTTGATTTCCCTCCAGCAGATATTCTATTCTGCATACAAAATGTGGGCTTTCTGTTTTGTTTGCTTGTTTGTTTGTTCAGTCAAGGGAGCACCCATCTGCAATGAATATGATCTTTGCCTCTGTGCTTGGATTTCAATCACAAAATTCAAATTTTGAACTCTGTCTGACAGGTTTTCAATACCACCCGAAGCTCTGTCATAGAATCACAGAATGGTTTGGGTTGGAAGGGACATTAAAGACCATCTAATTCCAACCCTGCCATGGGCAGGGACACCTCCTACCAAACCAGGTTGCTCAAAGCCTCATCCAATCTGGCACTGAACACTTCCAGGGACAGGGCATCCACAGCTTCTCTGGGCAACCTGTTCCAGTGCCTCACCACCCACATAATCAAGAATTTCCCTTGCTTATTTCACATGGAAATTAATACAGAATCCTTTAATATAATGTGTATAACTCAAAACATTTATTTGTTATAAGGGTGACAGAGCACTGGAACAGGTTGCCCAGAGATGACCCTGCTTGGCAGCAGGGTTGGACCAGATCATAGATGATCTCCAGAAGTCCCTTTCAACCTCAACCATTCTGTGATTCTGTGAATAACTTTGCTATGGCAACTTTCTTTTAATTTTGTTAGATATATCCAATGATCTCAAACTAGTAGCAGGAAGCAGTATTCTTACTTATAATAACTAAAAATACTTCTGATGAATGAATATTGACTGCAAATTTGTGGATATTAATTTAAAAACACTCATTAAAACACTTATCTTTCTTATGAATTATCATTTCAATATTAATGTTGATCTTCATGGTTATACTCATCTGATCATGACAATACAATTGTACACATAATATTATCTTTACAAAATAGAAAAAAAAAATCCCAGAATCTTCTGGCCTTTTGGAGACAAATCTAATCAAAGTTCAAGAAAGAGCTTTTTTTACTGTTTTGAGCTCTCATTTTTCACTGATCTTTTTGTTTTCTGTTTTATCTAATATTTTTTTCTAGAAGCTGTTTTTCTCTTTACAGCATTCAAAGGAAGTGATAATGGTGTTGCCTTATTTGAAGGAAAGAATGAATACAAAACTAGTACGTACATTGACTGTATTGAATTGATTTAGAGTTATTATTTAGTTGATACATGTTTACCCTTAGAAGAGGTAGTAAGAAGAGAAAATTCCATTCTAAAATCAATTTTCATTTTGGTAACTTTACAGAATACAAAGTCAGTCATATAGCACAAGAAAGAAGAGCTGTACCACAGCAACCATGTAGTGATGGACATTTTCTGCTTGAAAATTGCCTGCTAAAGAGGAAGATCTAAACACCTTAGAGAGATTTAGGAACTGAAAAGTTAGTTGATATCAAATTAATCATAATTTCATCAGTTTCAATCCATGTAATTTTAGCATTTAAAATGCTTATGTGGGTCAAAAAGACTCAACATATTTAATATCTATGCTTGACCACATAGTTTAACACCTGTAAAATGATTATGGAATAAACTTGATCAACTGCAAAGGAGTCAGAATTTTGTTCTGTGGGATTACTATGAAAGTTGCCTATTTTAAGCAGAAAATTTAATTAAGTCATAAAGACTTATTTTGATCCTATATGATTTAATGATGCTATCTGCATATATACATAAATTCTCAAACGCATAAATATATATTTTAAGAGACCTACATACATAAAATTATTATTCCCAGATTTATGTCTCTTGATGCCTGTCATGCTTGGCATGCCGCTATAATTGCATCAATTGTCTTAACAAGATATTATAGAAATTTTGTTATGGCAAGTACAAATGAAAACCAATTCATATTTTATGCTTCTATGCTTCATGTTTCCCATTTTCTCTAAGTAATTTTTCCTAGTGTAATATTCATTTTGGTTCTGCAGATGTGCACCAGAATTTGAGTCGCTTTTCCCTGAGTGAAAATACATTTATATATATGTTTATTCTACAGTTCAGTTTGCCTAAATAAGTGCCAGCAGAAGTGGTGCATCTCCTTTGGAGGGGACTTTGCAGGGGACTTTGGGTCCCCTGGATTAGAAAGAACAACACAAGCTGAGTGTTTTTGTGCAGCTCCTGTATTCCGTGTAAACAGTGGAATGAGAGTCAGGTGCCTTTGAAGAACTGCATATAATTTTTTTGTCTTCTTTGAGATACTAAAACTGTAAAATTTTTATTTACCAATAGGTCAAAGCTTGGTATATTTTTTGCTTCTTGTTCATGTATCTATAACAATTTGATTCAGGCTAGGAAATAACTTTTTTTTTTTTTTTTTTTTTTTTTTCTGCTTCTTGCTGTGGCATGATCTCTACAGGTGTTTGTATTTCTATTTATCATAATGGTTCTTTTGTGTATGTTGGAATTTATGGAACAAGCTGATGTCTAAAACATTCAGTATTGAATTTCCATGCAGTGTCAAGTTATACTTACATCTTTTTCATAAGCATCCCAGGGATTAATCTGTATATTGCACTTTACAACTTGAAGATGTTTGTTCTAAATTTGTCCTTTAGATTTTTCTTTTACTTTTCATTGGTCATGTTTTTGGAAGAAAGAACTATAGCAAATAGTAAATAACAACAGCTGCAATGGCAACAGTGGCAGCAACAGCAATGCGATTTTATGCCATGCCATATTATACTTTATAAGATTGACACAGATGTGCTACTTACAAAGTGCCAGCTGTTGGCACTTTTCTTATTGACTATAAGCAAACAAAATAACAAAAAATCTACAACAACAAATTATTTCTATCACACACCACTTACTTCACAGATTTTTCAGCAAACATAAGGGCACATTTAGTAGCTGAATATATTTTACCCTTGGATACTTTCAATTTGTATTCATTTTAGAATTTATTCTGTTAATTAGAAAAGGTTATAAGATTAATAAGTAGTCATTCCTAATGTATGCAATGGATGGTAAGCTTCAGTTGATTATGTGTGTTTGTTTGTTTTTTGTTTTTTGTTTTTTTTTTTCCCAAAGAGGCATTAGAGATTAGTTCATACAAATCATAGTGAGCAATATCCTATCTTTCAAAGCTGGTCTTTTATCTATGTTGCTTTATAATCTCTGAATCATTTCTAAAATCCCTGCCAGAAAAGCCAACAAAAACCTAGCAAACTCTACCCTACAAACATAAAGTGATACATAGCAATTTCAAATATTCTTATACAGAATTGATTTTCAAGGAATCCTTTGTAGATGTAAAATGAGAGATCTTGGAAAAAAACAAACAAACAAACAAAAAAAACCACCACCACCACCACCAAAACAAACAAACAAACAAACAAAAAACACTAAGAATACTACAGCTTGTGACCCTTATTTGTTAAGAAAGTGTAGTGTTAACTACTTGGGATTAGCAGGCAGTCTATTTTTCTCATTACTAAGACATTAGGCTGACCCTTGGCATGTGCTCCAAACCCAGCCTGCAGCATTTCTGAGATTCGTGACCACAGTCCAGAAGGGCAAGGACCACTCTGTGGTTGTGCAAGATCTCTGTGCTCAAATTCTGGCTGATGAGAAAGAAGGTCATCCAATGTCCTTTTCTTTGTGGTCATCCAGAGCAGAACTTTTCTGCCCCGTGTTGTCATGATGGCCTCTAAATAGGTGGCTAGTGAAGAGCTCCTCACCTGGACAAGTTTCCTGATCAGATCACTCAGATATGAAAAGAAGCTAGTAAGGCCCAGCATTTTTTTTGTTAATTTTTTAATGAGGGAAGGTGAACTTGCCACTACACCCTATATCCTGAATTATTTTGCTACAGGCTTACTGAACTAATCACTCTTTTCCTCTGTATTGATCTTTCCCTTTCTGACCTTTCCCCTGCTGAACTTTGGAGAAAAATACTCCAAGGATAGGCTGAATACCCATAGGCCCTTAATGTGTAATCTGTATCCAAGGGCACTAGTATACACAAAGCTGCTCTCCCAAGATCATCTAATCTCCTCACTTCCAGTGCAGCTTCAGGACAAATAATATAACTTTGTCATACTACCCTCTTCCTCTTGCTATGGACAGAAGGGACAGGTCATATTTTAAGTGGGCCTGGAACCTTCTCACATATTAAACATTATTTAGTCACTTTAGGTCACCCTGAGATTTTCTTAGGCTACCACTGTTGGAAAGAATAAAATAAAAATAAAATAAAATTAAAAAAAAAAAAAATCTAGATCATTATAAATAATGGAGTTAGAAATGAGATTTTCAGTTCCCTCTGTTACTTATACAATAACTAAAGAACTCCTTTGTTTTCTTCTTGGTCAGTTGGTTGTTTGTTTAATTGAAAAAATAGTCTAAACTTGTCCTTTCTACCACGCATATTGACTTCAATATATTCATATAATCTCTATATATTTAATAAATAAATAAATATCTACAAGCAAACACATTTAAGTACCATAGATAACAAGGTGAATCGCAGCTTTCAGGTCAGATGTTTCATAAAATAAAGAACATATGGACATGTCCTTTGTTGTAGAAGATGGCTCTAGGAAGATTCTGTCTTGCTAGAAATTTATGAATATTTCCTAAATATAGAGTCCAGTGGATAGTACTTTTTCCACATATCTTGTATTATGTGGATACCCTGTCTCAATCTTTCTCACTTCAGACTTTTTTTTTCTTCCCAACTCTCTGCCTAGAAATATGATTAAAAAATATAAGCTATTATCTATCTGAATATTCTATGGCCTCATGGCCTCCTGAATGGCATATGTGTGTTAGACCTGGTCTTTATATTTCATACCCACCTGGCATATCCCAAATGTTTTCCGGTGGGTACAAGATAAGCCTAATACTCCCCAATTTATTTCTTCTCTATTTCTAAATCATATTTGTTTAACTCCAAAATTATATTTGGAAAATAAGACACTCCGACCACTGAGCTCTCATGGAGGTTTTAGAAGTAGCCTAAAGAATGGACATATACTTACTCATCAGCTTTAGCCAGTGTCAGTGTCTGGTCAGGTGAACATTGTTTCCACTGCAATGATGGACTTTAATTATCTTTCACAAATAAGCTGTGAAGAAAAACATCATCAAGTGTCATTTATTTTCCAGATGTTGATGGTGAGTATCACCACAAGCTGTGAAGTTACAAAGGATTAAATTTTCATTCCGGATCATTAAAACAAACAAACAAACAAACAAGCAAAACAAAACAAAACAAAAAAAGAAAAAAAAAAAAAGAAAACACACAAAACCAAACAAAACAAAATGGCTTGCTGCATTGAAAATTAACATCTTTTAGCATCATTAATTGAAAATTAATATCTCTTACAAAAGCTGCGATAGACAGAAGAACTCAATCCTTACAATGTGATCTTCCTTTCTAAAGATTGTGCATATATACAATGTCATCTGAAGAAACCACCTTCTTTCTCTCTGGCTTGAATATCTTCCTTCCTTCCTTCCTTCCTTCCTTCCTTCCTTCCTTCCTTCCTTCCTTCCTTCCTTCCTTCCTTCCTTCCTTCCTTCCTTCCTTCCTTCCTTCCTTCCTTCCTTCCTTCCTTCCTTCCTTCCTTCCTTCCTTCCTTCCTTCCTTCCTTCCTTCCCTCCTTCCTTCCTTCCTTCCTTCCTTCCTTCCTTCCTTCCTTCCTTCCTTCCATGTCTCCAGGGAAAAGCAGCCAATCTGGGACACAGCTGGCTGGGGTGCTCAGGTCCATCCTTGCATTTATGACATATCTATCCATCTCTCAGGGATATATCCTCCTCTCTTCCCTGCCACTTAGGAAGCTTAACAAGGTAATGCAGTGTTATGCCACACACAAGCTTCATTTCCTTCTTTCCGGAACAACTTTGAGAGGAAACAGTGGGGAGAAAATAGCAAAAACAGGACTATGCCACTACTTCCTCCATCATTTATCTGTCTGATAGTAGCAGGAGAGATCCTTAGCTACCCAGTTCCCTAATATACAAAGTATATTGTATACTTTGGGAGGGAGTACTGAAATGTAGACCAGCATTCCAGCCCCAGAAATGATATTAAAGAATCCTCAGACATGATGTAAGAGCTAAAGGAGGAACAGAATTACTGGGTTCACAGTGGAAAGAACAATATTGATTCTGAGACTTAGGGGAAGAATTACCTGTTGGGCAAGGAATAAACAGAACTGGGTTCATTACAGATACAAACTTTTTCACTTTAGGTACCAATTATATCTATTTCATATCTATTTCATATTCTTTTTTTTTTTTTTTTTTTTTTTTAAACTCTTTCCTCAGCAGATGTTTAAGATTATGAAACGTGAATTTGTGTGATCTTTTTAGATGAGCTCACTGAATCTTAATATCCCATATTTTTAAGTGGTTACAGAATTACAGAAGAGTTCTGATCAAACAGAATTCATCTGTGGGAATGATATACATATATATATCATATTATATATATAAAGAGAATTACCTATGTTTACATAACAGAAAATCACTGCATATATATTTAAACGTATATACAATACTTCTGCCAAAGACATTTAAAAATATTGTTTGTTCTTCTATTTAATATCATAACAATATTCTCATGCAAATACATTATAGACTTGTAAGTAGAAGCTGACAGTGAGGGCTTGACTTGGGCCAGAATGAAGCAGTATGCTCTAGCAAGTGTACTTGTTCTTGGGAATCCATAAATGTCAAGACTGTTAACTATTTCACTGTTCATCAAAGCATGTCAGAAAAGAGAGAGTTTTGTTCTCTGAAGAGGTGCTCAATCAACTGTGAGTGGCAGTTCCTTTTCGTCCCATGAATTTATGGGTTTGGGAAGTGTGCTTTATTTATTTATTTTTCCACAGTGCAGAAGCCCAGCAGAGCACTGCAAGATGCCTTACAGGATATTCTTTTGTTGTAGAGAGGACAGGTTTCAGAGACTTTACTCAAGCAGTTGTTCAACTGAGTTCAAACATAGACTCAGGAAACACCCATCAGGAGCTGGACAGCTGTTCATTTGTGGTAGCCCACAGCTGGTTGGGGTGCTCAAGTCCATCCTTGCATTTGTGACATATCTATGCTTCTCTCAGGGATATATTCTTCTCTCTTCTCTGCCAATTAGGAAGCTTAACAAGGTAATGCAGTGTTATGGTACAAGTGTCAGGCATTTTCAACTTAGGACAAGTCAAGTCTGAAAAAAACAGGACATACAAATGTCTTTCAGATACTTCTGCAATACTCAACCAGCCAACCCTGATAGGGGTGGTCTGTGAATAATAATTGCCTGTTTCCCTCATTCAGTAACTTGGTAAATCAAAGTTGTAAAGTCTGAAAAATATCATGGCTAAGTAGTTGGAAAATGAACACCAGCCTAACAAACTGGGTGTTGTAGTTTGTCAATAGATTAGCAAAATTCTACAGTAGATCTCTATGATGTTTTATGGGCAAATGTTCAAATGTGTCATTAAAAGATACATAGTGTGTACTCCATAGTGTGGACTGCAACTAATCACTGGAAATAATGCACATGCTCAGCATACAAATAGCATAATTAACTAATTAGAAAATGTATGTTGGCAGATGACAACCAATGGGAAATTAATAGCGTAATGTATAATGTACAATGCCTACTTGTGTTAAGAGGAGCTGTTGTTTTGCCTCTTTATATCGAGCTACTTACCCAGGAGATCCACTTTTGTGCTGTATATTCACAGTGTTATGTACAGGTTTGTTAAGCACCATAACTAGTCACAGATAAAGAAATGTGATGGACAAAAGCAATGTTAATATAGTCAAGGACTAAATGATTATGTTCCCTTTAGAAGGCAGAATTCATTTTAAACTCTGGATGGGAGAGCTGAGGCCAAAGGAAAAGAAGCTCTATCTGGCATTACAGAGTAAGGCAGAGCAGTTAAAACATCCTGGAGTGCTGACTGTGTTCAGTGAGGCACAGCAGACAACAGCTGGTAGAAGAAGGGGGCCTTGTAAGGACAAACTAACAAGTATAATTTACACATAGTCACTTTTGTTCTTAAATGTTCTGATACCTCACTGGCCTTTCCTTTTCTCCCAAGCAAACAAGACTGGGAGAAAGAAGATCACAAGGGTCATGGCTTCTTACAGTTTTTCTTACTGAGCAGTGCCCACAGGTGAGGCTCATGAACTGATACTCTGGAGCAGAAAGAGTAGCGACATTCTGCCCCCATCCATCCTCCTCTAAGTGGCCATTTCTTCCTTCCAGCAGTGTATGGTTCATTTTTTAAATAGGATGAATGCTAGCACTTCCCTTTGGGGGGTGCTACATGGTTTTCTATAAACTTTATCTGAGAGCTTGTACACTGGTCAGCATTCCCATCATGTCTCTTCTACACCCCTGTAATGATTCCTGTAACATATCTTTTGCATAATACCAACCAGGCAAAACAGCCCCCTTACGCAATTGAAAGTATTCTTTCATCTTCAGTTTCTTTCTATGCCAGGGGCCATGAGAGAATATTAGGAACAGGTGGTGTTAGCCAAAGTCCTAGATTTTGCTTTATTATTTGTGTGCATTTACAGCCTTCCTATGTGACAGTCTCATTTAGTCGGTGCTACAGGCAATCTCTGTCTGTACCTAAAAATATCTTTAACAGCTGCACATAGGGAACAATCACGGGGGAAGGAAAAGAAGCATACAAAAGCAAAAGGCAACTTAGAAAGGAATTGGAGCCAGAGGAATTCAAGACTGGGGTTCTTTTATTAGCTAAAAGGACACTTATTTGGAGGAGCATGCAGAGTTTGCTTTTACTGATTCTATTTTTGTTGATATTTTGTCCGTTGCTATTGTTTGCTTAAAATAATTTCTCAGGAGATACCTGGTGGCTGCAGGCAGCAAATTTTAGCAAAGTAGCTCTGAAAGTGAAAAAAAAAATGGTTTGTTTTCTGTAGAAGATGACTATTTTACTGAAGCACAATGAAATATCTGTGAATCTTGGCATTATATATAGGGATGTGTGACAAGTTCCTATAAACTCACAGACACAACCAAGAAATAGTGTGAAGAAAATATTTTTCTCTCTCTTCAAACCTTCAGCTAGGAAGACTGGGGGGAGGGGGGGGGGGGGGGGGGCGGCAATATCTTTCATCTCTTTTTCTGGTACTCATTGGAACATTCACATTTAAAAGTTGTTTTCTATCCTTTCTTCCCAAAGTCTTTGTTGCACTTATTATCTCACAAACTTTGCCTTATCCCCTTCCTGACACCCTGTCACCACTTCAAAAATTGCTAAACTAGGGCTGATAAAAGTCATTCTCTCTTTTTAATTCAAAACTCTCAAACAGAACCCAGTTTATAGCTCCTTTATGAACTGTCCCTCCCTCTGTTTGGGACACCCCCAGTCAGTCTGTCTGTTTCAGACACTCATTCAAATCCCGATTAATTTGCTATCCACCCACAACTTTGAGGTTATAATGGAAGCAGGTTTCAGGATGCCCTATTTTCCTGGAGGATAAAATTAAGTATTTTCCTTATCCCATAATGATGTAGAATGGTGTGTAGGATTTAAAATTCATGCTGTCTCCACTTGCACAGTGTTTTCCCTTGCTCAACATTTTGGTTCCCTAAGGAACTTTAATGACAACTCTTAGACAATTTTCCTCTAATTCCAAATCAGAAACAAAACTTAACACACAGATAGATGCCATGGCTTCCAAGCCATTTTTGTTTAACTTTCCTCTGGCAAGTTCCTCTTAACCTACATTCAGATGTCCAGAATATAATATCTATAGCTGAGATGATTGTCATTGATTCCTTCTACAGTCAATGGAGAAAAGGAGTAACTTCTATTAATCTGATCTATTTTAGCTAATTAATAAGATTAATTGTGACCTAGAAGTTGCTATTTCACTCACTTAGATAGCTGGAGACCTTAATAAAGTTAAATTATAGAGCTAACATTTTACATTTGTTCTGATAAGTCCCACCTAGAGGAAAACACAATGATACTACCACTAAAAAATTATAAACTATTTCTGATAAAAGCAAATGTTACCTATGGTGCCCAGAATCAACCAATAGCATCATAATAGCTTCTCAAACCTCTGAGATTAGTCTGATATAAAAGAGTAATTTCAAGTATGTAAATAATAATATTAATAAAAATGAACAGGAACAAAAAATAAATGAGTATAAATTAAAGCTACTCAATAGTTCTTTACAAATACACCAAGACAATAGGTATTATGAGGCCAGATAATAGACATATTAGTAAGTGGAAGGTGAATGAAATATTGATGATTCATATAATAACTGCAATAAGTAACTCCTTTTAAAGAACTTGAGATTTAATTAAAAACTAAACTAAACTAAAATAAAGGTCTTCTAACTGTTACATATAGGTGTATGGAAACTTTGAAAACACCCTATTGTAAATGCCCTTGAAGTGAATGCCTACCCAGTTTGATTTACCCTTGGCCTCTCCTCATCTAACTGCACGACAGTATCACTAGGTATTCAAAACATTAGAAAATAACGTGAATATTTCAGTCAAGCCACCCTTTGGGAAATATTCAAACCAATGAATGAGAGAAATAAGGAAAAATGAAGTGTTTGCTGCAATATTCCATTTCATGATAAGATAAATTTCTTAACATATTTATAAAAACACAAGGCAAAGGTGAAAGAAAGTTACGGCTGTTAGTTGTGAAGTCAAACATTCAAAGTTTTTCCTTTTTTATGTAGACATTCATAGTTTTTAAATGTCTTTTTTAGTTTTTCAAATTCATGCTTTTCCCAGAAGACTGTCTTATTCAATACAAAAAAGGATGTTGCTTACAAAATTAGCAAATTTTCAATATTTTTCTTTTAACTGAGTTGTTGAAAGTGTGATTCATTGAAGAAAGCTGTAGTAATAAGAAGCCAAGTAAAGATCTCCTCATGAGATCTTGCAGTGAGGCAGGCTGTATGTACATCAATACAAAAAACATTAGTCTTCTAAGTAAGTGAGAGAAATAGAAAAATAGATGTTAGGGATATGGGAATGACTAAGTTTGTTTTTTGCTTCTACTTTTCTGGTAAAGCACCAGAAAGCTGAAGAACTGCTACATTCTATAAGTGTCAATTAGGTCTTCAAAGATATAAGATATAACCTGATCTCTAATCCACAAAAATTACTTAAATGGTTATCAAGAGACAGCAGCTAAACATCAAGGTGTTGTGATGGCTGACACGGGAGTAAAGGGTGGTCAATGGCTAGTGATGGAGCCAGGAGTCCAGGGCTGTCATGGAGGTAATAGAGTCATGCCATTCCTGAGAAGGTCCTCATCCTGCAGCACAAGCAAGAGATCAGGGCTGGGCTGGGGACAGAGACCAGAGTCACCCCAGAGCCCCACAACCACCTACCAAAGCCACAGTGATAAAGAGGACCAAGGCCTGGCTGGGAGTCCCCCAGAGTATGGGAAGCCAGGTGGGCTCCCGGGGTGGGAGAGCCGGGGGGAGGGGGGTGGCACACATTATTTATTTATTTATTTATGCACACGTTATTTATTTATTTTTCATGGCAGAGAACTAGAAATGAAAAGCAATAATAAAGACAGAGAGAGAATGGCAGATGTTTGTGAGAAATTATATACATCCATCATAGGCTAGCTACAACTATTTCTCTCTTTTTGTAAACCTTATGTTCAGATAAGTTCAAAATTGCAGGGTTTGGCTCAATCAGCTAATATTAGGTTTGAGTTCATCAAAGAGGTCTAGGGTAGGTTAATTTTTGTTTCCTATATCTAAACAGGTAGGTAAATACCCATTACCTGCAAGCAAATACTATATACAGTTTAGCAGAATTGTTTGGTGGAAATGGACACTTTAAATGAAAGCCTGTCTGCAAAGTTCTGCATATGTCAGTTCTGAGAGTCACTGTGCATCCTTGAGGCTGGGTACTGGGAGTATAAAAATAAATAAGTGCATATTTGATTAACAAAAATAAACACCTCAATAACTTCTGAACTATGAATCAACAAATGAACACTACTTAGCTGTAAAAGGTTGAGTTCTAAATAAAAAATATTTGCTGAGTTTCTGATGGCCCAGGATAAATTTGCATTGCAGATAAGTGACACTCTGAAAGGGTTATATCACTTTTTGTATGTGTTTCAACATTGCTGAGGCTTAATTTATGTATTGTCATTGCAGAGTGGGAAGTATAATGGATTTTTAATTATTCCAAGTTTCAAAGAGCAAGACAGTCCAGATTATAGACAAAGCAGGAAGAGAGTTGGGAGTTATAAAGAGCATATTATACAATCTTGTCCTATTAAAGTTTTTCAGGAACATGGCATTCCTGTATTTTAAAAGGTATACATTCATTTCTTTATTCACTTTCTGGGTGCAATGTTTATTCACATTTTTTAAAATGGTTAACAAGATTGTATGGACCAAATTATATTTATATAATATACCTGAGTAAGCAGGTTGATGTGCTATACAAAGGCAACAAAACCCTGATGTTAGACTTTCAAATTACCTGTGTTGTTTCTTTTTTTTTTTTTTTTTTTTTCTTGTTCATTGATTTGAGAAAGTAGAAAGTTATTCTTATATTTCCATAAAGTTCTTCATTCTAAGATTATGTAATAAGATATGCCACTAATGTGAACTCCAAGCCTAAATTCTTCCTGTAACTGCTAGCATTTTCCTATTCTATACAAAGAATGAAAAAGTAAAGGACAAAACTTTCTGATGGGATGGTTTGGGCAAATATTTGCATCCATGTATTTTTGGTTCTTAAACACTTTTGTTCAATTATACCTGTTTACAAGGTAGATAATAGTACCTTTCTTTATCTCTTTCTATTTATTCCTGTTAAACTAACACAGCACCTGTTACACTTTAACAGCACCTGTTAAAGTCACCAAACATTTTAATAATTTAGATATTCTACCACCACGACACACACAGTGTTTTGCCTCCCAATGTCTAATAGAACTTTATCACTAAAACTAAGATTCATTTTTCCCCCACCCCAACCTTTCCATGTCTTTTCACATCTCTTTTTTTTTTTTTCCTATTTTTCTCCTGGTTGCCAATGAAAATGCATTTAACATGAGTTTTCATTAAAGTAGGCAAAATTATAAAAGGTCTTTGTTTAGGTTCCATTCATCTAAATATTATAAAATTTGACATATAAACAGAGTTCATCCAAACTTTTGGAGTGGTTTGAGCATGTAGAACAAATCTGGAGATCTCACAGAAGGAGGTTTTCTTCGGAACTTTAGAGCTGTTATGCTTTTGCTTCTGAAATACTGCAACCAACCCTGTTGGTGTTTCATTTTCTGCAGTTCCATCTGGAACCCATAAGAAAAATCTGCATACATAAAAATAAAATATTATCTGAATATTTCAGACCTTCATTAAAGTTTTGGCCCAATTTCTGGTGTAATCACAGATGAAACTCAAGTGGTGTTGGGGACACTTAGATTTGAGCTATTTTATATATAATTTTTATCATCAGGATAACTGTCTTCTTCTAGGAAAAGGCAATAATTAAAAAATCTGATGCTTTTTGTCAATAATATTTTTAAGGGAAAGTGATACCAGAAGTAAATGGTGTGCATTCAAATACCTGTGATGCCTTTTAATATTCTTTGGAGTGCTACAAGGAATGAAAATAAGAATTCAAAGTTTTTATGCACATGTTTTATTTGATTTAGTGCAGAAATTTACCTTGTAAAACATAATACTGGTTATAGACTTCCAAACCGAGTCTCTGTATGGCAGTGACAGCTATGCTAGAACCATAACGGAAATGAAATGTATTTTTATTAGTGTGTAAAAAAAAAAAATGAAATAGATTGGTTTCATTCTTTATAGCGTTACTTTATTGTGCTTCATAGCAGAAAAATTCACACTGGGGCCTATTGGAGACCCCTGGTGCCTGGAGAGCTTGGGCACAATTTAAAGGGCTTGCAATTGAACAGTCTGTGATTTCACAGAAGGAACCCTATTGCTTCCATTATTTTGAGTTATTAGTGTTAGATTCCTTCATGCTTTTTTCTAATACATACACAATGTGTGAGGTAGTTTGTTTCTTTTCTCAAATTAGATTTAACAATAAATGATAGCAGTTTCTCCAGAAATGTCCCATATACCACAGAGACTATGACCTCGTCTGCTGTCAATAACATAAAGTAATATCTGAAACACTCCAGGGACTACTAAAAGAGGAAACATCTACAGTAAGAAGTTCTTAAACCTGAAAAATCCAAAATGCTAACATCATTAAATCCACCACTGTGAGTAATGGCAGACATGGATACAAGTCTCAGGCCTAGCCATAAATGTAATGTATTATTGTGCTCCTACCATTCCCTGGTGACTAGTACTATTCTTTGCTGGATGGAGCATGTGAGCTACCACAAAGTTGTGCTTGTTACTGATGGCAGACTGTCTGTGAGAGCAACAGACAGAAAAGGAAATCATGTACTATCTGCTCCTGCGAAAGTTTTCCAGAAGGTATTTCAAGCTGCAAACAGGGATTTCCTGCTCTGAGAGAAAGGTGTGGGAAGGCTTATTTAGGAAACCTTCTTAGGAAGGTTTCTGGAGATTGGGCCTGGTTGAATTTCTTTGGGGATGAAAAGAAAAAAAAAAAAAAAAAGAGTTGGTTATAAGGTTCAAGATGATAGGCATGAGTACAGAGAGGATAAATTTATGAGAATGTTTGTGCAGGTTAGTGAAAAATTACCTTTTAATCAAAATGAATATTTTTGACCAGCTTCTTGAATTGTTTCAATCATAACCACAGAATCTAAAGGTTAATGTATTTATCCTCATCTCTGACCATTTTTGCATCTTTTTGAAACAGCATAGTAAAAAAATAAAAATAAAATAATAATAATAATAAACAGAAAGAAAGATAAAAAATAAAACAGAGAAGACCAAAGTAAACAAACAAGCATCCCAGGGGAGCATGAAAATTCATCAGCTATTATAGTAAGTTTTTAGAAAAAAATAAATTGCTCCTGGAAAAAAAAATGATTTATGATGCTATTTTTAACACTCTTAAATCAGAATAACTTCTGGAACAGTATTGCAGCCATATTATATTCTTGTCAACTGAAACACTACGGTTACCAAATGTGGTAAACATTTACCTTTCAGTAGCAAAGAGAATAAAAAATAAGGACCAGACTAATGCAGTCAGTATGCTGTATTAAAACAAGTCATTCCACCCTGACATGTTGCAGCTAATCTCGCAGAGGTGAGAACTGTATTTTCTTATACAAATATTTGTTGCTAAAGGAATATAACTGTGAGAGGTCTGTGAATTAGATTGCCATAATCCACAGATTTTAAAATAAAAGCAGTGATGAATAAAGAGCAAGTTCTCTCAAGTCCTTTGGAAAAAAAAAACAAACACTGCCACTTATAAATAATCCCACAAAAATGTACAGACACTGTAGAAGCTGAATACTGTTCTCAATGAAGAGATTTAGCCAGTTTAGAACCATCACAGGTCTGACCTATATGCAAATGTGTAGAAAGTCAGAATGTGAAATGGTGACACCAAATAACTGCAATCAAGATTAAGCAGTATTTTTGGAGCTACACAAGCTTCATTATATTTTCATCTGATTCCATTTTCCTGTTCTGATCTGCTCTGATCTGCTGTTTTTCTGGGGCTATGTCACCCCTTGTCTATTGTTTTTCTGAAGACTAAGCCTCTACCTCTTCTTTGTAAACTTTAGTGGGATAAAAGACCATTTGATATGGATTTACTAAATCATTTAGACATACTTGGTTTACTAAATGATCTGAAGTGAATACTTGTACTAGATATAGTAAGAAATCATCCAGTCTGAACCTTCCAATCTCTCCAGTGAGAGCCAGTAGAGTTCCATTGACTGGGATGGTTGTAATAAATCAGTGTAATCTCCACTGGTCTTCAGTGTTATATCATCTCCATGAGGAGTGAAAGTCTACCTTTGAAAATCTGCCTTGAAAATCTACCAACTGAAAACACAGAAGAGTTAGGCAACTACAGAAATAGTTCTAACTGAAAATATAGAGAGAATGCTGATCAGTTTGGTGTAATCAAACAAGAAACCTACAGAGAACTGACTAGCTCCCACTAGAACAGTTATATGGCATATTGAAAGGTAGAATTATATTAACCAAAGGGCCCAAGGAACCCCTTTCTGCTTTCTATGCAGCATCAGTATGGATTTATTAATTTGGGTACCTCTTGGTACCACATCTGAAAGACAGACACCCTTCCTCTGCTTTGCATCATTGTATGTGTGAAAGTGCTATAGAGAAAGAGATAAAACAAGAAGAATCTCACCTTCCTTGCAGCTCAGAAGTTATTATGCAAATATTCATGGCAGTATACTGCCTCCAAAATCTTCATCTCTACTGCTGCTACCTACACTGCTCCAAGAACAGTTCTAAATTGAATTTTACAGTCTGAGGATAGCAAAAAGAACCACAGAACATTTTCAAACATTAGCTTCTGCATTTCCAATAGTGCTCTCAGTGGTTTGGAAGTGATGTAGCTCCTGTCATATTGCTTTCATTAAGACTAGAGTGTGATACTAATTGAGGTGGCCATATCATGCTTTCACTGAAGGAAGTCTATTAAAAACACATGGCTGATAAAAGAGGAATTAGTACAATGGAAAAAAAAAATATATATAATATATATATTTAATATTATATATATATATATATATGACAGCTAAATATACTTAATGTAGAAAGTCCCTAAGAAGCTTCTTAGAGCTAGTAAACAATGCATTTCCATTCTTGTAGCATAAACAGCCAATAAAAGTCTGCGGTAGATTGAAAAATAGAACAACTTAGTCAAAGATATTAGCAGCAATGTGGTTCTTGACAGTCAGATGTGATTAAATAGATGCTAGGGAGCAGTGTCTTTGACAAATATATCTGAAAGCTAATTATTTTTTTCCTTAAAAGATTCATTTTTCAAAACACAGTCAGGGCGGGAAGATATATGAAAAATGAATAAAAAGAACGAGCTTTTATTTTACAATATGTTTGTTATAAAAATAAATACATGTTTATGTAAATAACAGTACGAATGTTACATGTTATGTAAGCACCTTGGTTCATTCCATATTAAACTTTACAGCATAAATGCACAACTCCAAGTCCTAGACCATTAACTGTAGCCATGAGGAGCATTCATGCACTTTGCAACATCGAATGAATAGGACTAATGGGGTCCTATTAGACCTAGTCTAATAGAACAGAAATATGTTAGACACTGGTTAATCACTTTATGTTACTAAGAGTACATTTGTTAAAAACATGAAGGACTTGTCATCAGCCCAATAGATGGATGCATTTTAAAAATGTAGTGAGTTTATGTGGCAAAATTTTGATAGCAGGGAAGCTGCAGGGGGTGGCCACTGTGAAAAGAATCCAGAAGGTACCCCAGGTTAGATAAGGGCAAGTTTCAGCCAGCTCCAAAGAGACCCACTGCCGCCCAAGCCACCAATAGGTGATGTTGTTTGTGCCTCTCCGAGAGATTTAAGAAAGAGGAAAAACAACAACAACAAAACAACAAAAATCTGCTGTGGAACAGCAGTTGTGAGAGTAAGGAGTGAGAAGCAGACCTGCAGACCCCAAGGTGAGTGCAGCTGGAGAGCAGGAGGTGCTCCAGGCAAGCAGCAGCAGTTCCCCTGCAGCCTGTGGAGAGGCCCCTGGTGAAGAGGGTGGTTGAGGGAGGGTATTTATTAGTTTGTTTATTGTTTATCACTGCTCTAGCTTGTTAGTAGTAGGTAATAAATTACATTAACCTCCCTGTGCTGGATCTGTTTTCCCTGTGACAATAATTAGTGAGTGTTCTCCCTATCCGTATCTCAACCCTTGAGTCCCTTCCATTGTATTTTTTCCCCCTTTCCCTTTGTGGAAGGGGAGTGAGAGAGTGGTTGTGGTGGTGCTCAGCTGTCCAACTGGGTAACACCACCACAAAAGTGATGCATAAAAAAAGGAATAATTATTTTACTTTTCCATAGGTGTTTAAAATTATATAGGCACATATACACTCACACATTTGTAATTCCTTCTAAATGCATGGTCATTATTCTACTAAAACATAAATTAGTTTTCATTTATAGCTCTATTTATGTATAAATGAATAAATTAGGTCAACTTTTCCCCACAGATATTATAGACTGATCAGCACCCTGAGGAAAAGAACAATTATATTTGTAAGACGTAGAATTGGAATTTTGTATATTTGTAAATTTTTATGCTACTGTAAATGTGGTTAAGAGAAATGTCATTATTAGTCGTATTAACATGAAAGATTTTATATGAATGCCAGCAAGTAAAATTGGCAAGAATTCTTCTTGCATATCAGAACTATGTTTTATCTTCCTATTAATCTTTGTGATTTAACAATTTAAGATGTCATACAGGAACCTAACAAAAGGCATAATTTCAAACCTATAGATGGGGGGAAAAAAAAAAAAAAGTGTTTACCTTTAAAAAACAAAAGAGAAAAGAGAAAAAGCACTTTGAAATCTTTAAAACCTTTTAAAATTGCATGCCTGACAAATACTTTTTCATTTGGTACAAAATAAAGTGATAAATAAAATTAAAAAAATAATAATAAACCTGATAAAAAATTGACCAGTTAAACTAAATGTTATGATATGATATTACACAGAAATATTAAAATGTGTATTTAAATGCCAACTACTTATGAAATAAGATTTTAGCTGCTGACCCACTGATCTAGGACGCCTAGAAAGAACTGAAATCTTTTCTCATTGAAAATTTAATGTGATATTCAGAGTGGCATCACCACACTTACCTTATACGTGTAACATTTAAGCCAGGTACCTTTATTTTATTTGGTGGAAATCTATTCAATGTCATACATGGCCTCCATATATTTATTCATTCCACTGTGATAAAGAAGCTACATTTAGGTAAATAATTGCATCCTAATTGCATCTCAGCTGGTAAGCTAATCTGCTATGAAGGCGACTTAGATGTATTACTAAAATGTACAGGTCTTTTGTAAATGTCTAAAACTAATGAACCTACCACCTTAATGTAGGTATGTCCTCCAAAAAGGGAGAAATAGGATGCAGAGGAGACCAGTCTTTTTTCCTTTTTGACAGTAGACAAACATCATTACATGCTATTAGTCATCATGAGAATGACAATTCAAAAAAATGAAAATACAGATGTCACTTCATTTTAGTACTAGTATACATCAACATATTAAAGTAGGTCAACACCAGCATTCACACTTCAGTCTGATGAATACAAGGAAAAGAATAAAATGAACTTGGATGTTGACAGACAAAAAATAATTTCAACACTGAGTGTAAGAAGTTTCAGTGTAGCACTGTATAAAACAATTATTACTGAAAAGTCTTTTCAAGTAGTCTTTCTCTGAAGAGCTTTTCATGGAGAACTTTTTTTCTCATTTAGGTACTAACAATGTTAAATTCAGGATAAAACTTCATATCTCAAACAAAACACCACTGATGTTGTCAACCAAAACAATATAAACCTGAGAGTAAAAAGGTCTCTTTCAGAAATAGCAAGCAACTGGCTTTTGTGTTTGCTGCTTTATGCTTAAAATTAAGGATAGTGCTAGATTATAACATTATGTTTTTAAAAAAAAAAACTACAAAAAAATGATCCAACTTAAAAGGAGAGCAAATATAATGGCTTAGGATTATATAAAATGAATGGTTATACTGCAGAAAGAATTTATACTGAAAATAGAGTAGTATTTCTCTTTCTAAATATTGTTGTTTTGAGAAAATCTATGGCTTTATGTATAGAGAAATTAGCAATAAAGAAATGAGGATATAAAAAATGAAATCCTCCCAGAAAGTACTATTAACATATTTAGGAAACAAGTACTGGAACACAATCACATACTGCACATATTTTATGTGGAATTAAATATATATGTGTGTGTGTATATATAGTCTGCTTTAGGATGAACTAACATTTTTGTTTTAAACTGTCTGAAAGAAACATAATGAAAGCAAGGAATGAAATATGTACATTCATGGAAGTAAATTAAACACTGAATACCTAGGCAATAAGTCATATTTTTTTATTTTATTTATTTATTTATTTTTTCTGAGACAGTAATTTTCCCAAAGGAGAAAAAACATCTGGTAGCTAAGTAGCTGGGTTCTTGATGTTAGTATACTTCTTCAGACAAGTCTAGATGACAGAAAACATGGAGAAGTGACAGATTATTCAGAATCAATATGTACTGTGTGCAGTGAAAATGAATACAAATGAAATAGAAGAACTCCTACTACAGAGAAACCAGAGAAAACTAGATTAAAGAGGTAATTGCATGCTTTAATATTTGCATTTGCATTTTGTACTCTCACACAAAATATCCTCCTAACATTCAGACACTGGTTGGTAAAATATTGATGATTTGGGGATTTTTTTTTTTTTTTTTGGGGGGGGGGGGGGGGAATTTTCTTATCTCCATTGTTTAAAAGTATAATTTGCTTCCTTGAAGAAACAAGACTCCTTGTAGACATTACTACACAGAACAGGTTTACACTTGTGCTTCTTTGATACTTGCCTCCTTGGTGTGAATAGAGAGCCAAGGAGGGAGAGAGAAAACTAGATTTAGCTCCAAAAGATGTCTCCAGTTATGGTTATTAAAGATTGATTATAAAGAATCATTTGTGAACTGTATGGCTACATCTATACCATTGAATTAAACACTGTCAGGATTCTTGTATTTTTTCTACTCTATTTTATTCTATTATCTCTCCTCCCCTCCCCTCCCCTCCCCTCCCCTCCCCTCCCCTCCCCTCCCCTCCCCTCCCCTCCCCTCCCCTCCCCTCCCCTCCCCTCCCCTCCCCTCCCCTCCCCTCCCCTCCCCTCCCCTCCCCTCCCCTCCCCTCCCCTCCCCTCCCCTCCCCTCCCCTCCCCTCCCCTCCCCTCCCCTCCCCTCCCCTCCCCTCCCCTCCCCTCCCCTCCCCTCCCCTCCCCTCCCCTCCCCTCCCCTCCCCTCCCCTCCCCTCTCCTCTCCTCTCCTCTCCTCTCCTCTCCTCTCCTCTCCTCTCCTCTCCTCTCCTCTCCTCTCCTCTCCTCTCCTCTCCTCTCCTCTCCTCTCCTCTCCTCTCCTCTCCTCTCCTCTCCTCTCCTCTCCTCTCCTCTCCTCTCCTCTCCTCTCCTCTCCTCTCCCTCTCCTCTCCTTTTCCCATCCCATCCCATCCCATCCCATCCCATCCCATCCCATCCCATCCCATCCCATCCCATCCCATCCCATCCCATCCCATCCCAAGAATAATACCAAAAAACAGAGACTTTTTTTTTTTTTTTTCCCAGTCTGAGATGGTTAGGAATGGAGAAAAATCATTGTGTAGTGCAATGAAGCAAGTCATTCACAACCATAGGCTACAACTACTCTATTAAATTGCAAATCCCTCAGAACATTGTCTGTCAGTGAGGCCAACAGTCTATGGATTAGCTCATATATACACTAATGAACTCCTGTAGTCTCCAAACTCCTTTCTGTGACATTTTCTGTTGCCTCTTCACCCTCTCTACTGTAAGATTTCTTCTGCTGCTATTGCATGTCATTGCTTGTGACTGATATTTGCTTCTCTTTCTTACTAGAACTGAACCACACTGTTGGGACTTGGTTGATCCCATCCTGAGCCAGTCCTGTGTCATTAGTCCAAAGGGAAGAAACGTTCCATCTGGCCCTGTGTGAAGTTGCTTAGGTTTGATCTATTAGCTGAGAGTGAGGTGATTTCATGTTGTACCACACTTCATGCAATGGTTAACAGAGATTATTTTTATTTCCAGTTCAAAACAGTCTAAGTAAATTAGATAGCTGAGCAAAACTAACAAATGGGGTGCTTTAACTGTCAAAGAATAAAAGGAATACTTGTTTTCTGCGTCCCAAATTTTTTGTCAGGAGACAGGCCTCTGAAATCAGCTCAGACCTGAACTAAAATTTTATATGCTGTAACAAGCTGGTATTTTCTTGAAATGGCCTGTTCAAGAGAGTTCTCTAAATTCCACCTTAATAGACCTTTATGGCCCTTATGTTTTGCTGAATGCAATCATATTACTGTGGCACAACAGATTATCCTGTAACATAATGAACAAATGCTCACAGTCAGCAGCAAAGCATAGAGTATATGGATTTAGAATTCAGTTATTTTCTCACACCTAGATCTTACTTATGGAGTCATCCAGTAGGCTGATTTATCAAGATCAGTGGTTTTCTTTTTGATTTCAATAGATTTTTTTGGTGTGTATTATACTGTTATATCTGCCATTTTATTTTATGGGTTCACGTGAGTTAGAAACAGTAGCAGAAAAGAGCAACAACTAAATCTTCAAAAAAGCTCCATCTGTTTGTACATATGACCCTAAACTACACTGGGTATGGTGTTGAAATTGACTGTCATCTTTGCTCTGCCTTCAACAAAAATGAAGACTTAAAATGAAAATGTGTTCTTCAGATAACATACAGAATAATTTATGTACCACAGTGACATAAAATGTTGTTTTTTCTTATCTGCATAAACCCATCTGTGCAATAGAGAATTTGACAGGAATAGAAATTTGAAGGCAAGGGTGGGAAATATCTATGTACTGACTAAACCAAGCCAAGCGAGGCTTGGTTTAGTTCACAAGCATGCGAACAATATACAATTTGGTCTACTGGCTGTGTGGAAGGGACTAAATGATTTGGATGAGTGACCAAAAACCTCACTATTTTTCTCATTAGTATGATGAGGATGGCTGAACATGTTCTGTGCCTTGGCTGATCAATTTCCATGTTGATTTTGAAGTGATGTTGCTTCTGTCTTAAAATTTGAGAGAAGAAAAAAGTGTTAATACTATAGTATTTAATACATTTATAGTTAAGTATAATGCAAACAGATTTTTTTGTTTGTTTGCTTCCAGGTGACCAAATGTTTTTTGTTTACCTTAGTAAACAAATAAGTGTCTGTTCACAATAAGTGTCTTTCAGAATAACAAATACAACCTGATAGCTTGATAAAACGATGGTGAGATAATAATGTGGCCTTTGGTGTAATTTTCAATATAATGTATTGCATTCCTCAGTACCAGAACAATATGTTTTAGAAGCAGAAGTGTATTATTCTTCTGGAAAAAAAAAAATAATAATAATATATATAGATGTGAAATGTCAAATAATAAGCTATATTTTCCACTTAAATTTAGACTTTTTTCTTTTTGCAGGTCATAGTAAATGAGATCACACTGAATAACACTTTAGAATTCCATCTACTGCTTATAGATCAGCATACCTACTTATTTATTTATTAAATATTATGTGGTATTATTAAATACCACATTATGTAATAACACTACTTATTTATTTTATATTTAAACAATAAACATAAAAAATAATAATTTCATTCTCAAAAAAAAAAAAAATGTATAATTGCCTAAAGTTCTTAAGTAAAATAAAGATCACACTATACTCTGAAATGATTTTTGATACAACTGAGAATCTGAACAAATATTTTCACCAAACAGGACTCAAATAAAATACACACACATATATATATCTATATATACATATATGTATATATATATATTCTGAATAGTTATTTGTCTAAATTCTGGGGATTTTTCTTAAATGAAGCATACTTATGGAGTTAATCATAAATAATAAACCTGAGAATGTTCAGTTCATTGCAAATGTACACAAGTTCAGAGAAGTAGGCTCTGCTTTAAGTGTTTACAAAAGTCTCCTTGTTATTTGTCTACTATTTTATAAAAAAATACATCACTGTAAATCATGCTAATCATACAAACGTTTTGGTCAGTAATATTTTTTTAAAGACGTGGGTAAAATAATAATCATCAGAAGAACCCTTAACAGCAATGTGAAAATGATTCTTTTCCTGAAACAAAGACAAGAAGAAAAGTTGCAAGTGAAAGCTTTCATTAGCATTTAGATTTCCCAAAACTGATTCATTTGCATTCTCTGCCTCTCATCTTAGTTGTTCTTCCTCTATTAGCAGTTATATATACCATATATATATTATGGTACAGTTATATTATACATAAACAATCCTTTAATTCATTTCAATTTTGAACTCTGGAGATGTCATCATTTATAATGCATTTTCTAGTTTCATATTACATACCTTTTTCAAATCCCTAATGAAGACAGATATAAACAGCTTTCCTCTTGGGCCTTACAAAATGTGTATATTTTACCTCAATTCAAAACTCAGACTATGTCATAAACTGCCAAATATCTATATTTATCCAAAACATTCAGAATTTCAGGAAAAGTATTCTGCTCATAAGGACAAGGTGAACCCAGCAAGACTTCAGATAAAGTTAAATCACAGAACTCTCTCTGGAGAGAGGCCACTGTATGCCATATCATTTCTGTAGTATCTTCTTGATGGTGAGAGGTTATTATTTCTTAAGTCCTCTGCTGTCTGGATACCAATACCAACAGATATGATATGAGCGTATATGTCTACATATTTTTCAGAGGAAAATAAAGGTTTCTTCTTTTGACAGATATCCTTGCCATGGTAAGATTTTTTGCCTAGGATTTTGTTTGTTTTTAATATTTCTTGTTTTATCATAGGCATGACTGCAAAAGTGAAATTGTAGGTAATCCCTGTTAGCTAAGAGACAGAAAAATAACAGGATAGATATCATGATGCATGAGTAGAAATTTCCTGAAATTAATAGGAAAAATCTCATTTGACATTATTTTCCACACAATATTTTCCTTATTTAATCATTACTATCCAGTTCAGTGCATTCTGTTAATTAAAATCTAGAACATATGTGATTCAGCTCCTATTCTCAGTGGAATTCTTTCTTTGGCTTCAGTGTTTATGGAACTCTTATCTTCCTAGAACATCTGAAATCTGAATTTAAACCTTTGTTAATTTGTAGTGGATATGTAAGAGATATATTACTTTTCTAGAATTTTAGACCTTTCTGAGGGATGAAAATTCCATTTCCTATCCATAATTTTCAGGTTAGAGTGTTCTCATGGCAATATGTTTGTTCTTATTTGAGTTGTGTGTCTATCCAAACTTGTGCTGGTTAGCATTTTTTTGTAACCTCATAATGTTAATCTCACACTAATTCCTGTAGAATGAATTACATCAAACTTTTACACATATAGACAAAAGCAAAAGAACGCATTAAGTGACTATGACGTTTTCCCAGAATCTTTCACTAGCCAGTTCACTCAGTGCATAAAACTACCTTAAACATTCCCCTTTCTTGTCTCAATGAACTCAGCTGAGAAGAGTAACTACTAATTTTTCAGAACAAAAATATTTATTTTTGTGATTAAGGTCTTTTTTTACTAATTACTGATGAAGTCCTATGGAAGACATTTCTGAGCCTCACTGCTGCTGTTATAAGTGTCTCTTGGCTGCCACTGGAAGCAGATGGTAGGCTGAGAAGATTAAGATCTGAGTACCTTGAAGGAAATAAAAGCAGTAAAGAAAGGTAATTTAAAGAGTGGTAACTGTAAATCACATTTTCAGCATCATGGTTGTAAAACTAGGCTTTGATCCCGGAAGAGAAACTTCTCACACAGAGACCTGTACTTAATATCATAATATGTGATGGTACTCAAAGTCTCCAGGGTAGATTCTTTGCCAAAGCCCCCAGATATCATATTCCTTATCCCTTTTGGAAACTAAAAAATATGTTGAGTCAAACCAATGGTCTCTTAAGTCCAGTATTCTCTTTGAAAATGGCCAAAAGTGCCAGAGGAAGAGTGTATGAATAAGGGAATTATTTGTGATTTTTTTTTTTCTCCAATACTTTACCAATCTTCACTTACTCTGCCACATATGATTTTATGTAATTCTTAAATGTTGGTGGATTTTTCTTATGTGCACATGGTAGGAACCACAGCAATCTGATATAGCAATCATACACGTCTTGGAAGATGACTTCTACTACTTTTTAGGTACTTGTTATGTTGTATAGATGCTGAATAATAAGTGTACGGGATCTGAAATTCTCTGTGAAGGTGCCTGGCTGTCACTTTTGGCTACAAAGAGAACCATTGTTGTCTCAGCTTGTGCTGGTTAGCATTTTAGGTGTCTAAGTAGGCACCTGAATTAGTTGTCTGAGGATATACATTTTGAAGTTGACATTTACCTTTAGAAGATAAATTATTTCCAAGTGTTGAGTGGGCTGGCAGGGCAGTCTACACATGAGGTAGGAGTAATGTTATTTACTGTTATAATTGTAGGATATACTACCCAGAAAAACCTTACTGAAATATCAAACTTTTTTCCCAATGATATTACTGTCAGCAATAAAAGCAGGATTCAGATTTAAAGAGGTCAGTACTAACAAAGTGTCTCCAGCCTGAAATCAGAAATCCAGAAAAATTAACCTTCCAATGCTTAATGAAAAGCTTTTTGGCATTTTCAGACTTCAGACTGAGTTCATTATTATTATTATTATTATTATTATTATTATTATTATTATATTCTTTTATTAGCTTTAAACCAACATCAACATTTTCACTAATGGGAGAATAATCCAACATGGTAAATTACCTAAATGGTAAATGCCTAATTCTTCATCTAATTTTGATTTTATAATATTTCACTCAAAGTTTAGGATTGTCAGTTCTTGCTGGGTAACAAAGTTAAGTTTGAACCACACTGCTTTTATGGCATGAGTTACTTCTGCTCATTGCTCTTTACGCCTGTTCCAGTCATGCCATTCCCCTATCCTTGTCCTTGTTCCTTGTCCTGCTCCTTGATGCTATCCATGCTGGGTAGCCCAGCAAAGATATTAACAGATTCTTATTGCAGACCTGAGCAAATGTGGGATTCTTCTGAATAAAAAGGACTGAGAACAAAACACAGTCTTCTACCGTATATAAGATTCTGTTTTGGATCAAATGAAACACACATAGGCAAGAGTCCGCTCTTTTATTTTTTTTTATTTTTTAAGTTCTAGTCACTGAACCCCGGTGCTAAAGGCTATTAAATGAAGTTAAGTGGCCATGATTTATGGACTAAATTAATCTACAACATTACAATTGCAAATTTTTCTCCATTTTATGTTAAGACTCTCTTTTTGATAGCCTGTCAGTCATAATACAAAATGAAGCATATAAACGAGACTTCTGATCATCTCACCTTTCTTCTGCAGTCAGAAACAGCATATTCTGCCTTTTTTGGGGAAGGGTTCTCTTTGGAAATCCTGCTGGAGAGAGCAGAGAAAGCCTGGAAATTTTATTTTTTATGTTAGACAACAGCCACCAGGCCCACACAACAATGCCCTTTTTTTTGTTGTTGTTATTTATTCATTACATCCTGAGTCAGAAACAAACTTGTTTTATTCGTTTGTTTTACATACAGGTTGAAAACTGTGCACATTAGAGTTTATGAACAAAAAAAGGCTAATGATATTTGGAAAACAAACAAACAAACAAACAAACATTATCAGTAATAGTTTTTAGTTTTTTGTAAACTGAGAAACAGCAACCTATTTGTATTGCAATGTGTCAAAATATTACAGTTATTGCTCTAAAAAAGGCAAGGTCTAACTTAAGAACACATATATACTGGTGAAATAATCAATGTCATTATCAGACATAAATAGGGGATAAAGCTGTCCCTTGATTTTCATATCAAAGTATTTTCTATCTAGATATATAACTGATAAAGAAGCAGACTAGCTAAAGCTATTTATTTTTGCATTTTGTTAGCAATTATGAAAGAAGGCAAAGCTATTTTGAGGAGAATAAGAGAATATTCCAAGAGTTACTGAAAATAAGATTGAATGGGAACCAAGCATGGTACAGAAGATAAAGAGTAATATGTTTAAGGAGATAAAAATATAATATGTTTAAAACTATTTAACATGTACATTATTCTTTATAACATAAATATATATGTACCTTTACAAGGCAATTTTATGTTGCTTGACAGGCTTAATGTTAACCTAGAGACCTTTCTAAAAGCTGGGAAAAAAAACTGAATTAGAAAACATTTTCAATGTTTTTAATAGTTTCATGTCTTACTGAAGAAAAACTATTTTACATCCTATTCATAAACAAACTAACTAACTAACTAAACAAAACAAAAAAAAAAAGTGTTAAGACCACAGTGAAGATGATCAGTTGAAAAGAAAGTTTGAAAAATATAGCACAAAGGCACACTTATGCACATAAGTCAAAGGCTTATTTGTTATAAATATTTATTTATAAAGGTTAGTAAATGCCTTGAAACTGAGAGTCTGACATGTCTGTAGTGTGCAAAGGGGAGAAAATGGAGTTGAAAAAAGCCTCCACCTGTCTGAGGTGTTATAGCAATATGATTCAGAGTGAAAAACTGTTCCAAATACAGCTCCAGGATAACTCCAGTGCAACTCATTTAGATGTCCCTGTTTCATACTCCACTGCACATTACATGCATGCTGAGGATTAACTTCTAAAGTGTGTTTGGGCAGCTTTGTTCAAGAAAGGAGAAACTTCATTATTCAAATTTTGCTGTTAGTTGTTGGAAATAGAGAGTAGGATTGAAAGGCATATGAAAGAAAAAAATGTGCTTATATCTGTCTCTCTGATATAAAATTTCCATGTTTGAACCCAGCCTTTTTTTAGGATCTGTATGCAACCGAGCTAGAACTATGTTTCTTTAGAATAGGGTTCTCATTTAAGAGGCATTATATTTTCTTTTGTTGCAGTCATTATGTGAGTCAGCCATTGAAAAGCTCCAATAAAACATGATAGAGAATCCATTACAGAATACTAGATAGTAGATACTAGAGATAATAGAGAATACATTACAGAAAATTTCTTGAGTGACAGAATACATTGTCCTCAACTGGTCAAAGTATTATTTAGCTAAATAAAATTTGATTGCCTGAGAAAATATATTGGGAAAGTAGAAAATTTATTGAAATTGGAATAGAGCTGGTTTTACTAGTAAATTTTATGTGATTATACATATGCTCAGATTTATATGTCAGGTATGGTTTTTTGTTTAGAAATAACTTTTCATTTGAAAAACTAAACAATAATGCAAAATTTTGTTTTGAACTGCAAATCTAGACTGCAGTAAAAACAGGAGCTAAAATAAGAACTGATGTTTAGAACTACTTTCATCTCTAGGTCTCAATTATGCAGGTAAATTGCATTTAAATTTAATCTTTATGTTATGGTCAGAAGACTGCATGACCATCTACTTAAAACTTCAACTTAAAACTTTAAAGAATAATCTATTAAGACAATTTATTCTTCAATCTTTCTAAGCCTGAATATCTTTCTCTGTTCATATATGTCCTGAATATCTTCTTTCCTTTATATGCACCATATTTGTATACATTTTTTACCTTCGTAAAACAAAGTTTGCATTTTTTAGATCCATTAAAACACAAAATACTTTTTCAGTTTCACAGATTCATCATCTTCTTTTAAATATCAGCCAGAACTACGCTTATTGCAAAATAAACATGAATGTAATTAGGAGTATGAATGTAACTAGAAGTATGAATGTAACAATCGAAAGCTCCCCTCTGTTCAGTTGTCATGGCTGATTATCTTAAAGGAAAAACTGTCTGCGTAGAAGAACCAGACTATGTGAAGTCAGGAGCAAACGTCCTGTTGACAGTAATATGACCAAGATTTCCACAGAGTAAACTATACTGACGTAAGATGAGATTCTTTTTTTTTGAAGCAGCTCAACCCCTAAACTACATGCTTCTGACTAGTCACCAAACTATATCTGACAACTTTAAGAATCTCATCTGTAAATCACAGCTGCAGCATAAACCCTGCAAACGTATATGAACACAATTAAGTGAATGTCCTCCAGAGAAGTGAGAGTCAACCCCAAGTCAAGAAGGAATAAAAATGCATCAGTGCTTAATTTTACTGTCTAACTTTTAGTCCCACTCTCTAGCTTTGAGGCCTAGGATTTTCTGGCATCTCTCAAAAGAACTCATCTTAGTTCTGTGAATGAGAGCCTGTTAAAGTAGTTAACTGAAAATATTGTGGAGATCACAACAATGCCCCTTCCCTTTCATCTGGTCACTTTACTGAGCCTTTGAAAAGGTCCTTTACACTCTGGGCTTGAAACTTAGAATTTCACAAAAGATTTCTTCAAAAAATGGAGACAGATGAAGTGTAGGAATGTCCTACACATTTTTTAGGCACAACTTTTTAGGACCTAAAATGCCTAATGGGGAACCACAACAGAGAGGAAAATTCTCATAATTATAAACCTGTTATGTGAACTTTTCATAAACAAAATTTGAGAGATGCAAAACACTTATCAAGAAGATTCTGGGAATAAACAGCAGCAACTGATATGGTTAAATGTCTTTTTTCTTTTCTCTCTTTTTTTTTTTTTCTTTTTTTTTTTTTTTTTTTCCCATTATTCTGTAAGGAGACATCTAACAATGTTCGCAGTATAATTGCTAGTCTATATTTCAACATCATGATAATTGGCATCACTCTTAATCTCAGTATCCTTTCTGGTGTCCAAGATGATATATTATTTAAAATGTCCTAATAAGTCTATTTCATATACAGGTTTTGAGTTACTTCAGAACTCGGATGTGGAGAGAGGGAAATCTAGGTCATCAAGATTAATGAACCTAATTCAGTATTGGGATGAGAAATTAAAGCAAACTGGTTAACCCTGTTAAATATCTTGAATATTTCAAACACAGACAATGCAAAAGTATGTTTCCCTGAAACTATATCTACAAATAGTCATATTAAATACATACATAACACATATAGGAGAGAATGTGTATGAGAGACACAGAGACAGGTACACAGAGAAAGAATTGCATTTAACTGCTTAATTGTTAGCATCACTTCTGTGGATTGAAGAATAGATCAGACCTGTGAAGACTGAAACAGATCATTGTCTAATTCATTGAATTGCTTTTTGAAAAGGTGAGGATAAGAAAAATTA
This sequence comes from Aythya ferina, assembly GCF_964211825.1. Lineage (NCBI taxonomy): Eukaryota > Metazoa > Chordata > Aves > Anseriformes > Anatidae > Aythya > Aythya ferina. The sequence continues at coordinate 75,264,565 of NC_140296.1, forward strand.
GGGACCTTTTTACCTTACTCAATCTGTTCAATTCAGAGAAAAAAAAAATCTCTTCTAATGAAAGAACTTGAGTACTTGAACTCAGGATGTAACTGGTGCACAAATATTTGCAGGAAGTTATTTCAAGAGTGAGATGCAAACACAGATATGGCATTTTGTAGACATGTGGGGGGAATACTTTGTTTTACCTTCAGTGTTCTAATGTATTTTTAAAAGTTAAAAGGTTTTTGTGTATATATATATATTATGTATATGTGTATATATATATGTACATATATATTATGTACATATATGTACAGATACATATGTTTATATAAGTATATATATATTTATTTGTATGTATGTTTGCATTTTGTTTCGTACTTTTATATATAATAGTCAAGGTCTGACATAGCGCAATCTTGAAGCTAGGATACATAATTCATGTATCTGGCTCTTAAGAATGTGTCTTGATTTTCGTTACACACACACATTCATTACATGTAAGAGATGCTGGCTCCTCACACCAAATATGTAGGAGTCTAAGTAGCATTATATGTCAAGTTACATTAGAGAATATTGCCTCTCTTTCTTCAAAATGAGTTGTATACTGAAATACATGTTTGGATTCAACTATTTAAAACTACTGAACTAGGAAAATCAAAGCAAGGTAATACCTATATAAGGATTATCATGCACTGTGAAAAGTTATAATAAAGATATAATTATTACACCAGCAAGCCTGTATTTTTTACCCTCTGCATTCAACATATATTTCTATCTCATATTCTATGTTACCTTAATAAAAATTTGCTTCTGGACTTCTCTTCCCATCACCACTGTATTTGATAATGAATACACCTTTATTAATGTATCACCCTACATTTTCTGTCAATAAAGGAGTTCTATTTTGGTAGTGGAAGACAAGAACAGGTAAGATAAGCGTGAAAAGGCTCTGCAAGATCAAGTCTCTAATTTGAGATTTCCAGTACCTGGAAATCTCAATTTTTCAGAATGCTCAGCACTGAATGGCACTTATGTCCAAAACTCAGCTTCCTCTCATTCCCATTTGTTACTGTGACTGAGCAGCATGTCCATCAATTAGATATCAGGTCATCAAGCTGAGCATCCAGGAAATAAGAAACGCATAATACCAACCATCTGTGAAGAGAGAGATTAAGTGACTTGACACAGGAGTTTTCCAGAGAATCATTCATTTGCTTTGACTAATGAGACCTTTTCCCTCTGCCTGCAATCACATTAGTCACTCTTTCTAAATTCAGCAACAAACAAGAATACTACAATCAACAGCTTTCTTCACCACATAATGCTGACTTTGTAACAGGAGATCTACTCGGCGCATTCAGTGAAGGAAAAGAAAAAATAAAAAAGAAACAAAAAATAGTACATAAATATATAAAGATAACCTCAATATTGTCATATTTCAACATATTATGAAATCTTTTTTTTTTTTTTTATTTTTTTACATGGTGGTCATTGTAAATCTCTACTCTTTTAAGTAGTGTGCACTGGGAAACAACATTTTTTAGTTTTCCTTAATACAGAAATGTGAATAAAATGTTAATTTTTTTTAGGCACAATACTTAGGAGATATAAACCTTCACAGTCTCCAGTAGTTTCTCTCTCTCTTCTGTTTAGGGACATTGGAGGAGTTGGCTTCTGATTTAAGTTCCTTGTTCAAGTCATTGTAAAAAAAAATAATAATAATTTGATCCTATATTCTGATAATGCCATTTTCATACAGCCATTATGCTATCTTTTTATTGTCCTTTTTATTGTCCTAACACTCATGTTGTTATTTTTTCTGTTCATGAAGCAAAATGATACTGCTTCAGTATACTATTAATTGCCAACAATTTGCCCATAGGTATTGTTTTTCTCATATGCAGTACACAGTGCAAGAAAACTCATAGATATTTTTTGGTAACTTTTCAGTTTTCAAAGGCTGATACATCTGTACACTCTTGTTACAGAGCTGATGAGACAGGACATATCTGAAAAGGACACATCTAAAAAATACAGTGTATTCAAGCACATGCTTGTATCCCACAGAGCCCCACTAATCTTATTTGCCAAAAGCTTTCACACTCTTGTTCAAACAATGATCACCATCTCAAAGCTTGAGCCCACCAGGCAAAAATACAATGCAGAGAAGGAAAAGAAGAGCAATATGATATGAGATGTGAGAATAGTAGAGAGTAATAGTAGAAAATCAGATAATGAGGTCTTGGCAAACTATGGCAAATATCCCATGGAAAAAATGATATTATGATAATAATAATAATCTTGCATTGCAAGATTCTTTTCTCTGAGCCTGTATAATCCCAGAGATAGAAAGGATGTCATAGATCTCATTATGTGGTCTGAGACCAGACTGGACTAAGGTATCTGATGTTGAAAACAGATAGAGACAGACATAAGCATGAGATAATTCAGCAAACTTTGCAGCTAGTGATACAGTCACTCCTTTCTTGCTCCAGAGAGGAGTGCATATAAACATGCCCTTGAACATTTTTTTATTTTTATTTTCTGAGAGTCTCTTCTTTTAATTGCCAGTCTGGGGAAAAGCTCCTTTTGCTTTCAGTGATAAGAACAGGGAATCTCAGACCAAGATTCACACCTGATTATGCTCAGATCCATCTGCATAAATCCTAGATGGATCCCCAGCTTTCAGCTGAACATCAGAGAACATCACAACAGCCTATAGGTCTGACGGCCAGCAACAGGAGGAGTCAGGCTGTGTTCTCCTCCTGAAACTCAACCCTTTGTGCATGGGTGTTATGAAACTCACTAGTGAACTTTGGGTTGGAATAACCAGTGAGGGCCACATTGGAAAAGACCAAGATGAATTGAGGTAGTCAGGGACTGGACAAAGAGCCTGAGCTCATTTTCATGTGCACTGTGAACATGTGTGCTTGAATAGAGGGAGGGTGTGTGTATGACTCAGTGGTGAGCTCAGCCCTGCTTAGCCAGAGAGAAGCAGTGTCATGGGGCTGTCTGTCTGCTCATGTTTTTGTGACTGTGATTGGTGTTTGAGGGGTACTGCAAAAGTACTAGTGCTGGTCTGTGTGGCTGGCCACGTTAGTGTCCCCTGTGTGTAGTATGACTTGTGTCATATACTCTTGGAGTATATCTTCAGCATCAGTGCTGCTGGACTTGCGAAGAGGAGCAACAGCAGCACCCATCAGACTGGTGTGGGTGAGACTTCTGGGTCTGTGAGCACTTCAGATTCAGCTCTGATGGTCCAGGAAGAAAGAACCCACAGGGTACCAAACCATGTTGGATTCAGCTACTCCTTAACGAAGACAAGTGTGCCACAGAATGGAAGGCTGGTCTACAAACTAGTAATTCCCACAGTGATGCCGATAGCATAAGAAATAATGTTTAACCTTTGAGATTTCTGGAAAATTCATGCTTAAAAAAAAAAAAAAAAAAAAAAAACCAGTCTGAGCAAAAAAGGTTTTGAGACCTGTTCCCATCATAACATCAGTTCCGATACCTGTGGAGAAGTAACTGGTCAAATGTAATGAGTCTGCCAATGTTTCCTTGCATGTTGATTGTGCCCAGCCTGAAAAAGGATCCTGAGGTGGATGAATTGTGGATGAACCTGTGTGTTTTATTCTCTTCCTCCTAAATGTTCTCATAAAGATTTTGAAACAGAAGAAGGCTGGTTGAAAAAATAAAAAGTAGTCACAAGAATGAATTTATGCAGCCAATGTATGAAACACCAAAACAGTTACTGTTGGAAATAACCATTCCACTTCTGATTTTTCATACCTTCTCTTTAACGAGCATCACTAAGATACTTTCTAAAAGTAAGCTATCAACTAAAGATCATAACTCTTGTGAATACTAAACCTAGATATATAATAGATGCATTTTTAATAGCCCATTATAATTTTCCTGATTATATCTTCTCATGACAAATTTCCTAATAACTTTTTCTCTTGCAGCTTTACTAAGGCTTATGATGTCAATTAATATATATAATCAACATAAGTTGATTTTATTAAAAGTAAAATTTTATACTCCAAAATTAGCCTTCTGATACAACCAACCAGATGATGGAAAGACTGAATTTAAAAGCTTGCTAATTTTCTAAGTATATCAGCTGGTCCAATGAAAGATGTCATTTCACACTACAAAATTCACCAGTACTTGAGAACATCCATCTGTTACAGTATTGCTAGTTCTTTACATTTTGCTATGATTTTCCCCAAACTTTGACCTATGGCCCCATGAGAATCTTATTTTTTTTTCTAAATGACAAAGCCTTCATCAGAACATTCTCCAGATTTGAACTTTAAAAAGACATTAACAATCTCTGAAAGATGTATGGAAATTTTAACTGTGCTTGGATTGTGCTCTTAGAAAATGCACTGTCTGAGGGTTACAACACACTTGCTTAAGGGCAGTACTCATCACCAAGACACCCATGTTTTAGTTCTGCCTTCTGTAAATCTCACAACCTTCATAGTCAAGTGTTTGTGGTAGGCTTTGAGTCATCCATTTTCCCCTTGAAAAAAAAAGACAATTATTTTGTTTCTGAAGTAGAAAAATAATTACCATGTTTGACCTGGTAACTATTTCTTCTATTTTTTTTAAGACCTCTGTTTACTGCCTTTGTAGTTTATGTGTCACATCTGTTTTTAGATTACATCTATTTAGAAGCAGAAAAAAAAAAAAAGCCCTTGTGAAAAGGCTTCACACAATTCCTGTGAACTGTGCTTAGATGACCATCATTTTACCTTTGTGTGTTTACTCAAGGTTTTGCAGGTGAACAGAAGTTAGTCCTACTAAAATTCTGAGCTGACTGGAAGTGGTATGGAAGCACTACTGTGCAGCTGAGCCTTAATAAACTCAGTCTCTTTTCAGCAGGATTTAGCACTACACTAAGCACTATGGAAACCTTATAGTATAAGCATCCATCTGCTTGGACTAAGCAATCATTTTGTAAAAAAAAAAAAAAAAAAGACCAGTGACTCAGTTATTATAGATTTGTAAACAAAATCACATTTATCTGCTCATAAATTTATTTCTGTTGCTAGGGTTTCATTTGTTGGTGGGAATTACAAATTCAGTTTCTGTGAAGGTTTCAGACACTAATGTGAGAAAAATCTTTTTATCAGTTAATAGACTTTTATACACTTTTATTATTCTCCTTCTGAAGAACGTGTAGTTTAGGCTGCTAAAATTCATTGGAAGGGAAGACAGAACAAACTAATATGAAACAAAGCTATAGGAAAAGCTATAGGTAAGTCATAATAATAGTAAACTTAATGCTGTCTCAGGAGTGGTCTCCATGTTCATATTACAGGGATGAGAAGGCATGTGGCCAAGACAGGGATAATATGATGTAAACGTGTGTGATGCATCTGACTGTGGATAGGTGGGGGGTGGACAAAGACTGGAATTCCTAGGCTCCTTTCATTTGATAGAGCATATACATACCTCCTGGGGCTAATTACCATGGGGCAAAATGCTTATCTAATACAACTTTACTGCTTGTTTTGTATTATAATGAGTATTTCTACACATCCCTGTATTGCAGACATCATTGCTATTTTGTTTCTGCTGAACTAATTTAGTTCATTCTTTCCCATAATGGATGGATACATATTTTTGCTGTCTCTTAGTTTAAAAGGTTAATATAGGTAGTTAATACATCCGCTATATTATTTATAATTATATGAAAAATTATTGTGTAAGAAAATTATTATGCAGTAATAACACCTTAATCCTAGAAACACAACTTATTAATTACAACTTCCTACTTTTGATTTCTTATTGTTTCAATGAAAATGGTAGAATCCTTTTTTTTTTTTTTTGTGCAAAGTCACATGGAATAGTTAGATGCAACATTTTGCTAAAATGTATGTTATTGGTGCATAACTTCTATCTTTTTACTCTCAAAAGAAACACTGCCTGTCAGCAATATCTGTAATTTTTGAACTAGAATAATTTTATTTCTCATTAAGAGATTACTGCCTACTTTATATATATATATATATATATATATATATATATGGAAAAAAACCTTTAAAACACTCTTACAGATTTCCTAAGACTTGTTTTCTCTCCTCTCTTTTGATTTGTGACAAATGAAATGATACTTTTTTCACCTACTCTTTTGAACAATGTCTTTTTGGTAATTCAGATCCTTTTTCCTCCTTAGGTCTCTTTTCCTTATGTGTTTTATTCTGTCTCTGTGTACTCCTGCTAAGACTTCATATTTGTTACTAGGTCATCCATCACAGATGCCAGCTATCCCACCTTTTTTTTTGTCAGACAGCCTCCACGCTGTCCTTTTATTATTAGATATCTTTGCCTTCTCAAGTGCTAGGCATTCTCCACATCTATTAGGTAGTGTACTCAACAGAAGAAAAAAAAAAATGCTATAGCTTATTTTACAGAAAAACAAAATAAACATCACAAAGATAAGACAAATTTCCTGTTTATTCTTGTAGTTGAATTTCTACCAAGATAAGTTATGAAAAGCAAAAATAATAGTAATAATTACTGTATATTTCTGAGAAAATTGGAAAAATACTGGCTCATGACAACAGAGAAAACTGCACTTATACAGGTATAGTTATCCTTGTACACATTTTTATTTGAATCTCCCCTAGGTAGAATAAGTATTGCCTTTGTTATCCAACCAAAAGTTATCAATTAGATGTTGACTTCAAAATCAAACTCTTCAATATAATTAATAATAGACAGTTATGAGAGAGAGAGAGATTTTTCTTTGTTGGACTCAAATTCAAAGTGCTAAGTGTTATTATAATTTGAAATTGTATTACCATTCACTAGCTGTTCTAATTCAGTCTGTCTTGAAGCCAGAAGCTAGCTAGATGTAGATTATCTTCTTGCACCACATGTTAAAACTCCACTTTTACCAACTCTTCCTTCCTCAAATACAAACAAACAAACAAAAACAATAACAGCAAAAAAAGCCCACCACCACCACCAAACTCTAACATCAGGAGCATTTGCATTGACTATATCCTTTTGGCTGTCAGCCTCAAGAAACTAACATCTTTTACAAAGAACTTCTTACCCTATAAATGAAATATGAATGTTATCATCTGTCAGCAGACCTCAGGTCCTTTACACTTCCATATATAGACTAAGAAAGCAAAACAAAACAAAACAAAAAACCTCCTACAGAAAAATTAATGTCATGTGGCCATTTTATTCTGTGAATAAAGGGACATAACTAAAGGAATATGAATCACTTATTTAAGGGCAAAACATTGTGAAACTCTGCTAAGATGTAGGCTCCACTTTGTCACTCAGATAATCTAAGGAAATATTTGTCAAAAAATCTTTAGTGCCATAACTCATTTATTTAAAAAAAATCCTTTCTATACCCCATAAGGTCCTATAATAAGTTTTGGAGGAAGTTTCACATTATTCAGGGTGTTGCTGCTTAAACTGAGTTAAAAATTCCTGTGACACTTCTGCAAGTTTTTATTTTTGTCCACTGGTGTAGGACCAGGAAAGATCCAAATGTGTTTCTAATATTTAGTTTTCTTTTTCTGATTTACTGGATTTTTAACTGCATGCCTTTGTTCATTATTTATAGTTACGTATTTTTAAGAGCATGGAGGTGCTCAGAGGGGTGGTGGAGTCACCATCCCTGAAGATGTTTAGGGAAAGGTTGAATGTCTTACTTAGGAACATGGTTTGGTGGGTAATAGTGGGGGTAAGGGGTGGTTGGACCAGATGATCTTTGAGGTCTTTTCCAACGTTAATGATTCTGTGATTCTGTGGAAGAAAAGAAAAACTGCTGAGAGTTTTTTTTTGTTGTTTTTTCTTTTTTCTTTTTTTAAATAAAAAATAACCTTTCTTCTTGAAAATATTATTTGTCATTATTCTTCTATGACTTTAGGGAACCCTGGAATACATTGTTTTATCAATTTTCCTTTAGGTAGCAGGATTCTTCTTTCAAATTGTTTTGATATAATTTGTTACTTTATTACTTGTTACTTGTACTTTATACTTGTTTATACCAAGAAATAAAAATTGTTCTTTGTTCTCTCAGACACATAAGCACACCTTCAACATGAGGAAAACTGAAAATGGAAACAAAGCTTCTAAGAAAAAAAAATCCTAATAAAGGACTACTACAATAAATAAATAAATAAATAAATAAATCTACATAGTTTGCAAAATATCTGGATTAAATCTCTACCAACATTTATTTAAGCTTTGTCTAGGACAGCATTCTCAACTCTGAACAGCTCAATGACAGTGGATGCCTAGAGACAGGACAAGTTTTTAAGGTTCTCATATACCACTCCATCTTGCTCTAACATTATTGTGATGTCACTGGATGAAAATAAATCTTCAGAGACATTCCTGGAGATTTCTGCCATCTCCTAGCCTCTCCATAATAATGTAAGTAGCCACATAGAATCATTCAGGTTAGAAAAGACCTCTTAATATCATCTAGTCCAACCTTTAACCTAGTACTAAAGTCCACCACTAAACCATGCTACTAAGTTCTACATCTACACGTTTCATGAAGACCTCCAGGGATGGTGACTAAAAATAGCTTGATATCACTCTTTTTATTAAATTAGCTTTTGGGTTTAAAATAATTTGGATATCTTTGTACAAGGAAACTGCCAGTGTACTGTAGCTTTCAGACTATATTACAATGAACTTCCATTAATAATAGTATTGCAAATGAAAACATAAATTCTCTGAATGGTAACAGAAAACAGTTTCAAGGTACCCCAGTGGACCAGTAAAAATTAAATTTGTATGAAGCATTCCTACGGATACCATATATTCCTTGTATATAATGACATTGTATCAAGGTTTCCCAGAATCAGTGAAAACAAATCAAAGATTCATGAAACTGATAGGCTGGTATTCAAAACGACAAGTAACACATTAAAAAAAAAAATGCTGATTCAGACACCACAACACCTTTGTACTGTATGCATGCAGAGCACTAATGCCTGGGCTGGAGAAGTTCTTACATGACAGTACAGAGAATTTGCCAAGAAATTTAAGGAATATTTATTATACACACATGATACTTAAATAAGTGGCTGTGTATGTGTGTGTGTGCATGTATGTACAAATAAAGGTACATTTTATTCATTTGTGTCCCTTTACTTTGTGGCTTGATAATAGATTATTATTATTTATGTATTTATTTATTTATTTATTTATTTTAGGATGTTATCACAATTCAATAAATGGTTTTGGATTTAGTTTGATTTAGTATCCATACAGGCAACATAATTTAATCTCTGGCAGTTCATTAACTTTCTCTTAATATGCATATGAAAGTGTTTTCCTCCTCTTTGCCTTTCTTACATGTTTGGCATAACAAAATAATGTATAGCCTTATCAAAGATTTTACTGTGTCAGTATAAATCTCCATGTTAACAAATACACGAAGCTGCTTGATTGTTCTGTTCAAGAATTCTTTAAGTAACAACTTTAAGTTGCTACCAGGAGCTTAAAGCCATAAATAACTAGTACAGTTCTTTGGCACTGATAAATTAACATTGCCACTGTCGTTGGTAATTTTCTGAGACCTTTCATTGCTCTGTTTTCATGAAGATCTAGATTTGTTCATGTATTCTTCTTGTTTGTCATTTGTTTTCAAAGTACATTTTGCCCTCTGTGAAAGCAGACAGATTGGAACATGTGAACCTTTTATTATTTTTTTTTTTTTTAAATCTAAGAAGTTATAAGAGGAAATAAGATTCTTCCATCTGACCTACCTTTGTGATTTGCCCTGATGATGAAGCTGTCTGAAGGATGAAATCAAATTTTTCTCCAGTTCAAATCTGTTTTGTTTTGTTTTGTTTTGTTTGTTTGTTTGTTTGTTTTTTTCTTTTGTGCTGTAAAAACTAACCAAGATGCTAATGAATGCAAACTATTATAGCATTTTATTTTTATTTTTTATTTTATTTTCTGATGTGAAGAATTGAGCCACTAGAAGCCAGACTGAGATCAATTTATCTCTATATGAGATATCTTCTGAAAAAAGATATAAGATATCTTCTGAAAGTAATGATCATATTTAATAGATAATAGTAGAAAGCTGTTGTCAACTATTAGAAGTTTGACAATTCCACCCAAAGCTGTCATTCAGTTTCTGATTTTAAATACTTAAGCACTTCCAGATAGAATTCTAAAGATTGCTAGAAAGTATTCTATCCCTATGCTACACAGTTGTTGAATGCTGGTGCTGTGTCTCTGACCACAAATAAGAATACAGTTACATTGATAACGTGTCACTACTTCTTTAAAGAGGCAATTGATTACAGGAATTGTTCAACGCTTGCAATATCTATTCTTGCCCTTCACTGAAAAATTTGGTAGGAACTAATTAAATATTAATCATGTTTATCCTACTTCCAGACAGTCTGCAGCAAGTTGCTAAACCATTCCCCAGATGTGAGGAAGAGGAGGGGATGTTTCTTCCAGACCATACCAACAAAATCTGTAGGGATTTTTTGGGAAGATGTATGCCTTTATTTTGTACGATTTCCTAGAACTATCTGAGGGTCTTGCAGTGAAGCATATGGCCCTCAGTCTCTCCCATTCTCTTGCCAGAGCACATTTCAGCCTTGGCTTTCACGGTTTTCTGGTAGGGCTTTTGTTTACTGCAGGAAGGACAGCGCTCCTAGGCCCATGCACAGCATGCACATCAGTCACCCTATGGTCAACCTGTGGTCAAGGATGACAGAGGACTAGACTCACACCTTTCAAATGGCACTTTCCAGGGATTTTGTGTAGTCAGAGGAACCACTGGGGTGGAATCTGTGCTCTGGTCTTAGTGGATTTCCATTTTTACGGACTATTATATGATCTTGTTATAGGAAAGCGATTTCAGTGTTGCCCTTTCATATATGCTGCCCTGAGGACGGTAAGATGACAAACAACCAGTTTTATCCTTTCTCTTTAATAACAGAAACTGGATAGTTTGCTTGTAAAGTGGGAAACAATCACAGTCCCTGGTTTCATTTCGCTGTGCAATGGAAGATATGTTTTGATATGTAATAGAAAACAGCTCTGCTTTTAGTATTTTCCCTTGAAGTGATAAACTATATGATTTGATTGTTCTGGGGGTTTTGAACAGGTGACAGCCTTAATCTGGACTATAGGGTACATAACCAAGATCTCCAGTGTTTAGAAAGATTAAAAGAAAGAAAATTGTGCTGAAATGCAGATAGCATGTGTTTGGATAGAAATTGCTTGTGTTCAACTCTGAACTGATTTGCAATTTAAAGTTGCAGAATTTCATTTGTTTTCAGTAACAGTGGGTTTTAGTGGTGTGTTCTTTTCTAGTGCCCAAAGTAAGAAGTGTACCTTATAGTGTAAACTGGTTTACCAGTGTGAATTATTTTCTTGTAAGTAAAGTGGTATCAGCTCTAAAAAGACACAACAGACAACTACTTAACCTATAGGCTATTACTTATACATATGCCACAGAAATAATGAAGACTATAATGCAAAAAATGCCTGTTATTACTCATTGAAAGCAAGCAGCATTTAGCAACTTACACATTTCTGTGTTTCCTAAAGCTGTTTGTAGGACATTTACAAAACTGCCACCACAGAGTCTGTGAGAAATCTCATCTTACTGATAAGCTTTATTCTGTGGTTGTACAGACCTACCAGCATTTGTTCACAGTGACTTGTACACTTAGTCATGTGTTTTCTCTCCTATGTTATCTGCCTGCATACCAGCTTCCCTTGCTAAACTGCTACTCTGCCCTATTGATGGTTATTCACCAGGTCTCTCCATACCATGTGCAAGCAGTGGAATTAGGACAGGCAATTTCAGAGCTATGGACAGCTGTGGCTGCACAGACAACCTTTTAAGCAATCCCGCTGAAGCTTTTGAATCACACACCATGAATTTCTGCTCAAACATCACATGTCACTGTGTTAGCCTATTTAAGCAGCAAGTGAAAAATCTACCATTGATAACTCACTTCCTCTTTCTCTTAAATATCCACAGAAAATTGAGTGACTCAACGTTTTTCTGGCCTTTTTGTTACTGTTTGCTCATTATAAAGAAGAAAAAAAAAGAGTTTTTTTTTGTTTGTTTGTTTTTTTGTTTTTTCTTGTTTGTTTGTTGTTAAGATTATAAGCTTTTAGAAAGCATGACAGTCTGCAACAGCCTTAGAAAGGCTGTTATGAAATTGTTATAAAATGTTGCCATCTCCACATCCTGCCTGAGCTTTTCACAGTTATCTAAGAGAGACGTGGAGGAGAGAGAACGAGACTGCTATTGAAAGCATTTAAGCTTCAAACAAAGATGAAATTAGATTACATTTAAGAGAGGAGTAAGTTATTGTGTGAACACAGGCATAAAGATTTTGCAAATATTAGCAATCTCTGGGGTTGCAAAATGCACTCTTTCCTTTCTGACCAATGGTAATGGGACATTGGCATAGATAGGTCCTACCCAGAAACTGTGGCACACCCGAGGAACTGAGATAGTTAAGAGGGAAAAGCACATAAATAAAACAGGTCATAGCAGCAACATGCTAAAGGCATATTTTCATGACCTAGTTCCTGATTTGGTTTTAAAAAATAAAAATTAAATTCTATCTACCATAAAATCAACAATATACAGGATGTTACTTGATTTTAAGTGATTGGCCAATTGTCTAACCCTATTGTCTTTAAATTCTTCTCTCATTTTCACTTGAGCAATTGCATTGAATAAGCTAGGGTCATGTATGCATATATTCTATTCACAGAATCTAAACTTATAAGTAGAAAATAAAACATCATAGTGCACTGAGGACAAATCTAAGCTGCAGAATCTTCTTTGTCTGCTGATTCTTAATGCTGTACTTACAGCTTGAAATTGTGAGACTTCTTAATGTTAAACTATATTCACTTCATTTTATTTCAATTAATTTATTCACTAAATTGCTTCAAGATAACATGGTAACCTCCACAGGGAAAAAAAAAATTAAAAATCTAAAAACTAAAGCTATATTAAAACAACAACAACAAAAATAGAAAAATGTATTATTTTATATTTTAAGAGATACATTAGGAATTTGTTCAAAATTAATATAAATGAAGGGTAATTTATTTATATGAATGTATGACTGAAAATTATAATAAGGTGTGCCACTTTTCAGAGTCTTAAAAGATATATACCTTGATTAAAGAATTGGGGAAATTATTTATAGGGAATCCTGTAAAGAAAGAATTCTGACCATAATAGGCTGAAGCTATAAATGATCCAGCATGTTAATACATTCAGGTGATGAAGACATAGATGGTAATAATTTCTCAATACAGAAGATCTTTTTAATGGTGGATATAATCAAGATGTCTGAGATTTTCTATATTTGCATTAATCTTTTAACAGTTTGACTTTAAAAGTCAGTAGAGATAAATTTAACATCTAACTTACCTGTTGATCTTTATGTATTAATTTCTTTTTTCTAATAAAATGTTATAATCTGATCAGTGTTCCAGTGTTTGAGAGTTACTGATGTTAAAGTACTTTTTACTACAATCTCTGAATTTAGCAGTTTATAACATGCAGTTCATTATCATTTCACGACTGTAAAACTGCATGAGATGTTTTTATTACTTGTTCTATTGACAAAAATGCATTACAGATGCTTTATATTTTAATGGTGTTTTAATGATGGTTATAATATTTAGCATGCCATGAATTTATTTTCAACACAGATTGCCTGACAAGTATAATTAATAAATAAACAAATACACATGGGAAAGAGACTTTCAGACTTCCATAAGGACAGTCACTTCCAAATTGCAGCATGCTAAACTGAAACTTCCTAGTTTCTGTTTGTCATACATGGAACAGAGTTTTCAGAAAAAAACAGGTGAGTTTTTCCAATGCCAATTCAATTTTTCTCTATTTTATAGATGCATGATAAAGACCTATAGATGACCTTTTCATCACAAAGCCAAATTTAAAAGTAATGCCTTATGCATGACATTTTTCACAATACCATCGTGTAAGATTCCCACAAAGTCCTGTGTATCACAGCACAGTTTCTTTTGCATGTTGCACAAAAAGAACAGCTTTGGCTGCATGTCAAGAGTTTGGACCAATTGACTTCCAGAAGTCCTGAACAGAAAAGTTTCTGGTTCTGTGAAATACCCAAATAATAACTCATGAGGTGTAAGTGCTCTCATGAATTTGAAAAAGAATTAAATTCAAATTGCTACAGATTTTTTATTTAGATTGTGGGTTTCAATTAAATCTTTTCCCCATGTCTGGAGCATCTAAAAGGTCTCCATCTGAACTTGCTGAGCTGCTTAACGAAGTGTGGGTTTCCACTGTATGTCTCCCTCAGAGCAAGAAGTGTCTTTCTTCAGTGTGGCTGCCTATTCCACTAAAAAGTTCTCAGTATAAATCCCAATATGAAGATTATGTTGAATTGATTTGGATACTGTCAGGTTCAACAGCTGACCTACACAAAAATATGTAAACTTTCTACCAGTTCACATGAAACACGGACTTTTCCTGGTAATGTAAAGCTTCATTCTTTTAGGAAGCCAGGATAAAAATGAAAGGGAAGAGAAATTATTCAAAAGTATCTTTAATAAATTAGTCCTAAGAGAAATAACAATGCTGTGTAAATTATTTTTAATGCCTACAGCACCTCATGTCTAGGTATAGGAACTTGAAAACATTAAGGATTTCCTTATTAACTGGAAAGTAGGTGGCAATGGAGTAGAATAGTTTATCCTTTGTTATAGCTCTAATCATTGATTAATTTGAATGAATTCAGGGCAGAAGACCTGAATTCAATACCCCTTTATTTTGTTTAGCATTTGAGTAATCGATTTTGCTTGTTTTGTGTTTTAATTTTCTGTAATCACAGAACTTAGCAGTTAGAGTGACAACTACAAACTAGAAAGCAAAACAATTATTTGGGCTTATCTGTGCACTCCTGGGAAATCTAGCCTCAGAAAGTACTCTCCTTCCTTCTCCAACACAAGGAACCTGGAAAGATGAAGCAGCCCAGACCTCAGGCATAGCATATGCTGTTTCTCAGAGCTACTGTTTCATGCTACCTGCAAAATCTGCTTTATCCGTACTAAAGTCTGAGTTTTTTCTTTAAAATAATAAGTGGTCAAGTAACTTAAGAGAATGAAAATGAAAGATAGGATTCTTCTATAGTCCAGATCTTTGACCTGTACCTCTTTATCTTCTTCAAAATAGATTTTTCCAGCCTTACCAAGTCATGCTTCTTACAATAAAGGAGGCAGAGGAGGACTTCTCTTTCTCAAATGTATTTATTCCAGTGGAAAAGGAAGACTTACTCTCCTTTCGATACAGTTTCTGAAATGGAAATGTAGACACTGGACAGGGTCTTTGAAAACTGAAAAATCTATGTCACCAACTACTTGAGGTTTGTTGAATTTTAATAGTTTTAGTGAAATGTTTTCAATTAGATGAATGATTAAAACACTCACTCAAACATTTATTTATTTATTTGGTACATTCTACTGGTACTAATGTTCTTATCAGATAGATGTTCTCTTTATTCCAAGTTTTTGAAGGACAGGGAAAATTTTAGTACTAGGTACACTAGATATAGGTTAGTATAATTATAGTCTAATCAGATTATATTGACGAAAATGTCTATTTCTTTATCCATATGTTCCTAGTATTTTCTTTCATGTTGCAATAACTTTTATGGAGATAGAGATTCCATTATGTTGCATAGCACAAGTGTACATATTTAGAAACAGAATTTTGTAAATCCAGAAGAAATAATTTATTGTAGTATTAATTAGAGTGCTATAGGAAATTACTTCTGATATGGCCACCTCAGGTGAAGTTTAACAGGAAGAACAGATATTATCATGTATATAAACTTTCTAGATTCTGTCCAAGCCAAAGAATAAATCACCATCTCTTTGCAGACTGAATTCATCGGTTACCCTTCTGCTTCCAAAACAAGATACCTGTACTTTGTTCTGTTTCAGTTCCTTTCCGTCTTATAATTTTTCCTCAAATTTCTCTGTAAGAAGACTCATTGCATTTCAGCCATGCCTTCAATGGCAAAAAAATCATCTGTGAAATGGTCAGGTGTATTGTTGTGAATCACACAGAAAAGTCATTTTAGTCTGCATTTTGGTTTTCTAAATTTTTACAAGAAATCTTGTAAACTGTTTCTATCATGAATATTTCTTCAATGCCATATATGTTCTGCAATTCTTCTAGAAAGAGATCTTTGAGGGCCTTGAATGTCTGTGGTGCTAAGAAAAGATATTTATTCTTATAAATTTCATGGAAATATTCTCAGAGGAAAAAAATAGCATTCAGCAGAAAGCAGCTGCCTGTGTCTATGGCTTTTGTTAAGGTCCACTCTGAACTTTTTGATTTCCCAATGAATACAGCTATCATCACAAGGCACCTGTGTTAGAGTGTGTGTTTGTGATAGTACAACAGAATGGAGGGATAACAAAAATTCAGGTTTGATGCTGGTCATGCTGCTGCCAAGAGCCATCTCTGACAGATGGCTATTTCTGGATATCTGTGTTATAATTATGTGGAGGTTTCATTGTATTTGTTTTTCCCCTGAACTTCTTTGCACTAGCTGCATGAATACATTTTATTTGTGTTTCTAGGCAAACTGCTCACCAGGGAAACATGGAGAATCTGTCCAGACAGCATCATCTACAGATTAACTGGGCAGAATTAGAGCACTTTAGAGCTGATCTGAAATGGCTGCTGGAACATATGAAACTAAAGATGCTTCTTGGAATACGTGGAAAAGAGGATGACCCAAGCTTTTGCTGCATCACCTTTGGCATGAAGGCTGAAATTCAATCTTGATTTTGGAGAGAAGGAAGGCTCCAGCAAGTTCTGCCAACAGGAGTATAGACAGCACTTGATTTTTTTTCTCTGCCCCATCATCAAAGATCCCTTGCCTGGGTCCCTTGCCTGTGCAGCCCATTCCTTTTTTTCATACTCTGTCCAGGTTTGGAGGTAGCTGGGAAGTGCAAGTGGTCACAGAAATAGGCTTCCAACAGCATATGGCAGTATGCTGCAGTCAGCTCCAAGCTAACGTCATAAAACAGACAGCCTCACAGTCTGTCCTCAAGGCTTATGAGGGAAACATTAATCGTTTAATGAACTTTACTGCTCAAATATTGTATTCACAAAGTATTTTAAAAATAGACAGTCAAGAAGAGGGAAGAGTTAATTAAAAGTACTGAATGCCTCTCAAGACTGTGATGAAGTAAGCAACAGATGGACAGATACTTCTTGATTTCCATCAAGGTTTCCATGCCATCCATGCCATCTTTATTTATACCAGTGTCAGGTGTCAGATAGTAGCACATTTACACATCCATTTTAATTAATTTATTTATTTTTTCTTAAGTTGAATCATACTTCAAAGTTAATTTCAGGTGGAAACAAATATATAAGAAAAAATCTGTCTTCAGGCAGATAAAGGCAGTAGGTCAAATACAGATGTGATAGTAAATTCACACATAATGTGTAGTTACTGCTGTTTTCAGGTAAAGGTGAAGCTTACAGAATACAAAATTGATTTATGTAGTACTATGTCAGGTTGCAGGTGAGCCACATATAAAATCCTATTGGTACAAACATATAACAGTGTATATATTAACTCTTAGGCTTTTAATGACAGGGTTTCTGCACTTGGACAATGAGGAAATGAGAGTCAAAAGCAAATTTAGTGAGCTGATTTATATGAAAAAGTTTTAGTCAGAAACATTCATTTCCAGAATAAATTATTTCATTAGCAAATGCTCATTCATGTTTTTTTTATGTACAAACTGTTATATCATCAATACCCTCAGCACCAAACAATCTACACTGTCTTGTAAATAAAAGTCCTTCTTGACCGGTATGCTTCTGGAGATTGCAAAGAACATCAGGCAGTAGTAATGGTTTAGAAATCAAGTCTAATGAGCAAAACAGTTTAGCAGTGTGCTTCTCATTCCATGGAGTGTAAAATCTCCTGTATACAACACCTGAGCTGTAAACATTTCAGCTCACCAAGGGTGATGACAAAGTTTAAGTAATATATACAACATGTTACTTCATTAGAGTAGTACTCAGCACCCTCACATTTACTTCATGGCAGTTGATAGGGTATAACAGTGAAGAATGAGATGATATAACTGAAAGAGAAATAGCTGGAATAACTTCCTGTCTGTGTTCTGGTAGTTGGAATATTTTCCAACCCAGCAAACAACCTCATTAAGGCATTTAAGTGCAGGCTGACCAAAGTCCCAGTTAATGTACATTTGAGAAAACTTATAAATTAGCTTAGTTAGAATATATAGTTCTTTCATATATCAAATGTTGATAGTTCTTAAATATGAAGGAAAATTACTAAACTTCTGGTAAACCTGTACAAACCTTCATAGCTGCATTTTCCAAAATGTAACATAAATACTGGTGCATTCTGTTTCAGCTCATTAATTCATGAACTTTTAATAATAACTGTCCATCAGTGAAAGGCAAATCCTGTCAGTTTTGCCCAGTGGCAGAAAAGGAAATAGATTTTTTTTTTTTCTTTCTTCTGCAGTTGCATAAATATCAATAAATAATTTCTGGCATGACTCCAGGATGATGATTCCAAAGTGTTTCCAACATTTAGAAGAAAACCCATCAAATAATAAGTGGACATGGCTTCACAATGATGAGGCAATAAAACACATTTGGGATGCTAATCTTTATTTATTACTGTTCTCATTTCATAGTGTGGCAGCAGTTTGTTTAACACAATATTTAACACAATATTCACTTTGCTACCTTTCCCTTTTGTTCTGAGCATAGATGTGCTGGTAGTTTCCTAAAAGCTCATAATTGATGAAAGGACATCACCGTGCCACGTACAAGAATCTTTAGATATTGAAGTATGATTCCTTTTGCTCTTTATGGTATACCAGGGCAGCTGATTTGCAACCCTGTCTTCCTATTTTCAAATGGGAAATTTTCATCAGATATACCTGACCTCTTGACTTGACATTGCTTTCAGTGTCTGTTTTGTTGCAAACTATGAAGCAGTTTTCAACAGACTTGCTTTTCCAGCTCTGACCTGAATTGGATCAGAAAGCTGTCTTCTTTTATATGTCTCTTGGAAATACCCTATACTTGCTTTATTATCCCAAGTGGATAGATTTACATGTTTTTATCAGCTTCACATTTGCAAATTTTCTATATGAAATTTGTTCTGGCTTTTCCATTTTCCTTTTTTTTTTTTTTTTCCTGGGACAGTGAATTGTACTTACAAAGTGTGTGGTACTAAGCAGCATGTTTTAACATCTTGCAGATATTTCTAGTTTAAGGTGGAACATTTCCCCTCTACTTTATGGCAGGTTTAATTAAAGTTCTTTCAGTTGGTCTAATCATTATAAAATTAGTGATTCCAGGCTATTGCTTGCGCTCCTGTTTCATGTTACAGGGACTACTTAAAAATTTATCCTTCCATTTGTAGAATGTTGGGTTTATGTTTTACAGCTGGTAGTGGCTATTAACTCCAGTTTCTCTGCATCATCCTTAGTTTTCTTTTCTTAGAAAGGGTTTGTGCAGCTACAGCATTTATTTATATTTTAGGTGTTTTCTTTCTGACCTTGAAGTGTCAGTAAACATTTTCTAGTTAAAGTATAGAAACATTGCTTCAGGCTTCTCTTCCAATATTTGTTCTCTTTTATGCCTTCTTTCAGAGATGAGATATTTGACCATACGTTGCTACTTAAATGCTCTTTTTAAACATATTCCCTCCCTCCCTCCCTCCCTCCCTCCCTCCCTCCCTCCCTCCCTTCCTTCCTCCTTCCTTCCTTCCTTCCTTCCTTCCTTCCTTCCTTCCTTCCTTCCTTCCTCCCTCCCTCCCTCCCTCCCTCCCTCCCTCCCTCCCTCCCTCCCTCCCTCCCTCCTTCCTTCCTTCCTTCCTTCCTTCCTTCCTTCCTTCCTTCCTTCCTTCCTTCCTTCCTTCCTTCCTTCCTTCCCTTCCTTCCTTCCTTCCTTCCTTCCTTCCTTCCCTTCCTTCCTTCCTTCCTTCCTTCTATCCAGTGATTTTAAGATAACATGTAAGTATGCATAAAGAAAAACAGCCAGCCATTTACTTACCCACTGTCTTCAGGCCCTTCTCAAGATATGCAAACATATCCAGTATAATGACAAATAAACTGTTTATTCAAAATAGTGGTAGGGCTTGTTATTTTTTCTGCTCTATCACTTAAGCAGGAAATTGAACAGATAGGTACTTCATTATTTCCTGAGTCATTCTTTGCTTGCACCTGGTATTGGTGTTTACTCAAAGCCTTGAACACTATGATACAAAATCCTTTTTGCTTCTCTAGAGCCCTCTTGGAAACTATAATCTCAGGATACCTGGAAGCAATTTGGTAACCTTGCCAGAACAACCTCTACAATTCACTTTTCAGTTGCCAAGAATATTGGCATTTGATTTGCTGAAATAAATCATGTTGAGTAAAAAAACAAACAAACAAACAAACAAACAAACAAAAAACGGGGGTGGGGAGAAGAAAAACAAATGCTTTTTTGAAGAGAAAGTGGGTGTGATGCAAAATGAGCATGGAGAAGACCCTTTTGCCTTTCCATTCTATCCAATGTGTTTTTTTTTTCTTTTTTTTTTTTTTTTTAATGTAGAAATACTACTTGTAGAAGTTTATAGAGAGTCTGCCTTACTGGATCATAAAGTTCAAGAGTTTATGGTGATTGATTGAATAAAATAGGGATGCTAATTCATGATGTGCAGTGTGGCATAACTCCAGAACAGCAGGCTGAGAGGTGGGATGCAATACACTGGCTGGGCAATAAGCCAATGCACAGCATCATTGTAATTGCAGATGAAATAATAATTATTTGTGATGGGTTGCTAATCAGTGAAAGCATAGAAAAAGCTGTTGACGAGCTCCATCAAGGTAATTAAGGTGAAGCATTGAATTTGCATAAATTTACACTTTGATCATTGTTCACAAGATATCCTCTCTTGAAATAGACTTGGCTGGTTTCAAGATGTGCACTAAATCAAAGCAAAGAAGTGCAATAACTGCACAACACCAATAATGCTTACAAAATACAGATGCACCTTACATAGGCAATTATCTAAAGAATCTATTGTCCTTAATCAAAGGATGATACTCAAGTTACTCTTTCTAATTACCAAATTTTCCTTGTTAGCATATGCTTTTCTAGTTGTAGCTCTTCAATGAATACAGAAAAATACTTAAACTGTCATCTTTAGAAAATACATTTGTATATGAATTTTGATGAAAAAAAAAAATGCACAACCAGAAAACAACAACAAAACAACAACAAAACTGTTAAATGAGTTCAGTTTAAACTGAAAGCATCGTTCCCGTATTGTTTTGACATATATGTGCAAGCTGTCTCAGAAGCATATATTTAACTTTTTTCTTTAGTAGTAGCAACTATGACTTCTTGTGATCTCAGGCTCTATGATCTCACTTTTGAAGGAAGGAAAGATATGCTACAGTCCTTCATCTCTCCAGACTGATTCCCTGAGTATCTGATACCAGGGAGCTCAGTCCTGTAGCCCTGGAGGTCTACCTAAGCAACAATGCAGCAACTCTTTTCCCTCTGGGAAACACCAATGGGATCTATTAACAGTGCAGTCTCCTAGAGGAAATAACATCTTATGTAAAACAAAGGATTTCAGGATTTCAAAGCACTCATGCAAACAACAGAAGTCCAGCTCGTACAGTTCTATTCACTCTTCCCTAAGGTTTACTGCTTACTGGACAAACTCTACTGAGACATGTACACTCCCTCTCTCTGTCAGCTTTTCTTTCCAGCAGTTTCTGACAACTCATTCACCACTGTCCTTATTGCTATGATTCTCGTAAGCTGTTTACTCTTCTCTTCTAGATTTATTGGAATCATCTTATTAGAAATAGTGATACCTTTGAAACTAATGGTATCATCATTTCTGAGTGTTTACATTTATAATATATTGCTGTTTGCTTTGATTTATACTAATATTATCATACAGGAAACTATTTATTTCCCTTGCTGAACATGTAACATTCATGATTCGAAGTATTTCTGTATTAATATAACAAAGAATAAAAATTCAATATATGTCATGTGTGTCATTTCCCATGCATGTGAATTCATCATCTGTTGTTAATTTTATCCATACATTCTGGGATTTTTTCCTCTTGCCTTCTTGTATGCTCACATCATCCTCTCTCTATAATAGTGCAGCATAAAATTAAGATTAAAGGAATCTTAATTGTAATCTGCTGTATTTATTTTTATTTTTATTTTTACTTATTATTTACTTATTGCCTTTTATTTTATTCCCGACTTATGTATGGTTGCTTGCTATGAAAGTTGTAAATCATGCTGTCGTATCTGAGCTATTTTTTTTTTTATTTTAGCTACACAATTTCTTTGCTTAGATACAAAACTTTAACAGAAAGAAGAAAATGAGTTTGTCTAGCAGAGTTTGTGCTTAACAAATCCTTATAATCTACTAATTTGAAATGATGGTCTCTTAAAGCCGTCACTGACACAAGCATGAAGCACGTAGTTTGCTTTTTTCAATATGGTAATAAACAGGCCCACTGAAGTATCTGAGATTTAATGCTAATACTCCTCATGCAGGATTCATGTTCCATGTGATCTTCATGCAACAATGCAATTGTTTTATTAAGGGTGATTCTCCTTTTTGTATTTGTATCTACAAGTATTCTACTTGCAGTTGTCCTGATGATGCATGTAATACTAACTATGACTTTAAAATGTCATCTGTTCTGTCAGGATTTTTCTCTTGTTTATTAATAAATAAATTAGACTACTTCACAGAACAGTAGAGAATTAGGACAGAAGATACATACCAAATGCTGAAGCAGCCTTCCCTATTATAAATTTGATGTTCTCATATATATGTCATTTCTCAGCAGATTTTTTTTTTTTTGAAATGGAGAAAATTAGTAACACTATAACCACTTGGAAGTTCTGTTTTGAAAACCTGGCCAGAACAAATCAAAAACAAATTTAGACTGATTTCAATGTGGCCAGGATTTCACCCAAGATACTGCAGTGAAATTTTTTGTAAAAAAAATAATTTGTGGTTTTGAGCTTAGAATGTCTTGGTCTTGTATTGCTACTGGAATGAGATGTAACAAGGAGAAGAAAATAACTTAGTATAAAATATACATAACAAAACTACATATATTTTAACTTTTTTTTTTTTTTTTTTTTTTTTTTTTATGAGGACTATATAAGAGCTTTGGGGATTAATTAATACCTAATTAAAACAGGGTTCTAAAGTGAGTTCTGTGTAGATATGAAAGTCACACTGAAGAAAAAAAAAAGAAGTGAATTTCTGTAGCTAACCAATATCATCAAAAAGAACTAAAAAAAAAAAAATTTAAAAAATAATAAAAAAAAATAAAGGGGGAAGAAAGAGGTTGTTGTTTCTCTATTCTTTTCTTTGTAATGAACAAACACCTTAACACAACTGGCCTATTTATTAACCTATATTCACAAAATGTACTCTGCAAAGTCATCTATTTGAGCAGCAAAGCTTACTGTATTCACAGAATCACAGAATCACAGAATTTCTAGGTTGGATTCCTGGCTGTTTATCTGAATAAAGTCCCTTTCTGCTTTCTCATTTGATACTCTCTAGAGTGGATATGACTCTAGGAAGAAGAAAACACATATAAGAGGAAGCGCTGATACTGAAGTCTACCCTCATTAGTTGCACCTGATTATATTACCATTCTCTTAGCTGTATTATCCCTATTTTTTTTACTATTTTCTCTGCCCTGATATTTTTGCTGGATCTTTATTATACATGTACTTTGCTCTTGTGACTTTCTCAGAGCAGGATTGAATACAGTCACTTAGAGTTTCACTATATTGAAAACAATATGTTTTCCTAGAAGACTAAGAAGAAAAACATGAAGATAAAATGACATCTATTTATATTCTGAATATTTTGAAAAAAAAAAAGGTAAAGTTGTAGTGGGTTTACGTGGCAAGGTTTTGGTAGCAGGAGGCCATAGGGGTGGTTTCTGTGAAAAGAATCTAGAAGCTGCCCCATGTTTGGGAAGGGCCCCATTGTTTTCCAGAGCTGAGCCAATAAGCGATGTTGTTTTGCACCTCTGTGAGAGCATATTTAAGACAGGAAAAAAACGCTGCGCCACACAGCAGCTGGGAGGGAGAGAGCAGTGAAAAACAGCCTTGCAGGCACCAAGGTCAGTGAAGAAGGAGGGGGAGAGGTGCTCCAGGTGCCGGAGCAGAAGTCCCCTGTGGCCTGTGGTGAGGACCACAGTGAAGCAGGATGTCCCCCTGCAGCCCATGGAGTACCACGGTGGAGCAGGGTTCCATGCTGCAGCCCGTGGAGGAGACCACGGTGGAGCAGGTGGACCTGCACCGACGGAGGCTGCCACCTGTAGAAGACCCCTGCTGGAGCAGATTCCGGGCCGGACCTGTAGCCTGTGGAGAGGAGCCCACGCAGGAGCAGGTGACCTGGCAGGAGCTGCTGCCCATGGGGGAGCCAGGTTGGAGCACTTTTCTCCTGAGGGATGGACCCCGTGGTACGGACCCATATCTGGAGCAGTTCTGGAAGAGCTGTTGCCTGTGGGAAGCCCACGCCGGATTAGTTCATCAAGGACTGCATCCCGTGGGTGGGACCCCACAGCACAGGGGACGAGAGTGACCGAGAAGGAGCGGCAGAGAAGAAGCGCTGTAGACTGACCATAACCCCCATTCCCCTGTTTCCCCTGCGCCACTCGGGGGGAGGAGGTGGAAGAGGGTGGATGAGGGGGAAGGTGCTTTTGGTTTCTTTCCTTTGTTTCTCACTTCTCTAGCTTGTTAGTAATGAGCAATAAATCTTACTATCTTCTTATGCTGAGTCTGTTTTGCCCGTTACAATAATTATTGTGTGATTTTCTCATCCTTATCTCAACCTTTGAGCCCTTTTCACATATTTTCTCCCCATTCCTCTTTGAGGAGGGGGAGTGAGAGAGCAGCTGTGGTGGAGCTTGGCTGCCCACTCGAGCGAAACCACAACAAAAGTAGAGCTAGTATTTTGGGAGCTGGGATGCAAGGGGGCAGGATGAGCAGGGAAGGGAGGAACCCTGTGAGATCTAAAGCTTGATTTTCATCTTGATTTTCAAAGTCCAGATTTTAATGTGGGTACCTAGGGATTTTTTATTTTTTATTTTTTATTTTCTTTTGTAAAATTTCCGGTTGAAATGAACCTTAATGAACTTCTACGTGAAGCTTCTGTATAATATCAACTATAAAATTTCACCTTGGAATACCTTCATTGAATTTTTTTATTTTTTTTTTTAGTAAGTACTGATTTTACAAAGATAGTCTTATCTCAAAAACTTTTATGAAGGTGCCTCCACCAGTTCTCAAGGGAAGTTTTTCAAAAGGTTAATACTTTAATCACAATATGCCTTTTTTCCTCTTTTGAATTTGTCTACCTTTAATTTTAGCCCTTGAATTTTATAATGCTTTTAGAAATTCATGGTCAGATGATTCTGCAGAACAGCCAAACACTAAATCTTTGTCAAGGTCATTGCTTCTTCCCAGGAAGTAGTTCCCATTCAATAATCTTTTGTCCATCCATATTTATGTCTTTTCATCTGACTGTAGAAAAAATATTAGCTGACAGAGCCCATTATTCCTCTTTGACTGTGACTCTCTTAAAAGTTATTTGGCTCACTTTAAAAATGACCCCTGTTATTATCTATTACTTCACCAGTCAGTGAATGCCAGTAAACTTTTGTAGAGAACAGTTTGTATTTTGTTCACATCTGTGATGGACACTTTGAGGTACATTGGATTGAGGATTAATTTTTGAGATTATATATTCATTCTGTGATTTCTTATTAGCGATTACATTTTGATATCCATCAGTTATCTTTTTGTCATCTATTGACTAGGTACTACATTAATAGTGTTAATTCCTGGATTCAAAATATTGTGTGATAAAACTCAATTTATCCAACTATAGAAAATTTCCGTCAAAGTCTAAAAGCTAAACAAAACAATATTATAATTTCATTAGAACTGAATAAACCAAAAAGATGCATATTTTAAGGACAAAATCATGGCTTATGGAACCATTTTTCTGTCTAGGTAGCATGACAGTGACAGGCTGAAGTGTGTTGTTTACACTGAAACAGTAACAAACCACAACTAAAGCTACCATTATCATGCCACTGCCTAAAGTAGTGCATTTATCTTTCTGGGACCAAACACACAATATAACTTTTCCTGACTAAACATGAGAATATTTTTCAAGCATGAGAATATATTCCATAAAACTTGTGTTGTTAACTTCTCAGCTAGAAATGAAGTGGCTGGGATTCCAGTAATCTTAGTGACCTTCTCTTATTGTTACATCAAAAGACTTGGGATTTTTTTTTTTTTAATTTTATTTTTTTTTTAAGTTTTCATTTCAGCAGTGCTTTACTTTGGTAACACATATGCCTCCTTGGCATAACATCTTTCTGCAGAGTTGTTTCTGAAAGTTAAAAACACAGCATTTTTCACTTAAATTCCCTTAAATGAAAGTGAATGCAAAACAGGTGTTGGGTGAAGTTCTTGTTTATTTACTTATGTATCATTTTTCTCATTTAGAACTATGAGCTAGAGATTGTATAAAGTTGTTTTTTTTAAATTATTTATTATTATTTTTATTTTTATTTTTCCATAAGTAAAAAGGTTTGTATTTAGTACATATCAATGATAACTGGAATTGTAATCCATGTGACACAAAAGTATCTTTTTCCTTCAACATTGATTGCAATGTCAGGATTACTGATTATCTCTCTGTACATTAATTAAACGTGTGATATCGTTGCCCATGCCATAAAGATAGACTTTAGAACTACACATTTAAAAGGGAGAATTGACAGGATTCCTAAAATCTGTATATACATGTCGATGTGATCATTAAAACTGGTTGAAAGTTATCCAGCAAAGCTCTTTTTTGGTGATACATGACAACTAAAAGCAATTGAAATAAGATACGAGGATGGGTATTCTGTTAATCCAGGACTTAAAATAAATCACTTGAATAAATATGACATGTACTACTTCTTATTTTGAATTTAACACGTGATTGTATTATACTATGTTATAAAGAAAAAAAAAAATCAAAATTACCATTTTACCTTCACCAGAAGAGTCACAGTTATGACTTTCAGCATAACAGAGTGATATTACAGAAGTATTTCCACAAAGCAAGGGAAATGACCCTCCCTGAATTCCCTGAACACTTAATGAATTTTCTGGTATGATTTTCCATCTAATCCTTCAGAGCTGTTCATATGTCTCCATTTACTAGAGAAGGTTAAGGAATTTCTCAACAAGAAAGTTAACATGTAGGAAAATTTAAATTTCAAATTCAGAGACTTTTCTTTATAAAAGGAATATTCTTTCCCTCACTGGTTAATTACACTAATCACAATGTTAACTCTGTGTTTAGTTTTGTTTTTCACACTCTGGGCCCTAATTAGGTTTCAGACCCTTGGTGGAAACCACATAGACAGAAAACTCACTCCCTATAACCTCAGCACTCAAGCACTCCCATGGGCCAGTGACGATCTCCTCTCTCTCTCATACTTATGAAATTAACTTCTTACAGATTAACTGTAACTCTTACAGATTAAGCAACATAGTCAAGTGTTTCAAATTGGTTGGGACAAATGGAGAAAGAAGGATGAATATGAGCAACCGTGTTGAAATAGTTTTGTTTGTTTGTGGTTTTGGTCTAGTGAGATAGATTTGTAATCAAATAGACTAGGAAAACACTACTTCATAGTCTACTAAAGGTTTCAGGGAAAATCAGTGATATACCATATGCATATTTGAAGAACAGCAAGGGAGACTGGTAATGTTGCAACTAGAAGAAAGTAGATCCTGGAATAGCACTTCAAGAAACTGTAAAGCAATTTCTTATTTGAAATTTGATACTAGTCAAACATATCCAAAAATAACTGTTTTCTTCAGAAAAAAAATGTATATGATAAAGTGGAAGAAATATTTTTTACACATGAAATGAGTACTTGCTTTTGTCTTCCATTAATTTCTACAGAGAATTCCGTCACTTCCAGGCATTATGTAATTTTTGTTGGATGTTGGGTTTGTTTCTATTTTAGGAGAAAATACCATCTCCAAGATGATCAGTGGACCAGAATTTTATTGAAGTACAAAACATTCATGGTCTACAAACTACAAAAGTACTTTTAATTTATCAACTTGAATAAGCACTTTGCAGAACCAAAATCGTAGCATTTACTGATGTTCTTAGAAAAATGTAAATGTAGACATAATGAAAGATTAGAGCTGTTTACCTATATTGTTTCCTGCTTAGAATCTCCTTGTTGGAGCTTAAGGGAAGGGGAGAGAAATAAATAAATAAAATGCAAGGGATGGGAACAATAATACACAAATATACTGCAAATACTCACCAGGACAGAAAGTGATGGTCCTGAATATTTTGTTTGCCCTGGAAGAACACACAGTGTCCATGCTAACAAATTAACTGATTTTGTCCTTCATCCCTTGCAAAAAAGAAAATTAAAGAAAATATTACAAGGGCCAGAAAGTCATAATACAAAGTCATAATGAAACAGAAACAAACAAACAAACAAACAAACAACAACAAAAAAAAAACTTTGAAGGAATTACTGGTATACGAACAGTCAATGACAGGAAAATATCACAGAATGGACAAGTTTGGAAGGGACCCTGAAATAAAAACAACATATTTAAACAGTGATCTCATATTTCTAGTTCATTTAGAGTTGAAAATACAAATTGATAAATAATTTTGAAACATTGTAAGGAAGGATTGAAAGGCCACAGATGTGTTCTCCACTTCCCCATCAGCCAGGTGGAAGGAGTGGGTGGGACTAGTGTAGACAGAACATTAATTTCCAAGTTGTTAATTTTAGTATAGATGTTTTGTAACCATTGTACAAAAGGCATCATTAAAAAGCAATTAATGTTAGCAAAGTGTTTTGTTTACAGTAATAAGAGTGCTACATACTGAACAACGATTGGATAATTATGCCAGTTGTGATTATTGGTTGCACAGATGGGAGGGTTTAAAAGCAAATTATCAGATCAAATTCTGTTATTGAATTTTAATTCCTTTCTATATTTTTTCTTTGCTGACTGAAAAACAACAACAACAACAAAAACTAATGCTAATTCATCAGTTCACAGTAAAAAGGTAGGATCTTTCATAAGGTTGAAACATCGGTGGTGGTGGTGAGTTAAAAGCTTCATTCAGTGAGACTTGTTTGTGTTTTTTTGTACTGCAATTTACTCAGCCTAACGCATGCAGCTACTGGTGATGATGCCAGTTGTGACAAACACTTCAGTGCTGAAAGGCAAAAATGTTCCATACAACCTAGAGAATTTGTCTATTTTCAGTTCTTTTTCTCCCTTTTAGTTCTTTCCTTGTGCTCCCATGCATTAAAAATGTCATGGTTGCTTTCAAGTTTATTTGCCTTTGGAAGTTTCAAGACCCAGGAAAGAGGAATACTGTTGTTCTGTATATAGGAAGATATGCAAATACTATTATTTTTAAGCCCCAAGTAATTTTCTTGATTTCTACAATATAAATGCAATAATACATTTTTGTATTATTCCAGAATTGCAAATATATAACATTCTTAAGATAGCTGGCATGCCAAAATAGGAAATGGCTCAAAATTTAGACTCAGTTTGTGTCTTTATCATGACTTTCTGAAATGCGAAGTGTGTGCAATATGAAAATTAGATAATAAATAAAAGAATGTTAATTGTCATTATTACTGGACCAATATATTTTAGACATAAAATGGACAATTTATCTAGAATAAATCAGCTGTTTGCTGACTTTGGCCAAAACTATCTTCATGAGGCAATCCTGTTCCTGTCCTGGTCTCTGTTCTGCTAGCCTGTTCCTTTTCATTCCTTCTTTCTACTTCTTCCATCACCATTTAAACAACATTGAAGATGAAGATTGTTTCATTTGTAGTGGTATATATCCTTGAAGACTTTGTTGTATTACAAGGCTAGGAGGCACTTGAGCAAACATTTGGTGGACTATCACTCTGAGGTTGTCAGAGACATAAATTAATTCTGAGACATAGGCAAACTTTAACATTACTACATGATAAGATCCAAAAAGCCAGATGTGAACCGCTACTCAGAACCTCTTTCTAGAAATGTTTCTGTTCAGGTGAAAGTTTCCTAAAAATCTGGAAATGGCTTTTGCATGGTGCCTTCTGCAGGTCCTGGTAGTCTGTGTGTGCTGAAATGTGAAAGGCTGACACTTCATCCAGCATGCTATTTTCCATCCTGCCAGCAAGGCACAGAAATAGTAAGTGTGATTTCCTATTACTTTTAAAAAGTTGGGTCCAGAATAAGGTGGAGAGTCAGCTCACTCTCATGTGGACTAGTAGTTAAAGCAGTAGACCAAGAATTCTTGAGGAATATTCTCAGCAGACATTGCCACACAACCCTTGAAATATATGTGTTTCTAACACTGAGCAGTGCTTGAAGAATTGTAGCTAACACATGGTTATTTAAATTTCATGAGACCCCCTAGACACACATTAATATTTTTACTTTCCTTTTTCCAGGATGCAAACTTGATGGTCTTGGAGGTCTTTTCCAACCTTAATGATTCTATGATCCTATGACATATGTAACTTCTGATTAGCCTACAGAAGAATGGGAGGCAAAGTGGCTGTCCTTCAGGTTGGCTGATTACTGCCAAACAAGGGGAACAGGAAATCCCTGTCAAACCTCCCTTTGTTTACAAAGTATATTTTAATAATACCACCATGAATCCCCAGAATACAAAACTGTCATTTATCAAAGGTGCCATACAAACATACAAAAGCAATTGCTAGAAACATACAAGAAAACTTATTTCTTTTCTTGTGTTTTTTTTTTTTTTTTTTTTGGTTGGTTGGTTGGTTGGTGGGTTTTTGTTTTTATTTTTTTTGTTTTCATTTTCAGGTAAAAGGGGAAAAAATTGTGATGGAGTACTATACAATTTTAGACACCTTGAGAGCTAGCAGCTAGCCAGACACATAGAAATATAGAACAGTAACAGGCATTTATATTTAATTGATCCTATTGAGCCAAGAACAATATTTTAGAGAATAGCTCCATTGTTCTGTGGCAGAGGTGTTAACTGGGTGAATGGGATCGATCAGTGAAGAGATGAAATGTAAATTGCTGTTAATGCTCTGCTACCAGCTGAGCAACTAAAAAGAGAGAACTATGATGAAATGGGTATGGTTACCCAGCTGAAAAACATTCTGGTCCTGCTGCTGCAGAGACTACTAATGTATTCTCACCGATTTCCAGGGCAGAAAAAAATTGCTGAAGAAATGGCAGTGGTGCTGTTCTTTCATTGCCTGTAAAATGCAAACCTTTCCTGCTTGCTGTGAGGGATGGTGGGTGAGTATAGGTACTTCTGTAATTCATCGTTTCACATTCTGTAATGTAAGCATAGAAATCAGTAGCTCCAGTGACTAGAAGAAGGGAGAGCCCTAGGGTCTACTTTCATTAACAATCTCAAATAAATGTATCACATCAAGAAACATAATAAAAAATCTCTGTACAGCTGACTATATGCATACACGTCCTCCTAAAGTTCCAGTGTGCCGCTGGAGAGGTTATCAGTCCTGGCCTCTGTTCTCTTGACATGTCCTACCTTCTGGAGGTTATGGTCTTCCACATATGATCTGCTCCATAAACTTTCAGTCAATAATGTGGCATTAGTCCTATCTAAATGTTTTAAACTAACCTAGGTTACTTTCCTTGAAATAGACAAGAGAGCAATCAAATTAATTTATTAGCTGGCAGATCTGAGATGATGCTCATCCTTAGCCATTCACTGTGAGGGACAACAAAGTGATGATCTAGGGCTGATAACCTTCTTTCATGGAGTACTGGGAGCCAAGAAAGGATGTGTAGTTTTGGCTTTTGTTACAAGTGTGTTATAAATTTAGTCTCAAATCAATCTGAATTTTGTAATATTTATACTTATAAAAGGTATAAAAGCTATAAAAGGTATAAATGGGTGTGTGGGGAGTCTACACTCCACCAACACACACACAAACATCAAACATTCTAAATATACAAAACATTGCTTTATATACTAAACCCTAGTATGCCTATACATACGTATAATCAGGAAAGGTAACAAACAACCCTTTAAGTTCCATGACTTAACAGTCTCCATTTTCCATTCCTTTTCTTGATTACAAACAACAGTCTCCATTTTCCATTCCTTTTGAACAATATGTCTCGCTTTAAGTTGTCAAGCAACTCAGTCTTTGGGCCTTTTGTATCGTGTTCTTCCCAGATTGAAGAAAAGCATATCCATCTACTTTTCTAGGCCGATGAGGCCTGGATCAAAAGGCACGTCCAGGTCAGCAGGGGTTGTAAAAGCAAAAGCCTTCAATGGCTGTAGCAGCAGAGGGGCCCATGGCATAGCAGTCAGATCAGTAAAGGAGCCCGCAGCTCCCTCACTCTCTGGCAAACCACATGTGTCTGACTGTGGTCCCACAGGGTTCTGTAAGGCCTTAGAGATTGCTCACCAGGTGCCAAGCAATCCCACTGCAACCTTGTCGTTTATTAGTTGCAGAGTCCCACACCTTGACATCAATTTGGTTCCATGTTTCAGGATCATAAACTGTCTGATCATTAATAAGGAGAATAAGCTGTAAGGCTACCAGGACAGTCTTTGTTCCTAAGGACGTATGATTCCCCATAATGCACAACTGCTTACCAGCGAGAGGCAGTTGTGTGTGTGGTTTTGCTTCTCTCAGCTTGAGCTTCTTTCCAGCTCTGGGGCACCCATTTCCAGCAACTTTCAGTACGAGCTTCTCTGAGCAGTTTGCTGAGTTTGGCCGAACGTATCTTCACGAGGCGATCAATGTGCCTGTTCCCATCTTGGTCTCCATTCTGCTAGCCTGTTCCTTTTCACTCCTTTTTCCTGCTTCTTTATTGATCATAACTTGATCACATCGTGTTGCCTTCCTTTTTTATCTTGAGGGCAGGCTCCCTTCTTATACCCTTCTCTCCACAGCAGTTCTTTTCAAAACAACTTTTCATTGGTCAAACAACTTTGAATGTAACAACAACAGCAAACACCCAGAAACATCCATGCCTTAATGGCTGGAGAACAAGAGACCAGCTGGAGAACAAGAAATCGGAGACTGCATGGAGTCTCCTGAATCACCCGTCTTTGTTCCCTCTAAACTCTTTTATATTCCTGATGGCCTCATTGTTAAGAGTCTAATGTTATCTCAACCACGGGGCTTTCCAACCCCCATGGCCACACTCCCAAATCTCCCCCTTTTTTATTAATATCAACCATTTTCTCAACACAAATATATATATATACAAGTATATATATAACAAGTATATATATATATATATATAACAAGTGTAACAAAATAAAAAAATATACAATTAAGAAAAAAAATCTTTATAAGGAAAATTGTGTGTGTTTACAAATTAGCCCCAATGGAGTAAACCAGACAACAATCAAAACCAGATAAAATCTATTGTCTCAACTCATAATCTGAGATTAGGAAATGAAAGGAGATCTTGCTGGAGGCAGGTGACCTCAATACCACCTACAGGGGAAAAGATTTCACCATCGTAGAGCTTAGGGATATGGTTTAGTGGAGGGCTGTTAGCGTTAGGTTGGAGGTTGGACTCGATGACCTTGAGGTCTCTTCCAACCTAGAAAATTCTGTGTGTGTGTGATCTATGATTCACATAGTTTTGGTCAGTATAAACAAGTTTACTGTAGAAAAGTCACTAAACTGGATGGAAAACAGATCTGTTCCTTTATAACGTTCCTTGATCAGCAAATGTAGTACCTGTAAGGACACTCAAGTGAAGGTTGTATCACATCCAAGGCTCATCATATGCAAGGCAAGGCAAAAGGGATGATCATTTCAATGAGACTCCAGAAAAAATAATAACAAAAAAAAATGGGTGATAGAAGATAAATATATCTAATAGAGATTAAAAAACAAAACAAAACAACAAACAACAACAACAACAACAACAAACAGTGAGAAAAAAATCTTTTTTGGGATTAATATATATATATATATATATTTTTTTTTTGACAAAAAGAAATAAGTTTTAATCATTTAATTATTTTGCCAAGAATAGCTTGTTCATCACCATAAGCATACTTACTCTACTAAACAACTTTTAGGAAAACTGAGAGTGCAACCTCTCTTATAACTTGATAAAGGTAGGCAGTTTCTTGGATTTCTTTCATTTAAAAATATTTAGAACCTGTAGTCACTTAAATCATAAAGCAATGATTCTGTTTTCCTATCTGCTGTGCCTGAATTACAGACAGCAATGTATGACTTTGAAAGGAAAGAAAAATAGAGACAGGCATGCACATGGAATCAAAAAATGGGCATGTGATGAGATGTGATTTGTTATCAAGACGAAAGGTGCAGGGGGGTTAAACTCAAACTCAGGATTTGTACCACATCTTATTTAGGTTTAAAGAAAACAAAAACAGAAGCAGCTGTATGGAGTAGATTCATTGTCCATCTAGTGTAATATTTTTGTAACATTCATTTTGCATACTGGATTTCTATTCTGTTCTCTTTTCTACTCTATTTCAGACGTCTGAGGATGTGTGTACTAATGCAGAAGGCAACATTCATACATGAAAAAAAAAAAAATCTGAAACTAGCTTACTAATATCTATTCACTACCATTTGCAGTTTTATGAAAGCAAACTGTATGTTAGACAGTATCTTTGTCAACCATCTAGCATCCTTCAGGTTTGCTGAACACCAGCAGTTTTCTCTAAGGATTTGCTATAGAGCAATAAGTATCTAAAATTAATTTTATTATTGAATATAACAAAAATCAGAGAAAAAAAAAAAATAGACCTCAAATGCTCAAAAACATAGGTGTAATTTGAGTGCAGATATTCTGCCCTGAGCCATCAAGAATGTTCATCTCATGCTATACCCAAACAGAAGTCTCTCCTGAGAGAATACCAACCGTGCAACCTATACTATGGAAGATACAAAATATACCAGGTATTCCAGTTACCTGTCTATAGACCACTCATTCAAAATAATGTCTGCTGTAAACTGTTAGATACAGTACTAAATCTATACCTCATTATATACGTATATATAATAGTATACAAATCTCTATATACACACATTGCTTATGCATGCATCAAAAGATTAAATAGATAATAGACAATATTGTCAACAGAGAATAGATTAAACATAACAAAAGTATTCTCTTATTGTGGGGTCCTGTATATCCCTGGATTTCCTCATTCATTTCTCAAAGAATAACTTAGTTACTACAGGTCACCAGTGCACTGGATTAATAGCAAATTCAGGTATCTCTTCTCTCATTACCTGAAACTCTTTTATCTAAGGAGAAACCAGAATGCAATTAAACAAAAGGCACACAAGATACCTGAGGATGTTTTGTGGGCTAAAACAGTTTATCAGAATAAGATGTTGTTTTCACAGTGATTTATGCCTCAGAGCAAACACTGTCACTACTGCTTGCTGTGCTCACAGCCCTTTAAGAAGACAAAAGAGCAAATCTGCTGATCTAACACTCATTTTTGTGACTAGCATGCATGGAGAGTTGTTGCATTAGATACAATTTCTCAGCAGTTTCCAATTTCTGTTTTATGGAGCTGCTCAATGTTTTTTCCTACCTCTGGTTTGCTATTAAATACAATCCAGAACCTGTATTTTAAAATAAAACACTTTAAAGGAAACATTTAATACAATTCCCTTTTGTTGTACAAATGAAAAACAGTCTAACTGAAATAAATGCTTGTTCTACTGAAAGTAGAGCCAACTTCTTTGTCTGTCAAAACACTTTATGAAGGAAGAGAAGAATGGAAGCCTGAGAATATTTTTATCTGCAATTTATTTTGTCAGTCGTAGCAGCAGGATTTATGTATTTATTTTACTAATAAGGATAGATAAGATCTGCCTTTTCTCATTTGTATTGGAACTTGGTGGGGAAAGGCTGGGTCTTAACTGGAATGTGCTGGGATTTGTGAGATGTCAACCATTTCTCTGTTTTGGAAAAGCTTCTACACCAAAGCTAAGAAGTAACACTGGCTGGATAGGTAACACTGCAGTGGTTCTAGTAGTAGTAGTAGTAAGGTTCTAAGTAGTAGACAGGTTCTAAGTAATTTTTAAGCATGTATAATCACCACTAGTGTGTTTTCTCTATTTTTCCTAAAGGAATGCTATCACAAAATCTCTCAGTACTTGGAAACTCCGAGTTAGTTGG
Organism: Aythya ferina; assembly: GCF_964211825.1. NCBI lineage: Eukaryota > Metazoa > Chordata > Aves > Anseriformes > Anatidae > Aythya > Aythya ferina. The sequence continues at coordinate 75,300,902 of NC_140296.1, forward strand.
TGAAGATCAAAAATGTCTCCCAGGTTTCCTGTCTACCAGCCTGGTATGGAAAAGGTACATCTGTTTCTACAGTCAACTCACATTATATCTGGCCATCTTCATTGTTCCAGTCCAAATTCATAGCAAGATGAAGCCTTTGGAATGAATCCAGCATAAGATGAAAATATAGGCCACTAGAGCTATAGGTCCTCCATTTTATGTTACTAAGCATACTGAGCATTAATTACTGATCTATGGTAAAAATAAAAACCTCTACTATCACTTACATCATATTAGTTTATATCATATTATATCATTAGATTTATATCATTAAAGTTGACATAATGATAATATGCACTTTCTAATGGAAATCATTTTAATAGAAAGAATATTAAAACAGCACAGTACATGAAGAAAGTTTTATTGGCTATATATTTGCTGAAGTATCATCTGGAAGGCAAATTATGGTGATTTTGTCAGGTGGTAACAGTAATGTGGTTGCTTACTTACATTATAAACTGGAAAAACAACACATCTGGATGACTAAAAGTCTGCAAATATCCAGACTACTAAAACAACAACATCTGTTTTGATTATTGACTGTCTTACTCTTTGAATCTTACCTTTCTCCTTTGGTTTCCTCTACACAAGTTTTTTGTTTAGATCAGTTTCATGTTAATTATTATGAAGCTGCAAAAAAATGAATATAAATTTTAAAATAAATTCTAGGATTTGGACTTCATATGTGAGTGAATAAAAATGATGAGAACTTGTGGTTGGACTATGTGATATTAATGATACATTTTCAGGGATTCCCATGATGAAAGCTTTTTTCCATGTCAAAAAACATACAAGCCAGGACCAGATTAAGTCCCTTCAGTGATATTCAGTCTGAATCCTGCAATCCACTTACCATTTTCTAGGTTGTTCAGGTAGCTTCAGAAGACCGAATGTCAAACAGTTTTCTTAAGAAAACAGAAAGTTGTTGTTTCTTCTATTTATTTCAGCCTTTCTGTTACCTGGCTGATGGTGTTCAGCAGACTTAAATGAGGATATTTTATACTTGCCAAACATGGTTCTAGTGTGGCTAGTCTAATTGTTTCCATTATGCATAGTGCAATGTTGTTCTCTCTCCTACCACAGAATAAACAAACAAAAAAAAACCTTAATGGTCAGGAAGAGGTCAATATTCTCCCCTTTCCTTCTCTTCTTAATATAGTTGACTGGTTGATTTCTGATTCTAATCCTTCCTTTCTTGTATCTGTGAGTGTAACAGTCCAAGCTTGTAGTCTAATTATTTTGTTGAAGGGACTTCATTTAGTCTCATGCATTAAGAGAAAGCGCTTTATATATAAAATATGTTCCAAATATTAAAACAAACAAACAAACAAAAGGATGTTTAACTACTTAGGCAAATATAGGAGGTGCAACCTTTCCATGTTTTTGGAGGATGGTTCCTAACCTTTATACAGGACATGGACTTCAGTTCTCATGCACAGCAACATACAGTTTCACACAGAATTTTGGGGAAATAAAAGAAGCAAAGATGGGTAGAGGAACCACCATAATCTGGTGAGGGCACTTGGAGGCACCTGAATCAGCTACTCCATAGACAATCAAAGACTAATCAGCACATTGCCCTCGTGTGAAACTCTCTGAGGGAAGCCAACCTGGAGAATTTTGCAGATTGAAGGAGGCTATTCACAAAAGGGGGATAGAGCTTATTAAGGAGTGCAGGAGTAAAAGCATAGCCTTGCGATCCAATAAAACGTATGCTATGGCTGTGTTTCAGTTTAACCTGGCAGGTAGTTCAGCACCACACATCTTCTTGCCCACTCCCATTCAGAGGGGTGGGGGAGAACATTGGAAAGGTAAAAGTGTGAGAAGTCATGGGTTTAGATAAAGACAGTTTTCTATATTAAGCCAAAGCTGTGCACACAAGCAAAGCAAACCAAATAATTAATTCTCTGCTTCCCACCAGCAGGAGGATGTTCAGCCATTTCCAGAAAAACAGGGCTCATCATGAGTAATGGTTATTTGGAAAGACAAGCACCTTTCTGCTGAAAGTCCCACCTTTTTCTGTAATGCAGTTTTTATTGCTTAGTGTGACATTGCATTGTATGGGATATCCCTTTGGTCAGTTGGGGTCAGATGTTCTGGCTGTGTCCCCCCAACTTCTTGTGCACTCCAGCCTCTTTGCTGGCAGAGCAGCATGAGAAGCTGAAATGTCCTTGACATTGTGCAAGCCCTGACAAGCAGCAACTAAATGATCAGTGTGCTATCACTCTGTTTTTGTTGCAAATCCTAGACATGGCTTTAGAAGAGCTATTGTGAAGAACATTAATTCTATCCCAGTCAAAATCAGTATAGGCTAATTGTGGCAGGTAAGCATAAATCATAAACCAATATATGTCAGATCTTTGTAGATGCAGAACATGATACAAATGACACTGACTATTTGCAGCTGTGATAACATTAGTCCCACTAGGTCCAGCAGTCAGGATCAAGGGCTTCTGAGGGTACTGGGATTACAGTTTGCTATGACTTCTGCCAAACTGGCTCTAAAACAGCTTTAGGAGAAACAGCCACTTATCTCTCTCTTTTGTGGGACAATCAAAGACCAACAAATGTATCTGACTGCTCAAGTGCTTTCCTGCTGTTGTGTTTTTTGTTTTGTTTTGTTTTCTTTTTTTTCGTGAATATGTGTACAAATGACTTCAGATGATTATTTTTTATTTTTTTTCTTCTATAAAACAGAGAAGATGCTGTACTACAAAGCCTACAACATGTTGTGCTGGGCATGTCCAGCTCTCATTTCTCTATTCTGCCCTCCAAATGACACAGGTCTCTGAAATAAATACACCCAAATGACAAATAGGTGAATTAGTGTTTGTGGCAGCACATTTCCACTCACATCTCTTTGCAGTGGAGATAAAAAAGTTATAATGTATTTCTTTATAATTTAGATTAATTAGGTAGTTCTTGTGGGCTTTGTAATATAGACTATGTAACTAAACACAAATATTTATCAATACATGATCCTAACATAAAAAAAAAAAAAAAAAGGAAAGTTTTGTTTTAAAATCAATTAAAAATACTCTGGTTGCTGAGTTGCTTTGTACAGCAGTAGATACAGAACTACAAGTAATAGATGAAACTGCAACTGCTATTTTTGGCTTTAACAATGCAAAAAAACAAACCAAAACAAATTCTTCTATTATGGAATACTTTAATAATTTTTGGTAGAGAGCTGTTAATGTATATAAAATCCTTGTAGTACAGTTATGTTAAAGATTTATAAAGCTCTAATATTAATGTTTTACATTGTGTCAGGTTAAGGACCCAGAAGCAACAATATTACTTCTATAAGCTTGGAGAATTTGCTTGTGGTTTCCTCTCCTCCCCCTCTCCCCCCCACACCCCTCCTTTAATAAAATAAATGGCTCTCTCATTCTTAAAAGCAAGATACTTTGAATATGGGGACAGAGGGGCTAAGCTTGGAATTATGGAATCAATATCAATTATTATAAATTAATACAAATTAATAAATCAATCAATATCAAATATGTTGAAATAGATGCAGTTTCTTGCTCCCGTTATGAATGTCACGACCTTTACACTCTGGCATGGTAGTAGAGTATTCTTACTATACATTTCTATGCATTTCTTGTCTTATATTTTCTATGCATTTCCTGTCTTATATTTGTCTATATTTCAATTTGTCTATATTTCAGTCTTATATTTGTCTATATTTCAGTTAACTGAAAAATTAAATAAAGTCAGAAGGAAAAAAACAAAGCAAATAAACAAACAAAAACCACCACACACTAAAATCCAGAAGGCTTTTTTTTTTTTTTTTTAAGATGTTATTGAACTAATCTGTTTTATAGAAACACTTAGAAGCCACACCCAACATCAGAATCAAAAGACGGTTGATTGTTATACACTGATTTGTTAATTGTCATTTATTGCAACAGTAATTTAAGTTCATTAGAGCATCAACTTCTTAATGACTAGATGTTTTGGAAATGCATAGGTGTTGGTATGGAAGATAAAAGAAAGCACCATAGCAAAAAGAAAGATATATTTTTCTCCTGAGTAAAATAAAACATTTTTTAATAATACATTTTGCAGGTGTAAAGAAGGTTAAGTTATAACTTTATCTATTACACATATATTACACTGCCTGACTTCAACTAGTTCAAATTGTGGTGGTTTCGCTCGAGTGGGCAGCCAAGCTCCACCACAACCGCTCTCTCACTCCCCCTCCTCAAAGAGGAATGGGGAGAAAATACAATGAAAAGGGCTCAAAGGTTGAGATAAGGACAAGGAGATCACACAGTAATTATTGTAACGGGCAAAACAGACTCGGCATAGGGAGACAGTAATATTTATTGCTTATAACTAAAAAGGTAGAGAAGTGAGAAACAAAGGAAAGAAACCAAAAGCACCTTCCCCCTCATCCACCCTCTTCCACCTCCTCCCCCTGAGCGGCGCAGGGAAACAGGGGAATGGGGGTTATGGTCAGTCTACAGCGCTTCTTCTGTGACTCTCCTTCTCGGTCACTCTCGTCCCCTGTGCTGTGGGGTCCTTCCCACGGGATATAGTCCTTATTGAATTGATCCGGTGTGTGCTTCCCACAGGCAACAGCTCTTCCAGAACTGCTCCAGATATGGGTCCGTACCACGGGGTCCATCCCTCAGGAGAAAAGTGCTCCAACCTGGCTCCCCCATGGGCAGCAGCTCCTGCCAGGTCACCTGCTCCTGCGTGGGCTCCTCTCCACGGGCTACAGGTCCGGCCCGGAATCTGCTCCAGCAGGGGTCTTCTACAGGTGGCAGCCTCCGTCGGTGCAGGTCCACCTGCTCCACCGTGGTCTCCTCCACGGGCTGCAGCATGGAACCCTGCTCCACCGTGGTACTCCATGGGCTGCAGGGGGACATCCTGCTTCACCATGGTCCTCACCACAGGCCACAGGGGACTTCTGCTCCGGCACCTGGAGCACCTCTCCCCCTCCTTCTTCACTGACCTTGGCACCTGCAAGGCTGTTCCTCACTCTTCTCACTCTCCCAGCTGCTGTGTGGCACAGTGTTGTTTTTTTTTTTTTTTTTTTTTTCCCTGTCTTAAATATGCTCTCACAGAGGCGCAAAACAATATCGCTTATTGGCTCGCCTCTGGTCAGCAGTGGGACCCTTACCAAACATGGGGCAGCTTCTAGATCCTTCTCACAGAAACCACCCCTATGGCCCCCTGCTACCAAAACCTTGCCACGTAAACCCACTGCACAAATTTATTAGGTGTAGCAGATGGAAATCACCCTGAAGTTAATATCTCTTCCTTTCTGAACTGTCAACTTCCATCAAGTTTTTTGTATCCTTAATTTTCTTATGTTACAAGTTGCACATTTGCACTTTAAGCATTTTACTTCTTTGTTGTTACTTTCTTTATATTCTTCATTACACATCAGGGGTATTTTATGTTTTTTTTTTTTTTTTGTTTTGTTTTGTTTTTTTTTTTTTTTAATTTTATTTATTCGTTATATTGTTCATAACTGTGATCCTACACTTGTTGTCATGAGTCTTCTGTTTGATTATTATTACAAGCATCAGCTATGTGTTCTGCATTTCTTGCAGCAAGTATTCTGAATGTGTTTGTCTGTTCTTTGTTGCTTGTCCTTTGTGCATTGTTTTGATTTTCACTGAAATCTTACCAGAAATCATGACAGTTATTTTTATGTAAAATATGCTATGTAAGATACTAAAGGTATGTTTAAGACATTATATTATTATATTACCTAAGTATTCAAAACTTCGTGAATTTTTGGTAACATTGAACATCAAGAAAGTGACATGTTTCAACAATCTAAATGAGCAGACAACAAGAAAAGGTAAATCCGGTTCCTTTTTTTTTTTTTTTTTTTGGTAGAGAAACTGTAAAATAGTGAAGAATCTGATTTAACGCTATTTGACAAATGCATAAGTATGCACCGAAGTCAAGATATATGATCTTATTCAGTGTACAAATCTTCAGAATGCTTCTCCCCATTAAGAAACCTCTTTTAGGCTATAGCCTTGTAAAACAGGAAAAGCATCATGAGGTGAGAAAAAACAGTCAACAGCTACCATACAATGTCTTATCTAAACAGAATCCTTTTGTGTGTGTGTGTGTAAAGAAAAAGAGAATACTTAAAACATATATATATCAAAATAGATTTCAGTTTCAGTACCTCTGTGTTCCACAGGAAATGTGCAGAAACTGCATCTATGATAAGCTTCATCTCCAAAATTTTTCTCAAAAGAACTCATAACTCCTGATGTTGTATATAAAGAAGATTTTATTTAAATTTCTTCATTTAAAAGTATATTCTTCTAGCTGCAAAGTTAAGTATTAAAAAAAAAAAATAAGACAACAAAAAACAAATGTGAAATATCAGGATCATGGTGTTATTGTAAACCTCCTTCTGTGTGTGAATCTTATAATATAGTCATTAATTATATAGGCAACATTGAGTTCTTTTGAATGCTTGAGTTTGTAACATCAAGAATTGGGGAGAGGGGAAGGTCCATAATGTAATTTACTTGGTTAAATCAGACATAAAAACACATGCTTGAAAACAAGTTCTCTTTTATGTTATGGGCATCATCAAGAAATATGTTCCACTAAACATATTTAGCACTTGAATTATTAGAATAAGAGGTTGACACTGTGCTTGGCCATGCAGAGTAGGATTCAAGAGAGCACAGTTGGCCTGTGATGTTCGCAAACAGCTACTGAGAGCAGAGACATGATGGAGCTGAGAAACCTTAGGTACAATTTTATGTTCTGATGAGATGCAGATGAGATGAGAACTCAACCAAAGATGAGTTCATGGGTTCATCCTTTAATTTCTTAAATGTTTACCCTTTCTTACCCTTTCTGTTCCTTTATTCTCAAATCTTCTACCTAGACTCTCTTTCGGTTTAGCTATCTCAATGCTTAGTTTATTAGTTTGTTTGTTTCAGTTTCTCCCCATTTTTACTATTCTGTTTATACTTGTTTCCTCTGAGAGAGAGAAAAAAAAAAAAAAAAAAAAAAAAAAGATGTCAAAGATGTCTGGAAGTGATGCCAATATGATCAGTATAGGCACTTTTTGTTGCCCATAGGAGACCAGCTGTAAATTCAAGGACTTTCTATCCACAGATTGAACCATGACTGGTGAGACTGAAATCTTTAAAGATATCAGGCATTTAAAGCAAAAATAATAATAATAATAATAAAATCTTTAGAGAGCATGTGCGAACTACAATATTAAAACAAACAAAAGTCTTTAAATTTGACCTATTTGTACATATTGTACCAAATGTACTAATTGTAACATATACAGAAGAGTCACATTTCTACATTTCTTCTATGTGCTGATACCCTCTACTGCACTTCACTTCCACTAAAGCAGAAAAAAGGACTAGAATTTTCAAAGAGAAAATCGTCATTTTTATTTTTTTTTCCTTTACAACAGTAGAACAAAGAACTTCCATGTATTCTAATCCCTAAAGTGTCTGGATAGTTTCATTCCTCCCCCCCCCCCCCCCCCACCTTTTTTTTCTTGTCTTTTATTTATTTATTTATTTATTTATTTATTTTCTTTTAATCAGGCTACAGACTGGGAAATTTCAGTCCAGATGGCTGAAGTTTGGCAAACTTATAAACAAACAAAATCAGGGTGTTAAAAATGGAAGTGATGGGCAATGTTACTAATTAAGCATTCTATATTTATTTTGCCCAGCTGCCTCCTCTTTTCCATCTCCAAATAAAAATAACCAAGAAAAAAGTAATATTGATTTTGGTAAAAGATATGTTTGGGGCTTTGAGAGGAGGGCTTACTGAAAACCTGTGCATTAACATCTAAACGTGGTTTTATGTACATACCTTCACTGAAAATGTCAATCTTCATTCCAATTTGCCTCTAAAAAATGCCATTTTTTGAGTTATTGTAGGTTTACAACTTCTAAAGTCAAACATAACTTATTATCATTTTTTTTTTTTTTTTTTTTTCTTTTTTTTTTTTTCTGTAGATGTAAATTTTTGATAACTACATATGTCTTAAAGGGTGAGATTTCCCAAAGCACACTATCCAGCTTTACAGGTTAACCATTGGGGGCCAAAGTCAAAACACAAGAAAAAGTAACATAAAATCGGACTGAAAATTGTTGGGGATACTCTCAGTCTTCAGTTCTTGGTTTCAGATGACCTGTTTCATCTTCTTAGGTATCTTTTATGCATTAAATACTTGGAAGCTAACTGCATTCATTCTGCAAGGAGTCCATCAAGAAGCCATCATATAGTGACATACAAGCATATCTTCTCAGGCTTGCTGTGCCTTCCTATTGATTGGCTCCATGTTAAAGGAACACTTGATATTATGGTCTTTATTTGAACTTTTGAGATCTGAGTTTGCTGGAGATTTACACTCTGAGTCTTAGATGGAGTAATATGGAAAAGCTGGGGAAAAGACAACAATCATGGAGCCACAGCACCATCAAGTGACAGTTACCTCTGTCACTGTAAACACTACTTCATGAGTATATGTAAGGTAGTCTTACTTTACTCTCTTATGCTATGTGCCACAGGTAGTGAAAGACTGAAAATAAATAACATTTGTAAATAAATAACAAACCTTTGTAATTAACTAACTACTGGTTAAAAAAATAAACCTAATATAAAAAAAATATTTAAAGTAAAACTTTCTTCTACTAAGTCTTTTGCATTGTGTGTTTTGGAAATAACACGACATATTCAGCTCTGGGCTTATACCAGAAGGCTGCAGTCAATTGACTGGGTTTTCTTTCCAGTCACTTCTGCTACACAAGGTAATGTTAAACAAAACCATTTGGTATTTCTGTGCTCTAGTTCTGCCAAATGGAATATGGAAATTTGTAACAACTTTTGCTTTAGGTTCAGATATACAAATGAAAGACACTATATCAAGGCATTACATACATGTAACTCTTTTTTTTTTTTTTTTTTTTTTTTTTTTTCTCTCTCTGAAAACTATGGGGCATCCAAACTGGCAATAACACCTGTGTGATCACGAAGAGATACACAGGTATCTCTTCATATCACAGCAGCTTTCTGCTGAAACCCATGTAAGCATTTCTAATGGTTCCCGTATTACACAAGGCAGAGAATAGCTCATATAGCAGGAAATCTTTACAGGAATCACAGGACATTAGTTCTTTGATCAGGACCTGAAGAAGACGACAGCAAAGGACTTGGGTTTAGCTTGTGTGTTGAGTGGTTTTCTTCTATTTTTTCACAGTCTGGAATTTTCTAGACATTGGTTCCTACTTTGATTACACATGCAAAAACAGCCTTCAGTTGTGCTGTCTCAGGCTAGCTGAAGAAGCCTTTGGGACTACATGTTTTTTTTTTTTTTTTTTTTTTTTTTTGTGTGTGTGTGTGTGTGTGTTTTTTTTGTTTGTTTGTTTGTTTTTCTTTTTCTTTTTTTCCTACATACATAACCTTTCTGTTCAGACAAGAAAATGAAGAAAAATTAGCTTCATGTCACACTGAGATTTTTCCTGGTGGAATGGAAAAACTATTACATTATTTTTCAAATAGAAATGCTTCTTCATAAATATCATATGTATGATATGACAGGATGTAATTCAGGAGAAGGTTTAACTGCCCCAAATAATTATACTAGAAAATAACCTACAAGTAGGTTTTATTGTTCATTTATATCATATAAGTATATATAGATATATTAAAAATGTGTATATATATATATATATATATGTATGTCATATATATATATATGTATAAAATAACACTCTATCAATGGATTTTTAATCCCATTACTCTTTTTTTTTTTTTTTTTTTTTTTTTTTTTTTTTTTTTCCAAACACGACCATTTAATAGTGGAATAGTAAATCAGGGCAACACAAATAGTTCATTCTAACACCAAAAGTAGATTCAGGAACTGGATGTATACCACCATTTATGTTCATCCTTGATTCTGTAAAAGTCAAAGTGAAAGAGAGTAATTTGAGTTAATGGCTGTAAGACTATCAGAAAGTAAATAATGTCAGACATTAACTGGATACCTGAGGCCAAAATCTGTGATTTTGTTAATATCCCAGACAGTCTGACTGAAGTCACTTGGTATAATCAGAAATAAATGAAGCCCTTCTCTTGCAGGTAGGTCCCTAGTTCTGGCTTGGTAACTGGAGCTTGGAACACCCCAGGGAATGCATATGGCTCCATCCAGATGGATGCAGACTTTCAGATGACACAAAACTCTCAGTGAGACTGTGAATGAAAACAGGTTTTGTTTAAGACATGTTGTTTTACATAGGGTTTTGCAAATGGAAAAAAATGCTAGAATACAATTTAAAAAATAATAATAATTAAAATCAGCTTCTCTATCCCTTGGGAAAAAAATATTGATGGTATAGTGGTGAAAATGAGAGTAAAAGAGTAGTACCCAGATTTCAGAAATCTACACAAAGAGTTTTTGGAATATATGATTCCCCAGTACGTTCAATCTGCTTGTACATCTGGTCCCAAAACATGATTTGTGATTTTAATATAGTTGGTGAGACATAAGCTAATATGTTTTTCTCTGCTGGAGCTAAAGCATTCAGTGCAGAAAAGAAAAAGATTAGATATTTAACAACTATGTGAAATAAGAGCGAGACAATTTCCTGGGACGATAGCACAAGGAAATACAATTTTTCTTAACCTTGAAGCCCACAGGACACCCCAACATCTCCACAGTCTTTATATTTAACAGCTGAGTGTAATAGTGGGACCTCATTGTTACAGTTACAACCATCATCCTTTATGAAATCTCAGCTTGTTTAGATGCTGTTATCTTTTTCTCAAAAAACACCGTTGAGCTTCTGCATTAAACTTCATTCAGAATAGCAATTTAATAATAATAATAATAATAGTAATAATAATAAGGAAACAAAGTTTTCCTTTGCCAAAGATGCTCTAGGAGTTCAGTAACCATTGGCTTTCCTAAAAGGCAAGTCTCAGTTGTCTGTGTCACATTTACAACATACCAATTTTCCATTAAGACACCTAATATTACATGTCATGTTGCAGAAAAAGGTTTGCAGTGCTGAGCAGTTCCCATAGCAGCTGTCACTATTTTCTCCTTTCATAGTTGTACAGCTCTGATACTGTATGTAGTATGAAAGTTGTAATCAGTTTTCCTTCATTTCATTGCCTCTCAGTTTGAAGTCTTGCATATGCTATATTTAATATACTGTTTTGTCGCAACAACACATCCATTGACTTCCCACCACAGCCACTCCAAAAAGCACCCTCTTAAAATGTCCTGGATTAATTTTGAGAGTTAAGCTGTTGCTTGTTTAGGACATCAGAGACACCATCAATCAAAATGAGAAAGTAACTGCAGTTTTAAGTGGCAACAATGATTGACTGTTAAGATTTTTTGGTTTTGCTCAGTGAAGTTGTTTTGCCCTAAATATAGGAATGTGAAGTTTTGGTTTGGTATGTTTTTGTATGTCTTTTCCTAGCAGGGTGAAAGTAGGTTAAAACATCCATTTAATCCTTGGGGAATGTGGCCCATAAGAGTATTTTATTGAAGTGTGATTGAATGCCAGTTTCTTCAGCTCTTACAAAGATGTCTCTAGAGATGTGATATTTGATAGGTACTTATTTTTATACGCTAGAGCTCTGAAAGGTCCCACAGGGAGACAGGTACATATTTCTCAGTGAATTTTTGAGTGGCAGGGTGACAACCTCCTCTGCACACCATATTCTAGCTGCAGAGCTTGTATATTGTTCCTCTTCCTAAATGCCAAGTTTCTGATAGGGCTAACTCCAAGAATTATGCAGGTGCATGACACTGGGTTTTGCAACAGCTTATTTTTGAAATGGTGGCTCAGAAAATACAATTAAGGGTGGTACTTTTGAGTTTAGGGCTAATAGCCTTAGAGTAGACCTGCTGAGCCAAGACAATTGAAAATGCCATGCACTGGGAGGAAGTGAGAACTCCTCACTGCTCCATGCTCAGAGGAGATACTTCCATGACTTGGACATTCCTTTCTGAAAGCAGGTATGTGTGGCCTCTGCTGAGCTGATCATTGTAATGACCTTGCAATGTGGGAATGGAAAATGTGATCTATTCCTTTTTTCTACCTGCTTACCTGCCAACCTCAGGACACCCTGACTTCCATTTTTCAGACTGCCTATGCATTTTATCCCCTAAACATATGTACCTAAAATAGATCACATAGGAACAGGTATTGGATATGAGATCTCCAGGGGTTCACCATATTCCTCCTTACTGAGTGCTTGGGATCACATTCCCATTCTCTGGACAATTACATGATTTTTTTTTTCCTGTATTTTTGTAGAACTGATATGTCAGTTATTGAGTATATCTTCTTTGTCACAAAAGTTAGTCTTGTGTAGTAAAGAGAATTGAGAAATGCTGAATCTGATCCTTATTATAAGGAGATCTGAAGATCCCTCTCTGCCTTTTGGAGGCATGTTTAAGTTAAACCTGAGCTTCTGAAGTAAATTTCTTGCTTCTCCCCATTTACTGTGTCTTGGTATATGTTACTGAGCAGAAGCAAAATAGAGGCCAGTTGAATCAAACTAAGGCCAAAAATAACATCTCTAAAATGCATACGTTTTAGAGACTGAGGAGCACAAAGGTGGTTTTTTTTGTTTGTTGTTGTTGTTGTTTCTGTTTTTGTTTTTGTTTGTTTGTTTGTTTTGTTCCACAGATTTGCCAGTATTCCTCTGAAATATTTGCTGGCTGATGTGGGTTTCTCCTGAGACAACTAGGGAATACAGCGATGATACTAAAAGGGCAACATGAACGTCTGTTAGCTTTTCTCCACTACTGTTTGTCGTGAAGCCTGACTGAATGGGCTCACATTCAACATGCTCTGGAGTCAAACTGCTAGGATGACTTCAGTAGAAGAATATCCTGACTTCAGTAGAAGAATATCCTCTTTCAGATCTAAATGCTGCTCTTAATTTAGGAATGAGATTTTCAATTGTCTGACCTTTAAAACCAGACTGCTTTTTCCCCAAACAGCAACTGACTTTTTAATGATACAGTAACTGACTTTTTAATTACACAGTGAAGAGAAAAATAATTCATGCTAGGAAGATCAACACCATGTTTATTAGGTTCTAGCTAGAAAAGGATAATAATTTAGTTATATGTATAATTATATTTGTTTGAGAGAAGAATACAGCACTCACATTTATCATGTGGGGACCTTTTATCACATTTGGAGTACAAAGAAGCTAATGAATTTATTAGAGTAATAATAGGAATAAGTGAAGTAATTCATACTGCTGAAACAGAAGATGAAGTTTGAATTTGGTATCCCTGGAGTGGAATTATTTCAGCTAGTATCTATGCCTGTAATACATACTTGAAAGGAAAATCTTATGAACTGAACCATGTGCAATGATAGACACTGTCTATCAGATCCTTCTAGAAATGTAAGTCTTCATTTCCTATGGATAATCTGATCCAATTTTATACAAACCAGAGAGATAAAGAATGCTCTGAAATTTCTGTAGCAGGTGATTATTCATGAAGTTTCTAAATCAACTGAGCACTCAAAATCCAAAGAATTATTACTACATTACTAAAGTAAGTGAAAAGTGCTAATTGAATTCTACTATTCTGAACTCTGTGAGGAGGTTGATATAATTTAAAAACTATTTCAGATTTTTAATTTTCTTCCTACATGAAATCTTTTTGTTGGTGATACTGGGAAATCAGAAGTGTAACTGGAACATAAGGAGCTTGGGAAACAGAAGAATTGAAGAGGTTGCACAGCCAAGATTTTATAAGCAGAGATAACTAGATTTGGTCTTTAAATAAAGAGGATTTGTCTTTCTAATACCATGGTGTCATGGTAATAGAAAGTTATATGCTACCAAAAGTAGCATATTTTACCATTAAAAACAGACCAAATCACACAATTGGCCAAGATTTCTTTTAAAACTGACATCTAGTTTTACGGGATCTTGGTATCTAATAATATCTCTTCTTTGAATATCTAATATCTCCTATTGTATAATCACATTATTATTAAGAGGTGTCAGATGTATGTTTCATTTGAAATTAGTCAGTTTGTAAGCTCTTCAACATTAAATAACAAAACTGAAACTATATAAATGTTTAAAATGAAATCTGATAGCTATTTAACATTATATTTCTTCATGGCTTATGCTGCTTGCATATAATTTTCTTAATTGAAACTTGAAGTTTTCAGGAATGAATCTGTCATCACTCTCAAAGCATTCTAGCAAACTGTCAGTCTTACTCAGATATTATTCATGCTCCAGGTTTTGAGTTCCAAAACCTTGGAAGGCATCTTCAAACATGTCCTACTTCTCCTTCTGACCTCCTTGGTCAAATGTTCTGTGAAAATGTGGCACAGGGAGAATTCTGTGGAAAAAACCTTGCCCTCATCTTGTTTATTCTACTATAGTGGGTTGAACTTGGCTAACTACTAGCTGCCTACCATGCTGCTTTCTTACTCCTTTTCATCAGGAAAAGAGGGGAAAATATGAGGAAAAAAAAAGGGCCTTGCTCCTGTGGGGGCTCTCCATGGCACAGCCTCCTGCAGGTCACATCCACCTGCTCCACCAGGGGCTCCTCCATGGGCTGCAGCATGGAGAACTGCTCCATGTGGGACCCATGGGCTGCAGGGGGACAGCCTTCTTCACCAGGGGCCTCTGCGCAGGCCACAGGGGAACTGCTGCTGTGTGCCTGGAGCACCTCCTGCCCTCCTGCACTGACCTTGGGGGCTGCAGGGCTGCTTCTCTCACATGTTCTCACTCCTTTTCCCAGCTGCTGTTGAATTCCCATCAGAATTTCCCTTTCTTAAATCTGCTCTCACAGAGGTATAACCAGTATTGCTTATTGGCTCAGCTCTGGCCAGAGGCGGGTGCCTTTTGGAACTTGCTCTTATCACACTTGGAGCAGCTTCTGGACTTTTCTCACAGACACTGCCTCCACAGTCCTTTGTGCTATAAAAACTTTGCTACATAAGCCCAATACACTATAATATAACAGTCCAGTGAAATTTTGCAGAGAGAGTTGCTAAGATACATGTCATTAACTAATTGGAGCTTTATACTGGAGTCTAGAAGGGAGTCCAGAAGCTCATCTGGCCTAGCCCTCTGCTCAAGGAGGACAACCTAAATCAGGCTGCCCAGGACCAAGTTCAGGCAGCTTTTGAAGATCTCCAGAGAGAGAAACTCCACAGTCTCTCTGGGCAACCCATCCAGCTACTTGCACAGCACAGTGCTTCCTGATGTTCAGAGGGAAACTCCTATTACAATTTCTCTCCATTGCCTCTTGTCCTGGCACTGGGCACAAAATAATTAAGATAAGATGCAGACCATGAAATTATCAGGAATTTAGCTATTAAAGACTGTCTGCATGCAAACTATAAGCAGAAAGTTGACCATTTTATATCATTTCTGCAGATTTTCAGTGCTCTACAAACATGCCTTCTTCACAAAGAATGCAATATAAAGAGATTTCAGACTGCCTAAATGTGTTCATTTCCAGTATTTTACTCCTAAACTGATCCCATGAAAATGGTTCATATGAAAAAAGATTATTATTTATTAAAAAATAATAAAAAAATGCTCCAGATTTTTTTGTGTAAATATGTGAATGTATTTGGATCTTGCTGATGATACAAGCAGCCTTTGGATAGTTTACTAGGCTGGCAAAAGCTGTCCATCAAGAAGAGGAGCAAACAATATTCAGCATTTTTAAAGCATCATTTTGATACCAGGTGACAATGGCTCCTTTCTAGAAGAGAAATAGAGGGCTGCTGTATTGATCTTTCAATAGATATTAGCTCTCCTACAGCTGTAGAGCCTAAAGCAATAGCTCTCATCATGCAATATGCTTCTTGTTGGCAAAAATGCTAAAAGTAACTAAATGTGTCTACGTGTGTTCCTTCTTGCCCATGCTATTACCAAGCCATACAGAGGGAGGACAAAGAGTGAATTCCATTCAAAGTAATGGAGTGAGATTGTTCAGCTCATTACTTTTACTGTTACTGAATGTACTGCACACGTTCTTCAGAGTAGACTGGTGCTTATTCCATCATCAAAGCAGCATCACTGCATACTGGCAGTGGCATGTTCATTCACTGTACCATAAAGCTATGTTAAGGCTTCAGCAAAAACCAGATTTGTTTGCCTTAGTCAATGGGTATAGATGATTAACATTCCTCCACATTTTGAGTGTGAAAATGATAAAATTGATCAAAAGAATTACCTTGAAACTAACATCTTTCAAGCTGTAATGGGATATATACGCTTTCTTTCCTTTTGACTTTCTGTAGGCAGTAAATTATGTTCTACCTAGATGGACTGTTAGTTCACAGGAACAGGGACAGGGGATTGAAACCACAGTTCATTGGTTTGCACCAACTGACCTTTTGACACTAACTTCTCAGACCAGTCTCATTCATAAATTAAATATCTTCATATAATGTCACCATAATAAAATGTGCTTTAATTTATTTGTTTCTGTTTTATGCTGATGATGTAATTGTTTCCAATAGACTTACTTTTTTGTAAAAAACAAATGATGCCATAGTAAGTCTTACTACCTTGCATAGTAAGTAGACTACCTTTGTCTAATATGAAAATCAAAAATATCCCACTATATAGTATTTTTTAAGTTCTGAAATTCTAACTATATGGTTCAGAAAACCAGATCTCTTTTTGTCAAACCAGAAGTGTACTAATGCATTTTTTGTAGTATCTAATATATATTTTGTATTCTTTTGAACAATTCAAGATGTCACATTTCATTTAAAGAACAGGGCCACTATGCCATTGTGTTGTGGACTATGAATTTTAATTATCATAAAATAATATGTAAATGTAATAAGTTATTATTGTTCTTAAAATACAGTTAAGATGTACTTCAGGATAAAGAAAAATGTCCTGAATTCAATTTTTTATATTTTGGAGTAAGTTTTATTGAGCTTTAACCAACAAACTATTCCATGACAGCATTCACATGTACCATATGAATTGAAATCTCTGCCCAGAAAATCTGATTTTCCACTGTGGAATTTGAGGTGGAACTTTCCTGGAAGGATTAGTTGGAAAGGTGAATTAATGTATCTAAGTACTGGAAAATTTCTAGTAGAAAAGTGGTTAAAGAGAAGAAAATTTATTTAGTGAATCGGAATAGGAAATAATGGAAACAACTCTGGGTAAAAAAAAAAAAGGGGGGGGGGCAAATGAGTGCACTCCTTGTTGCCACTGTCAGCAAGGAATGAATGGGAAACTGGGAGAAGTAGAAGCTAGGCTGCAAGTAGTAGAAATTAGTATTGGTTTCAGTAGGTTTTACTGAAGTAGGTTTAATATTAATTCATATTAGTTAGGTCCTGGCTCTGATCTGAAATGGAATCAGTTTTATTTGTCAAAGACCTGATTAAAACTGGGCATTTTATACATGTGACTACCCTGTAGGAGGGACAGACAAAGCCAGCTTCTGAGTTCATGACACACAGAGCAAATTTGACTCTCAACTTGCAGTTTGGTATTTGCATATGAAGATCTTCTGAATAATTGCTCTCAAGTACAGAAGCTGGCACATAAAAATGTGACAGAATAACAATGATAACTTCATGAGAATACCTATATCCACCCTTTTTCTTGGGTATTTAATATTCTTTAAGTCAGAGAAAAGACAACTGTTTTTTTCTTCTTCCTAAATATACTATAAAAATTTTCTAAAAACCTCTAAGTATGATCAATTCTTTTTCAAGACCTTTACAGAACATGTGAAGACAAATTGATGTTATTTAGATGTTTTTTAACTTAGTGCAATATTAATCAGATGGAGAGAAAGGGTTTGTACCTCAGTTTAAAAATATGTTGTGCTATCCCAAAGTTTAGAAGTGATTTGTTTAGTAATTTATATTTCTTCCATCATTAATTGATCAATTCAGCACTGTAAAATATCCAACATTTTCTATGACATAAGTTATACATAAATTATCTGATCCTATCTGAGAAAGAAGCAAACCCACCCAGAGTGTCAAAGCAAAATATAAGAATGGAAGGAAAATCTCCCTCTCCTAGATTTTAACTTTATCAAGTTTCCTTAAAAACACATCTATAAGAGAATTACAATAAACGGCAACAGCTTGATAAATTTTAATAATGAGTAGCTGTCAATTCCTGTATTGTCCAAGCCCAAGCTATAATGAAGACTCTTAGCAACATAATGAGGATGATGATTATTATAATACAAAACTTCAACAGCAATCAAAAATTTTATGACACTTTAAAGTCTAACAATCTTTAATAAATATATATAATCTGTATATATCTATATAATGCATTGTTCTTGCACTTCCAGTGAAAACCTTTTTTTCATTAATTATAGCTAAGAGTGGTAAAAGGGCTTCTAATTGGATGACCATCTAAATTAGCTTCAATTGTTTATTTGCAGAATTAAACAAGTAAAGTGAAGGAAAATAATTCATCAAAGAAGTTTCATCAGATTAATGAGATTCAAAAAGTTTAGTTGTTTTTTATATCGTTTCCAAAATTGCCGTGTTTACGATATTTTTATTTTTGACACTGGCATTAAATTGGGTTGAAAAAGAGATGAGTGTCTTAAAGATGCCTTAACGAGACTGGGTTAGTAAATTTTATAAATGCATAGAAGCCTGTTTTGTTACAATTGAAATTTCATTCAAAATCATGTAATGGATTAAATCAGTTAATCACAAATATTGTAGTAAGTATTTAGAGCAACAAATAGTAAATAAAAACATGTAAAATGCTACTAAAATCCACAGAGATGGTTATAATATGCAATATGTTCTCATAATGAGAAATTGAATTTGCAGAAAGAACTAGCTTTTCACCTATTTTTCTTTTGGAGAGTGCATACTAGTACAAATCCAGGTGTAAAAACTATAAAACATTCAGGAAAATATCAGATGTGTATATGTGTCCCTCTAGAATTCTTTCAGAGAAAGAAGTGAAAGGAAATATAGTACAATTAGAAATTCACTCCAGAACAATGAAAATGATTCTAAAGAGGAGTAGAGAAATTGAAAATTCTGCTTTCAACATACTTGATCGTTCAGAATGATATGAACTTATCAGAATGCTTTCACATACCTTATTATTTGGTAGCAAAGGACATCTGCATCCACGTTAGTCAGTGAAGAAAACTCCTACAGATAAGTTCGATGGCTCAATAAGAGAAACAGATCAAATCTACAACTAATATGCTCCTGATTTCACAAAACTGCTCTTGCCTTTTAATTTAACCCAAAATTTTAGAAATAACTGCCTAAGCAGTCTCTCTTTTCAATTGTCTATTCATTGTTTTCTTTTTGAAATAGATAGGTGATAGGGATGTGCGGGAGTAATTCTTGACCCTTGAAGTCAGAAGACAGCTGGTTACCGTAAAGTCTAATTATCCCTTACAGGGATATTCACAATTGTTAATTTTGCTTTGATGAAATTAGAGTCTTGGTGCATAGTTAATGAAGAGAGCAATTTTTCTCCAGAGGTTGAATTAGTGGCTAACTTTTGTTTTGCTACAACCTTAACAGGTTTCAGCAATACATTGGAATAACCTCAGTTTCTTGAAGATGGAGATCCAAAAACTCATCAAATATATTGCTGATTTTAACTTATCCAGGGCACACACCTTAATTAATATCTGCTTTTGTCTCACTAATTTTGAATTAATGGATTGAACATAATCAAAGCAAGATTTTTTTTTGCCCTCTCACAGCTGCTTACAGACATTTCAGGAGTTGCTGATACAATAGCTATTGTCTAAACCGGGCACTGTATATCCATTACTATTTAAACTTCTTTTCTAAGTTGTGACCATTGGGAAGATTCAGATAATTGTCTAATATTGGAGACATTTATGAGTTTCCCTTGAGATTTTTTTTTCTTAATGAATACATTACTTTATTGCAATGGACTGGCCTTTAAGAACTAACATAAATCTTATGAACACTTTTAACAATTATTTTTACCATAGTCATTGTATTTGTTAATTCACCCTAGGCAACAATAACTAGTCATTAATCTTTCCCTTATTTCTGTGACCATATTTTATGTTTATTGACTTTTTTGCCAATTAGGTATTTTAATATTTTGCAAACTTACAAAAGTAACCTAGCCATTAATTTAGTAGTGAACTGAATACTGTGAGATATTCTGGGGAGAAATTCCATACATTTTCTGTTCCTGTACAAATCCTACTAAATTCCTAACTTATAGCTATGTGTTTTAGAGGTAGAATTTTCTATTTACAAGGGCCCTGACTGAAGTTTTTCCTCCTGCAAGCACTGTTGATAGCTGGAAGTACAGCTCAAAGGGTGCTTGCTTCTAGTATAGCCAGTGTAAAGAGAGTCATTCAATCATTCTAGGAGTAATTCCTAATGACAGAAAGCTGATGATAAAAATATATCTTGGTCCTGTCTCCACTGGGGAAAAAGATATTTCCAGTTAGCTATACAAAGTAAACCCCAAACCTTAGTTTTTCACTTAACAAGTTAACATGTATGAATATCCAACACCACTTTTTTATTCAGTAGTATTTTTTATTCAGTCAGTATTCACCTGACATAATTTAAATCATAGTATCAAAGGTATGAAGCTGCTTACTCAGAAACCTTCATATGGCATGTTCTCCTCCAAATGAGATTAAACAATTCCTTTCAGAAGCCATGAAATTCTTAAAAATAAATAATCATCATCATTATTGTTATAAATAAAATTTTGTGGCAATAGACATAGACAATGAAGAAGAAAAAAGTTTCAGTTAAAAGTTATTTTTCAGGGCTTTGATGAAGTTCTTGTAATTTCTTATTTAGAGTGATAGAATCATTACAACACAAAACATCTGAGTGGGAAGGGGACTGAGGTAGTCTCTCCCCTAAAGCAAGTCCAGCTCTGAGTTCAAACCAGGCTGCTCATAGGTTGGTCCAGCTGGAACAGAGAGCATATGGATTACCATACAGTTAAGGCAAACAGCTCCAGTGCTGTACTGAACTCACAGGGAAACTATTTCTTCTACCCAGCCTGAACCTGTTGTTGTGTTTTATGTGCATTGTCTCTCATCCCCTTGCCATACACTGCAGTGAAGAGCCCCATTGTCTTCTTGAAAACAGATGTTTTGCTTTTTTGCAACAGATGAGACAAATACAGCAGCAGAAAGTTTTCATTCAAGACTTTTAAACTTAAATGGCAAGACAGGTATTTTAAATTTTAGAGAAAAACAAAAAATAAAAAAGCACATTCTTTGGTGAACAGGTGAACTGAATTGTATGTGATACCAAAAACTGGACTAGAAGTACACTAACTTCCAAGTTCAAGAAATATGTAAGTTGTGTCTATCTCATACAAACTGTAGCTGTTTTCTGGCTGTCAATGCAATGATAACTTCATGCTGACAAGTATTTTGATGTTTAACTTCATTGGAGCTAACAGAAAGACATAATCAGCATCGGCTTTGTAAACTTACTTTTGATGTAAGGGTATATAAGATTACTTCTCAGAATATGTCCTGAAGATTATTTTTTTTCTGAGATACTGTTGTGGTTTTATCCCAGACAGCAGCCATTCACTCACCCACACAGCCATTTGCTCACCCTCTCCCCTCCCTCTCTGGGATGGGGGAGAGAAATGGGAAAGTGAAGCCTGTGGGTTGAGATAAAGATGTTTTTTTAAGACAGGAAAATAATAATAATAATAATAATAATAATAATAATGTATGAAACAAGTGATACACGATGCAATTGCTCACCACCCGCTGACCGATGCCCAGCCTATCCCTGAGCAGTCTGCCCCCCGACCCCAGCTAGCCACCCTTATCTATTGTTTAGCATGACGTCAGAGGGTACAGAATAACCCTTTGGGCAGTTTGGGTCAGCTGTCCTGGTTGTGTCCCCTCCCAGCTCCTGCAGCACCCCCAGCTTGTCTGCTGGCAGGACAGAGCGAGAAGCTGAGATGTCCTTGGCTTGGTCTAAGTACTGTGCTGCAACAATTAAAACATCAGCATGTTATCAACACTCTTCTCATCCTGATCCAAAACATAGCACCCCATCAGCTATGAGGAGGAAAATTAACTCTATCCTAGCTGAAACCAGGACATCAGAAAATGAATTTATATTATATTAAAAACATTTAAGTTAATGTTACTGTTTGTGGATTTCACAGGAGATAGACAGAAGACTGGAAGCTGAATTCATTTCCCAGCAGTCTATCTGGAAGGACATGCTGAAGTGCTCTGTGGATCTTTCCTTGCCTAAATTCCTAGGTTTTCTTTCAACATATACCAGAGAAGAAGGAATAGAGTGGTGAGACAAAGAGAGGAGCTCTTGTAGTTCTTGTCACGAAGCCAAAACAGAGCAGGCTTGTGTTCTCATCCTTGGAAGCTGGGGAATGTTCCCAGGTTTGACAGCTGAAGAAAGACAAAATTTAGCCTAACTTTAAAAGGAGACGCATGCTTGAGAAAATGATTTTTAAATATTCAAACATACTTAACCAATGAAGAAAGAAGCTGTTCTGAAAGGCAAATAAAAATACATCAGTCATCAGTTTCTTCTATATCCCTTTAGAGGACACAAGTTAATTCAAAAAGAAAGATAATTTTCTCAGATTTTTACAAAATCTGACCAGAGAAGATATGATTTTCCTGAGTGCACCAATGAAGTGAACCATGTCAGAATGTAAAGGTTAATGAAATTCATCAGTCACTCTGTACAATGGCAAAAGAATTCATAATTTTAGTAGAAAGCAGGTGTATTGGATTTGGAGCAATTTTGAGATGGAAACTAAGCCAGACTGAGCACAGCATTCACAGAATCATAGAACAGTTGAGGTTGGAAGGGATATCTGGAGCTCATCTGGTCCAATTCCCTGCACAAAGTGTATTGCCTAGAGCAGGTTACCCGAGACAATGGGTAGCTTTCCTCCAGGAAGCTTTCAAATATTTGCAAGGATGGAGACTCCATAACCTCTCTGGACAACCTGTGTTCAGGTTGTGTTCTGGACAACCAGTGTTCAGTCACCCACAAAGTAAAGAAGTGCTAATGGATCAGAGTGATCCATTGATCAGAGTGATCCAATGGTTCAGAGTGAAAATCCTGTTTCAGTTTGTGTCCATTGCCTTTTGTCCTGGCATTGGACACCACTGAAAATAGCATGTCTTCATCCTCTTGGCACCCTCCCTTCAGGTATTTATAAATATTAAGATTCCTCTGTGAGCCTTCTCTTCTCTAGGCTGAAGAGTCCCAGATCTTTCAGCCTTTCCTAACAGGAGAGATGCTTCAGTCCATTCATCATACTCATGGTCTTTTGTTGGATTTTCTCCAGTATGTCTACATCTCTATTGTACCTAGAGCCTAGAATTGAACTCAGTACTCCAAGTGTAGCCTCAACAGTGCTGAATAGAGGGGAAGGATCTTTATCTGCTGACAGCCTGGGATACAATTATTTTTTTTCTCCCACAAGGTCATATTGATGGCTTATGTTCAACTTGGTGTCCACCAGGACCCCAGATACTTCTCCGCCAGCTTGTCAGTACCTAGCCTGCACTGGTATCTGGGGTAATTCCTGCCCAGGTGTAGAACTTTGTACTTCTCCTTGCTGAACTCCATGAAGTTCATTCCAACCCCTTTCTGCAGCCTGTTGAGGTTCCTCCGGATAGTAGGATGACTCTCTGGTGCATCAACCACTCCAGCCAGCTTTGTGTCATCAGCAAAGTTGCTGATGGTACAACTATCCAGCATGAAGATCATTAATGAAGATGTAAAGGGGATTGGACCCAGTACTGTGTCCATTAGCATACCTGCTGGAACTTATCAGTGACACACAGAATCACAGAATGGCCAAGGTTGGAAGTGACCTCCGAAGATCATCAACCCCCCTGCCGAGAAGGATCACCTAGAGCATATTGTGCAGGATGGCATTTGGGCAGGTTTTGAATATCTCCAGAGAAGGACACTCCACAACTACTCTGGGCAACCTGTTCCAGTGCTCCGTCACCCTCACAGTAAAGAAGTGCCCTCTCCTATTCAGCCAGAACTTCCTGTGTTTCAGTTTGTGCCTGTTGCCTCTTGTTCTGTTACTGGGCACATCTGAAAAGAGTTTGGCTCCATCCTTTTGACATAAAATACCTCCCCTCAGGTATTTACATAAATTAATAAGGTCTCCCCTCAATCTCCTCTTTTCCAAGCTAAACAGGCCCAGTTCTCTCAGCCTGTTCTCACATGACAATTGCTCCAGTCCTCTAATCAACTTCGTAACCCTCCTCTGAACTCTCTCCAGCAGTTTCTCTTGTACTGGGGAGCCCAGAAATGGACACAATTCTCCAGGTGTGGCCTCACCGTGTCTGAGTAGAGGGGGAGGATCACCTTCCTTGACCTTCTGGCAGCACGGTTTCTCATGCAGCCCAGCATACCATTGTCCTTCTTGGCCACAAGGGCACATTGCTGACTTGTGGTCAGCCTTCTGCCCACCAGGACTCCCAGGTCTCTCTCTGCAGAGCTGCTCCCCAACAGGTCCGCCCCCAGCCTGTACTGGTGCTTGGGGTTATTCCTCCCTAAGTGCGGGACCCTGCACTTGTCTTAGATGAACTTCTTGAAGTTCCTCTCGGTCCAACCCTCCAGCCTGTTGAAGTCCATCTGAATGGCAGCACAGCCCTCTGGGGTATCAGCCACTCCTCCACAGTAGCGGTATTATGAAAAAATAACTGGATGTACTTTGACTTGAAAATAATTTGCCTTCTGGATTCTTACAGCCATAGTGATCAGCAGTCCTCAAAATTTCCCCATACTGAGGAATTCAAATGAATGTACTCCAATATTTAAAAATAATAATAATAAATAGTCTGCAGTCTTATTCAGTAACCTAAACCTTGCATCAAGGTAAGCCATTTATTTCAAATGACATATGTGGATCCCCAAGGCTTTGAGGTTACAGCTCATTTGTGTTGTTGGAGACTGACACACACAGACTAATGAAAGACAGGGAAAATGTGAAAAAAAAATAAAATCATTGAAATAAAGGCAAGGTAGCTGTCAGGAAA
The DNA here is from genome assembly GCF_964211825.1 of Aythya ferina. NCBI lineage: Eukaryota > Metazoa > Chordata > Aves > Anseriformes > Anatidae > Aythya > Aythya ferina. The sequence goes on from NC_140296.1 coordinate 75,325,983, forward strand.
CCTGCATGGACATAAGCAGCTTATAAAGCCCACATTAAAATATAATGTCTTTAGGGAACATGTCCTTAATAAATACCATCCATTACACCTTCAGAGTTAGCGCAGCTTCAGTCACAGAATCATAGAAGGGCTTGGGTTGGAAGGGACTTTAAAGACCACCTGATTCCAACCCCCCTCCGCCATGGGGAGGGATGCCACCCTGATCAGGTTGCCCAGAGCTTCATCTAACCTGACCTTAAACACCTCCAGGGAGGGGGCATAACTTCGAAATATTTTCTTATGAATGACTGCATTTTCTGTCACCCAGTACTATCTGATAATTGTAATCATAACACTTTTTGTTTTGTTTTGTTAATGCGATTTATGCTACAGTTACACTTAAAAACTACAGAGAAGAGCTACAGGTGTCAGCAGAGCTGGATACTCTCAGAAGGATGTATCTAAATAGATTCAAAATCCCTACAGATCAGGATTTTTTTCTAATTTTCAGGTATAAACCTATGTTGCTTTTAAGTACTGCCACCCTTGTTAGTTCACTAGAAAATTCTAGTACACTCCGCAGTTATCAAACACATTGAGACTCAGTTGACTACTGATTTAATAGTAACTATGCTTATGTAATGATATGAAACTGTGATGAAAAAAAAAATATATATAATGAGTAGGGCTATATCATTAGCTACATAGATATGTGTGGTGGTTTTACTCAGGTGGGCAGCCGAGCTCCACCACAACCGCTCTCTCACTCCCCCGCTCCTCAAAGAGGAAGGGGGAGAAAATACAACACAGAGAACTCGAGGTTTGAGATGAGAAAGTTTTAATTAAAGGGAAAGGGAATGGGGAGGAAAAACAGAAACAAAAGAAACAATCAGTCCGCGCGGAAGCACAGAGAGAGAAAAAATTATTCTCTACTTCCCATCAGCGAGCGGTGTTCGGCCACGTCCTGGGAAGCAGGGCCTCAAACGCGTAGTGGTTGTTCAGGAGGAACAGCCCCCATCCCCCACGAGAGCCCCCCCTTTTATTGCTGAGTGTGACATCAGGTGTTATGGAATATCCCTTTGGTTGGTTTAGGTCAGCTGCCCCGGCAATGTCCCCTCCCCATCACTTGCCCACCCCCAGCCTGCTGGCTCTTGGGGGCTTGGAAGGAGTCCTGATGCTGTGCCAGCACTACGCAGCAATAGACACAACACTGGAGTGATATCAGTGCTGTTCCAGCTACGAGTGCAGAGTACAGCACTGTGCGGGCTGCTGCAGGGAAAAGGTGACTCCAGCTCAGACAGACCCAACACAATATGCATAAGCTTTTCCAGACTCAGTTCCACAGAGATGCCAATACATAAAAAAGCAAAAAATAATCAGCATTGATAACCTAATACATCCAGTTTTGGAACAAGGTCTATCAATTAATGAGGAACATGGCCAATATTGTGATTCATAATACTATGTTTTAAAAATTCTTAGCATATGGAGAAAAGAAGCAAAAGATAGCAAAATAGAGGAAGGTAACATCAATGAGAAACACAGAGAAGTGGAAAAAGCCACACGCTTTTCATGTTTATAATCTCAGAAGAATTATTTGACCTAACAACAGTCTGAATAACAGTCTAAGCTGTTACTCTTATTTGATCTAAGCAATTAAATCAAGATTTATCAAAATTAAATCAAAATCATAATTACAGTTCTGTAAACTCTTTTCATTGGAAAGAGAAACTGTGAAAGACTGGCCAAATTCTTAATTCTATGAACAGAGGAAAAATTTCTTGTGCTCACAGTGCCAAACCTATTTCAACCAACATTTCACCTAAATAATCTCATTGCTGTGTCACCAGGACTTTTATGATTGAATTTAGATGTTCCCATCTGGTTTCCTGTGTTTTTATCTGCTGCCTCACCTCCACCCTCACCAGAGCTGTGTCTCACAGTCTCTCTCGGATTTAGTTACAGTGACTACAAAGACTTTAAGCTCTAGCTATTTTCTCCACTTCTCATCAGGCAGTATGTCTTGCCCTTAGCTAGTGCATCTAGAGCCTGAAAACAGCAATGCAAATGCAAGTTGATAGCTGGTTTAAGTTAATATATCAAGTTATGAATGAATGCAGTTTCTGCAGTGATAGCCACTAGAAGATAAAGAAAGAAAGAGCTGAAAGTAATAAGCTCTTCAGCCAACACGGCTCTGTGATTACATGATTACATGTGAATACATGATTAACATCCTCATAAACCAAAAACAAGATAAGCTGTCTTCGCCCATGCGTATAATGTTCTGTAGCTGTCTCAGTAATTTATTTATTTTTTTACTGTGATATATGTTTAAACTTAGTTTAGAGACAATTGCTGTTTCAGTTGTACCTAGTCCTATAAAAAAAATAAAAAGAAAAAATAAAAGCAGGAATTAAACATGTTCACCAGTATCAACCTCAATCCTTAGCATTACTACTCTTTAAACATAAACATACAGTGAGTAGTAATTTAGGATTTTGTGAAGACTAGTATAATATAATTTCACCCCTCAGTAAGTAACGTAGAATAGCCATGAAGTTTATTTACATGCTGATAGTTGGTCTAATTAAGGTTTCCCCTACCTGCTTATCATCTAGGTTGTGCTCACACAGCTCAAAACTATTTACACAGATTTTAGCATTTAGCAGTCTCAGTAGTTTCATATAGTCAGAGGTGGCTTGCATGGTCTCCATAAAGTTTTCACTACTAACGTTTTATTTGCATTGTGGTGCTAACGTCTTGCAGCACATTATTGTTGCAATCCCACCTTCAGGGCAGCATAAATATATTTGTACACCACTTTTCTCCTAGTTTAATTCTCTGCTTCAAATAGCTTTATCTTCACCTGCTTTAGGTAAGAATATATCCAGTATTAAAATAGCTTTTTTAGCAGTGGACTTTTTTTTCCAAATTGTCAATCCACTCAACAAAATGTTAGTCCCCTTTCCAACTCAGGCAGTTATGACAGCACAGTATTATATTTCATTTTGTACTGTGGGCTGTGGCATTTCATAATTGTTATCTGTTTTGTGGACAGATGCTTATAGTTGTCAGGAATGATGACTTGTAGTGATCCACAAGAATGTGATTGCATTATCTCCTGATAACATAGGTGGTTCAGAATATATCATTTCTGTAATAACAGTCTTTGATTTATACAGTTCTCTTCCACTATTTGCATTTGGGAAAATGGCAAAACAGAATAAAAATTTATCAATTTTTAGCACCTTTTCCGGACTGTGAAATGAGCTAGTGTCATTGATGCAAGGTATTTGCTTCCCTGGATACCCTATTATTTGAGTGTATGTTTAAACTATGATATTTCTTTAGGTATAAGGACATCAATAGGAACACCTTATTTCCAGACTACTCTGCACTCTTTCCATCAAATCTGACATTATAAATGTCTGAACATAAAAATCAATTGCGTGATATGTCTAGTGCTTTTCTAAGCCCACAGAGCTACCATAATTCATAGTTATAAGTCAAACTATGTAAAACTATTTAAAATGACTAAGATATAACCCCCTATAAAACTACCATAATCCCTCCCTGCAGGTTATGTCTGTGTAAATTTTCTGTAACATATGGATGCTTATCCAATCTTGCATCTGAATATTTTAGAAATGGGTATGACTGCACACACCCGTAAGAGCTTCAGCCATTCAGTTGACTTTTTAATATATATTTTTAATATGGGTCAGCCACATTTATAGAACCCTATAAAAATTATTGTGTATATTTCACAGCAACTAAACCACAGAGAATAAATTACTTTTAAAAACATTAATTCATTCAGTGAATTACTTAAAGTTACTTAGAAAACAAATATGATAAAATTTTAAAAATCAAAACTGAAATTAAACACTTCATATGAAAGGCTATGAATAAAACAAATTTCTTATCTCACTTCTCACTTTTTTTTTTTTTTTTTTTTTTCTTTTATCGTCACAACTGCATGCAGAGTTCCAGAATTTCACCCTTCTGATCCCAACCTGTTTTTCTAGATCTGTGTGGGCATTCAGTTTCATTAGCAACTTTACAGAATAACAGCTTCAATTTTGGCTTATAAAGCTTAAAACCAGATGGACATCATGAACAGTTTTCTTTCCCTTCTACTGCTCAGACATCTCTAGTTATCAATACAGTGTCTGAATGCAGAAAATACTGGTATTTTGTGAATGTCTTTAGGAGTGAGAGTGAAAGATCATGGCTCCTTTGATAGGCACCATCACTTAGTCTTTCTTTCTCTTTCTCATTCAAAGCACACATTTCACAAGGGGAAGAAAAGATTAAAGTCTTTGATGTTTTTCTTTACAAATGTAAAAAAGATGCTGCCTATCTTCAAATAGCTTTTTTTTTCTTTCTTTTTTTTTTTTTTTTTTCCTTTTCTTCTTCCTTAATTATTGTCTTCCTCAGGGAAGCCGAACTAATTTTCTTTAAAATAAATAGAGTACAACATTAGAATCATTAGAATTAATTTTTTTCTTACTTTTTTCCTTTATAAAAGGGTGTTTAATCAGATCTTTGGAAGTGATAGGGGAGCGTGCTAGTCTCTAATGTTGTAATTATTTTAAGTTTTTTGAACCTATCCAAAACTATTCTTTGTATTTCTTAGTGCCCTTTACAATAAGGCTATTACGGCAAAGAGTTTGACTGCATTGTGTACACCCCTAATGTTTATTCAAAAGCCTTGCTTTTGAAATGAATTTGTATGGTCAGTCTAGGAAGCCTTATATGTACAATTGCATTTCTACAGGCTTCTTCATAATTATCTGCCACCATTCAACTCTGTGTGCTTGAGGGCAGAGCTAGAGGGACCTGGAGGAATGGGCTGACAGGAACCCCATGAAATTCAGCCAGGATAAATGCTAAGTGTTGCCTAGGGGAGGGTAGATCCCCTGAAATGAATTTCTGGGATTGAAGGGGCTCAGTGAATATTTTATAGTAGCTCTGTAGGAAAAGCCGTGGAGTGGTGGGCAGTGAGCTGAAAATGAGAGCCCATATTGTGCCCCAGCAGTCATGGAGGAGATTGAGCCAAGGTACTCACAGTGATGCAGGGTGGAAGGGTGACAGACAACAGATACAAACTGAAAAACGTTCAGATTGGATATAAGGAGAAACTTCACCTTATGGCTGCTTTCTCCTCTCCAAACCTGCTGGAAGGTTTCAAACCCTATCTGGATCAAGGCATGAGGATCTTGCCTTGACCCCAGACCTGACCTTGCTTTGGGCAGGGGGTCAGAATGCAGACCTCCTTGACATGCTTTCCAAGCTCAAATATCCTGTGCTTCCACTTCTGATAAAAATGACACATCAGTGAGAAACATGCAGAAAGCTCCATCTTTAATGAGGAAAGGGAGTGGTCAGCTGGGAGTGGTAAGGGCAGGAACATCTGAAGAAGCAGAAATGTTGTATGGTAAATCATGAGTTTATTCTCAGAAACTGGGAAATCCAGTCAGTGTTGTATTTCAACAACAAAAGATGGATGACAAGAGTCCATGAGATCTGGTCAGCTTAATTACACTGTATAGCTAGAGAATATCAAGGAGTCTCCCTTCTGTGAGAATTCCCTCTTACAAGTGCATATTTTTATAGTAGCAAACTACAGATGCATTAACAGATATCAAGGGCTATCATAGGTGCAGGCTGACCTATAAACCATGTTGCCTGATTCCAGGTGGATGATGATGATGTCACAACCTCTGGGAAGCATATCCTAAGGCTTGTTTAGGGGTTTTGGCTTGCTTATTTTAGAAAGCATAGGAAAAGAGGAGAGTAACTGTGGCTGGAGTGAATATTCCTATTGCAGTGAATAAAGCATTTCAAGTGTATCTGAAATAGTGTGTATGTGTGTGTGTGCGTGTGTATATGTGTGTGTTTATTATATTTCCATTAGAAAAATCTGAGAAAACATCTATTTTGAATAAAGTTGAGTAATTTATTTCACCGAACATTCATGTCTCTTATGCTCAATTAATTCTGTGAATAATCTCACAATAAGCAATCAGAGGACAACAAAGTGGTTTGGTAAAAAGATAAGAAAGGTGTAAATGTAAAATTGCATTTATTAATTACATCTTTTTTCTATTGGTTTTATATTCCTTTACAACTTTCCTTTTTGCTAAGGGAAAAGTAGTGAAATATAGTGAAAAATATTCCCCTTTTAGCTAAATACCTAGCAATTGTATTTGCTCAGTGTAAAATTCCTACTTTGCTCATTCCTGTAGAGTAACCTTATTAATAACATATATCTTTTTTCTTATTCTACACACACTTTACAATATAAGCATGTGCACTATCTTTGTTGTTGTTGTTGTTGTTAAAACCAGATGATGCAACAGTCGGTATTCTTATTCATTTTAGCTTGACATGACCCATTTATTGCAGTGTATGTATTTATTTTTATATAACCAGTCCTAGCTAAGATTTTGGATTTTTTTATGCTGCAAAATCTTGATAAATGAGGTAATATGCACTTAAATTCTGCATAGATTTATTTTGTTTTATGCATTATATTTTTCTTCTTCAGGATTATGACTTCTATTTGGTTTTGCTAAGAATAGTGTGTAGAGCAGAGAGATGATATTATCAAACGGTGAGCTTGTTTGAAACCATATCTTAGTTCAAACTGACGTAGCCCTTTTTCAGGCAACACAAGATTGGATAAGCATGCATAAGATAAACATAGCAATGCATAACCATTGCAGAATTTACTTTATATTGATGAAAATTGGTTACTTTTTTAACTTTTCAATTTCTAATTTTATTGTGCTTCACATTCTTTCTCTCTAAATGTCCGTCCTTCCTTCCTTCCTTCCTTCCTTCCTTCCTTCCTTCCTTCCTTCCTTCCTTCCTTCCTTCCTTCCTTCCTTCCTTCCTTCCTTCCTTCCTTCCTTCCTTCCTTCCTTCCTTCCTTCCCTCCTTCCCTCCTTCCCTCCTTCCCTCCTTCCCTCCTTCCCTCCTTCCCTCCTTCCCTCCTTCCCTCCTTCCTCCCTCCTTTCCTTCCTTTGTTTTCCCACAAGATGCTTCCCAGGTTCTCCAGTTTGGTTCTGTTCAGATGCCATAAATCAATGCACAACAGACAAGAAATTATAGTATATATAATACATCTGCCTGAGAGTACAAATCTTTCTATGTTTTCCCTTCAATTATTAATATATATATTTGATCTGGAGCACATTAGCTTGTATAAAAGTAATCTCAAGTGTCATTACTACATGTATTTTTTATTGCATTTTTCTTCAGTAGATATTTGATGTACTTTAAAAAAGAGGTCAGTATCATTCTCTTTATTTTACAATAAGGAAAAAAAAAAAAAAAAAGTTGCCTACAAAGGAAAAGACATGCATCACATTTGGAATTAAGTAATGAAAAAAACTTAAACCATATATTGAGGTCCAGGTTATTCATTCTCTAGCATTATCTAACCTGTATGGCACGACTTTTCTTTCTAAATATGTTTCCAGTTTCTGTCACTTTTACCACCCTGCATTACCATGCTTTTCAGTACTTACTTCAGTACACCTTTCAAGTGGTTGTGAGGCTATTCTGTTACCACATCCCTAACAGCTTTAAAAACAATGACTATTTCAGAGATCTGGTTTACACCATGTCTCTACTAACAGCACGATTTCAGAAGGGACTTGGGAGTGTTGAATGGCTGTAGGAGAGATTAGAGGTGTAAGGAAGTGAGGAGATAAATTAAATGGTTTTAGCTTCTTCCAAAGAAAGAGTGGTGAAATGACTTCACAAAAATTTTCCAAAGCAGCACTGAACTCAGAGTGCTTTATGATCAAGCGTGTCCTCAGTTTACTTAAGGTGTCATAAGTACATCAGCATTTCCTAGATGTAGTGCTATCTTGAATGGTTTTCTGTCAGCTTTTTTATTAGCACTTAGTGTGTCATTTATAGTTTTTCCTTTTGTATTTAAAAGAATACCACAGGAACACACAAGCTAAATCAATCGCTTCACTATTGCTATTAAAGCATTAGACAATGTAGCCTACAGTTACTCATTATTGGAAGTATAGCAATATAGCAAGACACAGGGGCTCTGTTCTCTTACCACTTTTGTGTTGACATATGGCATTGTTATTTCCTTGCATTCAATTTTGTCCAAACCTCTGTGTTTCTCAAGTGTTGGCTTTAGTTTCATGTTTTGATATTCATCTAGTCAGTATAGCGCCTGACATTTTGTTATCTATAAGCACAGCCTCTAACCCCTGGCATTTCAGAATGACAGCAATGCAGATTCCCTCAATACTGATAAAAATAAAAATAAAAATAAAAATCAGTTCTTACCATTGTGCTCACTGACCTGCTGGAAAGGAATAGATGAAAACAAATAAACAAATAACTGATGTTTAGCTATGTTTTCATCTTCCTCAAGAGCACACTTACCTGGTCTGTCATCAGTGACAAACAAGGTATACTGGTTGAATGCTGAAATATTTGTGAGGAAATCTTGTAACAAGCACAAACACAACTATTACTGGGGAGAAAACACCATTAATTAACTGATAAAGTTGTCACACTGTTCAGAACAAGACTGTCTTTCCTCCTTTACTGAGTACCACCAAAAAAGTATTGTGTGATTGAATTTTACAGCTGATAGTGTAGCAGAAATCATTAATGGTGAATATAGAAGATAATGTCAGAAAGGTATCCTTGTGGTTATTTATCAAAGGAAATTTAATAACTAAGTTATGAAAAACAAAAGCTTTTTTTTTTTTTTTTTTTTTTTTTTATCTATATACAACATTTTTCATTATCATTGATGAGTTCTGCTAGTATCCAGTTTAGTTTTCTCTTGCTCTATTTAGTTCTGTCTTGATCATTCTGGCTGATGTGTGAAAATATTTTAAACACTATCTCCTTAACACACTGTTTAAATATATTAGAACCGACTTTGAAACCTTCACATCTGTACGTCTCCATAACCTTATTCAAAATAAAAACCCTAGTAAAGGGCCCAGAAATATTTTGTATAATGTTGTTCAAAGAAATTATTTTTTTGGGGCAAGGTATTTCATACTTTTTGTCAAAAGTTATCTGGGTCATCTATGTTGATGTGACTTTGGTTTAATGACAAGTGACTAAGACACTTCTTTTAGTTCTAATTCTTCCAAGGATTGTCAAACTAAGATGCAAAAAAAATAATAATAATAATAAAAAAAATAAAAAAAATAAAAATGAGGCAGCAACATGCCTAGGGAAAAAAAAAAAAAAAAAAGTAATTATTTTAGCATTTTAGTCTGTTCTATGGAAATACACTTTCTGAATGAAATGTGTACTTTTACACTTATAGCTTTAGGCATACTCTGTTACAACGACGAAGAGAAGTGTCATCTGGATTGATGGAAAGTCTGATAGTCCAGTCTCTAGTCAAATATTAATTCACTAGATTGGAAACATCTTTTTAGTGTAGTATTATTAGTAGTAAATTATTATTATTGATCTTATTTATTAATTATTAATAATTTATTATTGGTCATATAAATAGTAAACAAAAAATGCATGCCTCTGATTTTCCTTTTGCCTACAGTAAAAATGCGTATTTTTGCACATTCTGAACATGGATGTCTACTTTTCTTCCCATTTGACAAAACCATTAATAAAAAATACAAATTACTTTAAGCCCTTACAACCCACAGTGCTTGCAGCCTTACATAGCTTTTCAGAAAACAAAACTATTTTAAGAAGAGCTTTATTTTTTTTAAATGTTAACAGACTGGTTAACATTGTCTGGAACTGAGATCTGGAGAATAACTAAATATAGATTTTGTAAGCTAACTGTATGCTTGAAATCTAGAAAAAAAAAAAAAAAATTAATCTGAATGTTTATTTAAGGTAGATGAAGGATATGTTACTATTACTGTAGCCTGAAGAATTTAAAGGTAGTTGTGGTTCATAAATATGTTCTGGGGATAGTGTTTCTAGCAACCCTGTGAAATTACCAATAACATTTTTCATGATACTTTTATTTTGTTTGTAAATATAGGAATAAATAATTTAGTTGAAATATTTTTAAAGTTTTTTTTTTTTTTTTCAATATTTAGCTTTTTGTGTAGAATTTACTTTATAAAAGAAGTCAATATGGAACAGTTTGCTTAATGGATTAAAAAAATACATGGACCTGCTTTCATTTAAAAAGAAAAAAATCTCTAGCAGTATTAATAGCAAAATCATGGACCAAATCAATCAATTTTAGAGGAAATTCTGACTCTCATTTTTTGTCTTACTGTGGCTGCACACAAAAAAATCCCATAACCCTAAAAGATGTGCAATGCAAAAAAAAAAAAATATATATATAACATTATAAACATGACTGCATTTGTCAGTATTGTGTGATGATTCACCTGATACACACTGTCTTCAACCTGTAACAGGATAGCTATTTTGAGGGAAACTGAAGGGATCTGTTACCAGAAAACCAGAAAATGTAACATATAATCATTACAGTGTACATTTAAAATTTCCATTTTCTTTCAGTGCCTTCTGCTCATATATAAATGAGAGATATCTCACTTCAAAAACAAAGAAAGAAACCTTCCTTATCAGCTTCCATTCTATTCCCCTCTAACCATGTCAATCAACATGTCCCAGTTTTACCTAATGTTAAAATCTTATCTTGTTAGCAGATATTGGAGTTTCAATGTATGTGCCTGGTACTTATAATGAGTCCTCTCTCTAGCATGGAGGTGCTCCTGATACTACTACAATTTTCAGTATAATTTTATGGTTTTCTTCCTGTGTGATATCACAGAAATCTATGTGATCATACTGAAAAATTGCAAGACTGGTAACACCTAATTTTTTTAATTATTATTATTTTTTTTTTCCACCTATGCATGTCAGATTACTGCTAGACAGGAGGAGAACAGAGAAATCCTTCTCATTGAAGTGACTGCAGAGTTTGCATGTGCGTATGTATGGCTTAGTTCATAGGATGTCACCATTTTCACTTAAGGCACTTTCATGGGTCTCACAGTGCTCTGCAGAAGTACTAGCCATGAAGCAAGTGGGGATATGGGAGTTTTAAATATAATTTTTCTTTTCTGTCACTCTACCAGACCTAGACACACAAGCTGTCTTAGAAGAACTGCTGGGATATACTCACCTCATATTCACATATTCATGGCATATGTTGGAGACTGCTAATTTATTTTCCACTTGCTGAAAATCCTGTGGTGCTATAGGCAGCGAAACACGTGCTCTGGACAAAACAAACTGATAGGAACATCATGATTTTCACAGATTTTACCACCAGTCTTCTGAGGACAGAGAGAACAGCAAGTTTAGAGACTCTTAGGGTATTTTGGTATCATAGCTGAGCTCTGAGCTACTGCTGACTGAACCTGATGTAGTATTAGAAATTCCTTAGCCCCCCCAGTATATCACTGATCCCCAAATGATGAGCCCTGCTGACAGATTAATGCAGCTAAGCTGTTCCCAGGATCTTTGCATGGTGCCATCCTGGGCTACGCATACATTTGAGCAGTTCTTCTGTGGCCTCTGCAGAGGCCCCTGGTGGATCAGGCTGTCCCCCTGCAGCCCATGGGTCCCACATGGAGCAGGTACCTGGGCCAGAGCTGCAGCCCGTGGAGAAGAACCCGCGCAGGAGCAGGGAGTCTGGGGGGAGCTGCTGCCTGCCCGTGGGGGTCCCGTGCTGAAGCAGTTTGCTCCTGGAGGATGGACGGACCCCGTGGTACAGAGCCGTGTGGGAGTAATTCTTGAAGAACTGCTGCCTGTGGGCAGCCCTTGCAGGCTCAGTTTGGGAAGGGAGGCATCCCGTGGGAGGGACCCCACGTGGAGCAGAGGCAGGGAGTGACGGTGAAAGAGTGGAGAAGATGAAGTGTTAGGGACTGATTGCAACCCCCATTCCCCTGCACTACTCGGGGGGAGGAGGTAGAAGAGGGTGGATAGGGGAAGAAGGTGTTTTTAGTTTGTTTCTTCTTTCTTACTCTTTGTCCTGGTTTCAGTTAGAACAGAATTAATTTTCTTCCTAGTAGCTGGTGGAATGCTGTGTTTTGGCTTAGGATGAGAAGAGTGCTGATAACATCCCAATGTTTTAATTGTTGCAGAGCAGTGCTTATACCAAGCCAAGGACATCTCAGCCTTTTGCTCTGTCCTGGCAACAGGCAGGCTGGGGCTGCAGTAAGAGCTGGGAGGGGACAGACCCAGGACAGATGACCCAAACTAGCCAAAGGGGTATTCCATACCATCTGACATCATGCTAAACAATATATAGGGGTGGCTAGCCGGGGGGGGAGGGGGCCGGACTGCTCGGGGTTAGGCTGGGCATCGGTCATTGGGTGGTGAGCAATTGCATTGTGCATCACTTGTTTGTACATATTATTATTACTTTCCTATTATCACCATTCTATTATTATTATTATTGTTATTATTATTTTTGTTATTATTATTTTCCTGTCTTATTAAACTGTCTTTATCTCAACTCACGGGCTTCACTTTCCATTTCTCTCCCCCGTCCCAGAGAGGGAGGGGGGAGGGTGAGCAAACGGCTGCGTGGTGTTTAGCTGCTGGCCAGGTTAAACCACGACACTCTTCTAGTCTGTTATTAGTGGCAACAAGTTGTATGAAACTCCCAATGCTGAGCGTCTGTATTGACTGTGATGATAACCTGTAAGTGATCTTTCTGCCTTTATCTCAACCCATGAGCTTTTGTTTTTGTCTTATTTTCTCCCCCTGTCCTTCTGAGTAGGGGTAAGAGGGTGGTGTGGTGTTGCTGAGCTACCTACTGGTTTGGAATCACCACAGGGCCTCTCAAAATGACTACTGCGTATGTACAGAACATGTGTATTTTAGATGTACAAACCTTCCTATTTTCGGATCTGTCAGTATTTCTGTAACTTCAGGGACTGGCCATAAATTCTGCTTTAGTGTTCTTTCATCCATCCATTTATTATTATTATTAATATTATTATTATTATTAATTATTTCTGTTATGATAATGAATATCTTAATAAAACTTGTTCTTCCTTCCCTTCCTATTGCACTATAAGCTTTTGCAGACTGTTGATCCTTACTTTTGCAAGCATTGGTATGGCCAGTTTTTTTAAAAGTGACACCACAGTATTCATGTAGTTACCTAGTGAATCCATTCACATTGCACACTTCTCTTTTGTTTCTCTTTAATAATGATTGGTTTTTCTTCTTCCAGTTCACCCAGTAAAGTGAGACTGTGGAAGACACAAACAGAAAAATTAACATTTTTGAGACCTTACCTCATTACCGAGTCACAGAAAGGTAGATTCCTTCATACCAGTTTATGGATTGTTTGTTCAGTTGTAAAATATTCTCTTCATTATTCCTCTGTGGACCTTACCTGATGAGTTCTCTAAGGTGCTGTGTAAAAAGTTATGTGTGAGAGGTTTTAGATTCTGATTCATGACATTGCAAGGTGGTTATCCTAAGATATATCAGGATGTGTTTTAATAATGAAAAGGACCTTCTCATTTCCTGGATGGATGACCATTGTACTTATAGATATGGTCAAAATGTTTGAAAAAATGCACATCAAAATAAGTGTATTAGTTTTCACATGTTTAGGTTGTCTGTGTCTATGGGATACCATAAGGATAACTTAGTATCATTATTTCTTAAACATTTTTTTGCATGCAAAAAGTATGAAATGGACTCATTTGAGTCACATTTTAGAGACGCAAATATATGTGATTTGAAAAGCCTTTTTCCCTTATCTAGTAATTTAATATTTTCTTCTTCAATAAACCATTTAATTACTATTTCCAAATTTATATATATATATATGTGTGTGTGTGTGTGCTCCTTGTCTCCTCTAATCCCACACTAGATACTTAGTGGAGATCTAAGATATACACACAAATAGAATAATATCATATTTTTGTCTATTATATCAGAGAGGAATCTCAGGAGTGCCTGGGAAGAGAAAAAAAATAACTTCAGGAAACTGAAATATCTTCAGTAGATCAATAGATGCCAGCACAGCAACTTGGATTAATGCAGAGAACAGTTTTTGCAAAATAATCAGGTAAGTCAGCTTTGAAACCAACATACCCACAGCTGAACATTTTTCTAAACAAAAGCCACTCAAGCGAAATTAATTATTTCCACACAACCAAAGGGAACCAGATAATGGAGCCCTTGGGATAGGTGTCACTCCAGGAAGAAAACAAAAGCAAAACCAGAAACAAACAAACAAACAAAAAAGTACATTTGTTAATGTAGTTTAAGAAGCATTTTTCACATGGGCTACCCTGAGCTTTTCTGCAATCTAATGAGGCACTGTGTAAAATGCATAATGATGAGCAAAAGGAAAAAAAAAGAGAACTTTTACACCTGAAATTTAGGTTTGAAGCTTTCTTTTGACCTTAGTGTCTGCAAGTGGCCAAAAGTTGGTAGATTCATTTGTTCTGCTCCATTCTTTTTTATATTCTCTGGGAAGAAATACAACTGACATTCAGTTTTGTGTATTTGGGAGCATACTTTAAAATACTAGACAAGAAAAAAGGGCTAGAGGGACAATATTGTGATTTACAGAGACAAGAAATCCTTCAGACTGAGGACCATTCTCATAATGTTTACTCCAATCCATAAACAATGATAGCTTATAAAGCATATCAGTTTTACTTTTTTTTTTTTTTTTTTTTTTTGCGTCCCTTTCCTGTGTCTCTGAAACAAATAAATTTCTTATGTACCTTTGGGTCACAGGCAATGTGAGCTGGGTAGGCAAGGCTGAGTTTGCTTTTTGGATCAAAGCCACACTGTTCAAAGTGAAAGCAGAGCTTCCATGTGATCATCTGCATTTGAGTGTAAAGACACACACACAGCTCTGCCATTCCTTCCAGGGTGGTCTGTGAAGCACTCAGTATACCTCTGATTCAGGCATACAACCTTATAGCTAGATCCTCAGTAAGCCATAATACATCTCCTGTAGTATCAGGATCTGCAGGATCAGGGAAATCATTCCTGACTCCAGCTGGGATTTTTATGGCTCCTCTAATACAGTTCAAAGAGGTCACTGAGCATCTGGTTCTTAATCTGCAGCCACTGCTCAGGTGTTGATTCTTTCTGTATGTGTCCTCAAGCTTCATTTCTTCATGTAAAATGGGACTACCATCACTTCTTCGTAAGAGTGCCAAATGTCTATGCAAATACTATACGCTTTGTGAAATGTGATATATATGACACAGATATCAATCACAGATATCAATCTGTGATCTTCCATATCGGTGACTTAAAGCATTGTTATTTTAAAGAGCATCAGAAAATTGAAGAAATACTTGAAAACACAAGTAGCTACAATGTTAGAAGCACTAGTATGAGACACATAATTTTTGAAGTGTTAAATGTTAAAAGAAATAAAAATACAGAATCTGATGCTTATGATAACTGGAAAAATGCTAGAGCCCAAATCAACTGAAGAAACGAAAATTTCAAAAGTTAATCTTTGAGGTTATTTGTTCAAAACAATTTAGGTAATGCTAGGCTAAGTGTTATAATACCTAAACGTTTTTGTTGTCGTTGTTGATGTTGATATTTTAATAATGCCTAGTTTCCATGCTATTATCCCAAAATAATATTTTTTGTTATTATTTCTTCACTCTCCTCTGTCACTGAGATTCAGCAATGAGGCAGCAATGGATTTGGGGTAACTGCAAAAAAAGTTGTAGGCCCATAACTTCATCCTTTTCTCCAGAGCTCTTAAATCCTCTTAAAGCCTGGATAAGCATGGATATATTTAATCAGAAAGAGTATGAATTTTCTGTCTTTAATTGCTCAGTATTGAGGAGAGAGCCTAACCTGTTACAATCATAACATAATTCAGATTTGACCTTCACTGTCATCGAAGCAGACAAAACAGTGATAAAGAATGGTCTCTACCTCCTTTATACAGACTAAAGAGGAAAATAATATGAAAATTATGAACAAAGAAAGACTTTTACTAGGAGAACTGAAACACAGCAACATTTTCCCTGTTTAAGGTACTTCAAGGAAAGGAAGACTGCTACTGATAAATACTATAAAAAGACTGAACAGGATATAAATAAAGAAAAATGGGAAGGAAAAAAAAAAAAGAAAAATGAAAAAAAAAAAAGGAAAAAAAGGAAAAAAGAAAAAAGAAAAAAAAAAAAGAAAAAAAAAAAAGAAAATTTCAAATAAACTTTTGTTTAAGGACTATAAAATAAAATGCTGATTAAAAAAATCCAAAAAAAATAATGTTATTTGAAAAAGACATCTGTGACTTGATCAGTGCTCAGACTCGAGTTTAATTCTATTACTCCAAGACATTGATTCTAGAATATATTGATAATTTCCAGAATTAAAATAAAAAGCTGGAAGAAATAATCTTTTGTACCTGCTTTTGTTAATTTTATTTTTAATAAGGAAAAGGTCTGTTTGTATTCCACTGGAAACATTGCAGTCTTAAAGAAGTGTAGTTGAAACACTCATCTTTGAAATTGTACTAGCCCTTTTCTGTTATGTGCTATATCATACTGCTCATTCAACCAGAAGAATGCCTCTATATTGCTGTTAAGAGACCTTTTGGACATAGCTCAGAAATATATTTGTTGGTATACAAATATGCCTGTTCACACATTAAAGATGTTAGTTCTTTTTTTTCATAGAACCATAGAATGTTCTATGTTCTAAGGGTTGGAAGGGACCTTAAAAGTCATCTAGTTCCAACCCTCCTGCCGTATGCAGGGACACCTCCCACTAGATCAGGTTTGCCAAGGTCCCATCCAGCCTTGCCTTGAACACCTCCAGGTATGGGGCATCCACCACTTCTCTGGGCAAAAAAGAAGATTTTTGTTTGTTTCTTTGTTTCTTTGTTTTTGTTTTTTGTTTGTTTTGTTGTTTGTTTGTTTTTGTTTTTTAAGTCAAAAGCTTGAATATACGGAAAATTATCTGGACTTATTTAATGTTATTAAAATAATGTTAATTCTTTGCATGTGTTTTTAGTTTTCCAGTTAATGCTGAACAGAATATGGTTTACTCTATTGAAGAACTTTGAGATTGTTGAGATTTTAAGACCGTGAAAAAGTGTAAATTTCAGCCTTTCAGATATTTTTTTCTTCATCATGAATCAATTTATTTCAAAATTTCTTATGAATTGTACCTTTAGCGTCTTTTTCTTTTTTTCAGTTTATGTTCTTATACATCAGTAAGTGAGAGGAGTTAATAATTACCACTTTTATCAAAACTGATTCTTAAATGTTCATATAAATTGAGGAGACTAAACATTGCTGTCGGGACTAAAGAGGGCATTTCAAAGAGCCAAATGGTCATAGAAGCCTAGTAATTCTTTTACTTTTGTGTTTATATTTAATATAATTTTGCAGATAAGAATGATAAACATTTATTAAGGTAAGATCTTGGGGAAAAAAAGCAAAAAAATCGTTCCTCATATGTAAAAATCTGTGGGCTAAATCAGCTTTAATGTACATCATTTTGCAAATCCAACAACAGATTTGTGTTATATTGTATTGTACATTGGTTTATTTTTGTATAAATTCTATTCTAATTCAGTTCTATGTTTACAGCATCCTTAGGGTTAAAAATGCCCTATAAATATCAAACCTATTACTCAGGTGTCCTTGACAAAGTCTTTTGTATTAAAACAGGCAAGAGAAAATGAACTACCTCATAACATGTTCATCTCTGAGAATAATTTTATTCCAGTATGATAAATTATTGTATGAAAAAGTTGTATTGTATTTTACCTGATTAACAGAAGTAAAGGCTTTCTCTTGTTTCAAAGTAATTTCTTTGTTTCTTCAATTTTTGTTCCCAGTAAAGTTCTAAATTACCTATGTCTCTTAAGCCCAGCTCCTTTCCACTGGCACCATGAACTTATCAATATTTCTAGGAACCTTTGTGGGTATGCTTCTTGCTATTTTAGAGCATTTCAGAATTCTTTTGTTTATTACCAGGCCATAGAGGATGCTTTTCTTGATTGCTGTACAACTGCTGGGGACACACAACCTGCATATTTGCAGTACTCCAAGGAATGCACTTATGAATTAGGCATTTGTTTAAGTATTCCTTGCTTATTTGAAAACCCACTCACAAAGAATGATCTCTAACAAGCCTCTTGTCTTGAAATCATGTTTAATGCAATTAAAGACAAGATGAAATGCAAATAAAATGTACTAGCTATACTTGAGAAAGAAAAATGTTTTATAAGTGTTATTGAAACACTTATGGAAGACAAAGAGGAAGAAAAAAAAAAAAAGAAAAAAAAAAAGAAAAAAAAAAAAACAAAAACAAAAACAAGAAGAAAAAAATGATCTTTTAACCTCAAATTTTATATGAAAGGACTCTCCCTGAAACTAGCTAGTTTGCTGAGAATGTTTTCCTGACAGTCAACCAGTCAAGAATTCCTCCCCCAGGATACTTTATATCTCAGGCTGCATTTATCTGAAGCTTTATTGGGATAGTGTTTCTTTTGTAGATGAACTTCCCACAAATTCCAGGTATATTTATTTTTTCATATCAATCCAGTCAGGCTTGACATTTTTCTTTATCTTATTCATTTAAGGACTGCATCACCTCTACATACATAATACCATTTATTCAGACTAGGTATCTTCTCATGTACTAAACTCATCAATTTACAATTTCTTAGCAATGGTGAAATTTTTCCTTTCCTTTTCCACTCAAGGTGCACATTTCATTGTGAAGTATCGCACTCAATATACTGAACTTTCGTTTATATCAGTCTGAAGGTTTATACAAACAGCCAAATGGGATAAAAACATAAAGCTCATCACTAGCTTTTTACTGGGGTTGAATATAATGGTAACTATCTAACAAATACAACTGTGAAAAGTCTGACCCCTCTTGTACTTCCAATATGACTATTGTATTGTTTTCATACAGTGTACAGTGATTAACTTATCAAGGGTCTCTCTTGCACTCAAGATGTTAGTTTAGGTTTCTCATTTTTTTTTCATACTCTATATAATGGATGGTAGGACCAGATGATCTTGAAGGTCTTTTCCAACCCTAACAATTCTATGACTGTATGATAAACAAGTCATAAAAATGTCATAGCATGTGTGGATTTTGTTTTTTTTCAGACAGTTGTAATATTTTTTTCTTCAACATTTTGTATGATCTTCTGTTCAAATGCAACAGTTCTGCTGAGTAGCTGGACAATGCTTATGTAGTGAGTTTTTGCCCAGCTTAATCAGTCACTCATATGGTTCCTTTTGGACAAAGTCTGATTGCATTTCGAAGAATTCTCCTTGTAGACAGCTTTCTCTTTCATGAGCTTCTGATGTTGCCACCCATATTTCTCATTTAAATCAATCTGTTGTAATATTCTTCTATCCTTCTGTCTTTCTTCCAATATTTAGCTTCATTATTTTCTGCTTTCTGGGATTTTTTTTTTATTTTTTTTATTTTTTTACCAAGTTCAAATAGGAATTGATATGAATCAGAATGGTCTTTTTCCAGTTTGTGGCTTTGATTCTCACTGTACTTTTATCCTGTTTTAGGCATTTCAAAAAACATCCAAAATTGCAAGGTCTAATTTAAACTTTTTCCAGTCATGTATTACATTCCTTAAAGTTCTACCTTCTTGGCAGCTGCTGCTAGCTGCTGCTCTACAACTCTCATTTTCTTCTCTTTTCTCTGTTTTTAGTTAGACAATTTTGTTCATCATTCAGCTGCTCTGCTGGCAGTACAATGTGCAGTTCTTAGTGGATGATTATGAAAAATTGCAAATCAGTAAGCTGTAGTGCTGCTGAATTTTTATTACAGAGGAAAAAAAAAAAAAAAAAGAAAAGAAAAAAAAGGAAATGAACAAACAATTAAAGAACTTGCCAAAGATGAAGCAAAGAGATTTTTTGCTATATCTTTACTGTTAAAAGAGACAAGGAGATTATGTTTTTCTTGTCCACAGTGCTTATAGCTAGCACCATCTCAAGCAGACTGGCCATATCTACATCACCTACAACCCCACTCAGAACCCTATTATAATGCACAGTGACTTGAAGACAGAATAATTACAGAATCACAGAATCACAGAATGGCCAAGGTTAAAAGTGAACTCTGAAGTCCAACTCCTCTGATGAACAGGGTCACCTACGGCATGTTGCTCAGGATGGCATCCAGGTGAGTTTTGAATATCTCCAGAGAAGGAGACCCCACAACCTCTCTGGGCAACCTGTTGTAGTGCTCTGTCACCCTCACAGTAAAGAAGTGCCCTCTCATATTCAGCTGGAATCTCCTGTGCTTCAGTTTGTGCCCATTGCCTCTCATCCTGTCACTGGGCACAACTGAAAAGAGTCTGGCACCATCCTCTTGACACCCTCCTCTCAGATATTTATATACATTGATGAAGTCAATTTGTTTTGCATTTTCCAGTTCCAAATATACTGTGAGAATTAAGGTGCAACACATTAGAGAAATTATTTTAAGACATGATACAGTATATATGCAGAAATGAATGGAGATCACAGTTGGATGGCTATAGGTGCAAGGTCTTCTGGGACAGAGGTGAAGAACTAAAGAGGAACCCAAATCTAGCACAGGAGCCACATCTAGCGGAATTTCATCCCTTTGCAGCAGCTCCTAGGTTGAACTGGAAATGTGCTACTGCATGATCTTGGAGAGAGCTAAATGTAATGATCTGAAGTAGAGAGAGATGGACAAGACTTTGGCCATGCAGGCAGTAAAGGACCCTGAGCTTGATTCCTGTTCTGATTTATTTAGCTGTCTAGACAGCACCTTTTACAAACTGCTAGTTCTGATTTGGGGTTCAAAATAGAAAATGACTTTTTCTTACAGGCAGCACCTGTTAGTGGGGTATTAAAACAATCTCCCAGCTGTCTCTCTCTGGACCCATGTGCCTTCCACTATTATCTACATAGTGACCCAGACTCTGCCTGGCAGCAAAAATATCCAGACTATTGTTTAGCTTGATGGTTTTACGTATGTAACATTTAAAAAGTAGAAACTATGTTTTTCTCTCTGAGGGTGTAACAGATCTTTGCTTCCCAGGTGAACTTTATAACCCTGCAGATATTATGAGTAAGTCTGAAACCTCAAAACCCACCATTTCTCCCTGAACGCCTAGCTTTACTTCTCAGGATAATAACATTTTCCAAAGTGATATGCATTACTTTTTATCGTAGAATCATTTAGGTTGGAAAAGACCTTTAAGATCATCTAGTCCAACCTTTAACCTAACAGTGGCAAGTCCAATCATATATCTAAGCTCTATATCTATATCTATCTATAACTATCTATATCTATAACTACCTATAGTTTTTGAAGACCTCCAGGGATGGTGACTCAACTGCTTCCCTGGACAGCCCATTCCAATACTTCACAATGCTTTTCAAGGGGTGAAAATTTTCAAACTAATTGTTTTAAGCTTTGTTGTTAAGTATACATAATAAATACCAGTCTGTGACACAAAGTTTTCACTATTTAATATTCAAAGAACTTGAGTTATCACAGCTCAACCTAGAAAATTATCACTTTCAAAACTACATATACCCAACAGCCAAGATTTTTATTTTTATGTTTGGATGTACTATAGTTACTGGATGGGTTACATGATATTCACTGTATAGACTTTTTTTAGAGAAAGCATGTGAAAATGACTGGCTTGAATATCTCCCTCCTTGACATTTAGAAAGGTGAAAGAATTGTTATATATCCTTGGAAGCCACTGTTTTCAGCTTTCTTGACCTTAGATACAGATATTTCAGCTGTAACAATGCCATTGTCTTTGCTGCAGTTGTAGTCCATACTTCAACCTGGGAAATGTGTGACCAAAACATATTACAGGAAATTAGTTACTCACACAAATATTGCCATTAAACCCAAACGTCAATACACTAGCTACTTCTGTTGTGAAGATGAAGAGCTTTAGTGTTTATTTACACATCCTCTTAAACTTCTCATTTGCATTCAATCCTGGATCGTGTTTCAATCCCTAACAATAGCTTATAAAAATCATCTCCATTGTTTACAAGTTTAATTACTTGTAATTATTTTAAGTGTGGCTTTTATATATATATATATATATATATTGCACCAAACAAAAACACCTCTTATCCATGCTTCTTTAAGAAAATCAAGGGCAGTAAATGGAAAAACACTCTTCCTTCAGTGTGAAAACTCATTGCTTTTTCAGCTGACCACCATCAAGAGGAGAAAGAAAGCATTTTAAACGTTTGACTTTACTGCCAACAGGGTCTGAATGGATAAAATCTCTGAGACCACATCTTCCCTCCATTCACTCCCATTATCATGTCAAGGTCTGAGCTGCTACAGCAAAACACTCAGAAAATGTC
Organism: Aythya ferina; assembly: GCF_964211825.1. Taxonomy (NCBI): domain Eukaryota; kingdom Metazoa; phylum Chordata; class Aves; order Anseriformes; family Anatidae; genus Aythya; species Aythya ferina. The sequence continues at coordinate 75,348,305 of NC_140296.1, forward strand.
ACATGAATTGTTCCTGAAAATGCCTCTCAGTGTTTTTCAGGTTTTACCAGATGGTTCACTGTGTTGTAAGTGTCTCTCTTGAAATTCAGCTATGTGGCACTTACATGAGCTGCTGTACGAGAGACGTCCAAGATCAGAAATGAAATGATGTTAAATTAACTGCTGCATGTACAATTAGCCTGCAGGTAATTTATTTTATTGCAGCTGATTTTTTTTTTTTTTTTTTTTTTTTTTTTTTTTGGAGCCAGATTCAGACCACAGGCTGACCACATTCTGACAATCATATACAGCTGACCATGAATAAATAAAGAGGCTGTGGTTTCCCCTTCATGAGAAACCCTTTTTCTTTCTGTCAGTAGGTGAGTGAGGTCTAATCCATTTAATTATTAAAACTGGACTACTTTTTCCCTTGGTAGCTGCTGAAGTCCTTTTTTTTTTTTTTTTTTTTTTTTAACTTGCAGATCCAAGCAGCCAGAAAATGTGCAGAGGGTACATGTAGTAAAGTGAAATTTTAAAGAGACCTGCTAGTGTGACTTTAGTTATATAGATATAGTTCCTCAGTGTCTGAGAAAAAGACTTCTTCTTTTTAGGAGAAAAATAAAGACTTGTAATGATAGTGCCAAATTCTCCTCATGTTAGTATGTTTTTTTTATGTTACATGGTTTACAGCCTCAGACTTTGTCAGATTCCAGAGAACTTGTGGCCATACATTCCAATGTCATCAGATTACTTTTATTTTGTTAAATTTGTTTTAAAAATGAAGGCCTTATGTCACAGAGATCATAGGTGATTACAGCTCTTTCAGCTGTAACTTGATGATATTTAATACACCATTCTTTTCAATAAGAATTAAAGATTATATATATATATAATCTTTAAAAAAGATTATATATATATATATGTATATATAAAGATTATATATATATAATCTTTAAAAGCATAAAGAACAAACTGCAGAAACTTTCCTATTTCCAGTACAGGGGGCATTCAAATTTAGTCTCTTTTTCACATAAAATACTGTGTGCTTGGGCAATGTTCCTGAGAATCCACATGTAGTAAACCTGATATTCAAAAAGTATTATTAAAAAAAGCAAATAAAATTCAACTATTAAATACATTTTCAGTATTGTTGTCACTATATGCTGTTACATTTCTTGCCTTTATATTTCAATGTTCATGGTTTCCATGGAAATTGTATTTCTATCATAATATTTTAAAATACTATATAAATATTTAAGTGTAATTGTCCTACTCACTTGTATTAAATACCTAAACCCTAATTGCAGGTTGATTCTTCAACCAAAACAAAACAACAGCAGCAAACCTACAGATAACCTACATGATAATGTAAGAAAAATAATGAGATTAATCAATTTAATCAAGGCTTTTTGGCAGAGAACAATCTACAGACCTGAACACACTGCTGAGCCCTCCTTGATCCTGAGAAAAGCTAAGTAACTTGGGGTATGGTGAAAATCAGACTACCCAGGTTTCTCACTGAAGATGTAAATGCAATGGCTAAACTGAAAATTAGTAAATTTTACAATTTTATTCAAAGAAAAAAAGTATAATATGGTACATAATAATGCCAGGTGTCCCAGACCTGAGTAGTTATTTAATTCTGATGAACCTGTACTTTATTCTTTTCTAGATTTCCATCATACACACCTCAGTTTTCTTCTGATCTCTACAATTAATTTTTTAATGAAATAAATAGAGATTCCTCCAGTTCCTTTTTCCTTTTATTACTACATGAAATGGTTGTGTACAGATGGCTGTGCTTGTTGAAAAGCTCCTCTAATAAGTTATCCATTTATGATGAATGATTTCTCCCTTCCCCTCCCTTCCCTTCCCTTCCCTTCCCTTCCCTTCCCTTCCCTTCCCTTCCCTTCCCTTCCCTTCCCTTCCCTTCCCTTCCCTTCCCTTCCCTTCCCTTCCCTTCCCTTCCCTTCCCTTCCCTTCCCTTCCCTTCCCTTCCCTTCCCTTCCCTTCCCTTCCCTTCCCTTCCCTTCCCTTCCCTTCCCTTCCCTTCCCTTCCCTTCCCTTCCCTTCCCTTCCCTTCCCTTCCCTTCCCTTCCCTTCCCTTCCCTTCCCTTCCCTTCCCTTTTTTCTAGGATATATGCCTATATGCCTAGACTTCCTTATCAACTTTCCTTACTGCATCGTTCTGTCTCTGTATTGGAGTAAGGTAAATGACGATGCAGAAAGACAAATGCAAGGACAATCAGTGTAGATTTTCTCCATGTAAAAAGACTATTTCAATAAGATTTACATTTGTAACCCAAATAGTAATTCAATGAATATGACAATATACTAAACAAATTTGTTCATAGAGAATACAAATCAGAGGAATGAACACCTGAAATTTATATCATTTTTTACTCCATACATCCAGTATCATGGTGTCATACTTAACAGTTATGCATTTTATGCATAAAAATGGAATATATCAAGAGACTGCCAACACTAGAATTACCACATATTATGCAGTTGTCAGTGAAGATCATTGAGGGTCTCAGGATGTGTTCTCCATATAACGGAATCCCATGTCATAGCTAGTGAGTGAGACAGTTAGTTATCGTTAAGCGGTCATTATTGATTGTGGGAATACTCCTACAATGGTTTAAGATTAATTGGTATCATCTACAGTACAGTAGAAGAAAGAAAAGTAAAAATCAGTTTCCAGACAATGGATTTAGTGTTATGCCAATCACATTTTCAATATAAACTACTAAGACTACAGATTGTTGAGACAATTTTCTTTAGTGTTGAAAACTGATCAGTACTAAATTGTAGTAATTTATTGTATTAATTTTATGGAAAAGCTTACAAGCTCTGATTTTTTATTATTATTTTTTTTAATTGCCTCCATAGTCAGCATGGCCCAAGACTGTTAATCCTTATATGATATTCTATGATATTTTAACTTCTATGGTATTCTCTCAGGGTTTTGAGAATATTTTTGTTTAGACCACACTTGGTAACACAGGCGTCCACAGTCATTGGTTTTAGTAACAACCAGGGAAAAGGGAATACAAAAAGTATTTCTGATTTAGTGGCAAGGTTTCTTTTCTTATTTGTAATGACCATATTTTAGGTAACTAGATACAGAAACCAAACCTGAATGAATCTTTTCTGGTTTCTAGTAAATATTCCAATTTGAATCAAGATAACATTGATTACTTCTCTGCTTTAAGTTTATTAATATCTATGGTACTCATTCAACTTTCTGTTCCTGCAGGCTCAAGGGAGGCAACATCTTATCTCACTCCAGGATTATGAGATTCAAATTTAGAAGGCTGAATATTTTGTAATAATATTTGAATGCCACAGCATACACACACACACACACACACACATGGGTTTTCATTGCTTTAGGTTGTTCTTTCATTAAAAAATCTTTTGAATACTTTTCACTTTGATTTTAGCTGCAATGGGAGCTTTCATTATTATTTTAGTATTATTCAGAGAAAATATTTAACAAGCATTTCCCAAGCTTTTCTTAGCAAGATTGTTTTATTTTAGGAACTGGGCTTAGAGTGGTACTCTTCTAACAAAATGCAGGGATCTGGAGTCCATTTTTAATCTTCTCTAAAAGTATGGTCATTATTATCACAATTTATTCTTATCCAAGGAGCAGGACACAACTATCTTAAATAAGCAAAAACAGAATAAAAATATATTTTCATGCCTGAAAATGCTTACAAACATTTCAAAAAAACCTTTCCGTTGATTCCATGCAACACAAAATCTAGAGCTTTTCCAGAAGCAGTGTGATACAAACTCTGAATAATTAGGAGTTAATGTTCTACAAGTTGTAAGATTTTGGAGAATTTCCAATTTAAATACCAAACAAACAAACATGTGGCATGTCTTTATTATTATTTCATTAAATGGCAAACATTTCTGATTAAAGAACAAACTTGAATTTTATACTTATAGCTTAAGTTCTGAAGTTCTTTCCATTGTGTGGGCAATGGTAGTGCCATAATATAAAGAATTCTGTAAGTCATCATATGTCGTGGTTTAACCCGGCCAGCAGCTAAATACCACGCAGCCATTCGCTCACCCTCCCCCCTCCCTCTCTGGGACGGGGGAGAGAAATGGAAAGTGAAGCCCGTGAGTCGAGATAAAGACAGTTTAATAAGACAGGAAAATAATAATAACAAAAATAACAATAACAATAACAATAATAATAATAATACAATGGTGATAATAGGAAAGTAATAATAATATGTACAAACAAGTGATGCACAATGCAATTGCTCACCACCCACTGACCGATGCCCAGCCTAACCCCGAGCAGTCCGGCCCCCTCCCCCCCCACCCGGCTAGACACCCCTATATATTGTTTAGCATAACGTCAGATGGTATGGAATACCCCTTTGGCTAGTTTGGGTCACCTGTCCTGGGTCTGTCCCCTCCCAGCTCTTACTGCACCCCCAGCCTGCCTGTTGCCAGGACAGAGCGAAAGGCTGAGATGTCCTTGGCTTGGTATAAGCACTGCTCTGCAACAATTAAAACATTGGGATGTTATCAGCACTCTTCTCATCCTAAGCCAAAACACAGCATTCCACCAGCTACTAGGAAGAAAATTAATTCTGTTCTAACTGAAACCAGGACATCTATCCACCCCTTATTCCATACCATTTATGTCATGCTCAGGTTACACTCTTTTCCATATATTCTAATTAGTCACCTACAGTAGTCATAGTAGTGATAACATACAGTATTATATAGTAATTAACACGGTACAATTCAGTTCATGGGCTATTCTCACCCAGTATTAAATCTCCTTGAGGTACACACCGGACCTCTCCGTTCTTTTGCATCACCCACCAAGTGTATCCAGGTCCCTGAGCGAAAACAATTCCACGAATAGGTTTGCCTTTTCCTGAGGCAGGAGTAGCCCAGACTGTTTTACCCAGCATATTTCTTACATGCACTACAGGAACTTTATCCCCATCTACAGTATGTAACAGGTTTGATTGGGCAGGTCCAGCTCGGTTGGCAGATCCCCTAGTATTGACTAACCAGGTGGCCTTTGCCAAGTGCGTATCCCAATTTTTGAATGTCCCAGCGCCCATTGCTTTCAGTGTAGTCTTTAACAGTCCATTGTATCGTTCAACTTTCCCGGAGGCTGGTGCATGATAGGGGATGTGATACACCCACTCAATACCATGTTCTTTGGCCCAAGCGTCTATAAGGTTGTTTCGGAAATGAGTTCCATTGTCTGACTCTATTCTTTCTGGGGTACCATGTCGCCATAGGACTTGCTTTTCAAGGCCCAGGATAGTGTTCCGGGCAGTGGCATGAGGCACAGGATATGTTTCCAGCCATCCGGTGGTTGCTTCCACTATTGTAAGTACGTGGCGCTTGCCATTGCGAGTTTGAGGGAGTGTGATGTAATCAATCTGCCAGGCCTCTCCATATTTATATTTCAGCCATCGTCCTCCATACCAAAGAGGCTTTGACCGTTTGGCTTGCTTGATTGCAGCACATGTTTCACAGTCATGAATAACCTGTGCTATAGCGTCCATGGTCAGGTCCACCCCTCGATCACGAGCCCATCTGTATGTTGCATCTCTACCTTGATGGCCTGAGGTGTCATGGGCCCATCGGGCTATAAATAATTCACCTTTATGCTGCCAATCCAGGTCCACCTGAGCTACTTCAATCTTAGCAGCCTGATCCACCTCCTGGTTGTTTTGATGTTCTTCAGTAGCCCGATTCTTGGGCACATGAGCATCTATGTGACGTACTTTCACAGCCAGGTTCTCTACCCGAGCAGCAATATCTTGCCACAATGCAGCAGCCCAGATGGGTTTGCCCCTACGCTGCCAGTTGTTTTGCTTCCATTGCTGTAACCATCCCCACAGGGCATTTGCTACCATCCATGAATCGGTGTAGAGATAGAGAACTGGCCATTTTTCTCGTTCAGCAATGTCTAAAGCCAGCTGAATGGCTTTCACTTCTGCAAACTGACTCGATTCACCTTCTCCCTCAGCAGCTTCTGCAACTCGTCGTGTAGGACTCCATACAGCAGCCTTCCATCTCCGATGCTTCCCCACAATACGACAGGACCCATCAGTGAACAGGGCATATTTCTTCTCATTCTCTGGTAACTGGTTGTACAGTGGGGCTTCTTCAGCACGACCCACCTCCTCCTCGGATGATATCCCAAAGTATTTGCCTTCTGGCCAGTCCATAATCACTTCCAATATTCCTGGGCGACTGGGGTTTCCTATTCGAGCCCGCTGAGTGATCAGTGCAACCCACTTGCTCCACGTAGCATCGGTTGCATGATGCGTAGAAGAGACCCTTCCCTTGAACATCCAGCCTAGTACTGGCAATCGGGGTGCTAGGAGGAGCTGCGCTTCAGTACCGACAACCTCCGAAGCAGATCGAACTCCTTCATATGCTGCCAATATCTCCTTTTCAGTTGGAGTATAGCGGGCCTCAGATCCTCTGTATCCCCGACTCCAAAACCCCAGGGGCCGACCTCGAGTTTCCCCAGGTTCTTTCTGCCAGAGGCTCCAGGTGGGGCCGTTCTCCCCGGCTGCAGTGTAGAGCACATTCTTTACATCTGGTCCTGTTTGAACTGGCCCAAGGGCTACTGCATGGACTATTTCCTGCTTGATTTGTTCAAAGGCTTGTCGTTGTTCAGGGCCCCATTCAAACTCATTCTTCTTACAGGTTACTTGGTAGAGCGGGTTTACAATCAGACTGTAATTTGGGATGTGCATTCTCCAAAACCCCACAACACCTAGGAAAGTCTGTGTTTCTTTTTTGTTAGTTGGTGGAAACATAGCTGTTATTTTGTTGATCACGTCCATTGGGATTTGATGACGTCCATCTTGCCATTTTATTCCTAAAAACTGGATCTCTCGTGCAGGTCCTTTGACTTTATTTTGTTTTATGGCAAAACCGGCTTTCAGAAGGATTTGGACTATTTTCTTCCCTTTCTCAAAAACTTCCTCTGCTGTGTCACCCCACAAAATAATGTCATCGATGTACTGCAGGTGTTCAGGAGCTTCCCCCTGCTCTAGCGCAGACTGAATCAGCCCATGGCAAATGGTAGGGCTGTGTTTCCACCCCTGGGGCAGCCGATTCCAAGTATATTGGACTCCCCTCCAAGTGAAGGCAAATTGTGGCCTGCACTCTGCTGCTAAAGGGATGGAGAAAAATGCATTAGCGATATCAATTGTGGCGTACCACTTGGCTGCCTTCGATTCAAGTTCGTACTGAAGTTCCAACTCCTGCAGCCGCTCCAGTCCCAGCTCCTGCAGCTGCTCCAGTCCCAGCTCCTGCACGTTGGGCGCCAAAAAGACTGTCGTGGTTTAACCCGGCCGGCAGCTAAATACCACGCAGCCATTCGCTCACCCTCCCCCCTCCCTCTCTGGGACGGGGGAGAGAAATGGAAAGTGAAGCCCGTGAGTTGAGATAAAGACAGTTTAATAAGACAGGAAAATAATAATAACAAAATAATAATAACAATAACAACAATAATAATAATAATAATAATACAATGGTGATAATAGGAAAGTAATAATAATATGTACAAACAAGTGATGCACAATGCAATTGCTCACCACCCACTGACCGATGCCCAGCCTAACCCCGAGCAGTCCGGCCCCCTCCCCCCCCACCCGGCTAGACACCCCTATATATTGTTTAGCATAACGTCAGATGGTATGGAATACCCCTTTGGCTAGTTTGGGTCACCTGTCCTGGGTCTGTCCCCTCCCAGCTCTTACTGCACCCCCAGCCTGCCTGTTGCCAGGACAGAGCGAAAGGCTGAGATGTCCTTGGCTTGGTATAAGCACTGCTCTGCAACAATTAAAACATTGGGATGTTATCAGCACTCTTCTCATCCTAAGCCAAAACACAGCATTCCACCAGCTACTAGGAAGAAAATTAATTCTGTTCTAACTGAAACCAGGACATCATACTAAGTCCATCTTAAAAATTCTGATAGCAAGATTATTACCACACAAAATCAATGTAGCCCAGAATAAATGTGTTAAAAACAAAACAAAACAAACAAACAAAAACTCATTTAATGGTAGATCACAAGCTTTCATTTAGAAATTGTTGTGTTTTGAGAGCATCTAGTATACACAGACTTATTTTGGGTTCACATTTATAATGAAAACCATGCCAATATTTTCTCCAATTATTCTGAAATAAAATATTTGCTAGTAAATTTTATATAAATTTTGGAGGGAAAGTATATAAAAAGAGGGTAGATTAATTTTGTAAACATATTTGATTATGTACTGAAGTAAGCTCATCTGAGAAAATTTAATTTTAAATGGAGCATGATTAGCATTTCCACATTTAAGAGGACTAAAATTAAACAGGAGGTCATTATTTCTGAGACCATGAAGATTATTTTGAGATTCAAGAATGTAAAATATAATCAGGTGATCCAGCTGGATAATTTTCTACTGCAAGTCACTAAGTCTGGTCTTGTCGGGATGTATTTTCTCATTTCATTTTCAAAATTGAGCAATTTGTCCTGCAACTTGCCTTTCTCTTTGTCAACCTGTAAGTGAAAAGGACTGGACCCTATAAATTATTTACTCTTTAAAACCATTAGGCTGGGTCTTTGTAGCAACCTGGTTCACATATTTGTTGAGCTTCATTTTCACAACTTTTCTGTTTCCATGTCAAATATGTATTATTAACAGACTAATGTCACCCTGAAAAAGTCACTCTCTTTTCTTCTTTTTCCATTAAATGATTAGGTTATATATGAACAAAATTGCATGCATTTGTTATTAATGATTAGATATATCAAGGTTTTGGATACATCCCTTTATTCATCCTCCCCCCTCTTTTTTTTCTTTTTTTCATAAACTTAATTGGTAATTCTGGGACTGAAGAAAGACGGTGAAATTAATTGCATGAAAATCTCTCTAACAAAGAATTAGAGAAATATTATAATCCTTTGACTATAGCAAATTAAATTTCACCCTCCAGAAACTGTAGGGCTGCATGCTGTTAGATTGAGCTCTGTAGCTATAATTTATTAGTATTTGGGAAAAGTACTAATCAGAATAGGAAGAACTGTAACCTTAAAAGTATATGTGATGACCGTAGTGCATTTTTAAATTGCTTTTGGTAGTAATCCCTTCTTCTTTTTGTTGTAAGTTGATTTCATATTTGAACAGATGTCATATACAAAAAATTCATCAACAGTAGTTTCTTATTTGTATCCACTGTCCCTTCTGCACCTTCCACTTATTTACTGTAATAAGTGAAGGGCATACCAATATGTGGTAGATTGATTCCTGGAAAACTTTTTCTTTGCATAGCATGAAAAGACAAAGAATTATTTCAAAACTATTCTGGATGTAGGAGAGTGTAGCAGGATTAGAGGCCCTGGGATAAGAAAAGGAGTTGCATCTGTGGCTGTAACTGGAAAAGAAGAGAGCTTATGGGTAACTAGCTCAGATGTAATCCTATCACTTCTGTTAAATCATCTACATGTCTATAAGAGACTTGCGTTAAGAAGTATTTTAACGTTTTAAGAAATGTTTCAATGCTTTAAAACATTTAATAAAGACAGTAACCTAGCTTTATGGAAAATTACAAACATATACAAGCTACGTGGAAGACACCACAAGTGTTCTGTGTCAAAATATCCCTTGAAAGATTCTCTCAGAGATAGAAAAGAATTTTATTATTACATGATAGGGAGAGAAACATTTGAAAAATATCAAACCTAATATTTGAAATACATAGGAAGCAACTAGTTGTTTAAGGAAAAGAATGATGGAGCATTTATAAGTACTTTTTTTTTGTTGTTGTTGTTTTGTTTTTCAGAAAGCCATTTATGTGATATGCAAAGAACAGAATATAAATCTGATGAAGGAACCTTCCGACATCAAACATAAAACATTTCACACTATAGAATAGTAAATAAATAATAAATAAATAAATAAATAAATAAACAGTCTGGGGAAAATTGTGTTAATAAGGGTAAGAAGGTCTTTTAAGTAATTAAATTAGAATACTTACATGAGGATTTAATGGAATAAACTGGCACATCTATTTGTCTGATCTACTTAAGATGTCTGAGAGATGTTATATTATGGGTATGAGATTTTTTTTTCTAATGACTAACACTGTAGACATTATCACGTTAAATATCAGAAGTTAAAAAAAGTTGTAAACAGTTCAGTGAAGAGAAATAAAAGAAAATGATAGAAGTATTTTTATTTTCAGACAAATGCCTTAAAAGAACATTAAGATTTTTGTAATTCTCTCTCCACTGGAAGATGTTTGATGGTTAAGTACCACTTTTTGTAAGGCTGACAATCATAAATGTATGAGATCAAAACTGGGACATCATTTTGAATAAATACTCCTCCTCCTTTTTAACACTACCCTCTGTTAAACATAAATAATAAATAAAAAAGAAACAAACAAATAAAACACTTTCAGGAGATTCTCCCCTCTCCCCCCCCCCCCCCCCCCTTTTATTTTCCAGATCAGGATTGCTGTTTTGTTCTGCTCTTTCTTTTGGGGATTTTATGTTTCCTGCTACTGATTGCAAGGGGATTTTGTGGTATATACATCACTATTTTTCCTGTAACAACAACAAAAAAAACAACCCTCTAGAGCTCTGATAGAAAATTGTTATAAAGCATTTGAAGAAAGCAGAAAACCTTTGAATAAGGCAAGACATTTGCTAAAACTTCAGGATTTGATAGATTATAAAAGGAAAGTATATTCAGCCTCAGAGGGTTATTAGAAGATCTAAGAAATCATGCTGGTAAAACTTCTGTAGCTGCATTAATCACCATACTTCAGCAGAAAAGACATGGAATAAGATAAAAAGAATAAATGAGAAAAGGGATATTTTTTTCAGCACCTACTTGAATTAACAGTGAAATTACTGTTTATTCACTTATAAAAAAAGTTAACATGCTAGGTGGGTGTTCTGCTAATAGCGGTGACAACTAAAAATTGATTTTATCTGTGTCAGGAAAGCCTTTATTGTGTGATTTTTTGGTTGGGATTTTTTTTCTTTTTTCTGTTTTTCCATTTGAAACACAATTAAATTCTGGAGGGCTGAAATGAGACTGCTAATGTAACAGTACAGGTTTTCAGTATAGTATATAGTTAACAGCATAGTATATAGTAGTGTAGTTAACAGTAGAGTATATAGTTAAATAACTTGGGTTATTTACCTCTAGTTATAAGATTCACAGAATTTTAAAAATTCAATAAGTAACAGTTTTAACTGAACTTTACTAGATTTGTTTGAAGATATATAAAAAAAAAAAAACAATTTTTAATTTCTTTGGATATTTTCAGAATAGAAGTTCTTTTTTTTTTTTTTTTTTTTTCCCTTAAGAAAATGTTATGTATTTAAACATGGAATAGTATTTTCTATATAGTTAAATCAGGCTGTGCTTTCTATGGCATAAATTCTTTGTTACATTATATAGGTAAGTTAAAAGCAGAGCCAATAGAGAGTACGCATTTTATAGCATTTTTGAAGTAAATTCTTTAAAAATCCTCAGGAAAGTGTGTGGTTGTATTACCCAGCTGGGCAGCTGAAGTCTGTGCACCATCCCCACTCTCTCAGTCCCCCTTCTCAAAGGAGGTGGAGAAAACACAATGGAAAAAGGCTGAAGGGTTGAGATAAGGACAGGCAAAACAGAGACAGCATAAGGGAGATTAATGTAATTTACTGCTTATCAGTAGCAGACTAGAGCAGTGAGAAACTGAAAATAAATAAATAAATAAATAAATAAATAAATAAATATTAGAAAAAAACACATCCCCAAACTAAAACCACCTTCTCCCATATACACTCTCTTCTACCTCCTTTCCCTAAGTGGCGCAGGGGAACTGGGAAATGGGCTGCCATCAGTCTATAGCGCTTTGTCTTCACTGCTCTTTAACTTCACTCTGCCCCTGCTCCAACATGGGGTCCCTTCCACGAGATGACATCCTTCCCAAACTGATACTGTGTGGGCTTCCCATAGAAGATCCAAAATGGAGCTTCAAGAACTGTTCCCACATGGCTCCATATCATGGGGTCCATCCGTCAGCAGCAAACTGCTCCAGCACGGGACCCCCACGGGCAGGCGGCAGCTCCCCCCAGGCCCCCTGCCTGGGCAGCATGGGCTCCTCTCCATGCAGCTCCGGCCCAGGGCCTGCGTCTGCGGGAGCTCTCCATGGGCCACAGCCTCCTCCAGGCCACATCCACCTGCTCCACGTGGGCTCCTCCACGGGCTTCAGCGTGGAGATCTGCTCCATGTGGGACCCATGGGCTGCAGGGGGACAGCCTGCGCCACCAGGGGCCCCTCCACAGGCCACAGGGGAACTGCGGCTGCTTGCCTGGAGCACCTCCTGCCCTCCGGCTGCACTGACCTTGGGGGCTGCAGGGCTGCTTCTCTCACATGTTCTCTCTCCTCTCTCCCAGCTGCTGCTGCATAGGAGTTTTTCCCATCTTAAATCTGCTCTCCCAGAGGCCCACCCAGCCTCACTCCTTGTCTCAGATCTGGGCAGTGGTGGGTCTCTTTAGGAGCCAGTGGGAGCTGGCTCTGATCTGACTTGGGGCAGCTGCTGGGCTCTGCTCACAGAGTCCACCCCTAGCCCCCCTGCTACCAAACCCTTGCCAGGTAAACCCAATACAAAGAGTTGTCTTCTTTGGTTGGCCCTTTATCAGAAATGCACCTGTATATGTTTTTTATCATATAGCTGATACCAGAATAAAAATGTAGTTAGAAGTCAGGATCCTCCTTTCAAGTTATTTGAATATTATGCACTACTATGTTTGGGTTTCCTAAGAAGAAGAAAATCTTTCCTCCTTGTGAGAAACTTATATTAATTAATTAATTATTATTATTATTTATATATAACCTTTCTTTTTACTGTGGCTTCTGGGAACCTTGATGCTCATCCCTGTGAGAAGAGACTGGAAAGCATTGCCTTTGCCTTTTACCTTCAGCTGATCAACTACTTTGTGAAAGATCACCAAGATATACATCAATATTAACCCAAGACATCACAGAAGTCCTTAACTCCTATTCATAAATTGTTAAAGTAGAATGCAAACAGCATACCACATAATGTTCATTGCTTAATACATTTTTTGGTTATTATTTTTCTCTTAAGCAGTCATCAGAGTACTTTTCAGTGATTCAGGATAGTATTCAGCCATGGTATGAATATAGTTGCTCAGCTACTTCTCTGCCAAATGAGGTAAATTATGCTTCTTGAAGGGATGTGGATAAGATAGAGGAATTAATTTCTCTCTCCTGCCCTCCCCTGTAGCAAATCTGTTATTTTAATAGTAAGTGAATTTGCATCAGCAGTGTTTCAGATAAATACTTCCAGACTCAAGTGTTTGTGAGTGACTACTTGGGAGACAAACCTTCCATCCCCTGAAAACATTCATAACTTCTATGGACAACCCTTTCCAATTGTCAAACACTTTCACAATGAAAACAAAAACAAAAACAAACAAACAAACAAACAACAACAACAACAAAAAACACTTCCTGATGTTCAGGCAGAATCTCTTGTGTTTCATTGCCTCTTGCCCTGTCACAGGGCACTGGAAAGAGGCTAGCTCCATCTTCTGTATGCCTTGCCATCAGGTATTTAGACACTTTGGTAAGATCTCTTTTCCATGATGAACAGTCCCAGATCTCTCATCTTTTCCTCATAGGAGAGATGTCCCAGTCCCTTAATCATCGTTGTGTCTCCTAGCTGTACTCTATCCAGTATCTCCATGCCCCTCTTCTACTGGGATGTCCACGACTGAACACAGCCATCCAGGTGTGCCTCACTGGGAAGTATGTGCTACATACTTCCTAAAGCAGCCCGGGTTGCTGTTGTCCTTCTTTGCCACAAGGGTACATCACTGGCCCATGGTCAACTTGGTGTCCACCAGGAATTCCAAGTCCTTCTCTGCAGAGCTCCTTTTCTGCCAGTCATCCCTCAGCAAGTACTGGTGCCTGGGGTTATTCCTCCCCAGGTACAAGACTTTTTAATACCCTAGATGAACTGCACAAGAAGAGTCTGCCCAGTTCTCCAGCCTGTGGAGTCTCCTTTCAAGGTCTGGTGTATTGGTCACTCTTCCTAGTTTTGATTCATCTGTAAACTTGCTGATGGAGCACACAGATACATCATCCAGATCATTAATGAAGATGTTAAACAATACTGCTGTTTGCCTTGTTACCTCCTCTCTAAAGCAGGGAACATCTTCCAGTTATAGCAGACACCCACAACATCACTGACATTAGTCTACCTAATGGTCCTCACTCAGAAGCTTTCAGCTGGCTCATCAGCTGTCCCAAGGCAGCGATCCACACATTTCCACTGCTCTCTCATAAAGGGTGACTTCCCCTCCTCACTGTTCCAGCTCATACTTCCCCAAAAGTGATATTATCACTAAAGGACCTTAGGAGGTCTCTCATACAAACCCAACAGGCTCAAAGCAGTGCCAGCTCTGGTATCACACCCAGCTGTTCTGGGCTTTTCCAGTACAGTCTCAAAAACCTCCAGAGGCTGTGTAAACTATTGGAGAAAATGGCTCCACTGCTTAACTCTCCTCAAAAAAAGACTGTTTCATCTCGATTTACAAAACCAAAATGTTTCATTTTAATAAGATTTAGACTTTTAATTTGATAGATATAAACAGCTCTGAAATATTAAAAAATATACTGAATGTTCTTTATAATACATTATTTGAAATCAATGTTTACATATATTCTAAATTTAACTCATTAATTTTCTGCTAGAAGATTTTCCTCCTGATATTCTTTCCTATCAATATATCTGTAAGTGTTTTCACCAATAAGATCTGTTGAACATGATATTTCCTCTCCAGAGTTTAATTTTATATGACTCAATATTTTATTTTTTTTCCCCCTTCATTTGTTTTTGGGGAAAAATATAATGTTATTTTACAAGAGAGGATTTAATGACTGTGGCTGATGCATGACTTATATGTTTCTTCTCTTTTTTTTTTTTTTTTTTTTTATTGCCTTCATTTAAGAACTTTGACAGGTTCAGATGGATTACTCCAGAGGGACAAACTAAGGGAAATTCCTCCTTTCCTGGAGAGCAACTGCTTATCCTAAGGGCAGAAATAT
Organism: Aythya ferina; assembly: GCF_964211825.1. NCBI lineage: Eukaryota > Metazoa > Chordata > Aves > Anseriformes > Anatidae > Aythya > Aythya ferina. The sequence goes on from NC_140296.1 coordinate 75,363,430, forward strand.
TCAACACATCAGGGCTTCATAGGGAAGACAGCAATTGATGCAGTCCCATTAGCAGAGCTTCTCTGCACACCCTGGGTGTGACAAAAAGAGAAACTTTGTAGGGATCAGCAGACTGTGAAGAGATCTGATGAGGTGATTGGAAACAGAAGTTCTCAAAGAACATAGTCAGCAGTTAGTAACAGTCCCCTGTAGATTATGTACTTCTGAGCCCTCTAATGTATAAGTGAAATAGAATCAATGACTTGCCTATTACTAGATCCTTCTTAAAGCCTCTATCTTCCCATCTATAAATACATATTATAATCAAGAAGGTAATTAAGCCAATGTACCCATGAATCTGTTCTTGCAGCTCTGTACAGAGAAACCACCCATTTCCAGAAACAACTATAAATAAATGAACAATTTATAGCAAGTAGGTCAAATTTTGAAGGATAATTAGCCATAAAAAAACATACAGACAGATGTTTCTTGTGAAACAGTTTTTCAGGATTCTTAAACGGATACATAACTACATCTCAGGTCACCATAACTACATTTAAATCCCTTGAAAGCCCTGCCTTTATGTACTGAACACCTCTCCCAGAGGTCTAAGTTATAAGCAGATTTATATTGTGTGATGCATAGAAAAATATAAGCACAGTAAGAGGATAATTAAGTTTGCTAAAGACTTGAACTGCCCTTTGGAGGAGCTGAACTTTTTATTTCAGCATAAAGGAATCCAAGGGCCCAGCACATGTGTTGAGATTATTTGTGATATAAGAACCATGGGTCCTTTGCAAAGCAGAACCAACATTACTACTAGGATAAAGCCATTTACAGCCTGTAGAAAGAAGTGGGTCAGCAAACAGTACACACCAGGGAGGGCAACAAGAGTATTGCACTTAACTCTGGCCATCTTTAGAGGGAAGTACAATACAACACTGAAATAGATAACTTGTCTCAAACAGTAAAATTAATCTATCCAGGGAAGCAAAATCTCCAGATTGGCTTTTCTACCTTTCCATAGCATTTTTCAATAGGCTTTACCTTCAGATGATCTCCAAAAACGTACATGTAACCCAGTGCATAAGAACATAGTTCTTTGGCAGATGCAAATCAGTTTCAACATCATTGATTGGGCTACCTGCAATATTAACGAATTGTTATTAAAACCAGCCTGTTTCCCATACAAGATATATTACATGCTGCATACAATCCCATTTCTCTTCCCTTTCATATAAAGTCTTTGAAACACTAACACAGAAGTAAATAAGCTATTTGGCATCAGTGAAACATATGTTACAAATGCTGTTGTATGTGTTTGAACACTTTGAAATTGCTGATTTGCTGAATTTAATATGTCAGGACTCTGAAGTGAGATATTGTCTTTTAATGATCATAGACCTTTTTATATAAATTCAATTTATTTGTTACTATTAAGATCTTGCAAGTCTATTCAAATGAGAAATTAATCATTTGTGCCTCAGTTTTACACAGTCTTTTGGGTCTGAAATATAGATATAGCAATATATAAGAAGATAGGGTTTTGAAGATTTGCCAGCCCTCGTATCATAAGCTTAACACTTACATTTTCTTATATAGAAGGGAATGGTTTGTACAAAATGACAGTTGTGAAGTTTGCAAGTTACTAAGAGCTGGGTAAGTCTGGCTGAAAGAAAATCTTTAGTCTAGCAGTGGTAAACCTCAGCAGTCCATCAGGAGAAGGCTTATCTGTGACAGCTTTAGAAACAGGCAGTGATTTATTTCACCTCAGGTCAAGCATTTTAAGGCTACATGATCCTAAAATTTTACTCAACCTCCCCAGTCCTAATATGAATGCATGCAATGAATCCTACTATCAACCACATTTCAACCCTACCATCTATCTTGCACTGCGCTGTGGGATGCACTGCTAGTTATCTCAGAAGCCAGAGGACTGTGACAGGACATACTGTGAATGCTGTGGTAGTAGTTTGTATATTTATGTGCTGATGTAAAATGGAGGGGTAAAGAGCAACAGAAATCTGTTTGTATCTGAGATAAACCACTTCTGTGATATTATATTCAGGTAATTCTTACAGAAATGAATGTCTGTAGCTGATGCACTCCAAAGAGCACAAAAGGAGAGGGATTCATGTGGGAGTTCCACAGCAGAGTTTGTATTAGTGCCATTTTCTTGCCATTATGTTCTGGGTAATTTTAGCTCCACAAATTAAACCTCCTATTTATAAGACATCACTTGTATTTTTTAAAAGTTCAACGGCACATGAGTTTTGATTATGTGCTCTGTGTGGATATTCTGCGTCCCTGCTTGCTTGGGAGTACTGCACAGAGTAAGGTAGTATACAGTCAGGAGTCTTTTGCTCATTCTTAATGTTTGCCCTGTCCCTTAAGCACAGCAGCTTACACAACACTACAGCTAGACCTCAAAGTCTTATTCAAATCCTCACTACAATGTTCCTGTTTGTGTCATATAATTTGTCATCAGGATTTCACAGTAACTATGTAAAAATCAAAAACTGCCTAGAGATATGTTTAGCTAATCTCATCTGAAGAAGAAATTCCCCAGCAGACCAGCACATACTATGAACACAGCTTTCTTCAGGGATTCAACCTATTTGTACTGTTTTGCCCCCAGATTAAAGTAGACTTGTCTGGCTTCTCTTCAGGAGAACACAAGATATCTTTGTATACTAGAAAAGTGGTTTCAATGCATTGGTACAAAAAGGCAGATCTTGTGAGTTGCCATGCAAAGTGACTTTAGGGTGATTCTCTTGAGCTGCATTTATTGCATTATTGGACAAGGAAATTGAGTGCCCCCTCAGTAAGTTTGCAGGTGACACCAAGCTGGGGGGAAGTGTTGATCTGCCATAGGGTGGGAAGGCCCTGCAGAGGGACCTGGACAGGTTGGATCAATGGGCAGAAGCCAATGGGATGAGGTTCAACACGGCTAAGTGCCAGGTCCTGCACTTTGGCCACAACAACCCCATGCAACACTAAAGGCTTGGGGCAGAGTGTCTTGAAAGCTGTGCAGAGGAAAAGGACCTGGGGGTGGTGGTCGATGCTTGCCTGAAAATGAGCCAGCAGTGTGCCCAGGTGGTCAAGAAGTCCAACAGCATCCTGGTCTGTATCCGGAATAGTGTAGCCAGTAGGACCAGGGAGGAGGTCATCCCCCTGTACACTGCTCTGGTCAGGCTGCACCTCGAGTACTGTGTTCAGCTTTGGGCTCCTCAGTACAAGAAGGACATTGAGGCCCTAGAACATGTCCAGAGAAGGGCTATGAAGCTGGTGAAGGGTCTGGAGCACAAGTCTTATGAGGAGCGGCTGAGGGAACTGGGTTTGTTTAGTCTGGAGAAGAGGAGGCACAGTGTCGTGGTTTAACCCGGCTGGCAGCTAAATACCACGCAGCCGTTCGCTCACCCTCCCCCCTCCCTCTCTGGGACGGGGGAGAGAAATGGAAAGTGAAGCCCGTGAGTTGAGATAAAGACAGTTTAATAAGACAGGAAAATAATAATAACAGAATAATAATAACAATAATAACAATAATGTTACAATGGTGATAATAGGAAAGTAATAATAATATGTACAAACAAGTGATGCACAATGCAATTGCTCACCACCCGCTGACCGATGCCCAGCTTAACCCCGAGCAGTCCGGCCCCCTCCCCCCGGCTAGCCACCCCTATATATTGTTTAGCATGACGTCAGATGGTATGGAATACCCCTTTGGCTAGTTTGGGTCACCTGTCCTGGGTCTGTCCCCTCCCAGCTCTTACTGCACCCCCAGCCTGCCTGTTGGCAGGACAGAGCAAAAGGCTGAGACGTCTTTGGCTTGGTATAAGCACTGCTCTGCAACAATTAAAACATCGGGGTGTTATCAGCACTCTTCTCATCCTAAGCCAAAACACAGCATTCCACCAGCTACTAGGAAGAAAATTAATTCTGTTCTAACTGAAACCAGGACACACAGGGACCATATTGCTCTCCACAACTACCTGAAAAGAAGTTGTGGGGAGCAGGCGGTCAGCCTCTTCTAGCAGATGACCAGCAATAGGACTAGAGGGAATCACAGAATCACAGAATCACAGAATTTTCTAGGTTGGAAGAGACCTCAAGGTCATCGAGTCCAACCTCCAACCTAACGCTAACAGCCCTCCACTAAACCATATCCCTAAGCTCTACATCTAAGCGTCTTTTGAAGACTTCCAGGGATGGTGACTCCACCACTTCCCTGGGCAGCCTGTTCCAATGCCTCACAACCCTTTCTGTAAAGAAGTTCTTCCTAACATCTAACCTAAAACTCCCCTGGCTCAACTTAAGCCCATTCCCCCTCGTCCTGTCACCAGGCACGTGGGAGAACAGGCCAACCCCCACCTCGCTACAGCCTCCTTTAAGGTATCTGTAAAGAGCAATAAGGTCACCCCTGAGCCTCCTCTTCTCCAGGCTGAACAAGCCCAGCTCCCTCAGCCGCTCCTCGTAGGACTTGTTCTCCAGGCCCCTCACCAGCTTCGTCGCCCTTCTCTGCACCCGCTCAAGCACCTCGATGTCCTTCTTGTAGCGAGGGGCCCAAAACTGAACACAGTACTCGAGGTGCGGCCTCACCAGAGCTGAGTACAGGGGGACGATCACCTCCCTAGCCCTGCTGGTCACGCTGTTCCTGATACAAGCCAGGAATGGCCTCAAGTTGCACAAGGGGAGGTTTAACTTTGAATTTAGGAGACATTTCTTCTCAGAAATAGTAGTCAGGCATTGGAATAGGCTGCCCAGGGAGGCAATGGAGTCACTGTCCCTGAGAGTGTTTAAGGAAAGGTTGGATGTGGTGCCTTGGGACATGGTTTAGTGGGTGATATTGGTGGTAGGGTGATGGTTGGACCTGATGATCTTGGAGGTCTTTTCCAATCTTAATGAACTGTACAAATTCAAGCAATGCAACCTACTGCGCAATGAAACACAAGAGGAATAGTGGGATAGGAACAACGCTGCAGACTTGTCCCAAATTCCTCCCTCTATATACCCACTGAAATGCTAAAAATTAAGAAGTAATGTTAATATAAATGTTAAGAACAATGTAATTAGCTGCTGGTACTAACTGTAGTTCTTAATTGGAGACTTAATTTCATATGTCCTATCTATCACATTGTACAATAGTCTTTTTTAAGAATTTACTGGTGAAATTGCATTGACTGATTTTGATTTTGTGAAAATTGATAGGGAAACGAACAAAACTAGCAAACCCTACAGCAGAACAGCAGGATTGTATATAAAGACCAAAGCTGTAGGGATGGACAAATTTCTTTCACATGAAAGCATGGACCCTTAAATAAAAATGCCATTCTGGTCAGGACCAAAACTACTTGTTAATTTATTTCACATCAATTTAGCGAATAACTTGAATAGGAGAAAACTAAGGAACCAGTGACAGTACTTCTAACACATTTTTTCATTCTTTTTCCTTAAGGAAAATTTAATGATTTCATTTTATACAATGTCAAAATACTAAATTGCTTAATGTGAATAAGATACAGGAGAAAATAAACATTTTGCATGACCTAGGTATTTATTTTCTGTTTTGCTATAAAAACAAAACAAAACAAAACAAAAAAGCAAACAAACAAACAAACAAAAAAACCAACAGTATGAATCAAAGTGAAGCATAGTAAAGCTTATGAAAAGGGAAGACAATGAAACAAAGGCACGATAGGTTTCAATGATTGTTTTTCTAAAGGAGATTATAGTCAAAGGTCAAAATGCATCATATGTGCAAATCCCAGTGTAGTCAATGTATTGTGATTTACGGTCATATGTCACTGACATCTTCACACACACAATGGTTGACGTCAGTATCTTAATTTAAATGAGATTCCACTGACAAGAGGTGCTTCAACTGAGTGAGTGCAAAAGGAAGAATACATGTTTTAGGGTCAGAGTTTTTTTTTAAACATTTTGAGTATTTCAGCCACAAACATGGCAGAATTAGTCTCTCTTCAAGAGGAGTTTTTTCCATCATCATTGGAATTCAAGTACTGTAACTCTGTAACTCTGTAACTCTGAACTGTAACTCTGCTTCTATCATTTTGTCTTCCCCTGGTGAATTGGCGCAAATCTCTGCTCTCTTTATCAATATCCATCCTATCCCAATTTTTACTGTCACAACTGCTTCCATGGGAAAACTGTTTCCTCTGCAGAACTGTAAAGCTATCCCTGTATTACACAAAATCATTGAGAAAAATGAGTTTGTATAGGATAGTGGGAAAGAGTAAGAATGAGTAAGGTGGAAAATAAGCTTTCAAAAAGTCTTTCGAGTCAAAGATTAGATAACAATCTTTGCCTACTTTTTTTTTCTTTTACTGCTAGATTTAGTTATGAGGAAAACAAACAAACAAACAAAAATGTAGAGGGGGAATCTTACCTTTAGTTTCGATTTGGACAAACATTTCCTGCATTTCTTTACTAGTTACCAGAACTGAGATGTCAAAAATGAAAAATTTCAAGAATGTATAATTTTAGGCTTCTCGCTCTCTCTCTCTTTTTTTTGTTTTTTTTTTTTTTTTGTTTGTTTTTTTTTTTTTTAGAAAAATGAGGGTTTATAAGTTCTTATACACACATACACCTGATTTTTTTTTTTTTTTTTCATATGTTTAAACTCAGTTAAAGTGATGTGAGTTTTAATGGTTAAGAACTCCACTTCATATCAGTTGCTGCTGCAGAAATGTCTTAGCCGGATAAACTGTTAGTTATTTCAAACGTAAATAAAAAATAGAGATTAATGACAGAAAATATTTTGACTTAATTTGGGACAAGTGTCTCCCAGGTATGATTGACAGGACATTGACTAAGAAAGAGCACTTTTGGAAAAAAGTACCATGGAATAATATACACATACTTGCTCTGCCTGATCAAATAAAATTAATACAGTTAGTTTTATTGTGGTCAATATCTTTAAATCACTTAAGATCTGGCTTGATTTGATGCATGTGAGAGATTTAATTAACTAATGTCATTAAATTGGTAAAGTTTCACTAGAATAAAAATGAGGTAAGCAAGAAAAACTATTCCTAGTGTATAACACTCAATAAATGTCATAGAAAAGGGACATTGGAGAGACTGCAGAGAAAAAGGTGACTTCTAGAGAACTCTGGTGGGAATCTTTATAGATACAGCTATTTGGGAAAATTACATGGCTGCACGGGAAATGACTAAAATGTCAATTAAACTAGCAATGTCACAAGGTCTTTTTGTCATCACATAATGTAAAGTTATTATTTTTAAAAAAGTACAGAGCTTCACAAAATCTTGATTCCTGCTCCTAGAGAATTCTTTTTAATTATTATTTCAGAAGTCTAAATATTCTTCAGTTGTTAAGTGATTTATTAAAGCTCAGAATTATGCTATCTCAAAAAGAGTATATCTAAAAAGTAGTAAAAAATAGTTAACTGTAATAGTATGTTATAGGCTACTTAAAGTAAATGATTAAGTACATGTTATCTTGTGTAACCTGAAATGATCAGGATTAAACATTAAAAACAGCAAACACATTCTGTATCTAGCACAACTTACTGAAAAGGAAAAAATAAAATGGATGTAAGCATTTGCGTGTTCAGATGCTCTCAAACTTTGTTTTGTCATATTTGGAGATAAAAAGCCAGGATGATGTTTTTGCAGGCATTCTCACTGAAAATAGAGCATGTTTACTGTAACAGAATGACATTGTTTGCTGAATTCTGTAATGCTGCTGTTGCTTGAGAAAGGAGCAAACATAAAAGGAAAGTAGAATTGTGTTTTGGTTCAGAGGAGTGGATTAGTGATCTGTGTAAATACGATGCAGTGTTTGTTTAAAGGATTTCTGATCTATAAACACGAGGCCAAATCCTGATCCTATTGAAGTCAATGATATAACTCTCCCTTGACTTTAGTAAATCCAAGGATTGGCTTAATGCATGTAAATATAACATTTCTCACTCCAAGAGAAAACTTGACTGGAAAGACTGTTTTCACAACTTGACTTTTCTATATCCCAAAATCATTGATGTGAAGAGTGTGTCTGAGCTCCCCCTGTATGGACTTTGCCTCTGAAGAAACAAATACCCCAGAGTCCACATGCACAGTATTTCTTCACAATATTTACTGAGTAGATTAGTATCATTCCATCAATAACAGATGCACAGCCTTTCTGATTTTTTCCCAAACAGAATTAGCTGGTAATATATATTAACTTTTTTAAGGGCTATGGAGCAAAATTACAGCTTTCACTGAGATTTGTCCTATTTATTTAATAATATTCTTATATAATTTCCTATTCAGTAGAGAAGGACAGAAAGAATTAATGAAAAAGAAAGAGAGAAGAAAGAGAGAACAAACATATAAGAAGGACCTATATTTCTTGACTACCTTCTTAAACTGTAACATAAAATATTTCTGTGTCCTTGGTAAATTTTGTTTCACCACAGCATCCTTACAGTGTTTTGGTTTACCTAATGTACTCCTAATGCCCTTTCATTCCTATTCAGCAGTAGCTTTTATTTATTAATTTAATTTAATTTAATTTAATTTAATTTTATTTTATTTTATTTTATTTTATTTTATTTTATTTTATTTTATTTTATTTTATTTTATTTTATTTTATTTTATTTTATTTTATTTTATTCTTTATTAATTAGTCCCAATATATTATTCTTGGATTATTTTTATCTGGTGACTACTAGCTTTTCTTTTCAATCTTTTCTGATGGACCTTCTCACAAGTTTTGTTCAAGTCCAGATAAATATCATTTTGTTCTACTTTAACTCTGCTATCTGCCAATCTGTTCTCAAATGCAGCCACATATGTGTTTTACAACATTTGCTTGCAATCCCTTAACATATGTTCTGCCACACCATATTGATGTGGTCCACAGATCCTGTGAGGAAACTGAAGTTATTATACTCTGTGAGGCTAGAGCCACTCAGCAGTCCAGATTCGTTATGTTTATGTTAATTTAAATAAATAGTCTTCATATTTATTTAAGCACTATTTAGGATTCTGACGACTTTGTGAGATTAATCTATAGTCAAAACCATCTTATACAACTATTACAAAATTAATTACAGTTCTAGAATCTTATATTTTAGTATATTTCAGTAAAGAGTTACCAAAAATCCTGACTCACCATAATTTGACATGCTCCTTCATAAAGTTACCACCTATTTCCATCAGGTAAGTCATATAAATTATCAGATATTTTAGTATTAACACATAGTAACAACGATAAAGTCAGCTGCTTCAAATAAATCCACTTGGTGCCATTAATAGGCCTGTAGATTCAAATTATAATAATCTACATGCCTAAAAATGTATTAATGAACCGAGACAAGCACAAGATGATCACAAACCCAGCTGCTTTTCCACGTATACACTGGCAACATTCACAGAGTCATGATCTCAGTTGTTATCCTGGCACTTGCTGGAGGCCTCAGGCCCTTCCTTAGTCTTATCTTCCACATCTCAGATTCATGAATGTTACATCAAGAAAGCATGTGAAACTAAAGTATATCTCAAATGACTTAGCCTGAACACAGATCATTTCATCCTCCTAGCTCACCCTTACTTTCTAAATAGAACTAGGAATCATGGAGCTTGGTTTTGGCAGCAAAGATGAACACTGATGGAGAGATTTTCAAATCTGGTTGCCCAGTTTCCATAAAGAGGAACCACTTTCGTGTCTTTCAAATTCTTCCCTACTGTGATGTAAGCCCATGTTCAGGGTGTCAGAATTTCTGACCACATTTCTCCTGCTGCGTGCACAGGGAAAAAAAAATGAAGAAACACTTCATGAAAACACTGTGTATGAAAAACACAGATGTATGAAATTGTAACAACAGTATCAGATGTATATATTTTTAAACATGGACTTTTCCACAGCAGCTCTTGTACAAGGTTTTAACCTGAAGGTAGCTGCAACTTAAACTAGAATTTTGCACACATGAGGCTGTTGCATTAGCAAAATGGTGTATAGGGATTCAGATCTGAAAGATTTAACATTACACATAGTTTTTCATACTCTGAAGGAATCTATCTAAATGATATCTTTTGGTCATGAGAACACTTTGGTAAGAATAAAAGAGAATGTCTAGATTCCAGGTAGTTATAAGATATGAGAAAAACGTGGAAATGTCCAAGTGTGCAGTCATATCTCTTGGGGAAAAAAAAAAAAAAAAAAAAAGTCATATTTTAAAATCTCTCAATTCCTCAGAGTGCAAAAGAATGAGGAAGCTCTTCAAAGACAGGATAAATTTGGTCATGAAAACATTACTATATGAAAGCACTTGCTTTTGCTTCTTCTGCCAAAGAGGTCTTGCTGGATATCTTTAGTATGACAAAAGAAATTGTGAGTATTAGCATGAGGGATAGATTTGTACTAAAGATAAGAGAGAAAAAATCTGTTCACAACAAGTTATGAGAGCTAAAAAGCCCTTTTATTATAGTTTCATGCTGCAGAAATTTCTTGCCATCAAAAATAGATTTACAAAGCTCAATGTGAAAACACCATCCAGAATTTAAATTCACACAAATGAAATCTAACAGCACTAGAAAATGGCTGAGCATGGTGATAAAGTGACTGCAAAGCAAGCTGGCAGAAAAATACTTTTCTATTAATGACGAAGATGCCCTAGGTACAAACACACTAGGCAGATTATTGGCAACAGTACACTGCAAGTGTATAAATAAAATTCCTCTGTCACACCTCTTGCTGCCAAATTAGTACAGAAAATATAGTCACTGATCCTTGCTTTTCATTTCAAATCATAACTTAATACCATGCCTGATGCAAAAATAAATAAATAAATAAATAAAGCTATGCTTTTTTGTTTTGTTTTGTTTCTTTGTGACTCTACTTTTCCTCATTAAATTAAAATTATCTGACATAGTTTACACAAGGTTAACAGTGTGCCTGTCTTGTACCAACATTCAGCAACCTACTAATAGGCAGATTTCAGTCTTCAAAAGTATGTCATGACTTGCTTCTTGGTTCCAGCTGTTTGTCAAATCATGCTTTTAATTCACTCCTGGATTCCAGAGAAAGGGGGTTTCACTACAGCTCCTTGCATGACTGTCTTCCATTATAAATCAGCTAAGATATCACAGCCCCTGAGTCCATCTTAATGTTTTTGTTTGCAGAGTATGTCTCTTCCAGCTTCTAAGACATTTTTATATTCCAGAGCCCAAAACAATATGATGCTATTATAGTTTACTACTACTGCGTAATTCACCACTGCACTGGTTTCAATAGGGTCATCCTAGTATGGAGCTGTAGCATTCAGAATTGTTATATGAATTTTTCAGTATGCGTTGCAGCAGTATATACTCCCAAAACACATTATTTTTCTCACATTGGACAGAGAAAATAACAAAATAATATAGCATTAAAGTCTTCAAACAGACTTCTTTTGCTGTTGTTTCCATCAAAAAGACAACAGGAAGAAATCCTAACGTATAGGATACCACTAAGAAAACAAGAGGAACCTTTGGGTTAATATCCACCACTACTGATTTGTTTCTGTCTTAGCTACAAGAAATACCGTTCATTCAAATCCCCAGAACAAGTGATTTTGTGCAGATTGCCAAATGTTTTTGTTTTACAATCCTGGTCTTACGTGATTTCATAAACATGAAAATCATTGTTTACTTATTGCTTATTTAATTTGTGATTACTTATTATACTTCCAGGTTAACTTAACAGATAGTAAGATTGTGTTAGCATAGACAGGTTTCTTTCAGTCTCAAAGATGATGGTAGAGAAACTCTAGTTACCCAAGTCACATATTGTAAAATACTTCCTATGTTCAGTTATTTTACCCTACTACACGTTTCTTCCCTTACAAAACCTGACGACAGACACACCACTGCACTTTCTATATCTTTGAAACTGTAGCTAGGAAGAACTGAAATATCCCCCCAAATATCACCAAATTTATATCACCAAAGTTATGCAGAGGTCTTGCCATAGATATGATTTGGCTGCAAATGGTTTCACTTTTGTCAACATTAGATTTCCCGTGCATCTTAAGAATTTGTTCTATCCTCCTATATATTTCCCGCGTTCAATACTTAACAATCTCTTGTAGGAATTTGCAGTATTACAAGTTCACATAGCTCATCACTCTTCAGACACTAAAGCAAGAGAGGTTAAACCCTGTTACTTGTTTCTTCCCCATGGACAAAAATAAAACAAAAAATGATTTTGTTGAGATCCATTCACTTGTACTTTCTTAACAAAACTATATTTGTTCTAATGTCAAAGGATTATTTTGCAGCAATACACCAGTTCAAGAGAATTTAGATCTCACAGATATGGGAAAAATCATTTTTCCTACTCTTAGGAAGAAATAGAGGGTGGAGTTCAGGAAGCATGGAAAGTGTAGTTTCCCTGGCATGACAAATGGTTACTTTGGCCTTGGCCCCAAACAGTGGCACTGATCTACTTAATCAGCAATAATTCTCACAGTTTGGAGCTCCTTTACTTTCACAGATGAGCTCCTGTGTAATCCTGAGGGAAGGGCTGCTGCCTGCACCCAGGTCACACAGGGCAAGGTACCTTATTGGCTCAGAACTTCTGAGTCAAAAAGCCTATGTGCTGAAGTATTAGAAGAGTGGGGCTTAAACATACAAACAAACAAAACAAACAAAAAACATCAGAATGATTTTTTTTTTTTTTTTTTAACAGAGAAGTGGCAATAATATATAATAGATGGAATTGAAATCATACAGGGAAACACATAAAAATGGTACAACTGAAAAAGACATACAATGACCTCTATGGCTTCTGAACTTGCGAGTGTTGGAGAGTGTAGTGTGGTGTTGGATTTTTTAAGCAAAGGGAGTAGACTAGAGTTTACCAGGAAACACTCTGCCAGGTACACTGTGACTGAGCTACTGCTGTAAACCAGTCAGCAGGGTGTACTTGCAAATTGCATCTTTTGACTGCAATGCAGAAGAGAAAGCTGTTACTATTAGACTGCTTGTTTCTGTTTCTAAATAAGAAAGGGCCCTTAAGGACTATTTCTGATTTTCGTCAAGTTGCTGTTCAAAACACACTTCACTAATACAGCTTCTAGTTTTCCTTGTGCCCAGGTCCTCCACCTTCATAACAGATAATAATGATCAATATGCTCACCCACCAATGAGTTGAATACTCACAGCTGCATAAGAGCTCAGCTATAGTAGGAACCCTGAAAAACATTTACCTCTCTTCAAAAACCTGAAACTGTGATAAAAAAGGTACTCCAGTGAGGCAGGAAAAAATGTGATTGAAGTCACTCACACACACCAGGGAATAGGACAAAGGTCTGTCTCTGATTAGTGGGCTGGAAAACGGTTAGCATTACGGTTACTCTCACAGCGTTTGTTACATTCAAAGCAAAATTGCAGATAACTGTCTACAAGAAAGTTGTAGAGCTATAATTCCCAACCACAAAAAGTCAGTTCCCCTGCATGTTTCTGGAGACAGGGAGATATCAGTACAGCCTGGTGATTGCGACTTCTTATGGGCTAACTCTAAGCAGCTCTTTACTTATTGTAGAGAATTAGGTAAATTATTCTGAGAAACCTAACTTTCATCACAGGATATATATGGGATGCTGGAGTTTGATACTGAATACTGAATTGCAGTCCAGGCCCTTTGATTTGTCCTTGTAAAGTAAGTTGTGCATCATCCCACTGTGAGAGTCTGTGTCATGTCTTGTTTTTAATCTCCAATGCCTACAAAGTACTTCCTTGTTTTACATTACAGTTTTTCTTGTTTTACATTTCATATTGGAATTATATTTATTTTTTTCTTGTCAAACATTTCATTAAGGTTTTGTTGTTATTGTTGTTTTTGTTTATTTTCCTGGGAAAACTAACACAGAAGCTTAGTCCCCTGGGGAAAAAAACCTACAGAGTATGCCCTCGTAAAGGTAATTTCATTTATAACAATGACCTCTAAAATTTCATCAATCTCTACACTCTCTGGGTAATGTAAGTGCACTGACATCTTTTCAGCACATTACACCCTCAACTTCTTAATTTAAAGCTTCTGATTATCTTATGAAGGGCAATGATCTATATCTAGATTTTTGTTCTGCTTAAACTTAACTTCCATATGCATGTCTTTCTACATATTTCATGTTGAGGTATAGAGGTCTGGTAAGGAGATTTATAGTCCTGACACACACATTTGTTGGGGAATAATTATATGAGATATAATACTCTTCTGGCTACATAGCTGCCTATTTTCAGCCAAGAACTTTTTCCAGTACGTACTTAATGCACAGCTCCTTTTTATTACCCACCATCTCCCCCGTTCTCAAGCAGAGCTTAGCTGCTTTGAACTAAGAATTGACCTCCTTAACTACAGCTTGTTCATTGCTTCTTTGCCTTGCTACCAGCTGCAGAAGATCTTACTTGGTCTGACAAAAAGCAGCCTTTCTCAAGCAAGCCATTAAATTCTTGTTCCCATCAAATATAATCAAAATATTATTTTGGTATGGGTTTAGAATATATCTTGTGTGTCTGAGAGTTTGAATAGTAAGAAAGTCAGCAGAGCTGCTGTAGATGCAAATTAACAAGTCCACACGTTTCCCTGCAGATAGGAAAGAGGAGTTAAAATAGGGAACCATCTAGACTGAACTTTGAATTATCTTAACTATATTCCTCTTTGCAGACAGTCACCAGTAGCTTGCCCTTCTTACTGATGCTGAAGCTGTGCTCAGAGAAACATCAGAGCTTGTCGCAGTACACTGTGCCTCTCTTACCCACAGGAAGGCAGGCAGGCTGTTGGTTGGTCACAGCAGGACTTATGGTTGTGCAGCAAGCACACCAAATAAAACTCATAGCCTGTAGTCTGTACATTCTTAGCATATTTCACTGGTTCTCACTGTCTATAAGGAAATTCTGTTTTCTGTAAAACAGGCTATTTATGAACAGTTTTCCTTATTATTTTCATTCAATAACAACATTTAGCTTTTTATTTGACAAATGCTTAGTGAAAGCATATCATAGCCTATAGATGACCTGAAGTTATTATTTGAATAGTTGGAGCTTATGTTTGATATTCATGCTGTACAATTAATCTCTTAAATCATGTTTCTTTTCCCTATCATATAATTATTAAGCTTATATAGAGCTTTCAAAATGGTTTTGCCAAAATCTTCCTGTGTGAATCAGTGTCCGAGAGATCTGAGAGAATATTTGCATGTAGTTTATTCACATAACAGATAACTCAGATAATAGTCTTTTTTTTTCTTTTAAATGAACACGTTTTTTTCAGTGTTTTCCCAACTTCAATTTTGATGGATGCTGGAGTTAATTACATGATTAATAGCAGATAAACGTTTCTCTATTTCCCCCCTTCAAGCATATTCCCAAACATATACACATAATTACAGCAAGTGATTTATTACAAAATCTACCTTGATATCCAGTTCTTCTTCCATATCTCTTTACAAGTCTTCCATATTGTATCTACTGTTTATTAAGGCTATTTTAGTATGGATTAAATGAACAGTTTACCATACCAGTAATTAGGAAACTATAAACATATTGCTTTAAAATGAGAATCATGTATTGACAAATCAAAACCTTATGCATCTGCACATATCCCAGGAGAACCTCTGAAGCAAGCTGCCTCAGCTAATTCAGTGAATTAGTGATGTTTATTCATTTCCAAAGCCATACAAAAAAAAAAAAAAAAAAAAAAAAAAAAAAAAAAAAAAGAGAAAAGAGAACACCCAGCAATTTTTTCTCTCTTTTAATGCTTCCCTTGTTCAGCACATTTATAATGGAACACAGGGAAAATTCCTTCTAATATTTTAAATTCTATCCCTCTCTTCTGCTGCTTATTTGCACCTATAGTTGTAGGGTATATATTAGTAATAATTCCACCACTATTTTTTTTATTTTTTTTCCTGATGTATCCTATCCCCTTTCCCTAGCTTCCATGTTTAGGGGTTCAGTCCCAGAAAGGAAGAGAAGTTAAAACGAAAACTGAGACCCTAATTTTCTGTCAAGTAGGTAGGTTCCTTTTAATACCAGTAGAGGGAGATCCAGTCCTCTTAATTTAGTCACATTTTAGTGGTTTTCCAGGGATTCCTGGAACATCTAGTTTGCTGTTATTATTATTAATAAATCTACCCTTTTCCCTGACACGTTTTGGAGCTCTGAGCTCCAAATAAGATTACAAAATCCAGTAAATGCCCACCCTGACTCTTGCCTGCTGGGCTCTGAGCTTTATGTAGGCAACGTAGGACTCTCTCACAACCCATAAAAATAACCATGATTTTCAGCCAGAAGCTATGCTAAGACCAAAATTTTGAAATATTCATGGTCACTGCTTCCAACCTTGGGCACTGCTTTCAGTATCTCAGCACAATTGGTGACTACTTACATGCAAGAGAACTAGCCAGGGAACTTCCAGATGAAACAGGAATGTTAACAGAATGTTAACAGGATCCTATAGGATTAGAGAGCCAAGGTAACTATTCTAGGATCTAGGATGGAGTATATATTCTGGCTGTCCCATCTTATCTCATTAAGCAGGGACAAAAATAAACTTTTAATGTTAACTCCTTTTGCCTTGTGATCCTTTCTTTCCTCATACACTTCCATTCAACAGAGTATTACCACCATAAGGCTCCCTATAGGAATGTTGCTAAATATAATGAAAACCTTAAAATTTATGCCTATAGAAGAGTAACTAAAATATCTAAATAGCTAACACCTGACAATAAACTTGTCAGTTATTGTGGATTACCAGGAAACTGCCATCCTGAAGTTCCCCCAGCTATGAATGCTGTACCCTGGCTACATGCTCCCCTCAGTAGCACACTTACCCTGCAGTGGATGCTGCAAGCTTCTTGATTGCAGTGTTTCTGCCCTTCCATAGTACTTCCACTGGAAACTCTGCCACTAGTGACTGTAAGGTCCACATCTCTACTAATGCAATGATTTAATCATTGTTGCTACCTATTTTGGCAAGTCAAAATATTTCTTACTTTATGTGTACAGAGCTGATTGGGTTTTGTTCTTGTCAATATACTCACTGCTGCTTATATAAGAGGTCTTATTTAAGCTGTCCCTCAAGAAGAACTCAATAAAGAGGAATAAGAGACTATGATTCAATCATAAATAGTAAAATATGCTTTAGATGGGATGAAAGCCCAGATATATCTGATATATCTGGAATCCAAGGAAGTAAAACCAAATTTCATAGGACTGTTCATCAAGCAGCACATATGTTCAACTAAGCAGCAGGGCTGAGAGATTGAATCATACCTATAGCTATAGGCACTGGCATACAAATATGTCACAAAGCAGACTCAAGGTTGATCAAGATTTCCATCTCTCTGACATCATTTCATATAGTTTTTCCCTCTCCTTCACCCCTTTCCTCTCTTCCATTATCTTAATTTAAAGTGCTTAGCTCATTGTATTGGCTGCAGCTTTTGTCACGTTTTCAGTACTCTGAAAGGCTTCTGCAATAGCAATAAAAATTTAGATGAGAAGAAGAGGAGCAGAGGAAAGATGATTTTATAAAGAACTGATTATAGTTAACGTTATACAGGCATCTAATGCTGGATAGATATCCATGCTCTATGAAGGCAGTACAAAGAAACAGGGCAATTTTAGCTAAGAATTAATAGCTCTCAGACATGATAAAGATTCCTATTTCTTCTTCTCCAATCAGGGACACATTTTAGCCTCAAGATGAAAATAAAAAGCCCATTATTGCCCACTGGTGGTGGTACTCAGATATGCCAGCTAGCAGTAGAGAATCAGTGTTTTCTGTGTGGTTATTGAAATATCTCGATACAATGCAGTAAGAAAGCTGCTACTAAGCAACATGGTCTCAGGCTAGTGTAAAACAGCTTATGGCTGTGATTTTCTAATAATGAATCAGTAGTCTTACTGTGTTTGCAAAGCCAGGTATAGCAGTAATATTATCTCCAGAGACCACAGGAATTGTTACGCTAATAAGAACAAGCAGAAAGAAAATGCAGACATTAAATCTATCTTCTGGATAGATCTATCTTCTGGAGAAAAATACTCTTTTTTGTTTGTTTGTTTGTTTGTTTTGTTTTGTTTTGTTTTGTTTTCCCATATTTGGGCTCCTGAAACAGCAGTTATTATATGTAATCTTAGGACAAAAATACCTCTAAATGCAGACTTCCTTTCTGTCAATGCCAGGGAGAAGTTATAGGTACCTTAATTCACAAACATCTTTTTTTTTTTTTTTTTTTTTCATATTTATATAATTATATCATAATCTGTTCATAGCAAATTTAGTTCTGGTAAATTCCTGAAAGCTATCTATTTTCAAAGCTTATGAAACTTTATAATCTATATATCAGGGTTATAGATTATATTCAAGAACAGATTAAATCTTTGCAACACTGTAATTACTATAGTTATGCTCAGAAACTGATTTATCTTCTGTAACCACAGTCTCACTATAAATAACTTATTATAAACAGACTACAGATTCAGCAGTTACTAACACCAAACTGTGAAACTACCTGACAAATACAATCCTTATAGGACTAAGATATCATAACACAAAATTAATTTAATTGTTTTACCTGTCAGCATTATAGAGTGTTAGTAGATTGTTCTTATTATTTTTTTCCCTTTCAGTGATGGCCAACCTACTAGATGATTTAGGAGCTTTTGAAAATAGGGAATGATACTTAGTGCTGAAACTCTTGGTGTGTATGTTGATTCTTAAATATTTCAACTCTGGATTGTGTGCTTTTAGCTCTAATAATTGTTTGTTGAAAAATTGTGATATATGCAAACAAAAATGTAGATATATAACATTAAGATCTAGAAAATAACTTTATTTAAGTTAATTGTGGTATTAATCTTTTTCAAAAACAAAACAAAATAAAAACAAAAAACAACACACCCTCTCTTATTAAGATAAAATTACTTTAGATCAAAAATAAATATCACTCATTCTCTTTAGTAATCATCATGTTGAATAATTATCAGTTTTTAATTTCAGTTCCCTCTCTGAACATTTAATACTGTCTGTTTCTGAAAGAAACACAAGAACTGTGATTTATCCATCCCTTCACATCCCTTCACAGTTATAGTTCTGTGACACCATAGTAGGGGTACCATTTCTATTTTAACATATTTTTAAAATGTCAAGGACTGTAATCTTGAAATGTAACCTTCCCATTTAATGTTATGGGCCTCTCAATTTTTTAATCAATACAAATAAATTCTCTGAAAAATTCTTCTAGGAATTATGGAGTGCAATTACTGTGGACTGAAATTATGGGGCACACAGACAGAGTTCTGCACATGAAGGGCTTTCAGAAATAGCCCTTGAGGAGATGAGTTTCAGCACTGAGTCATGCTACTCAGAACAGCCCCTTCTAACCAAGCAAAATTGCAATTCTTTTCTTGCAAGGCTTAACAATTGTATTGTGTTCCAAGAGCTGATCATTCAAGTACAGACAATTTAAACAGAGAGCTTTAAAGTGAAAAGGCTGTGGAAGAATAAGGTCTGTAAAGTGAAGGTGAAACAGCTAAGTAGAGAACTTTGTATTTTCAATACCAGCAATATTTTCCTCCTGGTCCTGGTCCTCGACAGAATATTAGTGAACAAGCAGTGTTGTCATCACATAGCCCTTTGCTTTTACCTTCTTGGAATAAGCCAGAGAGGCATCCATGGCAAACATAAGTGTATCCATGTCAGAAAATAAATAAATAAATAAATGTTTGGACTATTTTTGTCAATTTCAGCAGAATAGAACAACATAGAAAGAGAATGGCCCAGGCATCATTCAAATGAGAACTAAAGCTGGGCAGAACGATTGTGCATGAGCTCAATTTCTCACTCAATGAGCTGTGCAAGGAAATGACTCATGGACACCAATGACAAACTATATTTTTTTTTTTGTTTGTGAGTAAAGAGATTTAAGGAAACAAAACTTTATGGGGAGTCAGGGAAAATAAAGAGCAGTTCAGAGAAAAATAAATTAACAAGTGTCTGTATTAACCTCCCCAAGATACCAGTCTGGAGTCCAGCCTTCTTCTCAGTGCTTTCACCAGCTAGTTTGCTACTTACCCCTTTATTTTACTGTGATTGCTGCAATATCTCCATTCCATCCTTGTCATGACAATGACCAAGCTTTGCTTGCTTTTTCCACTCACCCTTTACCGCTCTTCAGGGAAGAACCAATGGTAAACAGGAACTTTACTCTAAATCTTTGTACTAATAGGAAACCACTGCTGGCCAGTTTGCTGCCTCTATTTGATTTTTTTACAATATTCTTTCCTCCCACTGCTGCCAGGGGTAGCCTAGTCAAAGGGATCAATAGAGCATATCAACAGAACATACACAGTGGGAGTAGAAACACTATTTTACCTCTAGGAAGAGTATAACAGCATTTGGAAAAAAAAAAAAAAAAAAAAAGTTTCCTAGATTGTACCAAAAACACCTGTAAACCGATCCCTACAAGAATAACTAATTACCTCTTTCTTGTAAAGCAGAGGTCTTTTGTCCAGGCAGCCTTCCACACAAGCTTTTATCATCTGTAGTTTCCTAATAGCATTTATTTACTTAGCAAGAAGTGTGAATAGTGAGCTCCCCAGATATAAAATGATTCAATAGTTCTCTGATTATCAGCATTCTTCTAACCCTGTATCCCTGTATGACTAGAAAGGATGTAACATTCTCACTGAAACAAATGGCAATGGGACATCCTATAAGTGTATACACTGTTGCCCAGTGCAGTAAGAAATCTCTCTTAAAGAAATAAAATATTTTGGAGCATTTCATTTTAATATTCACTGTATTCAATCTACCAAGGTTCTTTACAGTCAGTACTCACCTTCTTAAATTCTGTACCACAGGTTGCTCTGTGTGTATGTGATATTTAATACAAGTATAATGCATAATTAAAACTGATAAATAAGAATTGGCAATTAGGGGAACCTTAAGCAATTTTTCACCCTATCTGAACAAAATGACTAAATTACAAGTGACAAGCTTGTAAATTAAAAATCTCAAAATATAAAAACTTTATTACAAGTGTGTCATTTGTGAATCATTTAAGTGGCATGTAATTAGATATTCAGTCACTTTATTATGGTTTATTTGTTCCTGGCTCATAAAGACTTTTTATCTTGAAAAGCACCCTGACTGTGACATTTACTGTAGAGTGGCCATGAAAAGGAAGTGTTGAAACTTTGCCACTAAAGACTTGTAAAACTACTTGAGAGAAATTATTTAAACACACTACCCTAGAAGATACTTGCAGGAGTGACATCTGGAAGTGATACAAACAGTTTCTGAAAGCAAGTTTTCTATCATTGGAAAAGAACACTTGCTTTTCCCCTTTTTGTTTTAGCTTGTTACACAAATCATTTAGCTTCTCCTTGGAAATGAAAGAGTGCTTACTTAAGGTAATGATGGCTGATGTAAAGTTTCAGTATATTAGACTACAGCTTGAAACTTGGGGATGAACTCACTGACCTCCTCAGACATAAGAAGCAAAAGGCAGTAGGAAAAATGAAAGCTTCATAAAGACAAGATATAAACTAAGCCTTGCTAAATTAGTATTCCCAAGCTCCTTGCCAGAACTGTTTGTGATGAACTGCATTCAGCTCTGGATCCCCCAACATAAGAAGGACATGGACCTGTTGCTTGAGGATGTCATGAAGATGATCAGAGGGCTGGAGCTTCTCTCCTACCAAGACAGGCTGAGAGAGTTGGGGCTGTTTAACCTGGAGAAGAGAAGGCTGTGGAACTTTTAATGGTGTTCCAAAGGTGGCCTACAAGAATGTTGCAGATGGACTCTTTATTAGGGACTGTAATGAAATGATAGGACAAGAAGTAAGGTTTTAAACTAAAAGAGGGTAGCTTTAGATATAAGGAAGAGATTCTTTACTCAGGGAGTGGTGAGGCACTGGAACAGGTTGCCCAGAGAACCTGTGGATGCTCCAACCCTGGAAGTGTTCAAAGCCAGGCTGGATAGGGCTTTGAGCAGCTTGGTCTAGTGGGAGGTGTCCCTGCCCATGGCAGAGGGTTTGACCTTGAAGATCTTTAATGTCCCTCAAAACCAAAACCATTCTGTGATTCTATAACTATATTGGGTTTACATTACAAGGTTTTGGTAGCAGGGTGGACTGTGTGAGTTGCCTTTGTGAGAAGAGACCAGAAGCCACCCCACATCAGACACAACCAGTTCCACCCAGAGGACCACATACAGAAAAATCTGAGCCAATAATTAACATTGTTTGTGCTTCTGTGATAACAAGCTTAGGAAAGGAAAAATAAATGTCGTGAGGCGGCTTTGAAAGGGAGGAGTGAGAAAATGTGAAAGAAACAACTCTGCAGACGGAATGGTCAGTGAATAAGGAGGGGAAAGGAGGTGCTCCAGGCACCAGAGTAGAAATTCCCCATGGAAAAGACCATGGTGACACAGGTTTTCCCCCTGCAGCCCATTGTATAGCATACCAGAGCAGGTATCCACACTAGAGCTCAAGGAGGAGCCCATGTTGCGGCAAGTGGGTGTGCTCTGAAGGAAGTTGCAGCCCTTGGAGAGCCCAGCTTAGGAGCAGAGTCCTGGCAAAAACTGGCTGGTGGTGTCCTGCACTGGAGCAGTCTGTTCTTGAAAAACTGCAGCCTACTGCAATATAAGCCTACACTGGATCAGTTCAGGAAAGACTGCATCCCCTTCCTTGGAGGGTCTTCATGCTGGAGCAGGGGAGGAGAGTTACGATGAAGGAGTGGCAGAGTCAAAGTATTATGGACTGACGACAACCTCCATCACTCATTCCCCTGTGCTGCTAGGGGAGAGAGGAGGAGGTAAAAGAATCAAGGTTGAAACTGAGTCTGAGAAATAAAGGGGTAGAAAGAAGGTGGGTTTAGTTAGATGTTAGTTCTCACCATTCTACTCTCTTAATTGGCAATAAATTAAATTAATCATCCCCAAGTCAGCTCTGTTTTAATTATAATGGTGATTGGTGACTGTTCTCCCTACTCTTATCTCTGTGCATGAACTTTTTCATTGTATTTTCTCTCCCAACCTGCTGAGGAAGGAGGAATAAGAGAGAAGCTCTATGTATATCTGGTGGCCATCAAAGGCCAGCACCACCATCATGAAATCCTGTATATTTGCCATATGGTGCAGACATATTGTACAAGAACACCAAAATACCAAAGAGCTGTTATTGAAGAAACTCTCATAAAACAGCATAACACCATAGATGTCTTCTCAGATTAGAACAGTTTTACATCTTATACACATCTGCCAACAGTCTTTCCCAAAACTTTTCAAAAGCATAAAAGGTGCCATTTAATTCTTAAGTATGAAATAACTTTTTTGTTGTTGTTGTTGTTTCTAACAGTGCAACAGATGAGTGTGCTGTGTAACATGAAGAAATACATTTAATTTAAATTTAAAATCCTTCTCAAAACATATTTGAATGTATTCCACTTTCCTACATAAACGAATTCTAGATCTCACAGTCTTATTTTAGAAGAAAATATTTCCAGACTTCTGGTTTTCTTATCCCCCCTTGCAGTCTTCTTGCAGCTCAGGGACCACACTATGGCCATGCTAAGCATTGCTTCCAGAGCTGGCCACCGAGACTGTTGCAACCAGTTGTACATTACAACAGTCCTCAGTGTCCTGTAAGTGAAACCAGTTTCCAGAATTGGAAACAGTTTATATATTGAGTAGCTAAACATATGAGTTCATCTGTTTACTCCAGCCTATTCTGATTCCTTTATACATATGAATGTATATTAAACCTTAGTTAATATCATCATTCTCTTCCAGTAAATCCGGCATGTATTACTTGTTCAACATTTCACTTGAAAGTTTACATATTTCATAACAGTCCTGTTGTAACCTTAATAGCTATAACTTCACATTTAGTAAACAACTGCAAAGCACTAAACCATGACACAATGTGGGTTATCAATAACATCTACAATACTATCAATCTGAATAGTTAAATTGGGAATGCTTTTCTCACACAGTCTCATTATACAGTCTCTGTGATTAGGTGACAAAGGCTCTTAAGGATATGAAATGAAAGCAAAACACACTGTAACAAGACATGTAACAGAAAATAGAGAAGAATTATCTCAGCTGCTGACAAAATTAAATATACTCAGAAAAATTGTGCTTCTTCTACTCTTTCCATAAATTTAATTGTGCTAATTGGCATGTGAATCATGCTATGAACTCAAGAAGAAATGCTGAGAAAAGAAAAAGAAGAAAAGGTATATGTATCCTGATTAATGCCACTAAGGAAATAATTCCTGAACTTTAGGTTATCAAGATTCTTATGTTCTTCTCATTGCAACTGTAGTCTTGCTTAATCAAAATCATCAGGACTGTCCTTCCATAAATAGCACATATGTGAAAAACCACCTCCTAGTCTAATTACTTTCATTACATGCATGTTTCACCTAGTGTCCCTAATTTTATTTATTTATTTATTTTGCACTGTTTCAATGACAGTGTCAATGTCAGTTTTCTGCCTCATAGTGATTTGATCATATATATGTTTTCAGATTTTGCTAGTAGTTTTCCATTCACCAAACTGAATGGCTTTTTTTTTTCTCTGAATAAATACCAAGTACTTAAGTGTCTTGTTTTTGCCTCTCTCTCTCTCTCTTTTTTTTTTTTTTTTTTTTTTTTTTTTTCCCTGATATATACATATATATATATATTTTACTATTCTTCAACATTATCTTGTATGGTTCTATGATTTTTATTTTTTGCCTCCCTACATATTTTACATACTTCTGTTTTATTGCCATTAACAATTTAAATTAAATTAGTAACAGTTTAACAGTTGATATATTAGAGTGTATTATTTCTGTTTAGTTCCTTTTATTTGGCCAGGGTAAAAAGTAAAATGGGATTGAAATCTGAACATAGATTTTTTTTTTTTAATTAACTCCAATCTGATTAATTAAATAATGTATGTATTTATTTATTTTGCTTTTAACTTTCAAGGTGACATGTTAACATGATATACAATTGCAATCTTAGAGTGCTGAAAAAAATGGAGCCCTTCATTTAGGTGCATAACATTTAAAAATCATGGAGGAACAGAGAGTTCAAAACTGGGAACTGATGTGATTTACAGCCCAAATTCCCTTCTTAGAAATGCAAGATATGTCACTTTATGTTTGGTACTATCCTGATGTTACCTTTATGTTTGGTACTATCCTGATAGTGCACTGTGTATTAATATATATGAACTAAGAGAAATCTTTGTAAAGTGTGAGATTTGGAATCAGTTCACTTCTCAGCTTCAGAGGTTTTGAATTGAAATTTTCTATTTCCTGGAAGAGGTCCTACTCAACAGGCTGTGGGCACATATGCCCCCTCTTTTTCTACAAGGAATGAGAGGAAGACTTAGTTTATGGTTAATGATTACAGTACTACATTCTGCTCCTGGTACACTTTGTGTATTTTATTCAGACTATTTCATGTAGAATGCAGAAAAAAAGATCTGGTCATACAGAAGAGCAGAATAAATAAATAAATAAATAATAATCCAAACCTACAGAAAGTCTGTGAGTTATGATGACTATCCTAGCCTGACCCTGAAGCTACCTACTCCAGAGAGTAAAAGCTCTGACTTTTTCTGAGTCCAGACAAAAAGTAGCTAAATTGTAGCTACAATGTTCTGTGAAACTTTCCTCTACAAGAAAAAGGTTTAAATACACTTATTAAAAGGAGTGGAGAGAATGAAAGGCACACAGTCCTTCTATCTGGAAGAAGATCTGAGTTTCTGTCTGCATCATTTGTAGGCACCTAAGAACTGACAGAGTAGACTTAACATGTACAAACATCTGAGAATCTGAAGCCAAGATTGTCATAGTAAACATTGTCTAAAAAAAAAAGAAAAAAAGAAAAAAAGAAATAGTAGTTCTGGGTTTTAGCCAGATTAGTTTGTTCATTTTTAATGAGCTGTTGTCAACATAATAAACTTGTTTTTCCCATGATTAAAGATTGATTAAAGATTAGCACAAAGCTGTTTTTTCTTTTCTTTTGTTTGTTTGTTTGTTTGTTTTTGATTGATTTTTTGGTTGTTTGTTAGTTGTTGTTTTGTTGTTGTTGTTGTTGTTTTGTTTTGTTTTTTTCCTCCTGTTCTCAGAAAATCTTCAATGATCAGATAAGTTTTATTCTCATGTCTGGTTAGCTAAGTTTCCTCTAAGTTTCTTAAGTTTCTTTCAGTTGTGAAAGCTGCTGTTCAAATGTTTTCTCATAAGGTGCAGCTGGTGTATCAGCAAAATATATATTTTATTAGGGTCTGCATATCCACATTGCATCTTTATCAATAATGAAGACGCACTGGTGTATATCATTGATTCCTAGATAGCTAAATGCTGGGTGACCTGGCATCCCTGCTGCACTCTAGGTGTGCAACTTCAGGCTAGACAAAAGTAAAATTCTCAAGAAGAACCTTTCTTCTACACTAGAATCCACTTGAAGCCCACTCAGACAGAAGAAGTCTTAATCCATATTTTATAATCTTCTTGTATACATGTAATGGAAAACAGTCCAACAAAGGGGTAACTAGGAAAATAAAGTAATCTGTGTTTTATTCTTTGTGACCTGTGACAAGGACCTGTCACAGCAGACAAAGAAAATCTACAGACACCATTAGTTTAAAGTAATGATTTTATTGTCGATTGTTCAAATGTAAAAACCTATCTTTGAAAACCAGACCAGAAGTCTAGCATTTCTGTAGCTCAGAATGAATTATAAGCTTCTAACCCTTCTAAACTCACATGAAATGTTTTGTATGCCAAATTAAATCCCTACTGGCTTGTTATTTTGCCAAGTATCAATTAGTCTTCAAACAATTATTAATCAATTACTATCAGGCTTCCAGGTTCCTACCCCCCATTCTGCCCCCCACCCCCCACCCCAAAATCTAATATCTGATTTTGAAAGAAAAAATAAAATACAAGCTTACTGGAAATAAGTAGACCTTGTTGAATGTGTTAGTTATAACTGCCTGAGCACATTATTTTTATGACCATGTACTCTTGCACAGATAAAAATTAAAGTGACACAAATCCATTATCTGGTATGTGCTGCCATGCAGAGGGACCTCGACAGGCAGGAGGGTTGGTCTGAGAGGAACCTCATGAGGTTCTTCTATAGGGGCAAGTGCAGAGTCCTGCATCTAGGGAGGAATAACCCCAACCACCAGTACAGGCTGGGAGCTGATCTGCTGGAGAGCAGCTCTGCAAGAGAGACCTGGGAGTCCTAGTAGATAGCAGGATGACCACAAGTCAGCAATGTGCCCTTGTGGCCAAGAAGGCCAATGGTATCCTGGGGTACATTCGGAAAAGTGTTGTCAGCAGGTCAAGGGAGGTGATCCTACCCTTCTGCTCAACACTGGTGAGGCCACACCTGGAGAATTGTGTCCATTTCTGGGCTCCCCAATACAAGAGGGACATGGACTTACTGAAGCGAGTCCAGAGGAGGGCTACTAAGATGACTAGGGGACTGGAGCAACTGTCATATGAGGCCATGCTGAGAGAACTGGGCCTGTTTAGCCTGGAAAAGAGAAGGGTGAGGGGAGGCCTCATTAATTTATGTAAATATTTGAGGGGGGGTTGTCAAAAGAATGGAGCCGGTTTCTTTTCAGTTGTGCCCAATGACAGGACAAGAGGCAACAGGCACAAACTGAAGTGCAGGAGGTTCAGGCTGAATAGGAGAGGTGTATCACCTTCTTTACTGTGAGGGTAACAGAGAACTGGAACGGGTTGCCCAGAGAGGTTGTGGTCTCTTCTCCTCTGGAGATATTCAAAGTCCACTTCGATGCTATCCTGCACAGAGTGCTCTGGGTGATCCTTCTCGGCAGGGGGGTTGGACTAGATGATCTTCAGAGTTCCCTTCCAATCTCAGTCATTCTGTAATTCTATGATTTTTTTGTAGGGATCAGATCTACCTCTACCCAGTGCATGAGATATCTGTACCAAGCTTTTTAATTTATCATTTTAATCTGCATTTGGCAACCAAAAATACTAACTGTATGCGTATTGAAAGACACAGAATACTTGTCAACAAATGACAGAATCTCAGTGATAATATACTAAGTATTTGCATGTAAATAAATACCTTTTATTTTTTATAATATAGTATATTTTACAACATAGTATACATTTCCAAATACAGTTATACTGTGATGTATGCAAAGTTGCTTCCTCCTTTTATTACATTCTATCTTCATTTTCTTTAGCAATGATAGTAATCAGCTGACAGCATCAAACTTTTATTTTTATTATTATTTAAAACTAAGCAGTTTTTTAAACCCCTTTGTTTCCAGTTCTTTAGATGAGTAAATAATCTGGTTATCATATGCAATCTACATTACAAGTAGATTGACTATCTATATTATGTTGTTTGTATCAAATGTTGGTTAAACTATTGTTTTTCTATTCTAGATAAATCATCATAAATAGCTTTAAAATATATATGTTTTGAAATCAGTTTGGTATTTTCAGTTACCACACAGTTTACTATGTTTAAATGCTATACCTGGTTCAGTTATTAACCTGTTTTGTAACACTAATAAAGAAAGGGGTACTTAAAAGTCTGAAACAAACAAACAAACAACAACAACAACAAAAAACTGCAAAACTGTGCTAGCCAGTGTAGTTTATTTTTGACTTGCTCCACAGACTGTGACATAGTACAACATATGGAAACGAATATTGCCATTTCTGTTCTTGGTCTTGAACTATCATTTATTCGTGTTTCTCGAGCAAAACTTCTGGGTCATGAATAACAACCAAAACAAGCTTATTTGTTTCTTTTTAAGAACTATTAGCTATTTAACTAATAATAACTTAATTTATTTAAGTTAGTAACATAAAACTGTTTAACTAATAGCTAATATAGCTATTTAATAACTATCAATAGTTATTAAGAGAATTTTTTTTTTGTTATCATTGACATTTTAAGTAAGTTCTGTTTTACAAATATCATGATATATCTTCTTGTGGCTGACTTTTACAACATTATAATAATGAAATCTCAGTCAAAATGTCAAAACTGAAATATTTCTAAAAACATTAATGAATGAAATCTTCTGGTATACATTATAGTGGCATATTTGATAATATTTTCAGCAAAATATATTAGAAAAAAAAAAATAAAAAGTCCTAAAAAGCTTTCCAGTACAAATTATTTTTTCACTTTTGTTTTGAAAAATAGTTGTGCTCTTATATAGAAAAATAGATTTGATATATATTAACTCATTCCAAAAGTGTAGGCTGATTACTACAGACAGTTTACTGGGTATCCAGAGAAAAATTCAATTAACCTGCTGTTAAGGGCAAAAATCAGCTGCATAAACATAGATGACTAGTGAAATTTTCAGTGTTGTGTGGTATAGAGTTGTCCATTCCAGAAAAGCACATCCCCAGTAAGTCCCATATAATGTAGCAGCCACCGAAAATATTTCAGATTCCTTCAAATAATCAAAAGATAGCTGAATTTGGAAAAGAACTCTGAAGGTCATTTGGTCCAACATCAGCCAGCAGCCCCATCCCAAGCTTAAGTTGGGCAACCTACAGAGGAATGTCCAGATAGCTTTCAAGTATCTCCAAGAATGGAGACTCCATGGCCTACATGTATTAGGACAATCTGTGACAATGCTCAGTCACCCTCACAGTAAAGAGGTGGTGATGGATGTTCAGAAGGAAGCTTCTTTTTTTCAGTTTGTGCCCATTGCCCCTTGTCATGGTACTGGACACCAATGAAAAGAGCTTCTGTCTGTCCTGTCTGCACTCTCCCTTCAGGTATTTATAGATATTGATAAGATCCTCCCTGAATCTTTTCTTTTCCAGGCTGAGCAGTCTGAGCACTCAGCTTTTCCTCACAGGAGAGATGCTCCAGTGTCTTTGTCATCTTTGTGGCCCTCAGCACAACTCTCTCTGGTAGCTCCATGTCTCTCTTGTACTGGGGAGCCCACAGTTAGAAACATTACTCCAGATACAGCCTCACCAGTGCTGAGAAGAGCAGAAGGATCACCTCTCTTGAGCAGCTGGCAGCACTCCTCCTAGCACAGACCATGATGCTGTTGGCCTTTGCCTCTGACTCACATTAAACTCGTTGTCTCCCAGATCCTTTTTTGCAAGGCTGCTTTCCAGCCTCTGCTAGTGCAGAGGGTTCCTCCTCCCCAGGATTAAAAACAGATCAGAAAGTAGCTGTTGTACCATCTCATACTGATTACAGCTCACACTGCCTGCTTGGATGAGATTTATGGTGTTTATATATATATATATATATATGGAATTGAGACTTTATGAATTTATAGTAAAACCATGAAAATGTAAGTGATAAATGTAAAATGATTTGTTGAAGCTGTTTATATGACAGCCATCTGTGTGCCATACAGAAGCAATTGCTTAATTTCTGCCATTAAAAGTCACAGGTGTATGGGAGGACTTCCTCAGCTCAGAAGTCCTATGCTCGGAGCAGAGTGAGGAATCTTCCCCTTGCCCCGAAAAGTCCCTACACAAAAGATGTGATGCTCTGGGGCTCAGAAAAGGAGAGTGCATCAACAACAACTATGGTAATAGTCAAGACCCAGGAAATGGCAACTGCAACAAGGTAGACCAGCATACCACTTGTTTAAGAACCATTTCCACTAAAAAAGAACAGAAGGTGTTGGTAATTGGAGATTCCTCTCTGAAAGGCACTGATGTGCCCTTTTGTAGCTCAGACAATCCTTTGAGAAGGGTTTGCTGCCTGCCTGTGGCCCTCATTTGTGACATCACAAAGAGGCTACCAAGCTTAGTTAAGCTGGAGGCCTATTGCCCATTCCTGATCTTCCACCTAGGGACAACACCGGCTGTGATAAGGATACTAAGAAACATCAAAAGGAACTATATCTCATGGAAAGATGCTGAAGGGATCAGAAGCAAAAGTGGTGTTCTCCTCAGTCCTCCCAGCCAGAGACTGGGACCCACAGAGGAGGCAGCATATGAGTCAGGTGAATGACTGTCTGCATAGCTGGTTCCATGTTCAGGGTTTCAGATTCTATGATCTATGATTGATGTAGAGGCATGCTAAAATGCCTCTACATCAATACATGCAGCATGGGAAACAAGCAATCTAGATAGGCCATATCCACCGACACCCTCTCAAGAAAGACATTTCATTGTAAAATCTTATCAAATTACTCAGGCAGGGCTGAAGTAGCTCAGCTGGGAGAGCGTTAGACTGAAGATCTAAAGGTCCCTGGTTCAATCCCGGGCTTCAGCAACGTTTTGAGAATCGTGACTGTGAATCGTCCCATATGAATTAGGAAGGACTCCTCTAAAAATGTGATGCGGTCCATAGCCCAGCTGAAGTGCCTCTACACCGATGCATGCAGCATGGGAAACAAGCAGGAGGAGCTGGAAAACACAGTGCAATTAGAAAACTGTGCTCTAACAGCTGTAACAGAAACATAGTTGGACGAATCACACAGCTGCAACATTGGAGTGGAGGGCTATAAGCTTTACAGGAGAGACACGCAGGGGGTGGGGGTGTTGCCCTCTATGTTAAGAAATTAATAGATGGTGAAGCGTTGACTCTGAGAAACAGCCAAGAGCAGGTTGGGAGCCTGTGGGTAAAAATTAAGGACCGGACCAACAAAGGACACTTTGTGGTTGGGGTCTACTACAGGCCAACGGATCAAGGGAAGTCTGTTGATGAGGTCTTCTTTCCCCAACTACAGGAAGCCTTCTGTTCAAGGGCTCTCCTCCTCCTGTGGGATTTCAACCGCCCAGATGTCTGCTGGGAAAGTTGTGTGGCAGTCAGTAAGCAATCCAGGAGACTCCTGGAGTCCATTAAGGACAACATCCTCGTCCAGGTATTAGAGAAACCAACCAGAGGAGAAGCATTACCGGTGCATGACCTGCTGCTCAACAATGTGGAGGGGCTCATTAAAGAGGTTATGACTGGAGGAAGCCTGGATTGCAGTGAACCCTGGATGAGTTTGTAATCTCAAGGGAAATGGGCCTGGCTAAGAGCAAAGTCGGGATCCCAAAGATCCAGAAGAGCCAGCTTCCAGCTGTTCAAAGAATTAGTGGATGAGATCCCATGGGGCACGGTCCTTAGGGACAGAGGATCTGATCAGAGCTGGCAACTCTTTAAGGATATTTTCCTTAGAGCACAAGAGCTCTCTATTCCCATATGTAATAAATCAAGCAAGGAAGGCAGGAAACCAAACTGGCTGAACAAGGACATGCTGGTCAAACTTAGGCAAAAGAAGGAAATGCACAGATGGTGGAAACGGGGCCATCTGGCCCAGGAAGAGTACAGAAACGCTGTCCAAATGTGTAGAGACAGGATGAGGAAACCCCGGGCCCTGACAGTACTAAACTTGGCAAGGAATGCAAAGAATAATGAGAAAGGATTCTACAGGTACACTGGCCACAAGAGGAAGACTGAGGAGTGTTTACTGCTTCTGACAAATGAAGATAGAGAACTGGTAATAAGAGATGTGGAGAAGTCTGAGGCACTTAACTTCTTTGCCTTGGTCTTCACTGGTGATCAGGCTTCTCACATCTCTCAGGTTCCTGAGCCTCTAGACAGGGGCTGGGGGATCAGTGTCCCTCCCACTGTAAGCAAAGAGCAAGTTCAGGATCTCCTGATACAACCAAACAGCTACAAATCAATGGGGCACAATGACATGCATCCCAGAGTCCTGAGGGAATTGGCTGATGTAGTCGTCAAGACACTCTCCATCACATTTGAAAAATAATGGCAGTCAGGTAAATGCCCCGTGACTGGAAAAAGGGAAACATCACTCCCATTTTTAAAAAGGGTAGAATAGAAGACCTGGGGGAACTTTTATTTATTTATTTATTTATCTTTAAAATTATATATATTTTTTAATGTAATTAAATATTTCTATAAATATGTCCATAAATATTAACTAAAACATTAGCAAATAGAATTTTAGAACTAGTTTATATCAGGTCATTGTCATTTAATTTCACATCCTTTCAGCTACAGTATAACACCTTGTTTGGGGAAAACAAGCTATTTCTTCTTTCTCCAGCAATTTGAAATAAATTGTTCTTAAATACACATCCTATTTCAATAACTTCTCTATTTACCAACTAAATTTGGATCCTCAATTCTGCATATTTGCAACAGCCAATATCATGGCAGTAAATTTGTTTCATACCTTTAAATTCTCTGTGGAGGAATAATATTGTAGATACATTTCAAATCATTAAAAATAATAATAATAAAAAAAATAATAAAAAGAAAAGAGACCTTTCATCTATTTCAGGGTTTTGAGCTGTATTTGCCAGTAAAGCTTATACTGCAGTTTAACTTCTTGAAATGCACATTTTTAATGCTCAGTGATCTGCAGCAGTGAAATTAACAGACGAGGAGAAATTAGATAACTTGTCTCATATAGTTCACCAATATATTTGCAAACATTAACAGGATTCATCTCCTGACCACCTTCTCAGAAGATGGTGGAAACAGTAGGTGATTCTTATTGCATTCATAATCATTCACTGTTTTGAGCAAGAGATATTAACAGTCTCATTATTAAGGAGATGGAATCAACTTTAAGTTTCAGAAAAAAAAAAAAAAAAAAAAAAGAAGCAAAACACAACAATTTTTCACAGGGAAACACTTGGTAAAGAAAAATCTTAAGCTGATATTTTGAGAATGATATTATGCTTATCAGAAAGGCAAAACTTTAGTAAAAGTCTATTTGGATTAGCAGAAATACGTATTAAAAAAAAAAAAAAAAAAAAAAAAGATGATGTTACCCCAACTTTGATCAAGGACATAGAATGAAATTTTACCAATCTATTGGTAAAAGAAATAGACACAATAATGTCTGGTGTATATTGCAGTCTTTCTAGGGATTACTAAAATTACATTTTTGTAGCATATTCTGTAATAGTTTTGTCTGTTTCTTTCCAAGCTCTTTGACATGTTCTTTACAAAGTTTCCTTTATCTCCTTCTGTACTACTTTTGCCTATCTCCCACAATTCCTCATAGCCTTTTCAAAGTAAGCTTCTAAGGAAACGTAGATAAAAATGAAAGCAAGCTACTTCTTACATTCCCATTTCTCAATTACAGTACACTTTCCTAGCTTTGAGGAGACTATGGTGAGTTTTTTCCAACAGAAATTATGTCAGTGCAAGCTCCCCATGCTAAGCCAAAATAATATTGCTCATTAGCATTGAGGGGAATTAAATTAATTGAAATAGAATAGAAAAATTTCAAGAAACAAATTATGTAGCTTATTTGCTTCATTGTGGGCATCTGTGGACCCTGATCTCAAGAATAATGTCAGGTTTTATGAAGATTTGTATAAATTATACCTGACTTTTTTGTTTTTCTCCCTACTACTTCCATTTCCAGAGTGCAAAGATTTTGTTGGTGTTGTTAATGTATTGTAGTGATTTTTCCTTGTTTTAAATTTTTTTTAATTTCATTTCCTAAATTCAAGGTTTGAAAATGGTACCTGTTTAACTTACATTGCTAAATTAGGCCCTGCACGTTGCACTTTGCATCATGAAGTAAAATCAAATTTCACAGCAGGTCCTCAGTTTTTATTCTAACCTGTATTATACCTAGTGGATACACTAGGGTCTTCAAACCCTTTGGAATCATGTATGACTGGAGTCACAATTTTCAAAAGCCACCAGTACTTCGAAGTCTGCAGTTTTGTATTTGACAAAACTGTGATGGAATTGTGGAGAATATAGTTTTAGTTATGTGTTTAGGTACAGATGTCTTTTTGACTGAGTGCAGAATTTATCTATGACTACATTCCACAGCTTTGAATCAAGTTCTTTGTTTTTTCCTGTACAATTAACATATTAATTCGGAACAGCTAAAATTATGAGGGCACTTAAATAATTTGGAAGCGCTAAATAATACTGGAATTTAGTAGC
The DNA here is from genome assembly GCF_964211825.1 of Aythya ferina. Taxonomy (NCBI): domain Eukaryota; kingdom Metazoa; phylum Chordata; class Aves; order Anseriformes; family Anatidae; genus Aythya; species Aythya ferina. Next base: position 75,398,349 of record NC_140296.1, read on the forward strand.
TATCTATTATTGAATTATTTAACAATATTGATTATTATTTAACAGAATTGATTATTTTTTAACAATAATCAGATCTGGACTTACATACTTAAGACTGAAGTAAAAAGAAAGAAAACATGCCATGGTACTGTCATGGTTTTGGCAGAGACAGAATAAATTTTTCTCATAAAACCTCAGTGCTGTGGTTTGGTTTCTTTATGAAAATAGTGGTGATAACATATTGATGTTTTTGTTTGTTGCAGAGTAGTGTTTGCATACAGACAAGGATTTCTCTGTTTTTCATGTTACCCTGTCGGCGAGGAGGCTGGGGGTACACAAGGAGCCGGGAGGGGACATAGCTAGGACAGGTGATCCAAACTGGCCAAATGGATATCCCATACCATAAATTGTCATGCTCACAAATAAAGAAAAAGGACTGGGGGAACTGTAGGAGTGATGGCGTTTGCCTTCCCAATAAACTGTTACTCATGGTGAGTCCTGCTTTCCTGTAAGTGGCTGAACACCTGCCTGCTGATGGGAAATAGTGAATGAACTCCTTGTTTTGCCTTGCTTGCACACATGGCTTTTGCTTTACTTAAACTGTCCTTATCTTAATCCATGAGTTAAGATAACCCATTTTAACACTTCTACCTTTCTCTTCCCAGTCCTACCTTGAGAGAGTGAGCAAACAGCTGTGTGGCACATAGCTGCCTGCTGGAGGTAAACCACAACAGGCACAGAAAGTCATTCAAACTTCCCTAACTCTGACCTGAAACAAAATTTTAAAATAATCTATCATTATTAATGACTTAAAATTTTTATCAAGGTATGTGATTAAAGATTTAAAAAAAGTATTCTAAATGTATTAAAATATTGAACATTATTGAACATATTATTTAGGAAAAAAAATGCTGTTTTCTTTTTTATTCATTTTATTTTCATTTTTTTCTTTTCATTTTTTTGTTTTGTTTTTTTTTTTTTTCTTTTTTGTAAATATATATTCCTGTTAAATAATAAATTGAACAATGACTGCTTTTAATAGTCAACTGTATACAAGTACATTTCCAAATCAATATCAATATCTTCAGTGTGGTTCAATAAGCAAGTATTTCTCTGTTGTCCTGACATTCATTTACCACAACAGCTATGTCTGTGTGATTTGTTTATTACAAAAGAAGTATGCTATTATTCCAGACTATTAAAGGACCATTTAATTTACTTGCTTTTCTAAGCAACTCACCTGGCAAGAGAAAATCTTTAGGCTCTGCATGCTGAGGCTTCTTCTCAGCTGGAACTCTGGAGTTCACCTGAGCAACTCCTGCGCCATCGCAATGCCCAGGGTTCATGGCCACAGAAGGAAAGGTGCCTTGTGTTGGAAAACAATGCACAAGGGTAACAAGCCTTCAAAATAACATGGAGGAAAAGTCCCAGAGAAAAAAATTGTTATCAAATACAGAAATTGGCAGAGTATCGTAACCCTTTCAATGATAAATATTGTTTAACATGAATAGGAAATTCAAATAGGAATATGAATTAATAAAAAACCCTAGTCAGATATAGAAGGAAAGGCTGAGTATGTAGTTTTGATGACCATTATTGTACCCTAAAATGATCACTATGCAGAGCATTAAATAGAATATTCATTTTATGTTCCATAAGATTTTAGAAATCATTTAACAATATCAAATGCAGAATATTTATAAATAATACATTATGCCAGCAGAAGAACCACTGATATTATGAAGGTTGTATCTAGAGATACAGATAGTACAGCTAAGGAAAATTTACACTTAATTACACTTTGATTTTAGGTGTTTATCACAAAAAAAAAAAAAAAAAAAAAAAAAAAAAAAAAGTTTAGTACACAGGTTGAGGTGATAAAGGAAATATTTTGCCACTAAGAAGCCTTGCTGTCTTTAATGTGTAAAACATGTCCCGTTAAATAATTTTTATTATAAAAGTCAGTCTCAAATTTGTTATTCAGACACAGATAAACTTTTAAATTCATATATATCTTCCTTACATAAACTGGATTAAATATGGATACTTCAACATCCACAACATATCCAGAATGGGGAACCAAAAATTGCAAATGTATGAGTTAATAGAAAGCTAAAGTAATAATCTGTTAGATTAATTATTAGATTTTTCAAGTTTTCCAAACTTAAAAAAAATCTAACAATAAACTAATGAATTCAAAAATTAACTTTAAACATAAAATAATTTTACCAATTTAGACAACATCTTTATTCCACATAAGTCAATGACATAAAACAATCTCCCTTTATTTTTAAGTGGTCCAATTCTAATATATACATGTGTATATATATATATATTTATTTATTTATTTGTTTTAATTAGATATAAGAATAGTAGTAGAGGGGTTGGACGTGATGATCTCTGGAGGTTCCTTCCAACCCCAACAATTCTGTGATACTATAAAACTATGGATACTAAGCTCCATTTTACAGATGAACTTAAATTCCCTCAGCACAATGTGAAATTTCATTCTTAGAACTGAAACACAGAGAAAAAGACTGTTGAGTAACCAAAAGTGACATAAGAGCTAAATGAATCAAATTGAAATCAAAGGGTTTGCTGCACACTTCTGACAGACAACTTTTACAACTAGAAATTTTAAACAACCAATTAGTTAATGTACTGCTCTTTGCTCTGAAATGACATGCTAATTCTTCAGTTTTGACTGAAACACTCTTCTAGATGTAAAATCACTCAATTTTTTCACTCAGTCAGAATACCACTGGCATTCACCAGACAAGGAACAGAAAACCACATTTTTGGTCCCATATCTTTCCGTTTGACTGTTTACATGGAGACAAATGACCCTGAGATACAAGCCTGCATGCAAGAACCTTCTATCATTCAGAACTCAGAAGTGATCTGCTTGTCTCCCTGAAGACACTTTAAAAAGTGTGCTTAACCTTAAACGTTTATGCCCTCCAGCAAGCCTTGGGCAGAAACCAGCCATGGAGGTTTTATAGGGAGCAAAACAAAGAAACCTGAATGCCAGAGTACATAAATGTGTTTGCTTTACTAACATACTCCACTGGGAGAACAACATTTTCATTTTGTCTATGCTAGAGAAACAAAGAAGAGATTAAAATATTGGCCTGTTCACTTTGTGTCTGTAATCTTCTTGGACTGATTTCTTAGGCCATTATGTCTGGGTGATTTATATAAATGGCTACTTTCAGAGATACTGAATTAGCTTGCACATAGAATCATAGAACCATAGAACCCAATGCTTTGGTTTGGAAGGGACATTAAAAATCATCTAATTCCACCTCAAACTGCCATGGGCAGGGACACCTCCCACTAGACCAAGCTGCCCAAAGCCCCATCCAACCTGGCCTTGAACACTACCAGGGATGTAGCATCCACAGCTTCTCTGGGTAACCTGTTCCAGTGCCTCACCACTCCCTGAGTAAAGAACTTCTTCTTTATATCTAATCTAAAGCTACCCTCTTTTGGTTTAAACCTTTATTCCTTGTCGTATCACTACACCATCTGATAAAGAGTCCATCTCCAACTTGTAGGCCTTCCTGTAGGCCAAACTTCTAGGTACTGGAAGACTGCTATAAGGTCTTCCTAAGGCCTTCATCCTCTTCTCCAGGCAGAACATGAAGTGGATTTTTTGTTACTGTTCATCCATATAGTGGCTTATTCCTGTTCCTATTTAAATCAATGAGAATAATTATATTTTATTTTTTTTCCTCCTTATCTGCCACAAACCCCTTCACAGTCACCTGCTCTGTGAAGGGGATTTCTGCAGGGACTCTTTTTGTAGTGGTAGAATGCGGAAGTGAAACTATATATGCAGCACGAGTGCAGCTCTGAAATAATTCCCCCTTATTTCACTGAAGCAGAGGACATGGTCTACTGCAGAGTTTAATTCTGTTCTCATTTATACTCATATAAATCCAAGGAAATAATAAATGAAAATGCAATTCAAATAGAATTATCTTTTATGGGATCCTTTCTACAACTATTATATGTATCACTCAAGACCATATGTGGATGTGCTCATTCTGAACACAGTCAGTTAAAACAAATTCTGAGATATGAACCATATCATGAGTGTAATAAAAGAAAAGGAAAAAAAGAACAAACAACAAACAAACAAACAAACAAACAAACAAAAAAAACAGTGGAAGCTAAATAAATCTCCTTTTCTTCTCCTTGAGGAAGTTTTTATTTTAAATCGTGTTCAAAGACTTACAGGAATAAGTCCATATATTAATGGCTAACCATTAATTATACCTGAAGAATAATTATTGATCTTGGAGCTAAGTTGTCCCTAAAAAGAGCTGAACACCAAAGCAAACACTAAGGAAATCTGAATATATACAGAGACTCAGATATTGCATTCTTGATATTTCAGTTGAATACTGACGTCTCAGTAGCAATGCTTATTCTAAGCTGCAGTGAGTCCCTGATTATAACCCCAAATACTGCAGATGGGTCATATGCAATACATGCCATTTTGCACTTAATTTTCTTCCACTGACTTCAAACTGAAGTCTGATGTTTATTCTCTTCCTTGGATTGTTGCGAAGAAGTTATAACTTTACTGAAGTCCAAAGTCACGCTTCACAAAGAATAGAAAATTAGACTTGTCCTTTGTTACAGCTGCAAAGCAATAGCACAAGGATAAGAAACTAACACAAGGTTTTGTATTGCTCTTCCTTGTTGTAACCTATAGTTTTCTGTTTTCAAAGCAATTTCTGTATGATGGAATTCAACCTTAAGTTCAGCTTCAAGCTGTGTCTATTGCAATTCCAATACTGCTGGTACTTCTGGAAGAAAGCCCAGGTGGTTTTAAGCATTGTATACTGTTAAAAAAAAAAAAAAAAAAAAGTAATTTGCTCTGCACACTGTATGAGATTAGGTTTTGCTTGTTTCCACAAAATGTTTAGTATTTATACAATAGACTTTATTTATCTTCCCAATTTTTATTATAGAGAGATACAGAAGTAAACATTCTTCACTAAGACAAAACTAACCATCTGATACATGGGTAAAAGAATATTGTATTTGTAGACATGTAAATTGATCCCTTTCCACTTAATGAATTGAAGTTCCTCTACATTTAAATGCAAATGTTCTCTTATCTAGCATATCACTTTGAAATAGAGGTTTCCTTCACAAGCACATTCTCCTGTGCCCACTGGTTCAGGGAGTCATGTTATTCCCTGGTTTCTATTAAAAACAATGCTTTCCAGTACAGCTGCCATAAAGCCCAGACGATTTTTGTTCTTTGTTCTTTGGTGTGTGTCAGTAGCTGAACTGAACACGTATCTTTCAGTGTCAGAGTAATGCTCTACAAAACCTTTCCAATTCTGTGAGTTGGAAGCAATATCACAGCTGGTTTAGGTTATGAGAGTTGATAAGGTTCCTTAGGAAGAGGAATTCTAAGTAGGCTGCAAACTACAGGAAAGAAGCCAATGCAGTGAAAGGATTTAGAGCCTTTTAGCACCAGGTTTTGAAACCACTGTACTAATAGAGTAGTTCCTAGTACTCAGAAACAATGCACTAGGAAAAAAAAAAAAAAAGCTGGGAAGAAGGATGGTGAAGTTTGGTGGATGTAGGTTTGAATTAACTTTTGGCATACCTTTGAATTATGACTGTTAGAATAAAACAATCTAGAGAAACAAGAACAGAACAGTAATTATTATTATTTTTCTTATTATAAGTATAATATGTATTATATTATATATTATTTATATTATATATAATATAGTTTATTATTATTATCATTATCATTATCATTATTGTTTAAGGAAGGGAAAGCTATGGCTGACAGATGATCAGGCCAGAAATAGAATAGAATTATATTCTTTAAATATTGATAAGTAGTGCCATCTTGATTCCCTTGGATGTCTAGGTCCTCTCTATAAACCTAGCAGATACATGTGATGTGTAACCTATAGAAACTTTCTGAAACTTTCTGAAACTTTCTGAAATGTTTTGGAGGCCAGATTGGAAAATCTATATCATCTCTGAATCTCACCCAGATAGTAAAATACTTTTCCATGTCTTACATTAATATTTCCAAGCAAGGATCTTAGCATAAAAAAATTAAAAAAAAAAAAAAAAATCTAGTTTGTCTTGACAATCTCCAAATTTCTCTCTATTTTGTGTTCTAGCAGCCTTTTCCTTGCCTTAAATCTTTTGCTTATCCTTTTTTCTTTCTAAGTCAGAGATCCTGGCACTGAATCTAGAGAAATTTGTATTATTCTATGACAAAAATCGCACTTGGATAACAAAAAAAAAAAAAAAAAAAAAAAAATTAAAACTGTGAATACCTGAAAATCTGGAAACTGTTGCAGAAAGTGTTATTATTTTTCATGTTTTTTCAAAAAATCTCTCATTTTATTTTTGCGTTTGCTATTGGAGCAGTTCAAAGAATGTGTAGGAAATCTTACAATATGATTAAAACTGATAATTCTGTTACAGATATGGACATACAAGATGACTGTCAAGAATATACACAGTGTAACAGAAGCATGTGGACATTTTTGTCTGACAGGAAATTGTCTATAAGATAACATGATAATAGTCAAATTGAGGGATGTGAGCAGAAAGACAATAAGTTAATATAGCACTCATACTTGAAAAGGAGTTAATGGGTAATCAGATATTACTATCTCTTGATTAGCACAAACCTTCCAACACTTAAAAAGCAATAGGAAAGATAGCTGTTCATCTAAAATCAAAACAATTATAGTCACATTCTGAATATGCACACATAAGTCTGGTACATATTCTTACTTTACATTCACATCCTGGAGCTTTATCAATATATTCTGAAATAAATTTTAATAGACACAATATTAAAATGTAGATATAAGAGTTTTGATGAAAAAAATAAAATTTGTGCATGATAATTTCTACCGAACTGAACCCTTTATCTCCTGTGTAGCTACACATTGTCCTTTGAAAAAAACTTCTCTAAATGACTAATTTTCCAAAATAAATTGCAAATAATTTTATCCATCCTCAATTCTTTTAATTTTAATACTTTCTAGATGACGTATGGCTTAATGCTCTGTTATGCTCCATGTGTTCAGGATTGAAAGCATACGTTTGTGACAAGGACAGAAAAGCCAGAGCAGTCAAGCTCATCTATGACTGCCATATGCACATTAGTCATCAGACAATTCAGTCCCGACAAATGAGCTGTTCTGCTCAAATTTAATTTGGTATATGCCATTGTTATTTAAAGAGGCTGTTCAGAAAGATCCATAACAAGGTTTTTCATTACTTTGGGGAAGGAGGCATACGTGCACTAAAAGTGGATTATAATCAGTTAAAATTAGTTTTCCACCCCACAGGCGGCCTTGTAAATTGTTACAGTGCACTCTCTACATGCTAGTTTACTAACTTCATTTTTTTTTTTCAGTTTTAAACTAACTTTAGTTTAACTTCACCTCTAAGGAAAGTGAGTACAATTTGGGCAGTTTTGACTAAGTGACTAAAAAAACACAGTATGTTCCAGATGGCTGGTAATAGGAGATTTGACTCTAGCACTTGAGTTACTGCTAATGAAACTATACACAGACGTACAAGAGATCAACAGTAGTCAAGCCTACTGGAGCAACAACTCTTGCAAGAGTGGCATCAGAGAGGTTATTTTGAGATGTTGGTCAGGTTAAGTATGTTTGTCAGAAAAGCTCATCTTACAATTTTCAGAATTGTACTTGTCATTAGATGTAAGAATGTAGCATATTGCGACCTTGAACAATATGGACACAAGGAGTCCATAAACCATGGCTTCCATCAACACAGACCACAAAGTACCAGAGAGATGTTTCACTTCTGCAACACACAGGACTGATGAGACAAATGGAAATAAAGTATCATAAATGCTACAGCCCTTTCATACTCAATGACTGCAGCAATTATTGGGTATATTGACAAGCATAATCAAAGCACAATGAAGTGAAGAATTAAATCCTTTTATCAAAAACAGGGTGGATAGTAATGAATGCCAGTAGGAGAATGTGACTGATCATTCATGAGTTCATGTAGCTCTCTAATCCCTGCAGACAAAAGTGCTTTACAGTGAGTCCCTGGAAGTCTTTAAAAGACATTTAGATGTAGAGCTTAGGGATATGGTCTAGTGGGGACTGTTAGTGTTAGGTCAGAGGTTGGACTCGATGATCTACAATACAATATATTTTCAATTGTATTTGAGCACAGGCAGTGGGCTTCTCAGCACCTCTAGGAAGACAGAGACAGATGAACATCCTAATGAAATATGTAAGGCTATAATAAATAAATAAATAAATAAATAAATAAATAAATAAATAAATAAATAAATCCTCTGTGTGAATTTGTTTTCAAACTACTTACACATTTTTTTTACTACGTTGTTAAGGAGCAGATCTTTCCTGAAAATATATCAATGTATTAATTTATTTATTTATTCATTTATTTTTAAATTTATGACATAAAGTCAACAGTATCCTCTTCATTCCCATTTGAGGTGAAAAGCTAATTTCTGCTGAAGATTTATTACAATTATTGGTAAAATATTTTTCAAATAATTAACGTCAAAAGGTAATTTCAATTAATGATTTCAATTATATATCAACAATAATTTTTTGGTTGTGTAAAAAGGGACCACCATGTGCAGTCATATGTTCATGCTTGAATTATGTTTCAGTAGGCCAGCATAGTATAATCTATAGTCATTTGGGAGTAAATTTTTACAAACATAAATGTAATTAACATGTCTGAAGAAAAAAAAAAAAAAAAGAGAGAGAGACAATAGTGAATACAAACAAATTCACAATAGAGAATACAAACAAAAAAGGAAAGAAAACCCAAAAACATGGTAAAGATGACAATGTGGGGGATTACTAATTAAGGTAATTTGCAAATTGAACACAGAGCTGTATTTTTTCACTAAGTTGTTGCCCATAATTTTGCATGTAACTGAAATTTTGAAATGAGACTCTTGAAAAATCTTTTTGTGTAACAATCTAAATATGAAGAGATTCTGCAGAACTACTAAGGAAGGGAATGATATGCAATAGGCAACACTTAGAAAGATGACAGTAAAATGCATACAATAAGGGAAATTCTCATATGTTTTGGAAAACTTGACTCAGGTAGACATCATGCAGCTGGGAGAGTGAGAAGAGTGAGGAACAGCCTCGCAGGCACCAAGGTCAGTGAAGAAGGAGGGGGAGAGGTGCTCCAGGTGCCGGAGCAGAAGTCCCCTGTGGCCTGTGGTGAGGACCATGGTGAAGCAGGATGTCCCCCTGCAGCCCATGGAGTGCCACGGTGGAGCAGGGTTCCACACTGCAGCCTGTGGAGGAGACCACAGTGGAGCAGGTGGCCCTGCACTGATGGAGGCTGCCACCTGTAGAAGACCCCTGCCGGAGCAGATTCCGGGCTGGACCTGTAGCCTGTGGAGAGGAGACCACGCAGGAGCAGGTGACCTGGCAGGAGCTGCTGCCCATGGGGGAGCCAGGTTGGAGCAGTTTGCTCCTGAGGGATGGACCCTGTGGTACGGACCCATATCTGGAGCAGTTCTGGAAGAGCTGCTGCCTGTGGGAAGCTCACACCAGATCAGTTCATCAAAGACTGCAGCCCGTGAGAGGGACCCCACAACACAGGGGACGAGAGTGACCGAGAAGGAGCAGCAAAGAAGTGCTGTAGACTGACCATAACCCCCATTCCCCTGTTCCCCTGCACCGCTCGGGGGAGGAGACACCTGGCTCAACACAAGAAAAACTTTCTATTGTATATTTTGTGTTCTGGAAATTATTGGAAAGCCAAGACTTTCTGTTGAGCATTTCTAAATGACAGCATGTTTTCTTGCTTCTATCTTCTGCTGAGAAGAGTATAGAGCCAGATTTTTTTTCAATTAAATAATAAATAAATAAATAAGTGAAATTGCAATAGCCTAGTGACTTTTATTAAATGCCAAATGTATGTTTCCAAAATTTAGTTCAATTTAACTTCAAAACTGCAGTTCTTAAGAAATAACAAAGACAGTAAAGCATTGCTTCATTAATTTTCAGTGGCAACTGAGTTTACAATTGTTAATTATTAGATACAACTTTAAGAACTCAGATGAATTTCTAGTGTAAGATTATAGCATTACAATTTATGATTCTCATAATTCTGTGAGCATATTTCCTCTGCTGAACAGAAAGGAACCTTAAATTTCAAAATAATTGCAAGTAATTTTGCAAGTTCACTAAGATAGTAACAGAAATCATGATACTAACCATGGTACTAACAACAAAATTGCCTCAGGACCACTAGCTAAATTGAACCATAAAGTTCTCATCTTTGGTCTCAAGCACTAATTAATGTCATATTTGCTGTTATAAATTGTTTGTTATAATATTTGTTATGAAATGTTATCATATTTGTATATCAATTATCCTCAGTTGCTTTCACAGAAGATATATAGTGAGTATTTCTATTATTTTTTCGAACAAGCTATTCATACAAAGTCAAACATCCCCCTGAGTGGCTGTTGGTTCTGCTTGTCCCCTTCCTTTGGAAGCAAGGAAGAATATTTTTCTTTTCAACTCTCTTTTGTCCTGAATTCATGTTCCACAGTAATGCAGTTTAGCTTTTATAGCTCCGACCAAAAGGAAGATGAAATTGAAAGACATTGATCCAGTAGAAGAGGACCACTTCTGTTTATCAGATTTATGTCTCACTTGCATTACTACCAATTTACTCTTTTTGCACTCTACCAGTTCACTGAAAATAAACAAACAAAAACATACACAAAAAAAAAAAAAAAAAAAAAAACCTCAATTTACACTGTCAATACCTCAACACCTCCTTTCTCTTTTGCTTTCAATGCTTCCTGTCTGTCTCAAGCATAAAAATTTGTAAACTTATCCCTGGCATAGCTGCACAAACCACATGGAAGAATAAAGCTCCTGAGACAGTCGTTCAGTGCACTAGGACCTACGTGCTACCCCTCCAGCATAATTTTTAACCACCACATCTCTCCTAGAGAATAATTTTTCAAAAACTGGAAGTAGAAGTAACAGTTGTGATATATTTAATCTATTATCCAAGTAGAATATACTACTTCATGGTCTTTTCTACCTGGAGCACCATTATCCAACAGTAAACAGTCTCAAAAGCAGCATAATTAGTGCATCAGAATCTGGCACAGCCTTACTGCCATGACCTAGAGGCATAAAGCAATTCAGTAAAATACAGAGAAGCATTTGAATTCCTTTTCAACTTGTATAAAAATGGAAATGCCTGCTGAGGTGCTGCATGCCTGCTGAGATGATGCTTTCCAACACCCTTTCTGGGAGATGACTGTGTGGCATAAAAACAACCTGAAAATATCCTTAGACATCACCCTGTACAATGATTCTTTGAAGGCCAAAGGGATTTTAGAGGATAAAGTGATAGCAGCTTTGCCCAGACAAATTTCCATCTTCCAGTATCTTTAAGATTTTGTCAGTGCACCTCTGGGTTATCCATGAACGCTCAGGAGCCCTCAGAGCATGCCTCAGGCACTTCCCTGGGGACAGGGACAGGCTGAGGCTGGGTCTGTGGGTGGGCCCATCTGGGCAGGGGCCATGGCCAGACAGGGCCAGGCTGTGGGGAGCTGGATCCTGGCTATGCTGCAGGGGCAGGGGCTGGTGGCACCAGGGCTGCAGATCACTGAGCATTAAAAATGTGCATTTCAAGAAGTTAAACTGCAGTATAAGCTTTACTGGCAAATACAGCTCAAAACCCTGAAATAGATGAAAGGTCTCTTTTCTTTTTATTATTTTTTTTATTATTATTTTTTTTTTTTAATGATTTGAAATGTATCTACAATATTATTCCTCCACAGAGAATTTAAAGGTATGAAACAAATTTACTGCCATGATATTGGCTGTTGCAAATATGCAGAATTGAGGATCCAAATTTAGTTGGTAAATAGAGAAGTTATTGAAATAGGATGTGTATTTAAGAACAATTTATTTCAAATTGCTGGAGAAAGAAGAAATAGCTTGTTTTCCCCAAACAAGGTGTTATACTGTAGCTGAAAGGATGTGAAATTAAATGACAATGACCTGATATAAACTAGTTCTAAAATTCTATTTGCTAATGTTTTAGTTAATATTTATGGACATATTTATAGAAATATTTAATTACATTAAAAAAATATATATAATTTTAAAGATAAATAAATAAATAAATAAAAGTTCCCCCAGGTCTTCTATTCTACCCTTTTTAAAAATGGGAGTGATGTTTCCCTTTTTCCAGTCACGGGGCATTTACCTGACTGCCATTATTTTTCAAATGTGATGGAGAGTGTCTTGACGACTACATCAGCCAATTCCCTCAGGACTCTGGGATGCATGTCATTGTGCCCCATTGATTTGTAGCTGTTTGGTTGTATCAGGAGATCCTGAACTTGCTCTTTGCTTACAGTGGGAGGGACACTGATCCCCCAGCCCCTGTCTAGAGGCTCAGGAACCTGAGAGATGTGAGAAGCCTGATCACCAGTGAAGACCAAGGCAAAGAAGTTAAGTGCCTCAGACTTCTCCACATCTCTTATTACCAGTTCTCTATCTTCATTTGTCAGAAGCAGTAAACACTCCTCAGTCTTCCTCTTGTGGCCAGTGTACCTGTAGAATCCTTTCTCATTATTCTTTGCATTCCTTGCCAAGTTTAGTACTGTCAGGGCCCGGGGTTTCCTCATCCTGTCTCTACACATTTGGACAGCGTTTCTGTACTCTTCCTGGGCCAGATGGCCCCGTTTCCACCATCTGTGCATTTCCTTCTTTTGCCTAAGTTTGACCAGCATGTCCTTGTTCAGCCAGTTTGGTTTCCTGCCTTCCTTGCTTGATTTATTACATATGGGAATAGAGAGCTCTTGTGCTCTAAGGAAAATATCCTTAAAGAGTTGCCAGCTCTGATCAGATCCTCTGTCCCTAAGGACCGTGCCCCATGGGATCTCATCCACTAATTCTTTGAACAGCTGGAAGCTGGCTCTTCTGGATCTTTGGGATCCCGACTTTGCTCTTAGCCAGGCCCATTTCCCTTGAGATTACAAACTCATCCAGGGTTCACTGCAATCCAGGCTTCCTCCAGTCATAACCTCTTTAATGAGCCCCTCCACATTGTTGAGCAGCAGGTCATGCACCGGTAATGCTTCTCCTCTGGTTGGTTTCTCTAATACCTGGACGAGGATGTTGTCCTTAATGGACTCCAGGAGTCTCCTGGATTGCTTACTGACTGCCACACAACTTTCCCAGCAGACATCTGGGCGGTTGAAATCCCACAGGAGGAGGAGAGCCCTTGAACAGAAGGCTTCCTGTAGTTGGGGAAAGAAGACCTCATCAACAGACTTCCCTTGATCCGTTGGCCTGTAGTAGACCCCAACCACAAAGTGTCCTTTGTTGGTCCGGTCCTTAATTTTTACCCACAGGCTCCCAACCTGCTCTTGGCTGTTTCTCAGAGTCAACGCTTCACCATCTATTAATTTCTTAACATAGAGGGCAACACCCCCACCCCCTGCGTGTCTCTCCTGTAAAGCTTATAGCCCTCCACTCCAATGTTGCAGCTGTGTGATTCGTCCAACTATGTTTCTGTTACAGCTGTTAGAGCACAGTTTTCTAATTGCACTGTGTTTTCCAGCTCCTCCTGCTTGTTTCCCATGCTGCATGCATCGGTGTAGAGGCACTTCAGCTGGGCTATGGACCGCATCACATTTTTAGAGGAGTCCTTCCTAATTCATATGGGACGATTCACAGTCACGATTCTCAAAACGTTGCTGAAGCCCGGGATTGAACCAGGGACCTTTAGATCTTCAGTCTAACGCTCTCCCAGCTGAGCTACTTCAGCCCTGCCTGAGTAATTTGATAAGATTTTACAATGAAATGTCTTTCTTGAGAGGGTGTCGGTGGATATGGCCTATCTAGATTGCTTGTTTCCCATGCTGCATGTATTGATGTAGAGGCATTTTAGCATGCCTCTACATCAATCATAGATCATAGAATCTGAAACCCTGAACATGGAACCAGCTATGCAGACAGTCATTCACCTGACCCATATGCTGCCTCCTCTGTGGGTCCCAGTCTCTGGCTGGGAGGACTGAGGAGAACACCACTTTTGCTTCTGATCCCTTCAGCATCTTTCCATGAGATATAGTTCCTTTTGATGTTTCTTAGTATCCTTATCACAGCCGGTGTTGTCCCTAGGTGGAAGATCAGGAATGGGCAATAGGCCTCCAGCTTAACTAAGCTTGGTAGCCTCTTTGTGATGTCACAAATGAGGGCCACAGGCAGGCAGCAAACCCTTCTCAAAGGATTGTCTGAGCTACAAAAGGGCACATCAGTGCCTTTCAGAGAGGAATCTCCAATTACCAACACCTTCTGTTCTTTTTTAGTGGAAATGGTTCTTAAACAAGTGGTATGCTGGTCTACCTTGTTGCAGTTGCCATTTCCTGGGTCTTGACTATTACCATAGTTGTTGTTGATGCACTCTCCTTTTCTGAGCCCCAGAGCATCACATCTTTTGTGTAGGGACTTTTCGGGGCAAGGGGAAGATTCCTCACTCTGCTCCGAGCATAGGACTTCTGAGCTGAGGAAGTCCTCCCATACACCTGTGACTTTTAATGGCAGAAATTAAGCAATTGCTTCTGTATGGCACACAGATGGCTGTCATATAAACAGCTTCAACAAATCATTTTACATTTATCACTTACATTTTCATGGTTTTACTATAAATTCATAAAGTCTCAATTCCATATATATATATATATATATAAACACCATAAATCTCATCCAAGCAGGCAGTGTGAGCTGTAATCAGTATGAGATGGTACAACAGCTACTTTCTGATCTGTTTTTAATCCAGAACTGCAAATATTTTTCAGTCAGATATAGCATGTAATTTTTAGTAGATGAATTACTTCAAGTTTGATGAACTGGCCTCATCCAAAACTGTTTTGCAGGTGTCTGAAGAGGAGGACTTAAAGGCCAGTTCATTCTTCCATTGTATAGGTGCTCTAACCACTAAAAAAAAATATATGTTACAGATAAAATGGACATCTCTTTTTGGATTGGAGAACATATTCTGTGCTCAGTTCTACTCGATTTTCCAGAAACTCTTCTAGGTACTTCTAAGTAAATAGTCCTGACTGTGTATGGGAGACCAGCTCTGAGAAGGGTAATACTGGACTGGGAAAAACTATGATTTCTTATACAGGCTGGATCATAAAGTTGCATGCTGATCAGATGGTTCCAGGCATGATGACTGCTGGGATACTTCGCTCCCCTCTTATACTGTAGACAGAAAGCTCCCCTCTTATACTCTAGACAGAAATTAGGTATTTCATGCAGTGTCCTCCATTGGTAAAATACCAAACCAATATTTAATGCTAGCAGCAGCACAGAGTAAATATTGTATGCTACTTTTTGCTTCAAGTTACCATTCTTCTTGGATGACTTTTATTTAAACAGGCTGCATCTTCCATCTGACATAAAATAGAAGTCTTGATTGTGCATGGCATGCATTTAAATTTAATGAGTACAGATAAGAATCTTGTTCTGAAGTCTAGGAAGAAAGAAATGTTAAACCTGATTTGATATCCCTGATAAACATGCTAGCAATTGTGACAAAAGAAATCCTGATAAAAAGTATCACTGCAGAAAATACTGAAATGAATGAAAGAGGATAAGAATCAGTTCTTACATGTAGTAAATGGATGGTAAGGTGCCAGATTTATGATCCCATTCCCAGAAGCAATGTTTATCAGACATCAAAACCAGACACAGACTTTATATATACATACATACACATATATACAACATAAAGTCCTAGAGAAGTTATTTATGGTTACCTGAAAATATAGTTATTAGAAAATATATATAGAAAATGTAGTTATTCTGGACCCATTTGTAATACGGCCTTTAGGAGGCTGTTAAATAACTCACAACCATATTATTTGTCAAATAACTTGTTCAACATACTTTTAAATAGAGTATTCTTGGAACATTTTGCTTTCATTAATTCTTAACACTGCTTATGAAATTTCTGATATTAAAAAAAAAAAAAAAGAGTTTATCACACTGTGTTTATAGCACGGGGATCTTATTTGTTCTTTACTGGCATGGAGGTTCAAGAACATTATATGGGGAAAAGGTGGAAGGCATTCAGACTATTTTGCAGTCAACTCATGCAGTCAAGACAGGAGTCAAGTATGTCTTCACCCCACTGTCAGCAGTGCAGGCACTTCCAGGGATATATGCATAGTGCACCTGAACCTCAGATGCCTGCTGCACAGAGAGCTGGTAAATCTTTGAGATGATGTTGAGAACATGGAGATAGTTTTCTGAATCTGTAGCTGCAGCTATAATTGAAATTTACTACATTTTTTTTTTCTCTTTTCCTGGTTTGTTTGTTTTCAGTTGTTATTATTATTTGACAGAATTTCCCAACAAACTGCACAACTGCTGGGAAACACAGTATGAACACATAGTATGATCCCTACTTGCCTGTTTTCTTTAACTCCATTCCCAAAACACATCATAAGTCAGGACCCTTTATCAAAATATACTCTCAAAGATATTGTTGAAGGTTCTACCCTGGAAGGAAAACAAATCTAAAATAATTATAATGAATTAACTATCCTTCCTTGTGAAATAAAAAGGTATACTGGTTCCATTCCCTAAGATTCTGTTTTTCTTCCCATCTTGTTTGTTTTGTATATAAGTGACAGAATATAGTTTTAAAAATGAAAGATTATTCATATCTTATGTGTATACCTGAGATATTCACTCTTGAACATATAAACTAGTCTTCCAGTTATACTGCAACCAAATTATATATAATGGTGAAATCAAGTGTAAGAGTAGGTTTGAAAAAGACAACATGAAGAAAGAATGAAATTGTATTCAAGACAAGAGAAAGGTTGCAAAACACTTCTGACAAGATAAATGACTAGCAGAGTATTAAATATTTTCTTGGTGATAGAGAAAAAACATTTAATAATTCTAGTCTATTTTGTGTTTTCCTATAAAACCACCCCCAAGAAGGGAATAACTGTCTCTGGAAGACAAGGCAAGGTTGAGCCTAGAGAATTCCTGATACTCAAAACATAAAACAGGAGATAGAGCAGTCTACAGTATTAGAAAATTTGTAGCAAGGAAAACATTTGGTCTTTTCACAGGAGAGATACCTTGGGATGTTTTTTTATCACCTAACAAAGAGTGTCTGGAAAATCTAGTGCATTTCATAACCTGTCTCTCGCTTCATGAAGAAAGAAGGTACAAAAGAACAGAAAACTATTAAGTTCCTTATTCTTTTCTAATTTCAGGCCCAAAGTGTCAAAATACTTCAAGTATTTTGCATTTTCAACACAAAGATAAACTTAAATTTAATTTTAAGAAAAGGAGACTAATTTATTACAGCTGTTCACATTTTTTCATATTTCACCAGCATAAATAATAATGCTTATTTTTCATATTCTTGTACTATTGAAGACCCAGGCAGGTCTACAGCATCACTTTGTTCAAATATTCATCAATTCCTTATAGGAGATCATGTGTGATTTTGCTCTAATCTACAACATATTTCTGTATTTTTTAAAAATTTATGATATTATCTCAATATAAAATCTGAACAACAAAAGCACAACAGACTGCTAGCAAAACATATTTATAAATAATAGTAGCTGCAACATATTTTACCTAATACAATTTAAATATTCTATATATTTAAATGTGAAAGATTTCACACCCATCCAAGAAAACCAGGATTTCTAAACATTGAACATCTTGAATCTATTTGAATCTCTGTTTTTCTGGTCCATATCTTATCCTTCTTTCACACATAAAAGTAAAATATTGGTATCCTCCTCTCTATAGCAGGAAAACATAGGTAATAATTGACTGTGTCAAAAGAAGCAAACAGCTTGAAATTTACAAGTCATGTGGTTTTTCAAATCCTAAATAATAATAATAAAAATAAAAACACCTACAAACAAACAAAAGCCCAACTGGGAATTGTATGTCCAGTTTCAATTCCTTTTTTTTTTTTTTTTTCCTTTTAACCTTATAATTACTATCTTTTTCTTGAGAAAACAAAACAAAACAAAACTTTCAAATGGGATTATTCACTTAAAAATATCTGTTTAATTTCTCATGGCTGTGTAATCATGCAGCCTCTATCCTTTAAAAAAGAAGATACCAGAATCAGGGTATATTAGAACTTCTCACTGGTAAATCAGAATTTATGCCATAAACTGATATTCTGACTATGAAAGTAGAAACTAATTGTTACATGCATAGATGCAAGTGTGAGAACATGCGTCAGCAGGAAGAGCTTTGGGTGTAACAGGAAAAGATAAAATAGTTGATGAAAAGCTTATCTTATGATGCACCAATTTCTGGGTTTATTTTCTTGTAGAATACCTCCTGCAACACACATACACTTTACCTTATTTGGCTGCAAGGTGTTTTGTTGTTGTTGTATTGTTTTGTTTTTATAACTAGTTTTTAAATAACAATTTGGGAGATATTTTATTTTTCTTGTTCTGCAATGTTGTACAATTTGTGTAATGAATATTTTTATAATCGAAGATTTAGCTCTGCTGAATGTGGCTAAGGAACACTTCAAACTAAAAACTCTGAAAAGCGGAAAGATTTTGCAAAAACAATTTATGAAATTCCTATTCGTATACTTAGATGCAAGGATTGATGTATTCAGGTGACTTTGCTCCTCTTCCATCCAGCAAAAGTAAGGAAAGATCTATCTCAGTAAAATGGCTTGAAAAAGCCATTTGAGCCAAAACTCAAAAGTCATGGGTTTTGGATATAGTAGGCCTAACACAAAATCTGTCTGGTAGAATATCTTCTCTGGTTGAAGCCACTCATTAAGTCCACTGCCTCCTCTCTACTGTTATTTTCTGTGACTGTCTTTTTCTCAGTTTGAAGACCTGTACAGGGCTTTCAGTGTCACCAGAAAATCACAGTCTTTGCTACCAGTTTCAGAGATATAGGCACAAAGATGAATCAGTTGCAGTCAGACCTGGAGAGTGTGAAATTATATTCTGTGTACAATTTCTCCATCTAATTCTCACTGGAAAATTTCTCATTTCTCTTTCCCCCTCTCTATATCTCTGCATCTTCTGATCTTCCGTATTCAGACACTTTAGCAAACACACAGTAATACAGCAATATGGTTGAAATGACAGAGTTTGCTACTTGACAATTTTCTGCATTCAAGGTCACAGTATTATGGTTTCTAAAATATGCAAAACAGATAAATAGTGGTTATATATTGCTGATAATGGGGAACAGTCTACTGTTTTTTGTTATCTTAAAGAATGACTTTTCACAATAAAGATATTCAAATCTACTTTAAGTTGATTTGAGAGATGATTGTTTTTATTTCCTCTTTGCATTTTCTGAATATTACCAAACTTCTCTAATGCTACAGCTCAGTTCCATATCTACGGAATATTTGATGGTGTAATATCAAGATTTTAAGCAACAGGAATTTGGGATAATTACTTTAATCCCTAGTAAGAACAATGCAACAAACAAGACATCTTCTGAAGAAAGCAAATGAAAATTTCATACCATACTACACTATTTCATTCCTATCCCATTCTGCAGCAATATATATGCTACAAAAATAAAAGCTATTTTAGGTGCAAATTTGTTGCATATGTGACAGGGTATTGTCTTCTGGTTTGTACGTGTATATCCTTATCCACGATTTAAAAATAATATTTTGAAGATAATGTATTTGTAATATTTCTGAGCTTTTGAAAAATGTGTAGGAAATAATATTTGGATTTAAGTTGCTGAGGTACTTTTCTTTTGTTTTGTTCTGCCCCCTCCCCTCATCCCCCAGCAATATTCATCATTTCCAAAACATAAGGTTATTTAGGATATTTGATGACTAACAAAATATTCAAGGTGAATTCCCATTTGAAACAACAGCTTTAAGGTGCACTGCTTCACCGTATATCTCTGATATATGACATATCTATATGTATATGCTTAAAGATATAGGATGCTTTTATTTGTAAGAATTATTTCTACAATATTTATTTAATCTATTCTGTGCATGGATTTGTTACAGTGTAAAAATGTTTTCAGCTTAAATAAGGAACATTTGGTCCTGAGGGCCAAACTACAAAGACCTGATGCAACAATAAGAAATCAAACATTTTCATTTAAATTGATTAAAGAATATTGTAGCTAGTCCTCTGTTCTCAGTCTGTCTCACACATGGAACACAGACTTGAAGTTTTAAGTGATCCAAATCCTTCCAAATTACAAGACTTTAAAGTTGTGACAGGCCTAATTTCTAAAGACATCTTTCAGTAGCATTTCAGGAAGTATAGATAACACAAGTGATTCTTACAAACTTTGATCTTTTTAGGGCTTCTCTCTTTACTTATTGTGACCATTTCTTCTAGTCCAACTCTTCCTGTACAACCAGGAAGAATTTAAGATAAATTTTCCACATTTATGAACACAGTTCTATGTGCATTTCATTTAATAATTAAAAAGTGAATAGTCCTTGGATAGTGGCATATTTTTAATTGTGATTTAAACACTTTCAAGGAAAAAAAAAAAGCAAACCAACAACACATCATTCTTTTCATCCAAGTTTCAAAACAAACAAACAAACAAACAAACAAAGTAGGATTAATTCCTCCAGGCAGTTGGCAACAAATCCAGTTAAATGAATATTATTCCTAGTTATTTAAGTTGAATTTCTATGTACAGGCAAAGAGCCCTTTTATATGATATAAATCCTCTGTATCTACTTTTGGATCAGCTTAAGAAGAAGCAAATGATATAAAAAGAAAACTTTGTGAAAGCAAAATAAACATTTATGAGGGTATCAAAGATTTATGTTAGGAAAAATGAAATAAATTTTATAGAAAAGACATGAACCAAAATAGTCAGAAATGAAGTTTGGATTTCTGCTTCCTCTGCTCAATAGTCTTTG
Organism: Aythya ferina; assembly: GCF_964211825.1. Taxonomy (NCBI): domain Eukaryota; kingdom Metazoa; phylum Chordata; class Aves; order Anseriformes; family Anatidae; genus Aythya; species Aythya ferina. The sequence goes on from NC_140296.1 coordinate 75,419,313, forward strand.
TCATGCTGTGTATGCACCATTGACCTTTGTTGTTGCAAGCAGTTGCATATAGTGTCATTGCTTTCACTCACCAACAGAACAAGGAACTGCACAGACTTGTGAGAAAGAATACAAAACTATATGTGAGATATGAAATAGTCATTGATGCATTCACTTGAAAAACATCCTCATTGCTGTTATGAAAAATATAGTCATTATACGAGAGTGACCAAATTGAGGTTTTTGAAAATTGACTTTCAGATTTATATATGGTGAACAGGAATATTAAATATGAGTATAATATCAATCTTATTTTACATTAAGATAAAATGGTGTTTGTAGCTGCTTGAAAATAATCACTGTTCAGTTATAGTATTGTAGCCATGTCATGACTCATTATGAAATTCGGAAAAAAAAAAGGTTTTATTTAATATTTTATTTATTTTATTATTGTCCTGTCCTGTCCTGTCCTATCCTATCCTATCCTATCCTATCCTATCCTATCCTATCCTATCCTATCCTATCCTATTCTTCATTCTAGGTAAAAAGAAAACAAACAAACAAACAAACAAAAAAAAAAACACCAACACTATAATCTTGTAATTAAATGATAACAGAATTCTCAAAGGTACACAATTCTACTAGATAAAGGATTTCTGCCAACAATGTCTTGTAAGTCTTACATAGTTTGATAAGTGTTGCTTGCCAAGCTGATGTGATTTTTCTCTCACTGAAACTGTTTCATTAATTTGATGTGTGAGAAATAAATATTTGCTGTGCAATTAATTGAAGATGATTATGGTCTAATGGAACTTTCCCATACAAACTGATATTTGGCATTTTAGATGCATAAAATGCATATCAGTACTTGGAATGAAGCTGTGGAAAAAAAAAAATAACTGAAAGGCATGTAACTGGTGAACAAAATTGATGTTCCTGTAATAGTTTTGTTCACTACTTCAGTTAAGTATTAACTGAAAAAACAGTTTCAGTAAGTCAAGACAAACCAACCAACCAAAAAAAACCCAACCAAACAAAAAAAAAACACACCACCAATAAAACAGTTACTATGTGTGAAGATATTTGCCAAAGCTATGGAAATGGTAATGACATTACAGACAGTAAAAGATTATTATTAGTATTAGTATTAGTATTAGTAGTAGTAGTAGTAGTAGTAGTAGTAGTAGTATTAACAAAAATACGTAGCCTTGTTTTCAGAGTCTCATGCATTCATCTTATATACACAATATTTTATATAAATATATATATATAACTTTATGTTGAGTAAGACAGAAAGTGAAATATTTTTGTCTATGCTACAGTAAGATATATAGATCCATTGACCGTATTATTTAGATTGAAAATTGCAGGAAAGATAAGATAGACCTCTTTCTCTTGTATCAACACTTAGCCACATCCCAACTGTGGGATTTGATCTAATAGTACTTTTGGTAGTAGCACAATACACAGCTCATAGTTCGAAAGCTATGATTTATTCAGTTAATGTAAGTAATCTAGTAAGCAAGTAAGTAAGAAAGCAAGTAAGTAAATAAGGGGAAGTCCTGAATGGTAGCTGTTCCTAAGGCTGAATTTCAGAAGCAACATATACGTAACAAGACTAGTAAGTGTACTCAAAATGAAAATGTACGCAGAAAACTAAGAAACTAGATAAAATGAGAAAATATCATGAAGATAAATTATAATTGATTGTATCTCTAATATATATATGGAAAAGTTCAGTAAGGTTATTCTAGATATTCAGATAGAAGTCATTGTCAACCTCTTTTAAATCCTACATCTACTTTTTTGTGTTTTACATTTGTGATAGCTGGCACAATTGGTGCAAGACTCCCTACAGTACTAGTCCATCCCTCTGTAGGATAATTGAACTTTGTTTGAGAAACCAAGGAAGTGTTTCTCAAATCCAATAGAAGCTAAATAACACTAGAATAAAGGTAGGCTTGAATCTTGATAAATATTTCTCTTGCTATTGCATGGAACACTTGAAACATAAATATGAATATAAATATGTAAATCTAAATACAAGTCTATATCTGAATACATATGATTAATAAAATGGGTCAGAAGGAAAATCTGGATTCTACGCCTGAAAGAGGTGCAATATGTTTTGAATAACTTATTTCTGAAACTTCTTTAAATGTCTCTGTGTGTTTTGTGCGTGTGTTTGTGCTTTCATTGTTGTTTGTTTTATTTTTTAATGCCAGCCACCATAACAGGAAGTTCCTTAAAAGTCTCTAGATTCAAGAACAGATCTTCCTTACAATAGAAAAATAAATTTCAACATTTTAGGAAAATGTAGTCAGAAAAAAGATACAAATGTATGTGCCTCGTGATTCTTGAGAATAACTTTAATTAATTTTGTGTGGAAACTTACTTGTTAGTGCTGTGAGCTGTTATTTTGGCTAAAATGTCAAGCTATATTACAATATCAAACTGTGTTATGAATAGGATTTAAACTTTGATCTTAAGGTTCCTGTTGGTACATAATCTTTAATGTAGATTACATTACCAGTATTCTTCAATATAACTATGAAATTAAATTGAAAGTAAATGCATTAAAGGAACATTCTGGCTCCAAAGGTCAGCATTCTAAGAATAAAAACCAAGCAAATGAACAAACAAAAAATTTTAGATAGATAGCACTGTCTTTCTTTAAACTAGATAAAGGAATAATATTTATTTTTATTCTCACTGCTCAATAAACAAACATCTTTCCCATTAATTTGGTAGTGACTATCTTGTGTGATGAAGGTCTGATTAGATCAGGAAATGCACATTATTATACTATAGGCTTCAGAAAGCTTAGCCAAAGTGTTCTGTTATGTGGAAAAAAAAAAAAAAAAAAAAAAGCTAACAGAATAAGGCACGGATTTCTATGCCTCAGGGAACTTAGAAAGGCAGAAAATATCTACTCTTTATAAAGTGTAGGTCTATTAAATGATAGATTCGGTTTGTTCTGTAAAGTATTTAATGCATAAATGGCAAAAGTAAACATAGAAAATAAAGCAGAAACACAGATGAAGAAAAATAGAGTCAGTAGCAGGAAAAGGGGCTTGCTGAATGATTTAGTATCACTAGAGAGGATACTCAACACAATAGCATAGTTACAACATGCCTTTTCTACAAAACACCATATTGGCAGGCATGGGAGGTTCTTCCATAATCTTCCAAATCTTTCTTTAAACTATAGTACAGAATATATTTAAATGACAAGCTTTTATCCAAAGGTATCTATGGACATAGCAAGGTATTCCCCGAATACTTTCAATATCTAATCTCAGAGCACAGGGAAGGAAACTGAAACAGAATATTGGGCCTGGATCTCAATATCAGAGGTGATACCACTTTTAAGGCAATTCACAGACAATTGCTTTCCTCCTTCTATTTAAAAATTTTGGTAGTATTGGAGCAAGCAAGCTTTGCTTTCCAACCCTAAGTGCTCATAACCCTTTCTCCTTGGTGCTTTTTCAGTGCGCTTCTGTCTGCTTGCATGTTCTGTCAATTTAGGTGACATGCATGAAGAGTGCAAGAGCCCCGAGCTTCCTAGTGAGCAGCTCCCAAGGAGCATTTCCTTTCCTGACATTAACTGCTCTGATCTCTGCCTTGAGGTGAGGTCAGCTTCAGGACCATGGCTGGCTCTAGGTGTCAGCTACACAGAAAGTGCTAAAGGGAAAAATTCCTGGTGGTTACTCTGTGAGAGATGACAGAAGAGCAACATGCTCCATTAAAAACAAATATCGCAGTAAGGGATTTTCCAAAGCCATCAGCAGACAACAATAACGCTTCCAGGGTTTTTTTTGTCTCTTGTGAGAGTGGTACATTAGCTTTTGCTAATGTTTCTCAAACAAGTAAGAAACAGCAGCATGAGTCCTGAAAACAGGGAAAGAAACATCAGTGAGTGAGAAAGCTGTTGATTCCAGGGTGACATCTCCATGAAATCACACAAAAACACACACATGGCTTCATCTCTACATTAAACCAAAACAGTAATGTCTCACCATTGCTTCACAGTCGGAATCCCAGCCACAAGCAACTTGCTGAGCAAATGGCATTCTCACACCAACCATTGCTGCTGATGCAGTATCCACAGCAAAGATGTGGAGAGTTTGGAGGGCACATGTGCCCGAGGAAGTTCTTGCTCCAAAGGACAAACAGGCCTATTCATTTTCTATGTTGTTTTTTTTTTTTTTTTTTTTTTTTCCCCCCACAAAATTTTACAGTTTATAAACAAAATGTCTTCACCACTAAAGGACCCTGTTAAAAAGCCCTTTATAAAGCAGTGATGTTAAGAAATATAACACAATTTCTTTTGCGATAGTACTCTGCCATAGAAGACAATGCAAACTTGTGGTATTGTCATTATGATGAAGTAGCCACAAAACCAATATTTCATCTTAGGGAAAGATAAACCCTCTGCAACATTTTAAGAGAACCTGCCTGCCAACTGTAAAAACATATAGTCTAGCTAAAACATGAAAGGAAAGCCTTCTCATTTAGGGCCCCATGAAGGTCATGTGGTTTCCTTGGTTAGCAATGTGTTTCTTTTGAGGGTTTCAGAGACACACATATTTTCTTTCTGTTTACATTTGTTGTCATTGGGAACTACGTTCCTCTCATTTCTCAACTACTAGTAGTAATAAAATAACATAGCTGGGGGCAGACTGCCAATTAAATAGGATTGTAACAGTCCATATTAGAAAATGTTAGGGCTGTTACAATGATGATAAAAAATTAAAGAAATATTGCAATAAAAAGTAGTAAAAATACCCAAAACATAATTGTTCATAATCAATGGCAATAACATTACACCAAGACAGGTTATGGGCAAAGGGTAAAGAGCTGAATTGAAATTATGTCTAGTGGAGATTTCTTCAAACAGCAGAATTTTTGAAATTTTTTACCACTGCTAATTCTCTCTATCAAATCATCCTCAGAAAAGTACATCCTTTGGGCAGTCTGGCAGCAATCCCTTACACTGAGGAGAAGCTTGCCTTAAGACATATAAAATCTTTAACATTTAACCTTGCCTTTCTAGCTCTGAGAATGAAATTTCACATATCTCTAATGAAAAATATGACTGCATACTTAATAATATTTGAAAAGTTTAACATTTTTTCCAATTTCATCACAGCAGAGGGAAATGGAAAACTTGAAAAGATACTTTAAAACATTAAGCTTCCCCTTAATACGCTGCACAGACATATGACACAGAGGTGAAATTGAACTAGCTACTTCTTCCTTCAGCAGTTGGCCCTGGTAATTTCAAAATGATTTGTCAGTTCCCCATCATGCATAATACATTTTTTACTTGCCTCACCTCTCCCTCTTCTCCCTCCCCTTTAGAATTCATAAGCCACCCAGTAAGATAGTAGGGACACTTATATGCAATTTATTATCTATATTTATATTAAAAGACACTTCCATGCTCAACTAACAGCTTAAAAACAAACAAGCAAACAAAAACAGAACTTAAATGAGCTTTGTTGAATGTCAGCATGTGTACAATAATGGAGAAAGATGCTGTTATGACATGTACATGTATTTGTTTGGATCTGACAGCTAGTTTAGATTCCATCTGCTACCCTTTAGGGATGTCACCTGAGAGTGATGTTACTGATACATCATGATGGTCAGTTGCTGCCATTTATCCAATACTTATGGTTCAGCAAATAGAAGCAGAACTTGAACAACAACAACAAAAAAAGCATTTTGCTACTACAGGGTGCTGCAGAACACTGGGCTCCTAACGTGCCTGGTTCTATAAAGTAAGAAGTTCCTAAAGAATTTCTAATGTGAGAAGAGTATTTGATTCAAGTTTCAAAGACAAATATGATACTCTGTTTCAGCACTACAGTGATAAATTAAATTGCTGTGGGCTCAAAATTATTAAATATAGTCTTTTAAGAATCTCCTCTGTCATTCTTGTTAGAAATAACTTCCTAAGAACATGGATCAGTGCTTTATATTGCAGCATCAATACCTATTTTGTGACTCTTTACTACACTAAGTAGTTAGACATTTCTCAAATACAGTCCCTGCAGCATTCAGGAGTGTTTTTTTTGGGAGTGTAACAATTATAATTTAACTGTAATGTTTTGTCCTGGTTTCAGTTAGCACAGAATTAATTTTCTTCCTAGTAGCTGGTGGAATGCTGTGTTTTGGCTTAGAATGAGAAGAGTGCTGATAACACCCCGATGCTTTAATTGTTGCAGAGCAGTGCTTATACTAAGCCAAGGACATCTCAGCCTTTGCTCTGTCCTGCCAACGGGCAGGCTGGGGGGTGCAGTAAGAGCTGGGAGGGGACAGACCCAGGACAGGTGACCCAAACTAGCCAAAGGGGTATTCCATACCATCTGACGTCATGCTAAACAATATATAGGGGTGGCTAGCCGGGGGGAGGGGGCCGGACTGCTCGGGGTTAGGCTGGGCATCGGTCAGCGGGTGGTGAGCAATTGCATTGTGCATCACTTGTTTGTACATACTATTATTACTTTCGTATTATCACCATTGTATCATCATTATTATTATTGTTATTATTATTTTGTTATTTTTTTTTTCCTGTCTTATTAAACTGTCTTTATCTCAACTCACGGGCTTCACTTTCCATTTCTCTCCCCCGTCCCAGAGAGGGAGGTGGAAGGGTGAGCGAACGGCTGCGTGGTGTTTAGCTGCCGGTCGGGTTAAACCACGACAAATGTTTAAACTTCACAGTCTTATTCTTGCTAACTTAATGGTCTCCTCCCATCCTACAAAACAAAACAAAACAAACAACAATGAAAACTGAGAAACTGACAATTTAAACAGACTTGATGACAGTGACAGGTCTGTTAGAGCACAACCTACTAGGAAAAGTCAGACTTAGATTGGTTTCCCCTACCTACATACACAGCTCTGTTCCAGTAGAGGTTACCCATGATCTATAGATTGCACCACAACCTTAGAAAGATAACACATCAAGAGACCTGAAAAGATTTTCTTTCTAACTTTGCATAAGTAACTAACAGGAGGTAGTGAATATGTTAGAAATCTGTATAATGGAAATAGAAAGCAAAATAGTTACTCCTCCAACTTTACAAAGGTAAAGGGTAATAAATAAATAAATAAATAAAATTTAAGAGGACGAATAATGGTTATATACCTATTCTGATCCTTAGTTACTTGCTTATGATGAAATTTCCCTGCATGTCTTCCACAGATAATTATCCACTATTTTTTTACAATAATAAACATGATTAAAGCAAGATGTTTTTAAAATTAGATGTTTTAATATGTATATATAATTGTAGATCTAGTTGTACGTAAGAGATAAATTAAAGCAGATTAAGCAATACTTCTTATCATACTCTAAATATTTTATAGGTGATCACGTTGGATGAGTTTTAATAAAAACATAATGTGCTATGCCTAAAAATGTAAATTGTAATTGCACAACTTTAATATTAGGATTTTCAGATTTCAGTATAATGAGAAAACTCATGATGTAAGAGAACAGAGTAATATAACTGTGTACAATTTAATAATTCTTTTGACATTCAGCCATTCAAACAGGAAATTACAGAATCACAGAATCACAGAATTTTCTAGGTTGGAAGAGACCTCAAGATCATCGAGTCCAACCTCTGACCTAACGCTAACAGTCCCCACTAAACCATTTCCCTAAGCTCTACATCTAAACGTCTTTTGAAGACTTCCAGGGATGGTGACTCCACCACTTCCCTGGGCAGCCTGTTCCAGTGCCTCACAACCCTTTCAGTGAAGAAGTTCTTCCTAACATCTAACCTAAAACTCCCCTGGCTCAACTTAAGCCCATTCCCCCTCGTCCTGTCACCAGGCACGTGGGAGAACAGGCCAACCCCCACCTCGCTACAGCCTCCCTTGAGGTACCCATAGAGAGCGATAAGGTCGCCCCTGAGCCTCCTCTTCTCCAGGCTGAACAAGCCCAGCTCCCTCAGCCGCTCCTCGTAGGACTTGTTCTCCAGGCCCCTCACCAGCTTCGTCGCCCTTCTCTGCACCTGCTCAAGCACCTCCATGTCCTTCTTGTAGCGAGGGGCCCAAAACTGAACACAGTACTCGAGGTGCGGCCTCACCAGAGCTGAGTACAGGGGGACGATCACCTCCCTAGCCCTGCTGGTCACGCTGTTCCTGATACAAGCCAGGATGCCATTGGCCTTCTTGGCCACCTGAGCACACTGCTGGCTCATATTCAGCCGACTATCCACCATCACTCCCAGGTCCTTCTCTGCCTGGCAGCTCTCCAACCATTCCTCTCCCAGCCTGTAGCTCTGCTTGGGGTTATTGCGCCCCAGGTGCAGGACCCGGCACTTGGTCTTGTTGAACTTCATGCAGTTGACCTCAGCCCATCGGTGCAGCCTATCCAGATCCTCCTGCAGAGCTTTCCTACCCTCAAGCAGATCGACACACGCACCTAACTTGGTGTCATCTGCGAACTTACTGAGGGCGCACTCGATCCCCTCATCCAGATCATCGATGAAGATATTACAGAGGACTGGCCCCAGTACGAGCCCTGGGGGACGCCACTAGTAACCAGCCTCTGACTGGATTTGACTCCATTCACCACAACTCTTCGGGCCCAGCTACGCAGCCAGTTTTTAACCCAACGAAGCGTGTGCCAGTCCAAGCCAAGAGCAGCCAGTTTCTTGAGGAGAATGCTGTGGGAGATGGTGTCAAAAGCCTTGCTGAAGTCAAGGTAGACCACATCCACAGCCTTTCCCTCGTCCACCCAGCGCGTCACTTTGTCATAGAAGGAGATCAGGTTTGTCAGGCATGACCTCCTATACAGAGTACAAAATGAATTCAAAAGAGGGGAAAAAGTGAAGAAGTTGTCTACTTTTATCTTTCCCAATCTCCTCAGTCATCCCCCTCATGATTACCTTACTTGGCATTGTCAAAGGAAGGTCAACCACCTTCCATTACTCAATGTTGTTAAAGAGAACCTGAAAAAATCCCAAGTTTCCTTTTCAAAAGCAGGATTTGCAAACATCAGAAGAATCTGTGCCTTAGCTTCTGAAGCACAAGGAGAGATGCTGATGCTATCAACAATTTTATACTAATGGAAAAAGGACATGTGCTCATCATGGATAGAACAGAGAGATCCTGCGAAAGAGACAAATACAAGCAAAGCATCACATTTTCCTTTTAGGATCCTTCCTGTAAGACTTCAGTGTGGTTGGCCTTAAACACTCAAAAGTTGTATCAAATAAGACTCTGAAACTGTTTACCAAGATCACATAATAGTGAATTGGGTCTTCAAATTTCTGGTGCTCAGAAGCACTGGACAATGGAGAAAAATTGGATGGTTTCCTTTTTGTTTAGTTTCATTGTTGAAAGCACAGTAGACACCTGCAGACATTTTAAAGATGTTCTTACTTCAAACAACAAATACTGTTGAGAATAGTTAACAATGCTGTGAAATTTTTAGAGATAGAAAATGACTGTGTTGTTTGCTTTAAATATTTTGTCTTGACTTTAATATATATATATATATTTATTAGTTCATAAGGTTCCAAATTTATTTTAACCTAACCAGGACAAGGAGTTGTGTATGGCCAGAACTTGAGTTACAATCAAGAACTTTCAGACTGAAAGCTGGAATCCCAGTCCCTCTTTTCATCTGAAGACACTCTAGAAACTGGCTGTTATGACAAATGAGTTGCAGCAGCTTCCCTTTCTCTGGCTCTGTTAGTGAATGAAAGTTGTGGTGGGTGCTGCTGCTGAACTCAGTCACCTTGGCTGATTCTGCTCTGAAATTGCACAGGGCTCTTCACGGGACTCACTTATACAGAAAGAGATTTAGTTTGGAAAAATGATGTGGAAAAGAGGAGAGGAGAGGAGAGGAGAGGAGAGGAGAGGAGAGGAGAGGAGAGGAGAGGAGAGGAGAGGAGAGGAGAGGAGAGGAGAGGAGAGGAGAGGAGAGGAGAGGAGAGGAGAGGAGAGGAGAGGAGAGGAGAGGAGAGGAGAGGAGAGGAGAGGAGAGGAGAGGAGAGGAGAGGAGACGAGAGGAGACGAGAGGAGACGAGAGGAGACGAGAGGAGAGGAGACGAGAGGAGAGGAGACGAGAGGAGAGGAGACGAGAGGAGAGGAGACGAGAGGAGAGGAGACGAGAGGAGACGAGAGGAGAGGAGACGAGAGGAGACGAGAGGAGAGGAGACGAGAGGAGGATTAACTCAGCCTGAAAACTGTCTATAGAGGAAATTTTCAGAGACTGAAAAGGAATTCAGTGGAAGGAGGGCAAACTTGCACCACAAGCAAAACAGATAAAAAAAAATTATAAAAGGCAACACTTTACAAAAATGCAAGGACTCTGCCAGTTCCTTTGATAGTTCGTGTTTGCAGGAGTGGATTAAAAGTTATATTAAATGAGAAATTATGCTGGCCAGTAACAATGTTTCCTCATGGATCTAATAATAGCCCTTCTAATCAAACTGCTCTATGTATATATCTTTAGAGTGTATTCCATATATAAATCTTCTTTTCATTTCTGTTTTAAAGTTAAAAGAAAAAAACAACTCTTTAGACAAGTAGTGGAAAGCATTACATTTTATGTGATTTTTTTTCTAACCTTAAAAGAATATGAAAGGAAATTAAAAAGAAAAGTTTTATCTCTCCAGTCCCTATTGGTGGTTTAAAACACACAGCATTTTCACTGTTTCAGTTTGACAGTGTAACGTATAAAATGTTTGCTGATTAAAGTAAAACCCAACTATTTCACAGTTTATCTCATGTGTATAAGACTTACCTTTTCGTAACCCATCTCTTTCCCTGACTGTTACTGTCTTCTCCGCAGGGATATAAAACTGTAAATTAGTTGCTTCATTAATAACACCTGTGATTTTCGCCATCTGAAAACAAATATGTTGGGTTTATGAGAAGGCCTTATTAGCTTTCAGGTCCTTATTTTTAGAAGGGCATTTAATGCTAGACAAAGGTGGAGGACTGCCACCACTGGAAACTCTTGATAGTATTTATTAAAGGAAATGACAAAGGATGACTGTGATAGTATAAGCTTCCATGTATCACCCCCTCACCCTCCCAATAAAATTCAATTCTGACTTATTTTTTTCTCAAATTTTCAGGTATCATTTTGCTTTTTTTTTTTTTTAATAGTAGAACATGAAGCTCCAGCTTCTCAAAAGCAAGCTAGTTTTCTTTTTCTTCATTTCCTTCTTTTTTTTTTTTTTTCTTCATCAGCTCAAAAGCACTTGAGAAAACAAACAAAAACCTCTATGAATTACAAGGAGTCTTCAGAAAAAAAAAATAAAAAAAATGTGGATATTTATTCAATATTATTCATATTTATTCGATTGTTAGAATTCCATGTTTACATGTCCATGAACCAATGTAATTTTTGACAATACAGATTACTGGTTTACAGATAAATCACAATACAAGAGGAAAATGTTATTAGCTTCATAATTTTTCATTATTGACTGCAAAATTATTGTAAGTAATTGGAACTTTTGATCTTATACGATAAACAATCCTTGTCACATAATTTCATTTGTGCAGCTGTCAAAAACATCAAAGAGCTTTATAGGAAGCATCCTGTCTGGGAGCTGTAGTTACACCACACTAATCTAAAGATACATAAATAAAATAGTGTTTTTACATTTATCTTTAGGATATCCTCTTCCTCTTTTTCATCCGCCCTTTAACATTTTATTCTTCTATCTCTACACTTTTAGTTTTCTATTTCCATGCATGAAATATAGTTTCTGTAGAGATAAAAGTTCATCGCTTGATACAAACGTAGAATGTTGCGATAATGCAAGTAAGTAGGATTTGAAAGGAGCTAATGCCATGCTTTCAAAGTTCAAGCAATTGTCTTGCTCAACCCAATTACACCAACACTGACATAAGTGCCAGAGCAACTAGCTATACTTCAGGGAGAAATCATATTTCAGGCTTATATCCTCCACCTCAGGTTTGTTTGTGAAATTAACAGCACAATAAATAAATAAATATATGAATAAATAAAAAGAAGGCTTTCTATTTGCTGCTAGGTAACATTAACATTAAAGTTAATAATTTCTTTAAAGGGAAAATTAATGCATTCAGTCAAATAAATTGCTCCAGTTCAAGTGGATATGTCTCAAGAAGTTGAAATGGATGTACAGTGTAGAAAGACTACATCTTTTTTAAAAAACTTTTTAAAAACTCTTCCTGCCAACAGGTGAAGAATACTTACATTAAACTTACATTAAAGTGTGTTGCTTAGTTTTGATATGAGAAAGCATAAAGATGTGTTGATTTATCAGTGAACAGAGCTACTCTTGAAATGGTTTCATCTTTTCCGTTGGATGTTTGAAAGGGTAATCTTGATAACAAATTATTTTATGTACAGATTGTCTTATACCTAGCTTAGTCTATGGCCAGCAGGACTGTGAGGTGTAGGAGAATTGACTCTGATGCTTTCACTATAGTGATAGCACTCAGGAGACTGAGAAACTCTAACAAACATTGTCACCCCAATATCAATTTCACCCCAGAGAAATCCTTACCTTGCCTATTACCTTTTCACTGGTTAAGAATAACCAGTTTCCATCCAGTTTCTCTATTTGTTATTTATTAAGAATAACCAGTGAAAAGGTAATAGGCAAGGTAAGGATTTCTCTGGGGTGTACAGTTGCCACATTTTTGGTCAAACAATGAGATTTCTAGCCCCCTGTAATGTCAGTTTGTATTGCAGCTATATCATCGTCCTAACAGGATTTGCAAAAACAAGATTTACAAGAAGGGGGTTGCTTTGTTTTGTTTTCTGTGTGATAACGATGTCCTGCCTACTGAATATGATAACTCCTGCCTAAAGAAATATTCTTATTGGTTTACTGGAAGTCTTGTGTTTGCAGTTTGAGACTGCCGAACACCCCGAATGTAGTTTCACCTCAAGCCAGTTTATAAACCAGAACATGTATAAAAATGTGTCTTTGTTATTGAATTGATTTCTCAGTGAGAATAGAAAACATGATATTTTGTTCTTTGTACTAGCTGCATTTAAATTTCTGTGTGGATTTTAAATGGATTTTTTTTGATATTGATCTATAAAGACCAAAATAATTTTGTTTCTGCCTTCTATGGTACAGCAGCAGACAGTGAAATACACAGTAGTAAAAATTTCCTCAATTTAACACAGAAAATAATATTTCCAGGCCAGAGGGGCAACTTTAGTGTGGTTCTCCATTTTCAACATAGAAGAGAGTAAAGGGAATGGGGATGGAGAGAAAGAGAGTTAAAGATGTAGAGAGAGGCAAAGAAGAGTGTTTTGACTCTATAATAGCATTATTCATATTGCACTCTGTGGAGTTTTCTGAATCGTAGAATTTCACATCAATAAGCTGAGGAAGAACTGCAGCTTTCCATTTCTTATGCAAGCGCCAGATAATGTCAGAAAAAATTGTGTTCGTTACAGCATTGTTGAAATAGGCTGAGAGCTGACCACATGTATTAAGAATACTCTGAGCATGTGTGAAGGATTGATCTAAAGCTATAGATGAAATCTCAGAGTAGCATACAGAGTAGCAGTTATCACTTTTAGGTGTGTCCACGATCATAACACTGAACTACTGTGTTTGTTGTGGTAGAAATATTTTGATGCATCAGGTAATGATGCAGACTGATAGAATTTAGTGTCACTATCCTGCTTGGGTTGTTTGTTGAGCATTTAATTACTATTTGTATTTCTCTGAACGAGGTTCAAGGAAAGAACTCCCAGAAAGGGTAAGTCATTTTAATATACGGTAGACTCCCTGCTGCTGGTCAACAGAAAGATCCCACAGAATCCACTGGATAACCACACTGCATTTCCTTTGATGGTGGTGTCAGCTGTCAGCAAAAAGAGACTTAAGATCATTCCACTCCTACTGAGAGAATATGGAAAATATTCCAGAATTCAGAAGCACACTTCATTGTGCAATTAAAAGCAGCTCTGCATGTGGACATACCCAGAAGATCAAGAAACTGTTAGCAGGTTCCATATTTCTCTGCATGGAAAATCTCAAATTCCTGATCAAGCAAGAAGAAAAGATGCCACACATTAATGTTTATTAAAGTGTTTTCTTAATCACACATGCTTTTAAGTCCAATAAAGCTATTTTCCCCCAATGATTGTATTTAAACTGCAATTAAATTTTGTATTTATTAGTAACACAAAATACTGGGGTCTGAAATTAGCTGACTTCATAAACAACTTGCTCTAAATTCAACCTGCAAGCTGCAGATCCACTACTGATATACACTGCTGGCAGTTTCATCCATACCAACTTATGGATAGGAACAGTGAAAAAATTTGGTCTCCAGATTTCAAATGATTAACAGCACTTTTAATTCATATTGGTTACTAAAGAGATTTATACACATGGTAAATATTCTGCTAGTATTGAAATTTCCTCTCTTGGCTGTAAGAATTAGTAATAGTTAAATAATTAAACTAAGGTAGGAGTTTTGGTCAAAAGAGATAATGTACTCTTTCCACATTTCACCTGTCATATCCATCCAGTTTCTCTATTTGTGAATGAGGGTACAATTGAAGTATTTGCTTTTCATTGTGAATTTCATTTTTGCTCCTGTTTTGTTCTGCCTACAAGTAGGAAAGATTCTGCAATGCCTTTAACTTCCTACTAGGCTAAGCAATGCACTACTATGGAGACACCCAGCAGGAGTTTACAGAGTCTGCATTACCTGGGCAACCTGAAGATGAAGAACATCTTAAGTTTTTAGGAACAGTCACTAGATATAAAGCAGCTTTTGATATTCTCTCAGTCTGTGCTAGTGGCAGCCCTCTTCCATATTGTGCATCTGATTAGAAAACAGAGAGAAACCTCGAGGTCATATGCACTAGTCCCCATATAGGATCCTCCCATGTCGTTCTTGACACTCATCTTTCTCTAAGGTGTCCAGCCTCCCCAGAGAATCTATTCCAGAGCTCTGCTACTCTTACCATTAGCAAGATTTCTACAATGTTTACCTGCTTTCTTGGACTCTAGATTTATGCTGAATAAATCTAAAGAATAAACTGGATGCAAATTATCTTACTTGTTTAATATGTGCTAAGGAGATGTCTGCTTCAAGCAGTTTTATGTTGTAAAGTAGCTATTTTTGGGTAGTCATTAACTACAAGGCACTGTTTTATTTCACACTGCCATATTCACCTGCATTTTTATAGACACTCATAAAATGCCTGATTGCTTTTCAGGGTTAAATACCTCCAAATAAGGACCAGTGAAGAGGTATTACTCTGAGATTGTTTGTATCTTCCTTCATGTCTTGTTATCTATTTTCATGGCTTCAGTAGAAATTTGCACAGAATTTATTTTCTCATCTCTTGGTGATACCATTATAAATTTCAAAACAGATCGTGTATTTGTACTTCATTTAGAAATTACTTAACTGTGCTGTTCCTCCAGGCTGCAGCCACAGAGCAGTTAGACATCTGCACAGTTACTCTCTCAATTTTTCCGCTTATCATAGTGAAAACAACTCTGCTGACAGAGAAGCTACAGCCTACTAGGTAAATCTATCCATCTTTTTCTCCCAGTCCTGTAGATAGACAATAATCAGCTGGAATCTAGGCCTTGTAAATATGTATCGTCCCTATTATAGTCCTAAAACGAATCCTCATTTTAGCGGTTAATTAAAATATAATTTTAGATAAACTCAAGTTTCCAAATTCCTTGAAATTATAGTTGAAGCTGGTAATAAGAAACCACAGAGGAGTGAAAGAAGTCTAAAAGTAAGCATGCTTATGTGTTGGTATTGTTCTGATATTTTAATTGACATGATTCTTATTTTCATCACTGTGGGTAGGTCCTGAAGAAGACCTACATGTCAGTCACCATATCCTTAGGTTGTGTGCTTCTTTTTAGAGAAAAGGTTACAAGGTCATTGTACAGTTATTACCTTATCTTAAGTTTCAAGCTTTATCTATGTCATGTATAGGAAGAAAATAATACATTTAAAATTAATCTCTCTCCAGTTTTAGAGAGTAAAAAACACTTTTATGCAGTGACATTTCAATATTTCCTATTGTATGCCATGACATAACATTTCTAGATTTCATCTTTTTAAAGATCTTAATTATTTCAAAACCTTTGACTTGTTTTCTTGGTCACAAGTTTAATTCACATAGCAACTGACCAATAAGCACAAAAATCATCTGATTTTTCTTCATGAAAGTGTTTATGTCACATACACATCATTCCTATGAGATACAGTTTCTTTTCAAAAAATTATTACTGAATAGCAATAGATTCAAGCTTATTGTTATATACTAGCATAAGTATTTTGGTTAGCTGAAACTCAAAGCTCTGGCAGGACTTCATTTCATGAGGAATTTTGTCTATCATTTGAAAGAGATGAGTACTTTTTTGCATTGTATAACACTAATACATAAACTAAAGGCAATTCATAATTAATGGATTAGTTAGTTACAACAGTAGGCAAGCCTTTTTGTTTGCTGAACTCTCACTAAGCCAATAAACTAATGCTTATTTACCTCACAAAGTTCTACTTTGTAGTATAATTCAACATTATTGTAATTACATATGATTGTGGAGTCTCCTTCTCTATAGATATTCAAAACCCACCTGGATGCTATCCTGCGCAATGTGCTCTAGGTGATCCTGCTGAGCTGGACTAGAGGGTCTTCAGGGGTCTCTTCCAACCTCGTCCATTCTGTGATTCTGTGATTAAAACCAGGTTAAACTTTAGCTGAGTCCAAGTCATTAGAACAAGATACTGAGATAAACACTGTGTTAAAACATAGAGTAACTCTATCCCTATCAAATTAAATACATTAATTTTCTGGAAAACAACATAAAATGAAACAGAATCCTCTGATACTGGATAACTGCTCAAATGTATGTGTGAATCCTGGACCAGCTGCATTAATTTCCTTATGCTTGCCTTTGATCAGTTTTCTCTGAATCACCTATTGCTTATTCAAATCAGTATCTTAAGGGCTTTTATCACTGTTGTTCAAAATGTTAAAGGTAAAAATATTATATGGGGAGTTACTTCCTAGAAGCAGGAAATTCAAAGAATTTTACATTTCTTTTATTTCTCTCTTCAACCCGATTAATATCAGATATGATTTATAAGAATAATATCCAATTTAGCTGTTGTTTTTACACTTACTATTTAATCAATTAATATTAATTTATATTAATATAATTAACATTATATAGATATTTATCATTATCATCACAATTATCACTATAGTAATATTATTAATTATATTATTCATATACTTATATATGAAATATATAAATATATATTGTATAATGTCATATAACATGTTAATATATTTATGTTAAATTAATTATAATTATAATTATATAATTATATATATAATTACATATTATATATTATATTATATATACTATATAATTATATAATTATTAAATTATATTAAATTTTTTATTGGTGATTATATTCATATGTTAATCTGTTGATAAAAAATGAGGTAAAGAATGGCATAAGTTTAATGATACATTCTCTTTACAAATTTTTTAAAATTATTTATCTATGCCTATTTTTTAGGGAATAAGAGTTATTTTTTATCTTCTTGTTGATATTATTTCCTTTGTGTGATTAGTTAGCTATTTGGTGTCTCTAGAACACAATTTTTGCTCTATTTTAATTTTAGGTAATCCATTGATAACAACAGTAAATAATGTGTCCACAAATTTAAGTTTAAATAGTCTACATTTTTTTGCTTTTATTTATTTATTTTCCTGAGACATACATCTGAGTGAATGTGGATTAGGGGGATAGAATTCTTTAAGAAATAGGTGAAAATAATAAAATGATTGGAGTATACAATTAGCATTTTAAGATCAGCTTAGCAAACATTTCTAAAAGTTGTCAAGGAGACAAAATATATTATGCCTACTGGAAATTTAGAGGTTTTGGTTCTGGTCTTAGTGCTATTTAATGAAAATGGAATATATTTGTACCACCTTAGAAGGCAGTGATTCTGCAAAGACATGCAACATTTCAAGTAGACAAACATAGTGGCCTCCCAGCAGGACGCTGTGTATCCTTGTATTTGTAAACAAGACAGAGAAGCAGAAGAGTAGAAATTTGATTTTAACTCTGTAGAAAAATGTAGTAAAATGGTTTTAAGGTGTCTATATAGAATCATATATATCTTATCCCAGGACTGGAGAAAATGCCTTCTATCAGAAGCCTTGAACGCCTTTTTTTATTTTATTTGAAAACAATTATCAGGATGTTATCCCATATAACAACTTACATGTAAAAAGGGCGGGAGGGGGGAGCGGGTGGCAAAAGAATTGATATAATAAAGGACATGTAAGGTGAAGACACAGCCTTTCACAGTGAGAATCGTTAGTCATTTCAGCAACAAGCTATTGAGTTTGTAGATGCCTCTCAGTGTCTTCAAATCAAAACTAGATATTTCCATGGAAGTTATCTCTGCAGTCAAATGCAGACATTCAAATCCGTGGGCAGTGCAGTGCGATAAAATCAAGCTTTAGTAAAACACAGGGGTAACTGTGCATGATGAAATTTAATAGTTTATACAAGGAGCTATGAGGAGGTTAGCTGACCTAATGGGCTTCTGTGAATTCCAAAGGTAAGTGTTAGGGTGATAACTACATTGCTTTCTTTGCCACATTATGGTTCTTGGCAGCTAATGTTCATATATGTTGGATTGCATGATTTCTTTTCTGAAAAAAAAAAAAAGAAAGAAAAAAAAAAGAAGAAATTATGTTTGTTTTTATTTTTTATTTATTTCTGAAACACTCTTGTGGTATGTTTTATTTGTCTAATTGAACCAAAGCTAGATAGAGCTTCATCCTTCTGGTGCTGAAGGCATAAACAGGTCTTTCAGCAAGAATATCAAAGAGAGGTATCTGTTGACAACTTTGCTGTATTATATTGTCACTGTTGCTACCAATGATTTATTTCTGTTTTTGTCAGCTTTGAGTAAATTCACCACAGAAAACCAATCCTTCTCCTAGTTGTCTGAAGAAAATACTCAGAATGTAAAAACAGTCATAGCAGAGTTCAACTTGAAACTACAATATTATAAACTAATCTGTTGCAATGTCCAGGATGTGTGATGGCAGAAAGGGAAATAGTTACAGTGAGTAAAACCACAGGAACCTCCCCTTAGAAACAGGGTTAAAAACATGTTTTTAGGAGGACTTTAATTTATTTTTCAGCTAGTTGCTGATAGCTGTGGTTTTAGCAGTCTCAGTTGACCTTTTAAAACTTTTCATTGGCAATTCCAAGAAAACGATGCCTTATATTAAGCCTATATTAATTACAATATCTTACTTTGTTCACTTTTCAGGTAAGTATTTTTTTGCAGTTTTTGTTGTTGTTGTTGTTTGTTTGTTTGTTTTTTAACCTCAAAATTCTTAAAAAACTAACTTTTGAGAAAATCAGTGTCAATTTTTAATCAAGGATGAAAGTGTCAAAAAAAATTAAATCTGACTGACACATAATAATAAAAAGAAAGAAGAGCGGGTTCACTTTTGCATATTAGAAATCTGTACTGATATTTTAATATTTAGGTCAATAACTTTATTTCAGGACTTTAGTATAAGTGAGTCTTGAAGTACTTTTAAAACTATTCATTTATACTAACAAATTTAAAAGGAAAGAAATATAAATCTTATTTGGAGCTTTTTTTTCTTTTCTTTTTTTTTTTTTTAATTGTATAGTATGATGAAAATGCAAAAGATATTTCAGATATGACACATCCTTTTCTTTACACAAAGTTGCTTTCCTTCATTGAGTATACTGAAATTGGTTTTACATGGGTTTTGAAATATTGCTATCAATGTGATATATTGATTTTTTTTTTAAAGAAAGTTGTTTTTCAAGTAAAAGAAGGATATAGCCCAGAAACTTCCTTCACTCCTCTGGGTTTATGTCCCTTTTAAAATCTATTCCATGTTATATTTCAGCAAACCAAACCTCTTTCAAGTACAGAACAGTCATTTCTGAGCATACATTTCTTAGTATGTGTGCTCAGATGACAAGAAGTCTAAAAAGAATAATATAAAAAATTAGAGGTAACCAACTATTTTGAAGCATCATATTAGTTTGTTCTAATATTTTTAAAAGCATGTGTTGTCTGTGCTTAGTAATAATTTTCCTTTTTTTTTATACTTGGTATAAAAATGCATAAGTAACACATAAGACAAATGTTTAATTTCAAAGCAATTCAGTAAATACAGCTAATGGTGGAAGTCTAGTTGCAGTTGCTCAGATGGAAAAGATTCATTTCACAGAATTCTGAATGTCTCTTTCATGAATTTATTACTCTACATGAGAAATAGATGTTCTTACAGTAAAGTAAGTAAATAAATAAATCATTCAATCTGTTTAAACCTTTATTGTGGCATTAAATCAATCTTGCCTTTAAATTATTATTTCAGTTTATCGACTAAAAAGGGAGAGTAAGGTTAAGTGTTGGAGTTTCAATGTGGTTATTTAAAGTTTAAATAACTGACTTGAAAGCAGATTAATCTTGTGTGAATTATTAGTTAGAATCTCAAAACACTTAAGATGAGACACAAATGTAGATAAAGTTTAGTCATATTCACTAGAAATAGTGAGATGTCACTGCTAGCTGATCTGAGATGGGTGTCAAATAGGGATTTTTTTGTTATTCAGAAAAAAAATATCTCAGAGTTCATCATTATGGGTCCAGAGGAGGATCATGAAGGTTATCAGAGATCTGGAGCACCTCTCCTATGAAGAAAGGCTGAGAACATTGGGGTTGTTCAGCCTGGAGAAGGGAAGGCTCTGGGAAGAATTTACTGCAGAGTTTCAAGACATAAAGGGGGTTTATAAGAAAGGTGGAGAAAGGCTTTTAACCTGGTAAAGGTAGATTTAAAGAAGGTAGCTTTAAAGAAGTTACATTTAAAGTGAGCATAAAGAAGAAATTTTTCACGATAAGAGTGGTAGAACACGAGAACAGATTGCTGAGAGAAGCTTTGGATGCCCCCATCCTTGGAGTAGTTTAAGGCCAGTTGGGTGGGGCTTTGGGCAACCTAGTCTAGTGGGTGGCATCCCTGCCCATGGCAGAGTGGCTGGAACAAGATGGATTATAGAGGTACCTTATGATTTAGAGGTACCTGTATGATTCTACAACTATGTGTCTTGGAAAAGCCTCTTCACTTATTTCCAAACTAGTAAAGACTTATTTGCTTATTTGCTTATTGACTAAGTATTAACATTCTGGAATTCTTTACATTTAATGAAAGATTGGTCTCTTGTGGTGTATCTTCTTGTTTATTGCAATCTTATTTTAATTAACAGTTTTATTATTATTATTATTTTAGTTCAAGGCACAGCAACAGATTTATTTCAGGCATATTCCCAGTCTTCATCTCATTGTTGCCTGCATATATGCAAAAAAAAACCATCTCATGTTATCCATCTATGGTTTCACCATCCTTCTGTATTAACTCTGTAGATAGTTTACGTGCACACAGTATCTGTATAAATCTTTACTGCATATAGACTTAAAGAATTAAAAAGAAAAATGTTAGGAATTATCAACATTTATTTTTTTTTCATAAAAATATGAAAAAATATAGAAATTGAAGACTTGTATTAACATAGAAAAAAGATGTTGACCTTGCATAGAAAATATCAGAAAGTGAGTAAACTTAAATAATCCTTATATTTAAAACAAGAATAGAATTTCATTTTTGCTAAAGTTTTTGTTACTTTTTTTTTTTTCCCCTCCTTTTAGATATATTGTATTTCCTTGCTTTCCAGGATTCCTCCACAAATTGCATGTCAATATTTAAATAATGATGTATTGGACTAATAGGATAACATTAACAGAACATTAACATTGCTTTTAATAAAGGTGATAATTAATTAATTGATAATTACAGCTAGCAGTAGGCCAGAGATCTCAGTTGTGCAATATCCTGAAGATGCCAGTGTGCTCACTAACTCCACAACCTGGATGCTGTGTGTCTTTGAATACCCCAATGACAAGAACGAGGAGCCAGTTGTGTACTGGAGAAAAGGCCCCAGTTGCAACAACCAGCAGAGTCTTCGGTCAAGCTCAGGCACCGGCAGACCACAAATACACATTACAAAGGATGTGTTCAGGGGATACTCCATCTTAAAACTCAGCAATGTTGACCAAAATGCCAGCAACTTTTATTTCTGTGATGTGACGCTAACCCAGAAAACTCTGAGCAAATGTGGAAATGGCACCAAGCTGACAGTACAAGGTAAGAAGTGTCTAATACACAGAAACTGACTTGATATATCCAAGGAGAATTAAGTCTTCCACAAATTTTACTGTCTTCTCTCCCACCACTCACTGCTACCAGAAGAAGGTTGGGGAAAAAACAGTCTACAGTCATGAGTAGGAGAGAGAAGGTATGAACAGTTTATATAGCCAGACTTCTCAGGGACAGGGACTTTTCTTTGCATCTGACATTGGGCAGCAGAACATTGACTCAACATTTAATATATTTTATACATTTTCGATATTTTGCATATTATTGTATTATTTAAATTCATATTCTACATTAATATATACATTACACATTTTAAATATTTTTTTTTCTTACTATTCTGCACACAGATTTGCTGGATCTTTACTTTGCTTCATACAAACAACAGAAATCTGTGACAATATTTTGTACCATTTTTCATCATTTCCCTCAGTCCTTGTATGCTGTCTTTTTTGAAATATGTAGTTCATGCTTCCCCTTCCAGTCACTGAAAAATGAATAGTAAATTAAGCACTAAGGGTATTTTTAGAAAGGTTTGTGAAAGTAGGGATACGTAGGAGTGGGAGTTTCTTTCTGTGTAATTATAAAAGCATTTTCATCACCTTGTAACTCTTCCCCTGTCCTCAAATTTTCTAATTTCTGTAATCCTGATGGGGACTGTGAACTCAATGACTAAGGTACACTATTGTAGCAGAGCCAAGTTTTGTGCATGAACACTTTCCAGGCAAATCTAACTAGCATATGCTATGTACTGCAAAGAATTTCTCTGTTTCTACATTTCACTTTATGCATAACAATTGTCCAATGCATTACTTTTTAGTCCCTAAAGAAAAACAGTTGTTGATGAAATTCTTTTGATTTACACACCATAATCATGCTTGGTTTAGTTTAAAAAGCAAACAAGCAAAAACAAACAAGCAAAAAAAAAAAAACAAAACAAAACAAACAAAAAAAAAAAAACACGCACAAAAACAACAACAACAAGAAACAATGAAAACCACCATAGGCTTTTTCATCATTGCGTAAGTGTGTGCTGTATAAAAGAAATGTTTATGCATATCCCACTTGGAGCACACTGAGAATTTTGTTTACTTTTAATTTTATAAATTGCTAACAACAGTTTCAAAAATTTCATCTGAAGAACAAAGACAATAGTTCTCACATGAGAGGCTTAACCTTTTAGCCTGGAAAAAAAAAGAGCGAAAGAAAATGTGATAAAAATTAAGACAACTGTGCTGACTAATCCTCACTAATCCTTCAAATGAAATCATATCAGAAAAGCAACTATTTTTTCTTTTTCAGGTACTTATTTTTTGTTATCTTCATTTCAGATTTCAAATGTAAAGATTGTACAAGATCAGAAACGACATGGTGGTGGTGGTTCCTTCTTGGATACACCATCTTTATCACCACAGTTATCATGGCTTTTGGTGTAAGTAATAACTTCAAAAATAAATACTACAGACCTAAAGAAAGGTGGTATCTTCTGATGGAAAGAAATGATAAATAGATTGTGCAGCTATAGCAAACTAAAAAGTCAGTCTGTTTTCTGTTAAGTAAAAAGTTAGAGGTAGAACCCCCTGCCTTTGAATGTTTTGAGAGCAAGAAACAGAAAGCTGTGGCAGCGGAGATGTATAGAGAAATTAGATCTGTTTTCTGAACTTGCTGACAACTGGGAAGCTGTTGTCTATGATGGTGGTTGATCTAGAATTATTACTTTTACCTGGAAAGTAAACAGAATTATAAAACAAAACAAAATGATAATAATAATAATAAAAAACCACAACACTTAATCAGCATTTTAAAACACATCCTGCTTCCTCCATATGTCTGGGCTCCAGCTCCTAATGAGCTCCACTGGGCATACATGAACGTCTGCTCATCTTTTGTTTCACTCATGTTTCAATCAGCCAGTCAGTCATACCAGGATTTTATGTCCACTCTGACCCCCCAGATAATATGGGTCCCTGCCTGACATTTTCCTGGTCAGCAGTGAAGCACACTGACATTTTGAAAACTTGAAAACACTTTAAAGGGAAGGAGAAAATATATATATTTTTGATACAAAACTGTCTAAGATTAGAGTGATTTCTTATGCTTCCTACATATTTTACAAATCCTTCCGTCTTTCCTAATCTTGGCTCTGTTCCCCTCCTTATAATCATTTTAATCAATCACTTTTTGTGCATCAAAAAACTAAAAGGTAGATTTCAACTAATAGTTTTATTTTGATCATATTTGGAAATATCTTTTATGTGAAGGAAACTTTGCATAAGGAAATAAATCTGAACTGAAGAAATCTGAGCTATGTCATAACTTGATGCAAATGAGCATTACACAATCTTTGAAGGCAGGGACAGTGCTACAATGTGCTCTATTTACAAGGTCCTTACTTGTAAATGTAGTTCAAAGATTATCATTTATGAGACATAAAAAGTTCCTTGTGCTTCATTGTGCAACAATCTCCCCTCTCAAAAAACTATAGTGTACAGTCCCTTAGTAGTCAACAAATGCAGTTTAAATTGGATTAAGAGGGAACAGACAACAAACTTAGCAGACTTTCTCAGCTTGTGAAAGGGCTATTTAAGTATTAGTGAACCTAGCATTAATTACAGCAACAGCTCTCACTACTGCACAGTGGAGAATCTCGTTATGAAAAGACTTGACACCAGTGACGTAAGTTACAAGACCTACAAAGATACTTATGGTATCTGGTTGCACTTCTGGGTCAAATAAGGTTTGGGTTTTATTTTCTTTAGAAACCCAGTTGTTAAGTTCTGTTACCTCACAGCCACATCAAAACTAGAAATGTTCACACAGGTCGGGCAGTTGGAGACAAAGGATGTGTGGTTAGACAGAGTGAACTCAAGCCAGAGAGAGAAGAGGTAAACAAGAACAACAACAAAAAAAGAAAAAAGAAAAAAAAAAAAAGAGAAAAAGAAAACACAAACACCAAAAAAATTGCTGAGATACAATAGCACTTTGCACTACTGAGGTGACTGTTGCTCAGACAATGGCTTGGCATTGGTCTGCTGGAGGGAGCTGATGAGCGATTTCCTGATTTTGTTTGCTTCACAGTTTTTTTTTTTTTTCACCTATTAAACTGTCTTTATCTTGACCCTGGAGATTTTTCATGTTTGTTCTTCCTGTCCTCTCCCCTCTTCTGCTGGGGACTGGGTTGTGAGCAAGCAGCTCTGTGGTTGCTTGGCTGCTAGCCAGGATCAACCCACTGCACCAGCTAAAGAGAAAGACACTGAGATTTACGAAGTCAGGGAGTTTATAACTTCTTATGGGTCTTTTTTTTTTTTTTTCCACTAAATGACAAATGTTTTGTATCATGAAAATGTGTATCATGTCAAAATCAGAGCATGCAATAATGAAAGAGGGACTGAATCACTCAAAGGCCCTTCAGCCCTTCTAGGCCACTGCTTAAATCTGGTATGTCATGGTTGGCTGAGCCCTTCACGTAGCTTCTGGAAGGAACTGCTATCTCAGGAAGAGGAACTTACCTCTTTTTAGCCTAAAATTCTCTTAGCTTTTCCCTTACCTCTGTCAAACTTTTTCTGTGCTTCAAAGTCCAGAACAGGGCACCACAATGCACTTTTCCAATGAGACTTGCATGACAATTGTGTATACTTTATGGAGAAGCCGTTACAGCTGTCAGTTGTTTATTTTCCCCAAAAGATACCCATCTCATCCACCCTCAAAAACAAACAAACAACTAATTTAAATTACATAAGAATAAAGAATAAATAAATTATTAAAAATAATAGTTATCTCTCTCCCCCTACCTTATGCTCTATTTTTATAAAGTGGCAGCATATATGCACCTTAAGAGATAGTATTAGGAATTGGAGAAGTATTACATGAAATCACTGATATATAGTTGGACACACTTTCTACCTACTTTTATGAATTACCCTTATTCTGCTAACTGTAAAGTCTTAGAATTCAGCATATAAAAAGCTAATCAATCAATTTAATAATGTTTAATATTAGTTCTTACTCTTATTTTAAACTAAAACATACCATAATTGTTTTACTGTATCATAATTGTCTACAGTTGACCATATACCACTTAGCTAAAACCATATAGACTATGAAATACCAACATGTTAATTACTCAGGTATTAGCTAATATACCTAATTAACATTAGGTATATTACACCTAATATTAATTTCCTATACATATATATAAATATATATATCTATACCTAAAATAATACCTAATTAGCTAATAATATTAGGGTCTAATGTACCACTAAAAATTATTAAGAATAATAATAAATAGTATGTCAATTCATGAAGTTGTATTTAACATTAGTATTTCCATGTTTACTTGTGCTGTGAAAAGTATCATAACTTTACAAACAATTTGCAATAAATACTGGGTTGCTATCCCAGTAAAGTGAGGAATATGATCTCTAAAAAGATGAATATCTGATGGATACACATTTTTATTGCCTAACAATATATTTTGTGGAATATTGAAACAGATTTACCAGTGCTGTAAAAAGTGCAAGACTGAGTCAAGAAATACAGATAGCAGCGCTACCCTGAAAAGTGAATGGATTTATGACAAGCCATCCAGACCAGTTAATAATGGGTGTAACCAAGAATATGAAGATATGTCACTAGTAAGAACTTCAGTCACATTGAAAGGAAAATGATATGAAAAATAAACCATACAGTTGTAACTGTAAAGATGTAAGCATCTGTGATATGTACTACTTTGAAATACAGAAGAAATATATACATAAGTCACTTCATTAGCTTGGAATCTTCCTTGTTCAAGATTTTTTTCATTTGTTCATGTATTTATTTCAAACTAATGAAATAATTCAAAACTAATGATGGTCTATACATCTACAGATACAGTGAGCTTTACTGTACACAGCTAGCATCAAAATACTGTAAAAGTTAAAGATATTCAAACTTCTTTTTAATGCCAACAAGTCTGACCACACATACCAATATTTTTTTTTTTCCATTTCAAACAAAAAGACACAAAAGTTGGAATTTTGCTTTTTCCTTGGGTTAATACAGTTTCTTTGCTTTACAACAGCAATGGCAAATTCTGTAATATAGTATAGGTCCACTGTAGTGATAGATTGTGATGAATTTAGAGTTTATCATAGAGGAATTTCTCACGTGTTCTCACGTGTTTTTTTGATCTTATTTCTAACTCCTTACACAACCCCATGTTTATAAATACCTGCAAATTCTTCCACACTTAGTTTTGTAGCCACCTATGCCACTCACATAGTGCACTTTGGGCACATGCATCTCCCAACAGAATGAAAATACTGAATGTATTTTTAAAAGTTTTAATTTCTGAAGAAAAATATAATCGCTTCTGTTGTAGGGCTTGTCTTTGCTGACCATGTGCAATACCTAAGATTATAAGATAAACTATATGCATAAATAAGTGTCTTTTAAACTTGCTTGAATTAGAATACTTTGGAATTCATGTAAATAACAATAATGGAATTAAGCTACATAGAGCTTATTATAATTTGTGTAGTAATTAGGTACTTGAGGAAGGAGTGCCATGGAATACTTATGTATGTGTTGACTTGAAATTAATATTTTGACAAATTACATAAATTGTTGAAAATAGATTTTATTTTTTCCCCTCAATCAAATATTGCAAGCTGAATATTGTGATTCATATTTGCTTACCACTGAAACTACATTGTGTGAAAGGAAAAGGTTTATAGAATAAAATGTCAGAGATTACGGCCTTACACATTAATTATGCAGTAATTATAAAAAGTGAGTAAACTCTTTTTACTCAAGGTGGGGGGGAGACCAATAAGTCGCAGGTGATATTCAAAACTGTATTTTAAGAAGTGGATACACATTGCTAACAAAGTTCAGCTTAAACTTCATCACTGGTGTTTTTTTCTAAAATATTTCCCTATTCAATCACCAAAGATACCAATTACAATCATTTTCATTTAAGAAATTCATTTTACTATTTGACTTCTTTTGGTGAAGCTGTTTGATACACTTAGATAAACGTGACTTACAGAGGGACAGGCAGACTATGCTTGAGCATAGTCCAACCTTTAAACTAGTACTAAAGTCTACCACTAAATCATGCTAGACAGCAGGAACTAAATATGTCTTCCCCACTCCTCTACCCAAACAGGCATAGATAATTTCCAGATTCAGGAACCCAAATTCTAATTGTGGATGTAAATATGTGTGTATATTTTTCAGAGAAATTAGCTCTTCAGAAGCAACTCAAATTTCAGATTTTAAGAATCTTTAAAAATAAAATCCTTGCTGTACATAATACATGTCTACCATTTCATTTTGAAGCAGGAGACCTTTTCTCCATTAACACTAGTGACAGGACCCGCGGGAACGGGGTTAAGCTGAGGCAGGGGAAATTTAGGCTGGACGTCAGGAGGGGGTTCTTCACAGAGAGGGTGGTTGCACACTGGAACAGGCTCCCCAGGGAAGTGGTCACTGCACCGAGCCTGTCTGAATTTAAGAAGAGATTGGACTGTGAACTTAGGCACATGGTCTGAACTTTTGGGTAGACCTGTGCGGTGTCAAGAGTTGGACTTGATGATCCTTAAGGGTCCCTTCCAACTCAGGATATTCTATGATTCTATGATTAAATTTTTAACTTGAGTTAAATATTAATGGTTTAAATACATGGCATGTTTATACATTCAACATGTAGCTTTAGAGAGAGAAAATGTCATTTCATTCTTTACAGTGCAAGGTGTTAAGTCCACCGGAGAGGAAGATTCAGTTCTGTGAAGAGAACTGAAGGCAGAAGTCAGTGAACCAAAGTCACCTTCAAGTACAACAAGCACAAAGAGGTCAATGCATTCAGTGAAATTTTCCATCTCTGGCATTTTGGCAAAAATAACAAGAATTCGTACCTAATCTAGCAGATATAACTAGAGGGCAGGTTTAAATGGCATCCCATTCAGAAAACTCATATACTTGAATGGAGCTGTTTTCTTTACATTTCATATCACTGGCTCCACTCTGGATCAATGGCCCTTCAAATGAAGGTCAATACAATTTTGGCACTTTTTCACATGCTT
Organism: Aythya ferina; assembly: GCF_964211825.1. NCBI lineage: Eukaryota > Metazoa > Chordata > Aves > Anseriformes > Anatidae > Aythya > Aythya ferina. Next base: position 75,448,639 of record NC_140296.1, read on the forward strand.
CTCAGAAACAGCCAAGGTATTTTATACATAATGTTTCCAAAGAAGTTGTACATAAACGTCAAGTCAGAAAGGTTAAGTACTTTGAAAGTTCAGGGGGAATAAAAACAAATAATAGGTAGTATGTGCCACTAACACTAATAGCAATAGTAAAAAAAAAAAAATAATAATAAAAAAATGTTGCAGTCAGCAAGGTCATGGAACTTTTATGGCAGCATAGAACAGAATAACACATCAGGACAGAATTCGAAATGAGCTTATAGTGCAAGCACTTATCAATATTAGACACATGAAATATTACTTCTTCCAATTTATGCTTTAAAAAGTCAATGTTGTGGTGTAAAGAATGTTAATATTTATATGTGTATTGGGTTTATGGGGCCAGGTTTCGGTGGGGGGACTGCAGGCATGGCCTCTGTGAGCAGAGCCCAGCAGCTGCCCCAGGTCAGATTAGAGCCAGCTCCAAAAGGGACCTGATGCTGGCCAGAGCTGAGCCAGGGAGCAATGCTGGGTGGGCCTCTGGGAGAGCAGATTTAAGATGGGAAAAACTGCTGTGCAACAGCAGCTGGGAGAGAGGAGAGAGAAGATTAAGAGAAGCAGCCTTGCAGTCCCCAAGGTCAGTGCAGCTGGAGAGCAGGAGTTGCTCCAAGCACAGAGCAACAGTTCTCCTGCAGCCTGTGGAGAGGCCCCTGGTGGAGCAGGCTGTCCCCCTGCAGCCCATGGGTTCCACATGGAGCAGATCTCCATGCTGCAGCCCCCCCATGGGTGGAGGAGCCCCCGGTTGGAGCAGGTGGATGTGGCCTGGAGAAGGCTGCGGCCCATGGAGAGCCCCCGCAGGAGCAGGCCCCAGGCCGGAGCTGCAGCCCGTGGAGAGGAGCCCACGCAGGAGCAGGGGTCTGGGGGGAGCTACCGCCCACCCGTGGGGGACCCGTGCTGGAGCAGTTTGCTCCTGGGGGATGGACCCTGTGGGACGGAGCCGTGTGGGAGCAGTGCTTGAAGAGCTGCTGCCTGTAGGCAGCCCCTGCAGGCTTAGCTGGGGAAGGACAGCATCCTGTGGGAGGGACCCCACGTGGAGCATGGGCAGGGAGTGACAGTGAAGGAGCAGAGGAGATGAAGTGTCAGGGACTGACTGCAGCTCCTATTCCCCATGGGGAGGGGAACCTTTTTAGTTTGCTTTTAGTTTTTCACTGCTCCAGTCTACTAGTGATAGGCAATAAATGATATTAATCTCCCCTCTGATGAATCTGTTTTGCCAGTGATGATAACTGGTGAGTGATCTCACTTATTTCAACCCAAGACCTTTCCATCATATTTTCTCCCCCTTTCCCTTTGAGGAGGGGGAGCAGGGTAAAACCATCACAATATCAAACAAATTCTACAATAAATCACACAATCACAGAACCATTGGTTAGAGGGTACTTACAGAGCTCAAGTAAGCCCAATCACCCTGCTCAAGCAGGGCCACCCACCACCTAAAGCAGGGTACCCAGGCCCACGTCCAGGCAGTTTTTGAAGATCTCCAAGGAGGGAGACTCCACAACCTTTGTGGGCAACCGGTCCCAGTACTCTGCTACCCACACAGTGAAAAACTTTTTCCTTATGTTCAAAGGGAAGCTCCCATGTTTTAGTTTGTGCCCATGGCCTCTTGTGCTGTCACTGGCCGCCACCGACCAGAGCCTGGCTCCATCTTTTACATTCCTTCCCATCAGCTATTTAAACACATGTATAAGATCCCCCTTAGCCTTCTCCTCACAAGGCTAAACAGATACAGGTCCCACAGTCTCTCCTCATATGTCAGACGCCCCAGGCCCCAGTCTTTGTAACCCTGCAGTGCACTCTCTCCAGTAAGTCACTATCTTTCCCACCTAGCGCTGGAGCCACTACTTCGGATGTGGTCTTACCAGTGCTGAAAAGAGAGGAAGGACAGTTGGCAGCTTTTCTAGATTTTATTTTTAGTTTAACGAGGAAAGATGGAAAGTTACTACATTTTTTGTTTTCACACTGAAATTCCAGTTTTCTCAGTAGGTGTCATGTTTTATAACCCTAGCAAAATTAAAATGGAAGCCATGAAGTCCTACACAGCTGTCCAATTCACAAATTACCTGAGTAATTAGAAAACTCACATTTCAAATTTTACATTGCTTTGTGGCATGTGCAAAAAATGCCACAACGAGGCGTTTGCCTCAAGGAGGAATGATACCTCCATACAGCTTACATTCTCAAACACAAGCCTATTCATTTAGGAAATACAAAAAGGATTTGAGAAAAACAAACAAACAAACAAACAAACAAAAAAAACAGACAAAACAATACCTAGATCGTATTAAAAAAAAAAAAAAAAAAAAAAACACACTTAAAGCATATCTCCAGAATACAACAGTATCTCAGACTAGCTTCCTAAAAACAGTAAAAAAATATTTCAGTATAAAAGGATCCGTATTGCCTAAAACACACTTTACTATCTATACGGCAAGAGAGACAGATGCAGTACAGACACAAATTATTCCTTAATAACCTCTTAAGATTTGTATTTCTTGCCTGCTTAAACAAACCTCTGCATTTAAATAACAAAAGAACAAACACGAACAAAACCAAAACACCTTAGCATATCCTTAGCATAACCTGAATAACATCAGAACATATATACTAACATTGTGCTTTATCACAAAAATGTGTTAATCTTCAGAATAAATTATTATCTTTATCTGTTTTTCTAGATTTGACCGTATGGATACTAATGATTTTCAAAAGAATTTGTGAAATGTTAGTTTAAAAAGAAAAAAAAAAAGTTTCCTAGACAATGTGACCAGCAGAGACAGTAACAAGGTTTCAGCAGAAATGGCATATGTATGTATTTAATTAGTATTGAATGCTATTATCTTCATCAGAACCACTTATCAGCAGCATCAAGGTAGAAAATAGTTATGAGATTTAGCAAGTTTAATTTCCTTTAACCTTTTAAGATAGTAATAACATTTTCTAAAAAAGGTTATGCAGCCTATTTATGTAGCAAGTCCATCAGAAGATGAAATTCTAGCAAGTGCAGATTATGCTTTCAGCCCTATAAGGACTTCACCTAAAACAAACCCTAACAGGAAATGAATCTATTTAAGAAGTATTCTTAAACTTAGAAATTCATATATTTGATTTTGGTTTGTTTTGATAAAGGAGATTGGTAACTGCTTTTCAAATTCATTTATCCACTACTTTTTGAAAGAGGACTCCCTACTGCCTTAGGCTTTGGAGAAATGAGTCAGAACCTTTCTCAGTATAATAGAGTTATGATGCTCTAACAGAAAATTCCAGCTATTAGTCAGCAAAATTAGCCAGGAAAGATCCATATGAAACTGAAGAACCTGCAGTGTTGTAAAACAAAAAACTAAACTAAATTTCCTTAATGCTAATATTCACTTGAAGAATATCACTGCTGACAATACAAGAAAGCTTAAGATAAGTCTGACTTTATTAGATTTGTGTTTAAATAGAAAATATTTAAAAGTGTATGCATGTAATTGCCCAGTAAGACAATACACAGAAGAGATTTAAAACAGAACTAAGGTTTAGCTTAGGAACATACACAGCCATACATACCTCCAACTAGACCTGGTACAGGGTATGGACAGAATATTACAGATGAAGATAAGCAGGAAGTTAGCTGAAAGGAATCACGTCTTTTGCCATGAAGCAGACTGACCCTAAGTTACTCTTACTAGTCCTCCTATCCTAAAGGCAGCTTTTACAAACATTTAAAGGTTACCCCTCATTTGCGTAGTGACAAATGGCATGTACATTCTACATAAAACAGAAACTATTCCCCACATCTACATGGGCTCCCCTCTGTTGAATTATTTTCATAAACAAAAGCATTACTTTTGTATTATAGATATTTTTAAATTAATGTTTTGAAGTTTATGAAGATAAATAAAGGTAATTGTGAGCAATTCACACAATTTTTGAGACCAAACCAGTAGGAAAACAAATTAATCTTTAATAAGGTACATCTCTATTGCAAAAGCACTACTTAGCTTGGAAAAAATACATTTACTTAAAACTCTACATCTTAAATTTTCAAGATTATACAGCTGTATGTGTTTGAAGGAGGAAATAAATTGGGTAGTATTCACAGTATCGGAACATACAGAAGCAGACATTCCCTAAAACAAAGACATTGCAACTGTCCTCATGAATTAAAACTGCCTTCTGCAAATCCTGCCCTGCGAGCCTGTTTGATCAAGAAACACTTTTTTTTTTTAAAAAAGAAGATTTAATTTTTTCCACACAAAATGGGTTCAAACATCGTTGGCTGAGGATAATGCATTTCTGAATGTCTGAATGTGCTTTACTATGCTTCTTTAGGACCAGATGAACAGCTTAAAGACAATAAGACAATAGGCTCGTGTTCTTCTGCTTTTGGTAGATCATACACAATCAGAAAATATTTATAAAATGGTGGTAATAAAAATCTCTGAGTCTTGCTGTTCAGTAACCATTCCAAACATTGGTGTTATGTCTGAACAGACTTCTGTTCTCATTCAAGTTTTATGCTCCAAGATAAATATATATATAAAAAAATATCCCCCCACCCCAAACAAGAAAACTTCATCTTATCATTATAAACACTTCTGCAGCTTTTATCTGCGTAAGCATGATTTTTATTCTTTCTGAAAAGTGTTCTGTCAAATTATCATAAACCTCTGAAGGTCAGTTTCTAAAGCACTGAACATTACCTGTGGCTCTCAGAGTTCAGTGAACAGGATATGGCATATGTTTCTGTCTGTGACATTAATACATGCAGAAAGAAGTCAGATTTTACTAGACTAAAGAGCATAACTAACTGTGACACTCCATGCTCAAAACCAACATACGTTAAACGTAAAGTTCATTTACTGATAATAACCTTCTTCTTTAAAAGCAACTCTTACAGAACTGCATCCAGATAAACAAGCTTTTTACAGGTTTTCTAAATCTGCATGGCTCTATTTCTGCTTAGGAGGGTAACTGAGTGGAGCACGTATGCTGTTTCCAAAAGCTTGTGAGTAGCTCCAAACCCTCAGAATTCTAAGTCTGTAAGTTTCTGCCATACTGACAAAATATCGTTGATTTAGAAACTCAGGCTACACCAGATCAGCATTAAAGAAGAAATTTTTAATAGCATTATTCACATTTCTACTTATGCTAAAAGTTATCCTTTGTATAAACAAGTAAGCAAGTAAGCCAGCCACAAGTGTTTTGACAGCACAAAAGTAATGTACCTCAGTTCTACCTGTAAAAATGCTGTCCTACAGATTTGGAAGTCATATAGCTATCCTATTTTAATTGCATACTGAACCTAATGCATCTAAAAATGCTGGTACAAAACATTCTGTTTTAATTACTCCTTTTTCTAACAAAAACAATTAATAGAATAATTCAATCCCTACCACGTGAATCCTAGGTACAATCTATGAACAGAAATATGTGGTTATGTGCTGAAGAGGCTTTTAATTATTCTTACCTCCCTAGATTTTCCATCATTTCAGAGTTCTACAAATATCTCAAATTTTTGTAAGTATTAAGAACTCAAAAAGCACATTTAAAAACCTAACACTGACTTTAAACAGCTGTGGATTTTAGGCATTAAGACTGAAAATTTTGAACCTGCACTTAAAAAAATCAATACAAGGGGAATAGTAACAACAAGGTATTAGTGGGTTCATTACCTGCTGGCTGACTTGAACTTATTTCCAACTGATTATTTTCTGTAGACAATCAGATTGTTATAGCATTCTGAGAAATTAATAAATGAGCTCAACATAAGTTTCAAGAAAATATATTTATTCATATTTTGTTCCCCATTTTTCATATTTTAGCAAAGGAAGAAAACATAATAAAATAAGTATTCCTATGCACAAGGTATTAAAATATCACAAACATCACACTTCTGTTAAAAATTGTAAATAATGTTTTTAAATTTAGAGACTGCATTCACTGAAAAGAGCAAGAGCTTTTATTATTTAAAAAATACTCGTATAGAAGTAAAAGTGAAAATGTTTTATTTCTTGTGGCTAGTGCTGAGTTCAAATCCTTAGAACACTGTAGAATATACATTAAACTAGCAACATTGTAAACACTTGACGAGCATGCACAACAATTATACTAACTGAAGAATACAGACTGTAATTTTTCATGATACAACCATGATGAGTCTCTCAAATAACATCAGATACGACTTCCAAATTTCTTTAATTATGGTAACACAAGCTCACCAAGTTAAAGTCCAGTGCTGCAGCAAAATGGATCTAAATTTGAGTTATCTCAAAACAAAACAATTACCAGGCAAGTACAGTTCCCATTCTGACATGTTTATACAGTTCTTCAGGATGGAATTGATACTTTCTTGGCAGAAGCTGAAGCAATTCCAGATGAGATTTTTATTTGGATTAACAGAAATTGTGACAGCAATCTAGGATAGGTAAGGATACCTATAGCTGTGCTTCAACAGCCATCAGGTTTTGTTTATTTTTTATGTACTATCTATTCAAACCAGTTTTCTTTTAGTAAAAAATGAACAGCATCATCAAATCCATTTTGGTACAGTGATTCCATTTTCTCTTGGTTTGGTGGGAACATAGCTTGATTAAGTCTTACTAGGTTGGCCAGAGACAGCTGCAACAGAGAGAAGTGCTAGAAATTAATATATTAAAGCAACTTATGTTAGGCTTGACTGTGTTGTTATCTGTTATCTGTTTCATGTAGCATATGTAAAAACAAAACACCAGCATGTCTGTGTCCATACTAGTAAATCACACATGTTCAGGTACATTGCTGAAAACCAACATAAACTGGCACAAATTCACAGCCTCTAAGACAAGCTACTGTAAAACTGCCCAGAGTTTCTGAAATGTTTTACGTATGGAAGCGTTCCAGGAACTGTCTGGGGGAGTAGTAGGTGACACAAGCTAAACTCACTTAAGTAAGTATTTTGACCACTTCCTAGTGTGAACAATCACATTCTTCAGAATATAGCATAATAGAGGGTCGTGAGGCACTGGAACAGGTTACCCAGAGAGGTTGTGGATTCCCCATCCCTGGAGGCGTTCAAGGCCAGGCTGGATGAGGCTCTTGCAGCCTGCCCTAGTGGTTGGCAACCCTGCCCAGAGCAGGGGGGTTGAAAATGATGATCTTCAAGGTCCTTTACAACCCACAGAATCATCTAGGTTAGAAGAGACCTCCAAGATCACCTAGTCAAACCTCTGAACTAACACTAAGAAGTCCTCCACTAAACCATGTTACTAAGCTCTACATCTAAACGTCTTTTAAAAACCTCCAGGAATGGTGACTCAACCACTTCCCTGGGCAGTCCATCCCAATGCCCAACAACCCTTTCGGTAAAGAAGTTCTTCCTAATATTCAACCTAAACCTCCCCTGGTGCAACTTTAGCCCATTCCCCCTCGTCCTGTCACCAGGCACGTGGGAGAATAGAACAATCCCCACCTTGCTACAGCCTCCTTTAATGTACCTACTGAGAGCAATAAGGTCCCCCCTGAGCCTCCTTTTCTCCAGGCTGAACAATCCCAGCTCCCTCAGCCGCTCCTCATAAGACTTCTCCAGACCCCTCACCAGCTTCGTTGCCCTTCTCTGGACTCTCTCGAGCACCTCCATGTCCTTCTTATAGCAAGGGGCCCAAAACTGAACACAGTACTCGAGCTGCGGCCTCACCAGAGCCGAGTACAGGGGGACGATCACTTCCCTAGACCTGCTGGGCACACTGCTTCTTATATAAGCCAGGGTGCTGTTGGCCTTCTTGGCCACCTGAGCACACTGCTGGCTCATATTCAGCTGACTATCCACCATCACTCCCAGGTCCTTCTCTAATACTCCCATCCCAGGTCCTTCTCTGCCTGGCAGCTTTCCAACCACTCATCTCCCAGCCTGTAGCTCTGCTTGGGGTTGTTCCACTCCAGGTGCAGGACCCAGCACTTGGCCTTGTTGAACTTCATACATGTGGCCTCAGCCCATCAGTCCAGCCTATCCAGATCCTCCTGCAGAGCCTTCCTACCCTCAAGCAGATCGACACACGCACCTAACTTGGTATCATCTGCGAACTTACTGAGGGCGCACTTGATCCCCTCATCCAGATCATCGATGAAGATATTACAGAGGACTGGCCCCAGTACGAGCCCTGGGGGACGCCACTAGTAACCAGCCTCTGACTGGATTTGACTCCATTCACCACAACTCTTCGGGCCCAGCTACGCAGCCAGTTTTTAACCCAACGAAGCATACATCAGTCCAAGACAAGAGCAGCCAATTTATTCAGGAGAATGCTGTGGGAAACAGTGTCAAAAGCCTTGCTGAAGTCAAAGTAGACCACATCCACTTCCTTTCCCTCATCCACCAAGCGCGTCACTTTGTCATAGAAGGAGATCAGGTTCGTCAAGCAGGACCTGCCTTTCATAAACCCTTGCTGACTGGGCCTGCTTGCCCTGCAAGTGCCACGTGATGACACTCAAGATAATCTGCTCCGTGAGCTTCTCTGGCACTGAGGTCAAACTGACAGGCCTATAGTTTCCCAGGTCTACCCTCTGGCCCTTCTTGTAAATGGGCGTCACATTTGCTAGCCGCCAGCCTACTGGGACCTCCCATGATAGCCATGACTGCTGATAAATGATGCAAAGCGGCTTGGCCAGCTCCTCTGCCAGTTCACTCAGTACCCTTGGGTAGATCCCATTTGGCCCCATCGACTTGCGTACATCTTAAGTGCTGTAGCAGGTTGCCAACCATTTCCTTGTGGATTATGAGGGCCACATTCTGCTCCCCATCCCCTTCTACCAGCTCAGGGTACTGGGTATCCAGAGAGCAACTGGTCTTGTTGCTGTGGTAATAGAATCACAGAATGGCTTGGGTTGAAGGGGTCCTTAAAGACCATCCAGTTCCAACTCCCCTGCCATGGGAATGGACAAATCCCACTAGACCATGTTACTCAAAGCCCCATCCAGCCTGGCAAAAACATTCCCAGTCAACGTTTTACGTATGAATACAAATGCAGCTTCTACTTCCAACAAAGTAAAAATTACTTAACATCTTAAAGGGTCACTTTGTTGACCTTCCTGATACACTACTAAGATTTTAGAACTTTGTTTTCAAATAAAGACATTATTAAGTTGTTTACAAGAAAATTACAAACAGGTTTAATAAAGGTTTAAATACTTCATTTATACGAATAATTTAATATCTACTTTAGCCATATACTTTATCCATATAAATATTGCAACACAGTACCAAAATAATCATCATTTGAAAAAAATATTCACATTTTGACACTAACAGAGGGCAGATGTTTGAAGAGAGAACACTGTTCACATTCCAATCCAGTTACAAAGATAGACAACTCTGTTTTATATAGATTATGGTATTGTTGAAAGAAAATTTTTCTTAGTTCACTTTTTACAGCTCTAAAACATAAAGGTGCTTCAAAAATAATAGTTTTAAATGTTGCTCAATATTTTACACAAGTCTGCACTTGGAGAATCCAAGCAGCAATGCAACTCTGCAATTAATTCTCAAAATTAATCCACTCATCAACTCATTTTCTACCTCTAGATGCATTACATACTAGACAAAAGCCGCAACCAAGAAACAAACTATGCATATATTATAAGTAAAATAAGTATTCTCATGCTTTATGATCATTTACCAAGTACTATGATGCTTGAAATCTCTGTGAAACACTATAAAGATTCAGAAATTGTCACGGTTTAGGACACCAAAGAACATTATGTTATCTGAATTTGAGTAAAATATATTAAGAACTGCCAAAGTGAAACTTAAGATGTGTAGCAACTATTACTAACCATTCTTTTTTCTTTCTAATGAAGTTTTTTTTGATAGCAATGATAAGCCTACTGCCTTCAGTATTTTCTTTCATCATGATGAAGGATGCAAGACTGTGATAGAAGTCTGTGAGAAAAAGCTTGCAGAGACAGGAATGTCAACAATGAAAAGGAGGTCATAAAAATCCGCCTAAGCCTTAGTCATTAAACACGAACATTTTTGTAATATCAAACAAAAATTCTGGAAAAGTGTAGTGGTTACAAGGTTCAAAATCTTAACATAAGCTCTACTGAGCAATGAAGTGTCAAGTATATATCATTTCAAATGTACATCTTAAAACTCATATTTTAAATTCAGTTAGAGCAGCTCATTTCAGTATGTTTGAATGGATGTGCTAGTTTCCCTCTCCCGAGGTATTTTAGGGAAGTCTTAAGGTTTTTTTTTTTTTTTTTTGCTCTGTAAACACTGCCTAACTGAAGACAAATGATATGTAAAGCAAGCCTAGATTATTTAAATTGAATAACCTCTGACATACTTACTCTATTTTGTACTAGATATATACACTTTCAACCTTTCTGACAAAATTTATTTTATGTTTTCCTTTCCCTTGTGTTTAAGGAAATATTTACACTCCATGTCAAAGCAGAAAATGCCAAAAATGTTATATAAAGGTAACATATATACAGAAAACAAACAATCAAAAATAAGCATGAACTTAACTACTCAACTACCTTTTATTCTTCTGAAGTTATTAAATAAACCATCAACTCACCATTATATCTTGTTTTGCAAGTTTAACATAAAGATCCACACGTCCTTTATCTTGTGGACAGATATCTAATCGACCGCTGAAAGGAGAAATTGTCACGGTTCGTCCAGCAGGCAAGACAGGAAGGCCATTGGTAAGGCCACCATCAACCCACTTCTACTGAAAAAGAAAAAGTATTTTCAAGGTAGCTTTAGTACAGTATGGTAACGATCAAATACTTCATCCTTTCTGTTCCAGTCTCCTCTACAATCACTTTCTCTAAAGAACCACTTTCTTTCTACAACCAAGAAAATGAAAGAGTTTTCTTCTCAGAATACCATGAATAAGCAACTTGGAGGATAAGAAGCATAAAAATCAAGGAACTGAAAATGTACATAACACAGTGTTTAACAACATGTAACTATTTATAAATTCTCCATACACTTAAAAGTTTTAATCAAGCTAAGACGGCTTGTTTAGTTCATCTATTAACAAAATGCCCCACAGAGTTTAAAAATACAAATTTGATGTCAACAGGTAAGAAAAAGATCACTACTATGACACACGAACCATTCCAGGTAAGGTATATTCCCGTCTTGCGAAGCAGGAGCTGGACAGTGTACATATATGCTGGTAAAGTGATTGCATGAGCTGAAACACATGTAACTTCTCTTACTGTCTCCTAGAGTTTCTTGTTTCCTTACATCCAAAAAAACTATCATGCACCACACCACAAAGACAGCAGCCTTTGGAAAGCAAAGAATAAAAAAGTAGGAAGGAGCTAGACATCCATGCCAAATGAGAGGGAGTAGACATCAAGTCTGCTATAAGAGTTGAGTATAGGAGAAAACAAGGAAGAAAAAAAAAAAAGCAACCAATGAATTTCTTCCAGATCCTTCCAGATTTCTGAATTTTTCTTTTCTTCAGATCCTTCCAAATCTTCCAGATTTCTTGATTCTGAAGACACTCCAGAGGTACAAGACTGATTTTTATGGAGGCTACAGTCAAATTCCATCCCAGCATAACCAAGGACAGCTGAAATTTTACCCTTAAGTTTTCATTTGCATAAATACCATGTTGATTTTGTTGGTTGTGTAACTTTTAGCTAATAGGTTTGTAGTAAGGCACATGAAACACTATTCTGTTAGTGTTCAGATTTTGCACTGACCCTACTTGAATCATAAACAAAGTTAAAAAGACCTGAATCCTGGAAAATCACTGACTAAAAGTCAATTATCTCATGATACTATAGACAGCGATCTCAAGCAAGAACTACTGGAGTTCTTGCTCCATGAGCAGCAGGCTGCATGCTCAATCTCCCCCTGAGCTGGGACACCTGAGATAAAGTGCATCTCAGGGCTGACTCCTCGAGGATGAAGCTTGTCTATGGACAAACACTGATGAGTAAGAACAGTGAGTAATTCACCTTAGGAGAGAATTCTAAAAGTGTGAGGCTGAATTTAGAAACTCCTAATACACTGTAGTAGTCTCTCGTGTGAACCTTGCCATTCTCAAAGCTTTAACTAAGTCTCTATTATAGCAAATTCTGCTAAAATTGTTGTTTTAAATTGTCTGATACTTAAATGCTAAGTGCTGTTAAAAATCATACAGTATAATTTTGTTCTTTACCATAAAATTATTTAATAAATCCTTAATTACATGTACCACTACATTGAAGTTGCGTAAAATCAATTCTGTAACACTAGTGTAATCTACCTCTATACCAGTACATTGGTTTTACAAAACCATTCTGTAAGAACTAACTACAGTGATGAAGCTATACAACACTATAGCTTCATCACGAAAAATAGTCAACTCAGTCATCTGAAGATGTTTATTTAGCTCAAAGATTAACATTGCCAGAGGTTCAGAAGACACCAACCCAACTCAAATAAAGGTTACGACACTTGGAGTAAGCTTGGTCCATGTAGAATCGTACAAGAAATTACTCCCACTGCTTCGAGGAAACGCTTGTTTCAACAAAAGACAGTATGCATAGCAGAGGACCTCTCTATGGTTATTGGAAATGTAGTCCACGGGCATCTTAAATACCCAATCCAGGTAAAAACCTAGCCCACTGTGGTTAAGATCATTAACAGACTTAAGTTCTCAGATGCTCTCTTTGTATTACACACCCTTTTCCTTCCTGTTATTTTTAGGCCTATCAAACCAAACCAAAACACACTATGAACAGATTGTTGCAATGGCTACACTACCATGCAATTTACCCATTTCACCCCAGAAGTCTAGTCTCCTAGCATGCTTTGTGCAGATATGCCATCTTATTCTAGCATAAGCCAAACACTTCCTGAAAAAAACAAACAGACAAAAAAACACTGAAGTGCAATGCTGGGAACAATTCTCACCAGGGTTCAATCTCTACAGGCAGTACATACAGGATAATAGGTTTGACTTTTTTTTGATAGTATTCCAGCAAAAGTGCATCAGTATACTCCCTTACGCATCACACAATACATACCTCAGAAAACATACTATGTTTAAAAAAATTACTCTCAGACAACTTGTTCATATGTATTCAGGTGACACAGGTAGCCCAGCAATGATCCAGACCAACTGTTCTGAAGCACACATACAGTTAGCAGACATAAGCAACTGTCAGGGCACAAGCCTGATTCCACGCTGCCATGGACTATATGGTCTAGGGAATTTGCTCCATGAAACTAGTGTAAATGCAGACAGTCAGAATTTTGATCCATTACAGCAGAACTTCCAGAAAACATGGAGTATGATGCTAACATGATAGGTGGGCTAGTCAATATCCAATCCATCGTACAGAGGTCAGTGCTTACCATGTCAGGATCACAAGGTTCCATTCCACATACCTGGCTCTACACTGCACACTCTAGGACCCTTACCCACACAGCATCATCATCCACTAAGTAGAATAAAGATTCTAAGGTTTTTTGCTCTCACACTGCTCAAAGTGTTTTGGACTAGAAGTCACTTCCATTTACAGGCAACAGTTTTCTCAGATAAATAAGATTCCCAAAACACAAATGCACTGTATGAGAAGTCAGTGCAGATATGCATAACTAATCCATTACAACAAATAAAAATAAATTAAACCAACCTATTTCCCAGAAACTACATTTGATGAATCTGACTTAATGAGAGTAGTAAGAAGCTTTGAGAATGACAAGCAGCTTTTAAATAACAGAAAACTAATTGTCCTAAAATATTCATTGATTTAACTTCTGAATGCGAAAAATAAAGCTAGGCAGGAATGAGAACTGTCCACTAAGAAAAGGCTGAAGGTGTTTCAGTAAATCCAACAAAACCCAGGCAAATCATAATAGCAGTGCTCATCCAGTAAAACGGGTTTTAAATCAATTTGGACAAAACTCTGATCCAACTTTTCAATTTGTTAATTGACAACAACGTAAGAGGTTTAACAAAGACACTCCTTCTCTTTAAGTAGTAGCAGAATGAACCTCAAACATCCATGCATGTCTCAGCAACATACAAATACTCCAATCAACAAAATCTTGAGACTCTGGCAAGATGCAAACAGTCTCCATTTAACTCAAGCAGTCAGGCATACATTGCTGTATAAGTAATTCTAAAGCTGAAAAGCTTTCTGACATTCAAAATGAACTCAAAGTCCCTAGATAGAAATAATTTCTAGGGACAAATGGGTACAGTTTAGCAGTGATTTTTTTTTTTTTTAATTTTTTTGCATGGTGGTCCCATGGGATGATAAATACTCTGAAGACACCATTTTGATGCATATGAGTGTACTGGGCCTGTCTGGGATGGAGTTAACTTTCCCTGCAGCTGCCCATACAGTGCTGTGCTGTAGCAAGAACAGCACTGGTATCACTCCAGTGTTGTGTCTATTGCTGCACAATACTGGCACCACATCAGGATTACCTCCAAGCCCTGCAAGTGCCAGCAGGCCAGGGGTGGGCAACTGATGGGAAGGGGACATCACCAGGGCAGCTGACCTAAACCAACCAAAGGGATATTCCATACCTTCTGGTGTCACACTCGGCAATAAAAGGTGGAAAAAGGGAAGGAGTGGTGGAAGCTTCTGTCAACCTGAACAACCATTACACGTTATTGCTTACCAGTACGTGGTTGAACATCACTTTTTGATGGGAAGTAGAGACTAACTTTTTTACTTTTTTTTCCCTCTCTTTCTGTGCTTCCACATGGCCTTTGTTTTCGCCACCCCCACCACCTCTTTTCCCTTTAATTAAATCATCCTTATCTCAAACCTTAAGATCTTTGTGTCGTATTTTCTCCCACTTCCTCTTTGAGGAGGGGGAGTGAGAGAGCGGCCGTGGTGGAACTCAGCTGCCCACCTGAGTAAAACCACCACAATGAGGAAAATAAATGCAAAAGTATAGTGTATTTTAGAAAGAAAACATTTTTTTTTCTGCTTCTAGTGATTACAGACTAAATCAAATTATTTTAAAATGTTTATATATTTATGTAAAAAAGTTCTTGGAGCTAAGTAAGCTATAGGAAAAAGGTAAAAAGGTTTTCCTACAATAGTGTATGCCTTTCAAAATTTCATAGCCTTGCACGATAGGGAAAATATAAGTATTATTCTTTAATGTTTGTTCAGAGTTAAGAGTTTTGAAAGGGCTTGGTGAGGCACATTATCATGTTCTCAACAGAATTATAACATATACGTAGACACAGGTGCTTCAGGAGTGTACAAGCTGCCAAGACCTCTCTTATCATTCCTTCCATTATACAGGAAAGCAGAGTGATTATTCTTTCAGTTGCAGTCTTTTAGAGTTGGCAACACAGCTTGTCATAAAAAGTATCTTTACTAAGGAGGCTGCTTCTCATGGTAAGTGTTAAACGTTATATCTAGGGAACAGCTCCACACTGAAGACATCACTTCAGTCTCAGCACTCCTCATTTTTGAAACAATATAGGAACAAATTCTTGTCATCTTCCAGTGTTAACCTCCAGTGTCCATAGAAACAATAACTTCTACAAAATACAGTACTGCAATCCCCACCTAACTTCCCTTACAATCAAACAATTATACCATAAATGAAGGATACTCTTGAAGAAAAAAAAAAAAAAAAAAAAGGAAAAAGAATAAAAACATAATGAAACATTACCTCTCCTTTATATTCCACTGGCTTCATTCCTGCATACACTGGTATAAAACTACTTGCTAGCAGGACCTAGAGAAAAGAAAGAAGAAGGAATGAAGGAGAAGAGTGAAGATAAGGCAACAAAATAATTCTGAACCAGTAAATATTTTCATACTTATTTATCTCTATTAAAAAATACAGCAGCAGCAAGTAAATACATTAGTTTTACATATAATCATTATCATCTTAAAAAGTCTTGCTGCTAGGGTTTCTTAAAACGTGATTAAAATAATTCAGTAGGTTTAATGATGACAAGGACAACTTTCAAAGCAAAGTTATCAGAAATTGATTGACTTATTGATTAATATGATACAAGATTATGAATTTAATCTCACACAACGTCAAGTAAATCTTTGATTTTGCGGAAATATGTATATTTAAAAAAAACAACAACAAAAAAAAAAACAGTACAGAGTATTGACAAAAAAAGAAGCCAATCCAATCATTCTTCTGGCATGTAAATGCAGTGTTTAATAATCTAATAAATCAGATTTTGGAAGTAATTCAAAATTTCCAGAATATTATAAACAGCCTGAAAATTCACATATGTACATCCTTCATGAGTTTAATACTTTACATTTAATGTTTCAGTATTAACAAATTCTTACTTCAAGCCCACATTGTTGTCTACTGCAGTTCTCTATTTATTTATTTATTTAAGACCAGGACACCTTTTCTTTTAAGTATAGATGTGCATACACATATAACTTTCTGACCACCATCATAGATCCACTTAGGATCTATGAATATGTGTGTGTGTGGCATGCACCTACTTATATGTACATGTACCCAACCATCCATCTATAATCTACAAAATTACTATACTACACCTCAAAGATGCTGAGGTTTGTGTGTCAGAAATTTTCATATAGCTAAATGTGGTCCATATGCATGCCACATGCTTGTGTGTGGGTATGAGAAGCAGATCTTAGGAACAGAAGAACATTATAGACAGCGGTATATACAATGTGAAAGTCCATCAGGTGCAAACAACAACAAAAACACAACCCATGGAGATTACAGAAAAAATGCCCAACCTTTCAGTATTAAAAACCTCTCCTCCACAAATATGGATTAAGGCTCTATATGAAGGCTTTAACTCTCACTTTGACAGCTCTTTTTCTTGCTTGTTTCTCTTCTCAGTGATCTAAAGCACCAGACATTTGTCTGAACTTACACAGAAAGGTTTTGTCTTCTATTTTTCAAAAGTGAAACATTAGGTATTTTTCTACCAGATAACCTTCCCATGACAAAACCATCAGAAAAGGTGTACCTCAAACCCACTTCTCTAAGCATCCAGAAGGACAGGGAAAGAAGGAATTCCTCTTCAAAGCTTCCTGTTTATTCTATTTTCTCCTTTACTCTGCAATATCTTAGTGTCTTCTACTGAAATGCAACCAATTATTAGAACATTTTCTTTAAAAGCACCTGAATTCCTCCTACTATTTTATATCAGCTTATGTTTACAATAATGATCCAGATTTTTCAAGTGGTATTCAAAAGTAGAGAGATGGGCATTAGATGGGCAAAGATATGCTTTCCATCAACAGTTACAATAGAGTTTATAAGGTGCTTAAGTTAATATGACTATTCTCCACAAACTGCTGCTATTTTTAGTTTTTTTTTTTTTTTTTTTATAACACAGGAATTCTTTTTGTTCACTTTCTTTTGTGATTGAGCATAGTAAGTGATATGAGTGAAATAAGAGATGCAAAATGATGAACAGAATTGTTAGAAAACTTGAAGATTCTCTATTCTATTCTAATCTAAGTAATTAATCATTAGTTACCCTGCTTTTTTTTTGTTTGTTTGTTTTAAAGTAGGCTTTAAAGTAGTGCAAGTGGTACTAGCACAACGTAGTACTTCTAAAACAAAGAAAGGAAACACATTATAAATAAATTTTAGCAAAATCTCTGAAACTTTGGGATCAAATTCTGCTTGTTGTCACACCACTGTAGCCTAAGTAAGCACTTGAATAAAACAGTTATTTATTGTACATCTAATACCATACTCCTGTGCATTGAAGAATCTCATGCATTTTTATTTAAAGCAACTACATGCAACTTCATTACCTTAATGAGGTCCTCTCTGGAGGCAAAACTTGAAAACAAGTAATTTTTCCCATTTCTCACGTTAGTGACTGATACATAGAGACGTTTTTCGACGATCTCATGAGCATTAGAAGGAAGGATAGACTCTATGCCTTCCCTAGAACAAAGAAAGTGGTAAACATTATTCACCATCATTATTTAAAGATCTTGCAAATGTATTATGGGATAAAGAAAGAAAGCTGAGATCCAACAGCATGAAAAAAATACGCTTACCGTCCATTTTTATTTCAAGAGCTTCACAAAAATAGATTTAATAGATACATTAAGACTAAGTACCTAAGTCTTTTCATAAAATCATAACCAGGCGTTACTGCGCCGAAGTCCAATTTTCTAATTTCCTCTGCAAATCCATAGGTAAACTGTTCACATTTCTGAAAATTAAAATATTCACCATTAAGGACGTTTTCATTATAGAAAGTAAATTTAACTGTGGTATCTATAAAATACTAACAGCTAAGACTTTAATCAATATAACACCATATTGAGATATTTTCCTGTATGTGCTCAGTTTGTAATAAGATAGCTATAACAAATTGTTGATCTTGTCATAAGAATTAATTTCTAAGAACGCATATATAAGAATTCTTAATGAAGCAGTAAACATAAATAAAAAGAAAACAAGCAACAAACATGACACACACACACAAAAAAAAACCAAATACCTCCCTACGAGTGAAATACTACATTTACTACAGCTGATGGAAGACAAAAGATCAAAAGACCAACTGAAGAAAAACAGGTTCCACGGGACAGAGAACATTTTTCTACATGAGCTGAAATGCGTAGTGTTAATGACTGTGAAAAAATAGCTTGAAATGTGATCTATACAAACTTTAAAAGAAGTAAAAGAATACAAAATGTTTATTTTTATTTTATTTTATTTTTTTTTAGCAAAAAAAAAAGACTCTTAAGCCCTGAACTTAGGAAAAACCTGAAATACAATCTTACCCAACTTTTTGAAACTGGTACTCAATAAACATACTGTGCATATATGTTTACAAGACTGTAAACACTGTCTAAAAATAGTTTGGGGTTCTTGGCTTATTAGCTTCTTGCATGAAGAACAAATATATTGATAGCAACAAAATAAATGATTGACATGACTGGTGAAATTCAAAAAGATGATAGGTGAATGAGGAAGGAGTATATAGAAGAAGCAACAGGAAAAGAGTTGGGGTGAGGGCCAGCACAGGATGAGGAGCGAGCTGGCTGTGGCACTTTAACTCCCTCACATCATTTGGACTTTCAGCACAAATGTGATAGAGCACTTTCCTAAGTGAAAGGTAGAGATGTGGTTCTTGCATCTGCTTTTTCTGTATGGCCTTCTGACAAATGTATCAAAAATGCTAGTCAGGATTAAGACTTCTATACCTCTGAAAGCAATGATCCCTGTAAAGACTCATGCTAATTCATTACACATAGGTTAAATTTGAACTTTTACTCTAGGTAGAACTTCACCCACCAAGGACAGAAGAAACCCACAAACCTCTACAGATTATAGAAGCATTTCAGAAATACTATCTTTAGATCTAAAATGTCTTAATAAAGTGACTAAAGTGACAGGGAAGTAAGAGTAATAGGGAACTGGACAACTCCAAATGAATGACAGAACTTCTTTCCATATTACAAATGCTAAGAAATGATCATACTCTCAATTCTTGCTGTCAAAAGGGACAACTTCTTGCAGCTATGAATTATTTACAATTTTTAGTGCCAGAAACTTTAAACGGTGCATCTAAATTTTAAATAGTGACTGAGGACATGTTTAGAAATGGTAACTACCTGTATTGATTTAAGCAAACTTGACATCTAACATGATCAAGTACTTCTGAAAGGAATAGGCAATTCTCTGTAATGCTGTAAGCCTTCATACATTTGAAAATCTGTCCCTAGAATTCTCAAGTCCCTTGCCTTTTCAATAGTGACAAAAATCTAAGACATATCAGAAATGCATTTACAAGCTGTCATGTTAGAACAGCAATAGTCAAAACAAGAAATCCTCAGTGTTACATTGTCTCCTAGTTCATAAAACTTTGCATTAGAGCTTTGAGAACATGAAATGGAGAAAAGTCCTAATTACAACGTGTATAACACTGCCATCACTCCGAAAATAAATAAAACCTAATAGATGTCAGAATTACAGTAGTGAATATCAGATATTTTGACAGTTAGAAATATATAATAAATGTAATAATATATTATACTGATATGAAAAGTTAGTAGAAATTTCAATAAAAATAAATAACATTAAAATGAAGTATTTTCTATTCAGCACACGACACTGCCCTTACTTAAATGCCATAAGAATTAGGAAATATTTCTGACCCACCTTCAAATATTTCTTAACTTTCCATTCAAACAATATAATAGAATAACTATAATGTCAGTAAGAAAATTAAAGGGCTAAAAAGTTTACACATACTTTTAAGTTTATGTTAAAATTATATTTTCAAGGTAAAACCCATCAGGCTCAATGTAACACAGACAATTTCAACAAACATAAAAACCAAAAAATTCTTCTCATATATTTACTTAGAAATATCTTTGTAACTTGTATCAGGCTGGGAACAAATTTTCATGCCCAGAACCTAGAATAAAGTAGAAATATTTCCTTGGGGTATTAAAAGGCTAGCTGCTTATTATATAGGAAATCAGTGCTTATCATATAGGAAAACTGGGTTAGAGGTAAATATTATACTATGTGAAGTTGAAACTGAACTACTAAACAAAGGTTACAGAAAAGGAAAAAAAAACATATGAATGGAACATATATATAATGTTATCTTCACAACAGAGTGGAACTTGGCTAATATCAAACCATATAAAGAATGCACTTGAGGGGGCAAGGGTGAAGAGGCCAAGGAGGAACTTACTGTTGGAAGCAACAGAAGTATAGCTAACTCTGCAAGCTAAATTTGTGTCATAGCAGAAATAAAATAAGAGTTCAGTGGCAAAACGTGGTCTTAGCTGACACCACTGTCTGAATCAAAAGCCATTCAAGTCTTTACAGAGAGGCATGGAAAGTTACCCGATTTTCACTAGACTGAAACCTAAGGGTACTCAAAACAAATAAATTATCTAGCAGTCCAACCCCTTCCAATAATGCGGTTTCTGAGAATTGAAAAATATTAAAGAAATATTAACATTTCAGCAAGGCAGAGTCCTCTACAAAGCAAAGTTTCTACAGGTACATCAGGAGGGTGAAGCAGCCTTAAGCTATGGGAAAAACAATCAAAAGTAACAGAACTGGATAAGAAGTAATGTTTTCACAGAAAGCCCGTTACAGAGCAGTCATCGAATATCATTTCGCTGTCTTTACATTATACCACATCCATGGTGAGAAAAGAGTGACTAAAAACTACTGCCCCTCGTCCTGTCACTACAGGCCTTGGTAAAAGTTTTCTCCACCTTCCTTCTTTATGTATTGAAAGGTTGCTATAAAGTCTCCCCGGAACTTCTCCAGCCTGACAAAAAAAACAGCTCTCTAAGCCTTTCTTCATAGGAGGGATGTTTAAGCCCTCTGATTATTTTTGTGGCCCTCCACTGAACCTACTGTAACAGGTCTTTCTCTCTCATATACTGGGGACCCCAGAAGTGGATGCAGTACTCCAGACGGAGTCTCATGAGTGCAGATGGGGAAAATCATCTCCCTTGACTTGCCAGACATGCCTTTTTTTTTTTTTTTTTTTTTTTTTTTAACGTGGGCCCAGAATACAATCGGCTTTCTGGGCTACACATGCACAAAGCCATCTCATGACAACTTTTTCATCCACTAGTATCCCCAGGTCCTTCTCTGTGGGGCTGCTCACTATCAATCCATCCCCTGGTCTGTACACCTCTGCCCCACACAGGTTGCACCTGGCCTTTCTGAACTTCACGAGATTTGCATAGGCTTCATTAAGCCTGTCAAGGACTCTCTAGGTGCTGTCCGTTACATTTCATGTATCAGCTGCACCACTCAGTTTGATGTCAAGTGCAAACTTGCTGAGGGTGCAATTAATCTCACTATCTATGTCACTAATGAAGGCATTAAATGGTATTGGTCCTAGCACAGACCCTTTAAGGACACCACTTGTATCTGTTTTCCACATGGACACTGAACTGTGGACTGTAGCTCTTTGGCTTAACAGCCACATCCAATTCCTTATCCATCTAACAGTCCATCCATCTAACAAATCTCTCCAAGTTAGTAGCAAGGACATGTGGGACTGTATCAAAGGCCTAACAGAAGGCCTAACATGTATGTGACATGCTAGAACAATAGCTTGCGAGGGTTAATCCTCCTTTGGCATACAGTGCTGCTATTGCTATTTAGCCCTGAGTCTAAAGCTGGTGCTGTCTAAAGCTCTCTAATGGAGCACAAACTGCAAGGAGCCTATGAAAATGAGAGCCCATGTGTGATGCTTTGACTTTAAGAATACAATCATCTCTCATTTTAATCTCCTCTCACAAAGGACGGTGCCATACATTTGCTTAACAAAGCCTGCCTCTAGCCAAGAATGCACAATGATTAAATAAAATACAGATACATTTTGTCATACTAGAACTGAAATATATCTGGTTGCATACAACCCAGCATTCAGACATATGTTATATTTACGTAGCTTAAAATACATAGTCCACACAATTTTCTGCTATAAACTGAGCACCAACTTTTGTCATAAATTCTTACTTCATAAACATTTTTGTCCATGCTTCATAGATTTTGTTAATGAAAACACATAAATGAGTCCTGTTTCTTTACGAGAAGCAAGAAACAAAATATTTACATTTAAGCAATTTAATGGTAGATGAGTATATTTTTAAAATATTCTTTGAAAATGATCATGTCCTATACTTATGAGTTTATTAATTTACCTCTATATTGTCTGGTACTGCTAATAGGACAGTGGCAGCCAGGGATCCCGCAGAAGCTCCAGCATAATCTTTTACAACTTTCAGTAACTTCTTACCATGTCTGTAAAGAGCAGCTGCTGCCCCCAAGTGGTAAATACCCAGAAACCCACAAGCTGCAAATGACAGATTGATATGTTTCATTTTTGCTGTGGAAATAAAGTTTTGCAGTCAGGAAAAGGACCAGTTACTTTTATCTTATAACACAAACCTATTTTTTGGCAAAGAATACGTAATATATAATACCTATATAAAAAGCAGTTTACATGTATTTTAAGATACTAAGCACTTTTGATTACCAAATACCTCAAACAAGTAGCTGTTCAAGTTTATCAACTCCAAAATTGAGAACCACCATTCTAAAATCCTTAGCACAAATCCCCTTTTCAATCAGGACATTAAAAATCCATCTATATGTAACGTAACTGCACATTTTCATACAATTTGTCAAAGAAATACAGAAGTAGCAACTTAAAAGTATTAAAAGTTATGTTGGAGAGGGAACACAACCTCCCCCCCTAGGTCAGAGTAAAATTAATTACAAAACTGCTGGCTTCTCAAGTTTTATCATAATCCTTTTATATGTACCGCCTTGAACCCAATATAATTCTTCAGAGAAGCGATTTCTGTCCTTCATTTTTGGAGTCCATTTATTTGCTACTACTAGTATTAGACAAATAGACAAATAATAATAATAGACAAATCCTCATGAAGTCATTTCATATTTAGAAATGAAAAATACAGAACATATCACTGGTACTACTAAAAAGAAGACAGAAAAAACAATGAGGTAAAATATAAATACAAAGCAAAAGTTTGCTCATGAATGTGTGAACACACTCAAAGCATCAAGCACAGAAAAAAGAGAAAGTGTAAGTTCTGATTGTTAGGGGTGGTTTATTAAAAAAGAAAAAAAAATTAAGGCTATATATTATATTAGCTCTTTTGTTTCTGAAAATAGTTATAATTGTAAGAGCAAGATATGCTACATTTGCACAGATTCACAGGACGTTGTACAGGTTATCTTAGTACCAAATTTAAAAATAAAATCTCATACATTTGGGTACATGTCAATATGAATGGGACTAAATACATCAGTACACTCAGGAATGTACCTGATTGTTCCAGTTATAATAATGAGATAGCTGATGACATTTTTATTTTGGAAACCACCTACACACTATGGTGTCAGTTCTGATGAAGAGAAGGAGACATACGGCAACAGATTTTTGGCTAAGTTGCTCTTCAGCTCAGTGATGGGAGGAGTAGGAAAGATGAGGGTAAGCAGAGCTTTCTAAAACCATCAGATATGGAGACATGCTAAACTTAACTTTACCTACACTTATGTTTAAATTCAGACTGCAAATGGGCCTCTCTGTTTAAGCAGAAGGATTACTATTTTCCTTAAAAAAGAAGAAAGCAGAGTATCAGGGCATTCCACTCGCTGTTTTACAAGAATAGTCATTCTGCTAAAACACCTCACTCTCATAAGGTAATTTATCAACTGCATTTTATCCCCCTTTACAAAGGAAACACTTGCATATGCATTAGTGAGTATGAACACCTGTAGCTTGCATCTAACACATTCAGTACGGATAGAACAGAGTTCAGGGTGATTTTTGCTTCGGGAATGTGAGAAAAAGGCATTTGCAATGGAGCAAACGATAGACCACATTACTTCTTTTTAAAAATGCTCTTTAAATTGCAAGAAAAAAAATCACAGCATAGAAGTAAAAAAAAAAAAAAAAAAAAAAAAGCAATCCTAAGAGCAACCTAAAAGCAATCTTCAGAGTGAAAACTAAAATAGAAATATGACACCATGATGTGCTTACTTTTAGGCTAGTTAAAGTCTTGGAAGTTTAATTAAGTCCTGCAGCTGTTTCCATGCCCTCTACAAATATGGGGCAAAGATGCTAACATCAAAAGCCATTCTGACAAAATGTGACATGAGTTAAAACAATTGCATTATTAGGTAGGAAGAAATCCAAGTATCAAAAAGTTAACTCCCATTTTTGTCCAAAAAAAGATTTCAGGCTCAATAAAAAAACTAATGTGAAATATTACATTAAATAAGGACCACACTTATGTAGTTGAATAGTCGTAACATTAACAAGGAAAGTAATAGTTCATAAATCCCAGGGATTACTTCTCGGGGAAGTTACATGAATCTAACAGGTGACTTGAGTCAAGACTTGAGCAAAAACTGCTGAAAAATTACTGACTGAAGCAAAATGTCCTTGCCTTCTCTTATGAGACTTCTTAACAAAGCTTCATCTTCCTATATGAACTTTAGTTCTATTGAATTATCAGTTATTGTGAGTAACCACTGTTCTTGAATGACATAGCACTACTCTAGTTAATTTTTTAACAGTTAGATCCTATACACTTCTCTTTCTTCATTCCCCTCCCAAGGGGCAGAAAAGAAAATTACTGGATGAGTATTTACATCAGTTTCTTGACTGACAAAAGAATTCAGCATGATATGAACAAGCAAGAAATAAAAAAAAAGATTTCACATAAAGAACTACAGTTGAAGACAACTGCAGAGCCTGATACTCTGTTAAGAATAAGTTAATTACCAGTCCAAAAAGATAAAATGAAGGCATTATTCTAAAGCAACCCCAAAAGTAGTCAAAAACAATTCAAAAAGAAAAAGAACAAAACAGAAGTACCTGATACACTGGGTTTGTATGTCTAACATTACAACAATGCTTTACAAATTCCCCAAGAAGATTTCAAATCAAAGCTAGCAACAGCATTGCTGCGTTATCACAGCGCTGTGTTTTTATTAATTTGGGTCAGTTCCCAGGTCCACATTATGTATTGTTTCATATACATGAAATTTAAAAGTACTTCAGGACAAACATTAGTTGGCAGATTACACTCAGGTTCAAGAGGCAGATCCAGTTGTTAAAAGCTAGCTGCATGACTGAGAAAACCCTTCAACCTTTTAACAAGGAAAAAAAATCATTACAAATAATATTACAAATAATCTGAATTACAGAGGAGAAATAGCAGAAGAGAAAAATCTTATTCAGCAGTAGGCATCTACTTGCAGAAAGGTTTGAACACTGAATTGAGGGCCTCTTAAAAACTCCTGCCACAAAAAAAAAAAGAACACATACATACAAACAAACAAACCAAACTGTAAGAAGAAACCTGTAACAAAGCAGTTAACCTGCAAATATGATACAGATGAATAAAAACCATGGTTCTATCACAGGCTATCTGCCTGACAGATGGAGTTAAGCAACGTTGTTTCACCTTGCAAAGTATACCCTGAATAAGAGGAAAAGATGAGACAGCATTAGGTGAGTGCCCTGTAAAATCAGAAAAAGGAAACCAATATACTCACTTTTATAAGAATATAAACTGTCTCATTTCTTTTGATTCTTGCAAATTTCTCATAGCAGCACTTTAGCAAGTTAGAATGGTGTATTTCAGAGACAGTTTGGTTCAAAAAAATCTTTTGCTTTGATGATCGGGTAGATCACTGTTCTTTTGATCAGAAAGAATAGTAGGATTATAACAATTTTCAAGAGGACATACAGAGAAATGTAATCAAGTGTAGAGTATAATTATTCCCTGCCAGTTTCTAAGAGAACACCAGAAAGAGAAGCACAGTCACATCTGGACATAGGTCTTTTTTTTTTTTTCAGCTGAGTGAGCAAACAGCAGAAGCCTTGCTATCTTAGAAACGGTACAAAACACCTGTTCCACAAGACTTCAGAATAAATATTATTTGAGGGTTTAACAGAAGTTCTTAAAGATATTATTTATTAACTCAAAAATTATCATACTGGCATGTCTTCAGAAAAAAAAATTAAATGCCCCTTACAAGATGCACAAACACATTTCAGCAGAACTCTGGACAGTATATACACTGTAGAGATCTGACTTAAACAGGACATACCAAATGCGTTTGCCTGACGCTGCTTTTGAAAAACACAGTCATCTTACATGACTGGCAATTTCAAAATATTTCAATGAGACAAAGGGATAGGTATGGTTCTGTTGCCTACAAGAAAAATAAAAATTTAAGAGAAGATAAGTACAAGAAACTAGAAGGACACTGGAGCTGTTCAATCTCCCTACTTTATAGATAATACAAAAACATTCAGGAATAAACATAACCTTAGGACTTCTATTTAAAAGGTTCTCATATCTGCAAAACAAATTCATTGGCAATTAAAAATGTTTTTGATGGGGAATACTTTATACTCAGTCATATCTCAACCATTTCTAATGCAATCTGACAAGAAAGTGTATGTATAAAGGGACAAGCTTGTACTGCAGAATTACCTTGTATTACAATATTGCTTTTTCAGGGTACTCTTTTTGTAGTTGTCAGGACCAAGAAATGGCACAACAATTTCTCATACTGATGTTCCCTGAGCAATGTAATTATATAAACACTATATGATCTCAATGCCTTAACCAGTCGTAACTACCTCCCTGACATCCCATTTCTAAACAAGAGCTGGAAATGCCTACAGCAACTGACTGGAACCTTTTACAAATAAAAATTAAATATACACAGAATGAGAATGACCAAGCACCCTGAAGCACAGGAGCTAAAAACTACCTTGAAGTAGTTTGAGATATAATGGATGACACATAGCAGGACATTTAAAAATTATTTATTAGCTAGGAATGAGAAAACAAAGGTATGGAAGAACTAGTTAGGTGAGCAGCGTGGCTAAAATAAAGGCCATGTTTGTTACTATAAAGACATTAAATTTATTAAATATTAATAAAAAATAAATATTAACTATTAAATTTACCCAAACCAGAAATCATCACTCACAAAGGAATGTTTAACTGTTTTTCATGTTTAGAGAAGGGAAAAAAGTTCACTATCACCACACACTATTCATAGCCTTCAGTAAATATTCAAGGAATTGATATTCCCATCAAAAACAGGCTTACACAACATGATAACCCATCCAACAGACTGTACACTAATTAAGGGTCACCACAGCTGCTAGAATAGATAAAACTGAATTTTGCATATATCCAGTCACAATGAATAAGCATTTTACGATTTGATGAAGTTGAAGGAAAAAATTGCAATAATTTAAAAAATCAGTGTATGATCCAATCAGACATTAATACTCTTAGGAAAATTACATGAGTCTTTGCAAGACATAAAAAAAATATGTTCTCCTTAAAACTAGAAAAATAAGTAAAACACATGATGTCAAACTTTCAAATTAATAATTTAGACCATCTTGATCATTAATACAAGATATACAGAAAAGACAGGAAAAGCTAGCTTCTTAAGATGGTGGGAAAAGTTTTAATACCTTCTAACGCACGTTGTTTTCCATCACATTCTCCACTGGGACTCTTTCCTGCATCTGCTTTAGTTCCTTCTGCACTAACAGCAACTGTTGTATCTATTCCTGATGTTTTATCATTTATCTCGGAAACCTACAATGTTATAATAAAATATTACTATTTAAAACAGAAATAACAGGTGTGTGTGTATATATATATATATGTGTGTGTGTGTGTATATATATATATATATTTATAAAAGAATTATGCTCAAATAGATTTTAAAAGTCTATCAAAATAGTCATAAAGCCCATAAAGCTATTCAGAAGAATTTCTCATAACTGCTTAGCCCTCTTTTAACTAGTTGAAACCATAATCTATTATAAATAAACTATGTGCAGCAATTTATATTTTAAAGATAAACTTAATTAGACATCTAGATAAAGAGAAGCATTACAACTTAGAACAGTCAAGTCTCTGAGATTAACCTTAATTTTGTGTCCTTTCCCACAGAGTTTGTTAAAATCCATATATTTAATAATCAAATTCTTATTTTTATTTTATCAATCCAGTAAACACAGACTTGTTTTTTTCCCCCTGTGCAATACTGTATTAGTAAAGATAGTTTCTGGAGAATTCTGGTCCTATTCTTCAATAAAGGGTTTTTCACTAACTAGTAAGGCTGTCATCTATGGTTCAGTATTGTATGGAGCATAACTTGAAACAAATCAGTGTTTCTCCCCAGCTCAGAATTACAAGATACAAAAAAGTTCATTCTACAACACTGGTTCTCCTGCAACTTCTTGCTGCCTGGCCCTTAATCTTTATTTATAAAAGGCATCTTCAATTCATAAAGATTTTTTTCATAGGCATCAAAAGATACCTATGATAAAAATTTAGGCCTGTAGGTTCTAAAAGAAGTGATGCACCATCACTGTATTGTTGCATATCACTAGAACACCACAAAAATAAATAATAAATACTTACCTGGCATTTAAGTCTCTCATGTGGTGCTGTTATGGTGCAGTAATTTAGAAATCCAATCCAGAACTGCTGGGTTTGTGGAAATATACAACTACACAGTCTGCCTTCTTTAAACTGACATAACTGTATTTGAGCAGTACAGAGACTTCTAACAGTCCACATTTTCTTAAAAGTAACCTCTAGATCCAGATGATGACACTCTCAGAAGCTGTTTTACCATGGAGCTACACAGGGAATATCAAAAGATGACCTCTTGGACACGACAATTACGCAGTAGAAACTTTCTCTCTTCTAAACATAACCTGTTTAAAAACATGAAAAAACAAAAACAAAACATGAAGTAGCTGAAAGATAGCTGCACACCAAGGCCCTGACCCTGTAACAAGGCTCCCTTCACAGCCCCCTCACATTTAGCTTTCAAGGGATTGCAACCCAAAACATAGATGTGTTAACAGTTGATTTGTAGAAAATGTAACAGTTTCAGGCAGAACTTTTCAGTAGCTACTTCTCTCTCTCTCCAGCACCCATCTGGCACTGTGCTATTGAGCACCAACCATAAACTGAGTTGTTCATTTCAAGAACAGGAAGAACTACCGTTGATAATAACGCATAGACCAAACGAACAAAGTCTCCCTTATAATTAACAACATGACCAGGTTGTTCCTTCTGTCCCTGATGAAAAATTTGCAAGGCCAGTTCCAGCCACTTAAGTCAACTGCCCGCAAAACCAAAGTGGTGATGCTGGAGCCTGGTGAGACTCGGGCTTGCTGGTCAGTACCAGGTAAACCTTGTGCTTTTCTGAGGTGCAAGGGTCTCACAGGGGTTAACACACAGATCAAGCTGTAAGTTTGGTTTATACCCAGCAAGACCCAAACTGCAAACACTGAAATGCACTTGCTTAAATAGGCTCTTGCCCTGACCACCAGCGCAAGACGAACAGTGCTGTTCGGGGGGGGGGGGGGGGGGGGGGGGGAGCAGGGTCTCAACTCCAAATTTAAACCCACTCAGGTGCGCTTCAGGTTTTCCACTTCATCTGGTGGGTCGTAAACTGCGGCTTACAAAGCAATCTGAGTATTCCTCCCTCCCCCCACAGAGCTCAAACTGCCAGACGCACTCTTCACGTGTAACACCTACAGCAAGCCAACCGACAATATCAGCGACCGCGACGTTAAGGGAAGCCACGAAATCTTTTACACCCGAGCCAGAAAACCAATTTTTCAGCGGGCCGCCTCCTTCCC
Source organism: Aythya ferina (assembly GCF_964211825.1). Classification (NCBI taxonomy): domain Eukaryota; kingdom Metazoa; phylum Chordata; class Aves; order Anseriformes; family Anatidae; genus Aythya; species Aythya ferina. Next base: position 75,478,842 of record NC_140296.1, read on the forward strand.
GACTGCAGCCTTAAACACACAGGCACGCACATGCCCTCTTCCCTCCCCGCCCCTCCCGGCGCCCTGCGGCGGAGCCAAGATGGCGGCGGATGCCGCAGGCAGCCCCAGCCGCATCTCGCCCGCGGCGCCCAGCGCTGGCCGCGCCGCCTCGCCCCGCACCAAACCTCGCGAGACCTCGGCGCGGCTTCGGGGAGGGGGGTAGGGGGGAAGGGAAGCCCGCGGCTGGGGGAGCCGCCATGATGTGGGGGGCTGTGTCGCAGTTTGGGGGAGGGGGGGGTTGTTTAATTCTGCCTCTGTGCCACTAATTGCTCTGAGCTCAGCGCCGCACCCGCAGGCATAGGCTTGAGGTGGTACAAGTGGCTTTTCTGGAGTAGGAAATAAAAGTCTGCAGGATGTGGAATCATCCCGCGAAGTGCGTATACAGAGGCGAGACCCTGCTGTAACATAACCCGGCATTGCACGTGCTAGCCTGTAATGAAGATAAATTAGCAGAGTTTTGACCGGCACGTAATACTTAAGACGTAAATAACAAGGAAAAAAAATAGTTTTTATTACGCATATAGGTCATCTAGGCCACAAGAAATGCGAACAAATGCACGTCGCAGAGTTGAGAGGTGCCGGTCTGCGCACTGCTCCTGGGCACCAAGAATAGAGGCATTCCGTGCGGCAGGTGCTGGCGGCGTGGCAGCGTTTGGAAAACGTGTCTGCAAGTGCTGCTGGCATCTTTTTGGTTAATACAGCTTTGGAATAGCTTACTGGGAGTCTGATCCCTTGCTTTGGATTTATTTATTTATTTATTTATTTATTTTTCTCCTGTGATAAGTCACGTTCTCAATCTATAAAATACAGCTTTTAAAGAAGGGGAGAGAGAAATTAATCAAAGGCACAATCCTAATTATCCTCCTAATTGGAGTAATACGGAAATGTCTGAGTGCCATTTTCACAGGGAGGAAAGGTGAATATCTGGCATTTTCACATGAATGGTGATTTGTAAAATATATATATACAAAAATATGAACAAATTAAATGTAACTGATAGAAGATACTGATATTGTGCATAAAACATTGTTTTATTTGAATTTTCTGTGTTGAGGAATAGCCCTTTAATGCTTAACAAAAGGTGTTGCACATGGTTTTGGTGGTTTGGGAAATTACTTAAACTACAATTTGATGCAAATGTTTTGTATGGACAGGAAGAGGAAGTGGCAACAGCAACTGACTTGCAGCCCAAATCCACATGAAAAATAGTTGCAAAAGAGGGCCCTGGGTTTGTCTACCACACAATCAAACCATCTTATGGTGAAATTACTGCCTTCTCTTTTTGTCATCCTGTACTTTTTCCCCATATTGACAGGACGAGCTTGTGGATGAGAAGGCTGGATAAGACCTACTGGTGGAAAAAGAATCTTTCATTAACTACAGAGTTCTAATTTGTAGCAGACATTAGTATGGAGAAAAAGTTTACATGTGAATTGATACTTTGGGTGACAGTTTAGGCAAGTACAAAAGTCACTAAAATAGCAGGAGGACCCTTGTCATTCTCATCTGTCCAGAAGTACATAGATTAATGTTAAGTACATTCGTTAGCCTCTTCTTCCTTCTGTTCTGAGTCTGATCTATTTATTTACTGGAAAATTAGTGATATAGATTAAGATTATTACATTTCTGAGTTGGTGAGAATTAAACCTTTAATCAGGGGTAGTTCCAAGTACAGGAAAAACAAGTAATTGTCAGGGACATTGGTTAGGGAGATGTGTTTGACTGAAATGTAGCAGCTGTCACTTGCGTCTCTTTTGCCCTTTTAGAACAAAGTGTAAAGACTTCTTCAGCTCTGTATTTAAACTCTATCCTTTCTCTTTCCATTTCCTGTACCTAAGGTAGATCGGATCCTTACCATGAGAGTGTCAGTCTTGTTTATCTGCTGTGTGTTTAGGTAAATTTATCCATATTCAGCATTTTATAGCATGACATGTATATTTCTGTCTTTGTTCCTTTAGTGCCTGCTGTTCTTTATGATACTCTGGCCTTAAGACTAAAATGTGAAAAAAGAAAAAAGCGTTTGAGGAATGAATAAAGGCATGAGTTACATAAAAAATTCAATGGTTTTGAAATGCGGTGTTTTCTGGAACAGGTATTTTAGAGCACTAGTACAGTTAAGTTGCAACTTAGAAGTATGTCTAAAATCAGTTCCCAGGCTGCACTAAAGCAGCAAAAGGAGATTTAGAAAATATGATTTTATATTAGTTACATTTTTGGTCAGCATGAGGAAGCTGGTTAGTGGTGTGATTACTATAATGTGTCTCTGCTAGCAAGACTGAATTACTTGCTTTACAGATTGAGTCCTATGTGGAAAAGAGGAGATATAGAGAGAAAATCAATTGAGAGTAAAGCTTAACTTGGAAGTCTTATTATTGACAAAGATATTACATGTATTATTCAGAAATATGTGTAGTTAAAAACTATGTCTTCTATTGATTTCTGTGAGCTCTGCATGGTAAATTCCTGGAGAATGTGGAAGATTCTTGTTTTGGATGAATGCCATTGACAGAATTAATACAGTGCTTTACAACATTAATTCAAATTGTCCTAGATCCAAATGATGATATATGGATTGAAAACTTCAAGAAAATGCAATGATTTATTACAGCACATTAATAAATCACTGAAGAATTCATAAGGAAAAGAGTAAGTGTTTTTTACAGGCTAAGCATGAGCACATAGGACATTAGATTTGGGCAATCTATGGGTTTTAATGGTAGCCAGCCATAGCCAATCCATTTCCTTATATCCACTAAAACAGTCATCAGTAGACGCTGAAAAGGAATGGAACTCCCTCTCTTAAAATCTGTTCACTTGTCTGTGCTCTAAGGCCTGTTGCTGATACCACATACACATCTCAGACGGAAACTGCTAAGTGGCGAAAAAGAAATCGTTAGAAAGTCTGTAGATTATTATGAGATAAAAGAGCTAAATTTTGATACATTTAAGATGAGGAAAAGTGCTGATATGAGCAAGTATAAAATCATAAAGAAAAGACGGTGTCAGAAGATAGCAGTTAGGCAAAACAGAAGCTGTGCTCTGGGGAACTACAAGGCATGTCCCTTCTCAGGACTGTTTGTTTGGCTAGCAATGACTCGTTGTGCCTCTTGAAAGAGGTGATGAGTATTTTAATACTTAGAAGCTAGTAGCTGTTATTTCTGTATTATAACCTATAAATTTCTTTACACTTCTAACCTGAGTGCTTGCAGAATCACTGTGTGTATTTAAGCTGTCCAAAGAGATTGCAGGAGGTAGAAGTTTCCAGATACAGCAAATGTAGGAATAGTACCCCAAAAAATGAGTTCAAAAACTACAGACTTAATTCCAGATTAAAAACAACCTGTTTTGGAAGGAGGCTGTTCACTTCATGGTGGAAGGAGGAAGAGTTAGGATAGAAATGTATAGCTGCAAGGGAACTGTGAGAGAAGTGTGTTAAAGAAGCTGAAGATACGTGTTGAGGCTCATGACAGAGAAGAACAATAGCAGAAGGCTTTCAGAAGGTGAAGTTCAGCACCTGGCTTGGAAAACAGCTATGATATTAACAGCTGGTTTTATGAAATTTTCATTAGCAATCTCTAGCAAAAATATTAATGATACAGACATTTAAAAAAATAATAAAAAGTAAAAAATTAAAATTAAGTTGACTTTGTTAAAAGGCATGGTGAAAATAGATCCAGTACTTCACTGAGTGCTGACTGAAATCTTTCTCAGGTGTACTTCCCCCCCCAAAAATAAGAAAAATAAATACATTTTCGGTAACTACTTACAAGAATTAAACGATATGAACAAGACTAGTGACTACAAATATATTTGCTGGAGAAGGCAAGTTTGGGGCATTATATGAGAAGATCATTTCTCAGAATAGAGAGTGCAGTTATTTTTATTTATTTATTTATTTTTTCCTGGTCCTGTCTTTTCAAGTCTGTGGGAAACGCTATTGGGACTACATCTTTGCTAGTGAACTTTAGTAATGTTACCATTTTCTAACAAAGTTAACAGTTAAGGAGTAGTTCATGTTTAAGAGTGGGCTTGGATTGTATAGAATAGGTACAACTTGCATTAATTGTTGGGTTTGTCATAGCAAACAAAGAGTTTAATTCTAGAGAAAGTAAGTAAAGAAAGATATTTAAAGTTAAAAGTTCCTAAAAATTGTACCAAGTATCTTCCAAAAGTGTGAGGAGGAAAAAGTGACATATAAATATTGGAACACCAAAAAGAGACAAGGAGGAAGAAAGTGGATTTAACTGCTGCTCAAAGAAGCTGATATCTTAGGTTAGATTAGGAATAACTCTAGTATTGTATTATTAATTACTACTATTGCTAACTACTAGTTTCTAGCTATTGTTTTGACTATAAGCTGAATAAATTGCAGTGTCTCCCAGTATTTGAGCCCAAGTTTCTCAACAGTATCTAAGTAGATGAAAAACATTACTCTCAGATGGGCAGACATTACATCATTAGTTTGAATAAATTCTAGAAAGCTAAAATCTCTGTTATCCTTTAACTCTAAAGCCTTGACTGCTGAATAAGCCTTTATCATAGAATTCTGAGTAAATGGGGGAAAAACCTTACCCTTTCTCCCTTAAATTGTCCTTAAACATGTTTAAAAAATCTTTTTTTTTTTTTTTTTCCATAGTCTATGAAATCAAAACCTATCTTAATCTGCAATGTGAACATAATACATTGCAGGAAATAGGACAGGCTTACTAGATACAGCCCTGTAATTTGACCCCCTCATGCACAATCAGAAATACTGAGTTCATTTTAGCAAAGAAAATCATTCAATACTGAAGGCTCAGCCTTTCTGAAAAAAAAAAAAAAAAGTAGTATGTAATACAGTATGTAGGTAGTACGTCATAGTTGGTTACCTGTGCTGAACCTTGCCAGAAGTTCAATTCAAGCCTGAATGATTTTGATTGAGTTTAGTCACACCCAATATAACCTAGTAGCCTTTTACGATGATTTGTGCACTGACCAGTCTGTAGTTGATGTGAGCTGCAAGTGAGGCTGTGATCAATGTAGCTAATTAAACAAAACAGAAATATTGTGAAGAGTAACCAACATTGCATGATTTGAGGGTCCTTAAACAAAATGGTAAGATCTTATTTAAGAGGAATACATACTAGTGCATATTGTGGTTGTATCTGTTAAAGCTTGTTATTATCTTTATTTCTGCCTGTTCAAAGTTCTGCCCCCAGTTTATCACTTGGTTGCCACTTAAATTGACTTTATTGAAGGTGAGTAGGCAAGGTACACTTCATTTTTATTCCCCTGTCTTTAGTTTATCTAGAACATTCTTTCAATTAAAGCTGAGTAACACCAACTAACAGAAAGACTGGGGGTAAAATTTCCCCTGGGTTGACTCACAGCTGCTATCTAGTCCTAAGATGACATGTTCGAGTTACTTTTCAATATCAAAGAGAAGATAGTTCTTCCTCAGTTTCTAAACACCTCATGTATCTAGATTAGCGTTATGTAAATCATGCGTTAGATCTGATTTTGCTTCCTAGACAATCTACTAGGTCAGCCTTTTAGCAACTTTACATCTCCCAACAGTCTCTGAGAGTTTAGTTTTGGTCTTTACATGTTTACATTATCATCTAGTTGCAAGATTAAAAAGTCATTTTCAATATTGATTATTATCATGTCACTGACAGAGGAAGTAAGATAAGTGTTTGCTTGTCCTTTGTGGTATACAACTGACCATTTTAGATGAGAAAATTTTCCTTCACTGGCAGTTAGCCTGTAAAATTAATCTTTGATTTTTGTTGTCACACATAGCAAACGTGTCAAGAAGGCTGTTCAAAAAGAGTAGTAGTGAATAGAGGCACTTCCTGTTTTCTGTCTAAGTCGTATTCATTCTGACCACCCTAAAATTATTTATTTATGTCTTTAACATTGACTTGCCTTCACAGTAAGCTAAATCAGCTCATACCATATCTTAAGATGAAGTGTCTCACCCTCTGAATGGCTGTTCTTTCAGACATGTGAACTGGTTGATTTAGAAGACCAGCTGTCAGATGGCTTAAACAGTTGCATGTATCCTACATTTAGGGAGTTGTATATTGTTGGAATACAGTCATAATTTTACAAGAGGAGACTGTAATACTTACGGTTTTTTAGGGCAATGATTTTTAGGGCAGTGACTCTAATGCTTGTTTCATTGGTGGTGATCTCAACGAAAAATTTTTAATACACTAATGGTACATGTGTCTCCACATATAACACACCTGAGGATTAAGAAAATAAGCATGCAAAGCAAGAGCACTCTAGGTTACTCGTTATCTGGGTAATAGAAGAGGAGGATAGCTAGTTATAAACTGCAAAAATACTCCCACCCCATCAGGTAATAGGAGTAAAGTCTGAACAGTAGATGGCACTGCTGGTTTTGTCTTGTCTTTATAGATCAATATTGTCAACATAAATGTAATTTGCCTTTTCTAGTTCTCATTTTCACAGTACCTTTGATCTGGCCAAGGAGTCAAGCAGAAGTCAGAAATGCAAACCTTTCCTAAATAAAAAAAAAAATGAAAAAATATATGAAAATGTATTTTCATGAAAAGGAAAATGTATGAAAAAAAAAAATAATGAAAGAGGGCTTGAGCACCTCTGCTATGAAGATAAGTAGAAAGCGCTGGGTTTATTTGTCCTTGAGAAGATCTGTGGAGGCCTTCTGGTACCTAAATGGTGCATATAGGAAAGACTGTTAGGAAATGTAGTGATGGGACGAGGCAACGGTTATAAACTAAGAAAGAGTAAATTTAAATTAGACATAAGGAAGGAATCCTTTACACTAAGAGTGGTGAGGCACTGCAACAGGATGCCTGGAGAAGCTGTGAATGCCCCATCCCTGGAGGTGTTCAAGGCCATGGGGCTTTGAGCAACCTGGTCTGGTGGGAAGTATTCCTGCACATATCAGGGGGGTTGGAATTAGGTGACCTTTAAGGTCTCTTCCTATCCAAACCATTCCATAATTCTGTAATATTGCCAGGTGATTAATTTGAGGGAACAGAAAACAAAAACAAACCCAACAAGAAATCGTTATAAATCTACAAGCATAAAACAGATCTCTACCATATGTTGCAAATTGTCTTTAAAAATTTCCTGGCAGTCCTATGCCCTGTAGAACAAACTGTACTAATATTTTCTGAAATGAGTAGTCAGAACAGGGATAGTGGTTATTCTTTTTTTTTTTTTTTTTTTTTTTTTTTTTCTAATTATTTTTGTTAGCTTTTGTTATAGTTGAAAAAAAAGACCTAGGTGACAATGAAGATATTTGTTCAGTAATCCAGAACTGCTCTTGGTCTTTATTCTCCCAGAAATAATGATTATTTTTTTATTTCCCACATAAAAGTAGCCCAAATATATGCATATTGTTTGATATTGAATTATCTTTCATAAATGTTCATACCTTTCATAAAAGGCACAGCAAATTTGGATGTGTTTATTTTCATTTAACCAGACATTTTTTTATATTTTGCCTCTCAGTTTTTGACGTCTTGGGTGGGATTCATCAAAGGAAAGTAGGCGTAGGCTAGTCTAGACGTGGGTATTTGAGCTAGTCATTCTGAGGTGCCTTGCTGGTCAGAGAGGAGAAATAGGCATTTTTGGAAAGAGATTAATTTCATCCCAAATTAGAATTTTAAAGTATGCTAGATGAATCACCCTCTAAAACTGCTTATTTTTTCTTTATTGATATTGATGAGGGTCTAAGAAACTTCTTCACAAGTAAATGGCTTCAGTTTGGCAAAATGAACCTCTGTCCTGGCAACAGCGTACACTCACTCGGCTGCCAAATGCTGAGTCTGCCATCATTTGTTATTCTGAGGTGAGATGAATTACTGTCTAAAAGCCAGACAGCAAAACCTGAAGTCATCCATTAAACAGAAAAAAGAGTCAGAAAACTGGACACCATAGAAAGGGAATGGCACATTTCTGTTAAATCACTCCATCTGTGTACAATTTGTCTCATTTCATTTCCTTAGACATTATTTAGTGTCTACTTTTGCACTCCATCTTTTTTCTCTTGTCACAGCCTGCATGGATGACTATGTTCAGCTTCACAGCTGACATGCCCATGTTCTTCTCCATACTGCTTCCTTTGCAAACCTTTCTGTCAGTGTTGTGTTGCTGTTTTCTCTATTATATATGAGAATCATTAGAGGAATGAGAAGAGAGGTAGACAGTAACAGCTTGTAATCATCGCGATTGATGTATAGGCTTCTGCCATTCCTCTCCAAGGTCCAATTCAATACTCAGGTAGCTAGGTATCTTGCATCTTTCAGAGGCCCCAATATTTAAAGTCTACCAGATTGATAAGTTACAAAAATTTTGCCTGATTCTTTCTGAATTTATCTTATTTCTTTCTGTAGTGGGTTTACGTGGCAAGGTTTCGGCAGCAGGGGGCCATAGGGTGGCTTCTGTGAGAAGAATCTAGAAGCTGCCCCATGTTAGGCAAGGGCCCTGCTGCTGACCAGAGCTGAGCCAATAAGTGATGTTGTTTTGTGCCTCTGTGAGAGCATATTTAAGATGAAAAAAAAAAAAAAAAGCTGCACCACGCAGCAACTGGGAGAGTGAGAAGAGTGAGGAACAGCCTTGCGGGTGCCAAGGTCAGTGAAGGAGGAGGGGGAGAGGTGCTCCAGGTGCCGGAGCAGAAGTTCCCATGCAGCCCATGGAGTGCCATGGTGGACCAGGGTTCCACACTGCAGCACGTCAAGGAGACCATGGTGGAGCAGGTGGCCCTGCACCGACAGAGGCTGCCGCCTGTGGAAGACCCCTGCCGGAGCAGATTCCGGGCTGGGCCTGTAGCCCGTGGAGAGGAGACCACGCAGGAGCAGGTGACCTGGCAGGAGCTGCTGCCCGTAGGGGAGCCAGGTTGGAGCAGATTTCTCCTGAGGGATGGACCCCGTGGTACAGACCCATATCTGGAGCAGTTCTTGAAGAGCTGCTGCCTGTGGGAAGCCCACGTGGATCAGTTCACCAAGGACTGCATCCTTTGGGAGGGACTGTACAGCACAGGGGATGAGAGTGACCGAGAAGGAGCGGTGGCAAAGATGCACTATGGACTGACCATAACCCCCATTCCCCTGTTCTCCTGCGCCGCTTGGGGGAGGAGGTGGAAGAGGGTGGATGGGGGGAAGGTGCTTTTGGTTTCTTTCCTTTGTTTCTCACTTCTCTATCTTGTTAGTAAAAAGCAATAAATCTTACTATCTCCCTATGCTGAGTCTGTTTTGCCCATCACAATAATTACTGTGTGATCTCCTTGTCCTTACCTCAACACTTGAGCCCTTTTCATCGTATTTTCTCCCTGTTCCTCTTTGAGGAGGGGAAGTGAGAGAGCGGTTGTGGTGGAATTCGGCCACCCAAGTAAAACCACCACACTTCCCAGTTCCATACTACCCTTGGAAAAATAATATATAGATTTATGTAATTAGAAAATATTTTAAAATGTTTGTACTTTTGATATTTTCTCTGTATTGCATAATGTATTGCATGTGCAGTTACCAAAAAGTCATCTATTTCATCTTTTTTTTTTTCCATCTGTCTATTTTTGACCCTTTAACTTACTTTCCTATCATTTTATCTTCTTTATGTTTCACTTTAAACCAATTGAAGGCATGTAAATTGGAGGACTTTATGAGTATGTTTACATCATATCTCTTTATAAATATTTCCCATGAATCCACTACATTTTGCATGTGACATTTCTAGAAATAGCATTAGTTCTAAAAGCATTTGCCTTTCTGCAACTAATTAAGCAAATTACCACTATATGTTTTGTAGTATGTTTTCTGTCAGTGTATTAGTCTTATTAAACTTTTATCCATGTAGAAACAGTAAAGAAAAGTTATCTAAATAAACTAACGGTGCGAATATAATGTGGATTAGTTAAGCCACATTAATTCTTTGTAGCTATTGGTTCAGTATTAAAATTGTCATAACTGAGTTTGTATAAGTAAACCATGTTAGGATGTTAAAATAAAGTTCTCAAAACACATTAATACATTTTTTATCTTTTTTTGATTGTTTGTTTTGTTTTTGTTGTTGCTTATTAATAGAGAGGTAAAAAGAACAGATAAGATTGATTCCTGTATTTAAGCAGGAGTATGACCATTGTAGAAATCCAAAAAAGAATTGAGCAAAAAGATGGATTCCCTGAGTAAAGACATACATGTAAGTGACCACTTCAGCTTTTTGGGGCCACTTTTGATCTACGTGTGAGCAATTGTCTCCCTTTCCTGTAAAATTATAGCATTATCTTTCTATGCAGGTGGTATGCAATAGATCAGCACAGCCCCAAAGTGCTCACAAATGACATTTAGTGACTGAAGTGACTTGTCCGTTCTTTTAGCAGGTAACACCTCAAGAGCATACATCTATGTTACTGTCTACTGATACTATATAACTGCACCTGCACTAATATTTAACTTAAATGTCTCATTTTCTGGTCAGGACAGTACTAATTTGTGAGAAGAAAGTAATTTGTTGATTTGCTATGATGAAACTTTCTTTATTTACAAGTAACCTCTTTGTAAGGAATTGTGGCATGTTCAGTGTAAAGTAAGGGACAATTTGTTGAGCAGGTCAATAGTAAAGGGCTTGGTGAGACTCTTCAAGGAGGAGAGATTCTTTACACAGGAAACGACAAGGCAAAATTTAAGATGAGATCTTAATTTGTATTCATAGGATCTATTTTGGCACATTTGGTATTAGAACACATTTTTAAAATATCATGTCTCCCTCTTCTGAGTTCTGTTTTAGCTCCACAGCTCCTTCAGCTCTAAATTTCACTTTATATTTTATGTCAATATGTTTTACTGGCTAAAATCATCTCCAACAATGTAAAATGAGCAAAAGACATTACTGGAATGATACTTTGCAGTAGTACATTAAAGCTGTTGAACAACATTTGCATAACACTTGCTAAGAAGCTCTTTCTACATTACTGTAGTATATCAAGGTCACATGTAACTTCTACTCTACGTTGGAGATAAAGCGAAGCTGTAAATCCAACTAGTTTGCAGGAGCTTTCCTTTATGAGAATTCTACAACCATTCTGATACGACTGCGTATTTATAGTAAGTATGCTCTTGAATGACTTGGAGATCTTGTAATAGTCATTTGTTTATAAGTATGATACAAAAGCATCAGTGCATTCATTGGCTGTATGCTGTTGTTCCAAGTGAAATGCGGGAAGTGGTGGAGTGCTAGTTCCTCAGCGTATATAAGATATATGTGGACAGGGCACCAAGGGATATGGAACTTGGTAGGTTAGGCTGATGGTTGGACTTGATGAATCTCAGTGTCTTATAGAACCTAAATGATTCTATGATTACTGCAGTAAATAGTTTTTTTTTTTTTTTTTTTTTTTTTTTTTTTTTTTTAAATGAGGAGGCAAAAATGGATGTAACATTTCAGTCCTTCAGAGCAACCTGCATGAAATTCATGTCCTGAAGGTTTTTTGTATGCTCTCCATTTTCCCACCATGACTACAAATACTGCTAACTGTTACCAGCTCCTCAATGTGCGGAACTGAAGAGGGTTGTGAAATATCAATGGTTCACTAATGTTCACTTTAAACTAACCGGTGTCTTTAAAAAATGGAAAATTGAATCAGAACTTTCTGGAGTATCTTTGCCATACCTGACTGCTGTAATAACCTTTTTCTGTCAGATCCACTGAATCTTTCTGGAGAAGTAAATGTGAACATTTTGGGGTTATTCTGATAACATCATCTATCAGGAGATCAAGTTTTTGTCCTACCAAAGCATAGTTTTTTATTAAATGTTATTCAGTAATACTGTTTTCTGCATAATGTAAGATATCCTGAAACAAGTAGAAAGCTTACTGCTGTGGCATATAGTGAACAAGAGGATCTAACAGCCTAACTAGTCTAACTCCTGAACAGCCTAAATATGACTTCGGGGGGGGGGAGGGGAAGAAAAAAAAAAAGAAAAAAGTTAAAGAAATCTCTCTGCTTACAACGGTTATGTTTTCAGTGCTACTGTTTTTATTTCCAAGGTGTGAGTTCTAGACATAAACATTAACATTTGGTTATCTTATTTTGCATATCTGACTTTTTTTTTTTTTTCTTGTTTTGTGGATTACATTCTGTAGGCATTTAAATGGCTTAGCTCCAGTAGAAAGTGTGGAAATATACCTATCCTGAAGTAGCTAAGTAGTGAAAAGCTCTTCTGAGGTGAAATCTGTTCCAGATGTGGCAGAACTGGGCTTAGAAGGAAGACCATGAAGACATCCTGAGGAGAGGCCTTGCTCTTGTGCCAGAAATGCCATCCCAGACCTGAGAATTTTAAAATAAATTTTCATTTGAATGGTTTTACTGCTATAGGTAAAAACAAATTGTTGAAAAATCACTGTGTCTTTGTATGGTAATCGTGCCTGATTATATTCTGTTGCTGTGTAGCCTCAGGAAGAGCCTTTGCACAAACTTCTTGCATAAGCAACCTTACAGGGTTTTCCACTGCAGAGGAGGGGAAGTGTCATATCTCTCAATCCCAGTTATGTGCGGCATCAAGCAGCAGAACCAGATGTCAAATAGTGATTTCCTGACCCTGGTTCCCAGGAGTCCTAAACATGAGCAAGGAGGTCTGCCTCCAAGCAAGGAGTCTGCATGTCTCAGCCCAAACCATTCTTCCACCCTGGCAGGGAGCTGTCTCTGCTAGGAAACCTGTGGGAGACCAAAGGATTTTTGGAACAAAAATAAATAAATAATTTCAGAATGCCTTCATTCATACGTGTACCTTACCTTACAGGTGACATTTGAACAAAAAATATGTCTTTCTTTAAAAACACACTTAAAAAATATCACAGCGCCTTCAATATAATTTGCTATTTCATGACAAGTCTTAAATGCTGTAAAATGGTCCATGATGACTTTTGGCATCAATGTGTAGTGCATCAGTGTTGGCAGAACATGGTGTCTGAATGTGTCTCAATATTGTGATTTTTCTCTGAGTTACTGGCATTCATTTCTTTTATGTTTTTGTATTTGATAATATTAATATAAATTATTAGTATTTTGTATTAACCTTCCAGAATTGAATATAATTTCAGAAATTGTACTTTATGGCATTTTCTATTAGTTTTGATCATAACAAAAAATCCCTAAATATTCAGTAAAGTTAGTAATTAGTAAAAAATTGCATTTAAAATTCATTTTGTAATTTACAAGACAGTGAATAGATATCTCTGAGAACTTGTTGAGCTGGAGCAATAATACCAAGTCAAATGTGCAAATATGTGTCTGGAATAATCATTAGAGATCGATGACAAGTGTTTTATGAATAATTTGAGCATGAACTATTGAAAGCATCTCTTAAAAGTTCAGATAGTTAAAGAAATGTGAAACTAACTCTTATGCAGTAGAAATACTTAATTTCAAACTTATTTGTCTTTACTGAACAGCATTTCTCCTCGCTGGAAGTGTAAGTGACAAAACAAACACAAAATCTCTTCTGTCACTATTGTACAGTGAAAAAAATAATTCCTGTCAGTTTTAAAATACATGAAAGTCTTCATAATCATGATTGTTGTGCGAAATACAATTTGTAGGCAAAGATGCTTGCAGAATATACAGGAAAAGTAAAGACAGCTCAGAGTTAGAACCCCTAATGAACATCTTATACATGGTGGCTAGAGGATGTGACCAAAAGAATGTATTTTTACATGTTTTTAAAAGAGACTTTGGCCTACATGCCTCTTTTGTTTGGAGAATAGATGAATACATAACTCCTGAATTTGGAAGACAGGCTATTTGTGCTTCTGTCTGACTGCATGGGAATTCATAGAATCTGAGGAATAATGGAGTTGTATTTTTATTTTCTCTTGATCCATCAACACAGCTGTCAGGGAACAGTACATTTTATGATGTTTTAATAGGTGCACAGCCTTTAAATGCATATTGAAGAAGAATTTTGAAGCATTCTTTTCCTTGAGCAGTTTAAAGTTCTGTTAAAGTTCTAAAGTTCTTTCTAAATAATAAAACTATAACTTTGGATTTATATACACTGGTCAGTCTTTGAACTTTTTCATGAATATGTAAGCTTCAAAAAAATCTCAGTTACATTTAATTGGTTTCAATGCTTTCAGGAGTGGTAGTTGACTTTAAAGAATGGGAGGGCAAAAATAATTCTTTGCCCTTGCATCCTCACTGAAGCACAAGGTTAGAATTGTATCCTCTTTACCCTCAGTTAGAAGGGATCCCCAAGGATCATGTAGTCTAACTCCTGGATCCTCACAGGACCACCCAAAAATCAGACTACGTCTGAGAAGCATTGTCCAAACACTTCTTAAGCTCTGCCAGACTCAGTGCTGCAACCACTTCCCTGGGAGGCCTGTTGCAGTGCTTGACTGCCCTCTCACTGAAGAACCTTTTCCTAAAACCCAGCCTGACCCTCTCCTGTCCCAGCTCCATGCTGTTCCCTTGGGTCCTGTTGCTGTCCTCAGAGAGCAGAGCTCAGCGCCTGCCCCTCCGCTCCCCTCGTGAGGGAGCTGCAGGCCTCCACGAAGCCTCCCCTCAGCCTGCTCTGCTCTGGACTGAACAAACCAAGGGACCTTAGCCACTCCTTGTATGTCTTTCTTGCCTTGCCCTCTAAGGTACTCCTAGGGTTCACTATCTTTGTTGTCCTCCTTTGGATGCTCTCAAATAGTTTCATGTCCTTCTTATATCGTGGCACCCAAAACTGCACACACTACTCAAGGTGAGACCGCACCAGAGCAGAGCAGGACAATCCCTTCCCTTGACCAGATACCAATGACATATCTGATGCACGCCAGGGTATGGTTGGCCCTTTTGGCTGCTGGGGCACGCTGCTGGTTCATGTTCAGTTTGCTCAACCAGAACCCCCCAGATCCCTTTCTCTGGGACTGCTATCCAGCCTCTTGTCCCCCAGTCTGGATATCTAGGGTTGCCCCATCCCAGGTGCAAAATCCATCACTTGCTCTTGTTAAATTTCATGTGGTTGGTGATTGTCCAGCTCTCTTAATTTGTCATGATCTCTCTGCAAGGCTCCTTTCTATGTCTGAGGGAGTCAACAGCTCCCCCTAATATAGTATCATTTGGAAACTTGGTACGCATTCAAGTATTGCATCCATATAATTTATGAAAACTTTGAAGGGAACTGGCCCTAAAATGGAGCCTTGTGGAACCCCACTAGCGGCTGGTCACCAACCTGATGTAACCCCATTCCTTCTGATGTTGCAGAAAAAACAAAGGCAACACTTGTACTGTTTACAACCCGGGTGGGATCTTCATAGACAAAGGCTATGATGGCACTCTGTTTAAATCAGTGAATACACTGACTGATGCTGTGTTAGGAGTGAGATAAAAATCTAATTAAATTTCAGTTGCTGTTTGTTTACAATTCCATAGTTGTCTTGGTCCATATTTCTGTTTCAATTAGCTTTTAAAATGAGGGACTCTTTAATTATGACAGTCCATGTTCAGATAATACACATGTGATTGGGAGTTTTTGGAGGGTAAGCTGTCAGATAGTAACATGCTGTAAATCCACCATGTAGCCATATAGACCTTGTTCTACAAAAACTTCAAGTTAATTCTTCAAAAATCTAACATTCTTGTAATGATGTAGGGCAGAAATAATCTTCTTGTATATTACTTTTTTTTTTTTTTTTTTTTTTAATAAAACTAATTTTAGTACTTTTTGCTTCAGGCATTTTTACTACAAAATAATTTTGCATATCATTCTTTAGAGTCTGATTTATTGAATTTTAAATTAAGATTGACAGATAATATTTTGTCAGTTTCTGGATTTTTATGCTTTCAAATAAGATGAATCCAAGGGGAAATAATTATTACCTTGTAATTATGAGTTGTGCAAGATGAAGAAATTTGCATATGCATGGCTCAGATTGTGAAGTTCAAATATCCTCAAACCAGGAAAATTTCTGTAACTTTAGCCTTCTGCTGAAATAGTTCAGCCTGGGTCATAATATTCTCAGGATGAATGCATTTAACTTCAGATTGGCATACTTCCCATTATATTTCCCTTTTTTTGTACAACTGATCTCTTCCTGCCTAATTTCTATGATTTAGAACTGGAAAACTGCAATGACACTGTACATTTCGCAAGACAAAAATAAATAAATAAGATCATATATGTATATATACACATACATGAAGCAAAACAGAATTTGGATTCAGTTCCGAACATTTAATAAGAAAAAATTACCCCCTTAAGAATGCCAACCAACACCAGAAATAACAGCAGGTATTTCAGTTTTTGATGTCAGATACTGATTGTATCTGTATCTGCACACTTCTAATACTGTACTAACTTAGATCTTATACTGTAGTAGCTGTTTTATTCAAAAAAACAGGACTTTAGAGCTATCTCCCTGTGTGCTCTGAAAGCCTGTACCTCTATATAACCTTTATTGAAGTTCCAGTTTCCTCTCCTTTAGTGTTTTGAATAAAAAATAGATAAAATTTTAAATTAAATCAAGCAAAGTATATTATGGAACCATATTTCTAGCTCTTAAGAACATAACTCAGTCCAAAATTCCAGTGTTCTAGACCAAGAGTCCTGCTTACTCCAATTACTATCTTTGAGCTGCCAGATCTCAATGTACAGTATTAATGAAGCTAGAATGAAACACCGTTTTAAATGTTTGATTAATTTTCAGTACTTTCAGTCAGAAAGATAGATACATAATCAGAAAGATAGATGCCTTCGGGCTGAATCCAGAAAAATATTGGTGTTTTGTCCTGGGGATCTGTGAGAAGGAGAACATCAAGTGCTGCTTTTTTTTTTTTTTTTTTTTTTTTTTTCTTTTTTTTTTCCTTAGGTTTATTAGGATTCAGAACTGTAGGTAAGTGTCTCTTTTTCTCTCAACTGATGGAAAAACACAACCTTTGAGCTCTTTGTATGCAAGAAAGCAGTACATACATCTTGTTCAAATGAAACTTTTTATAACGATTTTCAGAAAAAGCTTAGAACTTTACAGAATTTGTCTTGGATAATATATTAGATACCTTTGCTGTTTCACCTTACCCTCCCATCTCTGAGCATTAAAAGTCATTGTTGATGTCATATGTGTTTACCAGACAAGAAGCAGAGGTTAGCCTAAGATATGAATATAGTCTCAGCTTTTGTCTGTCTCTGAAAAGGAAAATATGGGTTGTAATTTTTATGCACCAGTAGAGAAGCAAATCTCCATGAGTCAAATATATGGAAGTAAAAGTCACTACTTTTGTTTGCTTCAGTTCTTTAAGAAACACACTCACAATCTTCTGAAGACTAAATACAACCAAATTATATTGGAGTTTAATTTATAACATTATGAACTTTAAGAAAGTGTTTATGATCTGAAAGTGATTATAATCTCAGGCTAAAATTAAGCTGGATATTTTCAGTGAGGCACAGGGAAGGTGATTCACTTTCACCCACACGTACCTTAAAGGATTTAATTTCAAAGACTTCCAATATCATGACAAAATATTAGCGCTGTGGTTAAGAATGTATACTTGCTGAACTCAAACATAGCCTCTGGTCCATTTTTATTAACTGATTAGAGAAGGATATTAATCTAGGGTAGATTCATTATGATTTTGTTCTCAACTTTTTTTTTTTTTTTTTTTTTTTTTTTGATTAGTTATTCGTCTTCAGTTTCTACAGTTTCTGAGTACTTTCAATAATATACATAACTGGGAGAGACTTCTTGCTCTCTGGATCTAGTTCCCTGCAACCTAAAGGCTATAGTTAGAGGTTTCCTTAAAACCTGTGGAGAACTGTACTGCTGTTGAAAGCTGAGTCAATCTTTCTCTTCTCTTTCCTAACTCCTTGGTCACTCATTTCCATGAGCTGTCTTGTTTTGGAACATCTGGTCAGCCAAAATAATAAAAACAAAAATAATAAATAATCATAATTTTTATAATAATAATAATAATTTTCATTAATGGCTGTTTCCTGTCCAAGAGACACAGATTAAAATTGCTGTATATTCCCGATATATTTTGTTATATAATATAAGCATTTGCAATACATAATTCCTTTAAAACTATTTAAACAAATTATAATTGCAGTTTATTTCTATGGGTTAAGAATTTTCAGTGTAATATCTTCTTTTAATTTTTTCTGTGAACAATTCCATAAGCAAAAATGTATGTCTACTGTCATTTCAATATTAACTGTTTTGTGTACAGATTGTCACTGTCCTCATGGTGTTATGGATCACAAACCCAGTGTGATTAATTGTATATCCATTAGTTCTGATTATTCAGTAATTTATTTATTTATTTTTTTTAGCAGTTAAGGCTCTGAATATTTACTGTATACCACTGTGTGAGAAGAGTGCACTAATCCACTTTTATTTCTCAAAATTTTCACTGAAAAAACATAGTATTTGCTTTTTACTTATGATATATCCTTCTGAATTACTTTGGGAGGTAGGGGAAGGTGGACATCTCCACGTGACATCTGCAGGTGATAATCAATGCCATTGCTCTTTTAGATGTCTGTCACAGGATCAGTTGCCTTGCCATATCTTACTTTCCTGTCCCGCTTACTGCAGAGGAAGTCTTGATCAACAGTTTTTACTAAACACTTTCCTTCCATATACTTAGCACTATACACATCTGACCAAAGGTAGGCCTTACTGATCAGTAAGAAGTATCAAATTTAATGACACAAATCATGAAAAAAATAATTAAAGTAAGTTTTGCTTGCTAATCTTATGTCTCTCTTCATCACTGAACAGAAAGGTTAATAGACCAGCCTTTACCTTTCATTCTATTAATTTGTTTACTTTTTTTTTATATATATTTTTATTATTATTATTTTATTTTCAATGTGGTTTTGTATTCTTGTGTAAGAGTCCATATGTAAGCTAGAAGCTGGTGGACAAATGCTCAACGTGAGATAGCAGTGCACAATTGCAGCCCAGATGACCAACTGCATCCTGGGCTGCATGAAAAGAGGAGTGGCCAGCAGAGTGAGGCCCTCTGCTCTGACCTTGTGAGGCCGTGCTTGGAGTACTGTTTCCAGGTCTGGGGTCCCCAGCACAAGAAGGATGTTGATCTGTTAGAGCAGATGCAGAGGAGGGCCATGAAGGTGATCATGGTCCTCTCCCAGGAAGGAAGGCTGAGAGAGCTGGGGATATTCAGCCTAAAGAGAAGGCTCTGGGGTGACCTCATTGTGGCTTTTCAGTACTTAAAGGGGACTTATAAAAAAGATGGAGAGTGATTCTTTTCTCAATCAGATGGTAATATGATGAGTGGGAATGATTTTAAACTAAAACAGTTTAACTATACTCTTTTATTTCCACAATATACATCCTGAGTGAATCTGTCATTGTCAGCAGGATTAAGAAGAATCAAATTCCACATGGACATTTTAATTTTCCAGATAAAGATAAAGTCTAGTGCAGTTATTATATAGTTCAGAACTGAAGGACAGGTCCATAGATATGTGCATGTATGTATATATGTATACATTTATGTGTATCTGTATCTCAGTAGATATATTTACCACCATTATTCCACTGTAAACCCTCACCTTGTAAGCTTAGATCTCTAAATCTGAGGTTGAGCTAAATCTGCTTAATGACATTTCCTTAATCAAATTTCTGTGGCCTAATTTTATGAATATATTATCAATTCCAAAACCTGGAATATATGAATGACTATTAGGGAAAAAAAAAAAAAATAATAAAATGGCCATCTTGATCGGCCACTACTAATTAGTAAACTGGAACAACTATTTATATAATTGAAGGAAAACGTTTTCAATTAAAGCCTTAGAGCTAGAATACACTCTTCAACTCTTTCAAAGTGCACTGAAGACCTAGTCAATTTAAAGTTAGCACAGAGTACTTGTAAATTGCTTATTCATTTTTGTAATCTATAACACACAGAGAGCTTCAGCTGCAGCTGAATTACCATTCTCTTAACAGTGCCTATTTTATTTAGTGACTATATAGAAGCATCTTCATGTGCAGCCAACAGCATAAAGGCATTAATTTAGCAGTTTTGGCCATCATATTTCAAGCTTGTGATAGTGGTGTGGACAAAGAACCATGACTACAGACTGAGATGGAAGCCTCTCTATGAATTTGTACTGTGGATTCTCTTGTATCTCTGTGTTGAGGCTACGTTCCACAAAAAGAGCAAAATCACTGTATCCACCCCTTCCTGGCTGAGCTGTGTGATTTCTGGCATGATTATGTTGTAATTATTTTATGAAGCATCCACTTAGCACTCTTCCAGAGTTTAACAAAGTAGGAAACATGATACAACTAACAATCAAATGTTACTTATCAAAACCCATGAATTCTCCTTGTTTTGTCTCCTTCTTTGACATGCTGCCATAATGAAGCTACTACTTTGTGAACAATTTCCACAAATTTGCCTACTTTCCTACTCTGAACAGTGCAATTTAGGATAGACCAGTAATCACTCTAATCATGGCAGCACAGATGCTGTTGAATGACTTCAAGACCTCATTTGGGTTTATATGGTTCACATCACCTCCTCAGCCTTTTCAGTCATTTGCTTTATTGCTCCCTATCTCAGTCCTATCAAAGAGGTTACATACATTACCTGTCAAAATAAGTAATGAAATATAATGGTAATCACATAAAGTCAGTGATCAAGGCTTTACCTATTTATAGAATCATAGAATATCTGAGTTGGAAGGGACCCAAAGGGTCATAGAGCCCAGCTCCTGCATCCTCAAAGGACCACATTAACTAAATGAATGTCAGATCATGTGTCTGAGAGTATTGTCCAAACATTTGGACAAAATTCCAAATTCCATTGCTGATGTTCTACTGAGTGGGGATAGATAGTTCATAACAAATATTATCCTGAGGCACTTGATGTACTTTTTCTCTTCTGTTCATTTAAGAAAAACAATATCAACATGCAGATCATATTCC
The DNA here is from genome assembly GCF_964211825.1 of Aythya ferina. Lineage (NCBI taxonomy): Eukaryota > Metazoa > Chordata > Aves > Anseriformes > Anatidae > Aythya > Aythya ferina. The sequence goes on from NC_140296.1 coordinate 75,499,797, forward strand.
CCTCTAGTTTAAAACCCTTAAGACCTCCAGAATTTAGGCTAGGCCAAAAGTTTTCACTACAGCATAGATTAACTTTATTTATCCTCTTTCTTCTATATTCTAGGTCTTCTGTGATTCAAACGAAGCTTTGCAGTTATCAGGGTTTTCAGAAGTCCTGTCATTCTCTGATTGATGAAATGTTCCACTCCAAGAGCTAAAGAAAACGGTATGGAGAAACAGAGGCTCTTTTACACCTGCGGAGGGCACTGCAATACAAAGAAAAACAGAATGAACACTGGAGAGACTTTTTTTTTTTTTTTTTTTTTTTTTTTTTTTTTTTTTGTAGCCAACTGTAATATTTTATGACATTTGACTGTCAAATATGGACTTTTTTTTTTCTTTTTCGAAAAGTGGCAATGTATTTTCTTTGAAAACATTTTTTTTTTCTCAATTGTTTTTGAAGCCACATTAGAAGGAAGGTTTAAATTATATTCTCAAGGACACTTTTCAGTATGCCACTTACTGTTATTAATCAAGAGGATTGAGATGATGGTTTTAATATGGAAAGTAAATACAAAATCATAGTTTCTGTAGTATAGGAAAAGAGTTAGCAAATGATCCACTAACAGTATTTCAAACATCTTCACTAATCTGTTAATTCTAATTAGTCTGTTTACATTATGAATATGTCACTATAATTTTTATAGCTATTATTGTATTTTTTTACTATTTTCTAGAGAGTTAGAGGAAATGAGAAATAGCATTTCAGCTGGCCAGCCACTGAATATAACATGTAAGGTTATGCACATAACCTTAGGCTGTGCTGTTAGATAACTTGTCAGTCTTGATATAATTATATATATATATATATATATATATATTATTAAACATTGTTGTAGGATTTTACAGAGTTATAATCTATGAGTGCAAAGCAGTTGATGTAACTTTTACATTACAGATAAAGGATGGACTCCAGTAAAGAAAATCATTGGTAATTATGGAACTGAGCTCCTGAGATACCAAAATGCGTACATATGATTACGTATACAAGAAAAATATGATGATCAAATGTCCTATTACACATTTGATTGGTTTGTCAATACTATATGAACCATTCTCTTTGCTTCTCACTTATGGAAAATCTTTCCCCTTAGAAGCTGACAAAATAAAGCTACAACTGTCAGCAAAAAGGGAAGATGACCAGACTTGAAAGCTGTCACTTGGAGGAAAAAGATTATTAGATGGATTCACTAACCACTGAAAAACATGAGGCTATCCAAGCTTAAAAATACTATAGTACCATAGCTATAGTGGTAACTGTCAGTAGTGCCATGCAATTTCAGTTTATTTTGATATTTTAATCACTTTCACTCCTATTTTTTTTTTCTTTTTTTTTGGTGTTTATTCCCTTCTCCCAGTAGCAGTCAAATTATAATGACTTACAATGTTTAGATGCAATGTAATTCATGATAACAGACTGTTATGCATTCAAAATTGAGTCAGTCTTCTTTGCAAATTTGCTTGCACCTAGTTATGCCCTGGAAAAATGGAAGACTTACTTTGAAGACACAGTAATCATAGATTAGAGACTTAGCTGAAGAGAGATCATTTTATTTCCAGGATTTATCAGTAAACTGCTTATAAATGATATCGATTTACTGGATGTTTCTTTGTAGTCTTAAAGCAAATATTTGACATCATGTTCCTGATATTCTGCATCTTATGATAAATTTTCTACATTGCACTAATCACTGTGTTCATGTGTGTTCTCTAGCTTTTTCAAAACTGAATGAAAGGCTTTTAGAATTTATTATATTTTTCCTGCATTAGTGTTTCATCACTTTTAGTAGCCCTTAGTGTAGCATTGTAGAGAGAAAAAACAAACAAACAAAAACTTTTTTTTACTTCTCTTTGACTCTGTCCTAGGAAATAATAAATAAATAAATAATAAAAAAGAAAGAAAGAAAGAAAACCAGCATTGATGTCATGTTGCTGTTAGACGTGGCAGACTACTCTTCATGTAACCCCCACAAGAAGGAAAATAGATTATCCACAGTAATATAGTGACATTATCTGTTTCAGATGTGCACATAAGTCATACAAATTTCTTAATTCACTTAGTTTCCACATGTTTTTAAGCCAATTGTGGAGCTTTCTTACAGATTTCCTCAACAGTTTGTTCAGGCAAGGCTGCACTTCTATGTGTAAGTGCCTCTTCACTTAGTCATCCATATTCCTTTAATAGCCTTCTAGACTGAAAGCAGATGTATTTTTTATACTTAAAAGAACAATTGGTAAGTCTCAAGTTTGTAAATTTTATGATGATCAAAGTAGCTTTTTATGACTATTTCTAAGGTACAATTTGCAAAATGAGAAAATTGAGGAAGGAGAAAGATCTTGATAGAGTTCACCAAATGAAAGCTAATCAAATAAGTAGCAATATGAAACAGCTTAATTCTTAATTAGTTAAAGATTTAGTTGCTTCATCTGGACATAACTTGCTGTTATAATAATCCTTATACTTGGAAGGGCACAGATACTGCTAATTTTCTTAAGATGACAGAGAGAAGAGTCATCAACTCTTGACAGATATTTGTTATAGTTTCTCTTTCGGTCTAGGAAGTGTTAAAGGTCAGGCCTCTGGCATTCAAGCTGAATCTCAAAAATTCATACTAGAAGTTTTGGCTTAAAGTAAATTTTCCACATTTACCACAATCTGAACCTATTTACAAGTACTATGGGACTAAGATAATTATTTCTTTGTTCATGGAGAGATTGCAAGAACCATAACATAGAAATTTTCTGGACAATAGCATGAAATAGAACAGTATAAATTGAAGTATTGTTTTCTTGAAGCATTGCCATTTTATATGATTTTGAAGGCCTCCAGAACAACCTCTTCCACTTCTGTAACAGAAGGTGACAAAGGTATATCAAAAATAGTACAATAAAATGAAGATAGAAAATATGCATTCTGTTAACAACAGAGTGTTTGCTTACAAATGTAAGTTACATAATATTTTCCTCTAGGATGACGTCTATTTAAAAGACGTACAGATCAGGAAAAATGATGGCTTAAGACAGTTAAGAATTATTTCTTATATTACTGAACGCAAGAGGAATCTGAAATCTCACATTAGAAAATCATAATGTCCTTGGTTAGCTACAAAATGTCTGATTATTTGATATAGAGCCAAATATTATGGAATCATAATCATAGAATTATGGCTTGTGTTGGAAGGGACCCCTAAAGATCATCTAGCTCAAACCCCACTGTCATGGGCAGGGACACCTTCCGCTATATCAGGTTGTTCAAAGGTCCATTCAACCTGGCCTTCAACACCTCCAGAGATGGGGCATCCACAGCTTCTCTGAGCAACCTCTTCCAATGCCTCACCACACTCTGAGTGAAGAATTTCCTCCTAACATCTAATCAAAATCTCCCCTCTACTAGTTTAAAACCATTCCCCCTTGTCATATCAATATCTGCCAATGTAAAAAGTTGTTCTCTGTGTTTCTTATAAATGCCCTCTAATACCCAAAAGGAAACAAAGAGGTATCTTCAGAGCCTTTTCTTCTACAGGCTGATCATCCTCAGCTCTCTCAGTCTCTCTTCATAGGAAAGGTGCTCCAGCCCTCTGATCATCTTCATGGCTGTCCTCTGAACCCACTGTAATAGGTCCACATCTTTCTTGTTCTGGGCCCGCAGACCTGGATTAAGAGGGGACTCATGAGTAGAGGGGGACAATCACCTACCTCGACCTGCTGGTCACACCTCTTGTGATGCAGCCCAGGATGCAGTTGGCCTTCTGGTCTGCAAGCATACACTGCTAGCTCACGTGGAGCGTTTTGTCCACCAGAACCACCAAGTCCTTCTTCACAGGGCTGCTCTCAAGGAGTTCTTCTCCCAGTCTGTCCTCATGTCTGGGATTGCCTCGACCCAGGTGAAGCACCCTGCACTTGGACTTCTTGAACCTCATTAGGTTCACATGAGCCAACTTCTCCAGCCTGTCCAGGTCCCTTTGAATGCCATCTCTTCCTTCTTTGATATCATCCACACCACTCAGCTTGGTGTTGTCCATAAACTTGCTGAGGGTGCACCCAATCCCATCATCTATGTCATTGTTAAAGATATTAAACAGCACCAGTCCCAAGATGGACCCTGAGGGACACTACTCATCACCGACTTCCACCTGGACATAGAGCCATTGGCCACAGCTCTATGGGTGTGGCCCTCCAGCCAATGCTTTATCCACCTAATACTCCATCCTTCAAATCCATATCTCTCCAATTTAGAGATCAGGATGTCATGTTGGACCATGTCAAAAGCCTTACAGACATCCAGGTTGATGACATTGTTTGGTCTTCCCTTGTCAACTGATGCAGTCACTCCATCATAGAAGGCCACCAGATTGGTCAGGCATGATTTGCCCTTGGTGAAGCCATGCTGGCTGTCTCGGATCTCATCTTCGTCTTACGTGTGCCTTGGCATTGCTTCCAGTAGTATCTGTTCCATAATCGTGCCAGGCACAGAGGTGAGGCACTCTAGTCTTTAGTTCCCCAGATCTTCTTTTCTACCCTTTTTTAAAATGGGAGCTATGGGAGGAATCACTTTTCTTTCCACTCACCAGGGGCTTCATCTGACTGCCAGGGCTTTTCAAATATTGTGGAGGGAGGCATGGCAACTGCATCAGCCAATTCCCTCAGGACCCTGGGATGCATGTCATCTGGCCCCATAGGCTTGTAGCTGTTCAGTTTCATCAGGTGGTCTCAAACCTGCTCTTTGCTTACAGTGGGAGGGACTCTGCTCCCCCAGACACTGCGTACAGGCTCAGGGACTTGAAAGAAGTGGGGAGCCTCACTGGCAGTGAAGGCAAAGAAATTGCTGAGTACCTCAGCCTTCTCCATGTCTGCTGTTACCAGTTCTCCCTTCCCTGTTATCAGAGGGGGGATACACTCTCCTTGGCCTTTCTTTTCTGGCAGATGTAGATGTACCTATAGACTTCCTTCTTGTTATTCTTTGCATCCCTTGCCAAGCTCAGTTCCTGCACATCTGAGTAGCATCCCTGTACTCTTCCCAGGCCATATGTCCTTGCTTCCATTTTCTGTCTATCTTTTTCTTACACCTCCATTTGACCAGCAGGTCTGTGCTCAGCCATGTTGATTTTCTGCCTTCCCTGCTTGAACTCTTACACATGGGGATGCAAAGCTCCTGTACTCCAAGGAAAGTGTCCTTAAAGTGTTGCCAGCTCTGATCTATTCCTCTGTCCCTAAGGACAGTTTCCCAGGGGATCTTAACCACTAATTTTTTTAAGAGCTGAAAGTTCATTCTTCTGAACTTCATGGTGCTGCATTTGCTCTTTGCCAGGTCCATTAAGAAAATGGACCTCCAGGTTTGTTGAAAAAATGCCATGGGTCTGAATGATTCAACAATTTTACCATTGGTCTTCATTAAAATTCTGAGGACTTTTTCTTCATTCTAAAACTAACACTTTTTTTTTTTTTTTTTTTTTTTTTTTCTTCTCTTGAATAATACAAACCTTAGATTTGAGCCATGGTGAACTTAAGTGTTGGTATTTTTTCTTTCCCCTGAACTTTATCATTTATCACATATTTGCTATTATATTTTAAAAACAGAAAGTACACTTGATGTGCAGTAGTGTTGCAAGGGAAAAAAAATCTCTGAAAATACATATGGCTTGATAACTCGCAAATCTTGAAGGACATAGATGCTGTGATTTGTTTACTGTTTTCTGTTCATTTATTGTTACTTGCAGATCTGTTCATTTGTCTTCCAATGTAAAATTAACAGCATGAAAAAAAAAAAGAACTGCAAAAGAAAAGCTATCTTTACTTTTTAGAAATATAATTCACTACCCTGTACTAGAAATCACATATTAAATGTGCTTTGTTTCATATTTTTTGTTATAGGTTATTGTTCACTTTAATTTCCTTATTGTTGTTTACCATAATAAAAGCACACTTTTCACACCTAATATTATGCATGTCTAATTAATGCAGTGCAGATGAGGAATACTATACAAATTATATTACATATCCCTAGATACATGTTATATGATTGTTCAGGTTTTTCTCTCTACAACTACCTGAAATGAAGTTGTGGGAAGATGGGTGTTGGCCTCTTCTCGCAGATAACTAGTGATTGGAACAGAGAGAATGGCCTCAAGTTATGCCAGGGGAAGTTTAGGTTAGAGATTAGGAGACATTTATTCTCAGAAAGAGTAGTCAGGCATTGGAATGGGTGGTGTCCCTGTCCCTGGGGGTGTTCAAAGAAAGGTTGGACATGATGGTGCTTAGGGACATAGTTTAGTGGGTGATATTGGGGTGATGGTTGGAACAGGTGATTTTGAAGGTTTCTCCCAACCTTAATGATTCTATGATTCTTCAAAGGAAATACAGGCGATAACTTATTTACATTTTCCAGCAGAAATGTCAAAGTTAAACAGTATTATTTTTTTTTCTGTCAAATGAAGCCACTTATTGGATTTCACAACAGAATAGCAAAAGTCGTGTGGTATTAAAATGTGTACTGCTGATTCTGTTACATCAATGAGGTAGTTTGATTACTGGTCTGTCTGATTCTCCCATCTCTGATTCTCTAAGACTGTAATTCAGTTCCTTTCACTAAATCTGTTGTCAATGAGTTCAGAAGCTTTTTCAGCACAGGTTTAGCAAACAGTAATAAACCTGAATGTGATCTACAGTACACATTCAGTACACGTGGGGGTGGGAACAGACAACTTCCATCAAACTCACCTCCTCATAAATGGTGAGCCCTCACCAAAGGCACATAAAGAGGAACACATACACATATTTATAAACCTCTGGGAAGGCTTCATTTAGTAACACACTTGATAGATGTAGACAACAGTAGTAGAGGATTGTTCTGGGTTCAGACTGGATGAAGAAGCCAAGAGACTTTGATATTCAACCTGTGGATAAAAAAGAATCTTTGCACTTCTGTATAAATTGTGCAACTCTGTCATTGGCAGGTTTCATGTTACAGTCCTTCACAGGCCTGCATTTTCAGAGCTACTTTGTGCAGCAGTTTATAAGGACAAGGTATACAGTTTTTAGTAAATTTAATGACTTATTGCACATGAACTGTACAAACATAATCCTATAACATTTAAGTATAGAATGTTGTTTTATGGATAAATCAGTCTAAAAATAACTTCTTTTACAGAGATTTTAAAGATTAAGGTTTATGAAGAAGTTTGGCAGAAACTAGTCTGTTCAGAAAATGTAGTGATTTCAAATTATATTTCAACAAAGTAAACAGCATTCAAAATAAGATTTAACTAATCCTTAAATTAAGGTTATTCAAAATTTAGACTGGAAAAGAATCATATCTGCAGTCAGAGGATGAGGCCACAATGAATTCTTCTCATAGCAAGAATTTAGACCTGGATTTCTGCCATCTCCTTCTCTGATTGATCTTTTTCATGCAATTTCATCTTTGGGTAAATCAAGTAAACAGAACATCAAAATCCTCTAGGGATAGGTTGAAATCAGGAATTTTGTTTGACATAGACTAAAATTTAAGACTATTGACAATGGAATACACAGATTAAGAGGGAATATCTTTTTGTTCTAGCTGCATGAAGGGACCAATTTTTTGATTATATGACTCTTGAGAATACTCTTTGATGGTTTGGGAAACCAATCATGTTGTTCAATTCCATGTTTGATGCCTAGTGGTTGAAAATAAACCTCATTCATTCTCAAAAAGTATAATTTCCATGGCTCTTTAGTAATGATGGAGAAAGTCTTTGTCTTTCTAGCACTTTTCAGATGATAATTTCTCAAATGGTAAGGGTGTCATACTGCCGTTTAAGGTTACATTGAAGACCATGGACACAAGTTTCTAATGGATTTTAATGAATCCTTTGGAATTTCTTAACTTTCTTAAGTCAGTTTGTAGTGGTAGCACATATTGTGCATTAATAATAGACATTTTTCCGTTTCAAATCCAGCTACTGAACAACATATGCTCTACTTAAAATAAATAAATAAATAAATAAAATAAATAGATTGGGAAAAAATATACTAATTGTTCTAGTTGGTGGAGAGGTTGAAGGCCATCAGGGAGTGTGAGCAGGAGATAGACTGGTGGAGCAACTTCCTGTCAGGCCTGAAGGAGAGGTACTGGGCTGAGACACCCCAAATGGGGGTGGAGCCCCTGCCCTGTCACAGTTGGGCAGAGGGAGGGGACCTGGGAGTTGAGGAGGAATGGAAAGAGGTCCCTGCCCGACCTCACAGGCAACGCCTGCCCCCCTACCGGCCCCACCTTCTCAGGACCGCAACAGGTTTGAGGGCCTGGAGCTTTGGAGACCTGTGGGTAAGGATGGGGTAGTAGGTCTACCCAGGAGGATGCCTAGGGCGAGGAAGTTGGCTTCATGCTTCAAGACTGCCTCCACCAAGAAAGATAGAAGGGTAATCGTTGTAGGCGACTCCCTTCTCAGGCGGGAAAAGGATGAGGTTGAGGGTCTGGAGAGTAGTCTGAACCCAGGAAGCAACCCTGCAAAGTGTGTCAAGATTGGGGGAAGTACTGAGCATATGGATCAGGGCTGTGCGGAGCACTGCATCAAAACCAGTGCCACAAAAAAAGAACAGAGAGTCTTATTGATCACAGACCTCTTGCTGAGGGGCACTGTGGCACCTATTTGTCACCAAGATAACCTATCCAGAGAGGTGTGCTGTCTTCCTTGGGCATATGTCAGAGACATTAGGAAGGCTCTGCCACACCTCATTAAACCGAAGGACTACTATCCTCTTGTCATTCAGGTTGGATCCTGGGAAGCTGCAGCTAGAAAAATGAGGAATATTAAAAAGGACTTTGCATCCCTGGGAAGGTTGTTGAAGGGATTGGGGCACAGGTAGTGTTCTCCTCTGTCCTCCTTCTGGGTGACCAGGACCCACACAGAAGAAGGAGAATGGGACAGGTGAATGACTGGCTGAGGGGGTGGTGTCTGGACCAAGGATTTGGGTATTTTGATCTTGGGCAGCCCTTTGAGAAGCTGGGTATGTGGGCTGCTGACCGACTTCAATAAGTGGGGCACAAGTGTGTTGGGGAGCAAGTTCTCTGGGCTAATTACTAGGACTTTAAACTAGGTTTGAGGGGGGGAGGGGAGCTAAAAGTGACAAAGAAAGGCTGAGTGAAGTTGTCACTGCTGTCACTGTTGAAGATAGTAGGGAAAAACCTCTGAGTTGTCCCATAGGATCTTCTGAGGGTTCCTCAGAGAAGGTAATGATCCCAATACCCTGTCTGGAATTTTCTTCTTCTTGCATCCCTCCTATGCCTGCTGCTTCCCTAATGTGCCTGTATACCAATGCACAGAGCATGGGAAATAAACAGGATGAGCTCGAGATCTGTGTTTGGTTGCGGGGCCGCGATCTCGTTGCTATCACAGAGACGTGGTGGGACAGCTCACATGACTGGAATGCTGTCATGGAGGGATATGTCCTTTTTAGGAAAGACAGGTTGGGGAAGCGAGGGGGTGGGGTTGCTCTTCATGTGAGGGAGCAATTAGAGTGTACCCAGCTCCAGCTGGGGGAGGGTGATGGACAAGTGGAGAGCTTGTGGGTGAGAGTTAAGGGGTGGGCTGGTATGGGGGACACTGTTGTGGGGATATACTAGAGGTCACCAGATCAGGAGGAGGAGGTTGATGAGGCCTTCTACAAGCAGCTGGTAGTAGCCTCACAATCATGGGCGCTGGTTCTCATGGGGGACTTCAATTTTCTGGACATCTGCTGGGTAAGAAACTCGACCAGGCACGTGCATTCCAAACGGTTCCTACAATGCTTTGAAGACAATTTTCTGATGCAGGTGGTGGAGGAGCTGACGAGGAGGGGGGTGCTTCTGGACCTTGTCATTACCAACAGGGATGGCCTTGTTAGGGATGTGAAGGTTGGGGGCAGCTTGGGATGCAGCAACAACGAGATGGTGGAGTTCAAGATGGAACTTGGTGGAAGAAGTAAGGCTAAAAGTAGGATTGCAACCCTGCACTTTTGGAGAGCTAATTTTGACCTCTTCTGGGACCTGCTTGGCAGTATATCGTGGGATAGGTTGCTAGAAGGCAAGGGTGCATGTGAGAGCTGACCTACATTTAAACAGCACTTCTTCCAAGCTCAGGATCAGTGCATCCCTAAGTGTAGGAAATCAGGAAAGGGGGGTATGAAACCTGCATGGATGAGCAAGGAGCTCATTGGTAAGATCAAAGGGAAGAGGAAGGTTTATGAAATGTGGAAAAAGGGCCTGTCCTCTTGGGAGGAGTATAGAAGTGTTGTCAGGGACTGCAGGGACATGACAAGGAAGGCTAAAAGCCCACCTAGAGATGAGGCTTGCAAAAGAGATAAAAGATAATAAGAAGGGTTTTTTAAAGTATGTAAACAGTAAAAGGAAGACCGGAGTAATGTGGGCCCCTCCCTTGCTGAATGGGGTGGGGGGTGTGGGGGGGGATGTCCTGGTAATGGGAGATGCTGAGAAGGCGGAGATACTGAATGCTTTCTTTGCTTCGGTCTTTGCTTCAAGGACTCCCCCCTGGGACTCCTCAACCCTGGAGAGAGGAGAGAGTCTGGGAAGTGGAGATCTACCCCCTTGTTGACAAGGGAGTGGTTCAGGAGTGTCTGAATGGGCTTAATGCACACAGATCCATGGGTCCCGATGGGATGCATCCACATGTGCTAAGGGAGTTGGCAGAGGTGATTGCCGAACTGCTCTCTATCATCTTTGAAAGGTCCTGGAGAACAGGAGAGGTGCCTGAAGATTGGAGGATAGCCAATGTCACTCTGGTCTTCAAGAAGGGTCAAGAAGGAGGATCTGGGAAACTACAGGCCAGTCAGTCTCACCTCTGTCCCTAGAAAGGTGTTGGAACAGCTTGTTCTGGATGCCATCTCCAAGCAATTGGAAGAGAAGAAGGTTATGAGGAGTAGTCAGCATGGATTCACCAAGGGAAAGTCATGCTTGACCAATGTCATTGCCTTCTATGATGGCATCACCAGCTGGGTAGATGGGGTGAGAGCGGTGGATGTCGTCTACCTTGACTTTAGCAAGGCTTTCGATAACTGTCTTCCATGACATCCTGCTAGCAAAGCTGAGAAAGTGTGGGATAGGGGAGTGGACAGTAATGTAGGTGGAGAACTGGCTGACTGGTCAAGCTCAGAGGGTGGTGATTGGTGGTGCAGAGTCTGGCTAGAGACCTGTGACTAGCGGTGTTCCCCAAGGACAGGTGCTGGGTCCGGTCTTGTTCAACATCTTCATGGACGACCTTGATGAGGGAATAATGTCTGCCCTCAGCAAGTACACCGATGACACAAAGCTGGGAGGAGCGGCTGACATGCCAGAAGGCTGTGCTGCCATTCAGTGAGACCTGGACAGGCTAGAGAGATGGGAAGGAAGAGAGCAAATGAGATTTAATAAGAGCAAGTGTAGAGTCCTGCACCTGGGAAGGAACAACCCGAAGTAACAGTACAGGATGGGGGACGACCTGCTGGAGAGGAGCTCTGAGGAGAAGGACCTGGGGGTCCTGGTGGATGACAGCTTGACCATGAGCCAGCAGTGTGCCCTTGTGGCCAAGAGGGCCAATGGGATCCTGGCGTGCATTAAAAGAAGCGTGGCCAGCAGGTCAAGGGAGGTGATCCTCCCCCTCCCCTCTGCCCTGGTCACGCCTCACTTGGAATACTGTGTCCAGTTCTGGGCTCACCGGTACAAAAAAGACAGAGATCTCCTGGAAAGAGTCCAGCAGAGGGCCACAAAGATGATACAGGGCCTGAAGCATCTTCCTTATGAGGAAAGGCTGAGAGACCTGGGTCTGTTCAGCCTGGAGAAGAGAAGACTGAGAGGGGATCTCATCAATGTGTATAAATACCTGAGGTGCGGGAGACAGAGAGAGTTGGCCAACCTCTTTTCAGTGGTTTGTGGGGACAGGACATGGAGTAATGGCCACAAGATGGAGCACAGGAAGTTCCGCACCAACATGCGACAGAACTTCTTCATGGTAAGGGTGACGGAGCACTGGAACAGGCTGCCCAGGTAGGTTGTGGAGTCTCCTTCTCTGGAGATATTCAAGGCCCGTCTGGATGCCTACCTGGGCAGCCTGCTCTAAGGAACCTGCTTTGGCAGGGGGGTTTGACCCGATGATCTTTCGAGGTCCCTACCAACCACTTCAATTCTGTGATTCTGTGATTCTGAAAATGAGTCTTTAAAAAATACATACCTTTCAATTCCAATGAAATTGAGTGAAAGAAAAATATTTACTGAACTGGGACCTTAATTTAGCAGTCCATTGCTAAAGAATGTCAAAGTCATTTGTACTTGAGTGAGCACATGGTGGGTCAGAAGTCACTGGAAGAGGTAAGGTCCAATATCCAGTCACAAGTAGTATTAACGTTAGATGGTGAGACAGCTTTGGGGCTCTGAATGCCCTTCAAGATGTAACATTGTCTCTCTTTTGGTCACAGAGGACAATTTTAATTGAGACCATTGCAACTGGTTCAGCTAGTCTCCTGAGCTGGACTAGTCTCTCTTATATGAGAGGGTTATACTGGTCTCTTGTTAGATCCTGGGTGGCCCACAAGTTTTTTTCTAAGCAGATCCAACGCTATTAGAGGTAAGACTTCTTCTTAGTTATGATCTGTTGCTTTTATAAGAAAGATGACAGAGTTTTAGGGACTGTCCAGTTTTCTTTTTTCCACATCTACAGCAATCATACTCATCCACTTTTTCTGCATTCAGTAGACTGGTATGTGAAGAACCTATTGCTGATGTTAAATTTGCTGGTTACCCCACAGCTGGCAGGATCACCACATTCCATGTGTTCTGGATCCCTGAGAGCCTCCAGGAATAAGGTTGTTCCACAAGAAGTAAGAGTCAGGAGGGACAGTGTCCCCAAAAAACTCTTTGAGAAGGGCCCAGGTCCATGGTACCTGACCAAGGCAGTAGCAAGGCTACTAACAATAACAGGTTGTGCCAATTACCTCTCTGATTAACTAATTTTTCTCATTAAACTTCACAATGTAAGTTTTTAAATAAAAATGTTTATAATGTATATGGCAATACACGTGTTTATCTCTACATACTGATGATGTTTTTAAACAATGGTTTTATTTTTTTTCTAGTAGATAATCTTTCTGATATGAGAAGTCATTTAGATCTTTCAGTGTAATAGCTCTTCCAGAAAGGTTTTTCTGCCCCTGGGTGTTAAGATCTAGTATGATTCTCAGTACAAAGAATTTTCGTTAGTCAGGATGTGGTGGAGAGCACTGATAATCAATTACCAAGAAAAAGTAAATGTTGCCTTGTGACCTATTATTATAAGAACATAATTCATGTTGCATGGTTAATTTTTATGACCAACCCTTTGCTGTCTATATACAGTTCAATTAATTGGATATGACTATTTCAGGAGACCTTTGCATGTCTTCTCAGTTTCTTATAACAGGTTCTGGGTTCAATTATATTAAAATAGTCGTGTTTATCTTGTTTCATTTACTTTGCAATGCTTAATTAGATTGAAAGGGAAATAATGTCAGTTTGCATGAAAGGTGTCTTCATGAAAGGGATTATTATTATCTATAATCTGCCTCTGTGAGAGTTAGATTTTTAAGTGGAAGCCTGATACTAATTCTTAACTGTCAATATGGGACAGATTGAAATCCATCTGTGCTCAAAAAAAATTTAGCCTATTCGAGCACTGGCAGCCAGACCCATTTTGAGATGAATTACTGGTGACATATTATCACTTTTTAGAACTCACACAATTGGCTCTGAAATAAACAGGGAACAGTGAACTCATTAAATTGTTATGTGATACATATTATTAAACACAATTATAGGCCATTTGCCTTGGACAATTAGAAACTATTTTTTCACCAAAGAAATGCCAGTATCATTCATCTATATGCAAAACAAACAAACAAACAAAACACACACACACACACACACAAATACAAATAACTATAAAAACAACAACAAAAAAAAGAGAGTAAGAAAAAATGCATAGATACAACTAGAGGCAAATTATAGATGTACTTATATACACATACCTGTAAGGGTTTTTTTGTTTGTTTTGTTTTTCTTGTTTTCTTCATATGTGGGTATAAAAAGCCATCCAACTGATCATCTCTTGTCCTTAATCTGGGGACTTCCAGAGCTAAGAAAGTGAGCCAATGTAATTCTAGCTAAAGGACAAATTCATCTCAGTGGAGCTGTTCCTTATGTATGATGCATATTATGAACATGAGAAGGTAAGAAATATATTGCTAAAATTAACTTTTATGTGACTTTTCGCATTTTCAAGTACTGTTGAGAAACATAAAAAAAAGTATTCATATGAATGTACTTGGCTAAGTAATTGCAAGGACTGGAGAAATCATGTAATGCCAAATGAAGTTGTCAAATGCATTTTTATCAAGAAACTAAAGTACTCATTGTTAGTTAATAATTAAATACATTGCTAATTAGTAACACAATGTGTGGTTCTCAGGCCTTTAATGTTATGGCATAACTAGTTTTGACTTCAGTAGGGTTAAGATTAATGCATACCTCTTCATGTTAGTAGCAATTAAATAAATCCATAAATAAATAAATTCTCCATCATGTTGGCAAATCTTTGTCAAAATTCAGCTGCACTATGCAATATTTTACTATCTACTGTTCTATATATAGGAGGAGGCTACAGTGTTCAAAATGGGGCCATTTACTGAAGTCAGTGACAGTAACCGTTCTTGTATCTCTTCACATTTCTTCACCAATGACTGTGGAAACATTTCACTTCTCAGTGGTCTGGCATTCAAACAAAATTTTAAACTTTAATCTATTAACAACCCTTTAATTTTTATTTTATTTTTATTTTTTTTGCCAGATGGAAGGTTTTGTTATATGCCTCACAAAAAGAGAGAGAAAAAAACACCCTTTCCCAACTTTTTTTTTTTTTTTTTATGTTAACAAATGTACTTGCATGTTGTGGCCAGCATATTTTGACTTACATATAGACTTAACAAGCAAGAGAAACTGGCTAACACTGAGAGATTGGTAAACACTGTCTCATTTATACATAGATTTATTGATCTGAGAGGTCACCCAGCACATAAATTTAAAAGTGCTGCAGCATTAATTTCTCTACAATGCATAGAAACCTCCCCCTTTGTGCTGAAGCAGCCATCTGAGGCCACACAGGAATGGTCGTGCCACGGTTATGTTTCCTATTATTCCAGCCTTGCAGAGGCCTTCTTGTGCTACATGGCTAATGGGTTTGTCACACGGTGATGGATTAAATAGAGGACACAGAGCTCAGAGCCTGCTTCATTAGATTAAAACCTTCACACCCTCACCCATGGCATAGGTAGTACTGACAAAATGTTAGCAGTGCAAAGATTTAGGTGCTCTTTCAGGAAGTGAATTTATTACCAGCCTCAAGAGAGAAATGCAGCAAGAATATAATACTTCCTAGAACAGCACCAGGTCAGCCAGCACAGCCCTGAGTGCTATGCTGAAATCCTAACCTCAGTGAGCACAGGAGAAATTCTTTCAATAATAAACTTTGGTAGAGACTCTGACATTGATTTTCTCATCTCCAGAGATCTTTTCCCTTTGCATATAATCACATACAGCAGCCTGTATTGTCAGCTTGCAGCTCCCTTCCTCCTTCTAATACTGATCTCTGGTGCTAGGAAAGGAGAAAGATAAATATTGATTTCCAAGAGTGGCTGGCCCCTTTCATACAGCCCATCAGTGTCTTTTCCAGCATCTTTCATCATATAAGCTGATGCTTGCCTGAAAATACTTCTACTTCTACGTATCAGACAAAGAATTTTAAAAGAAGAGAATTAAAAAACACAGAGGAAAGGGAATGATAAATACTACAGACTTAGCAGTATTCGTCTAACCAGCCCATTAATTTCTTGTCAAATCTCATCACGGAAGAGAAGGTTTGGCTTTTTAAATTTTTTTTCTTCAACAATTTAGGGGAAGTCAGCAATTACTATATGCTTTCTTACATCTTGCTTCCAGTTTGCCTGAAGTTTAAAAAGTATTGTAGCCAGGCCTAGTGAACACCACAAATCATTAAATTTCATCCAGAAGACTTGCATTACATTGAAACAAATTCACAAAGTCATTTCATTACTTGATGGACACAGTTTCATACCAATGGAACAGATGAGACCACTGTTTGCCTGTAGTCTCAAGAGGCAGTCAGTAGACATGTGAGGGACAGGTGGGGTACCAGATGACCTCCCCAGGATTTATGATATAAATAAGGTTATCAAAAAACATCATACCATTCACAACCCTAAATCAGGTGATCAGTAATCATTTGACACTAGCCAGATATCTGAAAATTAAAATTCTCTGTAACATCTCAAAGCATGGGGCTATGCAGTTAATTGTGTCTTCTTTGACAATATATATATATCATTCCCTAGAGGGTGAAAACAAACAAACAAACAAAAAAAATAAATAAATCAAGATTTCAACAGATTTGTGTTAGCTTCTCTGCATGTGAAGATGGAAAAAGGATCACTAAGCTTTAGAGAATGAAGTTTAATTGTAATTGATAACTTCAAGTGAAGTATTAGCGGCATGTTAAGTTCTACACAGGTGACCCTTTGTTAACACCTATGAAGGCAGTGGATCAAAACATAGATTTTAAGAACAAAGAGACTACCCCAACAACCCTCCCTCCCTCCCTCCCTCCCTCCCTCCCTCCCTCCCTTCCTCCCTCCCTCCCTCCCTCCCTCCCTCCCTCCCTCCCTCCCTCCCTCCCTCCCTCCCTCCCTCCCTCCCTCCCTCCCTCCCTCCCTCCCTCCCTCCCTCCCTCCCTCCCTCCCTCCCTCCCTCCCTCCCTCCCTCCCTTCCTCCCTTCCTCCCTTCCTCCCTTCCTCCCTTCCTCCCTTCCTCCCTTCCTTCCTTCCTTCCTTCCTTCCTTCCTTCCTTCCTTCCTTCCTTCCTTCCTTCCTTCCTTCCTTCCTTCCTTCCTTCCTTCCTTCCTTCCTCCCTTCCTCCCTTCCTCCCTTCCTCCCTTCCTCCCTTCCTCCCTTCCTCCCTTCCTCCCTTCCTCCCTTCCTTCCCTTCCTTCCCTTCCTTCCCTTCCTTCCCTTCCTTCCCTTCTCTCTCTTTCCCAGTGTACTCCAGCAAATGAAACCATAAGGAACAGTTTCTTGATATATTTCCTTTAAATTATGTCATATTGGATTCCAAAGTCCTTAATTGTGAGTGTACCATCTCTCTTGATAAGATGTCATGTTTAGTTACATTGCTACTCCTAGGCTGCTAGGAGCCACTATCTTATTTCAAGATTAAATCTGCATAACTTCAGCCATCTTCCAGGAACTCAAAACTGGATTTTGTTGAATCTTTTTCAGCTGATCTGAAAAAACCCTTGTCATGGTTCCGCTCGAGTGGGCAGCCGAGCTCCACCACAGCCGCTCTCTCACTCCCCCTCCTCAAAGAGGAGCGGGGAGAAAATATGTGAAAAGGGGCTCAAGGGTTGAGATAAGGACGAGAAAATCATGCAATAATTATTGTAACGGGCAAAACAGACTCAGCATAAGAAGATAGTAAGATTTATTGCTCATTACTAACAAGCTAGAGAAGTGAGAAACAAAGGAAAGAAACCAAAAGCACCTTCTCCCCCCATCCACCCTCTTCCACCTCCTCCCCCCGAGCAGCGCAGGGGAATGGGGGAATAGGGGTTATGGTCAGTGTACAGCACTTCTTCTCTGCCGCTCCTTCTCGGTCACTCTCGTCCCCTGTGCTGTGGGGTCCCACCCACGGGATGCAGTCCTTGATGAACTGATCCAACATGGGCTTCCCACAGGCAGCAGCTCTTCCAGAACTGCTCCAGATATGGGTCCGTACCACGGGGTCCATCCCTCAGGAGAAAACTGCTCCAACCTGGGTCCCCCATGGGCAGCAGCTCCTGCCAGATCACCTGCTCCTGCGTGGTCTCCTTTCCACGGGCTACAGGTCCGGCCCAGAATCTGCTCCGGCAGGGGTCTTCCACAGGCGGCAGCCTCCGTCAGTGCAGGGCCACCTGCTCCACCATGGTCTCCTCCATGGGCTGCAGCGTGGAACCCTGCTTCACCGTGGTCCTCACCACAGGCTGCAGGGGACTTCTGCTCCGGTGCCTGGAGCACCTCTCCCCCTCCTTCTACACTGACCTTGGCACCTGCAAGGCTGTTTCTCACTCCTGGCTGCTGTCTGGCGCAGCGTTTTTTTTCCCTGTCTTAAATATGCTCTCACAGAGGCGCAAAACAACATCGCTTATTGGCTCAGCTCTGGAAAACAATGGGGCCCTTCCCAAACATGGGGCAGCTTCTAGATCTTTCTCACAGAAACCACCCCTATGGCTCCCTGCTACCAAAACCTTGCCACGTAAACCCACTACAACCCTCCAGTAGCAAATATGTCATGTTTCAGTCTCATTTTTATTTATTTTTTTTCTAACAGAAAAACTGAGCTACTCTGAAATCAGATAATTTGGTGAGAATTGTTTGAATTCTCAGTCTTTTAATGTTCTTCCAGAGAAAGCATTAGACACAGAAAAAATGTTACAACAAAGGCAAGATCATTTACCTCCTTGTGCTTGATATTACACTTATATTAATCCTTGTTTTTTTGTCTTTTTTTTTTGTTGTTGTTTGTTTCATTATATTGCAAAAATGTTTTTTCAAACTTTAATCTTATTCTCACTTCCAAAATACATATAAATTACATCTTTGTTTTATAAGTCCTTTTAAAAAAATACAAATTACCATGAACTCAGTCATTAACTAGTATCTTAAAAAAAAAAAAAAAATTGCATTAATTTTCCTACTGGAGCAATGGTGAATGTGCAATCATTAATAGTCTCTTCTCAGCACTCTACATATTACATTTTCAGTTATTTTATTAACAGCAACAGCAAAAATACTATATATGATCCAACCACAATGAATGTATATACATACACTGAAATATAAGTTAATGTGGAAATGACATGCTGAATTATTCTTAATTTATATTTTAAAATATCATGCAGAATAGAAAGATTAAAATGCAGAAAGTGTGATTATCTTGTAAGAAGCTGTCTGAAACAAAGACTCTATATTTAAACACTCCAAGAAATCATGATTTCATTATCAGTCCAGGTCAGGGAATTCCTGAACAGGTCATGGATGGGTTACTTTTAAATTCAGTACCTCCTTAATTCTTGCTGGATTGCCTGAGAGGTGATATATATACAATCTTTCTTTCCGATATCTTTGGTATTTTTTGAAACTTTAAGTTATTCAGAGAAAACACCTTTGATAATTACCTGTCTATGGGCATTTTCATTTATAAAGATACAATTAGTCAAAGTAGCATACCTGAAGAATGAGATTTAACTTTCCTAACTTAATATGCTAAAGGTTATTTACCTCATCTAAACTGACTTGTTAGTGCATAGCACCCAAAACAGATACACATCTAGTTTATTTATTCACAATTCAGTTAGTAAATTAATTCACAGCATCTGCCACCATGACCACTAGCTTTTAGAAATGTCAAGTGTCTCTTCTCAAGGTGCCTAAACTAGAAGACTGGTTGCCTCATTCCAAGATAGCTAACATTTAAGCGCACACATCCCTGTACCACTTTTCTAGGATGCGATTGTATGTGAAATGTGGGTGCAGACAGCTGCATTCTGTAAACAGATAGGTCACCACTTGTCAGATGTCCTCCAGCTGTTATAGTTATACTCTTAACTCTTGCCAGTTTGCTGGCACTACTCTTTTGCACAATTCAGGTGAAGTAAGTTGAATAGATTGGATGGGCTCTTTAAGAAGTCTAATCTTATTTTGAATTAAGTATGTTAGGGATACCCAGGGCTAGGGAAAAATGAGTTAGTTTAATTTAAGTAATTTAAGAAGTAAGTTCTGAATAACTCAACACATTTTGGTTGGAAAATCGTGTATAAACAGCACAGGTAGATGATCAGTCACTCATATTCATGTTATAGTTGCAAATGAGACAGAATAAGAAGCTGGTTAATTTACTGTTGGCCCAAAAGTAACATCGTTATCCACCTCAAACCTGAAAGTTCCTCATCTCCCTCATCTTACAGAGGTCAAGCATTTTTGGAGCACTCATGAGCAGGACTGATGTTCACAGCAGTTCAGTGTTTATGTAATGTCAACTAGGTGAAGGTGAAGAATTTGGTCCTTCTTACATTACCTCATTTGCTGTAAATCCGTGGCCTTTTTAGACATTAACAGAACTATGGAAGCCTGGTCTCATATTGGTTTGCATCTCTCAGATGGATTCCCTGGTGTCTCCTGACATTTGAAATTTTAGCCAAGTTATTCCCAAACCTTCTCAATGGCCGGATCCTCTCCTCTCCTCGCCTCGCCTCGCCTTGCCTCGCCTCCCCTTGCCTCCCCTCCCCTCCCCTCCTGTATATAACACTTATTGTAAAAGATTAGTGTGTAGTTTGCATTTAAATATTCTGTACAGATCAGCAACATTATCAGAAATATCTCTGGGGAACAACTACAGATTATGAAAGTACTGAAGGCAGTTTTATATTAATACCGATTAAAAATATAATCTCTTAATGGTATTACACTATAAAAGTATTTTGCTTCATAGAATTCAGGAAATTCTAAGAGACTCATGATAAACAAAATTCTTGTCTCAATTCTTTGATTGAGACAAGCTGCAATCATACTGCAATATGCAGTGTGTCTCTAGTAAGTATCACTTAAAAATGAATAGTAGTCTTAAAGTGACTTTTTCTCATTACTACATATAAAATCCAGAAGAATAAGTTAAATATAGACATCTAAAATTAGATAACAGTCTCAGCCACAAAGTCCTGGAAAACAATTGTTTTTGTACATAGACAAAGCTTTAGGAGAAAGGTAGTCTTTGATGTTGTGAAGCATTTTAGTATCATCAGTGAAAATTATGATCTGCTGTTAAAATCCTTGCTTGATTTTATGCTTGAATGTGTTCATTGTACAGGCTAATATGTACAATAGACATGCCTACACTGCCAGATCAAGCAGGGACCCTGAACGCAGAATTTCTGATAATCCACACTACTTAGCTCTTAGGTCTCTTGTTCTGTGCTGCTCTGGTTAGCTCTCTTAAAGATAATTCTCATTTATGGTTCTGCAAATAATCCTCTCTGGGGACTGATTTCAAAAGTCAATGTGGAAGCAGCAGGAGATAAAAGTAAGTTTGGTTCATACAGAGTTTGATTTATCTAATGAATCATAGAATCATAAAATCACAGTATGGTTTGGGTTGGAAGAGACCCTTAAAGATCTTCTAGGTCCAGCCCCCTGCCATGGGCAGGGACACCTCCCATCAGACCAGGTTGTCTACCCTCTTTTAACATAAAACCATTATTTCTTGTCCTATTACTCCACTCCCTGGTAAAGACTTTCTCTCTCTCTCTCTCTCTCCCCCCCCCCTTCCTGTAGGCTCCCTTTAAGTACTGGAAGGCTTCTATAAGGTCTGCCCAGAACCTTCTCTTCTCCAAACTGAACAACCCCAACTCCCTAAGTATGTGTTCATAGGAAAGGTGCTTCAGCCCTCTGAGCATCCTCATGGCCCTCCTGTGGATTCACACTAATAAGTCTATGTCCGTCTTGTGCTAGGGGCCTCAGAGCTGAATGCAGTACTCCAAGTGGGGTCTCATGAGAGCAGAGGGGGAGAATCACCTCCTTGCCCTACTGGTCATGATTCTTTTGATGCAGCCCAGGATATGGTTGGCTTTCTAGGCTGCAAACACACATTGCTGGCCCATGTTGAGCTTCTTGTTAACCAACAGCTCAAGGTCCTTCTCCTCAGAGCTGCTCTCAATACTCTCCACCCAGCCTATGTTTGTGTTTTGGATTGCCCCAGCTCAGATTTCAGGACCTTGCACTTGGCCCAAAACACTATCTTGGGCCTGGAAAGACAAGTATTGTGGCGTCATGGTACACCAGAGAGAATTGAGTCTGACAATGGGAGTCATTTCCGAAACAATCTTGTTACCTCCTGGGCAAAGAGGCATGGTATTGAGTGGGTGTACCACATCCCTTATCACCCACAAGCCTCTGGGAAGGTTGAAAGGTACAATGGACTGTTAAAGACTATGTTACGAGCATTAGGTGCTGGGACGTGGAAACAATGGGACACAAATCTACCAGAAGCCACTTGGCTAGTTAACAATAGGGGGTCTGACAGCCGTGCTGGTCCTGCCGAAACAAAACTCCTACACACTGTAAAAGGAGCTAAAGTTCCCGTAGTGCATATAGGAAGGTGGATGGGGAAGACAGTGTGGGTTGCTCCTGCCTCGGGAAAAGGCAAACCCACTCATGGGATTGTCTTCGCCCAAGGACCAGGGTATACCTGGTGGGTCATGCAAAAGAATGGGGATATCAAGTGTGTGCCTCAAGGAGATTTGACATTGAGAGAAAACTAATCTATAATCTAAGTTATATGTTGTAGGAAGATGCTGTAGGATCAACGACAGGTCAACTTTGCAAGGAGCCGGGCAGTGCAACAAGGACTTGAGCTAAGCTGGTGCTGGTGTCCAGACATCCAACTCCGCCTGCCTTGAGTGGCCACTTTGGCAGATGAAGACCTAATCATCAACAGTTCTTATGAACATTTTCCAAGAAAGACCTATGGAATGAAAAGATACACCTGCCTATTAATCCTGTCCTGTTAAATCCTTGTCCTGTTAAAGGACAAGGAATAATGATGAGAATGCTTGTATGCTAAAATATGGGGATCTGAGTGTGACACAAATGTTATGGAATAAGGGGTGGAGGTTGTACTGGGTCTGGCTGGAATGTTAACTTTCCCGGAAGCAGCCCATACAGTGCCGTACTCTGTACTTGCAGCTGGAACAGCAGTGTTATCACACCAGTGTTCTGTCTACTGCTGAGCAGCAGTGGCACAGCATTGGGCCTTTCTCTAACCCTCCTAGGGGGTGGGCAAAAAGTGAGGAGAGAAACATCACTAGGGCAGCTGACCTAAACCAATCAAAGGGATATTCCATACCATGTGATGTCACACTCAGCAATAAAAGGTGGAAACAGGAAGAAGAGGGGAGGGGTGGGCTCTCGTTGGGAAACGTCGGTCCTCCTCCCAAACACCGGCTGCGTGCGTTGAGGCCTTGCTTCAAGGACACGGTCAATCATCACTCATTTGTGGGAAGTAGAGAGTAATTTCTTTCCTCTGCACTTCCACATAGCCTTCATTTATTTTGTTTGTTTGTTTTCCTCCCTTCTTTTTATTTTTCCTTTTCCCCTCCCTTTTCCCTTTTCCCTTTTTATTTCCCCTTAGTTAAATTGTTTAGTTCATGGTAGTCTTTATTTAATTATTATAATTATTTCCCTTTAATTAAATTATCCTTATCTCAACCCGTGAGTTGTTCTTTGCTTTACTTCTCCCCCTCCTCATCTAAAGGAGGGGGAGTGAGAGAGCAGTTGTGGGGTTTAGCTGCCCAGCACGGTAAAACCACCACAGACTCTTGGGCATGTGGGCATCTACATGATATACTTTAACATCCAGGTTTTCTACCCGGGCAGCAATATCTTGCCACAGGGTAGCAGCCCAGATAGGTTTACCTCTGCGCTGCCAGTTGCTCTGTTTCCATTGCTGCAGCCACCCCCACAGAGCATTTGCCACCATCCATGAGTCAGTATAAAGATACAATGCTGGCCATTTTTCTCTTTCGGCGATCTCTAGGGCTAGTTGTATGGCTTTTACTTCTGCATACTGACTCGACTTGCCTTCCCCTTCCATGGCCTCCACAACTCGTCGTGTGGGACTCCACACAGCAGCTTTCCATTTCCGATGGCTCCCTACCACACGGCAGGATCTGTCAGTAAACAACACATACTGCTTTCTGTCTTCTGGCAACTCATTGTATGGTGGTCCCTCTTCAGCACGGGTTACCTCTTCTGTTGGCACTCCGAAATCTCTGCCTTCCGGCCAGTCCATAATCTCTTCCAGGATTCCTGGGTGATTAGGTTTTCCCATTCGAGCCCACTGTGTAATTAACGCTATCCACTTACTCCACGTAGCATCAGTTGCATGGTGTGTAGTGGGAATTTTCTCTTTTAACATCCAATGTAACACAGGTAGCCACGGTGCCAAGAGGAGCTGTGCCTCTGTACCCACAACTTCTGAAGCAGCTCGAACACCCTCATATGCTGTGAATATTTCTTTTTCAGTTGGGGTGTAATTGGCTTCTGATCCTCGGTAGCCCTGACTCCAGAAGCCCAGAGGTTGACCTCGAGTTTCTTCTGGGGTTTTCTGCCAAAGGCTCCAGGTGAGGCCATGCTCCCCAGATGCTGCAGTGTAAAGTATGTTTTGCACAGCTGGTCCGGTACAGACAGGCCCAAGGGCTACTGCACGAGCTGTTTCTTGTTTGATTTGTTCAAAGGCCTGTTGCTCAGGGCACCACTTGAAATAGTTTATCTTTCGAGTCACTTGATATAGAGGACTCACAAGCTGACTATAGCCTGGCACATGCATTCTCCAGAATCCCACAAGGCCTAGGAAAGCTTGTGTTTCTTTTTTGCTAGTTGGTGGAGACATTGCTGTTATTTTATTGATCACATCCATTGGAATATGGTGACCTCCATCCTGCCATTTTACCCCCAAGAACTGGATTTCCTGTGCAGGCCCCTTGACCTTACTCTGTTTAATGGCAAAACCAGCTTTCAGGAGAATTTGGATTACTTTCTTCCCTTTCTCAAAAACTTTTTCTGCTGTGTTGCCCCACACGAGGATGTCATCAATGTACTGAAGGTGCTCAGGAGCTCCCCCTTGCTCCAGTGCAGACTGGATCAGTCCATGGCAAATGGTAAGGCTGTGTTTCCACCCCTGGGGCAGCTGATTCCAGGTGTATTGGATATCCCTCCAAGTGAAAGCAAACTGTGGCCTGCATGCTGCTGCCAAAGGGATGGAGAAAAATGCATTAGCAATATCAATTGTGGCATACCACTTGGCTGACTTTGACTCTAGTTCGTACTGAAGTTCTAGCGTGTCCAGCACTTCAGCACTCAGCGGTGGTGTGACTTCATTCAGGCCTCGATAATCCACTGTTAGCCTCCACTCGCCATTAGACTTTTGCACTGGCCATATAGGACTATTAAAGGGTGAGCAAGTCTTGCTGATTACTCCTTGACTCTCCAGTCAGTGAACCAACTCATGGATGGGAATCAGGGAGTCTCGGTTAGTCTGATATTGCCGTCAGTGCACCGTTGTAGTAGCAATTGGTACCTGCTGTTCTTCAACCTTCAGCAATCCTACAACAGAAGGGTCTTCTGAAAGGCCAGGCAGGGTAGACAGCTGCCTAATCTTCTCCGTGCTCAAAGCAGCTATGCCAAAAGCCCACCGGTATCCTTTTGGATCCTTGAAGTACCCTCTCTTGAGGTAGTCTATGCCAAGGATACACAGAGCCTCTGGGCCAGTCACAATGGGATGCTTTTGCCACTCATTCCCAGTTATACTCACTTCAGCTTCCAGTACAGTTAGTTGTTGGGATCCCCCTGTCACTCCAGAGATACAGATGAGTTCTGTCCCTTGGTAGCCTAATGGCATTAAGGTACATTGTGCGCCAGTGTCCACTAGAGCATTGTATTCTTGTGGTTCTGATGTGTTAGGCCATCGGATCCACACAGTCCAATAAATCTGGTTATCCCTCTCCTCTACCTGGCCAGAGGCAGGGCCCCTCTAGTCCTGGTTGGAGCGTCTGCCACTTAATTCTTGCAAATGAGAAGCAGAGGTCCCTTCATCAGGGTCAAGAATACTATCTTCTACTGCCTCTGGGGTACTGCCCAATAGAAACCGGAGCAGCATTTCTCTTAGGAGCCCCTCTTCTTGCTGCTGTATTTCCTTTCAGTTCACGTACCCAAGCAGCTAGGGTTGAAGTAGGTACACCATCCCATTTCCTCATATCTTCCCCATGGTCATGGAGATAAAACCACAAGGTGCCACGTGGTGTGCGTCTTGGGTACTCTCTCTCTTGAGCAGGCAAATGCTGATTCTTAGTGGCTGAAGTATCACTCCGTCTAGATGAGGAGGGGGAATATGGGGAATATGCTCGTTCCACAAGCTGGTCAAGTCTTTCAGGCAGTTTCTCCAGAGCTGAGACACAGGACTGTAGCCGAGCAGAGAGATTGTCTTCATATTTTTGAAGCTGGCAGGATAGATTATACACTGTTGGTCCCATCCCCTCATCCCAGTTAAATACTGCTGTGTACTGGCATGTGCCGATGGTGCACTCCGCACAAATTTACGCCACATGGATGTTGTGCACTGGACTTCATCGGGGTCTTGAGGTGTCTGGGCATTGTCCAAATCACTATAAATCATCTCCCGCACAGCTAATTCCTGCAGATGCTGGAGACCTTTATCCATAGTGGTCCACTTGCCTACGTGATGTACAATATCTTCCTTATGGGGATATCTTTCTCTCACAGCTGCCAGGAGTCGTCTCCAGAGGCTGAGGGCCTGTGCTCCTCTCCCAATTACTTTGTCAATTACCCTTTCTCTAGAGAGGGATCCCAGCTGCTTGGCTTCATTACCTTCTAATTGTTGGCTATTGGCCCCAGCATCCCAGCATTGAAGCAGCCAGGTGAGGATGTGTTCACCTGGGCGTCGACTATAATCACAGAATCACAGAGAATCAAAGAATTTCTAGGTTGGAAGAGACCTCAAGATCATCGAGTCCAACCTCTGACCTAACACTAACAGTTCCCACTAAACCATATCCCTAAGCTCTACATCTAAACGTCTTTTGAAGACTTCCAGGGATGGTGACCCAACCACTTCCCTGGGCAGCCTGTTTCAATGTCTAACAATCCTTTCGGTAAAGAAGTTCTTCCTAAGATCCAACCTAAAACTCCCCTGGCGCAACTTCAGCCCATTCCCTTGTCCTGTCACCAGGCACGTGGGAGAACAGACCAACCCCCACCTCACTACAGCCTCCTTTAAGGTATCTGTAGAGAGCAATAAGGTCGCCCCTGAGCCTCCTTTTCTCCAGGAAATAATCCTTTTGTATTTCTCGCAACTCACTCAGGGTAACCATTTCTTGTAACTCACTCAGGGATAAGGATCGAGTGATTTCTGATTCCTTTATGATTTCCATTTCTTCTTCCTGCTGTTTTTGTGATGCCTCTGCTTTAGAGGTGCCTGCCATTTCCCCTTCTCCCTCCTTCTTAGGAGAGGCTTCTTCCCTTACTAAACAAGCTGACCTCCGTTTCCATTGTTTTGACTTGACTATGGGGGCGACTGGTACCATAGTCGGTTGGTCCTCTAGGTCAGCCACAGCATGTGTTACTTGGTCATCAGATTCAGACTTCCTCTCTTCAAGTTGCTGGATGATGTTAAACAGTGTTTGATAGGAATAAGCCAGGACCCAGCACAATGCTGCAAGCTGTTGTTCTCCGGCATTATCAGGGTCAGGACATACGACTCTCAAACATTCTACCAGGTTTTTAGGATTTAGCACTTGCTCAGGGGTGAAGTTCAAAACTATTGGAGGAGACACCCGTGACAGGTATCTGCCAACATCATCCCACACACCTTGCCACTCGCCACAAGATGGTTTCGAGACAGATTCCCAAGTAAGTTTTCTAAACAATCAACTAATCTTAGAGAGAAAATGAAAGCTGTTATTCAGAATTAGAAATAGCAATACATGGGTTACACATGGATCTTCAAAATACTCCTAAACTGTTGTAATTAGCCCACTGTGAAAGAAAGGAAAGGTACCATTCCTGATATTATTAATAAACTGGTATCCAGATGAGGAGAGGAAGCCAGTGTAGTTCTGAATATTCCCTAAAAGATAGTTTCCACGAGACCCAAATGATAACAGCGCAGAGCCTGAATTCCAGATTAAACTCAAGGTCAGTGCTTGGCAGCACAGCAAATTAAAAAAAATGAACACAGATTGTAGCACTTTGTTGGACTGGATATATAAGAGAAAGGAGAATATGACACGGATTGCATGACATATGATCAAAGCCATTATTAACAGGACACTGAACATGGTTACTAGCAAGTAAGTGTGTTAGCTGTACGCGTTTTAATCAATTCTATTGTTATCTCAACCCTTTGGGCCCCACGTTGGGCACCAAAAAGGACTGTGGTGGTTTTACCGTGCTGGGCAGCTAAACCCCACAACTGCTCTCTCACTCCCCCTCTTTTTAGATGAGGAGGGGGAGAAGTAAAGCAAAGAACAACTCACGGGTTGAGATAAGGATAATTTAATTAAAGGGAAATAATTATAATAATTAAATAAAGACTACCATGAACTAAACAATTTAACTAAGGGGAAATAAAAAGGGAAAGGGGAAAAGGGAGGGGGAAAGGGAAAATAAAAAGAAGGGAGGAAAACAAACAAATAAAATAAATGAAGGCTATGTGGAAGTGCAGAGGAAAGAAATTAGTCTCTGCTTCCCACAAATGAGCGATGATTAACCACATCCTTGAAGCAAGGCCTCAACGCACGTAGCCGGTGTTCGGGAGGAGGACCGACGTTTTCACAAGGAGAGCCCACCCCTCCCCTCTTCTTCCTGTTTCCACCTGTTATTGCTGAGTGTGACATCACATGGTATGGAATATTCCTTTTGGTTGGTTTAGGTCAGCTGCCCTAGTGATGTTTCATTTCTCACTTTTTGCCCACCCCCTAGGAGGGTTAGAGAAAGGCCCGATGCTGTGCCACTGCTGCTCAGCAGTAGACACAACACTGATGTGATAACACTGCTGTTCCAGCTGCAAGTGCAGAGTACAGCACTGCTGCAGCAGGCTGCTGCAGGGAAAGTTAACATTCCAGCCAGACCCAGTACAGCCCCACAGCTTGGTGTCATCACCAAACTTACTGAGATGCACTCGGTTTCACTGTTCATGGCACTGACAAAAATGTTAAACAGATGAAGAGAGAAGAACTGGGAAACAGAAAACCTGAGAGGAAACTTTTTTTCCCCCTGTCTTCTATGCAATAAAGGAAGACCTTGCCTACAGTGCCTCTGAGCAAAAGCCTCTGGCCTGTGGATGATTTGCATATTTTATTCTTTCCAAGGAACAAGTATAATTAGCTGTTCAGTGCTCTTCTTTTTACTGGCAATAGAGAGGAACTTGCTTGTAAAGGATTTTTTTTTTTTTTTTTTTTTTTTTTTTTTTTTTTTTAATGTATATATTTAAGTTGGGGTTCCAAGTCTTGAAGCTTGCTCTAGCCTATAATCATGTATGATAATCAAGCTTTCAGATGCTATTTTCCTACAAGCTATGGAAATTTGGGAAATCTTTCTATGCATCATTTGTGGGCTCTAGCTGATATCACACTAATTAAACTGATGTGTGATGAAATTACAATAGGCTAACGTGACTTTTGATGTTGCTTCTCCTTTCCACAGCAGGGCAGCCTACACTGATTTCTTCGTCCTGGCACTGAGCTATAGGATTCTGAATTCACACAAGGGTGTCAGATGTGAGCTGTGCACTTGGAAAGATGTGTCATAAAGCCCGGAACTAGAAGAAATGCTCACATTCCAAAGATGTACAGCAAATGTGATCCCATAAAATGTAAGCATGATCTACTGGAGAGCATCTAGGCAGGGACGGAGTTTTCTGGATCTGTGTGGATCTGACACAAGTTAGAATCAAACTTAGACTACCCATTTTTTAAGAATTTGGGTTATTTTATTTTTACTTTACCATGTATTCTTAACACACTACCTAAATAATTCCTTTCATTATCCTTAGGACATTGAAAAAATACAAGGACCTTTAGCAAAGGGAAGGTTGTGAAGACAACCTGACAGAGGCAAAAACACCAGGGCAGAACATGAGTTATTTAAGGTAAACTGTAACCTGAATACAACAAACAAAGAAGTAATGAAATGGTTTTTGCACAGAAATTATAAGGACGAAATGTATGCCAATTTTTAAATGGTGCCACAGAATTTATGAAAGAGATTACAGGCCGTTGGGACCTGTAATGACCTAAGTTCCTATTCGTTGTTTTTTTTTTTTTTTTTCTACATAAACTGGGTAGTTTAGCTGCTTAGTTATGTATATGCAAGGCTAATCATGCTTTTGACTTTGAAGAAATAAATCAATGTATAGTGATGTTTTCTTCCTTTCTTTTTTCCTTTTTTCTTTTTCGCATGTGTGGTGGAGGAAGGTGGAGGCGGGGGAGAGTTAACAAGCCAATCACTTCTCCAGTATAATATATATCCCTCCCATTACCTAGAAAAATGAGTTGCTTGGAAAAGACAAATATGACTTATTCTTCTGAAACAAACTATTTCTTTTTACATTATTGATTAGCTTTTAAGCTTTTGGTCATTCTATAATGTGGTTGGAAAGCATGGCAGAACTCATAAATGTATTCTTGTTTGCTTGTGCTTTTTTTTTTTTTTTTTTTTTCCTCAAAATATACAAAGCACATGCATTTTCTCCAGATCTAGTGAACTTGTCACTGGAGGCAAGTAAGAACAGATTCTCATAAGCGAGCCTGGCCTGGCTCCATCAGTGCACAGGCTGAAGAAGGGACTGTGAGGAGTCATACTTTCACCTATCTCTGCAAGGCTTGTGTGATGCAGGAGTACCTGTTCTGTGTAAGTGCTTGAGAAGGACAAAAAGGAGACCATGCAAACATAGGTATAATAATGTGTCCTTGAAAATAAATACATAGATAAATAAATAAACAAATAAACAAAACAAAACAAAACCCCGTAGTTTGCATCTTAACAGAGTCTTCAAATCCCTGGGAAATTCTGGTACTGAGAACCTTTCTAACATGTACTCTGGCATAATCTGGCCCATGGCCAGGATCTTAATGTTTTCAAAGAATCCTATACAACAAATACATTTGGGGTACAATTTTAATTCATATAGTACTTCTGAACTGCAATGTAATTTCACCTGAATGTTCCTAGGTTGCACATTTTATCAGCAGAAAACTGGAAGATTCTGCAATATCTTTTTAGTCTTTAAATCCTTTAACTCCTGTATACTAGCATATTTACAGAGCACAGTACTCATTTCTAAGCAGTATTTGCTTATTTAGGACCAGCTGCTTCCTGACTCAAAATGCCATTTAAACAAGTAATCCTAGCTCCCTGGTAGCCTTACTATTTGCCCTTTCAGTAAACCTTTATTTTTCCTTCTGGCATGTCAGCACTTGCACTCTCACCTGCAGTTCAGATCAGCTCCTGGTGCCTCAGAAAGCTGCTGCTCTGCTGTGAGAAGCATGATCATAAAAATAATTTAGCGTTCATTAGCAGCAGTTGTCCTATTCCCACTCCCAGTCAACCCTGAAATTGATATTCTTCATCTGATCTGCATAGGTCATCTGGCAGGTCACTGCCTGTGTTGCATTAAACCACTGTTTTTCCACTAACCTGGCTAACAAGGTTAACTGGAAATGTGACAGGCAGAAGAGAGAAGTTGGACACATGGCTCATATTATTTGCTTTAGAAACCAGTGGAGGTTTCTCTGTGGCAAGAACATATGCATAAATGATTTTTGACTCAGTCAAAATAATCTTAGTTTCTAAGATTTTTTTCTGACTGTCAAAACTCTTGAAAGACCCAGCCATGGGTCTACTACTGCAAACTCATTATGAAATAAATTGTTTGCCTGAAAGGAAAAGAAAAAAGAAAATCTATTTTCCTCAGTGGCGAGACTTGAGAGTATAGTTTTATATATGTAACTAACAGTATACCATCTGCCTTTGCTGCTCCTTTGAGCCTAGTCCTTCTACTTGTGTCTTTAACAGATGACAAACAAACAAACAAAACCTACGTTCTTCTTGGGCACTGTAAAATAGTAACAATTAAAACGTGAATAATAATAATTAATGAAGCACACATGGTGCAGAAAGTCTGCAGTCTGAATAGGCTGCTTATTCTGCAGGGTGTCTGTGCACATTTGGTCTTAAAAGAAATCATCTACAGGCACTCCATTAGACGCCTGGAGCTATGGTCACCAGTCTTGGGAGGGTAGTGTTGGGAGTAAGTGACACACTGCAGCAAATGATTCTCTGCATCAGTTTCTGCTTTTCAGTTGTTACTGACAATAAGCAATTTTAGTAGGTGGACTACCAACCAGCATACGGATAAAGTTGTTTTTTAAATGTAAAATTTGTTCAAAGCTAGTTACTCTTTTTTTCAACTATTATGGTTGCATCTCTAAAGCCAAAGTGAAAAATCAGTTTGTTGCAATTCCTAACTGTGTTCCAGCCAATCTTTTTACAGCTATGCTAGTTTAAAGAAATCTGTTACTTCACATACTTGTCAATGGAAGTACCAACTTAATGGAAGAGATCTGGGAAGAATCTGCTGGGAAAAAAAAAAATATGTCACATTTCTAAGCTGTAATATGTGCTGATGGAAGTGGGGTTATGAACTCTGATGGTGATCTCTGAGTCTTTAGCCAATTGGCATACCGTATGAATAAGAATAAGACATAGGCTTCTTTGACATATACAGGCAAATTGACCCAATTTATTTAGACAGAGGGCTGTTTAGCTACAGACCGAAAATAGACCTCCTCTAGACTTACTCCACCAGTCCATTCAGCACAAACGCATCCTGCTCCCATCTTGAGGAAGCAGTAGACGGCGATGAGGTCGCTCCGCAGCCTTCTCTTCTCTAAGTTCAACAACCCAAGTTACCTCAGCTGCTCCTCGAGCTGCTCCCTCTAGACCCTTCACCATCTTTGTTGGCCTCCTTTGGATACCCGGTACTTTTTTTTTCTTTCTGTACCCTCCTTCTACTGCAGTGCCCCAAACTGCTGACTCCTATTCAACTTGCCCTGGAGCAGAACCCCCAGCTCCTTTGCTGTGGCGCTGCTCTGCATGCAGCCTCTCATCCCCCAGTCTGCATGTATATTCAGGATTGCCCCTTCCCAGGGGCAGAGTCCAGCACTTGCTCTTGTTGAACTTCATACAGTTGATGACTGCCCGGCACTCGAGTCTGTCACGATCGCCCTGCAAGGCCGCTCTACCCTCGAGGGAGTCACCAGCGCCTCCCAGTTCAGCGTCACAGTTTTAGCGTTGCCTACTCAAAACACTTTCAAGTCCTGCACGCGAGTCGTTTATGAAAACATTGAAGAGAAGTGGACCGAAAATGGGGCCCTGGGCAACCCCACTAGTGGCTGGCCAGCAGCCTGATGTAACCCCATTTGCCATAACCCTTTGAGCCTGAGCCTTCAGCCAATCGTTCAGCCATCATACTATGCGTTGATCTAGCTGTGGGCGCAACGTTTTGCCCAGAAGGATACTGCGTGAAGCGGTATCCAAAGCTTGGCTGAAATCCACAAAGATGACATCAGCTGGCTTCCCTAGGTCAACTAGATGGGAAAGCTCGTTGTAAAAGGAAAAGAAGTTTGTTAAGCACGACTTTCCCCTCAGGAACTTGTGTTGTCTAGGACTGAGGACTACAGTGTCTTTCAGGTGTTTTTCAGTGACTCCTAGAAGAACTTTCTCCATAGGTTTAGCTGGCCCTGAGGCGAGCCTGACAGGCCTGGAATTAGCACGTCTTGGGCACAGCCTTGGGCAGCGTGCTCTAGGTGGCCTTGCTGGAGCAGGGAAATGTCTGCGTGTCTCCCCCCAAAGTGCTGCACAGACAGGCGCGGACAGAGTGGATGTTAACACAAACAGTTTATTGGCATCTGCATGGGCTGAAGCTCCTGGATGGAATGGAGTCTGCCCAAGGGTCTGGCTGGTCAGTGCCCGGCTGCGCACAGGTGTCTGTGTTGCGCTGCTGGAGAAAGTGGTGTTGTGTGGCTGCGCCGGGCTGCAGCCGAAGCTGTGCGCGGCCTACTCCAGACTCAGGAAGCTGTCCGAGCCATCTATCTGCACCCCAAGCGTGATCTCGATGGAGAGGGTGCTCTTGGAGGCGTTGGCCAGCTTGATCTTGCAGGAGCGGCGGGAGGGCAGCAGCGTCAGGCGGCAGTGGCGCGACCGCGGCAGAAGCTGCCAGGCTGCTTTCACCAAGTCCTGGAACCAGCGCGTGGTTTCCTCCACATTGAGGTAGGAGCCCGTGCAGAGGGTGTGTAGGAGGCTGGGTTCCTGCCTTCTGCTCAGCTCGTCCTCGGAGTGGTGGAGGAAGCACAGCATGTCCCCCAGCAGCCGCTCCCTCACGCAGGTGCACTGCAGGTCCACGCGCAGTCCGGGCTTCCTCGTTGCTCTCTTCCCCACGGCACCGAGTTCCGGGTGGAAGGCGTGTCCAGGGGGAGGCCTCAGGGGCACGAGCAGGCGGTAGAGGACGTCGTCTTCGCGGGCACTGCAGCCTTCGTAGAGGCAGCCCACACCGATGGCTGGCTGCAGCTGTGGCTTGAAGGGACACTTGCTGCAGAGTCCTCGGCAGGCCCCAAGAAGTTCGTCCACCAGCTCCTCCACCACCTTGCACTTGTCAGCCATGGACGGCGCCGGCCGCTGGCTGCAATCAGCCCAAACCCTGCCCAGATGCCAGGTGTCGTGCGAGTCACCGTCTTGGTCCGCATCACCGTTGTCCTTCGTTTTCCTTGTAGGGCTGCCCTGCTTGCTGCGGCTGCCCGGCTCACGGCTCCTTTTCTTGAGCCACCGGCAGAGCCCAAAGAGCAGCACAAGGAGGTCAAGCAAGGCCCAGAGGTGCCACTGCTGCAAGGCAGTGAAGAGCAGAGCTCCCAGGACCCCCCGGCGCTGCTCCAGTCTCTGCTGCTCCATCTCTCGCAGCAGCCGAGCCATGCCCTGACTCAGCTGCTCTGCATGCTCTTGCATTCTCTCTTGCATCTCCGCATCCATGTGATCATCCACCAACCACGGCTTCTGGGCAATGCCCAGCACAGCCAGGGCAAGGAAGATCAGGCGAGCCATAGCCAGCAGGAGGTGCGAGCTGCGCTCACGGACGGCCCAGGCCACAGTGGGGTGGCGCTACCTGCTGCTGGCCCTGATGACAGCTCCCCCGCTGTGACCCGCCCTTTGTGCTGTCACCGGCGTCACAGCCGCATCACAGCAATCCCCCTGGCCTCGCATCGCTAAGTTCGTGTGAAGGTCCTTGCAGCTCTTGGACATGAGAAGGCTTAGCATGTCACACGCAAGCTCCCTAAACCAGCGACAAATTGCATCTGCTCTTAATATGTGACGCAAAACATACTTGCTCTTACTCCTTCAGATAGAAATGCTATTTCTTGAATTGCTTTGGGGTAAATTATCAAGGTGAAAAGAACATCTCCTGGTGAACGTTGCAGAACTAAATAGAGAGAGAGTGAAAAGCCATCCGCACATAGAATACTAGGCTACCCCGAGTTGGAAGGGACCCATGAGGATCATTGAGTGCAACTCCTCGGTCCACACAGGACCGTCCAACTATCAAGCCACACGTCTGAGAGCATTGCCCGAATGCCTCTTGAATTGCAGCAGACTTGGTGCTGTGACCAGTTCCCTGGGAAGCCTTTTCCAGTGCCTGACCACCCTCCCAGAGAAGAACTGTTTCCTCACACCCAGCCCGAACCTCCCCTGTCGCAACTCCGTGCCGTTCCCTTGGGTCCTATTGCTGCTCACCAGAGGAGAAGTCAGCACCACCGCCTTCCGCTCCCATCTTGAGGAAGCAGTAGACGGCGATGACGTCGCTCCGCAGCCTTCTCTTCTCTAAGTTCAACAACCCAAGTTACCTCAGCTGCTCCTCGAGCTGCTCCCTCTAGACCCTTCACCATCTTTGTTGGCCTCCTTTGGATACCCGGTACTTTTTTTTTCTTTCTGTACCCTCCTTCTACTGCAGTGCCCCAAACTGCTGACTCCTATTCAACTTGCCCTGGAGCAGAACCCCCAGCTCCTTTGCTGTGGCGCTGCTCTGCATGCAGCCTCTCATCCCCCAGTCTGCATGTATATTCAGGATTGCCCCTTCCCAGGGGCAGAGTCCAGCACTTGCTCTTGTTGAACTTCATACAGTTGATGACTGCCCGGCACTCGAGTCTGTCACGATCGCCCTGCAAGGCCGCTCTACCCTCGAGGGAGTCACCAGCGCCTCCCAGTTCAGCGTCACAGTTTTAGCGTTGCCTACTCAAAACACTTTCAAGTCCTGCACGCGAGTCGTTTATGAAAACATTGAAGAGAAGTGGACCGAAAATGGGGCCCTGGGCAACCCCACTAGTGGCTGGCCAGCAGCCTGATGTAACCCCATTTGCCATAACCCTTTGAGCCTGAGCCTTCAGCCAATCGTTCAGCCATCATACTATGCGTTGATCTAGCTGTGGGCGCAACGTTTTGCCCAGAAGGATACTGCGTGAAGCGGTATCCAAAGCTTGGCTGAAATCCACAAAGATGACATCAGCTGGCTTCCCTAGGTCAACTAGATGGGAAAGCTCGTTGTAAAAGGAAAAGAAGTTTGTTAAGCACGACTTTCCCCTCAGGAACTTGTGTTGTCTAGGACTGAGGACTACAGTGTCTTTCAGGTGTTTTTCAGTGACTCCTAGAAGAACTTTTTCCATAGGTTTAGCTGGCCCTGACGCGAGACTGCGTGCAATCAATGACCACTCTGTGGCTGGTGTTTAGGTCTGTAGCAACAGAACATGATGTCTCTAGGGCACAGAATATGCACATGGAAAACTTTGTGAAGACTTTTTTGAACTTTTAGAGTGTTTTATTTCTTAATTTTTGTTTTTGTTTTTTATTATTTCCAAAAATATCCTGGAATATCTTTGGGATGGAATAGAGAAGACTTTTAAGAAAACTTTTGGAATTGTAAGTAAGAATACCAATAAGTTATGATTAACTTTGTGTGATAACTGATGTGGTCAGAAATTCCTTCATCTTTTTGTTTTCCATTTTTGTCACAGCTGCTCAGTGAAGATACTCTCTGTTTTTCTGCCTTGTGGTAGAACTGCAGCTGTTCTCCAAAAGGCATTTTGACATTTTAGCACTGAATACTGCTCATCTGAAGGCAAGTCGAAGCATGACTGTAAAACGCTTATATTTCTGCAAAGTTGAAGAGACTAATTGTACTAACTTTCCTAATCCATGGCTTCTGTTCAGTAATGGACTAAGGTTCGCATATGGAAAGGACTAAAAATATTTGTGTTTGTAGCTGCATGTCCATTTAATCTCCTTTTCTGGCTAATTAAGCTAGAAGGAGCCATGAGGTTAGAAACAACTATTTCAAAAATCCTATACTGATGGAGGAAATCGAATCAAATACAACTCCAATAGTACATCTAGATTACTGACACCCAGAATTTCTTCAGCTGACATTAAAGCAATGAACATTCAGCTCTCATGGTCAAATGCCTTTTCCTCATGCTGATGTAATCTAATTGCAGAGTGAAACCCAGTTAGATGATGATTACCTACTTTCTAAGCCTACTCAGCAACTTCTGCTGTTACCCGAAGCAAATGACTTAGAAGTGAGTTCAAAGAACTGGAAAATGCATTTTTTTTAAGAGCACTTCTTTTTTATGTTTATTATATACGTTGCAATAAAATGAAAATTCCAAAATCCCTTTTGCTTGTTATCACAGGTTGTTTGACATTTTATTATCAGTGAAGGGGATTGATTAAGCTTCATGATTTTTACCGTAGATGTCTTGATTCCACAATCAAATACATCCTGCAGTATGAATACAGATAAATGTAGAAACATATAATTTGCTTATCGACTTCATGATGCAAATTCCAGTTGCCACATTCATAAAGCCCTGAGAGCTACATACTAAAATGCATTTCATTCATATTTGGAATTAGCCATGAATTTCTAATCTTCCATAGTTCATATCTAAATGGTTTCCTCTAGCTACCTAAAAATGCATTGGTCCGTATCCGCACTTCTCTTTATTAAAATTATAAAGCAAAGCATCTTTACGTTTAGCAGAAATGTTTATCAAACTACTACTACTACTACTACTACTACTACTATTATTATTATTATTATTATTATTATTTCATTTTATTTTATGGTTAAGTGATCATTACATAATAACTACTATTAAATGAATCTTTTTCTGAAGTCTTATTTGTATGGAGATTATGGCCTGAGCTGTAGGCAGGTTTTTGCTGAATGCTGTAATACAATATTTATTTTCAAGATAACTTTCTATTAGCAGTTTTCAATGTACCTATTTTAATTGGGGAAGAAAGTACATGCTTTCAGCCAATTTAACAACAAAATTTCCCATAAAAGTCTGTATAGAAATAGTCTTAGAAAATCTTTGGAGATCAGGAAAATACTGCTAGCATGGTATCTATATTAGAACGTGTGAGAGCTAACTTCCTTTACTGTGATGGAATCACAATAAAATACAATGACTGACAAATGAACATTTCTCTTGCTCTCTTCAGTTAATGAAGTCAGGCTCATTTAAATTATCTATATGATTTAAGTTACAATTTTCCCTATTTCATCTGGGACATTAGAGAATGGTTCCTACATAGCAGCAGTAAAGAACAAAAGGCTTTTTAAAAAAAAAAAAAAAAGAGGTAAAGAACACAAATATCTTCTTCCAGGAACCCACATTAGTGACTGGCCCAGGCAGGTAATGGGAATTTGTGATATCAGACCAGGCATCCAACTGATCAGTCAGTACAAACAACTTTGTCATGTGCTCCAGGCCTGCATGCTGATTAGAGGAAATATATCTTACTGAAGAAAATCAGCTTATAGAAACAAAAGGAACCACAGAGTCCTGTTACATACTGAGAAAAGTAAAGTAATGGTACAGTGCCTGTTAATTTTAAGGCAAGTTACAGAGGTATTGTAATGGGGAAAACAAGAAGCTTTCTCTTCTATGGGGAACTAATGACAGTTCTGGATGGTGAAATTATTTTATATATATATATATATATATAATATTGTATATATAAAATTGAGAGAAGTCAGCTTTTGAACAGAGCTCTAAAACCTCATCCATATCAACAGTGCACTAAATCTGGGGACTATTTCTGGTCCTTGTGGTGCTCTTTAAGGGCTTGTCAGAACAGCCCTTCTCCACCCACTATCAAGTGTGTCTTGCTCTGCTCCAGCAATTCAAGGGTGAGAAAGAGCTATCTGAGGGTTAAATTGATCCTAAACACTCAAAGATTCATTCAGCTACAGTTATGCTGCTTACAAAAGAATGGAATCTAAATTTTTCTTTGTTTCTGAGGTTTTTGTTTGTTTGTTTGTATTTCATGTTTTTCCTTTTTTTTCTTTTTTTCTTTTTTTTTTTTTTCCCTATGTATGTAGTTAGAATTTGTTTCTGCTTGATTGTGTTATATCTACCAGATCTGTCACTTAACCTATGTGCTGTATTAATGAAAATGCCATTTCAAATGGCTGTATATTTTTGCATCTTTATTTAAGTTATTTACTGCAGATGATAGTCTTCCTGAAATCGATCTGATGTCTCAAGCTGGTAACAAACTTTCTGACCCTTTACCTTCATTCTTTTTCCACTTGTTTTATTAACCAAAGCAGAACAAATATACATATGTATTGCGGGAGACCTCTAGGCTATTGGACTATTGTTTCCATAATCTTATTTTTAAAGGTCAAAATATTTTGCAATGTAACAGAGGTAAATGCATGGGGGAAATGAAACATTCTTAATATTCTTAAAACCTTGGAAGCATTGTACCTCTGCCAACAAATGTTGAAAGCTAGTGTCAACCTTTAATTCCAGCTAGAGAAGGAGACTCCACAACCTCCCTGGGCAGCCTGTTCCAATGCTCTGTCACCCTTACCATGAAGAAATTCTTTCACATGTTGGTGTGGAACTTCCTGTGGTCCATCTTGTGACCATTACTCCTTGTCCTGTCCCTGCAAACCACTGAAAAGAGGTTGGCCAAATATCTCTGTTTTCCAGAGAAGATACTGGTACTTTTAAATTAATCATCTGAAGACACAAAGACTACAGATTTTGATAACACTTCTGAAGTGTGTTGGACTCCATTATTCTGAAGAGTGCACATCAAAAATAGATACAAATCTGCATTAATATATACATGAATTTATTACAGTGATATTTGATGTAAGAATATGTTTTAAAGGACTGAAATATGGTTCTGTTTCAGTGCAACCTCCTTCAGTCAACCTCCTCTTCTCTCCATCACATAGATCACATAGAGAAATGATCTGGTACTACAGAATTCTCAGAAAGAAGTTAATATTCAAGGTCACCATTACTTATTTAAGATGCTCACTAAGAAAAAAAAAAAGAAAAAAAAAAAGAAAAAAAAAAGGTTTGTTATGTCTATAAACATTTTTGTATAAGAGGTAAAATTAATCAATTAATCTTTGGTTCACAAAAATTAACAGTAAGATATGTGGTGCATGAAAGTTGGATGTACCCTTTGCTTTTGTTGTCATAGAATGCTTTAATCACAATTCTTAAAGGATTTTAAAAGGAATAAAGCCACAAATTCTCTGGGCCAGTAAAAATAAAATAAATAAATAAAAAGTCTTACAACTTCATATTTAGAAGATGGCTTTCAATCCAAACAAACAAAGATAAAATCAGATCCAAAAAACCAGAGACTGGAGTCTGGGGAAAACAACCAAACAAGATTCAAAGTATTATACCCCTGAAGATATCCAACAAATATGTATTTTTTATTTGTTTTTATTTTTTTAAGAAATATTTTTTTACAATAATGATTTCATCTTCTGGTATATAATCGAGACTTACACCAAGCAATCAAGTTT
This sequence comes from Aythya ferina, assembly GCF_964211825.1. Taxonomy (NCBI): domain Eukaryota; kingdom Metazoa; phylum Chordata; class Aves; order Anseriformes; family Anatidae; genus Aythya; species Aythya ferina. Next base: position 75,540,439 of record NC_140296.1, read on the forward strand.
TGTGATCATCTTTCTGCAAAGGAAGTTGTAGAAAAACATACCCCTGGACTCATACAGTTTGGTGCTCAGGATTGAGTCCCACACAAACCTAGTCCAATGGGGCTGTTGAAATTCCTTGTACTGATGGAGCCATAATTTTTTTCAGTTTAATTTCCGTCAGTTTCCATCAGGAAAAAAACTCCAGTTTCAAAATTGAGCTTGTCTGGAGAAATAACTGGAATTCAGGTCAATGGCTTTACTGAAGATAAAGTTTTTACTAAAAACAAACAAACAAACAAACAATCAAACAAACAAAAAAACGACCACAAAAAAAAAAAAAAAAAAAAAAATCTGGTGTGACTTTCTGGCAGGCTTACTGTGAATCTGCCTCAGCCAAATGCTGTCCAGGAAATTCTTCCCTCTGTGCTCCACACACTGCAGCCATCAGAAGTGTTAAGGTAATTTGTGTCACCTCTACACAAATGAAGATAAACTTCACCACTGCAGGCTCCAAACACACTGTGGAGAGACTGTGACTCATCTATATTCTATCTTCATTCTTGAAGTTGAAATAAAAACAAAGTGCAGTTATTAGCAGTTTTGCTTCATTAGAAACACTTAGAGAAATCTAACCTGACTTGCTAGACACAAAATGCTTTTCGTAAAGGATAGCAGGAGGCCTTCTTTTTAACAGATCAGCCAGGGCTTGAACAATATTCAAATGACTGATATTCTGAGTATAAAAAATAAAATAAAATTTAAAAAAAAGCTTAGTCTGATAACTGATTTCTTTGATGGGAACCCTTTCTCTGAAATTCATACTTCTGGAATAAATCTATATTTTGCAAGCAATTATACAGTTTAATTAAGTTAAAATCCATGCAGCTTTCTTCTGGGAAACAAGGTTCTGCAGTGTTGCTTTTTATACCGTTTTTCAGATAGTTTCCTAAGATGGAGTGGAAGATTATGAAAGAACCAAGCAACTGCAAAATGGGATCAGAATATAGATTATTCAGAAATAATCATGCTTAGCATTTGCACAGGTTTTATAAAGTTTGGCTAAAAATGTCTGCTACATACTGACAATCTGTTTTTTCAAGTAAAAGGGCCATTCAGCCCTCAGAGAGAAAAAAAATATGTTTTTTTTTTTTTTAACCAAAGAGAGAAATTTTGAAACACATACACATTATCCCCCCCCAAAACAGCACAGCAGCTTCCTGCCTTCCAATTCCATCAACGTCCATTTTTTACTAACTCAAATTGTGTTTTTGTCAAACTTTAAAAAAAAAATATATATATATATATATTTAAAGACAATATTAAATATTCTGTATTTGCAGCACTACAGCTCTGTTTTTACTAACAAACTGACCTCTGACTTGATCTTCTATTGATAGAAGATTCATGTCAGGCTCTTAAATTAAGTAAATATTACCCTCCAAATCAATTTGGAGGTTAAGGAATGAATGCATTCAAGGAACCTTTCCCAATAATTATTTTGGCTGCCACCATTCTGTTTTGGAGACTAACAGAGCTTAATTGTATGGACACAGACCATTTCATGCCAGCTGGCTTTCATGCCAGAGAATTTCAGCCTGTTTAGTATATTACTTAGGCTAGCAAACTTGTTAGACCGTAACAGTGAAAATATTGAGACTATCATCTGAGTTTAAAATTTCCTAGCTGAGGACACAAAAAGCAAAACAAAAGAAACAACAACAAAACCCACCACCACTTTATTCATGACTGGCTTTCTTGTTAGTGTGTCAGTGACAGACTGAACTTCAGACCCTTAAAAATTCTTACTGAAATAAAGGTGTCTCTGCTGTTAGCTTTAAGAAGTCATTGAAAAGGCAAGAAAATCATAAAAGCCATCTAAGATGATGTTTGTGTGTTTCAAAGTGCTAACAAACTGGATTCTTAAACACAATGGGTGAATTAACAGAAGTCTTCTAAAAGTAAAAATGTCTCCTTTACATATCTGTTTTACCTTGACAGATCCTAACCCAAGTCCATAAGACGCTGTTATGGTTTAACCCGGCTGGCAGCTAAGCACCATACAGCCGTTCACTCACCCTTTCCCCCATAGTAAGATGGAAGAGAGAATTGGAACAAAACAAAACAAAACAAAACAAACAAACAAAAAATAAGTAAAAGTAAAAGCTTTCTGGTTGAGATAAAGACAGTTTATTTATTACAGATAATAGTACTAGTAATAATGTGTACAAAACAAGTGATGCACAATTCAACTGCTCACCACCCAGCCTATACCCGAACAGTGGTCACCCCCACTCACTCTGGCCAGCCCCCCCATATTAATTGTTCAGCATGACGCCATATGGTATGGAATACCCCTTTGGCCAGTTGGGGTCAGCTGTCCTGGATCTGTCCCCGACCAGCTCCTGCTACACCCTCAGCCTGCCCACTGTCAGGCCAGTGTGAGAAGCTGAAAAGTCCTTAGCGTAGACTGAAAAGGCTTAGTGTAAGCACTGTTCTGCAACAACTAAAATGTCAGTGTGTTATCAACATTATTCTCATCCTAAATCCAAAACACAGCACCATACCAGGTACTAGAGTACTAAATTAACTCTTTCCTAGCTAAAACCAGGACAGATGCTCAGGAAAAAATTTAGAGCACATGTCAGGGTGAATGCAAAGAAACTTTGAAAGCATGTTTATCCCTGTCCCTGTGTCCCATAACAGTGTCTCACAGTGCCCAGGGTCTCCACTGGAGCAAAGCAGCTTGCACAGTCTCTGCAGAAACTCCCACAAGCCCTAGAATTTCTGCTGAGCTCCCTGTGGTGGCCCACAGACAGAAGCAAAGCCTTTAGCTCCTTGTCTTGGAAGAGGGACTGCAGACAGCAGTACATGCACATGGTTTTCTTCCACTTATACATAGAAAGGGATCTTCTACACTAGAATAAAGGCCCTCTAAAGCCATTTTATACTGTTCAGTACTTTCTCTCACTTTGAACAGAGATAAGCAGTTAAGTAACAAAGCAGCGAAGTAGTGGCTTCTTCTGTAACAATGGAGAACTATCAACAATATTAGCTCCCATTCTGACACTTTCCTGTATTTACAATGAAAGGAAACACCTTGTTCTTCAGGAAGGATCATGCAAAAGTTAACATTGAAAGTTGACTTATGAGTGAGACTGCATTTCAGCAAGACAATTTTGCACTTCACCAGTCCTATACATTGTTTTATGCAATTAATTATAAGGGAAGTTAAGCATCCAGCTACTTATTTTTCTCTGTATACTTACATCTATATAGCTTCATAAACACACACATAATCTACGTCTAGTATATATAAACACATTCATATATACATGATAAATATACATATAACATGGATAAGTATATGTAATACATATGCAAATTAGTGAAAAATAAGTATTCTAATCATGTCTTAGTTAACTCACTATCAATATTCAGAAGAATAACCTGCCATGCCTAAACTGCTGGATTAATGATCGATATTTTAACCATATAAACCCAACTGATTGATTGACCAATGTTTTACAGACTGTTGCTTCCCTTCTCTGCTGGGCTGGTGAAAAAAATATCTTAGGAAGCTCTGGAGAGAAACAGAAGACAACTCAGAAGAGCTTATAAAGGAAAATTAAATATTTCTATTAGTATATATGCAAATACCTATATTACAAATAATATTTATAGAAACTAGTCTGTAATGAATTAAAGATGTTTAGCTCAGTTAACAAGCTGGATATTTCACAAATTTTTGTTTCAAACTATTAAAAACTATAAATATACTAATTTAGTGGTCTAATCTAAAATACAACTGAGACATATCTCAACTAATATTATTATCATAAGGACCTCACTGTCTATGGAGGGAAAAATAAATAAATAAAAAACATGAATATTGAAGATCATTGTAGCTAATTAGCAGAAGGAAAAAATAAATAAATTTATTACATTATTTTCAACAGCAATTGATTCCAGAAGAAATTTGCAGTTCCTGAACCTCTCTTGAAGAGGAGTTCCCTTCTAAAAACTTCATATCTTTACTGTGAATAATAATTTTAGCTTAAAGTTTTAGATATCAGTTTCATATTCAAGAATTTTCATATCTTTTAAGATGTAGCTTTTAGTCTTCTATTCAGAAATCTTGTTGAGTGAAATCTTGAAATCTGACGATCTTTTTCTAAGGTATTATTTGTAATTATTTCAATGCTGGGAATGTGACAAAATTGAAAGTTAAAATATCACAGACTTTCAAAACAGCCTACTGCAAATTCTGGAAGACATTACCTGAGATCTGGAACAAATTTTGCATAATGAATCATGGAATCATTTACATTTGAAATACAATGTGACTGATATCCATGTAATTTTGTTTCATGTATAATCATTATAGAATGAATAAAGAACATTTTTTTTTAGAAAGTTGAACTCAAACATATGAAAAACATGACAAAAGCTAGTACTTCTAATGATGTTTTAATGACTATTCCTTACACTCCAGTTTAACCTTGAATATTTATAGCATTAGAGACTATTATAGCATCATACAGGTGTTAGTGATAAATAAAATAGTGTAAATAAATAATTAGTGTAAATAAAAATATATATTGTATGTACATATAACACATGACATTTATTATATTATTACATGTAAAGTACATGCCAATTATGTTCTATTCTATATCTGTAGAGTTAGACATACGTATGTGTGTAGATTATGTATACATGTTAAAAGCTGAAATCATAGTGAATTTTGTACACTTTTTTATAATTATTAGATATACTTTAGGTATTTATATAATGTAAGAATACTTCTTTTTATGTGTCTGGGTAGTTTCAAAACATTTTTAGAAGAACTATGTTTAACTTTTCCATGTACAACATACATAAAACTACAGACTTGCCTGTACAAAAAAAAAAAAAAAAAAAGCAATCAAGCACAATCAAGCAGAAACACACCCTGAGAAGACATGAACACAGAGCTTTAGAAAGTAGAGGAAAAAAAATCAGAACAACAACTTACTATAGTGACTGTTTGAAGATAATAGAGGAGTCTATCAGGTAAAGAGTTAAGTATGTCAAATGTTTATTAATTTTCACAGTAAAATTTGTTTGTAATCCTTAAGGTTCCTTGCTCCAATATAAGTCTAGCTCTTCTTTTGCACCATGCTTCTTATGGCCAGCATCCAGATCAGCATCCAGACTTATCTTCAAATCTTCAAATAATGAGGGCACAGCTACCCCTTTGTTTAATTTAGGAATTGACTCAGAATTTGCTTTTGACCTGTTAAAAATTCAGGGAGGTTGGGGGGAACAGGGGCATGACACACACGGACTAGCTGCCAAAGCAGATGGTGAAAGAAAGAAACTGATTACTGCTCAAGGGTCCTGATTTGCATTTTATAGTACATGTATTAACACCTCATTGTCTCAAGTGTATATTCCTGCTATCTGATATCCTGCTATCAGACTGCAGACACTTGAGAAATAGCTCCTTTTATTTTTATCTTAGACTCCATGTCTTTTGACCACCAAAAGAGCTCTACTCACCCACACCAAATGGCAACCATGCATTACAACCCACTACAAGCTTCAGCTGAATCCAGGCTCCAGAGTTACACCTCAGATGTGAGCCAGTGCTGACAGAGTTAGGAGGCTAACTGCTAAGAGATTGATTGCACTCTGCAATTTCCATTTGCCATGTTCCCAGCTGGGCCTCTACAGAAACACTGAACCTTCTAGGAAGAGAGGAAGTCAGTTCAGCAGTTGTATACTGAAGAAGAATAGCCTTCTCCATTTTCTTCTTTAAGTCTCAGCCACTATGGATGAAGCCAGACTGCCATGTGTACAGTATACAATAGTAAAGACAGGAAACATAAACTGAAGTTTTGTGATAGAATGGGATACTGCAAAGCAGACACAGTCTTGGAAGGGGAAATATGAACAAGTGCCCAGTGTAGTAAAATGTCATTAGTTATCATGTTGGAAGTAGTCTGCAAGCACACAGCACACAGTACAGAAGGAGCAGGAGCTGTTGCAAGCAATGCTGTTGCTCACAGATGATTCTAGGAAGTGCAACATCTGTAATTAGTTACTGTTTGGCAGAGCTGAGCTGTGCTCAAAGCTTTGTTTTGCGTTTTACATTTTCAATAGTTTTGCTCTTATTTTTCATTTGCCTGATAAATTTACCTTAACATTTCTCGAGGAACAAATCTGTTAGATAGGCTGGGAACATAAAGACTATAGGAAGTCAGGAAAGAAATCTGGAAAATCAGAAAAGGCTTAAGATAGACAGCAAAAAGTGATTATAGAAACAAGAGAGAGAGCCTGTGAGAGGTTATTTATTTCAAATTGATAGCCATACATATTCACAGAGGTCAAGAAGGCTTTCTGTGTAAGATTTTCATCAGAGCATCAAACATAAGTTTAAAAAAAAAAAAAAAAAAAAAAAAAAAAAAAAAAAAAAGATGTAGACACTGCTCTTTGTATTTGTCTTTTTCACTCCCCAAATTCAACTGCGTGCTCTTCCTTCCATGGTTTAGAAAATACTTTTGAGGATACTTTTTTACCTAAATGCAATTGGCAGACTTCACTGAGTTTTGTGTTTGATGGGGACTCTATAAGCACCTCTTTCACTTCAGAAACTGACAATGGAGAAATATGCAAGCTTTCTTTTTATGAATAATGTCTTTTCCTTTCATGAAAGACCTTGGAGCACAAGAGACAGCATAGATATGGAGCAAGCTTAAGAAGACAGAACTATCAACACCAAGACAGCAATACTTCTGTATTACGTCTTTTAGTGAGACCTAAAGGAATGTGAAGGTGATTTTATATTATAAAACTAGTGAAACAAAACTGTTTTTATGCAGTCAGTCACATTGCCATACCTGCATTCTCACTAGCACCAAGAAAGCACCTGTCCATGCTGCAGGCACAAAGACCCAGCCAGGTAGACTACCCACGTTTCCTTGTAACTCAAGGTGAAATAAGGAATGTCATCTATTAAATCCTTAAGTGTTCTGAGTTTTGCTTAGGTTTGCAAACATATGCTGATTTGGGGTCTGTTTTTGTATCCTTTATGTGATGCTCATGATTGCGTTTACTGAACTGGATGGTTTTTGGCTCCTACCATGTACTCTGCCTTCCTTCCATCACCTTTTAATGCTTGGGTCTTTGTTTTAATATTGGCATATGATATTTCCATTTCTTAGGCTGTTCTTTGTTTTCAGACCTAGGTGACTTGCAAAGCAGCACAAGCATGTGCTGACATATTGGTGACCTGCAGTTCTAGGTGCTATCAAGACTAATTCTGCTTAGAGCTCTTCTCCCTCTGTCCCTTCTGATGCTTCCATATTAAGACATTTCCCTTAATTCTTCATTCAGACCAGTCTTAAGTTTTCTGTGACAATTTTGTATGTTAACTTGTATTGTTTAAAGAACCCTTTAGTACTTTTTGAACATATCCCCAGAAACAGAAGTGATGGAGAAAAGTTTGCTTGATTACTAGCTGCAGTTACTTGTAAACCACTGTAGGCTACTTTGCTCTGCTTTTCCAATAATCAAAATGGTTGAAACCCTGACTGAAGATGAATTAAAAGTGATGATCTTTTTTTTTTTTTAGCCAGTTCTGAGTTCCTTGTTTCTATAGTTACAGTTAATAATAAGGGAGCTATAGTCTAAAACTCTTTCAGGTATGTGATCACTACCCTTTTCGCACAGTAGTGATTACTCAGTAAATTACTCTTAAACCCAGCTATCTTTGGAATGACATGCACAACAACTGAGAATGAATTTTGAGAACTACAAACATAATATTTCTAAGTTGTCTAGCTTTGAAACAACCCCTGGATTTATTTCAAATATTATCCGACATTCCTCTTCACCCAGAATCTTTTGTGAGGAGTTAAAGGGAGCTTTTAATTTAGCAACTTTGACACAGAACTCACCTTTACTGCGATTTCATAATTTACCAGATTGGTCATGAAAAAACATACAAGCTTAGCAAGCATTACCTATAGAGTTGTAACATTTGGGGTTTAACTGACAGAGCTGTTCATGAAGTACAATTTATACCTGTTGTTCAAAAATCTATACAAGAGCCAGAGGTTATCTGGCAAAGCTTCAGATGAGCTTGTTTTATATTAAGAGCTGCCAGAGAAACAGCCATTAAATGCAGTAATTTATGTGCTACTTCATTAGAACTTACAAAACTATGCTCTACTTCTAAATATCCCTATAATCTTCTTGCCCCATTTCTTTAGCATTAATCTCTATAGTTCATATCAAGATTAATCTGTAGTCCATATATGTCTGATTAAACCACTTCTATTTTCATGTCTTGCTTACCTACAACTCTCTTACCCATCTTTTTATAGACCTTGATTTTTCACACTCATTTTTTACAGAAAGCTCCTTTAGAAATGTAATACAGAGACTGTCTGATGGTGAAGGCTGTGAGTAAAGCTTTAAAATCTAAACACCTCATCACTTCAATAATGGGGTTGGCCTTTGAAGGTTTATTAGGCCTGAGACACAAAGTCTGATCACTTACACAGTTTTCCCATTTGGCAGCAATGGATTGCTAACACATTATTGAACCAGTTACTTAAGAAACTTGTATTTTATTGGGTTAAACTCTTTTCAACATATTAGGAGTGAGAGTATAATTACAAGATTAAAGGAGGCCAACTAAATTTTTACTGTTTTCTTTTCTCCATCCAATGAGATTTTCCTGTAATAACAACTTAGAGCAACACCACCTGATTTTTTAAGTATTTAAATGACAGACTTAAAGAAGTATTGAAATTACAAAAAGTTGACTTTGGTTCCAGCAGAGAGTAACAAACAAGTATTTAAAATGGAATGTATCAGCCATGTAATAGTCACCATTAGGCCATCTACTAGGATGGGAAACAAAAAACATATATGTAACATGCCTTTTAAAACTTCTTAGACAATTTCATTCTCTTCAAAACTGAAAAAAAAAAGTGTTTAAAAAGAGGAAAATAAGTTTAATATTAAAGAAAATCTGAGAAGAAAAGGAAATTAAAAGATAACAGCAAAAAGATACAGTAGCTGAAATTTTTAAACTACTTCCATCTCCATCAATACAATCTAAGAACCTAAAGGCAAAATTTCTGTTGGTGTCATTCATCATAATTGCACTGGAGCTGGTGGAGTTATGCCCACTGGCTCTGAATCTTTACTGTTCAGCTTTTATTACTCCATTTCTCTTCATCCTTGTATACCGCCTCTCCCAACACTCTCTCTTACATATTCCTGTTCCTGTACTGCACATAATATACTGAACTCCTCAGACATCAGTACCTGAATATTTTTTGCTCCTCTACAAGAGGAACAGAAGACAAAAAGCATCTCCTTTTTACTCTGCAATAATATTTCCAAACATCCATGTTTTTCATCTTTTCATATTCCTGAATAGACAGAGTCCTATTCTTCTGTGGACACTGATAACTTTAAAGGGTATTTATTGCATGTCATTAATACAATGACCATTCAAGATCAGAAACGAGATGAAAGATTCTATATGAAACAGTACTGTGGTTGGAAACCAAACACTTTAAAAAAAATAAAAATAAAAAATGTAGAAGATGCTTCTTCTACCATGAGTATTTCACAGAGTGCTTTTTGCAGACTTAAAGTTTCAGGTTTTTTTTTTTTTTTTTTTTTTTTTTGTGTGTGAAAAATAATAAAACTATCAGTATTCTCAAATAGAAGATGTAAATAAAAAAATAAAAAAAAAGTGTGTCTCACAAAACACGCCTGTGTTTTCCTACACTGATAAGAAAATTGTAACTGATATTGCAATATTGCATGATGTGGCAACAAAGAATCTTTAATTCTCTTGCTTAACCCAACAAGCAGAATTGCCTTTTTGTAATGTATAAATAAATTGTATGCCAAAACAAGACAATGTGTGAAAATATACCTGTCAGTAATATTGTTAGATTGGGTGAGACAGCACGTGGTCCATAAAAAGCAATTTAAAATTGTAAAATCCATAATAACTATATTAAAGAAACATAGTAATTGGTTAATTACTTGTTGGTTAACCAATTGGTTAATTGGTTAAATAGCATCTAAAGCCTTTTCTGCAAGTGGGATTAGGAAAGAGTAAATCTCAATTCTAAATGTCAGGGTCAATGACCCAAAACAAAGCAGTTTTGCCTTACTATAGTTTCATTGCAAGGGTATCATGGTCTATAATTAATGCTTCAGGAGTGAAAATAAGCAATGAAATGTATATGACTAACAGAACCTATAATAACCTGCAAAGTGTATAAATACTTGGTGAAAAGCACAGATCTTGAAATGATGTCACTAAAGGCATGGAAATTGTATACCACTACAGAATTTGTGTAAAAGAAATCTTGTTATTTCTTTGAAACTGTTAAATTTAAACATTCCTAAGGCAGTAATATCTTTATTAAAAAAAAATAAAAATATTGAAAGTATAGCAAGACTTAATCCCCATGTCATAATATTCACTATTAGTAAGATGAATGATTAATTGGAAAGAAGGCAAATTATTTTATTCCTTAATGTTTTACTCATGTTAGTATGCTGCTGAGTCTTATTTCTTTCAAATTGCTAGCTATCTGAATTGTGTTGTCAATGCTTTCCAAGACAGTACCTATGACTGATCTGATTCACTTTTTTATTTTTTCTGATTTTATTTTATATATTTTGTTTTGGTTTAATTTCATTTTTCTAACAACTTCACTATTAACTTTTTGCCAGTGCCCAAATTTCTTCCCTTTCTTGGGAGGTAAGTAGGGATATCCAATGTTCCTTAAGAAAGCACCAAACTTTTAGAAATATGGTTTCCCTTAAAATTTACTTTATACAGTCAATATCAGAAATGGTAAAATTAATCTTTGTCATATTGCTTTGCCTCTTTTGAAAGGCAAAGCAATACTCAGATTGGATACATGTATTGCTCGGTAGTACTCAGAAATCTTCCAAGCCAAATGCTAAATGAGGGTAACAGCCTATCAGGTTCCCATGGATACTCATAACGCATGAAGGCCCAAAGGTCAAAGAGTCATGAGAAATCAGAGTTACCAACCTGAAGACTAAGGCTTCTGCATCTGTGAGCAGGTTCCCAAGAACAACCATGGTGCATGAGTGGCTGAGGGTCATGAGGGCATGAGAATTTGGGGGCTTCCTGCACATTGAAGTCCATCCCTAGAGTCCACCAACTCACTCGAACTAGGGCTTGCCTAATCACATGTTATAATTACATCAGCTCCTCAGCAACATTGGGATGTCAACAAAGACCACATACCACTCTTGCCTAGAAATGCAACATCTTAAAAAAAAAGAGTTCTAACATATGTCTATCACAAGACTATACTTCTCTAAAATGGACAATATAACTTTCATAATATATATAAAATATTTTTTCAGAACAAACACGTGCAATAGGTTTCAGGATGACTAAGCCCTGAAAGCATCACAACATTGCCAAAGCATGTCCTGCCTTTGAAAGAAAAAGAAAACACCAAGCAACAAAAATATTATATAACACAGATGCATTTTTTTCCCTATAATAATTTGCTTCATCATTTGTTCATATATTAAGCATATCTGAAATGATGGAAAATATTACCAAAAGTTAAACTCTAATTTGAAAAATCCAGAAGAGAATTTAGGTTAGAGAGTTAAAGTTGCCACAGATGTTGCAAAGGGGATCTGTACATTCATGTATTTAGTCTTTGTTTCAGGAGTAATGTCTTCGGCACAGTGGCTTCCAGTATAAAAAAGACATAGAGCTGCTAAAACAGGTCCAGAGGAGGGCCACAAAGATGATCAGTGAGAACCTCTCCTATGAGGAAAGACTGAGAGTGTGGGGATTGTTTAGCCTAGAGAATGGAACACTCCATGAAGACCTTTCAGTATTTAAAGGAAACCCAAAGGAAAGATGAGGAGGGGATCTTTATCAAGGAGTATAGAGAGATAGGACAAAGGGGCTTCAAGTTAGAAGAGGACAGATTTAGATTAGATATTCAGAAGAAATTCTTTACTCAAAGGATGGTGAGAAATTGTAACAGGTTGGCCAGAGAAGTTGTGAGTGCCCTATCCCTTGAAGTGTTCAAGGCCAGGCTGGAAGCAGCTTTGGGCAACCTAATCTAATGGAAGTTGTCCTTGCCCATGGCAGAGAGTTGTAACTAGATGGTCTTTAAGGTTCCTTCTAACACAAACCATTCTGTGAACATTCTTGTTTCCATTTCCTTGAGACTATTCCATGATTATCTTTCACTGTCATTTGTTGAAAAGGGGCATGACTTTTTCTCACACTTTTTAATGATATGAAATGACATATGTATCCGAAAGGATGAAAATTGAAAGCAGTACAGACGAAATACGTAAGTGTGAGAGTTTTTCACTATTTGACTTTGGATCTGAAATATTTTTATTTTATTATAGTAGGCGTTTTTACTAATAAAACTACTAAAATTCTTTATATAAAATGATTTTGTATATATATATATATAGAGACATATATAATATGAAAAGAAAAAAAAAAAAAAACTTCCTTCATGCGTATAATGGGCAGACATTCCCAAGCTGAGACAATATGCTTCTCCCTAAAATAAAGCCAAAATATTTTCTTTCTAGATCAGTTAAGATATACATTTATTTTTCTTGTCTCTCACAGTTTCTGAACATCTGTTATACCACATAAAAAATAATGTGCACTTCTGTTTTCAGAACTGTATTCTAAATTAGAAATTAACTGTTCCTACTATAGTTATTGAACACTAGAAAGAAATATCTTGTTTGATACAGCAACTAAATTGGGAAATCTGCAGGATCAAGCTGGGCTTGGCAGTTGAAAGGATGTCAAGAAGAAACTATGTCAGTAAGAAACAAAGTAGATTGAAAAATCAATTTAAAATTTTGATTTTTCATTTATTAAAAACTGGAGATCCAGATCTTCATTTCCACTCCTTATCAAAATCAATCAAAACCAGTATCTTCCCAAGAGTCACATGCAGAACACTGGCTTCTCTGTCTGCAATAACACATAAGTGACAGGGCATGCCATTAATTTTCTTGGATCATGAGATCTGTTTTTCATATCTTATGCATGTAACAGCATTTGTCAGGGATGTCTTGTTTTCCTTTCTAAGAAAACCAGAACATATGGTATGGTAACGAGAGCCTAGTGCATCTGTAGGTCTTGCTCAGGCACAGTCAGAACATAGCTGGACCTCATCTAGGGATGGAGACAGTTGGAGCTGGGAAACTGGCATTACTCTTAGATTCTGTGATACAGACTTTGCTTCTTGTAATATCAATATAGTTACAGTTCTTAAGCTTGGATTCACTGTTTTGTGGCTTACATGCTGGACTATAGCCAGCCATCATGACAAAGCTAACCAACAAATGATATGCAGTAAATTTCTGCCACTTAGACTGCACCATGCTTTCTGTTTGCTTTGTTTTCTTACAGACTTGTTTCCTTACATAGAATCCCAGATCTCACAGTAGAGCTCTGTAAATGGTTTTTACAGTTGAACTTTCTGGTGTTGGTGATAATCTCGTCAACAATTGCATCAGAATCAATTATACTGTCCTTCAAGACTCACTCTTTTTTATTTTTGGGGCACATTATCAATAGACCTTAAAACTAGAAGATGAATTCATATTCCTATGAGGAACAGAAGTTCCCTTTCTTTGTTTTCAGAAACTACAGCAGAAAGCATCCTCTAAATTACATTTTTGCAAATAAAGCACAATGATAAATAGACTAAAAATGTATACCAGCATTTGCTTCCAGTGTTGAAAATCTTTATTGCCCAGTAAATCATAATTTGTTGTTAATATTGAACATTCAAATTAGTTATTTTTCTTACTTTTTCTGAGGTATTAAATCTGGATGGTTAGCAAAACAATCTTTGCCAAGATCATTCATAACAAACCACTGCCAATTACATTATATTACAAGGATGCCTTGATAATAACAAAAGTTCTCAATGGTACTTTGTTTGTTTGTTTGTTTTGAAAGTTCTCTATTTTAACTGTATAATTTTAATTACAGGGTAAGCAAATTCTCTAGAAAAAGGGTTCCGTTTTGGCTTGACTAGTTGTTAGAGCATTCCTGTGATGAAGGTGCTCAAACACACACAGATGTTTATGAAATGGAAAAAAAGCAAAGCTAAATATCAGGCCCTAAGAGTGCTGTTCTCCACTATAGGAGGATAGTTCCCTGAAAAGAGAGAGCCATTTGAGATGCCTATGCTAGCCTGGGAGCTCTTAGAGAAAAGAAGGAAGAAGCATCAGTGAAGGCTCCATCACTTTTCCTCAGGAAGTGTTCTTGAACTAAGGCTCTCCAGCTTTTTGTCTGTCTGTCTGAGCTGTGTTGCAGCTTCATTGCAACCACTCCTATGCCTGGCCATGTAATCCATTGATTCTGACCCTAACTCACAGACTTGACTTCCTGGCTTGGTCTTAAACCTGGTTCAGCACCTTGGGCTCACTGGTTCCTATTTCCAGACCTGATTATGACCATCATCAGCAGTCTGACTCCCTCCCTGGACCTCAGCCCTTCCTGTTATTGTGACATTGCCAGCTGATCATAGGTGTGGTGGCTGTACTTGGGTGGGCAGCTGAGCTCCACCACAACCACTCTCTCATTCCCCCTCTCCTCAAAGAGGAAGGAGGAGAAAATACAACACAGGGAGCTTGAGGTTTGAGATGGGAATGGTTTAATTAAAGGGAAAGGGAATGGGGAGAAAAAGAAACAAAAGAAACAATAAGGCCACATAGAAGTATAGAGAAGGAAAAAAAAATATTCTCTACTTCCCATCAACAAGCGATGTTCGGCCATGTCCTGGGAAGCAGGACCTCAAAACGTGTAGCAGTTGTTCAGGAGGACAGACCCTCCCCCACGAGAGCCCCCTTTTTTATTGCTGAGTGTGACATCAGGTGTTATGGAATATCCCTTTGATTGGTTTAGGTCAGCTGCCCTGGTGATGTCCCCTCTCCATCACTTGCCCACCCCCAGCCTGCTGACTCTTGGGGGCTTGGAAGGAGTCCTGATGCTGTGCCAGCATTATGCAGCAATAGACACAACACTGGAGTGATACCAGTGCTGTTCCAGCTATGAGTCCAGAGCACAGCACTGTGTGAGCTGCTGCAGGGAAAAGGTGACTCCATCCCAGACAGACCCAACACAATAGAGGTCCAGGCTGGTCCCAGTCACCATTCCTCTCCCAGTTCTGAACCCTTTGCTGGGTGCTGTGGGATGGAAATATCAGGTAGGGTCCAGACCTGCTAGTTTTTTCACCACTCTGTTCCTAGCTCCCTTCCTTGGCTATACCCTGACCGTAGGACCTATTGGCAAAAGGAACTAGAGGAGTATGCTTTCTGACAGTAGTAAGTAATTATTTTGGATGTTTCAAATGCCCTAGAAGCGGATGAGAGAGAACTGTCCACCCAACCTCAGTGGGATTATTCAGGTGATGGCCAGATAACTTCCTTACTTTGTCTCAAGGACCAAACTTATTACACATAATATTGCCTTAAGAATCTAAGGCAGGGTTTTGGAAAAAGAATTCCAGGTGAACACAGACGTTCTTAATATTGGTCATGTTAAACCACAGATGATCTCTTGGATAGATGTAGCTTTCATTTACCAATATAGTTTACTCCATATTGAACAGAAATTATGTTAAAGATATGTCAATTTGAGTTTAAGATGACTAAAAATCTTGTGAAACTTTAAACCATAGGCAGTGTCACTTGAATATGGACATTTTAAGTCCCTAATATATTTCAGGTCCATTACAGTTTCACTTAGTTCACACAGCATATGAAGGACAACCTGGGGATTAGGCCCAGTCAGCATGGGTTCATGAAAGGCAAGTCCTGCCTGATCAACCTTATGTCCATCTATGACCAGGTGACCCGCCTGGTGGATGAGGGAAAGGCTGCTGACATAGTCTGCTTAGACTTCATCAAAGCCTTTGATGCAGTCACCCACAGCATTCTCCTGGAGAAGCTGGTAGCTCATGACTTGGACAGGTACACTCCTTGCTGGGTTAAAAATGGACTGGACAGCTGCACCCAGAGCGTAGTGGTGACTGGAGTTAAATCCAGCTGGCGACCGATCATGAGTGGTGTTCCCAAGTGGTTGGAGTTGGGGCCCATCCTCTTTAATATCCTTATTGAGGATTTGAATGAGTGAATTGAGTGCACCCTCAGTCAGTCTGAAGATGAAACCAAGTTGGGGGGGGAAAGTGTCGATCTACTGGAGGGTAGGAAGGCCCTGCAGAGGGACCTGGACAGGGTGGATCGATGGGCAGAGGACAATGGGATGAGGTTCAGCTAAGTGCAGGGTCCTGCGCTTTGGCCACAACAACCCCATGCAATGCTACAGGCTTGTGGCAGAGTGGCTGGAAAGCTGTACAGAGGAAACGGATCTGGGAGTGTTGTTTGATGCTCACATGAACACGAGAGAGCAGTATGCCCAGGTACCCAAGAAGGCCAACAACATCCTGGCTTGTATTGGGAATACTGTAGCCAGCAGGACCAGGGAGGTGATTGTTTTCCAGTACTCTGGTCTGGTAAGGCCACACCTCGAGTGCTCTGTTCGGTTTCGGGGTCCTCACTACAAGACAGACATTGAGGCCCTGGAACATTTACAGAGAAGGGCTACAAAAGGTCTGGTGAAGGACCTGGTACACAAGTCATATAAGGAGCAGCTGAGAGAACTGGATTTGTTTAGTCTGGAAAAGAGGAGGCTCAAGGGAGACCTTATTGCTCTGTATAACTACCCAAAGGAAGTTGTAGGGAACTGGGGATTGGCCTCTTCTTGCGGATAACTAGTGATAGGACTAGAGGGAATGGCCTCAAGTTGTACCAGGGGAGGTTCAGGTCAGAAATTAGGAGACATTTCTTCTCAGAAAGTGTAGCTAAGCATTAGAACATGTTGCCCCGGGTGGAATTACCATCCTTGGGGGTGTTTAAGGAAAGGCTAGACGTGGTGCTTAGGGACCAGGTTTAGTGAGTGATATTGGTGGTAGGTGTGGAACCTGGGCAGTTACAGAACAACACTATAAAACTAATGTAGTCTCAACTGTTTTCACTAGGGGATTAGCCTAGTTTTACTGTAGCTGAGAGCTCAGTTTGCCACATAGTTTGCAAAATTAATTTTCTTTGTCAGCTCTAAAAATTTTTGCTGATCAGGACTGTCTGTGTCGTTTATAACAAACAATTTATAACAAAAGCTTCAGTGTTTCAGTGTATGATATGTAATATAGACCCTAGATCATTCAACCAGTGCACATATTTCTGTATGTTTTGTTCCTGTTACATCTTTCCTACTGTTTCTCTTGAGCAAGAAAGATATTTTGTCACTAGAAAGATATTTTGGCAAAAGTAATCTGACTTTTATTTTACTGATAATTTAATGGATATTTTTTCAAACTGAAATAAGAAAAAGCAAGACTTTTATATTATGGTTTAAAATCTCTCTGGATTCATAAAATATGATGTAATAGGACTAGTGCACATTTAAAAAATACATTTGTATTAGTTTTTCCTCCTCAGAGGATTATCACACTTATGATCCCAAATGATAGGAATGCAATCCAGGAATCTTGTACTTTTTCAAGGTGAGATGGGTTATTGTTTGCTTTCTTGGAAAGTCCATACCTGCAGAAATAAATAGTTACACCCTGGACACAAGGTAGTATATGAACACATCTGGTAATTTATACGAGATATTATCTCCTTCCTAAACTTCATATTTTGTACATAAAATTGCCACCTAACAGAAGATGTAAGACTATGCATTTTTAAGCATTGCTTTACAAAATGTCTTATTTTCCTCCAGGAATAATAATCTTTAAACATAAAAATTGAAGCAGAATAAACCTTCTCACTCAACCTTCCTGCTAACAAGATTTTTTTTTTCTTTCTTTATGCCAGACTTCCTCAACAAACATGACTTCTCATAGTCCTAAAAGAGCAGATCAAAATTTTCAGGGATTTATACCAGTTGAGAAGTTGGTTAATTTGCAAGAACAACTCCTCAGGCTGAGGCTTGATCTCCTTCAGCACATTGCATGTGCTCCTTCTGACTTGAAACATGGTTTTGTTTACTGTTCTTTCCATAATAAATATTCATAGCACCTATATCCAAGTCTCTCATTCATCCAATCAGATATTCACTGCTAGCATTAATTGAAATTTTAATCTGAAGGAATGTGGATATTTCTTTACAAAGAATTTCTGGAGAGCATCCCACAGGCCTCAAATATGTTTACAAAGGACATTTCATTCTATGTTCATTTTTGTTTCTAAATATTAATCGCATTTTTGATTGTCTTGGAATTGCTGCTCTTTCTGTCCTGGAGAGTAATCAGTTTTTCTTGTGAGTGTGGGAAACTGAGCATGGCAAGGTTTCACCAAACCCTCCTTAACCATTGCCTATCAATAAGTGTCTACTGATCAGTTAAGTGGCAGGTTTTCACTGACCTTGCTTTAGGACTAAACTTTAGGTTTAGTCCTAAAAATTATGTACATTCTGAGTGCTTTTTTTTTTTTTTTTTTTTTTTTTTTTTTTTTTTTTTTTGCACTGTGCTATGAACATTTTATTTTGGATTTATTCATTTATTTATTTATTTTTATTTTCATTTTTTATTTTTATTTATTTATTTATTTTCCTTAATGGTTGTTGGAACACTGTAGTTACACAAAAATGCACAGCTTATATTTATAACTTATGTGGTGTGTAGACTTTTTCTCTGAACATTATTTTGTTTTCTTATAGTATGTGTTATAGAATTACTATGAAAACATCCTTCATATCATGTAAAAGTTTTAGAAATGGATAAAAGAACACAAAATCCTAATGGACCTAAAGGTCCTAATACTTGTTAATAAAAGAGTAAATGCAGAAAAGATAACATGGTAAATATATCCGAGAAAATTAATGCAAACAGTTTTATATGTCAGACTCATGAAATAAGATCTTACAGAAAAAGTTATATCTTCTGTATTTTCAGATTTCAACCTTAATGCATTTTTAGCCATAGTCGCAATGAAATACCTATTTTTTAGTTGGTAAAATTAAGCTTTATAAAATAGAACAAAATGATTAAGGAGAATGTCCTTGCTATCTATCCAGGACAGTCTGAAGGGGGTTTTGTTTTGTTTTGTTTTGTTTTATTTTATTTTATTTTATTTTATTTTATTTTATTTTATTTTATTTTATTTTATTTTATTTTATTGTTTTTTGGGTGGGTGGGGGAGTTCAGTCTACTAATTTTTCCAAGACATTCTAAGGGGAATTCTTAACAGTTGTCAAATAAAGCCTGGAGTTGCTTTTGATAAGAAAGCTCTTATTGCTTTGAGAAGACAGAAAATTAGGACATTAGGAAGAAAAATGAACATTCTTTCTGAATGAAAAAAAAAAAGTAGCCACTTTGAAAGTTACTGCCCACAATAACTACATCTTTTTATTATATTACACTATTCAGCAAAAGTCTAAACTGGGACCCATCACTTTTAATAAGGATGGATTTGAGAAGATGAATCAAGTCTCAGAAAAAAAAGAGATAGGAGAACGAGTCCTAACTGTGGGTGGTGCAGTAATTAAAAGTCAGGGAAAATGCACCATCTGACAGTTTATTAGACAAAACAGTATGTGGAAAATGTCTTGTCATGTCTAATTGCTACAGCTGCTTTGATTTCCCTGTTATATTGGGACATGAGCTATTCATAAACCAGCAGGAGGAATTAATCTGTGGAGAGATGCACTTCCCACATTACACATATCCCTCGATGTGATCAATGTCTCTAGTGTTTTACTGAAACCTGTAACCTAACTAAGGGACACAGCAGATACAACAGTAAAAAATCTATATCTAGTGTTAGCATTATTGAATTTAGCCAACAAATTCACTTGGACATGTAATGCTGCCCAAGTGGGATTATATTGTGTTGTCTATCAAGATAATTTTTACATATACATTACTAAGCAGTTCCAGATGTGGAATCTGAATGAGAGCTACTGGTGCTCAAGACGTCTTGTTTCATCTCACATTACTTAGAGAAATTAACTGCAGTACACAGGTGAATGGTCTTACAATATAGCAGCAGAAACAATACACATATTTTCTTTTTTTTTCTTTTTTTTTAATTAAAATATTCCATTATGCAGAATATGAACATGAAATTTAATTTTTCCAAGATAAAATGACAGCAGTGAGGCGAATCTCAGCTGGGCAACTTTTTGCCTCAAATTGGTTGTAGTTCAAGCACTTTCAGGGCAATACATTATGTCATAGCAGCACACTATTACTGGTTTCAGATAGCACTGGGATTTCTACAGAAACAACTGGATGTACACAATACAAACTGAAATCATAGTCTAACTAATTTCTGCAAAACTGATTCCTGTTTTTTAATAGGTGTCACGTGGTTTGAAATATCCATGACTCTGAAAACACTATGCATGTACTTTGCTTTTTCAGCTTTAGTATATGCATATGCTTTGAGGGAAATGTATATTAATTGGGTAATCACTGAATGCTTGTTGAACTATTATTACTCAGTATTTAAGGACTACTGGGAAATCCAGATAGGATCTATATACACAAAATCGCAGAATTACAGAATGGTTGAGGTTGGAAGGGACCTCTGGAGATCATCTGGTCCAACCCTTCTGCCAAACAGAAGGCAGTGCATTTTGCACAGGATCGCATCCAGGCAGATTTTGAATATCTCCAGAGAAGGAGACTCCACAGCCTCTCTGGGCAACCTGTGCCAATACTCTGTCACCCTCAGAGTAAAATAGTGTTTTCTGAGTCTTCAGAAAACTTATATCTGAGTCTTCAGATATCACTTATATCCTCAACTTCTCCTTTAGGTTTTATTTCAGTGCCAAGAACACTTTCCAACTTGTGTATTCATATACTTCCTCAAGTTCTGAGGGACAGACTTCATTAGACTTGAGTTTGCTCCACAGCTCCACATAGACACCTTCCAGGGAAAGTGCATTTCTTTGAGAACTCCTAAATAAACTTCTGGACATTTTTGAAACATATAGGAGACTCTTACATGTTGTGTTTTATTGATGGAATTGAGCAAGGTTTAAAACAATAGCAATTAAAAACATATATATATATATATATATATATATATCCACATATATAACATCCACAAAAGAGCACTCAGGTTGTTTAAATTGATTATCTTATATAAAATTTAAGTGCAATAATTAAGAAAATGGACTTGGTGTGCTCTGATGGCTACTGTGTTTGCAAGTAGTTTTGCATGAGTAAAACATGCAAATTTTCCACTTACTATGTTCAGAGTCAATGGAGCAATAAGTACACAGAATCTGAGTGATCTGTAGGAGGTATTTGTACTCTGACATGGTGGATTAGTTGTGGTCAGATGTCAATCCTTGCAACTAGTACAGGTTGATGAAAACCTAGCAGTAGAGCTACAAAAGCAGAAACATTATGGAAAATAAACAGGAATTGTAGTTACAAGAGATAGGTATGATTTTCAAAAGTATTCATCATTGGTGTAAAGCTTCTGTTTTTAATAGAAGAAAAAACAGACTTGCATTTGAAATTACATTAAGGAGTGTGTCTGAGAGCATTGTCCAAACCCTTCATGAACTCCATCACGCTTGGTGCAATGACAACTTCCTTGGGGAGCCTGTTCCAGTGCCAAACCACCCTCTTGGTGAAGAACCACCCCTGTCACAGCTTCAAGTTGTTTCCTTGGGTCCTACATCTATGGCTGATGTTGAAAAATAACCTTTTCCAAAGGAATGGTTCAGGTCCTGTGATTTATTCTCTTAAGGAGTTTTCTCTCTTTTGACTTTAGAAGATAAGGAGAAAAGTATTCCTAGAATAACATTAAAAAAAAAAAAATAAAAAAAAAAAGTATGTGATGTGAATCACATGAATACTTTTTGAAAAAAAAATGAATAAAAACTTTCATTCATCACTGCATTTGTCAGTATGTCAAAAGAGCTCCACAGACTTAAACACTACCAACATATGGCAGATATATATAGATGAATCAAATCCTAAATTATGACATTATTAAAAATTTATAAAACTTGTTGTCTGTTCCTAGAGAACAATACAAAACAAGGGTGGAAAGAACATTGACTAATCTGACTACCTGTTTTCTTAACTGTGTGGCAGAGAGAAATAAAACGTAAGTGAAAATGATCAGGTGTGAATTCTTAATTTAAAAAGAACTATACCACATTTAGCATTTATCTTTTTGAGTAGTGAGTTTTCATGCTCTGACTGAGGATAGACCTAGAAAGCTCAACTCTGTTTTATTGAGTCTAGTCTGGCTGTGCTAGGTCAGTCTTGTGGATAAGATGGTGATTAACTACAGTGTCTCTGGTATTATATAGTCACTTATAAAAACATCACAAATCTCATTATAGATATTTTAAGAAGCAATAATTTACTCTTGGCATTTAGCAGCTGTGCTTAGGAATCGAAGATGTGGCCTACACTTTTTTTTTTTTTTTTCCCATGTTGGTTACTTGATTTTTAAGACGGTTTGACATCATTATTATTACTGATGCTTGTAACATCATTATTATTACTGATGTTTGACATCGTGATTCTGTGATTCTGTGTGATTATTATTCCTACATCATTATTCTACCTCAACTTTGTCTCTGCTACCTTATTGTGACTATTGCACTCTAACACATAAATTTTTGTATCTCTTTAGGTGTCACAGAATGGTGCACAGCAATACAATCTATTAATTTTAGTAAGTTTTCATTCTCTTGATTTTTTTTAAGCATTGTGTGTACCCTATCAGGATTTTCCAGAAAAGAAATCCCATTTCTTAGGATTGATTCTTCATAAAAATGAATAAATTGTCTTTGTCCTTACCACAAGGCTTAGATGGAGGGTTACAACTTGCAAATTGTAATCGTGAGTTTAAACTTCTGAACAAGATGACAATTTAACCTTTTGGTTTGCTCTTAATTACAGGCCCCCTGAGGGTGTATATACCTATGAGGTGAGCACAAGATTTGAACATAACAGCTGGAAGAATTAAACAGCCCTGTACCAAAGGAGCATGAAGAAGAATTTCAGAAGGGTTTCGGTTTATGGTAAGATCCAGATTATTGTGTTCTAGCTGTCACTCAAATTCTCATTACAGTATTAAGGTCAATAGGTTAATCACTCTGACCAGGATAATTTTGTCGACAATTGTACTTTACTTTTAACACTGCTGGAAATGAACATTTTTAATTTTTGCAAGTTTTCCTTTTCCTTAAATGTATCTATACTTTCAACTGACCTCATAATATTAAATTTTAGTGGGACATGCACTGTCATTATTATATATATATATTTTTTTCTTTCTTCAGGTTGGGAACAATGCATGATTGCTGGGCTGCAAGATTTAAATCTTCTTTTCATCCAAGTACTGGACACCAGTAGTTAATGCCTAATTCAAATTTCAAGGATACTGATATTTTAGTTTCTTAAAAAATAAGAAATAAAAAATTATTCTTAGTAAAAAAAAAAAAAAAAAAAAAGCAATTGCTGACATCAAAAAGGTATCCTGATAAAAAGCAAAGGAATAGAAATATTCCATTTCACAACTGGATCTGCACAGAGTTGTTCTGTTACCAGGTTTCAAACACATGGGTCTAACAATAGAAACATGGAAAAATCCAGACTGCAAGTGCATATGCATGGATACTATTTATATCAGCTGGAGTTACATTTAGTTATAGCCATCCTAGGCAGAAACTGTGCTATTTTATAGGTGTGTTGTGATACTTGTGTATTATTGTAATAATAAATAAGTAAAATATCTATTAAAAATAAATATGTGCGTGTTGTCATTTCTCACACACTTCCTTGCCTTCTGATGCTTTCTTTCCTTGAGAAAATAGATTAACATTGGCAAAATATGTCACAAATGCCAACTTCTTTTCTAGAGAGACCACAAACGGAACAAAACTGAAATGTTTGGAACAGTTATCTTGGACAGATGGGAACAAACAAAACAATGTGTGGTACAAACTTGTGCAATTCTGATGTAGCAGGTGTCCTTACAGTACACAAGAAATAAATTAACTCTTATTTGTGTATGTAGAAAGAAATGGGTATCAGAAATATGAATTTTGCATTAGTCTATACAGAATTTATATACTTTATGTGAAATGTAAATAGCAGTTAGAATCTCAAATGAAAAACAAACAAACAAAAAAGAAAACAAAAAACAAACAACCAAACAACAAACAAAAATCTACCAACCAAACAAACAAAAAAACACCTCAGGAGAAATCCTGAAACAGTTTCCTTCTTCCTCCTGCTGTGTGTTCTCCATTTTATCTCTTTTTCATTTTTTCCCATTAAAAAGAATAAGAAATTTTCATTATTTTTTTGACATGGCTATATAATTCTGTAATCTGTATAAATAATAAAGTCCATAAAAATAAAGCTGTATTGGATCACGCTGGGATGTTAACTTTCCCTGCAGCAGCCCATACAGTGCTGTGCTCTGCACTCATAGCTACAACAGCAGTGTTATCACGCCAGTGCTGTGCCTGCTGCTGAGCAGTGCTGGCACAGCATCAGGACTCTCTCTAACCCTCCTAGGGGGTGGGCAAAAAAGTGAGAAAAGAAACATCACCAGGGCAGATGAGGGCAATCAAAGAGATATTCTATACCAAATGATGTCACACTTAGCAATAAAAGGTGGAAACAGGAAGAAGAGGGAGGCGGTCATTGTGAAAACGTCCGTCCTCCTTCTGAATGCTGGCTACGTGTGTTGAGGCCCTGCTTCAAGGACATGGTGAAGCACTGCTCATTTGTGGGAAGTAGAGAGTAATTTCTTTCCTCTGCCTTTATTTTTGCTTATGTCTTTTTTTTTTTTTCCCTTTATTTCCCTTTCCCCCCTCCCTTTTCCCCTTTCTCTTTTTTGTTTCCCCCTTTAGTTGAATTATTTAGTTAATAATAATCTTTCTTTAATAATAATTATTATTATTATTTTTCCCTTTAATTAAATTATCCTTATCACAACCCATGAGTTGTTCTTTACTTTACTTCTTTCCATCCTCATCGAAGGAGGAGGAGTGAGAGAGCAGTTGTGGTGTTTAGCTGCCTAGCACGGTAAAACCACTACAAAAGCACAAAAATATTGCATCCAAATATTACTATATTAAACAATTTTAACGGAAGATCATTCAGAAAAATTACATCTATAATTTTTATAGCAGTTCAAATTCCTCTGTTATATACTATACTTTCCTCAGTATTCACTGCAGATGCAACATTGCACAATACAGCGCTTCTAAAATAAGCTTTATTATTGTAGACCTCCTTTTTCATTGGTATTGGAAAGCTTCTTTGACAGCTCTTGATTTTATACCCTCTTCCTTTTTCTTGGATGTCTGAGCTGTGTTTTTCTAGCAAAAGCTGCTGAGTCTTTCCCTTTTCATTTCTGATTTTCTATTCCATATTATTCAAAGACAACAGTGACTTATGTGGAAGAAATTTAAGTTTTGTCTGGTTTCAGAATACCTTGAATGCTCATATGAAATTTTCACTATATGTAACTTGACAAAGTTCTTTATATCATAATCAGTGTTTTTTTTGTTTTGTTTTGTTTTGTTTTGTTTTTTAAGTGACTAAAAATAAAAGTAATAAAAGTTTTTGGTGTTTTTCATGGGACTTTTTTCAAAAATATCTAGTGATCCAGGCTTTTAGAGGCATTTCTGTCTTAAGAAGACTCAATTTTAAAACTGGGACAATCAGAGACTGTTTAAAAAGAAAATAGAAGAACACCCAGGTCACAACAGGTCAGCTGTGAAAATTAAATCTTGTGACAGAGTTGATAAGTCATTTTGTGAACACTTCATGTGACCACTGTGACTCACCTCACTTCTGTTTATGAGCCAAGAATTTAAAGAAAACCATGTCTCATCATAGGATTTAGGAAAGCAGGAATGTCTCTTGAACCAGATGAATTGAACCAAAACTTGCCCTTCAATTTGTCATATGTTCAGGTCTGAATGTCACCACTTGGAGATGTCTCTCACTTTTTAAATTTAGTATGTGCTTATTCCAACAATTCAAAAAGCAGTTTGTTTGTTTGTTTGTTTGTTGCCATGATTTTATTTACCTCTAAATTTCTGAAATAGATAACCCTTAGCAAGCATGTCCAGCACAACATAATGACTGTTCGGATGAAGGTAAGACCCAACACATCACTGCATTGTCACTCAACACTACAGAGGACAGGCAGGTTCCTTATAGAGATCCTTGGCAGAATGAGGACTGACTAAAGGGTGTGGTTACAGTTAGAGATTTATGATTAAGTAAAAAGAAATTAGCAATCAGCATAGCTTATTATCTACAATGTCTAGCTCTTAATGTAGCACATAGTAACCCAGAATTTCCAGGGTTCTCATTTACACAGGATTTTCAGTCACTCAGATGGACCCTCTGCAGATCAAGTCAAATTCTAATTAACCTGCATATGACACAATCGTAAGTAAGACTCAGAGTTTACATGAAAGATCACAAGTCATTCATTCAGTCCTCAGAGGCAGAAGACAATAGTGCAGACCACTGGGGATCACAGGTTTTGCTGCCTTCCAGCAGTTCTGGACTAAGTCCCACTCAGTGCTTGTAGCTGTTTGTATTTACAGCCAGTGCTCTCTGTGCTGTCACATTTCCCTGTTCCAGGATTGGTCTCACTGCATACTGGTGATCCAACAGCTGGGTATTGATAACGCTGATGGGCTTCACCACCCTGTCAATGGGTGTCCCCCATGCTCACTTGGTGTCCCAGCATCTGCGTCTTGATATCGCTAATGCCCTTTTGCACCCTGACAGTGGGTATCCTCACAGCCTGGGGCCAGAGAGGGGGAGAGGGAAAGAGGCAGGGGTATACATTAACAGACTGCTTACATATTGTGGATATTTGCCTTATTGCTGCTTATGTTAACCATCCTGCCAGGGGTCAGGAGCAGGGGGTACTGCACACACACAGATATACTTTACATTGAACGAGTTATGAAATAAGCATATTCATAGTAATATATATTTTGTTGCTTTTGTGCATGTCAGTAGTGGAAATAGTTTTGAAATTTCTGGACAGCAAGCAGTCCTACTTACCATTTACTTGAAAAGCAATAGATACCCACTGTGATAAGGTCTAGAGGTCTAACAACCAAATCAGCTAATCTCCCATCTTTTTCATTCATATTAGAAAGAAAAAAATGTTACTTTGTGCTTTAAGCACAAGTAAAAACAAAATAATAGAAGTAGCAGAGTTATATTTGAAAATAAATGTATTCCATTTTCTTTTTTTCAAAACACTATATATCCTATTTTACTATATATTTGCATTTCATTCTGATCAAGTCTGACAGTTCCAAATTCGCTAGTTAGGTATAACATTCTGTTTAATTTTCACAGAATCACAGAATCAACTAGGTTGGAAGAGAACTCCAAGATCATGTAGTCCAACCTCTGACCTAACACTAACAAGTCCTTCACTAAACCATATCACTAAGCTCTCAATCTAAATATCTTTTAAAGACCTCCAGGGATGGTGACTCAACCACTTCTCTGAGCAGCCCATTCCAATGCCTAACAACCCTTTCAGCGAAGAAGTTCTTCCTAATATTCAACCTAAACCTCCCCTGGCACAACTTCAGCCCATTCCCCCTCATCTTGTCACCAGGCACGTGGGAGAATAGGACAATCCCCACCTTGCTACAGCCTCCTTTAATGTACCTTATGAGAGCAATAAGGCCACCCCTGAGCCTCCTCTTCTCCAGGCCGAACAATCCTAGCTCCCTCAGCCGCTCCTCATAAGACTTCTTCTCCAGACCCCTCACCAGCTTGGTTGCCCTTCTCTGGACTCTCTCAAGCACCTCCATGTCCTTCTTGTAGTGAGGGGCCCAAAACTGAACACAGTACTTGAGGTGTGGCCTCACCAGAGCCGAGTACAGGGGGACAATCACTTCCCTAGATCTGTTGGGCACAGTGCTTTTTATACAAGCAGGGATGCTGTTGGCCTTCTTGACCATCTGAGCACACTGCTGGCTCATACATGTATTCAGCTATCAGCCAATACTCCCAGGTCCTTCTCTGCCAGACAGCTTTCCAACCTGTCGTGGTTTAACCCAGCCGGCAGCTAAACACCACGCAGCTGTTCGCTCACCCTCCCCTCTCCCTCTCTGGGACGGGGGAGAGAAATGGAAAGTGAAGCCCGTGAGTTGAGATAAAGACAGTTTAATAAGACAGGAAAATAATAATAATAATAATAATAATAATAATAATAATAATAATAATAATACAATGATGATAATAGTACTACTACTTATAATATGTAAAAACAAGTGATGCACAATGCAATTGCTCACCACCCGCTGACTGATGCCCAGCCTAACCCCGAGCAGTCTGGCCCCCTCCCCCGGCTAGCCACCCCTATATATTGTTTAGCATGATGTCAGATGGTATGGAATACCCCTTTGGCTAGTTTGGGTCACCTGTCCTGGGTCTGTCCCCTCCCAGCTCTTACTGCACCCCCAGCCTGCCCGTTGGCAGGACAGAGCAAGAAGCCGAGATGTCCTTGGCTTAGTATAAGCACTGCTCTGCAACAATTAAAACATCAGGGTGTTATCAGCACTCTTATCCTAAGCCAAAACATAGCATTCCACCAGCTACTAGGAAGAAAATTAACTCTGTTCTAACTGAAACCAGGACACAACCACTTGTCTTCCAGCCTGTAGCTCTGTTTGGGGTTGTTGCGCCCCAGGTGCAGGACCCGGCACTCGGCCCTATTGAACTTCATACAGTTGGCCTCAGCCCATCAGTCCAGCCTATACAGACCCTCCTGCAGAGCCTTCCTATGCTCAAGCAGATCGACACACGCACCTTGTGTCAAGATGGCGCCTTGGTGTCAGCTGCAAACTTACTGAGGATGCACTCCATCCCCTCATCCAGATCATCGATAAAGATATTAAAGAGGATTGGCCCTAGTACCGAGCCCTGGGAGACGCCACTAGTGACTGAGCTCCGACTGGATTTGACTCTATTCACCACAACTCTTCGGGCCCAGCTACCCAGCCAGTTTGTAACCCAACAAAGAGTATGCCAGTCCAAACCATGAGCAGCCAGTTTCTCAAGGAGAATGTTGTGGGGAATAGTGTCAAAAGCCTTACTGAAGTCAAGGTAGACCACATCCACAGCCTTTCCCTCATCCACCTAGCGTATCACTTTGTCGTAGAAGAAGATCAGGTTCGTCAAGAAGTACCTGCCTTTCATAAACCCATGCTGACTGGACCTGATTGCCTGCTTGCCCTGTAAGTGCCGCGTGATGACACACAAGATAATCTACTCCATGAGTTTCCCTGGCACTGAGGTCAAACTGACAGGCCTATAGTTTCCCAGGTCTGCGCTCCAGCCCTTCTTGTAAATGGGCGTCACGTTTGCTAGCTGCCAGTTGACTGGGACTTCCCTTGATAGCCAGGACTACTGATAAATGATGGTAAGCGGCTTGGCCAGCTCCTCTGCCAGTTCTCTCAGTACCCTTGGGTGGATCCCATCTAGCCTCATTGACTTGCATATATTCAAGTGCTGTAGCAGGTTGCCAACCATTTCCTTGTGGATTATGAGGGCTACATTCTGCTCCCCATCCCCTTCCACCAGCTCAGGGTACTGGGTATCCAGAGAACAACAACCCTTGCCACTAAAGACTGAGGCAAAGAAGGCATTACGCACCTCAGCCTTTTTCTCATGTCTTGTAACTAAGTTTCCCCCTGCATCCAGTAAAGGATGGAGATTCTCCTTAGTCCTCCTTTTTGTGTTGATGTATTTATAAAAAAACATTTTTTGTTATCTTTAACGGCAGTAGCTAGTTTGAGCTCCAGATGAGCTTTGACCTTTCTAATTTTGTCCCTGCACAGCCTCGCTACATCCTTATAGTCCTCCCGAGTGGCCCACCCTCTTTTCCAAAGATTATAAGCCCTCTTTTTTCTCCTAAACTCAAGCCACAATTCTCTGTTCAGCCAGGCTGGTCTTCTTCCATGCCTGCTCATCTTTGGGCACGTGGGGACAGACCACTCCTGAGCCATTAAGATTTCCTTCTTGAAGAGTGCCCAGCCTTTCTGGACATCTCTACCCTTCAGAACCACCTCCCAAGGGACTCTGCCAAGCAGTGTCCTGAACAGCTCAAAGTCAGCCCTCCGGAAGCCCAAGATTACGATTTTACTGATCCCAGGCAGTTAAGTACTGAGCTTTTCAAGTGGGATATATTCTAATTGGATGGGATGTCAAAAATATGTCAACAAAGATTTCAAACTGAAGAAGCAGTTCAATACTTGTGAACAGCATGGCAGAAACATGAAATTGGTTTAGACCAATATTTTTTTGAAAACAAGTCCCTAAGATTTTGTTTCTGAAATCCCTATAAGTAAGGAGTACAAAGCCTAAAGCAGCACTGACTGTCATCCAGTTTAACATTCTGGCCTGCCTCGGCCTACAACTGCTTTTTCGTTATTTTGTTGATTATTTATTTTCTAATCTCATCAAATAGCAGGTAGGCTCCAGATTCTATAACAAAGATTCAAGCAAAAATTTATCTATCTATCTATCTATCTATCTATCTATCTATCTATCTATCTAATCTCTATCTATCCATCCATCCATCCATCTATCTATTTCTTTTATTATTTTTTTTTCGGGGGAGGGAAGGAGGAGGAGTGTTTTGTAAAGCCCACCATTCTCCTGTTGCCTGCATAGTGGCACCTATTATAATGAAAGTTACATGCAAGTACAGAACTGTTAGTTGAAGGAGGGATGGAGGGCAATGTTAGAAGGGAGTGAGGAAGGGCTGCTGGAAATGAGGGAGTGAGGAAATGCTAATGGAGAGGAGGCAGTGATGGTGAACACGGTAAGAGTTATCTAAGCACTTCAGTCTTTCAGACTGTCTCTGCTCACTCTTTTTCTTCTCATTCTTGTTGCTTGTGTTAACTGGTAATACTGGGGAAAGCCAACTTCAACAATAAGACAGCTAGAAGCAGAAGTGCCTTTAGAAAAATGCCAAGGCTAGAGACAGAGGTTTTCATATTATTTGATTCATTAGAGAAAATTTAGTAAGGTCATCAGCAAAAACTCAGCACAGCTAAAGAAATATTTCATAAGCACACATTCAGCTAGAAGTGGACAATTTTATGTAATTACCCAATTTTTTAATCAGAATTTGGACTTGATTATTTTAAATACTCAAGAATAGATAAAATAATTTCTGGACTGGAAACAAGATATAGGGCAGAAATAGAATGCAAGTCATTAAAGATGGTGAAGAGTTGGCAGAATTCTGTTAATTATGTTATGTTCTATATGAACATAACCAAAACCAAAATTAATACTGAATTGATTAAAAAAAAACAACCAATCAAAAAAAAAAAAAAAACATCAGCTAGCACCAAGATTATCTGATCTGTCTTTAATACAGTTTTATTCTTCTCAAATTTTTATTTTTTTTTTTGATCTCTAATGGCAAATAACATTGCTTTTTGGATAAATATAATAATAACAACAACAATAACAATAACAACAATAACAATAAATGAACTTCAGGAAATAATGACCAATTTCATTTAATTAACACCATTATATACTACGCTGTTTGTATTGATATCAGTATATAATAATAATAGTAACATAACAGTGATCTAACACTACCCTTGAACTTAAGTAACCTCCCTAGTAACTCTTTCTATTTTGCACAAGATAGCAATGTCCTTGTAAACTGGATTGACTTAGATATGGAAAAACAATGGAAGATACTTTTGCTGATGTCCATGTAATGTATATTATTCCTTTATCCAAAGTGTTAAGATTTATTATCTCCCACTACTACTAATAACGGTAGTAGTGCCAGTAATTCTTTTGCAAATGCCTTGTCTTCTGCTGAGCAAGAAGAAAGTATAGAAAATGTGCAGCTTTATATTCTACCACATTTATGAATGCTTTTTTCTTTTTCTTTTTTTTTTAAAAAAAAAAAACAAAAACAAAAACTACTCTTAAATGTAAATCAAATTGTAGTAATAAAATTTATACATAAATTCTAAATTTTAATGAAATATGAGCTGGATCTGGCTCTACGCGTCTGAATAGTCCACCCAAACTTAATCAGTGTTCAATTGCTTCCTTAAGTATGTATAGCATTTAGTCTCTAGATACTCTTAAATGATTTTAAATTATCAGCAAAATATTTTATTTCTTTTTCATAACTTGGCTGGAGAATCAAATTCTTAGTCAAGAATGATACAAAGGACCTCTAACTATTTCTGCCCAGTTTGTCATTTTTTTCATTCACTGCATTGTAAGAACACTGATTATCAGCCCTTTGTTTATCATTAGCGCCCAACCTAGATAGTTCAAACACAAGAATAATGATGCATAACAGTGTCACATCTCTGAAATGGGAGAGTGGAAAACCAAATTTCCTGTCCCTATCCACCAGGAGTACGTCAGCAGTCAACACTGTGTATATTGTAATCACAGAATCACAGAATTTCTAGGTTGGAAGAGACCTCAAGATCATCGAGTCCAACCTCGACCTAACGCTAACAGTCCCCACTAAACCATATCCCTAAGCTCTATGTCTAAACGTCTTTTAAAGACTTCCAGGGATGGTGACTCCACCACTTCCCTGGGCAGCCTGTTCCAGTGTCCAACAACCCTTTTGGTAAAGAAGTTCTTCCTAACATCTAACCTAAAACTCCCCTGGCGCAACTTTAGCCCATTTCCACTCGTCCACTCGCTCAGATCTTAGATGACAATGTAAGCAGGAATTCACACACATTCCTCTCCTTCCCCTTTCCCACCTTTTATTGCTGAGTGTAACATAATTTGGTACAGAATATCCCTTTGGTTGGTTTCGGTCAGCTGCCCTAGTGATGTCCCTTCCCTATCTCTTGCCCACCCCCAGCCTACTGGTTTGGAGAGAGACATGATGTTCTGCTAGCACTGCTCAGCAATAGCTAAGGCACTGATGCAATACCAATGCTGTTCTAGCTACAAGTGCAGAGCACAATACTATATGGGCTGTAATGGGGAAAGTTAACTCCACCCCAGACAGAGTACCTGGTGTTCCTTGACTCTATGGAAGCTGAAATAACATGTTTGGAAGCTTCCTTTTCATAGTGACAATGTGGCTTCTTCTCTGGACACTTTTGTTTTGTTGAATCTGTATTATAGTTTTGTAACATATTGATAC
Source organism: Aythya ferina (assembly GCF_964211825.1). Lineage (NCBI taxonomy): Eukaryota > Metazoa > Chordata > Aves > Anseriformes > Anatidae > Aythya > Aythya ferina. The sequence goes on from NC_140296.1 coordinate 75,573,703, forward strand.
TAAATCCACCAGAGTTAAGACAGTCCAAGTTTAGAATAATATGGTTCCTTGGCAGAATGGGATATTGTGAGCACATTCATACTTTCCAGTGGCTTTACAGAGACTATTAATTCAAGAGACTTCAAATTCAAGGCCTACAGCGCGGATCTTCAAATATCTTTGCTTTATTTACTTCAAAATGTGGGTGAAATAGTAGTTCAAACTGTACTTACATATTCAAATATATTTTTAGATTCAGCTACATTTAATTTTCAACATGTCCAAATTTTTAACAATACTTATCTGGACTTTTACCCAGAAGCTATGTTCATTGTGTAGGAACTCCTCTTCTCTAATGTACTAAAACTTTCTAAAGCAAAACCAATGCTATCCTCCACACAAAATCCAACCAACCAACCAACTAACCAGCCAAACATCCAGAAATACCCTTATTATTTGTCTCAAAAAATAAGATGAAACATAAAAAGAACATCTTTAACTACACAATGTCCAGTATATATTTTCTCTACAGTAAACTGCTGTCAGGAAAATGAAACACTTTGCTCAGTGAAGACAAGGAGAGAAAAGGAGGACAGAAACAAAGCTGTATGGCAGATGTGTGGCAGCTGTATGGCAGACGTGTGGCAGATTAGCTTAGTAATATGGTTTAGTGGGGGACTTGTTAGTGCTAGGTCAGAGGTTGGCCTAGGTGATCTTCGAGGTCTCTTCCAACATAGATGATTCTGTGATTCTGTGATTCTATTTTAACGATCTTGCTTCATTTTCCAAAGGAAAGGGCTTAGACACTATGGTGATGTGGTAATTATTTTACATAAGATGAGGTACTATCTTGTGCAGAAGGCCACAAACTTCTATTGGTTAGTTTTTGATGTTTCTGTACTTTAATGCACATCTGAAATAATATCTAATTTCAACCTGTCACATAAAGGAAAGCGAGGTGCTCAATGTAGCTAAGTTTCTCATATTTTTCCTGACATAATATAGTAATGTAGAATATTACTAATGCAATATTTTAATGTTGACTATTTTTTTTAATTATTTTTTTTATTATTTTTTTTTACCAAATTAAAAAAGAAATATTCTGATTTTTTCAAAATTCTGACTGGAAGTTGCTACATATCCTCTTCACTTTTTTAAAAGTTGTTTTTAGTGACAATTCCAAGTTCAAATAAAGAAAAGACTGAATATCTAAAAGCAAAACTCTACTCCTAATCCATTTCAATTCACTCTACCCTATTAAAGTGGTTAGGGAAAGCTCTGTATTAGCTGATAATTTAAAAACTACAACTTCAGAACATAAAATTTAATGACCTGGAATCCCAAGCCTAAAGATTACATGTTTTCTTTCAAAACTCTCAGATTACAACTGCAAGCACATAGATTTTCAGGAAATACCAACAATGTCAGAAATAATTTAGAATAGAATTTGATTGGCAGGTGTTTAAAATCTTAGATCAGGTAGTCTGTTCATAAGCTCATCTTTGGTGGTCAGGACCTGTTGATGAGTCCAAGAATTCATTAGATGTTAGTAAAAATCACTTCACAAAATATCAGCAAAAAAAAAAAATCACAAAAAAAAACCCACAACACACACACACAAAAGCGCACACGCACACACACACACACAAACAACAACAACAAAAAAACACTTCCTAGACCTTAGGACGGAGATAAACCTGAACAACATTATACTTCATACAAGGCCTAAAGTCTTTTAGGAGTCCTGGCAGGTTAGTGAAAAGATTGACTTATTTTTATTCAGAATGGGGTAATGATTTTTAAGAATTAATTCAGAAACCAATCTAGGTAAATCTTAATGTAGACAAACAAAAAAAAAAAAAGAGAGAAAAAAAAAAAAAGAGAGAAAGGGAAAGGGAAAGGGGAAGGGAAAGGGGAAGGGGAAGTGGAAGGGAAAGGGAAAGGGAAAGGGGAAGGGGAAGGGAAAGGGAAAGGGAAAGGGAAAGGGAAAGGGAAAGGGAAAGGGAAAGGGAAAGGGAAAGGGAAAGGGAAAGGGAAAGGGAAAGGGAAAGGGAAAGGGAAAGGGAAAGGGAAAGGGAAAGGGAAAGGGAAAGGGAAAGGGAAAGGGAAAGGGAAAGGGAAAGGGAAAGGGAAAGGGAAAGGGAAAGGGAAAGAAAGAAAACCCCAGATGATTAAACTTGTTGATTAGAATATTTTCATCCAACCTTCAGCGTCTCTCTGCTAGGAAGCCCTGTGTTCTAGAAGGTAACTTTAATCATAATTATTGTCTAGGAAATTATATTGAGACTATATATTTTTTGCTTGTGAACTAAATGTTTCTATATTTTGTGTTAATAAAAGATAATAACAAAAATCATACAAGTTAAAGTCATAAGTTAATACAAGTAAAGATTTCTAATCTAGTTTAGTTTACTGATTTGGTCACATTTCACAACTTTCACTTGAGCATGAGACTTGAAATTTTAAAATACAGAGTAAAAATAATTATTTTTACAAAGGATTTCACTTTAATAAATAATTATCTTCTTCTTTTATTTTACTGCATATAACAAATACTACTTTCTTCTTCAGTCCTTCCTGGATATCTACATTTTTCTTCATGAATAGTATTTTGTCTGAGATAGATTGGACAGTTTTAGCTAAAGAGTAGTTCCAGGCTAACAATAATTTATTTCTGTCAGTACAAATCCTTGTTATATATGTATTAAATATTGATTATCTTTAAAAGACACGGTGGTGTTTTCACTGAGATCATTCTTATTATTTTGCTTGTGAATTGCCTCCACTTCTGACCCTTCAGATCCTAATAGACATCCAAGAGAATAGAGAAGATATTCATTTTAGCTGTACAAATAACAGCAAGGGAAAAAGTGGAAGAGACAGACAGCCTAGAGGCACCAAGAATTCAGAGACAATCTTATTTAAGATAGCTGAAGAAAATGTGTCAATCCATCACCTCAGCCCAGCAGGAGAATTTTATAGCCAGGAAGAAAGGAAATGCACTACTGAGTAAGTTTCTGAAAGTTTCACCTAGGTACTGATTTTATTTACTATTTTCCAAATAGCAGAGCATAAATAACCATCTTTCATATATCCATTATGTAGCAGTACTAGCTAACTAGGAGTGTTAGATTAATTGTGTTGCTAGATTTCTATTTATGTTGTCTAGAAACATATAACGGTTCTTAACTAATATTTACACTGATTATATTTTTTCAATTATCCACAAGGAAAGTTCTGCCCCCCTCATTCTGTAGTATTAATTTTGCCTAAAACACAGTTCCAAAACAGCAGTTTTTCTCTTCCTATACCTTCAATTTCCTGCTTACTCATCAGTCTGTAAAGGGCCCTCTGCAGTTTACATTTGTCCTTTTAAACTCCTTTTCAAGATTTTTTTTTTTTCCAAAAGGTTTAAAAAAATCAAAAGGTGCCGCAGCAGTAGGCTGTGCTGGAAGCAAAAAGGAGAGTGCCAAGCAACGTCTTGGTCTTTGGAAAGGAAAGTAGGTGAAGATTTAAATGAAATCTTTAATGTTCTTTTCCAGTGGGAATTGTTTGGTCTGTGAATTATGCTGTGAACTGTGCTCCTCAGATTTGAATATAAAATGCATTCTTCATCAATCTTGATTTTTATAGTTCTTAGTTTAAGAGAAAGGCTATCAAAACTTAGGGCAACCTGACATCCAGTTTAATCGCAGCACTTGATCAGAGCAAGGGAAAAAACGTATACCAAAATTAGCTGAAACCTGTGGATTTTTGTCTGTGACAAAGAAAGACAAGAGAGAAGAAACGTCAGAGCACGAGACATTGAGTTCTGCACATAGTATTGCATTTCAGTATGAGAAAGGATCAGACTGGTGTCACCTACATTCTACATCTCAGCAGAGATTGGCTAATTCAGATTATTAGGTGATTGCTTACTTCCATCCATGTGATGAAGAGTCTAGCATTTATGACTGGATACTTTAAGAAGGCATCCTCAAATAAATCCTATCTCTGGAACAAGAGCAGAATACTAAAAATCTTGTCACAAGAAGAGACTTCTTGTCATGGAAATTAAATAGAGAGATAAGAGAGAGAAAATCTGTCTCATCTAAGATATCTAGGCCAATGACTGAAAGTATACATGGAAAAACTTTGTTAAAAGAGTTGTGTTTTGTTTTCTTTTGCTTTGTTTTGTTTTGTTTTGTTTTGTTTTGGTAAGAAAGAATCACTAGCCACTGAATTACATCTTTCTTGAATCAGGAATAATGACCTGTAACAAAATTCCTTGTGTTGCACAATTACAAGTCTAAACCTGAACAAAGCCATGGCTTTTTTCTTTGACATAAAACAGCCATGCTTCAAAAAACAGCCTTTACACTTTTGTTTCACATAACACGGTTAAAGCTCACAGGTATTGAAGTCCTTACATATAAAATACACATCTGTTCTCAAATTGTCACATACAATGCACTGTATTGCCTGTTTTATACACCTTTGTTCCAGAAATAAAAAATGTCAGCTTCACTTTAAAATAAATTTTTTATTCCTTAGTAACTAACATATTTAACCATCATCCAGAACAAACATGTTCAATGCTTAAAAACATCTTTTTATTTTAAGTAAAAAGGTGGATTAAAGTTAATTGGAGTTTTATCAACTAAATATTATCTGAACATGGGAACTGAATATCTGTCTTCCTTCAGCAGGTTTTGCTTTAAGTTAGCTATCCTTTAAAATAAGTCACACATCTCAAATCCTTCTGCCCTATTTTTCAGGCATCTCCAAAGACTCAAACCCATCTATTCTGAGCCCACCCTACTGAATTAGGGAGCAACATAGGCAATAATATTTGAGTAGCACCTTATAGTTTTATCAAAACCATTCATAAATAGAAAACATATACTTACACTATAAATATTAATTGTTGTTAATTCTAGTTTTTTGTTTGTTTGTTTGTTTGTTTTTCTATTCAAAAAATCAAATACAATTTATTTTAATAATAATTGCATAGTAAATATGATATCTATGGACAAAAAGATTAAATTTTACATGTTGATTTTTTTTTTTTAATTGTAGTTCTGTTATATTATCAAATTAAAAGTATTTTTATACATGTATTTTTATACATGGGATGTCATGCTGCTGTATTCTTCATTTTTAAAGTGTCCTGACAGCTTTGAATAGTCTTTTGTGTTTGTGTGTGTGTGTGGTATTCCTCTTATTTAAATTAAAAAATGTGGTACATTTAATTCTTTCCCACAGATTCTTTTAGGCTTCCCAAGTAATCATTTTCCAATCAAAAATGTTTGATCAAAAGTTGGTGATTGAATCTTGATTAGATTTATTAATGACAACGAACAAATCATTATGTACATCTCATAGCCCATAAGGACTTAAAAAGTAATTTATATTCCAACCTGACCTGGAAAAATATTTTTAAATTGGCTCTGAAATATATGTATATGTATATGTATACGTATATGCATGTATATGTAATAATAATTTTATATTCTATATAATATTTAAAATCTATATTATTTATATATCACATATATATATGATATATATCATATATATTTTATATATTATATATATATCATTTCTTTTTGTAACAGGACTTTTTTTGTTTTATTTTTTTTTTTCAGTCTTGTCTTTCTTTCTACATTAAATTTTATTTGAAGTAAATGAAATGATATATAATTGAAAGAAAGCTTTCACTTAGGAATGTAAATAAACTACAAGCCCAGATCACAACATTGCTTGTGAGTTTTAAAAAACTCTACGGAGGTTTTAGAAACAGATAAAATAATGCATTGAAGTTTCTAATCATTTTCCAATGACAGAATTTTGCCAAGTCTTTGGGACCATGAGTTCAACACTATGAAGCATGCTGAAAATATAACTTCTGTTGTTAATGCTCTGTACTTTAGTTAACAGTGTAAAAGACTTACTGAAACTGTTGTTAAAGTATTCCTTCAACCACAGAGATATGACTAAGCAAATATATTTTTCATGTTCAAAAATGCAGATAAATAAATATTCAACATCATAGAGCAAGTGTAAATGAAGTCAGAAATGTTTTGGTTCATACTGCTTTTCATCCCCACTTAGTGGATGCACTATAAATCAGGGAAAACATGCATGTGAAAAAGAATACCATGTTTGGTAAAATACTAATTGCTCATTTCTTTCCAAACCAAGTTATTTTCTACAAAAATGGTTTTTGGTCAGAGAATACCATATGTCCTGAAATACATACAAAATTATATGTAATAAAATAAAAGGAAGAACATCTGAATTATTCAAAACTGTAAGATTTTCTGGAAGGTCATATTTTTCCAGACAAAGGATATGTCTTTTTTGACTCTGTAGAGCTGGTAGAACTTCCAGGCTTTTGAAAAAAAAAAAATCATTTATATTTTATTTTATATTTTATTTTATTTTATTTTATTTTATTTTATTTTATTTTATTTTATTTTATTTTATTTTATTTTATTTTATTTTGTTTTGTTTTGTTTTATTTTATTTTATTTCCCAGCAGCTTTTTCACCAGCTTAGGATATTAATTAAAATATTAATTAAAGAAAAAAAAATACAAGAAATGAAATAAGCTTACTCTCCAGATGGCATTGAAATTAATTTGAAATTAACTAAAGTTAAATTTGATGAAATTCTGGGTGTCTTTGAGGCTGGTCCAAAGACAATTACAGCAGCCAGAAAGCTGCTTCCCTTGGAACAGTCTTGGCTGAGCAGATTTGAAAATGGAGCTTTCTGTGCAGTTTTGTTCTCTTTACTTCTGCATTTTGAAGATTGCCTTTCAAAACATTTTATAAATCATTCATATATATATACTAATGAAGTCCCCACTGGTATTGTTATAAAACTGGAGAGAAAGCTATCCTTGCTGAACATCTCTGTACCAAGCACTGTTTTTAATTTTATTTAATTGATAAAAAAATTAAAACTATGTTTCATTACAATGCATTTTAAATTAATAATATATTATAGAATTCCATACCAGTAAAAAAATAGGCACCATATGTAATTTATTCAATACAATTTTCCAAAAGCAGCTTCAGTTTTCCCATTGCTAAGTGGCATTTTCACAAATTGAGTTAGGCACCACCTTGTAAAAATATTTGGCATAAAACGGATTTAGGAAAAAGTTGTAAATTAAATTCTTGCCTTTAGCTTTTTGAGCTCATCTGGAACTTGACAGAGAATTACTTACTTTTTCGTTTAAGTGGATATAAATAAATAAGATGTGAAATGATACTATTTCCAGCACATGGGAGATCCTCTTACAACTCCACAGCTGTATTTGGTTTACTATCCTAGCTATTGTATCTGCAAGATCCAGTATCTTTTTATTTACCACCTTCTATCTGGTGTTAATAGATGCTCCTTCAATAAGATTTCACGGTCTCGAGTTTACATTTTTCTGGAAAATACAAACACAGCGAATTAAATGGGAAATAAAACTAAAGAGACTCTTATCAGAAGTATCTTTTTGATATGGATGAGACCCGACTCTAAAAAAATAAATGAAAAAGTGCAGTTGGCTTCAATGGTACTGGAATTTCAATGAATTTCATGATTCATAGAATCATGAATAATACAGCTTTCTAAATCTCCCAGGAAAATCTCCTAAACCAACTGTGTCATTTGCCCTAGATCCAGACCTGACAATTCAGCTTGAAATCATTATATTTAATTTTAATTAATTTTATTTTTTTTTAAGGAAACAAGTATATGAAAGTGGGAGATTATTAATTTTATGTGTATTAATTTTATATTTATAGCTTGAATGGCAAGTGCAGAGCTGCCTTCATGCAGAATCTGTGAATTAGTGGTATATGGTTCTTTTGTTATCACTAACCATTCTGATGAACTCTGTCCAGTATGACTTTTCTTTGTCTCCCTGTTCTATTGCCCACTCTGTCCCAGTGCCTACATTGACACCAAGACAAACACGAAAAACAAAAAGTATGTCCATTCACTCTGTTACTCATTATAACTTAGGAATCATGTAGGCTTGATGATATGTAGTTGTTGTATTGTACTTGTCTTGGAAAAATGATATGGTAGGTCCAACTCGTTTCCTAGTAGACGTAATTTATGTGCTAAAATCAACAACTTATAAGCCAGTAATAGTTTCTCTAAATGAAATTGGCAATTTCAAATAGAAAAAAAAATTACTAAATTGGCTGAATAATTTACATTCTCATATCATTATTGCAGGTGGTTCTTTCAGGTCTTGCTTGAGGTACATTGGAAAGGCAGCCAGAAATGTTCCTTCTCATGTGCCTTTAGATGAATCGGGATTAAATGTCCACCAAATTCACAGCTAAATTCTGCAAAAGCAAGTCTTATGCAGGTACTAGCAAATAAATTTTATATTTCAACATTTTTATTTTATTTGGCAAGGATTTTGGTTTGAAGGTCTTCTTTCCCAAAGACAGTAGATTGAGATAACCTCACTTTGGAAAGAAAAAATAATTTAGAAATAATTTAGACAAAGTAAGATACAATAATAAATAAGTACAAAATTAAAGTCTGAACCTGAAGCTTTAGCTAGATTTAGAGTTATGTGGGATTTAGAGCTATATGAATAGAACTTAAACTCTTATTCTTCGGCAGTTTCAAATATTACTGAAGTGTTTGTAATGAAGAAAAATTTGTTTGTTTCTTTAGTTTTTAAGAAAATATTTTCATCAAGGCTGGCCAGAGGTCTTAAATCAATAATAAAAGACTTTTGATGAAGTAGTGGAATCAAATCAAAGTGTCCCCTCCCCCAAAAAATAAATAATATATATATATATATGTCAGAATGTCCATTCTGAAATGCTGTGTGTTTTACTTGACTTTTTCTTGTGATGGTAATTAATTTCAACAAAATTTGTACTCATGAAATATTACAGATTTTATAAACAACAGATTTTAATAGACAAAACAAAACGAAACAAAACAGACTGTTGAAATAATTGTCATCAGTTTTGTTTTGGATTACAATGTAACAAACGAGTACGACAGCATTTTAGTGAAGAATGTATTCTAGGTAATATATTCCCAGTGAACTACTTTTATTCCATGAAATCAGCATTTAGCAAAATAAAAAGTTCCCATGGAAAATTTTCAAACATTTTGAGCTTCAGAGTTGAAAAATGAATGCAGGGATGGGTAAACATCACAATGTCTCTCTCTCTCTCTTTTTTTTTTTTTTTTTTCCTATTTCATGAAGAAATCACAGCTAACAAATTGCAAAATGAAACAAAGATAAAATGTTTAACCAAATAAATATTTTAAGAAGATAGTGACGCAGTAATTTAAAATGGGTATTTTCTACGTTAACTGCATGTATTTCTTGTAAATAATGAAATAGACTAAAAGGAAATCGGCTGCTTGAGAATTAAATAAGGTTCAGGCTACCATTTAGTGTTATCACACAGACTATGGAGCAGCATTTTTTCTCAGAATTGATGTAGCCAAAAAAACAGATGTAGCCTGGATTATTATCCACATAAATCATATAAATTGAAACTTTTTTTTTTCTTTTTCTCTTTTGGTTATGCCAATAAAACTAACACTAACATCAACTTACTAAAATTCTGCTAAGGAACCAACAGTGAAATACTGAACATTGTTCTTCTGGCCATTTTTCCCAACATAAGGACAGAAAGAAAGAAAGAAAGAAAGAAAGAAAGAAAGAAAGAAAGAAAGAAAGAAAGAAAGAAAGAAAGAAAGAAAGAAAGAAAGAAAGCTCTGAAAGCCTTTATGAAACTAGTATTTAAAAACACTTTAAATTTTTAAATGTCTTCACCAATTTTATGCATACTGTTTTCTTGTGTTCTGTGTTGGAGGCCTTTTTGTTTTGTTTTCAATTGAAAGCTTTTGCACACCAGACTGCATTCTTTCCACCCTGCTGCAGCTCTAATTTACGTTCATTAAGGGAAAAAAAAAAAAAAAAAAAAAAAAGTAGGGGAGGAGAGAGATGTGAAAGAAATGGTGTTTTTACCTCTTTAGAGAATTTAAAGCTTTCTCTTATACTTACATTGGTTAATAAAATAATTATGTAGAAAATAAAATCCAGGAATTCAGTTACATGGAAGCAGTTTTAAATTAACATGTTATTCAGCAATCACACCAATTATGCAAGAGTTACAGAAAAGAATCCCTTACACATGAAGGAACAAATAATAGCTAATAAATGCTTATGAAATATGAAGGTGAGGTACATCATGATGGTTTTTTTTTTTTTTTTTTTCCTTTTTTTCTTTTTTTTTTTGTGTGTGTGTGTGTTTTTCTACTTCAGCAAAAAAAAAACAATTGTATCTACGTTCACTTCATTGCTTTTGTAAGTCCCAAAGATGTCAACTGGATTTATTTGTTTATATTGTACATTGCAAACAGACCAATGTTTGTTTTATATGTATCTGTGGGTTTTTTTTTGTTTGTTTGTTTGTTTTTTAAATACGTTTCATGTGTGAGTCTATAAAACTCTACAGCTTATTTATTCTTTATTGCTCCCTATTTGCCATAGAAACTTTTTCTCATGTTTGAAAATGAACCAAAGACACAGTACTCACATCTACATATTGATTAGGATTAGGCAAATGCGTAAAGTTCCATTATAATAATTCATCTAACAGTAAGGGACTATGTATAGGAGTTCTTATAGCATTTTGATCCTAAGTGGAATAAATTAATATACAATTAATTCATGTTGTGGGCGATGGAAAATCTACAAATTCAAGACTTCTACTTAGATTGGCATTGTTGTGAACTGCATAGAAAATGATCTCTTTTGATTTTGCATTTGACTCGGAATAAATCTAATGTCTGGAACACAATTTTTCTGATGAACTATTTCTGAAATTCAGATGGGATAAGGTATGAGATTTCAGACAGCAACTATAGCTCATTTCTTTGAGTTGGCTTCCTCAGCTAATGTCTAGACACATAAAAGGAGACAGCTATTGAAATGCTGAGCATTGCACTGATTAACTTTTAAATGACTTGCTGCCTAGCTTGAGATGTACATGTATAAACAGACTACAATGAATGGAGAAAATAATGAGTAAAATCCAAATCCATGGGTCCCAGATTGTTGAGCAGGGAGTTGCTTAAAAATACTTAGTAGCAAATGGTTAGGATCAGGTACTGGCTAAGACCCTTTCAGAGAGTGACATCAGGACCAGCAACGAAAAATTATTCATGATGGAGTTCAGCATTACTATGTGTAAAAAGACAGGATTTGCTTGATTAATAAGATCATCAGGGTTACTGAAGGGGGCTTCTTCTGAACATTTATAGAGAAGGTGTTTTTACAGGTCATTTGGGTATTTGGGTGGCTAAGGACAACAGAGTGCCGGTAAGTGTAGGCATGTCCTTACACAATTGCACAGTGGCACTTGCGTATCTGCAGGTGACACAATTTCATATGTGTAGACTCCTGGCTGTTGGCCAGATGGAAATGACTTTGTATGGGTCAGTATTCACAGCTCCAGGTTTGATCCTGGACTTAGGTCAGGATCTTAGGCATCAGACTTCAAGAAAGTATAATTCTCCCAGTTTTTACAGTGGTTGAAGTACAGGTGACCTGTGTACTGTTTGTCACCACCTCTGAAATGGCTTCAATTTCAAAGATTTTACATGTCTACTGATTGGCAGAGACTCCAGACATAGAATGTTATGGTATTTTCTGGACCTGAGAGGAGTGTTAGTGCCTGCTTAACATTTAAGAATTGCATCTCATGTAAAGGAATGACTGAATATTGGACACTATTCTTAGCAGATGCATGCTCAAACTGTGAAATTATTGCCTTATTTCTACTCCATCACTTCCACAGTGAATCTTTAAAAATGAACAAATAAAAAAGAGGAGCTGAGATAGTGTCTTGTATATGTATTAGTCATAGAATCATAGAATCCTTAGGGTTGGAAAAGACGTCCAGGATCATCTGGTCCAACCATACACCTACCACCAATATCACGCACTAAGCCATGTCTCTAAGCACCACATCCAAGCTTTCCTTGAACACCCCCAGGGGCAGGGACTCCACTACTTCCTCGGACAACATGTTCCAATACCTGACTACTCTTTCTGAGAAGAAATGTCTCCCAGTTTCTAAACTAAACCTCCCTGGTGCAACCTGAGTTGATTCCCTCTAGTTGTATCACTAATTATCTGTGAGAAGAGACAGACCCCCAGCTTCCCACAGCTTCCTTTCAGGTAGTTGTAGAGAGCAATAAGTAAAGGATGGAGATTATTATTTTATATATGTGTATGAGTACAATCATAGACATGTATAAATCTGCATATACAGATATAAACAAAATAAAGTTGTTTTTTTTTTTTTTTTTTTTTTTTTTTTTTTTTTTAAGATGAGCCATATAGTCAGAAGTCAGAAAGTCCAAGAGTACTCCTCCTTCCTTAGCTCCTTCTACATTTATGACTGATGGGACCGATATACCTAGTGACTTCACTGGAACAAAAGTTTTCTTGACACAGCTTTTTGAAAAAAATATTTTAACATTTCAAATATAATGCAATTCTTTCTAGGCCAAAAGACAGAAGCTCTGCTGAAAAAATCCAATAAAAGACTACAGAGAACCTCCTAATTTTATTATCCCCAAAACTATGGTCTTCCACCTCAAGACAATGGAAGGAATTAAGATCTTACTGAAAAGTCTTTCAGAAAAAAAAATAATAACAAAGATTCATAATGTTTAATTGAAAAAATCTTTTCTTCAATTGAGAAGAAAAATCTTTTCTTTAATTGAGAGGGTTTATAGTGCACATTTTCCAAAATAATCCCCTATTTGCTACCAATTTTTTTAAGATCTACGATTCTTTTTGCTTGTGGTCTGTTTTAAGTAAGATAATTTTCCAATACTGTTAAAGTCTTGAAAAAATCCAGACTCTCTTTCTGGATGTCCAAAAGTTTTTGAAAATTTAATTAAGAAGTGTTTGAGAATTTGACATAATATGTCTCCCAGAATCACAGTTAAAGATTTAGCAGTCAAAAAAGTTTAGAATTCATTAAGGTATAAGTTTAAGGACAGCTGCTATAAATTGACCTTATCTCTCACAGAACCACAGAACAGCTGAGGTTGGAAGGGACCACTGAAGACCATTTAGTCCAACTCCTTTGCCAAGCAGGATCACCTAGAGCAAGTTGCACAGGATGGAATCAAGGTGGGTTTTGAATATCTCCAGAGAAGGAAACTCCACAACCTCTCTGGGTAACCTGTTCCAGTGCTCTGTCACTCCAACAGTAAAGAAGTGACCTCTCATATGCAGCCAGAATTTCCTGTGCTTCAGTTTGTGCTCTTTGTCTCTCATCTGCTCACTGGGCATAATGGAAAAGAGACTGACACCCTCCCCTCAGATATTTATACACATTGATGAGGTTTCCCCTCAGTCTTCTTCTCTTTTCCCAGCTAAACAGGCCCAGTTCTCTCAGCCTGTCCTTGTACGACAGGTGCTCCAGTCCTCTAATCATCTTTGTAGCCCTCCTCTAACAGTTCTATGTCCCTCTTGTACTGGGGAGCCCAGAACTGGACACAGTACTCCAGGTGTGGCCTCACCAGGGCTGAGTAGAGGGGGAGGATCACCTCCCTTGACCTGCTGGCAATTCTCTTCCAAATGCAGCCCAGGATACCATTGGCCTTCTTGGCCACAAGGGCACATTGCTGACTTGTGGTCAGCCTGCTGTCCACCAGGACTCCCAGGTCCCTCTCTGCAAACCTGCTCTCCAGCAGGTCACCCCTCTGCCTGTACTGGTGCTTGTGGTTATTCCTCCCTAGGTGCAGGATCCTGCACTTGCCCTTGTTGAACTTCATGAGGTTCATCTCGGCCCAACCTTCTAGCCTGTTGAGGTCCATCTGAATGGCAGCACAGCCCTCTGGGGTATCAGACACACCTCCCATCTTTGTGTTGTCAGCAAACTTGCTGAGGGTGCACTCTGTTCCATCATCTAGGTGAATAAGATGAATAAGTTGAAAAACACCGGACACAGTACTGACACCTGTAGATCACTGCTAGCTACAGACCTCCAACTAGGCTAAGCACAACACTCTGAGCTCTGCCATTCAGCCAGTTGTCAATCCACTCCACTGTCTACTCATCTCTGAGGTCTCTTGTAATACATTATAACAGACAGAAACAGATTAAACTTTTGGATGAAAAAAAAAAAAGCAAGACTTTTCTGATTTAAAAAGAAATCAGCCAGCAACACATTAGAAAGCTGTGTAGTCTGAAGTCAAAGAACAGCTGAAGAGTCTAAAAGGGTCTGCAATCTAAAAACTCTTGTTATGGAGAGGTTGTAAATGTGCTAGTATTGCACCATATATATATAGGCCAATGAAGGGAAAAAATGGTGGCCATCACTGGAAAAGAAAAAAGAACAACACAAATGTAATACTCTAAGTACATTTAGAATTCACATTCTTATTATTCCTGCATTTTCTAAAGCTTGATGAAATCAAGATTTGTATTTGAGAAGACACTGTATCAAAAGATGTGACATTCCTTTGTGGAAAACAAAGGAAATGAATATCTCTTGTTTATCGTGTGTTTTCTCAGATTCCATATTTTGAGCAATATGAAAATAATCATTTTCATATGGCTCACTGCTGAAGCCAAAACATGTACTTCCTAAATTTAGTTTGGCTGGATGATCCAGAGCAAGTAATGATAGACACAGAGTTCTGTTCATGCTGTTTTCATGCCTTCATAGTCTTTTTATTAAACTCCCTGAGTACAGTACATTAGCTTTTGCACAGAAGTCTGAAAGACTCACTTGCAAGCCTCTTCCTTTTTGTTTTTCCCCCACCATTTTTTTTTTTTTTTGTAAGCTCAACTCCAGATTTGTCTCTTATGCTAACAAAGTGGCCATAAGGGATTCTCTCCTTCCTTCCTTCCTTCCTTCCTTCCTTCCTTCCTTCCTTCCTTCCTTCCTTCCTTCCTTCCTTCCTTCCTTCCTTCCTTCCTTCCTTCCTTCCTTCCTTCCTTCCTTCCTTCCTTCCTTCCTTCCTTCCTTCCTTCCTTCCTTCCTTCCTTCCTTCCTTCCTTCCCTCCCCCTCCTCTTCCTCTTTCTCCTGCTCCTCCTCCTCCTCCTTCTTCTTCTTCTCTTGGACAACGTGTGGTGGTTTACCATGCTAGGCAGTTGAACACCACAACTGCTCTCTCATTCCCTCTCCTTAGAAGAGGAGGGGAAGAAGTAAAGAAAAGAACAACTCAAGGGTTGAAATAAGGATAATTTAATTAAAGGGAAAAAAAATGATTATTAAGTAAAGATTATTATTAATTAAACAATTTAACAAAAGGGGAAAAAAAAAAAGAAAAGGAAAAAGGGAAGGGGAAAAGGAAAACATAAATAAATAAAAAAAATAAAGGCTGTGTGAAAGTGCAGAGGAAAGAAATTACTCTCTGCTTTTCACAAATGAGTGATGTTTCACCATGTCCTTGAAGCAGGGCCTCAACAGGTGTTCAGGAGGATGGATGTTTTCACAATGAGAGCCCACCCCTCCCCTCTTTTTCCTTTTTCCTCCTTTTATTGTTGAGTGTGACATCATACATTATCCCTTATGTGATATCCCTTTGGTTGGGTTAGGTCAGCAGCCTTGGTGATGTTCCTTTCTCATTTTTTTGCTCACCCTCTAGGAGAGTTAGAGAGAGTCCTGATGCTATGCCAGCACAGCTCACCAGCAGAAACAACACTGGTTTGATACCACTGCCGTTCTAGCTACAAGCGCAGAGCACAGCACTGTATGGGCTGCTGCAGGGAGAGGTAACATCCCAGCCAGACCCAATACACAATGATAAAACAGAACTTTAAGAAAAAAGAAAAAAAAAAAAAAAAGGAAAACTCAGGACTTAAATTATCAATTTTCTTCTTCCTGAAATAAAGTAAAATTATTAGGATGTGCATTAAAATGAATATTAAATGTTTACTCACATATACATATGGGGTACTGTGAAATCAGTAAGCTATTACTCTTACTGCAATTGTGTGATATTCTTGAAATGTAAATAATAATTTGTTAAAAATGTCATCCTAGGGAGGAATGAGACTTTTTTCTTCTTCCATAGTGAAAGCCACCCTACCCAGTTGCAGATTTTTTTCTCAGGACACATCAGTGTGTTACTATAATTAAATTAGCACATGACATGACAGGAAGAGCCATGCAGGGAGATAAAGGTTTCAGCTGCATTCTGTAACAGAGAAGAGGTAAGTAGGGGTGACAGCTATAGCAGCCATGGGCTTCACAAATCCCTTAAACAGTTCAGGAGGGAAATAAGGTGTCTTGGATAGATGACGTTTCTAGCGGTATTTGTTTGTTTGTTTTCTGGAAAAGCTCTGTACAGTGTCTCATGAGCATGCCATGATGAGACAGCTGCTGTCTCCATTATGATTACTTCTTGTCATTCTTGCTGTTCTTCATTTGGTTCTTATTGAAGAAAACTGACAGTTTGATTTCACTTGACTTTTACATGAAAGGCTGTCCAATGTATCCCACAGGAGATACAGTTTAATGAATCTGAAGGTCTGAAATTCCCTGGTCTTTGTTGTCATGAGTATTTCATGTCTACTTTGTAGAATTGGGCTATAAAGAAAGCAAAATAAAAGACAATGATGTATGGTTTCAGAGACACTTCTGATTCTTTCCACACTGGGGAAAACTATGGCCATAGAAGCCTGCTCTCTATATGGAATGAACATTAATGAAAGCAAGCAAAATGGAATTAGCATGTTCTTATAGGAATCAGTCACAAAGTTTTCACTGATTTGAGTGGGAGTATGATCTTAACTTGTTAGTCAAGTGTACTTTTTGGGATACAGGTATAAACTGAAGTAAGAGAGTTTCAGACAGAGTGTATGGAGAAGCTATTCTCCCATAATGACAGTGAGGTAGTGAAGCAAGCTGCACTGACAGGCTGTGCTGTCTCTGTCCTTGGAGGATTTCAAGCCCCAACTGGATCAGGCAACTCAGTCTGACTCCAGAGATGGTACCGCTTTGGGCAGGAGCTTGAGATCTCTCTCTGCCCTAATGGTTCTGAGATCCTATTTCTTAATAGTAATATCACTAAAGCTTTTTCAGCAGTCAACATTACAGATTTTACGGATATTCGTAAGGATACTGGAAACATTACTTGAATCTTTTTTTTTTCTTCTTAGTCTTTCTTCTCTTACATCAGTTTAAAGAACTAACTATTTTGGTTCTTTTAGCTTAGAGTCTAATGTATTTATATATATATTGTGTACATATATATTATATAATATATATAATGTATATGTATATATATATAATGTGTTTTTATGTATATATAAATTACAGTAATCCACCATAGATTTACGTCTTTAGATAGCTGCCAGGGCATGGTGATGATGGAGACCATTCTAGATGCCCTATGTTTTGGGAAAACTTGTAAGCCAACAGAAATTTTATGAAACAAAAATTACCAGAACAGAGAATGGTATTGAAATTTGTCCTGCCTGACCATCTCCTTCTATGACCAGGTAACCCGCCTCATAGGTAAGGAAAAGACTGTTGATATAGTCTATCTAGACTTCAGCAAAGCCTTTGACATGGTCTCCCACAATATTCTCCTGGAGAAGCTGTCAGCCCATGGCTTGGACAGGTACACTTTTTGCTGGATAAAAAACAGGATAGCCAGGCCCAGAGATTTGTGGTGAATGGAGTTAAGTTTATATGAGTGGTGTTCCCAAGGGGCTGATATTAGGACATTGGGATCCATCCTCTTTAATATCTTTATTGATGATTTGGATCAGGGAATTGAGTGCACCCTCAGTAAGTTTGCAGACGACACCAAGGTGGGGGAAAGTGTCGATCTGCAGAGGGAACAGGAACATCCTGCAGAGGGACCTGGACTGATGGATTAATGGGCAGAGGCGAATGGGATGAGGTTCAACATGGCTAAGTGTCAGGTCCTGCACTTTGGTCACAACAACCCCATGCAGCAGGTTTGAGGCAGAAAGGCTGGAAAGCTATGAAGAGGAAAAGGATCTGAGGGAGTTGGTTAATGCTCGCCTGAACATGAGCCAGCAGTGTGCCCAGGTGGCCAAGAAGGCCAACAGCATCCCTGCTTGTATTGGGAATAGTGTAGCCAGCAGGACCAGGGAGGTGATCATACTCTGTACTCTGCTCTGGTGAGGCCACACCTCAAGTACTTTGTTCAGTTTTTGGCCCTTCAGTACAAGAAGGATGTTGAGGCCCTGAAATATTTCCAGAGAAGGGCTATGAAGCTGGTGAAGGATCTGGAACAAAAGTCCTATGAGGAGCAGCTGAGAGAACTAGGTTTCTTTAGTGTGGAGAAGAGGAGGCTTAGGGGAGACCTTATTGCTCTCTACAGCTACCTGAAAGGAAGTTGTGGAAAGCTGGGGGTCTGCCTCTTCTCACAGAAAACTACCATTAAGACTAAAGGGAATGGCCTCAAGTTGTACCAGGGGAGGTTTAGGTTAGAAACTGGGAGACATTTCTCCTCAGAAAGTGTGGTTGGTTAGGCATTGGAACATGTTGCCCAGGGAGGTGGTGGAGTTCCCATCCCTGGGGGTGTTTAAGGAAAGGCTGGACATGGTGCTTAGGGACATGGTTTAGTACGTGATACTGGTGGTTGGATTAGATGATTATGGAGGTATTTTCCACCCTTATGATTCTATGACTCTATGAAATTACATAGATCAATTTGGTAAGATAGGGTCAGTCTCAAAAACGGTTTTGAGGTATGGGTACAAAGTTCTTGAGAGGAAAAGTATTATAATAAAACATCAGAGATATTTTGCTGATTAACATTAATTTATTACTTGTACTATAGGAACACCTGAAAGTTACGGCTGGTCCCTTCATATTCATTTACTTTTTTTTTTTTTTTTTTTAATTCATTTGTTTTTATTTTGGTTGACACTTTTATCATTCTTTGGGGACTGATTGCACAGACCAGACACGGTCTGCCAGTAAAACCAATTCCTAGCAGCCTATAGCAGGTTCTGACTGTCAACTGTTCTTTAGTCTCACTTAGGTCTGCTTGCCATTGCAGCTTCCTCATGTACGGCCGTATGAAGGAGGTATTTACCTTGCCATCTATAGCACCCACTGAATCTTCTCTGTGCTTCCCAGGCATAAAGTTTTGCTGTTGCTTGTAAAATGCCTTAAAACATTATTATCTATGTCGAACATGCTTGCTGACAATTCCACATGCCATTGTTTAGTTCTTATTGAAGCCTTGTTATCACAGTCTATACACCATAATGTTGGCTTATACCTATCACTAGGAGAATTGCTTTTCTTGAGCACTGAGGTGAAAATAAGATAATTTTCCTATTCATCTCATTGCTTTACTGTCTTGGGATGCCTATATGCTAATTTCAGGTACAGAGGGAATAAAAGGTTAAAAAAAAAAAAAAAAAAAAAAAAAAAAGATGAAATCCCAATTTATTGTTTTTCTGATAATAATATAATTGTATTTTATGAAAAAATATTCAAAAATTATGTCATTATTTCTAGATCAGTGAGAAGGACAGTAATAAGATCAGACATGGGTTCAGCTTATGACAGAAATGGGATAGTAGCTTTAATCCAAGAGATCATCCAGTGTCTGATGCACCACAGAAGCCATAAGTAATAAATATTTGGTTTCATAACACCCAAGTGAGTCCCAGAAAACATATTTCAGATCTGCATTTTCTAGCCAGTCTCATTAGAGTCAGCTCCTCTTGGCTTTTGCTTTGGTTTCAGACAGAGTCTGATAACTCACTTCTCCTGATAAACCATAATTAATCTAAATCTTTTTTATTCTTAATATAGACTCAGTTTTGATGTGTTTGTGTTTTATTTGTTTGTTTGGCTGGTTTATTTTGTTTCTCCTGAGATTAACATAATGCTGCACAACAGTACAACTGCATTCCTGACACTCTGGAAAACACCATAAATAACCAGCCTATGTCATTGTCATACCAACCTTGTACATCTTATGCTCTAACATTTTTCTGTGGTAAGTTTTATTAATAGGCATGGTTTGTCTAGATTTATAAGTGTGACTCTTGTTATTGATGAACTGGTCAAGCTTGTATTAAAAACCTCATTGACCGTACTCTTCCTAGAGGGACATGTCTTTACATGTCAAACTAGCTACATTATTTGGCTCCAAACAAAACTCATCTATTGGGTCATTACTACCATGAACTAAACAAAATCAAAACTAATTCAAAATGATAGAAATGTTAACTCACTTAAACAATAAAAATAGTTTTTTACTGGGAAAATCAAAACCGACACAAACACGCATTGAATCCACATGGCCACTGGGTGTCATTGTTTACTCCACCATGTTTTATCTCTGTGATAATATATATATATATATGAGCTTTAGTTGGATATAGTTAAGTAGGTCGGCTTGGTCACTGAAATCAGTAATCTATTCATCATTTGGTTAATCCTAAAGACTTTTTTACTTTAACAACAATAATTGCAGCTATATTTTAACTCATTTTGTCTAGTCCAATGTTTCTTATAATTTAAAGGTTTGCTTTTATACAAATGTCCACTACTTATTTTTAGAAAGCAGTAAACAGCTATTTTTATAAGTACACTTCAGTTATTGTGGAAAAGAGTGACACTAGATCAATGAAACTGCAATTTAGAGTTCACGGATCAGATACACTAAGATGCTACTGATAGCAACTTTTACTCTCCTCAAGAGATTTATCCCTCATTTGGAGAAGCAGACCAACAAATATTTATCTTTATTAGACCTTGTCACAAGTTATTTTGAAGTAAGGTCAGTTATTATTGCAATAGTCTGCCTAGATTTGGAGGTTAACGTGGTAACATCAATTTTTATTTTTCCATCAACCATGAATAAAGACAACATATTTAGCTTTCAAACAGTAGTTCTTTCTGCAATGTCAACTTATTTGTAAGTTGATAAAAGTTTACTAACTATCCTGAGCATCACATGTTCAACAGCTTTGATAGCAAATGGTTAGGCAGACTAGCTCACAAATTGAAAGGATAATTCAGTCTTCACAGACACTTAGTCTTTTGTTTTCTCTGCTCAGACAACCGATCTGAGTACCAATAGTTTAGCAGATCAAGTGGGAGTAGATTAGAGTATCTAGATTCTTCTGCCTGCTGTGTGATATATTTGTAGTATGAATTGCATGCTGTTCTTCATTAAAGAGTCAACAGTTGCCAACATTCAATGTTTCATTGTATCTGAAATACACCTCATACATTAACTGATAAATAACTTAATTGTTTCAGGTCATTTGCTCACTTTAAATGGCAACTGTTGATTTTTTAAATGGTTGTAAGAATATTCTATAGTTGGTATATATTCTCAAAAGATAAAGTCTCACAAAACAAGGGATATCCAAAGGCTGAAGTAGTTCTGGGTAAAGAGAGCAAAGGAAAAAATAAAAACAGATAGCAAAGGAAAAATTAAATACAATATGTATTGAAAATATTACTCCTATATTTTTTACTCGTTAAACTTACCAGTGCTGAAATATTTTGTCAGTATAGATTAATGCCATTTCTTCATTACACCTAAAGAAAAAGGGGTATGATAGACTGTATTGTTTTAAGACATAATAATAAAAGGACAAAGTACAACTTTTTTTCTTACCACCAATTTTACATTCCATCTCCAGGACCACAGTGTCTCTGTTTGAAGGCCAATGGCAAGCTGGCTCAGATGCTGCAGACTCTGTGAAAGCCTCTATATCCAGTGAGAGAGATTAATGAAACTGAGAAAACATGAAAGGAAAGAGCAAGCCAAGGAGAAATACATAGCCAAGAAATCCAGCCCAAGATATTCATGCAGCCAAGGCTGTGTCTAAGAAAATATTTTTGCCTACTCATTTTCCCATAAAAGTATAGGTAAACCTGTATAGACAGAAAAACACCTTTTTTAATCTGTTCTGAATGACTTCCTTTGCAGAAGTTTTCCTTTAATGACACTCCAACTATAAAACATGTCAATTATTTTATTCTCATCTTAGGTGAGAGGTCTTTTTTTTTTTTTTTTTTTTTTTTTTTTTTTTTTTTTAAAAGCAAACATATGGTTTATCTTCCTTTCCTTTTTTAATTCTTACATTTACTTTCATGTCTAATGAAATATGAAGTTTGAGAATAAATGTATATATATATATATAATATATGCTATGTGGAAGCAAGGTTTCCCTCACTTCAGCTGGTTCTTGACACAGTTCTTTAAATCTTTGACCATGCTGCTAGAGGTTGTTCTTTTCAAGTATGAATTTCTTAGGAACATTTAATGTTACAATATTTTTATTGTCATCAGGCATTAGGAGCCCTTTTAGTTTCTTTTTCTGAATTTGGTCTTCTCACAGTTTTACATTCATGTACTTGGGAATAAAGTATAAAGTGAAACCACATTATATCTTAAAAATGCAGGTTTTAACTCCTCCACTGTATCTGTATTGAATCAGTCTCCAGAGTAGAAACTGAAGGACTGAAAAATATTTGTGAAATGCTGAACCTTCTCTAATGTTTAGATCAGATCAAAGTTCTAGATATTTCTGAGACAAGCTTAAAAAAGAAGCTTTCACTCCTGAGCTCCATTTGGATTTCCTTTTTGCTGCACAGAATCTAGTTCAGAAACACTCTTAGCTCTCTCCTCCCTACCTTCTGTACCCCTAGATTAATTATAGATGCTCTTGTCATTTACTCTTAAAGAGCAACTCACTTGAAGATGGTAAATTGCTGTCAAGAGAACTGATACAAGACTAAGACTATAAATGAAAGGTATTATATACTTTGGTGACACAATCTAAAATTTTACAGAGGACTCACACTCTTAATAAAAGTACCTTATGCACATCATAGGATAAGAAAGGTAAGGAAGTCAGTATTATAAATTATCTTATCTTAAATGTGACCTTAATAACTAATTTTTTTAAAGGAAATCATTTGGAAAGTCAAAAATAGACATCCACAAATGTATGTACATAAAATAAATAAATAAATAAATAAATAAATAATGGTTGCTATAGTAAACATGAATACTAAGTTTGTGGACTAACAATAAATTACAGTCACGATTTTCCAGACCATGTCCACATAAAACAAAAAACATGATTTAGTATAAATATTGTAGTCTTACTACAATATATAATACAATGTAGGATCATCTCACAGATAAGTAGAATATATGATTATATTTTTTATTAATTAGATATGTTAATTCATCTCTGAATTATTGTCTTATCAAATGAAAATAGACCAATTACTTTCAACATCACCTGACCTGAAAACACCAGGGTGATGGTAGCACTCTTCACCTGCACCAGGGATTCCAAAAAGTTGCTTAACAATGAGCAAAGGATCCATACAAACACCTTTGCCAAATTCTCAGAAGAATTTTTGTTTTACTCCCAGACATTAAAACAACTGGTAGTGGGCAAATAACAACTGTCATTAGTGTTCTTTGTCATCTAAGTAATACCTAAAGAATAAAGGTACAATGTACTCTGCATTCTAAACAATCTGCATTCTAACACAATCTAAAGCTTTTGCAGAGTGTTGCACCAACTCCTCTTCATATCGTACTTTGTATCCTGAGCATAACACGTGAAAATAGTTAAATACTGTCTTTTTGTTTTTGTTTGTTTGTTTGTTTGTTTTTAACTCATCAGTTCTTTTAAAAGTGCACATGAGACTTATAGTCTGGCAACTTTGCAAATGAGGAGATATTTTTTTTCCATGCCAGCTCAGTGTGTTTGTCATGGATAATGACTGAAATATCAGGCCCTTGGAAAGACTGTCTCTTTATAAATGTACTCTTTTAAGACTGAGATTCAGCTCATGCATGTCTCAGGGTATGTTTATATCTGACCATGTATGTGCTTCTTAATGAGAAGCTGATTTCCAAGTCTGGATAATTATTGTTTTTTGTTCATATATGTGTATGTATAAATATATATATATGTATGTAAAATATGCATACATGCATATATTTGTTCCCATTATAGTCTCTTATGGATTTTATTATCCCACCAAAGTACTGCTAGCTGGTATTTCCATCACAGAAATATAAAACTAATTTCTTTAAAAGAATATGAGTAATTCTATTTCCCTCTCTCTCTCTCTCCCTCCCTCCCATTCCTTCTTGGTGATACACTTCTGTGCTTTTTTGTATTGTCTCTGTTCTATTATCTTCAATGGTAGCAAGATTAGGTATTATACATTTGCTAGCACAAAATATGGCAAATTAGGATTTCTAAACTAATAGAGCTGTTGTAGCTGTAACCTTTCTTTCCCTGAAAAAGGATGGCTCTGAGAACTGCATTACAACTTGCTTCATAAACTGCAAAAGACATGCAGTAGATACCAGAACTGTGGAAAAGAATAACTCATAATAAAAATTTACTGTGGGAAAAGCTGGTAGCAGGACCTCTACAAAAGTGACCCAGGGAAACCTAACTCCTTTAAATAGTCTTTCCAGTCTACTCATAAAAAAATATGCTTTAAGAACTTTTTCATTCTTTGAATTTCTTTATCAACAAATAGATACTCTCAAGCACTGAGCAAACGAAGTATCATACAAACCTTCAAAGAAATGCTCAGTGAGCTATGAAATTAATTTCCCAGTAAAAAACAAAAACAAAAACAAAAAAACAAACAAAACAAAACAAAACAAACAAACAAAAAAAAACAAGAACAACAATAACAAACATTACTGGTAGTCTAACTTATCTTTAAGCCCTTAAGCTTAATGGAAATGCTAGCACTTAACCTGAAAAACAAAATCTCATGACCACTGAAATCCTTGTATAAGCCTCTCCAAAAAGGCAACATATTTGGGTATTATGTGTTTATCTGAGGTCACTAAATGTTTATATCATAGATTTTCTGATTATACGTTGATTTCTTTCAAAGTTGTATAATGTTCTTATAAAATAAGTCAGTCAAAGCCAGCATTTATCTTATATGTCATCTGCTCGAAACAGATGAAAATGGAAAGCAAATTTTATTAGAGTAACTTAACTGTTTTTTAAATTGTAAAAGTGCTTAGAGGTAGAACACCACAAGCATCTGTAGTGCATTAAAGGGTGACTAGACTGCAATATGTGACTTGATCACCATATAGAAAAATGAGTGCAATAGTAATTTATGACCTTACTTATATTCTGCTTTACCTAAATACATGTTTTGTATGTCTTTGTATAGTGACAAACTAGCAATGTAATTCTACTTCATTCTAAGACTTCAAAATGCAGAGCTTTAATTGATGACATAGTTGTTTATCAGGGATAAAAGGATGATTATCTATATCAAGCTTCTATGGAATCAAAACATATGGGTCTTATCTATATTTACACTCACCTAGGACCTGTAGCATAAGAAAACCTTAAGCTAAAAAAATATGTTGTATGGTTTCACATGGAAGGAAAATGAATGAATCACTTTTGTTAGGAAAAGGCACACTGAATAGCTAAATGCTAAAATGGTCTAAATAATTTTATGACAATGAATAACTTGTGCAAGAACAGAACCTATGAGAATCTAGCCTCATGCTGTGTTATATAAAATGGTCACTTGCAGAGGTCAGGGAATAAGTCTTTCCCTATTCAAGACAATATACGTGCAATAGCTTTTCTAAAAGCTTCTCTTTTACATCTTGGGGAACATTTACATCCTTCTGAAACAGTAGGTGTGAGACATCGCCACCATGGATATGATCATATCCTTGATCATATCCACTTGGATATGATGTCTTGAGACAGATAGGACATGATGGACCAGTGAATTACACATTGCAATATTCTCTCCTTCCTTCCTTCCTTCCTTCCTTCCTTCCTTCCTTCCTTCCTTCCTTCCTTCCTTCCTTCCTTCCTTCCTTCCTTCCTTCCTTCCTTCCTTCCTTCCTTCCTTCCTTCCTTCCTTCCTTCCTTCCTTCTTTTTCTTTCTTTCTTTCTTTCTTTCTTTCTTTCTTTCTTTCTTTCTTTCTTTCTTTCTTTCTTTCTTTCTTTCTTTCTTTCTTTTTCTTTCTTTCTTTCTTTCTTTCTTTCTTTTTCTTTCTTTCTTTTTCTCTTTCTTTCTTTCTTTCTTTCTTTCTTTCTTTCTTTCTTTCTTTCTTTCTTTCTTTCTTTTTCTTTTTCTTTCTTTCTTTTTCTCTTTCTTTCTTTCTTTCTTTCTTTCTTTCTTTCTTTCTTTCTTTCTTTCTTTCTCTCTTTCTCTCTTTCTCTCTTTCTCTCTTTCTCTCTTTCTCTCTTTCTTTCTCTCTCTCTTTCTCTCTTTCTCTCTCTCTTTCTCTTTTTCTTTCTCTCTTTCCCTCCCTCCCTCTCTCTCTCTCTTTCTCTCACTCTCTCTCTTTCTGCTTTAACAACATTTTGAATCTTATCAGATATACTCATTTTTATCCTTAGGTATAGAGCATTAGTTTTCTCCTCTTCTGTCACTACAGAGGAGAAAACATCTGTAAGTCAGATCTAGTTATTGTTATATCTGTTCATTCACCAGTTTTTAAATTCTTGAGTAAACGGGAATGAAGGGGGTTTGCCAGAGGCAGGATGAGGAGGTGGTAGAAAGTGATCAGAAAAAGGGCTTTTTACCTTTGATACATGATTTGTTCTCGTAGAGATCTACTCGGTGACAATTAACCAAATAAATCATTTATCATAAGAGGCTTAAATTAATTTCTCTCCAATTAAGAGGGAGGGGGATGGGAATGGAACTGTCAATAGATATCTCATATTGTGTCACTACCCCATTTATTTATCTCTGATCTTGACTGCTCAAATGAAATCAGGTTAATTACTCAGTGTTGTACCATCCTAGGGCATGATGTTTAGGTGTAATTTGCTTCTGCTCTGAAATCATGAAGCCCTGAAAATCCAGAGAAGTTAGCAGCTTCTAACTTTTTCATGCTATGGAAGCTTTTCCAGCTCCTATGTTTTCCATCCTCCTGCTAAGAAAAGTGGTAACTGCCAGGTGTTCCCAAGCATTACCTCACCCTTCACTCAGAGCAGTCAAACTCAGAGTTGCAAATGTTAAGAAATTTTGAGCTAGCCCTTCTTCCATGTTGCTTATATGTGAAATAATGATTTATTTATTTATTTGTTTATTTATTTTAGACAGATGTTGTGAGTTAGCTTACAGACTGCTGGAGATTTCTGTTTGTCCACGGAGAGAGTTTCAAAAAAATCTGTCCCACTGATGAAAGAAAACTGGACATCAGACTGTCTATATCCCACCTTTACATCTATGAATCAAGAGGGCAGAAATCAGTCACCTAAACATCCTCAATAATAAATATTTCTCATAAGATAGAATTTCTGAAACACTGCATTGACGCAGAAATGTGTCTGGCAGACAGGATAAAAAGTGAAGAGATGACCTATGCAGTTCTGAAGTAGTAGCTGAAATCTAGAGGAGATCTCACCATACGGCTCTGTCCGCCTGTGTTTAAGCAACTGATTCTCAACCACAAATACAGTACCTACTGATTTCTTTTGTCTTGTGTCACTGTCATTTGCAGAATGTATAAATATAACTTAAGCCATCTGAGATAATCATTTAGCATACAGATCTTCTGGGGAAATTTCAGATGAATAACACAATAATTTCTAGTACTACATCTCATAGGAAGCAGTTTCACATTAAAGCAAATGCCCAGACAGAATAAAAGAAGGCACTTCTCCTATTTTCCTTGTTGCCAGCATACCAGTCAAAAAAGAGACTGTTTTTCTTGTTTTGTGCCAATCCTCAGCTGTGCCTAATCTTTTCATAGATGGAGAGTAATTCAAAGCAAGTCTTACTGCACTCTAACAGTGTCAAGACCACTATAAAATGAGTAGCAGTATGCAAGAGAATAAGAGCTGTAACCAATTTTATGAAATATAAAACGAAGCAAACAAATGTAGTGTGATTGCTTGCTGCCATTAATATCAAAAATTGCTCCTCTCATTTACAATTGTAAAAATATTCTGCCTGAAAAAGTTAATGAACCAGGATGTTGCACTAGTGCAGAGGGAAGAAGGAAAAGTGACAAACCCAGAACAGAACTGGAAGCTTCTGTTCCGATCTATCTCTTTAACATTAGTGATTTCTACAGCAGTCTTATTTCATGCTTTTGTACTTGGAATGTGTAGCTGCTTATCTTTAAGCTTACCTTTGTTTTATATAGTGCTCAAGACTTTAAAGAAGGGAAAAAATTGCATGTTTTCTTCTTTGTTTTCTCCAATGCCAAGGATGAAAGCATTCTCCTCTGCCAGTTTGAATTCAGATTTAAATATCCACAAAAGTTAGGAACTAAGTGTTCACATACCTAAATGTCATGATGAGATTCATAGTTAAACAAACGAGACAAGCAAGAGGATTTTAGCTTTATTACTGTTTTTGTTTGTTTGTTAGTTTTTTGTTTGTGGGGTGGGGGCAAGGGGGGGGGGGGGGGGGGGCAAGAGAGACCTCTGTGAGCAGATTGCAGCAGCTGCACCATGTCAGATGGCTCCAGATGGCTCCAAAAGGGACCCGCTGCTGGCCAGAGCTAAGCCAGGGAGTGACGTTGGGTGGGCTTCCGGGACAGCAGATTTAAGGAACAACAGTTGAGAGAGAAGAGTGAGAACATGGGAGACCACAGTCCACACACACCTAGGTCAGTGAAGAAGAAGAGACATAGTGGAGCAGGCTGTCCCCCTGCAGCCCATGGGTCCCACGTGGAGCAGATCTCCACACTGCAGCCTGTGGAGGAGCCCCTGGTGGAGCAGGTGGATATGGCCTGGAGGAGGCTGCAGCCCATGGAGCAGAAGCAGGGGGACTGGGGGGAGCTGCTGACTATGGGAGACCCATGTTGGAGCAGTTTGATCCTGACAGATGGACCCCGTGGTATGGAGCCATGTGGAAGCAGTTCTTGAAGAGCTGCTGCCTGTGAGCAGCCCCTACAGGCTCAGTTCAGGAAGGACAGCATCCTGAAGAAGCAGAGTGACCATGAAGGAGTGGTGGAGACAGAGTGTTAGGGACTGACCACAGCCCCCAGTGCCCATTTCCCTGTGCCACTTGGAGGGAGAAGGTAGAAGAGGGTGGATGGGGGAAAAGGTATTTTTGGTTTGCTTTTAGTTTCTCGTTGTTCTAGTTTGCTACTAACAGGCAATACGTTGTCATAGAATTATAGAACAGCTCAGGTTGGAAGGAACCTCAAAGATAGCTAGTACCATCCTCCCTGCCATGGGCAGGGATGCCAACCAGTAGATCAGGTTGCCCAGAGGCACATCCAACCTGATCTGGAGAGCAGCCCTGCAGAGAAGGATTCGGGAGTTCTAGTTGACAAAAAGCTCGACATCAGCCAGCAGCATGTGCTTACAGCCCAGAAGGCCAACTACATCCTGTGTTGCATCACCAGAAGAGTGGCCAGCAGGTCAAGGGAGGTGATTGTCCCCTTCTGCTCTGCCCTTGTGAGGCCCCACTTGGAGTCCTGCATCGAGGTCTGGGGCCCCCAGCACAAGAAGATGTTGATCTGTCAAAACAGATCCAGAGGAGGGCCACGAATATGATCAGAAGGCTGGAGCACCTCTCCTATCATGAAATGCTGAGTAAGCTGAGACTGTTCAGCCTAAAGAAGAGAAGGTTCTGGGGTGACCTAATTGCAGCTTTTCAGTACTTTTTTTGTTATTTCTTAGTGGTGTAAGTAGAAACTATTCCTACCTTTACTGAAATGTACTAAATAATGAAAAAGTATCATAGAAAGAAAATACAGTTTTCAAAGGGTCATCAGAGTGGGCTTGGTGATTTTGGATTACCAGAATAAATAATAAACATTCAGACCTTTTTTTTTTTTCCATAACCACTTACAATGTACTTGGTAATTTGTCCATTATAGGAAAATAAATGAGTATTTTTCCAAGTCAATAGAAGCTGCATTTATTTATTTCATTTGATCTATCAGATTTCTGATGTTTTTACAAGCAGTGTCAATCAGATTGAAAACATAGTATGACACTTAAACAGTATAGGTATATGCAGAGAAAAATCTTAGTTTTTGGAAAATCTGTCAGTCTTGTCTTATTCAAACAGCCAGAAGGATTCCATTTTGATTATTGGACTTCTGAAATTGTGCCTTTTTAGTTAGAAAGTGCTTTTGCAGGAATTCAGTCTCCAAAGAAGTATGACCATTCAGTCTAACAAACCTTCAAGAAAGGCTAAAACAGGAGAGTCCCTCATTAACCAATTATTTGTCATTTTCCTGTAATCATACCCTGTAGTCAAGGGATCAAATTAATGAGTGAAATCCTCCAAGCATTGAAAGGCAATTACAAAGCTCTCATGTAGTTAAATGGTGCCCAAGGTTTCACCCAGTTTCAAGAGGAGGCATTTAACCCTCTCTGATTGCTTATAAATCAATCCGTATTTACAATACCTTGTTCACTCGTTTGGAATCAACTTCATTTTTGCTACTCCTTCAAGTTGTGTTAAGTATTGTACTTCTTTGGAGTGGTCCTTTGAACTACTTTTTGAGATTGGTAGTTTGCCCAGACGGTATCTTAAGAGCAGAGGAAATCACTTCATAATTATATACTTCTCTGAAAGTAGTATTCTGACAGGATTTTTGCTCTTCCACCCACTTCCAATAACAGTCTGGAGGGCAGCTTTTTGAGGTAGTATTTATCTTTACTCTTTCAAGTTTTTTTTTTTTATTTTTTATTTTTTATTTTTTTCTTGTGTTATTTGAGGAATTATAAGAATTTAATTTTCTTCTCTGATTTCCAGTCTTTTCCTCTGGAGAACAGTTAGACATTGCCTGCTAAAATCCATGGAAGGTGATTAAAATCCTGGCTGGTATACGAGCTATCACACAGTTTCCCAAGGACTAAGACCGTAGGTGAGTTCCATGATCACATTTTACATGAGGAAGCACAAGATGAGGGAATATAAAAGCCTGCCAAACAATAACTACAACAAAGCAGACTGACAAATTTAACAGTTCTCCTATCTTCGCCTCAGGTCATTTTTGACTTTTTTATTGATTTACATTCTGCTCCACTTCTTTTCTATGTTACAGGTATTCAAATCTTCATTCCCTAATTTTTGCTGGAAGCTGGGATCAAAAAGCACTTTTTGACCATAGATATTAATGTCTAACTTTTAAAATAGGTTGGCAAATCATTCAGAACTATAGTGCACATAGTATTTTAGATTAGTCATTTTCTTTACATCTCGGCATATTTTTATTTATGGAATAATTATTTTTTTTTGAAGGTCGGAGACTAGATCCTTTAATCTTAATATGTTCCTAAGGGCATATCTCATGTTTCATGAGATATATATTCCTTTTGAATTTATACAGGATGTGTTAAGAAATGTAAGATAAATGTTCATAATCCTAGAAAAATAAAATAAATCACCTTGAGTCAGCTTAAATTATGATTCCTCTACAGTTAAATGAAAGGATACAGGTGCCTTTCGAATAGTCTATTTAACATGAAGCTGAGCTTGGGTCACTTGATTTTTGCACATATTTATAAGATTTTAAATCATTGTCAAAAGGTCATTGTTTTAAACAGATAGCCTCCATCAAATGTGAGATTCTATGTGCCTGGGAGTACTTCATACACCAAACTAAGAATAATGCATACAGACCTTTTTCTTTTGTTGGTGGCTGTTGTTGTTACTATTTGTTTGTTTGTTTGTTTTTATTCAGTTTTTATACAATATACAATTTTCTAATAAAGTCCAAATTTCAGGACATTCAGGAAATTCACAAATGTTTTTTACTTTTCTTTTTGTCAAATTGATTATTATGTACACACATTATTTTATGAAATGAGTAAATGCAGCTGTTATAAATGGCTCAGGATTCAAATTAGGATTAAATAAAAAAATAGGATTTATTGAAAGAATATAAAGGAATAGAGGTAAGCAAACAGCGCTGGGTGCACCGGGAGTCTCCGCTCCACCAGGACGCACACCAGTTACATCAAACAGCTGATTTTTATGCTCCTAGACTAATACATATTCATTACTACTTCTAAAAAAAATAGATTATTAAAATTAGCTTCCGGGGTGCAGTCCCTCCTACTGGAGCATGCGCAGTCTCCTCTGGGGTCTCTTCTGGGGGTCTCTAGGGGTCTTTCATGCTGAAGGCTCGTAGTCTTCCTCTCCACCTTTGTACTTACTGGGCACCATACCAAGTTTACGGAACATCTTCTTCAAGTCTTGTCTCCCAGCCACCCTTCAGCTTCTTTCTCCTTCCTCTTTATCTCTTGGCCCCCCCTAACCAGATACCAAAGATCCACATAGTATCCCATAACAGTCACTAGTTGTTATCAGTTGTTCTGAAACTCCCAGACACACGAGTAATTAAAACATTCTTCCCCAGCCATTCACAGACACATCTATAGCAGTGTTAGAAATAGAAGTCCGGAATAACAAAAGCAAACAGGTTCATAAATTTAAGAAGTGATAATTTGACTAGAATGAGGGGGAGACTGGGACACACTGCATCTGTGGTTCAAGAATTAAATTGCCAGTGCAGGGCCCAGAGGCAGACAGGATTCAAACAGAATTGTTCTTTATGGACACGAATTGTTAAAACATTCCTCACACAGCCAACTCCCTCTGGAGAATAATGGGATCCAGGTAACAGAAATGAAGAATCAAGTGAATGATTTTACCATATAGATTTTACCATATTATACTGCATGAAAATGAACATGAATGGACATGTTTCAGCATGTTCAATATTTGTTTTGACATTAAGAGGCTTAAGGGAATAAACCTTGGAGAAAACACAGCATTTTTAAGAATTTCTTAATTTTAATTGCTAAAAAGTCAAGCACAAACTGTCATTGTGAAATAACGCCCTCAATGCTATTGGAAGTACAACAGCTGCCTATCTTTAGTCTTGGAAGCAACCTTAGTCTTAAGATCCAGATCCTTTAGGGCAAATAAATTTTGAATATCCCTCTAAAGCAACCTATTTTACATACTTAAATAGCTATCAGTTCTTTGCATGGCATAGAAAATCTAATAGCTTCTGTTTATCACAGAGTTACAGAATTACAGAATGGTTGAGGTTGGAAGGGACCTCTGGAGCTCATCTAATCCAATCCCTCTGCTCTGGCAAAGTCACCAAAGTCTTGTGCACATAGCACAAGATCACGTCCAGACAGTTTCTGAATACCTCCAAGGAGGGAGACTTTACAACCTCTCTGTGCCAGCACTTGGTTACCTGTAAAGTACAGAAGTGTTTTCTGATGTTCAGAGGGATCATCTCGTGTTCCAGTTAGTGCCCATTGCCTCTTGTCTTGTCATGGGCCCAACTGACCAGAACCTTATCTCTGTCCTCTCTGCAATCTCCCTTCAGGTATTTATAGACATTAATGAGATCCCTCGGAGCCTCCTCTTTTCCAGGCTGAATAGTGCCAAATCTCTCAGCCTTTCCTTATAAGAGGGGTGCTCCAGTCCCCTGACCATGGCCTTTTGTTGTTGGACTATCTCCAGTAGCTCCATGTCTCTCTTGTACAAGGGGAGCCCAGAAATGGACACAGTAATTCAGATGTAGCCTTACCAGTGCTGAATAGAGGGAAAAGATCGTTTCCCTCAACCTGCTAGCAGTGCTTAGCCTAATGCAGTCCAGGATACTATTGCCTTCTTTGTGGCAAGGGCACTTTGTTTGATCATTGTTTATGTATGGAATTTGTTAAACAGAAAATGCAACAGCCGAGTCCCACATAAAACACATGTTCATCTTCAGAAGTGACATCCTCACTTTCCCTGAAGGGCTGTATGAAAGGCTGTATCATGTATCCCAAGATGCATCATGTAATAAGTTCAGGAACTTAGGTACATTCAGTTGACTCTCTAATGTCAGTAACATGTCACAAAGGTAAAAGCTAGCTGCTTGAGCCATATCCACTTAATTCTACAGCCCCAGTTTTCTGTGACTTTAAGCACAGAAAGCTTTATGTATTACCACTGCTGGACTACTTTTTGATCCTGTTTTCGTGATTCTCTTCATGAAAAGTGAATCCACATTACCCCTTTTGTAGCTGCTTGTAGCAGCCTCTTTCTTGCTTTTATGGTACAGCCCATCTTGTTCTCTAAAATACTATGTGCTGCACACATCCATGGCAGTACTCAAATTCTGTTTCCCCTCTCATGTTGGTATGCCTATGCTACTGTGATTACCCTTGAAAAAACCTTCATTGCCTTCCCTCCAACTTTTTCATGTTCAACAAGACCAGTGAGTATTGGGTTTGGTGTATCACCAATAAAAGAATCTGTAAAGGAGATTATGTGATGCAGCACTGGCTGTCTTTCAGTTGGATGACTGAAAGATAAATGGATGCATCTCAAAAGTGCATTTATTTTCTTTAAATACAGCTTCTAGCAAAGGGTTAATCTCAGGACAAAAAAAACAATATGGCAAGAAATAGGTTTTCTTGACTGTTGAAAATGAAAAAAATGCAGTTCTTGAGAGTTGTGAGGAAACAAGATCAGAGGAGTCCCAGTGTTCTAATATCGCCAGGAAGATAATAAGCTATACTGGGAAAAAAGCCAAATGAAACTCTCTCAGATTCACATTTTTAAAACATTTTATTATTTGAGTCAGATATTCAGTGGTGTTTGAATGCTCTTTTATTCATATCCTCCTAAGTGGATGAAAAAAACTAATGTGCAGGTACCAAAAAGGTATTTCTGGTATACACAACAGTTTAAGTTATTCACAGAGTCTAACTTTGAGCACATAATCTTCACTCTTAAACTGAGAGCCAGTCTTCTTATCCCTCCCTTGTTCAATGCAAGAAGAAAATACCTCTTGAAGGCAATTCAGGACAGCTGTGCTGAAAGGATATCTTTATATTTGTACTGAAGGCATACTAAAAGTAGCCTACCAACTTAAGGCATGGTGTGTAGCCACTATTTAAAGTTTACACTTTCTAATATGGCACCTGTATTTTCAAGTACTTAGTTTATATTTATACATTAGAGTTTTGTGACACTAGGAGTTCATAGATGTATCTCACCGCTGTGTCAGCATATTTTGTAGTTTATTTGTATAAACTAGGCCATAAAGACATATGACACAATTAAATGTATCCAGATTGGAAATTGTGACTGGTAATGTGTTAGTAATCTCTTCACGTGTTTATATGCATCATTTGAAACATTTCCGAAGCCAATAATGAAAAGCTTCCCAGCTGTGACTGATGCTTGACTTTCCATTTTTTCTCATGACATTCCACCCAAAATAATATACATTACATTGGAAATTCATATTATTTGTTGTCAGATATGCTCACTGTACAAACTTCAACAAAATTTGAACTTAGATTGACCTTAAAGTTTACAAGTTAATAGGAACAGTTCTGTAATTGAGAACATATAGACACAAAAACACAAGCTGGCAGGATTGATTCATATATACCTAGAAAACCTGAAACCTAGCTAAACAAATAGAGTGAAAATGTTTAATTTCCTGAAGTATTTTAAAAAGTACTAAGCATGTTTTTAATATTAGGTGTTTTACTACATGAAGTGCAAAAATTATTTTAACACTGTTCGTGTAGCAGAAGTATAGACTTATGAAACATACAAGCAAGTGGAATACTGGGTAAATTAAGCTGGATAGGTGATCTTACTTTCTTGTGCTTTGCTAGGGTATAAATAAATTATTTAGCTTTATTCAGTATATAACAATTCATGGTAAATTCCTCTTTCCCCTTGTGTTGATGTCTTTCACTCATCTTCTTTTCAATCTTTTCCTCCACATAGGCTTCCTGTAGTATTTGGAAGCTATTCCAATAAGTCTTATTAAAGTTTATTTCAACATCACTTCAGCTAAGGTTCATCCGAAGTGCAGAACTTCATTTCTAAGTTACTGATCTAGAGTGTTTAGATTCAAAGGGAACATAATCACTTCTAGGAAAAAAATCACAGAATGGAAGTCTAAAACAAGGCAGATGAACTGTGGTTGAAGTCCCTATTTCATAGTACTTACTGTTAAGGCAGCCATCTTCCAGACAGACCATCTTAGTTTTCCCACATCAAGAGGGACACATATTTTAACAACCTTTAAGTAGCTGTATTATACATATATATATGATTAATCCCATATTTCTTTCTAATTAATAAATGGCAAATGATACTTTTGGTGGCAAAATTTTGATAGAAGATACACTGATTATTCAGAGTATCCTAGCAAGTAGGTAAGATGCCCTTCTTGCTTTCCTCTTTCTGAGTGTAAGAAACTGGTATCTGATTGAGCTGGAACCTGCTGCTGCCAAGTTCAACAAAACATTTGTCAAAACTTTTTCACTACATTAAGTACATATTGTATGACTCCTTGGCTCTGAAAAGTAACTGAAAAAATGCTTTCAGGCTGTTTAACTTTTCTGAGAGCCTCTTCCAATAATGAGTTTTGGTCTCCAGTTTTCTTTTAAATTAAAATGCAGTACATCACATGGAGTAGTACATTATAGCAGAGAGAGATGAAGCTCATCAGAAAAGATACAAAAAACTATAATATAAGTATAGAACAATGCAACTTCCCAGCAAAATGAGAGCAGTGTGGACAAAAGAACCAAGGTGCTTAACATAACGCTTCAATAGGTTTTTTTTGGACAGCATTTCATCAGCAGATGAATGAACCATAAGTTCTAAATGTACAGCTCTTCATTAAATATAAACACATTCATAGATAATTTCCAGATTTGTGTTTCCCCAACAGAACAAACAAACAAAACAAACAAACAAACAAACAAACAAACAACACACCATTCACATAAAATGAAAATTGTCCTTGTGAAAGTTTCCAGTAGTCAATCACAAAAGCAAGCTGAGACAGCTCAGTCCCAGAATGATTCAAGAACTCAGGCTGAAGAAAAAAATAAAATAATAATAAAAAAAGAACTGCATATAGATTAACAACAACCCCCCTAATACCTTCACATATACTGTTTTACTCTGTAGCATTAACTGACAAAGTCAGCATGGTAGATATTAAAGATACAGTGAGAATCATGGTTATATACTTGTAAGTATGAAATCAGGACAACATTTAAATTCTTTGATTTTTCCCCCATGTATATATTAACTTGTGGCAAAATAATTTCATAGAGATTGAAACAAAGAACAATCTCAAAGCTGTCCTTTGCACAGGAAGGTAGCTGGTGCTACAGATTGCATAAGATAATGAGAAATAGAAGTGCAGGATTTTGTGGAGATTGATAAATAACTAAATTTCCTTCACTTCTGTTTTCAACATAATCACACTTCACTCACAAAAAATAGAAATTGTAACCATACACTGCAGCAGTTAAAAAGCCAAGTCACTTAACATAATATCTGACAGAGTACCAAGTTGTTTTTTTTATTATTTTGTTTTGTTTTGTGTTTTTTTTTTTTCAGTTTATAACTTGAATTACCTAATCAATGTTTTGAAAATAGTACACAGTCACATAAAAACAGGATATGTGTGATATATTATGCAGTAAGTATATAAATGAAAATTGTACTCTATTGTTCTGAATGAAGGAATGTATTGCAATAATATATGATTGATGTCCTTTTATTATATTTCATAATTAATATGTATGTAACAAATAAAATGAAGATGCTATTCATCCTGCATATGTGTCTACTTTAAAAGACCTCATTAAATACATGGACTTTGGTATCAATGTTCTTAAGAGAAAAAAATGTGAAGAAACACAAGCTTACTTCTGCCATAAGATGAGTGACTAACATGAAAACAAAGATATATACCTAGCATTTTGATGTATAGATTTTATTACAGATTTCTAGAAAAACATATATGTATATATATATATAATTCTCTACTTCTGAAAAACCTGTTGGTCAAAGATCTGTGATTGTAAGCATCTGTAAATTAAAGTTCCAAGGTGTTTTGTTTTTTAATCTTCAAATATTCATTTTAACAAAGTTAAGGTAATTCATTTTTTCATCTCATGTAATGTCAAGATCTCTGAATGTAAACCAGAACCAAAGGTTTTGTGTGCATTGCAGCAAAATTCAGTCATAGGTTCTGTCAGCACTTCATAGTCTGGACCATTTCTGTTGTATCTGATGCAATAAAAATTAAACAGATGTGATGTGAAAGAGAAAGAAAAAATATCTTAGACTTTAGGGAGAATAATAGATTCTTCTCCCTTAGACAGTAAGGGAGAAGAATAGATTCTAGTCAAATTAGTAGCAAAAATCCATTAGTTTTATTACTGTCAGGAACTCTTTAATAAATTAGATAAAGTCCCACATTCTAAACCAATATAAATTGGTATAGATTCATTAAATCTTCTGGCCCTTACAAAGATATGTTCGAAGATGTTTCCTATGATTCCTGTGTGTTAATGATATAAAATTCTCAAAGTACTTTGTTTTAAGAAAAATGGACACAGTTTATTTTCTCAACACAAGCTTTCAGGAATTCAGAGCATTAGTCTTTCCATAGCTTTCATGTGCATTGAATCTGTTGCATAATTAATTTTTATTTTTTATTCTTTCTGGACCTTAATTCAGCTAGGGGTACTTAAGTAGAGTTGGAGATTGTTTTTTGTCAATAACAATATTTGCCAATATCATTAAATCATATTTTAAAATATATGCCTGAGGCAGATATAAGTCTGGTCACCCAATGTCACAATTTTTATGAATGTGTATGCGTAAACTTTTCTGTAGTGAGCAGAACTTTAACTATTCTTTGCTGTGAGCATTTAAGTTATGTAATAGGTGCCACAAGACAAAGTGTTTCTGGAAAAGTGCTTAACTACATCCAAAGCATTCTCTCTCATCCTTACCATTATTAAGTCGGTAATAAAAAAAAAAAAAACATAATTATTTTCTCACACTTTCTGTTATTAAACTAGAATTTGACACGACTATTTCAAAAAAGTGTGGGATTTCTAGTCAATTGTCCTTTGAAGCACCACATCCAAAATTATATCAAACACATTTTGCTTAATAACAATGAAGTGATAAATTGTTAAGGTGAGATAAGTCCTATATAAAGTCTTCCTTATTCAAGGAACTGAAAAGCAAGATATAAAGAACAAGATTATAAAGAGTATCTTGAAAATTGAAGTAACCTAAAAATGTTACACATTTATGAAAAATTGAGCGTACAGATGCAGAGGTTAGAATCTGGTTTTGGAGTGAGACAAAAAGAGTGGTAGGGAAAAGAAACAAACAAACAAACAAACAAAAGAGGAATGTGTCAAGACAGTCATCTCTGACTGATATTCCATATTGTAGGATGTTTAGGAGATACAACCAAAACAAAACCTACAGAACCCAGTCCAACTATTAAATAGTTTCTCTGAAATACAGCACCTTGGACAGTACTGCAATGTTATGAAGCCATGCTTTATCAACAATGATGTGCTAATTAACACAAGTAGCCAATCACATTTGACAAAAATAGATGATTTGCTATTATAAAGAGCTTTTGTTGGAATTAGGAAGTGTGAAAGTTAGGGTTTGCTGATTGTTCATACAAAACTTTTACATTTGCCTCTTCATATATCTATTCAAGATGTGGATTCATAGTTTGAATTCACCATTCTGTTGCTCTGGATTTGAAATAGAGTAATGCAGTTGAAAACTGGCTTCCAAATCAGAAGTGCTGAGTTCTCATGAGCTCTACAAATGTAAAAAACAGTAACACTGTGTTGGGTCTGGCTGGGGAGTTAACTTTCCCTGCAGCAGGCCATACAGTGCAGTGCCCTGCACTTGGAGCTAGAACATCACATCGGTGTTGTGTCTACTGCTGAGCAGTGCTGGCACAGCATCAGGACTCCACCCCCGCCCCGAGCCAGCAGGCTGGGGGTGGGCAAAACGTGAGGAAGGAACATTACAAGGGCAGCTGACCTAACCTAACCGAAGGGATATTCCATACCATATGATGTCACACTCAGCAAGAAGGGGGTAGCTCTCATTGTGAAAACGTTTGTCCTCCCGAACAACGGCTACGTGCATTGAGGCCCTACTTCAAGGACGTGGTGAAGCATCACTCGTTTGTGGGAAGTAGAGAGTAATTTATTTCCTCTGCACTTCCACACAGCCTTTGCTTGCTTTTTGTTTGTTTGTTTGTTTGTTTTGTTTTGTTTTGTTTTCTTGTTTTGTTTTGGTTTTGTTCTGTTCTGTTTTCCTCTTTGCCTTTTTTCTCTTTAGTTAAATTATTTAATTAATAATATTTTTTCATTAATAATTGTTTTTCCTTTAATTAAGTTATCTGTATCTCAAACCATGAGTTATTTCTTTCCTTTTCTTCTTCCTCTCCTCTTCTGAGGATGGAAGTGAGAGCGCCGTTGCGGTGGAGTTCAGCTGCCTAGCAAGGTAAAACCACCACAAACACATTACTTTATATCACATGGAATTTGACTCAGTAATCATATGGCAATATCAATCTCATAAACTGAGTTTACATTGCTGTAGTTCAAAATCATTTCTTCTAAGATTAATTCCCCTCTCTCTGAAACCAGTATTAAATTTTCCATGACTTTAACGGAAAAGATGCTAAGCCAATACTAAATAAGCATTCTATAATAAGATTCCAGTTGATTAACTCTTGGTTTGTCTATACAACTGCATGAAAAATGTGATGCTATATATATATATATCACTTTTGGAAACAAACAAACAAACAAAACCCCACAAAGAATGTTGTATGTTAAGAGGATATAGACAAAACTCTTTGAAATCAGTGTTGATTTTAACTGAGTAAAGACCGAGTCTGGGCCTGAAACCAGAAGCAACAAATTAAGGTTGAGAATTAAAAAATTTATAGGAAAAAAACAAGAACCAACAATATGGAAACAGAGGTTTCCAAATTTTGCTTAGCTCTTCATTTCATGTTATACCCTTCACATTCTTACTGACACTTCAGATGTCACCATTATTTGCATGAAATCATAACTTTCAATATATATTTCCTATTTATTTTCTGTATATTTTATAGTTTCATCCAGGCCTTAAAGGCACATTTGCACATTCTTTACTTTAGTCCATGGAATTCGAACTGTGGATCAAAACACTTCATAAAAAGATGTTACAGATATTGGAATTGAAAGAGACTTTTTAAGCTACTGGTTCAAGTACCTTTTTTTTGAAGATCTTTGCATCATGAAATCTTTTTCATGACTTGGTAAGCTGTTATTCCACCTGAAAATTTGTTCATAACCTCCCTGAGCTAAGAAGATCATTCAAATGTCCAACTTTCATTAATTCATAGGCATATTCGTAGGCTTTGTGCACTAGATTTTGTTCCAGAATTTCCTTATATATGAAGTTATTTTTATTTGTTTTCTTTCCCTTCTCTAATTCTTCTACTGGAATTCTCTTTGCTGTCACCTCTTTAGAATTACCTTTCTCAGACATCTATTAACCTGGGAACGTATGACTAATGCAACTATTTACTTTGTTGAATCAATTATTCCCAATGAAAACAAAATTCTGTGCAGGACTTTTCATTATGATTTTCAACTGATTTATATCAGTATAGTCTACAAAATCATTCATTTTTTCTTCCTCAATAGCATATTTTTGTGTATAGAGATCATCCTATTTCAGTTGCTGCTACTAAAAACTAGTATTTCCCCAACTTTGGGGGGGGCTTTTTTTTTCTTTATTATTATTATTATTATTATTATTATTGTTGTTGTTGTTGTTGTTGTTGTTGTTGTTGTTGTATTATTTTATTATTATTTATTTGCAATGGCTTCAGAGAAATGGTATTACCAGTCCAATGATCCTGCATTGATTTGTACCTCTAAAGAAAAGTAATGAATGGGAGTCCCTCACATAAGTAAATACATAGAGTTCTTTATGGAATCAGGCTGTGTGTTTGGCAGAACACAACCTTCTTGATGCCAACATTAATCAATGATTGAAGACTTTTCAGTTATAATAAATTATTATAACTTTGACTTGGGGTTTTGCTCAGGATTTTGAGTATTCTATTTTCAGTCATGCAATTTTTTTATTAAGATTATGTAGTAGGAGACTGACTTTTTTTTTAAGGTAAAACTCTGTAAGAATACAAACCTCTCTGACTGTAATGAAATTAATGCTGATCTGCTTAACAGAATTTTGGTTTAGCTGTTCCCATTAATCCTTGAATTTCTTGGAAATATGCTCCAAGTACTTTGTCATTTTTGCATTTTTACCTAACAGTTAATATTGCACAATAGTTTCTCAGAACATATGTTTTCTCTCTTCAGTAGCTTTTTCTTCTATATTACAGCTTTGCCTTAATTTCTGATATATTCTCTTCTGTCCTCCACTATAACCCAGTGAGGCATAATAAACCTAAATTCTTAGCACTTTCTAGAGTGAATATTATTGTCCGGATGTTGTTATACATATTCCTTATAGCTGGGGACCTTCATTCCAATTCTCACTACACTCAAGAGATCTCATTTGGATCTAATTTGGATTTAGGTTGGGAATATTTTCAGTACAGCCCAACAAGTATATTTGTAATGAAGGCACATGGTGTGCTGGCTGGGAAATGACATAATGCAAACAAATCTTCAAAATAGCTGTAATATCTACAAATCAACCTCCAAGTCACTCTGTTTTAGATTTTCCTGATGTTGCTGTTGGGGAAGCTTTATTTTCTGAAGCTTAGTGAATATAATAAATGTTGCCAGAAAAAGACTTCAACAAATGGTTTTCATTACGAGAGTCTGAATGACAAGTTAGTATTGTGAACGGCAATAGTAATTCAAAAAAAATATGCTCACTGGTAGCCAAAATATTAATTCATAATCTTTTCTTATATTGAATGAAATTATTTTACCCTATATGCATATGAAAAATATGTAGACACTATATGAAATATATAAACCTGTAAGGAAGAAAAAACATACTACCTTCTCCTGTATACATTGCTGCATTAGAATCATAATATCACAGGATAATTCAGGCAGGAAGGGACCTCTGAAAGCCTCCAGTCCAAGCTCCTGCCCAAAGTAGGTCCAGCTCTCGGATCAGACAAAGCTGCTCGGGGATGCTCAGGGATTGAAAAGCTCTAAGCACAGAGGCAGCACACCCTCTTGGGATGACCTACTCCACTATCTTACTGTCCTTCTGGGGAAATATTTTCCCCTTATATCTGACCTGAATCTCTTTTGTGTCTACATGTGCCCATTATCTCTCACACTCCCGCCTTGCAGCACTGTGAGAAGCCCAGTTTCATTTCATCGTTGACCTCTCGTAAATGCTGGGAGTTTGCTTGATGGTGCCCTAAAGCCATCCCTTTTCCATTCTGACCCAACCTTGCTCCACCAGCCTTTCTTCATGGAGCAAGTGTTCCAGCTTTCCCA
Organism: Aythya ferina; assembly: GCF_964211825.1. Lineage (NCBI taxonomy): Eukaryota > Metazoa > Chordata > Aves > Anseriformes > Anatidae > Aythya > Aythya ferina. The sequence continues at coordinate 75,616,992 of NC_140296.1, forward strand.
ACCTGTGGACCCTTTACAAAGCTCCATCCAATTTGTCCATGTTTTTCTGTGTTGGTTTCCAAAACTTGGCTCAGTGTTGAAATATCAACACTTCTCAGAAAGAGTAGTAAAGCATTCAAAAGGGGTTGCCTAGGAAAGTGGAGGTGTCACCATCACCAAGGGATGTTCAAGGAAAGGTTGGACCTGGTGCCTAGAGACATGGTTTAGTGGGTGACATTGATAGTAGGATAATGGTTGAACAAGATGATCTTGAAGGTCTTTTCCTTCCTGTGTACCCCATCCATACAGCCCAGGAGCTCTTCACCACATTTTCTGTCAGGGCACACCATGGGTTCACTCACTGCCCACCACCACTCCAGGGCCTTTTCCATGTACCTGTTCCCCTGCCCCTTTTTTCCTCAGTCAGTGTCATTGCAGGGGCTCTTCTTTCCCCATGGGGACTTGACAGGAACTTGGCATTTATAGTAGTTGAGTTTCATGATGTTCCCATTCACCCATTCTTCCTTCTCTGTGATTACAGGTCTGCTTTCTACTGTATCTGGACAACCCAACTTGGAGTCACCTGCAAACGTGACAAGAGTGCAGTGGAGACATCCCAGTGTAAACCCCTGAAGTATTGACTTGTCACAGACTTCCAGGTGGAGTACTGTCAGGGCACCACAGGGGCTGGTGGAGGACTGGGGGACAAAGGCTGGGAGTATCAAAGCTTCCCCAAGCAGGGTCTTGCCAGGGCAGGGTCTTGCCAGGGCACATTCCACCACCCCAGCCAGGGAACAGGGCAGACTGGGGTGCAGCCAGTGGTAGCTCCAGCCCTGAGCATCTGACACCCCTTGAGGCTGAAGCCAGGCTGGGATTTCAGCCCAAGGTAGGGGTTCAGTGTCAGGCCTGGTTAGGGAAACCAATGTCACATACAACCCTGTGTGAATTAACCCAGCATGTCTCTGTGATTCCAGTGAGTTCATAGTGCTGTAAGTGCATGCACATGTTGGGTAAATGATTGTGCAGATAATATTAGGTATAAAGGTTTTTCTTTCTATGACCAGGTTCCTCTTTGAAGATCAATAGCTTCTTGGAAGTCACAGGATCCATCCAAGTAGGCAAAATTATTTTTTGCCCACAAAATTGGCAACAAAAAGTCTGATCTACTAAGGAGAGTTTTAAACTAGAACTAATGGGAAGGGAGAACTTCTTCAACAATCAAGTGAGGAAGTGGTAGAGGGGGTAAACAATCAAACAGCCCAGGGTGATATAAACAGAAAGGATATGAAAATGAAGGGGAAAAAAAAAAAAAAAAGGCTGAAATAGAATCACCTCAGCTGTAGACATGTAAACAAGGAAGTGCCTATGGATCAGCCTTATTGGGAAAACTTTTGTGCCCTTTCTGGAGAATGAGTGTGCTTGGGTGACTTTCTGAGATACCTGTATACTCACAACCACTGCATAGAAAACAAACAAGAGGAGTTAAAGTCTTTGCTCAATTATGGGGCTACATTCTCATTAGGATTACAGAGATGTGGTGGCATAGCTCATAAGACTGGAATGCTGCAATGGAGGGTTATAGGCTCTTTGAAAATGTTGGACCAAGAAGGTGAGGAGGACTTGCCTTTATGTGAAAAAGTTGGGGGGATGCTTGGGATGATTCTGCCTTGGGATGGGTGACAATCCAGTTAAGAATTTATGGGTCAGGATTTGTTCCAGGATTAGCAGTCAGACCAACATGGATGATGTAGTGGGCATCTACTGTAAATTTCCTGATCAGGGAGAAATAAATGAAACATTCTTCAAACACCTGGAAAAAGCCTCATGTCCCTAGGTCATGGGGGTCTTTAACCACTGTGATGTCTGATGGAAGAACAACACAACAGGTCACAAACAATCCATGAGATTTTTGGAGTACATTGGAGACAAAATCTTAGTATAAATGATTGAGGATCTGATGAGGAGAGGTGCTCTGCTGGATCTGCTACTTAAAAACAAGGAAGATCTCATAGGTGATGTGAAAGCTATAACCAGTAATAACTATCATTTCTTAAACAACACTATAACAACTCAATCCCTCCCCCCACCTCCCCAAACTGAAACACATCACAGGAATTTTCTACCCTATTTGACTCAAGCGAGTCATCTTCAAGTAAGATGAAGTGTCTCTGGAAATGCCTTCTTTATCTTATGGATTTTTTATTTTCTTTTCTTGGAGGAGGGGGAAATAAACTCTAAGAAATGTGAAAACTCTAAGTTTAACTTATTAAGTAGGTCAAGTTATGTTAGGAACATTTTCTCAGTCATTCAGACTCGGTCACACTCACCCTCACACACCTGCCACATAGCGAGGCCTGCTTTGGTTGCATCTCTGGTAAGATGGTTCAGTTGAGTTCAGGGAATGTGATACTCCATACAATCATTGGCTTGGTTATGCATTGCCAATAATGCATGGCTTTCCACCTCTGCCTCCTTCCTCTCTTTAAGTGGTTGAGGACATCCATGTAAGACTGGGTACTTGTGGATAGACTCCCAGATTTGTAGACTTTAAGGAAAAAAATAAATAATAAAAAAAAAACACGTTACATGACCTTAACTCTTTTGTCATAACATTTTAGTTTGTTTCTCAGTAGGAAAAGATAGACAAGAAACTGCCAGAGAAAGAACAGATTCTAATTCATGTTTTATTTAGGAACACAGCTACAGCCTTGGTATAGATAATATATATTTATATCTATAGATAGATAGATAGATAGATAATTAGGAGGAAAGGCTATAGACACTAAGTTTTGTTTGTCATCCCTTTCAAGGTATAAAACCAAGAATCTGTGAGCATGTCTGAGACTAGCATTTCTCCTCCAGAAGTGGATGGCTTACTGCTAGCATTGAGCATCAACTGTGACAATGCTAAATCCTAACTTTTGTTTAAATACCTGCTATGCTTCCTGGAATTGTTTCAGGAAATTATATTTACTCAGCAAATATATTTAGAATCTTATATCTAAGTAAATAAATAAATTATGATTTTCATTCTACCTCTGTTGCACATTACTTAACATGTTACTTAAATGTTATGCAAATCTTGTCACAAAAATAATTTGAAGCGTCTGACTTTTCCAAGATGTCCAGCATTGTAACTCTAGATACTGCAAAAGCGTATTTCTTTCAGCTTCCTGGAAAATCCCATCAAATAGACAATTAAAACCAATTATAACAATTCAAAGAAAAAGTAACCTTATTATTATTGTTATTGTTATTATTATTATTTATTATTATTATTTATTATTATTATTATTTTCTCAAAGACAAAGAAAATCAGCTACTCACAATTCTGCACTTTGAGACTCTGGAGTATGAGACTTTATCATGCAGGGCAATATAACTACAAGGGTATTATCGTCTCCCTTGAATGGATGAAATGATAGCACAATGGAAGTTAGTCCTAAAAGCTAATTAAATCCATTAAATATAAGAACTGAAATAAGAGCATGGAAGCAAGGAAGATTACTCAAAGATTACTCAAAAGATCATTTTAGTTCCAAGCTTGTAGATAGTGACTTGTAATGGCAAGTGAACTGGTGTGAAAAAAAACACAAACTCATCATTAAACTTTCATTCATATCTTAAAACCTTTGTTAAATTCAGAAACCCTGCTTTGTGAAATCACTAAAATAAAGCTGTTTTAACTGACTCATCTATTTGTGTGTTTAAATGTATACATATACACAAAGTGTTTCCTTTTTACACTAACAATTCAGATTTATTTACATTTTAGTATAAAAGTTCTGATTTTAGTCTGCAGGGGCTGTAACCTAACATTAATGATGTACTCCTTATTGAAAGGGAATTTATTCAGATATTTCAGATATTTGCAAATATTTGTGTATTATCTGAATAGTTACACTGGCAGAAGTATTTTTCTTCTAAAGTCTTAAAATTATTCTTTTTCTAGGTGTAAAAAATATTCATCTTCACAATTATTTTTGTGTTGATGGCATTGTACTTACAGAAAAAAATTAAATGAAAAAAAAAGAAAAACATTCAAAAAAAAAGAAATGAAAATTCTTTTCATTCAAAAAAAAATCAAAATTCAAAAATAAAAAAAGAAAAGAAAAACATTCAGGAAAAAAAAAAAAGTGAAATAGCATGAAACAGAATACAGTATAAAGTCAAAATCAGTGAGTGCATTAGGTGCAGGCTTCAAGGCTTCAGTAGCAGCACCTCTGGGGCAGGGTAGTCTGGAGTGAAGACATGATAAAGAGAGGGAGGAAAGGTAGTGTTTTCATGTTTGTGGGTTTTATTGTTGTTGCTGTTTTCACTGTGTTAATTTGTTTTAGTTGGCAATGAATTAAATTAGTTTTCCCGAGATTGCAACTGTTTTGCCTGTGATGGTAACCAGTAAGCAATGTCCCTATCTATATCTCAACCTACAGGCTTTCTCATTATTGTTTTGTTGTTGGTTTTTTTTTTTTTTTTTTTTTTTTTTCCACCTCTCCTGTCCTGTTGAGGATGGGGAGTGAGTGAATGGCTGTGTGGGCATCTAACCATTAGCCAAGGCTACCACAGTAAGAAACTGTGCTACGAGAATGAGAAAATTATTAATGATCATGATGAGGATTCATAACAAGCAAGTGGACTGATTTTGAAGTGTGGATTCCTTTAAGCGACATAAGCAGTATGCTTATTCTCAGGCTGTGCAATTTTCCTGCTTTTGTATCATACATCTGTCTTTTGGGGGCAGCTAAAAGCTCTATACAGTATAATATATCTTTTGTTCCTTTTTTCCCCTCCAACTTCCTTGCCTGCTCTGTCAACTGTCTAGTTGATTTTTCCTGTTCGGTCAGTCCATTGCCAACCCCTATAAGCTTCAGAGGATGTTTGCTTAGAACTTTATAATTCAATAAACCATAGCAATACTTGACAGACTTTTGGAAATATTTGTTGCATGTAACCACATGCAGATTTCATGGAAATGATCTTCCTGGAAGTGCATGAGAAATAGAAACAGATGCTTACCAATATCCACTATCCAAGGCATTATTTTAATAGGACTTTAGCAAAACTTTTAACAATCTTCTAAAATGTAATGTCTCAGCTCAAGTAATTCTCAGGACCCACAACAAGATGAAAATGTGTTTTATATATTCAGGAATCTAAAAAGCAGTGCCGTTCTCTAGTTTTGTGGGGCTTGTTTTTGGTGGTGTGGGGTTTTGTTGTTGTTGGTTTGTATTTATTTAATTTTAAGTTGACACATTTTTTCACATAAGTCACTTTGTTGTAATTTAATCTTTATCTGTCATACTCCTTTCCTAACTATTAATAGTTAACTAAACCAAATTTGAGCATTTTTTTAAATCCATATATTAAAATTAACTACTGCAAAGAAATTTAAGTTCTACATTTATATTATGTTCTACATATTTTACTTGTACTTCTGCTATTATCTTAACTAAACATTGAAATGTTTCAATATATCAGTCAAGAAGAAAGATATAAATAATGAAAGCATTATTAGAGGTAGCCATACAGACACAGCCATAAAACCAAAGTAACATTTTCATAACTATATTTTAGTACTTATGCATCATTTTGTTTACTTACTTATCTGAATAGCTTACTTCAGTAGTTTAGTCTTCCAGCTGTTCTTGATTCAAAAGGTGAGGTAAGTATAATAACAAGAAAACATCAATAATTAAACAGCTTTACTATATTACTGTATCAGTGCTTTCTGTTTTTCTCATATCTAATGTATTAGCAAGGAAGCCATGGCAGTTTTTTCCTGGTAGGTATGGACAAACGGATAAGTGGGCAGAAGACACCTAATAAATATTAGAAAGAAATAAAGAAAGAAATAAAAGAAACAAAGAACAATGTTCAAACTGGAAAAGAAATGAGAAGTCAGCAGTCAAGTAATTGTAGGTAACTGTCTATCTGAAGAATGTTTTTTAAAATAAAAATTCACTATAATAGTCATTTCTGCATATATATATATATATATATATTTTTTTTTTTTTTTCTGAGTTATTTTTGTCAGATGATACATAGTGTCTGAAAGAGTAAGAAGAAATAGAGGAGATAAATCAGATTATTACAGTTTGCTGAAAAAGATAGGGCAAAAAGCTCCCAAAACCCTGGCATGGGTTTTGTGCACAACATAGCACAATAGTAGTCTAGAGGGATCAGGTGCCTTAAGTGTTGAAGCGAGCATTATCAAGTTCTAGCCTAGACTCAAGAGCTGGTGAGGGGAGGATTTGCATACTTAACTCCCTAAGACGTCTTGCAAAGTGATTACATTTGAGAGGAAACTTCTTACCAGCTTCATTACCTACAGAAATTCCAAGAAGAAATTAAAAAATTAAATACTGTTGGTAACATTTGCCATTAAAAAATATACTGTATTAAAAATCCACTAAAATTCAAAAGGGCTAGGACTTCATCTAGTATTATTTACTGTGCTAGGCAAGACCATGACTGTATTTAAATGAATCCAAAAAATAATAGCTAGTCTAAATATTTAAGACAGTTTAAGTGGCTAATATTTTTGATTCAAGAAAGGTTGTATAGACTTTGGTAAATGTCTTTGATAACAGTCTAAATGACATGATAAAAATAAATAAATAAATCCGCATTGAAAAACAAACAAACAAACAAAATCTTTCTTTCTCCATATAATGGTGAAATGTTGAAACACCAGATCTCAGAGATCTCAGAGTCATTGGTAGAAGAAGAAACCTTGGGAACTTAGAAATGGAATAGAAAATATGTCACTCTTACAACAAGAACAGATGAGGGAGGACAGAGGCAAGAAGCCATCAACCCTTTCATTCTAAATAAATTTTTCTAGCTTCCAAAACAGGCATGGTCGTTGGGTGGAAAAGTTTTGGTTCTGTCTGAAGTTCACAGAACATCAGATGTTGGAGATTCATACCACAGATAATTGTAGAAGTAAATTAGGGTATGACACAGCTAAAATTTTAGTAAGCCTTGATAGAAAATAAACTTTCACAGTATTCCTGATATAATTTTAAGTATATTTAAGCTTTGGAATCCAGCTTTCGTTCATTTATTTTTATCTAATCTGTTTTCAGGTAAAGGTATTGTCCATTTTAGTTTTTGTTTTTGTTTTTGTTTTTTCTTTTTCATTTAAGGACTATCCTCCTTTTATATATATAAATCTCATTGCTGTTCCATTTAGTCCAAACTGAAAAAGTTTTACATTTAATGGGGGTATTTGATCTTGTTTGGGAATCTACAAATCTTACATTTTTTGAGACAATTATATTTCAGTTATTCAAAGCAAAGACTGTTTCATGGGATTTATCACTGAAGCCATGAGAAGATTTGTTTCAAGTCTGTGCTCTTCCAGTGACTTCCTATGTGATTATGACTGAGCCATTTACCCTTCCTTGCTCTGCTCCTTTCAGGTAAAAAAGAGTAATATTTTCATATTTCATAGAGTAGTTTTACTAAAGAATAAAGGTTGTTTGAATATTGGAGTCACGGGGTATAAAAGAAGTAAGAAGAAATTCTTGTACTCTCAGTTTATTTCTTGTACTTGTACTCTCAGTTTATTTCAGGCATATTGGTTTTATCGTGTTCACTTCAGCATTTCCATGTCATCTTAGATTTTTAGTTGAGTATAAGGTTGTTCTAAGACCAAAGCTTAAAAACCTCTCAGGCTAAATCCTGTATAATATGCAGTAATATGCCCTCTTCTCAGTTCTCTTCACTGGGATACTTCTCATGAATTTGCAACGAGAGTATAGGAAATTAAATTTATATTTTATATTTTACTTTTATAGTTTATGGATATTTTTTTCTTAGTGGTAATACTGAAAATAAACCCTTCAGTTTTCCTGATTCATAAGTTTAAAAACCTAGTATTAGAAATGTCAAAATCAGAGAAAAAAGAAACAATTATTAACACATATATATATATAGAATTACTCATGAATGCAAGCTACATAACATGATTATTTTTCTCTAATTGACCAGAAAGAGCAATATAATGAGAAAATGTAAAGTATAATTTAAATGATGAGATTACATTACTGTGATTATTTTTTTTTTCATGACATTGTTACTTAAATCATAATTAAAATATCACCAAGAAACATAAAAAGTTGCAAGATCAGTTTAGGCTATACAACCTAAAGTATATTCAATATATTAAAAGGAAAAAAAAAATATTGAAATCACACAATAAGCTTGTTACATTAACAAGACAAGTAGTAGTGTATAAGACTTCTATATTTTAAATTAAAATTAAAATTAATTGCATTTTTAACTTTATAGCAATGGAAATCCAGAAAGAATTACAAGCTAACAATGACATTTGTACACTGAATCTCATTTCTTCATTTGGTTCCTCAGAATTACTTTGCTCTGGCAACTATTTATTTTGAAAGCAACAATATAATGACAAAGTATTAAAATGTGGTACACACCAAATTACAGGACTGAGCTGATTTACAACCTTTTTTCTTTGGGATGCACTTGCACTTTTGTTCCAATGCAATATTAGGCTGTAAATGGAAATATGCAAAGTTTTGATTGCATTTACACATAGATTAACATAAATTATTTTTTTCACAGTTCATAGTAACTCACATTGTTATAACTATTGTCAGTCAACTACTTCTCCAAAAAATTTATAATTTTTAACGATATGTGTTGCAGTGGAGTGCTGAATTCAACCATGATTCAACCATCTAACATCTTTTAAATAATAAAATTATTTAATAAATAAAATTCTATAATTATGGAAACAAACAAACAAAAAAATCTAGTAAAAGCAAGTGGGATAGTTGGCACTGAATACACAGGGCAAAATAAAAGAATGATTTTAGGGCCCAGTGGGCCTTAAGTTGGAAGATTTGAGTTCTACTCAAGTTCTATTCAAGTTCTACTTGCCACAATTAAAAGTGAAATAGTTTCAATATCAAGAATTTGAAGGATAGCATTATCAGGATTCAAAACTCTGCTTCAGAGCAAAAGGAGGTTGCATTTGTTCAGAGTTGCATTCCTCACAAGTGTCTGTTGAACCCATCAGGATATAATCATGTAACATTGAATCTAGTCCATAATATCTGAAGAATGCTCTCAGTTATCTCACTTCTCTGAAGCAGAGCATGAGGAGATATTTGAGTTTCTTTATTTTTTTCTCCAATACTTAACATTAATAAAACAGTAGTAATAAAAATAATGATAATACTAATTATTAATAATAACAATAATCTTTCATTCAACAGCACTTTACAAATGTACTAAGCCAACCAGATTTTTTTCCTAGAGCTCAGAGAGAAAGGGAATGAATTTCTCTGTCAATACTGTCTTTTACCATTTATGGGAAGGTCCTTCATAATTCAAATTAAAAGCAAGCAAGCAAGAAAGGAAGAAAATGTACGTATGTTTCATTCATTATTGCTAGTCACAAAAGATAGCAGACCAACATTGGACTTCTGAATAATTTGTCTTCTTAAACATACTATATGTTAGCAGACTAGAATACTTAACATAAATTGATACAAAAAGAGAGAAGAGAAGAGAAGAGAAGAGAAGAGAAGAGAAGAGAAGAGAAGAGAAGAGAAGAGAAGAGAAGAGAAGAGAAGAGAAGAGAAGAGAAGAGAAGAGAAGAGAAGAGAAGAGAAGAGAAGAGAAGAGAAGAGAAGAGAAGAGAAGAGAAGAGAAGAGAAGAGAAGAAGAGAGAAGGGAAGGAAGGGAAGGGAAGGGAAGGGAAGGGAAGGGAAGGGAAGGGAAGGGAAGGGAAGGGAAGGGAAGGGAAGGGAAGGGAAGGGAAGGGAAGGGAAGGGAAGGGAAGGGAAGGGAAGGGAAGGGAAGGGAAGGGAAGGGAAGGGAAGGGAAGGGAAGGGAAGGGAAGGGAAGGGAAGGGAAGGGAAGGGAAGGGAAGGGAAGGGAAGGGAAGGGAAGGGAAGGGAAGGGAAGGGAAGGGAAGGGAAGGGAAGGGAAGGGAAGGAACACAGATTTGAAAACCCCTTTCCACTGGTATCAAAAACAAAAGGGGTCAGGCTGAACTACGCACAAGGAGACTGGGAGAAAACAGGGCAGTGGCAAATCCAGTGTAGTCTTCGATAACCTTGTAGGTGGTTATAGGGAAGACAAAGCAAAACAATTCCTTTGGGTGCATACCAGAAACACAAGTGGCAATGGACATAAGCTGCAATAAGGTGGACTGAGTTAGATATAAGAAAAAATTCTGGATAGTAAGTTTGGTCAAACTCTGCAACAGCTTAGCAGAGAGGTTATGGTATCTCTATCCTTGAAATCTTTCAAAATATGACTTGCAAAAAGCTTTTAGCAGCCTAGTGCATAGTCATATTATTGCCATTTTGAGTAACTGACCAAGATGACCTTCAAAGCAACCTACATTATGTATGATTCTATGATTCTCTTATTCTACAATCTTTGTTTCTATTAAACAACTTAATAACTTTAATAATGTATGGCTGGAGAATATTGTGAAATCTACAGATGGCACCAAGGTTGGAAGGATGGCTAGGAACATGTACAAAGAGTTTAAGACAATCTTGTGAAATTGGTGTGAAAAAAAAAAAAATCAGTACAGGAAATACATTGCTGTCACTCAGGCATGTATAATCAACTACACCGGGGAAAACAACAAAAAAGGGGGGGTGGGGGTGGAAAGGGGGAAATAAAAAAAGCTCTGAAAAATTGAAAATTGAACTATACAGTCCTTTAGAAAAAGAGCTACAGGTTATGGTGGATCACAAGAACAACATGGGCACGCCAATATCGTGCTGTTATGAAAAATACAGATATTATATAGACAAATGATCTTTCTGCTCTGCTCTGCACTGACAAGCCCTCAAATGAGTATGTCTCTGGTTTTTGGCAGCACTTCAAGAACCTTCTTAAACTCCTGGAGAAACTGCAGAGAGGTCTAGAAATCTGACCTACAGGAAAGATTGAATGAAACAGGGATGTTCAAATTAAAGATGAAAAGACCAATGTATCATATTACAGCAGTGTTCAGGTACAAATCATGCTGAACAAGTAAGATGTTCTTCTCTATATCAGTCTGAATAATACGAAAAGCAGTGGGCTAAATTATAGCAATTATAGCCAAAGTTCTGTATTAGGGTAAATATTTAACAGCTAGTGAAATATTAGAATAGATTGTCTGGGGCACATTGTGGTGCCTCATTGAGGATGGTTTTTAAGGAAAAATAAAAAATAAAAAAATTAGAAAGCTGTCTCCTTCCTGATCAGACAAAGAAGCCTGAAAATTTGTGTTGTCTGTTTAGTCCCAGAAAGGTGAAAATCATTAATTTTTTCTCCACATGTAGTAGATTCTGAGGAGAAAGTGGAGGACGGTCCAGAAGATAAAAGCCCTCAAAATAACAGTAAAAACTTCAGTTTTCCTCAAGTGCTTGAGGAAAAGGATACATTTTATATACATAATTCACACTCTTATTGTCATGACTAGCTCTCACTGTGGGAAAACAATTTGTTTGCTTCTAATGTGAGTATAAAAGCAATCTTCTTTCTTTTTTAACATCAACTCAGAAACATAATGAATAATATCCTGACCCATGCACAAGGGATGTTAAATATTCCCAAATAAAATCTTTGGTGTCTTGGGACAGGACTAAAATCTTACATGTAGTACTGCCTGTTACTACAAATAATTCTCTGTCTTTTAAACAACTGTATTAAACTCCATGAAGAGATACGTCTTCAACAAAAATAGGATGCAGTAGGGCCCATGGATTTAGTTTTTGGAAAAGATCACCATTGACTGAAGATTATTGTTTGATTAAATTGACTGCCTGATGATAAGGCTTCCAACAGATAAACACAGACAAGAATTTAATCAACAAACTGCAACGTATTTGCATCTATTCCACATTCTGTCTACTTAGAGAAGGAACAGATGCAGACTCAGTAGGAGTCAGAAGGAAAGGAATCATCAGCGAAATGCTCTATTAAGAAGTTGTTTCTGAATTTATAATCCAACCTTGACCTAAATATGTTTAGATTATCAGTCTGATAGTTATCTTAAACTGATGGGCTCTGAAATCCATATTCTCTTTCCTTATTTAATAAAGTCCCTTCGCTAACATTACTAGTCTAAATAACTGAAATAAACTAATTTTAAGTCCTTCTGACATATGCTAGTACAGATGCTACTCTAAACAACTATCTCTGTCTGAGGTTTATCTTAGTTTTTAGCCTCCAGCTGTTTTACAAAGATTTGTTCCCCAAAATAAATACATAAAGAGCTCAGTTTCAATCCATCTAGGGCACAAATTTGTCACTAACAGACTCCTTTGTGAGGGAGTTAAAAGGCCATGGAATCTTTAGACATACAAAGGGAAGAGCATTATTTTTATTTTGGTGTTCATGGAAGTGTAGAGACTTGTGCTCAGTCCGCTTTCACAGAAGCAGCTGATTCAAAAGTAGGTTGTATAAAAATGCCTCCAGCAGTCTGCACAATCTTTGGCTTTCCCGGAAACATCATCACAAATAAATTGTATACCAAAAGTCTTTATCACTCTGTACAATGTATACAGGCTCCATTCCTGGCCTCCCTCCTTCTCCTCCACTCCCCTATTGTCCATGACAAACTGTTTGGTTTTAGTTTGGCAGCTTGTTAGTGAGTAGTTATTAATTTAGTTTCTGGGGCTGACTATAAACACAGTCAGTGTCTATCAGAAAAATCATCATCACCAAAAAAGTTCACTTTGGAATAAGCAAAATATTTTTAGTGATGTATTTATTTAAATAACAGAACAACTTTGGAATTAGTGGTCAGGTGAAATATTAAGGAAAAAAAATAAATTTAAACATAACTTCAAAAGTCAATTAAAAAAAGATCTCCAAAAATTGTGGACACATCCCCTAAAAATATTTTATCTAACCAAATTACTGAAAATTGTATTAATTGTATTAATATAATCATCAACAACAACAAGCAACCTTATGATGACAACGCTTTCCAAAGTGAACTTAGTAGGCACAATATTCCACTGTTTAGGAAAAAAAAAAAAAAGTCAAAGAGAAAAGTTCTTACAAAAGTCATAGAAAAGTTCTCCCTTCAGAATAAAATGCTCCAAGTATATTTTTCACAGCAGTTTCAGGGAGTTCAGAGAATATTTATATATGTTTTCATTTAAGCTTCTTCTGACAGAAGTGACAGAAGGTTTAGTTAAATCCCATTTTAATTTGCTTTCTCTATTTTTTTAACCTCTCCCACACCATAGGTCATCCTGATACCAGAAATCTGATTCATTTTTTTATGGATGAATGAGTTTAGAGTCATAGTATTGTTCAATTTATTTTCAGAAATAATGAATAGAAGAATTGAAATACCTGCCTGCACCTGCTACATCGCTTAAGACTTGATGCTAAAGAGTAGAGAGATGATGTAGTTAAAATGAACACAGCCTCAGTCTCTAGGCTTACACTAACCCTCGTTTCTCTTTAGGACTCATCCCAGAAGAAAATAATTTGAGGTACTCAGGGGCATATTAACTTACTGACTCAAGATTCCAGTATTACTGGTTTGTACTCATAGACTGCTTGACCTATTCATGCACCTAAGTACATGTTCAGATTAGAGTGAATGTCTGAATCTAATCAATAGTTAGAAATTTTCTGCTACATCAGATTTGATGATGACTTTTCAGGCTGTACTTTATCCTTTTGACAGGTCAGATAAGTATATTCATAGATCTTGTGGCTTGACAAACTAATCACTGGAAGGTGAGATATACATCTTCTGCACCCAGGTCTTTGCCACATTGATTAATTACCTTCAGACACTGGAGGAAGAGAGCTTCACATTTAATGTCTGACTACTTCTGTCATAATTCCAAAAATATTTTGATTAAATGATTTAGGTTGTAATGCTCAAACTCATAATAAATAATTCTGATCATGGATGCTAGAAAGGAAATGTTTTGAGTACCTTAGTTATTTTTAACAGTACTTTTATTTAATTAGTATTAGGTACATATTCATTTGATGTTTGGTTTACAGGATTATGAAGACATAAGAAAGAGCTGGACCCATCATTTTCAATGTCTAGTCAATGTTAAAACAGCTGTTGGTGTTTTATTAGGCTTTTAATTGAGCCTGCTGTCACCTCCAATATAAGCTGCAGATGAATGGTTGACAAAAGACAGAAAATTGAAGATGAGGCAAACTGTGCAGATATTCACAAAATGGTATAGAATTATAATTCTCTAACTGAAAGATACCTATTCTCTTTCTGTATGCATTTTTAAATTTGGGACACAAAGATCATTTTTAAAATCTAAACAAATTTTAAATCATTAGTAAAAGTTTTAAGGATAGTCATACAGTCATACATTTTGCTGAATGTATGAAGTCATACAGTCATACATTTGGCTGAATGGCAAATGGTTTCCTGTAGTAACTGAAAACTTTTCTCAGATTCTTCTTTTCTGATGGTGCTATATATATATATACTAAAAAAAAAAAAAAAAAAAAAAAAAAAAGATTCTCAATTCATAACAAGACATTAAGACATTTAGGCATATCAAGGTTTTCACTGTTTGCTGCATCCAAAAGAAGTACTGGGAGAACCACCCATCCTTGAAAACTTTAAAACTGTAAGTGGGACTTGACAGCCTCATGTGAAGGATTGTATTGTTGGTTTTCTATAGGTGAAAATTTCTGATAGACTCAAAAGAATTTCATCTCTGGTATTTCCAGTCTTGCATCAGAATAAAATACAGAGACTTCCAAGACAATATCCTAGCAAAACTATTATGGGTAGCATTGCTATCAGACAACACAGCCCACAGGGTTAAATTATGGAATTTTCTGTACAAGAATGTTCTAACCTTTCTACATTGCACAACAGCTCCAACATTGCTAAACTGAGTACAAAGGAACACTTTTATGCCAGTGACTGTGCAACTTCTCAGAAAGACTCAGCTGTGAGTAAATCTTTTTTCTGCTTCTAAATCATTCTGGATTAGAATCAGCTCTCAGAAAATAAATGAATGTGTTAACCAAACCCTGTAAGAGGACAAGTTTAAGTTTAAGTGTTCACTTAACTTGAATATGTTTTCAATTATTATGACAATACCAATAAAAAAGTAACTCCTTGTATTCCAAATGGTGTTACCAGGATTACAAAAAGAGACTACAGCCTTAAATACGCTCATACTCTTTACCACTTTAGATATAACTACAGTTCTTGTTTGCTGCCTTGTTGTGGGATTTTGTAAAGAATGAATATACTGTGTGGTCATGACAGTAGCACCCCTACATATACATAGTTGTCATAAATGCAAGTCTATTCAGAATGTGTTAAATGTACATGGCACAGACAGTATATGAGCACACAGGCATCTCCTGGAAGATGTAAAGAAAAGGGGTAGCTTCCCTAATGAATACTTCAAGGTCACCTTGACAAAAATACAGCTTACTTGAATTTTAACAGATAAAATAGATGCTTCTTGCAAAGAAGCTGTTTAATCTTAGGCAGGAAATATTTGTAAGGATGCAGGAACAACATTAAAGAAGATCACAGAGCAATATCATCTGTTGTATCATAAACTGAGTGAAAGACAAAGTACTGTTTCAGCATCTGTTTAATCAGTAATGTGCAACTCACTTTGATACCACCTTTCCTAGCTATTTTAACTTTCTTATCTCAGAGTACACTACAGATTTTGTTATCTAAGGCAAATTAAAAATATGAAATAAGTCCTGGGGTCATCACATGTACAGGAATCCTATTTCTGCATATGGGTAAGGCATTGGAGGATATGAATATTTGAATATTTAATGCTTTTGTTGTTGTTGTTGTTGTTAAACTGTAATGCATTTCAGCTGAAGTTAGGATTTAAGCATAGAGGACCGACTTCATTGATAGATACCATGGAGACTGCTTGTTCAGGAAAGAGACTGACAGTACCCATGGGTCATGTTGTTAATGGTTTTTAAAAGAGATATATCATAAGTATTTTGTCCTGGAAATATAAAATTGTGTAATCTCCCTCTTTTCTTCAAATCTTTCAAATTGACGGTCAGTTTGTAAATTTATAAATACTTTTGGTTTGTTTCTTGCTATTATTTTGGGGAAAAACACAAAAGAACCATCTCATTTGTATGTCCAATATATTATCTCTGTATCCTGTTGAGATATATAAGTCTAGTCACAAAACATTTTTTTTCCACAAGAATCTAAGTCTGGAGGCTTGATAGATTTGGTAACTATCAGACAAAAGGAATTAACTAACTTTTGTCTGCCACAACACAAAAAGTACAGCACATCAGATTCTGGATTAAATCTTCACCTATGGAGTCAAAGTTGTGCTAATTTCAGAGTGAATCCATACAGTCATTTCAGATATTCAGATATTTCAAATAATGCCATAGTGGCATATGCCTTCCTGGCATAGAGTTATCTTTGAAGTTATCTTTGTTGTTGTTGTTGTTGTGTTGTGTTTCGTTTTGTTTTCATTTGTTTGTTTGCTTTTTTCCCCTCTGTCTACTAGAGGTTTCTAGTCCAGACTCAATCATGATCTATAGTATAGGTTACCTATTGTTTTCAGTATTTTTTGTGTATTTTTGCATTTTTGTTTAAGCTGACTTTACTAAAAGTCAGAAAATAAGTTCTTAGCTGTATTGACAATAGCATTTCTTTTGAAAACTGTAAAAAGATGTCTGTTACATTACTGTGTGTGACTGCATCTGGAAGTAAGGCACTTAATTCTGCTACAGATAATAAAATGTTGGTATATTAAAAGCTAACGGAAGCATTTAAAATAATTCCAAAAGGCAAGTTATTCTTTGACCTATTTTTTTTCCTTTCTTATGTGCAACTGCAAAGGGTCATACCATCTGTTGGGGTTAATCAATAATGAAGATTACATCTTCAAATCATGACACCATATCAAGGAATAACAGCAATTTGCTTAGTTCATGAAATAAATCTCTGACAAGATGAAAGTACTAATTCTTTGGAATGTAACGCTTCACAAACCAAATCTTCAAGGAGAAGCCTTTTATTTTCCTCTTCAGTACTTCCAGGAGATTATGATGTGCAAAGAAATTTGCTTATGGCAAATAAGACTACTATGCTGGGCAAACTTATTCTTGGAGCCTTGAAGTTGTCCAGAGACTCAGATCAAATTATAAAAATTGAAAATGAAAAGCAAACCTAACAGATTGTATCAAGAATGTACTGCTGGGATGTCAATTCCCAGCTAGTGAGCTTAGAGAAAATACTGCAATATCTACAATTTTCCAGCTTTATTGAATATAAATATTCTTAACTTTATACTATATGTTGATTTGTAGGTGTGTTTTCAATTAAATGTTATTTTACTTTAGATACTCTTCCTGGGTGGTCTTGGAAAGCCAGTTGTTTTATTAATTAAGAACAGTCCGAAAAGACTAGTCTTGAAAATAATTTAAAAATGTAAATTAAGGACAAAAATCTATGATATGTCAAGTTCTTGTCCACTTTTAATAGACGAAATTGCATGCTTTTGCTGATGACTTAATCCACAAATGTAAGAATGCATTGTGACTGTATATTGCCAACAGATAGGAGTTCATTCCTCCCTCTTACTTATCCCAATTTTCAAGAATGAAAAAGAATCATATGAATGCAATATCACTGTATTGAAAATGAGCTAATTAATTCTACTGGAATCTAGATTTATTAGTTGGAGCCCAGTGCCAGTGCCACATACACTTTTTGGCTCAGAACACAGGCAGCAAGATGCTTGATTAACCTATAACGTAGACTTTAAATTTATCCTACCCATGTAAGAGCAGGATTCATAAAGGCATGGTAATGTGAGTTACCAGTTGAGCCTGTTGATTTGAGACTCACAGAAAGTGTCTCTGTTACCCCTTTTTGAGAACATAGCATGCCTCCTTGCTAACAAGCAGTTATCAGCCTGTACTTGCAGTGTTTGCAGAATGCAGTCACTGATGCTCAGGGTTTAAATCTAAATCTAAAGCAGTCTAATCTAAAGTAGTCTGCCACATCTGGGTTTCACGGCAACAGGATTCATTGAAAATCAGGGCTGACATGCAGTGATATGTGTCTGTGTGATAAGTGATAAGACAAAATATCTAGGTGACCAAAATAGAGTGCATTTATTTCTCTATATGGGAACCGAAGAGAAAGTCTCTTTTAATATCTTCTGATACTCTGAATTAATCCCCTGCATAATTTTGTAGAGGCCAATTAGTCTTTATCTGCATCATGTTCCTCTCTAAAAAGTGAAGATGAGCTTTTCTTCTTTTATTACACTGTTGTACTAAAAATTTAAAAATAATAATGACATAGTATTACCAAAAGTAATTCTACCACTCTGTGGTAGATACACATTTATTATTATTATTATCACTATTATTACTATTATTATTATTATTGAAATAAACAGCTAAGCAAACAAACAAACAAACAAACAAAAACAAACAACAATGACAAAAACCAAAACTCCATTACCAATCTGATTTCAGTTTTATACCTAAATGCATCATTCCTCTAATAATGGAAGATGGGACTCAGTGGCTCAAGTATTCCTTAAAAGCTTGTTTTAGAGGTTATGATGTTTTTAACATTAGGTACTGAGAAATCATTTTTAGGGCTATCAGGATACTTACTAATAATGAGCATAAAAATATGGAATACAAAAAGTGAGATCCATGACTCTTCAGCGTGCTGTGGTCTGCAAATGACAGCACCCTGGCTGGTCAACATGCTTCCTTTGTGGCTGAAAAGATAGTGAAACAATATTTTTGAATTGTGTTTTTAATAATAACTGGATTACCAGGGACATTTTTTCATTAATGTTTCAATATTGGCCATGCAGCACAGATATACCTTATTTAAATTGGTAAGTGATAATGAAAAATGTAACATGAATTATCAACCACTAATTTACTTCCACCACTTATTGACATATTTTTCCATTATCTTTCTTATTGTCATTCCCCAATGTACTCTATTTTAAGCTGTCAAAATTACCTTAGAATACAGTTTTATGTACAGACAAATCTATAAAAAAGCTACAGTGTCAGTGCACCCCAAGGGCTGGCTGTCATGAGTCTGCAAAATGGGAGCCAAGAGCATCCACAGCGCTAGTGGGACAATTTCTTCCTCAAACAGCACCAGTAATGTCCAGCAAGGGAGAAAGGGGGAGACCTGAATCATGACCACTGACAACCTAGAACCTGGAAAAGATTATATTTAATTCTCAAAATACATTTTGGTGCAGAATAAATAAATAAATAAATAAATAAATAAATAGATTAGGCAATTTGCTCTTGAAAAATTTGGCTGAATTTATTTCAATGGAATAGATAATACCATGAACATTAAAGTGATCTTTCATCCAAAAGGATCTTAAAAAAAAAAAAAAACAAATCTCATATTTAGATGAAAAGGTCTTGTCTCAGAATCACAGAATCATCTAGGTTGGAAGAGACCTTCAAGATCACCGAGTCCAACCTCTGAACTAACACTAACAAGTCCTCCACTAAACCACATCACTAAGCTCTACATCTAAATGTCTTTTAAAGACCTCCAGGGATGGTGACTCAACCACTTTCCTGGGCAGCCCGTTCCAATGCCTAACAACCAAGAAGAAGTTCTTCCGAATACCCAACCTAAACCTCCCTTGGCACAACTTTAGCCCATTCCCCCTCATCCTGTCACCAGGCACATGGGAGAATAGGACAATCCCCACCTTGCTACAGCCTCCTTTAATGTGCCTGTAGAATGTGATAAGGTTGCTCCTGAGCCTATTCTCCAGACTGAACAATAGCAGCTCCCTCAGCCGCTTCTCATAAGACTTCTTCTCCAGACCCCTCACCAGTTTCATCACCGTTCTCTGGACTCACTCGAGCACCTCCATGTCTTTCTTGTAGTGAGGGGCCCAAAACTGAACGCAGTACTTGAGGTGCGGCCTCACCAGAGCCGAGTACAGGGGGACGATCACTTCCCTAGACCTGTTGGCCACACTGCTTCTTATACAAGCCAGGATGCTGTTGGCCTTCTTGGCCACCTGAGCACACTGCTGGCTCATATTCAGCTGACTATCAACCAATACTCCCAAGTCGTTCTCCACCAGGCAGCTTTCCAACCACTCATCTCCCAGCCTGTAGCTCTGCTTGGTGTTGTTGTGCCCCAAGTGCAGGACCTGGCACTTGGCCTTCATACATTTGCCCTCATTTGGCCCCATTGTTGTTCCCTTGGAATTTTTTTTTTAATTTACACAATGACAAGTATTCAATTGTATCAATATCTATGCTGTAGTAAGGATAATTTACATGAGTTTAAGGATGCACAGGATGAATATAGTCAATGTTAATAAGAAAATAGTTACAATAACAACACAAATAACACACAGAATATAAATATCACACAAATCTACAGCACAACAAAGATAATTTTAAATGGTGATGATAAAAATGGTAATGTTTCATTCCAATCTTTTCTTGATGTTTAAAAAAAAAAAAAAAGGATGAAAATAAAGGTTAAAAATAAAAATATCACTGAATCATTGAATGTTTGGAGTTGGAAGGGACTGTAAAGATCATCTAATTCCAACCCCCTTGCTATAGGCAGGGACACCTCCCACAGTACCAGGTTGCTCAAAGCCCCATCCAACCTGACCTTGAACACTTCCAGAAATGGGGCACCCACAGCTTTTCTGGGCAACCTGTTCCAGTGCCTCAACACCCTCAGAGTAAATAATTTCTTCCTTATATCTAATCTAAATGTACCCTTTAGTTTAAAACCATTATTCCTTGTCCTATCAGTCCTGACAAACAGTCTTTCCTCAGCTTTCCTGTAAGCCCCCTTAAGGTTGGGAAGACTGCTATAAGGTCTGCCCAGAGCTGTTGCTTCTCCAAGCTGAACAGCCCTAGCCCTCTCAACCTGTCTTCATAGGAGAGGTGCTCCAGTCCTTTGATCATCTTCATGGCCTTCCTCTGGACTCATTCTAATAATTCCATGTGCTTCATGGGTTGGGGTCTCGCAAGAGCTGAATGCAACACTCCAAGTGGGGTCTTGCGAGAGTGGAGCAGATGGGGAGAATCTCCTCCCTCAACCTTCTGGCCACGTTTCTTTTCATGCAGCCCAGGATACGTTTGGCTTTCAGGGCTGCAAGCACACATTGCTGGCAGGATGAGTTCTATGTGACAAAGAATCAAATAATCATAGAACTGTTAAGTTTGGAAAGGACCTCCAAGATCCTCTGGTCCAACCATCCCCGTACCACCAACATTACCCAGTAAAACAGGTCCCTAAGTACCACATCCTGCCTTTATTTAAATGCTACCACAGACAGTGGCTCTACCCCCTCCCTGGGCAACCTGTTCTAACCACTTTTTCTGAGATGAAATTTCTCTTAATTTTCAACCTGAACCTCTCCTGGTGCAACTTGAGGTGAGTCCCTTTAGTCCTATTGCTAGATATCTGTGAGAAGAGGATGACTCCCAGCTCCTCACAACCTCCTTTCAGGTATTTGCACAAAGCCTTCCTCTTGTTTCATACTTAGATGTATTTCTCTAGCAAGAGAAAATAGCAATTTCTGCCACATACGTATTTTTTCCTGGAAAAAAAATATTTTCCTAGGGCTTTCAAATGGAGCAGCAAATAGGAATTCCATATGCTTTAAAGCATGATCAATGCTTTATGACCAAAAAATGATCAATTTAAAATGAGTCAACAACTTTGTGGTTCTTTTTTGTCTAATCCGAAAACTGTAAAATAAACGAAAGACAAAAGAAAGGTGTGTCTACTTTTTTTCCCATCTGAGATGATAATTGAAATTTGAAACTCAAAGCTGTCACCTGAAAACTCACCTTCAGAAATTATCTTGCCAATAGACTTACTGAAAACAGATTTTTAAAAAGAGTTTTTAAAGGAGTTTTAAACCATGTTCTTGTAAGATGTGGGAGGAGTAGCAATAGAATTATGAAACATCACAGAATCACAGAATCATAGAATGGCTGTGATTGGAAGGAACCTCTGAAGGTCACCTAGTGCAACCCCCCTGCCAAGCAAGATCACCTAGAACATGTTGCACAGGATGGCATCAAGGCAGGTTTTGAACATCTCCAGAGAAGGAGACTCCACAATATCTCCAGGCAACCTTTTCCAGCGCTCTGTTACTCTCACAGTAAAGAAATGCCCCCTCCTATTCAGCCAGAACTTCCTGTGCTTCAGTTAGTGTCTGTTGCCTCTTATCCTCTCGCTGGGCACAACAGAAAAGAGACTGTCTCTGTCCTCTTGACACCCGCCCCTCAGATATTTATACATGAGGTTTCCCCTCAGTCTTCTCTTTTCCAGGCTAAGCAGGCCCGGTTCTCCCAGCCTGGCCTTGTACAGCAAGTGCTCTGGGCCTCTAATAATTTTTGTAGCCTTTCTCTGGACTTGCTCCACTAGTTCTATGCCCCTCTTGTACTAGGGAGCCCAGAACTGGACACAGTACTCCAGGTGTAGCCTCACCAGGGCTGAGTAGAGGGGAAGGAACACCTCCCTTGACCTGCTGGCAACACTCTTCTGAATGCACCCCAGGATACCATTGGCCCCTCTTTTGATCACTCTTGGACTTCTCTTTGCTATGTCATCGCTGCCACCATTAAAATCCAATAAGGGGTAATAATCAGAGGGACATACCAGATAAGTGATTTTCTGAGCAACACCTCTTACCTAAGCCCCAGGGAGACAGCAGAGGTGGGTATGGGTTGGGTCTGGATAGCAAATCAGGCCCTCCATTTCCTTCAGAAGGGAGTCCACTATGACTATAACACTTGGGAATTGTTGTGATGTGATGTGTAGGTAGACTTGCCCTGGTTAACTACCCCAATGGGGATGTACCTTTGTCCACATTGTCATATTGCTTGCCCGTCAAGTTCCAGAGCCTCACATCTGTGAATATGATAATTCCTGTGAGACTGAGGTGTAGTGGGTTTACGTGGCAAGGTTTTGGTAGCAGGGAGCCATAGGGGTGGTTTCTGTGAGAAAGATCTAGAAGCTGCCCCATGTTTCGGAAGGGCCCCATTGTTTTCCAGATCCGAGCCAATAAGCGATGTTGTTTTGCGCCTCTGTGAGAGCATATTTAAGACAGGGAAAAAACGCTGCGCCACACAGCAGCCGGGAGAGTCAAGGGAGTGAGAGAACAGCCTTACACATGTCAAGGTCAGTGTAGAGGGAGGGGGAGAGGTGCTCCAGGCGCCGGAGCAGAAGTCCCCTGCGGCCTGTGGTGAGGACCATGGTGAAGCAGGATGTCCCCCTGCAGCCCATGGAGTACCACGGTGGAGCAGGGTTCCACGCTGCAGCCCGTGGAGGAGACCACGGTGGAGCAGGTGGCCCTGCACCGACGGAGGCTGCCGCCTGTGGAAGACCCCTGCCGGAGCAGATTCTGGGCCGGACCTGTAGCCTGTGGAGAGGAGACCACGCAGGAGCAGGTGACCCGGCAGGAGCTGCTGCCCATGGGGGAGCCAGGTTGGAGCAGTTTTCTCCTGAGGGATGGACCCCGTGGTACGGACCCATATCTGGAGCAGTTCTGAAAGAGCTGCTGCCTGTGGGAAGCCCATGTTGGATCAGTTCATCAAGGACTGCATCCCGTGGGTGGGACCCCACAGCACAGGGGACGAGAGTGACCGAGAAGGAGCGGCAGAGAAGTGCTGTAGACTGACCATAACCCCCATTCCCCCGTTCCCCTGTGCCGCTCGGGGGGAGGAGGTGGAAGAGGGTGGATGGGGGGAAGGTGCTTTTGTTTTTTTTTTTCCTTTGTTTTCTCACTTCTCTCGCTTGTTAGTTGTAGGCAATAAATCTTACTATCTCAATCCTTGAGCCCTTTTCACATATTTTCTCCCCATTCCTCTTTGAGGAGGGGGAGTGAGAGAGCGGCTGTGGTGGAGCTCGGCTGCCCACTCGAGCGGAACCACGACATGAGGCTGGAAAAGAAGTAGCAGAAAAATAGTTTATGTAGCAACGGTATGCACATTTTCCTAATTTCTCATATGAAATGACCTAACAACCAAAATATTTTTCATAAATGAGAAGAATAAAAGCAAACATATATATGCTGGAATGTATGTAACAAACACACTAGTTTTAATTTGACTTGTTAAATATCAGTGAAACTTAAAAAGATGTCTAGCTGAGCAAATACATCCTGAAGTATCATAAAGAGACTTACATAGGCTCAGAGTTCCCTGAAGAGTTATGGTACAGTTATATGTGCAGTGTTAGTCTGGAAACAACTTGTGGAGCTTTATATCCACTCCCACCTTCATTTGCCACATAATTGCCTCAGTGACTGACCTATTTTAAAATCAGATCTAGTTTAGCTGTGTAAGCATGGTAAAATTTAGCTTCCAATTTAGCCAGATGGAATCTGGTTAAAACACAGTTGTCCACTGCATGTGAACCATGTGTCTAAACTTCTACTATAGGCAGTGGAAAGCAAGGCTACGATTCAGATGCCTTCATGAAGATGTCACATGCCTTACCAGCTGCCTTCATATCTGGGACAAATGACTGAAGCTAACCAATATGTTGCAATAGAATATGTGCTGAATATGACTATTTAACAAAGCACTATTTAACAACTTTTAATTATGAACTTAACATGACTATACTTCTAACAAGTATGTCTGATAGGTGCTAAATGGTAGCTGCTTCTCACAGTCTCTTTGATAAATCCTGTAAATTTAGATCATAATAGCCAAGGCAAAAGACTTAATAAGGCCCTAACTGCCACATTAGGCAAAGTCAGGATTTGGCTTCTTTGTTTTAAGGGAAAAAAGAAAGAAAAAAAAAAAAAAAAAAAAAAAGGAATGAATAAAGAGCTCCTTCTATTATATAGGACCTTTATTTATTTTGTGTTTAATTTGTAGTCAACAGTAAGAGAAAGTAATGTGTTTGTTTCTAAAACTATGCTGATTAGATTCAAAGAGCTCTATTAGCCAAGTCAAAGATTTTTTACATCAAAGCACAAAAATCAGACACATCCTGCAATTCTGGAAAGTTTCTGACTCAACTGTTACAGAATATGTCCTGCAATGGACTCAATCCTTTGTTCAAGAGAGGGAACGAGATTCTTAACTTTCTCATGAACAGGGCAGGTGGACGTGATTTAGCTGTCCTGCACAGTGTATAATATTCTATGGCATGGATCTTCCCCTGATCTGTACCAAGCTACTCAAAAGTCTGATATGACTCAGTCCTCTAAGGAAAGGATTATCTGTCTCAGTGGTATGCAGCCCACATAAGGTCTTACTTTTCTGAAGTCAGGGATGCTTTTTTGTCATTAACTTAAATGAGAGAAGGAGTACCATAATGAACTGGGCATTGGGCTCAGTGTTAGCCTCAGTTTAAATACTGCAGTGCAGGCAAATATATCAAATGAGGATTTATTTTAAATAAGCAGTCTGTCTTCCCACAAAATATTCCATTTAGGTGCATTAAGGAGATATGCCCTTCATAAACAACACCACAGTCTTAGAAGGCAATAATGAAAAAGTACCTTCATCAAAAGTTCATCAGCTGGTGACTTAACAGTAAAAAAGTACTTGTGCCTCCTTCTGCCTTTTAAATCTTGGTATCCATTAATACCAATATCACAGCAACAGGTTATTCTAGGCGAATGAAGAAAGGTATGACTCTTCTATTCCACCAAAATGATGTACTTTTCTCAATTTATTATAAAGCAGGGAGCTGCTAGTTCACTCTTTCTGGGCATAACTCAGTACTCAATACTAAATAAATGCATGTCTCATTTTGTCCTTAAATTCTTGACACAGAAGAAAACAAAATCAGGTTGTTACAGTTTTCAGGGCAAGAACTTCACCTTTTGTTTGGCTGTTTATGTAGCATTTGACACTGAGAATTTTGATCTTGACTGGGAGTTTTGAGGCCTTTAAAAATACTATACGAAATGTATTTTTCATAAATCTTCATACACAAAGGATTTGTAACACAAAATTTAACTGCAGGGAAAAAAAAAAAAAAAAAAAAAAAAGTAAAAAAAAAGTTACACATTTTGTGGTGGTGGTTTACCCTGCTGGGCAGCTCAGCTCGACCACAATAGCTTTCCCACTCCTCCTCTTCAAAGGAAAAGGGGTAGAAAACACAGTGGGAAAAGCTCAAGGGTTGAGATAAGGACAGGGAGATCACTCACCAATTATCTTCATGGGTAAAACAGGCATAGCAAAGAGAGATTAATATAATTTAATTGTAGTTAATAACAAGGTAGAGCAGTAAGAAACTAAAAGCAAACCAAAAACAGGTTCTTCCACATCCACCCTCTTCTACCTCCTCCCTGGGAGCAGAGCAGGGGCTATGCTTTAGGGGCTATGGTCAGTCCCTAAAACTTTGTCTCTGCTGCTCCTTCATGGTCTCTCCCTTCTCCTGCTCCACATGGGGTCCCTCCCACAGGATGCCGTCCTTTCTGAACTGAGTCTGTGGGGGCTGCCCACAGGAAGCAGCTCTTCAAGAACTGCTCCCGCATGGCTCCGTACCACGGGGTCCATCCATCCCCCAGGAGCAAACTGCTCCAGCACAGGTCCCCCACAGGTGGCAGCTCCCCCCAGGCCCCTTGCTCCTACGTGGGCTCCTCTCCACGGGCTACAGCTCCGGCCCGGGGCCTGCTCCTGCAGGGGCTCTCCATGGGCCGCAGCCTCCTCCAGGCCACATCCACCTGCTCCACGTGGGCTCCTCCATGGGCTGCAGCGTGGAGATCTGTTCCATGTGGGACCCATGAGCTGCAGGGGGACAGCCTGCGCCATCAGGGGCCTCTCCACAGGCTGCAGAAGAACTTCTGCTCCATGCCTGGAGCACCTCCTGCCCTCCTGCAGGGGCTGCAGGTCTGGTTCTCACACCTCCCTCTGTTGTGCAGCAGTTTTTTACCTTCCTTAAATTTGCTCTCACAGAGCCACAACCGATGTCACTTCCTGGCTCAGCCTGGCCAGCAGCAGGAGGGGGCTCTGATCCGACATGGGGAAGCTTCTGGACAATTCGCAAAGAAGCCTTCACTGCACCCCTGTGCTACCAAACCCCCAAACCCTTGCAATGCAAAGCCAATGCACATATACATAAAAAGAAAAAAGAAAAAAAAAAAAAAGTGAAAAGGAAAAAAAAAGTGAAGTTTGCAAGTAAAGATTTATTGATTTACTGCTGCAATATTATGCTCAGCTTTGCTGCAAAATTGATGGTTTTTATTATTATTATTATTATTTATTTATTTTGATTTGTTCACAGAGATATTTTCTAGCATTGGCACTCTGACATCTGTGTTTAATATCAGTCCTGTTTCCAGACATCTTCTGGAGAAAACAATAAAAATAAGAAAAGACAGAAGATGCAAGTTTGAAAAGCCGCAACTGTTGAATATGTGCTGGTGGGTTTTCATAATGGTCATTACAACAAGGGAAGAATTGTATTTATTTAAATTCCATGGAGCACTTTCCCTTGTCTTCCCTTAAGATACAGCCTATTTTGAGAGTTTCAGCTGAACCAAATTTTATGGTGGTATGCAAGTGAGAAATGCTGGCATCAAAACTTTAAGAAACACTGTGTTGAATTTGTGAGATTAAAACTGTCTGTCCCAGTTTGGGGCAGACAATGTGCAAGTATGGCACATTTTGGAAAGAAAGATATCAAAATAATAAATAAATAGTTAAAAACTATTTTTTTCTTGGAAAACCAAATTTTATTTACTTATTTTTTTTCCTACTTGCTGGTAACTTTATTTTCTTTCTGTTCTGAATAATAGTCCTGAAGTAGATAGTTTGCTTCAAATCTAAAATGTTGTATATGATTGATTAGAACTGAAGTCTGCACGTTGTTTCATAGTGGATTCTTTTCTCCTTTGCAAGCTGGTAATACCGGCCTGGTGAAGTGTTGCCATCAGTGGTGTGAGCTCTTTGTTCCCTGTAAAAATAAGGATTGCTCAGGAGTTAGAAAACATAAACATGTCTCAGATTTCTTTTTTTTTTTTTTTTTTTTTTTTTTTTTTTTTTTTTTTTCTTAGCGTAACTTTTATCTTAGATTATGTTTGGGTAGGTTTCATAATCTTTCTGAAATTCACTTTTCTACTTCTGAGAAGAAGACTGGATCAGTGTTTCCTTCAACATTGACAGAGGGAACAGTTAACAGGAAAAAACAAGTGTTTTGTTATTTTGAAAAACGTTATGTATTTTCCTGTCAATACAATGTGAGAAAAAAATGCCATGCATGATAGTTGATTTTTCCTAATAAATAATAATCTATTATACACAGAAAATACTGCAGTATAAATTATGAAGTGCAAATTATGAGAACAGTACCCTCTCTTCTAGGGAAGTATTTTGAGATTTTATGCTGAAATCACAAAGGGGAGAATAATTCAATGTGCAGAAATAAGTAGAAGATATTATATCATTCACCCGAGGATACTTCTTGGTACATTTAAAATAAAAAGAGAAGAGAAAATATAGTGAACTATCTGTAAATATGATAAGAAAACAAGATGACAAAGTATTTTCTCTCTTCATTTTTTGCTATTCCTTCCCTTAGGAGTGTTTCCTAAGGAAGTTTCTATGTCACACCTGATTTCCTACCCTGTGTGGTTAACACCAACAACTGCCTGCCTTTTCATACAACTTTCCTGCTACTTTTTAGTCTTTTAGTTCAACAGGCTGCTGTCTACTTTGCAAACAAAAGTCAATTTCATGTCACTACACACTGCTAAAATATAGCTGAAAATCCGTAGACGTAAGAACAGTTTAACGCTTTAAACATATAAAGCATGCACTACACTAGACAACAATGAATTAGACTATTTTTTATAGTCAAACCTCCCTTGAATCATTAACTATTTGAGGCTCTGAATGTCAAAATTTTGGAAATCATGAGCACTTTAAGCCACTCTTAAATGCTGCAATTTTGGGAAGCTGTACCTACTCATAGGTTAATTGGATCTTCCCTGTATGAATAATGAGAGCTTAGAAAATGATATTTATCATTGCAAGAAAAAATGTTAAATAATTACAACTTAGAAATTAACAGCATGATATTGCTACTGTAGTAACTTGCAGTGTAACTTGCATACACTTAAAGTGTATACACTTAAAGTGTATACACTTTAGTACACTTTTATACAGAAAGTAAGTGCATACACTTACTTAAGTGTAACTTGCATACACTTAAAGAAATGGAAGGCTAATATCTGGAAGAAATGGAAGGTTAATATCTGATGAGTAGTAATGACTACGAAAACAGCTGGTTGACTGCAGTATTAAATGGGCTGAATAACAGCATATAGATGTAGTGGTATCTGGTGCCAACAGTAGACGAATGAAATAAGCATCAGAAAAGATATATCACATAGTTCTCTGCAATGCTGATACATATAACTGCGATTATCTTACTGAGGCTAAAACTAGATGAATCCTGTGTTAATTTCGGTGGCTTAAGCCCATGTAAGAGCTTATTTTTAAAGTTAATTCCTACTGTCTTTCATATGCTGGTTTTGTAGATCTGATATCTTATGGCTATGAACTTGCCTATTTCAAGCTGTATGTGGATGTACCACTATAGAATATGCTTGCCTAAACAGTACATCAATTTGATTTTAGTCTAAAGCAATTATCCTAGTATAAAGATGGAATGAACCAGAGCTTGAAAAATACCCAAGCCTTTGGAAAACCCAGAGCTCATCTGGAAGTATTAAGAGACCAGTTGATTTCCATTTCTACCATGAAAATATACCTAACATTTTTGGAAGGGTCTATGTGGTCCTCACACCATCCCTGTCACCAAGGATGAATCATTCCAACTATCTGCTACCAAAAATTGTTTCAAAACAATTTATAGGGAGAGCAAAGAGAACATGCTAATTAGCAGTAATACAACTGGTGGCTGTTTTCATTGCTATAGTGCCATCTCCTTTCACTGACCTGAGCACTGACCTGGTTAGTGGTGTATTTCAAACAACTCTTGATACTTGTTTCCACTGCTGTTTCACTGCTTAGAAGGATAAAGAGGAAGCTTTATAAATTAAATGTACATATATACATTAAAAAATATAAAATTGTAATTTTCCTCTCCTCTCCTCTCCTCTCCTCTCCTCTCCTCTCCTCTCCTCTCCTCTCCTCTCCTCTCCTCTCCTCTCCTCTCCTCTCCTCTCCTCTCCTCTCCTCTCCTCTCCTCTCCTCTCCTCTCCTCTTCTCCTTTTTTTCTTTTTTTTTCCTTTTCATTTAAGGACTATCCTCCTTTTATATATATAAATCTCATTGCTGTTCCATTTAGTCCAAACTGAAAAAGTTTTACATTTAATAGGGGTAGAACTGCGGTATTTGATCTTGTTTGGGAATCTACAAATCTTACATTTTTTGAGACAATTATATTTCAGTTATTCAAAGCAAAGACTGTTTCATGGGATTTATCACTGAAGCCATGAGAAGATTTGTTTCAAGTCTGTGCTCTGCCAGTGACTTCCTATGTGATTATGACTGAGCCATTTACCCTTCCTTGCTCTGCTCCTTTCAGGTAAAAAAGAGTGAGTAATATTTTAATATTTCATAGAGTAGTTTTACTAAAGAATAAAGGTTGTTTGAATATTGGAGTCATGGGGTATAAAATAAGTAAGAAGAAATTCAGTTACTTGTACTCTCAGTTTATTTCAGGCATATTGGTTTTATCGTGTTCACTTCAGCACTTCCATGTCATCTTAGATTTTTAGTTGAGTATACGGTTGTTCTAAGACCAAAGCTAAAAATTAAACAGATAAAAATCACAGGAGACAGAACATGCAATATAATATCAAACAAAGCTCTCTTGAGACTTACAGTCTAAATCCCATTCAGTTATTCTGGAGCTGAGGAAGTCCTTTACAGAAGAACACAAAGTTAGTGCTAGGTCTATGAGGCCACACAGCAGGATTCTGAAATAGAATCATCAAATTTCTCACATTGGAAAGGACCCACAAGGATCATCATCGACTCCAACTCCCAGCTCCACACAGAACTACCTAAAATCAAACTTTGTGTCAGAAAGTGCTGTCCAAATGCTTCTCGAACTCCATCAGGCTTGGTGCCTGTTCCAGTGCCCAATCACCCTCTCAGTGAAGAACCTTTTCATAATATGATTTACAAATTCAACAGAGTATTATGCAGGTCCACATTTCTGTTGACCATGCCTTTGCTTTAAAATAGAACATCATAGACATTGTCCTGAAAAGAATCAAAAGCATAACCTGAAGAAACAATGGTGTTTATATGATTCTACTTCCTGTCTTTTTAGTGGAAATATATATTTTTTTTTCATTATGGTCTGAATACCAGTAAACCAGAGAATGCTTCTGAAAAGCAGCTGGCTTAAGAGACCTGTGTGCTAATCTCAGTTTACTTCAAGCTACACTTCTCACCACTGTGTTAGCAAAAAGAGGTGGTCTCTCAAGTGCACAGGGAGTGGCATACAGGAGAGGTTCCTGGTTTTTTTTGTTTGTTTGTTTGTTTGTTTTTTCCTGAGGAGACAGTGAGAAATCAACATCTCAGCCATACTTACAAAAGTGTAACAGACAACTGGTACCATTCATGGGTGAGAAGTAGCTGCAGTGCTAGAAAAGGATTCATGAAGTGATTCATCCTCTCCTATGTGGTGTGACAAGGAGCTCACAATACATTGCAGGCAGCTAATCTGTAGCTGGTTTCTTCTTTCTCTCTTCACATCAACAAATCCTGCCCTAGTTCCCCACCCAGCACATGGCTAGTATATCAGCCTGATGCATTCTGATTCATCAGCAGATCTGATATTGTGTAGAACTGGATTTACTGCAGAGAGGTCTCTAGTCATTTGAATTTGAAATGGTAAATATATGTTACAATAGAAAGTCTAGACAATAATGTTGCAATCAGTAGATACAACTGAAATGTTCCTTTCACAATAGAATTGTTATGTGCAGAAGTTGAAGTTGCTGAAACAATGTTCTGAGACTCTGAAATCTACCAACAGATTACAGAAAAATGCCTTTAGTGAAAAGACAAAATATGATCTTTTTTATGGTTTCAAGTTCTTCATCTGACAGTACCACCAGCCCCCACAGCCCCTTCTCCTTTACACTCTCTCCAAAAGACCAGAACGAAACTGGTAAACAACAATCCCAACCACTGAGGTCTTCAAAACAGGAAATAACATTATTATGCTCAAGGAAGTGGTGAATCAGCATGACCATATTGACCAAGAATAGGTGATCCTTACATATCATATGTAAGTTGCAGCCAAAATGGAAAGAACCAAAGACATCCAAAGTAGCAGCATCCTCTAAAACTTTTTTCAGTAATCTTAAACAAGCGTAGGAGATTATCTGATGAATTATGGAACAAGATGTATGTCAATTTTCTTTGTGTTGGTTGCTCTTGTCTTTTAACCCAGCAGACAGCTAAGCACCACACAGTCATTTACTCATTCACCAAAATCACAGAGGAATGGGGGACAGAATAAAAAAAAATAATAAAAAAAAATAATTAAAAAAAAAATAAAAAGAGAAGTAAATATTTGTAGGTTGAGATAAAGACAGTTTAATAGGATGGAAAAGGAAGGGAAAACAATAACAAAAACAATAAAGAAATGATGATAAAATAATATACAAAGAAAGTGATACACAATACAATTGATCATCAACCACTGACCAATGCCCAGCCAGTCTCCTATCAGCAGCCATCTGTCCCAACCCAGCCAACACAGTTTTTTGTTCCATGTGACACCACATATGTGGGATAAGGTGGATGTTGCCTAAAGGAAGCTGCAGCCCATGGAGAGCCCCCGCAGGAGTAGGCCCCAGGCCGGAGCTGCAGCCTGTGGAGAGGAGTCCACGCAGGAGCAGGGGATTTGGGGGGAGCTGCCGCCTGTGGGGGACCCATGTTTGCTCCTGGGGGATGGGCCCTGTGGATAGACCCATATGGGAGTGGTTCTTGAAGAACTGCTGCTTGTGGGAAGCCCACGCAGGATCAGTTTGGGAAGAACAGCATCCCATGGGAGGGACTCCATGTTGGAGCAGGGACAGAGCGTAACCATGAGGAAACAGTGGAGATGAAGTGTGAGGGATTGACTGCAGCCCTCATTGCCCGTTCCCCTGCACTGCTTGGGGGGGAGGAGCTGGAAGAGGGTAAATAGGCATAAGATGTTTTTAGTTTGTTTTTAGTTCTCACTGCTCTAGTCTGTTATAAATAGGCAATAAATTACATTAATCTCCCTATGCTGAGTGTGTTTTGTGCATTACAGTAATTAGTGAGTGATCTCCCTGTCAACCCTTGAGTCCTTTTCATTGTGTTTCCTCCCCTCTGAGAACTGGGAGTGAGAAAGCACTAGTATTGGAGCTCAGCTGCCCAGTTGGATAAAACCATCACACCCTTTGGCTAATCTGGGTCAACTGTGTCCCCCCCATCTCCTTGTGCAGCGCCAGCCTCCTCACTGGCAGGGCAGCAAAGAAGTTGAAAAGTCCTTGGCTCTTTATAAGCACTGCTCTGCAACAACTAAAACATTGGTGTGTTGTCAGCATTATTCTCATCCTAAATCTAAAACACAGCACCATACCAGCTACTAGAAAGAAGATTAACTCTATCCCAGCCAAAACCAAGACAGATGCAACATGATCCCGTAAACCGGAAGCTTGAAGTTGTGATTGATTACATTCATTATTCTAAGTCCCCGTAGACCCATAACAAGCCAACAGGAATGGATCCCAAAAGTATAAAAGCACCTAATATAGTCTTAACTTCCCTCATTACCTCAGTAAGTAAAGCTGGTCTAAAATGAAACAAAGACCTAAGGCTGGTTTTCTGAAGATATCACAGTATGTTCACAGTACAGCTGAGCACACAATCTACTCTGTCTTTCGAGAAACCTTTAGAAAGAACTAAAGAAAATACCTTTCCATTTCATTGCTCTCACTCTTCACTCTCTTATTAATCTTCTCTCTCTCTCTCTTTTTTTTTTCTTTCTTTTTTTTTTTTTTTTTAACCTCAGTTTACTGTCCTAATTTCTTTAACATTTCCCTTGGCTTCTATTAAGTTCTCCAAAAGGTTTATGTGCTTTCATGCCAGGCAATTTCTCCTAAGCTCCCATGGCTCTACTTTTAATAACAGTGATACCTTTCTCACCATATTTCTTGCTCTACATTTCTTCTGTGTCTTTTCACACCAAATTGTGACTTTTATGAAGCCTTGTTATCACCGCCACAAATTCTCTGCAGAAAGCAATCAGCCCTTTTGCAGGATGTGGTCCTAAAGTGTTACAAGGTCTCCAGTGCCTTTACGAAAACTAGTGTCTATAATTAAGTCTTTTGGTACAATCTGTGATAGATGCTGAAGGTGAAAAGTACATTATGCCTCAAATCATTTCCCTTAATATCATTTTTTTTAATGTATTATTATTTTTTTTTTTTTTGGCTACAGTTAGAATAAGATTTATCCCAGTGCTTTTGCCATTGATTTGCTATGCATTGTTGTCCTATGTCTATTCATTTCTTCATGTCTTATTTTACCCAGTGATAAAAAGGGTAAGTGAAATATGGGTTAACTTTAATTAAAATGTCATGTTAGTGCTCTCATGACATAATCTTCTAAAGATATAGCATGAAAACCTTTCATTAAAAATGACATAACTAATCCATTTGGAAAAGAAGAATAAGCCAAATAAGACAGAAATAACTGCTATGATGGATTATATTGATCCAAAAGTGCAGTGTACCACAGTTCTGATAGAAATGGAAATAGACTTAACCACTGTCAAAATCTTCTTATAAAGAAAAAAAAAAAAAAGAAAAGAAAAAAAGAAAAAAATAACACAATAGCTCCCATGACAAAGTAATTAAATAATTTATTCATTTTGATCCATTGCTCTGCCAGTGCAGTAATACCAGACATTTTTTTTTCAGGTAGCATCAGGACATCGTGCTGGAGCAAGTAACAGAAGGATGGTACTTGCCCAGAAGAGCTTAGTACAGTTTGAGGAACGTTAAAGAAAATGAGAATTAAATATAGCTTAGCAAGTGACTACAGCAACCTATATAGCTGCCATGTGCTCATCACTGATTGCTTTGTACTGATCATAACACAGCTGCATTTTGAAAATATATTAGAAGATTAATAGTATAGCCTTGCAATTTTCTTACAGGGAATACATTTTGTACATAAAGACTGTTCTGAAAGAAAGTATAATGGTATATATGAGAAAATTGGACAAATGAGCAATCTAGGTGAATGTAGTTGGCAAGGTAGCATATGATAAGATTTAAATCTGTTGTGCTAAGGAAGCATCTGCTGTGGACTGGCTCCCTCACAATGAGCTCTATTAATAACTTAGATTTGCCAACAGTATGTGGTGTTATAAAAATATATATGAATGTTCACTTAGTAGTGTGCCTGACTGCCACAGAAATTAGAGTTGATTAATGTTGCCAGTGGGACTGCTATAGATTTTTAAGCTGACTTAAGTTCATTCAGCGTCCCACTTCAGTTTGTAACGTCTGTGAAAGCAAGTCACTGTGACACGCTCATTGTCTTAGCACCTATGCCAGTGGTACTGTAGTTTAATAGTTGCTTTGCAGAATATTCCAAAGGTCACAGAAAAAAATAAGAATAAGGAGCAAATTCAACACTGCACATTTGAACACTTCGGACACTTTCTCACTTTGGTTTGGATTGTCAATATCACAATGAGTAATGCAACTGTTGAAAAACTGTAAGAATCATTTGCCTGCATCATTATCATGTCTCTTATGAGACCAGATCACTAATAAGATGCTACCTACCTTCTAGAGAACAGGTCTCAGTAGTGACCAGCTCTGAAGTATAAGATTTTGAAACATGGTGTGGCTCAAATGATAACATTTTCAGCTTCCCATGCATCTCAGTGGGTCATGTTACTGGCAGCAGCCTGAAGAATGCAAAAAAAACCTTAGGAGATACTGAAATACAGATACATACTCGAACTCTGCTGAGCTATAGGGCAGCCCCATCTATGTATTCTCAGTTTCACCGACATGGGCCAGATTTTATCGGAGCACTTCTACTATCTACGTAAAATAAATCTTCCTCGTAAAATATTTCAAACAAAAAACTAGAAGGGCAGCTGTATCTGTTTCAGTCATCAGTAAGAAAGAAAGAAAGAAAGAAAGAAAGAAAGAAAGAAAGAAAGAAAGAAAGAAAGAAAGAAGAAAAAGCCTCATATTTATGCAAGCTTATGTTGAAGGACAGAATAAAACTGCTGAAGAAAATGATGCACTCAGGAAGATGATGCATTTTTTCTGCATTCTGTAGCCTGGAGAACTTTCCACATTTGAAGATTGTCATGGCAATCCCATAACAAAATTCAGTGTAATGTGAACTTTTTATGACTTTTAAATAAGTGTTTATAAATTATTTGGTAATTTGATAAGATTTTAAAGGCATCAGAAAATGCAAAAGTATATAATAGTTAAGATTTAATTATTATTTATGAAATCATATATTAAATAAAACAAAGACATAAAGAAAACTCTTAGGCTAAGGTTATCTTTATATTGCAATCCACAGCTCAGACATTTTTTATTTTTATTTTTTTTTGAGCTACCTCTAATAATATATTTTTAAGAGTAACTTAATTTCAGCTGAGCTCATTTCTGAACACAGTAGCACAGTAGTATACAATATCACATAGCATCTGATTTAGGCTTTTTCACAAACCTAACTGAACAATTCAGGGCTTACCTAAAGCCAGAAGAAATGGTTTATGACTGCTTGAGTTTCCTAAAATCACCTTTCAGCAATGAAACTCCCATATTGATCTTTCACAGCTCAATGGGAATAGTTACCCTATCTGGGGTTTGCTGGCATTGAGAGAAGTTCATGAGAGCTGACTTCACGCTGGGTGTCTTGTTCATGTGAGAACTGACCACCCAGGTTTTAAGATTTTCAGCTATATTCATGCTGCCTTCTGGCATTAAATACATTTAATGGGAAAACATAAAAGAATTCAAATAACAGTCAAATTTTAGACTTTTTTCTTTAATGTGTGAATATTTGAAAGCAACAGCAGCTTCCACACTTATGCCAATATCACTAATTAATTCAGAAAAATAAAATATGCTGTTAAGCTTTAAAAAAGTGTATATATTTTAATTTAATGCAATTATTGACAATAAGGATGATAAACTGGATTTCACAGCAGCCACAACAATATGGCAAAAAAATGCACAGAAAATCACTTCCATGGCAGAGAGGTTGTCTGGATATAGCTGAGTTTAAGTCAGTCCCTACTAGTCTTATTTCTGTGAAATCAACAGCTTTCTGGTTTCAGCTGAGATAAAGTTAATTTTCTTCCTAGTAGCTGGTATGGTTCTGTGTTTCAGATTTGGGATGAGAATAATGCTGACAACACACTGATAGGTTGGTTGTTGCAGAACAGTGCTTACACAGAGCCAAGGACTTTTCAGCTTCTTATGCTTCCCTGCCAGTGAGGAGAGTGCAGAAGGAGTTGGGGGGGGGGGGGGGGGGCGGGCGGAAACAGCCAGGACAGTTGACTCACATTGGCCAAAGGGATGTCCTTATAGAGTCATGTGGAAAAATAAAACAGGCAGGGAGCTGGCTCAGTTGGGACAAGTGGCAGCTGACTGGAGATTGAGCATGGGTCAGTCAGTGATAAGCAATTGTATTGTGCATCACTTGCTTTGTATAGTGTTTTATAATTATTGTTGTTGTTGTTATTATTATTGTTTTCCCTTC
This sequence comes from Aythya ferina, assembly GCF_964211825.1. Classification (NCBI taxonomy): domain Eukaryota; kingdom Metazoa; phylum Chordata; class Aves; order Anseriformes; family Anatidae; genus Aythya; species Aythya ferina. Next base: position 75,654,714 of record NC_140296.1, read on the forward strand.
ATTTTCTGTCCTATTAAACTGCCTTTATTTCAACCCATTTTTTTTTACCTTTTTTTTTCTGATTTTCTCCCCCATTTGACTGCAATGGGGGTAATGAGCAAATGACTGCTTACCTGCCTGCTGGGTTAAACCACAAGAAGCAATAACATCCATATTCAGAATACTGCATTGTCATATTCTATGGTGCTGAGACAAACGGAAAGACTGGGCATCATACTGAGATACGCATACAGGAATGAAAGAAAAAAATATTTTACTGTGTTGTCAAACATGGAACAGGCTGCCCTTATAAGCTGTGGAGTCTCCATGCTTAGTGATAACTCAAAACCTGACTGAACATAGTCCTTAACAATGTGCCCTACCTGACCCTACCTGAGCAAAAGTGTTGGTCTAGGTGATCTCCAGAGGTACCTTCCAGTCTCATCTATTCAGTGAATCTGTGGTACACAGCACATCCTCAAATTGCTTCAAGAAGGCTTCATACCCCTCTTTACTGTAATCTGGTGGAAAAAAAAAAAAAAAAAAGGATTATGCTCATATACTGTCATATAGTGATTATTTAGTGATGAAAATTAAGGTATTGGCAGAATATTTATGCAACCAGTGTCTTAAATAATATTTATTGTGAATATGTTGGTAAACTTTTTTAAGGGATTTGTTTATATTGGAGAGAAAGCAGTTATCTCACAGACTGAATAGAAATAAGAAAAAAATACTCCTACTGTCCAAAAAGAATTATCAGTCACATTCACATTTCTTAACACCAGATATTTACTACTGGTGTTGGAAAACAGTCTAATTAATGAGTTAGTTTTAATTAGACAGTGAAAGAAATTTACATATTTCAGTTATATCAATGGAGATATAAGGAATTCCAGAATACAAGTAGTCTCTTGCCTTTGTGAACCTCCCTAATGGCACTGAGTTGCACTCATCCACACTAAACATTTAAATATACCTATTTTTTCTTTTGTTCCCATGTTTCAGTTTATGCTACCTCTTTTTCTGTCACTCAGCACCACTGAAAAGAACCTTTCTCTGTCTTCTGTATTCCCTCCTATTAGTTATTTATACAGTCTGGTGAGACCCTTGCCAAGTCTTCTCCTCTTTAGGCAGAATAATCCCAGCTTTCTCAGCTTGTTCTTATGTGTCAGATACTCCAAACCCTTAATCATCCCAGAGAGAGCACATCACTGAAGCCAGCAGCCTACATATGTCTCACCAGGGTTGAGTACGGAGGTAGAACATCCCTTGACCAGCTGCCAATGCTTTCCTAATGTAGTAGAGGATATCACTAGTCTCTTTGCAGCAAGGGCACATTGCTGACATATGTTCAGCTTGGGGTCCACAAGGACTACCAGTTCTGCCAAACTAGTTTTCAGCATCTTGAACCCCTAGTCTGTACTGGTATGGGGGGTTATTCCTCCCCAAGTGCACAACTTGACTTTTCCTTTTGCTGAGATCCCAAGTTTACTTATCCTCAGTTATACCTGGAGGGTTCTCAGTCCCAGCTGGACCAAGCTATGACTGGCCTAGCCTGCCCCTGGAGTTAGCCTTGCTTTGGGCTGGGGTACAGACCTCCCAAGGTCCCTTACTGCCTGAATTACACTGTGATTTAGATTTAGATTTCTAACTAAAATTTCTAACTAGTTTGTAGTAAGTGTTGCACTTCATGAAATAGCAGAGTTTTCTAAGCACATGTTGACTTAAAAACAGTTGATTTGTATAAAGATTGTCTTCAGGAAATGAACAAATTGTGCTAGCTAGTATCAGAGAATGATAGGATGCACTTTCCTTTTGGCATAGATTTCACCTGTGACTTAATCACACTAAAACCAATAATCATTTCCAAGAAGTGTACTTTGAGTACAATGTGTGTACTCTCTCACTTGCTCTGTTATCTTAATTTAATCTCTGTTGCAAAGATGCAATTTCCTATAGCTTAAAATAAGAATGGTATCAGTATGGATACTTAAAACTATGTTTCACCAGTTTCATATATTATGCTTTACTATTGAGAATGAAGAATTATCCACAATTCTTTATAAAATATGGGATTTTCATTGATATTCATTTTTCTGACTTTGATGTACCGTTCTTCTTCTTCTTCTTCTTCTTGTTCCTCTTGTTCCTCTTGTTGTTCTTCTTCTTCTTCTTCTCCTTCTCAATGATAATAACATTGTCTATTTGTGCCATCTCATCAGAGAAGTATTACTTACAGACTTAAAAGAGCTAATGTAAACCATTACTTTTCAAACACACACAAAAATAAATCTAGTAGATGATAGAATGGTTACAGTGTTACTTTAAGACATAAGATACTTTAACTCACTTCTCTTCAATGCTACAAGTTTGACTTACTCATCTCTTCTGTAGCTTAGTTCCCCATTTGTAATACTGTATAGTCAGAGTTTTGTATCTCTCAGGACTGCTGGGAAGAGAAAGATGTTATGGTATCTCTGAGACACTCAGATGACAGTGAAGAAAACCATGTAAGTACCTAAGGTGGATAAATGCAGAGCAGTTGATATTTTGTACTGTTATCAACAAGGGAAATCTGGTATCAGTTTAAATTCCAACAGCAAATTAAATAAATGTTTTTATAGTGTTTGCCATTGACATAAATGTAGTTAGGGGAGTTTTTCATAGTACCTATAATTTGTTGTCCCAGGTTATTAGGAAGATAAATTATAAAAATATTAACAACAGCTATTTGTTGAAGTAACAGTTGAAGTAACATGCAGAACTACTCTGGGAAACACTGACTCTATCCCAAACATGTGCAAGACAGAGTTGAGAAAAAAGCACTGCTATTCCAAAGACAAGAAGTCAAATAAATACTTTTTATGCAAAAACTTTGTTATGCTACATATCGTTATTTCAGAAATGCATAGCTCTATATTAATAAACTCAATGGCCTTGTTTATTTGATGTAAGAAGTAACTATAAGCCTGAATTCCATTTGTGACTGATTAAAAAGGCTGAAGTGCAACTAATTTTATTCAGCTGAGACCAGTGTAACATCTGCTTTGTCAGCAAATTACTTGCTTTAACACTTGCTCATAGCCACCTGCTTTTCCAGGATGAGTCTCTAAAGTATGTGTATAAACAGTTTGTTTTAATGAGGTGGAGCTTTTCACCTCAGCTATTGGGCTTTTATTGTTGTTTTAGTTTGGGGTGGGGAGGTGATACTTTATCAGCTGATGGTATCTGGCCAATCTGTTTTTTCCTTTAAAACAAAACTGAGTGATCAACAACGTAACTGGTGTCAGAATGAATTCTCTTTCCACTTTTTTGCTTGTTTGATATCTTTTGTTTTCATATTGTGTAAAAAATTACATAGGGAACAAAAACAGTTCTCACCCTAAACTACTTATGAGTAGCTACTGCAGTGGGGCCAAGAAGCGTAAGGACAAATTTTGGATACTTTAGAGTTAACAGCTGCTGTAAGTCACCAAACTGCAAAGTCTAGTGAATACCCACAACAAAATAAAATAAAATAAAATAAAAAATAATAATAAAAAAATAGTTGACTTCATTCAAGGAAAACCATCACTGCAAAAGATCTGAAGTATATACTGAGATCATAGAGAGGGTTTTATTTTGGAATAGTGCTCAACCTGGTCCCAAGGGTTCAGTGACCATTAGCACCTGGATTGCATTAAGAATGAAACTTCTGGTCAATTTTATGAAAGCAAACCTTTTCATGTGATCTGAAAGGACTACTGATGTCAAGGAAAATAGCAGTAAAAAAAGGCCAGCTAGGATTCACTTGAAAATTACACACCTGACCCTACCTGGAAATGTTGAAGCAGGCAGACCAGTAATCTTTTTCATTTTTTCATCCCAGAATAATGGCTGAGAATATTATTTCTTTTAAAATCATCTTCCATTTTTGAAGTATCTTTCCTTCCTGAAATGTTTTGTTGTAAGCCTGACTTCTGGAGTTGTCTCCAAGAAATACAAATCAATTAGTTTATTTGAATTTTGAGAATGCTTACCTTTGATGGATACAGTTAAGGTTAATCAGTTTAACAGGATACATAATCTTTCAAATACTATAGACCAAGACCAACACACACACACACACACACAAACTTTTTAACAGGTTTTAACAGGTGACTTTAGAGATATTGAACCATCTACTGATGGCATCAACTACAATGGAGTTCCAGTAAAAGTCAGTGGTAGTTATAAGGTATGGTTTGTTTTTGTTTTTTTTTCCTTAATTTAGTTGCATCACAATTCCATATGAGTAAGTGCAGCATATATCTATTTTTTATTCTAGTGCAGGTTTTTGTTTTTGTTTTTCTCCTAGAAAGTTGTTTACTCTTACAGAAGTAGTTTAGAGGTGCAAAACGTAGTGGAATGCACTATATTCTTTATTCTTTTACTCAAGGGGTAGAAGGGGTAGTACACTACTTAATTAACAACATGATTACAATACAAGCAAAGATGAAGAAAACAAAAACATGGCAATAGTTAATTTTTTTATGTGGTTAATTGGCTATTGAGAATCAGCTAGCAAATATTATTTGTTTTCAACTATTAATGAACTCAAATACAACTGGAATTTTGTATATACAAAAACAAAAACCAACCAACCAACCAAAAAAAAAAAAAAAAAAAGGAAATTCTCTCAAGAAAGTCAAAGCTTCTCAGGAAAGTTCAGTGTTTTAACAGAGACTAATACACCTTTTAAATCTCATTCTGACTCTAATCACTTGCACGTAGTTAGTCTGTACTGCTTTGTATATTGCATGAAAGAGGAATTTGCTACAATAATTTCAGAACTCCTCATCAGTCTGGATTAACTTTTTGGCTTAACAAAGAAGACTAATTAAGATTCTCTCACCAAAGTCCTCTTTAAATGAACTGTTACATTTGGCTGTTAAAATTGCTGTGAAAGCCTTCTGTCAAATTTAGCAGGTTGCTTATGGACAAGACAAGCAATTATGTCTTTTATTCATAACTTTCTTACTCTGTTCTTTCAGGAAATACTGTCAGACAATTGATAAAGAAAATAGACTGCATGCTTAGTGGAAAAAAAAAAAAAAAAAAGGGATAGACAAATGTTTGCAAAAAGTCAAAATGCAACCAAATATGGTATATAATATTTTCTTGTCTCCCCTATGAAAAAAAACACGCTGTCTTTTAATTCTATACAACAGCATATTTACAAAAGTGTTAACTTCATTTACTAGTTGCCCCGTTCTGTCTTGCACCAGGGGAGTTTTAGGTTAGATGTTAGGAGGAACTTCTTTACTGAAAGGGTTGTTAGACATTGGAACAGGCTGCCCAGGGAAGTGGTGGAGTCACCATCCCTGGAAGTCTTTAAAAGACGTTTAGATGTAGAGCTTAGGGATATGGTTTAGTGGGGACTGTTAGTGTTAGGTCAGAGGTTGGACTCGATGATCTTGAGGTCTCTTCCAACCTAGAAATTCTGTGATTCTGTGATTCTGTGAAAACCAAATTTATCTTTTTCATGACTATTCATTTGAATTGTATATGTAGGAATATCATAGTATTTTTTCATAGAGTTCATGATTACTAGAGTAAAGAGCTGAACTATAAGTAGGATTATTAATCTATCATCTTTTATGCTGAATCCTAATAGATTTTTTATGTTGGTTTTGTCTTGGGTTCATATTTTACTTAATTTCAAAATAGCCATTTAAATTCCTGAGTTCTTATAGAAATCTTCACCTAAGGTGGCTTACTGTTGGATACATTCTGATTCAGGATTCAGACCTTTGTTGAAAAGAACAAAATATTCACTATGAAATTTGCTGCTGTCTCAATTTTATGTGATTATATTATTATTATTTTTTGGATAAGCCAAAATCTGGCTAGCTAAAATATAAAATTCAACGTTAAATGCTGAAGGATTCAGATACATAATGTTTTAATATTTATTTGTTTGTTTTGTTAGTTTTTGTTTTGTTTTGATTTGTTTGTTGTTGTTGTTGTTTTAAGATTTATTTCTTATTAAATATATTGCAGATAAATATAAGATTATTCCTACTCTCAGAACAAAAAAGAAGGCTCAAGGTGACACTAGCACAGCACTAAGACTAAGCTGATAGACTCAACTTATTCAAAGGCTTTGCCTGTTTTCTTTCTTATAATGTCTGTTCAACCAAAAACACAGACAAAATATCAGCTAGATCTGCATGTGGTAAACAATATACAAAACTTTATTTTAATGTCCAGCAATGTATCCAGTTCAGTTACTTTAAACTCAAGGTATCTTAATTAACATGTTAGTTGCAGCAGTGGAAGAACTGGAAGAACTGAAACAAACAAAGAAAATGTGTAAGCCTTATAAATCATAAAACTCTATCAAGGCTACTCTCTTCATTTCACAGAGAGCCTTAAAGCCAGAGATGGCTATCTCAGCTGACGGGGACATTGCGTCCATCACTAACTCAACCCTTGATCTCCTGATCGACAGGACCCACAGCCTCCACCTCTGTCCCACCTTGTGCCTCTTCAGCAGTTCCTAGGGGAACAGCAGCTTCCACTCAGTTTCATCAGGGTTCAGTCAGACCTAGACAATCTCTGAAAGCATGAGAACAGAAACATGGGAAAAAAATGATAAAACCAAATATACAAGTGTTCTGATCAGACCAGGCTTTAAAACATAATACTGAAAACAGTATTTTCAACTTTTCTCTTAAACTTATGCATAGGTGTGTAGCTCTCAAAAAGATGTCTAGCGACCCAAAAGATCTCTAGTAAAAGCAGAGTTAATGCAGCCTTACTGATTTTTAACAGATGTGATGTCTATATCTAGCTAGCTAGCTTTTGTCTTGTAACAATTATTTATTTATTTATATATTTTGTTATGGCAAGTCATAAATATTTATTTATATATTTTGTTATGGCAAGTATGTTGTCAATAAACCAGATTACTAAATTACTAATAATTTTGTTTGTGGATTCCACCAATCTTCTATGCAGTATGCTTTATTATTAGTTCTTCCATATGACTAAAAAAAAATCTTGGTGATAGTTTTAAAATATCTCATTTGTCTTGAGACCTGTGCAAGTCATTTTCCTTCTCTATTGAAAAGGATACTTAAGTACAGTTGTTTTTCCACAAGGGTAAAGTCTCAGTTTTCATTATGTAATATTTACTTTTAAAATGTCATTTTTATTGTGATAAAACACCCTTTGATTTAAAAAAAATAAAAAATAAAAAGGTTTTCTTGTTTTTACCAGCCTTAAAGTTGCTTCACAGTACATGAGGGAAAACAGATATGGAATAACTAATGATAAAACAATGCATGGTTTGTACACTTCACCTTTCTTAGAACAAGAAAAACTCTAAAGCAAATAAATGTATTTTTGTGGTTTATTGCTCCATTTTGTTTCATTTGTAACTTCTCAATAAGTAATACTACCCCAATGCTTTCAAGCAATTCTTCTGATATTATCCTGAAACTGAAAATAAAAGGGAAGGAAAGGAAAGTAAAGGAAAGAAAAAAAGAAAAGAAAAGAAAAGAAAAGAAAAGAAAAGAAAAGAAAAGAAAAGAAAAGAAAAGAAAAGAAAAGAAAAGAAAAGAAAAGAAAAGAAAAGAAAAGAAAAGAAAAATTAACAATTAAAGACCCAATTCAGCAAAACATCTAATTAAACTTTCACTTTAAGCATGTCTTTAATCAATAGACTCTGGTGAGATTTAAGTATAGGTTTTGAAGTCAAAAAATAGTGGGCCTAAACAAATGACGGCACAATTGCTACAAAATGGTAAAATAAAAACGGACTTTCAAGGAAGCTAAAACAGAAAACAAAAGAAACAAGCAAACAACAGCATCACTAACAAAGACAAAACAAAAACATATTCTTTTCTGTCTTGTTCAATAAAAATAAAAAAAAATACAGATAAGTTTACTTGTGTCTGGTATTTTTGTTTATTTGTGTGATTCATTTTCACTACAGTAAATAACAGGAATATGATAAAGGATATAAAAAATGGAGAAAGATCAGAATTTCACTCTAAGTTGAGTTAAATTGGGCCATTATATTCATTCTGAATTTGTAATTGCACTATATATTCAACAGAAAAATCTTGACTCACAATAGGATCAATTATTTATTTATTTTTTTAATATTCTAGAAAATATCCTAGTGTGGGAGCGTATTATATTCCTTGATAAGGAATATAATAATGAAGTTATGTCCTCAATATGAGAGATGAAGTTAGGCCCTTGCTAAGAGAAAGCTGAAGTTATGTCATCAATAAAGAAGCAGCAGTTACTGATCCTAAAAGAACCCTGGTGTCCGTATGGTCATTATACAACATCTGAGGAGAAATATACAGATTTCTTGTCTGCAGATAAATGTTCATTATTCAAGCACAGCTCATAGAAAATCTGAACAGCCTGTATCACAGGGTGACAAGGCACCTAGCTGATGCTTCTTTCGTATGAGGTATTTGGTATCTGTCATTGTAAAATCCACACCTGCTGCAACAGCAAATTTGTCCATATGTTCTATTTTATAACCTGTTTTATTGCCTCTGGGACAAGCAAGCATAGAAAGCAGGGTAAACATTCTGGCTGGTACATGACACTTTAGAGGCTCCTCCACAGCCCATCTTGCTGTAGCTGTTTACTACAGCTATAGATGGAAAACAGGAACCCCTCTATAAACTCAGCTGTAAGTAATGACCTCCATATGCTTGAATAGCTTAAGCAATATTAGCTTATTAGTGAAGATGTTTATACACTGGCATATGTAGAATAACTACTATTTAGTAATTTATTAGCAAAAAGCTATGTTGTGTTTCAAGTAACAGAATTATATTCTATACCATTAATAGATAAAAGAACAGTGTAAACTGTAATGTATGTTGAAGCTTTCACTTTATACTGTTCCGGGCCCTTAGTCTGCTGAAAGAACATGAAGAGGAGACTCTAGGATAGGGTACTCGAAAGGAGGGGAGGGGAGGTAAGGGGAGAGGAGGGGATGATCTTGATGATCCTGAGGTCTCTTCCAACCTAGAAATTCTGTGATTCTGTGAAAATGACAGCTGTCTCATTGCTTTCATATAAGATGCATTGTATATTACTTGTTACTTGTAAACCAATTATGTTATATTTCTCATATATGTTTCTTTATAGAGAGAAAGCTTAATACAAGCAACAATTACAAATTATTATATCATCCTTACCATCTGTTATTACCCCAGGGAAAATTCTCACCATCAAGGCTGATAATGATGAACAAGAAGTCAATTGTGCCCCTTAAAGAGCGAATATCTGACTTAACAGTGAACTCTAATTTTACTAGAATCCTTGTAAATGAGCAAAAAAACCCAAGGGGCAAAAAGCAAGCTAATAGAAAACTTTGCTATTATATTGCATATGAATATGTAGTATTAGAACTGGAGTTTCTAACATTTTAACAGTTATTTATTTAGAACCATTATAGGATGGTTCTAAACATTGTTCCATCTGATTTTCCCTCCCTAAAAACAGACATAATCACAGATAAAAAGTTATATTCAGTTTCTTATATAGAGTTCCTCTTTCAGGGTAAGCCTTGTATCTCAGAGAGGATGTTCAGCCTTCCAGCACACCCTCTGACAGGCTGAGATGAAAGCACATTTAAATTATTGAACAAATCCAAATGTAATTCTTGGTCAATAGGGAAGCACTACAACTTTAGATAGCAGAATGGATTTATATCAATATATGCTAATATATGACACACATAAGGCATGGATGTGAATAATTAATATATGCTAATAAAGTTAAATTTATTCTTTTTTGGTTAGTCCCAATGGGAGAATAAATCTGGCACTTGAGAATGCTTATAATAACCAGAATAGAATAAAATAAAATAGAATAGAAAAGTTCAGTTGGAAGAGACCTTCAGAGACCATCTGTTTTAACTGCCTAACCTCTTCAGGGCTGACTAAATGTTAAAGCATATTATTGAAGGTATCGTCCAAATATTTCCTGAACACTGACAAGCATGAGGCATCAAGCATCTTTTTAGGAAGCCATTTCCAGTGCTTGACCACCCTCACAGTAAATATTTTTTTCCTTATATTTAGTCTGAACCTTCCCTGGTGCAGCTTTATGCCATTTCTGCACGTCTTATCATTGGTTACCAGGGAGCAGAGACTGGCACCTCCTTGTCTGCTTCTCCTCCTCAGGAAATTGTGGAGAGTGATGAGGTCACCTATTGGTGTTCTTTTCTCCAGACTAGACAACCCACGTGTTCTCAGTCTCTCCTCACAGGACATGCCTTCCAGCCCTTTTACTAGTTTTGTTGCCATCCTCTGGACACTTCCACAGACCTTAACATCCCTTTTGTATTGTAAAGATCAGAACTGCAAGCAACATTCAAGGTGAGGCTGCACCAGTGCTAAACATAGCACAAGAATCACCTCTTCTGACCAGTGCACTATGCTGTTATACCAAAATGCTAGTTAGCCTTCTTGGGTGTCAGGGCACTCTAGTCATGTGGACCCTACTACAAACCAGCAAACCCAGATCCCTTTCTGAGCTGCTCTCTGGCTGCTCGTCTCTCATCCTGTACATGTGTCCAGCATCACTCTGTCCCAGGTGCGGAACTCAACATTTCCCTTTGCTGAGCTTCATGCCATTGCTGATTGCCCAATGCTCCAGTCTATCTATATCTTTTTTGCATCTCATCCCTTCAGGGAGTCAGCAGCACCCCTCAGCTTAGTATCACTGGCTGAGGACACACTCCATTCCTTCATGCAGATCGTTGATAAAAATATTAAAGAGGATTGGCTCTAGAATTGAGCCCTGGGTAATACCACTGGTGATCATCTGCCAGCCAGATGTTGCTTCATTTACTACAACCCCTTGAGTTCTACCATTGAACCTGTTCATCACTGAGCATAACATGAACCTGTTTATCTCACAGTTGGACAATTTGTCCGGAAGGATGCCATGAGGGACAGTATCAAAGTCCTTACTGAAATCCAGAAATATTGCGTCTGCCACCTTCCCTTCATCAACAAAGAGGGTGACTGTATCATGGAAGGAGATCAAATGACTAAGGCAGGACTTTTCCTGGATGAATTCATATTGACTATGCCTGACGATGGCTTTGTTCTTTAAATGTCTTTCCATATCCCTCAAGACAACTTTCTCTATACCTTTTCCAGGAACTGAGGTTAGACTACCATGTCTGCAGTTTTGTGAGTTTCCTCTCCTGCCCTTTTTGTAGATAAGTGAAATGTTGTCTAGTTTCCAGTAAGTAGAGAACTCCCATGAACACCAGGCTCCCATGACCTTTGGTAAATTATTGAGATGGGTCCAACTAGAACATCTGCTAATTCCTTCAGCACTTTGGGATGAATGATAAAGTAGGGTAACATCACCCTGAATAAGATTAGTTTTATGCATTTTTATCTTTCTTTTTTTTTAATTATTTTTCTTTAAAAATATATATTATTTCTAATTCACCATGTCTTAGCAAAAAAGTTGGCACATACAGTTAATTAATTTATTTATTTTGACAGGCATGACAATCATAAGTAGAAAGATCACAGAATCACAGAACGGTTGAGGTTGAGAGGGACCTCGAGGGATCATCTAGTCTAACCCTCCTGCTCTAACAGGGTCACCAAGAGGATGTTACACAGGATGGCATCCAGGCACGTTTTGAATATTTCCAAAGAAGGAGACTCCATAGCCTCCCTGGGTAGCCTGTTCCAGTGCTCTGTCTTCCAAACCATAAAGTTCTTCTTCATATGGCAATGAAACCTCCTGTGGTTCAGTTGATACCCATTACCCCTTGTCCTATCATTGGCCACCTCTGAGAAGAGTTTGACCCCATCCTCTTTACATTGTTCCCTCAGGTATCTGCAGAGGTTGATAAGATCCCCTCTCAGTCTCCTCTTCTCTAGTCTAAAGAGGCCCAGCTCACTTAGTCTTTCCTCATAAGACAGATGCTCCAATCCCTTAATCATTTAAGATGTATTGAAAATTTGAAACTTTCATAAAATGAACACCAGCCAAGACATTGAAGCCCGTAATGCCAGTGATGACCTTTAAAAATGTTAGCAACCACTGACAGCAGTCATTCAAATTCAATACTCTCCTTTAAAGATATGAAAATATAGTTATTTCATAATTTTCTAATTTCAAATATATAAATGTGTAAAAGTTGATAACTTTAAATCCAATAATATTTCTTTCATATCTTGCATAGGTGAATTGAAAATATACTGTTTTTTGTTTGTTTGTTTGTTTGTTTGTTTGTTTGTTTTGTCTGTCTTACTGAAATAGAGACAAATGGGAGTCTAACTGTTATTTAAGAATCATTGCTAGTCTTGTGTGTCAGATTACCTATCGGTTTTTACTTGGCCATTAGTATCTGCTAGAAAGCATCAGTTATTATCTGTGGAAATCACCGTCATGCATATATATGCTGATCTTCTTTAGATACACTTATATGTATGCATATAAGTTAGTCTTTGAAAGTTGATAATAGACACTCTTTCTGCAAACCCTGATTTCTAACTCTGGAATGTACTCCAGTTGATTAACAAACAAACAAACAAACAAACAAAACAAAACAAAACAAAACAAAACAAAACATTTTATTCAGGCCTACAGAACATACAGCAAGCAAGTGAATAATGAACATATAGCAAGCAAGTGAAATGCATACCTTTAAGTTCCCATTCTCTGATCATTCAAGATGTTATGTTGTCCCTGGCCACAAGGGCACATTGCTGACTCGTGGTCAGCCTGCTGTCCACCAGGACTCCCAGGCCCCTCTCTGCAGAGCCGCTCCACCCCTCCAGCAGGTCACCCCCCAGCCTGTACTGGTACTTGAGGTTATTCCTCCCGAGGTGCAGGACTCTGCACTTGTCCTTGTTGAACTTCATGAGGTTCCTCTCAGCCCAATCTTCTAGCCTGTCGAGGTCCCTCTGAATGGCAGCACAGCCTTCTGGGGTATCAGCCACACCTCCCAGCTTTGTGTCATCAGCAAACTTGCTGAGGGTGCACTCCATTCCACTGTCAAGGCCACTGATGAATAAGTTGAACAACACTGGACCCAGTACGGAACCCTGGGGGACACTGCTAACTACAGGCCTCCAACTAGACTGCACCACTGAGCACAACACTCTGAGCTCTGCCATCCAACCAATTGCCAGTCCACCTCGCCATCCACTCATCTAGGCTGCACTTCCTGAGCTTGTCTATGAGGATGTTATGGGAGACAGTGTCAAAGGTTTTGCTGAAGTCAAGGTAGACCACATGCACTGCTCTCCCCTCATCTCCCCAGCTAGTCATCCCATGACAGAAGGCTATCAAATTGGTTAAGTGTTATTTCCCCTTGCTGAATCCATTTTGTCAACTCCTGATCACTTTCTCATCCTCCACATGTTTGGAGATGACCTCCAGGATGAGCTGCTCCTTTCCAGGGATGGAGGTAACTGACTTCCCTGTAGTTGCTGGGTCCTCCTTCTTGCCCTTTTTGAAGACTGGTGTGATATTGGCTCTCTTCCAGTCCTCAGGCACCTCTCCTGTTCTCCACATCTGTTTTGAAGATGATGGAGAGTAGCCTAGCAATAACATTGGCCAGGTCCCTCAGTACCCGTGGATGCATTCCATTGGGACCTATGAATTTGTGGATGCCAGGTTTGCTTAGATGATCTCTAACCCTATCCTCTTTGACCAAGGTAAAGTCCTCCTCTCTCTGGACTTCCTCTCTTGTCTCCAGGGTCTGAGATTCCTGAGGGTTGACCTTAGCAGTAAAGACTGAATAATAAATTTGTTTTAATAAATAATCAAACTGTTTTCATTCTTAAATAATGTCAGAAAATTGTGACATTTTTACTAGCCAAACAATTTCAGCAAGCACTGCCCATAGTCATAGTATGAAAATACATGAAGTGGAATAATATGGTAATTCCCAGACAAAGAAAATGTTCAAAGCCTATACACTTTTTTTTTTTTTCTCTTTACCTAGAAATATTAGTGACAATTTAGACCAAACTTTGATGTTCAGAAGTGTCAGTATCTTAGCTGTTCAGATAGCTGATAACTTAATGCCTTTGGCTTATTATCTTTAATTTCAGTCATACTCATCTTCTTACTGTATAATGACATTTCCCCCTGCATTTGAACTAAATCAAACTAGTTCTCTATTAATCTAAAGATAAAATGTTATCTGACTAAGACATGATATAGAAAGAGTTATAATGCAAACGGTATCAGGAATCCTTTTTTTTTTTTTTTTTTTTTTTTTTAATACAGAATTGGAGAGCTCATGAACTACTTTAAAACATGAATGTTACTATTTGAAATGTTGTATATTTCTGCCCCTCCCATCATAAATTCAAAATTGTTTCATGCTGTGAAAAACATTATGCTAATAAATCAAAACAGAACTAATACCATGTCATAAAACTGTGAGCAAGTAGGGGATCATAAGTACTTCCACCTGCAAGAACATAAAGACACATAGAAAAACTGTGGGTGGTGAGAGGAGGAAAGTAAGGAGTTAGGCTTGTATGATTATAGTCTACACCATTAAAACACACTTAATCAGGAAAATAATATGCCATCTTTTATTTTTTAAAGTGGTTGTGAAATGACATTTATTTTATATGGCTACAAAATAAATAATTTAAAGTTACTTAATGTAATTTTATTTGTGGCAGTTGGACTCTAAGAACACAAATTTTTATTTTGTGTTAGGTATAGGATGTATCATGTCAATTAACTAGTAAAAGTTGTAGGTATACTGGTAACAAAGACATTCCTAAAACATAAAAATAACTGAGAATTTTTATTTGGAAGAAGATGGCTGGCTCTGTTTTGAGGTGGAAGAGTTAAGAATATGACAACATGAAAGAAGAAGATACTTAAGAAAATCTTATTAGCCGTTTGTTTTCTGTTCACTTTTGTCTGTAGTCATCTCTGCATGAGTTAAGATCCATAAGACACAAAAGAGAATAACTTCGAATAAATAACAATAGAAAATGCTTACCCACAAGGCAAGTGTCTTTCTGACCACAAATTTCCATTCATTTAACTGTGGTCTTAGACTCACTGCTACTCATCTGTAACCAGTAACTATTATATGTTACAGAGGTATTGAGAGAAATTTCTTTTTCTAAAATAATTCAATTTAACTAAAGGATTTATTTTTTCTTATATATATATATATATATTTTAATGCAAAATATTAACTCAATTTTCATTTTTTTGCCTTTGGGATTCAAGACACTTTTACAGTCCTTCTTTTCTTGTTTATAACAATCCTGATTTCTTACATCTGGACTGCTTGGGAGGACTCAGATTTATTAACATAAAAAAATAATAATAACAGAAATTTAATAGCTTTATCTGATGATATAATTAAATAATATTCTCTTATTATTCATATAAAAATATGCACTCTTTATTTATAGTCCAGACTCACAGATAATTCCTTTTTTTAAAAATAACTAAATGCCTCAACCATATGGGAGAATTCAGCAAATTAATCCAACTCTGTAGAAAGTCTATGATAAGTTTAACCTAGTTAAAAGACTGTGTCAGAAGGGAAGAAAGATTGCCTAGAATAGACTATAAGCAATAATGTTAAATTATTGCTTATAGCCTAAAGAACCAGCTGTGCTACTTTTAGAAGAGCTCCTGAGAGCTTCTGATTAACATTTTCTAAAATAGTTCAAAAAGTTAGGTGTATACAAATATAGACACCTAAATAAGAGCTTTGATATCCAGACTTTCCATCCAACACAATGGCTTCTGCTAAAATAAAGTGGGATTGACTGGTTCTCATGTCTAGTTAGAAAAGAATAGCTTCTGCAACTTCATAACGGTATAGTTCTGCCATTTTCTA
Source organism: Aythya ferina (assembly GCF_964211825.1). Lineage (NCBI taxonomy): Eukaryota > Metazoa > Chordata > Aves > Anseriformes > Anatidae > Aythya > Aythya ferina. The sequence continues at coordinate 75,670,564 of NC_140296.1, forward strand.
TTTTTTAATAGATTCGTCATAGTATTCATCAACTTATTAATCATATTTATTACAGTGATTAAGTGATGCACTAAGCATCCAAAACTGAAAGGGAAAAGATGGTTGGTTTTGGTTTTGGTTTTGCTTTTGTTTTGAAATATTTCTCAGGGCTTTAATTTGTTCCTTTATTTTTTCCTGAATCTTTATGTTATGATGTTTTATTCAATTGTTAATTTCATATAATGAAATATAGCCCATTATGCAAGCAATGATCCTGGTACTATTGTACTGGGATTCTTATTCCTCAGAAGACTCAGCCAGTTTAGATACAGAAAGAGACAGATGTCTACATCTGTGAACATTCAAGATAGAGGGGAAAAATAAATAAATAAATAAATAAAAATTTGATGATGATTGCTAAAATTAAAGGAAAAACATAAAATTAAAGGAAAAACATACATTTTTTCAAGGAGTTCTTTTTCTTTAAGTAGTAGCATGAATGTCAGTGCTACAACTGAAGTTATATTAAAGTATGTTAAATATGTTAAGTATGTTAAATTAGATGAAAAGTGTTCTGAGTGAATAAGAAGGAACTTTTACTTCTGAGAGATTGTCTTTCAAAAAACCTTTTATAACTCTTCATATTTTTTATCCAGCATGCAAGAAGTACCCTTAACTTTCTATTTCTAATGACAATTTTGCAATATGTTCTATTCATTTTCCTTAACAACAAAAAAGCTATAACGTCAGAATTGCAGTGTTTCTAACAATTACTATCCACAAAACTATTAACAGTTCAAATACTATTGATTTATAATGCTTATTATTATTATTTTTTTTTTAATATTTTCTCTTTTTCATCTTAAAAAATAATCTTATATAGACGGACATCAAAGTTTGATTCATATCCAGTTTTATTCACTTTTTAGCGCACACAAACCAAATGAACCACTTGGTATACATATACATTCTTAAAACATGTACTTTAAGAAGTGTCTTTATTGTAGTGATGGATGCAACACACTCCTTATGTTCTGCTATAACAGTTGGGTGAGAAATGACATAATTATTTTACCACACATTTCATGTAATAAACCTTAACTTTAAGCAAATGTGAGCTATAAAATTCAATTGATGAGCTTCCCAGATGTTGCTAGTTGTAATGTTTTAATAGATACCTTTCTTCTTTCAACACACTTTCTTTTTACTCTTTGGTATATATCTTGAACAGAAATGCCCGTCAAGAGGTGCAGATGATAAACCCTGATATACCATTTTACTACACCTTAGATGCAATAAACTGTAGACAGAGATCAGCTGATATATACAGCACTTACTATATATAATAGTGTATCCATGTGCTGCTGATAGACACATAAATAAATAGTGGTGGATATTTTCTCAGTGCAAAGGTCAGCAGACTAATATACTGCAGTTTTATCTTCTGTAGTTAGCATGTATTTTCAAATCAGTTATTATTCTTATTTAAAGCTGCTAAACAATAGGACTAGTTTCACAATAAAATTCAAGAGTAAGAGAAACTGAATCTGTAAGGGAAGGGGATTGTCATTTTGAACACATTACTAAATTTCACTCATATTAAGACAGAAGTTTATGGGCATATTTGATGAAACAAGGCATCCAGAAAGTGACATAAACCAAGGATGCCACCTCTGCATACACCGTCTCACATATAATGAGTTGTAAGTTACAAATTACATTGTTTTCTTCTTAACAAAAGTTTGTATTCAGGTAAGTTTCCCTCATAAAGAACACAGTTAAGTCTGTGCTTATATTTAATGAATACAGTGGGATAAAAGTGTATAATTAAAAATTAATACCATGCTTCTTTGTTGAAAAGAGTTATAACTAAGTAAGTCATCGGGTACTATCCTGAACAGCAAATAGATTTCCAGAAGAGCTGCTAACAGGGCTTTACTGGGAGACCTCTGGTAACTGTTCTTGATTCAAATCCAACACTGCTGTGAATTCACATTGACATCTTACATTCTAAAATATCAGTGATTTGTATAATTATGATAAATAATTACAGCCCCAAAACTATACTTATATTTTCTGCCTCCCTTTTTGAAAATTTCTTGTAGGTTAGTTTTCTGCCTTTATTTAAGACTTTGGATTACTTATATTTTTTTTCTAACCCTTTCCCCATAAAACTCATTCTAAAATCTCTTAATCCCATTTTTCCTAATTTCCTCTTAATCCCCCCCCCCCAAAAAAAAACCCCTCAGATCTCAAACCCTTCAGATCACAAAAAATTGATTTTGTATGAGGTCATGTAGAAAAACAACCATAATCATCAATGAGATAGCATGTACATAGAAGTGGAGACTTTAAAAGAAAAAAAAAAAAAAAAAAAGTTGTTTTAAACATTATAAATAAGCAATAAAAGTCTTCTAGCCCAAAGCAACTAACTGGAAAAAAATGCCCACTTGGAGACTGAAAAAATGTTCTTTCCTGTTAAAGAACCAACTTTGTAGATACCTATAAAATTAACCACATCTGGCTGGTTACCAATACCATTTGGCAATGGAAAACAGAAAAAAGATCTTTATGTAGGCATTGGTACAATTAATCTGATTTTTCAAAGCTAATTGTTTTCTGTTTTTCCTACTAACAAGTGTTCAGGCAGTGGGCGTTTTGTCACTAGAACTGACACTGTTAGAAGACAAATCAGAAAGCACCAAAATATTATAACTAGAACTAAAACTTTACATTTTTTAAATTCTATTGTAAAGAAGAGTTTTATGCTAAGAATTTGTAAAATTATAGACATATCACAGCAGATGGAACATTTTTCCTCTTCTGCTATCTATATGTTATATATAACCCTGTATATACAGAAACTGCAGAAAAAGAAACTTAAATGTCTGAACAACAGTCCTTAAAGGTTTGAAAAACATGGTGACTATTTCACAGCTTATGATAGCATTTCCAGTGTAACTTACAGTTACTTGTATACTTTTTATGGAGGAACACGTTTCACATTATATAATGAAAGCATATTTTCTATAGTAGTGATTGGAATTGCTTGTGGACATTTATATCCTGCGTCATAGGCTGGAAAAGTGTTAGTTAACTGGAAAAGATTGAATAACAGCAGAAATTACTAAGTAGTGTAACAACAATGATGCTGTATGTCTGTTTAACTGTTAGTTCTTAGAGAGTGCCCATTACTGTGATGAAGGATCCTCAGACCTATATTTAGAAAAAATAATGAAGTTAATACTGAACTTTAGCTTAAAAGATCTTTTTGATAACTCAAAGTAATTTACTTCCTCATAATCCCAGAGGAAATCTGTTACAAAGCAAAAACTAAACTAGGTTTCTTCAGTCCTTATATCTTGACTTAGCCCCAATATCTTCTATACTCAAATCATTAACTGCCTGTGAATTATTACTTTTAATGCTGTAGCAGTATATTACTTCCTTAAATTGGACATCTAGACTCTTACTAAGCATCCCAGAGGTGTTGCTAATGTGTCTGACTTTTGCCCTTCTTGCTATTATTTCAACACTGGTACCTGTGATCTTTAAACAGTTCCCCGTGTCTTGCACCACTGCCAATTTACTGTACTTTATCACCTTTATCTGTACACATATAAGCTATAGTCTAACTGCAGCTGTACCATAGTTTATATGGCTTACATACAACTTATCATATCTATTATGGGAGATAAAATGAATTCAATTTTCTACAAATGTTTAAATTTAATTGATGTTTACATTGTCAGACATCCTGGGGAGGGGGTTGGGGAAGGGAGGAGAAGTAGAAGAATAGGGAGAGGGAGAAAAACAGAAGGAAGGAAGGAAGGAAGGAAGGAAGGAAGGAAGGAAGGAAGGAAGGAAGGAAGGAAGGAAGGAAGGAAGGAAGGAAGGAAGGAAGGAAGGAAGGAAGGAAGGAAGGAAGGAAGGAAGGAAGGAAGGAAGGGTGCACAGAGCACTTCAAGGAGAGATGAAGACCATTCAGTAGGTCCAAGGGCTAAAGACCAGCAACAAGAACCACAAACACATTCATATTTCCAGTTCCTTCAATTTCAATGGGTTTTAGGGCCCTTAAAAACTTCATATACCTCAGTCAAAATTCTCCTGATCCCATCTAAAGGAGAACACAGACCTTTTCAATTGTGATGAGTCAGATAAATATTCCTTCGTCCTTTAAAAAACTATCATTACAATTTCCCTAAAATCTAGATGTATCCAGCTTGATGGTTGTTTTTATTTCTTTCTCTGATGCAACACACTTCATCATACACAAGCTGTGTATTTGGTACAAGGAGGAACAAAAGTGTTTAGGCAGCACATATTGAATCAGTTGGAGACATATTAATTACACATTCAGAAGTCATTTCTTCATTTATGATTCATGCTTATAAATGTATTTATACAATATTCGTCATCTAAAATACAGCTGCAAAACAGTGATCTGATCTGTATACACTAAACATTTTTGAACATATATATATTATATGTACATATAGAGGCATATCTGTCTTTGTAGGCATTATATCTTGGTATCCTTGGAGAAAGAGACCAGTGGCTATTCACAGGTCTTCCAATAAACTTTTTTATTCTTTCTTTTTCTAAATTTGACATGTTGACAACACAGTATAGCTTTTAAATGGTGCTTACTCAGCACCTAGAATTGGGAGTTGAAATATTTAGCAAAATTTTAGGGTAACAATGTGGTACCTGCTGTCAAAATATATTGATATTTTTTGATAGGCTGCTTATCCTTCACATGGTAACAATAGGTCTTGTCTCTGAACTGCTATTTCATATGCAATTATAAACAAAAAAGAACGGGAAAACAAGCAAACAAAAATAGCAAGCAAGCAAGCAAACAAATAAACAACAACAACAACAAAAAACAAACAAACAAACATCTCCTTTAGTGTCTGATTCAAAATTAGTCACATTGTGTACTTTTTTTTTTGCCCATGCTGAACTGGCAAATAATATTCCTATACTTCAAGAGTCTCATATTTACCCTCCATTGCTCTTTTCCTTTTAAGAGGTGACTAAGGCAAGTTTCTGCAACTCTGTGTCAAGCACATCTTAAGTATGACAACAGTGGATATAAAGTATGAGTTTCTATATCCAGAAAGCCACTATGGATTTAACCATTTTTATTCTTCTTAACACCATGGAAATTATTAGCTCCATGCAAGTTTGCATTTGGTATAAAACACAAAATACAACCTTTGAATTAAGCTTATTATTAATTTTATAAAAATCCTATTTATTCAAATGATCTTGCAAGCAGAAATTCTTTCAAGTATTTGATTCTAATATGCCACATGGGCTTTTGAGCACTCATTCATTAAAGCCTTGTATTCAAAGACATCCATCATTATGTAATTACAGAAATGTAATGGGATTTTTGCCTATAAGTTTCATGAGCAACAATACAATCAAAATATTTGATTTAATCAACAAAATTTATGTGTATCTAATTAATAAGCATTGAATTGCAGTCACAAGGTCAAGGCAAAATAAAAACAACATGACTTGCTGAAACTATTACTGGCAGATACTACAGCTTGAAATTTTATGAGAGAACTTCATAAGAAATTTCAGTTTCAATTTCAATTTCATTGTTCAAGTGGGCCTGATCTAATTCAGTGGGGGAGAAATCCATTTTACCTAACAAGAGGCATATTGAATTTAGATCTTAAATCTAGCTGAGTTAGCCTCTTCAGACTTTTACTTTATTCGCTAGAAAGATACAGGCACCATAATCTCTGATTCATCTATTTTGTACATCTGCTTAGAATGAGATTAAATCCTCTTCATGGTATGTAAAGGGAGTTTATCAGATATCTGACAAATCCTATCCCAAAAGTGTTTTTCTTTATTGTATATTTATGCCATTTTAGTATATTTATATACTAAAATATATGTGTGTATAATATTTCATATATACATGTATATATGAAATATTCAGGATCCTCTAGAATTATACAACTATTTAATGAGAAATACAGACCATCCTCTCTCCTGTTAATTAATCTTCAAAAAGTCTGCTCTAGAATAGATTGGGTGTACGGTGGAAAAACAGTTCTTGTCTGGGTAACTTATTTTTTGTTATAAAGGAAACTGTTATGTAACATTTTTAAAAAGTATATTATTATTTTATTTCCCAGCATAAACTCTCTGTCTTGGAAAAATTAAATAAGCTAGCTTTTATCTCATCCACACTGAGACTCGGATTTATCTCACCTAAATACCACAAAGAAGTGTCTAAACAAGGTGCGCTGAGTCTGATTTTACTTGATACTAACAATTATCTAGTACACTGTAAATTAATACTTTATATCAATGTAGACAAGTCCTCCTTAAATAAACACCCTTATTGAGCTTCTTCTTTCATTAATCTGCCTTTCCCAACTTTCTTATTTGCATGTCTCTTTTGCAGGAAGAACGGCCGAAAACACGACAGACACTAGTATGGTCAGATCATGCTCCATTTTATTACCTGAATAGCCTGACTTTTATAGTAAACTTAACAGGGGCGGATAGTGTCTCACACAAGATTATTGGTCAAAAGCACTCAGACAAACAACTGCACAAAAACAACCCCACCTGCAAGAAAGCAACCCCCTTTTGATTAGCAGTCATGTAGATCCTGTCCTTGAAGTCAGCTGCTGGCAACAATATTTTTCTAAATTCCTCAAGTGGATGATATGGGAACACTGTCATGGGAACTTCTCATAGTCATCCTGGTAGCTTGGTTTGCTCAGCTGCAGCAAGCCATGGGATCTTTGCTGTTTCAAAAATCCCTCAACATGCCTCAAAGTCAAAAATACATATTGAGTATGTAATTGAAGACAAAGAATTCTCAGAATTTATTTTTTCCTGTCTTTAATTATCCTAAAAGCACAAAACATATCCTTCTATGCATAACATATCAATATTAAGGAAAATATCAAGGAATGAAAGGTCAAATGTCAAAATGTGTCAAAATGTCTCAGAGATATACAGGTGGGAATATAGAGGCTGGTTTGGAATTATGCACAGACACTCCTTTCCTGTTGTTGATGGGGATGGTTCTCTATTATGTCAGGTTTGTGAAGACCACCCACTCTGTTCAGTATATGTCAATGACCTAGAAAGTAGGAAGCATGTCAGGCTGTACAAGGAATAAGACAGAGAACAACACAGAAATATTTATAAACAGTAAGTTATACACTGTAGCCACTCAAGGATACTTTATGTCACATTCACTGTTCAGACCACCTCAAAAATGACTTGGAAGAGAAAAATTTCATCTGAAGAGATTGAAAATCCTGGACTTTTATTTTTAATTTTGGCCTAAAAAAAAGAAGTGCTAACAAAATAATACAACAAAATTACAAGAATGATGAAAGCAACATGAATAATTTTTACGCTTTCTCTATAATATTTTTTCTGTTTCATAAAAGGGTATCTGTATCAAAAGAGATACGTAAGAAACCATTTACCAAAGTTATAATACAGCATACACTATATCAAAAGACACTCTTGGATTTTCATTTTGATGTGATTTCAGAGAACAGAAACTTGGTAAAATGTTAAGAATTAAGGGGAAAATGGAGAAAAAATGCCAAATCATAAAATCTTGTTTTGAAATAGCTTTAGACTTCAATTTATTTATTTGCCTAGTATTATGAATTTTCAAAATGGATTGCTTAATCTAGATAACAGGAAAGGGTTATTTTTTGTCTCATCTTTTACATTCATTCCTATTTAGTATGTAATTTCATGTAACATGATGGGTGGAAATATGAGAGTTTTAATAAATAACTCAGTGCTTCAACCTTGTCTTTAACTGTACAAAATCTAGCACATTTAGTTGTGAAAATGCATTATAAATACTCTTGTGAAAAACTGCTGGTATTCTCAAGGCTTAAATTTTAGCTTTGGTACTATTAGGCTCCCCTTTCTTTTAGATATAACCATAACAGATAGGATTATGTGACATAACTACCATATGGTAAAGTGTTTCTTCAAAGAACATCACATGAGGGAAACAGAAATGGTTTAAGTGACTTGGCTTTTACACGTGCCTGTCAGCAGCGAACTCTGGGGACAGCAAGAGATGTATGAATGCCAGGAAAATGCAGAGTAGAGGAGAAAATTGTTAAAAGGAGACAGAAGAGAGAAGGAGATCCAAGAAAGAGATGGCTGTGCCTCTACAGATCTCACTGCCCAGGGAGGGACAAAGCTTTCTTATTTTTCAGTTAATTGCTCCTAATAACTAAGGCAAGAGCATAAAGTGAGGCAGAACAGTACAGAATGTCCTCTCTATTAGTCCCCAAAAGTACATAAGTTCAACCCTTGGAAAAAGATTCTTCCTGGTGAAAGAAGAGTATCCAAACTATTGGTGAAATGTAGAAGAATAAAATAGATATAGTAGATAGATAAAATAGAATAAATAGAAGTCCTTGGATCATTTTTGGAGAATGTCATCTGCATTTGATATAAGGTGGTTAGGTTTAATTCATCTTCCAGGGCATGAGGGATATTTAACAGGCCACTGCAAAAATATATATCCCACAGTATGCAAAAAGAAAATGTGCACAAGAATAGGCTGAGAGTGCTTTAGAGAAATTTTTCTATTTGTATAATTCTTAGCAAAAACAAATTTGTTACAAATTCTTGTGAGTTGTTAGAGTATGAATAAACAATTCAAAAATTCCAAAAACAAGTCAAAAAAAATATTTCACTCCTATAATTAAAGTGTGAGAATTACTGAAATAGTGGCAATGATTATGTTCACCATTTAGTTAAGGAAACAAATGTGTTACACTTTGTTTTCTCTTGCATAATCAAATTTGTTTCCACTGTAAGACAGATACACCTAATTCATGAGTTTAAATGAGCAGGATAGTGTCATACATATTGTGTTTCACTGAAAAGTTGTTCCACAGTCTCTCAGAATGAAAGATTCAAGAGAGACACTAATGTATGTCCTCTATACAAAAGAGAAGGTGGACTTACGAATAGTAAATTGAAAGTCTTTCATCTCAAATGTCAACTTAATGATTTAAATGTTTCATCTTATTGCAACAAATCCAAGTAAATGTAATCCTATAACAAGCTGTAAAACAAAGCATAGTATTTTATTATTATTATTATTTTAAGATGTAAGCATTTTTGTTGAGAACCAGGGACTTGAAGAGGGTAAATATGAATCATGACCTGACATCAGTGAGTGCTTTTATTCATTTGAAACTAATGTTAAGTTTCACTTAAACATCATATTAAAAGAGTTCTTGTCATAGTAGGACACTTTTACTCTTCATGAACATAATGAAGTGCTGTTATCTTTGAAGCACTTCAAAGCATTTCTGAATGAGAATGAAAGAAAGTCTTTGCAATGCTTTTCTCTACTATGGCAACACAGAAATCTAAGGTAGCATATAACATTATCCTGTGTGGATATTCAGAAAGAATGGACAGATTGATAAATGATGAAGATGGAGTGAGCCTTCATGTTCAAAATCCTACATTAATAAGCAAAAGAGTTTGATTTATCATCTGGTTACATTGTGAGCTAAAAAAATGGTTTCAATTTGAGAGGCTCCCCTGAACGCTCAAGTCAGTTTGCACATAAAAAATGTGATAGAATTTTCTCAGAACCCATGAATGTGAAATATTCATAGTGGGGCAATAGGAAAGTCATAATGGCCTTTGCCCTCATTTAGATTGATTTCTTCTTCTATGCCCAGTGACATCTGTAATCGTCAAATGAACCTTTTTTTTCTTTCCTTTGGTCCAGTTCCTGAGAACAGAACTCTAGCCAAGTGCCGCAATTATTTTATATGAGCTAATTGTATGAAACGGAATTATTTGTCACCCTTTGGCCAGGGTTCTGAGGGCACAAATAGGCCTTAACTGGTCTGAATTTGTCCTCTTCAGAGACACTTACCCTAGTCCATGGCTTCTGTATACTTCCCCCACCACCATCACTACTGCAAATGTAAGGAGCACCCACAGGACATCACCATATGACGTGTCCTGTTGAGCCAGCCATGGCACTTAGGCATTCTTTGTCATGCACACCTGCCCCTTCCCTACCATCTCAGGCTGCCCTGGCTGTGGAAATGCAATCTCTTGCTTCACTGCCAAGTGGGAACCTTGTGCACCCCTGTGGGAAGGGGGCACCCAGAGCCTGAAGGCAAGAGCCAGACCTGGGAAACTTGGGGGTCTGTTTTCCCCACTACAGTGCCTGTCATGGGTGAGATTTAAACTGTCAAAAGAATCACTGCCAAAGATAATAGCAAAAATGATATAGCGAAACATTGCAAAAGTGAGGCTTATCAGACTTCAATGGCAAGGTTCAACTTATGACTTATTGCACAGAGGATATAATGACTCAAAGTTACCAGTACAAGATCTTAATGCCCTGTGATATAAGTTATGCATGATATCAGTTACTTACCAAAGATCTTCAGGGGTAAGAGGTCTCTCAACCTCGAGGAATAACCTTGAGAAGTATCCCAACTGAAGGGTAGATCACTGCAATACAGCCAGTGGCTTACCGGGGAAAGCTTCAAAAAAAGCTCACCCATATTATACAATAAAGTGTCATATTATAGAACAAAGTGGTTGATTTGTAGACAGATTGTGTAAGATGGAGAAGGTAAGCAAATGGCTCCTTCTACCCACAGCTTCTTTTGTTTCTTGAAAATTAGTCTTGGAAGAACCTCATGCTATTCAGGTGATAATTACATTATCAGTTTTCTGGTTTCCACACATGACTATGAAATCACAATAGGCAACCTGATCTTATGTGTGTTTCAAATAATAGTTTGGAATTAAAGAAGTTCATGACCCATTCAGGTTATAGGTCCACATTATAGGTTTGGTTCAGGCTCTTTACTTCCTTCAGAGCCTGAACCAAACTAGAGCTAGTTTGTCAAGGAGTTAAGTGCATCTGTCACAGTGCCCCAGATACTGTCCCTTATGAGCAGCAGGTTGTCTGTGCCATTACCCTGACTGTGTCTTCTGCCAAGAGCACTTCTGAGTGTGGCAGCCCTCCTTCACCTGGAGGATTTCAAGTCAGGAATATAATAACAAAATTACCCATACCAAATGTGATATTTCCTGGTTGTGGCATGTCCACACAGCCCAACATAGCCTCAGCCCCGACATTCTTCAGTTCTGCCCCCCTGGCTGCAGCACTGAGTTGTGAAGACCCCAGGACCAGCACCCTGCCCTAGACAAATGGGCCTCCCCTTATTCAGTGCTCCCAGATAAGTACAGTAACTTTGCTTATGTTTTCAAGAAAGGGGAAGAAACTCTGCTATTCCAATGCCTGCATAACTTCCCATTGTGTTGATTTCAAGAAAGAAGAAATTTTCTTTCTTAGGAAGAATGAACTTATTGGGAAAAAGGAACTTTCTGAGAAAGAGAGTTCCCTTCAGGAGCATTTGTGCTTTGTTATATCCTAAATTAGCAGCTGTGGAGAAGTACCTCAAGGACAGTCTGTCACAGAGGCTGAAGTGCTCTTTCACTTTTCCTGCTGTGACCCCCATATTTTTCAACAAAAAGATGGATGGATGGGGATCCCAACCTCAGACATGCTGTTGAAGAACCAGTGTCCCTTGCCTCTACCTCAGGGCCTTTGAATGTCTGCAGGTGTTCAATGACTCACAAAACTGGACATGTGAAGGGCTTATAATTTGCTCCAAATCTGGCAGTGAAATGCATGAAAATGCTTTTCATACCAGTCATGGACTCTACAGGTATTATGTGGTTCCATTTAGTCTCCACAGTGTTCTAGCCTCCTTCCAATGGTTTTTGATTTCTCAGTAAACCTGTTGACCTTGAAGGAAAATGCAGCATTCTAGTGACTGTGGACCTGTTTACCATTTAACCCCCTTCAGAAGGTGCCCATGGCCCCACAGCGTGCATAACTTGTCCTACTGAGTGGTCTTATGTCATGGCCTCCCATAAAGTAACATCCTGTTCACAGATAGATATTGGAAGGAGTTCATAGTCTTCCACATGCAAGGCAGCTTCAGCTGCTGTCATTAGACCAACATCCAGACAATAAGAATCAGATCCTGAAGCCATATCCATAGTATTACAGTAACTTTCTTCAAGATGCCCAGAGAAAGTCATTCTCTTCCCACTGGCAGCCTTTTCCTGTAATAATTACATTCATGTATCCACACAGCAGACACTCATTGCTAATTCAAAATTGCCTCATGCATCTACTGGCAGCTGGAGACATACTTCAGCAAGTCAAAACCTTCCCCCTTACCCCAGCTGAACCTAAACCATCTTTAACAGGTCATCAGACATACAGACAGACCAAACATGACTTTCTCCATCATTTACCAGGTTTATTTTTCTGGTGAACAGCTCTAGACAATTCAAACTTTTGTTAGACTGGACCATAGCCAACACAACCTTTCACCAGTGCTCACTGCCTTAGCTGCTGCCTGGAACTCCAATGAACCCTGAAGATTCACCCACCCAATATTCCTCATATCCCTTGTGAAGCCATATCACCAGACTTTTTCACCAGCTAGCCAGAGTGCAGGGGCAATCAGAGGATCTTTCAGAGGATCAAGTGAAGCAAATTTTGAAATCTAAAGTCATTCAAGGAAGTCTTCACCAACTTAGTGCTCAGAAGCACTATGGACCTAAGGAGCTCTGTATGAAACCAGCAAACAATTCCCCAGCTGAGACTAGGGCATTTTGAAGTGAGTATCTCCCAAACCCAGCCCTTGTAAGGTGTGAGAACACGCATTGCTGGCAGGAGAGGCTGTTTCCAGGGCCCTGAGGACACCAGCTGTCCTTGTCCAGCCTCACACGGGGCTATCCCACACCCTTGTCCATGGCCCATGGCCCCATTTCAGTGCAAGCCAGGGCTGTGCATACATGGAAGAATAAAAAAAAAAGTTTTTTTTCTGAATAATGCATGTGTAACATCAGCTTTGTGTTTGCCATAGTTACTATACAATGATGGCTGAAGTTTACAGTCTGTCTTCATTAAAGTATGAGATACTTGGAATGGAAACAAGGAAGAGTGTCTCTCCCCTACCTGTTTTATGAAGAATAGTTCTTAGGAAATATGATTATTCTGTTTTAACCATTTTAATAAGCTATTATTTGAAGTGGACTGAACAAGCAAATAGCATGAGGAAAAAATGTCTGGATTTTTAATGTTAATATCCAGGATCTCATTTAATATGATTTTTTTCTTTGAAGATATTTTCATGCAGAAAAATACCATTCACTGCAATAATACTATGCCATAAACAATAAGATTAAAGATCTTGTAAACAAGTGTTGCTTGCAATAAAGTCAGTACTAGATAATAGATAACTAAAAAATAAATAAAAAAAATAAAATGGTTCTCAATTTGTAGAAACAAAAATACTGGCAATGAACTATAAACTGCAAAGAATGTCACTCTTATATTAAATTTCTCCCTTAAGTACAAATTTTCAGCTGTTTTTGCAGGATTGAATATCTTTATTGTTTGCAGTTGAGGCTGCAAACAGAGTGAATAGTAACAAAGTGCCTACTCTGCAAACAGAGTGAATAGTAACAAAGTGCCTACTTCATCACTACTAAACTCAATCCACAAGCTGCTCTCAGTTTTATGAGATCCTTTTATTTCCTGCAATAGTTGTAGTGGAGGAAGAAGTGAGAAGAGGCTAGAGGGATATTCAGCAGAGGACTTTGGTGGTTACCAAATAGATGTGTAATTAACTAGACTTTGCCTTCTCAATATTTTCAGCCTGGGACAGTACAGAGAAGCATGGCCTCCCTTCAGAGGAAGTGGTAGGGAGAGATCATGGAAATTGCCTCCAGGTACCTTTAGGGGTAGCAACCTGTTGCACAGGGTAGACCTGTCTGGCTTTTCTGAATGCAGTAGGAAGTCGGTTGGATTCTGTCCTTATACATTCACATGGATTCAGCTCTGACAATGCCTTGTCTATAGGGTATTGCCTAACAGCTGTTCCTGCTGGCACAATAGTGTTGTGCAAAGCACAACCACAGGATAGCGAAGTGCAAAAGCATTATAAAAATTGTAAAGGAGGAGGCTGTCCTAATTCAGACAAGCCATGCTTACACCAGCTGAAGGAAAACAGTGCAAAGCAGAGCCACACTCTCTTTGTGAGTATTAGCTGACACTCACTAATAGTTCAGATATGGGAGAAAGCGAAAGAGTAAATAGGAGGAAAATTGATTTTGTCATTTCAGCAGATTTCACCCAATTCCCATCAGGTTTCAGATGATTGTAGCTAATTTATACATACATGTGCCTCTGCTGTGTATTACCATCCATCAAGCACATTTTCCTAATAGGATTGTAACCCAGAAGGAATATGTTTTACAATGAAAAGAACCATGAGGGAAGGTGAATGATACCTGAGACACCTATCTTTCTTTAGTCAGACGTCATAGCTGAAGAAAGAGACTCTATTTCAAAAAAAAACAAACAAAACAAAACAAACAAACAAAAAAACCTCCTTCTCCATATTCCTTTTGCCTTAGCCAGAAGCTATGCAGCACATTTAAGGTACCTGCTCTGAGGTACAGTCTTACTATTCAGACCTTCAAAAATCATATCCATTTCCTTAATTTCCCATTAGTTATTTTGTGAACTAGACTGATATTATCACAAGATGAAAGTCTTTGCATTGTAGCCAACTTCTTATAAAAATTACCTTATCTTTTAAATAACAACTTTACTGTAAAAAAGGTTTCATTGTCTGCCCTAAGGGAAAAGAAACGATAACTTGCTTTATGCCATTTCTCAGAGGAAACACAAGCAGGGGTACAGAATATACAGGTTTCTTTAGCATTCAAAAGCAAGGAAATATTCCACTTCCTTATTATGTAGGGACTCATAGTTAAGTGAGCCACCTCAAAACTCTCCAAAACCAAAAAAAAAAAAAAAAAAAAAAAAAAAAAATCTTAGGATTTGTACTCTCTGCATCTGCTTTGGTTAAAATGCATGTAGTGTTATGCTACCATGGTGACAAACATGTCCATCCTGATTTTACTCTTGAGAGCATGGAGGATGAAAAAGCATTAAGTTACTATAGCTATAGGACGACAAGTGTCACAGAGAGGGTAAAAAATTATCCATTGTTTGGCATTACAGATCTATTTTTAAGAAGAATGAACATTTATTTTATAAATTGTTTGCAGACACTTACAGTCAATGTCTTAGGAGAATATAAAATTAAAAATGATCTGAAAAAAAAAAAAAAAGTGACTAAGTAACTGCTCAGTAGTTGGCTTTTATATGTTTTTACCCACCAAAGAGTGATTTGGGGGAGTAGGGGTGGGAATATGGGAACAAATGAGATATTGGCAAAGTCCCTTTCTACCTTGCATAAAAAAATAGAAATTCAGCTGGAAAATATTAAACAAATTGGAAACAATAGCTTAAGGTGTTCCATTTGTAAATTGATATGGATGTATTAAACTATTTAGGTTGCCTGCTAATTCTGCGAATGGAAAACAAAATCCAGGAAGGATCAAAAATAGAGGTAGGAAAGACTGATTTGCTTTCATTTAAAAGGAATGGCTTTTGTCTTGTTCTTGAAAGATAAGATATATTGAGATATATTTTAAAGACCCTGATTATTATTTGGTATGTATTCTTTCTAATAAATTGCTGATAATTACAATACTGAATATATAAGTATTGATAGGGTAAAGGATTTCTGTGTGGGATAGACATTATCTAGCCTGAGTAGTCCACTGGGAGCCAGACACAATTTAATGTTAATACAATGGTATATTATTCATATATAGCATATCAGGACTTAAATATTAAATGAAATAAAGTATTTCCGAAACATTTCTTACCTGAAATACTGCCTGGAACAGTATTATGAAACAAAATAGTGATATGTAAAAAGAGATTTAAAGTTATAATAAACAATTTCATTTTCTGTTGTGCACTATTAGTTAATCTTTTCTCCCGGCCATATATCTTGTACACTTAACAATGCAGAGATTCTTAACTGAAATGTTATGATGTGTAGTATCACAGAGCATTTCATAACGTGACTTGTACTTGTTACACCCTGTGCCTCACAAAGGTTCCTCTTCGGTGCTTATTTGTGAAAAAAAAAATATCTGATTCCCTGTACTGAACATGTGTACTTCCACACCACCACTACCCCCCTCCTCCCCTTTCCCCCAGGTTTAATGCAGATTATGTTGTTATACGGTATGGAATATCCCTTTGGTCAGTTTTAGTCAGCTATATTCCCTCCCAATCTCTTGCCCAGCCCCAGCCTACTCATTTGGGCAGCCAAGTAAGAAACAGAGAAGGCGTTGACACTGTGAAAGCGTTAGTAGCTAAAGCACTGACATGTTATCAACACTGTTTGTCCACAAATCTAAAACACAGTACCATACAGACTGCTGTGAAGAAGGCTAACTCCATTCCAAACAGCACCAATGCAGTTAATTTTAATGTTTAGGAAAACTCCTTTGAGCTTTCAGGCTCAAGTCAAGTCAGGGTGGATTCCCTATGACTCTAGAAAATTGAGACATTTTCTCAGCAGCAGGAAAGAATCTATTTGGGAAAGGAAATTGGAAGGTCACCCACTCCAAGGCACTGCACCACCTTTTCTAAGCTTTGTTTCCCAGTTCTTGTTCCCAATCCAATCCTATTTGAACCTATTTGAATCCTATATGAACCAACAAATGCCAAGGTTAAAAAATGTCCATATGGTTTCCAGAAGAATTCACTGATGTCAGTATTGCAGTGGTTTGACATGAATTTATTTTCCATATATATATATATATATATATATATTTTATGTTCCCAGTGTAAAGGTAAAATTACAGATGAGCCAGGAAACCCACAGTCATAACTAGAATTTTCTTTGTAGATTTCATACTTGTGCAATGGACATACCCAGATCCATAAATAACTTCAGAATACAACTGCTTGTTGTGAAGTGGTACTGAAATAGAATATTTGTGAAGGGATGTCTTCTAACCAAAAGATGGAATAAGACTGCTTTCATAATCCCTGGACTGCTTAAAATAAGTTATTTTGGTTGATAATCTCAAAATGTTTATTTTATAACAGAAGTTTCATATAGAATGGAAGAAAGTTAGAACTGGCTACAAGTTATTTAAAACAAATGAAAAAAATCTAAACAGAATAGAATCAATCAAAATAGCTTGGGCAAAGAATTTTTTAACCTTCAATGCAGTCTTCTATAAATTATTATTTCAGATAACATCTATTTTAATATTTTTCTCCCCAAAAATACGTACAAGAGTGCAATTACTGTAACTTCAAAAGAATATAAATGAGAATAGGTTTAAACAAAGTACAGAAAATATTTTTTTTCTGCACTTGAGTGTCATATACAGTAGTTCAATTGTCAGTATTCTGATACCATGCTGAGAAACTAATAAAGGATGAAAACAACCATCCTCAAATAGAGATCTGTTTTTTTTGAAAGGTGCTGAAGAACAAAGTCAACTTCTTAATACTGCTACAGTTTCATGACCATTGATTAAATAAGAAATAATGAATATTTATATTCTTATTATATAAATATAAATATAAATATTATATATTAAGCAATAATATCACAGGCGTGACAACAGTTTATGTGCTAGTGTAAGGAGTCCCAGAAGATGTTGTTTCTTTAAGGAATTACATAATTATGTTATTAAAATAAGAAAAATAATACTCATACCCAAATATCTCCCTAATGCTTTCCTCAGGTTCCTTTCTCTTCACTGCTTTAAAGCAATTGAATCCTTGTTCTCCTGATGAGTGACAGTTAATCCAAATTCTCCTGATACTGGTCTGATCACTGAATGAGGCAGTAATATTCAGGCTTTTCATTTCTACTTCTGATTTTCTGGTTTTCTGTCATATTTCTATCCCCATTTTAGAACCACATGATTTTCATTCTCTGATTGTTTTATAACTTCACAAGCCAAAATACATTGTGTGTATGCTTGATCCTCAATTGAAACCGGTAGATGAAACATATTTTTCTTTTCTGCATTTAATTTTCAACCTGAGCTCTCCCAAGGTCACAGTTCTTCTTTGGTCAGCTGTAACACATCACATTATTAAAGTATTAATAATCATATTGAACAAATAAAAAACATCTTTCTTTACCATCACATATTCTGAAGTCTAAAGCATGTTCCTCATCCAATGAACTAATAGGTTGCAGCATTTTCTGAGTGGGAAAAAGCACCTGCAAAACACCTATAAAAATCTACAGAATAAAGAGCTCTTTTAATTTATGTATGTCTGTGGAAATGTTAGTATTATTCCTGCCATTGGTCAACATTACACTGTGCAGGAACCTATCATAGAATCATAGAATCACTGAATAGCCTGAGTTGGAAGGGACCCGCAAGAATCACCAAGCCCATCTCCTGAGTCCCCAAAGGACCACCCAAAAAATCAGACCATGTCTGAAAGCATTCTCCAAACTCTTCTTGAAGTCCATCAGGCTCAGTGCTCTGGGAGCCTGTTCCAGTGCCTTCTCTCAGTGAAGAACCTTCCTGACATCCAGCATGAACCTCCCCTGTCACAGCTTCAAGCCATTTCCTCGGTCACAGAAGAGGCCAACACCTGCTCTTCTTCTCCCGCTTGAGAGAAAGCTGTAGACCACGATGAGGTCTCCTCTCAATCTTCTCTTCTCCAGGCTGAACAAACCAAGTGACTTCAGCCCCTTCTCACATATCTTCCCCTCCAGATCCTTCACCATATTCATAGCCCATCTTTGTATCTGGTCATGATCATAATTCCCTACCACTGCAGCAGTGATAAGATGACTACAAGAACCTTTATATTTCAGATTATATTGAGAGAAATATTAGTAGGATATTTACGTTTACTTAAGCCTCCAAACTGACATCAGAAACTGATGACTTTACATCATAGTTACATCATAAACCATAAATTAATTCAAGATTAAAAGCTCTGGACCATATAATACCTGTTATATTTGAAACATTTAAACATGTGGAGAAAATTCATAACTTCTAGACAAATAAAATCTCAACAACTTTTATCTTGGAAGGTTTCCACATATCTCTGATTTTAATAAAAAGAAATGTTGAATGATGATGGAATAAATGTCTGCTTCAGGAGCAATGCTCTTTAATGTGTTTATAACAAAGCACCCAGCTTAAAAAAATCAAACACGACACCATTTGTATAGCAGTCTGAATGAGTCATATTACCTTCCAACACTCAGGAATGTCTGCCTTTGTATTCTTTGTGGATTAAAATGTTTTTATCTTTCTAACAAAAGTGTTGTGTGTGTTTTAATAGCAGGATCCTAGAGAGAACTCAAGAATTTCTAAATTCAATCATGCTTCAAGACATATTATGTCAGTATTTGTTTGCTAAAGGTTGGGAGATTTGTTTCAAAACATTAACTAAAACATATTCTGTTAACTTTTTTTCATATGTAGAGTTTAAGCAGATACTTGCAGCAGATTCTGAATGGGTTTTGATGAGTTCCTGTAATGGTTTCAGTATTTTTAAACACTCAAAGTTAAATCTTTAGACCAAAGACAAAGTTTTATGCTGACTTTATTTAGTATGAACTAGTTTCTAAAATTTACTGACTAAGCATTTCTTTTTCTTATTCCTATGGCAGATAAAACAGTGGGTTACCAAAACAGGGTTTGCTGTTCTGTTTGTTTTGATTGTGATACCCTCGGTTTTTGTGAAAACAAAGTATGTTTTCCTTCTTAACCTTTCCTTCTAGTCCTTATTTCAGTAGTAAAGGGAATAACTTAGTCTGGAAGGGACCTCAGGAGGACTTTAGTCCAAACCCCTGCCCAAACCACGGTCAGCTCTAGCCTGCTCAAAGTTTGATCTATTTAGGGCTTTCTGTTCAACTCCAGTTGAACTTCACCTTTTCTGATAGCATCCTTATATGCCTGCACAACATTTCTAGATTCCTCCTGTACAGTCTCTCCCTACCTATGTTGTTACCTGTCTGCCTCAAGACTCCAGCCAATGGTTCCATCCTAGCCAAGAGAGTCCACCATCAGGAGTTGGCTTGTATTTCCAAGTACCAGACTGGACCATCCTTGCAGTTCAGAAAGCTTTCCAGCTCTCAGAAGTTCTTACCCTTTCAGAGCTGCCTGCTGTTGTGATGCCAAGTACCAGTTTCATGAATAATTCAAAATGTTTTCCTGAAGTGCAAGTCTGCACTGTCTCTGTTATTCTCCTTCCTCACCTCAGGATTGCTGACTTCCATATTTAAGGTCATTACAGCCAAAAATTCCACTTATTATGTCACCCCCAATTGGTTCTTCCTTCCCAATGAATACCAGCACAAAATGTGCAATGACTTTACCAACGCTTATCCCAATGCTTTCCAGAAACTTTCTGGACTGCTTATGTCTGACTATGTTGCCCATCCAGCATGTCTGGGAGGTGAAATTCCCCCATGAGAACCAGGTTCTGTGATTCAGAAACTTTCTCAAGGCTTTTAAAGAAGGCTTAGTACATTTTCTCAGTTTTATCTGTAGTGTTATCTGTATCAAAATCCCAGTAGGATGTGACAATTACTTGTCTCTCCCCAGTTTGGCCCTCACTCAAACTCTGAACTACATGGATATGGTACCCAGTTGTGGTAGTTTTACTCAGGTAGTCAGCAGAGCTCCACCACAGCTACTCTCTCACTCCCCCTCCTCAGATGCAAAGGGGGAGAAAATACAATCATAGAATCATAGAGTATCCAGAGTTGGTAGGGACCCATAAGGATCATCAAGTCCAACTCCTGACACCACACAAGTCTACCCAGTTTAGACCATGTGACTAAGTGTACAGTCCAATCTCTTCTTAAATTCAGACAGGCTTAGTGCAGTGACTACTTCACTGGGGAGCCTGTTCCAGTGTGCAACCACCCTCTTGGGGAAGAACCTGATGTCCAGCCTAAACTTCCCCTGCCTCAGCTTAACACCATTCCCGCAGGTCCTATCACTGGTGTTTACAGAGTAGGTCACCTGCCTCTCCACCCCCCCTCACAAGGAATTTGTATACTGTGATGAGGTCCCCCCTCAGCCTCCTCTTCTCCAGGCTGAACAGGCCCAGTGGCCTCAGCCACTCCTCTTATGTCTTCCCCTCTAGGTCCTTCACCATCTTTGTTGCTCTCCTCTAGACACTCTCCAACAGTTTAATGTCCTTTTTGTACTGTTGTGCCCAGAACTGCACACAGTACTTGAGGTGAGGCCGCACCAGCACAGAGTAGAGCGGGACAATCCCTTCCCTCGAACGACTAGCAATGCCGTGCTTGATGCACCCCAGGATACGGTTGGCCTTCCTGGCTGCCAGGGCACACTGCTGGCTCATATTCAACTTTCTGTCAACCACAACCCTCAGATCCCTCTCTGCGGGGCTGCTCTCTGGCGTCTCGATGCCCAGTCTGTATGTAAAGCCAGGGTTGCCCTGTCTCACGTGCAGGACCTGGCACTTGCTTTTCTTAATCTTTGAACAAAAACTTTTTAAATTTTTTTTTTTAAAGATTTTTAAAAAAAAAAAAAAAAGATTTTTTAAAAAACCTTTTTTTGTTGCAGCTCAATCTGGCTATTGCCGTTAAAGACAACAACAAATGTTTTTACAAATACATCAATGCAAAATGGAGGACTAAGGAGAGTCTCCATCCTTTACTGGATGCAGGGGGGAACTTAGTTACAAAAGATGAGGAAAAGGCAGAGGTGCTTAATGCCGTCTTTGCCTCAGTCTTTAGCGGCAAAACCAGTTGCTCTCTGGATACTCAGTACTCTCAACTGGTGGAAGGAGATGGGGAGCAGAATGTGGCCCTCACTATCCATGAGGAAATTGTTGGCGACCTGTTATGGCACTTGGATATACGCAAGTCAATGGGGCCAGATGGGATCCACCCGAGGATACTGAGCGAACTGGCAGAGGAGCTGGCCAATCAGCTTTCCATCAACAGTTCTGGCTATAGGGGGAGGTCCCAGTCAACTGGCAGCTAGCAAATGTGATGCCCGTCTACAAGAAAGGCTGGAAGGTAGAACCGGGGAACTGTAAGCCTGTCAGTTTGACCTCAGTGCCAGGAAAGCTCATGATTATCTTGAGTGTCATCATGCGGCACTTGCAGGGCAAGCAGGTGATCAGGCCCAGTCATCATGGGTTTATGAAAGGCAGGTCAGGCTCGACAAAATTGATCTCCTTCTATGACAAAGTGATGCACTTAGTGGATGAGGGAAAGGCTGTGGATGTTGTCTCCCTTGACTTCAGCAAGGCTTTTGACACCGTTTCCCACAGCATTCTCCTCAAGAAACTGGCTGCTCTTGTCTTGGACTGATGTATGCTTCGTTGGGTTAAAAACTGGCTGGGTAGCCGGGCCCAAAGAGTTGTGATGAATGGAGTCAAGTCCAGTTGGAGGCCAGTCACTAGTGGCGTTCCCCAGGGCTCAGTACTGGGCCAGTCCTCTTTAATATCTTCATCGATGATCTGGATGAGGGCATCGAGTGCACCCTCAGTATGTTTGCAGACGACACCAAGTTAGGTGCGTGTGTCAATCTGCTCGAGAGCAGGAAGGCTCTGCAGGGGGATCTGTATAGGCTGGACCGATGGGCTGAGGTTAACTGTATGAAGTTCAACAGGGCCAAGTGCTGGGTCCTGCACCTGGGGCGCAATAACACCAAACAGAGCTACAGGCTGGGAGATGAGTCTGCTGTCTGGCAGAGAAGGACCTGGGAGTGATGGTGGATAGTCGGCTGAATATGAGCCAGCAGTGTGCTCAGGTGGCCAAGAAGGCCAACGGCATCCTGGCTTGTATCAGGAACAGTGTGACCAGCAGGGCTAGGGAGGTGATCGTCCCCCTGTACTCAGCTCTGGTGAGGCCGCACCTCGAGTACTGTGTTCAGTTTTGGGCCCCTCGCTACAAGAAGGACATCGAGGTGCTTGAGCGGGTACAGAGAAGGGCAACAAAGCTGGTGAGGGGCCTGGAGAACAAGTCCTACGAGGAGTGGCTGAGGGAGCTGGGCTTGTTCAGCCTGGAGAAAAGGAGGCTTAGGGGCGACCTTATCGCTCTCTATAGGTACCTCAAGCGAGGCTGTAGCGAGGTGGGGGTTGGCCTGTTCTCCCACATGCCTGGTGACAGGACGAGGGGGAATGGGCTTAAGTTGAGCCAGGGGAGTTTTAGGTTAGATGTTAGGAAGAACTTCTTCACTGAAAGGGTTGTTAGGCATTGGAACAGGCTGCCCAGGGAAGTGGTGGAGTCACCATCCCTGGAAGTCTTCAAAAGACGTTTAGATGTAGAGCTTAGGGAAATGGTTTAGTGGGGACTGTTAGCATTAGGTCAGAGGTTGGACTCAATGATCTTGAGGTCTCTTCCAACCTAGAAATTCTGTGATTCTGTGATTCTGTGATTAGCCAGGATGAATGATGTATTACTGAACCTCAAGTAGGTTATTTTCCAGCCCTCATTTAAAGAAAGAAATGAAATGTTCTTCAGTTCAGAGAAAGAGTGATCAAGGGAGAACTTGAATTTTAGACAACTGATTGTTCCCATATGCCCTTATGTTCCCATATGACTGCTTACAAATCTTCAGATCAAGCAATAATTTAGATCTTAGATTTTAAGTATAGATAATTTTGATGACCACTTGTCGTGGTTTAACCCGGCCAGCAGCTAAACACCACGCAGCCGTTCGCTCACCCTCCCCCCTCCCTCTCTGGGACGGGGGAGAGAAATGGAAAGTAAAGCCCGTGAGTTGAGATAAAAACAGTTTAATAAGACAGGATAATAATAATAATAATAATAATAATAATAATAATAATAATAACAATAATAACAATAATAATAATAATAATAATATGATGATGATAATAGTACTACTAATAATAATATGTACAAACAAGTGATGCACAATGCAATTGCTTACCACCCGCTGACCGATGCCCAGCCTAACCCCAAGCAGTCCGGCCCCCTCCTCCCAGCTAGCCACCCCTATATATTGTGTAGCATGACATCAGATGGTATGGAATACCCCTTTGGCTAGTTTGGGTCACCTGTCCTGGGTCTGTCCCCTCCCAGCTCTTACTGCAGCCCCAGCCTGCCTGTTGGCAGGACAGAGTAAGAAGCTGAGATGTCCTTGGCTTGGTATAAGCACTGCTCTGCAACAATTAAAACATTGGGGTGCTCTTCTCATCCTAAGCCAAAACACAGCATTCCACCAGCTACTAGGAAGAAAATTAATTCTGTTCTAACTGAAACCAGGACACCACTGGAGGGTATCTAGTCAAATTTCCTGCTCTAAGGGTAGTCATCTTTAAATTTACATTAGGTTGTCTGGGACATGTCCACTCAGATGTCTAATATCTCCAAGAATGAGGATTCCATAGACTTTCTGAACAGTGTTTGACTACTATCAGGACTTTTTTCCATGTGTTCCCCTGGAATTTTCTTTGCTGAAGCATTTGTCTGTTGTCTTTTGCTATGCCCCTCCACAAATTTTTTGCTTCTGTCTTTGTTCTAAGTACTAATTAGGCTTTTAAGGGCAGGAATGATTCTAAGCCTTCTCTTGGCCAAGCTGAACAAGTTGATTTCAGTGGAAACCAACTCAGTCAAGACTGCAAAACACCTCCTTGAAGCAGTTAGTGTACACTTATCTGTGTTATTTTGCACAAGAACAAGTTGTGGAGTAGCTTGTCCATCCTTTTCTTTAGGGATGACAAATGCCATTGTGGTATAAGGTTTCACAGATTGGTTTCAAGCAATACCACATTTTAGTCCTCAAAACATTCTGTCTTCAGAAACCCTGGGATTGTGGCCATGGGGGTCGACAAGCCCCATGGTTGGTGATAACATCAGGCTTTTAATGATGAGGCCATCAGGAATGTAAAAATTTTAGAGGGACCAAAGAAGGGTGATTCAGGAGACACCTTGCTGTCTCGGGTTGCTTGTTCTCCAGCCATTAAGGTGTGGAAGTTGTGGGGTTTTGCTGTTGCTGGGCAAAGTTGTTTGACCTATAGAATAGTTAGTGGAAAAGTACTGCTGTGGGGCAAATGGTATAAGAAGGGAGCCTGTCCTAAATAGAATAAATAAATAAATAAATAAATAAGTTATGTCATCAATAAAAAAGTAGCAGTTACTGATCCTAAAAGAACCCTACTGTCTGTGTGGTCATTACCCATGTCTGGGTAATAGAGGGCTATGGATTCTCAAAGACCCCAATAACAGCTCAACTGAAATTGTAAATACTCTGGTGGATGAAAAGCTTGACATGAGCCAGCAGTGCATGCTTGCAGCCCAGAAGGCCAGTTGCATCCTGCGCTGCATCAAAAGAAGAGTGGCCAGCAGGTCAAGGGAGATGAATCTCACCCTCTACTCTGCCCTTGTGAAGTCCCAGTTGGAGTGCTGTGTCCAGGTCTGGGGCCCCCAGCACAAAAATGATGTGGAGCTGTTAGAATGGGTCCAGAGGAGGGCCACAAAGATGGTCAAGGAGCTGGAGCACCTCTCCTACAAAGAAAGGCTGAGAGAGCAGGGAGTGTTCAGCCTAAAGAGAAGGTTTCAGGGTGACCTCATTGCACCTCTTTTCAGTACTTGAAGGGAAAAAAAGATGGAGAACAGCTTATAAAAAAGATGGAGCACAGCTCTTTGCTCAGTCAGATAATGACAAGGGGGAATGGCTTTAAACTAAAAGAGGGGAAATTTAGATTAGAGATTAGGAGGAAATTCTTCACTCAGAGGGTAGTGAGGCACTGGAACTGTTTGCCCAGAGAGGTTGTGGTTACCCTGTCCCTGAAAGTGTTCAAGGACTGGTTGGATGGGGCTTTGAGCAACCTGGTCTAGTGGGAGGTGTCCTTGCCCATGGCAGGGCAGTTGGATCTATATGGTCTTTAAAGTCCCTTCCAACCCAAGCCATTCTATGTTTCTATGATTCATAAAACTGGTGAGGAAACAAGGAAACACATATCCAAATGTGGAGAATGAGACAGATATAGGTCGCAAAATAACACAAAGAAAACATGACCACTCGAGAAAAATACCCACATCTCACTAAATACAGAGACTTGGTATAAAGCAGAGGAGACAAATTAAATGCAGGATGCGTTTATGTTAGTCTGACTATGTACAGTTCATTTGCTAATCTCCAGAAAAAAAAAAAAAATCGCCAGCCTCTCTCTTACTCATTCCACCCCCAAGAATAAAGGGTACCTGACTCCTGTGTCAATTATGTAAGTTCAGAGACCACCAACTGACAACAAATCCCCAGGGGAAGAAAAAAAAAAAACACTTTCTGCCAAAGGTGAAAACTGCAATTGAAATGTTAATTGCAATGTCCAGATCACTATTGCCAGTGGAAAAAAAAATATTGTTGCAGCTGAATAAGAGCGTTTTGCAACAGAGATTGAGAAGTTATATGCAAAAAGTTCATCTGGTACGCCTGAGAGAGAAATCATTCAAACAGAATGTGACCATAGGCCACAAGAGAGAACTTTTTTGAGAGCCACTGCAAGCTGCCCCCAAATGACTTTAGCATATGCTTTGAAACTCCACTGCTAGCCACTGTACACTAGAAAAAAAAAAGAAAAAAAAAAAAGGGGGAGAGAGAGAGAGAGATGCACATCAGTGATTTTTTATTCAGAGTTGCCTTAGAGCATGGAAATAAAACATTTGAATGAGAGTCAGACAGACAGCATGGAAAGACATAGAAAACACAGACAAAGCAGTTATATGTGGCTTCAGGCTTCTGTTTGGACACTTTTTGAAGCTGTGTTTCTATACCATCACAGCCAGCAAACAAACAAAATTGCAGTCTACTCTTCACTAATTGTACTTATGACCTTCCTGGACAATATTAATAGTTATGTTCTATAAGAATATGAGGGTTTTCCACCACTTCTGATTGATAATATATTATAATCAAATTAGCACGTTGGAGAAAGTCCTATATTATCTTGTCTTTTTACATGGTTTACCATAGCCAAATCAGTTTTTCTGCCTTTGAGGAACTGGACTATTCACTGTCTCCAACTGTGAATCTGTATGGATGCATACAGAAGTGCTCTACATGGGAAAACCAAGTCTTATATGGCTTTGAAACGTTCTCCCATCATTTACACCTTCTCTGACTGCACTTGCTCAGTACCCATGAGTGTTTCAATTTAAGAGACTTCACTTTACATAAATGACAGTTCATCAAAACATAAACAGTAGTATTGCTGACAGGTGTACTAATAAAATATTTCAACCCTAAACAAAGTTAAAGGAGTACCTGCACCAGGATCTAGCCTTGGTTTCATCTGACAGCTGAAAGTTCTCTTGCCTTAGACTACTTCCACAGTTATGCCCATACTGTATGCATCTTTCATTTTGACTAAATTATCTTGACTATATTTTTATATTTAAATAATAATAAAAATTTATGGCATTTTGTTCTCCAGTTTGCAGCCTAATGCTTAGTACAGTGTTATAAAACTATGACAGGAAATTTCAGTGCATACAGTTAGTATGCAAAAACGTAAGACATTTAAGGGAGTGATCTAGGTTTGTGTGACAAAACTATGTAAAGGAAGCAAGTGATTTATTCTATTTCATACAAAAGGATGCACAGATATTCCTCTTAGTAGATACTTATTTTTATGTAAATTTTATAATCTCTTATTTGAAAATATAAATAGGAAAATTATTGTAGTGAAAGAATTGTGTTAAGTCCTTGCCTCTTCCCCTTTAAAAGTTGGACTGAAACAGCTAGCAATTGCAAAGTTAATTTTGGGATGGGACAAAAATGAACCTTTACACTCAGGAACAGATCTCCTTATTTCTGACTGAGACATGATCTTTCATCCCGACTCTTTCATCTGCTGTGCCTGTTGAATGTTGCCCTTACGAGTAAATACAACCCTAAGAATATTACACCTGTCCCCTCAGGAAGGTTATATCAACACAGTAGAATATTTCATCCAAAAGATGAATGTCTACTGTATGACTGAGAAAAAGGTACAAAGACTTTCTCAGTTGATTGCCGTCTGCCCTGGCAGGGAACTAGGCATCTACCTACCATGGAGGCTGTGAACATCTATCAAGTGGATGTAATCTGACAGAGTTGCTCTTGCACAATCAGTATAAAAGATTTATATTCAATATTCCTTACAGCTGAGGAACAAGCTAATATTGCATGAAATTTTCTTCAAAATCCTTTCAGCAGAATGAAATGATGTCAGAAGTTGCCACAGGGCACTTCATACTAAACGAAACATAAATGTGTTTTGTAATGTGCTTCATCAGCAGCATTTTCAGAAGGCACTGGATCTGTAAAGCTTATAGAGAACAGGGGCTCTAGAGAAGCTGGCTTGACAAGCCTGGTAGGTAACCCAAAGGCTAAGCCCTCATTCCCCTCCTTTCTGGCCCTTGAGCCCCAGCAGGTTGTGAAATCTCCTTTCCCAGCAGTTTTCAAACATAGTTTTCAAACACAGTCAAAACCTTGTGTGACCTGATACAGTTGCCGGGAGTTCTATTTCTAACAGAGCCTAGAGCAGAAGAGCCCTGGATGTCCTTTTCCATCAACATTTCTATAATTAATTTTGTGATACAATTGTCTGTGGATACATAGTGACAGAGAAAGAAAGCACCAAGGAGCAGCACATCTGTGCATACTAAAGGACAGTGCTAGCCCAGAAGCAATTTTTTTCTGGCTTGCTATAAATACATCTGGTCTGAAAGTTAGAAAAAAAGTTTTTAAGCATGAAAAAAGTCAGATTCTGGTACAGTCTTTCATTTGAAGTAAATGAAGTTAAAATTGTACCTAACATTAAAATAGGTCTTCAGAAGCATATGGAACTTGTCTCATGGTATCTTTGGTGGTAAATGACTGAAATTGATTATAATCTGTATAGATAGTTCAGGTTCTGTCAGGGAGTTTATGTGTTGTCCTTTTTGCAAAATAGCATGCAAAAAATAGTGTGCTGGAAATGAGAATAAACCATGCTGTGTTAGTGGAAACACCAAGCTGCCTAACAGGGGATTTGTCAATGCAGACAGTTCTGAAAAGGAAGATGACGAAGATGACCCACATTCAGATTAAATGGGGACAGGGGAAGAATGGGGGCATTAGATGGAAAAGAAGTGCAAAAGAACCATGGCAAATCACAAAAGTAGAGAGAGTGAACTGGGAAACCAGGCTTGACACTGCACAAAGTGGCTCTGGCATTGCAACCTCCTTTCAACCCAGACAGGACACCATCCCATGGAGTATCTGCACCTAGCCAGGGGCTGAACATGTGGGTCACATCACAAGGAACTCCACAGGTGTGTGGGGACTCCACCACACAGGTGTGTGGGTTGATGGGCTCAATCAATGCTGGAACACCCATTTCTTCCACTGGGAGAATGGGGGAGCCACTGTGGAGGATTGCTGTAGACCCACACCTCCTGAGGAGGAAGGTGCACAGTGACCTCTGTGTGTGTGTGCATATGCACATGTGTGTGACTGGAAGTTTTGGAGATTAGTTAAAGAAGAGTACTTAGAAATTTGTAACTGTTTATGAACAGTGAGTAGTAAGACCTCACTATGGTGATATACTTGTTATATTCCTGATATTGATTTTGAATACATATTGCTCTTTGCTGGTTAATTACATGTCATTAATAATTCAATAATACACTTCAATACTGATTCAATTTAAACTGTGTGAGTTAAGAGGCATTCTCCTGCAACAGTGGTCACCTGTCAATTTTCCACACATAGAATTGTCAGTCATAATTCCAAAAACTGATTTCAATCAAAAAAATCTTATTGCTTCTTACAGGTTTTAGATCAGATTTGAAATCATTACCACTGAAAGAAAATGCATGAGTTTAAGAGCCATTATTGGGGGAATGGAATGAGGTGGAGGAAATGTTATTTAAATGTTATTAAATAGTTATTAAAACTATATAGAGTTAATTCCCTCGGGCTCAGCATCAAATTAGTATATTGCTGCAGCTTTTACATTCATGCTAGTTCATGTTTGTCCACATCATAAAGTGTAGCTACCTATTAGAGGTTTTCTTGACATAACTTAAATTTGGCCTTTAAATTTTCATTAAAAACAAACAAACAAACAAAAAAACTTGGAAACAGTTCAATTGAAAAACTAAAGACAACATTTTAAAAAGCATCAAGATATTAAAATGTGCTGCAAAAAGTCTCTAACTGTATAAATATCTTGCTAAATTACTCATGGCTTTTCTCATACCCAATTAAAAATATATATTATCACTACTTTTCTTTATATTTTTAACTTTTCTTTGCCTATGATATAATAGGCTCAAGATAGAAAGCAATTGCTAATTTAAATCATAACTTTACAAAGCAGTGATGCCTCTTTGTTGGCATCCCTCTTTCTCTGAGTCTTGAAGTTTCCACTTAATACATTTCAACTGAGGTAAAAGGAGTGGCTTGTTGTCTGCTTTCTTGTTTTTACATGCTTAGTGAACTATGAATTTGCCTGTTCTTGCCCTAGTCAGTCATTGACTTCCCAGCATTTGTCCGATCCCACTTCATAGGAAGTTTGTCTTGCTTTTATGTGGTGGGGGAAACAGTGTTCAGCCACATTCACTGCTCTCTGCCAAATGTCTCCGAAAAAACAATGGTGCTTTTCATTCTCCGAGACTACGTCTACACTAGCAGGGATGGAAGTGCTTCTGAGCTTCTGGCTCTAGGATGGAATAGACCCTAATTACCATCTGTTTGCATACTGGGACATGACCTGGGCATGCACCAAACCTTCCCTCTTCATGTCCAGTTCTACCCTGAAAAGATAGGTGGCTTCTGCAGCCAAAGGGAAACCAAACAAATCATCATCTGTTGGATCAGGTTCCAGACTATTTACAGAACAATGCAGGCAAAAGGTCTGCAGCTACAACTTTTCTCTCTCTTCAGAAATCAGTGCCTAAACCCTTATATTCCCTGTGACTTTGATGCTAAATGGCAGTTCTTTCATATCTTAGGTTAAATTGAACACTTTGAAGTAAAACACAAAAATGCTTTTACCTGTAAGGCATTAATTACAACTCCAAGGACATGGTCACATGATCTAAAGAAACCAAGTCACTGAAATGTGACAAGTGACTGCTTGTCAGCTGAACCATTGTATCAGACAATGTGTGTGCATTTAGTTTTTCATGTCAATTGTGAAGTGAAACATTCACTTACACTAGAAAATCCAATGAAATGTTACAGACACTGTGAAAAGATGTGTGCACTGCAAATCACCCCACACTTTTGCATTGAAAAGTCAAGATTTAAGAATATTACAGGAATTGGACTAGCCATAGCTCTTCTCCAGAGTGGCCTTCTCCAGATCTTTTTCCCTTTTGTCCAATAGAGAGCTGGAAATTGACTATTTCAAATGTAAACCATTAAAATCCATATCCCCATCCTTTGATTTATTCTTGGATGACTGCCATAATTACATTGTCCCAGTTCAGCAAGCATGATATCCCATATCTATTAACAGACTGCTTGGGCTGAAATACAGACTTCCCAGAACATTTCACAGAATCACAGAATCACAGAATTTCTAGGTTGGAAGAGACCTCAAGATCATCGAGTCCAACCTCTGACCTAACACTAACAGTCCCCACTAAACCATATCCCTAAGCTCTACATCTAAACGTCTTTTAAAGACTTCCAGGGATGGTGACTCCACCACTTCCCTGGGCAGCCTGTTCCAAAATCTAACAACCCTTTCGGTAAAGTTCTTCCTAACATCCCTAAAACTCCCCTGGCGCAACTTAAGCCCATTCCCCCTCGTCCTGTCACCAGGCACGTGGGAGAACAGACCAACCCCACCTCACTACAGCCTCCTTTGAGGTATCTGTAGAGAGCGATAAGGTCGCCCCTAAGCCTCCTTTTCTCCAGGCTGAACAAGCCCAGCTCCCTCAGCCGCTCCTCGTAGGACTTGTTCTCCAGGCCCCTCACCAGCTTCATCACCCTTCTCTGGACTCGCTCAAGAAACCTTGATGTCCTTCTTGACAACCTATTACTGTTATTTATTATGGCCTTTGCACATTATATTAGAACAAATAATCACACTATTTCCAAAACAGCATATTAAAATTAAAAGCTTCAACACTATAAATGGCTTATAAACATTTTATGTCTGTGATTAACTCTTTGAACAGCATCTTCTCTTTCCTGGTTATGAATGTTTTCTGCTTCTCTCCATTTCTTATCACATGTACTCTTTGGAAGATGCCTGCTTAGTTATGCACTTTGCCTTTCCCTCCACTAAGGCAGATCATCTACTGATCCTCTCTCTCTTCTTTTGAAGTCCTAATGTAGTCCCAAAGCTGGAAGAAAAAAGAAAAAAAGAAGAAAAAGAAAAAAAAAAAAAAAAAAGCCTTGAAGAAAACAGGGAGGCCTGTAGCTTGCATTGTCTTTCTATAGCTTGTGTAATGTTTTAGCTGAGGAAGTAAGAAAGAGACAGGTAGCCTTAAGCTAGCAGAAGCAAGGAAGATAAGGGATAAAAGGTAACAAAAATAAGGAAAAACAGCTCCAGAGTGGCCTGTAATAACTTTTTGCTCATTAAGGGTCATTAATGTATTAAAAACCACACCAATCAAAATGATAATATATTCTAGTGTGGGATTTGGTGTCATCCCCCCCAGCTGTTCCTCTGTAATGAGCAAACTCAGTAGAGATAAGGTATGTGAGCTATAATAGGCAATCAAAATTAGCCAAAGATATCGTTTTCACAAGTTTGCTGTGTATAAATGATGGTGATTCGAGTCAGTGGTATGCTTGCTTTGCGAAAGATAACCAAGCAACTGACTCTGAAGAGTTATATAATTAATTAATTAAAAGACCTTCATGTGGATTCCAACTCTGTGTGCTTACTGGCGTGGTGCACTGGGCACAAACCTATAGACAACACTAACTCAAAGTGTAATCTCAACAGTAGTTGAGATCACTTATTTTCTATTTGAATTTATCAGGGAAATCAAAGCTTTAACAGAAAGCTTCAGAGACACTTACATGAACTTGATTCATCAGCGCTTACTAATTATGTTCCTTAATTGTGAGGAGAGAGGAGTTGTTTGTTGCCTGCACAGCTTAAGTGTGTGTGTTTTTTGTTTTGTTTTGTTTTGGGGGGGGTTGTTTGTTTGTTTGTTTTTTTCTTCTAACGCTTTTCACTAAAGATGACTTGTAAGTATTCATATGTTTTTAAGTCAAAACCGAACAGCGCCATTATTTCCCCCCCCCCCATTATTTATTTATAACATTATAATAAACATAGAAAATTTATAATATTAATTATTATTTGTTAGAGGTATTCTGAAAAGATGTGGTTTGTTCATTTATTCTGCTCTTTGCCTTTATCAAAGAAAGAATAGCTTTATCTTTCCTGATTTATGTGAATTTCCATCAAGAAGTTGGAGGGCCCCTTCCAGCCCCTGTGGTGCTGGAACTAGTATCATGGTGATTTTCTTTATGCCACTTTTTTAACTAAGCTCTGGAGTTAAAGAAGTGAGTGGAATTGACTTCAAACAATTACAATATAAGAATTACTGATGCTCTGCTTAAGTACATTTTCAATTAACTGATGTAAAGAAACTCAGGCAACAGTTTTACTATTTTGAAAACCAATATTTATATTTTTAGGTGTTGGGGACATTTCTTGGCTCAGTGGTAATCTTTAATACCTTTAGATTAGGAAAAATTCTCTGTTTGTGGTACTTAATATATTTTCACTTCTGTCTTGTGATGACCATAGGTTACAGGTTTTTTTTCCATAAATCACCATATTACATGTATATTTATCATAGAAAACAATTTTAGTAAGTAGTATGGTGGAACCGGAAAAAACCTGTTATGACAGAGGTGTGAAACAAGATTTTAGGCTTGTCAAGGGATTTTTTTTAACTCTTTGCAGGTCCTGTTCACGTGGTTACTTTACTCACTAGTCACAATAGCACATCTGAACAGTCATGTCAGATGACTGTGGCATGATCATGGCAGATGATCATGGCAGATGGCTGTGGAAGTGGTGCATTCCATGCTTTCTCTGTATACAAATGTTTTTATTTTCTTTTCCAAAACTTTTCCTAGTTTTGGAAAAACTATATATGTAGTTTTATACAGTTTTATATATATTCTAGCCAATATGCTAATCTCCTGAATTTTGTTACCCCATTTTCTGTCCAAGGTTTTGTCAGCCCCAGTTATCTTTTTCCTGATTTAATTTTCTGATCTTTATTTCCTGACTTTCATGACAAGCTTTGGCATCAAATTGAGTTTTGTGTAACTGGAATAAAATTTTTGTAAATGAATCCAATCATCAGTCATTTAAAGCTATACTGACCTATAGCTTTGTCTTGCTTTTCTTAAGTCTAGAATAATTAAATGTCCCGAGATGATAATTTTCTTTACGGAACTCCTTTATTTTTCCTAGTCTTCTTTGAGATATCTTTTTTCTCCTTCTCCTTTTCTAAGAAGCTTATTACCTTAGAAAACCAAATAACTTTCTAAATGTTTCTCTAATGTTTACTCATTTTCAAAATTAAGTCTAGCACATTGTTACAACTACACTGTTTATCTAATACATCTGTTGGATTCAAACATAAACAGCCAGGGGAACTATGACCATTTCTGCAGTCTATGTGTATGTTACCTATAAAACACTCTCTGGCTATTGGCAGATGGCTCCTAGCCAGAATACTAACATCCTACTGTAAAGTACTTACCTATGTGCTACGTCTTTAAGTTCATCTTCATTAAACCTCATAGTTCTAGGTGTTCACATTGTAGATTCTTAATGTTGAATTGAGAAAATTTTCCTCAGTTTTGACAGCATTATTGAAAGGAGAATACTTCTAGATGAATCTCAAAAAATAATTTTTGAAGCCTGACATTGCAATTGTTTAGTTAAATCAGAAGTCCCTCAGTAAGATGGAGTATCTTCAAAGCAACCTCAAGCCTGGACTGGAGATATTTTATTGTGGATTATATGGAGGAATGAGGATGATGACAAAGGAAAGCCATATGACAAAATCTCAATAAAGATTCCAAGTAATCTACTCATATCTATTCTCAGGAGTTACATATTTTCTATTCTTCACCTTAGTGACTTCACCTTTAAAATAAAAAAAAATCTCAGTGGTACATATTTAGTTCTTTTATTTCCCCAAATCATGAATCACACAATAGCATCATAGAATGTTTTGAGTTAGAAGGGACCTTTAAAGATCATCTAGTCCACCCCTCTGCCATGGGAAGGGACATTTTCACTAGATCTGGATGCCGGCAGCCTGATAACACCTGGCCTTGAACACTTCCAGGGATAGGGCATTCACAGCTTCTCTAGGCAATCAGTTCAGGTGTCTTCCTGTCTTCACAGTAAAGAATTTATTCCTAATATCTGATCTAAATCTATTCTTTTTCAGTCTAATACCATTACCTCTTGTCCTATCACTACACACCCTGATAAAGAGGTTTTTTTTCCCATGTTTTTTTTTTTCAAGCTTGTTTTAGGTATCAGAAGGCTACAATAAGGTCTCCCTGGAACCTTCTCTTCACTAGGTAAAATAACACCAACTCTCAGCCTGTCTTCAAAGGCAAGGTATTCCATCCCTTTAGTTATTTTCATGGTCCTCCTCCAGACCTGCTATAATAAGTCAAATTCTCTCTCCAGAGCTGAACACAATATTCCAGGTTGGGTCTCCCAAGAGCAGAGTAGAGGACAACAGTCACCTCCCTCAACCGGCTAGCTACACTTCATTTGACACAACCAGGATATGGTTGGCTTTCTGGGCTGCAAGTGCTCACTGGTGCAAGTGCTTATGTCCAAGTTTTTATCCACCAGTACTCTGAAGTACTCTCTTTGCAGGGCTGTGCTCAATCCATCCATTCTCCAGTCTGTACTGATGTTTGGGTTTGCACCGACCCAGGTGTAAGACCTTGAACTTGGCCCTGAACTTCACAAGGTTCACATGGCCCTACTTCTCAAGCCTGTTGATGTCCCTCTGGGTGGCATCTATTCCTTCTACTGCTCTGCTCTGTTTGGTGTCATTCACAAACTTGCTGAAGATGTACTTGATCCCATTGTAGGTATTAAATAATACCAGTCACAATAAAGACCCTAAATTTATACCCCTAAATAAAGACTCTAAATTTAGAGGTCCAAAGCATCACCTGAATGTAAAGCTTTTTACTTTAATAGCAGTAAACCAGTAACTCTGAACAAAGTGTTCTGACTTTTTTATGAATGGAAGGAGGGGGTTATATTTTAACAAATTCTAGCTCACTTCTGGTTAAGTAGTAAGGTGTTGCCACATTGCTAGTAATTTTTCAGGCTGCTTATGTTTCAAAAGAGTTATGCACGACAGAGCTTTTGTTATGCTATTCCTAATGGACATTTGAATGTATTCAAACATTTTAATTGCTTTGGAAATAAAGTACTTATTCAGTTTAAGGTATTAATTCACACCTGAAATCACATCCTTATCCTTGTTTCCATGTTGTAAACACCAGACCTAGGCTACCATGGGGAGCCTGAAAGCTCAGACAGGACCACAGTCCCTGCCACTGATTCCAGGAGTTTATCAAGATGAGCATTTGGACAATCTTTGAAGAGCCAGGGGAAGCACATTGGAAATTGCTTTTTCCTCATGTACTGTTGCTAAATAATGATGATTTTTTAATTGCTCAGTCTCCTCTTCTATATCATTATGAATACTCCGCTTATACCATGTATATGATAAGATACAGTGCCATGACTTTTCTGACCACTAGAAGACTGTAAGTCCTGTAAATCAGTTGAGTTATAAAATAGGAGAAGTGTTTTTGTTTATTTTTGTTTGTTTGCTTTTCAGAATGGCTGTTACACCTTTTTGATGAAATAATATTTAGTAACAAGTATCTTGAAATAATTCCTAAATTATTTTTTTCTTTAGTGCTCCTGTATTACTCAGATGAATCAATATTCAGGATGCCAGTATGCCAAGGTCAATTTAAAGCCATATATGCTTGTGGAAAGTTGAAATATTTTACATATATAAAATGCTCTTAAAAGTGATGTGATTAAATCCACAGTATTTCATCCCACTGTCGGTCAAAATTTCAGCTTACAGCTATACCCTTGTGGGACTAATTTATTTTCAATTAATTTTTAAACTGAGCATGACCTGAAATCATTCTGAATCACTGATGGGCTGGGGGGTGGAACATGGACATTAGGAAGCAAGTCATGCTTTATATTCTAACATACTCTTTATATTCTTTATATTCTATAACAAGCTTTATACAACAAACAAATTTGGAAAGATTTCATGTTCTCTAGAATTATTATGTTTTCTCCCTTATAATGAGTGCAACAGCTATTCAGATGGAAAATATGTGATAAACTTAGAAAGAGACAAAATCTCTCTTGAAATGTGAAGACAAGGTAAAACATACTAAGGAACAAACAGAGCTTCTCCCTTTACACAGAAGGAGCCATCTACCAAACAAAGAAATGCCCATTATGCACAGGGTACGGATAGACTTTTCATTTCAAAAGGCCAATTCTCATTGACATTTCTAAATTACACAATTTAAAAATTATCATGCCTTCTATAACACAAGTAAACTGGGATATTTTAGAAACTGTACCATGGATTTATCAAGAGACTTCTTAGTGCTGACTGTCAAATGAAGTCTCAGGATCCTGAGGGCTCTGGATGTTAATAATGCCAGCAGCCCACAGAGGGAGGGTTTGGTTATAGAGGAAATGCATCATTGAATGGAAACACATTTCCAAGAGTTGCTATATGTGAAAGATTTTTCTCCAAGAAATAAACCATCTAATGGTTTACATGTAATGTTTCCATTTGAACATTCAGAGCTACTTCTCCTTCTCCCTCCTTCCCCCCATGCTTGCTTTTCCCCTCTGCTAAGAGGGTAATATCAAAGTCATGTAAGAGATTTGAAGGCTTAACATTTACTTGTAGGAACTGAATGTTAATGTGATTTTTTTTTTTTTAATTCAGGAGAAAGAGAAAAATATTTTCCTTATTAGGTTAAAAAAAAAAAAAAAGGAAACAAAAATAGAAAAAAAAAAAAAAAAGAAAAACCAGCTGGGAATATCAAGAATGTTATGTTGCAACATTGAAAGTTACAGAAAATACAAACAAACAAACAAACAAAAACTTTCTTTTTAATTTATTACGAAAAAAATATTTAAGATCTTTTCTTTAATTACATGCAGTAGATCAAGACCAGGGTCAGCGTCTGTCTTCATTTATTGGATCGCTCTGTGCGCCAAAGCAGTAGGATATGTTTGGAGTTATTCCCTCACAAATAACAGTTATTTGGCAAATAGCATGTCCAGACATTTTCCCACTTCACTGGTGCCATAGACACTTAGCAGCATGTTCTGCTCTCCAAAATATTGTTTTGCTATCTCTCCTGAATATCAGTTTTCGGTTAGGGAACGCAGGTCCCAGAAATGTGTCTTTTCATCCAAAGTGAAGTTATTTCCAGTTATTTCCCTGTTATGTTCCTTTTTGTTGAGAATACAGATATTGACAGTTACTCTTTTGTTGCACTGTGCATGCTTTTTATGTTAGAATAGTTAAAATTCTTGGAAAAGTATTCAAAAGCACGTTTTATTTTTGTATCTTTCTGTTACATTTGTCCTAAAATGTTTCCTAGTTTTGTAGTTTGTAAAAATACCTGTTTGCAAATAAAAAATTTGAAAGTGCTTCCTACTTATACTTCCTACTTATTTGTTATACTTTTGGAATCAAAAATGATTCCAAAGTATAACAAATTCACGTATTAAAAGCCCACTTTTATGAGTCCAATAAATGGTCATCACTTCCTAATTAATAGTCAGTTCTGGTCAGCTATTATTCTAAGATGTATTATATGAAGTAAAAATAATATTCACATTTTTTAAAGCACTAGGTAAAGTTATCTTGAAAAAAAAAGTAATTGAATCAAAGTAGCATAGCCATGCTCAAAGTTCAGACAAATATCTCATTTCTCTCTGAATTACAGAAGAGCCTGTCTACCTCCCAGTGTTACTGAAACCACGCTGTATTTCCAGATGTGAGTTAAATTGTGTTTTCCAAATTCTTAGAAGCTCACCTTGGCCCTATCTAGCTGTTCACGGAGACCAGGTGTGAGTCCTGCCCCCATGACTGTGTAGGTTCTTTTTCAAGTGAAGATATAGATATACCTAGAGGGACCATATAAACCTCTACAGATACCTGAGTGGACAATGTAAAGAGGATGGGTCCAAACTCTTCTCAGTAGTGGCCAGTGACAGAACAAGGGGTAATGGTTGTAAATTGAACCATGGGAGGTTTCATTGCCAAATGAGGAAAAACTTATTTATGGTTCAGGTGACAGAACACTGGAACAGTCTGCCCAAAGAAGTTGTGGAGTCTCCTTTGGAGATATTCAAAATCCACCTGGATATAATCCTGTGTAACATGCTTTCTGTGTCTCTGCTTGAGCAGGGAGGTTGGACTAAATGATCTTCAGAGGTCCCTTCCAACCTCAACCATTCTGTGATTCTGTGACTTACAGCTCCCTGAATATTTAGGGAATAAGAGCACAAGTCATTCTAATCCAGCAGTACAAGCACAGCTCTAGAATCCAAACTATGAAATATGCCAGAGCAGAACCTAGAAGTTCCTACATGGCAATCCTATGTTCACCTTCAAAAAATTACAGTGTAAGGACCAAAAAGTTGCTCTTGTTTCATGTCAATACAAAGTGACATCATTTTATTGTTTTCTTTCTTGTAATTTTCTCCTTTCATGTATGCTGGTCTGGCATGGAATGCAGGTACAGTGAATGATAGTTCTGTTTCAGCCTCTGGTATTTAATTTATAAATCACACACATTTTAATAATATTATTTAATCTGAGAAGAAACAAAAAAAAAAAAAAAAAAAAAAAAAAAAGTATCCTGAATCATATTGATGAAAATAACAGTTTCAAATTAATGTTACTAAAGTCAATAAAAATAAGTGAGAATCAGTATATGGCTAGCGTCAAAGACATGAGAAACTAGAGGCCTACAGTCTGGCCTCAGTAGTGATAACTTCTTGAAAATTAATTTATTTAGAGGAGATATGTATAATTCTTCATGTTTCATTATACTCGCAGGCACATGACCTGCCACTATAATTTGTAAGTGAGCATGATGTCATTTTAATGGCAGGGAAATTCAAAATTCAAAAGTAAATGCCTACTATAAAAGAGCTATTAAATATTACTTAGCAATTATGGTGTGATTTTCTACTTCAAAGCCCTTCACAAACAGTCTCTAATAAATTTGCATAACCTCTCTGTGAGAAGACGGAGGTGTATCATTGCCTTCTACAGGCACAGAGCAGAGAAGTGACTTGCCCAAGGCTACAGAGGCCACAAGCATCAAAGCCCCAGTTAGTACTCAGGACTTGATGACAGCCAGACATAGAGCTAGATTGTTACATCAGGCTCCCAGACTAGCAGGTGCCTTTACAAAGTCTTCAGTTCCTTTAAGTAAAGTTTACTATTGATAGCTTGGCCTTAACTGCCAAGCTGGTGCCTACTCCAAGTTATTTTATTGTCTTGGTATATGAGTGTCTGGACTGGGATCCCCAGTACCGGCAACCTGCAGCCCCAGGTCTCTTTACAAAAGAGCACTCAGGAAAACAGTACATACCACAGTCTCATCTTGGTAGTCTGTCAGGATGTAAACTTACATGTGCATTCAGACCCAGGAATTTGGAAACACTCCTATTTCCCCCAATTTAGACATCTTCCTTGCCATGGTGTTAGCAGTATAGTAAAAAATGAGCATTGTAGCAACTTGACTCTTCTGGGGTGTCAGGAGGCATGTATTTAAACGAGCAGTTAATGGTGAAACCCATCATCTCTGCACAAGTTTTCATTTATTTATGTTTTTAATACCAAAGCACTCTTTTTTTTGGCATATCTCACTGACCTGTAAGACCAGATGCCAATTGTCATGCATTTAGTGAGGCCTACCTTGATTGTTTGAATTCCCCTGTTCCAATGATAGTGGTTGCTATTAAGATCTCAACAGTCACTAGTTGCAAAGACTTTGTAATTTTTCTGTGCCTACAATAGAAAGAACATAACCACTTTGAAAAGGAACAAAATATCTCACTGTGCTAGATATTAATAACTATACCTTATTTTTTTTCAAACTTACAGTAGCAATACCTTCAGGTATAGAGAGGTACTCTGAGTCAGATTGATCTACTTATCTGATGATCTTGAGGATAGAAGACAACATGTCAACTTTGTTAATAATTTAATAATTCATTACCCTTCATTAGGGAATATTTTTATAAAATATTCCCTTCATTAGGGAATATTTTTATAACGATCATTTGAATGCAAACAATGTATTAAAAAGCAAATAAAGACTTGTTTTGAATTACTTTGGAACGGTCAGATACGTAGCTTCTTTCTGATAAATATTAATTAAAATACACAAATGAATTTTGGATTTTTTCATTTGTCTGCCAGATATTTCTTGACTTGTAAGAATACTTCAGATCCATCTGATTTTATTTTATTTTATTTTATTTTATTTTATTTTATTTTATTTTATTTTATTTTATTTTATTTTATTTTATTACAAATTTGAGAAACAAGTAAAATTTTAGTCAGAATTTATTTCTACTTCAGAAGTTTTAAACTGATTTCAAAATTATCATTATCAAGCAATTGCAGAAGAGATGCCTGAAATAATGTGGGCTATCAAGGACATGCTATGCTGATTTAATGATTAGTTCTTACCAAGAAAAAATGGTCATGATGTAGATTGTGTATGATAAAATTATGGATAGTTATTAATATTGGTGCTATAACACACATTCCCAGACTATTCTGTGGTTTACTTTCACTATATATGTACCACAGGAGTATTTCATAATTCACGCATTAGCAATCTCTTTACAGGAATAATGCAAATTTATGCTTTCAAAAATATGCTCTGTGTGACCAGATGCCTAAGTATTATTATCTTTTTATAACATTTGCCTTCATTCTAGTGAAATCTAAACTGGAAAATCCTGGAGCAGCTCAATAACTCATCTGCCTCTCCAGACATACCCTTCCAAACTTCTGGAATTCATCTCCTACACTGGAAGACTGAATAAACAGGCCCAAGAGGGCTCACAGCATGGCTCTACAATAAAATGTTTGACTTGAGTTAGGACATCTGGGAACAGTTTGGGGACAGCTTCAGGTCTGGAACTATCTATTTGAACTAAAGTAATTTTGTTTGGCAGTTTGGGTCTTGATTTGAACTTTGCTTTCTGCCAGCTGAGTAAGTCTACTCATGGCTGGGTGTACTGCGGCATCTGTGGTTTGCAGATGTATGTTCTTGATCCCTCTTCACTGACACACCCTGTATTGTCTTCCTCACTTGGAAGACAGCTAAGCTTTTTGCTAAGCATGAGAGCTTTTAGAAATATAATCTTTATTTTCATAAAGTAATATAAAATTTATGGATTAAGGTCAGCATTTCCTCTAAAATATTTCAGTTTCTGGACCATCCATGCCACGGGTAAACCTTATTAATTTCCCAACCATGTTAAATTTTCTAATATTTCATTAAATGGTGAGTAAACGTTCTTGATCCTCTTGTCTATACTGTTTCCATTTTGTCAAATTCATTTTTTCTAGTAGTGCATTATAAGTAAAGTTGGTTGTGTGTTTTATACTCCATTTTAACTGTATTTTTAATACGGTTGTAAAAAATCAAAGTAGGGAAAGAAGAGTTTGGAGGGAACCTAGAAATGGATACAACCTGTGTCTATTTTTTATTTTACATAACCAGGTTCTACAGCATTAACATGGAACACTCCTTTGTTTTCATGAGAATCAGAGAAGAGGAAGAAATTATTATTCATATAATTAACCATCTGTATACAGATTTATCTACTAAGTGTCTATTGAGTTTGCTGGTTGGGGTTAACTATGGGCCAACATGTATCCACTGAAATTGAGATCCTCAATGGCATTGAAAACAATAAAAATTGGACCCTAAACTGATTGAATATCTAATGAGAAATGCTCAAATGCTCAAAATGTAACCCTAAATTAGACTGATATATGACTGAGAAAAAATCTTATTTCCTTATGAATTATACACATAAGGGTGCATCATTAGATTGCAGAAAGCAGAATATTGAGAATCCTTAGTCTTCTGGAGTACAGAGAGGGTCTTGTGGGAGACATGGCAATTGGCAGCCATCTTGGTCATAGTGACCATGAAGTGGTTGAGTTTAGAATTTATGGTGACAGAAGGAAAACTGCCACCAAAACTTCAGCCCTGGATATGGGGAAAGCAGAGTTCAGGCTGCTCAGGGAACTAGTCAGCAAGGTCCCCTGGGAAACTGCTTTTGAAGGCATTTGCATCCATCAGTGCTGGTCAGTCTTTAAGCACTGCCTCCTAAAAGCACAAGATCAGGCAATTTCAGAATATCAGTAGTCAGGCAGGCGGGGCAGAAGGCCGGCCTGGCTGACCAGGGATCTTCTACTGGGGCTTAGGCGAAAAAAAGAAAGTGGAAGGAGGGTCAGGTGACGAGGAAGGAATACAGGGATGCTGTTTGTGTTTGCAGGGAGAAAATTCATGTGGCCAAAGCCCAACTAGAGTTGAAGCTGGCCATGTCTTTGGGAGACAACAAAAAAAGTTTTTTTTAGATATGTGAGCAGAAAAAGGAGAACCAAAAAACACATAGGTCCTCTACTTGATAGGGAAGGTCTCTTCACAGACAATGAATGACATTGGCAAAGCAGAAACATTTAATGCCTTCTTCGGCTCTGCCTTCAACACTGATGATGGGCTTTGGGACCCAGGGTGCCTGGAGCTGGAGGACCATGATGGTGGGAATGACAAACTTCCAACTGACCCTGAGCATGTGCAGGAT
Organism: Aythya ferina; assembly: GCF_964211825.1. Taxonomy (NCBI): domain Eukaryota; kingdom Metazoa; phylum Chordata; class Aves; order Anseriformes; family Anatidae; genus Aythya; species Aythya ferina. The sequence continues at coordinate 75,714,443 of NC_140296.1, forward strand.
TTGCTGCTTCACCTGGATCCATACAAGTCCATGGGTCCAGATGGGATTCATCCCAGGGTGCTTAAAGAGCTGGCTGACATCATCGTGGGACCTCTCTCAATTATTTTTCAATGATTTGGGGAATCTGGAGAGTTCCCAGTAGACTGGAATCTAGAAAATGTTGTGCCAATTTTCAAGAAGGGTAAGAAATAAGACCCTAGCAATTACAGGCCTGTCAGTCTCACGTCAGTGCCTGGTAAAATTATGAAGATGATTCTTGATGTTATTGAAGTGCACCTGGGGGACAATGCAGCCATTGGTCCCAGACAATATAGGCAGGTAGGTCCTGCCTAACAAATCTGATTTCCTTTTATGAGAAGATCAGCCATCTAGTCGATCAAGGGAAACCAGCTGATGTGATCTTCTTGGACTTCAGCAAGGCTTTTGACACAGTTTCCCATAGGATCCTACTGGACAAAATGTCCAGCATACAACTTAACAAAAACATCATGCGATGGGTGAGCAATTGGCTGACGGGCAGAGTTCAAAGGGTTGAGGTAAATGGGGCCACATCTGGCTGGTGGACAGTCACTAATGGAGCCCTCAAGCCTCCATTTTAGGTCCAGTCCTCTTCAATGTTTTTATAAATGATTTGGATGTAGGACATGAAGGTGTTCTGAAAAAATTTGCCAATGACACCAAACATGGAGGAGTTGTGGACATGGATGAGGGTGGAAAGGCCTTGCAGAGATATCTGGACAGATTGGAGAGCTGAAGTCTAACCAAAGCAATTGCCAGGTCCTGCACCTGGGACAGGGCAACCCTGGCTTTACATACAGACTGGGCATCGAGACGCCAGAGAGCAGCCCCGCAGAGAGGGATCTGAGGGTTGTGGTTGACAGAAAGTTGAATATGAGCCAGCAGTGTGCCCTGGCAGCCAGGAAGGCCAACCATATCCTGGGGTGCATCAAGCACGGCATTGCTAGTCGTTCGAGGGAAGGGATTGTCCCGCTCTACTCTGTGCTGGTGCGGCCTCACCTCAAGTACTGTGTGCAGTTCTGGGCACAACAGTACAAAAAGGACATTAAACTGTTGGAGAGTGTCTAGAGGAGAGCAACAAAGATGGTGAAGGACCTAGAGGGGAAGACATATGAGGAGCGGCTGAGGCCACTGGGCCTGTTCAGCCTGGAGAAGAGGAGGCTGAGGGGGGACCTCATCACAGTATACAAATTCCTTGTGAGGGGGGGTGGAGAGGCAGGTGACCTACTCTGTAAACACCAGTGATAGGACCTGCGGGAACGGTGTTAAGCTGAGGCAGGGGAAGTTTAGGCTGGACACCAGTGAAGTAGTCACTGCACTAAGCCTGTCTGAATTTAAGAAGAGATTGGACTGTACACTTAGTCACATGGTCTAAACTGGGTAGACCTGTGTGGTGTCAGGAGTTGGACTTGATGATCCTTATGGGTCCCTACCAACTCTGGATACTCTATGATTCTATGATTCTGACTCCATAGGTATAATGTCTGATTTATACAGAAATGTTTTAGTTTTCATTTTCTAAAAAAACACTGCATTGAAAATGTAGTAATTATCATAATGTGATTTGACATGGAAGAAATTTAAAACAGATCTGATTTTCATTTTGCTACACATGTTTTACAGCAGTTTTATTCTTCGAGGTTTTATAGGATTACTTCTACTATATAGTACTGTGAAGGAGAAAAGAGCCTGACCTTTCAAGTATGTTATCATTCTGATGAAAAAGATTCTTTATTTCTCATCATAGTTTACAGGACACCCATATCAATCTAACTTTTACTGCATATGATATTTTCTATTGTTTTACAGAAAACAAAATGTAGTGGACATTTGTCCTTGATGCAAATGTACTGAAGTCAGTAGCAATGAGATTCATCTGTCTTAAGTAAACATGTATCACTGAACCAATTTATATTAAACAGCTTTTATAGGCAAAAGAATGAAAGACACTTTTGTAGTGTGGGAATTGCTTCATCTCAATATAAGATTAATTTAATTGCAGACCTCTCAAATTAGATCACATGAGTCCTGACCTTGGAGTCATAGAGTATGATGCTTTGTATCAGGTCCATCTGTGAAGAGTGAGTGGGAAAACTTATGTTATGCCTGTAAAATGGCATCAGACTCTTCATGACTGAATATTTAAGACCAGCTGTAGGGAATCAGAGCAAAGTGCTGCAGATCACTCAGCCTACGTATATCACTGGCAATTTTTTTCATTATATATTTACATGAGCTATGGATGCCCAATGCAGCTTTACTTTTTGGAACACCTCAGGTGGTAAGTTTAAAATCTAGTGAGACATACATTAGCCATGCCCTGAATGTGATACCCATTAAATCATAACTTGAATATATCTCACTAAATGCACTTTGCTTGCTCTTGAGTCATTTCAAATTACAAGAACACTTCCATAATTTATCAAGCTTTTTTTTTTTTTTTTTTGTGTGTGTGTGTGTGTGTGTCTGTCTGTCTGTCTGTCTGTCTGTCTTTACTCAAAATGTCAGATACAACTTTCTCTTTCCCAGAGCTCACTTCTGGAAAATTTCAGGTCCAAAAATAATAATACCATATACATAAAGCATTGTCATAGTAGGAATTGCTATTCTGTCTTACACGTAGATGACACATGAAAAGGCAGCCAGCACACTGTGAGCCTACCTGACAGAAGAATTAGTTGCTGACATGAACTTTAGACAACAGTCCAGCATGATTATTTTTCCACACTAAACTGTATAGATAAACCTTCATATGAAGTTTAAAGTTTGATGAATAATTATGTTTTGTAACACACAGTGTCTAAGAATCATTATTCTTATAATGTGTGCTACTGTGGGACACAGACACTTCTTTCCCAAATAGTGGTCCCTTATTGCTTAGGTACGCATAAACTCCTTCAGAAATCTGAGAGAAGCACTGGAAAGTGGGAGTAGGTTGCAAGCTGTAGACCCACACAGGAAAATTATATTTCCATCTCTGCAAAAACTGCCATAGCAAATGCATGGTCTCTCAATTCAGAGCATTTTTTTCATATTTCCCCTTTGAATGAGATATGTTCAAGCAGCAGTGCTAGAATAAGTACCAGACAGAAAACAAGTAGAAGAAAACCTATTTGAGCACAGTGGGCAGGTAAAGCGCTAAGATGTTGGCTCCAGAAATGTTCTTCCAAACTCTTTCCTGTGCAACATGCCCCCAGGAAGGGAAATATCCTTTGCCTTATTGCTCTCAATGGCTCTGTGTAGCTTAACATAGGTATACACATTCATGATGGCTGAAACAACCCGTAACAAAAAGTGTACGTATACAAAAATTAAATTGAAGACTTCTCCAAAACTTATTTATATCCTCATTGTTACCAAATTAAAGTATTTTTCAAAAACTTTGAGATAATTTCATGTTGACACGAGGAGTTACTGCTTATGAAGCAGTCTATGAATATGTCTTCTGAATTACAAGTTAAAATTATACTATTTTTCCTTTTCAAAAGGGAATACAAATGCCAACAACAAAAGAATCTGTTTCAAACTCAGTTCTTTATATCTAAGGCTGCATGATTCTTGCCAAAAGAAAGTCCATTACAGAATATTTTGCTCTGCTTTGGGAAAAAGTACAAATACTATCAATACATATCAATTAAAAATATAATTAAAATATAATCTCAATCCATTTTGTAATTTTAGTCTAAAATACATCCCCACAGATAAATATTTCCCCACATAACAACCAGTCACTCAAATGTGTATGTTTTTCCCAGACTAATTATACTGGCATTTGATATATACATGGATCCTTCTCTCATCAGAAATTCTGAGGAATTTCCGATGAAGCTGCCAAACATATAAGCAATCAACTCCAAAGCCCAACTACCCAGTACATTTCAGATCCTTGGGAACTGGAAAAAAAATAATTTTACTTAAATGAATGTCAGTTTATGTTTGAAGAATAAAGATTTAATTATATATACACACATTAATTTTCAGATTTATAACTGATGTTTTAATCATCTCCAGTTTGCAATGGACTTACTAGGAGTAAGTTCAATCCAAAATTCCAGACTGAGACAGCCACAAATTAGGGGAAAGTTTAGACTTTAGTCCACAAACCTCTGATGCATTCAGAAGAATTAATGCTTGGATTATGCTCATAGACATTTCATTGGCAATTTTAATTTCCTTTCCTTTTTGAAAGAGATCAGATGGGATGAGGACATTTCTTGAATTCTCCATTCGTCTCCCAGTTTGGATTTATAGCTGTAGGTCTGCACACTGTTGTGTGGAATGCCCTTCATAATTTTAAGGGGAACTGGTTACCAGATAATTTAGTACCCATCAAAGATGGTATTAAAATGCTTGATTTGCAGACATGGCTTATCCATTTGATTTGGCTGTGTCAGGCTCCAAAATAGGAGAACATTTTGAATAGAATACTTTTTCCTCTTTTTTTTTTTTTTTTTCCCTTCATTTATAAATGAATTTTGTTCTAAAGAATTAAAAAGTTAAGACAAAAGAAACAGGTTTCTAACTTTTTTCTTTTTTTTTTTTTTTAATATAAAACACGATTAGACTTAGATTTGTCCTTGAAAAGATAGATAAAGCCAAAGACAATACATAGACTGAAAAGACATTGACTTGTACCGTGTTGTATTGCTTTGTGATGAATGTTTTTACTTCTATATAACTTCTCATAAATAAATTAATTAAAACATTAAAAAAGTAAATAAATACAATCATTTTCAAAGTCTGGGTTCAGTTAATGCATAACAGTATTACAATGATGTATTTCTGCTTATTATTTCATTCTCTGCAACATCTTTTTAAAAAGGCTCATTATTATGATTGCAATGTAGCCTGGAAAATGTGTTCAGTATGTAGCAGCTAAAGTAATATCTTCCCAAGTTTACAAAACACAAAAGTTAACCTATGATTTTCAATAAATGCTACCTCATACCCTCATATACAAGCAGATTTGAGTTGTGATAGCCCATTGATGTACTGATTGTAACAGTTTTACAATTAAGGAAAGGAATCTTCAATATGTATTTGATTACTGCAAAATCTTAACCTCTTCCTGCCACATACTAACCTGCTGTGTTGATTGATGTGTCTTATTTATTTGATCAGTTGTTATTTCTCAAGACTGAATCTCTGACAATATTTTTTTTCTTCTAAGTGAGCATATACAAGAGATCTATATCTAACATATGACTTCATGTGAACTCCAAAGACTGCAGATACATTAATGATTCTTTTATTGTTACTGAGTAAATAGATTACAGTTATTACTGATTATGAGTTATTACTATACAGGATTACAGTTTTGTTTTCAAAAAGTTGTGAAGATTTTCTTTGAAACCTCAGTGACAGACACAAAGACTGTAAGATAAAATGAAAAAAAAAATACAAAAAGAAAAGAAATATTGTCAGAAACAATGCACCTAGACATTAAAACTCTCTTATTTGAAAAAAAAAATAATAATAATAATAACAATTCTAACTTGGTGTTCCTGCTTTTGTGAAGATTTTTTTGAAAAAAAAAATGGAAAAGAATCTTTTTAAAATATATTATTTTAGTAAAATGTGGGTTTTTGTTTTGTTTTGTTTTGTTTTGGGTGAAATTTATGTTTAATCAATCTCTATGTTTTGTAACTCAATTTTGCATTTGGTCCTTTCAAAAACACATGCTGTAAGCCTGATGGGACAGATAATCCCATAGTCAGTTTTCTAAGGTTTGAAAAACTTCTAAATGATAACTAGATATAAAAAACTTTTTCAAATATTGAACGTTGCAGAAATAAAATTTTAAAAACTGTATTGATATTACGCTAATTTCTAATCATGTTATTTCCCCAGAAATACCTTTTTACCATAGAGGCAAGACAAGAGTTACCAACATTTTTATTCTTATTATTACTTTTATTTTGTTTTTATTTTTAATCTACCTGGAATATTTTTATTTGAACTTTATTACTTCAATCTCCTCTTTCTAGGAAAAAATGTTAAATAATTATATGTATTTAACTATAATATGCATTGTGGATTTATGGAATATCCCTATCAGAAAAATATCCACAGTGCAAGTGGAAAAATATTCACAAGGGCGAAGTTACAAATGATATATGAATTTGTCAATGGAACAATTTTTTATCTTGAGAAGGCATGGCAACTTTTTTTTTATGCAACTTTTTTTTTTAATTTTTTTTTTCCTTAAGAACTGGGAGACAAGGAATAGAAGAGAAAATATTTTCAATTTTAAGCTTCAATTAGTCTTAATTTTAAGAAAAAATGCTGCCTGTGAACACCTCTATTATGGATGTAAAACAGAATAGAAAAGTTTTATTAAATTCTGTAACACCACTAAGTTCTAGGACTGTCATAATATTCCCATTAAATATTATATATTATATATATATGTGTGTGTGTGTATATATATATATTATATATATTTATTATATAAATATTATCCCAATAAATAAATAAATAAACTATCAAAGAAATCTGTTGTAGATTGTTTCCATGAATGCATGGAAATGCATATTTTTCTCTGCAATTGAAATCTTATCTAGAAAACTCTGAAAATCAGTTGCTACTTCTCAAAACACTGACCAACAACTGGTGACAGTTGCAAAAAGATGGGAAAAATCTTTTTTCCAAATACTTTTTAAGACTAATGGTATATATTTTTTCCTTATTTACACCAAAAAACATAAAACTAATGGTGGTTTCTCTCCTCTGAGACATTTATTCCTAACTTTATGATTAATTTAGTTAAATACTTCGTTTCTACTATTTTGGTAAGCAGCCACTAATATGGTTTCAATTGAGTGCCTCAAAAAGACATCATTTGGGAAGTCAGTCATTTTTGTAAAGTGCATGTGCTCCATTTGTGAGCCATGATCTTACTTTATTTACTTGTATAGGTCTCTTTTATACTTGATGACAGCTAGCATCACTCTGATATCAGGGCCCAAACCCTGGGGCCAAAATTAAAAAAAAAAGTGAAAAGGTTGCAGTTAGGCATGGCTTGACGTTGTGATTTATCCTCTTTTCTAATGTATTCCAAGTTATGTATCTTTTCAGCTATTACAACAAAGATTTAAATTGAAGGAGACTGTGGCTGTCTTTTAGTAAAGCAAGAGTTCCATCAGGTTTTACACAATAGGTGTTTGTAATTTTTCAAAACTTTAAATTTAAAATTTAAAATTTAAAGTTTCAAAAACTTTAAATTTAATTTTAAATGCAGATATGCCAGCCTTTTGAATTTTTTTAGAAGCAACAAAGAACAGATGTTTCCTGAGAGCATTCACTTCACCTCCTATTCAGCCCCAAAGTTTGTTTAAAGCATAATAATCCTATTTTCAAATCTGCACAAAATCAGCCAGTGTTCTTATTGGAGATGTTGCCATTGCACATGCTGATGAAAAGCTTCATTCTTACTTCAAACATTGTGAATAAAGCAGTTTTCCATATGTAGATTTACAGATCTCAGCGTTTGGGAAGCTTTATTTGGCTACACAATATTTATGTGAGCAAATTATGAGACACCATCAGGAAGTTGCTCCAGACACTTGGAATTACAAACAGAGTTAGAGAAATATTTCTACTACATGAAATTTCTACTACATGAAAGAACAAAGATACACAGACATTTTGTATTTTAAAAGATTAAATGATTTCTGATGATGTTCAGCATAATGGTATGATGTCATGTTATCAGCCAAAAAGAAAAATAACTTCTAACTGAAGGCTAACAGTTTTTATCATTTATAAACAAGCAAAAGTCACATCAACAACAAATAAAAAGCTATCTTTGAGTTGATTTCAGTAGAAACTAATGAAAAAGATTTCATTCAAAACTGATTTGGAAAAGTTTTGTTTCATAATAATATATATGTTTCTAACTCAACTATGATATTTAACAGATGTATTGTCATAACAGCTTAAATTCATATAAAGGCATGTCAACTTAGTGGTCTGATTGAAGAACTATTCCATCACTACCATGTATACATATCCAGATATGTACCGTGCTGCTAAATCTGGTTTTCCAGTTTGTCTCAGCTACTTCTCTATGGTCTCAGCAGTCACTTAACACTTTAGTCTGGTTTAGACCTCTGCCCAGTTTTAGACATACAAAATCCCTAGCAGTCTAATTTGCTTACCTTATACATGCACACAACCTCCCTTGACAGCTTAAATCAACAAAATTTTGAAATATCCACCCAAATCCTATTGCTATTTTTCTCTGCTCTTAATTCTGCCCACACCATCTATAACACTTGTCCAAGCCCTGGGGTTAGAGGGCCATGTAAAAAAAAAATAGCTATTTGATAATCTTCAGAGTCTAAAGAAATGTACAAATGCTTTTCAAGAATATACAAAATTGTTTACAATCTTCCTCAAAACCTGTAAATCTATAAAATTTTCCCTTTGGAAAGAAGGACTACTTATATTGCCAGGCACAGGTAATAGTACCTAAAGGTAAACCTATATCTGTCACTGACCATAGGCTACTAGGAATTACTAATTGCTGTCTCTCCTCACTGTTTCCAAGGACAAGGTCTTATAGACATCCTGTTGCAAAGAAGTTGGTGGAAGCAAAGGGCAACTGTGCACTCAGAGCCCTTCTACAAGATGTGACATTTTTTCTGGGTGTGTGATATTTTCTTCAGGAGCCAGAGAAAAAGGTGTTCTTGGGAAAACCAGGTGGAACCTGCAGTGAGCAAGCATTAGTGAACATCTTGCATGCCTAAGTCCATCCAGCCAGTCAGGGCAAGATAAACAGTATGCCGACAGGGAAGGTGACTGACTGGCCATGGTATATTCTGCAATTAAGAGGAAATCGGTAAAAGGAGAGAGCTGACTAAATGAACTTAGCTGTCTAATTTATAAAATTCACACCAAAGACATTTTTGAGTACTGGAATATTTAAAAGCTAATTTTACCTGCTATTTTTTTTTAATTTTTAGCTTTCTTCAGGTAAGCCACTTATCATGCAATTTAAAAGACAAATTCAACATGTGCTATTTGTTTGTTGTTGTTTTTTGTTTATTGTTGTGTGTTGTTTTTTTCTAACTAAGGAAAGAGGAAATTCAGCTTCCTTAGTGTATTGTTTACAAGCAAAATTTTCTCTTCTCAAGTAGCAAAGCAAAGAGAAAATAAATGAATTCAACAAAATAAGAATTTGAGAAAGTAACCTTATGTTAATTTAATATTAATCAAAACCTTTGCAGTATTTTGATTCAGCTATAAAAATTAGGCTCATTTGTTTCAGTTTGACTAAAAACAAGTTTATTTTCCATTTTTCACCTAGATTACAGAATCATTTATTCACTCAGAGTTATGTACATTATGTAGCTGTAAACTATGCATCTTCTGTAAATAGATGTCAGAAACTCTGCCATAAAGTCCCACATTGCAGTGTAATCAAAATGTTTGTAAAAGGCATTGCACATAACAGTGGGACAATAGCCCAGCAAAACAGAACTGGTTGCTATACCATTGTTAAATATATTGGTCAAATATATCCCTAAATTAAAAAGATGTGATAGCAATAGTAAAAACAAGCGTGAAGCAAGTTCAGGAATCCTTATATGTATAGCTTACTAAACAACAATTTTTCAAATCATGAAAAATCATGAAAAATCTCTTTCCTCACACCTGAAGGTTCAGTTCTGCAGAAAACGTGGTGGCTACGAGAATGTCAAAAAGACAGAAACAGCAGTCAGAATACTATTTTACTTTCCACCAAAATATGGAAATAGTAGATTTTTATTTTTTTTTACTGTAGATATTGTGGTGGTTTTACTCAAGTGGGCAGCTGAGTTTCACCACAACCGCTCTCACTTCCCTTCCTTAGATGAAGAAGGGAAAAAGAAAGTATGCCAGGAAAAAAAAAAAAAAAGCTCACATGTCGAGATAAGGTTAAAAAAAAAAAAAAAAAAGAAAAAAAAAAAAAGAAAAAGAAATATGTCCTGGTTTCAGTTAGGACAGAGTTAATTTTCTTCCTAGTAGCTGGTAGAATGCTATGTTTTGGCTTAGGATGAGAAGAGTGCTGATAACATGCTAATGTTTTAATTGTTGCAGAGCAGTGCTTACACCAAGCCAAGGACGTTTCAGCTTCTCACTCTGTCCTGCCAACAGGCAGGCTGGGGGTGCAGCAAGAGCTGGGAGGGGACAGACCCAGGACAGATGACCCAATCTAGCCAAAGGGGGTATTCCATACCCTCTGACGTCATGCTACACAATATATAGGGGTGGCTAGCTGGGGGCAGGATGGCCGGACTGCTTGGGGTTAGGCTGGGCATCGGTCAGCGGGTGGTGAGCAATTGCATTGTGCATTACTTGTTTTGTACACATTATTAGTAGTAGTAGTATTGCCACCATTATTGCTATTATTATTATTATTATGTCTTAATAAACTGTCTTTATCTCAACTCACATGCTTCATTTTCCCGTTTCTCTCCCCCATCCCAAAGAGGGATGTGGGAGGATGAGCGAACAGCTGTGTGGTGGTTAGCTGCTGGCTGGGTTAAACCACAACAGTCCTTTTTGGCGCTCAACATGGGGCTTGAAGGGTTGAGATAACTACAGATCTGACCAGAGTGTGTTAAACTAAAATTGGTATTAGACCTACTTAATAGTTGCTAGTCATAATGCTGATTGCTTTAATCTCAAGTCTGCTGCGCCTGTTTTCCAAATTGAGTATTATAGCATGTTACTTTCCATATGTGTTCTCTGTCATGCTGTTTATTCTTTCCGGGCCCAGGTTTAAGATCATTATGGTACTGTGCATTGTAACAATGGCTTATGATACGATGAAATTTCTGGTCATGACTCTAACTTGGTATTTGTACTCAGCTATGTTGTCAACTCTATATTTTGGAAACCGTATCTCAGAAAATATTAACAAACTATTGCCTTTTTTCATCAGGGAGTCAATCTGTGGAGGGGAAAGTGGAAGATATTTTTTCCTACTTGTTCACTCTCCCTTTCTCCTTCACTACCTTCTGATCCTCCAAGCTTGTTACAATAGTCCTCCAAGATATTGAATATCCTTGGGATCCTCAGACCAGCATGTTCTTGTTACGTCTCCTGAATGCGCTTCAGGTTTTGTTTAAAGTTAAACAACTACTTAGGAATCTCATCCAGAGATCTGTCCTGAGGCAAGATAGTTGTGAGTGGCAGGGAGTGTGGGAGGATATGGGCAGGTTTCTAGAGCAGTTGGCACCCCCAGTGTTTTGGAAATTCACCCCTGAACTAAATCCTAAAAAACTGGTAGAATGTTTGAAAAAAAGGTGTCATGACTCCAGCAGTTCCAAAGTGACACAAATCACTGTAATGTGCTGGGGTCTGGCCCATGCCTATCGAGCTGCAATTAATACTACTATCAACATAGTGACAGACCCTGTGGCCACTTGAAGTCCTGTGACAGACCCAATGGCCACTCCAAACCCTATGATGGACCCTGCAACCGCTCCAGTTCCAGCTCCTCCAGCTGCTCCAGTTCCTGCAGCTGCTCCAGCTCCTGCAGCTGTTCCAATTCCAGCTCCTGCAGCCACTCCAGCTCCTGTAGCTGGGTCAGAGAAACGAGCTGTAGCAGTGCAAGTTGCCCCTATAGAGTAGGTGAAAAAATGGTATAGCGATTCAGGTCGTTTAGAACACAGAGAGTCTTCTGCTAAGTCTAAGTACAGAGAAGACGATACTGGGCCATCAGAGATTCAGGAGGAGGAAGATGAGGATGCCGAAAAATCAACAGTAGCTACCCAAAACCTACGAGATGTGTGAAAAGATTTTGGTTGCTGCATAGGTGAGCAACTTGTCACCTGGCTGCTCCAGTGCTGGGACACTGGAGCCAATTGTGTGGAATTAGAGGGCAAGGAAGCCAGGTGGCTGTGATCCCTTGCTAGAGATGCAGTCACTGACAAAGCAATTGGAGATAGAGCATGACCTCACAGCCTCTGGAGGCGTCTCCTGTCAGCTGTGAGGGAAAGGTATCCCTTCAAGGAAGAACTTGTATGTCTACCAGGCAAGTGGATCACTATGGAGAAGGGAATCCAGTACCTGAGGGAATTAGTTGTACGGCAGGTTATTTATGAGGACCCAGACCTCGGACAAACATCCACAGATCCAGATGAAGTCAGGTGTACACGACCCATGTGGCAGAAGTTTGTATGGAGTACACCATCATCATATGCCAGTTCATTGGCAATAATGGCCTGGAAAGAAGATGAGGAACCCACAGTGGATGAAGTGGCTACACAACTCTGGCAGTATGAAGAAAGTCTCTCTTCTTCCTTACAGGCCTGCATCTCATCTGTGGAGAAACTTTCTGAAGAGTTTCACCAACTTAAAGAGAATTTATCTTCCTCCCCACCTGAACAAACCAATGTCCACCAACTAAAAGAGAATATTTTGTAGAAATTGTCTGAAAAGTTCCACCAACTTGAAGAGAGATTATTTTCCTCTCCACCTTTACAAACCAGTGTCTCAGCTATCAGGAGTAAGTGTTCATCCGCACAAGGAAGACAGGTACACACCCCGTGCCACCCTGTAGTTTTACCTACAAGACCATGGAGAGGACATGAGAAAATAGAATGGAAAATCTACCGCGACCTTAGAGGCATGAGTTGCAAAAGAAAACAGTTGAGAAGAAGGGATTCTCTGAAAAATTTGCTGTTCCATCTTCCAGCAGGCAGTCCTTCAAACACAAAAATGAAGAAGATTCTTACCAAGATTAGAGGGGCCCTGCCTCCAGCCAGGGGGAGGAAAGGGACAATCGAGTTTATTGGACTGTGTGGATTCGATGGCCTGGCACATCAGACACACAGAAGTATAAGGCTTTAGTAGACACCGATGCACAATGTACTGTAATGCTATCAAGCTATAAAGGGCCAGAGCCCACCTGTATTTATGCAGTCACAGGGAGATCTCAGCAGTTAACTGTATTGGAGGCTGAAGTGAGTCTGGCTGGGAATGAGTGGCAAAAGCACTTTATTGTGATTGACCTGGATGCTCCATGTATCCGTGGCATAGACTATCTCAGAAGAAGATATTTCAAGGACCCAAAAGGGTTCCAGTGGGCTTTTGGCATAGCTGCCTTAGAGACAAAGCACATTAAACAATTGTCTACCTTTCCCAGTCTCTCAGAGGACCCTTCTGTTGTGGGGTTGCTGAGGGTCAAAGAATAGCAAGTGCCAATCACTGCCACAACTGTGCACCGGTGGCAATACCACACCAACCAAGACTCCCTGATTCCCATCCATAAGCTAATTCATCAATTGTAGAGCCAAGGAGTGATCAGCAAGACTCATTCACCTTTTAATAGTCCTATATGGCCAGTGCGAAAGTCTAATGGTGAGTGAAGACTAACAGTGGACAATTGTGGCCTGAATGAAGTCACGCCACCACTGAGTGCTGCAGTGCCAGACATGCTAGAACTCCAGTATGAACTGGAATTGAAGGTAGCCAAGTGGTACGCCATGATTGATATCGCTAATGCATTTTTCTCCATCCCTCTAGCAGCAGAGTGCAGGCCACAGTTTGCTTTCACTTGGAGGGGAGTCCAATATACTTGGAATCACTTGCCCCAGGGGTGGAAACACAGCTCTAACACAGTTCTAACTGAAACCAGGACAAAATAAAACAAGTAAAGGCTGTGCAGAAGCACAGAGAGAAAAACAATTACTCTCTACTTCCCATCAACGTGTGAAGCTCAGCCACATCCCAGGAAGTAGGGCCTCAACAAACATAGCAGTTGTTTGAGAAGACAGATGTTTTCATAATAAGACACCCCTCTTCTTCCCCTTTCCCACATTTTATTGCTGAGAGTGATGTCATAGGGCATGGAATATCCCTTAAGTTGGTTTAGGTCAGCTGCCCTGTTGATGTCCCCTCCCCACTTCTTGCCCACCCCCAACCTGTTGGCTTTTGGTGCTGGGGGGGAGGGGGGAGGGGCAGAGGGAGGATTGAAGGGAGTCCTGGTGCTGTGCCAGCAGCCAGCACTGCTCATCAATAGACAAAATACTGGTGTGATACCAATCTTGTTCTTGCTACAAGTGCAGAACAAAGCATTGTATGGGCTGCTGCAGGGAAACTCCATCCCAGCTAGACCCAACACAGATATAAAATCAGCTCTACTATTTTACCACTCAGGGTACAACAGTGAATGTAGTACAGAAATAACATTAAGTTCTGGATCAAATCTTTGGTCTTCAAAGATTTATTTTTATTTTTATTTTTATTTTTATTTTTATTTTTATTTTTATTTTTATTTTTATTTTTATTTTTATTTTTATTTTTATTTTTATTTTTATTTTTTTAGTAGAGAGAGAATTTCATGATCAGACTAAAATATAACAGCAACTGAGATACAAAAATTGTACAGGCTACCTGGAATTATAGATGAAAAAGATAACTCAGTTGTGTTAGATGTTGTGTTGTGTGTATACGCATAAGGGTCAGGTTTTTTTGTTTGTGGTTGGATGCTCTGCTGCTGAATATGGAAATGTTTGGGTTTGGGGGCTTTTGATATGACATGTTGGTATTTCAAGTGTGAGGAATGTTTTAACAATTCGTGTCCATAAAGAACAATTCTGTTTGAATCCTGTCTGCCTCTGGGCCCTGCACTGGCAATTTAATTCTTGAACCACAGATGCAGTGTGTCCCAGTCTCCCCCTCATTCTAGTCAATTTATCACTTCTTAAATTTATGAACCTGTTTGCTTTTGTTATTCCGGACTTCTATTTCTAACACTGCTATAGATGTGTCTGTGAATGGCTGGGGAAGAATGTTTTAATTACTCGTGTGTCTGGGAGTTTCAGAACAACTGATAACAACTAGTGACTGTTATGGGATACTATGTGGATCTTTGGTATCTGGTTAGGGGGGGCCGAGAGATAAAGAGGAAGGAGAAAGAAGCTGAAGGGCGGCTGGGAGACAAGACTTGAAGAAGATGTTCCGTAAACTTGGTATGGTGCCCAGTAAGTACAAAGGTGGAGAGGAAGACTATGAGCCTTCAGCATGAAAGACCCCTAGAGACCCCCAGAAGAGACCCCAGAGGAGACTGCGCATGCTCCAGTAGGAGGGACTGCACCCCGGAAGCTAATTTTAATAATCTATTTTTTTTTTAGAAGTAGTAATGAATATGTATTAGTCTAGGAGCATAAAAATCAGCTGCTTGATGTAACTGGTGTGCGTCCTGGTGGAGCGGAGACTCCCGGTGCACCCAGCGCTGTTTGCTTACCTCTATTCCTTTATATTCTTTCAATAAATCCTATTTTTTTATTTAATCCTAATTTGAATCCTGAGCCATTTATAACACAAGTGACCCTTACAAAAATATTGTCTGTCTTTCTCTACTGGATATATTCTAAGAAGGAATTCTAAGAAGGAATGAATTCATTCATACTTGAGACACATTGCAGGGTAAATATCATCTTAACTGTAGTGAAATAAAATTTCATGATACATACATCTTAGCTGTATGTACTGTACAACTTATTGAAACATTATTGGCTTATTTTATGGTAGGGTTATTAACTGTGAATAAAATTCTATATGACTTTTTCAAGAACAGTTGCTGCTATTGAAGCATCTACCCCAGATTGTATCCAAGTAGTTAACAAATATCAATGTCATCAACTTCAAAGCTATTTTCAGTTAGTTTTTTAAAAAATGAATTAGCTTAACAAGATGTGTATTTTTTAAACTTCTATTTTTCCATATAAAGTAAATTATGCTAAAGATTAAATGAGCTAAAAAAAAATGAACTCCAAGATGACAAACAATTCCAAAGTTAACCAAGTTAAATTTCTTCTTAAATCTGTGTCTGTCTGTCTAGCTAGCTAGCTGTCTCTGTCATTTTGTGCATACGTCAAGAAAAATCAAAGAGATTTTGAAGTTTTATAATACCAGAGAATTATTTTTGAACATCAGTAATCTCCAAGTAATTCTCTCTAAATAGAAGTGTATTGTATAAGAAATAGCTTCTTTACAGTGTTTTGATGATGTTGTTTGGTAGAGTACTGTGGGATAAAACCCTGGTGGGAAGAGGGGCACAAGAAAGCTGATTAATATTCAAAGACCACTTCCTCCAAGCTGAAGAATGATGCATCCTAACAAAAAGGAAGTCAGGCAAAAATGCCAAGAGTTCTACATGGATGAACAAGAAACTCCTGAACTAACTGAAACACTAAGGAAACCTACAGAGAGTGAAAGCAGGGGTGGGTAACCTGGGACGGATACAGAAATGTCCAGGAATGCAGGGGTGAAGTTAGAAAAGATAAAGTACAGAGAGAATCGAATCTGGCCGGGGCAATAAGAAGAGTATGTCAGTGATAAAAGGAAGACTAAGGAAAAAGTGGGCCACCTCCAGAAGGAAACAGGAGACCTGGTTACCTGGGAAGCTGACGTATTCAATGACTTTTTTGCCTCAGTCTTGACCAGCAAGTGCTCCACCCATACCATGCATATTGCAGAAGGCAAGTCAGGGACTGGGAGAATGAAGAACCACTCAGTGTAGAAGATCAGATTCAAGACCATCTAAGGAACCTAAAAGTGCACAAGTCCTTAAGATGTGATGAGGAAACTTGCACATGAGGTTGCTAAGCCACTACGCATCATATCTGAGTTGTATCAGTCCGGTAAAGTTTCCACTGAGTGGAAGGAATTACCTATATTGGGTTTACATGGCAAGATTTTATTAGCAGTGGGCTGCAAGAGTGGCCTCTTTAAGAGTCCAGAAGCTGCCCCATGTTAGATAAGGGCCAGTTTCAGCTGGCTCCAGCAGGACCTGCAGCTGACCACAGCTGAGACAATATGTGATGTTGTTTACACCTCTGTGAGAGCAGTTTAAAGGAAAAAAAACAACATGCTTCTGGGAGATTGAGTGAGAAACAACCTTGCAGACCCCAAGATCAATGCAGAAGGAGGGCAGGAGGTGCTGAATGCATACTTGGCAAGTTTGTGGATGACACCAAGCTGTGTGATGTGGTTCCCTCCAGACACATTGGAGGGAAGGAGTGCCATCCAGGGACACCTGGATAGGCTTGAGAGGTGAGCCTGTGCAAACATCAGGTTCAAAAAAGCCAAGTGAAAGGTCCTGCACCTGGGTCAGAGCAATTCCAAACTTTAATACAGGTTAGTTGATAAGTAGATAGAGAGCAGCCCTGCAGAAAAAGACTTGAGGGTATTGACAAATGAAACGGCAATGTGTGCTTGCAGCTCAGAAAGCCAATTGTATCATGGGCTACATCAAAAAATAAAGCATAGCTAGCAGGTTGAAGGAGGTGATTTCCCCCCCCCTTTACTTTGCTCTCATGAGACTCTACTTGGAGTACTGTGTTCAGGTCTGGGGCCTGCAGCAAAACAAAGATCTAGACCTGTTAGAGTGAGTCCAGAGGAGAACCAGAAAGATGATCAGAGGGCTTTTCCTGCGAAGAAAGGCGAGAAAGCAGGAATTACTTAGCCTAGAGAAGAGAAGGCTTTGGGGAGACCTTATAGCAACCTTCCAGTACTTAAAGGTGGTCTACAGGAAAGCTAGGGAGGGACTTTTTATCAGGGAGTGTAGTGATAGGATAAAGGTCTCATGGTTTAGCCCTAGCAGACAGCTCAGAATCACACAGCTCTTACTCTCCGCAGGTGGGTTGAAGGAGAGAATCAGAAAGGTAAAAGTGTAAGAACTACTGGGTTGAAATAAAGACAGTTTACAAAGTAAAGCAAAAACTATGTGTGCAAGCAAAGCAAAAAAAAAAATGAATTCATTTGCTACTTCCCATGCACAGACAGATGTTAAGCTACTTCCAAGTGACTGAAGCTCATCACGCAAAATATTTTCTTGGGAAGATAAATGCCATCACTCCCAATACACCCCACTCCCCACCTTCCTTCTTTACCTCAGATTATATTGCTGAGCATGTCAACATATGGTATGGAATATCTCTTTGGTAAGTTGGGGTCACATGTCCTGATTGTGTTCCCTCACAGCTTCCTTGCTGGCACCCCAGCCTCCTTGCTGACAGGGCAGCATAAGAAGTAAAGTCCTTGGTTCTGTGTAAACACTGCACTGCAACAACTAAAATCATCCATGTGTTATCACCACTATTTTCATCAAAAACCCAAAACACAAGTTGCCCAGAGAGGATGTGGATATCCTATCCCTGGAAGTGTTCAAGGCAAGGTTGGATGGGGCTTTGAGCAACCTGGTCATAGCAAGGGGTTTGGAATTACATGGTCTTTAAGGTCCCTTCCAACCCAAATCATTCTACGATTCTATGACATAACAGAGACAGATTAACTTGCAGATTAATGTTTGGACTTTCCTAGAAGTATATATCATTCAAGTTCCTATATTCAGCTCAGCCAAAACCCTTAAACCCAAAATATACATCCTCTTTTTGTGAATATAAATTGTGAGTATGTAATATATGTGAAGTTAATTAAAATTATAATTTTAGCATTATGTAAATATGGCTGAAATAAATAATTTGTCCTATAAAAGATCGTGCAATTAATTCCAAATCAGAATTCTAGGTGACAACTATGAGGCTGAAAGTATTAAAATCTACATGTCCATGAAACTATTATTTTCTTATGTAAAGCCATGTGGAAAAAAAAAAAAAAAAAAAAAGCATATTAAATATAAATATAGTTTTAATAGCACATTTTGTTAAAGAAGTGTCTTTTCTCACCAAATAACATTTAATCTAAAATTGAAGTTATAAATCTTAATTTGTATCTTCATACTATTACTTTTGTTACAGTTCTGGCAATTATACATTATGATTTCACAGTACACAGAAACACACATAATGCCAAGAAAATCCTTTTAAAATATAGTAATAATTTGGAATAAATACAATGACATGCGAATGAGAACACACTCTGGAATGCTTAAAAACTGTTATTTATATTTTTTATCATTTTCCTAATTATTTAGTTGTTCTTGTCTTGATCACAGGACTTTATTATTCTGATGAGAATGAGTCAGTGTTTAGCTACAGAGCTGCATTTGGACAAGTTACGCTGTTTGGTAACAGTTCAAATATGGGAACAACCTTCTTTCTGTGTAAGGATGGATGGTCTTGAATAGCTTTGCTGATGACAACATACCACCTTTCTATGCTTTTCAGCATAGGAAAGAATTATGCATTATGCCAGTGCCTAAGGAATTATAAAAGAATTTCCCTTTTGGTTTTGACTATAAGTTGTTCTTCAAATGTGATAATTTATTTTCTTGAATATAAGATAAGCCATATAAATGGACTCTATTTAGAATGTCCTGAATGTCCTTTTTTTTTTTTTTTTTTTTTTCATTTTTCATTCAGAGTATAATCTCATTGGCCTTGTTTCAAGGAATTTTCTCCAAAATAATAATAAAAATTCAAATTCCAACCTGCTCTTAATTCTTTTTTCTCATTTACCTCACACAACACAAGGCTTTAAACTTCCATTAAAAGTCAATTTGACAGGGAAATTAATACTTTTTTGTTTATCATTTTATTTATTTATTTTTTTAATCTCCATCTTTAGAAATTCAGTAAAAAAATTATGGTGTATATCAGGCTGTATTAAATGCATATGTGGGGCATAAAAAAAAATCCGCTTACTCAGGAAGTATTATTAACAGACCATGACAGTAACAGACCATGACAGAACAGAATCACAGAATCATCTAGGCTGGAACAGACCTCCAAGATCACTGACCTAACACTAACAAGTCCTCCACTAAACCATATCACTAAGCTCTACATCTAAACGTCTTTTAAAGACCTCCAGGGATGGTGACTCAACCACTTCCCTGGGCAGCCCATTCCAATGCCTAACATCCCTTTCAGTAAAGTTCTTCCTAATATCCAACCTAAACCTCCCCTGGTGCAACTTTAGCCCATTCCCCCTCATCCTGTCACCAGGCATGTGGGAGAACAGACCCCACCTTGTTACAGCCTCCTTTAAGGTAGCTGTAGAGTGCAATAACATTGCCACTGAGCCTCCTCTTCTCCAGAGTGAACAACCCCAGCTCCCTCAGCTGCTCCTCGTAAGACTTGTTCTCCAGACTCCTCACCAGCTTCATTGCCCTTCTCTGAACTCTCTCGAGCACCTCGATGTCCTTCTTGGCCCAAAACTGAACACACTACTCGAGGTGCGGCCTCAGCAAAGCCAAGTACAGGGGGACAATCACTTCCCTAGAACTGCTGGCCACATTGTTTCTTATCACAGAATCACAGAATCACAGAATTTTCTAGGTTGGAAGAGACCTCAAGATCATTGAGTCCAACCTCTGACCTAATGCTAACAGTCCCCACTAAACCATTTCCCTAAGCTCTACATCTAAACGTCTTTTGAAGACTTCCAGGGATGGTGACTCCACCACTTCCCTGGGCAGCCTGTTCCAGTGCCTCACAACCCTTTCAGTGAAGAAGTTCTTCCTAACATCTAACCTAAAACTCCCCTGGCTCAACTTAAGCCCATTCCCCCTCGTCCTGTCACCAGGCACGTGGGAGAACAGGCCAACCCCCACCTCGCTACAGCCTCCCTTGAGGTACCTATAGAGAGCGATGAGGTCGCCCCTGAGCCTCCTCTTCTCCAGGCTGAACAAGCCCAGCTCCCTCAGCCGCTCCTCGTAGGACTTGTTCTCCAGGCCCCTCACCAGCTTCGTTGCCCTTCTCTGGACCCGCTCAAGCACCTCCATGTCCTTCTTGTAGCGAGAGGCCCAAAACTGAACACAGTACTCAAGGTGCGGCCTCACCAGAGCTGAGTACAGGGGGACGATCACCTCCCTAGCCCTGCTGGTCACGCTGTTCCTGATACAAGCCAGGATGCCGTTGGCCTTCTTGGCCACCTGAGCGCACTGCTGGCTCATATTCAGCCGACTATCCACCATCACTCCCAGGTCCTTCTCTGCCTGGCAGCTCTCCAACCATTCCTCTCCCAGCCTGTAGCTCTGCTTGGGGTTATTGCGCCCCAGGTGCAGGACCCGGCACTTGGCCTTGTTGAACTTCATGCAGTTGACCTCAGCCCATTGGTGCAGCCTATCCAGATCCTCCTGCAGAGCTTTCCTACCCTCAAGCAGATCGACACACGCACCTAACTTGGTGTCATCTGTGAACTTACTGAGGGTGCACTCGATGCCCTCGTCCAGATCATCGATGAAGATATTAAAGAGGACCGGCCCCAGCACCGAGCCCTGGGGGACGCCACTAGTGACTGGCCTCCAACTGGACTTGGCTCCATTCACCACGACTCTTTGGGCCCGGCTATCCAGCCAGTTTCTAACCCAACGAAGCGTGCGCCAGTCCAAGCCAAGAGCAGCCAGTTTCTTGAGGAGAATGCTGTGGGAGACGGTGTCAAAAGCCTTGCTGAAGTCAAGGTAGACCACATCCACAGCCTTTCCCTCGTCCACCCAGCATGTCACTT
The DNA here is from genome assembly GCF_964211825.1 of Aythya ferina. Taxonomy (NCBI): domain Eukaryota; kingdom Metazoa; phylum Chordata; class Aves; order Anseriformes; family Anatidae; genus Aythya; species Aythya ferina. Next base: position 75,735,872 of record NC_140296.1, read on the forward strand.
TGTCATAGAAGGAGATCAGGTTCGTCAGGCATGACCTGCCTTTCATAAAGCCATGCTGACTGGGCCTGATCGCCTGCTTCCCCTGCAAGTGCTGCATGATGACTCTCAGGAGGATCTGCTCCATGAGCTTTCCTGGCACTGAGGTCAAACTGACAGGCCTGTAGTTTCCCGGGTCTGCCCTCCGGCCCTTCTTGTAGATGGGCGTCACATTTGCTAGCCGCCAGTCGATTGGGACCTCCCCCAATAGCCAGGACTGCTGATAAATGATGGATAGTGGCTTGGCCAGCTCCTCTGCCAGTTCCCTCAGTACCTTTGGGTGGATCCCATCCGGCCCCATCGACTTGTGCACATCTAAGTGCCGTAGCAGGTCACCAACCAGTTCTTCATGGATAATGAGGGCCACATCCTGCTCCCCATCCCCTTCCACCAGCTCAGGGTACTGAGTATCCAGAGAACATCCGGTATTGCCACTAAAGACTGAGGCAAAGAAGGCATTGAGCACCTCCGCCTTTTCCTCATCTCTTGTAACTAAGTTTCCCCCCGCATCCAGTAAAGGATGGAGATTCTCCTTAGTCCTCCTTTTTGTGTTGATGTATTTATAGAAACGTTTTTTGTTATCTTTAACGGCAGTAGCCAGATTGAACTCCAGATGAGCTTTGGCCTTCCTAATTTTGTCCCTGCACAGCCTCGCTACTTCTTTAAAGTCCTCCTTAGTGGCCTGCCCACTTTTCCAAAGCTTATAAACCCTCTTTTTCCTCCTAAGATCAAGCCACAATTCTCTGTTGAGCCAGGCCGGTCTTCTTCCCCGCCAGCTCGTCTTTGGGCACGTGGGGACAGACCATTCCTGCGCCATTAAGACTTCCCTCTTGAAGAGCGCCCAGCCTTCCTGGACTCCTCTGCCCTTCAGAACCGCCTCCCAAGGGACTCCACCAACCAGTGTCCTGAGCAGCTCAAAGTCAGCCCTCCGAAAGTCCAATACAGCGGTTTTACTGGTCCCCTTCCTGGCCTCGCCAAGAATAGTGAACTCCACCATTGCGTGGTCACTCTGCCCAAGACAGCTCCCGACAATCACGTCCTCCACCAGTCCTTCTCTGTTTGTGAAGAGAAGGTCTAGCGGGGCACCACCCCTGGTAGGTTCACTAACCAGCTGCGTCAGGAAGCTATCTTCCACGCTCTCCAGAAACCTCCTAGACTGCTTTCTCAGGGCTGTGTTGTGCTTCCAGGATATGTCAGGGAAGTTGAAGTCCCCCACGAGTACAAGAGCTGACGATTTTGCAACCTCTGTCAGCTGCCTGTAGAATTCCTCATCCGTCTCCTCATCCTGGTTCGGCGGTCTATAGCAGACCCCGACCAGGACACTAGCCTTGTTGTCCCTGCCGATCCTAACCCAAAGGGACTCAACCTTGTCATTCCCAACCTCGAGTTCTACAACCTCGAAAGACTCTCTAATATAGAGAGCCACACCACCACCCCTTCTATGCTGCCTGTCCCTTCTATAGAGCTTATAGCCAGGCATTGCAGCACTCCAGTCATGAGACTGGTCCCACCACGTCTCCGTGATGGCAACCAAGTCGTAGCCTGCCTGCCGCACGATGGCTTCCAGCTCCTCCTGTTTGTTACCCATGCTGCGTGCATTGGTGTAGATGCACTTCAGCTGGGCCATTGCCTTATCCCCCGGCCTTGCCATTGTTCCCCCTAGCACAGCCCCAACAATCCTAGCCTCAGCCCCATCCCCCTTCCTACCTAGTTTAAAGCCCTCTCAATGAGCCCTGCCAGCTCCTGGCCCAGGATCCTTTTTCCCCTAAAAGATAGGGACCCGTCTGCGGCCACCAGGCCAGGTGCTGAGTAAAGTGCCCCATGATCAAAAAAAACAAGATTTCTGCGTTGGCACCAGTCCTGGAGCCACGTGTTTTACAGGTGGGCTTTCCGTGTCCTCTCTGAACCCCTCCCTGCCGCCGTAGGGATGGACAAAAACACCATCTGCACTCCCGCTCCATCCACTAACCGACCCAGTCCCCTAAAGTCCCTTTTGATAGCCTTGAGGCTTCTCTCTTCGATGTTATCACTGCCCGCCTGGACTATCAAAAGGGGGTAATAGTCAGAGGGGCGTACCAGGTTAGGAAGCTTCCTGGCAACGTCCCTGACCCTGGCCCCAGGGAGACAGCAGACTTCCCTACGGGTAGGGTCAGGCCGACAAATAGGGCCCTCTGTTCCCCTAAGAATCGAGTCACCAACAACAATAACCCTCCTGTCTTTCTTGGTGGAGGCAGTCCTGAGGCGCGGAGTTGACCTTCTCGCCCCAGGCATCCTCCTGGGAACATTTGCTACCTCTTCCTCACACACCGGCCTCTCAATCTCTAGGGCCTCAAACCTGTTGCGTAAGGTCACCTGGGAAGGTGGGGCCGGAAGGGGAGGGCATCGCCTGCGATGTCGAGCAGGGACCTGTTTCCATTCCTCCTCAGCTCCCAGATCCCCTCCCTCTGCCCGACGGGGACAGGGCAGGGGGTCCGCCCCCATTTGAGGAGTCTCACCTCGGCACCTCCCCTTGAGGCCCTGCAGGGAGTTACTCCACAAGTCTATCTCCCGCTCACACTCCCTGATGGCCCTCAACCTCTCCACCTCCTCCTTGAGCTCCGCCACCATGCGGACCAGGTCATCCACCTGCTCGCACCTCACGCACGCAGTTTCTCTGCCTCCCGCCGATGGCAGCAACAGGCTCAGACACTCCTTGCATCCGGTGACCTGAACTGCGGCATTTTTTAACGGGTAGTCGGTCTGCGTGTGTACCGACTTTCTGGAGAGCGCGCCGTGCCTGGTGGCGACCATTATCACCTAGTTACGGCTGTTGTTAAGGAGTTGTTGTTTGTGTGTAGGGGGAGCGCTCTGCCCTTCCTGCGCGCCCTGCCTGCGCGAACTGCCACGCTAACTGCCACGCCACTCCCTTCTGACGCGCCACGCCCTGTTTGCCCGCCCTGGTCGCCGCACTCCTGGTCGCTCGCGCTCCCTAGGGACAACTTTTGAACGGCTGGGGAGGGGGCGCTGCTGGCTCCGCCTTCGCCTCGTCAGCCTCCCTCACGAGGGCTGCCGGGTCCTGGCGGCTCCCTCAAGTAGGCTCGATGCCGGAAAAAATTAGCCCTGCCTGGCCCGATCCCCCGCTCCGCTGCAGAACGCGTCTGCCCTGGAGCCGATCGCCTCGGCAAATGGCAAGCCAGGATGCTGTTGGCCTTCTTGGCCAGCACACTGCTGGCTCATATTCAGCCGACTATCAACCAATACTCCCAGGTCCATCTAATTCACAGAATCGTAGAATCATTAAGGTTGGAAAAGACCTCCAAAATCATCTGGTCCAACCATTCTAATACATAGCTTCACTTACTAATGTGAATGCTATAAAATCAAAGGTCTTTCACCAATAAAAGAACAGCTTGGTTACCAACATATGTTTTTCATATGCGATTAACTAAATGGGTTTTAAGTGATATTGTTATTTTTGTTACTTATATTCTTAAAAGGCTTACCTTTGCTCTTGCATACTCTGACAAATTTAGTTTTGTTAAAGTTGGCCTGGTTGGAGAAGAGGTTGATATCTATAGTAGAAACAGAGTGCTATACATCATGTGACCTTGATGGTAGGTTCCTTTGTTGTTTTCTGTCCATAACTGACAGTGTCCAGAACTGAGCTGGGATATTTTCTGAATTATTTATGGAAATTAGAAAATTCTTCAGGCCAGAATTGAGCTAGGTCTCTTCTGAATATTTATTAAGAAGAAATAAAAAACTTCACACTTTGTGGATCTATACGAACAGCCTCTGTAATATCTGCATCAGAAAAGGGATAATAAAAACAAAGAAGAAAGTCGTAGCCTAAAGGTTTCTGTGAAGCTCCCAGCTTGGAGCCATCCCTAAGAACACCCTCCATGACTAAAAGGACTTTTCTTACTTTTCTGTATTGGGTTGTGATTCACAGCAGACAACTGTGAACATTGAGGAATATTTTCCTACACATATAAGCAATAACGTGAAAAAAAAAAAATATTTTGCTGTTGTTTCCAGGCTACAGGATTCTTAGATGACTTTAGTCCTAGCTACTATTGGCCTTCTTACATTCAGTGGAGAGGAACAGATACGTCTCTATTGTGACTTATTCGATCAGTTTTAGAGGTCTGTTTTATAATAAGAACAGCAGCCTCACAACAATCTGTAAATGAGAAAGTACTCCAAGATAGTCCAGGCAAAATGTCCAGGTAGACATGGACAAAGCCATATGCCTCTTGAATTAAAGGGACAAGATAAATCCCATGTTATTTGCCCAGCTGACAGGGCTTTTACATATCATATCCCCCATTGCTCTCCCCAGAGTCTGAGGATGCCTTTGAATTCTATACTCCTCTCTTAACTTGAGCAAGTCATTCAGAGGATATTCCAAATCTCACCTCCAGAGCTCCTCAGGCTTCTGCCACAAAAATGTTGTACCCTACATATTTTCCCCCTCCATCAGAGGAAAATTCAGGAGGACAAGATAAATTGCCTGTTTTTAAGTTTTTGCTTGTTCAACTGATATGCTGTTGCTTTCTTTCCTTTTCTGCTGCTACGTTAAACATGAAATGTATATTTACAGAACTAGAAAAACCTATGACAAAGGAAGGTTGGTTCTTTTCTTTCTTTCTGGAAAGCTGTCTTTTAACATTTACTCATAACTGTTTTGAAAATTTTCTTTGTTGTTTGCTAATCAACCTGACAATCGGTAAATTCATCTGTTCCTCTTCCTCACACTCATAGAATTACAGAATTAATAGATTTGCTAACGAAAGGGGGAAAAATGTGAAATTCATGTTATTAGACAACTTTACATATATAATATATAGCTGAAAAGAATTTATCAGTTAGTGTCAGTCAACATTATCACATTTGCCCTAAAAGCTTTACCTCCTTCTTACCTTTGTGTGGGTGGATCAGGATCAGAATATTTCTCTAAAGTTAAAAAAAAAAATAAAAGTTACCCTCGGGTTAAGTTTTCTGTTCCCTCACCTTTGGAACATACCTGCACACCACATTACCTTTCCTCCTTTAATGATTCTCTTCAAGTCAAACTGATTAGGCAATTTGACATCTAATCTTTAAAGGCACCAGATGCTGATAATCCTATTAACAGTATACACTGCAAATTGGCAATTTGCTGCTGACAATGCGTGCAGCTCTCTTGGGATGATAGGTTTGTACTAAGCTCAAAAAATTCCTTCTTCTCCAGTTTCATATATAGCTAGAGAGAGAAAATACTTTGACCAAATATTTTAGGATTGTCTCTAAAGTCAATATTTTAAATCCATAACATAGCTAAACTATGCTAAATATACATGGCTCATAATATTTTTAATAACATTTTAGTTTCTTTGCACTTCTTAAAATTTATTTGAATTTTAAAATTTAATTTCAGGCTACTATATTAAAAATAAATAAATAAATAAATAAATAAATAAATAAATCTGTTTTTCAGAGCAGAATATGCCAGCCTGGTTTGTAAATAAGTCATTTCCCAAAAGACCGCTTAGCATTTGTTCACTAGAAAAAGCAACAAATCATTTAGGAAAACATGAAGCACTGTGTTTTGGCTTTTCATTAAATCCTATTTAAAATTTGCTGTAAGTCAACCATTTCTCCCCCTCAGCCTTGACATCTTCCCTCTTCTCTTAGATAAAAGATAAAGTCTTTTGTCGTTACACTCTGTTTTTTTGTTTTGTTTTATTTTGTTTTTGTTTGTTGTTGTTGTTGTTTTGTTTGTTTTGTTTTGTTTGTTTGTTTGTTTTGTTTTGTTTTGTTTTTTCTCTTTCTACATGTTTCTTACCAGTTTTGGATTGTCTGCTTTTCATTCAGTTTTATTCTCCATATTGTCATCTAACAGTGTGAATGCACACAGAAACAATTAATACAAAACCTTTCTTTGGCAAGAAGAAAAATAACATTTAATATTGGCTGAATGAGGCAACTACCAGAGATACATAGAAGGTGGGCAATGGGTCTTTCCCACTATTTTGTTCAGTTCAGTGAAGAATGTAATAACAATAATCCATTTATTTACTGTTTCCACAATCTCTAATATTTTATTAGTACCTTATGTGAATTTCTCCAAATAATTTCAGATTTTTTACAGAATGGTTTCCACTTGTGTTGCTTGTTCAATAAGTCATTATTGCTATTGCTTATAAAATTCCTTAGGTAGCTATGTCATGCGTTATCACTTATGTAGAGTTGAAAGCTGGAGCCTGACACACTGGGACATTCCAAGATATCTAGCTATTTAGTCTTTTATGTTATCAGAATGTTAATGCAGGGTTAATATACTTTTGAAGCAAAAGAGAAGTGCTTGCCGTCGGTTTGTCTTCACCTTAAGGATTTTCTTGTACTCTGCACCTCAGATGCAAATAATGCATGTATCTGAAATGAGGTGAAATGCCAGAGTGTGTAATTTTGACAGTTTAACTGCTGTATTTCTAATTATGCTTATCACACTGTTATACATAAATATAAAAAATTGGAAAACTGAGCCATTCAACAGTTCATTCCTTCCTTTTGAACTATAGATACACACTGAGCTTAATTTATCTGCCATGTAGATGGTGCACCAGGACGATATTATCATTTCCATTATATATGGCAGTTTTTATCATGTATCTTTTAATTGGCTGTCCATAGACAAGCCTTTGGTAACATATCTACACATTATTTCAGAATTCACAACTATTAGTGGTCAAATTAAAAATTCATGAATGAAGTGAGGTTGCAATATAAAGAAGCTATGAGAATAGGTTTCAATGTAGAGGAAAGACAGAGCTCTTGTGTGTTAAGGATTTACATTTTCACATCTTTCTAATTTCAGTGTATATGAAATTACTTCTGTGCTTTACAAGCCTAACTAGAATGTTTTCTGCATATAACTATGCTAGCTTAACTGTTGTTATGAGAAGAAGAAAAACAATGTATTATATAGGACATTTATTCACATGACGAATACTGAGTAGATTTAATACTTCAGTATGCTTATCTGTAGGGAATTTTTGCGTATTTATGAGAGTTTCCTATCCCTTTATGAACACTAAATGACAAAAGGCAAACAGCTTTGGGCTTATATTGCTCTGAAGGGTTTACAAGACATATAAAGCTCTTATGAAATATATAAAATTTTGCCATCAGGAAAAATTAGAGACTTTAAAAATATTCCCATTCTACACTGAAACAAGTAGTATCTTTTAGAAGTCTGGTTTTATTTTTTAGAAAGCAAAATATATAGTGTAACTGAAAATCAAAGCAGTTTTGTTCAGATATCTAAAAGTATGGGCAATGTTGTTTTATTTTGAAACAATGTTCCCCACCTTGCCTTACTTTACTGTCTACTTTGTTCTTGTTTTCATGAGAAATTCCTTCTTTTACCTTTGAATTTCATTTATGTTTCCAAGGAAACTTTTACTTTTGAAAAATCAACATTTTCTAAGGACAAACTATTTTGTCTAGAACTTTCTCTGAGTTTTATTACCTGTTGTAAATTGTTTGTAATTAATCCTTTAGTAAGTAAATATAATAAACATAATATTCCACAAGTGTATTTTTAAAATTTTAGAAAAAAAAATGTTTTATCATTATAAACTTTAGAAATGCTTTGAAAGTATATTAACAATATTAACTATGAGATTGGATAAAAGATTAAAAATTCAGTCCCCTGAATATTTGTACCAAATGAACCCCTCAAAAATAAATAAGAAACTGTATGTGGCTAATGGATGATATTGTTTGGAAAAAAAAAAAAATAAAGATTATCAAATATGTTATATGATTCTCCTACAGTTGTTGTATGTGTATGACTATATTGGAGAAAAAATATGTCTAAGAATAAATGCATTAGGGACTAATATAAGTTGGATCAGATGGAATAGTTGATCCTCAAGAAATTCTACTCTTGCACTCAGTTCAGCAGTCTGTATTAGAAAAAAAGAAATAGATAAAACCTGAGTTGGCCAAACTTCAAAGGGCTAAAAATTTTGGTTTTGATGAATAATTCAGTTTTTTTTTTTTTTTTTTTTTTTCCTGATCAATCACTAGGAGGAGAAATCTTATAGAAACAGTGCCTTCAGACAGTTTGTGCCTGTAACATCTTAACTGCTCTAAATTGTTACAGTTTCTCTGTTTTGAGCTCCATCTAATTTTAAGTCAGCATCAAGTACTTCCTGTCATCTCAGATAAATTATCTCACTAATTTGACCAATGCATCTAATCAAAGCTTCTTATATCCTAGTTTATTCTGTGGTTCTAGTTTAAATCTCCATAATATATAGTTTGTAAGATCTCTGATTCCAGAGATAAAACACAGAAGGATTATAGGTTAATCTGATAAGTATTTCAATTTCAGTATGACTATAGATATACTATTGCATTTATTTAATAATAAGTTACTTAATTAACTATAATTAACTGTAATTATAATTTAATTATAATTAACTATATTAATAAATTATATTAATTAATTAATTAATTAATATATAACTTTAATTTCCATAGTGACTTTACATATTAAATAATCTGCTACTAAATAAATTTTTCTGGATATTGTTTTTAGTTCTTCAATAAATTTTTAATGTCTAGTGGGTTTACTCAAAAAAATAAAATAAAATAAATAAATAAAAAATAAAAGGCGATGGCGGATTTGTTTTACTTCACACTTTCTGATTTAAAGTTAATACTTCAACTAAATATTGGATTCATAGGTATCTGCATTGTATCTTTTTCAGGTTCAGACTGCTTATTTTTCTTATTACTTTCTGCTTATTACTTCACAATTTCCTAAATGAGGTTAAGCTGAATCTGATCCAAAGTTATTTGAAATCAATGTAAAACATTTCATTTATTTGATAGATTTTGGACTGTACATTTCTTTTGTAAAATTTTGAAAGAAAATATAGCAAGTATAAAACATTCTTAATCCATTTTTTATTTTTATTAAATAAAAATATTTAATATTTAAGTATTTAATATTTACAATTATTGTTTTTCTAATTACAAGAGTCACTACACTGCATTATATTTCTTTTTCACTGTTATTTACCTGTTCTGACTGTACAGCAAACTTTTAGTTTAGAGTCCTCATAACACCTTTTTATTTCTGACTGTCTTTTCAAGTATTAAGTATTAAGTATTAAGGCTTAAGTATTAATTATACTATTAAGTATTAGTAAGTGGCTTAATAACTTTTCTGTTAATATTAGTTAGGCTGAAAACTATAAACTCTTTTATATAAGTAAATTAAATTTAGACCTTGTCACTCCATGTTAATAGCAATGATAATAGAAAAATGCCATGTGTTGGAAATTAAATTTAAAAATATAATAGTGATTCAGAAATGAAGTAAGTAAATATCCAGTGGTAAACATGATAGTGGAAAAGTGATCTTCCAAACAACACTTCTAATGACTCAGTATATCTACAGAATCCTTGTCTTTTTCTAGCCTAGTACAGGGGGACAATCACTTGGGACTACAGGTGATTTCCCCTTGTTTTATCACTTGGTGCTTGGGAAAAGAGCCCAATCCACACCATGCGAGAGCCTCCTTTAAGGTCTTTCTCTAGGCTGAAAAAACTACAGACTATCAATCAAACAAACAAAACAGTTCCCTCAGCCTCTTCTCGTAAGCCTTGTTATCTAGTCCCTTCACCAGCTTCATCACTCTTCTCTGGACATTCTCTAGCACCTTACTGTCCTTCTTGCAGTGAGAGGCCCAAAACTGAACACAGTATTCAAGGTGCAGCCTCACCAGAGCCAAGTACATGGGACAATCACTTCCTCAGTCCTGCTGGCCACACTATTTCTGATTCAAGCCAGATGCCATTGGCCTTGTTGGCCACCTGAGCACACTGCTGGCTCATGTTCAGGTGAGCATTGACCAATACCCCCATGTCCCTTTCCACTGGGCAGATTTCCAGCCACTCTTCCTCCAGCCTTTAGCATTGCATGGTGTTACCCAAACTGGTACAATATGGTGTTATTGTACCCAGCACTTGGCCTTGTTGAACATCATGCAGTTGGCCTCTACGCATTGGTCCAGCCTATCCAGATCCCTCTGCAGAGCCTTCTTACCCTGGAGCAGATCAACACTTGTGCCTAACTTGGTGTCATCTACAAACTTACTGTGGGTGCACTTGATCTCCTCATTCATATACCAATTTAAACTTATTTTCCAGTACACTAAGTATAATTAATATACATATATATTGGTTCACACCTCTGGAAGTGTATGTACCACAAAAGTATGTCCACTTTTCATACAATCTCTTTGCAGTATTCTTCCCTATACAACTTAACAGGAAGTAGACTGCAGGAAGTTATCATGTTGATGTCTTGGGTGAGTGATGATAAAAACATCATCAACACAGAGTGATGATAAAAAGTTAGATATTGAGGATGGATGACCCTCAACATAATTCAAACTACATTTTTGTTGTTAAGCGACAGGAAGTTTCATAGAATGAAAGAATGTATGAAACTGAAGAATCATGAGGAATGAACATGATAGGGAATCAAAGTTAGGCTTCAAAATATGCATAGAGAGGAGAACAGAAGAGCCCTAGAATGAGAAAAAGTAGGAAAGAAGTAGCATCTTTTGAAAGATCTCTTGATGTGATCAACACATGTAGAAAAAGAAGCAAAACTGCCAAAGTATGTTTTTTTCTTTGGTTGATAATCATAAAATAAAATTAAATGTCAGTTAGTAGACATTTAACGTAATGACTATATAGGATTTACATATAAAAATATTAAATAGATATTAATTGTATGATAACTATTTAATTTAAATCCTAACCTTTTCCCAATCAAATATGCATAAAATTAAAAGAGCTGCATTCATATGTCAAAGCTTTTCTTTCTTTTTTTTTTTTTTCAATAACAATGTTAATAAAATCATAGATTGGAAAGATGGAATGTACCATTGTAGTAATTCTTTTTTTAATCTTCTATAATATAGGTCAAAGGACTGTTATGTTCAGATAAAGCTTACATAGACTTATATTAATCAAATAATATGCGATATAATTTGTATATATAACGGCCATTTGTCTTCAGAGTAAAAGTTTTTCTTGACTTTTCCTCATTTGTATTTTGCCGTTTTCATTAGTTTATATAAATATTAATGTGTGGGTTTGAATATATGTGTAATTCTGCAAGCATGCCCAACATTCTGATTTTTTACTAACAGTGTAATTCAGGGATGCTGGAATAAACAATAGCAGGTATACTTTTTCACCTCTGCCATTAAACATCCACTCACTGATGTTTATTATGAAATTCTCACTTTTCCTTTTTATAGTTCTAAAGATCTGTGGTTGAACCTCTCACCTTCTTGTAAATATTTTCCAACTATAATATGACTCTCCTCCAAGTACTAGCAATGTTGTGGATCTTTCTTTAATACTTTGGACATTTTTTAGTCAAGGTATAAAAAATGTACAGCTACAGCTACCTCACAGTCATTCTGACACCCTTTCTCATGTCTGATGCTTCACTCATAGAATCTTATCTCACATCTTTCGCAAATGAAAAACTTTCACAAAACTTTTCTTACATGAGAACTAGCCATCCCTAATTCCTGAATAGGTTTGAGTCAACGTTTAGTATAACTCCATTATGGACCCCAATATAAATAAACAGTTTAATAAACAGGCCATAAACAGTTTATCAGGATGAAATATGTCCCAAAATATATAAAGCCAGGAGGGCATGATTAGATTTCCATTTTTTTTATCTATCCATCTGCAAACACTAGAGTTCTAAAGTGAAAAAGAAAGTACATTTATTTCCTCACTGAAAGTGACACTTTTTTCAAATGCCACACAATTTGTATACAAATTGAGCTTGCTACAAGATCTCAGTTTAGGTTTCTGTTGTGTTCATTTAGGTATTTCATCATCTAAGATCTTATTTACCTCTTTGCCCCTTGATTTGGAGAAAGAACCCTCATGACTTACAGCTCTACAACTAAGCATATATCATTATTTTGTCTATGATAGAAAAGTATGTGTTTTTGTGTTTTAGCTCAAACAAACAAACAAAAAGAAATTTAATGTAGTGAAAAATGCAAACACTGTAATACAAGGTATGAGTACTGCATGGATTAAGCTTAAAATGTATGTTTCTCATGCATAATTATAGGGCAGTATCATGCCCAGACATATCCAAATACTGTAGTCCTTTCACACAAGATCAGACAAGGCTGTTAAATCATAGTTTATTTTTCTGTGAACCTATATCATCCCTTGGGCTGTTCAGGATACAGTTAGTTTATTGCCACTTTGAAGACTAAACCTCCTGTTTCTAGAACAAATTAAAATATTTAAGGAAACTGAAGATATTCAGTTATTTTTTGGGGGGAAAATATATTGAACTTAAAAATATGTCCCAGTAATAAATGTACAATATCTCTTCATGTAGTTGCCTACAGTGTACAAAACAATGGGTCTATCTCATGTTTGAATTGGAAAGTGGAACTGGAAGCCCCCTAAAGTGGTGTGAGCAACAGTTTCCAATATCCTGACAGAGTACTATGAGAATTAAAGAGTTATCCTGTGCTGTTAGCTTGTTTGCTTACATCCTCCTTGTTTATGCCTCACTGATACAACTGATACCATTCATTGCTGTAACTCTACAGATTCTGTGGGGAAAAATCACCTGGGGAATCAATGCAGCAAACCTGAATAAGTAGCCTAAAATTCATATTTGAAGATCGGGCAAGCTGCAAACTTTAAGGTTCCTTTGTCAAAAAATTGTAAACCACATTTTGTTGTGTTTATATATTCAGCATTTTGACTTTATATAAAAAGACACTGTTACACACTCACTACTAGCTCGAAATATTTATGTAGTGACTCTTTCATAGGGTGGATAATTAATATCAGAATTAAGTATGAATCGTGTGTAGGCTGGATCATGGCACCACAGTGAAGATTTGCTCACACCCCTTCCTCCCCTCTTAGTTTTTCTATATCCTCATTCCATATATCAGAATATCTTCATAACAAAAGTAAACAATTTTCTTCTGTACTGGTCTACAAAAAGTTAAAGCAACATTTGTGGTTTTGTTATTATATTCAGCTTTCTTTTAATGTTGCTCTCTTATTTTTATTAGGCTTTTCTTTTAATCACTCTTTGCACCTACCATTTTTTCTTTCCTTTTATATTTTATTTTATTTTATTTTATTTTATTTTATTTTATTTTATTTTATTTATTTATTTTTAATGTGATTTCTTCCTTAACACTCCCAGATGTGGCTGAATCAAAACAATGAATTTTACATTCATTCTATGTCTGGGGAGTCTGAAAATTTCCTGTTATTTTTCTTCTAGTAATGCTTCAGAGCCTTGGGTTTGTTCATCAGACAACCCCATCCCACAGAGTCAAAATTTTGCTTTTGAATGGTATTCTAAGTATGCCTGGCTCCTTGGAATACAAATTGGAACACAATTTTCAGAAGAGCTGGTTACATTGTGAAAGTTAGTGAATCTCCAGCATGACAAGGACCACTCTGCTGAAAGACCAGAAATTATTGTAAGGGTCTGAGCTACAGTACATAGAAGAGTACATAGAAGTGCATTTCCCCTGACAAATACAGGAATAAAATATCACCACTTCTGGTTTCTATACTCACTGAAAAGTTGCAAGGATTGTGTGCCTATGTACTAACTGTAAGAAACTATAGCAGTCCAGACTGGAATTGGAATGACTGGATTACCACAGCCAAAATATATATATATATTTTGTATGTATGTATATTATATATACATACATACATACATACATATATATACATATATAATTTTTATATGTATAAAATATATATATATATATTTTTAATTTATCTTGTTTAGTAGATGAGAAATTCTGAGGGAGTAAAAAGTTCAAAGGACCATTGAGATTGTGCACAGACTTGAAAATAAAGATACATATTTCTTTAATGAGGTGATGTGGTGTTTTGTGCCAAGCTCTTAATGTAATCTCCATCCATTCTCTAAGAATACACTAAAAGAGCTAGATATTTTGAAATAAATTTCTTACTGATATCCACACTTTAAAGGAAGAGCTGGAATGAAAAATAATCTTTGTAAAAGTTATTTTCCCCTTTTTGCTCAGGAGAAAATTATTCTTCTGTATCTCCATTGCTGTCTATAGCATGGGCTTAGAGCACTCTGGACATTTGAACATCTGGTGGACCTGGAGATTGCTAGCATTAGAAGGTAATTTGCAAACTGTTTCTTCTAAACTAGCCAGATCTTGATGTGTTTTGGGACAGCCAGAAGATTTTCTGCACTAGTTCAATATGAACAGTTTCTATTGTAAACCATGCCTAGATAAACTCAGCAAATCTTATTGAATAGTATATAAAGACCATAAGTAAACATATATATCAACACATACTTAAGGGCATATATCACAATTTTTTTGACTGACAGTAAGATCCCTTCTATCCCTGTCATGAAATATTTGTAGCTACAAGAATTGATATATGGCAAGAAAACTGTTTTGTACACCTTGTTGATATTCCACAGGTTTAAAATGTATATATTTGTAGAAATCTACATCTAAATCTAATCCCCACTCGTTTATTTTGTAAACAAGAACACAAAAACACCAGTTACAGATATAATGATCAATTCATCTATTACATCTGAGAATCTTCAAAGATAAATTATAAATTTAGCCTCCTATCCCACCACAAAACCTAAATGCCTATTATAAGAATAAAAAACATGTACTAACCAAAATAAAGTAACCAAAGGGTTCAATTACATTCAACATAAGAAATCAACATGATTTCTTCCATGCATTGTGGAAGTCATGTTCACAACCCATCATAACATGAGCAAGGCCACTCTCCATTAATATGCAGATTTTAATAGATAACTATATCTCTGGGCCTAGTCAATATACAGCTACCTTAAAAAACAACAATGATGATGACAAGAAAAAACAGTATCAGCACAAGGTTTAGAGGCATTAGCAGTATTTATCAAGGGATGTAATGGACAGAGAAAGTTGAGTCCTAACTAACAGGATTTTCAAATGACTTATTTTATCAAACCTTTACTTCAATTCAGTTCCAGGCAGTTCATAGATATTTAATGAGTTGGGGCTAATGCATTCAGAACCAACTCCACAGAGACCATCTGCTGTAGGATCTCTTTCCCTCCCAAAGCACTTATATGCACATGGAAAGCAGTGGATGACACTGGTGGTCTGTTCAATCTTATAACTAAGATTTTCAACTGAACTATAGTAACTGTAGTTTTATTGCAAAGCAAACAAGGGACAATCAATGTCTTGGGAGATGGCATTTATTGTAGATGTGACTACAGTCAAATACCAGAGTAAGAAAAATGACATGGTCTGTAAATTCAAAGGATATCTATGCAAAGCAGTTATAAATATTGGATCACAGAGTACTGATTTCAGGAAAAAAAAGTGAGACAAAGTTAAGTCAGTAATAGCAAATAATGTAATATGTGCATGTAATTTTGTAAATAAATCATTTTAAGTTTAAAAATTTCAGGAAAACTTTTGCTATATGGCCATGGAATTTTTTTGTTGGGTGTTCTTAGGTTTATGCATGAGGGCTACAGATCAGCAGAGCATCTGTCCTCAAAGAATACTGCATTTTCCCCCAGCATATAAGGCAGCAGTGATTGCCCCTCATTTAGGTGGTAGATATGTCTATTGTGCACCTGGTAAGTGCTGTGACAATCAGGGGTAAACAGACACATTTACACATAGATACAGTAAATGTGTTATCATTACTGTACCAGAAGAATGAGTATTCAGTTATGTGATTGGTGAAGACTCAAGTTTTATTGAGCAACACGGTGGGGTGCTCATTTATGTAAGCCAGGAACTTCATCTAAATCAAGAATGAATCTTTGGTCTTGAAAAGTTGTAATCAATTAATTTGCCTACTGTCAGGTGTTTTCTCACTGCCCAACAAGTTACCACACAGTTACCACTGTACTTGACACAAGAAGCACCCCATTTTCCTTGCTGTCATTGGGCCTTTCATGGAAAAAAAAAAAAAAACAGTCTCAAAGCTCAGCTAAGCATCTAAGCAAGTTCATGATCAGAAGAAAAAAAAACAACATAGGTTTGTTTTTTCCTTTTTCAATTACTTGGCATTTCTTATGTATTTTATGTTCTTAAATTGAAAGATTCTGTAATGATATCATCACAAATTTAAATAAATACAACTTTTCTAATGTGTATAGGGTAACATAACATTATGACACCACAGTTAATTTAAATTGTATTAATAATTGCAGTGATTTTAGATAATTTGATAATAAAATATCTCTGAAACTAATTAAAAATATACAAATATTCCCCTTTTGTAGTTAAATGGGTAGTATGAAAGACAAAGTGATTTCTATATGAGTAGCTGCACTAACTGTATGATGTCCAAGAATATATAAAGTACAGTAAAATTTAGCTAATGTTGTATTAATTAACAGTGAAAAAATATAAAAATTCTGGAAATATAATACTACAGTGAATGACAAGGACAGATCTGCAAGGAATTATGAACAGAGACAACATGAATTACTGAGGATTTTTTTTTTTCTTTTTCACATCCAATGAGTGGGAGGAGGAAAACAGAGGGACTTTCCAAACTATGTGGAATTTCTGTGGGGGAGTTTGTTTTTATTTTACTTTTTATTTAATCTCAGATTTTTACAGGAAAGCCATTCAGAAACATATATTTTTAATGGGCTACATTCAAGGTTAATTAAATTGGTTTTACTGAAATAAATCCAAAATTGCACAAGCCATGCCATGAGCATTCAGTACTTTACTGTTCAGAAAAAGACAAATGGCATTTTTATTCTAATTTTTAATATAGCCATAAATAAGTGAAACATCTCATGACTTGAAAACTACTATGGAGAATTTCTTTATTTGAATGCAGATGATCAGCAGAGTTATTTCCTTAATTATAGTTCAAACATCTGGTCATTGTTTGCACACTGGAAAAGCACAGGTAAACAATGTGATCAATGAGATTTTTTAAAATGTAAATAAAAGATTAAAATCATACTCAGATTAAATTAACTGCAAAGACAGACCAATTTATATCTGTGAATTGAATCACATCACAAGGAACTCTGACTCTGTGATCAGAACAATACAAAACAAAAAGGTAACAGTGAAAGAAGGTAGACCAGGTTCCAAAGAGTGTTTATCAATATGGTGACAGGCACTTTTTATATATATATATATATATATATAATAATCATATATATAATAATTATATATAAATATAATTATATAATAATCAGAGATAAAAAGTAAAATCTGTACTGTAATGATCTGGCCAGCATCTTTGTGGATTAATTAGTATAATGCAACTGTTCGTACTTGAAATTCAGATACTATAATTTTCTGACAGTGTTTGTTGCTATACTATCCATTGTCAGGAACCACATGAGTAAGCAACCAAATTTCAGTTGTTTAATGAACATGTACTGCTTTTTTTACTAATCAAATTGCTGTATGCTACTAGAGGTACTAATAAGGGGAAAAATAATAGTGTAAACTGATGCTACAGATGGAAAGCTTCTGATACATGTTTGTGCTGTAAGATACATCTAACTTTGTTTTAGGCATTGACAATACAGTTGCCTACACCAAAGCTGTAAATCTAGCTGACTTGAAAATCTACTGAAAGAAACCTTCATTTAAAATGTGTGATTTATCTCACTTATTTTAGCTGTATGTGTTAGGATAATTAAAAGTATATTTTCCAAGATGCTTTTCTCCATTGACATAACGGGTCTAGAGAACTGTTTCATATTGGTTAGGTGAAATGAATTCCAATTACTGTTTTAATTAAGAAATTGTCTCACTGGGTATGTCTGCAATATAAAAGAGAGCCCAGGAGCTATCTGTTAACTTTATTTAAAATACTGTCTCTTTTTGGAACTGCTCCTGAAAGGTTCTCTGATTTCAACAGCTGTGCTTTAGATTTAACAATCCTATCTTCCAAAGTTCCAACAACACTACCCTTGAAAGTCACAGCCTTTCAAGCAGGATTTTACTGCACCCCAGTATTGTGAGACATGCTATGCTTTACACTAAAAAAGAAAATTGCTTATCACTGATAAACATCTATGCAGCCCTCACATTCTTTCAGACATTATAAATGAAAAACAAAACAAAACAAAACAAACAACAACAATAATAATAATAATTTAAAAAAAAAAAAAAAAAAAAAGTAAAAGCACCTTAGGGACACATAAACTATCAAGAACAACAACAACAACAAAAAAACAGCCTAGAGAGAAAGCAATAAACTGTGTGAGGTAAAAGAATCTGTGCAATTAGACAAAAATACTGAGGATCAGTCCCTGGCATTCCTTATTTAACAGTCAAAAAACTGTCTTTTCACTGTACTTTTTTAGGTTACCTATTAAGTAACATCAACTTAATGTTAAGTAATATCAACTTAATGTTCAAAAAAGGCATGTATCCCTACTTCAATATTGATTCTTTTCTACATTTTCTTTCTTCCAAATAAAGTAGAAATGGTTGAAAAGGGTTCCGATCCCAATTCTTTTTCTCTCTATATATATTTTTTTCTGATGTTATTACAATTATTATCCCTTTTACTCACCCAGAAGAGTCACCTTAGAAATACTGAGTGCAAGACAGCCTTCAGCATTGCTTTAGAAAAGGGTTTGGACAAAGAACCTTTTCATCAATCTTCAGTACACATGAAAACTTCACTGTGAAATAGTCTTTTATTCCAAATTAAAGGTAAAAATTCTTCCTCCCCACCATCTCAAAATGTAACTGTTTCATCCTTTACTAACATAATATACCTATCTTTTCATCACTCCTCCTGAACCAACACCTGTTCATACCGTCATACCTCATCATACCTTACATTACCTTCCCACAACTTGAATGGTCTGTCACACATGAGACAGATGTTCCAGTCTGGGCTTCCTGGGTTCCAAGGTACTTGTCTAATGAAGTCAGGACATGTGTTGCATTAAGGGTTAAAGTAATTGGGAGTGATGCCCAATTTGCCATTATAAGTCTGGTTGTTTTCAGGATACTGAACTATCATGATTACGGAT
Organism: Aythya ferina; assembly: GCF_964211825.1. Taxonomy (NCBI): domain Eukaryota; kingdom Metazoa; phylum Chordata; class Aves; order Anseriformes; family Anatidae; genus Aythya; species Aythya ferina. The sequence goes on from NC_140296.1 coordinate 75,755,028, forward strand.
TCACAACTAACATAATACACCCTCAATCTAGTCACGTTCCATGGACTACCACAGCCACACTTAAAGAGTTAGGTAGCATTCAGTGAGAACTATCATGGCTAGATTTAATGAGTAGTGTAATTTATTAAAGCAACAGGTTCACAGGGTCTTTGGATTGCCATCAACAAATTCACAGTCTGCAAAGTGCATATAAATGCAAAAAGTATGAGTAACACAGTCTGGCTATAAATGCATTAAAAGGTATAACGCAACTCCATAGAGATTTCCAAGTTTTCTGGGGAGGTGTTTGGTATAACCAAATGTTCAAATCTTATCCAAAGGTGTGTCAATACAAGGGAAGAGAGGCTCAGTGCGTCAACTGATCCCAGAAGTCAGAAGGTATCCTTATCTTAAGGAAGATATCTTCCCTAACATCCTCTATCTCTTAATCCAATTTATATTATTTTATATCTTTTAGGTGGAACTTGAGTGTCTCTAATCATGCATATCTTGGTTATGTTTGGTGCAAAGTTTTCTCTCTTCTGTTTAAATGTATAGGCTCATAGAAATTCAGAACACATGCTCGAGCTGCGACTACACGAGGGGTAGTCGCAGCTTGGAGGCAGATAGCTTTTGGGATGGAGGTGTGTTTTGGTATTATAATGATATTATAATGAACAAAGTTCACAAAACTACAGCATTTTGTCAAAAACATGACTGGCTGTTGGCTCAGGGCAGCAAATGTGCAGCTTATCAGTTTCGGTGTGCACAAGATCAAGTTCCCATCTTATCACAGAGCCTAGCCACGGTGTCTCCAATCTGCTCCACGCTCTGTACTGTTCCTTTTAGAGTCAGCACACCAAGTTCATCTGGTGTGATTAACATCCAAGGTTGGAGGCCAAGGGAACTTCTAAATGTTTCAGCTACACTCCACCCTAGAAGCTTTTTCAGTGTTGTACCTTTTCTTTAAAATGTGAATATCAGTTTAATTTTAAAGTCACTCCAGTCAATTATTCCACAATATGCAGAGCCTTGCAGACTTTCCCTCACTATAGACCCAAGCATATGGATGGTGAGGAGATATGCAGCACATCAAACACTTGATAACATGGTGGGCAACGCATCCCCCATTGTGCAGGTATCTACAGATTTTCCGATTAAAAGACTATCCATTATCCTTTATCAAGTTAAAAGCTAAGCAGACTTATACAAAACGCAGCAGGACTGAAGAAACTGTAGAATATAACAATGTCTGAATCTACTGAACAGTTGGCACTTAAAGCTTCAGACACATACAGCGTTTACACACAAAATACCAGTGTGCCAAGATACAGAGTGGTGCCTGGCCTTGGGGACAGTTACCTGAAGGACTCCTGCAGCATAGAACCAAAGACTTGAAAAGCCCAGTATAATGATTAAGTCTCTTGCAATAAAAAATAGGCTTTCCAGGTAAAATAAATCCTCTATTATATATAATACATTTATAAATAAATCCACTGTTCTGTTTTCCTGTGAAAATACCTGTGAAAATATGATGAATAGAAAATAAAATTCTAAAGTAGATAGGATAAATTTTAATTCTATTATTTTATTCTGTGATTTTTATAACAAGTTTGTAACAAGGCAAAAAATGTCATATTTCCCATTTACACTGCAATAGCAAATCAAAATGTTACTATATCATTTTTTTGCTGCTTCAGATTACACACATAAAATCTAACAAATTAGGTTTTCATTGCTAAGAAAACCAGCCATTATTTAATCATATATTCAAGACCCAAGTTAAATTTTCTGTCTGGCTTGCTGGGAATACTGTGGCTTGGTGTGATGAAAGATAAGTATGGAAAGAAAATCAAAAATCTTAGAAACTGCTTTCGATGGAACAACAATATTTAACCTACATGCCATGAAATCAAGTTCTACTTTATTCAAAGCTGGAATATGTTTGCATACTTGATCAGCTTCATCTCACTCAGTCTAGTTTTCCATACACTAGAAACAGCCCACATATTTACATTTCAAATTACTTCTATTTTAAGAAAATGAGAAACAACAAAGCAACAGAAAGTAAATTTAAGGTATTTTGTCAGGAAATACAGATGTTATCAGCTAAAGATACATTATTTGATAGAAAAGAAGACACAAAAGACAAGAAAGTGACATGCAAGAATCCCAGTAACTAACAAATTGCTTTAACCTCTTCAATATAACTCTCACATTTTTTATGATATGTAAATATGTTTCCCAAATCTGTTCCCCCCACATTCCCAAATGCATGTGAGAAGAGCAACCTTAAACAGCTGCAGATGCCAGCTGGCTTTATTTTTCAGATCTAGTTGTGACAGCTATTTTCTTAGTGATTTTAGTTTTTTATGTGCTAAAGTTAATTGTTGGGATACAGTTCTTCAGCTGTAAATTATCATATTTTCATTTAAACCAATACAGCTAGGACAATTTAATTTATCTGATGATTCCCAAAAGTCCATAAGGAACTATTACAGCAAATCTGGAGACTGAATTCAATCCCCAAAGCATTTAATAAATAAGTTTAATCAACTTAAAACATAAATCTCAAAGCAAATTAGTTATTGTACTGGGTCTGGCTGGAATGTTAACTTTCCCGGAAGCAGCCCATACAGTGCCGTACTCTGTACTTGTAGCTGGAACAGGAGTGTTACCACACCAGTGTTGTGTCTACTGCTGAGCAGCAGTGGCACAGCATTGGGCCTTTATCTAACCCTCCTAGGGGGTGGACAAAAAGTGAGGAGACAAACATCACTAGGGCAGCTGACCTAAACCAATCAAAGGGATATCCCATACCATGTGATGTCACACTCAGCAATAAAAGGTGGAAACAGGAAGAAGAGGGGAGGGGTGGGCTCTTGTTGGGAAAACGTTGGTCTTCCTCTCGAACACCGGCTGCGTGCGTTGAGGCCTTGCTTCAAGGACGTGGTCAATCATCACTCATTTGTGGGAAGTAGAGAGTAATTTCTTTCCTCTGCACTTCCATATAGCCTTCATTTACTTTGTTTGTTTGTTTTCCTCCCTTCTTTTTATTTTTCCTTTTCCCCTCCCTTTTCCCCTTTCCCTTTTTATTTCCCCTTAGTTAAATTGTTTAGTTCATGGTAGTCTTTATTTAATTATTATAATTATTTCCCTTTAATTAAATTATCCTTATCTAAACCCGTGAGTTGTTCTTTGCTTTACTTCTCCCCCTCCTCATTAAAAGGAGGGGGAGTGAGAGAGCGGTTGTGGGGTTTAGCTGCCCAGCACGATAAAACCACCACAGTTATAAACAATTTCATACTGATAAAGAAGAACAATAGTCAAACACTAAAGGAACAAAATGAAAACATATTCCTATACTCAGTAAAATGCAGGATTATTCACTGTTCTTCTGTCAGATATCCAGTTTGTTTTGTCAAATGTCCAATTGGCAATTGCTTAGAAGGGGACAGAATTTTTTCTTTTGGTTTTCAATGCAGACTGTCAGCTCCTTCCCTCTAAATTTTCCCATTTCACTTTGAGAAAGTCTAAAATTTCTACTATCAAGCAGAATTAGGTTACAGCAATGAAGTAGTTAAACCACTCTGTTAGGTAATATATCAATCAGATATATTATTAATATATTAATCGTTAATTAATAATTATAATATATATATATTATATAATTTTATATATTATTAATGTATTAATATATATTATTTATTTATAATGTATTAATATATATTATTATTATTATAACAGTGTGACCAGCAGGTCTAGGGAGGTGATCGTCCCCCTGTACTCAGCTCTGGTGAGGCCGCACCTCGAGTACTGTGTTCAGTTTTGGGCCCCTCGCTACAAGAAGGACATGGAGGTGCTTGAGCGGGTACAGAGAAGGGCAACGAAGCTGGTGAGGGGCCTGGAGAACAAGTCCTACGAGGAGCGGCTGAGGGAGCTGGGCTTGTTCAGCCTGGAGAAGAGGAGGCTCAGGGGTGACCTTATCGCTCTCTATGGGTACCTCAAGGGAGGCTGTAGCGAGGTGGGGGTTGGTCTGTTCTCCCACGTGCCTGGTGACAGGACGAGGGGGAATGGGCTTAAGTTGAGCCAGGGGAGTTTTAGGTTAGATGTTAGGAAGAACTTCTTCACTGAAAGGGTTGTGAGGCACTGGAACAGGCTGCCCAGGGAAGTGGTGGAGTCACCATCCCTGGAAGTCTTCAAAAGACGTTTAGATGTAGAGCTTAGGGAAATGGTTTAGTGGGGACTGTTAGCATTAGGTCAGAGGTTGGACTCGATGATCTTGAGGTCTCTTCCAACCTAGAAAATTCTGTGATTCTGTGATTCTGTGATTATTAAACCACTTAAATAAACATTGACCTTTTATTTTTTTGTATTCTCTCTAGGATATATTTTACAAGAAAGTCTGTGTGTTGATAAAATCACTCTATCCAAGAGAAAAATATATTTTAAAAATATATAAAAAAATAAAAAATTGAAGCCATATTTCTCTGAGTGTAGTTTTGACCTCTGGAAATAGAGTTTTGTAAATAAAGTATAATTGAGACCATGTCATTCTTCAACAACAGAAGGAAAGGAAAACAGTGGAGATTTCCCTCACTGTGAAACAAAATGTTAATGTTGCCCGAGCCTAGGACACCATCTTTCACCACATACTAAGAAATGTATTTTCTATTTTGTAATACTGCCACCTGAAAAAGACATCTTTAGCGCACCTTTAAAACCAGACAACTATCATTGCTTGCCCTCTTTTAAGCAAGGTTTCATGAGCCCAGAGATTTTACTCAACAATGAAATCTAATTAGTCTCACTTCATCAGCAATGGTAATAATATGCCATCTGATTGGAAAACCTTTCCGTACTACAGAGAAGAGAAGTGTTAGACTGAAAAGTAGGGGTAGATGCTGACATAATAAAACCTGCATACATATATGCTCAGACACTTCTGGGAAGTTACTTTTTCAAATGATTTGAATATTCAGTAGCCTCTTTGTACCTTGTTTTACTAGAATGTAGGCTGTTTGAACTTCTATTTAATTACAGATTATAGATAACAGATATATGAACACCTTTAGAAATTAACAGTCTTGTGAAGCTGGAAACTTCAGCCCAGAAACAGATAAAATGCAAATCAGAATACCTCAGCTTAAGCATAAGGTGTAAGAACAGCATAAATTTTCAGAATTCATACTTGCATGTTTAAAATTAAGCAAATACTTAGCATCAGAGGTAAGATCCAGAATTAAAACAGGCTTTTTTACACGGAGCTCTTTTCTTATATTTAAATCTGTGCAAAACTTGCATCAACGTAATTAAACAAAGTTAGAAATATTCATCCAAATATAAAGGTAAATGTTTTCTGTGTTTCCTTTCAAAGGGAAACCTTGTGTCATATGGAATTTTGGGCATAATCTTCACCCACATACAAATTTTCTTAAGTTTGAACAGCCACTTTTTACTGCTGCTAAAGCCACACATCTGACAGAACATATGTAATGCATTTCTTTTCTTTTCATGTTCCATATAATTAAGATTTAACAACAACAACAAATTAAAAAAATATATATTTAAAAAAAAAAAAAAAAGGATCAATCCCATAGTTTCTGTTTGTTTGTTGACTTACTGTTTTGATCCTGAAGTACATCCAAGATCCTAGCAAGCACATTTTGGACAACAGCTATGTTGTTTCACTGCAGGTCATACTGCCCTCCACTGAGTGTGCTGTTCACATGCGTAGTACATGAGACATTACTTACTGTAATTTAGCTGTGCCTATCCCAATCACCTTCAAACTGACACATCAGTTAACCACTTTGGATTCTTGAGTCAATAAGCAGATTGTCATTACAAAGGAAAGATCGTGAAACTTAGTTGTTTCAAAAGACAAGCTTTGTTCCATGTTTCTGGAGATCTTCTGAAAACTTTCTGAAGATATATAGTCACTGCGTTTTTCAATGAATATTTTTCATTATTTTATTAGTTTTCTAGAGCAAGGATGTAGACATGTAAGTGTTAGGCCTGACTTAGAAGCTACAGCAGTTAGGAGCACTCAAGTAATATGTTTATAAGATTAAACACTATGTTTGAATCTCTATGCATTTTAGATAACACAGGGAGATGTGGCTTGAGATATCTGGAGATTAATTAGAGAGGATAACCTTTAATAATAATAATAATAATAATAATAATAATTAATAAACCTCCTTGCTCCATTCAGGAAAAAAATAAAATATAAACAGGGAACTTTCCCAGTTTACATTGTAGCACTACATTGATTAAGACAAATGGACTAATTGCAAATTAACTACTTGGGTTATCTAAACCTCAGTAAATACGGAACTCAGAGAAAGGTAAACTTGGCAATGTAAGTTATCACATTTGTACATCAACTTTTTTTTTTACCCAAAAGATATGTATCTGTTGTGTGACTTAAAAAAGTCACAAAGGAGTCGGTGTAGTGAGATACAATGGATCTCTCAACTATAAAACCTGAATCTGAACACATTACAAACTAAGAAACTAATCCACTGCAGTCAGTTATCAGTCACAAATCCTCCATAATTTTTCAGACAATCTGAAAGGGATTTACATGTCAGTAGCCTGAAGTACTGAAGAACCTGAAGTTCTGAGTTGCAACAGTTTATTAAAGAATCAATTGATATTCCTATCAATCTGTCATATGTTTCAGGTCATTGTAATAAGAAGAGGTTAACCCAAATGAATAAAGGCCCATATAAGAAGATTTTTTTCTTATTCGTAGAGTTCATCAACCTGATGAGTTTGTGCTTCAGGAATATAAGGCATTAAGAAGGGGCGTTAAGAGAGAGAATGTGAAACCATTTGTGTAAATTCATCTTGTAGTGAGACCTAATCCAACTCCACCTTTACAACCATAGAGACTCTACAGTTTTGGATGAAATTTCAATCAAATTTAGGATGATGATCATTCTGTAGGAGCCTGGTGCCTGTTGCAGCATTTTGCTGAAGCTTACTCAAATTGCCCAAAAGAGCTAAATATTACCTTTAATTTAACACAATAATCCCAGTAATGTCATTCATTCCTCATCAAATCAATCAATGAAAATTTTGTATTTTCTTTATGAAAAGTAAGATATGACATTTTATGAAAATTTAATAGAAGCTTCTGAAGAGGAAATCTTCATACATTACATTTTAGTCTTTACAAAATAGTCTTAATAAAAAGCTTTTTTTTTTTTTTTTTTTTTTTTTTTTTTTCTTTCTTATTACAGGAAACCAACACTGTAACTACTAAGCTCTGGCCAATAACAACATTTCATCCATTATTTTCAAAAAAGTATGTTAAAGAACAAGTAATATATAGAAAGAATTGAGAAACACTGAGTGTTCTGAGCTTTGAAAGTATTCAGAGAGTTTTCCTCTGGCAATAGCACAAGGCTCATGGTTTTCCTTGGAGTCTTTCAATATCACAGATTTTAAACAGGTTGAGATTAAGTCAAAACAGAATCTGAATTCTGTCTAAAACACTTTAGGCTTTAACCTACATTCTGCCAGCTTAAGAAGATTCTTGTTCACAGCAGCAAGAAAAGCAGAAGTCTATTTCACTCACTAAAGCCAGAAAAGACATTCTTAGATTCCTTTTTTTTTTTTTTTTTTTATCTGTTTAAATTGCTTATATTCCTTCAAATACATGCACAAATATCATTTATATACTGCCCTCTTTGTCAGGTAGACAGGTAGTAGTCAAACATTTTGGAGGAGCTTTTAAATAACCTTTGAGATTTTGAGGATTTCAGTGGATATCTGTGATGTACCCGATCTTCAGAAATTGCTAAAGATATCAACAATTCAGTCTTACAGAAATGTTTATAGCAAGAAGAAAAGTAGGAAATTATGGGGAAATGACAATAACTGTAAATCAGATAGATACCATTTGAAATAGGAGTGTGGGGCAAAGAGGAGTATGGGGCAAAGAACTGAGAATCAGGAAAATATGTTAAGTTTTACTGGTTAAATCAATTTGTATAGTCTAAGCAGGAAAATAAATTAAAAAAGGACCAAAAAAAGAAGGTCACAAAGTCTGTTGAAAAGAAGTCATTACATACTCAAACATATAAGGAATCAAGAAGCTTTTCACAGGCAGACAGCAACAACTGCCTTGTGATGAATTTCAAGGATACTTCTTAGCCTTCTTTCTGACCTTTTTCCTGTGATATCTCATTGTGTACTCTGCAGAGCGAAAATAAAATGTTCATTCAGAATGGGTATTATCTCATGTTCTCCCTGGCAATGGGAGCAAGCATAGGGTTTTGCTTTAATTCTCACTATCATCTGAAACTGCATTCTGATTAAATGATGCAATTCAATGCACTTTGCTTCGCAGTGTTGCAGAAAACAAAAACTAACTGGAGAAATAAGTTGGGAGAGGAAAAGGCAAAAGGAGCAAGCCAGAAGGAAAAGGATAATGAAAACACGTGCAGAAAGGAGAAAATTGCAGTTCTGCTCCTAGGGACATGAATCTGCAGAAAAACATTAGATGAAAGGAAAAGCCATTCCTACAATGTACAGTGGAGAAGTCCATATCGTGAGCATACTCACTTGTTTAGGAAACCATGACTTTCTAGTGAAAAGTGCTTGAAAAAATATCACTTCTTATATAGTATGCTACCTGAGAAAACCTTCCAGTGAACAACAATCATAAAATTAACCTAATGACAGCAATAACAACTTTTTCAATAGAGATAACAGAGATATAAGAGAAGAGAAAGGGAAGCCTTATCACTAGAAGGAAGGGAAGACATATTTCTAGAAGTCACGTCTGGAGACAAAAGTAATCTGTAAAAAGGAAAGAGGAAAGAAATAAAAATTATTCCCATGTGGAGAAAGAAAGAGGAGAACACAAGTACGTCTGCTAGTCTAGACTAAGAATAATAGAAATGGTCTAATGCATTTGGTTCAACCATTTCCACTTTTATATGACCCTCAAAAGTTTTCTGTCTTTCTTTTAATATTTCAGCAATATTTTTAGTGTATCTCTTACAAGGTAAACACATAAACTTACATACAGGAAGATTTTCTTCGTACTGAAATTCCTAACATATTATCTGTATAATATTTTCTGATCCTTTATTTTTGTCCATTACATTTTCCTTATCTTTCTTTCTACCAGTCTTTCTCATTGTGCTCCCTCATTATTATTAATAATATTGTTACTGGATTACTGGAGACTTTTAACTTAATCTTTTCCTTTAATCATGTCACCGCTATATTTATTTAGCTTCAAGGTATTTTCATAAATCATTTTCTTTAGCCCTTGATTCTTCAATTGCTTTTATCAAATGACTCAGGGCAATAACACAGTCACAGTATGTGATGTATAAGTAAATTCAATAGGATGTCTTCAGAGTTGAGAGGAAGAAATGGTTTCTACCTGTTCTGAAATGCCAGGATTCTGTGTATACCAGGATAAATTTAGTTTATTACCACTAGATAAACAGAAAAAGGAAATCTCAAATTTGTATTATATTAAGATAATCCAACACAGCACAAATTAGTGTAAATTCAAATATAAAATTGGCAATTATATTATCCTAGAATTGCTATGTTTAGGTTTACTCTTCTTGTTAAAGGACATCAATACATCTGCAAGACATATCTAACCAGTAAGAGGATAGGACAAATTGTACAACAGCAACTTTGGCATTGTATTAATAGGGTGGTAACAAAGTAAACAGTAATGCTAAGCAGCAGGTTAGGGCAAGATATTGGAGGGGTGGGGAGGGGAAGAATACAGCACATCCACTGATTTTTTCAGGTTATGTTCCAGTTACAGCTTTGATTCCTGGGTTACTTCTCTGAGTTGTTGAGAAATTCAGTGCAAGGGAGTTATCTCTCAATGTCTAGTATGAACTACTGCCTTCTTATCTCAGACTTTCTGAGCAGGTCTGGGCCAGGCAGTGTTATTCCTAGAAAGGGCAGTTCAGACTTCATTATGCTAAGGGCTATAGATATGAATACCAGAAGTCCCAATCATGGGATGCAGAGATGTCACTGGAAAAGTCCCCAGGATACTATTTTTTATAGGTTTTCTTTCAGAGCATTGAATTTCCTCAGGGTCTACCTAACAATCTGTGGTTCTTGCAATTAATAAATACTGCAATTAAAAGCAAAAATCAAGGTAGTAGGAAAAGATTTTTTTTTCACTACCAAATCTGACAGTAAGATTAAAAAGTGTAAGAAAGAGGTCCCGTGGGCTACCTATCCCTTGACTGACTTAACAAAACAATAGGAGCAGTAAGTCTCAGAGGGGATAGAGCTAACAACAAACTGATCTACAGGAGAAGCAGCACAGTTGGAGCAAGACAGTTGTCAAATTATAAAAAATAAAAATAAAAATAAAAATAAAAATAAAAATAAAAATAAAAATAAAAATAAAAATAAAAATAAATAAATAAAGGAATGAACTAGTTTACAAGGAGTGAAGGACCAGAAGATACAACAGAAAACTTTTGACTAAGGAGACGGATAGATGACACATGTCAGTGGAGGATAAAGGTTTATGTCTGAACATATGAGCTGTTTAGGCACATTTCTGTTTAATCATTTTCTGTCTTAACCAACAGTTAGTCTGTAAACAACTGCACCAAGAGCTGATTTATTTTTATTTTTAGAAATATATTTATCTATCTAATAATAGCAGTGACTACAAGAATAAAACTTCTACTGTCTCTTTGAAATACATGCATAGGGATTTCTCTTGTATCTCTCAAATAAACTAGTCTAGGAAAAAAAAAAAAAAAAAGTAAGCTTTTTACACAACAATTATTATTAGCTTTAAAAACAAACAAATAAAGCTGGTAGCAAGCTATTATACATTCTTAGAAGGATCCATAATGGAAAGTAGAAAGACATGAAAAAGCATGATTATTTTTTCCTGCTTGAGGAAGAATTTCTCCTACTTCACAATAACAACTTAATTCATAGAGAGAACATTACTTCCAATATGCTTTATTAGTTCATATTTTCATTTCATGCTAAATAAATAATGCAGAATAGAAATAGGAGTATTTCTGTTGGTTATTGGAGCCAATTACTTTTTTTTTTTTTTTTAACCTACTAAAAGCATCGAGACTGTTAGTCTACCCAAATGCATCTCCTTTCAAAACTTGGGGAGGGGATGGAGGTCTCATACCCATCTTGCTGAGTTCTGTGTAAGTTAAACTCTTTCTGGCACCATCAAAAACATTTTATGCTTTATACATTTCCAGTCCTGCTGAAAAACAGTAGGTCCTGACTTGAAGCCAAATATGAACTCTTTTTTACAGCTGGATACTCTTGTGACTAACCACTCAGGAGTGATACTATTGTGTTCAGTGCCAAACTCCTACAACATGCAGATAGACATGTTTTTTTATTTCCTTTGGTTTCTGCTAAACTGACAAGCATTCCACTCTCATGACAGAAGCCTTTTCAAGTGGGAATTCATTTAAAGGCAAGGAAAAATCAATTCAAATTAAGGTAGGAGTGTGAGATCAAACTTTCTCATAATTTATTGCAAGCAATAAATCACTAAAAAGCTAATAACCCTAAATGGCATGGTATTTTGGTGATCTCCACTGTGACATTAAATTTAAAAATGTGATTATATAATCTGTGCTCATAGGCTGAAGATTCATGTTTCAGTGTTTTTAACACACTCTCTTTCCTCCTGTTCAGGCTAATACTGAAACCAGCTGAGATGTCTTCAGCGCTGCCTGCCTGCCTGTCTGCCCAGGGGTCAGACAAAACTCACTGGCCAGCAGGCTTGTCATAGAATCATAGAATGACTTGGATTGGAAGGGACTTTAAAGATCATCTACTTCCAACCAGCCTGCCATGGGTAGGGATGTCACCGCTAAATCACGTTGTCCAAGGCCCCATCCAACCTGGTCTTGAACATCTCCAGGGATGGGGCATCCACAACTTCTCTGGGAAACCTGTTCCAGTGCCTCACTACCCTTACAGTGAAGAATGTCTTTCTGATGTCTAATGTCTATCTGAAATCTATGTTCTGATGTCTATCCTTCTTTAGTTTAAGACCATCCCTCTTTGTTCTATTGTTATCTACCCAAGTAAAGAGTCCCTCTTCATCTTTTTATAAGACCTCTTTAAGTACTGAAAGGCCGCTCCAATCCCTGGAAGCTTTTTAGGCTGACCAGTCCCAGCTCTCTGTCTTTCTTCACGGTAGAGGTGCTCCAGACCGCTGATCATCTTTGTGACCCTATCTGATCATCTTTGTGGCTTAACCCACTGCTCCAGACAGCCCTTGAACTCCTTTATGACCAGATCACAGGTAGTGTAGATACAGGCCATGAAGCCTGTCGCATAATCCAAATATATATTTTTTTCTGCTATTTCATAGTATTTCAACCATGCTGCAACAGATACAGTGATGTTTGAAATACATACCAAGCACCAACACCCAATAACCTTTTTGCGATATTCATGTAAAGTTTTTGCCTTCACTGAAACATATATCAGGAAAGATATTCAAGGGCATTTATTAAGCATAAACACTAATAAGCGCTTCTTACATACAAAGAGAATAAATGGTCCAGTAGCAAGGATGGGCCTTTTATCTTTCCTTGGAGAAAGTTTATGGTGTGTTTTTGAGATGAGAGAAGTGCCATCAGCCAAGGTGAAGAAAACAAGTAGTACAGCATATAGTCAGTTTCAACAATGAGACATCTACATTAGACAGTCATGTGTGGCCTGCACCTGGTGATTTTTCTGAAACAAATCAAGTAGTATATTTATGTAGACTTTTTTCCCATATGGTCAAAAAAGAAAATCTTTAGGTTTGGAAGTGAAAGAAAAGAAGTCTGGAGAAAGAATTAGCACAAAGTGGTGTTCAGTAAAGAAAGTAAGGAAAGACTTATCCACTCATTGAAGGTATAAATATGACTATGAAGAACAAACTTATCTGCATCCATAAAAAACTAAATATTATGCAGTCTGTTCATTTAATTTTAGTTAAATCAACATCAATAAAAAACAAGGCATGCCCCAAAAAACTTTGCTTTTATAATGAATAAATAAAATAAAATACAGGAGAAAGATATTACTGTTGTTAATGATGTAGATTTTGTAGATTAATAGCTAGGTGGGGCACAGGAAAAAGATTCATCCATAGGAAGACTTGGAATAATGCATTCTGAAGGTTATCTGCAGGGTTTAAATTCTAAAACTTTTCTAACCATGGAATACTATTCTAAATTACCAGATCAATTTTGTTGTCATTTGTATTCATTGAGAGTATTAAAAAGAGTCTTCAGCTGACAAACAAAGAAAAGATATATATTTAGAAATACTTTCTTCTACCATGTATCTGCTTGAATGTGAAGCTTCCAGCTGTATAATCCCTGAGATTAGTTTCTGTGATCTAGGCTGTTTATGGCCATGGCAATGAATAGGCAACATTAGGTACTTAATTTCTAGATTATGAATAATCTAGATCTAGAATAATGTAGAAACATATAATTTCTGTTTTTATATCCATTGGCACTTTTAGAAGCAATAAGCACCACATGGACATGAAAGTCACTTTGTGAAGAAAGACAGAAATGTCTTCCTTTTCCATGAACACTCACAGAAGGAATGAAGAAAATCTCATATTATGTGAGTGACAATCCTTCCTCTCCTCTCCCCTCATGAAGTCAGAATTGTGGAATATTCTCAGCACTTCACAGGGTCTATATTGCATATTGGCTGTCCTTTTTAAGGCAGAGCTTACTTGCATTTCTCATAAATAACTGACCAAAAAACAGCCATCGAAGTTCCATAACTTTTGGCTTTGTCCAGACTGACTAAATACACACACTCTTTATAATCTACTTTTCTACCCCCACTCACTACAGCTTTTCTCTCTAAAAAAAAAAAAAAAAAAAAAAAAAAAAAACATTAACACTGAAAATCGATCTTGCCATTTAATGTTGTGGTCAACCTCAGAAAGAGTGGTTATTCTAACTGTTTGATTCAGAAACAATCTCATAAAACCAACGATAACAATATTTGGCTGAGGTTTGGAATCTGCACATAAGTCTGTATGCTCACACATATATATTTTTATACCTCATTTCCAGAGGTGATAACCACATGACATACTTCAAAGCCAAGTATCTCTGATAATTTTCTGTCTGCTAGTGTACCTCTATTATAAATGAAATACCCAAGGCATGCATGGGCTCCAGATCGAGTAATTTTTCAGATTATCACCTGGATGCGAAAACTAAGCAAAAATAGTGGTGTATCACAGTCTTGTAACTATAAACTAATTGCAAAATACACAACAAACTGGAGTTTGTGTAATGCAAGTTAGTTTGTGATGCTTTAGAAATATATTTTAGAAATATTGTGCCTTTGACTTCCTTTGAGCTGTATGAGTTTACATCAGCTGGATGTCTGATTCATCACATTTTATTCTGCTTTTAATTTATTTGTTCAACCATAGCATTAAAATAAAATAAAATAAAATAAATAAAATAAAATAAAATAAAATAAAATAAAATGTTGATTTAATCCACTCTTTCTAGACTGTATAGTTTAAATTTTATTTCATCTAAATAGAGGAAACCTCAAAATGAATTCTCACCTCTGATAACAACTAAAATCCATTAACTTCATTGAAACTAGTCATGTACAGAACATTAACTATTTATGTATGATTTTTACAGAACTAAGTTCTAACTTTAGTCTTATTAAACCATAGGAGTGATTTCTTGAGAAAATGGAGATTGAGATAGGTTTTTAAAAGTTTTCATATATATTTGTTTTTATATCCCAGTAAGCCAGAAGAAGCAAACCAAGATAAAATATGATTTTCCTTTCAAGAAAACATCTACTTCGAAACAGAAAACAAAAGCAATAATAAAAGATGAAATGTGTTTCATCATTTAATAATGCATTATATTAATGCATTATATTAATGCTTTAAAAATATTGCAGGGATTTGATTTGTCAAAGATACACTTTGACAAAGTGAGTATATGGGTACATACATACTTTGCATTACAGTACGTTCATGGGTACTCATATACTTTTCATTACTGAAAATTCCACCTTCTCTGGGTGTCTATTTTCTTGTCATTTTTATGCAAAGATAGTAAGATACATTGTTTAACTATCTAACAATTTTAAAAATATGAAAATAATTAAAAAGATTTCTTTTTTAATGTTGTTTTTTCTCTTACATACCACAGAGCTTGGACCTACATCCAGAGCACAAACCATAAAGTACAACAGTGAACAATAAAGCATGTTCAGAATCATTTTTTTTGGCTGGGCAAATACAACATGAAACCAAGTCTTTAGGTGTTGAATATATTGGAGTTGACTTCCATTGTCTGCACTTGAGAGATTTTCTCTTCCATATTATTTCACTTATTTGCTCACCCTACCTCCAAAAACCTAGCAGAGTGCACATAGGCCAGTTGATTTTGCAGCATTCATTAAACATTGTTGAGATTTTGAACAACATTGCACATGAAGCTATTTGTAATGTGGCAGTCAAGAAGGGCTCTCTGTGGAATCATATGCTAGGTGATGAAAGGAAGATATGAGATTCATCTAGCCTGGAAAAAGTCTCAGATGGGAGGCAATGAAAAGCTGTTAAAATGAGAGACACTGGGTGAAGAAAAAAAAATCTTTGCAATTTTCAAGATACTAAAAGAATTGACAGGTAATTATTAAAGCTTCAAGTGTATCAACACTGAGTAAGCAAACAGCTTATGCTGCTCAGATGAAGTACTCAGAGAGGCCACACTGAGAATTCACTGGTACCTGAGTTTCCCTCCTATACAGTTTACTCCTGCAGAGCAGTTGGGAAACACCTTTTTTTTCCTTGGCGTATACTTCCTGATAATTGCATCAGCAAGGTAGCTCTCTACACTCTTTAATTCAAACTGATCATGGCTCATGCTTCAAAAATACACCTAAAGTATGAGATGATGTTGAAGTAAGAGTATCCCCTGTCACTCACTGGAAATTTCAGATATGCACTAAATTACCTGCTTATTTTTGTTCAAACTCTTACCTCTCCTGTTGCTGGAAGAAAGGCATGTCAAAAAGTTCTTAGATCTGTTGCACAGAATGCCACGCTAAAACAAATCCAAGATTCATTGAGTGGATGAAAAAGAAGGAAGAAACATAATAGTAGAGCCTAATGTTAGCTGTCCAACCTACAAAACAGTTGCACTTATTATATAATTTTGAAATGTTTGAACTGTCCTAGGAACCAGGATTAGGACTCAGGCCTATCCAAATTGAATTGCAATAACCACTCTGCTGTGAAGTCTGTTACACTGTGCAAGACCACAGGACCTGCACTATTTTAACATGACTATGTTGACAAGGTCTGTCTTGCACTCAGTAAACAAGATTGCTTGCATTCCAGAGGTGCCTGTGAGCACCTCAGCCAGAAGCCTTCTTGAAATAACAACAAGGAAACCTTAGAATCCATCTAAATTAGACCGAAATTCTCAGACGTACTGCTGAGTTGTAGCAGGTACCTGTGTGTGGGCAATGATGAAAAGAAAAAAGAAGAATGTTCAGTGACTTGGCCCTTGTTTCCAGTGTTTTGGGTGGACTGTTGCATATCAAAGTCTTTTAATCTCTCTGGGAAATTATAAAATTATAAGTATTTTTCTGACTCCTCACTCATTAGAAATTGTGTTTTATCAGTGGATCAAAAATCCAAAGCTTTTCTTTAGCTTCAGAGATACAGACAGAAGTTGAAAGAGGCATCTGTATTGTTCCTTTACAGTGACAATGCAACAAAATACATTCCAGAGTTCAGCTTTAAGTTATGGAGACACTCACTGCATTTGCTTCAATAACAACATATAGTAGTTCAGGAAGGAGAAGAGGGTGTAACTTTTCCAATAAT
Source organism: Aythya ferina (assembly GCF_964211825.1). Lineage (NCBI taxonomy): Eukaryota > Metazoa > Chordata > Aves > Anseriformes > Anatidae > Aythya > Aythya ferina. The sequence goes on from NC_140296.1 coordinate 75,771,907, forward strand.
TGATTTGTTAATCACACAGATATATGAATATAATTAAATTCTCTGTAAAATATCTAGCAAAGTCATATATTTTGCAGTTCACATTTGCTATTAAGTTGAGGGATTTAAAATGTCCTTTTATCTGAAGTGATGTCAGATTATATATGAAAATCCACTTTAAGGGTCAGGTAGTGGTAATGCTAACAGATGATCAGTCTTCCTCTCTAGCCTCAGTACACAAAGGTAGCTAGCTTTCATCTCCCACTATTTACTCCAACTGACAAAAGTTTTTTTAGCTCCTTGCAGACAAAGCAGATTTCAGTTTCAGCAGATTCATGTCAGGGGCCAGGGCTGAGCCTTAACCCCATCTGGGGATTGAACTCCCAACCTTCAGTGCAAGGATATATCTGATGCCACACAGAACTTGCTCAGGCTCCTGACTCTTGCTCAACTGCTGTGTCATGTACAAAGTTTCATGCTATTATTTAACTGGACTAGATTTATCTACTCATCTACCTTAACTAGGCTCCTGAGTCAAGCCAGTAGAAACCCAACCCAGCATCCAGAACTGTCTTCATTTTTATAAGGCACTTTCTTCCTCAGTGGGTATATTGACCAATACATTTCTAAGAAACATTTATTTTGTTTAAGTTGTCCATTTTGTTTGACAGCACCCATAAACATCTGCTTGTCATAAGACTATCATTTTCCATTTGATTTTAATCACGTAAAAACAGAGTCCTTCATTCAATTCCCCATTCCCTGTTTGCCATACTGAACTGATTTCCTAAATCTTAAAAATTAGTTATAACAATTCCCAGCTTGCTCAATTTATTATCCTACATGTACAATTCATGGTCCCATTACCATTTCCAATGCCAGTTTTCTCTGCATCCCCACTATGTCATATACAACTGTTTTTGCCTGCCTTTCCGCTAACAGCATAGCTATTTGATTATATAGACTTCCATCTGTACTGGGCAAGGAGAGCTAAACATTGAGTTTGAGAGGACAGAACATGAGCTTGACCACTTATAACTGCTTAGACCCTGTTTAGTCCCTCCTAAACTCCCAGACATTCGCTACACTTCAATCTTGTTTTGAGCATTTGCTGACAGAGATGGTTCTACATATATGTTTTGGTTTTTTGTTTGTTTTGTTTTGTTTTTATCTTTGTGTCTAGGGTAGGGAAGGTGAAATAGTTTGCTCAGAACACCATAAAATTCTAAACACATCTAAACTATAAGAGAGAACTCAGTTTCATTATACTTCAGAATGTGTTACCATACACTCATTTACAGTTTCAGATTCTGCATTATACTTCTAGAGCCTGTAATATGAAAAGAATTTAAACACAAATACAAAAGTAACTTGTATAATTGATAAAAATTATCGTCATAATGCTCAGTGTAAGTCAGATTCATTACTAGGAAGGAACTTCTTGACTTGTCCCCTACTCCAGTATTATTCTCAATTCTTTCCTCCCTCTTGACTGAAATTTGACCCCTTTCAGCCTCCTTCCTCAACATTTATGCTTCATAGAAACTTCTCCATGAACTCCTGCTGTGTTGTTAAACAATGCCAGTGTCAGTGAATGGAATCTTGCATTTATTGATAGGATGCAGAAGAGGAATGTTTGGTCCATCAGGACATTGTAACAAGCTCAGCAGGAGTTTGACTTGTCTCAGGAATGGATATGGTACTGAATCCATCAGCCATGTGGATAGTTGAAATGTATAATGAACTGCCAAACTTAGTAATGAAGCAAGCTTTGCAGAAATGTGTTCAGGAGTAAGGAAGGAATTAATCTTGGGATTTAAATAAATAAATAAATAAATAAAATTGGGGATACTTAGAGACATTGTGAATTGAGTTTTTTAACTATAAGTTTGTATTCCATGGGACTACTTAGACAAATTATTATCTCTTGGTCATTAACGTGTTCCTAATTAATAATAATAATAATAAATATTACTTTGCATGTTTCTAACCTACAGGTTGCATCCTGCTGTCTATGTTCTTGTTTAACCCCTGCAAGGTAAGTTAAGTTTTTGTAGGATGACAGAACACAAAATATATTCTTAAATTTCCCACCAAGAAGTTGTTTTTGTAGTAGAATAACTAGGATAAATCCTTTGATCAATGAGAGTTCTACAGGAGTAAGTTACAGTGTGAGCTCCTGCTTTCATATGGAAGGATATAAAGATGAAGAAAAAATGCATTGATTTTTTTTTTTTTTTTTTTTTTTTTTTTGTTAAAGGGAACTATTCATCCAAGTGTTGTATTGCACAGTGTCTGAGGGTTGCAAAGAGTGATATTCTTCCCTGTTCAACAGTAAGTCATAAGCAATCAGAAAAACCTCCAAAAATACACAAAAGATGTTGGTCAGACTGAGTAGGATAATTATACCAACTCAGTTCAACTGGCAAAACAGAATACTGGCCAAGTCCCACACATGGCAAGAACTGCGAAAGAACGCTTTTAATGCACAATCCACTCTTATGATTTTAATTTAATTTTAATTTGTATTTATTTAGGAAAAGGTTTACAGACAACTATGTTGAACACTTTCACAATACTGTGTTTCATTACAACTATGTTCTAAAGCTGATGCAATCTGGGCATGAACTAAAAAGACCATGAAAAAAATAATTCAATCAGGACAGCAAAAGGCAAAATGTGCTTATTCAGTGGTTTCTTAAAAAGGATAAACAAACCATATTTTAGTTGGAAGTACTGTACAAATTTCTTATTAAAAGAATTTATTTGGTCTTTTTAATCTTCAAAAAAAAAATGTATGGAAGATGTTTATAGTTCTATCCACATGAAAAAATATAAATTCATGTTTGCAGCAGGTGATTCACAGCATGTTGCAAAAAATGTACTGAACATTTTTACACACATAGAATAGATATTTGAAAGTTTTAATATCAAAATAGATGAGCAGTTTTCAAGCTTCTTAAATGTAGCTGGCAACTGTCAAAAAGAAGGCAGCAGGATTTTTATTATTATTATTATTATTATTTTTAGATACCGTGGGAATGACACAAAGTTCTCATCAGTATATGACATAAAACCTACTCTGAATTTGAGATCAGGCTTAAAATTGCAGCTATGTGTAACTGTAGAATTAGTACCATACTACATCATTCTGCAATATTCTGGGCCATCCTAGAGTGTTTTGAGTCAATAACAATCCTGTCACAAAAATGCAGAACTCAGTCCTTCAGAGAATCAGACAAGAAACAGATGTTATCTGATGAACATCCCTATGGAAAATTCTGTGAATATGTTGTTTTTCCCAGAAAGGACAGTGCTGATGATACTCATCTAGCCATCTGAGCTAGTCACTCCAGGACCTCTTCACAGCTGGTGGAGCTTCAAGACATGATTGATCTAAATCATGTCCCTCCAAAATATCCTGAAAAAATAAAATCAAGAAAACACTAAAAGATATCAGATAAAGTGTCTCCTGAGAGCCTGATGAAGGATTCTCTGATGACTTACTTACATGACCAAAAACATATCCTGCACTTTGGTCACAACAAACCCATACAACGCTGCTGGCTTGGGTCAGAGTGGCTGGAAAGCTTTGCAGAGGAAAAGGATCTGGGCATGTTGGTCAATGCTCACCTGAACATGAGCCAGCAGCGTGCCCAGGTGGCCAAGAAGACCAACGGCTTGTATCCTGGCTTGTATCAGGAATAGTATAGCCAGTGGGACCAGGGCAGTGATCGTCCCCTGTACTCTGCTCTGGTGAGGCCGCACCTCGAGTACTGTGTTCAGCTTTGGGCCCCTCAGTACCAGAAGGACATCGAGGCCCTAGAATGTGTCCAGAGAAGGGCTACAAAGCTGGTGAAGGGCCTGGAACATAAGTCCTGTGAGGAGTGGATGAAGGAACTGGGGTTGTTTAGTCTGAAGAGAAGGCTCTGGGGAGACTTTATTGCTCTCTACAACTACGTGAAAGGAAGCTGTGAGGAACTGGTGGTTGGCCTCTTCTCACACGTAATTAGTGATAGGACTAGAAGGAATGGCCTCAAATTGCAGCAGGGGAGGTTTAGTTTGGAGATTAGGAGACATTTTTTTTCAGAAAGAGTAGCCAGGCATTGGAGTGGGTTGCCCAGGGATGTGGTGGAGTCACCATCTCTAGGGGTGTTTAAGGAAACGCTGGACATGGTGTTTAGGGACTAGGGTTAGTGGGTGATATTGGTGGTAGAGGGGTGGTTGAACAAGATGATCTTGGAGGTCTTTCCCAGCCTTAAAAATTCTATGATTCTATGATCAGGTGCAAAGAGATGATCATGAATTATGGTTGTCAACTATGCCTATTCTTCTGCATAACTTTCCTGAAAATAAGCTTCACAGAAACAGAATGGATCCCAAAGATGTAAATCATCTAGGTCTAGCTGCTGAGAAAAACTGACCTTTACAATAGCACTCTATACTCTCAATTTCTCGTAGTTTAAAACAGTTTTTTGTTTGTTTTTGTTTTTGTTTTTGTTTTTTCTCAGAAGCTGATCTTCATTCCAGTTGTTCCAGTGTAGATTTTCTGTCAGATTTAGGCTTTCTTAGTCATCTGAACGTCTCACTGGCCAGTGCTAGAAGCAGCACAGTAAACAAAGACCCTTTAGCTGATGTTACCAGAGAAAACAAACTTCACTTTGTTATATCAGTTGCAAATAAGAAAAGCTAATACAGGGGCATTCATATTACATTTAGATGTTCACTAATTATATCTTCCCACTGGTCATATTAGTTGAATGACAAACAGTGGTTGCAGAAATATTTCTTAGCGACCTCTCCTAAAGAGAGCAATTTAGTTATTTGTATTGCCCATGAGAACTTAACTCCTCTTCTTAAAGAGATAAAATAAGGAATAGTTACTTAGTAATGATGGCTATGGAAAACCTTAAGGGAGCTTTCTTCCTTCTGGGGATGTTGGAAAGATGCAGGCATTAGTGGTACTACTTTATTAGATTTCATAGGCAGAGGCATATTAAAATGCCTAGGTAGCAATAGGCCTAATTCAACGGAAGAATATGAAGACCACAACCTTGGGCAGAGTCCATCTTCACTTAGAATGCTGTCACTGAACAAACTTATAAGTTACAGGCCCATCAAGACATATTTCTTAATGGAAGTGATTTACCATAATTACTTGATAGCAGCATCACATTAGACATATTTGGAAAATTTAATGTTAACCAACAGTGTTACTGTGAGATGTCATGAACTGTTTTGTCTGAGGGTGATGCAAACATCACAGTTAGAACAACAAGAAAAGAAAAATTCCTCTAAGGAAACATCGTCTATGCTGGGGCTGAGAGTAAGAACGCTGTCCTATATGAGAATATTTTTCCCCATGCATTTTAGCAAAACATAGAATTAGGAAAAAATGTTAATTTAATCTTGATCCATGGTTCATTGAAATCAGAGGCAAAATTGCTGTTATTTTCATGAGTCTATGCCTGAAGATTAGGGATCAGGACCTGTGGATGAGAGCTTATTTTTAGGAAATGTACCTGTGAATCAACCCTTGAAGAATAAAAGGAGCAGAAAAAAAAAAAAAAGTTAAGCAACGGCTGTATTGGCCTGCAAGGATTGGCAGTGATTTGGATCCCAGATTTGGTGTATCTAGTGGTAGCTAAGGTTGCTCAAATCCTGGAATTAAAGTATTCTGCTCTTTGCTTTTTCTCATAACTACTCCAGTAGTGTCTGCATGAATGGGCCAAATGCTAATGAGCACAGGTCTGCTTGGGCTATGAAGCCAAGTGAACCAGCAGTAACTGGGACCCTATGTACATTACATTATGACACTCATACTGGGTATTTTTCCCTAACTGATGAAATGATAAGGCATTGTTTATATTAAAGTGACAACAAAAAAATGTTTTTGCTTCTGACACTCCAAATGTCATTTTAGGCTTTCACCTCATGCTCTTTACCTCATGTCAAGCTTGATAATACAGTTTAGGGAAACATGCACAGAGAAGCCAGTATAATTTCTCTTGATTACATCTGTTCTTTAAAAAATATGTATGCTGAAGAAAATAAGAAGCTTTGATATTCAACAGTTCCCAAACAACCATTCACAAAGTCATCAATTTCCTTGAAATATTATAAAGGATCACAGAACCATACAGGCAGGAAGGGACTTCAGCAAGTCTCTAGTCTACCCCCACCCAAAGTAGGACTAGCTCTGGAATAAAACCAAGCTGCTCACAGCTTGATTCAATACAGTCCTGAAACCCTTCAATGATGCACACAGCAAAGCCTCTTGAAGCAACTTGCTCCACTGCCTGACTGTCCTCCGGGGAAAAAAAAAATTGTTATACCCAGCCTGAACCATTTTTTTGCAGTTTGTGCCCATTGTCTCACAGCCTCCAGCTTTGCACCACTGTGAGTAGCCCACCTCCACCTCCTTTATGACCTCTCTTAGGCACTGAGGGGCTGTTAGATGCCCTCATTTTTTTAAATACGCAACTATATTCTATATATGAATAAAAATAAATTTAAAGTTATATATATATATGATATATATAAATCTTCAAACTATAGTTTTATCTTATACACAACTATCAACTTCAAAACTACCTACATCCCACTCTGGACACAAAACCACACTGGAAAATAGCTGCAGTTTCAAACTGCACACATGCATACACATCGTGCATTCTCTCAAAACAGTTTGATGCTATATCATTTCACTGACATGTCTCAAATTTAATTCTACTATGAAGCTCTCTCTTCCCTTCAGTTCTAACTCTTCAGATAATTTTTTGCCACTCAGTATATATACCTGATAATTGAGCTCACGGTGAAAATGCTAAATAACATTGAAAATGAGAAAGACCCGAGCCCGTGCAATTGATGTCATTTGTGAATATGAATTCAGTCCCTGGGCAGCAATCAGGTAGCACATAACAGTGGAATATATTTAAGGACCCAGAATAGAAATCTCACTTGAGAAAAATTGAAAAATTATGAAACAGTAAAAATAGTTAATAAAGGTTACAAACATCAGTACAGAGAAATACCTTCCTGTCATTGAAATTAATTAAGTAATTTTTTCAAGTGTTAGTGGTAACAAGAAATAATAGCAAAATATGATGTTTTCTGTCAAATTTCAAAAGGATTCAAAGGATTTCAAAAGGATTCAAAAGGTTGGGTATATATTCATTTAGCTAGCAATCTTCCCCCCTCCCCCTCAGGGGAATACATATGCAAGCAATGATGATTTTGTAGAGAAAAGACTTACTCTGATTTATTACTGATGTTAATGGAAACTTTTACAAGAATGAGGACCACTGGACTTGGCCCTGTGGCTGACAAAGAGCTTTCCAAGAGCAGAAGTCTCTTCTCTTCCTTGAGGGACCTGTAGGTCTTTATTGCAATGATGCATTAAATACAGAAGTTGCCTGTTGTGCAACTTTGATCTATAGCAGTTAGCAGGTGTATGTTGGAATGGAGCTAAAACACCTCTTCTTTGTCCCTAACATAACCATGGAAACATTGTGGGATCTATGGATGGTCTCTGCTCTTCTGGCTGTGCTGCAGCTGCCTTAGCCGTGAAAAGCATGAGCTACAGTCCCCCTCATCTTTTTGAATTGCCTGGTGTTGAGGGTGAGCCAGTATCACCTTGCCAGAGAGCTTCTTTGCCTGGAAAATTGATGAACCTGTGGTAAAAGTGGAATACCAAGAAGTTTAGGCTCAGGCAAGAAATTATATATCTCTGGAATAACATGGCCATAAATTGCTGCTATAAATACTTAGTTCTGATGTTCACAGCACTTGAAATAAAAGTTCTTTAAAATAAGTCTGTGGTTTAGATAGGCAAATAAAAGAAACATATAATAATAATTAAAATGACATGATATTATGGTCGCTGTATGTAATGGTATAGTGTTTTGATACATTCTTTTAAAAATGTATTCTCAATTGTTCTTTATTTTACAATGCATTTCCTCATTTTCTCCTCCTATCTCCACTTTTTAAGATGAAACACCTGGAATATATCATTAACCCTTCAGACTCACTCTATCTAAAGGCAGTTTTTCTCTCTAAAAAATATGAAGCAGTTCAACATCACACTTTGAACCAGTATCTTTCACATAAATTGAATGAAATTTATCGGTATTGGGTTATTGTCAAGGTAAAATAATAATAATAATAATAATAATAATAATAATAATAATAATAATAATAATAATAATAATAATATAATTAGTCCTTTATTTTTCTTTTAAAAGCACACAGGTCCTTTCCAGAACAGTTATAGGTTTATCTGTGTAATATTTACAACATCTAACACTGATGTTGTTTAAAGAAAAAACATGATGGTGTCTGTAAAGTTACCTTAAATCATGTCCCTTTTCTTTAATAAATAAATAAATAAATAAACAAACAAACAAACAAACAAACAAAGAAATGAGTCTTAGGGCTTATTCAATGTAAATAAAGACCTGAAAAAAACACATATGGTATTATCAACCTGCTTCATCATGACCTGAATATATGACTTGTTTTATCAAAATCAAGGGATGATTATTTGCTGTCATAAAGTAGTCCAGAATTTCAATTACGATTCCTCTATTTCATCACAAAAATGCTCATTTTCTAATTGCATATTCATTGCACACTCAGATATGACATTTTGGTAGGTAAAGGCCCAAGGCATATGCTTTCCATTAAAACACATCTTTTTTTTTGGAATTGCATGTAGTAAGTAAATGATCCTGTTGACTGTGCCATATTTTTCAAAAACATTTATTATGCTCTTCAAAGCAGTACCATGGCAGGAACACACTCTTGTCAGCAAATTTTCATTAAATTAAAATTAATGTTTAATAATGTTCAAATGAAGTGTTGTATGACCCACACTTTTCAGAACTCGATGTTCTGAAAAGCTATTTTGAATAAGTCTAAAGAGAACTTCTAAAATATTTTATTTGTGCCATACAACAGCTAGTCACAGCTCAAAAGATGGCAAGCAGAGGGAGTGTTAGTCTCAGAAAACAAACCTTCAGAAATGAAGAAACAAAGCTAAAATAATATCTCCTACTTAGAAAAAGTGAATATGATTGCTACGTGAATTAATCTGAAACATGCAAAAAATATTATTCACATTTTCTGAGGCTGAAAAAAATCTTGTTTAATAATTTTTCTCTGATTATTTTTTTCTTCCCCAAGAATTGGAGGAAAAAAAAATGTTATATTTGAGTGAATGTGTGTTTAGGTACACTGTTTTCAGAGATAGCACCTCAGACAAACAAATAGATCTGTATTTTAAACAAGTATTTTAAAATACGAAACATCCCTATACTGACTACAAAAATCAATAGCAGCTTCAAACTATTCTATGAGACTGACATAATATACTGTGTCAAAGTCCACCAGGAAAAATAAATAAATAAATAGATAAATAAATGTCTCTTGTCTAGAAGAAATTGTTAGTCTTGAAGGAAAACTGAACCAGTGGTAATTAATGGGTCATTGTACATCACATACTCAATGACTATTAGCATCACAAACTCGATGACTATTTGCAATGACTATTAGCAAAAATAAATAAATAAATAAATTAATTAATTAATTAACAAAAAACAAAATTCCTTAAAATAAATTATGGTACATATACCTTTCACAGACTTTAGCCATTAGCTGTAGCTTGTGTAAATTGGTGTGATTTAAATTTAAAATTGTAATTTTAATTTTTTCCTGTCAGTTTGACCTCAGTGCCAGGAAAGCTCATGGAGCAGATCCTCCTGAGAGTCATCATGCAGCACTTGCAGGGGAAGCAGGCGATCAGGCCCAGTCAGCATGGCTTTATGAAAGGCAGGTCATGCCTGACGAACCTGATCTCCTTCTATGACAAAGTGACGCGCTGGGTGGACGAGGGAAAGGCTGTGGATGTGGTCTACCTTGACTTCAGCAAGGCTTTTGACACCGTCTCCCACAGCATTCTCCTCAAGAAACTGGCTGCTCTTGGCTTGGACTGGCGCACGCTTCGTTGGGTTAGAAACTGGCTGGATAGCCGGGCCCAAAGAGTCGTGGTGAATGGAGCCAAGTCCAGTTGGAGGCCAGTCACTAGTGGCGTCCCCCAGGGCTCGGTGCTGGGGCCGGTCCTCTTTAATATCTTCATCGATGATCTGGACGAGGGCATCGAGTGCACCCTCAGTAAGTTCACAGATGACACCAAGTTAGGTGCGTGTGTCGATCTGCTTGAGGGTAGGAAAGCTCTGCAGGAGGATCTGGATAGGCTGCACCAATGGGCTGAGGTCAACTGCATGAAGTTCAACAAGGCCAAGTGCCGGGTCCTGCACCTGGGGCGCAATAACCCCAAGCAGAGCTACAGGCTGGGAGAGGAATGGTTGGAGAGCTGCCAGGCAGAGAAGGACCTGGGAGTGATGGTGGATAGTCGGCTGAATATGAGCCAGCAGTGCGCTCAGGTGGCCAAGAAGGCCAACGGCATCCTGGCTTGTATCAGGAACAGTGTGACCAGCAGGGCTAGGGAGGTGATCGTCCCCCTGTACTCAGCTCTGGTGAGGCCGCACCTCAAGTACTGTGTTCAGTTTTGGGCCTCTCGCTACAAGAAGGACATGGAGGTGCTTGAGCGGGTCCAGAGAAGGGCGACGAAGCTGGTGAGGGGCCTGGAGAACAAGTCCTACGAGGAGCGGCTGAGGGAGCTGGGCTTGTTCAGCCTGGAGAAGAGGAGGCTCAGGGGCGACCTTATCGCTCTCTATGGGTACCTCAAGGGAGGCTGTAGCGAGGTGGGGGTTGGTCTGTTCTCCCACGTGCCTGGTGACAGGACGAGGGGGAATGGGCTTAAGTTGAGCCAGGGGAGTTTTAGGTTAGATGTTAGGAAGAACTTCTTCACTGAAAGGGTTGTGAGGCACTGGAACAGGCTGCCCAGGGAAGTGGTGGAGTCACCATCCCTGGAAGTCTTCAAAAGACATTTAGATGTAGAGCTTAGGGATATGGTTTAGTGGGGACTGTTAGCGTTAGGTCAGAGGTTGGACTCGATGATCTTGAGGTCTCTTCCAACCTAGAAAATTCTGTGATTCTGTGATTCTGTAATAAGAGTTATAATCCTCAGGATCATCAACAGAAATAATGATGACAAGTTTGCTAGCTAGTGTTACATAAATGACTATTAATAGCAACCTTTAGGTTAAATTATAGCACATACTCCTTTTGCTGGCTTTAGGTTTCAGCTGTAGCTTGTGTAAATTGGTGTGATTTTAATAGGAGTTATTGTCTCAGATTCATCAGCAGAAATAATGATGACAAGTTAGTTAACTGGTATTACTTAAATGTTTTATTTAGGCTCAAAACCAATGTCTTATAAAAAATTGCAAAAATGTAACAGCAACTGAAGTTAGACTACTTACACAGTTCTAAACTAAAACATAAGGGGATGAGGCTATTATCATGGAAAATAAATACATAGGGAAAATATATGGAAATTCGTCGCAAACTATACCCTCCTACCAACATTAATAAGTATTATGAAGAATTTTCCAATGTGAATAAATTCCTGACAACTATAAAATTTTATAGTAAAATCAGAAATCATGTACACAGAAAAAAATGTATAATTTCCTTGGCAATTTTAAGTACAGCTTTTGTCATACATTTTTGACAGTTTTACTACAAGAAATGGATTGTCTTTCTTCAAAGAGCTCAGCATCAGTATCTATAATAAAAATTCAGTAGATATAATCTGCTTGAGTGTCCAAGAGTCATTTATCATACACTAATTAAAAGTTAGTACAGAAACTGAACACATACTAGAAGAAAATAATGTTTGCACGTGGATTTATAGATGGTTACATTGGAGGGCATTTAATAACATTATTTAATAACATTAATATGTTTAATAACATTAAGGTTTATTATTTAATAACATTAAGGTTGTGTATACATCCATTCTTTAATATTTGCAACTCAGTTCTGAATAAATTTGAAGAGTGAATATGGCAGAATTGTATTTCATTGAAAAAGTTTATCCAAAATGATAATAAGGCATAAGAATGTGAGCATAGAGTAGTTACAGTACCCACCTTCTCTGAACAGATTGGCATACACCAATATAACATCTTTTTATCTTTTGACCAGAAGAGTTTTTAAAATGTCATTTGTCTTGACACTCATGAGAAATAAAACACTAATATTACACAGCACATAACTGAAGAAATGAGTTTAAAGAGGTCTCTAATACCCTTCACAGTTGCTGAGCTGCTGAGGGACAGGGCAAGGATGCTAACAAACACACTCTATTAATGTGCTTCTATTAATGTGCTACAGTTGTTTTCAAACATCTTTTATTGTGACTTTGCAAGTCTTTGTGTGTGTGTGTGTGTGTGTGTCCCACTTCACTTCTCCATGACCTTTGTACTTATTCTTATTCTTGAATATTCCTTTATATTCCTTTTTGTTCTACAGAGGTTCTTTTTTTTTTTTTTTTTTTTTTTTTTTAATTTTTGATATTTCTTTACCTGAAAAGTAAACCAAATCCCAGCTTAAGAAGTAGGTGTATGGTACAAACATGTGCCAAAAAAAACCTCTAATTGACTCCAATGTGCATTGCTCCCTCAATTTCCTGACAACATGTAAGGCCTGGCAGTACAAAATGAGAATAACAGAGTTAATAAAAAGAACAATTATAATTGCTGTAGCTGGCCACTATTGAGGTCATAGTTCCAACAACATCAGCAGTGGACAACAATTTATAGGTTTGTCTGCAGTCTTTATCTCTTAGTTTTACTTAGGTTTTATGAGAAAACACAATACAAATACGGTTAACCAAAGCATACCAGTAATCCACCTGGGTCTGGAAAAGCAATAAGCACAAGCAACATAATAATCTTACAGAAGTACAAACTAATAAGAAAAAAAAAATAAATCTGAGAAGTTGAACCACTTACACTGTCATCTTGGTCTTATAATAAATATTCTTTAACAAGAAGAATTGTTTGATTAGACTTTCTTCTGCATTTGTTTTTGCTGCTTCAAGTTCGAAACTTAAAGATTTAACTACACAGGCCTGGTGGAAATATCATTGACTACAAATTCTGTCACAATTTGTAATCTAGCAGCAAATTGCTTCTCGTTTATTTTAATTCTGTCTTGAACTTCTTCCTGCTACTGAGCACTTTAGTAGAACTTTTCAATACAAAAAGAATGTGATAATTCAGAGAGGATGGTCTGGGAATTTTTTTCTTATTTATCTTTATCTTATTATTACTTTAGGTCCTTTAACTATTGCAGATAAGGTGTGTAAGCTTCTAAGTACTTTTTTGTTTGTTTGTTTATTTTGAGCAAATACTATGCTTAGGTCCTCGGGCAGATCTCAGAACAATCAGCTGTCATATCTCCATTTACTTCTGGGTCCAGAAAGTGCAAATATCCTTTCCTTCAGGATATCTCAGACAGAAAGAATTACTTGTTTCTGGACAACAATTTTCTGTTAATTCCTTGTCTCCAAACCTCTTTACCTTTGACTTGTTCTGCCAGCTTGGGTACCATGTTATTATTACTCTGAGAAGTGGCTTGCATTACTACCCTTCAAGGTGACAAGATCAAAGTGTTGCACCTGTATTTGATGCTCCCTGCATTCCTATCCAGAACATTCCCAGGATGTGTCTCTGCTGCTCATCTTGAATGGTGCCTGTGGTATTGATCTTGTATCCCAGTTTCAGCAGAAGCTCTAGTAGCAATGCTCCTGGGACAAGTTATACTGCAGCATCTGAAGAAATTAATCACCTGGCTCCTCAGTAAAAGTCATTTAGTTAACTATCCAGCTAACCAGACATATTCAGCAAAGTATAAGATTAATTATATGTTTAAGTTTTGATCCTTAAATGAGGTGAAACTCTAATCTGTAATTGGGCACAAAAAGCTATTTTTATGTGATTTCAGAATTTTTAGATACTGATGACATTCAGAAGAATTCTAAGATCGGCATTTACCCAAGTTGAGCAAAAATGAGACAAAATTGTATAACTGTAATGATCTTCCTAAATTACCCCCTGGGTAATTACAAAAGCAAAGTAGTTGGTTTAAAACTTCAAAATAGAAAGCAGTCAACTAGTGCTGAACCTAAAGAGAAAATTTCATTTCAGCATGACAAAATCTCCTCTGAGCCTTGTTCTGCTGTGAAAGCTCTATCAGAATCAAGGAGGCCCAGTGGCACCCCTATGTCTCTTTAACTTCAGGCCTTGCTATCAGACTCTAAGATTCAAGAGACAGCAACAAGACAGAAACACAGAGACCCAGGAAGATCAGCTTCTTCACAGTTATGTGGCTTGCAAGTTTCCTGTCTCCCTCCTGAGGCTGCAGTATGTGATAGTTTAGCACTGGAGATGTACACAAGAACTGCTGCACCAACACTGTAGAGGACAGTAATGCTATTGAGGGTTTTTTGTTTGTAATCCCGATGCAGCCTTCACCATGCCTTAGCCTTGCTCTTCATATACACAAGCCATAAGCTTCTTTGAATGCTTACTGTACAGCACAGTGCTTCCCCTTCCCATGGCTTAACAAAACATGACAAGACTGTGAATTGCATATGGAAATGTCTCTGTTCCCAATTTGCCTCTAATTTAGAATCTGCCTCTTGCAGTGTCTGGATGTAGGCTGGGTGAGAAGTGAAGTGCCTTGCTGGCCTGATGAAATGTCCTTTCACACTCCCCTTGGCTGTGCTGGGATGCTGCCTGACCACGATGCCCATGGTCACAGTAGGTGGTTAGAGCAATCCAGCCGCATGATGCAACACCTCCCCCTGCAGCAATTGCTCTGGACAGGAACAAATTCTGCTCCAGCCTTTCTACAACTAGCCCCCAAGCTAGCAGACTAGCTAGTTGCTACTCTGACTGAACACTCACAGCAGTTACCAAAGTGAGTAGTAACCCCACCTTTTCAAAGTTCACATTCTTCATGCTCCCTGAATATGTGACTTAAACAGTAATGTATTTTCTGTCTCATCTTTGATCCTGCAGTAGCAAATGTTTATTTCCTTTTAACATGCATGGTTGGATTTTGTGGTAAGAAAAGAAAAAAACAGCACAGGAATTTTCATTTCCCTTCCAAACCACATCAAGAGAAATTTTTTCTTTATCAAAGTGTTTGGGGACATTGCAATATGATTTTAGTGCTGATCTGATTCTGAAAAGTATTCTGTGTGCCTTTGAATTTAAAAAAATGATGTGACCTGGGTCACATTTGCTTCAACATTAGATGAGTTTCTCCTATAGTAATTCTTCCAGGAAGTAACCTTGAAGCTCCCTTATGATGGTTTGGTATGTCAAACTACTGAAAGCAAGCATTTACACAAAGATGCTACAGACTACATCAAATGAGTTGTTGACCACTGTGCCCAAAATACTTTTTCAGTGCACTCAGAGACAAGTTCAAAATTCAAAACTAGATCTGACTTCCACATTTCACAGACACAGCTGCAAATGAACATATTTTTACCTTACATGAATGTGCCAGAGAATACTAACATTTAACTTTTCACTTAACTCATAAATATCATGGAGCAGAACCTACATTAATTATGTCCCAGCTAAGGCTTGGCATGGGATAGAACAGTTTTTAAAATGATGAAATACCCTCTTCTATCTTGCAATTTCAAGGAAGCCCTTGAGAAGTTTGTGTAAGACATTACAATATACAGCAAGAATGCTGATACATAATTTCTTTCAAGGCCAAGACTATCTCTTATTATATGCACGTGTGTTGCTTTCTACAAAGAAGTCCTGATTTCAATTATAGTTGCTAGGCACTGCTCTAATTACTAGAAATGGTATCAGGTAAAACATATGCTTTATGGATTTTCTATAGGTTTAGTTAATGGTACATGTTAAATATTTATATGAGCTCCTTTCCATATCCACAAAGGCAAGAACACCATAAATGAGTACCATATGACTCACTAAGTCTTTTCAGTAATTGCCGTAATATAATACTGCAAGTGCTGTGTTTCCAGGTGAATCTTTGTGCTGAAATTCACTAGTGACATGTAAGGAATGACCATGTGGAAGGCTTGGGTGTCTCTGATGAGGAACAGGAATCCCTTCTAATGAGTTGATGAATATTTAGGAAGCTGCATTGGACTGATTTTTAATATAGCCTGAGATCTTCTCTATTAAGACCTACAAAATATGTAAAATCTTAACGGAAATTAATCAAATGTAGTTGGGATACAAGCCATGTATAAGAATATGTGACCTTTACTCCTGAGGATAGGCATTTGAGGGATTGAAGAAAGAGAGAAAGAGAGAAAGAGAGAGAGAAAGAGAGAAAGAGAGAAAGAGAGAGAGAGAGAGAGAGAGAAAGAAAAAGAAAGAAAGAAAGAAAGAAAGAAAGAAAGAAAGAAAGAAAGAAAGAAAGAAAGAAAGAAAGAAAGAAAGAAAGAAAGAAAAAGAAAGAGAAAAAGAAAGAAAGAAAGAAAGAAAGAAAGAAAGAAAGAAAGAAAGAAAGAAAGAAAGAAAGAAAGAAAGAAAGAAAGAAAGAAAAAGAAAGAAAGAAAAAGAAAGAAAGGAATGAAGGAAGAAAGGAAGGAAGGAAGGAAGGAAGGAAGGAAGGAAGGAAGGAAGGAAGGAAGGAAGGAAGGAAGGAAGGAAGGAGGGAAACCACAATTACTATGGGCCTCTTCCTTAAAATGCAGCTCTGCAGATTTATTATTTTTTTTTTATATACATTTGTTTTTTCAAGAATTTGCCAAGAAAGTGAAAAATCTTGGTTTAATTGCTGATTCAGACTGAGGATACTCAGATCTGCCACCTGCCAGTTTATAGACTTTTTATTTTTATTTTATTCTGAATTAGACTTTGAATTCATTAACAAAACAAAACAAAATAACAAACAAACAAACAACAACAACAAAACTAGAATCTTAGCATCAGAAACCAAATTCAAGCACTCTCAAACTGAGCTGAACAGAATTCCAAGGCCACTGATGCTAAATGTCTGTGAGAGTGCTCTGACAATCAGGATGGGGCATCATACCCCTTTTTACATGTTGATCTTCTAGCAGTAGGTCACTACTGTTAACTATACCATATATTCCCCTCTCTTCTGTAATTTTATGAGAAAATCATGTTAGCTTTCAATTGCACAACACAATGTCATGGGTATTGATGACAGTTTTTCGAGTTACCTGCCTGAGTTTTTCAGGAGATGCTGGCACTCCTGCAGCCATGTTTTGGTTTAGATCCAGACAGATTTAGGTGAATGCTAGAAAACCCGCTGTTGGGTTTTGTTGAGGAGCGGGAGAAGTAAAGCAAAGAACAACTCACGGGTTGAGATAAGGATAATTTAATTAAAGGGAATAATAATAATAATAATAATAATAATGATAATGATAATGATAATGATAATAATAATAATAATAATAATGAAAGATTATTATGAACTAAACAATTTAATGAAAGGGGGAAAAAAAGGAAAGGGGGAAAAGGGAGGGGGAAAGGAAAAAAAAAGGAGAAAAACAAATAAACAAAACAAATAAAGGCTATGTGGAAGTACAGAGGAAAGAAATTACTCTCTACTTGCCACAAATGAACAGGGCCTCAACGCACATAGTCAGTGTTCGGGAGGAGGACCAACGTTTTCACGAGAGCCCACCCCTCCCCTCTTCTTCCTGTTTCCACCTTTTATTGCTCAGTGAGACATCATATGGTATGGAATATCCCTTTTGTTGGTTTAGTTTAGCTGCTCTGGTGATGTTTGTCTTCTCACTTTTTGCCCACCCCTTAGGAGGGTTAGAGAGAGTCCCGATGCTGTGCCAGCACTGCTCAGCAGTAGACACAACACTGGTGTGATAACACTGCTGTTCCAGGTACAAGTGCAGAGCACAGCACTGTATGGGCTGCTGCAGGGAAAGTTAACATCCCAGCCAGACCCAGTACAGGTTATACCATGAATAATTCTTCTTTTCTAGATTTTGAAGCCAGTCTCACTTTGGGATGCACAATTTGAATGGAATTATATACTGATTTACATGTAATTAGCACTGACATTTTACAGTTTTATACTTCTTTTGGTTATCAGTAGTAAACAATCCTATATTGAGAGCATTCTGACATACTGGGGAACATACCATGCACCTCTTTTATTTAAAAAAAAAAAAAAAAATCCATTTTTTTGCAATGGATCTACTGCCATCAAAGAGTCATGAACAGAAACATTTCTTTCTTTGATTGCAGTCAGGATTTGTACTTCTATCATATGTTGCCCTCTATCTGTATTGTCATTTACACTGGGGTGAAATGAATACCAAATGGCACTAACTATGAGAGGAAACCTTTCACTTTTATTCTCAATTGGCTACAAAGAATACAAGACAGCAGAGAATCAGACCAAGATCAAGCTTCTATTTAGATTTCTTTATAAATTCAAATTAAATATAACTTTTTGATATAAGAAAGAAAAGGTCATTAAAATAGATTTCAAAAGAGGAAAAAAGTGAAGAAAAGATCATTCTGAATTAAAATTTCTGTTACTACAATCAGTCTTTCTCACAACGAATCACACCTTTAGCAAACGTCACTCAGATTAGTCCTGGTGATAGAACTGGAGCTATAAAATGTATATTAGCTTAGAATGCAATACAGTATTTAACTTTGCTCACAATTAGCTGTGAATTACTTTACACAAACAAAGCCGAAGACATATTATTTTATTTTCCTCCTAAAAGGAGAAAAAGCTCCTTTTGCTTACCTATTAACAGATACCACATATTGCCTCTGCCATAATTGATGTTATATTGGCACCAGAGCAGAGAATCACACATTTACATTTTCTGTATAAACATTACTTTAATTAACTTCTGGCCACTCCCAGAGACAAAATACTATACAATATGGATCTCAAGTCAGACCAGTATAGCAAGCCATACATGCCTTTATACTTCTTATTTTGCATAATTCACAACTATATTCAGGACTGTTGGCAATTAATGTTTGCAGAGCACAGAACTGCAACTTTTCCAGTATAGCTAGTATTCAGCTAAAATTGTTTCTCTCTCTTCTTCTAGCTTTAGATTAAAACTCAAAGAACACCATTCAGTGGAGAAACACTGAATACTTGCAAGAGGGGGAAAAAAAAAAAAAAAAGAGAGAGAGAAAAAAAAAAAAAAAAAAAAAAAAGAGGATATCTCACTTGATCTCACTATTGAGATCAAGTAACAAACACCTGGTTATGACAGGGAAAATGAATGTCTCTTGTGATTTCTTCTTTTACACCAGAAAAACGCAGAGGCCTGTCTAAGGAACACAGTGACACCAGCCAATCTGGCTATTAGCACAACTGTTAAAGTGAAATCACAATTCTCTTGTGTTTCCTTCTTTTCCAGCCATAAAAAGGTGAGGCTTGGCTCATGCTTATATCAAACGCTACATTTAAATATTGTAGTTTACTTTCTCTTCAGGGAAATCACCCGCCAGGTCACCAGGCTAATCACAGCTCGCTTTAAATTACTGGAAATGGGGAGAAAGTAGGAGTAAGAGAGGGAAACCAGACTGATATATTGTTAGTGACATTTCCCAGATTTGTAACTTATTTTCCTTTGAGAGCTCTGTGTGCTTCACAGCTTAGAGAGGATGATTCCCAGTCCTCTGAGCTCCCATTTCCAAATAATTCTGAGCCAGAGACTTTCTGCAGAAGTTTCACAAGTTCTCTTTTCCTTTTTCCCTGTAGTTCATTTATTCTGCCTTTCTTTTATTTCTTTTCTTCCAATGTGGTGTCTCACTGTCTGATTCATGAAAGCCTCCCCTCCCACCCTTTACAAGTGGGAGCATAGCAACTAAGTGACACTCCATCAATGATCACACTGAGTGCTACAGGGAAGATCTTGTTTGTTCCTTCCCAGTTGGCAGAAGCAGGAATGTACCCAAAGAGAGTACAAATGACTAGCTCTTTAAATGAGATACGAGAAGAAACTAAACTACATTAAGCCAAACAAAATAAAACAAATTAAAACAAAACAAAACAAAACAAAACAAAATAAAATAAAATAAAATAAAATAAAATAAAAACATTGGTCAACTGAGACATTTCCTTCCAGAATCTGATAGTTATATTGATCCCAGGCATTAAAACAGCCTTGTTCGAAAGTGCTCTGAATTAGCTAGTGGCCTGGATGAAAATAAATAAATAAATAAATAAGCTTTTTAAAACCACAATATGTGATGGAATATATTTGTGTTTCCATGATATTAATTGCAACCACAATTTTGACTTCTTCTCATAGACAACTGCTAATTATTGTTTTGGTCCAGAAACATGAATCTCGAGATCAATATTTTTCAGTTCCATACAATATATCACATACCACACAATATATCATATACATTGTATATCATATACCCCATCATAGTTTTTGTCTCAGATTTCACTCTTTCAGTGTCATTCTTTCCTTTCAGTGCTGCTGAGAGAACTAACCAACACCTAGTTCTCCTTAGTAGGGCATAACATCATGGTCTGTCTTGAGTCTCTGAATCTGCATCTTTCTTTGCCACAGCAGTCAAGAGACTGCTTCAAAAGCCACAGCAGAAGAGGATGCTGTTACTTTGAATCAAGAGCTTCCCAATAACTGCAGTTGGATCTAAATACACAATTCATTAAACATGCATTCTGTAGCCTAAAGTGCCTTTTTGTGTGTAACTGGAAACGATTTTTATGAATCAATTATGACATAATGCATAAAGGTAAAAAAGGCTACCACAATGCCAAATGACACAAATTTAGCAAAGAAAATAGTATAGGAAATCTGAACCTACTAGAAGTCTGTTTTCACTTCTGTTGCCACTACGCATTGTTTGCAGAATCAATATAAAAACACAGCAGAAGTGTTTTAGTAGTTAAAAGACTTTTTCCTCATTTGGAGAAGAAATTAATGATGTAAACTGAGAGATTTTCTTAACAGTAATTTCCACAGAGGCTTTATTTCTTTGAAGCCAGACAGCAACAAACCTCATGCAATCAGCTTACTCTTGGAAGAATTCTAAACTACTACATCTTACCCTTTCTTCTAATCATCTTTTTGTTACTTTCCCAGTTTCTCTGGCAACAAGTCATGTCCTAAAAAATACATATGCCTTTAGGTATTGTTCTGCATAGGTAGTATAGATGCTTCCACCACATTTTGGGAAGGGAGAGATTTCAGCTGTGGTTTGAGTGTGGGTTGCCTCATAATCAGAAAATGGTCTGTGCCCTCTTTCACTTCACAGAAAAGACATGACATTTCTCTCTTCAACACTTAAGAAAAGTCCAATTAATTTAGGCCTTTTCTTACTCTTGGTCATCTGACTTTTATATTTTCGGGAAAATCCTACCTCAAGATTTTTTCCCCGAGGCAACATGATCTAGAAGGTTCATCCCAGATATCTGCCACACTGAGGAGCTTGAATGTTTCTTCTGGACTATTATAACACCTTAGTCCAAGGTAGCTTTCTCCATAGTCGATGTTTATCAGAGAAGTGCTGTGTGGTTTCTGCTCCTTTGTGTCTTCAGGTGTCTGATGCCATTTCACTGTCATAACTCAAGGGCTGTTTGCGGAATGTCACCAAGATCATGTCACAAAAAGCTGTGTGACCACATTTTCCATTTGCTTGAATGCAAGCAGGAAATTCATACAATAAATGGCAAAGCTTTAAATAAAACAGTTCCTTATAGGAGAAACAGCTCCTTATAGGAGAAAAATAAATAAATAAATAAATAAAAGGTCTTCCCTTAATATATATCAAACTTGTGGATCACAAGTGTCCGTTTTTTGCTGCCAATAAGCATATACTTCAGTTATCATAACATGATTGAAAACGATACTGGAATTAATGCATTTCAATGCATTTTGTCATTAGTTCATACAACCTATTACATGTACAGTTGCCTCAAACAACTTTTCTGAATTAAGAAATTATGATTGCCATAAAGTAAAAGTCATTCACACACACACACACCACCTTTTTAAGCAAGAAAATAAGCAATACAATAGCAATAGCAAGAAAAAAAAAATCATAATTACAGTGATCTGAATTTGACATTTAGATTTATCAGAACTGATATGTAGAAGCTTTCTGAAATCTGCCCAAATCTTTGACATGTATGAGATCAAGTAATACTGATTTTTAGCTTGTATAATAATAAAAAAAAAAAACTTTCTTCTAACACTCTTCTAAGAGAAATGTAAGTAGTACTCAGTCACTGAAAAATAGCTTTCCATCATCTTCATAACCAAACATGAAGATTTTGGTTTGGCATCATATATCAATTTATCCTTATGTTAATCTTAGAAAACACTTTTTATCCTCTTGTGAAATAAAGTTATCTATATAAACAGAAAAAAGAATAAGTTGATTTTTTCTTTTTTCTTGAAAGTTGTTATTCCTAGGTTCATGACTTTATACATTTACATGCCATTTTACATCCAGCAATCTTCTGGGTATGGCATTCCATATATTAATTCTTGCTATCTAGCTGATCTGTGCAAATCATGTCCGCATTCTGGGAAAAAAAAAAAAAAAAAAAAAAAGTTTTAGTTATTGTGGAAGTTATTATGTCAGTAATGCAAAATCCAAGGAAATCTCTATCCCCATTTATGCAAAAGAGTGTACCACATAGCTTCAGTTGAAAATGTACCACTAAACTTTAATAGAAATCCATATCTGTTTCCAGTTATTTAGCACTGTCTCTAAAACCGTCTCTCTAATTTTCCTAAGTGGCTTGGACTCACCAGCAATGTAAGAAATATAGGTATCATCATGGACAAGCTTCTGCCCTAAATGTATGTTGATGATCCTCCATCAAAAATCCATCGCAGTCTCTCAGAGATAGTTATGGTGGTACATAAATTGAGCTTGTTACCATGTTTTAACTCATCAGCTCATTAATCAAGAATCAGAAGAGTGACTTTATCCTTTATAATAGCAAGAAGAATCATAATATAAATGAATGTGCATAATGCTTTTACTGTCATAATTCAGTTTCATTCAATCTCATAATTCATTCAGGTAGCAATAGCAATTTTCTTAAGCTTTGGAGCCCCACTGAGAAATGGGTACATAAAGAGAAGGTATGTGGATCCCAGCAATGAACCAATTTAATCTGGGACACTAATACTTTTCCGTGTCTTTGCAAGCTTTGTAATTCAGGGATATCAGTAGCTGCTTGATAAAGAAACACATCTTTATAAGGATAGTTCCAACAGCTCATCCAGTAACTTCAAACTGATTAGTAGATATCCAAGTCATTCAGTTTATTAACAGTGACATCTTAAAGTACTGCTGAGACAATATGTTACTTCAGCTCCAGAGAACTCTAGGAATGTCATCTTCTTCATCTGAATTTCCCCATATCCTTCCCCAGCTCTGTCATACCCAGTCCCAAGAATTACTTCCAATTGGTTGACCTCAGAAAGCAAGACCATTTCAGAAGAATGTCATGCACAATTTACTGCTCTGTTTCGTCTTTACACTCTTTTTTCCACACATCTGTGGCTGTTTCCCAAGGCATCCAGAGCCAGCTGGATGTACACCTGTTAAAATATATTCATCATTCTGCAAGTATTAACAATCATGTAGATTCTGAGTAGTTTTTCTTTCACATAAGCTAAAAATTAGCTAAAAGTGTCAAGAGCTCAAACTGTAAGGAATGTGATGGGTAGCTAAGAATTATGGAAATCTTTTCATTTGAGTCCAGATTTCAGAATCTTAGAGGATATCAGAAGGTGTTCACCAGTGCAAAAGAAAGCAAAGCCCAATGAACTGAACACACATGCACTTAACTCATGCCTAAATCCAAAACATTACCGGGTACCAGTGAAATCCTCAGCAGGTCCCCTTGTCCCAGAATAACTGTGGACTGGTTTAGAAGGCCAGTCCTTTAGGGAAAGGGACAGTCACATCACCTACATTTAGGAAAATGATTAATAGGTTTAATACCTTAAAGGAGGCTGTAGTGAGGTGGGGGTTGGCCTGTTCTCCCACGTGCCTGGTGACAGGACGAGGGGGAATGGGCTAAAGTTGCGCCAGGGGAGTTTTAGGTTAGATGTTAGGAAGAACTTCTTTACCAAAAGGGTTGTTAGACACTGGAACAGGCTGCCCAGGGAAGTGGTGGAGTCACCATCCCTGGAAGTCTTTAAAAGACGTTCAGATGTAGAGCTTAGGGATATGGTTTAGTGGGGACTGTTAGCGTTAGGTCAGAGGTTGGACTCAATGATCTTGAGGTCTCTTCCAACCTAGAAATTCTGTGATTCTGTGATTCTGTGAAGTCAGGAGATGAGTCTTCTCAATAACCACATATAGACATTGAAGATAGTAGGCTACTCCAAATGTACTACTGCCCTACTGCCCTGAATCACTATAACTGGAGGAAAGCAAGGGAAAAACAAAGTCAAGTGTCTAAAATTAGGCTGTGTGTATATCTCACAGCAATCAAAGGGAAAGTAGCCTGCATATGAAGAACAAACACAGTGAAATTTCTCCTTATAGAAAAATTTTGTTGAATGGATCTGAAAAAAATATATTCAGGAATAATCATATGGTTCAATAGGAGCCTCTGCTCTTTTTAAAATTGTCCACTGTAACATACCTGCAGTGAGAAACAAACCAGAGCACCTGTTGGGTCTACTTCTACAGTGCCTGCATTTTCTACCATTTAAAAGGATAGACTGGTGAAAATACAAAACCTGGGAGAAGGCAAAGGAGTCCACAAAAGGGTTAACTGGTTATAGAAGAACAGTACTTCTAAAAGCTGTTTCTTAAAAGTTCCCTTGGTTCTCTTTTGAGTCTCTTTAATGAAATAATAAATGTATTTTAACAGATGTGCAACAGCACAAAATGTAGAAATATTGGCTAAAATGCCACATCTTATTCACAAGAAGTCCCTTGGTGAAGAAATCTGTGGATTATAGGAGGAGAAAGGTGAAGAGTCAACAGAGATTATAAATCCTTATGCTATAGGATGACCCGGCATGGGCAATGAGTGGAATCTCTATATCTTTAAGTCAAAAAGCTCCAATGTACATTTTCTACTAGTGGCTGAGGAAGGAAGAATTAGCCTTATTGGACATACATTTTATTTGCTCTTTTTATTTTTCTCTGAAGCTCATTTGGTGCTGTATTTCTAACTATAGATAATTGCTGTGAGGGTATTTCTAGCTGTTGACAAGGTCTACATAGCTAGTCAAATTCTTCCTTAGATACACTCAAATTTCTTACATTCAAGGACATATACTAGGAGATTAAGCACCTGTATCCTGGCTCAGGGTTACCAACAAATGGTGTGTTGAAAATCTGCTGGATAAAGTAATTCCAAAATAAGTCTTTATTTTCTTTAAGGGATGCAGAAGTAGGTTCTTCCACAGGGATGCAGGAAAGAAAGGTGTGCAATTCACTGCTGGGCTGAGAGCTGAGCTGAAAGAGATCTGATTTTGTGGATTGTGGAGCCTATTTTACACAGATGGGATCAACAATATCTGATGTGCTTGTTCAAAGGTGCAGATTAGGGGGTGAAGTGGGAGGGCATTAAAAAAGAATGTAACTTCCTATTAATACTTCCCAGCACTTTATAGGACTGATTTCAGATTCTGGAACTTGGGATTAGTAATATACCATACAACCTAAATGCTGCTAGGATGATCATTATTTCTGCATTTCTGCTTTCTGTGAAATCTAAACTAATTGCTTTCATCATGTCCCCTTATGACCTGTATATCACATCTAATGCATGTGTGATGTGGATTCCCACCTTATATTCCCACCTTATTAAAACCACAAATATTTGTGGTTTTAATTGTTCAATCACAAACAAGCAAACAAAAACATTGTGCAGTTCCTTTTCTGACTTTCTGTGGGCAGTTGCTATTCTACTCGTGTCAGACATGCAAATCAGATCCTACTGGCCTACGCTCCACAGGGCAACCACCTAAGTACAGTCAGGTAATGCACCTCCATATTCTTTCCAGAGTCTTTTATAGATGTTAATATAAAAGGATGTCAACTTCTGACTGCTGGGAGACATAGTATCTCAAATTTGCACGTGGATGAAAGTCCTATATACTTTTGACACTTTCCTTAGCTCTTTGCAAGCCCTTTATTTTTCCTGTATGCTTCCCCTTATGCTTCTGTTTGCAGAAAGAAACATACCAAAACTTAAACTGTTTACACCTGCACTGAATTTTCTGTCAGCTGCCAGTGTTGTCAGAGCTGTTTTGGAAACAATGCTGTATCTGAAATGCTTTACCAGCATAAGGCGTGGCGACAGCTGAGGGGAAAATGCCAGAGCTCACTGATACAGTGAACATTAGGAAGAAAGCAAGAAGTAAAACAATTCATTATTATTCCTCACAATATAAGAAAGTTAGTTCTACAAATTAAATGTCAGGTTTAGAACGGAATATAATTCAGTTACTAAATTCACTGTCACCGGATACTGTACAGCCTACATAGTAAATAGGTTCAAAAAGTAAAATCCAGAGAAAAGTTTCATCAGTGGCCATCAGTATAAAAAGTTTCATCAGTGGCCATCAGTATAGACCCAGCAGCATGTCACTGCTACTCCAGAACTTATTAAACTTCTGGTAGCCAGAAGCTGGGTTGTATGGTTCATTGAGCAGAATCAGCAGTTCAGGCTACTGAGCCAACGGAGCTTCAGTTTGAACCAGGCAGACACATTTCAACTTCTTACCTTTAATGCTGTAAGACAGACAAACAGAGCAATTTAATAGAGTCATTGGGCTTCGCACTGATCTCTGGTTAAACTAGCCCATTTTTGCCCTGAAAAATGCTTAATGCCTATAACAAATCAGGAATGTGCAGTACAGAAGTGTAGTTTGTGGATGGCGTTGATTATATCTGTGTAGTACTCTCAGGTGATTCACAGTTCTAGACTTCTGGATTTCTTGCTTACTGGCAAGCTGTGAACACATTGCACTTTTTGCTGCAATCAGAAGGCTACAAATTTGTCTGTAGGCATCTATATTTTTAGGGCAATTTAGATTTCCTTTGTTTTTTGAAAAAAAAAAAAACTCATCTTCCACATTTATTGTGGAAAATACTTCTTCTCCATCTGATTTAACATGATGAATCTTCTTTATCTGCCTGATTTCTTGCAATGTTTTATGCCAGGTTCTGTAACACATTTGTAAGGAAGCCTATGTTGTTCAGAGTAGGACATAAAAATTTTCTGTAGTGTGACTTCTGTTGTCAATCCACAGCTACAGTAAGAACAATTTAATATTTTCTAATCTTCTATATATCAAGGGTTCCTTTCTTTGTCCACAGTATAGCAACACACACATGCACACACACACAATGTATTTCAAGTACCTCACTGAATAAGCCATTACCCTGTATAAGAGTTTTGTAATGCCAATGCACTGTGACTCATGTAATTCAGATCTGAAGCTAATATGCTGTTTGAAATTGTACCCATTGCTGAGATGATTCCAAAACAGAGAGGCTGAGTAGTGATTATTAGATAGGACAAGACAAGAGCTGAATTACTGAAACGTGCAATAAAGAGATCTCAGCCTTTGCAATTTGCCTGTCAAAAATGAAGCTTTTAATCAATTTAATCAGTGTAACAATATATTAGCTCAGCAGCCTGCCATCTCAGCATGTAATTTTAACTATTGATAACATTCTACAAACACTATAAAGCCTCAAAGTGCTCTTTAAAAAAGTCTCTAAAACATAAACAAGGTTTTTAATAGCCTGTGTCAGCAGGACTAGAACAAATCACAGGAATGTAATGAATAAGATTATTTATTTATTTATTTTTTCCCCAAAAGGATTCTGCAGCACTTGCTAGATAATCTGACTGCATGCCTCATGCTTTTGTGAAAGCAAACTATAACCTTGATTTGTCTTTTTCTCCCCCAAATCTCTCTAGCTTTCATGCATTGTAGAACTACTTATACTAATCTTCATTAGTTCTCTCAGGGTGCTGAAATCATGCATTCCTAATTCCAACAAACACACTAAAACACAAAGGAATGTTACAAAACAGTATTAAGGGCAGTGAAGAATCTCAGTCTCAAACTGCAGTGTTAGAATAAATTTTCATAGGAAAATATTACTGTGTACTATCAATAAGTTTAAAGAAGGTGAAATCATCATTCCTATTATTTCATTGCTTTAATATTTCAGTGCAGGAATTGCTGCAATTAACTTTTCCTTATGTTTTCAGTTTTCCAGTGACTCATTGTGAAAATTACCTCCCAATGCACACAAGCTACCACATATTTGAAAGTGAAGAAAGCCAGAGCATCAGGCACATCTACAAGAGGGCTAGACATGAAAAATTGCATATATAAATGCATTTTCTGTGTGACAATGAACACTTGCAATAGCATTTTAATGCAGTATGGTCTGCAAAATGAATTTCACATCATAAATACAGTTTTCTATGTACAGGCATTATGCAAACTATTTTCTGAGCTTCCACCCTCCAATGCACCTGGCCTGCCCTACAATTATGGGAAAGGATGGATGTGGCTTTGACCTCCTCCGCTGCCTTCCCTTTTTCAAGAGTTAAGCTAGGGAGTGGTGACTGAATCTCACACAGGGATGGAAGAGTGTTTTGAGAATTGCCTTTCCACTGACCTGAAGACTCTGAAGAGCCTAATGCAAACTAGCCCCTGAAGAAAACTGTTTATAGCTTTTTTTTCTGTAGAAGAAAATGAATTCTTGGTTCTCAAAGGAGGAGACAACTTATGTAAAAGGCCAACAGCTGCACCATCACATTTGAGTCTTAAAAATCTATTCAACTGGAGAAACAGATGTGAATTTGGAATAAATTTCAGGACATGCCTCCCTCAGTGCACTGATAACAGGGGCACAGAACATTAAATCCCAGGGCTGTCATTTATGCCAAGGCAAAGCTTACATATAAACTACAAAATTAAAGAAGATAAACATTTCTGCTTTGTGAACCAGACTAACAAAGGCTTTCTCCCCAAATCAGTACTTTTCAACTTTAACAGAAATGCACTCAGAAGAAAAATAAGTTCTTAGAGGTAAAGAACATAGGATCAAATATCAAAATCAAGGAACAGTCCACTGTAGAATATTACACTGCATATGTATATGTAACAACTGCTTTATCTTTGAAGGTCGGTGGAGTCCTGGTATAGTCCTACTATAGTTTCATATTTGCTGCGCAAATCACTAAGATGCCCGGAGAATTCTCTGATCTCATGATCATTTTATAAAATAAGATTTTCTGGGGTCAGGGAATCCCATAGGTTGCTGCTCTTTTGCAAGCAACTATTAAACCATTGTTTGAATTTCATTTTGTTAGTTCTTTCTCATGTAGCTCTTATCATATGAGTATGTATAAGAACCTCTGTCAAAATTGGTGAAAGCAACTGCAGTGAATTCATTTTCATGGTATCTATGACCCTTTTTTATTTATATTTTTTAATTTACTGTGACTAGTGATGTGAATATAGGTATGTATATATGTGTATAAAATTGTGTGTGCACGCATGTGTGCATGTGCTTGTGTGTATTTGGCTGACATTATTTGTGAGAACTCAAATGGAATAATTGTATCAATAATGCAATACCTGCATCAAGTGTTGCAACTCCATTAGCATCAGGCATCTTGCTGTGTTTGATTTTTCTCTTCATTCTAAATGTTTTAGCTATCAGTGGAGGAGTAATAATTAACAGAGAGGAAATTTTTATTTTTTTCTTTTAAGAAAATTGTTCATTGTTTCTCTATACTCATGGTAAAAAGATTCAGTCTATCATGATCAAATTTATATATTTACATTTACTTCATAAATTTTAACAAGGTTAAATGCACTGAATTAATCATTCTTTTCCAGGAGTTTGCACAGTCTACTCCTGCCTTAGAGCTCTGCAGCAAATAGCCACTGTTACACTACTGAATTGACATAATCAAGCCCCACAAGATATTTCCTGTTTACATGTTGCATTAATTTGATTGACCATAAATGATATGTTAGTCCAGTCAAAATAAATCCCATAGCATCAAAAATACATATGGTAGGGAATTATAATGTTCTAGGCACTGTATCTTTTGTAAAATAATTCTTCTATATCTATCACCAGTTAATTATTTTAGACAGCTAATCAATTCAATTATTATCCAAATATTTCAAATCCTTGGCTTGGTAATCATCTACTGTAATGAAGCATGCAGTTACACAGCATATTCTCTCTGATAGAAATGTTAGCTAGGTCCTGTTCCTCCTCTCCCTATTCTAGTGTTCATTTTCAAGCTAATGTTTTATTTTTTGCCATCCTTGATACAATTACTTATGAGATCACATTGCAAACTAGGTCATTTAGATTATTTTGATTTCAAAAACAAACACCAAAAAAAACATTTCCGTACTCCAGTTTACAGTGCAGAACTTGTGAGAACACAAAAGATTGCAATGGAGGGCAAAAATCTGCATTTTGGAGTGGGAACTCCAAACTATCTTTGTCAGCAAAAAACAATAAACTATCTTTGTCAGCAAATAAATCTTGGTATATAGCTCTGCCTTACTATTTCAAAATACTCTGTTCACAAAATAAAAACTCATGAGGAAAGATTCAACCCAGAAACTATGTTTATATGCAAAATATACATATATATGAAGAAGTAATACTCATAAAAAATAAATTATTAAGCATTTAAATTAATAGGAATTCTGTGTTTATGGTGAATGATAAAACAAGTAAAAAAGAAGGAAGCAAGCATGGATAGTTACTGGCTCATAACTTTTTCCCCAGAGTTTACAATTTTAGTTTTTCAAGTCAAAACACCCATACAGTCACCTTTAAAGAAACCCAACCATTGAGAACATGAACAGTTAATAGAACAGGTCAGAATCACTGTTGCTTCTGCAATTCTAATTTGGTCTTCTTGGTATAAACTTTTACAGTTCCCCAACTCAGTTTACAGGATGGACCATATGCCACAGTAGTTCATTGAATCTTTCCTGGTATTATTGACTTGTTTGAGAAAACAAGCTGCTGAAAGGGTTTTGATTGTATGCTTTTCCATAATATCAGAGTTCTTGACAAACTTTACTGATTTTTTTTCATTTGAATCTGACTTTTGGAACACGATAATATCTGTAGTTCTTAAAAAGAAGAAGAAGAAGAACAACAACAACAATTAAAATCAGAAGCACTGCAACTTTGAGATACTTAGAATCTTTTATTTCGAAGTGATGCAGTATAAAACTTTATCACCATAGGATAGAGTTTTATTTCATCAACATATTTCATTAATATATATAGGGTGAAGTCAATCCAGCTGACCCTGCTCTGATCAGGAAGTTAGTTTAGATGCTCTCAAAAGGTGTCTTCCTGTGATCCAGTGATTTTGATAAGAAAACAACCTATTGACTTCAAGAGAAAACTAGTAGATATCTCAGAATAAGTAGATTTTGTCCAAATCTTTGGCAAGGAACACTGGGGTGTTTTTATGCCTCTGTGTTTCATTTTGAAAGCTGCTGCCATCTGATGCAGCCCTGGTGCAAAACTTTTGTTTTGTTTTGTTTTGTTTTGTTTTCAGCATCTCCTGTTGAAAAATTTCATCTCAATGTTGATCTGATCTGATTTTAAGCACATCAGAGATAGAAATTTATTTTTCAGTTATGATTCTAACTTCCTTTACATCTACTATATCTGGTAACTGGTAACGTTTAGTATCCTATACAGACAAAAAGGAAAAGGAAGAGCCCATATGGTTTGGTTCTTCTGATCTGTTTTAGACATCATTTTGTATACCTCTTTACTGGCTGTGTAGAGATTTCAAATACTCAAATGTAGTGCTATGACTATTAATCTTGTAAATTTGATTTGATATGAGCAAATAGAAGGAAGCCACCAAACCTATTTTCACCTTGCACTTCACTGAATTCTGCATTCTGGTCTCCTAAGTTAAAAATGCACCTTTTTCAACCAATTGTTAGATCATTAACATATAAATCTTTAAAGAATTATATGTCTTTATATAGAGAGAAGTTAGAAGATTTATGTATATATTATATATCCTTAAATCACAATGTTTTGAAATGCTTAGAAGTGCAAATACAGCAAATAATTCTAAAAGTAATGGAACTAATAAAGCTTAGTATCATATGTCGGAGGGTCTCCTCTTTCCACACCGCTTTACCCATTCTATAAAATGTGTAGGACTTTAACATCTCTGAGACTCATGTTTCTGTCTAATAAGTTGGTTACTGATGAGGAAGCTCAGGCACACAAATACAAGTGAGATAGACACATAGATATACCATGGGTAGTAGTAAGCATATGCAACCTAATTTACAAGATTTTTTAAACATTTTTGGTTAGTTGGTTGGTTGGTTTGTTCTGAATTTAACACATTAATTATCCTTGCAGTTAGCAGAGCTTGTAAAAGATATATACTAGAATCTAAACAAGTAATTGGTAGGTCAGGAGTTGCAGCAATCTGAGATATACAGCTTGTCCCAGCAATGCATTCAATATCAATGTATGGTATCACATCTGCTATGAATTCCAGTTAGAACATCAGCTCAAAACACTGTTTTGGCTTTGTAACTGTCAAATTACTTCAGAGTCAAGGTTCTGAGTTACTTTTTTTTCCACTCCACTGGTTTTGTGGGCTTTGAATCAGTCACCTCCACAACATCCACTGTGAAACCACTACACTGCGAATGATCTTTCCATGCTTACACTGTTGAAGGCTGTCTCTCTCTTATACAGTTTGTGAAACATCTTGGCTGAAGTAGTGTGAAATGATTCATTTTTTGGCCTTGCAAAGTCATGAATATTTGCAGATTTTTCTCAGTTCTGCTGAATAATTCAAATTAAGCAACTGACTACTAAATGTCAATGTCTGTGATTAAGAGATTCGGTAGGCATTAAGCTATGTTGATTGCCACCTTTTTAAAAAAAGTATTTTGCCACCTAAGACACTTTTTTTTTTTTTTATATACATTTCACCTGGTCTTTCTCCATAATAGAAAAAAAAAAAAAAAAATTACTCATAAGAAATTTAAGAAACTTCAAGTTACACCACACTGTAGCAAATAAATAAATAAATAAATAAATAAATAAATAAATAAATCTCTATTAGGCTCATTTGTTAGCTTGCTTTTAAAGAAAGGCCCAAGATCTAATAGAGTTGCAGAAATGATTATTAATCAAAATAATTCTTTAGTTGGTTAAGCATATCAACCTTTACATACTCTAAACATCTTCCTAGTTTTTTTCTTGAGGGTATTCATGGAGAAACTAGTAGAAAACATATTATAAACTAAATGGAAGTCTTGTAATGAATGTACAAATGCTAAAATTACTGTACGTTAATTCTCTAGAAATGACAGCTACAGACAAATATGATGTGACTTACATGTCAGGGACATCATCATATAGACAAAGACAAATCTTCAAATTAAGCCTCCCAACAGTAATATTTTAAAAGCCTGAGACCATCGTTTTTTCCTGGGTACTTATTAATCCCCTTAAAATGAGGTTGGTGGCTTTGGCTGCAAACACCCCTATGCACAACAAGAGATCAGATTTTTCGTGCTGTACATAACAAAGGAAAAAAAAATCAGAAGAAATAAATGTTCCTTTTGTATTAAAACCTGGTATTTAGCACATCTTCTTTAGCGCTGCTATTAAATGCTGTCTCTCTAGATTATTATTTATGACAAGATCCATTTATGCTACCCACCATTCTGTTGCAGTGTTTGAACAGAGGGATTTCTCCTTCTCACAGAAATGTTGAGACAAATGTTTTCTGAGACCCTGCAAAGTAGTATACCAGGCTTTATGTGTATCTCTGATTTAATCAGAATGGCCTCACATTCAGTCTCAGACTATAAGTCTTCAGTTCATTTAATTTATAGCTGTATTCTCAGCTCAAGACTGTTCTCATGTCAAATCTTTCCTTCGCATAATCTGTCAAAGCAGATTCTTGCTTAATAGCTTTGATGAACATGCCAACGTTTTAATGTAATAACAAAAATGGTTTTCCATTATGGGAAAAGAAAAACCTAAAAGAACAAAAATGACATGTCTAAACTTCACCATATATTTTTGCTGCCAAAGTTGAAAATAATGCAGACTAAGCAGCACCTCAGCTAGGATGCTGCTTCAAATTTAGCACCACAAAGAAAATGCCATTCCCTTTTAGGGACAGATACACTTAACTTTGTGTACATTCATAGTATATATGAAGCATGTGCATACTTTCTCTCATTTTTAATGAATTCCTGCTTCTACTGATCTAATCACTAACTTTTTCATTGACTGATTTAGGAAAAAGGGAAGCCAATTTTCGGCTGAAAAGTAGTAAAATGGTCCACAAATGTGGAATATTGGAAAAACAAACAAACAAACAAACAAACAAAAAAACTTAAAATACTGTATTGTTGCAACCTCATCTAAATCAATGACTGCAGTAAAAATCAAAGTGATTACAATATTCTAAATAATTAAACAGATAAGATTAAAAAACTGTTGAAAAACAATTAGAATTTATTATTATTTCTTAACATGTCAAGCCACTGGGCCTGGGCCATGAAGGCTCTCCTTGACCTGCCTGTCCCTGCCCTGCCCCCAGTGCTCCTGCACAGGCCCAGGCCCCCATATCTGCCCAGGAACTGCCAGCCCCTGCCCCAATGACCTGCAGCACGTTCTGTCTCCAGCTCCCCACAGCCCTGCCCTGCCCAGAAACGGCCCCTGCCCAGCTGGGCCCACCCACAGGCCTACAACATCCAGGCCTGGCTTTGCCTGTACCCAGAGAGGTGCCTGGTGCTGAGGCTGCCAAGGGGCCACTGGTTGCCTGCTCCTGGTAGGGTGCTGGGATGGCATGGGCTGCCAGGGCCATCTTTGAGCCCCCTTTGGTAGACTCCACAGCCATGAGAAATAGAATAAAGATGCAAAAAAAGCTTTGTCATACTTCATAATTTAGTTTTCTACTAAATCCCTTTACTGTAAATCATTATATCTCAGTGTCTTTTGTCTTTTTTTTTTTTTTTTTTTTTTTTTTTTTTTTTTTTCTCTTGCTTTTATGTGATTTAGCAACAAAATGTAGGAAGGTGGGGATTTTTTGCAATCAGTACTCCCAGAATGTTTTTTGTCTTTACCATCAATTGTGGTTTAACCTGACAGGAATCTAATACCGCATAGCCACTCTCTCACTGCTCCCCAGCAGGATGGGGGAGAGAATCAGAAAGGTAGAAGTGCAAGAACTTCTAGGTTGAGATAAAGACAGTTTATTAAGTAAAGCAAAAGCTGTGTGCACAAGGAAAACAAAACAAGGAATTTATTCACTACTTTCAAATAGCAGGCATATGTTCAGCTATTGCCAGAAAAGCAGGGCTTCATCGCACATAACAGGCACTTGAGGAAAAAGATAATATAACCACAAACACCCCCTCTTCCTCCTTCTTTGCCCCCTGCTTTCATTCCTGAGCATGATGCTATATGGTATGGGATATCCTTTGGTCCTCCCAGCCTCCTTACTTGTGGGACAGCATGAGAGGCAGAAAAGTCCTTGGCTCTGTGTAAGCACTGCTCCACAGCAACTAAAACACTAGTGTGTTATCACCATTATTTTCATCACAAATCAGCATTCAATGAGCTTCTATGAAGAAAATTAACTATCTCAGCCAAAACCAGGACAGACAAACACAATAAAAATGAATATGATGATGTGCGATGTGATGAGTGCAACCAAAATGATACATTAAATTGTGCTAATATGAATTTGTAGTAGACCAAGGGAAAGAGCATGGAGATATAGAATCCTGTGTGAAATTTGAAGTTTCAGTAGCGAGAAAAATGTCCTCTTCAAGTGGCTGATGCCCAGACTGCAACATAGCAAATGAAATTAGTTAGCTTAAATACAGATGTAAGTACATTCAAAGATCACAGAATCACAGAATCACAGAATTTCTAGGTTGGAAGAGACCTCAAGATCATTGAGTCCAACCTCTGACCTAACGCTAACAGTACCCACTAAACCATATCCCTAAGCTCAATAATAGTAGTCTTCATATAATGCATTATTTTAGACTTAATCTTAGTGTTTATTAAATGCTATATTTAAGAAATGATAAACCCATTCAAAAATATATAAACTCATTCAAAATCCTCACTACGCTTTCTCCTTTTGGATATTTATTTCCCTCCCAGCAGTACTGCAACCTAACCATGTACTATGTTAAGTCATATACAAATCTTGTCATATTCATCTCTAATCAATATTGAAAATTATTTCCACATAATCACTTATTGCTATCATAAAAAATAGCCATGTATGTTAACCTTATTTGTACAAGTACTCCAAAGTTTTTGAGAGAACTCTGAACAAGGTCTACTGTAGGTATAAGAGGAACTGACTTGACTGTCCACCTCTGAACTTCCTCTGAAACTTAAAATGGGCTCAGCTATTACCTGAGACATCTCTATGGGGAATTAACATGGGGAGAGCAAGAGAGAAAAAGAGAATAAAGAGCATAAAGAGCAAATAGGTAAGCTTTTTATTTATTTATTTATTTTTATTTTTAGCACACCAACAACTAAATAACTAGATAACAATAGACACAATCTTCGACTTCCACATTTTCTGTCATCTTTCCTTCTCTCTTTTCTGACTTTGGTCCTGCAACTATTTCCTCCTTTTACCTAGACAGGTCAACCTCTTCCTGAAGACAATCAACACAGTTATAGTGCAAAGCATAGGCACTATGATTTGTGTATTTGTAACTGGTGCAGATGGAAAAGAGCTAAATAGTTACACATGCTTTGTGAATTGGAGTAAGCTCTGCAATGAGTTATAAAATTGAAGGGGCAGACAGGCCCTTAAACATACCTGGCCAGAGTGTTTCAGCATAGTTTGCAGAACTTGCACACTAAAGGAAAATAGCAATTTTCTTTTCTTTTTTTTTTTTTTTTTTTCACCATGAAGAATACAAATTCATGTTTCTGATGGGAATATCCAGATAAATATAACATAGGAGTTAATCTGGCTCATAATATTCGAGACAAAGTGTAGTCAATACATCATTTATACCTCAATAACTGAGGTACACATTTGTTTTCTTTTCTCAATTAATGTAACCTTATTCAGCAAAGGAATATATTTAAGACGCTGCAATCCTCTTCTGTTTATTCTGTATGAATTAAAAGTAACTTGATGAAGCAGAATTAGTTATGCTGATGCAAAATAGGTGTGAGAATAATCAGAGAACTAGAAACATAAGAGGGACAATTTTAACTTCTGACCCTTTCTG
Organism: Aythya ferina; assembly: GCF_964211825.1. NCBI lineage: Eukaryota > Metazoa > Chordata > Aves > Anseriformes > Anatidae > Aythya > Aythya ferina. Next base: position 75,809,153 of record NC_140296.1, read on the forward strand.
TCTACTGAGTACTGAAGGCTTAACCTAGTTAACACAAGCTTTCTTAAATGTGTGCAGACAGGTATAGAGAAAAAGAAAACACAGTGACAGCACTGAGCAGGAACAGCTAGAATACTCAGGATAACATGTTAAGAGAAAACAGGATATTTTTAGTTTTCACTCTTCTTCACAACTCTTCAGCTACACAATGACATGTATCTCTAGTTGCAATGCACAGTCCTGATCATTGTCCTCCAGCTGATTCACAATATGTGGAAAGAAGTGTTATAGATACAAATATATATGGACAGCATGTGTATATAAACAGACATTGTTTGTGCATGTGTTTGCATGTGTCTACAACTGCATATATAGTGTACTGCATGTGTAGTGTATAGTATTGGAAGTAGATATAGCTATGTTATTAGATAATAGCTTTGGGAATTGCTAGTTGCTAAGCAAGCCAGTTCAATTTTCCCACTGTCTGTAGGTGTCTGAAATAGATGGGTTCACTAAATTATTCTTGTTGAAGTGTTCCATTTCAAAGGAAAAAATAAATAAATAAATAAATGTTGATTTGGCCAAAGAGACAAACGCATGTAAAAGAGTGAGCATTGCTTACTGGAAAGGACACACTAATGCAGGTTCAGATTTCCTTTGTCAGGTGCTGTGAGACATGATTTAACACCTCACACTTTTTGAGGTGTATATGAACACCTAAAACAACAAGGTTGCACAGCAGCTGATAATGGAATTTCAGGCTGTACACTAGGGATGCTAATATTCACAGTAAAAGTTTACCTCCCAACTCTTACTTTAAACTTTCTGTTAATCTTTCGAATTTATGGCAAAAGGTTAAGTGATTTGCCTGAAATTTCCAAAGTTTCCTACAGCTCAGTACTTTGAAAATAAGTTTAGTGGACAAATTAACATTCTTGACACAATAATTAAACAAGAAGGTTGGACAGAGAAAGTGGCAGGTGTTCAAGGGAATCTTTTAACCATAGTAAACATAAAATACAATGACTAAAGGACTCTAACAAATTCCTTTATGTATTTTTGTGGCATGTTGATTGCGGTTCAGTTTTATCTGTAATATTCTGAGATGATTCGATGAATAATTTAAATGAAGGGAATAAAATAGGGATTACTGAACTTTTGGACTCATACATGCTAAAGAAGTTTATTTGTTGCACTAATAATTAGTTTACACTAAAGCAAAGCATTAGTTTATACTAAAGCAAATTATGCATAATCCTTAGGTGACATTTTATATGAGAAAAACATCCATCTTTTCTCTAGTGTCTCTCTCTTTCAGATGTGACTAAAATTATTATTTAAAAAAAAAAAAAAAAAAAAATGAAGGGAATGATTAGGGATATAATTGGCTGTATGGTGGATTTTTTAAATTACTATCTCTAACAGCCCAATATTATGTTTTTGTGTGTGTAAGTTCTATTAGCTTGAGGCATAGGTTTTGCATGTTAACCCACTTTATATTTGTTAATATATATGTACACACCAATAGATGGATTTTTTTTCCCAGGTTCCTTGATGGCCACCTGTTTGGGATTCCACTTGAGGAAGCTAAACAGCTGAGGATCAAAGGTGCTTTTAAGAAAATAAAACATACAGGTCAAATGGGCACAAAGAATGTTAAAGACAAGAGCACAGGTGAAGAACTGCTTCTTTTCAGCCATATGCCTCGTATATATTTATACCCCAAAGCCTTCTAAACACTGCAGAGAGTGGATATTGCAAGTTATATTTATGTATGTGGATATAGCTTTATCTACCTATATATTATGTGCAATGTACACAGTTATTAAGTTTATTACAAGTTAAAGCCATTACTGATTGGCTATTACTGATTATGAGTTAAAAATATTACTGATTGGCACAATACATTTTCTAGACTTCAAAACAGCCATCAAATCTAGAAGCTGAACTAATTATTTAAGCTTACTCACTATAGTGCAGCAATTGGTATTGTTTATAAATTGATTACAAAATTAAAATGCACATTTCCATCATTCTGGAAGAAATCTCATTTCAACAAAATACAAGCCCTGAAGCCCTCAGACTTCACAGCTGTTAGACTAATTGTGGGGGAGAAAGGCAATGGAGAGTCTCTGAAACAGACAGATCTGAAATTTGCTGGATGATCAAACAGTACAGAGTCTTCCTTGGTGAGATGCAAAGACAAGATAGTACCTGCAACAATAACATCAGAAATTAAAAATTAATATTATGGATGACAAGATCACACAGAGAAAGACATACAAATGTGCATGCAGAAAATTGGATTAAACAGGGTCGAAATGGGGAAAAAAAAATGTATCAGGTTAGTTCAGCTATTTAGATCTTTTCATATAAGTTCCTGCTTATTCCCAGATCATTTCTAAAGTTGTCCATATGTTATTTACAAAACTAGAACATGGAACTGAATGTCATTCCATTGAAAAGTTCAAATAAACAGCCCTTGAGTTATACTCTTTGGAATGATTTTCACAAATATACAGTTTTTAAACTTTGAAAAGACAGTGTAACAGAATTAAACTTCTGCATAGAATAGACTACAGAACCATGCTGGTGGTTTCTTCATTACATCAACAGCTTCAAATTTAGCTATAATATTTTCACTAAAAAGTCAAAAATAGTCAAAACTTTTGGCAGCATCACTGCGGTAGTTGCTGAAAGTTTTCTGAACCATTATAAAATGCACAAGCTTATTATGAAAATGGAGGAGGCATGTGTTAAAATTCTGAAAAACTGAAAAAGTTGAAAATTACAACTGAACTGAAGACACATATTATTATAAAAAAAAAAAAGAGACAGAGAAAGAGAGTTTAAACATGGATTATTTCTGGACAGTTTGGGAGTTCAGGTGCCCTTCCAAACTAATGATATTACAAACTCTGCATGAAATTGACCTAAATTAAAAAAACAAATACATATATAAAAATATATAAATATATTTAAAAATAGATCTTGAATAATATGCATCTTGATTGCGTGCAATAGCAGAGTAATTTGGAGCATCTGTGCTTGAAAGCATACTGGACTGATGTTATATTTCAATAAATGGAAAGCGTCATGAAGTACAAAAGGCAGATGCTAGTATTGAAAAATAAATATTGAACTATTTATGACAATTCCTTTATCTCTATGCTGAGCTCTGACTTTCAGTCTCAAAGAATAAACTTCCTAGGTCCTGTGTGTATATTTTCACTTGAAAAAAAGAAAAAAGAAAAAAAGAAAAAAGAAAAAAAGAAGGAAAAAAGAAAAAGAAAAAGAAAGAGAAAAAAAAATGAAAAAAAAAAAGGAAAAGAAAAAAGGAAAAGAAAAAAAAAAAAATCAGTATAAAGAATGACAAGCTACAGTTACATCAATTCTGTTTTTCTGTTTTACCCAAGACGAAATTCAAGCCCCGATTAATTGCAGAGCTATGTTACAGGCAAATTTGCTGCCACTGTGTAAACAGTCTTGACATGTTGGGAAGCCAGGAAACATTCTCAGATCTTTTTCTCTACAAAATCTTGTTTGGGTGTCTTACATGCAAGAACTGAGCACAAAATTTCTTCTGCGTAACTTAAGCTGTTTAAGAGGTAATTCTGCAGCATAACCATTTTCAACTACTCAGATGGGTGTTTAATACTGGTCATTGGAATCATATACTAATTGGGCCTAAAAAGCAAAATATCAAAAGAAGAAACCTTAATATCCATCTCAAATAGACAGAACTGAGGTAAATTCTGTTCTGAGAGAACTCCACCTCAAGTCTGTCTTCCCATAAAACTGCTAATCAAAGCAGTAGGTGGTATTGGTCTCATGGCTATAAACATATTGCAAAACATAATTTCCGCCAGTTCATTTTAGTAAAAACAGCTGTTGAACAGCTACGGATTGTAATGATTTTAAACCACTTGTTAGTTTGGTTGAGATTTGAACTACTGACCAGTCCCCTAAGAAATGAAAGTCGCAATACGTCTTAAGCACTCATTTCTCATTATGCCTCTTCTGACTTTAAAACTTTAAAAAGTTGAAATTGGTATATCTCATACTAAACAAAAACATATTACATTTATTTGGCTGATTTTTGAAAAAGAACAGTTCATGTCTGATTGGTTGGCCACCTATCAGCTACTAATGTTTGGCAATGCTCAAAAAGCTACCATAAATGTTTTGATAAGTGCTAAGAAATTCTTCCAAGTTCCTTATCATCTCATCCATACATCTGGTTATGAATACATAATTATATGGGAAAAATTGTATATACTTTATACTTCTACATGGTAACAGGGTCTGGTAGGGCATACATGTAGAGCTGTACAAACACTAAAAGCACAGCCCAAATGTAGCAACTGTGTGAAACCTGGGAAAAATACACATCGAAATACAGGGGCACATCAGAAGCACTGAGAAGGGGACAGAGAGAGAGCAGTGGTGATGAAAGTGCACAATTTCATTCCACAGGTCTTGTGTTTGTTCTGTGAAGATCTAGCTTCCAAGTCACAGAAAATGAATGTGTTTTACCTAATGGTACTAGTGACACAGAAGCTGCATCATGTTCTGGATGTGTTTCACATACCCTCAGAAAGAAGAACGGTGTTTAACCATATCTGTTGACTATACTACTAGAAGACTGTTCTCTCAATATGAGGAGTGCCAATAGCCAGATCTGCACTATTACAGAAGAAAACAAATAGAATTATAGATCATTTAGGCTGGAAAAGACCTTAAAGATTATCAAGCCCAACCATCAACATGATTTAGTGAGTCTCATTACTAAACCAGGTCCCCTTAGTACCATGTCCACATGTCTCTTAAATACATCTTAAATACCAGGGCTGGGTACTCCACCACTTCCCTGGACAGCCCATTCCAATGCCTGACCACACTCTCCATGAAGAAATTAATGTCTGATATAAACATTTCCTGGCACATCTCAAGGCCATTTCCTCACATCCTATCACTTGTCACGTGAGGAAAGAGACTGACACCCTCCTCACTGCAACCTCCTTTCAGGTGGTTGAGAGCAATTAAGTGTCCCCTCACCCTCCTCTTCTCCAGACTAAACGACCTCAGTTCCCTCAGCCACTCCTCATAAGTCTTGTTTTCTAGTCTCTTCACCAGTTTTGTCACTATTCTCTACATCCACTCAAGCAACTCAGTATCCTTGTAGTGAGGAGCCTGAAACTGAACACAGTACTCAAAGTGTGGTCTCACCAGTGCTGGATACAAGGGGACAATCACTTCCTTAGTCTTGATGGCCACGCTACTTCTGATGCAGGCCAGGATGCCATTGGCCTTCTTGGACACCTGGGCATGCTGCTGACTCATGTTCACATGGCTGTTGACCTCCTAGGCTATTTTCTGCTCAGCAACTTTCTGACTACACTTCCCCAAGCCTGTTGGCATTGCATGGGGTTGCTATGACCCAAGTGCAGGACCCAACATTTAGCCTTGTTGGATATCATGTGATTGGACTCAGCCCATTGATCCAGCCTTTCCAGATCCCTCTGCAAAGCCTTCTTACCATCAAGAAGATTGACAGTACCACTGAACTTATTATTGTCTGCAAACTTACTGAGAGTACACTCAGATCACTGATAAAAATGTTAAACAAAATTGGCCCCAAGAGTAAGCCCTGGGGAATGCCACTGGTGACCTGCCACCAACTAGATTGAACTCCTTTCACTATGACTCTTTGAGCCTGGCCATCCAGTCAATTCTTTACCCATTGAACTGTATACCTGTCCAATCTATAAGCAGTTTCTCCATGAGAGTACTGTGGGAGAGAGTATCAGATGCTTTATTAAAATCCAGGTAAACATCACAATACACCTATCAGTAGATGTAACATATCATATTGGTTACACACTACAAACTTACCTTTCTTAAAGAATTATAGGCCATGTCTACATTATTCAATTAAATGGATACAAGGAGCAGCTAGTTAAATTAGGCTGTGCTAGTTCCAAGCGCTGGAACTTGATCTATACATTTAATCTGTTGGAATCTGTGGTATGTCCCTTGTATATATTTGGTTTTCATTCCCAAAACATTTCTGGGAAGACACAGTTGACAAGGACCATGAGCCATTCACAATAAAGTTTGTATGCAGCTACTTACTTCTGCAGGACAAGATTGTTTAATGTTATGAATGCAGTCTGTTCCACATATGCAGCCCTCAGTACCTGAGAACAGTTCTTGATACATTTAAAGTCCAAAACAGAAACAGTTTGCAATAGGCACATCTTGGAACAGAGAGAATCTTCTTAGAGAAAATGAAAACTTTATTCCAATAAAAATGGTTAAACATTGGCACGTTTAAATGTGTCACATGGTTAAACATTGGCACATGTTTAAATGTGTCACATGGTTAAACATTGGCACAGGTTGCTGAGAGAGGCTGTGGGGTCAGTTCCTTGGACATGTTCAAGATTGACACAACCTTGAGCAATCTGATCATCTTTGAGAGTGGAATAGGATTAAATGACCTCCACAGGTCCCTTCCAACATAAATTATTCAGAAATTTTGTGATTTATGTTCTGCTTCAAAATCCAAACCAGGCTGTGCACTCAGATAAAGATAATTTAATCCAACAGAAATTATAATTTCTTAAATTTGCACCACAGATCCACCCATGGATCCTTTATAAAGTGCATAAAAATTATTAATGATCATATCAATTCATGCTTAGGGAGACCTTATTCAAATGGATCACTGGCAAAATAAACTACAAGATGAAGTGTGTCAATGAATATATGAAGTTCTGAATACATAATTCTGCAAATGACTACATTTGCATGCTGATGGCAATAACATACTGGAACAAGTATAATACTACTGGAACTTCTGATGGCTAAATGCAAAAAAAAAAAAATAATAATAATAATATCAATAATAATTAACATTACAGAATATTGACCTCAGTGATTTCCTTTCTAATATGAAGACATTTGAAAACAGGAAGATTTCACATGTAGGAGATTCAAAAACTGAATAGTTAAACAAATATTTCCTTCTCAACTTGAGCTAATAGAAGGAGTACCAGATCAGCTAAAGCAGAGACTCGATCTGACTGCTCAGCTCTGTGCTCACTGGCTCTTTAATCCAGCTCCCTCTGACCTCTCTTCTCAGAATGCCTTTGGCCTGCTGCTTTCACTCCAGAATTGCCTTTCTGACACACCGTAGTGGTCACACCACTCCCTCTTTCCCCTCCTCAACAGAACATGGGGAGAAAATATGATGAAAAACTTGAATATAACAACATATATAAAACTTTAAGATAACAACAGGGACATCCCTCACCAATTACTGCCTTACTACTGGCAAAACAGACACAGCATAAGGGAGATTATTGTAATTTATTGCCTACTAGTAACATTCTAGAGCAATGGAGCAGTGAGAAACTAAAAGCAAACTAGAAACACCTTCCCCCCATCCACCCTGTTGTAGGTCCTCTCTCAGAGCAGTGCCGAGGAATGAGAAATGGGGATTGCAGTCAGTCCCTTTATCTCTGCTGTTCCTTCACAGTCACTCTCTGCCGCTGCTCCACGTGGGGTCCCTTCCAAGGGATGTCATCCTTCTTGAACTGAACTTGTATGGGCTTCCCACAAGCAGCAGCTCTTCAAGAACTGCTCCAACATGGGTCAATACAACAGGGTCCATCCGCCACTCTGGCAGGGGTCCCCCATGGGCGGCAGCTCCTCCCTGACCCTCTGCTCCTATGTGGGCTCCTCTCCACAGGCTGCGCCATAGGGATCTGCTCCGCCATGGGAGCCATGGGCTGCAGGGGGACAGCCTGCTCCACCAGGGGCCACTCCACAGGCCGCAGGAGAACTGCTACTACGTGCCTGGAACACCTCCTGCCCTCCTTCTGCAATGACATTGAGGGCTGCAGGGCTGTTTCACTGCTCTAACACAGCATGTTTTTTCCCTTCCTTAAATCTGGTCTCCCAGAGGCCCAACTAGTGTTGCTCCCTGGCTCTGGTCTGGCCAGCAGGGGTTCCCTTTTGGAGTCATGTCTGGTCTAACATGGGGCTGCAGTCACCCTTACAGCCTCCCCACTACCAAAACCTTGCCGCATAAGCCCGATACATATACTCTTTCTTTATTAATTTCCATACCCTTCTCCTCTAACCTTATTTAAACATTTAGCTAGTCACTTCCTACCTTTCCTACCTAAACATACTGAAATTACATCCCCAACACAGTGTCGTCTACCACAATACTAAACTTTCAGTGTGTTTCCCATTTTTTGTCGATGTTTGTTTGTTTGTTTTTATCATCCTTTTCTTGTTTCTTTGGACTGCAATATGGTTAGGAAAAACATTCTAACACCTAATGAAATGGGGGGTTGCCATTCCTGGCTAACCATGAGATTCCAGGAATTATTATTGATCCTTAATAAAAACTTAGCAAATGTATTATTTTCAAGATTGGGAAATAACATCTTCCTTTGGAAAGTTGTATATTTGCAATATATTCCTATAATTGGTTTGACAAGGGTAGTACAATAAAACTCAACCCTTTGGGAGATGTATTGAAAATGGTGTTTTGTCAGGAGGAAAGTACTAGTTAGAGAAGATGATTTGTGGACAAATGAAAAACCACAGCAGAAAGGAAAAAGACTGAACCACCAAAGGAAACTCTTAAACAAATATAGTATTTTCTTATATATAAGAATGTATGTAAGAAAGATTTATCTGCTAAATTATTTATGAAGTGGATTTCATATAGAGGTCCAAATTCTAGCCTGTATATTAAACCGGATCATTTTCTTCCCCACCCTTTGATTATATGGTTTTAGAAAAGTATTATGCTGCCAAAGAGGATTAAACTGGATTTGAGATCCATGACGGTTCTATCATATCAAGCATACAGGAACAGACTTCCATTTTTGTGCAGAACTAGGCAAATTGACAGCCTTCAAATTATCGTCCCTGTTGTGGTACCCTGGGTCTACTGCCTACAGTCTACTTAGCCAGGGCTGATTTTTATGTATCTGTCATTCTGTTTTTGTTTTTGTTTGTTTGTTTGTTTGTTTTTCTTAGTCTAATCCATTTTCAGCATTACACAGAAAGAGTATGAACATTTCCTCCCATGGAGGCTTGGAACTAGATGATCTTAAAGGTCCCTTCCAATCTGAGCCATTCTATGATTCTATGATTCTATGATTCTATGATTATAATAAATTGTATGTGAAATATAGCTTAGTCCATCTAGCAATGTTAATCTTGGCCCCAAACCAGCAAAGCTCTTATTATTTCTTAATATTATTATTACATTCAACAGAATAACTGAAAAGCAAACATATATCTAAGCTGGACTCAACTCAAGGCTTCCAAAATTATCTGTGCTATAACAATGAAAACAATAAGCAACACTAGAAATCAGGAAAGGCATAAGAAACATTTCTGGTTCAAAACAAAATAAAATATTCAGTTAAAAAAAAATGCTAATTAATCTACATTAATTAATCTACATCTTGGACACAGATTATTAAACTAGAGGTAGTTGCACACTGAGGATAGTGATCTTTGTTTGAAATGCTTCTCCATCTGGAGAGTCATCTGGCACACATTGGATCAGGGAAGGCTAAATATCTCTCTGGTTACCTCTGTACTGTATTTTAAAAGAGCCTGAGACTGATCCAGCACTGGACCATAGATAGCATCCTTACTGCCTAATTGTTAACAGCACTTCCTGACTCTCTCTTTTGGAATAGACCTGCTAGCTCTCTCCAAGACAAACTTCTTACACAGGCAGTTAGCCCTAAACACTGTGGACCAGGGCCAGTTGGAAGCACTCAGTCTTTCAGCAAAAAATCAATCCCTGGATTTATTTAGAAATACAAATGGAACTTCATATTCCATCTTTGGGAAATGGCTCAGAAAATTAAGCTCCCTTTGTGAGGTGCCTTGCTAAGGATCGTGTCTCTATCCTTCCCCTACTTTTTCTCCTTTTCTCCTCTTTTTTTCTGTTGCAGAGGTTTTGAAAACTTTTTAACTTTTTAACACATGGATTTCTCAACCTTGCTGTCTTTCTACAGCTACAAGAGGTTATTATTCCCCTGCCTCAGTTCGACAGAGCTCCTGAAAATCTTCCAAAGGACTTCAAAAAAAGAACCACTTTTTGGTTTTAAGTAGTCCTTTCTTTATTGCAGGGGATTACATAACTAAAACCTAAAATCAGAAGTCCTAATATCAGGACTTATTAGAAGTAATATCAGGTTCATAAGTGTGTTTTATTCTTTCTGTTTTATTCTTCACTGTCTCTTCAAAGGCCCAGACTGTATTATGAGAAAAGAAATATGTTTCACTTTGTTGAATGTTCTGTGTATTGTATTCTGTAGTTCCACATTAGTCTTATCAAATGGATAATGATAATGTTCATAGTCGTGTAGTGGTTTGAAGCATGTAAAACAGCTAAACAATGAGAAGAAACAATTTCAAAATGTGAAGATCATCTTCGTCTTAATGGCCTAATGAGAAACAATGTAATTTCCTTCAAGATGTTCCCAATAAGCATGTATAATCATATGACCTCTACCTGTTAACACTTCTCAGGCACCTTCAATTTTTTCTTGTACCTGAAACTTAAAGCTGCACTCTACATTCATTTGTACTGAAAACTGTCTTTTTCTGAAGTTTGTGACTAGATTCTGCTGTACAGTTTTGGGTGCAAATTATTTTTGCCTGTGTACAGATGGAAAGCTTCTTCTTGGTCTGATTATAATTGGAAATATATTTTGAAGAGCAGTGAATATACCAAGGAATAGCTGATTCAATTCTAAGAAAAAAACAAATTATTGTTTTGGAGAAAGAAGAAAAGAAAACAATTGGTTTTGTTGCATGTACTAAATATCACTTTGCTAAACAAGGACTTGAACACATGGTGTCTTAAATAAACTGGAAATATGTCAGTAAATGAAGAAGCCAGATATAACTTCATTTAACTGATTAGTTGTAGGCAGGATAACATGTTTATGATATTTCAGGGTAAAAGAAAGCTAAGATATTTATTTATTTATTTATTTATTTATTTATTTATTTACATTCAAAATGAGATAGTGATAAGAGTGGCTCTTAAAAGCCATGAGAAATCATTCTTGAGCAATTGCTGGAAAGTGATATGTGTTATTATGGTAGATTAAATAAAACAGATTTCTCTTGTACAAGGAGAGTGGTGGTTTTATGCCTACATAGATTCATAGAATCATAGAATCATTGAAACACAAATTTGGAAAGGGCCTACAAGATCATCTAGTCCTCCTATCATTGGTCCTCCTATCACCAATACTACCCACTAAGCTACTAAATCACATCTCATAGCACCTAGTACAGGAGCTTCTTGAACACCGCGAGGGATAGTGACTCCACCACCTCCTCAGCTAGGCCATTCCTGTGCCTGAACACTCTGAGATAAAAAGCTTTTGCTGACATCTAATCTAAATCTCCCTTGGTGCAACTTGTGGCCATTTCCTCTAGTGCTGTCATTAATTATATGAGAGAAAAGGCCAACCCCCTCCTCATCACAACCTCCCTTCAGGAAGTTGTAGAGTACAATGAGGTCTCCCCTGAGCCTTCTTTTCTCCAGACTGAACAATCCCAGCTCCCTCAGCCACTCCCCGTAAGACTTGTGCTCCAGACCCCTCACCAGTTTTGTTGCCCTTCTCTGGACATGCTCCAGGGTGTCTTGTAGTGAGGTGCCCAAAACTGAACACAGTACTCAAGGTGTGGCCTCACCAGAGTAGAGTACAGGGAGACGATCACCTCTCTGCTCCTGCTGCCTACACTATTTCTAATATAAGCCAGGATGCCATTGGCCTTCTTGGCCACCTGAGGACACTCTTTGCTCATGTTCAGCTGAGCATTGATCATCACTCCCAGGTCCCCTTCCTCTTCACAGTCTTCTAGCCACTCTACCCCAAACCTATAGCACTGCGTGGGGTTATTGTGGCCAAAGTGCAGGAACCGGCACTTGGCCTTGTTGAACCTCATCCCATTCACCTCATCCCAGCAGTCCAGCCTACCAGATCCCTCTGAAGAGCCACTCTACCCTCAGGCAGATCGGCACTCTCTCCCAACTTGGTGTCATCAGCAAACTTATTGGGGTACACTCAATCCCCTCACTGAGGTCATCAATAAAGATAGTAAACAAGATAGGCCCCAGTACTGACCCCTGAGGTACACCACTTGTAACGGCACGCAGGCCAGACTTAACTCCATTAACCACTTCCCAGTGGGCACGGCCCTCCAGACAGTTCTTTATGCAAAGAGTATACCAGTCCAGGCCACGGGCAGCTGGTTTCCTCAGGAGAATACTGTGGGAGACCATGTCAAAGGCTTTGCTGAAGTCTAAGTAGACTACATCAACAGCCCTTCCCTCATCTACCAGCCTGGTCACACGATCATAGGAGATGAGGTTGGACAAGCATGACCTGCCTTTCATGAACCTGTGCTGGCTGGGCCTGATCTCTTGGGTGCCACACATGAGCCATGTGATCTCACCCAAGATGACTTGCTCCATAATTTTCCCTGGAACCGAGGTCAGGTTGACAGGCCTGTAGTTCCCCTGGTCCTCGTTACGGCCCTTCCTGTAGATCAGAGTCACATCAGCAAGGCATGTGGGCAATGGCATGAATTTTCCATAATTTATCTATTTGTATAAGATAACTTATACATTGATAGAACTATGCCAGCAATTAAAGATATAATATTGCCTTTAAATACATGCATTAACAGTTGTCATAAACATCTTTATGTAATTCAACAAATAATAATGGTCTTGGTACCCAAAAATATGCAGTAAAGGAATTGGGAGACAAATATTCTCACTGCTGTGTATTTTACATGCTAGGAAAGTAGCAAAAATAGCATGGTGTATACAGGAACATCCTTGAGAAATTGTTCATAAAGTATCCAACTGTGAGTTAATATGCCAGAACATAAAATGTGAAGCATCAGTCATGTCACTGGATTAATATCTTTTTTGCCTAACTGGATTGACATGCAGGAGTACTGATTTTAGTTTCTGAAAACCATTTGGCATTAGATTAAACCTAGAAGGCTGCTAAGGATCCTAGAATATGATATCCAATGTAACAAACAGTAACCTTAACAAAAATATTTTATTTTTCCAAGTCAAAAAGACATAAACATGGTTTATCTACCCAAAGGTCTCAAACTGCAAAAGCAGGGCAATTTGCTTCAATCATACAGAAACTGCGATTCCTTCTGGGAAAAAAAAAAAAAAAAAAAAAAAAAAAAAAAAAAAAAAGATAATCAGATAAATTTAAGGTCAGAGAAAGCAAGAAAGCTGAACTTTCCAAAGAAAATAAGAGTTCCCAAGAAATGTAAAGAGATACTGCTGAATCAAGCTGCTTAAATAAAGTGCACAAGAAAATAATCAGATGCACTACCTCAAAGTAATAGATTTCAAGATGTCTAGTACTCAGTCAAGATCAAAAAAGAGAACATATACAAATATTAATAGCCTTGGAACTCTACCAAAACAGCAAATGTAAGAGATAAGCAAGTTCAAAATGTTTTTTAGGAGACTGTTTCTACTCTCTCTGTCAGTCAAGGCAGAATAATGATTCAGTTTCAGCTCTATAAGACAAATGTCCCTGTAGTGATACACAACAACCTTTATTAAAATAAGCTGAACAAGTTTCTCTATCTCCTTTACATATTAACATGATTCCTGATTGTGGGGAAAGATCAAGTTCCCTTACCCATCTCCCTGTAATTGTCTTTGTCATTGATGATCAAGTGGTCAGGCCACCACAAAATGAGAATAAACATAGTATGAGGACAGAACTGAAAACTAAGTGGAGGAAAAAAAAAAAAAAGTTTTGCCTTGTGAAGAAAAAGCTGATAACCCAAGAAAGCTGATAACCTAAGAAAACAAGTTATGATTTCCAAAGTTCATTTTAACTAAGTAGATATACAATTTAAGTACTTTTGGCAATGCATCTAAATATTAAAGCATTTTCTATTTATATGGATTTTCAGAGTTACTGAAAGAGTCATATTTTACTCACGTGAACAGGAACACCAAAATGGCTATACATCCCATGCAGACTTGAACTTCCTTTGGCCCTAAGCATGCAAGCAAAACATTTCCCCCATTTTTATAAATTTTTTATTTTTTTTTTTGCTTTTGTTAGTATTTTGCACATTTGCCCTATAACCTAAAACTTGCTAAAGACCCATCATACCTTTTTTGAGTTATGAAACAAACATGAGAAATATTTCCTTCTTAAGATTCTGTTATACCTCATTCATCTTATCATTGTTTTCACTCTGTAAAGATACGTTAAGCTTTTTCCAAGCCCCCAAGGCAGCGCAACAGTATTACAATAATATTTGCTGAAAGCTCTCTGAAAGACCTCCTACACTGCAATTCCTAGTTGCCTGGCACACCCATGTGTCAGTTCTTTTAAATCATGTCTCAGCAGGTTTTATACACATGCTCATTCATAATGTATGAGCTTGTTGGGTTTGGGGCCTCACTTTCTTTTATTACAGATTGTGGTATTGTTGAAATTAATCATAGGTTACTTTCCCTAATGGCTGCTGCTGGGAAGTTGAGTATGCTGGAAATCCTGTTGTGATTTGGGATAAAATATTCATGTCAATACCAGCTGCTTTATGTTATAATACTATATACAGTTTAGTAGTAAATCAGTTAGTTGATAATATTATAAGGTTATCCTGGAAAACTACCATATTATTTGTGTTGTTGTGATAGTTGATATGGATGATTTTATTTATCTTTCAAATTCAAACCTTATTTCAATATAACAACTACTTTTTTTTTTTTTTTTTTTTTTTTTTTTTTTTTTTTTCCCAACAAGGAACTCTATGGCTAACATGAAGTTATTCATTCATATTATTAATTTCTTGAAGTGCCAATACCCATCCTTATCACCATTATAAATCCCTATTCCAGTGAATTAAACACAGGCTGTTCTTTCCCACATTCAGATCAAGTACATTTACTTACACTTGATGATAGATTATTCAAGTATTGTGGGAACTCAAACGACAATTTCTATTGTACTGAACCTGAATTCTGTCCTTCAGATCCAGAATCCCAACAACTGAGAGGTTCAAGCAGAAGTTACTTGCTGCTATTTGTGTTCATTTATTTTTGTCCAGATGACTTCACAGAACCACAGAATAGTTGAGGTTGGAAGAGTGTTCTGGAACTCATCCTATTCAATTCCCTGTTCAAACAGGGCGACCTAGAGCAGGTTGCCCAAGACTATGCCTGAACAGCTTTTTAATATAGAATCATAGAGTCATTTAGATTGGAAAAGACAAGACCTCTAAGGTCATTAAATCCAAACATTAATCTAGCACTGCTAATTCTACCACTAGACCATATCCCTAAGCACACATCTACATGTCTTTTGAATATCTCCAGGGATGGTGACTCAACTATTTCCTTGGAAACCTGTTCCAAAGCCTCACAACAATTTCAGTGAATAAATTTTCTGAATCACAAAATCACAGAATGGCTGAGGTTGGAAGGTACCTCTGAACATTATCTAGTCCAACTCCCCCCTGTGAAGCACCTAGAGCACACTGTGCAGGATAGCATCCAGGTGGGTTTTGAGTATCTCCACAGTCTCTCTGGGCAACCTGTTCCAGTTCTCTGTCAGCCTCATAGTAAAGAAATGCCCTCTCATATTCATCCTGAACCTCTTGTACTTCAGTTTGTGCCTTTTGCCTCTTGTCCTGTCTCTAGGCACAACTGAAAAGAGACCAGATCCATCCTTTCAACACCATTTCCTCAGATATTTATATGCATTGGTGAGGTCTCACCTCAGTTTTCTCTTTCCCAGGCTAAACAAGGCCAGTTCTTTCAGCCTGTCCTCATACGACAGGTGCTCCAGTCCTCTAATCATCTTTGTAGCCCTCCTCTGAGCTCGCTCCAGTAGTTCTATGTCCCTCTTGTACTGGGGAGCCCAGAACTGGACACAATACTCCAGGTGTGGCCTTACCAGGGCTGAGCAGAAGGGGAGGATCCCTTGACCTGCTGGAAACACTCTTCCAAATGCAGCCCAGGATACTCTTGGCCTTCTTGGCCACAAGGGCACATTGCTGACTTGTGGTCAGCCTGCTGTTCAACAGGACTCAGAGGTCCCTCTCTGCAGAGTTGCACTCCAGCAGGTCACCCCTCTGCCTGTACTGGTGCTTGGGGTTATTCCTCCCTAGGTCCAGGACCCTGCACTTGTCTTAGCTGAACTTCATGAGGACCAACCCTCCAGCCTGTCGAGGTCTCTCCGAATGGCAGCACAGCCCTCTAGGAAATCCAGCTTTTTGTTGTCAGGAAACTTAATATCCAACCTAAACCTCTCCTATTTCAACTTAAGGCGATTTCCTCTTTTCCTGTCACTTGTTGCTTGGGAGAAGAGACTGCCCCCCACCCCAATCTAACCTCATTAGAAGGTAACTGTAAAGAGCATTAAGGTTTCTCCTGAGCCTCCTTTTCTCTAGGCTAAATAACCCAGGTCCCTCAGCCACTCTTCATAAGATTTGTTCTCTACACCTTTCAACAGCTTCATTGTCCTTCTTTGGATAAGCTCCAGCACCTTGATGTCTTTCCTGTAGCGAGGGGCCCAAAACTGAACACAGTTCTGCAGGTGCAGCCTCACTACAGCCAAGTACAAGGGGACAATAACTTCCCTAGTCCTGCTGGCCACACTATTTCTCATTCAAGCCAGGATTCTGTTGGCCTTCTTGGCCACCTGAGCACTCTGCTGGTTCATATTCAGACAGCTATCAGCCAAAACCTCCAGGTCCCTTTCTGACAGACAGCCTTCCAGCCACTCTTCCCCTAGCCTGTAGCATGGGGCTGATGTACCTCAAGTGCAGGACCCAGCAGTTAGCCTTGTTGAACTTCATACAGTTGCTCTCATCCCATCAGTCCAGCCTATCCAGATCCCTTTGCAGAGCCTTCCAACCTTCAAGGAGATCCACATTCCTGCCCAACTTGGTGTCATCTGCAAACTTACAAAGGATACACTTGATACCCTCATCAAGATCACTGATGAAGATATTAAAGAGAACTTGTCCCAGTATTGAGCCCTGGGGGGACACCACTTGTGACTGACCTCCAACTAGATTTAACTCCATTCACCACAACTCTTTAGGCTTGGCCACCCACCCAGTTTTTTACCCAGCAAAGCATATACCTGTCCAAGTCATGAGCAGCCATTTCTCCAGAATACTGTGAGAAATTATGTCAAAAGCTTTACTAAAAACAACATCCACAGCATTTTTTTCATCCACTAAGCATGTCAAATTGTCATTTGGCTGCTCTCTATGTGTTGCATGATGGTACTCAAGATCTGCTGCATAACCTTCCATGGCACCAAAGGCAGACAGACCTCTGGTTCTTTGTGTCCTCCTTCCAGCCTTTCTTGTACATTTGCTAGCCAACAGTCAACTGGAACCTCTTCTGATAGCCAGGACTGCTGATAAATGATGGAAAGTGACTTGGTGAGCACTACTGCCAGTTCCCTCAGTAACCCTGGATGGCCCCATAGACTAGTGTACATCTAAATCGTGTAACAGGTCCCTAATCATGGATTATGAGTATTCTGCTCCCCATCTCTATCTACCAGCTCAGGGAGCTGGGTACCCAGAGAAAAATGGTCTTACTACTAAAGTCTAGGGTATAGAAGACATTAAGACATTATGGACCAGACTTATCCTCATGTCTTGTCACTATGCTTCCTACCACACCCAATAAAGGATGGAGATTCTCCTTAGTCTACCTTTTCTTATTTATGTATAAAAACATTTTTGTTGTCTTTAACAGCAGTAGTCATATTGAGCTCAAGTTGGGCTTTTGGCCCTTCTAATTTTCTACCTTCACAGCCTCATATCTTTGTAGTCCTACTGAGTGGCTTGTTCTTTCTTCTAAGGTAATAAACTCTCTTATTCTTCCTAAGCTTGAAGCCAAGCTTCAGCCAGGACAGTCTTATTCACCATCAACTCATCTTTCAGCACATGGGGACAGTCTGCTTCTGTGCCTTCCCTGTCTGTCAGAAAGCTTTCTCCTTGTTTTTCTAACCTGGGCCCTAGGGAGGCAGCAGTCTTCTCTATAAAGTTGTTCCAGTCTGCATATCGAGCCTTCTGAAGGGAGTCTCCTATGACAATGACCCATCTGTTTTTCATGGTGGGAGCCGTTTTGATGCAGGATGTAGGCCAACTTAATCTTGGTGACACCTCCAAACCAGATAAACTATGCTCCTCAATATTGTTCAGTTCCACTTACAGAGCCTCAAACCTATTGCACAAGGACACCTGGGAAGTCACTGAGGAGACATGCCTGCCACAGTGGACAGGATGTTATCACCATTGCCTGTTATCCATTAGGCCACTGTGTGCAACTCGGCCTCTGTGAGAACAGATTTAAGAAAGGGAAAGTACTGCTGTACAACAGCAGCTGGGAAAAAAAAGAAGTGAGAAACAGCTGTGGGTTAGTGCAGAAGGAGGACAGGAGGTGCTCCAGGCACCAAAACAGAAGTTCCCCTGCAGCCCACTGAGAGGCCCCTGGTGAAGCAGGCTGTCCCCCTGCAGCCCATGGGTCCCACATGGAGCAGATGCTCCATGCTGCAACCCATGGAGGAGCCCCCGGTGGAGCAGCTGAATGTGGCCTGGAGGAGGCTGTGGCCCATGGAGAGCCCCACAGGAGCAGGTCCCGGCCTGGAACTGCAGCCCGTGAAGAGGAGCCCACAAAGAAGCAGGGGACCTGGGGGAACCTTCCACCTGTGTGGGACCATTGTTGGTGCTAGTTTGCTCTTGACAGATGGATCCCATGGTATGGATCCATGCTGGAGCAGTTCTTTAAGATCTGCTGCCTGTGGGCAGCCCCGCAGGATCAGTTTGGGAAGAACGGCATCCCATGGGAGGGACTCCACGTGGAGCAGGGGCAGAAGTGACTGTGAAGGAGCAGTGGAGATGAAGCTTTAGAGACTGACCACAGCCCCCACTCCCTATTTCCCTATGTTGCTTGAGGGGAGGAGGTAGAAGACTGTAGATACCTATGCACATCCAGTTCACTCAAGTACTCCCTGACTTGATCCTTTTCCACCAAGAGCACATCTTTGCTCCAGCCTTTCCTCTGGTGCCTCAGATATGGGATTTCTGAAGCCTGATCTTGCTAGTAAAGACTGAGGCAAAGAAGGCATTCAGTACCTCAGCTTCTTCCATGCCATTCCTTGGTTGGTGCTAAAAGTTATCCAATATTTAAAGAATTTTGAAAGAGGTGCCTGGAAAAATAAACTAAAATGGTGGCATCTTTAGGATACTGTTCTCACCAACAGCCTCTTCAAACTACCAGTGATTTTAATAGAAAAAAGAGCATGAACCAAGTGAATTAGGGAATGATTTGTTTCCTGGGAGACAGTATACTGAAGATGTTCAGCTGATGCATATAATAACTGATTAATATTCAAGAACTGGTCAGGGCCAAGCTAAGGAGAGGAGAGAAAGAGTTAGTATAGGCACAAAGAAATGCACAATGAGCATTTAAATGAGCAATGAGCAATAAAGCCAGGGATATGATTAATCGATCAGCCAGCACGTTTATCCTGAATAAGGCAATGGGATATCTCCAGTTAGATAAACTGGAGGAAGTCCAAAAAAGTCCCCTGGAAAACCTAATCTGCATTCATACTCATGATCACAGAATCACACAGAATCACAGAATTTTCTAGGTTGGAAGAGACCTCAAGATCATCGAGTCCAACCTCTGACCTAACGCTAACAGTCCCCACTAAACCATTTCCCTAAGCTCTACATCTAAACGTCTTTTGAAGACTTCCAGAGATGGTGACTCCACCACTTCCCTGGGCAGCCTGTTCCAGTGCCTCACAACCCTTTCAGTGAAGAAGTTCTTCCTAACATCTAACCTAAAACTCCCCTGGCTCAACTTAAGCCCATTCCCCCTCGTCCTGTCACCAGGCACGTGGGAGAACAGGCCAACCCCCACCTCACTACGGCCTCCCTTGAGGTACCTATAGAGAGCAATAAGGTCGCCCCTGAGCCTCCTCTTCTCCAGGCTGAACAAGCCCAGCTCCCTCAGCCGCTCCTCGTAGGACTTGTTCTCCAGGCCCCTCACCAGCTTCGTCGCCCTTCTCTGAACCCGCTCAAGCATCTCCATGTCCTTCTTGTAGCGAGGGGCCCAAAACTGAACACATATCCTTTGATTGAGGAAAGTGGAAGGGCTATTTTGGGAGAAGATATGTGTCAGACAAAAGAGAGAAGTGAGCAGCTGTCCATTATTTTTGTTTGTTTGTTTGTTTGTTTGTTTGTTTTTGTTTTTGTCATTGAAGTGTTACTTTCTGGATGAATGTTGCTTCCTCCTGAGGAGGATGACCTAGTGTGATCTTTCCTTTGAAGACTGACAGAAACCGTTTCTGCAAACATTTTTAAAGCCTGACTTCCAGAAGTTTCTTTGTTATGTATGTGACAACATGGAAGTGGTGGCAAAAAGATACCAGCCTTTTGGGACTAAATTGATTTTGACCCATTTTTCTTCCTTCTACTGCTATAGTACAAAAACCAGATATGATAAGACCCTAGGTCTGATGTCATTTCTGCATGTTTGCTTTGTTCATTTTTGTTTTGCCTTTAAGAATCAGATGATTGCCTATGGCAGCCTTCTGCTTGAGAAAGTGAGCAGCTGACTTCAGATATGGAAACAGCTCTTAATCAGGTTGTGCCACACAGTTGATAACTTATTCCCTCAGGTACCTGTGGCAATTTTTTTTCTAACATCTCTTCACAGTTTACTTCTGAACTACAACCTTTTTTTCCCAGCATATACCAACTCTGTCAGCTGCTATCAGATTTGATCTTATCGTGCAAAGGTATTTCCAGTCTTTCCTTAAAGCCAATCAGAAAGCAAATGTGTATTGTCATTATGCTGTCAGTGTGAACTGCTTCCCAGCTGTCTTCTGCTCATGATTCCTCCCACCCTTTGGTGTCTGAAAAGTACTTTCTGGGACTAGTTATAGAGGGAGATGTCTTCATCTAATATATTTGGTCTTTTGGTTCAGTGTGAATTTCTGCAACTCCGTGTAGGCTGGAAATCTGTTGTCTGTATTTGCATGATGGAGATAGCCAACTTACATTGTGCAGCTTTGTGAGAAGCAGCATGTCTAAGCATGACTTTGATTTGATAGACTTTGCATGTGCAGCTATCCAACTCAGAGATGACCCAGTAAACCAGACTTTCTTGTGAAATTTTTGAAAGAACAGGGGATACTACAGAATGAGACACCAGATGAGGGAAATTTTTTTTGATATTAACACAAGTTCAAAGGCTGCCCAGTTACCCAGAGAAACTTAAAAAGGAACTATTTATTGAACGGTACTGTCAGAATTAAACTGAAGCTTGCTGGCTGACTCTTCTGGGCATCTTTCATACGATTTTAAAAGGAGAACTTAATGAAAATGGGGCTCTGCACACATCAGTACTAATCCACAGGATGGGATACTATATACACCTTCCTGTTACAACATTGTGAAAGAAGACTTTTTATAGTTCATAAGGAACTTAGAAGCAGCTGTGCCCTGAGAAAGGAAAAAGAAACTGTAAAATACTAATCACACTCTCATTTTCAAAATAATACTGAAGGACCTGATTCACCATATCATGTGACAGAAGCCACCTGTGCTGTGTTTTCTAACAGAGGTTATAGCTCGAATTTATCTGCTCATTGAAGATAGAAGTTTTAGTTTAGTTTAGTTTGTTTTGTTTTTTAAATGCATATTCTTATTTCCTTTGCATTTATTTAGCAAGAAGAAAACAAACAAACAAACAAAAAACTTTAATCCTAAATTTTATCCAGAGATATCCAATTTTATCCAGAGACATCTCCCATCATGTTTAGAAGTACAGATTACTCAAAGACACTTGCAGATGGTGTTATTTAAACAATACATTAAAACATTAGGATTATTTTTCTTGCATTGTACAACTGTACTTTCTTTTAAAATAGGAAGAAACAACAAGGTATCAATATAATGTACTAAAAGCCCAAAATTATATCTCTATACATAAGGAAATTATAAAAGTAAATATTTTCTTGATTCTTGAAATGCTTTGTAGCTTGATTCAAATTAAAACAGATGAGACCAAAAAAAAAAAAAAAAAATCCTTAAAATGTTCAGATGCATTCTGCAAGTGGTGACAGATTTATACTGTGGCTTCTGAGCAAAACAGGCAACATGGGCCACATGAAAAGATGTTCCCTAAAACATACTGTATATGATCCACAGTAAGCCATAAAATAAATATATGCATAATAATAACAATATTAAGCAGAGCCTGGCAAACTAACTTAAGAATCTATGCTTGTAAATATGTCCCACATGTCTAATTTTGAAATTGAGAACTTATTTTTACTGCTTTACCTTTTAATGGAACAAGTTAATAACCCATTGTAAGCAAGACAAATGTGCTTTAAGTGTGCACTAGCTGTCTCAGTTTAGTGACAGCACATTAAGATTTGTCTCTGTCTTGTCCTGTTTGTCCATTCTTACTGTTCTCAGACTGTAGTGATTCTCCACTCCCTTCAGCTTCCATATGAGGTTTATATGTAACAGAGCATGTTCCCTTATGTGGGAACAGGTGGCTGTAACTGCTTTGATAAATCAGAACTTCAACAGAAAATAGTGGTTTGTTAAAAGTGAAAATTTGAATTAGATCTATAAGCCGTCATGTATTAAAACTTAACATGAATGAGAATGATGGTGCAAAGTGTGTGTTTGAATCTTTTCAGGTAGAAAAGATAATAGAAAGGTTTCTTTTTTGTTGTTTGTTTTGTTTTGTTTTTTCCTTGAAAACTGCTGTTTGTGAAAAACAACATTGGTCAGTTTTTAAAAGTAGTCTCAGTCTGGGGAAGGTTCATTGCTATAAATTCAGAGAAAAAGCTATGGAAATAGGGTTAAAAAACAACTGTTCTTAGGGTTTGATACCAGCTTAGTTCTGGTGTCACATCGCTCATTATGCTGTCAGTTCTGTAGTGGATCACCCTCATACTTTAATTGGAGAAAATATTTTTTCAGGATTTTATCCTCTTTCAGAGGTTTTGTAGGTAATACAGAGCAGTGTAGGGATCCCTGGTGCCTCTCCTGAATTTATGCTTCATAATTTAAAAAAAAAAAAAAGGTTATAATGTAAGATTTTTTGTTAGTAAAAATGACTATAAATCATTTATAGTACATATATATATATAAATGTATATATATAAATATATATAATATGTATATATAAATCATTTATAAATCAAATATAAATCATTTATAATCATGTAACATTTAACAGTACACTGTATGATACATGTAAAAAATATTTTTAGCAAAAACTGTATAAAACCATTCAGAGTTGTTTCTCCAACAGTACTTGGAGTTTGGCACAAAGTCATGGTTTATATGACCAGAGTGCACCTGAAGCAAATATTAGGTCTTCTGAAAAACACCACTCAAATGTTCTATAGTTTTTGTTGTTCTTGCAAAACATTCGAGGCTGCAACATTGGTCCTATAGATACCCAGTTGAAAATAATTATCACATCACTAGTACTATAGATAGATTTCTGGACATGACTGGTAGGTCTCCATTACTCAGGAGAAAAAGAAAGGAAAACAGAAAACAGATGAAAATGCGGTATCTGTGGAATAAACAGAACTGCTTCCGTTCTTAGGATTTGAAGTTCAGAAACATTTCAAAATATGAAATTGGATGTTTTATATTTCTTAAACTATGAAAACTATGGATGTCAGGGGAAAACATATAAATACTTGATATGTACAGATTTTTCAGAAATCAAAAAAATAGTTGGATTCCCCCTAGTTATATTTCTTACATTTTACTGTACATAGTTTATCCAACTGTGTTTAGTGTATAGGACATATGTAATGCAGTGGGCATAATAAACTTCTTGTCACATCCATAACTCATACTGTTATTTCACACAAAATTTTCATGAACACTCTGAACAACATATTAATACTAGATTGATTGTTCACAGTTTCTGCATTGTACTTGTGAGAAATTAACAGCTCTTTCTGATGAACAAGTGGTAATGAAAGTCTTGGTTCTGTTGTATCATTTATCTTCCTTTTTGATGAGCTTTCAGCAATTATTAGCGTTATAGTCTCAGCAGTGATTACTGAAAGTTAAAGGGCTCTTTCAGCAGTACCACAGCCACACGTCAATAGAAGTTGAGAAATGCAAAGCCAGTTCCATCCCTTTCGATATGTGTATGATTTTTATCTGAGTAATATAACATGGCCAAAAACTTGATGTTTACAGGGGGTTGTTTCTAGAAAAAAAAAAGAAAAAAAGGAAAAAAAAAAAAAAAAAAAAAGTAGTTTTATCCTGCAAGCCTACAGTAATCTTTTTAAAATAGAAGATTTTCTAATAAGGGTGGTCTATTTTACAGGGTTTTCTGCATGTGGAAAAAACTATCTTTGCTCTTTCCAATTGTGAAGTTAAAAAGCCAACACACAGGTGGCCAGGAAAGACTGGACTAACCTTTTGTAATTATGAACTAGCTGGGTCATTGGGAATGCCTGCTGGCGTACATTATATTATGCAGGGGAACTGTTTGATGGGGAATGCAGCACTGCCCAAAGTCAATTTTTAAATACATATGAATTTGCATTAATCCTTATTTGTATTACAAAACATACATTTTGTACCAGAAATGTGTACTATTGGATGATGAATGAATCATTAGAGAATCTCTGGTCTAACACTGATCATCTGGAGTCCCTGCAGACTCTCAACAGAAACTAAAGAGTAGCATTTTAGATTTCTTCCAACAGCTACCATGTGTTTTCAATGAGAGCAACAGTCTGCAGGTGCAGTTATCTTTTGCAGTACATAAATTTTAAGGAAACTGAATTCTTTTGCTCCCCTAACAAAGACCTCTGAGACTTGCCATGCAGTTTAGACCCTGCCATTGAGGTGTAACCTCTGACCTTCAATGCAACACACAGCAGAAGAAAGCAAACTCCTTAGTCTGTGCAGAACACCTGCTTCAAACATCTGCAAGCAGCAGAGCAGGAATTTAATGAACTGGCCTGCTCACAACCCTGTGATTACAATAGCTCTGCAAAGATTCGTAAGGAGGCCAGGGCTAAAAGTGTTCAGGATAAAATTTTGACCTTTTACAGACTTAGCATGATCAAACTTCATTGCTGATGTAGTTTGTTAAGAAAACCAGCCCATTTTCCTGTTATATGTTCATGCTTTATGTGCTGATTGGTTTTATTCTGGACTTGCACCCATTTGGAATGCCCAGTGGAAGAAAATCCCACTGTCAAAGCTTTGAGAGAAAACTGTTAATTTGGATGATTCAAGGAAGACTGACACATCATTGTTGAGGTTCTTCAATATGAATATAGGTGATTAAAATAAATAAAACTGGACACCATTGCACTAAGCTAGAAAAGATCATTGAGACATTAGCAGTACATAGCACCAGCCAGCAAGGAGTAGAGTTTAGACTCATCTCAGTTGCTGTTTTCATGTTACTTAGAATACCTCTGTTTTCCAATTTCTCCATTTGTAATGGTAATAACTGCTTATACAGTGCTTTGAAATCTGTGAAAAGACCATTTTTACTTTAGAGTTTGCACAATTCAGGCCTCTTACAGAGTGCAATACATAAGTCCCTGCAGAATCTAGACTAGAGTCCTACACAGCTGTCTTGTCTGTCAAGCTTGGATGGGACTCCACTGTGAGTAATGCAATGTTTCCACCATTGTACCTTTTTTTTTTTTTTTTTTTTCTTTCCCTACAGGGAAAACAAAAACAGTATGTAATTCAACCCATTTTGACAGTTTCCGAAGCAGACGCCATCGGGAAAGTGTTGAGCTGTGGAGCACACAGTGTACCTTTGACACCCTAGTGGGTCACTTCTTGCTACCCACCAGGGTCTATACATGTGCATACAATGAAACAAATGGAACTTTTAGTTCTACACCATTATCTGCTCAAAGAAGCTGACAATGGTCTGTAGCAATCTAGTTAGATATGAGCTCTTTTTACTAGTGTACTAAATAAGACTAATAAGTATAGCAATCATGCCCTGTTCTGAGCTGTACATCTCCTACTAAAGATGATATTTCTGACTTACTGAAGTTACACTGAAATCAAGGAAAAATACTGGTAACCATAAAAAGACTACCATAGGTAGGTAACCATAAAAGACTACCCTGGATCAGGTCAAACATGTCCTCGCTATAAACACAGTATAATTCTTCTTCCACTGCAAAACTTGTAAAACAATTTTCTGCTGTGCCTTTGCCAAACATAAATCTTGCTTAGTTATCTAGAGCCTCCTAATTGAGTCATTAGCTCTTCCCACTTATCTGATTATTGCTAAGCTTATCTTTCCTGTTTGGCCACAACTTTTCCTGTGCTCCTTTCTATTACAAAAAGTTCACAACATAGTCCCTGCCTTTCACTGTAGTAACTCTGATAATCCTCTAAGGTCCCTGGGATTTTAAATGAGGAGAGTGTGCCCTTTGTTAACTTGACTGTTGGGAAGTTGGGTTCCCAGCAGTATTTATGTACTGTAAATTGCAATGTTGCAGAACATAATTTCAGTGCCTGGCCTTATTTGCTCAGATAAGTTATTTTCCCAAATTTCTTGAAAATTGGGATTTATCCAATCATGCTCTATAGCATGATTGCTATAAACCTATAATTCTGGTCCCTTGACTATCTCTGACCAGGAGATATGCTAAGCACACTGAAAATCCTTGTCTGTTTAGCTCTTAGATCTCCATCTAATTAATCTAAGACACAGTAGGAGAACACAGGTAGGAGACTGAAGAGACAGGTACATCTTAACATGTTACACTGTCATGGTATGACAAGAGACCATCAGATCTGAGAAGTGTCTGCAGGTACTCAAGGTATCCCAATTCATTTAATTTGAAAATGGGATGCTTGTTTTGAGTATTGAAAAAAGCTTTAATGTCATGGAAGGAGGAAAATCTGTTAAAGAAAATTTTCTTTATTAATATATAACCACCTACAAAAGTTGCTTTCCAGCTAATATTTTAATGTACCAAACAGGCATGGTTTCTTTAAATGTCCCTGAAGTTTTCTTCCTATTGTTCCACTGCAATAATGATTCTAACCTAATTAGGATACTACTTTAGTCTGATGGAAAAGCTACGATCATTTAGGAACAGATATGTCTGAGAAAAGGCAGATTTAGAGGTTCCCAGCTAATTCCTTTCCAGGAAGGCTCTCTGCTAATGCCTCTTTTTCCCACCTCTCAGACAGATGCAATGTAAATTTTATATGATGAATATCCCTAGGGAAAAAAAAAAAAAAAAAAAAAAAAAAAAAAAAAAGAGAGAGAAAGACCATTCTTTCTCAAATAAAAGTCAAGCCTTAGATGTATCTAGGAGTCAATAATGAAGGCTGTCCACAGGAAGAGTTTTCACCACAAAATACATAACTAAACACCAGTATCTCAAAAGTGTACAACCAACTTTATCTATATCCATGTCTGACCTGTGTGTGTATACATGTATACATGTATATATATATACACATATATTAGTGAAAGAACCATCCATATTCTAGAATCAGAATTAGTGGTGTACCCAAGGAGTCACTACTGGCTCCTATGCTGTTCAACATACTCACTAATGAACTGGATGATGGGACAGAATGCACACTCAGCAAGTTTGCAGATAATACAGTGGCTATTGTCTTCCTGGACTTCAGTAATGCCTTTGACACCATCTCCCATAAGATCCTCATAGACAATCTGTTGAAATATGGGCTGAATGAGCAGACAGTGAGGTGAATAAAAATTAAAAAAAAAATGGCTAAACAAGCAGCCCCAGAAGGTAGTGAACAGTGGCACAAAATCTAACTGGAGGACATTAATGAGCAAAGTACTCTAGATGTCGGTACTGGGTCCAGTCCTATTTAACATCTTCATTAACAATCTGGATGATGGCGTAGACTGAAACCTCAGGAAATTTGCAGATCACATGAAACTTGGAGGAGCAGCTAACAGGCTGCAAAGCCATTCAAAGGGACCTCGACAGGCTGGAGATGGGCTGTCAATAATCTTATTAAGTTCAGCTAGAAGTGCAAAGTTGTTTACGTGGGGAGGAACAACCACAGTCACCAGTACATAGAAGAGGGCACCCAACTGGAAAGCAACTTTGCAGACAAGGACCTACAAGTTCTAGTAGATTAGTTCTAGTAGATACTAAATTGAACATGAGTCAGCAACACGTCACTAAGAAGGCAAAGAGTATTCTTGGCTGCAATAGGCAAAGTATCACCGCTGATACTTTCACAGATACTGGTGGAAGGGTGATCTTTCCCCTCAAGATGATCAAAGGACTGGAGCACCATTCCTACCTATGAGGAGTGGCTGAGGATGGTGGTACTGTTCAGCCTGGAGGAGTCTCAGGGTGGATCTTGTCAATGTCTATAAATATATATTTATAGACAAAGGAGGCTGCAAGGAAGATGGAGCCAGACTCTTTTCAGTGGTGCCCAGTGACAGGACAAGAGGCAATGGGCACAAGCTGGAACACAAGAGGTTCTGTCTAAGCATTAAGAAGCAATTGTTAATAGTGTGGTTGATGAAGATCTGGAATAGGTTGCCCAGAGAGGTTCCCTCAGGAACTTCAGAAGTTCCTGAGCAGCCTGCTCTAGGTGTCCCTGCTTGAGTATGGTTGGGCCAGATGAACTCCAGAGGTCCTTTCCAACGTCCATCATTCTGTGATGGCGAACTTTTATTTCATCTTTAGAAAATGTACAGGGAAAAAGAAGACATTTACTGATGATAAAGGCTGTTTTTCAGGATGATAAAGGCTGTTTTTCATGAATAATTACCAACATGACAAAAAAAAAAAAAAAATCCTTTCATAGGCTTTATTTCAACAATTTTACCTTTCTGATCTTGCAAGTTGTTCAGTTCTTTCCAAAGTATACCACATAAAGCAAATAGTCACTGCAGACTCCAATGAAAGCATTTTACTGTAAAAAACATTCAGAAATGAAGCACTATATTTCGAAAAGTGTATGAAGTAATTAGCACATTGAGCTGTTCTGAAAACTGCTGGTGCTCTTTGGAGATTAAGTCAGTCTTTGGCATTACTGATCATAATTATTTGAGTGTTGTATTCTTAAATTTTACTGAAAGGCTATTGGGTTAGTAGTTTGGGAAAAAGGTTTACTTTATGAAGCAAATTTATAATAACAGCCCAAGTCAGTGGCAAAGGCAACTAAAGGAATACACCTCTGGTAAAGCAAATTGCTAGATATGCTTTATGCTGAGTTTTTTACCTTAAAATATGCCTTTGAACAACACATAGTTCATTTGTGATCTTGGAGAACAGACTCTTTTCTTTTGCGGAAAAAAAAAAAAAAAAAAAAAAGCTCAAAACATGGCTCTGAGAAATTTGGCAATTTCCACTTGAAAGGGAATTTTTCAAAGGTTTCATTCTGGGAGATGTGCCTTAGTCCTTTTTCTGATTCTCTCATGCTTTGTTTTCTCTTTGGAGTTTGAATGCACTGTTAACTTTCTCCTATCCTCATACAAAATTTAATTTTGAATTTGGTCGCTTTTAAAATTAGATGTGTATGTAATATCTGGAAATCAGCATGCCTCTCAGAACACAAGGTGTATGTTCTCTTCACATTGGTTTTATCAGGTTAATAGCCATTAATATTTGTGAAGCAGTTTGTGAGGAAAATATAAGTGAATCAGCAACATTTTCTTCTGGTTTTTTTTTTGTTTGTTTGTTTCTTGTTGCTTTTTTTTCCTGCTGGCATGTCATGCAGATCTCTAAGCACAAATACATAGTGAAAAGAAAAATAGGTACTGAAATGAAATTAAACTTGCATAAAGTAATTTCTGAACTAATTCACAGGATTTACATTGCTGTTTATGCATTCCAGACCTAGGGAATAGTAGGAAATCCCCACCTTAGGGATAATAGGAAATATTGGTGTCATCAAAAACTAGGGAGAAAGCATTGCAAAAAGAATGTTTATTATTACCTCATTTGAGCTGAACATATGAAAGCAAAAATAGTTTTCAGAGTATCCATATTTTCTCCTATAAAAAAGCATACACACCTCCCTATAAGCACAGATGGTGACATGACTTAGATTTCCAAAAATCCATCTCTATTTGGACATAGTTAAAAGTTGCTCAACTTTTGCCATGAACTTCAGTTCTATTGACTCATATTGGATAGAACTTCAGCTAGCACAACATTATCAAATGAACTTCATGAGCCAAGACGCTTATAAACTCAATTTAAGACAAGGTGATTTACTTGTTGGAAAATCCACAAATGTAAGCCTTCAAAGGCTGAGGTCCATTCACTACATTTTTGCAATAAAACCTCTGCTTCTCTTTTCATGAAGTGTAGGATACTTTGGAAGGCACTTTTAGCAATAGTTTACTTTCAAAATATTTCCTGTTATTTAAATGTTATTTAAATGTTACTATCAGCTATATTACTGAGAAGAAATGGGATGGGAGGAAGATAGGGTAGTCTGAGAAGGCAGAAGTATATATCTTTTTTCTTTCAAGAGCATTTAGTGAGAAGTAAAAACATTAGGAATTATATTGTTTATGGCTTTAAAAAAAAAAAAAAAAAAAACTTGTCTGGTAAAACACAAAGTAATCCATGCTACTCAGAGAAATCCTTCTTCAGTTTACTCTTTGTATTCCAATAGAGACCACTATAATAATCAGAAGTAATGATAGATCTCAGTCTCATCTGTTCAGATATTGCAGCAAGTGCAATGAAAACCAGTTTCCTTTGGGACAAGAGGCATTTATCCTGAAGTTAACTTTAAAAGAAATCATTTTTCAGGATACACAATGAAAGATGAAAACAAGGGCTATGTTTTTTCTTTTATTTGATATGTTGTGCTAGGGCAACATGGGAACCTTGCTAATTTGGTAATATTTATAAACCACGTTATGAGTTCTTATTTCTTTTATTAGCTGGTAGAAATCAAAGTAATTTTTGAGTAATCAGATGTCTTCTGTGAACTACTTTATACCAGCAGCTTCTAATTATACCAAGAAAATTA
Organism: Aythya ferina; assembly: GCF_964211825.1. Lineage (NCBI taxonomy): Eukaryota > Metazoa > Chordata > Aves > Anseriformes > Anatidae > Aythya > Aythya ferina. The sequence continues at coordinate 75,840,281 of NC_140296.1, forward strand.
CATTCCTCTAAGAACTTTACCTTTTGCTAGGATGAAAGTGTCTGAGATTTGTCATTTTACCAAAAGAATGTTGTATACTCTGTAACAATAAAGCAGCAATTTTATGAGTGAACACTAGCTAACATCATATTTTAAAATGCAAATATAAGTCAAGCAGCACTCCAGACAGTGTTAAGATGCAAATAAAAATTATTCTATTCATGACTTTATATTAACTTTTCATTAATATGGTAATGTCCTATTAGGAATAAATATAGCACTAAGAATCAAAGTAAAGATTAAATAAAAGTAAACGACTCTGTCACAGTCTCAGTCTTTTACAGATACTTTCCAGGTGACTAGTATGCCTAACTATTAAACAAAGCAAATATGGACCATTTGGAACTACTTGGAAAGCCTTTCATCATTTGCTTAAAAGAAATGTGTCCTGAATAGTTTAACACATCATACTCTGGAAGCCATTTAACTAATTTATGAAAACAAGACCACTGTTGAAAGTGTGACCTGCATCTACCAGGCATATTGATGCTGCTTTATGTTTTGTTCATTCTGGAAACAATCAGCCACACACGTGCCAGGAATAATAGCTACTACATGTTCAGAAAGTACTCAAACACTGAGACATATGTATCTCGTTGACTAAGTAGGGAGTATAAATCTACCCAAAAAAAAAGCATCATATTTTGATATTCATAAGATATTACTTCCACCAGTGATAATTTCAGACCACTTTCATATCTAATGCATCATAGTTCAAAAATATTAAGGAGATAAAGCATATGAATGAGAAGAAGAGAGAGCTGTGGTGAAAAGAGAAGTGAAAGCTGCAGGGAAAAGATAAATGAAAGATAAATGAAGAGTTTTCTGTGACAAATTCTCAGCAGCTGGAGATATCAAGCAGGCTTTGCTAACAAAATATGATCTCATTTCTAAAAATTCAGTATAATATGAAGTTATTATACAATAAAATTCCCACAGGCCAATAATAACTCTTAGAAATGAAAATCAGGGTGTCTCAGAAGCACAGTCTACTTTCCTGGGACCACTCATGGGATTAAATGTTGTGTAATTTCACAAAACTTGACAGAAATATTTCCATAACAATTCTTTTAATAAACAAATATTACTAGCAGGAATGTGTTTCCCTAAAATTCTCTGGTAAGTCATTTTAGAAAACCGGCTACCCATTTTACCTTCTTCTAAAGCTTTTCTTCCCCAGTTAATAGAGTGAAGTGGTAGACATTGCTGTATAAACATTTAAAAGAATACTGAAGACTGTAACAGTTGTATATAACTTGAAAGAATTTGTTAATACCTTGTCAATGGTTCATACATATCTGTGGACTATCCAGTGTCCTTTGGTCTTGAATCTATTCAGCCTAACAAGACTTGGCTCTTGTTGGAACTGGAAGACATTTTGCCTTCACAAGTGATAGAAAGCCACAACATATTAACATTACCAACAACAGTCCGTTGTTCTTTTCTAGTTCACAAAGTATGTATGAGGATATATTCTCCAGTGACAGGATTAACAACAGAGTCTTCCTTTATGACTGGTGAGAGAAGGATGTTCTTTTAGTTCTTTAATTTAGTTTTATGTACATTCAGAATAACTACACAGAGGCTAATAGGTTGAAACAGATTATTAATCAGCATGTCTAAACCAGATTTAGTAGGTGAACTAACGAGTAGAATGTAGTTTTATAGTGAGCTTTATGCAATAGACAGAAAACACAATTGACCTACTATGGGCAGAGTACAGAAGTTATTGTCTAGGGACTCATGGGTTGCCTTAACATAAAATCAATGAAAGTTCAGATTTGATCTCACAGGATGAAAGGATTAGTGCATCTGAGAAATGTCAAAGAAAACAAGATTACAGTGCATGTGATGCATAAAGAACTGTGGGTTATGTATGAATGGGGTCTTTGCCAGGTCAATTTGCTGAATCTGTTCCTTTGCTTTAAAATCAGAGTAATGTACTCAAATTTATCTTCACTGCTGAAAATGTGTTATTAACTATGCTTGCATTATGGTTTACACATTTCATATTGAGAGCTGCACATTTAAATTGGAATTAATAAATAATTAGATATAGGTAAACTAATGAGAAGTCCCTTGTGGCTGTGATGAGACACACAGCCCCACATTGTTTGGGAATCCTAGTCAGCCCTGCCAGCTTTACTGGCTGTACACATCATTTTAGGACCCTGAGGGCACTGCTAATCCTCAGGGTTCCCCAAACCTGCCCAGGTCCAATGCACCACGTCAGGCCCAGGTCTTCCATCTCCTGCCCCAATGAGGACACAGCAGGGCCGGGCTCTAGTTCTCCACAGCCCTGCCCTGCCCAACCTTGCTTCGCTCCTAGCTGGGCCCACCAACAGGTCCATGGCCCAGCCTGGCTTCATCTGAGTGTTGTCCTCAGGAAAGTGTCTGGGTCTGCCCAGGTGCCCCTGGTTGCAAGTTCCTGGTTGAGGTGGTGGGACAGGATGCTCAGGGCATCTGAGCCCCCCATTGGAAGCCCCTGATACTACCATCCACAGGGAGTCACCAGCCCCCACAGATGATGTGCAGTGTTGGGTTTCAGAATTTGGGTTTCAGTGAAAGGGTAATTAGGGAAATGTCCACCTACAGCTGCCTGCCCCAAAATAATTGCCCTCTCTTTTTGGAAATGGATTTTGACAGCAGAAAAAACTGAACTGAGTTGAACTGCAGCTAATCGGAGGACCGTGAGATAAATTAAAACTGTTTAGAAACCTTATAACTATAAAACTAGACAATGTATGAAGGTGTCCCACCTTAGGAAAGTGGAGTTTGAGGACTGAGCCCCCCAAAAAGATATGGAAAGAGTTCCTAAAAGTTCTGAAACAGGATTCCTTTAATTACGGTTTGTATTTCCTGTGCGACTGCTCTGGCACCCTCTTGGAAGGACCATCATACATGGTGCTGTGACCCTTTGTGGCTCTAAGTCATGCTGCTGATGGACCAATATGGAATTTGTTCTGCCTGCTAGAACTACTACATCATCACTACCATGTGAAGTTTTTTGGTGGTGTTTTCTTTTTTTTTATATATATTTTTTTTCTTTTTGTTTTGTTTTTAATTAATCTCTCTACAATAATAAGAGGACTACACTGTTGCCCACTACAGTAGATTTACTATATAATGAAACTGTGGGATGTGACATTCCCTGAGATATCAGGTGAGGGGTACTAGGGAGATTAAGGATGCCTAAGACAATAGTGCTGGAGAGCTGTACAAGACAGGGGTCCTAAACAGTGCAGTTTAATAGAAAACTTGTTTGATCTTTTCCACACTGCCTTTGGAGAGTAGTGCCAAGAGGAAGTTTTCCAAACTTAGGTCTTTGTCCTGGGCCTAGGTAGTTGGAGCAGTCCTATATAGGGCAGCAGACAAACTAACAACGGAGCAAAGTGGCTGGTAAGGCATCCAGCACTTAACACTCACTGCCTGGACCTTGTTCACACAGCCACATGGAGGTGGCATACATGCTTTAATTGCACAAAGCAACTCTCCCGGGTGCGGGGTGACCATATCCTGTCTAAGAATTTATGAAGCTTTTCCCATGTATGCTTTACCTACCACAAAATCACTGAATGTACGAGGTTGTAAGAGACCTCTGGAGCTCATCTAGTCCAACTCCTCTGCCCAGGGAGGGTCACCTAGAGCAGGTTGCCCAAGACCATGTCCAGACATTTTTTGAATATCCTCTCCAAGAAGAGGTACTTCACAACCTCTCTGTGCAACTTTTGCCGGTGCTTCGTAACCTGCATAGTAAAGTGTTTCCAATGTTCAGAAGGAACCTCTTGTATTCCAGTTTGTGCCCATTGCCTCTTGTCTGGTCACTGGGCACCCCTGAAAAGAGCATGGTTCAGTCTTCTTTGCACCCTGCCTTTGGGTAGTTGGACACATTTGTGCCTACTGCAGCTTTGGGCTCTGGAAGTGACACGTAGAGGCAGTGATCTCTTCCGTGGTTATGAATTACGGGCACAGAATAAGGTTTATGCCAAAATGACTGAGTTCAGGCTCCAGAGGTAACTTTAACTCTGATATTTCCTAATTTTCAGGTATACAACTTCTCAACTCAAATTTTAATATGTTTTGGAGGTGTAACGGAATACTATTTCCCTCCAGTTATAACATAGCATAAGATTAAATCAGCTGTTGTGCTCTCCTGAGTTAGGAGTATCAGTCACTAAGAACTGTGTTTGACTGTTTACATCTTTACCTTAAAGAAGACTTATTTTAACATATATTACAATTTGAAAGCCTTATATGTCTGTCAAATTCTTTTCTCAAAATCATTTGTGATAAAATAAGCAACAATATTTTTTTCTAGTCTCACCTAGAAAATTAGATTTGGAATCGTGATTAGGATACAAACTGAAAAAAACTTCATTTTGCATCTTCATGTTGCAATTCATATAACACCTATTTTACTTGAGAAGAAAAATAAAAGAATATTTTTATTATTTAGCTCCTATTGTGCATAAATACACACATTCTTATGATGTACATATATACATATACACACACATATGTATAGGTGCATATACATATATATATATACACACACACTTTTTCTAGGTACAGAGAAGTTTTATCAGAAACAAAAGTTATCGGGGAGAATCTCTGACCGGGGTCAAGCTGTTAGGCAAAACTGACAGCTTGCTAAGGTCAAGACCTCTTTCAATTAACCCCCCACCACGTGAATGGCATTAGGTAATTACTGTTTTAGATGTGTCAGTGCAGATGAATTGTGTGTGTATTAGCATTTAGACATGAAAGAATTTATCAATGAAATTTCCACTATACTGCTACAGTCTATTACCTGTAAGATAGTAAATACTAATACTTAAACATACTTTTAACTACATAAATTTCAGGGTTTAAGGAATAAATTCCAACAATAGGCAGAATACTGTCATTAGTCAGATAAAATTCCCTTCAAGGCTTCAGAATGAAGGGTAAGCACCCCTATTTAATTAAATGAGTGGCTATCGGCCCTTATTCAAACAGTAACCAAGTCAATGAATGACAAAAATGCTAACCCATAAGAAAAATATGGATAGTCTTTGAAATCATTGACATCTAATAAACTTTAAAGAAATGCATATTACTGATGTATGAATTATAAATTTATCCAATCTGATACCATAACCATTTTTTATGGCTAGTCTGTTTATTCTTCCATTATTCATCAGAGAGTATACATATGTTCATAATTTCAACATTCATATATATTTCTGAGCACATAGGCATGAAGAGTTTTTCACTGAATTAGGGCTCAGAAGATCTGTTTTACACCTTTACTAGCACCTATTAGTTAAGAAAATTTAATTTCTCTCCTATGTAAAAAAAAATGAAAAAAAAAAAAAAAAAAAAGACTGCTTTATATTTATTGATTTATTTATTACTATTAATGAATTCTACTGGGAAGTTCAACATGAGAACTGTAAAAGTTGGACTGCTTTGAAAGATTTGCTTCTTCACAGTTATCGTGTTGCACTGGTGTTGGTGACAAATGGCTTTAGACTGTTAAAGTGGCTGATAATACTATAGACCACTTTTGGATTTTAAGCATTCTGTAGCTGGGTACACACAGAAGTGCATCTGCCATGCATTCAGGATATGACTTTTAATTCTGATGTAAATTGATCAGAAAGTTGCACCTCTGCCAGCAACTACAGGTTAGGCCACAAGAATATTTGTGTTATCCTGTCTTTAATATTGTTACAAAATTCATATAAACGTGTGCAGACCACTACAAGCCAATCACTTGTACAATGGCTTTCTCCCTCTGTCAAGATTTTATAGCCTTTGAAAAGTAGTCTCTAGTATCTAAAGCTGTCTCTGCCTCTGCTCAGGATGATCGAGGCAATCTGGAGATCATCTTTCCTAGTGAGTGTGTTCTTTTTTCAGGATCTGTCCATTGGAAGCAAGACCAGCTGTGGTGTGAGACACCCATTATGAATATACACCCTTCTTTCACAGGGGAAGATACTTGAAGAAGAGCCCTGGTTATAAGCAAACGTACTCTACTGATGTTTGTGTGCTTCAATAAGAGTTAAGGCCCAGAAAAAAAAATGAAGAGTAAGAAGAGAAAGTTCAGAGCAGGTGAGTACATGGCTCCTCTCGTGCAAGACAAAAGTACATGTAGATGTGTGTAAGTACCTGAAGGAAATCTGAAATCCAAAGCTCTGTAAATATCTGAAACAGGTGTGTCTTATGAACCTCTAAATAGTGTGGAGCACTGGACACAGTAGGTGTTAGGAAGATAAGTTACTGCTTCTTTTAAAAACAAAATATAATTTTTCTTTTGTTTAGTAAAGTAAATGATGTTTCATCTGTGACATCAGCATCCTTTAACAACTGTGTCCTCTGTAATGAGTACAGAGATATTTGTAAGACAGAGATTGTATTTTATCTAAAGAAGGCTTTAGATTTTGGATCTTTGTAATACAACAAATTATACAGAAAGCCTCACTATTTCAGAATGCAACAAAAACTTATACTTGGCTTATCTCTCATTCAGTTCTCCATCTGTATGCAAACATCTAGCTCACAAACAAATCTAAAGCAGAACCATGAAAAAGCCTCAGAAAACACTTCCATATCCAACCCATTCTGATTTTTCATTTTCTTTCTTCTGTACCTCAGCAAGCCACTGTCAAGTCATACTGTGCCTAAAAAGACACTTTTTCCAACATTTCTTCACCTGAAAATACCAATTAATGTAAGCTAAAAGCTTTATTTAAAAGCTTTGAATTTGTACATAGGATGAAAGTGTTTATCAGAACCACTACACAATTGCCAATAAGAGGAGGAGCAAAACAAAGGACTATCTCACAAAGCAGACTTGCAGCTGGATCTTTACCATTACAAGGAGATACTCAAAAATAAATTTTTACATTTTATGGGCTGGATGTCTGCTTTTCAAAGGCCAGGTTTATTCCTATGCAGACTGAAGTATGGAGGTTCTCTGAATGATGCTTATTTTATCATTTTTATGCAAAGGGTTCAATAAAGTAAACAGAGAAACAGAGAGGCATTGTGTTCCCCATGGGATCTTCAGTTTGGGCTTCACTTCACTAGCTAGACTGAAGTCAAAAGTTGTCTCCTTCCCAAAATATGGGGAGGAAGAGGAAGGGGCTTAGAACAGTCCTTGCTAGTGTTTTATTGAAAAGACTACTGCAGCAGGATTATTGGCTTATTTTGACCTTTTGACTTTGGTTAACTACATCTTTAATAAATAACATTTGTTCCATATACATTTCCCCATGTATGAGGGTCATTTTTTAACCTTTTGGTATTTGTTCAGCAAAGATCCATAGGGAGAAGAGTTCTAGAAAAGGCTGGTGGCATTACGAAGTCTGTATTTCTTTTTCTCTTTCTCTTTCTCTTTCTCTTTCTCTTTCTCTTTCTTTTTCTTTTTCTTTTTCTTTTTCTTTTTTTCTTTTTCTTTTTCTTTTTCTTTTTCTTTTTCTTTTTCTTTTTCTTTTTCTTTTTCTTTTTCTTTTTCTTTTTCTTTTTCTTTTTCTCTTTCTTTTTCTCTTTCTCTTTCTCTTTCTCTTTCTCTTTCTCTTTCTCTTTCTCTTTCTCTTTCTCTTTCTCTTTCTCTTTCTCTTTCTCTTTCTCTTTCTCTTTCTCTTCCTTTTCCTTTTCCTTTTCCTTTTCCTTTTCCTTTTCCTTTTCCTTTTCCTTTTCCTTTTCCTTTTCCTTTTCCTTTTCCTTTTCCTTTTCCTTTTCCTTTTCCTTTTCCTTTTTCTCTATTCTGGAATTGTGTCACAAAGAAATATTACTCCCTGTCCAGATCTGTACACAAATACCAAGTTTATCAACTTATTCAGTCACAATTATTTTTGGCCCTAGTTCAAAGACAGAGAATTATACTGTACTGTTTCAGTTGTGCATGTCCTCAATATATATATATATATATAATAATCCTCTTATAATATCACAATATAATATTCCATGCATCTTGATATAAATTTTAGCATTTATGTATGTAGCCTTTTTCAGTGTCAAAGCTATAATTTTACAAAACCCAGAATATGAGCTGTACTGGTCAAAACACCTCCATTTTAGTCCTATTGATTCACTGAGCCCTGACTTGGTGAATTATAAATGGCAATAAGTTTTCTAGATACTAAGTTAATTACAAAGAATATTCAGGACCTAGTCTTAATGATGCTTTGTTCTAAAAGTAGTACCAACACAAGTCTCAGTTGTACTTATGTATTTCAAAGATGTCAGAAACCACATATTTTCTAATTTCGTTTCAGTTTTGATAGCATAAGAGACACCAAGGTCTGCAAACAGTGACATAGTATTTAGAGCTTTCTCATCTCTAGCAAATGATATGCATGGCACAGATAACATTTACTGTTTTACCAATGTGCAGTAAAAATTCATCACATATTTTAGTGTGAAACACAGACATAGTCTCAGTTGGTCCTGAGATTTCATGTCAATTTATCTACTTCTGTATGAGAGGTTAGTTATTCCCAGATTGTACTTGTGAGATAAAGTGCTATTTAAAAGGAGGAAATAGGTGAAGTTTGCAAGTTTTCCATGACAAAAAGTATGTGTATGTGTGCGTGTGGAGGGGGGGTTTCAGATATAAAGCGAGATAAAAGATACTTTTAAAAGATACCATTTCACAGTAACTACTGATGGACCAGCATTCTTCAAATCAAAGATTTGTCTGCCTGGTTTGTAGGAGACATTATACAAAAGGTATAATACCTTTTCTCTATACAAAGCTGCTTGTAGTATCTTGAATTCATTAAACCACTTGTCATCTCCTTAATCTTGGTTACCTTTCCAAACAGAAAATAAATCACAGTTTTCCACTAATTAATTATAATGTAATGAGATTTAATAATGTTAATTAGTTGTTCAATATTGTGATCAATATGTTTCTTCCAGAAGTATTCCAAAGAACTGTATGTCCAGTCTTTAAAAAAGAAAAAAAAAAAAAAAGGGGGGGGAAATGTAGGCATTTGGGAAGCCATACTGATCAAAACGATTCTGATGATTCATTTAAAGTTAACTTTATTATTCTATGGTAGACTAAAAAACTTTAACACCTACCTTGCAGATTTAATGCTGTTTAGCTTTCATACCAAAACATCAGGAATCAAGGGTTGCAACCTCAGCAATTACAAAGAAGAGTGCAGCAATTTCTCTGTGATGATCAGTGCTAATATATTAGTACACTGCTGTCTGAATACAGAAATCATGACTCACAGTGAAGTTCTGCAGGATCTCTTTATTAGCAATGTTTCTCTTTGGTAGAATTATATAGAAATAGAAGTTTACAGGAAATTCTTTGAGGTTATATCCATATCACACATTCTGGTGCTAGGTATTTCATATAGATCACATAATTCTCTGTTCTTATTAACTGATCTGTTAATGTTTTGGTGCATATTCCCATAGCATTAGTTCATTACCTTAAAGTTGGATGCTTCCTTTTCCTAGCATAAAATACAACAGACACATTCCTCAGAAGAACATTGAAACATCAGAAAAATCCTTGTTTCTTTTGTTTACAGACTAAGAGAACCTGTAGTTATAAGATGCTTGGTGGCCTTTTCAAAAGCTTTCCTTAATATTTTATTTCTGAAATAACCATGTCTGGTAATGTGATTCATGTAGTGCAGGAAGTGCTTTGTGAACACCAAAAGCTTCCACTTCAAATACTTCAAATACTTCAAAACTTAAATCTCAATAAAAATGCCTTAAAAACCCCTCGTCTGTTAATTGAATCTTCAAGATCTTCAAAGTTGGCCAACCACCGTTAGTCTGGTAAAATTTTCATTAGTCTGGTAAAATTTTCATTGATATGTCAGAAACTTTTTTTCCCTACATATTTAAAATCTAAAATAATAAGGATAAGGCTTTATCTTTAGAATCAAATCTTTTTATCACTTTTCCTTTTTTCTATTTCTTTTTTTTCTTCTTTTTATTTCTTTTGTCTTTTTTTCTTCTTTTTCCTTTCTCCTGAGCATGCTTTCTCTTCTGCTCCTTCAGTGCCATTCACAGGGTTAAATTCTGAATGCTACCTGGTCCTATTTTACCAGGTTGTGCAGCAGAACTAGAAATCCACCTCTGGACTGAGTATATAAAACATGACAGTTAGCCAGTCCTACTAGTAGAGGACTCTTTATAAATTACTTGGGAAGTATTCAAGGAGAAAGTGTACCTCACTCAAAAGTATTCCAAAAATATTCCGTTGTATCATGAAAGCCCTGGATTACACCACAGGTTGATACAATTTAGAGGTTGCTTCAAGGTTTCAAGGTACAATGACTGATGAGTGCTTTCCTTTTTTGTTTTTGTTTTTCTTTTGTTCCTTTCTTGAGCTGTGTATATGTACATATAGCAACAAATCACTACAGAAACTGTGTATTTAACTGCTCTGGAAATTATCCAGATCACCAATCATTATGGCTCTGAAGTACTATCATATTTTTAACACCCAGAAATAGTTATTGCATATTTCTTCTGAAGCTATAGCAGCAACTTTCATAAATGTTTTATTATACAATTAATATATTAATCCATTATGGAATGAATGTCACTGCTCATCCTTAGGTAGTATCCTGTAGAAGAGGTTATAAAATACAAGAACATCTAGACATGCTTAACTAATTACAGTATAGGAACATACTGAAATATTACTACACTCAACTTAAAGTTTGTCATACTAGAACAATCTTTTACTATTAAAATACTATTTTGTGAGCAGTGGCTGTGATACTACTCAAAGATACTATGTGTATCATTTTTTACAACCATTTTAATATCAGTTAAATAACAGAAGGTTTGACTTCCAGTTTCATTGGTTTGACCTAATCAAGGAATATACACTTTTACCATTTGACACATATACCCTTAGCTTAGCTCTTGATGAATATACACTTAACAATACAATTTCAACTTGAAGGTGGCATTTCTCACTTCTACAGTTAATTTCACTACTGACAGAAAGCTTCCTACTAGCTGTGAGGAATGCAGCATTTATATGCATTTATTTTTTAGCAAATTCAGAAGACCATCTTTTGTCCACTAAAATCATGAAATATGCATGCTTAGAAAGTTTTTGGTGGGAGGGTGGCAGAGGGCAGTGGAGAGGAGGGTAGTCTCATGTTCCTGGAAGCTTACTTGAGATAGAAGTAGTTCAAAGCATTTACATCAAAGCCTGTGGAGGTTTTAAAGACTGTGGAGGTGAGCTTGGCAGACACAAAGTATTGCATTCAAAGCCGGAAGCAAATGTATATATCTCCAGGCTTGTTCTGTTCATGTTTTCATTAATTGCAAAGAATGTATTGCTTTAGGCCTTCTTCATACTACAGATAACAAAATCACCTCAACAGAAGTAAAAATCATTTAAATCACCCACAGAATTATCTTAGATACAGACAGTGAAGAATTTTGTGGTCCTATTTTGCTATGAAAAAACAAACAAACAAACAAACAAAAACCTTCAGATTTCTCTTTGCCTTTTACAAGAAGAACTATACCATCACCTACATATAACTCTCTTAGACATTCAGCAATACTAATGGTAGCAATTCTCCAAATTGTTCTGAAATGAATGAAAAAGTTGTGGGAAAAGGGAGAGAAAAAATGAGTGGGGGATCAAGTGATAAAATAAAATATATTTTATCAGTTCCATGCCTCAGGACTATGGTGAATTTGTGGATAACTATAAAACTTTTATTCTTGAACCTGACGTACTTGCAGTGACCCATGTTGCCCCCATTAACAGTAGCAGACTGTCAGTTTCTCTGTTGGCTCCTTGACTATGTGTGAGAAAGGACAACAGAAAGAAAGGCATTTTTGCTTATAGAGTTTGGAGGTAATTAAATAAGACAGAAAAACAGTGAAAAATAAAGTGTATGTAAGCAGTTAGTAGAACCTTCAGAATGAAAAATAGTCTTCATTCCTTTCAGGAGGAAAGGAACATCATGTTTTTAAGATAGCTTTATGCTACAAACATATGCTTCTTATTCAACATTCCCATTCTTATTCACCAGCTAGAAAATATCCTAACCATGCAAAACTGCTTTTCTCTTATGGAGGTGATAGTTGAAGACCCATAGCTAAGGAGAAAGGAAATACTTGCCAAGATCATCTTGAGCAGAACCACCTTTGTGTTTGGTGTCCCAGATGGTTTTGGTTTCAGGGCTGGGGAGTCATTCAGGCTAAAACTGATGTTTCAGAAGAAACTGTTAAAATACCCTAGCAGAGCTGGGGAAGCTCCTTATTCAACATGTCAATATAGTTGATGTGTAATACTTGTGCGGGTAGCAGGCACTCCAGCTGGTACGGAATCAGTATGCAGTCGCCCTGTAATGCCTGGAAAACTTACATGGCAATTAATACCAATGTTAATGCTGTAATTGGCAAGTGAAGTCTGAAGTATCTGTAGCACATTCATCGTTGCAGAAATTTTGCTCACTGGGTTTTCACAAAGATTGGTGTATGTGTGTAAAGTGGAACGAATTAATCAATTTAACCATCTAAATTAATTATACTCCTGCAAAGTGTAGACACTCAGCTAGATACTTTTACCTCAACTGGATTGGAAAGATCAGAGGGGAGCCAAATTCTTTGGTCTTTCCATAAGCATTACATTATCACTGGGGTTCCTCAAATTCCAAGGCCCTGTTTGACCATACTAAAGATTGCTCTGTTTCACACATACAAGTAAAGAAGTCTTGAAGGATGAAAGCTCTGCATGTGCCTGGGGCAGAAAGGAAAATTTTCTCTTTTGTGATGAGTAAAAACCCAGGCCACATAGCACCGAGGTCTCAGTATTACCATCTACCACAGAAAGTTACAACAGGATAGAAGCAAAAACTCAGCAGGATAATGTAAACACATGCTTGGGAATTGAGGGTTGCATTTAAGGAATGAAGTTAATGTTTTGAGTAAATTATTTCTTTTATTTTTTTTTATTTTTTTTTTTTTCTGGAAATTCTTGGGAGGTCTGACTGTAGTCTGGGAGACTTTTGGTTTCTCAGGATTGCGAAGGTTCTCAGTGTTCCCTCACAAACACAAAAGCCAGTGGTATGCACTATATGCTAAGAAGGGAAACTCTCTGTAGGAACTGCTCAATGTTTTCTCTACCTCCCAGTGAAGCCAGTGTTGAAATGACGTTGAGTTCCTGACACCTGCCTTATTAGTAGGTGACTGGATGGAAAAAATATAGATCCTGTCTGCCCCAAAGACTGCAGTAGCAACACAGGGATTGTGACTGTCCAAGTTGTGCATTTTCTTCATCCATGCATCTATGAATAGTAATGGAGTAATTTGATTACTTTTAAAAGGAGGGTTGGTTTTCTGTTCAGTAGGAGAGTTTTTCTACAGTAGAAATTCAATTACCTACCTTTCTGATTTGTGTTTCTGGTTCATGTTTCTTTTTTTTTTTTTTTTTCCCTTCTGCCTTTCTTACTACTACCTAGCTCTTTACTCCATTCTTTTTCCATATCCTATTTACCCATTGCTATTTGAATGCCCCACTTCAGTCCTGCTTTTAGTTCTGTTCTGCTCCCATCTTTCACCATCCTTTGTTTGATACAAATAAGATGTGATTGTAGTTACACACCTTCTGTTCTCATTTCATGATAGCATCAAAATACTACTTTCCCAGCAATGTGAGAATTGCAACAATAAGAGCTTTTTGTTGGACTTTTTTTTTTTTTTTACTTCACATCTTTTTGAATATTTGACATTGAGTGAAAAGCAGGCTTTTTCTTTCACATTACTGCTGTTTTGAAGAAGCAAGGTTTCAATTTCTTTGAAGATAGGAGACCAAAAAAAAAAATCTATTATTTGGACACATCTTTGTTATTTTGCTATAAAATAACACTATTGACTCATGTCTCCTGCCTCATCTACCTCTAGGCCAGGGCAATAAAGATGCTTAATTTGTCTATCACTGAACTTCGACATTTATTTTAAAATTGTATATAATATGCATTATGTGTGGGAGAAAACTTGAATAAAGAGTGTACATCATACCTATCTCCCTTCATTTCAGATAATCTAAAATGCCTATTCCCTCTCATTTTACCTTTACCTCTCTTTTCAGTAAGTTCTTTCAGTCACTGTCACTAGTTAATTCCTAACCATCAGAAGTTAATAGTTTTTTCCTTTTAATTTTTTCTTTTTTCTTAGCATTACCTTGACTTATACCTTGAACACACACCTTCACCATCCCCTTCAAAGTGTTTGCATAGTTAACAGTGCCACCCCTCTATTGCCTTTTTGCAGCCCCTTTTTGCAACTGTTATCATGTGTTTGTTGTTACCATCTGCTTGCTGCATACTGACATCTCTTAAAAATTTGTGTTCATGTGGCTTGTAGACAGAGAGAGTTTTTTGTTGGTTTGTTCATAAGTTAATTTGCTCTCAAAGAAAAATGAAAAAAATACCTGAAGTGATTGATTCCTCTCAGTCTCCATTTTGCGGGGTGAGAAATGTAAATTAGTCTTGTGTGTGTAGAAATGTAGAATCAAGTACTCTGTTGACGCTAAACAACTTTTTAGTGTATATTTATTAACTGACACAGAGACATATGCTTAGGAGAAACAGCCATAATAGGCTTTCACAGTTTCTTACTTTTCTTTGAATTAGGCTTTCATATTATCAGCTGCAGAAACTGGGTTGGAAGTTCATCTTTTGTAACTTTGTAATACATGTATAGTGCTAAGATTACACAGAATGATCTTTCTAGTTGAATATCCCCCCAAATCAATTAACTAAGTGAAGTAATAAATAAATAAGTAAATAAATAAATAAATAAATAAAGAGGCAAAATAAAGCATTATAATCACAGCAGATTTTAGTTGTGATTATGTACATAGAATTCTGAATTAACACTGCCTAGAATCTCAATCTGATTTCATACAATTGTCTTTGAATTTATGCCGGTAAAATCCAGGATAGAAATTCATTAATTCTCTTTGGAAGGAGACTATTATTATAATATCTAGGCAATAATTAATTTGTTACTAATTTCATAAATATAAATTAATTATACTATGTATTTGGTACAAGTATCCTTTGTCTTAGAATATTTTCAATATTGAGAGTATTTTCCCTGGTATTATTGGCATCCTGTAGTGGTAGATGTACACAACTGCTATACAAAAAATCTGAGCTTGATACCATACCTATTTCATAATATGTCTATTATAAATAAATTAAAATCTTCAAGTTCAATATTTTTGTTTGTTTTTGTCTTTTTTTTTTGTTTTTCCTCAAATTTTCCTCTAGTGGAAAGTTTAACTTATTCTTTTTTAAAAATGAAAATTCATATGTTATCTCTTTGGGTCTCACCCAGGGTACAGTCAGTTTATACCAAAAACTAACAATGTGGAAATAATCCAGACTTCTGTAAAAATATACATAAGAAAGTAATGCTTTTGCAGCATGTATATATTAACTATAAGGAAAAATGGGGAAATTCTGAGTTATTTTTTTCTAAGTGTCTGTCAGCAACTTTCACGCCTTTTTTTTTTTTTTTTTTTTTTTGGCCTAGTAAGTTGTCTGTATGCTCTAATGAAACCGAGCTACTCTGGGACACTGAAAGAAGTGAAATGAAAGAACATGAGGTAGACAAAGGTTCTTGTTTAATGAACCTTTATTAACCTCCTACATATTTATTCTCATTATGTTGATTTCAATCTTAGAAAGGACTTAAAAATATATTCAGAGAAACTGCCTGCTGTGGAAAAGTTTGGTTTGTGAAGAATGTAGTGGTATGCCAGTTCCTTCAGCATGGAAAGAGAAAAACATAAGAAAATTTAAGAATGCTTACCAATTAAGGCAAAGTAATTCAGCAAGCCAGAGCCATCTGTAGAATAACCCTGCTAAGACTACAATGGTATAATTGCTGAGTAACTGTGCAATCCTAGTAAAGATTTGTCAGTACCTACATGAAGACAACCTTACAATAAAATTAATTGGTATCTGAAGACCTTCAGCAAGGAGACTAACACCTGGGAGGGAAAGACAGGAAGACATCTTCAGCAAGACTAACACCTGGGAGAGAAAATCATAAATCTCCCTGTTTATGGTTTGATGAGATAATATAAAAAAAGTAGAGTCTAAATAAAACATTATATAGTCACTGTAGAGCAGGGAGATAAGTCTTGCAAAAATACAGGTTAATTGATAGCACCTTAAAGTCAAAATCTATCTATATACTAGCTGAGAACCTAGACTTTTATATTTGAAGTTGAAATCAAGGAGCCTTAAATCATAGCAGCACTGAATTACTTCCCTCAGGACAGTTTCTCAGAATAAGGACATAGCTAGATGGAGAGAATTTATTGATTGCATCTTTGATGCTACTGACCAAAGTGAGACTATACTGTGCTTTCTCAGGTTGCAAGCTCTACTGTAAGCATTTTTACTGTGGTGCTACTGCATAGTGGAATGAAAGAAGAACTTATTAAAATGCTCTTGACCTGGAGGGATAACTGTCATGAAAGACATTGTCCCCCTTAAATGTCATTATATTTCTCTTCCCTTTCTTATTTCTAACAGAGTACAAACTCTTTCCTGACCAGATATTGATGGGAGGATATGCCTTTTTCTACTTTTAGTAGTCAGTCTAGCTATACTTTTAGGTGTCCAGTCCAGGAGTATTGGCATTGCTCTTTGTTTGTACAGAAGCACCTCAGGTTGTGGAAATCTCTGAAATAAAATGCAGTGCTATATTAATAGCATTATTATAAGTGAAAATGAATATTGAGTGTCATTAAAAGAATGAGGTAATCTACACAGATTCTGAGGTGCTTTCCGTAGTAGCTGTGAGATTTCTTATTCTCTATCCCAAATGTTGGCCCTACAACAAAAAGGAGCAGCAAAAGTGACAAAGTTGAAAATATTTATGACATGATGTGAACATTAATTCATGATTCAGATCAAAATTTTATAGTGTAGCCTTGTCTATTAAAAATCTGAATAAGCAATGCCCCCACATTTTTACTTTCTTATGTCAAACACGATTATAACACCTAAAAGTCCAATATAATCAAATATGTCATGTTCTCTCTGCATTTATTTTCTAGATGTTGCCCGTTCAGAGGAAACAGGCTAGGATTGTATACTTATTGCATAGACTTGCAACTTTGTCAGCACTTCGTTCTTCTCCTCCTGAAGGCAAACACCTAGACAGTAGCATTTGTAGGAGGACACTAGTTGCACTGTATCCATAATAAAATAATGGTGATGGGAAATTGGAAGGGGATGCAGCAGGCAGTAGAAAAGATAAGAATTGAATAATTTACCTTGTATTATTATTAGCTTGTACCCTGTGGCACTTTTTTTTTTTTTTTTATGTTCAACAAATAAATTCTATAGTACTAACTGAGTGTTGTTTTTTTTTTGGGGGGGGGGAGGGAATTCTCTGCCTTTATTTTCTACCAGAGAAATACCTAGTATTTATCTATGCATTATAAGACGTTAATTATAGAAAAAGTTTCTATCCAGAAGAATCTATTACTTAATAATTAAAAAATTATAAAAAATTACTTAGATAACAAAGAAACTACTGTTATTGTAATGTTATTACTGTTACTTCACTGGTATAAAAATCAGGAAAGAACAGATTCCAGTGTTTTACCAAATGCTGTACAGCAAGCTGTTTCTCTTAGATTTCAGAACAGATTTTTCTGTCTCCTGGTCCTGAGAAGAGATTAGCATTCCCTTCTGACAGGGAATTTCTATTTCAATCTCTGCAATAAGAATGCACTGGACTATGTCTGTACTCAAGCTCCTTTGATTACATCCACTTATGTGTGTATACCCTAAAAGATAATGCAATGCACGCCACATCATTCCTTTCCACACACACTAAACAGCATTAAAGCAAATGTCATATGTAGAGCTGACAGAAATGGATTGTACAAAAGTGATGGAGCATGGAGAATTATTTAGTAATGGAAGAAATTTCAAATCAATACTGACCTTTTCCCAAGTGGTAATATTTTTAGATGATGAAATATTGCAGATATAGATAGTGCAATATACCTTTCAAAATCTTTGACTTTCTATGTGTTTTTTGTCTATTTAGCCAATATTTATTCTTCCCTACTGCATTTGTCTGTTTAAAGATATAAAAAGGAAAGCAGTCTAACCTTTTTTTTTTTTCAAAGCTTTGCTTAACTTTTTAGCAAATTCAAAACATTTTTAATCTTGCGCATTGAGTGGTGTCTACCCAGACATCAATAAGGCCTCTGATGCTGCCTCCCATAAGTTCTTCATAGATAAATTGTAGGTGCATGGATGAGTATAAAGTGAGGTGGACTGCAAAATGGCTGAATGGCTTGGATCAGAAAGCGGTAATTAATGGAACAAAATATGTTTGTAGGCCAGTAACTGGCGGTGTACCTCAGGGGTCAATACTGGATCTAACCCTGTTCAACATCTTTATTAATAATCTAAATGATGGGGTAGTTTCCTGATGACTTAAAACAAGGAGGCATGGCTGATAGGCAAGAGGGTTGTGCTGCCATCCAGGAGAATCTGGCTAGACTGGAAAGAAATGGGCTGGCAGGAACCTCATGAAGTTCAAGAAAGGGAAATATAAAGTAGTGGAGTAGTGGGTCCAGTTCTGCGCTTCCCAGTACAAGAGAGACATGGAGCTACTGGAGTGAGTCCAAGAAAGGTACACTAAGATGATGAAAGGATTGGAACACCTCTGCTATAAGGAAAGGCTAAGAGAGCTGGGGCTGTTCAGCCTGGAGAAGAGGAGGTTCAGGGGCTCATCAATGTCTATAAATACCAGAAGGGAAGGTGCAGACAGGACAGAGAAAAGGTCCTGGTCAGTTGGGCCTGTGACAGGTCAAGAGGCAATTGGTACTAACTGGAACATGAGATGTTCCTTCTGAACATCAGAAAACACTTTGGTGCTTTATAGGTAACCAAGTGCTGGCACAGAGAGGTTGCGAAGTCTCCCTCCTTGGAGGTATTCAGAAACTGGACATGATCTTGTGCAATGTGCTCTAGGTGACCTTGCCAGAGCAGAGGGATTGTACTAGATGAGCTCCAGAAGTCTCTTCCAACCTCAACTATTCTAATTGCCCTTGTCTTGTATCATATATACTGAACTTAGGCCTAGTAAGTTGAAATCAAATGATAACTTCACAGTAGTAGTTTCTTAAAGAAATTGCCTTATCTCACAAAGTACTGCATTAGATAAATAATTCTATGATTATTGCAGATGTCATGAAATATCTAAATCTGTACTGCAAATTACTTCTCTAAGAAGAATCCATTATTTTTAAGGCTATGAAAACATAGAAAGATGTGAAATTTGACTTTCCTTCTGCAGAAATTGTCGTAATGTGTTTTTTTTTGTTGTTGTTTGTTTGTTTGTTTGTTTTTACATAATTTTTTTTTTCCCTTTAATACTTTAAAGACATTTAACAAAACAGTTACTAGGACGTGTTTTTGTTGTTGTTGTTGTCCTTGTTGTTGTTTTCCAAATAAAAGTAAAATGAGATCACAGCTCTTTGTGAACTTTAAACAGTTAAAAGGAAAATTCAACAAAGTAACTTCTTAACTTTCAAAGGGTGTACCACATAAGCAAAAACCTCCAAATTTGATAAACCTCTGAAAAACTCAGTCTAGGAACAATTATTCTTTTCAGACATTATGCATGAAACTACTGGGTATTGTAGCTAAAAGCCACCTGCATCCCAGTTCCTTCACACTAATTCTCAATTACTTCTTCATCTGGAAGGACAGAAATATCTTTGGAGTCTCAGTCTGCTGACACTATAATCAGTAGCAATATGTACACTTTTGGCTCAGATTTTCTCACTGTTCACTTGGATTGTGCTGCACCTACCCAAATAGAACATGCTTTCATGAAGACAGGGCTTTCTCCATCAGGAATGAGTACAGACCTAGTCCTCACATATTCAAAGCAGACTGAGCCCTTTGCCTGAAGACAAAATGAATTGTTCTTAGGCCAGATGTGTATTTCAGTGGCTCTTAAGTGTTTGAAACCATATAAACTCTCTTCAGGCAAGGTTTTCTGTTACTTTATTTTCCTCACTATTACAGTACAGTTTCCAAATATTAAAATTTGAGTTCATTAGTTATTCATCATCCTGCTTCTCACTGCAAGCCATTTCTAAATAGCTGAAAGTAAATAACACTTATTTACTCTTTCTTTTCTGTAGAATACCATACTCCAGATGTGCATGTACTTCATTCATATCATTGATCAGAGTTTCTGAACTCTGATCACCCTCCTTGCTCTTTATTTTTTCCACAGCCTTTCTTAAAAAGTAAGGTTCATTCTCAGAATAGTACTCCCACAGAAACATTGCTAGTGCCAAGTAGAAAGAAAAATGATTTTAATGTTGCATGTATGCTGAATGTCACATTCTTGTCTAAATAATTTAGTATAGTTTGCCTTCTTTTCTTTTGCAGCAATACAGTATCATTGGTTCATGGACAACCCATGAATTCAATTCTATTAGATGACTGCTTAGCTAACTGTCCCCCAATCTGTACTGTCCAGCAGATTGTTCTTGCTCTAGCAACATACTTTTTATTTATTCTTATTATCGTTATCCTTTTATAGTAAACGATGCCATTAATTTGAGATTATTTCAAATTCTAATAATTAAAATTTATTTTCCCTATCAAATCTGCAAATTTGAGAAGAATACTAATTCTTACCAGATGTCTTTCATCATCCAAAATGTCAATGATAACAGTACATAATCCTGGTCAGAGCAAGGTGAAGTACATTAGTACATTCATTTTTCTATATAAACATGCACCATTAGTAATTACTCTTTAAATATGTTTGTTTTTTTTTTTTCAACAAATTCTGCATATTCTCTTTAATATTTTCATCCGAATAATATTTTTTTAAAATTTAATCCTAAGAGTAGGACTCAAAGGCAAAAGCCCTGCTAAATTCAAGATATGCAAAAATGTTCTTCCTTTCTATCTTAAAGGTTTATTAGTATGTTATATGAAAAAAATTACACTACTTTTACACAGTTTTGTCTTTGCTAATTTATGGTGGCCATTGCTTTGTTCTCTGTGTTATCTTCTAAGTTCTTACAGGTTGGACCTTGACTTTTTTTTCCATCCTTTGCTAGGTTTCCTTCCTTTATAATTTTGCTAAACTGATTTTGTTCCCACATCCATCGTTACTGACCTGCACACAGACACTATGCTTCCTGTTGTATATTAGCAATGAACATCTTTCAAGTTAGTCAAGTTGCAAGCACATTTGGTATTGTTTCTTCTGTATCTTCTTTGGTATTATATCTTCTGTATAGTCATGTAAGTCTGTGTTTATCAAAGTTCTCTTTATGGAGAAAAAAAAAAAAAAAAAAAGGACAGACCTTTTTAATACAGTTACCTGAGTTAACTGGACCTCAGCACCATGTAAGTGCTTCAGCTGACTAACAAGTAGCCAGCACAGATACAGATGCCCTCTCTGTAAAAGTCTATCCTTAGTCCCTTAGTCAGGTGAGTTCTTGCCTAATTATTCTGCATTCTTTCTTTGGACTGTGTTTGAGAAGCAACTAGTGACTACCACCAAGTAATAATTAATTAAATAAGTAATTATTTACCACCAAGTCCTGTGATTGGATTATTCTTATGTTCATCTCCATCCCCCTGACCATGATAGTGTTCATATTCATTTTCCTTTAATTCTGAGCAGTATGAAGAGGGATGTGAAAACTTACAGAAAATGTATGCTTTTTCATAATTTGGATCTCGAGTAGATACACTCTTCATATTTAATAATAATTTCTTTTTCATTACTCTCCAACTTGACTTCTCTGAGCAAGCTATGTTCTTCAATATTTATG
Source organism: Aythya ferina (assembly GCF_964211825.1). NCBI lineage: Eukaryota > Metazoa > Chordata > Aves > Anseriformes > Anatidae > Aythya > Aythya ferina. Next base: position 75,862,173 of record NC_140296.1, read on the forward strand.
TTGTGACATGCAAATCATCCAACAAGTTTTTAATTAAGCAAATGTCAGTTGAAGCAAAATGTTAGCCATGTAATATAACCTTCAGTTCCTCCTACTTACTTCCTACATAATACAAGATCTTTTGGTGAACCAACACACCATTCTCCTTTTTGTCCCTCCTCTGACCTTATGGTAAATACCTCTGTTCTTGCTAATATTTAGACTTATGTTAAGGCCAGAATAGTTCATACTGATCTAGTGTGTTATTGTGAAACTGTCTCAGTAAATCAGTAAATTGATGAGAAAGAGAAATGCAGTTACTCTCTGTGCCATGGGGTTTATAGAACATTATCCCATGGTCAAGGCAGCTGACTTTCTGCTGGCAGCACCATCTGCTCACTCACATATTTATCTCCATGTCACATCTGTCCCTGAGCCTTGACCTTTGATCAGCAGAACTGACAAAAAAAGCCACCTGATCTCCTGACCCCTTCACCCCCTGATCACAAAGCCTTACAGTAGCTTTTAATCTGTGTAAACTCATTCCCAGTAGTATTATTAACTCCCACATGGAACATGAGCAAGGAGTAGTATTCAGTGAAGAGCCTTGGCAACATTTCACTAACACCCAGCATTTGGGTTCTTTGGAGGCAGCATACCTCCCAGAATGTCAAAACTTGTCAGCAGATAGGTCTCACTGTCACTCTCATCACCACTGTCATTGAAAAATCATAATCTTCTCACAAAAGTGGTGTTACTTTTGTTTTTCATGCAACTCAGTCCTTTAAATTTTTAACTTCATGGAATTTGAAATTCCTCTTTTTCAACCCCTCTCTGCTACATTACTGTCACTGGTGTAAAATAATAATTTTTCTATTTACAGAGAAAAACTCAAAAGCATAAGTCCTAACTGACAAGAAACCAGAGTACAAATTAAAACAAAACAAAACAAACCCACATATTTCTTCTTTTTAGAGAGGCCTATGATTTTTAAAGTATGTACAAGTTTGGTAATTCAAGGGATCATTTTGCCAACCACAATTAAAAAAACAGTACAATAAAAGAATACAAACTTCCTTAGGGGTAATACACTCTTGTCTTAGCTAAACCTCTGACTGCATTCTTGCAATACTTCCTGAAATATATTTTCATAAACAGTGTATTTTTACAGTGTAAGGAATATGCACAAAGAGCAGCGAACTATCCCATAGACAAAGTCATACTTTTGAAACATTTTAAGGAACACCTAATCAAGGCACTCTTTTTGTGACAATGATTAGCTGCTGTGAGCTGCCTTTCCCTTTCTTTGTATTTATATCTAGAATGTTGGTAGAGGAGAATAAAATGTTAGGGAAAATGTCTAAAATGAAACCAAAACTATAAACATCTTATGTTGCCAATAGTGACCCATTCTGTAATAATAATAGTAATGATAATTATAATAATAATTGCTCATCTTAATAAAATTTTGTTATTGTTGCTGTTGTCAATTTTAGATCATTGGTGGGAAAAATAGCCTCATTTTGAAGAAGATTGACAATCAACCGTATCTTAGCTCTATGAAAGATTTCCCATAGATCACTTCTTGAATCATTTAGGAGACGAGAACAAGATACTAAATATTGGAAAAAGAAAAGCTGTGAAGGACAAAGTATCTCATAATATACACAATTATTGTGAAGATGATATTGTGAGATGATATTGTTAGATCATCTCTATAAAAAGTAATGGTGATGTTATTCTTTAAAGCAATCTAGCAAAAGAAAGTTTAAAACCTAAAATGCATATTATGCCCACACAGAAGTCTTTTGTGTAGTCAGTGATCATGAAAAGGTAAAAACATTATAAATTTTACAGAGAACAAGAAGTACAAATTTGAGACCAAATAATACACTGAAGAGTGTTTAGTAATTGGAATTTAAAAAAAAAAAAAATGTAGCTAGTAGTTGAATTTCCTGTTAAATGAGTGATGCAAAAGCATAACTGTCCAACTCAGGGAAAATTCAGGAATATTCAGGAATGCTGCAACTAATGGCAATGGCTTCCCAATATTGCACAGGCCTTTTTTTTTTTTTTTTTTTTTTTAATTCCCTTGACACGTTAGAAACATATTTTGTGAATTAATGCTCTAGGATTTACAGAAATATTATCTCCAGAAGTCTCTGACTGATTTAGTCGTTTCTTCATTGTTTCTATTTTTTTTTTAATTATTTCTAAGGATGGTTAAGTGATATGTGAGGGAGAAATAAGGACTTTTGTACCATATTCATTAATATTTTTACTCTTTACAGAATCGCAGAATCACAGAATTACCTCATTAAAATATTTCTTGTCTCCTTCTAGTTATTTTTGATGTTTTTCTTCCAACCGTGACCTTATTTTTTTATTTTTTTTTTTTCTCCAAGTTCATGGATCTGATTATTTAAGGGAAAGCTAAATATTATCTTACCATGGGAAATTTTACTAGGAGAATGATAGCAGCCTGCCAGAGGCCAGAAGATTTCTTTGTTGTCTTTATGTTGCACTGTCTCCAAGCCAATGGCATAGCTATTGAATTTACTGGCAGACCCAGTACCTGACTGTACCTGGACCCACAGTGCAGCCAAGATGCAGAGCACACAGATACGCAGGGAGACCAGTGTTCACATCTGGCCTCCTTTTATTTCTGGCACCAAACCTCTCGTGGTCTATACTTACCAATCTTCATTTTCTCCTGCCCAAGTCTTTAAGAAATTTTTATTTAAGAAAGTCTTTAAGAAAGTTTTTAAGAAAGTTTTTTTAAGAAGGTCTTTAAGAAAGTTTTATTTTCTTATCTGTTGCTGTGGGTTCATTTAAAGTGTGACCATTTTTCTTGGTTCTGAGTCATCATGAAGTAACCATTTAGGGAGGAAGAAACACATTTTAGTTAATCTATAAGTATTTCAATACTTCCACATTTAAGATGATAGTAACATATGCTTCACCATGTCTGGAAATGGCTTTTTTTCAGTTGAAGTGCAGCAAGTCATGTATTTAGGCTTGTCTTTAGAATACAAGGGCAACCTACTGATTTCAGAAATTTAAGCTTCAGAATATTTCAGTCACTGTTGCTAAAGCCTTAAAGCCTTATTATAAGGTTACTAAAAGACAGCGAACCACCTTTTTGTTATTATTATTTTATTATTATTATTAGTTTTGTCTGAAGCTAACTGGTTCAGCAGGCAAAACTGGAAAATGATGATTGTGCAGAAATATTTTGTCCACATCAGTTTCCATATAGTTATAACAGGAATTACCATAAAGTCTTCAGGTCTTGTCATTGCCTGTCTTCTTTTGTACAAAAATTGCCTCCTATTTTCAGTTTTTGACATCTACAGCAGGACTTTTAGTGAGATGACAAAGCTTTTGCTTAAAACTTTATGTCTTGCCAGAAGGAATGAGGATATAAGGCTCCAGATTTCCACTGTGATGTGCAATAAGCCTCCATGTGGGTTCAAGTCCTGCCTTTAGAAAGAATGCTCTCACCTTTTGACCAACATTCTGTGCAGCTCCTGTTTTTGGTAGCTCGGAACCTCATTACAGCAGATGCCCTCATAATGCATACCAAGTGTATCCCGCTTATTTGCAGTCACTGCTGAAAAATCACACAGTGAATACTGCTTGAGGTACTCACCTCTAGCCAGTTGAAAAGTTACAGCCTCTGCATGCAGTGACAGTATTTGCCCTTTCCAGCTTGTGGGGCCTTCATTTATTCAGTTCTTTTGATCTGACAGTCCCTCTCCTTTCAGCAACTGTACCTGACAGTGATGAAACTCACAGAACTATCCCTAGATGATATGTTGGTGACCATCAAAGATGAAGTAGACTACAAACCTGCAGGGAAAGGACCATGTAAGGACCACCTACAGGGGAAGACTTAATTACTTAATACACATGTCAGTGTGTATTTCCCCAAGTGTATGGTAACCCAATGGAAAAAAAAGAAGGAGAAGGGACAGTAGTGCATATGTTCACCATAGTGGTTAAAGAGTGAAGATTAGTGGAACACAGGGGTGTCCTCTCATCCAAGCCCAAACCGCATGTCTCAAAGCTTTGTTTAGACACTTCTTCACTGAGAGCAGCCCTGGTGAGAAGGACCTAGGGATGCTGGTTTATGAGAAACTCACCATGAGCTCGCAATGTGCACTTGCAACCCACAAAGCCAAGTGTATCCTAGGCTACATCAAAAGAAGCATGGCCAGCAGGTCAAGGGAGGTGATTCTCCCCCTTTGCTCTGCTCTTGTGAGACCCCAGAGGGAGTACCGCATTCAGCTCTGGGGCTCCCAGCAGTAGGAAGACATGGACCTGTTAGAGTGAGTCGAGGAGGGCCATGAGGATGATCAGAGGGCTGGAGCATCTCTCCTATGAAGACAGGCTGAGGGGGCTGGGGTTGTTCAGCCTGGAGAAGGCAGGGCTCCAAGGAAACATTATAGCAACCTTCCAATACCTAAAGGGGGCCTACAGGAAAGCTGGGGAGGGACTCTTTGTCAGGGAGCATAGCGATAAGACAAGGTGTAATGACTTTAAAGTAATAGAGGGGAGATTTAGATTAGATATAAAGAAGAAATTCTTTACTCTGAGGTGAGGCACTGGGACAGGTTTCCCAGAGAAGCTGTGAATGTCCCACCACTGGAAGTGTTCAAAGCCAGGTTGGATGGGGCTTTGAACAACCTGATTTAGTGGAAGGTGTCCCTGCCCACAGCAGGGGGGTTGGAACTGGATGGTTTTGGGGTCCCTTCCAACCCAATCCACTCCATGATTCTATGATTCCATGGATCCTCTTCATCTTGAAGGAGCTGAGCTCCCTCTGAAATAAGAACCAGAAGTAGACACTAAACCCTGTCAGAGCAGGCGGTGTTGGTCCCAGATAGTACCCCAGCTACAGTGATGCTTCTCATTGAGGTCCCAGTTTCTATTCTGCATCAGTAGATGTCTGGGCTAATAAAGCAAAGCAAAGTATTTCTACAAGTCTTCCACAAGCCAAAGTTCAATGGAAGTCTATGTGGATTGCAGCAGGAGGCCCTTTCAGCCAGATTTCTTTGCAGCTAGTCCACCCTCACCTGTTCCCATCAGAAAGGTAGAATACTGGAGGTGTGAGGTGTTCCTCTCTCACCTTGCTGTGGACATAGGAGCTCAGGACCTTTTGCTTCAACAGCAGGGGTATCATCCCCTGACTAGCATGGCTCACCCTGACTCATTTGTTCCTTATTTTGTCCAGGCTGCGCTTGTGAAGCCATTTACACACCCTCTCTTCCAGCTCAGGGACTCAAGGACCCCAGGTCCACCCAGATCAATGAGCACTTAAGTGCTGAATCCTTTCTTTCCTGCTCACCATACACTTATATGGTGGGATGAGAAGCCTTTTCCATTAGAAGCATTTCCATTGAAGGCACGTTTTTATTTTCTCCAGGCTGCTGTGCCCTCTATCTCTGCCAACCCCCAGCACAGGGGTTTGAGTATTTGCAGCACCAGCACAGCTGGTCAGGTAACAGCTATCCTTTGCCACAGCATCTGGCCTGTTCAGCTCAGCTCAGCTCAGCTCAGCTCTCCCAGAGCCCTTGGTGGTTTCCCCAAAAGCTCGTACCCTGCTCGGGGTGAAACATTATCTGACCAGGAAAGATTCAAGGCAACAACCCACAGCATTCAAAAGAATCAACACAAATGGGCCACAGCTATTGTCAATAACTATTTGTTTAATGTTAGCAAGGTAAATTACCACTCGAAATCCCAACTCATTCAATTTTACAAACTACACAACTTGTACAAAGTCTTGTGAGGTAAGTAATGTCTTACAACATAAAGATACATTGAGAAGCTGGTTTCATTTTCTGCAGTCTTTCAATTTCCTAGGGGCAGTGTAAGAAGAGTTTCCTCCCAAATCTACTGAGAATAAAAAAAACCTATATTCCCTCAAAGGAATATTTTGCAATTTTTTGGTAATTTGACGCATAATCAAAATTGTTTATGCCATGTGTTTTTCCACATGCAATTTCCTTGAAAGTTAAGATGTCACTATTTGCCTTATTGTTGTTTCAAAAGTAATTAGTAAGAGAGGATGTACAATCTCTATCTTTGATGATATATTATTCATGGTGTCCCAATAAATATACATATGTTTTTTTTAAAAATTAGGAAGACTTTTTCAGTCAAAGGTTGAATTTCAGGAAGTGAGAGAACCCCGAACTGAAGTGTTCACCCAATTGAATCATATTGTTCTATGCAAGTGTGTTGGTAAGTGATTCTGAGCATGATATTAGGTAAATAATACTTTTTCAATTACATTTACATAAATAAAATGATTTCTTTCTTGTTGTTAGTTCCACTTATGTTATGAAGCTACTTACAAAATTTACAAAATCACCTGAAAAGAACATGTGGGATCACCTTATGATTTTGTTAAGGTATCAAGTACCCTCTGTTAGTGACAGCAAAGAAAACATAATTTAAATTGTGTATAATTTTGATATTATCCAATTACAGAAGTTAATGCTGTTCCTTCTACATCTCTCTCCAAACCTCTGGTATTCATCCACATCTCCTATTCTGTCAGTGAATGGGAATCTGTTTGTGCTCAGAGTAAGTAATATATTTAGCTAACCTGAAAACAATTTATTGTCTTAGCAGCATTTATTAATCTACAAATATGAGTGATACCTATCAGTTTAATATACTCCTGTGTGCTTGCTACAATTTCCTGTAGTTAGCATGCCTGTTATTTAAATACACTAAGGTTTCCTGAAATACAGTTTGTCCAAAACTATACTATGTAGATAGTAATTTCAACAAGATACAACCACAGATAATTTACATATCTAAAAGTAATGTTATTTTGTTCACAAGGGACACTTTATTGAAATCAGCTCTAAATACATAAACACATTATTTCAGTGACTTTGTTTATTGTAAAGATACCACAAATCTCAATCTTCACAGCAATGACCGGTGACAAGAAATAAGCTATGAATACATCTTGTATGTCCATGATAAATAAATGAGGCAAGTTCTCAAACTGAACATACATATAAAAAAAAGCAATGAATAGTGATCCATTATAAAATAAAACAGAACAATATAGAAGATGTCGAGACAAAAATACGAATTTAATACAATCTTCAAATAAATGAGAAAAAAAAAAAAAAAAGCAGGAATCATTCACTGATGCATCATAATAGCTTTAAGTTACTGTATACGTCTGGTAACTCATCCACTAACGAAGCTATTTAATCAGATTCTTTGTGATAAGAGGTATTAGAAAAAATGTCTGCAATCCACTCAAAGCAAGAAGAATGTGTGACTCTTCATGGTCTTCATTATGATTCAATGAATATCACACAAAAGGCACAGCTGTCCCAAAGGGCTCTCTCAGAATCCAATAGCAAGTTTTGGCTTAGTTTTTTTTTTTGTTGTTTTGTTTTGTTTTTTGGTTATTTTTGTTTCAAATTTTGCTTTTTGTTTCTTGTACATAGTCTTATGAGACTAATTGATGTTGGCTTGAAGATATGTTTACCAAAAACCTGAAATATAAATAAACTTTACAGCACAGCTCAAAAAATAAATTTAAAAGGTTAATTTGTATGTTTGCAGACAACTACTAACACTGGAAATTGGATGAATACATAAGACGTGTGTGTGTCCTTCACTTTTTTGTGTGTGTTTGTGGTGGGGTGAAGTCTATTCATTCCCCTACCTTCCACTTAGAAATGGCAGGGTGGAAATTACAGCTTATCACTCTACAACTAATAACAACTACGCAGCCTGAACCACTTAAATCAGGTAACATTTTCTAAATAAAATTATAAAAGTATGAGTAATGTGCTGGCTAATCAGTTCTAACTACAAATAGAGAGTTAGCCATTTTTGAACCAATTACAAATATACTACTGGACAGCTTGTGAAAAAGACAAGCAAGAACTATTATTTGGTGTATAAATATATTTGCACACAAACATAAAGAGATTTGTGTTCAGCACATTTTCCTAACTCTCCTGAAAAATGGCAGTCCGATCATTCCAAAGTTTATATCCTTTTAAGAAGAGACCTCCTGAATGAAGCTTATTATTAAATAACATGAATAAATTACCATCAAAGGTGAGGAACTGGGTACAGCAAGCGTTCATTAATTCTTTGGTTTCTGACCCACAAAACAATCTCAGTAAATGCTTATAGTAAGGTGTATATTAAATATTAATCTATACTGCTACCAGCACTTTCAGTAGAAGCAGGAACGCTATTATGCACAATCTAAAGGGGGACATCACAGACATTTCTGTTGAACCACATCCCCTTCAGGCCTGCAGGAGTCTTTCGCATATATTTAAAAACCATGTGTTCGATGATCTCCCTTGTTTGCTTTTATCCTTACAGGTGCTGCATTGTCACTGGCAGGCTCAGCCAGAGTTTTGGCTCAAGGCCTTTCTCAAGGAGGCTGGCATACCAATAACAAGTGTTGTATTGACGACAATACAACACCTGTCAGAGGAAAACAGAAGTATGGAGGATTTTATTTTTATATATATATATATAAAATATATATTTTTTTCTTATATATATATATATATATTTATATATTTATATATATATTATATATATAAAAAAAAAAGAACCAAGTTGCACTGAAGCACAAAGTACAAAACCCAAAATCAAAATGATCAATACTGATCAATATATACCAAATATGCTTTATTTCATATGATTGACATAATCCAGTCATCATCTTTTCTAATTCAGTGTTGAATAGAACATTTATTTGAAGTTATGAAAGGGGAAAAAGAAAAAGAATGACAGTGCATAGAACACTTCATCTATTTATTATGACAACTTACCTACCCACAGTGATATATAAGTCCTATAAGGGTTTACCATACCACACTGGTGAAATACAACTTGGAGAGGAATTTAATTATAAGGGTTTATGCTAAACATTGTCCATTTATGTAAAATGAAAAACAAACAATAAAAATCCTAAACAATTATTCTACTGAGAAAGTAATTAGGAAAATTTGGAGTTTATGCTCAAGTTAACAAAAACTAAATGTTTATTAAGTAATTTGAGAGTACGTGAAAGGCACACCTGCTAAGAGATTTACCAAAAACATTGCATTTGAAAATGATAGCACATCTATGACAATTTGAAACAAATGTTGTTGTAAGACAGATATTTATATTTATTAAAAATATATCATTTAAATCATGGGATACTGCACTTTTAAATATAAAATATTCCAGATCTGGTGTACACAAAGATTTCACCATGATTTTCAATCACAAAAATCTTGACTTGCAGGATCAGGCTACTGACATAGATCTAGAAACATTTTAATTATTTGAAATTAGTATTACAAAGGGTTACTAAAACTCCATTGAGTACTATCTCATGGAAACAAGGGAAAAGAAGACAAAATCTTGAGTCTGATTTTTTACTTTAAGAGTTGCTTTTCAACATAAAATACTTAAATGACACCTAAATTTATCTTCAGATGATTTTGATCACTTTCTAAAGAAAATAAAATGCAGTAGCAAACAGCAAGGATAAAATGTTATGATTACATGTACAATGAAATGTAGAGTGCCAATGGTACTCTGATTTTTATTCAATAACACTATCTCCCACTTTAAAAAAAAAAAATAAAAAAAAAATGTTTAAATCCTGTATGGAGAAGATAATGTAGCAAGACTTCAGTGTAGGACAGTTTATTACCTAAACAGTATATACAAGTTCTAAACATGAAAATAATGAGTAAAAGAAATCAGGCTCTATTTATATTTACATTTTTTTTTTTACAAATTGTTTATACAAATTGTTTTCATTCTCTAAATAAATGGACAGACACATAAGACCAATTATTTTTTTTTTTTTTTTGTATTACATACATAAATAAATACTGACTTTAAATGACTGTTATATGAACATAATTTCTACAGCCAATTTGGGTAACAGATAAACAGTTCTGTTACAACTCTACTACAATATAATTAGGTAAAAAGAAAACATTTTACATAGAGAGCTCTGTTAATAACTTTGTAAATTGTACCTTACTAATATACTCAGTAGAGGTAATACAGTCGTTACATTTCATGCCCACAACTGAACAATGAGTTTTGGCATGCAAAAGTATATATAATCATCAACATCTGCAGGTATTCATTTACATTTTTTAAATAGAGGGTTTTCTTAATTATTTTAAACTACATGCAACAGCCTATTAGCATCATATTCCTGGTTACAATGCACAAGTTTGCATAATATTATTTTTAGTAATTGATGTTCACAGGTACTGATCAAAAGGGTAGGAATATACCTGGCACATAGTATAAGAAAATTAATTAATAAATAAGTCAATATCACAACTACATTTACATATACACAAGACAAAAATAAAAATTTTTATGGTGTTGTACATAGAATTTAGAACTGTCTGGGTCCAATACTTTGTTCCATAAGGCCCTAATTTAAGAGAGTATTCAATTCTGACATCCATAATTTATTTAAGATATCACTAAAGCTCACTCTCTACTGTACACTCAAAAGTATACATCCATCCAACTGACTTCTGTGCGAATAGACGTTCTCTTTTCTGCATACCCTCCTGAATAAGAGCCGGCTTATCTGAAACTCACCCTGACTCCAGTAGGGAGTATGGAGATGAAATTATTGTTGAATGAATTTACTTAATATTTAGGTTTCTATATGCTTCTGCTAATATTAATGGTAAATTTCCCACTCGTATTAACAATGAGTATTTCTTTGATTTTATGTGTGATCATGCCAAACATCAATATCATTATTAGTATTGCCATACCTCAATTCTTTCTGAAGCCACTAAGTTGAGGATGTGCAGCATTTCAGAAGTAAGACCTCTTATTTACTGTCCATGTGCTGTATTCTTAATGAATGTTCAAGATGTTACATACGGCACAATTTTTTTCTTATTTGAATTTCCCCTACTCTATACACTACTTAAAAACCATGTTACAACAAGAACACACCATTGTATGTGATTCCATGAAAAATCATTGGTGAACAAAAAAAAAATCAATTTCACAAAGCAGCTAGCAAAAATGGCATAGTCTCATAATTCTTTCAGAAATAAAGATAAACATAATGCATCCAGAAGTGAACTGACAAATCCATCAGAACCGTACACAGAAAATAATACATTAGTGTAAAGGTGCAGAGTATTTAAAAGCATCCCGATATCTATATTAATTCTGTATTATGCAACATCATTAGAGAAAATAAATCATTAAGTAGTGAATCACGCAGTGAATTACAAGTCTATTGATGAATTAAATGTATAATGTGATTTAGGCCCGTAAATTAGGACAACACCCTGTACAATTCAGTAAACAAGGCTTTATGAGTTAGGCACCAGAAACTGCAAATTGGTACTGCTAGATTCAAAGAATAATTGGGAAAGCATTTGTAGTTTCAAATTTAACATCCATGCATGATCTTGGTAGATTTATTATTTTTTATTTTTGATTTGGAGGATCACTTGAAAGGTGAGTTGATAAACTCATTTGTAGAAGGATAAAAATGACTTTACATCTTTGTAAAACAGACTCTGTATAATGCACTTGCTCAATACAATTCTACTTTATCAAATACATATTTATTTTTTTGGGATGGGCAAAATCTAATTTAGAAGGAAAGCATACTCCATGTTCTTTAACATTAACTGCTACTTTTAAAAATTGAATGTTTCAAATAAATTGACATAAGCAAGCAAAAGAACAAGGCTTCCACTCAACAATTAAGACTAAGGATATGGTCACTCAGGGCTGCTAACTTCCAGTTTGATCTCCAAACTAGGTCTGGCCTCATTGTAATAACGACTGACATCCATGTTCTATGCTTTACCAATGTCACTATGAATGCTACATAATTTCATTAACATTAATCAAGTCACTACAGAATTGCTCCAGCATAACTGGAATAGACTCTAACGTAAAGGTTTGAACAGAAGTTTTTAAGGCAGCCTGAGTACTTGCCCTGATCCCACAGAAAACTACTCTCAGAAAACAAGATACCTTCTATCCTTACTTTATATAGCCTAAACATCAAAGCAGTGCTGCACTGTGCTGCAGTTCAAACCATATTTTTTTTTTCTTTGTAAAGTCTTGTATGCATTACACATTCTTACAGATTCCCAAAATCTCTGAAACTCTGGCCATCTTCCAAAATTGAAATAAATATTATATTACAGATTTTATGAAGAAGAGTTTATCTGTTATTTGTTAATGTATTTTGGAAAAGATAAGGTGACAGACCAGCAGAAGAAGGAATTAAAATTACCATTGCTTTTAATATTTTTTAAACAACTGTTAAAGGCTCAAATCTCATGGCAATTGAAATTTTCTGTAAAAGTCCTTTGTCACTGAGTGCACATCAAAAAAGACAACAGGCAAAGTAGAAAGAGAATGGGGAAAAAAAAAAAAAAGTACTTTAATAGCAAAGGTAGAAATATAAGGTAGAAATATAAAAGGTAGATATATAGAAAAACTGGAATGACCAAGTGATCAGAAATTAATTCAGTTTCCTTCACCCTCAGTGTTGTCAACCCACATTCACCAAAACTATAAGCTTCAGTAGAGACAAATTATATGTGATTATTTTGTGAATGTCCTACAATGATAAATACAAATGTGATCCTCAGTTTCAGGCATGCAGTTCTTTTATCCATATTTTATCCAATTTGTAATCAAGAGAAGGAAAATACTAATGCCACTAATGTCTGAACATTAGATTTTGATTGTATTTGTATAGAAGATTGTTGGCAGATACTTTACTCCTTCTTGATAATAAATCCAAGTAGTTTCTGTTTACTATCAAGGATGTCTCTTTGTGTAGCGAATTACTCAGTTTATATTGTACAATAAAGGCAGCATGTATTCCCTTATGGTTAAAAAGGGCACCCTTCTGTCTGAATTTGAAAAATGCATTCAAATAAACTATAAGCCAATGCTTTCCAAATGCTTGAGTATTGTCATGCAACTCTTCTGTAAGCAGAATAGCATGGAGCTAACATACCCATCCCTCTGTTCAAAAGATCCATGGGGAAAAGAGACATACATCAAAAGAAAGAGAAGCCAAAAAAGTAGCTCTACAGCTACTTGAATAATAAATGTACCCCAGAATTTCCATTTTTAAGATGTGAATGTTAACTAATAAGACTTTTAGCTAGAAAATCAACATTTCTTCTTAAGATAATAACCCCTCCCCCCCCAAAAAAAAAGTGTGATAGTGGGATTTTAAAGGTCATTCTTATAAATTAATACAATTATCAATTAATTGTATTAATCACAATTAATTGTCAACAATTGTACTAACTGTCATCTGTTTCTTTATAATGAATAGTACATCTACCCTGTATATATCTTAACTATTACCTATAATAATAGAAGATCTCCATACTGAAACATTACTTTGGAAGAGGTGGCTGACTATGCAAATGTATCATATCTCTCCTCTGCAGTGATACTGCAGTTATTAAATATTGACTATTTAAAGGTTTCTGTTTCTGCTACTTGTTTTACTTATGTCCTTATTTCAGACAAGTGGAGACCTTTAACAGCAAAATACTCTAGGACTTGAACTGGTAAGAGGGCTTTAAGTAAAATAGATCAATTAAACATGTTAATGACAACATGGCCTCCAGTGTTCAAAGGTATGTATGTATCACAGGACAACCTTTTATATATTAACATTGAAGTCACTAAGAGAAAAAGCTGTATACACCACACTGTTTCAATCTAATTCAAACATAGAAATACAAAAACATTATAATAAACACACTTTGATTTTCTCTCAGGTGTTGAGTTCGATGCAATCTTCAATTTGTTGAATAGTAGTGGTACTGAAATTTTACTTGCTGTATGCTTCATCCTTGTCTTGGTGCAAATACAATTCTTGATTACTAAACTACATAGAGTTGATACAGATCGTACAGCATGGTAACTTCCACTGGAAAACTGTATTCATTGCTCCTACAGATGTGCCTTTTCCTAGCCTCCATTTGGGAGCTCAGTTTTTCCTCTCACTTATTTATATAATCATCTGAAACAGTTTAATATTTCTCTGGGGGTGGCTTATAGTGGTGTGGATGATGTTGCTTCAGATGAGGTCCTAAACAAAAGGATAAGAAAGTACGCACATATCAAACCCTAAATCATACAATCATTTACCAGATTCTCCTGTAAAGGCCTCTTGAGGCCTCCAGCTTGCAAGCCTTCAGCTTTTAAGTGAACTGCCTGTTCTGACAACTAGGTGCATATTCAGTCCAGACAACTTTAGTGGAATAATTCACTGTAATTTTCGCTGGGCTTCACAACACTGAGTTGTGTCTTTCCACAAGTTGTTGAATTTGAAAAGTTCAAGCATTTTCAAATGCTTGTAACGGCCATTAAGAGGTTTGCACAGCTTTAGAAATATGGTCATACTATAGCCATATTCAACTGAATGCATCTCAGAAAAGTCTAATCTTGAAAGCTAAGCAGTCCCAGTCCTAGATGGTACTTGGAGGAGAGACCACCCAAGGTGGCCTCTCTTACAGGTAAAAGCCTGTGGTAGAATGTGGTGGCAAATGTAAGACCACACAAAACTGAATGAGAGAAAGACTATATTTGATTCCACTACTGCTGATAAACACTCACAGAGAGACAGAGAGAGAGAGAAAAATAATAATAATACCATGCACATTATGTTTATGGAATTCTACCAGAGCCAATAAAGATTCTAAGGGTCAAGCAACCTGCTTGCATGTGTAAGACTGAAGTGTTGTGTTTGTGTTTTTTTTAACACATAACAACATGCCAAAATGAGGTACTACTTACTGTGGGGTGAAAATGGAGGAAGAGCGGGTGTTCGGAATGATTTTATTGTAGCTGGTCCCTCCCCACCAGTTGTCAGCACTTGAACTTCCAGTCGGTACAGCATTGATGGCCTCAGATTGGGCACAGTGAGTACATAATGATCCTAACAATAAATAAATTACATTAGTTCTCATGGCATCTAAAAATAAAACCTGGTTGCTCTACTCCCACAAATCAGTGGTTTAAACAGGTTCTGTCACTTTTAGCACCCACGAATTGCTTTCTTAGAAATCTGTAAGAAGTATTTAACATATGTAATTGGTTGAGGAGGTTTGTCTTGAACTTTTGCTTGCCATTGACTTTGAGCATACATTGTTCCCCTAATGTTACAGTTTCACGTGTAAGAGGTACAAGTTTTTCCTTAGCATTCTTGAAAGTTGATATGTTCATCACTGAAAAAAGTGTTTAGTTTCTTATTTTTTTATTTTATTTTTTTAAATAGTTTAATTAAATACACTTGTTTTTATTTTACATCTAGCTGTAAATTCTACTAATTGATAAATTAACTCATGGCAATTTTCAGGTCTGGAGTACATGCTGCAGATAGTGAAATCTGGGTGGCTACAGTGATTTCAGCAGGTTTTTCCAAAGTTACACCATGAAAATCATCCCTTCTGTTCTTAATCACATTTCTGGCAGGATGGATTGTGAAATATCAGTATTGTCCTCACTTTTTATTGTTCTGTACCTCGTGTGGTCACTTAAAACTGTGCAAAATAATTTCAAAGTTTATAAATGCTCCCAAATAGGAATACATCTGACTGAAGACTGAAGGGCATTCAGGAATTGGAAGTCACAATTCACCTTATTCCAAGCTAAAAAAGTACCTCAGAAACACACAGCATACCAGTCCCAGGGATAAGACTGTGGGGCAGAGACACTGGACAGCGCACACACAGCGTGGTCCTCTGATTAGCCAGAATTTTCATAGCAAACTCTTCTGGCAGGCACTGTCCCAAGCACACAGCAGGGAGCTGAAAGTGCCTGTGAGAATAACTGATAATTTACTGTTCTTGCCAGACCAGAAAGTAAAGGGGAAATGAGAGAGAGAGAAAAGGCAGGAGTAAAAGTGTAGCTTTACTGACAAATTATTGCATATACTGAGATGGGGCTGCTCTTAAAACATCTTACAAAAGCTGTTCCACCACATGTAACATACATAATGGGTTGGAAAGAGAGAGAAATGCATACATCACGCTTAGACATTCACTCTCTTTCATATGCTCCTGGGACATGTGCACTTCAGCCTAGTTGTGTAAATACTGAATTTTTAACAAGCAGAGATTACCAACAAAAATGAGTGAATGATCATCACCATGAAATACAATACATTATGGTGGTTTCAGAGTGCAGGTGATACTATTTCAACTCAAACCAGAGTTTTGTGCAAGTTAACCAGGTGCTATGAATAGATACATACATACGGTAATAGATAGTTAAAGAAATCTTCAGGTTTCACAGTAGTGAAACCATAGGAGGAAAAATAAAATAATAATAATAATAATAATAATAATAATAATAATAATAATAGTAATAGTAATAATAATAGTAATAATAATAAAAGCATAACACAATGACACAAGGTAAAGAAATATTTTTAATTAGACATAACTGAACTAGAAACTTAAAAAGTGAAATAGAAATTCTATATAAACCATACACCTGGTTCTAAAACAAAAGATGAAAACTGAAGTGAAAAGTAACATCTCATGGTCTATAACTGCTTATTGTGCTAAAGTGGCTGTTTGCATTCAAATGTCTGCGATTGAGTATCCACTTTGAAATAATCCTGCAACGTGGCTTACTGAAGAGACCAAGGCTCTATCTGCAATGTGCTTCCGCTTGGGACTGTAGATTGAGCTTTGAATGAACTAGTCTGGATCCCACTGAGTCTGTACTACTGTGGAACAAAACAGCTCTGCACACTGCACAGTAGCTTGCCTCATAGTTCTGGAGCATCCATGGTCAACTTTGTTGCTCTGTCTGAGAAAAACATGCTTTCAAACACAGGGGGCATAGCCTTAGGGCAGTCTGCTAGGAATTAAGAGAAAATTGTGGGAACCTTGTCTTGGACTTGTGGAAAATGCATTGAATGCAAGATGTGTCCAAGAAAACATTTTATGCATTCTTTTATGAAACAAATGTTGTGAAAAGATTTTCAGCCTGTTCTGCTTGAGACAGTTGCTTTGATCCATGTCCCTGAAGTGCATGGAAAGACTCCCAACATTGTTAGTAGACTTTGGATCAAGGCCAGCTACTTAAGTCCTTTTGTTGACTCTGGTGGATCTGGCAACTGAGTCTGAATGAACTCTGGTGAATCTGGCAACACAGTCTGAAAGAAATGCTCTTCACTTGCTTCTGCTAGAGGAACTGAAATAGCAAAGGCCATCTTAAAGCAAATAGGGGGAAGAATTCAAATTAACTGTTGTAATACTTTCAGTAAACAGTGAAATCCAGTATTCCTCAACTTACTTTTCTATTAGACAATAACGCGTATTCACAGAGGGGAAAGTGATTTTTACTTCTCTTAGAGCAAAGAGTGACTCAGAGGGAAAAAAAATCTGTTAAATCCATCAAATTTATGGACATGGACACCGAATAATTAGTAAAACTATAGTAACCACCAAGCTGAACAGCCTGATCATCAAAAGAAAATAAAAACCATCTATTGCCACACACAGATGATCTTTTCCTCCCTTTAGGCATTTCTCAGATAATGGCTGCTAATTTGACAATTGTGCACATTAAGATGTTAGATGTGCCATCGAGAAGAGTAGCTGTGCTTTGTATTTCCAACAAGGAGGAAAAATTAAAGCACCTCCTGCTCCAACTTGCCCACAGAGTGAGAGAATGCTATGTGTGACATATGCATTACCACTAAAAATTAAAAGTATGCCACGTATGCATGCAGTTATGAATGCAATAGAAAAGGAAATTAACAAACAACTTACTGCTGGCAGTATCTGTGACTGCGAAATGATGCTGTTGGGCAAGCTGTTCTGTCGACTTTCTGTGGTTACTTCTGCCCATGTGACTTGAAACCCTGTCATGGGCTGTTGAAGGACTGCCTTAGATATCTTCCAGGAAAAATGACCGGTGATGTTACCTTCCTGAACAATGAAAGACGCAGACAGATTCTCGGGTTTGGCCAACACTTTGGGTAGAACTGGCACTATAAATTTGGAAAGCAGAAAGATAAGCTAAACTTTGAAAGATAATATTCAATAATGTTAATTTAATTTTGCAACTCAAGGTCAGACAGAGCTCTCTTTCTAATGTTATCCAGTATCCTGCCAGCTTTCTGCCATTACATTTCAGTTCTAACCAAAGCCTTTAATTGATATATTCCATTGGTGTTTTGGGCCAAATTCAAACTTCAAATCAAGTTATGTCAGCTACAGATGACAGAAAGGAAAGCCAATGCCACACAAAATTATAAACGCCTCATTCATCATTCACCATCCTGTGGGTCCTTTGTATTTCAGAATATCTGAGCTGTTTTTCAGTTTTGGGACCACAAGAAAACCCTTAGATCTCCATGATGCAGGAAAAAAGTAAAATTTATGCTCTAAAACTGTAGTACAATTTAATAGGGGCACTCCTATTAGGAGGTGAAATGTATGCAGTTGCCCAGGAAGAAAACTGTAGTGCTGGAAACTTTGGCTTCACAAAGCTAAGGCTGACCTGACCTAGCGCTGGCTATAGACCCACTTGAAGTGCATGGCTGGATTATCTGAGATTAGAGATCTTTTTTAACATCTCCATGATTCTGTGATTTACCATGATCTCTTAGCTATACCTTGAATTGTAGCCACACTCTACCAGGTATGAGCACCTTTATTTGTTATTTAAGAAAAGCATTAACCCAAACTAAACCAAACTGAAAAAGCAGCTTGCATCAGTACTAAAACATTCAAAAGATGGATCATGCCATCATAATTATGTTTGCATCTGTCATTCATTGTTATAGTTAATGTAACTGAGAAACTTCCTCCTTGCACTAAAAACTATGTGATAACAAATGCCATCATGTGTTCGTAACCAGTTTGCTAAAATTCTTACCTAATTGACAAACAGGAATGTGGAAACTTAAATCTATACTGCTATTTAGTTGATTTTTCACATAAGCACTAATCTTTTTTTTTTTTTTTTTTTTTTTTTTTTTTTTTTTCTTCTGAATCTTTTATATACTATTTTAGAATTTCCTTTAAAGACTTTTCCTGGTGACTGTAAGTACATTTGAAACTATTTGGCAAGTTCTCCAAATCACATCTTACCTCCTTCAGCTGGACAATTAATGTGCTTGTGGTTTCTTTCTTTAAATGCAGAGCAAGGTGGGGTGACAAAGAAAATACTCTCAGCCTTAAAACGACCTTTAGATTTTGCAGGCAAAACAGTTACTTTATATTTGCATGCAAACGACAGGTCCTTCAGAATCATGTAGTTCTCCTGTAACAGGAAAACAGGAAAAACAAAAAGAGAGCATGATGCAAATAGATCCCTGGGGGGGGCGGGGGGGGAGGGATGGCAGAAGATGAAAAGCTTTCTCCAATAAAATATTTTCCTGATATGCTTAACACATGCCAACATAGTTTTTACTCAGTCAACAAAGCAAACATTGCATATGTTGCAAACATTGCATATGTTATGCTTATTTTAAGTAGTAAAATACATTAGCATGGCATTTCAACATGCCTTTCCTTTCTATGCAGTTCCTTCCCCATGCTCTATCAAAGCAACTAGCATCTAACATTAAGAACAGTCTCTGACATGATGGCAGTGAGGGTAGCAATGTGAGGATGTAAATACTAATTGAATTAAATAAATGTAAGAAAGATGAGTTAAGTTGCTGTAAATGACAGGCTTCATCTATATTTAACTTTTTAAAAGTGCATTCAAAGTCAGTGTGGCATTATAGATGCACTTTTTTTTTTCCCCTTTAGTACATTAACTACTTCTATCTTATTATCAAGAAGATAAACTCCACAGCTGTTTTAAAGACAGTGACTGAAAAAACTTTACAGAAAGTGTAAGTGTCCTTCTAACTTAAAATGTTGTCTAAAGTATATTTGAATATCACAGCCTGAAAGCTTTAGCACAAATCATATTATGAGGAAAAAAAAAAAAAAAGTGTTTTTTGTTTGTTCGCTTTATTTATATATATACATATTTTTTTTTTCTGGGAGAATGTCCAATAATACCTTTCTGGCTAAGGTCCCAAGTCTTTCACTGCCTTTTAGATCTTTCTTTCACTTCAGGATCACTAGTCTCCAAGTTTTTTCTACACAACTCCCTGTTTTTTTGGAAGTGAATCCCAAGCCAAGTTAGTCAAAACTTCTCTTTGAAGGTCATTTCCAATAGGATACAGAGATTGGGCTCAGAAAGGACTTGATTCTCCATCTTCCACCTGCTGTGAGAGTATTATAACAGGTTTGATTCCTACTTAAACTTTAACTGTATTGTTTTGTTTTGTTTTTTTTAAGAAAAACAAAACAGACAAACAAAACTGTTCCTTTATTTTACAAATGACTGTAAATTGACTTTTGTTTTAAGATGATAGTATATTTAGGCAAGATTTCAGGCTATTTCCTGTAGCCAATGTTTCCCATTCACTCATTAAAACAGATACCTGTTTGTAATGTGGAGTTTGGGCTGGATTTTAGGAGGCTTCATATGCATCTCAAAGTACACTCTGAGAATAGCAAATGGTCTAATTGCAATGTCCATAAAACCATGGACCAGAAACTAAATGCTCAACACTCAAAGCCTAAGGCCTTTATACATCTTGAACAATTAAATTGACTATCAAACCCTTTGTAGCATCAGTCTTCTTCTGAGAGTTTGTAATAAAAATGAGCCCTGAAAAGAAACATACAGTTTCACAAAGTAGATTGAACATACTGCTGTAAAATGACTGATATAAATAAATAAATGAACCAACCCCACAACGTGTTGGCCAGATGTACAATGAGTCTATCTTGACCTCAAGTGGAACTAAAATTATTAAATATAAACTTTCTCCTATCTTCATGGGCATACCTTGAAATATTGACACTGATTGATCGTAACATTATATTTTAATCATTTTTTAATTCACTGCTAATATTTGCTTTGCTAACCTCATGAAGTAATAAATCTTACAAGCTAACAGCTTTTTGTGTGAGAAATTATTTCTTATGATTTACTCTACTTTTACATGCCATTAACTCCATTGAATTGATCTGGTAGTACAGTTCATAGTAAGAAGTAAAGGTGAATTATGTTTTATTCCATTCAACACAACCCACTAAATCAATTGTGATGCACTCATCACAGTACTGTATTTTTCAAATAATGTCTTGCAGATACAGTATGATGTCTAGATGATACCAGATTACCAACAATATAAGTATGAAGAACTGAAACTGTAACATATATTTGATCTGACGTCCTTAGATGTATCTTTTCTCCTTATCTGATATCTGTGCAACTTTCAGATTTAATTTCTAGTATTTTTCAACTATTGTTCTGTTTTTCTAATTCTATTATTCTCCTCAGGGTTGTGAAACATACCCGCATGTCTAAAAGGAAACCTGTCTTATTAATTACTATTATTACTTGTCAGTATTTACACTTTGATAGAGTCTTACAGTTCTAATCATAAATCAAGCCCTGTGTTCTATATGCTGTAGAAATATATAGGTACTTAGCTATAAATTTGTCTGCTCTTGTTTTCCGAATAACACCAACAAAGTATTATGATTTTAGCTTAGCTTGGATTTAAGACAACAACAACAAAACAAACAAACAGACAGAAAACAATACTCCAGGTGCATCATTTCTATCTTTTGCATAAGAAGAAAGTAACAAAGAAGCATTCTTACTTATTCTTACTGATTCTTCACTCAGAGGGTGGTGAAGCACTGGAACAGCTTGCCCAGAGAAGACCAGTTTGGTCTTTCAAGATGAGGCCCTGTGCAACCTGATGTATTGGAAAGTATGCCCATGGTGGGGGGGTTAGAACTGGATGGTCTTTAAGGTCCCTTCCAACCCGAGCCATTCTATGATTACTTATATGTGAAATATAGTATGAAACATACTGTGTTATGTTACAGAACCATCCTTTCACTTGCTGTTTAGAAGCTATTCAGAGTCAAGCACAAGTCTTAATGGAGACTTACATAAGTCAGCTCAGTTACTTTCCCAAGTCCCTTGGTGTCATTGTGTGCACAGGACTCCAGTAACCAGTGGACTTGGAATTGATTCATGTTGATATCTAAATGGTTCAAAAAAAGAGGAGAAGACATAATTACACTTTCACCATTGAAAGTTCTCAATTTCATATATATATATATATATACACACACATATGTATATATATGAATATATATAGGAATTTTAAATATTCTAGAGTTGGTAATTCCTCACTTGTTCATAAGCACACATTAATAAAATGGAGAAAGTATTATACAGTTATGTAATTTAAGCCATATCAGCTAACATGTTGACTTTAAAATAGAGAATTAACATTTTCAGAAATGTAAGCATCTGTGTATGTGAGTATTAAAAATAATCTCAATGCTCCCCCTTCTGAATATCTTGTAAATGAACGGAATGACTTTGACTGTCATGACTGCCCATGACTGTTTATATTGTCAGAGCATTGCAACACTGCTGTCTGGCACTACTTGAGAAATCTGTGCCTGGAGGTATGTGGAAATACCTGCAAAATCCTGAGATTTGTCTTTTCAGAATGTATCACAAGACCTGTTTTGTATCTGCCGAAATAAAATTCTGTCTCTGACTCTTAGGAGTAATACCAAAGTCTTGAGTGACAAAACTTACAGCACTATGTTTTCAAACAGAAGCTTTCAAGCAACTTCCAGCTCTTCACTTTTTGAGAGCCCTACAAATAACTATAACCATAATAATTTATAGCTGTTTTTCTCAATACTGATTGCATAAGGAAGAAAACCAAAGAGCAATAAAGACTTAGACAAAAGAAGAAAAACTCAAAGTACAAATATATTCTTTTTTATTATTATTTTTTTTTTCTGGATTTAGTTCCCCTCTCAGTACAGAGGATGCAAAATTACGTGTCTGATATTATTAATTAACTTGGTTTGACATAGCCACTAATGCCAAGAGCCTGATTGTGGGTTCCAAGAGGGAAAACAAATATCTTTGCTGCCCTTAGGGCTGGTCTGGCATTAGACTGCTATGAGCAAGTTAGATGCAGAAGGGAAGGATTATAAATTAAAGAGAAAATAATTAGTGTCTGAAACTAGCTAAAATCGTATTCTAGTAAAAAAGACTGATGAGAAACCTCCTTGAAATAGATTTTTGTAGCACTTGTCTTCATAACATGTATGCTAATTTTTTGTATGTTTTCTTCAGAACTCCAAATGCTCTCAAAAAGAAGTGTATAAAGAAATAAATTGTTGCCTTGTGATTATTCCCTCTCACTTAGAAACAAATAAATACCTGGATGTGCTTTCACTTGCCTCTTGGTTGCTGGGCTTTTCCCATTTGATATGCCTCTTGGATGAAGACACAATCACAGTGCACTTGGAAGTAGGTTTCATCTGATTTTATCTGTTCCAGTTCACTCAATTATTGCCTATCACCTGCTTGTACCCCTCTCCTGGGATCTGAAAGTGTTGTGTGCTATATTAATCTGACTATATTAACACTGTGCAGCTTGTGCCAAATGACCATAGTGATTGCAATGATGAAATCTCTTATTGATTGCATATTATCTGATAATCAGAACTTATCATTTAAACTATCTGCATGTAAGGTAGACTGGTCTTTGTAAAGCTACAAAATACCAAGAATCAAGAGTTTACATCAACTCAGCACACAGATATATCAGTCCAGAGGTTCACTATGCCTTTTTCCAGAAACGTAATTAAATCAATTGTCATCCAAAATATTTGGTATTTTCAGCTTTTGGCACTGCAGAAAGCTTTTTGGTTCTATTGTAGCTCCACATCTATTTATTTTGTGAGCTTTTCAGCAGCTTCTTCTCTCTCACAGTTCTTGCCTTCCTTCCTAATTCACCTCTTGTGCATTAGCAAACCCTTAGTCACTCATTCATAAACAGCTGTGGTTCCAAATAACTTATCTGTTTGAGCTAGAAAACGAGGAAGAGGTTCAAAAAACTTTTTATGTCAATCTTGCTTCTCCTATTAACTTGATACTGTAAATATAGAATTAATGTTTTTAATAATGTTTTTAATAACCACAATTTCATATTTTTATATTTAAACAAAATGAACAAAGGAATCCTGGTATTCTCATAGCAACCTATATTGAAAAACAAACAAACAAACAAACAAACAAGATTTTCTTTATTTTGAGTCAATACATAACTCAAGTTATTTCAGGAAGGGTTTTGCATGCATATTCTTCATGAAGCTTGAGTAATATGGGTTGCAAAACTGAAACATAACAGAAAAATAGGTCCTATTTGGGACAGAAACTTTTCCAAAACTCAGGAAAAGTTGGACATTTTTTAATTAAATACAACTAGAGGCATGAAGAACTCAAAGTGTATATATATGAATGAAGTATGCACATTAAATGACGAGATTGCTTTAGAAATTTTTTTTCTTAAATTTTTTTTTTTATTAGAATGATGCAAGATGTATGGAATGATCTAAAAAGCCACCTAAGAGACTTCAATCAGAAAAAAAAAAATAAAAGAAAAAAAAAAGGAAAAAAAAAAAGAAAAAAAAAAAAAGAAAGATGAAAACACACATTTTTTTCCCGGAATTGCTTATAAAGTTTATGGCTCTCGAGTTTAGTATTTATGTAACTCATTCTCTGTTTACAGCACATGCAAAAGAAAAGCTTATCCTAGCCTTCTTTTCTCCTTCCATTGAGATCACCAATGTAACATTTTTAAGATTTTTCTTTTCAGCTGTCCATTAGAACTCAGCAACAGGTACGGGACAAACAGTTCAAGCTGCATCCTAGTTGAATGTCAGTCACTATCTCCAAAGCTAATGGTTGTGCATTAAGTCCAGATGAAGTCAATACACTGTAATTCACAGCTGTAACTTCTTCCAAAAAGTCATTTGAGTAGTTAATATTTACAGAATATCCAGTATCTACTGGGACTGATTTCTGGCAGTTTTATCACAAAGCTCTGCTAACCCTTCTAGAATGGGAACATATCACTGCAAAGAAATGGCAAAATCCTTCATTTCAGTTCTTAGATATTTCACATTTTTCTCTTATATATCACATTATAAAACCTTTTTTTTTTTTTTTTTTTTTTTTTTTTTTTTTTAATATAAAATCCATCTTCCTCTTAATAGTTAGGAGTTTTCTTGATTCTTCCAATTGGAAGTCTTTAGAAAGTTTGGTAACTCCCTTGTTCTTCTGATTAGAAAGCATGCCATTTAACACTAAAAAGACTCATCCACCAAGCACAAATTGCGAGCAATCATCTTTCCCAGAACTGAAAATATTTGCATAGAAACACGTGACTTGAAGGACTTTTAAGCATCTCTAAGCTTGCGAAGTTAGTCAATAGAATAGTCACTTAAGTAAGAACTCCTTAAAGAACTTTTTTACTGCAAGCAGATTACTCAAACAATTACTTCTGTTCTTTTGTTTGTACTTTTGTTCAATTATTTCTTTACAAAAAAAAAGAAAAAAAAGAAAAAAAAAAAAAAAAAGAAAGGCAAACCATAAAAATATTTTACATAAGTCACTTCAAGAAATCACCTAAAGTTACTGACATGGACATGATCTTTAGCTGCCCAAGCCAAAGAATTCTTGATGTTTCAGACAGCTGCACAGAACTAATCCTTTCAAAGAAATTAATAGCTAATGTTAATTATTTTTGCTATGATTTTTAAGGTGAATTTTCTGAAGTATAAAATGAGTTCCTAAACTAATAAAAACATTCCTATACGGGCATCACATGAGCATGTTCTTAAAATTCCACAAGTGCTTAGCTCTTTTCCTTCTAACTTTGTTGAACAGACATCTCATATCTCTAACTAGAAATGTAGTGATCTGGGCTTGCTTTAAAGCATGTTGAAAAGATGTCTGTTTTGATTCCCTCCCTCTTATGTTCCAACTAAAAATAGCCTTTATTTTCAAATGAATACACAAAGCTTTCACTATTTATGAAGATGTCCT
Source organism: Aythya ferina (assembly GCF_964211825.1). NCBI lineage: Eukaryota > Metazoa > Chordata > Aves > Anseriformes > Anatidae > Aythya > Aythya ferina. The sequence goes on from NC_140296.1 coordinate 75,888,177, forward strand.
TTGCCAAACTTACCTTCTTTCTCCCCCTCTGTAACCTAAACTCTTCTGTTCCATTCTAATAAAATAAATATATTTCAGATATATGTTTGAGGAAAGTGCACATTTATTATGTATCTTTTAAAAAAAAAATGTTAAAGCATCTCAAAATGTTATTAATGTCAATGAATTACAAGTCAATTAATAACAAGTACCTCAGTTTGACACTTTGAAAAGTTCTGGTTTCTATGCACAATTTAAACACTGTGTATCGAAAAGTTTGCTAAAAGTACTGCAACATATTCTGCATGACAGTTAATAGGAATGCCCTTGGCCTACATTTTACATCTGCTAGATCTCATAATCTCCAGACAGCACCTGAAGCTTTGAGATTCACTTAGAAAAATCACCCATCACAATGCCAGGTAATCCTGCAACTTTTCACAGCTGGATTTTCTGGTTTAAATGATTCTACATTTTCTGGAAAATACATTTCTGAAAAATAAACCAAATAAAATAAGTAATGTCTATTGCTCTTCTTTGCCAACACTTTCCACATATTTATCTTGCTATACATTTCCAGTAATGCCAGCGGTGTGAATAATTTCATCTAATGCGGTTTCTTTTTTCTGCCACGTTACTACAGACAGCTCCTTTCTTTGCCTCAAATACTTTTTTTCCACGTTGTATTTACTGCTCCTGAAGGGTGCCAACTTGACAGAAGGTTGCCAACTTGACAATCAAGAGGAGCTGAAGTCTGCTTTGTAGATAGAGAATCAGCATAAGCATGGGCAGAAGCAGCACTGAAGTTTGTTCATGCAGCCCAGCAACATCAATATCACAGCAACCTACTACCACTCTAGGAGACTAGGTACAAACATTTAAGAGGCATGTATTTCTTTGTATTCCTTTAATCTACAGCAAGTAAATTGCATCAGATTGTTTTGGGTACTGGGGTTAGCTGGGTCGCTGGTTGGCTGGAAGTCTTTAGGCAAAGCACTTCTTACCTCCCTACCTCTGCTCCATGCCTGTCAAGTGGTGATAATGGTAACAGTCTCTGCTGTAGAAGTGTTTCAGCCCTATAGTTCTATATTATTCTGTTTGATAGATGGCTGTTGAATGACGTGTGCCTGCAATTTGGTATAAAAATGCAAATTAATGCCAGCTGTGACAGTATTACTGTGTGGGCAACCAAATCACAGAAACTTACTAGAAAGAAAAATCAAATGGGAGTTGATGGAAAACAACATTTCAAAGCAGACTTGTTCAACAACAGCAGCTCAAATGAAGGCTTAATCGGAAGAAAAATGTTTGGCATTGGTAAACACACTAACATTGTCTTGGTTTCAGCTGGGATAATTCTATACCTCGTAAGTAGTATGGCACTGTGTTTTGGACTTGGGATGAGAACAATGCTGATAACACACCAATCTTTTAGATGTTGCAGAGCAGCATTTATACAGAGCCAAGGACTTTTCAGTTTCTTGTGCTGCCATGCCAGAAAGAAGGGTGTGGGTGCACAAGGAGCTAGGGGGACACAGCCAGGACAGCTGATCTAGGCTGGCCAAAGGGATGTCCCACACCAAATGACATCATGTAGAACAATAAAACTGGGGGGGTTGTCTGAGGTGGGTGCCACTGGTCAGGGACGAGCTGGGCTTTGGTCAGCGGATGATGATAAATTTCATTGTGCCTCACTTTGTATATTCTTTTATCATCATTATTATTATTATTTTCCCTTCTTTTTCTGCCTTATTAAACTGTCTTTATCTCAACCCGTGAGTTTTTTGCCCTTTTCTTCCAATTCTCTCCCTCATGCCACTGTGGCATGTAGTTAGTGAATGAATGGTTGTGAAATGCTTAGCTGCCTGTTGGGCCAAACCACAACATCTATTGCTGGAAAGCAACCGGATTTGAAATAATTATTAAGCAGTACCTGATAGGTTTCCCCATTAGAATTAAATATGGTGGAAGCAAGGAAGGAAGGAAGGAAGGAAGGAAAGAAGGGAGGGAGGGAGGGAGGATTTAAAGGTAGATTTAAAAGCTTTACCTGGCAGCACAAAAATATTAATTCAATAAAAATAGCATACATTCAAAAGTATTCCTGTAAATAAATGTTGTTTTGTTGTGTATTTCTTGTCATTACTTCAGGAAACTGACCCAATTCCCCACCCCCACCCCCAATTATAATTAACCTATTAACTGCATGTGCAAAATGGCTGTTATCAAAGTTTGGAAGATAATTTGCCATATGAAAACCTGCTACCTTCATTCCAACCTAACCTTCCTTCAAACAGAATGCCATAAATAGACTGTAGTTTCTGTGAAGCTATTCAGTAAGAAAATTACTGAAGGAATTGGTTTTGCATGTAGCTAAGCCCATGGATAAGCCCATCAGCTAAAGCTGATGCTTCATACACTACAACTGCAATGATTACTTGTGACTGGCCACATGTTTTTTGTTTCTTTTCTCTTACTGCGGGGTTGATCTTACCAGCTTCTGAGCACTCTGGCCCTGATTCAACAAAGCACTTAAGCATAGTAACAGTTGTGTTGACTTCAATAGTTAAGAGTAGCTAATGGATAAGGCCAGAAAGTTTAGTATCCAACAAGATCAAGACATTAATGACCATACAAACTATGGTCAAAATATGGTCTTGAACATGTCTTTAATTGTTTTAGATTAATAGCAAGTAGGATATATAGCAAGTAGTTTCCTTTCTGGATTGCATGCCTTGCAGCATTACTGCTCTAAAAATTGACTATAGCAAAGTTTAATCAGACTGGGTAAAGATTTTATATTTAATATTATAGCCCAGGGTAGAGTCAGCTCGGGGCACATGAAGCATGTCTCAATATTGACCAGCTTGATTGTTTCTAGGGCAAAGTTATAGCAGGAGCTTTGCATAAATACTTTGTCAAATAATATACCACCCAGGACAAAAATATTTATTTTGTATTAAATAGTGTAGCTCTGCTATGGTAAACAGCGAAATAGTGAAATTTATGTCTTACATAAAGAAAAATATTTTATCATCTCTGAAATGCCTGAAGCTGTGTACAGGTCAAAGACTTCTTGAAGAAATAGGAATAGGTTGTTCCTGCCCTATAGTTTCTCAGTATGCAACCCTTGATGCACCTTTGCAGGTGTGGATATAATACAGTACAACACTGCTTCTAAGCCACCATTCTCACACAAGCATGAATGGCAGCATAATTTTCCCATATTTCCACACCAAGAACTATTATGCCAATATTTGAGATAGAATATTATGAATTGTCTTCTGCTCTCTCAGCCCTTCATTCATCTGTTTATCAGGCCACCATTCTCCATGGAAACACAAAATTATAAAATTCACCAGCTTTCATAAACAGTTTTTCTGATAAAAACCAATTGGTGGAAAGGTCCTGAAAAAATATGTAGGAAAGGCATAAATTTGGAAAAAAAATCAACTGAATAAATGAAGCACTGTTATTTACTACTAGATGCTTCACTTTTGAAGACATGATTAGTATAAAGTGATCCACTTGGTAATTATTACTCTCGACAGTGTCATGCTGTAATAACAGTATGACTGAAAAATGGTTTGAGAGAGAGTACTTCAGTGTACGGCAGAGAAGCAAAATATGATCTCAGCAATATTTGATCATAACAGTTATTTCTTCAATATTGGTTTACAAGCTGTTCTATTCCTCTATGAGTCATGGAGTTTCTCATCAACATTTGAAATTTGAGGCTAATGACAGGACAAGAAATAATGATGGAATAGTAAGTTTATATTTTATATATTTTTTTTATATTTTATATTTTACCTATGCTACTTAAGTGAGCTGCCAGTCTTAGGATAGGTAGGTCAACACAATGTATCACAGAATCACAGAATCATCTAGGTTGGAAGAGACCAAGCTAATGTGTTTTCCCCTGTAAAAAGCTATGATGTTGATGTGCTCTGTCTCTGGAATTTTAGCCAAGTTTTCTTAGAAGACTGAAACGAAAACTACTCTGGCACTTTAGCTGCCTGTGTATTGATTCACCCAGTGGTAGAAAAAAAATCAAAAATGCCAAATGTTTGGTTATGAAATGCATGGTGTTCATGACACCTGAGAACAATAACTTTTTAATGATCACCTATTCAAGCAGTATGATTAAAATAAACACCAACCCCCTCAGCTGATATTTAAACTACATTCAATAAACAGTTCTTAACAAGGCAAATGATATTGTTTCCAACTTTTACATGGAACATGAGCAGCATTGTTTAAATTGCAAATATTCCGTTTCTCACATTATTCAATTTAAAACAAACATTCTTTCTACAGAATACACTCTTTGCATAACACAACAATAATCCTTTCCAAAAATTATATTAAAAATTACTATATAATTTAGGGGTGGGTCTGAGCCACAGTGTTTGTTTCCGTATCTAGGTTTACGATTTAAAGGTTCAAGGTTTAAGGATGTTTGTATTAAAGGATTTAAGTCTGGAATCACCTCTAAACCAGATTATCTCTACTGCCACTCCCTTTCCCACACACAACACCCTATATAAAGTTAGTTCAACAGTATTTTTTTCTGGTTTTCTATTACAGGGAAATTTGCCTTGTGTAAACTCCAAGTCTCGTAATAGCTGCTTGAATCCTGAATAGAAGCACCATACAAACCTTCACATATATTTAAGCATACAAAAATAGAATTTATTGAAAAAAAAATATAAATAAGTCCAAGGCTAATTATGAGCATTCTGTCACTAAGGTTAGCCTTCTGTGTAACATTGTCAAATCTTGACCTTAATGTAAGTGGGGAGGCTATAGTGAGGGTAGGGAATCTGGGAATTCTTCCCATTTCCAGAGTCCAGGTATACAGCCAGCTTAACTACTCAGTGGGAGAAGATGCAGAGATGCACCTGCTACTCCCTTCTCTCTCATACCTCATGGACGGAAAAAAATTGACAGTACATGTACATGTACAATGCATGCAAAATGCTCCAACAAGTTCTTAAACTGGCCATTCATGGTGTGCATCATGGCATGCCACACCAGGAACTCAGGTATGCTGAGAGCACTTACAGATGGTTATTACACCACAGTTGATGAAAGGTATCCTGATAACCTGCAGTACCTCAGGATCTTTTAATTCACAGTAGGAATGGTAGGATTGCTTCACGTATGATTGTGTAAGGATGTAAGTCAAAGCTTTAACTGGAAATGACTGTGTAAGGATGTAAGGCAAAGCTTTTACTGGAAATGACCTAGTAATACAGTTTGGGAATACTGCTTTTGAAAATATATTTTTCAGTTATTAAGGTTAAGAATAAAAACAGGACTTTCAACCTCCTAAATCAAAATGAATATATTTTCACAATTACTTATAAGCGTTCTGGAGTGAGGGCTTGTGAACAGCACACACTATGTACATTTTAAAATGACACAATGTGTGAATTAACCAGACAACGTGTTAGAACTAGTTTAGTGAATATTTTTGGTGTAAGTAGTCCAGTACAGCCATAGTCTGTCTTCAGCAGGTATCAGTGGCGATCTGCTAAGCAAAATAAGCCTTCTGTGCTGCTTTTGCTCTGGTACCACAGTAGGTAGTTCTGATTTGGCTTCTCTTATTTGATTTCCTGGCAGGCTTTGAAAAATTTCCAATTACATTCCTGTGACTAATCATTGGAGAAACTTGCCTCTAAATCTCTCATATCGAGACCTTTAACCACCTACCCTGAAAGGTATGGAGGTTTGGAAGCAAGTAAAAGGCAGTCATTTGAGGTTTCTGTTGTGTCTGTGGAAACATGAAGAAAGGCAGTAAACTGTGATATTAAAAAACCTCCCCAACATTGTCTCATTTCCAGTGGAGATGCCCCTGAGACTGCTGCTATTGTAAATGTGATCTTAAAGTTGCATACTATTTGAGAAGTTGCACATTTATCTGCTTCACTAATTGTATTATTTGTTGATTTTTTGTGACTCCTACCAGCAACATTTTAAGTACTGTTGGCTCTTCACATTTAGACATAAACCAAATGCAAACCATATAGTTTAAGCCCTGTAGTCAGTTCATAAAGTATAATGTAAATGTAAGTGGAGATGGTCAGATGCTCCTGCTTTCACTCTCTTCTAGGAGGCAAAAAGAAAGAGATTTTAAAAATCAGCAGTGAGATAACAAAAAGTTTATTCCTGGAATTAGATTAGGCCTATGTGAGGCAAAGTTAAGAAGGAGTACGAAACACAGAAGAATACTTCTGACAGGCTATTCTTTTAACTCTGGAACAACTTCCCACTACAGTTATAGCTGATAGCATTACAGAATCACAGAATCATCTAGGTTAGAAGAGACCTCCAAGATCGTAAATTCTGACCTAACACTAACAAGTCCTCCCCTAAACCATATCACTAAGCTCTAATCTAAACGTCTTTTAAAGACCTCCAGGGATGGTGACTCAACCACTTCCCTGGGTAGCCCATTCCAATGCCTAACAACCCTTTCATAAAGAAGTTCTTCCTAATACCCAATGTAAACCTCCCCTGGCACAACTTCAGCCCATTCCTCCTCGTCCTGTCACCAGGCACGTGGGAGAATAGACCAACCCCCACCTCACTACAGCCTCATTTAAGGTACCTGTAGAGTGCGATAAGGTCGCCCCTGAGCCTCCTCATCTCCAGGCAACAACCCCAGCTCCTTCAGCCACTCCTTGTAAGACTTGTTCTCCAGACCCCTCACCAGCTTTGTTGCCCTTCTCTGGGCTCACTCGAGCACCTCCATGTCCTTCTTGTAGTGAGGAGCCCAAAACTGAACACAGTACTCGAGGTGCGGCCTCACCAGAGCACAGGGGGACAATCACTTCCCTAGATCTGCTGGCCACACTGCCTCTTATGCAAGGATGCTGTTGGCCTTCTTGGCCACCTGAGCACACTGTTGGCTCATATTCAGTCGACTATCAACCAATACTCCTTTCTAACCACTCATCTCCCAGCCTGTAGTGTTGCTTGTTGTGCCCCAATTGCAGGATCTGGCACTTGGACTTGTTGAACCTCATATGGTCCAGCTTCACCAGAAGGAATGCTGGGGAAGCCCATAGGATACAGGTATCTGAATCAGCTTTAGCACATGTGGAAAAGTAAAATTATGCGATGTCTCCTGGTGAATTTCTGAAGTTGATCTAGTCAAAGATTGCTGTGCTTGGGGCCAACTTTACCAATTAAATCCCTAAATACCATTGAACATTATGTATACTCCCACAATCAACCTCTGCTGAGCCAATATATTTGCATGGAAACACAAGATAAATACATTGCTGTGTATGTCACTATAATTAACAGTAAGATCTTCTTTTTGAAAGAACCATCTGCACTACAGCGATACCTTCAAGTACAAATATTTTACTGCTTAAGTATCTATGATTAGGAGATGGCCAGCTGTTCAAACACTGATCTTGCAAAGCAACGGTTAGTACCAAACTAAGTAATTCCTTAGTGTCAAGAAACTACTATTGAATTATTTAAAATAACAACTAGAAACTCCAACTGTCATTGAAGGGTTTCATTAATTTCAATGGTATTAGTTGCGTGAGAAAGGACCACAGGATAATGTTGGGAAAGCTTTCAATTATTTTAAAACCTGCCATATGAAATACCTTATTGCAAGCAGAGAGCACATACAGTCACTTCATTTATCTCCCTGAACTAAGTGAAAGTTAATTTTGTTTTCCTAAGATCTGGTTTTAAAAGCATTTGTGGCAGCTTTCTATTTGCTTTGCCTTGCCTTGCATTTTATTCTTCTCTGTAATTTAATTCATTATTCTCGTTTGGTTGATTTATCAGACAATGGAGGATTCTTTGCCTCTCCCTGTTTTAAGTGTTCTTTTTTTTTTTTTTTCTGCTTTAGCATTTACCAGAACAAAGAAAGAAGCCTGAAGCCAAGTCTTAATGCATTTTAAATATTTGTCTTTTTAAGCAAAACAAGGGGCATATATATTGATTTTAAATATCTAGAAGTACTTTAAAAGTTTTATTTAAACAGGGGGACATAAATGCACATAGACTTCATTAAAAGACAAGTGAAGGGATCTAAAGCTTTACTTGAACAAAGACAGTTACCTTATACTCAAATAACAAACACTGATAAAATGGTAGGAAAGACAGTGTGCTGGGTTAGAAAATATTATTGTAATATGTTGAAAAGAATCATACTAAATTACATTCTAATATTTCCATGTATGGGAGTTACTGCAGCAAGTGATGAGAATTGCAGAAGTAACTTCATAAATCACACAGAATCACAGAATTTCTAGGTTGGAAGAGACCTCAAGACCATCGAGTCCAACCTCTGACCTAACGCTAGCAGTCCCCACTAAACCATATAAAGAACTGCTGTGGAACAAAGTAAATATAAAATTATCTTTATTTTTGCACTTTCAGCCTTGATTAATGCAGAAGATACTGAGGATCTTAATAATTAAGTAGCTAATTCTTTTAAGTAGGTGTTTCAGAGTGCATCGGTTCTTGGTAACAGATGGTACTTTGTGAATCCAGCACCAAGGAGTTAAACATGAGCTGTTTAAGTTGGTTCCACTACTTGACATAAATAGCACATAATTTCTAATTTCACACAGTCAAGATGGCCAAAAAATCTGGCCACAAGCAAGTTCCTCTTTTCATTTACAAAAGCAGAATTCATGCTGCTTAAGGAATGTACCGTGTTTCTCTAATCCCAGGCCTAAATCAGAGGCAACAAGTGAAAGACATTTTCTTCTTTCAGAAAGAAGCCATTGTATTAATTTAATTACAATACACTTTTGTGATGACTGTCTGGCAAAATTATGTGCATTTGCTAAGCACCTTGTACTGCTTGAAGTGTGCAGTTACTCTTACTAGCATACCTCCTGATGAAAAGATATTATTACTATCATACTGAAGCATTCAAGCTGATTATTTCCAAGTTGTGTTTTTTGTTTGTTTGTTTGCTTGCTTGCTTGTTTTTAATGTAAAGTATAGAACCTACATTCCATTCATGCCTCATGCTTACTGAAGCTAATGGGACTTAAGAAATGACACTTGAAGAACTGGCCTAGATAGGTCTTTCCAGCTACCAAACTGTGGCACATTATGATATATAAATATGGAAATAGGATCTTCCACTTAGACTTCAACTCAACCACTGTATTCAGTTCTGAGTACTGATAAGCAATCACTTTACTGCATAATAAAGCTACTTTGGTAATAGTTTGCAACATCCCCTCTATTTCATGATATCAGCCAGATTAATTCTATTCAGAGGGACATAAAAACAAGAGCCTTGATGTCATCATTGTGTTCTCTCACTGGCTTACTAGAGGCACATCTGCAAATGACACCAAGGAATACATCTTCTTTGTAGTAATGGCAGAACTACCTTTGAATGTCTAGAGACACCACCATGCCTTCTTGAGATCTGAAGTAGCACTGCAATAAACTGTTAGGTGGCTTCTGCAGCCTGGTATTCATAAAGGACAAATTCCCTGTCATTCAGAAAACCATAACAACATCTGTTATAGGGCCTCACAAATAGGGCTGAACAACTTGATTTAACTTCAAAGTTAGTTCTACTTTGAGCAGATGGTTGGACCAGATGACCTCCAGAGGTCCCTTCCAACCCAAATTATTCCATGATTATATTCTGTCCTTTTTTAGACAAAGCAAAATGCTTCAAATTCAAAACAATTTCAAAGCTAGCAAATGGAACAATGAAAATAAAGAAATAATACAAAACAACCTTAGTATTGTATTTTCTAAGTGGTATGAGACAGCAAGGTATGAGACAAATACCTTCTGATTTTTTTCTGTAATTTGTGATGCACTCTGATATTAACAAGCAGTACAAAACTCTTCTGTAGAGCCATCTTGGTTTTGGACAGAATTCCATAAAAATACATATTCTTAAGTCTAACAACAATAAGCAGTTATTACTATAGAAAATTAGTTGACATTGCTCTTACAAAGTGAAACCCTTCTGTTTTAGTAATCGTTAAGTTTTTGTTGCAGTTAAAAGACACTTTATATCAATCTATCAAACTGGTTTAAATATCTTCATCTTAAAGAACTCCAAAATCTAAACAACATATTTATAACTTCACCACTGCAACCATCTCTGGTTAGTACCACGAAGTCTATTGCATAAAGTACTAAAAACCTTGAAAAACAAATTAGACGAAGCAGGTGGCTATAAACAGTTGAAATCTTACTGAACTTACAAATGTCAAAAACATTCAAGCTTCAGTCTTGTATTTCTTGAATTATTTCTTATGAGAACTCAACATTATCAATCTACACATTTCACATGGTTTCATGATATTTTATTAATTGCTGTTTATTTAAAAGTCATACATCCTAATTCAGGACTACACAATGGCTGCATTTTTGGAAGAAAAAAAAAAAAAAGGGACACAAAACGATCATCAAGTCCAACTCCTCACTCCACACGGGAGCACCTAAAAATTAAAGCATGTTTCTAAGAGCATTGTCCAAATGCCTCTTGAACTCTGTCAGGCTTTGTGCCATGGCCACTATCCTGGGGATCCTGTTCTAGTGCCCAATCTCTTTTGTAGCAAACTACAAAATAATGAGAACAGTAAAGCAATCAGTAGGGACTCCTGCTTTCACCAGTCATGTAGAAGACAGAGGTCAGTTCCTTGTCAGGAAGGATTTGAACTTTTATTGCCTATCTGCAATGAAAATAACCTAGACATGAGGCTGTAGAGTAGGCTGAGGTAAATTATCTGTATTCCCTATTATAGTTGCTGCATTCTTATACCTCCTACAAATCCTTAAAGATGACTTGAAACAGTACAGTTCATAAAAGAGAAAAAAATGTGGTACAGTTCCAAACTCAGTTGGCTCCAGTAACTGCTGTCTTTCATAATGACAAGACACAGCTAATATGTTCCTCCTGCTGTGTTCGCAAGCACAGTGAAAAAAATCTTGCTCCTGCAGTACATTGTCATTAGTAAATTTGCAATAGGTACCTCATCCATGCACTACCTAATCTCCAAACTCCTATAAGAGCTCATAGAAGCTGCTAGTTTCTCAGGAGGAGGTAACTGGCTATATTTCAGTTCCACATGAGACAAAGGCTCCTGATGAGTTACTGCATATGCTGTCACTCAGAACAAATATATTTTTGTTAAAAAAAAAAAAAAAAGCAACAAACTTCCATATTCTGTCCCTCTTCCATACCTTTGCTATCACAGCTCATTACATAAGAAAAATGAAGATATCTTCTACTGTATGGCTGAGGCATAAACCTAAACACTCAAAACCACGTGACAGCTTACTTCCACCACATGACAAAAATGGATGTCTCGATGTCCCCCTGATATAATTGAAGGTACACAGATTCATACAAAAATCTATACAGTCAGCAGCTATGACTAGCCCATCTCTTGAATGCAAGTAAAAGTGACAGCAAGCAAATCCATGTCATTTCTAAAAGATGCGTGTTGTATCTGTCTTTGATGATCACCAGTAGTGGAGATTCTGCTGGTTTCAAAACCATTTATTTTAAAACAATAAAATATTTCTTAACTGGTCATGAAAACTACTATACATGTAAGGTGAGTTTCACTAGAGGTGGTGGCACTTTGGTCATATGATGTACCACCTTCCTTCTGGAAACAGGCTAGAGGGAGAAGAGCCACAAATGGATGAGTTACTTCACAAGGATGAATATCTTTCAACTGTGAGTTGACCCTCCCATCTGTGGGACTGTGGGAGACATAATATCCCCATCTTTGAATCTTGTCTTGTCTTTTTTTTTTTTTTAGTTCAAACGGCTCAGAATTGAACCTAAGTTCCCAGAGAGAAGTAGAGAAGTGAGGCATTTCCAGGCCTTCTACAAACAAGTTGTCTGGTCTGAACTGGTCATTTAAGGCACCCTCTGTACTGAGAAAGGAACACAGGCAATTCTAGAGCATGATTTAGCAGTTGTGTGGGATGAGTTACCTCAGAAGTCATGTTTTTCTGACTACAGAAGCAGCTCAACAACTAGTTGACAACTCACTTACAAAAGGTTAAATTTTAAGGTGACCAATCCAAAGCTCAAAATATATAAACTCACTTTTGATAACCAAAATAATATTATTATGTAAACTTACCATTAATTATTAAAAATGCCTCAATTTTTATTTAAGCTTAAAATTATCTTACCTTTCCATAAAGTTACACTAAAATAAAGTTTTAATGGGGAAAGCTAAACAAAACAAAACAAAACAAAACAAAACAAACAAAAAAACCTTAAAATGTGTATGTAGTTGGTCTGAGCCGAAGCTTGCAGATTTAATGGAGGAATAAATATATGATTTGCCAGAATGCGAGAGAAGTAGACATTTAAACAGGTAGGCAGTTTTTAAGAAGCAAATGATACCTCTCATAATCCACACCACCCAGTGTGACATACTCTTACTGTAATATGGAGTAACTGAATGGCCTTTCTCCAATCAGTGTGATGCTGCATAACCTATGGAGGATGGGTGTTGGATTTGACTTTGAATGACTGTATATTATACCAATGTTCTACAACTCTGAGACACTTTATGAGACTTCTTCCTTAGAAAAATAGTGAAACAAAAATTGGACAAACCTGTTCTCTTCCAATAAACTTTAACCTGAAGTTGATTGTCCTGATAGAAAGGAGCTCCAATTTTAAGAAAACGAGTTGTTTTCCTTCTTTGAAATGTTGGGTAAGGATCTACCAGTCCTTTCTGGGGTTTCCCAGCAGATGTCTGCTCATCTGCAGTACATAAAAAAATTAAGAAATTATTTATTTTAATACAGTGACATCTAATGACCATATTAACAACGTTCAAATTCAGAGAAAAAAAAATCTTATTTCAATATCTTACCTAAACAAAATTATTATAACTTTGAAGAGCAAAGTTCATAATGGTTGAAAAATATATAATTTGTTTGAAATTCTGTAAAGATATTTTAGAGAGAAAAAAAGGTAAAGATATTTTAATATGAAAATGCTCTCTAACTTTTTAAAGGAATCATAAGTAAAGGAAGCGAATTTATAGCCCCAGGAACAAAAAATGTTAACACTGTGACTTTTTAAACAAGCATGGTATCTAGCTGTACTTCTGTATAATCATTCATGGTCTTTATATTTGCACAGTATTTGAATATACACAAAACCTGAGGATGGGATTGAGTGTAACCCACAGAGGCTACATGTGGTTATTACATCAAAGTAAATACAGTCCTTTGGTATGCTATATGAGAACACTATGGTCAGATTAAAGATCTTTCTTGCCCACTTTCCTATCTCCAACAGTGAACAGTGAATGCTTAGGAAAACATTGTAAGAGCAGAATGAACTTTGAGCTATTCCCTCTGTGTATGTGCCTAGCTTCCAACAAGCAATGGTAACACGAAGTCCTTCATCAAGTATTTCATCTAGCAACAGTTTGTGAACATATAGCAGGATTGTCAGTATTTAGAATAATTGAGTATTCCTAGATATTTTCAATTTAAGAGTTGGTAGTGCTGATTCAAACTACATTTAATTATACACTTTCAGATGTATCAATTCTGACTGAGGACAGTATTTGCATCAGATTAACAAAAAACAAAACAAAACAAAAAACTGTATTTAATTCTATACTACAGTTCAATAAAAAGCAGAGATTCTGATGATTAGGAAGTTGTGAATTATTAACTACATACTTGAGAGAAAAAGGGAAAGACTCAAGTTTCAACAATAATTGTGAATAATATGTAAACTTGAATATTTTGCCCAATATATAGCTTCAGCTAAAACCCTAATTGTTTTCTGGAAAAAATACATTTTTTCAATCCTTTTTTTTGATCTGATATATTTTTACATTTTCTTTGCTTCTTTTAAATCAGTGCAAACCTACCAAATGTATGCAAGTTCTTTCTCAAGGTAACCATAGCGTTTATGTTATCTGAAAGAAAATCACAAAGTGATAGAGTAAAATACAAACTTGAATCTATTAGGTATATATCAATTTAAAGAATTTTAATTTTATTAAATTTATACTTTGCTGTTCTCTCTCTACTGCACTTCAATATATATGTGTGTGCATAAATATATATATATACACATGCACTGCATATACTGATCAAGAGAGAAAATTTTGCAGCATTTCCCAGAAGTGAAGCATATATGTGAGACAACATACATGTATATGTGTGGGGATAACACCAGAGGGCCAGGGGCAAAGCTCACAGAGGTCTGTAGGATTAAATTACTTCAGTGGGTTATGGACTGATTCTATTCTGATGACATGGACACCTAAAAAAAGACCTTAATTCCTCAGAGAGTTGAGTAACTGACAGTGGAACTTCAGCAAAATTGGAACGGTGCTTCTGGAGCTACTTCCCAAAAGCCACAGAAGTCCCCAAGTAATGAGGAAGTATGAATGTCCTGTCCTAGATAATATTTCAGGCAATTTATTTTACAGATTTCTCCATCTGTTTCTGAGTATTCTTGCAAATACCTCAAGCAGAAGTAGCTCTAATTAATTTTAGTGAGACTCAGAAGATGAATTCAGATATATTTGCATTACCTCTAGAGGTAGATTTTATTTGTTTTTAGATATAAACCGTAATGTAGCCATTCTTAGAAAAGGTCCAAAAAGGTCCACACACACTTCTCAGCAGAGTGCTCAATCACACTAAAAAGTGTGATATAACTGGTTTTGACCGAAAGAATGTTGAACTCAGCTTTAATAGGAAGGATGTTCAGATTTATCTATCAACTTATAGACATATATTTGTCTATAAACATATAAACTTTACACTTTAGCCTGCAGAAGCAAAGGCTCCAGGGAGATCTTATAGTAACTTTCCAATACCTAAAGGGGGCCTGCAAGAAAGCTGGAGAGGGACTTTTTATCAGGGAGGGTAGTGATAGGACAAGGTGTAATGGCTTTAAGGTAGAAGAGGGTAGATTTAGATTAGATATAAGGAAGAAATTCTTTACTCTGAGAGTGGTGAGACCCAGGTTGCCCAGAGAAGCTGTGGGTGTTCCTTTCCTGGAAGTGCTTAAAGCCAGGTTGGATGGGGCTTTGAGCAACCTAATTTAGTGGGAGATGTCCCTGCCCATGGCAGGATGGTTGGAAATACATGACCTTTAAGGTCTCTGCCAATCCAAGCCATCCTGTGATTCCATGATTTTATGATTGATTTTTGAAGTACCTTCCTGTAAAACAAATTTGGTTTGGTATAATTCTCACAGGCACTGATTTGGCCCAAATAGGTAGTGAAAATGAGCTTAGCAGGGGGGAAAAAGGAGATCTTTAGGTCTGTTTTATCTTCTTGGTACGTTAAAATGTGAAACTGCTGTAGTAGGAGGAGGTCTGTTATAGTTAAAAACTACTTTAAAATATTTCATACATATCCAAACAGAATATGTTTGCAGAAGGGTCCAGCAAAAATACAGATTGATTAGTTAGGGTGAGAGTACTTAGGGTAACAGCAACATTACGAAAATGGTGCCAAATAAAGTTTAAATTTTGATTGTACTTTAAAATAAAAATGTAAATGGATAGAAAATGAAACAATCAGGAAAGGATGTTTAAAATGATATCTCTAACACCTTTTAATCAGAATTTTGCTGCATTGTATATTGTATATACATTGGCAGTTGGGACTCAGTATTGTATTGCGATTATGAAAACATTTAACTAAGACTCAGTTTACTGTTAGATTCAGATATGATTTTAAATTATATTTTATAGTAAAATGAGAGAAAGAGTTTCAACAGCTTGCTCAATGTCTTTTTTGGCTATGTATGCATAATAATGGCACCCGGGATTCTTTCCCAGTTACTAGAACAAAGCCCAGCACAGCACAGCGCTGCCTCAGTGTGTGAGGTTTTAAAGAAGATCTTAAAAATAAATATCCTGTTGAAATTAAAAATAAAATATCCTGTTGAAATTAAAAATAAATATCCTGTTGAAATTAAAATCTCAAGATTTTAATTAAAAAAAAAATAATTTAATTAAAATTAAAATCTTGAGATTTTAATTTCAATTTTGGTCCTATGTGTTTAATAATTTCTTGAGAATTCATTTCTTATCAGGCATGAACAATTTAGATTCCCTAATAGAAGAGTCAGTGTTTTATATCAATTCATAGCAGATATGTATTGGAGTGGTCCAAGAATCTGATTTCATGGGCTAGTCAAAACAATCAGGATTTTGAAAAGGATTGCAAGCTACAACTGCCTAGTTAAGATAAAGACACAGAAATGGATTTATTCCAGCGACTAAGGAATATAGTTAGTATTTATAACTATAATGTATTTTAAAAATATTAACATCACAGTGATGCACATGCTTCCATTTTCATTGTAGTTGTTTACTTCAGGTGAGCAGGAGCTAAGACAAAGTATTAGGTGAAAACTATGATCAGTTTTTAGATAAGAAATTTAACATCAAAAGGTTACTCAACTTGATCAAGACAAGATCACTTTGCTATCAAACAGCCAGCTTTAAGAGAATTATTTCCTTTCACTTGAGAAACCATTACACAAATCATTCAAAATCCAAATAAAGAAGAGAGAAAGTACTCAGGTGTCTGAATACTCACTATTATTCCTGGTGTCCTGCGTTGTGCTAAAATGGAGAGAAACCTTAGCACTTTTAAGGCGTATCTGACCCCAGCGTGTTACTGCCTGTAGTTCTACATTGTAGTTGCTGTTGGGTTGGAGTCCCTCCAGGACCACATAATTCTGGGGCTATAACAGGGGAGAATAAATATACAGAGCAGTTATAGTATTACTGAAACACAAGCTCTTATTAAAAGCAGGCCTGTTATCTTGGGCTCGCTACTCTTTTGAAATTAGAAAAGAAAACTCATACATGTATATAAATTTCAGCAGAACAAAATTTTCTTTCTTTAAAATAACATTTTACTGAACTCTATTTTTGTGTGTCATTATAAAAGAACTAATAAAGGACTAACTTACTTTCCTGGTGTTTACAAAATTTTGTCAATTCCTTGGCAAATGCAGACACGTACTCTTTAAGTCAAAATTAAAGGTGTTTATACATATATGTAAGTATATATATGTATAACTTTTTTTTTCTTGTGTCTAAATTATTTTAGCCAAAGACATTTAAGCTCTTTTCTCCATGATTTCTACATTAGAAAATCATTGACAACTTGGTCTAGAGAGAGCTAGTCCGAAGACAGATAGAATGCAAGATTCAGTACATTTGTCAATATTTTCTATAAAACATTTTCTACAAAAATAAAAAGATAAAGAAACAGGCATCTAAAAAAACCTCCTTATTAACAAGGATTCTTTTCATCTACAGAGTGATAAATGGAAAAGAAAAAAATGAAGTTTCTATTGTCATGGAAGTGTACATGAGTAGGATTAATCAATCCTACATGAGCAGGTTTATCATTCTCTGGTTAATAACCTATAAATTAAGTCCCATAATATTGTAAAGAACTTCACAGTATTCACAAGGCTTCACAGTATTCTTGCATTCTTAAATACATTTTTAGTATTTATAAAAATCCTCTTCTAGCCCATGTCACAGACAGAATACATTACTCCATGTTTTCATTAGAATTCTTTGTGCCTCTAAAGTTTCACAGTCAATCCAGAGTGAAGAGGACAACTATGCACTGCCACAGTTCAGGAATTGTCAAAAGCATTTTGTTTCAATTATGTTTACTTGTTTTGTGTTATTTATTATTGACTACAACTCTTGATTAATGGCATTGATTTCTAAATACTGAAGCAAAAAATATTTGAATGTCTACCTAGAATCACCTAGAAATCTTTATAAAATGGTTTTGACTAGGCTACATTTGAACTAGACCATACCTGAATATAAAAATTGAGAAAAAAATCTTCAACGTTCTTCAAAAAAAGAGATTTTTCCACCGTGTTTCACATTATTTACAGTTTCAGTTTTTAGACTGAAGAGTTTCTGTAATGTTCAAAGGACCATTGGCCAGCAATAGCTTCAGAAGTATCCTGTGGGGGTAGTCTGAATCTCATTAGTGTACAGTTTCATGTGATGCTGCAGAAGAAGTACACTGGGCCAGGAGTAGTATGAAAGGTATTCTAAGAGCCTGTCTTTTCTCTTAGATATGTCTTAGATCTTCTGGATTTCCTTCTGTACAAGGCCAGAACTTTGTCATAATTACTTAATATTGTTTATTGGATGTTTTAACATTTTGAAGGTCTTATTTAACATTTTTTAACATTTAATAATATTTAATTATTAATTAACAAATTTAACAATTTGAAGGTCTCTAGCCAATGGCAGCTTTCCTGAGAAACACAAAATGTTCTACCTAGCAGAATCCAAATCTACTCCTTGCTAAAGTGATTTCTTAAAAGTACCACAGAGGTCTAAGAAAAATAAAAATAAAAATAAAAATATTAAAACTCCATATTATTTCCTATTATGGTTAAATTTCCTTTTCCCTCCTTCCCAATGTAAAGCTCGTGATGATGGCTACAGTCTCCAGACCCTGATCCCTGTCCATTCCCATGAAAAGAGGTGGGTTCACCATGCTCACGTCAGTGGATCTGGCTATATCCAGTCCGCTGTAAATGAACTCAGAATAATGTCTTAATTGCTCTCATTTTTCTCAGGATTTGGTGCCTGAGGGACAGAGAGGGAACTATAACCCTACAGCTGTCATTCATAACAGTGTAAACAGGCAACAATAGCCAAAACACAGGGTGAACACAGACATGGAAACAAATGCTCACAATGCATTAATAAAAGTTAGTTCAGATAATTAAGTCCAGTCTGTTATTTGTGATACATTTGTATTCCTATTACCTACTTTAAGATACTATACAACATGCTTAAGGATATGACAGAAGATAGTTTTCTAGTAAAGCAATATTTGATGTGCATCAAAAAAAATCACAGGAATTTACTGCTATGGAAATATGTCAGATCTCTGGTACAACAGAGTACTTAAACGTCATTTTGATTTGTTTTGTTTGGACCTATAATAATTATTTAATATTTACTCTATATGATAGTGTCCCAAGTTTTATTTGCATATTGAAATAATGCAACAGATGATGCTACACTTTTGAAATAAAACAACACTGTATCTTTCAGAAGAACAGTAAAATAAGCCTCACTATAGAGAACAAACAGCACTTTACTTTCTGTTTCTCTCTCCCACAAAATCTTGTAATACTTCGTCTGTATTTTAAGGTAGAAGTCTACTTCTCACCTTGAGTTCAGTGAAGCATAGAGACTGAGAAATCAAAATTGTCTATGGGATTGGTGATCTTAAAAATTAAGGCAATTTTCTCTTCTGTTGAAATCATTACAATTTATCATATTTTGATTCTTCTAATCTATTTATTTTATGCCAGAAATGTTTGAACATTCCAAAATTAACACACACCCATATTTCCGTCTCATTTGCTGTTTTCCTTCTTACCCCATCAGTAATCTTCCTTCTCTTTTTTTTAGCTGGGATCACATATTTGCTATACGTCCAGCTCCAGAAGACTTTGTAGTGGTGCACTGGGATATCGGGTTCTTCTGGAAGATCCCAAGTAATCATTACATTTATACTTCCATCATTGTTTGCACTGATATTGGCAATTCTGATATTAGATGGAGCTGGTGGAGCAGACGGATCTGCAATAAAAAAAAATAATCAAAAAATCATCTTCAGTAAGGTAAAGATCATATTCATCTTATGTATCTACTAGCTATACACAAGCTGTGTTAAACATTCTTGTTACACTTATGAAAATTCAGTCAAAAAATTCCCATAAGTGAGATGGCTTTTTGTAAGTTAAAGAAATCCAAACCTTACTAAAACTACAATTATGTGCTTGCTTACCAGCTTTGGGACTACACATCTAGGTTTGTTGTTATATTGTTGCTATGCTCACAAATATCACAAACCATAATGTTCTAAACTATAAGGTTTACTTCTGGTATTCACTACTTTAAACACAATGACTGTAAAAAGCTCCTAGTCTATGAGTAGCCTTGTGTAGTTATCCTGGAATCACATGGTGCAAATGCTGATTTTATTTTTATTTTTTTTGTGTGTGTGTTCTCAAAGAATTCTCAAATGAGAATATTTCTACAAGTTGAGTCTTTCTTAAAAGTTCTTGTACTGATATCCACTAGCATGGGACATAAATATGACTTTAAAATAAATGTAATTAAGATGTAATGAAATATTATGCTGACATAGAAGGCCATAGTTATATTTTTATAATGACAAAAAGCAATTAGCTATCCCTGTTATTTATTTCCCTATTCTGAACTAATTTCTGGTCAATATTACCTGAGATATTCCTTCAATTCTCTTTGTCAACCCTAGAGTCAAGAAGGATACCTGACAGTCAAAGGTTCCACGACTAAACCTCTTACAATACTGAACTTTAGATCCTCCTTAGGGTTCTAATATGTGATATTCTGTCTCTGAGTCAAGTGAATAAACAGAAACTTTGCAGATGAGCCTCTGAAAGTCAAACTTGCTTCTTGTCTCTTACTTTTTAATCATGATTCTCAATCTAAGTAATCTTAGAATCATTATAAGAGAACACTATTAAGAGTGAATATGGCAATATATTTATTTCACCAGCAATTTAGTGAAAAAATATAAGACTTTGAAAACTTTATTTTTCTCAATGCCTGTGGTAGACAAACATCAGTGGCAAAATATAATAAAAATGCAAAAATAAATAAAGAGATGGGTAAATAAATAAGTTAAAGTAAACACTGTGGCTCAAAAAAAAAAAAAAAAAAGGTATATCAGGCAGAAAAAAAAAAAAGGAAATTTGTAACAATTAAGGCATGAGATGAAGTTGAAGCCAAGAAAAAACAATGTGATTGAGAAAACCATTTTCACATAAATTTTCAGCCAAATAAGCCACCACTTACTGCCAGAAATAAAACTGAAGGTGTGCAGAGGAGACACCAGGCATTCATTTATGGCACAGTTCACCTGAATCTTTTTTATAATGGTTAATGATCTGTTAAATGAGCTTTCCAGACATACTAAATTCATCTGATAATCCCTACGATAAATGGTCTCATTGAAAAATTCCATCATTTAGGTCATACAAACTGACACATTTAGAATTAATAAAGACAGCATTTCCTTTTTAAAGATCAGCAGATGTGAAATAATGACTTATTCCTGTTATTTAACAGGAGTCTTGGTTAAACAACAATGGATGCTCCTGTTTCCTCATACATGCCATTTTAGTTAAAATAGTAATGGATGTCTGTGTTGCCTCACACGTGCAATTCAACCTGTCTTTTGGACATAAACATTACAAAGCATTGAGTTTAAACCTTCTGGAAATTCATCTTTATTTTCCTAATAATGAGAATTCCTTATTTCTTCTCTTTCTTTATTTTTTTAATGAAATTGCAAGCCAGATTCCTTCATTTTTTGTCTTTGCAGAAACACTTTTCATACATTTATTGCCTTACCTCTGAAGGCAATCTCTATCTTAAACATATACCATCTCTATCTTAAACATATACAAAGCTGAGTATTTTGGAGGGGATAAATGTAAGAGATTAACTTCTATAATTTGTTTTAGGTTTGTATTGTTGTCTAATATAATTCCTCATCTACTTCTATAGCTTACTAAAATAAGTAGATGCAAAATTAAATTTACATGCAATAAACAGAATCATTAATCAGAAAACCAAAATCAAAAATTAAGCATTCATCTTTGCTGAATTAAAATGTTAGGTGGTGTTTTTTTTTTTTTTATGTATTATGATAATGTATTATGAGAATAAAACATTTATAACCTGAAGTGCAACATTTATAACCTGAAGTGCAACATTTATAACCTGAAGTGCAGTAATATGATCATATTACTGCAGGTGAATTATTCAGGTTATCTCCCAGAAGTACTATGCATCATGTATTATGTATACATAACATATGGGATACAATTTAAGTGTTTCAGAGATTACATCTTCATGAATGGTCAGATATAAGCCTAAACAATTATAACTATACAACATCTTTGTCTTCATTTGCAACTGCAAAAGATTCTGAGAGCCCTAAAAATTCTAAAAGCTAAATGAAATAGCTCTTCTGGACAAAGTGTATTACACGATTCAGAATATTTTCAAGTTCTGTTCATCAGCTTTTCAGAGATCTAAAGAAAATGACTGATTTTTTTGTTTGTTTGTTTCCTTCCAAAATTCTTTGTCAAGTGTTTCTGTCCCCACAAGAATGCAAGATAATGTGCAATTATCCTTATATAAAGTAGGTGACTGATCAGAACTGAGCTTTTAAGTGTCTCAGCATCACAGGATTTTTCTTTTAAGTAACTTCAAACATCCCTGTTTTTCTCAGTAACATAAGCAGAAACAAAAATAGTAAGGAGAAGAACTGTGCACATATTGAAAGCAATAGACAGTTTCTTTTGAATTCTACAGTACCAGGATTTCACCCTGTACTTACTATAATTCCAGTTTATTGAAAACATCACATTATCAGTAGCATTTCTGCATGCTCTGTTCACTAGAAACAGTCTAGTCTGCAGACAAAATGCAGATTTGTATTAAAAACAAAAACAACAAAAAATATATGAGTACTGGTTTGCCTTTGCTGAGGGAGAGTTGTACTTTAATATGTTTAATATGTTGTATTAAAAATCATCAGGTAACTATTGGTTAAGTAAAGAAAAAACATCCTCCTCTTAAGTTGAATATACATGTGAAATAATATTAAAATAGTAGAAACAATTTCCTGAGTGCCCACTTTTTTCAAGATGTCTTTTGTGAGCCTAGCAAATGTCATTGAAAAGGGCCTTTGACGAGGAGGAAGAGATTGTAGGAAGGAAGAGGCTGTAGATGTGGAAGACAGAAAGGAAGGATTTCTGCAGCTGACAGACATGAAAAGGCGAGATATTACAAATTGTCACATTCCCAAGAAGGGCTTTTTTAAAACTCATAGACTAAGATGTAGAAAATAATAATCTAGAAGCAAGTAAATTGACCAAACGACAAAAACAACAACAAAACACTTTGTAATGGAATGGAATAATTCTGTTGGAAGGAACCTACAAAAGCACTTCAGCTCTAACCAAAAATTAAAGTATATTAACATTATTCAAATGCCTCTTGAACACTGGCAGTCATTATACTTGGCATTAAATCATCTGAAAGAAAGAAGGAAAAGAAAAACACAAAGAGTAACAAATAACTGTCTAATTGTGGGGACCCAACATTAAAATATTTCTTGGATTTTGAGTACCTGAAATATGAAGCCACTAAGTGAGTGGCTAAAGCCACTACCAGCTGAAGATCCTTTCCACATTAAGTATTTCCATACCACTATACAATTTATTCTTATATTTCTGTCTCTCTGAACCACTCATCACTATTATAACCGACGGAACTTTTTTTTTTTCTTTTAAGCCAAAAAAACAGGAATATTCATCTTTTCTTTCATTAGAAAGGACTGAGTTTCACCAGTGAGAAGGAATAGCAACTAGGCTAGATATTGTGATCTCTGTTATTAATGGAAGGAAAAAACAACAACAACAACAAACCCAAGCCCCAGACTCAAAAAGGAACAGATAAAAAATCAAAAACACCCCAAGCCTCCCCCAAAGTCCTCCCCCAAAAGAAAAAATAAATAAAATAAAATGTTAAGTAGCCTTAACAACATACTCCTTCATAATGCATGCCTACCAGTTACCAGATAATTGTATTTTTTTCTGTTTTTTTAAGCCTTCACAATTGTATTATTGAATGGAAAAGTCAAGCTTCTACAAGGTGTTTTGTTATGCTTCTGTATGTCTATGCAAACACTAAAAAGCCATACACAACTTGTGTGCTGAAATATTTTAAAGTCTAATAACTGAATATCTAATACTGAACTATAAAGCTTATATACATAAAATGTTTGTTAACCTGACTGTGAAGCTAAACTGGAATTCTTCTGACAATAAAGCTTAACAGCCACTCTGCTGTTAGTGTTCATATATCTGTGATCCCTTTGACTGACTGCCCAAATGTATAATTCAGATACATGAACATTAAACTACTGGAATGGAAACTACTGCCAGTTTTTCAAATTTAAAGTTCTGAAATTTTATATACATGAATTTATCTGAGTATTAAATCAAATTCTTTGGTTTGCAGAAAGAGTGATGATAGTTGCAGCTTTTCCTTTGTTGTTTATGCTACAGCTCAAATAAAAAAGAAAAGACATTATATATACTAGAATTTGGCACAGAGAGTTGTCCTCTAATCTGAAAAATTCTGGTCTCAGCAGCTTGAGAAGTAAATCACTTCTCACTGCTAGAAACGATAGCTTCATTAGGTCAAGGCTGAGACTGCTGTTCCAGCAAATGGAGTAAGTACTGAATTTGTCTGCATTGTGTCTGGCTTGAGTATACCCAAAGGACTTAAATTCTTGTCTTGCTGGCTACTCAGCCATCACAAGGAAAACTCTGTTTCAGGCCCCTGGAGGGAGGATTCCTCATGTATAATAATAATAATAATAATAATAATAATAATAATAATAATAATAATAATAATAATAATAATAATAATAAGCATCACATCATCACCATTTCAAAATGCACATCTTTCTCTATACATTTATTAAACTTAGTGATAGACAGTTTATCTCTTACAAAATTCTTTCGATCAATAGGATGTGGAAGTGCTTTGCAACCTTAAACACAACAGCATGGGTAAGCTATGCTTACAAGAATCACATCATTCGTTGCTGCAAATGCCTTCACTTTGACTTTAAATAGAGCAACTGTAATGAAAATAAATAAATAAATAAATGATTTGAAATATATGTTGGAGAGGAAATAACGACATTGGAACCTGGAATTCCCAATCTGAATTGTAAAAGTGACAGCAAGTTTGGCTCCATTTAAAATCCTTTCTTACATAGATTTGTCTTTTTTTCCTGACTTAAAATGGATCACACATTGCTAACTTTTAAACATTACGCCTACCAACTACAGAAATCTGCTGAAGCTGCTCTACAGACAAGTTTCCAACTTTTAAGCAGTTCCAAGGCATAAGCAGGAAGACTGGCTTTGCCCAATGGAAATGGCACACATAAAGCAGCTGTGCAACAGTATAAAAAAATCATTGGTCCCAAAGGAGCAACAGAAAGAATTTTATTGGCAGGAGTGGGTGTCTGTTCTGGTTTTACTAACACTCAGTAATGCATGCATGAAATCTCATCCAGCACAGTACTTATGTGCTGTGAAAACAATGTTGTCTACTTCCTTTTGCTAGACAATTTATCCTGTGCATGCTAGCAGCTGCCTTTATGTTGAAGATAACTTTAGTAGAGGTAGAAGGATCATATGGTTTGGGTTCATTGTGTTGATCATACAGTCCCTTTTTGCCTGTGAAAATGGCACAGTACCTAACTACAGCCCAGAAAGATAATAAATTATACAGAAATGTTTAATGCCGATCCCTCTAGTTAACTGCAGTCCCTGTTACTGAAAGTTCATTCTCACCATGAAATATAAAAAGCTAAAAAAAGTAGCCTAAAAATTGTAAGTTGTATTACTAGAGCCAAGTAACTTCTGGCAATTTGAGTTAGGCCATCCACTGCCCACTTAATGGAAGAAAAGCATAGACAGTTTTTGTTTGTTTGTTTGTTTTTCCAAAAAGACTTATTTAATGATTGTAGGATCAGTACTCTCCTCCCCCTATAGCAAATGAAACAGCTTGGAGAGGACCAGTCAAAGTATGAAAATAAGGATATTTGTACCTTTGGGAATCAAAATATTCTGCCCGTCATTCTGTTAGCTTTTTGCTGTTATTGCAAATTTTTGCCACTTAGTGGAAGATGAAAAGCAAACACGATTAAAAAAAAAAAAAAAAAAAGTGATGTAGAAGTCACAGTCAAAAAAGATCAGAAAGTTTAGATCAATTTTAGTTGACAGTATCAATCAGAAAATCCATGTACAGAGTTCTACTTTTAGGAAAGGACCCACTCTCCAAGGAGCAGTATTCACTCCACCTTCTAGTCACACTGCTCCAAAGAGATATGCATAATTTAATCTGTGTCTCTTGTAAATTTGGTATCAAATTTTAGAAAAATGAAGCATCACTTTGTTCCATGTGAGGGCCATGCCAGACAGGCATGTATAAATGCTTTATTTCCTTTAATAATAGGAAATAAATGGCATAAAAAATTCTCTCTGCTTATGCTCTGAACATTTTATAAATTATATATATCAGTGGTGTCACTTTGATTATTTATTATTTACATATTTATTATTTACATATTTACATTCAAGAAATGAACACATGACGCAGTGTAAAACAGCTAAAAACCTTCACCTCAACTATTTACTGTAGAAGAATATCTACAGCTACAGCAGTTAAAAGAAAAAAAAATCAAAACACAAGTAGATTAAGAATGGTGTAGAGCTGTTGTAGTTGAAATGCTTGATGAAATGCTCTTTTATCTTCCTGTTTTTGTCTTTTTCATGACTGGGAAATTAAAGTAATTTGGATAATAAGGATCTTTTTAGTGGTAGAAAAGTCAGTGGAAATTACATACTTCAGGAGATGTAAAGTTATTTTGAATAAAATAAAACTTTACTTTCCTGTATCTACTTAGAAACAATATTTTTGCACTTGCAAAAGACACAGAATAGCATAAACAGCATAGCAGTAACCAGACAAGAAGTCTCTCCAAGTAATTGCAGCATCAATGTTTTTGAACATTCTTTTTAACAGTTTAGTAACTACCTCTACTAAATATTTAGTAACAGAAATATTATATCACATTTGTCCTCCTTTAAAAAAGTACAATTTGCTATTCATTGTAACCTAGGAGCAACTGGTAAAAGTTCAGCATCTCATGTGAGAAAATGTCTTATGAATTGCTATCACATTTCCTCATCAAAGGATTTCTTTCTGAGGAAAACTTCTGGTAAGTCTGACAAAGATAATAATCTTCTCTTGCTCTTGGCACGACGTGATGAATTGAAACGGTACATGAACTGATGTGAGTTTCTGTCCACACTTTACACAAACGTACCACAGAGAGCCAGCAACCTTCCAAAGGTGATGTGCCAAAGTCCTCCTTCCTTTTTCCAATTTAGAGGTTAAATGTGCCTGTAGGAGCACAGCAGGAGACAGTAGATGCTGGCATGCAAAAAAACAGGCACATCTGATCAGCAGTTTCTTGCCTCTCTGCCAGGAAGGGGCTGCCACTTCCCACTGAGTTCCAAAGTAGTAATTAAAAGTCTATATGACACTATAACTTACTGCTAAGTGCCTGCTCAGGGACATCGATGCTAAGAGATACTGATTGAAGCAACCCAGTGTTATTCCTGACAGTCACCACCCAGCAGCATCTGCATTTGAGTCGCTTAATGCTTCCACATTTCATTTGGCGAATATGGTACCTTTGTAACAGCCACTGACAATATCAAAGCCCCTAAAATAGTCAAATTAACTGATGAAATAGGATGACTCTGGCTACCAAGCTGATAGTTAAATCAAATTCTTGCTGTTTGCTTGGCAATTCACAGTTCAGGGCTGGAGTTTAGATTTGAAAATTGTTATTGTGAGTTACAGTAGCTTTTTGAACAGTGCTGGTTACAATACTTTATGCCCTTATCAAGATCCCCTTTGCTTTGGTTTATTAGGTTAGAGCATGGAGAAATACTACAGTCTTCTGCTGTCCTTGTCACAAAGTCCTAAAAGTGCTTAGAGTGCTCTCTGCCCAGCAGACAGCCATAAACAGTACTACAGGTGAGCAAGTGCTTCAGGGGTAGCTGCAGAGACCACAGAAAAAAGAGGACTCTGGTATCTAACATGTAATCATTTTAAAACCACAAACTCCTGAAAAACAAATCACTGCCACTTGGGAGATTATTCTGAAGAAGTATCTTTGTGCTTATCATGCTCTCACACTTCTCCAGAAACCCACTTTTGCTAGAGTCTAGGCTAAAGAGACATTTAGTCTCTTTTTTTTTTTTTTTACTGGGCTAAAGAGACATTTAGTATGCCTTAGCATGGATGTTCTTATATTCTTTACTAATGTAGGTGTTTTGAACAACATGCTCCTGTGGTGAGCAAGTGCAGCAGGGGACAAATCTAGGGGGAAATTTAATACACATCCTGCTTCAAAATGTCACGCTCAAGCCAAAACCTCAGTATTATCATGATATGTAACTACAGGCACAGTGGTTCCAAGCAGAATAGTTAGAAAATCTTTAGAAACTCAGAAAAACAACTCTGGCAATGATCTGAGTTTAAAAGAAAATTGGTGCCAGATTCAGCAATGCAGGGCTGTATCTGCTGAACTGCAGCTCATGAAAAGAAAAAAAAAAAAAAGCAGAGAATGCCTCCGCTGCTGCTGAATCTTTGCAGTAAGCTCAACATAGCTTGA
Organism: Aythya ferina; assembly: GCF_964211825.1. Lineage (NCBI taxonomy): Eukaryota > Metazoa > Chordata > Aves > Anseriformes > Anatidae > Aythya > Aythya ferina. The sequence goes on from NC_140296.1 coordinate 75,916,542, forward strand.
AGGAACTGTATTTTTGATGTCATTGAAATGGCATGCTACTTAAGTGTAACAAATTCTTTAAATAATACTTTTATATTCATAAAGGTTTGTGGTCACAAAAGTAATGGTATGACTATGCCAACCAATGTTCCTACCACAAATGGGGTTATAGTACCAAAATTATTTATCCTAATGTAGACTTATTCAAAAAATAAATAAACCATCCATATCACTGAAAGCACTTGCATGCCTATATAACTGTATCTACAATAATATTTTTTCTAGGATTGATTATGGCCAAACAACAAGCTAAAAGCTAACATGGAAACCCACAAATGGTGACTGCCTATATTGTAAGTTAATTTTATCTTCAGAAAGAGGAAATGCATTCCTCAAAGTATTTGTTATAAGAGTGTAAAGATTCTGTCACTACCAAAACAAAGACAAGTCTGTCTATTGGAAACTTTACTGCAATTAGTAATACAGTGAAGAGTGCTACATCTCATTGTTTAGCATCAGTAAACTAGTATGGTCTGGCTATTTCCACATTATTAACTGTCTTTAAGAGAGAGTAACCATATCCAGATTGTCTCCTGGGGATGGTTTCTGGCCTGTGCTACTGTGTCTGAAAGTCATCTGGGTAAACTCTTCCTTTGTGTCAGTGAAAAGTGCATCAGAAAAAAATTTATGGGACAGGAGATCTGTTTCCAGCTCCCATCCCCCCAGTGCCATTTACTGGTACATTTTCAAAATTATCCCACATCCCTTGCAGAACCAACAACAGTAACAAAAAATCCTACAACACTTAGTGGACTGTCTATTATGACTTCCTAATGAACAGATACACACTACTAAACACTATTATACTCTTTTTATCCCTAAGCCCTTATGATTAGTGCTAGCAAGGGGAAAGTTATACTAAAATAGCGTGTAGTTCCATTAAAACAATGATGCTGCAATTAAGATATAGGCAACAAACTATTCCTGTACGCTGCTAAGCATATGGCAGGAATGTACTTATAACTATAAATGAAATTAAGACAAACATCTTGGAATAACATGTTGAAACCCCATTTCCTTCATGTTTCAAGGTCAGAGTCACGTTGGCTGATACCAACAGTGTGTAAAATGTTTTAAAATGGATTTATTCATTGAGACTCCTTACTGATAAAACAATAATGATGTCTTTAACATTTAATTCCTGTGTTGACTTCAAACAAATCTCACACCATTTCTAAAGCTGATGGTTGGTAACATGGCCAAAAAACCCACCTGTTAAAAACCTTCTGCCACAAAAACAGGCAGATCAGGTTGCACTCCACATGTCAGCGAGTGGAAGGTGAGCACTAGTTCTAGGGAACCAAAACTCACCTTTTGAGGAGCGGAAGTGCTTGCTGGGTGCCGTGAAGCCCCTCGTCCCATGCACATTGACAGCCGCCACACGGAACTGGTACCACCTGCTCGCTCTGATGTCTGACAGCTGGACCCTCTCATCCGTAGTCTGGTGGGGAAAATGTCACAATTACACTTTCCGTTCAGATGTGGCTAGTTGCTCTCTGCCACGTGACACCCATTAGGCAGACTGGGAGGTAGGACCCACCTCTTTAATACATGGAAGTGTCAACAGTTGTGAACAAAATCACATAACCAGCACATTACAGTGAGTGCATTGCAGGTCTCTTCTAGAAAAGTGACCTTTAGAAAACTGGTCAAGTGTTAAATTCACAAAATTACTTTTCAGTTATCACAACTTTCACCATAATATATAGGGCTTAGCTGATCAGGTGTTGACATTTCAGGGAATTCATTAACCCAAATCAAAGGACTCATTTCTCCAGATCCTGAAACGGGAGAGTAAGTCCAAAATGGCTTCACAAAATCCAGAGCTGTGAGAAGCCACCTTTTCTGGTTCATAGGAGACACAAAACCCTCAGGTAATGAATGCAAGTCCTCTTGAGATCCTTGGCATTTATGTCAAAATGACACTCTAAGCCTTAACTCTTCTCTGCAGACTTTTCTCGGGTTATAGGAGATGACCTTTCCATCAACAACACCCACTGAGATTGCTGGTGTCATGAATTTAATTTCCAACTTCTGCAGGAAGTGCCTTAACCACTGAAATATGGAATAAACATAGATGCACTCTGAACCCTTTCAGTAGGAAGTCTGAGGCCTGCTTTTTCTATCCTGTTTTTTCCTTTAAGCTTTTAAAGATCTGCCTTCTGCGCTGTTTCTGATTTTTTTTTCCTAAGGTACTAACACCAGACCTGAACACAACCTTCTGGTAACAGCTGAATCACTCCCAAGTGCATAAGTACATAAGAAATATTGTGTTTTTAGAACTCATTAGAAACTCATCCATTTGTGGCTGATTTTACATTTGCAGTTACCTCTCAATTATCCAAACTTCAAGTTATTTCAGACTGTCATGTTTATTGTGTTTTAATCTAATTATTTAATCAAAATAACACATGAATTTGAAACAAATTACTTGCATAAGTCAAAATATACTACACAACCAATACTGAATATCTTTATTGACCAAGATGCAGACTCATTAAGAAATTTAGTGATTTCTATTTATTTTTACAAGATGTTTTCTGTAACTTAAAAAATCTACCATATGAGTTTCAATGTTACTTGCAGTGATGCCAAATACTTCCCAAAGAAGGCACAGTGTAATTTCTGCTTTTTGCTTTCTTTCCAATCTGTGAAAGAAAGCAGCAGCTGCCAACCCAATTCAGATAGCCAGAATGTTGGGAAGTTGTTTCAGCTCTCCAACAATGGCATTTTTAAAGTCCCAACCAACAAAATTTTTAAATATTATTCTGTGCTTAATCTTGACACTTGTTGACAAATAAAATTTAAGGAAAAGGTTATCTGGTTTGTGTGTGCATGTGAAGGAAAGAGAGCCTTTTTAAGCTGCATTATAGACTGCTCTCAGACTGATGTTTTGCTGCTTTGAGCCCCCACGTATTCCTGCTACTCAGAGTCCTTCTCCATTCAGAGTCCTACATTTGTCTATTTAACTTAAGCTGGGGTAACAGTCCCTGCACTTCATCATCTGCCTCATCTTTTTTTCCAATTTTTAGCTTTTACATTACCTATAGAATTTATTATCTAGTTGGATGAAGAGGTTCCTAGGGAAGAAAGAGCCTATCTGAACCAGTTTTATGATTATTTTCATTCTATAGAGCACTCAAATGTGCTAGTTTGTTTATTTTTGTTTTTCCCAGCATGAAGACCCACATACTCAACTATTTACAGACAAGACATGACAGTGAATTAGAGTGATATAAACTATAACTATATTAACAGAAAAATACATGTAAATACATATATTCAGGATACTGCTGCCGCTGAGATCCTGAGATTAGTCAGGACCTAACCGTAATTAATTAGTCACAACACTGTGGATTTTTAAAAACAGATTTACTGAATTTAGCTACAAGGTAGGCATAATGTGAATAGACTTGACCCCAAATTTCTCAGCTGAGGAATCTCAGTTGTCATTTGTATGAGCTCAGTTATTCTCTTAGGGCTTGTTTAAAACACAGTATTGCATTTGTGTCAGTCTTCTGTGGCAAATGTGAGATGTTGTGGGATCAAATAATGTGTCAACCCATATCACCAAAATTATTTTAATATATGAACAGGCCTTAGGCTTATTTCTTTCGTCACTGGTTTTGTTGGCAAAGCTTCTGTTAATCTCAGTGGCATGCAGGAGGCGTATCTGTAACTAAAGCTCCTGCATTACAAATTACTTTGGCACCTCTAAGCAAACCTTACATGGTTTTAGCATATTTCAAGAAAGAGCAAAATACTGTTGAGATATACTACTCTGTCAGTAAATTGAATATTTTGTTCAATTACTTCAGTTAGTTCTCCCTACTTAAGTATGTTTGGAGCTGAGATCATAACACTGAAAGTGCTTTTGATATCTCTCTTCTATTAACTTGATGGCATGCTGAATAGTATTAAGTAAGTAAGGTTTGAATTTCAACACACACCTGAAATTATTCCTGAATATTAGAGAAATTATTAAACAACAATTTTACTGGTCTTAGAATGCCAATATAATGTTTTAAAGAATTTCATTAATGAAAGATGAAACAAACAAACAAAAAAATCACCTCTTATATAAATCATTATAAGATAGACTTTATTTTTTTTTTTCTATTTATTTATCTATTTATCTATTGTTTAAAGGAGGAAAGTTTTAAAGCTAGGTTCCAATCTTAATACACTTGTCATTTGGAATAAAATAATATAAAAAAAGAGTCCTCAGGCAAAATTACTGACCAACATGTCCATCCTCAACATGATCCTAAATTCAATAAAGACAAAGGTAAGTCCCCACTAGTTTACTTTAGTATATAACTTGATATAAGAGCAGCACAGAATCACAATGACATAACCTGGAGAATACAGAAAGTAGCCTCTTCTCAATAGTGCATCTCAGGTCCAAGGAACAACAGGTCATATCCAGTGAATAAAGTGGTTGGGCTGTCAGCAGACAGGGAGAATTTGGCTGACATTAGCATAGTACTGACTCATGTAAGAAGCACTGATAATTCTACTCTTTTCCTAGCTGTTTAGGCCCTTTTCTGAAAGTAGTCCCCTCATACTGTCTTTCCAAAGGAGATTATTTGCTCTTCTCTTCAAGGTACCTTGAGAAATCTCCTTGCGGCTCATACAAATGACTGATGATTAAAGTACTTTCCCAGAGCATGGATGACCTACCTTCAATCCCATCCTCTGTCTGAAAGGTTGGGAGAAACTGTTCCTTAGTGTCTTTGATGTTGCCTGCTATATTGAATTATGACATTTTTTGCATTCATAGGCAAAACTTTTCCTCCGAGCAAAGCAGGCTGAAGGTCTCAACAACATCTTGTAAGGGAAGGGCAGAATTATTTAGGATAGGGAGGGAAAAAAATGAGAAAATACAACTGAGCCACATAGTAGTTAGGTGATTCAGATGGGATTTTTACGTTACCACTCCAAGGATTTTTTTTCTGTCTTTTATATATAGGTAAGAACTGGTGTAAGATGGTCTTTGTAGAAAAGTCTGGTACAGAAGACTCTCCCCTTTCCAAGGTTTAAAATAATCAAAGGAGTATTTCATTGTGTTCATTCCCATTCTCTCACAATATCAATCTTGGATTCCTTTCTTTAGTGCAGGGGTTTACTGGAAATAGTAGAGATCAGCCTTATCCTGATGAGTTCATAGCTCCACACCTATCTTCATAGAATCATATAATAGATTGGGTTGGAAGAGACCTGAAAGACCATCCAGTTCCAACTCCCTGCCATGGGCAGGTATGCCACCCACTAGATGAGAATGCCCAGGGTCTCATCCAAACTGGCCTTGAACACCTGTAGGGTGGGGCATCCAAAAATTTTCTGGGCAGAGAAGTTTATTTTGAAATCATGCACAGTGAGAAAGAATTTACGGTTCAAAGAGTGAAGGGATATCATCCAGGGTGTAAGAAGAACTAAGTTTACACTTCTGACCAAGAAGCAGCTTGACAGTACCACATCCACTACTCTGCCAAGGGCAGCAGACCTCCCCTCTTTTGTGTGAATGGAATCCTACTGGTGGGCACTCTTTAAGGATATTTATCAAAGCAAGCTTCTTCTGGATGATGGAGAGAGAAACCTTCCGTTTATGGGACTGGTGGTTAGCTTCAAGAGGGATTTCCTGCTGTCAAGAGCTGAGAAAATTTTGGACAACCTTAGAACCAGAAGTTTAGGTGTTTCAGAAGCTGAAAGATTTAAAAAGGATTAGCTGTCCACAGAGTTTAGACAATTCCAAGATGAAGCACTAAGGTTTGTCACAATCAAGCTAGCAGTAAATACTGTTCCTTTGTTTTAATAGAGGAATAAACTAGTAAGTAGAATTTATTAATCTCTGCCTTCATGCATGTACACATACTTGGCATCCACTCACACAATACAGAGATGTGCTCTCCCATCTGGAGATAGCAGGCACAGCATATTTGAATTAATTTAATTTGTTAAATTAATATGATTAAATATCTAAGTATAAAATATAAACAGCAATATGAGTATTTTTAGAAAGCATCGCAACAAGCAGAATAACAAGTTTGCTCATCAGATATATTGTATTCTCATGGGATAGTGCAGCTGGCCCTATGCAATTGGTTAAAGCATAAAAAGCAATAGTATAAGAAACTTGGCATAACCACTTTGAACACTGCACATTATAGTTAACTTACTTATAACAACTTATATCTTAGTTCCTGTAGTTTTTATACATGTATCAACTAATGCAAATTAGTCCATTTGTTAGTTACGTCAAGTTTTCTCAAAAATGCACAGCAAAAAAATAAAGTTAACAAAATTCCTGTTTCCTGAAGTGATAAAAAAATAAAATTATTTTCAATGTGTTTGTTTTCTTTATATTCTTTGAGAGTTAAATAATGTATTAGTAGATTGTTCCCCCTCTTAAAAAGCAAACATCAAAAACATTCTTATGACAATACAATGTGAAAGAAACAAACTTCTTCAAAACTATTTTTTCAATACCAAATAAAAATTCATAAGAGACATGTGAAAACACTTACATGTTAACCCACATTAATGCAATAGAAGAAAGCAAATAAAAAGTAAAATGTGAAAAGTAATTCCTTTAAAAATGTTGTTCAAAATTATAACCCCCTTTTTGATTTCCTCTGCTCTGTACATGCTCTCTAACTTAAGTTGCAGAGTAATGAAAGGGCATCATCTCCTCTAGACTGTCATGCCCAAGGAGTTTTCAGCTCTATGGCTGAGCTCTTCACAGCCTTTACCTATAATTAAAGTCTTAGACCGCAATGCTTTGGAGTCATACAAGAAAAATTTTCAGTTAAATGGACAAGAAAATACCCAGACGCGATGCACACGGTCACTTTAATCAAACTGTGTATCCAACCTTGATGATGACATAGTAAAATACATCCTAATGCATCTGATTACACTTAACATATTTGACTGCCCAGCAGGATGTCTAAAACTACAAACACCATTGAGTTGTATTTCTCTATGGAGACAGAAATTCTTATTACTAGCACCCCTTAAGGGTGTCCAGCCTGTAATGCCCCATAAGGTAAACACAGTTGGGAAAGCCAGGCAGGCATCCTGAAGCTTGTTCTCAACTGACATCCCCAGTGGGGTCTGTTTCACAATCCAATACACATCTCTCATGATGCAGTAGAGACATCAAAGTTCTCAGAAAGATGTCAGTTGGAGGAGGCTTCTCCTGCCATAGTGATTAACTCAGCGCTTCTGCCTGCATGTGACAGACCCTCAGGAAAGACAACTGACAGGATTCTTACCATTCTTGCACAGGAACACATTTCTAAAACCCTCTCTCCTGTACATCCCTGTGAGATGGAAGAGACTCATATATGCTCCACTACTGTACATATTGCTTGCTTCCAGAAACGGGCATGAGGTCTATTTCTGGGATGAGAAAAAGCACAGCAGTGTGCTGCTACCTTTGCAGTCTAGACCCACCAGCAAGAACTGTGTTTCTACAGCCTAGCACATATACATAGCATGATAACTGTGACGAGCAATTGACATCTGGCTTATGTTTTCTATTATTTTCCTAGTAGAAAAGGCACTTTTTAAATTTTTATTTATTTATATTTTTGCTGAATATGGAGAATGCAGACTGAAGACCTGCATATCAACTGAGACAATAAATACGTCGCTACAACTTTATCAGATGTGAGGGTGTGCATGTTCGTTTGGATGCAATTGCATAGGTTGGGTTTCATGCCAGGCTTAGTTGAAGGTCATTTTTCCTGAGCAAGACTCTAACATTGTGACTGTCCCCTGTAGTACTGCACTAAAGCTAACAACTTCACTTTTGAGTGTTCAGTTTCACAAGCTTCACATTATTTTAAGATACCTTTTTCCTACACAATCTGAATGTAGAATGGACACAGATTGCCACAGAACTTCAAACCTTTACTTTATTTTGTGGATGATTCTATTTATTCCCTCTTTCCCTTTTCCTAGCTATAATGACATTTTGCAGGTCTTTTGAAAATCAGCATTTTGCTTTTCTTGTCAGCAGGGATGAGGGTGAAGTATTGAAGATAAACGACTGGAACTCTGCCATACAGGTGAACTGTCAGCATGTTAAAAAACAGATTGAAACTGGGAAGGAACTAAGTGAAAATTTATGCTCTGTTGGCTGCTTCTCATTAAGAAACATTTGCTCATGAATCTTACATTTTCAGCCTGGACTGCACTGAGTGATAAGAGCATGACATCATGCGCTTTTCTGAACTGGGAGAGCAACATCTAAGAAAATGACTTTACAAAGAATAAAGGTTTTAGTCTTAACACTCTTGATTTTAAAAATTGAATGAAAATTTTTTATCAATTATATTTCTTAGCATTTTGCTAAGACCCAAGCCATGCCTTGGAGACCATGCACACTGACTTCAAAAGGACTATGTCTCTCATATGCTTCCTTCCTATTTTGCTATCTAACTCTACATTTTTCAAGAGATTCATGGCTTTTTGGAACTCGCATCTGAATAGATCACAAGTATGTACTTACAAGAAAGTACCACTCATTGTCTTGTGAAAATCAAGCCTCCAGCTCGATCTATAGATCTTTATCTGTGGAGGACAAACCTACAAAATAAACTCATTTTGAAAATATAGACCTCTGAGTATTATTTTTTGAGGGGACAAGGAAAGAAATATTTACTTCTTTACTAATATATTCACACATCTCTAATGATGTCATTTTCTATACATATCAAAAACATTTGATGTTTCTATAACAGAAAAACTGTAAGTCTAAATATTTGTTGAAATAAATAAATAAATAAATAAATAAATAAATAAAGTTGATTTTTGCCGAATAAGTCTGGAAAATAGCTCATTGAGCATTGGAGCAAGATCCCGCCTGTGGTTAGCTTGTGACTTAGAGAGAGAGCCTAGAAAGGGGTCACTCTGTATCAACCTCCTTACTTACAAAGTGACCTAACTCTTTGACCTTATGAGGAACTTCAGATCATTGTCTGTAATCTAGGGATTCTTAACATTTTACCAAGAACTGACCTGTGCCACTGTTTGCCAGTTAGTAGCGTCATCCTCACTAGGATGGATTCCTTGATTCCACCTCCTCTGAACAACATAGATCACAGGCTCAATGGAAATATTGAATTTTGAAGACCACTTCACCTCCAGGTCTCCAGATTGCAGTTCTATGAATTTTAACTCTTTCCGGGGTTTCAGTGGAACACCTGCAATAGGAACATACAAACAAAAGTATTTGAATAATTTACAAAACAAGATAAAACCATCTGTAGGTGAAGCTGTATTAAAAAATATATATACTAATAAAAAAGATGGTTTGTCAAATGGAAGAGTAAAAGTGGGGAAATAGGTAGGCTGATAAGTATGTGCATTCAGAAGTGTTCACAACAAGCCTACCTCTGCCAACACTAAAATTTGTTAAAAAAAAAATCCTTACAATTATTTATTTAATTTAAAAACTAAAGGTACTAAGAATCTGAAAGTTGTGAGCTAAAACTTATCTCAGAGTTTCCAGATATACTTTGATAAGATGGACAAAGACCCTTTGATCCCAAGCAGCTATCTATACCTGTCATTCAGATTTTCACCTAATTTTTCTTTAAACAAATCTAATGATAAAATATCCACAGTGTCATTCAGCAATTCTTGCAGTTCTCCTGTGGAGATTCTCCCATTGGACACAGCTCTTCTCCAAAGTCATGCCTAAAACTGGCCACAGACCTCAGCTAAGCCTTTACTGGTGTAGTCTAGAGTAACAGGATTATCTAATACATTTTACATTAGTCTGATGTATCCAAGTATGCTGCTTGCCTTCTCCTGAGCAGCTTGCAGCCATACTGTATGATATGTCACTCTCCACTCTTCCCTAAAGATCTAAGAAAGGTAATTCCAAGTGCTTCTACACTACAGGGAAAAATAAGTTCTTTATAAAATGTAATGGTAATTTCTCATTACGTGTCACTGAAGGACAGTTATTCCTGTTTTTCGTACTCCTGATAACACTGCCTTTTGGAAAATATTTGCAGTAGCTTGAAAGAAAAAACAACTCCTCCAATTTGGCATCTTTTGATTAAATCAACACATCAAGTGTTAGATATTTTTCCCTAGATAGTTATTAGGAGCTCATATAGTTGATTGTGCATCATTTTGTCACAGATAAGACTTTTATGCTGACATACAATCTTCTTACCAAGTTATTGTATGAATTTGTGTTATTTCACCATTTCAGTGGGGGCCAACAAGTCCATCTGTATGCACTGGTTCTATTAATTGTAATATAAATGTTTCTACTCAGTCTGTCATAGATGGCTGGAGTACCAAGCAGGTAAACAAACTGCTTTCATATTCTAAGATGTCTTCCAAATCTGATTAAGTGATTAGCTACAAGTCAATAAAAATCAATATTTTAACCATTGAAGAAACCTGAAATTAACCTGAGTAAAATCCACTCTGGTTAACACCACAGTTTAAACTCTGGATATCATTCCACAGCCAGATGCCTTAGCCTAGTGTAACAAACATCACAGATCATGTCAGTTCCAATTTCTATATTTGAAAATCCTTCTTTAATTATAATGTACAATAATTCTTCAATTTGCATGTTAAGAAAACTTCCATCTGCTCTGCATTAGGGGCAGTTGGATTCACTTGATTGCAAGTTACTCAGCCTCTCTGGTGTTATGTAATTGTGTGCAGATGGATTGCAGCAGCATAAATGACTAGAGCATCGCACAAGTGCATTTTGAAACACTTTTGTAGAACCAGCATCATCAATTTCATATCCAGATGTGTAGATCCAATCATTCTTCAATGTGCTTTTTATTACGTAAATTGTCAGTCCTTTCATCATGCTGGGACAAATTAGTTCTCTGAAGTCTGTAGTGTTTTAAGAATTCAAATCACTGACTCTCATATATGTGCAGTACCAGAGCTCAGGAAAAAAACATTTCTAAAGGTATCTTTCAAATCACACATGCTATGTGCTATGAAAAATAAATGCACGCTGTTCCATCATAAGAATCTGTATTTTAAATATAGGAAGCTTCCATAGGAAGCTTCTATGGAAGGGTTTCAGACAGTAAAGGTTACACCTACGTCACCAGTACAATTCTAAACGCAGTTGTTCGAAGACTCAGAAATGAACACCTCTAAAACTGTACACAATTGTTTTAATACAAAACTATTTTTCATGAAACATGAAAAAAGCCTTTAAATTTTGGTTGACTGTTCTGGCTCCAACTATCCAATTATGACACTGTCATACCATCATAGCCTTTACATGGCACAACATTCTCTTCACAATTCACTTTGCTCATATCTGCAGTTTGATCTGCTTTATTAATTGCTCCCTAACATGTTCCAGACAAAATTGGTTAGGCTGGTTTAGACAGCCTAACCCTGAAACTTTTTTTAAAAAGGGGGCCTGGAAAGTTCACAGAAGTTGGTGTTCTCTCACACTGGAGAGACCACTAACTGCTGAACAAGAAAAAGGTCATAGGTAATTTTTCAGCAGTATACAACAGAGTGTGGAAAAAAAGATACATGTCCACATCATTTCTTAGGGATGCATATGTGTATTTGGACAAAGTGAATGTGATCAAACGTTAGACATCAGTTTTTCTTCCTTTTTGTTCTGTGTTTTTAAGCTTATTTCTAAGCAGATATATTCCTCGCACTTACATCTTTCAAGTAGCAAATTTACTTTATATACTTGCTGTTAATTTATAACTTCATTATATGCACATAGGGAAAAAAAAAAAAGAAGAGGTAGGCCATAGAGAAAGGACAAACACTTTCTGAAGTCCTTTACTAATTCAGACAACGTAAAGGAAGTAGATGTGACAGATGAGTAGGACAGAAAATTTCATATCACCAGCAAAGGGAAACAAAAATTTGAAGACTACATAACTGAGTAGCAATACTCCTAACAGGGATGAAATAAATAAATAAATAGATAAATAGATAAATAAATAAATATATAATGATATGTCAATTTGAGCTCTATACTGAATGCAAGCCAATAAACAATTGGGAAAACAAGTACATTCAATCCAATGACATTTTCAATACGTGACTTCTGTGCAAGTGTATTTATATTAATATTATTTTAGAATTCAGCTTTAGTACTCAGTACTAGAGGGCAAATCCAGTTAAATCAGATGAGTATTTTATATCTGCTGTTGTAACTTTCATCTCTAGAGCTTGATCAACAGTGCAACTCTAGCAACTTATGTAGACTCTTTAGATTCAATCTGAGTTCATTTTCTAGCTGTGAGTGCTGTCAAAACGATAAGAATAAGTACTAAACTTATTCACTAGATCTTAGTCATGCTTGCAGAGTTTGCTCTTCCTTAGTGACAGGAAGGTCATTTACCCCTGGAGGAAATGAATAGCAAGCCTGCTCAGCTTCTATTTGTCCTTTGTTGCAGAAAGACAGGTTGAAGAGGCTAATTAGCTGAATTCATCAGCTGAGAAGTCAGTACTGCATTGGGTTGTCCTTCCTTTGCAAGACATATATGCTCTTACAAGCAAGCACCTCCTGCAGATAGGTGATAAGATCTTAGAGAAGATTAATTCTGTTTCTATATAATTAGGTTGAGCAATATTAGACTTTGCAGTATGCAGTTATACAGCATATCATATCCTGTCAGATCTTGTATCCTCTCCAAAAGCATGCCATCTGGTTTTGTTTGTTTGTTTGCTAGTTTTGTTTTTACCTTTTCCAGCTGTCACATTTACTGGAATGCCCTGCAGTATGCAATTTTGTAATTGTGGTATGGAGCCCGACCGTGTAAACCATTACACATGCAACACAAATGCTGAGTTTATCACTATTCAATTTTCTGAAGAAGATGAAAGAAAGAAGTAAATAATCCCTTTTTAATAATTTTTATTCTAAAAGGTGGCGTGGATGACAGTGTATTAATCCCTTACAATTTTACAAAGCTGCTCTGAAGTTTCTTGGAAGCAAGAGAATTTCCCTTCTATATTGGAAATCTGGATCACAGTGCCTGCTGTTCAAAGTATTTCAAGTAGCATCTTCATCAGTGTTATGCTTACTCAACCTCTATGACTTCTACATCAAATTTTCTTCGCTTTTTTAAGTAAATTAGACTGTTTCCTGATGGCCAACCCTGTATATTCAAACCCAGGTTTCAAAAGTCAAAGCGCATTACTTCTGACATACATTCTCATCACTAGGGACATTCAAAAACAAGGATCAACATTTCAGTTAATGGAATGAACTTAGAAACAAATCACCGTCTCTTTCACATATTTCACTTCCAACTTCAAAACAGACCTGATATTTATTGTTATCAAACATACATAAAATCACTATAGTCTGTTCTATTTCAAATGCTGTTAGCAGGTTTATACCCCAGGAAAGGGCAACAATTCTGACCTCACTCAAACATATTCATCCCCAGTGTTTTCAAGGTTGCAAACAAATGGGGCTCCGCAGATGGAAATAAAACTGGATTCAGATCTAAGCCTGGAGCTTAGCTCAGTCTTCTGCTGATTAGGATCTCCGTGGAGAGCCCAAGCTATCAGGAGCATAACTGATTAGTATTTATTTTTTATCACTAAAGTAGGAGAATGGATTTCTAACAAAATATTCAAATTCTGTGTAACAAGAATTTGTGTGGTTCACACATGGTCATTACTGTGTGATAGAAGCACATTTTAAAAGTATTTCCATATAAATACTTTTTATTATTATTATTATTATTATTTATTTTTAATTTAATCATAAGAAATTAGAATCTGGAATTTGTCTAAGCACAAATCATTCTTTAATCTATATGTTCTTGCTGATGGATAGAAAGGAAAACCTTTTTTCATAGAATCTCAGGACTCAAATCAAGGCAATTAAAAACTTCTGAATAATTCATGGTGCCCTAGATGTAAGTAATACAGTAATATATATGTGGACACTATCATTTGTCACTATTTTACTCTTAGGTCATTAAGAACACCAATATACTGCATTGATTTGTTCTTTACCTTATTATCTCACACTTCCTATTTGGTAGTCCTACCTACTTGGCTTATAATCATAAATGTCATTTGTGATTAATATGACTTGAACTATTTATCATTAAATATTTTCCTGCTGCATTCTTTCTCATCTGCATCAAATTAAGTGAGATTTCACCTAAACTGGCAAGTTCATTCTACTTAAGATGATTCATAATAGCCATGTTTACATTCCATAGATTTTCAGATATGACCTTCATAAGGAAAAAATAAAAATAAAAATCAGTAATTCAAGCAACATTTTTCTATCCATCCATCCTTTCTGTATCCAGTCACAGCTCCCTCAAGGTCTTCACCTCCATACAAACTCTCATGACGTAAAAGTCATGGTTTTCTAGGAGACTATGAAACTATGGCCTGAAGTTATTAGCCTAGTATGAGTATATATTAATAATAATCTCTACCTTTGTACAGATTTTTTGGAACTTGGCATGTGTGACCACATCCATTGGAACAGCATTTCTTCACGCCAGAACATTCACTATCTGCTTCACAGCTTTCAACACAGGCAGCTGCAAAACCACTGGCCTTCTCAGGTGCTGGGCAGTCCCCTTGCTTCACAGACAGGATGTACTTAAGGAATTCGCAGCTAGTTAGGCATTCATAATTCTTCTTGGGGAAAAGAGGCTAAAGTGAAAACAAAGGAATTGTATAAGGTTTTCAGCAGTGGAAAAATAATTAAAAAAAAAAAGGCGGGGGGGGGAAGAAAAAATGTTGTACATTTTCCAAGACCTCCTAAAGAAAAACACAGATTTTCAGCTTTTGCAAGACTATCCCTAAAGATTTATATATTCGTTGCTTCTAAAAAAGCATTCCAAACACAGAATTATGTATTCCCTCAAGTAAGACCACCATCTTTAATGGAATAAAGCTGTTTACATCTGCCAGCTTTCCCTTGTTTTCCTCACACTGCTTGGCAACAAAGTTGCTCAACAACAGATTTGGGAAAAAAAAATAATAATAATAAATCTCAGAACAAAGGAAAGTAATGGTCAAATGGTCTTTCATTTTTTTTCTTTTTCTTTTATTTTTTTTTCTGACTGTCCCACATTCCTCCCTTTGTACTTCACAAGACTTTACCCACAGCATCTCATGTAATGCCACTCTAGATAAGTAAGTAAAATCTTCCTAGATTATACTTATACTCAGTTTGAACTGAGTTGGCTAAGAGAAGAGCATCTTTATGTTCTTGCTAAAATGTTAATAACTGTATAACTCTTCATGGTACTGGAATAAAATTTCTTATACAATGATCAGCAGAAAATACAGATTAAAATAACTCTTAAATGTATTTCTGAAAAATGAAAACAAATGTTACCTTTGTGAAATCAGGCTCTAGCTATAGGAGACATTGTTTCAAAACATAGACATTTTATGTACTATATATGTACTATTCAGAGGTTTGCAACGTTCATTTCCAACATTATTAAAAACAGCTTCTAGTACCCCACGTCATTCTGTGTGACACAGGGATTTCATCTCCTCTTTTAGCTGGTGCTTTATTTAGTTTGGTGCAAAACCAGGTACGGTAAATCCCTCAAAATTATTGGTGGAACTGTAGGTAAGCAAACCATGTAACTGGAGTTATCTATATGCTTTCTTCCCATTTTAGAGGAACCAAAAGTCATCTACTCAGAAAGATCTGACGAACATATTCTTAAGCTTACACAAAAACTATAACCTACTCTCCATCCAATTATTCACGTGGCTTCAATGTTTTCTCCCATATTCAAATATTATACTTTCTAATTTATACCATTATCGTATTTCTGGCAAAATGAGAACGACGTTTCTCTATTAAGGAGGCCCAGGTGGTTCACTGAGTATGTGTCGGTTTATACTCCAAAGTCCAGGAACATACCACTAAGTTACCTCTCACACTTCATCCTATAGAGTCATCCAGATATTTTTTTTTTATCCAACTCTTAAGGATGCATTTGGTGATACAGCTTAACCAGTGTAAACTGCCAAAATGAGCGGTCCACTTTTCTCTCCTATTGACCCAAATGTTCCTCGGACATGCACTCCTACTTTTCTTCCTGTTGGGCTATACCTGATTCCACTTAGTCACCTAAGAAGCTAAACCAGCAAGCAGAAAATTATAATTATGAGAAGGAAAAAAAAAAAAAAAAAAAAAAAAAAAAGGAGACAGGTAAGCTGCAAGGTTCCTCCTCTAACACTAGTATACTTATTTGGTAGGTAAGAAATTGCATACAATGCAAGACCTTGGAAAATAAAAAGCTAAAATTTTGCTTCCAGATTTTATAAAGAATACAAAAAAGATTGCAACACTCTCAAGTGAAAACAGCCTGGTTCAGTTCAATCAAATAATGTCTGTGGAGCATACGTGAGTTTGGAGGAAAGGAAAATTATCCCTGTGTGTGTGTGTCTGTGTGTGTGAAGCAAATTTCAAATCCTAAAACATCACAAATTTGCAGCTACTTAATTAAAAACTTTATAGCTCCCTAAGGCATAATACATCCTCAAGGCTTCTCTTCCTCACCCTATTTCACAGCTCATTTTTCAGTTAGCTGCTAAATGTGCTGCTCTTCATTACTGGCTTTTGAAGTTCTAAATTTAGCTTCAACCACAAAACACTAATCAAAGAGGGATGCTCACTGTTTTCAACTACAATAGAACAGTGTTCTACAAATGTTTTTCTTTTAAACCAAATTTATACATATTTACACCCATATCTGGAAACATACAGCCTTAGTGAGAAGTGATATATGAGGATGACATAAATTAAATCCACTAAAACTGCCTTATTACACTACCCTAGAGTTTTGTTATATAAGGAAACAGCAACTGATTCTGGTTAAAGAACACATACAAGGATTGGTTTTCATGAGAAATTCTTGTTCTTCTAACATAGCTAAAGAGACTAGTAACCCCTTATTCCCTACTTACATGTAGTTATTTGGATCTAAAAATTAGTTTTGTTAGTGGAAATGACAGCTTTTCCTAATCATCTTCATGATATTTAATTTGTTTAAACATAACACATGCTCTTCTACCAGCAGAAGAGTGCTCACAATGATAAGGAATGAGTCAAATCAGTTCAGGGCACAATCAGTTAAGATCATTTTAATTTTTCGCAGGAAAGGCTGAAAATCTTCATAAACACACACGTTAAATAATTTGAATAAAGGTGTATCTTTATATTGATTTGGTTACAATAAATCAACTTTCTACTGGGATGATGTTTTCACTTTGTACTAAAAATCTGTTAAGGATTGTAACATG
Organism: Aythya ferina; assembly: GCF_964211825.1. Taxonomy (NCBI): domain Eukaryota; kingdom Metazoa; phylum Chordata; class Aves; order Anseriformes; family Anatidae; genus Aythya; species Aythya ferina. The sequence goes on from NC_140296.1 coordinate 75,933,870, forward strand.
TGACTTCCACCAACTCAGCAGAAGCTATGTTTCAAATCCAATAAATTTTCTCTTGTGTGTGAGTTTAACTGATCTAAGCTTGTTTATTCACAAGGTTATTCTGAAACACTATGCATAAACAGTTTCCCAAAGACTTATTCCTGAAGAACTAAGCATTCTGATGCCTGCCCTCTGAATCCAGTTACTCCTGGGGATATATTCTTTGAAAAATCAGACTGACTTTCACATATAGAAAGGCCAACCTTTTCTAGTGACCCCGCACAAAGATTTCCACACTTGTGACATTTTGTCTTTTAAACAAAGATGCTCTTACTCTTTTTCCTCCACACGGCTGGAAAAGAAAGGAGGAATGTGGGAGAAGTAGCAGTTTATAGGAGGGTTTTAACAGCACTTTCTCAGAGAAATTACGTAAGCGTGACTGAATAACACTTCAAACTTCAAGTTGAGATCAGGAAAAAAAAAATATATAATTTTTTTACTCAAACATTATATGGCTAAATAGTTATATGTGTATCCATTCAAATGAAGCTGAATGCTATAAAAAATCCCATGTTTGTTAGCTGTCTCCTTAAAGCTAACACCTCTAATAATTTCAGTGAAAGAGACAGCTAGAACAAAGTGCGAAAGAGTGCCCTTGGGCTGACATACCTCACAGAAGCTTTGGCAATGGTTTTTCTTCAAATCCCAGGATTCTTTGCAGGGCTCCAGGCACTAGGAAGAGTCAGTGGGGGAAAGTGTCAGGAAGAGAAAGAAATAAACATCCACAAATGACCCTAGTTCTTCTCCAGTTGTTTGTTTGGCCCATAGGAAGTTAATAACAGGCTTTAAAAATCCACTTCTCCTGAGGATAAGATTGTGTCATTGAGCCTTGGTGTCAAAGCAAGGTCATGCCAAGCCATGGTTAGATTACAAGAAACATTTTCAGCATTTCTTACTGTACAAGCCAATTGCCTCACTTATATATATGCCATCCTATTTTCTGCCTTACTGAATCTAGGTTCCTAATAATATTTAACACCATGTCACTGGATCACAGACCAATGTCAAAAGTATTACTCTAAACTACAGAAAGTTAAATCTTCTCCTCACTGACTAGCCTCAAGATTAGATGGGCACATTGTCTTCCCAAGCAAGAAGCTATTTCATCAAGCTATGGAGTAAACTCAGCAGAGATTTAGCCACTATTCCCATATAAATAGACAATGTTCCCTGGTCTGTTAGCAAAACCACTTTATTTCAAGTATCATATTATCCTTTCTTCACCTTCAACCTCTAATATAATGGATATACAGTGAGTTTATATTCAAACTCTGCAAACAGGAGTCAAGCTTCACAGCATTAGCATCAAGAAAAATCTTTAAGAGTATTTACTGTGGCTGAAACATAAATTTAAACTCACATTCAGAAACCTTTTTTCTTCCTTTGTTAGACAGATGAACCTGGAAATTACCAGGGAGTCAATAACACCTAATCTTTCTGTTAACAGTAGAAAGATACTTACTGAACCAAAAAGAAAGGCCTTTGACATACAATTCATGTCATTTGACATGTGTTTGTATTATTTGTTTCTCTTACATATAGTATTAGTTTGGATGAGTCTACATTTATACTATTCAAAAACAAGCATGAACACATACAGGCTATATCTCAGAACAGCTGTCCACCTGTATCACTAATGTAAAAAAAAAAAAAAAAAAAAAAAGTGTTTTAAAAGTTAAACATTTTTCTTACTGGCAACAAAGCCTGAAAATGTAATAAAACCATTATTCACAGAGGTTACATACTTCAGGAATGCAAAACACCACTCAAACATTTGTTAAAAATACATATACTGGTATTTCAGATCCAACTTTTAGCCCTTCAAAATCCACAATGTGCTGTATACAGAGTAATTTGAAGGATACCTTATAAAATATCATTTAAGTCAGGAAGTTTAATAAAATCCAGAGTGTTGTTCATCTTGTGGTGAGTTAGTGTACATTGGAGCCCAATCCCATGATCATTCCTATTTTACAGCTCTCCTAACTATGTGATAGATTTAGCCATGACTTACAGAGGTATAAGTGGTGTAAAAACACAATGGGCAACCTTTTAATCTCACTGGGACTTTGTCAGTGATTCCCAGTGCTGACAGGATTTCCCTACCTTTGCCTTTTCCCAATTCTTCTTTCAATGTTGCACAGCCACAAAGACTATATCTAAACCAGCATATCCAGAATCTTGCCACAAGCTTGAGATGAGGACCAGGATCAAGTTCATGCTGACTGTATTGCTGGACCACCCTCCTTGCATGTTGTAAAGCAAAATATTTGATATGCATGGAAGGAATTACCAAGATGCTATATTTCAGAGAGGCTTGTTCAATGTTTCTACAGGGATGTCTTTACTCACACTGTAAGTAGGCTCCAGCATTTGATGTTTTGTCTGGCAGCTGTTCTGTTTCAATACTCATTCAGGACAGACCAGAATACTTTCACTTTGGACCCAGCATCTCCTGCCACCAGAAAAGGCATTATTGATGGGCATTTTAGCTCAGACACTTCAAAGGAAGGAACGACAAAATGAATGAGGTCAGAGCAGTATCCTGCCATCTGACTGCCCTCAGAATACTCCAATGAGAAAAAGATAATGTAGCTAGCCAAAAGTCTCCATCATAAGCTTCACAGGCACTGACTGGAGTATACACCCTCAACTACATGGACAAAAAGTCATGATGTTCTATATTCCTGTTGTAAGAGGACTTGACAGAGCACTGGACTTAGTCTAGCACATTGGGCTGGTGTATAAGCCAACTGTGCAGCTTCAGTGGAACTGTACTTTTTTGTAGGTTGGAGAAAAACTGGTAGCTGACAGCAATGTTACCAATAACCTTGCACTAGAATTGTTTGGGATTGTCCTTCTAAAAAGATAGAAATTAAGCTTGCAATAGCGTAGATGAGAGCACCTCATAAACACTGAGTTTTATGTTTATCCTGTTAGCTATTCTGTTGTGAGGTTCCCTTATGGTGGGGAAGCTGAGGAATGGAAAGGAAACTCATGGAAGAGCTGGAATCTTAATCTACATCTCTCGTCTTTGAGTCCTTGAATTAAACCATGAAACAGATGAGATATTGAGATAGTGAGTTTTGCCCTCTGAATGGCAATAATCTCAGGAAAAGAGATACCTTATTTTCTCCATGAATTCTCTTCTGATATTTTTATTTGGAGAGGGAAACGTGTGCCAGATCCAATGTACAACCTAGGTCTGAAGAAGGGCTGCTGTATACATAAATTACTTTCTTTTTCCAGACATCTTAAGTTTCACCTACAAAGGGTTTCTCATTTTTGACATGTTTTGTTATGAATGTGCATCAAGATGAATAAAATGGAGTAGAATAGAGTAGAATAGTTCAGCTGTAAGGTACCTTCACAGATCATCTAGTCCAACTGCCCAACCACTAGCCAAAAGCTAAAGCAACTAAACACGATCATTATCCAAGTGTATCTTGAACACTGACAGGCACAGGGCATCCAAACATCTGGCTAGGAAGCCTATTCCAGTGTGTGACCACCCATAAATTTCTCCAAATGTTCAGTCTGACCATCCCCGGGTGCAGATTTTTGCAGTTTCCTTGCATCCTGTCATTGGTTAACACGGTGAATAGTGCCTCTCTCTCCACTTCCCCTCCTCAGAAGGATGCAGAGACCACTGAGGTCACTGAGGCCTTCTCTCCCACAGACCGGGCAGTTCAAGTGTTCTCAGCCTCTCCTCACAGGACATGCCTTCCAGTCCTCTTACCAGTTTTACTGCCCTCCTCTGGACGTTTTCAAATACTGTAACACGGTTTTTGTATCATGGAGCCCAGAACTGCGCATAATATTTAAGGTAAGGCTTCATCAGTGCTAAATACGGTGGAAGAATCACCACTTTTAAGCTACCGAAGAAGATACTTGCAGTGCTCTGGATCATACTGAAGTAAAACATTTCTCCCTCCAACATAGCTCTTCATCACTTTTAGCCCACCTAGCTAGGGCAAACACAAAGTTGAAAATTCTCTCAAGAAAAAGCAGAATCAGGCCTTACACTGACAACTTAAGATTTTCTGACAGGTATCTGTCACTGCATAATAAAAATTAAAATCAAGAAAATGTGAGTCAGAACTAGTTGCAACAGCATCAGTTTTCTTAAATCTAAGTCTTCAGAGAATAGAGTAAAAAAGAAAAAAAAAATCTCAAAATATAAAATTTGGATATGACATTTCCAACAACTTGAATGCAATTCAGCAAAGACCTGACCCAAAGCTCCCCAGACTGATAGGAGTCATTTCATCATGCCTTGATGTCTGAAGGGAAAGCATACACCATTTCACACCAATACAAAGAATTTTGAGGAAATACCTAGAAAACCCCTGAGAAAACCATTCCCATCCAGCAGGCAAATGCATTCAGGTTTTCGAGACAAGTGTGAACATGTGTACTTGTTAAAAAGACACTGAAAAATAAGGAGGAATATAGACCCAGAAACAGCTGTCCTTGACCGTTTCATGTAATGAGAAATGCCTTGCAGGCAGTCATCGCCACCTGCCCTCAGGAGTTAAGCCATGCTGCCTAGATGGCTGATTGGCCAGACCAGAGGCAACGGGCAGGCAGGCAGGATGCACCATTGCTGGCCACTGGTTGCCCGGCCCTAGCCCCATGGTGAGGGTAACATGAGTGCCAGAGGGACATGGCTGCCTGTAGAGGGAGGGGAAACTCAGACTTTGTGGGCCATGGCACTCCTCAGAAGATGATGGGTGTCAATGACATGGCCTTGCTAAACTGAATTCTACTAAAGCACCTGTTTGGTCAGCTCCTGTGGTTAATCCTGGGAGTTGTAGGCTTGCTTTCTCCATCCAGGCCTTGGCAGTGTTGTTGATGACTGCTAAACTATGCAGCAAGGGCAGGGAGGAGAGCTAACAGAAAGTACTGGCCAACCTTCAAAATCCATTTGTGTATATGAGCACACACATAGGTGTAAACATTTGAGATATTACTATAGATCTATTAACAATGAGACAATCAAATTAGGAAAAAAATACTGTTCCATTCAAGGAAGAAATCTTAGTATTGATGTATTTTGAATTATACATACTTGGTTAGAGCAATCTAGGTCTTTAAAATCCCTTTAAAGAGCACTTCTTTGTCTTTTTTAAAACATTTTTTATAATTCTGTATTGATAACATCCTGATGTGTACTGTGATGGTCCAGCTGACAAGGAACAGGTTACTAATGTGGAATGTGTTACCTTCTGCGACCACTAATTTATTCTAAATTAGTACTGCAGTGCAAACCTCCCAGATATGACAGGAGCAAGTGAGGACAGATAGGGATAGTAAACATCAACTACACAGCCACCATTGCATTATATTATACCACATCATTAAAGGGTGTAACTTCAGTGGTTGGGATTCATGGGGCCTCTGAGACCAACACCCTAATACACTTCTCTAGTTTACTTACATGACCTCATCCAGAGCAATTTGACATTAAAGCTCTAAGGGTTATGTCATAAGAATAAAACATTTTATATTGAGCACTAATATCAGAAAGTAAAAGGCAATACAAGCCATCCGGCAGCAGTCTTAGTCAACAAGAAAGAGAGCTGCATTTCCTTGCAGTATTTGTTATATCCATTATGAAAACACTACCAAAAGCTGTGTAACAGAGTTTCGAAATATATCACTACATATACAATTAAGATTTATTTTTGATAATTGTTATGTAAGGAAGATGCATACAATCAGGAGAAATGGTGAACTTATAATACATCATTTGTTTTACTTAATTTTCAGGAATTAGTTTCTTTCTCTCTTTTTTTTTAAAAAAACAAACAAACAAACAAACAAAAAAATATGGTAAATGGCATATCTTCCTATTATATAATACTATTATATAAACCTCAAACTTATACTCTATCTGGCTTCTTGAAAGGTATGAACAACCTTTATTTATCTCAAAATTGTGTTAATACTGAAATATTTTTCTGAAATTACATTCAAAACAGCATTAAACAATTTTAATTCTGGTTTCACATCCAAAAATTGTGCTCATAATAAACGTAAATTATTTCTGCAGATGGGACTGCCAGGGTCACAGAACCACTAAAACCTCTGTTTCACCAAACTCTGTAGAACACAATTACAGATTTTCCAACTGCAAATTCTGAATGTAACAGAAAAAATATATTTATATATTATTCAAAATAATATCCAAATAAGCAGGAGAAGGAGAGCATGCTGACATGCTTCTTCAAAGCCGTACCTTGCTACTTGGGCAGAGAGGGGGACAAACCCTTAATTTTGTCTCTCTCTACTCAGCTTTTTACAAGGCTTAGGTATACAGTTTCTGAAGCAAACTATAACTGATTTAGGTGCAATCATCTGCTAACCAGCACTTTAGAGAGTGGAGCACTTATTTGAATGGTCATAATGGTCACAACATAATGGCCGTTTCACAGCAGAATGGAGTATTTCTGCGAACCTATACTGGCTGCAAAGTCAAGCAGAGCTGTTTAAATTGCTACAGCAAACAGTTGCATTTGATGTGCTGCATTTGATGTGTGTATTTTATTTAGACGTGGGGGCACTAAAAGCACACATGGGTATTAGTGCTCTCCTGTTATGCAAACTTGCAAATACCAGAGCAGTAGATATGGTACAGGCGATTTTCAGAACTGGAATTGCTAGATATCTAACAAACACCCGAGCCTGAAATAATCATTTCCTTTTTCTTAATTACCTATTTTTTTCAGTAGAAAGTATCAGGGGTAACAATACCACCATTTTAAGTGTTAGCAATTTGAACAAAAAAAAATTCCTATCAACACTCTAAGCAAATAAATGTAGCTTTATTACTTAGGATCAGAATTAATATTTCCTGGAACAGAGCTAGGGAAACGGATAGACATAGCATATCAGTTAAGTCTGTCTGGGCCTCTGCATATACCAAGTAGCATTACAGGCTTTGTTCCTAAAATGGACATTATGTTTCAAAAATTTGGGGGAAAATGTTGTTCTGCTTGCACTGATCTCTGAAAAGTCACCACTTCAAATATCCACAATATCCATATCCAGCATCAGAGCACCAAAAAGACTACGACCCATGCCGAGAACATCAGGTCAAATTTTCTGGAAGTCTGTGTAGCCTTTGCTGTGAGTTCCCAGAATTAAACAAAATGAAAACTAACTGATACATATACTGAAGGTGAGAATCACTGAATGTGTTGCAAATGAAAGAAATATTTTAACATAAAATATATGGAAAGTAAATTACTATTCAGAAAATAAATAAATAAATAAATAAATAAATAAATAAATAAGAGAAGTCATATCATCGCACTTTAGCTAAAATGTTGCAGTTTAAACTTTTAAATCTTTTTCAAATCTTTTAGAGTGAAAATAACTTTTAACACTGACAGCTTGATATTTATTTGCATAGTTTAGTTGCCTGGCATGTCAAACTTTACCAGAACTGTTTGTTTGAAAGGACAGAACAACAATCCTAGGATGCTTTTCATGTTTCTGTTCTTTGTTACCAAATCAAAATCATGGCTATCTATGTCAACAGAAAATTGGCTCCCAGACATTAGATCATTCCTGATCAATGGTTGTTAAAGTGTATTCATAGAGTTTTTATACCAGCAGAAGAAATCAAGAGACATACCTTCCTCCTTTTCCCCACCTCATAGCCAAGAGTCTAAGGTAGTCACCAAAAAACAACTTTGAGTTCTTATTTTGCCTGATTTTGAAACACTGAATTGAACCTAAACTACCTACATTTGAGATTAATCCACAAAATACGAAGTATTTGATGGAGCATCCTGTTTCAGCCTGCTGAAGCTGTTTTGTCTTGTATAAGCAATGAGCTCTTCTCTAAAGAAGGGCCCTAAATAAGGGACTTCTCTCCTTGAAGGGACATGCCCTAATGGCACTTTCTGATCACCTTGAAGTTCTTTTTCAATGTTTATAATGTGTGCAAATATTTTGGTTATGCTTATGCACTGTAGTTATTCCACCACAACTTCTTTCCTACACAGATAATATTATTTTTCATGGTCTCGTTCTTTCACACCTTTATTTCCTCTACCAATCTTCTCTGTCCTTAAAAGTGTTTGAATTAACCTTATTCAAACTATCCAAACTTCTGCCACAAAGACTCTTTTCCTATTCTCCTAGTGACCTGCTTTTATGTACTGTATCAAATGCCACTTACTTATCTTTTTCCAAAACTCCTCCTAGACCTTATTCTAAATCTATACATTCTAACCTTTCACCTGTCGAGATATAAGGCATTAGAATGGGCAAAATGCTATGAAGCAGCAAATCAAGCCTGGAGCACTCATGCACACAAGATATATATACTATGTCAGAGTGCATAAATTATATTATATGGAATGAAGAGAGATCATTTAAAAAGGTTAAGAAGGGCTTCAGTATTAGATTTCTTTCCAATAGTGATAATAGCCTGAATTGCTTAGTGCCTTCCACCTTCTGAGCTATTTCTTGTGTGTGGAAACCTGTAGTAGTGTTGCTACTATACTACCAGTAATCACAGAATCGCAGAATCGTCTAGGTTGGAAGAGACCTCCAAGACCTCCTCTAGTCTAACCTCTGACCTAACACTAACAAGTCCTCCACTAAACCATATCACTAAGCTCTACATCTAAACGTCTTTTAAAGACCTCCAGGGATGGTGACTCAACCACTTCCCTGAGCAGCCCATTCCAATGCCTAACAACCCTTTCAGTAAAGAAGTTCTTCCTAATATTCAACCTAAACCTCCCCTGGTGAAACTTTAGCCCATTCCCCCTCATACTGTTGCCAGGCACGTGGAAGAACAGACCAATCCCCACCTTGCTACAGCCTCCTTTAAGGTACCTATAAAGAGCAATAAGGTCCCCCCTGAGCCTCCTCTTCTCCAGGCCGAACAATCCCAGCTCCCTCAGCTGCTCCTCATAAGACTCTCCAGACCCCTCATCAGCTTCATTGCCCTTCTCTGGACTCTCTCGAGCACCTCAATGTCCTTCTTGTAGTGAGGGGCCCAAAACAGAACACAGTACTTGAGGTGCAGCCTCACCAGAGCTGAGTACAGGGGGACAATGAATTCCCTAGCCCTGCTAGCTACACTGCTTCTTATACAAGCCAGGATGCAAATAATGAAGTGAACTAAATGAATTAGAAAACAGTAGTAGTTCTAATTCTTGGCTGAACTTTCATGTTTCAGGCTGCAGTCCTGCATCGCAGTTTACCAATACAATGATCTATTATGTTTGTATCTGTTACATCAATGTATCATGGATCTGTGACAACAACTCTTTTCCTTTTAAAGCTTCTCCAAGATTTGCTCCTATAATTTAGAGAGCAAGCAACATGGCAGAAATTTTTGCGTTGTATGTTCTTAATTTCTAGATCACTGTTCCCTGTTGCATGTTGTATGTCCCATCCCCACTGGATAGGCTGTCACAATTTGTTTTCAGCAGTAGCTATAATGATTGGCTGATGGCGACTGTAAAAGAAGCCCATCTTGCATTCTAAATTGCATCTTTCTTATACTGTATTTCATTTCTTAATGCTTGTCTATTTGCTTTAGTGATTAGATTACATAATACTTTTAAATTAAAAGTGATCATAAATATTTTGACATTTTAGATATGCACAGAATTTTCATTGAGAAAACAAGATTCTTTTAGTCCCAAACAGAAAAAGGAAAACCTCTTCAGGCTGGCACTTTCCCCTTCCAATCTGTTAAAGGCAGCTTCAGATAACCACACACAGTCTTGCTATAAACACCATCTTGCCATGGAACTTGAGTGTCTATCAGAGCAGCACTGTTCTCTCCAAGCACAGTCAAGTTTTTTGTTGCTGTTTTATAAATGAGTTAAACTAGACAACTCCTCTGATAGCAGATGACTCTCCTTGTATATCATCCTGCAAATTCACACATACATTTCTGAATGAAAGAGCCGCAACTAAATGTTCTTTTTGCTTGTATCTACCGCAGTATGGTTTTATAGACCACCTAACAATCGGAGAGGAAGAAAGAAAAAAAAAAAAAGAGGGAAAGGGGGGGGTCTTTTTGTCTAAATTGTTACTTTGTTTCCCTTCTCTGGCTTTCTATTTCCCTCCCAGCACGACCATCACCATCAGAAACGACATATTCCGCATTACTAAATAGCAAGAGACATAGGGCTTTTCACTTCTAATTTCACGCCATAATAAAATGCAGTGGTTGTTTCACTGGGGGACCTGAAAAGCCTTCCTTTGTGAGGCTTGTTTGATGGTCAGGTTAAGTATCACATTCTGGCAGCAGGCATCTGTGCCTCCCTCTTCATGCAGTTGTAGCAAAGGGGGAGGAAAAAGAACAGAAAAATGAGAAGGAGATTGTCTTGAAAAAAAAAAAAAAAATTTCATCCCCTACTCTGAAGCAAGCAATTTACATTACATGTCTATTGCTTAGCCTAAATATTTTTAAATCTGTTGTCCACCACTTTGATGGGCAGATCAAGCTAGTAATAGTAAGTCTAGAACATTTTCAGTGTATTCAGAGTTACACTTGTTGCTTTAATGGAAAAAAACTAAAGACCGGAAATAAGTAGACTAATGATACATATTTGTGTGGGTGAGAAGAAGTAAAATAAATAAATAAATAAATGGATCTAAGGAAAATGAATTTGCATTTCTATTTGTTTTAAAATACATGCAAAGTTACAAAAAACAGCAAAGGTGGTCAGCAATAATAAGCAAACAATACGGTGTTTCTAAAAAGTATCAAGATTATATGTAATAGAAATATAACTTCATTCTATAGGAAATAGAAGTTAAAATTCAGTTAATTTCAAATATAAGAACAAAGGAAAAAAAAAAAAAAAAGATGTAAACGGAATCTCTGTTAAGTGCTCTACACTTATCTTGGCATTTTCTAAATATATTCCCACTACACAAAGAATGTTTTTCTGCCCCATGTTTAGAATTCCTATTGTATCCATTGAATCTATTGTAAAAGGAGATAATGTATTTCCTTTTCAATAATCTCTTCATGTATCTTAACACAATCTACTGAAGAAAAAAAAAAAAAAAGATTAAAATTCTATCAGTTTACATGACAATTCATGGAATAAACATTGCTGGATAATACTTTAAAAGCTGGAGAGTTTCATATATGATTAAAAAATTGATTTGTGATTTAAATAATTAAGTGCCCGAATACCTTAAAAATTTCAAACTAAGTGACCTGAAATAGCTATCTTGCTTCAAAGGAATTTCTTTCAAAGGTTATTAAATAAATTACTCTCAACTACTTTTTTTCAATGTATGCTACACATTAGCAAAAAAGACTACACTTTCATGCTAAATTTCTTGGTTAGTCTTCTAATTGCTAGGCTTTTGAGGTTATAGTTACATTGTAGGCATAAGCGAATCTAAATCCATGCCACCAGAAGACAGGCAGTCATGAACCATGACTAGCAATCCTTCAAATGGAAATGAGCTGAAGCAGAGACCCTAGATGAAAAAGTAATCAGTTCTTAGCCAAGTAAACTTCCCCATTCAGCTCACTCAGTAGCCTCATAAAAATAAGCTGTCTGGGGCAGGGATATGCGCAAAAGGGAAGGAGAGAGGAGTGTGTAAACACCTCTTTAATTGATAGCTTGCACTTACAACAGCTTAAATCAGTCATAAAACCATCGTCTAAAAAACAAATACTGATTCATTTTCACTACTAGGCTGAGTAATAAAGTTTGACATTATGGTGTTGAGAGGTAAGCAGGACAAACTGGCAGCTGAGTTAATAAATAAATAGTTTGGATCACACCATCGCAGAATGTAATAAACTGTCCTCAGCCTTGTGTTGGAAGTATTGAGATGGATATATTTTCCCTGGCAGCAGGTTTGGGCTAGACCAATGGCCATTTCCAGTCTCAGGACATAAAGGAATATGATTCTGCTGACCAGACTGTCGGGAACAGCTTCTGATTTCAGCATTCATCAATGCAGTAGTTCATCTCTGTGGCTCAAACAGGTATCACTGCATTACTTTACAGTATAAATTCAGAATGTTAATTGGGCAAGCACAATTCTTCTTAAATTTAGATGGCAGATATCGTTCCTAAAAGAATTTCAGGTGTGGCTGAATATATATCTTTTTTTTTGTTGTTGCTGTTGTTTTTTTTGTGTGTGTGTTGTGTTGTTTTTTTTACTTCATCTTGGAAGCTGAGTATTTTGATTCATTATCCACTGATTTCTAACATTACTAAAACATACTGATCCTTCCAATCACAGACTACAATACATAAAGAGAAAGACTGATAGTAATACACTCCTAGTCATCCTAAAGTGACCTATCATAGTGTGCAGATGCTGAGATAATGAGACAGAATATAATTGTCATAAATGTGATGCTGTAACACAGCAAAAAATGTGAAGTGGAAATCTGGGACATGTAATGCTTCATCTGCTTTTCTGCCATTCATCTTAATGGGACTCTTGAGCAAGCTCTCAGAGGAATCAAATACAGTAAGATTCTGGAAGCATGTTGGTATTAAGTCCCCAGAGAACAACTGTCTGATAAGCCATTCTTTGCATAGCATTTCCTATACTGACAGATGAAATGGATAGCTTCCCTTTTTATGTAAAGATATGCAAGGAAACTCATACTAGTTAATGAAGGATAGCCAAAGGGTCACAACCAGAAATTGTAATTCAAGATTAAATCAGCACAAATTGCAGGTGCCCTGAACATCTCAGGAACTGTCTACTCTGATTGCCCAGAGGCATCCTAAATGTCACAGCAATGCGTGTCTACATAGGACTACTAGAATGTTCAGGTGTAAAGAGAAAGCATGTACCTGTGAGCTGCTGTGTAATTCCTGTAACTGCAAAATTGCAAAACTTGACAATCCTGAAGAATCTTCACTGTGGACCGTGAAGTTGTGGCACCTCTAACTCTCTAACTGGATATCATTCTTTACCACTTATCTCAATACCAACAGAGTTAGGGTAGGCAGTAGTAGTAAGATTGCAGGCAAAAGGAAGGAAAAAAACAATGGTGCTGGATGAGAGAAATAGAAAATGGAAGGATAGATTAAATTAAAAAAAAAAAAAAAAAAAAAGTACTGCAAAGCTTTCCATGCAAAGTCACCTGTATGGACTGTATATCCCTGAAGGTATATTAATGTGTAATAAAATACTTCAGCTTTTTCTTCAGTTCAGGACACTTTCAGGTTTTCTGTTTTCTATTTAGCTACTTCTAATGAAACATTTTAGGGACATTCTTTTAAGAGTTAAACACCCCTTTTGAAACCAAACATCAGGGAAGAAAGACTTTGGAGCCAATACACAGAGATGCTAAAAACTGCTTTGGAGCCTTACAAAAGACAGCTCTAACTCTTGTCCCAGTAGCTGCTTTTCTCATGAATCATTCATGCTAGGCCATCCTCCTCGCTACCTTACAATTTACTATGAAAGCTGAAGCAGGTAGACAGCCAAAAATAGAAGGTTTTTGCTGGCCATGCAAATAGTGACCAAAGGCTAAAGACAGAAGTGAAGAATGATCTCTTACTATTTGTCAGAGCCAGGAAAGCTAGGTAGGAACTTGTGCCAACTTTATATGTAGAATCTCGTTGATCTTAAGATATGAAGGGCAGAGCTCTTATTCTCTGTGGACTATTTCTCTCCCATGTCCCAACCTTTCCCTCAGGGCCTATGTAGCACTGAAAATGTAGTACACTCTATGATTTTGCTACAGAAAAAGAGCAACCCTATATTTTAAAATTCACAAAAGAAGTCATTATTCTGTTAAGTAGGTGGTTTTCTCTCCTTCAGTAGGATCTAGGCCCAATCGTCCAAATCTTACCTCATGAAATAGCTGCAAATTTGAGATAAAACAGGTCTGTTTTCTGCTCTGGTCCCCTCACAATTTCCCGTTGCTATGAGAGGCTATCAATGAATAGTGGGGAACCAACCTGTTTTTCTTGAAAAATAAAGAAATTTCTTGAGGTCTAAATATCCCCCACAGTAATAATACCAGGTACCCTAGTCTTTGGAGATGGGAAACAGTTCATTATCGTCAAAGCTCAAAGGAACATGAAACACCAGGTTGAGGAGATATATAACTTTGTGGCCAGAAAACTCAGTAGGAGCTCTGCTTTAAATGTACCAGGGCAAAGTTAGTTATTTCCCCAGACAGAAAACTATCTGTGCCTTACTTCAGTTGCTCATTCACAGGTATCTATATCCAATAAAGTTCAAAGCATGACAACTGGCCTCCAACTGCCTCTCTTGAAAGGCAAATGCCTTTTTCTTAGGCATCTGTCACATTTGCCAGCCTTACATGAGTGACTCCAGGACTCTATGGAAGCTTAAATGCAACACGATGCTCATGTATAAACAAACAGTACAGACCTAGTCCAGGATTACGATTTAAAAGCCTAGCTGCACGTAAAACAGGGTCCCAGCTTCCCATTATCTGATGGAGATCTAGTCAATACAATCAGTGGAAGAACCTGTCAGTGGACCTTTGTCTCCTATAGGGTGAGATAAATAGCTCTCTGGACATTACTGATTGGATCCCTATTGCCAACAGTGGGAGCCTGATACCCAAACCACATACAAATTATATAGAATCCAAAGCTCAGGTGTTTGAATCTCCAATTGGATTCCACCACTGGTGAAGGTACTGTTAATTAAATTGGCATGCTTGGGTTATCATACTGATGAACCATTTTTTACCCAAGAACTAATATTCCACAATACCCCTGGAAACAGAATATTTCTGTAGCAAGCATTTCAGGCAGACATTTATGTTCTAATTCTGTGGCTGTGTTATATTTCTAACATATAAAAACACTCAGTCATAAAAGTAGATAAAAAAGTACTTATGAAGAGACTTCTAAACAAGATGTAAGATATAATCTGGTCTGTTTCACTGCCAGTCACATTCGTTACATGATTTTACTCATTTTTACTCTCTCAATCCAATTTGAACTTATATAATTTTTGAATGCTGTAACATTTCAAATATGTTTAGTTCTACGTATGAAACCACCAGGGCACTATTTCTGCTTATTCAAACAAACTGTCTTAGTCATTTCATATTTTCCACAGTATTTCTTTGGGCAAGAGATTAGAGAAGAATATGTAAGCACCTTGGGGTAACCATACTATATTTGTCCGAACAAATGCATCAATTGATGCTGTATAATAAAATTCTTTTCCTTTACCTCCACAAGACAGTTAGATAAAATATTTCTACCACCACATAAAACTTCTGTTGCCCAGTGGCATAACTACTAGTATACTGACACTGTTTACAGAATTACTTGTAGCATAAAAAATACCTGTAGTCTTTATTATAAATGCCAGTGGTTACAGATCAAACAATGAAAAATAGTATTTGGGGAACACTGCAAAATTTTTCAAGTACCATTGTTTTTTATACACAAGAGAATTAAGAATATTTCAGGATTTTGACTATTAAAAACATCTTAATAATGTCTGAGTGTAAAGAAATATAGTGCCTCTCTCCTTCTGTATTTTACAGGTTCCTAGTGGAATGGCTGCAAGTTTGGATCCATCTGACAGATGCATTCTTCAAGTATACTAAAATTTCCTTATGCGTTCATAGAAAAATGACCTATTTTGCAGTTTAACCTCAGTGACTCAGTATCATAGGGCCAATTTTGTGTGTAAGTTAACATATGCAACATTCATTAAAATTAATAGGAGCCACCCAGGCAACCAAGGAGATAGAGTTTGTCCCAAAATATTTCATATATTTGGCACAACTTCTAGAACAATATGCCAAGTCACTTGCATAAACAATCTTTCCACTCAGATTCTTAAAAAAAGCAACAGCAACAACAGCTGTTGCTTGTTGTCCAAACACATCTTTGTCTTTTTAATTTTAACCTCTTAGACTAAACTATACCTGCTTTTTAGAGACTAATTTCAAATGATGTCTTTTTCAGTTATTTTCTTCTATGAGTACAATTTTCCTCCAGACATTAAAAAAGTAGCTTGAAAATGATATTCTTCTAAATTGTAACCATTACTTACTTTTATTTACTTACTTCTTCATCAGTTCTTCTCTTGCTCAGTGTAACTATTGAAATCCTTTTCAGTCACTAAAATGACCAGCAGGGAAGGCTATATCAACAACATTTAGATATAAAAGACTTACCAGAAAAAGGACATCACTGTAGGCAAAGATGGATTGATTTCATCCACATTTAAATATATATATATATACTTCTTAAGTGTAGTTCAGGCTTTACTTTGGTTACAGAGACTCATGATACATACGAAATCATTATAATTTTAATGAAGCTTACAATATCATATAACATGCTCTTAAAGATATAACCTATGACAGTTAAGACAAGAAATTATCTTGTGCCTGTACAAGACCTTTTATGTTATTATAATTTCATCTCTATTAGTATTATGCTAGAGTATCAAAGTTCTACCACTCCAAACTACCTGCTGATATAATTTTATATTTTTCTCCCCTCCCTGACCTGACAATGGCACAATGAAGGTGCAGTGCTTTACCACATAAAGTATTTTTTGATATAGAGAAAGAATTTTAGCCATAGATCATTATAACTCATTTTTTGAAAAATGTCATCATATCTTTCCAGGCACAAATCCAAACCAAGAATTCAAAGATTGCTTCAAAATTCAAGATTGATTCAAAAACATGCTGGCCCTATCTGTAATATATTTTAAACTAAGTTATTGCCACTAACTGTTCTCAAGTAACTGACTTACCCTGCAAATACTATAAGCTAAAGCTTTCATTTAAGAGCTTTATTTTATTTGCTTCGTGGATTGTTTTGGCACATTTTCCTGTTTCACACTGAAAAAGTGGGAGTATGTTTCATGTACTCTGAAAACATTAATTTAATGTTTCAGAAGAAAAAGAAAATACTCTGAAGTTCATTATTTGTCACAACCCAAACTGCTCCAACTAACCCCATTTGCTACATGAGTCTCCAGAAGCTATTTCCTCCTTAGACCATTTTACTGATTTTTCTAAATGTCATGCTATCTTACAGTCAGATTCCCTTTTAAACAAAACATAGAAATGTATCTTTAAAAGGATCACTTTGTCTATGACAATACAATATACAGTCTAGAAAGACAGCATATTTGATGTTTGAAACAGCGACCTCAAAACATAAAGAAAACAGAAGCAGACTAAACAGTGACATCTACTTCCTAAATTTACACAAGGAACACTTCATCAGTCTATATATTCTAAAGCTTTTCAGGTTTTGTATGTGTGTGTGTTTTGTTGTTTTTGTCATTGTTTTGTGATGGTGGTGGGTTTGTTTGTTTGTTTGACTGTTTGTCTTTTGGGGGGGGGTATCCCTCAGTTATGCCAGTTCCTTATAAAAGCTTTATTCAATGGGATGAAGATTACACACAATATAAGACCTGTACTGGGCTTTATCTGACAATGCTTTGCTTCTTGTATAGCCATTAAAACCAAGCACAAAACAAATGATACCAAATTAGAACATCAGTGTTTTCCAACTCTATTGGATCCAGTCTGGAAATTAGAGATGATGTCTTTACAAAACAACCAGTGAATTGGTTGAGAGGCATAAAAAAGTATTACTCAAGATGTAGTTGATGAACGGCATCCTCCTCACTGGCTATTAAATTAAGTATTATTAGTGAGAGGAGATGCAATTCCTATTACCTTCTACAATGAGAGAGCACCTTGTGCAGAGACAAGCAGGTGAGGCTCCATGAACAGCATAAGCCAAATCAATGGTTCAGTCCTCCTGCTCTGCCTGGGATGCCCATTCTCTTTGCTCGTTTGCACTTCAACTGAAAAAGTGAACAGCTGGCTGCTAATACTGAAAAAACCCCTCTGCTCGTCTCTTCCATCCAGATGATGAGCTGACCATGCTCATTTCAAAGTTATGGTAGTGGGACAGAACAAGTAGCTGGAGGAAGGTAAGACTGACCCTTGCAATGTCATCCAATATACAAAACAGCTTCGTGGACAACCTACCCCAAAAACATTTTATATTGAAAATTTCCTTTTTCCTTATCCTCTTACTAAAGTGAATAAATAAATAAATAAATAAAAATTTTGGCATTTTAAAGTGACTATCAAATAAAAAAGATTAATGTTTTTCTCCTATTGCGTATTTAGAAGATGTGAGCTCTTCCAGTGATCCTCAAAAAAAGAAGCAATGTGTTCTAAACTAATAGAATCTTATTTGCCCTATTTCTACTCAAGGCTTCATATATTTGAATATATATTTCAGAGACATATATTTGAACAACCTGAGCATTAGAAAATATACCAAAAAAAAAAAAAAAGGTAAACATGTTGCTCTATGGCTGCTCCAGAGATCAAATTGTTACACAGAAATTAAAGTGCAGTCATTAAATCATCTTTGACAGAAGCTGACAAAGAGCTTATGTGTCAGGATTAAAGGGAGTAGAGGGATGGCTTACATTATAGCGGTGGTCTGCTACAGGCCACTTAATCAAGTAAAAACGTAGATGACGTCCTCTATAGACAGAAGCAGCCTCACATTTGCAAACCTTGGTGTTCATTGGGAACTTCAACCACCCCAATATCTGTTGTAGGGACAGCACGGTAGGGCATAGATAATTCAAGAGTTCCTGGAATGCATTGATGATAACTTCCTTAACCAACTGATAGATGAGCCAATGAGGAGAAGTGCTGTGCTGGACATCATTCTCACCAACAAGGAGGGGCCGGTGGGGAATGTGAAGCTCGAGGGCAGTTTTGGCTCCCGTGATCATGAAATTGTGCAGTTTAGGATCCTGAGGGCAGCGAGGAGAGAGCACAACAAGCTCACTACCCTGGACTCTAGGAGAGCAGACTTTGCCCTCTTTAGGGATCTGCTTGGTAGACTACAGGCTAGTCAGTCTCACCTCTGTGCCCAGCATGATCATGGAGCAGATCCTGCTGGAAACTGTGCTAAGGCACATGGAAAATACGGAGGTGTTTGTTAATAGCCAACATGGCTTCACTAAGGGCAGATCCAGACACCTTCTGTGACGGGGTTACAGCATTGGTGGTTAGGGGAAGAGCAACTAAAAATATCTGCCTGGACTTGTGCAAAGCATCGACACCATCCCCCTTGATATCCTTGTCTCTAAATTGAAGATGCATGGATTTGATGGATGGACTGCTTGGTGGGTAAGAAATTGGCTGAATGGTCACACTCAAAGAGTTGTGGTCAACAGATCAATGTCTGAGTGGAAATCAGTGATAAGTGGTGTTCCTTAGGGGTCAGTGTTGGTCCATATTAGGGCTGGCACTAACATCTTTGTCAGTGACACGAACAGTGGGACTGAATGCACCTTCAGCAAGTTCACTGATGACACCAAGCTGCATGATGCATTCAACATGCTGGAAGGATGGGATGCCATCCAGAGGGACCTTGACAGGCTTGAGTGGTGGGGCTGTGTGAACCTCTTGAAGTTCAACAAGGCCAAGTGCAAGGTTCTGCATCTAGGCCAGGGCAATCCCAAGCACAAATACTGGCTGTGTGGAGAATGGATTTATAGCAGCCCTGAAGAGAAGGACCTGGGGGGGTGGTTGATAAGAAGTTCAACGTGAGCTGGCAATGTCCACTTGCAGCCCACAAAGCCAACTGTATCAAAAGAAGCATGGCCAGCAAGTTGAGAGGGGTGATTTCCCCCTCTGCTCTGCTCTTGTGAGACCCTATCTGGAGTGCTGCGTTCAGCTCTGAAGCCCTCAACACAAGAACATGGACATATTAGAACGAGTCCAGAGAAGGACCAAAAATGTGATCAAAGGGCTGGAGCACCTCTCCTATAAAGACAGGTTGAGAGAGTTGGGGTCATCCAGCCTGGAGAAGAGAAGGCTCCAGGGAGACCTTATAGCAACTTTCCAATACCTAAAGGGGGCCTACAGGAAAGCTGAGGAGGGACTCTTTGTCAGGGAGTGTATTGATAGGACAAAGGTTAATGGCTTTAAACTAAAAGAGGGTAAGTTTAGATTAGATATAAGAAGGAAATTCTTTACTTTGAGGGTGGTGAGGCCATGGAACAAGTTGCCCAGAGAAACTGTGGATGCCCTACCCCTGGAAGTGCTTAAGGCCAGGTTGGACAGGGCATTGAGCAACCTGTTCTAGACGAAGGTATCCTTGCCCATGTCAGGGGGTTTGGAACTAGATGATCTTCAAGGTCTCTTCCAACCTGAACCATTTTATGATTCTATAATTCTATGATGATGGTGTTAATTTGCAACTAATTTAGGCAGAAAGCTTACGTACTTTTAGGCTGGACAATACTATATGCAGCCATGTATTTTTACTTTCTTACTTCACTGTCAAACTTACACACATGTTAAGAAGCATAATAAAACTTTTTTACCTAATCTCACATCCCCCTTCTCAAAGCAAGAGGTTATGGGAGTTAAAGAACTTACCAGGTTTAAATTCTGGTCTCCCAGCTTCCTGAAGCAAGTGCTCTCAGATCTCAGCAGTACTGCATACTGCCCTTACTATTTTCTGCTCTAGAATGTTCTCACCTTCTATTCCTACTACACATTCTTTACTCTGGGTGTCTACAAGAGTCTTGGGGGCATGCAAATTTTTGCAATGCCTATTCTAGAGATATTCTGCTTTAAAAACTCAAGGATTTCTCAAGTCCTCCTCAGCAACATGAAGAATTCAAGCTGGAGGAGACAGACAAATATTTCTTACCTCTCTTGAAACTGACAGTTTGATAGATACTAAAAATGTACATGAACAGATCTGTATCAATTCCCCAAAAGCTTAAAGTGGAAAAACTAAAGATATAATATTAGCCAAATTAGTAATAACAAAAACTAATCAGAGGAAGGGCAATGAACTGCATTCTGAAATTTCTATTATAAGAAATAAGATTTTTAAAACTGAAAATAATAATCAGACGTAGCCCATGAGGCTTCAAATCAAAGTCAACTGAAATCAATAATACCTTTGAATTTACTTCAGCAGATTTTCGGTTGGACTATAATTGTTTTAACTGACTCTTGAAAGATGGCTTGTGATCATATGATGTACATTTTAATAACAGATAGTTGAAAACTGAGAATGTTAATCATAAAAGGCCTTTTTTTCCACATTTTTTTTACTATCTGTGGTTTGAGTGAATACATTTTTTGTAAATATTTATTCAAGTTTGCATTTTTCACCAATATATTCTAATTTGTTTTAAGTTTTTCAAATATCTTTATGTTTCTGTTTGCTCAAGGTGTGACACAGCTTGCCTTTGGAAGAAAAGATGCAATTCTCTTTTACCATTTCCTTACCAAGTAACTCATTTTTCAAAAATTAGCAGATTGTTATTTCCAAAGTTGTTTTCAGTACAATGTCAAAGTATGAACCATTTAAAATTGTTTACTAAACTTCAGCAATGTTATAGAAATTAATTTAGCATGCAATTTTTTACATTTTATTGTAAAAAAAAAATGTCTATAAAGTGGTGATTTTATTAATTTGTAATAGTTCTGGTCTATTGCTTTGAAAGAGATGCCAAATTATTGTACAAGATTTTACAGCAATACTTGTTTCCTGAAGCTTTTCTACAAAACAGAAGACACAACCTTGCAACAGTACCACTATTCTAGAGCTTTCAATCAATTTCAAAAATATTGTGTCCAATTACTAACTTTGTCTGTTAAATGCGATAGTTACTTCATTAGTGTAGCTCATAGGTGTTGTATTAACACATGTATAAGAAAGTATTGTTCAAAGAAAATGTGTCCAGTTCAAACTGCACTTCTTAATTGCTTAAGCAGAACCAAATTAGCATTCTCAGCCTGCATTTCCCTAACAACAGGCTTTCAAGCTGAAAATAATTTGTAATTCAAAAAGGATTTTGGTCAATAGATTCTAAGAATACAAAATATGTTTGGCACTTAAAAATTCCAGGACCTGTTGAAAACTTAACTTATGAGTTTACATTTTCTTGTTTCCTGTTATTTTTCTGTGAAACATTATAAAATGGATGTATGATTTGATACAAATTGGAATTATTCCCAGACATTCAATTTAGACTAGGTCCATTGCTAATATCTGATGAAATCTTAATCTATATTTAGAACAGCTCTTTAATTTGACTCCAAATGATGTAATGTCCTTGTGGCTTAATAAACAGGAAAAGATGCCAAGAAAATTATCTCTTACATAAATTTGAAACATACCAGCCTTCTATTCAAAATGTTTTTCTGTACATATGGACAGACTGTAAGTATACCTGCTGCTATATGTTTACTCCAATAACAGATGCATAAAGATGAAATCAGGTTGATTTATTCATTAATTATAACATTGTGTGTTATATCTAGCACTGAATGTGCACAAATTACATGCAATTTTAATTTATGAAAATTCTACTGTAAATAACAAGTCACAACATTTAAAAAACAAACAAACAAACAAACAAACAAAAACAAACTACTTTTCTACTATAAAAATAGAAAAGCACAAGTACAACAGCTTATTTTTTTACTCTGTTTGCTTGTCATTGGAAGTGTGAAATATGTAGACATACATATATATGTAATATGAAGTAATATGTAATGTTCAGAATGCTGAAAAAATGACTGAAATAGTTCTCAAAGAATTTAAAACGTCATTTACCCTATCAGGTCTGTCCGTGATTTGGGCAATATAATGCCTTTATTGCATTTGCCTTGAAGCAGAGGAGCAGGAGAGAACAAAATAGTCCTGCCAAGTCTCCTATGACAGAAGAGACACTCACCAATTTAGACTTCACCTGAAGTCCACTCTCCCCTTTTTCCCTCCAGCTTAATGCCCTTGTCTGACACATCTGCAGTG
This sequence comes from Aythya ferina, assembly GCF_964211825.1. Classification (NCBI taxonomy): domain Eukaryota; kingdom Metazoa; phylum Chordata; class Aves; order Anseriformes; family Anatidae; genus Aythya; species Aythya ferina. Next base: position 75,956,729 of record NC_140296.1, read on the forward strand.
CCATGCTGTTACCAACTTCTACAACTGTATCTGGCTAGTTGTAAGAGTTTACTAGTTCTTACATGTGTATGTGGTGCAGGAAATCTCACATTTTAAGGAAACAGAATCATGGTGCAACAAGGAAAATGTTTGTCTAGATATAGACATACTTATGTCTGTCTATAAATAGACTATACTCTTACAGAAGAGCAATGATTACACAAGGGGAACATGATTCTGAAGACTGGAGATTATCTTCTGCACATTTCCCAGAAAAAGTATTTCTTTCCTGAAGAGTGTAAGTGTTCTAAATAAACTCCAGATCACGTAGAAAGAGATTCAAGCATTATCTCAGACATGTGAACAAATTAATGTAACATCCTTGTCAACTGGGGATTTGGGATATGGCAAGAACTTCTCCCTGATATTCTTAACACTGTAGCTATATTTCATCACAGCTACACCTGTTTGATTTTTTTTTGTTTGCTTCTTTCTGTTTTTTGTTGTTGTTGTTGTTGTTGTTGTTGTTGTTTGTTTGTTTGTTTTGTTTTTTGTGCATCAATGTGCAAAGGTTTCGTCTGGATTTTTATTTCATGCTTCTCATCTTGCTTAGTTTTGTTAGGTAGGGCACTGGTGTTATGATAATTTGACCTGTTGTGTGAAAAACAATGGGAAATCACATAAAGGAATTTTGAAGTCATGTTTAGTAAAAATCAGATGTATTCTCTTGTGAGTGGAGACTGAAACAACAGTTTTTATACTTATTTCACTTCTTATTTTCTGAGCTATACAATATGTTTTGCATATTACCATGATTTTAGGAGAGATGTCATGTAGGAAAAAGCAAGATGCACAGATCAAAGAGTTGGCAGGCAACTTTGTAGATTATTTCATTATGTAACCACCCTTACATGTTAACCCCCAAAGCACAAGAGTTGCTACAGATGGCTTTTGATGGCAATTTTTCCTCATTGTAGTTGTAAGACACATTAGAATGATTCACAGATGAAAGAATGTCTAGCAACACCTGTACTTCTTTCAAATCAAGTCAGAAGTATGATCACGGTTTATCCAAATGCTTCCTCCATCCCTTTACCCCGCACATATAGAAATGTGAAGTGTGGTTGTTTCCCACACTCAGCTGGCATACATGCTTTGGTATAAAATTATTCAATCAGAACACAAAATTAAATTTGTCTCACCATGTTACTTTTTTTTTGTCTGTTACAGATGACTTCAGTAATAAAATGAGAGCCAGGTTGTTACTGAAACTGACAAAAAATGTTGAAGAGCATGATTCAGTATTAAAATTTTAGTTTCATAAAATAAAGAAAGGTAAAGCATTTGATTTCCTATGAACCAAATGATCTTTGATATTCTGGGTCACGATACAGGAATAAATAGTACACATTCCATTTCACATCACTTTCATCAAACTTGAGCCAACATCATTAGGATGATTGAGGTGACGTACAGCAGCATATGACTGTTTTAGCCAAAGAAATGGAGAGGATAAATGTCTTGAGCAGTGGATGAGACATGAGTTTTTATGTTCGATTCTGCAAATGAACATGAAAAAATACTTGTGTGACAGATAAATGCATTAGTTAGGTGTTTCTGAAGCTTTTTGAGAAGCTTTTTTGTGGCTATGTTGCTTTGAAGGTCATATAAGGAACAGTGTTGATTTTGCCATGTGCCAAACTGAGAGCTGTTGTGGGATTTGGTTGCTCTACCTCCCTTACACTGGCTATCTGCCCCTCACAAGAGACTCCAAAAAAGGACGCATGTTCAGAGTTTATCCTCCTTAGTTGATAAAACCTCATATTAAAATTTGACAGTATTAATTTATGTTATCATACAAAAGAAATGAAAAAGAACAGAATTAGTCCAAAATGTAAGCATAGCCATAGGGAACACATACATTATGAGACATTGATTATTCCAAAGATATTCCAATAAAGCTTTCAATTTGTCAAAGCCATCTGTACTACTACAGTATAATAATTTTCCTAGTTTAATAATTTTCCTGTTTAGCACAAATAAGTGCAGACAACACATAGTTATAAGTAGATCAACCTGTGAAAAGGGGTCATGATTTCTATGCTAGAGCATGAGTGTCTTTTCATTGATGTGTTATGTAGCACAACTCTTCCTTTGTTGCACTGAGATTAGATGGCATAAAAAAATGATTATTGAATTCAGTGGCATTATCCAAGCACCCTATTGACCAGGAACCCCACAGGATCCAGCAGTGTGCCCTGGTAGCCAAGAAGGACAATGGCATCCTGGCTTGCATCAGGAATAGTGTGGCCAGCAGGACTCGGGAAGTGATTGTCCCCCTGTACTCAGCACCAGCGAGAATGAACCTCAAGTACTGTGTTCAGTTTGGAGTCCCCACTACAAGAAGGATACTGAGTTCCCCAAGCAAGTGCAGAGAAGTGCAACAAAGCTGGTGAAAGGATTAGAAAAAAAGACAAATGAGGAGAGGCAGGGGGATCTGAGGTTGTTTCGTATGGAGCAAAGGACGCTGGTGGGAGACCTCATCACTCTCTAGAACTACCTGAAAGGAAGGTGCAGAGACAAGGGTTGGCCTCTTTTCTCAAGTGACAAGTGATAGGATGTGAAGAAACAGCCCTAAGTTGTGCCAGGGGAGGTCTATATTGGACATTAATTTCTTCTTGGAGAAGATGGTCAAGCATTTGAATGGGCTGTCCAGGGAAGTGGTGGAGTCCCCATGCCTGGAAGTATTTAAGAGACATGTGGATGTGGCACAGAGGGGACATGGTTTAATGATGGGATTCAGTAGGTCATGTTGATGGTTGGACTTGGTGATCTTGAAGGTCTTTTCCAACCTAGATGATTATCATTCTCTACAACTACCTCAAAGGAGGGTGTAGTGAGGTGGGGTTGGTCTCCCAAGCAACAAGCAATAGGACAAGAGGAAATGGCCTCAATTTGTGCCAATGAAGGTTTAGGTCAGATATTAGGAATAATTTATTCACTGAAAGGGTTGTGAAGCATAGGAACAGACAGCCCAGGGAAGTGGTTGAGCTGCCATTGCTGGAGGTATTTAAAAGACATGTAGATGTTACACTTAAGAACATGTTTAGTGGCAGACTTGGCAATACTACATTGATGGTTGGTCTTTATGATCTCAGAGGTCTTTTCCAACCTAAAAGAGTAGATAATTTTATGTCTGCATGTCTGTCTAATAAGTTATCCCAGTATCTCATTATACAAATTGAGAATCATATAGTTTTTTGAGCTGTGTTTTTAATTCTGTTCTTTTCATTTTTAAATATTGTATCCACAAAACATTAACTCTTATTCGTACTCCATGTCTATTATAAATTACTGACACTTGTTTTATGTAGTAGTCTGTACCTAAGGTTTTAGATTTTAAAAGGAATATCCTAAAATAAATAAATAAAATCCCTATCCTGTTCTTAGTTGAATAAAAAGCGATATCAAATTAGAACTAAAATTTCATAGGAAAGCAAGCCTTCCCTCTGCACAAGCTGCCTTGGTTGCTATTCTGCTAATATGTTATGTATTTGTATTTCGTATTTCTTTCTTCCCCATCCATCATTGCTGATTTACATAAAATAATCATACTTAGATTTAAATAGGTGCAGAAAACTCACAAAGACATTGGGCAGCAAATATTTCCTATATTCACTGAAATATTTAGTTCTACCAAGACAGCCATAGGAGATGAGTAGAATTTTCATTTCAAAAGTTATTATATCATTAAATTATTTATTAATTTTAATTATATATATATTATATATTATATATACAAATTTTAATTATATATAATTATCATTATATTTTTCATCCCAGTAAGCACGTCAATTCTTAGATAAATCCATATATGCAATGCCAAACTTATAGAATATTATTATTTTTAGTACAAGAATGACTCTAGTGATATCTATGCACTTTACTAATGCTGGAAAACTATTTCCAATAAACTCCATGAGAGGTAAATACAATTTTATTTTACAGATGGGGAAGTTAGAGGAGAGGACACAGAATTTGCTAAGACTCCTTAAAGTGTATCTACAATAAGGCCATGTGTTTCTCAAGTCCAGATAAATCAAAATAGTCTTATTTTTGCCTGAGTTACATTCATCCATAAACAATTAACCATTTAAAATCCCTTTCTATCCTTGGACAACAGTATGGGTTCCCCAAGCTTTAAGTACCTCGTTCATATTTTGTTGTGACAATCACCGTATCCCACCTCTGTCTTCTTTTGTACTCCTTTTATATACCTAAGAATATCAAACCCTAAGATTTCCTCACAAAGGCTAATCTGTGATTTCTTTCCTGTCAAAATGAGGCTGGCTAGCAAAATAAATATATAAATATAAAATATATAAACATATAAATATATATAAATCTGTCCAGCTTAACTTGTTTTGACTGAAGCAGGCTATCATGTGCTTGCTGGATTAGCAGACTGGGGAAGCAGTAATCACAGGGATACTGCTGAGAGAGAAAAAGTGATAAACAAGTGGGGACAATAATCTCTTCAGTGGTACTATAAGAACCAGAAAAAGCATAGTACACAAATCAGAATCTGTAGCTCAGCTTAAAGGAAACATATGTGTTGTGTCTTTAATTTGTAATTATTTATTAGAGTGACTTCAGCCACAGCTGAAATTTTTGTTGTTGTTGTTATTGTTTTTTTCTATTATGAAAGTCTACACTCATCAAAATGACAAAGGAAAAATACAGCTTCAAAAATGCAGCAGGTTATACTACAATTGCATTTTATTCTTTATTAATAAGATCAGGAAAGTTTCAGGTGTACTGGAAAATGGTAATCAGCATAAATGAGACAGTGACTCCCTGGACAGGATCCAGAGAGCCATTTCAACCTTCAAACCTGTCATCATCTAAGTGCTAGTTACAGTAGTGTACATACATACGCATACATATGTACACACACGTATGCTCAATGTAATTCACCAGAGTGATTCAGATCATTAGGTGTGCAGAGAACCCATGACACATCAAAAAACAAAAAAAATACTCTCGTGGAAGTGTTATCCACTTTTCAAATAGAAGCAAACAGAGAACTTAGCTAGTTAGCAACACACTGATATAAACTCTGAACTATGGATAAATGAATGCTTACAGTGAGAAACCCCAATCAAATAAACTTGAGAAAAAAAAATAAGAGCAGAAAGGATGAAGGTAAGTTACCAGCTCTAAAGGAGAGAAGAAAAGGGGCATTCATTTCTCATCCAATAACTCAGAGCAACATCACTTCCCACTCTGTCCATCAATAAGAGTGAATTTGTAAAACAAAAACAAACAAACAAACTATTAAACCCTCTTAACTAATGTCCCAAATTAAACACTGGTGTAATCTATTTGGTGTCAGTTGATGTCAATTATCACTATTCAGTTTGGCACAATTTATTATTTTTGTGGTACTCCTCACATAATTGTGCATAACATAAAAAGTACAAGCAGTATCCTCCTTTAGAATAAAGTCAGCTGCACCTGACCAAATAACTGTAAACTGACCATATAGATGCAAGTGACCAAATAACTGTGAGCACTCGCTCCAATACTCCTCAGCAATGAAGACTGCTAAAATTAAGCAATGATACTTGCTTGCAGCTCAAGAGGCAGCCTGAGCAAGCCTAAAATTAGCACACACTCCTCCTCCAAGACAATTTATCTGATCCATGAAAAAAAAAAAAAAAAAGAAAGAAAATCACGTCAACCTGAACGTGAATTGAATACTGCTGCTTTTCTCTTCCCTCTTTTAAACAAAATCTGCATTTCAAAGGAAATTGACAATTTTATGTTGGATAATGAAGACAGTATATGCTAACTCTTCCCTTTGTATTTCATGTTTCTTATCTCCCCTTTTCAATTTTACATCTTAAAACACCTGGTTTGGCTGGTAAGAAATCCATTGTCCCAAGAATGCACATATTACAAGCAAAGCAGTGGTCTTATTTTTTCTGGCTATATTACTTCATGATGATAACTTTATCAATATTACAGAATAACTGAAGTTGGAAATGAACTCTGGAGATCAGTTAGTCCAACCCACTCTGTTCAAAGCAGAGTCTGCTAAAGCAGGTTGCTCAGGATCTATACCTATTCATAGAGAGAAGGGTGCAGTTATATATTCATTCATAGTACCACAGGAGACTCATGTTCTGGTTACATCAGAATACAATATAGCTATACGCACAAAAGCTCTGTAAGAAAAGTCTGTGGCCTGACAACTTTCCCATGATGACTGCACCATAGTACTAAGGCAATTACCATTATGCTCAGCCTTCACAGAGTATTTATTTCACCATAGCCTTCTGAATAAAAAATCCACTAGAGACATATTAAATGATACTATCATAACAATCTATATGACTCTGCTGCATTTTAAGGGCTGGTCAAGTGCATGCTTTAGGTATGCTTCAGTGTGAGTACGCTTGAGCACTACTTGAGCATGAACTTTTGGATGTGAACTAGCTACTGAACAAAAAGACAAGAAAACATTGGGATTTGGTATTTTATTATTATTATTATTATTAGTGATTTCAGTCTAACTAGACATATCAGTCACTAATAGAAATTTAAACCATACTATAAATATTGGCATGAATTTTAGTATGGTCCCAGTATTTTGGGCAGACAAAATCCTTCAGTAAGACAGGGTTTACAGTAGAAGCAAATAGACATTTTATTTAGACATTCTTGTAGATAGCACTCTATAGGCTCTAGGAACTCAGGCTGTAATCATCTGTAAAGATTTCTGCATCAACAAGCAAAAGCAAATCCTGAAACTGCATAAACTGTCATTAAGTAAGGCACCACTGTTCAGCTTCAGAATTACACTCTCTTCCTTAACAGCACTCCCATTTCTAGTAATATCAGTGATGTTCTTAGCACACTGACACTTAAGAACAAAATTACACTGATTTCATTGGGAACTAGATTTTATCTGAAAAACATAATAAATAAAGCACGTACAAGTGTCTCTAAATTGGGGCCCAAGTGGAGATACTTATGATGGATGATTACCAGTGTCATTTAACAGCTTTCTAGTTTTCCATTAGAATTTCAGACTGAACAGTCTCTTTTTAAATGCCTAATAAGAAGTCTCTCAAAATATCCTGATGATCATTAATATTTTTGGAAGACTGATTATGTTCAAGAGCAACCCTTTCAAACCTAAGCTTGCCTAGCCATACTTTATAAAAACATGTACTGCAAACAAAAAAAAATGAAAATCAGGATAACTGTCTCTCAGTATAATTGGATGTCAAGCATAAAAAAGAAACACAGACAAAAAGGCCACAGGAACTAGAGTATTCACCAAAAACAGCTCATCTTCACCATTTCAGAACCTCATAGGCAGACTGCAGTCCCAAACACATTTCAGCATCCGTCTCAAGCCAAATTTTCTCAGGATGGCACAACCTATGTTTCTTGCATGTGTAAAAGTAAGTTTTTGTGAAGCAGCAAAACCAATAATAGATTCAGATGTAAAATGTTCAAACTGCATTTAGATCCATGTAAAACTCATCTTTCAAAGAAATTATTTCTTTATGAAGGATGTGAATGAACTTATATGAATGGACTACTGCATCCAAGGGAAGTCAGATAAGCTCTCCCAAGGAAATCATGTTTCAGGATAGAAGCTAAAAGCTGAGGTGAGAAGATGTGCAGGACATCTGGAAACAGAAGATGCCATATGTTTGTGCTTTTTTTCTGCCTTTTCATGCCAACTCCCTCTAACAAAGGCATAATCTTGTAAATGTTAGCAGAAGTCATTACAAAGGTTAAGCCTTATCCACATAATTGAATCAAAAGGCTTTTCAAGCACACAGACCTTTAAAAACAGAGTTTAAGCAAGTGGAATTTAAAAAGAAAGAGAAATGAGCATATTTGAGAATTATGCATTTCTATATAGGCAGATACTGTTTTACTTAGATAATGCAGCAGAAATAAAAATAAGTAAAAATGTTTTACCTTCCCCAGATAGAAGTTTCTTCGTGTTATTTTTTAAAATCCCAGATATGTGAAAACACAACTATGAAAATATGAGTTACGTATAAAAATTGACATTCTCTACCCACAGAATCACAGAATCACAGAATTTCTAGGTTGGAAGAGACCTCAAGATCATCGAGTTCAACCTCTGACCTAACGCTAGCAGTCCCCACTAAACCATATCCCTAAGCTCTACATCTAAACGTCTTTTGAAGACTTCCAGGGATAATACCCAATGTGGTTTATTGAAAACCTCCATCATTAGCCAGCTGAAAAGAATTAATGCTAATTTCTAAGCTACCTTCTGCAACTTCCAAACAGAAAATCACTGTAAGGCTGCAGCCCAATTGCAAATTCTTCCACTTGAAGGCAGTTATTGCTGGAAAAAGACCTTGTATCACTGCAGTGTCTTGATTTTCAATAAGGATTTGTCCCGGTACAAAGTAAGAAAAGCCCCTGGAAGTTCAATGCTGTATTTGTCTTGTGGGAGGAGTGACCAAGATCTCTGGATTCAGATCTCAAAAAAGCCTCCTGAGCCAGGTAATTGAATGTCATTGCCAACATCAATTCATCTGCTTCAGTGAGAATAAGAATTATTTTCAGATGTGTAGAGATATATAGGTACATACTGTATTTCTAATCAACAAGAATGATTTTCTCAGTTAATAAGAAAATTAAAAGGTTCACAGTGTAGGAACAGTTAAACAAGGAGCATGTTTAGTGCTTTCAGTAGAAGATGATGATATCCAAACAGCTTAAGATAATTAACATCTTGAAAATATATCACAGTATCTTACATTATAAGATCTAGTCATAAAGTCTTATATCACACATAGAATGAGGCTGCTATACGTGCACTGAAGCTCCCCATTTGTAATTTTGTGATTTTCTTTCACATAAATTTCCAACACATTTCTACTACTTTATTCTCTATAAATCAAATATTAGTGAGTTATTTGTCTGCTTTCTGCAGGTAGAACATAATTGGAACAATAATTTTAAAAAAAAACTTTTTGTTAGATCGGACCTGACATCATAGAATTCTGTATGAAGAGGTTGAGGAAAAAAAAAAAAAAAAAAAAAAAAAAAAATATCCTGTTAAGATTCTCATCCTTTAAAGGAAATTGAAAGAACAGCAAAAGAAGAAGAAAAAATGTCCTTCATGTGTTTTTCCTTAAATTAGTGTTAGAGAATGCAAGGGGGAAAGTTTCTCCCCCCTCTCCCTCCTCCCTGCTCTCTCTTGCTCTTTCTTTGTTTTTCTTTCCTCAGTGAGAGAATGCTATTCTACAATAAAAATGTCTTTTCAGTAATTTGTCATCTGCTCTGAAATGATTCTTCTCCATATAACCTTTTGTTAAAATAGGCAGAAGAACACATTTCTTTCTGCAAACAGGCACAAATAAAATTTCTTCCTACTATACACTGGGTAGACCAGATCAATTGACAAACTGTGTTACATGAACATTAATACTGGAAGATGAAATTACATGACACAATTCATACTTTGTCCAGTAAAAAATTGAATTAGTGTGTTTATCACTTCCATATTTTAAAGCTTAAATTTCATATATCAAGATCATCCAAAAATAGATAGTATTTGAAAAATGTTAAAATCTGTAATTTTACAAAATTATGTATTCTTGATTACTCATTTTGTGTGTACACATATATTAAAAGGGAGAAAACAAGCAATGCATATTTAAGCTTATGTTGACTTAGAACTCAAAGTTTTGTCTTCTTTCAGTTAGACCTAACATCAACTATGAGATATCAGTTCTATCATAAGCCTTATTTCTGAACATCTTCACATTACTGGGAGTCTTGCATAAACACACGCTTCAAGATTGAACCTTTATGTTTGCCCTACATATTTCAGGAAGTCCAAAGGAAGCTTACAAACCCACTTCTTTACAGAAAAATGTCCCATTGGTTTTAGTGGCCAGATCATTTAAACTATCTCTCATGTACTGAAGTGCAGAGACCAGGCTGCTAATGCCTATATTTGTGCATATAAATCTCTAATCTGTCAATCCATTTCCCTGTGAATAGGCTATTTTGGTTGGGTTTAAAGCAGTGGGAAGTCGACCTACACAAGAGAGTTCTCTTGTAAAATGACCGGAGGTCAGTGTTATTATCTCTGTAGGCTACCAATGGTGCATTTGTTCCACCCTATGTATGAGTCATTCATTTATAATAAGCTTCACTGTGCTTTGAAAGTGCTGGGAGGGATGGGTACAGAAGCTTATATTCTGTCAATTGGCTGAGGCACAAGACGACGCCAACGAGATGTCCTCAGTGTTTAACTGTTCAACTAGAAGATGATTAACTTTCTTATAAATAAATTATAGAGACCTTACACCCAAATCCCAGCAAAACTATGGTATAATCATACTTTTACTCTGGCAGCCACTTTGTTGTATACTTCCTTCACTTTTGAAGTTCTCATTGTTTATAAATATCGATTCATTATGCATACTGTCAACAACAGCTTACATTAAAAGCAAAAGTAGTTACAAAAGCTAGCTTAAGCAATTAAAGTACAGCCACATTATCAAGATGTGAATTCTATATCCTGTGCTTATCTTTCATACATAAAACTCTACAATGAGGCAAATTTAAATAATCCAATTTAAAAAGCTCAATATTCAATTTAAAGTAAATTATGCACAGATTTAGGTTCAGATTTTCCAGAGAGCCTAAGGAGTGAGACACAAAACCCTCCTACAGTTGGAACAGAGTGGAACATTTCTCTTTTATAGGTTTCTTAAGGGAGTGAAAGGCGGAGAAAGGAAAACACAATAAAACAAAACTGTTACAGGATTACTGCATTCACTAACATTTGTAAATGGCTGCTGGATCCATGCAAGAAAAAAGTATGCTCCTACTGAATGTATTTCTACAACATGTTTACGCAGTTTTATTCATAGTAGTTTATAAATTATAACACAGAAGTGTTTCTTAAATGTTTCATACACTCTTTTTAACAAGCAATCTCTTCAATTTCAGAATCCCTTATATATTTCAGTTACTGTTATTTTTTTCTTATTCCATCACCCTGAGGCTTTTTCTTAAAAGCCTTTCCACCTGTTCTCTTTATACGATGTGGCATTTTTAGTTGGTAGGCCACGAAACTAAAGAGAAGTTGGTTAAGGCTTTTTTAATACAAGAGACAAAGGTGTCAAGACAGATAAATTTTTGTGGCATTGTCTTGAAAAGATACAGAACAATACAACTTGGCAGCTTGACAACTCTTCCAGGCTTTGTTTACTGTTCTTGCAACATTCACAGTAAATGAGATCACCAATCAGACAAGGTCAGAATATCATGCTAGCAAAATGTTGATAAAATATAGCACAGAGCATGCAAACTGCATGTCATACATCATCATAGAGGAGCTTGGATTACTGTAGACACACTATGCATCAGTAGTACTCGGACATTAACCACTTTGACAGACCACCCCAAAATAACTACATATATGATTTATTTAAATAGGAAAAATATTTTGACTTTCTTTAATAATATTCTGGAGCCATAAACAGAAAGTGTAGTCAGTGTTTTGAAATGCAATTGCAGACATTACAGAAACCATTTTTTGCCTCCATTTTTCAAACATGTTCATATCGCTTCCAGGTTATATGATGTTTACTTTCAAGTCAAGTACCAAATGTGGAGTCATTTGCAAAGCTGAAACAGTAGAACACAAACAAGGGGCAGAAAGGTCAAAATAGGCCTGACATCTTTACAGGCCTGTCTTCTCAATGACAGATTTCCCAAAACACGTTGTGTTTCTTGTTAAGCAAGTGTCACTATTCTCTTTATTGTCTTCTTCAAAGGTGTTAAACAGCTCTGTACTGTTTGATAACCTGTCATCACCTAACAAATGTTAGTAATAAAGAAAAAATGCACTAGCTTTCTATGACAGCCCTATAAAACATATTCAAGAGCTTTCTCCTAAATTCACAATTTGATAAAACTACAATAAAAAGTACAACTGTATTGAGGTATCTCAACTTTTCCCCAGGAAAACAAACAAACAAACTGCAATGCAGTTAAAATGTCACTCTGAATCAAAAGATCAAGCAAGTAAGTTTCTGTGCAAACACAAAACACACTTGCCACACAAGCATCTGCTCGAATTGCACTGATCTACTCAGAAAACCATGACAACTCGGGAAGGAAAAAAAAAAAACCTTCCAATTATTGTGATATATTTTTTTTTTCCATGTTGAGCTTATTTTTTTGAATAAAAGGTAAATTTAGTCAAGAAAAACTGCAGCTCATTTTCTAACAAATGGAAGATTGTGTTTTCTGCATAGATGTGCATGTTGATCTGCCTACACTAAGATGCTGCCTGTTCACTGCCCCTTCACTGCCATGCTGTCCTCTCACCATTACTTTTATAGAATACCATAAATGTCTTAAATGTTTTGGTATAATCTGCCAAAAGTACAAGTTTAAGTAGCCAATAAGCATGTTATACGCTTTAATAATGCGAACTAAATCAGTATCACAGCTGACAATCTTCCTACCATTTGAATAGTAAAAAGAATAAGAAGAGCTGAATTTGTTTCATTCAGTCTTCATGTTTTAGTGATTAAAAACATTAATGAATATGAATTGTATTTGCAAATCTATTTTACTGTCAATGTCACCTGAATAACAATTAAAAGGACATCTTCAAAAAAAAAAAAAAAAAAAACAAACATATAGATATACCTACTTCCTTACCAGTAACTACTTTCAAGTATGTTATAAAATGAATTTGCAGAATGGTGAACCCAGAAATAACAAAGACAAATAAGCCTTTCCCTGAAGATGCTTATGACCTACTTACTTGCCATTTAAGGAATTAAATTATTCTTTCTGCAATACTTTAAAGCCCTTATTAAATCTAGGAAACATGAAAATCAGATGATTTCCCTTAAAGCCAGATATTACTCTGAATGAACACTGTGATTTTATACACCACTATTATCCTTTAACAACAACAACAACAACAATAATATTTCCACACAATAAAATTACATTTTAGTTCTCCTGGTTTCAGTTTATTTAATGTTAGGGCAAAAATTAAAAGCAGAAAACAAGACCAGAAGGAAACCAACCAGTTCTCTCTTCTTTTTTTAAATACCTGATTTGTTATTCAAATGTATTATATAACTATAGATTAATTTTAAAATATTCAGTTATGAAACTGAAAGATTTAATTCATCTGTTGAAGAAAATGAGCAATTAAAGGGTGATTATTTTCTGTATCATGACCCCACCAAAAAAGAAAGATCACAATTTTTGTAATAGTTATACATGATGATACTAAGTGAATGATGACTTTGGATGAGCAAATCACGTAGCAGAAACAGCTGGACTCTAAAGAAACACAATACTTCTGCCATGCAGATACCTTCAACGATAAACAATAGTAGGAAAGTAGAACCTTAAATAATATATGGGTAGAAGAGATCTCCAGTAGAAAGCTGTTGGAGGTTTTCTCTGAGACACCAGCAGCTCTTTAAAAAGTATTTGTTCAGCTGATGATCTTCCAAGACAGGTTTGGTAATGTTGTCATCGATTAAAATAGTTACTTTTCAGCTCTTACTGGCTCAGTGCTTCTTTATGGCAGCAACACCTAACCTTACAAAAATCTCACCCAGAAAACTCTGATTCCCTCCCATGCTCATACTCCATTATTCCTGCCACCCAGTGAGTGAATAATGAGACCCTCAGATATCACTCAGCAATATGGTCCAGATCCAAACAAAAATTAACAAGTGTAGCCAGACTGATCTCTGCCTGCTGGGTCTGACCATACCTCCCCTGAGCACTCATGCCACCCAGAAGTAAGCATGGTTAGTACTCCTCCTAACAAGGGCTGCACAAACCAGCCTTTCCGAATAGTATTCTCAGGCCAAACTGAAGGAATTACAAAGAGCAGCACATCAGAATCCACTTGATGATAAAGTCTGCTCCAAGCAGGCACAAGGTATAAGCAATGCTAAAGTAACAACTTTATACACCATCTTGGTTGTTAGCCATGTTTCCAAGGGCTAAAAGGATGTTCACATTTATGCAGAGCAAATAGATGTATTTCTATCCCAAATGAGTTAAAAATTCAGTTACAACTTAAATAAAGGTTTCACATAAATCATAATAGGAGATATTTCATTCCTAAGAAGAAATGTCTTTAAAAATTGATTCTGGATTCCCAACTCTGGAAAATCGCTAGTATCCTCAAAGTATCAGTTCAAATCCCAAGTGTTGTAACTTATTTTTATTTTTTCCTGCCCAAGCCTTAATTCATTGTGGGTACTTAACATATTTTGGATTTATTCATATATAGACATACAACAATAACATCACCTCTCTGCCAGAAAAACATAGATACCTGTTTTCCTTATCCAAAATCAGAGGCTGCAAACTCTAACATTTGGTGGAGTCCATGGGTTTTACATCTTAAAGCCAGAACATCAGTTATTCTAGAGTAAATACCTTTGTTCATAACTCCAAAATTACTGGTTTATACTCCAGAGCAAAAACACCTTTCCAGAATTCATTATGGAAATTTTTCATTCCTAAACACAAAAGCTGAAAACACCTTCCTGAAAAAGTAAATCCCTTTTATGCCTGTATGTACCAGTACCCAAAAGGCTTAACAGTTATCCTTTGTCTTCTTTCATTTCCATATAGCACATCCTGCTGCTAGTCCTGCCTGAGGAACTTATGCTGACAATGAGCTCGAAATACGTCTTCATATATGTAATATTCATTTAATATTCATATGTATCAATATGAAAAAAATATGGATATGATTTTCAGTTTTAGTTAATAGCTTGTGTATTCTTCACCTTGTGTAAAATGAGGATGCAAACCAATTTTAAATTAGACTGTGCATAGTAGCCTCTATACCTTATTCAAATACATATCTAACTTCAGAAATGTTACAGTATTGTAAAACAAGCCTAAGCATTCTCCTGCAGCTGCTTTCTGCCAGCATCTCACTTCTGGGGACTTCTGTCTGTATAGTTCTATGCTGCCTCTATGTGTTTAAATTCTTCAGGCTATTGAAATAGCTAAAAACATTTGGATCGACAAAAATCAAATTGCATATCTGTAATTCACAGAATAAGCAAGGTTACTACAGAAGAACTGACAAAAACAAACAAACAAACAAACAAAACACCTACCTTTCTGATCAATTAACCTGACACTATAACCTGAACAGATTTTAGGCAGAAATCTCCAATGAAAATCAGTGAGGATATCTGCTTAACATCTATGGCACAAGAACAGCTCTTTGACACCATATTCTCTCAGAAACATTTTTGTTTGCTGAGCATAGAAAGTTATTCTACTAGACACACAGTGTTAAAAGGCAATTAACTCTTTAATGCCTGATTAAATATCACACTGGGTGTACAAAATATAACCTGTAAGTTCTGTTTCAAGACAGACTATGCTTCTGTGTTCAGACAGTTTCCCAATTATATGCAGGAACTCAGAAGTGGAAAACAGCCATAGTTCCCACTTCTATTTCAATGCACTCCTTACAACTCAGTGCTTGAATTGTAAGGGCTTTTACCTCCTTGACTGTGTGCCTCAAAGACAGTTGGCTTCCTCTCAGCACAGTATCCTCAACCAGTTAAACACATTTTTATATCTCCTCCAATGTTATGGTAATGGAGGAACTCCAAGGTTAGTCACTTGAAAAAACACAATCTTGCCTTATTGATGGATATAAAGATTGTTTAAAGTCAGTATTCCTTACCCCAGTGGGTTTTGGATAAGGCCCTGTTCTAATCAAGCAAAACTGATATCAAAGTCAAGTTTAAGATGGAGACATGCATGGTTTTCAGGCTCTGTCCCTTTACAGTTGCTTGAATATATTTTATTACTACATTACAGGTCAATGCAAGTACATTTTGTCTTTGTCACTTAACTAGAGCTATATTTGATTTAACTCTGCAGTTGTCTCCCACAAGAAGAGAAAAGGAGCATACATTTAAACAGATTATTACAGCCAGTTTTGCATCAGGAATTAATTACGTTAATGAAATGTAATTTAATAAGACAAAATTAAGATTCTTATCTCAACTGCAAAGTTATAAATTTTGTACAGATTCTCTGACTTATGTGAGCTATTAAAATTCCAGAGTGGCATTCATGCAGCTGAGCTTAAGGAACTAAAATTGTATTTGGGAAATCAAAATCTCAAATACAGTTGTATGTTACATATTTCCCTTTGCATACCAACTGCAAAATTATTGAAAGATGAGGAAAAAATACATACAATGTTTGAGCAAACTGGGTGGTGAGAGACCTGAGAAAACTCTAAAGATATAAAAGGATATAACAAAAATCTGTTGCTTGCTCTAAAGCAGATTTACTGCTCATTTGTCTTAGTCTCAGTAGTACTGTCTGTCTTTAGTGTCTGACCAGTATTGCTCCAGTGATGATTGGCCTTCTGCTAGATGTTACTTAATCAACTGCTTGCTAGATGGCAAAGATTTACAGTTGATTAGGCTGCATAGCTCAGTTGCTATTTCAAAAGTTTCTAGGAAGGGATTATTTTTGTGCTCAAATACCTCAAAACAAAGGGTTCTGCAGTCTGAATATCCCTGGATTCTGAGCAGAGTTCACTGAAGCAGAAAAAGCTAAGTTAAAGAAGCATTTAGTGCTTCAGAATGCCAGACTCAATAAATATCTGTCGTGTGTGTGTGCGTGCGTGCCCAAGCACACATTTCTCTCCTTAGCTGAAGTGTATTTTTGTATTTAGTATAGAGTATGAAGACTAAGGTCTAAAGCCAACGTATGCATTTTTGAGATCAGAGTTGAGACTCCTATGCTATTACCCTCAAAGCCGCACAATTCAGCTGCTAATGACAATTTTGTATCCTTTCTCCCTGAAAGAGGGCCACTTATTCTTTGGCAGGTTATGCACAGCATTGACTCATCTTTCTCAGTATTCTTTAGTTCAAATTTCAAGCAACATAATAAACAGACTTGCTTACCTACATTAGCAAGTGGACCAGACACTACAACTAGCCAGAAAAGCAAGCTCCAAAACTGCCATCCTTTTCTGTGTAACCGTGATGAAGATCAATGAGAAACCCATTGAGAAACTCAATGAGAAACTCAGCAGAATTCGAAATCAATGAAAAACTGCTGTTCAGCAACAGACAACCAGCATGATCCTTTACAGTATAGGTAGGGACCTATCGTAAGGGTTCTAGTAGTGGTGATTAGCTTTTGCCAGAAGAAAAATGAAAAGAACTAAATTCTAACCATTTGTCATACCAACAGAAACTTATCGAAAGAACCATTCAGAGTGAAGGCCAACACAACACCTTCCATGAGTCCCAGAGATGTACTCTTCAAGACAAAAATAGTGTAAGTTGAACAGTGAACAGTAAAAGCTGAGAAACCAAAACTAGTGTCTAGGACATGTCCTTTATATTTCACAGTTCCACCCAACAATAAGTAGTAGGGATTAAGTAAGTTTTTCTAACAGCAAGTTATTCTACACCTGCAAGTTTACCTGTCTACTTGGTAACAGCATATGAGAATGGAAAGATGACCAACTTGACTCAACATGGCAATTGTGAAGAATATGAACTTTCTTCATTTCTCTTTGTTTTAACACCCCATGTTTTCCTGATACTTAAAAAAAAAAAAAAAACTGCTTTTTTGATACTTAAAAAAGAAAGCTTAATATTTACAAATATAGAGCAACAGATCTGAGGATTACAAAGCACTATAAGCATTCTTTGGATTTTAACTCTGTTCGTTTGTCAGTTTTCAAGACCCTTAATGAACAAAGGGATTCCTAGCATCACAGCACATTTATACACTAATGCGTTTGTATAAACACTGAACCACAAAGCTTTCTTCTATTTTCACTAACAAAAATGTCCAGAAACTTCAGTTGAACTATTTCTTAGCTATTTTAGCTTTAATCATCTAACAACTATTGTTGTCTACCTTTGTTGCCCCCTCTACCTTTCTATATATGAATATAATAAAAAAAAAAACCATCCACAGGAATGCAAGGAATAGGCAAAACAACTGCCTTTTAAATTCATATCTGCTCAGGTTTATTTTATCTATTCAGCACACCAATGATCTGATAAATTCCTCTGTTTCTATTAAATGGTTTAATCCTATCTTTTAGTAGATGAAAGAAAAATACTGTCTAACAGGTCAAGATGGAAATTTTCATTATTATTTTTTTCTTTTTCCAAAAATCAAAACAGCTATTATCTCACCTCTCATGGCTAGTACTTAAATCGTGATTGACCGACAATACTAAGAACCACTACTCTTAAATTTTACAGCTATCCCTATCTTTCTGTAGCTTTCTTGTGTAAATAAGAGTGGCTCAACATACTTTCCAGCAGAGATGTGAGTTTCCAGGCTCATAAACCTGGAATGTTCCAGCTACTTCAGGCTAATGATCTCTCAAATGCACACTAATATGTTTGATAAAAGTCTCCCAGCATGTGAGCACAGAGCGCTTACCATAAGAATGACAGTACTGTGGGCAGGGCAAATCACTGACACCATTTCAGACTGAGTTAGATGCTGGAGGCACAAATTAAAACTGCAAGCTTTCATTTCAGTGGGCTTTGACAGATGGAAGAGTGCATCAAATCTCTAATTGTTTAAACCATTAACTCATCTTTCCACCTGCATTATCTTTGGAAAGAGCTCAGTTGGAAGCCTGGAACAATTGCTCACAGACTGGATTCAGGAGTGTGCCTTATTCTAAAAAGAGATCAAGGTTATCTTTTTGAAAAAGTATATTTATTTGGCTGCAGCATTTGTAAACTTATTTATCTTTATTTTCACATTCTCCTCTCAGTCCTGAAAACTCAAAAATAGCCTTTCAGCCTTCCTGCAGAATCAATCAATCAGGGACCACTGCCTTGACTGCTGGGAACAAGAAAGCTGTATTGCAATTCACAGAGCATTATGATGATCCCCATTTATCTATAGTCCTTGTAAATGCCACTGCACATGCAGCTCTAAATTATGCCTGCTGGTTCAGTTGCTGAAAAAAAAAAAAAAAAATCTCTACTTCATGAAGTCTTTGAATATGCCTTTCCCGGTCACTCTGCCCCCACCCCACCCCGGGCCAAAATACATTTTTCACTAAACCAGCGTCAATGTAGAGCACTTTGTCATTTCATGTTATTCTCACCAGCATTTGACTCATTGCTGTTTTTATAGGGAAGCACCTGTTATGTGCTCAGCACTTCCAAGCACTTGAGAAGAATGGCCTCTGTGCTTATGGAGCTCACAATGTAAAAGCAGACTAGCAAGGACAGAACAGTAACAGTGATTGCATATAGTTTAGCAATACTCACTGTTAATAAAATGATAGAATATATTGGGATTTAAACACAGGAAGGGGTCTTGTGAATGACAGCAGACAGGAGTCATTTGGGGCTTAGAAAGCGGAAGTAAGAAAGAAGAAAACAGGGCCACGAATATGATTAAGGGACTGGAGTATCCACCATACGTAGAGAGGCTGAGAGAGCTGGGACAGTTCAGCCTGGAAAAAATGAAGGCCATTATCCATGGGTAAAAATTCTTAACAGGGTTGAATGAAGAAGACATAGCCACTTTTCTCAGTAGTGCCCACTGACCAGACAAGAGGCAATGGACACAAGTTATAAAATACAAAATATAATCTGAAGGTAAGAAAAAAATTGTTGTGAGAGTGGTCAAATACTGGAACAGACTGCCAAGAGGTTGTGGTCTGTCTGTGGAGATGCTCACAACCTGGCTGGACTGAACAACTGGCTCTAGCCGACACTTCTCGAGCACAGAGGTTGCACTAGAAAAACCTCAAGAGTCCATTCCAACCTAAACAGGTTGATTCTTTGATAGATCTGTAAGAAACGGGCAGATAGCCATACAAAATAGTGACACTAGTGGAGAGAAGGTGCAAAAGACCACAAAGATTTTCAGAAGAATGGTTAAGAAAAATTTTAAAACAAGAATTATGTAAAGATTTGAAGGTTAAATTCAATAGTAAATGTGAGTTTAGTGGGAGAACTCAAAACACAACATAAAAAAGTTTATGGATCTTGTACAAAAAGAGCAAGCCTCCAGTGCAAAAATGTTATCCTTGCAGTATCTGAATTGTCCTTGCAGACTGCTTTATTCTATTTCAGACACTGCATATTCAACCTACCTTTTTCTCTCCAGTGGCTGCCATTAAACCCAGGGAAAAAAAATAATTTAAAAAGTGTTTTTCCAAATGCTGTCAACTAGAAGAAACTTTTCCAGTACAACTGAGGGTTGC
The DNA here is from genome assembly GCF_964211825.1 of Aythya ferina. Classification (NCBI taxonomy): domain Eukaryota; kingdom Metazoa; phylum Chordata; class Aves; order Anseriformes; family Anatidae; genus Aythya; species Aythya ferina. The sequence goes on from NC_140296.1 coordinate 75,977,040, forward strand.
AAATTGTATCAAATTTAATTGAATAGCTGTGTTGGAAGCAAGTTTGAATTCTTTAAAATGAAATAACAGAATAGATTATCATGTTAATGAAATATCAGAGAAAATATGACTAACAGGAGGGAGAAAGGAGGAACAGAACGAGACCAAAGTAGGTTTTATTTCTATATGACAGGTAATCCATGTCAAAATATTATTTTACTTATTTTTGTTTTGTTGCCTTTTTTTTTTTTTGGTGGTAACAGCCAAGAAAATATTTTTAATTGCAATATGAAACTTATGCATTCTGCTACAATGCAACACTCAAGTTTAATTTGCATAGGTATATTAACCTACCAGATTCTTACTGGATTTTTACTGGTTTCCAACTCAGATTCCTACTGGGTTTTTATCTAGTTGTGCATGTGGAAGAAAAGAAAGGCGTGTCTACTTGTCTCGTTCTCTTCCTAAACAAGCTTTTTATCCATGTGGTGTCCCAAAATGAGTGGGAATGACTGAAATACAGATCCTGATCCAATGAATGTGTGCAAAGACCTATCGAGCCCAGCCCAGACCTTTTGCTTCATTTTGCTCTCCCTTTGTCTCTCACACTTTGCAGCTCCAGTTTCTAATGAGGTTGCTAATAAGCCCATCTTCACAATACTCAGCAAGTCTGACAGGCTGCCCGTAATCTACCAGTGAACAAAGTGAACTATAAAAAAAATTATAAATTTTAATATTCATTATAACATCTGAATAGAACCTCAGAACATAAAGCAAGTTATATACCAGGCAATAGCAATCCAAAAGCTCTCATATCCCCAGGAAAAAAAAAAAAAAAAAAAAAAAAAAAAGGCCCATTAAGTTTTCAAGACTGACCTTCATGCTTAAAATATTTGTTATTAAATTAGGTACTAAGAGATTAAAACAACAACAACAAAAGAGTTTCATGACCTGATGACCTGATAGTTACTAGATTAATATTCACTGATTTATCGATGTATAAACAGAACATGTGGATGTTTGTCATATACAATACATTAGCTTGTAATAATTCTCAAGCATTATTTTAATTCTATTTTAATTTTAACCAACCATACCAAATACTTTCCTTCCAGATAAAGCTGTAGAAAAACATGTAAACCTTAAAATAAACTTCAACTCCAAAGTGTATTTTTTGGTTTGTATATACCACCATAAAGTGGCAGTGAGATGAGCGAACAGAATAGAAAAGAGTTAAACATGAAAAAAGAGAAAGACAAACTATGCAATAATATGAAGACCATATTATCAAACAAAACAGTAGAATTGCAAACAAAGTTAGACAAAATAACTATGATTTCAAATTTATTTCCAAATGAGTTCATGACAAACTTCACTTACTACAGTGCAAAGGCCAAGTCTACAGTTGTCACGTTTAACTCAATACTCATATTGGCAGTAGAAGCCAACTGGGCAATTGGTAAGATTCCAAGGAAGCCCTCAGTCTTCCACTGAAGTCTGTACAAGGAAAGATGCAGGAGTGCATGATGACAGTGAATAAATCAACTACTGCAACCAAAAATGACAATTTATTTAATGAACATATAATAGTCCTAATTATAAAAGAATATATTTAGCATATTGAAATTACCCATCTAATGTCAAAACAGGGCATGCATCCAAAAGCTCTCTTGAGTTTTACCTTGTAAAATAGACCACTGGAGAGATCTTATTAAATTACATATAAAATCATTGGTGCATATTTTGGTGCTCAAAGTCACAGTTTTGTGACTTGCTCCATCAAAACAACAAAAATATCCTGTTGGGATGTAGGTAGCAATCTACAACTGTTCCTGTGAGAGTAACAACCATTTTAGTTCATTAGATTTGCATCTCTTTGAATTAGTAGTTCTCAAAGGTATTCGTCTTCATGGTTGTTGACTACACTTATATTAGAAGGCAATGATATAATTGTTTGAAATAACTTTAGAGGTACTTCACTGACAAAATGAACTTGAATAATACCTTATCAACAGCAATCTGCTACTCCAGAAATGTCCTTAAATATAAAGGCCACAGAATTCCATGACAAAAAAAAAAAATCATTTGCATAGTATGCGAGTATTGCAATATCTTTCCCAGTTGTTCTATGTACATAAGTGTGTTCACAACATTTCTAAAGAATTGTACGCCAGACTGGTCTTTCTCACAGACAATAATGGGAAAGATTTGGAACAGCTTTTTGCCAGTTCAGGCCTAGGCAAACTGAAGCCAAAACACATATCAAAGGTGACTGCAATGAAGAAAAATCACATGCAAAAGCCCTCTACTGGATGTTTTACAATGATAATTTTCTCCCAGGAATTCTACTTTTACAGGCTATATCATTTGTCCTTAGAATGAAAAAAAAAAAAAAAATCTAAAAAAAAATGTGGTTGGTTATGTAACAAGTAAAAAGATGAGCCTACTCTAAAAATTAGAGATATTTTCATGAAAGAGTAAAATCATTGAAAAGTTACTAAATTAACTACATCACCTTTTAGCGTTGTACCAGCTACATGCAAATACTTGTGCAAGCAAGCAGTGCTTCTATGTTTCAGACCCCCCTCTGATAACAAAATAACTGGATGTCTGCTGTCACCTGCACCTTACCACAAATCGTCTTAAAAAACTGTGTCACTGAACACCACCAGCACAAAATAAGGTTGGACACTGTGAGAATCCTTTAAAAAAACATCATCTGAGATATTTAGCAAAATCACAATCACATAAAATCTTTTCACTGAGGTGTTGAGAAGCAGTGAAAGGAATTTGCATTTTTAGAAGGTTAACTCCATCTTCTACATGTCTTTGAATGTTTCAGTTATGTAACACACTTGTTTTATTTTACATTGCAGAACACACAAGATCAAATCTTACCTTAAGCATATTTTCCCTAGTTCTGCTAATGTTCAGCTCTGCTAACATTTTGACTAAGTTTATATTTCTTTTTATCAAGAAGGCAAAGCTGCTTACTTAAGCAAAATGTATTATCTTTCTCAGAAAGAAAACATAATATATACTTCATAGTCATATTACCTTAAGTAATTTAAAACTTAAAGATTCATTACATTTTGTGTTATAAAATAATACTAATTTGTATCATTCACACACTGATTTTAAGAGACTAATATAATAAAGGTAACCCTTAAAATCATAATACCCTTTCATCCATTTTATGTGGATTCTACAAACTTGGGAGTGACTCAGAGAGGTGTTCATATAATTTCTGCCTTACTTTAAAAGCTGGACAACTTTTCTTGTATGACTTGTTCCTTGTTAGTCAGGCATAAACCATTGAAAAATCTTTCAGAATAAATATCATGGCAGCCTTGATAAGCAAATAGAAAAGAAAAAAAAAAGGAAAGAGAAAAAAGAAAAAGAAAAAGAAAATTACAACAGTACAGGTCAAGACATCTACATTTTCCTTAAAAGGCAATTCAGTTATGATTAAACAAATTTTCAGCACCCCTTCATCAAGAACAATATGATTTCATTGCAGAGGCACAATTCTTAGCAGTGCGGCAGAACTAATAGGAATCATTCCACTCTCTTCTTTTACCGATGCTGCTATACCCAGATTTTAATACTGACAAAACTGGTCAGCTCTGTTTTGTTTTCCTGCAATGGAACAGTCAATAATAAATTGGTCTTTTTCCAATCCCACTCACTGCAACGGAAGCTAGATTCACTTATCAGTGAACCAGTAATCTCACTTATTAAATATAAAGAAGAAATTGTCATGTTAAAAAATCAGGAGTTAGCATCAGTATTTACACAGATTACATTAAGAAAACAATACACTATAATGCTACTCAGTTTTAATCCCACTTGAAATACACCCTTCACAGAATAATTACTGGATAAAAAGCCTAAATTATTGTAGAAATACAGTTTCAGAAGGTAGGCAAAAATACTAGAGAAAACTTCACTATTTTCAGGTGAATTTCCAAGTCAGTGAATACATGCATCTCATCTTCCATTACATTTATGAACTGTCATTTCCTAGAACGTGTAATTCCACTCCAACACAGAAAAGCTCCCAAATCATTGCTGCATCTATGTAGACACCATAGAAAGATTCTTACACTATCAGTTGACTATTAGCTCACCTACCCTCTAAACTTTCCAGATTAAAGTGCCAGGATAGGTTAGAGCAACAGTGAACCCACTGCAATTTGTATCAAGAGTCACTTCAAAGAAATTCAGTGTCATGCTAAAAATTCAATACCCAAACTGAAAGAAACGTTGAATGCTGGCATACCCCAGTGCTATTGAGTATATATTTTGAAGTGATTGACAATTTTACTCTCATGTTCAAAAACACTGAAACAGAAATGATAAATCAGATTTTAGGTGGTTTAAATTTGCTGATAACCACAAAATTATATTGGTTTAAATACACGTTTATGCTTATCCTCAGACATGAATCCTTTGTCCTGAAAGAGTAAATCACCTGGTTCTAATTTTGGATATTTCATTACAGGTTGAGATTTGCAAATAAAATATAAATAGGTGATTCTGAAAACAGTTTAAGATGAAAAGTGTTTCATATACAGACAATATGAGAGCAACAAGATAACTTTATAAATGAGATAGGGGGGAGAAAAAAAAAAAAAAAAAGGAACATACCTTTGAACATTGTTTATGATTCTGGCACCAAGCAAGTGACCCATTATTCTGAAAAACAAATATAAAATACATGAATATTATTATTTTATTTATTTATTTTTTAAGAATAGATCTGATCATCCTAGTAGGTTCAAACAGAATTCACCCGACAGTTCTCTTAGAGAAGTATGTTGTGTCACAACATTAGTAACAATCCTGACTCCAATTCCCTTGTGTTAAGGCTCAGGCAAGTGTTAAGTGATCTAAGAGCTAGGAAAGCATTTCATCAAGTAAGACTGGTGGAGAACTGATTGAAGTCTCCTTTCAGTCTACCTTTCCTAACACTTCCTGTCTAGATTTACCAGGAAGAAAACAGAGGTAACCTCTGTATTTAAGAGATCAATATGCATGAGTTCATATTCATGAACTGAAAGCCTATTAATTACATTTAAATATTACACAATATTTAAAATAAATTAACAAGAAAAGATAATGAACAGCCTTGAAGTGAATAAACAAATGGATTACATGGGACATAAGTTTACCAAAAGTCAACCATGTCAGCTTTGGTTTAAATTTCTGATAACACATTTCCCAGATCAGGAAACACTGTAGCTCTCCTTTATCTTGACTGTAGCAAGACAACCAATATAGTACCACATGTTATTTATTTATTTATTAAGCTAAAGGACAATGAAAATAGACAAATATGAAACTATCATGAGTAACCTGCTGTTCCACTACAGCAGATTTTAAAGGGTCAAACATGGGAGAGAAAAAATTACAAAAGAGAAAATTACGGGAAACTATAGGTATATAACTTTTATCTGTGTGCTTCTAAACACAAGACAAAATTATTATCTGGATATTCAACAACCATAATCCAGAGGCAGAAACAGATGCATTAGCATGCACTGTACTCAAGCCAACTAGACCAGTCTCTGAGCACAGCAGTTCTGCTCTCATCAAGGCATATGAGCTTGAATTCACTGGCGTGCTGCCACAGTGATGAAGCTTATAGTTTGGAGGCAGTTTTGTCTTAGCTAATGTTTGAGGAGATAGTGTTTGTGCATGTCTTTATATATGTTTATAGCTATGCCTTCACACAAGCTCCCAGGATTGTTCAAGTCATTCCAAAAATCTTTCCAGCTGTTCCAGGAGCTTGACCCCAGCACAAAAAAAAAAAAAAAAAAAAAAAAAAAAAGGAACTAGTATCCCTTCTAATGCAAGACTCTCCAAAAGGACCAGAAAGTACATCAAGTAAAAACTGCATGAATTTTGATTTACATGGTCCTATCCATTAATTTGTGGAAAATAAAGCCCTCATACAGCAAGGAACAGAAACCTGCTTTTAACTAAGCACAAGTGATTCTAATGACATTAATAGGATACCATTGCTGCTTGGGCTTTAAGCTAAGCACACTCTTCTGTTAAATGCTGGACTAACTGAATTAAATCACACAGACACACACTCACACAAAAAAGAAGTCAGAGAGATCTCTTCTACCCTGAGACAGTGTCTGTCTCTACCTTGAGATCAGTGGAATAAACAAACTTGGTTAGATCAGTCATCTAACTGAGGACACCTTTCTTGTTCTTAAAGAAAGAAGCACCACCCAGTTAAGACAGTTCCCAAAAAGTACCAATGATTAATCATTTCCGAGGGCAATTCAGAATTACCTTCCAAATTTTTCTCTAAGCTTTGGTTAGCAGAAAAGAGAGAGAGAGAGAGAGAGACAGGGGAAAAGGTAACTAGGCTACAAACTTGGGTGTTTCAGCCATGCAAGATGAAGCAGTGTCTTCTGCATTTTGAACACTAAGCATATTCTGAATTTGGTGAGAAGTCAGTAACACAGATGTGGATCAAGCACATTGCGAAATTCAGGAACAAAACAAAATCGCATATTACTCTTGCATCTTAAGAACCAAACTGATGCAAATTATACTTCTGTTTTCACTTCTACTTTCAAACTGAATTTTAGAAAACTTCTATATATAACATGTTTTTTCATATGAGCTGTAATGCTAAAAATTTCCATTCCTCTATTAACTAAGCAGCTCTGGGGATAATATACATAAAGACATATCTACTCCTTTCCACTTCTAAACTCAGTTAGGAGCGATTTTAAAACGTTGGTTTATACAATTCAATGTCAGTGTTTTATGAACATTTGTTTTATCTTCCCAGCAGGTTACTATGCAATCATTACTTGATTTTATAATACCACTTTTCTCTGACATTACTGTAGAATTTAGCTAAAATTGAGATTTGTTAGCATAAGAATAGCTAGCTATGAGCAACGTGTCAGGTCCAACCCCTTCAAATAGAGAGACATAAATAGAAGAAATAAAACTTTAGAACAGCCATAAATAACATACGCTAGTGGGAATACTTTAGTATTATCCTCAATGCCATATGAGGATTTATTATCTCCATTTACAGATCTAGCCAACAGTAATGTTAAAACAATATTTTATGTGCTACTTCCAATTTATCCCCCCTTTCTTCTTCATATAAAACGTGACAGAGGTAGCTGATTGCAATAACAGATTAGTAGCAGCTTGACGCTTTATTTCAGTTATGCTGCTGCCTTCCACTGAACTAGAAAAAACACTCCTGCTTTTGAATTATATCTGTTACTTGAGACAATAATGCAGTAAATGTCCAGGTGTGTGGCTCTCCTTCATAATGTTTAATTTCTATGAATGTTTTTATTTTTCCACTGAAAACTATTGTAACTTTAATTTAAAAGTAAGTTTAGCAAAACATAAAAGTACTGTTTAGCAATTTCAATTTCATACAAACTAACATGATACGAATGATCTTTCACTGTACAAGGTGAAGACAAATTCTACAGGCTTCCTTTGAACAATGTGTTATCAGAGGAAGCTGGAATACTAAATGAACATTTTTCTATTCTCCATCTTAGCAAACGGTTAACCTAAGTTAAAAAAAAAAAAGTTAATGTGTGATTTTTTTTCTGTTTTTCATCCAAGCTACATGGCAGAAACTGTAATTTCAAAACATCAGAAATCCTGTTTTATCTGAAGCATCCTCCTACATTACATCCTCAGTTACCTCACATCTGTTTTTCTTCGACCCAGTCCTGACCTGACTTACGCAAATTAGAGTTTTGACTTTGACTTTAGTTGTGACTTAACACCACCATGCAGAAATGTCTTAGGGCAAGAGTTGAAAAGCACTTTTTTTGTCTATAAGCCTTCCACCAATGTACTCTCAGGACCACCTTTGTACGGTAAAGAGGAGAAGAAGCTGTGGTCAACTGGGCAAACTGGGCTTGGAGAAGAGTGGCAGGGAAGGTGCACAGCAGAAAAGGACCTTGGAGTGCTGGTTGACAGCCAGCAGTGTGCTCAGGTAGCCAAGAAGGCCAATGGCATCCTGATCTGTATCAGAAATAGCATGGCCAGCAGGACCAGGAAAGTGATTGTCCCTCCATACTCAACACTTGTGAAGCCACACCTAGAGTTCTACATTAAGTTTTGGGCCCCTCACTACAAGAAGGATACTGAGGTACTGGAACATGCTCAGAGAAGAGCAACAAAGCTGGTGAAGGGACTAGAAAAGAAGACATACAAGGAGCAGCTGGGAGAACTTAAGTTGTCTAGCCTGGAGAAGAGGCGTCTGGGGTGGGACCTCATAGCTCTCTACAGCTACCTGAAAGGAGGTTGTAGCAAGGTGTCAGTCTTTGTTCTCAGGTGAAAAGCTCTAGGATGCAAGGAAAGTTCTGCCAGGGAAGGTTTAAATTGGACATTAGTAAACATTTCTTCATGAAGAACATGATCAAGCTGCCTAAGGAAGTGAACAGAGACCTTTAGTTGCCATCCCTGAAAGCTTTTAAGAGATGTATGGACATGACGTTAAGGGACCTGGTTTAGTGATGGGAATCAGTAGGCCAGGTTGATGATTGGACTTGATGATCTTTAGGGTCTTTTCCTACCTAGTTGATTCCATGATTCTACTTGCAATGAAACTGATTAATTGGTATCTCTAATCAGCTTTATTAGTTTTATTTCAAGCAAGCATAGGTGCATGCTCGCTTTCCTCTGGTAAACAACAAATGTCCTTGGACCCAAATAGTTAAAATAGAAACCTCTGTATTCTGTGTCCTCTCATGCCTTGAAAAAAGTAAAGTTGTGCAGAGTCTTGAAGATAAAATTACACGTAAAGAGACAATGAAGAATCAATCTTCATCTATCTACAGTCTGCCCCGGGGAAGAAATTTAATAAGCTTCACAAGCAACTCAAAACTAGCCTTTCAAGGGAAAGAGATAGAGGGAGAGAGAGAGAGAGAGAGAATTTCCTTCATTTGCATCTTTGTCCACAATTATCTGTTAGGAGATATAACCTTTCTTTTGAAGTGCCAAAGATCAGTTGTGAAAAGTTAAGTAGCCATTTGATCTGCTATGACAATACCTGTATCCCTGCTACCAGTTAGTTCTCTTCAGTGCACTTTTGAGTGAAACTGCCATCACTCAGAAGTGACTTCTCATGGTGATGTTCCTATTTCTTTAAAAATGACAAAAAAAAAAGCAGAAGAATAAGCCCCTCAAACGACAGTTTTCCACTGATGTGAAACAGAGCACTTCAACAGAGAAATCAATAGCCGTTGCAGTGATGAATTTAAAGAGACAGGCTCCCAACATTTTCCTTAACCTTTCTAAAACTCAACAGCATGATGATACATGTTATGTTAAAACATCACTTATACTCTGCCTGACTTAAATTTCCTGCCTACATGCTCACTAAGACACAAATTAATATAGGGACTTATCTGTGGCAGTGCTGTGTGATCCTAGGTTCAACTCTAATGTGTGGAATGAGGGTGCAGAATGGAATTAACAAATTCAAATTAGGCTTTTCATTTTCCAAATGCCAAAGCATGCACCTACGAATGAAATTCAAAAAAGTCTGTACACTTAGCGGGGAGAGATACTAAACCCAGCAGATAGGAAATGCCAAAGAAAATGTTTCTCAAAGCCTTTCTTGTGAGTATAAACATGAACTCAAAGCAGATAAATGAAAAGGGGAACCACAGTCCCACACACCTCTCCTGGGCTCTGGTATTTGAGTTACCCTTTTGCATATAAATAACTGCCTCACATTTTTATTTGAAAACATAGATGAAAAATGAAAAAAAAAGATAATCTTTTATGTAACAGCTAGAACACTTGCCAAAGAAGTCACCAAGCAAGAGCAAATTTAAGCACTTATACCCTTTGAAATTACTTTTTAACAACATGTTAGAGGTGAGACTGAAACCTGGCCAGAGAAACCAAACCACTCTGTAGAAATAAGTGAATGAGAAAGGTCATACAGTCCAACAATGAGGTCTGCTTCTGGGAAGCAAGACTGCTGCTTAAAGAAAAATTTATGTAAATATATTTTTAGTGTCTTCACTTTGTGTCTTTGTCCACTGTAAGTCAAGCTTGAAGATCATCCACTGGAGAAGCCATGGAGAGAAAAGGATTAGTATTAGATGATATCATACATTAAAAAAAAAAAAAAAAAAAAAAAAAAAAAAAAAAAACATCCCAGAAATATTTTGGTTCCCTGGCTTCAATCTAGGGAATATAGGTTCTATGAGCCTATGACATATAAACAAATGCATAAATTTTGTTCCTTTATGAAGTTTCTTATTTCACTATAAACTATGTCTTAAGGAAAAATTAAATTATTTGTAAGGAATTTCTGTTGCTTTATAATAGCTCTAATAAGAAATGAAATTGTATAAAGCAAGAATCAAAAAAAGCATTATGTGAATGTTACTGAGCAGGATCATTTCTCTCACTTAGATAAACAGGCACGGTGTTTGCATGTACAGGAGCTGTTTCCATTAAAATCATTTAATTAAGATACTTCATTCCATCCAAATATAAAATGATCAGACTTTGGTTAATTAGGCTTTCACCTCTAAGCTATATTAAGCCACGTGACAACTCTACTACTATGAAGCTCCAGGTAATACATAATTCTGTCATATACTGCAGAAAAAGCAAGTACTTCCAAACCTGAGCAATATTCAGACAATTTATTTGAGGATCCTACAGCAAGCATTCACATTTTGATTGTAGGTTGGACAGAGCACTCACATGAACATGGACAGAACTAATGGACTCATCCTGTTCCCTCCTGTGGAGGAGTACAATGTGGGCCCATACGGACCTAATGAGGTTTAACAAGCTCAAGTGCAAGGTGCTGCACCTAGGTCAGGCCAATCCCAGACATGAGCACAGACTGGGAGAAGAACTCCTTGAAGAGAAGGACTTAGCGGTCCTGGTGGATGAAAAGCTTGACACGAGCCAGCAGCATGCACTTGCAGCCCAGAAGGCCAACTGCATCCTGGGCTACATGAAGAGAGGTGTGGCCAGAAGGTTGAAGGAGGTGATTGTCCCCCTCTTCTCTATCCTTGTGAGGCCACATTTGGAGTCCAGGTCTGGGGCCTCCAGCACAAGGAGGATGTTGATCTATTAAATGGGTCCAGAGGGCCACAAAGTTGATCAGAGCACTGCAGCACCTCTCCTATGAAGAATGGCTGAGAGAGCGGGGGATGTTCACCCTGAAGAAGAAAAGGCTCTGGGAAGACCTCATCACTGTTTTTCAATACTTAAAGGGGGCTTATAAAAAAAAGATAGAGAGCAATTTTTTGCTTGGGCAGATAACGATAGGGCAAGGGAGGATGGTTTTAAGCTAAAAGAGGGGAGATTTATATTGCAATGTTAGGAGGAAATTCTTCACTCAGAGGGTGGTGAGGCACTGAAACGGGTTGTCCAGAGAAATTGTGGATGCCCCATCCCTGTAAGCATTCAACACCAGGTTAGATGAGGCCCGGGGCAACCTGATCTAGTTGGAGGTAGGTGTTCCTGACCATGGCAGGGGAGTTGGAACTGAATGATCGTTAAAATCCCTTCTAACCCAAGCCATTCTATGATACTGAGATACACACACACCTGTCACATGGATCCCAACAGGTCCTAGGCCCAGACACTTGCCCTGCCCAGTAGCTACCCCTGGATACCAGTCTTCACAGTTTCTGGCACCTGGACAAACAAGACCCCAAGCTTCAGCCCCACTGCAGTTGCTGGCATGGCCCATCTCACATGCACAAAAGCAAATACACACAGAGCAGACTGTGACTCCCACTATGCCCAGCAGCCAAATCCTTTGGTCTTGCTCTTAGAGACTTGGTATGACCCACCCAGAGATGGCCAGGACTCTCCCAGTCCCCTTTGGTCAGCTCTCTTTTGCTCTCACCCCTAGAGAGGCACATTTATACCAGGCAACTTCACCTACCCACCAGCTTGTCCAGCTTGCTCTTCACAAGCACTCACACACCTGCACACCTGGGCTCTGTCCAGCCTCTGGCTCCACAGACAAACAGGCTCTTGTAAATCAAAGTCCCTCTCTGGGGCTGGCATGTGGTTTCATTCACTCAGTTCTCTCTACCTGCTGTCACTCAGCACACAGGCACTCCAGCTCACAGTCACAGACCAACTGCTGGCACCCAGACCTGCATTCATTCCAGTCAATGGCACCACAGACACATGGGACCTCAACCCCCTGTTATGACTTCAGTAGCTGGTACTTGGACCACCATATGCTCATGCGTGCACAGAACAGACTCCCTCACACAGAAAGAGTTAAGTAATTTAATGAGAAATTAGGAGAGCCTGTGCTGACCAGGTGCAGGGCATGAACAGACAAGCTTATCACCTATTTACACACATCCAGCCTCTTTTATCACCTTACCCCTCTGTTTCCTCACAGTAAGTCTTGTGCAATCCTGAAACACTTTTCCCCTGCATCCCATAATGTGTCCCATACCCCAGGCATCAGCCCCTCTCAGTCCAAAAGGTGCTCTGGCATTGATGAATCTTGATGGGTCTCATGCCTGGACATGAGGGCTGAGATTCTCCTGAGACAGCCCTTGGAGGCTCCAAAAAGGCCATCTCTCCCTTTGAGTCCTTAACCTGGGTTCCCATCTGCTTTTGGGACTCCCTCCTCCTCCCCTGACCTTGTGGGGATGGACATTTGATAGTCACAGAGAACCTAACCAATTTCCAGGTAGCACAATGTCTTATATTCAAGAGTGGGAAAAAAAAAAAAAAAAAAAAACAGTTACTGAAACAAAAGTGTAAGAAGTGCATGAGCAACTAGTGGCTCATTCCATATGTTTAGACTTTCTTGCTGATATTCTATGTATTTTTTCTACTTTCACTTACACCCTTTTGAGGTGTAAGGACACGAACACTGAACATTCAGAAGGAATCTTAGCCTAAATTATGCAGGATCTTCAATTTTATTTACTGTTGTTTTTTAAAAATCCTTAGGTGTCAGCTTAGTTTTTACTGCTTCAGAGAATTTATCTGGTATATTCCCCCTTGTTACATGTTAAGATGCTGTGTGCCAAGTGTCATGGCCCTGAGGATGTGAATAGGCCTTAACTGTCCTGCCCTGACCCACCACTCGGAAGCCCCAGTTCATCAGGGCTGGGGCCATAAGTCCTTGCCTGACCTAAGCTGTAGGTGTGCCTGTCTCTGGCCCTGCCTCACACCAGTGAGGTAGGTTCCACCTCCTGGATGTACACTGTAGCTTGCCTCTGGCTCTGTCTCCCAGCTAGGCTTTCTTCCCCATGCTGAAGCCTTGTGCCCAGCCACCCAGTCTCCTGCCCCTGTCTGAAGCCCCTGCCTGCCCCTGGCCTCAGCTCATCCCATGCCTGGGGCTGTCACCAGCACCCATCGCTGCCTGCCCTATGCAGGCCCTGGGGGGCTGTCCCTCAGAGAGGGCATGGCCTGTGGTGGGATCACCCTCAGGCCCGGGCTCCCTGGCCCCAAGGGGCAGCTGCTCCTTGCTGTGGCTGAAAGCATAAGACTGCATGTTGGGTTCTATAATGACCTTACGTTTTCCCTGATGCATAAAGAATGTTCCTTAGACTTTGATCTCATTAACAAAAATGAAAACCAAAATTTCAACAATAAAACCAAATAATGATCATCCAAACCTGGCAAAATAACAAAGCATAACACCTACCACCAGAACAACACCAAAAAAAAAAAAAAGCCACTTAATAGGACTCTAACATGAAAGAAGAGAACAAACACTATTTAGTAGACATTAGTCATCTTTTAATGTATTACCTACCCATCAGGCAGACACCTGGATGACTTTATGGTGCGTGCTTTATACAAAAACTTGTGTAGAAATAGAGAGTTAATCTTAACTATGTACATATATTTCCTCTGTGATCCAATGAGTAAATACAACAGATTTAACTCTTTTCTCTTTTTTTTTTTTTTTTTAAATAAACCAAGTGACAATATTCTGAAAATTAAAAACAGCAGAATGCACAAATATATGCAGACCTTCTGTTACTGTAACCAGTCACCATGGTCCCTCACAGATAAAAAAAATGTACATCCTCCTCATCAGAATCAATTTCTATACCACAAACTTATACTGTAGAAAAGTAAATGTTGGTTACTGGTTAACTCAAAGTGACTAAGTTAGAGGTGACTGAATATAAGGAACAGTTACAAAGCTGATCTGCTCTTAACAGTTGATTCTGGTGACATAACTGCAATTTGCAAATAGAAATTAAAATTAAATTATCATGGAAAACAGCTTGACTAACACTGCAGTCTAATTTTAAACATCTGGATTAACACCAGCAAATGCATATCGCAAATAATTTAATCAAAGTATCAGTAGCGCTATTATTTTTAGAAAGTCTCCAGTTTTCTTTTGGATTTACACTTATGCCGCCATCACCTGTAATGCACTAGCTCTGATCACAATGATACAGCAGGCTCCTGCTGTGGATGGGTGGGTATGAACAGAACTGTATTGACCTAAACCTTGCATTGATTGTTTCCCAAACAGTTCGTGCAAAGTCATCTTCAGCCTTCATTTCTATTACAGACTGTCCTCATTGAAGTTTACATTGAAATATGTAAAGCCACTACTTCACATGCACCAAAAGAAAAGCACAGAGAAAAAAAAAAAATCTGAGTAATTATGAAAAACAATCAAGTAAAATCATCAACCACCAACTAAATTGCGATATACACCAGCATTCCTTATAAAGCTGTCATCGTATGTTCCTAGAAAGACTGTGAGCAAAAATCCAAAGGTCATTACCAATGAAACAACAAGAGATCAGTAGTTTTGAAAATATAGACTATGCATAGCTTTGATTAACATTGCATCTCCAGTACGCAACACCTTTTCTCTTTTTACAGTAGTGCCTTCTCAAATGATGGAAAACCTACTAGATAAACACAAGCTGTAAAAACAAACGAGCCACAGGAATTCTGGTATCTCCATTGCACTTGTGAGTTATGACTGCCTTCTTGTGGTTTCACAGACTTCAGTGTTACCACTTCTAAGACTGATCTCAACTGAGTTTTATTCTATGTAGCAGAAGTTTCTATCAATCTATAAAAGAAACATGACCTAAATAAACTTCATTTCACTAAGCAACATGAGGAATTAAAGACAATGACACTAAGATACTAGAAGAATATTCAGCATCTCACAGTAATGAATATACTTGGGGCCAAACCCTGCACACATTTCTTGGGATTAAGTAACCCAGTTAAAGGGAACAAAATCTAATCTAATAGCATGAATATGAAAATTAAAAGATGTCTTGTTGACTATTTGTTTCTAGGCTCAATTTCAAAACCCTCACCATTTCAAAATGATGTTTCTTAATGTGCCTTTTCGCTCATGTCATAAAGTAGATTTAGCTATGCAAATTAAATAACAAGATGATAATAGTATATGCTGGCTCAAAAATAACGACACAAAGGTAGCCCACTGGGAAATTAGCAGCAAAAGGAACAAACGACATTCTAAAAATTAATATTTACTTTTACAAAACACAATATAAGTGTAGATGTGATTTTGTTTAAAGTGTATTTGAGAAAACACAGTTTACCAAAAAAGACAGTAATATTCCAGGTTTCAGAAATGCGTGCATGCTACTTTTGTGCTAACTTATCTGACTTTATAACTGAAAACAACAGTCCATGTGACGATTCTGTGTAATTATAATACTACTGGGTAGTTGGGTCCCAACAGTATGTGATGTGCTATGCTTACTACAGGCTGTGTTCACCTGCACTGCCTACCAGCCAATCATTCCAGAATCAGCTACAAATACTCCAGGGTATCTCCACACTAGGAAGTAGTGTGAAGCACAGGAGCACATCGGTTGAGCAAAACAACTGATGTTGACAGATCTAATACTTGCGCTATATGTATGCCAACTTCCGTTTCCTTCCAAACTAGTGCAGTCCCATGAACTCAATTTCCATAAACTGCTAACGTAAATTAGACCTAATTTAAGCCTGGAGCACCTCTTCCAGTTATGTTCATCCAGAAGGAATCTACTGCATGACCTCTCAGTTTGGTCTATGAAAAAGAGGATCATGTAGCTCTGGAGACTTACTCTAAATACACTCTGATTCACAGAAAACATTAACATGTAGATGCACTTCAGAAATTTCCAACACCTCCCACAAACATACAAGAGAGGTATTTCATTTCAGTCCTTCCTACTAGGATAGATTTTCCTCCTAAGCCATCTTTTTTTCACGACCATTCAGGGCACCATTCCTTTCTGGACCTGCAACAAGCTTACGGTTCTGGTATCTCATGTACCTAAGAAACTAAGAATAAATGATAGGGTAGCAACCCCATGTTTTTATATGATCATTTTTATTATAAATTAACTATAAACTATATGAACATGGGATACTCCATGAAGCTTGCATTGTGGTGGAGTCATTTCTGATTATAAAACTGCTAAATGCATTATACTACACACTGGTCATGAAATATTTTCCTGTATTTTCTCTTATTCTGTCCTGGTATCTATGGGAGGGACATCATTAAATAGCACACTTGTATCTTTGGCAAAAATACATGAACACAGCTGCCCTTATCAAAATTAACAGCTCTCTGCTACCTTTTTTTTTTTTTTTTTTGCTTTTTCTATAGAATTCTAGGCTCAGTGAGTGAAGTACACTTCATCAGACCTGTAATTTCCTAGAAACATTTACAAAAGGTTTCTGTGGTCATTCAAGAATTAAATAACTGTCCAGATCAAAATGACCTTTTGACTCAAAAGCAGCACAGTCTATCTTGAACCTGAATAAAAACCAAGACAATATTGTTAACATACGCTCAAAAAGGACTAACTCAAACATATGTCAGCCACACAGAAAAAAACAGCTTTTCCACAACAGTAAAAGCAGCATTTCAGGAAGAAGGCTGATTTCCCAGACATATTTTAATTGCTACAGTCTTTCCATGCATCTGCCTTGACTGTAGACATTAAAGGAAGACAGGCAAAATGTAATGGGTACAATTTAATTAGCCTATAACTTTATTATCTCAACTATAAAGCACAACCCAACAACTAATCACACTGTGTGAGATAACACTGTTCCCTCCACTGCTCCTATTGGTTTGGCCCTCAGCCTGTTCCTCCCCAGTCCAGCTCTCAGTTCTGTGGAAAGCCAACCCCCAGTACCACCACATTAAGCCAATAACAAAGACTAGTGGATGCCTGTCACATTCTGGTCAGATACCACATATAACATCAGATGATAGATGTCCTTATTTTATCATGTAACAAAAAGGGAAGCCATGACCCCTTTCCCTGACTTTAGTTCAGTGCTGCTGTCTCTCCCTAGCTCCCAGACCTGTAAACCCTGTTCATATTTGTCTGCAGACTGCATTTTTACCCCCATCCTATTTTAAGGAACTGCAGCAGCTCCCAGAACAGCAAAGGTTGCAAGGGCATTGTGTTGACAATGGATGAAAAACAGGCATCATGTGAAGGAGCATACAGTAGGGTGGGAAGTTTGAGTCTTTCCCTTTCCACTTGATCCTAGCCGGGGCCCTTCTATCCTGCAACGCTGACAATATATTCCTGCGAAAAGAGCCAGACTTTTAATGCATGTTAAAATAGATACAAGACACTTCTTCAGTTTCCTTATAAGCTTTTTCCAGCTTGTTAAGAACTGTATGCCATATGAAACGTATACAACTGCTACAGTCCTGTCTTCTAGACCACCCTGCAATCAACCTTAGATTGTGGGAGGAAGAACAGATGAGAGGGAGAGGAAAACAACATGAAGTGTTATTATTTGAAAAAGATACAAGACACTAGAATTATTCATACAGTCTGAGCTACAAGGATATAAACTGGATCTTTCTACAGAGATCTTCCACTGAACATTGTGAAAGTTGCCTCACCATATGATAAACCTTTCCACAAACAAAAAGACTTTCCTGTGCCAGTTTTCTAGTATACAGTCTGATAACTAGCTAATGAAGACATACCATTTAAAAAAAAAAAAATCTCTTTTCAAGGCAGGACTGCAGCATTTGTCATTGACACATGTCTGGTTACCAGAGATATAGCTGCTATGCAGAGCAATCATTTCCAGACAGGTATATCGTGTTTCAGTCATTTCTAGCATCAGGTGAAAGAGTTTAAAATTAAGACAGCTTAATTTGTGTTGTAGATATTGAAAGACTTGTAATATGAGAGGTGTCAAAGCTTGGCCTAAGTTCCTATCCAAGCTACAGTATTTTAAAGCCCCAGTGATGTGAACTTTTTCACAGAATTCCACTGGAAAGATATCAGAAGCTCTGAAGCCTAGGATTTTCTATCTTCAATCCACACTAACAGACACAAAAAATAATAATGCCCATATTTTATGAGTTTAAGCATCTACAAGTGTGTTTGTATTTTAAACATCTACAACTGAGGTTAATACCAGTTATCAACATCTTGAATCATCAGCAGGTTTTGTATAAGAAAAAGAAACAAAAATTTGTTATATCATTTATTCTTGCAAAACTGTCAAATATTTCAGTTGTTTCATCTTTGGAAAGTCCCACATATTTCTGGCATGCTCCAGGAATTCTATCCCTATTACACTGTCTCATTCCATCTTACCAGTCTTCTCACCTGTGCAAAG
Source organism: Aythya ferina (assembly GCF_964211825.1). Lineage (NCBI taxonomy): Eukaryota > Metazoa > Chordata > Aves > Anseriformes > Anatidae > Aythya > Aythya ferina. The sequence goes on from NC_140296.1 coordinate 75,995,664, forward strand.
CAATTAAGAAAGACAGTGAAGTGAAGTGGGTTGTGGTACTACAAATATGTTGATAATACTCAGGTTTGTTTTTCATTGGACTGAGGAGCTCTGCTTGATTTGCTTTCTCAGTGGGAAGGTCATGGATGAGAACAACTTGACTGAGGCTTGATCTATAACAGATGGATCTACTAGGTATGAGTAAGCATCTTACGGGCATGAAAATTTGACATCTGCTGCTATTATTAAGAGGATAAGCCATGCCTGTTGATGAAGCTTACAGGGATGCCACAGAATCCCTGAGGGCACCCGAATATATACAGTATATAGGACAATATCTCATTTTGTAATAAATAAATAAATATTTACTGTCTTTAGTGGTACTCAGCTCTGGTTACATCACAAAAAAATATGTTTCTACCTTTGTTTATGATTTGAAGGAATTGCTTCTAAAAATTTTATCTTAATTTGAAGTCAAGGTATTTTACACCTGGCAAATAACTGGCAATTTGGTTTTACTTTATCCTGATGGCATAGTAACATTTACTACCACCCTGAATTGTAAAGGATGATGTCAAGATGTATTAAGATGGTATCTAACAAATCTAAGTTAATTGTCTTTAAACAGTACAATGGGAATTTTATTGTTTTTATCTACAAATTTTGATCAGATATTTCTAGTATATTTGGCACTGGTCTAAGATTATTTCAGTTGCAATCACTAGAGACATTACTGTCATCTGTAGGGATATCAAACTCAGGCCAACAATGAGAACTCCAGAAAAAAAAAATATAAATAAATAAATCTGTATTAAACTGATAATTATATAAATGGAAGAGGTGATAAGTTTCATTCAGAAATGTGAAAGATCTCCAGCTAAAGAAAAAACAGGAACTTACACTACATCCATGTGTAAAGCTCTTTAGTCTTTAAAACTGAGTCATGCTTTCTATCCCAAAACAACAGCAGACAGTATATCCTTCAGAAAACTCATTTCTTCATTTGTTCACTTCTTTCTACAATCTGTAGACTGGCTTAGGTTTTGTTTTAATTAAAGTCTAGTCCACATTGCTCTTCTTTTTTCTATTTAAGACAAATAAAGTTTTGAACACTGGGAGGAGGCTTGAAATAACTATTAGTTGCTGCTAAACATTTAATCGCCACTTACATGACAACTTCAGTGCTGTACAGTGCACAAATGTATCTGTGTTGTTCTATAGTTAAAATTTTTCACAAAATGAGCTAATATGCTGCATGTGCTACATCAAATGCATTTATACTCTGGATCCCCTAGATAGAAAAATCATAATATTTAACAAAAGTCTATTGTCTTTCACACTGCTTATTCAATTCTTTTACTCCAACAATAATTCTTTTAAGTCCAACAATAAGCTTCTAGTTCCAGAAATCCATGTCCTCTTTCCTTATTTGTTCTGACAAGTGTGTCCCATAGCTGATAGCAAGTACTATATGAGGCGAGTCACACACCTCATTAACTGGATGATTTTTACCTCTTTCTGTCAGTTTGTCTAACCCTAAATGTTCTTTCCACCTACTGCAGATCCAGACTGACCAAAGTTTGGCTAATTCATGATCTTTCCATTAAAAGTTACATAGAAAGACATCTCAAAATGGGGAAAAAAGCCTCAAGCTCTCCTACATCCAGTTACTTTCCCAAAATTGCTATGCTCAAATGTCAACATATTACAAACTCTCTATGACTAAGAAAAATGGGGGCAGATAATGATGTGGGTTATTATTGTCTAGCTGTAGTTTACACAGTAATGTGATTTTGTTGTTTCCAAAGGAATTATAATCATCTAATTAAATAAAAACACACAGACCTTGTTGAATTGTCTTCCAAAAAAGAACATAAATTATTAAAAAAAAAAAATCACTGAGTCACTGTATTAGAACACATTATTATTATTGTTCTTTCTCTTTCCTCAGCTTTCAACTATTTGCTGCCTTACGTATTTGTCCATCCATGTACAAAATCCCAAGAAATTCAAAGCCTTACAGCACATGGGTTTAAGAAATTAATTTACAGTGTGTAGGACCAAAGAAAGCCCAGAGGCATGACTGGAATGTTTCTGTGGTACAAAGATATCATCAACAATTAAAAAACGTTATCAATTGACTGCAAATGACGTATAGACCTATATCTATTATTTAAAGCATGAGATGTTCATATGCGTAAAGAGCACATTGTTTTATTTAATATAAATCAATGTGAAAATAACCCCCCAAAATAATAATCCATAAAAAGGAAAAACACCTATTCTTATAAATTCCAGGAATAGGAATGAAGGTTGAGCTACGTTTACACTGGAGTAAATAAGCACATTATTCTCATCCAGTCTTTATCATCAACCTCAATTTCCAAGGAAGACACCTTCTCCAAAGCAATTATTTCCCTCACATTATCTTATTATAAGATCTATGGCAGCTGCAACCTCACAAGAAGCAAAAGCACTACCTTGGCTAGGTTTGTGGTTTGAGTTGTGACAACGAGGGAAACTACAGTGGCAGTAGTTTGTCAGACTAGAAAGATAACCTTGCAGTAGACAGTGACCAACATTAAGACTAGGGAGGCAACTAGGCTTTGTCTAGCGTATGAGAACACACCACGTGTGCAGCTCTTCTCTCATCAGATGACCAAACTTACAGTATATGTGCAACACACTAAATCCAGCACTTCTGAAAACGTACACAGGACATGCACCAAAAGATCCAAAGCTTCTCCCAAAGAATTGGGATCACTAATTAATGCAGAATACATGCAAGTAAATCACAGTATTGACTCAAGAGAGCAGGCTGCCATCATCAGAACTTATTTCCAGTTGAAAATTCTCCAGAGTAACTTTTACAAGTTTAACAGAGTGATGTTCAGAGAGCATGAAGTGTTCGGAAAGCCAAAGCAGCCTGTTCCTTTGACACACTTTTCTCACAGTCCATCAGTGTGATAGGGCATGGTCTATAGGGAAGATAAAAATGAGAAGCACGCTACCAACACCTGGACACAGGTGAACTGCCTTTACCCTCCCAAGGTACTTTTATTAAAGAATTGAATGAAAACCAGGTGAAAAGAAGCCAGCCAAAGGTCATCACAATTACCTGGACAAGCTGTACACTTGAGCATCCCTGATCATTGAATAAACAATGTTTATTTGCCTGCATTGGATATGCATATGACATGAGCACGAATCACCTAGACCTCTGCAGTGAATTTTCTTTGAGGTTTTGAAACTGGATTTCCCAATGAAGACAGAAGGATATTCAAACCACGTTTTAATTAAATTACAAACAAGAATTTTTTTTTTTTTAAACCAGGTATAACTCAAAGCAGCTCAGGAGAAGAAAAACAAAACAAAACAAAAAAACTCTTCCTTTGTGTTTGTGTGGGGCAGTTCCCTATTTCTAGCCCTAATTTGAATTAATTGTATCCTGTCCCAGTAAAATCTACGGTCCCCTATACTCCTGGACAAATTCTCCGTCCAGCATTGTCTTCTCTTGTGTGTGTCTACTGGAGGTCACCCTTCTCCATCTTTCTCCCTTCTGAGACTCTCTCTTCTTTTTCTCCATGCAAGTTTTGTGACCATATCTTCCTCTAGTAATCTCAGCTCCTGCCAGGGGATTCACTCCCTTTGCAGAGGGAGTCAAGTAACTTCTGTTTTAAAAGATGACGATGAAAGATACAAACCAAGGTAGGGGGAATTAAAACATGCAGTGTCCATGTCAAAATAAATACTTTTTTTGTGTGTCTGCGTGTGAAAGATGTATTTTCCTGTATTACGTTTTCAATTCATAAATATGTTTACATAATTTGGAGGACATACTTCTTTGACAAGCTAGAGACACATTGGTAAAAACGCACTTCACAGAAGTCAATGGAAAATTTTGATATAAACTTTGGGCTGGGATTTTTCCCCAAATCTGGAAATATCTGATATTCTTTTTGATGAATGAAGGTGAACGTATGATTCTTTTAAATCAGAGATGAAAGGAACAGAACTCTATTTTCAAGTTTAAAGGGTCCACTTACCTTTCAACACCCCCAGTTCTCCACCTTCATATCCTGTGATCTTGTGGACATTAAAAGATTTAAAAAAAAAAAAAAAAAAAAAAAGGGAGGGGGAAGTGGGGGATAAAACTAGAACTGGGATGCCAAGTTCACATCACTCTTCTTCTTTGTTGACAAAGGCTGCATGGCCCCAATGTACATATGTGGACCTGATCCAGCTGAAATCAACAGAAGGTTTTTCATGGACTTCAAAGGTTTTTGAGATATAAGACCTTAATGCTTAGCTATGACAAAGGTCAAAAAATGAAAATTCTTGGTGTAAACTCCTAGTCAATACGTTTTTTGGTGCAAGCTTTACATTTGCTAGGCACCAACTACTTAATGTAATGTAACGTAATTGTGAACGTGTCTACTTTCTGTTGTAACATACTGCTGATACTTGCTTGTTAATCATGTTTTTTATCTTTAAAAATATAGATATGAAATAACAGTACTTTTTCTGTTTACAGAAGGTGGAGATGCACTCAACTCCAGATTATCACAGAAAGCAGAAAATCACATAGAATAGCCGACAGAGATGCAGATCAGCTTGTGAATAATAATCTCCCTTTGTAGACACATAAATTCAATACTCACTCTTAAGAAATTTGCCCTTCGCAAAATGACAAATGCTCAGCATCTGGGAAATGAATCTGTTTTTCAAGCTGTCTCAGAAATGCATTGTGTTTTTTTTTTTTTCCTTACAGGATACTTACTAAATAAAACTTATTAACTATCGCTCTCAACTGTATTAAAATGACAGAGACAACCCATATGTAGACAACAAACAGTTTTAAAAATATTCTTAATATGAACACTACCTAGCTTATAAACTATCTTTTTCCTCGCTAGTGAGTGAACATATATGCAAATGGAAAAAGGATTTACATTTGAAAAATACCAATAATTCTCTATCAGAAGTTTTCTAATGCTTTTCAAAAGCAACATCCCCTTTCCCTATACACTCCCATGACATTAAAAGTATGCCTTGCCAGTATTATCTATACAAAGAATGTATGCTTCAAAATACATTAGCAACAATATTAGTTTTATTGCATTTGGTATCATACATACTTATCGCATTAACAGCATTTTTAATTTTATGTAGTATAAAGATTTTTCTTCTAGTATACAGTCAGCCACAAGCAAAAAGCAAGAATACTATCTTGCAACGCTTACTGTTCAATAAAATTGTTCACTAATTTCTTCTGTTTCCATGCAGTTTATTTGATTTGCATTTAAACCTTACACATGAGACACAAAAACATTCTAATTTGGAATGACAACATTCAAAGTTACGATCCCAAATCAGAGAAATTTAAACTGCTAGCCAGCAAAGACCAGGCTCTATAACCCTTGCGCTCACGTTAACTGCACACTTTCACTGATGCCAAAGAGCTTTGAGTTTGGTCATGACAAAGTTCATAGATTTAGATACAACCACAAAGACTAACTGTGGGTCAATTCCACAATGTGGATTTTCCACCAAGAGAATAATGAGGATATTTTCACTAGTTGTGACAGTTATTATTCAAAGTGAACTTTTTGCCTTCAAAGATTTTACTTAAGATCATGATAAGATCTATGCATTTCTTGTTCATTATGGCAGATCTCAATAATATGAGCACACCAAATGTCAGAATAATTATCCAGATCGTATGCCATCTGAACAACAAAAACAGACGGACAATTTGGATTTTTAATTTTTTTGAGAAAATCATAAAGCAATGACAAATGTTCAGATTTGTCTGTGGAAATAAATTAACAGCTGTGTGCTTGTAAGGAGACATATGAAAGTCAGAATTATTTAACACAAGGCCTATTTTTGGAAAGGAGATGAGTACTGAAATGGCAATACAAGCAGATGGCACACATTTCTTAAGTAGTAACATGTAGAAAAGATTATGAACATGTCCCCAAAGATCTAAGCCTAGGTGCCTGGACAGCCTGTCAATTGAAACTGAAGCATTCCAGGAATAACACACAACATATCTACTATGGATTGCTACAAAAGTAGTACATATCTTTTCAAAAGGTTCCATTAAAACTAATTTAAGATTTGGAGATTATTCAAGACAGTTACAACAAAATGTTTCTTCATGATCTCTGACTTCTCTACAGCAGAGCACATAGAGACACATGCACCCTAGACTTTCAGCCTGGCCTACAGCTTTCCCATCTGGAACTGATTGCAGATTTTTGCAGGTGCAGTCACTTTGGAGTTTCAAGCAATTTGAAGGCAGATGTGCTGGCACTTAGACAACTGGCTGCTTGACTTGTAGGTAAAATCAGGCATTGGCTATCTAGAGGTAATCGCACACTATTTGCTGAAGGTATAAAATCTAAGAAATTTTATTATATCTTTAAAAGGATTGCCTCTTTTCCCTCAAAAACTTTAGTTGTTCTGACAGACCACATTCCATTTAAAACAGTGAAGACAGTCTCCTACCACAGTTATCAGTCAATCAAAATAAATTTTGAAAGCCTTATTTTTCCCTCCTACAGCTATTAAGCATTATACAATGTATTGAACTATTAACTTAAACGATTTTTTTTCCATTCTTTCAAAAACAATTTTGAGTTAGCATTACCCAACCTAGCTTAATACTTTAAGTTCTAATTCTTACCACATTACTACAAGATTTATGCTAAGAAAGGATATCTCTCAGTAATTTCCCTTCATCTATCACGAACCTGGCTTACCATGTGAGGGATGTCTACACCGCATCAAAAGTTTGGACTGGAACTCATCCAGTACTCAAATTGGCTTAGGCATGAATACAGAACCTATATGTGAACAAGCTCATCCATAGTGTTACTGGTACATTTTATTCAGTATCCACCTTAACAAGTTTAAAGCAACACCTCGTAGGCCTATTCAATCAGTAATGACAATTCTGGGTCATACCCAGAATATGTACACCTGGATTTCCCTAAGACTAAGGGAATGGATTTGCTAAGATTCAGTTTACAATTGAAGACTACCCAAACAAACAAAAAGAAGAAAACTACAGACATGTGTAGGTATCTAAAAATTAAGGGGGGGGGGGACATGACACATGATATCTGATCAGATTTAGCATTAGCATTTTGGTTTTAGTGGATTGGTAACCATAAATAGTCAAATAGTCATATATAAACTCATGTAAGAAACTTGTAACAGTGAGAGTGGTTTTGAAAGTGAGTACCAGTATTTAGTTTGCATTGTAGCTTTAAAGTATAATTATTCCTATTGTCTGTTCCAGTCATTCCTCCACATCTGTAGTCCTGGGTCCAGTGCTAGGCTCCCCAGTACACAAGAGACATGGGTTTAGTGAAGCATATCCAGCAAAGGGCCGTTAAGAGTAAAGGACTGTAGCATATTTCATATGAGTAGAGGCTGAGAGAGCTCTGTTTGTTGTGCCTGGAATAGAGAAGTCTTGGGGTGGTTTGATCAATGTTTATAATATCTGATGGGAGGGAGTAAAGAGGACAGAGCCAAACTCTTCTCAGCAGCAGCACAACCTGAAACACGGGAGGTTCTATTTGAACATCAGGAAACACTTTTTAAATTTTATTTTACTGTGAAGGTAACTGATCACAAGAAGCAACTGCCCAGAGAGGTTGTGGAGTCTCTATTCTTTTAGGTACTCAAAATCTGACTGGAGACAGTCCTGACCAACCTGTTCTAGCTGACCCTGCTCAGGGGGATTGAGCAAACCATCCCAGAGGTGCCGTGGGATCACCACTCTCCAATTCAGCAAGCATGTGGTTGTTGGCCACTCTCTGATTCCTCACAGCAAACAGGGCCAGTCTGACAGGTACCCACAACCTCTTCCTGCTGCCATTCTTCCCTTTTCTGGTATGTTCTCCTACCCTCTCAACTTCTGACCCAGCACATGAGATGTACACCTCCTCTACCTGAGCCAACATTTTGAGTTTCATGTGTTAAGATTGAGAGGTCTGTAACACGTGGCAACTAAGACCAAAAATCCATGAGTTCTCAGGTCCAAGTAAACAATGTTTGTTCTCCATATTTTTTTTAATGCTGTACTTCTGGCTTATGAACTTACTCTGACGTTTGCCCCAAGCTCTTATTCACAAACAAAACTTTCAATCATGCTGTTTTCTGAACCTGGCTCAGACAGCTGGCAGTAGAGGTTAAAATCCAAACCATGCTTTCACTCAACTTGAAAACAGAATGCTAAAGGCCACTGCCATGCCCGCTCCCCCAAAATGAGATGAGTTCATCTACAATTAATATCACAGATGGGAAAGGCTATACCTGTAGACAGCAGTGCAAGGAGTCTTTAGTCTTACACTACTAAAACAGACAAGTTACACAGAAAACCTCTAACTAAACTAATCTGAGTACTCAAGCCTCTTTCCCAGATAGCCATACAGGGTCCTTTATTTATACCCACATACCTTTTGAGAAATAAATAAATAAATAAATAAATAAACAAGCAATACTGTGACCTGGTCTTCATGAGGCTTTTACCTAGTCTGAGTCACTATAAAGCTGGGTTCACAAAGAAACTTTGGATACCTGAAATTAGAATCCCAGACATTTCTGGTCCATCAGCTGAAACATGGGGAAAGGAACTGTCTTCTTAACTGCTAGTCTGAAACTGCTGAGGGAAACAATGTTCTTTACAACCTCAGTCCCCAAAAAAGCATGCCTTCTACAGAGGATTCATAGTCTTGATGCTTCTCATGGAGCCAGGCACCTTAGCCCTTCCTTTCTTTCCAAAGCAGAGGAGGAATTGCCCTTCCTTTCTTGTAAGGGCAACTTTTGGGTTCCTCGCTAAGATACAGATGTGCTCTTTTAGACAATAGCCTCACAGGTATAGAGTAGAACTATCAAGGTCGAACTTCAAGGTAGAACTATCCATGTTTTCTCTGCTGTAGGCAGGCCACTTGACTGTCATGCTTTTAGTTGCTGGAAGAACACTAGCCACCCTCTCCTGATCAGGTGATTTGCAGAGAATAACAAAACACAAATGTTGCCAGAAGCAAAGAACAGAGGTAGGAACTCTACTGTTCAATGCAGTCACCCAAGAGCATGGATGGGTGCCAGTGACCCCTCCAGACACTGTCTCATGCAAGTCATTATTCATTATATTACAGATTAAAACCCCAGTCTCACTATCCAAAAAGCTATGAGTGCCCTAAACATTAGGCTAGAGAGACATGTTCTCTTTTCCCTATTTTTTTCTGGTCACAAGTAAATCACTGTCTCATTCTGTGCTGTCCAGTGGCCTAATGGCCACAGTTGGGATACAAAATGCTTTCTCACCTGTAACAGCCCAAAACAAGCTGAAGCACATGTTCCAAGAAGCCAGAAGATATGTCAGAGCCCCTTCATTCAGAGACTGAGCATCATTCTCCACTGCTGATAAGTGCTGTAATTTATATGCTGCTATGTAAAAGAAGAAAGCACTATGAGCCATCTTGCCTGATTTTTTTTTTGTTTGCTTTTTTAAGAAAGGACTTTGTGCCTGCATACCTTGTATGAAACTTCTGCAGAGAGATGTACCTACATATAAAACGTATGTATTTTATCGAGCTATAAGACCCACATGGTGGGATATCTCCCATATCAACCACAAATGTTCTTTGGTGTGATCTACCTAGAATTCCCCAAACTTCCAAAAAAAAATTGGAAAACTCCTGGAAATTTTACAACAAAATGCAGGCATCTGAGTATGCTCATCAGGCATTCTGGAAATGAGAGACTTTAATTCTTCTTCTACCCTTCATCAATAGCCTTCATGAAAGGGGAAAAAAAAAAAAGTAAATTATCTGAAATGTGGAAACGTGCCTTGGTTGAAATAATATGCTACTGGGAATGCAACTTTAACACAAGCTAAGAACTATTTATTTTATATCTGGGAATTAGATAAATAAACCTCTCTTGACCCTTTCAGAAACAGGGATGGTAAAGAAAAATGGGTGAAAATTTCCAGAGTTTCCAGGGGGTAGGACAGAGGTGGTGGGAAATGAAGGAAAATCTCTTGTGAACATTTTGAAAATTTGGAAAAATATCAATTGCCATTCAAACAAGATAGCCAGAAGTTATAGAAACAATCATTATCATTTTTGTTATATTTGACCTGCATTCCGTGAAAGAAAAAAAAAAAAAAAAAAGTTAGTGCTGTGGTTTTGGTACCCTGAACTGTGTGAAATGAACTCTACAATGTGGTGGAGTCCACCTGCCACCATGCACCCAGCTGCTATCTCCTGACTCCCACACTTAGGTGGTACCTAAAGCAGGGCTGGGAAATGAGTGGGTCACACTTCTTTCCAATCTTGTTCTACCTGGGAGACACTATGGTTCCCTCCTGCTCCTGCTGGGTGTTTGGTTCACTTCAAAGGCTGAATCAGATTACAAGATAAGTGGGCATCTCTGCAATGAAAAGAACTCCAGAAACTGCTCCCAGACAAGATGAAAATGGAGGGCTGGGAGGGAGACTGTGTTAAAAGGAGGAAGAGAGGGGATGAAGGGAACATGAAATCCTTTCACAGTGGTGGAACCATATGGTCCACTGTGCATTATCTGTGAGAACATGAAATCCTCCCTATACTCCAAAACTCTCCTCCTTTCCTTCATTAAGAGACAATGGAAAGCTTAACTTCCATAAGCGACAGTACTTTATCTCCCAACATTACAGTCGTTTCATATCCAGCAGGAGTTTAATCCCTGGAAATTTAGATAAATTGCCGCGTGCTTCAGCAGGTTGGGGTTAAAAACTAAGATTTTCAACTGATTACAAAAATAAACAGCCAGTTATTAAGTCCTAACTGAGTAATTTGCAGCTTATTTCACCCTAGCTAATTAAAATGTAATCACTATTGTTTGGCAATGTGCATTCTGTCAGCAGTTTTACGTCGGAAAAGAAATCATGCCAAGAAAACACAAAAAAAGCCTTTCACTCGGAATTGGCTTGATCTAAACTGCCTCTTTAGCCACCGAAACTGTAAAACAAATAAGTTACAACCGCCTGACAACGCCAGAATAAATAAATAAATAAAAATCCCAAGCCCTCCCCAAGACAATGAACTATTTTAACGAGTACCATCCTTTCCAGACGCGCCGGGCAGCGGCGGCCTCGTTGCCAGCAAGCGCCTCGCCGCCCCCAGACCCGGCGAAGCCTCGCCCGGGGCAGCGCCCACCCCACCCAGCCCCGGTCTTAGCCCGGGTCTCATCGGCCCACCCAAACCCTGCTACAGCCAGCGAGCGACTCCCGCGGCCGGCGGGACGAGCGCGTCAGGCTTTCCTTTGGCTGTGACTTTTGTTTTTAAGCGGGTTATCCTTACACCTCTCCCCAGCCAGGGTTTAGTGCCAACACCGTAGCCCTCGGAGCTACTTTCCCCAAGCCGTCGGTGCGATCGGTCCCAGCTCGCAGCGCACGGGGAAGCTGGAGGGAAGCGGGAGGCGCTCCCCAAGCGTTGCGGGGCCGTGCTGTCCCGAGAGGTGGAGGTGGCCGCGCTCCCCACCGGGCTTGTTCTCAAAGGGACTTGGGGGCTACAGAGGGAGACGTGCTCCGGGGGAGATGTGCTCCGGGGGATCCCTCATTTATTAGGCTCAGCGTGTGCACAATCGAGAGCAGGTGGAGAAGGGAAAACCTCTGCCCAGGGAGGTTACGGATGCCCCATCCCTGGAGGTGTTCATGAGCAGGTTAGGTGAAAGGAGTGCGCGTAGCCGGAAGGTGGGGACGGGCGGGCAGACGCCCGCTGCCCTTACACCGCCTCCCGCATCGCTTCCAGGGCAGCCGCTTTAGGAGCTTTGGGGGCTCACCCTCCCTCCGCACAGCTCACTGCATTTACACCACGCAGCTCTCCCCACACCCCGTCCCCATTTCATCCCCGTTTCGCCACCACCGTTATCCCGAAGGAGACGCAAGAAGAAGAGAAGCCCTACCCGCACCCTCCCCGGGCCGGCACCCAGCGTCCCCCCTCACCCCTCGTTAAAAGCAAAGCCCGAAGCGCACCCCTCGGGGCCGCCCCGTCCCGGCCACCACCTGTGAGGAGCCCTCGCCCCCTGCCCGCCGCCTCCAGGTGCCTGCGGGGCTGAAGCCGCCGCGAAGTTTGCCGGGGGGGCGCCCGGGCACCCGGCCACCCGCCGAGAGGGCAGCGGGACCACCCCGCCCGGCGCCGTGCCCCTACCTGGAAGTGCTTGAAGAAGGCGGAGATGCGGGTGATCTGGAGGCTCAGGCACCTGGAGGTGCATCTGGCCGTGGAGAAAGCCTCGTCCTCCTTGCGGGCGGCGGCGCCGGCCCCCGGCCCGGCGGGGCTGCCGCAGGCGGCCGCTGCCCAGAGGAGCAGGGCGAGGGACGCGCCGGGCACCATGGCTGGGCGGGCGGGCGGGCAGGAGGAGGAGGAGGAGGAGGAGGAGGAGGAGGAAGGCAGGGGGCTGCGGGGGGCGGCAGGCGCCGGGGTGCGCTCCCGCTCGCCGGGCGGGTGCCGGGCTGCAGTGGGGGCAGAAGGCTCCGCGGCGCAGAAACTAAACAAGAAAGTTCAATCATCCAACTCCCCTCGCCCCTTCCCTCTCCCCTCCCTCCCTCCCCGCGGCCCTCAGCCCTCCCCCGCGCCGGCAGCGGGCGGGCCGAGCCTGACAGAGGCGGCGCCATTGGCTGCGGAGAGCGCCAGTGCCGGGGCGGGCGGTGCGGCCGCGGGCAGGTCGGAGCGGCACGGCACGGATCGGCTCGGCTCGGCACGGCCGGCTTCGTGCCGCCACCTGTGTGGCGCCCAGCCCGTAGCGGTGGGGCTGGCACCACCCGGCCGGCCCGCGGTGGGGTCCAGCCTGTGAAGGGCCGGTCACCGCTGCGGTGCCTCCGAGGGAGAGCTGCGAGAGCGGAGCTTTAAAATGGCTCCCGGGCGGTGCGCAGCAAGTTAGGAGGTCGTTTCCCTGCTCCTGCAGCTGCTGCGGTGCGGCGTGTAGCACGGATGCGTGCCGCATCCCCCCGCGCTCCTCCCGCTGCGGGATGGGGCGAGAGAGGCTCCTCACGGGGGTCTGAGGGACGGGCCTCCCGAGCTGGAAAATCCCGAGGCTGTGCGAGCTGAAATAAGTTGTCTTCTGGCCGTTTCAGGAGATGATAGCGTGAGACGCTTGCTAGTAGCAGTACCTGTTAATAGTACTGGTTACTTAACACTTAAACAGCAGGAGTCTTCTTTACCAAAACAAGTTTTAGGGTAAACTAAGTACATTTTAGGAAACTCACCTGAAATCTAATCAAAATACAGCAAGGTCTTTGACGAGTCTTGCTTGTACTAATTTTACATGGTTATAATTATTTTCCTAATGGATACTCCATTGTGCACAAATGTGAAATAAAGCATATACCTCAATGCAGTTTTTCTTACCAGAATCCATATATACATTTTCCACAAACCTATACATCTATATCTATAAAATGGAAAATCAAAATATAAAAAGGTTTGTTAAATCCAAACCAAATCCATAGTTAAACTGTATGAGTAACATACAGATTGTATTTGTAAGACACCACCATAACAGGAAGCAAAACAAATTCTAGTTTAGATGTTACTTTGCAGCTCACAGTGCCTGAGCTAAACCCTCCTGTCAGTTGACTGGAAATCTTCACTCAAGAGAAGCCAGTAGGCCACGTTCACTCCTGCAAGTGTTAACAAACTGAAATGACAGTCCATGTCTTCAATGCTTGAGGGAGCACAGTAACCAGAAGAGGTCACCTGCCACTTCCTGGCATAGAAGTTGCCCCGCTGCTTGCACTGTGTAAACGTTCTGAGCAGGCTATTCCGGAAATGTACCAAGGGAGACCATCTCTGCTCCAGCTCCAGAACTATTCCTCATCTTTGGAAATGGACTGATCACCCATGGCTTTCAATGAACAGGAGTAGTAGGTGGCCTGGAAATACTGATCCCAATCCAGACAGATTTCTTGCTGCTAGAAAACGGCTTAGGGTTCTGCTGACAGCAGTTGATGATCTTAACCTACTTTGGCATCTCTGTGTTGAAAAACAATAAGGAACCACATATAGAACAGCACAGAAGTAAAAGCACAATCACAGCAATACTGTGACAAACAGTTATGGGACCATTCAGGCCTCAATATTAAGTTCAGAAAATCAGTTTCTAACTGACTAATTTTCGAATAGGTTTTATTAAGCCTTAGCTGAATCTTTTGCAACCTTTTGCATGGAGTCAGGAAAAGAAAATTGCTTCACTGATTCATAGTGTTTACAGGTACACCAAATGCTTTCAAGTTTTGCCATATTTTAGCAGATAATAAGAACTGCCTTAAAAAAAAAAAATAAAAAAGTTACCATCTATAAATCAGACTACAAATCTAGAGAGGGCAGATGGTTGTATAGATATAACCCCAGTGTTAGTGCTAATGCAATTTATGTTGTATATTATAATCCCCAGCTCTGAGTAAAAGGGTATGAATCCTGTTTCCTTTGTTTTATAAAGTCTGGTAGCAAAGGGCACAGAGCCCTTAAAAATTAAAAAGTTCATGAATACACAGTTTACTCAGTTGCTTGTGTTTGAAAGGTCACGGTTACAGAGATCATCAGTGTAGTCTGTGAATTCCTTTTAAGCAAGGGCCAACTCAGTTAGCACACAAAAGACCGGCTGTTCAGTTCCAGTAAAACAGAATTCACACAGGTCCTGTTCCCTTACATGGAGATTAAGAAACAGGCTCCCCAGCTCAAGAATTTTGTGGGTAATCAAAACCCACTACAGGCTAAATATCCAACAGATTGAAAGGTAAGACACATACCTTTGTAAATAGAGTCATATTTGAGAGCTTAGTAATTTGGTTCTAAAATACATTCATTTGGAAATAAATGAGATGCACAAATCTTTAAGCATAATGGAATCATCTAATTGGTCAAATGTCTTTGGATCTTTCAGAAGTCCCAGATAATACAGTGGCAATCTTTCAAAACAGACAAGATTATTTTTAGTGAACTTTTCAGAACACACTTCTTGCAGCTATTATTGGATTTATTTTTGTTTTCTGAATCACAAGTTATTTTTCAGATGTCAATTGTTATTTACTTATATATAAACATACCTACCTTTTTTCCTTATTAAAATAGTAGCCAAAACCACAGAAATAGATGTAGTATATACATTCTTACAATTTGTCTGTTTGTTGTTGTTGTTGTTGCTTGCTTGCTTGCTTGCTCATTTTTTTGTTTGTTTGTTTGTTGATAAATGAAAATAAATAATCTTTTAGTATGAGAATCTTTTAGTATTTCGAATCATTGCAAATATATAGCATTGATCTTATTTAAAAAATTTCAGGTTTTATTATCCTATCTGTTCTTCAAACCAGTGTGACATACCTGACAATGTACACACAAGCGGTTTTGGAAACCAGCTTTCCCGAAACTCGGGGCTGTTTTTTTCACAGGAGACAGCGCCACATACTGGTTTTGCGAAGTGAGAGCTACTGGGCGTTGTACTGATTTATTTCTGTTTAATGAGTTGGTTTTAATCGATTTTAAATTAAACTTAAGTAATCTTAAGTAATTATTTCTTACCATAAAGTAATTAACAACACTATTATATAATTGCAAATAAAAAAAGAAATGAGATAACGTTAATGTTAAATATATATATATATATTTAATAAACTATTTTAACACAAGGATTTAATTTATTCTACTAAATGGCCTTAAAGTGTCATTCTTACTCAATTATCTTTGGCTTTAATTATGTTATGTAAAAAGTGATTATAAGTTCAGGTACAACATTTGAACAATAATTTAAACAAATACATTTATTTCCAAGATCATTTCCCAAATTAAAAATAAATAAATAAATAAATAAAAATAAAAAAAGGAAAATCATTACCTTAAATGTTTACCTTGAAAACAAATTGCTTGCCATAATCTCCACTGAATTCCACAGGGACTTTCTCTGAAACACTTCTTTAATTCAGCAGTATGACTTATATTTGAACTATATTGGCTTTTTAAAGAGCAGTAGTCTTTGTTTTTTTTTAGTGAATTCGTGGGCAGAGATTAAAGAGACTATCACATGTCTGCTGCATATTCAGTTCACCAGTATTCAGGACATACATAAAGAAGGTAATATATGTGAGATATACAGTAATTGAGATGTAATATTAGATATAGTTTTTAATCTATATTAACATTACTTATAGATTTGTAAAGCTGTGGGAGATGGCTGACCCACTTGTGATTTCTTGTTCATAATTTCCTGCTAGCAGCAGCTCACCAAAGAAATTGCAGTAGCGAGAGCTGTGCTAGGTAGTGGTCTTTAATTTGCTGTCTGAGGTTTGAATACAGACTGTGTCTGCTGCAGTTTACTGATGCTCATGGGAAGCTGAAAGCATTTACGATGGACAATGAAGTCATTTTGAAAGATGCTTCCACAAAATTGTTTCTTTCTGCAAGTGAAACGATGGAAGCCAGAAGTGATATTAAAAGCAGAATGAATTTGTGCCAGAAGTTGTGTCTTCTGTGAAATCTTGATGCCTGTGACTGAGAGGATGAAAAAGACTTTCATATGAATTTGCACATTCCTTCGGGGACCAAATACATCTTGGTTCCTGTGCTAAGGGCAACATAGTAACTCTTGAGAGTTACTGTGCCCAACTCTGGGTTCTCAAAGGCTCATTTCTTGCCTGTGGAAGTCACACATGGGATCCCTGAAGTTAAGACTTTCTGAAACATCTTTTGAGGAATGTGATTTTGTATAGTCCTAACTCAGGCCCTGAAAGCAAATTCCAGAAATCTCTATAGCTGATACTCTTCATTCATAGGTGAAGAACTGTAGTCCTTATAATAATACTTTCTGACAGGAACAAATCAATTTTATTTGTCACTGTTTTATCTTGTATGAGGAAAATCAATGGTAGGTAGTTGGAATATTAGCAGTGGAGTTAGCAGTCATAGTGGAAGGCAGGACAAAGTAATGTTTCACTGTTCAAAAATTTCACCATCTGTGTCTAAAGCACTGTCAACAGATGCTTGTCCAAAGATTGCTGTTAAAATGCAGGAAAACAGGTGATTTTGAATGATGTGGTAGGCCTCATCACATGGACGCAGGAAACACAGGCACAATGAGTTCTGAGGAAGCATCTGGAGGAAAGTGGTGAGATAGCTTGAGAGATATTCACTGGGCACTCTTCTCAAACACAGGAAGAAAAGTAACAGAAAACATGAAAGTCCTTATTTAAAAATGTAGGAATGGGATGAAAAATAAATGCTGACATCAACTATAAAGAAAAGAAAAGAAGTCACAGTATTTAGAATGGAAAATGGTGGTAGATAAGAGTTTAGCTGTATGAACAAATAAGAAGGACTGAGCAGGAGAGACATTGTACCAAAGAATGCAGATTTAAACAAGCTTTGATTTTCAAGATATGGAGATAAAGGCCTCAGAATCAAAGATGATATGATACTCCTGAATGATAATCCTGAATGAGATTTGGTCCACAATGCTAAAGAAAGGAGACAAAACAAGAGACAAATTGTGAATATATTGAACTTGAGACCCCCAGAAAGAAAGGTCGGAGTCAAACAATGCTATTAGCTCAATGAACATACTTATTTCCTCCCAGGGACTCTCATCTTTTTCAGGGTCATATAGAATAGAGCAAAGCCAAGGCCTCACTCCAAATCTGTGTCTTCAACTAGTTTGCAAAAATAAGTTCTCCAATGAAAGTATATCTTACTGACACGTTCCCTGCTACCTCTTTCACTCAGGTCATTTGGTCTGAGTTCTTATTACAAACAGACCATAAGTCTTTGTCTTGTGTTTTGTATATCCTGTACTTATCTACTGTTTGAAATAGAGTATGTTTATAAAAAGGTATCCAGTCTTTATATCAGGACAGAAAATAGTGTAGAACTCAAAATATCTTTGGTGAAAGCTTTTTTGTTCATTTGTTTTAGTTTTGATTTTTTCTTTTTTTGTGTGTGTGTGTGTGTCCTACTTTTAAAAAGTACACCTTATTTCTAGCCTGACTGCAATTTTTATTAATGTTTAGACATTGAACTTTTTACCACCTTTTGGATAAATGAAGACTGCTTTTCATGTTGAAATCCATCTGAAGATAGACTGAGATCCATCTGAAGATATATCTGGGATACAAGGGGAGGTTACTTTGCAGACCACAATTAACTTTTATAAATTAACCAGACTGAGCTTTCTTTGTCATGTTTTGCCGTATTGCAGGTTTTGCAAATCCGAGGCAATTTCTGCAGTTGTTTCTTTTTTTTTATTATTTTTTTAATTTTTTATGTATTTGTTTGTTTTTCAAAAACCTTTCTAACCTTGAGGTGTGGACATGATATTATAGTAAAGATGTCAATAATAACATACAGATATAATATATATCTATAGTCTGTTTTATTAGTTTTCACCTTACATTGTTAAGAGCTACATCAGTCTCAGTCACTGTATTACAATGTGAGCTCATGTTCAGTTGGTTACTCACCAAACCCCAAAGGCTTTTATAGAGACAAGCTTTCCAAGAAACATTTTTTGTGTCTTGTGTGACCTACTTTCTATGTTTCTGGATATACAACCTTGCATATGGCAGCATTAAAATGTATGATGTTTAAAAATGAATCCAGATTACTGAGCGACTAGGAATTTTCTATGTATTATTTACCACTTGAGTCAATAATCATGTCATATGCATACTTCCTCAGAAACAATTTTATTTTTCATTTCTAGGTTACCAATTAAAATGAACAATACAGAGTCAAGGACAGCACCAATCCCATGAATTTCTGTGACGTTTTCCCATTTACAATTAATGTTGGAGATTTGTTATCAAAATCTTTTTTTTTTTCTTTTTCCAGTCTGATTAATACAAATATGTTTTACATTGATTATTGCTAAATGTCAAATTTTAGTTAGAAAGTCACATAAAAATAAGCCAAATGCTTGTTTTTCAACATGGTCTTTGCCAATCAGATTTGTAATCTTCTCAAAAGACAATGTCAGATTTCTTTGTATATGTGTATGAAAAGTATTTTCATGCTTTAATTCATTAACTTAATCTGCTGCCATACTTGCCTTTGTTGCTTTTGCCAAGGAGAGACAGACTAATCAAGGTGAAGGTCCTGTTGAACTAGGCTGTACAAGGAGCCAACAAATGTGCAGAGTCTGAAAGCAATGTGTGACACAATTGTCATTTTCTTTGATTAGCCTCAATCTTAAACAACTGTCCAGCCTGTTACATAGCACACATAATTTCTTCTCAATTCACAACTGCATATTTTCAATAGTATATGTCATTTAAGATTAATTTGCAACATATTTCAGAAAACAGGATATTCAGGATGACAGAACTACAACATAGTAAAATGATACTTTATAAATATGTCCAGCCAACAACCATGTAGTCTTAATATTCCTATCCAATGTCTACAGATAATTTTATTTATTATTATTTTTTTTTAATAAAAAATAGTTAAAGGTAAGGCATGGTGTATTCTGTTTCAAACATTCTGTTGTTCCTTGAATTGATCTGAAACCTTTTGATATACTCAAGTGTTTGTTGTTTGTGCATTGTGTCCTTCAACCTAAAATAACACCAAAAGTGATAGAATGAAAAATGACAACAATTAAGAAGAAGCTGAAACTGCAAATTTGTTTTTATGGATTTTCCTGCTCTGTGTTGCAAATGTTGGGATCTAAAATACAAAATAATTCAGTTTTGTTCACAGTTCTCTTTTCAAGGTTAATTAATTTTGAAATGAACAGAAAGAAAATCCATAGCAGTATGTTTGCTTTTATCCCATATCTTTCATTAAGCCTACTAAAAATGGGTATGTACATACCTATGTGCAGACAGGTACATGTGGAAACTCATAAGAGTAATGAATGACCCCAGGTAAGTGGCTCTGTTTGCCTCTGTTTACTTGGCAACATATTTCAGAATGGGGCTGATCCTTGTACCACTCTGAAGAGCAGAGGCTGGTGGCAGTTACATCACTCCCTCCAATATTAAAGCTTAAGAGGATATGAGTAACCTGTAAAGACAGCTTTGGATGTCAGTACTGCCTTCCCATATCTGCAAATAAAAATAAATAAATAAATAACGAGGTGAGCTGTGGCAGTCCATCAGTCTTCCACATTTATTGGTGCCTGAGGTTCCTCCTTTTCAGGTGCAGGATTTGGCATTTGTTCTTGTAGTTCATGAGGCTCCTGTTGGTCCATTCCTCCTGCCTCCCTTGGCTGGCAGCCCTGCCCTCCACCATATTAACTGTTCTCTCCAGTTTAGTGTCATTACCAAACACCTCAACAGTACACTCGATTATGTCCTTCAGGTCACTGTTGAAGATGTCAACCTTGGAATCCCATTGAAGGCCCCTGAACGATCCACTTCTCACTGGCATCCAGGTAGAGTGCTACCCACTAGCCACCACTCTTTGACCCTGTCCATCCAGCTAGCTTTTTGCCATTAAATTGTCCAGCCAACCCAACCATAATGGCCTTACATGGGTAAAAGATTAATTAATCATGAATTATCTAGGCAAGAGAGATGAGACTTTGGAAATGTGGACTTATTCATAACCAGCATTAGTAAGCAGAATTCATTCTCTTTACCTCCAATGCTAATGATGAACTATGTGTGTTAAGCAACGCAGTTATTTGATTTGTCTTCACAAATGTCACTGTGCAGATGAAGTTGGACAACTTGCCCAATATGAGGTCATGCAGTTATGATATTGGTTTTCCCACGTAAGAGAAAAAATGTGGGTTTAGTTGTTTTTGTTTGTTTGTTTGCTTGTTTTCACAAAAACTGACATTATTTTGGAGCTTGAAGAAGCCAGAGTTTAGCAACTGAGTGAAACAGTGGTACAGTGTAGTGGCTTTCCCATAATATGCTTAACTTTTTTGTGCACAGTTGATATCATTCCATATACAGATAGGAGACCCAAATAATTATTTATAGTCAACAATAGAAGAAACTAATCTGATCAGAATTCTTTCATCTAAATGTTGATCATTGCAAAACATATTTTTAATGTAGAATGGAAATGTTTTTAAAATATTTTAATTAAAATTATCTCAGGTAAAGAATGCTTTGGAAAAAAAAAGTGACAAATGTTTTATACTTATGTCAAAGCATCTCCTGTTTTTGTTTCTAAGGAAGCCTTTCAATACAGGAGAATAGCAATGTTCCAAATGTGCCAAAGTCAGCTCTTGGTATTGATTTTAAGAATATTGAAATATTTCAGTATTTTTTCATGCTGTCACATGCCAGTAGTAGTGCGATATATGAATATGTTGCTGCTGATATGCCATGAACTAGTTAATAATTATAAGAATAAAACATACAATAAATTCCACCAGATTAGGGGCAAAAAACAATAAAAAAATTACAGTTCATGTTTATTTTAGCTAAGTAGAAATCACCTCAACATTATATATTTTCAATATTTTGCAGGAGGCTGTTTAAAAGTGTAGTTTAGTTTCCAAAGCAGAATGAAATCTTTTTTTGAAATGTTGCATTTTCAATGTTAATTAGAGTGCCAAGAATTTAAAAATTATGTCCTCAGTCTTATTAAAAGTCTCTTAATAGCTTATATAATTAGAAAAAGAAAAGAAAAAAAAAAAAAAAAAGGTGCATGTCTCTGATATCTTGGTGATCTAAGACAAGATGCAGATCCTCAGAGAATGCTTGCTTTTTGTACTACTCCTTAAAATTCTCTAATTTAGTTGAGAGTCTAAATTGATATTAAGCTGATCTTAATGTTGAGCTGTTGTTTGTTCACTTTTTCTCATTTGTATCAAATCTGTTCAATCTGTCCCAAAATACTTCTCCCCACTCCCTTCTGCTCTCTGCCCTAAAACTCTCCCTAATCTCCCACCTTCCAAAATAATCAGAGTTTTAATGTTTTTTATTGCCATGGCAAATTCCCACTTTGTCATGCTCTTGACCAGAGGTACAATTTTTCTTGACCTTACGTCATTTTTATAGCTTTCATGATTGTATAATGATTAGGTATGTTTAATAATACTTGTCTGGTATTGCTGTGATGACTTTAAAAAATATATATATGTACTTGTAAAATCTTTTAACCCTATAAAAATTCTGTGGCTGTCATGGCAACTATGAAAAAAATGAAGATTGTGGCTTTCTTAGAGGACAGTATTTTATGATCATTGCAAATAAAATAATGAGAAAATACTGCAAAATACTCTGTTGTTCTGCAAAGCAGGATAAAAAAACAGCAGCAACAACAACAACAAAAAAGTACATAATTCTTACAGCTAGAGGAAGTTAACATTTTCTATTTATTAGAAATGACACTGAGTCTTCTTTTTCACTTCAGTACTCCTAGCCTGGGGCATTCCTGACAAAATAACAAAACTGAATTCAATCTATGTGTTTTAACAGCAGCAAACTCCTTGAACTCCATGAACATTATATTTTTTGAGATCTCTTTAATTCATTGCTAAATTATGGATTTTGTCTTCTTTCCTTATCTTCTTGTCACCACCAGGGTGAGATTGTTCACCCTCTTAAAATAAAATTTCATGACTTTGAAGACACAAGGTCATTTCCTAGTTCCAAATGACATTGTGATAAAGTGCCATATAACAGTTTAGAAGACTTCACCTCTCTGTTTCCTTTGAAAAGGAAGAAAAGATTCTTTTTGCAGAATTGAGCAAATTATGAAAACCTTATTCACCTAGTTATTTCAAAATAAACCTACTAAATATGAAACTGAATGGTAGTATCAGACTACAAAAGAAAGGGAGTGCTTTTCGTCTTCATTCTGAGGAAAGAATTTTGTTTTAAAGAAATTAAATTAGAGTGTTGTAATCATTACATGTATACCCATAACATGTTATTCTATATTGTCTATGTCTTTCCATCTCCAAAATCTTCTTGGAAATGAACAGATAAAAAAGCTATGCAATTGCTGAAAGATCTTGCTGTTTTGTGAATAAGTCCTCAAGAGTCACATTCAGAGTGCTTGGAATATACTTTCATTTTGAGATAAAAGAAACTGTATGGATAATGTCCTAAATACAACCTGAGTTGTATGATATCCCAAGACTGTCTGTCAAGTTTGAGTTTTCACTGAGACATTTGCAGGTCTTCTTTGTCAAATATTGGAATGATGTTTTCATGCTAATTTGCTTCATCAAACTGGAGGTATTTAACTAGTCGTAGTTTGCGTGTTGCTTGCTGCTGAAACCATGATGATTCAATCCTGATGTGACAAAGATATACATGTATACTGCTATGACTGAATCTGGGAAGTAAAAGCCAAATGTCTTGGAATACAGTGTTTCTGACACTTTTGTGTAAAGATTCAGGAGGAGGATTCAGCTCTTTCAAAAGTGGGGTAAATATGTTTCCAAAAAAAGACAGCTTCATCTTCATGGTTTTTGTGCACTGCCTGGGGGAGGAGTACAATTGAAAAATTAAGCAAAATTTGATCACATAAATAAGGTATTAAGGTATTTACCTTAACATGATTCACATGTAAAATAGGCATAATTTATTTCCAGGGTGTTAATTTAGGTGTTGCATTATAATTTTAGCCTTCTTCAGAAAACAACCTTGAATCTAATGATCCCTAGCTGATCCTGTTTAAATGAAAAAGCAGGATAAATAAAAGAATGTCTGTAAGAAAAGATTTGGATTTTGAAAGGAAAAACTTTCACAAATTATGAGAACCAATCAGAGACAATGACTAGATTGAGAGTTTAAGGTCTTTAATATACAAAAGCCATGAACATTAATCCAAAAGAGAAAACTGTATCTGGAATTTGCAGACAAAGCTAGGAAAAAGTTGAAAGTAACATGCCAGGACTTTCAGAGTAAAACCACCTTGAAAATTGTGGTGGCTATAAAAAGGGAAAATAGTAATAAAAAAAAATAGAGGTTTAAATTTACTTGGTGATGGAAGAGAATAATAATGTAAAGCCTTGCAAAAAGTATTTAAATACATAAACAAATAGCATCTTTAACCAAAACTACATAAAAAAATAAAAAATAAATCAAAAAAGAATGACTAGGTGATGACTAATCTCATAACGGAAAGGTTGAGGTGATGATGAAATGCATTGTCACTGTAGCTCTAAAAACCATG
Organism: Aythya ferina; assembly: GCF_964211825.1. Lineage (NCBI taxonomy): Eukaryota > Metazoa > Chordata > Aves > Anseriformes > Anatidae > Aythya > Aythya ferina. The sequence goes on from NC_140296.1 coordinate 76,019,777, forward strand.
CCTCAATTTTCAAAACAGCTGATGATGCAGAACACCAACTACTGGGTCTCTGTCTTCCTGTGGACCGGACATGTGGCCTGTGTTACATGCTACAGGGCCTCCACTTGCCACCTAATCTGACATCTATGAAGTATCATAGAGCTAAGAATCCCTGTGCAGAAAATTTACACTTAAAATGAAATAATGTTGCTATCTGCAAATCTGTTTAAAAGTCTCTATTATAGGAAGACTGCAGAAAAATAAAAATAAAAATCATCTGTCTTGTTTGTTGCATTCCTCATATTTACTGGTAAATTTTTCTGAAACAATATTGATTCTGCTGTTTTACACTTAACATAGTATTTATCAACAAGAAGTAGATATTAAGCATAGTACAGACATTTTGAAGTTCCGTTTTATCTTCAGAAAAAAAAAAAAAAAAAAGAAAAAAAGAAAAAAAAGAAAGAAAAAAGAACTTACAAATTTAATTATTTGGATTTTGGCCCAGATAAGAAGGTCTGTTCAAGGAAAGACTATATATTTAGTCTTAAATAATTACTTTTATGGAGAACAATATTCTTCTGTAAGCTTCTTATTTCCATAAAGAAAAGAACAAGTTTCTTCCTCTGTGAATCCTTCTTCACAAATTTTATCTGGAGAATATGGTTTTCCTCAGACAGCCCACTGAGAATGTATAAAATGTTTGTATATACATTATTTATATTTTTTTATATATGCACATATATAATATATATTATATAATTATATATTTTTCATTTTATATAATATATCATATCATATTAATTATATAATTATATAATATAATATCTATGTATTATATTATATATATAATTATATATGTATTATATATATATGTAATATATATAATTATATATTATATATTATAATATATAATATAATATATTATATTATAATGATATAATTCAATATGTATTAATATATATTATATATTATATATTAATATAATGTATAATATATTAATATATTAATAATATTATATATTATATATTATATATTATATAATAATATATAATAATATATAATAATATGTAGAAATATGTTAATATATATATTATATAATGATATAATATAGTATATATAATATATATTATATTATAATACATATATTATATATAATATAATGATCTAATTATATATAATATATATTTTTATATATATTTATGTATATATATAAATATATACATAGGTATGTATTATATCCATATCTATTATATTATAGATATATATAGATATATAGATATAATCATATAATTAATATATGTGTTATATATAATTGTATATATATATTATAAAATTCTATAAAATGCATATATGCATTATTATATCCAAAGAAAAATTTGGGGCTGTAATGCATTTAAGTACCACATCAAAGAAACACCATCTGCCCCTTGCTAATTACCTGTTCCAGCCTGTGCTGGAGCCTAGATTTGTCTCCAGCACTACCACCATGAGGAAGCTAAATTCAGTTTTCCTTGGTGCTCTGTCTTTAGTTTTGTTGGAAAGATGAATTAGTATTTGCATAAAGTCACTTTTCCCACTGTAATTACCGAGTAAGGTTTTATAGTGTGAACCAAATATTACTGCTAATGGATGTATTGTTTCACACATATCATTATGAAAAGCTGTGCATTGTAGCCACTTCATGTCATTACCATTGTCTGCCCTCAGGGATGCTGACACATCATCCCTGATCTGCTTGTTCCTCTGCTGTGTAGTTTAAAACCAGCTTTGTCCAGTGTAAGTAGAATTTCTGAGAACCTTCTTAGAGTCATAGAATCACAGACCAGTTTGTGTTGGAAGGGACCTTAAAGACCATCCAGTTCCACGTCCCCTGCCCTAGACAGGGACACCTCTCACTACATCAGGCTGCTCAAAGTTCCATCCAGCCTGGCCTTGAACACCTCCAGGGATGTGGCATCCATCACTTCTCTGGGCAACCTGTTCCAGTGCCTCACTACCCTGTGACTGAAGAATTTCCTCCTAATATATAATCTAAATCTCCCTTCTTTTAGTTTAAAACCCCCTTGTCCTATCATTATCTGCTCAAGTAACAAGTTGCTCTCCAAAGCCTACCAGCAACATTTTCTAGATTATTCAAAACATTCAAGAGTATTTCTGATTTGTACTTCTTCACATCTTGAAAGACATTTTCACCTTGCTCAGAGTACATAATAAACATTAGACAATCAGAATTCCCAAGATAATGTTACCTGATGTTTGAACATTTTGTGTATAGAGAAGCGGGATATATTAATCTATGTGAGATTTATTCCCAATATAAGGATAATGAATTTAATATAATAGCTGGCAGTACATATATGCACACACATTTTTGGAGATGATATTATGGAAGCTGGAAAAAAAGCTAGGGCTTTACTATATTTCATAAGGCACTCCTAGTCTATTAGAGATTCTTCATTGCATGTTTTTTGTACACTGTGGAAAAGTTATTTTATTTATTTGTATTTATTACCACTTTTCACCCATCCCTCCATTTCAAGGACTTAATACACATTTGAGGCATTAGTTTCTACAACTTCAATCCAGACTAGTTATGTACATCATGTAAGTATGAATACACATATATAAGTGTATATGTATTTTAGTCTTGGAAGATAATTTATTCCTTTCCAAATCAGAAACAATTATTTTACCATATGGATACTTGCAAGCTTGTGCTCATTCTGAAGATCTGTATTATTGCAGATTTGCCATCCGTGTTTCACCAGACCATTTATGTAATTCTTGAATGCTTAACACCATCATAATTAGAAGTACTGCTCTTCCTATTCCAACTACTTTTCCTATTCCACAGAAGCTGTGTGACGCAAAAGACTATGAAGTGGTTAGATACAATGTGAAAATCTGTTTTAGAACAAAGGACATTCATTTACTTAACTGTTTAATATAAATGTCCACTTTTCAGTCTTCATTTTTTGTTCTGTTCATAGACACTGGAAATAAATAAGTACTTTCAGAGCACAAAGCACCTCATGCTGAAGGAGATGATCAGAAATCAGTCACCTGAATGACATTCTGACTGGTTGTTTCTCTCCACTGACTCCAAAGGAAATCACAGGTGTGGATATGCAAATGTATGTAACAGCAGATATTTGTGCAGATTATTCACACTTAATTCCTCATTGTAACTGTATAGATGAAGTGTGGGGTAGATAAATAGTTAGGCAAAGATATGCCATCTCTGGAATGTCAATCAAGTGCCCAGCACTAAAGCAATCAGTTTTGTAAAAATCTCCTGAGTTCTGGAGAAGAGACACAGGAAAATGCCAAATTGAAGAGTAAGTTTCTTAAATGGGTTAGATTTACAGTGTTTTATTTGTTTGTTATTTTAAAATGATAATTAAAACCTGGTAGTAAAATCTTTCAATAACAATTTTGCATGGTAAATGCTCTAGATGCCACTCCCTGACAAATGAGCTCAGGGTATCTCTTTTACACCTAATAACTTTTTGAGGTATCTCCAGTCAACACTGGTGATGGAATTCCATTTCTTTTATATATTTTGAGACTGTATGCAGCCCCAAATATAATGGGGCCTATATTTTATTGCCTGATGTTTGAGATGATCCAAGAATTATTTTATTCTTACAGGTCCAGCAATTGCATATATTACAGAAATATCCTTTAAGAGTATTTGGAAGGTAGACATTTAAATATGTTTCAGTATTTTACTTAAAATGCTGAGGAAGGCAATGTGGCCTCCCATGGAAATCTTAAAAGTTCAAGTCCAACTGCTACCCACAGTCTTGACAAAATCGATTTACTATGTAGTTATTTTGATCAGGAAAAAAAAAAAAAAAAAAAAAAAAAAAAAAAAAAAAAAAAAAGCAGGTGCAATTTTCAGCCAGGAGCTCTACTCCTTTTATGTATTTACTTGCAGAAAAATGACATGCTTGCAAATGTATTTTTGAAGAGTACTTTATTCTATAAATACCCCTATTGAAGTCATGAGTGTACCTGTAGACTAAACTGCTACCTATCACAGAATCAGAGACAAATAAGGCTGGAAAAGACCTCAGAAGGTCATCTACTTTATTCTTCCCCTGCAGGCAGAATCAACTGTACCTGTCAACTTTGATAGATGTTTACCTAACCTGTCCTTAGAGATTTCCAATGACCTAAACTCCAAAAGCTCTTCAGGCAATCTATTCCAGTGTGTCATGATCCATGTCATTAGAAAATTTTACTTAATATCTATCTTAAATCTTCCTGGCTGTAACTCAAGCCTATTAATTCTTTTTCTGTCCTCTCTAGGCACAGAAAACTTATTATTTCTTTCTTCATCATAGAAGCATTTTATGTGCTTGCAGTTCATAACAATGCCATAGTCTTCTTTTCTCTTGAAACATTCTGACTAGTACTCTTTTTCAGTTCTTCTTCCTGTTATTTTCACTGTTCTTTTAAGTTAGTCTACATGATAATTGTATGTGGAAATATAGAAATTTTTGAATTTCTTTAAGCTTAAGAGATGACCTTCTCTTAAATAAACCTGATTTATACAAGGCATACAAGAGAAAACTTTTTTGTTTGTTTGTTTGTTTATTTTTAACAAGTATTAAACACTGTTTAATAGCAAGGAGTGTGTGATCACAACATTGGAAGTGATGTCCATTACCTGGTATGGAAACTAGATGACAAACATAGAAAAGTCCAATAACTTTATTTTTTCCTGGAATCTGAATGATACAAGTATTCATGAAGGGAGTAGATAGGCAGAGTGTAGAGGAAAAAGTTTTGATGTAGACATTTATTTAGAAAGTTCTAAAATGCCCAAAAAATACTGTGGTAGCAGTAGATATATGTTACAAACTTTAGGGAAGCTTTGTACCAGTCTGCATATGCTTTAACAAAGACTAGTTACAAAAGGTCATAGTTACTCAGCTTCCAACTTTGACAACTAGATCATTTTGATATCTTGAGGCACATTAATTATTATTTGATATCAACAATTCTATATAGATCTACCTTCCTGACAACAGGATTGTACAAAATTTCCTTTCTAATGCTTCCAAAGTTTGGGTATTCTAGGAATTCTATTTGGGTAAATTCTAGGAAGTTTCTAAAAGTAGTAATTCATTAACTTATCCTGTCTGAGAGCTGCTTAGAATAGCACATTGGTATCATAAATGTCTGTTGGATATTCAAGACTCCCTTAATATCTTCTGTTGAATTTTCTCTACAAAATAGTTAAGTTTTCCTGTGGCCAGAGAAGAAATTGCAAGTTTTAAGTACAATGATGAGGACATTAAGTTCAATGATGAGGACATTTCTTTAGGCCTAGGAGAGAGATGGAAATTTCTGCTACAGTTAACACACAATTAATAGTTTATACAGTATCCAGAAAAACAGAAACAAAGAGAACATCCAGTAGATTATTAACTGAAGTAGTATTTGAGGATATAAACAGTTTTTGAGGATATAAACAGTTTGGATTCAAGTCCTTGCTTCAAATGTGACAGAAGAGTAAGTTTTAAAATAGGTTTATTAACTCCAAGCACTACTGTGAGGTTGTGTTGCAACAACTGAATTTTAGGCAGCTCATACACAAGCTCCAGGCAGAGTTAGTAACCACAGTAGGAAATTCAGAGCTGCCAGCATACTGCAGGTGGACACCCAAGCCCACCAGTAAGCAACACTGAACAGAGTTTTATGCTTCTGTCAGGGATTTCAACATCTATCAAAACCCACCTTCTTCCTTCCCCCTCAAAAATCTAGTGTCACATAGTTTAGGATGGCCCCAAAACAACTCTACTGTTGAAAACAGGTTCTGCACAAAAGAAGCACTTATTTTGAGGCTGAACAAATAACAGCATCACCAAGTCTCTGAGTTGGGCAATCAAGAGGAAAGAAACTCAGATTCAAGAAGAGCAAGTAAGAATGCAAGACTGCAGTTGTCCATGAGGAATGCCCTAATCCCAGGCTAAGTGGAAAACTTAAGTCTTCTTTGAGAGGTGGTGCATATGATTGCATAGGAGACAACAGGAGACACACAGGGTCCCTATCCCAGAACAGTTCAGATCAGTTTATGCCGCATGTCTGCCTCCCCACCAAGAGGGGTGGAAACATGTTTCAAAGTTCTTCATCTGAGCTGATGCCTGTACTGGAATTGATGCTGTACTGGAACAAAAAATGCACTACTTGTTCCTCTACAGAAACATAAATTCCACCTGCTCCCACAGTAGTATAACAAATATTTTTCTGACAGCACTTTGTTCTCAGAAATCTGTCATATCATAGAAGACACTAGGAATTTCACTTTTGTACATGTTTCAAACAAGAAATGTAAGGGTATCCTTTCAATTTTAGTGTGTTTTGGGTGTCGGTGGCAAGGTTTGGTAGTGGGGTGTGGCCTGTGTGAAAAGAGACCAGCAGCTTTCTGACTTTCTTGTTCAGAACACAAAAAAGTGAAACAACTACCTAAAACTCAAAAACTGATCTTCACTGATTTCACCTGCAAGAAGCTAAACAATAACACTAGAGAGTTTTACTGGAGAAAAATCAATAGTGACTAAAAACTATATTAAAAATCCAGCCCACCCTCCTTATGGTTCAGTTTCTGATGAATTATGTTAATTCAAAAATGTCAATTAACCAAGATGTCATTCCATCCTAGTAAGAAGCTGAAACTGTTCAAACAGCAGGAGTTTTTTATTTTTAGTTTATTGCTTTAATTATTTTAGCAGGAACTTACACAATTTTAAAGCCAGAAAGAAATTTACTTATAATGATACATAATTTCAACAAAAGCAGTGAGCCTTCAATGTGACTTCAGAGTCTAAAATGATGCTTAAAGTATGAAGTTCATTTGAAGTATTTTATCTTAGAGGTATACTGAGTTGCATATAACAAACAGCGAATCAGGTCACACCAGTTGCCAAATAATTCATACTTCATAATTAGTGTGGTTGGGTTTTATGAATTAATATGTTCATTCAAGCATTCATGGCTCTGATTATTTCAATGTGATACTATTCAGAAAGTCTTTACAGTCAAAAATAACAAAAATAAATAAATAAAAGATTTTTTTCTTGTAAACTACTTCTGGTGAATCAATTAATATGGAGAGTTAGGAAATGAAGTTTAGAAATGGTACTGATTAAAATACAATATATATATATATATATAGCAGAAGGGGCAATAGAATAAGCCATTTTCTTGAGCAACAGGTGATGAACAAGATCAGTAACATAATTTTTGTCTAAATCACATCATTCTACCAAAATAATGTGTTCCAAAAACTCAGCAAAGGCCTTGTTGTCCTATCAACTTCCTGGTGGTGTTACAGTCACCACTTAATGAAACCTGACTGAAGCTGGTATATCCTGCTTCTCGCCAATAGACTGAAGGTACAATTTGGGAGGTTCTGGATACTGAGATGGAAGTTTATGCAATAAATGAGTGCATGAAGATTCGGTGTTTGTTCAGGGGCCTTTTCTGATTTGCTGCAATACTATGTAACTTTTGCTTGATTATCACTGGAGAAGAGCATCAGAGAACATTATTAAAGTGCACCAAAGATTAAAATATATAATAAGCAATAACAAAATTCTTAATAAAAATTTATGGCTGTATATATATGTATATATATTTTATCAGAGAAGAAAAAACTTTTCTTTTTTGGAATCATTCCAAGCAATCAAAATGTTCTCTCTGAGTACTCATTCTGCAACAAATTATTCCTTCATCCTACACTACTTCAGAAAGCTGTGTTTTACCTCAAATGTGTCATTATTCCATTATTCTATGCTATGTCCTGATCTAACAGCACTTTCACAGGCTCCACTGAGACATTGCTAACTTTACTCTATTGCAAGTCCATAAAGAAGATTTACACCAGACCCTGTAAAATCAAGTTATGTACAAATATAATGGTTGTCTGATGGCTACTATTCTGATTCTCTCAGTGCAGGGTAACATAGGAATGTGATTTCATGTAGTGGTTATATTTTTATGCAGTTAGTGCAGGGTAACATAGGAATGTGATTTCATGTAGTGGTTATATTTTTATGCAGTTAGAGTCCCAAGCTGGGAGTCAGTAACCCTATGTTTTGTTCCCAGCTTTGCTGCAGATTTGCTATCCAACCATCATCAGATCTGATGTTTTCTTCATGCTTCAGATTGTTGATTGCAAAAGGGCAATCATGTTTCTTGATCCTGTTTTTCCTTTTGAAAAATATATGTAAAAAAATCTTAATTTGTTTATCTTACTTGTGTCAAGGATAACATCACTAATATAGTCATTGCCTCCATTAATGCTTCATGAATTTGAAACATTATCAGGTTACATTATTTAGTATTTAGGAATGCCCACAGATTTTTTGCTGTCAAAAGGACCTGGTATCTTCTACCAGAAACAATATTATATATTATGGCTATTATAACCACATCATGAGATTTAAAGCACTGCAAAGTATTGTTTAAGGTTTTGCTTTTTGTACTCCACACACATTTCCTGGTCTAATTATTTGTATCCATCAGAACTTTCTTACATTTCAAGTAAACTTTACTGTCAAATGCAAAATAAGTTTTTTGATGTGGTGTGGACCTTTATTCTTTTTTTTATAGCCACCATCTAACTTTCTGATATATACTTCAGCATAAAATGATGTGAGAATCACCTAATATAGTTATGCTCTTGTTCTGTAAAGCTTGTCTCACATACAGTGATAATTGATCTCTTCATGTTTCTTTCAGAGCACTCCATCACTTGCTATTTCCAGCTTTTATACATCATATTTTATATTCCTTTCAAGACAGGTTAATAGATCTACTTAAAACAGTCTTTTAAACCAATCTGCAGTACCTATATTCTGAACATACATTTTTCTTTTTGTCAGTCTTTCCTCTAACACAAATTGTGAAGAAAAAAAAAAAACAAAAAAAAAAACCTGCACATCACAATTAAATACTCAGGGAATCTTTCCAATCTAACTTTTGCATAACTTCATAATGTTTTTCATTTCCTTCCTCTAGCATTAGAATCCTTTCTGTTTTTCTCATTGTACACATAATTGTCTGTTCTGTTATTGAAATAACAACTGAAAGTCAGCATTTATAATGGCATTTAAGATTCTGCAAAGTTTCCCACTACAGAATAGCAATAAAACTTCAGCCATCATACTTTGGAGTAAAGCCAGACTTTTGAGTGGTGACCACTGGCATTTTATATTACAGTTCAGATAAATGCATTTCACAGAATCACAGAATCACAGAATTTCTAGGTTGGAAGAGACCTCAAGGTCATCGAGTCCAACCTCTGACCTAACGCTAACAGTCCCCACTAAACCATTTCCCTAAGCTCTACATCTAAATGTCTTTTAAAGACCTCCAGGGATGGTGACTCCACCACTTCCCTGGGCAGCCTGTTCCAGTGCCTCACAACCCTTTCAGTGAAGAAGTTCTTCCTAACATCTAACCTAAAACTCCCCTGGCTCAACTTAAGCCCATAAGTTTCCTACAGTACCACACTGGAACCCAAAATTAACCTGAGAAAATGCATCAATCCTACTTAGTATGTTTTCTTCTTCATTAATGTTGATATTTAAGAGCTATGATGTGCACCCAACTGTTTCATTAAATGAGATTGTTTGCATTGTTGGGTGTCTTTTGTTCTAATAAAAGTATATACAAATACTCTGAGGAGTTATTAAATGGAGTCCATCTTGCACGTACAGACAAGTTCTACTGCATACGTTATGCAACAAATCCTTCTACTCATGTAGTTAGAGAGCTCTGGGAAGATGCCAGAACTGTGAACTGAAGTGCCCAGAGGCACTTTGTATTTATAATACGTGTGACAACAACCCTTCTTCTCTCCATTGAGGCTGTGAGTGCAGCTAGCCTTAGAGGCTCCTGGAGACTGCAGGAAAGTCTGCAAAATGTCTGATGTGGTGATTCTGCCTGGACAGTTTGGGCTGTTATGGTTGTATAATGTTCCCTGGTAAGGCAGAAAAGACGTGGGAAATCAGGTAACGTCCCCGAAAAAAGTTTGTTTTCTCTTGGATAGTCTCACAGTTAAATTTTTCCATCTATGATATTTTGGCTTGAACTCATAATTCAGTTAGACTCAGAAACCAAGAACAACAAAGGAAAAGGGACAGCTTTTTTAAAGGACATCAAGCACAGCATCACTAGTAGGTCGAGGGAAGTGATTGTCCTGATCTACTCTGCACTGGTCCGGCCTTGCCTCGATTACTGTGTGCAGTTCTGGGCACCACAGTACAAAAAGGACATTAAACTGTTGGAGAGTGTTCAGAGGAGGGTGACGAAGATGGTGAAGGGCCTAGAGGGAAAGACGTATGAGGAGTGGCTGAGGGCACTGGGCCTGTTCAGCCTGGAGAAGAGGAGGCTCAGGGGAGACCTCATCACGATCTACAACTTCCTCGCGAGGGGGAGTGGAGAGGCAGGTGACCTATTCTCTGTAAACACCAGTGATAGAACCCGCAGGATTGGTGTTAAGCTGAGGCAGGGAAAGTTTAGGCTGGACATCAGGAAGAGGTTCTTCACCGAGAGGGTGGTTACACACTGGAACAGGCTCCCCAGGAGCATAGTCACTGCACCAAGCCTGTCTGAATTTAAAAAGTGATTGGACTGTGCACTTAGTCACATGGTCTAAACTTTTGGGCAGACCTATGCAGTGCCAGGAGTTGTACTTGATGATCCTTATGGGTCCCTTCTAACTTGGGATTTTCTATGAAACTATGATTCTATGATTTGTAATGGATAAAAAGTTAGGTAACACGATTGTCACTCCCTTTGTAGGATAATTGGGGTAAATTCTACAATGGCACAGGCAAAGCAGGCTTTCAGAAATGGAATGTGGTTCCTACATCACGGTACACAATTCTTTATGGTTCAAGTGAAGGCAGGAAGGAATGTGTGGAGTTCCAAGTTTTACATTGAACAGATCAGAAATGTTTTGGACAAGGAAATTAGATTACTAATAATGGAGCAAACCCATGGTATTTAAGTAAAAGTTTTGTCACCCAACTCCAGTTATTTGTTTTGAATGATGAAAATATATCGTACTCCTAAGTACTGAATGAGTTCTATTAAAGGCCATTCTGAATTATTAGAACTAATGCTGAATCTATTTGGTATCAAATCATCTATACAAAGGACCTATGACTGTATCTCATTCACATACTGTTAAAGTCTGGCCTCAAAACTAAATGAAGTCATGTTCAAAATTATCTGCAACTGCTGAAAAAGAAAAGATACTGCAGTAAAGGAGAGGAAAAATAATCCATCATATGTTCTTCAATATGAAGGTGATGTATTTTTCTTTGCTGTAAAATGTCCATATGGGTTACTATATTGTCTTCTGCAATTCATTAAGGTACTTTTACAGCAGTCTCTAAAATTCATCTAGGACTGGTAGTGACAGGAGTTTCTGACCTTTTGGTGGATATTGTTTCACCTGTAAAGCAAGCTGATGATTAACCCTGTCCCCAGTGGACAATAGCCTGTAGTACAATGCCTGGCAATGCTTAGCCAGTCTGGGCCAAATCCTCAGCTGGTGCAAATCAGCATAACTTCAATAAGTCACAATACACAACAGCTGGAATCTGGCCTCAATAAAGTCAACAATGACAGTCATATTGCTGCTAGTGGAACTGGGATTTTATCTTGCAGCTTCAACTGCTAGAAATTCAAGCTTATAGTATTTTTAAAGAAATTTTGTATTGCCCTTTAATATGCCACATTGAGAATATTATGTGCTTTGTTTTGGCACCCTAGGTCCACCATATTGTACCATGGCTTCTGTGCAGAGGACTTTGTATTCTCCTCTGCAGTGTATGCTGTAAGCTCTTCACACAGAAGAACATTTCTCTCTGTTTCCTTGAATGCCATATGTAGCATTAAGGAAACAGTAAAAACAAACAAACAAACACCCAACAACAACAAAACAACCTTGGTGCTGTACTTCCTGCTATATTACAGGAAGCGGTGTAAACCTTTTTTTCTTGTGACCTTCCACCATGTCACAAATCTATGAGCCCTATGTTTTAGGTCTGTCTTCTCATGTAGTGGAAGTAAATGTAGGTCCTTCTCCAGTGGGTATTTGTAAATTACACCTTATCTGTTCTTCTACTGTTGAGCCTCTTATCTGAGCAATATTGTGAATTTGTATATAAATACTTCCACATAAAGGACATGAAGAGTGTCAGAGCACTACAAGTCAAGCATTTAACACCATCCTCTATATTTTCTGTTTATCTGGTTTTGCTTTTCATAACAAATACTTTTTTCTCCAAATGTACTCTTCTAAACGTATTGAGTCATGACCTTTATGACTCAGACAAGCTAAGGAACCAGAAATACATTTTGATTAGAGTAACTTTTAAATGTATGTACATACAAATCTTGATACAGCTGCGGGCCACTTAGGATGAAAGTGTTTTATGACTTCTTTCATAGCATATACATAGATCATATCAGATCATACTTTGTCTGTATTAATATAGCAATTTTCACTGCTATGATGTGCATTATTTAGATGAACTACATGCTTTGAATATGTAATTGCCAAAGACATTTATTTTCAGATTTTTTTCAGGAAGTTGTCTTTCACAAATTCACCTCATATTCAAGGTATTGGCCTTATTTTTATGTAACAAAGAAGCAGACATTTTGGAGACTACTGTTACAATAGCCAACAAAACTGCACCTAAGTGGGTGTGAATACTAAGTATCTCATAGGTTTCAAAACTGATTTATAGGTTCTTCAATAATATCTCAAATGAAGAAAGAATTTTCCTTCGTGCAGTTCTACTCTTTAAAATAGCAAAGGCTAACCAAAATTATACTATTTGCAGATCACATACTTGCAGCTGATGCACTAGTCTGCAAGTTTACTTGTAACTACAGATGTATTTGTTCAGTGGAAGACCATCATCAGTATAGTTCCACTAAAACTAAATTTAGCTTAAAGCATATTTCTTCTCTGACTACAATAGTTTCACAAACCCAAGCTGTTTCATGGATAATTGTGATGAGAGTTTATTAATTAAATGCAAAACCTAGAAACTTTTATATAGAGCTCTTGTGGTAAAACGAACCAAACAAACAGAAAAATTAACATCATAAAAGCATTTGAATTCCTCAGTACACTTTCTCTCAAAGATTTTAAAATAGAACAGTTTCTAGATTACTATTATTTTTTTTAATCACTATAGAATATTTTCAGTCTGTATTCATTTTCCTTTTTTTTTTTTTTTTCTTTTTTTTTTCTTTTTTTTTTGCCACTAAATTCAATTTTTTAAAAATCTGTACGGTAAGACTTATCTCATGTTGGAACATGGATGGTGTAAGTTTTACTCTCCAAAAGTTTTAGTATTCATGATATTTTGGAATATTACAGAGAAGGAAAAAAAAAAAATAGAAAAGTGTTGATTAAAATAACATAGATGTTAATCAGTTTATGCCAATAAAAAGAAAGAATGATAGAAACACTGAAAGTTTAGGGGTTTTTGTTGCTGTTCTTTTCATTAAGAAAAACAAACAAACAAACAAACAAACATACATTTTAGCTAGGATTTATGGAAAAAAAAAAGATTTGTTTAAAAATTTGAAATTAAAAATAATAATGAATCAAAATTTTACAAATTGAATAAAATTGCATTAATAATAGCTTTTTTAAAAAGCTATATCATGGTTTAAAAACAGCTATATCATGGAAATAAAACTCCTAAATAGTTACAATTTTTTTTAATATTTTTGAAATAATTTTTCTACCATGGCAAACCTATTATATGTGAATACCTGATATCCATGGAACTGCCTATGTCTGAAGTTCATGCGATTTATGAGGCCCATTCTTAGGCGCCACTTTGTCAGATTTTCTTTTAAGATACTGCCTTTGGAAAGTAAGTATTACACTTTCATAGTAACTTCTGGTCATCAACAGCTTCAACTTTCATCTTCTTGAACATTGCTAGGAATATATCAGAACTTTAACACTATCCTAAATAGGATTTTTATGGCTTAATATATACTTCAGACCTTTGTGCTTGAGAAGGGTAAAAAACATCTGATAATCGTCACATCACAGTTGAGATCTGACCAGTGTCCCAATAGGTAATTTAATACATATGTGTAGAGTAGCTGGGCCTGAAGTATGTAACCAATAGATAAGATTTAGAAAGCTAGGATCACATATGCTTATAACTGTCAGAAAAGAGAAAAAGCACAAATTTATATTTTAATGGTAGCAAATGAAACATAGGTGCACTAGGTTCATTTAGCAGCCTACCACTAATTCATCCAAACCACAATATTTGGTTAATCTAAAAGGTCATGAACATGCTCTGACACCAGCTCACTTATTCATACAAATGTGCCATTCCCACCTGATGTCTCAGCAAAACGTGCTGTTTTTATCATTATTGGCCATTTAAAGCCAATAGTAGGTTTTACACATATACATGTAAACTATTGTCTGCTTTCTATTAGATTGTCTCTTTTCCTGAAGAGGCATGCAACTCTGCAGGAATTTATAGAGAAATAAATATATATATATGGGCTCTGCAATATATATGACATATCTATATACTAGCCTCATCCTAGTCTTCACCTGTACTGTTCAAATTTGGATACCCTCAACATCTTCATGTACATGATGTTAGAGTGATGATTGAGTCCAAAATTTCAACTGCTGGAGCTTTTTTTTTTTTTTTTTATTTTTTTGCTGGGTTTGGTGGAGCATAAATAAAAAACTTTTCTTCCTTTAACATATCTGAGGTCCTACAAGACATTGTCTAGCTTGGGAAAATAATACCAACTACATTGTGAATAAACAATACTGAGAACTAAAAAAATAAAAAATATATTAAAAGAGAGAGAGAGAGAGAGAGAGAGAGATTAGATAATAACTAAAACTTCAAAGTAAACTGACCTATAGGAGTCTCAGGTTAGATTCAGCAATGAAGCAGCCAGTAATCTCTTCAAACCACAGCTCCTAAAGATTTTCTGTCAGTTAAACTGGAAAAAAATTCTGAAGCCATATTAACTTTTGAGAAGATTCTGCCTTCTGTAAAAGCTAGATTAGGAACACTTAAGAATAAAATACACATGTAAACACAAAATTGTAAGACACAGAAAGTACTTGAATCAAAAATAGAGAATATTGATGAATATAGTGAAGGAAAAGATAGCAAAGATAACCAAGCTATCTGATTCTGAAAAGAAAAAAAAAAAAAAAAAAAGCCTTTCAAGATAATTACAGAAAGAGGTAATCCACACCCCTTATTTATGTAAGTGTATGTGGAAAAATTTACTTTGAGGTGAATTTCTTGAAATCACACATAAATTATATACATTGAATGGATCCTGCCAGATGGACTTCAAGACTGAGGAAATCACCTGGTATCAGAGGGTTTAGAATTACTTATTTAGAAAAATGAATGCCGTCAACTTGTCAATAAATATAGATCTTCCAAGGGTTCTGGTATGGGAAGAAGTTGAATAAAACCTCTCGCTGATATTAGTGGAATGCATTGGGCCTGTGCGTGTTGTGTTGTTTTTTTTTTCAGACGATTTCAGTCTTTCCTAAACTCCAAGGAGTTAAGAAACCTTCAGTGGAATCCAAAGGCTATGGAAACTAAACCAAGAAATGTCCCTATACTCTTATACAATGCCTTTCAAGCCCAGTCATAGGCTTGAAAGTTGGCAATAGTTATTGCCAAGAATAATAGAGAGGCTTGAACTGAATGTTGAAATATCTTCATATCTATTCTTTCCCTACTTGATTTAACAGATCATCAATGCCTTCCCTTCAGACAGAGGAAAAATGAAAAATACTGATATATAAAATGCGGTGACATTTTCAGCACCCTTTCTTCTCCCAGATGAGAAAAAAAAAATATATATGGTATTAATTACCCATGCATTCCAGGTTCATTTTTTAATTTATTTTGTCTTTCAATTATTTATACATTCCCCAAATGCCTAACGCTGTTAAATTAGTTTTCCCCTTGAACTGCATTAATATTCTGTAGTGGAAATGAGGAAGAACTAACGTTAACAGTTACATTAGCAGTACATAAATAGCTCTTCAAAGGTAATGGGAATTAAAGCAGCAGTTACAAGTGAAATGGTTGCAATGGATGAAATAACCTGTTGGAGCCAAATCTTTGGCAGCAGAAGAATAATGTGCAAAAGAATTTGAACCTAGCTTAGTAATAGGAAGGGAAAAGAGAATGTTGAGTTGGAAGGGACTCACCATGATCACTAAGTACAATTCCTGTCTCCATACAGGACCACCCAAAAATCAAACCATATGTCTGAGACCATTGTCCAAATGTTTCTTGATTTGATCAAAATTTAATCCAGGTAAATTTAGATTTTTGTTACTATTATTATTATTTTTATTATTTATTATTTACTATTATTATTATTTTTATTATGTTACTATTATTATTATTATCACATGCCAGTAATTCAACCACAGCTTCTAGTCTGATATGTAGATGCTTTGCACCATAACCCAGACAAGCTCCAGAATGGGAACAATTACTTCAGTATACCTCCTACTATCACACCAGAATTTCTCAACTTAACCTTTTTAGGAAACAACATGTAGTTCCCACTATCTGTTCCATCCTATGTTTCTTAGAGAAATTGCCTACAAGAAGACCAAGTCACCGTGACCCTTAGAGTTAATAAAAGGTTGCACAGTTTTCCACTAATAAAAGGCAGGTTGCACAGTTTTTCACTAATTTGAATCTGCCAAGACATCAAGAATAGGGGAAGGCAGCTGCTGTGTTTCTTTTTTCCTACGAAATTCAAATGAGATGGGAGAGGGTTGGTAGTAGAAGAAAATACTGAAAATGAATTGCATCATACAGTGTTATTTTCCTTCTGTTTTTCTATCACAGGACAGATTAAGAACGGGCACATTCATATTATGCCTCAGAAATAGCTCATTATGGCATAATGAATGAATGAAAGAGTGAAGAGGAAACAGAAACCTTAATGGAAGCATAATCCCAAAGGTTAAATAGAGTTTCATGAAGTTTTATGTTATGAAGTTTTATACTTATGAAGTATTTTTCTGACTGAAAAAATAAACTCCAAGACATCTTGTCTTTAACCCCCTCAAGTGTCAATTCACATAAACTTTGTTGGAGAGTATATAGAGACTTCATGTGTGAAACATCTTTAAATGAGAACTTCTCCCTATTTTGTTAAGACCAGAAGCTGTGGAGTCCTATGAAAACACTCAGAGATAGCTTCTGCAGCAAGTTCAAAAGTGGTGTCAAGTATAGTTTAATATTTTCTATATAGAGAGAGAGAGAAAAAGAAAAAAAAAGAAAAAAGAAAAAAAAAAGAAAAAGAAAGAAAAAAAAGTGCCAGAAAAATTCTCTTTAGGCTGAAATTCCTCTTTTGTTTCTGTAACTGATTATTTTTAACCTCACTCTTTTCCTCCTCTTTCCATCCTAAATAGAAAAAAACTTACATATTTCTTAACTGTTTTTCCCTAGTGAATCCTTTTCCCCCTTTGTACTAATTCCAATTATATAAGTCACACTGATAACAAAAACAAAATCATGTTTAAAAAGAATTTTAATGACTTTATATTACATACTTTATATTTTCAAGTATTCTACATATTTAAAATGTAAGAAAAGTTTATTCAAAGAGTTTAGAAATTCAGCACAAATATCAATTTCATGATCTCTATGTACTTTATCTATAACAGATTTCTGATGATAAGATATGCATTATTTTCTCTATCATCTCAATGTATGTCTATTGACATCCAAACAAAACAAAGCAAATACCATGTAGCCAAATCAAATTTAGGGTTAGCCCTGTATATACAAATATACAAGATTCAGCAGGGCCAAGTCTCAGCCACAAGTAACAAATAAAATTCAGGCAGCCATTTGCTTGTTTTAACTATTCAGTAAAGTACACTGAGAGAAAATATCATTCTTCACTATCTTCAGTAAGTCTTTTTATCTTAATGTAACACTGTTAAATCACAGCTAGTGCTGCAAAGACATACTTCAAGGCAAACGAAGAGAAATGTCAAAAATTCTGCCCTGAGAGAAATGAAATTGTTTCCAATTGATGATCTAGTATATATTTGAAGCTTAGGAATCCAGAGAAAACATGGGTGTGTGAGAAAAATTATAAGTCTGCAAGGGAAATGTTTTGAATTTTCTTATTCAAAGCAAATCTCCCTTATAAATTGTTTTAGGTGTGTCTCAGAACCATTTTTTAAAACCTGAGGAACAAAAACACCGACTTTGATATAAAATGATGTCAGCCTTCCATTTTGGCACTGTTGTATGGTTTGTATGGGTGATTGCCAGAAAATCTAGGGAACAGACATTAAAAGATCACCTTTTTTTCATTTCCTTTTCACTCCTTTCTTGCTTCTCAAAACTGCACCATGAGGAAAAAAATGTAACTTGCAGCTCCCCAGTAGAAAAAAAAATGGTAGTGTAGCTACATAAATAAAAAATAAAATAATTGATAAATAATAATAATAATAAAGTACTGATAATGAGGTACAAGAATTGTTTTTCTGCCTTCAGTTCATACACCTTCTCTACTATCTGCATGAGTACATGAAGATTAATAGATGACACTATTACTATCTCAAATGTGGTAAGTAAAAGAAGCACACTGTGTAATAGAAATTACCCCTTCATGCCCTTACTTCTAACTTCTAAAGTCTAACATATTTAATGTTTGAAGTGTCACATATCACACATAGTAAAAGATGAAAAATGGGAAGTAGACCAATGAGGTGTGTATTCTGCATAGAAATTCAATTAGATCACCACAGAAATGTCAAAAGGGAAGTTAACCACTTACGGGAGTTCACCTGTGACTTGTTAGTCATCTCTCCAGGTGTGGGACTGTGCTCCAGAAGATCAGAAGCTGTATTTTACCTGAGAAAAGATGTTAGTATCAATGAATAAGCAACCATGAAAGCTGCTTTCTGCTTGATTTAAGTGGAAGGGGAAGCATTGCTTTGAGCAGAACTTGGTGTTGCAAACTGCTGTGAGATATGGTACCACAAGACAAGAGAGTTGTTTAAGTGTGAAGAAAACTGGAAAGAATTATCCTGATGATCTAAAAGTAGACTGTGTTGGAGTTGATTTGAGGATAACTCAAGGGAGTATAACAAAGAGTCTTAGGGAGTTATCCTTCCTACTTACTAAGGTTCTGTGGATAAAAACGTTGAATGATGGGAGAGGTACATTTTTATATGGTATCCCCTGCTCAAGAAGCTTTGAAATCTCTTAAATGATTATCATTGTGGCTCAGATGGAGCTGATGGACTGTATGTTCAGTATGATGTTATAACTACACTCCTTCAGGATTTAAAGCAAAACTGCTTTAACTCTACTTTATAGCACAGTTATGTTGTATTATATATAAACTGATGAAGCAAAGAGCACTTCCGTATTTTGGTTTTTACAGTAAAAAAAAAAAAAAAAAAAGTAACTATGTGTATGTTCTGATCATTTTCCTGATTTGGATAACTGGAGACAAGGATCATAGCACATGCCAAAGCAAAAACCTTCTATGGCATAGACTGGTATCACTACTAATAAAGTATTAGGCATTCAAAAGCATGGAGAAGTGAAGGACCACCTAGAAAACATGGGCAGCTGATCAGAATGAAAATAGTTAAAGCAAGGGTTTGAAGATTATAATTTTTCTTCTGTGTGGAAGTTAGGGAGTTGATGTTCTGAGAAGATAAAATGCAGGTTAAAAACAACAACAACAACAAAAAACAACAACAAAAAAAAACTATATCCATGCCCATCAGGGATTTTGGCAGATGCAAATCTATCTTTTTATTTTGGGTAGGGTTTTGGGGGGTTTTTAGTGGAAGGAAACAGATTGTAAATAAGATTGTGGGAGAGAACAGAGCAGTATTTCATGTGGTTTTGCACTAGGAAACAGCAATACACAAGTGAAATAGATCAGGAGGAACTGGGAGCTGCAAGTGTGGATCACATGCAAGTCAAGACTTCTTATAGCATAAATGACTCCATGACTACCTTACATAAAATGTTACCATGTTATGGTGCCAGGTAAATTATAACATACATTTGCAAAGCATAAATCAAGGTAATTGTAAGAAAGAAAGAAAGTTGGAATTATTGTTGTACAAAGATTTTTTATACTTTTATTGTTGTTTGTTTGTTTGTTTTAGTTCAATCTTAAGTCAGAAGAAGGAGAAAGAGAAGGAGAAGGGGAAGGGAAGGGAAGCAAAGCAAAGTGAAGCGAAGTGAAGCGAAGCAAAGAGAAGAGGGAGGTGTTTCCAATGACATAAATCCAACTGAAAGAAGCAAAAGAACAAAATGTCTTCTGTTATTTTACATTAAGGTGTATCAAATCTGAACTGTTACAGACTGAAACTAGCTAGGGGAAATTTTCAAATCCTGTATATGGCTACTAAGTAAAGAGGAATTGGGTTGTCATACTACAAAAATAAATGCCAGAGAAAATATTCTGCCTAAAGTTACCAGCCAAACTATAGTACAGCTACATCAGAACTTCGTATAGTCCCTTGTGGGTAATGAACTGTAGATTCTTAAAATAGGGAAAATGTCTTCCTTTTGTAGGCACAGAACACTGTTCTCTATCAGCATACACTTGATCACTGTCACTACTGCTGACTTGATTGTGACCTTGGGCAAGTCCCTTCGCTCATGTATGTTTTGTTTTGTTTTTCATTCTTTTCAATGCTAACTCAGTCCTTTGAGCAGTCTATGCTTACTAAAAGCACAGAAGTGTATTATCATTCTTATTTAACAAACTTCAACGTTTTGAATCCCTGGATAAACGTGAAGTGTTATTAAACCTCATCTTCTCTTTGCTTTCTCAGGTGTTTGGTTTTTTGATTGTTTGTTTGTTTTTATATTTCTGAAATAATTTGCAAGCAATTGGATCCTGTAGTCATTTGCCCTTTTGGGAACCGGTTTTGTTAAGCAGAAAACTTGGCATTTCTGTAATTCTTAGCCTGTGGAGAAAGATGACCTTATATAGACCTATAAATGTAAAATTCTGGCAGGAACAAAGGCAGCCCAGTAAGATAGTTTAAGTCATCAATATATTTTATTTTAGAGGTTCATACTAAACATGCCATCCAAAAAAAAAAAAAAAAAAAAAAAAAAAGTACAGTCTAAAAGAAGGATTTTTCTTACTCATCATATTACTGTGTAAAGCTAATGTGGTGCTGTGTTTCAATGTTAGTTTGACATACTAGATTCAAGCTTGGACTTACTGGAAAGAGTAAAGTCTATCTAACTTCCTGGCTTCAAACACCAGACCTGTGGAGAAGTTGTAGATCTGTACTTAATAAAGATGCAAGGTAAGAAATTGATATTGTAGTGTAACAAGAGTAGGTTATCTTCATTTATTTCTCCTGTTTTCTTTTGATGTTCAGCTTTTGCCTTTATTGTGATGACATTTTCATACGTGTTGCAGGAGAGGAGAAGAGAACTTTAGTGAAAATGTATATGAAAAATAAGCGTATTTCTTGAGAAGTTCTTAAGGTAGATTATTTTACTATTTTCTGTCAGTTCCTGAGATACTTCTCCTTGTAAGAAAAGTTATACTTCATGTATTTTATGTGATCAACCTCATCTCTGATTCATTTTAACTCATGTTAATCAGACCAAGCTACCATAATTGCTGATTTAGAATGTATTTAATTCGAATGAATTTTCACACTGAAAGACATATAATGTTAACTTGACATCTTATTGCAATATGACTGCAAAGAATCTCCAAATATACTACAGCTTTGAAACCCAATTTTTTTATAATTGTTATGGTGATATTTTAAATTTAATTATAGAATTTCTGAGAATACAACTTATCACTGTAGATCTGGATTAATAAAAATTACTTCAACACATTTTGTTTCTTAAGTATCCAAATGCTCTTAATGCTTTTATTTACAGGGTATATCCTGTAACACTTGCTCTGGGAATTACAAATGACTTCAAGAGAGACATAAAATAATCAATTTTTTTCTTATCTCTGTTACTAATTGACTAAAGTTAATATTCATTTGAAAGGTTTTATGTATTTACTGATGACTTTAAAAGACTGTTTGAAATTACTGTTCACTGAAATGAGGATGCCATATATAGTACCAGCAGGTTTTCCCACACTGTTTCGTGACCTGCAGAATCCCTGCTGCTCTAGTGTTTTACTTTTCTTAAGCACAGACCACCAATTGTGTTAAATTATTCTGCAGTACCCACCTGAGGAATTATGTTGATTTCAGTGGCTGAAATACATCCCTTTCAGTTGACATAATATCATTACTTACACCTTCCATTTATTTTTTTATATGAAAGCTATATTTGGAAAATAAAAACTTCTGAAATCAAACTTCCAAGCAACTTGCTTAATAGTGTGCTGCACTGTAGCTTGGTTATACAATGTTTGATACATGCCTTCCATTGTGTTTGCATAAGACAACCAGTCACACAATCTAGAAAATTTTAGAATATTGATTAATATTTTTTCACTCACAGAAGATTTTACTCAAACTTGTTCTTAAGGTATTCATTTTGACACAGCCAAACATGAAAAATATGTTACAACTTGCATGCTGCATACAAGCGTACTTTAAATGTTTCAGAATAACATGATCTCACATTTGGACTTGTGACAGTGTGAGATAATAGCATGTATTACCACTGATTGTCTTTTCTCTATATTGAATAAATAAAAAGATGTTTGTAGCTTGAATTTTGAAGACACCAGTAAAAAACAAACAAACAAAAACAACAAAAAACAACACCATATTCCTCATATTAGAGAAACGTAATTAGTATAAGGAACCTTATTTTTTTTCTATGAGGTTATTTAGAGCTTTGAGATTTAATTTCCAAAATAACTGCTTTTTATTTTCTAGCTCAGCCTATTCTTGCTTATAATAAGTTGTCTAGGTTTTCACAGCTGTTCTGTATTTGTAGTCTAATGGGAAATTTCACTTGTCAGGGATGATTTGACAAATAAATGTCCCATATGTGCATTTTATTCTTAGGTGTATCTTCTTATCAGCCAACAAAATATCAATAAATAAAGTCTGAAGCCATTTAACTACACACACAGAAGCTGGTTTTTGTTTTGTTTTGTTTTGTTTTGTTTTCCTTGTTATATGCCAGCCAATTGAGAAATGAGTTTCAGTTCTCTTAAAGTGGAAAATCTTACTGCCCTTTCAGACCTCTGGGGAACTCTTTACGACAGCCATTCCCATTTCAGGAACTCTTGGAGTGGCCAGATGGAAATTGTCCACTTCAGTATGGCAAGGGAGATCTATAATAAATCTCCTTGCTATCAATATTTTCTGTGCAACATCTTCAAGTCAATGTGAACTTGTCTGTTTTCTCCCTGTTATTTTGCAGGATAAAATGTACACCACATCAAAGACCTTGTGAAAAACTCATACAGAAAAATTCCACAATTTCTGAAACACTGGGGCTCTCCAACCCTATTTTCAGAAGGGAACTTACACAACACCTCTGGAAAACTCATGGCCTGTCCTACAGGGTACAGGTATTGAGAGTAATCTTAATAGCCAAAGAAACAAGTCAAGTGTCATTCTTGCTATTGTTTGACATTGCAGATGAGACAGCACATTATAGCAGATATATGCTATTTACAAAGATTTCTACAGTAAGTGGGAATGAATTATTAATGATCTTTCATATTTTTCATGGGCATCCTGGTCTATCGTGTTCATAATAAATAGTTCCTATTGCATTGTCTAAAGGAAGTCATAATGAAAATGGAACCCTCACTTTAACTTACCTTACGCTGTTAGCCAAGTACTAATTACTGAGACATATATTACTTTTCTTTTTTTTACAAAAGAGTAATATAAGAGCTACGTGAATTAGACATGATTTGTGTAAGTCATAGTAGAACTGGCTCTGAATTGGCATTTTTCATGCCAGTATGAAAGATAAAAAGCCTGAAGAAGTATCAAACTTTATTTCCTAACATATATGGGGTAGATGAGCTTTGATCAACAGGGAAAAAAAAAAAAAAGTACAATGCATAGAAAAGCTGAGATGGTACTTAATTATCAAAAATGTCAAGGAAAACAAGGTCCCAAATAGAAGACTTAAGTCTTAGGTAAAACTCCTCTATTGCCAAACATCTAGTATTTAATTGATTTTTCTGCCTTGTTTCTCTCTGCTGACTTGCCGTCTGGAGATATGCATCTTCTTTTATAATCAACAATAAAAAATAAATAAAACTACAAAACAAACAAACATAACAAAAAATAGGTAAGCAGAAGAAAAACAAAACAAAACAAAAATAAGTGAGACGTATCTCACTTTATTATACAAGAATATGAAATACTCTCTACCAGGGTTTCTCTTGTGACTGGCAGTGGATTATGACATCCAAACATTTTCCTACAACTACGATGTAATTCAAATACATTTCATTTCTATATAGTGGAGAATAAGTATCTCTATTTACAGTAGTGGGTATATTTCAGCTACCTGTTAATTCAGTAGATGGAATATTATGCTATTCAAGTAGATACTATACAGCTAAACAAATGTTACTGTTTAGTACTGAGAAAAGCACTTGCACATGTTTCTTGATTCCTTTAAGATATATTTTACCATTCCCTGCCATGTGATATGAATAAATGATGTCAAATGGCAATACATTTTTCAAACAGTATTGTCAGAATAATCTCTACCTGTTTGAATGCTGTAAAGAACTTCAGTTCTCTTGAGCTGATTCTTTATAATTATTATTTCAGTGAAATAAATAGGTTAATTCTTTTAAACTTTTGCAGTTTAACTGCAACCTTATCTGTACTGTTAATGGAATCCCCCACGCAAGATTTACCAGTTGCTGGCACAGTTCAGGATTTCCCATTAAAATGTATTTTTGCTAAAGGCAGTAATATGTAATGCTAGTGACAGAATTTCACAGAGCAGTGACTTTGCAAAGCATTTAATTTGTCAACTGAAATCACTAAAACTGGTCAACTTAAATATTTAAGTTTCAGCTTACTTAAGTAAGTGGCTAAATGTTTTATTGGAGTGCAGCTACTATGATTTAAAAAACAAAACAAAACAACAACAACAACAACAAAAAAAAAAACAACTCCCTGTTCCCTAAAGAATTACTCCATAATCTCATTATATGAACAATTTCTGACCAGAAACAATCTCCTCTGAGCTGTCAAGACTTCTGGCTTTTCGATGGTATGCCACTTCCACCATACTGTAGCAGAATGTCATGCCTCTGAATCTGCCTACACAGACTCAGAAGTTATACCAAAACCCAGTCTCACCTCCATCCCATTGATGTTTGAACATCTGCTGCTAACCCCTAAATTTGCCTTCAATGCAAGACAGCCAGAATCTTTCTGAATATCAGTGCTCAAGGCCCTAACTATACTCGTTCCTAAAGTGGGTTCAGGACTTCAGACAAAATCCTCAGTAGCCCAAAGACTTACGGTCATTAATCCCCATTGCTGCTCTCTTTCATAGGTTCAGTCATTCAATTTTTGCCAGCTTGCCTTGAAAACAAAGAATTTCAAATTGCAAAGGAGTGGGTTTCTTGAAGGGCTTGCTTATGGAACAAGCTTCACCGTAGAGTCAAGCTTTGACAGAGACTCAGGAAGGGTGATGGTCAGGGTTGACCTTGAGTGTGACTATGGTGGTGATGTATCCTTGTATACTTTTATAATGTTTTCATACTGTAAGTCAACAGCAAATATTCCATCTCCCATAGCAATGTAATTATGCTATTGCAAAAGTGGTGCATTTATATGCATTTCTCTTTCCTTATCCACTTACCTGACTTGCTAAAGGTTTTTAATAATACCCAAAGTAATGGGAGCTGAATAATTCATGTCTAAATTAGATATGCATTAATGGTCCCAGTGCAGTTAACTGGAAAACTAGGATCTGGCTTAGTGTTTGCTTGTAGCAATAAAACACTTTGAAGGCTACTGTGACTGTAACCGTTAGTTTGAATAAAGCTGAGTCACTGAAAAGAGCTGATTTAAATTTTCCTGTTTACCTTCTCTGAAGTACTTTGTCAAACCATTGCCATAAAACAATACCTTACATGGCAAAATAAACAGATTTCACTATCTTTGTTTGAAAAATACAATCATTTAATTATACTTTTGTTTGTGTGTGTGTGTGTGTGTGAAACTATTTTTTTACATCCTCTACAGTAGGTTACTTTACATTTTAAATTTTTGCTAAATCAGGAATATTTAAAAATTGATAGAACTGTCTTTACAGCTCAAATAATTTTTAAACATTATCTCAAACTATTAACACTGACATTTCTGTTGGAATGAGTTAACCACACTTAATAATTAAAAAAGCTCCCTTTGGAATAAAAAATATTAAAACATGTCTTAAAAGACAAGTTCATGGCTACAATTGCTGCAGCTAACTTCTCTGGGGCTAGTAGTCCAATATGCGTGTATAAAATTGAGTTTCCTGAGCATCCTGTGTGGTAAATGATTAGACTAAATTTTCATGTTCTTATATACAATACTATGATTACTCTATGTACAATATTTCCTGTATATGTTTATTCTAAACCCGTGCATGAAACCGTTCAGGTTTAGGGTCTCAAGAGCTGTTCACACGTATAGATAACGTAATTGGAGATTTTCACCTATAGAGTAACGTTTCATGTCAGCTCAGACACAAGGTGGCAGTATTTGCATTTTGCTTGTTGCTGTACTACCCCGGAGCAGGGATAGCTGTCATGACACACAATAGCAAGTCTATCTTTGCAAATTAAAGAAATGAGTATTTCGATTTCTTTGCTAGATTCTATCAATATATTTACAAGACATAGAGTTGTAAAATAATTATGCAGTTAATTTTAAAATGTTGTTTAATCTAGTAATCTGTGATTATTCTTTTTAATCACAAAACCCTCTTTTTTTTTCTTTACTGTCACCCATTTGAATTTGATTTCATATTATGCATTAGATTATGACTATAAACTCTTGTATAACAACAAACATCTCTCTCTGACTTGTGTTCTGTGGCTTTACTGTTGCTGTAGTGAACCTCTTGCCATATTGCTCTGTAATGATTCTGTGTTCTCCAAGTAGATTAATTTATCCCTTCTTCACCACCTAAGTTTTTGGGTAGTCGAAAGACTATAAACAGTGGAGGATGAAACATAGACAACATAGCAGTGTGTTCCATTTTCCTTGTATACAACCGTTTTCATCTTAAAGGAGTTCCAGAGTTCAAAGAACAGTTTCTGAGTGAAAGAACAGATAGCTTGTGTAAGCAGTGCATGATCTAAGCAGTGACACTAAGTAATCATAATTGTCCCTGTCTTCTCTCTCTTCAGTTTGCTCATTGCTCAACAAATTTCAAGATCCTAGGATAGGGATTTTAAAACTTCCACAAGCAACTTACTCCAAAATTTGACCTTATGAATGCATGACTTTATGGCTTTCCTCTTTGCATGAGCATAGGGCTGATTCATGTTCAGTTTGCTGTGCACAAGCTCTTCTTTGACAAAGCTGCTTTCCTGATAGTCTTGGGCTGTTTTGGTGTAGGGGCTTGCTTAGTGCCAGCCAGGGGACATGCATTTTCCTGTGTAGAATTTGAGGTGGATCCTCTCAGACCATTCCTTCAGCCTGCAGAAGTGTCAGCCCTGCCTGCTGGTGCATCAGTTTATTTTGGGGAATCCAAAAATAAATAAGTAAATAAATAAAATAAAATAAAAAAAAAGACACGAAACATATGTGAAGCAATATTCTGTTTAATCATTCTAGAATGAATATTATTGGTGAATTTTCTTACATTGCACAATGCTTAAATCTCCCTTTACTCCATTGGTCAAAATTCCCACTGTACTTATAGGTATCATGATTTTTTTAAATTGAAATGATTTCTAATTTTTAGTTTTCCTTCAAAGAGACGTGAAGGTAGAAATGTAGAAAAGCACTTCCTATTCCCCCAACCTTAGATCTCTGGTAGGAAAATGCTGGACAAGAAAATGAAAGCAATGGTTTTAGCCAATGAGAAAAATAAATAAATAAATAAAGGAGTATAATGAAGCTGTATCAGGGGAGGATAAGCTGGGTGCTGGATGTTAGGAAAAGGTTCTTCACTGAAACAGAGGGTGGTCAGTCACTGGAACAGGCTCCTCAGTCACAGCAGTGAGCCTGCCAGAGTTCAAGAAGTGTCTGGACAACACCCTCAGACATATTGTGTGATTTTCAGGTGGTACTGTGTAGACCCAATGTTCGACTCATTGATCATTGGACTTGTGGGTCCCTTCCAACTCAGGCTATTTTATGATTCTGAGAAAAAAAAAATATATATATATATATACACGTATATATATATATATATATATATATATACACACAAAGAGTTCTCCCAAAATAGAGTAAAATAATTCTAATAAGCTTCTGGTTATATATGGATGTACACAAAGAGTAACAAGTAGAAAGACCTTGAGAACATCCTTTTGGCTCTGAACTCTTTTTTTTTTTTTTTTCAGTACTTGAGTTTGATTCTTAACCAATTCTTTAAATCAGAGATTCTGTGTAGCAAAATGTGAGTGCATAAAGGGATGTACAAACACTGGTGAAAGAATAGTTGTCTAAAATACTAACAAACTATTTTAGATCTTGATGTTCATTCTCAATACATGTGAACACAATTCACTCCACATGATATGTGGGAATTTAAACTCTTAAAAATATTCTTTTAGGTCCCATTCAATTTCTCCATTGCAACTGTTAGGGATCAACTGTTTGGGATCAATTATGACTACATTTTAATTCACCTTACGTTTATATATATATATATATTATACTGATAAATCTGTTGTGCTTCACCTGTATGAGGACTAGATTTGACCACCTTACTGTAAAATGGACAAGTCTGTTGCACTAGTCATTCCTGTAAGTAAAACAATAACCATTCTGTCTTATGTATGATCTTACCCCATATCACTTCTCCCAGTACTTAAATAGAACAAAATTGCTCTATTTTTTTTTTAAACAGTAAGTGAATATTTATACCATTAAATAGAAAATATAATAGTAGCAGACAAACAGAATTTATCTCCAAACCTTAGTGACTCTTCAGTTAGAATGTCTTCAATCAATATAATATAGCCATTTCTGAAACAGTCACAAAACCCAGACTTCATGACTGAATCTCTGCAAATGTGATCTCAACAATGAAGCCAATTGTTCTGTTGAGCTAAATCAAGCTGCTTCTCCACTGACAAAAGATTAAATTTGTGAGTTACAAAATGTTGCTTAGATTACTAGGCTACTCATAGTGGGTGAGATCTTGATCCCTTATCTTGAGGAAATTGAATCTTCTAACAAAAATAAAATAAAATAAAATGTTTGTGGTATTCATCATGGTTCATGTTTGCAAACAACCACCTCTTAGTCTGTAGTCAGGCTAGGTACATTTAAACTTGATGAGGTTTTCCTTATGTTTAGCATATTTTTGTTCTCCTCTTGTTAGTATATAACGTTACATCCATTTGCGATCTTAATATATTGCTTTCCTTCAGACAAATTTGATTATTCATTTATGCTCTGCAGAGCCAGAGTAATTCTGAAAGTTATTATAATTATGTAGCTTAGTAGTGCCCAATGAATTTTATTTTTTTTTTTCCTGGTGGTTATGTTCTCCAGATATTTGCAAAGATGCGTTTCTAGTTTTTTCTTTCTCTTAGTCATTACTTACATTTCATACTCATCAGTTTATCCATGCTTTACTTATTTTTATTGTTGAATTCAGAATTCTTTCCAGACTTTACACTACATTTCTGATAATGAGAGACTCAAAATTAATTGTAATATTTAATATTACATCTCAGAGATAAGATTTGGTTGAGGTCTTCAGATTTACCCATAGGGACTTCAAAAAATTTTTAGAAAATTTCAATTTCTAGAACTCAAATATTTTAATGAAATATACACTATGAAGTGCTTGGGTATGACAGATCATGGGCTTAGAGCGACCGTAATCAGATATCAATGAAAAATTGTTTGCTCTGCCAAAACTTAGAGGTCAAAAATGTTTTTGTTCCCTACTAGAATGTCCCTCTGATGTTGAAAATAACAGGGTGGAATTTATAATACCCCAACTGAATGCCTCAATGTTGATAATACTCACTTGTCATCTGTCATGAAGAATCTTCAAGGTATTTGCTTAATTGAAAAGATGATTTTGAAATTTCACACTAATTTTATCTGTTTTATATGCCTCTTGCAAAGGAAGGATAAACAGGCTTCCTTTTGTCGTAAATAAGCCTCCTAATACAACAGGGTGGACCATAACCACTAATGAAACTGGACTAAGAGAATTGCCTTGTTTATTGTAAATTCAGCAAAGATATTCTGTAGTCTGGATCCAACCTAACTCAACAGAACTAGAAAGACAGCTGTTTTACTTGGATGTGCACAGGAATATAATGAAAGGCAACAGACAAAAGTTGGACAACAAAAAGTTTTGATTAGATAATGGAAGAAAGTAAGTTGATCACGAGGATGGTGAGAGACAGGAACCAGATTAGCCAGAGAGGCTGTAAAATCTCCATCCCTGGAGATACTCACAAGCTGCCCAGACATGGTACAGAGCATCCTGCTCTAGCTGACCCTTCTTGGGCAGAGGTGGGACTAGAGGTCACTTCCAAATTCAGTTACTTTTGTGGTTCATTAATGTCAGCTGATTCATTAATGTCAGCTTCTTGAGTTTATAGCTTCACATACTAATGTAAACTACTGTGATACATCCTGTAGCTGCTACAGCTGTCTTCCAGCAATGGTCAGGGCTTTTTCATTCACCTGAATAAAAGTTCATGAGAGTACTGCTGGCCAAGCATAAAACAGATAAATACTTTTCAAGTTCACCTTACCAATCTCATCTCTTTCCTTCACATGTTCTTTATGTGTCCCATAAGAGTTCCTGAGCAACCTGTGGCATACTTCAATGCCATCATTTATTTTGGATGGCACTTTCTTTAATTTGGCACCGTTTAGAAATCTGAATCAATTTTCTGCAAGAGTCATGAAGAATCATATTGTTTTATAGCACAACAGTTACTCCTTTTAAACAGCTCTATCTTGAGACAAATTACATCATAATGTATTTGCATGGTCTATGGTCCTTTCTATATACTATGCACTGTGTAAAATATATGTACTAATTGATACACTCAGCTAAATTCACTTTGAGTAAACCAAAGATGTCTCAGCAACACCAGAAAACTGATTAATAAAAAGTATCAGGTGCAAAATATTGAAGACTGTTGTGTGTTTATTGCTCATGAATCAAATTTGTTAAAGGATATTCTCAAATTGCTATAGCTACTCAAAGCTACTCAAAGCTACATTAGAGTATAGCTACTCTAATTTAAGAGCAAGGACTCACTTTCTTCACTTTGTATTTATTATATTTTCATCTTGTTCTTTCTATATTTTCAAATGTTATCTTGCAGTGTTGTGGTTTAATCCAGACGGCAGCTAAGCACCACACTACTCTTTGCTTCCCCTCCCCCTCCCTCTCTGGGATGGGGAAGAGAATAAGGAAAAAAATGAAAGCCTGTGGATTGAGATAAAGACAGTTTATTAAGTCAGGAAAATAATAATAATAATAATAATAATAATAATAATAATAATAATAATAATAATAATAGTAACTAATAATAAAAATGTGATGCACAATACAACTGCTTACCACCCACTGATTAATGCCCAGCCTATCCCCGAGCAGCCGGTCCCCCCACCCCGGCTAGCCACCCCTATCTATTATTTATGATGATAGCATGACGTCAGAGGGTAGGGCTTTTGGCCACTTTGGGTCAGCTGTCCTGGGTCTGTCCCCTCCCAGCTCCTGCTGCACCCCCAGCCTGCTCACTGGCAGGACAGAGCAAGAAGCTGGAAACTCCTTGGCTTAGTGTAAGCGCTGCTCTGCAACAATTAAAACATCAGTGTGGTATCAACACTCTTTTCATCCTAATCCAAAATAGCACCCTAACAGCTCCTAGGAGGAAAATTAACTCTATCTTAGCCAAAACTATGGCAAGCGTGAAATAAATGAAGCACTTTACTGCACAAGACCTGCATGTTAATGAATGCAGGTCAAAAAAAAAAAAAAAAAGACTTAGTTATTAACAGCTGAAACAATGTAAAGCATCTGAGTATGACTTTCCTCTGGTTGCTTTGTATTTGCAATAGCCCTTACTTATTTTCTCTATTTTTTGTGACTGCACATTCATTTTTGGACATAATCTTCCCTTGAAAAAGAAATTAAGTCTGGAAAATGTAATATGACATGGAGAAAATACTTATTTTTAATTATTTTTAATCCAAAACTCATTCTTTTAGCTTTGCATTTCAGAATACTCACTTATGAAGCTGTATATCTAGAAATGATGGATAAATATCACAAATGAATGGAGAGAATTATTACTGAATGTCATAGAATCATAGAATCATGATTTATTTTTTTTTCCTCAACAAAGTCTGTTGAGATCTCAGATTACCTTCTCCTACTATCCAGGATAAGTGTGCAGTTTAAAATGATTGTTTCATGCCAGCAGTAATTACATAATAGGTTATTATTCCTTAAATGCATTCATATCATGCAGCCATTTGTATCAGTAACAAAATGAGTTGCAACTGTTATAACTGAGTAAGACAAAACCTGTTAATGTATAAAGCCAAAGTGTTCATGAAGTTGAATTACCCAGAAGGAGTGAGGCCTGCATATTACCTTGTTTAGAATCAATCAAAACCAGTGGTCCAGACAATTCTGACACACAAGCCTGACATGAATGATGGGCCTTTATTGTCCCAGAAGGGCAAAATTATATATGTGCAGACCAACAACAAAACTCATGGATAGTTCTGCACATGAGTTTGTCTTTCTGTCAGATCAGGTGTTCAAGTACCTTTGGAAAAGCAACTGTTGCTGTGAAACTGTGTCAAGTACGTATGGCAAAGTTTATTACATAATAGAAGATTTATTACAAAACAGAATAGAGTTTGTATTATGTGGGGCAATTATCAAACCTAGTATTTGCTGTCTCTCCTGAGTAGGGACTTGAAACCCCAGCCCAGTGGACTTCACCGTAGAACTGTGTTAAAGAAGACAGCTTAAGCCTCGACAATACTTATTAAGAGAGTAATTAAGACAGCCATCAAATGACTGGTGATGTGGTAGGCTGTTGCCCAGCGACTGGTAGAGATAACTTTTACAAATTAATTCTTTTTTCAGACTGATGTTAGTTGCCTCATTTTATCAACACACACACACACAAAATAAAAATAAAAAAAGCAAAACCAAACCAAACCCTATTATCATTAATCTAAAAGGAAAAGAAAGATAAGATAACCTGAGGAAGGAAGAGAATGAGCAGTAAGAATTAATCATGGAAAAGGAAAATTGAGTTAGAGCAAACAGTAATTCGTGGAGAAAAAAAGAAAACACTTGGAGTAGAGAGCACATGGAAGAGAGAGAAGCAACTGGCTGCTCTTGGCTTGGACTGGCGCATGCTTCATTGGGTTAGAAACTGGCTGGATAGCCAGGCCCAAAGAGTCGTGGTGAATGGAGTCAAGTCCAGTTGGAGGCCAGTCACTAGTGGCGTCCCCCAGGGCTCGGTGCTGGGGCCGGTCCTCTTTAATATCTTCATCGATGATCTGGATGAGGGCATCGAGTGCACCCTCAGTAAGTTCGCAGATGACACCAAGTTAGGTGCGTGTGTCGATCTGCTTGAGGGTAGGAAAGCTCTGCAAGAGGATCTGGATAGGCTGCACCGATGGGCTGAGGTCAACTGCATGAAGTTCAACAAGGCCAAGTGCCGGGTCCTGCACCTGGGGCGCAATAACCCCAAGCAGAGCTACAGGCTGGGAGAGGAATGGTTGGAGAGCTGCCAGGCAGAGAAGGACCTGGGAGTGATGGTGGATAGTCGGCTGAATATGAGCCAGCAGTGCGTTCAGGTGGCCAAGAAGGCCAACGGCATCCTGGCTTGTATCAGGAACAGTGTGACCAGCAGGGCTAGGGAGGTGATCATCCCCCTGTACTCGTCTCTGGTGAGGCCACACCTCGAGTACTGTGTTCAGTTTTGGGCCCCTCGCTACAAGAAGGACATCAAGTTTCTTGAGCGGGTGCAGAGAAGGGCGATGAAGCTGGTGAGGGGCCTGGAGAACAAGTCCTACGAGGAGCGGCTGAGGGAGCTGGGCTTGTTCAGCCTGGAGAAAAGGAGGCTCAGGGGCGACCTCATCGCTCTCTATAGGTACCTCAAGGGAGGCTGTAGCGAGGTGGGGGTTGGTCTGTTCTCCCACGTGCCTGGTGACAGGACGAGGGGGAATGGGCTTAAGTTGCGCCAGAGGAGTTTTAGGTTAGATGTTAGGAAGAACTTCTTTACTGAAAGGGTTGTGAGGCATTGGAACAGGCTGCCCAGGGAAGTGGTGGAGTCACCATCCCTGGAAGTCTTTTGAAGACGTTTAGATGTAGAGCTTAGGGATATGGTTTAGTGGGGACTGCTAGCGTTAGGTCAGAGGTTGGACTCGATGATCTTGAGGTCTCTTCCAACCTAGAAATTCGGTGATTCTGTGATTCTGTGAACTGTCACAGAAGAACACCCACAGAGACCTGAACAGGACACAAAACAACTTGAAGAACCAAAAGTTCTTTTGGGTTAAAAGAACTACTTCAAATTTCTTCTTTTTCACAAAGGCCTATGAAAAAGCAAGGAACAGTCAGAATGTTGTGGTGACCTAGGAGCAAAACACTCTGTAGGAAAATGAACACCCTTAAAGTATATTTTACGTAGAATGCATTCATTTTTACCTGTTTACCTAAAGAGGACTTTTTTGGAAAAACATTCAGATACTTACGTTTTACCTGTACAGGTAATCTGAGAGCAACTGCACCAGTAGTCAAGAAGAGACAATCGGTAAAACACTTTTTGCTAGTTTTTATGACCAATGACAGAGTTCCACAACTCATGGTCTCAGAAGGGACCAAGGGCTCCTGTCTCAACTCAGTTTTGCCTAGCTATTTCACACCACTGATTTAAAATAAGTCCAGCAAAAATAATCTTTTTTTTTTTTTTAATGTTTGAGTAACTCTGTAGTAATGAGATTTTACCTCCAGATCTCAGGGTTAAAATTTTCTGAGATGGCTAGATTTAGGTATTCAGCAGAACCAGCAGAACTCCATTCATGTATGGATTAGGTATCCAAGTGCTTTCAAAAACTGAGGAACTGTTAGTCTTCAGTGTGGGAACATTGTTTCACCAGTAGTATTGATTAATTCATTTTTTTTATTATTATTATTTTTTTTAGTAAAAACTACTTTTTTTATAAAACCAAAACATTTTGATTCACTTAAAGTTTTTTTAAAGAATTGTCTCAATTTGCACAATAATTTCTGAGGTCATATAATCTCAAATGATCCCATTAATAACAACAAGTAACACAGCTAACTTCGAATGAATAAGGAGTTATAAGCTCAGATCCTTACTGTATCTTGAGCAGCAGAAACCCTTGAAACTGGATCGTCAATAATATCCCGCATTGGGATAACATCATCTCCCTCAAGGGGAACTGCAATGTTTTAAAATGTTGCCCCTCTGTAAAATCAGAAAATGATTTTCCTTCCACCTGTATTTCCCTAATGACAGTCTGCAACATTTTTCTTGCTGCATATTGGAGAAGGCCAAAGACCTTCTACAGTGAAGAGGTTAAGTTATAATTAACTGTATGATGAACATGGCTAGACTTGTACCAGCAAAGAGTGGTTATCTTGGTGTTCAAACACTTCTTTGTAATTACTTCACCTGATTACTTGGGTTTAACAAAAGAAAACAAATGCACATTATGGTACAGGCACATTAAATTCAATACAATTAGTATAATTGCAGTGTAGTTATAACGCAGTTATGATTTGTTAAAAATAATTATTGCTAATGTATCTGCATTATAAAGTGCATTTAGAAGTTTGACTCTAGTTTCATTTTCAGTATAACACAAGAGTTATGTTCATTGCTTCATCTGTCACAACTTTTTTGTGTTGTTGTTTCTCTGAAGCTTTATAAAGAGCTAGTGGGCAAAAAGCCCTGATATTCCAGCCACAATAAGGATGTCGAGTAAATTTCATGATGAAGATGTCTATCCATATGAAACTGATGTTCTTGTTACAAGAAATGGATTTGGATTGACTTTCCCTTCTTCCACATTCAATGTCTTCAGATGTACTGAGTATAGATTATGTGGGCTTTTTAACACAACCTTAGCTGATTCTTGACATGATCACTAAAGGGGCAAGGATGTGTCAGTGCTGAACATCTCAGAAGATTTCTCTTAGGTGCTCAGGTGGAAGGGCTGAAATTGCAGCTGGAGACAACAGTCATCCTGCTTGGCAGGGCAGGGTTGGGGGGGGGGCGGGGAGGGAGAGAAAAAGGAGTCTCTGCTGGTTATGAAGAAATGCTAGCATGCTGTCTCAACCCTAGAGCTAAGCCAGGGATACAAGACAGCACTTACATAAAATTAGATTTCATGCTTGAAATGATCTCTGGGATTTAGATGCTGAAAATATCCATTTCAGTGCAGGCACAATTGTCTTACTCTTCTCCCCTCCTCCGCAGTCTGCCACTCACCTTTAAACATACTGTCTAATCTTGACTTGGGCTGAGCCAGAACGAGCTCAAATAACCAATACATTTGTCCCAGTTGAGCATCCTCAGCGCAGCTAAGATGGGAGGAATTCCCCTCCTCTCTCCATTGCCCCCACTGCACAGGGCAAGAGAGCACAAAAGGCGTCTGATCCAAGTACTTGTTGGCATAGGTACTCCACTGGGAAGAGAAAACAGTGATGTCCTCTGAGAGGCTTCCGTTGATTGCTTTCTATGATACTTTAATGCAAAATGACTAAGCAGCCATGGGAGCAGTGGTCTGAACTGTTTGAATCGCATACGCCTGCAGTGCAGCTTGATAGTGATTTGCCTTTTCTTAGGGACAGCAAGTATTGGAGCACTCTACTGAGAGTTTAAATACTAAAAGAATACCATGGAATAACCCACATAAATGAATAATCTTCCTAAATTTCTGTGAGAACAGTGCTGGAATGCATCCTGAAGGAAACAGGTTTCTATCCTTCTCTAAAGACCATGATGTCAATGGTACCTTGTGAAAACGAGAATTGCATGAATGCAGGAAAAGCTGTAGTCTGTCACATATACTTAGTTCTATACATGGAATTAAGACACTAACTGGGGTGGGGAGCAATAAGAGAAGTCACATGCTCTTTTGCCCTAAAGATCTTGAAATTAAAAACCTTTGGAAACTATTCTTAAAATAAAACTGAGAACTAATTAGCATAAAAGGAAGTGTTTATAATTTTCATCTTATAAAATATCCTTATTCTTAGCATTTCAATATTCTTGTTAGTACTTAGATGGAAAAAAAAATCATTAAAATTAAATAGATTATACCAAGGTGAGTTTTTAACATGAGGTACTTCATCTCTTGCTAGAACGTAATGACTTTTATGACAGAAGAACATCTGAAAAAGCTGAAAAATAATTAAATTATTATTTTTTATAAAAATTATTATAAATTATTAAATTATTATTTTTTTAAAATATTTAAATTATTATTTTTCAGCTTTTTCAGATGTTCTTCTGTCATAAATGTCATTACGTAACAATTCAATACTGAAATAGGCCTTGGAGTAGCTATATAGGCAGTATACACACAGTCTAAGTGACTACACATAGTCAAATAGTCAGTTATTTGTGGGAAACCTGAATTCAGCTTGCTGTGGAAAATAAAATAGTTTCATAACAGCCTTTCTCTGACATTTATTCCCAGCTGTGTACTTGAAAGCGATCTCTTGTCCTACACAGCTGTTCTTTCACTAGGAAAAGTGAATGAACAGAAGACCATGGGTCTTTAATGAGACTCTTCCAGTCCACTCCATGGGACAACAGCTGCCAGCGATTAAGAATGTTTTTTGTGCAGCCATGTTGACTGATGTGGTCCTCCTAGAAGATCCCAGATCTTCCTGAGAACATGGATGGATTCAGCCCTGGAGCAAGGTACTTTCAGCATTCTGAGCTGAGCTGGACACCATCTACTTTACTAATTTCAGATCTTGCTGATCAAACAAGAAATACCCTAAGAAAAGGGCATTATCTAACTGATCAGCTAGGAAGCATGAACCAGAAATGCGGACTTTGTCAGACTAGATATAAAGCATACTCTTCTGCATGGTGAAGGAAATGCAGTATATAGAAAATTATTATTATTTAATGAACTCCCATTGTCATTCTCATTTGAAGTTGCTAATGAGGCTGAAGTCAATATCCTTCCTCTGTTCAGTACAGTGAATTCTTCTTCTTGACAGGCTAAGATTGCCAGTGGGTAGACACAGATTTGTGAGAAGAACTAAATTGTGTTTACTGTGGTGACTGATTATCTCCCAAAGAATCATGTGTTTTTCTCCAACAGTAGAGGATATAATTTAATTAGACTGTTATTTTAAATGTTCTGATTTTTTTTTAATGCATTAACTTATGGCCTGTGGCTGATAGAAAAGAAATTAATGCTGACTCCTTTGAGTGTGGAATGAATTGCAGTTTGCAAGGGGAGAAAATTAATTATAAATGCCTGCTATTTAAGTTTTCCAGATTCAGATGATAAATTAAGCAATTATTACATGTCAAGTATATAAACAGTAATTCGTCAACATATCAGCTTATTAATTCTAACATTTGCCATTCCATGTAACATATTTATCACATTTTATTGCTTGTTGATGAAAAATCTAGCATAGTTCTCTCAATTATCTTTACACAGCTGCATAATGAAGCAACAAAATAGAGATGTATATCACAATTCTGAACGCCGCAGAAAGGTTCTTGTTTGTCTTGATTTCAGTTCAGAATAAAGCACTGAGACCTCAGTCTGGCCCAGTTTCAGGTGTTCATCATCGTTTCAACCGCCCAAACTTGCTTTCAAGGTGTCGTGCCTCTGTGCTCCTGATTACATTTCAAATCCCATTTCTGCCTACTACTTTGTGCTCAAGCTCTGCTGACTTGTCTTGCCTGGATGCTCCTTCCTCCTCTTTCTAACCACATCTCCATGGCTTTTCCCATGCTTTCTCTGTACCTGGAATGACCTAAGAGCTGAGCACTGAGAACTTTCCATTATTTTCACATTTTTTTCTGAAATCCTTGTATCCTGGTGTCCCACTGTGATCCTCACAAACTCCTCATTAGTGTGAGTGATTTATTTTATTTCACCCTCTGAATTCTTGGCCATAGGTGTCTAATCCAGGACATTCCACTCCAAACTTTATGGACTAGGCTCAAGACCTGGCATTACTAAGACATACAGCTATGTCTTCCAATACAGGGTGTCAAAACATGGGAACAGAGCCATGTGGTTGGACAGATCAAGACTGGACAATCTGAGTTGCACAATGTCTTTGTGCTGCTGTGTAACATGATTAATCATTTTATATCCCTTGGTGAAATTCTGGACCAAATTACATCAATGGAAAAGGCCCATGACTTTAACCCCTGACTTTTTTTTTTTTTTATTCCTTAACAAGGTTAGCCAAACCATGCTGTTGATAAATCAAGTGTGAGAAAAAGCAAAGTCATGAATCTTTCAAGGTCTTCATCACATTTAGGGTAAAGGGAGAGCTGTAACTGAAGGTTAAAAGGCTGCAGGTTCCATGGTCATTTAGGGATTAGAGTGCATCACTTACTGAAGTGCATGCTAGCTTTCTGGCAGTTCTTAAGGGAAGAAGAATTTGGATTAAGTTACTTAAAGCTAAAAATCAAGCAAAGAATCAACAGCAACAACAAAAAAAATCTAGTTTTCTGTGCTCAAAAGAATTAAAATCTTTTACAATCTACATGTTTCTTTATACATCATACATGTTGCAAAAGAAATCTGATTTGTTTTCTTATCCTCTTGTGATCCACTATGATACCTAGAGCCTTCTGCACACACCTCTTCCTTAGTGAGTTATTTCATAGTCTTGCAGTGCAGACGGTTACTGCTGCCTAATTGTGTAATTTTATACTTATTAAATAGTGACTTTTTCATTTTTCCATTTGTCAAGGTTACTCTGAATATTACATCTTTCTCTTGAGCTGCCGATAGCTCCTTCCATTTTGATGCTGTCTGTGAATTTAAAGTGTACACTGTCATCATCTAGTTAACTGATAAAAATTTTCAGCTGTTCCAAGATAATATGGTTTAATTCAGCTGCTAGTGTGAAGTAAAAAAAAAAAAAAAAAAGATAAAAAAAATAGGGAAAACACATGATTAAAGATTAGGTATGACTTTCTAAATTCACAGTGATAGGGTTTTTAGGAAGCTGACAATAACAGGAGAAAAACACTCTCAGAAGAGAGAAAATAGCTAGAAAATTTATATTTATTTTCCAGAAGACAAAGCCGGAATAATTTGCATGATGGAAACTTTACATTTCCTTCATAATAGTTACCATGGAATTAAAAATAATAATAATAAAAAATGATTTGATTTCATTCTTTAGAATTATGCAGAGTCTGTAGGAAAAAAATAAATAAACAAAAACCAAAAACAAACAATAAACACATGCCACTTCTAGAATTTAAAGACTTAGGGAGAAGAAGGTTAAAAATACAATTTATGAACAAGTTATTTCAGAAAAGACATATGGGACATATGTTAGCAGTCTCTCAAATGAAGGAACTAGTTAAGATATATCAATTTCAAAGCTTACCTGGAAATATATGTCTTTGTTAATAAACTCTATTTCTTCTAGTCCTAAGGCTGTATTAGCCCTAAAACCACTTAGCCACAAACACATGGTACATGCATTATGTAAAATAAAAAACTTCATAGAAACATACTTTTCTGATGAGTGTGTATGCACCCAAAAATCTAGATCTTAACCTCCTTTCACATAACTGAGAATGAAGCAGATTTTGGATAGTCAGGATGCAGCCAGCTTGCACTCTGTAGTGCCCTAGAATTCTTCTGGGCCATCCGCTCCCGCAGCCACATGCATAACATCTACCCCTGTGCTTATGAATCTCTGTCTTAAGATCAGCTGAAATTTTGACTTACCTTGAAGTTTCTCCTTAATACCTTTTTTTTGGTTAAAAATCTTTTTTTGGATCTTCCAGAATATAACACATAATAAGCTATGGCCCATCAAGTAACAGATACTGCTCTGATGAATCCTGATCCACTTAAGATATTCTTACTTGATATCTTTATTATGAAACAGTTTCTTTAGTGAAGCTGTCACAATGCGGTCAGCATAGGAAAAGTTGCCACTAGCTTCTAATTATGTCATGTAAATACAATGTTTGCATTAATTATCACAAACATCAGTCTCTGTTGCCCTAGTAGGTTAAGCAGGTATATAAAGAAATAGTTTTTAAGATAACCTTAAAGAGAAACATCCAACTTTATAAGATTAGCATTTAATTTTAATTCTCAGTATTTTTGTAGTTTTAAATATATATATAAACAAAAACAAACAAACAAACAAACAAACCCCTCTGACTTCCTAGATACAAGACCTTAGGACATTAGCAGCATTATATATAAACACAGATGGAACAAATGACAGGTTGATAGTGTTTGTTGAGAAAGCTGCCCAGGACTGTAATAAAGCCATAGTGCAGCATGTTATAACATTTGACAGCACTCATCCCAACATAACTTATGAGATCATGAATCCGAATTATTAGCTGACAATCTCAAGTTTGCTGTGTACTTCCACCCATGTCTCAGGGTCAAAACGTTACCTCTCTTTCCTTTTCTTGCTGCAGTTCAAAGAACATTTTGCAGATATTCAAGTTGCTTTCCTGTGAGAGAGAGGCAAGTGGTTATACTTCTAAGAGAATGGACTTTACGTTTGCTTAATATACATATGAGGCTGTGCTGCCTGTATGCTGTCACAGTGTAAAAAAAAAAAAAAAAAAAAAAAAAAAAAAAAAAAAAACAAGAAATAGAAGAATGTTTGTATATGAATTGTCATCATGATATTTGCCAAGACCTAACTGTATACCATTTCTCTCTTACACACTTCTACACTTTTACAAACATTGCACAGGTATTTTTGAGATGATCAACTTGTTCTGAAAAATCTGATTTTGTTTAAATTTCTTCTTCTCTATAATAGTACTTACTTTCACTTTCTAAAATTTTAATGAGAATCAAGACCGATGCTTACTTTCACTGAAGAAAATCTGAAGCAAAGTTGCAGAGATGTATATGTCCCTACTTAATTTAACTTGCTATAAAAGGAGAGGATCATACATGTACTCTAGCCACACTGCCCAAGCTGCAGAAGGCAAAGGCAAGGACTGGTGATATAAGAACTGCCCACTATAGGAGAAGATCAAGTTCAGGACCATCTAAGGAACCTGAAAGTGCACGTGTCCATGGGACCTGATGAGAGGCATCTGCAAGTCCTGAGGAAACTGGTGGATGAAGTTGCTAAGCCTCTATCCAGTATATTTGATAAATCCAGTTTGCAGCGACTAGAAGAGGGGAAAGATAAAATCCATTTTTAAAAAGGAATTAAAGGAAGATCCAAGAAACTACAGGCCAGTCTGTCTCACCTCTGTGCCCAACAAGATCATCAAGATCATGGAACAGATCCTCCCAGAAACTGTTAAGGCATATGGGAAAAAAATAAATAAAAAAAAAAGTGATTGGTGACAGCCGATTGGCTTCACTAAGTGTAAACCATGTCTGGCAAATCTGCTGGCCTCTTACAATGGGACTACAGCATTGGTGGATAAGGGAAGAGCAATTGATGTCATCAACCTGGACTTATGCAAAGCATTTGGCACTGTCCCACAGGACAGAGCTGTCTCTAAATTGGAGAGGTGTGGATTTGACAGATGGGACATAATAAGGAATTGGCTGGATAGTCACACTAAAAGAGTAGAGGTCAACTGCTCAATGTCCAAGAGGAGACCAGTAAAGAGTGGTGTTACCCAGAGGTCAGTATTGGGACTGGCACTAATTAACACCTTTGTCAGCAATAAGAACAATGGGATTGAGTGCGTGCTTAGCAACTTTGCCAGAGACCAAGCAGTGTGATGCCATTGATGCTCTGGGGGGAAAGGATGACATTCAGAGGGACCTGGACAGCCTAGAGAGGTCAGCCTGTGTAAGCCTCATGAAGTTCAATGAGGCCAAGGTCCTGTGTCTTGGTCAGGGCAATGCACAAATATAGGCTGGGCACAGAACAGCAGCCACCCAGAGAAAGACTTGGGGTTTTGGTGGATAAGAAACTCAACATGAGCTGGCAATGTGTGCTTGCAGCTCACAAAGCCAACCATATCCTGAGCTTTATCAAAAGAAGAATGGGCAGCGGGGTGAGGGAGGTGATTCTCCCCCTCTG
Source organism: Aythya ferina (assembly GCF_964211825.1). NCBI lineage: Eukaryota > Metazoa > Chordata > Aves > Anseriformes > Anatidae > Aythya > Aythya ferina. The sequence goes on from NC_140296.1 coordinate 76,063,246, forward strand.
CTCTGCTCTCGTGAGACCCCACCAGGAGCACTGCATTCAGCTCTGGGGCCCCCAGTATAAGAAGAAAATGGACCTATTAGAATGAGTAAACAGGAGGGCCATTAGAATGATCAAAGGGCTGGAGCACCTCTCCTATAAAAACAGGTTGAGGGAGTTGGGGTTATTCAGTCAAGGGAAGAGAAGACTCTGGGGGAGATATTACAGTGGCCTTCCAGTACCTAAAGGGAGTCTACAGGAAAGTGGGGGAGGGACTCTTTGTCAGGGAGTGGACAAGGGAGATTGCTTTAAACTAATAGAGGGTAGATTTTAGGCAGAAATTCTTTACTCAGAGGGTGGTGAGGCCCTGGCACAGCTTGCCCAGAGAAGCTGTGGATGCCCCATCCCTGGAAGTGTTCAAGGTCAGACTGGATGGGACTTTGGGCAGCCTGGTCTGGTGGGAGGTGTCTCTGCTCATGGCAGGGGGGCTGGAATTAGATGATCTTTAAGATCCCTTCCAAGCCAAACCGTTCTGTGATACTATGTACTAAGGCAGTACTTTCCTTTGGTACCATCAATGGGTACCACAGGATAAAATAATAATCTTGGACATTTCTTTATAAGAAAAGAGAAAATAATTTCAATGTAAAATATAAACTGAGAGCTCTCAGCTTGCAGATGATTTTGACATCTGAAGCTGAAAATGTTGCATTAATAAAGCTGTCCTCAGGTGTAGCCACTCCCTGATTTCCTCCCTTTTCAGTGCAGCACATTGGAGTTGGCTTATACTGCTGAATGTGCCAGCAGATCAAAGCTGATATACGGCAGAGCACGTATCTCTGCCCCACCCATCCAAGTGGAAAAATGAGCAGCAGAGTCCTAGAGCAGGGTTAGCCCCTGACTTTTGCACCTGCTTTTATGAGCCACCAAGCATCCAGAGCAAGCCTGTGCTGCCAGGGCAGGTTCCTCCAACACAAAGGAGCAAAACAAGGATATTGCCAAAACAACAGCAGTGCATAGCTAACACCAGCACATACAGCAGCCCCAGCCCTCCTACAGCACTAAGCAAAGGTCTGTTAACCCTGTTCTATGCTGTGACTAATTACAGTAGAAACAGCACTATAGTTATGCAACCTTATTGCTTTCTGAAGCCCAGCAAGGACTCTACATGATGCTGCTTTGTTTGATTGGTCTATCTGAGTATGTCAGTTTCAAAAGAGATCTTTTCACACTGTACTCAGCTGGAGGCTACAGACACCTCCCAGGAGATGTGATGGAAATATTTTAATGATGACTGTATTCTATTAAAAGAATCCTTGCAGTAAGTAAAACAGAACTGTTTTTGCAAATAATATGCAGACATTTACAGAGATAATTGTATTATACAGAATCAATACCTTTAGCTACAGTAAAGGATCTCAGAATAGTCTCCAAGCAGCCTTGGTAGAACAGTTCATACAAAAAGACAATCAAAATTTAATAACAAAATCTACAGCTGATACTGAGCCAAACTGCTCTCATCTGGAGCTGGACAAGAAAAAGAAAGAAAATATCTCAGAATGTGAAGGGTACTGAGGGGAGACTACTTTAGATATTCTAAGCATAAATCAACTCAATAACTAAATTAAGATGTACATGGTGTGCAATTTCAGCTAGCTCAAAATGCAAGGCCTGCTTTTTTTTTTTTTTTTAATGGCCTTCCAGCAAAAACAATCCCAAAATAAAAATACATAAATCCACTCCAGTCTGGACTGCCTGCAGGGAAGTGAGAGAGTGAGAGAAATAAAACATCCCAACAAGATGTATTTATGACATCTGGAGCAGGCTCAGTACAATGAGCTTCAGACTGAAGGCTGAATCACCATTTGCTCAGCTACCCCCAGCTAGCAGAGATGGAAGATGGAACATAGCAAACCGTTCACCTAATATTTACACATCAAAATGGTCTAAATCTTTAAACAACTTATGTTTTAGTATAGTGTTGTATAGTGAGCTAAAAAATTGAATAAAAAACTTTGATAGATCCTTAATTTTGGCCAAGAGCTCTTGTTTTAAGTAACAAAGTCTTTTGTATCCCCTTTACTTACCATTATTACCATTGAAATAAATCAGGTACTGCTGCAGTTTCAAAAGTTACTAACTGCCAGGAATTTGGCTGCCAGGACAGAATAACATTTATTGATGTGTTTGGTTGTAGGTTTTTATCCTGGGGGAACAGGACAAAGATAGCACCCTGCTGCACTTCAGAACAGTCTGAATATTTTTTACTAGCCTTAAAAATAAAATCATGGCCTGCTTTCAGTGTTGACAAAATTAAAGATGTTACAGAAAGGGTAAACATTCCATGCAAATATAGATTGAGTCATTTTGACTTACGGAATTGCTTGTACATAAACGAAAATAATCTCATGAATCTTAACACTGTCTCTAGGTTAAAAAGCAGCAGAAATCCTATAAATTAGATTTCTCAATATTAAATATAGAATTAATCTTAAATTCTAAACATGATTAAATTTTGGCCACCCCTGGTATAGAAGTTTGATCTCTTTCTCTTTAAACAAAGAGAAAAATTGTGCTCTTTTTTGATATGGTTCCTCTACAATCCTTTATAGCATCTGGATTGAAAAAAAAAAAAAAAAATCACCAAATGATTTTGCTGTTGCAATTAAGCTGACAGTGGAAAGCAAAAAGCGTAAGAATACCTGGCTTTCCATTGAGCCGTTACATAAGTGAACAATTTGATATAAATCTTTTCCTTAAATTTGCAAATGCTTGCCTAGCATTTAGATTTACTAATACCTTGTCCCTTCAATGCATATCTCTGTTTTTTTTTATGCCTAGTTTTTAAAGTTCTTATTCTGCCATAAGCATTGCAATCAAAACATTTAGAGTAATAATGCTGTTTAAGCACAGGAGCTGATTTTGTATAGTCTGTATAGTCTGTTAACCTCTCATGTAGAGAGAATATCTGTAGAGAGGAGGGGACAGTCAAAAAAAAAAAAAAAAAAGGCTGCTTTCTTTAAGAAAATACTAGAGATAAAGAAGTGTAAAATTGTTATCACACTTTCATGTTAGTGCATTTATACTCATTCATTGTTCTTGGAAATGTAAATGTCTGAGTGCAATGCCATCTCCACTGAAGTCAGTAGAGCAGGAATTTGTTTGTTTTCTGACATGAATCCAGATATACATACAGGATTACATCATACCTCTATGAAATGTTTTTTCTGCAAGATAGAAAGAATGTTCTAAAGGTACCTGGGTTTGCAATAGGTTCAGGGAAAGCACTGTGCCTCCTCTTACAGCCTAGTCCCATGAAAACAGAGAAAGAGGAATTACATTTATAATTAACATGCAGTATCCTCATTAATGTTTAATTAACCAACACTTTGGGAAAGAAAATTAAAAAAAAAAAAAAAAAAAGAAAAAAAGAAAAACAAGCAAGACCTTCTTATTTCTATATATTTCACTCTCTTTTTTGAAAAGTTGTTTTCACAGAAGCCAACATCAGCATGCTTGCAGCCATAGCTAGCAACCCATGGAGCATACATTTTCCTTAATTGTCTTGTTCAGCCCAGTTTTAAATCTATGCAGCACATATTTTTTTTGTGGCAACCTAAAGCCTAAGAGGTCCTCTGAAATTCCTTCTCCCTGAAAGTTGAAGTGATGAGTGGGAATGTACAGGACATACCGCCACACTAATTGTGGGCCAGAGGACAATGGGCCACTGCAAGGGCTTCCTGAAGGTCAGGAGCCCAACCTGACTGGCCTGAGCCTTCCAGGCAAAACCCTCCTGTGTTAGCCAGCAGACTGTGCCAGTGGTAGCAGGAGCTCTGGTGAAAGGATTCCAGGAAAATGCTAATCCATGCAAGAGGAAATCTTTTCAGGGGTATATATCTCAGGCATGAAGCAGATCTCAAACATTACAATGTCAAGTCAAGGAGAACTTTAACGGCCATTCTAGCTCTCATGTAGGACATTGTTCACAGTAGCTGCAGATGAAGAGAGGCCTTTGTACTTGTGGTGTCCGATCTCTGTTGCCATGATGAGATTTGATGAAAAACTCCTTTTAAGAATATTTAAATTAACTCTTCAAGTTTCTTCTGATCATCGTGTTGCAATGTATTTTCTCATCTAGGCAGTAGTAGTTCAGCTGCCTCACAGAAAGAACTATGGATACACACAGTCTTTTTTTATGCAAAATTTTTACTGAAAAATAATCAATTATTAAAGCAGTGTCTCTCTCACAATTCTCTTTGTTTTTTTTCATCCCATTTTATGCAGCCAGAGTTCAGGGTGGGCAACTTCAGATAATCAAACACTAGATAAAGAATTCTGTTTCATATAGTAAAATGTCACAACTAAGACAGTCCTAAGTCTGTGCATGGAGAAGTCTAGTCTTTAGTGCTAGCATATGTTCTAGTTGTGAGGTACTGAAATCAGAGACATAGTTGTTAAAAGAAGGCATACTCCTGTTCAGCTAGGGCTGTGTATGGCGTTGATTTTGCTTTCACACAAACTAAAGCTCACACCATCCATTTTCTTCTTGTTCTTATCTTCCTGCGCTAGATGGCACTGTGATGTATATTATCAGAGATGAACAGCTTTTGATGTAATGTAAAAATAACACAGATTTCTGAAGAAAACCTAAAATGACAGTGGCAAAAAAATGCTTGCAAATGTTCTGGAGTTCTCAGTGATGCACTGTAAAAAGCATGTCTCATTTCCCGTCCATGAATTTTGTGTCCTCTCTACCTCATTGTTGTTTTGAGATGACTGTGTTAGGGAGGAGGGCTGCTTTCTGAAAACAATGCAAATTTTTTTTTTTCCATAGCTGTCAGTTTGCTAAACGTTGAGAATGTGAACATACTTACAGGTATTCTGCAGAAAACATTAATTACTCTGCTTCAACTTCTGGTAATTTTATAGCTTCTAGGAAGAAGTAATGATTGTATCTAAAATTTCACTCCCTCTTCCCTTCCTACTCCAGCTCTGGCACTGCAATATTCAGGTCAGGAAGATGAGCTTTGAAACACTTGCATATATCAAAAATACTGCTTGAGTTTCAGTTCTTATGAAACCAGATAATCTTGAACTACTTAAGAGATGTATTTTGAAATAACTGTTCTCCCCACCACCCCTAAAAAGAAAATATTAAAAAAAAATAAATAAATCAAACAGCAGGGGATGTTAGTTGGTACACAGCTTTTTCAATGTTATTGCAATGACAGCTTTGGGTTGGTGGCTGACATTAAAATGAAAGAAAAATGTTTTCCAGCACAACCCGTTCAAGAGCCAAGGCTGTGACAAAGTTTTTTAACAGTACAGTGATTACAAATGAGAATTGACTTTTAGAGACTTTTTTAAAGAAGCCTGAAGCAATATAGATGCACAATGTCATATCAGATAGTAGCATCGCTTTTTTAACTGGAAAATAAACTTATTTGAAGATGTCAGCTCAATAATTGTTTTACATTAACTAAATGCAATGATATCAGCATCTCCAGAATCTGTAAGACTGATTTCCTTTATGTTGCTATGATACCATATTATTATTTTATATGATATGATTTATAATCAACTAACATAAGAATAATGGTCAAGAGTAAAAATGAATAATTCAAATCAAGAAAAAGCTCTCATTCTAAACACTGTTTATCACACAGTTCCCTCTGACAAGTGACCCTGTGAAACTGATATCTGTAGGTTTCATGTTTACTGTCTTTCAATTGCTCCAGTATCAAATATGGTTACTTTCCAAGCTGTTTGCTCATTCTAACTGCTATTTTTGCAAACTCATCTTTGATCCAAACTGATTTCCTGTCTCTCTTAAATTAGGGAACATAAGATATAAAAGATCATTGTCACAATGGGACCAGTATAGCCCATTGTCATGCTGGTGAGGTTAAATAGGTTCACGGGAAGCAAAGAGCTAAATTATTCTCCTAGGAATGGGGAAAACACAATAAGCTCTACTTGTCCATCAAAAGTAAAAATAGAGACAGCTGACATTTTTTCACTAACATTTGCAGAACTCAGCTCAGCATTATTTGTTCATTGGGTGATCTTCCATCACTGGAGCTTAGGGATCCTACAAAAATCAGCAAAATAACCAAGGGACCCTGAGCAGACCCGGCTCTGAGGGGAAGCAGGATAGGGTGCTGAGCACAACGAGTTAACCTCTTCCACGGAGACATGGCCAAAGCAGCTACAGATCCTTGGGATACATACAGCTGTTTGATGAAGTTTATCTACATTTAAAGAAAATCAGTGGTCTTGGGACATGTGTCAGCAACATAACATTTGCTGCTGATAAAAAATGAAGCTGCCAACAAATTTGCAGTTCACAGGAAATTTTAAACAGTTTAATTCTATCAGATGATTTAGAATTAAATCAAATTTTGAAAAGTAATTTGTTATAAATTAGAAATCCTGTTTCTCTGCAGTGAAGACACCTTTTGCCATTACCACAAGACAGCATGAATTATTATGCCAGCAAATCGTCAGGGTTAGAAAGAGTCACCTTTAAAATTACTTGACCCAGTACAAGCAGCCTCAAGTTCATGATGCGTAAGATAAAAGCACAGAAATATCTGAAGGGTAGATGGAATAAAAGTTATAACTCTCTGTTCTCCATTTGAATAGTCTTTCTTATTCCATGCTTCATAGCCTAATTTGTCTGACTCTGGTAATTACCTCTTTATCCATTTCACAGAATCACAGAATCACAGAATTTCTAGGTTGGAAGAGACCTCAAGATCATCGAGTCCAACCTCTGACCTAATGCTAGCAGTCCCCACTAAACCATATCCCTAAGCTCTACATCTAAACGTCTTCAAAAGACTTCCAGGGATGGTGACTCCACCACTTCCCTGGGCAGCCTGTTCCAATGCCTCACAACCCTTTCAGTAAAGAAGTTCTTCCTAACATCTAACCTAAAACTCCCCTGGCGCAACTTAAGCCCATTCCCCCTCGTCCTGTCACCAGGCACGTGGGAGAACAGACCAACCCCCACCTCGCTACAGCCTCCCTTGAGGTACCTATAGAGAGCGATGAGGTCGCCCCTGAGCCTCCTCTTCTCCAGGCTGAACAAGCCCAGCTCCTTCAGCCGCTCCTCATAGGACTTGTTCTCCAGGCCCCTCACCAGCTTCGTCGCCCTTCTCTGCACCCGCTCAAGCACCTCGATGTCCTTCTTGTAGCGAGGGGCCCAAAACTGAACACAGTACTCGAGGTGCGGCCTCACCAGAGCTGAGTACAGGGGGACGATCACCTCCCTAGCCCTGCTGGCCACACTGTTCCTGATACAAGCCAGGATGCCGTTGGCCTTCTTGGCCACCTGAGCACACTGCTGGCTCATATTCAGCCGACTATCCACCATCACTCCCAGGTCCTTCTCTGCCTGGCAGCTCTCCAACCATTCCTCTCCCAGCCTGTAGCTCTGCTTGGGGTTATTGCGCCCCAGGTGCAGGACCCGGCACTTGGCCTTGTTGAACTTCATGCAGTTGACCTCAGCCCATCGGTGCAGCCTATCCAGATCCTCCTGCAGAGCTTTCCTACCCTCAAGCAGATCGACACACGCACCTAACTTGGTGTCATCTGCGAACTTACTGAGGGTGCACTCGATGCCCTCGTCCAGATCATTGATGAAGATATTAAAGAGGACCGGCCCCAGCACCGAGCCCTGGGGGACGCCACTAGTGACTGGCCTCCAACTGGACTTGACTCCATTCACCATGACTCTTTGGGCCTGGCTATCCAGCTAGTTTCTAACCCAATGAAGCGTGCGCCAGTCCAAGCCAAGAGCAGCCAGTTTCTTGGGGAGAATTTACCACCTCAAGAATAGGCATCATTTGATAGGCACGTGAGATACTCTTAAGAGGTGTGCCGTTGTACACTACACTGTTTGTGATGGCACATCACAACAATACTGAGTTTTAGCAAAGTAAAGCAACAATTGATATTCCACTATATTCTGCACGTATATATTCCCCATAGCAAATATGCATGTGAATGCTTATTTTGTTAACCAACCTGTGCATACCATATTCTTTGTTAGTTTAAAAGTGTCCTATATAAAAACTTAGGTGTATATATACCCTAATATTTATGTATTAATATCTTCTAGATTATGCATTTTTATGCAGTGAGTTCATCTCTGGGCATGCTTTGCATGCTAACACAAATTAAAGATGACTGATGTTGTTTTATGATATGCAAACTGATGTCTCACCTGACTCGTCAGAGCCTTATCATTTCTTAGAAACAGTGGGACCCAAAGACAACAAACAACCATTTGTTTGACTTTTCCTGTGAAGAAACAGTCTTTTTTTTTTTTTTTTTTTTTTGTGGCACCGTGCAATATCATGAAGGGATAAAATAATTTGCTATAAATAACTTTTGGCTACCAAAATCAGTGCTGTCTCTAATGAAAACATCAGCCCAGGCTGATCAGCTGTATCTGATTTTTACTAGCATACAAAGTATGCACATAGGTGAATTTAAAAGAAAGAAGAAAAAAAAAAGTCTTGCAGTGTAAGCTATCTTCATTCAGAGCATAGCACAAATTGCTTACTTCAATGTCTAAGTAAAATTTCCACTACTGTGTGGCAGGATAATAAGGACTGATGCAGCAAGTTTGAAACCTGTTATATGGAAAACAAGAGGAGCTCTATCAATGTAAACTGTCATTCACAAACAGCACAGGTATTTCTTCCCTTGAGAAAAAGGGATTTAATATTGCCTCTGCCAAACTCATATATTTATTAAAAATCTTAAGGAAGACAAAATGCCCTGGATCCACAGTATTGAAGGCATATAGCTAAGAGGTTCCTGAAACTGTTGTATGGATTTGCTGCCATGGGATGGCTGCTGGCCATTTCCAAGAGTTCAAGGAACTTGTTTAGGTGTATAACTCCCTTGTTGAGAATCTTGACATTACTCTGTGTTTCCTTCACATATGTGTAAAACCCAGCCACCACATCCAGGATGCATTTCTACAGGTTCAAGCAGATTTCACATAATTGTTAGTCTACTGTAGACCTCAGTTTAGCAGGGCTTCACCTGAAGTATGTTTGGTGTGATTTACTTTATGAGAAAATGAAGCTGGGGACAACTACTTGATCCTGAAGAGTCACACACCATAGTAACACATGATTTAACTAGTGCATGAACTTGTTCTAGTTTCAAAGCCATAGGTTGCACTAACGAATTTTGAATTCTTGGCTTTCAAAATATGTTCATACACATTGTGTAAACATTAGCTGCCATTCCCAATGACAATTATGACAAGCAACCAAATTCTCTTGGTGGATAAATTTGAACTTAACATTTTAACATCAAAGGCCCAAGAACAGAGTTCATATGAGTAGCCATGTCATGTGTTTTGCTAGTACTCTGTTCCTTGGATTGAAAAGAAATAAAAAACAATTAGTAAATTCTAATCTAATTTGCTCCACTAATCTCTCTGTCTGTTTGGAATTTATGGGGGAGCAGTCAGGTTTTAATGGCCAGACAGCATGTCCTGTTAGGTAGAGCAGAGCAACACTTGCAATATTTTTAACTTTGTTTTGTATGAAAATATGACCTTAAGAATTACTTAATAAAAATCTCAACTTTTTCAAAAGCAGTGTGGAGATAGCTACAGCCATATTAGAGATGAATACAGACTTTAGCTGCAGCTACATATGGGGAGAGTGCTAGTGCTGTACTAATACTGAGCTCAGAATGACAACCAGGAAGAAAACATACTTGAACACCTACAGCCCATAAAGTGTGAGTGTTGTGTGCATACAAGCATAAATTATGTTCACAAACCATTTGCAGTTCTGTGAGAGTAATGCAAGCCTTAGCTAGCATAACAAATAAGCTGAATGGTACTTTCAGCATCCTGATCTACTCTCTCATGGATGAGTCCCAGATAGTGAGTTTGACTGCAGCCTAGCCATCAGCTGAGTCAACAAGAAGTTTGGGCAGAACACCTCTCTGTTCATTAACCTCTTAATTAAATTATTCAGTGCAACTCCAAATTATGTTTGCTGTCTTGATTGATACTGAAACTTCTTCATGCACACTGAGAAGGACAAATGCAGACAAGGTTCATAAACAGTTCCTCAGAAGAATTTGAGATTCATTCAGTTTGGTTTACTAATATTTATTTATTATCAGAATAGCTTGTGGCCAAGCAGTATTGGGTCCTCTTTGTACTGCACACTGTGCACAAACTCAAAGAGTGTCCTGCCCCGAACTGTAGCCAACTGTTAAGACAAGCTACGGATGTACAGAACACAAGAAGAAAGATCATTGTAAGATCATTGTAACGCCAAGTTCATTCTACAGCAAGACTTTCATAGGCATTTAACTAAAGGGACAAGGAAGTTAAAAAGCCTGAAGAGAGATCATAAAGCAAAGAATGGGGCACAAAAAGAATTTAGGGCAGCCAATTGTCAATTACTTTTAAAAAAATCAAGGAAACTTGGAATGATCAAGGAAACTTGGAGTGAAGGGCATAGACACTATCTTTTCTCTGGCTTAAAATACTTCTGTAGGTACTGTGACTGGTACTTCAGCTCGTGTAGTTTCCCTACCACCACCAGCACTGTAAGATATAAGTGACTGACTTGAGGTCAAGCACCATTTGTTCTCTGCCTCCCAGCTCTGAACCAGCAGCTTGAAAGGAAGTGCAATGGAAGACTGCAATGGATGGACCCCATTTTAACCCAATTTTCCCTCCTTTCCCTGAGACCAATATTATTTCCTCTGCAGCTGCTTTATTCTCTTTCTTATCCATTTAACTCTCTCCTTTAAGTATTCATTTTCCAAGGCTCTTCCAGTTTAGTACTGACATACCTTGGAGCCCAGATTTACTTCCAGAACCTTCCAGATCCATTTCTCCATTTCTTTATCTTATGACCTGAATAAGAAAAAAAAAAAAAAAAAGGCCTTTCAGCCAGAGGAAGCTTGTCAGCTTCTCTTCTATGTACAAATGGTATTGCTCATTCTCCTGGACAAGGTTAACCTTGCTTTAAAGGTTAGTCTATGGACACAGCTCAGCTGCAGCAGTATTTTCAGTCCATAAGCATAGGAGATTGGTATATCTGTTTTGTTATTCACATGATGTTCCACTCTTTTGGGGGTCTTCTAGAAGTATCAGGTACCTGGTCTTGCTGGACTCAGACTCCCATTTAGGCTAGGTCACTAGCTTTTAATAGCTCAGAATAATTTTGGATCATTAACTCCTCCACTTGTTTCAGAAGTGCCAGAGCGTTCTGGCAGCAGCAGAGTTTCTCCTGGCTGCATGAAATCTCCCTAGTGAGTGCAAGTGCAGAAAAAAAGAAGGTAATGCTTCTACAGGATAAAACTTTTCTATTTGAGGAGCCTAACCATATGAGCAAGGGTCAGAATGGGGATGTCACAAGCCAGATTATTAGTATAAAACAGTATTACTAGACTGTCGAAGTATGATCTTAAGTTAAACCTTACCCTGACCTTGTCAAGGTCCCAGACATGGGATGTTATCCTTGTCCCCATACAAGATCCCATATTTCTAATGGTTTTCACTGTCATTTTATGTTTGTTTGTTTTGGAGAGCAACTGCATCATTTTCAGGCCTGAAAGTAATGCACAGCATCTAAACTGCAGAGATGAAGCTGTTCCTTGTGTCTTGCTAAATGTATACTGGTAAAAATTAGCAGAGTTTCTCAGGAATAATCTTGCAGAAAAATTCAGCTCTGATATTGCTGTGTTGTTAGTGAAGGGAGCACATACCAGAGAATTCATTGCTTTATCTACACTGTTAAACATTCACAGTTGAAAAGAGACATAAATAATGTAAAAATTGACTCTCCTGTGGGAACATTTCTTGTCTCATTGAAGTATCTATCACACCTGCCTTCCTTTCCTTCCTTTTCCTGCAAGAGTTTTAAATTAGAGTCCACTGTTGAAAATATTTCTGCAAGTTCTTTGTGAAATAAATTGCTGTTTCTGGAGGATATTTTAAAAGTCTCAAACACAAAATATAGCCAGGAACCTTATGCAGTACCACACTCAATAACCACTCAGAAATGATAGTAAATCAGTGATTTTTTAAAATTAATCCCACCAATACCTAAAATGTAAATACACCAACTGGACTAGGAAGCTTGTATTACTTGTGCTCACCACACACAGAATCTTTTAAACTAGAAAAGAACTACAAACAAACCTAAAGAAGTATTCAATAATGGAAAATAATGTTAGCATTTAAGTAAAATTTAAGTAAAGGTACCATATAAGTTCTTTTGCTGAAACAAAGGGTTTCCTCAAAAAACAACAAAATGGCACAGGCAAAAAAAAAAAAAAAAAAAAAAAAAAAAAAAAGACAGCTAAATAAGAAAATGGCGGTTTGTATGTGGAAGGTGTCAATATGAAGGAATGGCTATATGAAGGCAGGTAAGAAAGTAGGTGAAAGCATCACAACACTTAAAAGGTTGCCTCTGTTACTACTGCAAAGCCAAGATTACAAAGGAACAAGCATTTGTTTCTATCCTGTCAGTAATTGCAAGAGTTAAAAAGAATAATACATCATATCTGGCTATGGTGAGAACCCTCCAGCTCAGAAAGACTCCCTCTCCAGATACACTGGTTTGTCTCTCTCAGCTGGTGACACAGGCAGTCACCATTCACTCAATGCAGTTTTGTATTTGAGAAGATGCAGCCCTGTTCACTCCTTGCAACAAGAAAGTTACAGCACACAAAGAAACTCTCCTATTGGAGTATTTTGATTTTTTTCTCTTTTTAACATTTCTCACATTCTGCAAAAATAACAAGTGATGTGGAAAATGAAAGAGTGGGAGGTCACAGATTAATCAGTACTGCAATGTTTGATGTGTATACGGACCAAATTGTGTTAGACATAATTTATTTGTGCTTTTAAACTATTTTTTTTTATAAAATGGAGCGGCACCAAGATGAGAGAGAAAGCACATCTCAGAATGCCAATTTAGTACCCTGACACAGAATCTGAAGCAGGAAGACTACAGGTTTAAGTCACGTTTTCCCACGATCATTGTGAATGTCCTTTCTAATAAAGGACTTATAATAATTCTGAAGTTAAATGTTATTCATGTTTTTATTTGCTGTGTTTTCAGAGAAATGTTCTGATGTTCTGTCCATGTTGAAACTGATATATATATGTGTCCTCTAAATAAGGACTGTAATAGAGATAATGTGTTCTGAAATTAATTTTAGTTGTATCTGAGCTCACTATATCTGTCTCACTATCAGCTACAGATAATACACAGAAATGGGCACCACTAGGTATTTGTCATTAGACACTTAGACTGCAACAATGATCTAAAATAGATAATCTGCACCTTTCTCTCCACCACCTACAAAGAGAGATTAGGCATTTAAAACATGCCTGTAAATAGAAAGAGATGCCTACTACCCCTGATTCTCTATTGACTGTCTTTCCTAAGTAAAACACTGTTATTTCCTCTGTCCTACAATTTCTCTCTGTTGTCCAGATAAATAATATGCAGTTTTGGACCAGAGTTATGCTTATGCTTGCCACCTAACAAAATGGGATACAGTTTTCCAGGCAGTACTGTAATTAAATTGTACATGTGCTATGAAAAAAAAAATAAAAATAAATTAAATGTGAAGCATCAACTGCAGCATGCAACACAGTTGTTTCATTAGGCAATAGGCAGTTCCACAGGAAATCTTCCTTACAAAAATCAAGAATGTAAATGCAGGGGAACAGCAGCTGTCTCATTAAAACTTTTTGTATCTTTAATGCAGTGTTTTCAAACTTTTGCTTAGAGCACTGTTGGAGAGATGATTAGAAAATATGTATTTGAATAGATTCAACTGATATATATATATATATATATATATATATACACACACACGTATATGTATAAAATTCTCCAAGAATATTCTTACTTGTATCACTAGGCTAACAACCTGAAAATCTTTTTTAATTTCTCCTGTTTCTTTTTTTCTTTCTTCTGGCACTTCTCTCTCTTATGTAGGACCTTTATATTTCTTGTCAATAACTCTTCTTTGTCCTTTTTCTTGAGCCTTTCCTTCCCAAATTGTCCCTGAAAACTTAGACTAACACCTTCCTGTCATGAAGTCACCAGTAAAGCTTGTGTGGTGACTTCAGTGGACATAACTTTTCTCACTGATTTCTATATCTGCTTCCTCCTCACAACAGCAAAAGAGGAAGGTGATAGCTATAATAAAATGAGCTTTTATAATGCAGTTGATGTCAGGTAAGTTCTCCAGACAAGAAAGCTCAGTCTTGCAGCAGCTTTTCTCTGGCAGCTGTGTGACATAAGCTTTCTAAACTTCCACTATAAGGAAACATAAAGGAAAATTAAAAAAATATATATATATATATTGGAATTCAAATTAGCAGGTACAGATACACTGGAAAATTTCACATTTTTAACATGACGTAAAACAGATCCTTATTCCATATATAGAGAAGTGTTAAGGCATGTATTATGCCCATAGGGTAAACTCAAAACTCTGATTAGATAAAACACCTCTCACTAAGCCAGCCAACCACTGCCTTGCTTCTGGCAAAATCTTTGTTTTGGAAAAAAAAAAATCATATAAGATATTCTCATATGCAGTGAATTTGTGTGGATTCAGTAAGGCTAGCACCTGAACTGCAGAATTCCATGTGGAATAAGGAAACTGTGTCAGCCCTGTCTGCCTGTAGGCCATGGAAAGGAATCTGTCCATGGAAATAAGATAATTTCTTAGCAATGTGGTTTAAACATTCTTCTGTTCTCCCTGTATTATAAAAGATATTGTAAGCACTACAAGATGAAAATCAGAAACAGTTCAGACTTTGCTTTTGGCTTTTCTGACTTGCTGTTATCTTCCAAATCCATACAAATTACTTAAACAATAAACAGTATTCAAGATGCTATTGACTTATTCATAAGAGATAAGAGATAACAGATATACATAAGCTCTCTTAGTTTCTGTAGGAACTGGAGAACCTGAGGAAGGAATTTTACCCAAATGTATTGAGTCTTTGTCATTTTTTGTTGAACTTCTAGTGAAGGTCATATTTGAAAGTAACTACTAATTTATCTGAGATCATAAAGTGAACTGTACTCTACGTTTTTCTATTACAGTGCCCCTGATAAAACATTCTGAACATGGTATCTTCCACCAGAATGTGAATGACTGTGAAATGACCTGGCTCTTCTAGAATTTGTGGAGCTTTGCCTTAGCAAAGCAAGTCTTACACAGTTATAGAACAGAAAAAAAATAATTAGTAGAATAAAAAGTTCTGTGTCCTTTTTTGAGGTGATCGTCAGAATCAACTTGGAATTGAACTTGAGGATGTTCATCTCCAAGGATTTTTCCAGATGTAGGTCATGACCATTTGGAGAAGGGTAAATATTAGCAATCATCAGCCAGGCTAAAGTTCTCCCAAAGATAGAGTGTTATTTACTATATAAGTAAACTTTTCCAGTAAGTTTGAGACTGGTAGCTCAAACTCTGATTTAGGATACATAGGTTTTTATATTTAGGTATTTAGGTTTTCTTACAACAGCAGCAAATCAAAATGGTAGAGGTAAAGTTTAACAGCATACCTTTGGAAGTCCTCACAACTCAGCAACATTTATTCCACAAAAGACCATTCTTTCCAGTATTTCCTGTACAGTCGATAATTCCCCACATCCTTTCTCCAACCCTCCCCCAGTCCAGGAAAAGCTCCTAGCTGGTTTCTTACATCATAAAAGAGCCCAAAAAAGAGCTGTCTTCAATAAAAATACATATCATAATTCTTCAAACAATAACTTATATTACCTATATAAACAATGTATGTCTTGTAAAATAATTTAATAATGGCACTTTTTAAACCCTAGATTTTTCTCACCTAGAATATGCATGGAGAGAGATACACATAAGTGTGCATATATTTGTGTATTGAAAATGGGCCCAAGGAAAATAATGTTAAAAACTATTAGATTGAGAGTACAGCACTACAGCGCTAATATCTATGCTTTTTTTTTCCCTGTTTACTTCAAAATTTTACCATCTTACAGAGCAGAAGTCAAAAAGAGAATCTACAGGGTTCCTACTGTAATGTACTAGTTTTCTAAGCCTCAGATAAGGGAAATGCATAATTGAACTTAATGGAAACCTTTCAGTTGGTTAGTGCTGGGGGCAGTTCTGCATGTTCACTGTAACTTCATGGAGAATTCTATTTTTGTTAAATAATTTTATAAATTTACTTAATCACTTTCTAGTCAATTAAGTCTCTGATATAGAATTTTGTTGATTGTACCACTTACGTTCCAGAGGATCATGGGATAATTCAGGCAGGAAGGGACCTACTGAGGGCATGGTTCAACCCATGCCCAAAACAGTGCCAATTCTTGGGTCAGAACAGGTTGCTAAGGGCCTGATCTGGCTGGGGCTTAAAACCCTCCAAGGATGTAGACAGCACAGCCTCTAGGGAACACCTGGCTCTACTACCTCACTGTCCTCATGGGGAAACAGTCTCTTACTGTAGTAAGAGAGTCAGTCTCTTCAGCCTCTACTTAGACTGAACCTCTCTTTTACATATATATATATAAGAAATGGACTAAGGCATCTGTGCATACAGGATGGTCAACCTGGTAAGGAGAGCTTCAAGCAAGACCTAAATCAAAATATTCTAAATAATTAATCTGAGGTGGCATGAACATATCCCCTAATTTTCTTAGCTTTTGGGGCTCATTTTACCTATGTACACCATTCCAAAGTTCAGACTCAGCCAATCTATATTACATATAAAGCCCATAGTGATGGGCTTTAATGATTTAAAGGCAAAAATGGCTCAGGAAAGAACTCTTGGACAATTGTTATATGAGATCCACTACATGATAGTGACAGTGAGAGAGAAAATATTAGAAAATACTAGAAAAGAACTTGAGAATTAAACAGATGTCATTCTGCTGCTGCCTGTATAACTTAAGCACCTTCATTGGCATTCATGGACTTAATAAATGCAGTTCCGGTCATTTAATCTGAAAACCTTCCAACAGGGAGAAAAGCAACAAAGGAATGAAACATCTTCAGTAAAAGGAAAGGATTACTTGGAAAACAGATATAAGGCAACACATAATTAAACTATAAAATCAGGATGACATCGAGAAAATTAATGTAATTTTGATTGTTTTGTTTTGTTTTTCATCCAGTGCATGTAAGTAGTAGAACTCATCAGTACAACAGAGGACAAAAATATAAGTTACTTGCAAAAATATCAAAGAAAAAATTACAGAGGAGACATTTAACAGGAATATGAAATACTTCACTGAAATATTAAATGCTGACTTAGGAGACAATTAAACTACCAATTATTGGAATATGGTAAATTATGCTACTGAAAGGATCACTCTGTACTTGTCATCTTTCCCTTAAGAATCTCTTTTAACAATTACTAGAGCCAAAATGAGCTACATAAACTGATCTGAGCATGTTCTTACATTCTTTCTGCATATTATTCCAGCATATCTATTTATTGATAAAACTGCAGTTCCAAATATATTTAAATAGAAAAATGTCAGACTTCTTTCACCTTTGCCTTCCCCTAAACTCCTCTTACAGTTTTTCTCCATTTTTCCTTCAAAATCTACAATGGTGTCAACAAAACTGAAGAAACCCATAACCAGAAAGTAGGGAACGACACTTTGTGGTGGTTTTACTCAGGTGGGCATCTGAGCTCCACCACAACCTCTGCCTCACTCCCCCTCCTCAAAGGGAAAGGGGAGAAAAGACAGCGCAAAGGGCTCAAGGGTTGAGATAAGGGCAGGGAGATTGCTCAACAATTATCATGGTAAAACAGGTACAGAGAAGGGAGATTAGTAAAGTTTGTTGCCTATTGCTAGCAAGCTACAGAAGTGAGAAACAAAGAAAAGAAACTAAGAACACCTTCCCCCCATCCACACTCTTCTACATCCTCCCCCCAAGTGGTGCAGGGGAATGGGGGCTGCAGTCAGTCCCTAACACTTTGTCTCTGCCACTCCTTCATGGTCACTCTGTGCCCCTGCTCCATGTGGGATCCTTCCTACGGGATGCTGTCCTTCTGGAACTGAGCCTGCGGGGGCTGCCCACAGGTAGCACTGCTCCCACACAGCTCTGTACCACGGGGTCCATCCCCCAGGAGCAAAATGCTCCAGCACAGGTCCCCTATGGGTGGCAGCTCCCCCCAGACCCCTTGCGTGGGCTCTTCTCCACGGGCTGCAGCTCCAGCTTGGGGCCTGCTCCTGTGGGGGCTCCACCATGGGCTGCAGCATGGAGATCTGCTCCATGTGGGACCAAAGGGCAGCAGGGGGACAGCCTACTCCACCAAGGGCCTCTCCACAGGCTGCAGGGGAACTGCTGCTGAATGCCTGGAGCACCTCCTGCCCTCCTGCTGCACTGACCTTGGGATCTGCAGTGCTGCTTCTCACTCACTCTACCAGCTGCTGTGGTGTAGCAGTGCTCTTTCCTTTCTTGAATATGCTCTCAGAGAGGTGCAAACAACATCACATATTGTCTCGGCTCAAAGCAGCGGCAGGTCCCTTTGGAGCTGGCTGAAACTGGCCCTTATCTAACATGGGGCAGCTGCTGGGCTCTGCCCATCAAGGCCATTCCTGGAGCCCCCCACTGCCAAAGCCTTGGCATGTAAAACCACAACACACATGCCAGAATAATAGCTGAAATCTGCTTTTGACATTGTTCAATAATGCTGAAAACTGTAAAAATGCCAGTTTATAAAATTTCTTTTGGTCTTCTTTATAATGAATTATTTTTTTTCCTATATGCTATCTACCACAGAAGTCACAAGTTTGTTCTGTGTGCTCAACTTGTGCATGACCAGGACCTATCTAGTGCCTTTTACACAAAATTTGTCCTCTCAGATTTACTGATAAACTTCGTTCATACTACTCTACAAAGAGGCATTTTGCAAAAGTAGTATTGCTCAGCATTTTTCCACAACATCATTTTTAAACACCATGTGTTTGGGGATGCTACTGCCATTTTCAAGGACTTGTCTTAACTACCACCATCTCTTACCTACAAGGAATAAAATACTAACACAAACTGTTAAGTCCACCCTACAGATAACACCATTTTCTAATTGCTCAGAAAGTAGTATTTCATAATGAATCTATTACCTGTGTTGAAATAATCTTTGAATAAGATATTCTTGTGGTTTAACCTGGCCAACAGCTAAGCACCACACAGCCATTTGCTCACCCTCTCCCCCTTCAGTGGGATGGGGGAGATAACTGGGAAAAAAAATGAAAGTTTGTGCATTGAGATAAAGACAGTTTATTAGGACAAGAAAGAAAGGAAAATCATAATGATATTAATACTATTAATAATAATGTGTACAAAACAAATGTTGCACAATGCAATTGCTTTAAACCCGCTGACTGATGCCCATCCCATCCCTGAGCAGCACCCCACTCCAACCCCATCCAGCCACCCCATATGAATTGTTCAGTATGATACCATATGGTATGGGATATCCCTTCGGACATTTCAGGTCAGCTGTCCTGGGCCTGTCCTCTCCCAGCTCCTTGTACACCCCCAGCTTCCTCACTGGCAGGACAGAGCGAGAAGCTGAAAAGACCTTGGCTTAGTGTAAGCACTGCTCTGCAACAATTAAAACATCAACATTATTCTCATCCTAAATCCAAAACACAGCACCATACCACCTACTAGGAGGAAAACTATCCTCGCCAAAACCAGGACAGATGTGGGAACTAGGACTAGGACTAGGGGAAAATTCATAATTTCCCTTCTGTTGAACGTCCTTTGTGACAGATATTCATATTTGATACTATCTACCTAAAAGGTTTTGTACATCCTGTTTCTTCATGCATGCCCTAACTATTTTAATGTTAAACTCCTGGTTACCCAAAGCACAGAACTGTAATTCTACATTGTGCTATTCATTTCATATACAAAGTATTCCTTAACTCTCCTGGGAGCAATTGAGCAGCATATATGGCTGCCTGATCACAAAGTTTCTTTACATTTTTAATCCTTTGGCTGTAAAACATTGTTCTTCTGTACATCATGAATGGAATTGCATAAATCTGCAGTCAAGACCTCATCATCCCTAACATTCTTTTGGGATTGCTATAATGAATTTTGGTGTAATGACATGAGGAATAGTGCCATGTGGAAAAATCAACGAATGTAGAGAAAACACCTAAGGAGACCTAAGGTCTACAGCTATGAGTTTAAAATCTGTGTGAATTAAATTTGAGGTCTATTTTCTATTTTAACTGTCTTCTAATTCTTGCAGCTGACCTAAAGGAAATTGTAATACACTGGGGTTTCTAATTGTGCCAGATTGCTGAGTTTCAATGGGTGTAGGTGCTTTTTAGGTCTTTTTTGATCTGAACTTTGAGTATATGTGAGTTTAAAATTTCAAGTCCTACAAGAAGCAGGTTTTCTTGGTTTTGTTTACTGTAGTGATGTAGTCAGAAATAACCTTACTACAGACTACTGAAGTACAAGTAAAGATATGAACTGAGTAATACGGAAAAACACAGTGTAAAGACTATAAGAGAGGAACATTACTAATTTCTTGGCCTCAATTTCTTATGTGAATAGTGATGTTGGTATGTTCAATGTGGACATATTTGTCCAAACTGATAAATCTTGGAGAAGCTTAGCAGGCTAGGTCAAAACTACAATTTTGTTCATGTATGTTGTGGCTTAACCCAGCAGGTAGCTAAACACCAAACAGCTGCTTGTTCACTCCCTTCTCAGTGGTATGTGGAAGAGAATTGAAAAGAAAATAAAAGTTCAAGAACTCATGAGTTGAGATAAGGACAGTTAAATACAAAAGAAAAATAGAAAGGGAAAGAAAAGAGAAAAATAGAACAAGAAAAGGATTGAAAAGCAAGTGATACACAACACAACTGCTCACCACTAGCCAACTGATTCCCAGCCAGACCCTGGCCCCTGCAGCAGCACCCCCTGGCCAACACTCCCAGTTTTATTGTTCAGCATGACAGCATGTGGTATGGGATATCCCTTTGGCCGGGTCAGCTGTCCTGGCTGTGTTCCCCCCCTCCTAGCTCCTTGTGTACCCCCAGCCTCCTTGCTGGCAGGGCAGCATGAGAAGATGAAAAGTCCTTGGCTCTGTGTAAGTACTGCTCTGCAACAACTGAAACATTGCTGCATTATAAGCTTTATTCTCATCCTAAATCCGAAACACAGCATCATACCAGCTACTAGGAAGAAAATTAACTCTATCCCAGTTGAAACCAGGACTATGTATCGCAGCACAAAGTGTTAAAATGGCTTGGTATTATTAGTGCTTGTAATTTTAAGAGCATATTATTCAAGGAATTTGGTAAACACGTTAATGTTTCTTTCTTTTGACTTAGGAATTAAAAGACCTCTTTTTCCTTTCTCATATTTTCCATTAAAAGTATTGACTGTTCCAAAGGATTTCTGTTTTCCAGTTGGAACTGATGTTGTACAGTTTTTGTTTGGGTTCATGTCTAAATATTCAGAGTCTGGCAGTCTTATAAATTTGAATGTAATTTTTAATATGCCAGAAGCAGATTTAAAAAAAAAAAAAAAAAAAAAAAAAAAAAAGAGAGAGAGAGAACAAGTTAATGTTTTTAAGTAAAATCTATCAATAGTTCCAGTTTTCTATTTGGGCTGAAAATAAATAAATAAATAAATCAAACAGAACAGCCTGGTGGAATTTCCAACCATTAATCCAACTTTCCAAACCTCTAGGGCAGCAGGGACACATGCACATCATGTATCCCACCTTCAGATCTGCTTTGAGTTTAAGGAGGAACGCATGGACATCTTGTTACACCTAAGTAAATTTAACTATTTTTATTCAAAGTGCATGCTACTATCTGATCTTTAGCTAATGCCAGAGAGAAGTGTGAAACCAGAGTGTAGGTCAAGTGTGGGAAAGTGCTCATTCCCCTAGATGCCTGAGGCTTTCAGCTTACGAGTTATGGTACTCAAAAATGATTTTATTTTCCTATTGACTATCTTAGGACTAATTTAATACTGTTTTTAATGACAGCAGTTTAAGATAAATTATTTTTTTTACAGTCATAGCTCAAGTCCAGGTTGAGCTTCAAAAGCAGAACAATCTCTGTCAAGTGGCAAGAAACTGTGAAATATAATTAGAATCACTGGTAATCTCTACTCAAAAAGACTTAAGCCAGAATTATGCAATTATTTTCCTTTAGGAGAGCTTGTCTAGAGGATTTACTTTCCTTTTAAATCCAATAGTCTTCTAACATGCTTTGTCAAATAGCAGCACAGAATTTGCTGAAAGAATTTCTCCAACCTTAACAGTGACTTGCTCTGGGTGTCTTTGTTCCTGGGGAGACTGGGTTACTGGGCTTGCAGCATCCTCTTTTGCATTTGTTTAATTCCAAACAAGCAGGTCTTCAAGATAGAAAGCTCTAGAAAGCTCACTTAGATGTTTTCATACAGTCATGGGAAAGTCTTTGACTATTGTTCCCAGTTAATTCAGTTAATTAACTAATTAATTAACTAATTAATTAACTAATTAATTATCTAATTCTGAGACAGCTGTTTTGCTGCTCTTTTTTTTTTTTTTTTTTTTTTCTTAATGCATGTATTCTGATGTTGTGCAATTGCTTTGCTGCTGTGATTTGCATAAGGATTTAAGAATGGTATTGCCTCTCATGAAACTATTCATGCGCATTATTGATTGCTGAGGAGCATGAATGTTTCACAAATGTCAGCCAACACAACACATCTACAAAATAAAACAGACTCATCAATGGAATACACTTGCAGTGAGAAAAGGATTAAGCCCAGGCCAGAAGTTGTGCCAAGGAGGGTAACTGAACTCCAAATTTCTGACTATTCTGACCATCGGGCTCATTTATCTTGGCCCAAAACAGCAGGAGGGACTTTGTTTCGGTTGCAAATACCACACTCAGTTCTACGATCACTAATTTATTAGAAAGCCCAAGTTACCAAGCATCATTTTCTACTTTTTTTTTTTTTCCTTTAAATCTGTTTGTCTTGATACACTGTCTGTATAAGAGATTACTACCTTTATAAGAAAAATAGCCAGCACTGAGTTTTTGGAGCTAGGAGAAATACGGATACAGTATCGCTGTGTATTATAAAGAAACGTTGATTTCAGAGGCACCAGGAGAATAATGCATTCAGAAACTTTACCTTAATAGAGGGAGATAGAGAGTTATTAGTTATGAAAATGTAAAATGAAAATTCTACTTCATGTATTAGACACTGGGCAGCATGATACAATATGCAATACATCCCTTACAAAACTAAACTGTGTGTTAAATATTATTGAGCATTCCTTGTACATATAATGAAATTGTTTTTATTGGTCTTGATTTCAGAGTTTCCCTTGGGAATGCTTGGAAGCAGGAATTCATACCTGGGCCTTCTTGGAGGCCCAATGAGAATGAATGATTCAAATGAAAATTTATGTTGTCAAATGTGTTTCTCACAGTATTGGTACCATAGTAACCACGGTCTTATGTTTTAATGATACTAATGTAAATGTGAGCAATTAATAACTAAATATTTTTCCCTTGACAGCCACCTCTGCAAAAAAAATCTAAGTTAAAAGTCTTGAGGTCATTCTGGATTCCTTTCTTCTTCTATTTTTTTTTCTTCCAGTAAAGGTTTTACAGACTGCAATAAGCTCTCAGCAACATGGATTGTGCCACTGATAGAAAATTGCATGAATTCACAAAGGCTGACTGGACTTTAAGTCATGACTGGGGTCAAGACCAAGTTTGTGAATGGTGGGACATGGGAGGAGACTTCATTTCCCTTCCCCAGCACTGAAGGTTGATATCCATTACACATTTCATCTTCAGAATTCGCAGAAATAAGCATCAATAGCATCTTAGACATCAAATAAACAAGTAGAATTAATATTATCCAATATACTCCCCTCCAATAAAAAATAAATAAATAAATAAATAAAATAAATAAAAATAAATAATAAAAAAAAAGAAAAATGGCAAGAAAACAAAGCAATTTTTTTGGAAAGCAAAGCAGTATATATACATAACCTCCTTGATGAATTTTATACTCAATATGGCTGTAGAGCATTGCAAGCCAAGGACTGATATTAGAAGTTTCCTCACACTTACTCATTAATACACTTCAACTCAGCTTTGATACGGTTGAATTGATTCCTACTGCAAAATTCATATAAGTGTTCAGGAGTTCTGAGCTATTCAACCACATCACTTTGTTGCACATAGCAGTGAAAACAGAAATGGCCTCCAAAGTATATATTGCCTGCAAGCAGGGCTGTTTATAACTGGGCAATTGGCATCTGATTCCCTTTTGATTTTCACATAACTAAACTGCTTATCAATATTTGTTCTTCTCATTTAATTCTCTGTTAAACTTCTTATATATTATCTTATATGTTGTTTGTGTCACAAATTAGAGACAAATTCTGTTCTCTGTTACACACCTGTAGTTTCCTCTCCAGCTCCTTCAACTTGAGCTAAAATTTATTTCATTGGTGTTACTTTACCATTTTTTTTTTGAAGATTTTCTTCTGCTTTTATATATTTTAAAGAAATATATTTTGAAGGTATTTCTCCTCTCTAAATGGCAACAAAAAAGGATTCTTTGAAATAGTGAAATAAAATATTAATTTATTTTTATATCTTTTCCATCAGCCTTCTGCTTAAAAAATTACCAAATACACTTCATAAACATGATTAGTGTGATTGTTCTAAAGCATTCTTTTTTAGGGGATTTACCATATATATAAAAAAAAAAATGTTCCAACATGCATAGATGTTTCTGAAGAAAAATGTTAGATCCTTTAAATTATAAAATCTTCAGAAAAAAAAAAATATTTTATAAGACATCATTTGCCTCTATAATGCCATCAAAGTGTTGAATAATAATTACAGAATATATAAGAAATATGAAAAAAAATAGTTTCTTCTTCTTTTCTGAATATCATAATATATTTAGCCTCCAGATATCCTCAAGAAAAAAGAATCTCATCAAGGGCAACTAATGTTATTAATCAAATAAGCTACTTATGACATTTAAATAAATGTCTTTCACTTTACACACAAGGACAATATAGATGATCTGCAGATATCAGTTGTTTATCACACTGATGTATTTTTGTTATCATAACGCCGTTACCTTGCCACTGATTTACTGGATACAAACTGCTTATGGTTTCAAGGCTTAGTCTGGTGACAAAATATGAAACGAGAGGCTTATGAATATTCAGAGGCTTTCCCCATGGCACTAACTCAGGTCTATTTATAGATGTGATTTATGGAGCTTGTGAGCACAGCTAGAATTTGAGTTGAACATTAACAGTCCTTTTATGCGTGACATGACAGTTTATAGTTCACAACATCTCTGTGTTAGAATTACCAGTAAATATAAATGATTTTTTTAATCTATTAGTTTAAGATAGAAATCATCGTCCCAATCCTGGCAGCTTAATTCTCCTGTATGACTCAGATAAGAGGGAGGGAGGAGAAAAGATCAAAGGGAGAATTCACTCCAACTTTTCCCAGAGAGACACAGGAAATCTTCTGGCTCCTGGCCAATCTGAGTAGGTTTAGTGTCCAGCTGCAACATTCACCATTAACAGGATGGAGCAAAAATATAAGAATGAATCTTGATATGCTGAATGAAACCATATCAAGACTTTATCTTGAATGTACTAGATAAAGGTGTCCTTTCCATACTTTAGGCTTCATACATCTCTCTCCTTTCCTACGTGCAAACTTAAGACACTTGAACAGGTTCATGTTGCAATAACAGGTTGCAATAACAACTCCTATGAATATCTGTGGCACCCAGAATACACAGGCCCCTTCTGCTTGGCTGACCATCACAGCCAACCAGCAGGGTCAGGGGCTGCCCATGTGAGAGGTAAAAGAATTGGGATGGAGAAGATGAACAAGGACAAGAAACACTGAGCAACATCTATAGAAGTGCCTGTCCCAGAACAGTGGACAACTTGATTGGAGACCTTTGAATGGGACAAGGAAGCAGGAAAAATCGACAGGTTAGGGAGTGGAGTCTGTAATTAAAAAACAGCTCTGAGTGTGCTGGGGTAATCAGATACAAGGGGATTTTATGACACAAATGGGTTTTGCCTATAATAACCATAGGAAGAGAAGATGAAGATGGCCGGTCACCTCCATAAAAACTGGAGTTTGATACCTCAACAGTGATGTATTAGGCATTCTATTTAGCTTCTTGGGATGTGGCTCTCATTTCCTGAAGTATTGTCTATAGCTAGAAATAAAGTATAAACAGGCAATAAAGCAGTTTCTTGGGGCATTCAAACCTCATGTGGCTGGTTTGGTTATCCCACTCATGCTGTCATTTAAGTTTATTACTTTATCTACCTATAGGAAGATATAATTGTTTTTCCTAGGTCACATTTCTAGGGTTTTCTCTTTCATGATTATTGTTTTTATTTTCATATATGTAGAGAATTTTCTCCTCTTCAGTAGTGTAGTCATTTCTCACTTTCTAAGGGACAGCTTTGAAGCTTGTCTTTCAGAACTCTTCCCTCTAAAAATGCTATTTCAGGGACCTTGGGTACTAAGTTCTCAGCTTTTCCAACTTTCCTTTTGAGGCACATTGTCGAGCTTTCAGTCTTTTACTGGCAAATATATCTGAATATATATCAAATATATCAAATATATATACAAATATATCTGTAGTATCTGAAGCAGATCTCCCAGGAACTTTGGAAACTTGATATTACTGTAAGGATTCTTGCATGACTTGATGACTCAAGATTTGATACAGCTAAATTTAGATTGCTTATGGGTATCTGCAATGGCTGCTTCCCATCTTCAAAGCAGGGCTATATAGAATGGAAACCTAGGTGTGCAAACTAGACAGGAGGCACTATGCATTTCAGTATGCCCTAAGATGAATGATGCTACAAACTATATGTCCTGGGGATATCCAACATATCCCAACAATAGCTATACCTAAATGCCATTACCTTGAAAGAAGAGTTAGAGTCCTTGTGAAATCTGAGGACTCACTGTACCTCACAGAAGCTGAAAGCCAAAAGCCAAAAGTCTACCTCCTCACTGAGTTCTCTTAACATGTTATATTTGAAATTAAACACTAAGCAGGTGGCCATGTAAGTTCATCACAAGGGTCATAGCTGACTGTAAAGTCTATAACCACAGTTGAAAGATATTTTTCAGAGAAATAAGAATGTGATTTTCCAGTTGAAACAGCTTGTCCTCTGTAAATACAACTAGAGACAGAGGCTCAAGAATTTTGTATATGTTATCAGTCATGGATCTCAATAGTCTGAGATATCCAGGCAAAACTCAGTGATTTTACTGGGCCATGTGACTTTTTACCATGAACTCTCCAACTGCAATGGATTTTTCATCCTTTATTGATGCTTTCCCAAAGCTTCTTGAAATGTTGTGTAATTCAACTTTTTGGGTTGAGTAAAGTTAAGACTCATGAACTAAGAACAATTCAAAAACAGTTTGAATGGAAAATTGCTTATCTCTGGCAAATTGTAGTCATATTTCTACTTTTACACAGATGTACAACTAATGATATTTTATTTTTAAGAAATCATTATTCATGTTAGAATATTAATAGGAAGATTGCACTGAAAGAGTGATTTGGAAAATAAAGCTGTATTGTGAGGTTAAAAAATCATTGATCATTGATTTTGTGCTTGTATAACTGTAAAAACAGAAGCAGTTCTACTGAAAGCCATTTCATGAGTGTACATAGCAGAAATAAGCCTCCTGTTTAGTTCCAATGGCTTACTGACTCATTACAAGTAAATAATAATTACAGAGAGAGGTAAATGTTAATTTAAAGAAGCTGAAAAAAAGGCCTTACATTTTTCTCATTTCCTGGCCTGTATTCTTAAATTATATGCTACTTATGGTTTCTGGTTGTCACGATGCTAAGCTTTTTGTGGTCTCATACCAATGAGAGTCATGAATACAACCAGCAGATGATTTTGTTTCTAAATTATATTTGTAATTGACCAAAAATAATCTTTCATTCTTTCCAAAACATATCTTACATTCACTACCTTCTACACTGCTTTGCTTTTAAAATGGTCTAGATTCACAGCCACTGCTCAGGGACCTCTTGAAACACAGAATTTTCTATCCTTAGAAAAGTCCCATGTATATACCTTATGATTGTGTAGCTCAGACCCCATCTGTTCTGTGAAAGTGGGAGGGATAAGACATTCATTTCCTTCTATCTCCCTTTTTTCCCACTCTGGTTCAGCTCATGTCAACCAGAGAGCTAATTGAGAGCTGTCATCTAGTGCAACCCCTGCTGACACTGAACGGAAGTCTTCAAAAATAATTAGCAAAAGATTGGAAGTGACACAGAGAGAGGAGAAACATGTTAACTTTGAGATTTATTTATAGTGTTTGGTGTGAAAATACAGTTCCTATGGAGAAAGAAGATTGCCTGAGTATTATGACGTCTTGGTTCCCTCTATTTTGGTGCTTTGCCCCGAATATGATGTCCAAAGTGAGTCAGTTCCCTGAAGGCATAGCAATATCGCTCACAAGGAAAACCACAAAGCAATAATCATTGCAAACAGACATTAATAATGTTAAAGTTAAATAACAACAAAAAGTGTAGATAAAAAGAAAAAAAAAAAGTAACAATGAACTATGAATATACTATGATTCATACTATGAATAGAGGTTGCTGCATGTTCTCATATAAGCTAGATATGTCAGCATCCAAATAGAAGGACTCAAGTGCAGTACAAGAACTACTCTAGAAACATTTTATTTCCCAAGAGAGATAAAGAAAATGTACTTTTTCAACAAACATTGTTGAATAAGCAATCAGTTGGGATACTGGAAAGAAAAAGAGAAGAAAAAAAAAAAAAGAAAAAAAAAAAAAAAGCTAACCCATTAACCCATGCAACTAATAGTTCTTAAAAAATGCAGTAATTTGTGATTAACAGGGATCAAAGATACAGAAGCACAGCTGTGAATATTTTTTGTTTTCATGCTAGTGAATGTTTTGGTCAAATGGGAAGTTAGAAAATATGTCAGAATGTGAGTCACAGCAGACAAGTAATGCGTGCACACACACACGCACAAAGTGAGGCAAGAAGTTAATGTTCCAAATCAGAAGGCAAAGGAGCAAAGACATTGGAAGGGAAGATGTGGGGATATGGGGATATGGTGGTAAAATCCTGACAAGGGAACAAGGTTAGATACAACTTCATCTCTTTCTCCATGCCCTATCAGTAGTGCAATAAATTTATTAGTTTCTACACCGCTAGTGGCAAATCTGGCCCTGAAATAGAGTATTCTATATACCAACTTACTAACCTTAACTGCAACAAGAGATATCATTATGCCAAAACTTAAATCAAAGTAATCATCTTGGAATATATCAAGGAAGCAAGTAGCAGCTCAGAGAATGTGGCTGTTAATGTATGATATTAATGCAGTGCAAAATGGAAAAAAAAAAATGTTTTGGAAAGCTCAGGGAAGCACCAGATGCAAAGACAAAGCAGCACACTAATAGTAAATGGCATGCCAAATCGACAGCGGGACATCAGTGAATGCAACAGACTACAGAGACATCCCCAGCACTGTGGAAAAGAAGAAAACAAAACTGAAAACCAGACAAATTTAAATTATATAGACAAAACACCATTAGGACAGTTAAAAGTAGACTATCAAGGGAAACTATCTAAACTATCTATGCTTAAAATTCAGAAGTGACATTGCCTTAGCTAAACTACCACTGAATACATGAACTTAGTGACACTGGATATGGGACAAGAAAATTTCTACAGATTGCTGCAAGACCTAAATTAAGAGAGAGGAGGAAAAAAAAAAAAAAAAAAAAAAAAGCCAAATACTCACAGCAAGACTTTGACAGCATGTCACAAATTCTTGCAATGAACTCACTATAAAAGACAAAATATATTGAAGGGCTGAGGGCTGGGATATTTTCAGGTGTGTTATACTAGACAGAGCACTCAGAGGACTGCAGTCCTTGCCTCAGAAAGCAGGAGGTGTCTGGTGGCTTTTGGCAGACTGGGAGCTCTGTCAGGTTGGCTGCTTGGTTTCTTATGGTCTCAGGAGCCTCCCCTTGGTGCTTCAGGCACCTGGTTCTTAATAATGTTATGTATGAAATAAAAGGAAAGAAAGGAATCAGAGAAGTCAAAAGACATTCCTGAAGTCAGAGAATTTGTCAGAGAAGTTGGCTAAATGACACAGTAACTATTCAGAAACACGGATCTAAATTGTCTAAATGAGGTAGTGATTAATACTACTAAATACCAAGAAATGGAAGGAAGAATGAACTCCGGCACTTCAGTGCAGAAAGACTGACGTGTTATATGGTATAAGAAATCCAATTATCTTACTACATGTTGAACAATACAGAGTAAATACTGATGCTCAGGGCAGGGGGTGGGGTGGGGAAATGTGAGAGAAAACTATCAATCAGTAAGACCAACAAATAAATTTGTATTTATATTACTAATCAGTGAATGTCCTGCTGGCTTTAGGAAATATTCAGGCAAAGACAAAACAAAACCATGGCAGATAAGGACTACAACCTCACTTGTCTTTTAGAAGAAATCAGAGTATTAAATCTAAAATCTAAAGATATAAATGCATTTAATTGCAGTATCACATTTGGGACACTTTTTAATCTTTTGCTGTAATATAAATATGAAAATAACAGTGAACACAAGACAATAGATATGTGTGCCTAAAACTGTGAAATAGATTCAGTGATAATACTTCTTATTAGATGCATGCAAAGGCTTTGAGGCATGTACCAGACAAATAAGAGCTGTAGCTACCTTGCTTTTGAGCCAGATTCTGTAAATCTAGCTGCTGGTCACCGGCTCCCCTGTCCTATGCTATGATGTGAATAAATAGCCAAATTTCCAGTGTAATGCCAATGAGTCAATGCTTGTGGCTTTGTTTTAATGAAAGGAACAGCTGGTAGCTTTCGTTTCAAGGTCCCTATGGCAAGCTGAACAGAAATACATACAAATGGAAAAGAACATCAGGCAACTGTGTTTGTGTGTATGAAATTCACACATGCATTCAAGGATAAGAAACAGAAAACAAGAAAAAAATGTCAAAAAGCATTTTAAAGTATACTCTCAAGCATCTTTAAAACATGTTATTGAAAGAAGGATGCAGTGTGTAAGGTCACTGATTTCCTTCATGAAGCAGCCCTACAGTAGAAAAATAGAGCTTTTGAATAGGTAGAACCTCAAGCAAATTAGAATAGAAAACTATGGGGAAAAAATATCTAAATAACACTGTACCAGTTCCAAAACGAGGGCATAAAACAACAACAACCACCATAACAAAAAGTAATAATAACAAACAAACAAACAAACAACAACAATAAAAACCAGCTATCTTAAAGTACTAGCTCCTATTCTCTCAGAGGAGCTGGACAACAAGGGAGAAGGCTCACTTTATTTCTGCTGTTTGATAGAAGTGTATATAAAACAGCCAGTTCATAGTATCAGAGTACTAAGAACAGAAACTTCCCCAAGAATACCTTGAATCACTTCTGAAATTGAGACCTTTTTTCAGAAAACTAGTGACATCTACAGCAGGTACACTATGACTAGGGAGGTATGGAGGACAGACACTGTTTTCACACCAGATTTCCCATTTCACATCTGAGCTCCCTTAGGAAAAAAAAATAATAATAATAATAAAATAAGATAAAAAATTTGTAGGAAAAAATCTCATTTCAGAAATTTAACTTTGCATTGTGGCAGGACTACCTAATTTAATTAAATTTAAAGATTTTAATGGAGTCATTTCAAATAAAAACTTGAAATAAAGTATCTTTCTCTCTCTTTCTACATATATACATATCCTCCATTCTGATAGTAAACATTTTTTTTTCATTTTCTTTTCACTAGAAACGTCTGAGGAATTCTACGTGTTTATAAATGTCCATAATTTCAGTGGAAAATTGCTATCAAATGCATTCCCATTGAAATTACTCTAACAAGCTCATGTACGTGAATCCAAAAAGCTGATAAATAATTGTTGTGTACAGCAGAAACAACCTCTTTATTACAGAATGCTGTTTAGATTTCTGGGAACCAGGCAAGCTCCCAGACACTACCACAATGATTGTTTTAGACCCAGCAATGACACATTCTAGGCATATAGTGCCAAACTGCATAGTTTTTATTTGCAGGTTTTAATTGGGGTAAGTCTGCGCAGCTTGCCTAACAGAGGAACTCCAGCCACATCACAGTAAATGAAAGACAGTCTAATGGCCACACTCACCAACAGCTGAACATATTAAACCAAAATAAAATAAATCCAAGAAAATACATCTCTGATGAAACAGCACTCTCAGTGAGGGTCTTAACAACACTTCTGTATAATGGTGGATGCTAAATTGTGCATCTACCTTAGTGTTATCAGACATTACCTCATTACATCTAGGTATAA
The DNA here is from genome assembly GCF_964211825.1 of Aythya ferina. Lineage (NCBI taxonomy): Eukaryota > Metazoa > Chordata > Aves > Anseriformes > Anatidae > Aythya > Aythya ferina. Next base: position 76,095,714 of record NC_140296.1, read on the forward strand.
CAAAAATGGATGCTCAAAAGTCAAAGCCTACCCTAATTAGTATATATAAAATCTGCCAACAGTTCCAGGTTTGTTGTTTTTTGATTGTTTGTTTGTTTTGTTTTTAAGAAAAGTAATGTATTTGGAAGGATGTAGTACATTAAAGAGATAATAGTTACATAGTCATTCATATATCATGGCAGAGGATGGATATATATTTTATAAAAATGTGGATGTATCATTCCATTACCTACAGAATACAGACATACAGACAGGGAAGACATATAATAAATACAGACAGGGAAGAATTATGCATTTCTCTGAGCCTCAGATGCCAGCTGCACAGCAACACTAGCCCATCCCCAGCAAATAGCAGAGACTCTCCAGCACAGCATCACCCAAAACCCAAGAGGTTTTTAATCCCTTCAGAATGCCAGATTGAGAATTATGCCTGAATAACTTTGTGCAGAGAAGAAAAGAACAAAACAATTTATGAGCTAGTCATGAGTTAATTGCTGCTGAAGAGGGGGGAGGGGAGGGTTAAAACAGTTTCTGCAGGTTTATTTTTAAAGTGGTACAGCTTCTGGGTATAAACTACATACATAAACAGTTTATAAAACTCATGATGATATCATTCATGTTAAAGTAGACCTGCTGCAAACTGTACAAGATCTGTTTTGCATCATGGCAATAAAATGTTTCAAAGTAAGCTTTAGGACAGTGTGATCTGTATGTTATCTAACATCAGACAAACTAACTGTAAACAGAGCAATAGGAAGAAGTTTGCTTGGAGAACATTTTCTGATGTGCAAGGTGAATCAATTCTTGCATGTCTGGATGAGCAGGGATTTGTGAAAGAGAGGGAAGAGGAGTTTCCTCCTATGAACTTCTCAGCTTTCACCTCGGGCACTGAGAAGCATTACAGGATTGACAGGTTGTAGCATATGTTTCTTCTGACAGCAAATATGAGTCACATTCTGCTCATGATACTCAGAAACAACACAAGGTAACTTACTGGGATGAGGAGAAGGGTTTCTAAAGAATACTTTGGTGACCTTGATCCTACTAGAATAACAATAAATTCAGGGTGAGCAAAGAGTACATTTACAGTGATAGGTATGCAGACAGGTCAAAGCATCTTTTACAAGGTTCTAGCTCCATTCAATTCCAGTTTATTCAGGAAGTTTCACTTCCAGAGAGGAATTTGGGTCTACCTGCACACATCTCTATGGACATATTCCAAAGGGACAGTGACTATACGTGGGCCGCAGAATTAAAATTATTTTTTTCTTTACCTCCTCCTATACAATAGCATTAGTAATAAACCCAGGGAAAATTTCACTACACATTAATTTCTTTCAACAGAGCATTATGGACAAGCTACTTCAGCCTCTGCCTCTTACCATCTCTCATGTGTTCCTGAGCCATTCAGAAGATTCAGACTAGCTCTGAGGATCTGTGCGTCCTACCTCACAGTACTCTGAACATCAGCACAGCTCTCCTACACAAGAGTGCTGTAAAATACAGCACTGTGCTCAGTGTAAGAGCAAGCACAAGTAACTTGTGGACATGAGGAAAGGGGAAGTACTACTAAACTATGTATTTTACTAGATGGAAGCCTCAAGCATCACCTGTCTATTTCCTTTTTCTTTAAAAGTGAAAGATTGTCTCACTTGAATTGGGAAGTTCTGAAAAACATAAGTTGCACGATTACCAATAGCTTTGTGTTGTGTGTTAATCCAGCTACTCTGAAAAGCATTCTGCAACCAAAAGGTAATATCTCATTTTATTTCATGTTTGTCTGGCAAGAAGTCATGATAGATTTTATTTTAATGCATCAATGAAGTGCCAACACTGTTTCAGATCAAAGGGAATGCTTACTTGTAATCACAGAGTTAATACTATTTTATTCCTGTGTTCACACAGACTAAAAATTCATTAATGTATAAGGTAAGAGTAGCAAAGAGTTTAAAAGTTTTTTTCTGTAAGTGCATGTATGCCTATAATAATTCTGTAATTATTGTGTTAAGCCCAGTAAATTTCTAAACATGTTATCATCCTACTTTCTTCCCAGGCCCACCCAGATAAAATTTGCTGCCTCACAGATCAAAACAAGATATTACAGAGTTTAAACTAAACTAAATCATGTTTGTCTACTATAAGGAAGAAAGGATGTTGTTAAGAGAAGATGGTGGGAAAGAATATTTTATTTCTCTGTGCTATCAGATATTACCTACTGCTGCAGTCAGATTATTGAACTATGTATACTAGTGATTTGCTCTGTCTCAAAACTTGTTGAAATTCAGTGTTCATTTTGTAAAAGTTGTGGGTTTATTTGAAGTGTTAGATTTTCATGTATCTCCTGACAAGGATCAATAGTTACAATCCGTCCTTCTACATTAAAGAACCAAAGCAAATAGGCTGTGCTTCACAGCTCAGGATGCGATGTGGCACAGTAATAAAACCTGCCATATTGACAGAAGTACAATGTAAAGCAAAATATGATATAAAATATTACACTGAAGATCTGGAACAATTCCTGTGGGTCTCTAAAAGGGTACGTGGTTCTAACACAGAAAAAGCAAGCAATAGTGTAAGAAGAAAAAAAAAAAAAAAAAAGTGAATAAATGAAAAAGATGTTAAAGCTCAAGTCACGGTATAATATCTTTTCTATTAGCTTTACTTTTTCTTCTATAGAAGCAAAAATACAGATGTCTACACTACATTCTTCTGTGTATTTAAAAACAATGAAGTGCTCTTTTGCAAGACATATGTGACTATAGCAGCTTTTTCCCTTGTTGCATGTCTAGACCTAAAATGCATATCAGTCACATTTCTCTAACTCCTTTTTACATAAATTTATCCTTTTAAGGTGAGGAGGAAGACAAAATAATGGCATAAATCTCAGATCTTAGTGAAAAATGACATACTGGCTCCAGGAAATCTTGCTTTGTGACGTGACAGCCAGGTAACCAACTACCCTTAGGTCACTGCATTTGGTCTCCTAAGAAGCAAAATTATCCATAACTCCTCTGAACAGTGAATAACAATGTTTTTTTAATTTATTTTTTTAATTGATCTAAGCTTAGAAAAATATTCTACCAACAGACAAAGCACTAAGCTTTGTTTCAAACACATGGGCAGAATACTCATTCCAAACTGATGATCAAGAAATCAAAATAGTGTATTTGGTGGTGAAGACTTACTGGGATCAGCTGTCCATGCACACTGGATTAGGCACACGGGTGTATTTTTACCTAGCATTAAGCCAAGATTACTTGAAAGACCTTCATCCAGACTGCTTCTCTGATTTACAGGATTTGAACATGATTCTCATGCTTCCCCAAAGAGCAGTCTCCAGCCAGGCAGTGAACCAAATAAAGTAAAATTCCTTTAGTTTGAGAAAAAAAAAAAATAAAAAATGATATTGAATGGCCCAATTATCTCTATCAAATGGCTAACATAGCTCTAGATCATTAGGATTTGTAATGTGCTTAATCTCATGCTGCTTGGTAGTTAGACCATCCATCTGAGAGATGAGTGAAGTGGACTTATTCTCCATGCAAATGAGAGATCCAAAGGTCTCCCTGGGAGAGTTTTTAATTATTTTTGTTTTGTTTTGTTTTGTTTTTTTGCGGGAGTGGAGGGGGCAGGGAACAACCACCTATACTTTGTGCATGCATGGGCAGCTTCAAGGGTCTTGTGCCTCATGGACGTGTTCAGGACCTTGGAATTTGGTCTTTAAGCCTCACCTGTCTTAGTCACACCTCTTTCTTTTTGTTTCCTGATGGACTTAACTCGTCTATGTCTTTAATGTTTATAAAGGTCAGATTACATATTTACATGCTCTTCACATCACTGGTGGTCATGACTGAAATGTAAAGCTGTAGGTATGAGTGAAGGGGTAGAGGTGACAAGAAGGGACCCAAGAATTCTCAAAACCCAGACACTGACCTTAACTACAAATATATACATACACTGCTCTCTGATTGGAAAACAGTTATTTTTAAAACTTTGAGAATACCTTGCTTCAGAGTTACAGTATAAGTCCTTTGGAGAAACCTATGGAAAGACTGTTCCTTGACATTTTTCTTCACTTTGAGTACTCCTGATTCTGGAGCTGTTATATATATATCAGGTACATCAGAGTACATTAAACAGCATTTCTTATAAGCCACTAACTAATTAACTGGCTGAACCTGAACTAATTCTGAATAGAGCGAGTGTGTGGTCTTTGCTTATATGTCATTACTGACCTCCAGTGAGTTGACTGCAGTTAGCTTAAGCATTTTCTTGTTCCATCTGCAGGTTTCTGCATATCCCATTACAAAGTGCATGTGAACTGCCTAGTTAGCTGGATCAGATTCAGCTGAGGTGAAAAGGGTCAATGCTCTCTGAACAAGAATAACTCAGGAAACAACACAATGGATTTCCCCAATGTGCTGAACAAGATTTCTATGGCCTAAGCTGGTATCTCATAGGTTTACTGGGTTCTCATCCATTCAATGAGTTACTTCTATATTGCTCTGTATAAGTGATATGAACTGTCAATGTCCCCTTTAAACATGGACAATCGCCCATTAACTTTTAGGCTGAGAGAGCTACCTCCACATACAGCCATTAAGTGGGAGTGTCTTCCTCTTCTTCCTTACCTGGACCAGAATAAAGTTAGTGACCAGGAAGAAACCAGCTCAGCGTTCTATCTTAAATATTCAGAGACTCTTGTTATTTTATTTTTTTTTTCAATGTTTGATAGGCCAGATCTTTTTCCTGTTCTACATTGAAAAGCATGCCTACATCACAAATACACTTTAGATCTGGTCAGTTCATTAGCCTTGCTAACAACAGAAGAATCCTCTTCTTAAATTCACTGTGAACCTAATTTTTTTTCTGTCTTGCATTTGTTCAAAGCCTTATGGAATAGTCATGGTGTGTTTTAAGCAAGATCAGTAACAAGCAAGCCAAGTCTGTTTTTAAATGAATTTGACCATAGTCTCTACTATATTCAAATGACCATCCTCACTCAGTGTTTCTATTTTGCAAAGTGATAAACAAATAGATTTAACAGATTTGATACAAGGGAAATTTTTCTATCTCCCTGTGGATCAGCCACACTTCCAGGAAGGATTTAATTTAAGCTGTACACAAAATCAGAGTTAATAGGAGAGTGCTACCTTCCTGGAAATGTCATCTTGCAGAGGGATACTTCCAGGAATGCTATTGCAAAAACATGGCTACAACTCATCTGTTCAGTAAAGCGGCAGGTCTAGATTCAGCCTCTTCTCTAATCAAGGGAAAACTCTCAGCACAGAAGTCTTGCTGTGCATCCGGCACCTAGGGCATGGAGTTTTGCCAGTTTCCAGTGCTCCAGCTGGTCCTGCTCCATTCTCCAGCCCTACCAAGAAATCCTTATCCTGTCACCCCAGAAAACCAAACCTCTGCTTCTAGGGCTTGGGAAAGATGTGTGGGAAGGAAAGGAAAAGCTTTTATCTATGCCCCCTTTGTAAGTGCAGCAAAGCCAGAGATATGTTCCCAAGAGGTGGGAAAAGGCTGTGTCCTCTGGGACTGAGCCACTTTACATGAAATCCAGTGCTAGTGGAGAAGATGGGACTTGAAGTTGCTCATGGCAAATCTAGTGTGACTTGATATAAACTTCAGACATTTCTGTCATATGCTAATTTTATCCTTTAGTGTATTTTGCATCTCAAGAGGAAAAAGTCCATGGAAGAACCTACCTTATCCACACTGATTATGCAACAATCAGTGATTAAGGGAAATTTTACTATGAAGCATTCTTTAATGAAAAAGTGTAAAATGTATTAATAGTTAACAGTAAACATCCCTGTACTGTTTAAAAATATACAGTTGTGTATTTGGTCAGGTCATCATACATCAAAATCTTTGATTGGATGACCTAACAAATTCTTTTGGTAGCTGCCTGTGTACAGTTGGTCAAGCTGCAGAATGTGCTGTAACAAGCCCCATGCTACCTCTTTCTGTTTTGCTTAACAATGTTTCCTATCTATATCACCATGTATGGAAAGTAAAGATGCAGGGAGAAATTATACATATGTTGCATATGTGACATCAAAACTCACAACAGTATCATCACAACTTGGCAATTTGCGTGTCTGTAGAAAGAAGTGCAAATGAGTTTTGTCTGAACAGCAGAAACATCCATCAAAGCAACACCAACGATTTTCACACTTCAATAATTAACATTAATGAGAAAGTCACTCTGGAGTGACTCCCCTATGAGGTAATCAGCTTGGACCAGGCTGAAACAATTTGGAACACCAAGATATTCCCCCACTCCTCTGATCATGAATTTATCTGCTCCTTCCCCAGCTGAAATAAATTAACAACTAAACCATGCAGAGTCTATGTAGGTCACACAGTTGATGTACTACCTACTTCAGCCTCCTGAAAGAATTCATTTGTTAATACTTAGCAGCTGTGACAGTCCCCCTGCACTGGAGTCATCTGTCCAGAGTGTAACGTAACAAAGCTGGCTGCTTCTTTCCAGCAAGAGCCCTTTTCGAAAAATCAGATGAACAGGTGTTCTTCACATCCCCAAGATCTGGCTCTGTGCTCCGAGATGCCATTTCGTAGTCCAGCTGCACTGTTTGCTTCAGATACACCGGGACACAACAAAATGCACTGTCATTATCATTTCTCTGACAGAGTGTGGGTGTAAATAATGTGCCCACATTAGTGAAGCTCTGGGGATCTCCATGGAAACATTTAATCATTGACATTTAAGCTCCTGGTGTCGATAAGGGAAGCAGCTGACTCCTGACCTATTACTAATGGTTTATCAAGGTAGGAAGCATGACATTTTTTTTTGTCTTGACCTGACTAGAAATGATATAGTGACAACACATGCTATTGTATCTTTCTTCTCTTCCCTCTTTCTCCTCCTGAGCTTAGGTTGCAGTTTTATATATATATGTGTGTGTGTATATATATATATATATATAAATGTGTTTATTTTCCTTTTTTCAGTTATGTCATATTGGGACAATGTGGGATAGATCTGACTGAGGAAATGCTAACCTCCCAAACCACAAAGTAATACATATAACTTTTTTTTTTTTTTAATTTTTAATACATAAATCCAGGAAGGTCCTTGGATTTTGATGGGAAAATGGCAGAGACCCCTGCAGGAAGTCACACTTAGGTGTCAGAGCAGTTCTTGTAGCATCCCTAGCATGCACATGCACACCCACACCCACTGATCCACATGAATAGTTTCATTGGAGCCTCTAACGAACCCAGCCTCTATATGTCCTGTGTAAGAGAGGAATTGACTTTTAATGGGCACCGCTGTGCTTGTTGCAGGCCGTGTTTGGATTGCCATTGCCTCATCCCTGGCAAATCCACTCTGTATCAGAAACTGATGTGCCAGAAATTCAGGCTGGTCTAAACTTTTCACCAGTCAGGAGCTCCTCCAGATTCTTTACTCTCAGCTGCCAGACCACTTCCAGTACATGAGCCAGCGTCCTGGTCTGCAGCAACTCCTTGTTAAGTCTTCCCTCGCAGAGCAGCCTCGACCCACCACCAACCAGAGACCTCCCCTCTGATTTTGAAGTGACAGCCAAGCCTTAAAACAAACACTTCTGTAGGCTGGTTTTGTTTTGAACTGACAAAAGTCTCTAGTAGTGCTATGTCAGTCTGAAACCCAGTCTTCCTCTGCCACCCAGTTTCCACTGAGATGGTGGCACCCTGATGGCAAACATATATGATCAGCTGCACTCCAGCTGTTAATTAGTCACAGTTTTGGTCCCAGACTTAGGGCTGATTTTGCGCTGGCTCTGACTTTGGGTTGTGCTTCATTACAGAATGTGATTTGGCTTAAAGGAAAACTCTTAAGTATCTGGCTTGTCCTGTGGGAAAACAAAAAAAAAAAAAAAAACAAACAACAAAAAAAAAACTCATCATTCTGTTACTGTCTTTATTCCAGAATAATTCACAGGATTCATTCTTGCTAGGGTAACCATATATAGCTCTTCTTACATCTAACTTAAATGATTGGATGCAGAAAAGATAGAAAGTTTTACGCTACTACGTCGTACAAATTAAACACTTATGACTGTTTGGCCCATGTACAATTAGCAGATTAACTCTGTGTCATTCCTTGTAAAATGAAACGTAACATTTTGGTTGCAAACCCCACTATTACTTGTGCCATCTTTGCTATTTTTATGGCACCTATTCATGCATGTGTAGAATTTGGTGATTCTTCTGTTTTTAAACTTATTCTCTATTCATTACCCTAACTCATTACAGTCCTAGGGTCTAGTTAAGTCTGACTAGAGCATAGTGTCAGTTTAAGTCCATATGAGGACCATGGACTGGGTCAGATGATAAGGTGCTTTCCTGCCTCTGCTGTAGCCCTGCCACCTAATCTTGTAACTTTTTGTCTTGTGACTGTGAAAGCAGTGTCTCGGTATTTTTGCTATAGAATAGATATAACACATCAAAATAACTGGGATTTTTATGTAGAAAATAGTTAGAGGGCTAGCTATTACACAATCAGAAATAAATCTCTTTGCTTCCTACCTCTGGTCACTGACAGTGCAAAGAACCGTAGCACCAAATTCCATGGATACTGCAATCAATAGAAAGAAGTCTGCCAGAAAATGGAAGGTTTGGGCCTCTTCTAGCATATATCCATTAAAAGATCTTAATGCATACTACCTATGGGTGGTATTCCTTTTACTACATGCTTTTAGAATTCATAACCCAAGCAAGTATTTTAAATAAAATTTTGCTCATTATCATAACACTGGAGTTTTTAAATGCTTAGAACAGGCTGCCTTATCCACATAAGAGGTGTATAAACACCATCAAAGAAGGGGCCCTTCTGGCTGTCAAAAGATGAAAACATAACATCATGCTCATTAGCAGAATTTGACTATTTCAAGTAGGATATGCATACATTTTAACGTTGTAGGTCCTGGCTTCAAATGCAGCTGGAAATGCAATCAGTCAGTGTCACTCATATGCCATTTGCCTCAGATTTTACACCTTGTAGATCTAAGACTTGCTTTCTGATCTTATGCAATAGGTTTCATTCAAAAGTACTAGGTTTTTATTTGAAAGCCACGTGTGTTTTCTGAGTTTTCTGTTCTCTCATATTACTGAGACTGACTTTGGATTTTTAGTTCATTAAGAGTGTGCCCCTGGACTGGGACTTTGTTAATTGATTTCTCCTTAATTGCTACCCCTTAGTTATTCCTCAAGAGTTTGGAGGCATAATCTGGTGTAGTGAAACATTGTTTCTTGCATGTGTCAGAGGTAAATGTATTTACTATCTAGCATTTTTGTACTCTCTTTATCTTCAATGATACCCATTATGTGGGAGAGGTGTTAGGGTAGAAAGAGAAAACCTCAGTATCCTGGCACCTTAAGTGCTGAACTGTGCATTAGGAATGGAGAGGGCTCTGCTCATGCTTCCAGCTGTTATTAATCCTGACATGTTCAGAGATTTTTGGCACACACTGTTTTAACCTCCTGCAGTTTAAATACATTTAACATTCTCTCTCCCTCTTCCCCATAATGACTGTAATGTGTGATTTTGTTTTATCTCAGTAATCATATCCTTCTCCCTCTGAGAACCAGCTCAGCACAGCACCCCAGATACAGGCGTAGGAAGAACAGGCTTATCTGTTTGTACAGAATGTGCCATTGCTTGTTACCATAGAGCTAATGCTACTTAACAACATTTAAATAATAATTTATATTGTAAAATATAACTTACTCTGTTGTGACCTGAGAAGACTAACTGCCATTGATTATTTGTAATATTGTCCTTGGATTTTTAAAAACAGGTATGGGGGGGGGGGGGGGGGAAGAGGGGAAGAGAGAGAGAAAAAGAAATAAATATTTTCAACATTTTCATAATAAGAAACATTGGTTGCTGAGCTTGTCAGTATGTGCCCAGGCTCATGAGGATTTCAAAAACATTCATTATCAAACAGACAGTGTTTTTTCCAACCTACATCCTTCCCCATAGAGCTCCAACTGCCAAATTACTTTTGTATGTTAGCTAGGCTAACTCAATCCTAAACTCTTTTCATGTTCTCTTTCATTATGGGACTGCACAAAACCTAGGGTGAGGTACATGTCAGAAAAATATTCCCTAAAAGGGCTTACATGCTTTGGAGGGACATACTCAAGGAAAGCCTAGAAATGCTGCTCACAGGGCTATAAAATGCATAAGATTGTGATCTCAGACCAGCAAATTTACCTCTGTTAATTGCAGTGGAGCAATGACTAAATTAGTTAGGATTGCCAGGTCTGTAGCATTGGGAAAGGCTCCACATAACAGCAACTGCAGTCAATGATATTTTGCTACACTTCAGAAGACTGTGGCAATGTCACTATAGAATTTTGTTTGTGATAGGAGTCGCCCAAAGGGAGAATGATGAATATCAGGAAATCAAAATGAAGAAGGAAATAAGTTCAAAGTCACTGATGCAATAAATGCTATAAAATAAATTGACTTCTTTCCCTTCCTAGAAAATACAGAGGGTAGACCTGCCTTAAGAAAATCATTAGGTGTTATAAAGAGTAATAATTCTGGGGAACAATCCCAATTTCTAGAAATGAGAATATCTGTATAGCATTTAGGAATTCACCAATATGACACCATTTAAAATGTGTTTAATAGGACAAAGAGTTATGGTTCCAAACTTTTTTTTTTTTTTAAAAAAAAAAAAAAAAAAAAAAGATGGATTCAGATTAGATATTGAGAAGAAATGTTTACTGTGAGAATAGTGGAGTAGTGAGGCACTGGAACAGGCTGCCCAGAGAAGCTGTGGATGCCCCATCCCTGGAGGTGTTCAAGGCCAGGTTGGACGGGGCTTTGGGCAACCTGGTCTGGTGGGAGGTGTCCCTGTCCATGTCAGGACAGTTGGAATTAGATGATCTTTAAAGTCCCTTACAACCCAAACCATTCTGTGATTCTATGTGTTTAATAAGTTTGATACCATGGCATATCTACTATTGGATACAACTCACACACTGCCATATTACATCCAGAGGGGTGAGTGCTGCAGGAATTGGGTACAGGCAGTGGGGAGAGTGATAGAAGAGCACTTTTAGGTCAGTACACAGGCATCAGTAGGAAAAAATGAAATAAAGGCTTATCTTTCAAGTCCCACTTTTTCTGATGCTGCAAATAGGAAACCTTTCAGTTCACACAGGGTCCACAAGCCAAAATCCACCTTCTCAAGATAGTTGTGTAGACCCTTGTTTTTAAAAAGGGGGAAGTACTTCTGTTCTTCATTTAGGAGGAACCACTCTTTCTCTCTCTACTCCAGCTTCCCACCACCTACTAATAATTATCAGAGTGCTAGAAACTGGAAGCTGAAGATTCATTTCCCTTTTGAGTAAATGAGGCTTCAATTCCTTTTCAGTGTTTTGGATGAATTCAAAGGTGGATGGACAGTCAAATAGGAAATAAATCACTAAATATGTCTAAATATTGGGTTTAAGAGGAGAGGAGTTCTGTAGGATTGGAATTTGACCCTTAGCCCCTTGGGCCTGTAAAGTGCCCTACTTAGGCATATAGTGTTTCCCTGACATAAACCTGGTGTAACACGGTAGTGCATTAGGCCTTTGGTATTTTGATATTTACCAGGTGTGCTTGAATAAAGGCCAATTTAACTTTAGCAGTAAACCAGTTCTACTTGCCCAATTTCACTTTTCTGAACATCGGTTACTGATCATTATGTTCAGCTAGTATTACATTTAACTATGCAAAGACTTGCGAACACTTAAGTTCCATTAACTTCAATAGCGTTAGCTGGAGTGAACAAAAGTTAAGGGAGTAGGTAGGTCTTTGGATGATCAGGCTTACTTTACATTGAACAGTAAAATCTACATATAAAAGTTACCATATCAGACTTGCAACTGCTGTAATTCTGGTGGCATTCTATAGGAAAGAACACAGATATTCGTGGAAGGTAGGGTCATGCTTGAATACACTATTAACATCTGGCATTTAGAATAAAATTAGAGAAAGAAAAAACATCATTTACCATCAGTGAACTTTGTCAAGTTTTTTATTACTTTAGATGGAGCTTTGGCAGTTGTTACTGTAAGGACATTTCTATATATAATGTGTAAATACCAAGTAGATATCAGGAAAAATAAAAATAAAAATAATTTAAAAAAGACATTTGTATTAAATAACCTCCTAGGGATTAAAGAATTGTTTCCAAAATCATGGTTCCTCAAGTCTATCAGTAATGTTTTTCTGTGACTGTTTTTATAAAACATAGTTATGGGGGTTTTGTCAAAAAATTAGAAATAAATGTCATTAAAAACTTGAAAATCTGAATTATGCCAGTAGTATGAGAACTACACTAAATGGTTCAATATATTATATAGAAAACATGTAAAAGACAATACTCATTCTGTATGGTTATTGACACAATCTGAGTAGTGTAATATAATACACTTCTTAATACAATCCATTCCAGACAGAAGGTAGCTAGAAATTTTGCCAATTCTCAATATAATGTTTGCTCTATGTAAAACTAAACTCAACCCTAAAGAAACTGGAGTAATTTTCTGGGCTGTGTTTAATAGTGGTATAAGTTATTTTTGTTGACAGAGTGCCCAGAATCTGCTATTAAAATCAATTTTAACAGGTGCTGTAAAAAGTTAATTTCAAGTAACGTTCAGAATACCTTATCAACGGAGTTGACCTGACAGCCAAACATGAACATTGCTAAGAATGATGCAATTAGTTACACTGACAAAATCATGGCTGAAAATAGAGGAATAACTTCATAAACTGGTTAAAATAACTCTATGTGCGTTCTGTATTGCACATGCATTTTAAAGTATTTTTATTCATTTTCCCAAATAAATGATGTGGCTTTCCACACCTCTGTGAAGACGTTTCCATCTGTGGTAGTATCTGATATTGATGTTGTCCTCAGACAACATAGCGCAGGATATCTGTGCAACTATGAGCAGAACTATTCTATTAGAAAGTTATCCTTTTTGTTGTGGATGGAATAGCTAAAGCTACCATGTGATTCACTTCACCTTTTTTTGCCTAGACCTTTCAACCTGTCAACTAATTCATCTTGTTTCTGCAGAAATATTAGTTCTAGAGAAAGACAGCTCTTTACAGAGGTTGGCATCAGAGCCTGAGATGAACTTCAGTTAAAGTACAGTAACAAGTAGGTATTGTGTACATTTTTGGCATTGTGATTTGTCCCTTTTTCTTTCTGGGATGGAATCTTTTTCAGTTTCTGTCTAGCATTTATGAATTTTGGTATACTGTGTTTATTTGTGTCTTTTGACATTTTAATGAGTTCAAGAAACTAGATTGTGAATTAGATGTTTTTTCTTTCATTTTATCAGACCAGAAAAGGAGTGTTATGGTTCCTTGTACATCTGTGCTGTGATTTCCCTTAATGGTTTCTGTTTATTTTTTTTTTGTGGATATTTTAAGATGCAGGTTCTTTTGTTCTGGTCCTGTGTGACAGCTGCTGTGAAAGCTGCTTGCAGTGGGTCATGAATCTTTCCATCTAATCCTACTGGTGGTGTATTTTCTTTGAATTACCACAAAAATTATTGCCTTGTAATTCTGCTTTTTAAGGCTGCAATGATATGAAAGCTCTCTGTTCCTACTTTAATGTATATATATATGGATGCTATATAGTTGCTATTTCATGAGGCACATTTATCTAAATGCAAATCAAGTATTGTCCACAATGGCTTTCTTGTGTTTTCCTCATGGACACATAGTTCAAAGGTAAATGCTGATCTTTGTTAAGTGCATCTGAATGAAAATTACCTTTGAGAAGATAATTTGCAAAGAGAGGAGCACACATCCCAAAAGTGGTGCTGTGAAAAGAGCGTATTTAAATTAGAAAACAGTTGGTGGACTGTTGCTAGGTTGAGAATACACAGTCCAAGAATATGCCTTGCAATCCCAACTCAGTGATCACACCTGGACTATGGAAAAATTCCAAAAATATACATGGTTCCTGTTCAGAGATGCTCCTGTCTAACACCCAATGGGCCAAAGAGGGAGCTCCACTAATATTCAGTATGCAGCAGATAAACTTTGTTTTTGCATTAGATCAATCTTTTTATTAAAAACTGTAATTTTAACAATCAAGCTAACACAGAATTTCTCCTAAATATGGAGAGATATTCTGTTAAATAATTTGAGTATGTTGATTTATTGTATATTCTCTAGATTGCATGAGAAGGCTAGATATATGCAGTAGTATCGAGGCATAAATTCTTGCTGCAAACATAATGACTTATCAGGCTCTTCTTCCCAAGAGCAATTTAAAATTATGTCTGGTACAATTTACAGCCTGTGGAAAAGAGGTAGCACCAGAAAAATGAATTATTCTTCTGATCGTGCTTTGTTGGTTTTGAATCAGATCAACATTTGAATCAAAGGACCTTTTTGGGTGTTGTAGTAATATCGCTGTAAGAAGTATATTCTGTTTACTATAACATCAAATGAAATAACCTGTCAAAAACCATCCTTATCCGTTCAGTAAGCAGAATTGTAAGATAAAATGCATGCATGGCTCCTGTTGAACATGTATTTCTGAGTCACTAACTGCTTTCATCTCTTTCAGTTTCTTTTAAATTTAAATAGCTTCTATTCCATATCATAGACCTTATTTGAGGCAGTCTTTATCAGCATTACTTCAATGCTAATGTTTCAGAAATCTTAGGTGCAACTTTCCTGAGACACAGCAGATGAGACTAACAGATATGAACTGTGGGAGGCATCCCAGCTCCATTTTTTGTCAGGTGCAAAAAACCCCTGAAGGGGGGAAATCATAATATAGAACATGAATTCTTGGCCAACTGTTTTACCAGTGTGCAACTTGTGGTCTTAAAATAATTTAAAGCCCACATATCCTGAGTATCCTTCTTGGTCTGGTAACAATTTCGTAAGTTGTTCTAGGGAATGACTGGAGGCAAACCAGAAGCCTGGATGTGTGACTTCTGATTTTCTTCTGGTCTGCCTCCTGACCATTGCACAGACAAAGAAAGCAGATGTATTTGCTGAGACAAGGAGAGTCAGTCTCCCTATAAATAATACCTGGTTCAGGACCTAGTAATGCATCTACATACGTACAAAAGCAAACCATAGTCATTATGGAAAAGTGCTACCATGTCCTGCAGTGGCTATAGTTCCCTGAACACCAATGGCTTTGTACCCACAGAGAGTTATTGTTGTCATCAGTAACAACCTAAGAGTGAAAATCTCAAGACAAATCATTGTCTGCCAGGAGAGAGTTTCTGTCTACTGCTTGTTAGTGTCAATATTTTCCATTCTCATGCTATACAGGTGGCTGAGAATTTCCTGGGAGAGTTACATGTTCTATATTTTTCTTTCAGCTCCTGCAAAATGCAGACAATATTTGAAACTATCTTTTTATATGTACTAATAGGGAGTGTGCCTTACCACATCTTATCTTTCAGTTCCTCTTTTTTTTTTTTTTTAAATATTTATGTAAACATATTTTTAAGGGAATTTTGAAATTTGCTTGAGGGCAAGCCCATTTCTTTTAAGATATGCTCAGATATGCCTGTTCTACATCCAGGACCTGTTTACCTTAATTTCTTCAGATTTTCAGGCCCCCAAGATTACTGTGCAATATGAAGAGAGAGAATGACTTTTGTATATCTGCCAAATCTAGAGATCTTTATTGTCATTATATTTCAGTTTCCTGTTGTATGCATACATAAAAGTCATAGTCATAAGTGATTGCTATCACAGAAATGTTCACTAAGAGGTATGTCTTGGGGCCACCTAGTCTGACCTCTCATTCAAACCAGGGACTACTCCCAACATCAGCAAACCCTTTTGTCCAGTCTCTTCTTGAAAACCTCCAAGAAGGGAGATGCCTCTCCAGGCCCTGTTATTACTGTTGTACTGGTCTCCCGATGAAGAAGGTTTTCCTAATGCCTAGGCTGAAACTACCAAGACATGTTCTGCGACCACAGGTCCCTACTGTGCTGTCTTTTTTTACAAAGAATACACTGGCTCCACCATTTTTGTAGTTACCCTTAAAGTTTTGTAGGTTGCAATTAAACTGCCCTTTAGACTCTTCTTCAGTAGGCCAAATAAGCCCAATCCTCTCACACAGTATCTATAGGTCACATATCACAGTTCTCTATGTTGGTAATCCACTGCTGAACACTCTCCAATTTTCCTGCCATTGCTTTTGAAATGGAAGAACCAGAATAGAACCTAGTATTGCAGAGGTTGCCAAGACCAAGTAGAGACAGATATTTATTTTCTTCAGTCTGCTGGATATAATCCCCCTAGCAAAACTCATTACATAGTTTGATTTATTTGTGATGTGAACATGGTGTTGCTTCACGTTCATCCAAGTGTCCACTGTAATGAACTTCTTAGTGAGGTCTTTTTCAGCAGGGCTGCTCGTCAGTCTGTTATGTCTTGGTTGTACTAACACATGGGAATACTCATCCTGGATGCAGAATTTTGTACTTCTTTTTGGTGAACTTCATCAGGTTTCTGTTTGCACAGTTCATTGTTGCACAGCACAAATTTCCCAAGGTGTCTCTGGACATATGAGAGATGTCTCTCATATATGGTATCAAGCACTCCCCATAATCTATAAATTTACTGAGGATGCTTTTTGTGTCACCATCCATGTCACTAAGAATGAAAATGAATAACATGTTCCTCTGGTGTCCACGTACAATAGTACTCTTCTCATTACCTTCCACCAGATGCTACTGATCACTATTCTCTGTGCCTGCTATTCCATCCAGTTTTCTAGCAGACTATTTCTCCTGCCCATGCCTCCTTAGTTTCCAGATGAGAACACTGTGAGACAGTGTCAAAACCCTCATTGAAATCAATGTTTACTGAAATCACCACTCTCCACATCATTCACCACATTACCAATTATTCTTCTACAGCAGGCCATCAGGTTGATAAATAAGATTTGCCCTTAGTAAACTTGTGTTGACTTGTCTTAATTACTTTCTTGCCCTTCACATGCTTGGAAATTAGTTTTGAGAGAACATGCTCCATGATTTTTTCCAGGGACTGAAGCAAGGCTGACTGGCCTACAGCTCCCTGGGTCCTCCATCTTGCATTTTTTAAAAACAAGCATAGTGCTAGCTTTTTACCACTTATCACAGACCTGCCCTGTTTACCATATTTTTAACAGATTATAATATCACTATTACACCCAAAAGCCCTGTCAGCATCCTTACATGAAACCCATCAACTTCACAGATCACAATGTTTTCAGCTTCTCCAGGAAGTCTCTGACCTGCTGTTCCCCCACTGTTTGCTGAAACTATCCCTTCCCAAACTATGCTAGTAAGCACAGAGGTCTGGGAGGAGGCTTTGCTTGCAGAGAACAATGCACATAGGCAATGATTACATCTGCATTTTCCATATGGTTCGTGGTTAACTTCTATTCATCAGTGAATCCATATTTTTTCCTGAGCCTTCTTTTGCAAATAGCATAGCTGTAAATTTTCTTGTTACTGTGTTAAATGTCCTTCACCTATTTTAGTTTCAGTCAGGCTCTGGCTCTCTGGAAGTACTCAAGCAATGCCTTTTTTTTTTTTTTTAATTGTTTTTATATTTTTTTCTCTTTGTCTCTCTCTTTCTCTCTCTCACTCTTTTTTTTTTTTTACCTGTATTTTTTTTCTACATGTTTCCTTTTGTGTTTTGATTCAATAACAAGCTGCCTGCTTAGCTAAGCATAACTCCTGCCAAAATTACCAGCCTTCCTGAACAAGATGGTTAACTTCTGGGATTTCAATAAGTTCTTGAAAAATCAAGCAACATTTCTTACTAGAGAGTAAGTACATATCGTTTTGGCTGAAGATGACATGTATTGTGACTTGCCTTCCTTTCCTCAGTTATTAAAAATTAAAATAAAATAAAAGCTGGAAACAATATTCTGTTTAATTACCCAGTTAAACAGTTTTACTTCTTAAAATAACAGTGTAAAATAAGCATATGTACCAGAAAGAGATACTATAACTATACGAGGAGGGGGGAAGACCATATGTATATTCAATTTCTGTAGAAAATTCTTTGCTTATCTGTTTTGGACAGAGATGCATCATTTGTTCAGCCATTCCTTTCCCTGTTCCAGGAGCCACTTCACCCCTGATAGTCAGTCTACTGCTCAGTTGACCCTTGAGTCTTGAGCTGTCTTAAGCTGAACACAACCTCAAAGGGGCTTGAAGGAAGAAATAGACCTTTTCTTCCTTCTGTGAGATCTCCCATTCTTGCATCTGCATACCGCCTCTTCTTCCTCCCTAGAGCTGGTTGCAGCTTTGCACCCTGGTCTGTCTGGCTGTGTAAGGCTTGCCATGGTGCAGCTGACTGCTGCTTACCTCCCTCAGCGGGAAACCCACCTTAGCATGTCCTGTAGGACCAACCTGTTCCAGCTACTGCCCACTTCCCTCTTCTCTCTGTAAAATCCCAAACTGACCAAAGACCTCTGATCATATATGACTTCTATATTTTTTTAGTTGTCATGGCTTTGCCTGGGATACTGTTAATTTTTTTCATAGAAGCTTGTGTTTTGGAGTTTTGATGAAAACAGTGGTGATAACACAGTGATGCTTTAGTTGCAGAACAGTGCTTACACAGCACCAAGGACTTTTCAGCTTCTCGTGCTGCCCTGCCAGTGAGGAGACTGGGAGTGCACAAGAAGCTGCTAGAACCAGGACAGCTGACCCAAACTGGCCAGAGGGATGTCCCATACCATATGACGACATGCTCAGCAGTAGAAGCTGTAGTAAAGGAGGAGGAAGGGGGGGGACAATGGGAGTGATAGTGTTTGTCTTCCCAGGAAACCATCACGGATGCTGAGCCCCGCTTTCCTGGGAGTGGCTGAACACCTGCCTGCCAATGGGAAGTAACGAATGAATTCCTTGTCTTGCCTTGCTTGCATGCACAGCTTTTGCTTTACCTAGAAAGCTGTCCTTACCTCAGCCCGAGAGTTCTCAAACTTTTACCTTTCCAATTCTCTCCCCTATCCCACCTGGGAAGAGTGAGAGAGCAGCTGTGTGGTACTTAACTGTCTGCTGGGGCTAAACCACAAGAGTGTTGCCCTTTGCTTCCATCATGATTGAAATCTTTATTCTACCTTAATTTAGAACTGGAATTTGAATTCCCAAACAACCCAAAGCAGTTGATATGAATATTCTCTATACCCTCCATATGATGCTTTTGAAGATGTTGAAAGCCAACATAACCTGCAGAAGGTGTAAAAGTAATGAGTATTTGTAAGAGGTGAGGACTACAATTTCCCACTAAATGATAAAGCAATCATTTTGTGGTGATGGGATAATGGCAGGATAATTAAACGCCTACTTCACATGCCTGATCTCTGCAGTTGTTGAGAGTGAGGAAGAACAGCTAGCTGATCCTTATTGTTACCTGGAACATGATGGTATAAGCAGCACCTATAGCAGGTTAGGAAGTATGATGCAACTGAGAAACAAGGAAGGTGAAATGACTTAATTTCTTCTCTAAAACTGTTTGAGTTACTTAGGAAAAATCTCTTGATATTCCATTTTGAGTAAGGAGAAACCTAAAATTGGAGGACCAACACTGACATTTTGGCAAAGGCTAAGAAAGCAGATTTTGCCATCATTTAACATTGTCTGAGCTGAGGTAGTTTTTTTATACTTAAAGAATATAGTAAGGTATTTGAAAGCAAAGAATTGTTAGCTGGTTTCAGCATGAAACTGGAAACATATCATGGAGACTAATGTGATCTTTATCTGATACGCTTTACAGGTTAACAGTGTGAAGTGGATTTGCATATATATTAGCAGCACTTTTCCAAACATAGATCATAAGAAACTAGTAAGGAAAGTCATGGGGGAGATATGAAGACTGGACAGGGAAAATGGATTAATAATGGGTAGTAAGCAGGCCCCTGAAGGATCATAATAAATGATAAAGGATCCTCCTGGCAGAATATGACAGATGAGGTTGCTGAGAGCTATTTTCTATTTAACATTTATATTAGTGATTTAAAAATTGATTTGATATGGAGTGCATCAAAATTTACAGATGACAAAAGCAGGAGGCTTTCTAAAGTCAATACGGGAGGACATGAATAGATTACAAAAGAATTTAATGAGGATGCAAAAAGAAGACTGTCATGTGGAATTTAATACTTGCAAAAAGAAAAGATAGTCACAGAGAGAGTGAAATATGCCTTCACTGCTTCAGTGTTGTACCTTGAGAAGTGGCATTTAAGAAAAACAGAATTCACATGAGGGTGTCTGAGCTATTTCTAACTTATTTTAGTCTTGCTGAAGTTCTCTGCATGGTAGTAAATATTTCCCTCAACACTCCTCTACAACATTTCTTCAGGTGATTATTTTCATTATCATACCAGCCTAATGTTATTCTTGAATTTCCCACAAGGAATATTCTTTTTAGATGAATCCTGCATTTTAAATACACATACATACCAAGTCCAAACATATATTTTGAAAAAATATATTTTAAATGCTTTTTGGGTGATGAGGGCATAAAAATGAAAAAGAGTAGATGGTAGAAGATGGCTATATCCACTCTCAGACCAGAGAGGAAATTAGATGCTATTTTTGAATGGTTGAAAGTTGATTTGGTAGGATATTTTAACATAATTTTCATTATAACATGTATTGGGCAGAAATTGATGACAGCTAGACACCCTGAAAAACAGCAGACTTTCTTGTTTTTGAGGAATTTTGTGTCCTCATATAAAATAGCTGGTAACAAAGCTGAAAGTGATGTTTCATTTTCCCAAGAGTAAAAGTTGACTAAAGGTATTTCCTAAAATCTGACTTCTTGTAACACATGGTGCCCAAGCTGCAGCATTCTCCAGGACACTACACTTTTTTGTTAACTACTCTTTTAAAAATAAATAAATAAAACCCTGTAACAAAGCTAAGTAGTTGCTAGACTCTCACCCTGGTAAACCTTTTGTTTGAACTGACACAACATTAGAAACTGAAATTAGACTGGACTGAATTCAGAAAGTTAGACTGTAATGTCAGGACTGCTTTACAGGACAGAGTGAGAACCTTCCTATCCCGATTTAAATGACAGTGGCCCAGGAGCATGTATGAGAGCAGGAAAGGCATGAATTTCTTCAGATTCAACATCAAATACTTCATTTAAATATTTCCTTGGTCAGAAGTGATGTTTTTTAATTGGTGTTTTATAGTCTTCCATGGTGCAAACACAGTGACTGATCATCACATCAAGTTCTCTAGAGCATATATTATTAGTATTCCTAAATGATCTGACCTTGAGATCTAAAATCAGATACAATGGTGCCCAGTAAAACAGCATCAAAATTTATACTTCATAATCTGGATAAACTTTACAGTATTTTCAGAGGATTGTGTAACCTGCAGCTCTAATGACAAGGGATTTTCAAGATTCTTTTTTCTCTGCAGGACAGATTGCAGACATTTGCACTTTATAAATGCACAGAGAGTGTACTTCCTCTCCATATTGACATCTTTAGATATTTGTTCCTCTGTTTTTCAATTGTTTTCATATCTGAAATTTGGTTAACACTGTTCTGTACTGGTGAATCTTTCTGAATTAGCTTTTACAAGCTGTTTCAGAGCTGTCTCATGTCATGTTTCACCAAGTACAGGCAAGGAGGAATAATAAATTCATTTATGCTCAGCAGTGCTTTTCTGCTCAAACAGCTTTTTCATGGATACAGGCAGGATATGTCAATGCTTAACATGGGAGAGGGATTCTCTCGCTAGTCAGGTTCCAGCATGCAAGAGAGGACAGGAAGTTTGTTCCTTCTTCATGAATGCTGGTGGACCAGGCTGGTGCCAGCACGTTTTTTCCACCAACCCTGATGAATGAGCTTGGATTTCCCTTCCCCTAGTGGGTCCTGAGAGGTGCTTCATGGCACCATCACAAATACTTTTACCACAGCTTACTTTTTCCCTTCCTCCTCCAGTTTACTTGAAATCCAGAGTATCTTCTCCACCCAGGGTTAACAGAGGGTTACAAAATGTTTCTGAGCAGATATGTCTGACTTAGCCTAAGAGAGCTGAATTTATTTAATTTTTTGTAGAGTTAAAAATTTGTGGGGGGAAAAAAATGAGGAAATAAACCATCAAACTCACAAAGAAGTAACGTGTCTGTTACATAATGCATGTTGATTTTTTTTTTCAACCATGCATAAAATCTTTTTAAAGCTTATTTCTGTCCCTATCTTTTCATTGCCAGTGGTGATAATGAAGACTTCAAAGGAAAAAAAAATATTAATAAAAAAAAAATCCATTTTTTTTACTTATTTATTTTTTTTTTGGTTTGTTTTTTTTGGGTTTTTTGTTTTTTTTTTTTTTTTTGGTTTGTTGGTTTGTTTTAGAGAAATAAGGCCAAACTGAAAACTTATTTATTCATAGAATTTAGCAAAATGTAAAAAAAAAAAGGGTGGGGGGAAGTATTCATAAAAGAGAGAAGGAAACTGTCTTGAGTGTTAAATGATGTATGATAAGTTAATGTTGATAATGCATCATCTTTAGTCATAGCATGGATGATGGAATTAAAACAGAAACTCAGAACATTAAAAAAAAATGGGAGTTAATTGAAACAGGGAACAAAAGTTTTAATCAAAGAATAAGGAACTCATAAAATGACAAGATTAATTTTTAAAAAATGCAGAAGCGCTCGGATTGCTTTGGAAGCAATTAGTTCCTATCCTGAAAAGCTGTGCAACAATCAGCCTCTAATGTTCTTTATGGGCTTAAAGGTCATTTCTCGCCCTCAACAATTCCCTGTAATTCACTTCAGTCACAATACAAAAATCACGAGAATATTTAACTGAGGATTACTTGCTGAGGCATAAATGCTCTGTTTCTGGTAGGATCTTGGAGAAAGCACACAGCATTTTTTATATAACTGATTTGCATATAAATGTGTATGCTTGCATATTGGACTCTATGGAGAATTTGAAGAAGAAAAAATATATTTGTCCACTGTTAGGTTTTAAAAGTGGAAAAGAATGAAGAAAGGAGGAGGTCAGAGGAAAGCTGAAGGGAGACATGAAAGCTTCTTTCATAATTATGCTGTCACTGTAATAATCTAAGCAGAAAGCCCATTCCCTTCAGCTGCTGAGCAGAGCTTGGAACCAAAGCCCAAAATTAAACCCAGATTCTCTGGTTCACTTCTTTCCTTGGAATGTGTGAAACCTGCTCACAAGCACAGTGCCCTAAATGCCTAAGCCTCTAAATCCAGATTTGCACTTTAGCTCATCTCTACAGCAAAGTAACAGCTTCCAAAAATGTATTTGGTATTTGCCAGAATTCCTTGAATTTGTTTTTGAAAATGAAGATAAAACATTGGACTCTTACATGTGGCTACATCTGTTAGGGAATTGAGAAATGCCAGCACTTATTTATCTATATATTTGTTTTAGAGACTGTCTGACAACATATTGTATTGTATCTGACTTACCAAAGGTAGTTATTATAGATGTAGGTGCAGAAAACAGTGAGTGGCCTAGGAGATGAGTGGAAGCATTCGACAGGCATAATATTCTGGGCTTCAGGAACTGTCAAACCAGTATGCTTTTAATTTTCATGAATATCAGTGCATGAGACCAAAGATTTTCCTCCACTTCACCCCCTCAAAAATCCTTCCTTTGCACAAAATTCTTGCCCAAGTTCCTGTGTATATATTAATTTATGCAAGTCTGTAGATTTTCTGCCGTGAAGATAAGAACCGAGATCATATTTTAACTGCGTTTAAGAATGTGCCTATTTTAGCTTTATTTACCGAAAGTACTATTTGTTTTTTCATTTGCACCAAGTGGCAGTAGCAACATTTGCTTTTAATCTAGTAACCAACCTGTCCTGTTTGAATTCCCTAAGGACTGTTGGTGCTGGGGTCTTTAACTCCCAGTCAGCAGTAAAATCACATTTATTTTAATTGTATCCTTTATTTTAACTGATTGACATTTTTTTACTATTGTTCCTAGGCCTGTATTAATCACAGAAATAAATGCCTTATGTTCGTATAAAACATTCTTTTTCTTTTCTCTTCCTGCTGTAATTGCTAGTTTACTTTAACTGTTCTATGGTGAGCTCATATCACAGAATCACAGAATCACAGAATTTCTAGGTTGGAAGAGACCTCAAGATCATCGAGTCCAACCTCTGACCTAACACTAACAGTCCCCACTAAACCATATCCCTAAGCTCTACATCTAAACGTCTTTTAAAGACTTCCAGGGATGGTGACTCCACCACTTCCCTGGGCAGCCTGTTCCAATGCCTCACAACCCTTTCGGTAAAGAAGTTCTTCCTAACATCCAACCTAAAACTCCCCTGGCGCAACTTAAGTCCTTTCCCCCTCGTCCTGTCACCAGGCACGTGGGAGAACAGGCCAACCCCCACCTCGCTACAGCCTCCTTTAAGGTATCTGTAAAGAGCAATAAGGTCGCCCCTGAGCCTCCTTTTCTCCAGGCTGAACAAGCCCAGCTCCCTCAGCCACTCCTCGTAGGACTTGTCATCTGACATCTCTAAGCCAAATATATAACCTCTTCTTTTTAGGTTAAAGATTACTTCACATACCTATGAAAGATTCAAGATCAGACAGAAGCTGTTATTTGTGTAATAAGAATAAATACACATAATGATATTTATGTGCAAGTCATGTGCATGAACCATGTATGTTCTCCCTGCAGTTGTGCTGCATCATCTCATGCGACACATGAGAGAATTAAAGCACACTAACACTATTCACTCACAAAGAGAAGAAAAAAAACACAGAAATTTATCAAGAGATTGTTGTCCTATCCTGAGCACACTACTGCAGTTATTCCCCCTGCCAGAGGCAATAGTTTGGTCATTGTCTCCCTCAGCCTGATTGGGGTTTTGCATGCAGAGGAGACTTTTGTGTTGGCCTCAGTGCCTGAGCAACTGTTGAAAGGATCTTCCCATTGCAGCCAGGTTGCTGAGAAAAATAAGATGAATGCAAGAGTCTTACCAATTTTGTGCAAAGTCTGCAAACTGGTCAGTGGCTCAGACTAGCTCTGCGTCACAGGCACCACAGACTGGGCAGCTCTGACGGGAGCATAGCAGCTCTACCACCATCAGGGTTGCCTTATACCTGTGACAGAATCAAGTTAGTACATCAGAATTAAAAACAACAGCTCGTGCAGTGGGTAACGACGATACACTTCAGAAAAGCTGCCAATGGCAGGTAGCAAACCACACATTGTAAAACCTGCCCTTTTAGGGAGCAGAAGTTTGCATCACTGTGAGGAATCTAACACCAGCTCCCTTTCTGCTGCAAGATGCTCTCTTTCCTTTAAATCCAGCCAGAAACCCTGACTGTTCTGGCCATCTTGGTCAAATGAGGAAGACATGCAAGGTCATGTTTTTCTTCTTTTTGAAAAATTAAGGTCCAAGGAAACTCAAGTTCTTTTCTTATTTATATCTTAGCTGATTTGATCTTCTGGTCAAATAAATTCCATATGAAATGTTTCTAGCCTTACAGTGGTTTAAACATGAAATTATTCTCTTTTCTATAGAATTCCAGTGAATTTGGACAGTGCGACCATAACCACTTATCAACTGATATTTTCTGCATTTGACTTGCCAGATGGCAATTCGTTACAGTATTTCCTTCAAGAGAAATGGAAGTTGGCTCTTCTCTTCCCCCTGCTTCCCATACCTTCTCTGGAAAAACACTGCTGTCTTGGTTTGTGGAAATATTACTTAACCTCCTTCTCATGAAGGTTTGCACATGCTGTTCCTTTTTGAAACAAATATTGCTAATATAACATTTATAGAAGTGGCAGTTCAAATGCTACCAAATTCATAAAGCAATGAAATGTAATGTATTTCCTTCTTTAAGAGGAAAATGAAGCTGTGTCAAAAGACTTGGCACTGACTGAGCTAATGTGCTGTTTGAAGGATGTTTTCTAAGTCTTTAGGGAATGCTACACTTATAGTTTAATATACTAAAAATATTTTATTTCATTACAGTAGGATCATTGCACCTAGATGAAATGGGCTTTTTCACACAGGAAATAAGGAAACTGATAAGAGATATTCACATGAAAGGATAAGAGCAACACATATTCTGTACGTGTAGCAGAAAATTTAAGGATGACAGAGAAAAATGTTTGATAGATTCTTAACATACCAGACACTATCTGCAAGGTATTTAGCCAGATGGAACAGTTACGTAATTCTACTGAATTATGTAGTAAAGCTAAACAAGTTCAGATCTGTTGGTACTGAGTGTTCTCATCCCATATGCAGCTCCCCAAAATCAATAGGATTTTTTTCTATAATTTCAGACTTTGGAGAAGACCTCTTCCCTTTTGTGACTTATTGGCTGTTATGAACTGCTTTCTACTCAACCGCACCTTCTGTGTTCCTGTACTTGCATTGCAAGTTATGCTCCCAGCAGCTTGGTGATATTTACAATTATTACAACAGTGACAATTAAATAAAAATATCTTAGAGGTTCCAAGTTACTCCTGTGAAGCTCTAGTCCCATTGAATCATTTCCTGCTTCATCAGACATAAGACATGTATTTTTCTGTACACATCTTCAAAGAGAAATGCTGGAACTTATTAAATAAACCATATTATTGCTTTGGATTAATTAGCAGATGGTTTAATGATATGCACTAGTAATTGCTACTGCTTGCATATATTTGATTATGCTTTATTAACATAATTGTGTTTAAAATACATCATAGCCATTGATATTTTGTGTTATGTTTATAATTTGCTAACTATTTCCCTGAGAATTATGAGTTTTGCAAAGATTGCTATCTTGTCATGTTCTATGTCAAAATTAATTTTAGGCAGCTCTTTTATCCTCGTTAAATAAAAATATATTCAAAACAGACTAAAACCAGCTACATGTATTGCTGACAATGATCATTGTCAAAGTTTAGTCCATCATATTTTCATAAAATTAATTCACTGCTTCATTACTGCTTTCAAATGGTAATCATCCTCTTGTCTGACTAGTTTTATTGAAAACAAAGATTACAGTAACGCTGTTTTTCAAATCTCCAGTAACAGCCTCAATGTTCCAAATTCATTTACACTATGAATGAATCTGAATGTCTAAAAATACTTATATACTGCTAAGGAAGGACTGGAAAAGATGATAACTGTCTGTTTCTTACAGTGCATTGAACCACTTGTTGGTCAATGACAAACCTAATTTTCTCCAAAGGTATAAATGTCAGTTATTACTCTTTCTCTTAATTTTCTGAACACCAGAAAATGAAAACAAAAACAGGTAGTCATGTTAAAAGGTCTAAACTCAAGGCAAGAAAGTTGAGAGAAACATATGTCATGAAACAGCACAAATTATGCCAAAATGAATGCTGTTCTCCAGCTTTCCTTAGAATTCTTTGTAAAGTATGAGGACAGACTAATCCTTTTGTAATCTCTTGAATCTGTTCAGCTTTTTTTTTTTCAGTTCTTCAAAAGTTATTTAAGAAATTTTATGATCATCAGGTCACAGATGATTTCTGTTCTGAAACAGAAGCTAGCCAAAGAGTCAGGAAATGAAAAGAAGATATTAACAGCCAATTCTCATTAGAAAGATGATGAGGTAGAGTGCTGTATGGCTAAGATGTAGCATAAATACTTCATTGATTCATAAATTTGGTTGAACATGAAAATAAAAATAAAAAATATCCTTGGACAGTTTTATCATGTTTTGATTTTTACCACGAAGAAGTCCAAAGCTGAACAATCATTTGAATTTTAGTTACGTACTTATTCACAAAGAGGCATCATAACCCATACAGAAAGATCTACAGTTCTCCACCGAATGTGAGCCTCGATGTGACAAGGTGAAAGATTCCGTTGAATTTCAGCAGTAAAGGGCAGATGTCATTGGTAATATATATATATTTATATATGTAAAAGCATGCATACACTTTTACATTTTAATTTTATAGTGATGCCATATGGGCACCATGGTTCTGCATTGTCATTCACAGCTCTCTCCATTAGGTTGTTTCCTCAGCCACGTAGGAGACCATAATCCTCAACATGTTCAGTTCACAACTACATATGAGACAGTTCCAGGATTACAGTGGTAGGAAGGAAATGTGCCAAAGTAACTTATTTCAGTTTTGAAAAAAATTCATTTGGATTTACCAAGTTGGAACTCATGTTCTATTTCAGAAATTCACACACCTTAAGAAATAAAATTTCTCTCTAATTACAGAAATTAAGAAAATCTTTTATTTTTCTTTGATTTTCCTTATCCATATATTTTTAATTGGGCAAGGTTCTGCTTGCTTCTTCATATCAACTTTCCAGCGACAAATAAGTGATGATCTAAACCATGAAAATTGAAACATCCTTTTACATATATTGACAGGTTAGGCTTGGCTGTGATATTCAATAAACTGTGATTGACCATCCTTGTTTTCAACCATGTAACATAAAAGAACTGATTAGAGAATAGAAAGTCCCAGATGCTTACAGTAGATTCTTAAATCTGTATTTAGCTATGGGCTTTTGTTCCAAAAGTGCTGAGCACCTCCAGGTTGCATTAAAGCCACTGTGACAGAAAATAATCAGACAGAGAATAGTTCTGTCTGAAAATGCTTCAAGATGGCAGACACAAATTTAATAGTTACATATGGCAACCATATAAGTACCATCATCAGATCATCAGGTCTCTTTAATATTCAGTTATTATATCTGTTGCAACTAAAATTTTGTATTACTCCTGCTGCATACACAAAAATTTTATTAGTGAGGTTTCTATGGGAGTAGCATCTGAGATATCATTAGTACAAAGAAATAGAAAGAGCAATCTGTCTTAGATCAAAAGCAGATGCCAAATTTGAAGCAACAGTAAGAATATGCTCTAAGGAGAAGAAAGACATTTTAAATATTGTAATTAGTGCCAGTGAAAGCTCATGGAGGGATTTGAATACTCAATTTCACTTTTTATTATTGTCCACTTAGCAACTGTCCTTACAGAGGAAGCCTCTGCAGAGTACCTTACTTTGAATAACTCTGCATTACTGTAAAATTAAACTTGGGATAAGTGAGCAGGACTGTATATCAATGCAGAGTAGCACTTCTCACATGAGAGTCGATAAAATTATGTGGCAAAACTGTATTGCCTAAAAGGCCATCAGGGAAAGTTAATGTTAAAAAATAAATTAATGCTGAAGTATACCCCTTAAGCCAGACAGACTATCCAAGTCAAACACAGCAATAGTTTAGACAAGTCAGAACAAAGCCATTTAAGTTCCAGCGAATCTCTGTTTTTGTTCGTTCACTTTAGGTGACTGCCATTTATAGTTTTATTTTTAAATTATAAAAACACATTTTATATGACATTTATAATCCAGAGCTAGAAAAATACTGTTTTGATTTGAATAGGTCACTCTGAAAATGTAACTAAACTCTTTTAAAATATGCACAGTTTAATATGTTATATAAATTATGCAGGTGGCCTTTTGGGGGGGAAACTTAGAGCAGGCAATAATTGTTTTGGCTGGCATGGTTTGCTTCCAATCTTAGATTTCACTGCCATCATTTAAATGACCGTGTCAGCAAAAGTGTTATCAATTGCATATATATTTTCCATCCATTGGTAGGGTAAACACTCTAAGAGGTAATTAGCATTGGTTACCAAAAGGAATGATTATCATGATTCAATTTAGTTTAAAATACGTATTATGATTTAATTGCACACAGTAAGCTGACATGTATGAGTAGGGCTATTAGGAGTAAACAGGACTCTATAAACGGTGTAAGTGAGGGGGTGGAGAACATCTGTTTTCAGGTTTTCCTTTAATTCTCCTCCGTTGCCTAAAGGCACAAGTAAGAAGGAAAGTGTTACCTTTTAGCCTTTTTTTTTTTTTTTCATATGTTGGGCTAACTGGACTGGCACCTGGACAGATCTTAGTCCCTGGGTGGTTTGCACGGCTGTAGCTGTGTTTTCATTAGCAAGTGGTGTGGGGTGGTAGAAATACATCAGGAAATCCAGACAATGCTTTGGTGCCAAGGACCTGAAGTCAACACTGTACAGGTTTGGTGGCTTTGATTTTGGGCAAGCTCTACAGTCACCTGTGATCAGAATACACCTCTCCTTAGCTAGTGGTGCATTAGGTTCCCTCCTTCCTTTTTTGTTTCATCCAAAAAGAAACCACTGCTCTGCACACTCTAAGATGATATCATGGTGTTAATCAGCATCCAGGACAGGGGATAAAGAGGGGGGTTGCTTCAACTGGTTTGAACTAAAATGCTAATGCACATGCACCCAGATGCTCAAGGGCTATACAGTTTGCCAAAGCAGAGTGGCCCAAAAAATCTATATTTTAGCCATTTCGGCTGCCTGTCAGTCTGCCTCTTCTTACCAGTGACAGTTAAATCACTGCCAGTTATAACCAAATTAAACAAAAGACATTACATTCCTACCTGCATTGTGAATATCCCCAACCAAGTGGAGGACACAGATCTGAAGTCGTGACTTTCCTCAAGCACCAGCTGCCCATTCTTCATCTCTTTCAGAGGCATCCAACCCAAAAAGAAGCACAAGGCACACCACAGGATCTGAGCACACAAATATCTATGCAATAAGGATTCACATATTTCATTGATTCTAGAGAACCTTTCAGACTATAGTGTTTGAGGTTTTGGTGTGTGTTTTGTTGTTGTTGTTGGTTTTGTTTTGTTTAAGTAAAATCTAGGTTTAAAACAGTGATGTGTCTTGAGAAGGAAAAGTCTAAAAAAAAGCTATGATATTTATCTCTGTTAACCTTTCATTCCTTTCTCATCATTATTGGCTTTTGCATCCTCTTTATGTTAGAGCTGATGCTGTATTATATTAAGAAGTGAAAGACAAGATGGGCAAAGCTGTTCTTCAAGCCTGCTTCAGACACTTCTCTTTAATCCATCTGACATGGATTTTCAGTTTGTTCTATACACTTTTTTTAGACAGTTGACAGAATTTGAAGATAGTAATCAGGTTGCATGTGAAAGGCTATCAAAGTGACAGAGATGTCCTTACTGGACTACATGCTCCATTAGCTGGTAAGCTGCTTAGCAGAAAGGGACCTAGGAGGATTGGTCCATAGCTGGCTAAACATGAACCAGCAGTGTGCCCAGGTGGCCAAGAAGGCCAATGGCATCCTGACTTGGATGTCAGAAATAACGTGGCTAGCAGGACAAGGGAAGTGACTTACACCAAGCTCTGGTGAGGCTGCACCTCAAGTACTGTGTTCAGCTTTGGGTCCCTCACTACAAAAAGGACATCGAGGTGCTCGAGCGAGTCCAGAGAAGGGCAACAAAGCTGGTGAAGGATCTGGAACACAAGTCCTGTGAGGAGTGGCTGAAGGAACTGGGGTTGTTCAGCCTGGAGAAAAGAAGTCTCAGGAGAGACCTTATCACGCTCTATAATTACCTTAAAGGAGGCTATAGCAAAGTGGGGATCGGTCCGTTCTCCCAAGCAGCAAGTGATAAGACAAGAGGAAATGGCCTTAAGTTGCACCAGGAGAGGCTTAGATTGGATATTAGGACAAATTTCTTCACTGAAAGAGTTGTGAAATATTAGAACAGGCTGCCTAGGGGAGTAGTTGAGTAAGCATCCCTGGAGGTCTTCAAAAAATGTGTAGACGTAGCTTAGGGACAAGGTTTAGTGGTAGGCTTGGCCATGCTAGGTTAAAGGTTGGACCAGATGATCTCAGAGGTCTTTTCCAACCTAAGCTATTCTGTGATTCTGTGATTCTATGGGGAACCAAATCAGCTCTTCCTTTTGCTATACCTCCAAAAAATACTGCAAAAGGACCTGTGCTCTCCTTTTCCCCATTTAATTTTACATTGCACTGTTAGGCAGATCAGTAAGCCTGTACACAAGGGAATGCATGACTCAAACATCCAGCCTAGCCCTATTGCCAATAAAATAAATTTCCACCCAAAAAATGTTCTTTTTTTCATTTTCCATTTCAATAGTACTTTCACTCAGGCTTCTACATCTCCTTCTTTGTTTGCCTGTCAACATAGTTGGCCTTTTTCCTTATTCTAGTGTCATTATTTTTGTTGTTTCCTTTTTCCTTCATGATATTTCAAGTAATGGTCTGATGAAATTGACAGGTTCCATACTTGTTAAGCAAGGTCCTTATGTTTTTCATCTACCCTAATCTCTTCTCTTGGAGCTAAACCGAAAAAGAGACCTTCCTTTCATCTTCAGGCTTTCCCAGATCTTCCACTGTAAAACATCTGCTTTTATGACATGAATGTATTTTTTTTCTATGGTTTGTATGTTTGGGTTCTTTAGTCACTTCTACATTCAGCATTTCTATGCTCCATTCTATGCTTTGGTGGTGGAGTGGTGGTGCAATGATACAAACTCACTCTTTAAACCCTTCGGGAAAAAAAACTTCAAGCTGCTTTTTGTGCCTACTTATATTTATACACAAGTATATATAGAAAATGAGTAACGATTCTTCTTGAATTTAATTTAGTTTC
This sequence comes from Aythya ferina, assembly GCF_964211825.1. NCBI lineage: Eukaryota > Metazoa > Chordata > Aves > Anseriformes > Anatidae > Aythya > Aythya ferina. The sequence continues at coordinate 76,128,216 of NC_140296.1, forward strand.
TTTAAATAGAAAATGTTGGATTATGTAGAATGATTTTTTTTCTACAGAAGCAATCATAGGGTATTATCTCTTTCTTGAATGCATAGGCCCTATTTTCTGTCTTGCATGCTGTAAATGTTTTTAATTTCCAATGGACTTTGTGTGTGGTATTATTGTCCATTCATACATAGCCGGAGTGATTTCAGTTCTACAAGTCCCGTGCACAAAAAGATCAGGAATAACTTCAGGTTATTACTTCAGTTGGAGGGATACTTCTTTAAAAAAGTTTGTGTTAGAGTTGCTCTGATATTGAGATTTAGTTAAGTACATCATAGTCACAAAATGAAGTGCCTCACGTTTGATTTTAATACTTTTTTTTTTTTTTCTTAATATCAACAATATTTTCATGTGCCACAAGAAAGCTGACATACTTGTTTATCACCTTTCTTCCAGAAAGGACTATACATAATATAGAAAATACCTGAAATTAATTTTTTTCTAAAATCACCTTGGAAGTATTAAAAAAAACATGTCAAAGACCAGAGAATGTGAATTGCCATAATCTTCACACAGCTGCAAGGAAACTTGGAAAAGGCCATATCCACAAAAATATCAGACATAATTAATGTTTTTCACAGTAATACTGATGACATAAGTGCTGAAACCTATTTTATTTCTTGAAGGAAACTTTGTAGGCATTGTCAAAATCTGTCAGCTTCTTAAATAGTGTAATGCACATCTAAATTAAGATTATGGGCACTGATCTTTTAGCTAAGCTTTAGCTAAATAATTTTAGCTAATGTGTTTAAGTTAAATTGTGTAGAGAGAGTAAAAATACTGCTAAAAAGCAAAGCAGTCTATTACAGCAATTCCTGTTCTTCGTGAGCACAAAAATGTTACCAATTTCTTTGCTGGCATGTGATATTTCAATCTCAGTTCCCAGTGCTGAACCTCCTCAGATGACAGAGGGCAGAAGAAATAAGGTATAAAAGGTTTGTTTTGGTTTCTTCAGCTGTGGGAAGAAAACAGTGGGACCCCTGTGGAGAACACAAGACAAGACTCAGGTAAAGGGAGAAACCGAGGTGACAGAGATGGTGGCTGGTACAAAATTATGTGGTTTATAACTGACTGAGGAACTGCAAGAGAATTGGTGAATGACTTGGGTCTCTAAAACAAAATTAAATGTTTAGGATTTCACCAAAAAGACATGAGAAAAACAATGTGAGTTCTGATAAATTATTTAAGATTCATGCAGACTAATACATAGGGGGTAGGGGAAAAACCCTAAGTGCAACCATGGGCACTAAGTTAGCTACTACCATTGTAGGAGAGAGCTCTTGGACTGGGTTTTGTACAAATAAATGAGCTGCCAACCACAGCAAGGAGCAGCTGCCCCTTGGGGCCAGGGAGACAGAAGCCCAGGATCATCCCAGCACAGGCTGTGCCCTCTCTGAGGGGCAGTGCCCCAGGGCCTGCATAGGGCAGGCAGTGACAGGTGATGGTGACAGGGTCCTCAACAGCCTGGGTCCTACTGACAGGGCCCTTAACTAGCTATGAGTTGGGGCCAGGGGCAGAAAAGGGCAAAGTGAGCTGGGCTGGGCCCTGTTGTGGCCTTGCTGAGGTGGGGGCTGACAGCCATGGGTGCTGGTGTGGGCTCCTGGACCACGGGCTGGTTGACGGATCCTGTGAGCCTGAGTAGCGGCAGGCAGGGCTGGGGGAGCCTTCAGATCACTGACATCAGGTCAGTGATTAAAAAACAAATAAGTTTTGAAACAATAGCACTCTGAAACAATAACAAGATTAACAAATAACTCGGAAACAATAGCAAGATTAGCTCTTCAGCATGGAAAATAGATGACTGGAAATTAAATTTATAGTGACTGAGGTCTATAAAATCAGAAAATTATAGAATTCAAAGAACAAGAACCAGTGGAAAGCTGATGACTCACTAGGCAACAAGGTAAGAAAAAGAAGGAAGGAAGGAAGGAAGGAAGGAAGGAAGGAAGGAAGGAAGGAAGGAAGGAAGGAAGGAAGGAAGGAAGGAAGGAAGGAAGGAAGGAAGGAAGGAAGGAAGGAAGGAAGGAAGGAAAGAAAGAAAGAAAGAAAGAAAGAAAGAAAGAAAGAAAGAAAGAAAGAAAGAAAGAAAGAAAGAAAGAAAGAAAGAAAGAAAGAAAGAAGAAAGAAAGAAAGGAAGGAAGGAAGGAAGGAAGGAAGGAAGGAAGGAAGGAAGGAAGGAAGGAAGGAAGGAAGGAAGGAAGGAAGGAAGGAAGGAAGGAAGGAAGGAAGGAAGGAAGGAAGGAAGGAAGGAAGAAGGAAGGAAGAAAGGAGGAAGGAAGGAAGGAAGGAAGGAAGGAAGGAAGGAAGGAAGGAAGGAAGGAAGGAAGGAAGGAAGGAAGGAAGGAAGGAAGGAAGGAAGGAAGGAAGGAAGGAAGAAGAAAGAAAGGAGGAAGGAAGGAAGGAAGGAAGGAAGGAAGGAAGGAAGGAAGGAAGGAAGGAAGGAAGGAAGGAAGGAAGGAAGGAAGGAAGGAAGGAAGGAAGGAAGGAAGGAAGGAAGGAAAGAAGGAAGGAGGGAGGGAGGGAGGGAGGGAAGGAAGGAAGGAAGGAAGGAAGGAAGGAAGGAAGGAAGGAAGGAAGGAAGGAAGGAAGGAAGGAAGGAAGGAAGGAAGGAAGGAAGGAAGGAAGGAAGGAAGAGAACTGCATATTCACAATGTGTAGAGAGAACTCTGTGGAAATCATTGCCACAGGATATTTGAAAAGATAATAAAAAAGTGTCTTTCTAAAAAGGACTGGGCAAATTAACAATGGATAGGTGGATAGGGTCACCAAGGCTCTACTGAGCATGAGGTTTAGTCTTTGCCTGAAGTCCGTAGACTATCACCTTCTGGACAGTTTATGTCTATCATTCCCAACATAGGATTAAATGAGTGGACACCTTCAGGGAAAAGGTTAGTTTAGTTCAGCATGACAACTTTTATTTCCTTACACTTATTTAGTGAATGGCAATTTAGATGCTTCTCTTTGATCTCATTTTTCACCAGTGTCTCAAGTTTTCAGCACTCAGACAAGTGGGTGCTCAAGACAGTTCCATGTCCCATGAGAGGCTCAAGAAGAAATATCAGGCAGTATTCCGTGTGTATCAATCAGAAAGGTCTGGCACAGAAGAAATGTCAGCATAAACATGATTAAAAGTTGCTCAGTGTCCCATCTTGCTCAGTTGCTCAGCAAGGTGTTGGTTTTCTGACATCTCTTCCTATAGCATTATTCAGAAAGATATGTATGTATGTGTGTGTAGTCATAGGTAATGACCACGACATAGAGTACCACTGGAGTCCTTTGCACATTTTTCTAGATAATCCATCTGCAAACAAATACTCCCAGTATGTTAAATTACCCCCAGTAAATAAGCCTATCTCAGCCAAGTGGCAATGCTTGCATTCTGAATATCTGACTGAATTCATGCTGTCTAACACCTATTATGTACAGCATTACTCTCAAGTCAAAGTAACATGCCAACATATTAATTATTCATCTTGTTCATCCTTCCCTCAAGCAATGTTATAATGAAAGCCCCAGGCAAACCCTGGCTTTCTGAACATGGAATACCTTACCTTATTTACCACATTTTTGTAGTGTTCAAAAACTGAGGGCCAAAAAAAAAGAAAAAAAAAAAAAGGTTTTATTTTATTTTGTCTTTCTCCTCAGTCATCTTTTCTCTTTTTATTGTCAGATTCAGGCTGGATGAAGTTCTTTTACACGTCTTTCTGCAAAGGCAGGGAAGAGATACAATCTGCAAACCTTTTCTCTTCTGGTTTCTTGAGGACTTTTGCCTCCTGAAATGTTTGGCTTTTGCAACCGCATTTACAAACAGCCATCCCTCCTACAAGCCAGAAGCCTCTGCAGATTGTGGTATTGTACAAAGCAGCAATCCAGACGATGCACAGACTGTCCATGACCTGTCCATGACCCATTCCTGCACCCCACAACATCAGTCCCATAGCCTTTCCTACATGAGAGTACATCAGTGCAGTAGAATTTCACTCCCTCCTTACTTGCCCCTCTCCACTCATGAAGCAGGGAAATATGATCTGAGCAATGAGATACTTGTCAGACAGTCAAGATGCCTGTACTTTCCCGTGGGCTCATACCCAAAGAAGTTGGCACCACTGAAAAATTTGTCGTTCTTGTGCCTCTATTTCTTCCTCAAAAAATGACAGATACAGTGAAATTTGTGTGTATGTAGAAAGAGTAGAAAAAGTTTAGGTTCAGAGATAAGCTATGATATATTTGATCTGTCAGGTGTTAAAGTAGCAGTAGCCATGAGCAATGTTGTTTGGTTTGCTGCTGTCATTCCTGCTTTTATCTTTCTTGGAGATGCTTGATTATTTTTTCATATTCTTTTCCTTTTAACACACTTTTTCCTTTAGTAATTTTGTATCTTTTTTCCTCTTAGGTTGGTTTAGTTATACAAGAGAATCTGGAAAATATGATGCTGTACATAGATCCTGCAAATTATTCATTCTATCTCATTTGGCCTTTATTTCCAGTAGGGCTCCAATCACCATTACCATTTTCTTTGCAAGCAATTTAATGGATGAGCTGCTTTTCATAAGGGCCTGAATTGTCTGCAAAGTTCTTAAATTAATTCCCTATTGCCCTACTATTTCGGCTATATGTGCAATGTAAACAAATAGGTTTATTTGCATCATTTGGAGGATGGAGGAGAAATGTGTATAGAGTGTGCAGGGAGGTGCCATTTCACTTTTTAAAGTAATTTTTTTTCTGCAGGTACAAGGAGAAGAAAATTGAATGTGAGGTACTACTCTGGACCCTGCATGAGAGGAGAGCAATTTCCAGCCCTATCCTTCAGTTCTGAGTTTAGCAGAAAGGAATTTAAGCACATGATTTGAGGCAACTGCGTAAAATGCAATGTAACTTGCTGCACAGAGTTTTGGTTCAAAATTCAAGCCTACAGTACATCTGCCCAGTAAGTGCAGAGGAATTTCTTCATGAGCCCTGAGACAGAGCAAAATTAATTTTTTCTTAGTCATCTAGAGCAGCACCTTGCAGTGCTGCTCTATCAAAGACACTGCTCCTCTGGCTAGTACTGTTTCCAGTTGTCCCTGGTGGGTCCTTCATTATCCCCTTTCCTTGCATACTGATATGCAACAAGTCATTCTGACTTTGTCCCATAGAATGGAAAAAGTTCACAGCCCTCTTCTTGGAGTTTCCAAACACTTCCACAGCACACACCATGATATGAGTCTGCTCTCCATGCCATGGCCAAGATTTTAAAGATGACCTTTCAGCACTGAGTAACAGTTCTCTGTGTGACTGGGTATAGTAATTCCAGTCAAGTGACAGTGGTGAAAAGAAAGTATTCTTTCTGTGTTCTATCATATATAATGAAATGAAGCATAACTTTTACATATGTCACAGTTGCTGTATAAAGTGTACATAAACAAATGAGCTTTGTTCATATTGTTTAAGCAATCTTACTCCATTAATGTTAGTCCCTTTAAAAATATATACACATGCACTAGAACAACATTTTCTAAATGTCACAGCAGCACTGCTTCTTATGAAAAATGATGTATGTAAAGGGAATAGTGGGGAGGAAGCTGACAACTCATTACTCTTGAACCATAAAATAAAAAATAAAAATAAATAAATAAATAAATAAATAAAAGAACACCACATTCCTTGAGTATATAAGGTATTTCAAAAATAAAAATAGAATGGTTCATGTTTTATGTGACTGTCCTTGAGTCAGAGTGAGCAGAGACAAGATTCCTGAATTCAGCTGAAGTATAAAATCCTGTAATGCTCTCAAATGGAGCAACTCCACTGTCTACTGGCATCCCATGGATGGAAAGGGGATGGACAAGGGAAGATTGGAGAGTATTAACTCCGGTTTAGACTTTTTTACACACAGACATTTTTGTGTATGCCTTCCATTTAGAGGAAAGAACTCTAAAATCACCTTTGACATCTTACCCATGAAGGACCCCCTTTATTTAGGATGCCCTAAATCCATAAATGGGCGTTCATTCCGTTAATTATTATGCAAGGCAGCAGCACTGGCTCTCTGTGGCTGTACTCTTCCACAACGAGATGGGATCCACAGTTTTTGCATAATTGAAGTAACTTAACTTGCTTTATATTAAAGGGAAACAGACTCCATCTCATACACAAGCAAAATACATTCTTGAACTCATGAGAAGGAAAGAGCGACAGTCACTTTTTTGTTGTCTATTCTTGTTGGTCAGTCATAAGTAGAGCCAAAAATTATTTCACTGACCCTACAGGACAGTCAAGATCCATGTCTTGAAGCACACTGCACTGAAGATCCTGGTGAGTATCTCATCATAAAAGATGTGAAAGTCTGAATAAAATTTTGAAGAAAAAGTATCTTGACAGGCATGTCTTCCCTCTGAAGGTGCATGTCCAAGAACAAAGTCAGAAAAATGTTATTACTAGACAGCAGCTGAGAAAAGCCTTAATGAAGTTGAGAGCTTTTCAAACTCATTGCAGGTGACATATTAGATCCCATACTATTAACAGAGACAGAATAATTTTATTTGAATTTCCTTTCCAAATGTCCTGAACTGCTCCAATTAGCCAACTAGAAAACTAAGATGGTCCTTGATACTTGTCCTTGATACTCAGTCCTTGATACTGAGATTTCTTTTTTTAAGTACACATACCCACATGTACATGTTAAGAAATCACAGTTAACAAAACCCAGTTTTGAACTGCACTGCTCTGTGAGAAAGCTGCCTGGCTGTGGTGATAATCTCTGTCATACACACCAGTGTAGACTAGGACTTCCCCATTTAGGTCCCTGTCTTGTGAGGAGATGGATAATTTTTCTTTTTACAGCCGTTCTGTTTTATTCATAAACCAAACACATCTCTGTGGTATTTGATTACCTGAATATCATTTCTCCACAACTGGACAGCAGCCAGATTACCATTCCCCTCTGAGAAAATAACTTAAGTTTTAATGAAAAATCCACATTACAACAGGAGCCAAAAAAAAAAGTCAAACCTAATAGAAAAGACTTTCTATTCAAACAGAAACCCACAAAGGAAGCAGCCATTTTCATTTTGAACTTTCAGTTTCTTAAAGAAAATGATCAAAATTCTCTTTGGTTTTGTGTCATGAGACCATTTGTGGAAATAAAAATAAAGGGCATTTAAAGATAATATAGGGTCAAATGTTAATTATATTATATTAATTATAATATATTAATTATAATATAAAGTAAATATTATATATATAATAAATATATAAATATAATATATATATTATATAATATATATATAAATATATATAAAAATATATATAAATTAAATATAATTATAATTATATTATATTAATTTCAAGTGATATCGTAAATGGTAAAATATCATATTTCTATTCCATCACATCTCTATAAGAAGTAATAAAGAACACATATTTATCTGTGTGCTTTAGTGTCTGTGTGTTTATATCTTCATTCTGTTTTGGTTGCTTTTAAAAACTCAAGGGCTTTTCCATTTCGGTTTCTCTTTCACATTAAAGCTCAATTAATGCTACATCTTTGTAATATTTTTACTACTGAAGTGAAGGTAGTTACTGTCACTTAGCTTTACTTCTAAATAAGAACTGTCTGATACTGTTTTATTGTTGTTTGTTTGTTTTGTTTTCAGAATATAAACTGTGTTTGCACCTTCAGCAGTGCACCCTATCTCTAGTAATTTGGGTGGGGTCAGCCATCAACACACTTCCTATAAGCCACAGAGTGGAACGGTGAGAGATATGGATTTCAGTAACTGCCTATTTTATAAGCTGGTTGATCCTGGATTTTACTACAGTACATTTTACAGCTGGCTGATAGCTCTTGGTTTAATAGGGTTACTTCTGGAAAAATATTTTCTATTAGCTGCTTACAAGATGTCATCTGTGGTTAAATAGCAGGCACATAACACAAGTAACATAAAGAGCATACTATGTGAAGTACTACTCATTTCAAAGTTTAATAAAGTTTAGCTACAGAGAAAGAGAGCAACACCAAGAAGAAAGATCTGCAGAGAAAAGCAGTTCATTTTATTCAGAGTAAGACTTTAATGAATCAAAATTGTGTTGTAAATCTAGGAGGTTTAGCAAAGAACAATGCTGTTTGAAAAGGAGCTAGGATGTTGAATTATGTGATACACATAATTCTAAGACATATCAAACATGGAACACTGAGGTTGGTTGACTGAGGTTTTTTTTGCTTTGTTGAGTTTTGCTTTGTCCTGGGTGTTTAGTTCTTTGTTTTGTTTTAATTCCCCTAGTAACCAAAGTGTTGTCTTGGTTACAATGACACACATGCTTGGTACTCTACTATGGGAATTTTCAAATATGAACAGCTATCACATTGCAGCAGTGGGATGGTGAAACAAAGATGTAGGAGAAGATAGCTCAGCAGCTGCCTTCTGCTTGTGAAGCGCTTACATCTGGAGATAGAGCAGTTTTACATAATAACTTCAGATTCACCATCCTCTGTCTTTGCCACACTATTTTCAGGTGTGACAGATTTTATATGTTATGCCTCTGTTGCTAGGGGAATTCTTTCATTCTTCCTTTTTCTTTTTAACATATAAGCCCATCTCAGGCCTATTATTGCTTAAAGCGGTGAGATGGTGCATGATAAAGCAGAAAAATAAAACTGTTATTTTTAAGCTCTCAGTTCAGAGAAAGTTGCCTCCTTGAATAAGATTATCTTCTCTATGATCTTTAGAAAACACATTTATAGTAAAATGCCTATGTTTTAAATTTTATGTAGCCTCATCACTTTTCTCCTATATCTTCCAGTTCTCTAGACGATACTTATCTCACAGCAGTTGCTGAGATTTCCCGCTGCATTCAATTTCTGGAGGGTACTGGGAGGAAGATTGTGTTTATGCTTCCAAAGCTGTGGGTTATAGTGGTAGGTTTCCTAAATGTCTCCATTGTCAGTCTTGTTATCAACACTGGCTTCTAGAAACTCCTTATCATTCATACTGCTTCTGCAGAAAACATACATCACCTTTTCCCTCTCCTGACCTCCTGCAATGTGGAAAAGTCCCTTTGCTTTCTGTGCCTTTAAACAATGCCTTTCCCCAAAATGAACAAAACTCTATATTTCCTACATGGAAATCTGTCTTTGTGCCTAATGAGATACTATGTCAAGCACAACGGCATCTCGGCAGGATAATCAAGTCAGAGGCCAAAACATCACAAATTTTGTGGACTTATATTCAGTTCTATTTCCAGTACTGAATTTTTATTTGTAGAGACATAAAAAGACAAATTTTATCATTTCTTGTCATGTAATGAGAAAAATGCTTTCTGTACCTGGGACATGGAACATACCAGTCATCTGCTAATAATGCTTGTTTTAAAATATTGCATGGAATTCTGCTTGGGTAGTTGTCTTTATAAGACACATGAATTCTTAAATATCTTCTTTCAATTTCCCTTTTTGAAAGCAACATTTTTCCACTTAAATTGGACATTAGTTTAAATGAGGAAAAGAGAGAAGGATCTAACTCAATAACAGTTGTTGTGTGTGTTTTTTTTTTAATCTTTTCTATTGAATCAAAACTTAATCTTTCTGCATCCCCTGCCTATCAAATTTATCTGTTTAGTTACAGAATCAAAATACTCTAACCATTTCTGTTTCTGATAACACATAAAACATTATCATATGGAAATGATAAATTATTTTTTGCAAAGGCTTACATTTTTCACATGTATTAGTTGTCTTTTCTAGATTGTATTTCTAAAAGTATAGTCACACCCACCAATATTATTTTATATCTCTCTGTTATATCACACTTACTGTCACTGACACATCTAATGCATGTTTGCTCTCTAGGTTCACAAATGGATGGGAATACAGTAGGGTCTATTCTTTGCTCATTGTTCCTATTTTCTATGGGAAATAACAATACTGTGGTCCTGCATCAGCTCCAACATTCCTTATTGTGTAGATCATCTCAAAGCACCATCATAAAGTTAGTAAAGGACAACTACTAGTATAAAACATCTGGAGAGAAAACAAACACCAAGAACAAAACAGAAAATTAAGTGCTTCTATGAGAATGAGAGCTACTGCATCACACTCCTCTGACATGCATTGTGGTTTAACACAAGTAAGTAGCCAAGCACCACACAGTTTCTTGCTCACTCCCCCTCCTCAACAGGACAGGAGAGAAAACATGATGAAAAAATTTCACGGTTTGAGATAAGGACAGGGAGACCACTCACCAGTTATGATTACAGGTGAAACAGATTCCGCATAGGGAAGATTAATTTATTACCAACTACTTACAGACTAGAGCAATGAGAACTAAATGCAAACTAAAATCACCTTCTCTCCTCATCCACCCTCTTCTACATCCTCCCCCAAAGCGGTGCAGGGGAATTGGGAATGGGGGCTGTGGTCAGTCCTGAACACTGCCTCTGCTGCTCCTTCATGGTTGTTCTCTGCCCCTGCTCCACGTGGGGTCCCTCCCACGCAATGCCATCCTTCCTGAACTGAAACTGCAAGGGCTGCCCACAGGCAGCAGCTCTTCAAGCACTGCTCCCACACGGCTCCATACCACGGGGTCCATCCATCCCCCAGGAGCAAACTGCTCCAGCACGGGTCCCCCACGGGTGGGCGGCAGCTCCCCCCAGACCCCTGCTCCTGCGTGGGCTCCTCTCCACGGGCTGCAGCTCCGGCCCGGGGTCTGCTCCTGCGGGGGCTCTCCATGGGCCGCAGCCTCCTCCAGGCCACATCCACCTGCTCCACCAGGGGCTCCTCCACCCATGGGGGGGCTGCAGCGTGGAGATCTGCTCCATGTGGAACCCATGGGCTGCAGAGGGACAGCCTGCTCCACCAGGGGCCTCTCCACAGGCTGCAGGGGAACTGCTGCTGCCTGCCTGGAGCACCTCCTGCCCTCCTGCTGCACTGACCTCGGGGGCTGCAGGGCTGGATCTCACTCCTTGCTTTCACAGCTCCTGTTGCCCACCATTGTTTTCCCTTTCTTAAATCTGCTCTCCCAGAGGCTCCACGGGGGCTCCTCCATGGGCTGCAGCATGGAGATCTGCTCCATGTGGGACCCATGGGCTGCAGGGGGACAGGGAACTGCTGCTGCTTACCTGGAGCACCTCCTGCCCTTCTGCTGCACTCGCCTTGGGGTCTGCAGGGATGGTTTTCACTCCTCTCTCTCCCAGCTTCTGTTGTGCAGCAGGTTTTTTTCCCTTTCTTCAATCTACTCTCCCAGAGGCCTGCCAGTGTCACTCCCTGGCCCGACTGGCCAGCAGCAGGTCTCTTTTGGAGCTGGCTGGACCTGGCTCTGGTCTGACATGGGGCAGCTGCTGGCCTCACTGAGGCCAACCTTTCAGCACCCGCAATGTCTAAACCTTGCTGCATAAACCCAATGCACCATGTTCTGTAACATGTGCCTTGGGATTTTCTATGTGTGCTCATTTGAACATACATCATTTTGGTAAGATATCAGCTGAGTAGCTAATACAGTCCATGAGTAAGAAATTCCTTTATGGTTCTTCACTCACTAAGTTATACCTTGGAGCATGTGTATTTACCCATTCCTGGACATATGGCATTATATTTGATCATGGAGATATCCAGCTGTTGTTTTTTGTTTGTTTGTTTTTTAATATATAATAAAATGCCTGGATTATTTTTTTTCCTCTGATCTTCTGTAGTAGTAACTTTTATATACTGACAGCCATTCAGGGTTTTGAAAGCCCTTAATCATTACTGTAAAGGTGAGTCTCTGGAAAATCAAGTTACTTTGAATATTGCCTCCCTGTGAATGACAAGGTTATAAAACCCACTATTGTTGATGTATTAGTCATGTTCTTGAAAAACAGTTGATGATGCATATTAATGCATCTAAGCTAGAAAGTAAATCTTCTACATTATTAAAACAGCAGTACATATATTTATGGATTACTACAACAGTCCATAGAGACAAAAAAGTAACATAGTTAAGAAGGAAAGAACAAAATAACAAGGCTGTATCATGAGGTTTTATGTATTATTATCTCTGTCTCAAAGAACTAGCATGTCATGTATGATTTAAACTTTGGTCATAAACAAGTGATATAAGCTGTCTTTAAACATAAGAGAAATAGAGCTATTACGTTCCTAAAATGGAGCACAAGAAAGTGGTTTTCTTTGCTTTTTTTCCCCTCTTTACACAGAATCTCACCACAAGGACAAAATTGCCTTTTCTCTCATGTAAGCAAGTCTGTAATTCTGTTTGCATCAGTAGATAATAAATTAACTTAATTATAGATAGAGGAAATCACACATTGGCTTTCTAGAACTTTTTCAGTAAATTTTCTCCTTAAAATTAAATTAAATTAACAAATCAAAACAAACAAACAAAAACTGTGGGACAGTTTTTCCATTGAAACATTTAGAGTCAGAAAATCTTGACCAAAATGTTCTCTTTATACCTGTCTAAGAGAACTCCAAATGTCCATGGTTATTAAACATCCTCATATTTAATATGAAGAATGAAGTCATCTTATGTTCTCTTATTCTTATTAAATACTGCCTTGTTCCATTAAAAGACTGTCTAGCCTGGCAAATGGAAGGTAGGTGTGAAATATCTGTATTATGTGCCTTACTTTCTCTTGAAAGTGCTACTACATATGAGGGTGACAGAGCACTGGCACAGGTTGCCCAAAAGGGTTGTGAATTATCTCCTTCTCTGGAGATAATTCAAAACCCACCTCGATGCCATCCTGTGCAGTGTGCTCTGCGATCCTGCTCGGCAGGGGCGTTGGACTAGGTGATCTCCAGAGGTCCCTTCCATGCTTGGCCGTTCTGTGATTTTGTGATACTACATTTTAAGAAAATGAGAATTTGTATAAAATTCTGAGCTGTTCCACATTTACAGACTTCAGAGATTGCAGAAAAACAGTGTAATTCACCTATGAATTTACTATGTTAGTGACAAAGAACATGTTATAATGGGCTTCCTGCATCATTTTAAAGAATGAAAAGCACATAATGAGTACTTATATTCTCAGTTCAGTTACACTGTTCCCATATGGCTAATACAAAATGTTATTAACAAAGTTTGTGGCAGAGACTCTAACTGCAGGAAGATGGAAAACATAGGTTGTTTGCACTGGAAAAATGTTCCCAATGTAACCAACTTCTTTGCAGCTTCTACAATTTTAGCACTTGAGGTACTAAATTTTGTAGACTCCTGAGTTGTGGTAGATTCAGTTTTAAAAATCAAGTTCGTATTCAATCTCCTATAGATGTTAGAAGAACCTTGTTCTAAGTAATTCATTTCTTGTGTCAACATCAAGTTTCTATTTTTATGTTCTAATGTACTTTGAAATACCTTGTCAGATTACCATGAAACTCATTCAGAAGAGTCATCAAACTGAATTCTCATGAATTGAGTCAAACCAGATGAAATAAGACAATAAGTCATGTTTATTTACATGAAGAAAAGATGCTCCCAGTTTTGCATTAAGCTCTCTTTGGGATGATCCTGGAAGAATGAAGAACACCTTGGACACAAGCAATATGCTGCCACAGAAAGTAGCACAATAGATGGGTTGGCTTTAGCAGCTGATTATATTGCTTGTCATCCACTGTTCAAGTTGTCCACTAGGACAACATGTTGAAAAGCATCCCTGAATGCTTAAAAGCAAGTGCAACACCTCAGCAACCTCTACAAGCTTTTGTCTTACAGAAGTGCAGGAGCAGTATTTTGGGAAGTTGGAAGAAAGCAAGCATATTGTGAGAATTTTTAAAATATTTTGGTTTTCTGAGAACAGAAATGTGTGGGTTGAAAGATAAAAAAAAAAAATATATATTACTTGCTGTTATCCTATATCTAAGAATACCTAAAGTCTTTAATAATAGATGGGAAAATGTACAATCCAGTTTGTGTAGCTCATATAAAAGGTCTTATGTTAATGCTTTTCTAATCATAGTCACTCAGAACACTTATGGTCCATACATCATTTTGTTGATATAGTGAATTTTTACACAGCATTAGCCAGGACAGGAGGTTGGGAAATACGTTGAGTACTATATCCCATACCATCCTTTTTCATATAAGGATTAAATGTGTTAGTTAAACCTGCTGTTCTCACTTCCTAACATGATTAAATTTCTTAAGATTATCCAAGCCACATTTCTCCTAGATCAAGGTATGTGACTTATCAATGCTTGCTGCTATTTTTTAAGTTGTCTGTATTAGTTCTTGCTCTCTGACTAGAAATTTAGAAAACAGTTGCACCTAGCATGTGAAGTTTACACATAACAGCACATGCAGTGTCTGCTAAGTGCACAGACTGATCGCATTTACTGATTTGTCTCTCTTCCACTCATGATAACCCCCATTATTCACAGTATTGTCTGTGTCCTATTGCATTCTCTTCAATGCTGATGATTCTAACATCCAAATCAAATGTATTTTTCAACAGGATTTTTTTTCAGGAAAATTATTTTCCCATTCAATCTCTATTCTCTCTTTGTTGCCTTGTATCCTAATGCATAAGCACTTGTAAAGCTTACTAAAGAATAGCTAAGGCATAGTTAAAGCAGAAGCTTGATCTGAAAAGTCTTGTTATTCTGCATTCCTCCATTTTATAAGTAACAAATGCTTTTGACCCACATACAAACTTTCAGGCTAGCAAAATTCACCATTTGTGTGACTAAATATGAATTACCAATATTCATGATATAGAAGGGAAGAGGAACAAATTGGATCAGTGGAAAAAAAAAAAAAAAAAAAAAAAAAAAAAACAGTTTTCTCTGAAAAACATGTTGGATATGTTACAATACGAGTCACAAAACATGACTTGGGAAGAATGGTACGTAAATTGGCAATTAATTCAAAATTATTATACCATGATGAAGTCAATTTTAGAAATCAATCATCTTGGGTCTCTGTGGTTAATTTGTGAAGTTATATAAGTCTAAATGAATTATTAATATGAGGAAACAAAGTGGGTCAGAGAGATTATAAAAATAATAATACAGAGAAGGAAGGTAAAAATTAAAAATGGATGAATGAAGATATCTTCATTTATGAAGATATCTTCCATATGAAGATGTCCCAAAGCAGAAAAAAAATGATAAATGAGGTATGTCGATTGTATTAAAATATCCCACAGAAGAAATGTTTATCCAGTTTACTATATTCTGAGAAGGAAGCCTTGCCATAAGTAAGTCTTCATTTTCTTGAAAGGGAGAATTATATTCTGTATATAGTGATGTTAGAACCAAAGCAACCAGGCTCTGAGACAGGTCTCCTTTCATTGGTTTACAGTTTATTTTGAATGTATATTGTATTTATTTTGTACATGTATTTACTTTGAATATATATATTTGAATAACGATGATCACATTCAAAATATATATACATATTTCTGAAGTTCATCTGTACTTAGTGGATGGAGTCTTAGCTGATGAAGTGATACTGGAGTTCAGAGTTTAGCTAATGCAGTCATATTTAGTGTTTTAGCCTGAAATAAATCCTCTTGTGACATGACCAGAGTATAATAGAGAATTTTTCTTGCTTTCTAGAACTTTGCACTATCCATCAGATTATTAATTTACTGAGCAGAGTCTTGCTGGGTTCATAGCTTTCCAATAATTTCTACATTGGATTTGGTTCACCTGAATTTAGTTCTGAAAGTGTCATCCTGCTTGGTTTATACTTCATATGACTATTGTAAAATTCAGTCCTGTGAAAAAAAAAAAAAGGTAGCACCATAAAATAATGCATTTCATGTTTGTTTCTGTCTTTGCAACTTTGATTTATGAAAATATCGACATACAACTTTGTTGCAGTACCCTGATAAATCAGCATTCTGATAATAAGTTAGATTATTTCTTTCTGCATCCAACTGTTACCTTTCAATCATGTCCACTGCACAAGCTTTTCTTTATAAAGTCTTTCAGGTGTAGGGCCAATCAATGCACCTTCAGGAAATAACTCTGTTCAGTGCATAAGTACAGTCTGACTCATTCTTGCAAAGTACCTCTAGGGCGAATAGCAGTAAATATCACAAAACTGTTTTTAAGCTTGCTGCTCTAATTTCTATGGGAAAAAAAAAAAAAAAAAAAAAGACATACACTTGACTAAAATTTCTGAGTCATAACTACTGAAATAAGTTTCCACTGTTATCTACTGCTGTTAGCTCTCACTCTATGTTCCTCCCATTTTTCTCTGGGTAGGAGTAGATTATTGTACAGGTATTTACTAAAGTAATGGGGTGGAAAACTGGCAGCCCATTTAAGGTAGCAGAGTAAATATCTCCTAGTGGTATCTTTGTGGATTGCCCTGTATGCTTTTTTTTTTTTTCTTTTTTCCCCATGTGAAGTTAATGTAGAATAATGAATACTAAAGAATTGCAGAGGAAATAAAAGAGTTTCTCTCTTTTGACAGGCAACCCAAGAGGTCAGTAAGTACTTTGCAAATTATCTATGAACTTTATCTACCCTTCAATAAAAGAAACTACATTGGTATGGTCACTTATTATGAAATTTTATGTTTCCATGAAATTACAAAAGAAAAAAAGTAAGGATAAATATACCGTTAGATTTGAATAGTTGTATTTTCTGCCTTGTTCTTTATAATAGCTTGTTTCAAATGCTAGATTTTACTCTTTCACTGATTTCAAAAAAGAAACCTGGAAAGAATTAAAAGGATTTACATAAATTTAAAATATGACTAACAGGTACACTTCATAAGTTATTTAAATGCTCTCAGTGTGTGTTAAACGTAAATGTGTTGCTTTGTACTCCCAGAGAATCAACTGCATTTGACATTTTATAAGGGCTTTGTTAGAATCCAGTCAAGCAATTCAGTATTCAAATTAAATTATAGTTAGTGTAAGATTACATGAACTTTTCAGATATCCTTTTCCACAAAGTTTGCAACATTTATGTGATTCTCAAGTTCAGGTTTCTATAATCATCCTAGTACCAAGATGACATTAGTAAGGACATTCTCCTATTGTTGACTATGCTTGTGTGTGCACTGCAATTTCTGTTTCTGTGTCTATTTTATGGGAATATAGAAAAGGAAAAGATCATGTATGCAGCACAACCCTCATTATATGCAGAACGTAGTAGCATCATAATAAGGATTTATCAACAGGAGTTTCATTGGATATTACAAGTGAAAAAAGTAGTGAAACAAGAAAATCTTTTCTAATTTATATTCCATATATGTCAAGCATGCATCCTAGAAATCCTATAGACATATAAAGTATGTATTGTTTCCACCACAATCAGCCAGTCTACTTTCCATGTAATACGTACCAGCTGACTAGTAGTGCTACTGAATTGTTGTACCCAATCATGATATCCACTGCTCAGAAAAGATGCAAAAACAGTGAAGGGGCATCACAGGGACACAACAGGGAACACGCCTTAAAGGAAATACATATATAATAATATTTTTTTTTAATATTAACTGTGACAGTCAGCAAATACCTACTTTGGGAACTGAACTTCATTAATCTGCCTTTTATTTTTAGCAATGAAAATGAAAGTGATTCCCAGCTTTGGAAAACTCATCTTCAGCAACAGTATTTCTTATCTCTAGACTAGATTTTTAATTTTCTTATTTTGAATATAAACTAATTCAAAATCTGTCATGTGTGTTATAGATTCAATGATTGCAATGGTCACATTTACGATCTTTGCCCAGTGTTTTTTTCTCTAAACTGCAGTCATGGGAGGTCTTAGTGAGTACTGTTTGGTTTATGAAGTGAAAATGTATCCCTTGAGGTAAAGCATGTAGTCATTAAAATGTCTGAGAAAGCCCTGCCACAATGAGACATCAATCACATTCCTCCAGCCCCTTCCTCTGGACACTGGTGGGATGAAGGAAACATTTACTTATGGTGGTCAAGATTCAGGCACACTGAGCCTGACCAGAACTTTTAGCATTTCTACATTTATTTATGAAGATTACACTAATCTAGAATGCCTACAATACGACACACTATATACACACATACAGGCAGTAAGTTGCAAGTGAAAACAGCTTAACTTCTTAGTAAGAATAAAAATGCTCCTTTGTACACTAGGGTAGTCCTATGTACACATTCTATCATATACATATTCATATCTATCATATCTATCATATCTACATATGAATACATATTTATTCATATACTCTCTATATAAAATGTTCTCTGAACTCAGTCCTTCTTCAGTAAACCATCTCTTCACTTTAAATCTAGAGAATGTAATAACAGATTCTTTTAATCACAAGAGTAATTTCACCTTGGAATAAGAAAAAGCTGTGGTAAGAGGCTTTTCCCACTTTTTTTGGTAAGCAAAATATATTCCTTGGAACTCAACAATTGATTAAATGCCCATCACTGTTTATGGTACTTTGTTAGATGGACTTTCAATCAATACAGCAATGTCCCTTTCACCTGTACTGTCACAAAAATGTGGCTTCTGTTTCTAAATGTAACCTTGAACAATGAAGTGAGTATGGGAAACAGCAAGGCTTCTATAAGGGTAATTTGGGATTGAAAGCTTATAAGGCAACAGCATAGCACAAACAGGCTCTAGGCAGACCTGCTCTGGCATCATGCCTGCTCTCACATCTTGTAAATTTGCTTTGACAGAATTGCCAGTCAATTACAGAACACTGAAGACGATAATTCAGGGAAAAATATTCTGAGAAGCAGCATTCATTGGTGCCATCTGAACTCATTTGTCTCAAAAAGAAAGAACCAAGGCTGGTGTGAAGCACCTCATTCCATCTCATGCTCTACGGAAATATACAACTCATCTGGCTCACATTGAGACTCTCTCAGACTGAACTTAACTGCTGTCTGTCGTTTAGGATAATTTTCTAAGGATGCTAAATACATATTTCTTCTCCTTTTCCCCCCTCTTCACTTCCTTAAATGTGAGTATAACATTGCTCAGCAATTTAAATACTCACCAGGCAGAGGTTTTCTTTGGCTGGGATCTTAGAAATCATGATTGAAAATACAGAGAAAACATGCCTGAAGAGAAAATTCAACCCAACACCAGTATGACATCATGTGAGGAGCCTAGAGAGTCAGTTTTTAGCTCATGATGTCAGCTACAAGATATTTACAGCTGGAACTGTTGCTGGTAGTTTGACAATTTTCCTATGAAATGGCAGAGCTTCTGAATTGAGCAGAAGACTGTCAGAAATATGTCATTCTAATGCTAGTTTGCTCCGAGGAAGCCTACAAGATCCCAAATTTGGGCCAACTGATTTCTAAGAATCTGAATGTAAAGGCATCTCAGCTGTCCTTTATGTAGTGTTGCATGATTTTTCAGCACTTTTTTTCAGTGCTTGAAAAAATAAGTAGAGTGCTAGTCTCCAAAATATCAAGAGTTCCTAGGATGTCTGTGTTCCTGATTCTTTTGCAGTCAGGACAGGTAATTCACTTCTTATAGAACCTATGTATATGCAACTTTCCTCAGTGAATGATGTTAGCTTTTCTCACCACCAGTTCTAGCAACTAACCAAAAACTATGTAGTAAGAAAACATAGACTTGCATTAACTTTGTTCCATATGAGTGCTTACATTAACAGATGTAAGTCATCAGCTACCCCGAGTTTTTATATTGGGCTACTGCCAGTAAAAATGTTACAGAAGACATGGATCCACTGTTTTCAGCTGTTGAGCAGGGGGTAGATCTGCTCACGGACAGCCCAACTTTCAGCTTTTCCTAACCCACTATTAAAGTCTCTGCATGCAGCCCTGTAACTTAAATATTCTAACAGCTATCCATCTCTAGCCAGAAAATATTCAGTTGTCACCATCCTGCTGAACTGTTTTGCATATTTCTAATTTTTAGTTCTTTTCTAGACTTGTGATGGAGGGTGATTTAATTTTATAATGTGATACCAGGCTTAAATGATAACTGATAAGTACAGCCTGATAAACACAGAGCGCTGGTATTTAATGTATTCATCTCCACCCTGCAAGTCTAAAAACAATGATCAGTGATTAGAAAATAAGCTTAGCATGATTTTATTTATGGAACATAGTTAATGAATCTGTTTTTCACTGAATAATTGCAGTAATCAACTGAAATAATAGAAGAAGTGCAATAGTAAATAGGTCAGATCAAGTAAAATTTTAAACGTTTATTCCCAGATGTCTTTCAACCAATTTCTGCCTAAAGGTTTGCACAGAATTTTCTTGTTGATTTGTTTCATTTTCTGTTTGTTTCTGTCCAGAATTCAAGTGCAGGTTTATTATAACTTCCTATGGGCAATGACCTTGCATTGCTAATAGAAATAATGATCAGATTGCAGGATTTTCTTCTCTTATTGCCTTGAAGTATAGGGATGGCTGTAAACATAAAAAGTGACAGTTTGTAAGATTCTTTATGAAAGTGGTTGACCTTTTTTTTACTCTACATCTTCAAACAAAATTGTGAAATAATGTGGTTGTTTTATATGTTCATAAAAATAATTCACCTTCAGTTTGCCCACAGTGGGAATCCAGAAGCTGTAAAATGAACTGCCATATGTGCCATAAGCCACTGCCAGGTATTGATGCCAGTCTGATGAGTACACATGAATACTTTGAGGGATTTGTGCACTGAAACATATTCACCAACTCTTCTGACAGACTTTCTTTGGACCTCTGTTTCAAACAAACAAACAAACAAAAATAGACAGAAAAATAAAAGATTTCCCTGATGGTGACAAATCCTGGAAAAGAAAACAGCATTTACTAGTACTGGCTACGCTTAAATCAGACAAGGAATGTAAAACATGGTAAATAATTGTGGACAAGTTGTTTTTTAAAATCCTATGCCTTGAAAAATGATGAAAGCAAAATTTAATTTCCATATTGGTAACATTTAGGTTAAGTCAGTTATCTGAACTGAACCTTCACAAGTTGCTAGAGGGGACCAGAACCTTGGGCATGTGTAAGAGCTTCCTTCTCTCATTCTTTAAGATAAATACCAAATTATTAATTGAGTTTTGTTAATGTTGTTACTTGTGAGTCTTAGCCTGACTGCTCCTAAAAGTTGCTACTGAATTTTAAATCTATTTCTTTGTCTCCCAAAATTTTCAGAAATTTTCAACCTACAGTTTATCCAGGCAAAAGTGCAGAAATGCTCAAATTAGTATCAATCTAAGCTTGTATTTCCACAAAGCACTGCCCTCTGCTCAGAAAACAGCACAGGTCTCCAGGAAGCAGAGCTTGTTAGCACAGACGCAAATGTGGCAGCAGTGCTTCAGGATGTGAACTAGTTCAGGCCATGCCAAATAAAAATAAAAAATAAAAACATGCCAAGCACCAATGAGCCCCAGCAGCTGTCAATAAATTATAAATGAAAATTCAAGCATGATTTACTTTTTCAGTAGCTTTGTTCATCTCTGTAACTTCTACTGCCTGTCATGAAAAACACCATGCCAGGCAACTGAGTGGGACCCACACCACCTTAACTATACTAATTATAACCAAGTGCAACAGAAATTTATGTTTCTTTTTTCATGTTTTATGTATCTATAGATATGCACAAATACCTATACTAGGACCTGATTTAATAACTTCAGGACTTAACATAAATCATCTGTATGAATGATAGAAAATTCCTATACATTAACACCCATCTTACATATGTGAACATAGACTTTATTAATACATACATTAACCCTAGTGATGTAACAGCCTGCTTTTTTCATTGATTGTTAGTTGCAAAACCTTATTTTCAAAAGTGTTTTAAACCGTCATTCAGTTATTTGTAAGTACTAACAAAACAGAGGTTGTCTATTCTGAAGGCCAAAGCTGGAAGATATATTCAGTGGCTGCAATTGCAGAAATACCTCAACAACAATGGGGAAAAAAAAAAATGCCTGTCAATATAATTGAAATCTTACAACACAAAGAAACATATAGAGTACCTTGTATTTCTCAAAGGCGAGATTTACCTTTCTTTAGAAATTCATAATGAAGCAGCTTCAGCAAACCTCCCTCATCCCTCCCCAAATCTCTTTGCATCAGGCAAAACTGGAATCTTATTAACCTGTGCTAAACACAGCCTGTTTCAGCTGGATGGAAGGCTTCTACAGGGATAAATGCCATCTCTACAACATGCTCTCCACTGGCTGGTCAGGTCCCCAGGTTAATACATATAAATAATGCTTTTGATTTATGTTATAGGCAGCTGTAACAGATGAATGGCTTTAATTTACCAAGCTAGCAAATCAGCATTTTTTTTAACAAAAACTAAATTCCTTCCCTGCAGTTGTGAAGGCTTACTAAGGCTTACATGAGCTCTGTAGCTGATCTATAACCCACAGGATCTGTAGTTGGCCCCACTGAAATGATGGTCAGTTTCTGTGCAACGATGATCATATTCTCTACCTGTTAGTAAAGGTGTCACCTATCACTTGCTGGGGGAAACAACACAATAAAAAAAACCCTTATGATATTTGTTTGAATATCTGCTATGTCTGAAATGTTGACCAGAGAAATTAGATTCAAAATCCAGCTTTCCTTATCCTTAATTAGTCCCACCAAAATCTTGTATTAGAGATGAATGCTGAAGTGATGTTCCTGTGGCTTTTATCAGATGTTTTTTTGTCAAGTACTGAGTATTCTCAAATCCACTGAACTCAATTGCCTCCATTGCCACGTTAAAGCTCATATATGAAATACTGCCTACAACACCCTTAAAGGCTGACAGTTTTACAAAGCAAATGTACCCGACCAATAACCCCTGCCTGTATCCAACTTGAAAGGAAAATTCTGCTGGCCTGCTTCCATCTCACATGCTCAGGAAAGTAATCAGGTGTAGTAAGGAAATCATCTGCATCCTGCTTGCTTTTCCTGTTGGTGACACCAATTGCCTGTGAATGTAACTTAAATTTACTGTGGGTTGTGTCATCTGAGACACGTGAGCATATATTTCTAAATAGCTTGGAACAGACATATCAACCGCCCCTTCTTGCGTTATTCATTTCTCATTCAGAAATGTGTGGTTTGTCAGCCTGATGTGTTCTTTGTTTTCTGTTATTACCATCAGATGTCTGTTTCCCCCTATTTCATCTGGAGTTCAGATAGAAGTAATAGACACCAGCCTGGATGCTGTTCAGTCCACCAGGCCTATTGTTTCAGTCCCCACATTACCAAACATCAACATCCCAAAGTCTTCATTGTGAATAACTGAAAGCAAGAGCTAGTGGGCCATTTGATCAGGATTTGATGATGATGATACTGGTATGTTGTGATTCCAGAGATAACCTTTGCAATATTATAAGAAAAAACAAATAGTATGTCTAACTAGAAAAGCCACTTGTTTTGTTTCTTCTTGCATGATGGTATGACTAGGATAGTCCTTGGAGTTTTTCCTTCTTCTTTTGTCACCAAAAAGACAGATAAAGAAAATAAAAAACATGGCTGTGGTTTAGCCCAGCAGGCAGCTAAGCATCACATGACTGCTCCCTCACTCCCACAACCCCCTTAATGGGATGGGACAGAGGATGAAAAAAAAAAAAAAAAAAGGTAAAAAAGTAAAAAACTAATGGGTTGAGATAAAGACACCTTAATAGGACAGAAAAGGAAGGGGGGGGGCGGGAAAGAGAGAGAAAAAAAAATAAAGAGGGAAGGGAAGGGAAGGGAAGGGAAGGGAAGGGAAGGGAAGGGAAGGGAAGGGAAGGGAAGGGAAGGGAAGGGAAGGGAAGGGAAGGGAAGGGAAGGGAAGGGAAGGGAAGGGAAGGGAAGGGAAGGGAAGGGAAGGGAAGGGAAGGGAAGGGAAGGGAAGGGAAGGGAAGGGAAGGGAAGGGAAGGGAAGGGAAGGGAATATACAAAGCAAGTGATGCACAATGCAATTGCTCACCACAATATGATTGCACAATGCAATTGTTCATCCACTGACCAGCCCAGCCCCCCCCCCAAGCAGCAATCTCCACCCCCACCCCCACCCAGTTTTATTGTTCAGCATGACAGCATGTGGTATGGGATATCCCTTTGGCTGGTGTGGGTCAACTGTCCTGGCTGTGTTACCCCCCTCCTAACTCCTTGTGCACCCCCAGCCTCCTTGCTGGCAGGGCAGCACAAGAAGCTGAAATGTCCTTGTCTCTGTGTAAGTGCTGCTCTGCAAACAACTGAAACATTGCTATGTTATCAGTATTATTCTCATCCTAAATCCAAAACACAACATCATACCGACTACCAGGAGGAAAATTAACTCTATCCCAGCTGATATCAGAACAATCGCACATCTCAGCCTTGCCCATTATTTAATGCAGTGTTCAACTATGTTCCATTAGGATCCTGGTTATGGTTGAATTTTCAGTTTATTGTCATGCATCATACCCAAGCTAGTCAGTCACAAAAGACTGCCTGAGTTATCAGAGAGTACCACTTCCAATTGAAATATTTCTTTTAAATTTTTTAGGCAGAAATCACAAGATGGTGCTGTTACACATGGCCCTGAATATCAATCTTCATGTCTTTTTAGACATTTAAATGCTTCTTTATTGTAAGAAGAAATTCTGTGTTACATTAGAGCGCATTTGTGATTTTGTTTTTGTGAGGTCTTCTATAAAGTCTTATCTCAGTTCCAGATCTGGGATGTAGTTTCTTAGTAAAATTAGTCTGCCAGAGAGTCTGCCTCACTGAGTCATTTGAAATGGAAACAGATCTTTAAGGGTGCTAAGGGCATACTCCTGTACAGTTTTAATTTGGGGCTTTCTAGTTCAAAACTCATGAATATAAAGGCCAAGCTTTTGCATATCTTTTAATCATTGCAAGTGACCAATAATCTAAAATTAAAGCAATGAAACTGTGCTGTACAAGGAAATAGATCTGCTATGTAATCTGCATAGTGTATCTGGGTTTCATTTTACTACACTGGTTTAATAGCTTATTACAGCAATCCAGCTGGTGTTCCAGGAATAGATCACTTCACTGCTATGAGTGGGATTTTTTTTGTTCTCACATTTATCAAATATTCTGGCCAGCTGGCAGTCTTTGCATACTTGGCTTCATACTGCACCAGTCCCAATGAGTGCAAATATTCTATAAAACCTTGATGTGGGGGATTAGATGGGTTCTAAGAGGACATCTGTGAAAACATGGGTGAAAACCTTGGAGACATGCAGTCACTTGCCAAAGGTGTGTCTGTTACTTTTCCGCATGGCTGGGTATTATGTAACAACACACAATAATACACTTGCTTTTGGAGAGTCAGAGAAAATAAGTTGAAAACATATAATTATACACACCACAAGTATGGTTTTACCATATGAAGGATACCATTCAAAACCTGCCTCTTAGTCAACAGCTCATATGAAAACCAGGGCTGGGGACGGAGGAGAGGGTGATATTTTCCTATATATATGTTTTTTTTTTTTCATTTTTAGTGAGGAACAGATGTGGGATCCTCTTGTCAAATGTTTCACTGAAATTTAGGTCTTGCATTCTGCTCCACCAGCCCAGTGAATATCACCAACCTCTAACAAATGTGATAAGCATGAGAAGTTTTGACATATAAACTACAAAGAAGCTACAGTTTAAAAAAAAAAAAAAAAATAGGCTTCTAAAATAGAGGATGAAACAAGCAAACCCTTTTGTCTTTCTTCTGAACTTTCAGTCTTTATTCAGGACACTCTGAGTTTAGGAGCTTCTACTAAACAAAGGAGATTTTAAATAAATTTCTCCCACAGTCTGAAGCAATGTTATGAAGGTCTAAACCACCTAGTCCAAATACAGGAGTGGTGCAGGTAAGCTTTGAGACTGTGACTGAAAAGCAAATAAAAAATAAACAAAAAGAGCATCACACTGTGACCCATCAGAGGTCTAGTAAATATCCACATAAGACTTGGATGCTGTCATATAAAGGAGAAACACAACCTGGGAAGAGAGGGATTCAGTTCACATCTGAGATTCCAAAATTAAATTGTGTGTAAAGATCTCAATTCACAACAGAGTTCGCAGAGTGCCATGAAGCAGAGCTAGAAAATAGTTCATCTGACTGCATCCACTAGCAGCAGGACTCAGATGTCCCGACACAGGTGCCTACTATCCTTTTCTGCACTGTGACGAATGTTGTCTGTCCTCACACTGCCACCCCAGGAACATGTGAAGCACCTTCACTTCCAGGGTCATACCCACCAGCCCCCCAGGAGAGCTGTCTCCAGTCAAGGCAGGCAGTGTGATGCAATATAGCAGACCTATCAGTTGTACTGATAACCCAGCTATATGAACTGTATAGTTATCAGGGGGCACAAATCTGATTTGTTCTAGTGAGGGCATGAGGATTTCATCCATTAATGAACAAAGCTGAGTAGGAGTGCTCCTGGGGCGTGTGGTCTAGCAGAGTCCAATTTGAAAGAAATCTTCCTGGTACTCCAAGACTGTTTCAGGATGAGAACCAAAGAGTGGAAAGGGATAAGGAAGAAACTATCCTCAAAAGCATAACTAAATTAAAATGCTAATGCTTAGATTTTTCAGGGTAGATCAAATGTAATTAGACATATTTATTTGGGCTACTGAACTTGTAGATATCTATTTTGTGGTGAATTGAATTGAATTGAATTGAATTGCTCTATCATTTTCATTGCCTAGACCTATTTTTAATATAACAAGAACCTGGACACAAGTAGACCCCAAATGTGCCTTAGTCTGGAACTGAATCCCCCATCAAAGAATGTCCAAACATAATATTAAAAAGTATACAGCAGAAATTGAACAGGTGCTGCTACTAATTGAAGCTTAGGAGCATGTGTAACATATGGATAGGGTAATTAGCAAGTTAAAACGTGCATGAAGGAAGATGATAGCCAACAGCAAATGCATGGTATACTGTATACGGACTTGACTGCACTCCCATAAAGGAGAGATGCATAGCTCAGGTTGAGTGGTTAGACCCTGCTGTGTGCCCTGTTAAAAGCATTATGTTTGTCAGTCACAGCACTGCTCTCAATAAAAATAGACAGGGTGAGAAGAAAAGATAAACTGTGCTGCTGTGCAGTGTTACACACATCCCATGGAAAAAAATGTATTTGAAAAGAGGCTGACTGGCCAGCTGATAAAGAGCTGCCCCTGGGTTGGGAAGGGTTGACTGGGTGTTCTGCTGGGCCAGGAGCCCTCAGATGCTGCTGGGGCACAAATGGGCACATCCTGGAGGAAACCACCACATTTGTGACCATTCTGCTAGTCTGAAAACTGTTTATAAGTTTTGTTTTCTCAGACAAAGTAGGAAAAAAAAGCAGAAGTAAAAAGTAAATTTGTTTCTTGTAGCTTCCCAGACCGTCTTAGAAACAAGGCCTGATGCCAGTCAGTCCCCACACTCGCTGCCTATGCAGTCTAACTCAGCAAAAATGCTTCGGATCAGACAGATCCAGTTATGCTTAGGCCATGGGCCCACTGTCCAAGAAGAACAACTATCCAAAAGAATATTGTCTGAAAGAATATTTCCTTCACATCTCCATGGCCTTGTTCCTTTCCACACTGCACCAGCTCTGGGCTGGGCTCTGCACCGGGCTCTGCACCAGCCCTTCTTTTGGGTGGCACAACCCTTCACATGGCTGAGCCCTGAACTCCACTGAGTTGACCTGATTTAAAATAATATCATTGAACTTTCCTCCACAAAGGACCAGGATGCAGGGAAGACTGAGGCCAAATGGCAAAATACTTTGTCTTTGCTCCAGAGCCGTGGGAGCATTGGGAAGTTTGGTTTATTCACTGCCAGCCTCCCACGGCATCAGCTGTCACCCTGCGCAGCCATCTCAGTGCTTGCCTGGCATCGGTGAGCTTCAGCACAGCCTGCAGCTCCTTGTGCTCCTGAGCTGGGGCTCCTGAGATGGCAGCAGGAACACTCGTGGCTCAATGATTTCTGCTGGATGCTATGGGAAGAGCCTGGATTACCTTTTGTTTCCCATGAGCTGGACAATCTCACAAGCAGCAAGGTGCATTGATACTTATCTCAGAATAAAACATACACTCTGATTAATGGATGAGTAATTATTCTTCCTTTCAGCAGCATATTTTCATCTTTACAAAAGGGCTCATGTCACATTGGGTTATAGCGGATTTCTTGTAAGATATTTTTCCAATGTCAGCTATCCACTGTATGAGTTGTATTGTTTAACAAACTCAAAGCACACATGAATATTTTCTATTTATTTTTTTCCAGCTTCTTGCCTGGGCATTGTGCAAGAGTGCAAAAAATAAAATAAAATAAAATAAAATAAAATAAAATAAAATAAAATAAAATAAAATAAAATAAAATAAAATAAAATAAAATAAAAGTAAAGTAAACCTTCTAATATTTAATCCAAAATGAAATGACTGGATGTAATTTTAATATCAAGTTGATGGGGAAGATAAATGTAAAGCTAATGTAGGAAAGTTTGGAAATATCCGTAGAAAATAAGTGTTTTCATATGACCTTTTTCTGGCCTTTTTACAGTTTTGGTTTTAAGTGTGAATTATTAAATTATATATTTATTTATTTTATTTTTAATTTTATACTTCCCCTGTAAAGAAGAAATTAATATTACCCTTTGAGTTTCCACTTCAGAATAAAGGATTTTCTAGTTTATGTTGAGGGTTAGGTTTTCCTTATTTAGGAAAGCTATTTTCAAAAATCATTCTTTTTTGACACACAAATTAATTTATAAGGCACTATCTGAATACTTAACAAATTTTAATAGCATCACTGCCAACCAATATGCTTCTAATAACATACACTCACAGCACATGCATTTTGCCAAAGAATTCTTTAGGGTGATGTTCAGCTCCATATTTTTTCCAACTACAAAAGTAAATATTTGCCAGAAAAGTGAAAGGAAAAGTTCTAAAGCTGTGGTATAAAGCCCACATTCAACTAAAATCTTATACATCATCTGTTCATGATTTTTCCTCACTTCTTGCTGCTCAGTTCAACTTAGAGAGAAGAAAAAAAAAAAAAAAAAAAAAAAAAAAAAAAAAAAAAGGGGGGGGGGAGAAGAAGGAAGGGAGGGCAAAATAAACCTGAAACTAAAAATTAAATATTGATCCATGTGAAAAATTGCTTTAGCTCTGTCTGTGAAGAAAGAAGCAAGATTCTCTACCAGACAAAGGACAGGTCAATGCTGAGAATCAGCACTGGCTGCTCAGTTGAACTATTAGTTGAAATAATTGCACCTGCAGGGGATTGGATTTATCTGTGAAGAACATGGGAATCTCTAAATTAAAGGTATATACCTTAGAAGAGAGGATAAGTACATTCAGCCTACTAGAAGATAGCACATAAAATGCAAAGTGAAACCAGTGTGTTATTTTAGCATTTCCTGTTTGTAATTTTTAAACATATTTGAAATGCTTTGTTTATTATCAGGTCTTAGTGGTATGTCTGCTTTAAAATTCTGGACTTTAGACTTTCCTGTAGCCAACATTATCCTGACAGTGGTTTTCTTTTGGTTTTAAACTGAGATGTTATCAGGCATTAGATATGAAATAGATACTATTCAGTCTGAATTAGCAGGAAGTTGAAGTGTTTTGATGTACCATAGCATGAGAGCACTGAAAACAAAAATTTAGTGCAAGTAGGAAGGAGGGCAAAATTGTAAGGTATCAAAGAACTTCTCCCCAAAAATATCTGATAATATTGACCCAAAAAAAAAAAATCTTTACTGTATTGACCTTATTTACATTTCACATAAAACCCAGAGATTATCTGAAAATATAAGTATTCTCTCAAAAAATATAGGCACTTTGTAAAACTCTAAGCTTCATCCCAGTTCAATGTATGTGTTTTTATGGACCTGGACTACCAGCAACCAGACTCTTAATTTGGGATTTCATTAGCTACGTAAAATAAACAGAATACATTGTTTTAAGTAGTTTTAGTTAATTCTGCTTTCAGCATTATATTATACATCTTTTGCAAAAATTTCACTTTCAAATATTCTGAAGCCATATAAAAGTAAAAAGATGTCTTCTGCATTGCAATGTGAAGATGCTGGTAGGTCCTGAAGTCCCTAAACAGAGATCAGTTAGAGATCTACTTAAGACGTATGGTTTTTATTAAGAAAGTATGGAAATACACAACTGAAAATAATAAATGATTTTTAAACCTTGTCTCCATCCAATTGTTTTTCCAACCTTTATCACCTTAGTCTCTTTATTTACAAAGTAAAATTCACATGCAGGACTGAATTTTCAAGCTGCTGTGCCATGGTTTCATCTGTGTCTCTTCCACTGACTTCTTAATGGGAGTTATAAAAAAAAAAAAAAAAAATCCCAAATAGCTTTATGAAAATGTAGCCTTCTGCAGCTTTCTCTCTCTGAGTGACGACTGCTGTGATTGCAGAGGTGGGAGGCAAGAGACAGATGATAAGAAATTTAAGCTCAAAGTATCTTTATGACACATGAAAGATGAATTGAAAATGCTTTAGTTTGGAAATTAGTTTTCATGGCTTTTAAAGTGATTGATGAGATGACTCCAAATTAGATCTACCCAGCAGCGGTCACTGTGTGGTAACAGCAGAAGGCTTACGGAGTGTGAGTGTGTATTACACACTGCACAGCTACAGCTGCCTGTCCAACTATTTAAACATATCCAAACAGCTAAAGTTTTTGCCTTACTAGGATACAAATACAGTTAACTGGGATTTTGTGAAGTTTTTGTGTTCTTTTTTGGTTGGTTGGTTTTGTTTGTTTTTGTGTTTTTTTCCATAAGCAAAGCAAACTTGCTACAAATAAGACCCACTACACCAGTTTCAGGAGGAAAAGGTAGATAAAAGGTAGGCACATGTAGGGAAGATGAGAAGAGCAGAAAAATGGTGAGTGTGAGGGTGGGCATCAAACTTAACCTAGAATCCACAAGAGCTTAATGGCAGAGACACTTATCTGAGGTATGGGAGACCAAGGTTCAAGTCTTTGGTCTTTTGGTTCAAATAGGTTTGAACTTGGATTTCCCGTGTTAGTTGGCTGTACTCAATCAGCCTTCCTCTGTGCAAAGGAGAGCCTGGGAAGGTCAGGCCAAATCAGTCAAACCCTTATGCCAATGCACTCCTCTGTGATGTGCGAGACCCTGCGGTGAGCTTTGGTCTCAGCTGACTGTTCTGAGATGATAGAAGAATCACTCTCTCTCTTACTGCCTTTGTCTTTTTTTTTTTTTTCCTCTTCTTACGAAAAGCTTTTAGACGTTCATCCCAGCGTGGGATACGATTTTTATTTTTTTTTTAATCTTGACAACTTTATTGGAGTGGGGAAAAGTCTTTCCACCCAGTTCTATATGCAAGCATTTCATTTTCCCCTCAGGATATTAAGATCACACTGAATTCTGAATTGGAGATCAAGACTCAGATATGTTTCAGGCCACTTTGAAATTAAGTTTAAATATTCTGATGAATATTTAGCTAAGGATCATTAGGTTTGTTAGAAGTGATCCAACACTATTGTTGATTTGAATGATGAATTTTTTATTGCTCTCCTTCTTGTCAATTCTCCTCTCAAAGCCTTGCAAATTACATCTCTTTGTGGTTTTGCCTTTTAGTGGTATAGGTTTACAGAAAGTAATACTGAAAATAAAGGATCTTGACTGGTATTTAAATGTTGGTGTGCACAGTCCTGGTCGCCTGCCTGTCTGGAGCAGGGATGCTGACAGAGCCTTCTGCTCCTCTGCCCTTGCCCCCATAGCCTTACGACAGCACCAGGGCTCAGGCAGCATCACCACAGCCTCAGCCAGGGCTGCGTTCCCAAGTCTGTATTTTAAACACACCTCATGAGGCAGCTAACCCAACCTTCTGCTTAAAAGCAAGATCAATTATTTTATAATGACTTCCTCAGGCAGCCAGTTCTAGTGCTCTTCTCTATTTTTACAACTGGAAAGTTTTCTTAATGTCTAATTAGGATCTCCCTTGCCGCAGCTTAAACCCTTTACTTTCTTTTCCAGTCCCAAAATGCTTTATTCCTTCCTGTACACAGTAGTGTGGTTGTCTTTTCCAAATAAATTCTCACAATCCCTCCTTGCCTTTTCTTGCTTCACCTCACCTTCCCTTTCCCTTTCCCTTTCCCATTCCCGTTCCCTTCCCCTTCCCCTTTTACCTTTCCTTTTCCCTTGCCCTTGCCCTTGCCCTTGCCCTTGCCTTTTTTCTCATGGGTCATGTTTTCTGGACATGTCACACTAATATATATGATACCACAGGATTAAGCTTAGCTTATTTAGCTGGCAACAAGAGAGGCAAACAGAAGTGGCAAACCTTACTTACTCGTTGATTCTCACCCAAAACAACTTTCTGGTCCTTTACCAACAAGCAAGCAAAGTGACAGCCTGTATTGGGATGCCAGTCTGAAAGTGGTCCTCAGTAATAAAGACAGAAATGCAGGTAAGAGAGCATTTAGACTAAGGGAAACAAGCAATATAAATAATGTCATAAATAACATCTCTCTCTCTCTTTTTTTTTTTTTTTTTTTTTTTCCTGGATTGTTTTAATATTCAACACTGTATCAACTGCTGGCACTATCCCAAATTTGCTATTCAGAAACTAACAGTTATCACTATATACTGAGGTTTCAGATGGCTCCAGCATGAGAGAGATTTGTATCTTTGAAATACCAAATCTGGTCTGTGTTTTCTAATGCTAACCATCCCAGGGGACTCTGTTTTTGCAAGAAGGGTTTTTTTCCCACCATCTCACCCATCTGTTAATTTCTGTTCATTCTCTTGCACATAATTTGGAACTGGTTCTTATGACATTATACCACCTCAGATATGACCAGTGTACAATGATGTTATCTTTGTATCAGTCTGGGGGGAGAGGGGTGTTTTGTGTTTTGTTTTTGTTTGTTTGTTTGTTTGTTTGTTTGTTCGTGGTTTTTTTGAGCATTTTTCTCCTTTTGACCTAAAATGGTTATCAAAAATTTAAGATGGTAGTTCAATTCCTGGGAACAGAAAGCAATCATTTCTTATACATACTTAGGTGGTTGCAGACGTAACTTTCAATGAGATTTAATGTTATCAGAAACAGAAGTTTGAAAACATTTGTATTGAAATATGAGTGTTCCCATGAGAGGTTTTTGATTTGTTTGTTTGTTTGTTTTCAGGAATAGTTGTTTTATTTTAAATTCATGCCTTATCTTTAACTAAATGAACCACAAGCAAATCCTTAGTGGTCATAGTGGTAGCTATGCAGCAATGCCCTTGAAGCTGGAAGAGCTGCTACAACACAGCTTGTGGAAAACATTGTTTCTTTTTTTTATGCCTTATGGAACTTTCTAGCACACAGTCTGGCTCTTTTTGCTATCTGCCAGCAAATCTTTTAATGCATGACCCATACCAAAATCTGCTTACAGGGTGAAAAACCTGAGTACCATTTGGAGTTAAGCTGGTTAAAATAAAATGGTCTAGTGCTTAGGCGGGTAGAATGGCAGTTCAGAGATTTCTTTTCCCTTAAAGGGCTCTGATCATTTTCCACTTCAATCTCAACATCAAATAAGAAGGTGTAAGTGTGGGAATGAATATTTACAGAAAAATAATTGAAAGATTTATAGAATAATTCAAACATATTAGTTGTAATAATTAAGCATTAAAGAAAAATACTAGTAGCACCTCAAATTAATAGCAATATAAGTATTCATAATTTAAAGCATTTGAAAACAGTTTATTGTGCAGAAGACTAATTTAAATCTAACTTCATTTTTTAAATCAACATATTCAGTCAGGCTTAAAAATGAATTTCTATAAACTAGTTATTAGATGCTGGATGCGCAGAATCAACTGGCATGTTTTCAGCCTACTGGAATCAGATTTTTGTAGCAGCCCAGGGGTTCTTACAGGGAACAGAAACTTTGCAAAAGTGGCTTCAAACAGCTCCTAGCTCCTATCTGTTCCTATCAAAAATTACATCTCTTTAGACCACATGTGACCCATGATGGTCTAAGGAATTCACACAAAATAGGACTTATCTGAGAAGCTGGCATGGATCCAAGGTGAGAAGGGCTGCAGTCATTGCTAGTAGAGGTTGGCTCTGTGTCCTCATTCGTAGCCTGCTGTGTTCCTCTGGTACCCTGTCTGAGGTCCTAGCACCCAAGCAGGAAGAAGTGAGGAAGGCTTGGGTGGTAAAATAAGGATTTGGGGAGGAAGACACATCTGTTTCTCCTGATAATTAGACCTACTCGGTCAAAGCCTAAACCCAGATACCTGTCCAATGCACAGAGCAGCATGAGGGTTGGAATAAATCTTTCTGCTTGGACTACCATCTAATAAGCAGCATCAGGAGAACATCTCTGCTCTAACAGCATGTTGTTTTTTCCTTTTTTGACTTTGCCTTTCCAATAGCTTGACATCTCCTGAGAGAAAACACATGTGGGCCATTTAGCCCTGTAGGTGAAGGTAGCTTTCTGCCCACTTCTTCATACATCTGCTTTGTGAAGCAGACCCAAAAGGGTCCTAACATGGCCATTTATCTTCCATATGTAATAAGAGTGATACTCTTCAGCAATTGCTCAGTAGAAAGCATTGATTGTGGATGGTGAGGACATCAGAACATCTTAATGGCCATTAAAAAATACATTCATTGTTAGCCCATAGATAGGCATTTAATTGATTTTAATAAATCCACTATAAACACAAGCTGGAGATCCCTGTAGCTCAGATGTACTCAGAATCATGAAGCATTTTGGCCATTCACTTTCTGTTAAAGTTAAATCACACAAATCTGCACAGTTACAGCCCTGGACAGCTCTGGAAAAGTGTTAGATTAAAGTATTACAGTACCTACTGATCCCTCTGCCCCACACCCCAATGGAGCTTCCCTGAACAGCGGCAGCAGAGATGTTTCATGACAGTTGTTGTGGCAGATATAGTGGGTAGCTTTGTCATATGGCTCCTCAGGGAGATTTATTGCAGCTATTTTTACAGCACAAAAAGAGAGGTCTTTGCTGCAGGAAAAGCCCTGCAGAGATTAGTCACATGGATCTCCAGGAGAAATCCCTCCTGGCAGAAACCAGGACAGTGAGGTTCCCACTCGTCCTCGGCAGGCATCGCTGGCTTAAACTCCCCCTTGTCTTGGTCTCTTGAAGCAAACAGCTGGCTCTAACACATTTTCATGGGCAAATTGACACATGTACCGAGGAGCATCTCCCTCCCACAGTAGTGATTTTCCTCTCTGTCTGACATGAGGGCAGCTTTTCAGCTAGAGGGGAAGCCGTTTACACATGTGGTTAATATACGGGCAGAGCCAGAGGCAAAAGAGCCCAACCAGCAGTATTTTGTAACCCATAGAGCCTAGCATTATTGGCCTTTCCTGTAAAATGAACATAGGTACCTCTTATAAACAAAGTAATAGCAATACTTCATTTATGTCCATGTATTTGATGCAAAGTTATTTTGAAGATTGTATATAGCATATTTATAGGAAATACATATTTTATTGAAATAAAAATAGGTTGTTATATAAACCTGATTTTAAATAAAAAACAATAGATTTTGCTTCATGCCATCAGCTCTGGGAGAGAAGCTAGCACTTTTAATTACCTCCTCATGGAGAAATTAGCACATCCATCTGCCTTATGAGTATACAAATATTTTTTGTAATATTTCAATGCTTCTGCACCAGGAGCATTTACAAAGAGCAAAAGAAAGAAGTCTTAGAAGGAACTGCAAGAGGTCATGTAGGAGACAACTGTCACAGGAGCAGCTTTCCATAAATCCTGCCTGATGCCAGTGTGTGTCATCTCTTCCTCTGATCTCCAGTGATATATGTATGGTCTTCATGTGAGATGTGTCAGAGAGCCATTTTCCCTGTGTTTCTGTAGAAGAAAATGAAGGTTATTGTAAATAGGAATCCGTTTTCTGAATTCATGAAAACTATTTAAATCCATAAACCCAGCAAAAAGGAAACTTGTACACATATTAATATTTCAAGCACATAGACCCTGGATGTTCTAGCACATAGACCCTGGATGTTCTAGATGAGTGTATTTTTTCAACACTGACCTGAAAAACTTCCTTCTCCAGGAAAGCCCAGGTTGTGGCTTTGGATGACTTGTTCTTTCAACTGTAGCTCAGCCTGTGCTTTATAACTCATGGGCTTGGGAAGCAGAAGAGCCAGAACTGGAAGAGTTAAGAAGAAATTGCACGGCTGATCAGGTCTCATCCCTCCTTCCTAACAGCTGTCATTTGCAAAGCTGGCAAAAAATGGTATTGTGTAGCCCAGGACTAAAGAGAGTTTCCTAGGTCTGGCACCATGCCTTACCATGCAAAATTGCCGTTCTTTGCTCTCAGTGATCCTTCCAGCTATCACTGAGGGCAAACCCCACTGCAGTCGGTGGGCCTAGCAATTGCACTGATAACAACTCCAGTTAGTCAAGGAAGCAGTTAAATATCAGCCTGTTTAGTAAGGCAACACTGAACAGATGCTGGATCATGAATGCCAGAGTCTGACATATCAAATCCATTGTAAGGCAATGCCTAGTGGAAATTATTGGTACAATAGAAGTAGGAGGGAGAGCTCAGCAAGCAGAAGTGGGGACATAGTGAAAACAAGTTACAAACACAATCCCAAAGGGCTGAGAGTGAAAATGTGTGGACTAAATACCAGTTTGTGAGCTGTAAGCAAGCAGATTCAAGCCAGTAAACAGGAATTCCTCAGGAGTGCATTTACCAGCCTCTTCTTAGTGAAGGGTGACCCATCATACCTAACTGGAAGGATCATTGCCAGAATGTAATTTAAGCTCTTCTATTAGGCTTGCATGGCAAGGCTTTGGTAGAGGGGGGGCTGCAGGGGTGGCCTCTGTGAGCAGAGCCCAGCAGCTGCCCCATGTCAGACGAGAGCCACCTCCAGCCAGCTCGAAAAGGGACCCACTGCTGGCCAGAGCTGAGCAAGGGAGTGACACTGGGTGGGCCTCTGGGAGAGCAGATTTAGGAAAGGGAAAAAAAATGGTTGGCAACAGGAGCTGTGAAAGCAAGGAGTGAGAACTAGCCCTGCAGCCCCCCAGGTCAGTGCAGCAGGAGGGCAGGAGGTGCTCCAGGCGGGCAGGAGGTGCTCCAGGCAGGCAGCAGCAGTTTCCCTGTGGCCTGTGGAGAGGCCTCTGGTGGAGCAGGCTGTCCCCCTGCAGCCCATGGGTCCCACATGGAGCAGATCTCCACGCTGCAGCCCCCCCATGGGTGGAGGAGCCCCTGGTGGAGCAGGTGGATGTGGCCTGGAGGAGGCTGCGGCCCATGGAGAGCCCCCACAGGAGCAGGCCCCGGGCCAGAGCTGCAGCCCGTGGAGAGGAGCCCACACAGGAGCAGGGGTCTGGGGGGAGCTGCCGCCCACCCGTGGGGGACCCGTGTTGGAGCAGTTTGCTCCTGGGGGATGGATGGACCCCATGGTATGGAGCCGTGTGGGAGCAGTGCTTGAAGAGCTGCTGCCTGTGGGCAGCCCTTGCAGTTTCAGTTCAGGAAGGATGGCATTGCGTGGGAGGGACCCCACGTGGAGCAGGGGCAGAGAACAACCATGAAGGAGCAGCAGAGGCAGTGTTAGGGACTGACCACAGCCCATATTCCCCATTCCCCTGCACCACTCGGGGAGGAGGTGGTAAGAGGGTGGATGGGGAGAGGGTGGTTTTAGTTTGCATTTAGTTCTCACTGCTCTAGTCTGTTAGTGGTTGGCAATAAATTAAATTAATCTTCCCTACGCTGAGTCTGTTTTGCCTGTTACAGTAACTGGTGAGTGGTCTCCCTGTCCTTATCGCAACCCACAAGCTTTTTTTTTTTTTTTTTTTTTTTTTTTTTTTTTCATCCTATTTTCTCCCTTTATTCCTTTGAGGAGAGGATGTGAAATGGTGGTTGTGGTGAAACTTAGCTGCCCATCAATGTGAACATACCACAGCCCTTGCACTCTAAATGCACTCTCAGCAGAAGCAGAGACAAATTGAAGGAGAATTTTACTCATATATGTATCAGTCAGATATTTTTGAATTCCATAAAGCTGTCAAGGTACAGCCTTTCCCACTATTTAACTACAGACACACAGACAAAGCCTCATTTGCAGTGCTGTCATAAGGAGCATTTTTCTGGCTTCTCCTTTAAACATGTTCATTCATATGTATACCACAGAACAAAGTGTTCGTAAGAAATGTTCATCCACTTTGTACGTGTTCATCTACAATTGAATTAGCTGCACTTCAAAGGGCTGAAGTTCTACTCAATAGCAGGATAATATGGTAAAATGTGATATGTTATTCTTGGAGTATCCCCAAATTTGGACACAGCTCTAACTTTCCATCTGCCGTATTCTTTCTTTCTCATTATTACTTTTCCTCCTCCCTCCCCCCCGGGGTGATAAATTCCATAAAGAACCAAACTTCTAAAGTCTGAAGGGTATCCCAAAAGACCTATGTAATACATAGTATCCTGAATCCCTTTTGAAGTAGTCCTTGGTGAATAACCCAGTGCAGTTTGCTGTTGGTACACACAATTCTTTGCCAGCTTCTGCTCCATTACAGTATACTTCCTGTTTAGCAGAATTTGCAATAACCCCAGAGACTAATGAGATCAAGGCAGCATAGCCTAGACTAATATTTAAATATACTATATCTGCCCTGGAATTTGGACAACAGTCATGTCCTTAAACTTGCATGTGGTTCACAATTAATTACCATGTTTATAATGGTGTAGTTCATTTAAGCTGATAAAAAATGTGGAATTTAATGAATTCTGTAAGAATTTGTTATCAGTTATCTAGAAAGAAAAAAAAAATAAAAACACTTCCTCAGATGGATGGTGTTGTAAAGTAAATGAACTATAGTTATCTAGATCAGTTTATTGGTATTCTCTGCATAACAGTTTGTCTTCTTCTGGTTCTTGCTGTGAAATCAGCTGTGAAGGTGATTCATATAACATTAGACTGTCTTAGCAAGAGGCTGCCTCTTTGTTTTGTTTGTTTTGTGAAAAGAGGGTATTCCCACAGATGATCTATTCACGTAGCTCAGCTCTTAAAACATTTCTAGCATTTGTCATTTGTCATAAGATACATCTGAGGAGCATTAGCTGTCTATGGACTCCAGTGAATTATTTTTCATCCTGTTTCCATGACCTCATTTCCATAGAGACCTCTATTTCTCATTATGAGGGTTCTCCCCCTTGTTTTCATGCTGTTACATGAGTACTATAGAGTCCTTTCAGCTTGTGCAGTATTTAATGAGGGAGTTCTGGTTCTAAAATGACAAGTCAACAATGAAAGCTCTATCTTAAAAGCCAGCAAGTGTAAGGAGAAAGTGAGTAATTGCCAAAAAAATCCATCTGAATTAGTTCTTGCAAACAAAATTAAGCAATGAGGATTTTAGACAGGCAGTCAGAACTAGGAGAAAGTTAGAAGAAAGTGGGTAGCTATTCAGAAAGAGGCACAGGTGAAAGGTAACTTTGGTATTAGAAGTAGAGAAAGATCACCTTTCCTCATTTTTCACCTTGATGAGAGCTGAAGCCTACTCCTGCATGTTGGAAGATATATATGTAATCCAGATAATATGCTCAAAGCATGAACAGTGAATTGAGAAGAGCTTTACAACACTGCAGTGTTGCACATCCTCA
Source organism: Aythya ferina (assembly GCF_964211825.1). NCBI lineage: Eukaryota > Metazoa > Chordata > Aves > Anseriformes > Anatidae > Aythya > Aythya ferina. Next base: position 76,167,736 of record NC_140296.1, read on the forward strand.
TACATTGGCCAAGTCCAGCTTCAGTGCCATTCTGGCCATTTAAAATACAATCTGTTCCCTAACATAACAGAGAGTGCCAAAAGCACACTTACATACATTAGGTGCTTCAGTGAGGAGAGAGCCAAGAACGTATCACAGGAAAATGGATAAATAGTGGAAATAATGGCCAGTACTCAACGTGCATCCACTTAGTTTAGCTAATCTCCCTTCCAGAACTCTGAAATAATTTCCAGAATATGGAATGCCAATTCATGAGCAAAAGTTGCAAATAAAACCAAAGCAGAGTCAAAATAATAGAAAATCACAAAAATATACCTATATAAACATACCTATAGTTCTGTAACAAAACCATCCTCAAAAGTACAGTCCATGAGCCTTAACTCAACAGTGAGCAAGTATTTGGAAGAAACATTGAATCTGTAACATGAATGGAAAATGAAAACAAATGCATGATGGATTTCACAACATTCATTTATGCCAGATTAATGTTTAATAAAATAAACATTGTTTTAGGCTATTCTATAATATGGGTTTAGGTGAACTATTTGATATGTAACCAAAAGGATATTGTAAATTTTACTGGAAAAGAGGGAGTTTATTTCAACAAGTCTGAAACAGCCCTGGAAATTACTAAAGGGGGCATCAATATGTTATGCTAACAGGGGAACTGTTGAGCTAGGGCAAGTTTATTAGTGGAGTTCCTCAAGGACGTATCTTGGAAAAGACTCTGCTTCTTCCTTAATGACATTAGCAAAAAAAAATATAGTGAAAAGAGTGGATAACAAGCGCTTGGGAAATGTTTTGTTGTTGATACAGAAGATGATTGTGATGCAATTAGAGGAGAGGTGGACTAGAATACTTGGAGTTAGATTGGCTCTATAATAAAATAACGAATAATAAAAATATAGGATTTGGACCTCAGGATTAACTATCATGAATAATGAATTTGTTGGTTAAGAGCAATGGTGAAGGAAGAAGAACTGTATACGTCTGTTGATCACAGGATTGGTATGACCATTAGGATGTGGCAATGAGGACGATAAATGGAGTACTCAGGTACAGAGGGATAGCATTTCCAGCACAGACAGGGAATGATAGATAGCACTGTATAGGTCACAGTGAAATGTCGTCTAGGAAACCATGTGATGTTCTGGTTACCATTGCTGAGGAAAGATTAACTAAGACAGAAACAAATGTAGGGAGGAACTACCAGGTTGATCAGGAGAATGGAGAGTCTGCCCTAGAAGCAGACTGATTGTTTCACAGACTGCTACTGATAAATTAGGCTGCAACACAGATTTAAGCTACCATGGCTAGTTTGTTTCTGATACCTAATTTAGTTCCAATGCCTCTGCATTGTGCTGTAGTCAGTACAATGTGGACATAGCCTAAAAGAGTTCATCAAACTGAAGACTAAAAGAGAAAATGCCCACTCTTAAGGAATATGTCAGTAGGGGAAAAAAAAAAAATAGCAGTATCACAAAGGGGATACTGATTTAAGTTAAAGGACAACATGAGTGCAAGAACAGTATGTGCATGTATATTCATTAAGTTTGTTTTCATTTAACACACAGAGCTCTCAGACTCTAGGCACAGTGGCAGCCAGGTAAAGCACCATGAGAAGATTGAGTGTGTTTTCGTGGCTGGACTCTACAATGGTTTTCTGCAATACCAGATGATAGGAACTGTATTACAGAAGACCTGACATACTCCAACTTTTAAGATTTGGTGTGGCCTTCTACTGCCTTGTTAAAATTCATTTACTATGGTAAAAAGAAGTAAAATATAATAGTTCTTACTCATGGGAAATTGATAGTTCATGCTCTCAGCAGCTTTTCACAGCAACTTCCCAGAAAATATCAGCCCATAACCATCTTAAGGAACTATCCCAATATTTCTAATTATAGAAAAGAAGTCTCACTAGTTACAAGTCTTTCTCTCTAAGGACTTCGATACAATGGAATTTTTCGAAAACAGAAAATTGAATCACATGATAAAGTACTTGGCAATATCTATACAAAAAATATTTATACATTCTATGTCATAACAATGTTATAATAGTTAGGCTTTGCACTGCTGTAGGAGAGTAATAAAAATTAAGATAATATCTCATGGAAATTTTTATTCTTTCATAAATATCTAAATTTTTAAATTGTCAGTTACCATATTTTTTTGTGTCTTCACCCAGCTTTATTTTGTTCATTATTCTTTTAGTAATAAGATTTTTAACTATATAATACAGAGTACATCTTTCTGTCATAAGAAAAGACTTTTACTTCAGCTGTGGTAGCACTTATGGATATCAAGCAAGTATCAATTCCCTTTTCAATCACTAGATGCTCTATAGATAGCAGAAAAGCAGGTCCTTTCCTGAGAGCTCACCACCAAAGATTTAGGTGATGTGCAGGGTGAAATAAACAGGCCAAAAGAGGAATGGATGACTGGGTAACAACAGAGGTATGCACTTACATTATTACTCTAATAATTCACTGTATAAAATTATTTCAGCATGCTTCATCAGATCTAGTAACTCATTCATATATTTTCAGTGTTAATAATTAAGCATGAACAGTTCAATTTGCCCCTGGAAGAATAAGAAAATAGTATGGAGTATCAGCTTCTGCCCCCAACACCTCACAGTGCAGAGCTGAAAAATATGTATTAAGATACGTTCTCACAGCATACACTGACTACTTTTGCCTTAGATATTTTAGCAGAAAAAGGTACCAAAAAATTCTTCGTTGATGTTATCAAATTAATTGAATCACTCAGATAGAATGCACCATTCCTACAGGAGCAGCAATGTTTATGTTATGGCCTTACTGCAGTGTTTTTATGCACCACTAAGCTGTCAAGAGGCTTTGCTGTTAAAAAGTCCCCATTGCTGTTCCTTGGGTTAGGTGCAGGCATGCAACAGAGGCAGAGGTTTGACCATGAGGTTTGCTCTGCTTCAGCACATCAGAGCGACAAGAGCAGTAGCAGTCCAATTTTAAAAATCATCTACAAATATTGAAACAATTAGAGATATTTTTTTTTTCTCAGAAAGATAAATAAATAAATAAATAAAACAGGAGAAGGCACAGTAGAAGCATAGAGGCTGTGGCAGAGTCAAAGGGAATAATAGTCTATGCTCCATATCCATGATGAACAGAGGAAAAAATAGGAAAATTTTATTTCTGCCCTGTATCCTTCTCTCCCTCTTGCTGCCTCCCTCCCAGCCATCAAGTGCCTATGATCTTGCCTAGAACTTGAGTCTTGCCTGATTTACCAAATAAGGAGGAATTTTACCCTCTTAATACTGTGATACATGGATGAGAGCTGGAGAAGATGTGAAATCCGTGCTGAACCTTAGGCCGCAGATTGAATGTTGCATTACTGAGAATCAACTGGGCCTCTAGGGTGACTGCATCAGAAGAAACACAAACAGCAGAATCCACTGTGACAGAAAATAGCATATCAGATCTGAAATTAAAAACTGAATCTGTTAAGCTCTTTACAGGAGTGCCAGTTTTATCCTGGCTTTGCTTTCAGACATGAAAAGCCTTTGCTGTGTGAAATTATTGGGAGAGCCTGAGCACAGTCTTGGACTTTTATGGATACAAAACCAGGTATTTTTCTATAGTATTCCTAGATTATGTAGGTGCTTTGGGGTTGTTTTGTTTGGGAGTTTTGTGGGGTTTGTTTGATTGTTTGGTTGTTTTGTTGTGTTGTGTTTTGTTTGTGTTTTTTTTTATTATTATTCATATGTTTTGTGTTTTTTGTTGTTTTGTTTTGTTTTGCATTTAAAGTGTGCTCTTATTGTGTTTCACTCGAGGACAAGAAAAATTCAGATGCATGAATTTTGCATGCTTTTTATACCTTATTCTCTTACACACTTTCTTGTAGCATGGTCATCATGTTATTCCTTAAGTCCCCTCAAACAGTGCATTAAAAATCTTAAGTAACAACTGTAAGGAGTGCACCCACACAGCAGATTGCTCACCCCCATCGAGACACCAGAGAGACCAGGAAGACCAACAGCAATTAAACTTGTAGGTGAAGACAAAAACTAAAAAAAGTAGGGGAAAGAGGGGAAAAAAAAAAAAAAAAAAAAAAAAGCGATGCAAAAGCAGTCACTCACCACCTCCCACAGGCAGACTCATACTCACCTAGTCTCTGAGAAAAGGCCACCTTGGTAGCCAATCTGTCCCCTCCTTCTTCCCCTAGCCCAGTTTATTGCATTGCAGTATGATGTTACGTGGTACTGAGTATCCCTTGGGCCAGTCTGGGTCAGCTGTCCCAGCTGTGTTCTCTCCCAGTCATGCCTACCTATGTGGGCATGTTCCCACAGCCTACGAGCTGAGGGAACAGAGTGGAAAAATAAAGCCGTGACGTGGTGTTTAACAACTATTGAGCAATAGCCAAAACATAAGTGTATTATCAAAAGTATTTTAGGCACAAATCCAAAACACAGCACCATCTGGGCTGCTGTTAGCTCCATCCCAGACCTAGCAGGGGGAGAGAGTTGAGAGTATCTCTTGTCTTGCTCCAGTAACGCCATGATAATGAACATTGTAAGCTGGAGCATTTTTTGGATGCGGTTTTCTGGAGGACAATTTCCAGCTCAGTTTCATCTGAAAGACGTCCAGTTCATACAACCCTGACCCAGTCTGCAGTTTGAACAAAAGCCTGGCAAATGGCTCAAAAGAGCATCTGAACTAAAATAGTGATGTGGAAAGCATTGAGCGAGCACCCAAGGGTCGGACAGCCTGCCACCAGAAATTCATACCCCCTGTGAAGAACAGTACAGCAAAGCACGCGGTAGGATTTCCTGAAGCTGCAGTCCCCGGGCTGGGTATCAGCCACCATGCAAGTGGACATTTGTACTGGAAAGCAGATTGCTAATGCAACTGTAATCTGAACAGTGCTGCTGTCCCCGACAGAGCAGCAGGATTCACCAGTAGCGGGACAGGTCTAACTACTGGAAATAGTGTCAAAAAAGCATTACATGTGAAAAATGTATATACTTCAGTAGGCTAGAAGATGAGAGAAAGTAACTCCAGGACAAGTTATGATATAGAAAAGGCAACTTGTCTTTCTTCAGGTTTCTTGCCAGCTCTATCAGGAAAGCAGCACTTGGTGCCAGGTGGGAGAACATGCTCCAAAGACAGGACAGTGCCAATGGAGGGAGGTCTCCTTGCAGGGTGACAAGATGCATGAGTTACATTGCATACTAACATATTGCTGGAGAGCTGCAAAGTGTTTTGTTTTGTTTTTCCTGTGGGTATATATGAAGAGAACTTTCTGTTACAATATAGGTTCTTTATGAGAAATAATTAGGCACAGAAAGGGCCCGAGGGAAGCCAGAGAGAGATAATCTAACCCAGGGATGTCCCATTGCAATTAGGAATTTGCAGAGACTGCGTACATGCTAATGAGCATCTTCTCTGTTACCACTTCATTTCTGATATGCCCAGTGCCTTAAACCAGAAAAAGAATTTCTTTATACTTTTCTGCTTAGAAAATTGTTTTTTAGCCTATAAAAGGAAGAAAAGAAGAAGGATATAAATGCAGCTTTAAATTAAAACAATAGAGACAAAAATAAAAATAAAAAATCTCTATCGTAAACTATAATGCAAAGATGTAAGGGAGAAAAAATAATGTAGTTTGGCTCTTGATGTTGGGCAGGATTTTTGCTTTTTAATCCTAATGTTATTGCTTTTTTTTTTTCTTCTTTTTTTTTTTTTTTTTTTTTGAATAATTCAGTAATCTCACTAGAATTTTTCTTCTATAAAATGCCAAGGACTGTACCCAAGGTATATCTCACATCTTTTCCTATTACACCAGAGGGAGAGGCTGAATCATACTAAAAGAAGCTTCTTGCCTTATTAGGACATGAGAGTCTCATATAAAGAGACATGAGCCGGTAGGAATAGCTAGCCCTAATACCTGCTACATGTTTCCCATTACTGCAGCACATCCAGCTAACTGTAGACTGCTAAAAAAAATAATAATAAAAAAAAAAAATATATATATATATATACATATATATATAGCTATTGGGGAAAAAGCTATGCCACTAATGAGGTCATTTCTTTTTGATGTATGTCAATAAATAAAGAAGGAAAAACATAAATAACATGTTGCTGTATATTAACCTCTTTTGAGGGAGGATTATTTTCTAAGTGTGCTTAAGATATTTCTCAAATGCCCCTTAGCATTTTTACAGTGACATAAGGCACTTAAGGCTGGATTGCAAGCTGATTGCTACAGACAGAAAGACTGCCATTGCCACTGTCTGGCGTCTTAGATGTGGATTACGAGCTCTTCAGTGCAGTGACCTTGATGATGTTTTGTGTCTATATAGATCAGGCACCATAATTTTGTTTTCTTTCTACAGATATAGTTAAAAAGGAAGCACGGATCTAATGGATGTCAGTTTCTCCTAAATAATGACTATCTCTTAAAGCTAAAAGGAAAAAAAAAAAAAAAAAAAAAAAAGAAGAAGAAAACAAGATTGGGGGGGAGGGAAATAAAAAGGAATAAAAAAGAGGGAAGCATTTGTTTGCAGGAAGAAAAAAGAGAGAGAGAGAGGGAGAATTTAATAGTATAACTGAAGGGAAAAAGAAAAAACCTTTTTATTAGCTCACACAAATCCTGTGCTTCTACTGCCGATCATATTGGTAGAGTTGCCACCTGTCAGGCTAGAGAGGCAGCAAAGTACAAAGTGAGACATTAAGGATGTCAGAAAAGTGTTTACAGCACTAGCCATGTATGCTCATCTGCACAAAAGCAAGAATAACAGCTTGGTTTTGATGAAACCCATACTGATAGGAAAACAGCTTCAACTGCTCAGAGAAGACAGGACAGACAGCTTTAAATGAAGCCTCAAAAGAGCCTTTCAGCTGATGCAAATAATTAAGACTTCACATGACAATTCCTAGGAAATTCTGTGGTTGTGCTGCACCTTGCCCGCACCCTAGAGCAGGATGCATTGCAACGAATGTAAGGAGTGTATTAAGAACAGCAGCTCTTCCTTTATGTATCCACTTGACTGTTTTCCTGGTTAAAAATAATAGTGTGTGTAGTTCAAAGTACTTTTGATATTGAATACATCACAGTGATGTTTTACAGCCCAGTTACCACTCTGTTGAGAGCAAATAATGAAGCATTTGTTTCTTGTTTTGTTGCCGTGTTATTAGGACTTGAGGGAAGAGCTAGTAGTGGGGGATTTTTTGCTGTATGTGGTAAGTAGAGGCTTGAATCATCTTTCATAAACTGTTTTCGCTTTGCAAAATACCCCTCTTCTCACCTTTCTATCCCTTTTGTGCTTTTTGTTCTTCATGCAACAAGAGTAATGAGAAAGAAACATCCTGATGTATAGCCAGCCTGAATAATGCCATCAATCACTCCAGCCTTCAATGTCTGACTGCACGTCTAGTTTTTCCCCTAGCTTTTCCCCATATTTCACCATCTCTTTGGAGGCCTGGGTCAGCACCACTGTCTGCTGCCAGCTGTCCCAGCATGCACAAGCTATCACTGCTCCCAAGATACTGAGGTAATTCCCTGACCAAGCTGAAGAAGAAGGGAGGAGCATAAATATCCTCAAGGGCAAGAAAGTGCCCAGATTTTTCTTTTCCTTTTCTAGCACCCCCTCTAAGGAGGAAGGAGGGATTCTGGCTCCTTTGGCACTGTGTATTCAAACCATGAGGAGTCTGTGCAGGGAAGGTGAGGCAGCCACTCTGGCTGCAGTCAGCCATGACTGTGAGAAGTGCCATGCTTGTTTCTTCTGTCCCTGCTGCCAGGGAATGACTTTCCCTTCTATTTCATAACCCTAGGCTGACAAACATCATTTTGTAGGATGTTCCTGGCCAAACAATCAGGAAGGATATGAACCTCCCATTTCACCTGTTGCTATCAGTAGAGCTGTGTACGAACGTTTCTCTCCTGTTCTGCCTCACCACCTTCTTGGGACTTCCCCTCCCGACTCCCTCCATCGGCACCTGCCATGGAGGGGAGCAGCCTTCCTTTGGTTCTCCCTCATCACACCTTTCTTCCTCCTTGCTTCCTCAGGAAGCAGACTGTTCCTCAGCTTTATTTTTTCTTCAGTAGTCAACCTGTCCATTGATTTTGACCAGTCACACTCATCAATGCATTGTGTCCCCATCAGGCACCCTGAACGCAGCAGGGACGCCAGAAAATCCTGTTTTCAGTGTGTAACTTCCTCTCTCCCATCATACCATTAAATTTTCACCCAAATTTCCCCAGCTCTATCTCTAAATTTACCATTCCTATCTTCAGTAGGGTAATGTTTCATAGAAATTTAGTGCCAGAAAATCTCTGTCATGAATAATAGATTCCTTAAATTATTCATATAGGCATTTCCACTATCTCTTCTGCTGGGGTCAAGATGTTAGACTAAACAGAGCAATGACTTGCTGTAACATACTCAGAGTGCCTTTTATCATGCTTCTGTTTGGTTTTGGTTTTCTCCCCAGTCTTTCTTTTGAAAGTAAACACGATTATGTTTGGAGCCCAAATGATATTGACAAAGCACAATATAGTTGCTTTTGTTTGTTGCCATCTTCTCTAATTTGTTTGTATTTCTTAAGAGTATCATAACAGTTTGATAACCCCCTGGTGATTATCTTGACAGGAACTTTTGTTGTTAATTTGGTGTTGCTTACAGATTATATTCCCTTATAGACTTTTCACTCAATTATAGGAAGACACCAAGTACATATAGAATTAAATCCAAGCAATTTGCTTTAGCCCAGCATGGTAAATAATAACTAGATATTTTATCAGAGATCAAATGCTAGTTGCTGAGCTGGGGAAATTAAACTAATTACAATTCTGATGTTTTTAAGAAGAACGCAGACTTTCTCTCATGCCATCTTTCTTGGGACTGGATGTAATCAGATCTCTTTGACTTCTGAACCTCCACTTCACATTTCCTACAGATCCTCGAAACAGCTCAGTGGATATATACTTCAAACAGCAATCATTTCTGGGAGTGCTGGAAATACAAGGATGCTTACAGTGTGGGGCAAGGATTATTCTGAAGGCAGTGGGGAACAATAATTCAATCAGGATTATTTTTCTTTCAAGTACATATTTCAGACCTTTTTAATAAGCAAGAAGGTACACCATCTGAATTTGCTAGTGCAAATTATTCTGAAAGCTGGTTAGAGGTGGAAGGAAGGGAATATTTTTCTGCTTTGCTAGGATCTGAAATAAATTGCAGTAAATAAAACAAAACAAACAGCAACAACAAATCCAGGACAATTTGCTCCCATTCATGTTAGAAGTACAGCAATTGCTGATTATATATAAATTGCTAAGAACATTGTTTTCATTTCAGCAAGTAAGAAGTAGGCGTGCATACCTTTTCCATTTCAATTTGAAAAAATATATTGTGCTGACAATCTAGAGAATTATAGAGATGGTATTATATTAAATGGTCCCTTTTTTCTGTTTCTGGGTCCAATGGTTTCTCCAGAATGTCTGTACTTGTTCTGAAGGTGTCTAGAATAGTAATACTCCTCTTCATATGTACTAATTTCATACCCTTTTATATTAAAAAAAAAAAAAATCCGCAGAAAGTTACCATACAGATATTGATATGAATACTGAGATGAGACTGGGAAGAGAGCTGTTCAATGAAATAGCAAAGTGTTACCTTAGCAACCTGCTGTCATAAGCCTAGGTATCTTAATATCTCCAAAGAAGTACAATCTTTGGTAAGGAGCATTGTAAATAAACAAAGGGTGAGTCAACAGGAAGTACTGTGAGTAATCTTTTTATACTATCTGTTATTGATAGTGTCAGTATTTTATTCCTTCTTTATCCTAAGCAAAATAATTCAACTGTCATGTGGCTCACTCTTACAGGTAAAAGGGTGCTTCAGAGCAACTACTGAAGAAGTCATGACCATGGATGTGACCAGGACCGTCCTGTACACACAGCTGAAGGTATCGTGACCAAATACCACTCCTCTTTCAGAGTAACCTGATGCTATAAAAGGCCCCAGTGACTTCACAGATTTGCACTTGCACCATAAGGTACAAATCAAACATTTAGGATCCACTCAAGTCTGACACTGGAAGTTGAGAATTATGATCCATGTCATTGGTAACAACACCTATATTTATTTGCATAATTCTTCTCCTTATGTTTCTCAGTCACTTGCTAATCTGACAGGTCTTAATTACTGCAGCTAAATATATTCTTGTGCTCAAAAATTTCCTGAAATGGATTGCTAATAATTTTATGGCCTCTATAAAAAACATTTCTGCAATGATTTTGTATGCAAAAATTCAAGATTTAGAAGTTCTTTAAAGAACAGATTCCTTAAAAAGCACATCCTTTTTTCTTGAGGAGAAAAGGAGGTGAAAAGATGGAACTGCTTCCATCTTCCTCTAGCATTTTTCCCCTAAGTGGATTTGCATGGTACATTAAACTAAATGGTATTGACTTCATGTTCGGTCTAGACCTTTGAAGTATACGGGATGCTGTTAGATATTAAGCATTTATGCTGAATCAGATGCCTTGTTTTTGCTGCACCTCTGAGTTGGGCAATGTACCATGAACAATAAAGAGATGCACATACCAAAAATAATTGTATGGAAGTTCCTGGGGATGGGAGCCTAGAGACCAGTCTCATTACCGCAGATTTAGAATTATACTTTGAAATAATTCAGAACTTCTATTATCAAGCAAGGCCTAACAACATTTTCCTAGAAAGCATTCAGATTTTGTTCTCGATATTTTCAGAAAGAGCTGGCTGGAGAGCTGTCCGAAAGGTGAATGCCAGCCAGTCATGCTGTTAGTGCAGCAGCCCAGAGCCTGCCAGAAGTTTGCACCAGCCTCATCCTCATCCACCCTCTGCCTGCCATCATCCTGCTCCTCTGTTCATGTACACCACATCAACTATCTCTTACCCGTTGATGTGGTTGACTGTGCATAGAAGGCAATGCTTGAAAGGCAGAGTAAACTATCTCTTACCCGTTTACTCTGCCTTTCAAGCATTGCCTTCTATGCACAGTTTCCTTGCATAGCGTTCCCTGCATTTCTACCACCCACTGACAGGAGGTGTTTCCTTCTCAGAGATCCTTCACTATTTCCCTTTTCTCATCCAGTTAAAATACCCAAAAATCTATCTGTTTTGGAGCAGCAGATAACAACCTTCAAATGGCTCATACAGTGTTTATTGTCATGTTTTGATTATTTGTGCACCTTGCTGGAGAAATGACAGTCAAAAAGGTAGTGCTGAATCAGATAAAAAATATGTGACTGCAGCATAAAACATTTGCAAACAGCTTTTTGAGCAACAAAGAAAATGCAAAAATATGGCAGATGACACTCCTAATTAGCTCCTCTCCTTGGATTAATTAAAAGAGAAGTTTAAATGTATGGTAACCTTTTGGAAAAATAAAAGAGAATAAAAAAGAAAAAGAAAGTAGATTGAAAACAGTATTTTAAAACAGAACCATTTATATTACATAATGTCTAGGAGGGATGGCATTCATGAAATATGTTTGGAATTATGTAGCATCTATAGTGCAGTTTAAAAGCCAATAATAAGATTTAACTAAAGAACAATTCTGTAAAAGCTAGAGAAATGCCCTAGATTCTTGCACCAGCACATATCTGCACTGTATTCATTTGGTGACTCACCACTGCAAGCAAGAATAGCTCTAAGTGGAAACCCAGGGAAATCAGGGTGTATTATCCAACATACTGAAAGCTGAAGCAGCAGTTACTACAGCTCACTAAATAAGCAAATAAAAATAATGCTGTTATATAGCAAGCGCAGGATTGTGTATTTCCATTTCCATCTAAAAGAAAAAGGAACAAAATTAATTAGTGGGAGAGTATTTGAAAGAAGTTCCTGAAATGATTTGAACAGACAGGTAACAGTTGCATCAGCCAGTATGTAGAGAGAAAATATATTTGCATTAATATTGGATTTTGCTGGTTTTACTGATTCTGAAATAAATTGAAGTTGTAAAAATTCTTCCAATTGCTTTACTAAGTGCATTTTTAAACCATGTCAGCTTTGCTGAACTTAACACATCTTACTTAAGTTATAGATTTAGAACCACTGCCTCCAAGAAACAAAAAACATTTTCCTTATTGTGTGGTTTGTAATATTGCAAATTTAGATCTTCTCTATCCACAGCTTTCATCTCTATAAAAACACATTTATGGTATAGATAAACAGCTTCTAAGGCTGCTAAGGCTTCCAAGATAAGAATCTTCAGCTGATGATTCTTCTTTATAAAAGTACCTTTGAGGCTCAAATGAAAGCTACCCATCATTATTTGTCTCACTGATAGCCTTTGGGACAACACTGAGGCAACCCTTTAGTTATCCTTGGGAAAATCCCAGCTTGTCTTGCGTGGGCTAGCACAAGATCCAGTGCCTTGATGGCCTCTTTCCTACCCATGTTTGCAGCAGCATTGCAGGGCCAACATCCAGCTGCCTACGGGGTCTCACATCCCCTATTTTCACATGAATTTGTCCACTTCCAACAGTCAGCACCTGTATTTTATTATACATTGTTGAGGGCCTTAGTAACAAAATGTAATTCCCCATGCAACCACGGATCAGCTTAATTGCTTGTTTTCCCCAAACAGCAAGTTTTACCCAAGATTTAGTTTGAATCCTTGACATCTACTTTAAAAAAAAAAAAAAAAAAAGAGAGATTACATAATCAAGAAACAAGAGTCCATCCCTTCCAGTCTGCAAGACCCACCTGGTCAAGCAGTGCCTACTTCCAATCATATTTTGAGGCTGGACCAATGGGCATTTTTAAAGTAGTTACTGTGACTACCGATTCTACTCCACCATGATTCCTTCATTTAAGTGTTATCTCATGAAATTTTTTTGGGGGGGGTCAGTATATTACACTGATGTTAGCAAGACAAACAAGTACCATGCTCAAAAACATAACAAATTTGTTAATGCTAAGCTGACTGGCATTACCAAACTGCACTCTTTTATTATTTATTAAGGGACATTTATACTGGCCCCTCCACTATTGTATGAGGTAACTAACAGGCTTACAATTGCCTCAGCACTGCATTTATTCTCTTTAATTCAGGTATAACATTAACTGTTGTTTTTTTCTAAGGTATTTTAAAATGAACATTAATGATTGATAAGGTTCCCTGTGCAGTTCCTCCAGTACCCTAGCTACCTAAATAAAAAATTAGTAAGCAGCAAACATTTATGAAACCAAGTTTTAGTGAAGAAATGTAATTATTACCAAGAAAGGTAATAAACAGGTCTTGATGCATAAACTTGTTTGTTTTTTTTTTCAGACCTATCTTTTCAGTGAAAAATATCCATCTTCCTCCAAAGTAATTTAAAAGTTGATAGACTATAATATCAATTTACAATAAAAATACATGGGGGAAAAAAAAAAAAAAAAAAAGTAGAAGAAAAACATGAAATATTTACCTCAGAGATTTTTTCTTAATTATTTTTTTATGGCTAGTATAGGAGTCTGGTGAAGTGATGTGCTTTGGAGCTACTCTTTGAAGCTTTCAGCAGCAAGTGGCTTCCTCCCCAGCATGTGTTTTAAATGTTTTGAATGTTTTGCTGGATTGTAGTCCACCTGCATAGAACTGTGCTGTCCTTTTTACCCTTTCAATATTTTAAACATTTGACCTGCTTTCCTTCCTGCAGTTTTGCTTCCTAGAATGTTCTTGAAATAATTATGTAAATGTCATCTTAATGCATTTTCGCTGCCATGTGCATTTTCAGCCTCCTTATGATGTTATCTTTTCAGAATGCCACAAAAATGTGAACCAGATGTGCTGAGCACAAAATACCACAGCAGGGATTTCCCTCACAGCAATCATGGTATGGAAGTTCTCGGAAGCTTGCCATGAAGTAGTAGGGCTATTTTTAGTAACAGAAATATAACATAGGTAATAGAGTTTGAAGTATACTAAGTATATACTCAACATGCGTAATTACCATGCTGGAAAAAAAAAAATGATCCACAAGCAAACACTTCAATGATAAAAGAAAACCCAAACCAGAATTGCCTTGATATTTTAAAATTTGTCACTAGTACTATGTGTTTTTTAATATTTATAGATAGCTCATTTTCTGCATTCCTCTGTAATGTATGTCAAAAAGTTCTATGAAAAAAGTTGAGCTGCAGACTGTTGGCTTCCTATATATTTGTGTATTGACATTCATTAGCCAGTTAACTCTTGAAATTGTGCCAACTGACTAAATGCAGGTTCTATGTTTGATTGTCAAGACCTTTCTTTCAGACCTCCTGGGTGAAAGCACAACCAAGCCTTTCAGTCAGAGGGTCTGTTGCTTGTGACAATTTGTTTATGTGTTGGACTCATTCCTACATAGCATCATTTCCAATTCAAAAGTGAAAATAGCACTGACTCCTTTCAATCCCACTAACACTAAAGGCAAATTAACATTCCCCCATTTCATGTCCTCCATTAAACACACATCTAGCCATAAAACCCGTAACGGTGTCAGTGGCAGCTGCTAAGTTACTGCATTTTCTACTGAAGTTATGCTATGTGGAATATCTCCCATGATTTGACCCAGTGTAGTACAAGGTGAGGCAGTGATGGTGGCGTCTATGCTTCTAACTACGTCTTCTCAGTCACTCTTCATTTGTAAAAACATTTTTCTCATTTTTATCCTACAGATTTATTTATTTATTAATATATAAATGGTATGAGTGCTGTGGACACAACGAGGACAAAAAGGTTAAAAAGTTGTACAGGCTAACAAGCAAAAGTTCTAGTTTTGATTGTTTTTGTTTGTTTGTTTTGTTGTTTTGTTTTGTTGCTTTTGCTTTTTAATTATGTTTATACTGTGCCTAAGCCTTGCTTCATAAAGCCTGCCACAGACTTAGTTATTCTATCTTTTGACCAAATGCTGGAGTTGGCCGTGATCTCACACACATCTGCCATTTGACCTATGTGAATTATAGCTGGATTAAGGTATGCCGTGTCTTATTAGCTTAATGGTAGCTGAGTTAGAGAAAGTCACACTCTAATGCACAGCTTTCTTTGATTGTTCATGACTCAGAACCTCTTGAAACTTCTGAGTTCCTCTTAGCACCAAGTCTGAAGTTCAAACAAAATTGGCTAAGCCACTCTGAGACAGAAAAGTAGGACTGTAGTAGTGTCCTACTTCTCAGATCACAGTACTTTGTACATTCAAGAGGATGAAACTCTCTGTGGCAGAAAGAAAAACTAGCACATTTTACCAATCTCTTGTCAAAATCTTAAAGATTTTTAATGTACAGATTTCTAACTGCAGTTGTAGTTAAATTACAATAATAGATCCTAAACATATTTCTGAATTGGTACTGAACATCTCTGATGTGGACTAATGTAATTCCTGTGTGTAATGCTTGCTTGTGATGGAAAGAGAAAAATCAATTCTGCAGACTGTGAAACAGTCACTATACACTGCTCGGAGGTTTGACAAGGCTCTGTTAGACTGGAAAGATTATTTCAGACAGACAATGCAGGGGTGTAGTCTTGCAGCATGGCTGTTAAAGGGAAACAGGCATGGGAATATGTCAAATTCTGATTCTCTGAAATCACTGGCAAAATTCCCACTGAATTAAATAGGGCCAGAACATCATCCTAGATATTATCATGTGTATGCTTGCTGAAAATTTGTATTAATTTAACAGTTTGAGCTACAGAATTTGAGAAAATAAAAATAAAATAAATAAAAGAATCCCATGCAACCTTATTTTTGCTCTTTTATGTAAACAACTCTGATGCATTCTTCACTAACACTGATAAGCAAGATTATTTCTGTGGTATCACTACCATTGAGCTCCTTTGCCTGGCTGATTCAATCTGAAGGATTCACCAGTACTAATACTAATAATAAGAACTAAGATTGAAAAATACTTATAACAAGAGCCGTTAGAGAGCTTAAAAACTAATTATTAGGATTGCTGGGTAATATATGACTTTTGAGTCACAAAAACATTTTTCAGGGTTATTCAGAAAACACCTCTGAAACCAATCCCATGTGCCAACAAGCCTGGCTTCATTTCAAGCCTGAAGACTACCTTTCTACCTCCTTTTTTGTGTCCTTTTTCTCCAATTCCTGACTTAACAGACAAATAATTTTACAAGGGAACCCCAAGCAGAAAGTGAGCTGGCAAAGAGAAGCCTGGGGAGCACAGAGAAGAGCCTGGTCTGAGAAGGAGGGTTGTGCATAAAGGAAATGAGGTGTTTCTTAAGCTGGTCTGGTTTACCAATCCCCTTCCTAGTGCCAGCCCTCAGAGACAGGCCAAGGCATCATCCACTCCTCTCAACAGTCCTCACCTTGTGCTGCTCAACAGTCAAGGCATTGTATTCTGCTGGACCGTGTGGGCTGGCAATAGCTTTTTGATTTGTAAGTAAACAAGTTGTGATTGCTTTTCCCTCTTTGATTTGAAAATAAATAGCTTTTTAATTTTGTATACAAATAACACTTTAAAAAAAAAAAAAAAAAAAAAAAAAAGTGCCTGCAGATGCTGAGACTCTATTAACTTTTTTTGCACTTTCTCTACAGAAGTTGTTTCTGTCAATTTATTTTCATTTCAGCTGAGCAAAACGGGAAGGAAAAAGCAGGTTGACACAGATGGTTGTCAGCAAAGTGATGACTGCAGCTGAGAATGGGAGTACAAAAATATACAGCTTGCAAAATTGTGTATTGTTTAGTTTCCATGTGTATGAAATGCCAAAAGTAATAAAATTTGGAGAATATATTTAGAATTCTTTTTTTAAGAACTGTTAAAATTATTGCTTTAAAATGGAATAGTGGTCATATGTAAAGGAATTACAATGCAGAAAACAGAAAAGAGAAAAAAACCTGCATCCAAAACTTCTAAAAACAGAACAAAGAGTAGTCTCTCAAATGTACAGCTAAGCCCCTAATGAAGTGATCTGGTTTGAGAGCTTATTTGAGCCTTTCATAAGTGCTGAGCACCAACAAAGACCTTGAGGTCACCCAGGGAGTGATCACCGCATTTGAAAATCAGATAATTAATTTAAAGGACTGAATGTGGATTTTTGAACCTTATCTTTAGGCTTCTGTTTTTTAAAGGACCTCTTAGATTACACAAATATCCTCAACATTGTGCTTTAATAGACTACATAAATTTAGTGAGGGGAAAAATATAAAATAAGCTAAAACAATCTTCCTCAAGTTTGTTAGAGTCCTGCCAACTACAAGGCATGGGCAGGCTTTGTCCATACTGGAAAGCTGCAACATGTTAGGTACAATTGATCTTATTTTAACTGAGATCTATCTTGAACTAAGGCTAAGCCTAATGTAGACACACTCAAATCGATTGTAATGTTGCCTGTGTCAATTTAACTAATTTAAATGTACATGCATTAGCAGATTGCATCAGTTCAACCAGATTGATCTTTAAATTGCTTTGTCTAAAGTTGTGCCATTTCTAGGGGAGCTGAGGAGCATGTTTGGAGCAGAGGGCTGCCAAAGCTACTTACCTTTCTCCTGCCTGTCAGCTCTTCAGAGTACTACCCCACTCAGTCGATAAATATGTAGGTATCGGTATAGCTACTTATCAACTGATTCTCATAAAACTGTGCTAGAATTTCCTGAACATTCCCAGAAGAAAAGCTATTGAGTTATACGCATTACTGTTGTAATTCTACTGAGATCAGTTAAATTTCACCAGGCATAAATTTGGACCATAGCAGACATAAATAATTGTCAACATATGATTTTATAGTTGGGGTTTAGGTAACCATATCAGTGACAACTTCTGAATGTTTGAATTTCTTTCTGTTCCTGAACTACTGCTGCCTCTATGAGCTCCAAAGAGTGACAACCAAACATAAATCCATTTTAAATTGCATGTCCTCTCCCTACCAGCTTTCAGGGCAGTGTCATCTCACCCTCATTCTAGGGGGGTAAAAAACAGGTATAAAACATAAACATGAGATAATGAATTTCTCTTACTTTGGCTGATCATTAATAAATGAGGTTATTTTCCCCCCTGACTCTTGGAATTAGATGTGACATAACACCTTAACATAATCGTTTTTTTCTGAAACCCTGATAATGGGAACCCATCTGCTTAGAGACATAAAGAAGAATTCATTATATGCCCAGTAATTACTTTCAATGCAACATAAAGAGATTGCATGCACAGCTTCTTAGAGTTAAACATGCTGTCAGAAAGAATACCTTGACACGTAGGAATAAGAGGGGTTCAAAAAGGTGATAGCTAATAATGACATATAAAGATTTTTGCAGAAAGAAAATGTATATTGTGTCTTATCCTCCTCATCACTAACTGCAGAGAAACCCAAATTCTTTGTACAGAATTTCCAAAAGGCTGCTCCTGAATACCTCCACTGAAGGCAATTCTTTTCTGTATCTAGCTGTATTATGATGGACAATAACTTGTATAAAGTGCACATTTTCCTATAAAAGAAGGAAAGATAAAATGACAGATTTTGAGATCTGAGTTTGATGCCTAATCCTTGTGGCTTCCTCCCAAAGCTGGCACATCCTCAAAGTCCTGTGTCAGGAGGGATATTTTGTACATGATTGAAAACCAAGCATTAAGGCCACATAAAGAATTGTACTGTCAGGCTCCGGAGCAAAACTTCCCTGTTTTCTTAATAGAAGAACAGGACCAAAGCCTTGAAGGATGAAGTGATATGAGCTGGATCTACTGGTCTGAAGCAGGTGACTGGAACTTTATCTGGGAGAAGCTGGAAAAAAAGAATTATTTGGTCTTCCTAACATACCATCCAGATGGTCATCACTAATTGTATTTCCTCTTGTGGTTTTGGTTATAAAACATGTATAAATATTTACAGTGGGCAAATGTATATCTTTGTTTAAATGTCACTTTTTAATTGTGTTTTATCCTTTGAACAGTACAGTTCAAATGCTTTTATTACATTTTTGCTTTATGAGCAGAAGTCCTCCAATTTTCTTTTCCCACTTCCATTTTTTTCTTTACATCTTTCATTCTAATGAAACATGGCATACTAAGAGGCCATTATTTTTGCAAATCAGGCTGCTTTTTAAACTGCCTAAATCTTCCTTTCAGCCAGGCATGAAGTTGCTAAGACAATTAACATGCCTGAGGTTGAAAATGTGCTTAAGTGATTTGCCAGATCAGACCTTAAATATGAGCTTATGTCAATGAATTTGAGATATTCATTTTTGACTTGGCTCTTTACATCTAAGGCTTTCAGGCTGAGTAAAAACAAGGATACTGTGGATACAATGCTGAAAGGATTTGCTGGAGGATTCTGTAGCAGATAGATTTTCCAAAAGATAATATCTTCTAAACATTATTAAATATCACTCTCCTGAAGGATTTACCTCTTGGCCACATGTGGAATATAACTATTTGGCCTTAAGAGAACTCTCAGCCTAATGACATTTTTCTCTGTCTTTAATTATAAGATAAAAGCTTTCATACTTGCTGTAATTAAATATCCAATGTCATCTTAAAAACAATAACATTAATTATAGATTCTTGACAAAACTGCATGTACAGTCCTTTCTCCACTGAGATTGATAGTAAAGCTGCCACTGTCTTCCATGAGGCCAGGATTTTGCTCTCAGACAGAGTAATTACATTCTGCATATACAAATTCCTCTTACATTTACATTTTTATTGTCTAGGGGATGATAAAATTTTCACTAGGACTGGTAGAAAGCCAATTCCCATGTAAATGTGCCATGAGCAAATATAACACTTTGTCCCGGTGCTTCTAAGACTTCCCACCAGTCCTACAGCTATCATCTCCTAGCAGGTTGCCCAAGAACACTGACCACTCCAGTGCAAAAGAGCCCAGAGACCTTTGGAAGGCTCCCAGGACCCAGCAGATTCCTTCTGTGCTAGTTCTGTGCACTGCCACCATCCCCGCCCCTGTCCAACTGCTTCCACCCTCACTGCCTTTCATAGAATCATAAAATCACAGAATCATAAAATGGCTCAGATTGAAAGGGACATTAAAGATCATCTAGTTCCAACCCCCCTGCCATAGGCAGGTATGCCACCCACCAGATCAGGTTGGCCAAGGCCCCATCCAACTTGGCCTTGAACACCTCCAGGGTTGGGGCATCCGCAGCTTCTCTGGGCAACCTGTGCCAGTGCCTCTCTACACTTAAATTGAAGAATTTCTTTAGAATGTCTGTTCTAAATCTCCCTTCTTTTAGTTTAAGACCATTCCCCCTTGTCTTATCATTATCTACCCAAGTAAAGAGTCCTTCTCCATCCTTTTCATAAGACCCCTTTATGTGTTGAAAGGCTGCAATACGGTTTCCCCAGAACCTTCTCTTTTTCAGGACGAACAGCCCTAGTTCTCTCAGCCTTTCTTCATAGGAGAGGTGCTCCATCCCTTTGACCACTTTTGTGGCCCTCCTCTGGACTTGCTCTAACCAGTCCACATCCTTCTTGTGCTGGGGGCCCCAGACCTGGACGCAGCACTCCAGGTGGGGCCTCACTAGGGCAGAGTAGAGGGGGACAATTAGCCTTCTCGGCTGCAAGAATGCACTGCTGGCTCATGTCGAGCCTTTCATCCACCACAGTCCCCAAGTCTCTCTCTTCAGGGCTGCTTTCAATGAGTTCCTCACCCAGTCTGTGCTCCTGTCAGGGATTGCCTCAACCCAGGTGCAACACCTTGCACTTGGGCTTGTTGAACCTCATTAGGTTCACATGGGCCCACTTCTCCAGCCTGTCCAGGTCCCTTTGAATGACATCTCTTCCTCCTTTGGTACCATCTGCATCACTCAGTTTAGTGTCATCTGCAAATTTATTGAGGGTGCACTCAATCTCATCATCTATGTCATTGATGAAGATATTGGAAAGCACCAGTCTAAAGACAGACCCTTGAAGGACACCACTCATCACTGGCCTCCACCTGGACATAGAACCATTAATGGATCACTACTCTCTGGGTGCAGCCACCAAGCCAATTCCTTATCCACAAGGTAGCCTACCCTTCAAATCCAACTCTTTCTAATTTAGGGATGAGGATGCTGTGTGGGACCATGTCAAAGTCCTTACAAAATTGCAAGTAAATGATATCGGTCAATCAGTATTGGTCTCTCGAGGCAGGCCTTTGTACCCACCTCCTCCACCCACTCCACACCCCATCCCCACATTCCCCTTCACTGGGAAGACAAGTACACGGAGAATGGGTGCAGACTCCCACATGCTTTGGGAAAGGAGGTGTGTTACAGATAGCTTGAGAAGCACAGATCTAGCCCATGCAACATGGGCTGCCTTTACCTTGAAGCTTACAGGATTCCTGGGTGTGATCACTAGTTCAGCTGAAATTTTTGCTTAGCATTAACTGTGGCATATATAAACTATTTATAACTAGTAACACAGAACTCACTATTTTTTTCAAACCCCTTAAAGAAATCCAGACAGGCATGTGCTTGAAACCAACTTTCTACATTAATTGCTGCTTTTTAATGCTGTTTGTTTTACGATAAGCCCTGTGAGTTTGCACACTGTCATCCTGTGTAGTCTGTTCTGCTGTTAAATACAATTGAGAAAAACTTATTAATAGACAAACATGTTTCTAATATTAGCTGATAGTAACTGTCTAGTTTGTCGGTCAGGAAGAATGACGGATGGCTATGGGGGGTATTGGAGATACTGGGCATGCAAATTGTACTGCCATCTACCATGATTAAGTTTTATCTTACATGTACATATTTCATAGTAAAATCTTGCCTTAATAGTTTCTATACATCAAATTAAAAAAGCACATTGAAATATCACCTCTTTTCTAGGTGTTTTTTTTTTTTTTCCTTTCTTTCAGAGACAGCACCTCATCTCGAGTACTGAGTGCAGTTTTGGGCACCACAGTACAAAAAAGATGTGAAACTATTGGAGAGTGTCCAGAGAAGGGCTACAAAGCTGGTGAAGGGACTAGACGGGAAGACTAGAGGGGAAGGGACTAGAGAGGAGCGGCTGAGGTCAGTTGGCCTGTTCAGCCTGGAAAAGAGGATGTTGAGGGGAGACCTCATTGAGGCCTACAGCTTCCTCACAAGGGGGAGTGGAGGGGCAGGCGCCGATCAGTTCTCTTTAGTGACCAGCAACAGGACCTGCGGGAATGGTGTCAAGCTGAGACAGGGAAGGTTCAGGTTGAACATCAGGAAGAGGTTCTTCACTGAGAGGGTTGTCATGCACTGGAACAGGCTCCCCAGGGACATAGTCATGGCACCAAGCCTGTTGGAGTTTAAGAAGCATTTGAACTATGCTCTTAGTCACATGGTCTGAAATTTTGGGTAGACCTGTGTGGTGCCAGGAGTTGGACTTGATGATCATTGTGGGTCCCTTCCAACTCAGGATATTCTATGATTATATGATTATATGAAACATTGTGCTTTAAAATTCTGCAGTCTGAAGCACAAAACTTGGCTAAATGTTACAGATCAGTGTCTCTGTTTTTGAGCAAGGACTGCTAAAACAACAGAAGACAAGAAAGTACCTAGTAACTGGCTTTGGTTGTTTTGAATTGTTTGAAAGATGCCATCAGTATTAGGTGTTTCACTCCAGTTAAATTTTCAGTTTACTGTCCAGGGAATTTAACCTTACAGTTCAGCTAAAAGGAATCAATAATCTAAATAATCTAAATAATCTAAATCCATCTGTGCCATCCTGAATATTTACCTCCTGGAACTGGCTAATAGAGATAAAACTATGTGTGGGTTTCATCTTTTAAAAATAAATAAATAAATAAGTTTTGAGCATCCAAAGGGCAAAATCCAGGCATGATTTGCTAGTTTAGGAGCAGAGCCAAGTTCATACAAATATGACTGTGAGTTCTCTGTGTTCTGTTTCAAAAGCCTTTCATGCCAATTTATGAAATAAAAAAATCTCAACATAAATTTAAGAAATGAATTTGAGAATAAAATAACATTTGTGCTTGCAATAATTTTTCATCTAATTATTTGGGTGAAAAATATCTATTTTTAGCTGATTTAGAAGAAACACACTTCAGTCTATCTCCGAGAAACAACAAAGGAAAGCTTTTCTTATGTCAAGATTAGAGATTTTCTGTGCTCCTCAACAAACAAATCAGAATCCAGATAAATGCATATAGTGTTTTATGGTGAGTTTGTATGTCCATGACAGATAATCCTGAAAAAGGTGATATTTCAAAACCAAATGTCTTCTGATGAAGAATCTGTCTTACAAATATCTCTTCAAATTTTAGAGAATAAATGGCCTTTCATCTTGCAAACTCCAGTGAGGTCTCCTTCCACGGTTCTGCACTCAATTTTAATGTCTCAAGCAATTCTTCCCATTCAGGCACAGACCCATCAGAGACTTTTAGATTATCATTATCCTTACCACTGACAGCAGACCACAAAGCACATCACAGAATTAGATTTTATTTCATCTCATGTTGTCACATAACCTGACACATCAACATGAGTTCATTTAATTTAATTTATCCATCACTGTTCTTAGAATAGATATTAACAGGAAATCAATATATATTTTCCTATTCTTCAAAATCTTTAGTTCTGTCCTTCTAGTTCTGTCAGGCAACACACAACTCCTCAGCAAACTTTCTAACTTTCTATCTTTTCAATTTTTAATCATTCTCATACTGTTATGGTCCTTGATAAAGAAGCCTGAAAGTTCAGGCTGCAGCCCTTAAAATTTCATCATATACTAATTTTGAAGTCTAAATTAACTTTTTGTGCTATGGAAAATGTCTCATGTATAGCTGTAATGCTGCTATCACCATATATTAGGACCAATCTTAGAAAATCACTCTCTTATTTTTTAGTAATGCTGTTATGAAAAGGAGATAGTTTTACAACATTTATTAAGATCATGTGTAGCTGGTTTTTTTTTTAAATACATTTAAGTGTATCCATTGGGTGAATTATGAACTCAAATGTTTTGACTCTGATACTACCCTGCCTGAAGACCTGTGCCTCAGACTCAAGAGTTATGTCCATTTGTGTTGGATGCACCTCTAGTGCTTTTACCTACAAGAATGAGAATATTGACAGAAGTGGCAGCATCAATGTAGATATTCAATTTTCCAAAGAATCAGTATATCTTTTCCCCCCTCTATATTGACAAATAAGTAAACAGACTTTTGGGTAGAGAGCACAAGTTCTGTGGTCAGTAATGCCGTAAGTTTTATTTCAGTATCATCCAGTTTATAAATCTACCCACTTATTTTATATATATAAATAAGGGATAGTTTATAATACCTAGCAAGTACAAGTTAACCCTGTGAGAAACACAAAGTGAAGACAACTATATCACACATCACCAGCAGAATCACTGTTAGTTTTGCTTTTGGGGGGCAGGGAGGGAAATACAGAAAGGTCAAAGACTAAATCATGGGGTTGCAGAGGGAGGTCACTGAGGTCACAAGGATTTGCTGCTTTCACAAAGGACACTGCAATCAGTAATCTGCTGTCATGATGCATGTACTGCTCTTTAAGTGAGTTTGACACTGATGCATGGAAAGCAATCTGAGCAGGGAGCTAAAAAGACAATTACTACAAACATGAAAAGTACACTGAAACTGTGATGTGATTAAAATAGAATAAACACCAAACCCTTAACAAAACAGAGAAAAAAAAGAAAGAAAGAAAGAAAGAAAGAAAGAAAGAAAGAAAGAAAGAAAGAAAGAAAGAAAGAAAGAAAGAAAGAAAGAGATAGAGAAAGAAATGCAACAAATCAAAAAAACAATATATCCCACGATGGATGGCCTGCCTTAGATACAGTGGATACTAGAGAGAATGGTTTAAATTACAAAATTAATTTCATACAATTTGAGTGAAAATCAGAAAACAAAACAAAACAAAACCAAACAAAAACAAAAACAAAAACAAAACAAAACAAAACAAAAACAAAACAAAACAAAACAAAACAAAAAAAAAAAAAAAAAAAAAAAAAAAAAAAAAAAAAAACAAGGAGTGGCAGGGACTACTATCAAGCAATGCAGACCTGAATGAGCATCCACCCATTTCATTTGTCCATGAATCTAAATAATTTGTCTCCTCCTAGCCACATCCACCCAAAGTTAGATATATTGTTAGTAATGATATTTGAATAAGTAAACCAAGATCAATACAAGGGGTCAGATTTGGAGCTGCTCTGTTGAACTCAATATGCTGTGAGTTCACATGATTGATTCACAAATGGACAGGATTAGATCAGCCAGAAGAGCTTGGGCTGCTCTATTCCCCATCCCAGCACTAATTGCAGCCCTGCGTTTAGGGTTTTAATTAAATGTCAGTGATGGGGTAGGAGGACCCTGCACACTGCCTCCCCAGTGCCTGCCTCATCCATTGAGTCCCAATCCAAATGGGCTTTTATTCTAACCAGACAGCTTACTTCTTACCTCAAAGGCATACTCACCTAACCTGAATTCATCTGCCTAGATGAAGCCCTTCATTTAAACACTGAGCTATGTGGACATAAAGAAGTTAACTTTACCTCCTTATTTTTTTACCTCTTTGAACTCTGAAATATTTCCACAGACATTTGCTGAGGCTCCCCTGTTGACACATTGCTCTACCATGTGTCACACCAATATCTTGCAATGTTGATATGACTCTTGTCAGAAGTATGACATGGCACATACAGCTGAGCAGCGACAGTTGATCTGAAGATTTGCATCCTTTGAGAGGGGAGTCTGAGAGCATTTTCCTTTCATTTATAAAAATGCAGGGGAAAAAAAAAATAAGAAAACGTGCACAGCATTCTGAGTTTATGTATAAAAACATTAAGTAGTTTTCTTCAACAGAGCATTCATGGTTGTTTTGAGCTGCCTGGGAAAAGCCCCAGTGCCCTGCCCTGAGCATGCCTCCCATGAGCACTGCGACAGGCTGAGAGCCTGACCCCACGGGAGTTGGGGCAGGACTCCCACTGGCTTGATGAGGGAAGATTTGCTCCACAGTCTGTGCGATCAAATTTAGCTTGTTTTTCATCCTTTTTCTCTTTCTTGCCAGCAGTAAATTTCCAAACTTTGCAAGTCCCTACAGGTATTTTAGACTGGGTTGCAAACTTTGAAATCAGGCTAGCCAGATCTCTATTCTTAGCCTGCAGGAGCTTGGTTGCCTCTTTTCTCAAGTCAGACACTTTCATGGCTTAATGCTCCCGGTCAAGAAGTGACACATCTCATTCTTACAGCTGCACAAACAGAGACTAAATTGCAGCAAAGATTTGGAGCGGGGGGTCACTCTCTCTCTTGTTGTCTTGGCAAAAAGGACGCTTGCATTGATTCTGCCCTTAAGAGTAATTGAATTAAAACAATCTCACTTGTTCCCATTCCCTCTTTTTTGAGCCCTATCAGATGCTCTCAGACATTTGATGCTGAGAAATGCACTTTGTACTGTTACTCAGCAGCACTCCAAATCCCTAACAATGCCAGACTGTAGCTGGGTGAAATCTGAAGCTGAATGCTTCAAGGGACCATTATTAGTAATGGGCTTTTTTATTAGAAACTTTGAAATCAAATAAAAATGGTAGGAATTTAAAGTGCAAGGAAGAGAGGCATTGAAGTTTGTGAGTATCATTAAAGAATAATATTACACTTTTATGAGATACTTTGGTCAGGTTACAGCTCATCACAGAGTAGACACTGAGAATTTTCAAAAACAGCTAAGTGTCTTAGAAACACAACGTAGGCTTCCAAGCTGAAATACAGCTTTAGCAGTCTGATTTAAGTATCTGGTGAACAAATGCTGATCCCCCCTATGCAGTTGTCTTGATGATAAGTGACAGGAGAAGATGTAAAAGGCTGGGAACAGAATCCAGCTATGCTGTGCCATCACTCACAACGTTTATCTGCCAATATCTGCATTATCACTAAGAAATTCCATCTCAGAATATAGCCTCAACATCTCAGACCCTGTCCAAATGCCTAGGAGAAAATGGTTCTCCCAAAGGTCACAGACTATCTCCTCCTCAAAAACAGAAACAAAAACAAAACCAAACCAAAACAAAAAAAAAAAAAAACAGAAGTGGAGGGTTGGATTTATATTCGATGTAAATGGCATAGTAGGTAGGAAGAAAGTGAGCAGTCCTGGGGGCAAAGCAGGTCCATAGAAGAATACAGAGCAGAACTCAATTTTCTGTCTCCTTCTCAGCCATCTGACCCATGCAGTCACACAGGAAAGACAGAGGCTGGCATATGAATGTGGACAGCTCACTTTCCAGAGCCTAGAGAGTTTTAGATATATTATGTGCTCATAGTCCCAATTAAAGTTGCCTTACTCATCATATTTTAAAATTTCATAAAGGCAGAGATGCTTCAGTTATTGAATTTTGACTGTGTCAATTAAGAAAAGATATATTACACATAACAGAGATGAAAGATTGCTATGTTTTCTTACAGATGCTACCAATGGAGATGTTAAAAACTAAAAAATACAGACATATATTTTAAACATCACAGAAATGTGTCAAGTAATACTGCCCTCAGTAAAACAACTTGCATGTTTGAGCAATACCAAGCCAAATGGCTTATTATGTGTCATTTGTGAAGATGCATACAGTGATCCCAGACAGAAATTCAGATTACACAGCAGGAATATGATTACTGCTACACTGTCACTGTTGCTTGGACAATCTTTTTAAAAATATTTTCCAGGACTTTACAAGCTGCATGTCATCCTGCTCTCTATTTTTCTTTGAAAACAGGATGGAAAATTCTACCCTGTTATTAGAACTTCTTCATGGGTGCAGATATAATTATCAGAACCGAAGTTGAATTTTTACAGCCACTCTGTAAATGCACATCATCTTGTCACTGTGAATACATATGCAATGCATCAACTCATATTTATATCCTCCTTTCTGCAATTTAATATACCTACAAAAACACCCCACTACAAGGATGTAAAGAACTTTTGAAAGTATGTGAATCAGACTGGGCCCAGCTGTTAGGAGCCCCATCAGACATGCCACACACAGGTACCTATACAATATCTAGTGAGGAAAGAAACAACAGAGTCTTCTGCAAGGTATTCTCATTCTTATTCTTAAAAATAGATAGGTAGATTAGATAGATAGATAGATAGATAGATAGATAGATAGATAGATAGATAGATAAAAGGAGCATTTACCCCTGTTTCTCACCAGGAAT
Source organism: Aythya ferina (assembly GCF_964211825.1). NCBI lineage: Eukaryota > Metazoa > Chordata > Aves > Anseriformes > Anatidae > Aythya > Aythya ferina. The sequence goes on from NC_140296.1 coordinate 76,195,860, forward strand.
TTTCCAGAATCTCCAGCATCCACTCTCCGTATCTTCAGACCTCTGATTGCCTCACTACTCTTATCTACCCCAGGGCTACTAAAACCAGCGAGTACTTAGACTTTGAGGGAATTATGTACTTTTTTGAAAAATCCATGGAGGTGAAAGACTGTAGCGCACTGCCAATCACATTTATGTGCTTGATCAATCCTTTCATCCTTTTTGTGTTATTTCATTCTGCCTGCAATATATAAAATTGGAAAGAAATTCAAACTTAGAAAACTTAAGATGCAGCTATAGCAGTATGGTGTCTAATAATGGGACCATAGGCACATGATGTGATCACTAGGTGTAGCAAAACAATCTCACAATTTAGACAATATGGTATTGATCATAAGGCTTTCCATTATAATTTTGTACTAGAAAGTGAATCTGGCAATTCAGTGCCAAATACAGAAAGAGGAAAATAGCTATTGATTAAATAGCTGAAAATTTAAAAGGCAGAATAGATTTTTACATTATTTGTCATTTCTAACATTTGCAAGGATATGTTCCCATTCACAGAGGTTCCTGGGGCTTATATAAACACCCACTCTGCTACTAAGTTTATTATCCATAAAAATCTGTTACTTAGCTTGCAGAGGTGAAAGCTAAAGTATCCCTGAATCTATTTATCCTGTGGATTTTCAGATGTTCAGGTTTGTTTGCTTCCCCAGGCGGTACTGCCTTTGCCTTCAGTAACTTGGGTACTCAATCTAGGAAATCTGACACAGGTTATAATAATAAATGTTGAAGACTGGTGACGTGCTTCTGGTGAGTCACAGTACAGTTGTTGCAAATGGTTCTTGGTAGCTGATGTCTTTGCTGCGTGATGCTTCCAACTATATTAATGTGCAAAGTGTAAGGATGGCTGAGCAGATCAGACCAAAGCTTTGCCTCATCTGGCGGCTTGTCTCTGGTGGCAAACAGCAGTGAGTAATTAGTGTGCATCAAACAAGAAGACCAGGATGTTCAGGATGTAGCTCTTCAGCTTTCAGCAGTCAATGTCTGAGTGACTTTGGGAGCTAAGCCTGTGTTGGGCATGTTATGTTCAATAGATGCTGTAACCAGTTTGTGACTTTGGCCTCCATGGATCCTGTGGGACACTTGCACAGCTTCATTAGACTTGCTCAGTAAAATAGGCATTTTCTTTAGCTGTGTCTCCAGAGACATCACAATTTTTTCTTCTATAACACAAAGTGAAATGCTGTTGCTTATTTACCCTCTGTTCCCCTTAGAGTTGCCTTATCTCAAGCCTAAAAGTCCTTCTAGGACTGTCCCCATATGAGTAGAAACTGGGCCTATTTCTGAGTTTGTTCAATGATTATCTACACACTTTTCTTTCAGACTTACAGACTTTTAATTTTATCTGTCCTTTCATTGATCTTTATGCTATACATGCTATTCATTGCATGCTATTATACGTTTGTTACTCTCTGAATAACCTTTGTATTTGACTGTCGTAGTATTTTATGACTGCTAATACTTTTCTATTATCAGCAAACTTTATCATCTCAGTGTTCAGCCTCTTTATGGAAAATAGAAAAATATGTGGAACAGGACCCCACGAGAATCCTCTCTCCATTTATGAGACTGGCTGTTTAATTTTCAGCCAACCATGTGAACTCCTAATTTAACTACTAAATCTCTCCCACATTGTAATTTCTGGCAGTGTAAGCAGCATAGAAATAAAATATGATGATCTGTCATCATTGTGTTTCCTTGTAAATATTCACTAGATGTCTAGGAGGCTTTTTGCCTTTTTTAAGGAGAGATGGCAAAAGGTCAAGGTCCTTTGGTTGCCTTCTTGCAAGTGTGGGGAGCTTCTGTTTCCAACCATATTGAGTGAGAACAGAAGATGCTCATCAGTAGCTAGAATATTTGATAGCACAATTATGCCAGCTAAATTCAGCTGTCCAAAATTCTCAAATCTAAAACAATCATATAAATGTCCTCTATGATTAGGGTGGAGAGTAGTTTCTTCAGAACACTATTCATTTCACCCTTGGATAACCATCATGAATGACCTCACAGAAGTACAATCCTTACCCATCTTCATTGAAACAGAAGGATCCAGATAACTTGATTAGATCAGAAGACTAAACCTTAGATGGGTGGTGCAGTGAATCTCTCCATATACATTCACAGTAGAAGAAATATCACTATGATACCATCTGAAAGCATAATTTGCAGCAAAAGCAAGCTGTGTTATAAGTAGCAGCTCTAATACAGGTGTGTGCTGTTCTGTGCACCCAAGTGTTCCCCTAAGTGCCCTCTTAACTTCTCCACCCATCGTCTTCTCAGTCTCCTTCCCTATTTGAATAGAAGGCACACTGCACCACATCCGCACCTTGAGTACTGTGTTCAGTTTTGGGCCCCTCACTACAAGAAGGACATCGAGGTGCTTGAGTGAGTCCAGAGAAGGGCGATGAAGCTGGTGAGGGGTCTGGAGAACAAGTCCTACAAGGAGCGGCTGAGGGAGCTGGGCTTGTTCAGCCTGGAGAAAAGGAGGCTCAGGGGCGACCTTATTGCTCTCTACAAGTACCTTAAAGGAGGCTGTAGTGAGGTGGGGGTTGGTCTGTTCTCCCACGTGCCTGGTGACAGGACGAGGGGGAATGGGCTAAAGTTGCACCAGGGGAGTTTTAGGTTGGATGTTAGGAAGAACTTCTTTACCAAAAGGGTTGTTAGACATAGGAACAGGCTGCCCGGGGAAGTGGTGGAGTCACCATCCCTGGAAGTCTTTAAAAGACGTTTAGATGTAGAGCTTAGGGATATGGTTTAGTGGGGACTGTTAGTGTTAGGTCAGAGGTTGGACTCGATGATCTTGAGGTCTCTTCCAACCTAGAAATTCTGTGATTCTGTGATTCTGTGATCTTGGACCATGGCACATATGCACTGGCCAGACAGCCATGATGAGCATGTTGTTAGGTAGCTGGCAAACCAAAAAGAAAGAACTGTTCTTGAATGTAAACTGATGCCTTTCCTCACTGATGTAGGTAATTTATCCCTTTTCCATGACATGACTGCAGATTTTTTTTAATATATAAATTGACAGAAACCACCTACTTCATCCACAACTGAAGTTATCTGATGAGTATTAAAGTTACAAGTACAATTGTATGTGCATTATTTCATTGAGAGATCAAATTAAAAACACATTTCAAGTGAAGTAAACAATGTATTCCTAATATTTCCTGTTAAGTACTCTCCTACCATCCTTTTACTATAAAGCCTCCTTTTCACTTTTCAGAAAGCAGAAAGGGGTGATTGACTAGCAGGTATGTAGAGTCCATGAACTGTATCTCTAATCTGAAAAAAAAAAAAAAAAAAAAAAAAAGGGTCAGATTGGATCCTGAGCTCTTCTAGAGCGTGAATTATTAAAAAGCCATTGTCTGCTTTAGAATGATATTGTCTGAACATACTGTACTTGGTGCACTTCATAAAAAAAGCCAAATGCAAATTAAATTAAATAAAAACAGTCCCAATTTAAAGCTGCTCACTCTGTTCATTTGATTGTATTCTATCTGTACACTGTTTTATTGCTTTCACTAAGTAATTAGTCAGCCGGTTCTCCCAGCTATGTTTGTGGATATTTGATGCTGCAGCAGGAAAAAGAAAAGATTAAATATATACTTTTTAAAACTTGGTAAAACCACAAAAATGCCAATGACAGATGTAGTTGCAGCTAATGTAAGTTACATTTTATAAAAACAATTAGTTTTCAAGTAGAGGATGTTTTAAAGTGGTTTCCTTCTTTTTCTGACTATTAAAAAGCTCTTCAAAACACAATTAGCCAGCATTATTATTGTAACTGTAAACTACCAACATCTTAACAAACCCTTTTAATTCATACAGATGTATTGGATTTCCACATGTTACTTGCAAGATAAGTTGATTTGTCTCTCTTGGGATATGATTTATATTCTAGGACTTCTATGTTTGTTTTCTTAGAGTGTCTGACATAACATTTTCACATACATTTCAATAGATTTCTTTGCAGGAGAAATGACTAGTGGGAAAATAATATGCTGTAGAATTGCAGCAGATGGCTTTTGTCCTTTTTTTAATCATTTAGCATATACTTGATTTCTGGTTTTACTTCCGAAAGATTAAGTCTATTTGAATTTGTCTATCAAGAAATAAATTATTGTTGCATTTAGTGTGTATCATACTGACTGCATATATATGAATACTCCCCGACAAATACATGTATATATATATATATTTTTTAAATTTTAAAAATCACACTCTGATTATTTCTTGTCCTGAGATAAGTTGTGTGCACAAGCAGCGAAATTCAGAGGCTAAACAAACGCTTTCCTGATTCTCAGGATGTCATGTTTGCACCATTTCTAGTGTGGCTTTATAAAATTCCCTCAGGCATAATTTCTCCACAATGCATGTGTTGGTATTGTGCAGTTGTGTTCTGAATCCCTTCTGCAGAGTAAAGATCTTTTTGTGGGGGAAGGAGAAGAAATGAAGGTTTGGGGATTCCTGGGGATTTACTGTTATCTCAAAGACATTTTTGAAAGTCATCACAATGGAATAGCTGCTTCACATTGAAACAACAAATGTAGTTTATAACACCAAAGCAGAAAGAAAAAAATAAAAATAAAAAAATGGTTCAGATGTCCTCTCTATGAAAGTCCATAGTAACAAGCAATGGTTATACCATATGTCAGTGTTACAAGGCATTGACCAGAATTTAGTCCCACAGCAGTAAGGAGAAGCAGACACAGCTTCAGCCCCCAAGGTTGGTGGGAGTCCAGGAAATCAGGACCACTATCAACAGAGGTGAAAAGGAACCTGAAAGGATCACAAAAACACAGTCAGATGCAGAGCAGACAGGAAGGACCGAAATAGCCTGAGCAGCATGGACACCTGGTTCTGCTCATACAAACCCCAGAAGTTTGCAGAGGAGCATATGAAATGGTGAACTGTTTGTGCGAATGTTGGAGTTTCACTGTTTGCTTAAAAAATTGTAAGTCATGGTATTTATTCAGTTTTATTTATTAGTGAACACCAGAAATCATCATATCTAAGGAGCTGCCATTTCGCAGCTTCATGCCCCATAGTGAAAACACTGACTGTGGTAAAGGGCTCTGTCCGCATCACAGTGCCCATACATGAGTCTGAAGACCTCCAGCACCCACCAGGGACCATCACATCCTCCCAGCCCACCTTGCAAGCATTCCCTTTGAACCCAGGTTTTACACAGACATTCACACTAGAAAACCTTCATACAGAAGGTTTCACATCAGTCACACAGAAGTGTAAGTGTCAGGCCATAGGGAAGAATGTGAAATAAGATGAATGCCAGATATAGCTTGGTTACTGTCTACCTCATAGCTTTACCTTCTTTGGACACTACAGCTTTCACGTCATTTTATTATCTGCCTTAGATGCATTCCACCTTAACTTGTATGGCATATTTTGCAGTCATGTTTTTGTAAGTACTAAGCACAGGATTTCAGCCATGCCATGCTATTTCAATTAATTTCTGTGGACACAAATGTTGGCTGAGTGCCATTAGGAAATAAATAGGTTATATCATACCAGTGATTCAGAAGTATCAGATACTCTCAGACTTTAAAGTTGTGAACTTTGTGCATATCTACAGGGATAAAAGAAAATGGGATATGAGGGACAAGTGTCATGGGTGTCCTAGCATTTCACAAAGGCACAATGCCACCCACTCTCCTTGTTCTTCCAGCTATGAAGAGCCAGGGGAGCACTAGCCTGGCATGCCTTGCAGAAAATTGTTGCACTACTTAGAGCAATAACCCTTGCCAATGCACTGTTGCAGTTCATTGAGGGACAGTGGATAGTTGTGTCAGGATGCACATGAAGCAACATAAAAATATATATATTTATCATCCTTATGGGTTCTCAGTACATTTAAGAATAGCAGCTGGAAATTGCAGTGGAGAGAGCAGAGGACAGGGAAGAGGGACACAAAAAAATAAAGATGGAAAAGGGTAGTAGGAAGGCTGAGGAGGCTGTGTGTAAAAACCTCCTGAACTATTCAGCTTTCTCCTGAGCTCAGGTTTGGAGCTCTCGTGCTGCTCTTTGCAAGGCAAATGTGTGTTGAAGGAACCAGTCTGGCACAGGGGTGTTCTGTTCCCACTGGGGGATGAGGCTTGATCCAGCATCCTCTTTTATTGGTTGCTGCTTTTTAGCAGTGTAGTCGTGTGTGTCCCTCCCCCTTTTACCCCCTCCCCCCCCTTTTTTTTTTTGTCCAGATATCAAACCTCATGGATACCAACAATAACTGGAGAGAGAGCAGAAAGATAAACATCTGGGGGAAGCATGAGTATAAAAGGTTTTAGGAAAAATAATTTCTGAAACACAAACACCAACAAAATCTCTGTCCCTTCTGGGACAACACTAGTCCCATCCTCACTAGTTTGGAGAAATAACTTCACTTGTGCCACTGTGTCTCTAGTGTCTCAGACACAGCTCCTTCCACCAGAAATCAGAAATGGTTTCTGAGACCCCCTCTTCACACATTCTTGCACCAACCAAGTTGCTGTCCTGATATTAGACCTTTCAAACTTTCTAAAAGATAATTAGGCTTATATATATATATAATTGAAAGCTTTAAGGGAGAACATTACATGCATTTTTAATAAAATACTTTGCAGGGAATGAATAATAACACAAGAGTTTGAAATTACCATTTCAGATTATTTCATTGTTGTATCAACTTTCCTTTAGCCTCAGTTTTACTTCGAACACATATTCACTGTTCCTGACTTCAGTAAGCTTGAACTTCTACAAAAGATATAGCTTTACCCAGTGGGAATATAATTTATAGAAGTTTCTCAAGACAAGCCTGACATGGTGAAAGACTTTGGGACTTCGCAACCTCAAAAAAAGTCTTCCATGTTTGTTAAGCTTCAGTATTTTTCAGTAGGAAATAATACCATGTGAGATATTACCTCTGCCTTTAAAATTCATCAGGGAAGTTGTATTAAGACTGAAAAGTAAAATATGCTCCATGAGTAGACTGATCATATGCTTAAATGATTGCATGAAAATATTTCAATAAATATTCTTTGATCACAGAATCACAGAATATCCTGAGTTGGAAGGAATCCACAAGGATCATCGGATCCAATTCCTGGCTCCAGACAGGACCACCCAAAAATCAGACCATGTGTCTGAGAGCATTGTCCAAACTCTCCTTGAACTCTGTCAGGCTCAGTGCTGTGACCACTTCCTGGGGAGCCTCTCCCAGTGCCTGACCACCCTCTGGGTGCAGACCCTTTCCCTAACCCCCAGCCTGACCCTCCCCTGTCCCAGCTCCATGCCGTTCCCTCGGGTCCTGTCGCTGTCCCCAGAGAGCAGAGCTCAGCGCCTGCCCCTCCGCTCCCCTCATGAGGGAGCTGCAGGCCGCCATGAAGCCTCCCCTCAGCCTGCTCTGCTCAGGGCTGAACAAACTAGGGGGCCTCAGATGCTCCTCATGTGTTTTGTCCTCTATACCCTTCACCATCTTCATAGTCCTCATTTGGACACTCTCTAATAGTTTTATGTCTTTTCTTCCAGAAAAATGTTCTTCTGGAAAGACCCTGTGAGCATGGGCTGCACTGCCTGGACAAGGGCAAGAGCAAAAACTCTCTGCATGCAGACTCCCCAACAGCCTTTTGAAGACAGCAAAATGTTGAAAATTTGCATCTATCTCAACAGGTGAAATAACCCATCTATTCACACCGAAGTATCTGCTAACTGATTACTTTTGTTCTTGCGATTTGGACAATGGCATATGCCCACATACCTGTGACCGGCGTGGGATAGGCTGAAATGCTGACCCAGTAGATCTGCTGGAGTTTCATGTAGCTTCCTGAGAAAGTGTCTGTTGTCACTCTTAAGTTCACCAGCCATGACCACATCCAGCATCTGCAGCATAGTCGTCTCATAACAAGCAAGTTGAAGTCTGGAAAACCTGAATGTGGTACTGCACCAACAAGCCAGAAAAATAATTTTATATTCCTGTATGTCCTCTTCTTCACCCTTACTGTTCTCCCAGTAGGTCTGTTGCAAAGAGGCTGGTAACACTGCTGTTATCAAAAATTGCCTGATAAGGGTGTTGGCATTATTTGGCTTGCAAATATGCAAACCATAAATGATGGAAACTGAATCTTGAAAACCAATAGATCCCAATATCAACACTTCTCCCAACCGATTTTCTGTATGTGTTCTCCAACATACCTAGTGCCTCAAGGCCCAGAAAAGGCATCAAATTAAAGCATGTAAGTCTAAGGTTGTTCTTGCAACCTGGAAGCACTAGCTGAGTTACTGTAGCAAAGACAAGATTATTATCTATCCTGTACCACTATCAGTAACCTCAGCAGAAAAGGATCTTGTTGTCCTCAGCATTTTATTAAAGAGAACCTTTTCGTTTTCTGTCCATGTGACATTCAAAGTTGTGACAGAAAGAAATATAGGGATTACTTCCCTGTTTTAACCATGGACCAAGTACAGTCATAAAAAGAATAATCTCCTTCCTATCATCCCTAAGCAGAGATCAACTTATACATTTTTAATTTTGATGGCAAAGGCAAAGGTTGCTTCCTCTGATGTTATGTATCTGCAGGACTGACCAATTTACAACACCTTAATAGAAAGTTTTTGGCCAGGTCAATAAACTGTATGACTGTCAAAGTTGTAAACCGGGGCTTCCTGGAGCCAGCATTGCCATCAGCAAAGACAGAGGATATGAGAAGTATTTGCTGCCCAGATTTTGGTTTCCCTACACAACAAGCTCTGCCATCACTGTTTCCCAGCAATAAATAATGGTGTTTGTCGATATAGATGCATAGAACTTAAAAGAAGTATGAACTCTGAAGTCATTAAGTCTTGCTATGACACAGAGCATAACAGAGTGCACACACTTCTGTATTTATATTTCTGTCTACAGTCAATAAATCAGAATCTGTAGTACCTGCTTTATCCAAGCCATCTGCTTTACCACATTAAAAAAAAAATTAAAAAAAATGAGTAGGTGGGAAAAAACTTATGAAAGCTTTTTTCTCCTGTTCCTGTTGCTAGAGAAACCAATTCTTTAAAGTATTTTCTGATGTCTGAAAAGGAAGCTGTCATGTTCCCCTTCCCCCGCAAAATGCCTGAAACAGTCTGTTTTATGATAGTCTGATAGTTGGTGGAAGAAGGGGGAGAGGAAATCAAAAGCGCTGATTTTTCCACCTCTTCAATTGACTTGTTGACTGACCTCAGGCAAATTGTTAAGGGCTGCTGTGTGTATAAGCTATATTAGGGAATCATAACAAGTGCACAGCATAACATCAGAGGGAATGGTGCCATTAAGAGGAGGACTGAAATTGTAAAGTGGACCATAACTGTATATGTTCAGTTTGGCCATGCCATCTTCAGCTGCAGAGCTGGATGGTGCTGCCCTTAGGGAGATTGGTTCATCTTTGTCTTTGGCCCAGACAAAAATCAAACCAATGAGTGCTGGAAACCAAATTGCCTTCTTTGCTTTCTCCCCAGCCTATGAAACTGACAGAAAAAGAGAACTGCTTATTTATTCCCTTTGTCTGTGTTTACACCTGTAAATAGGACTAGTAGGTGTACTAACAATACAGTGAAAGCTAGTTATTGTTTGCAAGTCCTTCATGCTCCTTACATAAATCTGCAGAACTACAAAATAGTATAACTGATTTTATTCCCTTCAGAGTCTGTATCCAACTCCTTTATTAATTTGTAATGATTTTGTATCAGGTGGCAGGATGTTCAAATAGTATTGAAGATTTTATTGCTGATGTGTACTTCAACAGATACCCTGCTCAAATGAGCTGTAAAAGAAACTAATCACACAAATCCAATTAATATTTCCAAGTACTTATTATGAAGTGCCATTTTCAAGTCTATGCCACTGTTTAACCCTCCTCCCATAACTCCAAAAGCCATCTTTCAGAAAATAGATCAGATATGATTTGAGTTTGTCATGCATCTAGGATATGGTTCCCAAAGGAAAGGACAGTGATTCTCTGAATCCCCACTCCCACCCCATCCAAAAATAAATAAATAAATAAAAATTCCTTGTAAAACAATTTCAGTCGGTTATTTAAAGAAAAGTTTCAAATTTAAGTTCTTTCATATTTAAGTGTGCTCTGTTTTTGGTTGGACAAGATTAGAAACAGCAAACAGCATCACATGAATCTCACGGCCTGAATAGGTGTCATTGTATAGAGAAGTGCCATCATTTTGTTAATTTACCTGCCATACTCACTCGCAGGTTACCATGCAAGACATTTGCTGATGAAGCCTCAAGAACACCCTTCATAAACTTAACACAACTAGTAGTTTTCTTCTGGATCTTGGATTAGGTGAGTATGTTGTCTGTTTCTAGTTCAGCCATTTCTCGGAAATGCAATATTTTGGCACAGTTTCTAGCCCGGTGAAAGTGCAATTCACGTGATAATTCTATTATATTCTTACTACAGTTATAGCCTACTGTAAACCTCATACACATGACAGAAACCCTAAGAGAACACAGTGACCAAAGAAAAGTACCCACCAATGTTAATACAGCAACAAATAGAATTTACTGCTCTCTACTACAGACCATCTTTTTTTTTAATTGTTATTTTAAGAAAAAAAAAAAAAAAAAAAAAAAAGGGACATCACCTGTGCTAGACTTTGGATATAAAGATATGTGAGCACAAAAATGTGGAATTCTTTCTCATGGAGTCTTAATGTCACACAGCCAGCTTGTTGGTTTGAGGTGAACAGATGTGATGTTAATTATACATACAGCCAACTTCTGTGAAAGCTGAAGGCTGATTCCTACTAACCCAAAAGTTTCCTGGGCAGTCTTCTTAACCTTATACGATTGTCATGCAGCAGAAGTTGCTTCTTTATTTCTTTGCCCCAAAATAGGCAAAAGTTTGGCAAAAGGGCCAAGGAACTTAATTCCCTGTGGGAACTCCGTTAGTTCTCTGTCACAGATAGAATTAAGGGTTGTCAGACAGGTCAGACGGAGTCAATAAATAGTGTGGTGGCTCGGAAGGCAAATGTATTGGCTGCAGGACAGTAGCTGGTGCCATGACAACCCAGTTTGTTCTGGTGTCCATGCAGCAGTTGCTGTGCCTTAGCTGGGACATCATGCAAGGCAGTTCTCCAGACCTAATGCACCCAGAGACTAAAAAAGCATATGAGTTACTCCTGAGTTGGTGTTGTTCAGCCTGGAGAAGAGAAGGCTCAGAGGATGTCCCATCTCTGGAGGTGTTCAAGACCAGGTTGGACAAGGGCATGGGCAACCTGATGTAGTGGGTGGCATCCCTGCCTATGGCAGGGGGTTGGAATTAGATGGTCTTTAAGGTCCCTTCCAACCCAAACCTTTCTGCGATTCTATAAAAACAAAGATTTTTAAATACTTGAAATATTTAATATATACTGTCCAATATGTTACTGTTCAGTAGGGCATCCTGAGAACTGAGGCTGGCTTTTATAATACAAAACTTCATTGCTTTGGGAATTAAAGAGAAAAAAATATCCATAGTTCTCACTTAATATCCTTTGTATCACAGTTTAAATACCTACGGCCAAGTCTTCTTTCAATTACCCTAACAACCCTGTATTGAATTTGATGAATATGAAATAACCTAAATGGCTGCAGAATTTGGCCCTTAAGGTCTATGCAAATCCCCATTTATTAAGATTCCTCACTTTCACCAAGGCTGTGAACATTATAAGCAAAGTATGTTAAGCATGGCTGTGTATTCCCATTATATCACATAAAGCTTTCTCTTACCCTTTTCCCTTACCATGTGTTGGGGTATATATGCTTAATAATGTTTGAAATTGGTGTTAATCTGAACTTCAGCCTCTGCAGTGTGGATTCACTTCTGACCAAACCTCTCAATGAGACAAGGATACTTACTGCCAAATTACTGCATATATTCAACCCAAATGATGGATCTATAAGCTGAGACTGTCTGATCCTTTGCAAATTCACTATTGCTTTCTCAGACACTCCATTTTGTGAATCCTTAAATAAAATTGAAGCTTTTGATTTCTATTACAGTTTCTAGGACATCTTACAGCTGGAGGTGACTGAATTATTAGTCGTGTTGAGAGTTCCTGACAAATTTAGCAATTTTTTTCCCATTCTCAACTAATCCACAACACAAGTGACACTTCAAAAATCTGTATGCTTTTCACAACTAATCACTGAATAATCTATGCGATATTAATTCCAGATGCTACATTGTGAATTATATTGTGTTTATCTGCCTGCATTGTCATTGATTTACCGGTATTTATTTATTATCGTTATTCATTGTAAGATTCCCTTGGGTACCTTTTCCTATGCTGCATAGCATAGTCTTTCCCTAAGGACAGTGTGTGAGTTAACAGACTTATAAATGGGCCTTTGTATTTCACACAGAGCAGAATGGCAAGGAGGATTGGCAGAGAAAATCTATTTCCCTTTTTGTATAAGAACCGCACGCACATGCAGTTATGTACAGAGAAAAGATAGTCTTTACGTATCATTTGGCAGTGCATACATTCCTTTTTTAAATAATAGTACAGTTCCAAACATTTATTATTTTTGGCATTATTCTCTGTATATTACAGAAGCTCTTAAAAGACAAGTGGTTGGGTTCCAGAGAGAGGGTAAAACCTAAGAAGGCTGAAATGGTGCCTTAACGTTCAGATCAGGCACTGTCTATCACTTCACTAGCCACAGTCCACTGTGATCTCAGCCTTAACTCACTGTTCCTCCATTTGTCATCTGCTAGACAGGTTTTATGACAAACAAAGCTAGTGAAGTGCTCAATCATCTTATAATTGCAGCCCTCTATAAATTCTTAAGACAGAAGCATAACAAATTAGTCCCTGACACAAAGAGCCCCAACAAGTGCGCCTTAACGTATGGGAGCAATCCTGTGTGTGAATGCATTGGCTGCTTCCCACTCATATGCAGCACGTGGGAACTCCACCATAAGGGATGACTGAGGGACTGCTACACGTTTTCCATTGGCGTCAGTGTCACAAGAAGACAAGACCTGTCTGGTCCCATGCCATATGCCACAGTGATTCCATGGAACGGATGCCCCTTGCCCCTTGCCCCAGCAGCCTCTCAGCTCCAAGGCCTGCCCATAGCCAAGCAGTCCCATCCTCAAGAACAACTCCAATGGGTGACAACAGTGCAATAACCCATGGCAAGATCCTTAAAAATAATCAGATGTAAAGGGGAAATGAGCAAGTGAGTCACCTCTTCTGCTTTTAATTACCCGGTGAAGTCAAACTAGGCTCTATGGAGGTTTCATGATGGCTTTTTTGTTTTTAAATCTCCAAATTTTCTAAAAATAGATAAGAAGCTAAATATATATATGAGTATTTCCACTCTAGGGAAGTGGATTTGCTTTATAACATAGCTTGAGTGTGTATTTATTGTTTCACCCTTGTGAGTCAATGCAGAAAATTTTTTTTTTTTACATGAAGTTAGTGTTGTCATACAACAAAACCCTGGCAAAAACATACACATCACTTGGAACATCTTTGTGAAATTTACTTTCCATTTTTAAAAATAATAAACTATTTCATTCAGAACCAGCTCCACCTGGTCTTTTCAGTAAATCTGTTTAAAAATTTTAGCACTGCTTAATTATCCTTGTTTGTAATATTTGCTCATACTTAAAATTACAGTCCTGACTGTGAGCTAATATTTGATGAATAGGATTGAGTCTTGTTTTATTAGTTACTGCTTTGTCATAGATTTGTCAATTCTTGCTTTTGAAATGCAAAGCTACTTCTATTATTGATACCTCAGGAGGTATTCATTTGGCCAAAAAATTATGTCTATAGCATTGACTGAACTAATTAACTCAGGCTCTTTCAATAATCAATGGAGACAAGAAGGTACTTCCACATTTTGACTTACTTCAGTGCTGAGCCCTAAGAAAGCCTCTTTCACTCTCTTCTCTATAGAGATACAGAGGAGATCAGCTCAGATGATGAATCTATATTGCAGATGTTTGGCATTATCAATCCCATCTGAAGCTTCTACTGAAGCTTCACATTTCAGAAACCTGTAATTTTGAATTTCCTCCTTATTTACCTACTAAAACTCATAGCAAACTAAAAGCATTTGATGATCTATAGCAATGTTCTCAATCAGTTACGTCGCTGGTGTAGAAGGAAATACATGTTCCTGTTTCACACTGAGCATTTTAATGATGTAATCAGCTGCCCAGTAAAGACCCTGGGAAGCTGAACTTTGGTCTTGGCATTTAAAGTGACTACTGATGAACAAGACAGTGCTATTTATGCTCTGTTCTGCTCGAAGAGCCATGTTGTGGAAATAACTCATTGAGAACAAGCCTATAAAGGCAGGTTTAAAATCTTTCCAAGCTTTTCTAAAATGTTGCATCTCCCCACCCTTCCCAGTTTTTAAAGTCCTGGCATAAAGGAAGTAAAGGAGGTTCAGAAGCTCCACAAAATAGTGCACAACATTCAAACTATGTGATTTTGGTTCAAATTTCCCAAAGTCAAAGGAAGCTAGAAACTGCAGGCATAAAAGCAGTCAGCAATCATTTTCCTCTTGTGTGTTGTCATTGATTCTGATCCTCCCTTGTGTTTGTTAAATGATTTTCCCCTCCTATTCTCACTGCAGAGCTCTGATGAATGAGGCAGTTTGTTAAACACAAAAATCAACATAAAGACAACTATTTGAGATTTATAAGGGACACTCACATGTAAGTTTCTCCCCTCTCTGCCCCTCCTCTTCTCAACTCAGTACTAACAACAGAAAACTGAACTGTCAGAGAAATTCGTAACAAAAACATCTCCTACTACCACCACTACCTTATTTTTTTTTACACCCAGAGTAATTGCACCCCTCTTTCTTGTTTCAAAAAATGGAGTTGGTTAATGCAATATGACAATAAATCAGAACTTTGTGTTCCAAGAAATTTATCAGTTTCCTCCCACGTAGTCACAGAAATGCCAATTCTAATTATTCTACCTTGGAGAAACATAATTGACCAAAAGAAAAGATTAGCTCAGCCTTACTTTCATTTTGTATGTGAACAGTTAGGTTATCCCACGCTTTATTTTAAGTGATGTTTCATGGGCTCCTCTGCAGGGTTGAGGGTTGAGTCTTAACCTTTCCTGTCTCTCACACAGAAGAAGATCTGTCCTAGCTTCAGTAGCCCTTTACAGATTGTTTTCAGGGTCGGTCAAGGAGTGGGAAGTGGAGGCAGGGAGCAAGGTATCAACAGGAACAAGCCAGCCAGCCAGGAGCGAGGCAGCTGGAGGCTGGTTGTGGGGCTGGGGCCAGGCACCACTTCAGTGTTCAGCAGATATCAGGATGCCTCCAAACATATCTCATAATCCCACTGCTTCAAGCTTGTGAGTACAGCGTGGCATCCCCCCTCCATGGGGTGATAGAGGTGAAACATCTCCTGTTTCAGCCACATCTCACTCCTGCCAGAGCCTCGATCTAGCGTGTATCCCAAGCTGTAGTACTCAACACTTCAGATCAAATCACTGTGACGTGCCTAACTTCCTATGCACTGATGCTAATGTGCATGTCTGATACGGGGAGAGAGAAACACCTGCAGCAAACAGGAGGTAGGGGAGATAGGAATGTCTTCTTACATGATCTGTTATTTGTTCTCTGTCTCCAGCTTCCTCTTTTTTCACCAATAAGGGAAGCAGTTTGTAAAAGTTAAAACCACTTGAACCCTATCAGAAAGTAATTGCACAGTAAACCTTTCCTTCACACTAAGTCCTATCAAAATACATGTATGTTAAATAAGCATTTCTGCTGGAGTATTGATCAGATTGTAAGATATATACTATGTGCCAAACTATCATCTCTTTCTATAGGATAAGCATTAGCACTTCATATCACATTGTATTGTGTGTAGCAGCCTTTTGCTTATTAATCTTTAGTCTGATCACTCTCACAGCACTTCACAGATCTTAGAGATATAAGTACAATTTCTCAAATGTTTTTTTCCGGCAGGCAGAAGCAAAAAATGTATTTTTTCTGGGAAAGAGCACTTTCCTTCCTGTCTCAGTCTGAGTTTTAATGGTAGCGTTAATGCTAATAACCAAGAATATTTTTTGGCACATGGCAGCTGGAAGGCCTGATTGGCAGTTAATGAAAGATAAGGAGGATTCATTGCATGGAAAAAATTATTATTGAACAACTGAACCAATGCTTGTTACACCTTGGCTTTCCAGTACTAATGTGAGCCAAATGTTACATCTCAATCTGCAAAGCGTGTAGCGTTTTACAGATGTCTCAGGAAATAAATTGTCATGTATATCAATTTTCTCATGACACTTACTCCTGATAACAATTGATCTGAAACCAAACACATGTTCCAGCAATTAAGTTGACTGTAACAATGTAGGACTCTGGTACTTTCAGAGGTTTCCACTCTACCAGGATGGGCAAAAGCAGAACTCCAGTGCAACAGAGAAAGTCCCAACCTACCAAATGCTGCTCACTGAGCATCTGTTGTTTGCCTGATAGTGTTGGAGGCTTCAAAATTTAATAATAACACAAAATAGTCCATCTCTCTTTTAATAAACAGCTATCCCATAAATTGTGGAAAGAACAATCTTGCCAAGTTGGGCTTAACATCATTATTACTTGTTAATGCAAATGAACGCAGGGGAGGCCAAGTGAACGCAGTGGCACATAGCATCCATCTGCAATCAGCTGGTGGCAAGGTGAGTACAGTTTGAGATGCTGGGTTCCTTGTATGTTTTTTAATATACTTTTTGAGTGAAGGTGAGAGATAAAAAATGTGAAACAGCAGGCTAACCCTCATTCTTCTAACACATGAACTAGTTAAACTTACTTGCATAGAAAAAAAAAAAAAAAAAAGTATTTTTATGAATAAATACACAATTTACCTGGAGAAGAAAGACAAGAATGCATCAAAGTGTCTTTGCAAGTAATGGCAGTATTTTTCCCGCTATCCATGAATAAGGACCAAAACTTTCATCCAGTATTTAGTTTGCAGCATGAAAAAGGGAAAGGAAGTCAGGAATTGCCAAAGGGATATAGAAAGGAATGTTGTACTCTGCATTTCTGTTTCTGCATTTAAATGTTTACATTACTCTACTGTTGCCAACTTTCCCAGCTCAACTATCTACAGCTTTTGGCCTCGTTCCTGTAAACACTCTGTCCTCATGCTTAAATTTCTTCATGTGCATAATCCTGTCTAAAGTCACCGTAACCATTCAGGTGCATGGTTATACTTGCACAGAAATGTGTGGAGGCTCAGGGTCTTGGAATGAAAAATTAAATGAATAAATGAAATATGAGTTTATAAGAGAAGCACTCATGCCTTCCATGATTGCAGCTGAGCAACTGCTATTTTACTCATGTATAATGGATGCTGTGTTGTAAAAACACATGGTGCTCTGGCGCTGTCTCGCTATCTCATTCACACTCTTTTTTTTTCCCCTGAGAAATTTTAAGATGACATCAGACAACAAGAAACTATACTTATACAATACTGTATCATTGCATCACTTTAATATCATTTTAAAGAACATTGTAGTAAGCCAGAAATTACTTAGACAACCTACTCCATTTCTTTTTTTAGCTTCTCTCTCAAGATGCTTGCCAAAAGGCACGTCAGCATGTCAAGCCATACTTTCAAAATGCCTGTGAAGCCCCACATGCTGCACTGTCCAAAGTTAATGTATTTGTCCTATGGACACACACACGAAGGAAAGTCAGAAATTATTTTCCTAGAATTTAAAAATATGCTGTTATTTTGAGACCATCATTTTGTAGCAACATCGATGCTTTATGTAGCATTGTCTCTTTGAGTTCAATATATTTAATTTCACTTTTTTGAAGAGTGCATCTGTGAAAAGTATGCTTTTTGTGGTGTTGGCCAGAAGAACTGCCAGTGAGTTATATGAGCTTGTAAAATCAGTGATTGTCAAAGCACCAGGTGATCCTTGAAGGGAGACATTATTCACATTCTGTACTTCTAATAGATGTAAAAATACTTCTTTTGATTTGGCCTTCAGTGAGGAATAGTTTTGCCATTTATACTAGCTTTTTTTTCCATTATGCCACTTAGATGTGTCAGTGAGATTTTCAGATACTGACTTGAAAGGTGCCAGGATTGCATCCTGTTTGTGGTGAGCAATGCAAATCACATTATTAGCAAGTAAGAAATAAGCAATAGAGCCCTCTAAATAAGCCCTCCTTCAGATGGAAGAGTAAGGGACCTATGTGAATGAGTAGTCAAACCTTTTATAAGTGCATTTGTAAAACCTTTTTATAAGTTCATTTGATAATTTATTTCTTATTAACAGAATAAAACATTTTTAAATGCTGGAAAAAATGAAAAGGTCCCAAAAATCACTAAAATGTATTCATAATTCTTTCCCTTTCTAACCAGCTCCAAAACAATAAAAATGTTTTCATTGTTCTGAAATGAAATATGCATTTTTCAAGATTTTCTAATGATACTCATTTTCCCCTCTTGACTCCTGAAATTCTAGGTCAAACCCATTAACTTCTGTGAAGTTCTATGTGGCTTAGAGATGGCTTCAGGGGATGTAAAATTGATACCTCAGATTTAGAATACTTTTAGAACAGAGCAGACAACTGTACAGTTCCATGTAAAGAAGCAGTTCTGAAATAATTTACCATGGTGTAGAAAAGAAAAGCTGGAATGGTTTCATCAAAAATCTCATACTTAGAGAAGCAAACTATAACTCAGTTTGTGTTGAAAGGAATGAGGAAAATGTCTCACTAAGGTCCGATACTGGTTTTTTAACAGATTTTAACGAAAAACTTTCTTCATTTCTATTGTTCTTGAAACTGGCACAATATGTGCTTTTATTTCCACAGGACTGTTTAGCTGCTTTTACAATAAATGACAGTTTTGATTTCCTTTATAAATATTGCACATGTAGCACAATTGTTTTCATACATCACAACAAAATACCAAAAGAAAAGGAGTTAGGTGAGTGTTATACTGAATGATCGGGCATGCATTTATTCAAGTGCATGCCCATGGGTTTAGGGTTTTTATACAAGATATACATGTATTACCCAACATCATACCAATTTTTTCATAGCATTAATAAGCCAAAATGATACAGTAAGAATATATGAAAATCATAAATATCTTGAAATTTATTTCCCTTGGGGAAAAAAAAAATATAGAAAATAGTTGCTTAATAGAATTTCTCCATCCAGACTATAGACTTGTGCTTCTGTGTTGGATCAAAATTGACTCATTATGGCACAGGCATAAACTTTCCACAGAAACTCAGGTGCCAGACTGGTTTTGTAATTGTCTCTTCAGTTTTTTAGGATAGCTAAATGTCTATCAATTCCACTTCTACTCAGTATTATAGTACTTTTCCACAAGGAACAGCATTTATTAAACTTACACCTGTGGTTTGAGGTTGCTTTTTTTTTTTTTTTTTATGCAAGTATTAGCTGTATTAAAACTGATAACAGTGCATTAAAGGATGAAATACCAGCTGGCATGGAAAGGCAATACACCAGCTGGCATTTTATCCCATGCTCATTGGGGTCTGACTTGATTCACATTTGATTAGGCCTCCAGAGATTCAATATTCCCTAATTTGTCATCTATTAAGTGTTCTATTTATCACCAGAGAGAACAGAATCAACCTTTCCTCCCCTGCCCTTACTATTTCTAGAGATACTAATGTACAACACAGTTAGAAGGTAAGCAGAAATGACGGCAGTAGCAGGGAAGGTCAATTTTATTTGCCAAGTTTTTTATACAGGTGATTCGGTGTGTTTTGTGGGTTTTGTTGTTGTTCCAAGTCAGCATATCTACCTTTTTTCAAGGCAAAGTTAGTCTTTATTTACAACTTATACAGTTCAAAAATAGACACAAGCTGCTATAAGCTTCTCACAGATGAAAATTGTTACTTTCACAAAACCTTCCCTTGATCCCTTCCCACCTTTCCCTCTCTTCACCCTGGCATTCTCACCTAACCTCTTAAAACATGAAGAATGTCCTTAGCAAAAAGAGATGTGCAAAAAAGTTCACTGAGGCCCAACCATCAACACAGTCCATGCTCCCACTTAAATAATAAAAAGTCATTGCACTTTGTGAGGTACACAGGCATGTGTGAATGCAGATGAACCCTAACTTTGTGGAATATAGCCATCACAGCTAAATCTGTACCCATCAGCTGGCAAGGTGCAGAATTATTCTCACCTATAGAGATTTACCCCATGATGAGTGGCACCAGAAAAAGAAAAAAAAAAAAAAAAGAAAAAAAAAAGTGTTAAGAAACATGGAACTATTTACGGATGTGGATTTTTTATCAACAAATCAGGACTGTTTCTCTCATGAATCTATTTCAAAACCTCACAAATTAAAATGATTTTAACATTTACTCTAAATGAAATAGCTCCTTCAACAAAGGATGGCTAAGACAAATTCCTCTTTACCCTGACCTTTTCAAAGATTTTTTTCTTTTATTGAATAATGTACATGCCCTTAATATTTGATTCAAAACCTGCTGGAGCTGCTACCACTCTTGCAAAGGTGTAAGAGAAAAGCATGAAAGAAACCCTTCTTTTAAAACATATCCCCTTATAACATATCTAATAGGTCAGTGATTGTCTTCTGAATGTAGAAAATGGGCAGGCTGCCTAAACCCCAGTTACACTAGACTCTACAGAGTAGTGCCAGACTATTTGGAGGTTTTTCTAGGCTCCTCTCCTGCCTAGAGATAGTAACTAATTCAACTTCAGCTTGTCATCTCCATCCCATTACTTAAGGCCAAATTCGTACAGTCTGCATTCTTTGCACATCAGGTAGCCTTGCTCTAATATTCCTAACTCCCCAGAAGACCAAATGCTAAGAGAGCAAACATCACAATTTGTCAGCATGATATGAGGGTTTTTTTTCAGAGACGATTTATGAAGTGTATTTTAGGGAAGCTAATGTGGGGGAAAGGAAAATTTTATGTTGCTGTGGCAACTTGAGAAAAAAAAAAAAAAAGAAAAAAAAAAAGATTAATGCTGCAACACCTATGTTCAGAGCAGTTTACTTTTAAAATACCATTGATTTCCTCAGTGAAGGAAAGCACTCAGCCAATTTTACAGCAGATGACTTCTGCTTCCCAACCCTGCAGTGTTAAAAGTTCAAACTAAAACAAAGCTCTTCTGCAGCGCAATTACTTGAGGCTTTTCAAAAGAGGAACCGATGTGCATCCGGATCATACACGTGGTCTTGGTGAGTGGACTGTATTGTAAGATTTATTTCAGACATTTAGCTCTTGGTCCAACCAGTAGCCCATGAAAAATGCTGGGAAATTCCACCATTCTGTTTATACTTTGGCACAGTCTGCTCCTTTTTTCCTCCCTATGGCCAAACTTCAGCCTGCCAAAGACCTCTTCCCCTGAGTGAATTGCAGCCAAACCAGTATTAAACCCAGAAATGGAGGAAAAGCCAGATCTTTCCCCAGAGAATGGGGTTTGTAAGGAGCCCACAATAAAAATGGCTTTAACTGGAAAAGCATAGAAAAATCTCAGTTAACTACACAAGGGATCAATTAAAGGAAAGATTTTAAGGGGAAGAGATCCCACTGATCAGTACAAAAAAATGGATTTTGATGAGAAAGAAAGTCTGAAACTAAAAGTAGAAAAAGTAGATGCAGGGAGGAGCAGGGTGAGAGGATGAGGACGATAATAGAAAGCCAGAACGAAATAGGATTTTCAAGCAAATTAAAATAGAAATGCATGGGTCACATTACAGATAGCCCAGACAATGTGAAGACAGGTTTTTGAATTTGATGAAAAAGATTAAAAAACTACTGAGGGGATTTGGTGTATTGAGAGGTAAAAAGGTTACAGTAGGAAGTCCAGAGATCCTTGTCAGCTGCTCTTTCATATATTAAAGGGAAGATTGCAAGAAAGCAATGAGGATGATCAGAAAGGACCACAGTAATTCTATAAGAGGTAGTGAAGACAGCAGATTGCATGCTTCGATGATTTCTTGTTCATAGCAGCAGTCTCTGCAGGCATGCCTGGATGCTCATGGCTCCACAGAGGTCCCATCAGAAGCTGTGGAGCTCCAGCCTCCTGAGCTGGGAGCTCCCCTGGATGAACAGAAGTTTTCTGGGCAGAGCCCTGTACATGCTTTGGTACATTTGAGATATTCAGCAATAACTAAATACTTAACACAGGCTGTAAAAGACACAGGTGCTCACCTCCTGTGAAACTCATACAGTCTTAAAGCTGAGAATGACAATAACAAAAATTGTGCATGCACAATCTGTGGCTTGGAATGAACCTCTCACTGAGAAGAACCCATTGTTTCCCTTTCCAAGAGCACCAAAGGGTTCAGGTTGTGTTTACTTTGTTGTTGTTTTGTTGTGTTTTTTTTCACTTCTGAGAACCAAAAATGTTGTTTGGAGGAAAGAGTGGGCAGCAGGCAGGCCTGACTCTTGGCTGCTGCCAAATGAGCATGCTGCTCCTGAAGCAACAGCTTCTTTCCAGAGAGGAAAGGCTCTTGCAGCCCTCTGCTCTGCTCTTACCTTCTCCTCCAGTGCCGCGCAGCCTACTTTGTGGTATCTGGCTTTTTCTCCCCTGTCTTAAGCAGTTTAACACAGGAATGAAAGAAAAACTTACCTGGAATACTCTGTTACATAGAGCTTTATGTCCAAATTGGAGTTAATTCAGAGCTACTTACCTAGGAAAGAGACTGCATTTAATAAAGGGAAAACCCTTTTCTTATGGAATTTCCTTTTCTTTCTTGACCACAGAAAGTACTGGCAATTAAAGTGGCTGTTTCTGATGGAGATCAGCTGTTTTTCACTGAACAATAAGCCATTTCCAGTTAACATAGTTATTGTTTGAATTTCTTCTACTGTTTTCATGATGTTGCTGGTTGCATTTAATTATATCCCTGTGGAAACAAAGAGATAACATCCTCCTTTCTCAATATATCTCTCTCACACATGCTAGTAACCAGCTTCCTAATTACTGAGTAAGGCTACTGCTAATGACAACATAATCAAAATGTAGAAATTCATTTTTCAAATGCATGAAAAAACACCATCTGCATGCATTTTTTAAGTGAGACATTAAAAGCCTGACTCCTTCTGTTCTGTGGACATTAAAAATGTGTAAAAATGAGGGTTTTCCCTGGTGCCGTTGGCCAAAATCTCTCTTTTACCCACAATTGCTCAGTCTGTTCAGTTCAAATTATTCATAATATTACATCTAATTTCTCTTTCTTTAATTTCATGTCATTATTTCTCATCACATTCCTTCTCAGCACTTAACCCTTTCAATACAGATTATTATGATACTCATTTAATTATGATTCAGTCAAGGTTTGTATGCTCAGTTCTCTTTGTTCACTATTTTTTCTGGTTTGCTGTCTTCAGATCACATTCTGGTAATGTATTTTTGGTAACAGGATGCTCAGAGCATGATGAAATAGGTCCTGTTTTGTCACACACACAGAGGGACTCTCACTTCTCCCTCATATCTCTATGTAGCCTAAAGGTAATTCTCATTTCTTTTATTCCCATACCACATAATACATAAATCAGAGGTAAGGTCATGGCTAGTTTGTTCTTCAGTGTCAACTCTAGATTTCTCTGTTACCTCCAGTTCCTTTCAAGGTAGCATCTTTAGTTTTCCCTTCATCTGAACTTTTCCCATCTGGACTGTTTCACTATTTGTATATGTACTTATTTTTTATGTTAAACTCTTGATCTATTTTCAGACTGTATATTTTCTCCCAAAGCCTTTATTAGTAGTAATTTTCTCAGTTGTATTTTAACATATTTTTTACTCACTGGTATTTCTATTTCTCACAAATTGGTATAATCCACAAATTACATTAATGTATTTATAAGACTGATCCTAATTGCCTGTGCATCTGCCCTTATTCCTTGCTGAGTATTTATGTTATTGCCTAAGGCTCTAGTGAGCATTCAGTCCATATGAACATAGCTAAAATGCCTGTGGGGTAGACACTTTGCTGGATATTTAGAATCTGCCTCAATTTTCACTCAATTCAGCTGAAATACTTCCAGTGACACAGATCAAGTCAGAAGACATGACACAGCTTCTGCATGACCACAGCTGGGCTATGTGCATTGGCATTACAGCTCTGAGTAGGGTAACCAAGAAGAAGCATAAAATCCTTGGTAAGGAGGAGAGAAGTGTTTAGCAGAGCAGCATCACTGAGAGGCTGCCCTGGCAATGAAAGCAATGCAGCACGAGTACATTTTTATTAACAGAAATGCCTAAAGGGGTAACACTACAGCTACCTAAACTTTGAGCAGCCCTTTTCACTGTTTCTCTTTGAATGGAACTAAATTTCTCTCTTGTTAAGAATGTTTTCCAACCCCTATAGACTACAAATTGAGTTCAGGAATCACCAAAAATTTTGCACAATGTGCTTCAAAGAAAATTCTATATCTAGTGATGAATGTTTCATAACTAAGAAGAAAAACAAGTTGAGAGACTTTTTTTGCCCGTGTACAAAACCTACTTTTTCTGTGTGGTACTTTGGCTTTTAACCAGCATACCAATGAGTTCCGATATTCTGTATTCTATGTGTTTTAGCTACATTTATAAATATGCCATACCCCAGAAAATACAAATAGTCTAAAATTAGGTAACTGATACATGAAGGTATCCTTACTAATGAATATGTTTTCCATAGTTTTCCATTCAGCAATTAATTATTCTGATGGCAACAGGTTTTCCCTCCTGTAAATTAGGATATTTCTTCTTTAATGATTTGGAATTGCCAGTAAGGGATTAGCACTCCTGAGCTAAGGAACTGCCTTCAGGCAGCAGCTCCAGCCACAAGAGAGAAGAGCTGAAAATAGCAAGAAAAACAACCACCTCTCACTGCACTGGGGCTCACTGCACCACAAGGCACAGGAAAGACAGGGGGCCCTATATTTTTTGACACATCAGCATCATCAGGAATGTCTCCTATTTCCTTCAGGGAAAAATTCCTGGTCTCTGTATATGCAGCTACTTATGACAAAAAGAATACCTCAGTGAACTGTGAAAGATCAATTCCGACAGGGATTAAATGGCAGTATTGTCCAATAAATGACTTTGTAGCATTTTTTAGATCTACTAAATATCATTAATTCATGGTTGTAAAATCTGCTAAGACTTTTTTGAGGAAAGACAATGCATGTGGAAACAAGTGCAAGGTCATACTGTAGAACAAATTGCTGTGACTTTCCAACAGAGCTTTCTACCAAAATTTTTATTGAATATCATTTGAAAATCAGATGGAAAATTGAAAGCTGGCAAATGAAAATTTAAAACCTAGCAAGCTGGGGTTCTCCCCTTCTGAGGTCACCTCCCATTCGGCAGGAGGTGCCTGTGCAGAAGCTGTGCGCAGCCCCTGCGACAGAGGCTCCGCGATGACAAAACCTCTTCCGCTAGGGGCCACTGCAGCCCCAGCCTCGCACCTCCTCCGTTGCACAAGTGGGACGGTGGCTCTGGTTGGTACCCGGACAGATGCTTTCAACCCAACTGAGAGCTCAGAAAATTGCTAGGGAAAAAAAAAAAAAAAAAAAAAAAAAAAAAAAAAAAAAAAAGTATATTTGAAGTATATTTGTTCAGATGTAAGCCTAGCCCTGCATCCAAATGCTACTTAAGTCCTTTCCAGAACCCAAGGACACTTGAAGAACCTACGTCAGATGAAAATTCGTGATCTGTACAGCTTTTCACACCAAGGTTGGTAGCAGTTGTGGTAACATTTATTCCACCCATCAAAAGAAGCCACCTAAGAACTAGAAAAGATATTACATTGAGATATTACTTTGAGATGCAGTTATGAGAAACCAATGAAAGCTGTCTTCCCACGGATTTGTGTCAGGTAGGTGAGGACATGCTTCAATTTTTCCCAAAGTGGTGGCATTCAGAAAGCAATCTCCCAGCAGACATCAGATTCTCTGATGCCTTATCATGCTGCAGCTTTTCTCTCAAGTGAATGAAAAGAGTTCCCTACTCTTTCAGCCACCTATCCTTTGATAATCCAGAGGATCTCTGGAAGGTCTTTGGCCTTGTGTCTAATCACACTAAGTGAGATCCACAGTCACAGTCAGATCAAACTATCTACTGACTAGTTTCTTAAGCAGGCTACAAGTAAGTAGCACAGAACCCAGACACTACAATGTATTTTTATAGGTAAATAACAAGTGGGATAGTGGGTTGGGGTTTTTAATGGAACTGGAAAATGTTTTCAGAAATTCTTTCCTTTCTTCAGCCCCAAAAGAAATGGGGGAAAATGTAAATAACATTTGATTCCGTACTTTCATTCACTTTCTCTCCTATCCCACTGGCACAGACTTAAAAATATAGGTTTATATATCTGTACATTGATAATCTGATTTGTGCTAGAGAAGAAATGTAGTTATTTAATACATTTTAGGTTCACAGGATATCAACATATGAGAATAACTACCTGAAGGACTACAGCCTTAATATCAGGCTTCATTCATTGTTATTCTACACAGGCAGAAATGATCTCTGGATCAGCAGTGACATGAGACCCAGCAACAGGGGATCTCCAGTTAATAGAGGATGTAATAGTCACTTTTTCACCATGTCTTCTAAACCATCCTTCTGAAAGATATGTGACAAATGCATTTACCATAAATGATGGGTGTTTTCCCTCTTCTACCCTCAAATCATATTTAACCAGTATGTTTTTGTAGATGGTTTAAACCAATCCAAAGTCCTACCAAAGGTGAAAAGTTTCTCACTCTCCTCCTAAACCCAAGCAATAGGGCTGAGCCCCTGCTTATTGTCAGCACCACTGTAGTGCTGTAGGTCATTACACAGTTGTGCAATGACCTACAGCAGCTCAGATCCAGCTGAGAATCAAGACCTAAATACATTCTGCCACCTAAAACCTTTTGGCTACATCAGACCTTCCTTCTGCATCTTCATGCAATTAGGTAATTGTTCATATCCAGACAAAGAAGGGCATGGGGACACACAGATGAAAGCAGGGGCAGGGGGATTACTCCATTTAGCAACACCACCATAGGCTGGCTGTAACTGCATAAAAATTCTGATTTGTGCAGTTTCTGACTCAATATGAGAGCTTAGTGACAGTAATAATAATAGATATTATTACATTGATTTAAAACTTCATCCCAATTTTTGCCTTTCTCACTCTGGTATAGTATTACCTATATTACCTGTTACAGTTTTCTAGTTCCTGTGATTGAACTGCTGCTATATGCACAGCACAGTAATTCCCAGGGACATATCTGATTCTAAAGGAGTGAGATAAGAAGAGCAGTTAATGGATTTCCTTACTAGCTCATTTTTGAAGTGGTTACTGGTAGTTTCCATTTTCCTTTGTCATATTCCTATAAAAAAAAAAAATAAATAAATTAAAAAAAAAAAAAAGTCCACAAATGCTACAACTCTCAAAGCTAGATTTAGAGGCTAAAAACTGTGAATATCTTAGTGATATTCATTAAGTTTTAGTTGTTTCACACTAGGATGTTTATTCCACACACACACACACACACACACAAAAAAAAAAAAAAAAAAAAAAAAGTATGTTCTCATTTTAGGCTGCCTAAAACAATTTGAATAACTTGGGCTAAAGTAGCAAGGGAGTGACGCTGGAACAGAAGCTACCAGGGCTGAAGCCACAGCTCAAATTAAAATCCACATTGTTAGAATAACTTCACTATTCTAGCTGTGGCTGGAACATATCTCTTCCATTGTATTTTGGAGAAAAAAAGGAGACATAACAACTGCAAGCAGCCCCTTGTCTTAGACAGAATCACATGAAAGACTTAATCTCCATATCTGTTATCATCAGGTGAACTTCACTAAAATGATTTTCCGTTTAAAAATCTTAATTTTAGATTTCTTTTTCATCTTAATTCTACATTAACCTGCTGTGATAGAGATTAAACTGTAAAATGTTTAAGTAGTTGAAAGAAAAAAGAAATATGCAAATTGTATGCATTTATGTGCTTTCCTTACATACATATGTCTAGCCAGCTAGGAAGCTGCAGCATCCTCCTGTAGTACCAGGGCAGTACAAGGGAGAGATCAGGCACCCTCAAGCTTCAGCTTGAAGCTCTAGTGGACTCTGCACCTTCTAAAGAGAAGGGCATGTTGCCACCTAGTTAAAACAGAATCCTGTACCCATCAACCAAAAGTGTCCTGGTGGCTTTTAAACAGCAGGCTGAGACCCCTGCAACATTACAAGCAGATCAGAACATTCACCAGAGCAGCAAAAGAAATTTGTTCCAATATTCTGATTTCAGGGTGTCAGTAGTACTTTCACTGCTCTTGAAGGACAACCAAAACTCTCCTACATCCCATTCCCATGGTGTCTCAGAGATACCCAGACCAAAGTAGAGATCTCATGTTTGCAGGATTAATTCTCAGCAAGGAAGATAAAGAATTACTCTTAGACGGATTACAATTACTTGCTGTTAATCACTTTTGTTCAGTGCTTTGCCTAGAACTGAGAGAAACACATGGGCAGGCATTTAATGTTTGTGATAACCAGAAGCCAACGCAGTAGTTTCCTGGAAAGGAGAGTTTTTGTGTGGGTAGATATTTGGATTTATATATGCACATTTACTGCTTATAAAGCTGCCTGAAAGGAAGACATGCAGAAACATTTGCTAGGATGGTGTAACTTCAAATTTTCCAGAAACTGTTCAGCAAGAACTCGCAAAAAAAGGTGATTTTGCATGACTAAATATGGGTGTTTTTAACATATACTTTAAGGATATGAGATATAACGAATAGTATCGACCTCTATAGATTGGAGGTCTTTTATCACATTCCTGTATTAGCCACCTACATATGATTAATCAGATCTTAAACACAGTTGACCATGTTAACCAGATTTCCCCTGACTAACAGAGAGTTGGGTGATTAGCTCAGATGCAGACACTTACATTTTAGACAATTAAAGATTAATATTCAGGATTAATATTCATTTCCTTTATTTTAAATTTTAACTGACAAAGGATATAAGGATACTCTAGATTTTTGGAGGGGGGGCGGGGGCGACAACTTTTTTTTGTTTTGTTTTGTTTTTGTTTTTTTCCTGCTGTACCACTGCTTGAAAGAGGACTTTCTTAAATGCACTCTCACTAAAGCATTCCTACTTCAGCATTATACTCATTTGGCCATTCAAGACAGTGAATGGGAAAGATTACACAGGAGTTCAGTAATTTACTCCTAATGCAGAGGTTAAACACCCCTTCAGTCTGAAGGAAACCTCTATTAATGCTTTGAGAAAGGCCATAAAGGGAACGTGAAATGCAATACATACAGTTCAAAGAGAGCACAGTTCTGTTCCATTACAAATTATACTGTTCTTTGGATTTCTTTTGTCCTACAAAACAGACTACTTCTTACAATCAATCTGCAATGCCTATCTGCACTTATTGAAGCTAAAATCTACCTTCATGCTCAGCAAAATGGGGAAGGAGATACTCCTACACTATAAAGACATAAAGTCAATAATGACAGAAGAGAGAATGGAAAAAAAAAAAAAAAAAAAAAAAAAAAAAAAAAAAACTGCACACACAAGGAAGGAAGGAAGGAAATAAATAAAAAAAAAGTTAGAATACTGTCCAGGCAGGTGACCTGAAAATAAAAATCCAGAATTTTACTAGATACGGTAGGGGTTTCAAAGCTTTTCATTACTTATTATAAAATGTTCATCATTCTTACAGTCTTATTTTGGAGCAGGGACAATCATTTATGAATTATTTGTGGAAAATCTAGCACCTGGAAGCAATTAAGATAAGGTTTATAATTTGGGGTATCACTATAAAGTAAGGGTTAAATAGTGATAGTTTAAAGCCTGAAATTCTGCACTGGTATTTCTGAGACAGCTCATCAGAGCACTATAAGAACTGCTCGTGCACATGGCCCATCCTCCTGCTTACCCGTTTGCTTCCTTGGATGAGTCTATTAAACAAGATGAGATGGAGCATTAAGTGAATGCTCAGTAATTTAACAGCTCTGCTCAGCAAGGTTACTTACAGAGGCTGATTCACTTCATATGTTTTAAAGACAGATTAAGTATTTTGTTTT
Organism: Aythya ferina; assembly: GCF_964211825.1. Lineage (NCBI taxonomy): Eukaryota > Metazoa > Chordata > Aves > Anseriformes > Anatidae > Aythya > Aythya ferina. The sequence goes on from NC_140296.1 coordinate 76,225,972, forward strand.
TATTTTCACTAAGCGACTTGATCAAACCACAGGGTTCCCCTTCTACTCTGGCAACTGCTTCTTTAAAAATTTGTTCTTCTTGCTGGCTTTAAATGCTCCTCTGTGGTGTTGCCCCAGAGTATTCCAGCCACTCCCATATTCTGGGAGAAACAATTCTGGCAGATATTTTATTTTCCTGAGTTAGTTCAACTGGCTGCATCATTTGTTTCTCTTAAAGCATTCTTATACAGTTTGACATTTGCGAGAAGATCAAGAAATTCACTTGATAAATGGAGGTCAGCCCATCAGAAACAGAGCCCTTTTATCCACTAGACAAATGGCTAAATCTAAATTGAAGGAAATGGTTCTGAGATAATTTCAACCCCTTTTGTAAACTGTTCACACTAATTGCAGGCAGAGAGAGTTAGCTGAAACTAAAATTGCTTGGACTGAAATTTAGCTCCCGGAATTTGGCAAAACAAAACAAAACAAAAAAGGCCATTTATTTATTCAAGATAGAGCTAGAATTTACTCAACTGTTTTTCTTTTTGATTTACGCTGTCTGAAACTGAATGGTTGTACATTATAAAAATGATTTCTAGGGCAATAGCTTTATAGCTTCTAAATGCTGCCAGTGTCATAAACAGTGACATTTGTAAGTTGCTAAGGGAAGACCTTGAGAACAGAAAGCTCAGAGTTTCTCAGACTCATCTTACTCAGATAGATCTCAAGCCACAGCTAAACTCAGAATTATACCCTCAGTAAATTCAGGCCACTGTTTCTCAGTCACTATTGACTACCTAATTAGGATGCTCTCAAATTAGGATGAAGCCAGATATTAAATTGAAGTTAAAAATGTGTGACAGTTTGCAGGATTGCTGTGTATATCTGCCTTATTACCAATATCTTGAAAATATGCCAATTATTATTTGAAATAACTTGTCAGCTTCTAGGCTAAGAGAAGGGAAGAAAGAGAGAGGGCGAGAGCTCCTTTTGGTTCAAAGAAGCAAACAAACAAACCAAAAAAAAAAAGGAAGCAGGAGGAAATTTCACCTAAGGAGAGCCAAAAGTTTGGGTGAAGGTTTTCCCATCTACTGTTGACAGCGAAAGCCACAGACGTAGGAACTTTTCTCTGAAATTGAATGTGTAACATTAAGATCAGAGAAACTGCATTCACATATGCAAAAACCCTCTCAATTTCTTGAGCAAATACTGCTTCTTTCTAGAGTTGCCTTTACCATAGCTTTAAAGAAACTGCATCCACACACACAAAGCTATGTGCATTTTAACCATGTCCACTTAATAACTAAATGCTGCTCCAAAACTTGCTATAGCAAACATTTCTGTAAAATCAGGAATTTGACCCATCTTCATTCCTTGTCATCTTTGCTTCTCTCTCTCTCCCCACAGCTAAATTTCTCAACACCACATCTTATGCAGCTGATGGTTTGCCTTACCTCTGTAAAAATAAAGTCTGTCTGGAAGACTGTGTTGCTAGTCCTCCTGCTTCAAAACCAGCATTGCTAATTGCCTGGGTCTGAGGAAACAATGTGATGATTTACTGCCTGTTTCTGTGCAAGTCCTGTGCCTATCTGCAGTTCCCAGCTGGTAGGAGGGGAGAGGTAGAGAGAAGAAATGCTGAAGTACGGGTTAGGCTACAAAACACAGGTGGTAGCACTGCTGCCACACACACCTCATGTACCAATAAGAACTGGGTTTGGTTTGTGAAGAAAACTTCAGTAGAAGCCAAACCGCTGCATACATACCAACCTATAAATCTGGGCAAAGAATTTTTTGCAGTTCCAGGAAGGCATGTAAATAAATGCAGCTGTACAGTAAAACCATACCCTACCAGGAGGGAAAAAGTTTATCCACACAGAGCAAAACCAAAATATGTAACTTGATCTTTACAGTATAGTACCTGCTTTATAACAAGACTTCTGCAGAGACTTGTTTCTTGTCCTCACCAAGGGACTGCAATAGCTTTGCTTCTGGGAAAGGAAGGGTGATCACTTCCCTTGGCTCCCTTGACTTCCAGCTGTTCTGTGCATGAGGGTAGTGTGCTTCAGAAGAGCTGAATAAAGGCATTTAATATCCCTCAGTTCCCTTCTTTTCCTCCAGAGTGGAATTCACAGAGAGAAAGTAAGTAGACTTTAGGTAGAAACAGTGAAATATTATCAGTCATCCAAGATGGAATTAGTTTGGTGAAGCAGAAATAATAGTTTCTTTAGGATCAACTCAACAACCGGAATGACATTGCTAATTGTTGTTTATTTTATTTTTCAATAAAACTTAGTTTAAAAATTGATTGTTTTCTGTATTTAAACTTTGATTTGCTTTGTTTTCTTTTTCATTGGTTTAGGCCAAATCAATTCAGCAGAGTACCTAAAGAACTTCAGGCAATTTAAAGGAGCATTTTCAGAAGCAGAAGGGTTTATTCTAATAAAATAATTTGCCCAAATGCTGATCATCTGCAACTGAGTGCTCTTGATTGCTGAGCTGATCACTTGCACTGTGGTCTATGCACATGATTATACTTCTTCTGCTGTATTTGCAGAGCTGTTTCATATAGGGCATACATAACAGCACTCCTGCCTCATTCCTACAGAAAGTCCCATAGGAATGAGATGCAGTGTGAGAGGCGCTAAAGTGGTGCACCAGTCAGGAAGAGGAGGATATCAGCTTAGCAGTATCTGTCTTCTTGCAGTACCACTTTGACAGTTCAGCTTCCCCATGCCTTTTTCCAAAAAAAAAAATGGCAAATGCAGAAACTGTACCACATCTGCCTCTTACATTTGGCCCCTTTTAAAATCTAGTAATAATCATATACACCATCTATACATTCATGCAACAAGGAGCTGCATTAAACTCTACACAGCTGCTTATTTGGAAGAGCTAAGCTAACCATACTTCCTTGAAACAAGCAGTCATTCTCTCTCTCAGATTTCTTTTTCTCCTTTCCTCTTGATTTTTATTAGTATAATGAATTACAATAATGCTTTAATAAAAAATGTTACAATATCAGTGTTAAACTTTTAAAAACAACAGTGAGCCTTTGTCTTTTTGGTTTACATCATATTAGTGCAGCCCATTTCCCACCTCCCATAATCGCCCAGTTCCTTCCAGTCCACATGGCTTGGGATAGTATCCTAAAATAAACATCTTCCATCCCTCTGTCTGGGCTCTAAAATTCCACCCTGAGAAAAAAAGAAAAAAAAAAAAAAAAAAGTTAAAAAAAAAAAAAGTTTCATGTAACACTTTGTTACTTTCTATCTTGGAAAAAAAATCTGATTCCTTAAGCTCTCTGGCTGCACCAAGAGGGCCCGCCACATCTGTGAAACTCATTGACTGTGTGTACCGCCACAGTATGAAGCAAAATTTCAGCTTTATGAGCTTTAGCTTGTGTGAAGCCCAGCAGTAACGTCATCAGAGCCCTGTGGGCATGGCAGGGAGGACCAGCAACAATGACATGCTGTAGCCTTTGTGGGAGCAGGTCCAACAGGGCTGCACGCTCCATCTAGAACATTGCTGAATCTCAACGCAATCCAAAATACCATTCGTGTTACAATATTTTGAGCTGCCAACCACTGGTAAATTTATTGACTGTCAAGCTAAAAAAATACAGAGATGTCAGCCATTTATTTTAATATACTTTTAGATGGCCATTATGGAGGCAAGATAGAGTAGGAGAGAAAATACCTTCCCTCCTCTCTTGAGGCATGTTTCCAGATTACTGGAGTGGACTGACTGCTCTTACTTGGATAATTTTAGTAGTAGACACAGAGCTGTACAGTATGCCATATATGAAAATGCAGCATGGATTTATGGATTTTTGAATAGGAGGTCTGCTTCAAAAATTTCCTCTGACCTTCACATGCAAATACAGGGAAGAGATACACATCATGTTGCGCTTTCAGTGCCCCAAGCACAACAGCTAACTAGTTAATGCATAATTATACAGCCACATGAAGAAAAAAAATCTTCCTCTGAGAGTCCAATTTTAATTATGCTCCAACCAATGACCCTTTTCAGCATTGATTTCAACAGGAGAAAGGCACATGACTTTAAAACTGCATTTCTCATACAGATGTAGGGACCAAGATGGGACCTGGAGTGTAGTTAAAGTTCTATCTTTTATTCTCCCAATTAATTCATGGCTGTGAATACTAACCTGGGGGGAGATTAGATAGCTTCTCTGCAAGTGCTATTTGAGCTTTTTGACTATTTCCGTGAATGAAATTCCAGCAATAAAAGTGATTACCACCTCACAAATTCTGTGGAGAGGATGCACTGCCTGGCACATTAAATTGTAAAACCTCTAATTACATGTTGCAATAAGCAGCCAAATGCTGCTGTAGCAACACACCACTAAACACAGTCTCCTTTTTGAAAGGTGTAAATATAAACAACAGACTTCTGCCACAGCTGCACTGGCTGATTTTAAGTAACCAATGCGTTTTTTTGTTTTCTTGTTTTTTGTTTTTAACTGTTCACCCACAGGGTCCAATTCTCCAGGGATTGACAGTACTGTAATTTAACTGACTTGGAACAGTTCAAGTCCCCTCGCCCACAAATGATGGTAGAATCCAATCGATGGAGGGGGTAGGGGTTTTCACACAGAAGAAAATACAGCTCACTCTCTTGCCCAGCATAGTGGGAGAAGAAGACACAGCAGATGTGTCTTTCCTCCTGATTCTAAATAAGCTTTCTCTGCTTCCAATATATTTCTTCAGCTTAGTCAGAAAGCTGTCCAAGTGTATGAAGGCCAAAGAGGTCACTGAAAGCCATTGCTTTTTTATGGGCTGAAAGCAGGAGGTCACAACCCTGAGCTTTAAAAAATATATTCAGGGAAGAATAAATGTCATAGGTAAGGCAAACTCATATTCTTCCTTTCACTGTTTTCAGCTTTTCTAAAAACCTTTTTCCACTCAAAGTTGTGCTACATGTTCGACAATATTTGTATTGCATACTGCTTCTTGCTTGTGAAAAGTAGACATATTTTCACTGTGTTCATCATGGAGGATGAACACAAAAGTCTGTGCTAAGCAAGGCTCTAGCTTTCTACTCCTAGTGGTTCTGGAGAAGATGGATCATTTACATCAGAAGTGGTTGCAAGGAAAATCTGGAGAACCCCCACCTCAGTGTGATGGTGGAGCAGCCTGCCCAGCAGGCCTGCCCAGGAAGCATCCAGACCCTGACCCCAACACTATCGGCCAAAAATCCAGATAAGGCTTTATGCAGGACATGCCCTGCTACCCATAAAATAAAGGAAAACTTGAGACACATTTAAGCTCAGAAAATCACTATTTCCCAAAATAACTTCAGCTAAAAAACTTGCAAGGAGTGTTACATTCACGACAACAGTAAGCAAACACCTCCCGTCTCGAGGTCAGCCAAGAAACTGATCTACAAGGCAGCTCTCAGAAAACAATGTGATGGCTACCACGAGAATGTTTTTTTTCTTCAGAGTTGTGCTATAAGGAGCCAAATTTTCCAAAGAATTCACTTTTCATTTTGTCATCATAAGAATGGAATTTTCAAAAGAGTTTATCAAAGCACGCATTAACCCTCTGAAAAGCTGGCTGTTGAGCTTTCCAGACACTGCATTTAAAAGCATACTTCTGAATCCTGCAGGTAGCTATAGACCTTGTACACATTTGGTTGCTTTTGCTTTTCCTCTTCTTGTATGTTGGATGCAGTTTTACTTTTGTGACACCTGGGCTTTTTCTAGGGAGCTTTGTAATTATATCTATATTGTATGAATAAAGAGGTTAACTGTGAGGAAAAGACACAGAAATACCTGAACAAATCCTGTAAGCTGTCCACAGAATCAGGACAAAAATTTGGCCCCACAACCCACTGGACTGTACTCAGAGTTGCAGTTCTGTTTCCTGATGAAAATCACACTGCAAGGAGGTGCTGACTGAACCAATGATCCCTTTCCTGCAGTGTGATGTTGACTGACACATGATTCTTAGAACTAAATAACTATATATTTTGTAGATTAATATTTAAAATATCATGGTTGCCTAAATACCAACCTTTGCATTTTTAGTGATTTAGACATATTTTCAAGCTGGTGCTTTAGAGAGGTTTTATTCTGTTTCATTCTCAAAAGCTAGAATCATGTTAACAACAGTTAAATCTTTGTAAGATGCACTTTTCTCCATTTTCTTTATAATGTTTACATTCTGTATTCTAAATTGTAAAATCCAAAGCAAGAGAAATATACTGCTAGAGGAGACAAATGCATGGATTTTGAGCTCTCAGCCTTCAGACATACAGTTTTTGACTTGGGCTGGGCACAAGAAGCACAAAATGTATGCCGAGAAATTAATATATATTCCCTCAGTTAAGAGAATGTTCTAAGATGTTTTTTAGGCGTACTTCTGCATTTGTGTTACTATGCCACCGGATTTGGTATTCTTCACGCAGGATCATTCAGGATCACTGCAGTCTTTGCCAGCAGTTGAAGTAATGCTGCAGTTTCTGAGCTCATGAAAAATATGATAAGTGGGAAATGGATTTCCTTACCTGTCTCAAGGGAAGATGGGTAGAAACAGTGCTAGGGTGTCTGCCTTAGAACATGGTCTGAAAGGTTCATCTCTGACAGAAAAAATGTAATTTGCATTCTATACGTGTTCATTTTGGATTATTTCAGGACATTTCTTGAGGTAGTCAGTAGTCCCTTTCTGCTTTTCAAGAAACTGAAACAGAGAAGAAAAAAAAAAAAAAAGAAAAAAAAAAAAAAAAAAGGCCTAAAATGTGTTAAGTCATTGCAAGCAACTGAAACTGACTCCAAACTCAATAGGTAACGAATTTTGAATACTCATTTTTTTGTGAATCAATCAGAAAGTCCCACAACAGTCTACACACTGATGGAACTGAAATTGTCACCTAACAAGGGAAGCCTCAAAATTTAAGCAGTATCCAGACAGCAGAATGTACTGCTGCAGAGAAATAGAATCAGCAGTTTCTGAACTAAACGTAACTCATTTCATTAGTCTTGTTTTACCTTTATACTTTCTCATTCCCACTCACCCCAACTAACTCAGAAGAATGAAAGCATATTATATGTATTTGAAAATCTTTAGAAGACATACTACAGTAAAATATCAATCAGCAGCTCTGGAGGAGAAGCTCATACCTCTCAAATGAGGAAGGTACTGTTTTGCTATAAACTGGGGTTGTCAAACAGTCTGCAAGGCCACTTAGATACTGGGTTTTCTGCAGTTACTCTGGTCAAGGATAAATGTTAAATGATCTGCAATTGAAAAGCTCAATATTCCATTATCAAATCTTTTAGACAGTCAATACTCTATGACATTGGATTATCCTAGATTTATCAGAAAATAAATCACCGCCTTTGCCTGAACACACTAAAAAGCTAGGAGCACAAAAGATCATTTATATTTAGAACAGAAAAATCAGCTGATAAGTCTCAAACATGACTGGCTTCATAGTATTTTGTTAAGGACCTGAAAATCTTTAGTTCTCTTTTAAAACAAACTATATTTGAATACTCATAGCAGTTAAACTGCCTAACAAAATTTATGATCAAAGGAAATGTGAAATAATTGCTAGTGGTTTGTGCAGCAAATGCCTCATACAAATAAAGGCAACAATATCAATAGAAACTAATTTGGTTCAAAATGTAAGGAAACAGACCTCACAGGGGGGGAAATAAAAAATGTATACATTCATGCTATCAATCCACAGTTATTTTTAAATTTCCACTGTGAAGTGACAGCACCAGCAGAAATGAGTTCTCCTGAACAGTATGCTGATCATAAGCATGATCTGAGTAATAAGGATTTCAGATTTTGTTGGACATTTTCCACAGTCCTCTAGATGAGTCCTTAGTAAAGATTTCCCCTGGGGGAGAGGTTGGGAAAGCCAAAAAACATCAACAACAACAAAACCAGGAAGCTCACCTCTGGAAGTCAATGTCAAAATTAAAGTATATGACAGAATTTGACTTAAGTGGGATCACCACTTCTGTATATTTCTGCTACCATGATGATAAAGTCTGCCTGTTCAAGAAGAAAACATGTCAGGAATTGAATCCCCTTATAATCATGACCTTCCCATGCTCAGAACAGCAGCTTCAATACAAGCTTTAATGTCCTTTTTTTTTTTTTTTTTTTTTTTTTTTTTGTGCTGCTCAAAAGCAGCGCAAATAATTTTCCAATAATGAAAGCAAGATTAACTTTCATGAAGTTCATGGTGTTTTATAGATCACTGTCATATCTCAAGAGTCTCGTAGTACGTTGCCAGTATCTACTGTGAAATAACTCATATGTATCACTTTTGAAGATTTCAATAAATTTGTCAAGAAGGTCACAAAAGCTTTGCAAGGAAATGCAAGTGAAAGAACTCATTGTCTGTAAAACTTTGAAAGGTTATCTGTAGTACTGACATCACCCAGATTTAAATACCGAAGCATCATAATCTTCACTATCTACATTACAGTGTTCACATATTCCAGACTTCAGACATCCAGGTTCTTCTCTTGACCAAAATTCTTGCCCTCCAACAAATTCCATATGAAGAACAGTAAAAGTAAACTTTGTTCCATCTGCAGGGTGGGGGTGAAGACAATCATGATTCATTACCACTGAATGCTGTTTGGAGAGTAAAAAGATGGCTCCTCATTATTGACCATGTACTTTTTGGTTCTCCGATGCCCTGTGCAGGAAGAAGACTGGCCATGGAAAATGTTGACAGTATTTAAAAGACAGAGACAAAATGAAGTATAACAGATTTTCCAAGTCTGTTGCATATACAAAGAGAACAGTCATGTTAGCTTTGCTGCACTGAAGTACACACTTGCTAGCAAACAGTATCCATTCTACACACCTCCACTGAAATTTATGGTATTGCCACATTCCACATTACCATAATACCACATTCACCATAAGAAGGTCCAGCCCTAAGATTCATGTCAATCTATGTATTTCCTAACCTGTTAAAGACAGCTTGGAATAATGCCAAACCACATACTTTAACCCTTGAGAAGCCACTTCTGGACACTAGCACTCCCCCCACTAACCTACCTCACCATTCATGGGTAAGCTTGTAGTGTAACTAAACAAAGGCCACTGCAACCTCATCTAATTGATGCTCATGATCTAAACTTGGAACAATCTGAAATCGTGCCAGAACACAGAATGGAGCCTTGTTAGCAGCACAGATGATCCTCTATCCGCAGAGAGAACACATAAGATGGTTTCTCATCTGGGGCTTATCTTCAGCATTTGACTGTGAGCTACATGGTCTTATGGAGATTATGAGAAATTTGCTAAAAAAGATGACAGGAGCAAAAGGTAATTTACTAAAATGTTTTGAGTCTTTCTGGAGTGATGCCACCAAAACCTGATGGGGAAACCTCACTTTCATCTGGCTTCTATTATTTTGGTGTACCATATGACGAGTTGTCCTTTCCTACCCATTACATGGACTATTTAGAGGATAATAATGTAGATGCCAATAATCTGTAACTACACAGAGAGCTACCTTTCATTCATACAGTCATGTCTCTATGTATAAAGTAAGGTGAAGTGCTTTATGGACAAAGCACATGATGAGCCTCAGCAGAGAAGAAATTTCTAGTGAACAAACAACAAAAGCACATTCTGAAGATTTTTTAGAACTTCATTTGTTAGTCAGTGAACAAATATAGGTGGGATTCATCTGCTCTAACATAAACACAGGAATGACAGATATCTAAGGATGAGAGTGTCACTCTAGATTCCCTTTGTATAATCAACCAGGAGGGAAACCTGAGAGAAACTCATTTTATCTGTGGGTCAGATAAATCACTTTGTGGAGATGTATGTAAAAAGAGCCTAAGTGATTAGCTCAAGATAAGAAATATAACATTTAGACATCTATATTTGAATAATTCAGGATTTCTCACTAATACTGAAGAGTGTGGTAATGTCATGCTTAAACTACACTAATATCAGGTTGGCAAGAAAGCTCTGTCTCTTTCTGGAGGAGAACACAATTGCAGTAAGTCGGTGTTTATTTTTCCTGCATGTCTTCTGAATTACAGCAGTACACAATATATCCCAGTACTGCTGCCTATGCAACTACATCTGAAACAAAGTGCTGGAACATGCCTTCAACTGTTTATGCCACCAGAAACATATAACACTTCATCAACCTTTGTCTATCATAGCCTTCCAGAATATTTAGTCATTTTAAACAGACTTAATTGCCTTTCATGATGAGATCACCCACCTAGTTGACCAAGGAAAGCCAGCTGATGTAATATTTTTGGATTTCAGCAAACATTTCAATAATTTTTCACATCAGATTCTTCTGGACAAAATGTCCAGCATACAGGTAGATAAATACATATCATGATAGGTGAACAATTATCTGACCAGTCAGGCTCAAAGGGTAGAGTTCCAATGGGCTCCATTCTGGAACCAGTTCTCTTCAATGTTTCTCATAGATGATCTGGATGCATGATTGAATGCAGTAAATTCAAAGATAATACTAAATTATGAGGAGCTGGTGACTCCCCTGAGGGTGGAGAGGTCTTACAGAGAAATCTTGACAAATTAGAGGGCTGGAAAATCACCAAACCCATTAAATTTAACAAGAACAAGAGCAAGATTCTGCCCCTGGTTATGGGGCAATCCCAGCTGTATATACAGACTGTGGGATGAGAGGCTGGAGAGCAGTCGTGCAGAAAGGGATCTGGGTGTTCTGGTCAATGACAGGTTGAACACTGGCCAGCAGCGTGCCCTGGCAGCCAAAAGGACCAACCATACCCTGGGCTGTGTCAGGCACGGCACTGCTAGCTCGTCAAGGGAAGGGATTGTCCTGCTTTGCTCTGCACTGCTGTGGCCTCACCTCGAGTACTCTGTGCAGTCTTAGGTACCGCAGGATAAAAAGAACATAAAACAATTAGATAGTATCCAAAGGAGCACTATGAAGATGGTGAAGGGTCTGGAGGGCAAGATGTGTGAGGAGCAGCTGAGGCCCCTTGGTTTGTTCGTCCCCGAGCAGAGCAGGCTGAGGGGAGGCCTCATGGCAGGAGTGGAGGGGCAGGCGCTGAGCTCTGCTCTCTGGGGACAGCAACAGGACCCGAGGGAATGGCATGGAGCTGGGACAGGGGAGGGTCAGGCTGGGGGTTAGGGAAAGGGTCTGCACCCAGAGGGTGGTCAGGCACTGGGACAGGCTCCCAGGGAAGTGGTCACAGCACTGAGCCTGATGGAGTTTAAGAAGTGTTTGGACTATGTTCTCAGACACATGGTCTGATTTTTGGGGGGGTCCCATGTGGAGCCAGGAATTGGACTTGATGACCCTTGTGGAGCCCTTCCAACTCTGGATATTCCCTGATTCCATGATTTGGAATCACAGTTATCTTTGTAGTCTTTCTTGTAAGGACTCTCCAGGTTGCAGAAAACCATAAAAATCACCTAAATTTTCATGATAATGATTTAATACTTGCTTCTTTGCCATACAAGAGCTATCTGTAGTAGAGGCACACTATTACTCTTTTATGCTACCAGTTAAGTTTTCTCGAGATCTTGCCATAACACCGCATATTTGGTTGCTTCATGTTCCTGTGGCAGTCTGTATGACCTACCATTTCCCTGGTCACTGGCAAGAACTGCTCCCCTGTTCCCAGACAAAAATGCTGCCTCTGTAAAGGTGGAAGCAACCCAGTAGTTCCTGCTCTGTGACTCTCGTGAAAACTAATAAACAGACCTCTCTCTATATATATATATATATTAAAAAAAAAAAAAAAAAAAAAAAAAAAAAAAGCGAAACTCAGAAAGTAAGCAATTATTTGTAAAAATAAATTTAGTAGCTGTGCTCTACAAGAAGGGCAAAGATCATCTCAGAAGCCAATCTACAGTTGTGGAGTGGGTTCCTAAGAAACTAAGAACATTCACAGCCCTCAGCGGCTCTCAAATGCAAGGCACATTTCTTTGACCTTGCCCTCACTAACAGTAATGCATAACATATGTGTTAAAAAAACACCAGAAACTTTACCAGAAGTGCTTCTTTGCCCCACCCAAGAAGTAGATGAGTGTGTGACAGATGTTAGTCATGTTCTTTAAAATGCTACTGGGAAGCATTCATATACTATAGTAATGAGTATTGTATAAGTGTATTACTCAGAATAATAAAGCTACACCAATTTTAATGCACATTTTCCACAGAAAAGAGCTTTCTGCTACTTATTTGTCATGCCTTATGATTGGAGACTAATAGTAAGAAAGGTTCTCAAAGCATCATTGGGTTTAGTGAGCAGAAGGTGAAATAAAAGGAGAAAGGTTCTTAAAGAAAGGCCAAAACCTGCATCATCCCTTAAGGCTTTCTCTTAAGATACATGAATCACAAAGGTAAATCAATTATTCATTGTGGTGCAAGAAGCAGCAGATCCATGCCTACTCCCCAGATGCCCTTCTCTTCCAGAAAAGAATGAATCCAGGTGAGAATATGCAACCAGAGAACTAATAGATTTTTCATATCCTCCACTCTCAGACCACAAGAAGGGGTCCAGGTATAGAGTGCACACAAAAATAAATCTAATGTTAAGCTGAGTAACAGCACATATAAATGATGCTGTTTATAGATATCCTATCAATACTACATGCTGAATAGAAGATAACAGAAACAAAGTTTTAGCACTGCTAAGAATGAATTTGAGAAAGGTAAAGTCAAACTTGCAAGTTTTGGAAGAAAGAAAGGAAGTCCTGAAGACAGTGTGCTAGCAGTGCTTCTTGTGATATTGGTTTGAAGAGGGAGAGGGACCAAAGAGACTCCAGAGAATCCTTACATGATGAATGACTCCACAATTCTGTATGAAAAGCTGCAAGAGTCCTAACTGAAGTGAAGGTTATGTTCTCAGTGACAAGGTACTTCTGTAAAACCACGCATCATAAACCTGTAACTTCATTTTTCTTCATTCAAAGCCTTACTGATTTTATTTTCCCAAGTTTAGAATAGCCTGGACATTTAGTTGAGTTGTCCAAGAATTGCACTCTTCTGTATAGTTTGCATGGTTGTCTGAGTATTCACATTCAGCCAATCTAATTTATTTTACTGTTCTTGAGTTCTGTATATTTGAATGTCTGGATTTTACAATGTACTAAAGCAATGCCAGAAAACACAGTACAGCATGACATAACATTAGATTTTGTTTTCTTTCCACCATGATAGAAAACCTGGATTCCAGTTGTGCAGAAACCAAGGGCAGAAAGACCTGAAAAGCAGGTTGTCTGTTGGTTAAAAGCTTTGTTAAGCTGACCTGTTGCACTATCATTTTTTGTAGATTTGATAGCACTTATGTATAATTTTAGAAGTATCTCTGATTTTAGGGTATTGTGTTTTTCCTCCCCACTCAATACTGGTGCAAAAATGTGCTAGCAAAGTGTCACTTTTACATCGCCATAATGGAACTTCTTTTTTTTATCACTAAGCTACTATGTTGAGGCAAGGTGCTAAAGTCCTGTGAAAAAAAATGGCTGCAATAGCTTAAAAGACTGACTTCCAAGCTTGTAGTGGCAGCTTCTAGTGAATAGATAAGATTTCTCTTTAACTTTGCCTCCAAGAGCTCAGAAATATTTATCTTTGGACCTGCTAACCTTAACATCAAAATTTGGACAAAGAGACTGGAATGGTCTTTAATTGTTATGACTTAGATCATTGCATTTTCTAGCTTTCTGCTCCAAACAACAATGTATCCTCTCCTTGAAAGGACTTCAGCGCAGCTGTGTTATATGCACATAAATTTTCCCTGGCTGTAAAAGCATTACCAGTAATAATAGACTCTTCCCTATTTAGAGGACTGATTTAAGGCACAGTTAATTTCAGATTTTTGCCTTCAGTTCCTTGCTTCTCTCTAGTAACAAAATTGTTTCCAAACAAAGCAGACAGCAGTCTCAAAGGCATTAGTTAAAAAAAAAAAAATAGTTATCTGTGCTTTCTAAGACTTAATGTGAGTAAACCTGAATTCGGTATGGTCATTATTTTTCAGATCCAGAGGCTATTGATCCACAACAGCACAAAACCCTGAAACAGTGTGTGTTCACTGTTTCAATGCAGAATTGCAAACCAGTCACCTGCAGGGTTTTTTGTTTGTTTGTTTGTTTTGGTGGTGTTCTTTGTTTTTATTTGTGGTTTTCTTTTTGCCATGTATCCTAACAAGCCCCAAAACTATGTTTTTTCTGTGTAACTAGCACTTGTCACAGATTCAAAAATCAGCTGCATAGCAGCACCTCTCCTGTTCTGCAGAATGTTTATGCTGGTTTGTCTCAGCTCAGCTACATACCTGTTAGTAGGTCCAGCAATAAACAAACACAGTAATAAGCCAAGATCTTTGTAAGTATTTCTGAAGCAGTACAATGAGATCTGTCTCTGTGAAGTCTGTTGTCATTACACATCACTGCAGGCTGACCAAAAGAAAAATATTTTGGCTTTTGGATTTTATAGCACTGCAAAATGTTTAATATGTAGTGCTTTGCAAGGAGTGCTACATGAAATGGTAATACATGTACTTTGAGTCCCTTCACACTGCAACTTACAAAACATTCAGAAACATGAGTTTAATGCCAGCCATAATTTAGGTGTTTCCTTGTGTTCTATATAAGCAGCAGAGCAGTTATGTATGTGGATGAAAGTTGGTTTGAAAAACTTCTACTTGTTTGCAAAGATGTTTTCTTTTTCTTTTTTCTCTTTTTTTTTTTTTTTTTTCACTTTTGTTTCTGACATGATGCCTCTGTTTTTTTGGCTTTCCACAGTTTCTGGAAAGTACATTCACTTTTATGTTTTCCTTTCTTTGACATAGTCTTTATGTTTACCTGGCTTTTAGTTTCTTCAGAATCAGACTGGTGGGAGTTTCTATTCTATGATACGAGAGGTTGCTTTGGTGTCCACCCCCCAGAGATTTTGAGATTTGCTTTAATCAACTGTACCAATGAATATTTTGCTTTTTGCCAGGAAACAATTGGAATTATTTTTCTAGACAGCAATTTTGTCCTTTTTTAATCCTCAAAGTCAAAAGTTATTTTTTTCTAGTCTGTAAGTGGAGGTCACCATGCCTGCATCAGTCTGGAACATTTCAGAAGACATAGGACTGC
Source organism: Aythya ferina (assembly GCF_964211825.1). Lineage (NCBI taxonomy): Eukaryota > Metazoa > Chordata > Aves > Anseriformes > Anatidae > Aythya > Aythya ferina. The sequence goes on from NC_140296.1 coordinate 76,241,058, forward strand.
AGAAGGAGAAGCTTGTAAACAGCAGTAAGATGCCGTCCTGAGATGCATGTTTCTTCCCTCTCAGAACCTGAGCATTCATATATAAACTTATATGTACATATACGTGTGTATGTATGTGTGTACATATATATACATATGTATATGTGTATGTAGTCCGTTTAAATGTTCTGGGGACAATTTTAGTGCAGAAAGATCTGACTGTGATGTATCAATCTTCTAGTGCATTAGCCACACACAAGTACATGTTATTAGCTGAACACGTAGGGCCATTTTCAGTGAAATTTCTGGTATTTAGCTATCTCACTCTCAAACCACTGAGGAACAGAAATGCTGCAACATTTCTTTTCTGATCTGGAGAAAGGAGACAGGCTTCGTGTCACCCATCACCAGTGACATCTGCTGATCACTCAGAAGCACAATAACAGAAGGGAGACATGCAGCTAAACATTCTGTGCAATTGCCTTCCTCATCCACATCATTGAAAGCAAATCTGTGCTTTCGTCTCTATTTAATTCCTCTTTGCTCTCATGTAAATTTATTCCAGAAGCAGCTCCAATGTATTTTCCACAAAATGACACTGTAAGACTGCCAGATTTCTTCCTGCTGTCACAGTGCCTACTATAGATCTCTAGCCCTGCCATTAACATTTAGGAGAGCTCTAGAGAAAGAGGTCAGCATTGGAGAGCCATTTGTGTACAATTACAATTATGGCTTTATCAGGATTTCTGTTTGGGGGGAGGGTAACCCAGTAGGAAATCAAAACAAGCACATGAGCTGCTTCTAGGTACTTTTCTGAGCTGAAATCATGTATTTTTGACTGAATATTTCACTGTGGTTAAAGAGCACAAAACATAGCTCAGGATATAGATGTGCCAAGTTTTTCACGGTCTGATTCGGCATAGAAAATTTTGGACCACACTTCCTACGCAAGCAGCACAGGGGAGGAGCAGCTGGAGGTAATATAATGCACTGTGGCTGGCTGCTTTGTGCTGGCCATTTGATGCAGAGTCATTTGCCCTGCAGCATAGGATTGGGCTCAGTTGTTATGAATGGTTTTGAAATGCTTATATGCCCCAGGAGACCAGCATGGAGTGTTTTAGTCCATAATACATGCCTCAGCCCTGTCTGCACTTGGAAACAGCCCCATTTCAGCAACTGGCTCAGCTGAACTGGAAGGAGGAAGACATGAGAGGGTTCATTATATAAATGCATATCAGCAGAGGGGGGGTGTATTTATATAAGTTTGTGCAAGCATTGTTCTAAATATATCTTTCAGTTTGTTCTACACTTTTTGAGAACTTTAAACTATATGAGGGCTTTTTTCACATCTCTGAAGTCTGGACTGTCTTTTGCATTGCACCTGAGTAGGTCTTTTACTGTGATTATTAAGTGGATTGAACCTTCATCAGCCCTTGCTTACTTAATTAGGGACAAATGTCATGTGGAATATGGCCTAATTCCAATCAACCAAGGTAGGAATGGCCACTGGAAATTTTAACAGCATTTAAGATAAACCTTTGTCAGCACCAGACTGGACCTTCAGTTGCAATGGCTGAAGTGGTGCGACTTTTAACCCTAAATCATGTCTATGCATAGGCCATTTAAAAACAAATCAGAAAGTATTTCAATTTTTCTTCAAGTAGGTACACAATTTCACTCAAAGTTTTAAAAGAGAATTGCTTATTTCATCCTCATTTGCATTCCCATCACATCACATTTGCACCATGCCTTAAAACACAGCCTTGAATGAAGGCAAGAACAGTTTTCTGCAATTTCCCAAAAAGGTCTAATTATTTCTGAAAGTGTGTTTAATTATTTAAACACACTATTGTTCTTCTTTCTATTGAATTTCTCCACAGTTTCACAGAAATTTAGGTGCACAAATTCTGCAAATTAGCCACATTCAATGCCTGTCCCCTCTTTCCCTCTGGAATGTTAATGGATGAACTCCAGCACTGATGATTCAGCCCCGCTGCACCGACACTTCCTGCTGAGGGCATTACGATATCACAGAAATGTCCCTGCCTTTTTTCCTGTTGCATACACAGTCTGTGCTGTTACTTTCCATCACATCACAGCAAGTCGACATGACATCATTTAAGCATTTACTTATCAGACAGCATGTCAACAGTTTAAAGGAAACATTTCCCTCTGCTTGCCTATCCACTATCTGAACCAAGCTGTGGTAGGCTTGTGGTAGATCATGCATATCTACAAAAGCAAGTAATTGAAATGATCCGTGGGTCAATATCCAGACATCTGTAATTTGAAATTACAGTGGCTTGTGCTGCACATGTTTTATAGATCAGCTTCTTTTTTTCCACCTTTGCATGATAAGATTATCATCAAGATGCAGCAGCAGTGTCGACATACTTAAGGATATCCCTGGAGCTTTTTATTTTAGATTGAAAGTAGCTTTTGAAGTTTATTAATATCTCAAGTGGAAGATAGAAAGACCACATTTTCAAGATAACACAATGTCAGTGCTAATGTTAAGCCCCATTCTTGTCTAGTGCTGTACCACTAAGTCACACAGTCTGTGAAAGTGTGTGCAGGAGGGTGTTAGGAGGAATGTGAGAGAATACTCTCATAAAACCCTAAGTACAGAGTGAACGAAAAAGGGAGCTGTAAGTTTAGATGGGTGAATGTAACAGCTGAACTCCAGTCAAGATAACTTCCTCTTCTCAAATGCAGAAATTCTTCTACTTCTGCAGTTATGAGAAATAACAAAGGAATCCTCTACCTCTACCTCTTTTGTTTATAGCTCCACTAGGGAGCAACATCTCTGTAAATAATGTCCACACAAGAAGAAGAAAAACTTAAATTTCTTTTTTCTTTTTTTTTTTTTTTTTTTTTCCTGACTACATAGACTCATTTAGGGGAAGGGAGCCAAGAAGGGTTCAGCTGTCTGTGTTACATATATTTCCAAGTAACTTGCATATATTTGCTTTATATTTTCAGAGAATTCCAAAAAAAAAAGTGTAACTCTTTGGCCATAAGCCTGCAAATAAATCCTAGCATTTTCTCCGTCCAAACTGCAGTCATTGAAATTCTTGCAGGCATGCTCTAACCTAATTTTAAATGAAGTCTTTTAGGTTCGTTAGTCAAGCCAGAGATGACTTTTTAGTTGCTCTACTATTTGCCTGGTTTCACAGATGGATTTGCAGCCCAAGATACACCTCCCAGAACAGGTCTAATAGCATTTGCCCAGCTTACTGGGAAAGGACTGTTGTAAAAAGAAAATCATTAGATGAGTATCCCAGGACTTAAGCTATAGCTTGGTATTCTGCCTGTGTCTTATAAGTTATATGATGCCAAACAGGAAAATCCATCACATTTGCATTTCTCTTCCAAGAACACACTGGCCTAGATTGCATTTGGGAAATGAACAGCAACACTTCCACAGCATCCCATGGCTCTCCCCCATCATACTCTCATCAATGGTCCTTCTGTGATCCCAAGGAAAAGAAGCATAAAGAAAAAGTTCAATTAACTGTTCTCATGACAACCACTCTGCCTTTCCTTCCCCTCTTCCAGAGAACAGACATGAACATGGAGATGTACATACTGGTCTGTTTTATGTGGAGGTGAAGAAACTGCTCATACAGCTTTGTCCACTATTACAATGAGCTGTGTGGTGATCATGAAAGCATCCCTGCTCATTCCAGTCACTGAGGCTTGGCAAAGAGTGTCCTGCCCTCTGGTGATAGCAAACAAGGGTGGATGCAATCATAATGTTCCCATGGAAGAGGTATTTCTAACCATGGGATCTATTGTCTCTGCAGATTTCTCCTGCCAAAATGACACACCCCAGTTTCTAACCTTTTCTACTCTGTTTCTAAACTACTACTGTCTTTCTGCTTGCAGAAAGAGCATGAAAACTTACAAACCAAGAGAGATCTTCTCTGCAGGAGACTCACAGAGACAGTTACAACCCATTTTGTGCCAACCAAGCTTTTCTTCTCCACATTCTCTGAGGAACTCCGAATTTGTGGCAATTTGTTGTGATTTAGTTGTTATATCACCAATTATTTCCCATTGTGTATCTGTAATTTAATTTTGTCTTCCTAAATAGAGCACTGGGGACTTTTCCTTATCAAATTCCATTGTGATGATTTGGGCCATCTCTCCTAATTTTGAAACATGGTTTGAATTCTGATCTTTCCTCGAAACTTCTAATTTACCCAAACAAGTTTCCACATTTTAAATAAGTGAACTCTGTTCCATCATGCATGTTAGTAATGAATTTGCATTTGAAAGAACATAGGCCAGAGCAAACCCTGGCAAGACTTCATTTGAAGCATCTTTCCATATTTTCAATAAAACACTGATAACCCTTCAGTAAGGATTTTCCAGCTTTAAGCTCTCTCTTCAAAATCAAATTTCATTAAGTCAGGGAAAAAGAAAAAAAAAAAAAGACAGTATCAATAGTCTTACTGAAGACATTTAGCAAATAGACTTATCAAAGAAAGAAGCCGGACTAAACTGACATGTTCAGAATAATGTCCTGGATACGCTAAATTTCAGCTCTTTGTGGTGATGCTCACTTGTCCTGCCAAAAACCAGTCATCTTTACTTTTCTTCAGGTCCTTGTCTCATTCATAACATGTTTTCTAATATTTGCAACAAATGGAGTAGTAGACAAACATGTCCTTCAGCTCCTCCCCACTCTTGTTCTGATCTCTCAGTCTCTTCTTTCTCCCACTGTTCCTCACACCTCTGCTTCCATGGTAGTTTAAGTGGGTATCCTTACCTGATTTCAGTACTTAAGTTGTCTGCAATACCAACTAAAAGAATGACGCAAATGGCTTTGTTGTATTTGTCAGGGCTGAAGGGAACTACCTTTTCTTTTTTTCTAATTCATTCAGTTTTAGTTGTTGCTAAATCTTACACTGAATGGATCATTAACACATCTAATACTGCACAGGGAATCTGTTGTTTCTTGGCTGTCTTTAGCAAAGCCCATTTCTCCACTTTGTTCTTGCAAATAAATGAACCGTACTGAGTAAGGTAAGAGCTAGTACTGCAAACTCTTTATCAGTATGCTGAGGCAGCAGGTATTGGACACGGATGTACCTAAATAAAGTACTTACGAATACAATAGAAATTGTTTATGCTAAACACAAAACAATATGAAACTTTGTGGACAGTGTGCCAGAAAAAAGACCTAACTTGTTTTGCCACAGGGCATTGTGCAAATTACAGTGCTGGTTCACATGAGCCCCTACTTATGTTCGCTTTGTAAGAATGACACATACACAACCAGACCCCACATATTTGCACACAAACACACATACATACACATCTTTAATGTGATTCTAAAGACTGCAGAAGCAACAGCTACAAAAGAAGATAAATGCATGAAAAGAAGTTAGCCCAAATATATACACAATGTACTTGCTATACTCTGAGAAAAAAATCCTTCCCAAATCATTTTTGAAAGCCAAGTCTAAACAATATGAAAGCCTCCAGCAAAAGGATAGTCACCCAAAATCAATCAAATCAAAACAAACTCTGTTAAAAAAAAAAGTAAGTTAAGTGTTTGTTTATCCCAAGATTATCTTACTGTGTGGTTCCTTAAAGAAAACTCGTAATTAAATCCATCAAAAGAAGATTTAGAATTTCATTGTGTTTCCCTATCTGCACATGTTTCCTTGTTACAAGGTAAATTCCTTCTCACGACAGGATCTCCAAGGTACAAAACCTTACAACTCAATTTCCAGATGAGAGTCAGTTCAGAAACAGTCCAAGGTAAAAACAAACAATCCAACACAGGGGAAAACCAAAAATGTTAGACCCCACTGCTGAGATAGGCTTTTTGTTGGTTTTTGTTTGTTTGTTTGTTTGTTTGTTGTTTTTTTCCAAAGCAATCAACAGTCTCAGCTCAACAAAAGTATTAATTCATCAACCTATTCAATGGTCTCCAGTGTCAGAAGATTAATCAGTCTCTCTACACTTATTCTGAAGTCAATTCTCCAAGTCTGAATATCTTCCAAAAAGAGTTCCTTACTTGAGCTGTACTTGCAGTACACATTTCCTCTTCCAGTGTGCAGTTTCAACACATTACTAGGAAATACTCACTGATGTCATTCCAATGGCTTTACCACAATGGAGGCCAAATGGATCTCATACAAATCTTGCCAGCTGACTGGTGTGAAGCCCTAGGTAATTCAGAAGCAGCACAGTGATCCCTTTGTAGCATACGAAGTTACTGGTAAATTGCAGTAGCCCAAACTCCTGCACAGTTGCTGTCAGGCTAGCAAAGCCATTGTGTATACAGCATGCAAGAGCTGATCAGGGAGGTGTTGTCCATGCAGATTAAAACCAGCTCATGATTCTGAAAATATGTCAGGTCTCCTAAGACTTTTTAACTGATCCCTGATAAAGGAACTACGTCCATGTCAATAGATATACAGCAAATATTTCAGGTTACTTTTCAGTTCCTATAGCAAATATTTCTGTGTACTGGCAGAACTCCACCCCAACCATATTCTCAGGCATGAGTTTTGCATACACCTTTCAAGACTAAAACAAACTGAAATTACTGCCTATTATGGTTAATATCAACATGCCCTTTCTAATACATGTAATAGAGACAAGCAAAAATGGAGCTTCAACAGTTAAAGCCTGAACAGCCTAGCTAGCCAGCTGGCAAATTCTTAGTGATGCTGCCCATTTGTAAACATCTTTATGCTTTGATGAGGTGACGCGAAATGGTAGCTAGTATGTGTTTGTCAGAAGCTATATCAGATTAAATTAATTAATTTCCTTAAGACCAGGAATAGATTTGTGGCTTCTTCCTCTTCTCACAGTAATTCAATCCCACTTACTTAGTAGCATGACAGACACCAAATGAATACTTAGGTGAATGTGCAGTGCAATAGAAAGCAAGGGGAGTACTTTTCCCACTGAAATCTTTACACCATGAGTAAGGCTTATGGGACTGGACCCATAAAGGACTGGAAATGTTAGAATTTAATGAGTTAACATGAACAGAGTGCTCTTTGCTAGCTACGAAGATTACTCTTCCATTCACAATGTGTGCAGTGGCCACAGCTGTGTACAGCTGGGATGATGACACAAGCGTAGGGCCAAATTTATTCCATTGCACAGCATTATCCAGTTCTGCCACAGCACAGGAAGGAATATGGACTGCATGGCCCAGAAGGAAGCTTTTCCAAATTAGAGGATGCTTTGATTACTTATAAAAATACCTCAAGCAGTAGTCATAACATTTCAAGGAATTCCATAACAATACTTCATTTAATACTACTTTTCCCTTGAGTAATGCTGAATATTTGTATACCAAAAGAGTTTTGAATATTCAGAGAGCAATGCTCCAGTGAGCAAATAATTAAAAATTCTGAACTTGAACATTCACAATAAATTTGCTGCAAAGAAAATAAACATTCTTATCCTTGTTTGGATATAATGATCCTTCAGGAATGCTTCAATATTGTGATGTTTTCAGTCCTGGGAAAATGAAAATGGGCCTATTTTCCTAAAATGTTTCCTGCAAGTGTACATAGGTAAATTACAGAATAACCATCCTCAGGTCTAGATTTCAAACTCCTGATCCATAATTGAATTTTAATTTCCACCAAAATTTAGGTGTGATGTTTAAAGAAAAGATAGAGTCCCATTTATTTTTTCTATAAAAATTTATTAAAAGATCTCTAAATTATTAAAAGATAAAAGGGTACTCTATATAAGAGGAATTTTGTTGAGCCATAGTATAAGCAGCTTTAAAAAAAAAAAAAATGAATGCATATCTGGCTGATTTGTGTTGGTAAATCTATCAATCTCTGACATAGCACCACTTCCTGAGGGCAAGTCCAAAACTGCATAATAAGGAGTAAACAAGAAGAAACATATTGTCAGACAATGCATGACAACTAAATACACCAGACGAAAAAGGAAATTGAATTTTCAGATTGTCAAAATCAACTCCCATCTGCACTCAGAGAATACATGCACTTGATGCAGAAAACTGTCCCCACGACTACATGTAGGAAAGACAATGCAGATGACTCCTCCATCACCCTGAAGAAAAATACAGATACAAAACTGGAGACATACAATACTGGAGTTATTCACCTATTCAGTTAGTTACATCCTACATCACTGTGGGTGACACTTCCTTGCCTAATTTGGAAAGAATTTCAATGGTATCAGTTAACAACCTCCTGCAAAATGATATTACCATGTGAACAAGTTCTGTATTTGGTACACCATATTTCTGTCTAATATAACATTCATAAAATCTGTAAGAGCTTCTAAGATAATGCATTGCATTTAAAACGTAACAACACAGGAAATTATAATTTTTAGATTTCTTTTGTCATTTTTAAATACTTTTCTTAGTTTGCCTTCAAGACAGTGTTAATAGCTTTTCCTGAATCCCCTTTAATCCCAGATACATACTTATTTTTCACTCTCCTGGCAATGTGCATGTATTCGTTCATACATATTTGGTCCTTAGCACAGACAGGCAAGGCAGAATGTTCTTTAAGTTGCAATAAATTCTCCAGCCTGTACAACTGGCAGAGCTGAAATGCACGAATGCATAGGATTTGCACTTCCTCTAAAACTCTGGGGGATACGTCCTAGCAACATAGCTAAAGAAAATGAGGCCACGGTTCCATAAAACAGAAAATCCATTTTAAGGAGTTGCACACCGGTGACAGAGTGCTGAAGTGGAGCAAACTCTAATAGACAAATTTGTAGACTTCATGCAGATTGGAGGCCACCTGGTGCAAGCTCTTGCTCAAAGCACAGCCAGTTAAACCAGTTGGTCAGGCCCATGTCCAGGCAGGTTTGAAACATCTCCGAGGATAGATATCCCACAGCCTCTCCGGCCACCTATTCCTGTGGCTGATCACACTCATGACAAGAAAAATGTTACTTACATAGATTCCGGATTTCACACATTCCAGCTTGTGTCTGTTGCCTCTTATTCTATTTCCAAGAAGTGTTTAGCTCTGCCTTTTCTGTATCCTCAGACCAGATGTCAGAGAATCATAGAATGGTTTGAGTTGGAAGGGACCTTAAAGACCATCCAGTTCCAACTACCCTGCCATGGTTCTTTTGGTGCAGCCCAGGATACAATTGGCTTTCTGGGCTGTAAGTATACACTGCTGGCTCCTGGTGAGATTTTCATCAACCAAAACTCCCAAGTCCTTCTCCTCAGAGCTGCTCTCAATCCATCAACCCAGCTTGTATTTGTGTTTAGGATTGAGCCAACCCAGGTGCAGGACCTTGGCCTTGTTGAACTTCATGAGGTTCACAGCCCCACCTCTCAAGCCTGTCCAAGTCCCTCTGGATGGCATCCCTTCCCTCCAGCATGTCAGCTGCTGTCATCTCAAGTTGATGAAGGTGCAGCTTCAAAAGTACTGGATAGAGGGCAAGAATCACTTAACCTGCTGGCTAAGCTCCTTCATCCCAAAGTGGGAATAACAATATTTGTTGCAAGGGCATACCACTGACTCACATTCAACTTGTCATCCACCAGGATCACCAGGTCTTTTTGCTTTCCAGACAGTCATTCCCAGCCTGTACTCATGCATGAGATTACTCCATCCCAGATAGAGGATTTTCCACCAGGCTTTGTCAAACTTTATTCAGTTCATCTCAAACCATTTCTTCAGCCTTCCGAGGCGTCTTTGAATGACCCTCCAGTACATCAGCCACTCCCCCTCAATTTAGAATAACCCAAAAAAAGCAGAATGCAGTCTGTTCCATCATTCAGTTCACAAAGAGAGGTGCCAAAAGTACTGGCCCCAGCACTGACTCTGGTAAGACACCATCAGTTCCCAACAGCCAGTTGGGTTTTTTGTATCACTGTCACTACACTTTCAGCCTGAGAGTATAAAAAACTTTCTACCCCACCTTCTTGTCCACTTGGAGGTAGGGGTTGGAACTAGATCACCTTTAAGGTCCCTTCCAACCTGAGCCATTCTATGATTCTAAGATTCACTTAACCAGTTCATCTTTCACCAGTTTGTCTAGAACAATATTATGGTAAACAAAGTTATAGCTTTTTCTAAAATCAAAGTTCATATTTGTTCAGATTTTTTTTTTTAAATAAATAAATTTGTCTTGGCAGAATAATGATGGATCAGATATCATTTACCTTCCCTGCATCAGAATAAAGCCTAACTGTGGCATAAACACCATGTTGCTTGTGTTGGATAATTTAGCAAAAATATGATGGTGTGCTCACTCCCCATTCAGATTAATTTATATTTGCTGTCTAGTCTGACAGTGCACAGATCCAGGATTAATGTACATGGAGCTATGATCTAAATTAAACATGCTTTTTCTCCACAGCTCTGCCGTCTCCTAACTCTCCAAGAAACAACATAATGCATTATTGTCAATAAACATGGGAGGCAATAGTTCAGACAGAGAAAAATGTCTGACCATGAAATGTAAAATTTATTTACCCAGCTGCATCCTTATAAAAAGAACTTTTCAATATTTTAATGAAAGAACAAATAGGGTGTGATTTGATGATCTGTGTAATTAAAAGGTGGTAAGTGGGCCACTGCAAAAAGAAAACTTTCAGGTAAAATAATGTCACAAAACATTTTCATTCCCTTATGCAATTAAACAGAAAATCATCATATTTTTTTTCATACAGAAGCAAGAACAAGCCCAGAATAACCAGAAGTTAAGAGCCATATTTTTTCATGTTATATTTAAGTTCCACAGCCATCAAGCTATCAGCTTGTGCAGTTGCTTTTCTTATGACCAGGTATCCATCCTAGAAAAATGAAACCACCGACATTCTCATGAATACCGGTGAATTTCCAGGAAATGGTGGATTTTCCTCCAATTCCATTACTTGACAGAACATCATTCGCAACTGATGATTTTTGCTCTTCAATGATTATTTAAATTTAAAGCCCTGGGAACAATGATATCCTGGAAATATTTCTCCATCTGTATACTACAACCATAGCTTAGCATTCTGTGTGCCACAGGATCCCAGTCTTCATAGCATCTGGGTTAAATCTGACATATCAAATTTATCTCTAATAGCCTCCTTTGACAAACCTCTGGCTTGTAAAATTGAATGGGTTTGAGGTCAAAATCCCTATATAAGGTTGCTTATTTGTTTAAAGATTTTTTTCCCTCTCTCACTAAACAAGGGAAGAGTTTGCGGTATAATTTAGATACTCTTTTATTGACAGCAACACAAAAAATCCTTTCTTAACACCAGTCTCACCCATACAGCATTGTGTGACATGACTTGATCTGTCACTTGCAGATTCTTTGGGATCTTTTTTTTTCCTTCTTCTCCAGCTTTTCCTTTACTGTAGCTTGTCTAAATATATTTCAGTGATTTTTTTTTCTCATTTATTGCTTTTTTCCATTCGTGGTCTAGCATACTATTAACATTTTTTATTTGTTTGTCTATATAGAGTTTTTTGTTCTTTAGGTTCGAGGGAAGCTACTTTTATCCCACTTTACAGATAATTTTACTTTTTGTTTGGGCTCAAAAATGAAAAAGAAGAGATGGAGATAAAATATCTCATCTCTTTTTTCAGTTGGCATACCCAAGAAGGTGTAGCTTCCCAAGTAGTGAAGCTGGTGGCACTAACATAATAAAAATATTTAATTTTTTACTAATAATTTATCATGATCTGCCTTAGGAGAGTTCACTAAGCCACAGTTCAGTGAGCTTGTTCCCAAAGCTTCCGGGCAGATAAAAACGTTTGGCATAATTATATGACTACACTGTGTAAAAAGGCTACATAAAGTTTCCTAAAATGTTTGGTGTGTTAACATCTTTGCAGTAAAATAATAACTTTTGCATGTTCGTATGTTGTTATATTCTTTTGTGTCAAAACACATAAAGCATATAAAGCCTCAGACTTTAACCTAGGTCCTGCAGTAGGGTCTCATGGATTTTCTTGTACTATCACTCAAAAAAAAAAAAAAAAAAAAAAAAATCACAAAAACCATTTTGTTTTTAGAATGGGGCTGAATGGCACATTACAGAATGAGACTAATAACGAAGTATTTCTATTTGCACTTTCACATATGCTTTCTTAATGTGCACATTTGCTTTGATCTACTTTTCTACCCTCGGCACATTAATAGACATTTACAGGGCTGCAGGCTCTCCCTTCAGGCAGGTGGGGAAGCGTTTTCAGGCTGCTGCTGCTGCTGAGGAACATGTGACAAATCCGCCAGCTTGCAGTCGTCATAACTTTATCCTAATCAAAACCGCCTTGCTCCATCCTGCATGCATTCCTCCCCTTCCTGTTCCAGGCTGTCTGGGGCTTTTTTCGGCAGCAGGCCTGCAGACATCGCTGGCTGGGTGCAGGGCTGACCTCATCTGCACGCCGCACAGCTGCAGCAGCAAGCCACATGCGCCATGCGTGAAACGGCGCATTTCTGGGCAAGCCGTGCGTTCACACATGAGCAGGTCATCGGCATTCAACACTGAGCTGTGGAGGGCTTGGGCTTGGTGGGAAATGCCTGAGCGCAAGGTTTCTATTTCACTGTTAGGAATGAGAAATAAAGCACATAATCCATCCCAGCAAAGGCATGTGAGAAGCAGCTGAGAAAAGCCTAGAAAACCCTGGAACACGCACAGCCCTGTGCAGGGAGTCAGACACTTGGCATGGCGCAGTACACACCAGACCAACACACTAGGTGTAGAGGGACAAATTTTAGTTCACATAAATAAATGACTTAACTAAAATGACTAAGCTGCTATATATTAAAAGCCTTCTGAGATTTGCTGTTTCTGTTTGCTGCTATAAGCCTTTCACTAAAGCACCCAAGGGGCAGAACCATGTCTGTCCACCTGCCTGCCTTTCATCATGGGGCACCACTCTGAGGGCACCACCACCCCCGGGGCTCCAACCCTGCCTGTGTGCCTGTGGCCCAGGTCCCCCCGCCACCCCTGGGGTTGTTAGGGTTGGGATCCAGGTGTCCAGGCTGGCCACGGGCAGGGGGCACCATGATGAGGGTCCCTGATGGCAGCTCCCACAGAATGCAGGCGGCCTAACATGGCAGCTTCTGCACGCCTAGGCCTCCCACACGAGCTTCAAAAAGCACTTTTTTCTGAAGAAATCTCCAAATGCAGCCAAACAGGCATAGCCATTGCTTGGTTCTCAGGGATGGGGATGTGCCTCAGAGGAAAAGGCTGTAGCCTAGCCTGTGTTGATGTGAATAAATAAATAAATAAATAATAATAATAACATAAAAAAAAAAATCCCACTCGGTGTGACTACTCCAACCCCTGCACCACAGAAACTAGTGTTTATTGTACAACTGCACCTTGCTGGGACAACTTGCCAAGAAACAGGACAGTTTGCAGTGGACAGTATCCAAAACCCAAGGCCTCAGGACTATAGAGGAAAAAAAAAAAAAAAACATGCTGGAAATACATTTCTCTCACTGAATTTTCTCCAATTCTGTCACTGGATGTAAGGTGAAGAGGAAAGGTGCCTCCAGCCATGTGATGGAGGCAGGACAGACAGCTGGCAGTCATGAAGATTGTGAAAATCAGTGTTTGAAAAGCGTGGGATAGCTGTGGATGTGATACAGTATAAAGGGAAAGATATGGAAAACACAGTCGTCAGACACAGACCGACAAATATCATGGATATTTTTAGTCTATGGCAATTCTGAAAAAAACACTGGGGGAGGAGAAGGGAATGAGAGAAGAAAAAGCAGTTGTCAGTGAATTGAAATTCCTGTCAGTGTTGCACAGATCATTTCAAAGTAGAGCTTTTTTTTTTTTTTTTTTTTTTTTTTTTTTTAATGAAAGTAGAGTTCTAGGCAGGAAATCCGTTTGAATTTAAAAAACTGAAAGTTTCATTTTGAAAGTCAAAGCAAAATATTCAGATTATTTTGGCATGTTTTAGATGTTATAAAACATGAAATTCGACAAAGTCTCACAAGTCCATAGACTATTTTTGTGCCACTGAATCTGCATCTTTCCATGGAAAATGTTTCAGTTTTAAATATTTATCCAAACCTCATAAGATAGATGTTTTGTCATGACAGGAATTACAGTAGAAAATTCATAGCATTTTTTGTGTCCAAACATTGCAGTATAATTTGCACAATACGCATTTTCTTCTCTTATATACCACCAGAGTACCATGTGTCTTCACTATAATATAATGAATTTGAAAGCGAAGATTACTCAGTGTATCCATCACAGCATTATATTATTTTTAACACTCCAGAGAAATCAATGGAGTTTAAAGTAAAAAAAAAAAAAAAAAAAAAAAAAAAAAAAATGCAGAAAGCATATTTAAAAGCAATGTGAATCCGGATAAATTTCACTAAAATTGTAATGGATTTTTCAGCCTTCAGCTGCTGTAAATAAACACCATTTCTTACAGGAGCGAGGAAAAACAGGGATGCAATGTAGCCAGCGCAGCCCAGTGAAAGACCTTTGGTTTTATTGTCCACAAGCACTGGGGGAAGAAAAAACTCTCGCACTCAGCTATCAAAATACCATATCCCAACATGCCCTGGGATTATCTAGAAGCCAAGCAAGGTGTTTGACATGAAAAAATTATGGTCGGCTTTTGATCAGCTGAAACAGGGTCCTGTAACTGGGAACACAGGTCATGTGCTGTCTTGGACCTATGTCAAGACATCACCATAGGCAAGCAGCAGCAACAGATGCCCATCATCTTTGACTCTTCCAGATTCCCAACTCAAAAGGAAGGAAGCAAGAATCTATCTGGTGGCAGACAAAGACACCTCTTGACATGTGCACGCCTGCACACCCCCACGTATGTACACATACACATACATTCACAAGGGAATTTTTTGGAATGCTTTCCAAGGATATTTTTCCCCCAGCAAAGTAAGGGCAAATGGAGAATAGAGATTTTTATTTTTTTAAACTCTTAATTTCAATCATTATGTTCCTTCAGATTGTATTTAACATGGAGACTGAAAAAAAATAATCTACTGACATGAAATAGTGCCTATGCCAGGCTTTCTTCATCACAATTGTGCTGCGGGCATAGACATGTTGCCAGTCTTGACTGCTGCAGTGATTAAAAAGCTCAGCTTGGCCTACATCAGCCACCCTATCGCCAGTGACTAAGCAGCATCAATACTGGCAAAAACATAAAGTTTCTTCAGAAAATAAATAAATAAATAGAAGCACAGGCATAATCCCTGTTTTCATTACCTCTTATTTTTCTAGGAGATCTGTTAGTGATTTTAACATGCTGTTATATGGATGTTCACTGCCCAGCATTCAACTGTCTTTACCTAGCTGAGCAATTCAGACAATGGGGCATAAATCACTATATTGCTGCCTTCTGGTGATTGCCAGCTGTCTCCTAACTTGCAGGACAAAGTGCACAGCAAGGACCAACCCCTGGAGGACTCCACTTTAGGCCACAGCATCTATAAGACCCAAGCGGAGGTCACCAGCTCTTAAATATGACAGAGGCCAGTGCCACCACCCACGGGACCGGCATCCATAGCCACGGCCACAGCATGCCCAGGAAGCAACAACTGGTCAATGACAGCCCAACAACAGCACAATGTGTTGCTCTGCTTCCTCCTCTGCTTCACCTAGCCTTCTCCTTTGGGGCTTGTTTTGAGATCCATCAGCGGAACCACCTTTAATCTATGCTGTGAGCAGCCTGTTGATGCTTTGTGGAAAACAGGGTAAAACAGCCCTGTGTTTTCACTCAAAACCAGAATTGCATCATGCTGAGTACTGAATGACTACAGGAAAAAAAAAAAAATCCCCATTCTGTCAGCTTAACCTCATGAGTGCTAAGCACTTAAAAAAAAAAAAAAAAAAAAAAAAAAAAAAAAAAGTGCATCATTCGAAATACTGCCTTCTCTGTGGAGTAAAATTACCAAATTGGTTGATTCTCTCAGAGCACCATTCTGCATACAGAAATGTAAGAAACGTGTGTGTGTGCTTTTTCTGCATTCTTTTTTTCAAAGCTGCTGCTGATTGTTCGTGTGTGTGTAAATAAAGCTTTCACATTTATAATCAACCACCTCCTCTTCCTTCCCTCCTTTCCTGCCTTATTCTTTTCATACTGCTTCAATCCTTTGTTAGTAGCAGTAATCACACAATGAGATTTGCCTGAGAAATTTCAGAAGAAAAAAAAAATACTTTTCTGCACGTTTTCATAGAAGCATAACATTTCAGGCTGTTTTTCTCCTACAACTGAACGCAAATTCCTGCTTCTGAAAAGTATACCTTTAAAATTTGGGGGCAAAGGAAACTACAATGTTTTTCAACAGAAATGCAAAAATGATAGTGATTTTACAACAATCTCTGTGTAAAAATGTCGAGAAGAGAGAGTGTAGTGATGAAACACCCTTTTTACCTCAGAAAGATCTGGGTAATGAACAACTGGAATACAGAAAATTTTCAAGACAATTATTTAAAAATATGCATTTCTGTTTAAACTGCACTCGGGTTTTGTTGTTGTTGTTCTCAGAAAAGGTGTTTTAAGAATGGAGAGTCCCCAGTTTACCCTGTTCTGACTAGGTGGAGTTCATTGCTGGAATGGCTTTATGTGGGTAATGTGGATTGCTCTTCCTGACTCTGCTCTTCCTCCTTGTCTGCTCTCCCTCTATCTACTGTCTTGTATCTACTGGTATTATAGAAACAACTTCAGATAACCTTTTACTGGTCTTGATTTTGGTTAGAGAGGAAGAAGAATCTGCTTTTTCTTATATAAAAAGCAACTTGTTTCACTTTTGGCAAAGGAAAATGGAAATGGGAAATAGGAAAGAGAAATGGGAAGGGGAAGGGACAAGGAGAAAGGAAGAAGGAGAGAAAATTCAGAGTTCCATTTTATGATTCAGTGATTCTTCAGATTGGTTTTACAGATGACAGAAGATGAGACAAAGCTACCTTACAAACGTCTTTTCATCAAGCTTTTGCAATGTCTTTCAAACTCTAAGTAATATTGCAGTCCTCATCACCCACGGTAATTTATGTTCATATGGCATTTTTTTTGTAAGATATGTAACTTTAGCCTAACTTAAGACTGGACAGAGTATAAGTATATCATTGTTCTCTAGTTACCCATCAAAGTCAATGTTGAATCAATAATTTTTTATACTAACTTGGCTTCTTTTCACAGGCCAACTAATTAAAGCTTTACTTTAAACTGTGACATATAATATATTAAACACCTAAAGACCTAGAAAATCTTCTATGACAAACTTTTAAAATAAAATTAGTGCACTAGCTAGAAGTAAAACATCTTGATTTGAATTGAAGACTAAAACAAAGAATAAGATGGCATTTTTAAACAAAAGAAAAATGTGGCATATTTTGCCCCAAATCGTACAAAACCATTTAGATTAATCAATCCCAAATTCACGAGGAATTATAGAAACTACAGTTTGGGCAAAAATATGTTACCATTTACTGTAGACTACAGATAGTATGAATTAAAATAAATAAATAAATAAAGTGCTCAGAATCATGATTGGATTACATACTAATTACAGTAACACAAAAATCAAGATGCCATTGACATGGACAACTCATTACTATAGTTGCAAGAAAATGAATTTGTGGAGTTTTCCTGGTAGAACATTGTGTTTACTGTTATAATAGATTGTCATAGCAGTCTGTTAGGCATTGTTATTTATGTATTCTTCCAAACTGCCTTATAACATAAATAAATAAATAAATAGATAAATAAATAAATAAATAAATAAATAAACAAACCTTTCTCTCATAGTCCTTTCATAACTACTGCAAGATGTATACATTACCATAACCTAAAGTGCAACAGATGGATTGCCAGCAGGAAAAACAAAAAGTCATCAGAAAGATGGCAAGAAAAGGAGAAAAGGAAGGGGAAATAAATAAATAAATAAATAAATAAATAAGCAAGAGTTCCTAAGAGTTCCTATATATAGCCTTTGTTTGATCGAGTGTACTACTTTTCCACTACTCTTGTAGATACTTGAATACTTATTCTCTCAGACAAGTATATTCCTATTCTATCAGGAAAGAATAAGGGCTCACAGTGTTTCCAAAATTATGAATAGGGGAACTGCAGCAGCGCATTGACTGTGATGTCCTTTAATTATGCTGACTATTACAGTGCATTAATTGAGTGAACTGAGATGCATCATTATGACCATATTTCTGTAATAATTATTTTATTTTCTATTTTTCCATCTTTAGATATGCAGAAAATTGTCTGTGTGTGCCATGACATAAGAACTTTTTCCCACAGTATATCCAAGGACATCAGAACAACTCTTGAGGCACAGATTTATGCTTCACATGCAGCTCAGCTAAAGCATTTTGTTGATGGCACTTACTCCATGGAAAATAAACATACTTGCTAAAAAAAATAAAATCCCTTCATGCCTATACTGTTATAAAATAGCCAGTAAGAAGCTATTATTCTTACCAAGTATCAAAACAGGTTATGAAGAAGAATACCATTCATTAAGAAAAAGCCCAGATGTATAGGGAGACCATATAAGGTAACAGTGAGTAGCTGAAAGATGAATCGTTAAAAAAAAAAAAAAAAAAAAGAGAGAGAGAGCTGACAGGAAGAATTTACAGAAAGAACAGAGTACTTTTTAGATTATATTCACAGGTGGGGGCAGAGAATTTATTTTTAATTACTAGAAATGTAAGGGGATTTTTTTTCTTTTTTGAGAGAATGGGTGGTTTGCATGTTTGATACTGATAAGAGGAGATTTTTGTGCACAGTGCAAATGTTTTAACTGCTTTGGAGGTTTGGTGTTCCCGTCAGCAATACAGGAGGCTTATAAATCAGGTTATAGACAGCTTCATCTTTCTTGGCATCGAGCGTCTGGATGTTTTGCAGGTATAAAAACATACGGTGCTTTTGCTAGCAGTGACCACAATTGGGCAGTTGGGGCAAAATCTCCTCCAGCTTTCTTTACCCTCCCTGGCTACGTTCAGAGGGGAGGCTGAGGCAGGTCTGAGGCCCAGGAGACCCATGAAGGAAAGGTTAGAAGCAGACATACACCGCGATGGTGTGGAGACAGGGCAGAGTGAGATGCAGAACGCCATGGCTGATGTGCACTGGCAGAGCCTCCTGACGGTAACAGGAGCCACAGGAGAAAGCTGCGAGCCTGCAGAGTGCTTTATGAAACATTCAAATGACAAAATCTCTGATCCAAGGAGGGCTCATTCTCCTCGTTTCCACCGAGCCAGCCAACCCCACCTCCCGGAGCCAGATCAGACACCACCCCTCATCTCCCTGCACAACCTCGGTGTGCCATTTTCCAAGAGGTAATCTATTTGCCAACTTCTATTTCTGTCAGATCAACCTGTTCCCTGAAGCATAATGAAAACTCCCTGCCAGATCAATTTGTTTCTGAAGTTTCCCGGTTGCCAGCTCCACTCTGAGTTATTTCATTTTGTCTGCATGTCAGAACCATTAGCCTGGCAACTGCTTAAACCTTGAATTATTGTCACAGGTGTGGGGGGGTGCTGGATAATCACGACGGGAAGCAAAATGCCTGCCCTGCAGAGACACCACCCCAGGTGATGTGGAAGCAAAAGCAAGCACTGGCAGTGGGTGTTGTCACCACATGGTGGGAGAGGTGAAAGGTTTCTTGGCTTTCATGTCCAGCTGTGCAGGCTGCACAGTGCTGGTTTCTGCAGGGAGAGAAGGAACCGGTGCTGATCCTCTGGCGGGGCCAAAGCGCCATGCAGCAAGCAGCCCTCTTGCAGAGCCCCAGCAGGTACCAGCTCCCAGGGTGGCCAAAACCTGCCTCTCGGTTGGCATTGCAATTAGCTGAGTAATCCTAAAACGTTAAAGTCCTTGAGTGCATTTTTTTTTCTTTTCTTTTTGGAACCAATGCGATATTTTTTAGCATAAGGAAGCGAGTGGCAAAGGCCAGTGTCCAAGAAGAGATGAGTCATGTTAAGTGGGCAGACAAAGGAAGTGGATCTGCAACCCTGCAAGACAGCAGCGTGTAGAGGAGAGAAGCATGGGGGTTGTATGAAAGGCAGTGCTGAGTCATGAACGACAGCAGGGAGACAAAGGGAGGCTGGAGGTGAAATAGACTATACACAGAGAGGATTACCAGGAAAAAGCCTGCATTTCATATTATCCCTCCCTTTCTTTAGGGCTTCGCAGGAATTTATATGCCTTGCTTTCTTAAAACTGAGCACTGCAGAAGCTGTTTGTGCTCTGTGCTCAGTTCGTTCTGCATGCTTTGCTGTGAACTAGGACAGTGCTGATTAGAGTTAGACAGCTCATAACCCTATTCAGGATTTTTCCCCCTAGGTGAAAAAAAAAAAAAAAAAAAAAAAGAAAGCTGATGTAATTCCCCAGGGCTCCTTCTTTGGCGTTGCTATTGCATAGCTATACAGTCTCCCAGAGTAATTGTCTTGAACAACATCCCAGCCCCCCTCGAGACTGAAGGTCCTTCTGGCTGCTTTTTCTTGCATGTGTTTTCTTCTTTATGTAAGGAATGAAAGGGGAAGAGTGAAATGAGAGGAATAAAAAAGGTGATGAAATTTTCAGTTCAGCCACAGAAGGTACATTCAGTACTGGATGTCAGGGGGAAATCCAAGAAAGTAGCTCTTGCATTCCAGACTCTGGCTTTTCGACTGATGGGGTGAAACTGCAGCGGGAGGCTGCGAACGACAGGCTGCTGATCCTCCGAGGCAGAGACCCTCGGTTCCCAAAGGCATCAGCCATGCAGAGACTTGCTGGGTTCAGACCCCTGCCTCCCTCTCCAGGGCACCACGCCGTCATTTAAGTGATTTGGAAAACCCGCTCCCTGCTCATACCCACAGGTCTCATAAATGCACCACGGTTAAATTCATCCTGGCCTGGAGGCTGAAGGATCACATCCATAACCAAGCCCTTGTCTGATCTCCGACCATGGGTCTGGAAAAACAACAAATCTGCTTTCAAATAAAAAATGAACATGATAAGATCCATTCTAAAAGAGCAAATTCACCTAAAACCATGACCACTTATTTTAAAAAGCAACATCAGAGGAATCAAAAGAGACACTCAGATTTGGAAGGCCAATCATATTTGAACACAAATAATTGCTTTATGTACTGGTGGAGGGAATTCATTTTACAGTGTACTAAAAAACAGCTTGCTGCCTCTGTGTCTCTTTTTTCCACCTGAAAAGTAGGTCAACAATCCTTACAGCTTTGAGAAGAAGAAATGAGTAATGCTTGTTGAAAACATGAAGGATTTAATTTCAGTCGTGAACAGAAAGAAAAATTAGTTCTGCTTTTTGTATGAGATTTTGGTGTGCAGCTAGAAGTCAGGCACCACTGCACGTGATGTGGTGTTCACATCAAGAGCCAGCTGCACCCCAACCTTTCATTACTCGGCCTCAGTGTGAATATAAACAGAGGAGGAAGGAGAATACGGCTAGAGATGGGCTAGGGCAGCCTTAAAAATGAGGAACTACTTCAGAAGAAAGAGGTGGCAAGGTGGCCAAGAAACCTGATGATTCAGCACATCCCACCACAACTATCCAGAACGGAAGCTTACTTCATCACAACAAAACCCAAAGGGAAAATAATTGTTGCATTTCTTGGCTGCCCTTACAATAAATGTCCATCAAGGGCACTACAGATTTTACAGTACAAAGCCCAGCCCAGGACCTGTATTTTTGCTGTGATAAACGCACTTCTCATTTGAAAGGAATTGAGATATATATTGAAATATATTTAAAAGCAGTGATCTGAGAAGGTTTCTGTTTTCTTCTATCAGACAGCTTCTGGTACCAAATGTGAAGCACTTGTTATGGTATAGCAGGAGAGTTCTTTACAGAACTGAACATGTTAACGCCTACGCCAGTACACACTGACACAGGCATGCACACAAACACAGTTTGATCCATAACTATGACTGATGCCATTACATGCTTTTCTTCTTTCTCTTCCTGAGAATTACTGAGAATACTTTATTTTACTGAAGCAGAGAGAGAACTTCTCCCCATTGCAGTGGCCTCCCCACTTTCTCCATCATACATACAGTAACTACTCAGAAAGATCCTGGGCAAAAACTGAAGCTTATTTATAGTTTAGCTTAGACAAACAAGACTGCATATGCATTAGTGAGGCAAAGTGAGTAATAAAATCACAAACAAGGCAGGATAGAAAAATTGTATTTTGTTTAGCTGTACAATGAATTTTCAATAGCCCTTTAAAAAAAGTATTTTATGACTTTGGTTGAGATTGCAAGCATTAGTGCTGTTTGTAATGTGTCCAGTGATTCTGGTGGATCCTCGTCAAATTACAGCACGCTTTCCATTTGGATTTCCTCCATCATTAGGTCTTATTTTCCTGTCAGTTTGCCCATTTTATCATGAGCTTCTTTCAGACAACAGACTGGGCAACATACCTCCAGCAGTAAAAGAAATCAAACAGTCTATAAAAATAAAAATATGTTTCAACAATTTTTCCACAAAAGATGGTTTATCAGAGTGTATAATATGGATGATAGATTCATGTTGGCACTTCAGTTTTCCCAAACACACACAAAAAAGATTTGCTTTTCCTTATTTTCTTCTTTAAAAGGGTTGATACACTAGAAAGAATTATATTTTGGATTCCTGAAGTGTGCTAAACCAATCCAACAGGAGCTAACTTGCCAAATTCAACCGTGATGTGAATCGGGGTTAAAGGTACACAGCAAGTTTAGAAACAGGGGAAATATTAATGTTTTTCCACCAGTGCCACTCTAACAACTCAAAGCAAATCCTGAAAGCTTTTAAATCACACTGATAACTTCTCACAGGCTAAACTGCCCCTGTGTTAATTATGGACATGGTTATTGTTTAAGTAAACATCAGTGTACAGCAAGCCTAAACTTTATAGTCCCCTTTATTTGCTTCTGCTAAAGGACATCTCTCATCATTCCAGGATCAGAGTCACTTCTTGCACTAATAAGAGCAATTTTCTGAGATTACTGGAATGGCATTAGATTAGGTCAGCAGTGAAATTGGCCCTCTGCATGTATCCTAATTTTACATCCCCATGAAATACCACATCACTCACATCAGCCTGACTTTTACCCTTGGAATTAGTTTCCCAGCACACTCTTGCAGCGCCACTTCACAACATCATTTACTTCACCCTATTATCTATCCCTGAATCTCCTGAGAGACTTGCCTGAATCTGCTGACTCCGGGCAACATTTGCAAGACTTTGGCTTTTTAATGTATTTATTTATTTATTTGCTTAATTTAGTGAACATTTAAGAAAGTTTCAGGAAAGAGGTGATGCATTGGTACCATAAAGAAATTGTATTCCTGTTTTTTGGTTTGGTTTGGTTCAGTTTGGTTTGTTTTTTTCTGAAGCCAAGAGGGAACTGCAGCCATATCACTTCATGGAAGGACACCCAGAAGTCAAGTCCGAAGAGCCCAAAATATTTTTTGGGATCCAAAGATCCCAAAAAAAGATCCAAAGATCCCAAAATATCCCATTACCGAAGATCCCCAAATATTCCAGGTGGGGCTGTCCCCTCAGGGATTTCCCCTGTGGTCAGCACACCAAGTGCTGCAGTACCTACACACCACTGCCACCTGAAATCGAAGGGTGTTCATGTGTTGCTTCCTGCGCCTCAAATCCCGACTTCTAGAAAAATCTTTCCTTTTCCCCATCTCCTATGCCTCTCGAAAACACGGAGGGAAATACTCCAGCACTTAAGCAGAACACAAACGTAACCTATTGAATGTATAGCGCTCTTGGCCTCAAACTGTGCTCTTGGGACTGTGTTTTGAGGTCGATTATTGGGATGCAGGAAGAGCTGCCACATCCAGGCGCAGAAGCACACGTTGCTTCTGGCTTGGTTTTGGACACCAGTACATAGGATTGACCGTGCTGATGCTGTGCACTGACTGTGCGCGGACTGCCCTTCAGAGCAAATCGTCTCAACACCTAACAGGGGATGCTGGGCTCGGGCCTGGCCCGGCCTGCAGCAACTACATGGGCGAGAGACAACTCCTGTACCAGCTTGGCCCTGTTACTCCTGCCCTGGGGCTGACCAGCACTGACACAGGCACAATGCGCCATGTGGAGACCTTAGTACCCAGCTGGGTGGCACGGGGCTCGGGGAGGGGTTTGGCCGCACACAGCCCCCTGGCCTCAGCCCCCGCTCGGTGGTGGCACGGTGTGGGCCTCCTGTGTGCCAGGGCAGGGCACGGGCAGACTGAGGGGAGCCGTGGCACACAGCAGGGCACACAGCAGCATGGGCACACAGCATGGTGGGCATGAAATATGGTGGGCACCTCACCGGGCAGCGCAGCACGCACCCTCCCTTCCCCAGATGGCTTTTTTTTTTTTGAGGTGTTTTTATTGTTGTTCACGGTTTTTGATGTTTTATTATTATTATTATCATTATCATTATTATTATTGCTATTGCCGAGCAGCCCCACAGGGCATTGCCACATCCCCACGGCCGGCCACCAACCACACCGTGCCCCTCCCCCCCGCCTTGCCGCTCCCCTCCCCTCCCCCTCCCCCCGCGCGGCGCGGCGGCCGCCCCTCCCCCCTCCATTCCCCTCCCCCCTCCCCTCCCCCCTTCCCCTCCCTCCCCTCCCCCTCCCCGCGCGGCCCCGCGGCGTCACGTGCCCCCTCCCCTCCCCCCCCCGCCCTCCCCCTTCCCATCCCCCCGGCGGGGCGGGGGAGGGGCAGCGCAGCCGCTCTGCGCGGCGGGGTCAGCGGCGGGTACCGACAACCCTGTAAGAGCCGGGCACTGCCCGCACGGCCGCGGCGCCGCCTCCATTTTGTGCCCCGGTGTCCCCAGCCCCCACCCCGCCCCCGGCCGCGGCTGGGGTGGGGAAGGGGAAGGGGGGCCAAGGGAAACCATCCAAATGCTTGAGCAGCGGCGGATAAACACAGCCTCACTCTGCAACGGGGGCAGCCTCAGGCATTTTGGGGAGGGGACGACCATGCTTGGGTCCCCTCAGCACTGTTACTGCAGGGCGCAGAAAAGCCCCATGCAACCCCACTGAGCTCCCGTGAAATCCATCAGTTGTCATCATTCAGTCATTTCTAACCCATAATGTTGACATCCCAAACCAACCAGATCAAGAGTATGGGCCTGGCTCCTGGCTCTCTTTTTTTTTTTTTTTTTTTTTTTTTACACAAAATCCACCCCTGCGACTCCCATCTGGTAATGAAGTTAGTGCTGATTTACGCAAGGGTACCCGAGAGCTAATGCCTCCTCCCTGTGTATAAAATGGTATTTGGGAATGAGTAGCTGCCTGGTAGGCATAGGCACTACAGCTCTCTCTGAAAGGCGCCTGTACGAGTGCGTGCTCTTGGCCCTGCACTGCTCACATTTCTGCAGTGTAACCCTGGCAATCTTCATAAAAGAAGGAGTCATTTAGAATAAACTCACTCACATGGCTGAAAATTCATCAGATTTATTTATTTTTTTAATGAATGCTTTCACATTTAATATTTGTGAATGTTTTTAGATTTTAAAACGATGGGCCTGTTTTAGCAAACTCCAGTCCCTACAGACAGAAAACTTCATTCTTTACTATCAGTGTTTCACCCAAATCTTTGTTCTTTTTCCCTTTTTGGTGAGAAATCCTGGGAGAGAACCCAAACATTTCCACAGCAGTTTTAAGAAAGCCGCTTGGCTTCTTCCTTTTCTTAAGGATGGCCATCCATCCTTCCTTCCATCCATCCATCCATCCATCCATCCATCCATCCATCCATCCATCCATCCATCCATCCACCCATCCCCCTTTGTGCAGGCTTTCCACATCAGGGCCGTGCCACGACCGTGCCAGTCACAACAACAGGGGGAGTGCTAGTGAAAGGGAAACCGGCTGAGCATTGCTTCACCATCTCGTTTGTTTGGGTCAGGGCCTGATCTACCAGTTGTACTGGTTAGCGTATAAAAATAAATAAATAAATAAATAGCACCTTCAAACCATCCACCTTTGTGTGCAAAAGACACAGTTAAACCCTGGAGTTAGAATATGCTGGGATGCAACCAGTCCTTCACGCTGAATGTGATGGGGGCATAGTGGCACTAAAAATTTCCTGCATTGGCAGTGAGAGGAGTTCGTGCTGGCACTGCGAGCACAGTTGTGAAGGACTGCTGACACCAAGAAAAAGGTCCTTGTGATGTACGGGGCTGGTTGGAAGCACTGGGTGAGGGAATTGCTGCAAAAACAGAGTCAAGTAAGCAGAAACTGTGCTTAGATAATTAAAACGCTGATGAAACCAAGGATCTTTCAGCTAATAGTGAACATGCAGTAGAAAGGATTTCATTACATTTTAACTGTGTAGACCCCCCTAATGCCTGAGTGCAGATGCAGCACATGCAGATAGCATAAACTCATGGGTGTGGGTTTTTTTTGTTTGTTTTGTGTTTTTCTTTTTTTAAAAAAAAAACAAACAAACAAACAAACAAAAAAAACTTGTTCTTAAAAAGAAATGGCATAGTTTGTTTGTCTGTACTGGGAGATCCTGGAATTTCAGAACCCAGATATCCTGAATGAGTTTTTCAAAGTATGGATATGTGAATTGTTTTTTCTAGTTTTTGTTGTAACAGCCCATTAGAAAGTACTGATACATTTGTGCATAAAACAGATAAAACGTTCCCGCTACCAATTATGTTTCTGAGGGCAACTACAAAAGGGCAGGTAGGCTCATCCTGAGCAGGGAAGGTCTGAGCAGGCCCACCTGCAGCC
The DNA here is from genome assembly GCF_964211825.1 of Aythya ferina. Lineage (NCBI taxonomy): Eukaryota > Metazoa > Chordata > Aves > Anseriformes > Anatidae > Aythya > Aythya ferina. Next base: position 76,267,725 of record NC_140296.1, read on the forward strand.
CCCAGGTGCCTGTTTCTGTATGAAACAGAAAGCCTGCTTGCTGGGGACCTGCTGGGGAAGCCACATGCTGCTGACAGCAGCAGCAGAGCTGTAGGGACCCCCAGGGTAGCTTCAGAGACACCAAGGCCCTGGAGAGCAGTCCAAGGGTTGGGAGCAGAGCTGTGGCTCTGGGACGTGTGGACCCTGTGCTGATATGGGGGTATTTCCATCAGGAGGTGGTCAAATCCCAAACGAGTACCTCCATCAGCAAGCTTCATTGCTGGCCCTATTTACAGACCCAGATGCCAGTGCGTGCGGGCTGTTCCTTCATTGTTCTCAGTCCTGAGGTTGAAAAGAGGTTTTGTCCTACTTGGAGCAAAAAGAATATAATAATTTTAACAGAAAAGGCAGTCATCTCTTTCTGGGAGGCAGGGAAAATACTGCCCTTCTGTGTCTAACTGTGGAGCCGTGCGGACCCGCTTGGGAAGGGCCGATTTGCCCCTGTTGCGTGTGGTTGCTGTGCATCCACGGCTGGAAGAAAGATAGTCGTCCTCTCAGCTGTTGCTATGGGAACTTTTTCAGAGTTCTTGCAACTCCTTTTCCAGGGCTGCTGGAACAATGAAGGATATTGAGCACAGAGCATGAACCGTCCTCCGAAGCATTTTAATAAATACCAAGTTTTATTTAAAGCCGCGTCTCCACCAGCCCTTGCCAGCTCTTGTCTAATTGCTGCCGCCTCGAATATGGTGGCTTTCCAAGAATGCTGCTGAAGCTCCCCACAGCTCTGTTGCTCATCCGTTTGGGTCACCTACTGAGTTACATTCTGCCTCGTGGTAAAGCAAATTCCGTGTGTGTTTCCTCATGACGGTGCAATTAATTTATTTACTCAAGCAACTCACTGAAACATTAGAATAGAAAGGCATATGGTGTGAACTGGTTGCACAAGTCAGAGTCGATTTGTTACTTTCAGCAGCGGTAGCTTATTATATTTGATACCTCTCAATTGATTTGCTTTTGTGCTCAACTTTGATCTTTTAAGGCATTAGCCTTAAGAAACTGTGACTTTATGCATACACATGCATTTTGTAGTGGCACAATTGATTTCTCGATGCAGTTGTTCCTTCACCTTAATTCTTTGTACTATGTGGGCCACATTTTCACAACCTTCATCCAAGAAGCCACTGCAGCACTAAAGTCATAACGTCCCTCTGGACGTTATTCCAAGTAGAAATCAGTCACAGATTTAAATAAGGACATTTTTGAGTTTTTATTCAAAGTAAAATTGAAAGATTTTTTGATCATGTTTCCTAGATCTACCCCATATGACAAGTCTGTAAGAATTTTCTGATCGATCTTCTCTAAGGTTAGAATTAGTATTTCCTAATATACTAATTCTAATGTTACTCTAATCTTATGCAACATCATGAGCGTGTCTACTGACATCATCACGGTACTGATCTCTTGCACTAAAATAGATTATTATTTTTTTTTTCACAGCTAGATTTGGGGAGCAGGAAATAAGGAGGTGGGTTTTTTTTTGCATTTAATTTTGAGCTCTCCCCTTCAGAACGCTTTCTGCTCTTAGGAAATGGAGAAAAAAAATTAATTCATGACATAGACGGTAAAGGAAACCATAAGAGAGATGTATTGAATGTGAAATTATGCTGTTGCTAACCGCAATTTCAGAGGTGCGGGTGTGAAAAAAGAATTCACATTACCAGAACCAAAATGTGTGTGTGTGTGATTCTTTAAAAAAAAATAAGTAAAAATGGAAAGCTCTATATTAGTACTTTTTTTTTTTTTTTTGTGAGATTGAGCTTTAAATGTAGAGTGCATGGTTTTATGCCAGTGAATGTTTGAGAAAACACTGTTACCAGCTGCTGGGCTGCACTCTCCAAAGCTCACATGAAGGGCTGCTGTGAAGATTAGAAAATTACATCCCTCAGCTGCAGTTTGCATAGGTGTGCACACCGTGTTCTGCCTTGGCCTTTTGCCATTCGGATTCAGGCAGAGAAGGAAAAACTCGAGGCTCTTCCCTCCCATCATTTCCCGGAGGAAAAGGGTCCTCCTAGCAGCGCCTGCCTGCGCTGAAGTGGGGAGCAGGATGCCTGATTGCATTGCGTTGGCACAACCCTCCTCAGAGGGAAATGAAAATTGAGGTTCACTGGGAGATCTGCTGGAGATGAATGGGCTGAGGGTTGCTGTTGTGCGGAGAGCAGTGCCTAATGGCATTCTGCTTCAGAGAGCTCCCACGATCTGCGAAACAATGTGCCCATTGCCACAACTGCTCAAGGTGGCCAAGTTACTCCCCCGCCGCTCCGTGCAGCTGATGCAGATTTTAATCAAGCCTCTCTACAGTGTGCAGAAACATAATCAAGGATTTCATTTTTGTGCTCGGTGCTGCTGCCCCTCATGGGTCCTCATCTCTGTCACCCCCCATTTGTTTTCCCACACTGAGCGGTACGGTGAGCACTGACGACACACACCAGTAATTATACATGGGGACGGGCCGAGACAAGCAAGCAATCTGGTTGCTCTTGGTTTGGAAAAGGAAGAGCAACTCAAATTTTGGGAAATTCAAAACCCCAGTAGCACCCCATTCACCCATACAAAAAATATTATATGGTTGCACCTCCACTTGACCACTACATGGCCAAAGTGAGGAGAAAGGAAAAACTACCTGGCACCCTAAGGGGACTGCGGTCAGGTCAAAACTGTCTCAGAGACGCAAAGAAAAGAGAAACTGAAACTGGATTCACAGATTCAACTCAGCTGCACGCATTTTGTTCAAAGATGAACAACTCTCTTCCGGTCTAGAGTATCAAGCTAAGTGCCTCTGCTCACAGGATTTAGCTGAAACAAAATTAAATGTGTCTGCTGAAGGGGCAGAGAGTGAATGAACTGTGAAGCTACGGTTTGGGAAAAAAAAAAAAAAAAACACAGTTTTGCATCGGTGTGTTTGCTGTTGCAAGGTCACACAGCAAACACTCACTCTCTGTCCTGAAGATTTCATTCTACAAACAGGGATTTTCCAGGGTTAAGGGGCAAGAGAGGTAGGGGTGATTTTGGGGTGGTGTTTTCAGGAGTGTGGCTTTGGCCAACCTCACCAGCAAAAAAAACATCAACTGCAGTAGGAAGTAAGTTAAACTAGTGCTGAGCAACTTTGAAAATCCCACTTAGGCTGGCTAGCCACGTTGATAGCAGCTGTTTGGGTATTTGTTTTTTAAACAAAATGGTTCTTTGGTCTCTGCATACTTTTTTCTACAAGCAGCAAGAGCTCCCTACCTCATCTAATCCTATTCTTCACCCTTTCTGGCTGTCATAACAATGGATTCCACTTACGCAACTTCATCACATTTTTCAGAGTTCATCTATATTTATTGTTACTGTATTTTTTCATCTCTGTTCAAAGAAAATGTTGAAATACATTCAAAATGCACTAGAACTTGAATTCCAGTTGGAAAATGTGCTGGGAAGTGTAGGCACACTCTCAGAATGCCATTTGAAAAGGCAGTAACTTAAAAAAATGTTTTTGTAAGCTGTGGGAAAATGAAAAAATACAGATTTTCCATGAATTTCACACTAAATGCATTGTGATGTCCAGTTGGTGAACACATACCTAACATCCCTACAGTATTTTTCATCCTGTAACTGTCTCCAAAAGTAACGGGCACCAAATCCTATTTTCACATTTTAGCCAAGTTGGAGGCATTTCTTACTTTTAAGTCTCTGGAGTCCCAGAACAGCTCAAATTGCTTGTATTGCTTTTGATACTCTCTGTTAGTACTTTGAGTCAGCAAAACAGGAAATGTCAAGGGATTGTTGAGGTGCGCTGCAGGTATAACAAATGAGTAGAAGCAAACTCTCATCTATTCTGTGCATTAAGAAATCTCTGCTGGATTTGGGATACACTGCTGAAACTGAAGGACATTTCAGGTATTCTCTGGATAAAAGAGAAATTACAGTTCAGAGAGCAAGCTAAGTCAAGGGCAGTCAGATGTGTTCTAAAAGTAAAATACATAGAGGAAAATTTTCCCTCAACTACCAGTCTATGCATTAACTTGACTTACTTTTGTGAGGAACAGTTTTTTATAATTATCTAAATGCACAAGAGATTACCAGGCGAATCTGGACTTTGGAGTTACAGGGTACTGTAGATCTCACAGAAAGACTTTAAATTGCAGTTTGGGGTCAGATTCACACATGTAGTTGTCTCAAAATTAACATGAAGTCTCTCTACCAGAGGCAAATAAAACAGATTTACAGTGGACTGAGATCATAATTTGGCTTGTGGTTTCCTATTTAGACTAACATTGAGGCTTCCTTTGAATGAGAAGAGCTGAGAAATTATTAACATGAACAAAACACGAACAACAACAGCAACAACCATAATGTTCCGGAAGTGGAAAAGTTTACAGTGCCCATAACTCTGAAGGTTAAGTGAAGAGGTCATATATCTGTATGTGAAGAAGAGTTGACAAAATAAATAACTACACAGAAACAGTATTCACACTGCTCTATCATAGTCTGTATCTGATACCATTTTTAAGCAGTCTTATATCTGAGGAAATAGCAGTGCTTCAGCTGGTCCAAAGGCAAATCTCTGAAGATCTGAACTTGTAGTGGTTATTAAAGGTGCATAAAAATAGAAGTTTATTTTAATGTTTTCATTTATAGCATTTACTTAACATTTGCTGGTTGCTTCAAAAACAGAATAAGATCCACCGTTGTTAAAAATCTTTGTTACACACATTTGGTACTATCATTGCTTTTGGTCTGGTCAGCAATCACTTCAGGAGATGTCTTCTCATTTCCAGACATTCTCTTGCATCCATAAAATTATCATGGAAAGTTCTGAAGTTACTCCAGGCAAATTATCTTAATGCTTTTTCCCCTTTTCTGTTTAGGAGCCTCCAGAAGCAGATGGCAGCAGTAAGGAACTGAGGAGCAGAAAGCCACTCTTGCACTATGAGACAGCAAGTCTCTATTTCCATGTCCATCCCACTAGGTCATCATCCACTGTGAGTGAAGATAAGGTTTCTGCATATTAGTTAAGATGGCATTTAGAAGAGAATGGCTTCCTCTGCTACACCAAAGGAGAGGCCGTGAATGCTAATGCCACACTGACACATAACTCAGACCTGTACAGAGATGCCTAAACTCGGAGAGAGACAGGGCTACAGTATGTCTTTTTAGAAACCTTTAGAATCCCCTCACTCACCATCTTGTCTTGATGATTCATTCCCAGGTGTTTAGCCATTCATGAACAACATGAAACTTAGGCATAAAACTTCATCTTTTTATTTGTATCCTGAGAACCAGTCACCTGAGAATTGTCATGCCTAAACCCCTTTGAGAACTGAGTTGTAGCATCTGTTCAGCTTTGGGCCCCTCAATACAAGAAGGACATCGAGGCCCTGGAACCTGTCCAGAGAAGGGCTACGGAGCTGGTGAAGGGCCTGGAACACAGGTCCTGTGAGGAGCAGCTGAGGGAGCTGGGGTTGTTTGGTCTGAAGAAGAGGAGGCAAGGGAGAGACCTTATTGCCCTCTACAGCTACCTGAAAGGAAGATGTGGGGAGCAGGGGGTCAGCCTCTTCTCACAGATAACTAGTGGTAGGACTGGAGGAAATAGCCTCAAGTTGCAGCAGGGGAGGTTCAGGATGGAAATGAGGAGACATTTCTTCTCAGAAAAAGCAGTCAGGCATTGAAACGGGTTGCCCAGGAAGGTGGTGGAGTCACCATCCCTGGGGGTGTTCAAGCAAAGGATGGATGTGGTGCTTAAGGGACGTGATTTAATGGGAGACATTGGTAGTAGGGTAACGGTTGGACCAGATAATCTTGGAGGTCTTTTCCAACCTTAATGGTTCTGTGATTCTGTGATTTTATTATTTTTTTTCCAATTTGATACCTGGTTGAGTGAGGGAAGAACAATGTTCACTCAGGTCTCATCATAATAAGCTCTTGGGAGGCATCTGAATGTGAAAACTGAGAAGCTGTTCTAGGTATTTAGATATGCATCATATCTCTGTTTTCTGTTTCCAAAATGAAGAAAATGCCAGTTTTCAGTATATTCAAGCAAAAACTTACCATTTCTGTGGCATGAGGATAATGTGAATAGATATTACAAGGAATTCAAGTGTTATGAGCTTAGCCTTTATGACTTAACCCTGAGGGTCATATAAGCCTTTGACAGCTTAAGTGTGGAATGGATGGCCTCTTGTCCTTCTTTCCCACCTTCGTGATCTAAGATAAAACTATTACAGATCCCTGGAGAGACCCATAATACATAGGCTAGGGAAAGACCTATAAACCCAGATGTTTACATGTATTTTGGATCTTGGATCTGGCTATCTGGGAGCTACTCTATCTTGTAAGTTGAATTTCTTTCTACTGTCCATGTGTAGCATTCAGCACAGATTTGCATAATTATAATGTTCAGGATGTCTCAAATATTCCCTCTTATTAGATCTTTCTCATATAAACGCCTCCTAAAACAATTTCTCTTGAGAAACCTGTCTTCCTATACACACCTTGCTGCTGTGTGAAAAAATATATATAGTTGCTGTGTAAAGTTCCATCGCAAAATTCGGTCATCTGAAGTTATCTTATCTGAAGTAATAAGACCAGGAAAAACCTGCAGAGTGACATACATGAGGCAATGAAGAAATGCATCACTAGAAATGCTTGTTCTCTCAGTCTCAGTTTTAGTGCCTCTCTTGTTTCCTGTTTCCTTCCTTGTAGGAGGGAGTTGCTGGCTCTTGGTTGGCTGCATTTGTCTCTGTCCTCCTGCGTGAACATTTAGTACAGATAAGTCTGTCCCTCTCTGATAATACAGTTGTGAATCTTCCTAGAGTTGACCAGCCCAGGTGTGGGATTTGAGGTTGCTAGTACAGGCAGTGGAGATTTACAACTGAAGTGATGAAATTCACTTACCTATGACAATTTAGCCCACAATAACAATTTTAAATGTCCTTATTCAAAAAGCTGTCATTTGAAGATTCAATAGGTTAAAAATTAGCTTGCTTCTTCAAAAACACCTCTATTTGCAGCAAGGTTTTCTTCAAATAGCTCACATCAGTCAAATTGTCTTTGCTCCATCTCACCAAAATGCCACAAGTTGATTACAACATTTCCCCAAATATCTACCTTAATTACATGGTTTCTGAGCTGTAACACTACTGCTTATACTTCAGTGGTTGCATAAACTCCCCAGCGAGAAATCTGAACAATATTTAATTAGCCTGGTCTTGCTGTGTGATACTCCAAACACCCTGTTTACCCAATTAAGACAAAGGTTGCGTGATCTTATAGTTACTAAGTGCCTAAGCCTATGTACTAAGCCTTGCAGCTGGAAACTGGAAATGTAAAATGTACATCTCTCCTTGTAAGCCTTAATTGTGCTATGTCTAAATAACACAAAGCAGATACAGAATAAAAGGAATCCTTTTCAAAACTCCTGGTTAAAACATCTGCAAGATGCAGAGGAGGCTCGACTAACAAAAGGGTGCAGGTCCATGGCATGTTCTGTCACAGTAAAATAAGACAAAGGACATTACAGATCAGTGTTTAGATCTCTATTAATATGCCCAAGAAAAGGATCTTCAAAATAAATGCACTCTCCAGCACAAAGAATATAAGATTATTAATGTATGTGAAATGTACCTGAGATGCAAATCCTACAAGGCGATGGAAAGGGAAGAAGGAACTGCTTAGCATTCGTATCTCCTCTCTACTTGTTCCAATAACATGTTTTTGTCCTGAATACAGAGTATATCCAATTAGCATAACACAGCTTTTGCAAACACTTTTATTCCACTTCACTAATGGTGAAATAATTGTCTCACTTATCCGCAAGATAGCCTTGAAAATGTCTCTTTCAGTCTGGAGATCTTCCCATCCAGAATGGAGATTACACAGCATGTTGCATTGCTTCAATGAGCACCACAAACCAGGCCTGCTCCTCTGACTCAGGTGAAGTCTACTGCAGCATGTTTTGCTTTTTCCATGGGAGGACTTTGCTTTAGCCTCCATTCTGCCATTTTTTTTCCAACAGTGAGCTTCTGATACCCTTACAAAAGTCTAAAAGTAATCTTTGAGGCCTATTTCAGTGTTTAGTAGAGGCAGTGATTAAAGTTAGGTCTTCATTTTCTTACACTGCTTTGAAAAGCACTGAAAAATTGAAAAATGGGGGAAATTTGTCAAAAAAAAAAAAAAAAAAATCTGGGTGAATTTGATTTTCCAATGAAAAATCAAAGAAAAAAATCACCAAAATATAAAAGTCCATTTTACATCAGGAAGCTATTTCCAAGCAATTCTATGATAACATACATACCAGAACTCAACATGTGCTTTTATTCAGATCACAGTAATATTTACATTTATGTGGAAAATATGAAAGGATAATCCTGGTCCTTTGAATAAATTAATGGGATGCTTTCCCTGAATATTTAAAAGAGAATTATGTAGGCTGTTTTCAAAATAATATCATGAACAAAGAACATCTCAAAAGCTGTGTACTTTTTACTTATTTGCCTCGGAAGATATCTGTGATATTAATCTTGACTTTCCAAAGTTTTTCATAATGAAGATGTATATTGTTAGTTGTGTTTCATCCCAGAGGTCACTCTTTTCCATCAGTGGGGAATAAATGTTCTTGTGTGTGCAGATGCATATGTGGGTGGGAGTCATCCACTGCCCAGCCACACAGGTTGAAGTCACTTTTACTAGGTGGCAAGGCAGCAAAAACTTCGGTGTTGCCATGGCTATAAGCAACACACACATACTGCCACAATCCTTTCTGCTTTTTAAGTTTCTTTGATCATACTTGTGTCTGTCTTCAAAATTACTCTTACACGAAGCCACAAGCAGTCTGGCAGCATTGGAAAGATTGGGAGAAACAGCCTGGGCAAAGTATAAGTGTGGGGGGGTGTCATTGTCACTAGCATTTGTAGTCTGCAAAAATTGTTTGCCTGAAATTTACATTTTGATGAGAGACTCTCAAACTATCCTTACTAGGTGGGTGTAACGCCAGTGATGTGTGTAAGGACTGATGACTAATACTAAGAGGAAGCATAATCCCTACTTTTCAGCGAGTTCCTGAAGTGAAGAAAAGCCAGCCGGATTATAAAATCTTGTCCGTTCTAAGAACCCAAACGTAAGTACTTATCAAAGATTTTTCATTAAGCCTTGCTTTCTGTAATTGCATATCTAACATTTAATTGTCTAATAAATGAGGCCAAAAATGTATTTAAAAGATGATTGAAAGACAGCCATTAATGTTACAGGTAAATTGATCAGCAGATCTCAGATAGTAGGAGGCAAAGAAAAATCACACTGCAATAATTTTTACAACCTCAAGCAAAAAACTATCCAAAAAATCTTGTAGGAGTGATATCCACCACTCAGCCAGTTGGAGCTAAATTCAGGAAGAGCTGTTACGCAACCGGTTTCCCTTTTAGACATCTGAGCCTGATATTTAGGCAGAGCTAGCAGTTAAAAACTTCAGGCTCAGCTGCTGTCTAAATTGCCTTGGCACATATGGCTACATCCATTCTAATAGCTTCAGCTGTGCCAGGGAAAGTTCCCAGGCACTGGAACTTGAACTGTTTATTCTCTTACACTGTCGGCGTGGTCTTTGGCTTGTTTTAGGTCCACCATCACTGTCCCTAGCATAGTTCAGGACTTTGCACAAACCAGAGAACATTTCTGCATGACAGCTCTGGTGCGGATATCCTCCTTGGTGCCTAAAACAGCTTAATGGTATGGATTGGGATATGGCCACAGGGTCAAAGGACAGTTCAGGAAACGTTCAACCTACTTTTATAGACATAGCTTAGGCATATGGGAGGGAAATTCCCACAGAAACATCCCATATATTTCTGCTTTGAGGCATATGCAAATTTGCACCCAGTTCCTGGCCATGTACAAAAACTGATGGACTGATCTGGTAGAGAGAACACTAATTTGATATAAATATATCAAATATTTAACCAGAATTTCTACCCAGGAAGAGGAGAGACTTGAATTTTCATGCCTGTAATGTGTATAGTTTGGTTCAAACATTCCTGGTCATCTCAAAGAGCCGGTTGTTACTTGAAGGGACATCAGGCCTCAGACTAGTTTATTATCACAGCACAAAACTTGGAAGTGAAAAATAAGAGCTAAATATATGCATGTGTATAGCCAAGGAAAAGGAAAAACTTCTTTCACAGAGCGCAGAGGATCCACGCACACAGACCATCTCTTCTCTTAAACAAAGTGGTCTTTTACCTCCATTTTGAATACTGAGACCACATCTAGTTACATGAATAAATTGCCTTCCTTTCAAAAATGTTGAGTGCTCTTGAATCCCACTGCAGTCATGTTCCCACATATTAAAAATGCTAGGCTGGAAAAATTTCTAAGCACTGTTTAGTAGACAAAAGCCTAAAGGTTTTGTTTACAGACTCTTTCACAGGAGAATAATCAAGCTCTGTAGAGAGCTGCTACTCCATTTACTTGCTAGCCTTATTTTGACAGCCTTTGCTAGTCTGCCCTACTTTGAAAAGGGTGGGTTGATGTGGAAGCCAAAAAAGTGAAATCATATTTACTGTGAAAAAAATAAGTGTGTTTTAAGCTTTCATCTGCCACTAGCAAGTAATCAAAGATGGCAGTGGTAGCAACCCTTGTAGTTAACCCAGAGCATGTTCATTAAACGGCAGGGGGTACCCAGAGTGTTTATTTCAGTAAAAACAATTAAGCATACATATATATATATATATATATATATATATATATATATATATATATATATTCCAGTGTTAATGATTCCCTGTTGACAGAGCTGAAAAGGGAGTGCTTCATGAGTTTCCAAGAGTGATTATTAAAGAGAAATGACTGTCAGTCTTCTAATTTGGGTGAATGCCAAGCAGACCAAAGGTGACAGAATAGGAGAAAAAAAGAAAAGAAAGAATATGCAGGGCTCATTATCAACATACTCTGTCTGTTTTATTTTTTTACATTGTCACAAATGAGCTTCACAGCTTTCCCTTTGTTATGAAACCGGCGGCCGTAACATGATCTATTTTCCATTACATCACAGTGCTGTTCCACGTAAGCCTGAGATGATTTCTTCCTAATTTCTTTCTTGGAATCATTTATCATTTTCTTTATAAAATATTACCTCTTATACTGCTGTTTCTCAAGCTTGTCCCCCATCTGTGGAGGATTTTGCTTGCACTCCAGCTAGCTGTTTCTGAAAAAAGATAGGAATTTTCAGGCTCTCCAAGGCTGTAGATAAAGAAAAACTGTCATGGTGCCAGCACACCATATTCTCTGAAATAATGGTTGTTAGGACCCAGGCTAGGAATTGGTTGCACAAAAGATGAGGGGAAAAAGACCGTGCTCTTAGCATTGTTCTATAAAGGAAAAATATGTGAATGAATAAATGCATGACCCTACAAAGGTGTGGTACAGTTACAGGTTGGCTCATCCTGTTATTCAGAGTTAGCAAATGTTCATACACCGCCTTTCATATTGCTGCAGACTAAGTTCTGCTGGCTCATCGTGATTGTTATCTCTACTGGAAAGCAAGCAAACCTCTCATCTGTATGAGATTTGATGTGACATTCTGCATTTTAGCCAGTTCCAGCTGGCTGCTCCAAAAAGGCAGGCAATGTTTCATAGGTACCACAGCTACTTCTCCTTCTTCAACCCCCTGAAGTAGTAGCCGTGGGGCTGTACATTAAGCTGTGAGGTAAGGAACCATAAATTCATATTCTACTATATATAGGTTTTCTTACTACCTCTTTTACTAGCTTTGTAGTAATCCAACTGCAGTAGATGACTGACTAAAAGACTCCTGCTCTCTCTGACCTCTTTTCACAGTCTCCCCTCCATGTATCCCTGACTACATTGCATGAGTTCTGTGGACTTCATAATCTGTTTTAAAGCCTAAATTGTCAAAACCCAACCATACAAATGTCATCCCTCTCTGTCTTGTTCATTCCTATCTTAAAAACAAGTTAAAGAGAGTTTGCATATGATCATTTTAGGAAGAAATGGGAAGGCAATGCAGAATAAAAATCCTCTGCCAGCATAAATTTCAACTGCAATCTGTTTATTTCAGTAGAAATATGGCTAAGAATGAACTTCATGGTAGATCATGTTCATTCAGCCCTTCAAGCAAATGTATAAGGCACAAAACTGCCATGATTAGCCTATCATGGCATAACTATGCCATAACCCTTACTAGAACCCAAAATAGATTCAGGAATATACTTTCAATTGGCTCCCCTCAAAGAGGAAAGTTGGCATAAATTTGAAGATAAATGGCCATAGGCAGCTATCATGTGAAGTCACAGTATCAAAACAGATTGTTTCCATAGTTTGGTTACACACAGTCATCAGTTAAATACTAGAAGATTTAGGATTTATAATGAGTTACTGGCCCTTTTAATCATGGATGAAAGGTTTTGATTGGCGTGTATCATTTCTTATCTCTATAATTTAAACATTTTTTGTTTGTTCAATTCATATAGAATAAAATGTATTTTATAAAATGTTATAAGCTTTATATTAAAGTGCTTAATAAAAATTACTCCATTTTTTGCCATTGTCATACATTTTCTGTTGGTGCTGATGTTGCCAAATCAGTTCAAGGGATGTTTGTGGTTATAGGTATGTGTGAGATCACGTGGAAACAGGGACAGCCCTGTCCTTCAAAGCACTGAGTTTTGCAAAATGGTTTTAGTTGGGAATTTTTGCTGTTATCTGAGTCACCAAGAGGTCAAAATTGAGGAGACTTCAGTTTGGTGGTTTTTTGGATCAGGAATGACATGTCCAACTGTTATGTAGCCGTTCTTTACTGAGGATCGTAAGAATAATAAATAAACAGTTCTGCCTCACTTTATCCTCCTGAAGAGCAAGTAGGCTTCTGTGAGGCTGCTGCATCTATCGTCTGGGGCAGTGAAAACAGGCGAGCCCGGCATCTCAGCACGTTTCTTGGTCACCATCTCCTGCCATTCCCGCTGTTACCTGGTGTACCTCCTCCTAAGTGAAAGCCACCGTGCCATATGGTTTTGTTTTGCCAAAAGGAAATCTGCCAAGCCTACCCCACCTTAAGATAATAATTTCCTCACTGCTAGTCATCACTTCAAGGCTGACACAACAGAGATGTGGAAAGCCATCACCCTGTTGGTGAAAACAGCCTCATTGTGTGCAAATCCCCAGCTGAGCTTGAATTGAGTCATAAAAAGGTGAGGGTCATTCTGTGAATTGGCTGAGAAAAGAATCTGCTAATGCCTTGAACCACTCCAGTAAGGCTTTCAATGCTCTAATACAGTTGTAATTCATTCCAATATTTTCAGTCTGGAAATTGAAATCAGAGTTTTTTACAATGTATTGATTCTTTGAATGCATGCATTATAAAATGAAGTTTCCCACGTGTAAACTCTGGGCCAAATCCTAATACCACACTGATGTAAATTCATAGTAAATGTATTTATGTCATCAGTGATTTCAGAGTGACAACTCTATTATAGTTTCTAGACTCTGTAATGATATTTTGATTTAAAAATATGTATTTCCGATGCGATATATTTCAGAAATGTGTAGTAACATTAAAATAACATAGATGATTTAAATAAAACGTAAACAGACTTTTATTAAACTTTGAAATATTCTGGATACAATAGAAACTAAGTTACTCCCATTAAAAATAAATAATTAAATAAATAATTAATAAAATAGTAAGAAGGCAGAACTGTCCCTCATTGCCTTTCATTTTTAATTTAACATTCTGCATCCAGTACAAAAAAATGGTGTTTCCTTGTAAAACAGTAGTGACAGATATGCTTAACAGATTCCATCTCTTTGTATTTTATCTGCTGCAGTACCTATATCCTATATATAATACAGTTTACAAATGCACTAACTTAATTTGTTATGTAATACAGTAGTAGATAATTATTAACAAAGAACGGCCTTTAGCTAAAGCCATTATTCTTTGCACTGCTGAAACAAGATATATTAAATGCTGTAAATGAGGCAGGCTTTCTCTTTACTATTATTATTTACGTGGGGCTTGGAATAAAATTCCATATACTATGAAGACAGTGGGAGGTTTTCTCTTTTTTTTTTTGATACCTAATATTGGATATTTGATTTCCTATTAAGGATATGGGACATTAGTCATATGTAATGACTCAGCCTGTTGCTTAGTGAATAAAATTTTGCCTTCTGAACTGAATGCTTTCCTGAACTGACCTGCTCTGGGATCTAGAACAAGTTCAGATAATGCAGCTTTGGCCCAGACTGCATCACAGCAGCCTCTTGGGATGCACCAGCAGTAACAATCCCAACTGGGACCTCTGCAGCACACTGCATTGAAGCTGTTAGTCCTCCACACAAAGCTGCCACCTATGGCTTAGGAAGCTTCTGAGGTACAGCTCTCTAAATCAAAATAATATTCACATGTTTTGGCTGTTCGTATATTCTTCCCTAGGCATCTGCTGTAGGCTGCTGTCACTGGACACAGTGAAATTTTCATCTGATCTGGTCTGCCCATTCCTATGTTCTTTTGTACCCTCTGCTTTTACACAAGGCCATACCTGGCAGTCTGTTGTAGTATCAGTGCTGTGGTGCCTCTGCAGGGAGATAATGTCCTTCTGTGATTCGCTTTACTCATGAGGAAGGGGTATTGACCTTATATAATGGGCTTAGGCTCCACTTACAATGTATGTCTATGCCTTCGTATGGGAACACAATTTAGTCTCAGTTTTCTTTAGAACATGTTCTCAAGTTGTCAAAGTATGTGCCGTACAAAATGGTAATACAGGGAGTCTCTATTACCAAGAAATCGAGGCTTTGAATTTTTACAACTTTTCACATCCTCTTCAGAGGCTCACAAATGAGGGGAGAGGCATTTGCAGTATATAACCATATTAACTGAATTATTATTGTGGTAACAAACTTTTGGGATGATAGTTTATGCTATCACACTAGTTTACACTACCACATAGTGTTCTAGCTCTACTCTCACTTTCTACAGACCATGTAATTAGGATTGATTCTAAGGAAATCATTTCTTAGCTCCCAGCTAGGCCATGACATTTGGTTATTAGAAAGAGACCTATCTGTAGATAACGATCTTGTGGTCTAAGATGCAACTTTGCACCAGGCCTTAAAGCAACCAGGTTGCCCTACTTCACAGACGGCTTGATTTACTGAGTCTCACACTTGCCTAAGGTGTTTTTTTCCTCTTTACCTTGTTTGGGCCTTTATTCTTTTATATTGTGTCAATCATAGCGCAGTGCCAAAACCTGACCCAAAGATTAAACAAACAGAGAAACTTAAAAATGTTTTTAGTCTGACTGTGGAGCCTCTCCTACGCAGGGCTATGCTGCAGTAAGGAAATTCTTCAAAGTGTGTTCTGTTTTCACTCTCTTCTAGTGCTGAGAGTTAAACATTTCTTTTTTCTTTTCTTTTCTTTTTTTTTTTTTTCTCTTTCCCTGTGCTGTATCACTAGTGCCAACTCCGTTTGATCCATGACGAGAGCAAATTTCCTACTTCTGCCTACAACGCACTTGAGAACCTTTTTACTAGAGCCAATAAGAGCACTTTTACACCTTTTACACTAAGGATTAAAAAAGTGATTTTTTTTTTTTTTTAACATAGTACTTTCATATACAAAACGCTGCGAGCCAAAGCATTACACATACCAGGAGTTATTATGGCAAGCTCCTCCCACAGTTTCCCCAAAGGTTACAGCTCAGAGTTGAAAGCTATGCAGAACCAAATGCTAAAATGCTGCTGCTGCATTCTGTGAAGTGGTCTTAAAAGTGGTTCCCTCTGAAGTTGGGCCATCTCTGACAATGTAGAGAATAGTTTGTTTTTTCTCTCTAAGGACTGTTGATTTCACACAAAGAGGAGGGGATGTTGGCTTTGCAGATGTGCTCCTTGATTTCAGTATGCGATTTTACTAATTCTACAGCATCTAGGGGGCTCTCACAAAGTATATCCATGACATTTGAGTGCTCAAAGATTGTAGTTGACTTCTGTTGCACAACGGCACCTCAGCATTTTCCTTTGCATTTGCTGAGAGTAAAAGTCATCATCTAGTTTGAAGTACTGTACTGCAGAAGGAAGAACAGGGTAGATGGGGTCTATCTCATTTAACTTTAGGTGTCCACACCTGAGCTAGTCGCTATAGTCTTCCTTTAGCACCAGTGAAGGAGTAGAGGTAGTTCTGTTCTGTTTCTGCCACCCAAACCTAGTCAGAGCTAACTCAACTACCTGTATAGCACTGCACTGTACAGCACCAGCATGCCTCTTATTGTACAACATGCGTAATGCTGCCCATCATTTCACATGTTAAGATTTTATTTTCAATTTTTGCCAAAAAACATCAGTTGAACTTTAATTTAGTTAATTTTTCTTGGAAATTTCACCTAACATGAATTCTCCTTTCCCAAGCATGACATGTGACACAATTTCTTTTTTTTTTTTTTTTTTTTTTACATTAGATAAGTCCTTATCCATGTTTCATTGTGAACCTGATGTGTAACAGAGGAGTGTAGCTTAAGTACCTTCCCAGCAACTCTGTTTTTTTTTTTTGTTTTGTTTTTTGTTTTTTTTTCTGTCAACAGCTACTGCCACTGCTGTGATGCTTAATGTTGAAACTAAGAGTAAGGGTTGTCTCTTGAGCTTATCATACCTCTGCGCTTCCGGAAACTAACTCTGTGGAGGAAGGTGGTCACTTGATCAAATGCAGAGGGTGAGAGACATGGATAGTTAAGAACAAAGAAAAAGAAAGATGTGGGGGCAGAAGAAAAAAACTCTGAGTGGGTGCCAGAAACAGAAATAGGCAGCTAATGAGTGGAGATTTAACAGAAAGATAAGTAGCTGGGTGCACAAGCCAGGTAAAAAATGGTCAAGAAAGAAAATAAAAGAAAAGGGCATGTGTATGTAGTAGACTGGGGTGGAAGGCAGATAAGAAAGCATGGGGGGCTAACAAGAAGGGGCAGAAGCATCTCATACC
Organism: Aythya ferina; assembly: GCF_964211825.1. Classification (NCBI taxonomy): domain Eukaryota; kingdom Metazoa; phylum Chordata; class Aves; order Anseriformes; family Anatidae; genus Aythya; species Aythya ferina. The sequence continues at coordinate 76,284,721 of NC_140296.1, forward strand.
ACTAGACCCACAGAACCTGGCCATGCCTCTAGCCACCGAATTTCTTTGCTAACAACCCTAATGCTTTTCTAAAAGATTATTCAGGTCTGCAATAAGACCACACCTATAAATACCATTTATTTAAAACTGGTTATCTGTTGGTAATTTTTCAATCTCAAGTTGATTCTGAATATGCATTTTGCATTTAAATCCATTCCCTCAGATTTCCTTTTCCTCACGTCATTGGATATAGCAGGAGCCAGAAAGCAAAACCCGTGTCAGCACAGAGAGCACACGCAAATGGGTTTTGTCTGTGCACATAAAAATTTTGCCATGAGACAAATTCCCACACATTAGATGGAAAAGAGGTGTAGAAACATGTAGAGGGAAACTGAGGTCACACTGAAAATGCAAAGTTATTGATTATTGTATACACTGATAAGAAATATAGGAAGGTACATTATTTTTGCCTTCCATTCTTTTTGTAAAGTTTCACTGCAACCCTTCACAAGCCTCACTCAAATGAAATATTCCAATGAAAGCCAATTCAACTTTACTTCACTGGGCTATAATGTCTTTGAAAACTGTCTCAACCTTTCCATTCTAAGTCTACATTACCAACAGAGCCAAACTCTTAATAATATATTGCATGACTCCAGACAATACATATCTACTGCACAAATGTATAGTTCAGTCATGATTCTTCTCAGGTTGCCAAGACGGAGGAGATAAACACCAAAAACTGTCTATGTTATTCATGGGATAAATCCCAAGTAAAATTTCACATCTACCACTGTTATTTGCAAATGAATTAACTTTATGTTGAGTAGTCAGAACGAGGACATTTGGTTTGAATATATTTGACTTTGGGAATAAAATCTTTTTCAGGTAATGAACAGTTGAGTAGCACACAAATCAGATGAATTTTGGGGCAAAGTTTAAAGGGACTGAGGAGGTGGATATTGAAAGCCTTTATCCTATTAACCTGTCCTCTGTCCTTCAGCAGGACTTAGAGCTGACCTTTCTTTCAGCAGATAAACCAAGAAAACCAGTCTACAACCAAATGCACGTGCGTTCCAGCATTAAACTCCAGAAGCTTACAGCTTCCCCTGCTTCTCTTGGAAGTTTTTCCTTTTTCTTAACAATCATGGAGGTGACAAAAGCTCTGCTTAATACCACCTTTGACCAAAATATATTGAGGGAAATGTATTAATTCCCAGTTCACTCTGGTCTACTGCAAGTCTTTATATATTACAACTCTGTTTCCAAGCTTATAAAATAAATTTGCTTTTTTTTTAATAACCTATGGATCTTAAGATGCAGTTGGAAACTTTTGAAGCTTTGCAGGATATAAGTGGACCCGATTTATTATTCTTGCTTCTTTAGCCTACAGGTCAACAATCATTACTTTCTTCTCTTACTCTAATCTTGTGCTGATCTATTTAGTCTGCCAACTGTCATGCTGGTGGATTGCGGTTTCCTGTAGTTCTATATCATACAAAGTTAGTCCAAAGAGTAAAATATTTCTAAATGAAAATTTGTGATTTGCTGAGAAAGCTATTAATACAAACATTGTTATTTTCTAAATAAATGCAGCAAAGCTACTATCCAGTCTGATGATGGTTTCTGCCGTTCTAGCTTATTATAAACCTTGAGCAGGCCTAAAATTAAAGAGTCTGATTCCTGTTGGCTTTAAGACAAAGACCAAAAAATGAAACCCATTTGCTCTCTAATCTGGTTTCAGAGATTTTTTTTCAGGGTCAGAATAAATCATTAGCTTTTAATGATTAAAGTATGTGATGGTTGTAAATGTGGTCTCTTGCACAAAAACATGTGATTTAGTATCTCTGGCAGTTGAAGAAATATGTTTCCCTGCTAAAGTTGTACGGCCTTTCTAGTAGGGGAAGGACTGGATTACTAGGGCTAAATGATGTTTATTGTTTTGTAATCTGCTTTTGTTGCTTGTCCTTTTGGACAACAGCTGGATGAGAAATTGGTATGAAGTATCAGGTGTCTCTCCTGCTCTTTCTGTGTTATGTCTCCATCCCTTTTACCCAGTGGGTGCTTTGTTGTGCTGGACAGATGGCCTGCGTCCTGTGGACTGAAATGGAGTAGACGTCAGGTGCCTCTTAGTGTCAGGTACCTGACAGGTCTTTCTTCCAACCCTTCCTCCATCTGTTCTCCAAGTGTGCGTGCACGCTTCTGTCACATACATACATACATTGGTACTACGTGTACACGCCACACATGTGCATGTGCGTGTACACTGAATTTAAGCAGAGATTGGAAAGCAATACTCTAAACTGTAAGAGCAGAAAACAGAGGATGAAATGCCCATCCTTGAAATGCTTTGTGGCCAGTATGAGAAGTGTGGCTTCCTGGTGGGAGAGCCTCTGCTGTGCGTAGCAGAGAGGAAAGATCAGCAAAAATAAACAGGTAACTGGTGACAAGAAGAGTAAGATGAGAAAATCACTGAGGAGGAATGGAAGGCAACGTGGTATTACTTCTTAGCTTGTTCTCATTTATACTGATTTGTAAACTGCATAGCCCTGAAAGTATGCTAGGAACTTCATAGAAAAATTATACAAAGTATTTGTAGATATTGCATAACCAGTAAGATTTACACTGAAGGGATGATGAAGTGAAAATGTAACAGCACGAGCATGAACCTACTCAGGCTTCTTGTGATCATGGCTCAAGCTTTTTACTCAAGGCAAAATCTTTTCAGGGACAATGTACGAAACACGGATGTTGAAAAGACAGAAGCGTGTAAAAGAGGAAGTAGGGCAGAAGTAAAGGATGACCAAAAGTGTCCAGGGCATACAAAATCGATCTGTGGATAATGAGAAGACAGGCAACTGGATTTACATGAAACTGTATTCAACAAATTGTGGTACCATCCAGACTGACAAAGAGAAAAATCTGTAACGAACAGAGAGTGGTGTTGTAATGGACCATGTGGCAGAAAACCTTTTCTGCAGTGGGGTTGTGTCTTTTCCCACATCTCTTAGCTATATGGGAGAATTAGAGTACATTGAATTAAAGGGCTGCCTGACTATAGCTGCATAGATTGACTAAGCCAATTCATTCAAACTTTACTCACTTTTAAGACAAAGGAGAACTTGGTGACTCTGGAGTATGAGGTTCACAGAGAAGTGAACAAAAGGCAGGAAAGAAGAAGTTGCTAGAACTAGAAGATAAGCAAGGTTTTTTAAGAGCTGAAACAGGTAGTGTATGGTCGAAAGGGAAGTAAATGAGAGAATGTTTAAAGAAAAATTGAAGTAATGATTTCACTGGGAAGAATTATACATGTACTATAACCGCACATGGGGGACAAAGAAGATAGGAGAAATAAAAATATGTGAATACAGAGGGGATCTGACATCGCATCACATCTGATCAGACTTGACCAAATTATAGTGATGGTACTAAACGTAGCAGCAAAATGTGAAGACTGACACTTTCAAAGATACAGAAGCGGGTGGAAAGGGAGAGGGAGAAATGGACTTGTCTGTGATGAGAATGAATTAAACCACCATGGTAGGAACTGTAACTTGCTCAGACTGGTTTAAAATGTATTAACCAGCCGTATATGGGACTTCACGACCATTGCATTGTTCCTGTAATATGAAAGGATGAGAAGAAAGGCGGATCCTCCTAACAGAAGGCTTCCCATCCTAATGAAGGTGTTTATACAAGGCTAGTTACCCCATCTTTGCTCACTTGTTGGAGACAAAGATGCTCATGAATAGGAACAGCATGGGGCACCTGGTCTGCCCTGATTGTCCCCCAGGGATGATTTCATCCCAGGTGCAAATTAGAGCCTCTGAAAAAAAAAAAAAAAAAAAAAGGCGAGTCCCAGAAGAGCAGGTGGGCTTTGCATGTCCAGAAGGGTAAAGGAGGCTGTTAAAATGACACATCTGGGTCTCTGTCAGGTAGGAGATGATGAGGGAAGCCCTAATCCCTTTTAAAAGGCAACCACAACCTGGCCTTGGTGAGATCTAAGCAACTCCAGGTATTCAAGTACAGAATGTAAACAGAGAAAGATGATATTTATCTGATGATTTGAAGGAAATAAAGCTCAAGGTAATGATGAGATGTATTCAGTTTTAGGCAAATCTCGCTTCCACTTGAATTACTGGGAGAGTCTTATTGCCTCAAAGGGGATTTAGAATATTAAAAAACATCAGTTAAATTGTGAAGACAAAAAAAAAGTCACTGGTGCAACTTTTTAAACATAACATGAAATGTTAATCCTGGGAATTCTGGAAAGGTTTATCTGATTTTGGTTCCAAAAAGCTGTTGGGGAACCTATCCTGAAGTTGTATTATCCAAACATTGTATTTTATAATTTTTCTGTAGTCAACAATCTCCTCTGAACAAAGGTAAGATTATTTTGCTAGAGCTTCCAGGATTGTTGTTAGATCTTTGTATCTGCCAGATCTCAACTGTGCTTTCTAAAACCACATAGCAGGTTTTTCTGGCCTTTTTTGGCATGCAAGCTCTTTTCAGTACCAATTCAACAGAAATGTGAGCTAAATGCTGTTTCCAATACAGTAGTGCACAACCGTCAGCTCAAATGTACAGTGCTTCTGTAAAGAGTACAAACCAAGTGAATACATTTAAACATATTCAAACATACTTGAAATTATTTTACCCTCAGATTTTACTCCCTTGCTACCTGGGGATAAGCATGGGCACCTCATCTCTATGTATTTCTTTTACCTAATCTGCTTTGACTGCTGTCTAAGTGATAGCTACACAGCAGTGTAAAGTCCTTGAAAGAAGGAGAATGTTAAGCTATTGTTAGAGGAAACAAGTAACTGTTGTATTTCACTTTGGCAGTAACACAAATGCATTTTTAATACCCATTTGTTTCATCTAAAACCATTAAGGGAGTTTTTTTTCCTTTTCTTTGCTGTCTGTTAGAAACGCAATCTGCATTTTCCATCACGATAACAGAAATTCTACAGAAACTTTACAATTAGTGTAGCTCAGCACTGCTACCAAATCCTGCAGGAGCTGACAGTTCTGTTGCTTTGTGTTGATGGATGGCTAAGCAATTCAAAACAGTCAGGGGTTTCAGATTTAAAAATGAAACGTGCAATCAACATAAAACAAGTTTAGTGCCTTAAAATATAATGTAGCAAACCCTTTAACGTTTTCACGACTTTTTTCCCTGGTTTCCTGGTTTAGCAAGGGCCCACCACCTGGCAGAAGCAGGCTGCAGAAGTTGCCATTCTCGCTTCACATTCCAGGTGCACGGGCTACAGAAAGCTCCCTTTGTTCCTGCCTCAAATGTGAATGAACAGTAGCAGCTTTTATAGCTCTGACACCGAGTGTGAGCCATAACAAGAGAAAACATGAAATGCTGGTGTACTTTGAGGCAAAATTATGCCTTGCAAAAAGATACAAATTTTAAATATATATATGTAATATCAAAACAGAGCACAGAGATTTAAACACAAAATCACAGTGACTGGAAATTCGGATTTGCAGGGAAAGGAAGGGAGAGAAGTTTATTGATTGTGAAAGAGGAGAGATAAGAGGGGATTAAAAAATAATGACAATATTAATAATAATAAAATCCTATCTCTTTTAAAGGTTGTACAGAAACACTTTCTGCACTCTTGCATATTCTAAAATGCTCAGCCCCACAATTCAGTCGATCATCAGTTCCTATCTCATGCTCTAAACAAATTACCCACATTAAAAATGCAAAGCCAAACCCCATGCTCTGCTGGCTGGCATCAGTCCCCTGGCTTGGGTGGCCCCGGTCCAACAGCACCATCTGAAGATCTCGCCAAGAAGCTGAGTGAAAGTGCATTCGCTTGGGGCTGGTGCTGCTGCAGGGCTGCTCCCTGCCTCCGAGCCAGCACCAAGAAACATCCCCATGCCCTGCAGCCTGGCTGGGGGCAGGAGGGCAGCAGTCTGAGCTTCCTTATGGCATCTCCCTTCCCTTCCCTTCCCTTCCCTTCCCTTCCCTTCCCTTCCCTTCCCTTCCCTTCCCTTCCCTTCCCTTCCCTTCCCTTCCCTTCCCTTCCCTTCCCTTCCCTTCCCTTCCCTTCCCTTCCCTTCCCTTCCCTTCCCTTCCCTTCCCTTCCCTTCCCTTCCCTTCCCTTCCCTTCCCTTCCCTTCCCTTCCCTTCCCTTCCCTACAACGATTCCATAAATTGCCCCAAATATGATTTCACAGTTAACAGAGCCACCCCAACTTCTGTGCTTAGAGCAGATCATATTTCACCACTGAAATTTTTAGAGCAACACTGACAGCATTTACTTTTCTAAATTTCACTTTTCTTTTGAAGTAGGAATGGATTTCTTTAATCCTTTTTTTCTTACCAGAAGCCAAATAAATAAACAGTGTTGCTGAACCCTTACACTGAGTAAAGGGAGGGCAAGAGAGAATTGAAAAAAAAAAATAGGAAAAAGTGGATTTTCTCTCCACAGTTTGTGGAGAACTTGTGGTAAATACTTTGTTGCAATTTCAGTTTCAACCCAATCTGACTCAAATGATAGGTTTTTTCATTATATGGCAGCCTTGCAATCAAGTGTTTATCTTTGTACCCCTATGTATTCTGTACAGATACTGAAGATGAAGCTTTGTTCTGTGCCTATCCAATATTGAATTAAGAGCTGGGGGAAGGCAGGGTGAAGATGCTTACACTCAGTATGTTTTGATGACTCATTTTACACTGAAAAGTTGCCAGATATGCATCATTTCCATTTGCTGGGAAATGCTGTTTCAGTCGACTGAAATTGTTTTTGATCTAGGGTGGGGGTCTTCAACCTACAAACAAATGGAGACCACATGGTAATTATCCTCATGTTGATGCCAAAGCCAAAAAGCTGCTGTTTAAAAAAAAAAATAAAATAAAAAGAAAATGAACCAAAAGAAGAGAAACTGTGTAGCTAAAATCTGTGCACATCTGGAGTATAATGAAGGAGATGTCAAAGACCACAAAGTAGATGTGATGAAACAAGAAAAAATAACATACATCTTCTCTACGTGATCAAAACCTGAGTCTATAGCACTGGAGCACCTGAATATCGGTAATGCCTTAAGTACAGTAATACAAAAAAAAAAACAACAAAAAAAAAAAACTTGCAAAGGTAATTTAGGTAGCTGGGAAACTAGGGCACATTCTGGTTTGGAAGGAATACATGGATTTTACATAACCTCTGTTCTTCCCACTATCTTAAAGATGAAGATTAGATACTTGTCAGATATCTGATTTCAAAGAATTTCTGAGGCATTCTTATCGCACTACTTTTTAAAGAGGTGGAGCTGCTAGTGGTTTTATAATGGAAACAGTTGCTATTTACAGGCTTTAATTTAATTGCTTAATTGCCGCTTCAAAATGCAAAGGACTAGAACTTGAGCCAAGAGTCATTTTTCTCAAAGAAAATATTTATTAAAAATGAAAGCCAACCTTCGCCGTATCATGCAAGCTGGAAACTGTAGCAGAGCTGGTTGGGGAAACCGAGTCAACTGCTCAGCCACAGTGGAAAAAGAGACCAAATAAGAGATACTTCTTTGCATTTCCCTCCGCCCCCAACAGCCACACTTAATTTCAGTGACTTTGTAGAAAGAAATCTCCACAGTTTTCTCCCTCTTCAGGAATGTCCATTAATGCAGCCTTTAAGTTCCTTAGGGTAAACATACGCTCTCCGAAGGGCTAAGAGCAGGTCAGGTAAAGGGTTTACCGTGTTGCCTAAGGTACACATCTGCTTAGTGAAGTTCAGAAGGAAGTCTAAACGAGTGCCGTGCCTAACTTCTTTTGACTGGATTGTCTCGTTAGGTGGCTTGCCTATCGAACATGTATGCCTAAGTACACATGGAAATTGGCCGTGTGATTGCAGTAGTATTCTGATGGGCATCAGCTAACAAAAATTCATATCCATGGGGTTTTCAATGAAGGATAATCATGTCTAAGGCATGAATGGGATTGTCTGGAAAAAAAAGTCCTCTCTGTTCAGATGCCTGGTTTGACAGTTTACAGCTGCCTCTACATATCAGAGATAATGAGAAAAAATAGATGTATGGAAATCGGACACACATTATAGAGATAGGAGCTGTCTTATTTCACAAGGCTACCTCATGAGATGACCTTTTCTTGGCCCAAAGCTCATGTGGCAGGCATGTGTGTGAACATCCAGCAATAAAGGACTCGACTTTGAATTCCTGGCATCCTCAGCTGGCATCTAGCTGAAGAACCCAGGTGATTCCAGATAGGTTGTTCTCATTGCTTCTCTTCTTTGGAGAGCTTCATTTTCAGAAACTTTCTAATGGTGGGTTTATCTCCAAGCATGGGAAGCAGAGGTGGTATGCCTACTGACGGATGAAGAAGTATTTAACACACCAGTACAATCCGTTATGGTAATATATTAAGGAATATCTTGTGCATCTGTGCTATAGTAGATTTTAAGAATGAACAAACTGACATTTGAGGAGTCTAATGGGTCATCTAATCCATCCATGCAATATGCAGAATTAATAACTGTGAGCCCTTGGATATTATCCTGAGAGTAAGCTCAGGAACAATAAATAATTTATAGTCCATTTATGGTTGCAAGTCTTTCATTCTTACAGATACATTTGGAGCAGGAGCAGAATTTAATAGTGCAAGAAGCACAACAGGGATGGCAGCAAAAAGCTCCTCTTTGGTGTTATCTTTGGACACAATGGTCTGCGCCAAGCTCTGCATAACTCAGCCAATTCTCACCCTTGCACATTCAGGCATGAAGTTTAAATTCTCAGTAGACCATTATAAGCTCTCATTGAAGTTGGTGTAAGTCCAGAGCAGTTCTGATGAAGTCAGTGGATGAAATTAACCTGAATTTACTGCCGTGTAACTGGGAGTGGATTCTGAGCTCATCCACACATTTTGTTCTCTAAATTTCTAGGCCAAATCCTGATAGCTTCATGGAGGCAAAACCCCTGGTTTGTCATCAGCAGAAATTCTGACTGGGCCAACAGCCCTAGGTTTAGCCCTTTATTCTCTTCTTATGGAGACTTTTAGCCATGCACTCCTAACAACTCCATCTGTCAGCTCCCCACTCCTTTTGGAGACTGACAACAGGGACTGAGGGCATGGAGTCTGGAGACTACCAGAGGTATTTCCAAACTGTATGTCTACCAGAAGAGCAGAGGTGCTTGGTAGGGCAATGCCTGCTATGCCACCAGTCCACCCCTCCCCTGAAGGGCTTGAACATTTTCTGTTTGATAACTGATCCATCCCCACTTCTGAAAAATTCACCTTTCATTTCTGCTTCCTCATTATTCTGCCTCCTTGTTCATCTCTTTAAATGTTATTCAGGCGATCTACTTTACTACTGCTGTAGCAGAGCAATGCAGAGATTGGCAACCTAAGACTCAAATTTTCCAGCGGAGCTTATCTGCCACAAGCTGACAGACCACTGCTCTTCACCGTGCAGCCTGTCCACCAGGCATCAGTGATTAGCATGAGTCCCTTTGAGTCCCTTTCCTGCATCCTCAAAATCCTTTTCCCCTTGGAAGCAAGCTCTAAATTGCACTGCATCTGAAATGAAACTCTCTGGGCTTGTACTCTGAAGTGCTATTACAATTGTAGGTGCTGTAATGTAGATGTTTTATACAACAAAGTAATGTTTTTCATGAGAGTTTTATGTTAATTTCTTCCACTTAATTGCTATCTACAGGGGGATCTCTTTTCATTAATTTTATAACAATAGCCTTATTGCTCCATGTTTTTATTAGACCTAAAATTGGTATAAAATGACAGATGTTTACAGTTTCACTGTACAGCAAATGGAAAGAAAGACTCGATACAAATACAAAGAAATTATATCAAATCTAGCTAATTACTAAAACAAAACACGTAGGTTCGGGACAAGAAAGTGGCACAGGAAATAGTGAATCATAAAGGCAGAGAATAGATAGATATAGTACTCTGAATTGTAAGTCTCTGAGAAATAGACAAATGAAGGACACTGACAGTTTTCCACAATAAAGTGTCTTCCTAATGCACTGGAACCAAAATTTTACTTAAAGAAACCAAAAAATCCTTCTTAAAGATGGGCCTGCCACTCTGTTCAGACTCTGACAGTAAGCTTGAATGAATTAACTGGCCATAACCCAAACCACTGTGACTGGGAATTTATGGAAACATGGCATATCCCCTCTTTTTCCTTTCCTAAATTGTGATAATTTGGTGTTGAAAAATGCCTCTTGCTGTGTTTTGAAGCCCATTCCTAAAATGATCGATGATTGCAAAATTGCTTGTTGCAACATCTTGAATGTTTTAAGTCCAATTTTTAAATGTCTCTGATCTCAAGGCCAAAAGACAGCTTTCTATCGACTCCTGCACAGCCTGAGACCCATGCTGAGAGGGTCCCAGATCTTCACCAATGCAGGTAGGTGCCTGGTGGTGAAGAAGACCGGGCGGACCGGGGGGCAGTGCCACCAGGCCGCGTGCACCCAGGCTGTGGTACCACAAGTCCTTTGTCAATGGGACTGCCACAGAAATGTTTTTGAGTGACAACGCTGCTGTACAGACACCTGTGATGACATTAGGGTCCAGTGGTGCTAATAATTTTGTACAGAGGGGTGGTGGGTCATGGCATGCCCCTCCCCACATGCTCTGAGGCAGCGGCAGCGTGGTGCAGGCCCTGTGCTGCCCACCTGGGCATGCCTGCAGCCAGAGCTGCCAGCACAGCCCCGAGCATCACAGCTTATAGAGCACAGACACAGCCACCCTCCGGAGCCCCAAGGATGCTATTTTAGCATTGCTTCATCCAAAAGAAGCTATTCAGTGCTTCAGAGAAACTTTGGCCGTTCTTTCTTCACTCTTGTAACTTCAGCTGGAGATGATTTTGTTCAACCCTCTTCATTAGTTATTCAGTGATACAGAGGGCAAATAAGTCTAGAAGAGAATTGCAGAATTCTTTCTTTGTCTTCCTACCAAGACAAGCCCTTTTCCAAAGCAATCCATAAAGGATTGCTCTGCTCGGCTAGATGGTTTTGCAATGCCAGGCCTAAACTGGTGTCAGCAGCAAATGAGGACAGCCCTGCCAAAAACCTCTCCTATTTCCTTTACAAAGTGTCCACTTCTGGAAAAAAGATCTAAGATTTGCAGTTCAGCTACGATGTTACTTAATCTAAGTGATTTAGCTGAAGTCACAGGTGCTACATTTACACTTGCAGCTTTGAAACAATTGGCGTTTTCCAAGCAGAGATAAAGTTAATGCTTGTCTGCAAGTTTGGAGGTTTTTTCATTATTTTGCTCATGAATTTAACTATTTTTTATTAACTTTGGATGACTAGAAAGATATAGCTGGCTTTTTAGCTCCAATGCTAGAAGAATATACCTCCGGGATGATGGTCTAATTTTACTTCTTGACATGCATTTTATTTAGGGAATGATATATATCCAGCCCACTCAGCACCTGCTGTCTTCAGACACATCAGTCATTTATGTCAATTATGTAGTGTCCCCCTCTAGACTCAAAAGAGCAGCTCTTTCACTGCAAAGCCCCTTTCTGCCCTCACTTGGTTTTTATCAGATTCTCATCTCAAACTGCTACCACAGCCAGCTGTGCTGGAGGGGTCCATGCACAAGGAAAGGGCATTTTTCAATTTTCAGGTGAGATACCCCAAAGAGCTCTAGCTCTGAAACTTAGACTCTGGAAATGTGTCATTCCTTTCCTTTCATCCCATATTCCTATTTGCTTAATGCTGTGTTCATTATTCAATTTCACCAGCCCACCAACTGTCTTTACCATACTATGCGAAGCAACGCCTGACTCACTGTAAAGATCTACATAAACCTGCAACAGAGGCTTTTGAAGTCATGCAAGGCTGCTAAAAAAAAAAAAAAAAAAAAAAAAAAAAAAAAGAGAGAGAAACCAAAAGCCATCTTTGTTTCATTATGGAATTTTAGGGGAAAATTCATCCCATTATAAAATGAGAATTCCACAAAAAGTTTCAGCTGAACAAATGAATGCAAATTTGTAGTAACTAGTATTTAAATGAGAACAGCTTTTGCAAAGCACTCTGATGACACGTGGATTCATTAAGAATGACAGGAATAGGGAATGTTTCCTACATTTCTGCCGTAATGCTCTTAGCTCCCCAATTAGGAGCACGCTAGCTCTGCTGTGCCACAACTATGTATATGTTTTACATACTGTTCCTGTGGGCATGTACTTCAGGCTTGCCATGTGGGACACCAGTGTTCAAAGGGGCCTTGGTTTCTGGTTTTGCCCTAGCCCCGCTGGTACATGGACAAGGTCAGTGGACAAAAGCAGCATAAATGCATACATTTGGGCACAGAAAGTAATAAACAAAGTAATAAAACAAAGCATTGGCATCATGTCAACAAGAAATTTAAGAACGTCACTTCAATTTCTTTTTTCAGAGCAGCAAACACTGATAACTGTTTCCAAAATAAATCCTGAAAGATATACATTAAGTCTCTGAAAATGTTTCATCACTGTTATTCTACTTGTAGACAAAAATGTCTGTAATCTGCATCAGAGAAGCACTGAGGGCAGATCTGCATTAACTGCCTCTGACTGTTGTGCTCAGCAGGCATGTACAGCTGCTGGTCCTCAACTAGCTCTGGGTTCTTCTAGCATATTTTTGGATGAGCGGGATGCATAGCTTTAAAAAGAAAACATTTGCCAGACCACACATCATTTCATTTTTGCAGCCCTTATGTTTAATAAACTATTACTTCTTCCACAACACTGTAATATTTTCCACAACACTTCACTTTTCCAGAGCATTGTCCAAACCTCCTCTGGGCTCTGCAGCAGCCAGTACTCAAATTCTCACATGATTTATTTTCCCAGGCACCTTTAGTTCTCTCATGGATATTAAAAGAGTAAGTTTTAAATATACACACATATATAACAAAATATTTTTTGACAATTTCAGAAAAGTCCTACCATTTGTATTTCTTTCTTAAGTGTGAATCAGTCTTTATTTTAGTATGAAGTTAATGTTCTGTGTTTCCTCCTGCAACAACATATCCTGCTTTTCCTTTGATTTGTTACTTAATCTATCCTACAACTAGTGTTGTTTTTTTGTTTGTTTTGGTTTTGTTTTTTAACAATAACAATTAAAAAATAAGAAAAAAAGAAAAAGAAAAAGAAAAAAGGAAAGGAAAGGAAAGGAAAGGAAAGGAAAGGAAAGGAAAGGAAAGGAAAGGAAAGGAAAGGAAAGGAAAGGAAAGGAAAGGAAAGGAAAGGAAAGGAAAGGAAAGGAAAGGAAAGGAAAGGAAAGGAAAGGAAAGGAAAGGAAAGGAAAGGAAAGGAAAGGAAAGGAAAGGAAAGGAAAGGAAAGGAAAGGAAAGGAAAAAAGCAATTGTGCTTCTTGGAAGACCTCCTGATCAAAGAATGACTGTATTGTATTTTTGTTCTTCTGCTCTGTGAGCATAAAGATACACAAAGCAAAAGTGCAAATACAGATACCCAAACTATTATGCTCTGCCAACTTTTTGGACTGCAGAATTTCATTTTTAAATATTTTCATAAGTGTATTTTTAGGCAGGAAAAGTTAGTCCTTGTTTTCAAGAAAGCATTTTAAATAACTTCAGAAGAAAAACTTAAAACCAGTGTCAAGCATGGCACTTCAAATAAAATATTTTATGACTTGAATGTCCAGAATTAGATACACAAATAATTTTTTTTTAATGTTTAATTTTTTTTTTACATGTTTATGAAAACATGTATCCACCATTCATTTCAGGTATTTCTGAAACTATCCAAGTATGAGAAAACTCCACATAAATGTGGAAGAAACTGCCAGCCCTTTGTCATCAAGGTCTGAATTATCTGGCTTGTGAATGTGATGTAAAGCACTAATTACATAAGACTAAAACTCATGGAGCTTGTAAACAACAACAAAACATTTAAGTGGCTGTACTCAGAGATTTAGTGACTGACCTGACAGTGCATATATTTTGAGTAATGCTGAGGAAGCAGAATCAGAGAATCATAAAAATGTTGTTTGTAAGGGACCTCTGGAGGTCATCTGGTCCTGCCTCCCATTCAGAGCGAGAGGATCGCCAGCGAGCTGCTTCCTTCTTGATGCACACGTTTGATGAAGCTAATTCGGAACTTCCTCCCAAAAAAAGGCCTAAGCCGGGACATCTGGAGCATTGGTTGGGTTGCTACTGCACATGGTGGGATAAGATCAGCACCTTTGTGCGAGTTCTGCAAGGCGTCCCAGAAAAGCAGGAAGCCAGATGAGGGGCCGCTGAGCTCGGCCTGGGGAGCACACAGATTGCAGTGCTCATTTCTCAGCAAAGGCATTGGCCACAGTCCATATGTCAATAAGTCCAGTATTGTTCCAAAGTCAGGCATTCTTAATTATTTTGGACATTTTTAAAGCCAAAAGATCATCCCATAGAGAGATGAGGCTCTCCCCACAGATTCTTACCATAATCTCATAATCCTTCACTAAGCTAGGATATATTGTAGAGAACAGTGTACATCCTGATTAGAAATTTCAAGTTTTGAAGACTCCATAGCACTTTAGTAAGTAGTTTCAGTGATTAATTAATCTCACTGCACAAATTTTGCTTATTTTTATTCTATCTTCTTCTAGCTGTAGTTCTCTGGCACTGCATTTTCCTAAGATTTTTTTTGCTGGAGCAATTTACCATTAAAAATTAATGTTTCTGTCCTGATGGTACCACAGAACAAGATGTTTTTTCACATGATGTATCTTCTGGTCATGGTCCTATTTAAAGCACAGATTTGTCTGATTATGATTTATTAGTATTTTATTTATCCCCTCCACTGGAAAAGTTAACACACAAGTCACACAGGCTGGCACACACACACATGCACACAGAGATATTTTGTTTCTCTTTAGCCTTCTTAACCTAGCTAAAATGATTTATAATGTTCAGAGACAGACTGTAAGGTATTTTACTATGTCAAATTCCAAGGATTTTACCATTCCCCCAAAAAATAAAACAACACTATGAAACCATAATGGCATGCACAGCAATCACATATGAGTACTTCTGTTTGAAAAATTATCTTTCTTTTTTTTTGTCACTGTGCACAATTACAGAACAGATGTCATGTTGCTGACTCAAGTAATTTTCACCTTAGCTGTCAGGTTACTATCCAAATAATTTAAAGGAATGTTTTGCTAGAGGAAGAGTCAACCAACTTGTTCAGCTCTCACTGAAGGTGCTCTATGAAGGTGTTAATTTCCCAAGCAGGAATTTGAGGTCCTTGCAGTTCTTACCTCTCCCATCATGAGCAGATCTAGTAGGGATGCAGGGAATTTAGGTGAGGAATGGGGAGGTAACTCACCTGTTGGTATCACCAGTACCGCCCATTCTCTACGTTATTACCACTAACTCTACTTCTTTGAGCAGCCTAACTCTCAGCAGTGAATGAAGTACCACATTGACTTCCCACTTTTTCTTTAGATGTGTGTGAATGCTAAAGAATAACTTGAATTCTGTATCATATGCATTAAGAACATATTGACTACCATAGTACCTCAACATCTTTTTGCAATGATTGCTCTTCTAAAAGGGTAAATAGCCTAGAAGATGGATCATAACTTGCAAATACTATCCCATACACATCCACAAAAGTAATAATAAGTAATAAAAAGTAATAATCCTTAATATATTTGCAGTGAGTTTTTTAAAGGAACAGGCCCTTGTCATGCTTTTCACCCTCTGCAGTGTGAAGTGGGAGACTACTCTGTTCTGGGACACTTGCCCAAGGAGGAATGCATAAAAACTGACATTGCAAATAAAATTAAATAATCTTGTGCCTCATATATTTGACAGAATTCACTGCAATTCTGTACAGTTGGTTTATTAAATTGAAATGTTCAACTTTCAAACTGGTGATACTCATATGAAATGATATAGCTGTGAAATAAGAGTGACTGGGGACATTACTGAAATACAATCCTCAAAATAGCAAACAATATCAATGATTTAGGATAATTTCAGTGTTTGACTCAACGTAGCATTATCCTGATTTTTTTTTTATTAATTTTGATCCATTTTAACTAAGATCTGTTTCAACAGTAAGAAGTAATGACACCTAACAATGAGGAAAGTTCAGTCTGCGCTAGTGCATATAATAAGTAAATATTTTTCCTTAAAATATAAAAAACAAACAGATTTTATAGGTGGGTAAAGAACCATTGGTCAGAATAGGCCTGGCATTCTGAAGTAAACTGATGGATTCATTTGAGGTTTGAAATATGCTCTATCATGAAGAAGGCCAAAATAAACAGCTAAAGTGATTAGATATTTCAGTTCATTAAGTGAATATTTTAGTATGGACAAGTAATAGATTTGTAGTAGAATATTATTGTAGTCTTCATTTTTAGTTTACTTTTTTTTTTTTTTTTTAATAATTTCAAGAGTAATGATTTGATTCTTGTCATTGTATAACCCTTTACATTAACTACTTGGTATGATCATTAACATAAACTCAACAAGCAGATAAGAACCAATGTCATTCAGTTCATACAGAGATGTTTCTTAGCTAGTTTTATTGGCTTTTTTGTCTTTATTTAATATGAATATGTAGGCTTTCTTCCATACATGGAAGTCAAATTTGAAATCGTGGCTGGACATACAAGTCTTATGATTTCTTGAGATGCTAAAGCATGACGGCAGAATGGAGCATTCGGTAGAAAGATGGTGGCAGGAGGTAATCATTTTAATTACATCTTATTCAGAAGTTCCATTTCTCAAACTCCACTTCCCCGTGATTAGATTTTATTATGCCTTTGTGGAAAGGTCAAAAAGCTCACACCAGCAAATAACCGCTCAGTGTGTAAATGTCTATCCATAGTCATCTTCTCTTCTAAACTTGTAAGTTTAATTCCTTGCATGTAATGAGACTTGTCTCACAGTTTTTACATCATTTTATCTATTTTTATCTTTTTCTCATATTTCTGATTTCATCCTGAAATGCAAGTCTCCTCCTTGAATATAGCATTCTACATGCAGCATTATGTGTATGGGCACAATCACTTTTCAGCTTGGTACCCTATTTTGTACATCTGAGATCACAGATGTCTCCTGGACATTTGCTTTCTTGCCCGTGGAGCTCCTCTGAGTGGTCACTTAGAAGCGATTACCACAGTTACTTAAATAACTCCCTGTGTGACTGCTTACCAAGACAGTCTCCTGTTCCCAAACCATAACCTGCAATTCTGCTCTGTGTGCATTTTTTTCTGTTTACTTTTATTAAAATGCATCATGTTCATTGTGACAACCTAATTAAGCCATTCAGCTTGCACAGCACAGGTAACCTTCTTCCTTATTTACTACCCTGCCAATTTCTTTGTCATCTGCACACATTATTAGCGCAGATGCTATATCAGTGTCTGGAATGATTGCTCATCAGATGGAACCACTCTCTAGCAAACCCACCAAAAAGGGCAGATATTTTTATACATTTCTAATAATAACTCCATTTTGGATCTATATGTGACCCAGGTTTCAATCATTTCCTCATTAATACCATGTCATACAAGCTTTTTAATTAAATCATCTGCAGTTCTAAACTGATATTGCAAGCTCAGATAAAACCTTGTCTTCTGGGAAATAAGCTTTCCCATAAACACTGTGTAGGTGGGGACTGATGGGGATAGATACTGCCTTATTGCGTCTTCCTCCTTCACTCAGTGCTAGGGAAGTCCAGGAGGACTGTCCAGGCTCAGAAACAGACCAGGAGTTTCCCACGTTAGTCCCTGCATGTCACAACATTGCCCTGGCTGTAGTGAGCAATCTGAGAAAAAATGAGTCCAGAAGGTTTGCAGTACCTCGTTCCTCAATAGGCCTGCTTCAGCAGTATTCAAAAGCAAACAACGTCTTCCATTAATTTACAAGGATTTATTTCTGTGCTCTAAGTTAGATACCAGTTTAAGATGTGGTTAGAAGTTTTGTATGTGCGTACACAACACATTTTTTTGTCTAAATGGTGAAAACAGATAAATGCTCTGGCCACAGAGCCAGGCCTAAACATGCAGCAACGACAGAGTAGTCCTTGTCCAGAGGGACTGACATTGCCCTAGAGACTAGGTATCCATCCTTTTCCAGTCCTGTCAGCTATGTGTGAAATCTCCCATTAGTAATCTTGCACTCTAATGCATCGAGGCCATTACACATGAAACGATCAAACAACACGCAAGACACCAGCTCTGTTTAATATGAACACAAGAGGCCTGGTCTTCCACAGTGCCAAACCTGCTCTGGCCAGTTCTGAAAGCCTTCGAGGTACATCATTTCCAGTGTCAACTCAGGACTTCCAGCATTTCTGAAGAAGTGTTTGAATCCTGCCAGGTGGGTTTCAGTAAATAGCTAGCAGTATATTAATAAAATCACCCTGACAGTGTGAAAGTTTTGGCACAGCGTGAGCAAAAAAGAGCCAAATATGCACCTCAGGTAAATGGCAATACTCCCATTATATATAGTTATGCCAATTTATACTATTTCCTGAATTTATGCATTTTCCATTGGACTTTAAAAGAGGCCCATGGTTTAGGCATACTTATATTCACACTTTTCAAAAGACTTTATTTAACTTCATAAGAGTATCTTTTCCTGTTTCCATTACACTTCTGAGTAAACTGCAGCCAAAGCAGGAAATGCCTACATCCACAGCGAGGACGGGTGCAAATCAACATTGTCCAAACAGATTCTGACAAATAATAGTCTTGCAGCCTTCTTGTAATTATTGTTTTTTTACCTATGACACATCCCACTTATCTTCCCTGTATTTTTTGCCTATTCATTTTTGAGGAGAGCTATTATGTACTGCACCTTGTCTTTTTTTTTTTTTTTTTTTTTTTTTTTTTTAAGTCATTCTTATCCTGGCTACAAACCTGGCTCCTGTTTCTTCACGCACCTTAAACCATCCTGATTTGCAAGCTAGCCATGCTTAACCTTCTCCTTACATTTCATTTTCTCTGGTCTCTTTCACTTCCCTTCCTCCTAGGCAAATACTTCCAAAAGGCCAGATCCAAAATGCATGCTTGAATCCTGAGTTTTATATCTTTTCTTTCTTTTTCTTTTCTTTATTTTCTTTTCATTAAAAAAAAAATAAGTATTTATTGTGGTTGGTTTTGGATTGTTTTTATACACTTAGTTATGATGATTTCTGGCCAAACCAAAGGAACTTCAGTAAATATTTTAAAAGCATTTCCAACAGTCCTGTTAGAGGCTTCTAACATTTTTTCTTCAAACTTTCCCTGCATTTGTCAGCCTGAAGTTAAATTTCTATTCTGACTTAAATGGACAGTGTACACCAAGTGCCTGCCAAGAAAACCTATAGATGTATCTACCCCAAACACTGCAGAGTCATACGAAGATATCAAAGCCAGTCTAGTCTGGCTGCTGGCAGCAGCAGCAGAAGGAATGCCTGTGAAGCAGTTGCTCCATTTAGCCCTGGAAGAGATTCCACAGTGCACTGCACACAGTGGCATGCACACATATACCCTTTAGCTGGTTTCAAGTCCATTACTGTGATTTCCAAGAGCTTTCTGTGATTTCCAAGAGCTTTCAAGCAAATTTGGGGAACAGTGGCCCAAAATAGAGTTTAAGTGGCCACTCATAGTATTTTTTCATATAAAAATTAAGTGAACAGAGTTACTTTGTCGTTGAAATAGTCAGAAGGCAGAAGGCCTGTCATCTTTATAGAAACAACCCGTCTGAAGTAACTGATCACTGTCTTCTTCTTGGCCAAGTTGTAAATGGTTATACATGTAAAATGTCTAATAGCTACAGTGTGAGGGAAATCTTAATAATAAATATATATATATATATATTTGGCTTAAAGTCTTGAATGTCAAGAGCTTTTCCCGAGGTCCATGTCTTACTAAATGCAGTCAAAATTTGTAGATGAATTGGGAAATGATTCAGTGGAACGAATAGGGGTGTCTCTAAGCAATGCCAGAGAAGGGAAATCAGAAAATTTATGCTATCCTTTACCTCCAACTCGGAGCCCCAATTAGGTGACCTAAGCTACTAGGACATCTATCAAAGGTAACTGCCAAGTGATCTTTTAAAGCACACACCTGTCCAGTTAAATAAAGGAACCTTTCATGCTGCGGCTAATATGGCTCTGCGATGTAGCTAGACAGCGATACTGATACCTTTAAAATTGTGCTGTTCTCTTGCTCCTTTAATGTATTTTTACACTGACCGCTCACACAGCAGAGGTGGCACTGGCAGAAACCTCAAAGCCAGTAGAATCTGCTCCAAGGGCTAATGAGGCTGGTGGAGAATCCAGGCTTTGGATGAAATTCTAGAAATGCAACACAATGAAATGTATAATGTGAGGGATTTGGTGGGTAAGGGAAATGTGATCCATGATTAATCTGACCTTCCTTTACCTTGTTGAATCAAGCTCCTTATTTGGTGCAGGCTATAATCAGTTCTGCCATCTGTGGCTCTTTGTTAAACCAGCGCTGTTTATGTTTAGTCAGCTGTGAAAAGGGACTGAGAGAATAGTTTCTCCAGTGCAAGGTGTTAATGTCATTCTCCCACCCACATCCACTTAAAAAGAGAACAGAATTTCCTGTTAGAGGCTCTTCAACTTAAAGGTGAACGATCTGAATCACAGCTCCACACACAGTAGATGTAATTTCTTTTGCCTGGTTTACTTGAGGACAACCAAACTCAAATATCACCGCTACCTACCTACCTACCTACCTACCTACCTACTTACCTTTCTTTCTTTCTTTCTTTCTTTCTTTCTTTCTTTCTTTCTTTCTTTCTTTCTTTCTTTCTTTCTTTCTTTCTTTCTTTCTTTCTTATTCAAGTTTAAAAGTCATATGGAGGTTTTGTTTTAAGATTGAAGCAAGAGGCTGATTTATGTTAAAACATTTTGCTACTTTACCTTCATATGATACAGCTAGGAAAACTCAGATACAGATGCAGTCATTCTAGCAAAATGCACGCCTTTTATCTACACATCTTGGGTTGGAGAGCTGATTTAAATGTATTAAAACAGAACCCTTTCTATGGCACAAGGAACACCTCCAGCTACAGGGTTTGCCTTTTTAATTTCATAGGTGTGTCCTCTCAGGTATAGGCTAAGTTCTAGTAGCCATTAAGGCATAATGATAAAATAAACCCTAAATGGTGAATAAATCCTGAATGTGCAGGCTTTTTGGGTAGGATGTCACTGTAAGCATTAAATAAATGCTATAAAAAATAATTTTATTGTGTTTCCATAGACAGCTAAAAAGGGGAAAGCAATGATATAGACAGAAAAAAGCAAAAGTTTAAAAGGTCAAAGTTTCAACTACTATAAATGCCATAATTCCATGGACTGCAGGGGATTCATAGCAATGTTCATTTGTTGAAAAGCTGGCCCCACTTTAAAATGACAGAATTCATTCAATGACGACATCATGAGAGCCAAGATGCAGCAGTGTACAGGATGAGTCAACAGAGAGATCTTTTTTGCCCCTCTCTTTCTGAACTACCTTAAATTCCACCATTGCCCCCAAAAGAGGATTATTTTCTTGCCTTTTTTTTTTTTTTTTTTTTTTTTTTTCTTTCATTAAAACCCTTCAGGAAAGAAATCTCTCTTGGCTTACCCTAAAGCGCTTGAGCAAGGCTACCCCTCAATACAAAGTTCAGTGCTGGCCTCGCTGGGGTACAGTGTAGTAAAAACTGTATTTGACACTACGGGGACTTTAGAGCAGGATAGCAATGCATATTTTTTTCCCCTGCTTTAAAAACACATCTTTTTGGTCGTGAAGAAACACCAGTCTCTGTCCCAGCTGAGAGCAAATCCCATAGCAAATGGGACCATTTGTTATGGCTCATGGAAATGTATATCACTTCCTAATGTGGGAAAAAAGTAATAAAAAGATGGATGAATGCCCATCCGTTTCTCTATTTGCTCAGAAATCTAGATTAGAATGTTTTAAAAGATAAACTATTAATTGGCACATTTCTCAGTAATTTATAAAGAAGGTCAAATGCATGATAAAATGTGTCAGAGGAAGGGATTTTCTTTTTGTTTTTTTAACCTTTAAGCTACCAGGAAGGCTAATTCTCTCATAACTTTGCTCGAGGAGTCATTGGAGACCTCACATGCTCGCTTTGAACTTTTCTGCCCTGAAGAAACAGAGAGAGAGAAATTTTCTCCTGAGTGTTTTTCAGTACTTGAGCTAAAATCAAAACCAAACAGTGTGAATAAAACTCACCTTCCTCTCATTACTCAGGATTTATTTGCATAGATTTTTCTGATGTCATTATTCTCACCTGATCTCCTTTGTCTTTGCCTGGAGACTGCAAGGAATTGCCCAGAAAAGGGTGATCTGAGATAAATTTCTACCACAACACAAATGGGAAACTTCCCTCTCTTACTTTTCAGAGATATATACATCATCTGATCTTTATAATTAAAGAGAAGGAAAAAGACCATAAACTTAACCTTCCCCTCCTTCTTTCATAATCCATTATTAGTAACAGTACCATTTTCTGTAGGGTTCTCACATGTGTCCTTCATTATTCCAAAAGAATAGGATAAGATTAGCTTGATCTATCAGTGACATTTTTCCCTGACCTTAAAAAAAAAAAATGCTGCCTTTTAATCCTCCCCATAGAAAAAAATGCTGAATGAGTTTCTGAAAGGTGGGTGAAATAGCTGCCATGGCCTCCAGGCAGCAACAACACAAACGCTAACAAGTTATTCTGGTTTTACATGTCTATTCACCTTTATAGAGATTCTACCACCTCTGCTTCTCAGGCTACATGTGTTAATGCTCGGGAAGTTCTTTTGGGCCCTATAAACAGTCCCATAATATACTTGAATGTAGACTGAAATAGTTTCCTCTAATTCTCTGTTGCCTATTTAATAAGCATATTCTTGCTCTGCACAACATTTATGTAGCGCCCAGTCTTGCCACCCATACACATTCTCCCATTTTATAACCCTCTTTTTTTTAATTTAGCACAATAGCTTGGATTGTGACAATTGCTTATTCAGGTTCGGGGAAAGTAAAAAATGCAAAATCTCCTTCTGCAAGGCCAGCCCACATCTTGAATCCATCTGTTGGCGTGTGTAGGAAAAGTGGAGCTGATGCCCCCGCCACGAAAAAAGTAAGTCAGGAAAGGGTTAGGATAGCGATAGGAAGGGCAAGGAGCGACTGAATCTACAGCCTCGTTCTTTGAAATTGCTGGAAGGAGGCAATGTGCAGGGAAAAGATGCTACGTGTCATTGTGACCCACTGTGTAGAAGGTTTTCCTTCTATAGGAAGACCAGCACCAGCCACATCCCTGAGAGCCCAGCACGGCCACAGACGTGGCAGTGCTGCTGCTGCCAGCAGCTACAGAACAATCCAACTCTAAGCGACTTCAGCATCACGACCAGTGCGATGAGGTCCTTTATTTTTAATGGGAACATGCCGCTACAGTTTAGGGAATAAATATGCAAACGTCAAGGCCCCGTAGGAAGAACACAGGATCAGAAAGTAGAATATTAGCAGCAACAGGGGGAAAGGAGGAAGAAGACAAGCTGGAAAATGGCTAGGAAGTGACAAGTAAACAACAGAGCTCACACCGTGCCAGACTGGCGGCAGATCCGAGCTGCTGCTGCACACCTGCAAGCACAGGCTGGGAAGGGACGCCTCGGAAGTTTAACCAGACGCTATATTCGGACAGGCAGCTGCGGCCATGCCGAACCCAAACGTCTCAGCAGGGACCCACCTGTTCACGATCCTGCGCTAGATTTTAGCCTGGGAAGGGGCAGGCTGCAGTTAGGACTGCTGAGTCTGGCCCCGGTCTCTCTTGCACAGAGCACACCAACAGCTACGGGTGAGGAGTCGGCAGCATGAGAGAGGTGGCCGTTCCCAGCCCAAGTTTCACAGACACAGGAATGAAAAATACCAGGCAAAAGAACAGGCTTCACATTAACAGAGCGGCTGGAATTCAAGCCTGAAACATTTCAGGGCTTTTTTTCTTTTCTATTTATATAAAATTTATAATACAAATACAAGTGTATTTTTGTACGCGGTGCTTCTCGGCTCTATTTATAATTTGACCGTCATTTTCAAACCTGCCTGATTAATACTAGGCCATTAAAATCATGCTCAAATTTCTAAACAAACATTCTCCTTTTCTTATTGTTGTTGGAAGTGTTGAACTCCTGCCTTTCCCTAGGATGGTTTTGCCTTTTAGCAGACTCTTAGGGCGAGGTAAAACAAATACTTTGCCATCACGTAAGAATCTCAGAAATGAGGCCTCTGAGGATATCCTGGTTTTAGCAGAGGCGCTGCTTTTACCCCACCTCCCTTGCTCCGGCAGAGCTGGTGTGTGAATGCAGAGTGACAGGGCCGCCCAAAAGCTGGGATGAAAGGGGGTCAGGGGGTCATCTGCCCCAGTCCCTGCCCAAAACCCTCATACCCCTCTGGCTGCTGCTGCTGGGGCTCACTCCAGCCCCAGGGCAGGGCCTTGCTCCGGCCTGTGCTGGGGATGGGGAGGGTGAATGCATTATTAATGCAGAAAGCATTCAGATTCGGGGGGTACAAGGCACCAGCTCCTATGAATCATCTTATGACTACAGTATAAATTATTCAGTAACTATACGTCCTTCTTACAAAGGAAATGAGAGTTTTTGGCTTGACCGAGCTGACGGATTCCTAATGAGACGGGAAAAAAAATTAAACCCTAAATTCGTAAATGTAAACAAAAATGGAAATACAAATGGAAATACTTTAAAACACCTTATTGACAAGATTTGCCCACATGTCACATTTTACTTCAATGGTAACTTTGTGTGCAGACATTTTAGGAAAAAGAAAAAAAAAAAAAGCTCATTTCTTACAACGTACGCTCATGCATGTCTAATTTTACTTTGGTAAGTCCATTTATTAAACTATTTTCTTCGTTTAATTGCTTTTTTGGTAGAATGAAATCTCATACATTCCCTAATGTGCTATTTTTATTTTTAAAAAATAAATTTTGAGATTAAATGTGCGCTGTTATGAAGCCTAGGGTCATTTTACCGTGAATTGTAAAAAAGCCAGCACTCCACCCCAAAATCTTCATAAACTGCAGGAAAGTCTGTAGTGAAAATGTGGAACCCACTGGACTTTACATTGCTTTTCTGGTTTAAGCTGCCACTGTTTCAGACCTGTAGAGGCTCGTGCTTTAAAAGACAAGGGCAGTTAGGGTACAGCAAGTGAGGCATTTTGGAATTTGGGATTGAAACTTGCTTTTCTTTTCAAACCTTACACAAAGTACGGGGGGGGGGGGGGGGGGGGGGAATCCAAACTCCCCAAACATGTTCTTTCTAATTTACTTTGTTAACTGCAGTCTCTCCCACTCATCGGTGTACTTCAGCAAGGAAATTGTTCTGCCAGATACAAATAAAATGTACTGAAAGTACTTAACTGATCTGTTGATGGGTCATGTAAACACACTCCTTAAAAGGTACTAATTTTAGTGATAATTACAAGCATTTTACCTGACTACTCTTTTTGTTAACAGTATATCTCAAGCATTAGCAACCCATTTTAGGAATAATACAGTCGTGCCATGAGGTACCTATGTTCGCTGCAAAAAACAAGTGCAAAAGTCAATTTAGAGAGGAAATAGCAAATTAGGCAACACCTGCGAGGTGACCTTTTCTCTCCTGGTCATTCATGGGAGCATCTCTAGGCAG
The DNA here is from genome assembly GCF_964211825.1 of Aythya ferina. Lineage (NCBI taxonomy): Eukaryota > Metazoa > Chordata > Aves > Anseriformes > Anatidae > Aythya > Aythya ferina. The sequence goes on from NC_140296.1 coordinate 76,310,364, forward strand.
TACATTAACCTGCTACCTATCCACTGCTTTGCAATAAATATCTGAAATCTGCTTTGGACATTTTTCTGCAGAAAGAAATTAGGGGTGAACCCTTTGACTACTGTAAATGGGAACAAGTGCATTGGCTTTAATGGAGCTCTGCTGTACTGTGTGACGTCTGGATGTCCTCCCTTCATTTTGGGGCATTTCTGATGCAGAGGAAAATGGAGGGGTGTACTCCTGTAGCTGGAGAAGAGGGTCTGGAGTGTTATTTGGGTATCTGTTCTCTTTGCTGCCTCTGAGCAGTCACTTCAGATTGAAGCAAGTTAGGAAAAAACCAAACCAAACCAAACCAAAACAAAAAAACACTTTGGTTTAATTACATTCATTAGGAATGTGAATTTTAATATATACCATAAATCTTTGTTCCTTACCCAAACACAGGTTATTTTGCTCTCTCGTTGACGGGAAGGCATACCACTGCAACTACCTCTACACAGCAGAGTTTTCACATAAAATGCCATCTAAAAATGAAACTAAATCTGTAATCATCCTCATGTACGCAAGCCCGTCATTCACCTTTGCCTCAGCTTACCTTTGCAGGATGAGGAGGGCATTACTTCGCATGAGAAGGACGTTGTGTGCTGGCAGGCACCCACTTGGGTTTGCAGTTGCTGTTCCCAGGTGCACAGAGAGCAGGCACCTGCAGGGACCTCGTGCCGACCGACAGAGGGGCACGCGTGCTGTGGCACAGCTTTCCACGCTGGTGACCCAGGCCTTCAGGAAACTTGCCCTTTCTGATTCACTCCAGCACATCCACCAAGCTGGAGGGTTCATGCCACTATTTAATCCTCGAGAGCATCCTGGTGGAAACACTTCTTTCTGCAAGGCAAATGTTTATGCGCACAACTCCACATGTGCTCTTTGCTGTGTTCGGCAACAAAATGGTATGATCAGCTCTACAAACATACAGGCTGGAGTGTCTAGCTATATTTCAAGCTCTTTTTTTTTTTTTTTTTTTTTTTTTGGCCTTTAAATAAAGTCAGCTGATGACAGTGTGAACTTTGTTTTAGAAAGAAAAAGGGGAAATTGCTTTTCTGCAATTCTGTCACTACACCATCTTTTGAGAAGAAGAAAGAGAGAGAGAGAGAGAGAGAGAAAGAAAGAGAGAAAGAGAGAGAGAAAGAGAGAAAGAGAGAAAGAGAAAGAAAGACAGAAAGAGAAAGAGAAAGAAAGAAAGAGAAAGAGAGAAAGAGAGAAAGAAAGAGAGAAAGAGAGAAAGAGAGAAAGAGAGAAAGAAAGAAAGAAAGAAAGAAAGAGAGAGAGAGAGAAAGAAAGAAGGAAAGAAGGAAAGAAGGAAAGAAAGAAGGAAAGAAAGAAGGAAAGAAAGAAGGAAAGAAAGAAGGAAAGAAAGAAAGAAAGAAAAAGAAAGAAAGAAAGAAAGGAAGAAAGGAAGAAAGAAGGAAAGAAGGAAAGAAGGAAAGAAGGAAAGAAGGAAAGAAGGAAAGAAGGAAAGAAGGAAAGAAAGAAGGAAAGAAGGAAAGAAGGAAAGAAGGAAAGAAAGAAAGAAAGAAAGAAAGAAAGAAAGAAAGAAAGAAAGAAAGAAAGAAAGAAAGAAAGAAAGAAAGAAAGAAAGAAAGAAAGAAAGAAAAAGACTATAACACAAAATTGATTTGCTACCTTAAAAATGAGGGAAAAGCTTCAGAAATGTTTGTTCATCTGTTCCTGGGTACGGATAGATCTGGGATTGAACACAGATTAATTCCAAGCTTTGAGCCTTGATTACTACTTAAAAGTAAAGAGTACATGGCTGTAAACAGGTGGATGTAAATAAGGGTCTGAGTATATAGCTAAACAATAGGAATCTTGCTATGCAATAGCAAGATTCAGCAAAGCCTTTCTTTTTGAACTATGAGGATGCATTAAAGGGCTGTTGGCACATCGGTCCCACTGATTTCAGCTGGACTCTGTGAAAGTAAAGGCTAATGCGTTAGATCCAAGGTGTGTGCTTTTAAATGAAGCCCGGATGCATATTATGTTCGTTGACAATACATACACATAAATAGTAATTTCTGGTTGTGAATGCTCAAACAATACAGAAAAGGTAAATTATTTCATGGCTCTATTTTCGTTGGTAAATCTGATAATTACTTTGCTGTTTTACAGCAATTTTTAGATCTGTAAAATAAGCTAGTAAGCAAAGTAGGCATACACCCTACCAGGAAGATTCAGACAATCTGTGTTTTTGCAAGCAACCAGGAAGCTTCCACTGCCGCCCATCCTTACAGAAGGCAAGCTGTTTAGATTCTCGAGGCACTGGGCTAAGGGAAGAAATAAAAAGTAATTATAGTCTGTTTAGTGACCACACTCCAGTTGCACATGTTTGCATGGTTGTAGCTTGCAGATAAATCTTTCTAGCTGGGCTACTCATTACTAATACAACCATAAATATAAACATCGATGAGTGCAAATGTAGACTGTTACTGAAATTGCAGGATATCTGAAAATCTTGCAGCTGCTCTTACTCACAGCTAAGTCCAAGTTCAGCTTGAGGGATGGGATTTGTAAAACTGAGAGTCTTGCAGAACTGAGACCTAAAAAAAAACCAGCCTCTTCTCTGTCTTGAGAGTTTCAGAGCAATCAGCTTGAACGATAATATACTCCTACCCTCATCTTGAAGCCAATTCTATGAACACTTAGTGCTGAAATTAGATGCCATTTTATTTGATATGTTTCTAACGTCACAGCATCCCTTTGTTACAAACAGTCTTTGCATTGCGTATTGTTGTAAGTATTTTTACCTAGCGTGATTTCAGCACCTGGCCCCTTCAAGTTCCAGTGGGTAAACAAGTGACTGAAGGCACAGATATACCACAGTAAGGATGTAAAGACACTGTCTCTGTTCTTATTATAGAGGTCTAAACTTAATTTCTTTTAACATGTAAGAATGGAGAAAACTGCGATTAATGTTACAGTAAAACAAGGAGAAAAAATATTAATTAGTTTTTGATTTTCCATCTAACCTTTCTTTCAGAAGCATTTTATTTCTGATAATGTATACAACAGCTATTTTCAATTCAAAGTTTTTCTTAAAGAAAAACAATGACAAAAACACAGCAAGTTTAATCACTATATACTCAAATGTACTTTCAGTTCCACTTTTGGTATTTTTATGAAAATTCTGGGCTTACCTTGCATATCTCAGTTATGTTTCTTCAGTCTTTCATGGTTGAAAGACTGAGAGATATTTATTTAAGTTACAATTAGATGGTTACTGCCATCTAAAAGAAAGAGAAAAAAAAAGGCTGAAGAGCTAATTCTATTCTAATGATAAGTATAGAAATAATTTTATAAAGAAGAATTTTATGTAAATGGTTCAAAATATTTCAAGTGGACTCACTTGTATCCTTCATTACAAAATGTTTATTTAATTGAAATGAAAAGTTTAACGTCTTGACAATAGTAAACTGATAAGAGAACTTGGTACAGAAGATACAAAACAATGTAGCCTGTTTTGTCTTCTTAACATTTCCCCTCCTCATCAAGAAAAAAAAAAAAAAAAAAGTACCCTACCCAAGCCAACAGAGGAATCATAAGCAACTGAAGCTTGTGAAAATATTGCCAGTCACAAATTTAGCATGACATAATGCAGAGGAAGCTACAGTTCGAAGCCAAAGCTGTCACGTCTGATTTTGGAAGTCTCAAAATGTGTAGTTAAACTTAGCCACATCAGGCAGATATTCAAGGAGGATGTCTAAGGGGCATACAGGAACTACCTCATTCTGCCGTCTTTCCTAACTGTTGTTTCTAACACCAACATTAAAAGAGATGCTGAAATCAGTGAGAACAAGTCAGCACTAGGGAACTCAGAGAAAAACAGAGACTGGAAATAGACTTGGTACCTGAACATCTGCATTTAAATACCCAGTTTTTAAATACAGCTGGACAGAGCATGAAATTAGGAAGCATGTTTTGAATTTTTAAATAGTCACTAATACTGCATTTCAAAGACAGTAATGCTGTCTTTAACACATTTACTAGACTGTATTTTAAATTTAATCACAAAAATTAGCTGAGTTTCTTTCTCCCTCTCATGCATTTTTATTCATGCCTGTATAGAGCACTGGGTCCTGTGAAAAGAGGCTGTAACTGTATGAAGTCAGCTACAATCATATGAAAATTAAGACTGAAAAGCAGGTCTGACTCATTAGCCTTGGAGTAGTGTGGTTTACTGCTAGAGAGAAGGGTTTTGATATTATATTTTTCTTTAGATGTCCTTTCTTGGTTCAAAAGTCCTTGAGAAGACTTTTTTTTTTTTTGGAAAGAAAATGCCTCAGGAAAAAAAAAAAAAAAAAAAAAAAAAAAAAAGTTTGCTTTATACAAAGCTATTTGTATTAAAAATATAAAGACAGCCACTTTTCAAGGACCTGTAGAAATACTGTGTGTGCAAATTCAGAAGGCAGAATAAAATTCTCTGTTGTCGGATATGGAGCTTTAATGGAAATTTGTGTTAAATACACTGAAGGTCAAACAGTCAGCCAACCAGAAATTCCACTTCTCGGAAGTCTGTGTTTGAAGATTTTAAGGGTAGAAAATGCCTTTGCCATAGTTTACTCTGAGCATAATACGGGCCATAGGTCTTCTCAGTGCCTTTTGAAACTCAGCAGCTGCACTTGAGTTAAGATCCCAGTTAAAGAGGATGCACACTAGTTGTTTCATTGGTTAACTTTACCTTCAGAAACGTCGTTTGCTGCTTTGTCTTTAACTTACAGCTCCAGATTCTCCCTACATCGGTGGGATAGATTGAAGAGTCCTCTCAGCAATTTTTCCACATGCTGGTCCTTCTAGATGGCAAAGTTACTTCACTGATAAGTTAAACAGATTGCTATCTTTAAGAAATAAGCCATTTTCCAGTCCTTTAGTCATTATCAGTGCTCTTGTCTGTAGTCTCTCCAATTATCATCACCTTTCTTGCAGTGCAGATAGTCGAATGGGATGACTTTAGTAGCAGTCACACCGGTGCCAAACCCAGAGACAGCATAACCCTGCTCTCCCTCCTTGCATTTCCCTTGTTATTGGGTACCCAATGACCAAGCACAGCAGCTCTTTTGGCTGTGGCAGCACACGAGGCGCTCCCATTCAGTTAGTTTTCTTCCAGCATGAGCATCACTTGCATCAGTTTCCTCAGGATCCTCCACCTCTCTATTCATTGTCCCTAAAAGCAGCAGTTTGCATCTAGAAATGATGCAGCACACCTTGCATGCTTAAGTAGCTATAGAGATTGTATAGAAAAAAAAAATAAATACATAAAAAACACATTTTAGACTTCTTGAACCCTGAATTTTGCATTTGGCAAGGGAAGTGATCCATGCATCTTACATTTCACAACAGTGAATCATGCTTCATATCCTGAGTAATCCCACTGGATTAAGAGGAACCTTTAAAAGTGTAAAATATTATAACATCTAATGTCAACAGAAACAGGGAACCGTCGCTGACTTCATCTAGAAGAGTTTTAGTTTGACTCAGGAGCGCACTTCTGAGATTCATCTCCTGACTGCCCCCCGCTTGCTTTACTTGGGCACACGCGGCAGAGCAGTTTCAGAGCAGGGGAACTTGTTTTCCTCTGGGTGAAACGAGACCAGCCGAGGCACCTCAGGAGCATGCCCAAGGCGCTGTGGCTGACAATGCTCTCTCAGGCAGTGTGTGGGGCCGGGAGGTGCACCTGGAGGGACGAACGGGCCTGCAGAGTACCCGAACAGCTCAGGGGGATGGCGCCTGGCTAGCATCCCTCACAGCCCTAACGCCACCTCTGTGTAAGGCTGGCTTCCCTGCGGGAGACCTGATCCTGATAATTCTTGCAGTTTTTCACTCTCTGCAGCCAGCTCCTGCTTAGAACTGCTTTCTCTTCTAAAAACCTTTCATGGGAAGAAAAAAGGCTTGAAATCATAAGCTGTCCCACCTCCCACACATTAATTCGGCACAGCTGGGGACATGCAACACTGCATGGATGAGGGAGGGCAAGGGAAGAGACGATCACCTCTCTGTTCTGTCTGCCCCAGACTGGCAGGAGGCCAAGATGTCTCTGAGAGTAAATTAGAGCAACATAAAAAATATCTGTTCCATCTGAGGATCCTAAGGGACCCATATAGCTAGCTCAGCCCATCGTGTCAGCCCACTAAATAGATCAGAGAAGCGCAGAGTACTTGCATCAAAGTTTCTGATTTATTTCACCTTAAGTAATAACAATTATATATGTCCCACATACTAAACAATATGCCCCATGCACTAAGGAAGAACGTTTCCCTAACCTATTTAGCAATTGTGCCTTGGAAGAGTCACTGAATATGTTCTTATCATCTTCTATATGGAAGAAAAAATACACTTGGCTTAGCACTTAAACAACATGCAGCACGCCTGAGCAGTGGAAGGTGCACACTGATCATATGATGGCACGGGCAAGGGACTATGAATAGTGCATCGCAGTTTGAGACTGTGGCAGAGCAATAGCATCAGAATTGCTGTCAGAAATGACTAGATTCCTATCAGGCTACATCTAATTCCTGTCCAAAAAATTTACATCTCCACATCTCAAAAAGGTGGATGAAAAAGTACCAGAAGAAAGTGCAGGTGTTATAAGCCACATGAAGCAAACTATGGTCAGAAAAAGGGTGGGAAGAAAGGATGGGACCATGCTTTCTCTGAAGAATCAAAACAACATTTTTACACTTTTGACTTCCCCAAACTTTCAGACTTTTCAGACTTTAGGTCTCCCACTTTGCTCTTTGGTTTCCTTTCCTCTTCAGACTGGAGAAATGTAGGGATTACAGAACACTTTTGCTCATGTCCGAGAGCATTTGGCCTCACAAATAATGTTGTTCCACTCAAGAGGCCTGCTTGCGTAAGTGCTCGTCAATTAAGCAAAAGCTTTCAGTCTGGTCCAAAGATAACAATTAAGTAATATGTGAGGAAAAAAATACCAACGACGGTCTCAATTCCTGAAAATATCTTAGTCAATCAGAGTTTCCTTTTAAAATTGAAACTCTCGGTGTGAACAAACAGCTCAATGAGAAACCCTTTGATGCTGCAGAGCAGTTGCTCACATGACCGACTCGTTAGGAGTTTAGGAGTTCATTTTTCAGATAAACTCGAGAGCATTTATCTGAAAGATATCAGACACTGTACTGCAAAGGTGCTCACAAAATAGGAATCAAAGCTTGCCACTGTTGATGCGCTAAATTATTGTTGTTGTTGTTGTTGTTATTAATGTGCTAAGAGTCTTTGGTTGCCCAACACAGGCCGTCTGACGGGACAACTCATAACAAGAAAGCTCTCATAAGCGTTACAGGCCCGGTGCCTGACGTGCCACCTCTCAGTTTAGAGAATATCCGTGGATTACAACACAGGAGTTACGTGTCGCAGCTGTACCCAAACAGTCTACCCAAGGTGAAGCTCCAGGTCAGTTTTCGCTGTCATATCAGACGTTTTTATACCAATTCTCCTAAAAATGTCACGAGTTCATTTTTATTTTATTTTTTACAGTTTATAACAGGACCAAATAACTGATCTGTATTTCTGTCACTTTTGTGAGGAGATTTTTATTACCAATGCCTACATACGAGTGGAAGCGCTTGTTTATTTCTAAATGTCTGGCTCACTGAAGGGGACTTGGTGCCATTTGTGCAGTCGGGGGGTGGAAAACCACGGTGGGGGGGCAAAGACAGAAAGAGTCAAACACACAGCAGGAGGCACCGGCGGCCCAGCACAGCACAGCCCAGCCCTGCCTTTAATCGCTGATAGCGCGGGACATTTCCCGTGGGACGCAGCCCCTGCCTGTGGCCGCCCCGTTACGGCACCGAGGGGCCCAGGGGCACCCCCGCGGCCCTCAGGGCCCATTTGGCGTGCGCAGCTACTCGGCGCCGGGCGGTAGGGCGGTGACGTCAGCGTGTTGTTGGGTCTCGGCGCGGGGTGGCCGGGCAGGCCGAAGGGAGCCCACGTGACCCGCCCGGCGGAAAGGAGCCGGCGGGGGGAGGGGAGGGGACGGGACGGGAGGGGAGGGGAGGGGAGGGGGTGGGGGGGGCAGCGGGCGGGCCGTGCCCCAGCCCCCGCTGCGTGCGCATAAATAAATAAAATAGAGACATCAATAAATGAATTTAGGCAGAAATAGATGTATGCACACACCTTATATGTACATATATAGAGATATATATATATATATGGGGGGGGTGTACGCGGAGGCCCGCCGCTAACGGCCGCCGGCGGGCGGTTGGCGGTTAACGGGCGGCCGGTCTGTGTGTGTGTGAGGGGGGGAGGGGAGCGGGGTGGGGGAGGGGGCAGCCGGTTTAACTCCAATTCCCTTCGATTCGGTTCGATTCAATTTAAATTTATCTATTTCTGGTGGGGGGGCTGCCGGCGGGGGCACACGGCCACAGGCGGTGCCTGCCCGCTGCCCCCTGCCCCCCTCCCCCCTCCCCCCCCCCCCCCGGCCGCCATTCCGCCCCCAAAGTTTCCTCGCCCCCCTGCCCGCCCGCCCGCCGGGGCTCCCTCGTGTGCCGGCCGTGTGCGCCGGGGGGGAGGAGGAGGAGGAGGAGGAGGAGGCGGCGGCGGCGGTGGTGGTGGTGGAGGAAGGGGGGGGGGCAGCAGGCTGCCGGCAGCCCGGCCGGGACCCGCGAGCTGCACCATGCGCGGCAAGTGAGGGCAGCCGCCGCCCGGCCCCTGCCCGCAGCGCCAGGTGAGTCCCTGCCCGCGGCGCCCCGGCTCGGGGAGGGGACGGCTGCACCCCCCCATCCCCATCCCCATCCCCTTCCTCCTCCTCCTCCTCCTCCTCCTCTCCCGGGGCCCCGCCGCGCCCCTCGCCCGTGCGGCGGCTCCGCGCCCCCCCCCCCCCCCCCCGCAGCCCTCAGCCAAGTTTCGGGCGCGCTCCTCGCTTCGTTATTTCCATTATTATTATTATTATTTTATTATTTATTTTTATTTACTCCTGGCTTTTATTGCGGCAAAACGTGCGGGGGCTGCCTCCTGCCAGCCGGGGGCTGCGCTGCGCCTCAGCCTGCCCCCAACCCCACACCCCCCCCCCATATCCCCCCCTACCCCCCCCCCCATATCCCCCCCTACCCCCCCACCGTCTCCCCGCCGCCCAGACACCGGCCCCGGCCGTGTGCTTTGCCCCCCCCCCCTTCCCCGTCCCGTCCCGTCCCGTCCCGGCTGGGGGCAGGCGGGCGAAGCGCCGAGAGGGAGGAAAAACGCGAGGCTGCCGCTGCCGGCCGCTGGGGGAGGGGAGCCCATTCATCGCCAGGGCGCGGAGCGGCGGCAGGCAGCGAGCGCAGCCCGGCTCCGGCACCGCCAAGTTTACTTCCAAGTAGGTAAAAACCCGCCGCTCTCACACACACACACGCACATATACACACTTATACACACATATACGCACGCACACCCGGCCCCGGGCTCCCCCCGGCAGCGGTGCGGGGAGGCCGGGGGGGGCACGGACCTGTTGCACGCCTGCCAAGTGCGGAGGGGACGGGGAGCAGGGAGCGGGGAGCAGGGAGCAGGGGCAGCGCGGCCGGAGCTGCGGCTGGGGGCACCTCTCCGCCCTGTGCCCCCTCCACCACACCCCCCGGGACAGCCTCGGTGCTGCGGGGGTGAGCGTGCGGGGAGCGCGGTGCACGGGCGGTGACCCCTGACCTGGCTCCCCAGGAGGCATCCTGCCCGGCGCTGGGAGGGGAGGGAGGGAAAAAAAAAAAAAACCACCAAACACACAACAACAACAAAGCCACACCCTAAAAGTTGGGCTCGGTTATTAATTTCTCCAAGTGGGCGTCCGGCTGCCCTCGCGTCGCCGCCGCCGTCGCAGCGTGCCTCCTGCGCTGCGCCACGAGGGTCCAGCCGTGCGAGGCTCAGAGAGGGGTGTGGGGAGGGCGAGCGGCCGTCCTGGTGCGCCTCGTTGCGTGTTGTAGGAGCAGGGACACGTCCCCGGGTAATGCTGCAGGGAGCTCGGTGGAAAGAGCGCCCTGTCAGGGATGGTCGGAGTAAAATGGAGTGCCAGGTTAAAATTTCGGGTCTGATGTTTTAGGCTGGTAGTGTGAAAGTATGTTGTGCTGGAGGGGACTCTGACTGTAGGTAATGAATACGAGGACTTTGCTGGTGACCAATGTGTTGCATCTTTCTTCCTTAGCAATCCTTTAACAGCTTGCCCGTGTGGCAAGTACCAGATTTAACATAACACACCTTGCTCACCGTGTGACTGCATGTGCTGGGCTCAGGCCTTTCCTGCCCTGCAGGTAGTGTGCCATCCGACACAGGGACACCCGGCAGGGTTTGAAGTAAATACCTTCCTTCTGAGATAGCTGATACGGTTGGCAACAGAGTGGGGTTGTCTTGGTGTGTTTTGGTGGTGTTTGTTTACGTTTTTAACAATTACAGATCATAATTGCAACGCCTCAATGACGGTTGTAGTAGTAGAAAAGGGAAGCTCTCCCACAGAGGGTTTGGGGAGGGGGTGGGAGGGAAAAAAAGAGTGCTAGAGGGGGAGGATGCTATCACCTTAAAAGTACATTAAACCTTTCTTGGGCTGCATGCGACAACAGTAAAACGTTAGAGATTTGAGCAAACTGCTGTTCCTTGTTTCTGTTTAACACCTTCAGTGACCTAGGGAGCAGCCATGGTTGGTTTTTCACCCTTCAGCATCCTTTTTGTAAGGAAAGGGGGTTAAGAACTTTGTGCGCATGTGAGCGCTGCCAACTACACAACTGTCCGAGAGTCTCATAGGACGCTCCCTCCTTCCCCCCGCAAATAAGTTGTACCTGAATACAGCCTTTGCCCTCCTGCTCTGGATGAAGTAAGACAACTTCAGTGTCCGATGCCTGTCACAGCACAGGCAATGAGCTGCGTGCACTGCTCGCTGTTACGGCCAGCGAATTGCGCCCCTTGTTCTATTCAGCGGGTGGCGAGTATCCCCTGTGCTCAACAGGAAGAGTATCAAAGAGCAAAAGTAATTTAAATTATTGCTAGAGATGGGATTTTGTCTGCACTTAAAATCATAAGGCTTCTGCTCTGCCAGTTTTCCCAGTTTGTGCCCTCCCGTTTCTTTGCGGATAGGCTTTTCCCATTCCCATGGCAGCACGGCTGGAGGTGGACCTGTTGGCCGCTTGGTAAATGCAGTGTGCCAGCCCCCTGGGAGAGCTCCTCAGCTGAGTGAGACCCTCCGGTAGCAGCAGCTATTGAAGGCCTCTGTCCTTGAGCATGGAAGGTATCGATGAGAACGTCCTCAAGTGCGGATGGGCTGTTGCTTCTTGGTAGGTGATACAAGCCCGTCGTGAGATGCGCTCAGGACTTGGTGGTGTTCTGAATTGGGTTCATCTCGGAGATCAGGCTGGGAAACCTGTCCCAGGGCTATAGCTGGCGTGCTTCGGTGTGCTCTTGCTGTTTTCTGTTGACAGCTTTTAAAGTTCAGTGCTAGAATTCGTGCTGTAGTTTGTCCTGAACTGATGTTGTTTATATTTTAGTAGTGCCAAGGGGCCCCCATTCAAGTCAGGGCCGTGTTGGGAATATCCTAGATGACAGTTGTTATCCTGGAAAGGTTGTAATTGGAGTAAGTGAGAGAGACAGAAAACCGGGAAGGTAAATGGTGGAAAAAACAGGCTCCAGGGAGCAGCAGCTGATCGTGGTGCCCGATCTGCTGGACAACAGCCTAGGACCTCGTCTGGAAGGCGAGAGGAGAGTTGTTCGCACCGGGAGGTGCCATGTGGAGGTAAAGGATCGGATTGCTCCATGCAGCCGGGCTGTGGCCACTTCTCACCTTTGCAACGTGCAGGCCTGACCCTGCCGTCCCTTCACTGCTACTCCTTGGGTTCGTGGTATTAGTTCATGTTATATGCACCAGCCTGCCTGTAAAAACAGCAAGGTTTTGTAACTCTTGAGGGCAGATTCTTTTTCATAATCTTCATTATGAGGCAAGATGGAAGTAATTTTGTAAACTCCTTTTCAGCTGCTAAATTAAACTCCATTCCCTCTTTCCCTCCCTCCTCTTGCCTATTTTTAGTTAGGAGGAAATAGCTGACCTCTTTACAGCAAGAGCCCAGACCCCCTGGGTGCCATTTATAGGTTTCTACCAAATGGCCTACTTGGACAAGTTGGTTGAAATTAAACAAAACCATTGGAACTGCAGCTCCACACAGGAATAGCAGCCTTCCTTAAACAAGAAATCGGTCATTTTAACAATACTGCAACTAACGTCCAAAGGTGAGAAACAGGTTTTAGGTTATTTTTTTCTTTGGTATATCTTATATATATCTTGAATGAATGAATAAGATATTCAATATATATTTGTTTTCTTCTGTGGCAGTCTGACTGTCAATACCATGGAATTTTGGATAAGAATGGTGTTTTGTTTGGAAAACAACACAAGAAGCCTTTCCAAGTTAGGACTGGGTGAAAACTAGGTGGAATCAGAAAAGGATGTTTGATTTCATAAGAAAAGGCTATCCTTTCTTACCTGTTTTCTCGTATAGGCATCTTATCCTACACAGAGAATAATAAATTACGGCTACTAATATTTGTTAATTACATGGAAATACATAAAATACATTCTGCAAGCTTGACTGAAAGCACGTTGAACTATGGTTATATGACTTTTTGCCTGTTAAGGGGCACAGGCATTTTGCATCACCGTTCTCGTGCGTGTTTGTATTTTGTTGAAGTGGTATCGATGACTTCAAGCGCTGTGCTCCAGCAGGAAGTGACGGATTTCTTCATTTGTTGCTTAAGGAGAAAAGAGCGTATGGTTATGTGCGCAGCCCGTGTGAGGCCTCAATAACGCCCTGTCCAGCTCCCAGCCACCAAACCCGTTATGTTTGGTTACCACCATGGCTGCGGTAGGAAGAGAGGCTTGGTCTTAGGCACAGCTGGTGGTTTGGCTTCCATTTTTATCATTTTGTGGACTTTATGCAGTAAAAGGGCCATCACAGGGTTTAACCCCATTTCTTGACCTTCTCTGTTTGTCATACAGGCGATCAATATGTGTCTGCTTGTCCTATTGAAATCGGAGAGTGTGTGGAGATTCATTAATCTGTGCAGAGTAGAACTTTATGCCCCAAACCCTACGGTAGCCACGCAGTGTAAAATCATGCCAGTAGTACCGTAGTGTGAAGAAGCAATTATTTCAATTCTTAATAAGCGCGTTGCGTGGATACAGTTTGGCTTGGGTGTTGAGCCTTAGTCACTGGTTACGAGAAGTTACGCAGCCCGCTGAGCACGTGGACAGAGCTGCGCCTCTTGATCCTGAGGTGATAAGGCTTGTGGCTGCTTCTGAGCAAACGAGCAGCGCTAATAATGCACAGTAATTATGTACGTATGCTTATCATGATACCTTTGTCTAATTAAATGCTGAGTTTTATTGACTGCCATTGGAGGGTGAAACGAGGCTTTTTAAAAAGCAATATTCTCTGCTGATACGTAGCAGTTGGTCTATACGTCAGTCTGCTGCCATTCAAAACACGGCTGCGTTTACTTGACCTAAATCTCATTTGATCCCCTAATTCTTGGTTACCATTCAACTTGCTGTTATGTTGTGGGTTCAGAATGTGTCCTATCATATGAAACCGTAATTTTCTTAGGTGGAAAGATGTGGTAACATCAAATGCGACTTTACTCTATTTCTTTCCTACTGTAACACAACTTTTCCATACCTACAATAAATTATTGATACAGCAAAGAAGCAACTTTTTTTTCCCTTAGGCATTAAAAAACTTGGAAAATATCCTTTGACATTGTCTTTGGGAAAACAAAGAGGATTTTCTTTTGGTGGATAGATTCCCTTTGTCGTTCTGCAGAATAATGCATTTGTTGTGCTTCTTTTTGAAGGCAGCAAACTACACTGGGCGTGCAACTTTGGTTTCTGGGGCATTTTGCTGTGCAGCACCGTTGGCTCCTCGTTAATCCCTTACCACTGAACCCAGGCTGCAAGGTGTGCTCCCCAGCTCAAGAGCGAAGCCAACTACATACGATTTATATGTCCGAGCAGAAGAATCACGTGTTATAGGAGCGCTAGTGAAAGGATGCTGTGGCACTGTTATGATTTACGTGGATAGGGCTGCTAGTGTGTTTTTCATGCTTAGAAGTGTCCGCTGATGAGCCTGTGCTGATTTGACCACGGTCCAGTAGCTGACAGCAAAATCACTGGGAAGAAGTTCTTCCAAAAGAACCGACCTTCACACTGCATGGTTGGTAGATGTTAAGTCAAAAACTGAGCTTTTGAAAATCCATGTATGTTGGTAACTTGCGCTTACGAATTGTTACGGCCATCTGATAGCTTCGGTGTTGTTCAGCAGCTACAGGTTGCTTGTTGTCTCCAGCCCGGTCGCTGCTGGCAGGTCACGAGTGCGTCCAGAGACCCATTAGGGTTCAGACTTGTGTTAGCACGCAGTCTCAGCTGGGATTGTTAACGGGTTTCACAAATACTAATCATTTAACATGAACTAACTAATTGTCCTCTCTGCGTGCACGTGCTTACATACACACAGCCTTAAGGTAGTCAAAAACCCCCAGATTTAGAGAAAAAAGGAACCGTCCCGAGGCTGAAGAAATGTGCTGCGGTGCAATGGTTATGCTCTCGGGCCCTTCACCAGGATATGCAGGGATATCAAGACCCAGCAGCAGCACCCGGGGCGGTGCAGAGGCAGTGAGATGAGTGTGGGACGGGGCCAGGCTGGCCGTCAGGCCCGTGGGGAAGGTGGAGGTGAGGCAGAGCGGCGGTGTGCTGTGCTGCTGTGCTCGACCTGCTCGCTGGAAGGCGGCCAGCTCAGGCACGGCCGCTGTGCTCCTGCACCCACGGACCAGGGCCGGCGGGGAGGCTGCGGCTGGGGTGCCATCACAGTCATCACCTCTTCATTTCTTCCTCCTTGGTTATTTTAATATTATTTTAATCTTATTTTAGTCCACTATTTGGTTTTTGGTCACTCCTAGAAGTAAAATGCAAACCCAGATCTCAGCAGAGATGGGGGCAGAACTCCCCTCTTTCCTAGCATTCCTCGCAGATAGGGCTGAGCTTTGCTGACAGGGTAGGACAGAGAATCCTAGCACAGGCAGTGCCTATTCATATTGTGGGGATTAGTTTCCAAGGATATATCTATCTGGTGCTTTTTACAGTTACAAAACAAACTTAACTCTTCTTGTACCCCTTTATACGCGTGTAGGAATTAGACGTCTAGGAAAGCAATGTGATTGTAGACTTGATTGAAGCACACCAAATCCCTTTGATTTTTCAGAAGGTATTGCCAATTATATGTACACAACTCTCTTTCCTTTTGGTTTAACTTTGCCGTTTTTTACTTTTTGGATTTAATTTTGTTGCCTTTTTCAGTCATTTAAAAAAGCTTGTATAGTTCTGTGTAGTTAATATAGTTTACTTCTTTTATTTTTACTCTTAAAATAATGTAAGCTGGAAGGCATAGATAAAAGGCAGGCATGAGAATTATTCTAATGAGGAGCGTATCTTCTTTCCCATCCATCCAGTTCTCAGAAATGAAAGAAAAGAACAGGAGCAGGTGAATTTTTAATGATGTGGCATGGTGTTCACAGGACACAGACTTTGTCATTCTGTGTGAAAGGTACTGAAGGTCTCTTTAATTCCATTTTCATTAGTACTTTCTATTTTGTACTGCTGTTACTATATAATTCATTAAGAATTTGTGGGAATCTGTTTTTATATTACAAAAAAAAAAAAAAAGCAAACCCTAGGCTCTGATGCTTCTGCTTGTATCAGTAAGTGTCTTAAATAACCAGTTAATTTAAATGAGCCAATTAATTTGAAAGCAGAGCATGACAGTGTATCATAAAAATTCATCCAGCTTCATTCTCACAGGATTTTATGTGCTTAGAAAAAAAACATAAGGCGAGCTGAAAAAGATGGCCCTAAATACAATACTGGAGAAGAAGAAAACAGTGATTGTGAGCTCTGTATAATGCATGGACTGAAACGTTCACGTAATGATTACTTTCACTGCTGATGAATCAAGCCAGCTTGTCTGGGGGACCACTGTCATGTATCTGCTACGTAGTCTGGTGGTGCTGGGTAGAGGTTAGGTAAAAAATAGAATGCAGTTTAGGCCATGACGGGCAGTTTACAAGGAAGAGGAGGAAGAGTGGGAGGAGGTTGCCTCAAAAGCCAGGCTCCACTGGTTTTAACTTGCAGACTGTCAAGCAGCCAACAAAAAATTTTTAGGAATGTTTTGAACTGTATTTTTTTTCTTGGCTAGGATGACACATCTTTAGAGCACTTATTCCAGTGCATTTCTTCACTATTATGATGGTAGCATATAAACTATGTGGGTATTTTCTAATATGTCAACGTTATTTTGTGGTTACAGCACTGGCTTTTTGTGTCCGTTTTTTCTTTGTTTTTTAACGCTTTATGTGTATGTATGCATATGTGATCACTGATGTGTATATAATTTTTTTTTCATTTAAATTTTGCTTAGAGTAAGAAGTATATTCGTCATGGTGTCTATGACATTACCAGCAGCATATATTCTGGATTTAAAAAAAAAAAAAAAAAAAAAAAAAAAAAACCTTTTGACACCTGGACGGGTTCAGTGTTCTCTGATGTCAATGTGTTTAATGCCATTATACACCGTCAGTTTGATCATACTCAGTGAATGGTGGATTTGTAGATAAGCTGTGTTGTGCTTATTAGTGGGTGTGTATGTACATATATCTATACACCTGCTGTATGTCATATAGCATGAAATTAATTTCTCATATTATAAAAGTAGCATGTCTTCTGCACATATTTTAAAATACATATTTTTGTAGTTGCTTACTACTATCTTCAGATCACCATGGGGTTGTTTGGAACTACAACTTTATTCCTTGATTTTTTTTGGTAAATTGGGATATGTATCTGTTAAAAGAAAAATATGTTACTTAATATCTTTACAAGAGGATTGATAGGGCACTCCTTTCTGCAGTTAGATAATTTCAGTGGAATGTGATGATTTATCTGCCTGACATCCTACAGAACTACTATGAAGTTTCTATTCATGTTTTCTTAGAAATTTCATAGATCAAAATACATTGACAATTTATTTTACATCTAGTTTATTAAAAAGTGTGAATGTCAAGTTCTGCTTACTATAGTACAATCTTACTTTCCATCAAATTATAAATAAATTAGGATAGCGAAGTATCAGAAGGAAATTATGAAAAAAGTTTTCTCTTTTGTTGAAGAGTTCAGGGTTAGAAGTAATGATTGTTTTAATTTGTTAATCTGTAAATTATGTTCTTGGCTAACAGAGTTGAATTTAGTGTATTAGGTTGCTGTGGAACAAACCTCGGTTGCGTTTTTCCAACCTTTTTTTTTAACAGCTTTTAAACTTTTTTTTTCATTCTTTTTTTCCTCATCTGCTTAAAGACTATTGGAGTTTCCAGTGGTGTTTAAGAGATTTCATTTCACTGGAGGCTTTTAATGTTTCACAATTTTTCTTTGTCAGCTCCTCAGTGTGTGGGTAGTGCTAGCAAGGGCCATGTTGATCATACATTTGTGTTCTGAACATGCAACAAATCCAGTTATAGATATGGTCTGAAACTGTAAAAACTTCCTCGGCAACATGCAGAAGACTTCTAGGATCAAGCCTTACATGATGACAGTACAGATTCTTGACTGGTTAAGTCAGTGTGTTTCAGTCTTTTTTAAAGTGCCTGAGTAATGGTGCGCGTGATTTTTAGCTTTTACACTGAAAGTCAGTATTCTGGTAATGAAATAGGCAATGCAGTGTCCCTTCCTCCTCTTGTAGCCTAATTAAGTAGTCTTTTTCATATAGTATAACTTCTATTATCTGTTTTGAATACCATTATTACCTGAGTCCTCACGGTGTTCTTTGAAGTTCGTGTGGCTGACAAACATGAAGTCCAGATTTGGAGCCCAGTTTCTTTAAAATGTGCAAAAGCTCTCTTGACTTATCTCAGCATTTTCAGAGGTGTAGTATTTTGCAGTAGAAAGTGTGAAACTTAGCAGCTTGAGGTTCTAAGTACGTATTTTGGAAAATGTCCAACTTAGGTCAGTGATTAGAGCCTGTGGCTTTTCTCAGACAAGCGCCTGTAGTTTTTTCAGGCCAGCCCACATCAAAAGGTCTCAAACTCTAGCAGCAGCCGCCCATCGAGCACCTTGTGAGCATTGGCAGGATGATCTTGTTGTTGTCCATCCATATCGTGTGTAGTCTCAAAGCTCTTCTGCTGACCGTGACCTGTTAAAACAGAAGCCCTCAACACAGCCCAGCAGCTGATGCACACCTTTGCCTAAGCGTTACCTGCATCATACCCTCTGGGAGGACCCCAAGCCAGGCTTCACCCTTGGCAGTAGAGCACCCTGCATCTTTTGCATCTGCTCAGTAACAGAAGCAGTGCCTTCTGTAACCCGTGCTGCTACCAGTCTCAGCAGCGTGGCTCTGTGCAGCCTGAGATGGATCACAGCCAGCTGACCCAGGCCATCACAGCAAAGCCTTGCTGAGCTCTCAATCCTGCTGCTGGCTGGGGTGGCATCAGCTGGGCTGTGCTTAAAGGCAGAAACCTGGCAGTGCACGGCGCCGTGCTTCATCTGTCATGGGAGATGTTGGCCATAGAAATAAACATGATTTGCTGCTCCCAAGTGAAGGGGAAAAAAAAAAAAGCCTAGAATGAGTATGGCTGTGTATTGGCAATGTGGTGTATGTGGGCTTTTTTACTTATTGGTTTGCTCTGGGGTAGCTGCTCTATATATGTCAACAGTGGAAAACTGGGTAGAAAGAGCATTATATTCTCTAGTTTTAGAAGTAAATTTTATGACTTGGACATTTTTGATGACTTGGATGTTCTATAGATAGTTCTTTTTTACATAAATATCTAATTGTTTGCACTTTAAGCATTGTCTTAATTGTTCTTTTTGTCTTCGGAAATGCATATGGTTACTTCCCTGGTGTCTCAAGCAGAGAGAATGTCTTGCCAGCCTATTTAACGTGCTAACGTATGTGAGAAAGCATGCCCTGTGGCCTGAAACATCGTTTATGTATTTGCCAATTGCCACAGCCTTTTAATTTCTGTTTGTATGCACTGCATTTGGTTAGGTTGAATTTATTATTGATTTCAACAGTTTGCAAATATTATACTGACAGACCGTTTGCTTCTGTCTCCTTTGAGCCAGCATTTTACCCTCATTAGTCTATGGATGTGTTCTTTTGAATGTTAGCCAAATGCTTTCATAAAAATGGCAAAGTTAGAGCTGTTTGACCTATTACTGGTAAACAACATTATCAAAATGTATTTCATCGTTATACTCTACACCATAATATGTATAAATAGGTATATATTAATTTTTCCCAAGTTTTCCCTTTTTATTTTCTCCAGTTTTCTGAGCTCCCCATCACATGCAGACATTTGCTCAAATGTTATAGTTGTCTTCTGGTATTTTTGTGCATTCTTGGTTTGTTTTTTGAAGACTAAAGCTACTAGGTAAATAACAGCACTAATATTTATCAGTTCTCTAAATCTGTAGTTTCAAACCACAGCTTACAAGCTTCTAGGGGACACAGACTTTTTAAGACATCTGTGGGGGGAAAAAAAGGAAGTCTATTGTCCTTCTGTTCAAATTCACTATTCAAGGTATCTTTATAGGTCCACACATTTTAAGAGATTAAAAAACACTGATTTAATTATATTGTAAGCTTCTAAAGGATGTGATGATATCTTATTTTTTATGACTTACTACTTTGTGGGTGTATATATCGTACACAAGTAATAATCTTTGTTTTTGCAGGTGGTAATTTATACCAACATTAATTTTTGGCATCAGTTTTGTTACATTGTGTAGATTTTTTTTTTTTTTAATAACCCTTCTGTTTTGTAGGGCTGTGATCTGTATTCTCTGACAGCACAGATCTATCTGGCTGATCTTTAGTTGCACAAAGAATGATCTATACACAGGAGCATTTGGATTCCTTTAGTTTGTGTTTACCAGGTCTGTCATGTAGCAACAACTGCTGCTCAACTGATTTTTCTTTTCTTTTTCCTTTTTTTTTTTTGGTCTCATGCAGCATTGTTTTTGTTTTAGTCTCGATCTATTTGTGTGGTACTATCACATTTCAGTAAATCCAAACCCTTGCATCTCAGAATGTCAGGAATTTTGTTATTTGATGTTACCACCTCTCTGTTCTCTCCTTGGCTTGATGGCAGCTCTCCGTGTTGACGTTGGGAGGTTACGTAGAGGAGGTGAGAGTGGGGGTGGGAAGTAAAGCAGGCTCTGGCTGTTTACACATTCCAGGCAACCATAGATCTGCTCTCTTTGAGGCCAGAAATATTTTCCTTTTCACTATCAGCCTTGCAGATCTGGGGTGTTTGGGCACACTGCCAATAAAAATAAATAGTAATGTGTTAATCTCTTAGGCTGAAATGTAATAAACCGTATTTTACATTTTTGAGCGTGTGCATAAGAATAAAGATTAACATCACTGTAATTAGAATGACATTTTTAGAAATACTGAGGATTATGACAATTGCTACACTTTCTTCAAGAATTGCCTGTAAAAGGACAAAGTCAAATTTGACTCCTTCCTTCTTGCTGGCTTGTTCCAAAGAGAGAGCCACATAATCAAAATATTTTTGCTAATTAGATTCTGTATTTTCACCATGTTTATCTTTTGGCTCAAGGAGCTGACAATGAGACCCTTTTTCTGATTGCTATGTCATGTGCACGTTATGTGCATTTTTCATCTAATTTGAGGTGGGTTTAGTCTGCTTTGTAGTCTTTCATTTGGTTACTCCGGTTCCCAGCACTTACGTTTCTGAGTTCTGATGAAATCAGATACACAGTCACCCACCTGCATGCCTATATTTTTTGACCATGGGAAAGTATTTCCTGCAGTCTACACTAAAATCCAGACTGAGCAGGCAGGCAGATGAATAATGATTTCTTCCAGGTTCTGCATAATGTAATGAACAGACCTTCTGTTTATTATTATTTATTATCAGTGTTTGTATACATGTGATTTCCTTCCCTGAAGCTTGCTTGCTTGGGTTTCTTAAAGCTGTATGCTACGTATGCCATCACTGGTTTCCCAAGTGGGGCAGTAATGCCACTTTGTCACTCCAGCAGTTGACGTGGCTCAACTTGTTGTTATTTCTGCTTCCAAAACAAGAGTTTTTGCCCTCCAGAAATACTAGTGTATAATTATGTCACAAAAAACAAGACAGTCCCACTGAGATAACAGCTGCTACCTTCAGTCTTAAGACCTTCCTAGGACATGCAGTGCAAAAGACAGCTCAGGCTGCATTTTTCTTTTTTTTTTTTTTTTTTCCAAAGGCAACTAATTGCTTAAAACTCTGCTTAGCTGTGACTGTCAACGAACCGGATTATCAAAATACTAAACCATTTTCTGAAAAACTGTAGACAACTTCAGCTGGACTACCAGCAAGGTGGATAAGTGCATGGTAGTATTCCCTTCTTGAGTACACTTTTAGGAGCAGAGCAGGTGCTTTAACAGGCCGGCACTTTTATATATAGATACCTAAATAGGGGGCTGGGTGTTCGGAAGCTTTGAGGACACACAGCTCTGATTGAAATCAGGAGAATTAGTGGCTGCTTAGCACCTGAGTAAGTAATAAGTAATTACCATTGCTCAGGAGCCTAAATATAGGGGTGCGTCATAAAATTCTGACAACAGGAGATTATCTCCCTCTTTTTCACTTGAAGTTGCATTTTTAAAAGTATTTTAAACAAACATCCAAGTGATTACTGCCAGTATGTATATAGGTGTTTGTTTTTTTTTTTTTACCGTCATGCATTTCTCGAAAGGCCAAAAGTTGGTCTCGGTCCTCGGAAGCAACACCTCACATTTTGCCGATGTAAAATACGGGTAGCACCTTGAAGGTGGTGCATGGCCTGTGTTGAAGTGTTGGGGCCTTTACAGTAAACAGGTAACTATGTCTGTTTCTAGTATATGTTCAGTTTTATGTGGTGTAACATTCAACTTAATGGGACAGTGTGCTACCACTGTAATGGTGGTTTGTTTTAGTAGCTGTAACAAGTATTTTCTACCATAAAAACATGAAGACATGTTTTGCAATTGAAATAGTGGCAACTGGGAATCTTGTTCTTTATTAAACAAACAGAAACCCTAAAGAAACAAGCATATGAGGTAAAGTGACCTAATGCAAAAACAAACAAGCAAGCAAAACAAAACAAAAATCACACTTCTCAAAATGAAACGTGTTAGTTATGTGCATAAAATATCTGAAAATGTTTAGGGTCAAATAATGAGCTTTGCTATATAAGAATTGTATGCAAATTTCACAGTCTTGGAGGTGCGTTGTTTTTTTCTCTTGCCTGAGTAGTTTAGAAACGTCAGAATGCTGGTTAAGGCCAGATAATATAAAGATATTTATTAAAATAAATTTGATGTGAAGAACAATATGGGATGAACCGTTCCTGTCTGCAGAGGACTTCAGAAGTAGTAACTTTCCTCTCGTTACATTCTCAACTTATAATGAGAAAGAAGACAGGTATGAGGCATATTCTAGGCTGCTTAAGTATCAACAATTAATTTCAAGCCACAGAAACTGAAATGAAATCGCAGATGTGCATTTAAAGTTTCGATTAGCACCTTTTTTGCTAGTAACAGCAGCCTTTTACAGCAGATCACAATATAGCTAGCTTGCATTGTTGGCCGACCTAAAAAAAAAAAAAAAGCCTAGGGTTAATTGTACAGCGTTACAGGTATTGCTAAATTACTTTAGTTAAAATTGCTAATTAGTACTCTTTCTAATTATTTCACATTTTTTCATAAGAATCTTAGTTATGAATCTAGCTGATGTAGTATTAAAAAACAAAAAGTAGGGCCCTGCCAAAAGGGCATGCAACCTGTAATGAAAAGAGGCCATTTTAATAGTTAATTTATTTCTTCAACCCAAGTCAGTCAATGAGTAATGTGGGCATTTACGTACTTATACCAGAATCTAACTTTGCATCTTCATGGGTTTATGCTTAAATTAGGGAAAAACACAAAAACGTAAAGACAGTTTGTAGTATATCGGCAAGCTACTGCTTCAACAGACTTTCATAGTTAAAAATAAGCTAAAGAAAAGGAATGCAATTTGGCTCTTGCAGGAGGAACACCTCATCCAACTGACAGATTTTTGTTACTTTTTCGCAATTGCTGTTTAGAACAGGTTTCTCTCATGATTGGTTTCACAGTTTTTGAACCTGATAGTTTCAAAGCCTATTCTAGGCTGGTCTGCTTCCTGTGAAGAGTAATGTTGAGTGAGATATGACTAGATGCCACATCACACTGGTAAGAAATCAATTGTGAAGTGTTTTGGTCCTGCAGATTGTGCTTCATGTACTAGGTTGTATATTCCTTTGGGGGGGGGAGGGGGTGCAGCTGATGGTGATATGGGGACGTTTTAGTGGGGAGAAAGGCATTTATGCCAGCTTTCCCACATGTTTTGTCTTTTCAGGGCATCCTTATCAGTGGTAGATGTGATTGAGGCCGATAGCAACAAGGTAGCTTAAAGAAACCATGAGCATTTGCAGAGTGCAAGTTGTCAACCCTAAGTTGAGAGGTGGCCTTTCCAAAAGAGGAAGCTGCTTCTGCAAGTGTTAGTAAATTGCTACGAATTGTCACCACAATGAACCTTTAAAAACAAAAACAAACAAACAAAAAAGACCCTAACAAATGGAAGTAAAAACAAAAACCCTCAACAACCCTCACCAAACTGAATTCAAGCAGGTGACAGACTTGTTACTGAGCACTGGAGGTTGTCTTAGGACCTTACAATTTGAATTGATCCTCAGTTGTCAACTTGTTGTGTGTGGGAGGTAAAGTGAACTTTTCATGAAAAACATTGTTATAGGAACAGTTGCTATTCGTGGCTAATCTGGTATGTT
Source organism: Aythya ferina (assembly GCF_964211825.1). Taxonomy (NCBI): domain Eukaryota; kingdom Metazoa; phylum Chordata; class Aves; order Anseriformes; family Anatidae; genus Aythya; species Aythya ferina. The sequence goes on from NC_140296.1 coordinate 76,334,248, forward strand.
TTTTGTCTATGTTTGGGGGGGGAAGGGAAATGACATGTTTCTAGTCTTCCAGATCAAAGAATTACCTCTTCTATTTTCTTATTTTTTTCCAAGTAACACATCTTTAGATCACATCCTATTGTTTGGCTGCTGGGAAGATATATTTAAATTTTCAGTAAATGCAGTTTTCTTATTTTACAAAACTGTAATTTTGCCATTACAATTTCAAGCATTTTAATTAAAATGCTGATGATAAAAATAGTATTTATATTAAGGAGTTGGTTTAGCCTGCTAATACAAGGTCAAAACTAGGCCAAGATTTTGATATTCTTCATTATGCTTATATAGGCACGTGTATACCTTTCTTCCAGTTGTTCTGTAACAGGTTGCAGACCATTTCAGGTGCTGTATGATAGCTGGTACTGTACAGGTTGACACTGCTCTAAAAAGGGGCTGTGTTGAGAGCCAAGAGCTGATCTTTCTACCAGTTACAAAAATGGCTCTTCCCTCCTTGAATGTACCTCAATTTAGAATTAAACTTAAAGCCCTTTCCTCCCTGCTATCTAGCTTTCCATATTATAAGCATTAAAACCGAAGTGCTGTTAGCTTTTGCTTTGATGAATATGTTTTAAGCTGAATATTCAAGTGCCTCACTTGAGAGAGAGACTTCCTTTCTAAATGTATTTATATTCTTAAAGAATACTTCTGTGAAATGTCTGTCTGTATTATAGGCCAGACATTTCCTTCATATAGCATATGGCCATAGGTATTAAATATTTATGCCTGTGCTTAATTGCATGCACAGTCATTTCAGTGAAGGGAACAGTTGTACTCACATGCAGGAAGTTTGGTGTGTGTGTGTATGTTTAGGACTTGGGCATTAATTGCTAGTTTATAAAAATTTACTGTCTGGAGTATAAATGTTTTAAAATACGTCTTAAAGATTAAAAAATAAAATCCAGTTATTAAAAGCTTTCAACGTATAGAGAAAAACTGGTTGGTAGGCCTTCTGGTTAGTCCTCGTGATCCGTGTTTTATCTGCTGTGCAGGTACCTTAGATCTCCTTTCAGTGAAGCCTGGGTAGAGATTTCTGCCCGCTGTCTGCAGCGCCCCTGAGAACAAATGAGTCTGGGAGGCTTCTGTGTAAATAAAATGGCATCTAATAATGAGAAAGTTAGCATCTCTGTTAATTGCCTGGGAGAAATACCTAGTTAGACTTGTGCTTTGAAGGTTTTTTCCAAGTAATCTCCATATCTAGCAGTCTGAATTTTATATCCACTGGCAATGCAGACTCACTCTGCAAGTAAAAGCAAAAAATGTGTATTCTAAGCATTGTCTAGTCACAGTTGGTTTCTCCTGCTTTCGTCCTTAGCAAAATTAATGCTCCCCTTCTGAGATGAAGGTGGCGTGTCACCAAAGGAATGAGATAAATTATAGTGGTATTCAAGGAATAAAATGGGAAGACAAGGTGTAGATCACAGATGAAAGTTCAGTTAGATGAAGGAACCACTTGTAAAGATGCAGTCTAGCTCATAATGTAGGAAGAAGGGAACTCAGTCCACAGACAGCACCTAGATAGAGTTGATGAGCGATTTGTAAGTATTTGTAAGGGGTGCTTGTTACCACATTTCCTCACACAGCTGTTTTTAGAGGCTTTCTGTCCAAGGTACGTACCAGACTTGGTTTACCAGCCTGCGTTTGGAAGCAGTGCTGGTCCTTTTGCTGACCTTTTTCCTATTGTGAGGTGCATGTGATGCTTGCCCTGTTTTCCAGACTGTTTCTGTTGGACAGTGCCTTGCGCGTTAGCATGCCTGTGCCCGGCTGCAGCCCGCCCGCCCTCTGTGAGCTGCGTTGGCGAGCTGCTCGGCCTTGCAGGCTGCTTCCTGGTGTCTGCCTTGGGAACACGTGCGCTTGGTGGTAGCCACAGGTCTCCTCTGGCTTAGGCGAAGCACCTGGTGGGACCTCGATACGCTCTGGTGGAGCCTTGGTGCCTCTTCCAGGTGGAAGAGCATGGACAACCATGTTTTCTGTAGAGGAGTTTCCTGTGGTAAAAGGGATCCGTCTGACTCTGGGGAGGCCAGCGAGGTGTCCAGCAGCGGGTTGGGTGGCATGGCCCCGTGGTGGCTGGGACACCATGGCCAGGCAGCCCGCTGTACTGCGGGCAGGGGGTGGCAGGGGCTGTGCCCCGGGGTGCCTGCGCCACGGCCTGCGTTTGATGCAATTAGCTTTTATCGACTAGGATGGCCTTAATAGGTTTCACTTATGTACCTTGGCTTTATTGCAGTCTAGCCCTCTAAATACCCAGGAGGCTCCTAAAATAACAAAGATACTATTAATTAGAAGTTAAATGGCATGTGAGCTTTAGAACAATGCTTTCTTTTCATTTTCTCATCTTACTATGAGTGTTCGTATTGAAAGCTATACCTTCAGTCTTGGCGTCGTGCAACAGCTAAACTGTTCTGACAAGTGATACCTGAGGTTACTATAAAAAAAAAAAAAAAGAAAAAAAGAAATCTATGTAATTCTTTTTTCTTCTCTTCCTCTTTTATTTATTTTGCATATCTGAGACACTGTTGTCACAGTCGGCTTCATTGCAGTCCTCTAAGGCCACTGTTTTTCTCATCCAGTCTGTTGGCTGTTCTACCCAATAGCAAGGAGTAGTTTTTACATAGCAAAAATAACATGCAACGTGTTTTCAAATCCATAAAAGCACACGTAAGAATTGGGACTAATTTAACTTCTCACACTATTTTGCCTCATTTGTTTGAACAGATTTCGCATTGACGGTATCACTTAAAATGGGGGGGAAAGGAAGAGAAGAAAAACTAGCTATAGCTGAATAAAAGATGTTGTAGCTAAAAGCCTTAATAGAATGCATTTCTGTAATTTGCTTTATCAGAAACAAAAGAATAAAAACAGTTTAGTCCAATGTACATTGGACTACAAGCTAGACTCTTCTGTTGCAAGATGAAAATTTGTCTGGGTTATTGTACTTTCAAAAATACTTTTGTTTTCTGCTAATGAGTGCATGCCAGATGAGTTACCATTCTGGTCCAAATCTGAATTGAAGTTGGCACAACATAAAGGAAATCTCAAGACAGCTCAATTTTGTAGTCCAGAGCTTCATTTACTGTATGTTTTCTTTGTTCAAGATTACAATAGATCAGGGAACAGGCGATTTTGGGTTACCAGCATGATGTGGTGTTCAGTTCAAATAATTCATATTTTTAGGGATTCTTCCTACTTAAGCGTTGATTAAAATCAGTATTAGTGCCTTTACAAATAAAAACCAATTGACTATTTAAAATGGAGTTGTTCAGAGTGGAAAGCTAGCACAGACTTGTTTCTTGCCTGTGGGTTTGAGTGTAGTATTTCCATAAAACCTGTGCACAACCAGCAGTGGAAACTGAACAATCTAAGATAAAGTCTGGAGGCCAATGACCACTACTTACCATCAGTGAGGAACTACAAATAAAGCACAGTGCTTTTTCCTCATGGGATGGTCTGGTTGGCTCTGGTGGTATAAAATTTTAAGTTGCTAGGTGTTTTGCTCGGCTGACAATTAGAGCCATTTTACTGGATCTTAATTTGAACTGCCTGACTGTAAGAGTGTGAAAAGGCTGAGAGGAAAAAGAAACCGAAATCATCAATCTGTGTGCGCTGAGCATATCATATCGAGGGCTACAGCCAGAGCTGACTTCAGGCTGATTTCAACACTTAGCAGTAGAAGCCAGGGTTTGTGTGGTAAAAGCTAGATGTGGGGCTGGTCCAGAAACTTGCCTTGGGCAATGCTCGTGAGCATGGGGACTGCTCGTGAGTTGGTGTGTGTGGCATATCTTCATGGTCCTGAGATTTTCCTAGGAGGCAGTGCTTGAGTGGTTTGCATTGTCCATCCCTATGTCTGTTAAGCTGTGTCAGCCATCACTGACGTTGTTAATGCTCTCAGAGATGCAGAATTCCTACAGGTTTTGTGAAAATCAGTGGATGAGGAGATGGAGACCAAAGCAGTGCCACGCCCCCCAGCATAGGAAGAACACAGCTCATTCTCTTAGGCAGCAACCAACTTGGCGACTGAGTATGTGCGTGGCCAGACAGAGCATGGCATAATCATATGGGTTAGAGCAGAAGGTTGTGAGGCAGAAGTGGGATATGAAAGTGTAAAAAAGCAACCAACCAAAAAAGCAGATTTCATTACTTCAGTTCATAAAACAACATATTTATTCGTTATGTGGGCTGCAGTCTGTATAAACTTGATTCAAATGCTGTTGCAAGTGCCTGTTTGCAGAAGGGGTATGAACTTACTCTTTCTGAAGTATGCTTTTTTGACTACAGTTGTGAAACGTGGATTAAAAAAAAAAGTTATAAATCCATCAGTGAACTGACTATTTTAAGCCTTTCTACTCATGTTTCCAGAGATTAGATTTTTACAAACGAGATATTTTTAGATGGATGAGATGAGCATGTACCACATGCTAGAGTAAGAAACAGCTTTTTAAGTTGTAAGTTTAAAGCCTTCTGTTTACAATATGATGTTTTGAAATCTAATGGTGTACAGTGTTTGTCGTGTAGTGTATCATTACAGAAATATAACGCTTTTCCAAATATGTGCAGAATAATTCATTTCTGTGTTGGTTTGAAGAATCGTCACATAAATTTTCTGTTTGTCAATTAACCAGAAAACTTATAATGATAATTAACACTTCTTACATAGTTAATTTCTGTAACTGTTGCATTAAGACTTTGTTACTAAGCTATGTACAGGAACCTGTATAAATTCCTTTGAAATACTCATGTGTGATACGCAATACGCAAAGACTTAATGGTGTGTAGACCGTGGCTTCATCCTAAGCCACAGGAGGACTGTGGATTTGCTTTGTTTTTATTTTGTTCTGTACAGTGGCGCAGCTGGCATTTCCTGATTCGTCCTGTATATAACAAAATGCCCACCTCCATCAGTACTTGCTATATGATTCTCATCCAGGTTGGTCCTTTAGCTGTGGACCTCCTGTTAATTTTGTTACTAGACCTGTAGAGCTTCGTATCTCCATAGATCAGGCCGAATGTATGTCCTTTAACCATGCGAATCGTAGAAGAAAAAAATACTCAGGTGTTCCTTTAGACTGGGACCTAATAGAAAGTGTGCTTGTAGCGTGGGGATGTGGCAGCTCAGGTATTTTTGAAACATCCACGCTTGGCAGTAAAGTGAAGAAGTTTGTTACAGCTTCCACTTGGTGTCTGTTTTTCCAGGCATAAGAAGCTTTATGGACCAGTGATGTGTGCGTGTGATATCCCTGCATCACTTGCGCAGATGGACTTTTTTGTTAGAGGTGCTAAGGTGTTTGTCTGTGTGTTTTTTTTTTTTTTTTTTTTTTTTTTCTGGTTTTATTTAGTCTGTGTAAATCTTGGTCCGTTTACCTGCCCGCTTGCCGTAAGCCAGCTGGTATGAAGTGGTTTAAACAGTGTTACGTTTGGATTATGAAACATTTCTTTAGTAATTAGGTGCTTATTATTAGCTGCGATTACAGCAAATGTAATAGGCATAAATATATGAGTCTCCATACGACTCTAGAACAGGGAAAACTGGCTTATGAAATGACAATATAATGGCCTATTGAGCAGCAATTTTTGCTCCATTGCAAGCATAACAAACAGTGCATACTGAAAGTGTGCAAGTCTTTCTGCAAAAAAAAAAAAAAAAAAAAATCCAAACTTTTATTTTTGAGACAAGGTTATAATGGTGACTGGAAGAGAGCCCAAGAGAAAAATCAGTTGTGTGGTGTTAAGTTCATCTATGATGATGATTTTTCTTGGACTGCCACATCCAACATAGGTCTTGCTTTTGCTTCCTTACCATGTTCAGATTTAATTATCTATATTGGGAATAAAATCCCTTAAAACAGGAAAAAAACATTTGCATTACTTTCCACCCGTTTTGAAATGCTTTACCCGCTGCAAGTCACTTTCCCTCTTGCTGCAAAGAAAAAGCAGTGATGAAATGGTGCTTTTAGTGACCATACCAAGTAGTTGGATGGGGTGTGATCCACGGATGGAATGGTTAAAACTTAAAAGCCTCCCTTCACCTGCTTTTGCTCTCTATCCATTTCTCTGAGGAATTATTAACAGGTGCCGAAGGCACAAGTGCTGCATGGCCCTGAACTCTGAATGTACAAAGAAAAGATCAAACATACCTTGGAAAAAAAAAAAAGTGTGTGTGGGGAACCACTGGAGTTGGAGTTCATTGTGACTACGGAATAGTCTGACAATACTTAACCGTGTTTGAAGTGAGAGTGAAATACAACTGTTAACAATCACAACTGTTGTTTTCCAATCTGTTTTTCACCTCCTACCAAAGGGAGGGCACTAGCAGATCTAGGAGGGACCAGGGAACTATTTTAATCAAACGTTAAAAACTTGAGACAGGTATGACTGGGGGTGCTGCACTCTGAGCGAGATACAGATACTCTTCAAAAATAAGTAAGACTATTTTCCCCTCCCTTTCTTCCTTACATTAGTATTTATCACATCCTGCACATCATGTTTGTAAGGCTGAAGATTTTGGAAAGATAACATTTCCTTTCTCCTCATATCAAGATCTCAATCCCATCTGCGCTGACATTTTAGTTTTTATAAGGGAGAATGCATTATGTAAAGTTTCCATTAGCCTGCGAAATATTAAATTAAGTGTTGAAAACATGAGTTGTTTTTGGTGAGTTAAGCTGAGAAAGCCACTGAGAGGATTTTTCCTCATCAGAAAGAGACAGTGTTTTTTAGGCTAAGTGGAGAACTGAGCTTCCCTGACGCTTGCTTTCCTTCCCCTTTCCTTACCTTTGTTCAGAGAATGAAATGCACTGAACAGAGGCCAAGTTCTTAGTAACACAAGTGAAAGCATAACTATAATTTGTAGTTGGGAATACTGTGAGTAGCATATGTGGCCGTACATTCCTTTGGCAAGATGTTATTCACATTCTCCTTGAACGTATAATTATGTATCATTGCTTAATAAGGAGAGAACTTCTTTGTCAAACATTTCTCTGTAGTATTAAGCTTTCGAGCTGTATATTGTAATGCTATGTTTTGGAAGGTATCAGAAAATTCAACTGCTTCTTTTTTTCTGATTGGAGATAACATTGCTGCAGCATTATCTGTAGTCTAAAATAGGTAAAAGTGTAATAAGCTGTAGTGTATTTGTGCATAATAAGTGCAGGAATATAAATGAAATCTGTCTTGACATGCACTCATGGTAACATTTTTCCTGCTTGTTTACAAAATGAAGGAATATCTGTCTCTGGTAGAAAATTCTGTGTTTAAAGCAGTCTCCCACTATCCTTTGAAGTGTTAAATCCTCCTAGGTTTCATTTTTTTTGGCACAAGAGTAGTGGATGTTTAAGAAGCCAACAACATTAGCTTGCACAGGAGCATTCCTGTCTTATTTTTGTTTCTAGGTCTGTTTCCTGTGTTGGGGGAAGGGGAGTGAGAGCACAGCTGCTCCCAAAGTTCAAGATGAAGCTGCTTCTTTGCTGTGTGTTATAAGCCTTAGTCACAGTTTTCTTACTGGAAGTCTTTAAATGAGCTTTAGTCTGATCTTCAATTGCTCCTTTATAGGCATGAAGTCTCCCTCCTTCTCCCCTCTCTTCCCTCACCCCTCATCTCAGTCCCCAGCAGCTAAACCCTCTCGCTAATAAAACAAACCTCCTGATTATCTGCAAAGCAAATATCCAGGAGAACCCTCAGAAGCAGAGCATTTCAACATGCGTGTTTCTGAGATCCCTCTGGGTAGTTGGCTCAGCGTCAGCTTGACAGAGTGATCGATCAATATTTGGTCTGAGATTTTTTTTCTTTCATCTTCTTTAAAAATTGCGATGCTTGCCAGCACAATAGATTGACCAGCTTTGGGATCCAAAGTAACCAGTTTGAACCTTTTTCTCTCAGATAAGCTGAATGTCATAAAGAAGGGGAGATTATTTTTCTGCCTGGTTATTTATGGTACTGTAATTCAGATTGAAAAGTCTCTGCCTGTTCCTCTCTCACACCTCCTTATAAATATCTTAAACAAAGTTGTCAGTCTAAATTTTGGCACACATGTTCCCCAATCAGAAACGTTTCTAGTTTTTCAAAGTTATACGAACAAATGAAAACAGTCCCTTCTGCTTGCCAATGTAACATTTTTATTGGCCTGTGTTGCAATCAGGTAGAAAAGGAATAGGCCAAGCCTGCAGCAGGAAGAATGTGGGTGTTGCACCATCTTCTTTTGTGCACTGGTAGGACTTTCTGATGAGGTGCCTTTGCTCATACAGAATAAAATGTTTGGGTCAGAAGGGGAAGCACGTACTGTTGGTTGTGTGCATTTCCTACCTGAGAGCACGTTGAATGTTGGTATAAGAAGGGTATGTTTTGTTTGAAATGTAGAATAATGGAAATTAAAACTGTTGCTACCTCTCCAGAGGCATGTCCAATGGATATGTAGATGGACACTGAGTTTTCAGCTTAGTTATTTTAAAACCTGCAGGTAGTTTCACCCCAGAAAAGCTGACAAAGAAGTTAATGTTAGGCTCTAATGTTGATGTTAAAAAAAAAAAAAAAAAAGTGTTAGAATACCAGGAAGGTAGTAGAAAGCTGGGTGAGAGCCAGTGCTGTAGATCTGGTAAATGAGGTGGTTGTAAGCCAAGATACTGGTCCAGGTGAAATAATCAAATAGTGGGTTATTACTGGATTTCATTAGGGAAGGACAGAGGAGAGTCACAGGACATAACTAGTGCTTATCATCACAAATCTGTTAATCTAAGTCTTGCTAAACTACTGGTACCATAATTGTGTTTTGGAGGTGCTTATAGCTGGGTTTGTTTATAATGAAGTAGTGTGAAAACACGTTTAGGTTTCTATAAGGGTGCTGCTCACCCTTGTGATGAAGAAACAAGAATGATACGAGGTGCGATGGACACTCGGTAAATGAACTAGCACAGAAGGTGATGCCATTTACAGTTGCGTCTGAGGCCTGTGTGTACCTGTGAGTCCCACTCCTCCACGCTTCAGCTCTTTCTGTCTGTGCCCTTGTAAACCTTGTTACCACTCACAAAGTTTATATTGAGAGGTCTAAGGCTGGATTGTTTTGTCTAGTTCTGGGGTCTGTAGGTAAAGAAGAAAATAGGTAAAGGCTCAAAGAAGAGTCAAAGGAGTGATTAAAGGGCTGGAAACAAGTCTTAGGTGAAAACATTGACGTTGAGGTATTGAGCTTAACAAAAAGCTAAAAGGTATTTTCTGCAAGCCTTCGTAATATCTAAATCTCTGAACTTCTGATGTTTAATTACATAACTTATATTAAATAAATTAAATAACTGGGAGAATAATGGAGTCCCTCTATTCTGTTTCCAGTTCTGCCATGTCCTGACAGCTTTAAAAGCACTACAGATATTATATACAATCAGGGCTTAAGACTGTTCTGTTAACTTTTAAAAATGCACCCTCTTATTTGTAATGAAAATAGTATATCAACCAGTGTATATATATATAAATATATTTATTTCTGTAGAATTTCTGTGGAAATTAAAAGTTTTTTATTAAACGCCGTATGCTGATGTTGGAGAAAAGTTTTTTATTGTATTTTCTTACAATTAAAATATATATTAAAGAAGAAGTAACACAACACCTAAATTATCAACTATGTTGTAGATTTTGCATAAGTATTCATTATGCGCTGACTTTTCCTATTTAAGAAGTAGGAGGCAAATAATGAACTAAATAATTAATGCAGTACACAATACAGTATTTTCAAGCAAAGTGCTTATGGTTACATAAAGCCGGAAAAATACAACTAAAACCCAGAAATGCGGAGGGGAGTGGGGGAAGGACTAGAACCAATGGGATTAGACTTGTAAACTTTCAGATCTTATTTTCATGTAAGCAATTTTCATATTGGTACATATATATATATATATTTATCTAAACAGAGCTTGCCTAATCATTCCCCATTTGAATTTTCTCAAGCATGTCTGAGTACTTGCTATCCTATGTCAAAACCAATTATTTTTCAGGTATAAACTTGTCAGCAGATGTTCCAAGGATCCAGTCTGCTTCCACCCTCATGATATGATGGGGTGTGGTGCTTCAAAACTTGGCTACTCTGTACCTGGGAAGAGTGAATCAACCTTAATTAGGTCAGTCTTTTAATGCCAAAACCCTCAAGACTTCCACTGTCCCAACAGATGCATGACAAGAAATTAAACCCACCGGCCCCAGTGCTGTGTGCATGTACGTGAACTCTGGGAACTTCAGTGTTAGGGGAGTTGTAGGCCCGAAATTGTTTATGGTACTAACAGATAGCAAAGGGCCTGCCTTTGGCCTCTTCTCAACTCTCAACAACTGAGCAAAAATGTTCCAAGCAACTTCTGAGTGGTAATAGTCTTTCAAATTACAAGAATATTGAGAACATGTGTTTTTTGAAAGTATTAGGCAGATAATCCAGTTCAGTGCTGAAGTTTCTGGGCTCAGCCCTGCAGTCTGACATAGAAGTTGTGGCTTATTAAACCTGAGCTCATTTGGTTACTGTGTCAGAATTATGGCATTGCTCGGAGCCTTTTTAACTTGTTCCAGGTGAAACAAGGCTCCCTCTTCTAGCTGGTGTTACTTTAAAAAGCGGTCCCAAGTTATGAAGGTTACAACAGTCTTGTTGACTGATGTGATCAACAGGGAGAATGATTTCTCACTCATGTATAGCTGGTGGGTGGCTGGGTACACTGGAGTTCTTTAGGACTTGCCTGAATTTTGTTCTAAATGTTGTGTCTGTACGGTCAATGTTCATTACTCTTGCAGATAAGAGGTGGAACATGCAAATGCGTTTATAGCAGTGGTTGCGTAAGTCTGTTCTAAAACGCTATATTCTGTTGCCTAATGCTTCTGAATTAATGTGTTTTCTTCACTCAAGAGTACATTATTTCACCTGAACAATATGAGCAAAAATCCCAGGCTTTGGAATAGAGTGATACCAGGGAGGTTCCGTATAGTTTGTGTGAGTACTTGAAAGGGATGGGGGGGGAACCTAGAAAGGAATCTTGTTTACAATCATCCCCTCCCCCCTTCCTTTTCTAGTGTTTTAAGACCACAGCAGAATTTTGGGTGTAAATGATTCACTTGACATGGCATGTGAGAAAACTTGTTTTTAAAATACATACAGATAGATTTTAATGTTGACTGTTTTGCTTTGCTCCTACTTGTGTTCAGCACCAGCCTGTCTGTTTGAGCCAGCATCCTTTTGTGAGATGTGTGCCTGGGGGAAGGGAGGGTGACGTGCCTTCTGAACTCTGCTGTGATTTACAGCAGTATATGAAGAAAATGGCAGGGCCCGATGATACTGCATCATACATCGTCATCGTTGTCTTTGCTCTGGGTATACTTCCTCTTCCATTATTCTTCCTACTGTTTTCTAGGTCAAAATTTAGGTGTTTGTCTGATTTTGCCCCTGTCAGCTGGCTATCCCTGTAGATGAAATGAATCCTACATTAACTGCATTCTTTTCTTGAAGAGCTCTGTCCTAAATTTCAAGGTGCTTGGAAATGGAATCATGGAAACACAGTGTTATCCAGTGAATTGCTTCACATCCTTACTTTTTTGGATGAGCAGGGATGGGGCCAGGGACAGTAATGTCTTCCACCTAGCCTTCATTTTAAAACTTTTTTTTTTTTAAACCAAATTCATTCAGACACTGACCACAGGGAATGTTAACATTTTCTTTTGTTTTCTTTTATTATCACAAATTGAAATGAAAAGATGTTAATTTCAAATTCAACACTAAAAATAAGACCAAAAAAGCCTCATTTTCATGCAAGTTATCAGTCCCAATTATCAAGTTGATTGCTTTGCTTGGACCATTTCTACAACATTAAGCATGTATGATACTTGTTTAAAGTAAATTATTAAAAATACAGTATGCTCTAATATTTATATTTTATCCTAATTTGCATTGTATCTTTAATTATATTTGTATTTCTTCCACCAACTTTCCACAGAATATGTTCTTCCTTGGTGTGTTACAAAAATATTTATTTTCCTTTGTATTGATGGGAAATGCTCTTCTGTGAAAAATCCTAACCAGATGTACTTAGAATTGTTGTACCAGCAAAATGATTTCTCATTCTGTGGGCATTGAGTAACTACTTGGTGTTCATACCAAAAAAGAAAATAAAATATTCTTGGCAAGCAGAAGGTACCACGCCCTATCCATCATTATACCTTCTCCTAAAATCGATCTGCTTTCATTATGGCTTGAGATGCCATGGAGCTTCTCAGTATGTTTTCAAGTGCCATGTATAAGTGTTCACGACGAAATAAAGCTGTTTTGTGATTTCCATGTCTCCTGCATTTTAAAATGCACTACAGAGAAAAATAGATTGTTTTGTATTATATATGCTTAGCTTTCACACAGCTGTGGATGTTATTGCTGTAGGCAGCACTTAAAAAAGAAATCTGACTTCAAATTTTGTTTGTCTAGTCTCATCCACACTATTATCTATGCCCAGTGCATTGAACAGTGAACTGAACTACTTCTGGAAGAGGCTTTAAGCCATTCATCTCTGCTGGCTGCATAGGTGCAATTCACTTGTTGGGAATCACAAGGAAAATTATTCCTGGTTACTCACAAATTTGTCTGCTTTTTCTAACAGGCGGTCCTCTTACAGCACAGAGCTAATGTAGCAAGAGAACTTATTAAAAAATAACATAATGTGGCAATGGCAACACATCATAAAGTGCTTGCTACAGTTTTGTCTGTCCCTTTAGTCCAAAATAAAGTCTCTCAAACGTATCCTTACTCCAGAATACATCCATGAGATACAATTGAATGTGAAGTCATACTCTGTAATGCACTGATTGCTTCCTTAGGAAGTCATTTGGCATACCATAAAATCAGTATGATCGTAGTAACATGTAGAATTTTCATAATTGCCCTGCAAAGCTCATTTATAACAGTTTCAAGTTCAGGCCATCAAAGCTGAGCTGTTACAGAAACCTAAAGCTAAAGAACGATGTGTTATGTGTGTATCTTTGCATGGTGGTAATAGTCATAGGATCATGGAATTGGTTTGGGTTGGAAGGGACATTAAAGACCATCTAATTCCACCCCCCTGCCATGGGCAGGGACACCTCCCACCAGCCCAGGTTGCCCAAAGCCCCATCCAGCCTGGCCTTGAACACCTCCAGGGATAGGGCATCCACAGCTTCTCTGGGCAACCTGTGCCAGGGCCTCACCACCCTCAGAGTAAAAGATTTCTTCCAAATACCTAATTTAATCTATATTTTTTTTAGTTTAAAGCCATTGTACCTTGTCCTATCACTTCATTCCCTGACAAAGAGTCCCTCTCCTGCTTTTTTGTAGGCAGTAACAATAATGGTTCAACTGGAGAACTGCACTTCTACCACTACAGCATCCTCTGAGTGCTAAGTGTCACTGATAGAACAGGTTCAAGTGCTCATGAAGAATGTGATCTTTCCGGTCTTGCCATTTAAATATAAAAGGTGACCATATACAGTAGTCTGAAGGTACCTGGGAGATCTTTCTGCAATCTTTTCACAAATGGGTTTTTGCATGAAGATGAACAACCACACCAAGAAAGCAATATGCTTATATCAAGTTGTTTTCAATCCCTGAGTGCAGAAATGAGCTGAGTAAAATGCAAAGTATGCTGAAACATTGTGCGTGGAAATCAGTCATGCCATCTTGGCGAATTACACAGTTTTACTTCTGTGCAGAAGCCAGCAAAATTGCCATGATACGTAAAGCTCCAGGCTCCTAGCAAATTTCAGCCAGCCCCGCAGATGGAGCAAGAAGGGTGAAGGTGCCTTGCTTTGAGCTGTTACATCCCATTTGTCCACTTACTAGAGGAAGAACAGCCAGTCTAAGCTACAAGGGAAAATGGAGTTCTCTCTTTCTCATAGGAAAAATAAGCTTCTTTATTTCTGGTCCTTCTTCCTTTCCCCATCTAATCGTTACCTCCTCAGGCCTGCTTGCAGGTATAGGAGGGGAGGTAGCCTTGGGCCTATGTTGTGCCTCACCTCTGTCTTCCAAATCTGGAAAGAAGTGGTTGACCTTACTTCATCTGTCCTTGGCCTGAAAAACAGGGTTTGGGTAGACTTTGCTATAGCAGGAAGAGCAGACCTTGTTTAAGAAGAAGAAACACATGTGAGTGCAGGTAGTTGCTGATCCAGGGTAGAGGCAAGCATAAGGCTGTCAAAATGGATACCTAATGAGAAGTTTGGGGAATAGCAGCAAATGATGCTGCACTGTTACGTACCCAGGGAGTACAGCTGCAGCAGGAAACAAGATTACTGTACCCTGTAAAATGGCAGCCCTGTAGCTGCCATGTGTATTATACAAGCACAAGAGTTAAAAAAGTCAAAGAATGTTAGGAGAAAACTAAAGCGTATTCTTACCACCCCCCCCCCAAAAAAAAAAAAAAAAAAGGTTAATTTTTAAGTCAGGTGTTTCTGATTTTTGAACAGTTACCATTACAAGCAAAACACTTGGGCTTATGCTTAATGGTGAACACGTCTTACAGTATTTCAACAAATCTGACACCAAGTCTAATTTTTACGTATGGTTTGTTTGCTGCTGATGAGAATTGCATTTCACTGGGGTTTAGATAGAAGAGATACTTGATCTGCTTCGGCAACATCATTCTGTTAACAAACTGCTCCTATCCTTACAGTGATCAGTCAGTTACTTTTCTGATTAAGAAAGGTATGTTTTGTAGTTTGGGTGGGGTTTTCAGCTGTGGACGAATAAAGATAGGTATGACCAAAAAAAAAACCCACAAACAACGGGAAAAAAAAACAGTTAATAATATTTGTGCTTTGATCTTTGAAAATCCAGTCATATTTGGAGACAAAGGCAAAAAAAAAAAAACAAAAACACAACGTAATTTAAAATCTCTAGGCAGCTCAACCAGTGTTGGCTGTTTTAGCCAAATAAATTTAAATTCATACAAGCTGCTGAAATTTATAAAATCTGTCAGTCCAATAGAAAACCCTTTTTTATCCTTATCCATTGGACCAAAACTATGATCATTTGATAAGACAGATCTCTTGTTTCTAGTCCAACTTGATATTACAACGTTTCTGAGCCTTCCCTCCCTCAGCTTCTCCCAGTTAAAACCTTGTCATGAAAGGTAAATAAAGTAACCTTTAGGGAGAAAGCCTGTGTGCCAAACTCTAGGGAAAAAAGAAGTACCAAGGGTCTATATGATGACAATGAAAATCTGCATAATGATGGAAAGGATTTTCACAGCAGTAATAATGCAGCAGTGGTAATTAAGCCACTTAAAAAAAAAGAAAACGTTTGTATGAGGATAAAGTTTTGCAACTGCTGTTGCTGTTCTGCAGTCTTAACAATTGTGCAAAGATGTGTGAAATACTAAACCAAAAACTACCATTGACTTTCTTTTTCAGTAAAATCAGCAAGACTCGCATTCAATCGACTGTACTTGTGAGCACGATTCTGCTGTCTGTGGGCCTAGTACTGCAAATCCGTAATGTGTGCGTGCCTTTGTGCTGGATGAGATCTGTCACGTGTGGAAACGTGCCATAGACCATGCTGGTACAGTGTCTGGTGAAACTTTCACGAAGCCTTTGACATAGCTGTCAAGAAATTCCCAAGCATGTATCTGGAACGGAAGGAACCACAGAGGTGACCTTGGAAATCAGACTTTGTTAGAATATTATGCAACGTATTTTGTAAATCCTACTTAAATGTTTGCAGAAGTAATTCTACAAGTTGAGTTGTATTGCACAGTGCTACCACTATTAAATGCTGAACAACACATTGCATTCACTACTAATAGTGAATGTAAAAGTCATTTAAAATAAAAAATCCTCTGGGCTCTGGAAACCCATACTAGCTTTAGCTTCTTCCTGTAGCTAAAAAACTCAGCAACCTGTTGAATCTGGAGCTGTGTTTCACGAGGGAGGCAAGATCAAGCTTTCCAGCTCCAGTAGAATTGGAGGCAAAGCATGTTTCTTCTGTCTGTAGAGATGATAAGGATCATGTTTTAATAACAAAAACAATAAAAAAAAATAGCAGGATGATTCACATAAACTATTTTCCTGCCTTGGGAGGCCAGTTACCCATGTTAAGGTCTAATTACATGTCACTGAAGTCATCCTTTTAACTCCATTTCCCTTATTTGGATAATTTAGCAACAAGATATCTCAGTGAAAATAGGACAAAACAAACAAATAAACAAAAAAATCTCTCCATGAAAACAGGAATGAAGACACTTTCCAAACACTACACAATAGTCTCAACTATTGTCAGGACTACAAAGGATTTTTTCAATGCTCTTCTTCAATAGGAAGTGCTGTGAGACCAGGCAGTAGCTCCCTAACTGCTAATGCAGTTTTGCTTCAGCACTCTATTCGTTAAGGTTTTCCTTCTGCTCTAGTAGAACAGATTTGCAGGCATGGAGATATAGGTGGACAGTATATTTTTTCCTTGTTACTCTAAAATTTAATGTCTCTCATAGTTAAAACTTTTCATCCAGAAAAAAAAAAAAAAAAGCCTCATCAAATTCCCAGCAGAAAATACAGAAATAGGGAAATTCTCAACTTTGAAGTGAATTCAAGAAAGTTTCTGATACGTTACTAAAATAGTCTAATGATAAACAAATCCCAGAGGAGACCTCCCATAGCGGAAGCCTTCTGACCAAACTCAGCAATTAATTGATCTACATCTAAGATAAAGATGTAATTAATTTTTGATATAATTATATTGTCAAGGGTTATCAAATCAGTACCCAAGGATCTGCATGTGACTTTTTACAACTAAATCAATAGCCCCTGCCCTTTTTTCAGAGATAAAACAGAGAGTGTAATTTAGTCACTAATACTGTTTTATACCAATTAGAAGATTAATCAGAACATTTCTTTTTCTCCAGATAAAATGGTCAGGTCCCTTCCCTTGTAGGTGTTGCACCTCCTTAAAATTTAGCTACTTGTCCCTCACAAATTTGCTCTACATACCTCGTGTAAATGGTGAGGCTGTTGTTGCTGTTGGGGTGAAGGGCTACTTGTCCCCAAGGAGCGACCTGAAAAGCTCACCTACAGCAGAAGAAGCCACCCCAAACCAGGCAGTGGGAAACACTGAGCCACGGAAGGGCTGATCCATGGTCTTGGGCTGAAGGTGCACTGGCCTCTGCAAACCTATCTGCACACGCTTAGGTGTGCTGTGTAAATGTTTTTGGGCTGAAGACACACCTCAGATTAAGTAGTTGGAGTTTGGGTAACCCAGATTGCGTTCCTGGGGCTGAGGGTTAGGTAGCTGTAATCCATTCAAATCCCGTGTTACATGCTGTTGTGGGTCTTGTCTGTCTGTGCATTGGACGGGGGAAGGAAACCTAACGCTGGCTGGCCTGGGGAGGTGAATGGAGCAAACAGCGATAGCGATCACCAAGTCTTCCTTCCGCCAGCCCTGCCCTTCACTGCGCATCACCAGGGGCTGGTAGGCTTTGAGGTGCTTGCACGTTGTAGAAACATGACTGATTACCCTAAAAGGCTGGGAAGTCGAGTGCAAGTGCCTCCCTCCTTTGTCTGGGGCTTCGAGAGAATTGCCATCCTTTCCGGGTCAGGAGGGGAATTACTCGAGTCCGTTCTGCACGTGCTAATCCTCAGCCAGCTCCAAAGCACATAGTGCTTTGGCTTGGCTGTTGGAGAGTGACGAGAGGTGGTGTGTACTCGCTTTGCCACTACTGCACATTACGCCTAACCCCTACCTTAAAGCTGCCATCTCGATGGCTTTAGCATGCAAGTCGTGGAGACAGTGGAGAGCCTGGTTAGAGGACTTACAACAGAAGGGAACACAGCATGCGTGTGGCAGGGGTGGCTTTCAGCTTGCTGGGTTGATCTGCCCCATGCCTCTCCTCACCTCCTCTCTTTGCTTTCGGCTACAGCTGTGGGATCAGGAGGTCCCCTGCCAGCGAGGAACAGCCCAGTAACCAGGGGAGCATTGCGATGGCCCCAGCAGTGGCAGGCCCCAGCTTGTTCAGATGCAGAACGAAAATCATCTGCTTACCAGTCCTTAAACCCCATAGTAGTTTGTGTTTCATCTGTTCCTGGAAATATACTCCATGTTACATTTCCAGTCGTCTCACCCGAGTGAGTTACGGTAGGTGAGGCAGCCTCACTCCATCCTTGCTCCTCTGCCTTCATCTCCATCCTAGGCCGAGGGCTTTCCCCAGGGACTGCAGGGCAGAGGGGTCACCCCCAGCTCCCCGGGGCAGCTCCTCGAACCCCACAGCCGCAGCCGCCCTCCTGCAGAAAGCTACGGGACTGGCAGCGCGGGGCCCCCCAGTTCCCCCCAAGCCTCCCTGCTGGAAGACTGGGCCGCATGTCCAGCACCCCTTGCACATGGTGACGTTTCGGATATTTATTTTTCTGTGGTCTCTAAAGCAAAGTCTACTGTACTTGGTATACTGTGTCAGCTGAATGTTGCCTACTAGGGAAGTTTATTATGTATTTTTTCCAAATGTACTGCGAATACTTGATCTTTGCTTGTTCCTTCTGCCCTTTTTAGTGTGTTAGGGAGAGTGGGAGCATGCAGGCTATGCTTCTACACGGTATTTTTGAGCAGCTCTTCTCTTTCTTGATCTTCAAAGTATGTATTTTTTAGAGCAGAAGGATTTTATTTTTTTTGTGGGCTATTTTAACTGATTAGCCAGTGGTGTTTTCTGTACACACACACACAGATGAATGTGTGGACACATACAGACACGTATATGTAAACAAAGATATGTAAAGACTCTGGACTAAACTCTTTTATAAATTGTGTTCTCATCCTGCTTCACTTTCTAAAAAGTAATTGCATCAAAGGTTTTAACCCAAGTGTATCCATTTTCTGCCTTCTCATCCAACACAACATTGTTCCGAAGTCTAGCCTAATTCTTCACAGAAGTATTCTTGACACTTACAGCACTATTCTGTGTTAGAATCCAGAAAAATGTGCAGCAATCTTAAACCTTTGCCAAGTCACTGTTTATCCATGTCTCTTTATCACCATATTTACAGTGTGGTTCTCTTTTTTAATATAAAATGCCAGCATTTATATTGGGACATATATCTCCAGGTATTTGGAGAAAGTCACGACACAGCTTAAAGAAGGGTTAGGCCTTCAGCTGAGAGTAATGCTTAATGTAATCCTTACCTGCTACAATTACGCTGGAAGTAATTTTTTGCAGCTTATTATACTGAAAATAGTTTGTCAAAAAGAATTGATGATCATCTCTGATAAAGAGAGGAATTTCACCATGTAAAAATCTTAGCATGTTTTGTTTTTTCTTTTGTGACTGATAAATATTGCAATAATCAGAAGTCTGATGCTCCAAACAAAAATTTGAGGAGTGCATTAATTAATGTAATGCATTTGGATTTTTGTATATGCAGTAATGTGTGCAACTGCTTTGCCTCTTAAATACTTGGTAAATACTATTTATGTTCAGTGTCACTTTAAGTCACCGGATCATATTGCAGCTGGCTATGTGCAGGGAACTCCTGAATGGGTCCTCCACCTGAAGGACAGTTGAAGCAGCTGTCCAATATAGAGATACCTGCTTTGGTCTGGCAAATCACACAGATTGCATGGTAGTACTGAGTTTGTACTACCTCGTTGCTTCTGACGAAGTTGTGGTGGTGTAGAATAAGGTAGAAAATGCTGAATGTAAATATTCATTTGTAGTTGTGCCAGGCTTATCACCATGCATTTCTAGCTTTTTCCCTCTTTTTTTGGTATGAATTGATGGTTTTCCCCTTTTGCTGACTAATTTTTACTGTGTCTTTCTCAAATTCCCTTCCTTTCATCTCCTTTGATCATCAGACTATGTTCATCATCGAGAGAAACTGTGTTTCAGATGCTTAATCTTTGACTTCTTCATCCTTAAGCATTAGAGGGTGTTACTGAATGACAAAGTGAGTTAGTAAATGTGATAGCCACTATGTGCTATTCTTGTGATGGCTAAGCATACAGAAAGAAAGACCTCTGAATCTGCGCAATTTATTGGTAACTTGCTTGTCTTGTCAAATTTTGCCCTTCCAGTCACAGAGGAATAGTTTGTTACACTTCACATTTGACAGGGAGTGAAGAGTGGCTGGCGCATGAGCTACTGAAGGCGCCATGCGAGAAGGGGTGGCCAGAGGATGGTTTGTTTCAGGGGTCCTCAGATGAAGGACAGGCACCTTTGGCAGCCGTTAGCAGCAGCAACTTCATCTAAGACTCTCTGGCCTTGTTGCTCTCCCAAAAGGAAAGAAAGAAAGTGCAACAGGCTCACAAATCATTTCATTAATAATAAATGTATATCATATTCCTGGTTTGCTTGGCATGTCTAGTACAGAAAATACTGCCCTTACTTGACAAGGGAGGCGTACCTTATTTTGAGATACAGGAAAGCTATATTGTCATCCCTTGCTAGAAAGTAAGCTTGCGTTCACAGCAAGCACTGCGTTTGCTTATTGCATGTTATATAAAGTCTCCTTTGAACTTGATATGTGTGATATTTCACAGGAACATGGGAATATTGCTATTTTTCAGAATGCACTGTCAGGCAATGCAAATAATATCAGTTCTCAAAATCCCAGGTTATAGGAACATAGTATTTTCTGAAATACGCTATTCTAAAAATGATGATGAAGTGATGACACAAATCAATAAAGCTAGGGGATTTTCTAAGTGGAGACAAGTCTGAAACATCTCTCCTTCAGTCTTCCTGTTGTGCTCTGATGCCAGCTTCTGCTCAAGCTGTAGCTGTAGTGTCAGTTCTAATTCTTCTGAATTTATCTGTCAGATTTATCTCTGTCAGCCATAGTATTTGTGTGCCATCTCATGCTTCAGTTTCTATTGTCTGTACTTAACTGATTTGTTTCCTATCTGCCTAGTCCATCTTTTCATTTTTTTTTGTGAAATGGATTTATCTTGTTTTTATGATTAAATGGAAGGAGTTGCTAAGGAATCAGATCTGGATCCTTTATTGCATTTTAGCATCGTTCCTTGGAAACCTGATTATATCTTGCAAAGCAGAGTAACATCTCAAAGGTAATAAATCCTACGCAGCTTGTTAAATATCCCACTTTTTTTACTTCTAGGTTCTTACTGAAGCAGAATTACATTATTCCAAACTGTGCTGTGTGTGAAGTGTTCTGCTGCTGCTCTCTGCGTGTGCTAGCAACTAAGCAATTGCCATGCTAGGGCAGAATTACTTTGTCTCAAAGGCTGTATGTTCAGAGTATGATTTCATAACTGTCAGCTAAATGACTTTTTACTAATGATATTTAAATATTTATCACCTCTCAAAAAAAACAAACTGTTGTGAAAAAGCAGGGGAAAGACTTCTGTAGACAAGTTCAAAGCCATGTCTATCAACTACATGGCCGATACTTGTTTTTTTTTATTACTCAGTGGGCTATAAAATTCACTTTTGTGTCTGATGCATTGAAAATGTGCAACATAAATGTATATTTTGGTATTGCTGATAATTGGATTGGAGTTTTGCCAGTAACAGCTTGCTTCTGAGAGTTTACGATACAGATCCATTTCCATTCATGAAATAATTTTAATTGGTGTTTCTGACTGAGAGGTGTTCAGAGTATGTACGTGTGTTTTCTGCTTCTGTCCTGGCTTCTGGATACCTTCTAACTTCATTCATGTGGGCAACCTTCATTAATAAAGAGCTCTTTGGATTTGAGGTATTTCACGTTTCTCTGTATTTTTCTCTGGGGAAATTCTTGTTGCTGCTGACAGTGAGACACCAAAATGGAAACAGTGTGGAGAGCTCATAATACCAGGTGCCTTTGGACACAACGCATTTTCAGTCATCTCTAGATGAAAATCTTGAAAATAAAAGTGTTTTTTTTTTTTTATTAAAAAATCCCCCATGAGTTTCAGATTTTGATTTCTTATGATTGATAATGATGTAAATGAATAATCAGTTCAGGAAAGTAAATATATGATGTGGTTGCCTCTGACAGCAGAACTTGAACTTGGTGACCGAAAAGGAACCAGGGAGAGTATTTCTTCAGCAAATCAAGTGTATTTCAGTAACACTTACACCAAAATCAGGATTGTGATGGGGGGCTAAAAGTGCTGGGCAGCAAGACCGATTCTTGCTGGCAAGGAAATCCAGAGGATTAACTAAGATGGCTTAGAAGTAAGACACAAAAAAGATGTGTATTCAGGTAGAAAACAGAACTGAAAATAGAAGCGAGTAGATCATGCGAGCACTGACTGCGAGGGAAAGAAATTCCTGCAGTAGGTAGGTGGATCCAGGAGTGTTTCCCAGCCTGGAGGTGGCACCGGGGTCATCTACCAGCTGCCTCCTGACCCGAATGCGAGGGGAACCAAACCTGCCCCAGCTCTTTCACCTCGGCTTCCACAGCAGGGAGGCTGGTGAGTGTGCTGGGGCTTTCGGGAGCGTGGTTGGCCCCTGGTGTCAGCGCCATGGCAAGAGCCGACCTTCTGCTGCTCGCTGGCAGGGGGTCTGGCAGCTCTTAGCCCTGCCCCAGGCGGTGGGCAGCGCGCTGCTGCTGTGGGCCCTGAGGCTTGGGGCTGCCGGCGGTGAGAGCCAGCGTGAGCAGAACGTCCCCGGACCAGCAAGTGCTATCAAAGTGAAATTCGGAGAAGTACAAAGAAGCAATGAAATGAAGAATTATTTCTGTTCTGCTGAGGGATCTAAGATAGGCTGCCCTCTGTATACAAGCAAGCTTCCAGCAGTTACTGAAAACAGACTTGACAGCAGCATTTTTTACAACTCTGTCAGAACTTCCAAGGGTAATGTAGTGAAACTGGAGTTTAAAACTGGCAGGCGTCCTATTTCTTCACTTGTTGAGCTTCCTAAAAAGAAATGTGGCATTTTTTTTTTTAATTTTTAAATACTTATTACCTTTATTTTTAATGTAAATTTCCGTGTTTTCAATACAGATCTTCAAACAAATAGTAGTCCCTAATAAGCAGCATTCTTTAAGTATTTTTTTGTGTCTTATTTCCTCTTTAAAGTAAGTGTGGTTTGCCTAAGCTTCTTCCCTGCAGTTGATGTCTGCTTGGATAGGGGAGCAGATGCACTTCACGGAGAGGCAGGACTTCAGTCAGCAAACTCCTGTGGTGCAGTTTCCTTAGGAATCGTAACTCACAGCATGCTAAGGTTTACTCTAATTTATACACCTAGGACACGTTTCTTAGCTAGTGCAACGCAGTGAAAGGTTCGTGGTGCGGGAGATCTCTGCCCTGGCTTCCACATACCCCTGTCTACTGCTGGTGAATGGCCAGGCTGGGAAGGAGAAGGATTGCTTTGCCAATTCTGTGTGGGATGAGTGGTCCTGGGCTTCAGCACGGCTGTCTCACAGCTCGGAGAGGTTTCAGCTGCCTCCTTGCTGTAGGAATCTGCCCGGTACCTGTTACAGGAACTGCGTGCTGGGATCAGGTCATGTTCTTGTTCTGCCCTGGAGGGCTGGCAACTTCGGTATCCCTGCTTCATGGCAGCATACCGTGTGTATACTGAGGGCTGCCACCATTCCGGAACGGTGTGCTGCTGGGCCATCAAGAGTTGCCAGTTAGAGAAGATGCATGGAGAACCTCATGTGCATATCGTAATTTCCAAGATTCCCTGACCTCTTGGCATATAATTCATTACCCAAACAACTGAGAACCCACACTTAAAGTGGGATATAATATTATACTACTTCATCAAGGCTTACATGAAGCAAAGAGGAAACAAAGGATTAAGACTGTTAGAGGAAAACTTCTCCCCTCCCCCACCAGGGCTAGTTTTGCTCTAGTTTTTATTTTAAAGTCAAGAAAATTACTGTTTTACAGACTTAACGTCTAGCCACTTCATTTAATGCCTAGTACACAGGATGGCTAAATAGAGGAAAGCACATGCAATATTTATGTTGCTGTGAGAAAGCATTATGTTCTCAACTCGGCCTGATCTGAAAATAAAACCTTTTGTGTCAGGATAGCTCTGTTGGCGAGGATTGCTATTGTTTTTTAAAGTCTGTAATCATATTTCTGCAGCCCTTAGTATTAACAATATTTACAAATACATCATATTTCCATTTGGGATTAAACTGGTCCCATGAAAACACCTACTGCGTCTGATAAACAGTGGTTCTGAAATATGTGGAGCAGTGCACACTTCATGTATAACATTCAAAATGTCACTCCTTTTCCTGGGAGGTTGCCTTTTTGGGAAAATGTTGATTCATGGCCACTGACAGATTCTGCATTTTCTTTTCAAACACGTTCCCCGGCTGTACGTCTGTGCTGAAGGGCTCAGCTCCCTGCTGCCAGAGTAGGTCACTGGAGAAACCGTGGCTGTTTGTGGGAGCGTCCTGTATAAATCTGGGCCACGGGAGGAAAAGGTGAAACCTGCAGTCAGTTCAGCAGCAGCTCTTGAGAGTGATTTAGCTGACGCAGACTGTGATGCAATACTGATAAAAATGTGTGCAGTGCTGAGCAGCAGAGACCGCGGGGAATTCTCCATTTCTGCTTGCCCTCTGAAATCGTAACCACAATACGTGTAGTCTTTGAGGTGAAGAAGATCCCCTTGTTATTTTCAAGCTCTAGGTGCAACTATAGTGTCACAGGGTAACGCCATCACTTTGACAAGAGGATTTCTTTTTTGGTTTGTTTTTTAGCAGGCATGGCTTGCGTGTTACACGAGTAAACCCACCCGTTCTTTCCTGCAAACTGGACAGGGTCAACATGACTGGTAGATGGCAAATATTTTGGTACGGGCTGTTTTCACAACATGCAGAAATACTGCCTGCAAAAGATAAAAGAGCTGAATATAGGAAAAAATCTAATTTCCTTGGGAATAAATAGAATAGAAATTTTTAAGCCCTTAAAAATCTGTTTTTAAGCATTTCGCTTGCTTTCCCTTTTCTCTGTTTCTTTGAGAGGAGAGAACTTAGAAGATGGGAATGCAAAATGGAAAAAAAGATTATAAAAAATAAAACACCAAAATATTTAAATGTTTTAAATGAACTAATTTTAATGGAAAACCCACCATTTCATTGGTAATTGCTTTTACTTCAGTAAGTTTCCCTTGAAAAATGTCAGTGTTCTCCATATGTGGAAAGGAGAGTGCATATCCTGCAGAGAAGTATTTTGGAGTGGAATATTTCTGTTCTTTTTTCACATCTGCCTCTCCCAATCTTAACAGGATTTATCAGAAAACAACCCATTCACTTTGTTAGCAATATAACTTTGGCTTAATATCTGACATTGGGTGTAAGTGACTTAATGCAGCATCTAGCCAGGGGTCACAACTGCAGGTGACATTTCAGGAAAATTTGAAATTGCTCCTTTTTTCAGCTCTTCTGCATGTAAGCATCTTATATTCACTCCTGTTTTCAGGGAACCTAATATGTGTGAAAGATGCTTTACTGTCATTTGCACTGAAGCATAACTCTTGCAGATGGCATCGAGTCTTTTATCGTTATATTTGTGTCTGGGATAATTATGATGTAGACTGCCATGAGCAAGCTTGGTCTTAAAGGCATAGACATATTGAGGTAAAAAAGTAGTATCTGGTGTCCTTTTTCTGTTGCTGTAACTAGACACCATCGCCCTTAGAGGCCAGCATTTTTTTGAATAGATGTTTGACCCATATTTCATCTAACCAAAAGCCTAATCCTGCAAACACCAAAGCAAGTGTGAAACTTGCTCAAATAAGCGTTTTTTACTGACATGGAGATTGCTGAGGTGAATAGTGACTTACTTGCATGTAGTAAAAAATCCAGAAATGGAATCATGATCTCTCAGAAGTGTAAAGGTGCCCTACAGTTAGACTTTAAAACCTGTTTTATCTTAGCATAAAGAATTGCTGTAGGAGAAAGCACTCCTCTGTGACTTATTTGAAACAAAGCCTTTCAGAAGTCTTTCTTAATATGCAGAGTATGTCTCTTCACATACGTCAGAGAGGTCTTGACTGTGCCGTTTAGTCTGACATGCACTATAGGAGTGTGTTAAATAAAATATATGTAGATTAAAATTCCTGTGAAATTACATTTGTTTTTATTTTGTTTCTTCATCGGTAGGTCCTAGATGAATAATACGAAATTATATTTAAAAATGCTCGCTCTTCCACACTAATGCTTTCTGCTTTTCACTAGATTTGCCTAGTTTAATACTTTGGCTCTCATGTACTAAACCAAAAATTCTTGCACCACTTGGCTGGAACTACATCAGCAGGTATTTAGGTCCAGCCAATTCATACGAGGAGTTTCATACAGTTTCTAAGTAATGCAAATATTTCTGCTGATCTTTCAGCAAAGCCGTAACTTTTTATCTCAGCATCCAACATGGTGTGTTAAATATCAGGTGCTTTAGTCTGTGGAAACTTCCCAGTGCTTTCAGTATATTTCCCTATCATCAGCTGTACCATGTCCCTGAGAGCTACATCGGCATGGTGTGGAGATTCCGCATGGTTTGGTTTCAGTGTCAGGTTGTGGGCAACCTTTTCCAGACATCATCTGTGATATTAATTTAATCGGTTATGCTGAGTATTTTAAACACTAGGGTGTCACAAAAGTACTAAAAAAGATGTGTGACCTAATTTATTGTCTGCCGCTCGGAGTCTGGGTGTCCAACCGGTTACTCCGTGTCTAGAACTCCCGTGGGCCCGTGCAGCACGAGCAGTTTCAGGAAATCTTAATTACCTACGCTGTTGCTTTGATGCAAAATCAAGACAATAAACTGAAGGAAGTAGTTCTGGTCTTGTGTGTTTTGCTTTTGATCTGAACAAGTTTAAATTTACTGTAAATTGATCAAAGTTCAGAAACGGAAGCAAAAAGTATCACTGAAATGACGCCCCCAGCAAGCCTGGTAAAACTCCACTTGTAAAACTTTTTGAGTGGTCCTTCTGTAGTCTCTTGAGTCCTTTGTATGGCCATTAACTATACGGTATTAGTTCTGGTTTGCAGGTTATTATCCACCTGAAATTTGCATATGCTGAGTCTTAATGCTGAGTCGTACCTATAACTTCTCTCACATCACACTAATACATACATGCCGCACAAAACACATTCACTGGAAGATCCTCTTCATTGTTGGGTAGAATGGAGTGTGCTGTAGGTAAATGTACATTTAGGAGCTGTAGACTCCCTGCATTTGAAAGGAGTTAGGAGCTAGGCTCTTCAGCATAGGCATAGGCTCTGTCTTGTGCCAGTGCTTTTATTTTTTTTTCTTACTCTGGTGGTTTTTATAAATAAAAGATTCCAAAAATTTAAAGGTGAAATGATGAGGTCAGTCGGAAAGAGTGAGTGGGACTTAGTGACTAGGAGTGGAAGTTTTTATGATAATGATATCTGTTCAAGTGTGTTGTGATTTAAAAGCCTGTTTCTTTCATGCTAAAATCAAAAATAAACAGTGCTCAGATATAGACAATTTAGTATTCTTGAGAAATTAATTGAAAGATCAAGCACCACAAGGCAGCAACGCAAACTTCCTTAATTGAGTCTCGTAACTGCGTATCATCCCTGGCCAGTAGGGGTAATTTACTGTAAATCACTTTAATTCTCAAAGTTAACCAGATAACACTGGTACTACAGTGTCAACTTGAAACACTGCCTGCTCATTTTTGCTTGCAAATTGCAGCGTTTCTTTCACCATTTATACGTACAAAGATTTTTGTACGTATTTGTATACACGCAAACTATTTGTCCTATTTGCAAATCTGTCCGGCACATGCATTTTCCAACCAGGAATGTGGGTGGCTTCTGCTAGCAGGACTTTTGCAAGAGGTACTTGCAGTCGGATTCAAGTAAAATTCATTTTTCAAGTCTTCCTGAAGTCATGCTGGTTTTCAACGTGCAGATTCCACATTAGAAAGAGGAAATACATTTCTGTTTTACAAGATTTATGGACTCTGGTATATAAACATTGTCAGCCTACATCCCAACTGCAAATATCAGGAGATAATTGTCCTGGTTTTCAAATTACTTGCTTTTTGTCGGAATAAGTCAAGTGTATACTCAATCAAAAGTGCGTGTATTTTATATTCCATGTATCATATATCAGAGGCCTAAGCAGAATTGTGCCTGATACCTTCCTACAATTTCAGTGAAGCATAACCTTTTCCATCATCCAGAAGAAAAGGGCCGAGGTGATACATTCACATCTAGTTAATGAGTCCATGTGGCACAGAGGACAGAAAACCATCTTCAGCCTGGGGCAAATGGCACTTCTGCAGATTAATAAAATGCTGGGAATTGCTACAGCGTTGTAAGGGACAGGGCATCAGCAGAGTTATCCTAACCGTCTGTAGGATGGCTTTTTCATCACTTCAGTTGTAAAGTAAAAGATGGGCACCAAAGCCACCTTGGAGTTACTTTTTCCCATTGCTGAGCAGTTGGCTCACTGCTGCCTGAGAGGAACACATCCCCTGCAGTTTACAAGCTCGGCCCCGCTGACCTTCAGAAACGTGCTAGGTCATGTTAGCTCGGTTGTTTCTGGTCCGTTCCTTCAGTATGCATGAAAGCTCTCTGAAAACATAACTACTAAGGTATTTGTATTTCATATGCAGGAGTGGTGTAGTGAGTATGTAAGCCTACAGCTGCTGAGGGGCAATGCTCACGGCTTTGCGCAGCTCCACTCCTTCATCCTCGTGCAGCACTGTTCTGAACACCAGCTTTTACACCACTAGGTACTAGTAGGAGCCATCCCATCTGACTTACGTATCTGTGAGCATTTTTTAAATGCCAGTGGTATGTTCATGTGTGGAAGACAGCTCATAGTACAGCCTTACTGTGAAATGTTTAAGGTATACACGTGATAATGGGCAAAAAGAGAGAAGCCGAGTTCAAATATAACTGGGATATTTATTTTCTTAGAGGAAGCGGTTGTGTGCTGTTTGACTAGAATGCCTGCCTTATTTAAAGAAAAAGACTCCCGTGTGTTAGCTCAGGGGGCAGTGCTGGCTCTGCTGCAGTTGCTTGGAAGAAAAAGTATATTTTGGAATGTAACTGCAAAACATGTGTGGCATTTCTGAGGCAATTAAGAGATTTCAAGCTTTAAGGGAAATTAATTCGTGTTCTGTCTAGTCCTAGTAATGGTCATGTTCCAGGCAAATTTTTCACAAAGATAGGGTTTGTTAGTGGGAATAAGTTGGCATTAGGAGTTTTTGAGTATTATTATGAAATTAACACTATGATGTGAGCAGCTACAATACACTGGTTTGTGTAGGAACCATCAAGCTCTTTCCTTGCTTACCAGGTCAGCTCATTTGTCCATCATTCTTTGAATTTGTGCTGCTGCGTTTTTAGATTTTTTTTTCCTAGTTTTATTTTGACCTGTGACTTACAGTGTGATCTAAATTTCAGAATAAGGAGAACGTTGAAATTAAAGATTCAGAGTCCTGAAAACATTTTTTTCAGGAGAACGTACATGTGTAAACACGAGCTTTGAGAGCAGTGGTTATAATGGAGCAGCTTTTGCTCCAACAACTAAGAGCAAGTATGTGTAGGAGGTGGTGACCTAAAGCCTAGAGGCTTGTCTGGATGGGAACACCACAAAAGGGCACTTGCAGTGCCAGCTGAGGACATGAAGATGAGAGCGAGCAGTGATGAGCCGTGAGGTCTGGCCTTCCCGGGTATGTTCTGTGTGGTTCCTCGGCAGCAATTACATGGTGGGGGAGAGAAGTGGCCATCTATAACTGTCTGTTTAGAAATGGCTGTTGAGTGCAGGCACAAGCATTTGGCATGAAGTAACAGGAGTACCCTTGTTACGGTGCTCTGTCAGTTCATCTGTTTGCTGCTACTGTTTGGAGGTGTATATTTAGGATTACGGATCAGAAAGTCTCAGTTGCTAATTCAGCTCTGCAGGCCCCCAGTGTCTGGTCTCAGACAGGTCGTTCTGGTCTTTATCTCGATATGCAAATATTTAAAATGAGAAGAACATCTGTTAACATCATAGGATGCTGTGTAGATGATTTAATGGTTGTAGCAGTCTGAATTAGGTAAAGTGCTGTGATAATGCCATTAATATGGCTCTAAGCCACCAGTATGATGCAGCTGTGAGAAAGGCTAATGTGCTCCTACAATGCATTAGATACAATATTTTTGTAGAGAGAGGGAGAAATGCTAATAGCATATTACAAAGCCTCCCTGAGACCTCATTTGGAATATTATGTCTGATGCTGGTCACTTACAGTCAGGAAAGATGGCCTTAAATTGGAACAGGTGCAAAGACAGACTACGAGGCTGATCAGAGTAATGGAGTACTTATCTTTCAAAGTGCAAATTAGAAAGCTTCTGTTGTTTAGCTTGGTCAAATGAAGGCTGAGAAGGGATAAAGCTGTTCTTTGTAAATAAATTTACGGATAAACATCAGGACTAAAGAACTGTTTCACCTAATGTATAACCATTTTGTCTGGTTATTGATATTATCAATTGGCCTTGAATGAATTTAGTCAAGAAATTATAAGAAGGTTCCTAGACATTATTTTTTTGAGACTTGGATTTAAAGTATTTGAAGTATTGAGGTCTCCAAGAGGTCTGAAGGGAGACTGAAACTGTTTATTTTCATTACACTTTTTTGGCACTAACAGCATACCTCAGGGTTTCCAGTGGTTGCCTGTGGATAAGAAGTATGTTTTTTCTGCTCTTCTCCTCATGAACCCTTTAATAACTTATTTTACTTGTCCTCACTTCTACCCCCCATCTTCTCACATTGACCATTGCTGATTACAAGATCTGGGATCAAGGATGAATGACTCCTTGTGGGGAAATAGGCACACAATGGTAGATATTTTTATCCTCTTTTGTTGTGTGATGCATGGCCCATTTCTTGTGATAATTTAGGAGAAGTTGTTACTTTGCAATTAAAAAAATATATCACTGTTATTATTAAGACATAGGATATGGCCAGTGACCTTGATCTCCATTTCTCCCTCTATCATATTGTGTAAGTCTATTCTTTCATATACCTACTGTGCTTTTAGTAGGGTATTGAGAAGGTTTCTGTGGTGTTTAGAGCACAAAGAACAGATATCTGTGGAAGCTTCAAGACCAAGCACTCATTGCATGGTTGCCTACAGTTGCACACCCATCCCGGAGTGCCCATCCTGTGTCTCTGAACTATGTTGAGGTGCACGCTGAAATGTCGCGCTGGTGATCCAGGCACGATGTTGTGGTCTTTCTACTACTAAAACTTTTCTGTTTTCTCCGGAGAAGTTTTTCTGTCTTGATGTCTGAAGGATATATGAGTTTGGGTTGTCGTGTACCCAGGAGGAATGTTGTTAGTAAGCGATACCTTGGTGTTTGGTCATCCTCTGCCATTGCTTTGTCCGCATCCGTGAGAAAGTGAACTTCCAGGGAAATCAGCATATCGTCAGAGACCTCAGATTGAAAGGGGAAATAAGGAAGGAGAATGAGATGTGAAATTCTTTCACAGGGTCTAACTTTGGTATTGAATTAAGTCATCAGAATGTGGGCAGGAAGTAGCGGATGATAAAGAGCAGCACTTCCATTAGGTTGTCTTGTTTTTCACTAAGCCATACAACCAGAGAGTCGAGTAGTGTTTATAACACATTCATGGCATAGCTGCTTCCTGCTAAGTGTGCAACAGGAAGAAGTGGTGTTCTTAAATTAGTAAGTTAAGGTCACAGAGAAAGCAGCTGGTAAAAGATGGAGTACAGCTTTCTAGATTTTATTCTGGACAGGATTTAAAGAGAAAGATTCCCCTCAGTGTTTCAGTGGAGGGCCAGATTACAAATTAAGTCTAAGTTCTTAAGTTACTGTTTTTTTAGACCCAGGCCATATCGTGCCACCAAATGTTCAGCTGACTGTGAAGAAGACTCTGTGCTTTATGTGACTGTTATCAAAAAAAAAAAAAAATTTCTTGCAGGGAGCAGCTATAATACTGAATATGAATAAAATACCTTGTTAGTCAATGGAGAACTCTTAGCAAAGTAAATGAGGTAAGCAAGAGACTATAGCTGCTTTTACCAATAGCTTGCCATGTGGTTTTGTACAAATTATTTGAAAAGGAGTCAAATAATTTTGAACAGCTCATTAATTTTTCTAATTGGGGCCAGTTGAACATCGCTTTTATTTTCTCCATAAAAAGACTGGAGCTCCACTTTAGGATGAATTCTCTTTCAATAAATGAGTTGAATTCAGAAGAGTGTACTTTAGCTTTGCTGACTAAACTTAATAGCCAGTCTCTTGAAAATTTTAGCCATAATATTTATAGTATAGTAGACAGTTAACGTGATTTATAATTTACTTTGAGATAAAACAAAAAAACATGCGAGGGAATAAGTTTTAATTGAACAGACATACTTTGGCAGATTTCTTTCCCCCTGTCCAACAGTTTATAGATTGTCAATCTGAACAAAAATGCACCAAGAACTTGTCTTTCATTGACAACTGTGTGACAGCAACTGTGCTGTTTATATTTAAACGATGGGATTATCTCGAATACTTTCAGATGGTCTGAAGCGGACTTCCAGCAATGCCCTTCACGATGAGTCGCTATAATTAATGGTTCCTGAAACTACCAGGCCTCCGGCACTTCCTCTCTCCCACAACTCTCCGTGAACTGTGAAGCCTAAGGATCAAAGCAATGCTAACGATATTGGCTTCAGGCTGTACAAATATAAACCCGTATCACTTGTGCTGAAATGTTTGCTGAAAAGTTCTAGTGCTTGCCTGTGTGAGCAAGGTAACTACCATAAACCAGACTAAAATTGCTATAGCCGTAACGTTAAAGTCCTCTTACTCTAGTAAGAGAGACTTTTCTAGGTTGAAGGTTGTTAAGCTGGCAACCTGTTTATTACAAAAACCAGAAGATACCTCCTGAAGGTTCGCAGTGGTGCGTTGTCCACACCCAGCAGCCATCAGTGCCTGCATCCCGCTCGTCCTGCGGCTGAAGGGCCGTGTCGCCATGAGGGGGGATTTGCAGGAGATGAGGCGAACCTGCCTCTCTGCGTGACTGTCCTGGCCTTCCTGGCAAGGAACAACGCAGGGCTGAGCACGGTGTCCTTCCAAGTCATCTGGCAGGAACCGGCACGTAAACACCATGCCTCTGCCCGTCTCAGGCCAGGGAGCGTCAGCTGGGAGGAGTAAAGTAGACTGAGGAGGATGGTTTCAGAAAGTGTGCAGGGACAAACACTGAAGCTCTTCTTGTGTCTTAAAAAAAATATTCGGCATCAATCTACAGAAGTTACAGATGTTTATGTACCCGTTAACCTAAATAGCAAACAAACGGGAACGTGCTGGTGAATAGGAGAGACTTAGAGTGCCAACTTTTGATAAATGTTTAGGATTACGAGTGATAATTGGCTTCAGTATGAGTTATAGCCATTGGATTATTTAGGTTTTGAAGCCTAATTCCAAGGTCATGACTCACAGTAACAGTCCTGCTTCCTCCACGGGATGTGCAAGTGGTGGATTTGCAGGGCTGGGCCAAGCCGGTGGCAGGAGCTGGGATGACTGGGTCTCAATTTAGCACCATCAGCCAGTGATATGCCAAGCTGGAGAACGGGAGGTGGCACAGCATTAAATATATTGGTGTTGCTGTTTGAGTCCTCTTCAGAAGAAATAAGGGTGAATACCATCTTACATTATCCTGACACATACCTTTTAACATTCAGTGCTTATCAGCAAGATTCAAGTGTTTTGAGCAGTTTTGTCTCCCTGCATTTAGGGGTCAAATGAGGATAACTAGATATTACTTTGAGCGCTAAGGTGTATGTAATGCAGTGGCTGAGCAAAGGAATGAGTGATTTATTTGTAATTATTGCATTCATTAATGGTACTGCATCTTAATTTTTGTGTCTCAAATACCCAGAACATTTCTTGGAAGGCTGTCTTGTAGCATACATAAATATTACCCATCATTTGTTTTTTAAATATAAGATATATCAGTGTACTGTCTTTATTTCAGATAAATCAGAGTTACTTTTCTTTTGTTTCAGTGTTGAAAACATGGAGATGTGTCTCTTTAGCAATCACCTTCTGGCATCGAATCATTTAGCTGTACTCTTAAGTATGCTGTTACTAACTCACCTCCCAGCACTGCAGTAGCAGTATAGCAGGGATAGGTATTTTTTTCTCTGAACCTACATTTCAGCTGAGGGTGAGATTTTTAAATAAAGGCAATTCAGTCACATAGGTTTTATTACAGGCTGTGAGAATCCTTGAGCTTAAACCTCCTGGCTGTGTTCAAAAAGTTCACCCTTAAGAGAAAGGCTGTCCATTGCTGCCCCTCCTGAGCAAGCACTCGCTCTTATGCATACAGGCACCTACACACACACACAAAATCCCTGCTTAGCCTCCTGGGTATTTCATGGCAGGCCAGAGGATTCAGGGGCTGACCCCATTAGTTGTCTGGGAGGTATAGGATTTGGTAGTGCAGAAGAGCACAAGGGTAGATGAGCAACTATGACTGCGGTTGTTATCCTGGAGGGGTGGGATTGCATTTGAATGAAGAGGAACCCGGACCTGTTGCTGGGGCAGAGAAAGGCAGAGGAGCAATGTGACTGACTGTGGTACTGTCCTAATGAGATGGGGAAGTCTACTGGTTCACAGGAAGCAGTGAAGAAAAGCCATGTGTCTTTTGCATTATTTTAAATGAATCTTCAGGAAAGAAACCCAGGGCTTAGGCGCAGAGCAGTTTGCCAGCACATGAAGCAAAATGGCCTGTGCAGTGTGCCGTGAAAACGTGACCCTGTGTATTAGAATGAAGTAGGGGTAGAAGACAAATAGTAAGAATTTTAAGCTCTGGGTAGCAATTAGCAACAGAGCTGCTTTTAAATGCAATGCCATCCTTCTAGATTTGTCTTTTTCCAGAACTTCTGTATTCTGGACAGTCAACATGCAGGTTACAGCAAACAAGATTACAAACTTTAGGAAGTTACTCTCAAAGGTATTATGAAAGTTTAATATCAATTTTTCACTTACTCCAATTTAGTGTTTCTATTTACCTTATTCACCTTTCTAATATACCAGTCCTAAATTGTATTAAAGCTAAGGAAAAGCTTCTTCAGTACTTGCAGCACATGTAGGTTGTGACTCGTAAAGTACTGATTATACTATGCAGAAAGGCAATTGTGTAGTAGTATAATTGTGATTATACTAGTATATACATATATACTATTACACATAGTGTAATTGTGATTATACTATGCAGAAGGGCAATACAAACTGAAATCTGGGTTGTATTTCAGTGAAGAAATGATGGGGAAGAGGAAGAAACAAACATAGGGAGATGAATGGAAGAGGAGGAGTTTCATGAGACAAGAAAATGTTTATGAGAAAAGAAAAAATAAGATAGCAGGGCAGATTAGTGAGAGAACTGACAGGTTTAGGATATATATGTAAATTAACGTTAGGAAGAATCCTACAGCATGTTAGGTTTCATTTATATGAAGAGATATCACATATCCTACTCTATATAAAAGTCTGTGTTACCTCTTCCTTTTTAAAGATGCTTGTTACAAATAGTGGTGATGTCATGGGGTAGTCCAAAGAGCTATTTTTGTATGTTCAAAGGTGGGAATAATGTTCTTAATGAAATTCTCATCAGATTTGAATTTATTATATAACTGTGACTTGTTTGTGTTGATTTACTCTTAATTCTGTTGTTACAAACCCTATTGTCACCAACCCAATTATTTAAACTATTCTAAAAATAGGACTTCTGCAGTAAATCAAATGTCTTTTAATTTGTTTTATTATTTTACATTTTGGAGGAAATAGCCTCTCACAACTGTATGAAATCATCGTAAATTCAGACTTAACCCCTTTAAGCCTCTTCCCAGAAAAGGGGGAGCTGTTTGAGACAAGATGGGAAGGTATCTTTGGTTGGTTTGTGCTTTCTGGAAAAAGAGATGAATGTATGCTATCATCTGTTTTCTTCCAGTGGAATAAAGATAAGTGCACTTATCCTTGGTAAACAGAGCTGAGAACATCCACTGTTAATTAAAAACTACCTTCCCCCCAGTAGTTAATATACGTGATTGAATCAAGGGCTGTTCTGTGTTCAGAAAGAATGACTTCAAGAAGTGCTAGCATATTAACTGAAATGTAGAAAGAGTTTAGGTTAAGATTTACACTCAATCTAATTGTTTTTTTTTTTTTGTGGAGGGGTCACTGTACAAATGGAGGATAAGGAGATGTATTACTGTATTTTTTTAATTTTAAAGTCGAGATGGTGTTAATTTAACATCAAGACTGAAGTACATGCAATCCATGAAACCGTCATATAGCTGCCCCGACATCTAAATATGTATAGTTGTCTGTGTTTTTCTGTAGTAAAGGATTTCAGTGCCTAAAATTCTACCTCTTCACAGATAGCACTGCTGCTTTGGCTTGTCTCCTGGGATCCTCAAATTAAGTGTTCCTGCACATAAGCAGCTCTGGTGCAGATCTATTTAACACCCATCACTGGAAGCGAGTTCAGCATGGAGCACAGCAGCCATAGCTATGGCATGCGAATCACAAGGACTGTGTGGGAGCCAGGAAAGGCAATACAGGAAAGATAGTCAGCTGTTGTGTTGAGAATAAATCTGAAAGTAAGGTAGGGCAAGAGGGACGTGCAGAAGGGTGAGAGGGAGAGTAAAACAGTGGGAAAACTACTGGAAAGTAAAAAGCAGTGCAAAAGAGCACTGAGATCTATCGGTGGAGGGGACAGAAAGCTGAGAGATGATGCTGAGATTAGAAGGAAAGGTAGTGCTTGAGAGCTGGAAACTGATGGGAATGGGATTCTCATTGGGGGGAGGGCAGGGAGCAACATATCGTGTAATGAAGCGGATGAGAGCAAAGCTCTATTCATCTCTTCTAAAGAGGCAGGGAGACAGGACTGAGATCAGATACACAAGGCTGGGCCTGATCACAGGGAATGTGATACGGGTGGGTGGTGGTGATTGCCCCATGGTTGGCGCTGGTACAGCTTGGGTGAGGAGAGGTGGGCAAGTGCTGGGGGAGAAGCTGGGTGAGCAAAATGGAATTTCTCCTGCTCCGTGGCTGCTTTCCCAGCAGAGCTGGGAGTTAAACCAAGCTCAGAAAGCTGTCTTGAAGAACACTGTTAGAGCTATGAAGAGTGAGCATTGCAGAGGTGGGAAAGTGAAGAATTAAGGTTGTCTAGACCTTGGTAACTGTGCACCCTTGGATGTTATATTGCAGTTAGAAGTTATATGATCTCAGAATTATATTGTCTTTTTGCAGGAGCACAAGTGTACGAAGACTGTGCAGCAAATGAGACAGGTCTTTGGAAAATTGCTTTAATTTGTTGTAGAAGCTTTGGGATGGGTAGCGAACAGGACAATGTGCTACACGAAATGAAAGATGCATCACCTAGTTAAGGCAGATCACTACAGCTTCTGCAGAAAATTAAAAAATGTGTAATGCTAGGTGCTCTAATAAATGTCTTTTAGAAATATTTGGTTGAATGCTAAGGTTTGTAATACTCTCAACTCAAAAGTTTAATTCTTTAAGTTCTCTGTCTGTGGTGATCATACATGGTACTTCACAGGGGACTACAGTGCGATCTGTATCATGGCAGTAGCAAAGAGAAGCTCTGTGGGAACCCAGAGCAGATAAATTATAGAGCTGTGCCGTGACCATATGTAATTCAGTTAACGTCAAGATTTTCAGTACTCTGTTTTCTTCTACCTGCTGTGTTCACTGAGTGAGGTGGGGGGTACTGTGGAAGGAAATTGCACCTCATCTCCTAATAAAATGACTGGATATGAACCAATTAACTAGGAATACTTAAAAAATAAAAGTAAAAATTTGGACTTACATAGTGTTTGCCTTAAAAATGTTCGTTTCCACCTCATCAGATACCTTTCTTGTTTTGAGACTTACGTTTTTGAGGATGTTAGCACGTATATATAGCTTGCTGACTTTATTTATTTATTTAATGTATGCTCTCCTGGGAAAATCTGGATGCACGATATGCAAACAAAAATTAAAAACTAGGAAGCATAGTTATAGTCAGTTTTGAAATTTCCAATGACTTCTAGTAAATTCTTCTTTGAAAGAGAGTACCTTGCTTACTTTTAGGGTGATATATCTATTTGCATGATGGAGAAAATTAAAAATAATTTTCTTTTGACCTGATGTAATTTGAATTGTGCTTTAGGGAAACTAGTTCCACGTTTGTTTTCTTTTTAATTTGGTTATATTCTGACCATGGTAAAAAGTTAGGTAGTAATTACTATTTAGAGAGAATAGCTTCGGTTGTTGTGTTATATCAAATGCATTGCTTTTCTCCTCTGTTATTGTTAGATGGGCTGGTCTAAATTAGATGGTCTAATTCTGGAAAATTTGAATATGTGCAGGTGGACTTTTGTGTCAGTAAAGCCACGCTTATTTAATTGGAACTCCATATGCCTGCAGAAATTGATTCCATATGGTTGAATAGCACATTTTGGAATGGTTCTTTAATCCATACTAGTGCCAGGAGAAAGCAGAATAACTTTATTTTTTGAGCTCCTCCTTAACTGAGTGACAGCACACCTGTACACAAACCTTCTTTCAGTTTTTAAAGTGGCAATTGAATATGTAGGGTTTTCTTGTCACATGTTAACAGTTTTAAGGTAGCTTAAATCTGTGGCTAACAAAGCCTTAACTGTGTTACTTTCTGTTTGTACTCCTAAAAACAAGTGATGAAACATACCTAAATCATGCAATCCCACCTTCTACGAGGTTGAATTTACATAAGGTTTCTCACAGAAAACTCTTTCATTTAAGGCTGTGCTAAGTCTTAAAAAAAATGGTCAAGTAAAAAACGGTCTTTCTGCAGAGAAAAAAGCTCTGAGTTTCCTCCTGGTTAAACCAACTGATGGGAAATAATCCTGTTAGAAAATTTCTTAATTGCTGATAATGTTGGGTCATAAGAGTTGATATAATCAATAGATGAACCTAAGAGGAGTTACGTAAATTGTTTTTTTTTTTTTTTTTTTTTTTTTTTTTTTTTTTTTTCCCTAGGTACCTAAGGATAAAACTGGCATGAAGGGAAAATCTGGGGGAAACTGGGGAGCTTGAGTGTACTTGCACGTGAGTAAGTGAACATTTAGCCGGAAATCAGCTTTGCAAAATGTTGAAAGTGTTGACTGTTTTTCAGCATCTTCTCGCCTACTTGCAAAGTGTAAATTGAGACAATACCTTAGCTTTTGGATTGAAAAATACTAGAAGTAGTAGGGCTAGCTAAATGGAATGCAGCATACAACCTTCAGTGCTTTTTATTCCTACCCTTAAAGCCTCCATAAAATTAAATGTAGATTATATGCAAGATTCAGGTATTTTGCCTTTTCGGTTATTTATCTGGAGACTGAATGCTGAGTTTGAGTGACCTCTCTGTTTCTTAAACTCAAACTTGTGAGTTGCAATCATTATGGGGCACTGAGGTTCAGCAGGACTGAAGTCCTAACGAGAGGCCAGGTTAAGTATGAGGCCATCAGAGGGTGAAGTCTAAGAAGAGGACCTCGCAGTGGCTTAATATGGTTGTCTTGCCAGGGGTAAATTAGCAGCCATTAAAATAGGACAAGGAGAGATTTTATTCATCAGTTTTGAAGGGGCATGCGACAGACCTTCTGAGGCGTTGGAAGGTGGCCAACAGTTCCAAACCCAACCAACACAGGTTTCTCAAAAGGCAGGAGAAAAAGAGTTGTAGCAGTTTCAGCTATAGCAGTTATCCGCCTCGCTTCCTTTCCTGTCAACCCAAGCATTATTTTGGTTACAATAAATTATTCTACATGTCAAAAAGGTACTTTGTTGTATTATTTAATGTGTTTATTTATTCATATGTATTATTATATGAAATGCATATAATTTAATGAGTGGATAAATACAGTATAGCACAAAACTTCTTTCTACTGGTAACATATTTTTAATAATGGGCAAGTTAATTGAGTTTTCTGAAACAATTGCCAGAGCTGAAGCCTTTCTTCCTGCTGGCATTTATCACGTTAAAAGAATTAGTTTTAGTTTTGTAAGACTTCAGTAAGTTGAATATTCTTACTGGTATTAAATTTTACAAACTCTATTTCTCAGCTGAGAGTCACTCTTTTTAATCTGATCTCGTTATCAGTGCATTTGATTCTAAATCTGTTCTGTGGTTTAATCATGTTCTTGTGCTGAACTTATAGACTGGTATCTGTCATGTCACTGCGTAAAAAAGTATATTACATTTTGCCATAGTATTCACCGTGTTTCTCTCTTTGCAATACAATAGAAGAAAAAGTATTCTTCATTGGTTTTAATATTAAAGAGAAATAAATACGTACCTTAAAATACGCTAGGCTTTGTAAGCTGTACACACATAAGACTTATAATTAATTTACAACTTGGAAACATTTCATGCCTGCATTCTGCATGATCATTCTTTGATTTTTAAGTTAGATATTGAATCACAAATAA
Source organism: Aythya ferina (assembly GCF_964211825.1). Classification (NCBI taxonomy): domain Eukaryota; kingdom Metazoa; phylum Chordata; class Aves; order Anseriformes; family Anatidae; genus Aythya; species Aythya ferina. The sequence goes on from NC_140296.1 coordinate 76,374,613, forward strand.
TGCTAATGCCTGAGACGTTATTATAAGTAACTGGTTGCTCTCTGGTGCATTTGTTGTTCTCACCGAAGTTCTGGTTCCTGCAAAAATGTGCATCGTCAAACTCGCATTCATTGTGCACACTTGTAGGAACTGGGACCATGAACTCTAGTGAACAGGTGTAAGGTTTATTAAAGGAGAGAAACTCGGTGTTCTTAAATGATAATGGCATGTTTTTAAATTGAAATTGGCTCAACAGCTCTGTTTTAAATCCAGCAGGGACCTTTGAGAGAGCTTTTTGCCTTGCTTCTTTTAACTTTTGCACTAACGCACAGCAAATGTTTTCATTTATTTCCTGTGTTATCAGTCCTACTCTGCATATTTTAGCCTATTGCTTTTGACAGTGATGAAAGGCAGGTATTTCCTGACCTTTTGTATTTCGGGTGCTACATGAGTTCAGCTGTTCATTTCAAGAATATTTTCTTCTTCTGTCTTGTTCCTGTTTTGTCATTTTGAAGGTAGCGCTAGAAATTCCAGGTGCAATTGCAGTCCTTTTGGAATAGCAATTTAAGTTTTGTGGTTGTGTATGTGAAAAAGGAACTTGGCCATACGAAAGAAAGGTGGTCATTCTGCTGCTGGGCTTGAGTATTTGTAAGGGTAGTGGCTCTTGGATGAAAAATAGATCTTGTCAATTTTCTGTCACTTTTTACTTGGAAATTGTCCATAATTGTTGTTTGAAGAAGGCAGAATTGTCCTTAATTGTTGTTTGAGGAAGGCAGAAATCAAGAACTATTGGACCAACAGGTGGAGATAATCTAGCTAAACTGTATGGTCTGTGCCTTTATGAATATGAGGTTGATCCTTACTCTAATTCAGGTGTTTTATCCAGTTTATTATTTGCCAGTTATTTGTAGTTACTGCATCACTTTCATTTGTCCTCATAAAGAGTAGAAATTGAGTGCCCCAAGGCAAGATTTTCTCAGTTGAGCATGGAAATGAACTGGCCATGCTTTTGAAAGCATTTCCATGTAGCAGCCCGTGTGCCTGGTGTTCTGAAAAGATCTTCGGCTTTGTGGAAATCTGCATCTTGGTGTGAAACAGCATAAAACGTGTCAATGACGCAAGTCTCTGTGTACTGTATTGTGTTATTTTTCAGGGGTTGGTTAGGTAATGTTCTGTACCTTAGTTTGTGGGCTGAAGTGAAGCTGACTGATAGAGCCTGTTGATGCTGTAGGATAAAGCTCTTCAGCTTATTTAGCAGTTAACCTCAGGGAGATTGTTATTATTTTTGTAGATCATATTGTATGTTTCTGACAGTTTTTCAAGATATCATATGCTCTGCTGTTCCATTAGCATGAAAAATAGTCAAGAAGTCTCAGGGGGTTTAAAATGCTTTTTCTACAATATCTTTCTCACGGAGATTGATTAAGTTTCTAATTAGAGATGTATCAACTTCGAATCCACTGAAATTTAAAAAGGCTGATGTATGGTGAGACAATTCTAGAAGGTTGTTTAATCTTATCAGCAATTTTTGGTTGAGTTTTTAAAATATATATAGTTTACAGAGGGCTTCTTTGGTTGGAAAGTGACGTTTGAGTAATGGAAAGTTTCAACAGCTGAAATTCTATTAAAAGGAAACCAAATTTATTTAAACAATTTTATTTATTAAATAATATGTTCTCAGACAGCTAATAGAATTGTACTTGCAGCCTTCCCCCATGCTTTTTGTCTTTGAAAGACAACTTATTTTGATCTGACCTAAAATGTTAATGAAATTATATCTCCTTGTGTTAGTTGCCTGAAGCCAAGTGTCACAGCTTTTCAGTGGTGTTTGGAAAGTTGTATATCACTGAATTTGAAAGGTACAAAAGTCCTGTGGTTGGCCTCAGCATTAAAATATATAGACACTTCTGCTTTATGAGGCTGTAAACCAGATAATTCATCACTAGTGGGGATCTGGAGGTAGCCATGGGCTTTTAAAGAACAATATGTTACATTACAAATTCCTTTGGAGGGGGAGTGTTTTTTTTAAGGGATTTCTGGAGAGTGGGTGCCAATTATGAAGATGTTGTTTATCTAATAAACCATATATTTACCTGTTTGGTTTGTTTCTCTGTTTTGTTTTCCTAAAAGTCTGAGAGCATTCAAATCTTCTGTCATAATAACAATAACAAGTACTATTGTCTCTTCAAGCACAGGAGGGGAGGGAAAAAACGATTTATTTTTTTCTTAAATAGCTGAAATGTTCTCACTGCCTGTTCAAATAAATGATGGTGTGTCTACGGTAACACACACTTCACATGAACAGCAGTGCAGCTGTACTGCTGCTGTTTGCCCAAATAACGAGAAATGAGAAGGAAAAGGAGGATGACAAGGGAGATATGTTCAGGAGATTGGCATTGTGGTATGAACAAATTTACTCTGTGGCTTTATGGGGAAGGGGGGCTCATTACAGGATGCTTGATGTGTTTGCTGCTTTTTGATATTATGAAAGCATCTTTAGTGATCCTTTTTGCAAACCAGCTCATGCAGTAACTGGCAAAACAGAAGCAATTAGTGGTGTAATCTCAAAGGGAATCTCAAGCTTCACTTTAAGTGCAATGATTAAATCCACTAAAATGATAACCATTGCTGCCAAGAACTCCTGTAATTGGTCACTAATGTATTTTGTTGTAGCAGTCGATAACTACTAGATTTCAGGCATGTAATTAGTAATGCATACACGTTTGGTCAGTAAAATTGAAAATCCTAATAACCGAGGCTGGAGGGGGCAGAAAGGAACACAGAGCTGGAGAACTGAAATAGCGCTCTGTTGATAGTACCTAACTAGAACTGTATGCTTCAGTAAAACAAGTGTCCTACTGTGCTGGAATACAAATGGGCTGTCTGTGGCAGGATATAGCAAAGACGTTTGGCAGAGAGGGATTTGAAAGCTTCTGGCATAATGTAATTGAATTGGCCATTTCTTTAAAGATACAGCAAATTGTTTGCTGCAGCATTCATCATCATAAGGAAGGTCAGACAGCTTGCCAAACATATGATATTCATAATAAAAAGTAAAACGGCGACGCTTATATTTAAACACAAATCATATTATCATATTTGTAAAAGCTGTGGAAATGAATGGGAATATTTTGGTGGCGCTGAGGCATTAGTAATTTAAGTAAGATTGTAATTCAAGAGGGGAAAAGCTTATAGTCAGGGAAAAGACCCCCAGGGGACTTCAGCTAGTGAGCAACATATGATCCCCCTGATTTGCGAGGATAGTGGGTGTTTTGGCAGGAGTATTGCTGACTCTTATTTCTGATCACTTAAGGGAAGACAAGCTTATGTCATCCTATTTTTTCCCCTTTTAAGAAGACAAAGGGGAAAATAACAAAGAAGAAGGAATTAAGTGTTCAAAAAGAGACAAAATCTAAACTGAAGCATTGCGGGTGTTTGTTAGAATCGGTTATGTTGTGACAGAACAAGATGATGCAACATGCTGTAGCATATCTGAAATGTTATATGAAATGCTCAGTAGCGGTACACTGGGAAAACCCTCTCAAGTCACATCCAGAACGCTGAACATAAATTGTATGATGACAGGGGCTTTGGGCCGCACAGTGATGCCTCTGCAAATGAGGAGCTGTTAGCTTTTGGGTTCTAACGCATTCAGGAGACTGGCATTTTGATTTCTTGCACCACTGCACCACTGATAGGGTTGGAAATGGGAATCAAAATAATTAGATTGGATATATAGATCCCTGCAAACCAGCCAAGAAAGCGGCGAGGGGTGGGGAGAGCCACTTTCGATTCTAAAACGTGCCTGTGCTTTTTTATGAGAGGGTGAGGACGGAAGATGTAAACTAGAGTGCAGATGCTCACCATTTATATTCAAAGCATGTAATAAAATAATTGAATATATGCTTCCTCCCATTAAAGCCTGTTAAAATCAGTAATAAAGTACATTAGGATTATTTTAAAAGACAGCTAAATTTTTTGGGCAATATATCTCAGTTACAGTACCAGAGAGGTACTGTACAGAGATAGGCAAACTGGGAACCGTTCTTATACATCACCTGAGGCATTACGCCTTGCGGATTCGGGATTGTTTCCATCAGTGCATTTGCCATTATTTTGTCCAGCAGTAGCTTTGCAGTATGCCCTCTAGCAATTTTTCCACAGGCCAACAGTTGTTCTTCTCCAGAACAACATCTTCTTGCTAAGTCACTCGCCATTTTCGCTTTTAAAAAAGACATCCTTCCCTTTATTCCCGAGTTTCCATATCTGATAGAAAATGCGCTCCTTTTTCTGCTATGCAGATTCCTCCATCGGGTATTTGTAAATTATTACCCTCCCTTTCTCTTATTTTGTCATTTTTCACCTGCACAAATAGCTCTTTGCAACACCTAGTCAATGCAACAGTCTAGTAAATATTGAGTACAAGTCTGAAATAGCCTAGTGGTTTCTGTGCTCATCAGTGACAAGGAAAGCAGTGGACTCGGATCCTTTGCTTTGAAACCAGGTGTCCAGATCAGTCTCTGCCAATACTATATGATAATAACACATGCTTGAGTATTTGCCCACTTTTGCAGAAAGCTGTCCTGTGTCCTGTCCTGAAAACAGTAGCTGGATTTGCAAGCAAAATTCAGCAGTTCTTACCTTGGGTTTTAATCACTGGAAAAAAGCTGTGGTGAGCAGTTTCTGAGCATCCTTGTTTGGAACTAAATGCCAGCATTTTTTCTCTGTCTGGTTCCCTGCTCCAGGTCTCCAAGCAGTTTTAAAAGTTAGTTTTCTTACTATGCTCCTCAGTTCATTCTTTCACATTAGGCTACTCAGTTATAAATAAAGACAGTAATGAGGAACAGCAAAGTGGTCTTTTCTTCCTGATCTGCAAACCCATAATATCTAAAGCTCCTTCAAAAGTTTTCACTTGTGTACCTCAAGGTGCACTGCATCATATTGTACAACTTGCATCTGACACCACCATTCAGTGATTTGGCCAAAAGTAAATACGGAGTTTTGGTATATGATTGCAAGATAACAAATAAACAGTGTATTTGTGCTATCCATATGGAATGAATGATATGTAAATACTATGGAGGTTCAGCAAAGGTGCAACGTGTAGGAGCAGCACTTGTACTTGACAGCTGGAATTCAGGGCATTTGGGGAAAGAGTTTGGGAGCTCTGGAGGAGCTCATCTTCCTAGTAGGAAAATGGTGTAATCCAATCTGTTTTGTCAAGTAGAGACTGAAATTGAGAAGTAATCATCATCTGGTAATGAGCATGTTAAGATGTATGACATGAGAAGGATCTCTTATTTGGAAGATATGGAAATAAAAAGACGCATTGGAATAAACTAACGGTAGAGTTCAAACAGGAAACAGATTCTGCTATTCCCCCAAAATTTGTAGCTATTTAAGTTGGTAAATTGTTGAAATTGAGATGAGGAATTCATCATTAGCTGACATTTTTGCATCCCATTCAGATTAATTTCTTAAATACAGATTTCTTTCAAAGTTATTTTTAATGCAAAAATTGCATCTTTGAGTTAAAAAACAAAACAAACAAACAAAAAACTCGCATTACTGAGGAAACCCAGTTATATAATACTGGTCTCTTTTGGTCTTTGTGCTTCTGAGGGTCTTTCAGTTAGAGGTTGTCTCCATATATATGCAGATCATTTAGCTGAGGTGACGGCCATATGTTTCTGTGGAAAGTCACCACACAGTCGTCACTGCACAAAAAAACTGAAGAAATAATTCAGTAATTTGTCCTGCTCCTAAAATTACCTCTGTAAGCACTGATGTCCAAAGTTTACTTGAGTGTTTGGCACTTGTTCGGCACTGATGTTTCACATAAAGAATTCGAAAAACTGTTGTGGTTTTTAGAATTTTTCCTTCAACCTTTATCTACAGTGGAATGGGCTGGCAGTATTACAGACTCTCTAAACAACATTTTATTTATGGCAATAATTCTGTAGAAGAATAAATCCCACAGAGAATTGGAAGAAAACAGGGAATGATGTATCCTGGCTTTTTCAGATTGATAACGTGCTGAATGTGAATGAATGCAAATGTGACTGACTTGAGCAAAGAGACCAAATGAAATACCTTGCACAGGTTCCATAATGTCAAAGAGGACTGCCACATTTGATCACCCATGTTTTACTTACCACCATTCAGTGAATTGTATTTTACACTGGCTGTGATAACAAGGCAGTGCGTTACACAGGTAATGTTTTCTATACCTGTTAAAGTGTGAAATGCTAAACAGTATTTCCCCTTCCAATGTATCAATATCCTTCTATGGTATGAATTCTGAGTAAAGGAAGCACCTTCAGCACCCCAGTATGGTGTTTGTTTTGTCAAGAGACTTGCAGACAGCTTTAATTTTGTATTTTACGTTTTTAAAATAACACGATACAAACATCAGGATGTGCCACATACCTAATTGATAGTACTGTAACTCAGAGCAAATCAGGCAGTTTCTTCCTTATCGTGAAGACTTTTCTGTGCATTTTGTTATCTTATCCTTGGTTATTGGAACCATGCTTAGGTTATATTAGAAGAAAGTTTCTACTATTGTCTTCAGAATTATGTTCCATGAATATCTTACCCAAGTTATATCTTCAAACTTTTCACTGCCAATGCACGTGAGATGGGACTTTGTCTTTTGCTTTACAACTAATGAACCCAGCTCTTCATTACTTCATGTTGACCTTGCTTTGAAAGCTATCTGAAAATACGCAAAAGCATATGCAAATTCTTTTGCTTTTTCTGATCTATTTAAGTGAATATTTAGAAACATGGTGAATGATCTCCTCATGTGAGGTCATGTAGAATGGTAGTTTCTTTCTAAACTGGTGGAGGAATTTCATTTATGCACAAACTTAGCTGTAAAGAGATGCATACAACTTGTTACTTAAAAACATAGATAGGATGGCTGCCTGGGACTCAATTTTACCAAAGATGTAGAAAATGTTTGTTTGTTTGTTTATTCTTGAAACAAAAACATTATGTTATCCTAGGGGGATATGTTTTTGAAACTTACTTTGTTACTGTAATGGGATTTTTAGACTTTTAAAGCATTAGTTAGTTGTTAAAGGAACAAAACCTTTCTCCTACCCATGGATTGTTTAGAAAAAAATTAGGCTTGTTTAGGAAATGATAAGTGACAGCACTAATATATTACCCTCCCTACCTGGGGAAGTGCTTCCCTTATTTTTCTTTTCTATGCCCCTCTCCAGGAACAAAAGCAATACAAAAATGCAGATGTTGAAAGGCACGAAAATGTGTTTAAAGTATTTTCCTTCTGTCTTGGAACAATGGTTGCTGACAGCAGAAGGCTTGCTTGCTTGTTAAAATTAGATTTGAATCATCAGTGTAATAGCTGTAGGAAATTGTAGGATGGAAGGATGCCAGGAAGCCTATCTATATCTACCCTTGCAGTAAGTGTAAGGTGGTCCCTGAATGACTTTGGCTGGTTCCTCAGTTGAGTAAGCTTGCTCTAAATGATGAGTTATGGAAACTACTTTAAGCATCCTTAAGATAAAATATTTTGTACCTGAGCAAAAGCTATTTAGGTGGGGTGCCGAGAAGAGAAACAAGGCTTTATCAACAAAGCAAGATTGCTGGTACAATTTAGGCTTCCTGAGTGCATGTTCTTGGTTCTTACATCTCCCTTAAGCGGGCCCAAGCTCTTTGCCTCTTACCATTTGCACTCACTAAGATAAAAAATATATATATCTGTGTTTGAGGGGTTGGTTTACTGGGCTTTAATGATCTTAAGTACCCTGAGAAGTTCTCATGAGCCAGCTGTGAGTAAAGTAGGGGACTGTGCCCTCTCAGAAGCTGCGTCAGAGCCATGATCATTTGGCTTACTCTGTTTCTCCTCAGCTGTTTTAAGGCAGTCCAGCACCCAGTTGTTTCCTTGCTGTAGTTGTTATCCACTGGCTTTGCAGTAATCCAATCTGGAGAAGACAGTGACCTCTCTATGCACCTTAAAGCCATTCACAGAAATGGCTGTTGATGCAGAACACAGCTGCCCATTTAAATCTTTTTTTTTTTTTTTTTTTTCCTTTCTTGCAGAGGGTCTGGTTATATCTCTGCTGTGTACTGGCTTCTATTTCATTCCTGATGTGGTTTTTGTACTATTTCCATAAGCAGCTTGGTTCCTGATTACTTCAGGGAGTGCTTTACGTGATATAATGGTAATTGATATCAGCTGAAGTGCTAAAGCTACCAGTCTCTAATTTAAATTAGTGCCAATTTGAGATGGGAGGACTGAAAGCAGAATTGTGCCTGGGAGAGGCCCCTGCTTTTGGAAATTATTTAGTTGGTTCTCATAGCAGAGTAACAATTTTCTGACCTTCAGGTCGTGTGGTTATTCTTTTCCTGGGTGGTAAAACAGAATCAAAGTGGTCGTGAGGGATGATCAAGGGGGAATTTCAGTTTAAGTGTTTAATGATGTTTAGTGCGTTACTGTTCTCTTCATCAGTGCTATGAATGCAATCAGACATATTTTAAAATAAATCTACATAAATAACTGGCTTATAATAATGCAGCATTGGTTTATATCTTTTTCTATCATTTGTTTATATCTACTCCATTTAACACTCTCTCTCTGTATTGTATGTATGTATGTATCCATCTGTATATATTTGGAGTTTATATATACAGTTATTTATTTTACTGAGACATAAGCAGTTCTACAGCTGGACTGTATCGTTTATAGGTATTATTTAATTGTTAGCAAATATTTGGAAGGCACAGGACCACCACAGTTTTGTGAGACTGGTATAGCAAACTTTGACAGTATACCCAAGAGAAAATTGGAAGCGTTGCTTGAGCTCACGAGGCTGCCTTGAGTTGACCTGCTCGTGTGTTCAGTTTATAGATCCTAAGCTGTGCTCCTGCCCGTGTACCAACTGGAAGAGAAGTGGGTTATGTGGGAGATTGTGCTGGAAGTTACTAATGTATTTATGGCTGAAGAAATTGTTGGGGGTTGTACTGTTGTTTTGCCTGGAGTCCTTACAGGGCAGGTAGAGTGATGTCCTGTCAGGTAGGCTTTGGGTGACCCATGTGACGGTGGTTTGGTGGTTTGCACTGTTGCACTCGAAGCTTCTTCTTCTGCTAAGTTGTTTCCAGAAACAGAGCTCAAGGTGTTTTGTGGTTGTGTTTTTTTTTTTTTTTTTTTTTTCTCCCCTGTACATTGAGTTCATTATTTATCATTATATCTTTGATAATTAATTCAATTGCTCGTCTTTTTTGTAGTATCCTCTGTCATATTTATGGACTGTTGTTTGCCACGTTTGTGAAGAGGAGGACAAGAGCCATTACTTCTGGTATTCTAGTTACTTGAATTACCTAGAGCTTAGTCTTTTTCTTGAGTGTTTTTCCGATATATGTTTATAAAAGTAAGTCTAACCTAGTCTATAAATGTAAGTGAAACTTAGTATATTAAGATTCTCATGGCCTTACTACTAACATTATTGTTCAACTCAGCGCATTGTAATATTGCGCATCCTCTTAATCATACTGTTAGCCAGTATCATCTTTAAACATATTCTATGTCCCCATGGTGTCTACCTACCATCTGTTACTTTATCCCATTAGATTTCCACCAGATTTCCCATTTTCTCTCCAGCGTACCATGCTGAAAAAAACTCCTTATAGTTTCCCTCATTGATCTCCCAGTTTAGTCGTAATTACACAGCTAATCAGATTATGGTGACTTTTTCTATTTCTCAGCACCTTGTACTTTCCAATTAGACCAAAACCATACTACAGAACTGCTTCTGTTGTTGTTTGGTTTTGGTTTTGTGTATCTGGAGGCTGTTCTCTTCGTTTCTACACTCAGGTATTCATATGCATGCCGAATGAGTGCAAGTGGTTCTTTTGAGCACTGTTTTCTGTTCAGCTCATTTTATGTGGTAGGTATAAAGACTTACTTTGGGGTCTCGTTCTTCACAACTGCAGCATCTGTTCATGGAGGAGGGATGGCACAGCAGGGGCAGGCTGCTGCTGCCCCTGGCTGTCTGTCCTTGTGCCCTCCGCTTTCTTCTGTGGGCAAAGGGGAGCCAACTCCTTCCATGGTTGACCTCTGCCAACATAAATGCAGGCTGCTGCAAAATGGACTGTCCTGCCCTCCCCTTATCCTTGACCCTCTGCTCCCAATGTTGGCTCTATAATTGTGCTGGTGCACAACGCTGAAAAAGTGATTTTATTTGCAAGATGAGCTTTCAGTCCGATCAACAGCCTGATCCAACTCGTATCCCAGCCACATGGCAATGGTAGAGTCTTAAATAAGCCTAGGCTGGCTATTAATACACAATGCTGAGTCACTGCTGAAGCACTTTACTTTACTGTGCACCTTTTCAAAGCAGACTGCTGCTAATTCCAGCCTGAGCAGAATGTGCTATAAATTGCAGTTTTGGGCAATCTAGTGTTGAGTGGCTTAGCCGCTGGTGCCGAGAGGCAAGGTAGGCAGATGGGAGAAATACTTTGGTGGGTGTCTGCAGCTAAGCTGTCACTGCTTGAATATCACCGCCCAAACAAAAATTGGTGGAAATTCAGTCCAGTCGGAGAAAGCGGTTTTCAGTTTTCTGTAAAGCCTGTAAGAAATATAGGATTCGTAGCAAACCTATGAGACATACATATGAATGTGTGTGTTCTTACAACAAAGATGACTGATGTCAATAAATGTTTTTTTGTTGTTGTTGTTACTGAAATATTTTAACAGGCTGGAGCTCAGATCTGATGACAGTTCCAAACAACTGTAATAACATCATTATTGTTAACTGAAAATTCCTCTAAAGTTAGGTAGCATTGTTTTATAGGATAGGAAGGTATTCAGTCATTCCCTACTCAGGTTTTATATTGCCAGATAAAGGCTTGCCTGCTAAGACTCCATGCTTTCATGACTAATGAGCTCAGCCAGTCCTCGGTTTCTGTCCATGTACTACGGGAATTAAACCGTATGGAATATTCCTGTGGAATATTTAGGTTCATTTAGAAATACAAAGATTCATGTGTACAAATTAGCTTCAGTCTTAATTGATTTAGAATACCTGATTAGACAACACAGCTGAGCCAGTGCAACTCTTGCTGCTGCTGAGAGCACTGGTCCGACCCTCGCTTTTGTCTTCCCTCACTTCTGCCCATATGGTGCTTGTCTGACTCCTTGCTACAAAACTGAACTCCTTCCTGGAAGAGATCAAGCCATTCTATCTAGTGTGATGTATGAAACAGGTGCGAGGAACTGTACGCTTTCTTTCTGGAAACTGTATTTCAGCACAAGGGCTGCAGGCCTAATGAGAAAAACTCTGGTGCCAAAAGGTACAAGCTAGATCAATGTGGGTTCATTCGTACTTAGAGTTTACAACAAAAAAGGAGTAGTCTAGTTTTACATATGTCTTCCATGATATTTTTTTAGATATTACCACCTGCACACAATGTAATAGTCCTGTGGCAAAAAAAAAAAAAAAAAAAGGCATTTCTAGCACAGATGGCATGATTGAGAGAGCTGTGGTTTTGCATACTTTGAATTTTAGTGGAGTGAGTGGACTTTCTACTCTTAAACTTATGATATCCTGCATTCCAAAATAAAAGATATTAAAAATGCTGCGATGCATGTATACTTGGCACAGAAACAATGGTTTATTACTTTGTCTAGCAAAAATCAATGGCCACAGAACCAAAATGTTCTTTACCAGCCAATGATGTTGAACTTGGCTGTGTTTCAGTAATTTTCATAATTGATGATGGAATCGCATGTCTGAAATATGGGTGCTCTGCCTGTGTTTATTCTGACTTACTGGGCTTCTGCAAAACTGGGAAGCCGCCTTTGGTACGGTGACATCCCTTACAGCAGCCTCGCTGTAAAGCAAGGCACAAAGTGACGCTGTAACTTTGGGGAACAGTTCTGCAGTTCGCGGTGTTAAGAGTGACTGGTTGGGTACCCTCTTGGTTTAAAAACAGCCTTGGGAAGCATGGCACAGATGTAAAGGTTGCATGACCAAACTCTGTTCTTGTGCTCAAGAGCTGGAGCAGGCACTCCACACAAGAATCACCCATGTTGTCGTCTGTGCGCAGCGGGGCACCTGGCCTGGGCAGTTGCCTTGTGCCTGCTTTGCCTCCGGGTGGGCGAGGGCCCTGGTGTGGCCCAGAGGTGGCCGTGTGGACACAAGTCCCCAACCATGTGGGCAGCCTTTGGGCCTTGGGGCCCGAGCAGCAGAGCCACATGCTGGCTGGGCGCTGCCTGAAGGCACATTTTGCATTTCAGGTGGTGAAATGAGCCAGGGCTCAGTGGGCGGCAAGAGTGGAAGCAGAGGGATTTTAGCAGCTTGGTTTTAGCTGCCTCTGCTGACAAACCTGAAGTGGGAACTTTTTTTTTTCCCCAGCAGCCTTGAGCGTGGCTGAGTCTGAACACATTTTGCATGGGACAGGAAAGGCATCTCCCTGAGCCTGGGGCTTTTCGCTGCCAAATTTCACAACACTGCTGCAAAATAGTGAGGTTTCCAAGAATGACAAGAAAGGGGATTACAATGGAAAACAGAAGTGAACTGAACTATAGGGGCATGGCTTCTTGCCCTACATGTGGGGCCAGCCCTTTGTATTTTCCAGTGATTAGCCGTTTTGAATATTCGGAGCCGTGCACCCTAAAGAGTGCTCAGCAGTTTTGGCAGTCTGGTCCCCTAGCAAATTATTGGAGAGAGGTTACTTGCAGCTGTGTCACTCACAGAAATTACATCAGGTATGTATGTGCATACAGGTGCACGTACGTGTGTGTTTCTGCCAACTGCACATTAAGATTGTTTTCTTCCCCTTCTCACACCGAGATAGAGTTGTTTTTAAAAACAAGTCTGAGGCAATGCCTGAGACCCAATGGCTCTGTAAAAGCCAATTTTTTTTTTATTTTTTTTTTTTTTTCCTAATGGTAGTTAATTTGGGGAATGCACGCACATAAGGAAGCAGCATTATTTCAGGGATCTCCACGGTTTTGCAGGGCCTCAGGGTGAAGCCAGCCGAGAGGGTAAGGCAGAGCGCTACAGCACATCGATTTGTCTGCATCCAGGCCTCCCCAGCCTCCCCCCGGCCCCATCTGCTGCCACGGCGTGACTCATATCAGGCAAGTGCAAAAATGGCTGTGGTCGCTACCTGTTTGTGGGTGATTGGCTGTTTTTCCCCTCCGAGTGCTGCAGGCACGGAAGAGAGCAGCAGCGTATCAAGCACTTCAATCTGGTTTGCCGAGTGTAACAGCTTAAGAGAAAATGGCTGCCTTGTTTTCCAGAGCTGTCCTAGGGATGACCACGCAAGAGAAAATGAGGATCTGAGCATGAGAAATCTCTAAGTAGTTTCCCGGGCCATTTAGCATTTCTAAATACACGATGAAGGATCCTTTTTCTTTCCAGGTAGCTGCATGACTTCAGTCCTTTAAGATTTACCATTCAGCACGGTGCTTCGGGCTGGTCTGCCTGAAGGATGGCTGGCTCTGCTTACAGGCAGCAAAGGAACTGCTCCAAATTGTCATAAATACTCCTTGGGAGCCTGCTTGATGCATGTGTCTGTGTGCGTGTGTGCGTGTGTGTGTAGATACGCATACATACATGTATATATATAGGAGGTGAGATTTTAGGCTTGAAATTTGTCATCCAAGGTGTTGGTTCTGTACTCACTCACTTCTGACTGGTTATATTAATGAAGTGTTGTTTTCTAAAGTATACAGTGCTTTTCTCCTTAAAAATGGCTTTCTTCATTTTCTCACCTTTTGAGTAACACGGCATTATAAGCAGACGTTATGTGACGGGAAATAGAAATGCATATAACCGTTACATTGCAGCATCTCTAGGCCAAGAAGCTTTTAATATTAATGCAGAAATGATCTGCACAAAACAATTCCCTCTGAATAACCTGCTACAGAATTGTCGTCTGTTTAAGTGCATTGTGGCATTTTTAGGTACGATAATATTTTTTTTAACCAAAATGTGCTACTGTTTTGCAGGGGTAGGTGGTTACCTTCCATTCTTCAAAGGATTCCAAAATGCTTTAGTGAATTAATGCTCTCAGCATCCTTTTGAGAAAGGCGGAAATGTTATACAGACTTCTGAATTCTAGGAGAGCTGGAAAATAACTTAGTTGAAATATCATGGGAAGCCTTTCGAAAAGAGTGAGTAGGTTATCTGACATTTGGACCTTTAATGTAAGTGACTGTCTCACAGTCTGGTAGATTTAGCTGTGGTGGTTTGAGATGTGACAATTATCTGCTGTACCCATCTGCAGGGCTTAATCCTTCATCGACTGCTCTGGCAAATGTGAGCTGGCCTGTGGGCTGGAGTGGGAGCACTGGGGCCCTGTGCTCGTGTAGCCCCTCTGCCTCGTAGGCGGTGGTGGGGCTCTTGGGCCTGAAAATACCAGAAATGTTCAACAGCCAGGCTCGTGACCATCCTCATCTCTTTAGAGTGTAATAAGGGAGAGGAAAAAAAGAAAAGGGAAAAAAAAAAAAAGTCGGGTATGTAGCCTTTAAATGTGGGCTTCCCTACCAGCTTCCAAGTGGCGCTTTTAAAAGTGTTGATTTCAGGTTACTAATAGTAATATCAATATTGTGGCACTGATGTATGTAGATTTCTGCAGACTTGTTTCTTCCCTTGAGTAGGCTTTTCCTCTCCTTCCTGTCATCTCTTTAACACAATAGCACAATAAGCCTTTTCTGCAGAACCGGTGTTGCTTTAGAGCATAATCACGTCCTGTGCAGTCCTCATCAGTTGAAAGCAGAAGGGTAGCATACCCCTTCATTTTGCAATGGAGAGCTGTAGAGAGGGAGAGAGGTTTTGCCCCCCTTTTTCTTAAATTGACAGCACTGAAAAATCTCTGCTAGAGCACCTCCAATTCTGTGAATGCTACACTGCACATCAATGCACTAGAAAGCACTAGGAAGCACTAGAGAGCAAATGTAGCTGATTCCCAAAGACTGGCTGTGCTGCTTCAGTGTCACTGCAAGCCCAGGGACCAGTTTGGAAAACTCTTTAGAGAGATCACTGCAGCTGTGCTGGTATCAAAGATAAGATGTGTTTCTGTGAATCAAACACCTACTTTATATTTTCTAGAGATGTGTAGATAACTGTTCTTGTATTGGGAAAAAAGTGCTTTATCAAGGAACTATACATTCACTTTGTGTGTATATCAAAGGAATAGGAGGTAAACTAATTTGGAAGAGATATTGTGTTGTTGTTGTTTTTTATGTATTTTTCTATCACTGTCATTTCTTTTTCCTAATTGTTGCCTTTGGAAAAGGGGAGAGGAACACCTGGAGCAGAGGAGGTAAAAATGAAACTGGAAAGTAAACTGCAGTTTTTGTTCTGAAAAACCCTTTGGAAGGAATACCTGTTTCATACTGCTGTGCCAGCATGGAAGCTGGCAGCGCTGCTCCTTCCCTCAGAGCAAGGCTCCACCGCAGTGCTTTGTGGAGTAGACTGGCTGTGCCACTGCCTGCTTTCATTACAGCCCTGGCTTTGGGTAGGTCCCACAAGGTCTGCGACAACATGAATTCAGGCAGAGAGCGACAGTCTCGTCAGGTGTTGTCAACTCTTAGAGATACCCGCTTCAAAACAAAGAACAAATTATTGTATCGAAAATGATGATTGATGTTTGTTCATTGGCCGTAACAGCACTGCACTGTGTGGGGTGATGTACAGAAGCACAAGTTAGTGTGGTTAGCAAAGCAGTGCAGCTTCTTCAGGGCTATGCTTTACCTGGGCCAACTATATTTTAATACAGGAAAAATTATACAATGTGGGACGTGCTGTGTCCTGCAGTACTCGGGCTAATAGGAACATCTCCTGTGCAGCATGGCCTGGAGATACACCCATTGTTTTATTTCCATCTCCCAGAATACATCTACCCTGTGTTGATTTTATTCTTGGATTATAACTTGTGAGGCAAGGATTATCATGTCTCTTTTTTATTTTTATTTTTTCTGGATTTTAATAATTTAGTATTTTTAACTTACAGTCTTACATACAAGATACAGGCAGCAGCATAATACAAATAACTCTACATTATTATTCATCAAGGCTTCCTGTCCTTTGTTATATCATGTAAACAACTGTCTGGATTGGATGTTTCTGAGTTTCTCTTAACTGG
Source organism: Aythya ferina (assembly GCF_964211825.1). NCBI lineage: Eukaryota > Metazoa > Chordata > Aves > Anseriformes > Anatidae > Aythya > Aythya ferina. The sequence goes on from NC_140296.1 coordinate 76,390,714, forward strand.
TAGTTCTCACTAACAATTCACCAGTGTATAATTCTACAGAGAAGAATAGATAATTAAGGTCAGCCTAGGAGTTTTTATTTGTCTTTTAAAAAATTGTTGCCCAAATACGGTTTGAGAATTAGGCTCATCTAAGTGAATTCCAAATAGGTAAACAAAAAATAGAAAACTTATGAGAGAATTATATTGATGTTCTATCTTGCCACATAAATAAATTTTTCAGTAGGTTAATAATGTGGAGCTGGTTTGGAAAGATCTTTGCTGTTATTTTTGTTACACTGTGTGGATATTAGGCTGTGGATGTTAGGCCCTGAACCTGACCTCCTGTAAAATGTTTACAATTTCGTGTTCTCTGTGTTCTAAAAGTGGAGCAGCATCCATAGTCTCTTGTTCTTGTAGAAGTTCTCCTTTTTGACACAGTGAAACCAGAAACCAGCTGTTTGCTTTGCAGGGCTGACGTGCTTGATGCTTTATTTTTCAATTTCCTCAATAAGAGGCTTTTCCCAAATTGTAATGGTGCTCCGTTAACATAATGAAGTTATTTCTTATTCACACCAAAAAATCTGGTAAAGTCTCTCCACTGATTCTAGTGGGGTTATGTAAATGAGTAAAATGATCTATATTAATAGCTTTAATTTCTCAGCTCTTTATTGTAGGTTTTCTTGAAATAGAATATTCATTTACAGCACTGCTTCAGGATGCATTGAGCCTCCCTGTCTGCTATACACCCCTTTGGCTTCTGTCTTAGCTGGGCTTTGAAGCGACAGGATGCCATGTACATTCTGGTTTCCACAGAGTGGGGACAAGAGAAAAATAAAACTTTTCTTCGGGACTTTTTAACCCTCTTAAAGAATATGGTACGTCTCTGTCTTCACAGTCAGGATCCGTTTGCATGCCCACCCAGATACAAAACAAGTATATTCAATATACAAGGATTTGTTGAAAAGCGAGCCTGTAAGCACAGTGTTGCAGCCTCCCATCAGGGAGGAAATGTCTCTGTTCTCTCTCCTTTCTATAGCATTTGGCACAGCTTCTGGGGATCAGCAGTGGGTGTTCAAATGAGAGAGTCTGAAGAGTTCTCAGAGGACCGAAAGTCACAAGGATGCTGACAGCTCCAACGCCGAACAGAACTTTCCACACAAATAGATTTTCTTGCTGACATTACCAAGTAAATTCCATATCAGCCCTTGGATTCACAGTGATACACGAGGCCTAAACAGTCTGCAAATGGATTTTCTTCTATTGCAGAAAGCGGTTCTAGATGGAGAACCCCAGAGACAGAGCTTGCTTTCAAGCTTGAGCTCTCCTGTCTTTAAGCAGATGGAAACAACAACAAAATAACAAAGCACGTGTGGTTTTGTTTATTTGTTTTCTCTCTTTCAGTCATGGGCTTTTCAGTTGCTCTTCACTTAGTGTTGCATTTCTCAGCCTAGGTTTCGAGGCCAACAGCCCATCCCCAGCTGCGTGTTGCTGCCCTGTTTAGCTGTTTGCTGTCCCCTGAAAGCGGGGTTGCCCTTTCTGCTGTGGTCAGCTCCAGGTGCCTCTGCTGAGGAGGAGTACAGAGGAAAAAGGGTAAATGGGCCTCCTCTGGGCCAGAAAAATGCCAGCAGAGGCTCTATCTGCCAGACTGTGGGAGCTTCTGTCATCGAAGCCAGTGCCATTTGGGAAGATGGGGCCCATTGTGATGCAGATACACTTTCTGTGCATAAGCATGGTATCTCTGCTGGGCCAGAAGCAGCTTTCTAACGGACACAGGTCCTCAGATCTGACGATCTGTTCTGCTTTAGAAAGTCTGGCCACCAGAACTTAAGCTAAGGTGGATATATTATTCTTCCCTGCCTGCCCATTTTGGCAGTGAAGTACTGTCTGTCTTCCATCCTTTGCTTTGGTGGAAGCTACTTTGCACTGCTGATAGCAGTCTGAGGCTAAAGGTTGTTTCTTAGTGCCTTTTGGCCCCCAGAGCATATCCACACGAGCAACGTGCCATTAACTGCAGGTAGCAAAGGCTTTTTGACTCGGATGGCTGTGGTTTGAGAGAGTTAGGCATAATTATATTATTTGTGACATGTACGAAAAAAGTTGATTTTGAAAGATGGCACATCTATTCTAAGGAAAAGGGGGCCACTTACATTGTAACATTGCAAGGTACTTTTTTAATGTGTACTCTTGAGGGAGGCTTTCTTTGTTTGTTGTTACTTCTGTTAGGCCTGAAACCATGAGGAAATAAAACTGAAACTGTATTTTTTTCTGGAGCATAGAGTTTAAACCAAGGACAGGTGAGCAAGTTACTGTGTGCTAACAAGTTACTTCATGTCTAGGGAAGAACACTAAGTTAATTTGCACTACTTCTTGTGTGTCTGAAATGTCTGCACAGATACAGCACTCTGTTCACACCAGTAGTAAGTTACACGATGTCTACAGGACCAGTTACTAAACCCTAAATGCTGTGCTCTCCTGGGATTAAATTTAGGGAGGGACACTGGGGTCAGTGATAGTCACAAAGGTAGCCATGCACAAAAGGTAAAGACTACACAATTCCCTAGTTGCAACAAAGAGCAGCGTAAAATATTTCATTGTGGTTGTTCTGAGGAAAGGTATCCACTGGACTTTTTGATTGTAGCCTAAATTGAGAGCATCAGCAGTTTGAAAGCTGTTCTTATCTGTAAATTGGACAAATTTGGTCTGGAAGTAGCAGAACACAAAAAGCATGGAGCTCAATAATGTTGTCACTAGAATCAGCCTTCACATTAAGATTTGCAGACCTGGGTTTGGACCTCAGATTCACCAGTGAAAATCTGGAGCAGTTTACTCTGTAATTTGTTTGATTCCCTCCAGACATACTTTGCTGTAACTGAGTTCAGACCCGGCCAACACAGTCCAAGCTAAATCATTCACCTGTTTATTCACCTATGCGCTCATTCATCTACATACCCACTAACACACATTTCCTATAAAGCCAAAAGATATGCACATATTTGATAAAAAATCAAAAATTTGAGTAATCTTGAAATTCATGACTTCTGACAGCCATGAAAAGTAAGCAGCCATATCCATTGCCAGTCCAGACAAATTAACTAGAGTTATCTAGTATCCTTTCTTTATATAGTTTCTTATTGTATTTTTAATCAATCTTCTTTTCACTCGTTATTTATTATTCATAGCATTAATGAGTTCGCTTCTTGGCTTTTATTTTCATAATAATTGGTGTCTCGGATGTTTTAATACAGTATCTGTGCTTGGTTTGATTCCTTGCTGTAGATGTTTTAGTGCTTTTTTCACTGTGTGTTTTCCTATTCTGTCATCTGGAAATATTATTAAAGATATTATATACCTTTTCTTTATCCAAAGTCATGGTGCATCTGTTGACCTTCAGGGCATATTGCTGGGCCATCTGGTTTTCAAGGGAAGTGGGGGTCGGGAAGGAATGGGGAAGGATTTAAGGCAGAAGGAGATATTAGGTTACGTATTTATTATTTGATTAAGGTTTTGTTTTGTCAAAGGATAAGACTGATTGGCACTTTGTTACAGTGTTTGACTTTCTGTAGTGTCTGTTTTTTCTTGTTGTTTGTTTTGTTTTGGAGTTGTGCTGGTCCCAGAAAGTTGTGTGCGCCTGTGCTTGGGTGTATCAGCATAAACAAAGTGGTGTGGCCCCAAAGTGCTTTGAGGAGTTGACCAGCACTGCTGTCTGTTAGCACCGTGATTGCATTACGTTGTTTAGAAGCTTGTTCCTAGACTGTGCTCATCTCTCAACTGGGGACAGTGTTAGTTGCTAGTGAGGAATTAGCAGGACAAGGTACCATCCTCATTTGAACCTAGAAAAATGAATATCTAGAACACGGCTGTGTTCTGGAAAAACACTTTTACCCCAGTTTTCCAAAAAAGAACCTGATTGTGCCCACATGTGGCTGCCCAGTTTAGATGATCCATAGCATGTGCACACGAGATCCCGTTCTGTTTCTGCTATTGTCTCTCCAGATAGAAAGAATCTGATGTGCTTCTGTGGATCTCACTGGGGGCTGGAGGCAGAAGGGAGGAAAACAGAGAGCATTATCAGCTCTGAGGGGTCCCAGCTTTTCCAAATGGCCAATGTGGCAGTGGTTCCCTGTTTTTGATGAGGAGTTTAACATTAGCTAAAATCTTCCATTTTTTTTCATTTTTTCTCTTAATGCCCTTAAGAAACCATGAGATGACAATCTAGGGTATAATATCTTTTTTTTTATTATTATTTTCTCAGTGTATGTTATATATCATGAAATACACTGTAACACATAAAAAAAATCTTCAGTTTTCATTTGTTAAAAGCTCAGTTAACCAAAGTCTCATGAATGAACTGAAAATATGGCACAGGCTATTTTAGAATGAGAAAGAAAAGGCCTCTTAAGTAAATTTGCAGGATAAAGTAATTTGTTTCAAATGAAAATGAGAAACAGCTTGGTTATAAGAAAAGTTTAAACTCACATGTTAGAAATAATCTTCTCTAAAATAACAAAGAGCTAAGTTAAATTAAAGCAGAATTTCCAACATGAAATTATGTTATTGCTCCTGAGTTAAAATCTGCTTAAAACACAAAACACATCCCAACACATCCCTGGTATTCAGGGGCGTGCGTGGGGCAATTCTAGTGAAAATTTTGATCCCAACCCTTCTCTTCCCCATGTAATCTCCCATAACTGATACCCTGTAAGACAAAATCTCCCTCAAGTCCAGCTTCTCTTGCCCTCTTGCACATCTGATAACCTAGCAAGTGAAGTGTCTATGTTACAGTCGTGAGAATGTGATAATCTCATTGTACGCTCCTCTATTTACTAACGTCCACGATGATTATTAAATACTCAATTCAGCGTCAGTCTTCTCAAAAGATTTATTTCTCCCTCTCAGTCACTGCATTTTAGAAGGAAATAAGCCAGCTGAACAATACGTTTTCCTTACAAATAAAATACCAGTGTAAATGGATGGAAAAGAGTAAAAGAAGTGATATACCTTTGTAATGCTTAATCAGTTCTGCCTGAAATTGGGGAAGTTCACAAACAGAGGGAGAAAAAGCTCTATACTTCGAAACAGAAAATTAAACCACATTAGGAAAGTTTGCTTCACTCATGATTTCCAGGGATATTTCATGTTTATTGTGTTTTATCAGCTCGATATGTTATTCCAGTCTTGCTCCTGGGCATTTTCTTCATTTTCTGTTAGATAAACTCTACATTTCAGATTGAGGCAAGAGTTTTTAGGAGTGTGCTTTGATGTTTTCCTTGTAAGCTAACAACATCATTACAAAGGTTTACCTAAATGAACCTCTCAGCCTATCATCCTTCTCACTTCTTTTTTTTTTTTTTTTTTTTCTTTTTTTTGGGTGGGAGAGGATGGGGCGTGAACTAATTCCAATTTTCCTAGCTATTGTGGAACAGCAGACAAGCAAAAGTTAGCAGACTATTGTCTTTGCCCTGGGATTTCCGATGTCTATGATCAAAAGCCTTTCTCACAAAGCCAGGCATGGTTTTGCAAAAATTCCACCGAGGGGTCATAGCTGCTTGAGTTAAAAAGCTTTCAAGACTATGTAGCTTTTCTTAGGAAAACATGTTAAAACATAAAACATCTGTCAGAAGAGTTCTTTGTTTGGAAGGCTTCTTGAAGCACACCTTGGAATTTCCTTCCTTGGTGATCGTGGTTTTGTGTGGTAAACATGAAATAACCAGCGGTTATGTCACCTGGGTTCAGCATCTGAGGCGTTTGTGGAGGTGTTAAAGAGACGGGGCTTTCAGAGTATTTCATTGTGCTGTAAAATATCATCTCGATACACTCTGAGGTAATTGCAGTTTTTGCCTTTTTTCCACAACAGGCATTAAAACCAGACACAATAAGAACATGCAAAAGCAAGGAAGCATGTTGTGTTCAGGATAGCATACGGTACTAAAAGTTTAACATTTAAAACTTTATTTTCAAAACTGTGTAGATTAATTTGTTCGGCTCTTTTTATTCTGTGGATCAGATCCTCACCTTCTTTGTATTTGAGTGTGCTGAGCTTCTGCATACCACTTTTTTATTCATGTGAAATGCTTATGGAATTGTAAATTAGATTCCTTTCTGGCTCAGACATCAGCTACATCATTAGCTAAAGTCTAAGAGTTGAGCCAAACCTTATCCTGGCTGCCTCCATAACGATAATGGAATTACAACAGGTGTGGTGGCAAAAGAATTTTACAACGACAATCTTGATTGCTTTGGTTAGCCATAACAGAGAAAATCTGTTTGACTTTCAAGTCCAGAATGAAATTGTAGGATGTGAATCTGGAATAACCCCAGTAAGCTGAACAGATTTAGTGACAAGTCGTTGGAGTCCCTTAACAAGAGCCATTCTTCCCATTCTTTTTTGAAAATATATCTGAAGGAATAAAATGGCTTAAAATTCTCTTGACTTTCAGAAGTGACTTTTTTTCCTCACGAGAATAGTACTTTTTGGTTTTCTTACCAAAGCTATGTTTTTCATGGAAAATGATCATCTTTTCTAAGGATCTAAAGATTGCAAAGGACCTTAGTGGAGTAGCTCGAGGGATGTTTATATGAAGCATTTTCCAGATAGAATGAGCAGCATGAAGAGAAACATAAAGACTACAGTTTGAAAGCGTAAGTAGAGTAAGTAAGTAAGTAAGACTAGGATGCAAATAAAAAAAGGAGGTTGGAGAAGGATGATGAAGGGCCGTAAAAAGACAAAAATTACTTACATTTGAGCTGAGTATGAATCATTGGTAAGCTCATTAGAAATGTTATGCACAAACTTCGTAATTAATAAGAGTTGCACATGTGTATTATATATATATTAAAACAACAGTAAAGTTATTTATATGACCCAGAGATGGTGATCTAGAAAAATTTGTGGGTTAAAGATAATGTTATCAAGGGTCACAAGTCTGCATGACAAATAAGGTGACTGTCATGTTGACAGTCTTGACAAAAGTAGCAGTTCAGCAAGAGGGATTGCAGACCAAGGGGAAAAAGAGTATTGAGTGTTCAGAGTGGTTCTGGAGTTGACAGCCAAAAGTCCTGATTGCATCAGAAGAGGCTGGAGGTTCAGGTCTGTGATGAAAACGAGGCAAATCTGGAGCACAGAGTATCCATGAATAAGTGATAATTAAAATCACTTTTGCATGAGATTCCCTGATGAGCAGAGGAGAAGGGAGTCAAGGGCAGAGTTCTGTGGAATCCCCAAATGAAGTATAAAATACAATTAACAGTGATAAGGAATGTTTAAAACAAAGACGTGTTACGTATTCTGAATAGCTTATTTAAGAAGAAATTTTAAAAATGAGCAGTTTCTTTTTCAATTGAGAGCGTGTTTATATGCAGCATTCATGTTTCAGTTGATGGTATTTATTTTCATTTTATTTTTTGGCAGCAGGATCAGATTTCAAAAGTAGGAAAAATCAAGAGTATGCAAGAATATTTTAGGATATGCTAGAAGCTGGAGGAAGAAAACCTACCATCTTCTGATACACATTTTACATCTGCAGTTTATGTTGGTTGCAAAGGAAAAAAATGTTGTTTTACAGTTTATTGAGTTAAATAATACACTAGATTGAATTAAATCTCCATTAAACAGGAAGGAATATTGAGGAAACCAGTTTATTTACATGAGAGGTTCCATTAAACCCCATAGACAATAACAGTGAGTAAAATAAACTGTATAATGTTGTATCCAAGCAGACAAGAGGAACATGAGGGCAGATTCATTTAGATTTCCAGGGTGATGCTATCTGACTTTTTGTTTAAAAAAAAGTGCAGATTCAGACATGCATTTACATACATACATGAGAAAGAAAAGTAGAAGGCAGTATTTCTAGCCTGTTGGCTGTATCCCTGTTACTTATTAGCATAGGGTCTTTTGGGTGGGATCATCTCACCTAACTTCTCAGGTAACAGAGACATCAAGTAACAGAGGTGTCTTCCTTCATCATCAGGGAGTAAAAAATGGGTGCTCCCAGCACCCGACCTCTTTCCTTCTGGGGCAGAGTCTAGCCCACAAGGCGCATCATGCTCCAGAAGTGCCCGTCTCCTGACTTGGAGAGGAGCCTTGCTCGGACACAGATGTCTGTGCTGTGCCTCTCACAAAGACGTCAGTGCAGGTACCAGCGTCTGCCGCATTCCTGTGACCTGAACGTGGGACTCGTTAGTGCTCCTGAACTACTTAGAGAGTTGAGCTTGTGTTTTGTCTGTAGTTTTAATCAGCTGTGCCCTCCGGCCAAGGATTTTATTTATCCTAATTGATATTTGGTGTTACGACCTTTCTGAAATGAAAGTAACGTGTTATAAGGTACTTGCTTAGAGGAGAAATTGAGGTAAGTTTCAAGGCAGAGAAGACACTGAGGTAAGAACATGAGTGCGCTGTCAAAGAGATCCCACAGCAGACGGTACTGGAAGGGTATTGAGTGAGGTCAACATAGTCTTGGGAGGAGCTGGGTAGCTCCAGGCATGTTTATAACTAATTTTTGAAATACTACAAGTGTAGCTCACATTATAAATAACCATATGTTCATTAAATAACTGAAGAAGGGAAATCTGGGAAAAGTTTGTCCAGACATTTATAACTTTTTAAAAGGGCAGTTGATTTTTTCCATATGATTTTCAGGCTAAGAAACTATTTTCATCTCTTGAGACTGCTCATTGTTGTTGAGAGCTGCAGTAAAAGAAAAGAGCGAAGTTATCATCCAGCCTTAAATGCAAAACATTTGGAATCTAAGCAGACTCTTGGTTGCCTGTGTAGCTTTTACTTTATAGATGAGGTCTATAGAAAGGCTTCATTGAAAGCTTAATTTAGCTTTTTGGTTGGTTGGTTGGATTTCTGTTTGTTTGCTTTTCCCCAAAGTCCAAGGGGATGGTTGAATGCTTGACCAGAGAAAGAAGAGTGTGCTTTCTGCCTACCAAGTTGAAGATGAGATGTTCGATACCTGTTATGCAATTCATCCTCATCTTGTCATGAGGAACGTACAGTTACTCTATTTTAAATTTTGTACTCAACTATAATATAAATGTATACCAAAAACGATAAGCTTTATATGAGGAGTATACAATGAAAGTGTATTCATAAAGTAAGAGCAAGAGTAGTTCATAAGGAAGAAACTGAAATAGATACAGACACTGTTATAAATGTCAAGTAGAGTTTGACAGCTGGTAGGTTGGAGACATAATTAAAAAAAAATCCATACATGTACAGACTGCCTTTTAGCATGCAGAATTGGCACATGGCAAAACAAGAAGGTGAGTGGCATATGGGGATTAAGGCAGCTGAGTTCTAGCGGAAACTGGAGGCAAACAAATAGGCCTTTGAGACAAAGACAAAATGGTAGTGGTAGTACTGGTGCCATGTATTTGTTGATTCATGGCACAGCAATCTACACTAATTAAAGGAAGGCTGTCTTGTGCAGTTTCCTATCCTGGTCATAGCCACTGTAATACAGAAGAGAGAAAGGTATCAAAGGAAGGCAAAGATGCCCCTCTAACAGGCTGGTCTGTGTGACAGCCCATTTTGATGGAAAGGAGCAATAAGGTCTTTGCACACCAAACCACATCATTAGAAATTGGGGTGGATTGGATTAATAAAGACATCTAGGGGTGATCCAGTTTTAAGCAAGAATTAGTATTTCTGTCAAATGTCTTTTTTTTTTTTTATGATTCTTTTGCATTTAGACATCTTCAAGTATTCCTAGGAAATTAAAGCTTGAAGGTGGAATATTTGTGCCCTTTATATATTATTTCCTTTGTATTTATTTTTGGCTTCAGTTTAGATTACAAATACATTGGCGCTTGGCTGTGACCCTGCAGATGGAGAAATTAGTTTGGTAATGTAAACTATTTTAGGAACTGAGCCTTGCATTTATTTATGCATCTTTGTCTTTACTCTGTTGCTTGGATTTCTCTGGATGTTTGCATTAAAGTTGCATTTAACCACTTCCGTTTTTTCAGACATGCTTTTTAAATCAGCTTTCTGCAAGTCTAGCAGTATTCCCCGACACGCCGCATCCACTGTGGCCTGTTGCTGAAGCATGAGAGTATGCTGAATCATAAGTCAATATGAATCTATTAAAAATAAAATACTTTACTTTTTACTAGAAATGGAACAGATTTTCTTTACATATGAAATGCGAAATCACGAGCTATCATTAAATCCTGAATTTATTTTATTATTTTGATTGATCTGAGCAAAATTGTATTCAGACAGTATTTGCTGCTGCAGTTTCAGAGAAAGTCATCTACTTAGCTCTGAGTAGACTCAAATTATACCGCTTTCTAAGTAGTAAACCTGTAACTGGTAGCTGTAGCTTTTCCAGCAGGTGAAGGGCTTTTCTTCATTTCTGTGTATCAGTTTAGTGAGTGGCTTAAAGACGAGAAACTGCCTGGCAGATTACTGGTAGGAAAGCCCCTCCTTTCTTCCAGTTAGTAAGTTAATTAGAAAACCAAGACAGAGGGGCTGGGATGCATTGGTTTTACAGTCTTGGAGGATATGGAGACCAGAAATACTCACTTCATTTCACTAGTTATAGATTCTTCTTGTATGTATTGAATTGGTTCAAAATGCAGAAAGAACTGTTTTATTAAATGTCATGCATGTTTTACATAAGCTTGTGCTAACTGGTAAAACATTGCTTCTAAATGGTTTCCTATTATGGTTAAAAGATGGATTTTTTTATATTTGCATTGAAGTTTAATTTCTGTGTTAAAAAATGACCTTGTATACAAGAAAGGGTCATTCATTACTTTACAGTCAAATAGCGTGCAAAAATAGTAAATGTGGGGCTTAGCACACATTATTCCTTAGGTATGCATGTAGCACAGCTTCACAGTAAGCAAACCGCAGTATCAAGTTGGAGTAAAGATTGTATTTCATTATACATTAATCAGTGTATACTGAAAAAATCTGGAGAAAAAAAAAAATAAAATATCACTGTTTTAAATGGCTTCACAACACCAGAATCTTTTTGGCCATAATCAGTAACCACATGCAGTGTAGTTGGGTTGAAGTGGAGTGTGAGGTAGCAACACACCTTTTGCACCCCTCCAGGATGAGGCTCGTCTGGGCACATCGCTGCATCTCCGGGCACAGGGGTGAAGCCATGGCACTTCTGGCCAACTCTCTCCCACCTCGCTTCCCCTCCCATCCAGAGGTGCAACATTCCCTGTGCTGGGACAGTGCCATGGCCCCGTGTTGGGACAGAAGCCATGGCATAGGAGCCCAGAGCTGGCCACCTGTAGTTGAGAGGGAGTGAAGAAACTAGAAAAGCCCAGGTGTGTTTGAAGTTGTTTTACTGTTCTTCCTGCAATTTGTAAGGATGAACATAGACTGTGTGCTGCATGGCATATGTTTTCTGGATCCTTTTGAGGGAGGTGCTAGCTGAAACACACTTCAGAGAGCTTGAAGTAAATCTTGTTGAGACAAAAAAAAAATTAGATCTGTTGTAAAATAGATACCAAGCATACAGTTTCTGTTCCCATTACCAATAGGTCTGGGGAAAAAATAATGTTCTCTTGCAAAATTGAATTTCAACTTTGGAAAGTAATGCTTCTGAAAGTATAGTATCAAGAGTCATCAACTACTTAATAGTTGTTTTCCATTTGAAATGCTATCTATTCTTCAATAGTCAAGAGTTGTTAATTTTATACTGTGCATGGGTTAAAGTTGAATTACAGTGTTTTATAAATCCCGTATCTTTAAACGTGAAATACAAGAAGCAACTCAGAATTGAAGGGTATAGAGTATGCAGAGTCTTCGCCTCCATGTTTGGAGGCAGGCTTGATGGTGTTGTTATCACTGTTAATTAATTTATTTAGTCATCTAAAATTGCTACTGTTTGACTTGCAAGTTCATTTCTTGGCCTGGTTTTAAGTGTTTCTAAATTCATTAGAGAATTCCATCAGAAAGGACGATAGTTTGAAGAGACTTGGAAACTGTCTCCATTCCTCTGTAAATCTGAGTGTAAACGTGATAGCAGGGCAGCGTGGGGAAAATTCAGACTCCTTCACAAGCATCTTTCATTTGTTGGGAGTCTCAGCCTAGGACTGCTTTTAATAATGCCCTATTGATTCACTGCAGGACAAGAGAAGAACAAAAAAGAACAAAAAAACAAACACATGACTTCTTTAGAGTTTCTAGAAAGTCTCCTAAAATTCTTGGAAACTTAAGTTTTCCTAAATTTGCATTGAGCAGACTTCAGATAGTATTTATTGTATGTGGCCTTTTGTTTGTCTTTCCCTATTGCAATCACATGGTAGAAGGTTCAGAAATAGTTTAATGCAGTAAGAAAACAGCTTTGTCTAAGAAACAGTTTAATTCATTTTTTTTCCTGTAAACTGAATACTTTAAATATTTTTCCACTGAGAGTTTTCTGTGATTCCCCAAACCTGTGAAGATGGGGAATTTAGAAGAAAAGAACGAGAAGTGTCTGTTGGTTGCTGTTGTAGTGTAATAGATCTCTGAGCTTAATCTGAATTCCACTGTGCATTGTTGTGTGCATTGTGTGTTCACAAGTGTGTGTGCACGTTTGGTAGGATATGTAAAATGCAAAATAATAATAATAAAAATAGTCTCCTATTCTTTTCCCTCTTGCCTTATCCATTTTGCTGTGTGCAACAGTTGCCTAAGCCTAATTCCCTTTTATGTGATATTGATTAACAGCCATGCTGTGTAGGACTGTCAGAAGGACTAAAGTGTATTTAATTATTCAACTAGAATAAAGTAGAAGGCAGTGCAGCAGCTGTAACATAAGACATGGGCACTTCATCTCTAAAATGTAAGAACTGTTCAGTAACAATTTTGCAGTTGTGTCCCCCTGGTTTGAAGGAAATTCATAAAATGCTGAAGACTAAATACAAGGCTTGTCCTCATGAGCTCTCCCTACTTTGGGTATGTTCTTTAGGCACAGTGCCTAATCACATGAAAAGAACAGCAATTTACCAGAGATACAGTATTCTTAAAGGGAGATTTTCAAAGGGGAAGAATTGTGTAAGAACATTTCTCTGGCTAATTTCCAGGTAGGTCTGTCACTTCTACAGATTGTATTTTGCACATGTACATTAACATTTGATGCTGGATGAATAGAAGTTTGTGAAAATCTCCAGTTCTCTTGCATAGCTTTCACGTGAAGATAAATTGTAGAAGCATTCACTTATTTGCATGGTTTTGAATTTGGGCTGTATTGCAGGTTCCAAGGAAGGAACTGAATGCTAGGATATTTTTGAAACTTGGAACATGACGTACAAAAATGAAGGACAGAGTTACGCTCAACAAATAGAGTTAAGATAGCTAACGCCAGAATCAGGTATTTAGTAATTAAAATGATACCTGCTACAAATTTGCAGAAGGATTTTTTTTTCTCTGTCATAAGTAGCAAGTAGCATGCATTAATGTTCCACTAAAATATGTCCTGGTGTGTCTTGATGCTGGAACCATCAGGAGGTCCCAGAGCTGTAGGCTGCTGGGGGTTGGGAGAGCACTACTGCGTCCTTGCTTTGTTCATACACGTACGTTCTTCATTAGATAACTACTTTTGCCATTGTTAAAGACGACACTGGCTAAAGTGGATGTTTGACATGATGTTGTGAGTTTGGTTTTTATGATCTTTTAATTTTAAATTTGAATTTAAAAAATATGTTACAAATACTATGCAGAACTGTGCTTTGTGGATAGTGTTTACATAAAAAATGTAAAATGCTTGAAAAGAATAACTTAGGTGAATTGAAAAGAAATTAATTTCTTTTAGTGTGAGACGGTTACATTTATCTGGATTAAACTGTAAGAAACAGTTCTATAGAAAAGGATTTCTTAAATCAGAAAATACCAATGTTGATGTTTGGTAGTTTTTGGTTTTCTTGCTAGCATGTTTTAGTTCAGTGTTAGGAGCAGTGGCAGTCCGTAGCAGAGACATGTATTTCTGTCCTTAGCATCTGAGTGTTTGGATGTGATGCCATTAATTTACTTATGGGAAAAGAAAACTCCAGTCTTCTGATGTTTAAATGGGCATGATTCAATTTACACATGTTGTTATTCAGTCTTCAACTGTATTTTTTCCTTTTCTTGTTTGTAGGGGGTGGGGTAGAAAAGAAAGGACAAGGGAATCCAGTAGCTTGTTATCAGTTTTTGGAATCATTATTTTTATCTTGGTCTTTTAAAACACCCCAAAAACAGACAGTTCTCCCTGTTTCATGCAGCCTGTGTAGTATCTGTAAAATCCTCATGTATGTATGTTTTTGGGAGGGGGAAGGGGGAACTCTCGGAAAAAAAAAATAGAAGAAAAAAAAAAAAAGTGTGTTTCCTGTGAAAAACTTTTAAAAGGTTGTGTTACCTATTGAAGTAAAACAAGACCACAGCAGTTTCTGTTCTTCAAATTATTGAGCCAAGTGGGCTCCCTCCTGCTGCGGTGGGTGGTGTGGCCTTTCCAAATTACCGCTACCTCGTCTAAGGCCGAGATGCGTTTTAGTCAACACTTCTTACGCATCAGGGCTCGTCAGAGAGGTGTAAGACAGAATTGATAGGCGTTGGTGAAATAGCTCCCTGCCTTGTCTTTCCACCTAATGAGGAGAGCTTCACGTCTTTTATTCTCGGCCATGCTCGTTTTCATGTTAAGCTGAGTTTTTAGGAATCTGGTTGGAAGGCAGCTTCGTGCACCAGGGTAGAACAAGTCGTGATCTCCACTGGGTGTTTGTGCTACCTGCGACAGCCAGTGACTGTACAGTTTTGAGGTAAACCTCTGAGACTTGTTGTGTCACACAGCTGCTTTTTTCCACCCTGTAAATATCTTTTTCTGCACGAGATAAGTCTAAACCCATTCAGTGCATGTGAAATAACACACGAAGCTTGTACGTGGTTTGGTGTGTGGTTGTGTGGGGCAACTCTCTCACAGCCCTCACCATGAGGCGCGGCCATGTGGGCCTCTTGGGGGAGGCCGCCCGGTCACAAGGCACAGCAGAAAGAGGCTGAGTGCATGGGAAAAATCAAATGTTAGGGTGCAGAGTACGGATTAAAGCTGGCTTGTCACGCTGTTTGTTTAAGAGGTGAACTTTGCCGTGAGTGGAGAACAGATCATGAACCTATATAATGGAGTTGTTTTACTCATTAAACCTGAAGCCAAGAAGTAAACATAACGTGCACAGCTCAGCCTCTGTGCACCGTCTCTTCAGAAGGAAATGAGTTACTGCTGTTAGAAAAAGCAAATTATTTTAAATTAGTTCTTTGTTGCTTCTACAAGTAGACGTTAATTAATTGGTATGTGATCAGGATACAGGCCAGTTGGTGAATCCTAATGTGACTGGTGTCTGGCCAGTCCTTTAATACTTGTACATGTGTGAGTACAGATTTTTTTTAAACAGATCCTGGACCTCCAGTGTTTGGGGTGGTTATGGTATTCTACAAGTAATGTCTGGTCATACAACAAAGTATATAAATTTCTGTGTTTAATTTTTATTGTATGTCATTTTTCAGAACTATGGTTTCTCAACAATATCATTTATTTAGTAATGTTCATTAAATGCACAGGAAATCTTTTTTTCTGTCTATGAATTCCATGTCATGATAGACATGAGTCTCTCAAGCTGTGCATTTCAGTTCGATTATTCTTGCATTTATTGAATGGTTAAAGTTACTCAGCCTTTTGCCTTGAGCTGTTGTAGCATGCCTCAGGTGGTAAGTAAATTGCCTACAAATGCGCTGCTTGTCATGTCTTATTGCTTAATTTATTCTTTGAAATAAGTTTAGTATCATAATAGGCAGGAACATTATGAAGCAAAGAAGCATTAGACAGGGACAAAACAGTAGCCGTGTAAAAGTCTTCCCAAAGTTGAGTCACTTGCTTTTCGTAGAAAGCAAGAAGTGGCAACATTAATGGCACACATCTGCATTAAAGAATTGTGCAGACTGTTTGCATTTCGCAGCAGGCTGCTAATGAAGTACTACCCTTCACTATCCCTGTGATGGGCGTGTGTACCATCCAATTTTAATATTTGCTTCACCATTTTCCTGGGAAGGAAGAAGTGAAGTTCCTTGGAGAGGTGTCTGCACCCAAAAGATCACCAGTGAATTAGAACATATTCAAGCAAATTAGAACATATTCATCACCTTCAATGGTAATGACAGTCTAGGGTGCATTTTTAGAGTCATACAGTCAGTACAATACAATTTGATGGCTTGTTTTTAATGTGATATTTCTAAGAAAGTCACGCTAGTACCTCTTTTGGAACCAAGGTGTTTTTTCCATCTAAAAACACCCTTCAGTTACATAATTTTGAATAGATCAGCAGCTCAAGAAAAAATAAAGGAGAAACAACAAGAACTTCTGCATTATAAACTTTGTTCTTCCAGAGTACAGGTTGCAGTGTACACAACAAAGAAATCATTCAAGTGTCAGCCTTGGTTTGTGTTGTAATCATGTTACTTAATGATAGATACCTTTATACATTGTTCTTACATTGTTTTTTGTTGCATTTCAGTATATCTTGCTATTCTTTGGTACCTGACTCTAGGTTGTAGAATGAGCTATTGTTTCTGATGGCACAAAATTATTTATCAGTTGACTCTTTAATGAGATTTCATGCTATTGTATCTTACTACATTCAATAAAACTGAAATGTATTTTTAGGTTTGTATCTCTGGTAATTACTATGGATAGTTGATTCAATCTTACTAAAACAGTTGGTTTGGTTTCCTTATTCATAGAATGGTTTGGGTTGAAAAGGACCTCTAAAGACCATCTGGTTCCATGCCCCCCTGCCATGGGCAGGGATACCTCCCACCAGACCAGGTTGCTCAAAGCCCCATTTTCCATATTGTGGCCATTAGCAACCACAAATGAATTTCATCATACCATTCAAAACCATGGAAAGCTGTACAGAATTTTAACCATGTGAATCATTGAATTTTAAGCTATAAGAGGAGGCTCTAAAAATAGATTGATTAATCACTGTGTTATAACAATATAACACCTTAAATTAGACTTCTACTTTGCTGAAAAGTCTAAGATAGTGGTTTAGTATCAATATTGGAAGGCAGTAGTCTCCTCAATCAGTTCTGGCTCAGTAACAGGGTTTGCTGTGCTTTAATCATTTTAGGATCATTTAAGATTGCTTTTATAGTCATCCTGTGCTAAATTTGGTGCAATGTCTGTGCATACGCACTAAGCACATGAAGCCCTAGCAGGAATTTGAAGTGTTTTTTTGTTTTGTTTTGTTTTGTAATTTGCTCACCTATGACAAGAAAATGATACCTGTTTCAGCTATTCAGGAAGGAAAATTGATGTTGAGACATTTTTCCAGACTTTCCCACAATTTTCTTTCTACATAGGGGTAAAAGTAGTGTTCCCAGTTTGATATGAAAGGGTTTGTTGGAGTTTTAGTGTATTACAGTACCAAGAACAATGGTATTAACCTCCTGAAATCCTGGTGCTGGAACCAGTGGGCCCACAAACCCATGCATGGTTCTGAAGTACAGTTTCTGACATTCAAGTTACTCATTCAAGTAAATCCTGAGCCATCTTGGTATGGAAAACTGGTAACATATTTCTTTTTCCATGTTTTCTTTCTTTTTTTCTTGGTTTCCTCTGTGAAAAAATATGATGTAGGGAAAATGGCAGCACAGCAATCGGTAATTCTTTATGTATATGTAGCAGTACTGTGCACAAGCAATAGTAGAAGTGCAGATAGAAGTGCAGTTGGAAAAAAAAAAACAAAAACATTTTCTATGAGCTTAGTTAGGGCTGAAAATTGGCTAACATAATATGTATATAAGCATGTTTAAATAATATAAGCATGTTTAAAGCAGCAATAGATAAATGTAAAAGAAATGTTGTGTTTCAGTTAAAATCAGATTTTGTGGAGTATGACGAGGTAGAGTCGTGAAGTCTGCAAGATTTGTTCCATTTGCTGTTATGTTCAGCTCTTATGCACTGAATTTGGTACACCGAAACAAAAAAATATGAGTTCTCTAGAATAATCCAGCTTTTCATTTTATTTTGCTGCCTTGTCTAAGCAGATGAATCTAATAATTCCTTAAATGGGAAGCTTGCCAGCTGAGAGAAACCTAGAGGGCAACAAATGGGCAGCGATGACAGAATGTCTTGAATGCTGGGAATGTTGTTTTGATTCCAGCCTGTTTAAAAATATATTTGTCTAGTGGAAGGTAATGCTAGACAGACAGATAACACAGGAGATTTCCTAGGCATTACTTACACACACACACACACACACACACACACACAGTATTTATATATATATATATATATATATATATATATATATATATATAAATACTGTGTGTGTGTATATATATATTATTTCCGTAGGCTTAACCCAGATAAGTTAAATTGCAAAATCTTTCACTTAATAAATAAATAAATAAATAAATGAAAGAAAATAAGTACAGGACACAGAATAATGAAATCAAAGCAACCGTGCCTTAAGGCTGCAGAGATTTCCTTATCTTACCCTGCTGTGTTTGGGTATTGCAAAACATACGGCTCACCTTTAGGAGGAGTCTCCTCCAAACAGGGAGCTGCCACATCCCGTCTGTGCCACAGTAACTCAAGGTGCAAGATCAAGGTGAAGCGAGGACACCGGGATGACTGTCTTTAAACTGGCTGCTGTTTTACTGAGGTGGTGTTGGGTGTGGGTGGGGGTGCTTGTTTTGTTTTTTTAAGCTACCATAGCCGTGTACCTTGACTTTTACAAAAGTTTTAACACTGGTATTGGCGAGGTCATTGTTTTGAGGAAACTTGGAAGCCTGAGCCAGGACTAAGAATGCTGGATATTAAGTACTGGCAAAAATGAACAAGTATCAGAACAAGGGCAGCCCTGTTTCCCACATTTTGTTCTGGCAGCAGCTGAATTGACTGAGTAGGCTCTCGTCCCCAACTGTTCACAAGGGTTCATTACTGCTCCCCAGAGGTTTAATTGATCATGTAGTCACTCCCTAACCTGATTTGTTCGCTATAGTCTGGGTTAGTTCAAACACTTTTTAACACCAAGTCTCTGAACTCTTTTAATCAGAATCATTCTGACATCAGCAGTTATTCCACAGATACTGAGGGGCAGGAATGTAAGGGAAGAGTGATTACGAGAAGCAAGGGAATAAGTCTGCCCCAGTGAAGCTTCAGCCAGAACAAGAAGTGTAACTGCAGCCTGAAATTACAAACCACAGTGGACAGAATGGGGAATATGGCTAGGCTTACTGCTGCCCTGGTAAAATTTAACTTCTAATACCTGTCCTCCAAAATTCTTAGTAGAGCTTCTCAACCTAGAGGCTATGCCTCAGCATTTCCCTAAATAATTTCAAAGGCTAGAGCAAAAAGTGACTGCAACACCTTGCATCTCACTAAAGCGCTTATATGCAAAGCAAACAAAATCTGTAAAATGACATGCAAAAAAATTATTAACGATCCTTCTTTGTTGTTGCTATCTTTGTTGATATTCCTCTTTGGCTTTCGTGAATCTTCTTTACTATTAGGTTCTTCTTCTCCTGCTAATGTAATACAAGAAAGCTACTCATTATAACGAAGACTGAATATTCATGCAATCCAGCTTTAGGCATCAGCATCCACATACTTAAATTGGAATCAAAGTTAAGTGGCATCCCTGACATGTTCCATCATGAAATAAAAAGGTTCTGTTTCATCTAATCTAGCATGATAAAAGCAGATATCTTTCTGTGCAAATAGTTGTTCTCACTTTTCAGAGTTTTCTCAATTTGCAGAAGGAGAGTTTAGTTTCCAAGATGAAAAGGCTGACATGGTTTCCAGAGCTGCAGGTTGTTTCCCTTTTGTTTTGAAGTCAGTGGCACTTGCACTTCTCAGACCCTGGGAAAAATAACTTTTTAATGCTGACTATACGTAATATCACCTACTGGCTGCAGAAAAGTTAGTGCTATAAAATTTACATGAAGTCATGGTGTTATGTTAGGTCATACACATATATATAAGAATTTAAGCAATCTGGATTGTCATTCAGATTATTGCCCTGATCTGTATGACTTTCAGAGGTTCTTAATTTCTCACTTTAGCATTTGAAAAAACAGACCTGATGTTTATTGAACAGAGCTGGCAGAATACATTAAAGTTGGTGTACAGATAAGCATTAAGCACCATGAGACACTCAGTGGTGCTGAGCGTAATAATCATCATTTTCCCCTTTCCAATCTTAAGCTCTTTGGTCCTTGGTCTTTAAAGAAATTATGTTTAGAGTAACAGAATCAGAACCTTTGTGTTTTCCTGCTGGAGTAGCAAGGCCAAGGAAGCTTCAGAAAGGCAGCCTAACTTTGCAGTTTTCCACGTTTCAAAAGTCTTTCTGTGTCCTCAGTGAGTTTAACTAATTAGTTGCATTTTCAAGCTTTGGGTTGTGTGGTTTTGTCTGCCTTTTATTTTTCCTTAAGCTCTGATATTTGATTAAGATTTTTCATAATGGCTTTGGAACATACTTTACAAACTTCTCTCTGTCTGAACATAGCATAAGATAGAGAATATAAAATATGATAGCCAATTAATAATACTAAGATCCTGACCATTCTTTATATGTGGTGTCCTTCAATAAAGTACAGACTAGAGAGTTGTTAAAAATCTAAGAGCTACGTTTGCTGAAATACTTCTTGAAGTAGATGGAGAAATGAAAGAAAACACACCAAAGATGGTTGGATCATACTGTTTATGGTATCAGAATTGCACTGAAACATAGAAGATCACATATATTAAGAGACAGTACTTTACTCAAATTCATTGTGTGTATTTCTCCCTATCTTGTTATCTTGTTATACAAACAAACCTTTCATATATATGCTAGTCAGAAGAGGTGAACTTGTCATCAGTGAAGAGAAATAGTTACCCATTGATTCCTGTAAGGAATGTGACTAAGAGGCAGCTCGTGTCAACCATCAGGTTACTCAGGCTGCCCGATCAACTGGACCACAACTTAGAGCAATATGTCCTGTAACATGCAGCTGATAATTTTGGTA
Organism: Aythya ferina; assembly: GCF_964211825.1. Classification (NCBI taxonomy): domain Eukaryota; kingdom Metazoa; phylum Chordata; class Aves; order Anseriformes; family Anatidae; genus Aythya; species Aythya ferina. The sequence continues at coordinate 76,411,682 of NC_140296.1, forward strand.
TCTTTTTTTTTTTTTTCCTGGAATTTCACTTCTATTACAGACTCCTACAGTATTTTATTAAAAAGTTCCTATATGGTGAAATATTTAGGCTACCGGCCAGCTCAGAGGTTTGGCTTCCTTAGACCAAGAAGCTGCCAGACCAGTTTTCTTTACTACAGAGTCTACATGATATTTATGTGTGGTTTTTTGTTGCTTTTTTTTTTGGTTGGTTGGTTGGGCTTTTGTCTGCACATTTGGAAATGGACAGGTTTTTCCCTGCCCTGTTTTCTGCAGATAAACTCATGTTCCTGCTCTTTATTTAATTCATTGTATTTCTCTAGCCAGTATTCTGGGCTGCATTTTTAATACCCAGACAGTATAACCTCTCACTGTATGTCATGCATTTTAATTGGGGGAGGATTATAATTCACATAGTTAAACTGTGAGTAATTTAATTTAAATAGTTCTAACCACTGTAGCTCTACAAATGATTTAAGTAAAGGGAAAAGGTAAAGTTGGAAAGTAATTTGCAGCATAAGAAAAAGTTTCAGCATCTTCAGTCTTTAGTCTTTACCATAGTTATAGTTGCTTAACCAGCATAAACTTTATATGAGCAGATTGAACATCTGTTTGATGTTTCTAAGACCTTTGGTCTTACTAAATAAAATATGTATGTTTGTGCCCCTAGTTTTCTTCTTAACACTCCTTATTTTCTATGTAAATAGCAAAACAGGCGTATGTAATTTAATATGAATAAATTATTATCGCCAGATCATAAGATAATTCAGACTGGAAGGGATGTTGGGAGGTGCCTGGCCCAGCACCTGACTCAAAGCAGGGCCAGCTCGGGGTCAGACCGGGCTGCTCAGGGCTTGGTCCACTCGGGGCTTCTAACGTCCAGAGGTAGAGACTGCACAGAAGTCTTCTTGCAGGAAAATTCAGTCTTTCTAACGCTGAATGTACCAATTACTCCGTATAAAAATCTAATTTTCAAATAGCTTTTACTAATCAGTGTTCTCTTTGGAGATTAGGTCACTTCTGCCACGCTTTTTAGAACAGCTATTTATTTGCACTCCTAATACCGGCTGCATTTTTGCAGTGTCGAACTGCTTAGCATGCCATGCTTTTCCAAGTGTACGCGAACTGAAGTATGACTCCAGCTGTAAGTTTTATTCTTAGATGATTCCTCTCCTCAAACTCTTTTTCTGATTCTAAGCAAATAAATAAATAAGTAATAGTGCAACCATTTAACTATAAAGCTTCTGCATATTTGACCCTGGCTTAAAATAAAGGGAAGAATCTATTTATGAAATAGTTTTGCAAAGTGCTTTAAAAAGATATTAGTTACCTCAAGAATTAAAGAATTGTTTCAAATGAGAAATAGTACCCTGGAAATGAAGCTCCACTGACAATACAGCAGAGTTTATCTTAAAGCATCGAAATGAAGGTAATATTACATCCGCTGCCTTGCCTAAGTTCGTGACCATGTTCTATTTTATTAGGAATGATTAAAAGGAGGAGATTTTTCAACATTTTTTGCTTAGGGAATATTCCTTAGATCAGATCTGATGTTTGTGTTATTTAGTGCTGCTGCCTTTTGAAGGAGTCTTTGGAAATGGGAGCGTGAAATTGTGAAATCACACATTTCTCATGAAGTGACGAGTATTGAGGTTAGTACAGTTGGGGCACACCTTGCTCAGGAAACTCTCTGCTCTTGTGTAGAAGTAGAAAACACGGCAAGCAGAGAAGATGGAGCTCAGAAGAAAGGGGCTGGCTATGGCTGTGGGGAAGTTGGCTGGCTCCTGCAGTGTCGGTATCGCTGGAATGAGTTTCCCAGTTTCAGGCCGGAGGGAAGGAGTGGGTGGAGGGTGCCTGGGAAATTGAGATTGATGCCGCTGAATGATGCACATGAAATCTCCTACTCTCCAACAGCTTAGCATTTAATAACCTGCTAGGTACTTTACCAGACAGTGTAAGCACCTGTGACTGTATTTTCAAAGCTCAAGTGTGGCAATGTCCAAGCAGCTGCCATTTGTTAGCCACAGCCAGAGACTGATGGTCAGTCTGTGATCCCAGGAAGAGCTGCCTGGGTCTCATCTTTCAGCTTCCTGACTCACAAGCTAAATAAGCTTGTTTTTGATCCCTGAATAACTAACTATATTTCAGCTGTATCTTTCCTTCTTACAAATTTAAGAACAGCTTTTGCAGTCACTCTTTGGAATTGAATTCATATTCCTATCTGTCTTTCCAAGCAAAAGGATGAGACCGTGTGTAGGTAGGTAGAAGAAGACAGGATGGAAGGATGTGTAAACTTGAGCTTTTTGCCACGTTCAGTGTGTTGTTTCAGAGTGAGGCTGTGGTTTTTGCATATTCTCAGTAGGCTAGGATTTCCCAAGAAATTCAGCTGGTGGTGACCTGAATTAGGTAAAATTTAAAATATAAGCAAAGGTGGTGGGGGTGGGGGAGTGCTTATCTTAGTGCTTAGCTCTGAGTTTAGAATCTTCATCGTCTTACGTGGTGCAAAATCCAAACCAAGGAGAGACTTGTTTCTCTCTCTCCCTATTGCATGTGAGATCTTCTTTTATACACCTTTTTATTTCTTCTAGAAAGCTTGTCCTTATTTAAATAACCCATGACCCATTGTTCCTCTTAACTTCAACCCACATTACTAATTTTAAGAGAGTTCATGAATGTTGACTGTCAGCTTTACAACAAACATATTGCGTGGGCCCATGTAGAAGAAATACAAGAAATTATTTCTTCTTCTGTTTCCCTTACACTGGGGTATATATGTGTTTTCCTTCACTTACACTCTTATTATGTGCTGTCCCACAACATCTTTTAAAGGAAACATGAGTGTAACATCCTAGAGTATTTTTTAAATGCTTTAAGGAATTTGATGAGAATTTCACATTTTTACAATGATATTTTTCAACAGCATGGTAGAAGACACCTGCACTCCCCCAGAATTACAGCCCCTGCAGAGGTCCCTGTCTGGAAATAAAAGCCACAGGGATACAATGATAAGATAGTTCATGTAACAACATTGAGAAACTGCCAAAGAAATGTATTTTTTTTTCTGTTTTTGTGAGACTTCTTTAGCAACTTGCAAAATGAATAGTTCTATGTCAGCATGCTCTGTAGCATAAAGTGTCCATTTGCATATAATTCAAGCACTTTTAAAATTTCTTTTGTCACCTATAATTCATGAGGATGTGGAAGAAGTAAATAACATGCAGAAGTATTGGCTGGGCAGCTATCGTCAGGCCATCTGCAGGAGGGATACCCCGAAAACTATCCTCTGGTCCAACTTCTGAAAACTTTTGAATGGCTGGAAAGCTGCCAATAGTTCTTCCAGTGTTTGTGCATTTCCCTGTTATTTTTGGCACTGTACAGTTCCACAACATGTACGTTTCTTTCCTATTTTCTGCCCAATAACTCCAGCATCACACTTAGTGAGCTAATCAAACAAATAACATTGTTCAGCACTGTGAAGAGATGAGCGAGTTGTCTGTCTATTTTTTTCTTCCCTCTCTGAATAATGCAGATTTTCCATTGCAGAAATTTACCAGATAAGGAATGAACCAAAACATTGGCTTGAGAAATGTTATTAGTCGAAGGGTCCATAGTACTGGTGATTCAGTCATCTGTCAGCCTGATAAATGGATTAGCGTAAGAGGTGTTCCAGTGGGGAAATGCAGCCCATAGGGCTTCCAGCTAATTATATTTAAGTTGTTTAGTACTGCTGGGAAGCAGCATCCAGGCAATTACTGAAAGCTTTGATGCAGTGTGCACTATTAGAGTGTGTGTTCAGAAACTCATTACCCTTTCGTGCTTGTGTTGGATGGATTCTAGGAAGCTGACATGAAACAGAGAGCAGGAATCAATAACTGAAAAGACATTTTAGTTAGCTTCTGATCCATTTCCTGATTCAGCAGCTTCCAGCCTCGAGTGTTTCATACAGTTGCTGTAATATAAAGGGAGAAAGGGACTTAAATATATTAATTATCATATGTACGCATCTAGTTACGACAATATGCAGCGGAAGGTCCTCCCTAGATGAAGCTGCAAAAGGCCCTTTGGGGACAGGCCCCTCTCAGGTGCCCTGTGGCATGCCCAGAGCGCCTGCCCTGCCTGCCCCTAGGGCGGTGACTGCAGTCATTCCTCTCGTGGTGGTTATTTTTGCCTCCCCAACAGCAAGATTGCGTTACTGCGGCGTCCGTCATGCCCCCTCCTCGCAATTTCTTGGAAACTACAGCTAATCCGAAACAAAGCCAATGATATTGCCTACGCATATTAAAGCCCTTTTAGGAAAATTGTGCTAGCTTTGTCTTTGCTGCAGGCTGCAGTTCCCGTTACTGATGCACCTCTAGAAAACTGTACACACTCTGCGTCATTCAAATGTGGAAAACAATAATTCTTACCACGTGCTGCTCATCTGTTGGGTACATGCAAGAGGTGCACGCTAAAAGTAATGCAGTATTTGCACAAACGGAGGCCTATATATAGTGTATTTTCCTTTTTAAGCATTCAGTTATTAATCAGTTAATGGAGATTGTAAGGGTAATGCTGAGGAGACTAAATTCATCTTTTCTGTTTCTTCTACTTCTCCACTTTTGCCTGAGGTAGAGCTAAATAGACAAAATAGAGGATTACAGCTGAGTGCTTCTTAAGGGGATAATTCTTTCCCACCTTTAATAATTAAAAGCTTTTATTTATTTCTCCATCACAACAATCCTAGTCATGCTGTGCTTTGTGTTTCATATTTCATAAAGTTAAGCAGAAATCTCATGACTTACTATCAAGAAGCAAGTGGGTTGTTTTGTTGTTGTTGTTGTGGGATTTTTTTTTAATCTGGGCTTCATTGTTAGAAAATATTTTTTTGCTTGAGAGTTGCCAAGATAAATGTTGTGCTTATTGGTACATATATATCTGTCTGATATACAATAATATATAGTTTATCTCTCTGATAAAAAATTCTTGTCAGAAGACCATGGTGTGGTGTTATAGGCTGCAGTACCCATGAATCCACATACTGTAAAAAATACTCTTACAATACTAAGCATCGTCACTATCAGTACCTGCCTTGGTTACTGACAGACAGAGGAGCTTTCCATAAATTCATTAATAGTGCAGAAAGTGCTGGTCTTCCAAATAAAGACAGATAGCTCACCTATTTCCTGTCTCAAAAACTATTATGCAATGATAGTAGAATATACACAGCTAAAGCAGACAAAGACTGAGGCTGGCAAAGCATCTGTGGAGGCAAAGTATTGACTGTGGTAAATAATGTTGAGAATCAGTGCTCTTAACTTTGGCTTCGAATCTGGCTCCGAGATTGCTTGTCCTGAGTTTCTGTTCAGGATGCTAATAGTGAATTTACCTCTGGATAAAGAGCCTGCACACAAAGCATGGCAGGATGGAGCCAAATTAACAATACCATGTTTCTGCAATTCTTCGTTTCATGATGTCCACTAGCTTTGACTGAATTAGTTAAGAAGAAACATGAAAAGAATTTCCCCTCACAGTGAAGGCTGTAAGTGGAAGTTTTATGTTCCCTAGAGACTCTTGCTTCAGTGTTTCAGCCCAAACTCTGAACTACACCTGAATGAGTAAAATGTTCTGGGGAACGGCTCTTGAGTTTTAAGTATTTTAAGATTTTCTGGAAGGATGGGGGTTATTTCTGAGGTTTCTTTGTTGCTTTGTCTCAAACTTTACCCTGGGAAAACTTTTTGCACAAGTATTATAATGAATATTTATTTCAAAGTTGACTCTCTGATTTCTGGCTGACTCATGACTTGACTTCCTTCATCTAATCTCCCTTTACCATTCATTTATGGTAGATTTAAAATATTAAAAAAAAAAAAAATCACAACCCTCTTCTAACTTCCTTTAGAGGAGGTGGCTGTGGGGAAAAGATTGATAAGTATTGAGGTAGAAAAGAATTTTTATCATAGCAAGCCATTAAATAGTGTTTATTTACTCTATAAGACCTCAGGGCAAATACATTAATATGCAGGCATTGTGTGGGTGTTTCTGAACAGAGGCTGAAGTTCCAGTGCATCCATATTCTGTGGAAATACATTAGAGAAAGCCAGCACGTTGTGTTGAAAATAAATGATGGACCTGTTTTTGGCTCCACATGACTGCAGGGTTTTGTCCATGATCCTTGGACAGGTGAATTGCTGGTCGTGTCCCAGAGATGGCCATGTCTGCACTGTCCTGTTGTGATTATGTTTATGTATAATGTTAATCCTTAAAGGAACTGAAAACCCAGCACAACAGTAGAAGTTTTGCAAATGCTGGAGTGTTTTCTTCACTGATTTGTGCACTTTTCAGGAATTGCTTTATCTGTTTTGAACATCTTCAGAAAGAACAACTCAGTTTATTTTTTGCTGGAGGTGGCATAATTATTGATGTCCTGCTGGAATCTTCTATATATTCCTGTTTTCCTGCGAGTCTAATCCCCCAGGGATTGTTTGAAAATATTAAAGCTGTTTGTCAAGTTGAAAGAAAGCAAAATATTCATGTTGCTCACTAGGTATCCTGTACTTCTTTTACAGAGATTGATAGCGAAATCTCTCAAAAATGCTTTTGTAGTTCAGTGTCTGCTGACGATGACCTATTTATCATTTAAATTCTCCCGTGCCTTTAAAATTTGGAAAGGAGGGGGGATAATAAATTACCCACCCAATTAATGCTTTTTGTTACGGAACAATGTTAGAGAAGTGTGCGGAAAGAATAACGTCACTGGTTTGGTTTCTCCTTATCTTTGTTGTCTGGTAGAAGTAAATAGAATTATTTAGGTGAAGCTACATAGAAATTGCATTTAAACATGAGTCATTTTAGAAACATATTTAAGTACCTAAATCTATTTAGAGGAATTCAATAGATTTTATAAAATAGTCTTCCTAAAGAATGTGACTAAATACTGTAAGTCAAGAGTAAATCTGCTATACCAGTCAGGTGTGTGACTCCTGGACACCTGTGCAGCAGGTATTTTCCAGTGCCTCCTGTAAACGTCCGTGTTCTGGATTTCAGTGGGCACCTTCCGTACAAGCTGGGATTTTCCAGTTGCGTGTACGGGAGCTGAAGCCCATATTGCCTGTGGGATTGCTTCACTGAGGTTGTGTCCTATGGAGTACCTGCAAGAAAAGGGGGTTGGTGGACATCTCTGCGTTGTTTGGCCAAATTTTCTGCTTATAGTAGTACAACATCCAAAGTCAAGCCACATGTATGAGATTTGAAGTCGGTGAACAAGAATGAGGTTTCGTAAGACTTATTTTCGGTTGGTAATTGAACATGGATAATTTGTCGGGCCATTTAGCAGCCCAGTGCATCGCGACAAAGATAGCTACCTCGAGACTTGCAGTATCCATCCTCACCTTTGTGGAAGAGATGAAATTTTTTTAAGGTTGCTGACTCCGGTGTCACTGGTTCACAGTGGTTCCTCATGGAGACACGTGAGTTGGAAGTGTTGGGAGCCCAGCAAGCTCCCTGAGGCAGCGGTCAGCTCGGCCGTGGCTGCTGGCACCTGGGGCTGAGGCGCGGGTTCAGGGAGCCGCTGCCTGCGGCCATCTCACCACCGAGCTGCATGGCCTGGGCAGGGGAGCGCCCGACACCACTCGGCTTTGGCAGAGCCCTTTCAGCTCCAGGAGGAGAGCACTGCTGTCCTAACTTAGGAGCCAGAGTATTATTCACAGCAGAGTTTAGTCCACCTGTCTCCGAAGGGCTGCTTGCCATTCTCGGGCCCTGCATATAGCCCATGTAGCACGCACTCCCTCACTGCAACCAGCGGCACTGCCTGCTCACCGCCCGTCTCCCCCTGTGCTGCGGTTACCGAGCCAGACCATGGCTGCAGATCATAAGATACTTAATTTATGAGCAGCAAAGCGCAATTACATCACCTGACTTCCCTCCTCTGTATTACAGACTTTGCCCAGCCGTCTTTGTATGAAACCCAGGAACTTGTGCGTTTGGCTGCAGGGTAGCTTGTGTTTTCACATCAGTTTGCCTTCCAGAAGTCTCTCCAGACAGGCCTTGCTATCAACAAATGGAGAATCTCTGCATTCTCCTTTTGATAGCTACGCAAATGGTTAATCACAGGTGATGATGAGCATGTGCTTTATTTCTCATTTGAACTTGGCCTCAGCTTCCAGGTAGTGCTTTGTTTTATAGATACCCTCCTGTGCTAGACTAACAAGCCAGTTGGTACTTAGCATTTTCTTCCCATGGAAATACTTACATGCTGTAATCAGGTCATCTGTCTTTTTTTTTTCCTTCTTTTGATAAACTGCGTAGGTTGAACTCTTCAAATATTTCATATTAAAGTATTTTCTTCAGCCCTCTAATCACTTTTGCAGCTGTTTTCTGTGATTTCTGTTTTTTTGCAACTTCTTTCCAAACTGTGGAGATCTGAATCCACAGCTGGTTATCAGATGTAATACTAGCATTGCCAATGAAAGTCTAAAAAGTGAAATGTTAAGACAAATTTTCCTTCTTTCTACACTGTTTATTTCAAAGCTTATATTAGCTCTTACTGCAATATGAAATTTGATTTTAAGAAACCTTTTTTGTTGAGTAAAGACTTATGTGTAGGGGCATCTGCTAGCAAAACAGGTTATTACAACCATCCACGAATGCTCTCACCCAGTTGTAAAGGAAATCTTTAACTTTTAAGTGTCACTGACACTTGTGGATAATAAAACTTGAATATATATGCAATTTCTTTTTATCTCCAAGTTGTCTCTTTTCCCTTGCTTCTTTCTTGCAGATCATTAATTTACTTGACTCTAGTCTTAGTATGAAAGCTTTTTCAAGTAGAGAGCTAGTGTAAATGCTTTTACCAAAAAGTTGTCTGGCGAGGTAACCAAAACCAGTCTTAGAATAGGATTTGAGAATTTTCCAGCCTGTGTGACCTGTGCTACCCGATACCTTCTGTTTGTCCATGGGCAACATGGGAAGATGACAGGCCTTCAAGGGATTCCAACGCTGATAAAAACTGCTGGGGCCTGGAGCACGTCCTCTGTGAGGAGAGGCTGAGAGCTGGGGCTGCTCAGCCTGGAGAAGAGGAGGCTCAGGGAGAGGAGGCTGAGCCATGTCTATAAATGCCTGAAGGGAGGGTGCTGAGAGGATGGAGCCAGGCTCTACCCAGTGCCAGGACAAGGGGTAATGGGCTCAAGCTGGAACACAGGAGTCTCCCTCTGAACATCAGGCAGCACTTCTGTGCTGTGTGGGTGGCTGAGCTCTGGGATCTTCCTCCCTGGAGATTTTCAAAAGTTGCCTGGACATGGGCCCAGGCAGCCTGCTCTGGGTGTCCCTGCTTGAGCTGGGGATTGGACCAGATGAGCTCCAGATCTCCCTTCCCACCCCAGCCATGCTGTGATAAGGTGATCCAGTATGTAATATTATGTAACAAGACAAGTGAAACCATAGTCTAGCCAATTTAGGAGTATAATTAGGACAGAAATAAATATATAGCTCACATAATACTTCAATTTACATTGCTGTAATATGAGCCTGTATCTGGTATTTTGCGATATCCACTAAACTATATGAATCCTGCAGAAGCCTTCAGCACACGAGTCAGTTATTTCCCTTGTATTTCTCTCCAGAGCAGCCCCTATGCATTAGCTATTGTTGTACCCCATAATATCAGAGCATTGAATAGAGTTAATTTTAATATACTAATACTCTTAACAATTTTACCATAAGACATTGAAGTTGTAACAGCAAAATCCTCTAATTATTGCTGGGATTTTCAGATTGCACATTTACACAGAGCTGTATTTTTTGAATGTATTGTATTTTGCATAAACATGACATGCTCCACAGAAAAATTAGAAGGAAAACAATTCTAATGTCTTCTGAGAATTAGATAGGCAAGCATATGGGTAGCCAGACAGATGGAGGTTCATACGTGTTCAACAGACAAACTCGGAAAACATACAGGCTTATAGCTGATGATGTATCATGAATAATTTGTGATGCTTAAATAGTCATTTCTTGTCCCTTGTATAGTCATTCAGCTTGGATTAGAATAGGTGTGTGTCTTTCTCATGTGAATAGTTGTATTTGGTTAGATGGCATACTTGTCTCACAGTGTTGTATATGAGAACATGTTGTTGTACTGCAGACTGAGAATTAGAACTGGATTTATGAAAGCTTCTCCTGATGATGTTTTTAAATATGCTATTTATTAAATTGACTATATTATAAAGTGATCCTCAATGTATAGTTTTAAAAGCTGTTAAACATTTGTGTGGAAGAGTATAATTAGTTTAAGAAGTCTCTAAAGAATATCTCATTTCACTTTACAGCATTTAATTATTATATTATATAGAAAAAACTGAGCATAAGACGTAAGGCTTGAGATGCAGGAGTAGGAAGATAGTTAAGATACATTGCAGTTGAATCACAGAGGAAATGTGAAATAAGGATTTACTCATCGTGTTTGATGGCAGGCATGGAAAAGTCTGTAAATAGGTTTATTATTGCAGAAGAATGCCGGACTATCTTTTATGTTTGATTTTCACAAATACTTTCTTTTAGGCCTTGCCCAAAAAACTTACAGGAAGGTAAATTCTTTGGCCTACTTACTTCTTTTTGCACAGAAATCAGTTTCCACTGGCATTTTTCTCAGAGACAACTTTTGTGTGCTGCTGTGAGGCAGTGAACCAGCTTTTCAGTGCTGTCTTCAACTGTGGTTCCCTAGCCTGTCAGCTAGATGAATTTCTTGCTAATGTTTGATCAAAGACGCTGGAGATTGTTGAGCCAAGTTCAGTGTGCATTAGGTTCCTGGAAAAGTGCACTTAGCTTTGCAAAGCACTTGAATGCTTTGGGTCACTGGGTCTTGCTCTTTCCCTCTCTCTTTCTGTCACAGATGGTGTTCTTTTTCCTCTTAGGGTTCTGCCAAAGCTCCTAACTTGGGAGACAGAACATTGGCGAATGCCAAAAGAGCAATGGGTCAAATGCTCTTGTTTCGATGAGGCGATGCAAAGCGGCTTGACCGGTACCTCTCTCTCTTATTGCAGCCCTCTCCGCTGTCAGATGTGGTGATCTCCATGGTAACTCAAACCCCCAGACTCTTGACAGCAGCCTGCGAGGAGCAGCATTCAGCAGCTCAAGGGTCTCACGACCAGGTAAGCCAAAGTACGTGCCAGGCATGAGCCTGCCTCGGGAACACAGTCTCCTGGCCAGCTGCCTTTCAGATTTTTTCATGGTGAAACCACACATGCAGCTCAAGCTTAGCAAGTTAATTCCTATGCTTGTATCTGATGATAAAGTTTTACCAGTGCTATCATTCAAGGGTACAGCAATCCAGCCCTCGCAAACAGAGACATTTGACAAAAAGTGTACATTTACTCAGAGACGACTTCTAAGCTACAGACTGAAGAGCTGCGATGTAACAAAACAAAGTACTTTATGATTCTTTAAGTGGCTGTGCTAAGTAATTGCTTTGGTTGGAAATAACCCCAAAACACATCTGCATTAAGATCTGTCTTTCTGCTGTACCCACACTGCTGTCAGTACTGCTCCTTCTCTGACAGGAGGTTTGAGCTCTCTTAACCTCCTGGAATCATTTGTAGAGCCTGTTTGGGTGTTTATGTAACCTTCATTGGTACTCTGTAGCCTTTTCAAATTGTTGTTTTGCTCTTTACACACTGCTGCCTTCTAAATCCCTCACTATGCTAATTACAGCATATGGGGTGTTCTGGTTAACATCGTAAGGAGGTACAAAATTCTTCCTTTTTTTTTTTTGGTGAATGATGGAGAAAATGTCAAGAAAAAACAAGATCCTTCCCATTTGGGGAAAATACAGGGAACTATACAGCTGTATTCACTATTCCAGTATCCCTAATGCTGTGAACAAAAGTAATATCTCTGTTCTTACATGTGTGGAGGTTTTATTAACCCTTTTTGTCATAAGGTTTCACTAGCATTTGTATTACATTGTTTCTGTGACATGAAAATTATATTATTATTTTTTTAAGTCCCCAGTTTCTATGCACCATTCTCTGGGTATGACCTACTTTCTTTCTTGATACTTAAGTCCACATGGCTATAATACACTTTGCCCATCCTATGAATTGATGCATACTGCTCTGAGTAAACACTCTGCTACCCTTATTAACCACTGTGCCACCTTCTGTGTCATAACTGCTATCAAGAATATTTTATACTTACTTTTGTATCAGTGATTAGACTCAGCTAATGTTGAGCTAGTACTGGATGATTTTATTGGGGAAGTGTAGAACAGTTTTCTTCAGTTATTATTTTCTATCAACAAGTACTATTTTTTATCTGTCTCTGTCTTAATCCATTTAACTCACATTTTGATACAACTGATAATACAGAGAGCAGATTTCTTAATCTTGAATGTGTGGCTGTAAGCTACATGCCTTTCAAAAGTATCTGTGTTTCACCTATGAAGTAACTTTTTTTGACCAAAATTCATAACTTTATCAGATGATTAAATCCCATCTGCTGTATTGACCAATTTGCTATAAAATGTTGTTGACTGGTGTTGACTGTTTATTCTTATCATTTCCCAGTGAATTTATACTTTATCACTTTGTCAGTTGTTTTGCCTGAGATTAATAGTGGCTTAGAGCTCTATAATTACTCATATCATACCGTTTACCAGCTTCAAATATTGGCAGAAAATGCTAGCAGTCTTACTGAATTTCTTTGGTGTTCCATAATGTATTGAAAATTAGCGTCATTGAAATGATACTCTCTCAAACACTTTTAAGACTCTAAAGCACAAATTATCTGGGTGTGCTGATTTAAAGTTGTCTTTTAACATTCATTTTGGTTACTAATGGCCTCCTCATCTGTAAAAATGCTTTTTTCTACTTTCAGAGACAAAATATATATATATATATATTTTTTTTTTTTAAAGCATAACATGTTTATATTCTGTTAAACATAAGTCAGAAGTTGGAGACTATCAGCTGATAATTTCCTATTTAAATTAATTGTATTTGAATACTTTTTTTAGCAAGTGTAATGTGTATTTCAATCTAATTAGGGCCTTAATGCAGGACTAAAGTAAGCTTTTTGCCACAGGTTGCCATTTTTTTGGTCTGTTTTAGTAGTGGCTTTGATCCCTGCTGGTAGTGGGGTGGGGAGAGTCCTTCCACATTTTCATCTCTGTACTTTCTCTCAAATGTATAGTTTTCCTCAGGTTCACAAGGCCAATGAGCTTCTATGCTTGTGATTAACCAGTCTTTACATGCTGAATATGCAGGTTTAGAATGGAGTTATCCTTTTGGTGTTCGAAAAAGTATTTTAGGAACAAAATTTAGGAGTGGCTGATATTTTACTACGGACTGCATGTTATTTCTAGATGACATCTGAGATGGAAATCCTTTGTAGTTATTTTCATGTTTCACAAATACATTCTTAAGGAATAGATGACCCAGTTTTCTGATACGGTTTGGTGGCTTGCTTTATCTCATCTTACCAACAATATATTCTCCTGAGATCTCCTAGTTTATTATCTATGTGTATTCAGGATCTTAAGCCTTTGGTTTATCAATAATTTGGGTAGATAATGGTACCATCAATGTGGTGTATCATCCTCTATTTATTTTTTCCTTGCTTTGCTTAATAACAAGTTTTCCTGAAAAGTTAAAAAAATACAATTTCAATATTTTAATTGTGGAGATCTCCCCAGTAGTTTGAAGCAACAGCAACTATACAAAGTATCTCCTTCAAAATAAAAATTTACAGCCTTGTTTGCTGGCTTCTCAGGCCTCTGATCCTTCCCTCCACAGAGGTTGCCATATGTAAGGCTGAGTTTATAGTGCATTTGTTTCTGTAACACCTCACAGTTTACTTTAGAAGCCTTTTGCCTGCCCTAGCTCATCCTTATCCGAAGACAGTAACCACATGTCACTGACATGAAGCTTATTCTGTAAATATTGCTCCTTCTCTCCATGGATATGAATTGCAGTTCCAAAGACCAGAGTCTGTCAACTCTTCACCAGAAACATAGCCAATAATTGATCCTCAGTCTTTTTACTTCTTGTTTTCTGTCACTTAGAAGATCAGGCAGATCTCCAGGACCTCTTTCACGTCTTTCTTTCTGAAATGTGCAGCTGTTCTTACTCTAGCCAGAGATGATGTAAGTTGAACTGACGATATGTGCTTTAGCACTTTTCCGTCTCATAGTAACACTATCTCCTGAGGAGAATGGCTCTCGCCAGTCTACAGTGAAGATGGAGCCAATATAGGTAGAAAATGTCACGCTTCAAAGAAAGAAGTTGCAGAAGAAATTCATGCAAATTCACGACATCAAGTGCTGTAGAAACCCTTTTTTGGATTTTGGAGAGGTACTAGGAGCAGCTGGTGCAAATCTGCTTAGACAGTTCTGGAGCAATTTCTTACTTGAACCAGTAAGAGGAAACCAAAAAGCTACAGGGTTTTGCATGACTAAAGCAGGTATTTCTGAGGGTCTAAGGAAACAAACAAACAATAAATAAATAAATAAAACTAATTTTGCCACTGTTGTGAGAGCCACTAAGCATAAAGTTAGGTAGAATCAGGTTATTTTGCTAATTCTCATCCTTACTTTAATGAAGAAGAACTTTGCATTTTGTGTGTTGTTGTCTTCATACATAATGCTTCACAGAAGCAATCAGTGAAGAGGATCTGTGCTGTCTCTTAGATAAGTAACCTTTCTTAATTCAGGGGTCAAGTTTTAGAGACAGAAGAGAAGAGCTTCTAGAGTCTCTTCCTGTTCTGCCCTTAGTGTAGTACTCTATGCCTGTGCGCTGTACAGCTTTTTCAGCCTCCCCGGGGTCTGTTCCTGCATCTAATTTTGATTCTTTGTCTCCTTTGGCTATGCAGAAAATGTTGCAGTCTTATTTATTCCTCTGATTCATTACAGAGGTGTAATGTTATTTAGCTATTAAGCATAAAAAATCAGTAAGATTTTGCAAAGTCAGTAATTGATTGTTAGTGGGTCTACCCTTTTGCCCGGTATTGGACTACAGAAGTTTTTTCAGTCCTGTGCTTTAGTACTGCAGTTACACAAACACAGTTTCCATGTTGGGTGCCAGACCACTTTAGTATCTTCTACTAGGTAGCCACTGAAATTATTTCCTGAAGTTTGTAGTGGCTTTTGAAATTCAAGGCTAAAATCATTATCAAGAGTAACAAAAAAAAAGTGTTTTAACAAAAAAAGTGTGTTGATTTTGTCACATGCATTCTTACTGTTACCACTCTATTACTGATATGATGGGAGTGGCAAATGAGGTCATGTGTGATGTGTTGTATGAATGCATAGGGTAGATGTGAGAGTATGAAAAATTGGGTAAGATCAGTTAGGAACAGTAAGAGTATGCATACCATACCAGGAAGAAAGAGACAAACCTTTACTAGATTGATGCTTATTGCATTAATTAGTTTCTTTGAATTTAAGAACTGGATGGATAGGGCATAAGTGAAAGATATTTCAAGCATATTAGTAAAAAGGTTACAATGGTAAAAAGGGGTCCTGTTGGCAGTAGATCCTACCAGTGCATTTCGTAGGTCACTTAGACTTATGAACTACAACATTCAAGCTACTTTGAAATAATATCCTTTATAATGTTATTCTTTTTTTTTTCTTTTTTTTTTTTGTTGGTAAAAAAAAAAAAACTGTATATTGGTTTTGATTTCTAAGATTGCTTTTCAGATATAGCCACCAACTAATTCAGAGCCTGTGGGCCGACAGGAGAACTTCTCGCTTTGACTGCTCAGTGTTCATTATTTCTTATTCTGAAGTTATTCTTACAAGTCACTGTTCACTGAAAAATAGTGAACCGTTGGCATAATATTTTTAAAAGTAAGCATATTTTAAAATAACGTAGAATTGTAAAGGATGTTTATTTTTATCATTTGTGGTTATTTCAGGTCTAAAACCGTGTTATGTTTGCATATTTCCTGATACTGCCCTTGCTAGTTGGTGCATCAGTTTACTGAACTCTTTCTTTTTGTTCATGAAAATATTATTTGATTAGTTTGTTGGTTTTTTTTGTTTGTTTGTTTGTTTGTTTGACCTTCTAGATGAGTCAGAAGAAAGTATATCTTGCTAGAACATGAACGTTTAGGGTTATGGTTCAGTGGGTGATACTGGTGGTAGGGGGATGGTTGGACCAGATGATCTTGGAGATTTTTTTCAACCTTAATGATTCTATGAACTTGAACTTGGGTGACAATTTCTATGACTTTACATTGTCCTAAAGAGGTAAGGAAGCTACTCTTCCTGTCATGGCCAACTTCTGAGATCCTTGTTTTGAGCCTTGCTTTTTCATAATAGCAATACTTCAATCAATTGCTACTCTTCCTCCCCCCTCCTCCCTCTGGAAGGTTTTTGATGATAGTGGAGAGTCTTGAGGATGCATTCCAAAATAAGATGATAAAATGTATTATCCTTGGATTTTTAAACTAAATTTGTGATTATTTAAGGCATAACGCAGATCTTTTAAGACTGAGGTCTGACCATCCTGCACTCTCTGTACCTGATGTGCAGAGCTTGTTAGGATTCCATGTTCACCACGTCAATCACCTGAAAGTGCTAGTAATAGATACAAAGCCTGGCGAAAGATGATTTATGTGCTAATCACTAATAAAGTCTGTATTTAGTTTACCCAGAGTGCCAGACTAAGTCAAAGGTGTGTGCGTACCTCCACAAGGTATGAATGAAATCTGTTTTAGAAATCTGCCACCGCTCCGGTTGGGAGTGTGGAGCGGCCGCGCAGTGATGTTGGGGAAGGAGAGCTGTGCCTTGTGGAGACCACGCAGCCAAGCCACTCTTCTTCTCCACCTGAAGCCTGCTTGACTTGTCTGGGCAGAACTGAAGAAATTCACTGTCCACATGGATTCAGCTCAGGCTGTGGTGCTCTTGGAAAACTTGGTATGGCTGGCACATACTGGAGGCATAGTGTCTTCTGCAAACTACTGGTGATGAGAAAGTATGTATGAGCAGTGAACCTGCTGCTTCCCAAGTAGAGTTAGAGCAGTTTCCTTCTGAAGAAGACTAGGATTTTCTGCTTTTCAAATGTTTGTTTACTTGAAGCCTTTGCTTTAAACTAAATTCTTTTCTTTTATCACATTTTTCTGTCGAAAATGAATTATTATGAGCAGTCTAGTTGAACGTACTTTTAAATATCTGAACATCTCCCAGATTCATCCCACAGAGAAAAAGGACACATAGTATACAAGTTTTTTCAGTAAGTTCTCTGTAAGCGAAGCCTTTGAGATGCACAGGATCTGTGTTGCTATTTACTTACTTGTATGGGCTGTTCCTACCTGAACTGCTTTGATTTAATGGAGCATTGATAGAAATTATTGATAATCATGCTTCTGTATAGATTGCATGTGCTCAAGATTTGCGCCCAGTATGTGGATTAGCATCAGTTCCTTTTATCAGCTTCAGTGAATAATTTCAGTCTTCGGTCAGTCTGTGAGGATTTTCACATAATATTTTACTGTCTAGTCTTCACTTCAAGTGCTGCAAGTGAAAATAAATCAAATTATTATTTTTCCTCAAAAGTTTAATTATCTGCAGTCGTGAGAGTTAAGACATAATTATTCAATGTGAACTTGTGAGATTTGAGGTATAATTAATCAAAATGGAATTGCAAGTGTGTCTTTGCTGGCACAACATTTTTACTTACACACTGAGGTCACAGGTTCACACTTGACTTTGTAACGGGGAACCTTGGCCCAAGGAATGTGAATGTGATTATGCAGACAGACTTGGTAGAGTTGTAGCATTACAGCTGGAGAGGAAATATCATCACCGAGAAAGCCGTGGTGGAGTAAGATACAGCAGAGCCTGCACCTGAGCCACAAGAGCAGAGCTCTCTGGTGTCCCCCACCATTTGGTGCAAAGTCGGTGCCCAGCCACCAGTGGCTGATCTCAGCTGCCACATGCTGGGATGTAGGATGGAGGCAGCTCCAGAGCAGGCAGGGGGAGATGAGGCAGCGTCCTGCTGTGCCAGACCAGAGCTCCAGCTGCCCAACAGAAGCAAATGCTGCTGCTCGCTCCGTGTTGCGGTGGGCAGCCGGCCCTGCAGTGCTTTGTGTGGGTTCGGGCAAAGCCCTCTGAATAATCGACGTTGCCTTCAGATGGTCACAGGTGAAGTGGCTTCCCGGGGCTGTACAGCATCGTACCTTTTTCTGATATGTGGCTCCAACCATTGGGTTTTATTATGTTTTTTACCGATTCAGAAGATGTATGAGGAATGGAAAGGGACTTCTTCAAACAATGTGTCCATTGTAATAAAACAAAGCTGTTTTATAGTTTTTATTCTGTATGAGGTGGTTAACGTTTTCGTGTTGGCTACTCTGTGAGCTACAATGTAGGTTAGCAACTATCCCAAATCTGTCTAGCATGAATTGTATTTATGGTCAACTTAAATCAATTTAAATAATCTTAGTTCAAGTGATGCATGCACAAATTAATTTCCCATTTATCTAGCCTGCTTCCAGTCCTAATAAACAGAATAATCAATCACAGGAACCTTCTTCTATAGCATGCGTGTGCATCTCTGATCAAGGAAATGTAAAGTAATTTCTCTCTAGTCTCTCTTTGGTTCCCCCAATAATCAAGGTCTCTGCATTAATGACTCATCTTAATCACCATTCCGTGCCATTATGGAAAATAGAGAAGAAAGATAAGAACACCCCTTTTTTCTTTATTTGTATGTTCATATATTTAAAGAGTGATTACATTCAACATCATAAATCTAATTTTATAAGTATAAGGTACTCCCAGTTCCCCACAGCACAAAAAAGATGCCAGTCTAACTCAGATAAATCTTTACAAACAAAAAGGCAAAGATGCCATGTTTTAGTGTTTGTATTTTAGTTGTCTAAACTAATCTTTGTCAGTAATGACTTGTCTGAAGTCACTGGCTCCTTTCTTACTGATTCCACTGAGTTCGAGACTTTGGCTAGAAATTTTCTGTCTTCATTGAAATGTAGTATAAAGTGCCAAGCAAAACCTGATGTTACTTTAT
Organism: Aythya ferina; assembly: GCF_964211825.1. NCBI lineage: Eukaryota > Metazoa > Chordata > Aves > Anseriformes > Anatidae > Aythya > Aythya ferina. Next base: position 76,430,677 of record NC_140296.1, read on the forward strand.
AGGAAAGTACTAGGAAAAAAAAAAGAACAAACGATTAAAAGCTTCTCTTCAGGTCATCATTTGAAAGATCCTCCTTAATGAACTAGCTACATCCCACAGAGTTACAGTCACAGCGTGGCTGAGGCTGGCAGGGAGCTCTGGAGGTCATCTGCTCTGACCCCCTGCTCAGGCAGGGCCACCAGAGCACACTGCACAGCATCACGTCTGGCTGGAACAGGACAGAGCAGGGACTGGGCTGACAATGCAATAATGTTCTTACTTTTATGCTGAACTACATATATATAAACTGTCCGTGGTATTTTAATTATATACTTACATAGTTTATTATTTATTTAATAGACTTTGCCTGGGTACGCTATTGCGAAAAATGTATAATATCCAAAAGATCAACTTGCAGTTTGTTTCTAGTAGTATTTTGCAACTTCTTGGTATATTTTTGCCTTCATAAATCAATTCCCCCGCTTGCAATCACCACAGCATTAAGGCAAACTTGTGTTCTAGCTGGTTTATCTAAAAAAGTGTTCAGAATATGTCCCATTAAGTGTAGTTGACAAGATTAGGAAAACAGCAATCCATCTTAAGTATTCCTACCATGCTAGTTAATGGCAGTGTCGGGACTGCTGGTTCAGAAATACTTTTCCAGATCATGGTATAGCAAGGAGTTGCTTGCAAATGGTATGTAAATACATCCTGAGCAGTCCAATGCTGCTTCTGATGTTTTAGCTTGGAGGTGCTGCTGCTGTTTCTGCCTCTTCTGCTCAATGCTGATAGCACAGTAAAATTAGTTTGGGGAAATCTGGGTGTAATTCAAGTGTAGCTGCTGGCTTTTTTACAGGAATTGAATCGTGTCCCATATAAACTCAAAGTAGACTTGAAACATTTTGTCATCTTGCCTTGTTAATAATACACTCAATGTTAAATACTTGTTTAATATTAGAATATCTTCTTATGTCTGTAGAGAAATGAAATGCAGAAAGTATGCTTATTTGTCCTGTGAGCTTCCAAGTTACAAAATTTGTTCCAAAAAAGATTTGGCATGAATACATGAATATGCTTTGACATTGAAAAGGGGCTTTTGCTCTATATTAAAAAGTGAGCATCATCAGGCAAAAACAATAATCCTTTTATTGGCACAAAACAAGGGTGTAGCATACCTTTTGAATAAATATTGCAATTCAGACTCAAAAGGAAACAGTGTCTTCTTTTTGCTTATCTGGTTCTGTTCCATGAATACAGATATTAAATAGCTTTGGTCATTTAAGGCTTAATTACTTACTTCAAGATGTTTATTGACCTGAAATGGAAATTAATTCCATGTTTTAAAATTTCTTGATTTCTTGCTAAAGTTTTAGCACAGTAACATCTTTTTACACTTTCTTTCATGATTTTTTTCCCAAATTCTTTCTTCTTTGAGCCAAAAGTTCAGCTGCGATAGCAAGTTTAGCCTTAGGCATATTTTATCTGATATGCCAGCAGGTTGTTTCCAGCCATGTTTTGCCAAAACCCTGCTTCAGACCTTTCTAGATCATACATTATTATTCCCATATTCTCTCCCCCCCCCCCCGCTTTTACTTTTAACAACTCTAGCTTTATGTCAAGCTGTTAATCATAGTGAGATGGTTCTGTTTTAAACAATTTGATTAATCTGTATTTAGTAGTAAACAGGAGAAACCATTCTTCCCTTTATATGTATGCATTAGATTTCTCTCTAGATACTGACGTATCTTTGCAAGTTATCTGCTTAAGGGTAGACCCAAATATTTTGAATTCATCCTGATTAGATAACGTTTTGAAAATCAGGTAATAAATACAATCTTTGTAAGCTCAAAGAATGAAAAATCTCCCCATAAGTGCATATCTAAAATTATGCAGAGATCATTCAAAAAAGCACGTAACTAATTCAACACTAGATTGAAATAAAATAGCCCAAGGTCAGAACAGCAAAAGTGAAAGACACAAAGCTATCTGTAGTGACATCAATCTGAGGACTATGCTGTGAGGGATGAAGAAGAGGATCAGTAAAAGCAATTGGAGCAGTGCAGTTGAGTGGAAGGGGAGAAAAAAATGGTCTGACCAAAACCCAGCTGGGAGGCTGGAGCCAGGAGATCCTACGAGTTTTTCCAGTCCATAGATGCTTGATTGGCTACAGCAGCCAAAATCCAAAAATGAGGGAAAACTTGGTATCTATCTGAGATAGACTAAGCCTGTAGTTTTTGCTTAGTACCAATTTTGTAGTAGACATAAATAGCAGCTTACCAATTGTTTTCCCTATTGTTCTATAAACTAACGATCTTTCTCTCCCTTTATATTAACTTTTCCATCAATATTTCAAAAATTTCCAAAATCTCCTTCCATAGAATTTTGGTTTCTCTTGCAGGTGCTTATTTCAGTCATTCCCCAAAGCGTTCATTGTGCCGTGTCTCTCAGAGCTCTCTCTTCTTGCTGTGTCGCCAGTCCTGTAATCACTGTCTGCCTGCAGTGATGTGATTAAAGAAGGTGGCAACTTTGCTGGAGGTTTTTAGAAATCTAGTGTTTTTGCAAATGTTCTCCTCTTGACTTGTAAGTCACATTTGCTTATGGATTTCACAGTAGAGAGAACATTAATAATTCATTGTTAGGTGAGTGTCACCACCATTACATAATGCTTCTGTTACTAAAATTTTCTCACATGTCTATCGGAGACAGATAAGGTTGCATTTGTATTGATTCAAAGCATTGGTTCCATGCAGGGGAAGAATTGCATGTTGCTTCAAAAGAGGGAGCAAAGTAGGGGTAGCCTTGTTTCTAGAAAGATGGAGGAAATATAATTTCTAGTACTGTGGCACGTCCGTTATTACTGAAGTCGATGCGTTGATGAATTATTTTAGCTATATGGCTTTTGCTGCGGCTTTGTCACATTTGTTCTAGTTGACCACTGAACTCGGCCCCAGGGCTTGTTTACATAATTCTAATTATACTTTTCAGTAGATTTAGAGGGAGTTTAAACAGCAGATTATATTCATCTAAATGATTGCCTGGTGTTCTAGAAGCTTGCATATTTCTCTTCATTGTAGCTGCTTGTCTTGAGAAGACACCAAAAGCTTGAAATACGTTTGCAGAGAATGGGGGTTTAGCTACAAAACTGTGAACGTAGCAGATCACAATCTCTCTTTCTCCCATATGAAGATGTTACCTTGGAAGGCAGATGCTAAGCTGTTTACCACAGTCAGATGTGATCACTCAGCTCTAAATTAAATCTACCCATGATGGTTAGCATGAAGCTAATCAAATCACTTGCACCATTTGAGCTGGTTCCGTCACCTTTCATTATCAAAGCTCATTTAAACTGCTTTAAACTAGAGTTGAGCTGATACAACAGATAACTTCATGTATCTGTGATCACATTTTCCTACTGTTGTGTTTTTGTATTATCTGAGCCTAAAGACTGGGCGTTAAAAAACCACTAAATCCAACAACAATTTATCTTACACTTTATCTTGTCATGTTAATATTTATATTAATTAGCCACTCTTCATTTACTTTTGTTCAATACAGAATAAAGCAGAATAGGGTTTGGGTTACATGTAGGGTTTCTAATTGATACAGCACACACAAACTTAGCATTCTGCCCTTAGAAATTGCTTCTTTCCTACTGGATCATAGACAGTTAATAAAAACTTACTTGGTCATTGCTTTAAAACAACAGCGACTTTTTCCTTCTATTGATTCCAATTTAGCAGCTGAGAACAACAATGATTTTGCTGTGGACGGTGTGTAATCTCACATAATTGTGAGGCTTTTCAGTCCAGTGTAAGAATAAGAACAGTCAGTGACACACAGTCTTCACCCCCACACACACCCATTTGTATTTTACCTTCTCCACATAGTAAACATGAAGAAAACAGACTTAGGAGTGAAAACAGAGCATGCTGTCAGTAGGATTCTTATGAAGCTCTTACTTCCCATGCATTTTGTAAAATGACAAGTTCTGGTTTGCTCATCAGCAGCATCTAATTGTGTCTAATCCTCAGGCTTGAGTTCTGCTGTCTGCGTGAGTGTCATCTGTGATACCTTCGATCTGGCAGCTAAGGAAGCAACCACTGAAGGCAAAATAGCCACTGGGACTTGAATTCTGCTCGGTTTTGCTGGCATTTTTAGTGCTTTTCCACCTAATTAGTAAACCACTATTTAAATTAGGCCCGCCAAACTGAAATAGAGGTAAAAGGATGTGGTCAAGACCTAAAAACATGATGTGGTTACTTATTGTATGCAGTACAGATGTGACTAGATTTTGCAGAACCCCAGGGCTTGGGAAAGTGATGACAGGGTGCATCTTTTTTTCCAAGGGAGTTTAAACTACAATTGAAATTATTTAGCTCTTAGACAGGCAGAACGGTTGAATTATTTCAGAATCCGTGAAGATGTGGGAAGGGGGAACAATTGAAAAGTGAGCTTTTGGGTACCTTGCTTAGTGATGCCCCCATTTTTAGATGTTAGGATTGGATGTTGGACCTACTGAGATGAACTGTTACTCCCTGCATCTTCAAAGGGCATTCAATTATGTTAGAAGCTAAATTATGCCTTCTAATTTGCATGCAGATTCTGCGAAGTAACTGTGTAGCTTGTAGCTGTAATATCTTTGATTTACGACTGTCTTCAGCATGTACTTGGAACTGGTGCTGTTGCTCATAGTAACGAGGGGCTGTTGCCTGTGTTTGTGGCTATTAGCCAGAGTCAGCACTGCCCCCAGACAGCCAGGTGTGACTTCTCCTCCCTGTTCAACAGTAGAGTGGTTGAGTAAGTTTCAGGTTTTTTTCAGTAAGTTTCAGTAAGTGTTCATTCCTATCTGTGTCAGTGACTCTGCAAAAGAGGTATTGTACTCAAAGATCTGAGCAAGATTCACTTTAAGACGTTTTCTTATTAGTAGTGATGTGCAAGAAGAAAAACTATGCAGGTTGACTTTTGGTTCCCACTCACCGGATGGACGAATAAAAGGCAAGTGCATTTTGCATGGGAACAGTATCACAAAAAGCAACATGAAATCCAAAGTCCATAATGCCATTTCTCATATTGCTATGCAGCAAGGAGTGAAAAATTCATCAACTGGACCACAGTACTGTAGTAATTCTGCTTGACTGTATCTGAGCTCCCCGCAGCGTTCTACCACTAAAGAAGTTGTGTGCATCCACCTAGGATCATTTGCCACTGTCAGCTGAACTACCAAAGTCTCTCCGCTTTTGACCATCAGGTTTTCATTAAGGAAAGAAATTGAGGGCATATAAATAAAATTGTGGACTACTTTTAGCTCCAGCCCTTCTAAATGCTGACATAACTTGGCACAACTGAGTCTGAATTGTATGTTTTTTACATATAACCATTTTCTCTTTCAATGGTAGCAGTAAAAAGTGACTGATATCAAAACAAGGCAGATGACAGTGATCAGTTTTTTTTTTTCTTTTTTTTTTTCCTCCTTTTTTTAATGTCAGTTATCTAGCCAATGCTACTTGGTATAGAGGAAATCAGGTGTTGATTTCAGCAGATACTGTAAATGTTGCCAAATTTAGTCAACTGTGTCTTGGAAATAGAAAACTGTGAAGTTTCAGCCACCCCAGCATAAAGCTAACTGTTCTGAATACCCCAAACCCTGAGGGGAAATAGGGAAATTCTAAAAGAATAACAAAGAAACGATAAAAGACAAAAATAATCAGGGGAGGTAATGCAAGAAAGATAGAACTGAGAAAGTGGAGAAATCAAATTTTCTGTCTATTTGTGTGCTAGCTCCTGCATCCCTCTTCTTTTTCCTCTGAAACTTTGCCTCCACTAGACCTGCAAGAGATGAGGTCCTGTAAGTACACTGGAACTGCTGTCGTGCCCCTGCTTTCATTGAGAGCTGTAGCGTCTTAGCCTTTACTTTAATAACCCCTGTGGGTTTAGCTTAGAGCTTCAAATGCAACTTTTATGGGAAGGCAGCCTTGCCTTTACATCTTCTGTCTGAGGGACTTGCTGTGGTGTGCAGTGCTTAAAATATAGCTAATAAAAGTGATGAAAACAAAGGGAGAAAAAAAGGCAAGGCTATGTGTTTCTGCAGTTGCTGAAAAATTGTTATACTTTCAGCACTTCGTCATTTTGAACTAAAAACTACTACTGCTCTCATTCTGTTGCTTTTTCAGGAAGATGAACAGAGGGAATAGGAAGATAAGCAATTGTAAAGGGAGTTTTTACTTGTGTAAGTACATACACAAATTAGATTTCCCCTCCTCTGCTCCTTCTGGATATATGCCAATTAATAATTAGAATTAACAGGAAGCTGAAAGGTTGAGAGTGTGACGAAATTCAATCAACCTTGAATTCAAAGTCAGGGTCATTTTTCTATTATTGTGATGATGATGTATCTCAAAGCAAAGATATGCGGTGGTTTATATCCTTTGATAAGTTTAGTGCTACCATTTTGTTTTTCATTTCATTTTTTCTTTAATTTTTGTCTAGTTAATTACCACAAAATACTGGTGAGGTAGATTTCCTAAATGAAATATTATAAAGCGCTTTACAGTGGGCTGTAAGTAAAAAGATGAAGTTAGTATTTCCCAAGGTTGCAGAGTTGGAATTGAGAGTCAATTATGATCTTCAGGATTTAGTCTTCAGCTTAAATGACCTAGTATATCTCATTATTTTGAATTATAAACCATACTTCAACAGGGCAATATGGAGCAAGCTTGAAATATTTTTTCTTAATTTCAGTGTTCAAATGATGGTTTTATTTACAAGTAAGTTATGGTTCCAAGGAAATGCAGTAATTTTCAGTACTAAAGGCTTGTTTTCTTCTCTGGCACAAAGACCGTTTAGGGATTATAGAAGATGAAACATAAGACTTTATAGCGAAGGATTTTCTCTCTGGATAATACTGTTTTTCTGTGTAGGTGCACGTGGCTGTTATTAAATTTTGGAATAGTTCTGACTTTTTAAGGAAAGGGGGGGGGGGGTTGTATAGGATAAGAAAACAAATCTATGTCTTTTTAATAAACATTTTTATGCTAACACAGACTTCAGCAGTTTATAATTAATCACTGGGCATTTGCTGCTGCCCGGTGGCACTTGTGTCTCATCAGGCACCTGCCAGAGCCACATTCCCTCTCGCTGGTTGGAGCTGACAGAAAACCCCAGTTGAGGCGTAAACCCCAACACAAATCCGTGACAGAGACGGGCTTCAGAGCCTGATTTTCATCCCCTTGCTTTTATCACGTGCTGCCGTTCCCATTAGGGTGCCATCTAATGCTAAGCTCAGACTTTGGGGCTGAGGGCTGACCCGTCCCCAGAGGCAGGGACGGCCACAGTGCCCATTGTGACTGCCAGGCCGTCAGGGCCCTGTCATGGCCCGCTACCTTAGTTAGCACCTGGGCCCTGATGGTGCCACACGCCTGGGCCGCCTCCACGGCAGTTTTCTGGCCACAGCAGGCAGCAGCTCAGGGGAAGGAGCAAAGCGCCAGAGCCAAGGGCATGCAAGTCGGGATTTGCCTCAAATACATACGTACCTTGGAGTTTCTTTCTGTCTTTAGCCACAGCTTCTGTAGCTAAGCACACCAAACAAAACGTGTCCACATTTTCAGTAACAGAATATTGCCCCATTTGCAGTCCTGATTCAGATACCCAAGGTTAGCATTTCTTGTTTTAAATTCTTCAAGGGCATTTGTTTTCCTTAGTTTTGAGGTCAGAGAGATTAATCTGTGCCTGTATTGAGTACCAGGCTTGTTTTTGAAACTAGAGTTTTGATGGCAAGGAAGTAAAACATCAGTTGTCTGTCAGGGTGTAGACCAAGGAATTTGATAGTGGAAGGTGCAATTTGAACTTCAGGCACCCAGACCAGAGGTTACCCTTGTGGCCCTAAAGGAGAAAAAACGAAGTTCCTTGGTGACTTTTGCTATAACAACACTGTACTAAAATTACTATGTTGTTCCATGTGAGGGAGAAAAGGCATGTTGCATCCTTCACGTTGTGTGTCATGTGGCTTTAGCAGACTGACACTTTTCCCTTATAGTCACAGCTCCCTAAAATGTTCCTCATCTTCTTTATACAAACCTATTTGAAACCTGTGTGCCATTCATCATCATCATCGACAACTTCTCTTTAAGCTGTTGTAAGTTTATGTAGTGCCCAGAACTGGAGCAGAGTATGAAAATTGGTCTAGCAAGTGCCTGGAATAGTTGTCATAAAGAAGCTATTGAATGCTGTCTCAGTTGCAAGTCCAAGTCTGGAAGCCTTTTCTGTCATATGTCAATATCATCCATTGATGTGTGGTTTGGTTTTGGTTATGGCCTGGAGCTACACAATAATGAGCCAAAGAGGGCAATGGAAGCACCAGGGACACTTTTAAAATTCTTCCCCCATAGCTAATATTCTTGTACAGATAAACAGTTGTGTTCACTTTTGCAAAATGGGCTTCACCGTCATGCTGGTCCCCCAAGCAACAGTTGCTCTTTGCTATGCTTCAGGGTCTCAGTAGTGTGAAAAGCTGTAAGCATCCTGACCACATCTAAATTGTTGGTTTATTGCATGGTCTAACACCATTTATATCTGTTGTGTGTGATTTGTGTACAGGTTGTAAATTACCCATTTTGTTAAGCAGCAACATGTAAGGATAACCCATTATCCCCAGAAAGGAACGTAAGTTGTGGCATGTTTTCCACTGGGTTTCCTAGATGTAGTTGGTGGTTAGGTTTCAATCACAGTTTTAATAATGGCCAGAGTACTTGAATCTGAAAAATCCAGATACTTGTTGTTAGCTCCAAGACTATGTGAAGACAGCTTCAAGGGAATCTTCTGCAAGTGTTCAGGTCATGCTTCATTGCTACCTCTTCTAACATAGCAAGGCTGAATATCAGTAGTATCTCCGATATAATTTTGGAAATTGGTAATATTGCTGAGCGTTCTCTGTCAAAATATGGGGCTGAGGTCAGAAGTACCAATCAACTTGTGAATGCAAATTGCTTGTCACATTTCCCTTTGGAAGCAGCAGACAACTGGAATGAACTGAAACTGGAGACAGCGTATTTTTCATGACACAAATTGAACTCCTGCCAATGACAAATGCCAAGGTACATTGTGAAAATAAAATAATGTAGTGCTAGCTAAAGTGCATGACATAGCTATGAATAGATGCACCCATGTGCACACCACAGCTCCTACCTTTCTTTTCTTGGAGAGAACAGTTTCACATGCACCAAGGTCGCCAGAGTGGTTGTATCCTGTAAAGCGCATGTCATGCGTGAAAGTACATAAAGACCATCTGGGAACTATAAAAATAGCCTGTCCTGACTAGATGATTTGTGTGGTGGCCAAGGATTGATATGCTCATTCAGGAAATGGCAAAAGAACGTCACTTTTTTTGGGAAATTACCAGGCTCCTTTTCATCCTTGGGAATGGCCTGGTATCTCATGGAACTAAATCCACAAGGAGTCTTTGGACCACATAGCTTCTGAATGCCCTGAAGGAGACTGTGTGAACTGAAGCATTTCTATGCAGGCAGTGGAAATCCTAAAATATTTACAGGAACCTTAACATTTCAGGTTTTGTGGTTCTGGAACGGGCTGAGAGTGATAGCAGAACTTAACTCGTCTGTAGAAAGAAGGTTTCAAATGAAGTTATACCAGATCTGTTGGATTAGTTACTACATTCTGCCACGTGCCAGTCAGCTTTATTCAGCCATCTTGCAAATGATTACTGTTATGATCTTGTTTGAATATGGTTTAGAAAGCATCACTGGATTTTTCTGCTTGACTTACAGGAGTGCAGGACATCTGACTTAAATCCTGGTAACATGGACCTGATCTGTTTTTTAAGCCTGATCTAAACAGAAGGTTCCTAAACTAGTAAAAATAGCCATAAACAGTGAAACTCAATTGCAAATTTTCCATGCAGGAGAAAACTACAGATGCTGTCAAAAAATACCTATGCTATTAAAAGAACCATCACAAACCACCTCCTTGATCTGTTTTTTTGTTTGTTGTTTTTTTGTTTGTTTGTTTAATACTGATAATTAATTATCTTAATGCAGTTGCAACTTCAAAACTGCTATTTTATACTGAAGAGAAAGTATTAGTGTGAAGGACCTGGATTCTATTGTATAAAATAATCTGTGAGTCCTCTGTTTCTTACTTACATTACCTGCCAAAACAGGTGTCCAGATAAGTCTTATGTGCCACATTAGTTCAGTAAAAACTAATTATATCTATGTTATCTTTCATACTTCATGTTTGAACTTGGATTGAGATCAGAGATGCAGCAGGCCCAAGCCATCATGCCCCAGTGCCTGTTCCCTACCCCACCCCACCCCAGTTGATCAGCCAGTTGATCAGCCAAAATCTAAGCTAATATATGGGGGAATAGGAACAGCTGGAAAATCAACTTTAGAAGGAGTTTGGTTTCTGAATTAACATGAGATTAGAGATGTAGTTACAGTGTAGGGGATTTGAGCGTTACATACGCAGGGGATATATATTCCATACCATGAGGAACTTTTTATATTTTTCCTGAGATACAACAGTGTTTGCTGTGTGTAAGAGTTTCATGCTGATGGGCAATGAAACTCCACCACACCAGTCTCTCACTCCCCCTCCTCCAAGGCACAGGGGGAAAAAGGCAATGAAGAAAAGCTCATGGGCTGAGATAAGGACAGAGAAATCTCTCACCAATACCATCATGGGTGTAATAGACTCCAGATGAGGAGGTTAGTATAATTTATTGCCTGTTGATAACAGACTAGAACAGTGAGAACTAAAAACAAGCCAAATTCACCCTCTTCTACCTCCTCCACCCAAGCAGCACAGGGGAACAGGGAATGGGAGCTGTGGTCAGTCCCTGAGGCTTTGTCTCCGCTGCTTCCTTACGGTCACTCCCTGCTCCTGCTCCCAGTGGGGTCCCTCCCATGTCCCTCCCATGGGATGCCGTCCTTCCTCAACTGAGCCTTCGGGGCTGCCCACAGGCAGCAGCTCTTCAAGCACTGCTCCCACATGGCTCCATACCATGGGGTCCATTCTTTTTGACAGTTTCCCACAGCATCCTCCTGAAGAAGCTGGCTTCTCAAGGCCTGGACGGGTGTACACTTCATTGGGTTAAAAACTGGGAGGGTGGCCAGGCCCAAAGAGTTGTGGTGAATGACGTTAGACCCAGTTGGAGGCCAGTCACAAGTAGTGTCCCCCAGGGCTCAGTACTGGGGACAGTTCTCTTCCATATCTTTATCGATGATCTGGATGATAGGATCTAGTGCACCCTCAGTAAGTTTGCAGATGACACCCAGTTGGGCAGGAATGTTGATCTGCTCAAGGGTCGAAGGCTCTGCAGAATGGTCTGGGTAGGCTGGACCGATGGGCTGAGGCCAACTGTGTGGTGTTCAACAAGGCCAAGTGCACTTTGGGCACAACAACCCCATGCAGTGATAGAGGCTGAGGGATGAGTGGTCGGAAAGCTGCCTGGCAGAAAGAGACCTGGGAGTACTGGTTGATAGTCTGCTGAACACGAGCCAGCAGTGTGCTCAGGTGGCCAAGAAGGCCAGCAGCACCCTGGCTTGTATAAGCAGTGTGGCCAGCCGGGCTAGGGAAGTGACTGACCCCAAGTACTCTGCTCTGGTGAGGACGCACCTCGAGTACTGTGTTCAGCTTTGGGCCCGTCACTACAAGAAGGACATTGACGCCCGGGAGCGTGTCCAGAGCAGGGCTACGAAGCTGATGAAGGGCCTGGAACACAAATCCTATAGGGAGCAGCTGAGGGAACTGGGGTTGTTTAGTCTGGAGAAGAGGAGGCTCAGGGGAGACCTTATTGCTCTCTACTGTTACCTTAAAGGAGGCTATAGTGAGGTGGGGATTGGTCTCTTCTCCTAAGCACCAAGTGATAAGATGAGGGGAATGGCTTTAAGTTGTGCAAGGTGTGCTTAGGCTGAATATTAGGAAAATTTCTTATTCATTGATGTTAAAGATATAGGTACCGATTCCACTAGAATGAAACCTGTTCATTAAACTGAATGAGTACAAGTTTTTTTTTTCATGTATAATCTTGAGGGGAGTGAGAAATTAAGTGGGTTCCTGTTCCCCCACCCCCTCATTTTCCGAGCACCTTTGAGTGGTTTCAGTGCAGGAAAGTGATGTGGATGTTGCAGGAAATTGTGAAATCCTTGGCATAAAGATGGGAGGAAGAGGCAGTTGTGCAACTTTTCAGTTTTATAACCTCACCTTTAATCAAAGTAAATGATGTTTCCTAAATACCATTGGAGAGTGAAATTAAACAGCAGGAATTAAATAGGAAACCCTGTCTTTGCTCTCAGAATCAGGCCTCGCTTCAGCCGGCACTCCCACCCGTTATTGCTCTCACTCGGCTGTTCCTCCTCAGCCTCCATCCCTGGTTGCTCTGTCAGCTTCCTGCTTCTTCGCTGTGTCTCTGCCATTTCGTTGAAGCTTCCCTTCCACACCCCCAAAAGTTTGCACACGTTTCTGCCAAGCAGCCCTCTCACCCTGCAGTTTGCTGCCAGTCCCCTGAGGAATCGATGAAGCCCTGCAGCTCAAACGCTGCTCAGAGCTTGCTACATGCAAATGTTTGTGATGCCTCTCCTCTGGTTCAGCTGTCTGCTTCCATAAAGAAGCCTCTGTCCCTTGGATTACTGATTGCAGAGTGAGTGTAAAAGCTTAACCCCCTTAGCTTCACTTTATAGGCATTCTTGCAAGTTGGTTTTAAATAACTGTGTGAGCACAAAATTTAAATGAAAGTGTCCCTACGAGCAAAAAAGATCCTTGTGGAAAAATAAGTAAGCAGAAGTTGTGTGTTTCACTGTAGATGAACTAATTGCCCCAATTTAAAAATAAGGCTGTTGTAACAAAGGATTTATTTGGAAAAGCGAATATAGCAACTGATGTATTGAGACATGCTATTATTCCCTCACTGGTTAGCTCCCATAAAGTAAAATAATTGTAAGGGTTTCATTTAATATCCATTGTGTCCTAGTGACTCTACATGTCTTACAGACTATTTTACAGTTTTTGATAATAAAAGAAGCCAGACCATGTACTTAGTGATAAAATAACAAGGCTGTGCGTCCATTCAAGGGGCTGTTTACTCACTGGAATTATTTCTAAGTCAGTGATTGGTCTGTTATTTATTTCTTCCTCCATGCTGGTAGAAACATATTTGACTTCTTGTCCTCAAGCATTTCCTTCTTCCACCTTGTCTTGTTTTTTATACTCAATAATACGCAACTCAGCCCGGAGATCAGTCACCTGGAGACTGCTGAGCCCTCACACCTTGCCCGGAGCATGCCAGCTCCCCTTGCAGGAGTGGTGGTGCTTTGTGGAAGTTCATCAGTGAGGATGGATGCAGCTCTGCTCTCTGCTCTTCTCTGCTGCCATTGTGGCAGGGAAAATCAGGACGAACTCAAAGCCAGGTTAGAACAAGGCTGGTTGGGGAAAGCAAATAGCTGACACATGGGTGAATGCTTCTGACCTTTTTTAATATGTTGTGTCAAAGTCTCCTAAGAGCCATTCTTACATACCAGTAATATTGGCAGGTTATATTGCGGTATAGCTTATTCGTATGAGGTGGAACTAGTAAGATTGTGGATAACATTGCTTTTTTGAGTATCAGTCAAAATGATTTTGTGCTCCATACTAAGAGCTGAAATGATCACAGAGGTTACAGATTTGAATTTGTGAAATATTTGCTTTGCATTTATCCTGGTAACAGATGCACTGTGTTCCTTCACGTGGAAAGAGAATGGATTTGACTTATGACCAAAATGGTTAAACCAGTGGTGACTTGTAATAAGCACCTGAGAAGTTCTGTGTTACACCAAAACCTGTACAGAAACATCTAAGCTGTATGAGTTCATGTTTTAACAGCACTTTGAAAACACAGAACAGTAAAAAGTCACTAATGGGTGGTACCGTTCACTTCTTAGGTAGGATACACGTTTTCTCCTTTCCTTAAGGAGAACAAAATGCTACTACGTAATGTACTAGTAAGAAAAATAAAATTGGAAAAACGTTTTCGTCTCTTAGGAAATCTTTCACAAGATATTTGATGGAAAGGGAGCTAATCTGCATCAATGTATTGAGTGGGGAAAAACGTCTTTCAGACCTGTGAGGTTGGAAGCATTCCTAAACAACAGGTTACGTTTTAAGGCGTCTGTCAGAAAAGAAAAGAAAGGAAGTATTTTTTGCAACATCTGTGAAATTCTTATGAATAAATCTTTGTTTCCTTTGTAGGCAGTAGGATTTAGCATGTCCCTGTTCTCAAGCTCCAGATCAGCTCTCTACAAGTTTGCAGTGAATAAAAAATTGAAGTGATGGCTCTTCACTGATGATTTTATTTGATTGCCTTCATCCAGTTTATAGTACCAAAATATTGTTCAGTGACAGCTGAAAAGACTTAAAAATGCACTTCCTCAAAACCCAGCATTTTAAATATGTGCTAATGACAAGAAAACGTTCTGTTGCTTTTCTGTATTTAATTCCAATCCCTAGGAATGACCGTGCATTAAACAGTGTGTGTTTATATGCATTTCTGATGTTCAGAGGAATTGACTAAATATTAGCAGTTTACTGAATGCTAAAAATTTCTTCAGCATTCAGATTAAATTTGACCAAGGTGAAATACAAGTCCGTATAAGCAAACAGCCATGCTTGTTAAGTGTGTTCTAAACTGACAGAAAACAAATGGGAGAGGAAAAAAAATAATCTATTTGCAGTTTTTGGGGAAGGGGAAGAACTTTGTTTTCTTTTCTTTTAAAGAATGTCCCAATCTAAGACTTGTAACTGAATGCCTGGGAGGAAAATCCTTAATTCATAAAAGCAATAAAAATAAGGTTGTTAAAAAATACATCTAAAAGGCATTAAAGGCCACATAGTCAAAATGTGCAGGAGTAAACTGCTGATAAAATATAATATGAAAGAGAGCAGAGGTTTCAAAATCAGTATTATACCTTGGTTATAATTATTTTTCCTCTGAAGTACTTGTTGGGAAGAAAGGGTATTTTCTGCTCTCTGGAGACAGGACATCAGCAGAACTGCATGCGTGAGTGAAACCAGCTCAGTGATCTGTCAGCTTGTAGCCCTGATTCTCTTTGCCTTTCACAGCCTGCTGTCCCATCCCATACCTTTGCTTCTGCATCAGGATGTATCTGTGTCCCCTTATGTAAAAAGAGTCTAAGCTCCTGTCGCCTTAGGATGCAGCAAAGTTAGTGAAATGGTAATATTTTGTTAATGTAATTATTGGCTTCCAACAAACCTGTGCAGTGCACATAAAAGTAGTGTTTTCAGGGGGGGTTATTTTAGTTCAATTTATGTGGATTTTCACTGGGATGGAAAAGGCACATCGCCATCAGAGCAACCTCTCTGCCAAATGTCAAGTCCTTGCTCCAAAGTATGGAAGCACTAGAGATTCTCATTGAAACAGCTGTAAAAATATCAGCAACACTATTTTCCCCAACTGCACTCTGAAATGACTGAACTATTTTTGCTTATGCCTTCCAGAAAAAAATTTAGCCTGAGGCACACACTCACCATGGAGCTTTACAGTCCAAACAGTTAAAGTGTAGTGAAATTATAAGTGATAATATAAGCTTATAACGTGTCATACTTAAATATAGGTGTTGATGTCTGCTCCTTGCATAATACTACAAAGAATCTTGAGTTTCTGTAGAAATAAAGGGACCAAAATTATCTCTCCTTAATAAGGAAATGTAAAACATATGTAAAACAATAGTGGTGAGGAGAGAAAAGATTAATAAAAAATGAGTAAGCAGTATGTGAATACTCATACGTAGTATGTATATTTTTTCATCAATGCTGAAAAATTGAAATGTTGATTGTTCACTATCCAGCTGCGGTATATCTGCAATAAGCAAGGAATCATTAAGAGGAGTTACGGATCTCTGTTTCCCCCATCCTTCTGGCTCATGACTCCCACTTTCTTTGCTCCTCAGGGTTTTCATTTCAGCAACCTGTAACCAGGTGTGAAGTGTGCTCTCCTGAGAGCTGGAAAATGCAAGTTTGAACCTGCTAATTCTTAATGAATTCTTTAACCTTTCATCTCTTAAATCTCTTATACCACTTCCCCTGCCACCTTTCTGCTACATATTTTTTTTTATTTTCAAATAAAGATACTGTGTCGGTTCTCTACAGCCAAAGATACAAATTGGTGCCTAGATTTGAAAGGGAAATCTGAAGCAATGAATCCCAGCCTCAGACAAGTGTCTAATCCACGGCTACAGGAAGGCACATAAATCTTTGAAACAGGCACATTTCTTTCCCCTCCTTGTAGGGGGAATTGAATAGCTAAGTAGTATGTGAGAATTACATTACAGGAGCTGGATGGCTAAAATATTCGCTTGGTTATTGCGTCCTTAGAAGGTCCAGTAAGCATGTCAGTGTTGAGTATTACCCCATCTACCTCTCTGTGTGTCTTTCCCAGATGAAAATGATTTGTCCATATAAATTAGTAAAGATGGTAATGAGTAAGACTGTTCCGATTTGGAAGAAGACTTCTATTTTCAATTACTCGGATGCTGATATTCATTTTAAAGCCCTATGTAGATATTGCATCTTTATAACCCTACTGTAATTTCTCTTCGTGTTAACAAGAAGAAACACATAACCCTGGGCTATCTGAGCGTAAGTGTAGCCAGTTAATCAAGGGAAGGAATGATCCCCCTCTACATGGCACTCATTATAGCACATCTACTTTTGGACCCCACCAATGACAGACATGGGCAGACTGGAGGGTTTGTAGAGGTCTGTGGAGGGTGCCCAAGGTGGTGGGGCTGGAGCACCTGCCCTGTGAAGAGAGGCTGGGTCAGCTTGGAGAAGGGACAGCTTCAGGGCACTTAACAGCCCCACAGCACCTACTGGGTGTCACTGAGGAGATGGAAGTGGTCTCCTGGTCTCCTCATAGTGGTGCAGAGAGGGAGGTTGAGGGAGAAGGGGCACAAGTTGACACGGGAGAGCTTCAGGCTGGGTGCAAGGAAAAGCTGTTTCCCTGTGAGGTCAGCAAGGCAGCAGCAGAGGTCACTGCGAGATGCTGGTCCACCTCTGTCCTTGGAGGGTTTCAAGCTTTGACTCGACCAAGCCCTGAGCAGCTTGGTCTGACCCCAGAGCTGGCCCTTGTTTGGACTACAGACCTTCAGAGGTCTCTTTGAACCTCTGATCCTCAAGCCTTTAGGCACCCAAAATCCTACTGATGTTCACTGGCTTTTTGAACATTTTTGTGATAGTAAACATAAGACTGACAGCTATGTCAACCCTTATGATCACCTCTGGCTTCCCTAGCATCCTTCTGAGAGGGAAGGCCAATGACATAGGATTGTTTTCTTCTCTGAGGAAACAATTCTTGTCTAGGCATTAAAACCTTTAAAAGCTTCTCAAACTCTGTATGTATGGATTTAAGGCTTCAGTTCTCTATGTGTTGATTTTTTAAGCCTGGGAGTGCTTTTTTATTTGATCTGCTCAAACTAATAACTGTGTCATAATAGATTAAAATCCTTCCTGAGAAGTATTCAGCTGATTTTTTTTTTATGAAAAACTTAGATTATGTCATGTCTGTCTCTGACTCCCCAAGGATTTTTGAGTTCATCTTCGTTTTTAGGCTGTTTAGCTTTAAAAAAAGTAGGTTAAAAAGCTTCCCTCTTAATGGTGCCTTTTAATCTATAGACTTTGCTGTTTATACTAGGCCTGTACAGAACTTCACCAGAAATTTATCTTCATCCGTCTAAAATGAAAAATAAAATGTAGTCAGGACTGGCAAATCACTGCTATAATACAATCTCAACAGATAAAAAGAAACCTTACAGTGCTGCTGTTTAAGTCTTCTGCTGTCCCTAGACCAGAGGAAACAATCAAATATGATATTGAGATGTACCAAAATTGCTAAAGATTTGGAAAGGAAAAAACCTTTGTACATGTTGTGTGTACCTCTGTGTTCAGCCTGGAGAAGAGAAGGCTCCTGGGAGACCTTACAGCAGCCTTACAGTGTCTAATGGGAGCCTACAGGAAAGCTGGGGAGGGACTCTTTGTCAGGGAGTGTAGTGTCTTCAAACTAAAAGAGGGTAGGTTTAGATTAGCTGTAAGGAAGAAAATTCTTCACTCAGGGAGTGGTGAGGCACTGGCACAGGTTGCCCAGAGAAGCTGTGGATGCCCCATCCCTGGAGGTGTTCAAAGCCTTGGGCAACCTGATCTAGTGAGAGGTGTCCCTGCCCATGGCAGGGGGGTTGTATCTGGATGATTTTGATGTCCCTTCCAACCCAAACCCTTCTATGATTTTATGGCTGGTAAAGTGTTTGCAAAAATGGGCGGACGCCCTCCATCTAAAGAAGAGACGCATTAACTATTCCACCTATGGTCTTACCAGTAAGACAGAAAGCCAGAAAACTTAAAGTGACAGAAAGAGTCTGCCTCACCCTGATCTTTAAAAACAGCATATAAAGGAAGAGGGATGGATGAAAAGACAGATATTATGTGTGATAGTGTTGTACAGGACTGTACTACTGGATACATTGTGACTGTTTTTTTCTTCTCTCTTTGCAGTCTGTATATACAGCATTCAGGTGAAAAGTTAGAAGCAAACCCCCCACACGCACACACAAGAAAACAAAACAACAACAACAAACTACCTGAAATTGGTGCTTGAGGTGGTTTTCATAAGACTGAGATTGCTCAGTCTTAATTCTTCGTATTGATTTTTTTAATGGGAAGTTTCTGTATGAAATATCTAGCAATGTGAATGCAGAAAAGTAACGTAGAAGTAAGCTTTTACTTCAAGGGTAGCTTAGAAGTGTCTGCAGGCATCCTTTTAAAGCTAATTGAGTCTCTCCATCCTTCCTTTGCCCTTTACCTTCCAACAAGGAAAGTAGTATTATATGTTCCATAGAAGTGGAGGCTTTGAATGACGCGTCTCCAGAGCTCAAACCAGTGTAAACCAGAAGTCCAGTGAAACTTCTGTTTTTTTTTTTAAAAAAAAAAAGATTTCTAGTAAGACCTAAACCTTGGAGGTATAAATACACTGCAGTGAAATACCCTGAATGTGTGTATTTATGTTTCTGTTGTTCTGTTGCATACCCTATCTAATGTTTGTCCTTACAGCATTCTCTTAAGATTATTCAAGAGAAAACATTAACAATTCATAGCCATAGTTAATATGTTTATAAATAGTTTATAGCAGGGTTCTCCACAATAAAAGTGCAAAACAGTTTCCATTGTAATTCTTTGTTTTCCTGTATTCTATAATTTACAAGATGTTTGTTTTGGTGGGTGATATTTTGCATGTTGTGAGCCTGAAAAACATTTTTCCCCTATAACTCAGAATATAATGCTTTGAGCTAGTTTGGAGTTACAGGCGAATGGGAAAAATACTTTTTCCCTTTGTGTAATAATAATAATAATAAAAATAAGGAAAATCCTCAGCCACACTTTTAACAATACTACAGGGAAAAGAAGTTAAGGTTGAAATATGTGGTAAGGTCTATTGCCTTTGCTTGCTCTGAGGAAAAAATTAAAAATAAAGTTATAAATGATGGAAAAATAACATCAGACTGTTCCCAGTAACATCTGCTAAGCTTATTAGCAGAAAGTAATAAAACCCCACCCCCCGAAGGACGTCACTGCACATTCCCTCTGCCTGAGGCCATCCAGCTGTGAACTAGCGGGGCTCCCCCTCTCATGTTATCTCCAGACCTCTGCGGGTCTCCCACAGCCCTCGTTCACTTGGCATCCACGTGGCCTGAGCTGGTGGCACAACATAGACTTGTCATGATCAAAGCTGGTGACAACTGGCCAGTTGTCCGCTAATCTACTGCTCCGCAGCCATGTGGAGCTAGCTTGTACAGCTAAAACACTTCAGCTTTTTTAGGCCAGCACAAACTCCTATTGTTTTATGTCAACTTAAACTTAGAGTTTTGGTTAAGTCCAAGAGCTGGTTTTATCATTCAAGTTGCAGGTATTGTCAGGAGACAGCACCAGAATGGCTTTCGTGTTTCATAGAATCACAGAATGGTTTGGGTTCAAAGGGACCAACTAAAAAACATTTAAAGACCAAATCAAAGACCATGTAATTCCAACCCCCCTGCCACGGGCAGGGACACCTCCCACCAGACCAGGTTGCCCAAGGCCCCATCCAGCCTGGCCTTGAACATTTCCAGGGATGGGGCATCCACAGCTTCTTAGGGCAACCTCTTCCAGTGCCTCACCATCCTCTGAGTAAAAGAATTCTTCCTTATATCCAATCTAAATCTACCCTCATTTAGTTTAAAGCCATTCCTCCTTGTCCTGTCACTACCCTCCCTGACAGAGTCCCTCCCCAGCTTTCCTGTAGGCCCCCTTTAGGTATAGGCCCCAGAGCCTTCTCTTCTCCAGGCTGAACATCCCCAACTCCCTCAGCCTGTCTTCACAGGAGAGGTGCTCCAACCCTCTGACCATCCTCGTGGACCTCCTCTGGACCTACTTAGCAGTTCCGTGTCCTTGTGCTGAGGGCCCCAGAGCTGGACGCAGTGCTCCAGGTGGGGTCTCATGAGAGCAGAGTAGAGGGAAAGAATCACCTCACCATGGTCATGCTGTTAGGTCTTTTTCTGACTGTACTTGTAACAAGCAGTCCCAAAAGATAATAAAGCAGCATAAAATTCAAATGTACATGGAATTGAAACAGGTTTGACTGAATATTTGGTCCTTGTGGCAGAGACCCAAACCTGTAAATTTCTGGACCAAGAGAAACCTCTGCATACTGTTGGTGTTACCACTGCAGTCTGCCCATGGTCCTGAGAGTATTTCCTGCATGCTGGAGAGTTGGAACAAAGAAACAAAATAAGAAGACCAAGTTCACGTGTATGAAAAAGAAATCAAACCCCTTTATGCTGCCATCATTATGTGTCACTTCCCTGGTCTTGCAGTGCTCATGTGACATGCCTACCATGCCTGTCCATCGAGTGTCGAGTAGTGAAGGTCCCTATCACTATAGCTGGCACTAACACCATTCCAGCTGGTAAGCTGATAGCAGTCTGGTTTTGAAAACAAGGATTTGCCTTCAGGGCATTAAAGGAAACAGTTTATATAAGGGGCATTGTAAAAAGCACACATGGATTTTTTAATGTTATCTCTCTCTTCAAAAATAAAGACATCGAGCAAGATGCACTCTGATTCTGCAGCCCAGTAAAAATGCTTGGATGCATTGGGAAAAATCTGGATATTGGTTCCTGCTCCCAGAGTTACACCATTTCAACCAGTAAAGTTGCTGGATAAAAGTCAGAAAAAATCGAAAAAGCCTTATTCAGCTATTCCGTCTTTCAGGCAAGTCATGGCTGTCCTTTCCAGCCCATAGCTCTTGTGTTCTTTGCCTCATTTAAAAGATAAATAAAGTAGGCATCATGCCTGCTAATCCCAACTGCCCATGCAGCAGGTGGCTCTGGGCCTTTGTGGAGGCTTCTTTATCTGTCCCAGCTGCATGGTGTCACCTCAAAGGCAAATGTTTTATCTACTGGTCCTTGGTCTGTCTCATCACAGCTGGGTGTCTGCATCCTTACGTAAAGGCAAGCCTGGGACTCAGATTCCTCAAATTGAAGTTTTAGTGTATCTTTTTAGGTATTAGAGAAATTCTTGGCAGCTGAAAAAGAAACTGTGCTTAATTCTAAATATTTGAGGCGATGTTCGTTCTAAAAATTCATCTATGTTATTTTACTCTGATCTGTGGTTACAGAAAGAAAATGAAACAGGTACAACCAGTTCTGGCAGGAGATCATCCCATCATACTCCTTTTATCTCAGCGCTCTGTGAATATGAAGCACTGATGAAAAATGTAAATGCTAATGTTCGTCCTTTCTTTAAGATTTTAATAAAAATCCAGATAATTTTGGTGAAAAGTTAAATTTGAGATAGTATTATTACACTACTTCTCTTGCCAAAAATCAAGAAAAGTAAATACCAGTAGGGTAATTGTGCTGTCTTCCTAATGTTATAAGTCTTCATTATCTTTTTTGAATGTGTAGCACTACTTGTAAGATCTATAACTTACTTCTGGTTGCATTGCATACATGGGGAATACACGTGTGCACACAGAAGTAGGTGTACAATCAGATGATCATGTGTTTTAGTCTAATTGACTTGACGTGAGTGAACATGTAGTTTGTCCACACTATTGTTCTGTGCTCATGTGAGGAAGAAAATCTTACTTCTGCTTCCTGGCAGCATTCCCAATTAACTTCAGTTGTTCAAGAGTGATGAAGTGTCTTGATTCTCAAACTAAATCCAATCATGTGGTTTGATTTCTTAATCCCCTAGTCCCTTCTTTAAAAATAAAAATAAAATAAAAAAACACCAAAAGTTCATTTCATTTCATTTGCAAGCTCTAGGGCTACCATCAACCTTTACTCTCCCCTCAGTCGTATTTTTGGCTTCCCTGGGCTTTCCATATAATATACTGTTGTAAACATTAATTTTATTTAAAAAGAGAAAAAAAATAATTGAAATTGCCTCTTAGAACTAACCTATAAAAGAGTTATAACACAATTGCACTAATTAAGAAGAGCGGTTGCTTTTGTTTGCTTTTTTTCCCCTTAGCGAAGTGCCAAAAAGGAGAGATCAATACAGGAAAACCCATTTCACTTTATAGCAAAAGGAGTTGGAAAAGATCCACTTGAACTCTTAGAACTGAAATGCTGGAGGCTGATGTAATTAAGTAAACCATCCGAGAACTGAAAAATAACCTGATCAAACTAGGAGATTAGAAGCATGAAAGAGCTGATGCACAGTTGTTCTACACCTTTTGATGGAGTTTGCTGGGAATTTGGTGATGAAAAGCTTGTCTTCTGTTGACATTTATTTTGTGCTGGAAATTGTTGATTAATTGGAAAATGTTTGAATAGCTCTTAGAAATTGCTGGAATATCTCTTGTGCCATTTTTAAAAATAAATAGATACAGGTATGATTCCAAATAGCTTTTCAATTTGAAATGTAATTTATAAGTTAAAGAAAGGTTATATTAATGCTGAAATAAAATGTTCTGCAATGGTGTTCAT
Source organism: Aythya ferina (assembly GCF_964211825.1). Lineage (NCBI taxonomy): Eukaryota > Metazoa > Chordata > Aves > Anseriformes > Anatidae > Aythya > Aythya ferina. Next base: position 76,453,686 of record NC_140296.1, read on the forward strand.
CAAAGTGTTTAACTGGCCAAGCTATTTTACTAGTATTTTTCTGTTAGGTTGGATTTTAATTTTTATTTTTTGGTATTTTACTGGATTATTCCTTTACTAATTTATTTATTTTCCAGGACAGGACAAACTTTTTGTTTGTTTGGTTGGTTGGTTGGTTGGTTGGTTTTTGTTTTATTGCAGATTTTTAATAGGATAAAGACAATAGACACAGCTAGCCTTTAATACAAGAGATTCATCTGTTCAAAAGCACATCTTTCTAAGTACAGCATAGTAAACTGACATTTCTGAACAAAGTTTTTATTTTATTTTGATAGAATCCTTATATTCAGATGAAAATCCTATTTTTGTCAGATTTGCCCACACATTACTTGATTCATCAAGAGTGACCTCTTCAAGACAGAACTGCAGGTTCATTAATCATTGCCAAATGTGTGTAATTGTCATTTCTTCTACCTCCGCTTTTTTCAATTGGCACCAGATTTTGAACTTTGGTACGGCTGAATTCAGTGATTAATTGTATGAGATGAGAACATGTTAGGATCTGAGCTAGACCTTATTTATATCAGTACCATTTTTCCTGAAGATCTTAGACAGACGCTGTTGTTACTTCTCGTAAGGATATGGTCTTCAGGTAGCAGTGTGAATGAGCTGGAGCTTCCTGGGTTTGTTTTGATTTCGTGTGGCCATTTTAAAATCAACAGAAGGTCAACGCAAATAAATAGACTAAAAAAAAAAAAAAAAAGCCAGCCTGAACATTTGGCAGTTCATGTTTTCTGGCAAGCCTGTTGCCTTTTCTTGAGGTCTCTGCCTTTACTGAGCTGCTGTAAATGCCAGCAACAGATCTGTAGGTGCAACAGCAGATACTACATAGAGCACTAAGCGTTCTCAGAGATGATCCTGTAGGGCAGTATATCAGGCTTTATTCCCCTGGGAGAAAAAAAAAATGTTTGTGAAGAAACCCCCAAAATACTAAATGTAAGTGATGAAAAGACATTTGTGAGCATCTGTAATAGAGTCTGAAAGTTATGCGTGCACGAGCTGCATTGTGACCAGGGCTACCTATTATTTTGATGACTAGCATAGGTGGAGTTTGGAAAGAATCATCCTGCATGCTCTGGACCTTGTAATCAGAAGGAATGAAATTGTATCACTCCCATGTCAGGATGCTGGAAAGAAAAGATGTTTTACTATTTAGCTTGTTGAGATGGCAGGAGGTGCTGGGGGAGAGGGAGCAGTGTGTGCGCTTTAGCTCTCCAAAAGTTCTGGTTTGGCGTTTTGGGGAGGAGACATACTGGATTTTCTCCTCCAAAAGAGACAGCTGCATTAAAGGCAAGACTGAAGAAGGCAATGCTGTGGGCCAAACAGAGCTTGTTATCCTTTGGGGAAGAGCTGCAGCCTGCTGCCTGTGTTCGGGCTCCATGGTAAGACACAGCCTAGAAGTGTGGGGCTCAAAACTTTCTGATTTTCAACAATTTTCAACTGAAAATACTGAGATTTTCATAAGTAGGTTGCTCTGTGAGAAGTGGTGTCTGGCTTTGGGAAATGTTGTTTTTCATTAAACTACAGAGCATATGCAAAACAGTAACCTACTGCTCTGGCTGAGCACTTAGGATGCCTTCTGAGAGCCTCTCTTAGCTCCAGTGTTTGCATGCTCTGCTCCGAGATGGCAATGCTGTGCTGGGTCCTGAGGGGTGCAGCTTCACGCCCGGAGCCGTCTTGGACAAGAAAATGGGAGCACGAGCACAGGAGCTTCACCTGCCATGCAGCAGTTTGGCAGTACTAAATATTTGAACTTCCTGGAAGGTTTCCATTTTTATGAAACCTCTCAGTTTTGACTGTTTTTTGTTTGTTTGTTTGTTTGTTTTGTTTTTCCCAATGGAAATACACAAATTCTCTTTTTTCTTTTCCGTTTTTTTTTTGTTGTCATCAGAACTTTCATCAGGAAAAGACATTTTAGCCTAGCCATGTTGAAAAAGTAGGAGATAAATGAACATTTGCGGGTTTGTGGGGGCTGTTTAACAACAATGGGAAAAAAAATAAAAATCCTCCAAGAAGCTGAAGGCTGCTCAGCATTCAGTTGAAGCAGATTGAAGCTTGCAGCTTTTCAGGGGGTAACATGAGGACCTGGCTGGCGGCCTGATGAATTTCTGTCAGGAGGGCTGGGTGCAGAAATAGGAAGCATCCAGTTTTCTATTTCGGTTTCAGGTCGAGGTTTTAGTCGAGGTGTTTTCCCTAAATGTCTGGCCTCTTTCCGTCTTCCCGAGGGGAGGACTGACTGGCAGTGCTGCTGCGAGTGGCAAGTGTGAGCTCCTTTCCTGAACTGGCCCCTGCGTCCCCTGGCCATGCTCTGCCCTGTCCCAGGCGAGCCCACAGGCCAGGAACGGCCTTGCCGGGCCTGTGGTCACTCTACAAGGGCAGGAGAGGAGCTATTAGGTGGCTTTCGGTGCTATTTTCAAGATAAAAAAGGTTATTTTCCTGTGATTCTGTAGCCGGATCTGCCTTATTTATGGCAACAGTGCTACAGTGCTCCTGGAGAAGGAAAAGCAATCGCTCGCTGTGGGTACGGGACCGTGATGCAAGTACGCTGCTCCTGGTGGACCCGGCTGGCGCGGTGCTGGAGCACAGCTGCTCCACAGGCCTCCTCTCCAGCCTCTGGCACAGCCGCTGTGTTAGCAAGGCTCCCGGTGCTCCAGGAAGGGCTAATCTGGGAGCAGTGGGACACAAGCACGCAGAGCCAGGTCAGGTCTAGTGCTGAGTGCCAGGAAATGAGCTTGCCCGGTCACCCCGAGCAGCCCGAGAAGCACACCCGTAGCGTATCCAAACCCAGATCCCTAGCTCTGCGAGCCAAGGGTCTCCGCCAGCCTGCTCCTGCAGGACCGACAGCTGAGCCTGTATTTAAAATAAAGGTGGAATTTAATTTCGCCTGCTCTTGACGACCCATGCACCGAGGGGTTTTCAGTGTTTGGGGCCCATAACACATTGGGAAGTGCACAGTCTCAGTAGGCTCTGCTCACTTTGATCGAACATTCCCAAATATCGGCAGGATCAAAGCTCGTGTTTTTAAGGCAAGGTTGGAGTAAGTGGAATTTTCCCTCATGTGTAACTGGGTGCAGGAAAAAAAAATGTTTCAAGAAAAGAAAGCTTGAGCGTGTGTTTGAATGCTTTTTGTAATTCCGCTTGAGATTGTGAAGAATTAAGATGTTATTGCTGGTTTGAATGCGGAGTGTCTCCAAAGGCACTGCAGTATTGTTTCTAAGCTATACTTTATTAAAAAAAAATAGTATTAATCTCAGTAGTAGCAGTCTCTAGTAACAAAAGAAGACTGTCAGTTAACAGAAATAATTCTTTCACAATGATAACTAAGAGTTTCTGCCATTCCCATAGAAGTTTGCATTTCTGCATTAAAAAAATGTATTGAGGGGGAGGCCAGTTGTTCGCTGCTTATGAATCAGACTTAGAGATACCCAAAGGAGAATTATATTCCTCTCCTCCCCACCGCATTTTCTGTAATCTTTTTTGTTTGGGATGTTTATCCATGGGGAAGAAGGAAATCAAAAAGAGCGTTAATGAAATTGAGTATGGTCTTTCAAAGCTCAGCCAAATTTCTAATGAATAGATTTCTCTGGGTCAAAGCCAAGGTCTGTGCATCATTTTGGACGGGTAAAAGCATTGCAGTTGTATGTCTGATTGCTCCACTGGCATCTCTGGGAGGGAAGAAACCTTAAATGTATGAGTGGGGATCATCTGGTTATTTATGGCATGGTAGCAGTGTGTATAAAGATATGATCTGACACATATGTCAAAGTAATTCCTGTTGACTGACTTCAGGGAAAATGCATTGTAAATCCAGCTCCTCAGTGTGTTTGGGATTCTGCTACAAAGGTAGCTGCTGTGGAGGTTTTTCCGTGGCTGTCAAACTATTTATTTTGCAGTCAGGCTGATTTTCTCTGGTTTTAATTCATTTAAGAAAAGTCTTCTTTAGAAAAACAAACAAAAAACGACATCCTTCCTTTCCCTTCCCTTTCCTAAAGCAACTCTCTGTATGTGGGAAATGCAATGTCAATGGCTTGAATTAGCAGGATGCATCCAGAAACAGCATTTGTAGGTTCTTGATTTTTTTAAATAAAGTTCATTTTACCACAAAGTACGTCATTGCTGAAACTGAATTTTTGTAAGAGGTTTCAACTTTACCAACTTTCCTACCACCAAATATTGAAACCGCTATTTTTAAAATACTTTTAAAAATGTTATGTTGGGTGCTTTTTAAACCCACTGCTATCAAAGTTTCTTTATCTGTTGTTATCATCACTGCAGCAGTGATACGGATGTATTCTGTGTAGCTGGGGATGAAAATGACGTTAACTGCTGCTCTGCATGCTTTTTGTTCTTCATCGTATGGCGATGACTATGCAAAAAGAGGCGCAGCGAATTATCAATTATTCAGGAACAAGGATGTTTATCTGGAAGAAGTGGTATTTAAAAGCCACCGCTTTTTATGGAGCTTATTGTTTTGGAAAGAAGTGCTCTCCTCTCTGAATATTCCTGATGTAGAGTCTCAGGTGCTGCAGGCTGACCGCCCCGTGCTGGGCATGGAGCGGAGGCCGTGGCTGGGTGCTGAGCCAGCTCTCCAGCCCTCCCATGGTGCTTCCTCTGCTGGCTCTTCACGCCTGTGAGCGTACCATGTTCACCACGTGCAGATGTCTTTCTGTCCTGTCTGTGAGCTAAGGCAATGCCACCTTGGTATCTAACCCCCCCGCAGCCACAGGTGCCTCCTGACTGCGTGGCAGGGAAACATCAGCCCCTGTTACAGACAGGGAATCGAGGGGCAAAGACACCAAACAATTTTCCAGGGCGATGCATGACATCTGTGAGAGAGCTGGATGCTGGGTGCAGCTGGTGGTGTCTTCCCCAGAATCCTAACAGCAGGGTTCCCAAAGCAGAGGAGATTTTCCCAGCTGAGCCTGTGAGATTTTCGGTATTTTCTTTCTTCGTGTTCTCCGTGGAATGCAATCTATGATGATAAAGACTAGATTTGTCGAGGAAGGTGTCTCCCAATTTAGTAAGGTGTGGTTCCTTATGGCAAAACAGCATCTGAACAATTGATGAAATTAGCAGCACAGGAGAATAAAAGGCTTAACAGGGTTCAAAAGACCTCAATTTCCATAAATATGCAGAGACATCTGTTACAGGCAGGAGTGACCCGCTGGTTGAAATGATCAGCCGGGGAAACTTGTAGTTGATCAGCGTTGCCCTCAGTAGCAGGTGCTTCTTTAGGCAGCAGGAACTGCTGAAGAGGTTTTCGATGAACAAAGCCCTTTCTGCTTGCCAAGAAGAGACATACGGGAAATTGAAACAAACAGCACACGCCTACGGTGTTTCATTTATAATTCGCAGCCAGCGTGTGGCATGCGCTTCTATGTCCAGATCTTTACATTGTTCGGTATAGGTATGGTGTGCCTGACAGAGTGGCAAGGGTTATGTCTGAGAAGTACTTACAGCTTTGGAAAGCAAACTTCTTAAATCAGATTTCCAAACAGAAATGAATCATCAAGATTTAATGGAAAATGTTCAAAACAAATTTATTTATTATCAGCGTACGTGCCCAAAATAGCAATGTAAAACTGTCATCCTAAAGGTTATGATTACTTAAGTGAATAATTCTTGCTCGCCCATAATCAGCAGAGACATTATAACGTTATAACTTTATATAATGCCAGGATATTTGTATTCCTTGTTGGCACAAGGTATATTGCATTCTCTCTCTCCTCCCTCCCACTCTCTCTCTCATGTGCACACCCCTGTAATAAAATTTGTAATTTCATCTTAAAATTAGATTTTTTTTTTCTATGTTATGGGAACTTTATTTATGTCCTCTGCATAACTTGTTTTTGTAAGGAAAGAATCTGTCTGTTAAATGGGTGAGCTACTGGATGGAAAACTAGATGTCAAATTTGGGGCTGCAAAGAGGTTATGATTTGGTATGTTATATGTGACTGCAATTGCCAGCAGTTCTGAAACAGCGATACTCTTACAGTAAACCAGGAGCGTCCAGAGAGTCTGTAGTAAAGCCATAGAAGTAAAAGAGTTAACATTTGCAAAGGCTTTCAAGACTTAAAATGCTCCCTGAGATTCTTGTATATATTAAATACTCCTCTTTAATTATAATAAAAGGTATAGTACAGCTCGAGTACTTGACTCACGGTATTTAATGGTTGCCTCACATGGGGATATACCAGCTCTAATAATGAGACCGTAAAATACCTTAACAAATCCCACCTCTATTTTGCTAACAACTTTATTAATAAATCAAGATAAAACAAAACCTGTTCTTTTCTTTCCCTTTGAACAGAGCGTGGATCACACTTCTCGTAAACCTCATCATATTGAGGTTGGGCTAAGATGAGCATAACCAGTGACGAAGTGAATTTCTTGGTGTATCGCTATCTCCAGGAATCAGGTGAATTTCCTGTCTTTCATCACAACTCCAGGTCATAGATGAAATGGGGAAACTGGCTTATTGCACGGTGTTGCTTTAGGAATGTTGTGTTGAGTGTTCAAGACTGATAAACCCAGACTAAATATTTCTTGCACAAACCCATGCTTCGTTGAAATCATGATCCTGAACATAAGAAAAGTGCAAACATACGCAGGTACAAAGCAAACATTGCAGTTAGGCAAAACAAGAAAGTAAATAACATTGTGTTAACAAATGTTTGTAGAGTTATATCATCAGAGCCAAAGTCATTCTTGGCAGCACAGGCACAAAGCACATTGATTTTGTATCTTTTTTTCTTAGCTTCTTGAAATAGTCCTGTCAGATATTTATTAATAAAGGGTGATTGTATACATTAATTTTATATTGGTCAGATGTTGAGCTCAGAATTGGAAAATTGGGTGCAAATGTCTGACGTTTTATAATTTCATTACGATAATTACATATGTAAAATGACCTGTGCAGGTGATATCTCTTGTCAGCGTAGCTGTGTCTTAGTATCACTTCCACCTCTGTCTGTCTTCATCTCAAAAAAAAATAAACAAAAAACCAAGAATGCCTTTAGAAAGCCTTTCCTTTTGGAAGGAACGCTTCATCTTTCCTTCAAAAAAAATGGAAAATTAAACTTAAATGTAGGGTCAATTTTGTTTTCATAGTGTTGATTCTACTCTTTGTATCTCTATTCACAAATGGAGAATGTTCTGTTAAAGCAGAGGTGATTGGGAATGTGAGAAACACTGACAAAGCATTTATAGGCAGAACTCCAGTTTACCTAGGACTGGCCCTGTGCTCTGGGTTGGTTGAAGTCTTGACTGAAAACATCTGGTGTTTCATATGCTGAAAAAAAAAAAAAAAAAGTTTGTGAAAAATATGAAAAATACGTGTCTTCACATCAGAAGACATGAAGCCAGCTTTGGAATAAGCCCCCCGGCCTTGGGAGATGTCTTGGATTGAGGACCAAAATCCCAGTATATTTTGATTGGATTTTTTTTTTCTGATGGGGGGAAAAAAAAAAAAAGCAGCCTTTCTTATCCCTCTTGGTAGATTGGTAGTATATGGATCAGTGTTGCGTAATGATTCATAAAGAGGCTTTACAAAGCCACTCAAGAATGGTGGTATCAGGCAAATTTCAGGCAAATGTTCTTTTTGGTGATGCCTCTCCCACAAGCAAACAGTAACTTCTGCCATTTTAGGGAGAATTTCACACAAATCTTCAGTTTAATTGCAATCTGTACTGCTCTTAACTTCTTATGTAAAGGGCCAAATGTTTTTCTTACTGAATACACTCAAACTAAGGGCATTCACAAAAACATTGCATTTCCGCTGTTCTTTTTTTTTTGCGTGTGTGTGTGTCTAACCCATATAAGAGAGTAGAAATTGAGGTTAAATACTTGAAGGAATATTCGAATGTGGTTCAAACCGAGCATATTAAAATCTAGATGTTAGGCATTGCTTTAACAGATATACCTGACAGTTTGGAAGTAATTCCATTCAGCAAATAAGAGCTATAAGCAATGATGAATCCTCTAATCTATTTAAAGAGCTTCTCACGTTCTGTTTAAATCTTCTTTCATACCCTCTTGTTTTTTCCATGGAGATTTTTGTATCTTTATTTTCAGATAAAGTAGGGTAACAAGACAGAAATTGTTATATAGTATCTTGCCTTTCTACCTGCTAATACAAATGCCATAGGATGAGGCAGCAGATGAAAGATGGTCTGAATCAATAGCTTACAAAATAAGGAGTGATAAATTTAGAGGGCTAGTGATTAAATACAATTTAAGTTGAAACTCCTACAGTTCAAAGAGTTTGCCAAAAATAAGGTTATTGGATTAATTATGGTAACATTAGCTGAACTCTCAAAAATTGTATTAAGCATAGCCATAAAGTTAGCTTACAAGACCATACAAATGTTCAGTTTTCCTTCTTAGTTATCTGTTCTTTAATCTCATCCTGTAAAAATTCCTGTCTCTCTCCTAAAATGTACGCAAATAGTGGGAGGAAGAGAGAAATGACAAAAGGAAATATATGTGGGAGGAAAACTGTGTAAAAACCAAACTATACCTATAATATTTCAAGTGTTTTGCAGCTGCAAGGCACAGAAGCATTTGAGATTATTTGAAACGTTATCACAGCAAAGATACTGATTGGTACTTTACACTTCATGATGAAAATACTTGCTGGTCATTCCTATAGAAATTCAGCTCTTCTGAAATTGAAGTTAAAAGTGAAAGTCAATAATTATATTTCCCTTCTTAATTCTCTGTCAGACTAGAAAACTTGCACAGGAGAGTACTAATAGAGTTGACCCGTCTAAACCATTATTATTGCTTTTTAACAAATTTTGGCATACCAAGGGGAGTTCCAGTGAAGGACAAAAACAAATGTTGTGCCAGAATTTTTAAAGGTAAACAAGATGATCCAGATAGCTAAAGGCTAAACAAAATTGCTGAAAGTTGAAACTAGATATCTATAACAAAAAAAATAAGATATGACAACATACCTAATACCAACCAGCAAGTTTTTGTGGGTAATAGATCTTGTCAAACAAACTAAAGACTGCTGTTTCCAAGATCACAAATTACAACGACAAAGATAACTGTGCTGACAGTATTATACTTAGACTGCTTTACGACATTTACTTAGCCTTGTTGACACACTGTCATTAAAAGCAAAACAAAACTGTGTAAAATCTGTGTAATCCATTGTTATCAAGTGGATTAAAAACTGGCTAACAGAAACATCTTATAAGGCGATGGGAGATGAGGAATATTCATCTCAAAGATTGCTTCTAGTGGGAACTCAGAGGAGTCTGTTCTTGCCATGATGCTTCTCAATAGCTTTATCAGTGACCTGGAAGGAAATATGAAATGATTCTTGAATACATTTGCAGATGGAATGAAATGGTGAATAGTGGCACTGTGTGAGTTATAGTGACTGATCCTGGGGTTTAACAGAGAAAATTACAACCAGGGAGACTGTGTGCTTTGAGTCCTCTGCTGCTGGAGAAGCAGGGCTGGAGAAGGGCTGGTCTAGTGGCAGTGGATTTAAATCTCTTCAGTACAAGACAGGACTTGGACAAGTTCAGGCTCTAACTGCTTAGCTGTATTAAAATAAATGCATAGATAAATAAATACATGTATTGTCATATAGGTGCCTATCTCAGGGCGTATATGTGCCCAGAAAAAGAAGCAGTGCATCAGACATAATTTTCTTGTAGGCTCTCTGGGTTGATGGAATAAAAATTCTACCACTGAGACGGCAAAGTGTTTTTACTTCCGCAGTAGGGCCGTGCATGTCCCCTTTTTGAGCTAAAAAGAAGCTGAGTATTTGGTTTCAGTTTCAGATTGTTAATTCTTATCCAAAAGCCAAGTCCTGCAATGTTCAGTTCGGTCCTTTTTGAATGTGTGCTTTTTGGCACACAATTTGAAATGGCCAAGTTCTTCAGAGTGCTGAGTGCTTCTGAGCTTTGTTCATGTCAGGAGTCAGACTTCTAAAAGTCAGGTTGTGGTTATTTGTAGGAGTTTTGATTCAGAGACCACTTCTAAGGGAAAATGTTGGCCTCAGTTATTAAAAGCAGGCTTGGATGATGTCTGCACTGTGAGTGTTCTACCGGTGTGGAAGTGCGAGCACACAAAGTACTGCTGTGGTGGACATAGTTATACCAACAGGCAGGTGTATTGACAGAAGTGAAACAAGCTGTACCAATGAAGGCGTAGTTCTGCCATCCAAATTATGTTGGTTCAGGTTTGCACCTCTTCAAACTCCTGAGAAGCATATTCTTGCCAGCAGCCATCTTCACTGCTGACATAGTCCTTCTGCTGGTTTTCTTCAGCATGAAGGATTGTGATTCTACAAAAACAGACCGAACTCAGAAGACAGAGAATTCCCATTCTGCTTTGTCTGCCCGAAACAGAAGCAGTTACTTGTCTTTTGGTATAAAGGGCAGAGCAGTACAACGGGAGTAACCAATGCACAGTAACAACCTTAAAGACAACTGAAGAGCAGGAGAATGGCAAAAACAAGTCACATCAAATCTTTCGTGTACCTTTAATCTACAATGTGCTGCCATCTGTTGTGAGTGACAAATCCTAACATAGATTCAAATGCTACAATAAATTACCTTCCCTATCCAGCCTAATATGCCAACTCGGTTATTAAAGCTTTTTCAAATTTAGTACTTTTGACGTATTGATTGACTGATTTAATTGTGTTCCTTTTGTAGCACTTACATGTATTTTGCAGTACAAAACCTTTATCTGAAAAACAGCTCCCCATCTGTCTGTGGCTTCCACTGCTCTCTCGTAGGACATCTATTGTAGTGTATGTCTGGCAACGCCTTGTTAGAGTTAAGGTTGCATAAGTTTCCATTTTCTCTCAAACTTTCACTGTTTGGTTTGAATTTTTCCATGTATGACATAGACTTGATAAACTATTCCACAGCGTACAATCAGTACCATGTCCAAGACAATAAAAACACTAGCTGGATGCTTGTGCTAAACACATCAGTGAAATTTGTAGCTGCTGACTTGGGACAATTTACCATTATACTTCAGAATTGTCATTTGTTTTCTTCCCAACCATATGAAATAAGGCAGCTAATAACATAGTTGTTTTCCTTCCGTAGATTCTGGATGACAGCACTGTACTGGTTTCATGTTTGACAGATTTTCCTTGTTTTCCTAGAAAATAAGATAGGCCCAAAGGGCACATACAATGTGAAGTGTTTCTGTGAATCACAGCACAAAATCCTTTTAGAGATAAGCACATGTAAACAAGGGCCTTTCCTGTTAGCCACATCCAGTGCATCTTACTCTCATTCTGCCTTTGGAAATCACAAGTGGCATGGATATTCTGAAGCTTTGGGGATTTCAGCATTGTGATATTGTCCACACAGATAGTAACAGTTGGAACTGCACTACATTACATTTTTTCCAGTGCCAGTTTTACAGTTCTTTGAAAAGGAACCAACAAAATCTGAAAGAAAACCGTGTATCATAGAATGGTTTGGGTTGGAAGGGACCTTAAAGACCACCCAGTTCCAACCCCCTGGCATGGGCAGGGACACCTCCCACCAGACCAGGTTGGTCAAAGACCCATCCAGCCTGGCCTCAAATACCTCCAGGGATGGGGCACCCACAGCTTCTCTGGGGAACCTGTTCCAGGGCCTCACCGCCCTCATAGGAAAAAATTTCCTCGTAACATCTAATCTAAATCTACCCTAGTACAGATTTTCTACCTTGTCCTATCACTGTCTGCTTATATAAAAAGTCACTTTCCATCCTCAATAAGCCCCTGTCATGGTTCCGCTCAAGTGGGCAGCCGAGCTCCACCACAGCCGCTCTCTCACTCCCCCTCCTCAAAGAGGAATGGGGAGAAAATATGTGAAAAGGGCTCAAAGGTTGAGATAAGGACAAGAAGATCACGCAGTAATTATTGTAACGGGCAAAACAGACTCGGCATAGGGAGATAGTAAGATTTATTGCTCATTACTAACCAGCTAGAGAAGTGAGAAACAAAGGAAAGAAACCAAAAGCACGTTCCCCCCCATCCACCCTCTTCCACCTCCTCTCCCCGAGCAGCGCAGGGAAACGGGGGAATGGGGGTTATGGTCAGTCTACAGCGCTTCTTCTCTGCAGTTCCTTCTCGGTCACTCTCGTCCCCTGTGCTGTGGGGTCCCACCCACGGGATGCAGTCCTTGATGAACTGATCCGGCGTGGGCTTCCCACAGGCAGCAGCTCTTCCAGAACTGCTCCAGATATGGGTCTGTACCACGGGGTCCATCCCTCAGGAGAAAACTGCTCCAACCTGGCTCCCCTACGGGCAGCAGCTCCTGCCAGGTCACCTGCTCCTGCGTGGTCTCCTCTCCACGGGCTACAGGTCCGGCCCGGAATCTGCTCCGGCAGGGGTCTTCCACAGGCGGCAGCCTCCATCAGTGCAGGGCCACCTGCTCCACCGTGGTCTCCTCCACGGGCTGCAGCGTGGAGCCCTGCTCCACCGTGGTACTCCATGGGCTGCAGGGGGACATCCTGCTTCACCATGGTCCTCACCACAGGCCGCAGGGGACTTCTGCTCCGGTGCCTGGAGCACCTCTCCCCCTCCTTCTGCACTGGCCTTGGTGCCTGCAAGGCTGTTCCTCACTCCTCTCACTCTCCCAGCTGTCGTGTGGCGCAGCGTTTTTTTCCCTGTCTTAAATATGCTCTCACAGAGGCGCAAAACAACACTGCTTATTGGCTCAGCTCTGGAAAACAGTGGGGCCTTTACCAAACATGGGGCATCTTCTAGATCCTTCTCACAGAAACTACCCCTATGGCCCCCTGCTACCAAAACCTTGCCACGTAAACCCACTATGCCCTGTTTAACTACCAAAAGGCCACAATGAGGTTTCCCCAGGGCCTTCTCTTCTCCTGGCTGAACAGCCCCAGCTCTCTCAGCCTTTCTTCACAGGCGAGGTGCTCCAGCCCTCTGATCATCTTTGTGCCCCTCCTCTGTACCTGCTCTAACAGGTCCATGTCCTTCTTGTGCTGGGGGCCCAGACCTGGATGCAGTACTCCAAATGGGGCCTCATGAGTAAACTAAATTAAAGCCAGCTTGATGTAACCCCATTTACAAGAATCCTCTGGGCCAGAGCCATCAGCCAGTTGTTTACCCATCTTATTATGCTTTTATCTAACTGCATTTTGGTCATTTTGTCCAGAAGGATGCTGTAAGAGACAGTATTGAAAGCTTTACTGAAATCCAGAAAATTACATCAGCTGGCTTCCTTCGGTCAACTAACTGGGTGATCTTGTTGTAGAAGGAAACTAAGTTTGCTAGACATGACCTTCTCTAGTGAACCCATGCTGACTCTGACCAATGACTGTTGTCCTTTAGGTGTTTTTCAGTAAGTCCCAGGATAATCTTTTCCATATTTTTGCCAGACTGAAGTGAGACTGATAGGCCTGTAATTGCCAGGATCTTTCTTGCCCTTCTTGAAAACTGGGACCACATTTGCCAACTTCCAGTCAACTGGGACCCCTCCAGATTCCCAAGACCACTGAAAAACAATTGAGAGAGGTCCCGCGGTGACATCAGCCAGCTGTCTGAGTACTCTGGGATGCATCCCATCAGGCCCCTTATCAGGCCCCTTATGGGGCCTGAAGATTAATATTAATATGTTCTTTTAAATTTGTGCCTTACGCAACGATCTTTACTCACGTAAGCCTATGTATTTTTTTCTCTGAAGTCAATGTTTTTTCCTGTGTGTGAAGTATGTTTACATTATTTTAAACAACTGTGTATAGCACAGAGTTCCTGAGTCACAGATGTGAAAAGCGCATGAAAATAATTCAGCTTAAGCATAGCATAAAATATTGGCATATATAGGTCAGCTAAATTTGCTTCAAAGCTGCTTCCTTTGCATAAGAAGGCTGCTGCTAGGTAGAAGGGGAAATGTTCAGTGCATGGGGTTTGCTTAAATTATTAAAATATACATCTTGAAGAATAATTCATTAGAAGAATGAGCTACTTGGTCAATAAAGGTTCATGGCCAGTATGATTGTTTAAAAAAAGCACAGTGTGCGCTGTTAATAGGGTCTGCAGATAATGATTTTTCTTTTTTTATTTTTTTCATTTCTAGTTTGGATTATTAGGATCGAAGGAGAGTTCAGGCTGCATGGCATCACAGGATGTCACAGAATGAGAGAACAGTTAATGTTGGAAGGGACCTTTGGAGATCATCTAGTCCAAGTTCCCTGCTCACGTCAGGGTCAGCTAGAGCAGGATTTCAGGGCTGTCTCCAGCTGGGTTTTGAGTATTTCCAAAGATGAAGGGTCCCAGTATTTGACCACCTTCATGTTTATTATGTTTAAATGGAATTTCATGTGTGCTTCCATTTGTGTGCTTTTCTTCTTTTCCTGTCACTGGGCAACACAGAAAGCTCCATCCTCTTTGCACCCTCTCAGGTATTTATGCACACACTTAAGATCCCCCTGACCTTCCCTGCTCTAGGATGAACAGGTCCAGCTGCCTCAGCCTTCCCTGATACGTGACGTGCTCCAGTTCACTGGTCACCATTGTGCCCTGTTGCTGTCTTCTCTCCAGCGTGTCCCTGTCTCTTGTGCTGAGGAGCCCAGAACTGGGGCTGGCACTCAGGTGTGTCTGAGCAGCACTGAGGAGAGGGCAGGGATCACATCTCCATCAGCCTGCTAGCTACACTCCTCGTAGCACAGCTCAGGATGCTGTTGGCTTTCTTTGTTGCAAGGGCACATTGCTGGTTCAGGTTGAGTTAGGCCAGCCTCCTGCTCAAGGGTGGGAAGATTCAAAGGTCTTTGAGAGCACCTGTAGATAGAGGTGCCATTAAACATGGTCGTCACTGGAAGGCTCTTGAAGATGTGTACATAGCTGTACGCTAATGGTAAGGATGGAGAGTTTTTGTTTGCTGAGAGAAAAACACATCATTGAAATGACATCCTGCCACCCAAAAATAAATACATGTTGGTCTAGTAACCATCCATGGCTGTATTATTTTTGTCTATATATGTATGGTCATTGACTCTTGGGTCACGTGTGCTGCCTGTGATGTACAAAATGCTGCCCGTGAGACAAAACTCAGCTGCATTGATGATATAAAGATGCATGTGTATTTGCTTAGCTTCTATTGCACAGGTACCCTTGTGCTAATGTAACTGGGCACTGGACAGGTATAACTGATTAAATTAAGGAATACACTTTTTTAGGAAATACATGAAAACTGTGTGTTTGAACCTGGCCTTGAAGTGTTTGTGCCTCAATTTTCGTGTTTGAAAATGAGGTTAATGCTAATTACGGTACCTCACAGCAGGTAGTAAGAGGTTATAGTCCTAAAATGTACTGAAATGCTCTGAAGATCGACTATTAAATGTGTGCTAATACAGTATTTGACAGTATTTTTCTATTACTTCAAGATACTACTTCTGAATTTATAGGCAAATTTATGTAGGTGAATATATATAAATAAAGTATGAACGAGATGCTAACTGTGTGTTACTATTCAGGAACTGATGTTAAGACTGAGGGCAGGGATTCTTTCACCTTTTCAGCTGTATGATGGCTAGGCTTTGGAGCAGTACAAAATCCATTTTTAATTCTCATGGTTTAGCACAGATCTGATTTGTGGGCATTCAGCCCTATTTATATGATGTGTTATCCTCTTTAGGGCCAGCCTACTCAATTAGAATAAAATTACTTAAGCTTATGATCCAAATCTCTGATCAACTGGAAGTTGGTTATAGAACCAACATTTGTGACCTTTCATGAATTACTGAGGTAAGTAAGAGCCACAGTGTTATTCTAGGAGTGGAATATGTATTATAGTGACTTTCTGGATAGCAGTTCTTGAGATATTTGAGAAAAGCAGTTTTGGTTTAAATAAAAGTGTTTCCTAAAAGTCACCCCAGAATTAACATTCCTATCTACTGAGGAACTGTCTGTTACTAGATGTTGCTTGAAATCTAACATAATATACATAACCTTCCCAGCATAATATGTAAAAAGGAATGTACTGTCAAAAGGGTATAGAGATTTTCATTAAACTGCTACTCTTTTTTAAAAAAAATCTCCTCTACTTTCTGTATTTCTTCTAAATTAAGGAGGAAATGACTGTATGATTCCAGAAACAGTGAGACTGATTCTGAATATGAAATGATATTTCATAGTTGGAGGATGGATGGCTGCTGAAGAGACATATCCATTTCTTGAATAAGAACTCTATTATTATGCATAGTTTCTCACTCTGCTAGTAATCATTTATTCTCTTTGCAAATACTAAGTAGAGTTTAAGAAAATGATGATCGGCATTAGAAGACAGCCAGCTTTACTGGGTTGCAGTTCCAAAAACATGTTTTTTTAAACTTATCAAAACTATAGATCTTGAGAACGGTGAAGCTATTAGGTTGAAGGTAAATATTTTTGCCAGCTTCCTTTAAAGAAAAGCAAATTGGTTGCTAAGCTGACAGCACCTCTGTATAGTGTGAAACAATGTGCAAATACAAACCCCATTGTGTGCTTTTCTCCACAAAACAACGAATACAAACTAGCAGTATTTGACAGTCAGCTTCCCAAAATCCAAATTCCACAATGGAGAGGAAAAAATATTTTTACAGTTACGGACCTTACTGTTTTTGTCATAATTTGTTCTGGTTATATTTTCAAAAGAACATAGTAAGCTGTACGAGGGCTATTTTTGTGTGTGTTTATATGCACAGACTTAAAAGTTATGTGACCAGATAACTACTTTACAAACACACATATAATCAATAATTTTGAATGCTTCGTGGTACAGATCAAATGGTCCTTTTGAAAACTTCTTTCTCTGTGTCTTTTACCCCTGTTGCATGACAGCAATATAAATGCCATGTAAGAAAAGCGATACTTGGTGCAGGATTTTGTAAGTTCCTGTAAGGGAAAAAAACACACTGAGTATCTTGTTCCTTTGCCATCTGCAAAACTCTGCTTACTTGGTATTTCCTTCTAGGTCACTCAACAGTTATACACTTGGCTGTTTTAATTTTTCTTTGGCCTGAAAGTTGCCATACAGTGCTGGATCTCAGACATGGAGCAAACATGGTGATTTTAAGTTATGTGAACATAAACCTGTGTAAATTTATTCCATAGCACGGGCTTTCGTTCTGATCAGCTGATGTCCTAGTTTTTAAAGCTTGCACAAAAACTATAGTATAGGGTTATTAAGAAAACAGGATATTGGGGCGGAGGCAGATACTTTGCTGTGGGGGGAAGTCAAGATGGCTTTGCTTAGTGAAGCCAGCAGTGTTACACATCTTGTCAATGTACTGCTTTTCCTGATGGTTGTCCAGGCCCAGAGAAAGAAGCTGTATCTGCAGCGCCGCAGTTTTGCTAATAAGCTGTGTGATGGGGACTTTCTGCCAGCACAGCTATGGCAGTTATAAATCACACTTCCTCACATCTCCAACCAGCACAGCTCTATTAGGATGTGTGTAGAGGCAGAGAGCAGAAACAATCCTGGCGCTGAAGTTCATGACTGCCCACTGAGTGTCAGCCATGGTATCCTACTTGCCACTGCTCACAGGTGTATATTACAACTGATAAAAAGAGTACAGCTTACAGAAAAAAAAAAAAAAAAAAAAAGACAAAAAAAAGACTAAAGTATACAAGACTCTAAAAGCTTCTCATGCATGAATGTGATCCTTCCAATGATCCTCATCTCTTTGGATGGTTGGTTCCATGAACAGGACTGAAAGATAACAGCATCCCTTTAATTTAGAAGGAAAAGATTATTTTTTTCTTGCAGTGGCCTACTTCAAATCTTGTCCATAGTTGTATTAAAATGCTAGGTCTATGTTGACATTTATTTGAAGTTGTCAGTCTACTTACACAGAGTGACTGAAAAAGGGGGATTGTTTCAGACCTTGTTTTCAAAAGATTTTTTTGAAGTTCCTCTTTTCCATTGCTCGTGTTCTGTTTTCTGTCTGTATCGTATTTCTCTTTTTGTCAATGTTCAGCATTCAGAAAGACTTAAACAGTGAGTGCCAAGTATTGCTCATCAAAAGATCGTTTCCAAGTAGTATTAATCTTTTCCAACATATTTTCCTTCTTGAAAAAGAAAAAAAAATCTGCCAACAACATTCTTTGGCACGTAATAAAATAATTTTGGGTAGCGACATTTACTCTGAATTCTTGGCAAAAGGTGAGCAGGTCAGATATCCAAGAAAAAAGGGTGTAACGTTTAATATTAGTGAATAATCGCTTCTACAAACCTTAGGGTAACCAGGCACATTATAATGTTGGCGAATGACATAAGCTACAGCTAGGGATCCTTTCTTTGTATTTCCCAGGGGCTGGGAAAGAGCTTGTAATACAGGACACATTTCCCAGGGTTCTGGAAATAATTTTAATCATTCAGCAATCCTAATCTTAAAACAAATGTACAGGCCCTATTGTTCAGCTGATTTTTCTAAAAATATATTTCAACTGCAGTTCTTATTTTAAATTGCTAATGTGTGTCCTTGTTAAGACCTTTATGTAATTGCGAAGGTAAGTCTTCAAAACGAAGCAGACGCTGCCAAAGCCAGAGAGGCACTCTAGGATGTATTACTGAGAAAGAAAAAGCTCAGCTAGGAGAAGAATCTCAGTCTGCTGTGAATAATAAACAAGATGTGGCATAGGATTTTTGCCCACCCATTTTTTAACTGTTTGTAGAGTGTTACCAATGGCTGTATACACCAAACTGTTACTAGCTGCAGCTGAAGGTATTTCAGAGAAACCAGTGTCCTTTCTGTGAAAGCTCTGCGTACGTACACTGGGATTCTGTGGAGATATTTTTATGTCTGTGGTGGTTTCACCCTGCTGGGCAGCTGAGCTCAACCACAACCACTCTATCACTCCCCCACCTCTAAAGCACAGCGGGAGGAAATATGATGAAAAAGGTCTCAGGGGTTGAGATAAGGACAGGGAGATCACTCACCAATTACCATCATGGGCGAAACAGACTCAGCATGGGGAGATTAATATAATTTATTGCCTATCACTAGCATACTGGAGCAGCGAGAAACTAAACGCAAACCCAAAACACCTTCCCCCCATCTGCCCTCTTCTACGTCCTCCCCCCAAGCTATTCAGGGGAACAGGGAATGGGGTCTATGGTCAGTCTCTAAATCTTTGTCTCCGCTGCTCCCTCACGGTCACTCCCAGCCCCTGCTCCACGTGGATGCTGTCCTTCCCCATCTGAGCCTGCGGGGGCTGCCCACAGGCAGCAGCTCTTAAAACACTGCTCCCACATGGCTTTGTACCACAGGGTCGGTCCCCCAGGAGCAAACTGCTCTAAAATGGTATGCCACAAGCAGCAGCTCCAGCCTGGGGCCTGCTCCTGCGGGGGCTCTCCATGGGCCGCAGCCTCCTCCAGGCCACATCCACCTGCTCCACCGGGGGCTCCTCCACCCATGGGGGGGCTGCAACATGGAGATCTGCTCCATGTGGGACCCGTGGGCTGCAGGGGGACAGCCTGCTCCACCAGGGGTCTCTCCACCGGCCAAAGGGGAACTGCTGCTGCCTGCCTGGAGCACCTCCTGCCCTCCTGTTGCACTGACCTTGGGGGCTGCAAGTCTGCTTCACACTCCTCACTCTCCCAGCTGCTGTCACGCAGCAGGTTTTTCTTCCTCTTCTTAAAATCTACTCTACCAGAGATTCAACCAGTGTCACTCCCTAGCTTGGCTCTGGTCAGCGGCAGGTCCCTTTTGGAGCCAACTGGAGCTGGCTCTGGTCTGACATGGGGCAGCTGCTGGGCTTTGCTGACAGAGGCCACTCCTGCAGACCCACCTGGTACCAAAACATTGCCACATAAACCCAAAACAAAATCTACATAGTTACATTGAGACAGAAATGTAAAGAGTAGCAAGGATAGGGATCTGTGCTACGTCTGTAAATTGCACTCAGTGCATCCCATGGAAGGGGAAATCCTGGACTGCAAAATGGCAGGTGCAGTCAAGTACTGTGAAGAACATCATTGGGTTCTTTCTCTGGGGCAATGGGCAAGAAATAATGTAAGTTACTTCAAGATGTAGACTAGCATGTGTTAGGCCATGGATCAAGAAAATATGAATGTTTTATGTTAAATTGTTTACTTCTGGTTTTGAAGCCAGAAATTGCATTCTTACGTGAACCATCAGATAAGAGCATAGTGATACATGCTCTTTGCTTCTCTACACTAGCAAAACTAGATTTTCAGAAGTCTTAATTTAGCATTAATTATGTCATTTGTGCATAATTAGTATTTAGAGGAAATATTTTTCTTATTAGTCCTATTTCACTGTTCTTCAGTAGAATTTCTTTAAACTGCAGTAGTGGTGCTGTAATTTATTGCAGGTCACCATGTTGCACCATTCTTCCCTTCTTGCCTTGTTTCTTAGGTAACATTCCTGAGACCCAGATGTCAAACTTCAGAAGATCTTTTTCCACTGGTTTCATCTGGTTTCTTTGGCAAGCTTTGGAGTTACTTGGGTTTGGTGTCATGGTACAGCCGTCCCCATGCAATCCCATCTTTTCCTCCTGTGTGCAATATACTTTTGACTCACTGTGCTGTGGAATGTTTCTGCTTGAAGTGTCTAAATCTCCCACAAGTTTTGCATTTACACCAATTTATGGTGATAAAGATGGCTTTCTTTCACCTCCTCATAGCCATCTTTCTTTTCCTGCAGCTTGTATAGCAGTAGTCATCTCTTAGATGCATTCTGTTCCTGTATGTATTTTACGTGAGTAGACATCTCAGCAATAGTGCCAGATGCAAGAGTACGTTAGGAAAACAGTCATTCATACAGTCAAAAGACTTGAGATTGCCAGTGGATCACGTTGTAGCAGTTACACATTGGTTCCACCAAGCTAGAAGTTTTAATCATGTGCACAGCTTTGCCTACTTTCATATCCTGTACCTGCCAAATACTTTATAAGAGAACAGTAAGAGAACATCTTCAGAGATGAGAATTGGAAGAGTTAGTACTGGGAATTTCCATAAAGAAAGATAGCACAGTATTAGAGAAATCAGCAAAATAGGAAATGTTGATTATTTAACAGTGCACCTGGAGATAGTTAAATTGATATAGAAAATGGTGACAGATAGTTTATGTCTTTTTTTTTTTCCTATCTATCTCTTAAGGTAATAACATCAGTAATTTAGTGATCTCAGGAAACTGAACCTAAGATTCTTGCATTTGAAAATGTCAGTCTGGTCTGCTTGAGTGAAAGAAATCAGAAAATTTATTAAAGGAAATGGCACAGACCTCTATATGAAATCTCACTGGTTTTCTGGACAGAAGGCCACACCGGTCATGAGTTGTACAAAGATTTGTAAGAACGGGTTATTACTTGTACTCAGTGTTTGGATAGAGGCTATTCCTCATACAGATGTCTGAGATGTGTGTCAAAGACAATTTGACATTCATAATTCTTTATTCTCTGTTTCATTCTACAGTAACAAATGTTTCAGTGAAGAATCACATAGTATGAATAATTAATCTGAGTAATTTGGAAATACCTTTGAGAGAAAATATTTTTTAAAATAAAAAAATGAACAGTATATTAAGTGAATTTTACAAGGAAAAAAAAAAACGGTTAGTTCACAAACAGAAGAATTGCACAGTATTCAGTAGACAGCTTAACTATTGCCAATTATGGCCTCTCAAGTAACCAGCTAAGACTGAAATACTTGGGAAAGTGTTGCTTCTGCAGACCCTTTTTTGCCACTCTGCTTGCCTGCACAGTTGCAGCAGTAAGTGCTGTAGCTATTGCACTTTAAGGTCGCAGTTTAAACAAGGCTGCTTTTTACGATGCTAAAGGAATCCGAAAATGAAGGGAGCACTTAGGGAATGTCAGTCAGTTTAATCTATCATAGCCAGATCAAGTAGCATGGGGAATATTCAGCAGCACCCCATTTGTGTGCTTAAAAGGAGGAATCCTTAACCCTCAGACCAGGTGAGGCACATCTCTGGAGAAGGCAAGACTTTCTCTGGGCTGCATGGTAACCCAGCTCTCTCTCCTGTGCCTGCATTTGGTAGGCATCGCTGCTGTGAGCCAGGCATATTGTAAATGATCAAAATTATGTAGCCTGTAGATCAAATTGGCACACAAAGAGCAGTGTTACATTCGTTAAACAAAAACTCATCCTTCTATGATCAGTGGCAAATGCTGTGTTAAGAGGAGGCCATTTTTAACTGAAAAAGGAGCAGCCAAGGGGAAGAAAAAAAAAAAAAACCCAACAACAAAAAAAAAACCCACACAACAGCTCTATCATCTCTATTTTCGCAGTTACAGCAAAATCTATCAGTGAAATTTTGTAAAACAGCCCTACATATGCATTTTTTGGCACTGCCTGGGGCAAGAATTCCCAAATGACTGTGTATGTACCACTGATAGTATATACAGACACCTCGATGTGGGAAGAGATACAGCGCAGAACCAGGATCTGTTATCACTGTCAGTACAGAAGTGCAGGAATCTCTAAATGAGGAATTTCAAGTCAAAAACATTTGCATAACAATTTTTTATTTAGTGGGGTTCATTAAAGTTATTTTTTTTCTGCATTCATTATGTCCTCTGTGCTTTTATGCTCTGTAAAATCTTTCAAGACCAACTGTCCAGCAGCTGATACATCACCTTCCTTTAAGGTGATCATACGAAGTTCTGCAGGTAACCCACTGTTCATCTGGATGTTTGTTCATGTATGATAATATTTTAAACATTGTATTTTGGACAGTTTGTGTTTTCCCATCTTTTCTCTAGATTGAGGCAGGAAAGACCGTGAAGCCATCCTCTCAAGTCTGCTGAATGATGACATTTAGGGTAGCAGTCCCGTCACTGCAGAAGTGACTCACTGGTCTCACTGGTGCAAAAGCAGTTCAGGATGTGGCCGTGGTCTCTCCCCTTCAGCTCTTTGTGTTCACATCTTCAATCTTAAAAGCTCAGAGTCTCATAGCATATGTCCTCAAAAGATTTACAACATTAAGACTTCAGTTATTGGTGCTATTTGGGTATAAATCAATGTTTTATAGAGTGATTGTTATAATCACTGGACTGAGAGAATTTATGAGAAGTGATGCATATGGTGGACACAGATCTGCAACTTCCTTCTTTCATTCATTTCCCTGCGACTGCAGCATCTTGAGTTTTGGTCTGCTGGAGTTGCATATCGTCCCTGTCACATCTGTCCCTAAGATTCCCGTTTGCTGAGCACGTTCTCCTGCTGTTCTCGCTCCCTGACTGCCTTGACAGCCTGCACAGTCACCAAGGGGGTGGTGTGCTGGTTTCTTGGCTTTGTGCTTCCTAATGTGGTTTCATGAACTTCAGAAGGAGGGCCAAGTTAACATTTGTAACACAAGCATTTAAATAGCTAGCATTTAAAAGAAACTTGCCTTCGTTTAATAGAAATCACCTTTTTATATGACTGAACTATAAAGAGCTGCAACATCACTATATAATTCAGTGCACTCGCACACAGAGCCCCAAAGAGAACTGACGACATCTGGTAACTATAAAAGTGAAGCTCAAGTGATTTTTCAGTGTTATCAGGAACCTGACGTGGGTACAGCTTCATTCAGGATTTTCTTAACTGTGTGTGACTTTTAAAATCCATGTACTTTCATGTTGCATTATATAAATTCTATGTTTTATCAGGATACAAGAAATTGGGAGATAATTAGCTATCAGTTGTTTGTTTGAGTTATTTCTTGGTGTTTGCTTTTCTTTTAAATACCATGTTAGGACCATGCTATGTCAGGATTGTTCCAAGAGGAGTGAGGAACACAGTGTCCACCGGCACCCACTTAAGCAGTTCCACTCTGTTGATTTTCAGTACTTTGATCTTACCAGATAAGATTTTGGGAAAATTTGTCACAACTGCTGGAGATGTGAGATTGCTATTCCGTGAGAACATAGCCAAGAGTTTTGTGTTTTGTCATCTCTTGAATGCTTTGGTAACGGTTTCTTATCATGGAGAAAAACAGTCAAATGAAAGGATTCATTTCAATAACACCTCTAGGTTTTGTGCTGAGAAGTCCCTTTTCCCACACGCAGTCAGGTGAGAGGTGTTGCTCTTCAGGGATGTGGCAACTGGCCGAAGAAGTTAGCTGTATGCAACATTAACCCGTCTGCTGGCAAAGATGTGACTTGAAATGAGATGTGACAGGAGCCAGCTAAAAGTCTGCAAGATACCAAATGTACTAATGACAGGTACAAAGTCATAGCTAAAATTAAGGCTGCTGTAGATCCACAGTGATGGCTTTCCACTTTTTTACCATATGTATGTTGTTGGCCATTTTTATGCTACCTGCCTTTTGATCAAATCAGAGACCATTCTACAAAATTCTGAGCTACCAGCTCACAGATAAGCTACTGTCTCTCTAAGCAGTGAAATTCAGTGCTTCTGGACAACAGCTTAATTATCTGAGTCTTCTGCATTTTTAAGTAGATTGGCTGATTAATCCGTCATGCCTTTTAAAGTCCACTGCTTTTCAAGAAGGTGTTATTACTGTTGTTGTTTAATTTAAATACACATAAATATACATTAAGCAGGATCTGTTTCCCTAATTCTGATTAGTTGCATGCCATATATGTATACATACATAGAGATCTCAGTGTTCAGCCATCAAACCCTAGGTCTCCCTGACTCAGGCTGTGTATGCTCAATGCTCGATTTCTTTCTTGTTGTGGTACCCAGAAATGTGCTTAGATGTTCTGCAGAACAAATAACAAGGCAAAAGCACTGCCCTGCAGATCTTACAGTCTATTTTGGATGCAGCAGGAGGTCTAGCAGCTCATAAACTAGACCACAAGACATTAAGAGCAAGACAGAGTAAGAGGGGTCCAGGGATTAGATGAATGATGCTGCAATTTTTCAGTTTTTTTTTCTTTTTTTTTTTTTCCCTATGCTTTGTTTTCGTTCCTTGTAATCATTTGTAAGTCTGCTGACACTTTCTAAAAGGTGTCCCCAAACATCCCAAAAATCTGGGGAAGTACTAGGAAGGGGAGGCATGGTAGGGAAAGGAGAGGACAGAGGCTGTTACATGGAAGAGAAGAAAAACAGCGTCGAAATAAAATGTGTAGGGGAAGAGAATCGCGGAGAAATACGTACCTCAGTTTTCACACGTGGGAGGCATTCTTTTTCTTTGTTTTTGCTGCCTGTGAGCGTAATTGAGCTGGTTGCAAAAAGAGCCTTGAAAACAGTTTGAGAGAGGGAGAGAAAGCAGTGCTGTGGAGCAAGCCCCAAATCCCATCCGCCAGCCCACACACAATCGGACACTGCAGTGATACGGGGGAAATCCCTTAACGGACAAAACTATAAATGAAACCACTGTTGACAAGGGGAAGCGGCATAGCTATATTTAACGGAAGTATTTTCATTTGTGAGCTGCCTTCTTTTTCTTCTTTTTTTTTTTTTTTTTTTTTTTTTTCCTCTTGTCTGGTCGGTGGAGACTGCTAGGGCTCTTCCTGTTCGAGACAGCGCATGGGTGGTTTCCCCAAGGCTTTTAATGTTAGATTAATGCTCTGGAGACAGCGTGGTGATAAATGGGTTCCTACGGTTATATCTACATCCTGTGCTCCCTTCCCCCCGCATCGCCTGCGCGCGGTCCGCCTGCGGCGCCTGCCTTCGGACACTCGAGCCGGTCCTCGTGGCAATGACAGCACAGCTCCCAAAAACTGATCCACTTCGAGACCAGTTACGTCTAGGCCAACAACAAAAATGAAATGTCAAAAAGAAAGAATTACGGTTGAAGGGAGGGCCGCCAAATTGGGCCATCATCTGCTCTTTTGATCATTGCTGATCCCGATTAATTACTCTTGCTGTTACTGTTCACTTTCAGAAAACGGGTTTGCGGGAGAGGCCTTTCTGTTGTTGCGTGTTTTAATGGCAGCTCTCTGCATGTCGTGTTAGCGATAAATGTGGTGACCAGAGGATTTGAAACCTCTTCCCTTGCACAAGAGAGCGGCTTCCCTGCGTGAGCTGCGTCGGGGCCCTGATTTTGTACAGCCTGCGCGCTGACAGGGGTTTGAGTCTATAGCCTCAGGAAGCACCGATACGAAAGCGTAGAAAGGAAGATGAAGATCCGAGTCATTTTTATTATTAGCTGGCCTTGCCCTTGCGGTGACTCATATTTTTTCATGTTTGTGTTTTGGTTTTCAGTCAGCCGGCTCTCCTCTCCTCCGTGTGCATTGCCATTTCCATGTGACGCCGCCTGCCCACGAGACGAGGCATGTGGGGAGAGGGACAGGACAGGACAGGACAGGCGGCAGCAGGGGCACCAGGATGGCTCTCGTTAACCTCCAGGTCGCCTGCAGCCCGCCCGCCTTCCCCCATTTATGCTGCAGCGTCTTTCTGATCTTGAGGCAGGATTATTTTTAGATCGTGAAGGTGTATCTGGCTGGTGCGTTCAGATTTCATGTCATGGCTTCCTTTTCCTGCTCTCAGGTTTCTCCCACTCGGCCTTCACGTTCGGTATCGAGAGCCACATCAGTCAGTCCAACATCAACGG
The DNA here is from genome assembly GCF_964211825.1 of Aythya ferina. Taxonomy (NCBI): domain Eukaryota; kingdom Metazoa; phylum Chordata; class Aves; order Anseriformes; family Anatidae; genus Aythya; species Aythya ferina. The sequence goes on from NC_140296.1 coordinate 76,480,191, forward strand.
AACACTAGTGCCACCTGCTGCACTCATCTCCATCCTCCAGAAAGGGCTCCAGTATGTGGAGGCTGAGATCAGCATCAACGAAGTAAGTATAAGTACCCCCATCGCCACCACAGCCCCTCACATCCATGCCTGGGGACTACTGAGATGGCCGACCAGCATGCTGGAGCTCACCCAGCGATGCCCCTCGACAGCCAGATGCACCAGCCACCCATCTTCAGTTTCTGTCCATTTGGTGCCCTTTTATACCTCAACCCTGTTCTGCCCTACCACCTGCAGACTCTGAGACACGTTGCACAGTTTTCCGCTGTGGCACTGAGGCCCCCATTGCGTTGCTTAAATGGGTTTTGTGGTGTTTCAACTACCTCAGTCAGCAAGCCAGGGGTGTGCAGATTCCTGCAGCAAACAGGAAAATGTGTCTGCATTTACAGCCTTGTGTTTTCAAGGTGACAGCAGAATTTGACAGGAAAAACGTGCAATATCGCTTAAAACTTCAGTCCCTGGCAGCTATTAGAAGACAGTGCTGCTTGCACGCCGTGAGGAGCCTGACTAAAAATCCACTGAAGTCACTGGACCTTTCTGATATCAGTGACTTTGGCTCAGATCATACAAAGACCAGGCAGCATCCCCCAACGGACATGCCAAAACAATTGTGTGAAAATTCTAACCCTGCCTGGGTCATTGGTTGTGTGCATTGTGTGAGCAGCCAAAAAGTGTCCCTGTTCCCACTGAACTGCAAGGGGAAGCAAAAGGGGCATGTAGGAGAAGCCAGGATTTTTGCCCTGACAACCTTAAAGGCACAATACTTCAAGAGGGAGGGGAGCATGACAGATAAGCAAGTGCTGCCTTAGGAAATATTTACCACAGGTATTTGTATTTGTCAGATATCTGTAATAAATATTAATACATAAAAATACATGGAAAGCTATTGTCTTTTCCTCTATAGCTGAATGTAGAATGAACGACATGGGTGAGAACAAAGGAATATAAAATAGATAAAAGGCTGTGTTTATAATGTGTGGTTCGGAAACTCGTTTGTTTTTATTACTAACATTCTATATTGTTTTCTCTTTATGACTCGATACCATGTTTAAGAGTTGTGTATGTATTGTTTTTAATTGGGGCAATGACACTTGACATTCGTGCCAAGCTGCACTTTGATGCAGTTGTAATAACAAAGCAGTGTGAGGAATCTGTCTCAATTTGCTACTACTTAACATTTTGCCCTGTGCCTGATATTAGAGCTACACAGTTAGAGACTCACCAGGAAAAGCACCTATTGGTTCAGGTTGTACAAAAGGTATAAGGCCCTACTCCTGTGAATTCAGCTTCAGAACTGGCCTCAATTGAGAGAATAATCTAAAAATGCATGTGTTGTCACACTTGTATTTATTTTGCTTTCGTAGGGGTTTGATTCTGTTCAAATTCATGGTTGTAAGTACCGTACAGCAAAACAAAAGCCATTCTTTCTACAGTCTGCATGCCAATTAAGGCTACAAATCTACTTCTATGTGTATATTCCTTAAGAGTGGCGAGTAATCAGTGAGTTTATAAATTATGTGTACAAAATTAAAGTATTGTTTGTGATTTGTGAAAGGACAGTTATGGAAATACTCCAGTGAGCAATTTTACAGTTAAAAATGTAAGATGCCAAAATTCATTGGCAAACATTTTTTTCCTCATAGTGTAGCAAGGACTTGAGCCAGGATTCAAATAAATGGCTATAGAGACATTTGCATAAAAAATGTTGAGGAGAAAGAGAACTTACATTTGTCTTCTCTAATGACTCTTTCCTCTTTTTTCCTCCCCATAAGGAAACAAATATGTGTTATTTTAACAATGTAATTGTAAGGGATAATTCAATGAGTAGTCCAACAGAAGCAGACTACTAAGCCAAACTGTTATTTTTCCTTATTAGTTATTGGTATCTCTTGAAAATGATTTTGTTTCCCAGCTGCCTCATCTGTCCATATCCAAACCTTATGTGCTGTTCCTAAAACCCAAATCTTTCACTGCTGAGTCTTGTTTATTTCAATTAGATGGAGTTTGCAGAAGGTCAGTAAAATGCCGCAGTATAGAGCCTTCTAAAACATTTTTCCCATAATTATGGTGACAGGAAAGTGAAAGCGAAGGAAATCTAAGTAGATACAGTAGTTGTTAACCCGATCCTGCATTACGTCTTTAACCCTTAAAGGTTAACTCAATTGGTTGTTAAACCTGAAGCCTAATTTACAGAAATTAAAATGAGAGTTGTAACTACTGTTAATGGAACTGGGGAAAACCAGGAAAAATGATGGTAAATAAGTCCTGTACAGTCAGCTACAACTGGTGGTACTGGGCTGGTAAATGTGATATAAGAAACCAGTGAATTTGCACGTACACTTGTTTTGCCTGAGACTCGTTATTCATCTACTGCTTCCAGTCATATGTCCCTGCTAGTGCAGGAAGACAAACCATGAACCAAGGTCTGTCTCTGTCTGGCTTTGTAATGGCTTTAGCTATCGCTGGTTTTGTCAAAATACTAAAGAAAGAGACACTTTCTGTCACTGAGACAATTTATTTTCATAGCATAATATTTTTGCTTCTGTAAAGAGTTCAGATGCCTGACTCTTTCTGTAAAGTTCCAATAACTTATGCCTTCACAGAGCAGATCTCTGAGTACCACCATGGTGCATCTGAGAGAGAGCTGCTCTGTAGTGGTGTGGCGCAGTTGGTTAGGTAGAACCGCAGTGTCTTCTCCCAGCCTAGTTTTGCTCCTTTATAGCATTGCCTCTTTGCCAACCTCAGTGGTGGGGATCCTAAACCTGCAATTTGACTTTGGCTCGTTTTCCCCGCAGGATGGTACAGTATTTGACGGCAGGCCAATAGAATCACTGTCTCTGATAGACGCGGTGATGCCTGATGTTGTACAGACCCGGCAGCAAGCATTCAGAGAGAAACTAGCTCAGCAACAAGCCAGTGCAGCGGCAGCAGCGGCAGCAACGGCAGCAACAGCGGGAGCAACGACGACTGCTGTTTCCCAGCAGAACACACCAAAGAACGGAGAAGCCACTGTGAATGGAGAGGAGAATGGGGCACATGCAATAAGTAAGCCAACCCCTGCAGCTGCTTTCCTCTGCTGGGGTAGATTTGATTTTGAATAACCGTCTTGTACTCAGTTGGGGTCTGTAAGGTGCTGGAACTCGGGGGAATTACTTCAGGAGGATGGGGTATTTCTGGAAAAGCTTCTGAGTAAACCTCACATTTCCTGTCACAATGCTGTGTTTTGCTGGTGTGCTCTCAGAATCCAAAATCCTCAGATACCTTCAGAAGTGCAAGTTGAATCCAGTGTCATCAAATGGAGTAGAGCTAGAGAGAGGTGGCTTGAGAGGCTGGGACCTACAAGCCATATTTGTGTAAATAAAGCAAGGCCAAAGCATAGCCTTGAGCACTAACTACCCTGTGATGATCCATAGCCTTACTGTCATGGTCTTTGGCACAGATTGGCCTATCCTTTCTTATACAGCATGGCCAAAAACAGGGTAGAGGCTTTTATGAGCCAAGGACCACTCCCAGCAGACAGTTTGGAAGCAGTCAACTTGCTTTTAAGGCACAGAGGATAGATTTCATTGCCTTTTTATTTCACAGCACATGCTTAGTCATCCAGTCTACTGCAGGAATCTAAGTGAAGGTCCTACCTTCCCTGGGCTTCCTTAGTCTATGGGAACAGTCAGTCCTCACGAGCTCTGAATTCACCTTTGTTTTACTGGTGACAGACTGAGCTCATGTCCTAGACATCTAACGTTAGGCATATAAAACAAGGAGTGCACGTAGCTGTGGGTGTAGCTAAATCTCGATGGCTGTGCTAACATTGCGGAGCAGATGTGATTCATGGTTCTGGTTTCTGTGTGCAAGCCATATTAGGGCACTGGGTAACATCTGAAATGAAACCTCCATGCATGATTTCCTTCAGAAAAAATGCTAGAGGAACGTGCCTGGCAGGTTTTGTAGGAAACCCCAAGAGCTCTTTGGCTTAGACAAATAACAGGTCAAGACTGCTGTCACGTAACAGATTTTCTTTGTTCTGCAGTGTAGATGCCTTTATCAGTCTCTGTCTTCTCTTCGACCTGAATAGGTTCCTCTACGGGTCAGTGAGAAAAATGCTTTCAAACCAGGTTTTTCTTCAGAGAATTCCAGTTAGACAGGATGGTTTTCCTCAATAACACTGAAAGGATTTAAATTACATTTGCTTTTGAGAAAGCATTTTTTTAAGTTCTGAAAAATTCCAAAATGCTACCCGTTTTTAGACCGTGAAATGTTAACGTTTTACTTGAAGCTGATCCTTTGTCTTGAAATTGAACCTACTTCATATACAAAGGGGTACAAACAGAAATGAAAGTACTTTTAAATGTATCAAGTGCTGAAATTTGTTTTTGTTGACCCTTTCCTTCATCCCACTGGTAAAAAATTTCGGGGAACATTTTCCTGTCTCAGGACAGAAAACAAATTCTGAAGGCAGAAAACCAATTATCAGATCATCACAAATGCAGAACCTCTCAGACTTACTTCCTCTGATCTGAAGAAGCACACATGGTATTGTGTTAAAAAAAGGAGAGCCTTGCAGATCAGTTCAGATGTGTGACCGCGCTGTAAACCTCAGTCTCTCAGATCTGCCATGTTATTATTAGAAATAATCATTCTCGCAGTGGTTTTTAATAGGAGTTTCACACACATTTGCAGACCTTTCTTGGAGTACCGAGGAGGAAAAGTCCCATATGACTTTGTATCATCTAAGAGCTCTGTCTGGAGCAGGATGCAAGAGCAGGACATGGGTGTTGTCCAGCAGTTTCACAGAGGCAGGATCCATGTCAACCAATGAGACAGGCTACCCGACTGCAAATTTCAAAGCACTGATGTGGCTATGGAGCCTGCCGGGCAGACAAGTTAACAGAGCAGTGGCAGTGGGAAGACAAAAGGCTCTTGAGGAGTAGCTGGCCAGGTGGCACGTCTTGTTGGCAGCTGCTGTTGTGCCACCTGGTCATCGTGGGCAAAGAGGTGAGGTCTGCAGTTTATGGAGAAGGAGGCTTCGGAGAGAAACTGCTGAGAAATCCAGGGACAGCTGACTCTCTGATCTGTGTCTCCCTTGCCTTGGGAGGACCATAACCTTTCTGTCTGAGTCACTCAGAGGATGTCGGCAAGGTCGTGTAGCACAGCTGCAGGCTGAGGATTATGCATGGGAGATACGTACAGAGCTGCACAACTAACATTCTCACCTTTGAGCAGACCTGTGCAAACTGCAAGAGATCTTCCTCAGTAATGATCAGAAACCACTAGAAATAAGGACTAGCAGATCTAGCTGGCATAGATCTGTTTATTGCATAGGTCTGGTTAGTGATCTTATGCTTACATTTCCTTCCTTTATGGTAAAATTAAAAAAAATATGTTATGATTTAACAAAAAGGCAATGCCCGTCCATTTTATTGCTTACACATGGCAAACTGTATATCCAGCCTTACCATCTCCCTTATCACTGTGTCTAGAAAGTCTGTTCAGTTTGGGATGTACTAAGAAGAACGATCTGGCAACAGCTTAGGAGAAAAGGTTTAGGATAGGTTCAGAAGAAGGTTAAGATGGGAGATAAGATGGGTAAGGTGGAAGCTGGGAAACCTACTGGGTAAGAAAGACTGCTGATACGAAAGAGGTGAGAGTCTTCCCAAACCTTAATTTCCACTGTTGCTGGATTCCACAGGACTGGTATATACTGGGATGGCCTTGGGGAGTGTGCTGGTCCTCAGGCATAGTCTGGAAGTCACCCATGTCAACCTGTCATAAAAAGGTGGGGTGGGGAGCAGGTGGAGGAGCTGTCTGGAAGTTACCTTTTTTGCATTTTTTCTGACACGGAGTTCTCCTTAACGCTACAAGTTTCCCAAAAAAGCATTAATATATTTAATATAGTATAATATATTTTTATGTAGTATAAGTAATATGATAGGTTCATTTGATTTAAGAAAAGGAGAGACAGGAAAAATCTTATACTAACAACACTTTTGTTATGAGATGTAGAGATGCAGATTTAAAAAAAAAAAAAAAAAAGCAGGTAAAATTGCTACCCTCTTATGCAGCTTCCTGAATAATGTTTTCAGTTTTGAGTCACTTTAAAAATTAGTTAAAAAAAAAAAAAAGAGGCATTTAGAAATGGAGCCAAACTTTGGATTGTTTTCCAACTCAAATATTTTTTACTGTCATTTGTTTCATTATATTTGCAAGGATTGGCTTGGGTTTAAGAAAAATAAAGCTCTGGAAAAAAGACTGAACCCAGTTCCTTTATTGTAACTACAGCCATAAAGAACAACTTCAATGAATGGCCTGTCAAAGATTTAAGTCAAAAAACATTTCCTGAGAAAAATCAGGGTTAGCACTGGTAAGATCTTAAAAATACATATTATTTTTTTCATTTGCTGGAAAAAAAAAAAAAAGAGAGAGTTGGAATTACTCATTAGTTTGTTAAAATTATATTTAAAAAAGAAAAAGATCATAACTTTGGGGGAGGGGGAATATAACTTTTAATTTCCAGTGGTTTTATATTTTTAATATGTTTGAGGAAAAGCATAAGAATATAATGAAGTCTTAACCAAAGATCCCCTGGCCTTTAGAAAATAGTTTGTATTAACATCTAAGCACCATTCTCCAATATGTGACCCACAGGCTATGCTTTTCACCTGTGAAGATCCATTCGACTTGGTACAACTTCATCATACCAGTTTTGTATTGCCAGTGTCTTACAAATCTGAAAAGAGTCGAAAGCAGTATCCCAGAAATAAGAAGCATCCTGTTTATTCAATGGGGTATTTTAAATTTTGTGCTTAAGACTAGCCCTTTAAGTATAAATGTTCCTTAACATCAGTATTTAAATACCAATGGAAACAGGAAGTAATTGCAAACAATTACTGAAAGACTAATCATCTTTCCTTCATTCTCCTGAACCATTAAAGCTATGGTGTCAAAATCAGTAGTGGAAAATAATATGAAGTAATTTTGCAGGTATTTCATTGCTCCCTAGGGCCAGTCAGTCTTGTGTGTACTAATGCAGGTAGCAGTTGATCAAGGATCAAGGTTTCTTTTCCATAGCACTTTGTTTTTTTGTGCGTTTTTTTTTTGTTTTCACAGTAATTAATAACATTCAAAGTGTCTGTGTAGGTTCCTCCATCTGGCCATGTACAAAGAGAAAATGCTTCTAAGTATCAGGCGGCCTTGCTCTGATAGCACCTCATAACTCTAGGACCTTGGAGTAACACTGCTTCCAAGCCATCATTTCGTTTTGTTCAAGAGTGAAAACCAGATCTGCCTTTAGAGACAGGCAGGTAACAGGAGGATCGTATGTGGTAAGAGTAGCATCTCATTTAAATTTTTCAAATTAAAACACTTGGAAGATCTTACTTCCTGATTTAGCCTCAGCTTCCAACTCACACTGTGAGCAAGACACGCATGAATACATAATAGTTACCATGCTGCTGTTTTTCTCATCAAAGTGTGCTTTAAACCTGGTGATTTTTCATTGCGGTGAGACACAGAGGAGGAGTTCTAGGCTCATATCTTCTGGTTGGCTTTAAGAGTGCTTTGCTCTTTAGTGCCCTGATTACTCAAAACATCATATCAGAGTTCCAGCTGCAAAAGTCAGGCTATATCTCGAGTACTAGTATAACCTGACAGTATTAATTTTAATACAGGGAGTTATCAAGGACCAATGCTTAATGCAGGGACTCAGCGCAGGTGTAGGTTTTGTGAATAGACATTTGTAATATGTTTAGTTTTATGCAACAAGTCCATCAGTAATAAATATCGTTACGAGTACAGGTATGTTGAATTCAGAATGTGAACTGTGAAACTAGTTAGTTGTTTTCAAATGTTAACATTCAGTGCTATGAAACTCACTAAGTTAGTTGTGAATCTGTGGCATAGCTATGGCACAGACACAGTTAATAGGGTACCTACCCAAATACACAGTGGTACATATACAAGTCAGCATAAATTAGAGCAAACCAGGGTATTTGAAAGCATGGGTAAGGGTAGCAATCTGGAGATCTTCCTTCCGATGGCAGTTGTGTAACATCACAGTCTGTTTTGCCAGTCAGTGGGCAATAGCTCAACAGAGCATGAGTATCAGGACAGATGGCTGATTCTAAATGCCATAAACATGTGGCAATAAAGGAGCATAATTATTCTACTTGTGAACCTATGGATCTCCATATGTGATTAAAGAATGACTAACTAAAAGACTTAACCCAGAATGAGAACTTGGATTTTGATCAATCAGAGCAGATCAGCTGGCCGAGGCATCGATGAGATAACACAAGGCTGCCTCCCTGACAGCCTGCCAGCTGCCTGCTCTTGGATGTGCTTTCTGTGAAATGGGCTGCACTGCTCTACGTAACATCTGGCCGTTGTTCCGCTGCCGTATCTGCCCTTGACTGGTGTCTTGTTCATGAGGACAGTAATCTTGTGTTGCTGCCAGGAGGCGTCGTTTGAGCTGAATGATGAACATCTATACTGAAGCAATGAAAATCTGGAGTGAAAACATTGTTTACGGTGCGAATTGGAATGAAATGTTGACGCTAAGAGAAATTCATCATTTAAAATTCACTTCTTTTTTTCCTTAAGGAAATAAAAGAGCTTTATAGAAACAAAGTTGCTTATACTGTAGTCTAAACAACTCCAGAATTACAGCATGCAGGTTACATATATCTATACATCAGCTGGTCCCCTAAATTTGGTCCCCTTCTTAAGGAGATTACTCATTATTTCCCTGCTGTGCTCAGGGCATAAGACACTCACTTGATAAATCCTTCATCTGTGAGTAGCCCCACATACTCTAACTGGATACTGTCTAAAAAAAAGAATGTGTTGTATGCTGCTTTTTTAGAAGAACAGCGTAAAGCTTTTCTCAAATGTAGCAATGTCATACTTTAATAAATCTGTCAGCTGATTTTAATGAAGCCAGCTTCAAGAAAAACTATACGGAAATAAATGCTACCTATTTAAATATAAAGCTACATACATTTATACAGAATATTTTCAAAATCTCTAAATTTTGAGGAAATACCATAACTTTGAATCACCTTAGGGAAGAAAATAGAATAATAGGGTCAGTGACACAACACAGAACAGTATTTGTAGTGTATGTGTTGCTTGAAGTTCTAGGCCACAGGTAGCCAGCTGTTTTTAATGCAGACCTTTGTAAATTACTTATTCTGATATATCTCCTTACAGATAATCATTCAAAGCCAATGGAAATTGACGGGGATGTTGAAATTCCTCCTAACAAAGCAACAGTCCTTCGGGGCCATGAATCAGAGGTGTTCATCTGTGCCTGGAACCCTGTCAGTGACCTGCTAGCATCTGGGTAAGACCATGACCGAAACCAGCTGCTGCAATTACCGTCTATTTAGAGGTGCAAGAACTTGAGAGCATGTAGTAGAGGTTAATCAGTAATTTCTCTGTTTTTTTTTCAGCCTGCAACTGTTTTTTTCAGCAGAACTGTACCTATGTAGGAGTTAAGTAATTATAAGGTGACGCAGAATATGAAGCATTTGCACATTTAAAATGTGCGCTCTGTGGCCCTGAATACACATTAACAAATTCTAAAGTTTTTTAAAACAACTGGATAATTCTCAGAGTATTAGAAGTTCATGCAATCTGCTCCTGCTCTTCTTAGTTAATGGTGCACATTGGGGTCTCAGAAGGCCTTTGCCATCCAAATTCTCTTTTAGAAAGTATGGAGACTAAAGCAGAGTTCTCCTTTGCTGTGTCTGCATTTGCATGGTACAACACAAATTAGAGGTCTGGAAAGCAGAGCTATTGCGTGAGGGCCTTATGTCACCACTGTTTGTATTGGAGAGGGGTGCTTCAGATTGGACCTGGTTATGTCTGATAAGCTAATCATTAAGAAATGGTTTGAGGGCATATTTTGGCTCAATTTCATTGAAAAATAGTCTTATTTGTGTTCTCTGGTGCTGCTCAGCCATGACAACCAAAGTATGCAAAGTAGGACAATCAGCAGATTGACTTAGAAAAAACACTTTTGATCCAAACTTAAATGCTAATGTGAACATACTCTGAGAGCTGTGCTCAGTGTTGGAACCTGTATTTGTCCATACTTAAAACCTTAAAATGAAGGCAAAATTTAAATAGTCTAACTGGGAACATGTAGGAAAGCTGATACAAGTTAGAGGAAAGGAATGAGTCTTCATCATTCAAATTACCTAACAGAATCACAACACATTTCTCACAAGGAAAAAAAAAAAGTCATTTTTCTCCCCTTTTTGCAAGATTGTCAGAATAGTCTTCTTATGAGATCTTCGTCAACTTAATGCATGAAAGTAAATCAGTGTTCCAGCCTTGAAATAATTAGGAGAAAAAGCGTAATGAATTAGCAGAAATAAATATATTGGAGAAGTAGCACAAGGTCTCTAGCAGAGTTTCTGAAGAATGATTTCAGATGACAGGATTTTTCGAAAACAGAATCTTTCTGAATATAATTTATTTCTGGAATGTCCAGGCCTAATACAACTTTTAACATTTATAATACTAGCTATCTTCATGTATTTATTTTAAGTGGACACAGAAGCAGAATTTGCAAAAAGTGTATGTAGGGGTTTTGGGTGAACTACTTGTTTTTTTGGCTTTTTTTGTCTCAGTGAGTCTTCTGATCTGTGATAGTCTTTGGGTGATTCCATGATACAGACGAGAGCAGCGATAGCAGCCCTGCTCCTGTGCCATGCACTTGTATTTTTTGCTAACCTTATTCTTCTACCCGCTCAATCTTCTAGTATCTCAAGCAATATTACTAGGCAGTATTACTTATTCCTAGCAAAGATCCAAGCCAAAGTATTATTATTGTTAACAAGGGAACTTCTGATCATTAAGATCACTCTCCTATTAAAACAGGTCAGCATAAAGTAGTTACTTCTTCATACAGACTGTCCTCTTTCCAGCATATAGTTGAATGAGCCATAAAATGAGATTTATGTCATAAATAAATAAAAATTAGGATTGATGGATGTGGAAGAACTGCAGCATATTCCATAATTGTCCTGACCCAAATCTGAGAGGTTGTTTTCAAGGGAAGAAAATGAATTAGGGGAAGGCAAAGAATATGTGGTCATGAAATGTTACATCCTATGTAATGACTTGTAAATAATAAGTTATGCTGAATGAATATGCTTCTTTAATCGTCTAACGTTATTTTCAATACATGTATGCCTAAATGCTTTAATTACCCATAGATAATGCTAAATCTTGACCTAATAGTGAAGGAAACCTTAAAAATTAAGATGCAGTTATTTACATAAACTCATTAAATTGTTTTCATGGTTCATTCTTATTAAACATGAAAATCTAGGGAAGGTTTCATAGAATCTGGGAGAGTTTTTCAGTAGCGGGGGCAAACTTAGAAGTTTCCTGGGCCATCTTGAGGGCTGTTATCCTTAGTACTTTATTTAGGATCATTCAAATGAAGGCACTGTATTTGTTGATACAATAGATCTCCTTTAGCCAAGTCATCCTAAACAACACGCCTTATAAATGTATCTATATGTAAACGTATCTATTGTGGTATTTATTTGAATTTTATGGAAAACAGCCTTCAGGTGATCCATTAGCACAAACACATTATCTAAGGAAAAATCCGTGGGGAGAAAGAATACCATACAGAATTATTCTTTAGGGACACCTGGTGGCGCCTGAGATGAAGTGAAGAATGCTGCTTTATTCTGGAGAATACCTGCACAGCTGAAGTTAGGCATCTACTCAAGTGCTCTGTCCCTCTGCAGGTACCTACATCTCTCAACTCATTATGTAGGGAGTTAAGACTCCTCAGTATAGGTGCTCAGACCTCATCTGTTGGCTTTGGCATTGGTAACTACTTCCTGGAATCCAGCTCACTGTCTTTACCAGTGCTTGCCATGCTACGTTGATAGGGTCTGTAGTTCATCGTCCTTGTGTGCAAAGTTTAAACTGGGACTGAGGAACCAGTGGGTGATGAATTCTGCTGCAGAGAGTTAAGCATTAGTAGATGGATAAAGAGACAAGCACAGTGCAGTGATGTCTTGCACAGCTTGCCGTAAAGCTGGAGGACAATAATCAGAACCATTAGTTATATTTCTAAGGTAGAGGAATGCCCTCTCGCTATTCCTTCAGTTAGGCTTTGCCCTTCAGAGTAGTAGGTCTTTATTAATAAGCTTTGCTGTTGATACTGGAAGCATATAAGTGCATGCATGGGTAGAAAGCACAGCCAGGTACTGTATCTCAAGCAGACTAATGTCAGTGCAATGAAAATGCAAATGACTTAGATTCCTGTGCATCTTGATCAGATTTTAGCCTGCTCGTAAGAAACAAAGTGAATTCAGTTAGCCTTCAAATAATGCAGCAATGAGTGAGTGCCTTATGAAGCTTACACGACTGAAATAGCATAGATTGCACAGCAAAAAATGAACCAGAAGGAAGGGACTGGATTGATGATGCCATTGCACAAAGAAGTATTTGAGATGTCTGGCATAATAATAGTGCAGGTTATCATCTACAGGTAAACTATGTATTGTGGCATTGGTTAAACAAGGGAGAGAAATTCCCTAAGGTATACAGTATGCTGCAGTTCTGTTTGTCCTTTATGAAGTAATGCTTCAAAAAATAAAACTGCAGTTAGTCTGATGTGCAAAAAATGAATTGTTAGATTCTATAGCATCCATATTGTGCTGCCCAGTCCTTAGTTTTCTTATGTTTCCCCATCTGCCTGATTGTACCCATCTGTTGTCTCCTTAAAAAAGTACATACAAAGCCCTAACTATTAAATAAGTGAAATAACGCATTTGTTCTGTTTATATAGTGCCAAGCACAATTGAATCTCAATTTGTAGCAAAGTATTTTCTTCAAGCCCTGTTATTCAAGTAATAAATCCAACAATTCGTGCCAGTTTAGAAAGCAACCTGATGCAATCTTCAAAGCACTAAAAGAATAATGCAGGTTCACAACCTAATCTGAAGCAATCTGTGTAAGGGAATTTGTTGGCATAACAAATTATCCAAAATTAGAGCATTGGTTTCCAGAGTTAGTGAGTACCCCACTGACAGAAAGGGAGTTGTATATTTGATGTTCCATCTACTCAGTCTACGCAATGACTTTTAAGGGTGTGAAGGGTAGCACAGGAATGTATACTCTCTGGAGTTTGCAAAAGGCTATTTAAAACATAAATGTGGAGACTGGAATTTCTCTAATCAAACAGTCAGAAAAACATATTCTGCAACTGCTCTTCGTCTTCCACCACACCCATAACCCTTGAAGTGGAAGATGGAGGATACCAGAGATACTAGTGAAGGCTATCAAAGGCATGGCTGTCACCAGGTGCTTATGAGAAGAGTGCTTGGATGTTACAAAGGGAAGCATGATAATAGCTCAGTAAAGTACATACATGCCGTTTTTTTAAGAAGATTCATTACACCTTATGAAGGTAATCAACATTCTGAAATGAATAATTGCATATAGTGTTTTTGAGTAGTTAATTATATATAAATAATCTTGAGATTTGGCCAGTCCCATCCATAATTCCAATTTTGCTCATACAATCCAGGTGTCCTCCTCTTCGAAGACTGATTTCTTCCACAAAATATCTTTTAATTTCTATTTTGTAATTGGACGACACACACAAGTTGTTACAGATGGCCATGTTCGATGGGTGGTGCAGAAAACTCCTTACGGCTATGTCCACATTAGCAAACTAAACATGCCTGGGAATATTCCGAGGCAGGGAGGCCAGCTGGCACGCAGCGGCCAGCGTCTGTGCTAGCAAGCCGTCCTGGCTGCCAAACGGGGTGGCTGCCCACGGGCCGCACGCTGGGGCTGTCTCTGGTCTGCTCCCTATGGCCAGGAGTTACTCGGGGATGGGCCGGGCCCTGAGCGCAGCGATGCGCCCTAATGGCCCCAGCGCAGAGAGCCAACTCAAACAGGCCACGCGCTGGCCAGGGAGCGATCTGCCAGCTTGCTCGCATAGGTGATCATGGTCCAGTGACCCAGAATGTTCCTGAACATGTTTGAATTTCCCAGTATTGAAGCAGACTGTGAATGTCAAGGTTGCTGGAGCCTTGAATTTCAAAAGCTTTTCTGGTTGAATTTAAGATACTTCTGTCTGGACATCGAGGCGGTTTCCAAGATCACGCTCTGTTCTCTTACATCCAGCCATGCCCTTGCAGTAATTCTCGTGGCTGTGAAGCAGAAGAACCTGGCCTCATTCCCAAAACCCAGCAGTAGGTTTCTTGGCTTATCTTTGCTGACCTACACTGGCCTCTTTCACACAGGGGAACTTTGTATCTTGCAGAGCTCTGCATGCTTCTTTGCTCTCCTTAGTCAGCATAAGAATTAGCCATAAAAGCTGTTGTCCATAAGATCTTTTGAGTAAGGCTGTATATGGCAGAGGCAGGAAAAGATGTTGCTGGGATGTTTTCTGCCTTCATCTCAGGGGTTTTGCATAATGCTTTGAGTTACTATATTCCTCACTTCAGCTGTATAGGACCTGTTGTGAACTACCTCCTGAATAATCCTTTTGCATTACAATTTGAAGGAGTTGATTTCAACCCCCCCTAGACAGTGCCAGGTGTTAATTCTACTAACCGTAAGTGCTTCTTCATTAGCAGGTGACTTTACTGGGGCCAATTTCTTTGTTGTACCAAATCTCTTAATGCAGTTGGGTCAGCCATGAGGTGAGCTCTGTTTGAACAACCTGTTGCAGGGAGTAATACCGTAGAATCAGCAGGACAGGCAGTACGTCTTCCGATAAAGCTTAGGCACCTAACTTCTCCCTCTGGGTACCTTTGAGGCACTTCCCTCTACTGAGTCTTTAGGAGACGTAAGCACTTACTTTACGAGACCTGTTTTATTAAGGAAAAGTTAGGTGTGTGAGTGAGAGGAGCTTCCTTCCCTTTATGCTTTTAATAATCTCTTTTAAAACAAAATAAAAAATCCAACCTGTCTAAGCTGGAAGTGTTAAATACATGTTAGCAATACTGGCTATCAAAAAAATCATAATTATAAGACTGCACCTGAAGATTTGAAATACCAAGCTTCAACAATCATCTTGAAAATTTCTTTATACACTGCAGTTGTTTTAACCTCACTGCTGGCTATTATGGAATAGGGATTTATATGCCACAAATAAAATTCTGCAAGCGTTCTTCCACCTTGATTCATGATTATACAAGGGCTGAAGGGCATGAAATAAAATTCCTTCAGAAGTAAGCCTTCCTAAAATTTGGCAGTACTCTTCCGTAGTGCAGAACAGTATACCTATTACTCAAGTGTTCATGACTCGCATGTTGGAATGAGCTGCTTTATCATGCAGATAGAAATGCTTCTGCGAGCTAAGGAGATTAAATATCTTTCTGAATTGTGCTTGAACTATGGTTCTCTAATAAGGCAGGGTTCACTGAATCATTCAACAGAAATCAGAATACTTTCCAGAATAGAGAATACTCTTTTTTTCTTTTTTTTTTTTTTTCCCCAGCAACAAAGGGGAAGACACACAAATACCCCTGCCACACACTGGTAGGCTTATAAAGCCTCTCTGCAGGGACACATAATAGCTTATGTAGCCTTAGGAAGAAGAAAATGGAAAAACAAAATTAAAATACTGGAAAATAAGATTGCCCAAGCATAGCCAGAAAACTGACTAAATAAAACTGTTGAAAAACAAAGCATAACCCTTTTAGAACTAGCAATAGGATATTGTGTTTGATAGCCAAGTGGCTGAGTGTTTTATTCAGAGGGTCCAATAACAAACTGGATTATTACAGTAAGGGCAGAACTGGCCCGGAGTCTTAGTAGTGGAGAAGCCAGCACTGAAGCAATTTCCTACTTAGCATGTTAACCAGTAACCCCAGCCTATGAAAGACTTATGTTCCCACTATTGTGAATTACCACAACTAAAAATGTTCCTCATCTTCTGAGCCTTATGATTAACTTCATTGATTTTTTTAGCCAATAAGTGCAAAATTGGTGTTCAGTTTTCTAAACCTTTGAAGAAGTTGTGTTACAACCCTATCTCTGTATGATGACAAAAATTACCCTGATTCAAATTGTTTCTTAATCACTAATGTGAAAGATGTGTGCCAACAATTAAAGAATGGCTAGATAGCAGTAGCTCCTGGGTAGCTTGCCAAAGCCCTGGCCAGCCATCACATCTCAGCCTGACACAGAGGGTTCAGAGGAGAGAGGGGGCACATTCCCCAGGTGTGCCGTGACCCAACAGACCTCAGAGCCACCGATACAGGCAGAACAGTTTTTTATTTTATGGTTGAACTACTGATCATGTAAAATCTGGCTAAATTATTGATACAATAATACACAAAGATCAGTCCAGTTGGATGCTCTGTTGGTCAATATTTGCACTTGAAAAGTATGAAGTGTTTAAAATTTGCTTGGTACTTTTAGTATAAATAATTAAAGTGTTTTATTAGTGGACCAGAAGAAAATTTAAAATTCTCTTGCAATGGATTTCTTTTTCAGTAAAACACGAGTTATCAAAGCAAAAGTGGATCTCATGTTTTTAGTTTTCAAGGAAATACTTTTTATCTTTGCTCCTCTATGGGAAAGGAAGTGTTAGTCGTTACTTGAAAAAAAGGAAAAGCTAACACATCAGATGTATCAACAATAAAACGTAACGTTGACTGTATGAATTGTAGGAAATAGAAGAGAGATCCTAATGCTGCTCCAAGCTTCTGCTTACTGAATGTAAATGAAAATTACATTCTGGACAAAACAAGCAATCTATCTTACTTCATTGTTTTGGTTGTTGTTGTTGTTGTTATCGATTGTTTAAAAAGAGAGGGGCAGGGAGAAGCAAGAGACAAATCCCAGTAAACTAGAAAACATAATATCTTCCACCTTGCTGTAAATTGATTTCTGACCTCAGAGACATTTTTCATTGGAAGGAAGATTTATCCAAAGGGAAAACAAATATATAATTCATAAGGAGATAATAAGAAGTTTCTCACTTCCTCTTCACATTTTCTAGACAAAATCAAAGTTTCAGTCTTCCTAGAAAATAGTCTGACTATAAAGGAGGTTAAAATCCTCTGTCAGGACCAGAGAGCAGGCACTGCAGCACCTCTGTCACACTGATAGTGGTCCCTTTCCCCATGGCAGCTGCCAGGTGACACTGCTTCTCTGTGGATGATAATGCTGCAGGTCCTGTCCTCTCCTCAGAGTTTTCTGCCACCCTGGGGAACACCAGAGACTCTGCGAGCCATTAGGAGTTAATGTGTCTGTGCACCCCTTTCGTGGGAGGCATGTGGACGCAGCCTGTGTGTCTCAATGTTCGTTAAGTTCCCCAAGACCATCTCAGTCATGGCAATGTGTCTGAAGTGCAAAATGTAGGGAGCAGGCAAACGTACAACTTTTTTGAATAAAGCAAATTATGTTATGTTGTGGGTTCGGATGATAGGTGTAACTTAATCATGTTTTAGCCTTTAAAATTTCTTCTTGCAGGTATGGGGAGTGCAGGAAGGTCAGAAATGGAGAGGAAAGTTGCATTTGAAATTCTGTGACATTATCTCAAATAAAAGCAGAAACAGAGGTTTTTATTTTGTTTGCTGGGTCACCACCAAGAGAAGTTTTCATCTCTGCATGATTGCTTTTATAGATCTGGAGACTCAACGGCCAGAATATGGAATCTCAATGAGAACAGCAACAGTGGTTCCACTCAACTAGTTTTGAGGCACTGCATAAGAGAAGGAGGACATGATGTCCCCAGCAATAAGGACGTGACTTCATTGGACTGGAATGTAAGCTAGCTTCTAAGACTGTGCATGTTTTTTAACTGTCTAAATTTAATTCAGAGGCAATTACAGCTGCTGCTCTGTATCTTTTATATCTGAGGTGACCGGAACCTCTGTTCTAACCTACTGACCTCTTGTTTCAGATACCCATAATAGACTGAACTTTCCCCTACATGCTGTCATTTTCCAGTACTGCTGGCATCTTCAAGCCTAACGATGATGTATTTATATATCTATTTTTAGGAGCATGGGTAAAAATAAACTCAGCTGACTTTAAGAATGAAGATTAAATAAGCAATCTATGTAGTAATGAAAGCTGATTAATAACGTATTTGCATCTCATAACTACTTTATTTTGGCATGCAAGGACATATAAGCACCAGTGAAGCTTTTTCTGAGATTGGACTGTCAAGATCCTCACCTATTTGAATTAATGTTGTGCATAACAAAATGTGCTCACATTATAGTCTGTCTTGAATGGAGCATATGTAGTCATTCTCTTTTACCTGTCCGCTTTCCAGGTGGAACTCTCTTGCCTGATTCTTTGCTAACTTTCATCCTGCAAAATCTTTCATCTATCTTAGATAATACAGTCTTGCACAGCGATGACTGAAGTGAGCAGAGGAGACGAATACTGTTAATCCCCAATGTCTGGGCAGTGTCTTTGGGCAGCGTTAAAACTGCTTAATGTCTCCATTCTGTCACTGAACAGCATAAAAAGAACTTAAAGAAATCTTGCAGTAACCTTAATTAATTTTGAGATCACTTTCATTCTGTCCCTTTTGTTGATATCAGCACAGACAAGAGTGATCACATTATTGTGGTTTCTTAGGAAAGCAGATTAAAAATTAAGTACCAGAAAGGATTCTCATCAGTTTCAGTTGCTGGACAGAGACCAAGATTTGATAAATCTTTACTGCAATATCATTGTCCTTCAGGTGAGCTAGGTGCTTCACAAAAGTTAAAGATAAGGCCACTGCACAAATCAGCTTCCCATATATATTGTTTATGTGACATGATGAAACAAGTTGATGAATACTACAGAAAACATGGGTAAGTTAACAAAGCAAATAAAAATAAGGCCCAAGAATCTTTATTACTTGTTTCCTGTGTACATCATGATGAAGAAAATTTGTCAGGAAAAAATGAATTGACTAGGTAGAGGGAAGATGAAAGACAAAGACAAGCAAAGGTGCAGAACAGTTACGAGAAAAGTCAAAAAGGCATACTTTCTCTAGTAGTTCTATGCCTTATCAATCTTCAGTGATCACTGATACAGTACTGCTATTGTGCTAGTACTTAATGTAGGGAAATGTTCCTAATTTAAACCATTAAACTGCTTCCAACTTGCTTTGCGTTTTCAAAAATAAAAAAAGTGAATTACCACCAAGGACTTTGGATAAACCATATGACTCTTCGCTGAACTTTCCTGCCCTTTTCCCTTTTGCTGTCACCTTTGTCCTTATCAGTGGTCCACCTAAGTGTATAGCACAGTGAAGTTGGCTTGGGTTTTGATGTTCTTCCCCCTACATCATTATACCTTTGACTTAAATCTACAGTTGTGCTGACTCACTGTCTATGGAGGGTTGAAGTGCACATAACGTTTTAAAGGATTATTGTATGCTTTTTCCTAATGTTCTACTCATGATGCTAGAAATGCCATCTGCATTTATTGTTTATTTAGAACCACAATACTAATCATAGTCCACTGTGAAATTAACATACTGCTTAATATATTACATCAGTTCTTCTCTGTTTTATGTGATTTACGTTATAACAGGAAAGGTTATTTCTAGAGTTCATATTCAGGTTATAGAGTTCATATTCAGTTATTTCTAGAGTTCATATTCAGGTACCAAGGATAGGATTCATCTTTCTTAGATTTAGCCATCTAAACCAGTCATCTCGGTTCCTTCTAAGGGACACGTGCCTTCACAGTGGTCTGGGCCGAGTCTAAAGCAAATGGCATCACAAGTTATGCTCCAGAGGTGGTGCTATTATTTGTGGAGGGAGACTAGGCTACTCCCTTAGACTAACTCCTGACTTGTGAAATTGTGGAGGTAAAGGGGGTGAATCTCACTCCTAATCCAGATGCTAAAATGCTTAAAGACTAAATGCTCAGTGCCAACAGTACCCATCTCACCAGGTTACAGAGCCAAGTTCCTTTTTGATTACTCTCATTCTGGCCCAGTAAATCTTCCACTGTTTGCCACGCAGGAGTTATCCTTCAATGAAGGCCTCTCTCCAACAGAATACATATAATTAGCCGATTATGATTACTGGGCTTCTTTCCTCATAATTAGGACCAATGAGTTCAACTTTTCTGAGGCTGCCCACGATGGTACTGTGCCTCTGGGCATGTGTGGGAGTCTTTGTTTAGACAACCTGGAAGCAGTTTCTTTGTGTTAGGTAGCATTCAAGGTGTTAATGGTGAGTGTAGGTGGCTTAGGTTTTTAGGTCCTACTTTCAAGTATAGATGCCTGAAATTCACTTAACTGGGATTTAGTAAGGATTTACATGATTTGTTGATGATTTATAGGCTCTATATGTCTAAGATGTAGTAGTATCTGTTTGTTACCTGGAACAATCCCAAAGAATTTGTTATATCTTGTTTTCCTTGTCTAATCCTTTTGAATATTATCTGATGGTGTAGCCCAGTTTTTCAGAGGATGTTCGAGGGTTTTATTTCCTCTTTGTATTTGCAGTACTAACCTTTACTTTAGGTGATATAATAATGATACTATCTATTCTCAGTATGTGGCCTCAGATTTCCCATAAATCGTAACGCACAAACCTTAAAGTTTAGCTGAAACAGATTTCATCTGGTATTGACCTTTGACACTGATGTATATCCCAACAGAGTGATGGAACACTATTGGCCACAGGCTCATACGATGGTTTTGCAAGAATATGGACAGAAGACGGTAAGTCAAACAACAGTTATCGTTCTTAAGCAATTAACAGCAGTCAACTATAAGTTGGGCAATGTGTAAACAAATTGTAATATTAACCTTTTCTTTATTCCAGGTAACCTTGCAAGCACCTTAGGTCAACATAAAGGTCCGATATTTGCCCTGAAGTGGAACAAAAAGGGAAATTATATTTTAAGTGCTGGTGTTGATAAAGTGAGTTTTAAAAATACATAATTCTAACATTTAAATGCGCTGACTCAGAGAGTGCTGTTGAATTCCATAAGGTTATTTTCTTCTGCTCCAGGAGTCCTGGGGAGTGTACCTTTCTTTAATTTGTTCTAGTGAGTGTTGGATTAATCACTTAATCCTTGGATCAAGTGATTGATTACATTTTTGAGGCTATGTGTACATTTTAAGTGTAAAAGTTTTTTAAAAAACAAACTCCATTTGCCCCCTGTGTAAAATTGCATCTTAAATGTTTCTGTTAAAGAAATAACTGCTTCCACTGCTTATGTTTATAGTTTTATCAACTGTAACTATTTCAAGGATGGAAGTTATCTTACAGGTACTGCAGTTTTTAGCTCATCTAATTATTGAAACTTGTATTTGAATAAAACATATATGGTTTCCTATGCAAACATGCAAAATATGGTGGTTCTGAACTCAAAATCAAGCCAAACATGGTAGTTTCAGCTGAGTGAATATTAGAGATTGAAATGACAGATGATTGCTAATGATGAGCAGAAACCCGTTAAAAATGAAACTGAAAAATAAACACAGCGTTCATCTTACCTAACTTTTGATGTCTGAAAAATTAGATGCATCCTTGGCTTCCTTTTAAAATATGGAGAGAAAAATGGCACTTCCAAGTGATGAGTTGCATGGCCTGTGCTACAGTTAGATGCACAGACAGCGCTCCTCTCCTGCATTTGACAGAGGCAGTCTAGGGAAATTCGCTCACACCTGTACATTTGATTTGTAGGATAGATTAATCCCTATATTTTCACATACTTGTGAAAATGGAGTTTTATTCCTTTTAATACTAGCTCATATCCAGATACGTTTATCTCCCAGTAGTAGTTCCCCATAACAGCAGTGATTCTTAAGATGATCATCAACACTAAGGGGAGGACCCCTGAATTTGTTTTCTGAAAGTATGTACTCCCAGTAAATTGATGGTTCACCCAGAAGGTAGTACTGAGTTGGGGAATTGTTTATGTGTGCTGCAGGTATGGTTTAAACCTGTAGTAGGCAAATTACACTTCTGTCTGTCCCACCCTACCACAGTGGCAATAAGTGATTTGTACTCTGCTGTTAAACATTTTGCTTGGTGATTTAATTATTAGAAATGTAGTATCGCTTCGGTTTGCAATAGAATTCAACTTGGATCTTACTAAAAAGGAAAAGTCTGCAAGTAACAGAAGATAATTGAACCAGCTGTAACGAAATGCTTATTAAAATGTTGTGGTACTGTTCTCTAGCATTATTCAAGAAGAAAGTGTCCATTCTTAGCCATTACATTACTTCCTCTGTAGGGGTGATACTTCTATATCTACACTTATATAATTATTCTGTAATATTTGGAAGTTATTTCTGTTCATTCAGCTGTGCAGCACACAAGGCTCTCTGTAGTCAATAATTTTATCAGTCCATCTTCTACAATTGCTCCTTAGTGAGTGCTCTCTCTCTTTGTTTTCTCTGAGCTGAACAGTCACTAACCCTTTTTTTCCCTTCTTCCCAATGCAGACAACAATAATTTGGGATGCTCACACAGGAGAAGCTAAACAACAGTTTCCTTTCCATTCAGGTAATTCCTGTGGAATTCAAATTAGTAAAATTAAATACACATTTTAATTTTGCCAGTCTAACTCATCCTTTTGTAAGAACCTGTCTGCCAGAGGAAAGCAAATTTTGAACCAGGATTTTTGTGCCTTAGCTATCCTGAGTTTTGTGGGTTTGTCCCTTTTTCAGAAAGATGGGTTTCTGTGAGAATCAGTTTTGAAAGTCAAAGTGAACTCTACGAGAGGATTTATATATCAGCTGTGCCTGCTCAGCTGAACGTTTGTACCATTGTCTATGTGCTTAAATAGTATCAAGGTTAATATGGAGACTTCATAAAGAAGCAAATGTGGATCTCTCAGCAGCTTGCATTCACCACTGCAAGCATGGACGTCCTCAGGAATTTCTCAGCTTTTAATTTTGACTTGAAGTTCTTCTGTATTGCTTTGTGTAATTATCAGAAGTCAACTGCCAACACTGAGTTCCTAAACCTTACTTGGACAGTCATTTGTGCATCTTGTGCATCTTCTTTTCAAGAAGACAGGAGTTGTCACAGATACTGAGTAATTTGGAGTAACAGGCAGTCATTGATGTAATCTTAAATTCACCTGAGACCAGACTTTTAAGAGGATGACTGAATTCATGATCCAAACCTGATAAGTTGTCGCAATTAAATATTTTTGATGGGCATAGTCAAACTGAGCTTAAAGCCATCAAAAACATTCCAGATTCTGATGCTAGAAATGTTCAACACCCTGTGTGTTCGCTGTAACAAATCCATTTTTCATACAGCAGACTTACAAGGTGATTACTGGTGTTTAAAAATATATTTATCTTGTGATTTTAAGAAGCTAATTGGCACATTTTTCAACTCAGTTTCTAGATGGTCTCATTCTCAAATTTTCACAGATGTTATTAATATGCAATAGCAATAGAAACGGTTATTCGACAGAAAACAAAACATATGTCTGTGCACACAGCATATCCATACTGGGCATTTTTGTCACTCATCTTCTCGTTGATGTATCTATCAAAACTGTTCCACTACAGCAAATTTTGCACTGTGTAGTGACGTAGGTAATGAAATTCCTAGGCCTACTGCTTCCTAACTATTGATGTAAGTGGTTGTGGACTTAGAGCTGGGTTTCCCCTTCAGAATCATGTTCATTGAAGTGTGGCTGTCTTAGCAATGATGTGCATCAGGGACACATTGCTCCAGTCTCCTCTTAGCAAGTTGAAAACGTGCCTCCATCTCCCAGTGCAATCTGTTGACATACACCTACATTAACAGACTTCAAGAAAAATTGTTACTAAGTGTGTTGTTTGTCTTTGGACCATGAGACACAACTGAAGTGGGGATGTGGAGAGGCTATTGTTTTTTCTCTTGTTTCAAATATGTTTTCATAGGGAAGTAAAGCAGTTAGTTATCAAGACAATTGTTGATAGGCAAAAAGCATATGACCAAAAATAAACCCTGTAAAATCAGCAGGAGTCTTCATTCCTACATGATTTTAAAGACACAAAGACTTCATCTTGATCTCTTGTATCACCTGTTCACCAGAACAAACTTAACAGCAAATTACTCACTGTATTTGGCATCTGAAAACCTTGTTTATAACCTCAAAGTTTCTTAATGGCCTCTTGCCCTTACTTTTACTGGATGACATTCTAGATGTTTTTAAGCAATTGGCCAGTATCCTGTGTTTTTGGAGACACTTTGACAATTAAATTACTTGCGTAAGAAACTACATTTGGTGTTTTTTTCCACACCATTTTATGTAGTTATTTATCCAGTAAACATATGATTAAATACACCAATAAATGAATCAGTATTAATTACCAACACTATATGATTCAAATTATTCTGTAATGAAAATCCATTCCTTTAGTTGCCAGTGGCTCTCAGAAAATTACTTTTCAACTCATATGTATCATACTAGATATTAGCCCTGAAGGCATACAGCTATCAATGAAGACAGACTTTTTGTTTGCTCTGAAACAGTAATACAAAGCTTGCAGCAGGAGAAACAAAATCCTTTGCTGTTCCTGATGCTCATTCATGTTCATAGGAAATCTCAGAAGTAATCTGCCTTCCTCACACAAATTTCCTTTATAGTTCTGTAATACAGAAATTCCTTAACTGTCATGGAGATGTATTGGGCTTTTTCATTAGTATTCTAGAAAATATTAGTATATGATACAGTTTCAGCCCTCAGTTCTCACTTAAAGAGCTATCTGATGATTCAGAAGGTGATGTGGTTCTATCTCACTCTGCAGTTCATGAAAATCAGAACAGAAAAAAGCATTTAAATATAATAGGCTTGGCAGAACAGGTATCTTTTTACTTCTGTATTATAAAAGTGTTTCTCTAAACGTCTTTGAGTAAGGCATTTCTTGATTTTATTTTAATGATAAACTTCCATTATGCTGTTGCCAGGAAGAGATTCAACTTTGCTATCTAAATGGTGGTCTCGTTCTGACGCATCTGCTTTTCACCAGAGTGTGCAGAAAATGACAATTTCTGTATTTCAGCATGTCTTATGTTATCCTCTGGAGGGCAGCTAAACTCTTTCTTGGGGGGTAGGGGGGAAAAAGCACAAGCAAACTGTGTGTGAGGAGTCCCCACCTGCTCTTGTGCATGCTTTCAGTCTGCAGTGAAGTGCTGTAAAAGTTTGTGGTTTTTTTACATTTTTGCAAAGTGTGTGTGTTGCACGCAGGTGCTGGTTACATGTTTAGGTGCTACCTGTGTACAAAGTTTCATTAGTTCAATCTTCATTAATGCCAAACCCACTATGGAAACAACCTCTGATTTCAGATGGTCTTGACCAATGTACCTATTTTAAATCAATTCCCAGACAAATTAAACTGAACATAGATGTTACTGATCCATGCATGTGTCTTCACAGAACAACAAGTTTGCACTGGCTGGTGCATAAATACAGTATAAAGGAAGATGGCCACATGCTGCTTCTCCCTCCTGTATGCTGTGTCTGGAATTCGTAGGACCACTTTATGTGCTGATTCAACCCAGCCCCAGCTGAAATCATCCCCTTTTTTCAGAATTAGTTTTCTTCCAGCTGCTTTGTAGAACTGGCTTACAGAGGAATGCAAGGAGGGTGGAAGTGGACACAGGATGGTATTGCCCACTCTTACCCAAAAGATTCACAAATAGATGTACAAATCAACCAGTTTATCCAACTGCAAGAGAAAACATGGTGCCTTTCAGGCACTCCCTGTCATCCCTGTAACTAGTTGCAGGTAACAGGCCAAGGGACTAGTTTTTAGTCCCTGTGATCCAGATGGGTGACAGAAGGAAAATGATTTGGGCTGACTGTTTCTTTGCTGTGTTCCCTAATGTTCCTTCTGTTGTTTGTACTTCACAGCTCCTGCTCTGGATGTAGACTGGCAGAACAACACTACTTTTGCCTCCTGCAGCACTGACATGTGCATTCACGTATGCAGACTTAGCTGTGATCGCCCTGTTAAAACCTTTCAAGGACACACAGTAAGTTTAAGAAGTCCAAACTGTTGGTGGTTAAGTCATAGCTGCATGTAACAATGATGGCAGCTGATGTGTTTGCAGGGTGCATTCTAGCACTGGAGGTGTTATATCCCAGTGCTTTCCTAAAAGCGTATTCTTCAGGAGTGAGTCACTGCCTGTGAGAAGGGATAAACTGTTCTAAATCATCGTAGGAGGCAAAACCTGCAGCTTAAACAATGAGACTATTTATATGTAGCACGAGCTGCAGACTGAAGGCACATAAATAAATAAGGTTTTGTTTTCCACTGGTGTATTTTCCTTAGTAAATGAGAACTATGAATAATGAGAGAGCAGTTTACCTCCAGTCGTTGTTCAGTTTTAGAATCTATTACATCTAATATCTGTTTAAGCTGTATTTTGTGCCTCTTTTCTTTAGTATTTAATGGCTGTCAAAGGCTATTTTTTCCTTCTTTCATTCATGCGAAAACTGCTATCAGATACTGACCTGCAATCTAAATACTAATGTCCAGACCTTGCTGTCTCCCCACAGAGGAAAAATTGTGCATCCTGAGACCTTTAGCTTGTCTGTGGTTAAAATAATAATGCACTGATATTTTGTGACAGGTTGTATGTTCCTACCAACAGAATGATGGTTTTTATGATTATATGAAACGCAGCATTTTGCACATGGACCAAAATTTGACTTCAAATATCTGTACAGTTCCTTTTAATGATAATTGAAACAAGTAAAGTGGATCAAATAAAATTAACATATCTTCCAGGATTGCTTTCAGTGAGCCAATTTATGCTTTTTAAAAAACAGTATTTTCCCTCTTTGTGGAATGTTTCTTTCCCAGTGTTACTACATATACGTGACCCTGAAAAAAAAGCAAAGAAAACTTCCTGATTACCAAGGGGACACATTAGGCTTACTTAATTACGAAGTGCTAGAAAAATTGATCTGGAAAGAGTCATAAAATATTCAGTATTCCCTGCTGGATTTCATTTACACATACAGCTCTTTTTATAGAGACCTGTATTGTTGTATTGCTGCAATACTAAGAATAATCAACTCAGTAAAACTTTATGCCCCCCCCAATTTTTTTATTATAGATTTGTATCTCTGAGATCTACAGAATATTAACCTAAGACATACCTCAGTTTAAAAATAGGTTAATACTGTCATCAATCTCTCTTGAGGGTTTGAGGGTTTATTTAAATCATAGCATTTGAGAAGCATGAAAGACTTCGTACTAGAACACATATGAGAAGACTGTTTGTATGTATTGTCCACAAACACAAAGCGGTTACAATTCCTAGATGATGTTTAAATAGCATGTTATGGAAGCAGCACTTCTTTGTTCACTCCCAGAGCGATGGGGGCTGTAGTTTGCGGTTTAACTTGCTGTAGACATAAACCACGAGTGCCCTCTGCTGGGTGCCCAGTACCATGCAGGTAACCTGAATATTCACTTAATAAAATCGCTCTTTATTTCAGAACGAGGTTAATGCTATCAAGTGGGACCCATCTGGCATGCTACTAGCATCTTGCTCCGATGATATGACATTAAAGGTAATATAATTTCCATTCCTGATGTTGAAAAAGTAAAGAAAAAGTTATTTCTATTTTTTACCTTTTCTGGAATGATATACTGTATGATTTAAAACTCTTTGTGAACAATAATTTTACTTTATCCTGTATTTCTTAAAGCCAATGTAAAAGATTAAACATAGAGAAGCAGTCACTGGGAAAACTGAAATATCCTATCCAGATAAGTGTCAAGTGACTGATATGTCACTGTCACAGAATATTCACAGCTTAAATATACACATAGATATAGATATATACATACATATCTATGAATATATATAGATATATACAGCTACTTGCCTGGCAGCAGAAGCTCACTCCCTATACCAAAAAGCAGTCTGTTGGTTAATCTTTGAGAAGAATATAAAAATAAAAATAAACACTTTTCCCTTTAGAGTCTTTTTGTCTGAAAGTAATTTCTTTGGAGCCATCTGATTATTATTATTATTTTTTTTTTTTTTGTAAAGCCTTGGACTAATCAGTGGGGCATACATATTCAGAGCCCAGCAAAAAATCTGAAGTGCTCTCTGAAGACGCCTATCCTTATCCATTACCTGTACAGGAAGCCTAAGGCAGCTACACTGCTGATTTACGTGCCTCTGTTAGGTGCCTGAAGGTAGAGGGATCCATCTGGCTGGGAGATAGCACAGGCTGCTCTACCAGCACAACTGGGCCATTGCACTGTGCCAGCAAAGTATTGCTAATGCAGGGAGAGTCTGGGCTTGCCAAAATGCTTTTCACTCTAGAGCTCTAAAGCCCAAACTCCTCTCGGTCTCGTTCCCTCCCCAGCTGCATTAGATGAAGTCTGTGTATAGGAATAGCTGTATATCGTAGCAGCAAAGCCCTTTGGTTGGACTTCAGAGCTAGGCCACCACTGCTGTTGATGTATGCTGTTCCCTCTGAGCAAAGCAAACATCCCAGGCAAGATACAGTTCTGCAAATACAGTTCTGTAATACAGATTTCTCATAGCATGGTTGTGTTAATTAAGGCTCATATCTCTTTCCACTGCTGATTGGAACAGGTAAAGCAAGAGGCATTTCTAGTACACACACAGCTTGTGTGTAAGAGTGGAAACAGAACAGCAAAACTTGCAAATGTAGATAAGAGCTAGGTCAACATTGCAGTTAGGAATGTTTTCTCTTAATATGTAGCCACGTGGTACGTTCTGCTCCATTCTCTGCCTTTGCCACATACTCTCTGGGATCTTAATCCCTCCAGTTTCTAGATACGTTATTCCAGACTATTCAGAGAACTGGAAATTTACAGACAGTAGGACTAGGGATACACAAGGAGAGCACCTCGTTTGTTATTCTACCACAAAGCAGTCTTGTAGTGACCGATAACATCCTGCTAAAACATTCTGACCCAGGGGTAGCACATATTTTGGTGCCCATTTCCACACAGGATGTGTTTCAAAAAACACTGTGACTTGGTACCAGTTCAAATTTCTGGCCACTGAATTTGGCACCAGAGTTAATGGTTTGCTGTCACTGGCCTAGCTGAAGGCCTCTGTCACCTTGCAGTAATGGACACTGCAAGTCTTCAGACTATTCTTCTTCCGTTTCCTCTGTAAATTAGTCTTCTCTGGCTTCTTTATTTTCTCTTTTTTGGAGTATTTGATACTTTTCTACAACTTCTTGGAACATACTGCCTGTTAGCCATAGAATATGCTTAAGCTTCCTGTAACATTTCCAAAAGCGGACGGGTATGCTGCCGAAAATTCAGCATTAGAGCACATCATTTCCCTCATAGTGCAGATTTATAACAAGTGAGTTAAATTTTTCCTACATTCTCAGTATCTTTCTGAAACTGCCTGACCAATTTTGAGTTATTTGGCCTGCTGTGAATTCACTTATTCTTGTTTCCTCAGTTTTCTAAGATTTACTAAATTACCTGTCTTCTTTATTGGGCATATTCTTTGTCTCATACCATTTTGCAAAGTATTTGGCCATGTAATACTGCATACGTAGCTGATCTTGTTCCATCATCCAAGCTGTTAAAAAAACACCAGGAAAACAGAGTTCGGGAGGAATAGGAAAATCTGCCCTGGCTGCTGACTGACATAAGAGAAAATTGTTAGGTTCTAAGCAGTTACAAACCGCTTTATTCTCATTCTTTAAGGTGAATGCTATTGTAATCGGTGACTTAAATTGCAAGTTAAGCCTCTCTAAATAGAAAACCTTCAGCTTCTGTATGAAAATACCAGTATAGGCTATGGACAGTACAGTGGCTATTCAGTTCTGATCTATTGAATAAGTACTATTCCATGCGTAGCACTTGCCCCAAATGGGGTTATTCTAATATGTGCATTGTA
The DNA here is from genome assembly GCF_964211825.1 of Aythya ferina. Taxonomy (NCBI): domain Eukaryota; kingdom Metazoa; phylum Chordata; class Aves; order Anseriformes; family Anatidae; genus Aythya; species Aythya ferina. Next base: position 76,510,064 of record NC_140296.1, read on the forward strand.
GGTGCCAAGCTGCTGTATTAATAAATTCAGATTAGGTTATGTTTATGTGTATACGTGTGTTTCAAGATATTACATTTAAAAACGGCAAGAAAAACATGGAGTGAACTGAAATAGTTCAGCTGAGATTAACACTGCCATTTTTCCCCCTTCATAATTACCCTGACTTAGATTTGGAGTATGAAGCAAGATACCTGTGTACATGACCTTCAGGCTCACAGCAAAGAGATTTATACTATCAAATGGAGTCCTACAGGACCAGGCACCAGCAACCCAAACTCCAACATCATGTTAGCAAGGTAAAAATAAATCTTACCCTGTTTCTTACCTAAAAGAGTTGTCTTTTTGATGTGTAACTCCACCATTGCCTTGCTGTCAGTCTTCCTGTCTACAATTCTAGTAAGCCATCTGCTGATAACATTAAAAATATTTGTAAATCAGGGAGGTTACAAAGGGAGAAAAATCATATTTGAAAAAGATGAAAAAGGGGAGAATTGAGTCATATGATACTTAATTTTTTAGCTGTCTTAATAAAAAAGATTGTAAATGTAGCATCATACCTTCACATCCAGCATCCAGTTGTTATGAATGACTGTGTTTAGTGAGACAGATGGCAGCCCACTAAGCCAGTTGGAATGTGTTCCAACAAGGGTCATGCAAATCACCTGAGCAGATACTGACAATTTTTACAGTCTTGTTAACTAATCGAGAAATGCGTGGATAATCTTTAAAATTCCCCTTTAAAATCTGTTCATAACTCTTTAAGTTTAGGAAATATGTTTACTCATAGAATGCCAATTGATGGTAGTACCATGGGTTTATGAATTAAGAATTGTGTTGATTTTTATGTATTTTACTTCTCAGTCTGAGAGTAGACAGGGAAGAACTTGGATTTCTTGGAGTTGTTCTTCTAATATCATTTTTAATACCAATTATTTCCCTAGCTTTTCTCTAAACCCACAGTTGGGGATTTAAATAGATTGTTGGGAAAAAAAAAATGCACTGAAACAAAATGAAAAGAACCACAGTTCTAGAAAATTGTGGAATGATAATTTATTAAATAGTAAAGTCATTAAGGACTGAAATTTCTGTAGAACAGTTTATCCTATTAATGACAATATGTCTTTTACCCTCCTGAATAATAGCAGACAGAATCTCAGAAAGAGGAGTGTGACCCTCTTTGGGCTTGTGATCTGATCCCCTGTACAATAAATACCCTCTTTACATGTTAACCCTAGTTAAAGGGTTCACATGTAAGAATTCAGTTCTGTAGATAACAGTTCTTGTCGTTCAGAACGGAAAGTCTACAGTGTTCTGCTTTTCTGCTTGAAACATTTTCTGCTTAGCCAAAAAAATCTTGTGGTATTCTCTTCAAATGTTTACAGCATCGAACTGCAAATGGATTAACACACAAATTAAAACATGTCTTGTGTTCAATGCATCTTGCAGTGCTTCATTTGATTCCACTGTTCGGCTGTGGGACGTTGACCGAGGAGTCTGCATCCATACGCTAACAAAACATCAAGAGCCTGTCTACAGTGTAGCTTTTAGTCCCGATGGAAAATATCTAGCCAGTGGGTCCTTTGACAAATGTGTCCATATATGGAATACTCAGGTACTGTTTTGAGTCACACAAAGCACATCTGTTTTAGCTGACACATTAATAGCAAAATCCCAAATGGAAAATACATGTACCTCGGCAGTGCGTGACCTGCTAGCCTGGGTGAACCTGATTGTACTGACCGATAACAATTGCAGCACAGCTGAGTCACTCAGGTGGAGTGAGGTGACTGCGTAGAACATTCTGCTAAAGCTTCTTTGTATGCCAAAGCAATAGCATACATGAAAATAACCACATCACGCCGTGCTGCCAGTTTTGTGGAGCAAAGATCAGGGTTGGTTTGTACGAATATGTGGTTCTTACATTTAGTGACAAGCTGAGTTCAGATGCGAGTCTGATGCACCTGGCTTATTCCTTGTGGCAGTGAGGTAAAGGATATACAGCCCGGGCACTGGGGATACTCTGGAGGAGAGTGGGGCAGTTGGTGTTTTTTCTTCCTAGTCCCAGGAAGTTCTTACGTAGTAGGTGGTAAGCACTGGGAGCAAGCTAAAAGAACTGAGCTCTGCTTTCCTACACACAGTTGTTTTCTCCTGAAAGTGCTCTGTACGTGATCTGCATGTACTTAGAAACTGGAAGCTCTCCTGTTAGGTTGATCTTATGCATGGAGATGGAGATGGAGATGGAGATTGCATGAAGAACTTAGGGAAGCCCCAGTCTCTCTCACAGTGTTGCCAGAACTGCCTTATGCTTTCACAGACTTAATTTAGGATATCAATGCCTAACAGCTGGATTAAGCAATAAACTTTAGAGAACACCTCAGCTTAACTCCCACAGCTAACACTCTCAGCTTTACTGCTACAGAGTTGACAAAAATAGGTGTTTCTGAGAGCCATATTGTAAACTGCTTTCTGGAGAAGCTTGTTTCTCTCCAGTATCAAAGACCAGTTTCCTAACTTGAGCATCTTACCAAGGTGACTGTAGTTAGGTAGTGAGGTGATATGAGTAGCTCACACATGCCACCACTGTCATTTCTTTGATATAGTGCCACACTACAGAGAAAAAGGGGAACTTCCATGCTGAATGTTTGCACGCTGTTTTGCTTTGTAGAGTGGAACTCTAGTACATAGCTACCGAGGCACCGGAGGCATCTTTGAAGTCTGCTGGAATGCTAGAGGAGACAAAGTGGGAGCAAGCGCATCAGATGGATCGGTAAGAAGCTTTACATGCTGTAAATGTTGGGCGAAGGTTTCTCTTTTGGAGAGTGTCCAAAAAAAAGCAGATACCACATTGCCTTCTCTGGATAGTGCTCAAGGTGTAGACAGCTCAATAAAGAAATGAGTAGTTCATAGGAGTATATTAAAAATGCTCCTGCTTTGAAAGGCTTTGAATACTGGGAGGTGGTACTTTTATTGGAAATGAAGAGTGCCTCTGGAATTGGTGAATATTGCTGAAGATGGGAATAAATTTAAATACATATTTGATAAGAACAACAATAGTGTTGTTTCTGTCGTTACTTTTCTCATCTGTCTGTTCGTACTGAAGATCACACCAGGCAACTTTCAAATACACAGTTGTCTTGGGGCTTTCTAGTCCTACCCCACAGAAGAAGTACACCCTTGAACAGTACCTGAAAGAAGAAGTTTGCAGCATGATGTCCAAAGATTTCATGCTGTGGTAAAAGAGAATTTTTGCTGTAAAGACACCGATTATTACCTACTATTTTTCCTGTTAGTTATTTGATAAACATTTCAGTTATAGTATCATGTGCTTGTGAAGGACACACGTTATAAAACACTATACAGCTTTCAAAATAACTCTTCTATGTGTCTGGCTGGCATAACTCTAGAGCAATATTTTTCAGCTGTTTTTAATGAAGGGTACACCTACAACATCATCCTGTTGCTTGAGTTGTGCCATCTGAAATGGTGTCATGCCTGGCTCCCAACAGCTGCTCCAAATGGGCACGTGCCTGCCGTAGGTCCTGGGTCACACCTGCCAGGCCTGGGCATGTATTTTGGAAATACTTCAAAAACTGAAGTGTTTAGGCAACTAAATAAAGCCCATGGTCCTGTCGGGGATGCGCCACCAGAATGCTTGTTTGTAATCTAAGGAAAGCCCAGCTAGGTGCTTAATGTACATTTTTCATCTCTGATTTCTCCCATGTTGGCTTGTTCTCTTGCTTGTGTGCATGTATACAGGCACTGAGACAGGCTGATGTGGAGCTTGGGATAGCTTAGCATACAGCTGACTGTATCAGCTGGTGGACTGGGCTGTACATAAATAGGAATTCCAACTAACCTGCTGAAATGGTTCTTAATCCTGAGTCTTTTCTCTCTAGGTTTGTGTTCTAGATCTGCGGAAGTAAAAGTGAAATGTTTTAGAAGAAATTTCAAATGGACCAGCAGTGAATGTGTGGGGAGAAGCACTCTTCAAAACTATTCTTAACAGCTCCAGAACTGTACGAACTTGAACAAAGTTAGAGTGTACTGTGAAACCAACTCTCCCTGGCCACAGGTGTCTAGTATTTTGTCCGTAACCTTCATCAAGGAGTAAAAACACAGTCACTTCAGAGGGGGAGGGAATGGTTTCCACCTGGAACATTCAGCCTTGGAAGCATGAAGCCACCAGCTAGGCATTGCACTGTTTGGTTTGCGTCTGAGAACTTGCTCTGATGGCTGGGAAAAAAAAGCTGTGCCAAAAAAAAATTAATAAAAAAAAGAAAAATGCTGTGATAAACCAAAAGGGAAAAAAAATCCTCCTCCATGCGGTGTCGTATTTTTTCCTTCCAATTTGGACACTACAGTTGCTCTCCCAAAGGACGTTCAAAGACCAGTTTGTACTGATGAAATGCTCAACTTTGTAATCACAACACTTTCTATTTTCTAGACTACTTTTTTTGTTCAGTGTTTTTTCTATCAGCTGGAATATTACAGCCTGGAGGATCCCAGGCTTAGGATGAAACTTTTGTTTTCCTTTTATTTCTCCCTTCCACTCCCGACTTCTCCTTCCTTTTTTTCTCCTCTTTCTTCTTGCCCTTTTTTTTTCTTTTTTTCCCTGTATGCCCATAGTAGATGCAGCCAGGTGGACATGACAATGAAAATTTTTGACAGACTGCTTCTCCTCTCCTCTCTTTCTTTTCCTTTCTTTCTCTCCGTTTAAAAGAAAAAAAAATCCTCCATGCTTCAGATCTTAGCGTCTCAAGGGCACTTTCAGCAAATTGTGTAATAAGTGCTTTATATAAGAATGCAGTGCTGGGGAAGATTTTTACAGGAGAAAGATGACTTTTAACAGAAAGAACCCAGTGTATTTTTGGAAAAAAAATATTTTTTATGTTAAACACAGTTTTAAAAGCCGAAAATGGCCACCAAATGTAGACCAGTTGTGTAATTCAAGCAGAAAGAATGACACAGAGTCCAAGGAGCATGAAAGATGCAGTATCCTTTTCCTCTTCTCTCTCAGAAAGTGCTGTAGGACAAAACGCTATTTGATACAATAAATGCCCGTCATTTACTGAGACCTCTTCCAGCAGCCAGACGTTTGTATGGTCTCATTCCATTTCTGTGGCTGTTTGATGCTGTACACTTACTAAAAGGAATCCGTAAGTTTGAGACCATAAATATAGCATTCATTTTCTCGAGTGCATATTTGTGTTTATCCTTGGTGACCAGGGGAACACAATTGTGCATCTTCTTCCCTCCGGAGACAGTTCAGGTTTCACGCAGAAGATGCGTTTGGCAGGCAGTGCTGTCCTCCTCTACTCACCCACGCAGCTGTCTCTGTTCCAGTAAGCCCGTGGGGTTTCACCAGTGACTTGATGGGACCAGTCGGACCAAACGTGCTGGCTGTGCCTGTCGCTGTTACGCGTGGACTCGTGCCAAGCTCCCAGCCAGCTCTGGTCAGCACACACCTACAGCTGGGCTCTGCTATCGCGGCTGGCGGTACGTCGTGCTGCTGTCAGCCTCAGCCCTGCCTGCTCCCCGCCTGGCGAGGAAAGCTCTGGGCCTGCCTCTGGAGGTAGGCTTGGCTTCGAGCATGTCCTCAGTGGGGTGCTCAGAAGACATCGCAGAGCTCTCCACTAGGCGAGGACGTGATTTATAACCTATTTCTCAACACATAAACCACTGTGAACTTACAGTGGGTGAAACGATCGGAATGACAACAAAGACTTCCAAAGCACCGCCTGTCGGCTGGGACGCGATTTCCTTGCTGCGAGCTCGACATCTGCAGTGACGCCTGCCGAAGATTTCTGTACTGCAAGAGCAAACGATGGATCCAGAGAAGCCACAGGAAAGCCAAAGGCAGAGTTAACTGAAGTTGGTGGAAACTCCAAGGCAGCCTCGGGGTGGTGGTGGCCATTATTTAGACAAATCCTCAGACTGGTGTCTCCTCTAGCCTGCAGGCCAGGATTTGTAGGATGGAGAAAAGGAAGCAAGAGAGCCCCCTTGGAATCACAGCACATTCCCACCCAGTCGCCACTTCTCTCACAGAATCTTCCCTTTGATCTGACCACAGCTGCCGAAGTGGTGATTTGATCTGAGGAAGAGCAAAACCAGAGCCCCAGTGCAGAACTGGTGGTGCGAGACCCGCCAAGCATCACGGCATCAGGGAAGTTGTATGTCCATTTTTTCTCCTGTGTTTTCCTCGCTTTACACTTCATATCTTTACAGCTTCTTAGTCCTTTCAGTGGAACTTGCCACTGCCAGCTTCAGCTGCTTTTCCTAGAGACACACATTGGGGAAGGAGAAAATAATGAAAATAAGTAACAGCTAACAGGGTTACCTGGTCCTGAGGGGAAAACGGTCACACAGGATTCTGGTTCTTAGTTACAGTTAGGCTTGTTTGTGATTTATATCAAAGAATTGGACACTGGAAGGTACCAGGGATTATTTTTGGTGTTAAATGTGTCTATGTGTTGTTTTCAGCCTTCTGCTCCAAGAGCGTGGCTGTAGATGACCACGGCACACTTTTGCACTGGTTTGTAACAACGAGCACACCTGCTAATTTAAAGTCACTACTTATAAAAGGAGTACTCACTAGGAGAGAGGCTTGAATCTGAATACAAAGGCTTAACATGGCTTTCTGAAGCGCAGCTGGGTTGACGATTTGAGTAGAGTCATTGCACATCCGTGACTGGCTTCCTAAGCTGCCTCTGAGTGGCGTTCCTGAGAGCAACTCACAGAAGCTCCCGGCCTGCAGGCAGTGGGGGTGGCATGGACGGGGCCCGGGGCTGGGCTCTGCCTTGTGCTGCGCCTGAAGAGGCCAGGCCTCGGGGATCAAGGAGATCCGAGCCCAGCTGCAGCTCGGCTCTGCCCCACGGCCGCCTCCGTGCACGGCCCCTGCTGTGTCTCGTGCCACGAGCAGCTGCTGCAGGTAACACAAGGGGGGTCAGCACGCGTGCTTCTTCTTTCTTTGTCCTTCTCCCACGCTGTCGGTGAGAGCATCGTCTTTCCCCTGCCAGTCCGCGTGGAGGTAAGAAGCCAAGAGCAGCCAGGTTTCAAGATCAGTCGATTTGCAAAACCTGGGCGTGAGGGAGGCTGCCCTCCTGGGAGGTCTCTGGGCGGACCGTCAGATAGGAAAGCAGCATACGGGAGAAACTAACAAAATTCTCCTCTCATCCCGTCCACAAGACCCTAAAGATCAGGAAAACCATCAAAGATGTAGTAGTAGACAGTCTTCAGGCGCAATGAGGGCAGCTATTGAGATTAAGGAAGCCTGAAGACGTTGTGAAGTCTAATCCTAGCCTAGTGGGCTGCTTTCTTTGGGACGTGCGCAGTGGGGAGAGCAAAGCTTCGCCAGGCTTCAGGTGGAGCTCGAAACCTGGAGCTGCCCTCGGGGAGCTCTCGCTTTCCTCCTGGCTGCAGCGGCACCTCCAGGCCAACACCGCCCCCGGACAGAGCGGCGAGAGGCAGCAGGCGGGTGGGCTTCAGCAGGGCTTCACCCAGCGCTTTTTGATCATTTTGTTCATGGCTCTTTATAATGGAAGAGAAACTGAAAAACAAAACAATGAAGTGACCGAACAGGATTGTGAAACATCAAGAGGCTTACTGGATTTTTGTCGTTGCTGGCTGCCTGGAACTGGCCTTGAAGTGAAAAAAAAAAAAAAGTTTCTGAAAAACCACTCAACTCTGTGGGCTAGAAGGATACTGGATCTTTTATGTAGCAAACACTGGGTCCCTTATGGGGCACTAACGGGCCTGACTTACAGGGTTATACACACATTAACCCCATGCTACATCTTAGAAATTTCCTTTTAATTTGTTAAAAAAAAGAGAAAAATAGCTAATTTTAGAGCCAAGTGAAGTGCACTTTGTCAAATGTAAGGGTCTGCTTTGTTTTTGGGTTTCTTTTTTCTTTTTCCCTTTTTAATTTTTCCTCCTTTTTTCCTCCCTTTGCCTTTTCAAAAGATGTGGTTCTTTGTCAATTGCAGAAATGTTCTTTCAGCCACTCACTGAAATTCTGAATTCTGGCTTCTGCAGTTTTTATTGTCTGTGTCAGACTTGCAGCCAGACTTGGTTCTCATTTCAGCATTTCCCAGGTTCTGTTGAAACAACATCAACCCTTATTTTGTTTCTCCCCCACCCACACTTTCTTCAAATTCACCTTGTGTATTGTAGCTCATTTGTTTTAAGGAGAGAATCAACAGATCATATTCAGTGTCTTGAATAAATTGCTATATTTTGATATTAGAGAATTCTGTGCGTGTTGTTCCTTATTCTTTCTGCTGGTTTGCATCCTGTGTTTAAGAGCTGGGGTCGGGTGAGTAAATGATAACATGGTCATTGTTCCAATTTCATTTTACCCCAATTACGCATTTTTGGAAGTCATTTCTTCTAAAAGGAGCAAAAAAAAAAGTGCAGTACAAGGCATTGAGCAGCGTAACTGGTAAGGAACTGATCTAAGTAAGACTGAATTATGGTACTTGGAAGAAAAGTTTCCTCACAAGGAAATTTCTCCAGATAAAATAAATGGGACTCATGGTGGAGCTAAACGAATTGTTAATCTTTTCTTCGCTCTGTCAAGGCTTTAAATTCAACCTTGCTTGGGCAGCTGGAGGTTCTTGAAGGACTCCGGCATACTCCAGCTCATGCAGTGGGGCTTCGGTCCCTCTGCTCAGCCATAATCAGAGGAGTCTCGAAGAGGGTCCCCTTGTCCTCCGACAGGCACCAGCCCCAGGACTGCGGGATTCCTGCAGCCTGTCCCTCCGACAGCGCTGTCTGCCCGGGGCTCACAGCGCCAATGGCTCACGGACACGGTGGGGTTTCTTAGCTTCAACAGGACGAGTGTTGCGTGACTTTTATTCCACAGAAATGGGACCCACAGTACATGTGGATTTTTTGCTTTGTTACCGTGTACCATGCTGACCATTTGCCTAAGCTAAGGCTTAAAGATTGTCAAGAGTCAGCATGCTCTAATGCTCAGATCAAACAGTCTTATGTGTCACATCATCTAATATTTGGGTATTTAAGGACCTAAAGCCTTAAGTTAGAATTGATATGCAGTATTTGTGAAGAGTCAAGTGTTAGGAAAAACAGTATGCTGCTGATCCTAAGAGAATGGTTTTGGTTGGAAGGGACCTTAAAGACCTCCCAGTTCCAACCCTGTGCCATGGGCAGGGACACCTCCCACCAGACCAGGTTGCCCAAAGCCTTATCCAGCCTGGCCTCGAACACCTCCAGGGATGGGGCATCCACAGCTTCTCTGGGCAGCCTGTGCCAGGGCCTCACTGCCCTCTGAGTGAAGAATTTCCTCCTTGTATCTAAGTCTAACATGTTATAGTTTAAAGCCATTACCCTTTGTCCTATCCCTATACCCCCTGACACGGAGTCCCTTTCCAGCTTTCCTGCAGGCCCCCCTTAGGTTCAGGAAGGCTGCTAAAAGGTCTCCCCGGAGCCTTCTCTTCTCTAGTCACGATCATCATGTTACCACGTTACCAAATATTCAAAAAAGAGAAAATAATGCTGTTTTTGTCTCAGTTCATGCCCTGAGATTTGTACAGCATTAATATACAATTAATTCCCTGTAACTGTCTGAGTTGAATGCAATAGGGCAAATAAGTTCAGCTCTCATGCAACCACAAACCACCTGCACTCTTCATAAGTTTCTCAAAGAGCAAGAGAGCTACGGAGAAGAGTGAGCCACTGCGGGTCTAAAGCTTTAACACACAGCGCTGCATAAAAGCTGTCACTTCACCTGCTTCTTAATAAATGCTATGTTATAGTCCTACTTTTAGTCACATCATTTCCAGGCGTGTTTCAAGAAAATGCACTGCTGTCAAAGTAAAACTAAAACTAAAGCTGTTTTTCCTTTCTTTATCCTACAAATATTTACTTAGCCTGTAAACTGTTTGGCAAGTAACACTGGAAGCATTGAGCAGTCCTAAGCACCTGCTTCTCGCTCTTGTCAGGGAGCAACACAATAAAAAGGTATTTATTAAGCCTGTTCAGGGAAGGTGTAATACCACAGCACGGCACTCGAAACCACTTATTTCCCTGCCATCTTTCTGTATCATTTCCCATAAAGGGAAAGATCAATGTCATCCATTAAAAGCCCACACAAATTCATATCTAAGCTCCATGCCCTGGAAAGCAATTTTTAAAGCACTGAAGTCTCTCCAGTGAAGAAATGACTCACGTGGCAAGAAATGTATCATCCTTGCGGACTCTTTCCAACAGGAAGGAAGATCTTTGCTTCCTTAGAGATAGTTTTTTTCTACTTCCTTTTGAATGTATCCACAAAACTGAAAGAATACAGAACCTAATAACTGCAGGAAAACAGCTACAGCCTCTTTTCCTGCTGCAACGTCCAACTTCTACCTTCAAAGAAGCAGCCCTGACTTCACTGTGTGAATCACTGGTATCTATTGCAATACAATAGGTCAAGGAAAGATTCTGCTCATCTCTTTCCAAATCCTTTCCATTACAAACCAGGACAAAATTGGCATCCCAGTCCTTCATGGGAGTGATTCATCACAGTAAGAAATGTGCAACAAGAAAGGCTTCAAGCTGAGCACTGATGTCCTGCACTTCAAAAACTCATGCTTACTTTTCCGGGCCTCTAAAAGTCAGTGGCGTCAGGAGAGAACTGCACCCCTACACACCGTTGCAGTTGCTGAAAATCTCTCAGCAGTTTCTCAGCAGAGGTAAAGGCAGAAAGGTCGAACCCTTAGAAGGGTTTCTGAGACTTCCTGCAATCCCTGCAGCTGCAGTGTCCTGCCGGAGGGACTGACAGAGGTGTCGAGTGCAGAGAACACCTCCAGTTACTTACGACCCTTAAAGTGGTGGGATCTCAGGCTCCTGAGAATAAGAGCAATCTGATGGAAAAAGTCTGTAGAGTGCTGCCACTACCACTCTTTTAAGTCCTGGACAACGGCTGCTTGTCAGCTTCTTTCCCAGAGGCTGGTCTGGGGAGAAGCTTGAGCAGTTGCAGTCCAGTAACACGGCCGTGTCTGATCGTCCGCCCAGTCACCCTCCTCCATGGAGGAGGACACGAGCAGACAGCCCGAGGCTCGGTCAGCCCACACCCACACAGACACCCACTGTGTTTTATAGCCACATTAAAGGTCTGAGCCTCATGACTTGGTCAGGGAATACAGATCAAAGCAATTAATAATCAAACCTTCCTAATCCACCAGCTTTTCAAATGGCAATCCTACTTGGGCCTGTTTCAGCACAGAGATATTTCCAGGTTAGGGTAAGATCTATGGAAATCTTCTCACAGACAGGAAAGATCAGCCTGTGACACAGAAAATCCAAGATCTCATAAAGAAAAATTTTTAAATTGTCCTGGTACAAATAAAAGGACTCTGTGCTTGCAAAATTTCTACAGATTCAGATGTATTTTTCCAAGAAAATGGAAGTGTTTGTATGGGAATAGCCACCATTTCTCATCTCTGCAGAAGGTCCAAGAGCCCTCCTGAGGCTAGTGAAGCTTAACAACATACATCACTGAAGACCCCTTACCAATAAAAGCTGTACTTATCAAAACAAAACAGCAACTTGCTGCCTGCTTTTTCTTTCCATAGCACTAATGAAGTGAGAAGAAATGATCACAGCTCAGGTGGGGAGAGAGGAGCCAGCTTATGTGCAGCCTCAAGTAGTGGAGAGCTTGTCCCACAGCTTTCCCAGGAGACAGCATGTATTTACATAACATTTACTTTAAAGAACAAAACAAAACAAAACAAAACAAAACAAAACAAAACAAAAAACACCCAGATCTATTTCTAGAGCCAAATCCATTCCAGTAGGAACAGAATTCACAGCAGCATCTCCAGCAGAACAGAAAAAAAAAAAAATAAATCATCTCATTGTCTCATTACATACCACCACTGCACCACTCCTTTCCACTCTCTGAACCACAAAAGGCTTGAGGCTCGTTGCTCCTGAGCGTGGCCTTCAGTGGAAAGATGAGCTGACCAGTTCCCAAACTAAAATTAAATTTAAAATTAAATTTAAAATTAAAACATTTTAACATTTTAAAATAATTTGACTGTATTTGTTAACACTGTCGGTCTCCTTGCTATGCCCTTTTATGCCTTGGGCTTGGGAAGATATTATTGTACAGAAAGAACAGTTTGCCTGGATTCTTTTCTAAGATGGACTTCTCCTTTGGACTTGCTTCGCCTGACCAAATTTCCTACAGTAGCCTTTTGAAGGTCCAACTAAGAATTACTGCCTGGGCTGGCTGAAACCACCACAGACACAAAAATGAACAACAACAACAACAACAACAACAAAAAAAAAAAAAAAAAAACAGTTGTCATTGGATAACGGCCCTGAAAAAATGCAGAGGAGACAAAGCAATGTCAATTTAATGAGAAAACGTTGCTGGATTTTTTATGGAGTTTTTGAAGGGTATTTGGGGGAGTGTTAGAAAAATGCATTTTAATGAAAATTTAAGTTATGGTAAACAGAAACTTTGCTTACCATTTCACTAGTGCCTTCTGCTTGTTCTTTTTTTTTTTTCAGTAAAAGTTGTTAATATTTGGGCAAGAACCTCAAAAAAGTTCTACCAACAAATGTAACTTGTAGTTCAGCCAACATCAGAAATTACGATGTTCTAGTGCTAAAAATCAAGGAGTATTTAGGCATGTGTGTATGTGTGTGTGAGAGAGTGTTGCAGAAATATGTGTTGTTTGTGTAGCGTGCCTGAATATTTCTCATTTTCTTTCGCAAGTCTCTACAGGACCAGGACAACGGGCAATCCCACAATTTTAGAGGTATGACTGGCATCTCACCTGGAATAAAATGAATGCAGTAAATGTGTATCTATTTTGTGATATCCTAGTAAAATAAGCTAAAGCAATGTATAGCATTTTTGTCACCCAGTATTGCAACAAGATGCACAAAATCAAAAATAGCTCCTTTTCTTTAGCTAAAATACCAGAACAACAGTAAATTAGGGAGCATACTGAAACCTAACTCTGATGACACTACTACACTGAAGCAGCACTTTGAATGAAACCCTTTTGCTCCACCATGAATAAATATTCTTTTACCTGTGCCTCGTTGCATTTAGGTAGTGTTATATGGCTGTGAAATATCCTTGTGGTTAGGCTGGATCAAGGTCACAGGTGAACAGGAGTGCAGGGGCCACGAGCCTATGCGTATATACTGTACTTTTTCAGACAGTCAGGGTCACGCCTAGATCATCCTGGGTTACTTACAGCTCAGGTATTTCTGGTCTCCTTGCAATATAAGGGTTGTCTATTTGCTTACATCATGAAGACTGAAGTCTATATTTAGTATAGTTGATTCTGGAAGAAGAAGCTACATAACAGCTTCACATAGCAAGGAGGTCAGACAGGCTGTGTGTGGGAGAAAATGAAATATTTTGCAATTTCAAATTTTTTTCCCCATTCTGTACCAATAAAACTAATACTTCTCATTGGTATCATAATAAATAAATAAATAAATAAATAAATAAATAAATAAATAAATCAGGTTTTACAGGCACACAGCCAACAGCCTTACTTTCAGGCAGCACTCGGGATGTCTCCTGCAGCCCAGGCAGAAGCCCTAAGCATAGGGCCCCCTCTGTGCCGGGTGGCCAAGCACTCCCCAGGCTTCCTCCATAAAAAACAACGGTGCCCAACTGGAGTAAAGGGTCTACTACCAACAGCCTGTAAGGTCAGCATTGCTTTTTCCTCCCTCCTTTTAGCCCAGTGAAGATTTAATTCTGAGTGCAACAGAGGCACACCAAGAGGGAGAGGAACTGGCTTGGCGGCAGGAACAGCAGTTCTGTTCGTGCATCCTGGCCCTGCTGGAAGATAAGTGCCTCTAGAACAGGGAAGCAATTCTCACATCCTTGTGGCTGTCTTTGTCTTCACCCACTCATGCCTTTCACAGTTTTCCAGTTACTCAACATCAGCCTCTTACCATTTAAGCGATATAGCTCACTTGAGAGGTGGACCTCAACTGTGCTAGCATCAGAACCTATCAAACAAAAGAGAAAGGGCTCTATTACATTTAAAGGTACTTATTACAGTCTCTTGTCTCTATCAAAAGGTACTTTGCCAACATAGGCATAATTTCTTTTAAAATTAAAGCATTATATGAAAGAACCTGGTGATACTAGCTCTTAGACTATAAAATCCCTGTAGAAGGCCTCCTCACTCAGCCTCTGTCCTGCTGCTCTCGGTGTGACTGCGTTCACAGGGGCACCGACAGCCTTGCACACCCAGTGAGCAGAACAGGGGTGTTGATGGGGTCGTGCAGCAGGGCTGTGGGAATGTCCTCGCTCACTGGCATGCTGTGTCTGGTGCCTCGAGCAAGCGGCTTTGAGGAGGAGGCCGCGCCGGCCGTCACATGGAGGCGCATGACTGGGGCAGGCTAGGAGAGAGCTCTTTCATTGCCTCATTGTGGTATATCCTCAAGTGCTTTAGCCTAAGGAGAGAGATGTGGGATTGTGTTTCTTTTCCTTTTTCTTTTTTTTTTTTTTTTTTTCCTCAAGGAAATTCACTTGGGACCTTCTGTTGCGGCAAAACCCAAGCAGATCCTCTGAGGTGACAGGACACTGCAAGGACAGCCCAACCAACACAGCTGGTTCCTCGTGTTGCACGAAAACACACACTTCACTGTTATAAATCCATGTGTCTAAAAACTAGCTTTCTTAGTAAGCACTTAAGAAAAGACCTCGTTTGGTCTTACCCGTTGCTAAGGTTTTTGAGGAGGGTCTCAGATGCATGACTGGGCATGCACCTCTCAGGAGCAGCAGGAGCTGTGCCACATAAAAGTGCTCAGTGGTTCACGGCAGGCAGAGGAAAGCTGGTAAAAAGCCAGATTAGGGCAAGGCTTGGCCAGCCAAGGTTGTCTGTATTTACAGACACACCGCAATCCTGCTCTCCTGACAGAGGGAACCCATTTCAAGCTACCACGACTCTTTCCCTGCCCTTAGGCCCCGGTGTCCTCACCACAGAAGCAATAGCAGATAGCAGCGGCAGCCTGAACCTCATCCCAACAGGGTGGCAGAGCACAAGGGTGACTGCTGCTCAGTGTGGGTCACCACAGCAGGCAGAGCCACAGGCCGTGTGAGCCACTGCCATGCCAGCCTCCCCAGGCCACGGCCCTGATCTTGAAAAGATACAGATTTCCCCTGTGGAGAAGCCTGAGAGTTTAAAAGGCTTCCTGGCACTCCAAAACATGGCCAGCCCCAGCATCCAAGAGATGAAGGAGCAGCAGAAACCCTTCATATCACTGGATGGTTTCCACCACATGCTTGTGTTCTCTCCCCTGCCACCAGGGCTGGGAATGCAGCACTGAGGCTGGTGAACCCTGGCAAAGTAACAAGGCCTGATGAGAAGCGTGTGGTAGGACCCCCACTTCTGCTACAGGGAAAAGCAGTGTCCTGAAAGCTCTCTCAGGTTTATCTTAGCTGCAGATCTTCTCATTCATTAACGGATGATAAAGAGTCCTTTCATACAGCGTGCCTCTTTTCCAGGGAACATGTAGGTAGATTTCACTGATGTCTTTCTACTGTATTCAGGCAACACAGCTTACTTGGTAGACTTTTTTGGCTTATTGACATTTTCAACTGACTGGTTATCATTTCACAAATTGACAGTTATGTTTATATAAATATTATTTTTACCTTAAAGGAAGAAAAGAAAATCAATTTTTTTCTATTCAGGCTTCAAAGGGCAAATTTTCCTGTTGTCAGTTTTCATTCAGGTTAAGATCATACCATACTTATATTCATAAATATAAATAACAGGATGTTTTTCATTCAGAGGCCTTACAGAGAGACACATGCTAACATGCACACTTGTTACAAATAATAGTTTCTAACCAGAGCAGACCCACATTTCCAGCAGGGATTCCCTTTCTTTCCTGAGATGACAGCCATCACGTGAGGCACAAAACAATCTGCTCTCCTATTTTCCTAAGCAAATTCAGAGACCTAACGGGGTGAGAGCCCATATCACAGGTAGCTTTGAATCACAAGACTGGCTGAGGTTGGAGGGGACTTCTGGAGATCATCTGGTGAGCCCCTGCTCCAGGCCAGGACAGTGGTGTGTGATCTGGAGATCCACTTCTTGCCTCTGAGGAAAGGACCAGGAAAGGTGGCCCCAGGGCAGCTCCCACCTGTGCTCTGGGAGCTGGGTGAAGACTGCAGGCTGTCTGCCAGGAAGCCAAAGCAGTGTTACCTGATGACAAGGGCTTTCAGACCCCCACTAAAGTAACACTAGATTCATGCCAGAATGACAAGGACTGAATCTCTTCCTAACCCACAACTGACTTTTAAAACATTGGAGCATTTCCCTGGCCTAGTCACCAGAATTTTAACCTATTAAACAAAATGGAAATGTGAATTCAAAACAGCCCTGTACAGTTCCCTATGTAAAAGCTGCATTCTTTCCTCAGAAGGTTTTCCATAAGTAAGTATAAGGAGAAACTCACAGCTGCGTAGAGAGCTACTAGTACCTGCTGGGAGAGAAAAGCTATCACTTAGACTATTACTCAATGTCTGCTGAGTAGCTGCAAAAAATACTATCAGCCAAGGTCTTTAGCAGCAGTAGATCACGTCATGCTTGACAGCAACTGAAATAACTTTTAGTGAACATTCCGACTAAGGAACCCTCACAGCGTTTTGTGGCTGAGACTTTCTGTCTGCAAAACGCTAATCTTGTCTGGATGTTACCCAGAACACATCACTTATTCAACATCATAGGGTATTTTCATTTCAGTGGGACTGCTCATTTCACCTTAATCAGATGCTAACTCACTCTGGAGGGAGGAAAGGGAAAGTTAGGACACTTTCACTCTGAAGTGCTTGTTTCCTCACGATGCACAGGTAACTCCCTGCCTAGGAATTCTCCCTCATTATCATCAGTCCATATTTACTTCAAAAAACATGCTCTGTGTAAACACCCACACAAACCGGCGTTCCTATTTGCTCCACATTTATGCTACTCTCAGTGCATCATTCAGTACAGTTCCTGGCTTTCACCAAGCCAAACTCCAGCTACAACACCATGGACTGGTTTTATGTTTCTCCAATTTTCCAGACACACGCTAGCTTTTTCTACAGCTAAGGTTGTGATAGTCATTTGGGCATAAATGGCCCCTACTGTAATATTGTTAACTAACAAATACCTTTTTCTAGGATATCTTTAACATAATTTTGCGTTTTTACCTCTCATTCTGCTTGTAAAAGGTACTTGATAGAAAAAATGAGATAAATGTAGGGTCAGCCATGCAGTCATGGAGAAGCAAATATAGCTAACAACATATTAGAGTCACCAAGTGATCACATTAATTAATGCCCCAATAAATATGATTGGCCTGAACATGCCTTATCCCATAATAACTTGTGAAAACACACATGATATATAAGGTATTGAAAGAGCCCATCAGATCTGTTTAGTTTTGTCATCAACTAACCACAAAAAAAAAACACTCTTGCAAAATATGGAGAAGCCTGAACTAATTCCCAGGGCTCTGAACACTCCCTAATTCTGGAGACATTCAAATTGAGAATTATAGCTGTTCTTGCTACCTCCAAGACATAAATCTTTCTATGTCAATTAGAAACACGTGCTTTTCTATGTGTGGCTGCTGCCTTCGGGTCTCATGGACATTTCAGTTGTTTTGTGC
Organism: Aythya ferina; assembly: GCF_964211825.1. Lineage (NCBI taxonomy): Eukaryota > Metazoa > Chordata > Aves > Anseriformes > Anatidae > Aythya > Aythya ferina. The sequence goes on from NC_140296.1 coordinate 76,527,713, forward strand.
TTGACCGAATTGAGATGGTCCCATGGGCTGGGGTGAACTCCAGTGAGGTCGCCTATCCCTTCTGCCTTTCAACCCTCTCCCCAGAAATGCCATCAACTGCAAAACATCTTCTTAGGGCTTACAATTACATAGCACACAGGAAAACATCCTAGCGCCTGCTGGTCCTTTCTGTAATTAAGTGTATGAGACTGGCAGGTCACATACAGGCCCATGCATCCCCTTCCACCAACAGAGGAAATCTAGGAGTGTTTAAGAGCGTATTGCAGGATACGAGAGGACACTTCTCCTGGAAGCTTGCATCTTACCTTTGAGGGCTTAAAAGTAACTTTTGGTCAATACGGAGAATGGTTGGATTTGATGAGATAGTTGGAAGGTGAGGAGAGTGTTAAATAGAGGGAATTCAGCTGTACTGACTGCCCCGTAGGCACAGATATCTTCTTTATGAGATTCCAGTACATCAATTTTATTTCAGTTCACAGATTCAACTTTTTTATTATTATTATTTTATTTTTTCTCCCTTCAGTAAATTCAGGAGGGTTTTGTTGTGCTCAAATGTGTCCAAAATATAATAAAGCTAAAACTGACCATTGCTGTACTCCCAAAAATAGTACTTCAGCTATACACATTTTATTAGATGGTATCTTATCTCACTCCCCATTTACTTCTCCTCTGAGTCACCCTTTGCTGCTCCAGAGAGACTTCTCAGTATTCCTGCTCATGAAGTGATGTCCTGTGCTAAGGGAACTACTCCCACAGTCAGTATCCAGTGAAGACCATAGACTCTGTCTGCATCTATTGACTTCTGTTTTGATAAGATCATTCCCCCTTAATCCAAGTCACGTTTGAATCGTACCTTAGAAGGCAAATATTCATGCCAGAGACAAGCACTTCCCACAGGCACTAGAAGCAGCCTGCCTGTATGCTCATAAAATAAGCATCTTTGAAACAACCCTTTGCACCATGATAGGCTTGGAGTTCAGATGCAGAGTTAACACAATATGACGACTATGCAGATACAGATCATCATCTAAAGGAGAACCAGGATATTCTTCTGCTTAAATTGTACCATTTCCACTCTGATATGGAGTTAAAAGCCAGAGGCAGACATCATGACCATTTTTTCTACTCATTTTCTACCCATCATTTTCAACCCATTTGGGGAACTTTATATGTATAGGTACTTAGCGCGCTGCACCAAATCAGATGTGGTTAACCACAAGGCTCCTGTCAACAGAGGATACATTTCAGAAGGTAGTGTTTGGGGTGCTGTTCCAGCTACCCTGTACAGGACACGGTGTCTATAGTATGCCCTCGCTGACCCTTGAAGCAGGCATTTTGTTTCACCCAAAAGCAAACTTGGAAGGCTGGTCCACGATATGCATGAAGCAAGCACTGCTGGGGGTTTACCTCAAAAGCAGACTCCAGACGGAAAGAGCCAGGCACACCTGTAAGGCTTGGAGAAGGCAATGCTTTTCTCGAGTTGTTATATGGTAAGGCAACAACAAGATCTGTGCAGGCTGAAATCACATGTGGTCATGGTGGTAAACGAGCAGAAGTGTTTATCACCCTGTGTTAAGCTGTGGAGGAATGCACACCTCATGTACATCCACCAGAGGCTGGGAGCAGCAGGTAGGAAAACTCAACACCCACTTCTTTTGTGAGTTAAAAAACGCCATGGGTTTGCTCTGCTGTGCTCCATATCAAGATCTCAGTGCACCAGACTTAGCTTACTTGTCTGCCTTCAGTGCTGGAATGAGCCCTAATCTTTCACAATGACACCCTACTGGATTGCTGATACATAAAAATACTGCACACATCTCAAGGACAGCCTTGAAAGGCTGAGAAATGGCAGGGAGCAAAGCGCTGCCTGGGGTCTGCCACATGGGTGGGTGCCTGTCTCTCTGTGTCCCACATACACCCTGCAGCAGCAAAAGGAGGGAGATGAATGAGCAAGCTTAGCTGTCCAGTCCTCTGGCAGAGCCTCTTGCTACAGCCCATCACCTCCCAAGTGCTTCTGTGCCACAGGATTATTCCCATGAAGCCAGAGGCCGTTTGTTTGGTTTTAGGGTTTGGTAGCTTGGCCCACACCCTTGCATCTGAAAAGGCTTACCAACAATTCCACCTCCGCCTTTTTCCTGCTCTTTTGAACCATTCTGCAATGACTAGTGCACAGAAAACATGTCTCTGTTTCTTAAGGTTCAACATGATCTGTTCCCCAAGTCCCCGTGCTTTCTCTTCATATTTAGCCAGAAAATAAATCATTGTAAAGGCAGAGGACCAGAATTTCTAGGGAAAATACTGATTCTTAAAAATAAAGCTTTGGTTATCTGCCAGTCTTTCCAACAACCAGAATAGGAATGTAAAGCTATAAAACCACAAAGGTTTCCACAGGGCACAATTTAAAAGATTTGCTAAAGACCAACACAGCTCTGTAATGACCTGCCTAAATAATTGCCAGTTCGTTGTTTAACACCTTCCCATCATATGATTAATTCAATAAGACATTTCTTTAAAATAGCAAATCAATATTTTACTGTATAGTTTCTGCCGAGCCAACTTGCCTAACCATCCCGGGACTCTCCTGAGTAACACAGCAGCTTGAACTTCACGCTATGCTTGCACTAACCTTTCAGCTGTCTTTAATAATGTATATGCTTTTTACAATAGCTGGGGCTGAACTGGGTTTGAAAAGAAGGTGTGAACAGCCAGGAAAGTTCAGCCAAAGTGGATATGAACGGGCTTGAAAAAGGAGAGTTTGTTTTCCGACCATACCTGGCCACGTACTGAAGGAAGGGAGAGAGGTTAGCTGAGGACGGGGAGCTTTCACCAAACTGTCTGTCAAATTGTATTGTAAACAGCTTCCAGTGCAACCAGGCTTAAATTGTACCATTTCTACTTTGATATGGAGTTAAAAGCCAGAGGTAGACATCATCATCATTTTTTCTTAATTTTCAACCCATTTGGGGAACTTTATGTGTATAGGTACTTAGCGCACTGCACCAAAATGGATTTGTATCTGAGAAGATACGGAGAACAGATTTAATCTCTCTCCATTCAGCAGCTGAAGACATTAAATAGAGGACACATCAGAGAAAGAACTGTTGATTCTATTTATTCTATTTTGATGACTGCTCAGATCACCTCAATGTTTTTTGCAAATATTATCTCTTAATGCAACTATCAGTCATAATCCTATTAGACAAGTACACATAGAAGGATCAAACTGAATTCAAATTAAAAAAAAAAAATAGTTTGAAGGGTAGTTTTTGCTTGGAGCAGTAGAGAACTGGAGCCATTATTCTGAAGTGTTTATGGAGCCTAGGCTGTGTCTGAATTTGTTTTATAAGACTTTCAACTCCCTAGATAAAAGCAAACTGAAAATTAATATAAACAAACAAAAAGACTGACAGTGAGATTCTACACAAGCAGGGAAAATCCGTACTTATGTCAAAGTTTTCTGTCACTCATGTTTTACTAGAGTGTCAAGGCTGTAAATCACATCTCAGAACTCTTAGAACTGTAATCTGAGTGAGGAATTTTATGTTAAACAAGGCAAGCAAGGGAACACATTTAAAAATCCAACATATTAATAGTCTGTTTATTAAAGAAAAGACTCTTCTACCATATGCAGGTTACAAGAAAGATTAAAAGAAAACAGATGAAACGTAAGTAACACAGATCCTTGCAGAGATATACTCCTGCTGAAATCTTATCAGGCCTTTATACCTTTCTACACATCTCCTATAAGGCAAATGAAGACATTAACCATAATTTCTCTGCGTCTCACACACTCTCTCCCAGACACACAAAAGTTAAAGGAAATGACATGGAGCCATTAGGCACAAACCAAATTCCAGAGTCAGCAATGGTCCACACAGTGATGTGGTTTTACGAGTCTTGACAATGGGAGAAGTGAGATTCAGCTCTGCACCTATGAACTACCAGCCCTGGTAGATGGGAGAGCTCCTGGTTATCCTGTCATCACCACTGGTGTTACCTTCAGACAACATGCTTATAGCCTCGTCAGTCTGCTGGCTGTCAGTTGTTGATAACTTCTTTGGATCGTGGAGGTTGGTTTGGTAGTTCACAGGTGAGGGATAGGCATTTTCACCCACGGTTGACGAGGACATGGATTCCCAGGGTATTTCTCTCTTCCGCCATTTCAGGTCCACTCTGCATCCCATCCAGCCATAGAAAGCCAATGTGAAGAGGAAGCCTTGCATGGGATTAAGAATCCCCTAGAAGAGAGCCGTGCAACAGGAGGTACATCAGCAAGGCTTCATTTTGAACTCCAGCAAAACATTAGGCACACGTTAACAACTTCCCTTACTCTGAACAACTGCTGTCTTTAAAAGATGCTATTTGCATGCAAATAAGTGCACGGTTGTTCCCACTACAGACACAAAGCAGGGTGAGATACCACAACCTGTTGTTTCAGTATGCTGAGGCCATCCCAGTGAACAGTAGGCGCCAAGTGGGTTTCTAGCATGAATTTTAGCTGGTCAGTCCCCCAGTGTGTTTTTAACATTCCTCACAAGCTCTACACTTTTTAATTCACAAAAGCAAATATTGCATTTTTTGCTAGAAGCCAAGTCAAATATATGAGTAGACATTAGCACATACAGGCAAAATTTTTAAAATAGCAGCAGTTGATCTGTCTGGAATGGCTGCAGATTTCTGAGCCAGTGAAAATGTCCATCAAAGTGGAATGGAAAAACAGGGAGAGACACTGAAAAAGAAAATCCCCAGTGATTTCCAAAAACTCGTCTGTTCCCATTGCCTTGGGATGGTTGACAAATAAATGGTTTTAGCGGTTTCCATTCTTCTCACGGGAAAATTGCAAACTTAGTTTACGGACAGTTTAAATACAGCTCTGTTGCTAGACCTGACCTTGTGCCCTCCAGGTGAGCAAGAGAAAGGTCCTTGTCATACAAAAGTTTCCATCCTTGTCAGAGGAGGAGGTTGCATCAAATCAGTTGCATTGCTTAGCTCTTCAACACCAAGCAGCTCAAGGGCTTAACTGCACAAAGCATGCTTACGACTCACAGGTGTTTAACAGCTTCAGAATAAACTTTCTTGAAAAAGGAACCATCAGTAACACCTCTGTAAAATCCCCTGTCAAATATTCCAGTAGAAGGATAAAAAAGAGTGGGGTACCAAAAGAGCCCAGTATCTTATAGCTATCTTCTTGTGCTTTGCTTTTAAGAACTATCATGTATTTTTCCTCTTATAGCTATCCAAATGTTATGATATAAGATATAATTATTCTTTATAAGCCACTAATAAAGAAAGCTCTAGTTACAAACACACAATTAGAAGAAAATGTCTGTTTTAGAGGGTAACCTTCAGGAAGCATGAGCTAAAACTTTGCGGCTTGCTCTGGATCAAAACTTTGCAGTCTGCTCTGGATCTTAAAAATGAGTAGGAATCACTCACAAAGAGACTGCATACGCTAGTAAATGGGAGAAAATGTTGGTCTTTAGTACCGTTTTGGTAAAGTTTACATGTGAGGAGCACTCCCAGGGGCTGCTCTTACATTTGGCTTTTCTTCCTTGATTTCTGGAGTGCTTACATTCCCCTTAGTCATAACCCACCCATCACACTGTTGCTGCTCCACCAATCTTACACAAGCAATTTCTAACTCTAACAAATGCCATGACCTACCATTATAATCCATGTGATCAGTGCGGTGCTTCTGATGTTTTTCAGAGGCATTTCATTGATATCTGGCTGCATCTCAAGATAGAACAAAAGGCTCTCATTGACGATATTAGATGACCAGCTATTGCGGAAATAAAGAAGAGGAAGAGAACAAGACAGATATATATGTATATGTATGCATATATAAAATATGATTTATTTCAAATTATAGAGATTAGGAACACCAATAAGGAGAGTGAGATTTTTAAAATGTCTCCATATGAAGGGACCCATAGCTTTCTGAGCACATAATCAAAAAACAGACATCTACAGACACCTAGCCCAGGCCTAGACAAAGAAATCAATATACCCAGACAAAATTAAACCTGAAGATTTGAGCTTGCTGCAGGATAAAACTGAGATTATAAACAACTGTGAACCATAATGGGAACATCACAGATAGCGCCTTCTTTTGCTTGCATCTTAAAAGCATAATACTCACAGATAAGGAACTCAAATATATTCATATATGCTGTAAAAGGCTGCAGAAACTCCAGCCTCCCTAAATTTTCATGGTTAGATTTGAGCAGATTTTCAAAATGTTTGTAAAAAATCTACAAATCAAAACTAAGCTTGACTTTAAAATCCTTGAAAATGCCATCACATTTTTGGAATAAAGGCAATTTCTGTTTGTAAAGAAGGATGAGCATAACTAAGCCACATCCTGTGAAAGAAACTGAGAACGTTATACACTAAATAAAGGTTATAGTAAATAGTTGCAACTTTGTATGACTTCAGAACAGTCTTTCTTTGTATTTCTGCTGCAGTTTCAGAAAGGAAACCACCAATGTCCACGTCATAATTTCTATAGAGGTTTATAAGCATCTTTCTTGCAACTGTATTTTTTCTCAGTGTAGAACCTTCTGCTCATGCTTTCCAAATCTGCAGGCAACTCTTCTACCCCATGCTGCTACAATTTGTTTTCCTTGACAGACTCATCTCCTTTTTGACCTCTGGAATAGAACAGCATCTCCCCTAAGCTTCTGAGATGGCACTGAAAGAGTTTTTACACTCTAAAGCTTATGTTTTATCAGAAGAACAAAATCCAAAATGAGAACCTTTTTTTTTTTTTTTTTTTTAATAGGAAAACTCATAATGAGACAAAGACAAATAAACAGATGTCCCCACTGTGTTCTTGTGGATTTGCTCCCTTCTTTCATGCTTGTTCCCATACCATCAAGCTGGCCACAATCCCTTAGGTTGTAATAAACTTCTCTGGTGCCTCCAGGCTCCAGAATAAGGCTCTTTCTTTCCATAACCCTAGAAGCCTGGCTAAATCCTTGGTATTTCCAGCAATTTCCAAGAAGCCATGCTGCAATCTGCTTTTCAGCTGCCTTTCTCCCCCTCTCCTGCTGCCTAAACCACCCTTTGCACTAGAAACCTCTCTACTGAGCCAAGCAGGCTCTGCTATTCCCGAAGAAAAGACAATAGTTTCCCTCCAGAGCACTCCAGTATCTGTATACTGTATACAGCAGCTAGGACAAGATAAAAAGGCAGCCTTCCTCCCTGCTCAGACTTTTAAGGCAATATAATATGAATTAATTACCGGTGTTTTTTTCTTTTGTTTTGTTTTTGTCTTTGTTTTTCTTTTTTTTTTTTTTTTTTTAATATATATATGTAAAAGTATTTGTACAGACCATTAACTTTGACCAAGTCTCTTCACTACTCCTGGACTACTTCCTCCCTCTTGTGTTGTTACCCACACAGGTGGTGAACGCTCACCAGTAGTAACCCTGTCTTGCTAGGTCACTGCACAGACCTCTGTATGGATCACCCCCTCTTCTGGTGCCTTTAGTGGTGTGTGACAATTGTGAGACTGCAGTAAAAACTGTCTCCTCCTAAAGCAGTCCTTCTTTCATCCTAGATTTGTTGTGTGCATCCAACACCTTCAGTCCCAGTCACCACTCAGCATCTTTCACACTGGATGGCACTGCTGGAGCAGAGGTGCAGGAGATTTGGGGATGAGGTGTGTACCCTCCCTCCTTCCCCTCCTGCCCTGCCCCTTCCCTGTCCTACCCCAAACTTCTATTTGCATAGAGGAAGATGGAATATTAGAAACAAGATTAGATAATCAGAAGATTTCTATTTTGGGCATGTAACTCTGTATTTCTAGCTAACACACAATACCTGTTTCACACATTTGAGATCTCCTGACCGTAGAGATGATGCGTTATATCATCCTAACCAGGGCATGAAGCCAGTGGTAGAAGCATATTTACTGTAGGCTTTCAATGGCATGTTTGATGACAAGAGAGAAGACTGGGCTCTGAGGAATATTTCTGCTGTTTCAGACAGCTTTAGGTTGTGCCCAGCCACTTTTTTTTTTTTTTTTTTTTTTTTTTTTGGTGTTGTTGCTATTGTTTCTTAGTGTCATTGTTTTCCTTTAGATTAAACATTTTTATCATTTCCTTGCAGCCTTGTGATGCTGTGTGAGTGATTCAGCTTGTCTGTGAACTAGTTTAGAACTACGTCTTCCTTAGAAACCTTCCCTTCCAACCATAAAGGCAAACAAATGAGGCAAAACATCAGTCTCTATTCTTGTCCCCATCACTCTCCAGCTAGGAAAAAAAAACAGTTTAAAACAAAATAATGCACCTCTTACCAAACAATGAATACCAGCATAATTTTGAAAAAGCGCATCTGGATCTCTGTCCCCAGACGTCTCTCATTCTCCGTGTAAATCCCTTGTCTGCCTTTCAGTAAAGAGGCAACTGGAAAGTATAAAATTGTGTTCATTAAAATATGTGCATCTCATTATTTGAACACAAAGATCCAGAAGACAGATGTCTGTAAAGAGGGAACAAAGGGAACTGATGGATTTGTCTCCAGCAGCAGTTTGGATGCTAGAAAGACCACCATCAGGTGATCTCACACACAGCCTAATACTAAAGGAAAAGAAGCACATGCATTAAGGATTCCTAAAATAGGTGGCATTCCACTAGCTGTTCTTTCTTCTCTCAATACCATTGAAGAAAATAGCGTGGTCAGCATACTCTTCTTTTATAATAAAACGGTAGTATTTACAACTTCTATATGATGTGTGTGATCTAATGTATTTATTACATGATGTTTGGACCAAAACAGAATACATTCTACCCTATTATACACTTTATATTTAATTGTGCAATTAATACAGCATTGGCTACTACACCTTTAACACTTGAAGCTGTAATGCAACAAAAATAGTTATGCAACATACTGTTCAGATATCACAAGGAATATACATATGCATAAAGATACTCATTGTATATTTTCCCATAAAAAGAATAGGCTTTGAGAGATTATCCAACTCATTCCCTGCCCCTGAGCAGTTACATCTAGGTGTGGCTGTTTGCTGACTCTGCAAGCTTGATGAAAAATCAGGAACACTCAAAGACCACTTCAGCCAAGTTATTCCAGTGCTTCATTTGTCTTTACCATAATAATTTATTGCCTGACTTCCTACTTACACAACCTTTTCTTTAAGATCAAGCTCAATGCTCTTTTACTATCCTCTACAGTCAAGGAGAAATTCTGTTTTTAGGAACAATTAAATTCTCACTTGATTACAGTCTACAGATCTCATTATGCAGACTTTCATGTGTTTGTTTTTTTTCCTTGTTATCTTTCTGTATTACTTCTGTTAGACAACAGAGAAAATACAGGTTGTTAGTATAAATTTTTGTTCACTTCAGAGCAAGAAAACACAAGGCATCATCTTTAGCAACAGATATTTCTGAAGGTAAGAAGCAAAAGTTGAGCCTTAGTGCCTACAGAACTCTAAGTACAGGTAGAAGAGGTAATATAGGCACAGATATTAAAGTATCTGTACAACTAGATACTTTAGCCATAGAATTTGTCACAGGTGTATGAGCACACACACATACATACCTACATAGAGCACACATGGATGCACAGACACAGATGCATATCACATACAAGCATAACGATTCATTATTGTGTTCTCATCAAAGACCTTTGCTGCCGACTTTAGAAAATGTATTCCCCTGTCTTCCATAAGACATGCTATGGAAGGGAAGTTTATCATTTACCAAACAGATGATTTCAATACAATCAAAAAAAGCCAGTGCCTTCAAAACACACAAATATAGCAGTTAATGCAGAACGTAGGTGTCAATTTACTGAATGCTATCTCAGAAATGCAATTCTTGGTACAGGTCACAAGAATGAGATAATACAATGATGCATATATGGGTTGTCTTTGGTACCAAATGTACAGCACTGTGGGTCTTTCAGATAAGTGAAATACAGGAGGCTCCTTGATACAGGTAATTAGATGTATTTCTGTTGTGCAACTGATACAGCATTGTCTACACCTACAAAAATTGAAAGTGTTATGTCAGCAAAAAGAGACAGATGCACTATATGTGTAATATTTAAATAAAGTGTTCCACAGATTCTGTCAACTTTTCCTTTGATAATAAGCATTACAGGGGAATACAGGGTAGATTTAACTCAGAATAGTAAGTCTCTGTTGCTGTTTTTATATATTGAATGCATAGATGATGAATTCAGGTACTGAAAACATCTAGTGTGGATCACATTACATGAAATGAAGTCACTGAGTCTGAACATTACCTTTAAAAAAGAATAAACTGTATTCCAAAATCTACATTGGTAAATACTACAGTAGCATTAAACATCCACAATACATTACCAGAATACTTTAAATAAAGAGTATTGCAGTAACATAGCAGTGTCTTTGCCAATCTGCAATAGCAGAGGTAACTAACAGCATAGCTTCAGTATGTGATCAGAGTGTGTCTCTAGAGCAAATTTCCCAATGAGATGGTATCTTCATTTTAGTAGGCAATTCCTTCCCACCCTTGGCCCTACTTTTTGTGATTTAATGAGAAGCTATCCCACATCACTGTAAAAAGGAGCTATCCCACATCATATGCAAGAAGTCATAAGGCATGACTTTTTACATTATTACTATTTGGCTAAATAACACACTGATTCACACTGGCCGTTAGAAACATACCTGCAGATACTGTCCTTCTAAACAGGATCGGGTTGACCACCAGCACCAGCAGGAGTGGGGCGTAGGTTGTGATGTAATGGGGAATTGCATGCTCCAGGCCTTTTTCACAACTGAGAAGAAATCATTAACAGGTTATTCATTATTTTCTTTCCACATCTGACAGTTTAGGCTATTTCATCTATGTCACCTTTAGCTTAAAAAAAGATAAAAGGAATGAAGTGAACAAATGCTAAAATTTTTTAGGATTGCACCGACTCATCAGGAGACAGTTCTCCAAGATCAAAAAAAAAGCCCTGTGGTTGGAAGTCTGTCTCCAGTGCTGACCAAAAGACACCCAAGTGCCCACAGGTCACTATGGCTTTGGAGCCTGCCCCTGGGGGCCCGCTCACCTGGACAGGGACGGGTAGTAAAGCAGCGCCACTCCCTCCACGCAGAGCAGGACCGCCAGGCCCCAGGCCATCATGTGGTACAGCACGATCGTACTGGAGGATCAAGCAGGACATTCGTCATCTTTAAAGACACCAAACCTCACCCTTCCCACATGGCAACGTGGAGATGGGACTCTTACAGGCATGAGATGAACAGCACTGTCAGTACCTCACACCTAAAAGAGCAGGAGGGGAAAGGGGGCCCTCCTGACAGGAGGAAAGTCACCGCAGTACCGCATCCTCCAGCCTGTGGGGTGGGAAGCCTCTCCCCCATCCCCACACCTTCAGAAGGATCCCCTGCACCCTTCGTTGCTCGTGAGGAAAGCACTTGAGGGGATAAAAAATTGATGAAGGGAGCCAAAGAGCCAACTAAGCCACTCTTCTGAAGGTTGCAGAGCATTATGTATAACTCTGATGAGAGTCCGACATTGCTCCCATCCTACAGAAGTGCAGATTTCTGTGCATAAGCGTCTTTCATCTTTTACTCTGATCTTAGCATCAGGCCCAAATACACATTTTATTTCATTTCTTTGGTTAATGGGCATGGGGGAAGGAGGTAGGTCCCAGCTGTTTCAAACTATAAGTATGGGACTTTACAAAACCAGGTTTGTCCTCTGCAGGCCTAAATTAACCCAAAAACCTCCATTTTGATAACATGCACCAGATGAACCATGCCTCCAGTACCTTCTTACTCAGTATCATCTGGATATAATGTCACAGAATTCCCCATTTAGCAGTGGCAACTGAAGGTCATTTTGCCCTTCTCATTACCAAATTAGAAACACCTTGTATTTTCTGTCTGGCGTTACAGTATGGAAATTTCTAAAGTGTATAGGTTCTTCTAATAAAGGCATTGCAGAAAAATGTGTGTAGTAAGCACATATTTTTCTTCCTTAAAACTTTACAAATGTGATCAGAAGTGTAATAATGACAATAGAGGGAAAAAAAAAAACAAAAAAAAGAGAGAGAGAGAAAAAATCTGAGAAAAGATAAACAAACTGGAAAATGAACTGTATGAAATTCAGCATGTCCCCTCTCCCACTATTTTTATTCAAGTTAAAACTTTTCCCACAAGGATCAATTTCAGGTATAGAGAAGGGACAAAAATAGCATCTTGCTGCATATATATATATGCATATATACATATGTATTACAATACATATATATATACATATATATATACATGTATATATATATATATATATATACTGCAATACATATATATAAAGCCTGATCTGCACCTTATTTTTCTGAAGGTTAAATGAAGTCAGTTACTTTTAAATGCCAGTTGGGCATAAACAAATCAATATCTGAGCATTGCCCTGACAATTCAAGCACTTAGCACACCACCCACCCATATCATTATCTGGTAACCATGTGAACATCAGATGTTTGTACAGGTTTCATTTATACCCTTAGATAGCTGCATGCAAACATGGACCTTGTTGGAAGTAAAATAACAATTTCAGAGCTTTAACTGTGGTACCTCAGTCCTGCTGATCTTCTTACCACCAAGTAAGAATCGACAGCGTAGCAAAACAACCACCAGAAGCCCGCACTGTATAACAGCTGGATCCACATCTGCAGGAAAAAAAAATGGCAAATGTCACAGCTGCTCATCAAGTGCCACTGCGGGTGGGGGGTAGGCAGACTCAAACCTTTCTCCCTTGTACTTTAAAGGTGTGTATTTTCCAAATGAGTTTTGTGAAGTATAAAATCTTACTCAAAATCCCAGGAACAGCATTGGTGTAGCCAAGGCATCAAGCCATAGGTAAACTGAGAAGCATTTGCCTTTGCAGCTGAGACTATTTTTTTAGAAAACCTGTTATTTCCCTCTCCAATCTTAGCCTTTAATGTCATGAATGAAGTCCAAAATAAATTCTTAAATACCAAATTTAGAGTGAGGATGTTTTAATTTTAAATTCAAATTTCATCAATACAATTTTCTTTTATTTTTATTTTATTTTTTTTTTTTTCTACTGCATTTTAGTAAAATTTAGTTGCTCAGTAGCTGAGGCATGAAAATACAACTGAAGATAGCTGTTACCAGTGTGCCTTTGCTTGGTGGGTTCTGTGTGTGATGGGTATTTTCTCCATGTTCAGGAACTTACGACTCTATGACTCCATAACTTAAGTGAGGGAACAGTTACTACGAATAAAAATGATACGCAACAAAAATACCCAGCAACCCACCCTCTGGAAAAATTCTCCATACTTAACTCCTTAACTAATTTCTTCAATAAAAGTCCAAGTGAGACAAGTTCAAGTCAAGTTAAATTCCGCTGCATTTGTGAGCTGACCCTATACATTTTTTCCCATGAGCCTATAGAAGATAACCGACCTTTCTTTGCCTCTGTTTATAAATTCCAAATCTCTTCCCCATAGGAGCTGGCTCTCTGTAAGGGTCTGGAACTATTTTAATATTCAGATTACCTTCCCTCTGCGCCCTTCTCTCAGCTCTTATCTGAATATCCTTTGCCACAGCTCCACAGCAGCATCCTTTTACAGCTGGAGACCAACATACTTGTTACTGAGCCAAACATCAGTGGCTAGAGATCTACTATTCCTTCTTCCAAAGATAAATCAAGCTGGGAAATATTTCCTTTCACCATGGGTATAGACCCTACATCTCGTCATGTGTGACATGAATTATTCAGCATATAATTCAAATGCCATGACATTTTGCTAGTGCACAGAAGTCAGAAAATAAAATTCCAGTCTTCCTGTTAATACACTTTATCCATAGCCCTCAGCATGTAACTTCATCTGCACTATTAAATATTTGCTGCAGTTCAGAAATGCATAATTGACTATATACAGACACATATACACAAATAAACTGTGTGGTCTTTCCACCTGCAAATTCCAACATAGACAAGACTGTCACCAAAAATAATGAAAATCAGATGTACCTATAACCCCAAATTTTCATATGCTTGTTTTTTTTTTTTTTTTTCCAAAGAAAAAAGTGCCTGAAAGGGTATCCATCTACAAATCAGAGGGTGTTATTCAAAGGAGAAGCTTCAGGGCCTCACTGTTCAGATTTCATTGGTTTGTGGGTAAATGAAATAAAACAATAGCAGTAGAAGAAACTTAAAATAGAATCAGAACCATTTTATTAACTCACATGAGAATATGTTAGGGGAAGTGAGTAGAAGAAGGGTCATTTTTCATTCCAATATAATTAAATTTAAATTTAGCAAGTGACTCAAACTGCAGCACTTTCCTGGAGCCCAAGAAAGGGAAAATAAAAATTGTGGTAGACCACTGTGCTGCTCACCATCTAACCTGAGATCAAAATGAAAAACAAACAGTCTGCATACGGTGTCTTTGTCACTGTTTAAAAATATTACTTTTTGTGGTAAGGGCAAGAAAGTGAAACTTAAGACATATGGAAACATGTTTTTCAAATTGGGCATTCTTCTTGTAAGATATTGATGTTAGTGGTTTCACTTTCCTGCAAAGAAAAAAAAATCAACTTTTGCATCTAATAAGCAAAAATGAAACATATGAGAGAAAATTGAGAACCGATAGATGTGTAACTGATGCTTGCTTCTGCTATAATGTCTGAAATTGTCATTAGGCATATGAAGTACAGTGAGTTGCATTTTGGCACATCTTGTTTTATTTAAAAACTAGTGGAGCTGAATAATTCTGTTTATATGCAGCATCTCCTTTATTATATTGTAAACTTTGAATTGTTAAGCTACTGCTGTTATAGTTCATGTGTGAATTCTTTGGCTAGCCTACATTCCTACTGAACTGGGGTAAATTTATGATATTATTTGTCATTCTCCATGTTTTGGTTAAAAAAAAAAAAAAAGTGGCCTTTTTTCTTGTACAGTAAACTCAAAGTGTATGCCTCAGGCAGTACTGTGACTGTAGTATTTGCAACTGAGTTTCAATTTGTGCTTTTGGAATGCGTTTACATTTTCTTATTCCATGCGCTTGAATCCAGAAGATGCTTGGTTATGTTTGGCCAGGTGCCCATGTAAAGAGCAATCTGAGCTGCAATCCCATGCAGCAAGGACGTCGCTTCTGCCATTGGTTTTGCCTCATCAGGCGTACTCGTGCCACCGCCACTGGCCCAAGCCCCCCGCGCTGCTGTGGGCGCAGTTGGTGCTGGCTGTCTCTGTGCCTGCTGAAATCCAGCATCCCTTTCACATTGTCCCCTCACAATTTCGTGTCCCTCACCAGGACACGGTTCTGCCCTCTGTGACCACAGCATTTCTGTGATGAGCCAGCTGCAGGACAGGCCGAGCCTTGTGGTACCCCTCTCCCTGCCGCCCTCACAGGGCTTTTGGTGGGAGGCACAACAGTGCTCGCACAGCAGGGCATAGGTTGAGCCCCATCTGACCAGACACTGGCTCGGGGTCTAACCTCCTTTGGGACACCATGGTTTGCCTTTCAGATCACCCATGAGCAAAGCAGACATGAGAGGATGGGCTTGGTACCTACCGCGCTCCCCACGCAGAAGGCAGAGGGCCACATGTCGGTCGCGTTCGCCACCGAGATGTTGGCGATGAAGCCTGGAAAGCCCAACCAGACGCTGGATCTGAAGATCACACCTAAAGAGAAACACGTGAACGCTTTCCTCCCGTCAGTGTGACCGGAGTCACATGAGGATGCCGGCTGCATGTTTTGCATTGCAGCCTGGATTTTGTGTGCTCACAACAAGGCTGCGGCTGCACGGGAGCACAGCGGGAGCGCCACTGGGACGGCTCGCTGAGAGCAGCCCCCAGGGCCGGGGGTCTCGCAGTGTTATGCCACATAGATTAAAATCTCACTTACCTACAGATCCTGCCACACTCTCCCCTAAACTGAATCGGGCAGATTGACATGAACCATTAACTATTGATAATTTTACCCCCATATATTCATATCCTAATGTTCATTTCTCTACAATCCCTTGTTTCAGGCAAGTGTAATTTCACACTTTTTGCAGTCTTCATTTTTACAAGAAGCTCTTTTCCTCTCTGCCCAGGGACTGAACAAAGCAGGGCTTCACAATTAGCTGAGAATATTGACTTTTTAAATGAACTTTGTTAGTGAGATTTTATGGGTTTGCTCAAAATAGGCATCAAAGCACCCACATTCATTGTAACCAGCCCACCAGGCTCCCCACCACATGTGAAGGGTTTCCCACCCACTGAAGTGAGCCTAATTCAGAGACAATGACAGATAAAGTTTGCCCGTGAAAGAGAAAGGGAGAAAAGTAACTTTACTGCTGGCCTCATCTGACTGAAAGGACCTTTTCCAGGTGAAAACACATAATGCTCTTTCCACATCTCTCTAAATTTTCCTATCCATCATTTGCTTTAATATCATTAATTTTATGTACTTTGAGAGAAGCTGGCTAGGTATGAAGGGGGAAAAGATGTAAAATCCTACTCCTTTCAGAGGCAGCCAGAGACACTTATAAAACAGTAATAATTCTGTTATTTAATGTGAGGAGAAAAAAAAAAAGTTATTGTAGAAACAACTCATCCTGCGTTTCCACAGCGTGTGGTGCTGTGATTTGTACCGACTTTGGCAGTAAATGCCAGGCAGATCTGGATGCATTATTTTTACACCTTGTCTCATGCACACTGGGCAGCAGGGTGTCCCCGGTAAGGGAGCTTCTCTCACTCCCCAAAAGCTGGCACTCGGTGCGAGCTGCATGGCTGCGCTTCCAGCCAGCCTGCTGTGCCTGGAGGAGTGGCTGGCATGTGAAGAGCTGCACAGACTTGGTCTGAGAGGATTTACGGACGTGGCAAGTGTTCTCTAAATACAGTCCGAAG
Source organism: Aythya ferina (assembly GCF_964211825.1). Lineage (NCBI taxonomy): Eukaryota > Metazoa > Chordata > Aves > Anseriformes > Anatidae > Aythya > Aythya ferina. The sequence continues at coordinate 76,544,605 of NC_140296.1, forward strand.
GATCAGCTAAGTTTTGGAAGTCAGCTCTAGTTTTAACTGTGCTCCCTCACCTCCGCTTCCACGCCTTCCTCTAAGAACCAGCTGGTTCCGGATTGTAATTTGTTTTGAAGTAGAGATTTTGGTGTAGATATGCCAAGAGCTTTTATTTTAAAATGCGACTATTAAGCAAGACCTTCTCCCCCCCAAAGGCCCGTCCTTTTCAGATCTCACTCAGCCCAAATCTTCCCAGGAATACAGGCAGGACGTTTCCCTCAGACGCTTCCCTCTCATCTGCCTGCTAACCGGCTCCTTTGGCTTGGGTACCTCAGAGCAACCAGAGCCTTCTACAGCAAGGGCAGGGGGCGTCGAGCCGGCGCTTACCTAAGCCACCGAGGATGTCACAAACAGAGATAAGGAGAAGGATGGTGGAGGAGGAGGAGGCTTTGGGCATCTTCCGCAGGATCTGTCCCTTCTTTGGCAGGAGCTGCAGGACGGTCAGCATCACGCTGACAGAGGCGCTGCCAATGCAGACCCCGCAGAAGACCTCGGGCTGGAAGCTCATCACGAGCTGCGTGGCTGCATCCCGGTTCGGGCAGCAGTAGGTTTCTAAGCGGGGAGAAGCCATGAAGCGTCCGGCTGGTGGAGGGGGCCCACGAGCAGGAGCTGCTGTTGCTTCCCCAAGGCAGCGTGTGCTTTTTCTTCACCCTCCCCATTAGTCCTCGGTGGTGAGAATCACGCGATTGAGGGATCATGTGCTGCTGCTGCTGGAAGTAAATCCCCTAGAGCGGCCTTTCTCAGCCTCTCCTAGCAAGGAGATCAGATCAGAACAACAAAACACGGTGTAATCTGAAACATGCCCCATGCTTGCTCAGAGCCATTGGCAGGAGTTCACTCAAACATTTCTGCTTATACAGTACGTGATACAGGAAGACTTAAACTCATCAGAGCACTGGAGATGGTTTAAAATGAATAAGGATGGAGATACCAAAGGAGAGGCATTACATTTTAATTGTATTTCATTTTAGCCCCATCCCACACATCACACTTTAATTACCGAAAATTAATTGAAAAGATGGGCCCAGACACAAGCAGTCCCCGGCTTTTGAAGGGAGGAGCAGGGCTATAAATCCACACCCTAACCCAAATTTAAATTTTAGGGATCCAACCCACCCACCTCCGTAATTAAATTTAGAAGCAATACATCCTACCCCTGTAGAAAGAGATTACATTTAGGAAGCCATATTAACCTCATCACATTTAAGCTCACAAGCACAGTCTGTGCTGTTTGTGTTAGGTCATTTTGACGTGGAAAATTCCAGGACTTTTGATTCCTCAAGAATATTTTTCTTTTCTTTTCTTTCCATTTTTTTTTTTTTTTTTTTTTTTGGAATGGGTTTAATATGGAAACAGGAATTTGACCTGCAATGTTTGTTTTTACTTTATAAGCTAGACAATATCCTTTAGTCCTGTTGGACACAGCAGCATATACTCACAATCATAAATACAAAAATTAACTCTCCCCTCTCAGACACATTCAAATGCCCTGTGTCAGCCCCAACCCCTGCAGAAACTGTGTTTGTAGAAACACGTTCAGGAAAAAACAGGAGGGAGCATTGCCAGCATTGTTGAAGTGAACTGGATGCTACATAACACAGTCATGGATTTTATAATTAGTTCTTGTAAGAACAAATGACCTTTTATTTTTTTTCATACAGCCCTATTTATTTTTTTAGCAGAAATTATTACAGCTGGATGAATGACAGTGGCATGCTGTGTGTGCAGGGGTCACAGAACTCAGTGGCTTCAGCCTCTCTTGGCAGAAAAAAGAGCCTTGCAGGGAAGCAGCAGGGCTGGGGCTGGTGCCCACACTCCCCAACACACCATGCACCCATCACCTACTCCCAGAGGGTTCCTCCAACTCTGCCAGCACTACAGCACCAGCAGAGCGGGATGCTAGCTTGCAGACCCAGGTGTCCATGCATCAGTGAGGTGACCCTGCTCCTGTCAGTGTTGATCACGATCTTAGCCAAGTTCAGAGTCTGGGCTTAGTCTAGAGAGCTGTTAACCTTTTCCTGACAAAAACACACACAGTGAGCTAAATCGCTGAGTAGGTTTTGCTGAATGTAATGGGGTCTTAGGCATACCCTGCATTAAAGACTCCCACATTCCGGCAGCTGAATTTGAAGCTGAATGGTATCTGGATGTTTTTGCAGCTTTCCAGCACACAGAGATTTTCCTGCTCTACAGATGAGGACAGGTGAGTGATCCAGATGTTGTGATCCTATGTTTTGCTGCTACCACAGGCACAGAAAGTATTTTGGAGACAGCAAGGGTGTGAACCAGGTTGCACTGCTCCAAAACACAAATTCTCATTGAGGTAAAGGAGAATATTTATGCCCTGTTGTCAGTACAGGATTGGGACTCCTCGGACTTCATTCCATCTCAGACGAGCAGCAGTGCATGGAGTTGCCACCTCTCTGTCAAGGCAGTGCATTGCAATGTACCTGGCTAGCTGTGTTATCAGTAAGGGTAACATGAAGTGCTCTCATTTTTTTTCCTGCAAACCACTGCCTAGAAGCCAAAGTCAGCAGCTTCATTTTCAGGCAAAATTTCTGGTATATTTATGGTAAATGCTAAAAACTGGTCTGGAGGAAAGTACTAAAATAGGTTCAGAAAGGAACAAGTTCCTGGGCTACTGAAGAATAAAAAGATAACACAGAGACATAATTATTTAAAATAAAACCATCATATACCACATATACAATGCAAATAAATGTATATTAAAATAAATGATGCTTGCTCTCATTTGAAGATTAATTTATGTAGCCTGATCTATGCTTGGAATGGCATGATTTTTAGATTATTAGGCAGAAAGTGAAACTGTTCCATGGAAGCCTTTCATTGCCACTATCATCTTCTAAAAATGTTTCCCTCGCTATTCCTGTTGTCATTCTCCTTCCTTTAAATGTTTAAAAAGCGTGTCGAGTTGTTATCCTGACCATTTGTTCTGGCTTCCATAAAGGAGTGTTTGGTGTGTTTTGCTTTTTCTGCTTATCGTTTGTTTTCACTGATCCTGGCTGTGGTTTTCTAGTTTGCCCATGTGGATTTACCATGTCATTATTTTAACTTCTTTCTCCCTTTTGTTCAGCCACCTTGAAATTACTTGCATTCCTCAACTGTAGACTTATATTGTGGAGGCTATTATTTTATATCTTTCTCTCCTTTTCTTTCCATAAGCTTGCCAGCCGTGCACCTTCAAGTGTATGATTGCTTTTTCATCCACTTCTTCAAGTGGATGATTGCTTTTTATCTTCTTCTTCTGGGTCCCTTTCCTCCTACTCTCTCAGGATTTGATTATGCAGTTACTTACAGAGCGATTCTTGCACTGCTCATTTTTATTGGAAGCAAAGAGTGCGACCTGTGGAATGACAAATACCAAAAGAAAATAAAGTGACTCAAGAGTGAACAGATACCTGCCACGACACAAGCAGACATGTCTTTACATGGGGACAGCCACAGCCGAGGCTATATGGGAGATGGATCTGCCAAATCAATGAGCTGTTCAGCCTCTTGGCTGGTAAGATCTAGCAAGCCTGGCCCTTGCTGCTGCACTCGAAGTATAAAGAGTCAGAACAGTCACAGAAATTCAAAGCTGGTTTGGCAGTCTTATACCTGAGATTACTTTGGCTTCTCGTGATTACGAAAATAAGAGGATAAAAGCCAGGGCCAAAGGCAAAGGAAAGAGAAAAGCAACAAAAGACAGTAAGAGAAGAGTTATTTTGCCTTGTTGAGGAATATTTATTTAGAATTCAGTACAGCTTCAATTGTTCTATAGGTTTCAGTTCCCTTTCCTCTGAAATAGGGTTCCCCTGATGGAATTACCCAATTACTCAATTACCCAAATGCTGTAGCTTGAAAAGAAACATTAGCACACCTATATGAACCTTAAAAAAAAAAAAAATGCGTTGCAAAAAACAAACAGAGGCACAGAGCACGATCAACATTGCACAGTACTAAAAATTCCAGCCCGTTTTTAGACGCCTATAGCCCTGTGTCTGAGAGTGAGACAATAATACTGCACTCCTGGCAAGAACACACACACAGCTTTTAGAAGTACCCACTCATGCTCTCCTTGGGCCTGGGAAATGACGCTTCCCAGGTACAGTCCACGTTCATCGTTAAGATGAAACACTGGCTTGTCTGGCTCTAAAGCAAAACAATAGGTTTACAAAAATATGTCAGACATGCGTTTCTGCTGTTAAGGAGTGTGCTACAGCTTATGCGTGAGTATGCAGTTACGGGTATTTTAATCACTGTCTTAATTAAGTCTGGGACTACAGCACTGCTTTAAAGGCAGAAGAAAATGTTTGCATATAGAGGCAGAGGAGAACTTTATTTGTTTATGTGTACAGTTCAATGCATCTCTGCCTCCATTTAAAGCTTCCAATAAAGATCTTAGCTACCTTACAAATGTGAAAACCATATTTTGTCAACGGTTCACGATCTCGTAGTCTTTGCTTCTCCTAAACACACTACCTCACATAGCATTTCCTAAACAGATGAAAGGTGGGCCTGTCTTCAAGCTGAATGGATGCGATAAAACCAGTTATGATCTTCCCAACAGATCCTGCCATACATTCTTAAAGGCCTGAACATGTAATTCTTCTATGTGCTCAGCACAGTTCTTTATCTGCACGGACCTGCAACTTCGTAAGAAGCTGGACTACTTTTCACAGTAAGATATGTCCTTCCCATCGTTATCAGTACTCATTTTTAAAGCTATTTTTAAAGTGGCATTTCTCTCAGTGCCTAACTGAAATGAATGGGGAAATTCACACCCCATTGTTTCTGTTTCAAGTTTTCTGTAAATTTAGGCAGGAATATCAGAACAACAGTGATATGCACTGTAATGTGCCATGACTGTAACAGCCACAGATTCCATTAAAAAGAACTGGAAGAAAAAAAGAGGTATCACCTCCCTTCCCTCAGTGATTTGAATGTAACTACACAGGTGTAAATCATTAGTTTATATTTAAGGATGGTGAACATTAATTTAAAAGGATGAGAATGAATGTAACTCTTTTGCATAATAATAATGTTTGAGTTTTTTGTTTTCTTTAAGAATAAAAACATAAATACACAAGATGAGTTCATTTGAACGGCTAAATAATTGTGCGTACTTGACTGATGAAATCATGTTATGTATATTTTATTGTTTCTTTTATACCTTCTCCAGAAGAATGTTATCCTACCTGGTTTTGTGAAAAAGCATACACAAATTTGTTACTGAAACCGTGCCTCTTTTGCATTAAATTAGTAGACAATGTTTATATGGATGAAATATAAAGTAGCCAAATGGAAAAAAATGCATCCATAAACCGGAGGAAAAAATTTTCTTAGGGTTTGGAAGAACAAAATCCTCACTTCTCTATGCCAATGTTGAGCACATTACAGTCTTTGAACTTCCATTAAGCTAGATTTTGTGGCCACATTTCTGGAGAAATTCCACCATTAATCACTGTCATCTTCAGAGAATAAAAAGATACCTCCTTTTCCACGTACACTCAAGAGACCTTGTCCCACACCTACACAAACTATACGAGACACAGTTTGCATGGGAACCGACTGATGAAAGACTGTGAAAAGGAAGAATATTATGCTTTCCGCACAGAATGATACTGAATATTGGACTTGTTATAAATATTTACCTCAATAATTGTAAGCCTGCAGACGGTCCACTAAGATGTTCAGTGTCTATCCTGTCCTCAGCATGTTTAGAAGGCATCCCAGGCACCACTATTTCCATGATCTTTTTCAGAGGTTATGTTAGTTGGTTCCATCAGGAGAAATTAGGTGGGATATTCTTATAACTTTGTTATGATCACTACACTGTGGGATCTCATTAGGTTATATCCCCTGCTACCAAAAGTTAAATTTCCAAAGCCCATTAGCACAAGAAAACAACCTCAAAACCTCTGTTCCCAGGCCAGCCTATGTGACCAAATCAAAATATAGCTCTAATTTCATAGCTCTTACAAAGCAAAAAAAGTCTCCAAGGACCTGTTAATGAAATCACTAAAAATGTCAGCATATCATGGTGCCATGACCAGCTAGATGGTCTTGGTGAACACCGTAACCAAACATTGAAGGGAATTCTGGCAGTCCAAGCACACAGTCCAGCTGCAGACCACAGGGTCCATTCCATTCTTCAGGACTGAAGATCACGGCTTCATTGTCAGAGGTGGACTTCCCAGACCAGGGTAGACAGAGGAATGAGACTAATTCCTCAGCACCCAAAGTAGCTTACTGGGTACACTGATCTGGTGGGCAATAGGGCTACACTACCCATTTATATCATAGCCTGGCTCCTCAGATATGCCCATTAGTCAGCATGCTGGGAGCACAACCACAAAAAAATTGTCTGGTCCTGAAACTGCTTCAGAAAATGGAGTGTTCTGAAAGAAATACTCTGTATTTCAGACTTTCAGAAGAAATTAACCTTTGGGGTTGTAACAGGAGCTGTGTTCTCACGGAAGATGGGCAGTAGAAACAATCCCCTCAACCTGTTTCCCCAGGACATTACTGACAGTGCCGTGAGTAAACGCTGCACTGTAGACAAAATTGAGGTTAATGAAGCAGTACCTCCCACAACAGCCTTAAGCCCAACATAAGCCAGGAAAATGTTGAAATCTGAGTGTTGACACCATTTCTCATTTGCATGACTCAGAAGGATCTCCACAAACCTCCCAACAGCAGCTAACTTTTTTGCCTTAGACTCTGGAGAGAGGAGAGCACGTCTGTGCCTTTAGCACAAGAGCGTGACAGCCGATGGGGAAGTGGCATGCACAGAAAGAGCTCGTGACCATGCGGACTCACGGGCATGCTCAAACTGGCCTTACATCAGCCATAACACTGCCAGACTCCTGTAAAATCACAGCCAGTTGTGCATAGCTGATGTCTGAGGGCAACCTGCTGCAGTGCTGCAATTCATGAGCACTCACTTCGTGCTGCATCCGTGCTTAGAGGTACGGTCACGAGATGCTGCATCCTAAGACTTCCACCTGGACACGGTTCAAGTTCCCTGTAACCAAGCAGAGAGTAGAAAGGTCATTTGTAATGAAGGAATTGGGACTATTTATAGAACGCATGGAGAGATTTATTTACACGTCGCTGATAGGCAGAAAAAGGGAAGGTCTGTTTGGGGTTAGCTAGCAAATGAAGACAAAGTCCAAGTGAAAAATAGCAGATTACGAGGCTTTTGTCTGCTCTCATGCATACTCTGGCCTCTTGCTATTTATCTACCCTTTAAAAAGCTTATTTCACAGCATTCCCTGAACAAAGAGCATTTGAAACCCTCTTTTTGGCATTTTCCCTGTTCATCTCTCTCATCTTTGAGTACGAAATTTAGATATAAAATGTTGTGGTATCAGAGTTTAAATGCTTTAAAGTCTGCTTGTTAGCCTCTGAGACTACGTCACTCAACTAATTGAAATGAGCCAGTGCCAATTTTAGGCCACATACAAGGCCAAGTGGCACAGCACCGTTTGTATAGGGAATGTTATTACACGACGTGCCGTCAAAGAGGGTGGATGATGAAAAACATTTTTTAATGTACCGAGATCAGAAATACAGCAGCAAGAATGAATGTCACCAATGATGCCTCACTGAAATGATGGCACTTAACGAAGCAGGACTTCTTGATGCAGCTGTAACCCACACATACATATAACCAAAATATAGCTATATAACATACACATGTGTACACATACACTGCTGAAACTCTCTTCCCTACTGAAGAAGTCTGTCTTTGTCCACACTGCCTAACAGTAGCTGCTCCATGCTATCCCCCACAGCGTGTCCAGGCATTGCCCAGTTAGCATGCTAGCAAAGAAACAGCACGGACAGCACGGACTGTCACGTGCCAGTGCTTGAACCTGTGTGCTCTCACCCTGATGTTTAGTTTGCTTGTGAAGTTGTAGCCTGATATCCAGTAACACGATTTGACAGAGGGCTCCAGTGCAGGAACTGGAAAAGGAGCAGGTATACAGACACCAGAGGCACTCTGGCCCGAGGCATGACTTAACTTGTGCCTGAATTTGACTGTCAGCTGAAAACCCCATCCCTAGGGAAAATGAGTTACCTGTTCACCTCCTGCTAGGCTGTATGTTGCCTTCTGACTTTGCTACCACATGATGAGTTGCTATTGCCCTTTGGTTTGACTTCCGATTTTGTTATCATGCAAAATCATGAAAATGTTAAGTCCTGAAGCATGTTATGGATTATAGAAGTCAGCACCGGTCTCATTTTTCTCTGCCTACAGGTCTAATCAGTCTCAAGATCTAAGCCAAGAATACTTCTATTAGCAAATCATGTGCTTTCTTCTCTTGGTCACCCACAGCCACGGTTTGTTCCACGGCGTTCCATCTAACCCTCAGCAAGCTGCTCCGAGGCACAAGGCATTTCTGGTGATGTGCTGCTCACATGCCCCCACATGGTAGGGAGCAACACTGTGGCAGCAACAGTTGGCTGCAAAGGGCACTGATTTCCAGAGGGCATGCTCTCCATTACAAGACTTGCTTGAAATTACTTCACTGGGCTATACCTGTGTCATTTTTTCCTTTTATTTTCTCCTTCCGTTTATAATCTGGCTACCCAGCAGATGCAGGTGTGAAGGGTATGCAAGCATACACTGGGTGTGAAGGCAGAGTGCAAGGACTTGGTGGTGCAGTTCATCACATGTGGCATTTTGTCAGGAATTATACAGGAGTCCGGTTATCCAGCCAGTTTTAAAGTTATTCTGGAAGTGCCTGTAAAGGGCCGTACTACATGGCTTCCTGAGACTGCTCCAAAGCTGGAAGATTAAGGCATTGTGAAGAGGAAGAGTTATACCTCTATCAGTGGACTTGTGCACAGGTATGTAGCTGGGTACAAACATCTTTTAGGTTAGATGTTAGGAAGAACTTTTCCCCCTGTACTCAGCTCTGGTGAGGCCGCACCTCGAGTACTGTGTTCAGTTTTGGGCCCCTCGCTACAAGAAGGACATCGAGGTGCTTGAGCGGGTGCAGAGAAGGGCGACGAAGCTGGTGAGGGGCCTGGAGAACAAGTCCTACGAGGAGCGGCTGAGGGAGCTGGGCTTGTTCAGCCTGGAGAAGAGGAGGCTCAGGGGCGACCTTATCGCTCTTTACAGATACCTTAAAGGAGGCTGTAGAGAGGTGGGGGTTGGCCTGTTCTCCCACGTGCGTGGTGACAGGACGAGGGGGAATGGGCTTAAGTTGAGCCAGGGGAGTTTTAGGTTAGATGTTAGAAAGAACTTCTTTACAGAAAGGGTTGTGAGGCATTGGAACAGGCTGCCCAGGGAAGTGGTGGAGTCACCATCCCTGGAAGTCTTCAAAAGACGCTTAGATGTACAGCTTAGGGATATGGTTTAGTGGAGGGCTGTTAGCGTTAGGTTGGAGGTTGGACTCGATGACCTTGAGGTCTCTTCCAACCTAGAAAATTCTGTGATTCTGTGATTCTGTGAACTTCTTTACTGAAAGGGTTGTGAGGCATTGGAACAGGCTGCCCAGGGAAGTGGTGGAGTCACCATCCCTGGAAGTCTTCAAAAGACGTTTAGATGTAGAGCTTAGGGATATGGTTTAGTGGGGACTGCTAGCGTTAGGTCAGAGGTTGGACTCGATGATCTTGAGGTCTCTTCCAACCTAGAAATTCTGTGATTCTGTGATCTTTTCATCCCCGCTTAGTGTTCTGCACACACCACTTGGGTGCGCCACTGCTGTCCATATGAAGGTTTCTTCTCCCCCGATGAAACCAGTCTGGAAACTGTTCTCTACGGGTCTTTGACAGCAGGAGTGTTACAGGACCTTGCTGATGCAATCTGGGGATGCAGTGCCAAACAAAAGGAGTCCAGCGAGTAGGCTTGAGCTATGCCTCTGACTGCCCGTGCTCTTTGCTGCTCACTGCCTGCCTGCTCTGCCTTTCCAACAGACCGGTCTGTTCCAGTGGAGATCAGCTGCAAGAATAGTGGGAATCAAGGCAAATCTGAGTTAGTTGTCACTGAAGCAGATCAGTCCCCTGGGTCTCTTCTATTCAGCATTACAGGTAGAAACATGGAGACTTTCCCCTCCCAGATTTATCCCCGCAGCTAAGACAAAGATGTTGTAAAAATCCTGACTTACTGTCTCAAGATCCAGCATTTTGAGTAAGAATTGAAAAAAGTTTGAATCAAAAAAATGTTTTGAGTATAGGTATACCAGAATTTCATATGAAATGCTATTCTTTCACAAATTTCAGCTTTATAAAAAAGCCCTAGGAAAAGAACACAAAACTATTTTTCGGTCCTAAAGAACTGAAGAATTCAACATATATTTGAGCATTTATCTGAAAGGTTAAGGACTTCCAAAGGTTTATCCAGCACTAATTATGTGCTGATGAAGCCTTATTTGCAATACTGGAGGAACAAGACACACTTGGGAAAGGTTTTAAAGTGTCTAAATCACAAAGGAGACATCCAGCTGGAGTTTTTCAACACAGTATTTTTCATTCTGGGAAAAGGGGTAATTTGTTGAAATCAAAGTGTTCAGCAGAAGAGCATGATTATGCTGAATCCATCAGAAGGAACATGGCAGGTTTCCAAAGTAAACCCTCCCGTTTTCCAGCTATGCCAGGATGTCTGTCTCTTGGGCTGCTACACAACCTGTTTCTCCAGGTTCTCAGGACTTTCAGACTCCACAATAAACTGCCAGCAGCTTGCCACCCCTTGAATTACTTTATCAGAAAACAAAACAAAACCTTCTGCTAGAGGAAATTCTTATCACTGTTTCAGTTATTTTGGTCTTTGTGATGGTTAGTTTCAAAGACACTAGATTTTCACCATATGTTTCATTAAATGTCCCCTTGGTGTTATATAGGAAGGATCCTTTTGCTCCCCATGCAATATATGCACAGTTTCAACAGCTATATAACAGATTGCCGAGCCGGGGGAATTGACATCTACAGAGACCTCTTTGGGAATAAGAGAGGCACATCCATAACTCATGCCTTGTAATCCATTTTTCCCCTCAAGTCTGTCAGGACTCTTACTGGATTCACAGTGTTCTCACAAAGCTCTAGCCTTTAGGAAAGCAGGTGTTGAATCCATTCATTTTCACTACAGAGACCAAAGTACAGATACATGTCTATGTATCAACATTTCTTCCACCACTGGTGACTAAAAGCAACAAAGCAATTGACCACATGGAAGAAGTGGTTGGCACCATCACCAAACAGCAAGGCATTTAGGCAGATGGCACTGAGGTTGTGGATGAGTCTGCTCAGACTCTTTGCTGGAGGTCTTCTCAGCTGCCCCATTTCACAGCTCAGCATCTTAATTTAAATTGTCACTGAACTGTGCATGTCCTAAGGCATCAAATCTTTATTTCAAATGGCTGAGGCACTTTGTCTCTTCACCCAACTGTGATGTTTGGTGGTAAGCTCCAGGAAAGCTGTGATACCAAACAGAGGGTGGTTGTAAAGGCATAGCTCACCTCAGGTCTGTACTCTGCAGCTATGACTTCTTTCAAATATCTCTGCTGCTGGAAAAAGATAAACAAACAAACAAAAAACTCACAAAACACTTGGCATTGTAAGGTCGAGCAAAATGAATGCTCTTAACGTGGAAAATCAAATGCCTATTCTAGTCATTCTGCAGGTATCCTGTGCAATTCAATGTCTTAAGGAAAAGATAACGTGTCTCATAGCCATAAAAGTGAGATAGGCTGTGTGTTTACAACATACTGTGGTTGATATTGTCTTTAAAAAATCCTGCTATAGAGGAATTTATGCACAGTTTTGGCAGTCTCAATGGCTAAGTAGGGAACATGTACGCAATCTGTGCAACAGAAAGAATGAAGGCCTGGTAAACTCCATGGAACAAAATTTCACTTGAAATGGTTAATTAAACTTCATTTACCAAGGTCTGCACAGAAGTACTGTGGAAGGAATCTGTTTTATTGCAGAAGGCTTTTTTTTTTTTTTTTTTCAAGCTGATTTTGTGGGAACCATGACTTAATAAAGTTTGATAGCTCCTTGTGCATGGCAGGAGGAGGCATTTGGTAAGTTTTGTTCATCACTGCAAAGTAGCTTTGATAATATTAATAACATACATGATTACAGAACAGAATACCTGTTATACAACATTAGGCATAGCCGCATTATTCTCTGTCCTCGGCATGAAAAAGCCTGTCACTTCCCTCCATACCTTTATGGCCCCCTAATGTATCTTTTAATTTGTAGCTTATATTACTAACATTTGTATATTTAGGCAACACTTGACAAGTGAAAACAAGATTGAAGGGAAATTGCTTAGAGACTTCCAGGGTTTTGTTAGAAAATACAGCTATCATTAGCATTGTTATCACTCAAATGAGAAGTAGTATTTTAGAACATATTTACTGAATCCTTTGTTCTTTATGACTAACTGAAACCCTGTGAAGGGTGACAGAAGTTACAGAAATCAAAGTAATCAAATTACCACAATATTTTAAGAAGAGCACAAATACAGCTCTCCAACAGGGTTCTGAACAAGCTTCAAATCCCATGGAGAAGGAGGATATAAAAGATGTGAAGAAAAAATTGACTGATATGACAGGAGGACTTAAGTCTTGCTTTGGTCTGGTAGAACTTACAGGTATGAGGAACTTCATATACGGGTCTCTTGGCTTTCAATCAATAACGTTAAAGGAGAAAAGGGAAGAAAAAGTCTGTTATGGAAAATAAAGAAGTCTGATTTCTGAGCTGTCAGCCACAGGATCCACTAGAAGAATGACTGTCAGACCCTCAGGCTCTAAGCAAGTGTTAGCTAGAAAATGGTTCTTTACTGAGGTCTCCTGTAATTATGAGCATGAAAGCTTTCAGATAATTGTTCTTTAGGCAACTGCTTTTCAAAGAGCTATACATGTCCCCATCATCCACTGACATAAATGACAGCAGCAGAGTTTGAATATTTCCACTTGGGTTCTCTAGTAAAGATATCAGTTCCTGACTCTAAATACTCCAATTGTAAAATCTTCATTGTTCTTCAATACTGGACTTATAAGACCAAGTCAAGAAGGCAGAAAAGTATTGCAAATCTTTAACTTCTTATGGACAACAAAAAGTTCAAGATGAAGAAGAATGAATGTTCGGCAGTTGAAGGTTAGGGGATACAACCAAAGAAGACATTTCTGGCAGCACATTGTGTATGATGTCTATTATATTTCAATTTCATTTCAATGTGTATTAAAGCTCAAATTGTTATTGTGGATCTTTCATCATCACTTGTACTGTGTGCTTATAAACAACTAAATTATACATTGCAGCTCTTTAAAACTTTTTGCTATAGGTTATTGAGTATACGTTGCTGAGTGGACAACTAGATATGCATTGTACAAACATAACTGAAGACTTTGCCTCAGACTAAAAGCACAACTGAAGACAGGATACAGAGAAAACTACACTTCCTGTTACCTGTGTTTTATTTAATTCATCTTATAAACAGCATTTGTCCATATAGTAAAAAAGAATTAAAAAAGAAATCTGAATGAGGATCTGCAAGTTATTTGGGGCCTAACATAGTTTCATGCAATACGTAGATTTGGTACAAGGTTTGGATTTGGCAGGGTGTGTATCACAAGTTTGTGTGAGTTGGTGCCATTTGAGTCCCCTTTCCCATGGTTCTTTTTGCTCCTTGGTCATGAGGGAACATCAATCACCCTAACCAAGTATTTCTCTCCTATCTGTACATCCTTCCATCTGCTACTGGGATCAGATGCTCCCAAATCTGAAACCAAATTTTTGGGGGTATTACAGAACTGTACCACAGATAATATTGAAACAAAATGTTGTCTTTAGAGCAAGGCTGGAGTTTTCTGAGGAAATACACTGAGTTTACCCACCACTGGAGGAAAAGAGCTGAAGCAGCAGCTAGTGGGTCACAATGGCCACTTCCAGAAGCAATGTATGTAAACATGTATTACAAGACCTTGAAATCCCACTGTTTATGCTGTGCACCTCCCTGAGACTGTCACATGTGGACATATCTTAAGGTTCATCAGTCTTCCAGAAAGCAAAACATAGATTTTCCTGCATATCTTAGATAGTATTTCACCTGTTTGGTTGAGAAGCAAATTGTGATTGTGTGCTGGTACTCAAGCATTCCAGGCCAAATCCGGTCTTAATTTCAGCCACTGAAACCTCATATAAGGTGATGCAATTAAGTAGAGAGAATGAAGTCTAGCCAGCGATAAGCACATCACTCCCAGCCCCACCACTAACTCGGTGAGGATATCAGGCAGCCCCAACCCCTGCTTTTATCCCCCACCCACAAACTTGTCCGAAGCTCAGCGCCTTGAATCCTGCCTCGCTCTTCCGCATCAAACTTTTTTTGTCAGTCTTTGTGCAGGTGAGCTGATGGGACCGAGGACTTTGTCATTTCGGGTTGTTTCGGCTGCTTGGTTGGCTGAGGCGGGGGCCTTGAGTCGCCTCACCTCACCCACCAGCGGGTCTCCGGAGGGGAGCGGGGCGGGACCCCAGCTCCTCCGGCCCCACAGGTGGCGGAGCCGCTCCGAGGCGGGGGAACGGCGGGGAAGGGCCCCGGGCAAGCACCGCCCTCGGCTGCCCCCCGCGGCCCTCCCGGCGGCCGCCCGGGTTGACCTGTCCGCCGTGCCCGCCCCCCTCCGCCTGGCACCGCGGGGCCGGAGCGGGGCGGCCGCGCTCCTTCCTCCCTCCCTCCCCTCCCTCCCTCCCTCCACCTGCTCGCTGCTTTTGTCTGGGGACGGACGGGGCGAGGCACAGCCCCTCGCCACCACCACCACCAGCACCGCACCGCCTTTGTCTGGCCGCTCCCCGCTCCTCCTCCTCCTCCTCCTCGGCCGCGGGGGTCGCGCTGCGGGGCTGCCCCTTTGGGGCGCGGGGCGAGGCGGGGAGCAGGCGGCGGGCGGCGGGGGTCGCGCTGCTTTCGGGGCGAGACGGGGGGAGCCTCCCGCGGGCGTCCCGCCGCCAAGTTGCCGCAAGTTGGAGCCGGCCCCCCGCTGCTGGGCTCCGGCCTCGGCGTGAAACAATACAGCGGGCTGCCGGGGAGGAGGAGGAGGAGGAGGAGGAGGAGGGAGGGCGGGGAAGGAGGGAGGGGGCAGCCCGCCCGCCGCCGATGGGGCCGGCGCTGCGGGGCGGCTAGGGGGCTCGGCGGGCTGGCTGGCCCCGGGGAGCGGCCGGCAGAGGCAGCGGAGCCCCGGCCCCAGCTCCGTGCTCCGTCCCCGGCCCCGTGCCCGGCCCCGGCATGGAGGACGTGGGGCTGCGGAGCGGGCGGGAGCGGCTGCCCGGCGGCGACCCGCGCCTGGGCGCCGCGCTGGTGGAGCCGGGGCCGCTGGTGGTGATGGTGGAGCCGCGGGCGGCCGAGGGCTACCGGCTGGTGGAGGTGCTGCTGAGCGGCGGGGCGCCCTGGGGCTTCACCCTGAAGGGCGGCCGGGAGCACGGCGAGCCCCTCATCATCACCAAGGTGAGGCGCGGCGAGGGCACAGGGGCTCCGGCCGCCTCCATGTTGGGCGCCGGCAGCGGGGGCAGGTGCTGGTGCTGCCGGGGGGTCTGGGGGCTCCCCGGCACCTCGCCCCTCCGCCGGTGGGGCTGGGGAGGGCATGGAGAGGGGCTGGGGCAACAGGTGGCAGCGCCAAGCCAGCCTCGCAGCTCGGCTGCAGCTCCGAGGGCGCAGTGTGCTGCTGCACAGCCCTAAGTTACATCCCGGTAAAACCCGGTGAAACGATTGTTTGTGATGGGGTGCAGAGATTGGCAGGGTGGCGGGAGCCCTCCCGGCTCCATCCGTCTGGTGGAGGAAGGAGGCGTGAGGCTGAAGCCCCCCGGTGCTGACCCCGGGCTTCCTCTGCTGCTGTTGCCCGTGCAGAGCAGCGAGGGTGACCTCCGGCACCCCAGCCCTCCGAACAAAAGGTCTTGTGGATGGTGACCAAATCCAGAGACCGACCGGGAGAGGGAGGCTCCTGGGTAGGTATGCGCTGCTTTTTGTGTTTTTTTTTTTTTTTTTTTTTTTTTTTTTTTTTAGTGCCCTTTTATACTCGCAGGTCCGACCTCGGTGTGTTGGGCATGAGTTAAAATGATCCGTCGTGTTTTCTGGGAAATGTTTTTCATCTGGGTGTGTTTTGACTCAAGAATCCCCGTCCCAATAGCTGGTGGGTTTTGTTAAGAGGGCTTTCTTGTCATGCAATCAAAAACACATTAAAACGGATCCATATGGAACTGAGAAAAATCCACATTAGAAAAACATTTCGCTCAAGATTTGTAGGAAATATATGCGCTTGGCCTACAGGTCCAGTGAATTCTGCTTGTTCTCATTTTGGAAGTACATAAAGAGTGTCAGAGGTCAGCCAGTCCTGCTTTATCCACAGCAGGAATTATTCTGTTCTTACTTCTTTTTAGCTTGTTTCATTGAGGGCTTTCCAGTTGGTTCCCTTCTTCCACTCCTGGTGATATTTTACTGATAGCTCTCCAACTTAGGTCTTTTTAGATCAGCTTTTTCTAGGTCTCTTCCCTACTGCTGTTTTCCAAAATACAACAGTGTATGTCAACAGATGCATATGCTGAAAAGTGACTGTGCATCTGTTGGCCTCTTACCAGTATCCTGAATTACAGAGTATAAAAACTGGAAGCATGTGAGGAAAGGAGAAAAGAGCTACTTACTCTGCATCTAGTAGCTATCAAGTGCCAAATCAAATAATTCCACCTTTCTGGTAATGGCTAACAAGTGCTACTGCTCAGGGGTACTTATTCATATTGTTGCCTAGGTATTAAGTAACAAGCTTTAAATATTTGTGGCATGAGGATGTGGCTGTGGTAGGTGGAAAGAAGTGTCTGGGAATGGGAACCTTTTCAAGTGGGTCTGCTACCCAAGGCATGGTTATGTGGAACCACAGCCTTGATACCTCCTGAAACCATTTCATTGTGCGGAAGAGAAATTCGGGTCCATCATTCGTGATCTTGGACTAAGGTACAGCTGGGATCCTGTCCTTGGGTCTAAGGTTTTGGAGTACGTTTTCACTTGCAGTTTTTGGATGGAAGTATAAAGAGGAGTTTTGAAACTGGACTGAAGCTTTGCATCACTGGCATCCCCCAGACTCCATATTCTTTAAGTGCAAAATCTTCCGCTGGGTTTCGCTCACCCATCTCGGTGTGTGTTGTGTTTTGTTTTTCTGTACAGCTTCTAGGGGTGGAAAACCGCTAGAAAGAATAAATTAGTGTCAGGTGATTAAAAACGTCCCTTCTTGCAGTGGAGATGTAAAGTTGCTCTCTTTTTGGCTGAAGAGAGTCCTGAACCTGAGTCTTCCTGAGTTAAAGTGTGGATTTCTGGGCTGTCACAGAGAAGGGGAACGCCCTCCCCTGCCATTGCAAGCTCCATCCCCTATTGAGTACACTGGTGGCTGTTTTGGACACAAAAATACCTCAAAATACCCATGGAACAACTCTTATTTTGTGGGTTCATACTGTGCTTGAGTGTGAGCTGAGTATTAAGCTCTGTCTCATCAAGTCCAGGGCTGTACTGGGGAAGTGAAGATGTATGAGGTGGAGTGCTGCTTTTTAAGGAGAGGAATGTGACAAGGTGCGAATGGAGTTTCAGATAGCAGCTACTTAAGGGGGATTTCTGAAACTCTGCCTGTCTCCATGCCTACCACCATCTCTAAAGCAAGGTCAGCCTTTGAAGAAAGTTGCACCTTTATGTAAATGTCGGGAAGTCTGTGGTGTAAATATTTCCTGCTGTCTTTACCCTCTATGGGACGCCCACCAGAACTGTCTATAAAAAGCAGCACCAGAAAATACTGTAGTTGAAAAATCAGTGAGCAAACTTGTGCTGGGCATTTTGCAGCGATTTTTGCACAGCAAACTCCTTGGATGTTAGTTTCCCTGGTCATGTGGCCATTTCACTTGCTAACAGGAAGGGAAATGTTTTTGTAACGAGTACCACGGGGGGCAGCAGGGCAAGAAGAGCTGCAAAACCGATTTGGGAATTTCTAGTTTGAATTGACTAGGTTTCAAGCTAATAGTGTCCTTTGATCCGCCAAACTGCCAATAATAGCCGAGGGAGAGGCAGGTTAAGCAGGAGAAAATCTATGTTTTCAGTCCCAGCAGGGAGATAAGCATGTGTGCAGCCACTGGAATGTCGGGAGCAAAAATGCCGCACGCAGGCAGCGCGGCGCGGAGAGAGGTCAGCCCGGAGTCACGCTGCTGCTGCTGCTGCTAACAGGCCGTGCGTCTCGGGGAGCGGGCTCCCTGGCTCCCCGACACCAAGACAGGACTCGGAGGGAAGGTCCTGGGACAGGTAGGCAGAATATCACGTTCACCTGCCAGCCGAAAGCCTCTCTCCAGTTTTCAGTTCCTTGTCTCTTCCTGTGGTTGCTGCAGAGGTGCAGAGGAAAGCAGTGCATGATATGGCTTGCTCGAGCTTTAAACGTAGCTGGTCTAAAACTCGCCCCACCCACGTGTGAGTGGTGTTGCTTGTATTTCAGAAAAAAAAATAATCTTTCAGCGTTTTGTCGCTTACTGTTCTTTACATGTCCCTTTAAAAGGGCTTTACATTTTTTGTGATCTCTGCCTGCGTGTGCGATACCGTTCCAAAAAGTTGCCCGAAGGCAGCTTGTTCATGCCTAAATTGGCGTCTTGAAAGGAAGGACTTGCTTTTTATAGCAATGAGTGTGTTTCAGCAGAAGGTGAGATGACTACTCTGAGGAGTTTAATGAGAAGTCTCACAAGACATGGATCTCACTTTGCTGCTTTTTTTTAAAGAAACAAACCCTGAATGGGAAGGTCTTACTGGAACTAATGAAAATGAAAAGTCAGGGTGCTCAACCCGGAGTCTTGTGAAAGCCTCCCATACCTGCATTATCTTGATTACTTTTACTTTAAAATGAGCCTTATCTGGGATGCACAACTTGTAGTGTCAATCACAGCATTGATCACGGGTGATGGACAGAAAGTCATTTCGCTTCCTGTACCAGCCATAGGCTTCAGAACTCTGAAGCTGTCCTGCTGTCAGCATTAACCTTCTTACACTAGAAAGTAAGAAAAAGTACAGTGCATGCATTTGAAGAAAGAACGATGTATCATTTGAATAAATTCCTTTTCAGTACCAGCTTTACAAGGGCCTACAGCCATACCTCCTCAAGCTATGATCTCACTGCAGGCTAATCAAGGCTGGGCTTGGCTGGTATTTCGGCAAGATTTCCAAGTGAAACCTGGACTGTTGCAAGATGTGTTGTTGATTTAGCAGATAGAGTTCTTGTCTCCTGAATCAGTGCTGAATTCATGCCCCAGCTGGAGGTGCTGTCTTTCAAGAAGCAGCACTATCAGACAGACTTGTTTATTTCTCTTAATTCCATTGTACTTTCCTAACATGTTCCTGTCTATGGTTAGGTGTCAATGGGAGTTTGTTTAACCTAATAATTATTTAAATTGTCTACAGGAATGCTACTCTCTTAATTGGTTGCAGGACTCCTCCATGTGATTTGTATCAATTTCTTATTTTAGTAGTGAGTGAAATTATGACTGTTTTCATTTAAGTAATTCCTTACCCTTTGGCCTTAAGCATAAAACTAAGAGCAAGTGCTTGCATTGTACTGCATGGGAGGGGAGAGAGCTTCAGTGGTGCTGTGTACAGATAAATCAAAACTGGATGTTTTCTAATATACATAGCTGTTGTCTCCCTCAGGTTAGCTGTTTGCTCATAGACATTAACAATTCTTAAACTTGACTGTGACGTTTGGTATCCAGAAAACCAGTATTTAGTGGTAATCCCTGGAAATTACTGGCCTCTTCACATAAATGCAGTCATTTGTGTAAGGAGCTGATGGGTAAATTAAGAGCCATTGTACTGTGGCTGAGGAATAGAGTTCTACTCTAGTCCCCCATATCCTGCAAAATTTTAATTCCTTTCTTCAGGTCTAAAAAGATATTATATGAAGAAGTGTTCATCATTTTTGTTTTCTGCCCATATTCCCTTGGTGATCAAAAGCAACAAATAAAATTCCTCAGCTGTATGGGCTGATTCGAACACACATCTTAACCAGCAATTAAAAAAAAAATGCTTCAAATCACATTTGATGCTTCTTTTTAAAGCTCTGTTCAGTTTCTTAATTTATGAGAGGTGTCTGTCTTTTGAGAAAGATTAGGCCTTTTCTTTGTGTTAAGTTTGATAACTGAGAAATTGCAGGAAATGCTTATATATCAGGACGTATATTTGGGGATTAAAATAGTACCATGCTGCTATTTATCCCTTTTCCTTATCCTTAGGAGTTTGGTGTTTTTTTAACATTACAGAAACTCTTCAGGTTTGAGTCTTGTGTCTGATTGCTGGGTCCCAGGTCTCCTTAGAGGAGGGGAGTTTGTTGGCTTTGATGCCAGAAGACGATGTTGCTTTCTACTTCTGTAACCTGCCTGATGAAGCGACTGCTCTCCCTTTTTGCACTTCAGCGGCTGTTGAGGGAGGTGAGCTCTGCTCGGACTTCACTTGCCAGCAGCACGATGCCCGCCGTGTTCCTGTGTGCTCCGAGTGGCCCAGCTTTGGAAGGCCGAAGCTCAGGGAGGTTTGTCTTGGCGAGAGCATCAACAGCTGAAGTGGCACTGGTATTGGAAGCTCCATCTCAAAGCTATCTTGGATGTTGTGAGATGTGGTCTGCAAACTGTGCGACAGCTTGAAATGAGAGGATGAGTTAAAAGGCTGTGACTTGCAGAGCTTCAAGTCAGTTCAGTTACAAACGTAGAAGACAGCAGTGTGGGAGCGTTGTTTAAGAAATGGTTGCTGTGCTTGCAGTACTGAAACTGCAGTTTTCCTTTACGTTTACCTGTCAGGACAAAAAACAGTCAGGATGCTTCCTTTCCAAGCAGAACTGAGAAGCTTCCGTGCAGCAAGCGCTCTTTTGGCTGTACTGGCTGCTTCCAAATTGCTCCTCTCTCCTCTGCTTTTCCCACTTCTAGCTACTTAGGCAGAAGCTGTCAAATCCATCGCAATTTTCTGGTTAAAAATGAACATAAACAAAAACATTCATGTCTGTTGAGTCTGGCAGAAGAATCGGTGGGTTTGTGAGAACAGTTATTGCAATAGGAATTAGGCTGCAGAGCTGCCTATCTGAATGTTTATTCATGTGGTCTATTTACGGTTTAAACTTCTTTTGTTTTTAGTGTCTGCTGCTACTTTTCAGTATGAATTTTGGATGCTATGGTAGACATTAGCATAAAAATAAAAGACCAGCAAGAGACCTCTAGTTATAGCTCGCTGTTGTCAGTGGATTGCCAGTAATGCCATTTATTACCTAGTTATCCATCATGTTTGATTTTGTTTGTTGTTTTTTTAAGAGGAAAAAACTGTGTGGGTTTGTGTGGTGGTTGCGCATATGTTTTACTCAATAGACTGTGTATATATTTTTTTTTTTCCAGTAGAGCTCAATTCATTGTGTGTTCTTCTGCTTAATGAATATTTAAAGTATGGGAGTGTGGAAAGAGCAAGGTAAATGGGGAGCGAAACCTACTTGTGAATAGATTAGAGGAAACAACTGTGTAGTAGTAACTAAGCCAATATTACATCATGTACCTGTGCATTTTTTTTCTCCAGGAAAGCTGTTTGTGTTTAGTCTTCTTACACATCTGTAATCTCTCCAGAGAATACTTAATACATATGTACATCTAGTTCTGTGGGTCATTTTGCTACACAAGTTTGAGGCAGGTCCCAGACATTCAGCAGAATTTTTGCTTGCTGTACATTTAAGTGACACCGTGCGTGAAGTTTCCCAGGAGAGGTAAAGTAAAAAACAACACACTTATGTTGAGATTTCATCCACTTAATCTGTGCAGAATTGCTTTCTGTTGCCAGTGTTTTGAGCCTATTTGATGTGAAGTCAACTGGAGATTTTTGTACGCATCTGTAAGGAAAAATACTGATGCCTCTCTCCATAACTTAGGAAACCTTTCTTTTTTTTTTTTTTTCTTTTTTTTTTTTCTTAGGGTAAGAAACAGAAAGCTCTCTAATTCCACATAGGACAATATTTTTAGTTTTTTAAAGGTTAAACACCAGACATATAATGCTATTTTGAAAAAGCTTTTTTGTTTTGGAAATAAATAGCATTGCCACTCTGGTCGTAGATATTAGTAGTCTAAATCGTTTATTTTTTGTAACTCTACAAATACAATCAAATCAGGGTGAGATGTAATTTAAGGTTTGTTGAATTTCTTACTACTTCATTCCGTGGTACGAAACTACCAGAAATTTTGAACCAGTTTTTAAATTAAGACAGTTTCTTAAAATCAACTTACTGTACTCGTAGAAAGTGTTTCTGTCCTTTATTTAGGGTATGCTTTGCCAAACAGCACATTTCTGGTGGAGTTCTCCAAGACTTAAGCTGGGTTTTTAGAAGAAGTAGCTATCTTTGGAAAATGATTTATAGTGTTTAAATTAAACATGACTTATGTGCTCAGATTGCTTTCTGAAGGTGTCTGTCATTTGCTGTCAGCCGTGTGAGAAGCAGAGGAAACGTGTGCTTCTTCAGTGCATACCTGATTGCCTACTTAGGAACCTTTAGTAAGATGACAGACACTCAAGCAAGATTATTGTCTCTGTATTAGCTGTGTGTGGAGCTAAGCCCAAAACTATTGGAAAAACACTTCTCTGATCGTACTGTTGTTTCTGAACATGACAGGAATGTAGCTTTTCAGTCTGATTTATCAAGCTAATTGGGGGAGAATCGTAAGCTACCAAGGACGATGACGCTTGTGAAGGTAGGGGAGAGTTTCTTTCCCCTCGCCCCCACCCTGGGAGTTAATGCAGTATCAGTATTCAGTCTCTAAGCAATTCAGAGCATTGTGGTAAGCACAGGTCAGGTCAGGAAGATAAGAGAATGGTTTCTGCAGCGTTAACAAGTTGTTGGGGGATCTTTTCACTGGCCTTTTGCAGGTACCTGAGGGTGGCTGTGGGGTGCCCAGCTCCCCAAAAGAGATTGAGCCAGCTGTTTGGTAAATGCTGGAAATGCAACCAATTACTGCTTTAAGAAACTAGATAGCTTTTGTCAGGGACACAATTCTGAGGTTGGATCTTAAAACAGAAACACATGGAGGAGAGCGTTTGACAGTAGAACAGAGGTGGTTATTTCCAAGTTCTTCTGACACCTGGTGAAATGGCCAAATCGACTGAATGCTTTAAAGATTTTGGGAAAAGGCATGATAGGGTTGGCACTGAGGGGAAGGGTTCATGTCCTGTGTTTTGGTACTTCTGCCTCACTCCCTCTCCAAAGGGGGACTTTCCCTCTGCCACCAGGCTAGTTTTCTCCTCTGTTAAATCTTGCTCTCAGTTTCTAAATTATTAAATTCTTTGGACTGTTTGAATTCTTCTACTTATTTACCCACATCCATCATCCCTGATATATGGGTTAGGAAATATGTTGTCGTGTTTCTTACATACCAACTTTCTAAAGAATTGTACTTAGTGAGTGTTCCAAAGGACGGAGAGCAGTACAAAGTACAGAAAAATAGTGACTGCGAGTTGAAAGTGGGGAAAATACAGGGATCTCTGCTGCAGTGCTTGAGAGGCTGTATCCCTTTGGGCAGTGACAGGGCAGTTCCATCCCTCCCTGCAGTTATTTTCTCTAACTGGGTGAGTTGGCCATGATGAAGGAAGGGTCTTCGTTGTGGATGTAGGTGGCCTTAATTCTGATACTTTTCTTGCTCTGAGCTCGTAGTTATTCTGCTGACCTTGTTTCTGAAATTTAGACTATTGCTGTACAAAGAGTTTTGAGTTGTTTGTCTACATAGGGGTTTAGTCCTTGCCATGTGTGTCATCCAGAACAATGGGGTATTTAGTGTTACGGTAATAGTAGAGAGATGGTTATCTCTGATCAGTTTGGAAGAGATTGTGAGAGTGCTCTTGATCATGTGTGAGATTGTATGCCATTTGGTCTTGTTTAAAGTGTAGCATAACACTGTAGCATAATACCGAGAGTGTTGTGAGACATTGGAACAGGCTGCCCAGGGAAGTGGTTGAGTCACCATCCCTGGAGGTCTTTAAAAGACGTTTAGATGTAGAGCTTAGGGATATGGTTTAGTGGAGGACTGGTCAGTGTTAGGTCAGAGGTTGGACTCGGTGATCTTGGAGGTCTCTTCCAACCTAGATGATTCTGTGATAACCTTTTTTAATGGAAATTTATGAACTTTATGCTTTTTTAGTGGAAAGGTATCTAAATATTAGCGCAGCTTAGAAGAAAAGGCTCTGGATTTTGTTTTAAGTTAATTCTCAGTGCGTCCATTATATTCTGTTTGTAATGGACTTGCACTGAAGTTTCAATAGCTAAAGTCGAGATCCATCAGTGGGGAACATGGGATTAAGATAAATTGGTTTGAAATTGAAGAATAGGTACTTACAAATGTCTTAAAAATTGTAGCTTCAGTACTTTTTCTCTTCAGTAAAGCAGATAAATGTTCTAAAAATCCCTTCACAAAGCTATGAAAACCAGAGTATTTTGGATTCTTTCTGTCTCTTGAGATCAAACATACTTTGTTATACACTTGCTATGAAAACTTCCAACAAAACTTGGTTCAATGAATACTGTAGAAAAAAAAATACTGTTGGGGGTAACAGTATTTGGAAGCTGTATATTTTTCAGGAAAAGCACTAATCATTTATGATAGTATCATAGAAACATGATTTCGTAGTAAAGGAAGTGAAACACATCCTACACAGTATCAGTTAGTCATCACTGTGTTAATTTTCTTAAACAAATTAGATGCAAAAATGAGTTTGTGGGTGTCTAACTGGCTGATGTCTGATGCAACCAATACCCCAACTCCTCATAACTATTTGGATTCGGTAGAATGAAATCATTACAGTATGTAAATTATTTTCTTTCCTCTATATATACACATTTTGTTGATCTGGAAGAAAGGAGCACATTAGATTTTCTTATGAGACGTTTTCAGTTGCTTTTTTTTATGGAATAGCAAAGCATTTCTTTCACAGTCATTAATTTACGTGGAAGAAAGATGTAAACATACTGTGTTGACATAAGGTAGTGTTTTGTTGGGTGTTTATATGTGGAAAGAATGTTATCGTCTTAACAGAGAAAACTTAGCTTTATGCATCTGTTAAATGTAGTTAATGTTTATAATAGTTTTGTCAAGATTTAAGAGAAACATACACTTCCATAATTAGGAGCTATTAAACAATTTGTAATCTGTTTTTTACATGATAATGCTTGCTGAAGTGCCTTTATATTGAAATAGTAAGGCTTCTGTAAAATTAAGAAACAGTGTCTTTTTATGAGGCTAGAAGACGTCAGATATATTCTGAATTCTCTTAAATGCAGCTCTAATGCCATAAAGTTATTTCTACTTTCCCCTAAACTGTCAGGGCAGAATTTAAAGCAATTTAAAGTAAACTTTCCCTCCTGCCTTAAACTATGTATTTTTAGCATGTGCAAGAATTTTTGTATTTCCTACTTTTTTCCTTCCCCCGTTTTATAAAAGTAAAACCCAACAACTTGCTCCTCTGCTTGTAAAATTTAGACTGCAGTGATTTTATTAGCAAAATAAATTTTGTTTCTACAGGCTACCTTCTGGAAACATCTTGTTTTTCCTGACTGCTGGGGGAGGTTGCTGTCCTGAGCAGGGAGGAGGGCTGTGCATTTCCTGACACCTGGGAGACCTGAGGAGTTTCTCTGATTGCTCAATCTGATGTTAGGGAGGGGTGCAAGGCAAGACTTCTGTTGCTCAACTGAATGTCTTCTGGCTGATTAAGGAAATCCTCATCTTAAAAAACAGCGTAGACATGACCTATTATGTCAAATGTGATTAAAATGTGAGGGTGGAGAGACATGTGGCTTTGGTGCTGTTTCGGGTTTGTGAAGCAGATGATGAGTCTGAACTTAGAAAGCTTTAAAACAGAACCCTGTGAGAAGCAAGGGAGAAACTGAAAATGTTGGAAATTGGGAGATTTACTAAACGAATTGCCTGCTTTGCCACAAATTGTGTGCTGTACACAATTGTATGACATCTTTGCTTCAGTCTCAGGTGTTGTCTAGGAAAAATGTTATTTCCTTATGTTCATAAGTTTCTGTTTCTTGTGAAACAGACGTGATACCGAAGTGCTGAAATACTGTGGCGGCAAACACTTTGTTGCTTTACTAAAAAGACTATAAGCCCAAATATATGGAAAACACGAGGGAGTATGTCTTAAAAGGCTATGTAATTGTGCAATTCATTCAGGAGTAAATCCTTCTTCATATTAGAAAATGATGGTTCATGCTTGTCTATCTCCAGCATTTTTCCTAAATTATGAGTGGAAATGCACAATTGGATGTCTTTTCATAAAATTAAGCCCTACTGCCTACCTAAAGTGTGCAGATGCTCTCAGTGCCTCAGAAAATTAAAAGAGATTAATAGAGGCAGACGGGCTGTCAGCACTTGAGTGCTGAGTAAAAGAAAAAAAACAAAACAAAACAACTAATGTAGACTTCTTATTTGAAAGGTCAACCTGACATCTGAATCTGTGAGATTTGAAACATTTGTTAGCAATAAAGCTTCCTAAGGAAATAGATTTTATAGCCAAAACACGTCCTTGCTGACCACTTGAAT
The DNA here is from genome assembly GCF_964211825.1 of Aythya ferina. Taxonomy (NCBI): domain Eukaryota; kingdom Metazoa; phylum Chordata; class Aves; order Anseriformes; family Anatidae; genus Aythya; species Aythya ferina. Next base: position 76,571,203 of record NC_140296.1, read on the forward strand.
TTCCTTCCATTTATGATGGATCATGGAGTTATAGCATGTCCTGAGTTGGAAGAGACTGACAAGGATTGTCAAGTCCAACTCCTGGCTCCACACAGGACCACCTGAAAATCAAACCCTGTGTCTGAGAGCGGTGTCCAAATGCTTCTTGAACTCTAATGCTCTCGGTGCTGTGACCACTGCTCCAGGGAGCCTGTCCCAGTGCCTGACCACCTCTGGGTGCAGCACCTTTCCCTAACCCCCAGCCTGACCCTCCCCCGTCCCAGCTCCATGCTGTCCCCTCGGGTCCTGTCGCTGTCCCCAGAGAGCAGAGCTCAGCGCCTGCCCCTCCGCTCCCCTCCTCCCCTCGTGAGGGAGCTGCAGGCCGCCATGAGGCCTCCCCTCAGCCTGCTCTGCTCAGGACTGAGCAAACCAAGGGGTAGTTTCCACTACCCCTTGTTGCCACAGTAATTGCCACTTCACCTATGAGACCTTCTCTCTTTACAAGAAATGACCTAAGCACAATTCCTTCAGAGAAATGTAGTGTCAGTGGCTGGAAGACTGGTGGTGAATTTATGGTTCACCATCGTCTTCTAAGATGACATCACAGGATACAAGTTTCAGCAGAATGAAGGGAGCATGTTTTGTTCCCACTGCAGCCAGACTTAAAAATGTAGTTTCCTCACCTGCACATCACTGGCACTAATTGGAGGTTACTGTTTGCTCCAGTATGTTGTATCAGTGGCTGGTACAATCACCCTGCCACACCCCGACACTAAAGGTGTCGGGCTAGCATAGACTTTCCATCCTAAATCCAGTGCTGCAAGCAGTAGGTCTTTAGCAACCTAGTTTATTTTGGTGGAAAATGACTGGGGAAATGTTGCATGAGCAATTTAATTAACTGATTAGTGGGAGTGGAGATGAGCAGCAGGGAGTGGCAACATCGTGGTATACAGTCACACACCCAGCAGTGACTTACAGACTGTAGTCCGGCTGCCTTGCAGGGAAAATTAATTTGAAGTATGGAAGCAATTTGAGAAAATAGGAGATCAGCAGTTACAACTCCTGAATTTTCATGAGGGAGCAATCCGAATCCAGATCTTCATTTCATAATTTCAAAAAAATGCATCCAACCATCTTCTGAAGACAAAACGGACACTGCTAATAAGATCCTACTAAGAAGAAAACATTTTTGCTTGTTTTAATTTTTTGACTACAAAGAATACCTCAAATACAAACATTGAGGAGAATACGTTCACTAAATGAACACTGAATTAAGTAATGACACTTCACATTTTGTCTAAATGTGTGGAATTTTATGGCATATTTGATCGGTGCCAACTGCAGTTTTCAGTCACTTTTACTTCTATTTATCATAAGTATTATCACTCTGTTTATCAAAGAATAATCACTCTTTCTTCTGTTTAAGGTCTGGAGAAGGTTCTGTGAGGACCTCCTTATGCAGCTTGTTTTGATATATGTATAAATATATATATATATTTTACCTATTTGTAACACTTAACCCTAGGGAGTACTGATTAGATAAATGGTTTTAGACTTCAGGCTGAAAAGTTTTATTTTAGATTTCTGATTTGTTGAACTTTTTTGTATCAGTTCCAGCCCTAACTTAAATTCTTCTTGGAAGGCTGCATCTAGATGTGGACTGTTGCAAAACATTTCAAGGAAAATTCTTCAGGGATACATTTCACTGGTAATGGCGAGACTGCCTTCGGCCTTTTAAAGCATCTGCAATTGAAGTCAGTGTCTTGAAAATCAGCTTCCTTCCACCCCCCCCCACCCCCCCAAAACAACAACAAAAACAGCCCACCCAAAACAAGTTGCAGGCTTCAGGCACTGGACTGTACTTCACTTTTGCCCTACATCAGTGAGAGGGAGGAGAAAATGTACTATTTGGGCATGAGGTTTGCAACGTTACACCATGTGCTTGTGAGGAGGGTGGGCTAGGCTTGTACGTGTAGCTCTTCATTACTTAACTCTCAGATCATTCTGCAGAGAATTGTGCTGCAAATTTGATATTCCCCTGATGAGTTTTGTGTGGTTATTTGCTTTTCCTTATTTCTGAGAGAAGATGAAAGACGTGGCATCCTGCTGGAATCCATGTGACTTTATCACCCAAACTGCAGTTTTCCAAACTAGCAGGAGCAACCACAGGTTGTTGATTCCTGTTGGGGGGAATAACACTAGAGGAGGACTGGGGTACCTTGCCCACCAGATTTAGGTGTCTCTTTATGTTTGGATTCAAGAACTCCAGGTTGTGGAGGGAGCGTGTTGTAGATGCTGCTTCTTTCCAATGCTTGGTCCTATTTTTTTCTGAATTTCCTTTAACCTATTCCAGTTTTATCTCTTTCTTACCTAGGAGTCTCTTTCCCTTGTTCTCATCTGGCCATTGTTCTGCGCTTGATTGAACAGGCAGTCTTTCTTTAGCAGTTTCCCTTGCCATGCTATTTTTATCCCTAGCTCCATGTCTTTTTTACCTTTGTCAGCCATTCGCAATTTGGCCTACATGGCCTCTGTACTTTTTCCTTCACACCCATCTGCTTAAAACCCCAAGCCTACAAAACAGTTAACAGGGAGGATATCCTCACAGGACTTGTTCTTGATTAAATCTTCCAGTAGTTGTGCACTTTCAGAGTTGTTTAATTCAAGCAACATAAAGCATATATGTGTGTGCACATCCTGGGTGCTGTCAAATGTACTCCTTTTATTGAAACAGGGGTCTTCAGTTTTTTTTAATTACCAGTTTTGCTTTTTAACATATACATTTATTCATTTTACTTCTTCATTTGTTTCTTGGAACTTGGCAAACCATTGCAGTTTAAACTTAACAAAATTGAGGGTTTGAGACTGATGTGCGGAATGGAGTTTCTGCCCTAACTAATTAAAGTATGGCAAATTCCTCAAGCACTGAAAGAAAATATAATCTCACAATGGGAAGTGTTTGATTAGTAAAGTGGCTAATACTGCCTGTGATTAGAGAAATGGATCTGGGAGTAAGATGGGGACATAAGTTGATTTTTTTGTCAAACTGTGGCTTAGGTTACTATTTTATTAGAAGAACATAGTATGGAAATAAGACCAACAAAAAGATGTCTACACTTGTTTGTATTGAAATTTATAGTACAATGAAGAGCTAGTCAAGAACTTGGAGGAATAACAGTGACTTTTTTTATATATATATACTTGTATTTGAAATTAATCAGTCTGCTTTTTGGATTTGAAGCCAGGGGACACAGACTGTGACCTGGAAAAGTAGCCTGACTATTGGTATGCAACAGAGCACATCAGTTTTCTCTACTGCTGTGACTCATGCAAGTAAGCTGTCTCATTTAACTTTACTTTTGAAGAAAATAGTGTCTGGTGAGGTTAGTGGACGTTTTATAGTGTTTGATGGGAGATGTTCAAATGGCGATTGAATTGTAGCAAAGCACAAGAGGATTGTCTTTTTTTAGGGATATTCTGTGAGTTATTTCTCTTTCCCATTAGTCTCTTAAGTGGAGGCTGAAGGAGAATGATGAAGTAGCTGCACATTTTGAAAAGCAGAACTGGCTTTAACATACACTAACAGCAAAAGGAATTTTCCATTCTTGCACGCTTTCTACTCAAAGCTTGCAGTTTTGGAAGGAAAGCAGGAACACCTTATGACCTCTAACACATTCCAGTGTTTTGTTTTTGAGCTAAAAAAATATACATATATAGGTAACAGTTTCAAATATGTTTTATTTTTATTTGCTTTAAGTTCACAGATCCATTTCCTGAACTGACCAAAACTCTGATGATGGAAAAAAGCAGAGCTTAAGATTTTAATAAGCAGATGCTTGAAGTTTATGGTGCAGTGCTATTGGGAATAGGGACAGCGTTGTGTTGGGTTTTATAAACATGGGTACAGTCACCATAAATAGAAGGTTATTTTTTTAACTTTTGTAGCTTGTTGCTCTGACTGTTGACACAGAATTCCAGTTAATTCAGCAAGGTCCTGGAAAGAGGCGTAACAGTTACTTGAAAACTGACAGAATGTATCTTGCTGAAAGAAGTTGAAACAAAACATACAGTAGATTTTTAATCTAGAAAACATGCAAAGTCTGAAATAATAGCTGTTAACGTTAAGAGCAAAGTTCCAAGGCAAGCTTATTATTTTCCATATTGCTTAACGTTTCTTGCTTTTGCTTCTTCCTTGTTGGAAAGGCACGTGCTTCAAGTAAAACTAGTTATTGGATGCAGTAAGCATACCTGGAGGAAAGCAGATCAGAAATTAAGTCGGATTGTGATCTAATAGATCCTTTTGATATTTTGTCTGAAACAAACAGGCATGGACTTCGGGATTCTAAACCCAAATCCATCAAGTTTCTTGATGATAGAGTAAAAGCTTGCAAAACCTAGGATCAGCAATCTATAAAATCCATTGCTTAGTCATAGAGGAACTGAACAGCGAAACCCGACTGATACCATTCAGGTTAAGTACAGGAAGGAATGGGTTTTGTTTTGTATTGCATTGAATCATGTTTGCAGGATACTCAAATGAAAATACGTGGCTTTGTTGGTAGTTAAATACAGCTTTGTAATCCCTGGTTTTCCATGGTTATAAGATTGTTTATATAAGATATGAAATCAGATCATACTCTAAAATTGTACAGTATTTTCATTCATCAGTTAAACTTCTGAAGACCTTTGAGAGTAGAGTGGGTAGAGCTGTGAATTTCTTCAGTCATTCTGTGTTATTCCAATTCTCTTTTTTTTAAAGGACTACGATTTCTTCAGTAGTTCTGGAAGTATCACTGAGATTACTTAGTATAAGCTGTAATTAAGTGATTCTGCTTAATGTTCTATCTTTATATAACATTTCCATATGTCTGTTTGTTTTTTTTTTTTTTCAGCTTATGCCAGTAGTTTTTAACCTTGTTATTTAGCATCATGTTAGTGTTTGGAGGTAAAGCTTTCTTTGTAGTTTTTTTTCTGAAGTGTCAAAAGCTCTTAAATCTTCTCATTCTCATTTCAAAGAGCCCTTCTTAACAGTGAAAATAAAAGCTTACAATATTTAGGGTTGAAAATGATATTTAGTAATTTAAAAATCATATTTAATAATTTGGATTCCTTAGTTTTCTCATTATTGTGCAGTGGTATCAATTCCTTCTTCTGGAGTTGGGCATTCTGTCCCTAATGACGTGTAAGTATATCTGAATTGTGCCCTGTTTTTAATGAACACAAAAGCTGTGCTATGCATTAGGTAGGAATGTGTTCAAAATTCTTCGGTGCTAAGGTACAGCAAACCTCAGTGACTATTCCAAGATACTACCCCTGTCAACAGAGGCCTATGGTTTTGCTAGATTCTGCTGATGCACACCCACGTCATCGTGCCTGTCAGTCATTTCATTTCTGCTTTTGAGTTCAGATTATTTCCAGATTCTAGAAAATTAGCAATATAAATTCCCTTTGAAGAACAAATGCCTAAAAAGATGCTGAGTTTTTTTGCTGGATGTTGAGCCAAATGAAATCTGTCTTGAAAGATCTCAGTCAGCCACAAGATTTTTTTCTGTGGTGTTGTTACTGATTTATCTGCTTTTGCTCCTTGGAAGAGTTGGAAATATTCACTGCACGCCGAAAGCAATGGACCAGTGTGTGAAAGAATGAGCTGGTATGGGTTGAACTGCCACCAATTCTTTTTTCACCTGTAGAGCAGCTTCGTCTTACTCCTTGAAGCAAGTTGGCAGACAGTTCAACCACGAAGATGCTGCAAGTAGTGACATGGAGGTAGAAAGAAATATTTGAGGCAGACTTAATGCCAGTACAGCAACATACCATGTATTGCTCAAAGGTGAGCTAAGTAAACACTGCTTAGGGAATTGTATAGTAGAAATAAAGCATTTTTATGGAAAACTAGCGCTGGTTCTCATGGTTTGTGTGCACTTAGTGTCAAACAGTGTCCATCTTTTCTTCCAGCAGTATATATTCTAAGCAGAAAAATACATCTAGAACCCTCTACTTAATATAGATGAACAGAGTAGCTACTTGCATAAGACTGGATGGCTACTGTCACTTAAGTGTACTAAAAATGTGTGGGAGCACTCTGTGACGGGGTAACATTCATTGAGCCTGCACGTGTTGATCCACCTGTGACAATTTCATTACAGACACTAATGATGTAAACGACAGACTTGGTTATGGATTTGGGCCCTTGTGCAACTCCTTGCAGCCTTTTGCAACTAGTGAGTGCTTCCACTAGTGGTGTCTCCCTGTTTTCATAAGAAACATGTGGTAAGTAACCTCACAGCATAAGGCATACTGTTCTTAAAGATGGGGATCTAGCAATAAAATGACTAGATGCGCTACACGTTCCCTTGTGATTTGATATCTGCTTCCCTGTAGCAAAAGAAGATGTAGATCTTCCACCCTTATGGATAGCCTGTGTTGATCATAAAATCAACAGAAGGAATAAAGTTTAAGGTTGTCCACTTTGACTTGCTTTGAACAATATACTCTGGACTCTATAAGCTTCACTTGGAAAACTAAAGAAGTGCTTGCAAAGTGGAAGTGCTTTGTTCCCTTAATATGTATTTTGAAGTCGGAAGTGTAAATTTCTTCAGACGTAGTCTGAGCTGTACCAGAAGCAGTGGTGGCAAGAAACTTCAGCTGCTGCTTCTGAGAAGGAGAATTCAGTACCATCTTCCCAGTACTTCTGAGGAATCTGCTTCTCGGTCTGCCAGACCAACAACGCACTTGAAGTTGCTTGAAGAATGCAATAGCAAACTTCCTGAAGTTTTATGAATGTTTAACTTCTTGAGGGTAAAAACTTGTGCTGTCGTGTTTGAAGTGCTCACCACACGGCTGTGGGGTTTGGTATTCCATGCTTTGAGACAGTCCCAGGACTTGCTGGGAGGTGGAGACCTGCGAGGGGGTGCAAGGGCGCTGGAGGTAACTACAAAAGCCAGATCACGATAGCAGCAGTTTATCTCGGTGGCTCTATCAGTTGCGTGCTTGTAATTCTCACAAGGAAAACTTCCCGAGGGAGCCTATGTCATGCTGATGTACGGTCGCTTTGTCATAACCTGGCTGGAGTCAGCTTTGTGACTCCTTCAGCATGGGAGATGTACCAAAGCATTGTTTCTTGTTGCTTTGTAGTTTCAGAGGGAAAGATCTGCAGGAAATAAATGTGGTAAATAGATTTGCAAATGTGATAAGCTCTTAATGTTGCAGGTCACGAACCTTAATGGTATATTGGGCATCCCACTGATGAGGAAAACATCTTGGTCCTGCCAGTCAAAGATTTCCATCAAAGACTAGGCATATTTTTTCTTGATTTGTTGCAGTCCCTGTAACTGTATCCCTGTAATTTTTTTCTGACTGTCGCAGAAAAAAATGTGTGTTCTCACAGAGCAGCTTCTGGTTCATTTATTTATTTATTTTATTTAAATCTCAGACATTGTGAGAGAACCTTTATTTTCAGGGCTAAGAGTACGTATCGTGCTGGGCAAGATGGGGAATAAAGAGTTGTAACTCTGGAAAACTTACGAAAACACCAATTTCAATTGTATTGTCCAGACAGATTTTGGTTTGTTTTATGAAGTCACTGCAAATGAGAAGAAAATTTATGTGAATTTATTTTTGCTTAGTCATAAATTAATGCAACTGGAAGAATTTTATTTGGTCATGATTTGGCCTTGGTGTTGTGAGCTTTTGTAAAAACAGGATTTGCTAGCTTTCATTAGGGATTGGAGCTGCTATTTCCTTGTGCAGATTTAAAACTCTTAGCTTAAATTCTTTTACTTTATAAATAATTACTGGTGTCACTGGTGAATCTGTCAGTAATGAGCCTCTGTCAGGAGGCTTTCCTGACAGTGATTCATCTACTGGCTGGTCCAAACCAAGGGAGCCTGATAAACTAGCTACATTTTCAACTCAGTAACATTTCATTCTAATAAATATTATAAATGATGATACAGATCCGTATCAGTCCCTTGCATTTTTCAAAAGCTTCTGTTAAACTTTGGCATTTAAATAAGCTCAAAATAGTCTTAACGCTCCATGTACCATGTTGCCTTGAGTCTTGCAGGCTAAACGGTACACCATACAGTTGAAGGATTTTTACACAATAAAATATATGGCCATGTCTCTTTTCCTTTCAGTGGATGCATTTGTATACGTCCATAAATGTCTTCCTCTCTGGAGTCAGAGCTCTGCTTTTGTGGCTCTTAGCTCTGGGGTAGCCATTCTGTGCCTACCCGCTTTATAGATGCAGTCTCCCAGTGCTGTTCCTGAGCATGCTGTTTTGAAGCACTGTTGCCTGCGAGAGCAAACAACATCTGTTACTCCTAATTACCACAGTATTGCCTAGAGACAGCGTGAACTTGCACCTCTCTCTAAAAATGCCTTACCTGCAATTGTTACCAGTATCCTTGACTCTCAGATAATAATGAAAGAAAAATGCTAGTCCCGGCTTGCTAGCATTATGCATTTTACAGTAGCTACTGTATTTCCAGTTTCACGTGCTCTTTGTTTTACGGGTGGATTTCCTCATTCCTTCCCCCTGCCTTCCTCCTCAGCATCATGAGACCCGAACATTGTCTGGGCAGTCCTATCTGCTGTATCTGGGAATGCGAGGACAGCCACAGTGAGTAAGGACAAAGTCTGCTGAACCTGGTTTCCTGTTTTTGCAAGTAGCTGGTAGCTAACAATTGAGCCATGGCTCTAAGAAGCAGGTGAAGTATGCTGTAATTTCTTTTTTCAATTATTTCCCATCCTTCTGATGCATTCTTTGAATAGCAAGTTAGGGCTGTCTGAATCGTTTGTGTTTAAAAGTCAATTACCAGTCACACTCGTGGTGGGACTGACTGCTCAGTATTATTTTCACCTGACTATTTTTAAGCTTTCACAATATCCACTAGCAATATGATTAATACCTGCTTTTAAGGAAAAGGTACTGTTTTACACAGCTGCCTGTTAAAATGCTTCATTATATTTCTGAAAAGTAACTGGCCATCTCCAGCCTGTGTATCCGTAATGGTGTGTCTACAGACTGCTGTGTTATGGACTGTGTGTCTTATATTTCTCTCCACATCTTTCCTAAGCTCAAGTTTTTGTCCCAGTTAAATTCTCTTCATGTAAACACCTGTCAGTACCCCTGAGCAGGCTCTCATCCTTCTCCTTTATGTTTCTGAATTCTGCTGGGTTCTTGCTTGGGTGGGATGACAAGAACTGCGTGCAACTTGCAGATGCTGATAGCACAGGGGATTGGCACAGTACCGCTGTGTGCAAGTGAGAAGGGGAATAATGCCCATAATTACAGATGTTTTGTTTACTTGTTTGGTGCTGATCACCAAACTGCTGTTTTCAGAGCGTGGTCTAACATGCCATAAAGATCTCTGGTAGGCTCACCGTTGCTTGCCTCTGGTCTGTCTTTATTGCTTGCTGGTGTGTGGGTTTTTTCCCCTGTGTATATTACCTTATCTGCAGTGACTTTAAGCAACACAGTCCTTTATCGTGTGGCTCTTTAAGAGGTTTTGTGGTGAGGAAACAAAACAAAAAAAAGGATGTATTGCTTGGGTAGTTCTTCCCCATGTTGATTCCTTTGAAGGATTTTAGTATAGCTGAGACAGAAACCCACAGAAATCATAATGCTGCGCATACTGATGGCATCTTTTCTGTCTGAAGTAAGTTGGTAGAAAGTCTAGCAGTCGTGTAATTGCATGAATTTCTCAGGACAGTCACTTGGGGCCATTGAAAAGATTAATTTCATATCTCACCTTCACTTGGTGAGGTAACAAGGTTGTTGTAAATGAGAGGTTTTGCTCTGTCATCTGAGTTGCATGAAAGCAGTCTGGTCTTGATTTGTTGAAGGTGTTTTGTTGTGTTTTTTTCCTTTCATGCTCTTGCTGATGCTTCCGTTTGTGACTGTTCTGCTGATTCTTCTTTTGTACGAAATTACTCTGCTGTGTGGGAGCTTCTGGGACTTTCTCAGAAACTCTTTTTTAATTCAAAATTTTACAGCCTGCTTCACTTAACTCTTGGTGTCAACGCAGTGTGTTGCTCTGTGCCTGGGTGTTACACACAGATCATTACGCAGGACCTGCAAAGCCTTTCTCTGCAGCTCCAAATTATTGATTTTGGCTTCCCAGATCAAATACAGAGGCTCCTTTTTGATCTCTGAAAGCTTCTAGTTCGGTTCTTGGAACCTGTTAGAAAAGCAGCATTGTGATTTTAAGTTAGCAGGAAAGGCTGTATGCAAAATAAAGCCGTATGGTCCTATTGCTCTGCAGAGAATTGCTTGAAATAAAACCTGATTTGCAGTGTGAGTGATGTGCTTGATCTCACAGACACCTGGCCAAAAGCAGTTCTAACAAGCAGCTGTATTTTTCATTTCATAGCGCTCCTACACTTTGTTTATAAGGCAAGAACCTGATCCCATTTTCCAGTCAGGGATAATTACCAGCAAAACTTGAATGTATTTTACTTTGTGGTGTTTTTTTTTTTTTTTTTTTGTAGTCTTGAACAGCATTTTTTTATATATATAAATTATTAAGCATTCTTTAAATTGTTGCTTAATCAGGTAATTGGCTCTGTCAATTTGCTAGAAGGCAGCTGTTTCTCAGCAAGGCTAACAAATCTCCAGTTTGTTAGACTCTGGCCCAGAGTCCTGTCCTGGACTTGCTGGACAGTCCTGACCCATTGATCTTGAAAGCCTTTTCAGTTCTTCATCCATCTTTGAGGACGGCTGGGCCCCAAACTGTTTTCACACATTAATAAAGCTTTGATTTTTTTTTTCCAGTGTGTTCTTTTTTTTTCCTGTCCATTGGTGTAACATTGCCTGCTTGTCTTTGTTTTATCCATTTCCCTAAGTGCTAGAGGATATAATTCACGTACCCAGCATTGTCCACGTATGGATGTCACTTGCTTTTCTCAGGTCCTAGGAAGCTGTCTATCTTTTGCTCTGTATTAATGCTATAGAGTTATAATGCTGTTTCCCTTCCCTTATGTCAAGAAGAGCCCTGAGTTGCTAGTGGGCTTTCTGAAATGCCAAGTCTTTGGTAAATTTCTTCTTTTTCCAGGTAACGTGTGTCAAAATGGAGATTATTGGAAAGTCAGGGCACATAAGGTTACATTGGGAACTAGGTTTTGCCCGGGGCATGGATCCTGCTTCCAGGATTTGATCAAAGAAAACACTTCTCTCTTCAAATCTCATTTTGGCAGAAGAAATATCAGTGTAAGGGTCAGGCTTCCCTTGCAATTGCCTTCCTCTGTTATTTTGTCACACCCTTGTTCACTTACATCTGTATTGACTCAACTGTGCTTTACTTCAGAGGGAATATCGTTACTCCCAGCGTACTGTGTGGGCTGGCTGATTGGAAAATCCAGCAGGCTGGCTTGTTAGCGGAGCTGTGGGTTTGATTTACTGAAAATGGGCTAATTGGCTGTGAGATGCCAGACTGCCCGTGTCTGAGTGCAAGGAAGCTATGCAGCATTTAGGCTGAGTTGCTTACCAATAGCTTTCTATCCATTTCAACATTAAATCCAACTTTTTTTTTTTTTTGTACTTAAATACAGATAACAATGACATAACAAAACTGGAAATAAAATTTAAAAAAACAGGCAAAAAAAATGTTATTTTATGAGCTGCTCAGCTTGTGCTCAGCATTCCTAGGTCTTTTTCAAGTATAGGCCCTGCTTGTTTTTTTGTATTGTGTTGTTAAAGCGCTAAGGATAGCTTTGTGATTTGTGCTTATGGTTGTTCAGCAGAGTCTTACTTCAATCCATAAAGACCAATCTATGAAGGGTTTGTACAGTTTAACCCTTTCACACAGAGATATTTGGCAAGTACGGTCTTCCAATACTTTCAAAGAAAGAATAGAGGAGTGATATTACTGTCAATGCGATAAATGAGGCCATCTTCATCATAGATGATTGCAAAACCAGTATCTTTTGGTAATGGATTTTTTTTTACCTTTGTATGGATGACAAAAGAAAGTTTTCAGGAATTTTATAGTTGATGGACTCTTCTGTGGCCAAGACAGGCAGCAAAATTCTCATGGTAGGGTCTATGTGTTCAGGAGGAAACAAAAATCTGGTCTCCAGCCTTATCATTGAATCGTTTTGTACAATCTGTAGACAATTAGAAGAACAAGGTAAGAAAATATTGTTTGCTTTTTGTTCTGTATAAATAAATGGAAGCGAGCATAATAGCAGCCAAAGGAAACATTCCTCTGTGATTGCAGGAAGGTTTGTCCAAAATAATAGACCTTGTATTTTATAAATGTTTGGTTTGCCTCTGATGTTTAACATTTTAGGGTCTTTAATGTATTTGGGTGCATACCAGGGTAAGTGTAAAATTTCAAAATCCAGTGGTGGAAGTCTTCTAAGATAGGACCACCTGCTGTGTTTGCTGCTCAAATTGCTCTGTTACTCAGCTTCTTCTTTTGCAAGCTGAGAAGGATGGAGGAGGCCACTTGGTTAAAGTGTTACTTGGCTTTAAGTGTTTATGCTAGTCACCACTTTCTTGGTTTTGCAACAGCAAACTTTTTTTTTTTTTTTTTTTTTTTTTTTTTTTTTTTTTTTTTACAAATGTCTTAGAATAAAAGTCTTCTGAAAAGTTACACGTGTCTGAATCAGGTTGGATAAGAAAAAAAAAAAAGCTGAACCACAGCTGAACTGCTTCCACTTCTCATGAAATGAGGAGGAGTTGTTGAGACTGCCTTTTCCTGTGCATATCAGGAATTATCCTCAGGTTTTAACGCCACAGTAACTGTTGAAGGTTGTGTATGAAGCTAGTTCGGTCACTGTAAGCTGTCCCAGCAGTACTGGGGTTAATGAACAATTTACAAATAATAAATTCTTCAGGCTTTAAAAGTGTCTTCATGTAGCTTTTCTTGCAAAAATAAAGAGCACTTTGGTATGGGACTTTAAACAAACCATGTACAACTGTATAGTAGGCAGTAATTACTTTGGCCAAAAAGCAGCTGAGTCAGCACAGAATCTTTTAAAATCTTTTGATTTTAAAAGCTCACCCCTAGCAGTATTTCAGTTAAAACCTGCCTCGAGGTACTGTTCTTCTGGGTAAGGTGGCAAGACTTGGAAATCCTGCCACAGAAACCAAGTCCGCGCGCTCGTAGCCACAGTTGATGTTGGACAACTGCTGCCAAGTGATGGGATTTGCCCTTTGCAAGATCTAATGAGGAAATCACGCTTTAATACAATTTAAAGTATTAACATAAATCACAGGCAACGTAATGCCATTCTAGAGGCAACTCAAATGCATTCTGCCACCTGGGCCTGTCACTTAGCCCTGCTAGTATTGATTGATAACATTTTTTAAATTTCAAGACCTTATTTTGTCCAGATCAGTTGGATTTATATCAGCAAACCTGTCTTGTATCAAGAAAATCAAAGGATATAAGTAAGGGGCATCTACAGTGTCTACAAAGAATAAATCTGTAGCTGTTCACTCTTCATTTCATGCTGAAGGTAATGCTCCCTATTAACTTGGATTTGGTTTGAGATTACACTGTAAATACTCTAAAGGCTAATGATGTGGGTCAGTGCCAGGATGAGTAACTTAGACACCATTAGCTTGTGCATTTTTGGTTTTCATCGTCATTAATTGTTTGAAATAAATGCAGCAATGAGTGACAGTTTTTGAGGTGACTTTGTCCTGGTTTCCGTGGCAGCAGTGGAGATGGTAGTCTTTCATAAGGATGATTTCTTTAATTTAATTTAATTTTATTTTATTTTTTCTGGTGACTGTTCTGTATGTTTTTAGTGTCCAGCCCGTAGTTGCGTTTGGTCCATGTCCTTTCTACCCCAGCCCCCCGCTCCAGCACCGGAACAGCTCAAGGTCAAGAATCTGGCTGGTAAAGGAAACTGTTTTGTTTTGCATTAAGATTAATGGAGCTTTAAACTAACCAGGGGAGAAGGATTGTTCTGCTGAAATTGTTAAACACATCCACCCTTTTCAGCAGATACGTTTTCGTTCTCAGTTTTTAACAGTAAGATACTCAGTGCAAGTGCATAATTATTTTTTTAATGAAAGATGAGATTGGGTATGTATTAAAGTGTCAATTATCATTAAGAACTCAAAGAAACCAGAGCCCGTAGTATTGCTCAGGAGGGGGTTGTTTGGTTAGAAAATTACAGTCCTGTGCCTTTGTCCGTGTGTTTGTGGCATGTTAGGTTACTCGAGCAATGAGATACACTCACTGTGGTTCACTTTTCCAGGTGATGTGATGGAGACATGGAGAGGGAATGCCACGAAGGGCCTCTGAGCCTTCCTTGTCTATTCAAACGGTGCAATGGTTCCCACATTTTCCTCTGAACACCTTCGGGAGTCTTTTGGGGAGCACTATGGCAGCTGCTTAATGATTTGGAGACGGAAGAATCTCAAAAATCAAGCAGAGGTGTTTTGCCAGTAGCACGTTTTTCCTATGAGAAATCAGTTTACTTCTGCTGATGCCTTCTCCCAATCCCCGTCACCTTCCCGACACGCTTTGGAGGCACCGTGTCTGCCTTGTGCAAGTGCTGGGAGGCACGACCAGCGTTTCGGCTCCTGCCTTCTCTGCTTGGCTCCATGCACTGCAGCACCCAGCAGTGGAGGTGAAATCCAGCATCACCCCTCAGTTCTGGCCCACTCTGGTGTAGCTCTGGCTGACTACAGCCAGGTAATAACTTGCTACTCTCTCTGACGAGCGGGAGCTCCCTGACTGCATGCTGACCACAAAAGCCCATGCTGTCAGTATTTGCTGAGAGGTTGTGCAGTCCAGAGATGAAGCATTAATGTTTCCTTTCAGCCGTACACTTCCAAATTCTTGAGACCTCTTTTAGGCAGTTCACTTGCATTTATTTTTTTAGCCAGCCACTTGCATGGCGAAAGTATTAACATCTTCTGCTGCACGGTACCTTGGAAGTAGAGTTATCTATTTTTATTTTCTTTCTGTAAGACAGATGATGACCCTAGGGGGTCTAAGGCAAAGACCAACAATTGGGGGTTTCTCCTGCAGCTGGAGTTTTCTAAAGAAAATAAATCAAATCTGAATTTGTACAGGAATGTTTGCTTTGCATTCCACACACTGAGTCAATTTATCTCAGGGGCTCTCTTTTTCCTCCTCCCCACCCTCTTTAAAGGCTTGGTGACTGGAAAAAAAAGGAGGGGTGTATGGTAGAGGGTAGGAAGAGATTGTAGCCACTGGTGCCAGGAATCATCAAGGAATGCTTAAGCAGTGCCTCTTGTGACAGCATCCAGTCTATTGCAAAAGCAGCATGTGCCATCTGGCTTCGATTTTGACTTAATTAAATGCATGCAGCCGTTCTTAACAACTCGGCTGAGATTCAGCTGTCTTGACATTTTGTAAAGAGCTCGAGTTTGGATTTTGTTGGGGAAGCTACAATAGTCACCTGATTTATGTTGTTCAGTTCCCTTTCAGTGTGGTCCATTGCAGTTCGCTGATATTTGAGTGACAATTCTGTTTAAACAAACTGTTTAAGACTTGCTGACTCTTGGAAGTCTAGTTCGGTAGCCTTTTTTCACTCCAGGTTCTGGGATTTTTCTTAAAACTGCAGTTATTGTGGAATTTTTTAATAGCGAAAGGAGATTTTTAAGTTCAGCCAAGTCATTTGTCTGGGAAAAAGGCAAAGCTTCTTTGTTGCAGAAGTTAGGTTACTCCACCCAAAGACTCCATATCAATGGGATTTTAGCTTTGAGTGGGGAGGCAGGAAGGGTAAGGATGGGGGGAAGGAGGGGAGTGCTTTCTTTGCTAACAGCAGAATCCTTCTTAGTGCAGAGAATAGCAAGGAACTACTTGTTGTGGTCAAGCAAACAGTCCTGCATTGATGAGAGGGTGTCCTTTAGCTCTCTCATCTGTTGCTTCATCAGGCACCGGTACTCAAACAGCGACTTCCCTATGTGGATGAAGGAAGGTGCAAAAAATCTCTGCAAATTTGTACCCATGAAATTGTAATTTAAAAAAAATATTCTGTCATTCTGAGTGCTACGTATCTCGATCTTGAGTCTTTATCATTTTGATCTTTTACAAATGAATACAAATTCCCAGGAACGGTATAATTGTTATTTAGTGTCTACGTGAGATTAAAAGCTCATTCAGTTGCCCTTTCTACTTTTACATCATTTTATCAAGTTGACTGGTGATACTCTTGGAGCGTTAATGTAAAATACATTTTCTGCCATGTTTCTAAAACTCCCAAAGGGTCAATCCTTCTCTTTTTCATCCAACTGTAGGGGATTACCCCATGTGTTCCCATTTCTGTCCTTGGAAGGGTGTATTCTTGGACCATCCTTGCTGAAGAGGGAGTAGTTTTATAGTTAGGTGTGCAGGAGTGTCGAGGCCTTTTCTAGTTCTGTATTGTAATGAATGTTTTTGCCTTCTAATCTTTCTAGATCTCCTATTTTTAGCAAGTTATCCTTGGCCAGTTGCCACCCATTGTATAAATGGAATTGTACAGCTCTCATTATGAAAGTCAGTTTGCGTAGACCTCTTTAGCTGATTCAGTAAGTACGATATCCAGATCCCTCCTGATGTGTCTTAACAGCTGTGCTGCAGGCTTGGGTTAGCTTTAACATTTCGTTTACATGCTTCTCTTTTTACCCCTCTCTTGCTGCAAAACTAACAAGCCCCCGATCCCGTGATGCTCTGCTGGAATGGGTCTCTGGTCTGCTTGTTTCAAGGAAGAGCTTTTGGAGTTGGTCTGCATGACTTCACGTTTCCATTTCCCTTTACCCATTCATGCCTGAAATCCAGGTTTGAGAGAAAACGGCTGTTTTCACATCCTCACTGATTGGTCCACTGTCTGGGGCAAGAAAATAGGATGAAGAGAGAGCTGTGAAACCTCCTCATGCGACTCTTCAAAATGTGTCCTGAGCCTGGCCTTGACAGCCTTGTTCCCAACAGTGGGGGACTGCTCGGTTTCTGCTTTGAAGCACGCTGAATTGTGTATTTGTATTCAAAGCGATGTGTTCAGAGTGATGGAAAAGCTTCCAAATAATGCTTCTTGCAGAGGAGGCACTTACTAGTGGTCATGAAGCAACATCTTCCTTCTAGTGTTAATCTGATTACTATAGGACTAATTGACTGAGAGCAATTGAAAATAGAGGAACTTTAATTTCTTATTGTCCACCTGCACGTGTAATCATCTGGGTAAGGGGAGGCTGGGTATTTTGAACAGCTTGGGTTGTTTGGGATGATCTTCTTGAGATCTGTGTGTTAGTACGCATCACATCTGCATTTTTATTTCTGTTGACTGCGAAGTTAAATACTTGGATGGAGAAACCCTCAAATCTTTCCTTTCATTGATGAATTGAGTATCAGAGCATGAGAATCTTTTTCCCTAGTGTGAATATGTTTAGATTGTTTTGCTTGTGTTACTCCCAAGCTGTTTTAATGGGGTTTCTGCATGCCCTCTCTGGGCTCTACTCTAGTGGTAGACATGCCCATATATAATTTTGAGAAAGCATTTGTCAAGTATTTCTACTTTATCCTGGTTTTTGGTGACTGACCAGCAATATATCCAAATGATATTCATAGCTTTGCTTACTGTGAAACAAGTTAGCAAGGCGATGGAAGCCTGGGTGTTAGAAATAAATCTTCTCAAGGAAGAGAAGATTGTCTGATTGTTCCGCGTTTCCTCTCTACCCACATATTTATTTGTTGGAAGGAGGCTGTACAGGACAGAAACTCAAGACAGAATTAGGTCAGGGTGGGAGGAAAGCAACTGATTCAAGCTAACGACTTGTAAATAGTCAGACTGAAGTTGGCTACAGGCTTATGTGGCACCTCCTGTGATGCTGCATTGCAGAGCATCATTTGGAAGACCCTCAGGAGACCCTTAAACTAGAGAGAAGTGCTTGGTTTTAGTGATATGCTGTGATTCAAGGAATCAGGCACAACACACACTGCTGAAAAGTGTGCACACGCAAGTTGATTTATTATTTATGTATGTATTTAGGCAACAGTTGGAGATGACAGCACAGTTTTCTCCACAGCATCACAGCCACATTGCTTTTCCAGTTGCCTACCACACTTCTGTCTTTGTGCTGGTGTTTTGAAAATTTGAGGGTAGGGGCAACATACTTAATAACCCAGTAAGTAGAACATGGTATAATTTGAGGAAGTTGTTCCTGGAAATACAGGTAATATCAACCCTATTTTGGCCTGTTGGGATTAGAGGAAGTGACCAACAGGCTTATGCTGAAGCCAGAGAGGTTCAAAGAGGTTCTAAGGAAAAACTTTTTCACCATGAGGGCAGTCAGACATTGGAACAGTCTGCCCAGGGGAAACTGTGCCTGTCTTTCCTCTTGAAAATTTTGCATATTAATATACAACGAGACTCTCTTGAAATGCCACAGCTTATATGTGATGAGCAGGGAACACGCAGAGTTGAAGAAGTGAGGGTTCTGTGTCTGCAGGCACTGACCTGGGGCAAGAGGGGGAATGCCAGAGGCTGGAGCTAGGTTATGCTCGTTGTTTTTAATGTTTTAGGTTTTTTTCTGCCTGATGTTGTAGCAGAGGAGGCTTTGGACATTACCCATGCAGAAGATCTAAGAGCTGGATCTGCTGATGAGTGGTTCAGCCATAGAGTAGATGAAGAAGGATGTAAAGTGACTGAAACCACTGTTTCTTTGAGTTGAGACTGCCTCTGTATTTGGCTTTGTTCTTGTGTGAACAGTAGTCAGCTTATCTTCTCTAACCTGTTTCTGTGTTGTGACCTCTGCTGCTTTTCATCCACAGTTTTAATTTCGGTTATGTGCTTAAAGGTTAAGCAAAAATGCTTGTTTCCTTTGTACTTCTCTAGTTGTAGATGCTCCCTATTAAAAGTATGAATGAAGACTGAATCCATACTTTCTGTTCTGATTAATCACAAAGTGCCTTCTTGTATACTTCAGTTGTAAATTCCCTGGATAAAGAAACAGTCTCCTTGAGCTATATTAATATAGTGTGTAGTAGACTGAGGTCTTGGTGCTTGACTGAAGCTCTAAAAGACCACGGTGGTGCAAGCTTTTTGTTGTTTGTACAGCCAGCTGCAGTCCTACATTTCCTAATCTTTTGGGGAACTGACTTTTGAACCTGAAGATATTTTTACTGTTGTAGTTTGCTGCATTTAGGGCACATACAAGTGCAGGCATGTATGTGCATGTGTTATGACGTGGGGAGAAATGCCCCTAAGATGGTTACCTTTAAGTGAATATCTTCATCATCCTTTCACGTCTGATTGTGACTTAGAAGAGGCAGTTCTAGCCAAATAAGCTAAGAATGTGAAAACACAAGATCTCAAAGTCCATAAGCTTGACCTCTTCAAAAACAAAGGAAGAAGATAGATGGCTTTTCTGTAATGTTTTTCATACAAGAATTCAAAACTTCACCCTGACTGCAGTTTAAATTTTATTCAGAGAACCAGCACTGTGCCATGTATAAAAACATCTGCACGTTGCTCTGAGAAATGCAGTGAACATCGTTTGTATGGCACGGTTTACTTGGTCATTATAAAAGAAATTGCTTGTGATGTAGAAAGTGCTGATTGTAAAACATGTGGCAGTTACTGAAAATTGAAAAATAAAAAACATATTTGGAGTTTGAAGGCAGGCAAGCAAAAAACTTTTCCTCTCCATTCACAACCTTTTCCTTTGATTACTGAAGAAGAGAGAGGGTCAACGCATCAAAAACAATTAGGAGGATTTTTGAATGAGTTTTAAAATATATATGTATGTATATTCAAAGAATATTTGCTTTAACATATTTTCAAGAAAAATATTTTGGCTAGCTTCAGTTCTGTGCTCTGACAGCTGCTGAGATTTTTAACAACAAGAAGGATGCCGATTTCAAATCATCAGGTTTTTGTTCAGTAATGATGATACATAATCTTCTTCTTGCCAACAAAAAGGCATATCCAGCAGTAAGTGTTGTAATAAATCTTGAGTGTGAAGTTCGGAATATATTTTGCCTGTTGGTTGGATGTGTGACAAAGGGAGCTTTTAATAAGGAGACTGTGTCTGGGAGAAGAGAAAGGTTAAAGCAAGCTAGTCTCACTTCTTAAATGTTTGGAGGCTGTAGACTTGTGAGAAGAGCAGGTCTTTTTCTCTAGTGTGGGTAGGCTTGGATTTCCTGGATTTTGTTGACTGAAACATGGTCTGCGATGTGTAGCCATGGTGCATGAAGAGGGACTCGTTCCACAGGCAGAACAGAAGGTGGAGTGAACGATGGATGTGCCTTCATCGTGCAGGTATGTTCCTCCTGGGCGGGCGCGTCCTGCAGCAGTAGGGGGTTGCTCGCAGCACTGAGAGTACTCCTCCAGCCATGCACCTTTATGGGCTGTGGTAGAAGTACAGATAACGAAAAAATACTAAGCATCTTTGTCACTTTTATTTACAAGGCAATGAGCAGCATGGAAAGTACCATCACACCTAAGGCGATAAGGCCGCGTGCATGTTCAGGGAGTGGTGGTTTGGGCTCCAATAAACCCCTTTAGCACAGAGTCACAGAATGGTTTGGGTTGGAAAGGACCTGAAAGATCATCTGGTTCCAACCCCCTGCCATGGGCAGGGTTGCTTAGTTACGTTGCTTAGATGAGAAAACAATATTATTTGTACAGAGACAGTAGTTGGGTATGCATATAGTATATGGATCTGTTTTAAAATATGGGAGGGCTGTGACCTTGAATTCCAGAGGAGATTAAGTAGAATGCATCAGTAAAAGCCGTCTGTAATCAGATTCCTTGCACAGTTTTTCTTTTGGTGCTTTTGATCTGAGATGAAGCCAGTGAGTGATGTGAAAGTCGCCTTAGCAGAGCATGAAACTTCCTAACTTATTGCATGCATTTGGCACGTGTTCAAATGGCTCCGTGTGGGGTCAGTTGTACTTTAACCTTGAGCTTTAGGCACGCTGCTGGAGAGTCCAAGCGATTTGATTTGTCCTCTTCTTTCCTTGGTTAATATATTCTGTCTTAAAAGTGAAAATATTTAACAGAATGACATTTTTTTCCTTCTTTCCACTAGTCAGATGTTAAATGCTACGATCTAGATAACTTACTTTTTTTAATCACTCTCCAAAGTACTGTGTTAAAGCCATTTCAGTTTGGGAGCTAGCCAAACCTAGCTGAGGAGTTTCTTATCTAGCCTAGTCATTCTGCAAGCATTCCCTTAAAGCTCTCCTTCAGCCCTGAGAAATGAGCTGGTAAAGCTGCTGTGTCTCCGGTCTGCCTGCCCAGCATCTCAGCAAACTATGAATTTAATAGAAATGTCTTTGGAAGCAGTCCTATTTTGGTGTTGCTCAATAGCAAATATATCACAGTATCGCTTAAATGCCAACAGAGGTATTCATGGTTATTTCATACTACGGGACAGGGCTTGATGCATCTTCCGTAGCAGTATTTTGTTTGTTGGTCTGTCTCGTGCAATCTGTACAGTTTCCTTTAAAAAAAAAAATGACAGCAACAACAACAAAATCGAGCTTTTCATGACTGGTGTCATGTGGCGTTTTCCATCAGTCTTAAAGAAAACTTGTTAAATTTCAACATGTTTGGACATTACCCTAGCATAATTCCTTAACGCTCTCAAATGTTGCCAGTGCGTCCATTTAACAGAGAGGTGTTTTGTCTCTCCAGCCACAGAACTATTTTTACAACCTCTGGGGAATATGCCTCCTTTGATTCGGGCTATTTTGCTTTGTTTCCTTCTCCCCAGCTAGTTATTTGATTTGGATCACACTGCTGTGCTTGGTGCCTTACTTCAGTCAGATTGCTCCCCAGTAACTCAGGCTGAATGCTTCCCCACGTGTCTTCTCACGCACGCCGAAAAGGAGCACTGCTCTCTGCAAAGGGCCTTAAAACCATCTCCTGCACTTCTGTGCTGTTGACCGAGCTGACAAGTGGGTTTAGATGGCTTGCAGGATGCTTCTGCATTTTGTCTCTTACTTGTATCAGTTTGCCTAGCGCTTGGGATGGGGTCATCTGTAAGCAATGCGCGGCCTGATACAAACAGCTATATGTTTATCAGCCGCAGAACAACAAAGATAATCCCTAACTCGATTTTCATGCAGTGTAACTTTTTTTCCCCCAGAGACATGCTGCAGATGTGATGGGATTAGGAGATTGTTAATATTGTAATACTGTAAATATTTCAACACAATTTGTTCTTGAGATGGGTGTGTGAAGGTGACAGTGCACTGCACAGTGACACTCCAAGCGGTATCCCTGGAAGCAAGGGGAAGGGTCTTCATTTCGGGGTGAAGAGGGAAAGCCGCTGCCTCCAGGGTTCTCCAGTTGTTCCCAGGTCCTCGCACTGTAATTTGCAGGTCGAGAACCCCAGTGTTTGCAGCAGGCATGGCCAGGGCTGGGACGGCTGCCAGAGAGAGAGCCTTCGAGTAGGTAGGAGGCTGCAGCCAGGACCTTCTGTACAACGCTGTGTTTGCACAAACGGGAACACGGCTGCAGAGGCACTGAATAAATGTTTTTGCAGCACCTTGGGGTCACTCGCTGTGCCCTAGAGCGGGGGTGAGGGGGCCTGTGGGTGAGGAGAACTCGGGGCGAGGAGGCGCGCTGCAGGGTGCGGCCTGCGAGCATGGCGAGGCCGCTTCATCCCCCTGCTCTGCTGCGGTGCCAGGAGGCCGCCTGGCCTTGCTGTGCGCCGAGGGATGGAAGTACCCTTTGGTCTTCCCTGTTCAGCAGTAGTGCAGCATAAAAGCAGGCCGTGTCACTAATTAATTTCTGCAAGGGCATGTCCTTATTTAGCTTTGTGTTCTTTGGAGGTTAAGGGCAGTGCTCCTCCGTGACAGGAAGCTGAGGGTTAGTTAGGTTTTTGGAGTTTGAGTAGTTTCTTAGAAAATTACAACATGTTTAATGATGGAGTTGCTTTAAAGGTGCCTTTTTAAATGTATCATTCAATATACTGAATGTATCTGTAATGTTAAAGCTGGTTAAAACATGACCTTTCTTCTTCTTTTGCACAGGATTTGAATGTTTGCTGATAAACCTTGCCTAAAACTTTTGGTCAGTAAATGAGCTGTGCTCTTTTACTTGTGGTCTTGTGACAGAAGACTCCGTTTGCTAGATGAGTATCTTTTCTGGCCCTGTGCTGTTTATGTTTTAAATCCTCTTGACAAGTAGAGCAGCTATTGTGCTCCTTGTGTATATGTAAAATTAACAAGCTGCTTGTATTGCCTCCTCATCTAGATCATCGTCCTGAAGACAAAGTGTTTTCAATTTGCAAAGCCAGAAGAATGAAAGGCTGAGGAGGTGCAATGCAATACCAGTGCTCAGGAGCAGCATTACCAATTAATAACACTAACAGGCGGAGGAGGCTTGTGTTCCTTATCACGAGACCATTTTTTAAGTTGCGCAAGTTTTAAAACTCAGCCCATTTTTCCTTGTGTGCATTTGACAGGCTCTCTGTAAGAATCTCGAAAATGCACATTCAGATTTAGGGTGAAGTGAGCAACATTATTATTCAGCTTTGAACTTTTGGTTTCCGGTTTGTGGGAAACTTTTTTTTTTTACTACATTTTTACAGCTTTCAGCCATTTTAGTGAGTAGATCATAACATTATTAAGTACATTAACTTACCTGTTTATTCACTGCTTTGTGCTCAGCTCTTGAGAAATTGATACTGAGATAAGCAGGCATAGTTCTGATGTCAGATGATATTGCTGGCTCTGTGGCAGCAGACTGTCTGCTCCTGTATCTTTTAGATCACTGTGGAGAACTTTGCATGTGTGATAGAGCTTACGCTACCTGTCTCCTTGAGATTTGCTTACAGTGAAGCAATGAAGGGGGTAAAACTTGTAGCCTTTAATACAATCAGCACTATAGTGGCTGTGTCATGTAGGACTGAGAGGGTACCTCTGAAGCAAAACGAATGGACTCTTCGTAGACTTCCTTTCTTATTCCTAGCTGCAACTTAGCTGTGGATTGGACTCCAGAAGTACTTCAGTCACTTTTGTTAATAACTAAACCAGCCAACTAAGACGCCAGTTCTTTATATTTTGTGCCTTAGAGATGTATAGTATATATGATACTGCAAGTGCAGCAGTATTCCGGGAATAGTATATATGGATATTCCTCTGGATCACAGAGGAACTTTAAACTTCATGGAAGAACCACTGTACAAAAAAAAGTTTGAAAATATGAATAGTAAAAATGTGAAGAATTCAGAGGATACGTACTAAAACAGAGAGTACTTTCAGAAAGTTCCTTAAAGTTTGAATGCAAATAATAACTACAGTAGATAACTAGAAAAGGAGGGAGGGGAGAGGGAGTTCTGTTTGTAATGAGGAAGCTATGAATAGAGGATAAAAACAAATTTGTGGCTTGGATAACCACATGGAAGAAGCAGGGAGATTTATTTGTAAACGTAAACTGGATGATGCCCAATGCCCAGACAAGAAAAGACCTATGATTGATAACTGTCTTTTGTCTGCTGTTGCTGTAGCTGTAAAATCCTGGATGTAGCCAGCCAGTCTCTCCAGTTTCAGGTAACTAGCTAAATGTTAGAGTAACAAGTTTCCTGCTTTTTCTGAACAGAAACAGGAGCCAGTGGGTTAGAAAAGGAAGGAAATAAGAGGTATTGCCTGCTAGAGACACCATGCTTGCTTCAAGTAATATCCATGCACTTGACACAGTTTCATGAAGTGTTTCCTCTTGATTACTTCTCACAACTTGGAAGATAAAGAATGTGAACTCAGGAGGAGCTTTCCTCAAATAAATAAATGGGAATTACAGGTCTTTCATAGCAGTTATCTAACTTCCTGCACTTCAGCCTTACTCATGCTCTGGAAACCCCCTAATATAAAAAGCCGCAGTTCTTCCCTCTGTTGAGCATCAACTGCAGGCCATGTTGTCACAATACCTCGGCTGCTCGTACCTGTTATGTGGTATGGATCCGGGCCAACTTAAATGGACAGCTGCTAGCCTACCTCTGCCTTCCTGTATCCCTGGAAGAACAAATGTGTTTTTCTACGTAGTTCAGTGGAAGTGGAGCTTGTTGTTCAGCTTAGCGGGAAGCTGAGCGTTTAGGGATGTACTCCCAGAAGGCGAATCTGCCCTTCTGGAGACAAAAGACAAGAACAAAAACCAAGGACGCGGGTGCGACTTTCCTCCAGATTCACACAGCTGCATGCCTTTCTGGTCTGTCTGTGTAATGCTTTTCTCTTGCCAAGGTGCCTTTGAAGGTACAAACGTTTGTTTCTGAAACATTAAATGTATGTATACAAAAGGAACTAAGTCATCTGAATTCATACTTCCTGTAGTCCTGAAGCTGTTCTTGAGACAGAGAAACTAACAAAAATACAGGGAGTAGAGCTGTCTTAATTAAAAACAAAATAATTATTTTTTACTGATGTGTTTAGTAAGAGGCTTGTAATATATTCTTAGTTTAACTTTGATCTGTAGTGCTAATACACTCTTTGAATATTAAACAAACAAAAGCTCCAAGTCTACTCTTAAGCATGCCATTTGTTTTACCTGTTAAACGGAGAAATTGCAGTTCTTAACAAAAATAC
This sequence comes from Aythya ferina, assembly GCF_964211825.1. Lineage (NCBI taxonomy): Eukaryota > Metazoa > Chordata > Aves > Anseriformes > Anatidae > Aythya > Aythya ferina. The sequence continues at coordinate 76,596,675 of NC_140296.1, forward strand.
CAAGGTTCACCTTCAGAAGCTGAGATAACAAATACTAAAAAAAAATATATCAGCCAATCTTCAGGTGCATAGATAGGTCAAACAAAAAAAAAAAAACCTCTAAGGGTTTACAAGCTGGTCATTGACTTTTGGAACCTGGAGTTTATGGTAGCAAAACTTTTTCTATAAGAGGTTTCTGGATTACCTGCTTGAAACAGGTAATCCAGAAACCTCTTATAGAAACCTCCAGAAACCTATTACAGAAATGTCCCAACATGAACATCTGAGCACAGAAAGAGTCTGCATTCTCCCACACTTACTCAGCTGCGAGAGTCAGGACTGCAGTAGCAATGTGCATGTGCAAACCACAAGCTTAGAGTGAACTCCTCTTTCTGTTTTTCACTCCCCAATTCTTTTTCCTTCTTTCTGAGTTGAGGTGTACTCTCCCTGTAAACACCAAGCCAAAGCAGTTAGTAGCAGAAGCGATGCTTGCTCATCTTCTATGTCCTACCCAAATGTTAGGGTGCCCCTCCAGAAAGTGGGAGATGCTTCCTTCTTCTGCCTGGGGGGGGGCTGAAACCCACTCTCCTGCAGCCTGGGGGACTGCCCTAACCACAGGCTGTGGGGTTGGGGATGTGCCGTGCTCCTTGTCCTCTCCCTGGGGCCATGCTGTTGTGCAGAAGGAATCCCTGCCTGATAGGTGAGAGTACAAAGGGCAGAGCGGTTTTGTTTTGTCCTTCTTTTTTTGAGGTGTGTGACTAGGACTCTCTTTGGAGGAGAGGTGAGTGGGCAGTCTGAAGTACAGATTTCAGTTCCCAGTTATTCAAGTCAATAACAAGTAATGCGAAGTGCATAAACACTGGTGGGAGCAGGGAGAGAAATCTGCAATTACTCCTCTCCGTGATTGTGCCGTATCTGTCAGAGGTCTGGCTAAAAGAACATCTTTTCCAAAGCCCCTTCCTAATAAGCTGAGAATAAAACATAATAACGCATCATTAGCATTTAAGGGATGGATTTAGGAGCCGTCCTAAAAAGCCAACCTATTCAGCTGCGGCCTAGTCCTCAGCATCAGTACTGAGGGACGGATGCACTCAGCAATGTACCACTCTCTCTGATGATTTTTTTTAACCAGCATCTTAAAGTATACCCAGTCATTATGCAAGCAACTACGAATGAGGGGTCCTAGGAAGAATTTAGCAGGGTTTAATTGGCTAAAAATTCATTCATTTGGTCAAATTTTGAACTGTTTTAAGGTATTTCTAATTAAAACAAGGCAACAGACTGCCTTGTTGGAAAGATTGCAGAGACTAATGCACAGCTTGAAATAAGCCTGAGCTATAAAATTTGAGCTTCAGCTGCAAAGTGGTAGGAGAATGAAAGATACCACTCAGGTTTCTGAAAGTGTCATGGTTCAGCTCTGCAGGCAGTTGTGTACCTGCGAAGCCTAAGCCTGCACAGTAAGTGCTCCAAAATGAAGGCAGACACGAGGGGAAGGCAGTAGGCATCTTCGAAAGCAAAGTATTGTTAGAATTACATGCCTCTGATTGTAGTTGGCATTAAAAACAAAACAAAACAAGTTTTAATCCTCATGATTGAATTTGTGATATGAATAATATAATGCTGATCATATTTTTTGATCTATAACAGAATCTTTACCAGATGCTGCACTTTCCTTCCTGTTACCCTACAGAAGGCTGGTCAGGCCCTCTTCCCAAAATGTAAAGATGCAGAAACCACCTTCATTTGGAAACCAGAAGGCTTTAGTTCAGTCAAATCAGTCATCACCAGTTCAGTCAAATCTTCAACTTTCCCTTACCATCACAAATAAAGTATTTTCCTACAGTTTAGGCCATAAGAATTACTGAATTTGAATTTAAATACAGTGCAAACAAACTTGTGTATTGGTCCTAACATAGTATGCAGTTTCAATATGTAAACATTATTCAGAGAGATTGTTTCTCTGCTGTTTTTTATTATTTTAGATGTTTTTGTTGAATTCAAAATGTAGCTAAGTCCTGTAGTGCTTTGACCTAATGATCTTTGCAGATGGATAAGATTAACCTTGACATTTCATCCTCCAAACCTGTGTTTACAGCAATCCTCCTTTGCCATTAAATCTCAGCCTAGGTGCATGGATCATAGGCATAAAAAAAAAGTCACTGTTTTTGTCTCAGGAATCCTTTGTGCTTTGCCATTTGCAGAATTGGGTCTCTGCTCAGGATATGCTTCTGGGTGAAGACGGCTTGTGGTGACAGGATTGAGAATGAAACACAGGTTTTGAGCATAAGTGCTGGCCACAGTGGCTCTCCAAAAGACTGCATGGCTTTTCTGTAAAGATGGTTGTATGAAATTGCCTATGGGAAGTCTCAAAGAGGAGCAAACAGTGGAAAAAAATACTGCTTTGCTGCCAGCTCTTGCATACTTCAGCCTAGGCTTTTAAGACCTGTCTTGTCTCAGAGGAAAACAGCTGTTCCACGGCGTTCATAAATAATACAGGCAGTATCTCGGTTCCACGATATTCTCAGTTTCCTTAGCAGTGTTACAGGCTCATTTCAGGACACCAGCACAGGCAGTCTTTAATTGCCTGTCAGTAGCAAAGATTCAGAGTTTCCTGTTCAATACAGTATTTAGAGCAGTCGGCCTCCTCCTGGCAATGCTGACACCCTCAACTCGTATGCTGAGACATGAATTTTTGGTTAAGATAGCTGCATACAGCTATCAATACACGCTTCTCAGAAGTGGGTTGGTTCACCGGCATAGACAACACTGTGAGACGTAAGCCACATGTGTGATGTGCATGTGTGTGTATGAAGTGACCCCACCACTAATATGGGAAAGTAGAAGTCTATTTATAAATTTTCTCCTGTAGCCCAGGGATTGTTGTACAAACCTTCATCCCCGAAATTCCACTCATACTTGAGCAAATGCTGTGCCGTGGAGTTGTAAGTGTTGGGCCACACGGTCAGGATGTGTCCTTTAGTGAGCGTGTGTGCACATTTGACGGATACTTTTGCCAAAGAGAAATACAGATGTTTGTCAAACTGAGTGGTTCTGACATAATTAAATACATACTCTCTTACTCAGGAAAAGCAGCTAATTGCGTGAGTGTGTAAAGTTTCGGTATTTCTTTTAAACTTTTTTTTTTCTTTTTTTTTTTTTTTTAAGTCTTTGAAGTGATGTGCTTGCTCTTAAAGCTCATTATGTCAGCAACATGTGTTACATGATGAAGCTTTTGAGAAAAATAGAAGGAGCTACAAATGAAAGCCAAATTGGAAAATGTCCACTCTGAGTAGTAAGCATATTCTAATTTCAGAATATAATAATTCTCCTGTGTTACATCAGGATTTATTGCTCAATCCATGCAGCCTTTTGAAGCGCCTATTTGTATGTTTTCTGTAAATTTCCCTTGTTTTACTCCCTGGTGATTTTCATACATTAGCTGCTAATTCACAGCACAGTGCTGTAATTCCTTAAGAAAAAAATAACCTTTGTCAAGTGAGTATGAATTACATGGCCCAGTGTAATCATCATACTGGTTAATTATCTCTCATTTATCCTAGGAAGAATTAGACCTCTAAAGCAGAGAAAAGGTGGCAGGGTACTCATAGAGATGCCAAAATGCTTGCATATCTAATTCCTCTGGTAAATTTTTCATGAGGAGGGAATTTCTTCTTAGGTTCCACAGTGATACTGAGTAACAGAGTGGTGAGGAACAGTCCGCAGGACAGCTGCACAAATTGGATAACCTGAAATTGTGAGCAGCTAGGTTTGGTTTAAAAAAAAAAAAAAGAAAAAAAAAAGAAAAAAAAAAAAAGAAATGTATTTATTTTTGAAGAGATACCTCTTAGAGCTAAAATATATGGCAGAGGAACACTAATGGGTAGGGGAAAAAGGGCAGGATACTACAAGGTGAAGGATGCCTGGGGGTACAAATTGCTATAGATTAGTCTCCACAGAATTAAATTTTGCTTATTTCCGTTTCATGACTCAGAATAAACTTAAGATGTTGGTGCTTAATTGTAGATGCATGAATATTTCATACCCTGCTCAGAGAACTGCATGCCTTAGGTAGGTAGATGGGTACTGTTTCATCTTCTCAATAAATTGAATAAAAACATTGCTAAGATTGTTATTGTTATACTTTCGGCTTTTATTGCTGTGGCGTCATGAGAGATGCACATGGGATATACTGGCAGTCTCTCTGTATAAGCAGCCCTCTGGTGCCTGACTGCACCAGACAGTTCAGACACTGCACATTAAGCAGGTAGGACAGCCTGGGCAGAAAATGCCATGCAATCCACTCTAAAATTTGCTTTCTGAACCTTTTTTCACCATGTTAGATGCAACAGTGTGACAGTTCCTGCCCTAGAGAAATACATTTAATGCCATCCTCAGTGTTTGCTTGCTTGACCTTTTCAGTGCTTGAATTCTGGGTGAAAGTGGAGTGGGGGAAACTTTCTTCCTTTACTGGACTGCAAGTGGAATAAACATGAGCAGTGGAGAAACTAAGGACAAGGTTACCTAGACCTTTTTTGCTTCTATAACAACATGTATTTTTGTTTTTTTTGAGAGTCATCCCACTAGCTTCTGTCCTTTTATTGCTTTAGGAAAGGAGAATTGGGATTGTATATTGAATGTGCAGCAAAAAGGTGAGTTTGGTTGGTGGTTTGGCAATGGGTGCTTGTTTGAAGTATTGCATACTTACAGGAAGTGAGATTGTATAGATTATGATAGATGAATTAAGATGAATTAAGACAGTTTTAGGGTTTGTTGCCTATTGCAGCCCTCGGGAGGGAGGAATAAATATATCTTCTTGTTTGACCTTTGCTTTAAATATTGAAATTGTTGAGGAAGATGTTGGAAAATTAAGGCTCCAGTCTGTACTTCTGGTGCTCTGTGAGTCTGAATATCATTTCTGAACAGCGAGTAAAAGTTGATGCAATGAACAAACTCCGTTGTCAGCAGGCTTATATTTAGGAGGAGGCTGACCTTCCTTCTGACACTTTGCGGAGGAATGGGTAAGGGACTCAAGAAATAAGACATGTTTTGAAAGTTGTGTTGGTGCTTTTGTTTTTTTAAGGAAGTTGAGTAATGCAAGACAAGTTCTTGTTGAAGAAGCTGCTATTTCAGTTTTTATAAGAGCACGTCATTGTCTTCCCGTTAGTGCTTATGCCTGCTGTGCAATGCTTAGAAGTGTAACGCTGTGTTCTGCTTGCTCCGATGTGTAGCAGTGGGCTCCTAAATGAAAACTTCAGCTGTTAGCTGTTGAAAATGCAACTTAAATATTTCGTAGAAAGTTAGCATTTAGACTGACTGACTGAATGAGGTAGGTGACTTCTTCAGAAAGTACTCAATTGCTATTTAGTAGATCTTTCAAAGTCTTCCATTGAGGCATATCAGACTTCTTGACAAGCAGACTACAAGGCTGATGAAACTGGACTTTTCCGTGGTAATTAATGAACAGTCATACCTGCATGACCGCACAGACACTCCATGTTTACTGCTTTGTTTTGTCAGTAAGTCATACTCTTTCCCTTGTTATGCAGTGGTGTTGCACAGGCTGCTGGATTGCATTCAGCATTTTACTGTCAAGGGCACATTGGCAAGCTGTGACATTATTTTCCTGGGATGGACAGGAAGGCAGAAAGATAAGTCAACCTTGTGGAAGTATATGGTTGCTGCAAAGTAAAAAGCCTTGAACCTTGTGATCGTAAAGATTACTTTGTCAGGTCGTATTTTTCCTGTTGGAAGTCTGTTCTTGTTATCAGTTTGAAAAGATAAAATGAGCTGCTTCTATGCATAACCTCTTTTTTTAACCGTTCTTATCATTGTTCAGAGTAACCGAAAGTACAAAAATGTAGGCCTACAAAAAATACCTAATGTTAACTGCAGAGATTACATATATAAACAGCCTATGTATAATCATGAGTAAGTAAATTTGCACAAGTATAAGCTCACCCTTTCAAACTACTCTGATAGAAGGCGTGTGAGGATAAGTAAATTCTGTGTAGAGAAAGAAGTCCTGTTTTGGCTTTTTGATCATTTATTTCACAGCTCAGGCATGTAGCTCCTTTCTTATACAGAGTATTTTGTCACTTTGGAAAAAAGATGGAAAGATATTTTTAAAACTGTGTAACATATCCATGAGTTCAGATGGGTTCCTGTGGGTCAGATGTCGTTATCTTCTGTAAAATAAAAAGCCAAGCTGTCAGCTAAAAATAAATGGGAGTTAGCGTTTCTCAAGTGGTTCTTGAGAATAAGACGAGTGCAGCTTGTCTGGACTAATGCTGTACTAAGTAAAAGCTGTAGGGGGTATCTAGATGCTGATGAGGTGCTAGGAGAAAACCAAAAAACCTTGAGCTGTGCTTTGCAAGTGGTACAGACGCATTGTTGCGAGTGGTGGGGATGAGGGAGGAAGGGGGGTGGGATTTTCCAGGCTCAGGCCCAGCTCTGGCAGCAGGCCACTTTCCCCGCCTCTGTTTCCATCATCCCCATCTTTTCCACTCTTATTTTGGCCTTCTTACTCCAGCACGGCTGGGTCCATGTTCACCTTCCTGCCATCTGGGTGCCACCCAGGGGTTATTTGCACTGTAGGGGCTCGGGGTCTGCCCTGCTTCATCCTGGGGGGGCTCTTGTATAGGAAGATCCCCATAAAGCCTGGGCTTCGTACGGATATAGTTGCTCTGCAGAGATGTTGTATATGCCGGCCTGCTGCTATGGGTCATGTGGGGATGTAGAGGCCTGGGTATGCTTTCTGAATGCTACTGGGATAAATCTCACTGAGTTGGAAAAAGCAAATTTTATTTAGGAGCTGTAAAATTTGTCTAGCATTGCTCAAGTACTAACAGAAAAAGAAGCAACCTTGACACTAGGCAGCCACACCTTCCTTCTTCTGATACATTATCTCTTTGCTTTCAAGGCATCAGGGTGGGCTGGTGTTTCTTTGGTTGGTTGGTTGTTGTTTTTTTTTAAATTATTATTTATTTTTGTACAAGTGTTGGACAACGATGAAATGTTTCCAACTTCTGTGGCTGAAACAATGGAATCAGTTGGCAAAAAAACTTAACCTAAACGATGAAAGTTTATTTTCTTTCAAACCTACAAATCTATGTGGAGCCTCTCTTCCTGAAAATCTTCCTTTGTAAATGGTGCTCATTGGCTTCTGGAGGCAAGGATTCAGTAGACTTTTAACTTCAAGTACTTAGTTTGTCCTTCTTAATGTGCAAGGTCCATAATGGGACTGCGATGCAACCAGATGAAGGCACAGTAACAGGGTCCTCACAGAAACAGTGACCAATGCTTTATGATCAGAAAGGTCTTCTCACAGCATAATGGAAATTAGTGATTTGAATGATCTGTTCAAGTATTAACTTTTAGAAAGGAAAGTGTTTGTTTGTTTGTTTTTTCCGGACTTTTTAAACACTCCTAGTTTGAGGAACTCTGAAGTCAGGTTTCAGCTTGCAGTCCGTTTTTACAGCTGTACTAAATCCTCGACAAAAATGGCCTGTCAGGGTGGAAGCGACAGCAGGCCCTTCATCCGCATGGCCAAGTGGACACAAGTATAAGGACTGAACAAGTGCTTAAAGAATTGTACCAAGTGACAACTTTTCAAAATATAATACTTTAAACAAAATAAAAATGCTGAGCAAATAGAAGATTGCTGGGAAAATATCCAAATGTTTAAGTACACCAGATAAAAAGCAATTAGAAAGGGCCATGGAGATCCTCCACCCTGAAGGTTTAGGGGGAAAAAAGCTGCCTGTGGAAAAAGGTGCTGTCCCAGACCAAACATCCCTAAAATCTAGAAGTTTCCTGTGAAGTTTAGGAATAATCGGGGCAAGAGCAAGTGCAGGGAATGGCTGGTGTGTCAAGTGCTGACACCAAGCAGAAGTTAAACTGGCTTCTGTGTTAGTACAGAGCGTCTCCAGATGAGGCCCCGTGTTAGCAGGCACTTGTCTGATGGAGGTCCATCCAGCGCCAGGACCGTGGTGTTGGCCTGCGCTGCATAGGCCTGAGCGTAGCAAGGTGATAGATGTAGTCATCTTTTTGGGCACCGGGCCCTTGGGCTGTTGGCCTGTGAGAGGTGGTGTTTCGGGGTGGAGAGGCCAGGTGCTGACTTGAAGGTTTGCCTGGATTCTTCGCTTTGCCATGGACACCCAGCAGCGTTTGGGGCATTTCTTCCCATCAGGAAAATGCAGGCCTTACTACTCGGGCTGGATTTGCTGAACTTGGCGCTGTGCTTTTATTGTTGGTTCCTCAGAGTTACACAAATGCCAGGTTTTGGCTGTGAAGGTATTTCTCCTTTGTGTAACTCAGTGCAACACAAAATAGCTAATGTTTCCTATGTGTTACTTGTTCTGAAGATCTCATACGAAGTTTTTTTAGGTTTGGGCTTTTTTTAAATCCATATTAGATGCTCATAAGGCAAACAGCCACAGGATCATTTCTTGGCTGCACAAGGAGTGAGTTATGATAAAATAGTTTATCATGGCCGATAGCAGAATGCTGATAAGTGGAGCTGTTTTTTCCTGTGTTTGTTTCTGGGCCTGGGTTTCCATCCCGTCTCCCACCCGGCCCAGAGAGAGCCGGGACAAGAGTCTGACCCGATGTCATCGTGGTAAACAAAACGCGCTATCGTGTGACACTGCGCTTCCCAACCTGGCTCCCGCTTGTTTATACAGGTGCCTATAGAGGAATGCGAGTATTTAAAGTAAAGCATCAGGCCTGGTAAACACAGAAGTTAATGGGTCACATGCTAGCAGTGGTGCACCCCCTCAACACTACTGCATCTTAAAGCTGCCAACCATAGGCTGTTATTTTCCCTTTCAGATGTGTTACCCACAGTGGGAATCCAGACTTGTAAGTGTCCCTGGAATGTGTTTGTGTGGCTAGCTGTTACACTTTTCCCCCCCAGCTCTTCCCCCATGTGAAAGCCCTTTCTCCTTTTCACAGAAAGAATTTCACATACTGCACTACATGGGTGTTGTTTTTTCATTCGCACCATTTTTGTCCTAACCATTATCTACATATGTTTCTTGTATCAGCGTCTCTTCCTCTTTTGGGGATATGATAAGCAGGAATAACTTTGGGAAGATAAAGCAGTTCATATCAATACTGTTATGACAGCAGAAGTCTCTGGTTCCAATCCTCGCTGATGCATGGATCCCAAAATTTGCCTTTGCTCTTGGACACAGGGAGGTCATCAGGGACAAAGTGAGAGTTGGGGATTGTCTAAACAGATGCTTTTCATCAGCAAACATCCTCTTCCTCTCCTCTTGAAAACACTTTTTTGTAGCAGTATCAGCATCCCTGCTAAGGATAGGAAGTCATGCTGTTTAATCTTGTTGATTTAGCATAATAAGAGGGGTGCGAGTCGTTAATACATTATTGAAAAGATGGTTTGAGATTTCTGGAACTTTTCCTTGCTCATCCAAGGTGAGCAGTGTAACTATACAGGTTTTTTGAAGGCTTAGGTCTCTTATTTATAAGAAAATAAGGTGTTGATTTCCTTGGCTGTGTCTTTAGTTTCCTGGTATTGCTGTAAAGGCATTGAGATGTACACTTCAAGGACTTTCAGTTCCTGCAAGCATTCCAGATTGAGCAGAGGGTTTGCTCAGGGCTATGTCCTGACCCATCTGCCTGCTGACCATGACTGAGGCAGATCTCTTCTTGTTGACTTTCTTGTAAGGCTTCATCTTAACACCTCCCTCGGCATTTTCAAGGGTTTGTTTTCAGCTCTGTACAGCTAGTTTTTCTGGGAACCTGAATTTCAGAAAAAAATTGGATGTTAGATGAACAATATGAGCTTAAATCTTAAAAGGTGGGTTTAAATCCTGCCATGCATAGCACAGTTAACCCCATAGGTGAATGAGAGCAATACATAAATGGTTGAGGTGTGAAAAATAATGGTGAAATTTTTGAGTGTAGTTGCTAGTGCTAAAACATTTATGAAGGTTGGGATTTACAGGTCTGATGAGGTGGAAAATAAATCAACAGCTAAATAAATAAAAGTAATAAATGGCAAAACCTAGTAAACAAAAAAAGAGAAAGAAGAGCAACTGGAATGGCACTGTGAAAGGTTGGGCAGAGCAGGCAAGTGCAATATTTTCAAAGAGTCTTTTCCTCATGTTTTTTTTTGGCTGTGTTTCATTAGATGTATGTAAAATCTAATGCTTTTTTTAGTCATCAGTGTAACTGAAGAAACTGCATTTTTCCTGTCTAGCTAACATTCCTATTTCCACTAAAAGTGCATTGTCAAGTGGGATGACCGCATTCATGCAGTCATTCAGTGACCTGAGGTAAAGCCGGTAAGAAAGATTTATGTTTCAATTTGTTCAGCTCAGGGGGACTTCTACTGTGAATGGATGTGTAGTTTTATTCTCCCTAGCTGCAACTGATTTGGAGGCAGTGTATTAAAGAAAGCCACTTCCAGCTTTCAGGAGGATTGCTTCAGCTCTGTCCTTAGGTTTTGATATGCTTTTGTGTGTGTGTGTGGTTTTGATGTTTCGTTTTGTTGTTATTTTTAATTTTTTTTTTTTTTTTTTGATTAATGTTGTTTTGGACAGCCAGAGTCTGTTTGGAAAGCATGCACCGTGTGGAATGTGTAGTCTCCCTGCTGAAATGAAAACTCAGAGGGGGTAACTGAATACTCCCTGCAGTCAGTGCACTGCCAGCCTAAAGAAAAAACAAACATGCTTACAGAGAACAATGAACATTCCTTGAAACCCTAGGAGACAGATTTTTTTTTTTTTTTTTAAGACAAAAAAAAAAAAGACCCTGTCAAGGTCTTCAAGCCCAGCCTTCTGAATTGTTGACATCCAGGTGGCACACAGGCTTCTCGCCCCTTGTTGTTAAGTTGGTACCTTGCTGAGCTGCAACTAGTTGGCACTTACATTTTGCAGTTTAAAATGTGTGCTCCTACAACATATTTTTCCTCTTTTTTTCCACCTCTGCCTGAACTTCTCTCTACATTTCTAGTGATTCAACTCTGCTTTTCATTAAGGTTTTCCCTCTGCTTTTCTGACCTACTGGGCTTCAGACCTCCAAATGTAGTTTATTTAGAAGCAACCCAGAAATGCATCTGGACAGTTGAAGGACTTGAGATTGCCTCTTCAGAGGGTTGTGATTCATGAATCCCCAGTTGCTTGTTCTCTTGTTTAGCTCTGCCTGGCTTCAGGGCTCCTCAGATGGCAGCCGCTCAATTCTCAACAATTGTAAACGAAACTCTTCCCGTGCATTTAAGTGATTTCCACTGTGGCTCCCCGGCTTTCAACTTCACTGTAGATTTGAACTGAGAATTCAATATTCTGGTAAATTCTTGACATTCAGAAGATACGCAGGCAGGTCAGAGGCAGGTCACAGCTTGAGAGCTAGATGTATCAGGATGTAGAGACTCGCTCTGTCTTTAATTATCTGTGTTTTTATTAAGATAAGAAGTTCTGGAAATTAAGTTGCTTGATTAGTATTAATAATGAGTGTTTTAGAATGGCGTATAAGACTAAGCATTTTACATGGCATTCTTTTTGGCTTAGATTTAAAGGTCTGAAGATTTTTAAGACATCTATCCTGAAATTACATAAAGAGAGCTTTTATGTGCATGAAATGAGATTGCTGTGGTGTATGAGATCATCCTAATGTACTTTCATCAAGAGATATTGCTTATTTTATTAGGTTATTTAATTTAGACTTTCTTTGCAGGAGTATCCTTAAAACCTGTACTGTGAGCACCACAGTTCATGAAGTTAGGTTTCCTCTGGATTTATCTCATTGTTGATTGACTTCGGTGCCTTAGAAGATGGTTGTACTTTATGAAGCTTTGTGCAGTTGGGGCAATTACAAGGAATTCTTCTTTGTAGGTTCACAGACATTTAATAATGAGGGACTTGGAGATACTGTAGTCGACACAAAATGTAATGAAGACATAAATTAAAATCTTTGCTTTGAACACGAAGTGTCAAGTCAGTAAGAAGAGGTAGGATATGGATTATGAGCAAATGAGGGATGAATAAAAAATCTAGATGCATAGATCATCTGAGAGGCTGGAGGCTGTGTTGACAGCAAAAGGGAAAGGAACAAACCAAGAAAGCTGAGGGCCTGACTTGCAAAGTCTTCAACACCTACAGCTGTGCTTGAAATCAGCTTAAGCTGTTGGTACTTGTTAGTCTGGCTGATCAAGCTTTTGGGATTTATTTTAAATTAAAAAATGGGCAACTTGTAATGGGCTGGCTTCCTTCGTCATTGTGGGAACTGCCCAAAACCAGCTGTTAAATTTGTTGCGTACGTGTTTCACTGCATATAATCAATAGTTCTGTAAGAATTGAATGCATACCAGAGAGGCCCATAGAAGCAAAATAACCTTTCAGTGAATATCCCTTAGCATGGCTATGTTCTTCAGCAGTGTGACACATTATTTTAATGCCTTAGATCTCAGACCAAAACCTCTTCCTCTAGCCAGAGCTGTTAGTTAGCTGTATGGACTGTAAATTCTCAGATATTTTCCAAAATGGTATATGCCTGATGAAAATCAGTTTATTTTCCAGACCAGGTTGTTATGCAATATTGTGTAGCTTCACAGAATGCCAGTTCTGTGGAGCTGACTGTGTGGTTAATGTTATCGACTATGTGGTTACTATCACTGATTACCTTTTCTGGAGAAATAGATTTAAGGTGCCTGCCCAAAGCTCTATTTGCAACTATGATTACCTGTACCGTATTGAAGAGACCTTCAGATGACAGATTTTTTGACTCTCAAATTTCCATTAAGCTTCCTACTTTTCTCAGATAGTTTCCCTCATACCTTTTTTTTTTTTTTTTCCTAATCTGATCGTCTCTGTATCATATTCTTTATAGTGTTTGGAATTTTTTCAATTATTTTAACCACTTAATTACTGTAATAGTTATTGTATGAAGCCAATATTGAAAGCTCATTAACTTGTTTTAAAGTGTCATTATGCAACCTTAATAATTCTACCATTTGGTTTGCTTTCTCTTCAGATTGAAGATGGGAGCAAAGCTGTGTCTGTGGACAAGTTACTGGCTGGGGATGAAATTGTTGGCATCAATGATGTGGGCCTCTCTGGTTTCCGACAAGAAGCAATCTGTCTGGTGAAAGGCTCACACAAGACGCTAAAGCTTGTGGTAAAAAGGTAAGCTCGTGACATTCAGCTGGAAAACCAAATATGTTCCAATCTTTACATTATTGAACAACAAAATTTGCCGAGAGTTGGCAAGATAATGGCTTTCATTTAGTGCTATTGATGTTCATATTATGTAGTGTTACTTCTTGAACAGAGGATCGTTATGGAAGAAGATGTAGGCAGAGGTAGCGTATTGATCAGAGCGAGAACTGAGGTATTGTATTCTGTGAATACTGTTGTAGTGGTAGGAATTGGTACTCTGTTCCTTCCTGCCCTCTTGAAATACGGGGACTGAAGCAAACTGTCCAGCCTGCCCTGCTGCTTCTGTATTTGGTGAGCAGACATTGGTCATGCTTTCTGGTACATTTGCAGTGCACACCAGTTTGACTCTGAGTAGGGGGTTACACGTGAAACTTTTGGAAAACTGTTTTCCCATGAATACTTTCATGGGAACATTTATGAGAATATTTGGGATTTCAAGCATTTCTCATGTGGTTTGGTTAAAGAGTGCTGTCAGCTATGTATTAGTTAAGGGAAAAATTGAAAATATTTATCAAAATAGAACATAGTTGTGATATGGAAACTTTGTATTCTCATTTTGATTTATGACACTTAAGTTCATGCTTTTTTAAAAAACTCATTTAAGTAAAAATAAGCTTCATAAAAGAATTTTGGCTTTTGAACAGATGCTAAATGCAGGATAAATCTGATAAGTTCTGAAAAAAAATAAAACAGGAAATTTGAACAAGAAATCTTGCTCACTAATTTTGTATTCTGGTGAATCAGAACTTTCTAATTACGTTAGAATTGCATTATACCAACTAGACTTTCATGTGGGAATTTTTGGTGTCTTTGGTGGAATCAGAAAAGAATTTTGTTGCAACACCGAAAATGCTGAGAATTGGGTTTGACTTGTATGATCAGCCAGCCCATAAATATAGTAAGTGTTCTGAAACTGTCTCAAATGAGGACTATATGTGAAAAAACACTGACAGATGAGAGGTATGTAACCATGCTTTTCGCCTTTGGTTTAAGAAGGTGCTTTTGACAGAAGCAGTTAGGGGAACGTGAATCTCTTTTGCAGGTAACAGAATTTATGTTGTTGCCAATAGCTACTTCCAGAAGCACATACAAAATTTTTGTAGCTCTGAAGATAATAAATATAAAATAAAATGCACGCACAACTATTGTAAATCATGTTGATGTTCAGCAGTTTCAATTTGTGTTGGCTATTCTGGTGAAAAAGTTTTGTTAGTGAAGCTTACAGCAGCTGTTTCTGTCACAGAAAGGGAGAACTTCAGGGTTGAGAAGTTTTATAGACACTGAAGAATCTGCCAAGGCAGCAAGTCTTAATTATAACAAATAGCTTCAGACCTAGTGGAAAGATTCCCTCTTTCATGATGCTTTTCAGTTGTGTGATAGCAACTTGCTCAGATCTGTGAATTCTGATCTATCTTTGGAAATGACAGGTTTGTTGCTGAAATACCCTAGTAGTAGACTCACCTAAGACATTCATGAAATTCGTAAGTACTTCACTCCATACTTTTGGAGAACTTTACTACAGCTAGTCAAGCCCTGATTTGCTGCTAGGGATTTGTGGCCATTCTTTGCAGGCAGCAGAGCCCCATTGCTATGCATGCCTGCATGCAGCTTGGTGCAAAGCTGATGGATTTTCATCAGTCTTTTCTCAGCGCTCCTCTTTTTCGTTCCTTAGCATATGCCTGTGCAGCGGTCGCAGGCAACCTAGCTGTTCTGGCCAAGAGGCTGAAATAGTGGCTGTTGTTAGGGAAAACATTTTTGTCCTAAATTCATTAAGGCTTCCAGAGCTCCCCAAACAGGCAAGAGCCTTTTGGGTCATTGGCAAGCCTGCATAATATTAGATAAAATTTAATAAAACATACTGAATGAAATTAGCTAGGGTTTTTGTTTGTGGTTTTTCAACTTTGCTCTTTCTGTTGGAAAGTTGCCTTAGGACATCAGTCCTTTGACGGTCAGAAACCTTTAAACACCCAGTTTCATTTTATTCTTGGCCAACTTGTTCCCATGCACTGCTGTCTGTGTGCCGAAACAGCTTTTCTTTTCCTGTTGGAAGTTCAAATGATGCAGGTTTTTATAAAAGCCTTGTTGCATGCTTTCTTCCAGAAGTTATGGTTTGAACAACAGCATTGTTTTGTGCTGTTTGCCCTAAATCTTAGGCTGAATTTTTATGAGTGCTTTAAACAGTCCTGTCTTTAAGCAGGCCAGTTGTGTAGTCTTTGTGTGAGCACTCCTGCAGGTCTGGATTGAATTGGATCAGGGGACTGATCTGACTGCAAAATTACTTGGGGAAGTAGGTTTTCAGCTGGATAGGACCACCACTTTCAGAGGCAGTCTGCACTTTAATTGCTTACAGCGATCTTGAAATGGCTGCCTTAGCATTTTTAGACTATTTCAGTTTTCTTTAGATCCACCCTGACTGTTCTCCGGGGAGAGCGGGGATAGTCCCACAATTCCTTTTCATTGAGTTATATATATGAGATGATGTATTGATCTTCAAGTTGTCTTAGCATCTTTTTGTCTGCTTGCCCTGTATATCCTTTGTCTAGCGGAATGATGCTTTTCTATAGCATTGATTTAACATGCTATTCCCCAGGGATACCAGCGTGATAATTTGAAGCACAAAACAGACAAGCAGTTTGAAGCTCAACGACCCAGCCTTGGAGGCTTAAAGAATCCTAGTTTTCACTCACTTTTGTCCTTGATATTGGTGGGAATTAGCTTGAGAAGCCAAGATTTCTTAGGGTTGTTTGTGTTAACTATTTCTAGATTCATCCAGAACTAAAAAGCAAATGCTTTGAAAATTATCACAATGTGGCAAAATTTACTTCTTAACAAAGTTCTTCTGGAATGCAGAGAACTTCCTGTGAACGTCAGGAAAATCAGGTTTTATTCACCGCTTCTGAGAAGCACATTCATGTGAAATTCTTCCACGTGGGTCACTCTTCCATGCAGTAATGCCAAGCCCTGGTCTCACATAGATCTCGTTATTTCTGTACCTGGGAAGCAGTAGGGCATGCTATTTTTGTTTCAGAAGTCTAATTTAGCTAAAGCCAAGACCAAGGGAAAAAGTGTTGCCATAGTGAGGAACGCGTTTCATTCACGTAATTAAATTGTGACTGTAGCAAAAGTTTCTGGTTTGAATATTGTGGTCCAGCAGTGGTACCTGGCTTCCACAAAATTATTTTTTCCCACTATTTTTAAAGAATCTGATGCTTGAACTACAGAGGAAAAAAAAAAAAAAAGGCACTTGTTTCTAAGCAAAAATGACTGCAGTACCAAATACTAAGCAAAAATACTAAGCATAAATTTGCTGGCTACCGGCACACATACTTGGCCTTATTTTTTTGGATCCTGCATATTTGTGGTCTAAGCCAAATCTAAACTGCGCAACAGGCTCAACAACAACACACACTTTAAGTAGCTTACAGGTATTGATGGCTGAACAAGTGCAGTGTACCTTTGGTCTTGGATTAAGTGAGGACTCAGGAGGCTTTGTGTTGTTTTCTCAAGTGGATTTGTCAAAACAATACACCTTAATTGCATGCTAGCTCTTCACTGTAGTACTGAGTCATTTCTTGAGTAGATTCCTATCTTGGGAAGATAGAAAGTGTGCTTAGGACATTTCTTACAGGAATTGTACGTGAATTTCTTTTGGAAAAGATGTATGCGTGTCTGCATACGCACATCTAGAACTGCTCCGAGTGTTGACACTAAGGTGATTATCATATTAAGAATAATTAGTTTTTCTGCGTCCCCTTCGAACTTAAATTCTCTTCCGGTTATTAAATACAATCTCCATGCCTTTGCACATGCTAGACATGAGCAAGTGACATAAAGCTGTGAAAGTATGGAGTATTTTTTCACTGTGAACTCATGAGATTTATGTTAACTTGTTAAAAATTGGCACACAGGTGGGGCTTCCATTTGTGCTCAGTTAGAGGCAGGGCTGGGATTGTGTGGCCTTTGGGGGCCACCCTGAGATGTTTGGTGGGATTGTCCTGTTGGCTGCTTCAATCCTGTGTTAGTGGCAAGGGGAAGAGTAGCCATGGACTTCTTCTGCAGGGTCTGCTGGTGGCAGGGAGCTGGACTTGGCTTAATTTGACCCGTTCTGGAGGAGCTGCCAGCTCCCGAGAACCAGTACACGTGAGCAGGCATGTTTCCTTCTCCTTCAAGTAGTGGGCTTTTTTGATGCCTTTCTGTGGGGAAAATGCAAGTTGCCTTTGCAATGCTGAGGAGAGCCCTTTGCTACAGAAGGGAGAGGGGAAGAGGGTGAGGACAGAGTTAACACCAGAAGTGTAGCGTGAACACTGAAATGTGCTCTGCTGAATCCTGGTACTGGGAGCGAATGTTACGAGAGCTGCACTACAAACTCCTGAACATGGAAAGTTAGGGTAATCTTTGTTCACATGGCACTTCATGGAGAGGGGAACAGCCTTTTAATTGAAGCACCTTAAAAGCAGAGCTTTCAGTAATTGTCCTGAGGGCTCCAAGATTGTGCACGATGGTTTCAGAAGCTGATGACTGAGCTGAAACCCTGGAACAAAAACCTTCCAGTCTTTTACAACATTCAGATGGGAGATCACAGAAATCTTGGCATGTGCTGCACAGACACGTGTTTAACAGCACCAGTGATCTTTCCATCATGGGTTTTCTGTAACGTAACAGGGAATCCAGTCTTACCCATTTCCTGCTAGTGGAGCAGCTAGTTGTGGACTTCTCAGCTCTTTTTGGCCATGGGAGTACTGTTAAAACTTGACAGCATCAAATCATGAGATGGATTGAAAAGATGAGGGGTCTGTGTTTTCTGAAAGATGATGAGATTTGAGGACTGTGAATTCTGTCTCTTACCTGTGTTTGGTCACTTGATATTTCAAATTTTTAGGTGTCAAAAATAGTATAGGAGACAAATATGAAAATATATGTAGTTCTGCAGATTGTAAGCAAGTGTTAAAAATATTTGGTCCATCGTTATGGTTAAGCATTGAACAATAAGCCAAATGCATTTGTGGAGAACCACTCTTCGGCAGGAGTAAAAAGTCTATTTTGCCATTAAATTTTATGTTCATTACTTCTTGAACTAGGGTTTATTACAGCAGAACTGGGGTTGATGACTAGTAAACATTATCTATCCTTTTGGAAAATTACAGCTGTGGCGTTACTGCCCAAGAAGAGAGATTCTGGTGCCTGTATTTCCAGCCAGACTTTGGAAATACCTAGGAAACTGCGATACGGCTTTCTAAGGCCGTACATGCATGCATATGCTGTAAGAAGTCGGCAGGGGTGGTAAATCTTCTCTACCAATGTTTCTTGTAATTGCTCTGCAGCTCTTTCTGTATGCACTGTTCATGAGTGGGTATTTGTAACAGATGAACGCTGCTTTAAAGTTCAAGGCTGGAACCTTTCTGTGCGGCTGTAGTTGGCAGAAAGGTTGGACTGCAAAATTCTGGTGTCAGAAAATGCACTGAGAAATGGCCAGGGAGTTGCTTTAGGCCCACTCTTCTGCACTGAGCAGGCTAGCAAGTTGGAAGTAAGTGCCAGATGGGATGTCCTACCAGACCTGGGATGTCTCTGCCAGACCCGGGGCTGGCTGGCCACCATCACACTGCTCCTCTGACGGCCTGGTCCTGCACTATTGACCAAAGACACCAGGAAAGGAGGTACATCCACTTATATTTTCAACAAACTATGCATTTAAAGAGCCCTGATGAGGACCATTTCCCCTGCTCGTCAGGCTGTTGGCACAGTCAATTATGTAGAAGCAATGTGAACCTGTCTTCCTTCCAGCCTAGCAGTACCATGCAGGTATTCAGGTGTTTCCCATGCAAGTCCTCTTTTTTGGTGGGGCATATATCTAAAAAACACTTTCATTTCTAGCTGTTTTGGCTTATTAGTTTCTCAGTTGTGTCAACACGACTTGTTTTGTGCTGTTAGTGACATACCAGTCGACGCTTTAAGTGAACATAAGCTTCAGTTCCTCGAATTGGAGGTGTTGTCCCTGGTTTCAAAGAGCAAATCATCGTTCAGTGTTTCTGAATGTTTGTCGTGTACAGCTGTCAGAACTCTCTTGATACATATGTTGTGACTGACATGTTTTTATGTTGTGGTGAGTTTCATAATCTCATTCTTCACAAATCTGAAAAAATCCACTGTCAAACGCGAATAATAGAAAGCCAAAAAAACGACAGACATCACCATGTTTTACAAAGTCAACTCCATCAGGATGGTGTTTGAAGAAGTAGGAAGGGCATAGAAATTTTTTTGTGGGTAGAAGGAATCCTGTATAGTTTGAATATGCTTCTTCCAAAGGTTGCTTGTGGCAATGATACTGAGTTTTGTGAAGCAATTACCGAAATTGGACATTACATTTTTGTGGATTGGAATATGCATCAGGCAGTAACAACCTGTGAGTCATAAATGTTTTTTTCTTCCTTCAGTCCTGCAAGCACTTGTTGAAATGGTTAATTTTGAGCATGAGTAGTCTCATTGACTTAAGCGAGAGCATTCACATGACTGAAGATGAAAAAGCATACAAGTGCTTACAGGATTTAACCAGAATTTTATAACAGGCAGTACACTGGATTTGCTCTTAGCACTGCTTTCCTCAGGTGAATTTCAGTTTACGGGGTAGAAACAGTAATATGTATCCCGTTGGATGAGAGGTGGAAGCAGGTGCACGTTCCAAAATTTGGGGGTCTGAAGTCTATCATTTCACATAGTAATTTCACGTGCACACACGAAGAATTTATCGGTGTTGGATAGCAGCAAGTACTGTAGATCCCTGCTGTCTCCTGACTGTAACACAATTGTAACCCCATCCATTAAAGACCAAATGAATAGTGTTTTATGTCAGGAATCTTCTTTATATTTGCAATGAATGCTTCTAAATATGTTGTATGCATTTTGAAATACTGTTTGGGGTTTTAAAAACTTAAGAGTTTCTTTTTTCTTCTTTTTTTTTTTTTTTTTCCTTTCTTTTCTTTTGTTAAACCCCAGGTAAGAACTTTGACCTGCATGTGCACAATTTCAGGAGAGCAGTAATACTCAGGTTCCAGTATGCTGAAGTTCTCCTTGTGCTACTTTAGTTTTAGGTTACATACTTCACTTTCTGACAATAAATGACTGACTAGATTGCAAACTGGAATGGTTTCTTATATTTTTACGTGCCAAGTAGCCTACTGTGTTAAGTGTAGAGATTTTGTGCTCTACTTAGTTGCATAACGACATGTAACACCTTCCAATTTGCAAAGATTACAAAAGGCTTTAAAATAATTTCTGAATTCAACTCTTAACTCCGGAAACATTAATAATTACAAGAAAGGCAAGAACGCAGGACTGTTGCAGCTTTAGTTACTGAATTACTGGACAAATTTGCATCTTATCTCCTAAACAAGAAAACCTTACTTTATGGCCATTGCTCCTGAATTTGCATAATACTGGATCACCTGGCAAAGCAAGGTCTGGCACAGAGACACAGCTGCAGCGCTGCTGAGTTATATGGCCCTTATGCTTTTAGTCTAGTGCAGAGGACTGACAGAGTGTCAAAAGCCAGGATTTGGGGAAATTTATGCTGGGTCGCATTTTAAATTGGGATCTGTTTGTTGGTCTGGCTCACGGAGCAGCCTTGGTGGCAGGTGGGCAGCCAAAGGCCATGGGGGAGGTGGGGTTGTCTTCAAAATCTGATCTGGTCTAGTGCATGTCAGAGCAAAATAATTTTCCCGTATAAAACTCAAAGCATCTCAGCCTGTGGTGTTGCTCTTTGTGGAGGCTCAGTAATTTGCATCGTGTGGCTGCAGTGCTTCAACCAGGAATGAAGGCCGGGCTGTCTCCTGAAATGCCCTGGGACTGGAGGAACTCACCTTCCCCACTCCCATTTTTGGGTCTCCTTGGACGTGGGTAGGTAAATCACAGCTGAAACCAGTGTGGGAGCACACCGCACAGGTGCAGCAACGCCGGTATTGGGAGCGTGCTTCCTGAGGCACTTCAGCTCGTCGGGGATAGCTGTCCAACTGTAAGCCCATTGCGGCAAGCAGCTCAGAGGCAAAACACACCCATTGCTGCTGGCCAGAAGCAAAGCAGGGCTTCCACGGACGGCCCTGTGCTCCGAAAAAGCAGCAAGTTCCTTCTTGCTGAAGGCACCGTGCTGGGCTGGCACAGGCAGCCGCGTGCTCACTGTCTGGGGTGAAGGGGTAGGGGGGGAGTGAGTCCGAAGGCCGCTCTGCATCCTGCTTCTGGCTCCAGCTCTTTGGCCTCAGTCATGGTGAGATCCTGAAATTCCCAGTGTATTCTGATTCCTTCTGCTACTGCTTGCCCTGCCAGAGGCTGCGTTTTTCTTCAGCATTACTGGGTCATGAAGCCTTTTTTGTATTCGTGTTAAAGGTCAATTTCCTTAGCCCCGTGCTTACATAGCATGATAATTTCCAAAATATTTGAAAGTAAGCCCTGCTGGAACCAGCATGTGGAGCTAATTCTTCAATATGTGAAGCATTTCAGATGCTTCCCGATGATAAAGACTTTTTATAAAAAAAAAAAAAAAAAAGCTTTATTGTCTTTTGGAGGAGTTCTGATAGATCATGGCAAAACCTGAGGTAATGGAGTGACATCAGCAGTTTAATGCTATCTAGTCATCAAAGGTAGCAGGATATACACAAACTCAGGGTGAGGAAAAGTATTTATGTAATTTATATAATATAACATAAATCCCACAATCAACACTTTTATCACTGACATACAGTTGCACTTGTCCAATTCCCTGAGGCAGAGCTAGGAAAAACAGTTCCAGAAAATGAAAACTTTATCATGGTAGTCTGTTGTGAATTTATCAGGCAGGAAGACTGATGATTTCATACCTCATATAACCTAACACCTCCTTGTTGGCAGCATGCATCTTATTTATAAATGAAATTGCTGTTCCATCCTGCTCAAGCCTGTATGGTTGGCCGAGGTACGAGGAAGACTGGAGCGAACATGGATGGTAAAATCCTGATTTGCCCACATTATTGACTGAGCTCCCATAGCCTGTAAGGGCACTAAGGCTTGATAATTTATTTACATTTATTTATTTTCACAGTTTGGAGCAGAGGATTTTACAGGCCTGTTTAGATTGCCTTTATGTAGGGTGCAACTTCCCAGGTCACAGGAAAGGAAAGCAGAAAGGAAAACTCTGCTGCAGCAAGGTAATGCTTCTTCCAGCACAGTAACTTCTCTGTCAAAATGCAGGTTGAGTTTACCATTTAAAGACATCTCAATAGTAATAGACTGTTCTTAATTACTTCTTTACTATCTTTTACATCCCCCAGCCTTACCTCAGAAGTCCAATAACCTAAGCACGCCATCATATTTTTATTTTTCTGTTTTCAAATTTTGTGTCAGTTTGTTTTTTAGGGATACTTTTTAGGAGTCATTTCCTTTTATGATAAGATACTGGAAGCTGAAAATGCAAAAGCAGGAACTCCTGGTTTGCATGGAAAAAATGCTGCAGTTCCATTTGCCGCTTCCAGAAATATAAGGTTTTTATATATTTTTTTTTCTTTCTTTGTGGTTAGAATTTATCGGTGCTTTTCTTGGAAAGATAACCAAGAATATGGAGTATTCAGATACTCAGTGCACAGATACCAAAAACAGACAGCAAAACCACAAACACAGTCTTGATGTTTTAGCACTGAGCTTTAGTGAGTTAGAAATGTTCAGAGAGAAAATGCGGTGGTATCAGAAGACAACCTGTTAATTTCAGATGTCTCAGTGTGAGTGAATCATTTTAAAAGCGCATAAAATCCCCAAAGTGCTGAGTAATCTCCTTTTGAGAACGAAGAGAAGGAGGAACGGACGTGTCTCAAAGCCAATGCTCAACACCTGAGACACTCGGAATCTCTCCCGACTTCTGAAGATCGTGCATACAGCAATTAACTGTCTGAGGCCTAATTTTAAATGTGCAAATAAGGCTGCCTGGCCTCAACAGCAGCAGATTGCTGTTACCCCCGATAGCTGCAAGGCTGTAGGCTTCCCCGTGGCTGAATTCTTTGCAGTTAGCGCTCTCTTGTGGCTGCTGCTTTCATTGAACAATTTGAGAGGAATGTTAAAAATACACGTGTAAATGAGGTTTCACCTTACGACATGCTCGGTCTCCTTTGGATAAGAGTATCTAAATTAAATATATTAATATTTGGTTTTAATATTTTATTTTAACGATACAGGAAGGTCAATCCAGAGAACGCTGTCCAAAATGTGTTTCCCTCAAGATCTCGAAGGGGGTGTATGTATCGTGCATTCAGTTTTTTAGCTGTTTTACATCTTCATGTGTTTGGTGACCAGCCATATCCCTGAGGAGGAAGGCTGACCAGGAGGCTTGGTGAGGAGTGAAGCTCACGTCACCAGCTTGAGTCAGGTGATGGAGAGGATGGGATTGCCACCGTGAGCAGCACACTGGAAAGCAGGTGCTGCTTGGTCTGTGCCTCTGCTCTCAGTCATGAACAGGTCACTTCCCATAACTTTGATTGTTAAAGCAAGCAAAAAATGGATTTGAGAAACCTCTTCGAGTGAAACTGAGAAGTGTGTTACCAGTGAAGGGGTTTTAATGCTGAATCACAATTTTCTAATTTTAGGTGTGACAGAGGAGAATCAGGAGATAACTCTTGGCCAGTTCTGATTTCGAGTTAAAAGGCTCTTTATTCTCAGTAAGGAGTTCAAGCTTTCTGGAAGCTCAGATTGTGGCATGCAGGGATTTTTCTTGAACTAGGAAACTCCAGTTTCCTATTTTAAGAAAAGAGTAGCTTTTAATGAAAGTCAGTTTCTTACCGTGTAGACTCCATACCATCATGATTACAAATCCAGTGTCATAACTTTATAATCACGTCTGAATTAATACCAAGTGTGTGAAGTTGGCTGTAGGCTCCTTTTCCTTCTACAGTGCGGTGCAGCAGCAATTAAAAATAAATAAATAAATAAATAAAAAATCTGAGAGTATTTACTTAGTTGTCCTCTCTCAGAGAGAGGCAGGTTCATGCTGGAGGGAGGGCCTTGAGTGAGAGGGATTTTTCCTTGCTAAATACTTGACTGAAAAGCCTCTGTTCTTCAGGATGCTGAAATCTTTCTACATGGCATTTGCCTAGACACCCAACTTATCTGGTGTTTGGATCCCATTTGTAAAACATGTAGAATAACAATCCCAGTCTTTTCAGAGATACTTTTAAAGTTTCAGCTCCTCTTAAAAACACTTCCATAGTGATTATCTTACTGTTTATTTACAACTGTTTTCCAGATTATCCAACAATGATTTTAGGCTCAGGTTTTTGTTTCTTTAAAATTAAGGAGATGCTTGCTATTTTGCTTGTTTTTCCCTCTTTTTCCCACTGTACCAATGTAATTCTAATACTGGTAACTCTTCAGATAGTGCATTCAGTAGTACTCACATGCGTGATTTGTTATTCTGTTATGTAGAGTGAAAATGGACCTGTTGCTGGAAATCAGGAAACAAAGGCCTCTTCTCCATTTGATTTTACATCTCTCTTTTACCGAGTAGCCACCAAGTATAGAACACTATTTGTCACCTGGACTGTGCATCCTCATTCACATGATAATAGTATTTTTTTAGACTTTTAGTAACGATGTTGGAAAAGTGACCCATCAAATGAAAGCCTGTCTGTGGACTCAGTGGCTGTGCACAGTTGTTAATGCTGGTAAGCAAGGGGTCATGCTAAGTTGCCTTCATTCGGGTTACTTGGAAAACCAACTAATTACAGAGAAGGTTTACCACTTGTGAGGATGTAATGCCCTCTCACCTTCATGCAATGTGCAGTTGTTTCTGGATAGGTTGTTGCAGTGTGGCTGGGAAGGTTTTAGCCACACGTCATCTAGCTCTCCAGCAAGTTCACACGGTGGTGCTGCAGGACGACTTTGTAATTGCGTAACTCTGTCCTTTGCTGCCTAAACTAGGTTTCTTACTGAAACGCAAAAAATAAGACCACGTCTTGTCCTTTTCCCCCACCTCCTCCTCCTTCCTGAATTTAAGGATTTATGGCAATCCGTGGGACTTCCAGCATTTCCTTGTAAGCGCATCCTCCTGTGACCTGTGGAAAACAGTTTTCATTTTTTGTACTCAGGATGTGGGCCAGCCCACTGGTAAAAATGCTGCAGTGAAGCAAGTTTCTTGTGGCAGTCACTCTGCTGTGTCACAGCACAAAACCAATGCAAATGCATATTTATTGTGTGTTTTGTGTGATGGGTAAATGAACCTCAGGGTAACCCGCTCTGAGCACATTCTCTGGTATCTAAGAAGAATATGTCTCCTTCTCTTTCTCCTGGATTGATCCCGAAGGGTACAGTAGAAATAGGTATTTTTTCATCTTCCCCTGACTAAGGTGTATGCAGCCTGTTACTGCATCTTCTACACCCTCAGCTGTGATGGTAGTCAGCAACCTTAAGAAGCTTATATGTACATATATAAGCTGCAGGGGGGTGCTGGTGTGAGTATGGAATAAAGTTTATTGTTTTAAAAGATACTGCAGTAAACTGGCCTTTGGAAGAGTTCCCCAGAATTTCGTGAGTCTCCTTGTGGAATTGCAGGATGTAGCTGCGACTTTTTGCCCTAGGCAGAGCTGATTTCCAGTGCCTTTCTGAGTTATTCATTTCTGGGGATATCACAGGCTACCTCTGCTTTGGAGAAGTGCTGCTCTCCAAGAAGGCCGGCTGGCTGGTTTTGGTGTAAAGCAAATTGTATAGGGGAAATATCTGTGACTCTCAGATGCTGTTAAAAACCCATCGGATCTTAAGAGGCCCAAGTGCTCTGGAGATTTCTTTTAGCTTTGCTGCTCGAGCAGATTTGTAATCCCCCTGGTGACACTGACTTCTTTACCACGTAGTGTCCCAGACAGGACTGCAAACCCACGTATCTGCCCCAAAGACTGCCAAAGCAAAGCAAATGGCTGTCAGAAATAAGTTTCAAGAGTCTAATCTCAGCATGTTTTCCACGTGCCATTTCAAACACCGCTGCAAATCAGATCTGGCCCCCTCCTGCTCCCCCACGAGAGCCCTGGTTCAGTTCTCCAGGCCTTCCTCCCCTCTCCTCCCCTGGGCAGCATGTGCCAGGCCCGGAGCCACCGGCGTGCCCAGCCCAAACTGCTGCGGGCCCTCGACGTGGAGCAGTAACGAGGCTCCCTCATCAATCTAATTATATCCCCTAAGCCGGCACGGATTAGCACGGGAGGAGCAGGAGGAGGACAGTCTTTGCCTGGAGGCCGGCAGGGTGCTGGCTCTGCACCGCTTTCGCTGGGTGCGGGGGCCCAGGTTGGCACCCCACGTGTGCCCTGCAGGCTCGGGGCAGCCCCACAGGGCCGGGAGCAGGGCCTGGGCCCCAGCAAGGGACCTGGGAGAAGGGTAGGTACCTGCGGTGGTGCTGGGGATGGGGCATGGGCACCCCGTCAGCTGCAGAGCTCCACACCCATGGTGCTGGTGGTTGTGCCCGGGGAATGCAAGTGCTCGGGGCGCGCCTCGGTTGGCTTTTTCCTGTCTTATTTGCTCCGTGGAAAAATGAAAAGCTGTGCAGCATTGTCTTGATGGTGTCTGATTAAAATTTCGTAATAGGATCGCTGAAGTGGAGTTGAGGGGAGGTGACCATGTGAGGAGCGTGTTGTTGTCTCTGTGCCCGTTTGTCTCCTGTTTCTGGCACAGACCTGGCTTCACCGCGCTCCGTGTCGCTGAGCAGAAGCCCTCATCGCCCAGCGAGGCCATACGGCGAGGCTGGTTCACAGGCACTGCTTTCCAAGAGGTATGCAGCTCCTCTTCTCAGACCGCTCCCCTCGTCCCGGCCTGCAGGTGCTTATCGTCAGGACAAGTGGAGAAGCAGGGTTAGTCTGCCGGAGAAACCTGGAGTGTTAAGGCTGGAGAGTTTTTCACTCTTCAGCGTTTATTGGTGTGAAAAGGAAATCCAGTGGAAAAAAGTTTCCCTGGCTGTGAGCTGTTGGGCCAACACGCGCAGCTCAAGTTGCGAGGTCACACGGGGATGCGCGGGATTTGTACCGAGCACTGCAGGAGGAAACAAGAATGCGGGCACACGGTGTGAGACCAAAACTGCTTTTGTTTCCTGCCCATACATCTAGAGAAAGGGTTGTGGGATTTCTTTATGGGAGGGAGAGGTATATGGAGTAGTGAGCAAAACTGGAAAAAGAAAAATTTTGGTACAGTTCTGTAAAAGGGGGGCTGTTAAATAACAGGTTTGGCAGAGGGCGATTTTTTTCTCCCTGCTCATACAGTCACTGCTTCCTGCTCTTCAAGAACATATGCTGTGAAGGTTGGGTGCCAGAGCAAGGGCTCAGGGTGTGTTTGTGTCTCTATCTGCTTAGCGGTGGCCAGACAGCTCCATTAGGGAGATCGTTAATCTCCTGAGGCTAATGGAGCTGCCCTCCGGTGCGAGCTGCTCAGACAGAAGCTGCCCGTTGTGCTTGTGGGGAAGGCTCCCAGGAGAGTTATGGTCAACGCCTGTTGACCTACTATTGTTTTATAATAATGCATAGTAATGTGTGGTAGAGAGTGGCACGTGAAAACACACAACACGTTTTTTCTGACCTCACTGAACTTGAAGTGAAGCTATAAAATATCGGAGTTTGATTAGTCACTTGGAGCACATATGTGGTATCCAGTGCATCTCCTTCTCCAGAGAATGCTGTTTTTGTATATTAAAGACATCTTTTCTTTTCCTTTGAGGCTGTTTAAAGCTCCCTGAGGGAAGTTTATACCACCCTGACACCAGTATTACAACCCAGTTTTGTTTTCCAGCAGGAGACAGAGTCTGGTACCAACAACCAAACAGCTGAGAACTCACTGATAGAAGGAACCGTATTCAGAGCTCCAGACTTAAAGACAGGGATGTCGTCGCAGCTTGCAATCATAGATACACCAGTGCTAGTTATTGTGAGGCTTTCCACAGATACCCTACATCAGGATCCATACCTTTGTTTATGCAGGAGGAGTGTACAAATGAATTCAGTTATTAAACCACTCAGTCATTGTAGAGGGATGCTGGTAATCCTCGTCCCTGCTTTTTAACACAGGTTTTATCAGTAGGAGTAATTATGAATATTAGTTACAGCTTTTTTACATCTATTGTAACTGATCTGGCTTTGCAAAATCATCAGTGTGGTTTCTAATTTGATTTCTTCGTACCCAAACAGATGTTTCAACCACGTTTTTTTTTTTAAAGTTTTATTTTTACCAGATTGACTCTCTTGTAAAATTTATTCCTAGTGGTAATTAGGGTGACTAAAGATTGAGATCCGAAGGGGAGTGTGAGGTAGGGTGGAGAGGAATAAAATATTTAAAATTTGCATTGTTACTGCTGTGAAGTGATTCTGTTTTCAATCTTGCTTGGAAAACAGCTTTTATTTTTCTGTGAAGTCACTGAACCCAGCTTTCAAGTCTAATGATGCCAAATTGGGTGCATATCTTGGCACGTTCGGTTTCTGCAAAATAAGCCTCAAAGCCTGCAAGAACATCATCCTTTGAACGATATCAGCACTACCCTGGGAATCCCAGAAATCTGAGTTGTCTGCTGACTTTTAAACATCCAGCTCTCAGGGGTTTTAAAAGTTTTAATGTTGTCATACATCTGCTCGGAATAAGACCTGTATGTGTTCCTCAGGCATCCAAATCAAGGGAAACACCATTGCTGCTGTTAATATTAAGTAGAATATTTTATTTTTTTTTGGTTGGCGTAAGTTTACTTATGACCGGAGTGTGTTTGTTCTGCGGTTGGACTCACAGTGGTTCCTCACCTGGGCCAGGAGCTCGGGCTGGCACCTTGTCTGCTCCCACCACTGCTTTCCCGCGGCAGTGGGTGGCGAGGTGGCTGCCAGGGGTGACGCTTTGGCAGGGTTCACGTTCGTGTCTGCATCTCTGGAATGGCAGCAAGAGGAGTGGAGGAATGAAGCCCTCTGTTTTCAGGGCTCAGACATCCCTCTGTGTGTGTGTGTGTGTGTGTGACAGAGGGAGGAAGGTTTCGTTTGGGTGGACACAGGGACAAGTCCAAATCCTGTAAGTACAGCGCTGTGTGTGGAAGAGCAAAGGCACCCATCTTCTTCAAGCACAGCTACCTGAAGAAGAGCATCCCTGTCCCTGGATGACTCAGAAACTCATCCACAAAGGAGACAATGTGGGGGGAAAAGAAAATCATTCTTACCTGTTCTTGCTTCCGTGGCCACCAGCTGGATCTTCGTCGTGCCTAACTGCTGTGCCCGTACCCGCATTGTCTTGTGGCAGGGTAAGGCAGGGACCTCTGCTTGTCAGCAGCGACAGGGTCAGGCCTGCCTGTGCAGATCCCCTCTGCACTAGTTCAGAGTCTCTACACAAAATGGTGAAGAAATTGGGTCCAGATTAATGTGCCCATAGGCAAGGGGAGCTAATGGCCCAAGAGGTTGCAGGAAAATAGCTGTCCTTGGCCAGCGGAGAAATCATAGATGGATGCAATAAATGTTTCAAATTGGACTGCCTCTCATTATAATACTGTTACAGCTGCAGCCACCCGTTGGAGACAAAAAGGGGACATAACTTGGAACTGAGCAATTAGCTTCTCCACCTGAAATCCGAGCTACCCCTGGGAGGTAAGGAGGGAGAGATTGCCTCAGAAGGCGATTGTGCAACGATAACCACCTTATGCCTCAGGTTTCCAACGTGTTAGGGCAGCTGAGACTGCATGCCCAAATTATGAGCTCTGTCATGTGCCAAGACTTAGGCCTAATGTCTGTTTTAATCTCAAAATAGTTATTATGACAGTAAAAATCCGTTTTTAAAAGCAGTGCCATATATTGCATAGTGATCTGCAGTTGCATAGCTATCTCCAAGTACCCCACTCAGTGGGAGCACTGTACATTTTTACGTACACTTGTATATGGAGTCCCAAAGGGGCTCCTACAGACCTGGCTTCTCTGTTTACTGTTTGTTCTTCTGAAGTGCAGCAGCTTTTCCTTTTAAACCTCTGTTGTCCTTCTGAAACCAAGATGCCTTGAGGGAGGGGCAGTTTCTGCATAAAAAGCTTATTCCGTTATTTATTAACACGGGATATATTGTAATTTTTTCTACAGGATTGCACTCATCTTTGGTCTCAGTTGTGGCTAAACTGGATTAAATGGGTCTCGGATGCTGTGTGACGTGGCCAGAATTTATTTGGAAGATTATTTGAGAAGCCTGACTGTTGTGAGAATAAACTGAGACACAATATTGGAATACTTAACGAGTGTAAGCTCTTAAACAGATGAGCAGAAAGACTTCATGTGGTCCCGTTGAGTCACTTTTTAATTTTTATGCCAGGGACTTCTCTGGCTTAAAGGACTATAGCATTGGTAATGGAGATCTGTGTTTTAAACGTTTATTTCATTAAATACCATTCCTGCAGTGAGTCTCATTTAGCCATTCCTCTTTGTGAACGATTTCACCACATAATATGCAGCTGAGGTTGCATTATCCTCTGCACTTCCATACCACTGCAATCAGCGTGGTTTCAACAGAGGTTTAGAAAAGGCTTTCAGGTAGAGAATCCGAAATTGGGGCACAAGTTTGTCATTCTCTATATATACCCTTGCTGGTCTTGTCGGCTGGTATTACTTTTGGTATTCCTTTTCTTAGTTCTCACTGAACTAAAGTAATTTCTTCTGCTGTATTTGGGAGAAGAGATGTGGTGAGGAACTTGAAAAGGTTTCAGAATAGCTGTGGAGAAGCCAGAGTCTGCCCGTTGCTCTAACTTAGATCTAATGGGAGGATTAAGTTAGAGTGCTGATGCAGAAGTTCAGGAAATGGGAAACAGTTGTGCTCTGCCCCTGGCGGGGCACCGTTGGCCTTGCCATGTCAGGAGGCGTGTATCTCCCTGTTAGCATGGTGGGGATCTCAATATTACAGCCTCAGACCAGGCAAGAGGGGCTGGGTATCGGTTATCATTCCCTGAAGAAAGCAGAAGCTGCTTGTGACCAGTTTGCGGCTGTGTCAGATGAAGAATAAGATGGTTTGTGACCAGGTTTTACTAGTGCTGCATCCTCGACGTGTCAGTGTAGCCCTCGTATTTCAGAGGAGTGTCCCATCCAGCTCCCCAAAGCGGAGAATCTGGAAAGTAGATTGGAGCACAAGAAGTCAAAATATTTGACAAGTCATCTAAAAATGAATTACTGGCATCCGCTACCTTAGCCCACATTTTCAGAGCAGGATAAATAATTCCCACCTGAAGGGAAAGCGTGTGCTGAGGTTAGTTTTTAAGCCTCAGAATTTAGAGTTACAGTATTGTGAGTCCAGCTTGATTTTATAGAGCTCAAGATGCTGATTTTGAGGTCTGCAGGCTGGAGGAAGCTTACCTGCCAGTGTAGGATGCGTTGCTGTAAGCCAGGCATTGGGTACACCGGAACAGAGGGAGCTAAGAGAGACCGGGGATTTCTTTTTGAGAAGAGTATTTTGTTTGGTGATCTTGTTTCCGTACTTGTGAAATGTCCTGTGGATTTTGACAAAACACAACATGCTTCTTCTCGTGGTTACTTGTAAATTTATGAATGACAGAGTAAGTTGCTGGGTGCTGGTGACTAGGAATAAATCTGTTCTCGCACCTTCCCTTCAGGTGGCTGATGCTGTACATTACTTTATGATGTTAGAGAGGGTAACCCACCTTCTCCACTCACAGAGGCATTGTAGAAACAGAAAAAATGGGTTTACATGTCATCCCCTTGTCCTGTAAAATTTGTTGCCTTCCAAGGCTTTATGAACAAGGGGTAGTGAGCTGGAGAGCAGGCAGGACCCCCAGAGACAGTGGGAAGCAGAACAGGAGGGAGAAGGAGGAACCAGGGAGGAGATAATATTTTCTTCCTTTCCCTTTCCTCCCAGCTTCCTCATTTTTTTGGAAAGTAAGCTTTTCCAAATTTGTAAATACAGTTCGTGCCCTTGAAGATTTCTTATATTTTCCCGTTTTTAAAGCAAAAGCGTACGCTTGTGGTACTTGGGGAGACTGCTGTTAAACCGGGCTTGCTCATAACTCCACGATTAATCACTTGATAACAGCTTTGCTTAGTTAAGACACAATTTTCTTCAAATATAGTGTGTTATCAATAGATTTTAACCAGAAAGGATGATACCTTACTACGGGGAAAGTTAGAGGAATTCACGAAGTTGACTAGGAGCCCAACTTTTATATTTTTGCACTCATCAAAATCACTTAAATTTTGAGAAGTGTCAGGTATGCTAGGTAAGTAGTGGACCTGTCCTAGGATGACAAGGCTGCTAATGACTTTTCTTCTTTGCGTGAAAATTTTATTCTTTATTTTTAACTGCTGTGCGTGGATTTCTGCAGCGCTTGAGATTCCCAGCTGCGTGCTCTCTCAGCCGATCACCTACTGCAGTTTGTGCCTGCCTGTTTCGTGCACAGCCCTGGATGTCTGTCTGGGCTTTTTCGCCCGTGGCTACTGAGCTGTCACAAGGCAGGGGGATGTGGGCAGCGGGGCTCAGCTGCCTGCGGTCAGAGAAGGGTTTTCTCATAAACCAGGCTGATTAGTTTTCGTCGCTGGTTCATCCCATTCCAATGAAGTATGTCAGAGCGGATTTTCCCAAAAGAAAAGATGCTAATGTGGCAGGAGGGGTTGCTCTAACAGACAGATGGGCTGTGTGCTGCTGCTCGTGGAGAAAAGTGGAGTCGTGAAATAAAAACCCTGGCGTGGCTTTGGGTGTTTCCAGCAGTAATTTGACTTCATACATATTAGCCCTTCCAGTCCATACCTGACAACCTGACATTAAAATTGCTGCTGACAGTTGTTGTTTTTTTTTTTTAATATCGAGAACTTGATCTTATAAATTCACTTTTTTAATGTTATTTTGCTGGCAGGCTAGGGTAGCTTTTTAAATCTCATATAAGCAGCACTTGATCAGTTATGATGTGAAAGCATTTGCATTTAATCTTCATCAGACACCTAATATTACAGCCGTCAACAATTTTTCATCCTAAATAAAGTTCCATTCAGATTTGCTCTGTATTCAGGGCGTACACATCAAAGAAAGGAAAGAGGTGTGTTGCTTTTATAAAGCTCACTAGATAGCTATTAGATCTAAAATGTGTTGCCTTAAAATACTTATCAAGTTGCTATTTTCCATTAGATTTTTGGGTTTACTTCTCACCATGAACAGGCATTTTGCACCATTTCAGTTTAATCTCTGTAAAAGTGAGGTTTTGAAGCCTCCACCCAGTCAACTTAAAAATGTCAAGTCCTTATCTGTCCACCATTTTGCTCTTGAGGGGGATTTGTGCAGTCACTGGTATGTCTCACCCAAACAAAGCCGAAATTTACTGTCCCTCTTTGAAAGGACATTTAAGGCCCTCCTGGATGGGTGGTATGAACACTGGCATAGGCTGTAGTGGGAAAAAAAAGCATTTGAATTGCTGCTGCCTAGGCTCAGGACAGCGGGAAGTTAGGGCATCCAAGACTGAATTGGAGTGAAAGGCAGCCTTACAAAAAAAAGAGCAAAGTGATTCAGACTTTAGCAAGCAAGCAGGGAGAGGATGTGGGTCAGGTACGTTGGGAAGACCAAGACAGGTGGGTGATGCCTTTGTATTTCAACCTGGAAGAGGAGCTGTGGGCATATTTTGAACTTTGGAAAGCCTAGAAAGTGACTTCACGTGTATGTACAGAAGAAAAAAAAAGTTAGGAATAAACTTTTAGGATCATCTGTGTTGCGTAAGAATGGCAGACAGTGAAGGGAAAGAGGTTTTTGTTTTCTTCAAAATATATTGTGGGAGTTCCCTAATGGTGTGTGTGGGATCCCTTAATACGGGATTGTTGAATGAAAAATTTCCAGGACCCTCCTATGTTTTTCTTACTTTTTTTCTTCTTACACACCACCACCACCCTTCCTTTCTCCATTTTCAGAGGAAGAGAGGAAGGGATAAAGTGAGAGACAACCTGTGTAGAGGAAGGGTGCTCAATCTCATGGTTTGTGTGCTTTGGCCTTTTAAAACCACGTTCTCCCATTGTTTAGTTTCCTGTTATGTACAAAGATACAGACAGGTATATAGGGAAACACTTAAAATGACAAGGGGGAAGAAAGGGATTGTATTGCTTTTATCGTAGATCTTCTTTATGAAACTGATAACTATTTGAACCTAGATTAGGATGATTCGTGGATGTATTGAATTATTAAGAAGCTGTTCACGTTCCTTACAGAGGTTTGTTGTTTTCTTTTGGCAAACCTGAGATATTACCCTGGCAGGTAGCTCTGCCAGTGGTGACTCAGGTAACATGAAGCAATCTGAATTCTACAAATACAGTTGCCTGAGAGAGAAAATACCCGATGTCTTTGTCTGCAGAGGGTGGTGAAAAAGCTCGAAGACTCTACAGAAAGGAATGTTGTTTGTCTGCTGGAGTGGGGGGAGAAGAAAGAAGACATTTTGACCAAATAAGTGCTCATTCCAAACAACATCTAATTTGTTCAGATGGTGACTTCATCCTTTTTTTTTTCTCTTCAACCCCCCAAATTGTCTTGCTCTAGTTGTGAGCTGCCAGGTTAGGCAGCTGGGTGAGGTTTTCATGATCTGCAGTTAAAATTACCTTGGACTGTTTTTGGAAGGCAATAGGGTGACACTGCTATTTCTTCTCACTCTTTGAGGTCCTTGTGAATAACTGCATCTTTATGGTAGTTTCCAGCATCCTTTTTTTCCTCCAAGGGTTCAGAAGACTAAAAAATCTGAATAGTGTTTTTTTTAATAATGAAGTGCTTTGGTAGTTTGCTTACAGTGTTTTCTTACATACTCATTTAATTGCTTCATAAATTGCTCTGCTAGTGTCTTTCAATCCATGAAGCATGAGATTTGTGAGCTGAAAACAAAAAAAAAAAAAAAAAAAGAAAGAAAAGAAGAAACACAATTTGGGAGGATCTTTTCTTTTTTCTCCCACAGGACATATGGATTTATAAAAAATGGTAACAAGAGTTAGTGTGTCTGGCCCAGTATAATCATGCTTGTTTAAAGGACTGGAGGTAAACTACGAAGTCGTTTGGGATTTACAAGGGAACAAGCTAGGGCACTTGTGCTGCCACTGCAAATTCTTGCCATGGCCTCCACATGGAAGAAAAAACAGTGGATGAGGAGCTGGCTGAGGAGATCCCAAAGAGAGCTTACCGTAGAGCGCCTTGGCTGGCTGACATGGGACTGGCAGTCCTGAGGACATCTGAGGGTTTTTTGTTGTACCCTTGGTGTACAACAAGACTGGGCTGCTGCGTTCTTGTAGCCATCTACCTCGCTCTGATACCAGGACAAATTTTTGGCCATAGACGAAGCTTAAGGTAACCAACTATAAGTAGGTTGTACCTCCTGCTACGGCTGTTTGAAATAACCCAACTCTACATTGCAGTAAAGCACTGGAGAGCTTCCTGAAAAGTCTGAGATGCATCTTAGTGAGCGGAGGGAGAAGAATTTTGTTTTGATAGCAGCAGTTCAATTTCACTAAATGTGTTGGTTCCCAAATTCTGGGACTTCCAGGGAAGTTGCACCTTCACAGCACATGGGCTCCACCAGTGGTCTGCAGCTCTGGGACTTCAAATGTTCTGTAGAAACTAGAGTAAAGTGGCTGAGATCTGAATACGATTTGTTTAAAGAGTCTTTAACATAATCACTACAACAGTTTTAACTGAGGAAATTACTCCTGACAGTATCCAGGAGTTCTTGCCAGCTGCCGTTCAGTTCTGACTGAAGCCACTGACTGGCCCTTCCTCTTAAATTAAAATTTTAATATATATACATACATGTATATATATGTAATATATATATATATATACGGATTCGTGTAAAGGCAGGTTTTATTTCCTGGTGAAGCTGATAGAGATGAGCAGTATAAAGCATTGCATTCGGAAGTACTGTCATCCCTATTTTGGGTTCAACTGGACACAGTGAATCTGAATTATAAGTGATTATTACTGATTTGAAGCAGGGCATTGAATTCTGCAGTCTGAGAGCTGCACAATCCAGAAACATACGATCAGGTAACTTGTTCCAGGGTTGCAGAAAACCAATGTGCAATTTTCATGTCCTAAGAAATAAAACTAGGAATAATATATATATATATATAAATATATATATATATATATATATTTTTTTTTAAAGTCAACAAGAGAGCTAAAATGGAATTGTATTTGGTTTCAGAGGAATCATAGCCAGATTCCTGCATTTGGAGGGCCTGGTTTGCTCCCTGTGATGAGGCAGGCTTCATTTCCCGGGTGCTCTCCAAGGGGGAGGCAGAGGGAGAAATTCCCCTGGGAACTCTGCGAGCCTGCTGGCTGCAGTAACATGAGAAAGGGACTCACAAGCTTTGCTTGCTCATTGCATTTTTGTCCAATTTCCTCTGAAGCTGTAAAAAAGCTGACAGGCAGACCGCTTTGTGTTGATGTGGAGTTTTAAAAACCTCCTTGCAACAGGGTTGCAATGCTTTCTGTTTGGACAAACAGCATCCTGGAAGCGGTGGTGGCTGGCTCTTGCAGAAATGGGACCAGGTTTCTGTTTATCACTCAAGCCATGCTTACCCATCTCAAAAACATCATTTACATTTCACATGAGAAGTAGTCCTACAGAGTGGTAAATTCCAGTCAAAATAATGATGTGAAATAATAGAAGATACCCTTCAGGACAGCAAATAGTTGGGTGGTCTTAGCTGAAACGCCTCACCATTATGATTCATAACTCTTTTTTTTTTTTTTTTTTTTTTTTTTTTTGCGGAGAGTCCTTCACAAAGTTTCAGATGAAAAAAAATCTCTGTAGGAATTGTCCTGTAGGAGTTAGCTTTGTCTTAAGATAGGCCAGAATATGTTTTCTGTGAGTGTGTAAGCACTGCTAATATTAAAAACACTTCTTTGAGCTAAAGAGAAGGCGCCAGTAGCTAGGTGATTGAGACATGGGGAATGAAAGCCCGGTTTGGTGTTTCAGAAATACCGCTCGACCTCTTTTATGTGTAGCTGCTGCTACTTAAACCTCAAGATTTGCAGCCTTGCACTTGCATGTGAGCCAGCAGCCAGGCATTGCCATCTTTGTTGATTCAGCAGAAGGCTGGAATGAAACATTAACAGGGAAATAAATCCTGGGGACTGCTTTTCACTGGGATGTAGTTTTCTAGAACTGCATTTCTTTCTTTAGCTCTGGGACTCTGCATGCAAAAATTTGTACAATAAGGGGGCATGAAGCTGTTTGGTTGGTGAGAATAAAACAGAAAATTCTGGCTTGGGGGACAAATACATCTGCTGTTGTATCTGCTGGCCTTTATCTGAACGTTACCTACTGTAAGTTTTTTTCCGAGGAAACACCTCTTATTCATTGATGTTGTTGTATGCTGAGGTCCTTCACTTACTTTATTTGATTTTCTGCCTGATTT
Organism: Aythya ferina; assembly: GCF_964211825.1. Lineage (NCBI taxonomy): Eukaryota > Metazoa > Chordata > Aves > Anseriformes > Anatidae > Aythya > Aythya ferina. The sequence goes on from NC_140296.1 coordinate 76,634,188, forward strand.
TCATTTTTAAATTTCAGTTCAGTTCTGATGCAGGCACCCCAAATGTGAGCAGACTTGCTGATTCTGAAAAGGAAAAAAAAAAAAAAAAGAATACATTTGTGTGCATTTTCAAATGATCTGAAAAAAAATCTGAATTTTTCATCTTGACTTGATCAAATATTTTTCTAATCTCTGTTATTGTTCCCAGACTTGCCCAGTTTAATTTATTTTTTTCTTTCTTGGTCAAAAGAGCTTATTTTCTGTTTTTGTTTTTTTTTTCTCTCATATCCAATCAATCTCATCGGTATTGCTGCTGCAATCTATAGCAGTATTTCTAACCTTTCTAGCCTGTGAAATTCAGACTGTCTTTCTTAAAGACTTCCAAGCAGTAATTGTAAAAAGGGAGATTTATTCTGAAAAACTCTATGGGAAAGGTTGCTTTATTGCTAAACTATTTGCACACACGTGTTATTGATACCACTCTAACAGCTTGCTCAAAGCAAAGGGAAATTGTTTTTCCTTTTGTATCAGATCTTCAAAGCTTATCAGCATTTTCCTTCCAGCAGCTTTTGTAAAAGCACTGGTAGAAAGACACTTCCAGTGAAATGCTTTTATTAGTGCTTCCATTAATGGCACAGATTTTCTGGGTTGTAGGTTTGGATGATCTCATTCTGTCACTCAGAATTAATACAGAGGTTTTACATTAGAATATGAATGTTGTGCTTCCAGCATCTTCAGTTCTCTGCAAAATATTCTGCTTTTCAGTCTTCCATTCTCTTGTTTTTCCAATTCCAATTTCCAAAACCGTTTCCAAGGTTTATTGTTAGAAAAACTGTTTCTTGAAGTGCAGGAAATAGTAAATGGAATGAGATGGTGAGAATTGAGCTAAAAGCAGTGTTGACTGAGCGTAGTCAATTAATTCTTAGTCAAGGTGCAGACTGCAACAAAAGCAGGAGCCTACCTGGTTCTACCTTCCACGTACCCCACCAGTATTTTTAGACTGGTCAGGCTATTTTATTATGTGTTTAAAAACAAAACAAAACAAAAAAAACACCTCAAATATTTCAATGTGTCCACAAATACAAAAAAATAAAGCAGAACTTGTAAGTTCTAGTGCAGTTGATTTGCCTCATGTCACAGCTCAGTCCAGTCTGTTCCTCCCCTTGCTTGGCTCCTCAGGAAGATGAAAGTGGTGGTGGATATTGTAGCACAGAAAATGCCATCTGAAAACGATGTTCATGTGGCGAGAAACTATCTTATGAAGATCTTGAGAAGTTCCATGAGGTACAGTACTGACTTCACAAGTGCATCCCTTCTGCCCCTTCCCACTGACCAAATCCCTCCTACCATCTGCCAACCCCGTAGCAAACTACTGCAGAAGACCCCTTCCCTTTCCCTAACCTTCATCTCCTCATCCTCCAAACGTTGCTTGTATTCCTCTAGTTCACTAGTCTTGTGTTTCCTTTGTGGTGCATCACACCAAAGTAATTGTCTCTTAACAAACCTTCTTCGCTGAATCAGTGCCTAAAAGGTATACTGAATTTGCCTAAATTATGGTTTGCCTCGCTGACGTCAGTAACATGAAAGGGAGCAGTGGGAAACTCATCAATGTTCTGTGCACCTGAGTAAAGGAAGGCTTCTGTCCCATACCTGAATGTGGGTCTGCGGGCCCTGGAGTACGCGAGGACTGTCTGGAGCCGAGCATCACGTGGCTGAGCAGAATCTCCTCCACTTGTCTTCACCGAGTATATTTTGGCTTCTCCACTTACTCTTCCAATTTCATATCCTGCCAAGGAAGAGCACAGTGACTCTCTGCTCAACCGTTTTCTCTTTTGTCATGCGAGAAAGAGTAGGCTTTTGTTGATGGAAACAATTACTTCTTTTTTTAGTGACAGTAATGATGCAACGCTTCCTAGTGAAATTACAGCTTCCCCGTAGAATTATTATATTCTCCTTTTATAATCCTGCATGCAGAGTTTAGAAAGGCAATTTATCACTGAATTCATCAGATGTTCTTGAATGTACTTCAAAAAGCTGTGTAGTCAGATTGGATCTGTTTTGAAGATACTGAGTTTATAATGAGCTTTGGTTTTGTTTTCTAAATCCAGTGGCAGTCTGATAACCCAAATTTAAAAGGGAGATTAGTAAAAAATAAAAAATAAATAGGTAGAACTGCCTTAAAATATAAATTGAGATTAGGGAACGCTTTCTTTGTTTTGGGAATGATTGTGTAACTTAGACAAATCACTTGCTGGAAAAAAAAAAAAAAGATAAATACGTAAGTACGTTTTAAAAACTTCAAGAGCCAATGTCCTACAAGCCTTTGGTTTAGTCTGTGACTTCAAGGATGGGATTTGTCTCACCTGATCTAAATTTTAAATCTGATCTAAATTTTACCTTCCTCATTTCCCAGGATGAACCAAAGAGAAGGGCAGGACGGATTACCTTCAGGGAGTTCCTGCTTCATTCCCAGGGCTATTGAGAGAGTCTAGCCAAAAAACCATGCTAGGCATGTGTTTTCTGAAACAGAAATAGATGAATCCCATTCAGAAGGTTTATCTAACACTAGGGAAGAAGAATGCATTCCTTTCATGTGTGCTGAGAGGCATTACAAAGTCCTTGGAGGAGGAAGCGAAAGCTCGTGTTATTAGTTCCTAAGCAGGGGGAATGGGACAGAGGGGTTTATAACAGCTTTGCAAAAAGCTTTGTAAGATACACTCTGAGAGCTTGTTGTTCTTTTTAGATAGGATCTCTTCAGTCACATGAGCATATATATTTGGAGGTGATATCCAGGTAGATATTTTGGGTTTTAGATAAAGTGCTGAACCATTTTTGAGGTATATTCTTTAAAACAAAAGCAGAAAAACAAACCTCAAACATTTAAAGAGTTGGTCTCTCAAGTGTTTTTAAGGAATGCTTGTAGCTTTTCAAAACTGGCATGCATGTAGAGTACCATCTAGTCTTCTGTCATTTGAAGTTACCGTGTCTCTGTGCTATCTGTATGACAACTGCCCTGACAGATTTTTTTGCTGCCTCTCACCTTGCCGAACTGTTTGCATTAACCTAGTACACTCGTTCTCTCTCTTTTCAGAAGAAATGACCTAGCCTGCAGGCCTCACTCCTGGCATGCGACCAAGTTTACAGAAAGTCAACCTGAGACAGCCACGTCACACCTTCCTTCGTCCAATGCCTGCACTTCCTGGCACTCACGGTATCATGCAAGGTGAGTCTCTGCTGAAGCTATGTGCATTAAGGGCTGACGGAAAGACAATGTTAATGTGGTCCTGTAGAGTGCTTCTTAAATCCCAAATGCAGAAGCGTTGTATTTTTGTATTCTTTATTGTTGCCTGTCCTTCCAATGCTTGAAGGAGGAGCATTGGAAGCTTTACACGTGGAGGAGTGGATTTCAGAAACAGTATGTGATAAGTGCGTGTGACTGAAAGGTAAGAAACTGGTTTTAAAGGCAGTCAGAAAGTTGTGTTTCTTGCTCTGCATTTCCTTTCGGTGTCCACTGGTAAAATCTTAAACCTTGCTAAGTGAAAAGAAACCATCAAAATTAACCTTCTTAAAGTGACATAGAAGAGGGAGAAGAAATAGAAGAATATTGTTACAGACTACTGGAAAGCCTTTCCAAAAGGGAGGGTACAGAGTATTTTCCTGTTGGACTTTAAGGTGGTACTGGTCTTATAAATTAAACTGTCTTTTTGTAATATGATCTTCCCTGTGTTCTTGCTTGTGTAAAGAGGTAATAAGACCAACAATTTTCAATGTTTGTTTAAAGCACTTTAATATTTGTCAGGTCTCATTCAGTGCTGTGAAAGAAAGGCTGACACTTGTGTAGTTTTAGTTGTGAAATTTTAAATATTGCCTGTTTGCATCTGGTTACAAGTTCTTGTTTGGTTCCTGCTTTTAGGTGACATTCTTTAGCATTTTCACAAGGATTTTAGTCCATTTGTTTTTGTTTGTTTGTCTGATTGTTTGTTTGGTTTTTCTTCTCCAAACAATTCACATTGGGCCATAGTAATTCTGGGCATTAAAGAAAACCATTCTTATACACCTTCTCCATTTGGAAAGTAACCTTGTTCTTTCTCTGCTTCCTGACTGTACATTCTTCGTCTTTGCTTCTTGATGTTAATTTATCGTGCTCGTTAAAACAACAGAAAAACATTCATACTTTAAGATTTTATTTCATACCATTTGTACACCCTTTTTTACATTGTTTGATTTCTTTTGGAGTTCCTTACTCTTTTTAAAAAAACTTGCTATCTGCCCCCCCATAAAATGGGAAAATTAGCAGTTAGAAAGAAAGGGTTTTCAAAATGCATTTCATAATATTTCATTAGCAGAACTTTTAGCACATTATTTGTCTGAAATCATTGATTGTAATTGTTCCTTTCTTACATTGACTAGTAGAGTTTGTACTTAAATTTTCTGTAGATAGGCTCAATTATATTTTTGTATTTAAAGACACTTAGAGTTCTTGTACAAGAAATGAAATTCATAAATACCTTACACACTTAGATTTCTTTGTTCCAGTGCTAATTTAAGAGTATTTTTACTTTCAGTGGACTGAGTCTCTTGACTGAAATGTAAATTGTTACATGCTTCCTGCTCTTCCTGATCGTTGTCCTTGAACCTTGCGAAAGTAAGATATTACAAGACACATTTCTGAGAGTGTGATTTGATAGGAGCTGGTGATATTTAAAATATTTATTTATTTATTTTTAATTCGATTCAAGATATTTAAAATATTTATTTATTTTTATTTGATTTAAGTGCACTTCACAATGAACTTTTGGCAGGTGAGTTTCGGTATGAAGGAACAGGAGGAGGGGACTGGAGCAATCCCCTCCTCTAGTGTATCATAAATAGCAGCAACTGCTGACAGACGTTAATGATAACAAAAAGGGCAAACTGCTTTCTCAGACGGTGCTAGAAGACGCAGTGGTTTCAGCACAGTATAACACCAGGGTTCCAAGGACATTACTGCTCCTGAACTTCTCAACCACCTGTGCTGCCCACTTGAAAGCTTGGCTGCCAAAAGGTGATTTACCTGGGAGATTTGTCCCTCCTGCTGTCTATTGCCCATGACCAAACTGGCTTCATATTGTGGCTTCTGGAAATCCAGCACTCCCAGAGTGCCAGCCAAAGGATTTGGGTATTTTGAGGATCTCAGTTGTAAAGTAGCTTTATTTTTGAGGTTGCTAGTCTGAAGAAAAAAAAAAAAAAAAGGTGAGTAGCCTCAGCGATTCCCCGCTTTCAAGGCACAATCCACAAAACCAGCATGTTTCAGCACCAAGCTGAATGGGATTCAGGCTAGTCAGTACCTGAAAGGAGCAGTATGTAAGGAGATAATACAAATAGCTCAAGGAGGGGATTTTTCTAGCCTGAGGATCTCATCCTTGTGCTTCTTCTGGAATTTCGTGACTGTCCTTGAGCTAAATATCTGAAACTGGTACTCACAGCCTAAAATCTCCTCTGAAATGTGCATGCTTCAGGTCTCTCTGTGAGTGTGAGAATCAAATCGCTTGTAAAATGTGGAGTTCAGCCAGGAGGAGAGATCCTACCAAGCAGGATATACTTGGATTTCAGAGGGGGGAAGGGACAGCTGCTCAAGTCAACCTTCTGAAAATTGTCTTTACTACATAGGTAGATGCTAGATTAAGGCATGGGTCTGTTTTTTGTTTTTTTTTTTTTTGGTTGGTTGGTTTGATTTGGTTGTATTTTTCTTGGCCTGCCCACTGAATTTAGACCTTTGAGAAGGTGTGTGAAGCTACAGGAAGAAAGAAAGAGCAGAAGAGACTTCTGCAGGTAGGAGAAAGGGTAGTTCTGGGGCCCTGAACTCCACATCTGCCATTCTGTCTGTGTTTTTATCATATGACTTTTGTGCAAATACTGTAACCTACCCAGGGATCACTGGGCTAGGCATGGGTGCCAAGAACACTTTTGAATAGCAGAGCTAGCAAGTCAGACCTTCTAAGGGTCTGATGCCTTAATTTCCCATTGTGAGTCGTCTTCTGTCATTTTCAAAGAAGTCACACCTGAAAAATGTGGATGCAGACTTTTTTTTCGTAGCCCACACTAGGCTATGGCTGCTGGCACTGTTCTGGAAGGTGTGGGTATGAACCATCTTGAGTTGCTATAAGTTTAGACCCTGCCCTGTCTTCCACTAGGATATGCTATAAAAGGGGGCCTTACGTTCATTTTTCTTTGTTTCACCCAGGTGTGTAGTTGAAACCAGTAACCTCTACTACTTTGTTACAGCCTTACAGGTGTGAATGTGAGGCAAGCAAGCTTTGAGAAGGCTGCTTAAACTCGATTTTTGAGGGACGTTAGTCTGGTCTGAAAGCTGCCTGATTTGCTGAGGTGATGTCATTTCTGGGAGGGCCCAGGAGCACAAGCTCATGCCCTGGGTTTGGGGTGTGCCCCTTGGCCAACATGACCAAATAAAGGTACTTGCAGATCATTCCAGGAATTTACCTGTCAGTCTTAAACCAACAGTACAGGTCCATTTATGAGCCTGCTCTGAAAAAACGCCACTGAGAGAAGGACAGCCTGGGATGCCAGACTGTCAATAGAAAAAGCTTTTGGACTCTCTCCTGTGCCAGACTGTGTGGGAGTATTGCCCCACAGGTAAGGACCGTGGGAGGCCAGGCTTTGCAGTAACACACCACCAGAAACTTTGCTGCCTTTCCTATGAAGTTTTTCTCGCATCTGTTAGATTTCCATGAAGGGGTTTCTGGCAGAGCTGTGAGCTCATACGGATGATCTCTGCTTCATGTTTGGTAGCAGATCTGTTGATTGTAAGGAGAGGCTCTCTTGTGCAAGTATCATCTTTATCTTAATGCCAAGCATCATCTTACTGCTGAAGAAGGAGGTAAAAACCTGCAATTAAAAAAAAAAAAAAAAGAGCAATTCATAGGAACATTGCTTACATTCTTCACTAAAAACAGAGATCCTAATGGCTAAGATACTTTCTATGTGACCCATAGTATCTGCTTAGGAAGAAAGTTAAGACTTTTTAAGTATTCAGTGAAACGCTTTGAAATGCTGAAAATGAAAGAAATAAAAAACATATATGAGGCCACTGCTAGTTTATCTTGTCAAAGAAAATGCTTTTAGAAAGTAAATGCAAAGTATACTTTCACTTACTTCACTTAAGTTATTTTTGGCCATATTGTATTAAAAAAAATAGCAAAGGCTACAGTAATATATAAAAAAAAAAAAAAAAAAAAAAAACACACACACAAAACTGTAATTCCTATCTTAAAACTAAATTCCAAAGAACTGTTTAGTTGTCTTCTTGCAGTATTTCTGACAGAAAAAAAAATAATCTGTGTCACCCTTTGTATATTTTTATGTGGACTAATCTAATTTCATTAGGAGCTTTCACAGGTTTCTTTACTGCACAAGATTTGATAGATGCTTCATATAATTATAGCTACAGGGAAGTGGAACAATTCTGGGATTTCTACCAAGGGGCTTTGCATGCAAGGACAGGAATTGAATTTGGTACATAAAAGCAGGAGGGGCTGGCAGTGAAGTTCAGACAGGAAGAAGTAAGAATAATTGAGAAGACTCTTGTTTCAGCACCAGCGTGTTGGATTGACAGGAGGTGGGTGCTGTGGAAGATACAAAAGAAAAGAGCTTGAGAAGGAAGAAACAAAACAAAGCCGATTGTGAGTAGGAAGACAACAGAAGCAGCAAGATTTTGAAATAGCATCTAGGCAAATGAGCCAGAGAAAGTGCAGTGTCAAAGATGAATTTTCTGTACAGGAGGGAGTGACGGAGAGGTGATGATAAGGATTTCTGAAGAAAGGTTATAAGTTTGGTATCGGCCATCCAGAAATTAAATTACTCTAGCATCTCCTCTGGGAGTTTTTCTGTCAATGTTGTGGCCAGATGGAACTGAATGAGATTTTTGTACTAGTGTCAAACTGAGAGTGGTTTAAGAGCACATTAGTAAGGTACACATGGAGGAGGCTCAGAACTGGTGGGAATTGAGGATAAAGTCTTTAGTGAACCTTCATTTTGAAATTAAAATATTACTCAAAGGGGTAGATTTGGATAAGCAAGACAAAGGATGAAGTTTATGAGATGAAGTAGTGAATTTCCAAAACGTGAACAGTGAAGTACACAAGTTTAGTAGCTGGAGGAATGAGGGTGCCTGGAAAATAAACTGTAAATGAAGTTGGTGTTTGTCCTGAGGAAAAAGGTATCTGTGGGGGGTCAAATTGGTTTAAAAGTCAGCAAAATCAACAGTTTGCTCAGGGAAAGAAGAACCTTTAAGGAGATAAACGTGTATTACTTAGTGGTAAAGGTAAGAAGGAAATGCTAATTAGTTTTTTAGGTTTCAGGCTTTGAAGCAGTGACAAAATAGAAGGATTAAGCCATGGCTTTGTGTCTGAACTTCTAATGTTTGTAGATTGTCCCAAGTGACTGTTGTGTCACAATGTTAATAAAATTGGTGTCCAGATTTTTGTAATTATATCATGGGATTTTTTGACTGTTGTATTTATTGTTTTTCTATTTGTTTGTTTCCTTCCACAGTTGTTCTTCTCATGACCTGTCAAACTCCTGGGATCAGTCAAATCTGCATCGTGCTTCTGACCAGTTCAGTTCTTTGGGAAGTATGGACAGCTGGGACCAAACTCCACAAGTAGCCCAGTATGGGAGACTTTCTTCTGCAAGGTCTAATAGTAGCATTGAGCATCTAGGGAGCCAAAGTAAGCGGGATTCAGCCTACGGGTCTTTCTCCACGAGTTCGAGCACCCCTGACCACACTCTGTCCACGGCAGACACTTCTTCAACAGAGAACATGCTGTACAAAGTAGGTCACTGGGAGACTGCTAAACCAGGAAACAAGTCTGGACAGTTCTTGAACGATAACGGTGGAATAGAGGACAAACCTGGATATTTGCCAGCCCCCGTCCAGTATGAGAATAACAGAAGTCCTAGAATAGAGGAACACCCTGATGTCAAGCTTGCTGGCTCTGGAAGATCTAGTTTTGGACCCGTCTGGTTTGTTCCTGATAAGAGGAAGTCTTCCTCTCCTCCCCCGCCACCTCCACCTCTTCGTAGTGACAGCTTTGCTGCTACCAAAGGCCATGAGAAAGCCCAGGGCCCTGTGTACTCAGAGGGTGCCAGCACGCAGCACTTTACAGCCCTGAACCGATCTCAGCCCAGGAATGACTGGAACTCAGAAGCTGTGGAGCAGCAGCGGCGGCCTTCCAGAGCCTGTGACAGGAGGGTCAGCGGCTCAAATTATAAATCCGATCTCAGTTCAGAACATGCTTTTTCTGCAGCTGCCGAAAGGTACAACAGTAGCACGGGAACTGCGAGCAAGCTGCAGTCATCCCTGTCCAGCACTGATGTCCGGTTTGCACAGCCCACCTACAGTTATCACCACCAGCACCAGTACAGTGATGAAAGCACTTTTTTTCACAATGCAAGAATGTTAACTGCGCAGAAAGAGCAGCAACCTTTTCTCTCCTATAGCGGCATTCAGGAGTTACCTGCTGATCATTTTCATGGGTACAGTCTAAGCCACAGCAGGCTGCTCAACGCAACCAGTGCTGCTGAACAGAAGGTGGACAACACTGGACAGAGTCGCTATTATTGCGTGACAGCAAAACAGCCTGCTCAGGGAAGTTCAAAGCCACTGCAGCTCAAGGATGACAGCTGGAAACCTGCAGTGGGGGCTGATGCATCTCTCGGACCATATGAAAACCCTGCAGTTGTCACAATGGTCCAAAAACCAAAATACTATCTACCTCAACAATCTGTCGAATCTCCTCTGGAGGGATGTGAGAACAGTAGTCATTACACGGTGGACAGAGAGGGGGATGTTAGATCCGCCATAGTAGAAGAGGCTAAAAAACCCAGTCATGCTGAAAAGCCTGGACAAAAGAAAAGCTTTGAGAGCAGCTTCGATGAAAGTGAAGCTAAGTACTGTCAACAGGAGTATGTAAAGGGCTGCGTCCTTACCGCTGAGAACAGACCTGCTCAGAAAGATTTTAGGTGGGGAAAAGACGAGAGTAGCAAGATTTCTCCTCAGAGGACCCCAATGTTGCACTCTTTGGCTCAGGAAGGGAAAAAGCAATCTGACAACAGCCCAGAAGCTGTAACAGAGCGGCAGCCCCCGTTTGACACTCACTTGTCTAAACAGGCACGAAGGAGCGATCGTTTTGCAACAACCCTGAGAAATGAGATCCAAATGAGGAGAGCAAAGCTGCAGAAAAGCAGAAGCACGGCTACTCTAATAGGGTCGTGTGAGACAGAGGAGGGCAATGAGAGCTGGAAGCCAGATTCATCCGAAAATCTGAACGCCTCCCCGGATACCAGCTTTACCAGCACCTACAAAGATCACCTGAAGGAAGCGCAGGCCAGGGTTCTGCGGGCAACTTCCTTCAAACGGCGCGACTTGGAGCCCAGCCCTGCTGAATATCCCCCCAGGTCACCGGAACGGAAAGCTGGTAGTTACAACTCTTCATTATTGGCTTTGGTTTCTGAAGATGTGTCTGGATTCCTTGAGGCTACGCAAGCTAAACCGAACCCCACAGGGAGTGGTGCTCATCACGTTTCGCGCATCGGGGCCAGGAAGAGGTTCACAACAGAGCAAAAACTGAAGTCCTACTCCGAACCGGAGAAGATGAATGAAGTGGGGATGTCAGAGGATGAGTGCCACGCTCATTCCCATCCCAATGCATCTGAGGAAGTCTTGGGCTCGTTTGCAGACAGGTGGAAATTTTTTGAAGAAACAAGTAAGCCTTCATATAGAAAGTCTGCACAGAAACCAACTCCCCACAGTCTGCCTGAGGGACAGCCTGAGAGGGCTGACAGGAAAGCGTACGGTGGGCAGGAGGGAGACGAGTCATGGCATGAGAGAAGAGGTCGGGCAGCCTCTGTTGGACTGGAACCTGCACATGCTTCCAAAGGTAACGTCCACCACGGTAACAGCAGTAAGGCTGCTGACAGGATTGTGAAATCTGAGCAGCCGCAGCGCCTGGGAACCTTTGCAGAGTATCAGGCGTCGTGGAAAGAGCAGCGGAAGCCCATAGAGGCAAGGAGTTCAGGGAGATACCATTCAGCAGATAACATCCTTGATGCCAGCCACGAACAACACGAGAAACACCAGTACACCCACGAGAGGTCCAGATCATCCCCTTCAACTGACTTCTACAAACAGGTACGAGGCGCTTTCACACGATCCCTTTCACTGCCCTTCAGAGGGACAGGGGACAGGAGGGGCAAGATAATTTTGGTAAAAAAATTCTAGTTTAGTGACACATTTAATGCAGTGTTAGCCTTTTGTCAGTAATGGAACAAATGTTACAGGTAGCTCTCAAAAGTAAAGGAAGGGAGATCAAAGTTTGTTTTGCACAGGAATTAAGAGTAGCAAAGAGCAATTGAATAAAGTAATTTCTTTTGTATTGCAGGTAGCTGGAAGGAAAAAAAAAAAAAGGTTGATTTGATAATGTCCTCTATTTTACAGCAGAGATATATATGAGGTCAAAGCAATTTGCACTTGGAGTGCTTCATTATTGTGGCTGCCTCACTCATTTTAAGTCTTATAGTTGTTCTCTGCAACTACAGGGAAAAATATTCTAAGGGGAAATGATACCTACTTTGTCCACTTTCGTTGATGGCCTTAGCATTTTCTCTGCACTTCCCCTTTTCTTTGAAACTTGTTTGCTTCAAAAGGTACACGGGACAGAACTTCAGCCTGCTAAAGTTAAGAGATTATAAAAAACAACTGTTAATGTTAAAGCTGCGCTGCAGGCTACAGGAAAAAAAAAAAAAAAAAGAAAAAAAAGAAAAAAAAAAAAAAAAAAAGAAACAGCTTAGTGTTTTATTTTTTTGTCAGTTTTCTTGATTTAAGAACTATAAATGTATTCCTCAGAGAGATGCCAAATATCTGTTCTTGTAACTTGCGAGTAAATACTAAGTTAATTTTTAACTGAACAGGGCCAGGGAACGGCTGGCAGGTGGCAGGGGAAATAGATGGAGAAATCGTGTCTCTTAAGCTCTCTGTTTAAAATATGTTGTTCAAGCTGCTACAAGATTGTCTGATATGTATGAGGAGTTGGAGTGTGTTCAACCTGGGTTGAACTTCACCTTCTGCAAGAAAAAATGGAGGGATATTTTTTTTCCTTTTTTTCCTCTTGTTAAACACATTGAGTACATACATGCACATGCACACAGCACGTGTGTGTGTAGTGGGAATAAGATGAGCATGGCTTAGAAACAAAATATGTTGATCTCGAGTTGTGGACTCTTTTGCTTTACATTTTTTTTCTTTAGGTTTTGCAAAAGTCATTTTTGAACTTTGCAGGCAGACTTAACTATGCAGGTAATTTACAAGGGTAGAGGTTGTAAGCCCTGGAAATACTCACCTGGAAGTTATTTTGAAAATTCAATTAACTAAATTATTAAATAATTGCCTACCCAGCAGAAAATCACCATCTAATCTATTCCATGTATGCATTTCTGGTTTATTAGTCAGAGCCTTTAAGTTCAGTATAGGCCTCCTGGGGCAAAACGCAGACACCTGTTTAGGCACCTGGAAAATACGGTGATAAGCGCATTGAAGATGCTTACAACAGACCGAAGTAAATAAAGATGTTGTTTCGCATGTACGGTGGGGATGGTTTCAGTGCTAATGTGCAATTAAATTTCCTGTAGGTTCAGTGTTTGTAATGCAAAGCCGTGCTTGGGGTGTGGTTGTTTGAAGATAGTGAGATAATAAATTTCTGGAACAGCAGCGCCGAATGTTTTACTAAGAAACTAAAGTACGCACTCAGGGATTCAAAAGCCGGTGCGTACTTGCCTGCTCTCAAATGTAAGCAAGTCTTCTGTAAATTCTTTGCTGTATTTTTGTCTTTGCCAAATGGAAGTTGCAAAGCGAACTGGGCGAGTAACTCGAGCACAGCCAGGTCTGTAGCGCTGTGCAAGAGGTCACATAGCACACTATACCACTTAAAACCAAACAAGCTCAAGACATGCTGTGCTGTTGACTTCATGTGAATTCAAAACAGAGCAAACCCACAAATAAGAGGTTCCATAATCATAGATTTTTTCAGCAGTCTGAAACATGATGACTTGGTGTCTTACTTGTGCTCTAAACCACTTTTAGGAAGTCTCAGTCGAAGTAAGGAGACAAGCAGAGGATTTGAAGGAAGATGGGGAGCGTACTTTCTCTAAAGTTAACAACCTGGATGACAAGAACCACGCTGTAAGGTAAGCATTTCTTGATTTCTGGCTTGAAAGCAGTTCTTATGACAGCTCCTCTGATTTGATCTTTTCCTGACCCCAGCTGCAAGGTTAGATGCTTCTGTGATGCTTTTTTACAACAAGAGTTTTTACAACACATTTTCCTTTGTTTTCCCCCATCCTCCCGACATGCATGATGTAATTAACATTGGGACTGAAATTTCTGGGGACTCAAGGGTGAGCTTGAAGAAATTGTCGAGTGTCGAGTATTTTGTAGTTTGTTCAGAGCCAGATGATTATTACTAGTGTGCATGAAACAATACAGATTTTTTTTTCATATCTATCGGTTACAGGTTTTTTGGTGGGGGGGGAAATGCTTGAAGTTTACCAAAGCCTTCCAGTATTATATTTGGCAAAGGCTGTATGCTGCTGGAATGCAGTAGCACTGTAAATTGGACTTCTCTGTGCTTGTGCCTTTACAGAATGCAGTACATGAACAGCAGCCATCAAGAGCTGTCTTCCTGTTTGAGCAGCTCCGCTTCTCTGTTGGTTCAGGCTTTAATTACACTACACCGTGTTTTTCAGCCCCTCTACAAATGTATGGCTGCTGTATGCACAATGTGGCTAAAATCCTTGAATGCCCGGCGTGCAGCGGGGTGCCCTCCTGCCTAGCAGCCTGCCGGAGCCCTTGTAGTGCAACCAGGGATTGCGGCGATTGCTGCTGCTGCGGCTGCCCAAGGGGTGTGTGGCAGCTGAATTGGGACCGAGTAGATACACCAGTTTTGTATCTCATTTTTTGTAACAAGAAACACATGAATGGGGAAAATAGCTTCTACGGGCTTTCCTTGGTTCTGTAAGTGGTGTTAATTTCTCATGGGGAGAAAAAATCCTGAACTGTAGCAAACACAAGTACTCTGGGCATGACCGTAAAAGCTGGTAAAAAAAACAGTATTCCTGTTTTTTTTATGAAGTGGTATTTTGCATTGCTTATGGCCCAGCTGAAGAGACCATCTGCTATTTTTCTAATTCTTTGTAGCCCTTTGTGATCACTGTAGTGATTTCCAAATGAGTAGCACATGAGGCTGAGCGTGTGTGTGAGCGCGCACGCGTGCGGAGGAGAAATTGGGCTGGAGGGAAGGAGGGGGAGAGGGGGAGGAAGCAGCACAATAAGCCCGGAGCAGACAGCATCTCTGCACAAGTGAAATGATTTCCATCTAGCATTGCTGAACCCGAGTCACAAAAGCATGCGCATAATACACCTACGCCAGCATTTTAGCAGTGTTTGTGCAGCACAATTCTTGCTTTATAATCGTGGAATCCATGAAAATCACATGACTGGGCACCAGCTGCAATAACTTTTTTTTTTTTTTTTTTAATAAGCCGAAGCCTATTTTGACATAGTATTTCAGATGTAGTATTTGGCCATTTCGCCGCATTACAGGAGGTTTTGTAAAATGGTCTCTTTCACAGTCCTTCCCTCGGTACTTGTGTTATGCAGGGGGGTTACATGTCATCTGTATTTAAAGCAAACAAACAAAAATATAATCTCTTACTTGGGCATTTAACTCCTGTAGTGTGAATTGGCAGTGCATGATGCTGTACAATGGGAAGAATATGTGTTTCGATGGTTTTTTTTTTTGTTTTTTTTTTTTTTTTGAAATTGGCACTCCTGTGCTGAAAAGGAACCAGGCTCATTGTGAATGAATGGATTTTGTGATTGTTTGGGGTGGGAGGGTGGGGATGGGGGGATGCTGCTCTAATGGCATTTAGTGTCCTCCTTTTAAAAACTAGCACTCTACAAGCAGCTGGCATATCTAACCCAATCTGTGATATGTTCTAGGACATGAATAGCACCCAACCCTAAGGTCTTCCTCATGGGCGTATATAATAATGCTTCTGACAATTTTGGGTTAGGATTACACTGCTGCTGGCCCTTACTTTGTGCTGCTGAGATCTGTGTGCTACAGTTGCCTTTTCACTACCAGAGACAGCATCACTGTGCTGAACGCAGGACGAGCCCTCAGTGTTTGTGTTACATACACGGGGACCCAAGCTGAGAGCCAGTTTGGGAACTCACGGATGCTTCTGTGAGTTAGAGACTATCCAACAACATGACATGATGCCTCTGGCCTCTCTCCCCTTCAGATCAGGTTTGCAAAAAATGAATAATTGTTTTTTTAAGTAAACTCTGAAAATATGCCATTGCAGCATTCCTGATTATTTTCAAGAAAAATACAAGTCTTTTTAATGCATTGAATCTAGAACAAAAAAGGGTTGGAATATTGTAACAGCAAATGGTTAAAATCAAACCAAAGAAATGCTTAATAAGCATTTTTTTCTCCTAAGCTTTTAGCTGCTGGTTCATTTTGCTACAGCATTTTTCTGAAGTATTTTTTAGCACACAGTTGCAAAATGTAAATCAGTGTTACTTCTGAAAGGTTTGGGTTTTTTGTTTTTGTTTTGTGTGTATTATTTTTTTTAAAAAATTGATGAAGATAATTTGAGAACTCCTTTCATCTTTGGACTGTATTTTTCCCTTTTGAGATTACTGAACGCTTCCAATGAATTCAGGTTGTTTCATCTCCCTTTTTTTTTTGGAAGAGCTACATCATGTTCTTCTGAATTTCAGTATTTAATAGCGTATAGTATTATTTTTATAGGAACACAAAGCAGTCGTCCATAGTAGCCGTTATTATCTCTCAAGCTGGAAGCAAACCACTCCTGTTATAACCTCCCAGGTGTGTAGTCATCTGCCATCAGCTGAATATTTTTATACTGTGGCTTGATGCGATTCTAAGCATATTCTTAACTTTAGGACTGCTTTAAAAGCATTACATGACACTGCTGATCTGCAAAAGAAAATTGATGCTTTTTATTTTTAACAATGCTAATGTATTCTATTGCAAATGAGTTACCAAAGTTTAGCTTCTGACATGTAAAGTTTGTCCTTATTTAAGTGGGCCTCACTCTCCGTATTTGTCTAACGACATAATCAGCTTATACAATTTATTTCCCTGTAGGAATATCCACAATTTCTGAACTAACGTAGTCCTTCAAATTTAAAGATGGAAGTGTGTAATCTGGCCTGTAGTCTGCGGCTTCTTGCAGGATCACACAGCACACACAAAAAGTCTGCATCGAAAGACTCGTGCTTTATGAGCTAATTCTTAAGACTCCCACCTACTAGAGGTGTTCACAGTCATTGCTTATTTACTTTCAGAGTGTTTGACTTGTATCCCTCTAAAATGTTTCTGCAGTGTCTATAACAATTAGATAATTTCAGAAACTGAAAAGGATTTATGAGATCACAGCTCACAGAAAATCTTTCAACATTTAATAAGTGTCAAATAAAGGACCATGTACATGTCAAGTACAGGACCACAGCATGACTCAACTCTAATTAAATGCTATAAGAAGTTTCTTTTTGACCTTGAATGCCTTAGCAGTTGTTCCTACCTAAGCTCTTGAAGGCAGAGGAACAGCCTTCACCATACAGAAACAGATTAAAAGCCATTTCTTGATGCCTAAGTAGACCAAGTGCCCACGTTTAATATTCTAAGAAAGCAAGACTAAAATCTCTGACAAAGACACTGTTAAGAAGCAGGAGCTGACAGAGAGGTTTCTGAGTTCAGCACCAGGTGCTTCGTAAGGGATCTGATTTTCCAGGAGTTAGTGAATATCAAGCCTCCATGCTGACCAGGCAGTGCAACAGCAAATTACAATGCAAGGAGGAAGAAGGATCGCCAGCAATGTAGGAATTTAAATAGTCTTATGTTTCCTGAATCAAATCAGGTGGAATAGAATTTAGAAAGGGGTGATACTTCATATATGTGTGTGGTTATATGTATATGAAGTGTATACACACATAAAACATGCATATGTGTTTTGGTCATATTTCTCTGAGCTTGTTCTTTCGTGTGCATTGGGACTACATAGCTATAAGGGCTAGCTAGCAGGAAAAAACAACGTGACACATTTGGACAAATCTAGTTCTTGTGTAATTTCATGTTTACAATGAAAAATGGTGTCATTTAGACACTGGAAATGTTCTTAGGAACTACCCAGTTTTTTATAACTCCAGTAATTTTAAGTTTTATATTTTATTTGTTTGTTTTACTCTGCTGTCAAAAAAGTAGCAATATGCAATGGGTAGTATCTGCTTAACGAGGTACTTCAGGTATTGAAATGCAAGAAAAGAGCTGAAGTGGGTGTTCTTTATAGCAAAAGGGCCATTTCATTACATATGAGCAGAACTCTACTTGCAGGCATTGTGTCAAATAAAGAATATGTTTTAAATCTGTATTTAGTGTGTATACACTGCTAGAATCAAATTGAGAAGTTTTTACTGGATGACTATTGCGGGATGGATGCATCTCAGACATTGTAGGGCTTATCAGGACATCACCAGAGGTTATAAGCAAAATGTTTTCGCCCTCCTCCCTTTTCCTTTTGAGGAAGAGATGTTACGATATTGGGTAACTGCTTCCTTATAAATCAGTGCAAAATGACTGGCAAACATTTCGTGCATGTATTAACAAGCTTCAATATGTTACAGTGAGAAAAAGGTCAAAATTCTCTGCTTTACATGTCACCTACAGTTGTTGATGTTTTCCACGTAAATACATAATATTTTTCACTCTGATAAAAGAAATGAAATATTCCTTACCAGTTTGCTGAGTATGGGATTACCTAACATGTAGTATTGTGTAGGAAGAAAAGTGATATGTATAAGATTACTTTTTGATCTAACATTCAGTGCAGTAGCAATTTCCACATCCTCATTTCATTCAAGAGCTTGTGAAGTGTCCTCTTTTTAAGATCAGTTTAACTGTAATAAGGGCTTCCATAATAAGGACTTAAACCTTTAAGTGCTCTTTTTTGAGGGAGATTAATTTGAGTTAAACGGAGAAGACGTGCTGTTCACCCAGCCAGAGCAGCGTTCCCCTACCAGCAGTTTGCGTGCAGCTCTCTGTCGTCATCTGGAGGCGGTGCAGGAGAGCCAGCATGCTCATCCTCCTCCCTGGTCCTTAGCTGTTAAGACTTGAAGAACACGAGCTGCTGACGCCCTTTCTATTTACACTAGCAGCTCTTGATCAGTAAGATGCAGATTGCCAATGCATCTGTCAGACCACCTTTTTGTCACTGATGTCGTCCTACGTTTGATACAGTCTAATGGGTGATCCAGTGCAATCTCAGGCTCCTTTAAAGTATGTATTTTCCCAGTCTGAAGCTGAAAAAACACTTTTGTAGCTCTTCCCATTCATATAGAGAACAAAGGAGAGTAAAGCCATCAGCATGTATTCATGTGTTAGAAGTCCCAAGCCTTTCGTTTTCTTAGCCATCTGTAAATACTTGTCATTATTACAAGTTTTATTGCCACGAACCACTGTGTCCTTCCAGTGTATTAGTGTATTTGACTGACGAATGATAGCTGAATAACTATCATGCTGTGAGATACCGTAACCTGGAATCCTTCCTATATGAAAGAAGTTGATTCTTAAAAAACAGTCATGCTAGCCAGGCCAAATGTCTTCCCAGTCAGGTTTCCTTTGTCAAACTGAGGAGTAGCAGATGCTCAGAGAAAATAAAAGGCTAACACAGAGCCATGCTTCCAGGTGTCCTTGCCCAGCCTCTGGTTATCTGCATCTAAGAGGTGCAATACTAAATATTTGCTGTCAACAACCCTTGATATATATGTGTGTATGTGTGCATATATATATATGTTTTATTATTTTTATTTTATTTTATTTTTTTTTTTAAGAAAAAATCTAAGTGGTTTTGGACCCACATTGACTTTTGATACCCACCCATAGATTTTTGTGATGATGTGAGGAAAAGCATCTCTTGCAGGAGGGGGTTGTTCCTCTGTGAGAGTTAATGCATGATTTTTCCCATCTTTATTGTCCTCTTCTGTGTCTTTCCACTCTCTCCCGTGTTGCTTTTAGAGCAGTGGGAGAACTGCAACAACTTTAGTGCACGCTATGAATTCATAAGGTAACATCATGTTTCCTTGTTGCGGATGACACCAAGCTGCACAGTGTGGTTGACATGCTGGAGGGATGCCATCCCAAGGGACCTGGACAAGCTTGCAAGGTGGGCCTGTGCAAACCTCATGACATTCAGCAAGGCCAAGTGCAAGGTCCCACACCTGGGTGGGGACAGTCACAAACATGACTACAGGCTGGGCAGTGAGTGGGTAGATAGAAGCCCTGTGGAGAAGGTCTTGAGGGTACTGGTGGATGAAAAACTCAACAGAAGCCAGCAGTGTTGACTTGCAGCCCAGGAAGCCAACTGTATGCTGGCCTCATCGGAAGCAGGGGCAGAAAGTCGAGGGAGGTGATTGTCCCCCTCTGCTCTGCTCTCGTGAGACCCCACCTGGAGCCCTGCATTCAGCTTTGGGGCCCCTAGCCCAAAAAGGACATGGGCCTGTTAAAAGAACTCCACAGGAGGGCCACGAGGATGATCAAGGGGTTGGAGCACCTCTCCTACAAAGACAGGAGAGCTGGGGTTGTTCAGTCTCAGGGAAGGATGGCATCCCGTGGGAGGGACCCCACGTGGAGCAGGGGCAGGGAGTGACCGTGAAGGGGTGGTGGCGATGCAGCGTCAGGGACTGACTGCAGCCCCCATTCCCCTGCACTGCTTGGGGGGAGGAGGTGGAAGGGGGTAGATGGGGGGGGAACATGATCTGGGGTTGCTTTTAGTTTCCTGCTGTTCTAGTCCACTAGTGATAGATTATTATTTTTTTTTTTAATGTTCCTATGCTTAGTCTGTGTTGCCCATGACAATAATTGCGGAGTGATCTCCCTGTCCTAATCTCAACCCTTGAGCCCTTTTCATCGTATTTTCTACCCCTTTCCCTTTGAGGAGGGGGAGTGGAGAGTGGTTGTGGTGGAGTTCAGCTGTCCAGCTGGGTAAAAACCACCACAGGTGGTCTTCTAAGGTTCCTTCCAATCCAAACCATTCTATGATTCTATGATTAACCTTTTTTATTTCTTTTTTTCTTTTTTTTGTTTTTTTTTTTTTTGTCTGTTGCTTGAGATGTTTGCATAGAATGGTCTGTGAAACACATATATTCATTCCTGCACAGTGGTAATTCCTGTTACGCATTACTGTATATGTTGTACATGTTGTTGAGGTATATGAAAAGCTATCCTGTGAGTAACTACTTTTATGAAGTCTGAATTTCATCTGTCGTTTTGTGACCCGTTCACTCAGTGATAGGAAGTCCTCTCACCAAGAGCTGTTGCCACCTTCCTTGTCACCCCTTCTGTAAACCAGCTGGATACGGGAAGCACTGCTGTCGGTCAGGTGGTGCTGGAAGAGGGGATCTTGTCCGATGGCAGTTAGAAGTTATTAGGAGCCTCTGGAGATAGTTGTGGTTTTTTTTGAGAATCTTTTAAAACTCTGAGTAGTCTCTGTCATCCAGGTCTCTGTTGTCCACGTGTGTAGTGACCCTACTAATAAGAGTAATGCATTTCAGGCATAGCTTTTCTGCACGAGCCCACATGAGTAGCAGTCATTTTAACATGCCAGTTAGTGCATCTGCTGAATCTCTATATAATTTCTACTTGTTTGCTTAATTTAAATATTAAATTTACGGATCTGAAATTCTCCGGATTCATAATGAGTATATATTTACTCTTGCTCTCTTCCTTGCTCTCTCCTTAGTAGCCTTACACCTTCCTTCCCCAAACACTTCATGTGTCACTTTGCTCAAACAGTTGTCCAGGCATCGTACAAATGGAGAGCTGTGCATCGCAGCCACTGTTTCAGCAGTTTCCTATGCGAGTTTAAGGTGATCATCATCTAGGCCTGGTAACTCATGGCTACCCAGTGAATTGTGGACCTCATCCTTTGGTGCCTTCATCACCACTTGAAAATAATTCCTACATGGGCTGCTCTTTGCGCTCACAAATGCGAAGGGAGTCAAGTAGGCTTTATGCCTTTTTTTCTTAGTACTTATTAGTACGTTTATGCCTTATTTCCTTTGTACTCTTACTATTGTTCTTTTTCCTTATAATCTGTCTAATCTGTCTGGTTGCTAGTATGTTTGAAGAAGTTTTTTTTTTTTTTTTTTTTTTTCATGTTTGTTTTTTTGTCCCCTCCCTAAAGCCTTTAAGAAGTTTTACCTCAGTCTTTTGTTTATCAGTATTCTGTTAGAATAGTTCTGAATTTTCCTCATTTAGGTGGGGCTTTACTTCTCTGGTGGATACCATTTAAATTAACTATCTAATCCAGCCTTTCAAGGGGAAGAAGGAAAGAGAGGGGAGAAAAAAGGGTGGTCTTCTACTTTGTTGGAAGGTATTGTGCATTTTCTCCAAGTTTTATGTATTGTATCTTCAGTCACATGTTATCTCTTAGCATTGCACCATCTGGTGTAATGTTCTTTTAAAAAATATTCCTCTCCAGTATGTAGATGCCCTTTTCAAAATTAAATACCACAGTGTGGATTCTTGCTCTTTCAAGAATGATTAATCTAAATACATATGGCCACTGGCACAGGGTAGCTCCTCGGTGGCAATGTTTTGAACCAGATTCTTTTCATTCCTCAGGATCAAGTCAGGAGTTGCATGTTAAATTGTCCCACTTTACTCTTTTCTTCCTTCTGTTGTCCATTTTAGAACTTTCCGAGCTGCTTCAGCTACGAGATCTGTGGCTCCTCAGGAGCATCCCAGGTGCGTTATTTTGTGGTCTAGAATTGGTTGTGGCTAAATGAGTGCTAATGAAGGTGCCTTCTACCACTGTTACCTCTTGGTTCCTCTCTTGACTCGCTCACGCCCTCCCAGAAGATCTATCCATCCTTTCTTCCTGTGTTACACAGTGGGTCAGTCCTGCAATTCAGACTAGCCTTACACCATTGCCCCCCCATTCGTAATTCTAGCATAGGACCAGCCCAGCGACTGTCAGGTGCATGTCCTGCAAGGCCTTGTGATGCTCTGCCCTGACTCACCAGCAGCTGCTGGATCTCATTAAATGGATGCTGGACTGTCTCCAAAGCCCGTGCTTGCCTCTACACTACAGAAACGTAGCCCTGTTTCTCCCCCATCCAAATGCCTCTTCCCCGCAGTGTGTGTTTTTTCCCTCTACCTTTTTGTTAGGTGAATTCTGCATTCCTCTCCGTTAGCGTGGCGGTAGCCACCCCACTTCACATAACCCCTTTTTTCTACTTCCAGCTTCTTGTTACTGAGCAAAGTGCCTTTCATTTAATTGCCGTTGGCACATCTGTTCTCCACTGTGCGTGCAGGGACAGCTAGGGGTATGCAAGGACACGGTGGCCTGAAAAAGGAAGTGTTGGAGCGTAGCTTTTGCTTGGGAAAACTTCCTTCCCCCACCCCCAACGGTGAGTGCTAGCAAGTGTTAGCAGCTGGGAGAAGCCCGAGGTGTGATTCTGAAGGTATTAAACTGGGTGCGATCAACAGGAACGGCACCTGAGAAAGTGGAGAGAGAGAGAAATTTGTAAGCTTTCATTCTTTTCTGTTGCTGTTCTGGCGTGCTTTTACTGCTTTCCCTGGAAAGAGGATTAGAATGAAGACTGTCTAAGACTACGCTTTAGTTGCATCGCTTGATATTCAGCTATCTTCTTGTGGCTATTTCAATGATAAAAGTTGAGTAGGGAGATTGGAGGTAATGTAAGGTATGTCTCTAGTGGTTATATCCATCAAACATCATACACTGATATATTATAGATTCTGTTTTCCCCTAAATGACTTGTTGGGAAACATTTTTGGAAATAGGTGACTGATTTGTCTCTTCGGTGCAGCAGTCCCTATGCTCTGAACATATGGCATGACTTACCGTCCTTGTAGTAAAAGCTGCCCTGTGAAATGTTCGCCTTCTACTAGAAGCCCCTAGGCAACGTGGATTATGATTTGCTGTCATGCATAAGACTGTTTACGCCAGTAAATGTGAGTAAAGTTTTGTGCTGAAAAACAAAGCGCTAACTGGAACGTCCATGTCTCTGAAGGGGGCAGGCAGACTTGTTACGAGCTGTTAACCACTTGCCTTGCTTTATGTAGACAGCAAAGGTAGAATGACTTTTCTTGAAGTCTTTCTCTATAGATATAGAAGTCAGATTGACAGCTTTGGGAGACAAAAAAAAGTAGGGGAGTGGATTAACTGGGTATCAGGGTAGTACCAACATACCAAACCATTGTTTATGTGCAGTTTAAGTCACGTTTTCCTCTCTTGAAGGTCATCTTTTAAAATGACCTTATAATTCATATTAAAGCCTTATCTGCAGTCCCTCTGCTAAGTCTTTAAAGTGTTCTTGCAGAAAAACTGAAAGGACCTCCCGCTCTGCTCTGATGCAGGCCGTGGTGCATTTGCTTTCCGCAGAGGGAGCGTGGGGGTGGCAATGCGCTGGTGTAGCATGAAAGCATTCAGTGCCTTCCCTGCACAACCTCCTGCACGAAGAGCGCCTCTACACACAGCGCATGCAAAAAAATTCAAGCTGGAGGGCTGTTGATGAGGGCTCCCTTCTAAAATTAAAGACTTGGTTATTTGAATCTTGCTCAGAAAGGAGCCCGGTAACATACTGATCTTCTAAAATGCTTTAAATATTTAAGATTCGTGGAACTATTGTTGCTGATAATGATTTTCACAAATGAGATGAAAAACCCTTACAAAATTAAAGGACTTTTAGGAATCTTTTTTTTTTTTTTTTTCTTTTCTAACCAAAACCAGGGGGTGGGTGCGGGGGAAGGGAAAAGCTTTGAAGTCTCTGAGATCTTTTCCCTGAGGTCAGAAGTTTCTGGTGATGTAACACACAATACAGACCAAGCCTTCACTTATCAAGGTTAAAGTTGACGGAGCCTGTATGAACTTGTCAATCATAGGAAGCAGGCAAAAACAAGCCAGCTGTTGTGAGGCATGGCTTTGAAAATCCTCTGCATTACAGTAAATGAGACGCAGAGGTTGTGAGGGATTCAGTGCTGTGGGGCTTTCAAATGGGCTGGCACATTTGCAGGGATGCAAAGCTCACCGATCCAGTGACTGTGGATAAACATCTGTAAATCCTGGTAAGGCTGCCTTACGCTTCGTGCTGGCACATTAGAGAGGCAGCGAGATGGACAAGCCTTAATTATCTCTCCCCCTCGGTTCTGGACGGAAGATTGCAGTATGTATTCATACAGTATTTCTTTTGTTCTCCAGGTCTTTGAGTACACGCTGTCTGCTGTCCCTATCAGCAGAAGCTACAGTAACAAATTGGGAGCGGTGCAATGCTGGGCACAGGCTTGTGTTTTGCTTGGTAGAAACGCCTGCTGTACTCGCTGATGTTTCAGGAGAACGGGGGGGGGAAAGCGTGCGCTGATTCCAGCTAGGATGCTCTGCGTGCATGTGCTCGTGCACACACGCTGCTTTTAGCAGCTTTTGTTTTCACAGTTGGCATAATGCACAGGGGATGAGAGGGCAGCGCCGCTCAGAAGCCTTCGCTTTCTGCTCCGAGGGCTGCGGAGCTGCGTGCTGTGTGCTGCCTGGGGTGCCAGGCTCGGGGCTCCTCTCGGCGAGGGGTGATGCGAGAGCTTTTCATCGTGTCATTTTCCTGGCAAGCGTGTGGCTGTGAGTGCCGGCTCGCACGAAGACCTTTCCTCAGCAGCAGGAGATAGGGGCTGGGAGCGTAAGAGAATCGGATGTGACTACTGGAAGCAAGGGGTGAGTGCAGCGCGGGGAGAAAAGATGGCTATTGAAACGTGTGCGTGTGCATGCTAATTAATTTAAATAACTGCTGGGGGATTTTTTGTCTTCGGAGGTGAGCTGTGTGTTCGCTTTGCTGCCTGCCCGAGAAACCCAGGTGACCTCGCTGTTCCTCACAGAGCGTTTCATTTCATAGCTTCTGATCTGTTCCTGAATTTTTGTTCAGCTGCAAGCAGCTGTTTTCTGTAGTAACAGCAACAAGAAAATAGCAACAGCATGTCAGAAAAAAAAAAGTCTAGAGGTTAAAAAAAAAAATCATAGGAATGGCAATTGGAATGTGGCTTTTTTGAATAAATTCACAAAAAATCATTTTTCTTGTAGCTTTTTTTTTTTTTTTTTTTTTTTAACATGAAAGTGATTTCCTTGTTAGCATTGTTTGAAAATATTGCCTTTTGTCTCTGCAGTGGTTGCCATTTATGTAATATGATGGGTCTTGTTAGACTGTTGGGATATTCTGATGATTGCATTCGGTGTGTAAGTACAGAGCATATTAACTGGCTTGCTCAAGTGAGCAGAACTCATTTTAAATCCACATACAGGCAATCTGCTGTGTGCTAGGACAGGCGTGCAATAGATAAAGCAAGTAAGAAAACAGCCATAAAAACATTTTTTTTATCATTGATTTTTGATGTGCAGCAAAATGGAGGAGGGGCTTGTATTTTCTGAACTAAGGAAAGAACAACATCTCTCCCTCCACCCTTTCCCCCAGGAAAGGCTCCTATGCTGCAAGATAGTTAATTTTAATCAAATTTAATTTATTATTATTATTATTTTTTTTTTACTGTGGACCAATGCATTGTGCTGTTACCTGTGACTGACTGGCCTACATTTTATCCATCAGCATCATATCTTTGCTTACTGGATGCAGGTTTAGCGTGGGTCTGTTACATTTAGTTCCGATTCTCCTGGGGTAATGCTTTTAGAAAGAGAACATAAAGTGAAAATCCATTGCTGTGTGTGTTGCCATGCAGGCAGGACACGAGGGAAGATCTGGTAGGATAGGCAGACTGACAGGCAGTGCCTGTTATCATATTTCTTCCTGTGATAAAGGCAGGTGATTGTGGAGGGGCTGTTAAGCTAGACTGACATTTTGTTCTATCGCATTGGGTGCAACAGCTAAGCAATATCTAGAGTGACTAAACAGATAGCTACCACCAGATGCGGGTGATGTTAGCAGGCATTGCGAAGAGGAATTGGAGAACCAAGACTCACATCGTGATAAGCGGGTTGTAGTGTAACAGCGATGTGCTGTGGGGTGTGCTGTGCTTTGTGAAATGCCTTGCTGGTTTTGGACCTCCTGGTGTCTTCCAGAGTATATCATGGCATATTTCTGAGAGAGACAGCACAGCATTCATTGTTTTCATTATTCTTTTCATCTTAAGACATACTTTGGTTTTAAGACCTTTGGCTCAGCAGTGCTTCTGGGATGGTAGTTGCCTTCGTCAGACCAAGGCAGTGACCAGCTCTGCTTCTTGGTAGTGACCTTCATGTTGCGCCTCTTCCAGGAGTGACCACTGTGGCACAATCATCGTGGTGAATAAATCGTGTGTTTTCCAGAGGATCCTCTGTTGTGTGAGGAATAATAAACACTTCTGTGCAATTTTGTACTCCAGGGTGTGATGAGGCATCTCTGGAATATGTTCCTTACCTACTGCGTAGTGGTTGCTGCATGTTGTGCCGAGCCAGTAGTGACAGCAGATGCAGTGCTTGTCAGAAAGATGGGCTGCCAGTACAAATTGCCCTCGTACTGCGTGCCCAGGCTGGTGCTCTGGTGCCAGTGTCTCCTTGCCACTGTTACAGTATAGCCGATTTGGGGTGCTAGAGCCTCTAAAAGAAAAAGTATTTGGGACTCAGAGGAGGATTTAGATACCGAACAGATGTCTGCATGTGAGTGAAGTGCCTGTGCCAGGTATAATCCGTGGAAATATTGGACTCAATTCATCTGGCACAGCACAGGTGTCTAGTGAGACCTGAGACAGCCTTGTGTGTCCCCCTGACCTGTGCTGGGGTATCCAAATGTATCCCCTAAACGGCGAGACCCACGTGTGATTTGCTTGTAGAGATCACTTCAGTACGATGTGAATCTCTCAGATTGCGCTGCCGGTATCAATACAGACTGACTCGCGAGCAGACCTCTGACTTCTTCCCGAATTTCAGGGAGTCTCACCCTGTGCGTCCCGTCCCAGCTTCGTCATGTCCTGTCGTGGTCCCGAGCAGCGTTGTGCTGGGTAGAAGAAGCTGCTCTTTATTTGCAGGCTATTGCACAAGTGCTCTTGGATCCCACTGTGCAAAGTGCTCCGCAAGTACACAATGAGAGCACAGTTTGAGCGCATAAAGTTCACAGCTGAAGAAGTAGCATGTCGGCAAGGGCCCTGCCTATAAACAGCCTCCTGGCATGAGCCAAGGCTGCGTTTCACAATTGCTGTAAGCCACATAATAATCTGGTTTGAGCCAGGTCAGTTCCTTGATCCAATTTTCTGTGGGGCTGTACAATTGCTACTGCGAGTGCAGCGAGGAGGAGTGCAGGGAGACAAAATCAGAGCTGACTAAGGAGGAGACTGCCTCTTTAGGCAAAATATCTGCATTGAGGTCAGCTTAAAGGCACCGCCAAGCTGTGGCCTAGGGAATGAGGGGTTGTTGCTGCAGGATGAGGACTCTCAGGGAGGATTCCTACTCAGGTATGAGGGCCTTTTTCCAGCGTAGCCTGTAGAGTCCTACGAGGAATTTCAGCTAAATCAGAAACAGCCACTCCAATCGCTTTCTTGTGCCAGTAAGCGGCTGGAGCACACGGTTGCTTACATAACTGTGCTTGGGTTTTATGGTTAAACGTCAGCGTGTAGGTGAGGTCTCCGACGAGCAGTGCGCTTTTGTAACGTTAGCTCATGCAGTTTTGCCAAGGTTATCTAGTCTGGGGTTTTGGAGTTGGAGCGTCTCGTGGCACTGTTTGGCTCAGCCTGAAGCGCTCTCAGATAAACTGCAAAGACAGCTGCAAATCCGACATACTGGGTCCACCAGGGTGCTCTGCCTCTGCTGGGACGGGACGATCAGCCAGACCGTTCTGCCTCTATGGCCAGATTTAGTCAAATCCCGAGGATGGGACAAAAGGAGGAAGTGGTTTGGGGTTGTTTTTTATGGCAATCAGAAATGTTGCCCTTCTGATCGGTATCTCTACGTGATTCACTTGGGTAATTGCTCCTTGGCTCCACTGTCAGGCTCCTGTTAGCGCCTCAGTGTGTGCGTGTATTTTCTATGATGTTGTTGTCTTACTACTGGGGGCTGTCGGGACTGCAGAGGTTTGCTTGATTTCCCTGTCTTTAGCATTTACCTTGGCCTTTATGTTTCAGCACCCAGCATGTATGCCCTGAGCTGGAAGGGACCTGGGGGATGTGCTTGTCCATCTGGGTAGCCAGCCCCGATTTATATACGAAGGCTCCTGTACTTACGAAATTCTGACTGCGCTTCCCCTGCAGCTCAGGCGAAGTGCACGGAGCAAGCAGCCTGACCCCCTGTGTGCCAAGGATGGGGATTTTGCTGGGTGCCTTCCCTGCCCGAGGAGGGGGCTCTTGCCCTTGGGATTATGCCACTCTGCCATGGGAGTGGTGATGGGGGAGCTGTGGGTTGGGAGATACCCTAAATTGTGGGAGATGACCACTCTCTTACCTGGAATGACAGCAGTAATTAAGCCGACAGTCGTGTTCTCCCTGTGCCTCTTGCTTTGCGATGCTTGCTTATGGATGAGCTTGTTTCAGTGGTACATTATCCTTAAATAATTCTATGAATAATTAAATGATTCCACAGGCCTCCCTTCTGAACTGTCTGTCTGTCTGTTGGGCACAGGGTTACCTGGAGCGCAGACAGATGCTGAGCAGCTCAGTGGACTTCGTAGTACTGATAATAATGTAACACCTTTGCAGGTTCTTGCCACTGTGTCCTCCCGCGGCTTGAAGCTTGCTTTCTTTTCCTCCTTTCTGAACAGTAAGCTCAAATCTCTCCAAAATATGGTGATAAGCATGTTTTGCATGAGGATCCACCCACACTGAATGCCAACTAGCCTCAGCGTTGAATGTGGCCACCTTGTCCGAGACCCATTTTCCATGGCACTGCGTAACGTTTGGTTAATTTTGTGGGAACTGTCTGACAGCACGTATGCAACCACTGGTTTTATCTCCGTGTTTGCCGAGGCAGCGTCTCTAAATTCACCCATGCTGTGACTGCTTATTTCCTGGTGCTCTGCTCTGTGAGGTGACGGGACTACCAAAGCATTCACTGCTCCCGAGCCAGGGTAATAGTAAGCAAATTTTGTGACATGCTTTGGGTATGTAAACACCTCAGGTCGGTGGCGCGCTCTGTCCAGTTTGCTTCCAGCAGCACACCCACTTGTGATGTGCATGCTGAGCTCAGTACGTGCTGTGCACCCTGGCTGAGGTAGTGCATGTCATTTGTCTTTGAGACATTTGGGGCTGGGCCCTGGGTTTCTTCACATGCCTAAGTGCAGCTACCACACCGCCTGATCTTGTGGCTTATGGCTGTCAGGGTGAGTAGGGAGGCATGACATTTTCTTGCCTCAACTAGAAGAAAACTGTGCCATGCATGGGTTATCGAGACGAGGAAAAACGCTGATTTAAACACGGCACTTGATACTTAAGGCCTGAAGCCTTCACTTGGTAAATATTTCCATTAAAATCAGTGGAACTATTTACAGGCCCAGTTCTGCTCACATCGAACTCCCCAGGGCAAACCAGCTGACTTGAGAGACGCCACGTAACCAAATCTGAGTCGCAGTGCCAAGCTTGGGCCTTGTTCTCTCTGGCCTTAAATCATTTCATTTAACAAAACTGTCCTCGGTCTAATATTAAAAATGAGAGTCAAGAAGTGCTGTTTTCATAAAAGAGAATTGACTCAGAATTTGTCAGACTGCTCGAAGTTTTCTGAACCAGCTGCACTTAGCTAAGAGCAAGATGAAGAGATCTGACTTTAAACGATATTCAGCCCCTCATTCATATTAAATAGAAAATGTGCATGCTAAAATTGAATTTAAAAATTTAACGCCAGATGAGAGATAAATTGCGTGAGGGACTGTTTGGGAATTAAATTGTGAAAAAGCCATCTCTCTTGGAAGTACAGTGCTACTTTATTACTGAAATGTAAAAGTCAGCGTGAATTACGATTTTTAAAAATCCCATACATCAGGCAGCTTAATGGAAATGTCCAGATTTTTTTTAAGAACTGTTTTCCTTAAGTGCTAAAATGTCACAGATCCAAGCACTATAACAATAAAAATTGTGAAAGTAATTGGATCGTACACGTGTGAAGATAGAACTTTTAATCTGTCATCTTCCAAACTTCATTTTAAATATATTTTTAAATTAATTTAAATAGTAATGCGGTGTTTAATTCTCCAAAGAAGAGTTTTCTTGAATTTATAGTGGACTTAACCTATTAGTTCTATTACATGCTTTTGTTTCAAATGAGTTCATTCATTCTGGGGTCAAGCACCTACAGACCTATTTTCAAAAGCGGTGCAGTAGGCTTAGTAACCTGTTCATGTTGCAAATTCTTATTTACCTTACTATAAAAATAAGCTGGGAAAGGTGACTCTTTCACAGTCCCCTTGAGGGAAAGCCTGGGCAGTGCACGTGTAAAGGGTTGTTATTTCACAAAGCAGAGGCCAGAGCTGTCAGTAGCACAAGTGATATTAGTAATTCTCTGAAGCCTTTTACTTTTCTGTTGCAGCTTCTTTTCTAAGCTCACAGTGTCTCTTCAGCCTCCTTTAAGCAGAGAGCAAACCTGGCTCCTTTCAGGGCTCCAGAGGTACTTCTTTTTTCTGTCTTGTCTTTCTTCCCAATCTGTCTTTATCTGGTGAGCACATACAAACTACATCTCTTGTGGCAAAGCGCAGGCCTGGAGCTGCGAAAGCCTGTTTCCTGACTGCACAAACAGAGAGCTCACAGTTGGAATAAAACCAAAAATATTTTTGCGTAGGATAAGACCTTGTTGGCCATTGTTTGTCATTTATGCTGACAGGACAAAAGAAGTTCAAGTAAGTAAAGTAAACCTGAATAGAAAATAATACACTTTCTGAATTTCCTTTTCTGTTTGTTTTGTTTTTGTTTAAGTGTCTTCAGAGACCTTCATTTTCTCTTTTCCACTTTTTTTTAGCTTCAGCAAACATTTTATTTGCATTTGCTTCATTTTTCATCAGTTATACATCTAAAAATTCAACCACCAAAATTCATAATTAAAATTCACACCATTAAGTTCTCATTTAAAATGACGCTGGAGTATATTAATTTTGCATATACAGAAGAAACCTGCTCTGCACTCCACTGGTGACTCTGAAACAGAAGTGGAATTAGATTGTAGCACAGAAATAGAAGAGAAACCCTTGCAGTTGTGGCCGTGCCACATAGATCAGCGTTTCGGCCGCGCTGTGCGCTGAGACGTGCCCTGTACGCTGCGGCGCCTCAGGTTAACTCAAGGTTGTCGCATCCTGTGACTCCACGCACCCTAATTTAGCGTGACATTATGCTTTGACTCATCACATTAGATTAGGAACACGGTGCCTGCATATACATGAGAGAATGTTTTTGTGCCGTATAGCTCCTGTGAACTGCAGGAGCCGGTGTTAAATGTTTGATGTGTTCTCAGCATTCGAGCTTCGTAGGTCATCTGTGGCCTCATACATGAGGAAACACAGCAGCAGCATGCTAATGATGTTTTCTTCTCCCTAGGCAAGCTGATATTGGGGCCCTAAGAGAAAACCCACGGGAAAAAAGGGATCAGCTGGACCAGAATATAGGCCACAAGTGGAAGGCATCTGTCAGACCTTTGCATGCAAGAGAGCCTACGGTTTTGTCTCACGAAAGCCGCGGGAGATCTGGGACGCTGCCGAGTGATTACAGATACTCTCAGGAAAACGTGAATGAGAAAAGCAAGGATTGCAGCTTGCCTCATCTCACGTGCTCTGAGCCACAGAGCTTGAACGAGAACCACTCCCGTCTGTCCCAGGGCACCGGAGAGGAAAATCGTAGAGCAGAGCCGGCGCTTCTCAATAAGAAACGTGGACCTGCTCCTCAGAGGCCTCCGCCACCTAAGAGAGATAAATACAGGCGACCAGATAATTCTGCACCGTCGCTTGGCGCCTCCTCTGAATCCTTGCTGGTAGCACCCAGCCATCCCTTTCCGTCCTCTTCCCCCAGCTCTGTGGAAGTATTTACGAGCCACTCATCTCTCAGCCAGAGTCCTGCTGCTTTCAATGGAAAACTAAAGAGTGCTAACCCCCAGGAACTCCGGCAAGCGTCATCCACGGAGAATGTTTGCCAGCACTTAGAAGAAAAAACGCACCTTAAGTCCGAACCTGTGTTACCTTCCAAGTATCGGTACCTTCAGAAGCCAGGCATGGAGACGTCAAGGTCCCCTTCTCCTCAGTTTGCACCACAGAAGCTCACTGATAAACCTCCTGTGTCTGTACAGGACGAGAACCCAGCCAGGTACTAGACATTGCTCCTTTACTATTTTAACACCCTTTTGCCTGCTTAGACACTATTAATGGTTGACTCTTCTATTTCTTCACTAAAAGCACATCCTTAGGATTCATTAAGCATAAAACTTTCCAGCATATCCTAAAACGACTTCTGTGAAATTCTGCTGAAATCCTTCAGCTGGTCTTCGGTTTCTTTTAGTTGGCTGATGCTTAATAATGAGAGAGGCTGCTCAGGTGTTAAAGCTGGTAGATGGTGGAAAACAAAAGGGTGGATTCAAATTGATTTTCCATTGCACGTCTGGGTGAAATCAGAAGATTCCCTTTCTGTTATCATTTCTTCTAGCCAAGTCTGTATGCGAATACAGATCGGTGCAGGGAGACAGCAGGTACAGGAAGGGAAGCTGTATCCTTTGTGAGAACATCTGTTTTGAAAGCTTACACAGTGAGGTGTACTGCCAAATTATAACTGTTTTCATGTTCCTTTTATGATGAAATTTGGCGTTCTGAGTAGTCTGTTGAGGAGACTGCAGCGTTATTTGTATTTCAGCAAGGTTCAGCGGGAGAATGTCAGTCTAGATGAACTCAGGATTAGACAAGCCAACTGAAATTAATTGATTTCTGTGACTGTCATACGCTGCTAATATCGCTAAGGGTTATTCTCCCTCAAGATAACAAACTCTTCCAGGAAGCTTGGAAATATTAGTTTTCATAAATCCTTCAGCACTATAATTCATGCTTAAAGAATGAAAATAAAAGCTTCAAGCTGAATGAATGCTGAGGTTTCTCTGTGCAAAAGTATTTGGAGTTGCTTTTCTCCACTGTAGTGTAAATGATTGAATAGGCTCGGTCATGCTGTTTTCCAGGGTGCCTTATGACATGGAAAGCATAACTCACCCCCTCACCCCCCCTTTTTTTCCCTGGGTATTTCAGTAGCAGAAAGTGGCTTAATTGGCTTTTTAACAAATCTCTTGAAGCCAGCATCAGTTCTTGTTTTATTTTTTGCCTGGATAATGAGCAGGGGGCTCTGAGAGGAAGTGAGTTTGGAGGTTGGGGGGGGGGGGGGGGTGGATGTGAATTTGACTTAACCTACCATCTGCCTGTTAAGCATGGCTTGAGTTTTTCCCCTTACAATAGGATGAAATTATGAAATTTCATCCTGCAGTGTTTTTAGGATAAAGAAGCAATATGTTATGTTATGAAGAGTGGAATATGTCACGGGATCCCTGGCACCTTTCTGCAAAGGTAGATGACGGTGGTGACATCCATAAAGTGTTGCTCTGTGAATAGATACAAAGCTCACGAGGAAAAAGCTGATTGTATTTACCCTTCCTTTTTCCTGAGCTTTAATGCTGAAAAGCACACTGAGCTGTGCCTAATTATATGCCTGTATCTGAATGACATTTTGAATGTAAGGTAGAGCTCTTACCCAGCATATCTTTCATTAACATTTTACAGTCTTAAGCACAAACAGTCGTTTGTACACGACTGACTGTCCTCAGTCAATAATTACATTAGTTAATGAAACAGACATGGCAAAATGGGAAGACATGCAGGCCCTGCATCTGAACCTTCTGTATTGTGCTTATTTTGTATGAGTGAAACATGTCAAGTAGACTTATATCTATATGTGATTAATTAGATTTGGCTTAGTACTTCTGTTAGCTCCTTGTATACGAGCTTTTGGACATACCTGTTTGCATGCTGTAGGCAGTCCATATTCAGTATTCTCAGCATGTAGCTGTTTACTCTTCTTTGAGAGAGGAATCTTGTTTATCAGCAAGATAAACTGAGTAGTGTGCAGGGTTTCCCACAACAATTTAGGTAGTCAGTGCAGTGTGGGGAGATACTGGTGGCGTGCAGAACCCAGCTATTTCCAAAGAAGACTGTTGGGCAACCATGAAGATGAAAAGAGTGCATTGGGAGATTTCCAGTGGACGTACACTCAGGTGGAGGAGTGCCCGTGGTTGGAATGAAGCTTCTCAATAGCCACAGGCAGAGTTGCTGCAAATCTAAACTTTACACCACAGATCCCCAGATGCAAAACCTTAAGAAATCAGAAGGATGCTGGTTGCAGAAACAGAATTTATGGAGCACCCAGCATTGAACCGTGTTTGCTCTGATTTGAAATCAGTTCAACTGATGATGCATTAAATATCTGGAAAATCTTATGCTAGGCTGAGAGGAAAGTACCCAGAGTCCCAAAATAGATGCTGGACATTTTAGGTGAAGAATTGCAGTCAACTAATTTCTTCTCTTCCAGTTGCCCCACACATATTTATGCACATATCTTGTATTTCCCCCAGCTTCAAAAATACGTTCCTCTTGGAGTGTAGCTGGGTCTTGAAGGGTGTGGGCTTCATTAAAAAAAATAAGAAAGAAAAGAAAATGTGGGGAGGTGGCTTAACATGGTTCAGACAAGAACATTTTGACTAAACTGCGTGAAGGGAGCAATTACACTTACAGGGAGCTCAGGCTGAGCAGCAGGCACAAGAGCAAGCTCTTGAAAATTACAGTCGTCCTGAATGAAAACATCCCAGCCTCATGGCAGTGGGGGAGTCGGGGCAGAAGGGTGCGCAGAGGAGGACTCCGTATGTAATGGCTTTGTCATTTGTATTTTGGCTTTGTCAGAGCAGTAGTAGCCAGTGGTTGCCTGTGTCTGCATTGCTGTCACTGCTTTACCTCACTGGCTTATCCAAGCTCGTTGGAGTTGTTCGGTGTTCAACATGATGGAAAACCTGCCCCAAAATCTGGATCAGTTTGCCAAAGCTTGTCTGCAAAGCACTTGAGGAAAGTGAATAGCTACTGAGAGGCTGTACCTGCATTCGGAAGCAAATCTACTTCTACAATATAAGATGCAGCTTCTGAAAGTGATGAAGTGAAATAGATTTTTCTGTTCCCTGTGAAAGAAAAGTACAGCACAGAAAAGTCTAAGTTTATATTTCAGAAAAGTGACACACCCACACTTGGAGGAAAAGAGCTGTAGCATGTCTTGGTCACTTATCTGGAAGGCGGCAAGCAAGCGAGCCAGATGAAACCAGATATTTTAGCTAGTAGGCAATGTTCCTTTACTTGCTGTAGAGCTTCCAAACCCACATTATGACAATAATTTTAAACTTGCTGCAAACTCCAAACCACCAAAACTAGACTTTAGTTTCTTATATGGTTTACATACAGTACAGATGTTTTAGTAATGTTATTTAACATGTTATTGTCCAATTTAAAATCTTAGCCTCCTCTTTAAATAGCTTTATTTGCTGAATGTCCGAGGTGGCCCTTTGTACTGGGCAGTGCAGAGTTTTTGCTGTAAGCTTCACTTAAAGGAGTATGTGGATGTGGCATTGGAATCTAATTACTGAATTTCTGTATCTTGTACGAAATTTTACAAATACAGAATTTTCTTTTAATCACGTAGTTAGTCTTGAACAATTTCCAGGTTTTTCCACGTGTGAGTATTGTAGCTCAGCAAGGGCCTGGCCTGCAGGATGCTTCCGTCTGGTCTGTTGTTTTTTCTCTTGGAAGAGCTAGGAATTGATGTGAGGGCATCGAAAACTGCCCAGGCAGCTAAATAACCTGTCTGGCCAAAAGCTGAGGCTGCTGTTCAGTCAGTGCAAGCCAATGAGTTTGAGCTCGAGGCGTGTTGTCCTCTGAATGTGTGGCAGCAAAGGGTTGTTCAACAGCACCATTTTAAAACAGGAGCCTGACTGCTGAGATTGGACCCTCATGTTCATGAAAATGAACAGAAGTCCTGTTCAGTGAGTGCTGTGCCAGGCTGATGCTAGAAGTACTTACATATGAACTAAAACTGTTTAAAATGTGTAGGCAGGAAAGAAAACACGCAATTTGAGGGTTTTAGATGTGGTGCAAGGAATATTCCATTACCTACATCTTTTATCTACTTTTTTTTTTTTTTAATTTGGGCTTCCCCTCTGCTTTGCAGACCAGAAGTGAGATACAAGGTTCTTACATTTCTAAATACGGATTTTCCTCTTTTCCAGAATCGAAAGAGTCATAGACAACAACACTACAGTGAAAATGGTTCCCATCAAGATAGTGCATTCTGAGAGCAGTGCAGAGAAGGAGAGTCGGCAAGGTCTTGTGAGTACAATGGAACCTCTTGCTTTACCCAGCGGCTTGGAAAAGGACCAAATTAAAACACTCAGCACTTCTGAGCAATCCTATTCACGATTCTGTGCCTACACCAGGCAAGGCATAGAGCCAGAGCCAGAAACCAAAACCAAACCAGCTGAGCCTCAACCAGCTGAAGAACCTGGGAACAACCTGAAGGACAGCAGTGCTGCCGTGCCAGCAGTCAGCTATGTAAAGGCCAAAGAGAAGACCTTTGAAGACTGGAAGTCAGAGGAACTCGCCAGAGAGATTGTGGGAAGAGATAAATCTCTAGCAGACATCCTAGATCCTAATATGAAAATAAAAACAGCAATGGATCTGATGGTTGGAATATTCCCTAAAGATGAACACCTCCTAGAAGAAGCTCAGCAGCGCAGGAAGCTCCTGCCAAAAGTTCCTTCTCCAAAAATTTCAGAAGAGAAGTGAGTATTACTTTCTGTAGAGCAGTGGTTCCTTGTAAGCTGCTGTCCAAAGTGTGCAAGTTTTCCTAGAGATCTTCCTACTGTTTAGGTTTGCAGCTTTTCTAAAAGTTTTCTGTTAGAATAGCAATCAAGAATAGTACTGCTAATGTTATCATTAATTACAAAAAAAAAAAGAACTGTTGTACAATATCAAATGTTATCTGAGACCTGGCTGAAAACTTATGTGAGAATTTAAGGAATAATTCATTTCTCCCTTGTAGTTAGGTATTTTACCAAGAACATTACATTTGGTAACTTGATAGAAAAGGATCAATATTTCACCATTTATTATGCACTGAAATTTTACAAAGACAACTTAAAGTGGACATGAGGCATTTCTTCAGAAGGAGTGAGAACAAAGTCAAAGTTTAAAATTCCGTAGAAAGATGTTGATGTTCTTTTGGTCTTTTGTTTTCTTGATATGAGTTACCAAATTAAGTTGTAGATTTCGTGAGAAGTTCATGTGTAAATCCATGACCAAAAAGATAACACCTGCATTTTAGTATCCTACATCTGGCAGTTGGAAAGCATCGTCGTCTGACGCTGGTCTCTGCACTACTTAGTGAAATGTAACTTCACATTTTGTTTCCAACTGAGAGATCTTAGTTCTGTTTCCCTCATTGTAATGGTGAAAGCTCTTCTGCGTTGCTTCAGTTTTTGCTTCCAGTGGGTATATGCTGAGTTCTGAGAAATTTTCTTCACAACCAGTATTTATTTATCCTGTTTCCATACGTAATTGCTTTCTGTTGAACCGCATACTGGTTGGTGAAATGATGGCTCGAGAATATTGTCCTTTCTTTTCAGTGATTAGGATGTCAAGGCACTTAATGAGAGTTTTGACTTTTTACCAGGAAAGAGGAGCAGAATGCGCCGTCCGCCATCTCCCTGACAACCAATTCTACTTACTACAGCACATCTGCACCGAAGGCTGAGCTGCTGATTAAAATGAAGGACATGCAGGAACAGCAGCAACAGCAGCAGAGTGAAGATGATTCTGAAGATGAGCTGGATCATGACTTGTCAGAAAAGAAGGTAAAAGACATTTCTAAATGGTTAATGCAATGCTCTAAGTCGTGTGCATTTCATTGCCCATGAATTGGCTAGCTAAAGAACCCTAAATACAAGGCCTGGGGGGTTGGTGTAATGCCCAACTGTGAATTTAGGAATTTCATGTTAGGTGTTTAGTGCAGCTTGATACGTATTTCAGAAGGGCCCAAAGGAGGAAGTTTTGAAGGGTTTATTTTCAAATATCTTTTCTCATTTGATATATTTCTCACAAAATGGCTCAGGTTGGAAGGGACCTTTAAAGGTCATCTAACTCCAACCCCCCTTTCATAGGCAAGGATGCCACCCACTAGATCAGGTTGGCCAAGGCCCCATCCAGCCTGGCCTTGAACACCTCCAGGGATAGGGCATACTCATTTCTCTCATTTGCTATATATAAAGAGCTATTAATGCTTGTGTATCCCACTGTAACTGGTGGTGGTTTTAGTTGCACTGTATTTTTAAAATGTAGGTCATCAACTTGGGTGTGTCATGAGAGGGAAGGTACCCCCTGCCCATCACCCTTTTTTCGTTTTCATGAGCAGCAAATCACTTTGCTCTCAGTCTCTCCTATAACCAAAGCAGTAGTGGTGGGACAGGACTAATCATCTTGGTGGATACAGTGGAAATTGCTCATCACAAGAGAGGTAGTCTTCTTAACTCTTGTTCATCCCTATCCTCATTCCCATCCTTCGGGGTTTTATTTCTGCTCTAAGATCAACATAATAAGTCACATCTGAAAATAATGATATCCTGGCATTTCAGTGGTTTGAGAAACTGTTGTCCTGTGTTAAAGTCATCACACTTATTTCATTAGTCATTAGGCACAAAATGTTTTAACTGTGGTTCCCAGTAGGGATCAGCTGGAGTAAATGGTTTGTTTTTTCGACTCAAGTGATGTAGTTTGACTCTGCCTAAGCCAGTAGTGCAGTGATGAGCAAATCTTTTCATTAAAGTCAGCTCTCTGTTTAATAATCAACTTGAGGGTGAATTTGGTGATCCAGCCCCGAAGAAGGGTCTTTGAATTAAACATTAGGAATATATTTAGTCACCAAGACCGAGGCATCACAGAGGAGATTCCCTGTGTCAGTGGCATCCAGCTCCTGCACCGAATCTGAGGGAGCTGCAGCGCTTTCTGTTGTCTTTTTTCCTCCCCCCGTTGTCCCTCCCTCCCTCTGCCCGCAGCACCATTCAGTACAGCAGGCGCTGCCAGGGGCATGCCATGGCTGCAGCTGGGGAGCTGCCCCTGCCCTCTCCCCAGGGACCCGCTGAATCCCACAGCTGCGCTGCTTAGACAAACCAAGGATTTCACTGCATTTGGAACAATTCCTTTTTATCTGGTGCCGCACGTGACAGCCGCTTCCATCATTTTTGCTAGAATTAGTGTCCTTCTTACTAAATACGGAGTGGGGGTGGGCTGGAGGTAAAATTAAAGCTTTCTTGTTTGCCTGACAAGTGAGAGTAAAACTTTTTTTTATTTTAAGCAAAACCACTCTGTATTTGCATTTGTGTCTCTAAACAAGAAAAGCATGTTCCCCTGTATCTACTCCTCCCTTATCGCCCCAGTTCTGGTATGCACCACTGTGCTGGGAGAAATTTCATGAAGAACTTTTAGCAGAGCTCCTCCATCTTCCTCTGGGTCTCTCCACACCATCATAACCATGCACATGTTGCTGTTTACTTCTCTCCCTGCTCCTCCGCATGCAGTAGGATGTGAGCACTCAGTTCAGTGGGCTTTCATCCTGGATCTTGTCAGAAAACATACATAACTCGTGGTAAGTGGGTCAAGGCATCTTTGTTAAACAGATAGGGTATGTTACTTGGCCCAACTTCACATATTTGGCAACAGCTTAAGAAGGGATCATTAAGGTCCCAAACATTTCAATAGCACACTTCACGACTTCAATTATTTTTGTAGAGATACACGCCCAGAACCCGTTCTTTGATTCCTAGAAGTCAATCGGTTCTGTTGAGATATCTTAATTTCAGTCCACTGTGGAATGATTGTAATATTTGTCATTCTCTGCTCTGCAAAGCAGAACTGTGTTGTTTGTTTTTGTTTCCTTTTATCAGCCACAAAGTGACGATGTGAGTTAGAAATTTCATAGAGGCATTTCCCAATAAAAATACATATTTGGGATGATCTCTGTATTCCCATCAGGAGTAGAAAGCGTACCTCGTATGCTGAATTTAAAGGAGGTTTAACCCAAGTACAAAATTCGGAACAGATGTTGAAGATACTACAGGACAATTTTTCGTACTAGGCAAAATCCATGTGTGGCTGAGTAGGAAGGGTAGGGTCCCCTTTGCATTTAGGAAAGCGTCAGTAACAAAGAGTCTCAACATTAATTGAAAAACACTTGTTTTCTTTGTGTTTGTTTTTTTTTTAGACATAATCTTCATGTGAAATGGAGTGGTGAGCTAAAAGCAGAGTAATTTATGTACAAAGCAGCACCTGAATGAACCACCTGAGAAGCACTCTGCTTCTGTGTTGCTAGTCAGGTCATCAGCAATTACTGAGAAAAAGATCGGGTTTTGTTGTTTTCTTGTTTATTAGTACAGAATTCACAGCTGTGAATTTATTTATCTGTCAGCTTCCAGGTGTAGATTGGAGATCTTTGGGCTCAGTAGGTATTGAACATCGTACAGGTTTTCTGCTGGCTAGCAAAAGCACATAGTGAGCTCACGGTTGCAGCATCCACAGGCTGTTTCTTCTGGGTAGGAAGCAATCAGTTATGATAATACAAATCGTAAAAGATATGACAGTTTTCGAGAGGGCCTAAATACCTCTCACCTGCAGAAGTGCTCCTTAAGAGCCTTGAGTCAGCTGCTTGTTGACATCCAAGTAGGATGCTACTGTGAAGATGCATTTATCATTGTTAGTGTGTTTGTTTGGTGGCTTTATTTTTTATTTTAAGAAAGAAAGGAACTTGACTGTTCAAGATAGCTGATCTAGATTGTCAGTCCCCACGGGTGAACATCAAGCACAGCTGCAGAAGTAGAAAAACTCGAGCGAGTAACGTATAGTACAACAGGATTCTGTTGTTTCAGATGGCAACACAGCAGCATTGTGCGTGTGCATGTCATCTGAGGGAAAGAAGAGCCTGGCACTGTGACCTACATAATCCAAATCAAACTGTGCGTTTGCTTTGAGTGAAGAGAGGGGGGAAAAAATCAAATCCTGCAGATTAATCAGTCAGTAAAGCAGACATCTGTAGAACTGCTTACTACCTTAATCTTTTGGACACCCAGACTAACAGATAACCCAAATCCAGATTAACCTGGCCTGAGTATATTAAATCAAAACGGAGAAAACCAACCCAGATAATCCACGTGTTTGAATTTTTACCTTTAAAAAGGCTGCTTAAATTTTCAGGGTATAGTTGCTTTCTGTACAGACGGCAGGCTTCTCTTTGGCCCCAAAGTAAGTTGGCAATGACTGTTTGGTGGTGTCTGGGAGCAGTAGGTGCTATCAGTCTGTTTCTCTATAATCATGAAGGCTTGTAATCAGATTTGTATTTAGAAAGAGGTCCTAAAGAATGTCGTGAGTGATTTTCTCACAAAAATTGGAGGGGTAATGACTATTTCAAGCTATGTAATTTTCATTTAGAAATGGCAGTAGCAAGCGTATGGTTCAGAGAATGCTTTGGGGAATTTTCTTACCTGAAATTAGCTGAATACTAACGAGGCATCCACATTTAAATTAGCGAGGCATTTTTAGAGCGTGATTCATGTCACAGTAGGGTAGGTGACCAGCTGAAATGAGTCCCACCCCTTGTGCACAACCGAAAACTAATG
The DNA here is from genome assembly GCF_964211825.1 of Aythya ferina. Taxonomy (NCBI): domain Eukaryota; kingdom Metazoa; phylum Chordata; class Aves; order Anseriformes; family Anatidae; genus Aythya; species Aythya ferina. The sequence goes on from NC_140296.1 coordinate 76,675,984, forward strand.
GAGGCCTCTGCGATGAGGCCCTCCTGCCCAAATGCAGGGTGGGGCACAGGTCGTTAAGGGACGAGATTTGGGTTCTTGGTCAGGCTCTGCTGGTGACACATGATTTTTCCAAGCCAGGGCACGTGCATCCCAGGTGATGGGGAATTACACCAGAGAAACCTTGAGAAACTGCAGGTGAGATGGAGTACTTGCCTGGCATGGGGCAGTGCCTGTCGAAAATGCTAGCGTGGTCCTCTGTCAGAGCAGAGCCACTTTGCACAGGCTGCTTTGTGCACTGCTGAAGTAGATTTTGTTTCCTCTTCTGTGCTGCAGGGACTACGATTTCCCTACAGAAATGCTGTAAGGCAGTGATAACTCTAAAGATCCTCTGAGCGTGGAAGGACGGCTACTGGGGGGATGTTAATAAACTACAGAAAGGAAGAGAAAGCTAGACAGTGCCCTAGTTTTAACTGTCATGCGGAAAACACAGAATTTTCTGGTACTGTTTATCTTCCTGCAGTGTAGCTCTTCAGAAAGGTGCTATGGACCTGGTATTTAGAGAGGAAAAGATGCGCTGTACTTTATGCTGCTCCACAGCAGGCTTTGAAGGCGTTCAAAGAAGCAGCAGTAATGCCTGCTTAAAAAAAAAAAAAGTCTTTCATCTTTTTCCACAAAGGTGAATTGCTTTAACACAGGTCTCAAGCTGGGCATTGTAGACCTACATCCTGAACCTTTGGATCCAGCAATGTTATACCTACCGTAGACGTATATTTATGTATAATGCACTCATTGTCAAAGCCACACGGGAGTTTCACTGTATTAAAAATGTCACACAGCAGTAATAGATTTCTGATGCGGCTTCCAGAAATAGAAGTGGGGGAAAATGCAGTAGTGCTAATAAATTCTCATTTCCCTTATTTTCCACAGCAAGAACTTATTGACAGCATCAGTAGGAAGCTGCAGGTGCTGAGGGAAGCACGGGAGACACTTCTGGAAGACATCCAAGCAAACAATATCCTGGGGGAGGAGGTGGAAGCCATTGTGAAAGAAGTCTGCAAACCAAATGAATTCGACAAATTCAAGATGTTTATCGGGGACCTGGACAAGGTGGTCAACCTCCTGCTGTCCCTCTCAGGTCGTCTGGCTCGGGTCGAGAATGCTCTTAACAACCTGGACGAAAACACCTCACCAGAAGAGCGGGTGAGAAAGACCAGTAGCAATATAGCTGCATTTAGTGAACCTGATACGGGTTTCTGACTTGTTTTTATCTAAAATATAAAGATCAAGATGAGGGATAAGAGTTGGGTACATCTTATAATGCCATTTTCTTACAACTTTTTGCTTTGCTTTGCTTTTGCTTGGAATACTAAAACTGCAAGTGGCTTGGCAGGCAGTGGTGTTTTGGGGTGCAACATAACTGGAGAACAGCCCTCTCAGAAAAATGTTAATGAAAGAGGAAAGCTACTGATAAGAGCATAACAAAGGAGACAAAAATACTATTGTCTGATAACACAAAAGATGGGAAAAGAAGCGTCAGTTTGTGCTAACATGCAGAAAGCTTACAGGTTTCTTTATATTCCACAAGGGTCTTGAGAGAAAATTGTGAGATCATGACAAAGAAAATGTTCCTCACATGCTACAGTTTCCTCTACAATGCCTGGGAAGAAAGGACAGAAAGTACAAGTCCTAAATATAAATAAAGGGGATTGGGGCAGGAGTGAGGCCCTTCAAAACAAATTTTTCAGCATAGAAATGGCCTGCTAATCGAGGAGTCCCAGCATGTGTGAAAATTTCAGAAGGGCTCAAGCTACTCTTACCTTTTGGACCCCACCTTGTCCCTTGTTTAATTCCAGATCCCAGCAGGGCTTAGTTGGGAAGCAGATACCTATTGATACAGAAATGCACCAAGGGAGAGATGTAAGCATGTGGGAAAATCAAAGGTTGGAATAAATATAGGAGGGGATTATGTGTCAAGTGAGCTTAGCCTGTGCAGTTAAATAAATGTAAAGTGGGTATTTGAGCTCGTAGCTGAGAAATTAAGTGCCAGAAGTCCACCTAAGCATTGTATCAGATTTTTTTTTTTCCACGAACTGTGGATTTATGTTGTTTCCTCAACATGCTCCATTGTTTCATCAATAAGAATCAGTAAGTGCTGGGACCAATTTGGAGCTGTGTTCTTGCTGTTTGGCCCTAGCTGCTGCCAAGCATACTTGTTTAATGGCTGTCCAGACCCCTTTCTGACTGAGGCAAAGGGAAGGTATTTGACAGCTTATTAAAGGGTAGATCAAAGCTTCTGAAACTTACAGAAATTTAATCCTCTTTAAGACAGATTTTTTTTTCTAAATGTGGTTGCAGTTGCCTAATGGGCTTGAAGATGGGAGTGTAAGCTGGGAAAAGATATACCAGATGATTTGAGCACATAGGGAACACAGCTTGAGAGCTATGATAAAAATAGTGTATGTAGCTAGGTATGGAAAAGAAGAAGGTGAGTAGGTGGCACGGTAAGGGCAGGCAGAAATTGTCTGTGTGTTCTGCCATCAAATGTAGACTGACAAAAATCCAAATCCCTAATGTATTCTAATCCCCATGTGTCTTCTCATGCATTGACACCGTAGTTTTGCCATAGTAACATCAGATACATGTCTAAAAGTGTCAGTCAGAGATGCTCCTCAAATGGATCAAGTCCCTGCTAGATACTTTGACTATAAATATAATTTGTGTAGAGGTATGTATGTATGTCTTGGAATTTAGGCTGGCATCTGTGGCTTTGGCTTTCTTTCGTCATTTGGTATTATGCAGCCCACATTATGATATTTGGTGTATTACCAACGTACCAAATGAACAAAACATAGGGGAGATTACTTCCATCTCCTGTCTTCCGTGGGGCTCGTATCCCTAACGATCACGGGTTGCTATTTTGTTTGTTTGTGGTTTTAAGCTGATGGTGTCTAATAAACACGACTCTGATAGCTCTGCACTTTCCAGAAACCACCCCCAGCCAGCTCAGCAGACTGCGAAACAAACAGTCTGTCAGCAAGCAAGTGACCACTGTTGAATTAATACTCTGTCTATCAGGTGGTCTCTCTTAGGTCTCTTTTGCCACGAGCAGCAGTGTCAGGTATTTCAACTGTAGCTGCTGAAAGTGATTTCTTCTGAAATAGCTTCCGGCCCCCTCCAGTGTCTTCCCATTACTTCCTTTATCAGTCAAAACCAGTGCATTGGGAACCCTCAAGCACTGAATGAGCAGTTAACAAACTTGATCAGGCGCCCAGGCCCCTGAGACCTGTTTTTGCTAGACTAAGGCCAAGTGCCAACTAGGAACTGGATGTTGGGAAGTCGCATGCATGGAGGCAGACCCTTTTTCTTCGTCTGTTGTTCAAAACAGCAAACAAATCGTGAGAAAAGCTCTCAATAGGAGGAGACAAAGCTTGTTCCATCAGAGCAGCTTCAGATGTCCTGCATATGGCTGAGGCCTCAGATCAACGCTATGAAACAACAAAACAAAATCCTTCTGCACTCTGTTTTGCTTTGGTTGTTTGAAGTCCATCAGGTGCCACCAGCCTCTAACCCACCTGTCTGCATGGTAGGTACAAGCAGTTGTGCCTGTAGGCCTGGTGAACCATGTAACCACTGATTAAAGAGTCTTCTCAAGAGTGCTGCCTTGAGCCTGCTAGTGTTTCACTTTACCCTTCAAAGCAAGCTTTCTGGTGTCAGTCATCTTTGACAGAGGTAAAAGCAAACTCAGGATGTATCTCATTTGCCTTCTACCATTCTACATCCCACTTACCTAAGGCATACCCTAAACCTCCACAAGGGTAGAGGTGCTTAAAGTATTGTTTAAGCAAAGTTTGTAACAGAAGCAGTGTTTGCTTTCCTTGAACTGTGAGGTTACTTGAATTCATCTTAAAGTCATGTTGCAGGCATGGTAAGAGGAAACAGTACAGCTTAAATCTCAGGAATTGTTGGAAAGGGCTGAACATCCCACCACAGCACTGGGTGGGTAACCGTGCAAACTGAGCCACCAGCTGTTTGCTCTGTGCCCTCTCGTGTTCATCCAGCTCTAATCCTTCTGTTTCTTCTCAGTGTACAGCAGAGCTGCTCTGTGGAGCAGTCTGGGCATGCTCCCACCTCTGGGCTTGGCTGCTAGTCCCACTGGTGAATTTTGGAGAAGTCTTTCCGTCTCCTTGCAGCAGATAGCTCTGCTCGCAAGTTACTTGCAGTGAGAATTTTCCCCTGGCATACACTCAAAGGAAGATCCAACTGCGTGTGTTTCTGGTAGTGTGTGATTTCTGTCAATTGTCTTCAGTGGCTCTCTTGAACCCTGATTTAATCTTTCAAGCATATTTCAAGTACACTGAGAGCAAAAGTCTCAGTGTTTCACCCTCTGAGCTTTGAGCCCCGTGTACAACCAAAGGCAGCATGGGATTCGTGTGCAGCTGACAGACATGCCTATTGTAGCTTGCCACGTGGGTCCCCCTTTGTCTCATACTTTCATCTTGAAAAGACACAGTTTCTGTGGTCTATAGAAACACTTTCCTGTAAATCCTTTAGGCCAATTATAGTGTGTGTCATGTAACATATGAAGTCCAAATGAAAAAAAAAAAAAAAAAAAAGATTTACTCGAACAGCTTCACAAAAGCAGATTGTGGTTTATTTGAAGGCATAGGTTCTCAAAGAAAAGCTGTGAAGAAAAGCTAAAAATTGCAGCCTTGTACCTCATTGTGGCACTTTCTGATTAGGTTCAGAAGCCTGTACTGGGATTCCTGACATCAGAGTAGGCCAGCCGTACTCAGTGGTGCTGAAAAAAGGCAATTGGTTGTAGGCAGACATCTGAAGTAGGTCAGATATAATATAGGTCAGATAATAATACTCCAGTTTCTCCCGATGTGCTACTGAAGGGTTGTAGCTGAGTGATTCAGGTGTGGCTGCCTGCCAGGAGCAGAGAGGTGAAGCTGGGTCAGACGAGCATCACCTTTCTTTCTTGTACGCACACATGAATGGGACACAAAGCTCCTGTCCTCTTTCTTTGTGTGGTTCTCCATTCAGTCTCCTTCTTTCCTGTTTTGTATCTTCCGTGCATTAGTTCTCAAACAGTAGGAGCTCCTGTCTGGCCAGAGCAGCCCTTAGAGCAAAGCAGACTTGTGTGTCACAGCAGTGTCTCAGATATCCTCCTCTGCCATAGCTGTGAGAGAGCAATTATTGTGAAGGCACGAAGCAGGAAGTTTGCAGCCCTTTGGGAAAGATGTTTTTTGTTTCTTTCTTTTTTCCCTTTTGTTATCTTGCCTCAGCTTTCACTGTTGGTCATTTCGTAAGACCACATGGTTTCACATCTCGTGGAGAAGCCATGCAGATTGAAGCAGAACTGCATAATGTGCAGCATCGTGAGCTGTGGCGTAAGAACAAATTGCTCCATTAATTAAAATGTTTCTGTGCTCTCTAACCACAGCTGCTTCAGTGTGGAAGTTCAGTGCTGTGTATTGAAGATCTGAGACGTAGATGAGTGAAATCTTATTTTGGAGAACTTGGATGTTTCTCAAAGGCAACTCTGCTTTTTATAACTATTTAGAACTACTAAATAGTAAAGCAGTCTTTGAAGCTCTTGCTGCTGAGGCCAATAGGAATTAATGGTGGATAGTTCACTGATTCACTAAGTTTCATTCCTGTTTATTAAGTATGTTTTATCAGAATAAACTTTAAGGAGCAATCTTATTCTACCTCTCTATGTATTTAGGAACGTGTCTTTGCAGATAAAACAGGCATAAGACTTAAAACCTGAAGCTCAAGCTGGTGAACTCTGTGAATTTAAACTGTTTTTCTTTTCCCCTAAGCGGACATTGGTAGAGAAGCAGAAGCTGCTGACCCAGCAACATGAAGATGCAAAGGAACTGAAGGAGAACCTGGACCGTCGAGAGCGCATTGTCTTTGACATTTTGGCAAACTACTTGAGTGAGGAGAACTTAGCAGACTATGAGCACTTTGTAAAAATGAAGTCGGCTCTCATCATCGAGCAGCGAGAGCTTGAGGACAAGATCAAGCTGGGGGAAGAGCAACTGAAGTGTCTGACCGATAGCCTCCAACCTGAACGGCTCAAATAAGTTTGGCCAAGGAAGTGAAAAATGGGAAAGAAGGAAGGGATGGGGGTGTTTCCAAGTATACAAACGAATATCTTGGCTTTCCTGAGTGTCCAATAGAGAAAAGAGTGCACAAGAGAAAAATAGCTCTCACAGCAGCAATAATACTCGTTCATTTTTTGGGATGATGTATTTAATTTTTTTAGAACACATTTTTATTGCTGGACTCTACAGCCACTTCTCATTGCTTAAGTTACAGAAAGCTCCACAGAAAAGGATAGACTCTTAACATTCCTGCTCCGTAAGCTGAAAGTCTGTGGCAGTTGTGCATGCAAGCATTTTTTTAGAGTAGGATGTATACTTTCTTTATGTTCAGAAGCTGTACAGATTGCTGGGAAACCTGATAGCAATTTATGAATGCACACAAATTTAGAAGCTCTGAATATAGTGGCTTTTTTTTTTTAAAGACACATTAAATAGGGGAAGTGTGCCTCTTACACCTAATATATTCAGATTGCTGAAATGTAGTGTCACTCTGATCCTGTGGCATCAGACACTTTTTTGTAATATTGTAGATAGGATGGCACTTTCCCCTCACAGAAAATAACTTTTAAATCAGTCTCAGTTTAACACTTCTTAAACCAGCTTGCAAATCACCTAATAGCTACCTTACTGAAGGTGGGGTTTTTTAATTATTTTGCAAGATGCCATTGTACACCATCTTGCTGTAATACAGGTGACTTTCTTTTAAAAATTGTGCTTGATTTAAGGCTGGCAGTACTGTGCTGATTTTGTTCAAAACATTTCTCATCTAAATTATTTAGAAGCTCATATGTTCTTTCTTGTGCTTTTTATGCATGTTTTTATTCCTCCTACCCCCAAACTGCTACATTTTATGAAAATAAATGTAGGCTAAGGACACTGCTTCTGTTTTTCTTCTGATTGCTGAACACTGCGATTTTTATATAGACAGATAAATTATACTGAAGTTGACCTGCATAAATGCCGTTCCCTTTCTACTTTCTCAAACTACCAAATGCAATATAAACAATTTCTGCCATGTAAATACTGTGCATTATTTGGAGCAATTCTGCTTTGTAACTGTGAACATAAGTGTTTGGTTTTTGTTTTTTCACAGTGATAAAGTTTGTTTTTTTTTACACAGCGATAAATGAGAAGATGCTATTCCAGCCTATCAGATTACTGGTTCTATTCTAGTAATACTGCCATTGACTGTAACGTGTGATGTCCAACAGCTCTAAAAAGAGGTGCTAACTCATGTTTTAGCACAGCAATAGGTTATGCTGACTTGCTGAGATACTTACAGAGAAATTCTGCCGTGTCTAAATGTCATGTCCTGAGTTAAGATAAAGTTTTGCGGGCAAAGGAAAGTCTTGGATGACTTTGTGTATGCCATTTTCATTGTAGTAAGGAAACCATTTATCTCTCCTTAAACTAAACAAACGTTGCTCAACAGGAAGCCATTTTTGAGGCCAACGTGAATGCCGGTTTGTAGCTCAACAGGTTGGAAATACGAGTAGCAGGATGTTGAAAGGAGAGAGAAAAGGATTCTTTCCACTCTCGGTGCAGTGGCAGCATTCACCGAAGACTCCTGTTCTTCTCACCTGAATCACCTCTTCCCAGGGGGAGAACTGGAGAGGGAGGCTCTGACCAGTGAGTTCCTTGCAAGCTGGGGAATTGGTGCAAAAATCTTCTGGAACCAATTCCTTTACGGACAGGTGCGAACACTTAAAGGACCGTGACCCTGTTATAGTGCACTACTTCGTATACCTGGACCAAATCTGTAATGAAATCGTTGTCCATCAGCTGAGGTCAAATGGAGCTGCCATGTTACAAGACCTACAGCTGCCCTTAGTTTCTTCCTCTAGTTCTGACAGCTAGTCTTCTGGCATCTCACAACTACTTGCTGCTATGTTCCTAGGACAAGTGATCCCTTTTGTCCTTACTTATCCCTTAACCGTAACAAACCCAAAACTAAACAATTCCCAAATAAATTATGCTTGTCTTTAGCTTGGAGAAGAGTGTGCATTGTTTTATCTGTGGCATTTTAAAGATTTTGCATATTGTGGTTACTCTGAAATGTGTATGTGAAATGTGAATAATAATATAATTACAATGTGTTTGTATACAGTACTTTGATTTAGATCTTTCTGATAAAAGGTAGCAATATTGTGAATCCTATATATATTACCCCTTTCACAGCACAGTTGTGTAGGCACCATTTTCTCCTTTCCTTTTTTAGAACTGTTGAAAATCTCTCACCCTGGGAACCTGAAGATGTTTGCCTCCCAATGTTATATGTAAATCTGTAAATAGCTATACTGTTGCTCTTTGAAAAAATCTGGTGCTAATGTTTTGCCTTTGGCATCCTGGGGATGGCTGTTTCTTCACCTTATGTTCTCAGTTTTAGATCTCTTTGTATAGTGAAAGATTTCCACTATGTTCCTCCAGTTGTTTGGATCTTGCAGCCCTGAGTGAAAATGTACAGTTTTCCTGCGTAACTCTTAACACTTACCTACTGAAAAATGGTATTGCTTGACTTGGAGAAAATAAACTGTATATTTCGATGTACAGAGTTATCTTTGTGTGCAGTTTTAGCTATCAAAACCTGCTGTTCTACTGTGCAGCGTTAACCATCTCGTGGTATCTACAGTGCCTGTAGCTGGTTGTCCAATGCTCTGGAGTAGTGTCCTTTCTTTTCGCAGATTGTTTGGCATGTAGATTAACTGATCATTCTCAGCTTCCCAGTGCAAGTACCAGAAATGTTACTGCATGTTAATGGCTATTCGGTGTAATTAAAGGGGGGAGGCTTAAAGGAAGATGTGTTACGAAGTGGATAATGTAAATCTGTCCCATGACTTATGGAGTATATACCAGGGAAGGCATTGGATTTTTCTGCTTAGGTGACCACACTGTTTTGGCTTCATCTTCATCCTCTGTTTAGAAGGATACTTTGTATGGAAATATCTGAAGTCAGTGGCTCTCAAGTTTTTTTGCAAGATGACTGTGAGCTCTCCATCTCTAACAGGCTTCCACAGAAACTGTTTAATTTCATCTTAATGGGAAACAAAAGTGCATGCAAACTTGGAGTAAAAGTGACCACAGGTAACTCATAATGGCTTCATAAATTGTCATCTAAATTAACTGTCCATGAAGATCTTCATTGTAGGAACCATGTGGGAAAAGGAAGTAAAGGAAGACCTGGGTATTTGGAGGATTTTCATAAATTTCTGGTGATGCTTTACACCCCTTTCTCCTTTATCTCTGCAAGTACATGCACCCACCTCTTTGTGCAAGGTTTGCAGGTCACCTGGTCTAATCCAGGAGGGCAGCTACAGGAGAGTAAGTCTAGTTCTGTGTACTGTTTAAATTAAAAAAAAAAAAAAAAAAAAAAAAGATTTTCTTTAAACTGAAATTACACTTTTCTGTTTTGGGGTACTTGAGACCCTCAGATTTTAAAGGTGTAGCCTTTTTTTTTCACGCTTTTTTCTTTTTCTTTTTTTTTTTTTTCATGAAGCTCTGTTGATCAGTTCTGGAATATTTAATTGTCTCCCTTTCTACAGATGAACTAATCTGTTAGCAGTCCAATAGCTAGCAATATCTTATGGTGGGTATGCAGTAAAACATTAAATATTTAATGGTGTCCAGTCATTTACTGCAGAAGTTCATCAGCTTGTCCTAGTTAAGGGCTTCTTGGTTGTGGGATTTTAAATTGTTTTTCTGCTTGCTTGGACAGATCCTACCTGCACAGTAGATGTTATTAAAGAAATAATAATAATTACACCTTAAAACTATTAGACTGCATGTTGTCAATTGTTTCAGCAGTGGTAAATTGGTCATCACATTCACTTACCACAGTTCCAGTCTGTAACTTAACTAATTAAATTACAATGAACCTCAAATTACAAATTGGGTTACCCATGTGGCTCAGAAACTTACCTCTGAAATCCTGTGTTCAATTCTCCCTTCCTACTGTTTTGGTAATGTTTCTATGAATAAAGCTGTTCTATTTGAAGTAGATGAACTTAATTTAATACATCTCAGGAGATAATTTCAATGGAAATAAATTCAATGTAGTTCAGATAGCATACGGTAGTTTCTCTTCCAGACTACCAGAGCATACCTACAAGCAGAGCAGGCACAATCTTTTCAAGATGGGATATGTTTAGGCCCTTGTTTTTGGTTATAAACCTGTGGGCACATGCCTTATACTGCTGTTGTGTATCTTAGGTGAAGAGTGATATTTTAGTCAATGCAGTTGAGCCTTTCCGGAGAGCATTGCTAGTAAAACACATTTTGTTTTCTCCTATGTTAAAAATTCTCATAGCAGTTTCATTTTTAGGTGTTTCGATATCCCTGTCTTGGAGGCAGTGTCCTAAATTGGGCAGGAGAGATGGCTTTGTGACTAGGCTGTGCCTTCCACTCCTGCCAAATGTATCAGTTTTGGAGGCAACGATTGCTATAATTCCAATTCTAATTTACTCTGATTTTTTTTTTTTTTCTGGATGCAACCAACTCGTGCGGTTAAAAACTTACCCACTATCAATACCAATCATCTGCTGCTGCTCCTGAAAACATTGCCATGTGTTGGCTGCTGCCACGGCTGAGATACTGAGAGTATCTGGACTGCTGATGTGGTGCTTTCTGGCACTTTGCTTCTGGGATGGAACAGGACGAAGAATTCTGTGTACCTCCTGCTCGCTCGGAGTGAGTTCATAACCTACGACACCACAGTACTGTTAGAGAACGACCGAATTCACGCCACTAATCCACCTCTATTGAAATAACTACATTTATTTATGGTAATAGAAATTTCCAGGAAAATGGTATTTAAGTGAGACCTCTATGCTGTCAGTCAGAGGTAAGAATGCTCAAGTATTCTAGATCTATGCTTGCTTATTTCCATGGGGTTAGTGAAAGAAAGGCTTTTGTTAAGCATAAATTAAGTTGCAACTGGGTCAATTAGACCTTAACTTGTTCTAAGCAACCTCTATAAGAGGAGCCAGTATGAGCTCTGAAAAAGCTGTGATCTGCTAAGCCACTGTCCATCATATTGGAGGAGCCATGGCAGTCTGGTGAAGTTCCCGCTGACTGGAAGAGGGGAAACAGCCCCCATTTTTTAAAGGCGGAAAAATGAAGACCCAGGGAACTACAGGCCAGTCAGTCTCACCTCTGTGTCCAGCAAGATCATGGAGCAGATCCTGCTGGAAAATATGCTAAGACATGGAAAATAAGGAGGTGCTTGGTGAAGAGCTAACATGGCTTCACTAAGGACATACCGTGCCTGACAAATCTGGTTGTCTTTTATGATGGGGTCATAATATTGCTGGATAAAAGAAGAGCAGTTTATGCCATCTACCTGGAGTTGTGCAAACACAGATACAGGCTGGGCAGAGTACAGATTGAGAGCAGCTCTGTGGAGGAGGACCTGGGGGTGTTTGTTGGTGAGAAGCTCAGCATAAGCCAGCAATGTGCGCTTGCAGACCACAAAGGCAGCACTATCCTGGGCTACATCAAAAGCAGTGGGACCAGCAGGGTGAGGGAGGTGATTCTCCCCCTCTGCTCTGCTCTTGTGAGACCCCACCTGGAGCCCTGCCTTCAGCTCTGGGGCCCCCAGCACAAGAAGGATGTGGATATATTAGAATGAGTCCAGAGGAGGGCCACAAGGATGATCAGAGGGCTGGAGCACCTCTCCTATGAGGACAGACTGAGGGAGTTGGGGTTGGTCAGCCTGGAGAAGAGAAGGCTGCAGGAGACCTTACAGTGCCTAAAGGGCCCTACAGGGAAGCTGGGGATGGACTATGTGTCAGATGGTGTAGACACAGGACAAGGGGGAATGGCTTTAAGCTAAAAGAGGGTAGGTTTAGATTAGATGTTAGGAAGAAATTCTTCACTCAGAGGGTGGTGAGGCACTGGCACAGGTTGCCCAGAGAAGCTGTGGATGCCCCATCCCTCGTTCAAGGCCAGGCTGGGTGGGGCTTTGGTCTAGTGGGAGGTGTCTCTGCCCATGGCAGGGGGTTTGGAACTGGATGGGCTCTAAGGCCCCTTCCACAGAATCACAGAATTTCTAGGTTGGAAGAGACCTCAAGATCATCGAGTCCAACCTCTGACCTAACACTAACAGTCCCCACTAAACCATATCCCTAAGCTCTACATCTAAACGTCTTTTGAAGACTTCCAGGGATGGTGACTCCACCACTTCCCTGGGCAGTCTGTTCCAATGCCTAACAACTCTTTCGGTAAAGTTCTTCCTAAGATACAACCTAAAACTCCCCTGGCTCAACTTAAGCCCATTCCCCCTCGTCCTGTCACCAGGCACGTGGGAGAACAGACCAACCCCCACCTCGCTACAGCCTCCCTTGAGGTACCCATAGAGAGCGATAAAGTCACTCCTGAGCCTCCTCTTCTCCAGGCTGAACAAGCCCAGCTCCCTCAGCCACTCCTCGTAGGACTTGTTCTCCAGGCCCCTCACCAGCTTCATCGCCCTTCTCTGCACCCGCTCAAGCACCTCGATGTCCTTCTTGTAGCGAGGGGCCCAAAACTGAACACAGTACTCGAGGTGCGGCCTCACCAGAGCCGAGTACAGGGGGACGATCACCTCCCTAGCCCTGCTGGTCACACTGCTTCTGATACAAGCCAGGATGCCATTGGCCTTCCAACCCAAGCCATTCTATAAGATGCATTACCAAGAGCTTAGTTTGCTACTGTTCCTTGTGGTAGCATCATTTGCTAGCATCCTGATGGAAGGTATGTTCTGTAAAGTGATGTGCAGTTACAAGACTTTTAGCAAAGTGTGTTTTTTGGTAGAGATATAAAGTCCAAAGGGTTGATCAGAATTAGTGCGGTCCTTCTGACAAAGACCATTTCAAGCATTTTGTTTCAACATCTGTATCACTATTCAGCTGTCTTCTCTTCATAAAGTTTTATTACTGATAAATTAGGCTTGTGTCTTTTCTAACAGCCTCAGAAAAATATAAATGCGATGAGGAACTGTACGCTAAATAATAAGCATGGAAGATAAGATTATTTATCTCAGTATCTAAATATAAGAGCATGATTCTTGTGACTGTCATTCATAGCCACTCCCAAGGATTACAGTTTCAGCAGCTTTCACACTCAGGTATAGTTCCTCCAGAGATAAAAAGCAAAATCGAACTGTGGTGATGGAGGTGGCCAACATTGACCTGAAAGGGATGGAGTGGATCAAATTATTTTTACTAATCATGGAGTGAGACAGATCTCAAGGAAATGAAAAGCAAGAAAACCTGGAAAGATCAGTACCCCAAAGGAAGAGGAACTAAACAAGCAGTCAAGTCTGTCAGAGCTGTGAATTTCCTGCTTTCTTCTTCCTCCATACGTGATACAGAAAAACCACACCGTTCCTGGCTGGAAGGACAGGCAGTTTTCAATACTGTTGTGGAAAAAAAAATCCTTAAAGCCTCTCTGAAACTTAAATTTATGGGGAACAACTCAAAATTCTGGAGTGTCTTAGGTCTCCCTGCGTTAGTAGACCATCATACTGCTAAGCGCATCCAGGAACACCCCTTTCTTGACTCAGGGGGCACTGGCACAGCTCTGGCACTAATGGACAATCACTGCTGAAGAAGACATCATCCTTTCAATTCATCCTAAAGTCTCTAAGCAGCCCAGTTTGTTAGGTGTGCTGAGGTGCTTAAACCACCCACACTGTATGATATGTGGTTTCCATCTTGTATATCACTGCTGACAGATCACTCACCAAGTGAGCAAACAGGCTTGTACTCTGTGATTCTGCTTGCACGACTGCCACCTCTCAAGAGTTTGCTTTACCACCAGGCTTTTTGTTGAGGGCAGGCAGAGCAATGTCCAATTCCTGCTTAAGCTGCACTGCCAGAAAGCGTGACTTACAAAACCAGAGGCAAAACAGGCAAATAAAATCCCGTATTTTATGTATTTAATTATTTTTTCTAGTCTGAGGTGCCTGTATGCAGGTACTGATACAGAAGTCCATCTCTAGGGACTCCTAGATCCAGCTTACCCCTTAGGTGCATAGATGATGGCCTGAAGCAGGAGGCTAATTGGCCTTGATTCCCTCTACAGACAAGTTCAGACAAGGTTACCTGAAGAGGTTGGTTCGAGACAGATGGCTCCGCCATTGCTGCCTCCATCTCTTTCTCTAGCAAGACAAAGTACCTAATTTACACATTAAAATAAAAAAAAACTTGGATTAATCCATGCCTTAGGTGTCAAGCTCACCATTAAATTCCCCTCTCAGAGCTAAAAGCCCAGGTGCACAATGTTAATTGTAGGTCCATTTGCCAAATGGCTACACACACTGAACCCTATTGATGTGAATACAGATGGTGTGTCTCTGGGGTTTGAGATCTAGGAACTCTTGTATTTATTTTCCAAATGCTGCATTCATATTTGTATATACTTCTATTTCAAGCACAAAATGAAGCGGCCTTTTCTCCTGTATTTACTGCAGTGGGGGAAAAAAGAAAAAAAAAAGAGAGAAGAAAAAAAAAAAACAAAACAGGTGAGTATACTCTATCAAGACAATCATTTGACAGAGATGGAAATATTTAGACCAGCGTTTTTATGCAATGGGCAGTTCCACCACACAAGTAAGATTGGGGTGATTACAGAAGTGATGATTACAGTAGTAATGCCACATACATGGCAAACAATGAAGAGGAAGTTGTATAGAGCAAGATTGGTAGTCTGGGTGTGCTCAAACAAATTAGTATTGCATATGGTGACATGCAAAACAATTAGTCAAATAGCAAATGATGGGCATCAGATGGATGGGGTGATGGAATATAGACCAGAAAGAAATGACTGAAAAACTCTACGGGTTCAATGTGAATGAACAACTAATATGAACTCTGTGCCCTGGTAAAAGGGCTAAAACAATGCCTTGGAAAAGAAGAATGTGGGGAAAGAAATATCTTGCTATACAATATTAATGAAAGCTTTCTAAAATTTGCCTAATTCTACTATTCATATCCAAAACATGGAAAACATGAGAGAAGACTCATCTAGATTGCTAGAAAATAAAAGGACTGTCATAACAAAGAAACCAAAGAGTGTTTACTGATCAAAACTGAGGTTTAAAGATTTCTCTGTACGTGTCATGCAGTATCACATACAGAAGGAAACTCATTTAGCAGAGAAAGCCATACCAGAGCCAGTGAGCTCAAGTCAGAAGTGAAAATAAAGATGAGGTGTAAATGTTCAAGGTTGTCAGGAATACTGTACCGGTGTCACAAACTGCAGGGAAATACGCAGTGTCAAGGTCAGATTTTAAGTTTCTGGAAGTCAGAAAACTCACAATAAAAATTTTATGATCATCATAAATCCACCTTTCATGTTTGAAGTTCTTATATTACATGCTCACATGCCGATGTGTGACTGCTTTGGTAAATATTTATACTGCTAACAGTTTTATAACTGGGGTCCTAAAAGCGCAGAGGCAATTAATACATTTGGCTTTTGTAGAGTAACAGGTAAGGAAAATGGGAATCTGTGAGCCCTCGGCTTTCAGGTGAGGCTTGAGTGCTCCAGGCAGCACGTCCCAGTCAGATCACCTTGTTTCTTCCACTACAGACCCTCTTTACACATGCAACTACAGCGTTTGCCATAAATTCCTCTCTGTATACCAGTGAATTCAGTTACTTGCTTTTGTTTTTTTCCTCGTGTTTTCTGGGATAAAGTGCTGTGTATCAGTGAGTCTTCTACCAGTGCTCCCATACTGGCAAATGTAGCTGTCCGCAAAAGCATTCCCCATGGCCAATGTAAAGCTGATCTCACTTCATCAGCCCCTTCCTGGTGGCTGTGCCCCTTTCAAAACAACCCCTGTGCATGCTGGAGTGCACCTTGGTGGAGGGCTGATGGCGTTCATCTCCGTTCCCTTGCAGTTTGCACACTGGCTACACAGTGCTCTGAGGGAAAGCAGTGTATTTTGACACATCTTTCTCCCAGACTCCAGGTAAATGACAGACGAGCACAAGGGTAAGTAGAGCTGTCTTACCTTTGGCACAGAGCTGCTGATAAACCACATTTGATAGCAGCTGCCCTTCATGTAGTTAAGGAGTTTCCTCAGTTTCGGGCTCTTTACAGGACTGCGTTGTTCTGCTCCCCGCCCACACTCTACTTTTGAGGACATGGCAGTTCGTGAGAAATCTCTCTTTTTCTTTTTGTTTTCTGCATAGTCCTCTCTTATTTGTGTTCTGTTTCACCAGAACTTTTGTATCTATTTCCTACTGTGTCATTCCTAATGGGGTATTGATCAGTTGAAAGATCACAGTCATTCAGCATCATTGCTCAGCTGTCATGGCAAACAGGAGGGGGTAAAGGCAGAAAGGCCCTTTTAGAGTATCAATAAAGACCACGAGAACCTTCTCATAGCCAGGGCCATAGCCACAACCAGCTAATGAAACATGTAAATCACCGTTGTTCTCCGAGAGCAGTACTTTAATAGTGCCCTTTTATTTAAGCAGGAAGTTGCTTTGTAAAGCTTTAAAGCCCCATGATACGTTACCAGCTAAAGGTTCCTATTGCTATCTTACATTTGTTCCCTTTGATGGAAACTTATTGGAATTTGATTTTCTTGTGACTTCTAATGGCTGATAAGAACACGCTGCAAAGGCAGCTCCAGCAAAGCGAAAAAAGGCTGGCGCCTTAACACTGCAATGCTTTCACGGTGCAGAAACACTGCCAGGGCAGAGCGAAAACAGAGTGTGACATGTCGATAACATCCTCGCATCAGGTGGTGTTCTCTACTAGCTCTGAAATGTCAACAAGTCTCAAGAAAATGTCTTTGTTAGCTTTGAATGACCTACTTTTGGTATCTGGGAATAACCAGAAAGCTGCCCAAACCACAAGAGTGCATCTAATTTTAGAATCCCTTCATTTTGTGCATGCAAGCTTTTGTGCTATGCATCTCCAGAAAAAAAAAAAAAAAAAAACAAACAATTTCTTGTTGAGACAAAGAAAATTATTATTTTTTTCAATCAGCACCTTGTTGATTTGTGATCACAGTGAAATCATCCCTCTTTAAATTATTCAGTCCCTAATTGACATATGAATTTTGCTTCAAAAACTAATACTGAGCCCATTCTAAAGGATATATTTTTTTTCTGGTCATTGCGGATAATGCCTGAATTAACCATGCTCAACATAATCTGGGAAGCTGTATTTTGGTTGTTTCTGTTTTCTCCCTGTTTTTAATTAACCTGTATTGAAAGGGTAGACTTCTTAATGGGAAGTTCCTGCAAGTCTCATCTATAAAGGCAATCCAGGAGAAGTCAGGGACAAAAGAGTTCCTCGTATCAGCAGAGAGAGTCTGAGGATCCTACTGGCAGCATCCATGGTAGATGAAAGGTCTCTGTCACATCTTGTATAGCAGTAAACAAGTATTCAACCATTGATGTGGATATTAGTGCAGTGCAAGATTGTTTGAAAGGAAGCAAGACAGGACATGGTTGAAGTACAGGCTTCCTGGCTTCCACTACCTAAAATGAGAATTGAATACACTATCTCTTGCTTGAGGGACAACATATATAGAAGGTCCCTCATATGAAGTCAGAGTCGTCTGGAGTGTGAGAGTTAAACATCTCTAAATCTCACCCTTATTGGACAGAAAAATGTAAGCAGAATGAACACAGAGGATGGTAAACACTGAGCTTTTGGGACACTTATTGGGAACTTCACAAACTGGAAGAGAAAAAAAGACTCCAAATGCAATGACATGATGTCAGTACCACAATAAGAGTATTAACCTCCCTAGAAGTAAAAGTCAAGCCCAACGCGTGCATGTGTCCTTTGCCATGCTGTGCCCCAGGGTGGTGTTTAGAAACCCATGGAGGA
Organism: Aythya ferina; assembly: GCF_964211825.1. Classification (NCBI taxonomy): domain Eukaryota; kingdom Metazoa; phylum Chordata; class Aves; order Anseriformes; family Anatidae; genus Aythya; species Aythya ferina. The sequence goes on from NC_140296.1 coordinate 76,693,905, forward strand.
TCTTGCTGTGGCCCATCCATCTCACCACCACTGGCCACCTCCACCTGGCCCAGAGCACCAGTGAGCCTGCCCTCTTGGAGGGCTCCCAACTGCTTGCCTGACTGCTTTCTTCCCCTTCTTAAGGCATTGAAATATGAGGGGTTTTTAACCCTTTCAGACGCTCATCTCAATTTTGGGTGTTTATTACTGCAGCAGCTCTGAAGTGTCCAGCAGCTGTGTAGGTGTCCAGTGGGTTGTTTATGGTGTGAGCCTCAACAGCGGGCACTGATTGCCATGAGGTGATCGTACACTCTGTGAAAGTGCATCCTCACCTTTTAAGTATCCTGCTTTTCAATGTTATTGAACATACTGTTGACAATATATTAATGATCTGGATTTGAAGAGTCACATACAAAGCTGCTGCTGGACTAAGAAAAAACTCACTTTGTGATGTGAGTTATGTCATTTGATAATGTTTGTCTTGTCTGAATTCCCCAGGTCTCAAGGGGCAATTTAGTTTGGCTATAAAGGAATATACTTAGAAAAGGTGTTTGTGCAAACATTCTTCTCAGACTTGAGTTGTGGTTTAAGGAGCTCATGCTTGGGTTACAGTGTTGGATTTGGAGACATGCTTGTCTGATGATCTGCAGAAGACAAGCGGTGACAAAGAATGAAGATGCAACAACCCTAATCCCCAATTCACCCATCAGCTGCTGGCAAGCTGCATGCAGGAAGGCTGCTGGGTTTCCTGACAGAAGTAATGTTTATCTTGAAACAAAAAATGAGAAAATGCTTGTACCTGAATCTCCAAGCTGTTTATGGGTCTCTGAGACCCACAAGACTGCTGCTTATTTGGTACCATTTGTTCAGCAATGTACCTTGCAAGGCATCTTGATTTCAGACTTTTTTTCTTAAATGTGGCAAATGAAAGGAAAAATAACTTAAAACAAATATTTCCTGTTCTGTGGTATTTAGCAATGAAACTGTAAACCACAGAAAGGACTGGGCCTGCTCTAGAGGACTTTGAAGTCAGCAGAAATATTCCCACTGATTTCAATGCGCCTTGGCCAACAGGAGGAAGAAAGCAAATGCTTTCTGCCTGAAAAAGTATTAACCATTGGCATTCAAAGAACAATGAAGTCTCATGTAAAATGTGTTCCCTTAAATAAGGTAGTCAGAAACTTTATTTAATTTCCATCTGCTTCCTAATAATTTGCCGCTAATGCACTAAAAAGGAATAACATGTCTACAGAAGTCATAATCAAGTACTGAGAAAAGACATTTTATACTCTCATTTGCTGCTTACATTCTATTTGGTGTGTACTGCATTTCTCACTGATGTAATGGTTTATGCTGCTGATTATTTTACCACTGGCTAAGTGCTGTAGGTTTCCAGCTAACTTACACTTCATTGCACTGGTGGCAGTTGCCAATTACAATTTTTAGGTACAGGTTAATCTTTAAACACCACAATAGGCTTTTGGAACTGAGAAGAACCATGTGAGAGATGCAGAATTTTGGGGGCAAAGAAAAGTTGTTCTGGGAGTAACGGAGGGGTTGTCACTCCCATAGCCTGGCCAGGCAAACAGGCTGTGTGCAACATCTTCACATGTAAAATCAGCAACAGGTTTCCCTGCAGATTTTGTCTCAAACCGTTATTAAATACAAAGAGAAGAATCTGTCTCCCAGCTGCCTACTGCCCAAGGATGCTGTCCTGAATCAATGGACCCATCATAATGTCAAAAAGCTGTACTCAAGTCTAACACATGCCAACAAGCCCATCGGGGTCTAGATGTGTCCGAGCTTGTTGACATGCAACAGCAAAGCCAGTAGCAGAGCATGCCTGTGCAACAAAACACCACCATCAAGCTGTCATGCACAGAGGAGATGTGCAGATCCAGGAGCTGCACAGGAGAGGACTGTGTTGCCATAGCCTCTGGAGATACCTGCACATGGAACCAGTGAATCTCCATCAGCTGGAAGATACAGCAGGAGAGGAGAGGAACTGCATTAAAGGTGATGAGAATTCAAGTAACAGCTTAATGACACTTCGCATCCCTCCTCGGTGGTGGTAACAACCAGTCATGGTGCTAATTACAGACGAGAATAATTTTTCAATGAGGATTTCCTTTTACAGGATATTTCTCCTGTGAAATAAACTTCCTTGTCTTTCATCACTAGTCCAGAAAATGTCCTCCCGCTGTAGGAGCGAGCGCATCTTTTAGAGAATAGCATAATTTATTCTTTGGTTCAAAGAGGAGAAACTAGAAGGCAGTTAAGAACTCTCCTACCATTTATAAGAAGCATTATTTAGATTCATGGGAAAACCACAGAGGAAAGCAAATATAAATATGTATAATAATAATAATAATATTAATAATAGCAATTTTAAAGAGCATCTAAGGCACCAAGTGTGGTACAATTTACATTGAAGTATGGGTACAGTCGACCACAACCCAGCAAGAGAACCATTCAGCTTGAGTTTACTCTTGGAAACCCTCCTCCTTCTCCCCTATACTTCTCCCCACTGCAGAGCTGCACTAATTTTGTTTTTATAATACTGGATAAAAACTCTAACAAAGAAGAAAGTGTTGTGAAATCACTGTATTCTCTTTCAAATGAAAATTCTGTGTCCTTCAGGCTGTCAGGCTGGGACATCTTGGAGGACTCAGGCTGTAATCACAAGAGCAGTATTTCTGAAAGGGCATCTTACATAAAATTGAATTTTGCATGTGAGTTACCTATATACATTGGTAAGTGTTTTAGAGCAATTAGAAAAAATGGCATATGGTAAAGCTTACATATTTTTATAATATGTTAATGATTAACTAACTCCTTAAATCTTTGTTGACTTAGTGGGAGAGTGACAAGGAACTGTGAGGTACCTGTTTGGTAGCGCAACAACTCAGAAAATTTGCACGGGCATTTTTTTCCACCTCCTTTCTGGAACTTGCTTCATCCAGCTGACTGCTTCAAAGCCTTAGGCAACTCTCAGACTCACAGAAGTAAGTCTTCTCTTTCTTTATATGACTTATTTTATGAAGTGCTGATAGAGAACAGACGGAGAGAGATTTAAATATTTATTTGTTTCCTCTAAAGAATGTTTTCCCAATTGGGAATTGAAGAATTAAGTTTTTGAGCATTAAATCATAGGGATATTGCTAAGAAGAGACCTTCTTAATTACTCCACTGTTTTTGTTGCCATTGTTTTTTTAACTTCCTTTTTCCTGCAAGACTTAGATTGAACTAAGGCTTTGGTTAGTAAGCCATGTCCTGTATAGACCAATAAAGCTGCATCTAGACTATAAAGCTTTAGGAAAGAAGGATTTGAATGTTAATTTCAAAATGCACGTGGTGCCTGGCAGTGTCTAAAGCTAAAATATTTGCTTAAACATGAGAAAAACTGAAATAAATGAATTCCTGCTTACACAAGCTGGGAAAAACAACTTTGTGCATATTTTATAGAGGAAGAGTTTATCGTGCACTTTCTTTTCAAGGTGGTTACAATGTGCATCAGAATTCCTAAAGCAGAACAGTCTTTTGACAGGCAGATGTGCTGCAGCCAGGAAGCAAGGATAGGCAAACATTGTCTATCCTTTTAAATAAATATATTTATTATATTTACATGCTTGTTCCTTGGAAGCATTAGCACAGCTAAAATAAAGCCCACTAAAATAAAAACTGTAGCAACAGAAAAGCAAAGGATGATTCTTCCTGCCTGCTTTGGAAAACTCTCCTTTCAACCACCCAACCCATGCCTACAAAGAAAGCCTCACACTCAAGCTGCCGTGTGAAGGCTGTGTGCTCGCCCACTCCCCGTTTGTGGGGATGTCCTCAGGCACCGTAGGTGCTGGGAGCGCTCACTCCTCCTGACCGTGTGCCTGTGCAGCACCTGGGCTGACGCTCTGGGTGCTCCCAGTTTGCCCCATTTCTCCCACAGGCATCATCTGTTCCTGTTCTTTTGGGATGACTCCTCTTGGGCAACTTCTTCTCATGCCCTGGGCTCATGATCAGTGCCCTGATCCTCCTGGTCTGTCAGAGACCTGGATGTGGTCCCTCAACTGTGCCACTTAGGCTTTAAATGGAGCTCCTTTCAAGCCTCAAGGCAAAGGCAAAGCAGTCTGTAAAAACTATGACAATACAGGGTCAGCTGGGTCCCGTTTCAAGCTTACTGCCATCATGCTCCATACGCCCCTGCAACATTTCCTCATTTAACTTTGAGCTTAAGGTGGGATCAACCACAGACAAGTAAATTAGCGAGGCGTATGTAGGAATTATTGGTTTCACTTCATCCTGCCATCAAAGCAAATCAAAGGAAATTGTTCCCTGAAATGGGCAAAGAACTTTTACACAGCTAGATTTCAACGCGGAGCAGAAGAGAAGAGTTTCTGCACTTTGTTTTTTTTTAAAGCATGAAGCGAAAGGGGAGGCAGCAGGGTTCATAACACTGGATATGGACATTTGGGAAGAAGTGGGGTGCATAAGGTGTTTTGAATCTGGAAATACTCTACAAATGCTTTTAAGACTTTATGCCCTCCTAATTTGTCTTTTCTATTTGAAAATGGGTGTATTAGGGGTACACCAGGTGAACCTAACCACTAGACATCAGGGTTCAAGACCTCTCATCAAGGAGACTGCTGCTGGAGGTCCCAGTGCACTGCCAGGCTGGCACCAGTCTCCACAAGATCCCTGCTACATGGCAAACTTCCTCAAAGCTGCAAAAAAAAAGCTAGTGCCATCTGGCCCTCACCCCATCATGTGAAATGATGCATTTAAAGACAAGTGTTGGGGGTGATCTCGCGGCTGGGGGCACTCTCTTGTGCCCCCCTATACACTGAGCCCCTGGAACAGGCCCTTGGCCTATGAGGGGATCTGAGACCCAGTAACCCCAAAAGGCCCAATTACATTGAAAGGCCCAATTACATTAAAAAAGTATGCTAGCTAATGTCTGACATTTTTTTTTTTTCTTTTCCTCATTCACCTTCACGATATTTTAAATCTTTTTTTATAAAGTAGGTCTGAAACACAGTTGATGCTTACAGACTGCTGAATGTAATTAAAATAGATTTTCACAGGGACCAGAATTAACTCCAGAAGTGAAATGCATGTAGGTGTCATTGAGGTTTCACTGCTCTGAGAACACAGTTGCAGCCTTGTGTCACTAGAGATTACTGGAAATACAAGAAGTGTAGACAAAATCTGACGTGCAGCTTCATTTGTTTGCTCCCACTGCTGTGACCATCAGGAGATGTGACCATGGCCACAAAGAGCTGACCTTTACCTCTTAGGCTGCAGCATGCCATTTTGTTCTTTTTAAAGGCAAGCCTGAAGCACAGATGACCCCCAAAAGCTCTGTGAAACCATTGAGAGCAGCTTGTCTCCATTTTTTTTCCTAGAAGCAAGCCCGTAGCAGTAAGAAAATTGCCACAGCTCCCAGGCATTCTCGTCTGTTCCTTGTACCGAAGAGAGGGAAAGCCATGTCTCAGAGTGTCCCTGAAATAAAGGGGCCCAACACAAGTTTCACAACAGCTACTCACTGTGTACTGATTTAAATAAAAAGCAGCAGTAAAGATGAAAGGATCCTTCAAGTCTTTATGTTTGGACTAATTTACTAATGTGTACCTCTTTTTCATTAGCTTCTATCTTCCCTGTGAAAATTTCCATTGAATGCTATCAAGTTTACATTTTGCTTTTACTCAGTAGGGTATTTGGTTAAAAATATATCCATGAATGAAATACCTTGCAAATTAAGAAAATGAAAGATGTATCAAGAGAGAAAATGACAGCAAGGCACTACCAGATGAGGAGCCTGTGGAAGTGGTTCTCTTTTTTCTAGCTCTTGTTTCTAGACTTTTGAAAGAATGGCCCCAGAAGTTGCTGGAGTGCTTGTTGGATTGGGCTGAAGCTACTTTAAATTATAATGTAGATGTATAGGGACACCAAGAGGTGGGACTGAGCCACCTCTTAACACAGTCCTCTTGCTTCTTTGGGTGACAAGGGTCTTCAGTGCCGCCTTTTGCCCACTGGCATACACAGCACGTACACCTACCTGGCTCCTCCCGGCCTCACTGGCTTTGCAGTCAACCTCTACCCCAGGAAATATCTGGCATGCAAACTCTGAATGCTGGCATCCACAGCTCCGAGTGAGCTTCCAAATCAAGACATGCATGTCGGTAAAGCCAACTGATTATTCAGATGACCTCCCGTTGCTGCCCGAATATGAGTTCATTTGCCTTGGGAGATTTTGGGTAGTGCTCACGTTACATCACTGTGTTATTCAGATCATATAGGTAATCTTACTATGCTAACTGAATTAATTCCAAACATTTATATAATTACCGAAGCATGAGATCAGTCAACAGATTACGCCATCGCCACCCCTGTCAGCCTCTCGCCCCGGCTGTCCTGGAGCAACCGCGGCTGGAGGCGGCCTCTGCTGGCGGCTCCGGGGTGTGCTCGGGACCTGCGAGCAAAAATCCGTCTTGGCCAGAGCTCCGCAGTTTTGGAAGGGCTCGCAGTACGCTCACCTCGAAAGTCCGCAAAAAAAGAGCTCGTTTCGCTTCCAAGAGCCCGTGGAGGGCTTCCAAAGAGGATTGAGCAAAGGCAGGGTGAGCCCGAGGGGCTGTGCCGCGGTGGGTCACGCACACGGCCACGCGCCAGGACCTCGAGGCTAAACACTGGACAGTTTGGCAAAACTAAAATATTGAATCGGCAATGAAGGATAAGCTTAGAAGTGCCTCCTCTAAGACACTGTGCAGGCTCCTGATTTATGTAAGAAACTTGATGCTAAATATGCTCTTATCTGAATCCTATCCTTAAAATCAGTGCTTCTGGCAAGTGCTGCATGCCCATTCTGAGCTGAAGATTGCAGTAAAACCTATAGTGCTTTTATTAATATTCACTATAATAGAGACAGGAAACAGAAAATAGATCACTGTGCTTGATTTTGATGTGTTTTGTATGTCAGGCAACTTCCTTGCCAACTTGACATTTCATTCATTATCTTCTTGCTAGTCCTAATACAAGCAATGATGACTATAGGCCTCTGTCTGGTTTTTCAAAACAGGCCAGTACAAAAACTGTAATTCAACTTCATGACTGATCTCTAAAGTACTTCTTTACTTCTTTTCCACACAGATTTTTCTCTAAATCAGTACCACCAGGTTAGATCTAATAAGCTCCAGTAGGGAGGGTACGGAAAGTAAGCCAACACAAGCAACTTCTTGTGTTTCTAGACATTTGGTACTTCATCTAAACATGGGACCTCCAACTTTGTTATCTGGTTAATTTCTGTTGTTTACAAAATTTTTGTGTAAGCATTGAATTCTTTCATTCTAAGTGTTTGCTTGTTCTGTATATTTGGTGAATATCACAGTGAAAACAAAACAAAACAAAACAAAACTTTTCCCATTTTTGATTTTTAAATTTTAATTCTGGAAACCATTCCAAATAATGTACCATGTGACAGAGGGATCAGAAGTTATGGACACAATCATCTTGTTTAATTCTGTGAGAAGACAAGTGGACAAATTCAACCCATAAATATACATACTGACATCATACTCTTAACAGCTGTCAGTGATACCGAGCAGCATGATTGCATGTCTTTTATGACCTTGATATCAATCAATTGATTAAATGGGTGTTTATAATGAATAGGAAAAGTCTTACAGAAATATGAGCTCTGCCCAGAATGGTATTTTAAGATGGTTCAGATCTGGCCTCCGCGTGTTCAACTGATTTAAACAGAAGCAGAAGGAAGTCAATGCAGAAATATTTTGATTGCTTTCTTCTTTTGACTAAGAAGAATCAACTGACAGGTACAGAAAATTCACTATTTTAATGTGGAAATGTGACAGGAAAAAAAAAAAAATTCCTAATTTCATGTGAGGGCTACCATACTGTGGCTGTTAACAACTGTCAAATTTATATATATGTGTGTATATATACATACACACACATATATATAAAATCACTCTGCAAATACAGCAGCTTGAGAAAGCATTTATAAATAGGTTTCATTTTAAGTAGATACAAACATAGGAGGATATTCTGGAGCAATTTCCTCCACACCAGAAAAGATTAAGTATACATTTGCAATAATGGAGATTAATATGTCCCACAGGAAACCAGTCCTATTGAAAATACATACATGAACTGGGAGACCAAAATGACAAAACTGAAGATTTTGCTGTGTCTGGCTGGTGTCAGAAACCACTCTGTTCCATCCTCTTATCACTGGCATCAGATTCAGGACTGAAGTAAGTAAATAGTGTGTACTGGTGTGAGAAGATGGAAAGTTTGCTTAAGCCCATGTTGTTATAAAGATATTGTCTATTTAGGATTTCCACATATGGATTTTTGCAGCTAGATTGTATCACTACTGGTATTTGTTAGTTTAAGATAAGATAAGTAAATAGAAAAGTTGTTGTTTTAATAACAAAACTCAGTTGCAGATCTATCTTCTTGTTACTGGAGTGAACTTGGTACAGTATTTCTTCCATCTTGAATGCACTGGAGGCAGGAAAAAAGGTATTTTAGATAACTCATGGAATACAAAGTTCCCTACTGCCTTTCAGGTCTACATAATAAATTCAAAGTCACATTTTCTCTGCTGACAAGTCATTGCTATAGCTATTCAGAAGGCTTTATTAAAGATGTGGGAAATTAAGAGGGCTTTTTCATTAAAAAAAGACAACCTTAACTTGCACTCAGGCTGTAGAGTCAGCAAACAAACCTAGAGCCTTTTGTTAGGTGAAATGACTAGAGTCTTTTCCACCACAGCCTTAGGATGATTTGGGCTGGAGAAGCCAGATATGTTATGAACAAGCGTGACTTGTGAAGGAAAAATGCTGCAGGAACCTCTGTTAATGTCTGAGGGTGGGAAACTGAGGGCTGCACACCCAGGCTCCAGCCTCTGCACAGAGCATTGCATTTCTGATTCACTCCAGTGTTTCTGATAAAGCACTCATGGCTGAATAAGCTAAAATGGTCAAAGTTCAGTTGTTGTTATTAGACTCGTGGCCCGGGTTTGCTCATGCCTCTGAGCTACGACATTTTCTAATGTTGGTCCCACTGGCCCTAGAAAATGGCAGCAGAAAAGCAGAAAGTGTTTCAAGCAGGGCTGCTGTGCAGGAGCCACAGCTGTCAGGGACGACACACGTGGCTTCTGCAACTGCCTCATGGCATCTCACAGTACAGGATCCCAAAGATTTTGTCAAATTTACCTTCTACTAGCCAGTACCCCGGGGCTATTGGTTGTATGCAGTGCATATAAGGGCCTTTGGAACATAACAGTTAACTTGGGAAAAGATGTGTTTTCCTTTTGTGAGTGTAAAATAGAGGTCATGATGGGAGCTAATCATTATTTTACCTTTCCTTTGCTTGTGATACAATGAAATATATGGAATTAAAGCCTAGATATTATTTATCTATGGGCTTCAACACTTCGCAACAGTTAGAGAAAGGTGACTACCAGCCTCCTTCCGCACATGTACTCCCTCCTGCTTTTCACTAGCAGAGGCACCATTCACACAATCAGTAACTTTATGATGTGTTTCTTTCCAGTACCCATCTCTCTTTGCACGGTCTGAGACAGAGCAGACCTCCAAACGATGAGCTCCCTGACCAGCACCTCACACCTCCAGCTGGCTGCCTTTGCCTTGGGTACAATAGGCTGGATCCTGTGCACCATTTCCATGGGACTTGTGGAGTGGAGAGTGTGGCATGTGGACAACACCACCATAATCTCCTCTGGCATTGCGTGGGTGGGGATTTGGAAAGTCTGCTTCATCAGTTATCTTCATGTCTCATCTGGCTATAAAGAACAGTTCTGTCATAAATTCAGTGGCTATGACTCCATCATCCCCCACGAAATTTATGTTGCCCAGGGTCTTCTGCTGATCGCCATGGTCATGGGTTTGCTGGGACTGACAGCCACAGTATTTGCTCTGAGAAATATTTATATGGGAATCAGCCGCAAAACTCTCATCACCCATTTCTTCCTGCTGGGTGGCTTCTTCTACATATTTGCCGGTCTGTGTGTCCTGGTTCCAGTGAGCTGGAACTTCTATTCTGTAGCACAAAACCAGAGCATCGCTTTTCCGCCCTCTTACTACATGCCCTCCAGTCCCACGGCGCAGGAAGTTGGTGCTGCCATTCCCATTGGGATCATAGCTGTCATCTTGCTGCTGCTGAGTGGGACTTTTTCTCTCTCCTACAGATTTCCTATAACCACAAACACAGACATGAAATCCTGATGGGATAAATCCCCCCGTGCTGTTTCAGAACAAGAGCACAGTCAAAAGATAAGGATGTCAGCACGAGTAATTTTATAGTCAAGAAACAGCAGAATTTAATTGTATCCTACAGTAGCCACCATAATTTGTTATATAAACCAGCTGAACTACCATTTTGATTGTCACATATGACAAGAGGTTCGTTTTTGAGATAACTGCTGTAAAGCAGCAACTGTGATTATTAAGTTTTATCAGTCTCCCTCTTTTGTATATACAAACTTTGTTGATTAACTTATTTGTGTGTGAGTGTGTGTTTCAGGTATTTACTATATTTAAACAGCTGAATCTGAATTAACTGTCCTGTTAGAAACACATGGAATGACACATGTTTTACTGTGAACTTGCTTCCTTGTTGGTACTGAAGTATTTTGTCCATTATTAAATGACATTTTTAGTGAAGTGTATTTTGTGACAAGTTGAGACTTTTAATACAAATGATATGAGTGTATCAAATGGTTGTGTCAAATGAGTCTTTGCTGAACTGTCTTACAAAGCTCTTGCCAGTCTCTCTTCTTGCTCTAGGGCATGTAAAGAGCCATGTCTTTAATGCTTCTGTTTTTCTTCCAAGCTATTTGCATTTTATGTTGCAACACGTTTGCCTGTGGGCAAGGTGTGCTCTTAGTTCCTCACCTGGGCAGAGCCAAAAAGTCTGCAAACATATGCTTCTTCATCAGACACTTCACTGAATCCAAAGGTGTTGCAAAAGATGGAAAATTCTTCTAGAAGTTATTACAAAACTGCTGCCAAAATCAGTGCTCTTAGTAGTTGGGAGTACTCAGTACAACTTCCCGAGTATGATTCATCTAACCTGATGCAGACATCTGTACCTAAATCGGTCACTTTAGTCTTTGTTTATAGTCAGTGCAGAGAAAAAGACAGTCTAGACAGAAAAAGACATCTATCCAAAATAGATGCCTAGAGTAGCAAGATGTAGGAAGATGACATGCTCCCTAAAAAAATCTGTTTCTCTTAATTCATTATAATGACTGTAATAACTACAGTTGCTAACTCATGTGCACACAACCAAACTTCACATAGGAGGGAGGGAGAGAGGCCCCAAACACATCAATAAAGGAAACAAACAAACAAAAATAAAGAGGTTGGGAGGGATGAGCAGACAGTGCTGACAATCTGATGATTACTGAAAACAGGTTCCAGAAAAAGTGATTGCAGTTTCAAAGAAATGCAACAAGAATCTAAGCAATTTATTTTTACTGTTTTAATTATTAATTTTCTCATAGATTCGGAGGAAAAAAAAAAAAGAAAAGAAAATGTAAAGCAAACAAACAAAAAAGTAACTTATTGTACATAACAGTATAATGTAAAATGCCAGCAAGACAATTCATATTGCTTGTGGTTGTTACTCATGGTGAGTACTTTTGCTGTCTTTAAATTTTGGAGAGAGAGAATGCCAAGCACCTCAACCTTTTGCAGTTCTCTCCTCTTCTTACTTTTAGGAAGAAAGGTAACTGTCCAAGTTCTTAAACCATTACAGCAGCTCCTCTGTCTACTGCTTGCTTTCTCCCCGGATCCTGGTTAATATCGCTTTTTTTTTTTTTTCCCACCAAGACTGCTCTTGTTCATTTCTGCCTTAAGTTTCACCCCAAATGAACCCATTAGAAACACATAGATATGAGCAAGTTAGTCCTTTATTACTACCTCATCTTGTTAGAGCATTCCATTTTTATTCTCTACATCTTCCACACAGTCTTGTCTTTGCTCTACTGACTTCCTACACAGAATCCCTACAGCACATTCATTCCCTCTCTGGTCTGCCCATCTTTTCTGAAATGGTAGCCTATCTCACCATTAGTGATTGATGAGATGCAGTTGTTTATCTTTGGGTTGTTTGCAGTGCTGCAAAGCACTTTCAAACAGTGCTTCAGTGAAGGTGCATGATTTGATATTTTGTTTATTCAATATTGTTTCTAGTTTCATGTCTGTTAAACATCCTACACTACATTGACATTTTTCTTTTTAAATGTGCAGGTCAATGGAACTGTTTTCTCTTCCCACAGCGCTTACAATGATACTAGATTTTATCTTGTTGTTGTAAAAAAAAAAAAAAGATGTATCCATGTGTTTATGCCAGCATTTCCCCACACTAATAAAAGACCAATATTTCCTGGCAAGGAACTTGAACTTTAACAGAAAATTAGTGTTTTCACAACTTTTTTTTGAATTCACATATGTAAATACAACCCCAGTTGTATTTATTATTTATATTTACTAAATGACTGTGTTGGGTTCACACTTACTCATCTTGGCTTAAAGAGAAAGCAACATCACATGCCTGCCAACTTTTTGCATTGCTGCCACAGCTGTTTCCACCAGGGATTCTGTTGGTCTGTCCTGATATGCGATTGTAAAACATTTGTCATGGGTCATATGTGTAGATGAGGTGTTGAGGAAAATCCCTAGCCAAACACTGAAATAGATTACCTAAGGGTACGTGTCCTTTTTCAAAATTACATTTTACTAAAAATAAATTTAGATAAATACTGCCGTGCATGACATAGAAATGTCTGTGGCTATGATCTAGGAGAAGCTGTTGATGTCCTTTCCCACCGTGCTTCCAAGGTTTCTAATGCAGGCATCTATCAGTAGTTACATGGTCCAGATTACACTTTGATATATAACAACTTGTGGTTTATAGTCAAATACAAGAGGATATTAAAAATTCCAGTCCTTCCCTGAAGAAAAGATAGGAGAAAATAAATCTTAGCTGAAAATAAGGTAGAGGCAAAACTTCCATTGGTTTCAATGGGATCAGGTCTGTCTAATCTTGATTCCCCCAGGCTGTGTAATTCATAAAATTCTAGTGAATGTTTACATTCATTAAGATTTTGTAATTAGAGAAAAGTAAAGTAACGTATTTGTTTCTTCACAAGAGAGGAGGCAAGGTTTCTTTGTGCAAACTTTCATGATACATTAGTTAGAGAATTAAAAAAGTTAAGCTACCTTTCAGTAGTTCAGTATGTTACCATTTCAGTTGGGTTTGCACAGCTATTTTTAGGGTTGCCTACAAAATCTGACACCTGAAATGATTTGGATTTAAAACTCAAAAAGTGCAAAAATTTTCTGGAAGGCTATTTTCAATCTAGATTACTTTAGGGAGCTACTCTGTAGCCTGTCCCTCCCTGCCATAATTTGTAGTAGCACAACTGAGGACAGGCAGTGAGCTGCGGTGCAAAGACAGGATTGTGTGGTCAGAGCCTTGAGGGACAGAGAAAAGGGGCGAGAACAAGCAAATTTCACTATGGAAGGGATCGTATCAGCGAAGCTACATCTTCAGCTTCAGTGCAGACCCGGACCTGCTGCATCTCCAGTGACAGCGCTGCTCGCTCTGTGGGTTCCACCCTGTCTAGGAATGTCTCCAGGCTGGCCTCAGTTTATATGCACAAACCAGCCTTGCTTTATTTTTTCTGAGTTGACAATAAACAAGTGTCTTGTGATTAGCTCACATGCCTGAATGCACTGCTGGGGCTGATCTAAATACCCAGACTCTCTTTCAAATCTGCTGGATATCCAGACACAATGATAAGGCATCCATCTCTGACTTGCAGAACATACTCCTTGGCACTATTGTATCAAACAAAACATTTTGTTAACCCTATTAATGCAGACTATTTACCTTACCCATCTATTTATTGCCACAGACCAAAATGTGTTAAATACTCTTCTCAAAAATGGATGCTTAAATAGTGGGAGAATCTGAAAAGTTTCTAATGGTAAAACAGGCCAATAGAACTATGAGATTTTATTCCCAGGTGAATATGTAATTGTGACTAATATCATTTGAGTTAATGTTAAGGAAGAGGAAGGAACAAGAGGCATTGTACTGTAAAGTAGGTCATAACGTTATTTGGGTTAAGTCAATAAACAAAATTTTTTATTCACATCAGCAGTTTTACATGTAGACAATTTTAATTGCTGACTTTAAGTTCTTTAGTTTATTAAAAACAATGCTAGTCTCAGAAAGAAATGTCTTTGTTGTCACATGGCTTATGGTATATTACAATGATGAGAGTAAGGGTGTTTTTCAAGAGAGCTATTTTTAGGTCTTGGACCATTTTTCCCTTAGAATGGAAAAACTGAAATGTCACAGGCAATTTCCTGCTCTTTAGGCCATTAAAATACTTCAGGACAAAGAGTTTTTGCTTTAAAAATATAAGTCTAGCTGGCATAGTGTTTTAACAGTAAATTGTTTTCTTAAAATAGGAAACCAATGTACATTAAATTAAAGGTTCCCAGAAGAGACATGTTCTCTGTGAAAATATACCTTTTTTCAAAGCTGAACTGGAATTCCTTTCATTCTTGTCAAAATCTGTATTGTCAGATCCAGCATCAGCTCATAAAAATGTATTTTTCAACCAAGATATTCCCTTCTCACTACTCAGATATTTACTCTATTTACATTGCATGGTGACGTTCAGTAATTAGCATGGTACTTCAAAGTGTATTGGCTGCCAATCATTTTATCAAAACCACCTATGCACCAATCACAAAAACCTAAGTTAATCTCATCTCAAAATTAGAAAACTAATAAACACCAATAAATACTGGCACATTTGGAATGGGGTACAGTATGGACTGTTAAGATCCAGTTCACAGGAAGCCACGTTACCCCCTTTCTCTTGGGATGTATTTGGAAAGGTCTAAGCACAAGATAAATACCTGGAATGGTATTTTGAAGAAGCATGTAAGTTTTAAATGGTCCAACACCCTTCAAGGTTTCTGACGTGCAAGCTGTTTTATGGAAGCTGAATATGCCGACCCATTATGGAATAAAGTGGCACTTGAGAAAAGTTACATCCTGCTTTTAATTAACATTCTCAAAATATTGCCAGGTACCTGCTCCCCCAGTCTGTCCCAAATGGCCTCAGAAAAAATACTGTAAGTAGAAGAGAATGCATATGAAAGCAATACAGGAGACTTCTGGAGTGCATCAAGGATAACTTCCTGGTCCGGGTACTAGAAAAAACAACCAGAGGAGAAGCGTTACTGGAGCTGGTGCTCACCAATACAGATGAACCTTAACCTCTTATTAAAGAGGTTAAGATTGGAGGCAGTCTGGGCTGCATGGCCCACACCATGGTTGAGTTTGTGATCTCAAGGAATACTGGCCTGGCAAAGGGCAAAGTCAGGACTCTGAACTTCCAAAGAGCAAATTTCCACCTGTTTAAAGATCCAGTGGATGAGATCCCATAGAACATTGTCCTCAGGGACAAAGGAGCTCAACACAGCTGGCAACTTTTTAAGTATGTTTTCCTTATAGCACAAAAGTTCTTCATCCCCCTGTGTAAGCAAGCAAGCTGGCAAGGTAGAAAACATGGATGGCTGGTCAAACTGAGGCACAAGAAGGAAACGTAGAGGCAGTGGAAACAGGGACAAGTGGCCTGGGAAGAGGACAGGGATGCTGTCTGAGTGTGCAGGGGTGGGATCAGGAAAGCCAAGGCATGGATGGAACTAAGCTTGGCAAGGGAGGCAAAGTATAACAGGAAGGGAGTCTGTAGGTACATTGCTCAGAAAAGGAAGGCCAAGGAGAGTGTAACCCCATTGATGAATGAGAAAGAACTGGTAATGACAAACATGGAGAAGGCTGAGGTACTCAACAACTTCCTTGCCACAGCCTTCACTGCCAGTAAGACCTCCTATGTCTCTCCTTTCCCTGAATCTGTAGGTGGGGGCTGAGGGAACAGAGTCCCTCCCAGTGTAAGTGAAGACCACCTGACGGAACTTAACAAGTACAAGTTTATGGTGCCCGATGCCATGCATACCAAGGTCCTGAGGGAAATGGCTGATGGAGTTGCCAAGCCTTTCTCACCATCATATTTGAAAAGTCCTGGCAATCAGATAAAATCCCCAGTGACTGGAAAAAAGGAAACATCACTCCCATTTTTAAAAGGGTAGAAAGGAAGACCTGGCGAACAAGTGACTGGTGAGCCCCACCTCTGTGCCTGAGAAGATCATGGAACAGATCCTCCTGGAAGCAATATCAAGGCACATGCAAAACAAAGAGGTGATCTGGGACAGCCAGCATGGCTTCACCAAGGGTAAATCCTGCCTGACCAATCTGGTGGCCTTCTGTGATGGAGTGACTGCATCAGGTGACATGGGAAGACCGACTGATGTCATCTACTTGGACTTCTGTAAGGCCTTTGACATGATGCCACATGACATCCTGATCTCCAAATTGGAGAGAGATGGATTTGAAGGGTAGACCATTCAGTGGATGAGAAATTGGCTTGAAGGTGACCACCCAGAGAGTGGTAGTCAATGGCTCTATGTCCAGGTGGAGGCCCATGATGAGCAGTGTCCCTCAGGGGTCTGTCCTGAGACTGGTACTGTTTAATATCTTTATCAACAACATAGAGAGTGGGATTGAGTGCACCCTCCACAAGTTTACAGATGACACCAAGCTGAGTGGTGCAGTTGATACAACAGAAGGAAGAGATGTCATCTGAAGGGACCTGGACAGACTGGAGAAGTGGACCCAAGTGAAACTCAAGAACGTATCTGCTCAGACAGATAATGACAGGACAAGGGGGAATGGCTTTAAACTAAAAGAGGGGAGATTTAGATTAGAGGGTAGTAGGAAATTCTTCACTCAGAGAGTGGTGAGGCACTGGAACAGGTTGCCCAGAGAAGCTGTAGATGCCCCATCCCTGGAGATGTTCGAGAACGAGTTGTACAAGGCCCTAGGCAACCTGATCTAGTGGGTGGCAATCCTGCCCATGGCCAGGGGTTGGAACTAGGTGGTCTTTAGGTCCCCCCAACCCAAGTCATTCTACAATTCTATGGTTCCATGATTCATGTGGGAAATTGAAAACCAGAGGCATTGCATCCATTGTGTAGGTATATTGCAGCTGCTGGCTTTGTGAAATTGACGGGAAAAATCCCTTATCACAACAGAAGACAACATAACTGGAAATGAAACATTCAGTTTGGTGAAGAGAGTGGAAATAACAGTGATACTGCTGAATAACACATCAAAGGTATGGGAATAAACTGGCCGATTTGGATACGTTTCATCTTCCCCTTAAAAAAAGTTTTCAAAGACAAGAGCTATATGTGGAACTGGAATTATTTTAATTTTGCAGGGTCATGAGGATGATGGAAATACAGGCTGAAACAGCTTCTTATCTTTATACTCTTGGAAGAACTGTGCAATATCCAATAGCTAGCCATGGTCAAAAGAAAAAGGACTAGATCTTGGGGTGAATTTCAAATCACTTAAAGCCACATTTCTAGTGCTTTGCTCGTTTAAAGATGTGGCCATCCACTTACTGGACTTTCAGAAGTCGTACTGAAAAGCCTACTAGCTGTCCCTCTGCAGCTTTCAGAATAATTGTTTGCAGTGGATCTCAATGCTTTGCAAATATGTGTAAAATCTGGCCCATAGTGATTCCTTATGACAGATTCCTATTTGTAAACTAAAGATAGTAGCCACAAAAAGTTATGGCATTAAGTACATTAAAGGTTAGTATGGTAGGAGCCACAGAAGGCACTGAAATAGGTCAGCTGGACCACTGCATTTTGCTTGTTTTCTGAGGCTGTGCTCAGAGATGCAGAAGTCCCCTGGTTGTGTGAAGCCGTCTGTAATGTTACTAACAGAGAAGAGGCAGAAGAAGGGTGTCACAGAAGAAAAGAGGCAAAAGCAGGGAGAAAAGAGAGGGGTTTCACAGAGATCACCAGACTGTGCCCTGTTTGGTTAAGAAGAGCTACCTACAGCTGGCTGGCGTTAAGCAGGCTGGGCAGGATGCTGGGGGTCATCTCCTGCATGCAGCACTGAGGGTGGCATACCAGCAATACCTCCATCTTCTCCTCCAGTGTGTATAGGTCTGTCACAGCGCTGGGCTCAGCACTAGGCTTTGCTTTGTATGTTGCTGGGTTTTGTTGTTTTACAGATGTATGTAAATTCAGTGCTAATTTACTTGAATTTTGCCTACTGTAACCAAATGATGTACCAATGGACTCTTGACTAGAAAACACATAAAGGGTGCTTTGTTTGATGGCACCTTGTTAGGAGTAACCTGCCCTTATTCATGCAGAAATACTGTCTTGCATCATAGAGGAGGACAGACAATGATCAGTGTAGCTCTGAATAAAAAAAAAAAAAAAAAAAAAAAAAAAAAAAAAAGAAACAAAACAAAAACCTATGATAGGAATAAAATGGGATTGCAGAAACGGCTGTACTTTTTAATGTAAGGGTTTAAAATTAACTAGTATAATAACCTCTGGCAGGAAGGAGCTCAGCACATGCCAATTCATCCTGTCTTTCTATGACTGCAGACTGAGAACACATACCCCATGAACTTACCCATGAGATTAGCTGCAAGAGTGTTAAAGCTTTATCTTCTTGTTGCTATTTCTGAGAAATGTTTATATCTGCCAGCACATCTCTCTATAAATAGCCTCATTTCCAGTGATAGCCCAGGAATTCTGAGAGTTACATTTTGCAGCTGTACATGGTAAACTTTGCTTGATTTGCTCATAGTCCAAATGGTTGCGAAGCCAATGCAGAATGTCACCAAAGCTGGTGGCTTCCAGTCTCCAGGCCGGCTCAGTCCAGGCCTCCAAGGTGGCCATCAGGTGCTGCTCTCTCTTTCACAAGGCTGGCCATCAAACCATTCAAAGAACGCATTGGCACCACCTGTGCCCTGTTCCAGGAGGAGTTTTAGCTACAAATTTCACAAGCTTTAACACGAACATTTAAACAGCAGTAGTCTAAACGAAGTTATTATTGAATAGAAAAGCTTGCTCCTGACAAAAGCAGAGCTTGCTTGTTGGAGACCACGCAGTTCATTATGAATCTGTTTTATTACAGTAAAACATCGTCTGTGTGGCAGCAAAGTACTCTGGAGCAGGTGTAAGCAAAGTGAACCTAAGTGTGAAAAGAAAATTTAAGCTTTGAGCCTGAAATGTGGGTCTTGCAGAAGTCTGATCATGGAATTCATGTGGAATTTAGGTAAGTATTCAGCAGCCTGCAGGATTGTTCTTTAATATTAAGCTAAAACAGCTAAGCTCTGACGTGCAATGTGACTGTCTAAGGACTATCACATTTTCTCATTTTAAGACAAAGAAAAACTTGACAGTTTGTAGAAAACTTGGCCTTAATTTTTAAAAATATTTTCTGATGTGAATATATACAATGAATCTTAAATAAATTATGTAATGCAATATAAGCTACAATATATTTTAACCTATAATCTATTAAAATAAAATAATTTAATTTGATTACAATGAATTAAAATATTTATATAGTAAAATGCAATGTCTGATAAAAAACATTGTGTGAATTACTAAAGCTAAAGTAATTTTCACCATTAACTTATATGATTTCCTTGTGTCACTGGATGATTAGCTATATCTGTGCAGAAGAGGGGTCAGACAATGGAAAGCACAAAAGCAACTGTATAGAAAAAAATCTATTGCATTGATGGATTTTTTAAAATTATTTTTTAATAAATGAAGGACATATTTAAGGCCTGCTTAGTAAAAATTATGTATTATTAATACAATGCCTTTTGTGAACAAGGAAAATAGAAATGTTGTGCTGGAAACTGAAATGTATCAGACATATCCGTATTGACAGGTAGCCAACTCCTAACTGTGTGTCCAATGAGGCTGAAATTGTGTTTCTTATCAAAAAATTGCTTTCTGTGCTGTGGATGATACCAAACCGGGAGGGGCTCCCCAGCCAGTGGGCTGGAGTGTGGCATACCTGGAGGGGCTGTGGAGCAGTGTCCTCAGTCCTATGAACAGAGGGCCAAGAGAGTTGTGCTGCCCTTTTCCTCTTCTGGGTGAAAGCTGGTGGAGAAAATGGAGCCCAGCCCTTCTTTAAGGTGCACAGAGGTGGTGTAACAGGGAACTGATACCAGTAAGGATATTCTGACAAGATAAAAGGAATGTCTTTTCACCATGAGGGTGGGTAAGCACTGGAACAGGCTTCCCAGAGAGGTTACAAAAATACAGTTTTTGGAGACATCAATACCTGGACTGAGCAGCCTGATCTAAATCCAAAATTATCAGGGGTTTTGGAGCAGATGAGATCCAGAGGTCCATGCCACCAAATTTTTTTATTTTTTATTTTTTTTTTTCCTATTTGCAAATCATCATGTTTCTAGAAAATATAACAACAACAACAACAATAAAAACCTAAAATTCTTTTAAAATGACCTTAGCCAAAACTACAATGTTTTGGAATGGCCATTGCTCTGCCTTAAGAGATCAAAAAGATTTTTTTCTTGTCTAAACACCCAATGCAAACTGAAGATTAAACGTGAGATAAAAGAATAAATGAACATATGAGGAACAAAGGAGAAACCATGAGAGGTATATGAGAATGGCAACACCAAATGGAAGGATTATAAGAAAAAGGTTAGTAAGGGGTAAGAAAAGAAAGATGAGTGAGTCACTGAGGACAGGACTGTGAACCAGACAGGAAAATGTGAATGAAGATGAGAGAAGCAGAAAGGGAAAGAGAAAGGTGGTTTAACAAAGACAGGGAATAGTAGAGGATAAAATCTGTCTGGTGCTACAGAAAATAAAGAATTCAACCTGGTATAGTGTTTTACACAGAAAATGAGAATGGACAGTTTTACTTCAGAAATTCAGATTCATAAGGAAGACAAAAATAGTAAGCTACACAGAGAGATAATTTAGCTGGGCTTTGATTTCATGGTTGACTGAGAACCTAACACAAACCTGGAGCGCTTAGAGTCAGTACATCTGGTAATGGAGAGGATGCATATGACTGCAGATTTATATAAGACATATGAAGCATATTTTGCAGCACACATGAGCCTTGGCAGTTCCTGTCTTTGTATTACTATTCATCTGCTTAGACCTATCAAAGTCTTGCTTGGAAATTAGTTTTGGAGTTAGATAGGTTTGTAATTGTATAACCAACAACTTATTTTGGCTACCTTTGTCTTCATCCTGAGAAGGTATGTCCATGTTAGTTGCTCTCAGCCTTGTTTGTCTCTTCACCACAGTCCATTCACTGCAGTCTGATGAACTACGCTGCAACAGGAAGATTTAACCCCAAAGCTAGTTTAATCCATTGTTTGCACAAAATTTTAGAAATCACGTTCTGTTACTGAAAAGCCAGCAGAGGAAGCCCAAGTTAACACAGCTCTCAGAGAGAGCTTACAAATGCTCTCCCTGATGAGTTTAGTGCTGGCAAGTAAATGAGAGCAAGAAGTCCCAATGAAAAATAATTCTTCCTCTTTTAAAGCAGAAACAGTTCACAGCAAAGTGGATAGAATTGACAAGAGCAGCTTCTGCTTTCAAGGTTTTACAAATCGCAAGTGTTTTGTATCAGTCTGCTTTGGTGGATTGGTGTTAGTGACCAAAGTCTGGATTAGGAACCACAAAAATGCTGTTACCCAGCTCCTGCGGTAAGTGATCTAATCTCTGTGCAATGGCTAGACAGGAGCTGCTAGGAGATGCATTCATGTCTGCAAAGTGCTCAGAAAATTGTTTGCATTGTTCATACAACACCTGGACGGCTGAACTAAGGATCAGTGATTTAATGCCATTAAGGGTGACTAGTGAGCAAGTAGCTACAGATACCAGTTTTGTTTTAGGACAGGCTTCTTTTTGCCAAATCATCACTGGGAAAAGATTATCAGCTGACATCATAAAATGAAACCAATTAACTAAAGTTACACATGCTTAAAAACTGCTAACCTGCGTTCAGCCTTCTCAAGGTAAGCAGCTGGTAACAGGATTATGATAAAAAGCAACCATGTAATTTGTGATGCCCATTCTAGTTATCTGAATCCCCTTTTCTGATCACTTGACAAACAATATTTTCCTTGTATTGCATGTGAGCTCATTATCTCTTTTTTAAAAAATATTATTATTGGTATTTCTGATGGGCCAAATTGTACTACTTCAGACTGAAAGGTTGGCAGGTTATTATTGAGAGGAATAACTGACTTGAGCCTGGGGATTCTTGCAGAAGGAAGTTGTAAAATCTGAAAAGGAGTGGATCTTGACTGAGAGAGTTTCTATGCTCATGAAAGGTATGAAAGATAGTCTCCTTCTTATGAATTTAGGCAAAGATGTTAAAAAAGAAAGATCCCTGTTAAAATAGTTCAGTCTCATGTTTTAAACCTCACATACAACCGCGGTACTGTTGATTTGAGACTGCCATCCATGGATCCTTGCCACATTCCCTTTAATGCAAATCTATCTCCTCTAACTATTTCAATGTTTATTAAATAAGTTAGTTTATCATTTTCTGGTTAAACATCAACATTAAAATATTAACACAAACCATGCAGCCCACTGGAGTGAAATCAAGCAATAATTCATAATTGCTACATGCTCTTGAAACTACTTATTTGGTTTACCTACTAGAAACACGGGCTAGGATGAAGAATGTCTAGATGCCAGTCTCAGTCACAAGTTTGGATGCCCACACATTAATATGCCCTGATGTGTGAATTTTAGAGGCCCAGAAAACTGAGTTCTTACACCTTTGTTCCCAGCACAGTGAATGGGAATAAAATTCAATGTTCCCCATCAATCAGAGTTAAAACAACAACAAAACCCACAACACTTTCTGAAACCTTATGCACAGAGCGAAATAGCTCACAGTATTAAATGTTTGGAAACTCCAGGGACATCCTCCTCCTCTGTTCGTTCTGCTGAATGGAGGTCACCAGCAGCAAGAAGCGCAAGGCTTGGATCACACAGAAAAGCTGGGCTGCACAGCTGGGGACTCAGCAGCAGTGCTAGCCACAGAATCTCTCTCATTGTTGAAGATAAGAAGGGCCTCAAACACAGGTCACCCACTTGAAAAAGAAATGTGCTCTTATGACAGAAAATGGTGGTTAACATCTTTGCTTGCATTTTTTAAAATAGCCGTCACTGTGTGTTGTGATGGGCCGGATCCACTTGATGAGAGCCAAATGTGCTCTGTCCACAGCTGCTGGATTTTAGGGTATTCCAGAGATGTGGGTGGATCTTGTTTATTGAGTCTGGGGCTTTAGCAGGAGTGGCCTACCTGGTCACAAAAGTCTTGGGCTCTTGCTCAATACAGACATCATTAAATCTTTGTGGGTGAGAAACACACAACTTGCTCATTTTGGATGACCCCAGAACTCACTCCTTTCCTTCTCTAAAGTTGGTTTTATCACATGCACTGTATTTTTCAGCATTTTTTTTTTTCCTCTACATGGCCAATATAATATCTAACCAAATGTGGGCTTTTGCAAACGACAAAAAAGAAAACGATTTCTGCCTATTTAGCACAAACCTGTCCTCCCTGTGGATTCGAGTTATGGATTTATTCATGACATTCAGAGAAAGTATTCATTAGTGATAGTTGCTCTGGGACTGTCTTCGACAAAGATTGTGTATTTCTAAAAGAAACAAAAACCTGACACCAGCCTCTTTCACATCCCGGCTATTTTCCATGGCAAAGCTGTACTTCTGTAAGGGCTAACACGGATCTTTTAACAATTCATTGATAAAATATTTATCTTTAGTTTTGCTAGTCAGTTTCAAACTGTATCCTTAAAGCAGAAGGTTCATGAAATCTCTGAAAATAGGACATCAAAGTGAAGGGTACCTGTGGTTGGCAGAGGATGGAATGGCACCTCACACGATTTTGGTTTTAGGCCTTAAAAAACTTTAGCTTTCTGTCTATTACATTTATCAAAGTTCTTCACGTGACATGTTTGAATATATCTACACCGTGGGTAAGCAGATTCTGTCATTTGTAACACAGGTGTTACATCTATATAACTGGGAGGAGAATTCAGCTTTGGGTGTACTCTAGTAGAGTGTTGTGCCTCCTGCCTCCTGCAGTACAGTATCTCGTAGCTCATCGTCACGTTAGCTTGACCTCACTAAATTCCAGTCAGATACTGTGGGCATGTAAGAACAATAAAAGACTGAATGCCTTTACATCATTACAGTTAATGGATGGTGATGTTTTACATTTCAGACTCAGCATCTCATTAAATTGTCTTTGACAGTAATATATTGTTATTGATTGATTATGAAAAATCCAAGATATAGCTGACATGAGGATTGTTTAGCACAAGGAACCTCAGACAGTATGGTTGTGAGCCCGTTGCACCTGCCTAGCTTCTTTTTGCAGCCAAGTCACAACCCCAGTTTTTATAATACTACAAAAAACAGGTAGCTTTAGCCCTCCATTTTCTTGCCTTTGACTGAACCTGTGAGAGAGGGTACACGCCTGCAAATGACTCAGCAAGAAAACTAGCTGGGAGTTCAGCAGATGGGCACCAACATGCATGAGTAATTACCCTGACATATTCTGAACATGGCAAACTTTATTTTAAATATGCAGGTCAATACAAAGTCACATACATTGTATATGATAAACAACACTGTTTTGCATTGCAGAGAGGTTTTGGTAAGTGTGAACTTGCTTAATTTTTGAAAAGGCTAAATCAGAAGAGTCACCCCAAATATGCACCAAATACACCCAGTCTGTAGCAGGGCTGTACAGACCTGAAACAAGGGGTGTGCTGCATCGCTGTGAAGTCATCCAGGGTGCTGCAAGCATTCCGTTGCCAATAAAAAAGCCTCTGAAATCCTCAAGAGGCCCTGACATGCTCTGCAATGAGCCTTGTGCTATATATAAAGGGCCAGGTGATGTCCATACCTGCATATTTACTGCCAATCACCAGCTTTAAGGGCTTTGAGAGTTCACTGCTCTTTCCTCATCCATCTAACTTCATGGCTACTGCTACGTATGTGGCAACTGTGGAAAATTTCAGAAGGATTTGAAGACCTGGCACAATAACAGCACCTTTGGGATGCAGGGCAGGCGCAGCTTTATGGCATTCATAACTCGTGCAGAAGGGAGTTTGAAGGCTCAGAAGAGTTGTTTTGCTCAAAGGGCTGCAAAACAAGACAAGACCTGTCATTTAAAAAGATATATAAATATATTTAATGTGACACATAGTTAGGTTTTTAGTAAAGATAAGTCGGGAGCTTATGCCGGTGCTGTAGTGGAGCTGGGGTCTGGATGGGGTGATGCTGTGGAGGGGTAGGGTGGGGTGTGCTAGTCCATGGTGTGGTGTGGTGCTGTGTGGCTTGGTATGCTGTGCTGTGCCGTGCTGTGTTGTGTTGGGCTGCGATGTGCGGAGGTGTGCCGTGCCGTGCTGTACAAGAGGCAGCAGAGGGCAGCAGAGCCAAGCCGCGCTCCCCTCCAGGAGCAAGGAGCCCCGCTCCTTTCTGTTCCCCACGGGGGCCTGCGGCGGGGGGCTGAGCGATAGAGAAAAGCCCCCAGCCTGGCCCTAAACGGCTCTTCGGGAGATATATTTCTCCTAGAACACAGCATTTTAATTTCGACGCCTTCATTTATGCCTCGGCAACGAAGACTTGCATGAAGGAAGGTGTATTTAAGCTTCCGCGTCAGTACTCTGGCAGCTAAACCGGCGTTTTAATAAAGCACTAAATTTCCAGCATGCACCACTGAGATCAAATAAGTGCCTTTATGGCGGTTTCTTTCTCCCTTTTCAGGCCTTGAAGATGGTCTGCATGGGAAAGAAAGGGGCTCTTTCTTTGGACCAGATGGAGAAGAAGAGGGAGAGATGCACGCACGCATACGCACGTGCACACACTTCAAAGGAGTTCAGTTGCCCAGGCCTTCCTCTGGATAACAAGAGACAGAGCACTTCTCATTGTAATTCATAGAAAGAGCCTAATCTGGAAGCCCAGCTCCTAATCATTTTCCTCAAAAATCTGCCTCCTCCCACTGCCTGCAAATACAGTAGACGGAGACCAGACTGTAAGGTCAGAGAGAGGCAGGTTTTCAGGTGAATTATGTACCCTCACCCCCTGAGCATACCATGAACAGGGCAAGGTGAGACAGCACACAGCTGCACCACTGGGGGTGTCCAGGAGGAAGTTTCTTAAGTGTTTCTCAGGATATTCATGGCTTAGGTGCTGGAAAATTGATCTCAGTGAGGGATATACGTGATAAACCTTCTACATCCCTCTAGGCCTTTTTCTTGTAAATTCAGTCATTTAGTCATTTAACTCATCTATTTGCAGGTACTTTTTTTTTTTTTTTTTTTTTTTTTTTTTTTTTTTTTTTCAAATCCGTGTGTAATTTCATTGAATATTTGCAGCATATGGTGCAGGGTATATTAGTGATGTTTACTCAGTATATTTTTTCCACTACAATAATAAATAGTTTAACAAACTTTGAAGACTTCAGCAGTATTTTTTTTCCTTTGAACATAAATATATATATATATATCACTATTATCAATGTTTACAAAGTATTTCTTGAGATCAAATTTAGAAGGAGAGTAAAGATTCCCCTGACAATGCAGAATGTTTCTGACCTATCAATACATTTTGTCATACTGTACTGAGTATAAAGTTCTACTGTTTCTAGAAAATCATTTTCAGAAATTCAGCTGACTCCAGTTATACAGGACTGAGACCATAAATCTTGTTGAACCATGCAATACTGGCACGCTGCATTGAGTTGGAGACCTCCTAGGGTGCTTACTCTGTTCTGCACTGCATGATACTAACTATGGCATGGTAAAAGCATGTTAGCGTTACCTGAAAAACATATGTTTCCATATTACAAGAGAAGGTACTACTATGTACCTATCACAGGGCAAAATCAAATATAACATTTCCAAGGTTTGAATTTCTTATACCAGGAAAGAAGCCTAGAAGTACAGGTCTGCCTTCTCATGGCTTGGACTAGCGTATGCTTCGTTGGGTTAGAAACTGGCTGGGTAGCTGGGCCCAAAGAGTTGTGGTGAATGGAGTCAAATCCAGATGGAGGCTGGTCACCAGTGGCATCCGCCAGGGCTCAGTACTGGGGCCAGTCCTCTTTAATATCATTATTGATGATCTGGATGAGGGCATCAAGTGCACCCTCAGTAAGTTCTCAGATGACACCAAGTTAGGTGCATGTGTCGATCTGCTTGAGGGTAGGAAGGCTCTGCAGGAGGATCTGGATAGGCTGCACCGATGGGCTGAGGTCAACTGCATGAAGTTCAACAAGGCCAAGTGCCGGGTCCTCCACCTGGGTTGCAATAACCCCAAGCAGAGCTACACGCTGGGAGAAGAATGGTTGGAGAGCTGCCAGGCAGAGAAGGACCTGGGAGTGATGGTGGGTAGTCGGCTGAATATGAGCCAGCAGTGTGCTCAGGTGGCCAAGAAGGCCAACAGCATCCTGGCTTGCATAAGAAACAGTGTGACCAGCAGGGCTAGGGAGGTGATCGTCCCCCTGTACTCGGCTCTGGTGAGGCTACACCTCGAGTACTGTGTTCAGTTTTGGGCCCCTCACTACAAGAAGGTCATTGAGGTGCTTGAGCGAGTCCAGAGAAGGATGACGAAGCTGGTGAGGGGTCTGGAGAACAAGTCTTACGAGGAGCAGCTGAGGGAGCTGGGCCTGTTCAGCCTGGAGAAAAGGAGGCTCGGGGGCGACCTTATCGCTCTCTACAGATACCTTAAAGGAGGCTGTAATGAGGTGGGGGTTGGTCTGTTCTCCCACGTGCCTGGCACGTGACAGGACGAGGGGGAATGGGCTAAAGTTGTGCCAGGGGAGGTTTAGGTTGGATATTAGGAAGAACTTCTTTACCAAAAGGGTTGTTAGGCATTGGAATGGGCTGCCCAGCAAAGTGGTTGAGTCACCATCCCTGGAGGTCTTTAAAAGATGTTTAGATGTAGAGCTTAGGGATACGGTTTAGTGGAGGACTTGTTAGCGTTAAGTCAGAGGTTGGACTAGGTGATCTTGGAGGTCTCTTCCAACCTAGATGATTCTGTGATTGTGTGATTCTGTCTATTATAGGACCATCACTGTCCCATATATCTTAGACCTTTATTCTGTTTTAATTCTCCCAGAAACTGTAGATGAGTATGGCACCAAGATAGACCACTGTCTACTGCAGCCTGGGCTGAGATAGTCACTCTCATGATAAATGTAATTACAAATGGTATGTTTACTCCACATCATTTCTTTTTTATGTCTAAATTATACTATTGTGACATAAATAAATAAATAAATAAATAAATAAAGTGGGGGAAAAAAAAAAGAGTTATTGAAAGCTTTTTGCTTTGTCAGTTTTTAAGGCAGAAAGACAATCTTTGTCTTCTGAAGACCTCAGCTTCCTTCTGTTAGTGACATTTTTCTCCTTTCTCCCTTTGATTTTTCTTGTGCTTAACATTGTTTGGTAATCCCCACTCCACAGTTTTGCCTTGTCTCTGACAGTTTAGGAAAGCAGATAACATAAAAGTGTGTACTGAGAAACTTGCTTTACGTATCACATGCAAAACTCTCATGAACATTTCAGGGTGTTCACATTTTCATCTGGTCAATAACACCAAACTGGAGCAGGGCCTGGATGGGCAGTGATGAGATGTTTGGGTTCTGTTTCAAGGCAAAACATTAATTGAATTTTCTTATGCCAGTAACAGGAAACCAAACAGTGGAGTCTTCTGGCAAAGACTTCATTCCTTTGGACATTTTTTTTTTTTTGGTGGGAGGGGAGGGGGTTATTTAAAAATAACTTTTGTTTCTCTCACAGATGCAGCTAGAAAGAGCCTTGACAAGGTAGGAAACACCTGATTTTTTATGTTCTCTCTTCTTTTATATCTACCATTAAGGTATGTAGGTAGAAGAGTCAGATATAACATCCACTTAAAACTGTGCTCTAAACATTCAGAAGGACTCAGACACTTAGATATTGAAGAACAAAGATAACACAACAAGGCAGAAATCTTAGCACAATCAAAGGCATAGGTTGCCCCTTGCTCTACCATTTAACTACATGGTACTTGAGTTGATGTCATTTCATGTCGATTTAAGCAAGCTGGGCAGGGGGCCTAACTGCACAGTACACTCTGCTTTTATACTGCTTGGGCTGGGATTTTTCAAAAGCTTTAAGGCTGATTGGTGCTCAGCTGCTTTTGACCAGAAGCTTGTAGTTTTCTTTGACTAGATGTTGGTATTGGACAACTACATCTCTATGTTCCCTAATGTTCCATCTCCCAGGATTGTATCCAAATGAAAAACAGAAGATTCGACTGAGATGGAGGGGAAAACTCCTGAGCAGGTAACGCTGATAGAGTAATACAAGACAGAAGACAGAGGGGAAAAACTAGCTATGCAAGACTAGTACTGCTGAAAAAATGAATGGGGCTACACCTGATTTGTCTTAGATGCTCTCATGACAGCTCTCATTTGGATAAGCATTACCCATAAATCTTCTTTCTAATAAAGACCTACAGAACTAGAAACAAATTGCAATACTGTGCTGCAAGAGGGAGCATTTGTGTGTACGTAGGTATGTGTTGTGCCTTGCCTACGGGCATAAACATTTTTCCTGGCTGAAAGTTTTCAGTCTAGGCCTGCATTCCAAAATAGATTGAGATGGAAAGAAGGAACTTTAAGGAATATTAATCTGGGGAAAAGATTTTAGTCTTATAAATAGACAGCTCTCAGTAAACACAAATAAATGAAAGATGACTAAATATGTAACACGAAATACTGAATCCGGTCAACAGACAGAACAAAGAAATAGGTAAAAGTTGTGTTCATTGTTCATAAATTTCAAATAAGTGTTGGTCAGCAAAATGTGTATGCTATGTGAGTGAGCAGCTTCACAGATATGAAAGAGTAAAGTTCTTGTTAAAGAATTTGTAGGACTGTGGCCAATATAGTAAACACATTCAGAAGATTTTTTTTTCTTACAGGCAGGAAATAAAAACCCACAATCCATATTAGTAATTAAATTGGTTTGCTTTTAATCAGCACATATATAATGACAATTATTAATGCATTGGTTTTCACTTCAGTGCTGCCATAATAAACTGTTGGGCTATTCGGCTTTTTTAAAGACTCCTGAAGATTGCAATTCAATGTTTCCTTGTAATACAAGGGATTTCCTTCAGTTAGCTGGTTTTTCTCTGTTGGTTTTCTGCGTTGGCTTTTAACCTGCAGCACCATGAGCAGGCAAACTGGAGGCTGTGGTTTGTGACTCATGCCACTAGCTTTGCCCCTGGCATCACTTAGGTAGGATTATGGAAAATCTGTTTCCCTCTAAACTAAAGGCGTCTTGACGGTGTTAAGTGTGCTGTCCCGATTTTCATTTCAGTGGAAAATTCTTCCCTATAGAAATACTTGTTCAGATTCTCATGTTCCATGCACATTTCTTGGGAAGATTAGGAATACTTTTCACCTTCTCCTCATGGAATGTATTTATGGAAACACTTCTCAAAGATCAATTTGACATGGACTCCTGAGGCAGGAGGAATTTCATTATGTCTTGTCAGGCCTCTGTGTCTTGGTATGTGCAAGCTGGAATTTCTCTTCTGCTGTAAACAGTGGAAGTATCTCCTTTCCTCCTTCTTTCCGCCTGCCCTCCATCCCAGTGAGGCAGGGAATTGGCTTTGCTCCTCCTCTAGGGATCTCACATGGCTACCCATCACTTACATACAGGATCTTTCTCCTCTTTCTCTGATAAACTATGGAGAAGTCTTCTGTGATGACAATCGAGATAAATCTGACGATAACTCCACCTTAGGTATCAGTCTATAGGGCACACTCTGTTCTGGGAAGTGGCTACAGAATGCTTTTTGGACTGTAATCCTATACTTATATGTAACAGCACATAATATTTGAGTTAGCTGCAAGTAAATGAAGCTGAAGGTTGGAATTCACGAAAAGAAAAGTGTTGGTTTTGCTAATTGGCTAACATTTGGGAGGGTTCGGCAATGTGATTACCAGCTGCTACAGTCTGCAATTGATGTCACCTTCTCTTTGTATATAAACATTAGTCATTTACTAAAGAATGTGAAAAACAGGTGTTCAGTGTTCACTGGAAATCTGTTCTTTTAATGGGATACTGTAAGATAGCACCTGACATAGAACAATCCCTTCTATGTTTGTTGTTATTAACATAAACACACTTGAACAGTTCCTTATGCAGTGCCATTGGTATGCATAGCACAGAAAAGATAAACAAAATGACAGATGAAATTACAATTAACCTAATGACAGACAAAAATAAAGGAAGTGTGGCAGGAAAATGTGAAAGAACATAAAAATCACTGCAAGCTGCACTCACTAACTTTTTTTTTGTTTGTTTTTAAAGAGGCAGTTCTACATTTTGTGACCAACATGGGAAGTGAAGGTCGAAGCTGTAACCAAGCAGGGGGAAAAGTTGCTTCCAGACATGACTCTTTTAAAAGATTTTGAAATTCAGAGATGCTTTGCATATAGGATGAGAGAAGATATTGAAGACCAAGAAGTTTGCATGGAAAAAAAAAACAACGGTGTTTAGTGGTAAAAGGGAATTAAGCCATGTCCGTAAGGTGTGCCCTCCTCGGAGCTCAACATTCATATCAGCTGTACACTGCAGCAGGAAGACTGATACTGTAGCCCTGTCTGGACTCAAACTAGCATGTTTTGATTGAACTGCTACAAACAGATTTCATTAGAGCATTTTAAATTTATGTGTAGAAAAGCCCAAAATTAAATTCAAAAGGCATTAAATAAAATACACCTAAGTGAGAACGTACCAATAAAAGGTACCCATTTGTCTTCAGCAGGCTTTAAACTTCTCTGAGTGCGGTGCACGAGGATGTTTACATCAAGCTCCTTTGGCAGAGCAAAGGTGCACTAAGTCAGGGCCAGGCTCCTGCGATTCCAGCATGGAGACCCACTGAGTACCAACTCGATGTGCTAGCAGCTCACCTCCTGCTCTCATATCCCCTGTGGGGGCACAAGGCAAGGAGGGTGCTAAAAAGGAGCATGAAGAAACCCCTGTTGCTAATTTATACTAATTATAGGCTGGTGTTTAGGGATGCTGTTGAGCTGAAGGAGGAGTGTGAAGAGGCAAGCCAGGAAGCAGTGTGGCTAGGGACAGGGGAGCATAAGGAAGGTGTGATAGAGTAGTAGTCAGCGTGATATGCAGTCATAGCACACTATCTACAATCTACCCACAGTCAGACTTTGTGCGGATATCATGAAACCATGTTTTGAGGATCACTGCGGTAGCTTTGAAAACATTACTGAAGTGCCCCTTCACATCGAGTTACAAGGAGATGATGCATGTTCAAAAAACAATGTTCCAAAGAAAAAGCAAGCTCAATTTTTGATCTCAGATAGTAGTCACAACTATGTTTGTAATGCAGGAGATAGACAATTACCTAAAAGCAGTAAACTGTTAAAAAGGTAAGTAATTCCAAAAAAAGTTTAGAACTCTCACCTGGGGGTAAGCAAACAAGCAGCACCCCGGTAGAGCTAAAATATTTTTCTGCGTTTGTGACAGTATAATTTTATTTTATTTTTTTAATGTGTGTGTGTCACACATTGTCGTAGTCTCCCAGCCAAAATTGCTGGAATTTTTTCCATTATGCATGAAGCATTTTTACACAATTATTCATCTATTCTTAGTAAGTTGTTATTTGGTGTGAATTCTATCTATTGTTAGAAAGTGTTTTTGAGAAAATATGATTCTAATCTTGTGGCTTTTTGCCTTGATATCAAGAGAGTTACTACCAAATATGCAGTCGTATCTTTTGTTAATAAAACCAAGTTAGGAGATCTATTCATAGAGTGGTAATAAATAATGGTGGTAGCGGGGGGGAGGATTATATGTCATTTTACTTGTAGTAAAATGATACTCCCAAAGGATAATGATATCAGGAAAATTAGCTGCTATTAACCTAGTTCATATACAGTCTGTCTTGTAGAAAAAATAAAAATAAAAAATGGAATAACCTCTGTGGAAAGAAAAATGTCATTTATAATTTTTCCAGCCACGAGCAAAAATCTTATATTTCAGCCCCAAAGCATACCACTGACATTTGTGTCAAGGGGCATATTTAGTACAGTACAGCCCTAAAACTTTATCAAAACATTGAAACCGTAGCAAACAAAGAAACCAAAGTCAGGAGTCTCACAACAGAAAAGAGAATGCTGCCTGAAATGGTTGTTGCTCATTTTCTAGACTCTCCTTTATTCTCACGGCAGAGTATTGGCCATCCTAAATGTGCTGACCAAACCTGCAGAGGAGCTAGTGGTTATGGAAAAATGCATGCTAATAATGTATGCCAATGGGAAGGCAACAGGAAGACCCAAGGGGCTGCCATAACTTTCACATACACAACTATCACATTCTGAATAACATTGTAAATTAACATTTTGCTGGTTTTTTTTTTTCTTTTTGTTTGTTTGTTTGTTTTCCTCTGTGTGACTTCCATATTGTTCTATCAGATCTGATAATGAAGTTAAATTGGTCTAACCCCTGATATCCAATTCAGGCATAGGTTAAAATTATGTCTCACCACACTTCATACACACCACGCATGCTGGTTCATTTATTTATTTATTTATTTTATTTATTTATTTCGTACTGATTCAGTTTCATGAAACACATAATGGCCTACCGATTTGTTTCCTCAGTCATGCCAGTGGTTGGCAACAGTAGTGTCCAAGACCTGCAAACCAAGGAAAAATTTTGTGTGCAACCCACCTTTTAAGGTAGCCAGACCTGGAAATTGTGCATGGCAGCTCTCTTTCCATTTTTTGACAGGATGATTGCAGGACACTGTCTTTTGCAAAAAGGAAAAGGCTGCAGTCCCTCAGCTTTCCCCATGGAAAGCTTCCCCTGGCAATCCTGGTGTCAGAGATTGTGAGGGAAGCACATGGCCCTTGGACCACTTGGAGTCTAACATCAGCAGCACTGGTTGGTGCCATGCTGGTCATCTAGAAAAGTCTCCTATGCTGCATGGTTGCTGTCATTTGAACCTTTTCAGCTTTAGTTTTGATTGAACTTTGCCTTTTTCACTTTCGCATTCCAAAAGCTGGAAGTGTTTAGCAAATGAAACAAGAAACTGCACCAAGAGAAAGTCCAGTGATTAAACCAGCTGCATCCTGCCCTAGAGAACGGGGCTACAGCCCTGCCCTTGCCACAGGATTTTCATTCTTTATGATGGTGGGCAGCTGTTTACAGCAGATATTACTAAAGCATAGCATTTGCATCACTGGCTTCAGGCAACTCAAAGCACGTGACAGACATAAAAATCCAGGGCTTCCAAATCTAGATGCCCACAATGCTCATAGAGTCCACAGAGAGGATGCTTCTAGACAGGCACTGAAGAGAAGCTCTCTCTGCTTGAAACTGGACAAAATCTTGAACTTTACTTTGGCATGAAACAAGGAGTAATGCAGCGCTAGTCTTCCCAACATCACACAGCTCTGAAGGTACTGACTTTGACTTAGGGATTTTTCTGTGCAGATGAGGTTTTGGGCCAAGTAATGATTTATTTATTTATTTATTTATTTTTAACTTTGTACCAGATTGCTCTGTTTAGTGACAGAAGCATGTTGCTTATTTCAATACAGTGAGCTCAGCAGATGCTTTTCCTTTGTCTGTATTATTGCTATACTAAGTATCTTCATGGTTTTTACAATACCAGCCACTACAGAAACTAGCAGATTTTCCTACAGTAAGGATAAAATAAAGCAATATAACCTTGATTTTACAAGTTTGATTTTAAAGGACTGAGAGATCTTAGAGTTAAATTTTAAAAACCAATTACAGATTTTTAAACACTGGAAAAATTCTAAGCAATTAAAAACATATTTTAAACTTTCCTTATAATTACATATGATCCACTGAGAATATTAATCCAGCTGTATTTGAAAAATATCATTTGGAGGTCAGTTCAAAAACAAATGTTAATGTGAACTTTACAAGAACTTGAGAGTATCTGAACTAGGAAAGCTCTCAGAGAATAAAAAAGTCTTTTGTCTAGGTAATTGTCTAGGTAGTTTTGGTGAGATGGTATTTACTAAGGAATGATGGAGGGTAAAAAACAACCCTCATGTCATGTCATGGTTGATAAAACAATTGAATGAATACAATAAAGAAAATCCCAAGGGAGCTGTTAAATACAAGGATATCAGTTCAGAGTAATATCAGGTCAGAGCATCCTGAGCTGAAATTCACTGGAGATTGGGGTGGGATAAGGATATTGAAAAACGTTACTGCATTTTTTATTTGTTCTTCTCCTCTGGACAGCTGGTAGTGGCCATGGTTAGAAACATGGTATTTGGCTGGATAGATTTTGGTTTGACTTGATACAGTCAGTCTCACGTTACAGAGGTTTTATAGTTTGTCTCCAGTACCAGAGTCACAATGCACACTGTGGGTGTTATTCTTGTATTACTGAACTGGAATGTATATTTACTGGAATGCATGTGAACAGGAGTGCTTCTTTAGAAGGAGAAGAAAAGGAGATTGCAGGAGGTGGTTTTGTGTTGTTTCTTTCCCTAAGAGTATGCAATACCACGGACAATACATCTTTGGATGGAAATGAAAAATGAGCTGTAATAATGTGCTTTTGTAAAACAAAATTGGGCATATTCTACACAGCAAACATCTTGTGCTGGAATAAATATCTCTCCGGTGATGTCAATGTGAGAACAACCACTACAGTGTTAGTGAAGTAATTGGGAGTCACTAAGCAAATGTGCCGGGGAATCCTGCAGAAAGCCTATATATGGTAATTTATCTAGAAAGTTCTCTATTTCTGCTTTTACAAAGCTTTATGCAGGGGAATGAATACGCTTACCACCTTTTGAAGTGACACAAGACACGCTCCATCCTTCAGGCCCCAAGAAGCCTTCCACCAAGCACCCAAACAGCAAGGAGGAGACCTCAGCACCAAGGGGTGGCACAGCACGCCTGCTGACTCTAAGGCCAGGAGGCAAAAACCGTGTCCTGTTGGTGCTGAGGTGTGTAGGCTGTGGTCACCATATGTAGTAAAGCTTGCTGTTATGAGATTTCAATGCTCTTGTATTTTTTTTATTATTTTTTATTTTTTTTTGTGAAGAAACCATTTCTTTCCTTATGGCAACTTGTTACAAAGACAGAAGTAGCACAAAATACCCATTGCAATCCCTGAAGCTAGGATGATATAGAGTAAATATAGTACACTAAGCTTTAAATTATAATTTCATGCAGTTGCAATTTATTTTGTACACTTGAGTTTACAATTTTCTCTGCTCACACCTCTGCAGGATCTCCCTAGCACTCAACATCTTGTCCTCCCACCTGAGGGTCCTCTAGGCCTTTTCCACTGTCCCATTTTATTTTGGGCATAGGACAAGACTGAGCTCAGACTGAGTCTGTTTCTCAACATTTTTTTTTAATAAAAATTAATAGCAGCATGAATAATGAGGCAGAAGGAATAACGTGCCAGTATACAATCATGCAGCAAATGGTTTGAACCATTAAACTGTTCCAGGTCCTCTGTGGCCAATTGCTAGGACCTGGATGAAGGAGGAAAAAACAATCGCATTCTGCCAGGAGAAGTTGTTAAATTCCTGCGAGTGAATGTGGTCCTGACTTAATTACCACTTCCAAGAGCCTATTTATAGTTGTCTGGGAAAGCACTTAAGTGAAATAGCCTTAAGTTTGCAAATAGAATAAGTGGGTGAGTATTCACAGCAAAGACAGAGACAAGAGAGGCAACTACCCCCTGCCCTTCCAGCCCCTGCAGTGGGATGTCACAGCAAGATTGTTATATTGATGGAACTAGCTCAATGACTCATCAGATTCCTACATTGAATTTTAGAAATCTAAAATTGTAAATGTTGTGCAACTTACACACAGATTTAATGATGAGCTTTGAACTTGGAAGTTGCCTGGAACAGAACATCCCACAGGAAGGCAAGTGAAAAATTCCTTGTCCCTCCAAAATAAACAAACAAATAAATAAATAAAAACTCTTCATAATTATAAACATCCTAAATGTTTGGATAGATAAAATGCTATATCTGGATGTTTAAATGGTTGACAAGCTGGGCTGTAGGATGAAGAATTGAATTTGTCCAGGGAAACGTGGTCAGTGGGATTTCCTGAGTATGAGCACTTACACTGTTCTAAGCAAACACTACTGACAGCTGATAAATAAGTAGAGCGAAGAGGGTATATTAGGAATGAGAAAGAGAAATTCCCATCGCCTCTATCCCAGGCCTTTTAGAGACAAACAAGTAGGTGCCATGAAATGGAGAATTAGAACAGGGTATGCAACCTGGGTGTAAGCAGGACTGCACACTCAGAGGAATTGGTCTATATTTAAATCTATTCCTACAGTTATTTAATATCTAGCTCCTGTATATTTCACAACTTTTCTATTTGCAGCCAAGGTAGTCTTATATAATCTGTGATGCCTGGAGGAGTATCATACATGTATCTTATTGTTTCTACAAAATTCGGTATCTTTAAAAGTTTCTGTTCAATAAGTTCATCTATGTATTTTTTATTAAATCAAAGCCATAAATGAAGAATCTTGGTATGACATCAAATTTCAAATGTACATTACAAAAACACATTATTTACATGTTATTATGTTTTATGGGCATAACTATTTGAGAACAAATAGCTATGTATACAATTTATTGTACCAAGTATCTAAGCACTTGATTTGCATTCAAGCAAAGGTTAACCACAGCCTCAAGATTTGAACTAAAAATCATGTAAGAGACTATTCTCTTCATGTGCCTAGAGGTACCATCAGCTTTGTTATCTACCTCACCCACCACCTATGTATACTCTGTGCTATGGCAGTGCAACTCTTGGGCCTTTTTATGCTATTTCCATACCAGGAAGTGAAGCATCAAACAATAGCTTGTTATTATTTCCTTGGCTGCATGTGGACTACTGACCCAGAAGGCTGTAACTATAGATATTCCATGTTCTGTTTAACTGGAATTACCATGAAGAAAAGAATCAGGGGAAAAAATATCAGTGACTACAAAAACTAGTAGAACTACTTCTTTTCTCAGATGATCTTGTTGCTACAGAATGAACAAACCTTCCCCTATACAAATGCCTCCTGATAAAATATTCTTGTTTGTGAAAACTTTCAATAAGTCTTCATGTTAGATTCAGACTTACCCTTTGCTTTTCCCACTGATTTGGGATTTTCAGTCTCTTTGCTGTGTAGGAATACCCTGTCTCAAGGAGAACTCCTTATCAGACCTGTTCAGTGTGCAGAAAGGCATGCTTCCTTCTCATGAACGTGGACACATCTCCCTCCTCTGTTTCACACCCTGAAAGCCCTCAGTGATTATACATTTCTGTTTTGTTTCTCAGTGCCCTTTGTGCCTGTACTTGGGCTAGAGGACAACCACTGACAGGCCCTCTACTCCCGCAGCCAATGAGGGTTGAGGGTTTGCTGCTCTTTGGTTCCTCTGTAGTGGGTTACTGTTGATCATGCTTCCTATTATATACAACTCTCCATGTTGCCTGTTGTGCCATCTAGAACTCCTGTGTAACCCATGGTGATTTGTGTTCATCCAGTTTGCCTTCCATGCCATCTCAATTGCTAACCCTACAGAAGGGCCAACATTGCATCTTGTTTCACATATTTAAACCCACGTGTCAGACCTCTCCTTTGCCCAGCAACTGTCTGAAAGAGCTTCAGACATCATACCAGCCTGCAGCTGCAAAAGCTGGGCAGCCAGCCTGGTTTCCACCATCCTGGAGGATGAATCTCTGTACTGCATCCCCAGGAGAACTTTCCCCTGAGACAGATTTCTCAGCAGTAAAGCAATTCAACCGATTAAAGGGCTGCCACATGCAGCTTTATTTGGTTTGGAGAGGGGAATCCCCCAGCAGTCTCCCCCAATTTGCAGGATGAGTGTGATAGCTAGCCTTCAGAAGGGCAATGATGATGAAGGAGCCTCCACTCTGCCATTCCAGAAGACATCTATGACCACACATGGAAAATGAGAAACAAATTACAAGTAAGCTCTACAGTTAGAAGATGAGGCGTGGAGTTGTTATTATACGCACAGAGGTCACAGTTCTGCCCAGCTGCCATTTCCCGGCAATTGCAAGAAAGAAGTGGAGTACCAAAGGAGATTGGGATTTTCACGCAGAATGAAGGGGTTTTCCCTTTTCCACAGTGGGACAGCTGGAACTTGTTATGTACAACCTACAGCTGGAAAAGTCATCTATGTGTTCGATGGAAAATGTTTTGATATCCATTATGGTCTTGGTTATAAGAGCATGTAGAGTGGAGAAGACGTGTACATAGAATCCGTGATGGTAAAAAACTGACTATGGCAAGGGAGGGTACATGTAGAAAGGCTACATGTGTAATTTTGAGCTAATGGGAACAGGTGTGCCTGAGGAATGAGTGAGTATGTGAACAATGTTTGCAGGTGGAAAAAAATGTGATTAAAGAAAAATAGGCATGGAATGAAGGTGTGTGAAATCATGAGAATCAAGATGCATATTCTGAATATATGGAGACGAGTGAGACAGGGGACTTATGTGAGTTTATATAAACAGATACATCTTTATATGAAATACGACATACTGGCACGTGTGAAAGCATTTCATCTACTGTGGCAGACTTCTATCTCTTCTAAGCCTTCTGTGGTGTACTTGCATGTTGCTTATTATGTAGGTCACCTTTATTTGGCAGAGGGGTTTGTTTCTGCAACCCAAAATGGAGAGATGCTATGCTACATCACTTTGTCCATTCTTCTCTTTCTCTTTTTCCTGATGAGGTATGACAGACATTTAAGAGGAAGGAAAAGGATACGGAGGGAGCAGTGATGCAGGTTCAGTAGGTTTTCATTGCAGGTGAGGATGGCAGAGAATGCACTGCAAATAAGTGCTCTGGCTTTAAAACTGTGGCAACTTTTTCAGGTTCTTCTCTTCATATTGCTCAAAAATAACCATTGGCTCCTGAATGCTTTGTTCATTTCCTCCCGGGGAACAGGCAAAAGGATGAGGTAACATCCGATGAAGGGCACCAATCTGGCCTTAAAAATAATTGAGAGAGTTCCTGCCTGGCATCTTGGCACAAGCATGCTGCAGACAGAGGGAGTTTCTATTCTTGTGTGGCAACCGCTAGCCCTATCATTTCCTACTGACTGCCATAACCAGCTCTGGGTGCAGCTGGCTGGATTCTTGGAATCACATTTTTCAGCACCTTTATTCAGAAGCTTCCATTCCTAAACTAAGCTAGAGGTTTTTTTCTAAATATGGAGAGCCTAGAAATTAAAACTGAAGGCTGGGACAATTTTAAATCGGAGTTTTTCAGGACAAGTTCTCTTGTTTAGCCTGAAAATCTTTTCCAGGCATCATGTACAGACATATATATTTTTTCCACATTTGTTGAAGATTTTGGGAGATATAACCTACCAGTTGGAGAAGCAGCTACTGTGCACCTGAAAGTCTTGGCCCTGTCCTTCACACAGCAGCAGATGCATCCTAAACGGCAATTATAATGCATCCACGAGATCCAAGCCATACTGGACATCCAGCTCATGCTTTACACGGAACATGTGTGTCATAATTCTGCCGAGAAACCACAACCCAGCCAAGTCCTGTTCTGGCTCTAGCCTGAAGCACTTTGCCAAAGTTAAGACGAGAATTTAGTCAAAGGGCTATGAGCTGAATGAAATGTTCCACATTAGGTCCCGTCACTTCCCCTCTGCCCACCACCGTGTTGAGCTCCTTGTCCCCAAAATACTGACACTCCATGGTCAGTCAGTCCTGTACTGTTTCTGCAGCCTCAGTCCATAGGTTCCTCGCTGAAGCTGGACCCTATCTTGGGACTGCGGGGAGTGATGAGGAAGAGGAAGCTACGCTGCACATATCCTCAGCAGGGCTAATTAGTCTTGGTGGATTACTATAACGACCTGGCTCTGCTGCTTCCAGGTACTATGAACTGGTGCAGCATCTTGGCACGGTGCTGTTGTGCGGACATTGTGCTAAGGTAATCGCTGCAAGGCCGTTAAAGGCAATGAAGGGAGAGCTGAGCTGTGGTGCAGAGGGCTTTTTTTTTTTTTTTTATTCTTTGAACAAGAGAATCCAGTGTCCCAAGGCATTGCTAATACAGACCTGTGCCATTTGAGAACGCCTACCTCAGCTAAATAAAGGCTCGGAAAGCCTGGGAGACATAATTAAAATCCTAGAAACTGTAACCCCTGACTTAATACTTTGTGCCATGGCTTAGCTTTGACCCACGCCTCACAAACACTTGGCTCCCGGGGATGCCGCCCGCCGACCACCCTCGCCCCTCGCCCCCGGGGGGCAGCGGCCGGGCCGGGCCGGGGCCCGGCTTCCGCGGCGCCTCCCCCGCGGGCGGCGGAGGAAGGGGCGGCCGGGCCGGGCCGGGACGAGCCGAGCCGAGCCGGGGGCCGGGGCAGGAGGGAGGCCGGGGGGGAAGCGCCGCTCCCCGCGGGGCCCGGCCCGGCCCTCGGCGGCGTGGGAACGGGCGGGCGGGGTGGAGGCGGCGGCGGGGGCCGGGCCCTGGCGAGGGGGGGCGGGCGGGAAGATGGCCGGGGCCGGGGCCGGGGCCGGGGCCGGGGCTGGGGCCGGGGCAGGGCCCGGGCGGGGTTTGTAGCGGCGGCGGGGCTGGTCCCGGCGCCGAGCGGGGCTGTCGCGGGGGAGGATGAGCCCGGCGCGGCGCAGCCGGAGCCGCCCGAGTCCCGCTGCCCGCGGGGCCGCCTGCTAGTGCTGGAGGAGGAGGAGGAGGAGGAGGAGGAGGAAGAAGAGGGGGGGGAGGAAGCGGCGGGCGGCCGCGGGACGGGAGCTGCCCCGGCGGCGGCGGCGGGCGGGGAGCGGGTTGGTGCCGGAGCTGGGCGGCGGCGGCCCGGCGCTGGGGCGGCCATGCCGTGGCTGAGCGGCGGCCGGCGGCGGCGGCAGCAGCAAGGGGCGGCGGGGCAGGGCGGCGGCGGCGGCCCCGGCTCCGGCCCCGGCCCCGGCCCCGGCCCCGGCTCGGCGGCGGCGGCGGCTGCGGGCGGGCAGCGGGGCCGGGAGAGCTCGGAGCTGCCGCTGCCCGCCGGCTGGGAGGAGGCGCGGGACTTCGACGGGCGCGTCTTCTACATCGACCACAACACCCGGCAGACCTCGTGGATCGACCCCCGCGACAGGTACGGGGCAGGAGCGGGCGGGGAGCCCCCGGCTGGGCTGGGCTGGGCTGGGCTCGTCCCGTCCCGTCCCGTCCCGCAGGATCCCGGTCCCGCTGCCGGCTCCGTGTGCCCGGCGGCCCGGCGGCGACATTTTCCTGGCCGCGGCCGCGGGCGGGGTGTGGGCGGCGGGGCCGGGCCGGGCCGAGCGGGGCCCCAGCGCCGCGGCTCGGAGCCGGCCCCGGCTCGCGGGCACGGTCCCGGCCCCGAGTCTCGGCAGCTTGGGGTGAATCGCAGCAGGTTTTGCACCCTGTGGGGTGTGCGCCCTCTGACAGAGCTGCCCATAAAGGCTTAAAAGTTGTCCGGGCTTTAAAACTTCTGGAAGCAGGGGGATATCTGCGGAGGGTGCCGCCTGCTGCACGCACCCGCGCTTTGAACGCGCTCGCCCAAAAATTTCCACGCGGAGCTGCGGAACACAAGTGTCAGTATTCGGAGGTGTCTGCGAAATAAGAAACATATGTCTCCGTGTGTGCTTTTCTATATTAAACAATGTTTTTATAGTAAGCGAAAGTTGGACAAGGACAGTTTGAACTTCGGCCAGAGCTACCTTGCCAGAGCTATGCCAGGAATGTTAAGCAGGCCACAGAAACATTTAAGCGCAGTCTGGGTTAAAGACTGAAGTAATTTGAGCAATTCCTGCCGTCTTGCACAATGATGCATAGTTGTTTAAATAGCCTAAATATTTACCTACGAGATCAAGATCTTTTGTCTCGTTGTTTAGACATACTTACGCATGCACATATTTTTTGCTGATGTATTAAATGCTTGTTATTATGCTTTAGCGCATTTTTTTCTGCAGCGATCTGTGCGTTTTTTAACGTCCGCTTACTTGCAGTACTCTGTTTTAAAGGTAACCGGTGACACAATAATGTGTCTGTGGCTTCTCTGCGTGCCGTCCTTTCCATTAAATTTCAGGGGGTGTGCAGTTTCGTCTCCTGGAGTACTTTATGTAGAGACAGCAAAGAAAAAGACTTAGCAATTCCCTGCAGTGTTTAAATTCAGTGGCGATGTAGCGCCGTGCAATTCGAATAGCACTGCTCAAATTAGGACCTCATGTTTTGAAGAAATAATTGAAATGCCACGCGACGTTTGAAAATTTCTTTAAATACTTCACACCAGTGGTTAAACCGAGATGTATTTTTCAGGTGAGGAGATCAGGCTGTTGAGCAGAGATTGAGACAGTTACACTGGGGCAGGTAGAAAAGACACAATGTTTCCATGAGGAAATGTCAACAGTTTCTACAGGATTCAAGCAGCAGAAGCTAGTTTTATGACTGCAGAGTTGATCTCTGGCTGAGAACAGGCTGCTGTTAGTGCAGTGAGATGGCTGTGTTTTGCATAGCGGAAGGTGGCCAGTCTTTTGAGTTTTCATTGCAGCTACTCGGATTCCTGGGGGCAGCAACAAAGTAGGAAGGGGTCAGGTTAGTTGTGTTCTGCCAAAGTTTGGAAAGGAAAGGTCGGAGCACCAGGGAGATGGTACTGAAGGTGTTTTTTCTGCAAAAAGAACTTGAAAAAGTAAGGTAGAATAATGTGTTTGGTATCATATTTGCCTCAACATTGTCAATTTGCCATAGAGTGACAAGTCAGCCCCCTGTTTCCGTTCCTAGTGTGTTGGTTTCATTTCTATCCAGGAGGAGTTGGATGAAATTATGGGACCTCGGGCCATGTTGCACATGACCTGAACTCTGAGAATCAGCACCTCCAAGCTTTCTTACGGGCAGTGATCCTACAAGCATCCCCACGGGCTCCTCTTTCTCTGTAGCTGGGACTTAATAGTTTTTTTTTTGTTTGTTTGTTTGTTTGTTTGTTTGTTTGTTTGTTTTTTTCTCAACATTCCCTTTGAGATTTCTCAGCCTTTTGTAGTTAGGTTAGTGAATTTAATATGAAGCGGTTATTTGATATAAGAAAAAAATAATCCTGTTGAAGCCAAGAAGAGAAGGAAATACTATTTTGGGAAGTTAAGGAAGGAGAAATGTGCTGTATGAAGGATTTGGGGGTTTGGGAAGAAGGTGACAGGAGCAAGAGGTAAGTCAAGGTAACAGAGTGAAAGGGATAAAGGACCTAGAAGTGGATGCCATATGATTTTTTTCTTTTTAGGGTAGGAAAAATTGAATAAAGAAAAGGGAGAACAGTAGGAGAGTGATAAAATGAGCAGATACGAGAAGCTGCTTTGGTATCAAATCAGTGGTTAGGTTGATGGAAATTATTGTGTTGATCTGTGTAGATTGCTAGACAGTTGTCTAGTAGACCCTGTAGATCTTGAGGTGAAACCATTCAGTGCATATTTTCTTCTTGCTGTAGTAGTTGTCTTTTATCTTAATAGATTAA
The DNA here is from genome assembly GCF_964211825.1 of Aythya ferina. Taxonomy (NCBI): domain Eukaryota; kingdom Metazoa; phylum Chordata; class Aves; order Anseriformes; family Anatidae; genus Aythya; species Aythya ferina. The sequence goes on from NC_140296.1 coordinate 76,738,482, forward strand.
GGCAGCAAATGGCCTTTTTATCTCGTGTTTGCACAGTACTTAGTATATGGAGATGCTGGTCAATAACTGGGGATCGTGAATGCTCTTATAAAAGACTGACTGCATTTGTGGTTGATATTGATGATCTTTGTGGCACCAGGTCTTACTACAGTTGCTGTTTGTTACAAGGCTGTGTTTTCAAGTGATTAGAGCTTAGCCAAAACTGTTGGCAAAAGCTTTCCAAGCTGGTGAGTTTTTGTTAGATTTTTTTGCTTGTGGAAACTACAGCTAAGACACAGTGCTGTTTTTGCAGAACCTCACCAGGGGAGATGATTTGATTTGTTTCCTTCAGCTTCTTAATGTGAGTTGTCATCTTTGTTTGTTTGAAGATTTAAATCATCTTGGTTTGGAATGAGGATTTTAAACTTGCAAGGTGTAGCAGCATTTTTGCATGGAGAAATAATCCATCTGGGCCAGTTTGGGAAGCTTTGAAGAATTCGTATGGGTTGGGTAAGGACTTGTATTTCTAGCAGCTGCGTTTGCAGGAGCTTCCTGCAAGCTGGACTGCTGGTATCTTTATTAAGATCAGGTAGCTCTTCTGTCCTGCGTCCTCAGCAGCATCTTAATTCTTGAAGCTGGTGAACTTGAACCCAGAGAGAAAGAGCCCTGGCCTTGTAGAGGAGGTGGGTTGGAACAAGAGGGATTGGCCTTGGGATTTGACAGGAGGGGGGATGTTTTGGAGAGCTGCGAGGAGCAAAGCAAATCAGGAGCTGGGGGTAGGGAGAAGGCACCTGAAGCCTGGGAAGCAAAAAGTAGGGGAACTGGACTGAAAACCTGTAGGACAGGGAAAAACAGGTGAGAAGAAACCGGTCTGGTGAGGGTTCAGGGTGTGAGGGTGTCAGCTCTCTGCTGGCTGTGCAGGGAACCCCAAGGGAAAAGAAGGAGCACCCGCGTGGGATGGGGAGTCTTCAGAGGCAGAAAACGTGCATGCTGGGAAGCCTGTGGAGAAGGAGGAGAGACTTGGAAGGTGAAGGACAAGAACGAGGTGTGAAACGTCAGGCGGTGTAAGATATGCTGGAGGAGGAGACTGATGAAAAATCTGAATTATGGAAGGTCGAAATAAGCAGGAAAGGGTAGTGTGCTTGAAAGGAGTTGGCTTGAGGAAGTCACTAGGCAGGTACGCATTATTAGGAATGCATTGCAGAACAGCTCGAGGTAGTGGGTAATGGGCAGAAAAGTCCAGAAGTTTGGGCTGTTTCTCCCAAACTATTTCAGGGTTCCTCCTTGTTCTCATCATTTATTTGGTGTTTAGCAAGTGTACTACCCAGCTAGTCTCTTCTTCCTGTGAAGCAGGACAAAGGCAGTTCCTGCTAGCTGCTCTAACGATGTGGTCTGTTAACCACTGTTCACAGCAAAGCAAAGCGTGATGCTGCGTCATGCGATTTCTCTTTCCCCAGTTCAGTTTTTATAAAGGAATAGGAGATGGCGAATGGGAAACTTACACCATATTCTTGTCAAATATTCAGAGCTAGAAAACTACAGGTTTAAGTTGCTGAGCTATTGCTACTTTTGCTTTGAGAGCATTTTTAGTGACAAACTTTTTGATACCTTGCCTCCCCTGAGACCTGGAGAGGAGCAGCTCTGAGGGCAGGTAAGGGCTGGGAGGTGAAATAGATTTAGATTAGAAGGGCTACTCAAACTTTTGCTGAAACTGGAAGACGTGCCTCTAATGAGGCAAAGGATCTTCTGGAGCAACCATGTGTGGTACCCTTGGAAAGGCAGTGGCCTCTTTGTCAAGGCCAGAGAGTATCTGCCAGCATAGTGCATTGTATCTGCCCAGCTGACAGCATTCAGCAGCCCATTGACAATCAGGAGAATCGTTTAAATCACCAATAGCATTTTTCTAGGCTGGGCTTAAACCCCTGCACTGAGAGTTACGGTCAGTGTCATTCAGCATTACAATTCAAATACTTCTCTTGCCAAGCATGGGAAAGATGAAGGCAACAACACAGTACCACCACGGTTTTTGAAAGTTTGCACTAAGTTTTTGTGTGTTTTCAGACTTTTTTTGTCTACTTCAATTTTGTTGTATTTTGTCACCTGCGTTAGCTCACATTTTTGTTTTGAACTAATGCTATTTTTGGAATGGGAAGAGAACAAATCAATTGTTGATCGTTGTAATATTTGTTCTGAAAACACGATGATGACAGGACAGAGTTAAATCATGTGTTTTATTTGTGCGATGCAGACTGTTAATGTCAAAAAAAAAAAAAAATTAACCTATAGGGTGCAAAAAAGTATTTTTGGAAGTGATGCTTTGAAAATCATTCAAGGCGAGCAGAAATGCCGAAATACTAATTTGGTTGTGATTTTATAAATAAATTAGCTCCTTAGGCTGTCAGAGCTAAGGTCACAAGAGATGAAGATGGTTATCTTCAAAAAAAAAAAAAAAAAAAAAAAGAGTAAATGAGTATGAATCTGGAAAACATGCTCTCTCAAGAGAGCAAGGGAGCTGAACTTACTCAGTTAAAGAGGTGTTTAAGAAGTGGTTTGAGTGCTGATTGTAAAAAGAGATTATGATATCTGAGACTTCAGATCTCTTTTGTTTAATAGATTTATAATAGTGTCTGATAGTCAGAAGTTGAAACCAGAAATTGGATATATTTTTTTTAATAATAAGAGATATTAAATGCTGGAATAGTTTTTCTACTCCTTTAGCTGTCTAGATGAAATTATCTGATTTTTTTTTTTTTTTTTTTTTTTTTTGCCAAAGTCAGCTATCAGTTGAAGCCCCATTGTCTGTGAGCATCTGTTTTTGCTGCCTCCATTGCATGATACATCACTTGACCTATATATAATATATCTAGCTAAATATATCTCATACGGATTGGCAGAGCAGCCATGCTTTCATTAGAAAGTGGAGAGTTTCTCCAGGTTGTTTCTCTGAACACGGCAAGGAAGAAGTCCAGTTTACCACCGCCACTTGAAACATCTGGGTCACTGCAGTTGCATCATGTGGTTACCTCAAGTTAGCAGCGAATACAGTGGACTTGGTAGAATTTGTATGAAAAACAATGCATATAAAGTACTGCTCGAGATCCAGATGTTTTGAATTTTCTGTGCAAATGTCAAGCCTGGATGCAGTCACAGCGTGGATGGGAAAGCCGTGCAGCTGTGCGACTGCTCTCCTGGCATGCGGCTGGGAGTATGGGCTGCAGCACATGCGGGAAGAGAGGGCTGCGGTGCCCTGAGCCCCCGACCCATCAGGACATGCTTGTGCTCTAGTTCTTCAAAATAGTCCAGTAATATTTTTAAAGGTATGCTGTAGCTGACATTTGTTGTGAAAGTGTCACGTTTATATGCCATGACATATTTATTTCTTTGCCATTCAGAAGAGAGATGCATTCTATTTGATTCATGTATCTATTTTTTTTCATTCAGTCTGGTAGGTTTTCAAACAGGCAGATGTTTAACTTTTATATGGCACTTGTATGAAATTGTTTATGATTCAAAATAAGCATAGATGTGAGAGTCTCAGAATTAATGTCTGTGCATTTTCAAAGTTTGTTTTCAAACTCAGTCCTTGCTTTCAATTGTTAGATTCTGATAACACGTAAACATTAATGAGCTGGTTCGTGGTAAATTAATTTTAAATTATTGCATTTTTTTCTTGATCTCAGCTCTCTGAATTAGATACCTGGATGAAGTAAGCAATACCTGTATGAAATACGTGTTCACATTTTCTGATAAACTACTCTTGTTATATGACATAGTTAAAAATGAGTGCTTTATCTCCAGTAATTGAGGATAAACATTTTTAAATGTTTTTAGTAATGTTTCAGTGTCTCAGAAAGTAGAGGTGGGAAGCATCCACTCCTTCTTCCTGAAAATGAAAGGTTGTCCTTTTAGTACAATAGTAGTGAATTGTGATTTGTTTGACTGGTTTTACAGGTTAACATATATATACTTTGAAAATCTGGCTTAGATAGCATAAAACTGCAAGACCTAATTCACATGTGGTAAGACATCCAAACAGCTATAGAGCCAAGTTTACCTCATTAACCAAGAGCGTTGTTGCATTGTTAAGCTTCTTAATGCTTCGTTAAAGGTAAAAGTTTTTTTTTTTTTTTTTTTTTTTTTCCTCCTCTCCTGTGCACGTGTAGTTTTTACTGAATTCTAGATGGAGGTATTTAAGTATTTTCAGCAGTCAGGGAACGCAGACACCTGCCTTGCTGTGTTTGTGTGCTGGCTAGAAAGGACTAAATTAGGGCTTGTGACTGCAGTGAGCTGCAGCAATGCAATGGCACGTGTTACAAGGGCTAATTCTTGGAGGGTTCTGTGCAGAGGTATTGGCTGTCTTGCCTATAAGTTGGATCTGAGAAATCTTGGTCTGTCAGATGTTGCTAGTGCTCAAAACTATCAGAAAAGGTAGTTTACTGTTTTGTGTGTGTGTAGACCAATGCATATGCGAGTCACTGTAGACATAGTGGTTGTATTTATTGTCGCTAGACAGCACCAAGCATTGTTAGAAGAAAATTACGTATTTGAATGAATGTCTTTGAAAAAGTTGGAGGGGAGAGTGTCTGCTTTTCAAGATCTATAAACCGCACATGTGAGAATACAAGATTTGAAATGTCATGAGGCTAGGGTCTGAAGTTCTGTTATCTCAAGAAAAAAATATCCTATTTAGGCTTGGATTTTAGAGATAAGTTTAGTTTGAGAGATAACAACTTCACATTTTCAGCAAATGTAAATATAGTGACAGCAGTATGCAAACATGAGAACAAATGAGTTGTAGGCAATAAAAAAATTAAGAACTTATCTATAGCAGGCAAAGTCCTGTTAACAAGCACCGTAGAGGTGTCTGTTCAATGTAATGTTGGTTTATAATTTCACATTGATTACGGGAAGGTAGAGCTTTGTAAAGTTGCACGTGAGGCCGAACAGAAGTATTCAGCTGGTATTTTGGTGAAACAGTAAAACTAATACTTTTTCTGCCTAGAGTTAAAAATAGAACTTCCTGAATGTCTTATCTGCTACAGATGTGACCGCTCACGTTCACCAGCAAAGCCAGGGAGTATTGCAGCTTTTCTGTGATCTTCAACTTGTTTCTGGCTGCAAGAAGCTAGCCAAAGAGGAGAACAACCTCGAGGGACTTGCTCTACCTCTCCGTGGCAGCCCAGGCTGCACGCTCAGCAAGGTTTCACAATACAGCACCACCAAGCGAGTGGTTCCCTGTTGCCAAAAGCAGCGGTGTCCCCCGCTCCAGCCTCATGGTCTTGTACCTCTCGCACTGGTACTGGTGGTTATCCAACCTCACACTAAGTCCAGCTGGCAAAAATAAGCTATTCAGCATTTAATTTTTCTCTTTTTGGGAAGGGTGGGTTTTGGCCTGTTCAGCTCCCTCAGCTGACTTACCCTCAGGGCAGATGGATATTTAAATGGCTTATGGCAATTAAGTTTAATTCAATAAGGACCTGGCTTAGGCAAAAGTGATGAGTCAGTTTAAAACCCTCTTGGGTGAATCCTCTTCGTGAATGGCAGTCCTGACTACTGACTTCTAAAATACCCCCACGGTAAAACACTGAATCTCAAGTTACCTTTTTAAAAGTGAGGATTCACCTTTGAAATGTCAGACAGATGTATAAAAACTAACAAAAGTGTCTTAAACAGGTTTCACTGTAACTTTGTCCATTGGGTAGTGGTGTGGAAGTGGCTTTTCAGTCGTGAGGGGCAGGTACAACCTGCAGAGCTGATCTGGGGGGGGAGTCTGGGTTTTCAGCAGCAGCTTGGGAGTGCTCAGGAAGGGTTGGTGGAGTCGATGGCAAGTGTTGCCATCGCTGGCAGGGAGCGAAGGAGGTGGCTGGGAGGATCGGGTGTATGATCAGATGGGGAGCTGGGGAGGATGCTGGCAGCGCGGCACCTCGGAGGAGTGTGAGGGAGTTGGGTATGAGATCGGGTCGATACTGGGAGGATGTTGACAGTGGAGTACCTCCAGGGAGAATCTCGGCTCGGTGGGGAGGCACGGGGTGTACCTGAGGAAGGGTGGAGTGAGGAGAGGCACGTCGAGGGGATAGCAAAGCCAACAAAGCAGCTGTCAGAGGCCTTGGAAAAAGTGGCTTTACCGCCAGTATTTTGGGCTACAGCTGATCAAAAGACTGTTCGACGGGAGCATCACTACGGGACTGGAAGGAATAAAGGTTGAAATTTCCAGCTAGAAGAGGAGGAGGTGGCTGTAATGCTGGAGTTACGTGGTTTACAAGGCTTTTGGCTCCCTGCTTATGAAGAAGAGCAGGAGCTCTGGTGTCATGTTTTTGCCTTGCCTGTTTTGTGGCCCAGTCCAGGGCCTGTTTCATGGAGATAAACCCCTTGGTTCTTAATTGTTCAGTGGCAAGGGAATGGGGATCTAGGTTTTGTTCTGCCATGCTACAGGGGCCTTGCTCGTTTCTTGATTCTGTTCCAGATAGGAAAATTAATTTGGATTTGGCACATTCAGAGCGTGCTAAAAACATGGAGAGCCTCTGCTAAAAGTTGACGGCCCTGTCAGTTCTCCTGGCACGTTGAATCATTTGAGTCAGCTCCTACCTAGCGAGACTAGCTCGAGATGCGTGTTGTATTTTCAGATAAGCTGGAGTATTTCTCAGTTCCTGTTTCTTGGCCTGTTTTTTCCTGTCCTGTGGGTGCTTTGCTAGAGTACGAAGGTCTCTTGCATCCAGTGATGAGTCCGGTCTGTCCCCTTCTAGTGTGGGGGATTGAGGTGAGATTCTGTGCTGGCTAACAGCTGATTGCCGTCAGGGACTGAATTAGTGACTATCAAAAACCGGTATTGCTGTATTTTTTTTGTTGTTGTTGCTTTTGAAGACTTTTCTACTTCAGCGCATTTAATTGGCAGTGGGACAAAAATAAAGTATGGTGGTATCAACAGCCTTGAACTGGCAGCAGAGGATCAGAAGATATCTTTCGTAGCTTTCTGAAAGAGTTATTTTCAAGATGAAATATGTATAGAGAACGTCATTGAAACTATTTTGATTTATATTGTACTTAGGCTGAAGGTTTTTCACACGTACAGTGATTAGTATTCCTTATGGCAAAATGCAAAGGTTGGTATCAAAGCTGTGAACACGCAATATTTCAAAGTTGATTTATTTAATATTGGATTCCCATTTAGACAGCTAAAACTAAGACTTTTTAACCTTAACACACAATGATTCTTAGAAAGAGTGGCTTATCTGTGTTTGGGAAGATGGCTGAAAATGCTGCATAATTATCCAATTCTGCAGCATAAACAAATTGTGTCACACTTCTTACAGTCCAAAGTTACTTGACTGGAACAACAACCCCATGCATGCTTAAAAAGGGAACTTTCAGAATAAAAACTAAACTGACATTTCTATTTTCTTTTTGGCAATGTAGGGATGATTTGTGGATGGAGAAGGTATTACATATGTTTGGAAATGACTGTTTAAACATTTGTGTCTTCTGTTTCCCTCAGATTTCATCTTTTGGATAAAAACAAGACTGGCAGTATTAAAGATCTGATATGGTACATAGGTCTCTGTAACCCAAACTTCAAAATAAGTTAACCCAAGAACAATTTATTAAAAAAGTATCACAGCTGTTGGTTCATACATAGATCAGTTGTTGGAGAATCTAAATGGTCTCTAACAGTAACTGATGAGAAATACATATTAGACCTGTTCATTATCCATTATGAGATAGAGAAAGCTACACTTTCTCTATCCTCTCTGTATAATAAAATTGAAAATGCATTTAAAGTCTTCACCAGTAGGTAACCTGTAAGGTTCCAGTTTAAGAACCTGTATATTTGTACTGTATATTCAGATTAATATTTCCAACTGTATGCAATGTATTGAGTTATGACATTAAAAAACTACTTTGCATTGTTTTGAGTTGTATTACCTTTGCTTTTCTGCCAGCTCATAGTTTATTCAAGGGAAAATCTAGTCCTGCTCTTGTGGTTATGGTTGTACTGAGATCTGCGATAAATAGGCAGCATGTACTCAAGACTCTGCATGGACATTTGAATTTCAATTCTGAGTTTAATGTTGCTGCTTAGTTGGGCCAATTCAATTACAGAATTTCTGTTGCCTCTAGGGGAAGTTGGGGAGTACATCTGAAGTCATCAAGAGGAAAATCTGATGTGAAAACTTCTTTTAGTTCTGAACCCTTGGGAAATTGCAGTTTAATACACGAATGGGACAGTATTTTAATGTACTTAGTTACAGCAAGGACTTCAGAAAGAAGTGACACTTCACTTATATTAATCAAAAGTAGCTACAATGTAGGAGTCTAAAAATAATGGATTTCCTAAGCTTTTTGCCTTAGTCAAGGGGAGTGTGCTCAGAGACGGGGCACAAGAGGTCCTAGTGCTTGTCCTGATGCTGCCTGTCTCATTGTTTGTGTTTAATACTTCTCCGGGCTTTGGCAGTCTTGCATACTCATTCAGCTGAACTTTTCCTCGATTTCCCATAACACCACGTAATGCACTGAATTTAAGAAGCTTTTTTTTTTTTTTTTTTTAAATTATTATTTTTTTAATATATATATAATGACCAGCTAGTTTCAGTCAAGTCACTTTGAACTGATGGAGTTGTGGAGTATGATTGCTGTTCTTGAAGTGTGCTGGTTAAGTGCCTTCTGTTCGGGAAGGTGATATGTGTGTGTGTGTGTGGGGGGGGGGGGGGGAATTAGCTGCTGGATTATGAAATAAACCCTTACATTTTTGCTTTAAGCAAGTCTTTCCCTTTAGCCTGTTTCTGGTGTAAAATGTTGAGATAGTTATGATCAGTCTGACTCTTAGGTTCTGATTGATTGATGGTGCTATAAAGATATTGTATTTCCAGTTCCAGGAATTATTTTCCTATTGTAAAATAAGCTGCTTTGCAAATTCCTCCTTGTCTTTTTTTACTGTTTTTCTGGATGTGTTTATATGAAGCTTTGGAGAAGTCTTTAAATTTCTTGACTTAAATACAATAGAAGGTTTTCAGAGCAAAAAGTCTTCTAATCCACGAGCATGTATCCAAACACAAAGATGTAGGAAGGTGTATGTGAATGTTTTGTGCAATGCCATTTAATCATCTGAAAAATTGATCACCCCCAGGATTTACTATCTGTTAGTACCCGTTATTCTCACTTTACAATTCTGAAGGTTGGAGCTGAGAAGTGTTTCTGGGAAGTGATCTGTGGAAGGTTTGCTAAGCCATGATCATTTTTAAAAAAAAAAAAGGGGGGGGGGGGCTGGAGGGGACAGTAGCTGGCTGTGAATGGCCTTTAAGGACCCCTCAGTTATTTGTACAGAGTCTTTTCTTGCAGATTCAAGGGCATCTTAGGGAATGGTCCATCATCTTCATTTTTAATGCATTTTCAAAAATAGCTTGTGGAGATTTTGGCACAAATTTTGATGTCCCAAGTTTTTGTCTCCTAGGAGTGTCATGTGCTTTAAAAAAAAATAAATCTTAACTTTTCCCAGAAGTGCATTTAAAAAAAAAAAAAAAAAAAAAAAAAAGAACTTTTCATTGGGCCTTAGATGTAAACCTGTTTTCATGCTAAGCCAAGTTATGCGATGTCTTTCTATGACTTAATAAAAGACAAAACACCAGATGGTACATATGGGCGAGCTTTTTACTTATTTATTTTAACAAACATTTGTAAAATTTGTGACTCTGTTCTAGAAACCTGACAGATTAAATAAAACTCCGACAATTACGGAAAACAGCCTGTTTTTGTAAACCTTGTGCTGCCATGTGAAGTGCCTCCTTTGTAGGGCTCGGCACGGGTGCAGATGAACTTGCTGGTGCCAAGGCAGGCTGTAGTAGCGTGTTGGGTAAGTTCCTTCTGGGAGTGATCTCGCAGATCTGTCCGTGCCTGTTCGTGGCTTCTGTTTGGTAACAGTGATGATGGAGCGGGTTGTGTGCTCTGGACATCTGCCTGCTAGGAGCGAGCCGATCTCCAGCCTGTTGCACAAGGTCTGCTGAACAGCTTTAAGCTGGTAATACATTTTCATTGCTATCGGTACTACTGACCAGGTCTCAGTTCAGATCCTTGTTAAAGACTATTTCATTCACCGTATCTGACTTCTATGAAGCCTTTTGGCCATTATCTGATTATTTCAGCAACAGCATCTGAATGACAGTGTTGATTATATGTTTTCTTCCCCTAACAGCTTACATTTAAGGGGTTCCGAATTTTTAGAAAGTTGTCTTGTTCTTTTGAAATACTACTCCATCATTCTGCCATTAAAAGTTACTCTAATAATTTTTTTGGAATCTGCTTTCTGTAATTATGTACAGTAGATGAACATCTGTGTTTTTTGAAGTTTTGCACGTATGACTGTTTGCCCGTATTGTTCTTCAGATATTTGGCTTGTTCATTCTGAAGTCAGTTGATAAAGAAAATCATGTTTATTCTTGACCTTAATCACAACCATAAGTTTCCTTTCCTTTACATTTAGAAGCCATGGAGCAGCTATAAAAGGCTTTTCTGTCCGCTTTAAAAATAAATTACCCTGTGTCCAGGACTCTGATTCCTTTAGAAACACCCCGAAACTGTGGATAGTGTCCTGGCTGTGGAAACGTTTTCCCCACCCTCCAGCCCATGAATGGTGTTCTTCAGAATGCAGCTCTGCAGGGATCATATGTTCATTTTTCTGTCTCTGACCTTTTACATATGTACTCTGAGGCTTGTTTTTCAAAGTGGTTGAAGATTTTGATACTAGTACCCATATCCAGATATTTTTAGGGTATCTCTACTGTGAAGTTTGCCTGAGGCTCTTTCCATGTTTTCGTTTTGTTGTTGTTAGCACTTTATGTTAAAAGTGAAATCGTTCCCTTTAGCTGTGATTTTTGTCTCAAATTAGGAATGTATCCTTTTCCTTTCTTCTGTTGATTGGTGAAGATAGTCAGATATCCAGATTTCTGAGAATAAAACCCAAATAGTTGTCAGAGTGCTTTCGTTAAAGAATTTCCAAACATTTTAACACATCACACTTGGTATAAATTAAAAAGGAGAAAAGTCCTTTTTTTGAAGAGAGGGAAATCGGTGCTATGAATAGAACGCTAATGCAGGAGATTTTCCTTGAATCCACATTTTATCCATTTTATACACTGTCTGTATGCTAGTAGGCATGCCTTTAAAACGTGTTTTTTTTTTTTTTTTTTTTTTTCCACAGTAAAAATAGCTTGCTGCTTATTGAAAAACAAGGCAGACCTGTGCCTCAAAATCCAAATGAAACTGCTGCTTAGCTGAGGCTCTAAAGAGGGCATTTATATGTTGTGGAATGAATGGCATGCCTGCGCTAACTCCCGCGGGCCGGATATTTCCAAGGTATCAGACAGAGCTGTATATACTGCGGTCTTCCCCCTTCGGTTACCAATGTGCCTCCCTCGGCAGAGGCTGAAGGACCCCTTGCCCCTGCGGAGGCAATGGGGTGGGCAAGGGGGGGCAGAGGAGGAAGGGAAAATACCGAGCAAGGTAATTATAGGCCTTTTTCTTTTTTTTTGCTTTTTTTTTTTTTTTGCTTTTTTTTTTTTTTTTTTTTTTTCCACCCAAACTGTCCTGTGATAGTCTGTAGGCTCCTTGTACTTTGTAAGTTTCTGTTGTTTTTTTAATCATTGTTCTTTGAACAGCGTAGTTAGGAATTTCCTGTTCACGTTTTACTACAATGGTTTGTTTAAAATGACAGACCGCAGTCTTTTTCCTGACCTAAAACTAGATTAGCCTTGAATGTTGGAGAAGTCAGACAAATAAAGAGGGTAGACGGTATTTGCTTATGTCATGGAGAGAGGCCTTTTAACCGGGCTCAGTTGTATCAAATACCACAAGTCATGTTTCTTAAATATTTATTAAGACAAATAAACATAGTTATTGTATGAACTGGCATGCCTCCAAATTCCTATCTCTTTGATTCTCATGGGTGGGTCGCTTTTAATCAGGAGAAATATTTTTAATCAAGACTTAGATGTCTGCTGGATTGCTGAATCCCGGGTTTGCTCAGTTCTCAGCTTTTGCCCTGTTTTATTTATAAAATGCAACAAAACAAACATCAGCGAAGTTCAAGTTATAAAATGTGGCAACAAAACACTCAGGAAATACTGAAATTGGGAATGAACCTGTCTTTTCTTAAAACTTCTGGTGCCTGTCTTAAAGAAAGAGTAGCATAATCTTCCTATGTATCACCATGTGTTTTCTTTCAACTTTGGGGGAAAAACACAGCTCCCAAACCCAGCACTTTTAGGTTCACCAGCAGTTGCAACATCCTTATACAATTTTTGTTTATTTAGGACAAGTTGCTTGTATAACAGTGCTAATGTATGTAAATAGTGCATACACGTATCGATGGACCCATACAGGCAATAAGGCTATTGATTTTTATCTGTAAAGAGATCAAATTTCGGCATTTAAAAACAATGCATGACCTACAATTTGGGTTTTTATTTTATAGAAAAATTATTGTAACGTGAATTGTGTTGTGGCATGGCACAAAAGCTTTAAGCAGTTTTGGAGGGGTGGTGGATTAACCTGCTACTGAGATGGTTACTGATGAGCATCAAACTCCTGAACATACACTTGATACAATGCTCTTAGGTATTTTCAATGCAAGAATGCCTGTGCGAATGTGCATGTAAAATTCTGATAAACATGCTAAATTAATTTTCAAGCTGGGAGATGTCAGATTTGTGAAGATGTGGTGTCTATAGCTGATATGACACACGGGCATGTCATTACAAGGGTGTTGCCAGTTAAAATACTCAGCTGTTATGGTATTTCCAGCTTAGCATCTAACTTTGTTCCACCCAGCAAATAGTCACATAAATAGGACTAGCTGTGGATTTTAAAGGAAATATTTAATGTATTTTTAAAGAAAATAACTTTTGGAAGGGAAAATATTTGGGTAGCTTGCACGTGAATGTCTAGGGCAGGGCAGGGAGATGCCTTGCAGGATACTGAACTTGATGTGCTGAAGAAGCTTGCGGTAGATGTGGAAAATGTCACTGTTTATAGAAATCAGGTATTTCTACGAGTCCCGGAACTAACAAAGCCTGGTTTCCTGTGGGTTTGTGTCTTACAGCTATCAACTTCGGTGTCTGGGAAGGTGAAGGCTCTGCTGGATGCTTTTCGCCTTGCACTTTGGGGTATTTCTATCTGTTTGCTCCTGAGTGGATTTTCTGATACCTGATGCAGTGTGAGCACGGGAATCTCACTTTCTGCTGGGCCCCCTGCTTGCTCTGAACTCTATAGAGTATTGGAGTATTTGAATTACCAGGGGGCTTTCAGAAAAAATTGAAACCAATCAATGGAATAAAAGCCAAATAGACACTAAACTAATAGTGTTAGTAATAAAAATTGCATATCCGTATTTTTATAAGAGACCAGATTCCAAGACCTTGTTTTTTTTATTTTTTCTTTTTACATCTCTGCCTGCTGGTTTTAGTAGCCACTTGACTTAAAGAGAAGCCAATTCCTAAAACCAAGCGATGGTTTTACCATTTGATTGATAAGAACAGTTATAATCAATTAATATAAACACATTCTGAGGTGATGATGTGCCAGATCTTATGGTACAGGCTTGGCTTATAACCATTCTGTGGAATGTATGTATCTTCACGTGGCTGCATTATTACAAAAAAATGGACCAAAGCACTGGACAAATATAAGCTTCCTGTGTAGCTGTTAGGTTATGTGACCTGCAGTACGCTGCCTGGCTTTTAGCATTGGTTTCCCTTAGGTGTGAACAAGCAGTGTGATCTTAAGAAGAGATACAGAGTCTTGCAGAAGGTTTGTTGGTGAGATACCTGCTCTTAGTGAACCTCCTGGAGCTGCCAGCAGCCCGTTTTTGTCCCTAAGGGTCGAAGATGTATTATTGTCTGAACTGCCCTCAAGTGTAGAAGGTGCCAGTGGTTTTGCTGTCAGCAAAGATTGTTCATTTCGGTTTTGACCTTCATTAAGAACGGATTTTTCTACCTGGAAAAGCTGGAGTTCAGAAAGCTTGGGTGTGAATAAACAGTGCCCTAGATCTTCCATGTAAATGCTCTTTGTGTAGCAATATGGGTGAGTAGTTTATTCCACTAGATGAAGTAAGTGAGGTGAATAAGGTGAGTAAGCAATTTCATTATGAGACGTTCTCAGTTGTGTCTAAATGCTATGTTGCAAATCCGGCTCGTGCTTTGAGCTGGTCGGGAGCCAGGTGCCTGTGGTTAATTCATCACTGAACCTGAGCTAACAAGCCCTGCATAGGGGAGGTTGGGTTAGACGAAGCTCCCTGCCACTCTCAAGTAGCTGGCAGCCCGTACATATCTGAGCGAGGGCTGAGCTGCTTTGGGTCTGCCCAAAACAGTTCGGACAAACTCTAGAAGTGTCTGCATATAGTGGAGCGTGGAGTAATTACCTTAGTGTGCAAATTTGTAGTATCTCTACTATAATACTAGTTTCTTTAGAGATCAGTTAGCTCAACCTTCTTTTGTGTGAGTTGGAGACACTAGTCATGCCTTGTAGGGTTGTACTTATGAAGTACATATTAAATGCAGATTATCGTAGTATATATCACCATGGATTCATTATAAATGGATTCATAACTTTCTTAACTCTTGATTGGCACAATGTGTTGGCATACAATGCTTTGTATATAATAAACTGCTATTAAGGGAAGATCTTGGAAATAAAACAGTGTTTTCAGGAAGATTTTTAATATTACCCAGTCACAATACCTACTTGGAATGATAAATTGAGTCTTTGCAGTGGACAGTTATATTACCCTTCTCAGATACTTCACAGAAGCACAGAAAGGTGCACTTCAAGTTTTCTTCCCAGTCTCCCAAAATCCTGCTTTGGACTTACCGCCCGATCTCCCAGCTCTCTTAGCACAGTGCCTTTTCGGACCTCTTCCTGTAGCTGCTGTGAAATACCAGTCCTGAAATGTTTGTCTCTTTCAGTCACACCCCTCCAGAGATAGAGAGGCTTTGGTTCAGTGGTGCTGGTTTGGGATGTGGGAGACCAGTTCTCCAGACTTCTTGCATAGCGTTACTTTTAAACTCCCCAAGGAGTTTTCAGCCTGAGTACTAATTATGGTGTTTCTTACCTCATGGTAGTGTTCTGCTTATAAATGAATAATGTGATTGTATGCATACTAATAAAACGGGAATGTAAAGATTCATCTCTCCTGTTTGGCTTTGTTTTCAGACCCCTGTGCTTTTCCCTTGTAAAGCACGTTCTAAAATCAGTGACACTTAGGAACTCTCAGCTACAGCCTTCCAAAGGCAGAAGACCTCAGCCCCTGAATCTTGTATCACTTCACATAGTTATTTGCAATGAAGCTTTGCAGATTACACCGTGAAGAAAGTTAGCAATGAGCAAGGTTGGTCTGAGGATAGAGTTGTGCGTTCTCTCTCCCTTCCTCCTTTCTAACTTGTTACCAACATCAGTTGTCATAATGTTTTTAAAGAAGCATTAGAAATTGATGGGGTTTATTGTTCTTCCAAAATTCATGTTACAATTGCGAAGCATGATATGATAGGTGTAGATGCCTTGCATTTTCTGGAAATGTACTTTCTCTCACGTGTAAGCTGTATCTTGTAGCTGTGTAGCTTGAGCTAAAGTTTTCTTTTCATTAGGCTGATGAGGGTGAATATTAGGCATTCATCACAGCGCGGAATAGTTGGCAGTTCAGCAGCTTCACTAGTGGGGATTTTGTTTGTGGAAAGCAGTAGCCGTAAGGGCATCAGGCAGCTTTTGGAGACAAGTAAGACGCGTGTGGCTATTGACAGTGTGCAATAGGAAAAACTGTGTTATAAATGGTTAAGTACCCTTTTGGTGTCTCCTGCTCCATCGTGCCAGCTCTTTGGGTGGGAACATGCTGGAGGAACGTGTGCCGTGGAGCTGGCGGAGGAGCTGCAGGGACTGGCTGGCCTCCGGTGGGATTGGCTGCCGCCAGCTCTGCCCAGCCGCGGTGGCTGCAGCTGCATGGCTGTAGGAAAGAGAGGAGGAGGTGGTGCTAATAACGGGTATTTTTTGTTGTTTGGGGAGCTCTGTGTTTTGTACAGTCAAAATCGGCACGTATAAAATGACGCGAATGACAGCAGTGCGAAAGGAACACAGCAATTTTTGCCGCTAATGTGTGTGTGGGGAAGCACATGTCCAATCTGGATCGTATGTTTGAGAGTGTTTTTGTAGTTCTCTTGTTTTGGAAATCAGACATCAAAGCAGTGTACGTCCAAAACAATGGAAGAATGTGCTGGGCTTAGTTGCCCAAAATACGTGGGGATGAACAGTTTACTGAGGACAAGATGAATGCATTTTCATGGCTACTTATAAAGAAGAAATAGAAGGAGAATTAATGTTGCAGCTCTTAAGACAACTATTTTTTTTCTCTTCTCAACATTAAAATTCTGATGGATGTTAGAAGTTGCCAGAAGAACTTGTCAGTGCTTACTGTCATTACTATCTTAGGACCTGTTAAATTAAATCATATGTTAGACAAGCTGCTATTGAAAACGACATTTGTGTAATTTGTTTTCCTTTTAAAGGCAATTAGTCTATATGCAAAAGCTCTTTAAATATTTTTATTTACTTTCATACTGTTCTTGGATCGTGTAAAATGTTACATTGTGAAATAATTTTGGCTGGGTTGTCAACAAATGGCATCTTATCCTTTTAAGAATTCTGGATTTATATTATGGCAGCAACAGTTCCATCCTGTCCTTTGCTTCTGTCAGCACTCATTTTCTAGGAAGAAGTAAATGTTGAATAGTGCCCTTTTGTGTGTTTTCTGGGATTTTGAGAAGTACAGATTATTCAATCAGTAGAAATGTGCTTGCATCCGTGGATGTCTGCCCTTAGCATCACTTCGGTGCCACTTCGGAAAGCAGCAAGTTTTACAGATGGCTTTGGTAGCTGGTATGCTGCCTTGCATTTTGCTCTCTAGGTTGTATATATAGTCTTTGTGAGTCTCTTCCAGGGAGTTTGAGTTTGGCTCTGGTGATTTTTTTCCCCCAACAGGATGAGGATCAGCGTTTCAATTCAGTCTCGACTATTTGTTTAAATTTAGTGCATTTATGACTGCTGCATTGTTGAAAGGAGTTAGTTTTATGCAGACATTTATTTTTCCCTAACTTTTGCAGGAATTGGGAAGACTAATGCAGTGCGTTAGTAACAAGATGCATTGCTCAATACATGGCCAGAGGGAAGGAGGGGGGTCTAGACCAGTCATACCTATAAAACTTAAGCTTCCGTTAAAATGTAGCAGAGCAACAAGGTTTAACTGGGTGTGAAGTGAGTATCCTTGTCTCGGAAGGCTGTTCTGAAAAGAGACAGAAAATGATCAGATAGGCTGAAAAATGATTAAAATAGCTTGTTAATTTTTTACTTGTTGCCCTTTTGATAATGGCAGGAAAAAAATAATCTAGTGGTGGTAATACCTGAAGGGGAAAGGGCAAGGAATAGCTTTAATTCAATATGAACCAATTTATGTAATCAATGGTATCTTCATTGTACTCTAGCTAACTTGATAATTTTGCCCTCAAATTCTAATTTCTAATCCAAATTCTTTGGGATGTTAAAAATTTAGGATCAGACTTTCAACTGTGACTATGAGGAGGGAAGGGGTGGACTAAAGGGGTACTCTCACTCTTCTGACAGCTTCCATCTTTGGTAATTCCTGTCTGTCATGCTGGGGCAGAAAGGAGTTAGAAAATCTAAATTGTATGAATAAGAGTCATGTGGATTTAGCTCTGGGAAGAGCTGAGAGGGGCAATGCATGTAAACATATGAGTTCACTTATGAGGGGGAGGTAAGACCTGCAAAAAGAAGCTAGACAAGGGTCATAGCAGAGAAGGTTTTCCTGGCAGCAATGGCAGACTAGGAAATCTTTTCTCCAAATTAGTTGTTTGGCTGTGGTTTAAGTACAAGGTGAGGGAGGAAGAGTGAGTACTCCCTTATTTTTTATTTTTTTTTTTCAGCTGCCTTCTTGCTTAATGGGTAGTAGTAAAAGATTTTTAGAAAATGATACAGCACAAGAATGTGTGGAGCAGAGTAAGTACATAAGAGTCATTACCACATTTTTCTTGGAATTTCCTGTCATGCTTGTATGCTCCCCTGCCTTCCCCGTGCTCTGCTGTTTCCCTTTCAGTTCACTCGGGTTTCTTAATAGCCTTGGAGTGGTAAATTTTTGAAGTCATAGTCTCTGAAACAGACTTTAGTCACAAAGTTTTCAGCACACATTAGGCATCTGCTGTCTGGAATAGCAATCGTGGTTTAGTCTGCTTCATGGCCTTCCTTTTACTGGATAAGTGTTGCTCAACTCCACTAAGCAAGGAGGCTTCGAGTGCCTCTGAAATCTGTGAATTTTCTCTTTCATACCACTCAGAGATTGAATCACTAGATCTTTGAGTAATGAGAAATAGCTGAAATTGTTGGAAAAAGTATACCACCTGTCTCAAATTTTGCTGATCAGTTCTGAAATTCAGAGGACCGTGCTATCTACCATCCTCACTTCGAAGACTTGGGATCTCACTGCTGGTTAGATTTATCCCAAAAGTAATTTTGAAGGAAGTAGGTAAATAGGACTTACAGAAACTTAAAGTTTGGATGCTTCCTCTGCTAGTAACCCCAAAGAGTTGTGAAACAGAGAATTCTTTCTGTAACAAGGCTTCATATCAACTCTGTGAGGCAGGCAATTTTCTGTATGAAACAAAGCATCGTGTCCCATCTCCCTTCTGGCAGCACTAGGTAGAGCTTAACTTTAAGCAGTCCAAACTGCTTTATGCTCTGTACCAGAAAGGCTTCTTGGAAATGGGAATGTTTTTCTCTTCCTTCCTCTGCTTTTTCTGCAGTTCATTTAATCTGCATCTCTGATATTTCTATGGCTTTTCTGGTGTTGCGTGTGGAACTTTAAAGTCTATGTTAAAGTTAGGCTTGTTCTTATTTGAAAAAAGAGAGAGAAGGTGGAGATTTTAATTGCAGATACTATGAAAAAATATTTTGTATGAGCATATTGTAGCGGATATGTTTTAAAATCCAGTAGCTATCTCCTTTTGCATAACTTTTGTTTAAAGGTTGTTTGGTCAGTCAGTCATTACACATTTTAGTAGTTCATTTCCTTCATGAATTATTCTCTTAAGTAGCTCCCAGGGTATTGTTGCTTTTTAACCAGTCTTACCAAATAAATGGATTAATTTGGTGTTTTTGAAAGATATTATCCATATCAAGTTCCCGTGTTGTGTCTTAACATTTCATGAGCAATGAAGGAAGTGCTCATATTGTGGATTACTGTTACTGGGACTTACAATGCCATTGTTTGGAAATGGGTATTTAGAAGTGCCTATCATGTCTTGGTTTTTCATTTGTCGTATACTTGACTTTCTTAGAAAAGAACAAAACTTTTTCAATACACTTTGACCTTCCCCCAAATGTTTGAAGGCTCTTTAAGATATGGACCCTGGCACCTAAATGAACTTTTCCTAATGGAGATGCTTTTATGAGATGTGTGTGTAAATTCTTTTCATGTTTATTGCAGTTGTATAGTTGAACACAGACACCTTATAAAATGCCAGAATTAAGGTTCGCTATTAAGTTGTTGTGAGACAGTCTTAATTTATGTGGTTGTGTTCTGTTGTGTTGGCTTTTTTTCCCCTAAAGAGCCTTGCCACAGTACATTAAAAAACTTGATTAATGGTTTGTTACCAATAGTAGGAGGTCTTGCTTGCCTCCCTTCTCCTCGGCATTGTCTTGAACTGGTAGTGAATCATAGAATCACAAAATACCCCGAGTTGGAAGGGACCCATAAAGATCATCAAGTCCAACTCTTGGCTCCAGACAGGACCACCCAAAAATCAGACCATGTGTTTGACAGCGTTGTCCAAACTTCTTGAACTCCGTCAGCCTCGGTTCCGTGACCCCTTCCTTGGGGAGCCTGTCCCAGTGCCCCACCACCCTCTGGGTGCAGACCCTTTCCCTAACCCCCAGCCTGACCCTCCCCTGTCCCAGCTCCATGCCATTCCCTTGGGTCCTGTTGCTGTCCCCAGAGAGCAGAGCTCAGCACCTGCCCCTCCGCTCCCCTCGTGAGGGAGCTGCAGGCCGCCACGAGGCCTCCCCTCAGCCTGCTCTGCTTGGGTCTGAACAACCCAAGGGGCCTCAGCTGCTCCTCACACATCTTGCCCTCCAGACCCTTCACCATCATAGTGCTCTTAAGTGATGGCGTTGTGCAGAGGTGGTGGAAGTTGGTGAAGAGGGCAGGGATCTCTGGTTCAGTGGTACTAAGATGGTAGTTCAGCTTTTGTGCAAACTGCAGTTGGAGCTTACTGAGGAATTGGAAGTGGGCGACCATGGGGAGTGGAGTGGACAGGGGAGAGAAGCTGTGATCTGCCCTGGGATTTCAGAGCAGAGGGCCATAGAGGACGGCATCTGATGTTGGCAAAGCCTGCCTGTCCTTCCCTGTCCTGTTGTTGAGGCCGTGCTTTCTTTTTCCCTGTGATGTTCAGATGTTCAGATCCCAAAGGGGTCGGATTGGGAGTGAAGGAAGAAACTTGTCTCCCTAGTCTGCTCCTGGGCACAGAGTGAGGAGCAAGGATGTGCTGGAAATGTTTTTTCTGTAGCAGCTCTGTGCAGCTGGAGCAAGCTCAGTGATGTCCCAGCACACAGGGGTTGGGTGGGTTTGTAGCCAGCAGAGGTGTCTGGAGATGTCAATGCATGTTGTGCAGAGTTTAAATTCTGTGGAGTTTAACCAGGGCTTTTGCATTTCACAGTTACACTGAGCATGTGCAGGAATACATTCCCACCCTTCCACTCCTTTGTGCCTTGGCCAAACTTGAACGTTTTTCCACAGGGATAGCAGGAGACCTGAAAAATGCAGATCCCAGTATTAGTAGTGGAGAGAGAGTCTGTGAAGCTGCTGTGGGAATGCTAGCATGGGGGTGGGGAGGGACAGCATTTTTTCCTCTGTTTTATTCTTTCCAATGGTAAGCTGCTTTAATTGAAACTTCTCACAAGAGATGAGAATGAGACACACCCCCAGGAGAGAGAACTTCAGCCAGAACAATGTCAGTCTAGCAAAATTAGAAGCAATCAACAAATTTCCTAACCGGGCGATGTCTTATGAAGGGTACCAGGCTTCCTAGTGAATGCATGGCACTGCTGTAAGGTAGTGTGTAGATGATACAGACTGGTATCAGGATTCCTCCTATTTTTGTGTTGTTGGTCTTCAGTACTTTGAGATAAACAGTTCAGATACTTATTCTGCAATGTACATCTTTTTTGATATAAACAAACAGTTCCCTTACCAATATGGAAAATATGCTGTAGGTCAACCACGAGATGTTGGGCTAGATGCAAGCATTGCCAGCTGAAGTTTTGTGGCAAGCATTATGCAGAAGGTCAATTAGGTGATGACAGTGGTTCCTTCTGACCTTAAAATATGGACCTGGTCAGCTGGGATCGTGCTGTGCTGTGACAGCAGAAGTCAGAGGCTTCCCGTGGCTTCTGACTTCCTTGA
Organism: Aythya ferina; assembly: GCF_964211825.1. Classification (NCBI taxonomy): domain Eukaryota; kingdom Metazoa; phylum Chordata; class Aves; order Anseriformes; family Anatidae; genus Aythya; species Aythya ferina. Next base: position 76,759,960 of record NC_140296.1, read on the forward strand.
AGGCTAAGGGCCATGAAGGAAGGGACTTGAAGCTGGCTTTCTGTGGCTCTTACTCTCTCCTTCATAGTTATTGAACTCTTCTTGAATGGGGAATTGGAAGCTTTGTCCTGAAAATATCTGTGTTGTCTAACTGCAATGCAATGCTTAAATACAGAAGTATAAGCAAGTACAGAAGATTACCCACAAAATATATATAGCCCTGTCTGCAGTGCAAGGGGCCTTTGGGTGAGCAGTATCCAAAGGTATACTTTCTAACACCTACACCTTCCAGAGGGACTTGTCACTTACAGACAGTAACAGTAATACAAACCGCACAAGTCAGTTTCCTGAGTTGCTGTAAATGGAAGCATGTTTTTAACACTCCTTCTTTTCCAACACAAATGTAGGAAGCTGGCAAAGTAGCTAATTTCAGTGCTCTAGAAAAGTTTAAAGGGAAATAATTTACGGAAACGGAAGCCTCTATTTTTAACTTTGTCAGTCATGGGAGATGGGGAGGAAGAAGAGGAGGCCATCTACTGTTGAAGTCTCATTAGTATGTTATCATATAAGCGTAATCAAAATTTCCACTGCTTTTTAAGCGAGGAGCTACTTGTTAAATGTGTATAATCAGTTATGTGCAAATTTAAGATCAGTGCAGATCTGAGACCATGTGCTGTCTGCTATAATTGTGCTTCATCTCTTATGTACTTTTTTCCCATTTTTTTGTTGTGCTGAAAGTTTATACTCTAAAAATACAAGACACGCTGTTTTTCTCTCTGCTTTAGTTTATTATACTGAAAAATATTTTTTTCTAGTAAGTTAAATATTTTTTTAATTTGGAGTTTGAGCAGGTTTCCCCACCCCCCCTTTATTACCTTACTATTCTTCATAACCACTGCATTATTTGTCTGGAATTCTTTATTTTCACAAATATTTTTTACTCCTGTATTTTAGCAAATATGCAACAGTGAAGTTATGAGTAATTCCTCATATTACTTGGAAGTACTTTATTGGTCTAGCTTGAAACTTAAATACAATACATTGCATAACTGCTGGCAACCATAGAAGTAAGAACATCAAACTTCATAACTTCAACCTCTTGAAAAGTTTCATATGAACATAAATCTGTATAATTGTCTTTTTCTTGAGGATATATTACTAAGTCACTGAATTGATTGGGGAATATATTGCGTTAGTTTGCATAGTCAGCATTAAGGAGAAGTGTAGAGGCAAGTATATTTGGGGAATTGTAATATCACTGGGATAACTAAATACTGGGAAAACATGGGCTAAGTTTTTGTAAAAGCATGAAAAATACTTGTTGTCAGGGTGGTGAACCTGGAGTGTGGAAGCAGTTGTAAACAGGTCTTAATGTGTTAATAATTTAAATTTGTAGGGACTTTCCCTCACCCTGCTCTCTGTATGAATGTTATATGTTTGTAGCTTATGCATTTGCATTCATGACTGCAAGCTGAGAATGGTGAGAATAAAAAGCTTAGAAAGTATATAAACTGACATATCAAGTACAAATAATTTGACAGATACATCTATAATTTTAAAGCAAAGGCAAAGAGTGAGCTGTGAGAAGAAAATGTAGCAAGGCTGCAAAGCACTGCAGATCCATTGCTCTTTTCTAGACTGTTACTGGGCTTTAAAGAAGTAATTTTTTAAATTCTTTTTAGCAAGGGTGTTATTGTTCCAATGGTATAAAAGAGCAAAGATGTTAGGGAGATGTAATCTTTTGTTGCATTTCTTGGTGCATTTGGAAAATAGAAAAACCTATTAGGGAAAAATTGCATAAAATGGGACTATTTTCTGACCACCTTTAGTGTCTTAAAAGTAATAACTAATTTTTTTTTTTTAATAAAGTTTTAAAATATGTTTTGCTGGATCTTTTAAGTAAGTAGGTGAATTGAGAATTCCTCTAACTGTGCTAATATATGGAGTATTTGCTAATGACTTGTCCATGACTTGTCCATTGCCACCTCTAGGCAACTCAAGCATGCACCCATATCTGCTTGACTAAGGGTCTCTAACTTCTGGAGGAGTGAAGAAACCTTCAATAACGAGGCGACTGCCATAGATCACTGCTTGCAAGAAATGGAGTCTGAAACCCAAAGCATCAAAGATCCTGTCAACATATTTTCTCTCCAGTTGCTTAGAGCTAAATTGAACTTGGTAACTCTTCAGAAAAGTTACTGAAACGGTGTCCTTGGATTGTCCCCGTGTCACGTTGGTTGCACTCTCTCCCACTTGCTTTATTAACGGGAGTTGAGGCTGAAGAAGTAGTCTGGAAAGCCTGCCTTGTGGATCTGCTGCATAATTTGGGCAGGGTCTGCTGGAGTACCATGTGTTGTCTTTGATGGCCCATGGCTGCCCACCAAGTGGGGCATGGGCCGAGGGTGTCTTCTCTGGGGACCCTTCTACAGGCAGAGGTGGTGTGTGACAGCACAGTACCATCTTAGAAGACATTGTGCAGAAATGGTGTGAGAGCCTGTAAAACTTGAAGGAATGTGGTAATCAAACGAGTTTTAGAAATGCTGTACGTGGTACTTTTAGAAAACATATAGGACTGTCTTATTTGAGTGGGCTGGAGGAGGAGCAAAGGTATTCTCAAAGCTCAAATGAGAAACTCCTGTCTTGAATTTCTAATATTAGCTGGCAGTGTAGAGTTTTCAGGGCGTGAGGCATTTGTTTACTGTCTTACCTCACAATTTGTTTTCAATAGGATGTATGTGAAGTCATGGTGTGCATAGCCTTTTGGCACTTATCTACACATCACTTTGTTCAGAGACTTGAAAAGAATGGTCTCTTGAATATATATTTTTCCAACCATTGTTTTATACTCAGTCCAGTTGCATTTACTCTTTCCTCCCATTGTTAGTTGTTTTCTGCTTTATTCTCTAGAAACTGTTTGGTAACTTTAAAAATGTGTATTGTCTTTTATAAGTATCATTGAGTGATACTTACTGATGGAAGTGGTTTTACAAAATTAATTTCAGTACAGTTTAATTGAATATACTCAAATTATAGTAAGTTTTAGCAAGATTGGGGCTTAAAACATTTTAAAACATCAAATACATCAAATTACTTTTTTTTTTTCATGGGAGTGCTGAGCTTCTTTGTGCACATAGACATGACAGATGTCTGGTTTTAATACCATTAAACTTAAATTTACCTCTAGGGCAACACTAGTAGTTAAGCATAGTTTGGCTGCAATATATTCTTCTCTCAGACTACAGAAGTATAAAATGCCTTTAGCATCATGTTAGTTGGCCTGTTTTCTAGCATGATGGGTTTTCTCAGTATAAGAAAAGGGTTTTCTTTGGTTAATAAGCAGTTGTAGACCACATCAGGATGTAATTGTATGTATACCTCAAGATTCTGCTGCTGACCACTGTGCATCTGCAACTACTTGCCTGCTAGTCAGACCAAAGATTGCTGTTTAACCTAACGAAGATACTCAGTTTTGCTGACTGTGACTTGTCTTTTGTGTTCGTAAGCTATAATCAATTCACAGAAGTGTTTTACAACACTCTCTTTATTGAAAAATGTTGAAATTAAGCCTTGTCTCTGTCACTTGACACCTTAATGGTATGTGAACAAATTAGTAAATACATATTGCATCTTATATGTTTATTTCCAGGCTGGCTAGTTGGTAAAGAAAGATAAGGACTACAAGGACTTAATACAAGGACTTAAGAGGAGAGAGGGGGCCTTCAGCAGGGTATGGCAAACTGCAGCACATGTACAGAAAAGTGAATTACCAGTGGCTGTTAAAACATTTTAGAAAAAATTGATGTCAAAATTCTGAAGAATGGTTTAGTTTAGTAAGGTTAGATTTTAGTCTACTAAGGTTAGATTTAAAGGTAATGAGCTAGTCAGCAAGTGCTGGCATAATCTTCTGGGTGTAGGATGTGTGGAGTTAGTGAGAGAACATAGTAGATGGGAAGGCAGCTGTGAAGACCTTCCCTGTTTGCTTCTGTATTACTCTAGAGATAGCCAAGGTACCTTACTAATATAGAAATCAAGGAGGCAATGTAACACTGAGCACGTGGTAATCTTTTTATTTTTATTTTTCAATTTAAATTTCAGTCCATACTGCAAGAATCTGCAGGAAGTATTTCACTGCATGGCAGCATATAAGGCCAATTTATATATACATTTTTTATTGAAACATCAAGCTTCTTTTGATGCTTCCTTTTCTCTTAACATTGAACTCCATGGGCTTGAATTTGGAGTTTTATGCCCCATTTTTGTTCTCCTTGTCTGCTGGGGACATTCCTTTTCCTGCTCTTATTGCCATCTTCCTCATTTGATCTGCTCCCGTTGTTGTTCAAGTGCAAAGGGCTTGTTATGAGAACTTGCTGGTAAGGTCTGGCAGATGCACCTTTTCATCTTTGCTCAGGTGCCTACCGTTAGGAAGGTACAGGTGTTTCCTCTTCATCTGGTGTTTGCACACAGAAGTTGTGACCAACAGGCAGAAAGAAGGCAACGATTTTGTGAGTGCACGCATATGCTTTCACACAAACACATACAGCCCTCTGTATAAAGGGGTAGCAATCCATCGCCTCTTCTCGTGGCTCTTCTAGGATGGTTCACTTAGCCTGTGGACAGGATTGTGCCCAAGTAAGCTTGTCAGAAATTGGAGTTCTCAAACTGGAAGAGTCATGGCAAAGCTAAGCACAGGACTACCAAGTGGCATGCTAGATGGAGCTGAAGCTGGGAGTAGGCTTTGATGTGTACTGGGGATGTAAAAACTCAGACAGCTGCATGACTTGCTCTTCTCCAGCAGAAGGTTGCAGAATTGTGGTTGGCAGGATGGAAGAAAAAGAGAGATCTGCAGGGCTGCCCTGTACTAATTAGGACGTGAATTACCAATAGCATGTAATTGGAATATTGGTTGGAATATGATTAGGGATATGGTTTAGTGGGGACTGTTAGCGTTAGGTCAGAGGTTGGACTCGATGATCTTGAGGTCTCTTCCAACCTAGAAATTCTGTGAATCTGTGTGAATCTGTGGAATATACTGTTATTCACAGAAATTGGAGAAAAAGATAAAATGTTCATGCAGTATCAATAAAACTAGAACATGGCTTTACTTGCCTGCTCTAAAGCTGTGCCGTGTCAGGTCCGGTGCAGTGTTACGTTAGGCTTTCAAATTGGATGCAAATGAAAAATTAGATATGTGCTATTTCAGAAGCTAGCTGCAGAGAAGCTGAACTCGTATCACTGTTGGAACACTTCTAAAAGAACCAGTTTCTGAAGAGCCACTAACAGAGCCACGACTACTGCTCTGCTGTGTTTTTTTGCTTTTATCTACTTGCATATCTGAGTATAGCCTGGAGTTTAACCCATTGTGTGGATGATGTTTTACTATTTTTTTACATGAATAATATTTATTAATTAATACTTTGTAACAATTTGTGTAAATGAGTCTCAAAAAGCACATCTGAAGATCCCCATTGTCCTGGTTATTCTTACAGAGCTGTAGGAATTCGGCTTTGTTCTCAGATTCCAAAGTTCCTGATTAAATTTCCAAATTTCCCTTTTATTTCAATCTTGACTTCTGATTTTTATTTCTTTTTTTAAAGGTTTCTCCCAACATATGTCCTTGAGAAGATCTTATAAATATTTAGAGATTTTGAGTAACCAAGGCAGCTTTATTAGGATTGGCAAAGGAAAAAATTGTAAATATCTTGCATACAATTGTTTCTGGCTAAGAACCTCCTGAATGCAGAGGTCCAGTTTGACATCAGCTGGTGAAACTGTAGTCTCCTAATTTTCTCCCATAACTGTCTTAACTGCTGCATGCTGTCTGGTGGTCTCTGATGGTGTATTACTAGGCTCCATGTGTACTTCTGTTTTCTGGTCTGAGATGTCAGGACACCTGCTGCTAATCTTAGGTTCTGGCTGGCTGCTTTGTACAGTTGCCCATAATTTCAGACTCTGTGCGTACACAAACAAAACATGTTTTAAAGTGGTCATGGAAGTCTTACTTAACCCACCTGTCCCTGTTTTTTATTGTTTATGCTCTGTAAAGACAGCAGATACTAGAAACAAAAGAAGTTTTCTTAAGAGCGCTGACTTTTAACCCAGCTATGATTTCTGGAGGAGGAATTTTACTTGTCTTGATGAAATGCTGACATCTTTCCAGCAAGAATTTATGGTAATATTTGTGTCTTGAATTTGGATATGGATCATTGCTGCTGCTGCTAAGATATGGGTAGCTGCTTGGAAAACTTGGCTGTGTGGCATATTTCAGCAGTTCCTGAACAGACAGATAAATTATACTGCAACTGCAGTATAGATGCAACTGGAGCTCACATACTCTTATGTTTCAACGTGCTAACCCAGGATTTCTTTGCTGCTTTGGTTTTTGTAAGTATGATAAAGGATAAAAATAAAAGCATATTATTTCTCTGTTGCTTGTTAGTAAATGTTTATTGTTTCTGTAAGAATGAACAGAAAATAGAGTAGGAGTCCTGAGGTACATTTCTTGTAAATGTCTGAAGTAGGCAATGTAAGCTTCTATGATTTCTTTTGAAGCTAACAAATTGTATAGCTTATCTCCTATTCATACAGGTAACTGCATTTGCATCACAAAATCTACCTATTCAGGGATTTTATGGGTACCTACTATGTTTTGAATTTTATGTAGTATAGAGCATGTTGTGTGTGATGAACAGTTTTCATCTAAAATTAGTATACTACCTTGCCTGACAGAAAAGTGTTAATGAGATTAAAAAAAATAAAATTAAAAAGTGAGGGGTTGCCTACCTTGAAAAAAGTGAATTCTTTTTGATTTTGAGTCAATTGGTTCAACATAGTGTGTAACACAGGACACAATGATATGAAGAAATTCTTTCAGAAACAAAGTATTCCTTTCAGGTTTAAGGTGCCAAAATAGAGTACGAGGGCAGTCTGGTCATTGCACTGAGCTTTTATAGCATTATTTCATTTTTTTCCTATTTTTTTTTTTTTTTTTTTCCTTCAGTACAAAGTCAGAAAAGAGGTAGATAGCTGGCTATCACTTACTTTTTCTTCCTGTACTTTTTAAATATGTGGTATGATATGATGATGAGAATGTGATGATAAGAGTGTGAGGTCCTGGTCACAAAACCTGATCTTTGCAGTGAAACCTCTTGCTCTGTACTTAATTTCATTCATGAGATCTGTGGCAGTAAAAGCCTTTTCCTGCAGATCTCCCTTGAGAGGTGCCTGGGCATGATTGTGTGCCACTTTCCATTGCTTGTGAGCGGTGGCAAACCATGGCTTGGGCTTGGGAGGTGACTGACAAATAGCTCAAATGTTTGTGGGGGTGAAGTGCTTGTTGGCTGTCTCAGCATAGGTTGTCCAGGTTTGAAATAAAGTGCATTAAAGGGCAGTTAACTTTTTGTATGGAAACAGGTGATATCTAATAATAAACACAATTTTCTCCATGCATAAAGATGTTGATTCATTACTGTAGATGATTAATTCTATCCTGTGCCTTGCTTTTATCTTGGTGCATACTTTTTTTGGCTTATGTTACTGTAAAAATCACCAAATCATGTACACTAGCTTGACACTATTATCAGTCTTCATGTCCTTATTGTTTTAAAAAGGAATGTAAATTACTGCAAAATGCAGTGTGGTCTTCAGAGGAATGAATTTCAAGTGCCCTTTAGAAGAATTGGAGCTGTTATTTCCTTGCTCCAGGGTGTTTTATTTTGAGGGGAAGTACATCCCAGTGATGACTTCGAATACAAGTTACTTTCTTCAGGTCTTTGTCTTGAGCACAGAATTGCATTTGTGCAAGTTTCCACTTCACTGTCTGTACTGTGGATTTGTCTACATGATAGACCATGTAGATGTTTATAAAGTTATTTTATTCCGAACGTGGGATTGAATTAAGTGGTAAAATGAAAATACGGCATTTGTATTGTGAAAAAAGTTGCAAGGGGGATTCATCTTGAAAATATACATAATGTGTGGTGAACTTCATTGCACTTTTGACTAAGCAGGCAGTACGTAGTTTGCTCAACCTTGTTTTGAAATCCAGCTTATTTTAAAGATTTGGAGAGGTCACTTGAACTAAAACACTTCAGGAGAGCTGAGGCTGTTGGGCAGGACGGGCAGCAAGGAGAACATGGTTTCTTTTGGAGCACCAGAGGACTGGCCCCATGGTTCACGATGGCACCTGCTAGTGTAACGTGGTAAACGGCTCTGGTTTCGAGGTGTCAGGAGAGCCTCTTGCCTTGTCACCAGTGCATGTATGTATACTCAAGTATGTGCCCCTAATGTTGGGGGGTGTCTTCAGAGGGCCTGTGGGCTGGGGCTGTGGGAGGCTGTGGGTGGCCTCAGGGCTTCCTTCTCCAGAGAAGTCCTCAGGCCCGGGGTGCCCCGCAGGCCGGGCTGGAGCTGCCAGGGCGAGGTGCCTTCAGGACTGGAGTGTGATTGCTGAAAACTAAACAGCAGCCCCCACCCCTGCCCTCCTCCCCATCAGCTGGTGTAACAGCTTTTCTTGTGAACCTCTGTGGAAAACCGACAACACAAACATCATCTTCTGTTCCTGTTCAGCTTCTTGCTTGCTTTTTATTTTTTTTCCTGTGGGACTGGGGGAGATACAAGCTACAGTACAAGGCAAGAGGATTAGTTGAAATTTATTGCAAGGGCTGTAATTTAAATGACTATTTGAAAGGAGGTAAGAAAAAAATGTCTGGCAGAAAGCCCTTAAGCATGTGCATGACTTCTCATTTTGCCTTCTCTCTTTCTTGTCTTGTGACTCTTCAGTAATATACTTGGTGTAATACTTTATTTTGGATAAAGTATCGCTAGGTGTGTCAGAATGGTTAATTCTTTTCTAGTTATAATGTTGTTTTAAAATTGCATGTCATTTATCAGATCTGTCATATGAATTAATAGTTTTCTAGCCTGTAACTTGGGTTTGTAAGGCAAAAACTCTTATCCCATCAGGCTGTTATTCAATCTGAGATTGGCCTTAAGAGACTGTTCCTCCTAGTTGTTTGTTGAGGAGTATCAAGTTTTATTACATGTTTTCTGGCTTTGTTCTTGGACCTGTCCAAAATTGGGAACAAAACCAAAAGCACAGTTGATGCTTTTTGTCCCTTTTTTCCCCCATCTCCTGTGCAAAGAGTGTTTTTGATTCAGAACTTGTTGGTTCATTTTCATAACCTGTGAGTTGTAGACCTCGCGGTTAGCACTTCCCTTCAGTCCTAGCCCACTTCAGAAGACAAGGTGACCCCGCATGTCATTTAGGCGTCTGGGTATTGACTGAGAGATGGCAGCTAGTTTGCTGTGGAGTTCTTGCGTTGGAAATGCTATTTTTTTTAATTATTATTTATTATTATTATTTTATTTCCTGATCAAGATTTTGCAAAAACAGGCTGTTTGTCTTTCTTTGGTTTCTCCCAGGGGAATTTTTGCTCGATTAGGCTTAGCAATCTCAACCAGCCGGGGCCTTCTGTTGTGGCATAAGGGACATGGGAGGCCTGAGGATCTCGTCCAGTATGTTCTGAGGCTTTGCGTTTGTAGAGATCCAGTTCCATTTTTGGAATCCCCGTCAACAAAATTGCTGCCCCATGCTAGCAGTCAAACTGCCTTGTGGAGACTATGCCTTTTCTTTGAACCCAGGAGTGTGCTGTTATTATTTAAAGGTTGAGTTTTTTCTGTGGTTTTGGGGAGCTGAAATGAGATTCTGTTAATAAAGTATGTTAAAGCTAAGAACAGTTTTGCAGTAATTCTTCTAAAATGGTACTTAGTCATTGCCCATTGCCTTCCTTCCCACCCACTCCCTGCTATGAACTGATGGAGTATTTCTCTAGCTGTTTTATATTCAGAAAGCTGTAGTGTTGCATTATGGAAGCCTTCTGGATATGTTTAATGGTTCAAGGTATGGGATAAATTGGCAAGGAAGGGTAAAAATGCCTCTTAGTCAGAAACTGTTTTATTCAACTGTTCAGTTTTATTTTGCGGTTTGATTTCTATATTCTGTTTACCTTGATAATTGGTACCAAAAATATTAATGTAAAATTTGGGTTTTCAGAAATGTCTTCTACTGCATTCAAGTTCCAGACTTCCACTATTTCTTAAAGAAAACATTTAATTTGGGTAGCGTTAGAAGTGACAGATCCACAGAGCAAGACCATGCTCGAAGATTTCTGTCGGCTTAGTTTGAGGGATTTTGGTGATAGGTGCTTTCTTCTGAGCTTTAGTATCTGCTTTTGAAGGGTTTCTGAGACACAAAATAATGGGTGCCTGATGACTGAAGAGCATCTTTACTTTTGGAAAGGAGAAACATTTAAAGATGATGAATTAGCCAAACAATCAAAACTTATGATTGGCTCTTTGACACATGCAAAATTGGTCCCCATGGACGATGGTCACTTACACCTGGGCTGTACATTCAGCGTCCATGCCCAGTTAATGTGGAAAGTGGTGCCAGAGGAACTCTGTTTTGGTTGGAAGTTCAGGACCAGCTTATACATGTCAACCAGACATCCTGTGGGACAGGAGATGATAACTTGTGACAGAAGAGACGCCTTACTTTGTTTATCTGCTACTGTGAATGGGTGGCAGAACAGTTCAGGGCAGCCCTGCTTAGTTTGTTCTTTAATTAAAGATGGCAGCATTTCTTTTCTGTTCTTGTTTGTCTTTATAATGCTTGTACGTTGTGCAGAAGCTGAGAAGATGACCTGTCCTATTTAAGCTATTTGGAAAAAAAAAAAAAAAAAAGAGGGGAAAGCAGTATTTCCAAAGATACAAAGTTTCAGTAGTCTGCTGCTGCATTTTGTGGCTGATCTCCAATACTGCATCTATTACATTTTTTTTCTTTGCTATTTTGGAACCCCCTGATTTCCCTAACTATAAAATATAACAATCTTGTTCTCAGAGTTGTCCTGGTCAAACAACAAAGGTGTTTTTTCACTTGACTTAGTTAAGCCAATGCAAAACACAGGGACAAGCTTTCAATTCTTATTTTGAACTTTGCATGGTTTAACCAATTGATTCATAATTTAGTCGCATTCAGACATATGTAGCTTGATTATTCTTCACTCAATGTTACGTTACGCTCTGTCTGAAGGAAACTCAAGCTGGAACAACTTTGACTATAGTTCAAAATAAGCAACATCAAGTTAATAGCCTTTGTGTCTGAAAGGTGGCTTTTTATATGTCCTCTTTCTTACAAGGTTTCCTTCAAAAGCATTAATTAAACTATTCACACAGGCTTTATAACGTTGGAATGAAAGCTGGTTAGACAGGTGGATTGACGCTCTTTGGTCACCCTTCTCCAGAAAGCCAGCATTGTACTTGGGGAAGTTGGGGCAGTGGTGGGACCATGGGGAGTGGTGAATTAAACTTCTTGTAGTGCAGAGGGTTGGAGTATCCTGTGCAGGTTTTATTTAGGAATAAAGGGCGAGAGTGTGTTTGTATAACAGGCAAGCATGTCTCATAACTTGTTCCAAAGAAAATCTTGTCTATAGTGTGGTAATTGAGGAACCAGTGTCTAGACTGCTTTGATAAATTGTAAACATGATGTCTTCTGAAAAAAACATGAGAGTTTATGAAAAAATGCTGCATGTTATATCTTTAATATTAGACTGAACTTCAGGGAGATCGGAAGTATTTTGACAATATTTGTCCTGCCTGCTAGATCAAATACCAAAAGAATGCATATGGCAGCCCACAGTAACATCTTCTTTCTCGAATGCTTTGGATTTATATGATTACATGATGTAAACTACATATTTGTCAGGAATGGAAAGTCTTTTAAATAGTGGTGCAGGGGTTTATGTGCATCTTCATTTTCTTCAGCTTTTTATACAGCTTGAGAATCTTTGTATAGAGCTGATTAAAACTTTACAGTTACAAGCTAAAGAGGATATCTATCTATCTATATGTATGTATGTATAGATACAATAGTTACAAGCTAAAGAGGATATCTATCTATCTATATGTATATATCTATATGTATATCTATATATATGTGTATAGATAGATATCCTCTTTAGCTTGTAACTATTGTATCTATAGGTATATAGATAGATATACATATACACACACTTTTATCCTACTACCATTAGTTTTGAACACTTTAATCTGAAGAATACTAAAATAGTTTTAGGAGACAGGACAGATAAATGTAGTTTTATGTTCTGTATATTTTGTTAGTGACTGAGTGGTGCGCTTACTGGACCATTGGAAGAGCTCAAATATAGCCATGGTATTATTTCCATCATTTGAAGTCTTTACAACTGAATTTGGTTGGTTTTATTTCAGTGTGGGGAAGTGAGGAGAGATTAGTGTTTCAAAGAAGGATGTGTTTGAGTTCAGATAAAGCTATTGTTTTATTCAGGCTTTATCAAATGAAGTGAAAATACCAATCCCAATGATCCAGTGTATTTATAAATACAGTCCAAATTCTGGTGTCAGGAAACTTTAATTGGATATTATAATATATGAACAGTTTCCATTTTACGCCAAATACTATTATGGGCTACTCATATTATGCTGAACTTAAGTCAGTCCGTAAAAGAATGCATGCATTGAATCTTGGCAAAGCTGTTGTCATTCTAGGTATTAAAAATGCCTCAACATACAAATATTGAAGTTGTTGGAACCATATCCCACGTGTAACTGAAATTATTATATTAATAGCTTTTCTGTAATGGAATTTTTTTGTAGCTTTTAGAGGGAAACACTATCTTTAAGTGATGATTACAATGTTTCCCAAAGTGTGCTTTGGGAAGTAGACATGATTCAACTGAATGTTGAAGATTTTTATTTGCATCACTTGTTTTTCCTATTCTCATTTTCCTTGGTGTTGTAGAACAGCATTGCTACATAGTCTGTCTTTAGAATTCATAACCACGTGTTTTCAGTATTCATGTACATACCAAAATTGTTGTGGTTTTCAATTACCCACAGGTCTGTCAGGATTTTGCTCAGGAAGGTACGTGTGTGACATTTTAAGCTTTTAGATAGGAGGTGCCGTTACCTGTTAGTTACTGTTTCTGCTCTAGTGCAGTTCAGAATTGTTTTTAGACGTGTTTATATCCCCTTCTTTATGTTTTGGGGGAGAGGAAGTAATTTGGATGAGTCAGGACCAAAGGAATATCATTAATAGTAGCTGGAAATGTATAATTGAAAATAAATCAATAGCACTATATAACATTTATTTTTTAAGGACAAACAATTATACTGCTTTGACACCTTGAAGAGGTTAAAGCCTATAAAGCCTCTAATATTTTTCTAGTAGTGATGAACTCCAACTTTCACATTTGTGTTCTTTGCAATATGGGAGAAAAACTGGCAGGACTGCATGCCATCATAATTAAATTGTTAAACATAGAAACTTGAAGGTAGAAGCTCGTCTTTCCTGTTTGGGGAGTATCTGTCAGCATATTTAAAAACTGTATGTTTGTAATTATTAGCCCATTCCTAAGCAGTATAACTATTTTGTGATCAGAACATGGTGGTATCTTCAAATCATGTAATAACTGCACCTTTTGTATTTACATGTGTTTATTTTTGTTTTTACAGGATTACAAAGCCATTGACATTTGCTGACTGTGTTGGTGATGAGCTTCCTTTAGGATGGGAAACTGTTTACGATCAACAGATTGGAGTTTATTATATGGACCACATAAATCGTGAGTAGATGTGTGGTTATTTTTAGGAACACTAGCAAGCTGATGTTAACTGATGGCACTAACTTTGTTTCCAATACCATTTATGCAACTCATGTTACAGTGAGGGAATGCATGCAAGTAATTTCTTGTACTATCTCTTTCGTCATCTTTCCAATGGGGCACAACCCTTCTTCCCTTTGTAAATAATTTTATAATCGATGATTGAGATATAGTGTATAAAGTTACTTTGTTTTTCTTTGACAAACTGTGGACTGTTGGTGGTAATTTTGTTGCTTTTTATATTTATCAAGATTTTCATGTTATACTCTTGCACTTCCTAGCTTTCCAGTGATCCATAGTTCACTCTTCTGTCTTAAAAAAAAAAAAAAAAAAAAAAAAAGTTCTGAGAGACAAGTGCTGATTTTTTTAATTAGAAGCAATATGAAATACAGTAATTTCATTTGCTCTTAAGCAGTGTAAATTTTATGCTTTAATATAGTACAAGGTACTGTCAAGAAGGACAACAGATGACCCTTTGAGAAACTAAGGGAATGATTTCCATCATTTTCTCTTCTGGACTACTGCTGAGCTTTGTATCACCACGGAGCTGGCACATCTGCCAGTTCTACTTTTAAAGTAGTATGCCTTAACTTCACAGCTTTGTACTGCTGCTGCAGTTACTACTCTACTCTATTGCTATCATTGAACATCTTATCACCAAGGAGTGAACGCTTTCAGTATTGTGGGAATTGATGGTTGATGAGGAGGGAGAAAAGAAGAAAGTAGCTATATGAGCTATCACAGTAATGGTAAATAATATAGTCTGCACAAGCAACCTCAATACTATCTACTTGAAATCTAATCTATTTAAAAGAAAAATGTAGAATTAGTTTTTGGTTTCCTGCCATCACTGGAATTACTTGTATATTGTGGTTTAACAATTATTTAAAAAACAACAACAAAAAACAGCACAACACAAAAACACCAGAATAACAAATGTTATTTTTTATACTGTTTGACCCTCATATGCGCTTATTTGTTGTGAAGTTAACAGCTATCCCAAATTAAATAACACACTTTGAAGAGCTGTTAGTGCACTGATCATAAGGATAGATAAGCTAGGCAATTTAAAATCAACAAATGCAAGTAGTTAGGTAATTCTTACAAAAAGGTCAACTTAAAAGAAATAGTAACTTAATGGCTGCTATTTAAATTGTCATGGTAACTTTAGTTAATGCTGAATAAAAAATGAGGTTTACATTGGAGTCTATTTGCACCAACATGTATGTGCATCAAGGTGCATATTTAAAACAACAACAATGAAAAACATGAGGATATTGGCAACTGTTTTTTTCCTTAATCTTTGTAAAAGGCATTAGAAGCCACTGTGAATAATGAGTAGAACATGAACTCCTGTTGCAATGCTGTGACTAAAAGAGCTAATAAAGCATCCCACCAATAGGAACCTTTGATAGGAACAACAATCACCATTGCATGCAAAGGAAATCACTCCCTTTTGTTTTTCAGACTTTGTTATTAGCTGTTTTACCACAGACATCAAGTTTGAACTTAGAGTAAGGATATTAATCATTGTAGGCATGTCAGATCTGGCTTGCATTTTTTTCTGTGCAATTCAGAGCAAAAACTGTCGAAGAGAGTCTTTGCAGAGAGAAATTAAATTCCCAAATGATCGATGGGAAGGCACAGAAAGAGAAGATTAATATAAATGAGTCTGGGAACATAAAGCTAAGCGTATTAGGAATTAAATAAAAGAAGTTTATGAACCGAGGGATAGAGACTTCATAGGGCCAGTGCTGAGCTGAGTGAAAGGAATCATTCTGCAATTAACAAGGTTGCAAAATTTGTCTCTTTCATGATAACTAATTACTTGCAGCCCACAGATATTATCCTAAGTGGTAATTCAGCCGTCACAGCAAAATGGGTTTGTCACCCTTAGGCTAATACAGTGCTTGCATATACAAGCAAGATTTATATTCAGAGGGAAGACAGAGTTGATATTCTAGCTAGATTATCATTATTCAAAAATTACTGGGATACTCGGTCCAATTTTGAACTGTGGACATCAAAGGTACCAATCAGGATGGCATTAACTTCCTATGTAGGAGTGAGAACTAATGACTGGGCCATCATGTGCATCACGGGACGGTGTCAGGCAAGTGGCAGAGGTGGTAGAGGAATGGAAGAAATGTCTTTTCAAAACAAGTGCCTTGCATTGTGTTCTGAAATACGTCTAAAATACTTGAAATAGCAACTTCCAAGTGAAAGCAAAGTTTATTCTTCAGACCTTCTCAGGCTGCCTTTAGCGACTGATCAGGTTTAAATGCTTTATACAGCACCGGAGCTGTGTTAATTGATGAAACAGTTACCAGTGCTTTGGTTTCAAGAAATCCCGTGAGAAAATGCAAGGAATGATTCAAAGAGATTCTTCTTAAAGTTATAATTATCAGGGAACTGTCATGCTTTGTGCATCCTCTCAGCTTTTTGCCCTTGCCCCTTTTAAAGAAAAACAACATCTAATTTTTCCAAGCCTCCTCCTGTATTTGTTTACCCAGAAAGCAATAAAAAGACTTCCAGGCAATAACTTTCCATTTGTATTGAAAAACCCCAGGAACAGAGGAATCTTCTGTAAATCTCAATGGTACTTCCAATCGTGATCTCCATCTTGTTCTGTAAATTCAGTACTTTGTTGACACCCTTGCTAAGCTACTCTTGGCTCTTGTCCAACCATTGCTTAAAAAACTGTGGCGGCTGCCAGCCGCAGAATTCCTTTCCCTCCTCCTCAGAGTCTTGGGAGCCTTTGAAGTCTCCTTTAACCAGTTGGGCATTCCCCAGTGGGGGAATAATATATTCTTTGCGTTTGTCTGGGGCTGTTCTTGAATTACTATAGTTGTTTTTTTTTTGTTTATTTTTAATTGTGTACAAAGAAACAAAGGAAGTGAATTTTATCATCCAACTTAGCTTTAGTTTCAGTCGTTACATGGCAAACTTATGTAGAAATCCAGGGCAAAGTGAAGCCTCTGTACACATAAACCAGAAGAGAACGTCACTGCTGTACCAGAGAAGTTTTCTGTCCCAGAAGAACGCTGCTAGCTTTTGAGAAGGCTTCTGAAATTATTTGAAAAGTGATGCAGCGCCCTGTAGTACAGAACCTCAGAAACATCATGTTTCAGCCTTGGCTGTTTGTTGAGATTAGAACTATTAATTTTCTATTCCAAAACAGCTGCTTACTATACAGCTCTTCTGTGTCATAAATGTTTATTAATTTCTGCATACTTTCCATAGAGGTTTAGCAGTTTTAGGAGTATTACATTTGCACAAACTTGAGGGACAATGATGGATGCGATTTTGTTGCCAATTATCATGCCCTCTCTAAAGGATGGGCTGCAATGTGAACTCAGCAGTTTTCTCTGCTTGCCCTGCATGCAGAGACTGGGCACGTAAACATTTATGGAGACTGGAACAAGTCATGGCACATCCTGCCCTGGGCTGCAGAGGTAGCTTAGGGACATCGGAGCTGGGATGCTTTGGAGACTGGAGGTGCTGCTGGGAACAGAGGGTCACTGGGGTGTGGGGAATACATTGGAGAAATCACACAGCTGTAGGCACGATCCTCATACTGTTGCAATGTGAGGAGTTGTGGGGAGAGAAAAGTGACAGCTGTTGAGAGAAAAGGTTATTGGGAACATAATACGGAAATTTGTTGGAAGTACTCTTCAGAAACTAGCTTCATGGTGTTTTTTTTTTTTTTTTATCTACTTTTCAAATAACTCTCAAATGGTAGAGCTGGTAACACGACCATGACACCAGTAGAGATCTTAATTTGTTAAGGTCAATCTTTTATAATTTCTTATTTCATCACAAACACCAACATTCTGAATTATGTATGCAAGATTAATATTAAACATAACTGGCTTTCATCTCTTGTGAGAAAAAAAGTTTGGAAAAAATGACTAGGTGCTTGCCTCCTGACTGTGCTGCAGGTTCTGCCACTGCTTTGACAGTGCATCTGCAGCAACTTCAGTCTTCAGTCATCAGGAGTTAACACTTAAACATGAGACTTTTCATGGACATCCTCACGTAAAACACGTTTGCTAGCTTGAACATCACCACAGAGACAAAAGCAAGAGAACTAATAACATTTTTAGAATTTTATTGTATGTGTATTACAAATGTTTCTGGAACTCTGAAGGGATTGCTGTCAGGTAGTAGCTTTGAAAATAAGCATATATGGGAACAAATTTTGTACTGGAATCCTATTTTAAATTTGTGTCTAAATACAAAGAGTTCTAAACTCTAGAAGGAGAAAGCGTGAAAGTGCTTTTTCTTAAAAACAAAACAACAAAAAAAACAACAAACAAACAACAAAACAAACCACTAATGTAAATGTTTTTTCTGGATTTGGGATTAAAATGCAAACTTTTCTGTTGAATAACTTTGTTTTTGACTAGGCAGGTGTAGTCAGTAACCCTTTCGGGATGTTGAACCTGCAAAGCTATTTGTAATAATGTAAAGTAACATCCCAGCTGCCTTTAGAGTTAGGGGTTAAGCATTAAGTTAACTTCTGCTTCCCAATGTGGTTCTGAGTTTTGAGGTAGTTCTCAGATTTTTCAAGTTGGCTACAAAGGAAGGTTAGAGTAAAAATACTGTTTTCTTTGGGTATGTTCTCTTTTGTAAAGAAAAGAATCAAATTTAAATGCCTTTTACGTTTCAAAGGGTTTTCTTATTCTTCCACTCTACATCCTTCCTTCCTCTTGTCCAGGCTGGAGTGATTTTGAGCACTGTAGTGTTAGGCACACTTGTTTTGTCCAGATTTTTGAACATGTCACTCGTAAGCTGTGATATAGACTTGTAGAACAGACCTTAACAAAATAATTTGTACTTCATGGGATGGTGTCTTAAAAGATTTTTATGTTTTTTCTCCTTAGAGCTCACACAAATTGAGGACCCAAGGGAGCAATGGAGAAGGGAGCAAGAACGCATGCTAAAGGAATATTTAATAGTTGCCCAGGAGGCACTTAATGCCAAGAAAGAGATTTACCAAATCAAGCAGCAGCGTTTTGAACTAGCCCAAGAAGAATATCAACAATTGCACAAAATGTGTGAGGATGACAACCGTTCTTACGCTAGCTGTGAGTATACCAGCCTTTTCTTGATTTATTGTGAATACAAAATGCAACGTGTGCAAACTGGCTTCACCACCATGTTCTGTTCTGAATGAAAACCCTGAAAGCAGAAATGAGGCACAGTCCTTAGACTCTGCTATTCAAGTACTTTGGTTTCCTGTTAGGCATTCCTGTTGGAGTATGCCTTTTTAACGTCATGCAGGGACATACCACAACCAGCATCTCTAGCCATCTTGGAGCCAGCCATACTGAAAGCTTCATAAAAGGCAACAAAAGAATGAACGCTGCTGGGCCAGCCACCTACTGGCACTCCTAAATTCATAGTTACTCTTCTCTGGAGACTGGGGAGACAATCAGCTTCGGGGAAGTCTTCTGCAAATCTGTGGTCAGTTTATCAACTTTATAAAGAGTTCAGAACAAAGCTTTGTGGTCAAGAGTACCTCTGATGTGACAAGTTAAAACATCTTGGTGCACTAGGAGAGTTGTCTGATAAAAGTAGGCATTTCAGTAGTGCACCTGGGTCTTGGATGCCAGGCTCTGACCCTAATGCTGGCAGTAGGTGGCAGAACCTTGATGTCTTGCTCTTCTTGTTCCTCAGATGTCTGAGGCAGCTTGTGGTAGTAGATGGAGCACTTCTTCTAAAATCTGAAGTTGCACTGCTGTCATCACTCATGGTTAGTGCAACAGAAAAGGCATCTTCAAGGGGTCAAAACAGTCTAGTTCAAAGGAGAAGTGTATCAGATAGATACACCCACCAGCCATGTGGAAACCTAGTGGAATTTCACTGCACGGGTGGCTTTTCAGTGACTGTGTGTACAGCCATTGTTCAACTGCAGCATTTGCTGGTAAATGCCAAATCCTTGGTAAATATGGGAACCTCCGCTTACCCCTTTCTGAAAAAGTTTAAGAAACCTGACCATGAGGGTTTAAAGCAGGCATCTGGATACAAGTGTTTAGATATTGATACAATGTTATTTATTAATCCCAGGTAATTCATTTGTATGCATTAAAACTAAGTAAAAGATGGTTTTTAGACCTGAGATGTCCCAGATGGTCTTGACCAGTCTTTACCAAGAGTTCTTTTACTGTTGAACTGAATTATCTCATCAGTTTATTTAGTTTTAAATATATGTATTTCTATGATTTAGTTTCTGACATGACAGGTATGACTGGTCGTATTTCTCCCTTTTATATGGAAGTTTCTTAAGAATTATTAAGAAAATATTTTTTTCTTCTTAAGGCATTTTTTATTAAAAAAGAAAATATCATTCAAAGAACTTATTATTAAAAGACTTGGAGTGGGATAAAAAGATTGTGATTTCAGTATTTCAGATTATTAAATCTAACTTTATTGCAATACTGTTCTAGAAGCTTGGGTTTTTTGTTTTTTAAAAATTGACAACAGTTCAGTTTGGTATTTTGTTGAATTATTTTGGGTGACTATGCAGGAAGAAGATGCTTTTGAAGAAGGTAATATACTAGAAAAAAATATATTTTTTTCATATTTTTATAGCTCTTAGGAAAAAAATTGAAACACCAACAAGATTGACTGAAAATGACTAAGCTGGAATTTATCTGTAGCATGAGTGCAAACGTGTTGACTTATGCTTCTCAGTCTTCTGGTAGTGTTTGTATGTGTCTGTGAAATCGATAACAAGATACTGTAAAAATCATTTAAATAAAACCTTTCACTTGTTTTAAAGTGAAAAGATATTTTAATCTTCTACAGATGCATTAATTTATTTTATATTGCTTTGAGGTCATATGCATCTGTTTAGGGAAAATGGGTGGATTGATGATTCAGCGCATCATGTTGGTTTTTTTTGACCGCAGTCTTTATTTATTTATTTATTTATTTTAATCCCTTTGGGGATTATTCATGCTGTCTACATGAGATTCCCCAAGGCTTCTACATTTGTTTTTCTTAATTCAGCCACTCCCCTGCACTCTGGGATGCTTGCTTCTCCATTTATTGTGCAGAAATCTTTGACTTCTAATTAGATAGCCAAAAGGTGGGCACTCATATTGTGAACGTTCCTGCCTTCACCGTCAGTTGTTTCAATCTGTTGCATTAAAAATGTAAAAGTACACAAATTGTTTTCGTTCTCTTTTCTTGGGGATGCTGCTATTGCCTCAGTACAGTGTGCTCATGAGTGGGAGGCAGTGTGAGCTCAGCGGTCGTGGGTTGGCAGGGAGGTGCCCATGCAGCAGTTTTGTGACTCAGTTGCGATCAGCACTGTTAAAAAAAATTTAAAAATAATCCATAGAAAATCCTGGATTTAAAGAATTAGCCCAGGCATGACTACTCATTTTGGCAAGTTTCTGCACGCTTGACATGACCTTGGTGTTGCGGTATTCTTTTGAGAGTGGAAGGGCTCAGTGAAATGCAGACATGGATATGGGTTTCAAAGCAGCAGCCTTCAGCTCTACAAAAGGATGGTAGGTCTAACAGCACAACCTGATCTACTCGCATACCGGGCATTTTTCAGTGGGCCAGTGCAGCTATGAATGGCTCACTCAGTAAATCACAGATAGTCTTGTCCAGCCTGTTCTCCAGGACCTTTACTTCATCTGTCTAAGGTTTAGCTGGTAATGTCATGGCTTGAAATTGTTGCCTGGCTCTACAGATATGTTGCTGTACGAAGAGCTCTCCTGCCAGAGGTGGAGCTGTGTCTCTGTTCCCCACACCGTTGGTTTAGGAGGCAATGTCTCCCTTTCACTGATGGCATTTTGTCCTGCCAGTAGTTTTGTGACTTTAGTCCCTATTGTAATGGTGTGACAATGTACCAAGAAAACAATTAACAATTGTTAATGTTACACAAATCGTTTGCATAGGTAAATGCTACCATCTTTTAGTGGAAGTTACTGGCTTTTTAGCAACATACAATGCTGCTATAAACAATATATTTATTTTCTGTTCAGGACAAAAAATCAGGCAGGCCAAAGATAATTCTTCCGTTGCACTTTGGCAGGGAGGATTATTCTAAAAACTAATGACTTGTAGTACAAGGAATGGATGCAGTGGTCTAGTAAACACTTCTACATCTTAACAACTATGTTAAGAGAAAATATATAAAATGCTGTTTTCCATCTGTTTAGCATTTTCTGGATTTTCAACTAATACCAAGTATGACCCATATCAGATTAAAGCAGAAATAGCCAGCCGTCGTGACAGAGTGAGTAACCTTTTTTAATTTTGTAAAAATATGAATTAGGCATAGGGAAGGGAGGGGGACTACCTGCTTTTGCTTTTGCTTAACATTTACACTGGGTGTTGCATGCATTTTTGGAAAAAAGTATAAAAAATGCTTTTCTACTCTGACTTATTGTTCCATTAAAGTGAGTCTGTATTTATTGCATTTCAGTGACTTGTAAAGTAATGCTTTTTCCATGTTACAAGCGTCAAGATTTTGTCATGGATGTCAGAGACAAACTCAGCCAGGCTTTCAGAAATTACTTTCTCTGTGCAAACTGCTGCAAGTAGTAAATGCTCTGCAGCCAAATTCTTCCTTGATTGAGTGCAGTTCAAACCCACTGTCTTCATATTTTCCCATTTACCCATTTTCAGTGGGGTTCCATGGATGTCATTGAAGATGATTTAGCTATTTGTTTGGAAGTCTGTTAACAATTCAGTAGACATGCTGGCAAAATAGAAATGTTTTAGCTAATTTTTGACCAGAGCTCTTTGGGGATGGGGTGGGGAAGAAGTGCAAACTTTTTTGTAGTGATAGGTGGTTCTGTAATTAAAATGTTTTATTTCTAATTAAAATAAATAAAAATGACTAGAACCATACTTTTGGTACTGTCTTGTCTGAAGAAAGAATAGCTGACTTCTCAAATTTCTCCCATGCTGCAAACAGTTGAACTCCGTGTGTCTGTTTAAAGCAAATTGATACAGTAGTCAACTGTTTTTAAAAACATAAAAAATAAGGCAGTTATAACATCAAGCTTTAGGACATGTTTTCTAAATTGTACATTTCTCTTTATTAATCAGTAAAATGGAATTTAGTGTGCCAGGTCAGCCTAAAAAAATCAATTAAAAAATACTGATCTTTGCAGGATAGTGTTCCGTTTTTGTTGTAGTGACCACTTTCCACATGAGCGCCTCTGAAAATAAATCCTGTTCACCACCCTTCAAAGGCATTTATTCTATCTGTATATGTTTACTACATGCTGACTAGTGTTTGCTTGTTTTACGTAGCCTACATGTCAGCATATTCTAAACAAGAAAATACGCCTTATTTGTTTAAATAATATTTAAAGAAAACAAACAAGATCTTCACTTATGACTACTTGCCTCTGTTTCTGCATCTTAAAATAAAATGATATCCCAAGTGCGTAGGACAATCTGTTCCACTGAATGCATGTATTTGTTTTCATGATTGCTTCAGGTAATAGAATAAGTAGAATAAAATGTGCAGTGTAAAGTGTTTGTGGATAGTTCTTCAGACAGTGCTTCTCTTTTACTTTCCATTTATGCACACTAGCTGGAGGGGGCAGAAGGCAGGACAATATGAAAATAACCATAGGAAATCAGGCTGCCGTTTCTGGAAGAGAGACCAACTCTGCTGCCAGTGATTTTATTCAACACATTGAATGTGTTTTAATACTATTATTTTTTGACTAAAGAGCTAAGAGGTATTTGTTTGCTGCAAGGGAAGAAGAAAAATTGGGACTGAAACTCGTTAGCTGTTGGCATAATCTATTGGAGGCAGAAGACCATCAGAACAGATGAGGAAATCGATACTCTGAACGTTGTGACCACAGTTTGATTGGGTTGTATTATTTTTCAGAAGGTCTGTTACTTTTGTGCAAATTTTAAAGAAAACAGCAACAGCCCTTAGATTATCACTTCCATTAAACAAACAAACACAACTTAAAATTTTGATTCAGACATAGTTATTTTTTATAATGTAAATTTCTGTTTCATACTGTTACTTTAAATTATTTTGATATATTCAGCTTTCTAGGCTAAAACGAGAATTGGCACAGATGAAGCAGGAGCTGCAATATAAGGAAAAAGGAGTGGAAACTCTGCAAGAGTAAGTTAAGGGTTTGTGGGAGGATGGTATTTTTTCCTTTCCTTTATTCATCTTGGAATGACTTGCTTAGAAAACTATTGCCAAAAAAAAATTTGAAACCTTCTAATTGCTTTGCTTCAGAGTTTCTGCTGTGATAGTGTTGCAGGTTGAGAACAGTGTGAAACGATGGAAGAAGGATTGGACAAAACTAGTTCAAAAGGTGATTTCATGGATCCACATGCAAAACAATTTTGTAGGCACTGTCTTATAACTCTGGCAGAAAATTTTGTGCAGGTGGAGTCAGATTTATAAAATGTTCTCTGGACATATCCGAAGATATCTCTGTCTGGAGCACAGTGAGAAACACCATGCAGAGGAGTAGCCTTTCTGTGAGCAGTACCTAGGCTTTCTGTCTGGGCAGTGTATTTCTCCTGGGAGGAAGGCTTGAATGCCTCTTTTTCCTTTTACATTGGTAGTCAGACCTTCCAATTCTGCATGCTGGTGTGTGCATGTGCAGTATGCTCCGTGAGACCCGGGGTTTTGTTGCATGTGTTCAGAATGACTGTATGTAGATGTGACCCCTTGTCTCCTCCCTGGCAGGAGAGGTAACTCAGGGCAATTTGCCACTGCTCCTGGGACAATTAGACAGCCTGCACTCTGTTTCCCTCACACTTACCAGTGGCAAAGGTTGAGAACTGTTGTGGTAACCCTCTCCCTTCCACTCTTCCTGCAGGCCATCAGATGGGAACCGAGTGACTTCCATCTGTGCGCTGCTTAGTCACCTACACACATAGCACATACATGGGAAGCCCAGTGTGATAGGGAGAGAGGTTGCCAGGCCATGGAAAAGATGGCAGGTAAACACATGTTGCTGTGGCTTCCAGATCTGTTCAACAAGCTGAGAGGCCAGGCTGAGTATGTTGAACAACTCTTGGATTTGCTTTGGACGTGTGGCCGTATATTTAGAAATCTTGGCCATTTGTGCTGTTTCAGCATGCATGTGAACGAACTGCCTAATGCAGGCACTTCTTGAAAATGTTGGAACCATTGCACGTCTAATGCATTTTGCAGTGTAAGTACACTATCTGTGGAAATAGTTTGAAGCTGTGGATTTATTGTGTTGGTGCTACAAAGCATGGGCACGCACTTTCACTTCAGAAATCCTGGCAAAGCTCCGGAGGTCCCGGAGCAATTAGGTTCCTGATTTTCCAGCTTAGACTGCATTAATCAAACATGGTATTTTGTTAATAAAACTATATAAAGGGAAGTACTCAGATTTTACATTTAAAGGAGAAGGAATAGCCTATGCATTTCATGTTTTCTAATCTTACGAGGTTCTTTTGTTTTGTAATGCATTTTAAAAGCTTCAGAGAAAAAAAGTTTGACCAAAATCCTTCATTGGCAGATATAATATAATCATTCTCTGATAAATGTAGTTTATTGACTACAAAAAGCATTTACACTTAGTTGCAGGGGAGTTGTTAATATATGATATTAACTGCAAATTTGTAAAGCAAAGCCTTCTGTATATTGAAACAGCAAATATTCTAAGTATGGTCAACATTTCAGGATAGTAACATAATTAAGTGGTAACAGAACAAAAAAAAATCATCTTAAGATTCTTAGTCATATTTTCTTTATTTCAGTAAGAATTGCCTTGCCTGTTCTACTTTATTTTCCTCCACGTGGTTACTGTTTTTTTTTAAAGGGCGTAGGTTCAGTTTTTTATAAAAGGACAAACCACTTGAGGGAGATGAAAGTATTTGAAGGCCAATTGAAATTGAAGATTGTTTTAATTAATATAATTAATCTAAGACTGTCCAGCAAAGCAGTGCAACTTTTTGAAAAATAAAGTCTGCAAATGATTATGAGTGCAAGTGTTCCTTTGATTTTAGCCCAAGCTAAGTTGCCTGGAATACAGGACGGGGGTACAGGAGAGACTCTCAAGAGAGGAATTGTTTTAAATCGAGCTGTGTTCATCACATCGGTCAGTGGTAAATGTAATCAGCTGGTTTAAATGTTCAGGGATGACAGCTCAGTGCTTCAGAGCCTCTCATTGCTGCAGTCGCTCTCTGTGGGTGTACAGGGTGGCAGACATTGTTCGCTGCAGCCGGTGATAGCGTTTGGCTGGGTGTTAGCCTGTATTGCAGTGAACTGCAGTTGGTGCTTGTGCCCTGCTGAGTTCTGCTCTCTGCAGTGACTTCTGGACTTTTTTTATTTTTAAAGTAATTAATTGGTTGCCTTTCTGGTAAGGTACGTGCTTTCTTTTGAATATTTTGCTTCTACTAGGAAGTGAGCCAATTTGGAGAGTACTCATGCTGTCTAACAACTGAAGAGAGAAGCTCTTCTGGCCTCCTTGTGTAGGCAGTGGAGAGGCAGACTGCGTCGGTGGTCGGTCCATGCCAAAAATCTGACTGTGCTCTGGGTTGTCCCTGGGCCTTCACTCCCCCAGCTCTCTTGCTCTCTTACTTGTCTGGGGAAGAGTCTCTCCAGTCAAGTACTGAAACTAAAGTATTTTGCTGCTTGTATATTCAAAAACAAAACAAGTGCATTGTCTGAAAAGAAACTCGCTGTTCCTTCTCTAAATTAAAAGTTTTTTTTGTTTGTTTGTTTGTTTGTTTGTTTTAAAGATTCTTGCATTTCAGGCATTTCCCTCTTTTGTTACCTTTTCTAAATTTTTGGTCTGCCTAATTTTTGTTCCTTCTTGTGCTAGGTCAAATCTTCAAGTAACTGCCAAACTGAGACTGGCATACATCCTGGTCAGCTGTTTAAAAAGCCATGTTCTTCATTTTATTTTAAGTACATGCCAAGAACAATATTGGGAGTTGTCACACTTCAGGCTTTACATCTGGCCGAACGTTTGCCTTGAACCTCTGGACAGAATAGCGTGGGAGCAGGGACCAGAACTTGCACAGCCCCGTGTTTGGCCGCTGCTGGGCCCAGCCCTTGGAGAAGAAGAGCCCCATTTTTTGCTGGGGGTGGTTAGGGTGCTCGGTGTTCCTACTGCTTCTTGGTGCTCTTAGATTCTGATGCCCTTGGTTAAATGCAAATCTTCTGCATTGAAATTTTCCACATACATTATCTGCCTTGGACTAGGTTGTCATCTTTTCATTTTAATTTTAGTAAAATTGCCTAGCCATTTCTGAGAATTAAAAAAAAAAAAAAGTAGAGGAAAAAATGAGTTTTGTGGGGGTGAGAGGGGATTGCAGGTTTTTAGTCTCTCGGCAGCTCCAATACAATCAGAATTTCAAATTTTGTAGTGTGCAGCATTTTGTTAGGTCTATATTTTCACCAGTTTCATCCAAATTCGGCAGTATTGTCGTAAGCCTTTGAACATTATGGTCTGCTTTTGCCCACTGCAGGCTTTCTGGAGGTATTTCAAGCCTGCTGGGATCCCACCCTGCATGAAAGCCTTCCCTGCTCCTTGGTCCCCAGGGGTGTCTTTGCCCTGAGGCACAGCTAGTCCTGTTGAGGCCCAAGGCTAGGGGGTTAAAAATGAGCCTTACCTGGAACAAATCCCTTCACCTGACCTGGCAGGGACTGGGAACGAGGAGCAGCTCCTTCTCTCCTGTGTTTTCAGTGACCCTGTTGTGTGTCGGCAGGAATTTTGGAGGAAGAAGGCGTTTAGCAGGAAAGGAAATGAAAACCTGTCCAGTTGGCCGTGAGAGCACAGGGACCGCTCAGAGAAGTGAGGAGAGTTGGGGAATTAGGGCTGACTAAACAGTTTATAGCTGCAGACTAGTTCAGAGGATATAAGACCTGACAAAAGCTTTAAAATTAGGCTTTAACTCAACTACAGACCTATGCTTTGGGGGGGGAGTCTTAGGTATTTGAAAGACATGGTGGAAAATAGAGGAACACAGAGACTGCCATGTAGGACCAAAGCTATTCCGAGTGTGTTAATAGCCTACATATCCTGGAAACATCTTCCTCAGAAAATGTGTATTTCAGTCATGGGTTGAGTATTACTTGAATGTTCTTCCTGTTCGTATAAAGGGGTAATCTGTTTTTGCATCACACTGTTTTCCATTAATAAATGGAAGATTCCTGTCAACATGGTGGCTTTCAAAACTAGAGATTTATGAAAGGAATTAAAAAATAACAGACAATGAATAAGCAGTAGTTTTGTAAGATACTTAAGCCGGTTTGGATTGACAGCAGTACTGATTTAAGTTCAGATATTTCTGGCAGTAGAATATTATCTGATTCTTTACTTAAACAAATACCAGTTCATAAGTTGGGCTCCAAAGTGACGTCCAGGAACATGAATTTGTGGCTAACTGGACAAAAATCTGGTTGAAATTAAATAATTTCCTTTTCCTGTAATACCACCTTGTACCTGGCAAACAGTATAATGAACGGTTGTGTAGGAGGCATTTTCTGGTCTAATATTTGGGTGGAATCTATGTTCTTAAAATTAATCTAACTGTCAGATAAAACCACGTTATCATTTTCATGAAACTTTTAGTGAATTGGATTAGTTGTTTTATCTAATCTTTTCTGGATTTTAACTGGAAATGAGTGAAGAGTCAAGTAACCATCTGAAAAAAAAAATAAATAAAACTTTAATCCAAACTTTAGGTTCTTTCTGGTTTTTGAAACAAAATAAAAGCTTACATATTTTTGTATGCAACATGAGGAGAATTGTGCTTAAGCGGAAAGCTGAGGTTCAGACTTACTTTGCATTTTGACAAAATCAGGAGTTGTCAGAAGAAAACAAACAAACCCAAACTGTAGAAACCCAATCTGCACTTCCTCCTGAAAGTTGTGAGCTGCACAATAAAACCACTGGAGTTTTGTTCAAGCCTTTTGTTTTTTCTTATTATAATTTTAATATTTTGATTTTAACACAAGTGGCTATAAGTGGATTTTTAGTGTTTTTGTTTCTCTGGCAGAACGTAGTGAGGAGGGTAACAAAATTTTTGAATAGTTTAAGCTGTGAATGCACTTGCACTCACATTTGCACTCGCATTATCATTTTGGTGTTCTATGGAATCCAAAGGAAGAACTATGGGTAGTTCACATTGCATTTAAAATCTTCTGGGATGGTCCCTGTGTGCCTTCTCGTACCCCAGTGCAGGGAGATGATACTGTCTAGGAAAGGTATTTAAAGATTCAAATGATGGCAGGAAAGTATTTATAATACAGTTTTCAGAATTTAAAATTTATTTTAAAAATACCAAAAGCAAACAAACAAACAAACAAAAAAACACTCATCAAAAACCAGCACCCAACAAACAGAATGCCTTCATTGTAAACTTCTAAAACAAGATCAGACAATGTCCTGGAAGAGGTGTTGCAATGTGTAGTGACGCATCAGATATGTGATGGCTAGGCTGCTAATGTCTTACTACTTTATAGGTTAGTTTTAGGTTGATTTTACTTTTGTTGCATAAAGTAAACCACAGACATTGCTTTTGTGAGTAAACTCTGTAGTAGGGGACATTAAAGACGTGGAATTTGTTGGTTCGGCAGAACAGGGGTTCTGCATTGTTTTACCTTTTGAATGTACTGGATGCTGAACGGTGTTCTGATTCCCTGTAGAGTGTCATTTTATTCCTGGAAATAAAGTGGTACATGAATAAACAAGAAGTTTTACAGCATTTATGGTATTTCTTATTGTGTAAAAACTATTGAACCTGTCTTCATCTTTTCAACAGGATTGATCGTAAGATGTCAAGTGCTCATACAAATTATAGACTGGATGAAGCACAGGCTATAATGAGCGAACTTCGAACCATAAAGAAAGCTATATGCACAGGTGAAAAAGAGAGGCAGGAACTTATGCAGGTAAAAAAATAAAATACATATATATATATATATATATATACATTATATATATATATATAAAAAATACTGAACAAATAGCTGCTCAAATGTACAACCTATCTTCATTTTGTTGTTTGTGATTGCATTGGGATTACCAGGTTTAAATAAGCAAGGGGGAGGGGAATAATCTGATTTTTCTGTTCGATAATTGCCTGTAGCAGATATTTCATAAGAAGTAGTCATTATCTATACTGTGAACATGAGACTTCATGTGACTATTTCATATTTTTTGTCTTAGATAAAGTACTACCCTTACATTTGGATCAGTGTTTTTATTTAATTTAGCTTCCCATTGCTGCTAACTATATCAAACACTCCTATGGAATAGTTATCCTGCATTTAAAAAACAAACAAACAAACAAAAACCAAACACAACCAAACAAAATATATTTAACTGTATTGTTTTTTCATTTTGTTTAATGTCCCCTTGCGTTCTGCATAATGAGTGAAGACTGAGAATTCTTTTGCTAAAATGTTTATTATCTCTTTTATAATGTTTTTCCTTTTATAAGCATCTCACTAAATTGGATGTTACTATACTACAGTTTGGCAGTTCTCTCTTTTTTTCCCAGTTGCTCCTCCTATACAAGTAGGACATCAAGACACAGATTACTTTCAAGTGTCCTCACAAAATCCTCAAAGCATGTGATCAAATATAGTGTATACATACACCATCCTGCAACCTTTAAATCATTTTTTAAAATCCAAGCACTAGGATTAAGGGGAGATGTATGCCCAGGTAGTGATACAGCTTTTGAATGGATTTTGTATCCTGCTCTGAGTTCTCACCTGCTGTGTATGCATTATCAATGTGACAGGAGCTTGACTTAAGAGCCATGATCCTTTGCTACTGCAGGAACTTTGGTGTATACTTGTTGAAATATGCTCTGGGTACAGAAGGATGGCAAGAACCATTCTCTTCACCTAGTCTTGAAACTGCTTTATGGAAAAAACACATTTTCATTACCTAAGTCTTTGAGACTGCACTAAACTATAATTGCCATTCAAGAGTTTTTTTTTTTTTTTTTTTCTTTTTTTTTCTTTTTTCATATTTCTCTGCAGTAGTGTTTTGCTTGTAATTTTTTGTTGTTAAATTCTGTGGGTAGCTTGTAATCTGCATATAATGAATTTCCATAGTTATACAATTATTCAGTCTCCAAAGCATTACCCAAAGGTCAGCTGATGGACCACAAATCCTTGTTCAAGTAGACAGAACGCTTAAGTCACTGTTAAAAGTTTCTGCCTTGGCAGCTTTTAACATATTCGATATTTTGCGTTGGCCAGGTTTTAAAGTAATTCTCAAGTCTTCCACATGCCTAGCTAGCAAGAAATGATTAGAAAGGCAGTTCTTCGTGGATGCTCTGACGCACATTTTAGGAAATTAGCTGGTAATTTAAAGACTTCTGTATGAGATCCTGGAGCAACATAACTACTGGCCTTGTTTCGACTCTCCCAATAGTGTTTTTTTTTTTCCCCCATAGATTTTCAGTCCTTGGTGGCGCTATATCCAGCAGTAAACATTGAGATGCCTTGAAAATCACAGCTTTTAGATGAACTTGAAGTGCCATCGCAGTGTCTTTAAATATAGTATTGAAAGATGTGGAGGACCTAGGATCAAGCTTAGCATCATAGACTGGACAATGCTGGCAACACCAAAATGTAGAGGTCACACGAGACATAACCAAAAAAGAAGAGTGTTGTGATCTTTATTTGTGAACCTATGTGACATCTAGGAACTAGTAGTGTAGGAGATACCATTTTTTTTTTTTTTTTTTTTACCACAGCAAACACCAATCTGTTGTGGTAGCAGACAGTAATAGGCAAGTAGTTCAGGAGAATCTATAAAATAATTTTCACACACGCCTACCAGTTCTGCATGTTCTATTGCAATTGTAACAAGGCATCAAATGTCAGTCTATAAGGTCAACAGTTGTCAAAGTTGTCTATGTCTACCAGCTTATTGTGCTCTGCCTAAAATCCCCAGCTTCTACCTGATATTTTTTCTTAGTCTTGACAAAAGAAAAAAATGTTATTTCATTGATGCTTTGTTGTTACCAAATTTCATGGTGCTTTGCCTTTTTATTTATTATTATTTGAAGGTAATTGTTATGGGTTTATTTAGCTTAGTTAAACAAGTGAAAGTCTGTTTTAAATATCTTTGTAATGAGTTGAGAATTTGATCTTTTCTTTGCCCTATAGATATTTAAATTGATTTGTCCTTAAAAGTGCTACGTTTAAAAGCTATTGTTGGTTAAGACAAGCTTTCTTACGGAAAACTTTCTGTTTTGAAAGCTGTTTATAGAGGATTTGGAAGTATTGTGTAAACAGATGGGAATTTATTTCAGAGAAAGGAAATAGAAAATTTCATACTACTTCTTAATTTAAATCTGGCCAGTGTAAGCAACAGAACTAAACTTAGCAGAAGTGACTCAGTCTTGTGTAGGTGCTTGGAAAATTGTAGCTGTCGTAGAAATATGATAATTAGATTGATTGAGTTGTGTGGGAGAGAAGGCTGACAGGGGAAGGAGAAGGTGGTCAGATTTAAACTGGGTGCTGTGGTTACAAATAACATCAAATATGCAGTCTCGCAGCTCTGAAAAAGTGGACAAACTTTTTATATAAGATGGAGTAAGCAAGGTACATGCTTAAGTTCCCAAGTATGTGTGTGTGTATCTTGTCCCTCTCCCCAATACCCTTTGTGCTTTAGTTTCTGTTCCAGTATGTGCATATCCTTTAAAAATATTCTCTCCTTAGAAGCACTGGAGTTTGCTTTTTTATTACTATTTTTTTTCCTTCCTTACCATTTAAATAGGCTAAACAGTTTAGATAAGAACTGCACTGAAATTTTGTGGCAGAGAGCTCCCAAATCAGGTAGCAACAGATCAACGATGAAATGACAGTGCCCATTTCTCTCTTTTTAGGTAGATTTTGGTGTGCCTGCAACTTCACATCCATATGCTAGGCTCATCTGGCAGTTTTTCCAGGATTGCCATAAACAATCCTTAAACCCTGGATGAAAGAGAGGTTCTCCCATATAGCTGGGGATGATCTAGCAGTTGATGTAAATTGTTTCTATCCTAAAAGACTGCTAATTCAGGTTGTAATTCTCTGTGTTTTGATTGCTGGAGGGTGTGCTTTTGCTCATCCAACTAAAACGCTCAAAGGACTTCTATGCTTACCCTAGAGCACAGTCACCTATGCATGTAGGTTAGATTGCATATAGGTTGGGGTGACTGCCACCTGCCTCATTTTTAAGTAGTATCCAGCATTCAGCAGCTGCCCAGATAAGAAATCTGACCAGCATCCAGGCAGTCCTTCATTACCTGCCAGAGAGAGGCTGGCAGGGATTGGAGCACAGCAGTAGTGCATGAAGAAGCTAAAACGTGGGCAAAAAACTAGATATAAGTTCTGGAACCAGGACCTTTGGTATTGGTAATACGATAAATATGTCTGTAACACAATGCAAGTTAGCCAAAGGTGCCAGAGGGGACGTGGTTTGTTTGAGAGAAACTTAAGGCTTTCTGAATCCCTGGTGTTCATGATGTTGGCTTTGCTTTACTGGGAAAAGGAGATCTTAGACGTTTGATGTTTGTGTAGCTACAATTTGTAATGATTATTTCCATCTTATAAATCTGTTAGAGACTGTCTTGATCCTCTTGTACTGCAGGAAGTTGCCAGGAATGGGTGATTGCCAGTGAGTTTTGAAGAGGAACATTGGATGGGATGCCAATTTTCAGTTGCCTTAAAATGGCAGACACTCTGATTTTCTTCTTTCTGCTTTGTAGAGCAGTTCATCTTGCAGCAAATCTTCCGAGATAAAGGGACACTGGCTAGGGATTTCTCAGTAGCATAGCTCAAAACTGTATTTTGGTTCCTCAGGATGGAGAACAAATGGTTTTATTTGTCCTTCATGCTAAGGTAGCACAGTTCAGTTGGGAGGTAGCAGAAGAATTGGTTTCTTTTGGGAACTCAGGATAAGCTGAGCTTCTGGAGGCACATAGTTGTAGCCTTGTCCCACCATCAACATGCCTGGTATCACTCTGCAATCTCCTCAGTCCTAGCCAGTGCTGAGCACAAACTCCCAGCCCTGCTCAGACTCAGTAGCACTGGTCGATGGAGACTGAAGAAGGAACAGTACGTGTTGTCCGATGCATATCATGTCTCTCCTTGTTGTTCCCCAGTAGGAAGAAGGCACCGTGTGTGAGTTCAGGGGTCATCAGGGAGGAGGATAGTCCCCTCACTCATGTGCTTAGGGAGCCCACCCCTTCCTTCTTCCACTACCAGGATGGGTATTTTCCCTCTTCTTCCTCTCTAGTGGAGGCAGGCATGAGGGAAGAACTAGTACATAAGGAGAACAAAGGGATAGAGTGTGAATGGGGAGTGGAAGCCACCAGAAAACACCGCTTTTGCTGTCTAGTTTCGGGCGTGATGCAATTCCTAAGGATGCTTCCTGAGCTCTGAAATCAGCTGCCTTTGTCTTCAAGGTGGTCTTGTGCCTCCTGTGAGCAGCAGCCAGTTGCTGTTATGCAGGCAAATCTTCCTGACTCTGCCAGTTCAATTTGTTGTAGGAAAAGGAAGCGTTGCTGTGTTATCCAGGGTATCCTTTTTAAACTGCTCTTTGAAGACTGAGATCCATCCTGGTAATTGGATATGCATCGTAACTGGGGCTTGTTGCAAATCATCAGTTGTCAGACACCGCGATTCCAGAGGGCCAGTGTGTTGCACTGCAGTGCCTCTGCTTAGTCTCTCATTCTGTAGTTCGGACAACGGAGCAGTTTTGATGTGTTTTTTTGTTTGTTTGTTTGTTTGTGTTTTCCTGGGCATTTTTACAGCTTTATCATCTATGAACAGATACAGTTTTTCAAAATCTTGAGGATTTTTTTTTATATAATTTGTTTCCTTCCTCTATAGTGAGGGGAGGGGCAGAGTAGATTTATTTTTATGTATTTTTTAATGTTCTTTTGATGAAAAATGTATAGGTTCTTAGTCACAAATGACAGCCTGAATAGTGGTTTTGTCATTACTGGTACGTTATCAGTAACTTCTGAAAAATAGTTTTGAATGCACAATCAGAAAATAAACGGCATTAACAAGTTTATCTTTTTATTAAAGGAATTCTAAGAGCCTGTCAACAAAGTTCTGATAGCCAAACAAGCTCTTGTTATTTGTGTGATTGTCTTATTCCCCTTTTGCCTTAAAGGCTGTTTGAGATCTCTGCTTTACCCTCACAGTTTGTGTCACTGTCTAGACATTTCAGAGATGTCGCTTCCTTAACCCTAAGTGTAAAATATCTCCAACTATGTGAACCTTGAGTAAGGGAGCACTGGGGTGAAATCAGCTGTTGTAAAAACACAATCAATACAAGGTATTCATCAAGTTGGATGTGATGGCAGTAGTGGCTAAGGAATGTAACCTGGGCAAAAGATGGCAAAAGGGCAGATGAATCCCATTTGTTTTTCCTGTCAACGAACCTGGAAGCTGCCAGTCGCTAGATTCAAAGAACTGTAAGCCAAGTAAAAGTTAAAACCTTCATAGACCTAAAGTAAATTGTAAACATCAGATTTTTAAAAGCGATCTACATGTATCTTTTAAAAGGAGGTATTTATTTCTAAGCAAAGGTGCTTCAGATTAGCTGAGAGTATGATAAATTTTAGTTCCTGTAAATGGGTCTTTCTAGGTAGTCTACCTACATGTATATTCTCTAAACAGAATTCATTTCTCTTTTTCAATCAATAAAAGAATTACCAAAAGCAGTTACATTTGTTTGTTTATTTTTTTTTTTAACTCCTCTCTTGTAGAGCCTGGCCAAGCTAACCGATGGATTCAGGAATAGCTGTTGTATTACAGACTCCCTGCAGGATCTCCAGCACAATTCCAGTTCGCTCAGCGATTCCTGTTTACCTCAACAACACTGCGATGCTTGTTCTCAGACTGACATCACTGGAGAGGTATGTATTCCTACGTGAGACATTTGCTTTAGAAAATAAGCTGCTTTTGTACTGTAGTGATACTTTGTTGCTTCCTGCTTGAATCCAAGAGGTGCTAGCCGTGGCAGAACAAAAAAATCTAAGGGAATACTGGTGGTGAAGGATTTGCGTTTGCTTGTCATTTTCAGAGCAGGTGAATGGTGAGCTGTGTCATTCTGCTGCATGAGCATTGGGATAGGGCATAGGCTGGCGACAGGTACAGTCAGGTCCTAGACACAGCCAGCCTAGCAGAGCTCTTCGGTGACTGCTGGCTCATCTTGAGTAACAGCTCGCGCAGAGGCACCCACAGATTTCTTCTGGCCGTGTCCCTAGCTCTCGGCTTTACTGACACGTGTAGTGACACAGCAAGGAAGAAAATGCTTTAGCCTGCTTGAAGTTGCAGTAGAGACCTGATTGCACAACACCACGAGGTATTAGTTTTCTGGTAGTAGAGATGGAAGTATTTATCTTTTTTTTTTTTTTTTTTTAATCTTGTTTTTCTTACAATTGTCATTGTTCATAGGTATCAAAGACATAGGGTAGGCCTCCATTTCTTTTGTTTTTCCTCCGTTTCTTTTGTTTTTCCTAGGGAAGTATTTGTTTGAGCCCCAAAGTATTTTTCTTAAACTAAAAAACTTTGATCTACTTCATCATACTTAGTATTCCTTTATATATAGTATATATATATATTTGTATGATCTCTATATATGTTATATACATACATACATACTCATAAATTATGCAAGGCTATATAATGCCTTTGTATGGTATATTTGAGAGAATCTTATTAGCAATCTTCAGAAATAGTTCTGTGTGAAAGAAAAAGTATACTCCAAATACTAAAATTTTGGCCTGCCCTACCACTGTGGCAGCCTAGCTGTTCTCAAGCAATAAAACATTTGCTTCTGTGGATGAGATTGACAACAGAGCAAGAAGACAACCTGTTTGTAGTTTTGTAGTAGCATTTTGGATGTTACTACACATTCAGTTAGAGTTTTTATTCAACGGTATAACTTTTAAATACAGGCTTTTATCACCCTGTTTTTGTTTTATTATCTTCTTTTACTGATGACGTGTTGCCACGTTGGATGTCTCTAGAGAACCTCTACACAAGAGGAAGTCTGTGTTTTTAAGAAATTACTCCTTAAAGCATCTAAAAACTTACTTAATACTAGGCTTGCTTTAAGTGTGCTAGGTAGATGGTGCCTTTGGCACGTCATTTTTCAGACTGGTGGTGGATGTGATTAATTCCAAAATGAATTACCTAAAGGAAAATAGCAGCATTTTCCCATTCACAATACACATAGAGTGTCATCGAAGAGGAACCAAGTGTAGTCTGAAAATTGTGTTTGTCAGGTATGGTGTTTTTTTGTAAGGCAAATAAAATTGCATAATGATGTTAATTATTTTCCTGAATTATTAGTAGTGGAATGTGAGTAAAGAAGAGGTAGATTTTTACATGTGTGATGATAAAGAGAGCAAAAGCAGCAGATACCTAGCATGAAATCTAGATGTGGAGCAAAGCACTTAAGTAGGGACTCGGGTTTTAACTATTAGACTGTACACAGACTTCTGGAGAGGGCAGCTACTGATGCCCAAAGATGAAGAGAAGTTGCTGTAGAAACTAGACTGTATACTGTAGGAGTTGTAACATAAACGTGTTTTCTACGACTGACTGATTCAAGGATCGGGTAATGTTTTTGTAATAGTGCTTAAATCACACTAATGATCTAAGTGCTGGGTAACACGTCACAGTACATGGACTGTAGTCTGAATTATTTCTTATTAAACTATCCATAAAGTAGCTACATTAAGTAATAAAATATTACACTTAAAGCATACTCTAAGCTTTTCAACTTTTCAATCCTAAAATTCTATAAAGAGTATGTCTTAGTTTGCTAGCCTTTCACTTCCTGTATCATAATTTATTAAAAGGGCTCATTTATCTTTCATGTTTTTAGCAATAAACCAGTTTTATATTAAAAAGCATAAAATTAATATTGATTGTTTTTACTCAGAACATTGTCAATTTTTAGTTGCCAGTAGGACAGTAGTTTATCCCTTTACTTTGAGAGTGTTTTAAAAATCTAATGTCTCCCTCTCTTTCCTCCCCAATCCTTCCTCTTCAATTCTGCAACAGTTTGGGTTCGATGATAAAACAAGACTTGTAGACAAAGTAAGACTGAACTGGCAATATGAAGAGGCCAAGAAAAGGTAATTAAAGACAAATGTGGTGTTTTTACTCTTGTCAAAGTTTTCAAAGTAGAACTAGAACCAGCCTTCTAGCTGAAATGTCTTTAGGAAGATTAATATGCTTACTGTTGAGTAGTTCAGAGATAATAAAAGCTTAGGTAAACATGAGACTTTATCATAAGTTTATTATATTTGTTTGTACAGATAAAAACTAAACGTCAGTCCTATACTACACTTCTATAAACACAAAACTGCAGTAGTTTAATTGAGCTGTTTTACTTCCTTTTTTTTCCCTTCTTCTCAAACCTCAATATAAACAGTCTTTAAATTTACACTGGGTTTTTACTTGCCAGGCTCTGTTAATATGCTCAGAGCTTTGCATACCTGTGTTCTAAGTTCAATATGCTGAAGTGTAAAGAAAGAATGAAAAAATTCCAGTGAGATAAATAAAGATGAACAAAACAGCACATAAAAATAAATTTGGAGATTGAAAAATATGACAAAAATGTTTTAAAATTAACTTGAAGTTGATTAATTCTTCACTAAGTCCTTCAGTCTAGTTGCTTATTGTAATTATTTAGTTCTTTTGTAAAGTTAGTCTTGTAGTTTTTTTCATGTCTTTGTGAAAATAATCTGCTCTGAGCATATTTTAAAATTATTACCTACCAGTGTCGTTTAGTGCACCCTCCTTCAATCTCACTGCTTTCAAATTATTTTCCATATATTCAGGACAGTAGTTTAGGTATAGCTGACAGCTTGAACATGGTAATTTTAAAATTACCATTTATAATTATCTTAATTTGTGTTGGTAAAACTTCCTCTGCTTAAAATTGTTTGGCATGTAGAAGATCCTGTTACAGTTGACTTTGAAAACCTTGTTTTTGTTTTTGTTTTTTTTTTAGTTAATTATTTTTTCAAGTTAGGCTTTTTTCTTTTCAATTTTATCTGTTTCTTCCAGTTTTCAACATCTGTGCGAACAAGGGTTAAAAATAAAATCCAGTGCTCTTGCCTGTTTTTTCATACGATGATGACTTTTTCTTTGAGGGAAACCGTAATGCTGTCATATGTCTTGGCACGGGTTGGAAGCTTTATAGGCAATTCGCCATTTTGTATTTCTTGGAAAGTTTGCCCACATTTGGACACAATACAGGCTTAGAAAAAAAATAAATTGGTGCAAGCACATTAGAAATACACTGCTAAATTTCTTCAGCATTTGTAACTGGAATGAAAGTCTGTATTGAAAAATGCTGCCTGTGGATAATACTAGTGGCTATTACCTAATAAAAGTTAAATAACTGGGGGCAAAAAAAGGCAAAACAAAAAGGCATCAGCGTACTGTTTGGTCACAGGTTAACCCTTAGTACTTCATAGTGATAAAGAGGTACATGACAGTCGATGAAGGAAAAAGGATAGGATTTAATGTCATACTGTTCAGTTTAGCAGAGCTATTGGTGCTGTAAAGATTATATTAAATGCTTATAATTAGATTTTCCGACATACATTTTCTGTGTCTTTTTCAAAACTATTGTGTGTTGGTGCAGGGAAAAGATAAAGTAGAGGGGTTTTTGTGTGTGTTCTGTTATTTTTTGTTTGGTTTTGATTTTGTGTCTGTTTTTAGTAGCAGAAACACTTCTCTGCTGGAAATGCTGAATATTTGTTTACGCATGGAATGCGGTATTTCTGAACATCAGAAGTGATCTGGGTTTTGATGTTAATTAAGTGTAGAAAATCTGGGTAACTAACCTTCCAAATGGAGAATAGTAATTGCTGTGAGGGTAGTTTTGCTGTCCCGGGATAGCAGCTCCAACAAAGGTCTGTTATTTAGCAAAAGCATGTTAGTTCCTTTAAAATAGTAGCCTTATTTTGCCCAGTATGTTGTACGGAAGTAATCAGCTTTCAGCTTTTGAGTGGAACTGCACAAAGCTCATTGCCCCTACCAGTTATCTCTGTGGTTGCATTCTTCATTTATCATGCATTCCTTCCCCTTAGCTTGCTGGCATTTCTGTAGGGCTTTTGTCTCTACTAAATATCTTTGTGCTCGTTCTGCCTTGGCTGGTGAAATATCTACTGTTACTGCACAGTGTGGGTGACGGAATGTGCTGCCATGGATTAAAATCTACGAAGTAGAAAATCAAAATGCCACAGTATATCACAACTGTAAAGCAGTATATTATGACTATTTGCTTGTCAAGCAGAGTGGAAACATATAGCAAATCAATACAACAAGCAAATTGCCTTATTCCCAAGTTTTAAGGGAAGACTTGTAAAGGACACCAAAGGAAAGAAGTGTATCTCTTCCCTTAAACGAAATCAAGGGGAGAAAAAAAACAACAAAACAAAACACCAACTCAAGGGTGGTGGGTTGTATTTTTGTCATAAAAGATAATACAGCTTTAGATACCAGAAGAATAGTTGCCATAAAGGGACAAGAAGACTTTTTTTTTTTTTTTTTTTAATATATATAAATAAAAGTACAGTGTATATGGTATTTTAGCGAGAAAGTAGTGTTGGGACTTCTGAATGACCCATCTTGAGGAATTCGTGAGATGAGCCCAGTGATAGTGGAAAAGTTGGCTTATACTCCCCAAATATCTTTCTTCCCTTGAGAAAGATAATCTGATTTTTTTTTTTAATTTTTTATTTTTTTATTCCTCCTTCAAAAATCTCTCGAACAGTACTGAGTGGTTTGGTCTTTGCATAAATTAAGGCATTCACAGAGCTTTTTTTTCCCCTTCAGTTTCCCACTGGAAGGAAGTCGGATAATTTGCAATTTAATTTGTCCCATGAGTATCTTCAGATGTTGTGAGCTGTGGGTTCCGACATCTTCAAAACGCTGGGGAAGTCGTCCTTTATCCTGGGTCTGATCCAGTCTCTGGGAAGAGGCATGTAAACTCTACTTTTTAACTCACCAGTCATGCTGAACAGAGAAGCTCCTGCTCTTTACTGTTCTCTTCCCCCCCGTTATTTTAAAATAAACTTTACCTTATTTCCGTGAAATTTTTTCTCTCAGATCTGTCAGTGTGGCCCTCCAGAGAAGCAGGCGGAGGGAGGATGGTCTTTTTGAACAGACAGCCCTGAGCTGCCTGGATAAATACCGTTTTTAGTTTCAGTTGCTATTTCAGTGAGACTACCTTTCATGAAAAGCATTTGCACACTGGAAAGTGTCCCCCTCGAGCGCTTTTCTGAATAGACCGTTTCATAGAAAAAGAAATCAAAAGAAAATTGTTTTTCTTTGATAACTCAAAGTTGTAGAGTTCAGTGTAATGACTGCGTGAAGTATATTGGCAAATGATTGCGAACTGTCACTGCAGTGCCTCGTGCCTTGGAAAGTGAACTAATCAATAGATGAAGAATGATCCCTCCAACAACAAGCGCCAGCAGACTGTGATTTTCATTTTTTTTTTAATCCAGTCTGATGACAACTGACTTGAATGAACTGAAACATCCAAGCATCTTCCTTCCGTTTATCTGATTTGTGAGCAAAAGAATAAATTTCTTTACACCTACTATAATTTTGAATTTAAAGATGCTATTTTCCAATTCAGGCATTTAAAACATACAGAGACTTGAAAAAACCTCCTGTTCAGCCATGTATTTCATGTATTTCAGCCATGTATTTCCACATTACCTTTCAGAATGTTGCTTCTTTCAGTATAGTTACTGAATAGGCGTTTTGTTGCAAACATGCTGTCTAATTACCAAAATTAGTTTTCAGTTGTGCCTTTAAAAGCACTAGCACATGAAATGTGGCAGTACAGTTTGTGTTTGTATTGATAAAACACATTTTGGTTGGATTTTGATAGCAACATTCCAGTTTGGATACAACAAAAGAGTCAAGTATTTTCCTGTTATACATGTAATTCATCTTGTGAAGGCAAGTTTCAAAATCTAATTGCCTAATTTCTGGTTAAATTCAGTGGATTTGCATGCTTTATTCTGCTACGCTAATCTGAAAATCGGATTTAGGGATGAAGTAATTTCTTTGATATCCCATAAATATCTGGCTTAGGCACGTCAGCTAATCCCCAATCTCCCATTGTCATTTTTTTAAACAGATAGCTGTCTTTCTCTTTGGGTTAGTTCAAGAGCATGGCTCTGCTTCCTTTTTATCTTTAAAGTTTTCATTATACCAATTGACTTGCGAATTGAGGATATTCTAATTCCTCTCCTCCATTGGTTTTAACAGGCTTTGCATGAAAGGTGAATACCTAATTTTATCTGCAAAATGCCAGTGGACTCCAAAAGGTTTCATGAGTGTCTTAAGCCAATTTAAGACCTCCTTGTTATTGAAGCGGGCTGCCAGAAAGACTGGATATTCTACAGAGTGTACTCATGTTGTCCGCCAAAGCCACAGTGGCACATACTTGCAGGAACAGCCAAAGTAGACACAGTGGAGAAATTTTGTGAGCTTTTGGCTGAGTTCCCTAGCTTCTTGTTCTTTCCATTTCTTTCTTCCTCTTTCACTAGCCTTCTCCTCTTTGAGTACAAGTTATAATCCACTCTCTTGAGAGCCTGTAAATACCAGAAATTACCCAGTTCTTACACCCTTTGTGTGTCTTCAGTCCCGTAACTACCTTCTCTTGGTGTTGCATGTGGTAGAAATTGCCTGTTAGCTGAAGTTAGGATCTGACTTTAAGCCTCCTGGTGTTCCAGGATCTAGTTCTGTGTAAGCGAAAGAGTAAGCTGGGCTGATTTATGGTTGCGTATTTGTGCAATCTTAGCCACCGTTCTGCTCCAAACCATAACTGGGTTTTGGTTTTGTTTATTTTCAATGTTCCTATTCCACAGGTAACAAGGGCTTCAGCTGTAGAGGTGTCTGATACGTCACCCAGAATTCTAGGCAACTAATATAGAGTAGTGTTGTTTTTCTTGTTGTTCTTTTTCGGCTTGGAAAATTCAAGGAAAGTTCAGAGAACATGTTTACGCTAGGAAGACCGACACTTGTAGGTTACGAAATACCAGGTGGTAAGGTACCCTTAGTTCGTCCCTTTTATGGGTATGAATTAGGACTCTGATATTCTTCTGGAGTGTTTCTCTCCCCAGGACACCTGCCTTGCTTGTAATCCGAATAACAGTCTAAGCATCGTCTTAAATGTAATGCCTACAGCTGTGGTTGTTTCATCTCACAAAAAGTGATTTTTACTTCAAGCTTGCTGCTTGTGCTATTTCCAATGACAAAAGTGTTGCTCTGTTTTGACTAGCATAGTCTATGTAGAAGTATAATGACTCAGATATGCTCTAAGTTCTGAAAATGTGTGCTTCTCCCACCCTATGATGTAGTTAGGATGTTGTGTGGTAAATTATTGGTTGTCCTGTTTTCCACCCTCATGCTACGTCTGCGTTATCACAGACTGCGCATCATTCCAGCTATTTCAGTATGGCCATTTCAGGGCAAGTTGGCCATTTCACATCAATGTTTACTTAAGATCACCAGGTTAAACCTTTGTCATCTCATCCGTGCCCTCCTGCTTCTCTGCTTAACAGGAGCTCTTATATTAATTTCCATCAGAAATTTTTAAATCCTGAAATAAGCAGCAACTTGGGCTGCCTACCTAGGAAACCAGTCATTTGATACCACCTACTCGAGTGTGGAATGCAAGCTCCTCAGCACTTGTTATGCAAGGATGGGAATGGGCAAAATGCCTGGAATGTTGATGGTTCAAAATTAACTGTTTTTTTTCCAGGAATACGCTAAATTGGTACGTTGGTAGGGGCCTTGGTGTATCTGGCATTAAGCCAAGATAAAAGGACTCTTATACGGTGACTTTACTTAAGAGGTAGTATCTTTAAAATACACAGTAGGAAGGAAAAATGTTTTTGAAAAACAGAGGCTTTGAACAGGACCCCCCTTTTTTTTTTTTTTCCTGTCCCTATCAATTCGTTGATTTGTTTAAGTGGGTGTTTAAGGTAGGTGAATATACGTACTGAGTCTAAAAGAAGGCAAAAGAGCCACTTTTTGTAAAAGACGAGCAGTGAGAATGGCTGGTGTGGTATAGGCATTAAATCTGGCATGGACAAGCACAGTGAAAGTGCTTATTGCTTTTATGCTTATATGCATTTGTTATGTTTGAGAAGAAAAGCTTGTGTTGCAAGAAGCATATTGCAATTATGAATGTGCTTGGAGGGATTTTTCTTATTAAGCTTTTAGCAGAATTCAACATGCCTCCTCTCCTCAGATATTTTTCTAAGGTTAAGGTGAGGGAGACTGTAAAAGCTTTGGGGATGTTTTCTAGCCATGGAGACAAATTTTTACAAAGTTTTTCACTGGTGGTTCCGAGAACTTGAGTTTGCTTGCAGCAAGTGCAGGAAATACAGGTTGCAGAAAACTGGCTTACTGAAGTTCCCCTCCCGGCAGATTCCTGCGTTCTGTAGTGTTATTCAAGTGCTTTCTCTTTGCTT
This sequence comes from Aythya ferina, assembly GCF_964211825.1. Classification (NCBI taxonomy): domain Eukaryota; kingdom Metazoa; phylum Chordata; class Aves; order Anseriformes; family Anatidae; genus Aythya; species Aythya ferina. Next base: position 76,804,125 of record NC_140296.1, read on the forward strand.
AAAGGGGAAAAAATAGAGACAAGAAGAGCTAGTAGAAATACTGAGAGTGTCAAAGGAACCAAAACAAATCCCTAATCAGATTTTGGAACTCTTCATTGACACAAGCTTAGTCCACAGCAGTACTTTTTCCTTTAATAATAGTATAATTAAGTTACTCTGCCATGACTTTCTACTTTCAAAAAGTCATTGTAACAGAAATTGGGGGAAAAAAAGGCAAACTTTAAACCGGAATGTCATACACAAGGGGAGTAATGCGCTCTTACCAAGCACAAGAGTCTAAATTAAAACCTCCTGTATTGAGGGTGGTGCACTGCTCAGCCAGGCTGACTCAGTGGTTAAATGGCACTGCAAGGGCAGGTCACCTCCTTCCTTTTGCTACCTTCCCATCATCACTGCTGGTGTTTCTGATCTTCCTCAATGCCTGCATTAGCATTTATTTGCTTCAGTGGCTAGTGCCTTATCTAGCTCTCCCTGCATTAGAAAAATAAATGCCTAGCGAGACAATTGGGAGGGGGTCATTCCTTCAGCTGTCTCACCAAACAACACAGAAACTTCACCAAACACGTCTGATCTTCTTTCATCTATGAGCCATGTAAGAACTTGTGAACACGGTCACTCAAATACACTGCCAAGGTTCAGCCGATTCATGCTAACTAAGCTATGATAACCCAAACGTGCCTGAATTTTATAATTCCGTTGAACAGACCTTGGGTTTCTGTTTGTTTTGTTTGGCACCAAACACTTTAAAATTAAGCTGTATACACGTTCAGAAGTGTTTACTGAATCTTATTGCGGCCTGGGTGGAGGAGAAGAGGGAGGGAGGATGGCCCTGACGTCCCATGGAGGGGATGAGGTGTTCTTCAGGAAACTGCATCTGGAATTCATGCACAATAGCTGAGGCATGAAATATGTAAACTATACGTATTGATTCACAATGGTGCTTTCACTAGCTATTTGCAGGAAGTTGGTTATTAATGCAAGGAGGAGGAAATGGTATTGAAGGGCTTGATAAAGTATTACACTTTAGACTATAATGTAACACAATACCCAAATTCAATACCCAAATTCTTTACTGGCTGTAAATGAAAACTAAGGGGAAAGAAAGCTGTTTGACAAAAGTCACAGTAAAATCCCTGTTCGTATATGAACACAAAAACTGTAATTAATACAGTCATTGCAAAATGAATTATATTGATACTTTATTTCACTTCCTGTGATAAGATGGCCAAATACTTTCCAGATGTCAGTAAGAAAAAGCACTGCTGGAGGTTTGGGGTTTAGATGGGAAAAACCTACCTTTACCATATCTTTTCCTTTTCTTTTACCCTTGGGAATATGTTACCATACTGTGGTATATTTGTTACGTGCTTTTCACCTTGTTTTATTATTTTCTTTTTTTTTTATCAAATATTTTGAAAAAATGATTACTTAAAAAAAAAATAATAAATCAAAGAATGGGAGCATATCCCACTTATATGGTTGGTTTTAAATACACTTTTTTTTTTTTTTTTAAAGGGCATTTTTTTTTTAAGGGCAGTAATCTTTTATTGTGCACTGAACTTTGAACATTGCCATTGCAAAGTGAAGATGTAACTAAGGTGTACAGTTGCATAACTTTGGTACAGTTTAGTTTCTTACAAATGTTCAGAAATCAGAAAGCTAGATTTTCTCTTATGTACTTTTCATTTTAACTGTAAGCTTTTAAAGTGCCTAAATTGATAATTGTAAGAGAAGCATAAAAACCAAACAGTAACAGAGTGTTCTCCCTGTTATGCTAATACAACTTTTGATTTTGCCAAAAGAAACATTTGTGAAATTTCTAGCTTTAGGGGTTTGTGCAGTGTTTATTTAAAGTTCAAAATTTCTTTTTAGCAGAATGGTTTCTCACAATGTCAACTGTGGAATCACAAAACACTAATAGTTGTAAGAATGTAGTGGTTCAGTGTATTGAGACATAAAAGCTCCTTTTGGCTATATATCCTACTACTACAAAAAAAATGAAGTTAGCATGTTTAACTACTTGATTTGATGATGGATTCATATGAAGCCACATGTATTTTGCAAACAGTAAATCTTTTTTTTTTTTTTTTCCAGACCTGTTTTTGTTTTACTTGCCAGCTAATATGTTCTTAAACCCTTATTGTCAGCTGGGACATGCTTCTCTGTTGAGGTGCGACACAAAAATACAGAATTTTTCAAAGACAAATAGTTTCCTATTTCTCAACCTCTCACTGCATTTCTCAAATCCCTGATTAAGATCTGATAGTGGAAGAATGAAGAATGAAATGATGTTCAGCTTCGTCATCTTGTCCAGGCAGCAAACTCAGGAGCTCTAAAATATCAGTTGTTTTTCTATAAAATGAGCAAGCTGTGAAGACAAATACTGTTCACGTGATAAATGTAGTGTAGTTCTCACACAGCTACACATTTATGAATATTTGCTCTTCTTTGTGTTTAAAATAAACAAACCAAGAAACATGTCAAACCCAGAGACAAATAAAGCCTCCTGAAGACCCCTAATTTTTTGTTTCAAAGTTTAAGTGAAGGTCACTGATGTTCACTGATGTTACCTTATGATATTTTTCTTCTTGCTTGTCTTTACCTTTGTCTCTTCTGCATTTTGAAATATATTTATTCTCTTTTAAAGAGTTTCAAATATACAGCAGCAACTGGCCTTGCTAGATAACGAATCATGGCCAGGGATGGCTGAAGCGGACAGGGACCGTCTTCAGCTCATCAAAGAGAAGGAGGCTCTTCTTCAGGAGCTGCAGCTCATCAGTCAGCAGAGACGATCCCCAGAAGACATTGCACGTTTGGAGGAAGAAAAAAGACGTTTGGAGGATGAAATTCAACGGGCTCGAGCAACCTCTGCTCATGGAGCCACTGAAAGGTTTGGGAACTTAAATCATTTTCTTAGCTTCTGTACTGTACTACTATAGGTGTAGCATCTAAAGGAAGAACAGGGAATTTCACTAGGTTTAATAAACAAACAAAGTTACTAATTGGCTTTCAGTAAAGGAGTTGTTTGCTCCTGACGTTCCCTTCATTCATCTGAATTGTGTGAAAGAAGAGATCAGAATAGTCACATCAGATATGTGATGTGTCTGAGTGATGTTGTCTGATAAGAGAGTTGAATAACAGCACCTGGGTAGTAAAGGATTTTTCTGTTATTTTGCAGTGGAGGGATAGTCATTTCCAAAAGCAGCAGAACAAAGATCCTTCCCTATATTTGCTTTCTGCCTTAGAACAGGAAAGTTAAAGGATTAACTTTTATACCACCTTTTGCATGTAATTTTTCCTTTTACTTTGCAGTGTGAGCACACCCCAATTCTGGCAATACAGTAAACTGAGTCATTCTTGAAAATATAATTCAAATGTCAAACTGTGTGTAAGAACAAACAAAGGAATAGAAACACTGTAGCAGAAACACTGTGTTTATTTCAAAATTAGTTTTTCTTCTAGAAACGGACAAGAATTCTTAATATGTTCTTTTTACAATAGGCTACTTCTAGTGAAAACGTGAAACTGCTAGCTCTTTTTTCCAAAACTTCTCTTACGTAAATGATACAGAGATGATAATCTAGAAATGTCAGCTTCAAAATTTATAGAAAAATGATTTATGACCTCTTAAAACTTATTTTCATTATTTCATTTATATTTTATTTATTTATTTTATGGCAGAACAGTGCTTTTGTCCACTGCATGAAAAAATACCTTTTTTTCTTGCTATTCTTTCTCATTCTGAAGCAGACTGAGGCATGAATTAATGGTAAAAAGCCAGGCTTGACACGTGAGGGAAAACTATGTGAACCAGAATCGATGTGATCCATATAAAGGTTAATATTTACACAATTAAGAAACTTTTAAAAAGATTTGGAAGTGCCTTCCATATACAAACTTTGGGAACTTTGGTTCCTTTGAAAAGGCTTACTTTAGATGGTAAATTCAGGTAATAAAAACAGAAAATTCACAGCCAGCGTACAGTTCAGTGTTGTGTATTTTGCAATTTTTGCAATATTGTTACACGGGCTTTCCAGCTTAAACTGACAGAGAAGGGAGTTCGCTTTACACTGCAGTGTAGTAAGTTTTATTTGTTGTTTTTGGGCTCTCATGTTAGGTAGTGCATGCTATGTTGGCAAGAAGGCCAAGCTATTTTTCCATGTAGTTCATGCTGTGGAAACCAGCATTCCAGTGTGATACTTGATATTTCAAATGCTAGCAAAAAGTTGAGTTGAAGTTAGAATAATGTTTAAGGGCACTCTATTTTTGTATAACAAATTGGAGGAAAGCTTAACTATTAGTAAACCTAATTTATTTGTTTAGTTTAGGCTGAGGAATAACCAAAACCATTCCCAGATCTGCTTTTCTATTTCTACTTTCTCCAAATTCACAAAATACAAAGAAGTTTCCTGTTTAAACGATGACCAATTTTGTTCTGGTACTGAGTTTTAAATGCACTGTGTTGTGAGGGTTGATCAAAACTAACTCAAAATCTGTATGGCAAAGGTCTTTGTTGGTTTGCTTTAAGACAGCCTTAGTTCCCGCACCTTCAATGCAGGTGCTCACCTCGCAGCATTACTGCCTGTGGAGTGAAGGTTCCTGCGTTTGTTTTTTGAAGTAGATCTTTCCCCCGCAAGAATTTGAATCAGTGGAGTTACTTGCATCCCTTTGTCTTTTACTGTTAGCTTCAAAGGTTCCTGCATGCAGTGCCTTTATCACCTGAGTTTACAGAACTGCAGCTTTCCTTGCACCACTTGATTAACCCGGTCTACAATGCACAAAAAAAGGAGAAATGCTTTGATGTCGTGCACACTTTGGTGTGTAGCTTCTGCTGTGTGGTTGCAGTGAGGGGAACCTCCCCAGAGGGCGGTGGGGGTAGCTGGAGCACAGCGCTGCAGTCCCTTGCCAACATGTGAATTAATGGAGTTGGAGGCCAAGGAAATTGAGAGATTTATGTTTTCACTGTTAACAAAGACGTATTTTTTCATATCTTAACCATCCACAGTTTATTGAAACTAATGTTGCCAGTTTGTTTTATCCAAAAGGGCTCCCTTTTATTTATATTTTTCTATCCTGACCATTAACATGTTGAATTCTAGCAGCTGCCTGCAGTAGGGGAAGGTCTGATGCACTGATCTTAAATAAGTTTGATCTGCTTTCTCCAGACTGTCTGTCAGAATCCCTATTTCTAACCATCTTGTGAACACAGAGCTAGAGAAATAACTTCCCTGCTCCAAATGTTCAAAAATATAGCACGAAACAGATTACTACCCTGATTTTATGTTGAAATTTAGTGATTGGGCTTGGAAGAATAAAGCACCAGGAATGCCTGTAATTCTAGATTCAGGGAAAGTGTAAGTGTGTTATCAGAAGAATGTATTCTTCAAAGTTTTAATAATCTCAAAGTAGAGCATTGAAGATATCTTACAGGCATTTGAGACTGACAACATTATAGATATGTTCCCTTCTGTGTTGGGGTGGTGGTGCTGGGTAATTCAGCTACTTGTTATTAGAATGTGCAAAAAATAAGTTTCAGTGAGAGATTTCTGCCATAGCTTAGTATTCAGAATGCTATATTGTCTCCTAAATACAGTGCTATGTAAACATATGCGAATCAGATAGAATTAGACCCTAAAGCTTACTTTTATGATAACTGCTTAACAACTATTCTCCAAAATTTTTCTTTTTATCTTTGAAATTTGGAAGCTTGGATAATAGGGCTATTTTTTGTTTTCCTCCCAGGGCAACTAGTCATAGTAGCTTTCTGTATTTCACTGGCACAATCGCATTGATACAAGGAAAGAAAAATCTTGTCAAGTTTAATGCTTTTACCTAGGACTTTTTATGATTTTGACAATAGCTGTTGTGTATTTACAATATCGTGACTCTTATACTGTGCCTCAATTACTTTTCTTGTCTGGGAATTCTGCTAGTCTCAGTTCCTGTGTTCTTGCTGGAATTTCCATTGCTGCGTATGAGCTGTGTAAATTAAAACTTTTCATTAAACAGTGAAACTTCTTTTTGTATTCTAAGCTGCAATGCAATGGCATTTTTCTGTACTTGGAAAGCTCCTAGCACTTCTTGAGTACTGCTGTAATAAAGAAAAATACTAATATGTATCTGTTTAATTATAGGATACTGTTACAGGAAAAGAGAAATTGTTTGCTTATGCAACTAGAAGAAGCTACACGTTTAACCTCATATTTACACTCCCAGTTAAAAAGGTAAGTTGTGCAAAAGGAACAGGTTTTGAAGTTTAACTGCAGCAGAGAAGAATGTTAGTAATGTAAGTTTTACCTTTTAATACTTTTGGTGTATGTGTGCCAAGTAAATTGAATTTTACTAAGTGTACTGTTTGATCTGTGGAATGTGATGATTTGGATGGAGTTCTGTAAAGTGTTAGTAATGGCTATTTGGGCTAGATTATTCCATATATTTGGGTATTTTATTTTATACGTTCACTTATTTTACAAAAAGGAGATACCTAGTTGAGGAACACTGTAAAATTGTTATAGTTTTACTTTATATGTAGATAACATTCTTTTAAGTTCTGTGGGGTTTAGTATCCTGATACCTTTTCTAAAGGAAGGGTTTTTGATCCCTGGTGAGATGACAGAATTTTGCCATTTAAATATGAGAACGTGCTAAGACCCACATAGAAGCCCAGAATGTTTTGCATATTCACACTCGCAGCTGCCTTTTTTGGTGCAGCTCTCGGGGATTCCTCAGCTCAACACCATGCCGACATCAAAAGCTCAGTTCCTGCTGTGCCTCGCTTCATCTCTGTCCATCACTTATGCTGTCTTCTCCCTAGCCATCTGAGAATGGTAGAAGGAACTGAAATGGGATTCATACTGAAGTTGTTTTTATTTTGCGCTTGAAAAAACTGTAAGGATGAGACTTGTGCAGCACTTTTTTTGTTCTGTTAGTGCTGTCTTTCCAAATCCCTTCTTGCTGCTTCTCCCTGATACCTCTGTGATCCATCACTAATACCAATTCAGGCTGGATCATGGTAATCTACTATTCCTGGCTTTATTTTGGGTCCACTGATCCAAACCCTCCTCTGTCCTCTTTTCTGCCGCATTATGGCTGGTTGCAAGTTGAGGGAAGGAGTAGACCTGTCCTGTTGCTCTCTTTGTCTTCAGGCACATGGCCCTGATTTGGTTGTCACTTGCACTGTTCCAGTCACGTCTGTGCTTGAGACTAGGGCAAGAAACATGAGTTAGACCCTAAACTGCCAAAACATTTCCCAGTGCCATGTGCTGAATGAATGTAAAACTGCTGATGTTAACTGGGTTGATGTTTCATGTCCACGCTGGTGTTTCTGACAGTATTTGAATGGACCTTTTTTTGTTTCCTTTTCCTTTTGCCTGCCATAGTCTCTCAGCGAGCACCCTCACAATGTCCTCTGGCAGCAGCAGGGGTTCCCTGGCCTCCAGCCGAGGTTCCCTGGCCTCCAGCAGAGGCTCCCTCAGCTCGGTCAGCTTCACGGACATCTACGGCCTCCCGCAGTACGACAAGTCAGACAGCGTTACAGACTACGGGCAGCATTTGCGCTTCGACATCATTCCCTTTGAGTCTCTGACGAAGGACATGCCGTACGCTGATCCCATCGGACACTCGAATTTCAATAAGCAGCGGAGGTCTCTGGATACCCCGCAGTCCCTGGCATCCCTGTCCTCACGGTCCTCCTTGTCATCGTTGTCCCCTCCGAGCTCGCCTCTGGACACACCATTTCTCTCCGCTTCTCGAGATTCTCCACTGGCTCAGATGTCAGAAGGTTTTGAGGAGATGGCAAGCATAGGAGCCCTGGAAATGCTCAGGGCTCAGTCTGCAGCACTGGGTGACGATGATACGCAAGGAACAAGTTCATCTCAGATGTCTGCTTACGCTGTGGACAGCGAAGGGGTGCGAGAAATGGGCCCACAGCTGACTGCTGTGCAGCCTAGTGGAGGTGAGTTGCTGGACATGATTCTTTTGTCACTTTGTCATAGAAGATAGCACACAAATCTAATGGTACCACCACAGTAGAGATTGTTTCTCAGTTTCGTTTTACTTACATCGGTTAAAAATTGCATGGTGGATGTTAGATCTTTAAAAAGAAGATGTGAACCTCCTTTGATGCCCCCTAAAATGAAACAAAACCAACAAAAAAAGTGTTGATTTAGGGCAGAGGTGAGAGTAGAGAAGTCTTTGCAAATAGATTTTAAAGCAGTGGTGAATCGGGCAGAAGAAAGGGAATGGAAAATGAACTTTCTGTTGGTCTTGGTCAGGAATTAGTAAAACCGCACACGGTTTAATCACTTGTGAGGCCCTGTTTCTGCTCATGTTGCCATTATTCTGTTAATTTCAAGCAATGCAAAACCAGTTGATGGGTTTCATTAAATAAAGAAAAATGTGCTGGGGTGGGCAGAAGGTGATGATGCAGCTGTGATAGTGCTTGAAGGCTGTTTGGCTCTGTGCTGGATTCACGCCCACCCTGATACCAGATTTGTGTCAGTGAGCTCTGCGATGGAGCAGAAACCACAGTGGCACGGCAGTGTTGAATTCATGATGGGCTACGCTCATGAGTCAGTGCTTCAGTAACTGAGAACCATTTTTTGCTGTGGGTATGTGAGGAGCTAGGCATCCACTTGAGTGATTTGTTTTTGTTTTCATCATCTCTGAACCTGTTCTCAGTGATCACAGAGGAGCTGCCTCAGTTAACCACAGCACACACTGTTAGTTTTCTTTTTGTGCTTCAATGTGAAGTGGATGCACTTACTTCAGCTTGCAGTGGTGGAAGCTTCTGAGACTCTGTAGATGAGAGTGTTGGGATTTTGAACACGAGAGATCAAAAGCGGAAACAGAAACCTTAAAAAATAATAATAAAATTATTTTCCTGTTTTAATCAATCAGTTGAAGAAAGAGCTGATGTAAAATGAAAAGGAATACTCTTTCCTTGTAATATTTTTTTTATGTTGGCATACTTGCATTTCTAATAGAACCATTACAGTAGAGAAAGGCTTTTATAGGATATTTTAATATTGAATGTTGTAATTCACATCCCATGTCTGTATCCATAGTTTTGTGTTAGCAAATGCACATAATACTACACTCAGGGATTGGAGCATCAGAATTAATATGAAATGTAAGCAGGGAATATATCGTCTTACTACATCTTGTTTGTCAAGAGATAATGAAAAGGAACATTGACACAAAAAAAAAAAAAAAAAGGAACATAAAGGATAACACAAAAAAAGGAACATAAGGAAAAAGTTTCAGCTATTTATAAGAAAAATGTCCCTGCCGTGCTAACAAGCCTGTATTGTTCAAGCAGCATTCGAGCGTAGACTTACCTATTTTCCTTAACGCAACTAACACTGCCAGAAGATACTGCTGCAGAATTCACATTTACTAGACATAAACACGTCTTGGTCCCATACTGCAGTATTCTGACCAAAATAAACAGAATTCCAGAGACCAGCATGTAAGTTTGTGCTTAAATTAGTGCCGTGGAGAGGCTTCCTGAGGCTTTCTTTAAACCTCAGATCAGACCACAGCATGTCTTCACCCATTGTGGTAAGTGAAAACTATGTTAGTAGTTCATTTATAGCTCGTGTGTGTTTCCTAGAAGTGAAGGCCTGATCTGTTGGCCTTGGGAGCAATAGGATAAAGGTCAAGGTCCTCTTTCTGTTTTCCTTTTCTCTATTTTCTGTAATGTTTTTGTGTATTTCAGGTTTTTCTAAACATGCCTGTGATACCTCTTTGTCACTACTGTGGTGTCCAGGTTCAGCTCCTATTTCAGGGTTTACAACTTTTCTCTGCGTACAACATAGAGTGCTTTCTGCTGCTTTTTGAGTGTGTGATTGAAAGGTAGCCAGTCGGTCTTTTTGGAGGTTCTCTTTTTTAAATATTTGTCTTTTAAAACAATTGCTTAGGAAAAATCCATTCAACCATTTTGGTTTTTGGCAGGAATTATGACTACTTTGAGCTTGGCGTTCCCTAGTTGGTGGGCTTGCAGTTATAAAGTAATTGTTTGCAAGAACCAATTGAACGTTTCAAAGTTACTTTGGTTTTCTACTGTTGAAAAATTTGATGAAGCATCAAACTCACATGCCACTTTGTGAACCCCCAGGTATTTTGGGGGGTTTTGGTTTTCACTAAATTACTATGCTGTATGCTTTGTTGCTGCCACCCTATGGTCTGGTAGCATAATGCAACACTGGAAAACCAGTAAGTGTCAACTCAGACAAATTTTTCACCAGTTCCTCTGTCAAATAAAATAGGCAATTTTGCAATTTCTGAGGGTCCCAAGGGTAATGCTCAGTACATTGCATATACCTTGCACTGAAGTAGTACTCAAGCATGTTCAAGAGTTCTCCAGGAACTGTATTTCTGATGTTCACTTGCTGATCTGCTGTTTTCTTGTTTTGCACCTCTTTTGGGGACATGTTATAAATTTTGTTAGGATGTGTGAATGGAGGGAAGATGCCTGAGGGGTTACATCCATTGTCCTTGCAAAGTGGGAGGAAACATGTTAAGATAACATTGGACTCTACAATCTCTCTGTATTTTCTTCTCTGTCCTAAAATAATCATTTGAATGTTAAGTTTCCTTTAATGCCTAAATAATCTCGTTTGCAAAATATTGTCGTGGATCTAAAAGATGATTGATCACTGTGTGCTTTTCATTTTGTCTTGTTTCTCATGCGGCACAACAGAAAAATGCACTGTAAGTGAACCTGAAATTACTTATTGTGCTGGTTTTGCTTGTAATTCCCAGTGTGTTTTTGTGTGTGAAGTGTTTCTTTTCTGAGTTGCATGTGAAGGAAAAAGGAGATGTTGCTACATTTGGTTTTGTTTGATACAGTGCTGTATCTGTTTAATCATTATGGCATAATTAATTTTTTGCTATGTCAACTAAACAATATATTCATGGCTGCAGTTAAATACGTGGAAAAAGTTTTCTGCAAGCTTCAGCTTTATTACATCATTGTAATGCCTGACCGCATCATGGTAGGTAAGGTCTGTTTGTGGCTCTGATTTAGTTTTTATGAGAGTGTTTGACTCTTGTATTAGTGCATTTTGAGCTGACATGCAGTATTTGTAGTCTCCTACGCCTGTGAAACATGCTTGAGATTTATTCATGTGTTTTTTCGCTAATGAAATACTGGACACCAAAATTTCCTTTTGAAGTTCACTTTTTGAACTCATGACAGCTGAGAAAATTCTTTTCATCAGGCCTGTTTTATGTTTGTCAGGCTTTGGCACCTAGTAGTTCTGGAAATTCAAATCCATATGTTTTGTACACTGATTTGAAAGGTAATTGTCTATTTTAGAAACTTTATTTTTAAGCAAGTCTTCAGCTTCTTGCATTAGATGGTCCCTAATTGTGGTAAATCTTGCTCTGTTTAAACTGCAGTCTGATGCTGCTTCTCTTTCTTTACAAATTCTTCTTGCTGATTTCTTCTTCTAGTCAAGCCATGTTCTGGCGTTTGCATCTCTCCTGAGCTCTGTGGGATTGTCCAGATGTTATCAGATGCTTCCCTGGCCTGCAGGCAGTGGCCAAATCATTGTCATGTTCCAACAGAGCTGTAACACGTCAGTTTTTCATGACATTGTGTTGGTGCGTCACGACAGTTTTTCCTTCCAGGCAAATTGGGAACATCAGCCTCCAAAGGAGAGAGCCTGTAAGGTCCACTCATACTACAACCTACTCTTTCATCTCTTACATCTGTGCAAAGTGTTCATATAGCAGGGTGAGCCAAAGGCTTATTTATGAAAAGAAGTCATCCTAGTGTAATTTGGTGCAATTAGGGCAACAAATGTAGACGGACCTGCGTATAAAAATTATACATTTTGTCAGCCTTTCTCCAGTGATGCAAAGTGATTGGGGAAACTCTTCCATACTCATAACTGTCCTTACAGAGCACTAGTTTTCATTCTGCTTAACTGGCAGTAACAGCAGTCATGGAGGTTGGCTCACCAAATGAAAAGTTTTTTCAAAAAAAAATTAAAGCCACCACTTTGCACAAATGCTGTGGAGGAGAGTATGGTTCAAATGCAGTCTTCTGGTTTTCCGTGTTAGTTGCAACTTGGTTCTCATTTGTGGGGAGGATGACGTGAATTATATGGCACAGTGGCACATGCTAGACAATTAAAATGGGATTATGGGAGGGTGAAGGAAGGGATGGCTCTTTCTCCAGATACAGAATCAAATACAGGTTGGGTTGTTCTAGTCATCAGATAGCTGTCCTGCAGAACTAAAGATGGCTAAATCCATTGCTGAATTTGGAGGGGAGGGCCATAGGGCTGCATATTGATCCAGAAGCACAGAGAACTGGCTCTGCAGACATCCAGGAGTCTCAGCTTCAAACAGGGCCCAGTGACTGTTTTGAACATCTTCTGGGACTTTGTGCTGCTGGTGGCCCGATAGAAGGATCCTATCTCAAGCTAGTGCAGGACTGCCGGGCTCAGAGCATCCTGCCTGGCGCAGGATTTTTATCAAGCTTCAAGGCCTGACGTGCTGCCTGCCTGGCGCTCATGTGGGAGGTGAGGCACAACCCATGCAGAGTGAGGGCTTGCTGTCCATCCCTCAGCTGGTCCCTGCAGGTGGGGCTCAGGCTGCATGCTGGCACTGTGCTGAAGGAAACTTGCTGGTCAGGTGGCAGAGTTTGGGTGCTTAAAATGCCTTAAGATAATACGTAACAGAGGTACTTGAATTGTTACTGAGAGTAAGACACCTCTTGTCCGTAGTGGTAGTAAGCTGGAAACATCAGCATATGCCTGCTTCTAGTGTGATGTGCACCGCACTGCTGTCACTCCAAACGCAGTCTGCTAAAACTTCAAGTACTTCTAGGATGTCTGTTTGAGATCATGAGCCTGGGTAGAAGTAAATGTGATGCCTTCTCCACTTCTGAAGTGTTTCCTCTTTGTCGTTGCTTTTCTGCTTGGAGGACAAACATTAAGCCTAAGCAAAAGAGGGTGAAAAGGAAAAGACACTGCCCTTCCCTAAGTCCATTTAATGTTTCTCTCTAGGATGTGAAAGAATTAAAGTCGACCTTTCATCAAGGTGTTGAAATCTTACTTGTGCAGTTCTTAAGAGTTATCACTTGTGCACATACCTTGAAGAATTTGTACCTTCTATACCTGCTTGCATTTGCAAAATGTGATGTGTAATACCACTTAGCACATGAAAGGGATTGAAGCCCTGTTAATGGTGTTGCTGGTGGTTCAGGGAAAAGGTGTAAAAGGGGGTTGACTACTCCTTCCCCCTGCCAAAGTTATTCAAAAATATTAAAGAATTTGAAAAAACAGCAGTCATTGAGATGGAAAGTGCCTCTCAGGCTGTAAATAAAAGCTGCTATTATGAGATGGTATAAACAGTATGCTTTGAAACTTCATATTAGGAAGCCAACGACAACAAAACCTTACTTTGTTATCTGATAACTTCTTAAAAGAATTAGTCTCTGTTTATTTTAAAACTATTGTATGTTTAGTAGGTAAATCTTAGAAGTTTAGGATGCCATGTGTACATATGCTGAATTAACATAAATGTTCTTCCCAGGAGTGGTTATTCCACTAGAAGAGCACTGTAATAACAATGAGATTGGCTTATGTCATAGAGAAATTAGCCACAAACTTCCTTCCTTAATTCTTCCACAGAAAATCTCTGGTCCATTGTATCCTAGTCTTTTAATTTAAAGTCAGATGACAAAGCGATGCACTGCATTTGTTCCAACTTTTTTGGGACTCGTTTTGATATTATACATGTTTCTTATTTAGTTGTTAAGAGATTACTTTGAGCTGATATTGTCTCTCCTTTTTCTCCATGATAGCTGTAACTCTGCGAGGAGACAGTGGTCGAAGATCGGAGAGGAGAGCCAGGCGAGTTTCAGCATGTCTCTCAGATCATTCACTGGCTAGTGACAGTGGCGTGTTTGAAGCTTTAAGCAAAAGGTCAGGTGTATAAATGCTTAGTAAGCTGGAAATATTCCTGTTCTGCCACATGGTCTGAAAGAATTGACTGTAAATTTCTGAATATGCTTTCAAAATAGATGATTCCAAGTATAATAAGAATATTAGATTGTACATATTAGACAAAAGAAGCTTTTTACATGCAGTTCCACTGTCATCCTCACAGTTGTCCCTTTCACTTCATTTTCTCTAATATTTTAGCACCCAATACTTCTCCCTTGAAAGAGTTTTCTCATTTGTTAGTTGTAAATCAGTATTTTTATTTCAACCATCTATAACAAAATAAAAATATACTGAGTAGGACATAGAGTTCTGGGAAGCATATGATTAAAAGTGTAAGTTTTCCTATGATGAAAGGAAAAAAGATATGAATTGCTGAAAATCTAAACATGCATAGGTTGGACAAGTTGTTGAAGGAGGGTAAAGATATATTATTTTATACAGTTCTAAATTAGTAAGCAGTAACTGGGAAGAAGTTAAGGTGTTGATGATTCTAAAGAGAAACTAACATAAGCATTTTGAAAGTGTTATTCTAAAAGCTTAATTTCTTAAATTGCTGCTTCTGTTCTGTGTGTTTTTAAATAGGTATCTCAGTCCCTCCTGTACCAAACAGTTGCTTATATCCACAGATCACAGAATAAACGTTGATTTCATTATGTTCTAACAGCATAGGGCATCATGTAGTTTACAGTACTTTCTGTTTGTGCAGGAATGAAGATATGGAAGAGCCTGTTTATGTTGATATTGCCAGTAATGAAGATCCACAAATACATGTTGGATTTCTGTAAGTAGTGCTACTTTACTTTATCCATGTCAATTCAACAGACATTGCTCACTAGTTTTCTTCGTTCTGGTTTTAAACTTCTTAATAAACTGGACCACTGGGTAGCTTTAAGAAGCTTTTGAACTGAAAGCCAAAGTCTAGTGGATGTACAGGATAGTCAACATGCCACTTCCTGCTGGGGATGTGTCCCAACCACTGTTCATTTGGTGTCCTTTAAATGCTGGCTGGTGAAAGGACTTTTGTTACTTCTTTCAGTAGCATTTTCATTGTGAGTATGGTTGTAGGGATACATCTCAATGTGTGAGATCTGACATTTTCCAGATAAATGAGGATCTGGAAGAAGAGAAGGTAAAGAGAGATAAAAATAAAGCTCCCAAATACAGCTTTGAAATCCTGTGCCTAGGACAAACTATTGTTAGTAGTGGGAGTACTGCGTGGAAGAGCAGATTATAGCAGTGCAAGACAGGTTTTCCTGGCTTAGACAGACCTCCAGAATCTTCTCTACCCTTGGGAAAAAATAATTCCCAAGGCTGCTGGCAGTTTTCAAATTTCAACCAGTTGTGATAGTTCTAGTTCAAAATCCATACTGGTACGGAAGATAAGAATATAAATATGTTTTTTTATTTTCATTAATCCGATGCAGACTGACTGGCTTAGTGTAACTGATATGTCACTCACATACGTATGCTTCTGGTATAAGTGTTTAAAACATGGAATCTATTTTATAAAACTTCACTATGAAGAGTCACACTAGGGAATATCTTATTGAATTGAATAATGTTTAATTCCCATAGTTGTGATAAATTTGTTACTGTAGCTAATCTTTTATGGTTCTGAGTGTGGTATCTTTAAATGCTTTTGATTCAAACTGATTTCTGTTAGAGCTTCATTTAACTGAAAGAGGTGCTTTTGCTTTCTTAAAATCTTCCGAATCTTTCACCTGTATTTCTTAGGGAAAGTATTGATACTTGGTGACTAACACCAGAAATTTATTTTCCAGGCATGACAGTGGAAGCGAATGTCTCTTAGTCCATGTATTACAGCTGAAGAACTTCACTAGCCTAGTTGTTAAAGAAAACTGCAAAATGTAAGCATACTTTACACCAAAAGTCTGATCATTGCTTATCTTGTGCAGTAATCTTAAGTGCTATAAATTTGTTTACTTCATGCAAAATTAAGCCATTACTCAGGTGTAAGCTAGCATGTTCTAGTTTACATGGGGAAAGGGTTCATTTTGTGGACACAAGGCGTCCTTTTAAAAGAACCTCTCTCTGTCCTAGTTAGTGGTCAGGTAGCAAATGTAGTCTCTAATGACACATCTTCTTGTGTTGATTATGTACAGGAAAAATTGTTCAAAAACATAAAAATCATTCTTCTATTACTGCATGCCTTCTGGCCAAGGAAAATAAACAATGGTTTGCTTTATTCCAGGAATATTATTTCCTGTAAAACTCCTCTACAGGTTATCTGTGATGTATCCCAGAATAAGCTTAGTGTAACTTTCTTAAATAGCTAATGTAACATACATAGTAATCAGTAAGAAAAAAAAGTTTTTTTGACAAAAAAAATGCTTTTATCTTTTTATATTTATTTATAATAATAAATATCAAAATAGGACATCTGCGAGTTTTTGTGGCTGTGCCAATTCTCCTTGAGTATCTATGAAACACCTTCCAAAATAATTTTAACATAACAACTAGCTGAGAATCAGTACAAACAACTATATTATTATTTTTTTTAACTTCTGGCTGCCTGTTGTAATGCTTCAAATTCCATATCGCATTATGTAGAATATTGTTTTGTTTGTTTAGTGGTTCTTAAACAGTGGCAATGTTGCTGTAAAATGCAGTCTGATGTAGTCATACGTGTCTTAATAGATTTTAAAGAAATATGAAAATTGTTGATCTTTATCTCAGAGAAGTTGTTTGAAAACTGGAAAATGGAGGTGTGGCAATATTGTTGTGTTGTAAAATAGCCCACTAAGTGAGAGCTGTTCAACTAATGTGCATTTTGCTGAATGAGTTGGTCTTTGTTCAGAAAGTTGACCTTGCAAACCCTGCAAACCTCTAGTGGAACCTTTTCATGTAGGTCAGTGCATTAGTGGCAGGCTTTTGATTTGTTTTCTATATTGGTACAAGGGCATCCTAGAGAGAAAAAAATGTGAGTAGTGCTCAACCATGTTTCCTTGTGATTAGAAAAAAAAAAAAAGTCATCTAAAGAAAAGCAAATGGAAAAGAATGACTCCAGAGGGTTCATTGGACACTTGTCATCAAGGCAACCAAGCCTCTAAGTGACACTAAAAAAGGCACTTCTGTTCCTTCTCAGTTAGCTGCTTAGGCTGGAATCTAGAAATTGTGTGGCTGCAGGGTAAATCAGTTACTTGACTGATTTGAAAAAAAAAATAAATAAAAGTTAATTTTGGCAAGACTAGAAGAAGGTTTTAGCTGGTTTAATGAGTTCCTCCATGCTTCTGTATGTTCACTGAATCTGAATTACTGGGGTGGCACTGGGAAGGCTACCTGCAGCAGGTGGTGAGCAGAGCAGATGGATCACTCCCTTTTTACAGCATGGGCCAGTTTAGCTAACTGGTGCTCCATGCTCAGTGCTATGACTCCATCATAGTGAGCTCTTCCAAATGTCCTCTAACCACTTCCTTGTCTGCCACTGTCATCCTGTCTCTTGTGGTGGCATAGGAGTTCAAGCAGTGGTGTCACTGAATCACGGTGAGCCTCTGAGCTGGATTTTTTTTTTTTTTTAAACAATGAGCTGTTTTTTTCTAGGTTAGCTTTTTAACCCAGATGAGTTTTCTAGCCTGGTTCACAATGCAATTGCATGAACTGGCACAAGGGAAGATATAGCAAGAGATGTGGTATTGCAGGGGCTGGGCAGACTGTCAAAACAGGCAGAACGTAGAAGCACTTCTTCAAGTAGGTATGTTCCCTTCTGTCAGGTTAAAATGGTTGTGGATTTTGATTTTGGCTTGGAGTCTAAAATGAGATGGCATCAGATGTATATATTTTTTTACGATGGCAAATCTTAAAAAATCTTAATCTTTCTTTGCTGTCCTTTTGTGCTGAATTTCTCAAGGGAGGGGGCGAGGGGGTTAAAGGGGCTTAGTGGATGTAGGGAAGAAATGGAGGGGCAATTCAGTTGCTTAAACATAGGCATATGTTTCCACTTGAAATGTCATAGCATAGCACCTGGCCTCCAGCTGCTGCTGCTCAAGAAGGCTGTAGTTCTCCCGTAGATTCTATGTCATACTTGCAAGCCCCATGTAGATGCCTTAGATACCTCAGGGCATCTCAAGTGGCACTTGGTGCCTGTGCTTAAGCACCAACTTAGAAAAAAGTTGGTTTTAGTTAGACAAAATGGGGTTTCCAAATCAGTTTTGCTCTTCTGCGTTAAGAATACAAAGCAAATTCCTGTAGCAAAAAGATCCCGAAGTAGATCCTTAATACAGAAGTTACACTGATGATTTTGCTTAGCTTAACTTTCAGAAGTGAGAAGTACCTGAAGATAGCTTTCTTTGTCTGAACTATGCTATTTGTCTGTTTTGCTGTTCCAGTCATGTGAGAGTTTATTTGCCACCGCTTGAGTCAGGCACACCGACCACTTACTGCTCTAGAGCTTTGGAATTCCAAACTCCGTTAATATTTAATGAAGTTTTCAGAATCCCTGTGCATTCAAGTGTTTTGAAATTAAAATCACTGCAGCTGTATATCTGCTCAGTTGACCATCAGCAACAAGAAGAACTACTGGTAAGTGGCCCTTTGGTCCTTTATTTATTTATTTATTTATTTATTTATTTATTTTTAAAAGCTTCGTAATATGGGAAATAAAGATTTGGAAGTAATTAGCAAAATTACCAGAGGTTGATAATTGGAGCATTTTAAGCAGCATTGAAAGTACCGTTATCTGTGCTATTAATGTAACTGTTACATTGCAGAGCCATATTTAAAACTGATACAATATTTATATTAATTGCTGTGGGATTTAGTAGATAAGGAGTGTTTTTAATGCATTTTTAAAAAAAACAAATTTCTGCTTTGGGGAAAGCCGAAAAATCTGCAGTTGCTAAATGTTGGTGCAAGAGGAACACATTGAAAAAGTTAAACGTTTTCCCAAAGACGGATTTCAGGCTACAGTGTGCTCAAGACTTCTGTTTCTGCATGGCACTATAATGCATGCGCAATGAGTCTGTATCTGCAAAACAATTTTCTAATAAAAAAGATAGCCCATTGTTGCTGTGGTTTGAGAAGACTAAACTTGCAGAGTAATAGTGATCCAGGCTAACTTCTGTTATTTTATTTTAAACTGTTTGAGGCATCTAATGTAGATGCATTCAAATAGGTATAACATTGCTTAAATAGGTTATATGTTAACCATGTTAACTTTAGATGTGTTAAATGTCAACTTTGTTTATTTTCAAATGTAAATATGCTTAAATTAATCTACATTGGGTCTGATATTCTGAAGTCATTGGGCTGGCATTTTAGTGAGGGGTTTGAATGGGCTAGTTAATTTTTTTAAAGCCTGTAGACATAGTTAAGAGGTACAAGCAGCTCAGTGTCATCCTAGACAATGGATAAGAGGTGTTTATTTGAACAAAACTGGTCAAGAATGCATGTTAGTTAGTCTACCTTTCAAACTAGATAGCATGTTAGATAAACAGTGGCCTTAATGTTGACAGAAGTAGACCCAAGGGCTTGTCCACAGCTGGATGTTTGGTCATTTTTACTGCTGCAACCTAATTAAGGAGAAAGCATCTCAAGAATGGCCTGGATATATTGGTATAAAATGCTTTATATTGGTTCCTCTGAGAGGCTAAGTAGCCGTTTCAGTGTAAAGCATCTGTATATTGACACAAGCACATCTAAGTTTAGGATGCTTTTATTTTAACTGCTGCTACTGAATTAGCAAAAAATGATAGGCTTTCAGAACATCTTCAGGATTTTTTTATCCTTTATAATCTCAGCATACTTTTGTCAGAAATATCTGTCTACAGTAGTAGGTAACATATACTTAAGGATAAGGTAACAGTACTACTCAAAAAGAGAGAAACAGAGCCATGGACCTTCAGGTAAGCGCATTGAAGTCTATATTTAAATATGCTGCTTGTTGCCCTCTTGCTGTAAGTTGAAAAATAAACATATTATTGAATTAAGAAATCATTTATTTGGAACTGCTGTTATGGCCTCTGTAATTGTCTTTCAAAATCTCTTTCCACAATTTTTTCTGTCTGTTTGATTGAATGTTTTTGAAGTTTTTGATGACCAATTTCTTTTAATTAGATTATGCCAATATATAGCTTTCCTAAATGCAGGGGTCAGGCTGGAGTGTATCCTAAGTTAAACAAATGACTGTATATAACAGCGAAGAAGAAAACATGAAGATATATTCTGGCAAATAGTTCTAAACTTCACTTACATAGGGAAGTAAATCTACTGAACTCGTGTGTCTTTCAGTTCCCTCAATCCACATATGCCCTGCCTTGATGAAAGATCCTACTGGTTTACTATAGCTTTTCAAACCTGGTTCTTTAAGTTGGCGTATTACTTCCCTGGTGGCTTCATCAATGTTGAGATAAAGGAGTTGTTATTTTCCACAATTAACATATATTGCTCGTGTTAAAACTTCAAAGAAATGTCTTTTCTTGCAATAACATGGCTTTGCAGTTTTACGCCATTTCTGGTCTTTTGTGGCCTTGCCCAACCTGTTACTCCCCAGGTCGTAATTTGAACTCCTCTTCAGTGTAATATTTGTCTTTTAGCATTTTGTCTTTTTATTTTAGAACATCTGTCCCATTTTTCAACACCATATAAAATTCTCATAAATTTTACAGTCCCCCTGTTAGACATCACTAAGAGATTTGTAAATGCTTTTACTGTTCTGCCATCCAAGCTGTTAGCAAATACATCAGAACAGGTACATAACAGACCTATCTTGACTTCCTCCTTGTTATAAGCAAGCTCCAAATCTTAAGGTGAAGATAAAATATTTATTAGTCCTATCAGTACTAATCACCATCAAAACAAATTAAAAATTATTTTCTACTCAAGCAGTAATTTGCTTTGTAGCAATAACTTCTTTGGCATGCCTTTTTAGCTGATGAAGAAATATGGTGTATAGGGCAGTGCGAGACATCTTAAAGTTGAAGGATGTTTTCAACGTCTATAACAGAGGAAAACAGATTTTCCCTTTACCCCCCAAAACAAACCCAGCATTTCTTAAATGCTATCCAACTCTGATATAAAAGTGTGTTTTAGATGTTTTTCATTTACTGTGTCAGAAGAAGTAGATAACTAGTAGACATCTCTGTTTGCTATAATAAAGGAAAGGTATTTCTGTTTGGAGCATCCAGTATGCTGATATAAAATGACATTCTTAATAATATGCTGTGTCCCAATATGCCATTCTGTTGTTAGCCTCAAAAAATCTGTTCCACCGTTGTTCTTTGTACACCTGTTTAAACAGAGCTGCAGGGAACATTCATTTAGGTCAACACGGCTCAGAAATTTCTTATGTGAACACCGTTTGATATAGTAGGCTTACTTTAAAGTTGGGAATTCTTTATAGTGGGAAGCCTCAATTAATTGTAAAGATAGCTTGGAAAGTGGAAAAATGAGATTATGGTCTGCTTGATGAACTTACTATATAAACAGGGAAAAAAAAAATGTTTTATATGACATGTTTTCCCCCTTTGGAGGATGCCTTTGATGACTAGGGTACTGAAAGATATCTCAGAATATAGTCCTGTCAAAGGAAAATAGGTTAACTAAAGTAATATTCTTTTAATAATGCTAATTTAAGCAACTGCAGAAATCAGATATGTAATTGAGAGCTTTTAAAATAAAATATTAAGAACTGACGGTGTTAGTCATACTACATCAGTCATAGTAAGTTTGCTTTTCAGTTTCAAAAATGTAATACCCACTCTGATCCTTTCAGGTAGTAAGCAAGAGACAAGAAATTCAGTATCTTAGACAATGTATTTTTTTTTTCACATTATAAATGCATTTATAAAAGCCTTTTTTTCCCATTATAAATGAGATACTCCTTAAATGACAAGATGTCTATCCTGCTATGTGTGTTTATCTTATCATGGTGAATATGTTTTGTTGTTTACAGGGTATTGCTCAGATAAACCTGAGTGATTTGGAGAGTTCTGGTGAGATGCAGCTTCACTGGTATTCTGTTCAGATCTTCACTGGTTCAGACCCCCAGAGAGCAAAGAATAAAAACCAGTGTGAAGAAAATATTCCCCGGTCTTCTGGAAATATAACTACAGTTAAAACGGTATGGATCGGAAAAAGTGATTTGTTTACTTCATTTGACCTGTTGGGTGGTTGGTTGCTTCTGATCTTATCTTGGATACAGTTTGTTTGTGAGGTGCAGAGAAGATTAATTGAACTCTTGTAGTAAGAACTGTAATATAAAAAAAAAATAATTAAAAGCCATGTCTGGACAGGTGCTTGAAATACTACTTGTATGTTTGTATGCACGCCTCCAGTTCAACTCACTAAAACTCATTTAAAAAATCTACCACTACACTGGAGGAGGCTGCCAAGAAAGGTTGTGCAGTTTCCATCCTTGGAGGTTTTTCAGCATGCCACTTAGCCCTGGGCAACTTGGTATAATTCTGAAGCTGTCCCCATTTTGAGCAGCATGTCAGACTAGGTGACTTCCAGAGATCTCTTCTCACCTAATTTACTGGATGATGCTGCACTGCATGTTAAAGTCACCCAATCCACAAATGGCTTTGACTCAACTTTTTGGATTCTGAACTGCTGTGTGATGTAACTGTAAAGCATTCACTTTCTGTTTCTGTGTTCACTTTCTAACATTTTCTTTTAAAAGCTGCATTCATGGGACACCAAGTACTTCTTGATTTTTGAGATTCAGGACAGACTTTAATTTTTTTTAGGAACATACATGTACAAGGACCACGGTTTTATTTTGTTTTCTCTGAATACTATACATTGAATACAAAGGCTTGTTCAAATGGATTTGTCTGAAGTCAAATTGTTACCTTCTAGGATGCAGTGACAGCCCTGTTAGCCAGGACCACTGCCCAGCTGGAAGCAGTTGAGAGAGAGTTGGCAGAAGAGAGAGTGAAACTGGAGTACACCGAGGAGGAAATCCTGGAGATGGAAAGAAAGGAAGACCAGGCAGAAGCTATATCAGAACGGTAAAAATAGTAGCTCAAATACCTCATCAAACAGCCAAGTACTATTTGCACTGTAATTATGCTCTGAAATACAGCAGGAGAAAGAGCAGATCCCTATGTTGAGATCTGTTCCCTGTTAGTGTTATGGGTATAAAATTGTTTTATCATGTGATGATGTGCAAACAGGAAAAAGCTTCATTTGAATAGCTAGCTGAGTTTATAGGACTTGGAATGTGGGGAGTGGGAAAACATTTCTTTTGGACCAAACATAAGCTTCGTTAGGGAGGCAACTGTAATTTGTGCATCTGCAGAAATGCAAGTGGGATGTGTTCTCCCTTTGTGAATTTTGTATTTCTATTGCAGAAATAATACTCTAAAATGGTAAACTGACCTGGATAATGAAATATACAAATAGAATTCGTAACTTTTTTTTTTTTTTTTTAATACCTACAAAATCCTTGTAATGTTCTAACTTCAGGAGTTGGCAAGCAGAATCTGTTGACAGTGGATGCAGTAATTGCACCCAGACTAGTCCTCCTTATCCGGAGCCATTTTGCGGGGATTCGTTAGCTGGACACATGTTTGCAACTCCAGCAGGCCAGTACAGTTCTGGAAAAATCCAGCCTCCACCACTAAAGGTAATGAGAAAAGACACTGCAGTATGGAAACTGCCACGATGCCTGGCGCACACAGTGTGTGTTACTGCTGCTTGTTGAGTTTGAGCCCAAACTGATCGGGAGAGAATAGAATCAGAAATGACATTAGCAACCCTATATGAGCACTGTCGTGATGACAGTGGTATGACTTTTGAGTTGCTAAAAATGTCCTCTTTAGGGCAGTGTTTTTGTTTGTTTGTTTGTTTGTTTACTTGCTAGTAATTTCGGAACTGAACTATTTATTATTTTTTTTTTACATCAAAAGGCAAGCTATTTTTACTGCTGCTTTTATATAACTGTGAATATGCACTTGTATAAATGTCTGTATTGACTTGAAATTATAACAAAAAAAATCATGCTCTAATTCCAGTGCTCTTAGAAATTAGAATTGTCGAAGGAATTGTGCTGGAACTGAGGTATTTAAAATCTTTCAAATTCAAGATATGAGACATTGGAAATAATCCTGACAAGCTGAAATCAAGAAGCTTTCATTAAAGTAAAGGAACACTTATTTGTGTTGCCTTCAGGGAAGATTCTGTTTCATATTTTGGAATAAGTTATCTTAAAAGTTTTGATACTATGATAGAGTAGCATGTTTTTTTTTCCTATATTTCCAAATATTTTAGTGTTCTTGTGTCACTGTTTAACAGTCTTTTAGTTCTCTTTCATTGGGTTTCTTCTCTTCATTTGAATTCCTGCAGTTTTAAAGTTGCTTTGTGTTTCAGTCACCTTGGAAGTATGGCTTAGTTTTCTCCTTTAGTTGAGGCTGGGAGATCAGGTGGTAGCTTGATTAATGCCCAATTTCTAATGGTGAATGCAGTCTTTGTGCTCTGCAGCTATGATTCATGTTATAACTGCATCTTATAATTGTTACTGTTCCAGGGAAGGCTTCTGAAAAGTAATCTTATAATTTTGAATGACCTAGTTTTAAAACTGCTAAAAATGAAGTGATTCATCCTCCATTCTCAAGGCTCATTAAAACTTTAGCCTATCTAACAAGACAAATTGTTTACTTTTGATATGGTTGAAATGTCTGGCTGGTTTTGATGAGAAAGAGAAAATAAGGAATAATTTAAATAAAGTAAAATAAAATTCCTTCATTGTAATTTTAGGTGGATAAGGAAACTAACACTGAGGATCTGTTTCCTGAAGAAGTTGCTATTCTTCCAAAAGAGAGAACTAGCCGCAGGCCACGGGGTTCTGCTTTTGTTCGCAGTAGCACTATTGTTCGTTCCCAGACCTTCTCGCCTGGAGCACGAAGTCAATATGTTTGCAGAGTGAGTAAGGCTTTAAAGGAAGTTTCGGGGAGAGGCCCCCACACAAGTATTTTCTGTATTTTTGATAACTTCTTCTTAAAACTTGAATTATAAGAACTATATACTACTATTTGATACTAATGAATAATATTTAGGTGAATGTAAATGTTGCACTGGGGAAAAAGTCCCCTGGTTCTTTATCTTTCTGAGTTTAAACCTGTTTGTTTGTTTTGTTTTGTTTTGTTTTGTTTTGTTTTTCTTCTTAAATTCAGATTTAAGAACCTACAATAACTTGAATCTTAAACTTTCTTTAACTAGCAATCTTAGATATTGGGCTAGAGTAATTAATTTTATGGAGGTCCAGTGCTGCCTAACGAGGTGTATGAACAGTGAGCTTAGAGAGAGGCCTTGTTTAACTTCCGGGTACATAAAAGTTGGATAAAGGGGGACTCAATGCATAATCCTGTAGTTATTGCATAAATATTCTTAGGGCTTTTTTGCTGCTGTTGCGAATGTCAATCATAGGATGCCCATTACAGTGGTATGCGGGGTTCCTGGGTGCACTTGTACAAGTAATTGAGAATCAGCACAATAATTCCAAACTCACGTTGAGTAGTTGCTATGTTCAACTGCAAAAGGTTTATAAGAAGTTTTCTCCCACCATTGCAGACCAATATATTGATACTAATTTTGGTATACTGGTGGAATGCACACAGCTTTAGTTGTACTCTTTCATAAGATGTTGAGAGCTTGAGTTTGAATATGCCATAATGATTTTTAAGCCAAGAATCACCTGGTTTTTGCTCTCTTGTTTGCATTGTATACAGTGTATCAATGGACCACATCAAATTTTCAATATGCGCACTATTATATATATTTTTTTATAAATAGTTAAAGGCAAATTTTTTATTTAATTTGCTTAAAACAACACAATTTCATTTTTTTTAAAATAATACATCTTAAAATAAAAAAATAAAATAAATCTGAATTTAGATGTAAACAACCTTTATTTTCAATATCTTTTCTACTCAGCTGTATCGCAGTGACAGTGACAGCTCAACTCTGCCAAGGAAGTCACCTTTTGTCCGGAATACCTTGGAGAGGCGTACTCTACGGTATAAGCAGGTATAGCTAGGAAATCTTTTTTTTTACTTAAGTTGCTAGAACAGTGGCACTGGTAGACATCTAAAGCTTTGGTATAAACGTAAACTGTGATGTTTTTAGGAAATATATGAGTGTTCTGTTATGTAATTAGTGTGAGGGGTTGTTTTGTTTCTTTTTATTTTTTAAGCTGAAAGACACAGAAGTGAAATACTGTTGTGAACAATTGCTGAGGAAAAAACAAGGTGTGGCAGACAACAACTAGCCACTGGATTTGTATTGATTTAGATGTAAACTTTGTTAAATCTTTAAAATCTAGTTTATGATGCAGGGTGCAGGCCTGCAGAAGTGTGAATAGTGGGAAAACATCTTGCTACCCTCCCATGCAGCCTACAAACAGCAGTATTTGAGGAATAAATAGGTTAAGTTCTCCTTTTTCTTCCCACCCTGCAGAACAGGTGGGTAGAGAAGGACAGGTAAGGTGTTACCTGTAGATAAATCATGTAGGTAAACGTCATATGGTTTAGCCTGGTAAGCAGAAGTTAATCTCTTGTTTATGTATGTAAGTAGACGAGCATGCCTCCCATTTTGTTTCGGAACATATCTAAAAGCCAATACTGAATAAATTTCATTAAGGGAAATCTGTTGCACTGTGCACTGTTTTCTAGCATCGTGATTCAGTTATGAGTTCTTCGTGTTATATCCGTTTTATTGTCATCATTACGTAAGAGTTCAGTCCATAAAATTAAATTAGTTAATTATTTATAAGCTAAGAGTAGACTGTAAAGGAATGTAGTAAAAAGTATTAATTGAACAAAGCTGTGTTTTGTACAGAAAACCCTTACAGCTAGTTAACCTTTCACTATGGGGTACAAATAACCTCTCTAAAACTGTGTCAAAAAAAAAAACACTTTTTGTAGAGTACATAAATAAAATAAAATGCATGCCCTTTGTAGCTAAAAATAGGCCAGTATACCATGTTGAGAATAACATTCTGTGCATTTTATTTGAATCCAAATAATTCAGCAGTCCTGCAGATCATCTTTGGCTGAGCTTATGGCAAGAACGTCCTTAGACCTGGAGCTGGATCTCCAGGCATCCCGAACTAGACAGAGACAGCTGAACGAGGAGATATGTGTCTTAAGAGAGTTGAGACAGCGTCTGGAAGATGCTCAACTCAGAGGGCAGACAGATCTACCCCACTGGGTCCTTCGGGATGAGCGATTCCGAAATTTGTTGAAGGAAGCAGAGAGGCAGGTAAGTTAACATTAGATGAGTAGTCAACATTTTCAGAAACTTCTCATTTCAAAACTTTTTGATTGTAGAAAAATCTCTAAGGAGCTTTTTTTTTTTTTTTTTTTTTTTTTTTTTTTTTTTTTTTTTTTTTTACAAAATTTCAAAATAACTAGAGTTGCTTCCATATATAGATTAAGAAATTAAACAATAGTATCAGTCTCCTTCATTTATATTCATTCATTTATATTCATTCTCCTTCATTTACATTTATGATCTTAGTTATTTAAGATAATATACTGGTGTGGTTTTAGTGGGATGAGTGGTAACAATCCACCATTTTAACCTGGGTAGTCTTGTGTTGTATTTATTCACATGATAACTTTTGGCATTATATTTTTTCTCATTTTCAGACAAGACAGACCAAATATGAACATCACCAAGAACAAGCAGCTGAAAAGATGCTAAAGAAAGCGTCAAAAGAAATCTACCAGTTGCGTGGGCAAAATCAGAAGGAGCCTATTCAGGTGCAGACTTTTAGGTAAGTGGTAATGTGTACTGAACTAGTGTAACAATAGTTCATTATGTAGGTTAAAGCTCTCTGAAACATTTAGCTAAAATACTGTGTGTCTTGTATATAACCAGTAATTTTTAACCACATACTGATTTGGGCACATGAGTTTCCTTTGAATCACTTGTAGTACAAAGAGGCAGAGATATGGTAAAGTTGGAGTGTTACAATTGTAAAACACATGAGGAAAAAAATTCTTCAAGTGTACACAACATACCTTTAGGTGATTCTTTCAACTTAGCCTAGTTACTATTAAGTTCAGATGATTTGTCAGGTCTTCAGTGCTAGCCTGTAGGCCTACATAGTTTGTTTAGTGTAATACATATGCATTACTAGGAACACTCTCTCCCTGAAAATTACTCAGTAATATTCCAGCTTTCTTTTAAGCCTCTTCTATGTGTTTTATTTCCTGTTTCATCTGTGTTTGCATAGTATGTGTCCTCTCTTAGCTTTAGTTTGTGTACAGGTGCCATTGATAATGGGCATTTCACAGGAAGATTTTATTACTTTAGCATTATTTTTTTCCTTTTTTTTTTTTTTTTAGTAGAATAACATTAGGAGTAAGGAATGAAGAAATACTAGTGCAGTGTAGCTGCAGGGGAAAGCTCAGCTACAATTTTATATTCTGCTGTCAGTGTTCCGATTTTTAGAAGTTGTTTGCAGGGCATACTTAAATAAAATGCAAAAGTTGTCTATCCTTTAATGAACTGTATTGGAAAGGGAAAGGTCTTCCTCACAGATGTGGAGAGGAAATAAGAGGAATAAAAATTCTAGCATTGCTTTTGCATCTTGTATTTCTGTTAATAGAACAGGATTCATTTGCTTTGGCTACTGAGATAAAATTATGTGGGGAATAGATGAGATGAGAGAGATGCAGTAAAATGAATCAAATGATAACTTGCTTGTTTAAATTCTTGCCCCTTGTATGCACACATCCATTTCTTATGACAGTTAAAGAATATTGCTTCTCAATAAAGAAGCAAAAAGATGAAAATGCCATCAGTTTTGTTGTTCTAGGCACTATTGAAAAATGTAGAAGGTGAACTTTGCATTGCAGAGGGGACTTAACGCAGGGCTAGTCCCGTGAAACCTTTTTACAGTGAACTATAATTGATGTCCAATAAGTTGTATAAAGCTGCCACCTAAATTTTCAAAAACAGTAGTTGTGTTCAAGGGAGTGCCTCCAAAAGCATGCAGTGAGGAGTTGTTTCTCATATTCACGTAATCCCACAGTTCAACGTGTAACAAATAATAACCACTAATCAGAGTAAAAAAATGATGTTCTTGCAGGGGTGTGGGATATATTTAATTTTATTTTATTTGAGGCATATATTTGACTTTCTTTTCATCTTTTTTGGTCACAGAGAGAAGATAGCATTTTTTACAAGACCAAGGATTAACATACCTCCTCTGCCAGCTGATGATGTATGACATGTTGCATTGTAAACATGAAGTATTTATCGCTTTTATTTTAATGAAGTTATTAGATTAGCCAAGTTTCTTTAAAAAAAAAAAAAAAAAAAAGTGCAAAAGCTAATATACACGTTTTGTAAAAAATAAAAAAGTAAAAAAAGTAAAAGTAAACAAAACCATATATATAAATATATATACATATATATATTTTATAATAGCGACTGCAACAAGGCTTGGTTTTTCCTTGTTGTGAAATTGACATCTCTGAAGACAACTTATTTTATAAAAGATCGACTATCCTGTTAAGAGCGTGTACAGTTTTTATGCTGTTTTATTTGACTTAAAGGCTGGAAGACAGAAACAAAGTGAGTTCAGGCAAATTCACTGTAGTGTAATTTATTTATAGTGCCTTTTTTCCTTGAAGGAAAATACCTACTTTAAGATGTATTTTAAGACTGAAATTTTGTTCTTCAGTATTTGTCATACAGTAGAATGGAACCATTGAGCTGGTTTTGTTTCTGATACCTGAAATGAAAATACTGTGTTCTAAAATTGTCACTTTTTTCAGCTTTATTATCTGTAGCTTATTATGTATATTGTATCCTTTAGCACTGTCTGTGTTATAGCAAAATATTATCACCTGCAATGTGTTTAACACTGATTAGAAGTGATGTTAAACATTGCAGAATTCATTTGCATGTTCTTACTGTGCACTAATAGATTGTTTTCATTTCAGTTTTGTCTAAAATATCTTTATATTCTTAACTAGATTCTCAATTTAAACGGAGGAAGGAAAAGGGTGACAGGTCTTTGTTTTGCTATTTAAGGGAAAGGTAGTTAAAAGAGCACTGTGAGCTAGCTGTGTGGAAAAACTGCTAAAGGAATATAGCAACTTCTACAGTTTTAAAGATTCTGATCTGATTCAGGAAAACACGTGCTAATTTCAGAAAGCAGCTGCAATAAGTAAGGGTGCTTAAGCACATGTTAATCCTAATGGATTTGCTGTGAGGTTACTACATGTGAGTTCTGTTGTACAGTGACACTTTCCAGAAAGGAGGTGTATAATTCTGGAAGATATAGATCACTTGATTGATAGTTGGACCAGCAGAAATGTGGTGAGAAATACTTTTCTTGTAACCATTCATTGTAATGAAAGACTGTCACCCTAAATTCCCGAGAATGCCAGTTTTGTGTCCTTGCATCCTGCAAGTATGTAAAAATACTTCTTTACTAAGCTACTATAATAGTTTCTCATATTTTTCTAATTATACCTACACAGAGAAGTGCCCAACACAAGACTAACTTCGCAAATTGCTGGAATTGCTTAGAAGGATGATCATGATGTCTTTTCATTATGCCCAGGTCAAATTGACTCCAAATTTTTGTATGTCAGGAAACCAAAGCAACAGTCAAAAACTAAACTTATCAAAACCTCTGACCAATGGGAATATTTTAAAATATTTTGTAAGTCGTCTATGTGAGTTTCAAGAGCTTATAATCTGTTAGTTTGTCAAAGATCAGGAAAACCTGAAAGTGAAACTGAATTGCTTTTATTTGTCCAGGCTGAGACCAAAAATACTGGAGGGGATGGGGTGGGGGCTGGTAAAAGACATTTTAAGCAAAGACATTTAATTTTAAGCTACTACAGGCCTGGTATAGCCTGTAATCATTACAGACATCAAGTGATCTGGTGGTGTAGCAATACGTATGAAATTAAAGTATGGTTAGCGTTTATCATGCTAACCATTCTGAAGTCTCTCTTTTTGCCAGTTAAGTTTTGATGGGTGTATATTGGGTTCCTTGGGCTGAACTAGAGCTATTCAGAAACTATGCAGATAAAAGCCAAGTAAATCATGTAAGAAATTGCTAGTGCTTGGGTAAAAGTCTAGGGACAGCAAGCTTTCAAGTGCTTGTTACTTGAAAAGATCAGTTGGTCGGAATTTCACGTCTCATGTTCAGTGGAGACCCTTACATAGTAGTATTTATCCAAAGTTACCATGTGGTGATACCAGAAATACTTGCTGTGTACTAAGAATAGACAACACTCTGTTTTCATGAGGGTGTTCCAGTCCTGGAAGAGCTTGCCCAGAGAGGTTATGAGATCTCTGCCCATGGAGGTGTTGAGGATTTGACTGGGCATGGCCCAGAGCAGCTTGGTTGTGTTAAACCCGCTTTGAGCAGGGGCTGCCATAGGGACCTCGCTTCCACCCTAAATTGTTCTGTGACTGTGTAACAAAGGGGCAATGTCTGGTGGCTTACCTCTTAGGAGGGGGTTCAGCTGGTGTTTTTAATTAGTGACTGCTTGGAGACATCGTCAGTTTATCTTGTGAGTCCGTGATTCTGACTGCTGTAATGAGTTCTGTCTTGATGTGGTAATGAGTTATCATAGTCAGTATTCATCTCTCTCGTTTTTGTCACAGTTCTGTATGATTGTGTCATTTTTGTATTATTTGAAAGTATTTCTTCTATAAAATAAAATAATTTGCCATAAACAGAAAGAGAGTTTTGTTTAATGTCACAGAAGAAGACATTGTTGCAGTGGTTTATATTTGCCACACTGATGATGCTTTCATGAAGAAATTTTATATTTTGTAAAACAGTGTATGTAATGAATTTTCAAATAAAAAAGAGGAAATCTGTGAAGTTAGGGATTCTAGAGAGGTTGCATTGAAGACCTGAAATGGATACAGAGTGTAAGGAATGGCAGGTATGTTCTCCCACGTGCTTATTGCTCATGATAAGCCGACAGCTGTATCTGAGGCTCCTAGCTGAATATTCTAGGAATTCACGGGTAGCTCCTTATGACACATTGAACTGTTTTTTGTTTTTTGTTTGTTTGTTTGTTTGTTTTTTTCTAGCAGAAGTTTGTACTTTGTAGATTAGTATTCAAAATAAATTGACAGCGTTATTTCTGTAGTATCTTTATAACCAATCCCAAGCTGAAAACCACTGGAAAAAATACAAGTTAATGTTAGTAGGCAGAACTTCACTGCTTCTTTCACAAAGGAAAGTTAGACCTTAATATTTATAGAAAGGCCATTTTTTGGTTTCTCCATGCAGCCCTAAGCTGCCAGGAGCATGGGCAAATTTGTAGTACTGACACTTGACACCTTTCTCATCCAGTATTTGCAAGGCGTTAAGGGTATGACACAGTTTAGGTTATTTTTAAAATGGTCTGCTTGAAATAGTCATTTGGAATACCAACTGTCTCGCTACCATCAAGATCAACAACAAAAGCTATAATGGGTAGGTTGGTATGAATTTTCTGATATAAACATGAAATCTTATATGTGTTTCTTGCTGTGATTCTTGTAAGCACTTTGCAAGACTTCAAGGTAAGTGTTGTATAAAATGAACAAATGTTTTTTAGGAATCAAATGAACTATGTATTTTGCATCCATTCTCAGCAGAATGCAAATCTAAAATTTGAATTATGTTTTTAGTTTGGAGGAGGGTATTTTACTGCTTGTATTGAATCTAATCTCCTTTTTAACTATAGAGTCATAGGTCTATGAGAGGAGGAAAAATATGTTTACAGAGGGACTTAAGAAACTACAGGCTAGAAAAAGCAAGAACAATCTTTTCTAAAAACATGATGTGAACAGTATTTTCTTTCCTCTGAGATTGCTTGATTGACCAAGTATAAATGAAAGAAAATACCAAAGAGTCAAATCGAATTGATTTTGGAATCTATGTATATAAGCGATTTGCTTGTACTGTGGAAAATCTCAATATTCTTGGGAATTAAAAGCTTCTCAGAAGCTGTTTCTGGTTTATTATAACTTTTCAAAATCTCTCAAATTTGAACATACCTGGCTTATAGAATCACATATTCTACTGTGAATCAGTTATTCTGTCCCTGTAGTGTGCAGCTGGATCATCCAACTAAAAAAATAGACATTCAGGAAGAGACTCAGTGAGTTTACCTGTGGTAACAGACAAGAAAATTAGGAAGTGAATTTAGGAAAATTTGTCCAGGAAGAAATGGGAGATTGAGAGCCTTGTGCTTGTTTTTTTCATAGCACAGAATTGCTATCCTGTGTTTAGGATGTGGTACTTACATTCTGTTAATGTGTCTTATGGCACGGAACTTTCCAGGTATAGATGGTTGTGTCTGACTGATTCAATTCAAACTGCTTGCTGTTTTCCTTACTTCTGTTTCATAAAGCAATTAAGGAAAATTGCAGATACTTTATCAAGAAACTAAATTAAATACTCTGTGTTGGTTTAACTTCCTCCACAGGATTCAATTGGCATATTAATATTGATTTTAATGGGCTTAAAGAACAGATGCTGGCAAGAAGTTAGGCCTTTCCTCCCATCACTTTTCCTCACTTTACTGATGTGGTTATGGTAGCTCTGCAGCTATTAGTGATTCATGAACGATAGGGAAATGCGATCTGCACTACTGTGTGTAAAGGGCATAATCAAATCTCTTTCCTAAAGGCATGCTCCAGAAAAGTGTAGGAATTGCAGGTGAAGCAAATCAAGTGCTCAGATTTCACAATAAAATTGAAAATGTGTAACTTCCGTTTGGGTAATCCATATCAGAAATAAGGGGTACTGGAGCTCCCTTCAGCTTACAGACAAGATCTGGAGGTGCTGTGTAGCCATTTTGAAAAGGTTTTGTACACTGTGTACCAACCAGCTTGCTTTGTTGGGCCAAACTGTCTGCTTAGAGCATCCAAAAAAAATTGTCCAAACGCACTGGTACAAAAAGGTCTTCCAAACTGTGCTCTGTGGCCTTTGAAGTTGGTGGAAGCCACGCGTGTGCCTTCAATGACTCATGGATGTTTTCATGTGTACCTGTACAAGATCTCCCTCTAGCTAGCTGTTGTGCTTGCTTAGTAATACAAAGCACAACTTGCATACCCTTAAGGGTAAAAACCAGTCTGCACCATGTTCAAATAAGAGACAATAAGCAGTGGAAGGTGAATGTCTTGAAATAAAGCATAACATTGCATGCACACAAACTTGCTTATTTGTATTCTGTCTTAATAAAGAACAGTTATAACCATGGTGTTGCAGAGCATGATCCTAGTGGGGCATGTGAAATCTGTACAATCAACTTTCGAAATTACTATTTTGTAGTAGAACTTGAATACATTGTACAGTATAACAAAAGTGTATGTGTGTGTATATATATATATATATATATGGTTCTCAGTTGCAATACATAGTTAATCAAAATGTGAAAGTGGAGATAATTGCTTTATTATAATATTTGATGGGGGAAAAAAAAAGTAGAAGTTTCGAAAAAGGAAAACTAGGCTGGCAAATAGGAGATCTTTCAAGCAGTAGCAGTTGCATTGAAGAAAAGGCAGAAGGCTGTAAATGAGGTTATTTAATGGATGAATGGGGTGGAGAATGAGGAAGTGAAGGTAACAGAGGAACAGAACCTTTGAGGTAATCTTGCAAAACTCAAATATGACCCAGAAGTTGGAGGGAAGTCAATCTGGATAAACTTGAAGTGGAATACAGGGAGAAGGAAAAATGCAAGGGATGGTGAAATTGTGGTTTGTCTCACTTCCAAGCTGCTGTGATTACATATTTCATAAAGATTAAAGAAGATAATTATGGCACCTGGGCACTGCTGCAGAGTAGGTAGGAATAAATCTTAATTCGCACACGGTATACTTACAGTGCTTTTTCCTCTTGAAAAAAATGTGATTGTTATTGCTGTTGCAACAAAATCCATGAACTCTCTTTAAAAAAAAATAAAAGGCTCAGGTGAGGGGGGAAAAAAAGGCACCAGATGATCTAATGGCTGCAGAAATATGTAAGGAAGGATAAAGAAGCTTGCAGTTTAATCCTGCAGGATTACAGAGCAGTCTCTTTCCAGCCCAGTCTCCTATCAGAAATCCTATAGACGGAGGATGCAGTCACATGATTGTTACTGCTTCCTCCCCATGACATCATTGCTTTGCAGCCATACCACCAAAGAAAGGATGCTATTAAAATCTTTGGGTCTGAGCTAAATGATGTTGCATTGCAGGTAAGCAACGTTAATTCTTCGAAAAAAATAGTTTGCCAGCTGCTCGTGTGCTGCCGTCCTGGAGCTGCAGCTCTGTTAGGCAGGGTTTTCACTGGAAAAGAAAGCAGAACGGTTTCTCTGTGAGCAGAGGGTTTGCAGGTGCAGAGGCTGCTTGCTGGCTCTGTGCTGGTCTTCCGGCTGACATCCCCAGCAGAAAGGCTGCCAGCTGGAGCTTTAAAGCTAAAGAAGGCCCTTTGTCCCTGCATCTTGCTATGGCTCCTTCGTGTGTCTGCTGAACTCTGTATTTGCGTGAGCAGCCATCATCATCCAGCCCTGTGGAGGGAGAGAGAGCAGCAATACTGTCTTGGTTGCATTCCCCATTTCGTGGGATTTTTGGTTTTGTTTCGCTTAGTTTTTAACCCTGCATGCCTAAAAAAAGTTATTACAGACAGAGATGTGTCTACGCTTTAAAAGGAATGAGGATTAACTTGTTCAGGGGGTTAACAGATGTATTTGGGGAAAGAGGCTTTTCCTTTTTTAATTTTTGCTGACGTGGTTTGAAAGTACCTAGTCCAGCAGGTTTCCCGCATAATTTGCTGTAGCGTAGGATAGGTTTTGTTTGTCATCCAAAATAAACATGAAAAAATATTCTCCCAAAAAGACAGAGGAGATGACAAGCAGATTTTTGCTTCTTACACAAACTGCCAATCCTCGAAAGGCTGAAAAATCCTTGCTAAATGGATTTTTCGGACAGTGGGTATTTATGTAGCAAAGTCCAAAGTCTGTTTTCTTTTCCTAGTGTGGGTGTTTAATTATGCACTCCATAAAACTTATGGAAGACATATATTTTCAGATTAAAAATGTTGACTTTACTCTTCTGTGGCTTTTTTAATTCTGGCTTGATTTTTTTAAAAAATATATTTTAGGTTATTTGCAGTGCATTATTATTTTTCTTAGTTTAATACAAATGCTACAATGAAAGAAGCTAATTTTTGAGCTTATACTAGTCAAAAAAGTAAAACTGCATTCCCCCCCCCCCCCATTTTTTAAGTGTTCTGATAAATATTTTGTGCCTTTGCCAGAGAATGGAGGATGACTCAGCTGCAGCTTCATCAGGCAGATAGTCAGGTGACTTTTCATTCCTAGTATGCAGGAAGTTTTCTTATTTGTCAAAATCCTGTTCTTTGTTCAAATATTTTTTTCCCACTATTGAAAATTCTGAGAATTTGGCATGTCTAGGGTCTCTGTATGCACACCCAAACACTCGTGGAGGAGATTTTGGATCTCCTGTGGTAAAGTTAACTAGGCTATATGCCTTAGGGAAAGGCGGTCTGAAGTGACGATATATGCAGTCATATCAGGGTTAGAAAACATGGAAGAAAAAAAATTATAGAACCAAAACCAACAACAAAACACAACCAAAGCCAGCAGTAGTAATGAAGTATTTAAAACAATGAAGTAAGAAAGGACAACAGTTTTTCAAAATGGAAAGCTCTAAAATTTTTTTTTTTCAGCCAAACCTCTGTTTTTACATGATCTTGGTTCAAAAGCAATACAAATACAAACCTGTCATTTTATGAGATCACAGTGAAGACTGTATCTTGATGGCACTAGTACTGAATTTCCTCTTTTAAGTTCCTCTGAAGCATCAGGAGAAGTCTTGTGTCAATTCTTCCTACCTAGCACTTAAAGTACACCAAACTCCTCTCTTGCTCACCGTGCGTGCAGGGACTTGGCTCTTTGCCCACATGAAGTACACACCAGGGCTGCCACACACAGATTCTATGGACACAATGTGCTTTTGCTTTTTTTTTTTTTTTTTTTTTTTTTGTCCCCAGCCTGGATCATATTTGAGTCCTGGTCTCCTGATTTGAGTCAGGTGTTTTTCATGCAACAAAAGATGTGATACCAGCCTAAATGTATGCTGGAATAATTCAGAAATGAAGGATTTGAGTCCTTTAACAGCTATTTAGTGTAAAACTGTGACCCTGCAAATATCCCTGGTTGGAGTGTTTTGCTCTCCTGGGCCGGGTG
Source organism: Aythya ferina (assembly GCF_964211825.1). NCBI lineage: Eukaryota > Metazoa > Chordata > Aves > Anseriformes > Anatidae > Aythya > Aythya ferina. Next base: position 76,841,272 of record NC_140296.1, read on the forward strand.
CATTTCACTCAGGGCACCTACCCCATCTGGTTTCTGGTGGTGCCCATCTCCCTGCCAAAGGACGTAGCGGCCCAGGCCTTTTAAACCAGGACTGGAGGAAGTCCCATGGATGGTGTTGGATGGTCTGCCTGCAGAAAACAGGCAGGGAAACAGGGGCAGTTTGTAGACTAGGAGTCTAATGTGTTTCTCAGCATATATGCATATATACACTAAAGGTAATGGATTTACTCAGATTTCTTCCTTTCTAGCCCAGAAGAAGCAAAAATCACACACGACCCACAGTTGATGCTAAAAGAGAAATTCTGGCAGGGTGACTGTAGGTTACTATTCCTAAAGCGCTTCTAACATGCTGCACTAGAAAATTGTCACAAGGGCGGGCCTTTCCTTTCTTGCAGGTGGGGGAACTCAGGGGTATGAAGTCACCTTTCTGTAAATGCACAGCTGACCAGCATCAATTGCAGCAATGCCAACCACTGCCCTCAGAAAAACATGACCCTCCATCTGTATGAGTGACTCACTCAAATCATGAGAAGTGACATGGTAGAACAGATTAATGGCTTTTCTACTGCAGGTTTACCAGCTTTATTTCAAGCTGAGGGCTCAGAAAGGTTTTTAGTGAGAGGTGCATTTAATGCTGCTACACTCACCATTTAAGGGGAGAGCCTTTTAGTGCAACTCTCTTCTCTCTGTATTTATTTTTTTTTACCCTGAAATCCATGTTTTCCCTCTTAATGCTGTCGTTTTCTGACTGAGGAGACAAAAGACCAAAACTGCAGACCAAAACCTGGTGCTGCAAAGCTTGCTGAACTCCCCTGAAGCCCCTGAACCTCCAGCTCTGTTTTTGAGTTCGGTGGCAGCAAATCAGCTGCTCCAAGAGGAAAACTCACCCTGTTTTGTGAGTAAGGGGACTAGAGGAAAAGCAAAAAAAGAAGCTATGCATGCTGGTAGCCTGATTGCCAGTTCTCCTCCCTCCTGAATTTTAGTTTCTTACCAACGATGCTGAAGGATTTCTGAATTTTATCTAATCAAACCTTGCTTTCTTCAAGAAGTAAAGGCATGCTGGTTCTTGAAGGCCCACAGGGCTCATCTGCTGCTGGCGTGTCAGTGGAGGGGCATCCTTTAATAAAGCTGTCGCAGCTTGGGTTGTGAAAGGTGGACCATCACGCCCCATAGCCAACAGTGTTTTGCTCATGCTGTTTCCACAGCCTCAAGATCAATGGTAGCAACTACATTTTTTGGAGGGACTGTTCAGGCTTGCTCAAAATAACAGAGAAGTGCATTTAGCATTATTTTTCTCAATATGGAGCCTATTTTGAGCTATGTGAGTGCTAAAATTCCACTTGGCAGTTGTGGGGAAAGAGCTGGGCTTTCCCCCGCCCCTCTCTCCTGACATAACTCAGCAGCTGAACTAATTTTGGTCAAACTTTCCAAGAAACCTCGAGTGGAGACCAGACACCTGATATTTCATCCTGAAAGGAATTTGCTTCCAAAGGGAGACCTGCTCTGGGAGGGGGAGCAGGGGGCAGGCTAGGCGTGCAAGCCTCTTGATACTGAGGAAAAGCACTGTCACCTAGGGACCTCCTGAGAGAAGAAAGGGAGTCAGGCCTCTCACCCTGTGGCTGCTATGCCCCCCACCAAAGGGTCTCAGTGCCCTGGTCATTTGTCCTTAGCTCCAACCCTGCTGTGGGGCACATGGGGTGCTCAAGCCTCCAAGCAGGCCATGCTGCCCTATGCACCAGGACCCCTTGCTGTGCCTCACCTCGCCTCACCTGCCCCGTGTTCCCAGCCAGCACCAATATTGCTGCTGTGCTCACGCCCTTTGCACGTGTGGTGGTTGAGGGCGAATGTTTGGAGACTGTGGTTCAGTCTGGAGGAGCCTTTTGTGCCTTCAGTTTTCCACCACTTATCCCAAATGTTTCCCCCGTGCCTTCCAGGCCCTCTCCCCTGTGATCTACTGCCCTGTGTTTTTTAAGCTCTGCTGCGGCTTCATAATTTTTTCCGTAGAGGTTACTCAGGGTAAAGCTACACTTCAAAGATTGACTCTATTTAGCTTGCCCACACTATCATAGCAGGAAACTCCTTAATGTGTGGTGATGGGGCCATACAGTAACATACTGCAGTATTTTAAAGTCATGTTCCAGATACTGCAGCCAGTCTGCTCTTGTGCTGTGGGAGATGGCAGGCTTGTGCTGTATAATTTACACGTATACAGGGGCTGAGCCATTAATCCTTGCATTATAATAGAAGGATTTGCCAATTTCATTATCCCTCTGTACTTTCCTAATTTAACTTCTCTCTGCTTTTCTTTTTTTTTTTTTTTTTTTTTTTTTTTTTTTTTTTTTTTTTTTTTTTTTTTGGTGCCATATTATGTTTCCAGAAAGGCCTGTGACTAGGTTCAGCAGCATTTTCTTATTTTTGCAGAGACAGTTCCTTGCTCTGGTCCAAGGCCATCTCAATGTTTTTTAAACACTATTGTTAAGGTCAATAGATCATCTTACTCAGTCTGAGGCTTTTAAGATGAATAGTCTTAAATTGGTCATGGATGTTTGTAAGCCTGCAGAAAACTGCACATTTAACTTGCCAGTGATTAAGTCTGCTTTTGCTGTAAACAGCTTCCTTGTAAACTCATCACCCAGCAGCATCTTACTTTCTGTTTAGTGGAATGCTTTGTAACTGTTTACCTCCTTCTACATCTTATAGGGTGCAATGTCACATTGCTGTTCCTAGGTTGTCTTCCAGGCAGCACCCATCCTGCTTGGCCTTCTTGGCTGCAGGCTAAGTAAAATGTATTTTCTCACTGCTCCTCAAAAGGCATATGTCCCTGATCATCTTGCTGTATTTCTCATTCATCTCTTTCCAGGTGACCTCATAATAATCATGCTTGCTGGCTTTCTGTGCTCTCAGGCCTATTTTCTCCCGCCAGGCAGTCCTGAAGACCTGTAGTATGCCTGTGCTCTGCTCTGGGATCCATTTCCTGCAGCGTGGGCCCCCACCTATGTCCTCTTACAGCTCTTCCTGAACACTGACTTCTTCAGCTTGCTCTGCAAGCAGCAGTGACCTCCTGATTACCTGGATTCAGGGACTGGGTGGGAAGTGCTCAGTTTCCATCTATTACTAAATCTAAATCCCTTGGGACAGAGGGTACATGGCTGTTGGCAGAGCACCTAGCTCTCAAGATGAGATGCCTGTGTTTGACTGGTTACATTGAGCAGTCTGTGACAAGAAGTGTTAATGTCCATGAATCTGGGGCACCGTGCTTGGCTTCTTTGGGCTTTCAGTATTAGGAATGGTCAATAAAGATAGCAAGACCATGGAGAGTGGCAAATCATCTATCAGTGCAAAAGAGTTTTGTGATGACTGCCATTTGGTAAACCAGTAAGACTGCATTGTTCATAATCAAAGTCCCAGAGATTTTCACAGTCCCCACTCTTTGTGCAGTGCATGCTGTAATATCACATAACATCAGCACAGCTAACTACACCAAGCATTCAAATCAGTAGTGTGTTCAGTTCTGATGGAGTCTAGATTTAACAGGCCTCGAATCATTTCAAAAGCATCATGTCTGCAGTAGGACCCTCCCTACTTTCTATGTATGTATGTTTATTTGTATCAGAGCATAGAAAAGCCATGAGTTGTACCATATTCTGCTTTCATGTGTTGGCTAGCTCATGCCACATTTGGAAGAGATGGAATAGATGATGCTTTAGATGCCCAGGAAAAGTCGCTCCAAACAAATACAAATTGAGGAACTTACAATAGGCTTTTAGGCTTCTGCTTTCTTCCACCAGCCTCTTGGCAGATCCACTTCTTCCTTATACTACAGCAGAGGAACTGAGAGAAGTATGCTTTGTTGTTTGCATAGTCACATTCCACATAGCCAGCCCCAGACTACTCTCTTCACAGAAAACAGCATAAATATGAAAGCGTGTAGGTGAACGTTCATCTGCTAGAAATATTTAGTATCAGTTCACTGATACAGCTCTTCTAGCTGTGACTTTAAGATTTGCACATGCTGTAATAGTGCTGCAAAGGTCAGAGGTTGTCAGCATTTCCATTATAAATGTAATTTATCATTCTTCCACAAGACTTAGCACTAAGCTGCAGTGTACAGCTGGTCTGAATCACAAGAAGATGAGTTTACTCACTGTGGGACCTGCAGAAATGACCTTAAATATGATAATACTACTTTTTGGTTCTTAAAAAAAAATAAAAATAAAATAATAATAATAACAAAAAGTAAGCAAACAGCAGAAGAGACCTACAGTCCACATACTGTCCACATACTGTGCTTGTTGGCATGCACCAGCCCATCAAGCAGCTAGCTCACTGCATTTGCACCCTGGCTTCTGTAGGCTGTCTGCACTAACCTCTTCATTGCTTTCTTTGCATAGGAGGCTTCAGTGATTACTTAAAAATTATCTGGCTTCTTTCATCATCAAGCCTCATGGTCTAATCTTTGAACTTGTGCTTGTGATCCTTACTTCCAACTCCTCTCATGCAACACCTCACAAGTTTGTAGGGCAGTGTCTCTTTCTGGCTACATAGTATTATGCACCAAACACAGCTAACTGGGAGATTTAGGATTGAGTATCAGGCTGGCCCAATGTTTCTGGAAGATATCTAGGCTTATGTGGCAGCCGGGAGAGCCTCTGTGAAGAGGCACAATTGCCAGTCTAGCACTCTGGCCTCCCATGATTTGTGAATCAATCCCTGCCAGGACCTTGCCTCATCTACAGGACCGCAGTAGTCTGACGTGGGTCTAAATCTAGGGAAATCTGCTAATTGGGCTCCAAGGAGGAAGCCTCTGAGAACAGAAGACACTGGGTTCAGTCAGACTTCTTTGTTTGGCTTTTAGCAAGAATTAGTTTTATAGTTGGTAAAGCAGAGGTTTAACAAAAATGTCCAGTTGTAGAAATACCTAAGCTATTCAGTAAAAATGATAGCTGAAGAATGAGTCTTTCCATACTGAAGCATGGGGAATGAAATGGCAGATGAAATTTTAAGTTGATAAAGGCAAAATAATGAGGGAAATGACCTGAAGAGACCAGAGAATGATAGGCTTCTGACTCTCATGGAACATATCCTGGAGTCATAGCAGATTGCTCAATGAAAATGTTGGATGTATGCCTAAGGAAAACAAATGGAACGCCAGGAATTATTAGAAAAGAATAGGGGACTAAGCAGGAAATGTTTGCCATTACACAAATTGTTTCATCAGCATCTGGAAAAGCAGTGGAAAGGACAGGAAGGACATCTAAGTCAGAACAACAAAGGGACAAAATACATGTCACACAGCAGCATAACAAGATCGGACACTTTTCATTGTATATAAGTTTTGTTGGAGTATTGAAATTCCTTAAATATTCAGGTGTTATGGCTAACAGTTGCATTTGTTACTGATTCTGTATGCAATGGAGTTGCATTATTTTTGTTTGAATTGGTAGCCTTGGACTCATTTGATAAGACATCGATGTCTACTTCTGACATCTCTGTAAGCAGTGAACAGAAATTGACACTTCTAGGGGACAGACTGCCTCATTATAATACAGGTGTCTCAAATATACCAGATGAATCACCTCTGAACAGAGTTTCTCTCTCCTCATCAGCTATGAAAGGAGTCTAGATTCTAGTATCCAGAGTCTAGAACAGATTTCTAGTCCTAGATGAGATAACTTGTGCCATGAATGCTCATCCTTTGCCATCATCAGAGTGGATTGCTGCAGTACACCTGGCTGCAGTCCATGTTTGGATGACATGTATTTGCCCTTAACATGTGTGTATTAAATTAACATATCTATAACTAAATCATTAGTATAATGCTCTAGTTGTGCTGGCAGAACTGGAAGCATCTCTGCAAGCGCTTCTAGAGGGCAATTTAGCTATCCTGAAAGAAACTTTGGAGATTGTTTCAGATGCCTAAATAAGGTGAGATAAATAATTGCGAAATAAAGAAAGTGATACTTCTGGTGCTAGCACAAAAGGTGACTACTCTATACTACTCAGTTCAAAAGTGCTGTAGCCAGATTTTATTTACTAGAATTGGGTTTTGCGTAATCTGATATCACATCTCCACTTACAAAAGTGCGGTACCTAGAGTCAAATTTCAGGCTGATAATCATCCAGCTAGCTACAATTTCTAGGTATTGGAACATTATCTAGAATTCAAAGTTTATTTGTTTCCTAAGTCTTCCATGGCCCTGTGGTCTCTAGCACTTTTGTCTCCTTGGACATGCTGTGCAGCACGTATTTCGGGGGTAGGTTCAGGCTGAGATTGTAATTATCCTACATACTTGTGGTCTGGCCTGGTATTATCCATCATAAAACTGTCATGTGCTGGGCATTGACAACATACTTAAAAAGCTATTTTTTATGTGATATAACTAGCATGTTGGGTAATTTTCTTGTAGCATTAAGGAGAACTTGCCAACTCTTCCAGCACAATAGTTCCCAGAAGTTTGTTTATACAGCAGGGGTACTGCCTGGGTTCAGGCAAGCAGTCTGAGCTGCATGCATATTCTTTGCAGGTACTTCTTCACTGTATGGGAAGAATAGGTTGAAGTAAATGACCTGCAAAATATCAGTGTGTTACAAAATCATACCGCGGTCTAATTCTTTCACCTCATTTCAGCTTCCCACTCCAGTCCTCTGTCATGGCTTACAAGACACCGAACTCAAGATCCATTTGCAACTTCAGCTCCCAGGTGTCAGCCGCAGCATCCTGCCTTTGGACTCTAATTTCCCTTAGCAAATGCAGGAGTGTGCTCTCATCTGTTTTGCTAAGTACTGCTATTTTCAATTGTCACTCCTCTTAGCTGCTGCTTTTTAAATTGCCTCCATCTTGTGGCAGCCTATTTGTGCTCTGCAGCGCTGTGTGGGACACCTGCTCTGCATTTGGTTTCCTTCCCCAGCCTGTGACTCCCTTGCTTGATTCTCTTGCAGAAAAACATGCCATGGTGCTTGGAGATTACTTGATTTCCGCACTTAAAAAGTCTTCTATAGAATTATAATGATGACCTGCTGTTTGCCTCTAAGATAATGTTTTTCTCAGCTGCTTGTGCTGAGCACATTGGCTGTGCAGTCCAAAAAGTCCTACCCAGTGGAGTGCAAAGGAGTAGACACTGACAGAGTTGAGTATTCATGCTTGTTATATCCCTGAAGTCAACACCAGGGAAAAAAAATAAATGGATAGGATTCAAGTAAAACAGTCGAAAATGGAGAGAGAAGGGGCAAAAGGGAAGTAAATAAAGGGGGCTAAACACATCAGCAGAATGGGCGGGCAGTTTATTTAAAGCTCATCTGTCACGTTTTTTCCTTTTTCATTTGCAGAATTGGGAAATTTCCTCAATGATCCATAGATCCAAATTCTGTACATGTCAAATCACTACGTGCCTATCTGAAGGAGGTGTATGGGTTGTAGTAGTTAGTACTGTATTAGCCTTGTCAGCAACCTGCAAAAGTTATTGTTGAGTACGACAAGGGCTTGTAGGCTTTGCAGAGTCAATGAGTCAATTCTGTACAACCTTTAAAGTCTGTATCTGTCACTATTTTTTTTTCTTTTCAGGTGACACTAACCTAATCTACTGTGATTTTATTTTTCTTTTTTTTAAATGTTTGCCCTTTCAGATTAAAAATCCTGGCTACATTCCAGAAGACCCTGTTTCCCAGACACCTATTTTAGGATGGATAGGATTATGTCACTCTGTAGAGCAAGACATCTTTGTCTCTAGGAGCAACCTAGATGGTTCTTATAGTCTAGACAACATACTTTTGGATGGCTGAAGTTAAGTTGGATGAATCCAACCCTTTGTGCCTAAAAGACTTTATTTAATAGATTCTCATGCTACTAAGGGCTCCTCTCCTTGGGAATGATGTCAGCTTTTTCTGGAACCTGTCATATTAGTGACTGCTTTGGGACCTGACCCTGTAAAGGAGATGGTAATTTTTGCACCTAGCCAAATGTTGCTAAGGTCTCTGTGGGCAAGAGAGGTACAGTAGTTACGAGTTAACTTTTTCAGGTGTTGCTATTGTGGATTGCATGAAGTAGATGTATTTCCAGGGCTTCTGTAAACCCAGAAGAATGATAAATGGTATTGAATCATCATTTGTGTCCTGAGCTGGTAATTCTGCCTACTCAGTGACCTCCCAGCAGACAGGGTACATCTTCCAGCATGTGATCAGGATGTAACATTGCAGAAGAAGCCCAGAACTACCCTGGGTTTTGGGGCTATATTTTCAAAAAAGATAGTATATCTGCATTAAGACACTGTGCATTTTATGTATGCTTTTTAGGGTTTGCTAAGCTGTTTTAGTAGTCTTCAGCAATTCCTAGTGGCAATGCATAGATTTCAGTAAGTGCCCACCAATACTGCTGACCCACGGTCTCTTAACTTCATGGTTTGTGGAAGGATTTTGGAAAACTTGATTCTGCCATGTCTGGCAAAGCTGCACAGATTTATTGAAATTCTTGTTTTTCCCCTACTTGTAGACACTAATATGGTCAATGCAGGAGAAATGAATGGTTCTGGTAACCTGATGGATTTTCTGGATGAGCCTTTCCCCGATGTTGGGACTTATGAAGACTTCCACACCATCGACTGGCTGCGAGAGAAATCACGTGATACTGACCGCCATAGAAAGGTAAAGGCAGCGTCTTCTCCCCGAATTACAGCCATCCTGGCTGTGAGAGAAACAAGCAGGTTTCTAAAGATTTTGCTTCCTCCTTTGTTGTATCACTTGAGGAGGACTTATAAAAATAAGGACGCAAGATGTCTTGGGTTTGTAAATATGAAACTGCTTCTGGCAACTTAAATGTCAGGCCATCACTAAAAAGTGATTAGGACTGGAGAGAGCAGAGAGTAGAGGAATTGTATACACTTTTGAGTAGGTTAAATCTTTTTTCAGTTTAAACACAATGCACTAAAACTCTGTCAGCCTGAATCAGCCATTTATCTCTCTAAATGTATTATTCCAGATTACAAGCAAGAGTAAGGAATCCATATGGGAGTTCATCAAGAGTTTGCTGGATGCCTGGTCAGGATGGGTTGTAATGCTTCTCATAGGACTACTGGCAGGTACGTGTGTGTTAACATTCGTTATGCCTGGAACCATTTCACTGAAATTTGCTGCAGTGCCATCTGTTTCTCTTTTTACTTCATTGTCTGTTCACTGATGGTTCAAGCTAAAAAGGCAGTTATGTATCCATGCAGTTATAATACTTAATAAAAAATACCCGCTTGCAAAATCTCCTGCTGAGTGCTGACCTAGAAAAATGTTATTCTCCAGTAGAGGGGTTTGTCTGTTGTTTTTGAAAATATGAATCTGAGTACTTTACACTTAACGGCCTACTTTGGCTTTCTGAATCTTTGATTGACACGAGTCAATTTTATTGGTAGAGTTTTTTTCCTTATCTTCGCTTAACTGAACTCTGCAAGTAAATATTATAATGAGGGTGAAGAAAATCGTGGTTGTGTACAATCAAAGGGGAGCTTTGTAAATCATCATGTTCACTGGGTTATCTTCTTTACACATGCATGAAGGGAAAATACAGTTTCAGACTTAGTTCTGGATTTGCTCCCAAACCAGACAGACATTACATATTTAACAGCCTGCTCAAAATCAGATGGCAAATTCATTAATTGCCTGAATTGCTCCGGTCTTCTACTCAGTTTAGCTTAGCACATCTTCCAACTTGGAAAGCTGCACTTCTTTTACCAAGTTGAAACAGCTGCCATTTTTTATGCTTTTTCAGTGATGTCAGGGTGCTCTTGTATCTTGGTAGAAGCTTGATGCAAAGCTTCACAGTTTCCAAGCAGTGCGAATTTCCTGCTTGCCAACTGTCAAGTTTATATGTTTATCATAGTTGTTCAGGAGTGTCAGAAGTACTGGGGAAGTTTTTGAGAAAACATAGCTGAAGTGACGTTTTGGCAAATTATGCTGTTTTATAGAGATACATTTGTTTCCACAAAAGTTGTGATGGGAGAGTGAGATGGGAAGAAAGTCTGACAGACTGTGTACTACCAGAGCTGCTGAGCTGTCTTTAAAGCCTGGGTTTGCCCTCATCTAGGATGGGGAATTCTGCTTGCAAGTAGAGCTAGAGTGAACTTTCAGCAATGGCCTTCCCCAGGCCAGCTGGTAAACCCCTTGGTCATATGGGGAATGTAGTATATACTCACATGCTCTCTTTATAGTAAACACATACCAGGTTTGTTTCAGTTCTAACTCACAATGAAAGCTCATTCCAACATCCTCAAGGTTGTCGCAACCCAGAACTGATGAGGTCTGGTAAAGCTCTAATGCTGGTATATCCAGTTCTAGGAATAGAAGGTTATTGAGGGTAAGCTGGAGCTGAGAAGTGTTAGCTGTAGAAACCTTTTCAATGATGCAGGTGCAGAAAAACACAACTTACCTGAGAGTCAAGACTAGTCTGTTTTTAAATTGGGGTAAGATCTTGTGAATCAATGAGAGAACAAAAATTACCAGCATGCTCGTGATCTGGGCTGTAGACTTTGCCTGCCATTGAAATGATGCATGTTCTCTGTGCATCCAGCATTTCTGGGACAGGACAAAGGTCGAGAGTCACCACCTCAGCCTTAGTGAGAGGTCAAGCACCCCTTTGATCTGGGGATTATTGATATGTGGATGAGGTTTCTAAACCAGGTTTGGAGAGGGAGGAGATGAGGCCGGTGATGCAGTTGAATCACTTTCCCTCTCTGCTTGAAATATTAGCAGCTCAGAAACATTGCCTGCCTCTTGCTCTGCAGCAGCCTTGCTCCTCCATGGCCCCTCTTACCCTGCTGAATGGGCAGAAGCTGCCTCTGCTCTGAGGGGAGCAGCGCTGCACTGGGGAGCAGCCTGGCTCGGCTGTGGGGTTATGTCTTGGGCAGCTGAGTGCAGACATTGCCAGGGGAAAGGACAGTGGATGCTGAGGAGGGAGAAAGCAGCAGCAGTATTCTCCAGGGCATGAGGGGACTGGGGAGCACCCTGCGCCACCTGCACCCCTGCTGGGGATAGAGGCCAGCAAGGTGGGACTCTAGAGGGGAGGGATGGCAGGAGCCTCCATGTGTATCTAAAGGCACTTGGAAATAAAATTAGGAGTTTAAAGTTAGCTTAAATAACCTAGCAGCCTAAGTCCCAATAATTTGGTCAATTGATTCTTTCAGGTTTTACAACACTTGAAGGGCTGCACCTCTGCAGTCAACACAAGCTGATGTGGCTGAAGGAAATGATCCTTGTTCTGTGCTGCCCTGCCATTGTGCCCTGTTGCCTCGTGTGTGTGCAGCTGCAGAGGGGGTTGGACTTGGGAAGTGTCCTGGTGGGAAAAATGGATTTTGGCCAGATTTGTTTTCAGTTGGATCTGTCGGCTCAGCAGGGTTGATCACCACAGGGCCATACACACAAGCAAAATACTGCTTATGGGAAAGTACTATGGAGGGAGGAAGGACAGGACCATTCTGTTTGGGAGTAGCCCTCAGTCATGCTATTTTTGGCATTCTTTGTCAGTCCCATAAAAGCGTAGGTAGGAAGGGGAACTCCAGAGGAAGTCTGCTCCAGCCTCCTACTCTCGGCAGAGCCAGCTTCAGAGTTAGAGCTGTATGTTTTGAGTAACACCGAAGTATTTAAAGAACTTAACAGCAACCATTTGGGATCAGACCAAAGTTTCATGAATGAATGTGTGAGCATACACACATAAATTAGCCTTAGTGGAGCCCCTCGCTACCACTGCAGCCTGACATAGGTAGCTCCACGGCTCTTTCAGGGCTGTGTACTCGCAGTGTGCATCTCAAACCTTAGGTGCTAAATGGAGGGAGCAGACAGTGTATTACACTGTTACATGGAAATGCACTGAGTAGATTCTGGAAATCAGGCCTTGGGAGCTTGCTCATTTTAGAAAGGGGAAAGGAGCAGTAACACCCACAAATATTCACTGTGGAGATCAGATGAAAAGCTCACAAGATGCTTTAGAAAAAGAGTATTAACTGGGCTTGTCTCAATCAGGAAGGCTGCACACTTTTTGGAGAAATATAAAGCAGTGTAAGGCCAAAAGAGCCTAAAAATTTAGGATGTGAGTGCCAGATGTTTAGGGACCCATTTTTTAAGGAATGCTGAGTTTTTATTTTGCCCTTCCTGCTCACATATCCATGATCATCCCCCAACCTAACCATTACTAGCCAGCTGAAGGTACATGCTATTTATGCTATTTACAGAAGATGATCAAAAGAGACTTGATTTTCTAAAACTATGCATCAGAAAATACAATCATACTAATGCTAAAATGCTCCAGTACTGGAATTGGATGTGCAATAATCCCTTATGTATTTCAGTCCCTTGCCACTTGAGTGATGCAGTTTTCTTGCTTTATGTTATTTTTATGGAAAAATATGTTCTCAAAGCAAAATTTTAGCATTCTCATTAGAGCATTAAAAAGGATGTGTGGCTATCATCAACCAAAAAAAGAAAAAAAAAAAAAAAAGGAAGGAGAGAGGTAGAAAGCTATTATCTGAAATGAAGTTCAACATTTTCTGGCTTTGGAGGCTCATTATTTTTCATTCTGGGCAGGAGGATACATAGATCGGGGAGCAAGTTCAGCTCCTTCAATGAAATATGGAGATAAACTTACACTATATTACAGCAATGCAGTGACATGTCTAGACAGCCATGATAAACACAAGAAATGAAAGGACTGAGATACCGAACAGTCTGCTACCTCCATTAATTTCACTTAAAGTTGCAAAGATTCAGAACTTGTAAAATTTCTAGCTCTGGTCATGTGGCTTAAGATCAATAACTATTGCACCGTTATCCTGCAAGTGCTAGCCTTCTCTTCTCATGATTTTCTTCTCTGTAAATCTTGTGTAATAAATCATACATAGCATTTTCTTCTTTATGTGGATCCCAAATCATCTGGCGAGATGGATTAGATCAGCTGCATAACTGAGTACAATTTCTTAGAGGAACTGTGGTGTACATGAGCTTGTTGTATGAGAGAACTGAACGTTCTTTCCACTCTCTGTTATTCACTATATCAGGGGAAAACATTCAAAAGCCTGCTTTCCTTTGCCCCTTCTGCTACGCAGCATTAATATTGAACTGCCTGATTACACATGATGTGAGTTTTGAAGACTGGAGTGACTAGAGAGAATGATAAAGGTCCATCAACAGATACAAGAGGCACAGCACTTGGTGCTGATGTCCAAGGGCTCAGGATTCTTTGTGCTATTTCCTGAAACTCGGAGAATTGGAGGAGAATTTAGAGTTTACTGTAAAACTCACTGAGTTACACATGCTGATGTTACTAGCAGCACAATGATTTCCCATCATCTAAAAAACACCATTCATTGTTTCCATATAAATTTGGGAAAATGGAAAGGCTAAGCAAGAGAAAGCCAAGCTCTGCATGAAAGAAAATCGCTGATACAGGCATCAATACTCCCTGCTGTAGCCTTTTTTTTCTGTGGTCTTATCTAATATCAGAGTATATTTCTTTAGACTATTCCTGTACAACAAAAATTCTGCATTACTGTTACAGTCATTGCTTGTCAATGTGGTGACAATTATCCTTCTTAAGGAAGTGAGAAGACATATTCACGTATAAGGTTCTGTGAACACTTGATCTTTTTTTCTTTTCTGTTCTGTGAATAAAAAACATGTTGTGTATGCCTCAGCTATTTGATTTTTTTATTTTTATTTTTGTTCTTTCACAGAAATGAAAAGCAGAAACCTTTATTTCCAGGTCCAATGAACTTGCTGTTGAAGACATGTGTGCCCTAGCTACTAGGGGAAAGAGGAGCAAGCCCCAACCCTTTTTCCCCACTTCATTCGATTGCATTCTCAGCAAGAGTCACAAGACTAAAAGTTTTGGAGACATAAACCAAACCATTTCATTTTCCAAAATATTTTCCCGTATTTTAATCCAACTGAAATGAACCAATGAATTCTGTTCAAATTCGTTACTGGTTTCCTTGAAATTGTACTAATGGTGACTAACAAAAATGTTGTTGAACTCCTGTGAAACAAACTCATTCTTTCCATTGTACCTGAGAGCAGTTTGGAAAACATTACATGAATTTGCTGTCGTTTGGTGGTTTAATGCTTTCCCAAAGTAGGCATATACGGTTCACATGTAAGCCTGCCATTTCTGTGTTCTGGCTTCTTCTGGCCTCTGCTATCCTGCTGGTACTGCGTTAGTGGCTGTGGGGACACATCTGCTTTGACAGTGCCAGTGCTGGGGCAGGTCATCATCATCTGTGACAAAATACTCTGGAAAACCAAGATTTCCACAGGGGTCTTGCCACATGAAGTTTACACTTTTGCATCCTCTAGCCACTGGATGTCGCCGTAGCTCTGTGTAGTTACCAAGACAAAGCTTGCTTGGTAAAGGTTACTTCTGTAAAGGGAGGATTTGAAGTGTAATTTTATTCTGTGCGTTTGGATTGGTAATGAATGTTCGCATTGAGAGTCTGATTCCATTAAGTTCACAAGGCAGAATTTGGCATCCGTACTGTTTTTGTACTGAAATCATCCCTTTAAAAGGTTGCTGTCTTGGGACCAGAAAGGCTATAGGAAAACAACCATATCCTCTTCCTTCCCGCCCCTGAAATACACCCAGGGTGGTTTCAACCCTGCTGCCTAGTACTTGCATACAGTCCTGCTGGTCTTTGTCAGACTGTGCACCTGCTGGATTGGGCCCAATGTTCGTTATGCCATCCCTACTTGGCACCTGGACAGTATGAAAATGGCAGTATTTAAAATAAATGCTTTATGAGAGAACACTGAAGGTCTGACAACACATTGTTGTGGCTGGTTCTTTGCAAGCTCACTGTTTCTCCCCATTCTTTGGTGCATTCATGTTGCAGCTGCTGCCCCACATCATGTATTTTTTCTTTCATTATAAGCAGCTATATTTTTCTCATGACTTGGTATTTTTTATGCCACAGCTTATTTTTCTGCATTTCTTTTTTTTTTTTTTTCCAGGCACGTTAGCTGGAGTGATAGATTTAGCCGTGGACTGGATGACAGACCTGAAGGAGGGTGTCTGCCTCTCTGCGTTCTGGTACAGCCACGAGCAGTGCTGCTGGACGTCTAATGAAACTACATTTGATGACAGGGACAAATGTCCCCAGTGGCAGAAGTGGTCTGAACTTCTTGTAAACCAGTCTGAGGTATGGAAGACATGATTAGGCTGGGGTCAAAGCAGGCCAGTTAATGAACTTTTTCATACTTGCTGATGTTCCCTCCAGAGAGTTTCTCTCAGAGTCATGAACTGGTGTTGGTGGTTTGCTTTTTTTTTGATTACCACAAACAGTATTTGCATAACTTGGGATAGGTCCCACTGTTACAGTGTCATGTGTGATAGAAATTGGAAAAATGCAAGATCTCTCTCTCTTTTTTTTTAATCAGTGTTAAAACAAAAGTGTTTCATAACACTCATAACATAACCACCGGGGGACCTTAGCTGCTATCCAAACTTTTCTTTTAAACACAGTTTTATATGAGAAAAAAAGATCATCCCTGCAAATATATTTAAAAGGAAATGTTCATGGTTGCAGATGGATTTTATGTATTCAGATGTTGTGAACTGTACTGCAAGCTGCATAAAAACTGCTTGTTGTGACCTTGCAATCAATTTCTTTATTGGATAGCAAAATATTTAGATAGTGCTGAACACTGGGGAAATAATGGCCTTACTGGGAAGTGGCCAAATTTAAAAATTTGCAGGGGGAGAGTAGAGGAGGGGAAGAAGCTGATCCAGATTTATACGAAACTTATATTGAAAAAACTTTTTACTATCCTTTCTTTTTTATTGTAGTAATTTTAAATACAAATAATGCTGTTTCAGAGAAAAAAAAAAAAAAAAGAAGAAGAAGGTTTTGCTTTTTAGATATCAAAAGTAGCCTTTCTGTACACTTTGTGGCAGATGATATTTTTATGACATTTTATTTCCACCTAAACTATTCAGTGTATTGAACAATACTGATTCCTTCACAACCTCACAGTTCTTTTTTTTTTTTTTTTTTTTTTTCAGAATTATTAGGTTGAAAAGAATCCCTGATTTCTACAGGTGTCTAGGGGGCAATATTGAATGTGACACAGGGGTAGGATGGATGTAGCATTGAGGATAATTGGCTTATGGAATACTGAAGTCTGTAATGGAAGTCTCTTTTTTGTAATACTTGATATTTCAGTTTAGTCACTAATAGGGAAGAAAATATATACTTCAGTGACATAAATCTTCTCCAGCCAGGCAATTAAAGACTGGGTGACTTGGAGAGATTGTCTCAGATCTTCCTGCAGTTTGGATATTGTCTGGCCCTATAGAAAATGTTTCAGGAAACCTTAATTGCTGTACAAGTTTGTCATTCACATTCACTTCAGTGCCGCTTTAGGTTTATAGTTAAAGTAATACTAGATGAGAGTGTCTGTGAATACGTGTAGCCCAAGTTTCCATACTTTTAATTAACCATAGTGAAAGTAGTGGGGTGCTTGCTGTTCCTGAACATTCCCACCACTTAATCACAGGCAGAAATCTCTCTGTACAGCTGCCAGTCCACAATGTCAAACTTCCCTGTGCCAAAGGTTTCCTAAGTCTGCACTTTCCTTCATAAACAGATGGTTCCGATGGTTGTATCTTTGCACCAGTGAAGAAATATTACCCTGGTATAAAGTTGCAGGACTGGGGAAAAGGTTGTAATTTAAGCGAACAAAAAATGTGGGAAGGCTAAAAAGGGGGAGAAAGTTACAATTGTTATGGGATTTGGAAATCCTGTGCATGTGTTTGACATGCTGTTACTCTGAAAGGCTGGAATATTTAAACAGAGCATATCCTTGAGAAAATTTACTGCTTTCACCTGCTACACAAACTCAGCAGCCATGACTATTGCATGCTGTGGCCTAGAAGAAAAGTATCATCTAGGTAGACAGTGTAAAGCTGCTCACTTTATATCCAAATCAGTCTTCTGACCTCTTAGTATACTGTCACTGTGGGAAAAATAAAAAATAAAAAATAAAAAATCTTTTTGGCTTAGTTTTAGGCTCTTTCTCAAAAGGAAGGTGGCTCTAAGATCTATAGTTCTCTAACTGCTATGGACACTGTAATATGAATAAGATGGCTGTCTATCACTGTTACATAGAAGTCCCAGGCAAAGATCAATAATACCTCCATAGAAAGGTGAATTTGGCAAGCAAAAATTCTGCTCTGTAGCAAAAGGCTTATGATATGGGCAAGTTCTACATGAATCTTGTAGCTGTAAAGGACTCTAGGAGGGATCAAAATACACTGAAAATTATTGAGTTTCAAGGGATATATATATCCTAAATATATAATATTGCTTGACTTTGCACTCTGTGTTTGGGTAGCTGCCCTATAAAACAGCATTACACAGAAAGACTAATTTGGAGCACATTTTAGACAAAAAGTTCTCTGAGCAATTTCCCTAAAGGTACTCTGTTCAGGCATGTCTTCTTTTTCATGCATGACTGTGACTCTTTCTCATCATAGCCAACTAAATTTGGCATTTTGAGGGCTAAGATTTTGACCAGTTCTTCCTTGTGGTTTTGCTGATTTATGTCAGTGATAAACCCTGTACATATGTTCTCACTGAAAATTGTGACATTTTCTATGTCATCTCTTGAAAAATGTTTTCATTCTAGTCCTCCTATAAAATGAGCCCAAAGCAGAGTCTTGATATAAATTGTTATGAAAAACATAATAGCATGTCAGAAACACACCAGACTGTATTTTCTTCCCTAATCACTGTTTTGTAGGCCAGCAGTACCCTTCATCCCTCTGGTCATGAATTGCTTTCAAAGAGCATATGAAGAGTGTTGTGATGCAAGAGAGTTTCAAAACCTTCAAATTCACTGGAGCTGTGTGTGTGTAAATCGCAACAGATGCCACCTACTTCAGCTAGCTTGTTGGCACTATCTAAAGCCTCAGAGCTTCTGCAGATCCAAATTGTTCCTAACCTCAGCTGCGTTGGAGCTGAGGACTGTTTCTAATGCCTTGTGTCTGTCCAAGTTAGAGGGAAGGACCATATGTTTTCCATGGCTCATGACACTGGATCTGGACATGGCTCATAACACAACCGTAGGTCTTTGCAGAGTCACAGACTTATTTTGGTTGGAAGGGATCTCTGGGGGTAATCTGGTCCTACTCCCTTGCTCAAGCAGGGCCACCTACAGCAGGTTTCCCAGGACCATGCCTAGGCTGCTGGATCTGCTGTCACGAAGCTGAGACTTGCAAGACAAGGAAACCTTTCTGTATCTTGGACCCACTTCCCAACTTTGCAGCCTTGAATCTGTCAGTCTTTGAGCCCTCAGGACATACATTGCTATAAAGTCCACAGGAGGGAATCTGTAAGCTGTGACATCTCCAGTTGAGTAAGAGCTGAGCTCTTTGCTTCTGTAGTAAACAAATATTGGCCAGCAATGGGTTGCATCCTAAGGGATGTGTTTTATCTCAGTATTTTGAGTTTACGAGAGTTGTATTCAGTTGTGTTCCATTTGTACCTAAATAGGACTAGAAACAGATCTGAAATCTTGCTAGGTACTTGCAAGCTAAAATATAAAGTTTTGCTCAGTTCTATGGCTTACTTCATCTCTATTGCTGCTTGGGTGAGTCCTCTGAGCCACTGGTGGAAAAGGTCTTAACAGAATCATCTCTACTGATGAGCTTTTTTGGTCTCTGATTCCAGTGTAGAATTTCACTGATTCAGGACCTTACTAACGATATATAATGGATGAGAAATCATTTATTTGCTATACTGAGTTACTACTAAATAGCTTCCCAAAGGTTTTAATACAAATCATTAGAAACTGCTGCATCTGGACCAGTAGAATGCCAGATATCTGGAGAATGTAACAATGAGAGTTGTCCCAAGGGACAAGACTGAACTGGCCATATGGACTCCTGTGAGGTCTTGCCACAGCGGACTAGGTGTATACGTGATTGTGGTAATGAGCTAACATAGTTTTCATTTGAATTCTGAGTTGTGAAAGAAGAGGAAGCAAAAGGAAACAAAATTAATTTGACTGAAGTGAATTTAGAAGCAGAACTGCAGCTTTACCTCAACATTGTAGGGCAAATTTTTGTAATGGCATTGGTCTTCTTTGGAGCTAATCCAGATCCACAGATGAGTATTTTGCCCTGGGGCAACATATTCAGAGTTTTCTTTAGAGGAATAGTAAATATTGCCATAGCTGTTTGTAATTGAAAGCACTAGGAGAAGACATTCATGAAGAAACGAGACTATCTTCAGCTGTAGCAACAAAGATCCATGATTGCTATAGACAGATGTCAATCACTTGTAAGTGGGGGATCTGTGACTACCTAGTCTCCAGGGCACTGGGAGATGACATTGTACTGATCTTCTGCTTTTATTAGCAAGGCCAGCTGCTAACATCAGCAAGCACAAGAGAAACTTAACAAATTGCCCTTCTTTCAATAATAAGGGCTTTTCAGTTGGATAGAGACCAGGAAAATGAGGCTTAGCAAGCCTTCATGTTGTTAAAGGTTAATTTCTTTCAGGCTTGCAAACACAAAGACCTCTCAGTACTAGAGGTTTATTATTATTATTATTATTATTATTATTATTATTATTATTATTTATTTTTAAATTATTATTATTATTATTTATGACTAGGAACTGGGTCTGGCCAGCTCTGTTAGCAGAAGGCATGGTACAACTGATTAATGCCTATTTTTCTATTTGATTTGCCATAATGTTGATATCCAGGCTGCTGTCCTGCAGAGCAAAGGCAAGAGCCTTGATGTTCTTCAGCAGCTGGGCTTGTATCCGGTAGGAAGAGTTCACTTAGAGGTGAAGGTTTCATACCAGTTCATGCACTGAGGTTCATTTTATTTTTTATTCTGTAGTGTCGTGTTGCTGGAGGAGATTATTTGAAGGCTTAAGCTCCTTGCATTAGTCCAATGCCTCTGAATCTGTTCTCTTTTGTTTGTGTAGGTGGGGTTTTCAAAATTCTTCTCAAAATTATGCTTGCAAAGAAGGAGAGGCAATTTAAGGCAGACTTTAACAACAATTTTTGCTTGACCTTTGAGGCAGGTAGAACACTTGAAAATAACTACTGACTATGCTTTTGCTATAGGACCACTACACAGTCAACCATAGCTAATGATCGTTAGCATTTCCATTCTGTCAGTAAAGATGTTTAGCCTGCAGATTGTTTTTTATTGATGACTGGAATACTTCTAAAATATCATGGGCAAATGATTGTGATGTGTGTGAGTTGGGTCTGTTAATATACTGTGTTTTCAAATTATTCTCAACTGTATCATAGATAGTGTGTTACAGAAAGAAAGGATTTATTTATGCTTTCACCCTTCTACTGGCTAACTAAAGTGGCTGCTAATATGAACAGGGATACAGTCTGAAAAGATCAGCACCTGACCTTTGAATACCAGCCCTCAGAAAAAGATGTATCAGGGTCTCATGTCCTGTCACCTGCCATGGGGTGAACTCAGCAGTTTGCTTCAGTAGGTGCTTTTTTATTACCAATTACTTTTGCCCTTATGACAGCTTTGTTTGAAGTCTTGGAACTTTTGTTGTTGGCTTTATTTTTCAGTGCTTGAAAAATGCTCTGTTTAAGGTGTTTGTGTCCCTTGCAAACCAACTGAACAGATTGTGTTAGTTATATCTTAGTATGCTACTTTTTCACATAGGTAGCAAATATTTTTTATGAGTATATTATTTGTCCTTCTTGAGCCAAAGCAGCAGCTGGCATTTAAATGAAAAGACTGGGATTCATGCCATCATGATCCCTAGAAGAAGCATGAGATTTACCAACCTGTATTTGTCTAACAATGTTTGTTACTGTTATTTTTCTAGGGTGCAAGTGCTTACATTCTAAACTATTTTCTGTACATTATGTGGGCTCTATGTTTTGCTTTCCTGGCAGTCTCCCTGGTCAGAGTGTTTGCTCCCTATGCCTGTGGCTCTGGAATCCCAGAGGTGAGTTTCTGTTTATGGATGGACATCCAACAAACAAACAAACAACAAAAAAAAAAAAGATCATTTGCTGCCTTTTTCTATTCTAGAACTGTACTATCAGGTAGCATTAGGAACAAGAGGATTGTCTTTCCACCTCATGTGCAATCATTCCTTTGTCTAACCTACCTGTCAAAAATTTTCATAGCAGAAAATGTTCAAACGCCACTGTGGCTTGTTGAGCTCTGCCAATGAAAAAGTATGTATATTGAATTAAAAACTGACAGCTCCCAGTCATCATTTTATGGAGTCCAACTTTTTGTGTCTAAGGCACTTATGAGGAGATTATACAGTGTTTTCTTTGGATGAAATTACTTGGACCAGTAACAAGACATAAATTTTTAGGCGAAGCTTTAAAACAAAAGCAAAGTAAAATAACAGGGGAGGACAACAAATGTAAAATTTCCTAAGCAACTAAAGATGTGAGATGCCCATCATTTGGGATGTCTGAAAAGTGCCTGGCTGTCTATCTCCTGCAAATTGTGTCTTTGCACACAATGTCATGCTGGTATGACAGCATTATGACTGCCAAAATCTCTACTACGTTTTTGATATTTTGTATATTGAGCCTAAATCCATATTGAGTCATTGAGTGGTGGACCCTGTAATTAAAGCAGCTTAACTACTCAATTTTTTTGAAATCATAACAATCTTTTGTTAGAAGTGCTACAGAACTACTGAGATTATTATTTAGGAATCTAGCAAACAGAACCAACAGCCCAAAATTTAGAAATCTTTGCATACTTTTTTCTTTATCTCTAGGAGAAGCATCCAAAAGTTCCATAGCCAAATACAGGAAAAAATAAAACATAACAAACAAACAAAAAAAACACCTGCAAATAATTTGGAATATTAATAAAATTTCCATGTTTCAAAGTAGTCACATATTTGTTACATCATTTGTTACATATTTGATATATCTCTAAGTATGTTTAAACATTTTTCATGGGTAACTGTAAATCTAGTTTATAGAAAACAATTTTCAGAACCACTTGTGCCACTCAAGATCAGTTTTACTTGATATCTATATTTGTTTGCAAGAAATGCTTTTAATAGTACTTGCTGTTAAGATGAGTCCAGCAAAAACACTATTATTTAAACACTCTCAGTCAATTCATTTTCTTAATTATTGTTTTAAAACCATAGTTAATAAAGTAGAGGTTTGGCTTTCAATAGCAATACAACTCCTTATTCTAGTTCCCACTTTTGCTGCTAAATGTGGGCATGACCCTCCATGTCCCCCATCATTGTTATCAAGTGGTAAATCACATGTGAGGGTAACACTCAACTCTAGTTCCTTTCCAGAGCTAGTTTCCAAATCCAAATCCCCCTGCAGCATGTGTTTAATGCATGTGCATTGCACTCTATCCAAGCTGCTTGTATGCAAAATTAAGAGGAAATGTGTAAAAATAAGATCTCTTGGACTTTCTTGTTTCATAATACTTGCATGCTTTTATCTCGTGGCCATTCCAAATATTTAGAACTTTTTTCCCCCTTGTTTTAACTGGGAAAAGCCTGTGCTTGTTTATTTGCTTTTTTTCTGCTTTGTTAAAGTTCAGTCTAGTTTAACTCTGATCCTGTAAGCCAAGAAGATATGTAAGAGTTTCACATTTCTATTGATCTCTGTGAGGCTCCTTACCGACATGGGGGACCACCCATAATAACAGTAAAAGTGTGGTCTGCTTAACCCCTGCTCAGAGATCACTGTGGGAAAGTTGCCCTACCTAGGGTTTCTTTCTCTCCATCACTGTCTCTTTTCAAGTAGTCTGTAATTTTTAATTCCACTGAGGTTTTAACTCCATTTGCAAGTTCAGAGTAGTTCAGGTTTCTTCAGCTCTTCAACATGTTCTTCCTGCTTTCCAGATAAAAACCATCTTGAGTGGGTTCATTATTAGGGGCTACCTGGGAAAGTGGACACTTTTAATCAAAACAGTCACCTTGGTTCTGGTGGTATCTTCAGGCCTCAGCCTTGGGAAAGAAGGGCCCTTAGTCCACGTGGCCTGTTGCTGTGGAAACTTCTTCAGCAGCCTCTTCTCAAAGTACAGCAAGAATGAAGGAAAGAGGAGAGAGGTGAGTTTGGCTCAAACCATCCTTTATTCCCCTTTCCAGATACTCAGTGTTTCAAAGGACTCATGCCTTGTACATAAATATTTGCTTTGTAGGTGCTTTCAGCCGCGGCAGCCGCAGGAGTTTCTGTTGCCTTTGGGGCTCCAATTGGAGGTGTACTTTTTAGTCTGGAAGAGGTGAGACCTGGCAGTTCATTTGTTTCAGTAAATATATTTTCTTTTGATGTCTTTTCCTAAGAGTCCTCTTCATTTTTTCAAATATTTATATGCTTATTTTTCTTCTAAAGCAAAAATAATCTTTGATTTCTAGTAGTAAGAAATAGCCAGGTGTTTTAGCATAATTTGAGTAAAAGATGATCACTGGCTTCCTGAAAATGAATAAAATGATTCAATCTGGAAATGTATCACTGTGCTGAGTTTTCTATGGCTCTCTGATAGCTGCCGCATGGCATGAGCTGCTGAGCACCTGTCTTACCCTCTCTAGCCAGCAACTTTGAATTTAGGTCCATTGATTTTTCACTGGTTGCTGCTCCATAACCAAAATCTCAAAATGCCTTTTCTAATACCTTTGTGAACACATTCTGGCTGCAGTAACAACTGGTGTTCTCAGTACAGTCAGATGCAATCACAGATTAAATGCTACGGCAGCCTACTGTGCACAGTGCTCACGCAAATAATTAAAACCAATGTCCTCCATCACACTCAGTGAAGTGTTGACTGTCTCTGCTTGGTTTTAGGTCAGTTATTACTTTCCTCTGAAAACCCTCTGGAGGTCATTTTTTGCTGCTCTCGTGGCTGCCTTCACACTGAGGTCCATCAATCCTTTTGGAAACAGCCGACTGGTCCTTTTCTACGTGGAGTACCATACCCCCTGGTACATGGCTGAGCTCTTCCCCTTCATTCTGCTCGGTGTTTTTGGTGGCCTCTGGGGGACCCTCTTTATCCGATGCAACATTGCCTGGTGCAGGAGACGAAAAACCACCAGGCTTGGGAAATACCCAGTGCTGGAGGTTATTGCAATAACAGCTATCACTGCCATCATCGCCTACCCCAACCCATACACCCGGAGGAGCACCAGTGAGCTGATCTCAGAGCTCTTCAATGACTGCGGTGCCCTGGAGTCCTCGCAGCTCTGTGACTACATCAATGACCCAAACATGACCAGGCCAGTGGATGACATTCCTGACAGACCTGCTGGCCCTGGAGTCTACACTGCCATGTGGCAGCTTGCCTTGGCTTTGGTGTTCAAAATTGTCATCACGATATTCACTTTTGGCATGAAGGTAAATGGGGGAGTGGTGCAGAGCCTGCCGTGGCACCACAGCTTTGCATTTAGCACTGAAGCTGTCTCTGTCCCAAGGCACAGATGGGTTGTGGTCAGCAGCTGTGGTCTATCTGATGTGGTGTGGGTGCGCCTGACCTCAGCTGTGCACAGGTTGTTGTGATGTCTGCTGGTCCTCTGGCCTGCCAGCACCTCCCTCTGCAGGCCCAGATGGCAGCAGAGGGACAAGCCCTGCTATTTTGCACCTTCTAATTTTCTTTGTCTTTATTAAGTGAAAAAGTTATCTGGAAGGGCATTTAAATCCACTGCTGCCAATGAGCAAATTCAGTGTGATTCCCACTGCAGCTGTCTTTCAGCTCTACCAGAGACACAGACTGTTTACATGGTTGTTTGTCTTGCTGGATTAATGTCTTCATGTGCCTCAAGGTAGCTATGCTTAGGGAAGTAATGGCTTTCAGTTTACTGATTTACACATTTACAATGTCACAAGGATATAAAAGTAGCTGAAATCTTCTATTTTTGAATCTTTTTAAGCACTTCAGCCTGGAAGAACGAGGGAGTGGGAGGACTGATAGATGTATGATTTGATTATTCTAGATTTGCAGCTTTTTCCTTCTGCTCCTCCTCCTTCCCATAAATGGGTGATGAAAGATCCAAGAACAATTTATCCAAGCTTTCAATATATACAAAGCTGTCTGTGGCGAGTTTTATGTATCTGATTGCTGGAGCCCATATAAAACACATATCTGTCTGTCTACAGCTCCCATGATCTGAGAATTTAGTTCTGGATCTCACTGCAGCAGATGATGTGAAGTTATTCCGAGTTATACACTATATGGTATGCCATACTCAAAGCTAAGGCATCTCATTTTTTTCTCTTAAAAACAGAGCTTGAACTGAAGATCTATCCTTTAGAATGCCAGTTATCAGAAAAATAAGAGGAAATTGCTTGAAGTTTGATTTTCTATCATGTTTTCTCCATTTGGGACATCCCTGATGACAACTACTAAATTGTGTTGTAGCGAGGTGGGGGTTGGTCTATTCTCCCACGTGCCTGGTGACAGGACGAGTGGGAATGGGCTTAAGTTGTGCCAGGGGAGTTTTAGGTTGGATGTTAGGAAGAACTTCTTTACCGAAAGGGTTGTTAGGCATTGGAACAGGCTGCCTAGGGAAGTGGTGGAGTCACCATCCCTGGAAGTCTTTAAAAGATGTTTAGATGTAGAGCTTAGGGATATGGTTTAGTGGGGACTGTTAGTGTTAGGTCAGAGGTTGGACTCGATGATCTTGAGGTCTCTTCCAACCTAGAAATTCTGTGATTCTGTGATTCTGTGGTTCTGTGTTCAGGTCAATCAGGATGAGTGATTGAGTTCTGCTGATTTCTTGAGCAGGGAGAATGAGTGGGAGTTTAAGAGCACTTGGATGTTACAGGTGTAATATTCCTGGAGGAGGGTTTGAAACAAGATGCCCTTTACTGCAGAATGTGATTTGTGCTGCAGCTGGCAGCCAGTTTTTATTATGCTCGTTCATTAGCTATAACGTCTGAGTTCGGGTCTTCATTTGACATACATGTATAGTTCTTCATTTGATGTATTTAAAATTCCTTAGAAGCAATTGACAGTTTTAAATATTCTGAAAAAGAACAGGCAAAATACGTTTACCCACCAAATTTTGAAGGCCTGATCTGATTGTATCAGCAAAATTAACAATATATTGTGGAGGAGCTTCTGCTGTTATCATCACTAATACTTTTGGGCCATGCCAAGGTTGTTAGTTTAGTTCTCTAGGAAGCCCGAAGTGTATTTTTAGAATCCAGAAGATATAAATAGCTTTTCTCTCTAAAAATAACAAAAAGTCTATGCTTGCAAGTCCTTGCAATGTTTGTCTTCTCCGCTAGGAAATTTGTCTCCAGCTTGACATCTAAGAAAAAATTCACTTGGCTGAGGCAAAATGGGCAAAATGACCTGCCTTCCTTTTCCCTTTTTCCCTTTTTCCCTTTTTCCCTTTTTCCCTTTTTCCCTTTTTCCCTTTTTCCCTTTTTCCCTTTCTCCTTTCCCTTTTTCCCCTTTCCCTTTTTCCTTTTCCATTTTCCCTTTCTCCTTTCCCTTTTCTCTTTTCCTTTTTCCTTTTTCCTTTTTCCTTTTTCCTTTTTCCTTTCTCTACCTCTTTCTCTACCTCTTTCTAATCCTTCCCATCTTCTCCTTTTTTTCTTTTATTTTTATTTTTTTTTAATGATTTGTGACTTGTCTGTGTAGCATACAAGAAGGTAATGATTCATAGAGCTTCCAGGAGAATACATAGCAAACTGAGATGAAGAAATATCTGCCTCTGAGCACTCAGCCACTTTTCTCTAAAATTTTATTCTGTGCTTGACATTTAATTTAAAATCTGGTTTGATTTAGCCTGAAGGAGTAGCAGAAAAGTTGTAAAGTACTTCATGTGAGAGGCATTGAATTCAAGATGTTATTTTCAGTCAGGCTTATTCTCAAGCCCATGACACAGCCATCAGCAGCTTCTGATGAGGAAGCAATAAAGTCAAAAACAGGAACATCCTGGCTTTAAAAACAGACCATGATTCAGAAATACCATTTATTTATCAAATTCAGTGTGATGCAGCAGGAAGGATTCAAAATGGCTATAAAAATGCATTAAAATTACATAAAGCTGTTAATATACATGTAGTTGCACAAACTCAGTCACTGCAGAAGCCTATGGGGAACATCACTGTAGGCTGCCAAAAAGCTACAGCCTTCTGATCTAGCTTTTAATAAGGAAAAAGTGTTCTTTTGTTTCCAATAATAAACAATTAATGGTTTGATCAATAATTTCATTACTGGTCATTTTTGTTGATGCACTCATGTGTCTATATTTTATTCAAGATCCCTTCAGGCCTCTTCATTCCCAGTATGGCTGTTGGAGCCATGGCTGGCAGGATGGTTGGGATTGGAGTAGAGCAGCTGGCATATCACCATCATGACTGGATCATCTTCAGGAACTGGTGCAGACCTGGGGCAGACTGTGTCACACCAGGACTTTATGCTATGGTGGGAGCGGCAGCTTGCTTGGGTACAGTACCTGTTGATCACTGTGCATGTGTAACATGGGTATTTGGGCACCTACAAATTGGCTTAAGACAGCTTTATATTTGTATTAGGTTCTGTGCTGGCTTTCTGGATGTAATGAATTTGATGAGCTAAAGCATGGGCAGCTTCCTCAAAGGGTCTCTACCATGTAGTCAACACAAGCAGTTTGCAGTCACCAATGCCTGCTCCTTCTAATCTGAAAAAAAAACAACAATAAACAAAACAAAGACAAAAACAAAAACCAAACCAAACCAAACCAACAAGAAAAAATGCACAAAGAATGAAAGAATTAAAGTTAGTCTACTGATTTCAGTAGGTATTTTTTTGTTTTGTTTTTCCTTAGGTATAATGAAATTCACAGTAGCTGGAGTAAAGCTACTTCTTGTTTAGATTGTGCTCTCTCTCTAGTGCAGGAAACAGATTCCCAGGTCTGGCCAAATCTTAACCAACACAGAGGTAAAAATATGGTGTCTTATTATGGCTGTGTAACACACACTGGTCAACTGGGTTGTCTTTTTGTTTTCATTTTGACCATAGGCAAATAAATTTGATTACATTTAATCACTAAGCGTCCTTGGATTTAAAAAGAATGACCTGTTAACTTTTAGTGCTAGATCATTGAATCTTTCCTCATGTATCAAATTTCTGGGCATAAATCTAACAGGAATGTTGCAAGAATGCCATCTGAACACATTTTTGCCTTATCATGTCTTTCCCCTTCTGTACGTGCATGTTTTACCTCCTTTTGTTGTCATCATTGATACAATCATTAGATGATAAAATAACAGTAGGGAGGTATAACATGTTTAATGTAATTGGGTGAAAAGATGCACTCAGAGAAGAGCTGGAAAAGTGTCAGTTTCAGAATTTCTTGTTAACAAAGTTTGGATCATTTGTGTGATCAGTTATGGAGAAGCTAAGGGTAGGATTTATCTGTCTAAATTTACTGTCTGTAATGTAGACAGTAACGCCTGAGCTGTGTTGATACTTGTCACAGTCAATACAGAAAAATGAGATACTCAGAAGTTCAGTCTCATCTGGCAATAGACATCTAAAACCAGGCAAATGAACGGATGAATTTGTCCTTGAAGGATTTGGTTTGTCTCCAAAGACTTTAAAGGCAATCTGGATGACCACTGTGAGTATGAACACCTACAGCAATGTAGTGATGTAACAATAACTAGGTTTAATCTTACTGCCAGAAAGTGGAAAGCACTTTTTCTTACCCATAAATGGTCTTAATGTTCATAAAAGAAACAACACACAAAACGTTTGCTGTGATATTCCTGTTGATTGGTTAGTCAACAGTCACACCGTCTTTCAAAAGGTCCAAATCAAGGTGCAGAGGTTTTAATAGTACATTGAGACATACAGCAGCATGATAACCACTCATTCGTAAGCCCAGTGTTCTGTCTTGCTTAGGGAAAGCCTGTAACAAGTAGAGGAAGTATTAAACGATCCTTACTGTGATATCTGCTCCCAGCTTTTCAGGCTCAGTCATTAAGGCATTCCTGAGATG
Organism: Aythya ferina; assembly: GCF_964211825.1. NCBI lineage: Eukaryota > Metazoa > Chordata > Aves > Anseriformes > Anatidae > Aythya > Aythya ferina. The sequence continues at coordinate 76,870,218 of NC_140296.1, forward strand.
AAAGCTATATCCGGATCATCGTGTTAAATAATCAACAATTTAATTTTCCTGTATGTTGCTAGATTAAAAACATCTTTTAATGACCTGTTTGCTGATTTCTCGCATCTAAAATGGTGCCATATTTTGAGGCCTAAAAGTAGCAGATTTATTACTTTTACCTTTTGAACAGAGGCAAAGAAATGTTACCTAATAATTCAGTGATATATACACACTTGTCTACAGTTATATGATTGTTTTTATCCTTTAATGTAAACTGAAGGAGTAAGTATGCTTGTAATATGAGGAAAAGGATTGAAAAATATAACTACAACCCTGTCTATAGCTGCATGCCTAGACGTAGCTTTAGACCAAGTTGTCTGGGTTCAAACTGGGTGTTATACTAATACCAACATCTTGGGTTTAAGCTGTAATGTAGCTTGCAGTCAGTGGCCCTAAACTGTTCTTGTATAGAATTTTGTAGCCATGGCATATCTGGAGATAATGCTCAGTTTTCTTCTCAGTATGAATGCTACAGGTAACCCAATGGAAAGACCAGCTGTCAATGCTCCCTAGGCTGTACTCCTGCCTGTCCCAGCCATGGTACTTAGCTGATCCTTGGAGTTATTTTCAGGTTTAGTTTCCGAAGTATTCAGTGTAGCTGAGGTTTTTCTGCATGCTTTCTGGTTTGACAGCACAAGCTTTTAGCATTCAATATTTGCTTTTCAATGTTGGCATCTTTGGCTTGAACAAGTTCACTCAACCTTTTTGATGAAAATTGCAGCACATGAAAAATCTCTTTCTTCATGTAAATATCCCCCAAATACTTCACAAAGTATAAGGGCAAAGTAGTCATCATGAATAATCTCATGGCTTTTAGAGTGTAAGACACAAAAATAGGAATGAGTTGCTTAGCATGTACACTTAAAGAGCACTGAGGGGAATGTGACTGCTTTCCTTGTTGGCAGGTGGTGTTACCCGAATGACGGTCTCTCTGGTGGTGATTATGTTTGAGCTGACTGGAGGCCTGGAGTATATTGTACCTCTCATGGCTGCAGCTGTCACAAGCAAGTGGGTGGCAGATGCCTTTGGGAAAGAAGGGATCTATGAAGCTCACATTCATCTGAATGGTTACCCGTTTCTGGATGTGAAGGATGAATTTACACACCGAACCCTGGCAACAGATGTCATGAGACCGAGGCGTGGTGAAGCTCCTCTCTCTGTTCTGACACAGGACAGCATGACTGTGGAGGATGTTGAGACATTAATCAAGGAGACTGACTACAATGGCTTTCCAGTCGTGGTTTCAAAAGACTCGGAGAGACTTATTGGATTTGCACAGAGACGAGAGCTGATTCTTGCAATAAGTGAGTAGAGAGTATCTGTGTATGTGTGAGTGTGACTTCATTAGGGATTTTGACAGCATAGGGTGTTAACAGTGTTGTTCACCTTGAAGAGTGGATAAATAAGAACCAAGCCAAATTTTCCACAAATCTGGCTTTTACTTGTTGCTAGGACACATAGCTGGAAGCTCTTCTATTGCAACTGTAGCCTTGATGTTTGTGAGATAATTTTGTTGTCACTCACAATAGTACAATACAATGTGCTAGAGACAATAAAGATAAGCACGACTTGTATGACCAGAAGTTTGCCAGAACCAGATCAAATGTCACTGTGGTGCTGAGCTTCCTGTAGTCTCATGGGCTTCCAGTGGCAGCTGGGGCAGTTGCTAACCTTTGTCACCCTGTGACAAGGTGCATGTCCATGTATTTCTTTTTGTTTCACTATCTCAATTTTTTCTCACGTGCAGGTGTTTTGCACTAGAGATGGAAAACTTTTAATTGGAGGATGTCGATGTGATTAGATCTCAATTCTTGTTAAAGGATGGTTGAGTTTTGTTAAACATCCGGTGTAGAGCTAGCCGGTTAACTTACAGCATGATCTAGATCCATAAGGATTTTGACCCATCAGATCCTTTCCTGTATGGTCTGATGGCTAGGTGGGGATCGCAAAGATGTGTTATATGAAAGTGTTTCCACCTTCCTTATACCCAGAGACCCAAGTCTGCAGAGGTCTGCAAGCCTGGGAAATCAACTCCATGGTCTGCTCTCAATCTGAGTCCTATGGTGCTGAAGGCCACCCAGGCGGCCAGACAGGCTGCTGGCAGGGCATGGCTGCCTTATACTTTGCAGAGGGGTGAATTAGGAATATCCTAATCTCCCTGAAAAGGAATTATTCCTCTCTGTGTGAGCCTGTTTCATCCTTCTGCTTCAGGTACCTTTAAAAAAGCTGCTGTCTCAGATGGAGCTGAGGAAACTTCTATACTCTTCAGAAAAGAAAATCCCTAAATAGAAACTTGGGTTTAGAAGCCTACTTTCCTGCTCACAAGGACTTCTCACAAAACTAAAACGAGATTTGAAAGAATGGTGCTCTTTAAAAGCACATTTTTGGATACATGTGTATTTCTGTCTATCAGATGTAAAGAGATTCATTCCAAGTGATCAGACCTAAAATTTATATTCATTTATTCAGGGGTGTTCAGCTGTTACTTGGTTTTTCTCTTCTCATCCAATAGCAGAAATTCATCAGTGCTGGGATGCTATATACAGAAGAGAAAAAGAAATGACAGAGCCCAATTTTCTCCCTATAATATGCAATGCAGAATTCTCTTCAGTAAGAAATGCGTTTCTGTTTTTTGCCCTTCTGTGGTGTAAGTTGCCGTTGCAATTACACAGAAAAGAGTCTATGAACTCAATTAATTTTGCATTTATAAGGAATTTCTCAAAACACAGGAAAGCAGAACAGATATTGCTGCCAGTTTTACAGCTCCTCTAACTACACAATTGCAACTTAACTTCCAAGGTGTATGGGAATTTAATTAATTAATTTATTTATTTTGTTAAAAACACACTATCACTGGTTGCTTCTTCCTCTAAAAAGAAGGGAAAAAAAGGGTCTATGAAGTCATAATCTTCTGCATACCAGTCTCAGTATAAGAGAATTTTAAATACACCAAAGTAAGGTCCAAGTCTGCTGCAATGCCCTCTTTAAACAACCAGTTTTGTCTGAGGGCTAATCTTCCTTTGGTAGTAACAAAAGGTGTACATCCAATCTAGGATAGTAAGTATGTGCCTGTAGTTTCACCAAAAGCATAAATGCTAAGAGTTTATGCCATTTATGAAATAGTTTGTATTTTATCCTACTTTTGCTAATAATTTTCAAATGTCTTCTGCAATCCCCTGTGAGAAGTAAAAAACCTTAATTAAATGTTTTTGGCCTGCCCCATGTCTGGCTTTTACAGTGTGCATGCCATGTCAGGGCTGTAACACTTGCTGCCATCCTAACTTTATAGCCTTCTGCGTCTCCCTTGCAGAGAGGTATGTCAGTGAGAAAACTGCATGGAGTGAAGGTGCAAAGCCCTCACTTCAAAACCAGAAAGATCTGACACAGTCTGAAGTGAGTCATAAGTTTGAGCAGCTGAATCTTTTGATTCAGGTCATAAATGGCAACATAAATTCAACATGGTTGAATAGGCTTGCTAGGAGATATGTGAAAATGCCCAGCTATGCACAATAACAAAGAAATTAATTAAGAATAAACTCAGTGAACATTTTAGATCAAAATGCTTTCCTGTTTAAAAACTGTTTCTCTGACATCCACATATTCCAGAAGAAAAGGTACTGTGTCCTGACCTGACCTAATTAAGAGTATCTTTAATAGAATCAGAGACAGAACTGAGATTTAAAACCAAAATCTTATCTTCATAGATAAGTTTTCCTAAGAGGCTTAGCTGTAAGGGACCTTTGGTAATGGTCTTTCTCTTGTGCTGGACATGACTGCTCCCTGATTTCATTCTGGGCCAACTCTGTGATACAACAGTTAATCTTTCCAGTACTTCATAACTTTAGGTGAGTATGGTTTGTGTCTTTGTGACTTAAAATCTAGATTTGGTATCACTTTTCTAAGAGACATGGTATATGATTCCAGTACAGGGCAGAGCAAAACACTGGTTTTGTACCAAGCTAGCAATGTTTTGATAGTTAATCTTTCACTGAAGGGTAAAGTTGCTTTGCATTTATTGCAGAAATCGTTTCTGCTCTTGGGTAATAAATAATGACAGAGTATGTGTTGTATGACAGAGAATGTGTTGTGAACTTCCACCTCAGCTTGCTTCACAGTTGTGTTCATGGAGCCATACCCTAAGTCTCTCTAAACTATAAAATTACTGGCCAGGAGACAGACATCACATGTGGTAAAGCATCTTTTATTCTCCTGTTCGGGTTCTTATCTCCTGTTCAGCCTGACAGCATCCAGAGATACTGGAGTAATCTCTACAACCAGTATAGCCCCATCTGTGCAGCCCTGTAGCCAGAGAATGAGGCCTTTGGAAAATCAGAGTAAGGCTTGCAGATGTATCTCTGCTTTCACTACATTGTGCTCCACAGAATGTATCCTCAGTTTGAACTAGCTTTGGTACCTCTATGCAATGACATGTTGTGACATTATATACAATCATAGAATATTTCTGAGTATATGCTTTCAGCTAAGAAACTTCAGCTTTCTCTTGCTTGATTAAATGTGCATCCGCAGTGTGCAGACCCAGGGAATTCACGGGAGAAATTCCCTCACACAACTGACTTGCTCTAGAAATGTATCCAGTCCCTGTAAAGTGGATGGCAATGCCACTTGTGATTGCTCTGAAGCACCTTCAGGAGGATTGAGTCCTTCTGTTGGTCCTTGTTGAGCAGGCGGGCAAGCAGGTCAGGTGAACTTGGGTGGTCAGAGTCACCCTCTGGGAATATGTGTCTATGTTTAAGATGACTCCTACTTTACAGTCTTACAGTCGGGGAGTATTTGACTCTGTAAAGCTCTTTTTTCATTTGGCTAGCTTCAGAGGTGTTGTACAGAAGGCAGAATCCAGGACACAAACCAGGTAGCCGGCATAATGTGCTTTCCCCAATGTGGAATTGAAAGAGCAACATAGTTAACATAGGCTGTGAACTCCTGAATATGAGAGGCCATTTCACATTTGGGAGAATTAATTCACTCTGTAGCTATGACAAAAGTCTTCTGTATTGATTACTCTGTAGAGCCAGACATCACCATCTACTCCTTCTGTTAAGTTATATCTATTTTCCTTATCCACTGACTGCAAAAATCATCTGTTCTTCCGTTTTACCTTCTCTCTTAACTCCTCCATGCAGTGAGATTGCATATAAAGTCCACCATTTTTATGATGCTACTGAATTTGCTCAAAATTACTACATCATTCAAGTTGCTCCAGAGAGATGTTTGGCTTTGAAGAGTGAAGTCATGGCTTTGGCTAATCACTGTTGTCCAGGGTCATTGCTGCTTTGGGAACAGCAAGTAGTAACTAAAGTGCTTGGGACTGTTGCTTTGGGTGCAGCTTCAGGAAGGAAATACCTAGCTGTCAAGGGCTTTTATCAAAGGGTGGGACTTACCTTCAGTTTGATTAATGATACCTCTTACTGCAGATCATATATCAAAGAGTTATGCAGGCATGTTCACACTTGAAATTGGATGTATGAATCAAAACAAGATGAGACAAAGTTAGCATCATTCCTATAAATTGCAATAGGACTTGTAATATGTGGAGTGAGAAAGCTGAGAATCATAATATAGTGATACTAGGTTTGAGCCAGCACTGCTCTGGTTCCAGAAATATTACAAGACAATGATCATTACAAGGAAAAAAGTGCAGCTGGAACATGTTGGAAACCATTACTGTCTACACATTACAAGTTGCAGAAGCAAGTTTCTGCATTTTGATTGATGGAAATGAGCTCCAAGAATATATACATATGCTTTGAGTATGTCTGATTTGCTGTGCCTCTCAAGAACAGAAGCAGCCTATATTAATCAAAGATAACAATTCATACCATTTCCAAGAATTTATACAAAAAAAAAAAAAAGAAAAAAAGAAAAAAAAAAAAAAAAAAAAGAATGAAACCCTCAGAGCCAAACAAAAGATATACTTTTTCTGGGGAAAGACAAGTAGCCTTTCATTTGGAAATCCATCTCAAACGTTGTTCACACCCTGTAGTGATGAATAGAAATGAGGTAAACACTACAGAGAAAATAAACCACTTCTATGCTAAGAATTCTTGTGGGGTGATACTTTAAAGTAAAAGGCTTATACTGATCATGTAAACTCCAGCTGTAGTGTGCAGTTCACTTCATCGTTTGATCAAAGTATGAATGAAAGCTTTTGACCTTTTGAAAAGGTTCAAATACATACTGTTGAGGAAAATGTATCAAACTCATTTACTGCTATATATTGTTCCTCCTTTTGGTATCTTCTGTTAAGTAGGAAGCTTATTTTTTCTGCCCTTTTAGAGTCTCTCTATATAAACTCTATTTGAGAACTTAAGTGCAAAAGTGCATAATTTTCCCTGCAACCTGGAGAGGTGTGCCATTCTAGAATAACACCCACACTGCTCCCATATTCCTGGGAAGTGATTTAGTCTTTTGCTACTTTTACGTTCATAAATAAATTTGCCATGCTCAGGTTTCATCAGCCCCACTGAGAAATCAGGAAACAAATAGGCTGCTCCAAAGCGACTGGGACCATATACAGGCTGTTGACTCCTCTCCTTCATGTGTGCAATAGAAGTTTCTGTTGTGATTCTCACAATGGAGGAAACATCCTATAACCATTTGAATTTGACAGTGATTTGGATTAGTGATGTTAATGAATGCAATGAGCCACGCTTTTATTCAGGAAAACATTATGCCAATCAAGTAAAAGTATGTATTTGTAAAAATGTTGAGCAAACTATATCAGAAGGAAACTCATGTTTTCTCCAAGACCTCAACTCTTAGGACCTCGGTAACTGTCTGACAAAAGGCTACTACTGCCTTTGCTTTCCAAGGGAGGACATAGTTTTTTCATTGTTATTATCAAGCCTGATTAACAGGCCTGACTCACGGTCTGCCTTGATCTTTCTTTATGCAGAGAATGCAAGGCAGCGTCAGGATGGGGTGGTGAGCAATTCCATTGTGTATTTCACTGAGGACCCCCCAGAACTGCCACCCAATAGTCCCCATCCACTGAAGTTGCGGCGTATTCTCAACCTGAGCCCTTTCACCGTCACTGACCACACACCAATGGAGACCGTGGTAGATATCTTCCGGAAACTTGGACTCCGACAGTGTCTTGTCACTCGCAGTGGGTGAGTAGATGCTGAGTCAAGCATGCTTCAAGAATCTTAGGTTTTCTTTAGCATTAACAAAAACACTGTTTGTGCATCTAAAGCCAAGTATAGATAGTAACTAATTAATCAGCACCTCTGAGACACTCAGATGAATATTTATATCCTATTTTGTGGGTGGAAAACCGAAGGGAAGTGTGCCCAGTCTCTCTTCAGGGCAGCAAAAGAAATCAGACTCACAACCAAAATGCTCCTACTGGGAGTCATGGTTCATGCTATTCTGCCAAGTCCTTAGTGTATTTTTATTTAAATAAGGTAAAGATAAATACAAAATAATCTGTTGTGACTCCTACTGTATTTTCATTTTCAACAGAAGCAGATCTGGCAAGTAGTATTGTTTGCAAATGATGTGCCTGTTCCTAGACATCCAGCTAGATTGGATACTTATAAAGACTGTGATAAAGATGTCAGTTGAGGAAAATTAATTCATTCTGCTTTCTTTAATGGAAAGTTCAAAGTCATATAAACTGAAAGTCCACGAAAAAGTGTGGGCAAACATGACATTAGAAGAGCATAAAGCTGCATAGTATGCAGTAGAAATAAATCTGGTGGTTCCAATGAGGTTTCCGTTAATTTGGGAGTATTGCTCATCACAGGATCTTGTGGTAAGAGGGAACTTTACAACAGGACCGCAAAAGTAGAGCCATCATTTTCAAATGTGGAAGACTAAAATTTAGTCTTCTGCAAAACCCCTTTTTGTTATTCAAATACATTGCATATAATCTGTTAGTATCAACAGAGTGCACTCAGCATTATAAAAAACAAGTACCATTTCTTGGGACAGACGTGTAGGTTCTGTTTTGAGGTGCTTCAATTTGGAAATTTTCATCTTGTGTTCTTTTAGTTCATTTCACTAAATGAAAGGTGGAATAGCTCTAACAAGGACATAGTTTCAAAATTCAGTGCCTCACTGCCTTCAAGGAATATAAATAAAAACCCTGGAACATTGAGCGTTAAAAAGTTTTTTTACTCTTGGGGCTAGATGACCTGTAAGTCTCACATTTTGTGACAGATACAATTCATTTAGTATCATATAAGTGTGAAATTATCACTCAAAGTTGAAGGAAGTGTTATGTCAGAAAGTGAGAGTTTCAGAAAGCCCATGCTTTTGCTTAGTTCGTGTACTATTAAACCCCATGCATGTCCTACATCAGGTCACTGGTGCCTTGGTTTTATGCTGTGGATCCTCTGCAGCCTGAGCCTAAGGGAATTCATTAGTTTGTCATATGAAATGTCGGTAATTGTAGCTCCTTGCTCAATCATGTTCTCAGCAAAAGGAGATAACAACCCAAAATATTTCATTTAATGATCATGGCTGAGGTAGTAAACATACATGAGGTGAGAATGCTTTTTATAAAACAGAATTTCTAGGAAATAGGATGGACAGTGTTAATGGAAGCACTAAAAATGTCCCTGTAGCTAAAGAGGAAAAAAAAAAGCATGATAAATGAGATGATTGTTGACCTTTCCTTTCCTTTTCTCCTCTAGGAGGCTGCTGGGTATCATAACTAAAAAGGATGTATTAAGACATATGGCTCAAATGGCAAACCAGGACCCTGAATCTATCATGTTTAACTAGTCTGGTAAAGGACGAAGAAAGTAACCCCAGAGGAATCCCTTCTAGATTAACACAAAGGCTATGTTCAGTGTTTCATTTTGTTTAAAGAGAAAATGTAATGTGTCTGAGGAATGGCCTAATATGTCTCCGACAGAGGGAGTGGATGCAGGATGGCACTTATTTAATGAGGAAAGCAGTTTAGAAGCTCTGAGCAGCTGCAGACATCAAGCTGTGTTTCCTTAATGAGTTACCTAACAGCTCAATTGGTGCATTGGTGGGCGTAAGTGATGTGGTGCTGAGAGACAAAGAGCCAGGAGCACCAGTGGGATGCATAAACATTCACAGGAACTCAGGAGGCAGGTGTGAAGACTAGCAGACACCGTTTATGCATAAATTGTTAGCAAAGATTTGTGTTCCAAACTAGGGAGCGTGTATGAGTAATGCCAGTTGTATTTGTTACTGAAATCATGGCTATTTGTTTGCTAGAGAATTATACCATTTTCATGAGGAAAAAAACGTCATATTTTAAAATGAAAATTTTTGTCACCCTCATTTATTTTTTTAAAAGTTAAGTGTTTTGGGACTGAAATTAAAGGAGCAAGAGCACACTTAAATTCATTTTAAAATGTAGTGTCCCCTGCTCCCTGTTTTAGTCCTTTGAATTTTACAATTTATATATATACAATTTATAAATATACAGTTCAGCATTTCTGTCAAACAGCTTTTCTTTATTAATATTGAAATGTGACTTATTTCTAAGGATTTATTATTTCTCTATGCAATTTTGCATACAGGTACTGTAATATTTAGTATTACGTGGTTTGCTATGACAACAGGAAAAAGCATAAAAGCCCATGGAGGTATTTTCAAAGGCAGAAAAGGGAGACTGGTATCCAGCTCTCATCAAAGCTATTGACAAATAGAATCTTTCGCCTGCCTCCCCTTATGTAAACACAAATAATTTTTCACAGACTTATGAAGTTCTGCATTGATTTCTTATTCTCCATTTAGTTCCTTTTCTTTGTTGCCTTTTCTTGGCACTTGTCCGCGCCTGCCAAGAGATCGGTTAAGTTAATTTAACAACCACAGACATTTATTCTGTAGCAGATCTACTCTTTACACTTCTACTGTTAGTAATAGGACTGCAGAATTGCTCCCCACAACACTGTGGCAAGGATAAGGGATCAAAGCAACTGAGAATGCAAATGACAATAGCAAGGCTTTAATTACTGATCTATTTGCAGCAAGAACACATGATTTAACAACCCTCAGTAGGAACCTCTAAGCCACTCAGGTAAAAATGCTACGTTTTCTTAAACCCTGGTTCTGGTCCTGCATAAGATAAACACAGTCAACATTGTCTGTGTCAAAATACTAGCACTTTAGTCAAGACTGCTGTCACTAATAGGTGACCAAATTCTACGCTAAGTAACACATAATTCACACTGCCCAGTGTTTGGTTTAAAACCAGCAACATAAAGATAATGACTGGAGTTAGGCTGGATCCTAACTTAGGTTCCTCGAATCCCCAGCAGGAGGGCCTTCTGACCACCTGAGAGTCTGGACTATTCATTGAGGCATCTAAATCCTCTACTATTTTTGCTCAAATATATATAGATACCAGTAGATACCAGTTTGGATGCATCTTTTGCATCCAAATGTTTTTCAGAGACAGAGATTATGGAAGAAGAATATGCCAGATGAACCTTTCATTACTCCGGACAAAACCCAAACTGTGTTAAATTGTAGGCAGTGTGCATGATCATTGTGTCCCTGAACTGAGACAACTAGCCAGGTGCACCCTAAGTTAGATGCCCAAAGTTACAAATTCTTCCTCTTATCTCCAGTGACCCTGCTTCCGTCTGGCAGGTGTCTCACTGCATTCACAAAAACTATGGCCCAAATTGTTTAAGTAAAAGAAACGGAAGTGAAAGGATAATTTTAATCTGCTAAATACAGCATTTAACAATAGTGTTTGCAACAGACTGACATAAATATATGTAGCTCTGGCCAAAGCCCATAGATATTTCAGTGTATATTTTTGTTAAACATCTGCAGTACAATGTATTATTAAAGGGATATTGTTAAAACTATGAAAACTATAGGACTGAGCAACCCTTTCACTCTGAAAATAGAAAATGCAACATAACATTGTTGTTTCTTTTGTTTTGTCTTTGAAGCAGTCATCAACCAAACTCATAAAAAAGCAACTGACTTAACCACCAAGCTCCTGAAAATTGGATTCCCTCATCTGAAGAGAGATGCCATCTTAAAAAATCAGTAAATTTCCAAAACTAAGCCCAAATGGGGCTTAGTACAAATGTCAGGTTCTAACCAAAATTATGAGAATCTAAGCTTGCTAACTTTTGAGGGCACTCTTGCTCTGACATTGAAACTGAAGTGTTTAACTTTTCATTCTTATAGATCTTAATGTTAGTATATGTTTGATGAACACTTTCTTCATCTCCCTGTATGTTTATGTGGGAAGCAAATGTGCAAACTCTCCCACTTGAACACTTCTAAATACCTCTTTTGCTCAGAAGTCAATTGAAATAAGTTAGGAAGTCCATTTAATTGAAATCAAACCCCATGCTTCACATATGTCAGGGAAAAGGAGAGGTCTTAATGCCTTCTCTGTTGGCCAAGGAAGTTTCAGTCCATGCCACACTAGAATGTAGTCCATGGCAGAGCTAACTTTGAAGAGCATTCAGAGCATGTGTTTGCTAACAGAAACCAGGATAATACATCCATGCTGAAATAAAATGTCATTTCCTGAGGAAAAAGATATTGAGTCAGCTAACTGAGATTAAACTCGTTGTGAATACAAACTCATCTGGGTATTGACTAGGGTTATGGCTCAGTCCATGGTTATGCATAGGCATAAACTTGCGTGGCAAATTCGCCTTAGTACCCAGAGGCCTGATCCACTAAAACCAACAGCCAGCTCTGTGATATCTTGTTGGCTCCTCTTATTAGGCTGCATATGAGAAGGACTCAGGGATGTTCAAGGACTTAAGAACAGGGTCCATAAGACCAGCATGGTGGTAGTTTGTAGGAAGCAACAACAGAAGCAATTGAGACTTTAACTTTGGGACTACGACCCAAGCTAGAAGGTGGGTAAATGAGGGTCCAGCTCTTTTTTACCAAACATGTTCCTCTTTAAATGGCATCGTTTAAATATTTAAGGGTCAGAGAAAAAGGTTTGAATGTGTAACTGTGTACATGGGTGGTTAGACTGCTGCTCTTAGTTCCAAAGTCTGTTCAAAAGACACTAAATCCCCTTAGAGCAGGGACTGACATCTAGCTCTGCAGAAATGGCATAGGAATAGCTGACTTCAGCTGCTTGGTGTTATCATGGCTGAGTTAATGCTAGAATGATGAGGAAAGCTTAGAAACAGGACAGACTTTGATAATGAGAAAACTTCCAGAGACGGTAGTTGGCTGTAAGTCCTTCTGTTGAATTTCCTTCATGCTACAATTTTCATTGCTCTTAGAGTTTGAGTGGCTGCATGGAGAACACTTGTATAAATTAATATCATGCTTTTTGCAAAAAATGCAGTTATAATGTAATAATTCCCCATAACAAGCCCATTATTAGTTACCGTTTTCCATCCTTATTCCCAAATGTGTCTCAGAAGTCAGTGAATAGACTCTAAAAGGCATAGATCTCAGCCTTAAGTATTTGAATCTGTAAAACTCAAAATAGCCTGTTGAATCTGAGTTACATATGTACTTTGATATCCAGCATTCAGTTTATGCAACCTCACATTCATGTAGTTGGATTTAAATCCTCACATTCAAGCAGTTGGACTTTGATATCACATTAAACAAGAGAACAAAAACCTTTGAATGATGCAAGTTCAGTATTGTACCTTTGTTTTGCATGAACTGTGTTCAGTTACATTCAGCTTCTGATGTATACTTGAAGCAATTTGTACCAGAAAGTTTATTATTAAAACAGAGAACATGGATGGGATTAGCCAGATCCTTTGGCTGTCACAGTGACACTAATTATTAATTCTTATGCTTTGCAGAAGCAGAAAAAGAATGTTTAAGAATTACAGAAGACCCATTGATTCTGTGTTGGAATGACACTATTGTTAAGAATATTGTTTTGCTTTTTTTGTTTGTTTGTTTTAACTGTAGAAAATGGTATATATGTTGCACCTTATCAAAAACAATGTTTGGACTCTATTTTTTAAATAAAACTGACTTACTGTATTGGAAACATTGCTTGAACATATTATTAATTGGAATATTGTATCATAATGTCTCTGTATGATTTTGATGTTTCTTTTTACCGCCTATAGGAATAATTCAAGCCGGATTAATGCTTTAGGATATCTAGTTCAGCTTTGGGTTACCTCATATGAAATTAGAAGTTAGTCCATGAAGTAGACTTCAAAGAATCAACCTTGACAGCTGGCTGTTTCATTTTTGGAAGGAAATTATTTTCACTTCAGCATCACAAATCCTTTATTAAAGAAATCTAAAAAGAGAAGAAAAAAGATTTATCCTATCAGGCTCTTCTGTTTACAATCATCATGAAATTTGTTTAAAGTTAAATGTCACAAAGCCCTTACTATTTCAGACTTTGTTTTTTTTTTTTTTTTTTTTTTTTTTTTTTTTTTTTTTTTCATTTTTACCTTAGTTTAGAGCTAGGCCCAAAGACTGAAAATGGCAGGTTCAATTGTGCACATTTACTTGGATGAAACATCCCTTAAATGACAGAACTTTTATGTAGTAGCAGAAAATGAGATTCATCCTGATTAATGTACTAACAAGCAAATAGAAAGGCGCTATGGCATTATGCAAATAAGACATTAATCAATGGTTTATCCAAAAGAAGCATTACAGATTTAAAGGCATGCTCCAGGGAACAAATCTGATAAGACTGATATGTCAGCATTATCCTAATTTAAGTTAAATTACTCACTTCAGAAGCTGGTGCTGGAGTCCCAGGGCCTCCAGCTTGCTCCGTGGATTGCTGTAGCTCTAACATGGCCCAATGCACACATGAAGAAGCCAGTAGGCATCAGGCTTGCAGCAGCATAAATAAGCAGTAATTGTTCCTGTAGTTTGTAGTTGGTCACGAGGGACTGAGCCTTAGACCTACCTGTCATCACTTGTGACGGCAGACCAGGAAATGGAAGAGAAAATGTTGAGAGGAATCCAGCGCTGCTCTGTCACAGCTGTGCACCACACATCCTGGCCTAGGTGCTCAGTTCTGCTAAACCAAATGGCCTGTTGCTATCCACATGCCTTTCTGCTCCTTCAGGAGCCCCCTCCTTATTTACTTGCTACAAGCAATATTGTAGCAAATTACAATTTTTGTCCTGGTCCTCTGCTCCAGCTCCAAATGCAATCTTGCTCCCACTGTGGTAGCTTAGTCCACCACCAAGCACCATTTTACAGACTACATCCCACACAAGAAAGGTGCACCTGTGGTAGGTGAGCTTTTCTCATGGTATACAGGATTTTTTATCACTCCCTGCTGAAGGACATGGAAAACTTGGTGTGACTTGCAGTGGTATTCTGCATTGAGTTTTCTGATTGTTTTTTGGCTTGCTATCTTAACACATTACCAAAAAGATGGACTTTTCAGAAAAATAGTTGCTGTATTTGCACAGATCAATGTATGTTCACCATCTCAGCCAGTAAGTAGTGAATCCTCAGTGAAGGCAATCAGGAGCTGGGAAATGACTGGCAACTATACACTGAAGCACTTATGAGCTCTCAGAATTTGTCAGGAACTGCTGACCTGGGGCTGCAGCATTTGGTCAACTCTGCATCTCTTCTTTCATCTTTCTTGCATTCTGAGCATAATTAATATGCTCACTTTGAGCGCATTATAAGCACAGCTTGAGCACAGTTAATGATTTCAACCCGTGCTATCTTCAGAATTATCTTGTGTAGTCAGGGTCAAAACAATCTGAGTATTCCTATGGATACAGTGTTTTCCCCAGCTTCTTCAGCTGTGTTTCATTTGAAAAAGGATTCTGCAGCCTGAACAATCAGTGCACAGCTCCCCGTGGGGATTTGCAAAGCCCCTGCGGTCCGTCTCTGGCTTGCACAGCCTTAGGAGCAATGTCTGAGCAGGCCAGCGTTCATTATGGAGCACATACTTTACAGATTAAGCAGCCTTTCTTAATCCACAAAGACTCAGTAAAGGGCCCAGAAAACAACAACAGCAACAACAAACACACAACAAACATGCAAATTGCTTAGGAAGCTAGACAGTCAACTATTTTAACCACAGAAAATTGTTTTGTTCTCAAAGTTATGTCCACCATGGTGTCTAGCTCTCAAGAGAACCATCCCCAGTGCAGTATTTGCTCAATAGTTTCATCACTAGGAAGGAGTAAGATTTCAAGCTAAAAACATATGTATTTCTATGGAGTACAACCAATGTTACAAAATGTATCTTAAAAGATAACTTTTTTCCCCACTTTGTAGTAAGCTCTTTATTTTAACAGCTGTTAGTGAGGACTAACTGCACTGCACACAGGTCAACATGAAATGCTTCTGGGCTGGTGCATCAAATACTGAGCATTTCTCCTTTGATAAATGTAGTAGATAGGAGTGCCTGGAATAATTGTGCCATGGGAAAGGACCATTTTAAATAATTAAAGTGGCATGACTAGAGGAAAAACATAACTCTAAAGTTTACCACTAGGTAACATGGAAAGGTATTTCTGTATTATGAAGCCCCAAGGTTTATAAAATAATATTTAACATTTACATCATTAACAAACTTGCATTTTGCCTCAGACAACTTTTACTCATCCAACTCTTATATTAGATCACCATTAGACACCAAAATATCTGAAAGAATTGGAGGGGACAATAAGACTCTTGAAGTCCTCAAGCCTGGGAAAAGAAACATCTAAGCTTTGCTGCAGTTCGGAGGTGGAGGACACAAACTCTAACAAAAGTCACAGCATGGCCCCAGTCAGCAGTGAGTTCCAGAAAACCAAAATACAAGAGTTGCCATCTTCAGCCCTTACCTTTTGCATAATCGCCTCATGGTTAGAGATTTTTGGGATCTGGTAGGGCTGGGATCCATTTATTGTGTTAGGTAAACGTCCCAGTTCCCATGATACCAGCTCTTCTGGGTGTTGAGTGGCACCTGAACGTATTTAGACCAGCACAGCTCCCCTTTTTGTAACTGCTGCTCTGGTTGGGTTTCTGGCAAGCCAGCGGGAGCATTGTTCTACAAGCACTTGTAGGCTTCTACTTAGAGATGTCTCAGCTGGCTATTCCGAGTGACTTTGAGATGCACATTCTGTACCTGGATTTTTCATAGTGAGCTTGGGTCCCTGCTTAGACTCTCATAATTACCAGAGCAGGGTCAGTTATATTTTCAGTCATTGCTATAGCCTGAACACTGTGCTTGGCTTCTTGCAAGTACAGATACAAGTATAGATTAGATTAAGTCTGAGATTACCTCTTCAAAATTCCTTCTGAATATGCTGTTTTCCAGACTGCTAAACAGTTGGTTCACAGTTTTGGAATCCTTAAGGTATTTCTTTGGTACTGAACATACAAATGGCCAAACCACTTGGAAAAAAAAAAATCAGCAAACTAAGCCAAAGAATAAAACATTTTATTTTTTGTTGAACAGAATATTTAAACTGCATCTATATGATCACTGCTTGAGATCAATCATCATTTGGATTATTGTAGTAATTCATGATTTTTAATCTATTTAAGTACCTGTTTTGCCATTATATTTTATATACTTATTCAAGTGGTACTACAGTTAGGGATATAAGAAAAGTATAAACTCAGTCTGACTGAAGGTTTCCTTGTCACAGATATTCAACATTTTATCTGAATTAAGTTTTGGCTACATCTCAACTTTTGAGGAACGCTCCCTCAAAGCACTAGTCACAGAAGCACAAGGAGTAAGTCGTAAGCTGTGCTGTACCTCTCCCTTCCAAGACTGGGAGCTTAAAGTCATGAAATCATCCACTTTCTCTCTGCCAAGCTGGTTTTGGGCAATAGAAATCCCTGTCCTTTTGACAGCTACAGTGGCTCCAGTTTAGTAAATCGCACAGTGCCAGACTGCCTCCCTCCATACACAAAGGCATTCTTCCACGTGTAACAGTTCCCCCTCCACGTAAGGATAAACAGGTATGGCAGGTAATACCCTTATCTCCCTCCTGCTTTTCTCATTTCGTGCTCTGTGCTGTATGCTTCTGCCTTTCTTCTCATTGAGCCTCAAGTTCCAGCCCACTCTGCCTCCCTGCTGCAACTTTTCTGTAATAACCAAAAGAAAAGCCCAAACCCCAAACAAATCAACACATCTGCTCTTTCTGTTGCAGTGGGGCTACTGTGCAGAATACAAATTGGCAAGGAGGAAAGTCATTAACTGAGCAATCGTCTGGTTCCCAGCATTATTTCCACAGAATAAACATTCAGTGCTGCTGAAATGTGAAAGACAAAACATAGAGGGACTGGGACCCAGTTTGCCCACACAATGTCCTGATGTATACAGACTATTGTACCAGATTCTTTCTCATCTGCTCTTCTTCTGGCTCCACATTATATTTCTGTCTTCCTGATGTTCAAGCTTGAATGACATGGAGGGAGAGGAGGAATTATTGCCATGCCAAGAACCCTTTTTCTCAAGAGAATGCTCCATTCATGATGATATGGAGTATCTTGAGCTGGGCAGCCTCTGCCTCTCTTACTGAAGCTGTTTCATTCTCCATGAAAATATCTATTAAGACAAAAAGAAAATGGCTTTAAATGTGATTACATTTGCTCACTGGATAGAGAGGCAAGAACTGAACCCCAGGCTCCGGCCTGCCAAGGGAATGCCAATACCACTGAGATGTTTGTGTTAGAGGGTTAAGTCTGTGGGAGCAGGGAAATTAAGGAACTATGAGATGTGGATGTTGTAAGTGCCAGACGCAAATGTTGTGAGATCCAGCTGGAAATTCAGCCCAGAATGAGACCTGTGGAGAGGCAAGGTTTTCTGAACACCCATCCTCCCCATTTCTAATGGGCAACCTCACACTCAGAAAATAAACTTCTGCCGTTTCCGTGTGGGTGCACAGTTACACTGGGCATCGTACAGAAGTGTGAGCCCTTCATGCCAGCCTGTTAACACTGACCATCTTCTCCAGTGTAAAAACCTGCAACAACTGTGATAGACACAGAGGGAGTGAGGGGCAGAAACACCAGGCACTCTTCTCTATCTAGAGCCATATTCAACAGGAGCCAGAGCAGCCGTGCTGCTGCTGCCTTCCCTGCATGGCCATTGCCCTGCCACCTCCTCCCAGGCCCATTGTCCCAGTGCTTTAGGGCTCTGGGAACAGAAACAACTAGAGGAAAAGGTGGGGAACTGCGATAGCTGGCTGAGGATCCTCCCGGTTGGGACTGGCCTCTCAGCTGGGCCCCAGCAGGTCTGACCGGACATTTCCTTCCCACCGTTCCTTCCTGTAGGCCTTACAGATATTCAGTAACTGCATCGCCCTGCACAGCCACACCAGGAATCACAGTGATCTTGTTTTCTGACAGAGATGCACACAATCTGCCTGTCCCAGGAGAACAGAAAACCAAACCCATCATTGCAACTACCACAGCTCCATCTGCTCTGAGCACAACAGAGGGGCAATTTGTCAAAGCAGCCAGACACTGTCCTGCACCACCAAAAGGCCCCACAACTGTCTTCGTATTTTGACTCTCTGTGAACTTCAAAGAGAATATCTTATCTTTTATAAGGGTATTCAAGTACCCCGGGATGCTTGACAGAGGCCAATATCCTTAGTTTAAGGAGGAGTTGGATGTGGTGGAAGTGCCCTCCTGGCAGGCTGTGACCCAGCGGTTGGCATTTCAGGTGCCCCAGCAAACACTCCCCTGACCCGCTGCTGCTGAACTGGTCGCCCGGTGTGGTGTTTGGTGACCCACTGCTCCACATTCGGGTTATTTATTAATCACTGTCAGGGCAATGAGCTTGAGTTTAATTTAATTGCTCCAGAGGTTTCAGGTCGCAGAGGCCCACGAGGTGGCGTTCAAATACTCGGTATGGCAGTGCTGCACGCTCGGTGCCACAAGCTGTGCACACGCTGACAAAGGCAACAGGGTTTTGATTCGTGTACGACAAGATGTCTTACTGTTTGCTCTAAATTTATAAAAAATCGTTCTCATCAATTTTCTTCGTTATGCCAATTAAAAGCGAATGCATACATATATATAATTTTTAGTCTGATGTGCTGAGCTCTCTAGAGGGAAAGGGAAAGGGAAAGGAAAGAAAGAAATCTTTTCTTTGTTTAGACTATTTGGCAGGGCTCAGGCATGCCTGTCTCCTTTGGCTTCTTAAACCACATATCACATCTGTAAAAACATAGTGGCAAAAGGAGGAAAAAATAATCTGCAATGCTTTCCTGGTGGTTTCTGTGAGGCTTTCATGTAACCAATACGTTTTCATCAATTATGCATTTAGGTCACAGGAAGAGCTGGAAGAAGGAATTCCTTTGCCATTTCAAAGTTGCTGTCAGGAAGTAAATATAGCCAAGCTGATGGAGCTAGAAGAAATACAGTTTTGTTCTTCTGTCCTGATATTTTTCCTCTCCACTTTCTTCACCATCGTTTCTGTTTGCGCAAGCATTTCCCCCAGCATAGCAAAACTGGTGGAGGGAATGCACAGAGGCCCTTTGAGCATGGAAATCTCATATTGTGTAATAGCAGTTCTAAAACATAAGCAGCATTAGGCAATTGACTAAAAGGCCTTCCCTGTAAAGCATTTGGTCAGATCTGGAAAACAGCACAGGCTCCTTGGTGGGCAGCATTGCCATATGTAACCTTTAGGCTTCTGTGCAATTTACAACCTGAAGTTAGGTGCTTAAATACCCTTTTAAAAGTATAATGAGACTTAAAGGCTAAGGAATGAGTTTTGCTGTAGCCAGCACACAGAGCATGCAAAAGTCCATAACAGCTACTGAGAAATACCAGAGAAGACCTTAAAATCTTGCCTCTTCCTTATATTAGAGCTCAGAGAAGCCTCCTGTCTCTCCCGACCATACGTCACACACACATACCACAGTACGGATTACTTGCACTCTTTTCTTGTGAAAAGAGTCTGAGAACTTGTAGAAATGTTTCTGGAGCTGCTGCCTGCATCTTACAAGCACTCAGAGCATTGAGCAGGAAGCAGCAGATGGGGACTCAGTACTTATTCCCCCCCCCCCCCCCAAGCAAAATTAATGTGGGAGAAGCAGGAGGAAGAAGAGAGATACTACTGCAGTTAGCAGGAGAAGGACCCACTCTTTCTCCCAACTTTTTAAACATATTTTACGTACTTTTCTTAAATGTAAAATCTATTATAAGCCTTGGGAAAAAGGACAGAACTGAAGTCTTCCACCTCTGAAGTAAATGCCAAAGCAATTAGGCTAGAGAGTCATGTTTCCCTTTGTGTACTGCTGAAATCATGCATTCCTGTGGGCCAGCTTCAGCAGGAAAGGCAAAGAGAGCTTTTCTCTCTGCTCATTCCTAGCCTCAAGGTCAGGGTGGTCCCTTGAGAGTCTGTAGCTGCTGCTGATAACTCCATGCTGAGGAGGGTCTGGTGCATTCATCTGGCGCTTCTTCCTTGGGTCAGGTACCCGAAGGTAAGTATTTTGTGAAATTCAGCAATGCCAGCTCAGGCTGTGAAGAGATCAGACTTGTCAGCCCTAAAAGATGAGAGGACTTGTCAGTCCTAAAGGGTGGGACATGGTCATTAGCCCTTTCTCTGGCCTCCTGGTACCCAAGTTCTCCCATGTACTAAAGGGTGTCTCCAAAAGCTTTGGAGTTCATGGCTAAACACGATACACTTACTTAGAGATCTCTAACTGGCTCTGAATAATATAGATCCAGAACAGGAGGCAACACAGGTCTTTGGTTGTGCTAGCCAGCCTGCATGCTTATAGCTTGTAGGCTTCCTTCTAGGAGGGGTAGACAGAAAACTAGAGAAGGGTGCTGTACCTGCAGAGCTACAATACCCTGGGACCAGGGTTAGTGTCGTGGCATAGCACGTATTACCCTGTACCAGGATGTTTGGATCGATGTGTCTGGTAGCAAGTACACTGATTCTTACTGACCCCGAGCAATCTGAGAGATGCAATGCAGATTTCATGAAAATTCATTTGAAATTGTTAGCAACTGAAATTTCATATTACACAACAAGTTCCTTTATAGATGTGGACGGAGGTTATCTCTCTTCCATGATGGAAAAAAGGAGCATGCCTCTTTAATCCAGGGCAATTTTTACTCTGTTGATTTTAGTTTGGGGGTAGAACAGCTAAGAACTCTTTTAAAGGTTAAACTTAGCATATCTGCATTATATTTTACTTATCACTTAAGATATTTAAATTGTTTCTTAAAATAGTCTTCCTAGTAAGCAGAAAAATCTCTGAACTGGCTAAAAAGAAAAAAAATTAATGTTAAATTCTGCTTTAATTAAGGTTACACATGCAAAAGTTAGCAGTTTGCTCATGTTCATGAAATAAATCTGTCCTGTGAGACAGGGCATTTGGAGGCAGAGCTCTTTCATGACTTCCTCTTGGAGGTGTCCTACTTTTTATGGAATACTTGAATATTCATTTCACAGAGTGAGAGTGACTTTATGGAACAACCTCTAGGACTTTTTCCTAGGGCCCCTAGTTCTGCTGTTCCCTAGCTTTCTCTAGTAAATCATTAATTGTTTAGTCAATGTTGAACAGTAAGAGTAGAAGAATTTAAAGCTCCCTCTGATATCATATGCTAGTTCTGGTATTCTCCTGAGGATGTCTCCTAAATCACCAGGCTGCTGACTAGCATTAAAAAGTAAAAAAAAGGCATTTCCGAGAGTAAAAGTCTTCATTTCCTTTACTTTTCTTGCAAATACAATGAAGTGGATCATGCAGAATGAAATAAAATCTTTCTGTGACATTTTTGTGAGGAAAAAGCACTCAGAAATATTGCGGTCTCCCTCCACCCGAGAATTTAGTTTTATTACACAGGCAAAAGCATCAGTCATTTCTACAGCCCCTCTTAACTCCTTGTGGGCACTGAGATCCAAACCTTACCATTTCTTCCAGGGGTCTACCTTACTAAATTGGTGGAACAAAACCTAGTCCTTTGTAAAAGCACTAAACCATCCATTTGTTTCATTGGGCCCAAGATTTACAGTCTGTGTATGAAAGATAAGAAAAATCAGGCTTTGAAATTCCTTTTGACAAATTTTGCAGCAGTAGAAGTATTAACTCTGCTCTCGTAGTTGGTACTTAGTTCGAATTGTTCTGTTTTACTTTGCTCTAAACTCAATTGACTTTCTGTTTTCCAGCAGCACTATCAACTAGAAATTACCTTTCACCCTAGAACCGTATTTTTTCCTTTTCTGTACCATAGTGTATATTGAAGTGTGTTAAGTGCTTTTAAGCCATAGACTGGCAGGTGCTATATAAATGTTTATCTTTTTGTTATGATTGATTAAAGCAGTCAGCTCAGAGGTATAGAAAAGAAAATTAAGTAGCCCCACCTTCTGCCCTTGGTTTTCAGATCTATTTCATAACCAATTCAGCATGAGAAATCCCTCACAGAAAGAAAAGATTCAAAATGCCATGCAGCACAAAACAAGGATAATTTTAATCCACGTTAAATTCCCAGATTTACAGTCACAGTTGATTCATTTCTGAAATGGCCAGCTAAGCAGTTTATTCAGGACAAATGTAACTGAAGAATTTCATGACAAAAAAAACTTTTATATTCTCTTCTTTTCCCTCATTCTGGATTTTCTTCTGCTTTCATTGAAGTGGTGTTTGTTCAGAATGTTCAGTCTGGTGGGATAGTGGAAATAAGGAGGATGTCTTTCTTTGGGGAAAAAGACTACGTGGCACTCAGTAGTATGTGGGTTTGCTGGACCATTCTTGTGCTATTGTTTCAGGACCACTAAGGTTTACTTAAAAAAAAAAAGTTTCAGAGAGGCCAGGTGCCTTATATTATATGTGTGAGTGTTCCTTCCTGACCAAGTTGCTTTTCCCATTAGAGTTTTGTCCCATTCTCTATTTGAGTTTTGTTTCCTGTTCCTTTTCGTTTCACCTTAGCTTTTCATACAATGACATCCAAATAGAAAGAGACAGTCATTGCCATGGCTTTCACTCCGAAACTGAACTTCCTGGCTTTTATGACTCATAATCAATCCCATAATGTCCTGTGATTTCCACGTATGAGTGCAAGAAGTAAAAGGGAGTTTATTTTGCCTGTATGCAGACAGGCCAAGTTTCACACATTAGGAGCAGCAACTAATCACCCACAGCATTTCCTAACGTTTATGGTGCTGGTAGACAGCTGTTTTTGTTCTGATATGATAGTTTCTTTGCAGACTCCTGCTGCCAGCAATGTCTCAACCACTTAACTAGTGCTCCATGCACAGCACATCCTCAGCTACTGCCTTTATTGCTACTTTCTACTTTACAGACAAAAAAGCAAACTAGACTGCCAACAAATACTAAGGAGACAGGCATATTGTTATAGCCATCTGCTGTACCAAAGGGAAATTTTAGTTACCAACACCTAGAACTAAAAGAAGAAAATAGAAACATATAGGCATGCAGCCCAGGTCCCCCAATATGTTTTTGACCTTACATTTTGGTTTCTGTTTTTTTTTTTTTTTTTTTTTTTTTTTTTATTATTTTAAAACTTGAATATTTTACCATTTGAAGGGGTAAAAATGTGTAAGATCTACTGTTTATGATATATGATTTTTTTTTAAACTTGTCTATATTCTCTGAAAGTTAACCTATGTTACTGTAAATACATGTATCCCACATATGCTATACACGTATAGAAGTTTGGGCTTTGCCTAAATAATCATTGGTAACAGTATTTAACAGCTGTTTAATACTTGACTTAATTAGTGCAGAGTTTAGGATACTGGGAAAAGCATATCCATTCATTCCATCTCTGCAATGCTAGCTACACCACTTTGTCTACAATTTCCTATCCTGCAATCTTGTTCCAATGTTTTGTGTCTTCAAGGACTTCAAAAGTGTATTCTTGGAGCCAAAAATATGCCCCATTGCTAACCAGCAGGCCAAGCATCCACTTTAAACAGAACTAGTGTTGGAAGACTAGCATCTTATGCTATGGATAGAATGAGATTGAGTTCACAAAGGCTGCTGTGAGGCACCTGTGTTCTCTTTCACCAGTTCAGCCCAATGATTTGCAGCCTCAAGATATATCTCCTAGGCATGAAAAAATGGGAAAGACTCAACAAATTCTGCAGATGTCTGATCCACCATCAGTTGTTAAATACAGGAGAAGAAATAAATGGATTGGGGGAAGGGGAAGAGTTCCCTTTAATCTATTCCTTAAACTAATGTTTATGATCTTTGAATAATGAGGTATTAAAATCTGCATATTTGAAGTATATTCTTTCCTTTACTCCTACTGATACAGACACATTTTTAATTATGCATATTTGTTCACTACAGTCATGCTGTTTCTAACTTCCATCTAATTATTATTTATGTGATTACAGCTCCTAGAAGACCAGTCACAGAGCAGGAGGCTATTGTGCTAAATGTAGGAGATGGGCAAAAAAAGAAAAGTCTCCAACCCCAAAGATTATAGGAAATCTGTCCATTTATTTAGATGCCGTTTTTCCAGTTGGTGTTATTATGCCTTTAATTATTCTGCTACATGCAAAGACAGCAAAACCCAAATGAAGCAAACATCATTTTCTAAAAACCAACACAAAGAACAGATCTTAAATATGGCATGAATTGCCAAAGCATCTAAATCTCTACACTGTTCTGGCAGTATAATGCTAGTTACAATTTAAAATTCATTGGAAAGCTTTAAATAGTTTGTTAAAAACTTTCCTAGCACAGTTTCTGTAAGTAACAGGGCAAGCTTTTTTTTCTTTCTTTTTTTTAATTAAAAAAAAATCATAATTGCTCACATTAAAAACAAAAGAAAACAAAACAAACAGAAAACACCAAGCAAGTCCCTAATGCAGGAATTAGAGTGAAATTCTGTGGGGTATCCATTATAGGAGCTCCAACTTGTCAGCAGTTAACTGCCCTATCTTGTGTTTCATCTAAGGCATGTAGATTTAAAGAAGCTTAAATAAATGAATAAATAATGCATCTTTGTGTAAGTATCTAATGCACAAAAGGAAACATTGTCCCAAAAGACACCAAAGAACACTTTTCTCAGCACATCAGAGATGTTTGGCAGACCTGCTGGAAAGAATTTGCAGTCTACTTAACTAGGTATCAAGAGATATCACCTCTTCACGTGCCATCTCCAAAGACACTTCTGTAGCTCCTACCATGGCCCTTTCCGCAACAAAAATGCAATTATCATAAGCAGACAACATCCACTGACTCAGCTGGAGGACAGACTTTGGTCTCAGCTACATCTGCTGCAATATAATGTTACTATGGGACTGGCTCTGATCATTCTAGAATCACAGAATGGTTTGGTTTGGAAGAGACCTCGAAGTTCATCTAGCTCCAACCCACCTGCCATGGGCAGGGACACCTCCCACTAGACCAGGTTGCTCAAAGCCCCATCTAACCTGGCCTTAGAGTGATGGGGATTCTGGAAGCTATGTTAGATTAGGGCCAGTTTCAGCAGGCTCCAAAGGGACATGCTGCTGCCCAGAGCTGAGCCAATAAGCCATATTGTTTGTGCCTCTGGAAGAACAGATTTAAGTAAGAAAATAAAAACCTGTGGCACAACAGCAGCTGGGAGAGCGAGGAGTGAGACCCAGCCCTGCATACCCCATGTGAGCGCAGCAGGAGGGCAGGAGGTGCTCCAGGCAGGCAGCAGCAGTTCCCCTGCAGCCTGTGGAGAAGCCCCTGGTGGCGCAGGCTGTCCCCCTGCAGCCCATGGGTCCCACATGGAGCAGATCTCCACGCTGCAGCCCCCCCATGGGTGGAGGAGCCCCCGGTGGAGCAGGTGGATGTGGCCTGGAGGAGGCTGCGGCCCATGGAGAGCCCCCGCAGGAGCAGGCCCCAGGCCGGAGCTGCAGCCCGTGGAGAGGAGCCCACGAAGGAGGTCTGGGGGGAGCTGACGCCTGCCCGTGGGGGACCCGTGCTGGAGCAGTTTGCTCCTGGGGGATGGACCCTATGGTACGGAGCTGTGTGGGAGCAGTGCTTGAAGAGCTGCTGCCTGTGGGCAGCCCCCACAGGCTCAGTTGGGGAAGGACAGCATCCTGTGGGAGGGACCCCATGGGGAGCAGGGGCAGAGTGACCGTGAAGGAGCAGCGGAGATGAAGAGTTAGGGACTGACCACAGCCCCCATTCCCCACTCCCCTGCACCCTTTGGGGAGTTAGGGAGGGGAGGAGGTAGAAAAGGGTAGATGGGAGGGAGAGGGGAAGGTATTTTTGGTGTGCTGTTAGTTTCTTGCTGTGCTAGTGATAGGAATAAATTACATAAATTTCCCCATGCTGAGTCTGTTTTGCCCAGGACAATAATTGGTGATTGATCTTCCTGTTCTTGTCTCAACCCTTGAGCCTTTTTCCATTGTATTTTCTCCCCCTTTTCCTTTGGAGGGGGATTGAGAGAGTAGCTATGGATGAGATGGAGTTCAGCTGCCCGGCAGGATTAAAAACACCACATGTCCAATAATTTGCTGAGGGTACACTCAATCCATGTTGCTGACAGATGTTATATAGAACTGGTCCCAATACAGAACCCTAAGGAACACCGCTTGTCACCAGTCTCCACGTGGAGACAGAAGATATAATCACATGGAAGGAAGGACAAGGTATATTATAGCCATGTTTTAACTGTGAATTGCCAGGTAGCCATACTTGTGGGTAGAAGCCTGGTATGTACAGACATGAATTGGGAAACCATTTGAGATCAACCAGATCTCTGCTAAATATGATAAAATCTATCAATATTATCAACGGCACACAGTGGCTTTTCGGGACTCAGGCCACATTAGGCGTAACATCCTGTCCCCAGTACAACACAGCCCTACAGCAAGCACAGCAATCGCAGCCTCAGCAGCACTCTGCTGAGTATGATCAGTCTTTGCTCCTCTCCTGTGCCACACTGTCAACCAGCGGACAGATTTTTCCCTACCTGCCCAACATTTAGCAGTGCTCCTTCCAAAAATTCAGGGGTCTCTTGCTGTTAGCTGTCTGCCTGAGGAAGTTCACTGTGACCAGTGTACCAGCAGTAGAGATGTGGGCTCCGAATTAAAGGCAAGAAGCAGTCACAGATGAGGCACTCCTGAAGGGGCCACATGGCAGCCGATGTCCTGTGATCAGCACAAAGCTGGATGAGTAACACTTGAGGGGCAAGTGTTTGCACCATTCATATCAGGCGCCTAACTTGAGTACACAGGCTCCTGCATAAGCCTCTCCTCCGAATAACCTGCTGGATGCATGTGCCATCTCTGCACGGGCTATCTAGGGAGCCAGCATGCTTTGTCTAGGCACATGAATGTCTGAAATGATGGTGTGAGCAACTGCCTCCTCTGCTCCATCTCGTCAGTGAGCTGAGAATTGATGGTGGTGCATGCAGGTGAGCAGAGAACAAAGGAAATCACCTTTGTTTCTGGAAGAAGAAAAAGAATGTTCTCTTCTTCTTTTAAAGTACACAGGATTATGGATTCATTTATTCATAGTACTTGGTTTTTAATCTGTCAGGGAATAATGACCCATTATGTTATACTTATGGGAAATGACACTTTCTAGTACCTGGTATTTGCAGCTGTCAAATTATATATGTCAGCATCTGTCACTCTGCAGCGGTGCTTAACGAACAAGTTTTGCATATCCCAATGAGCTTCAATGAGAACTGAGAAAAATATTAACACCTTTGCTGGCAACTGTATGGGCTGACTGCTGTTCTGCCATATTCACTTCTGCTCCATATATACAGCATGGGCTGAACAGTCTCAGTTGTTGCTACAGGCCTGATTAAGTACACCAAAAAACAGATCTCTGCCCATAAACTGCAGAATAGAATATCCTCATTTCTTAAGTCAACTGACTTCTAAAAAAAAAGAACAATAGTACTAAAATTATATCTAACAGCATGAGCTCTTCAATGAAAGCTTAAAACCTTTGGGGTTTGGCCATCTACTTCTAAGTGAAGACAGTTCTCAGTGGTCCTCAGACCCTCCATGAGACTGTCTTGTCCAACTTGCACCCAAAGCTTTCCAGAGAAAATGCAGTGAGTGACTTGTCACTTCATAAAAATGAAGAAAAAAAGAATCAGATGATTACGTATTTACAGGAAAAAGTTTACTATCATAAAAAAATGAAGTTGTTCAAATATCGAAGGAATCACAAAAATCTTATCTAATGGATTATTCCCAGTTTAATGTGCCAATGCAATGTCCACAGCACCAGAGGTCTCTACGGACTTTTTCATATCTGTCTCTGAACAGCTTCATCACTTTTGAGATAGCAGATCCAACTGATACCAGATCCAGATCCAGATAAGACCCTTCCTTGGTAGACATTATTTACACAAGCTTATGAAAAAGACCTTTTCCTTTTCTACCACATTTTTTTTTGTACATTTTGAACCAAGAACTACTTTGTAGCAAATTATCTGCTGCAAAACACAGCAGTTTACCCGAGCACTATTTAACAACACCACATGGGCAAGGACATCTTTAGCACACAACTCTGCTCATAAGGATCATTGCATCACTGTGATTTATGGAGAGTGAAACAGACAGAAGCCAGACAAATCAGACAAAGGAATAAGCAGTTGTGCTCTGGGAATGATGTATATTGTTCCCCCATTCACAGGCATATTACTTTTTGTTGTTATTTTCTCCTCTCACTTTTTTTTTTTTTTTTTAATAACATGTTTTTAAAAAAGTTCCAATAGCAACTCATATTCTTCACTAATGAGCTTTCCAGGATTGCCAGGACTTCTGGTTTCTTTGTGCAATCTGTGGGCAGGACACTAGACATGTCTTATCGAGACAAACCTGTCCTCAGGGTAGAAACTTTGAAAAGGGAAACATATGGGGTGCAGGCCCTTCACTGCAGGATAGGCCATGATTTGATTTCTTGATTTTGGTGGGGATGACTATGTTATATTAAAGCAGCCATATCTTTCAGTATTGGGTTCTGTGCATTCTGATATAGCCTGTTATCTTTTCCCCCTTGAAACTCAATGGAAGAAAAGTGTTACTTCCTCAAATGAGTCATACAGAGGAAACTTCATGCTGAACGTATATCACTAGACACAGCTGCTCCTCATATCAACTATTAAAAACTAATCATTTTAGAATCAGAGTCTTTATTTTTAAAGAAGATTCTGCTTTCTGAGATTTCCTACCATGGTGCATAGTATTCACCAAATCCTTCTACATTATATGTACTTAACAAATCTGTGAGCCTATGTGTTTTCCATGGCTGAATGGGGAGGTGGCAACAAGTAAGAAGGCTCATCAAGGAGAATATTTTCACATTATTTCCTGCTTAGTCCTACTTTTCTACAGTTGAAATAAGGCATCATAAAGGAATGCAAGTTACCAAATCTTTGGTTAGCCTGAGCAGAATCATATCAGCACAGCTGAGTCCTAGAGATTAAACAAAACTGTTTCTGCTGATTAAATTGGTAGATGCCACCCACAGGCAGACACTGTAGATCTACAGACACTACGACAGACAGCTGGGAACTGAAAGATGAGGGCAGTAAGATTCATCATGCTGCATAAAGCGCTAGAAACTAAAGCTGACTCCTACATCCGACTTACTCATACCCACAAATATGAGGGAATTATCTGTATTGTTACACAATACATTTAATCACAGAAATCATTTAAGTTGTTCATTTAGTCATATTGTTATAATAACTAAGCAGAAAATCAGCCCCAATATCTGTTTTCCCCCCATAGTATTACGTATGAAACAATATATGTCCATGAGCTAACAGCCTGAGTGAAAAGCCAAGCTGAAGATATAGCAGTGCTACAGAAAGAAAATAAATCAATGATATCATGAGTTCAACAAGTGTTGCTGTTTAAAACGAAAAATGGTCTTCTGAAATTCTCCTTCCATTATTGCTTTGGCCAAAATTTGTTGTCAGATTCAAATTGGATACATGAATTTAATTTATTCTCTGAAATATAAGTTTTCAGCAATATTGCCATTCTTAAAAAGCACTTCTTGGTCTACTTAATGTTCCTAGAATTATGTGTGATATACCCTAATGGCAGTGATTCCAGTTATTTGTTTCGGAAGATGATTTACCATAAGTTATATCCCAATCTCTTCATTTATGTTTGTATTGCCAATAAAAGTAATAGTATTCACTATGACTGGAACATATCTTAGCAATATTTCAGGTTAATCTGACTAATTTCTGCACTGTAGATGTCTTCTACATCTACACAAATCACTTTGGAGTTCTTCTACATAGAGGAGAATAAAGGCATTATGGCACAACCCATCTGATCCTAAAGTCATCATCTTAGATTTATATATATATATATATTTTTTTTTTTTTTTTCAGTGAGCTTTCACATGCATCTAATTCTTTTTGTTAATGAAGGAAGATGAAGGAAGAAAACATGGAGTAACTAGATGATCCGTTAACATCTAAAGCAAAAAAAAAAAAAAAAAAAAAAAAAGAAAATCTAAAGAGTAATGTGAGAGGAATTACATCATCTGAAAAATATTAAGATTAATGTGAATAATGTATTCAGATATACGGTGATTAAAACAATACAAATGAACAGCAAGTATTTGGGTATCCATGTAAGTACAGAATACTGTATGCAATAGGGACCTTCTGAGTGTCACATTCAATGGGGAATATGGAAGTTGCCTAGACCAATAAAAATAAGCAATAATAAAGCTCAACAACAACAATGAGCAGATAGGAAGTTGAGCTTAGTTGGCAAAGGCTTAAATTAAAGCTGTTCATTGAAATCGCTCATAGTAACCCATGAAATTAGAACCACTGACCTGAAGCACTGGCTAGGTCTAGTATAGCAATATTTTTACCCTCTTAAACTGCTTAAAGAAGGTCTTTCTCATTTTAACTATTTGGACATTAATTCACCTTATTTTAGTGCACTCACAAAGCTTTATTCAATTGGGCAAATCACTGAAAATATAAAACAGTGGTGAACTAATGTAGTTTGCGTGGCATTAAAGAACATGCATGATAAATTTTAGGTTTTAAATACAATAAATCAGTCATTTAAATTTAATATAAGCTCCATAATTTCATTCTGCTTCATTAGCCTATATAAACACAATAAAATCTGTCAAATGCAAACAAAGGGCCTCCTAGAGGTGATATTTTAATTGTAATAAAACTGTCATCTAGATTAAGAAGCCAGCTGAACAATTCATTTCTTCATAGAACTTAATGCTATTCTAGGAAATGAGCGTTAGGTTTAATTTCTCATGATGCGTTGGTGCTGAGGAAACTGGAACTTTGTTTCTGTTCTTTATTGCAATGAATTTGCTCCATGGTGTTACCATCACAGTAAGAGAATAATGAAGAAAAATAAATAAACAGGGAGGGTTGGTTAGGTTGCAATACTAAGCTCTACCTCTGCTGTCTCCTATAGACAATCCACATCAATGTAAGTTGAAAGGGAAAGCATCCTCCAGCAGCCAAAATAAAGTGCCTTAATCAGGTAGAAAGAGCTTTCTGTCCTCTTCATTCCCTTGTAGTTTCCCCACATGGCCCAGCACACGATGGATGAGCTCCCACCCACTCCAGTGTGCTTCCTCCTGGCTGATCCTGGCAAGGGGCAGCAGTCTCTGAGCTGTGGCCAGGCTGAGACTCGACACAAGACGTTTTCTTCACTGCCCATAGAGCTTTTACCTTACCCAGAGGAAGTTGAGGCCCTGCAGATATGTAGGGGATTGTGGAAGCCTTCCTCTGTCTTTGGATGGGAAGGGCTCTACAACAAGAGAAGGGAAATTAGCCCAGCAGAAAAATACTCTGCAATTACCACACTTGCTAACAAAATTTTAATTCAATTTCCTTCCTTCCTGTTGTCAGTACGAACAAGTATAATGGTTTTCTCATGGTTCCTTTCCTCTTCCCACCCCCCCACCCCCCAAAAAAATAAAATAATAATATTAGTATAACTCATGGCTCCTTTTAGCTGATGGGGAAGCAAAACACTCAGCTCTTCTGCTGATTGGCTGTAATTGCTTTACAAAATGCCTTTCAGCTGGTAACTACGAAAAATTCACAAGTGGCATAATCCAATTCCAGCTGGGACAGGCGACTATCAGAAGTTAGTCTTGCTAGCTCTCCCTCCCCGCTCTCCTCTACAGGTACCCCTGCTCCTCTTCCACATTCTACTACTTCATGAGACCCTCTGCAGCCTATACAGGGAAAAAACTTGTGAAGGCCTCACCAGTCTGGTATGACAGCATGAACCTGCACTGAGGGGAAAAATAAACTGTTGCAATAAAGAGTTCTGTATAACTGTTTATCTTATCTTTTAAGTTTTAATCCACAGAAGTGATTCTGGAAGCTGTGTCAGTCCCTCAGATTTCTTCATCCCTGGTTTGGGTATCTCTCTCTGGTAGACACAGAGGCGAAAAGCCACTCTTTCTTGTGGCTAGTTGGGTATCTGCTCCTGCCAAAGCTGTTCACTGAAGCCTTTTCAGCCAAGGAGGAATGGTTAGAGGTTACTTTCTGAAGCTATCAATTTCCAACGCTGAAATATTCCCAGTAGTTCTGAAGCATCATCCCTCACGACGCCTGCTCTGCTGGGGTCTTACAGGGACAGCCAGCAGGGACAAGGAGTCTCAGGTTGCCTCTGAGAAGCATACAAATGGAGACTGTTTTGCCAGCAGGATAGATGTGCCAAATTGCCCAAGGGGCATGTTAAGCAGATCCTGCCTAGTGCTGCTCTCCCCTAAAGCTTTACCCCCATGTGCAGCGCACAGCCTGCCATGTCACACCCCAGGAGCACAAGCAGACCAAAGGCAGGGGTCACCCATCTTCACACTGCTGAGCCAGGCATTTTGAACACCACAAGTGTCCCAGGTAAAAAGCAGTTCCAGAATACATCTTGCTGCATTGGTGCTACTGGACATACTAGCAGATGAGTCTTTCACACATGTAAGGTATTTAATGAATCCAAACCAAAACATTTCCAAGCCACTTTGAATTTCACTGTTAAGGCTTTCTCAGCCCCCAGAGGACTGACTCTCTAATCTTCAGAAGTGAAAGGCCAGTGTATTAAAATAAATATCTTGAGGGCTTATCAGATCACTGGATATCACCCTTATTTTGTAGATGAGGGGAGGGTAAACACAGCTTGTTTGTGGAAAAAAGAAAAAAAAGAAAGCTGTGAGAGATTAAGACAATTTTAATGAGTTCAAGATGATGCTTATCTGTTTCTGAAAAGTGCTGCTGGGCAGCTGGAGCACATGATGGCATGGGGAGAGTAGGAGGAGGAGGGCTCCCTGCACAGCATGCCCTTATGAGATACCTCATGAGATGCCACAGAGATACCTCCCCAGGATCAGCTTGCAGCACCTCACTTGTGGTCATCTGCTCACTTGGGAAGCTCAGCGCCAGCTGAGCTGGGAAGATGAAATGCTGCCTGGCTGCCCAGGTTCTGGCTCTGTCATGCACAAATCCGGAGAGGGAGAGCTTCCCTGAGGGGCTGTGTGGGGAATGAAACCTCCTTTCAAACATGGAGGCCAGAGCCACCCCCAGACAACAGAGGAGCCACCACTGCTAATCAGACCAAACCCATCTTCACTCTGCTTTTAACTGAAACCAGGTTTTCTTAAGTTTTGGTTTGCCCTTCCCTTTCTGCCAGTGCTGTTCCAGTGCCTGCATTGTACTCATGCCTGATACGGCCTCACTGTGGAGGCCTGCTTGCTACCTCTCCCCAGGCTGAACACAATGATAACTCAACCACCACCACTGCCATGGCAATGACTATTCCCAACTGTCTAAGTGTTTACAGAATGCAGGCTACACCTGTAAGCCATTACAGATAATTTCAGCCTCCTGTAAAAACAAAAAGACTGTTTCTATATCATCCACATCCCAGCTTCACCCTGGAGTTGACACCAGTCTTTTCTCTGCCCTCCTCTGGTCTGGCCATCTGCCTGTAGATACAAAACCCACATTCGGAGCTGAGATGCCTCCAAACATCTGTCAATGCAATCCTAAAGCACAAAGGCAAAAGTATGCTTTGCATACTCCACCCTCTAGCACCAGCTTGAGTCCAAACAGCCAGCAAAGTGCTTTGCCTCCCATAGTCACCCCGCATCCTTCTATACTGATATGATCATATAGCTTTCAGAAGGGAGCTAGTTTTTAGCTAGCCACTTCAGGCAGGAACCTGTGTAAACAGAACCCTCTGTAAATACATATAGCCTGTGCAAATATTTGGATATTATGCATGCAAACAACTGTATCATTTAGTTCTCCTCAAAGTGAGAGGTCCCCAGAGCAAACATTGATAACTGCCAGTGTGAGAGCATGATGTAGTTTTTCCAGTTGAATTTAATGGAAATAATGAGCAATGGTAAAACTTAGCTTCCAAAGATTTGGTTTCAAAACATATCATCATGAAGGCTATCAAACTATGGTCATTTTATGTAAAGCTGGTAGTGATTTACTACAATACAATAGAGATCAATAAAATCATCTAATGCCTTTGGACCATCAGCCAAAATTACTTGTTGTAAGGCATTTGTAAACAGTCTATGATTGGAAAATATTTTTCCCTTTCTTTGTGCTGCCTGTTGTTTTTCTTGAGCTTAAAACTACCCTGTTTGTATGGGCCTTTCATCCAGCAAGAGAGAGAGAAAATAATTTCTGTACCTTTTATAGCAGGAGGTAGTACTGAAAATAAATTCTGTTATAAATCCATCACAAGGGCTTTAAGTTTGTCACAGCAAGTTCTTCCTAAAATAGCTGTGAGTCATTCACTCTCCCTTTGGCATATTTCAAATTTTCCTGTTGGGAATCTTCAAACACTTGCTCACGTACCTTTTGATTTAATGGTACAGTCCAACTAAAACTACAAGGCGGGAACCAGCCATTTCCAACTGCTTGAAATTCACCAGGTTTTTATTCTGATCACTTCATATAACTGCAGGTCACTCTAGGCAACTGTATAATTAATAGTATGTTTAGCACAGTTAGGTAGAGCACCAGCAATGATGCCTTTAAACACTGACACTGGTGTTAGCATCCTCGTTGGCTTAGAGAAGTAGCAAGTTCTATTAAGAATACTATAAAATTAATTCAGCTGCATTCAAGCTCATGTAGCTCTACAGTTTAGCAATACTGAGGACATTTTTAATTTTTTTTTTCTTTTTTTTTTTTTTTTTTTTCCCTACAGTTCAGAAGAAATACCCCTGGCCCTAGCATGCTGGGTGTTACATATCTAACAGAGAAGAGATTTTTCCTGTTGCAGGACCTCTAGATAAAAGTTAAAATAATGATATAATCTAGAACAATATTAATGATTAATCTTTCTTTTCTTTGGGCAGCAGAGAATAATATTTTCAGGATATCAACATAAGACATTGTGAAGAGCAGCTCCCCCTATAGTCAATTGAAATTTTTGTACAGATTATTGGATTAGGATTTTGCCAGTGTGTCAAATATAACTTTTAGCAACAGAATTGGGAAGGAAAGTCTTTCCTAACCTCCTGACCATTTTGGAGGTTTTGTTTTGTTTCCCATCTGAAAATGCATTGGGGAAGCCAGTTTTCTAGAATTTCTGTTGTCCAGTAGCTTGAAGTATTTTTCTTTGGGTGGGGAAGGTAGAAAAAAAAAAAGAAGGAAAAGGAAGATGAATAAAATGGAAATAAAATTGTTCCAGTATGCTGTCAAATTACAAAAGGCAAGGGATGTTTTTCTGACAAAAGGTCTTATTATCAGTCTAAGTGTGCGCATATATAGGATGACTGTTGGAATGATGGAAGGGAGTGCTAGTGTCAAGGCCAACAGTTCTACCCTGAGCTTTTTCTAAACTTTCTCAGCATCATATATGTGCTAAAGGTTGTATTAGGTTCTCCCAGCAGAATTGCTTCTGTCTGTAGATTCTTGAAAGACATATTTTAATTTTGCATATATTCACTGAGATGTTCCAGTTCCAGCTGACTTCAGTATTCTTCCCTGTCTGCATGCAAAGAGTGAATTTAATGCTGAAACTTTTGTATTTATAGTGGGAGTGCAAGAAGGAAATGTAGGTCAAAACCAACAAAACCTAGATGAATTTTCTCCTGTTTTGTTTCACCCCCACCTTTTCATGGCACAGGAAAACTCTTGGATTCAAACCAATCCTCATCCATCATCTAGAAAAAGGAGAAGCAGAAGTGTTGTGGGAACATTTAAAGGTCTGTTTTTTTCAGTTGTACTTGAATTTAACAACAGCTGGGATTTTCTTAATAGATAAACCAGAGAAAAAAAAGATATACAGGGGAAATTTGGGATAGATGTATTGGAAAAAATAATTAAAGATCACAAATCTATTGAATACTGGGTATGCTTGTATTAAAGGGTGGTGCAGTTTTACAGCTTGAGACCTTGGAATTTAATTTTTCCGTGGAATCCACTTATACCAAGTGAACTTTTTAATTAATTCATCCATTTTTCCATGGAAGAGTTAAAAATCCTTAAAACATTTGAAAGGGTATATTCAGGGATTTCCAGTTCTAAACATTTTCACTTTAATCCAGCACTGGGCACTGCACACACTTACAAAAAATGAATTGAAGGCAGCTTGTGTGTATTAAATACAGTAGTCAAGTGTCTGTCCAAGAGAAAAAAATGCACTTTAAGAAAAAATACCTTTTTACTGAAGCAAATTAAGGTTCATATGTCATTGGAGGTTATTAAAGCTGGGCTCAATGCCATCTTTTGCCTTTATCCTTGGGATTCCTGTAAAAGATTGATTGTTTTTTTTTACCAACAATTAAACTCCCCTGCTTTATTACAATCATGCAGAATGATACAAGTTAGACTAGCAATAAATTGCATAAATTTTTCTGAGCATGAGATCTGTTGATTTTGTAGTACTAAGCATTTTCTCTCTTTTCACTGTCATGTAATTTTGGCTATGGTAAACCATATGGAGCATGTGTGTTTGCTGTATGACAAATTTGCTATTAAGGAAAACCACTGGCTAATTTGGAGGTAGAAAATATGGACAGGGGCCACCATTCTGTGGCTTTACCTTTAACTTTTTCTGGTTCATGTTCTCAAAGACCAGCCCATTGTTCTCAAAATAAAAATTTGCAGACAAAGCTATTTCTCTGAAAAACTGAAGTATTTTGCTTTTGGATGGAGGTAGAACAAAGCTCCCAGCAGAAAAACAAAGAGCAGCACTATTCAGGAAGCAGTTCTATGTGGCTGATTGAATAGATGCACAGTTCAGTATTTCACCTGTGAAGAACTACATGCCACAACCATTGTACTCTTTAGCTTTAGGTTCACCGTTCTTGTCTTGATATTTTTTCTGAGTAGTTTGTTGGAGTTCTTGCACCCAGAAGTTGCCTCTTCCAGGCACCTGGAAGCTTCCTGTCAATGAACAGAGAGAGAGGGAGAGAGAACACTGCAACTTAAGAGAGCATTTCAGCAGATCCTAATACAGGTGTGCAAGACAGGCAGCTGAATTACCCTCTGAAAACTTTTAGCATTTTTTTAAAGCAGGGCTTAAATGGCTAAGCCAGTTCACCTTTTAGTCAAGGGAAGATGCTTTCCACCTGGAATAAGCAGTACAACATATCCTGAACTGGTGAAACCTGAACCAGAAATTCGTCTGGGCTTCAGAGAGGCTGAGCTACAGAGATCTGGTTGTTGTAGTGCATGAAGCTGAGATGAGTTTCAATGCAGCTAGTTTCCCACATAGATTTTACCACAAAAGTGGTTGAAGTATAAAGGCCAGCAAATTAATAATTCCTAGATGGCATGAGCGGAGCTGTTAACAAAATTCTTTTTCATTCCTTTACCACTTTATTTATAAGTAAAGCATAGATAACAGCTCAAACTGAATATCTAGCTTTTAAACTGATAAAGTTATGTCCATTTTTCATCCATATTTTAGCTGCAACAAAGCCTACAAGCTGTTTTGGTGAATCCCATATGCACACTGACAGGTATCAGATCTGACCAGTAGTACTTTTGTCTCTTAGACAAAGCCCATACAGATCCGAGAATATTGTGGTGGTAGTCAAAAACCAACTCTATGGAAAATTCAATCTTTTTTCCAAAATTTGCTGTAAGGCAAAACACTGAAGTCCAGTGTTTTTAGCCTCTGTTTTTAACCTCTGTCCCACTGCAAGGAAGTTAAGCAATTTCACACCTCACAGACATCAATAATTGCTGGAGTAGCTGCCATCCTATCCTGCTCTTTTATGTGGCACCTTACACAATTTGAGTAGGTGGCAATGCATTGGGAGAGCACTGCTGTTCATACAGCTTGTTCCCTTGCCACTTGTTTCCTGTTTAGTGTAGCTGTAAATGTTTTCATTATCTATATACACACACAGAAGCTCCAGAGAAGAGATTCCTTCACCGAACAAGTAGTCAGAAACCATGGCTGGATGGGTAAACTGCTGTGTCTCACATTTTTCAGAGATGGGGGTACTTGAGCTGTTGGAGCTTGGGCCGGATAAAGCTTCCTGGAGATAAACTTCTGATCCTGTGCAGGTTGGGATTGCTGGCTGAGAGACAGCAGACACCTCTGGCTGGAAATTGCCCTCCCAAAGACTCAAAGACTGTTTCAGCACCTCAAGCCATTGTAAACCTTTCATTCATGTCCCCTGCCTACAAAATACCCATATGAAACTTCTAAGACTTGTGTAGTAAAGCTGACATGTACAGACCTGGTACTGAAATTTGCATCCACACTCTGCTTTGTCTTGTGTATTCTTTAATAACTCATTTACAAAAAAAAAAAACAAAACAAAAAAACAAAAAAACAAAAAACAAACAAAAACACATACCTTCCTCCCCCCCCCCAAAAAAAAAAAAAAGAAAAAGAAAATAAAAAAAAATATAGGGATATCAGATGAATTCCTGTTGTTCCTCTTTATTGCACAGTTCAGGAAGCTCCAAGGCAACTAGAGGAGAATAGAAAGAAAATGCCAAAATTAACATTGCTGCAAATGTTAATACAGTCTTTTGTGAGTTGAACCATAACCCTCTTCTAGTCTCATGCATATTCATTTTTAACGTCTGTGTGAAAACTTCTATGTATTTTTTCACCCCTTACCCAAGATATTCATAGTGTTGCTGCTTGCATTAACAGTTCTCTTCCTTCAACCATTTTTTTTTTGATGCAGTCCCAATGAAATAAAGAAATGAGGGGAAAAAAAAAAAAAAAAAAGAGGGAAAGAATTTTGGTAACAACTCCTCTCCTGTCATCTGGGGATTATTAGTTTACAAACCTTCAACCTTTGACCTGGTATTTTTGCTGAAGTCTGAGTGAAGAACAAGCTCTCTTTGAAGCTCTCCAAATCATGTACCAAGGAATGCAGGATTGCGATCGCTGTGACTGTTTAAAGCCTGGATGAGTTATTGAAGCAGGTTTCACTGACTCAGAATGGGGGCAGGGTTGTTTCCCCTCATGATCAATCAGGAGGGATCTATCTCATCTAATATTTTTTTTCCTCTGTAAAAGCTGTCTATCCATTCTCAGTATTCATCAGGGCACCCTGAGTGGAGACACGTAGGCACCCACAGAGGGCATTTCAGCTGACATGATAGGATATGCCTGGAGGTGATTATTTCTTTCCACTGACGACCAGGCAAATAAAGTCTGATCAGATACAATCTATTCAGCAAAAGTCCAGTTTATAAACACCAGCATAAAGAAGGCCAAAGCTTTATTTTTTCATTGTCTAAAAAAACTGCTACCTAGTACTGCAGTGCCCTGCCATCTTGCAAATGTCTTGCAAAGAAAGAAGAAAGACTTCTGCTCCCAAAGAAAATCATCTAAACATGTTTAGACTAATTCAATATAAACCATTAAAAGCAAATTTTTGCTTTTTGCTTCTTTTCCAAATAAACAGAGGGCTAAAGTGGTCTTATTTCTTATTGTTTGCAAAAATTGAGTCAAATCTTTGTGCTCTAAACAGCATTGCCATCCTTCACAATTTCTGATTTATTTCACAATAATTCATATTACCTGTAAATGTATCATCCATTTATTAAAAAAAGAGAAAGTAATATTTTATCCATCATGATTGTAGAGAAAAGTTAGAATA
The DNA here is from genome assembly GCF_964211825.1 of Aythya ferina. NCBI lineage: Eukaryota > Metazoa > Chordata > Aves > Anseriformes > Anatidae > Aythya > Aythya ferina. The sequence goes on from NC_140296.1 coordinate 76,910,162, forward strand.
TCTGTATGTCTGTAGTGTACTACAGATTACTAAATGCTAGAAAATCCAATTTTAATTATTATCCAAATCTGTGTTCATTCTGTTCTATTTTGTTCTGTTTGGCTTTACTCTTTTCTGTATATTTAAGTTAAGACTCAGCTAGGTGCTAATGTCTAAATGTTTTCTGAACAAGGAATAAATTAATTAAAGCAAAATCAAGTGCACAAGCAGTGCATATAAAAGCAGGCATGCATGAAGAGATAACTGAATTCCAAAGGAGATATGGCTGTGCTTGAAAACTTGTAAAAGTAACAGCAGTTTCCATGTTGCTTCACTGTCTATTCTAAAGATACTACTCCAAGGACCTATATTTTCCCACAGATATGTGTATCAGTAAACATATTATGCAGAGATATGAGCTTCATTCCTCTAGTTAGTGCAGAGGAGAAAAAAAAAAAAAAGTATTGGGTGAAAAGAATCAGAGCTGTTGTTTGAAATAGAATTATATTTAGAGCTACTTTATGATACTGGGAAATTAAGAATTTATACTTGGATAATTTTATCCCTACTTTGAAAAAGGGCAGAATACAGTAAAATAGTTACCCTCTAACAAGGACCTGGCAAGTGAATCATAACTTTAAAAATCCTGGACAGACTGAGCTTGAAAAGAGTTCCTTTCTGAAAAGAAAACTCAGCCCAGAGCCCAGAAAGTTGCCCCCATTTCCCTGCCTTGTTCAAAATGGAATTCTAGTGTAATGTATTACAGCACATTAAGGTACAAGGCACAGGGCACTAAGCACAGAAGCCCTGTGTGATGGGTCTGCCATCACCCTGGAGAAGCATGGAGGCACAGGGGCACCACTGGCTCCTCAGTCTCTTCCAGCCAGCCTGGGACACCAGGCAACCCTTCCCCTCCTCACAGCTGCCCTCTTCATCAGCTGCCAGGTGCAATAAGGTTTCCAATTTGCAGTACAGCCTGAATGACAGATCATGGTATGTTTTACCCAGGAAATATCCCAAGACTGGAAAGAAATTCACTTATTGTAGAAGACAAGTTGGCTAATGCACTGAGGCTGAAATGGAGACAGTGCTGTCAAATGTGGTAAAAGAGAAAAAAAAAAGCTTAAAAGGTAGCACATTTGGGAATACTAACAGAAAGGAGGCAGACATGCCAATGAGTGCAGCTGAACACCTTTTAACTGAGAGGAAGCTAGAAATAGCAGCAATGACCCATAGGTAAAAATAAAATAAAATAAAATAAAATAAAATAAAATAAAATAAAATAAAATAAAATAAAATAAAATAAAATAAAATAAAATAAAATAAAATAATTCACCCATTAGTATTTATTTGATACTAACATATCTTCAATATAAAAGAGAAACAAAAAAAAAGAACAAAATAGTAGCCTATTTTTTGGGGGCTTTTTGGTCAAATGTGCAGTTTTCTGAGCATCATGTCACTACTTTGTAGCTTCAAAGATGGAAGGCTTTTTGAAGGTAGGTAACTATAAAGTACTGATTTTTCATGTCCTTGGCCCTGTGACTCAGTAGGTACAGAAACTCCAGAGAAGGTGAATACTTTTCTATTTGAAAGTAATGCTTCTTTTATCCTCCATTTTTCAAAACTGTGTCTGTTTTGCTTGAATGAGATCTGTTGTCTGGGATGCACTCTATGTCATGGAATAGCTGCCATTGCTTTGTAATGGTTAAAGTTGGGGATGAAAGACTTTTGCCTTTCTTTTAGTGGCAAATGAAGAGTGATGGTGTCTCTATGGTATGAAATGAGTAATGTAGATGCATTGTCTGAAACTGATTCTGAAACTGGGATACATCCCACTTGACGTTTGATGTCTACCACAGAAATATTTGTACCTGGGTTGCTCACCCACATCTCTTTTCATAGTCAGAGAAAGAGGTACTCAGAGGATTTGCCTCTCATAATATGCATAGAGACATACCTTGGAAAGAGAAGTGACTGTTTCCAGATGAATTTCACCTGTTGAGCCCTTGCTAGAAAATACAGCCAGGCAACCAACTTGGATGTAAACATCCACATCTGGTCCGATAAATCACATCTGAGTGTCCCATTGTCTGAAGTCCTGGTCTAGTGAGGAAAAAATGTATTGACATCTGTAAAAAGATGAAAGGGTCTAGAAAGTACTTTGAATTTTCAAATACGCCTACCTCATTTAGGCAACTAAAAAAGTATTCCTCCCTGGTATAGGGTATTTCATCTTTTTTCCAAGTGCCTGATTTTATCCTAGACGTTTGACTATGCATGTAAACATATGTTGCAGAAGCCCATAGAAAGAAATCTGCTGTGCTTGAAGTGAAAATGGATCATGGCAAGAAGAAATAAATCAGTGTCTGTTGTGCTTCTGAATTATTATTCAGCCTTTCTTTTCATAAGCTTACCTATTCTTCTACAAGTTTGTGTTGTTTCTGACTTGTTGCTTAAATTGGGATTTCCATCTAATTTTAAAATCAGAATGCAGTAGGCAAATGGCTGATGTAACCGGTAGGTCAGCGTTGCATACATTGGATACAGTCTCTGAGTGTGTAATATTTATCTGGACATTTAGAATGCAGTTTAGCTACCTGAAACTGAATCCTGAACATCAGGAAATGAATCCTGATGTTCTTATTCTGTTTTATTATGCTTGTTACTGAATTGCTTCTGTCCTACACTGGAGTGTTCTTGCTACAGCAATGCATTACTTTAGAATGTAACACTCATTAAGGAAAAGTACCTGTACCTTACACATTTCTAAAGCAAGTCCTACGATATGTAGGCTACATTTTCTTCCGATCTCAAAACAGTTTTTCTCGTGTCTTCCCATTATTTTTTTTTCTGCATTTTTTTTTAATTTATTATTTCTTGCTTTATAAGGGTGTATTAAGAAGCAGAGAAAAATCAATATGGACCAGTTGAGCACAAAATTTTAAAATAGTAATATTAAAGAGTTAAAAGCAATGTGCATAGAGGAAAGCATTTAAATGAAACAGACCAGGTGAAAAAGAAATAGAGTGCATCATGCACAGAGAATGTGTTTATTGGACTAGTCCCAGTACCAGATCAAAGATATTGCAATAGTGGCTGGAATCCATAAAGCATTTTCAGTGCCAGTAAATGTTTCACAAAACCTCACAGGGAAGTCTAGGATGTTCTTTTTCAGTATCATATTAAAAGAAAAAGAAAAAAAAAATCCAAGGCCAAAAGTTGTTAAATCTGCGATCAGGATTTCCTCTATCTTAAAATATACTAGAAAGCAGTTCTTTCAAATACAAATTCTCATGTAAAAGAAACAGGGAAAAAAGAAGTTGGAATAAATGCTGTCTGCAGAATGGAAGCCAAAAAGTGTAGCAGGAGACTCTGTATCAGAACTGTGAGCAACCTCATGTGGGTGCACAGCAGATAAAGGGAATGAGTTTGAGGCAAGATGTCTTGTGTCTAGTGTGACCCGGTGTTGTCATTAGCAGGGAGGAGAAAGGAGTCCAAACCAAGAACCTGGGCATACTGAAAAGGTGTCTAGAACAGGGTATGGATATAACCATATCATCTATGTTGACTTTGGCTGTGTGCAGATGTGATAGCCAGAAATTATAAACCTGACAAAAAAAATGGATGTGTAAGACAGCAACTGAGGAACTCTGGTGCTGGGGTTTCCTCTAAGCTGCCCAGACCCATTTGGACTACTGGAATGAGGTGTTAGGGAATGTTTCTTTGGCAATGTGCAAAAATGTGGACAAGCAGCTCAGATCTTTAGAAATGAATTTGCTGTCATGGCAAAGCATGAAAACCTGCAAACAAAGGAGATTCTCTCTGTTCATCTGTACCTCATCTTGCTCCCTAGTACTTCCAGCATGTCCACAGCTTAGAGGAGTGCTATTGTAGCTGCCTTGCAAACCATTGTGTTAAAAAATATCACTTTCTTCAGATGACCTTCAGATGCTGGCAACCTGAAGTTGCCTGCAAAAACAAAAACAAAACAAACAAACAAACAAAACCAACCAACAAACAAACAAAACCACACAACATGGCTATGCTTTTTGTAAAGGTAACTTTACCAGTTTCCATGCTCTCTTGTCTTTGATTACTTGATCTTGTTCTTCCTATCAGTCAAAATATCTTTGCCTTGGATTTTTTGGTAATTTATAGTCCCAAAATTGCTTATTTTCACACACCTCTCTATAGCACTTGGTGTCTAATGTAAGACAGAGAGAACAATGTATTTGTAAAGAGTGAGGGTGAAGTCTAGATAAATCAGAGCACAGTGCCAGATTTAATTAGATTGAACGTACCATTCTGAGACTGCAAATAGCTAGTATATGGCATGTTAGATTTTAATTCATCTCACCTAATGTCAGAGAGACACTTCACATGGTGATTCATCATTTCCAAAAATAGATATATTTTGGTAGCTGTCCTACCTATATTATAAAATAGGTATAGGTAGGACAGCTTTGGGACAGGTAGATAGTCATGGATAGCTCTTTCAGTGGAGTAGAGGAACAAGGTCAAACACTGACATTTTGTTCAACAGACTTAGAGTGAAATATGACTTCCCTACATACTCAGCTACATCCCTCATGGAGATTTTTCAACAGTTGCTTCCAGCTGTACTCTGGAGCTGAGAAAAATTCTGCATGCTGAACTATTTGGAACCATTCCAATTTAGAAAAAAAAAAAGAAAAGAAAAGAAAAGAAAAGAAAAGAAAAGAAAAGAAAAGAAAAGAAAAGAAAAGAAAAGAAAAGAAAAAAAGCAGGAGGTTGAGGCCAAAATCCTTCATCTGAAAGTCTTTGGATGAATATGTAAATACAAATGCAGGGTATGGTTTCAGAAGCAGTTTGGTCTGGACTTCTAACTGGTTTGCTAGTTACAAGTCCTGCTATTCATACCAGGCACTCTCTTTGCATATATGGTCTTGCTAATGAATGTGGGATTGTTTATTTTGGTGTACTTCTAGGAGAAATCAAAACTTTCTGTGAAAGAACCCTTCAGTCTGCCCAGCACTAACAGTGTGAGCTGTATCACTGGTTATCATAAAGCTCTCCTGCTCAGTAGTCTCCTGGTTCATTTCAACATTTGACCTCATCTACATTTTCTGCAAAGGTAGGCCAGTAGTCATATTTGGTGTCATCTATGTCTTATATCTCCTTGCTTACACCTTTACGTCAGTTATAAGGAGCATGCACATGTCTAAATTCTTTTAAGCTGTCAGTAGCCACCTTTGTATTTTCACAAATCTATTTGTTCACACATAAAGCTACCTGCACCAGCCTGAGCAGGTGGGAGATGACGCAACCACTAAGCAAAGACCTCAGCAGGGACATTAGGAATTTGGTGATCTGTTCACCCACCTAAAAAAAACAAGCCCCTCTTTCAGAGATGAAGTAATCACATTCAGTAAGAGACTTCAAAATGTCCCTTTTATTAAAGCTCAGTCATCTAGCTCAGCTCTGCCAATTTCAACAATTTGTATCAGAGACAGTTTGTCCCTTGAAAATACTTAAACAGACTGTCCAGCCAAAGAAGAAAAAAAATCACAATCATGAAAAACATCCAAACAAATCTATACCTTGTGCCTCTTAGAAGTTCATCTAACACTTCTGAATTTCCTAAACTTAACATAATTAGGATAAAAATAATAATAAAGTGATACAGAATTTAGTTTTCTTTTCTGGTTTTGTGATTTGGCTAATAACTAACAATTTCTCATTAAAAGAAAAACTTGTTTACATCTTTGCTAGAAGATTTGTTACTCATGTAGATGCCAACTTGCTAAGATTCATCCTGAAGACACAGTGCTCTGAGGAGAAAGAGAAACGAAAAGAAACAAAAAGAAAACTTTTTGGTAGTAATATAAATGAAAGATATTTTTGTCCTCTAGTTTATCTACACTTTTTTTTTTTTTTTTTTTTTTTTTTTTTGCTTTTGGAGAGCTAACTGAAACATATGTTGTAGGCTTGTCACTGAAGATCTCCTTGAATTCAACCAACTCTTTTCTATGGAGGTTGTACAAAAAGTTGGTATTCAGAAGCACTGTTTTTTCTCCAACAGCTCTGTCTATTTTGTAACTCTGTGTCTGAGGACCCACATTACATTAGGATCTGAATTTAGATATTTCCTCATATGGTGTTTACACAGACCATCAAGTCTAGCTAGAAATTAATGCCTTTAATGCAATAACACATTCCTTGAGTCTGTTCCTTTCCAGCAGTAGAAGTAAAACATCTTCACAAGTACAGTACCTTTGAGTGAGATTCATCTCTTCTGACTCTGGATAGTAACAGTGCAGATATCCACATCTGAGATTATTGAATTGTTTTAGGCTTCCTTTGCAGTCAATGGAGAAAATCTCTAGGGTGCAATTTATCTGGCCTATTTGAGATTTTACTAAATGATGAATTGCACTTAGAAGAACATCTTTTTCTCCGTTGACTGTAAAGTAAGCCTAGGGTATATACCTGAGATGTAATTATCTAGTGCTACAACTTGTATTTTAAAAAGGGAGAAAGACAGAAAAAGGTGTCTTGTTGGAACAATGCCTTGTAATATAAAGGCCAGTACTGGTACTTCAGGTCTCATCACTAACGCTTGTGACTATGACCTTTATATAGGACTAGGTATTTCTGCTGACTTCCTCCTTTCTGCTTATTTATTGGGTCACATAACAGTTTATTGGTTGCACTTCCTCCCTTCCTTGCAACTGTTGGTCCAGTTGTCCAAACTCATATGACCCTATTCAAGATCTTTCTTGACCTCTCATTAGGATTACAGCTGGGCTCCAGTTTATCAGCAACAGTCTGAAAAAATATTAATCAATGCTGATCCCCAAAGCCAGGCAAGCAACCCTATTAAAATTAATGAGATGGCAACCCTGTAAAAGCAGGCAGGACTGACTGATGGGGAAGCTACCTGATGGCACCAGAGTCTCTTGACAAATCAAATGCACTCAGGTGTCTTGTCAGCTTTTCACTCTCTTTATTTTCCTGTGTAAGCCAACATATATAGATACTTCTGCTTCATTCTGCCTAGCACTCACTTGCTCAGGGTGAACAACTGCCCAGAGCAATCCAGTCCTATTACCCTCAAAAGATCACATACAAATTATGCAGCTATGCTGTGGCTTTGTAATTCTGACAGTTTGAAGGAAGAATATGCAGGATAGTGAGATGAAAAGAAAACAATACAATAGGAAGTGTAAGTTTCCTCAAAAAGCTATTGTTCTACAAGAAATAATGATGAACAACATTTTTAATCTTTATGTTCTTAACAGCAGAATGTTGACTGTTTATTTTGAAAGTTCATATTAAAAATAGCGTATGTGGTATTGAAGAATGTTTATAAAGAATCTGAGGTATCAGTAACATTTCCTGTGAAATGCATTTGAGCACTTCATATTCCTCTACTACACTATTAGTCTGGGTCACCTTTCTTTAAAACACATCACAGCAAGGGAGTCCTTTTCTACTAAGTATGAATGTGGAGGATCATGGAAATTAAGTCTGATAAGGGAAAACAACTACAGTGAAAATTGTGCAGACTCTTGTTGGTGTTGTTCTGAATTATTAATTATTTCTTTTAATTTTTTTTAAACTCTTTCTTTGAAAGGTTAATTTTCGATGGAAAGGGAAGCTCTGTCTTCATATAGTTCTGTTTGCTAACACTTTTGAAATATTGTGGAATGACCTACAGATCATTGCACATACAGCCCTGGTTTACCATCCTCTCTCATGTCTTCATAACTCAATATCCCATCTCGTAAGCTATCACACCAGACAAAAGAGATCATTTTCAAACAAGGAAACTAAAACCTTGAGTCCCTTAACTCCTAGAATAAGTTCTGATTCACGCTACTGAAAAATGTAGGTATCACACCAGACAAAAGGGATCACTTTCAAACAAGGAAGCTGAAGACTCGAGTCCCTTCACTCCTAGAATAAGTTCAGGTTTACTCTACTGAAAAATGTAGAAAATGGTTCACATACTGTTGGGGTCTAACCCAACAGTAGTTAGCCCTCCATATATAAGACACCAGCAGATATTGTACATTGGAAGTTCATATTTCCTGGCATCTGATAAGTGCTGCTGATTGGAGAATTCCTCTGGTTAACATCAGGGACAAAGTTGGTGGTCTCTGGTTTTCTTCAGCTTAATCCTCTAGCTGGTCAGGAAAGCTACTTCAAAGAGCAATAGGGAAGAACATATGGACAGGGGACAGACACCTCTGTCTTTTGCAGCTTTCAAAACTCCAAGAAAACAAATAGACAAAATATAGGACACCCCAGAAAGGGTTCAATTTATTGTCAATCAATTGTCAAAGCTTTCAGGGGGGGAGCGTGATTCCACAGTAAACTGCCAGAGAGTTGGAGGGGTGGCTCAGAGCAAAAGCATCTTATGTTTCTTATCAGACGCTCCAAGGATATCACAAACAGCTTCACACACTTCTGCTGTGGGGCTCCATTAAGTGAGATTCCTTCCTCAACAACCCACACTGCCTATGCACTTCTCTCAACAGCTTTTTGTCTGACCTTCTGAGTAATTGCACATGACCTATAATTACAGAGTTCTTTTTCTTCTCTATTTTAATTCAGTGAACAAAGTGTTTACCATAGTTTTTTTGAGACCCACTATATTATTTTCAGGGGCTGACATTAATACTTAAATCCTCTGTGGATTGGATTACCTTTATGTTTTTTACATAGGCATCCTAAAAAAAGGAGGGGAAAAAAAAAAAAAAAAAAAAAAAAAAACACTGCAAAAAGGCAGGAACTGTGGGATTGTGTTCAGTTTTCAAATAGGCTAGAGCATAGCAAAGACACCTGCACTTTTTTGCAATTGTCTTGAAAAGTTAACTTCCTTAGATATTGTATCAGGTTTTATATTACTTTTACAAACTGTAAAGAAAAATACCAAAGAGCTCTGATGGATCCAGTGACCATGCAATTTCCCATACAACTATAATACATGCAGCAGCACCACCACCACCAAAGAAATAATATCCTTTGGTATTTCAGACTGAATATTTATGAAGGCTCAACAGGGTGTCACATCAGAAATTCTGCAGCTCCGTTTGTTAATGATCCATGGAAAGAGCTGGATCAGCCACGCTCAACCTTGATTAGAGAAAGGAGGACAGAATGGTAAAAGTTACTCCTGAGCACAACAGCCTGGGAAATTCTTTACAAGCAGCCAGGAAAGAAGCAGAGTCATGTTTCTGCAATCAGAAAGATAACAGGACAACTATAGATAAAGATGGAGAACCCAGGCAGTGCTCTAACGTCTAATAATAGTTTGTTCCCTGTTCCTGGAGACGTCAGGACTGCGATGTGAGGGGATGAAACAGGGAAGGGGAAGAAGGAAAAAGGTGGCTAAAGCCACCTTAATTGTTTTATAAAATCTCCTTATTCCTTCTCTGTCTGCCAAATCTGAGATAATAAACTATGCTTCCTTCGGACAATGAGAGCCAATCTCCCCATACCACGCATATCTTCCACTCAAAAGTAACCAAGGAAACAGAGTTAAAAATACCCTGAGCACTGGGGATGGGAAAGAGGGGTGTGGCCCTCTTCTCTTTAAAGGGTCTTGGCTCTGCACAGGACCTTTTAATCAGCCATCTTAAGGCGGGGGTACTGAAATGGCCTAAAGGTGCTAGCTCTCTGCTGTCAGAGGCTAAGCCAAGCTGCTTTAGGAAGGAAAGTCTGCAAACAGCACAGGTGTTGCAGTCATCAAAATGAGTGTGGAGGTGGAGAGCATTCTTGTACTGTGGTTGGGACAAAGGACAGTTAGCAGCTACTGAGTCACATAGCAGCAGCACATCCCTCATGTGTCCCTTTTCCTCCTTCTTTCAGTAAAATCATCACTCAGATGGAAATAAGAGACACTGCCATAAAGACTCAGAAAATAAAGCAGAATGGTAAGAGGACTGAGTATATAAAATATACTTGTCTATTTTAAACTAGTGGTGAGAGAGAGAAATCAGTGAGACAATGCATGCCTAGAGATTATGTTTTTATTTTCAGAGAAACCCTGCAACAACATGTCCTTTAAACAACAGGACTCGTGGCATAACTGACACTGGGAGAAGATGTATGTAGATTTGACAGGGTGCACTCAAAGAACTGTGGGAGCCGTGAGGCGCTTGTGACAAATTCTTTTCTGACAACACCAAAATTTCAGCTCTGCAGCTCCTAGGCACTTGCTTTGACAAACAGGGAGTAGCTGAGTCCCTCAGTCACCCCATTAGTGCCTTTCAGGGCCAGGGCAAGACAGCTGAGATGCTGTCAGCATTGGCTGCACTGACACTGCAGGAGGCTGCAGCGGCTTTTCTCCAATAATAAGTATTAAATTTAATAGGCATTAATCTGCAATTAAATGAATTTCATTTCTGTCAGGGTTGAATCTGAGACTAGGATCACACAGAATACAGGAAAAAGTGAAAGAAAGAGCAAAGCAGTTTAAACTCTTAACATCAGTTTGGCTTTTTTTTCTGAACTAATACATGGATAGATGGAGAAATGAGAGAAGGAGAGCGTGCGAATCATCAGTCTGCTGCTAGAAATTGTTGAGAAAAACAAAAACAAAAAACAAACAACAACAGAAAACAGGACCATTGGCATTGATTTTTATGATCATCTTTTGCTCTCTTCTTGGAATCACCAATATCCTGGGCATTTAACATTCCTGAAGCCTGGGGTAATTCATTCTGATCTTTTAGATTAAGAGTGAAGGGAATGCATGAAATCAGTCTGTGTTGATTAGTAATGTCATATGTTCTTACTGCCTTTTGGTGTCCTTGTTAGGAAAAAAATCAGTGCTAAATATTAAAATTAGTTTGCATGGGCTTGGGAGAGTGCTGGTTCCTTCATTCCTTCCTTCCCTCTTTTTTTTTTTTTTTTTTTTAATTTCTAAGAGAGTCAAGTTTAATTGCACCAAGTATCTCAAGGAATTCTAGATCTGCTTTTTGTTGTTGATGATTCTGAGGACAATGAAATTATCTAGTTTGCAGTCTCAGCTGTGAACAGAATTTAAACTTTTTAGATCAGAACTTGAACTAAACACTTTTACATCAGAAAATACTTGTATTTTCTATGTGTATATTGTATGTGTATTTTTATGCCAGCGTTTTAGCCTGAACCATGGGAGAAGTTGCTCTGATATTGTTTCATGATGCTAAATAGGCATGCTGGAAATTTAATTTCAATATTTTTCCTGAGTTCTTCCCCTTACTGCTTTCTATCCCTCTCACACACACATACACTCTGCAGGCTTTCCAGGCAAAGTTAAGACACCAAAGCTAGCTGCTCATTCAACTATAAGGCAGTCAGTGCTCTTAGTAATGATTTCTTAAAATAAAGTTAATAGTTAACTAGTTAAATGTCTGATGAAGTAATGCATTCTGCCTTAGGTGCTTAAACACAAGGAACAAATATTTTCCTCTTTATTTAGAAAAACAAACAAACAAACAGAACAGTATTACTAATCTCTTCACAGTGCAAGCCAGAGCTTTTATTCAAGTACTGTTGTCTCGCTCCCTATTCAGCCCATTACAGTCTGTAGCTCTGTCCTGCTTCAGGCAATATATAGATGATCAGTGTCCTGGAAAACAAACTAAGAAGCAAAAAAACAATTAATTCATTTGTATGCTTAACCATTAAACTGAGAGACATTAGATAGTGTTGGTCATTGCATATGTTATTCTTCATTGCCTGCCATTTTTCTCTCTCACCCATGCGTTCCCTCCAGATTGGTTCCTTTTTACCACCACCCTTTTTACTGTACAGACCTATATCTGATTGCTACGGGAATAACTACTTGACATGTTTCCTTACAAATATATGCATTTATAGCTATTCAGTTTTAATTGTCTTCTCCACCTTCTGACAAAGGGACACTCCGTACAACTGCAGACTTCAAATTTCAAGCAGCTTCCAACAAATCATAAGGATTCAGGAAGAGCTTTCCAAAAACATCTCTGCTTATGTACTCTACTGCCTCTTCATGGGACAATCTAAAAAATAACATGCAGACAGCCTACACCAGTGTGCTGCTGGTATGCTGACCAAGGCAAACCCATTGTGTTTACTCGGACAGATAGGTTCTTACATATCACAGAAGGTATTTCTCAACAATTCTGTTTCCACATTTGCTCATTTGTTAGCTGTCTTCAGCAGCCGAGAGACACACTCAGTGTTACCGTCTCTCTGTCCTATTAATTTGTGACCTAGTTGTAAAAGGGTAATCAGATACACACTCTGACTTGCAGCCTTAAATTTCTTCTTTATTTGAGATTTGCAACTATTCCCTTGTCCCAAGGTCTCCTCTTTTGTTGCAGCCCTGGTATAAAATCGGACTTTAAAAGCTTCTTTTTTACAGAATTAAACAATTCCTTTCTGTTTGCTTATTATTTACCTTCTTAAATTAATAAGTATAATTTAACTTCTTTAAGGCTTTCTTTTATTTTACCACCCATTATCATTAAGCAGAATATATATATTATGTGTATATATATATATATAAATATATATTTATTTATTTATTCTCTATGTAGGAGTAGGAAGTGGTATTCTGACCTCTTCCTTTACTGTCGTCTTCCTTTCCCAAAATGCCCTAAAACCTCTCATAAGCTATGGCCTGTTGCCTCTTGTATAAAATTCAAGGCTGACATGTCCTGCAAGCTGGAAAGATCCAAATCTGTATAAGCTTAGGAAAATAGTGATCTTGAGTTATACTCTCTGAGTTTATTATCTGGGTAGAACATTCTGGGAGGATTTTTTTTATTATTATTTTATTTTTTTTTTAAATGTGGCAAGTCCAAAAGTTTTTTTGGCTTGGTTTCTTTGGGTGGAGAGAGAAACAGAGAGATTTACACACAGCAGGCCATGAGCAAGTTCCTTCTCTGTGATGGCCATGCACTGCTGTATGTGATCATAACAGAGTGTGGTGGGACAACTTCCTGAGAGACTATGGGAGAGACTCATGCCTACACTAGCATTGTGTTCAAAACTTAATCAGAGCAGAATTTCCATTGATTGAAAACAAGTGTTATGAATCACAGGCATTTGCAAAAAAATTAAACTTGGTAGTTTGAGGCCTGGAGCTAGAATGAACTGGGAAGAAAAGGGTTTATGGACTCATGTATTCTTTTATAATTCAGCTGTCTGATTAAAAAAAAAACATATATATATTTTTATATTTTTATGGAAAAGGGATTTTAGCATATGATGACAGTGCTCACTCTAAGTATACACAGCCTTTCATGAAAGTTTTAGTCACACTTTTCTGAAAACTGAAGAAAACATGAAGATTAACTCACGTTAATACCAATTTGAACATGAGTAACACAGAAGGTTTTACAATCTCTCTCTTTCCTTTTTCTTTTTTGTGTCAGGTCATAAACTAAATTCCATCATTCACTTTATAAAATGAAGTTCCTCTTTGTTTATGATTTAGTGTTCTTTAATAATAATTCTGCACTATATGCAGTTAAGTTCAGAGATAGAGGAGGTCCTTTTTGATGTCAGTGAACTCACATGTTGAAAAGATATAATCTGAAAAGTGATATGCTTTGAAACAATGTGTATTTACTACTAATGGCTGGCATTCACCTATTTTTTATATATTTGGAGAGCTGTACAAAATATTACCAAAGTGACCTTATGCTACAGGAGTGGTAGGGATTTTTGTCCCGTTTTATATAGGAGTGAACTGTAACAAAAAGATGTTAAGTGTCTCATTAAATGTGATATACTGTACAAGCTTACAGTTCTCCAGTATATTCTCTAATGCTCTAAGCATGAAGTCTCAGTTATGTTAAATGTATCTAAATACTTCATATTTAAATTCACCTAAAAAGAGCTAAGAAGCTTGGCTCACTATCTGTTTAAAAACTAACCAACATTTGTACATAAATTATTAAATTAACCTAAAAAAATAAAAAAGATGGTGTGGAAAACAGAAAAATAAGAATGGAAAAGAGAATGATTCATTTGTCATAAAATACTAATTGATGTAAAATTCCACCTATCACTTTCATAAAAAGTTATTGTGAGAATCATAGGAGAGAATCAATCCAGAAAACACCCTCTATCAGTAGGCATCGTAGGTCTGAACATGTTTTTTGAGTAAGGGATTGCAGCTTTCCTGATTCTTGTCGTCAGTCACAAAAAACTTCCTGCCAAACACCCACAAAGTTTATAGCTATCTATTTTGAGAGTTATTTCATAGCCATAATTGAAACAGTAGGTGAAATAAACTCTTGGAAAGGATCTTCTTTAAAATAATGTTGTACATATGGATATTTAAAATGATAAAATAGAATCTCAATTTCTCAATCTACCAACACATCGAATAAATTCACATCAAAATGCAACAAAAATAGTTCACATTAGGGATATAGGCAATATTACAAGCACAGGAAGAAGTACAAACTCCATGTCCCCAATGCACTAAGGTTTTCCAGATGTTGACACTGTGCCTCAGATGACTAGACAAATGCTAATTCCAACATAAATGGCCAACCAATGAAAGAATACAGAAGCCATCCTACTACACCCAGCCAAACCATAGATGCAGTGCTGACAAGAACATATTTGCTCAGGGAGAATAAAAGAGCCACAGAGGAAGAGTCAGAAGTTATGTCTCCCTTGTGGTAGGCACTGTATACCCTTGTAATAAGAAGACTGTTTGCAACTCAGCGGGCTTACATTTCATGCAGTTTGGCTGTAGACAGTCAAAAGTGAGTTACTTTAGCTTTGTGAAGCTCCAATATTGTACAATTCTTATAGATTCTAGAAAAATTAGCATGCATTTAACTGCTCATTTAAGAATTTCAAAGAAACAGCAGAAGAATTATGTCACTGAATTTTTAAATCTTGAAGACAATTCATGTGGTTACCCACTCATATGGGATACTTATATCTAAGAATACAAAAGCATTATGATGTATAAAGTCAATGTCACATGAGGAGGGCTGTAGTGTAGTTTTAATGAATCTTAAATTTGCCAAGATGAAAATCTTAAGAGCAAAACAGTTATGTACTTCACATAATACTTAATAAAAAGGTGAAATTTATTGCTGCAGAATGTTGTAGAAACCAGAATCAAAGGGGAACAAAAAGAAACTGAATAAATGAATGAAAGAAAAGATCATTGGTGACCCACAAATCCAGGATAGGTCAAAATGGAAAGAAGATATCTGTGACAGGAATATAATGGTTAAGGTCACTTGTGAGAAGGCGGTTTTAGATGTCTAGCTTGCATGTGATTCAGAATACTTTACATTGAAGCATAAGTTCCTACTTAACCACTGGAGAGAGTTGTATGACTTCTGAAGGTTATTTAAGTGCCTGAAGGTAAACTTCACAAAACCACTGGGACAGGTTTCATTACTACAGAAGATCAGTGTTTTTACTGCTCTATGCCCATGTGGCTAAACAGAGAAGCAACAATCAAAAAGCCTTGATAAGAAAACTCCTTTAAAATCTTTGCTTCATCTGCTGTGCACCTCACTCTCTAATAAGAAAGTGATGTGAAAATAGCACTAACAAAGTTCATGTGATAGTTTTTTCACTATGCAGACTAATAAGTAACCTCTCTCCCTGCACAATAATCAAGTTCTTCAAAAAACACGTTCACTGTATATGCAGACACAGAGATTTTTTTTTTTTTGCCATACAAAGACAATTTCAAAAGTAAGTGGATGACACTCCCTTGATAAGAGATTAATTTTCCAATGTATGAAAATGCAGTTGTAACAATCTGCTTCCCGTAATAATTACTCCTTTAGGCAAAAAGTGTTATTACCATGTGTTTCAGTTTAAAACCTTGCTTTACTTTTTGTTTTCTTTTGTTTTGTTTTTGTAAAACATTTGGACCCATTTATTCTTGCTGTGAGTGGCCAGAGTTTGCAATTATGTTTTAAGACTAGTCCATCTATTTGATAAACACCTGTTTTTTCATTTCAAGAATGGAAACTATAGTCTAAGTTAATCAGCATATAGATTTGAACTTCCAGATGTAGAAGACGTTAGATCAATGTCGCTTTTAAATATACAGGAAATCCTTTTGCAAATGTTTAGTGCATGTGGTACTTTTGAAGTTGTTCATGTTCATTTTCTCCCTCCTCCTCCCCTCCCACACAAACTTTCTCCTGGGCTTTTTTGTTTTTACTTGTTATGTTCCTTGAATGGTAATGCCATGGATCATTGAAGGCCTGAATTAAGGTCTTGTGTTCCACATCTAGGCTAATGTGTTTTTGTTTCTGAAGATAAAGATAAAATTTAGTTGCCTAAATATAGGCACCTAGTTGTGCATCATATGACATAGTTTATCCAATGTAGGTACACGGGAATAGCAGATGTGGCCTTTTGGGAAACCTGAATTTCACTGGCATAGTAGGAAATAGGTAAGATACCCATTAGTGTCTACTGTAAGGCTGCACACCTATGTTCAGTTTGCTGAATCCTGCTCTACATGTTAGTGATGTACATCTGTTTCTGAGCTGGCTGTCTAAACTTGTGCTGTACTCTGTGGTCAGAAACAGGCAGGATTCTCTAAAATCTGAAACTGGCATTTAAAATGCTGAAAAAAATGATGTCCTGATGTTTCTTGCAGTCGATATGAAAGGTTGCTAAATCAGCTGTCATGGAAAACCTGGTGAAACAAATTGCACCTCAATGTACACATAAACACAGGTACTGAGTTACTTAACAACTTCTTTGCCTTGGTCTTCACTGGTGGTCAGGCTTTCCCCATCCCTCAAGTCTCCAAACCTCTAGGCAGGAGCTGGGGGAGCAGAGTACCACCTACTGTAAGTGAAGAGCAAGTTAGGGACCTCCTGACACAATTTAGCGAGTAAAAGTCTATGGAGCCTGGTGACATGCATTCCAGGGTCTTGAGAGAACTGGCTGATGTAGTCGCCAAGCCATCCTCCACTGTATTTGAAAAAGCATGGTAGTCAAGCAAAGTGCCTGGTGACTGGAAAAAGGAAAACATCACTCCCATTTTAAAAAAGGGTAGAAAGAAGGACCTGGGGAACTGCAGACTGGTGAGCTTCACTTCTGTGCATGGCAAGGTCATGGAACAGATCCCCCTGGAAGCAATGTTAAGGCACATGCAGCACAAGGAGATGATCTGGGACAGCCAGCATGGCTTCACCAAGGGCAAATCCTGCCTGGCCAATCTTGTGGCCAGGAATGACTTTGGAATGGCTTTGGAATGATTTTATCAGTCAACAAGGGAAGACTGACCAATAATATCTACTTGGACTTCTGTAAGGTTTTTGACATAGTCCTACAGGACACACTAATCTCTAAATTGGAAAGATACGGATTTGAAGGGTAAACCATTCAGTGGTTAAGGAATTGGTTCAATGGCCACACCCAGAGAGTAGTGGTTAATGGTTTTATGTCCATGTGGACACCAGTAACAAGCAGTGTCCCTCAGGGTTCTGTCTTGGGACTGGTGCTTTTCAATATCTTCATCAATGGCATAGATGATATAGGATTGAGTGCACCCTCAGCAAGTTTGCAGGTGACACTAAACTGAGTGGTGCAGTTAATACAACAGAAGGAAGAAATGCCATACAAAGGGACCTGAACAGACTGGAGAATTGGGTACATGTGAATCGCATGAGGTTCAACAAGTCAAAGTGCAAGGTGCTGCACCTGGGTCAGGGCAATTCCAAACAGGAGTCAGACTGGAAGAAGAACTCCTTGAGAGCAGCTCTGTGGAGAAGGACTTGGAGGTTCTGGTGGACAAAAGGGTTGACATGAGCCAGGAATGCATGCTTGCAGCCCAGAAGGCCAACTGCATCCTGGGCTGCATCAAAAGAAGCATGATGAACAGGTCAAGGGAGGGGATTGTTCCTCTCTACTCTGCCCTTGTGAGGCCCTACTTGGAATCCTGAATCGAGGTTTGGGGCCTCCAGCACAAGAAAGTTGTGGACTGTTAGAACAAGTGCAGAGGAGCGCCACAAAGATGATCAAGGGTCTGGAGCACCTCTCCTATGAAGAAAGGCTGAGAGAGCTGGGGATGTTCAACCTGGAGAAGAGAAGGCTCTGGGGAAACCTCATTGTGGCCTTTCAGTACTGAAAGGGTTCTTATAAAAAGGATGGAAAGGGACTCTTTGCTCAGGTAAATCATGAAAGGTCAAGGGGGAATGATCTTAAAGTAAAAGAGGATAGATTTAGATTAAACATCAGGAGGAAATTCTTCACTCAGAGGGTGGTGAGGCACTGGAACAGGTTGTCCAGAGAAGCCGTGGATACCCCATCCTTGGAGGTGTTCAAGGCAATGTTGGATAGAGCCTTGGCCAACATGTTCTAGTGGGTATTGTCCCTGCTTATGACAGGAGGGTTGAAACTAGATTGTCTTTAAGATCCCTTCCAACCCAAGCCGTTATATGATAAACTGATGATTCTATGATAAACTATGATTCTGTGATAAACTATGAAACTCCTGGACAAGTCTGGAGTTGCTCTTTGTGAACACAGAAAAAAATGACTTAATTGTTATTTATACATGTATTTTTAATTGCTGCAGTGAAATGCCTTTACTTTCCTTTTATTAAAGGAAATTAAAGGTTTTCCATTTTTCCACTCACATTTTCATTTGGGTAAATTCATTTTTCAGGAGTGAGCAAGTAACCTTTTCTGATTTGTGTATTGTGTCAGTATTCAGGATTGCTTAACTGTGCAGGCTTTCCAGACAACATTAAATTGGTTATAGGCTGCTACTACTAGATTTTTCTGTTTATTAATATGTTTATGTGTCATGTAGGTTGCTACATGCTCTTTGACAGGGAGTATATACTGCAGCTCATATGGTAAAAGTACATTTACAAATACTATAGTCATTGCAAATGTTTCACAGATTGAATTTATATGAGATCATAGAGCAACTCATTATATAAAAGAAACTTTTATATACTGCAGTCTTCAGTATTGCTATATGAAATATGACACACACTTTATGTCATGTATATGAAACATATGTCTGTCCCACATAAGAATTAAGACTGCCACACTTTCACAATAAACACCTGTTGCTGGTCTGTCTAAAATACGATCATTGTTATCACAGGATCTGAAACGCTTTACCCTTACTCTGATGCTGGGACATGTGGCTATTCCCATTTTTGTAAATACAGGGACAGTGCAACACAGGATGACAGAATGACACCCCAGGGTCACAGGAAATTTAAGATAATATGAACACTGGAAATTTTAGTGATGCAGGCCCATTTAGCCTGCATCATCCATGCTCTTCAATTTCCAGAAATATGCATTGTTGACCTGCGTGTCTTACTTTACTGAGTTATGGGGTGATTTCTTCATCAAGAGTTTTGTTAAATATTCTTCTTAAATCTTAGTATAATATTGTAATAATCCTAATTTTTGGTGCTTATATAATATGCAAGATAATGCCTAATACTTTATTCTGATGATCATCAAAATGTATTTATAAAGGACAAATTTAAATCTATTTGTTTTTAAAAGAAGCTTTATGTTAGTAACTCATATGGGGTGAATATAAGAGAAGATATTGAAGTTGATCAATAATGTTGACAAAAGAATTTATTGGTTTGCACTAATCTGGACAAGTTTAGGCAGGAATTCAGCAGTGCTTCAGTGGCCTCCTTTTAGGAATGAAGGGAAAAAAAATCAGCTAGTTTGAGGGTGGTTGTTCAGTTTACCATACGGATTGTCTGAATTAGATGTTTGGACTCAGTGACCCAGGAAGTCTTTTCCAAGACCTTACTCCTCATTCGAATTTTCATATTTCCTGTCATTTGATTGCTTTCTTTCTTAAACTGCTTAGAGGAGCCTTCAACATTTTCCTTTCTAGATTTTTATTTTTGTTTAAAAGAAAGTGGAAAAATAATATATTTAAATGTTGAAGGTGGGCTTCACTGAACTGACCTTTCTTAATTATTTCTTTGGCTTATTCTCCTTTGAGTTCTTTTCTTTGTGTTGGTATTTGTCTATTTCTCATTAATTCAGTCAGTTCCACTGAGTAGCTTTTCCTTTAAAACCACTGCATTCTTTCAAAGCATTATGTATCTGGAGGAGATGAAATATAATGCAGCTTCAGTGAAGCACTATAGTTTTTCTTCCTGTCTTCTACTCATGATGTATATGCATGCACCAGCAGGAGATTTGAGGAGGGGATTGCAAAACCAGGAGAAACACATTCATAACAAAAATCTGAGAGAAGACAAGTAACATTTATTAGAAAGAAGCCCATGAGACTTTTTTTAGTACAGGGGAGAGGTAAAAATCAGGAGTCAATGTCTGTGATTAATTAGTCTTTGTAAGGTCAAAAGTAAATGAAACACCCCCAGAGACAATCTGAAGTATTAGGACCTTATCCATTGGTGTAGATACTTAGCTCTGAGTGCTATGAAGTAGTGAAGAGGCTCCAGGACAGAAGCTCCTATGACACGCTTCAACACTCCCATTCCAGCTGAAGGGATAGAGATAGAGGAGCAGGGATCTGGACAATATGAATGAGACTGTCCAGATTCTGCTTTCTGAATGAAAAACAAAACCTTCAAATTTGGTAGCTGTTGTCTGGATAATTTTTAGGGGAAAAAAAAAAAAAAAAAGAACAAAAGAAGTTTTAACAGAGTTTTCAGTTCAGTTCAGTTTTCCTAAACTGAAAATAATATTTAAAGTAGGTAGTGCTTGAAAAATAATCTATGACACAGTGATGGAAAAAGATACACAGAAAGCCAACCCAATTGGCCTCGTTCAGGCAAAAGCCCATCTACAAACAGAGTAGACTGTGCCTGAATAATGGCCTGAAGGATTACCACCTCTTGTATATAATAAAGAGGGATTAATTTTAAGATTAGGACACATAAACTGAGATAGTGTTAGTAACGGGGTTTCTGTTGCCTGGAGCTAGATGCTTAAACATCATTTAAGATGCTGTGGGGTATTCTTGGATTTCACATGGACTTGCCTCTCCAGAAGGTCTATCATCATTTTTGTATGATGTCTGCTGTCCCTATATTGATATATATGATATACTTGCACATCTCAGTTGACACAAGGTGCCTACTACCTTTAGACTGAGTTTAGCAACTGATTTTCTCCTCCAATTCATGCATAGACATCTCAATTTGCATGTCTTAATGCCAGGCTGAATCCTGCCTCCTTATTGTTCAGTACATCCAAAACCAGCCATGGTGACATTTCATGTGCAGTTATAACAAAGCAATAAATGAGGCAAAAAGAGGAGAAGCATTATTTGGTGACTGCAGAAAAAATTGACAATAATTCAGCTGTGTCTAATGAATAAGGAACTTTTTTCTTCCTGTTATACCAGTATAAATCTGGAGAAATTGTACTGACCTACAGGAAAAGAAGTGAGAAGACAGTAAGACAGGAGAGATACGAAGCAGAAAGAACATTTTGTTGACATTTTTCTCTAAACCACAAGATTTTACAAGGAAAATCTTCCCTGAAAGTACAAAATACATGAAAGTAAATCCCAGTAGGCTTTCTGTCCTATATCTTGTGTTTGGTATATCATATCTGCCATTCAGGTATTTGGACAACACTAAAGACCAGGTGTCACCAGTTTGATAAAGCCTCACATAGGACAAAGTCCTGGTTATTCATAAAAGAAAAGGTCATAGAAGCAAAGGTAGGCTGGCAGAAGGAAAGTAATAGAGATGTTCACATAAGAATGTGCAGGACAGATGCATGAATAGTATTAGAAAAATTCATTTTGAGTCCCCATGGTGAAATGAGCAGCAGGTGCTGGGCTGCTGCAGGGGAAATTAAGCAGGCAGTTTGAAAGGGCAGATAGATACATAGCCCTGGGACACATTCATTAAAGCAGAGGAGATGTGAAATCTCCCTTAGCACATGCAATTACACTCTGCTGATTTGAAAACAACTGATTTTATATTGTGAAAAATAAAGTCATGAGTGGTCAAAAAGCCAAAATAGTTCTTGACGTTTTCTGAAGTCAACACCTTCTCTATAAAATGGAAGCACCAGGCAAGGCTGGACCTTTTAAAGGAAGGCTTCATAGAAGACATTATTCTCAGATTTCAGGACAGGAGCAGTGGAGAGAGCTGCTCAAACAGAATTCCTGAAACCCAGAGAGAAGTGTTTCTTTTTTTTTTTTTTTTCATGGGAGACAGCCACTGAAAAAGAGTAAGATGATTTTAATAACACTGGTACCTCTACAGAAAGAATACTTTGGTTTAGACTTTTGTTGAAAGTCTCTAATACATTTATCTTATAAAGTGGCAAATGACATCCTGTTCTAGTGAAGGCCAAATACTGCTCCCCCAGAGATACATTGAGAATAAATTTACTGACCTCAGTGGAGCTAGTGTGGATTATACTATTGTGTCACTAAATGAAAGTAGAGTATGGCTCTTGCTTTGCTAAGCAAGGGAACTGTCAACTTTGTAAATGAAACCAGCCGCATAGCAACAGCCTGGTTTCCCTCATCCAACACGCACTCTGCTTTTAATTTCCATTTGTATTAAGGAGCTTTATTTGGGTCATTAAACATTTCTCTATTAGCATATCAGATTTTGAATGTAGAAACCCGTGATATGGCTTCCAAAAGTAGCAGGCATGTCAGCAGTGAAGGAAGAAAGAAGATCCAGGAGGACAACCTAAAAACATTGTAAAATGTGTTAGTTATAACTAATTATTTTAATCCATATATTAACTGGCTGAAAATACAAGATGAGTTGCAAGATTTTATAAATACATCAAAGACTTCTGGTTACATCAAAAGACATTCACATTCTTTATCTATTATGCTTAGGGCTTAAGGTTTCCTATTCAAACCAGTTGTCATTTTTCCCTTTGAAGAGCAGATGTTCTGAAAGAGCACTGATACTTCAAAAGAATGTACCTTGTACATGGGGTAGCACTTAGTAAAAAATGTATCTTGTGCCCCTCTGTCTCCATCTTGCAGAAGAGAAACTTGAAACTAGTTAATACGTATTACAGAAAAACCTGTCATCATTATGTTAAGAAAATTCCTCATATTTTCTCTCTTTCAGACTGTTTTATACACGTTTGAGAAATAGGAAAGGCCTGGATTCACACCTCTTTGAACAGAGAGGGGAAATCATAACCCTTGTATTCATGTTGCTAAGCCTCATACTATGAGTGCTGTGCAGTCTATTGAGAAGCTGAAGCTGAATTTGAATCAGTTTTTGAGATCTTTCCCATAAGATTTCAGTGAACTTTAATCAATCCTCCAGGTGCCTCTTAATCCAAGCAGAAATGGGAATTATGTCATAAAAACATCACAAGATAAGGAGAAATGTGATGCTTGTACCTATCTGAGAATGTTAAAATATCCATAGAATTCAGAATATCAGGGTGCAAAGAAACAGAACTTATAAGTAGGAGGCAATAAAAAGATAAAGCTATAAAAAAAAAGAAATGAAGAGCAAGCCAAGTCAAAACTTGTCACCCAGGCAATCCTGCTAAAGAAGGATTACTACAAAAATGGTGAACTCAAAGTAAAACAAGGGGCGATTCTCAGAGACCAAGGGTTCTGTTCAGACTTTAAACACTGGAAGGCAGGAAGTATGAAAAGTAGAGTAGGGCAGAGCAGTGCTGGAACAGAGGTCAAGAGACATCGTGGGATCTCCCTCTCTGAATGATTTCGAGTCTTGGTAAGTCTATTGGCTGATGATTGACAGTAGCTCTGCTTTTTGGGCCAGGTGACTCCAGAATCTTCCTCCAAACAACACCTGTACCTTTTGGTGACTGAAGGGCAATATCTACTAGTGTCACCATGTATTTTCTTGGAATGCATCTTACTCATACTGTGGAAATACCTTGCTCATGATGGACATAAAGAGGCAAGTCTGGTGTATGGGGGTGCATCTGTGCTCAATATAAACTTTCACATTATTGGCATTTTGTCTGAAATTTGTGTAGTAGAAAGCCTTCAGCCAGCTTCCCCAAGCATCCTCTCACAAGGATTTCAAATTCCAGGAGTGGCTCCTAAAGCACAAATGAGAGCTGGTTTTATGAGTCTCATTGATTCCTATCCTCCATCCATCCATAACAGTGAGTATCTTACCCATTGTATTCATTACTCTAGACAAATTTGTAATCTTAACAGGAAAGAGTCATTAACAGGAAACATATCTCATATTTGCATATAAGCTTTTTGCTGACACTCCAATTTCAAGACTAGGTAGTTACCAGCTTCACCTCTCTGCAATTGTGGAGTTACCTCATTTTTTACACCTCTAACCTATGCCAGTTTTATAATCCTACAGTGGATCCAACAACTTTAAACAAATTGTTTTTATTGACAGTATTATTATGATCACCTAGTGTAATACAAACACTTAACTAAGTTACTTACTCCCAAAGATAATACATACATCTGATTTTAAAATTACTGTTGTTGTAGAAAACACCATTATTCTAAATAACTTGTTCCAAAGTTCATCTATTCTGCCTATTGTAATTTTGTACTTCTACTTTGATCTTATTTCATTTCAGTTTTCATTCACTATATTTTTTTGTATCAAAGGTTGTCATTATGCAAGTATTGTCTAAACAATGCCATTTAGGCTAGTTTTCATATAATTTATAAAAGCATGAATTAATAGTATGCTATTGTCTCTTAACTGCTTGAATTTATACAAGCACTTTGAAACACTGAATAGGAAAACCAGTTTAGGTTTCTCTTCCGTCTATTATTACAAGCAAATGAAGTCAAACAAACCAGAATGAGAAATTAATGAGAGAAAGCACAGCACAAGTAAGAAAGCTTATTCCCATGAGTTTATAATAATGGTAACACTGGCTGGTACATTTTTAATTTTAATCAAAGGCAATATTTATGTATTCAGTGTGATTCAGTCAATTGCAGATCAGATTTTTGTCTGAACTATTTAAGTCTTCTATGAATTTAGAAAGAAAGGCTCCCAGAGGTGCTCCTTCTCTGAGTGATGAGCAGAGGTTTAACCTTCTGACTCATATCTAGTTTAACGCAGATTGCGTCCTCAGATTCCCATTTCTCCCTCTACCACTCCCACCAATGAAGGGTAGCACATATAAATAGTATGAAAGCAAGCAACTTGGTTTGTTTAGGTTCCCCTTAGTGTCTGGAAGGGTCTATGTTTGGTCTTTATATATATATATTAAAAAATATATTAACAAAGGAAATCCCATGGTGAAGAAAGTGTTATTTAGGTTAAGGAACTAATACAACCTAGTCATAAATAAACTTATGCTGATAATTAGAAGACTTATAGAAATTATTGCAATGAAGATCTGGAATAGATTTCTACTTGGAGGCATTAAGGGGAAAAAAATCTAATTAGCTGTAAAATAGAGTTTGATCAATTCTAAACCTGTGGGATTACATGATGTGACTGCCAGAAATGACAGGGGACTGAACTCAGTGAAGTCCCTCTACTGTGTCAATTCTTACTGGAATATTTCAACTCTCTCACTCTTTTGTTTGTAATCCACGTTCCTTAATCCTTCTCTTCAGATATCTAATATCAGAGCTATTATACATCTGAAGGTATCCTGCCTGGCCAGAATTTCTCATGCAGGACACTAGCTATATTCATGACATGAAAGATAAGAAATGGGACCGATAATTTCATGAGACGTTTCAGTTCATTATACCAAGTTCTTCTCTGTCCCCAGACCTCCAGAGCAGTAGCTTTGACATCCTTTTCCACAACAATGTGTGCACTTCTACAATGCTGGTGTGTCTCTCTATGAGTGTGTGTCTCTATGGATGTATTCACTAGGTAGGTGTAAATACGTAAGCACATTTCTACTCTGCCTGACCTCTTCTGGTAATGACATTACCAGCTCAAGACTCACACCTATTTCTTTCAAAATGATGATTTTCCCCACAGTTTCCTAAGGAAAAGGGAAATTTAGTTTGACTTATTATACTGCCACAGGTACACATACCTCATTTTTGCATGCTCAGAGTATATTTTTGCAGTAACCTTCAGAGACAGAGAAAGGGGTGGAGGATCATGCAGTCAGCATGAACCAGCTGCCCTTCTGTGCCCTTAATAGCCCACTTGTCCTCTTGGAGTGGTGAGCACCTCTGAACCTCAAGGATCCCAAGAGAATTTACCACAATATACTTTCATTATATTGTCCTCCACAGGATTTATCAAGCCTGTTAATGTTAGTGACAGAGACAGCTCTCCAGCTGCATTAGCATCTATGTCAATGTAGGCACATACTTCATGGGATACCACTGTGTAGGTAGTTCAAGATGTCTCAGAGAAGTTAAAGCTTCCTGGGCCTGCCAAAGCTTGTAGCAAAGGACGGAGACACAAAATCAGATGCCTCTTCTAAGTTCACACATGTAAAAATGACAACCTGATGAATGTTTCATAATTTATATTTATTCTTTCCCTCTCACCTCATAATATGGAGTATATATATCAACTAATCTTTGTGAAAATAAGTCTGGGCTATAAAGAAATAGCTAGAATGCTATTGAAATGTTGAAATGTTCTCTCCTTCATATATCTCCTAATTTAAAGACCCTTTGCATCTTGAGAATTTTGAAATAGGACAGAACAGGAATTTTGTCTTGTTATGTCTTAACATATTTTAGATTTGGATGGACACGAAGTTCATCCTGAAAAGTGCTCTGAGCCTGGTATCCTTCAAAACTGCTTTAAACAGGATCAGATAACTGGGCAGAAAAAATAGCTTGTGCTCTGTAAAGCCTCCTCTGTAGGCACTTGTCATATTCTACCCTTGAAATAATAAGGCAGATCCTCGCAAGGGTAGATCAGAAGTATAAAATATAATAGCCATTTTTCTTTAGTTACTCTGCACTGCTTGCTTTCTTATTTATTACTTTAAAATATGTATATATATATATATTTTTTTTCTGTTATCCAACTCTAATTTTCTCCTCCCAAGCCCAGCTTGCAGAATCCATTCATTTTAACAGGACATAAGCCACCCTAGAGCCATGAAGTTGAAGAGGTTACAAAATTTAATCAGCTTGTTTACATTATTCATCCTTTTAATTTTTAGCAGCCTACATTTTCTCCATCATTCTCCTGGGGCATTATGGCAGCAGCAAAACTTTTCCAGACAGAGCTGCCAAGCCTGAGCTTGCGAAAGGTCTCCCTTCACAACTCAGGATGAATGCCACTGTGTTGTTACTGGAGGAGGCTACAGATTAAAGCAGGAACTGTTTCAGGCTGTAAGGTCTGTAATGGAAAAAGGTTGAACTCACTGTGGAATTGGGATATCTCCCTGTTTTCTGGTCAGTCTACATGGGAGATATCCCAGGTGCTTTTCTCCTTCTGCTTAGAGCTCTATTTTCCCCTGCCTCCCATGGAGGCTCTCCCCAGATCCCTTATGCCTTTATTTGTCCTGCTGCAGCTCTCCTGGATCAGCATTGACTGTCGCTGTCATGCAGGATTTACCCTGCAGCGAAGGAGCCCATGGACTATTGCCACTCATTTTCCTCCACTTGTAACAAAGCCAGCTGGTGCGGCATAGGAGTTTCTGGGAGGACATGCAAACAAGCTGAGAACGCATTCACAAATATATCATATAGGAATAAAGAGCCCTCTATTTGATTCCAGAAAGTATATCAAGAAACTAAGCATTATAATACCAGAAAGCTTTAGAGAAAGAACAATTATTCTCTAAAAGAAGAATTCCATTCTCTGATGCAGAGATTGGGGATTTTCCAGTGCATAGGCCATGACTGTCAAAAACACAACTGTTTGTGAAGTAACGACCATCTGAGGAACAACCTTCTAGCGCTTCAAGCTGTAAAAGCTGCAGATGGCAGGAGCATCTTAAAGGGAAATAGCTTTAAGAATGAAGTGTTTGAAGAAATCTTGTTGAGACATACCATGCTGAAGATAAATCAATGCAATCATTCCTGGAAAGCCTGGCTGACAAATTTCCCTATCGCATAGTTTGTGGGGGTAGCATAAAATGTTTCCTGCATTACTCATGCAAACATTCCTAGTGATTTCAGTAAGACCCAGACTAAAGCTCCGAATAAAGAAAATAGGATTCTGCCAAGACTTTTCTAGCACTTATGAAAATTCCCCAGAAATTGGGAGGAAAATTATGACCATTTTAAGGTAGACTGGAATTTAAGACATAATGGTTGCTATGGGTTTTTCAGGAGAAATTCAAATTTGATAGAAAAGGTGTCATTCTGATTAGACTCACTAGCTGCAGAGTACAATTTCTGTAGGGCTGAAGTGATTTTGGTTGGATAGGTTTTACTCCATAGTATGAAAACAGCTTTCTAGCAGACAAAATTTACACATACAAGAACATAGCATAACATAATTGAATAATTATGTGTCCCTGCTTCCCATGTATATTCCCATGTAGCTATATAACCAGACTCTACAAGACGGTTAAGACCTTCAAGACGGTTAAGATCTTCAGTGAGAGCTGTATGTCACAGACAATAAATACATATAATGGGGAGGAAGAAAGGAAAACTACTTAGCAGACAGCATGGTTCTTCTTTCAAGTTTCTGTCCTTTCCAACCACTGGTGAATTACAGCAACACTTAGGCAAAAGAGGCAGCCACCATTTATCATTTATTGTAAAAGTATTTTTACTGCTGAAAGTATCATTCAGGGCTGAAAATGTTTGGTTCACAAAGAGTTATCTGTTCTGAAGCAGTCTGGTGCCTATGAAACAAGCTGCCAGCAGTTCCCGGCAGTGAGCTGGACGAGGACAGCTGAGGGGAATGCCGGGAGGAGCTGAGCTCCCAGGAGGCAGCATGGAGAGAAAGCATCTGGTGGTGGGGAACCGTGACCTGAGCCACTGGAAACCACGGGCAGGGAGACACATCCTAATGCCTGTAGTCACGTCCTTTCCAAGGAGATCAGCAGTTCTCATAATTGACTTCCCGTAGGACTTCAGTAAGCACAGAGATTTTTTCTTCTCGTCCACTGAAATCAGAGACTGTTTCTGCAGAAGCAGAAACAGTCTCTGGACCCCTTGGGAATGCATGCTGGTGATATAAGCAAAGGCACAGTATTATATAGATGTGGGTATTAGGTCCCTTCCTGGATCAGTTTTTTTTACTAGTCACATTTAAAGCTGCATCTTGCTGGTCACTTGCCCTAAGGCACACAGTACAAATTAAGAAAGAAAAGAAAAAAAATGGCATTCAGGGAAAAAATCTCAGAAGTAATTATTGTGGGCCAGTCAAAAAAAAAAAAATATATATATATATATATATATATATATATATATATATATAATATATATATATATATATTATATAATATATAATTATATATATATATTATATAATATATATATATATTTTATATATATTATATATTATATATATATAATTATATATATATATATATATTATATATATATAATTATATATATTTTATATATATATATATATAATATATATATATATTATATATATATATTATATATATATTATATATATATATATATTTTATATATATATATATATATAAAATATATATTTATATATATATATATATATATATATATATATATATATATATAAAATATATATATATATATATTTTTTTTTTTTTTTTTTTTTCTAACATAAGAGGATGAAAAAAGACAACAGATTTCCCCATGGCATCTTTCTGTGCTTCTGCTGCAACAATTAAGTTAACATGTCACATCTGCTATACATCCTAATGAGGGGAAATAGGAGGGATTCAAACCCAATTCATCCAAGAGCAAGGGATCTTAGATGCTCGTTTCTATAGCCCTAGCAGCAAAAGCCGTTATTACAGCTGAGGTATGTGACTGGTACTTATTTTCTAGACCTTTTCTCTGTACCTGCAAGCAGTTCTCAATTTAATTTTCTTTCCTCTTCCCATTCTAACATCTATAATGATCTTCTTTTTCATAGAATAGCTAACCTAATAACAAACAATTGATATCTACCATACAGTTATGTGTATATACATCTCTATATACGTCTACTAAGGCACTATCAAGTAAGGAAACAAAAGTGGTATCACAAACTAGTCAATGAAATGAAAAAAGTGTATCAGATTGCCAGAACTCTGTCTTAAAAATGATAATAGTTTGAATTTTTAGACTTTCCAACTAACAGCTTTCACTTTTGAAAAATTAATCTATCCCTCAGAATAGTTGCCAAAAAAGGAAAAAGAAAAATCTGGCTCAGTCCTGACTGCAACTCCTAAAAGGATCATTCAGCCTAATCCTGTCTTTAGGAAAAACTAAAACTGTGATTCCAAATTTCGGTTTCTAGTCTAAAATATATATATATCTAACATGCCAAAAATGTGTCTAAAAGAAGTAACCTGCCTGAGGTTAAAATGTTTTCCCTGATTTATGGTGTTTGGTTAAAAATGTATTTAGGATGATGACAAGCAAAGCAGGGTGTAATTTACTTTGAAAAGAAATTACTCTAATGCTGTAAAACTCACTGAGAAAAGTCAGATACATAAAAGGTGAAGAGAAATGCTGACAAACAATAACTATCACAGTGCAAGAGAGTAAAACAGCTTTAAATAATGTGCATATTTTATGAGGTACTCTTTTTTTTAATTCACAGTAGAAACATGTATACTTTGCAAAGTCTAATCATGGCAATCACTAACAGTTCAGCAAAGGTTTATAAATAGCTGTGTCTGCTTAAAGCAACTGCAGTGGGCTTCATCCCATATAAAATTAATAAATTTACAAATGG
This sequence comes from Aythya ferina, assembly GCF_964211825.1. Lineage (NCBI taxonomy): Eukaryota > Metazoa > Chordata > Aves > Anseriformes > Anatidae > Aythya > Aythya ferina. The sequence goes on from NC_140296.1 coordinate 76,940,866, forward strand.
AGCTTCTTATTTTAAAACCTCTATTTAGGTGTTTGTCCTCTCTGGATGTGAGTGAGTTATTTAAGATCCAGTTCCCACTAACTGAGCTGTAGATACTGGGTTAGTATCTACAATTACTTTCCGTCAGCTGACCAGCTATTTAGATTTGGGGAAGGGGAAAGCTCCATTGCCGGAACAGACCTTTTTGATCTCCGTTCAGACATTTTCAGGTAGTCTACTTGGCTGCAGACACTGCTACAGGAAGTCATGGACCAGACTTACCAGCCCCCAGCTAATGCCTTTGGTGCCCCAGGGCATCTCAGTTGGTTCTGTCTGCTGAAGCTTAGGTAACTGTATCTCACCTTTTGTTCACTAGGGTTACTAGAGGCTCAGTTCAGTTGCCTAAATAGAAGTGGGCTAAAATAGACCATTTAAGACGACTCAAGATATCAGAAAAATCTGCTCAGGTCTGGCAAATGTGGGTCAAGCCTTATGGGAGACCCACATGTCTATAGACAGGCAGCCAGCAGGCAGACAAAAGATCTCACCTAGGGCATTTTAAAAGGCACTAGGTGGCTAAGCTGGAACAGTAAACGTCTGATATTAAACAGCAAAGAGAAGAAGAGAAAAATGTTATCTACAGCATGTATTGTAATTTTGGCACATTTGCCTTTTCCCTCTGTATTGGTTCTGATAAAATCTATTGAGTTCAAAGGAAAATCTTTAAATGTTAACAAAAACAAATGTAGGTCAAAAGAGACTGCAACACACTGAGCTTAAGTGGAGATCTGTGTAATAAAATGCCAGGCTAAATGTTCTGCTTTGGCAGCCCACCTGTTATAAGTGACATGTTTGGAAAGCTTGTGTTGGAAATGCCTTGATACAGCTTCTGGGCAATTATAACAGAACCACATTTCCGTACCCAATCCTTTTGCCTATATATTCGTATGCAGAATACCTGGAAATGAAACTGGCTTACTACTCTACTTACTTATTTTACTGTCTTTTTCAGAAAATCTCAGCAACAAGAAAATTCTCCTGCCTGAGCAAGTCTCACTCCAGAAGCCTGGAGGTCCACAGGCAGAATACTACTTCTGTGTTTTTCTATCCCAAATACAGTTATCTGTTTTGAAAGCAAGGACAGTTCTATTCTTTTAAGCACTTCAAAACTTGAACTGCTTTGCCACCTTTTGAAAAGTGTATCTGTGTGATGCTCTTTGTTTTTTAGTGTGCTTGCTTGTTTTTGTTTTTTTTTTTTTTTTTCTTTTTGGTTTTGTTTTGTTTTGTTTTGTTTTTACTTTTAACAAAGAGAGACATCCAAGCTAGTTTTGTGATTCCTACTGGACCATATTGTAGTTATATTCCTCCCTTAGAAGACTCATAGAAGAAAATTGAAAGAGTGGTCTTTGTTTCATGGTTTATTAAATGAAAAATAAATAAATAAATAAGGGGAAAAGCAGCTTGCTGCAGAAAATACCCTCTCTGTCTCTCTCCCTAAGGCATAGATTTATAAAAAATTTATTCCAGCTCTCTGATATTTGAGCAGCAGGACAGTTGAGATCAAGTAGTATGTCTGTACTTACCTAAAATTTACAGTTTCTATCTGTCAGAAAGCAAATAAATCATCATGCACTGCCTTACTAAATTAAATTGCTGCACTAGATTAATTTTCCTCCTTAGTCCAGATTACATTTCTATGAATTTCACCATAAAATAGTGAATGGCATTTGTATTTTAGTACTAGTCCAGACTCATCTGGACTCAGTTGTGAAGAATTTTGCCATCAGGAAGACCTCACATGGTCTGACTACAGATGTTCTCAAAACAGCAGATCTTCACGCAAGTCATAACTATGCCATGGTCATACTAGGTGAGAAGAATGCGTGGTTGATATCAGATACATACATTTTTAACGCTGTTTATCAAAAGGAGTATGATATCAGTGCATAGGGCAAAGGCTCTCAGTGGTGTTTAATAAGATGAGCTTTATACTTTACTGTGAAATTGAGATAGAATTCATTGCTGAGGACATGGTCAATGTGAGGATAAGATTGCGCCTTGCTGAAATAAGAACTGGAGGGAAGAAAATATACAGGGAACTACCAGCAGTATCCAAATGAAAATAGCTTTTTTAGCTTTAGTTTTTGGGAAAGTAGAATACCTTATTTTGATTTGGAGCAGATTCGCCACTCAGCTAAAACTTCAGACTGAAGATCTCTTCTTGACCCATTAGAATATGATGAAAGACTTCACAGGGAGCTGAAACAGCCATTGAAATCCAAACTTCATTGTCATTTACTTTCCCACAGTGATCACCCTGTAACAAGAGACAGTATCCTTGCAGGCTGTACTGCTTGCCAGGATAGCACTGCCACCTGCGCAAGCTCCCTGCATCACCATCCTCTAGGGGAGAGTTCATGGGAGCATAAAGTCTCACCCTGGTGAAAATCTGTTGAGATGCCTTTCAGCTCAGTTACAGTAGCACTTTCAGTTACAGTAGCACTCTCTGCAGCATGTATCACAGCTGGAGTCAACTGGGCATCTAACTGCCCAGTGTGGGCAAAACCAGCAGCACTACCCTTGCACGCATTCATGTTCCTTCCTGTTCATTAGTCGTTTGTTTATCACTTCTGAAGACTCAGTCTGACCTTCTAACACAGAAACTGAGACTGCAATAACTTGTAAAGCACCGGGAGGAAAGCCACAGCATGCTGGTTTTTCAGACTGTAATGTCCTAACTCAGTTTCTCCTTCAGAAGGGGTGATTTCATTCCTAGTATCAACATATCCTCTAAATTTGTGCTAAAATAATACTTTTGAAAACACCTCTTATAAGTAATTTTTTATATTTCGCAGACCAAGTATCCCAAACTTTGTTTGAGTCCAAAATGTTATGTTCCTGTCCCTGGAGGTTTAGTTTCCACTGCTTGAAGCAGTAATGCCCCACCTCTAAACCACATGTATTTCTTTTTTTTTTTTTTTTTTTTTTCTCCTCTGTTTTTCACTTGCCAGTGCATACAAATGAAAACCTAGGTAAACCTTTTCAGAAGGCAAATGGATAACTTTCAAATTCCCACGACAGTGCTAGCAGGGTGCTAAGCTATGAGGAGAAAAGGAGGAAATTAGCCTGTCACTCTGGGAAAGCAATGCCTACTGATACAAGGAGCAGTCTAATCTCAGTAGCCTTTCCAAACAGTTTACATGAAAAAACAACAAACAGAGAGAAGGAAGAAAGAAAAGGATTTCTGTTGTAAATTGACAGGAACGACTGTATTGGGTTTCTGCTGATGAGATCTCTTTGCAGCAAAGGGTTAGAAGGAATAAAAGAGTCTTTATGCCTTATTGGGGTGAGAGAAAACAAGACATAATGATGAAGCTGAATATATAAGCACGCTTCTCAAAACCTATGCAAATATTCAGAGATTTACACTTCATGTTTCTCGATATCCACCAGCTTATTTTTTCTGGTAATTCTGGTGGATTTTTTTTTTTTCTGTACACAGATCAGCTATTTATGATAGTCAGAGATTATAGCAACTCAATAGGATATTTTAAATGAAAGTGAAAAATTATTAAAAGCTAACTGGATTCTGGATAACCATAGCAGTAGCATACTTGCAAGAGCAAACTATTTTAACATGGACCATATAAATTACATTTATGTATACAATCCAAATACTTGGGATTTACTGCATTAGCAGTGTGCAAAATGAAATGCATTTGAGAAATCCTTGGAATAAAGAATATATTTACTACTGATAGACAGCTTAGAAGAGAGATAAACTTCTAGATGATCTTTTGGACTCATGATAAATATTTAATTGGGAGATGGCCAAAACCCAAAGATTTAAAAAATACAAATGCAAAATTCCTTACATCGTTCTGTAACCACATTCCTCAGAGATAGAGAAAAATGTTTCTATTGGAGTATTACTTGTGTAAACACTATCACTTATGAAAACGTTAGGTCAATAAGGATGTGAAACTGAATTGAAGAACTGGATAACTGGTAACACAAATCTAGGAGCATAATTCTTGAATATAATTTCATAAAGCAGTGAGAATGCCAAAGAAAGTCTGAGGAGGTGACTTAAAGCTTTCAAAGTAGATCATAATAACCCACACATCCCAATTAGATGTTCTGCCCTCAGGAACATGCAGGACCTGTGGTTCCATGACCTGAAGTCTCTGGCAGAAACATGTATTCCCATTCCTGACTTTTCCTGAGTTCACTTAGCACAGTTTGTTGAATGGATATACTGAGAACAGTGTTGGAGAGCCAAACATTTTAAAATAATTACTGGTAAATTTTATGGTTTGGTTTGTAGCTTATTTTTAGTTCAGGTCAGACTTGTGTTGAAGCATGGGACAGGATTTCCCCCAGCCACTACTGCCATTTCAGACTTTGTTTTAGAAAATTTACTAGCCTGTATGTAGAAACCTAGTATGACAAAGCTGTTGTGTTACTAGTTGAGGAAAAAAAAATAAAAAAATAAAAGACACTACATTACATAAATGCATTACAAATGGTAAAAGTTAATTATCCAGAAGCATTTTACAGGTTCGAATGTCATCTTTGTCTTTTACTCTCATTCAATCACCTCCTATATTTAAACAAGAAATTTCACTCAGTAGTTGCTCATCCTTTACTGATCCAACTGAGTTTAACCGACCAAGGTAATATTAATGGATAAGTTGTACGTTATTTTTAACTCCAAGGATCTGTGTGTGACCTTCAAAAGCTAATTTTAAAACTTCAGGAAAATTTGCACTGTATAGATATCCTCCCTGCATACCAATCATATTTCATTCATGGGAAATGTTTTCTTCTGTTTACAACTCTGTGTAACCATACTGACTCCTGCATTTCAGAGAAGGAACATCCCACAAACACTTGTTGCTGTTCAGTTCTTTTTAGGTTACTGGACACAGCAAGAATGGACCAATATTCTGTTTGGAAATGCTACTTTGGAGAACTTTTGCCAGTCATCCTAACATCTTATTTGACATGAGAAAAGCGTGAAGTATTTTATAATAATTGCAATAATTAATAAATAATTAATATGTTTAAAAACTGATGCACAGAGTTAGGAAAAAATTGTGGCTAATGACTCAATCTCAATTTTGGCAAACTCTGTAAGGGTTTTCTACTGTTATTTCAGATAAAATGCTCTTGGCCGTCAGTGGGGATGCTTTTCTTCTAATCAGGCGAACACTCAAAAGCAGTCTTCAAAAGTTTCATCCAGAATAATTAATTCAGGTCTCATGGTAAAGAACTCTTCCCAACTGGTGTTTCCTATGATTAATAAACTTAATCAAGGTATCATCGTTACCACATCTTGCAACCACTAGCTAACCATCGGTGTAACTTGTCTTCTGTGTAAAGATATTTTTAGAATTGCTGGTTGGCCTGAGTCAAAGCCAAACAGAGGTCTTGCCTGCTCAGGGAGTAAATAGATATTTAGCAAGAGAAATATAATGTCTGGCTAATGACTTGGTAGATAGGAGTACTACTTAAGGCTATGTGAACAGAGAACTATTGGCTTTCTAACATTAAGTCAAGTACTAACTTGTCTGTAGGATTTTTCAGTAAACAAGTGGAGAATTTAAATTCTTTCCATGTCTCTTTGTTTGTCATACATATATATTAATGCTACCTAAGTGTCTTTATTAATCATCACCTTTCAAGTACCCACTATTTTTGGAACTCTGCTATGCCCAGGAATAGCTTTTTGCAACAAGTTTCAAATATGATTTCAGAAGAACATTGAAGTGTTTAATATGTTTTGATGAATTCTTTATCTTTTATTGCAATAATTAAATCAGACAAGTGGAAGACAATCTGCAAATGCAGAAGTTACAATAAATAGGTGATATAGCAAATAAGAGCTACTAATTCAAACCCACTCATTGACAATGTGATGCAGATGCTAAATAAAGCAGAGCTAATGCACAGGAGGGACCAGATGGAATTCCTGCATCACAGCACAAATCACCATGGGAAACATCTGGAAATTATCATGAAAAAAACAAACAAACAAAGAGGTCCCCTTAACCTCTAGAGCTTGCTAATCACAAATCATTGACTGAAAGTATCTGGAGAGTAGAGGTACAGCAGTTATTGTGAATGGAACTAAAAGAAGAAAGGCTATGACAGTATTTCATATCTGCTGTATTTTGGGTTGGATATAATGCTCAGTGGGAGACTGAGCATTACCAAGATGACACTGCATCTCCAAGGCATATGTGAACAAGGCAAAAGAAAGGTTTTTGCCAAGCTTAATTAAACACAGCCCAATGCATTAAAACAGATAGAGCAGACAAGGCAGCATAGAGTTCAAAAAGGGCCAAACAGTTCAATTTGGATACATGGGTATCTTCAGTGCCTGTACATGGCGAACTAAATCAGCATAGGTGTGAGCATGCCTAAAGCTATGAAGGACACACGTTGTCACCTTACGTCTCTTCTCCTGTTTCTGGGAAAGAGTGCTGTGTGACTGAGGGATGCCCGTATACTGATAAGACGTTCTAGGTCCTCACTCTACATTTCAGATCCTGCTCTGAAAGCCAAGCATCTGACGTATAGGCAACATCTCACACAACTTGCATATGTATTCAGTCTTCACCGGTCTTGGCCCTACACCATCTATAGTTCAGAGATTTTCTGAATGGTCCTGGAGCACACACAAAACACGTTTCTCTTGGTTTCAGTTGCACCCTGTATTGTTTTGGAATTCTGGTAATTTTTAGGGTCTGTCCATGACCAAAAGATACCAAAGGAATGCATACAACCCAAGATCTTTTACATAAAGGAAGAAACATAGCTTTGAGTAACAACTTTTGAAAAAATGTTGTAATAACCAAAATGGGAAAAATGTAGGTTTCATTTATATGGTCAACTCAAATAAAACAAATTAGGTCTCAGTGAGTCCATTATTTCTTTACCAAATTTATAGTTCCCATATGTGAGATTTGTCATGAGTATGGCCAAACGAGGCCTAACCACCCCTGGTTTAACCTGAATTTAAATGCTCTTATGTGCCTATTTTTATAGAAATAAAATCTCTTTGGGGTTACCTTATTATTTTTCTCTTCTGTCATTTTTTATGTGTGAAACATTCTGGACCATATACTTTAGCTTTCTTTTTCTAATTTAGCTTTAGTAAGTTGCAAGAATTACTCTATAAAACTTTGCTGAAGGAAAAAAGAATGTCTAAGAAAAATATTATCTGAAGCAAAGAAATGTGAAAAGTCTGAGATATGAGCCACAGCCTGGGCCTGACATTGTTCTCTTATGAAAAAAAAAAAAAAAAAAAAAAATTGTAATATAAATGGTGGCAATGACATTTTAAATTACATCAGTATTCACATGACCAGAATTTGTTCTGCTTTGTTTTCTAAGTTTATTGTGATGCTCAAGATTATACATCTGCCTGTGATGCATTGCCATATAATGAAGTCAATAAAAATGTAATGAAGAATATTATCTGTTCTTCATCTACCTATTACAAGGATTTTGTGCCAGTATGCCCTTTACAATCTTGTAAAAAGCATGTTTATTCGTACGGAGCATTGAGATACATCATACGGCAATGGCAAAAGAAGTATATGATTTTACCTTCTCTGTCAGATTGTTTCTCAAAACCATTATCTGTCTGAAGCCGACAGGGTAACTTTAATATGTCCATAGTTAATATGGAAAGTAAAAGATGCATAAGCTTGTATTTGACAGAAACAACTTTTTCACAGAAAAATGGATTTATTTATTTATTTATTTTATCTTAAATGCTTTATTGGCTCTGATGACAGATTGGGATTAAGCAATTTTACTACTGTATTTTAAAAACATTCTCAACAAATATTTTCAAAATATTCAACAAATATTTTCTGTCCCAAGGAGAGTTTGGTGATAGATTTGTTTCCAGGTATTCCCCAGAAACTGTTTGCTCCTGCTCTTATCAGACATTCCTGAAAGGGAATGACCTTAGAAAGGAATAAATGCAAACATTCCTTTTAGGAGCTCAGTGAAGGAGATTTAAAAATTCTGACAAAAGAAAATTCCCCTATAAAGGTATTTGTAAACAGAGTCTAAGCAGAGAAAGTTGTCCTAGGACTCAAGGTAATAGATCAAGACAGAGCCAATAGTACTGAGGTGCTAGAAACACCTTCATCAGTGAAATATGCAGAAGATAGAATCACAGAATGATTTGCATTGGAAGGAACCATTAATTTAATCCAGTTCCAACCTCCTGCCATGAAGGGGGTGGGGTCCAACCTGGCCTTGAACAATTCCAGGGATGGGGCATCCACAAATTTTTCCAGGGCCTCCCACCTCCTGAGTGAAAAATTTCTTCTTTATATCTAATCTAAATCTACCTTCTTCCAGTTTAAATCTATTACCCCTTGTCCTATCACTACATGCTCTTCTAAAAAATACCTGTATTCATTCACTATGGCTGTTTTTATTATGTCTCAATATGGTCTTTCTACTCACTGAACATACATAAATTCTTTAGAGCTTTCTGGGATGCAAGGAAAATATGGTCTAAAAAGAAGAAAAAAATTTATAGCCACTGAAAATATCTGCAAGTGATTTGCTATACCATGAAGTGGATGTGGCTAAATTCAGAGTGAGTTCTTTCTGTGGTTACTAATTTCATAGGCAGTGATGGATTTTTTTTTTTCCCTTTCTTGTATTTTATACCAGATTGCAGTTAATAATGCTCTTGGAAATGCTGTCAAATTAGAAAATAAATCCATTATCATTACGTGTTCCCTCAACTAACAGTCAATCAAACTTCCCACACAATTCTCCCAAATCTGTCTTCTGCTCCCCCAGAAAATATTGGAATTGCTGAAACTTATTTTTCCCTGCAGCATAATACTGTTTAAAATATGTCTGATTTAATTCCTTCTACTTGTAATAACTATCTTTCCATTTGCAGGTAATATTTAAACAATCCTCTGCAGTTCACATCAAATGAAGATTCGTGGTGCCATTTGCAATCTTTGCAGCAGAGAAAGACTAAATAAGACTGTATTACAATAGAAGGGAAGTAAGCATCCATTTTTTTTTCCCCAAAATTCTCTCTTCCATCCTCAACCATAATGGATTGTTCTGAACAGGGGATCCTGGGTTAGTTCATCACAACCAAACACTCTCAGGGGTATTTCTCACTGATCGCCTTCCTCCCGGAGGGTGGCAGTGCTGGTTACCATGAACTGACAAGGCAGCAGGTTAAGCACTGATTTTTCTTGTGTATTTCTGAAACTACTTCCCAGATGCTTCCCAGATGCATCCTCAACTCAGAGCTAGCATTTACACTTTAAACATGCTGCTCTTAGAACATATCCAGATTTGTTGTTTTCTTTTAATTCCCATTGGGAAGTTGGTTGGAGAGGGACTATGCTGTTTCAGAGCTGAGTAGGTGCAGAGCAGCACAATATTCACCATAAACAGCCTATTATGCCCATAACTATGTGGCAAATTTCTTTGCTGTGTCTCTCTCAGGTTGTGCAATACCAAACAATTCACACTTACAATTATTTTGAGCTACCCAAAAATCTTCAGAAACACAATCCATCTCCAGACATTCAAGCCTTCAAACGCTTTGCAACTCTTGATTTGATCATTACAGAATGAAGGTAATGTTTCTATTGCACCTGATTTTAAAACAAAAAGAAATACAAGCTGGTCTTTGTCCAGGCCAACAGGCACTTATTTAAAACTAAGAACAAAACGAAAATGAAAACCATCTCTGTCACTTCTCAATAACCACCAAATAAAAATCCAAACACTTTTTTTTTTTTTTTAATCCTTTGATACAGAAAACCACATGCATATTCCCTCTTTCATTCTGTTTGAACAGAAACCTCTTGCATCCCACATTGCTGTCACTCAGCTGAGGAGCTGCCAGTCAGACACAACAGTATTTCTCTAATCACTTCGAGGACCACTAGAGAGTGACTGTATTGTTTTCTTTAATGCCCTGCCCGAGAGCAAAATCTCCCACTGAGAAGCAGGGAGCAGAGCATACACTCTTCTTTCACGCCTACAGAGACAATTTTGTTAAATTTTTAAAAGTTTTGTCTCCTCTGACTGGCTCCTTTGCCCATGTTCCAAGCCAGCCAAACATGCTCCAGCCCAGAAGACAAGTGGCCTGTGCACCACGGGCACACTATGCCCTACCTCTTACATGTTGTCACCAAGCACCTGCTAACTAATGGCCTTGGCTGTTCCCCACACTGCTGTCCAGTATAATAAGGGGTGCTGCAAGCAGAAGGTCATGTGTGCATGTTGATGTGACAATTTTTTTTTGAATAATGGCAAACTCTAAACACAAAACCGAAAGCATACAGAATGATGTTTTTATTGAAGTAATGGTTAAGTACAAATTTATGAGATGTTACACAATGACATGATTTTTGTTGAAGAAAAAAATGGTAAATGACAAATTATTGTCAGAAGCAAGACCCAAGTTCCCAGCTAAAGGTGGATACTATGAAATACAAACCAAAGAAGAATAAAAACTGTCAGACCCCATTAACAAAGCTTCCTGCTGCCTATGTTTAATGTCAAAAAATTATGAGAAATCCACAGGGAGACAGCTGTTAGACTCTCAGAGATACTGTTACTGACCTTGGTAGGAAAGGTTAACATGAACCACAAATCTGAATATCATCAATGTGCATATGGTAATAAAAGCCATATGACACAATCAGTGTCAAGGAGATTTCAATTTACTGAAAGATCTGAAAGGCTCAGGACAACGCCCTGAGGTCCACTGACACTCACAAAGCTGATGACTACAAAACTGCACCTGGCTTAAAAATGTTGCTTATAAGGTAAGACCCACATCTTGTCCCAACCCATACAGCTTCTCAGACAACAACTGTTGAAGCAATGCCAGAGACAGCTGCTCAGCTGAGCAAACCTAAAGCAAATCCACAAATGTCACTCAAGATCCTTGTTTTAACACAACTGGCCTAAAAACATAAATCCACTTAGTCATACGCTAAACAAATATTGAGTTTGAGACAACATAAACTAAAGGATGTGTGGAAGGAAAAAACATAAAAAGAATTGCTAGATATAATGAACTTCAGGAGATGCTATAGGCTTTGTTCCAATCATAATCAGAACAATGGAATGGTTTGGGTCAGAAGGGACCTTGAGGATCAGGTTCCTCCTGCCACGGGCAAATGCCTGGCAGGCAGCTAAGCACCACACAGCTGTTCACTTATGCCTGTCCCCTTCCTCAGTGGGACTGGGAAGAAAATAGAAAAAAAAGATAAAAACTTATGGGTTGAGATAAAGGCAGTTTAATAGGACAGAAAATGAAGGGAAATAATAATAATGATGATAATAATAACAGTCCTGGATGTGTCTCCCCCCAAATCCTGGCATACCCTCACCCTCCTCACTGGCAGGATACCATGAGAAGCTGGAAAGTTCTTGCCTTAGAGTAAGCACTGCTCTGCAACAACTGAAACATCACTGTGTTATCAACATTATTCTCATCCTAAATCTAAAACACAGCATCTGTCAGCATTATTCTCATCCTAAATCTAAAACGCACTGCTAGGGAGAAAATTAACTCTATCCTAGCCCAAACCAGGACAGCAGAGACTCATTTCACTATATCAGGCTGCCCAAACCCCATCCAACCTGGTCTTGAACACTTCCAGGGGCAGCACATCCATCAGTTCTCTGGGCAACCTGTTCCAGTGCCTCACCATCCCCCATAATGACAGCTTTATTTAAGGATTAGAATGTGAAAAACTGGAGTCTGGTACAAATCTAGAATGTCTCACTGAAAAAGTAAAGATGAGAATTTTAAACATGGTTTCCTTCCCTGACAGTTCAAACTGTTAAATTAGGCCAATTACAACACGGACAAATATTGTCAAATCCTAAGAGCTACTTGCCTAGCTGTTGGACCCCTTACCTGACCAAAATATACATTATGTTTCTGATAGACAACAAATATCTTGACATACTAATTCTGGTTTGACCTCTGATGTAAGCTCCCAATAGAAAGACTTAAATTATATTTAATTATGTGTAACAATTCACGTATTTGAAACATGCATTGTTATATTGCATTCTTGAATATTCAAAAGGTCAATAAACTTTTTTTCTGTTGAGACTTATTTGTGTTACTGCATTGTGCAGCTCTGTCATTAACATTTTTAAAGGTTCTGAGGTCATTTGAAAACTAGACAGAGCTATGCAGTTTAAAAGAGAGTGTATAGGGAGCAACCATTCACAGACAAGGAAATGACTAATTGGATTGGACTTTAACTTCAGTTCAGTGGTATCTCTCATAGATACTATTTCCTCTCAATGACTTTTAAGGATGCATAAGTGTTATAAGATTATAAAATTCTGGCCTGCTTTTGGCATCACAGTGTTGGCAGCAGGAAATCCCAGTCTAAAAGACTGATGCAGCCTCATGCACGATCTAGAGATCTTCAAGCTCTTAAAATGATCTTGGCAAATTTTGCTTCTGGGCTTTTCCTTTCCACTGCCAAGGATCCTATGCTTAATGTCTGCCTTAGTGGATGTTGCCTCACTCATAGTGTGCACACGTGCACAGGCACACATTTGTGTGCATGTGTTTGCACTTATTTAATCATTTATTTATACAAAGAGGTATCTTCAAGATACATTATTAACTTGTCCTTGATACATTATATATAGCCAGAAGAGCAAGGACAAGACTAGGAGCAACAGGTTAGCTTGAGTTCATTTCTATGTAGGCATGCATAAAATATGTGATGGTGTGCTATAAAGGCATGGGAATTTTTGTGGAGGTGTTGTCAGATGACCTAAATGGGGACTGAACAAACCTTGAGGAACATGAACAACTAGCAGAGGTGGCCAACAACCACAATGCTTTGGTGCAGCAGTTGATGCAGAAAGGTGCAAAATAAGGGGAAAAAACTCTTTATGTGTACTTGGTGACAGTACAACCTCCACTACTCAGTCATCCTGTGTTTCTATGCTGAATGCAAATGTATAGCTATTTCAGTCAAAAGAAACTAATTTTTTTTAGAAATATGGTTATTCAAAATATCCTTGCAATAAAACCTTATGCCACATGACATTGATTTTACCCTTATATCCATGCATGTGACTTTGCATGCACACATGTAGAAATCTCAGACTCACAGCAATTTTTGATCACAGCAAATGCCAAAGCACACACACATTTAATTAAAAGAGGAGACATTTTATTAGCTCGTTTCTTACTCTGAACTTGTACAGAACCAAAAATAATAAATCCAAACTTTTTTTTTTTTTTTTTTTGTGTGTGTGTGTGTGTATGTGTGTCTCTATGTCCAATGCTGAATAACAATTTGGATTAGCTATAATCATAGAATCATAGAATCATAGAATCATAGAATCATAGAATCACAGAATCATAGAATAGCCTGAGTTGGAAGGGACCCAGAAAGGACTCCTGGCACCACACAGGCGTACCTAAAAATTCAGACCATAATATAACGAATAGAATGATAGAATATTTCAGGCTGGAAAGGACCTTTAAGAACATCTAGTCCAATGCTTAACATAGTACTGACAAGTCCACCACTAAATCATGCTAGTAAGTTCTACATCTACATGTTTCTTAAAGACCTCCAGGGATGGTGACTCAACCACTTCCCTGGGCAGCCTATTCCAATAGTAATAGTAAAGAAATTTCTGAAGGGCAACAACAGATACTTGCAAATTACCTGTGGTTTTCAGAAAAAAAAAAAAAAAAAAAAAAAAAAAGCTTCTTGGTTTCACTAATGCAGCAGACTTTTAACTAAAATTAATAATTATACTAAAAGGTACATTTTTGCTTATTCAATCTTCTGGTTACATCCTTTTGGTTCAGTCAGTAAGAGTTCCCAGCTAGCATCCCATATGCATGTGAGAAAAAAACTGATCTCGTGCAATTTTAAAAGAATTCATAGGAATCCAAGCTCACTTGGCAGGGCTTTTTCCAACAGCTAAAAAAGTGTCCATTTTTAAGTCAGCAATGAACGGCTTGTCTGTAGCTGGGGGCTTTAAATATTTAAGCTGAGTTCACCAGGCAGTGTGTTACTACAGGTTTTGACAATTACCAGAAGGAATGCAGAAACTGTCAGAGCATCTGTTTTCCAGCACTTGCATCTGTAAAAGCATTTTCAAAGAGCTGGCTGGGCTCAGAGCAGGTATAGGGATCCCTATATTACAGTACCAAGGATAGGGAAACAGGGAGCACAGCTTTCCTTCCTCTTTATTCCATTTACTGTTTATTTGGAATTTTACCTCTCTGATAGTGTTTTCAGTTTTGCTTCCAGATCAGCTCCATTTATTTTCAGCTCCTATGTTGCAAGAATTTTTTGTTTGTTTTCCCCTTTCTTCCCTCTGCATCATGCTTTTAAAATTAGGTACCTGCAACACTTCCAATTTTTATCTGGATCCTCTCCATTCCTGATGCAACGTCTCCAGCTTTTAAACTATATTTTTGAAACCCCTTTTCCTGCTGTGGGAGGGACAATTCAGAACCAAATAGAAAGCTGATGCCTACCTTAACTATTTACCTGATGTCTCTGAATGATGTGGAGACATTGGTTGCATGTGGGAAGCTCCAGCTTAAGGAGAACCACAATAAAATAATGCTATATGGCCATCTTTGGTTGAAAGAAAAGTGAAGAGTTCAAGAATTCGTGGAAAAGGGAGTCATAGATGATTGTGGGAAAAAGCAGAAAGATAAAGAAAAATGTCTGCATGGAACAAATTTGCCTGTAGGGACACATTTTGAAGAGGAAGAGATGTGAGTAAAGTGGGGACTTGCAAAGAGAATTATTCTCATCTGCCTTTCATCTGGTACAGAAAAAAAGGTCTATGGTATTCTCCTAGGCATGGTGTCAGATGAAAAGTAGCTCAGAATTAAAGGAAAAAATGATGACACATTTGCAACATAGTTACTAGAAATCACAACCAAAGCTGCAAAGAGCCGTGGGGTAACAATGAAAGGCAGCCATTGCTGACAGTAGGTAGATTTAGATTAGATACCCTGTGGAGAGAAATGCCTCTCAGTCCTGAGCACAACGTGTATTTTTTTACCTTATAGTGTGTCTCACTGAAAGAATGCAAAGTTGTTTCACAGACACTCCAATTGAGGTCTCAAATTTCCTGAGAAAGTCCTTTCAAATTGGCAAAAAGACATAAAATGTCAGGGAAATCTTAACAATGCTGTGCAGTTAAATGAGTAGTTTTAATTCCTCCCAGTGTCAATAATTTGCTCTGTAATTACAGTTGATACAGTAATAAAGATAAATGATAGTCGGCTAAAATTATCTAGAAAGAAAATTGTCTCTTTAACTCACACAAAGACAACAATTTGCATACGGCAAAATCCTGGCATATTCTTTAGCAGTCCTGTCCTTTTTGCTGATTTCTCAGTAATGCTCCAGACTAATTTGTTTTTGATTTGTTTTTAGGTATACAAAAATGATTCATCTGGACTGTGGTCATTCATGCTGAGGCCAGGTTTGTTTTACGCTGTTTTCTGCAGAACAACCAGGAAAGACGAGCAAAGGACTTTTCAGTGCCAGAGTTAATTCTCCTCGTTCCAGCTGCCCACAGAAAAAGGCACAGATTTCACAGGGGCTACTAGAAAGACTTTCATCTGTGTATGTATGTATGTATGTGTATATCTACCCATCCATCTATCTGACTATCTTTTTCTTCCTGTTTCTATTATCTGTATTTTCATCTCTGCTTCTGTACAGTGTGGTGAGAAATCAGTAAAGGCCAGTTACAGCTGACAGTCAAAGACTGAAGGTCTTTGCATTAAACTTGAGACCAGCCCGTTTCAAAGAACGCTCATTTTAATTTGCAGGAGAAATAAACTAAATGCGACAGGAATTCACAGGGGCAGAAAACTTTCACTTGGTCTGGTTGGTATTAACCACCTCATTGCCCCAACATAATGAAACATTATCAAACACAAAGAAAGTCTAGAAGCCCCTAGGATTATGTGAGTGCAGCCTACAAAACAGATTTGTACACTCCCTGACTGGTGAAAAACAGGGGAAAAACTACTGTCTGCTGCTAATGGAAAATTTCAACACCTTCTTGAAGCAAGCTAGCTTGTCAAACTCTTTCTGAAAACAGCCATAGTTTCAAAAAGAATAAGGAAGTTAGAAAAGCCACTTCACCCATTTCCCCGTCTCCAGCCTGGGAAAATTACTGAGGTGCAGAGAATGAAAAGCAAGTGACATCTGCCAACATGCTTCATATCTGGGATGTAGTAGTCCTGAAGGCTCTATAGTATTACTTGGGGCAATGAATACCAATCACATCCCAAAGCTCCTATAATTTGGCTCTCTGCAGCACAAGAACTAAAGACCATGGGTTACAGTGTCACCACTCCTTGAGCAACTGACATTACTGTGGTCTTAAATATTCCTCCTCAGCAAAAGTAAGTTGCTCACGATGGGCAATAAAGTCTCTTTTCAAAATGCTCTTTTTGGAAATTTTGTGATGTCAGGCCCACAGAAGGCTAGTGATGCTCTGGTATAGCCAGCCATATCATAAGACTACTTTTATATAGACTACTACTTTTTTGTCTAGGACAAATCGGCGTCCAGAGGAAAAGCTGCTGACTCAGACTTTCCACTGCAGAGTTAAACAATGTTATCTGGAAGGAAAGAACAAAATAGCTGAAATGCTACCCCTCCCCCCCACTTCCATGTTTTCCTCTGTTTATGAGCTTGGATAGAACTGGATTCATATGGCATTTGTCTGGGCAATTGAATCTAGCAGTGAAAAATCTCCGGCAGTGAAATTCATCTTACCCAGCTTAAGCCGTTTCAAAATAAAATTGTTAGTTTAGCTAATCATCTAGGCTCTTGTATGCTGTGGAGTCTTGCAGATATTTATGAAAGGTGATTCACCCCACCCCGGGTATTCAGCAGAGGGTGGAGGTGTCTATCCTTCTCTCCTGGCTATAGCAGGAAGCGAAGTGCTAGTTTAGGCTAAGTGATTAGCATTTAATTGGCAGGCAAGATTAATCCCAGTTCACTTTAAAACTTCCTTGGCTACATCAAGCTTAATGCCTTCCTGAGAATCCTGTAACATACTTTACTATTGCCTGGAGGTGTGCTTCAAGCTCCAGCACAAAGAGGCAGACTTCTGCCTTGTGCTAAACTGCTGGGGCTACATTAACCCTTTCTCTCAACTTTACCCTGGGTTCGAGTTCACAGCCATGGCTGGTTTAAAACCTGGATTTTACTTTTCAGTGATCACAATGAGCTGAGTATTACAGAAAATGCAAAGATATCCTAGGCAAAGGCCCTAAGAGCTGTGAGATTTTCTTCTTATTATTATTATTTGTATTTTTTATTTTTTAAGTTCTATCAAAATGAGTGACTTCTCTACCTTCTTCCTCTAGCCTTTTCTTCTTCCGACCCTTACCTTTCACTTTCAGCTCATGCAGATTTCTCAGAATATTTTAATAATATTTTTTTTTTTTGCCTCCCAAAACCTGCCTTCTGTAACAATTCATTTTGATCATTATAATTAGATGAATTTTGCAATAGTGGTACATTGAATTGCAGTGGTGTAGTACTGAGCTTGGATCACAATTCTTCCCAATTTTCTATATAAATCTGGTGTTTCCTACAGTCACAGTGAAGCACTAAGGGAAGTGAATCAGCCACCCTTCCTCCAGGAGAGTCATATAACACAGCCTCATGTTTCTCTTACTGCATTTTATAACAGTAGTAATGTAAGAATTTATTGCTGACCTGATATGCAGGAGCAAAATCTCGCCACTTAATAAAGCTATTAAACACTCTGGATTTTTCCCACGTAAGAGATCAAACTTACAACATTACCCAAAGTTCCCTGGCACTACTATTCAATACTCAATACCACTGTATAGAATCATATGGTTTGTCCATAGAATTTATAATCCTGGAAGATACTGTGTCTGGAAAGAGTTTTTATTGCAATTCAATACATGTTATATATTACTGTCAAAGATGAAACATCACTCTATCAGCAGTGCTTGTTAGGGAACAACACCTGGTGTATATGCAGCAAAGGTTATTATATTTCCCTTTCACAGTAGAGGTTTTTAAGTCTTGACAATTGACTGGCTTTTTACAGCTGAGATTAAAGTTGAGACTATGACAAGCAGAGAGAGGTGCTCCTCTGTTTATTGAACCTTCTGATGATTTAAACAGGAGGGGAAAAAGATAATTTTCCCACCAAAACTTCTTTTTCCTTTTGTAAAAACTCATACGTAAAATGTCAATGAAATGTCTAAGAAATATTCCACTTCCATCATTTTAGTTATTGCTATTGCCCAAAAAGGGATTTCTGGTTTGTTAAAACATCCTAAAATCCTTTCATTTGCAGCTGAAACCAGATTCATTAAAAATGTAATTAAGGCAAGATTTTATATTTTATTTTATTTTATTTTATTTTATTTTATTTTATTTTATTTTATTTTATTTTATTTTATTTTATTTTATTATTTTATTTTATTTTATTTTATTTTATTTTATTTTATTTTATTTTATTTTATTTTATTTTATTTTAATTTATTTTATTTTATTTTATTTTATTTTATTTTATTTTATTTTATTTTATTTTATTTTATTTTATTTTATTTTATATTTTTTATTTTAAACCATAATTCTGTTACATCAATTTCTGGAAAAATTTCAATATGAGAATTCTCTGCTGGCTGAAATCTTCAAGGCTACATTGAGATAGGCTCCTACATAGAAGACACACTCACATTGGAAGGTGCTGGTGTAAATAACTGGTGGAAATGAAGTTTTAATGCCAAGAGCAGGGGAGCCTGCCAGGGCAGCCATATGGCCCCAGGGCTGGCTCTTCCACTGGGGCTTAGCACTACCCCTGTGGAGGAATAGTAAAAACAAAGACAAAAGCCTGTAATGGGTAGTCCAGGGGTCGAGGGAGAAATGGTGTAGTGAAGGCTGTAAAACCTGGGTGGGGGAATTTAGAGAGACAGAAGATGGCAACTCCTGAAGATGGTGGTTCAGCAACAGACCACGCGATGGGGATGGCACTTCCCTGCCTGCCTGATGGTTACAGGGCTAGCACAGCCCTGTAGTGATGAGCCATGAGTGATGAGCTTATTAGCACTAATTAGCCAAGAAATATTTGCTGTGTACTCTCAAGTCTTTGCACATGGTGAAAGATGCCTCATTTAATGATTCCCCATAGAGGGAGTCTATGCTGATGCTCTCCAATGGAGCCAGACCCAGAGCAGGCACCGTGTGGTGTACCTGCCTGCCCCTCACTAGCAGCTGTCCGCACAAAACGTTCAGCTACTTATACAAAATATTGAGGGCAAGTAATATATACTGTGAATATACAAACATGAATTTACTGAAGCTATCCACTGATGTACAAGTAGACTGGGATAAAACCATTCCTTAAATAGTGTAAGACCCTCATCAAGGTCCTGAAAGTACCTGCTCCTCCTAGGAGACATAATTCATCCTACTCAGTACTCCACAGAAAGCTGAAGATGAGGCTTGCTACTGAGTGCTTTGAAGGGTGCTAAATGTTCAACTTGGGAAGGCTGAGAGCAGCTTATCTGGGGACACTGAGAAGAGGAGACATGCAATTCAAATAGCTTCCCAGGTAAAATGGTGAGATTCTTTGTAACTGGAACACATACTTATTTATTTATTTATTTTTTTATTTATTTATTTATTTATTATTTTATTATTTTATTTTTTTTAATACTGAATTAAAATTGGTCCTGAAAAAAAAGTTGGATTATTTTTTTAAACTCTGTGAATACATTTTTTCATTTTTTTTCTTTGAATTTTTCTATTCTGATAGTCTTTTCTTTCTTTTCTTTTCTTTTCTTTTCTTTTCTTTTCTTTTCTTTTCTTTTCTTTTCTTTTCTTTTCTTTTCTTTTCTTTTCTTTTCTTTTCTTTTCTTTTCTTTTCTTTCCTTTCCTTTCCTTTCCTTTCCTTTCCTTTCCTTTCCTTTCCTTTCCTTTCCTTTCCTTTCCTTTCCTTTCCTTTCCTTTCCTTTCCTTTCCTTTCCTTTCCTTTCCTTTCCTTTCCTTTCCTTTCCTTTCCTTTCCTTTCCTTTCCTTTCCTTTCCTTTCCTTTCCTTTCCTTTCCTTTCCTTTCCTTTCCTTTTTTTCTTTTCTTTTTTCTTTTAAACACAGAAAAGACATGATTATTGCACAGGAATTTGGATTAAATTAGTTGATGTATCTCTGGAAAATATGTGAGGCTGCAAATCTTTTTTTTTTTTTTTTAAAGAAACAAAGTTGCTAACTCTGGTTGCTAGGACACTTTAAAATGATTTTGTTTCCATTTGATGAAAACTTAGCTTGTATTTCACTTACAAAGATGGATGAGATGTTAATTGGTTGACGCACAGATGCGCGTATGGGTAGAGAAGGCGCATGCTCTGAGAACACCATCTATGAGCATGCCTCAGCTGGAAAGTTTACAGCTCTGCTAGCATGGGACTTATGTCACAGCAGAGCAACTCACTCTCATTTTTCCTACGTCAACTTGGGAAAGTCCAATGTTAACACAGGTCTGCAGCTTCCAGACCACAACTGGCTTGTATATGGCCAGCTTGAAAAGTGGGCATTTGCCAAAGTGGACATACCTAAAAGAGAATATAATTATGTGTGTAATGGGTCCTTGCCATACAGATGGTCTCCCTGTTAATACTGAAAGCAGCATGCTACCATGATTAATTTTCATCCCCACATGTGTATGGCACATAGAAAACAAACTCTGAACCATGATACCCATCAAGGGTATGGAGGTCAGCAGGAGCCTGCTGAAGTGGAGGGGACTACTGCAGAAGATGAGTGTGCCCCAGGTTCCCTAGGCAGCAGGCAGATGGGAGAGCCAGCCAGCTAGGGATCTGGCAGCTGCACCTGAACAGTTATTTGGCCCCTGTTAGGACTGCAGAAATAACCTTTTCCCTTTTCCAGGCAGAGAGCCTTGTCTTCCAGCAGATGTGAATCCATCTACCCCTCTGCAACACGTGTGGAGGAAAGTATCACAGAGCCAACGCAGAACCCATGTGCAATTCCAGCCACTGCAGTAAGTGGCTCCTTTGCTTCTGAGAGCAAAGAGATCTGTGCCTAAAAGAATTAATCATATGATGTAGATGGAGGAATTCGTGCCTTCTGTTAATCATACCGAAAATATGAGGGCGCCTGTTAGCTTCTTCTGTGCAAGTAAAAATAACTTCACTTGACTCCTTCTTTTTCCTTATATATATTCCTTTCTGATTCTAAGATTCTCCATTTGCATCACAGTGCTATTCTGATTCCCAATACTATGAGAATATATATATATTTTTTCATATGATCTCTTTTCTTTCCGGATTAGGCTAGTGACTTATTGTATCCACCAAGGACATTTCTGAAGTCAGACCAGTACATGAATCCCCTTTCTTTGCCTCCAGACTTTTTTCAGAACTTGAGAGAACACCAGTAATTCAAATGCAAGTAGCAGTGCTGGGAATGGTTTCTGGCTCACTGTAATTACTGACACAAAGGCAGTTAAATAGAGTTACTGATAATTCTGTTATGAGGAGGATATAGCAAAGGGGAAAGATACCCTTCCTCCTTCCTATCCTACATAAAAATAACTGTATTCTAAAAGGGCAGGAAATAGACAGAAGTGTGTTTTTTTTTTTTTTTTTTCCTTTTGTTTATTTTGGTTTTTGTTTTCCCTTTTAGCCTAAGCCTCAGGATGACAAGCTGATATGCCCAAGAAGGCCTACTAAAAACAGGGGATCAAGGTTCAGCAGTAACATAAAACAAAATGAACAGAGATTCCATTAGAGATTTAAAATGACAAAATTAAGGTCAATTAATTTAGGTCAACTAAGGAATGACCCAGTTGTTAACTATGGACCATTTTATGTGGCTAGAATACCTTGTTTGCTGCTTTGGAGAAACTGTCCCCTAGATCCTGTGGCATATCTGCCAGCCCATGTATACATCTCCCATGCCCTGGGGCATCTCAGGAAGCACTAGATGCCTATACTTAGGTACTAGACACTTATATGTTGTCATTTGGATGTCTTCATTTTGAACCAAACATCTCACAGAGTATCTTTCAGCTGCTCTGATATATTTTGTTTTGTTTTATTCTGTGCATAAATTTATCTGAAGAAGGCATTTGGTTGTTTTTGGAAAGAGAATCAATTTTGTAGAAAAAACACCATTGTCAGATCTTTATGTACCTGCTCTTGTAATATAAATTGGTAAGACCTCAAAAATAACTTAATCTGAATAAAAGCTAGCATGTATTTTTCAAGAGCAAACATACCTGACAAATCCTATTTCCTTCTGCTGTAGGGTAACCAGATCTGGGAGGAGACAAGAGGCACATACTTGTCACATAGTACTCAGTGAAGCTTTTGGCACTATCTCATATGACAAAGACTTAGAAAAAAAAAAAAAAAAAAGGAGATATTATCAGACTGAAACTACAACAAGTGGGTATAAGAACAGTTAGAAAAACTCTGCTCAGAGAATATTTATAATTAAGTTCATTGTCACAATATTGGCACGGAAAGGTATTTCTCAGAGGAAGGGAGGGTCTGTCTCAGGCTGAACAGAACTCGTTTAGTTCCCAGTCACCCCAAAGAAGAGAACAGAAGACATATTTATTACATTTGCAGCTGACACAAAGCTAGACTTTAAATTCATTTCAGCATAAGATTAAGAACAAACATGATACCAACAAGGTGGGATTAAAAACAGACATGGTTCTGACAGGGTGAAGACAGAGTGTAGGTAGCTCTCCAGAAGTCTACAGGGGTTGTATTGGTTGTGATGGGTATGTTATTCAATATTGCCATGGTGTTATGAGAAATGCAAGCACCACATTGGGATTTGAAAACTGGTGGTACCTTTGAAAGATGATTGCTTTTATCTTTCTGCTCTTCAAATAGCTGCTAAAGTCTTACACTGAATTTTCTATCCAGTTTTCAGCACAGTCTTTTTAATAATAACAGCTTGGATCAGTTGAAAAAACTCTGCAAGGGAGCAATATGAATGATGATAAATCTTGAAAAACACGGTCAATGGGAAAGACAGAAGCAATGGGGGAATTTTGACTGGGAGAGAGAGAAAGAGAAAAAAAAAAAAAAAAGGAAAGAAACCGTGCAGGTGATGTGATGTTGGTCTTCAAGTACAGCAAGTGAAACATTTCCGTATTTGGATGTCCATTGCTCTTGGTGTCTACATTAGCTTCTACTAAGGTCATTCAGTAGGTCCATGAGTGATCTGGCTAACACTTCATTTGTGCTGATATGCTGCAACACCATAAAGGGGTTCAGAATATACTTTGAGAATGCAAAGGATGATGTATTTGGTATTACCACTTGGGCCTGGCCTAGTCCTGCCTGGAAGAACTGATAGGAGACCAACACAAGACTGGAATAGTTGTAAGCACACTGAACTCGTTGAGTTTCCCATGACTAAAATGATTATAAAGCATGTTAATTCAAAGAACTACTAACTATGTGTCATGTTATGCCTCTGCCAGGAAAAAAGTGTACAGTTTATAAATCTTGTATTTTAGTTGGCTCATATACTTTATACTATTTTCATTTTTTATGTAATTAAAGGTGACTAAATAGGTGCAATTCTTCTAGCAGGAGCTCAGTATGCTATTCTGAGCAAGTTTAGATAAGGTATCTCTGAGGCAAGGCTGCAGGAATGTGATGGAAAGCTGTCTTTCAGCCAAAAGTGAAATTAAGCCTTTACTCCTGGCTGGAATTTCTGACTCTCGTACATTCTCAAAACTATGTCAATTCAGAGAGAGAGAAAAAAAACACTCAGAACTTTGCTTTACTCATCTTGTCCACACCTCATTATTCTTAGTAAACCCTGTGTCTGTTCTCCACCTAGCTGGTACACACCTCCAAATTTAGCTTTGCTGTTATTACTCTTTAACAGTTCTATACCATAATTTAATTTTGTTCTAGTAATGTTTTAGTTCCTGTGAAGTTATATAGGACAGAAAGCTTGTGTGAGCAAGGAAAAGTGGCTGGGTTTCACGGATTCACCTTGATCTAATGTGATCTTGATCTATGGCTGGGAGCCCTTCCTTTCCTTTTGGCATGAAGGTTGTTATCCTGGGTCATAAAAAACATACACACACACACACAAAAAGCAAACAAACAAAAAACCAGGCAAACCCACCCATGTGTTGACCTGATGTTTTCACACATTGTAGCTTTCACTGTTTTTCTCAAGGCTAGTACTGGGATGGATTTCTGGAAAACTGCCTCCAGCCTTATATACCCTATGATTCCCTGTCAATTGGAATTCCTTAGTGAGGCTGTGATTCATGAACAAATTGCTAGTATGTTGACCATTATCTTAAACTGAGATCAAATAAGGTTTAATTACCACTCTTATTTTTGCTAAGCTTAATTCTGCCCAAACTAAAATTATTACTGAAAATCAAAGGTTTACTTTAACAGAAATGAGAAGTAGAGTTAACATTCTTTATTACAAAAAATCAAAACACATTCTTACAATCCAAAAACTTGCTAATAAATTGTTATTTCTTTTCATATCCACAATTTCCTTAGCTGAGTAAAAGAAAATCACTGACAGATGGTCAAAGTACCATCTTTTATAACCCAAATCATCTAGGTTACACATTCATTTATACATATCCCACAATGCATCTGCAGATTTTTATTCCAATAGCTAAACTTCAGTTCATTTACACTTACATAAATTCTATATTTTAACATCACTTGGAGCACAATAACCTTACAAAGATTTTGTCGAAATCTTTCTGTATTACAGTGACTGTGGTTACATTTTATTAATATCCTCAATAGTGACACGTAATCAATGTCTTGGCAAAACGTCCTTGTCATCCACTATCAAACATCCTCACCACCTTCACCACATTCCATTCCAACAGCTTAGCACAAAACCATCCAGCAGTGCTCTTAACCACTTCAGTAGTACCTGCTTTTGTGTAAAAGTCCTTTTTGTGTAAAAGTACTACTTCTGCTATATCAACACACCAAGCTCCTGCGCCTAGGGACCTCACAGAGACACTGTACCCGCCTAATGACATCATTTACCAGAAACCTGGGTAGGGTCAGTTAGAGCCAGAAAAAAGTTGCTTTGTTTTCCCACCATGCTATTGGAAGGACTCAGGGTTTTCAAGAAGATAACATTGATTCCACAATTATATTGAGAAATACTTACTGAGGTAAGGCCTTACTTGCATGTGAATTAGGATCATAGATTGACTTTTAGGCAGCAGACATAAAAAAAATAATTTCTTCAAATGGTAAAAACTAACAACAGTAGTGAAGCAAGTTGCCACAATCTGTGGAAATAAGTTACAGTCTGAAAGCTTTCACCATTTCAATAACCGTTGATGTTACATACCACAAAGGTAAGGAGAAGAGTGTTGTTTTACAAAAATTTTTCATGCTGTAATGGATATTTCAAATTTATTTTTAATGAGTAGAGAAGGAAAAGAAAATGTTCCCAATTCCTTCTTACTTCATTTGTACTTCAGTTCCATTATTTTCTGCTGTTTTTCCTGACTCTGAAACCCCTAGGCAGGACAGCCTCGGTGTGCCTTTCCAGTCCAGTTTCAGAGGCCATTCTGATAGTCCTTGCAAATAGGAATCCACAGACTCATCCCTCCAATGCACCCCAGACTGCCTCAGTGCTGCCCATATTCCACTTTTCCTTATGACTTGAACTCCATTAAATTCTTGTTTGCCAACCCTTTTCCAAAGTATTTGCCTGGTTCAGGTGTTTTTCTGGCAGTTTCCCTTAGTTAACTTTCCTGGAGCACTAATTCTTTTCCCATCAGAAAATGTTTTCTACAGAAACTCTCATCTTTTATTTGAACTTTTTTTTTTTTTTTTTTTTTTTTATATCAGCATGAAGTGTCAACAGTCTTCACTATAACATTTCTCCAGTGTGAGTCATTTCCTTCCCTTTTATGAAGAACAAGCAGTTAGCAATATTTTGCATGTGAAGGACTTTTTCAACTGTGCACTCTGTTAACCTGAAGGATGGATCATTCCTCACCACAGCATCATTATAGATAAATACTCATGCTGTTTAGAAACAGATGAAAAGAAACCTCTGAAAGAAGAGTGTACAGTTTAGAGAGGTGAGTCTAGGGTAAAACCCTGGAAAAAGGAATATTTACATTCATCCACAGAATATTTTTCTCTCCCCATTAAGATTTTCTGGAAGGTAGCCATCCAAAACAATCTGCCATGAATATCAAAAGGAGTCTCAGTTATCCTTCAGAAAACCAGCTCTGTTTCCTTTACAGAAGATGCAAATAACTTACATAGTAGAAAAAGCACTTTTGACCTCAGCATCCAACTTGCATGTTAAAGAACCAGCACTTCTCTTACACATTCCTTTTAACTTATAGTTGTTGGCTGCTTTTTGCATTATAAAAGAATTGTGCTGGGGTTCCACAAAAACAAACAAAAACAAAAACAACATTTGGCACAGGTAGTGTATGTTTGATACTTGTACTCAGTCTAGCATATCAATATATGTTTACTGTTGTGAGGAATGAAAAATGTAGTCATGCTAACTGGTACCTAGATATTCTAGTTTTAGTAAGATGTTAATTGCATGTAGTTGATTAAAGAATTCAGGAAGTGCTAGAGAACATCTGATGGCAATGTCTATTAAACTTTAAGGACAATGTAAGAACAATGTTAACTATTATTACATAGCATTTTGAGGCAATTGGTTAAACAAACCAGTTAAGTGTTTTAAATACTTGTGCATATGAATGATGCAAGAGAATGCATGTAAGCATACATAATCTGTAAGAAGGTTTGTTCTGTGGTCAGACAGAAGCATTTTCATTCATTGAGTTTACCTGGATGGCCATTTTCTGTAAAAATTATTACGAATAACTTACTTTGAAAAAACAAAGGCTTAGTGCCTTGAAGAGTTTTTGGGTAGGAGAGATGTCCACATTTAATATGAATGTGACTTACAATGTTCCATCTTGTCCATATTTAAGATGCAAAGCTTTGTCTTTGATTAGGCCAATGAAAAATTGCCTGCTTACCTCTGAAGTCAGAAGTTGTCTGTATATTTCTGTATTCTATTGAAAAACATGGTTTCTCTCTAAAAAAAAAAAAAAAAAAAAAAAAAAATTGACACTGCAAAAGTGTCAATATTTAATTTTCTAAATTAGACTGTAGAGTGATAGTCATTTGATCTGTCTTTCTTTGTCTAAAAAGCAGGCATTACGTGCATGCTAGCTGTCTCTAACTCCTTAGAAGACCAATGAAGAAAGATCAGTAATGTGGTTGGATTCTCCCAGTTCCAAGTTAAGACGCTAAAATGTCTGGGATGAATAGACTCCTGGAGATGCTATTCATTTCTCATTCCTTATAGAAGATGTCTAGAAAATATACTTAGGCCCAGTCAACTAACATTTGGGCATTTAGATTGAAGAAAACTGAATCTGGTTCACAAAGCAGAAACTTTGAGGTTCCTGCTATCCTATGAAGTAACCTTGATTTCTACGGACCTAATTTCTACTATGTTCCTAGCCTGACTGCATTTATTTTCATACCAGTATTGACTTCTACACGAAAATCTTATTCACCTTTCCTGATGCTATGCCTAGACAAATGTTTACAGACACAAGAACCCCATCTCCCTTCAGCCATCATTTGTAGCTTCAGCTAATGAACTGCAAAGCCTACCTGCCCCGCAAGCACTATTGAACCTGGGGCAGGAGGAGACTACTTTCCATGTCCTTACAGAAACATGGAAAAATAATCTCAGCCTTCTGACACAGACCTTCCTATGAGGACAAATGCCACTTAAAATTTACTCTTTGAACCTGCATTTCCCATCTGTAACAGAAGATGGGGAAGCTAGTGGAGAAATGTCTGAATCTTGCTAATTGAGGTAGTTTAACCTCAGGTTCCTTTGCCAGAGGGGCCTGGGTAAAGCTTCGTAACATAATTTTGTTGCCATAGTAGATGTGGGGACAAGACTAGCCTGTGGCCTCACTGTTCCTGTCATGACAGAGGTCAGGGAAGGATTAGAGCTGGAGACCTTTTGGATCTAGCTTGCCTCTCTTACTACATTTGGGGAAACCCAAAGCCTGATTTGAGGAAAGCTGAACCCACATACAACAACCAACCATTCTGCATGATTTGCAGAAATTTAAATTCCCTACACAGATGAAAGGTTCTCAGGACCTAAAGCAAAAACACATTTCTGTGCATTAGAATCAGCACAAGTGCAGGTGGTTTATACCAAATCCATAAAAATATTTTCCTGTCACTGTATCAAACAGCAGTTTTTTACCTGGAAAAAGTGACATCTATTCCAATGTCTATATAAAACCGGTCACATTTTTTAATTCTACATGCTTCTTATAAAGTTAAAAATAGATGAAAGCATTCATAACTTGATAGCAATTCAGCCTTGAAACTGGCTAATGGTTTATTTAGGTTCCAAGCTTGGTGAGAACTCATTACTTGTTCCTACTATATTTATTCATCCTGAGAGATTTCCAAGTAATACTAATATGAAGCACTGACTTCATAACAGCAGAAAGACAAAGTATTCCTGTTTCATACTCTCCGTGAAGGGATTCAGGAAGGCATTATCAAGATTGTAACAAGAAAATGTGGTTTGGGTAGAGTTCTTTGAATTACAGACTGTTAATAATTTTTTTTTCTATTGTTCATTTGTATAACGTTCAAGAATTTATCCTAATTTCTACAATTGGTCTTGCATTTCTAAGAATTCACAGCATTACTTGGGGCACTTTCTTAATATTACCTCCTGTTTGTCTAAATGTATGTAAATGTATGTAAATGCAATGCAGGAATGCTATGACCAGTAAAAAAAAAGGAAAACAAAAACAAACAAACAAACAAACAAAAAAAAAACACACACCCACACAAAAAAACAAACTATTAATTTTAGAGTAAAAGGGCAGAGTCCCGTTTTTCAATTGTTTCAGCAGTTGTGATAATTTGTATTGATCATTACTCATGCATGTGACAAGGCTGAATCCAGTTGTTTCTCTCTTCCTACCCACAAAAATAATTTTGATTAAAATTGATGTTTACTGTGTTTATGAGCAGAATTACACTTTCCTGAACTCAGTCTGCACTAGCACTCAATAGCTAGGTCTCATTTTATTCTTCACTTTTACCCTCTGCCATAAGCAACTGACTTCACATCAGCAAAATTTGCTTTCAAGTTATCTTGACAAAAGCCTAACAGTTCTGGATTTATATATGTATATATATAATGTGTGTGTGTGTGAAAAAAAGTAGCATTTTCAACTCTTAATTTTTACAGATGTTCAATGAGCATTTGGATGTAAAGTGATGAACAGAATGAGAGAGAAGGCAATCAGCTAAAGAAATTAAAAAGATACGTTACTGGTTTTATTAACTAACAAATCTCCATTTGCTCATTTCTATTTCTGGGTTGGGTCTACCACTGGTTGTAATTGTTGTGATTCACCAGAGAATGAATTGTGAATCTTTCCACCTCTACCCACACTTACAAATTTACATGAACCCATTTTATTCTTAATTTGTCCATAACTACTACTCACACAGAGATGACAGAAATAAAGTCCAAATTGCCCCATGCCAATAGGAGATGTTATCACTGTGCTAGGAGCACCTTCATACCTGCCATATGAAGGCAGTCCATATGAAGTCCATATGAAGGACAAGTCCATATGAAGGACTTGTTCCCAGTTACAAAAGGAATTAGTCCCTGTGTTTCCCAAAAGAAAGGGAAAAGAAAGGGATCTTTCTAGTCTGGGAACTGCTGCTGGAGAGGACAAAGAATATATATATATATATATATATATATATATATATATATATATATATATATATATATATAAAATATAAATTATATATATAATAACTATAATATTATATATATATATATTTAAAAAACAGCAAAACCCAAACTTGCTTATATTAATGAAGCTGAATATATATATACATATATTGCTATTAAAGGGGGCTTGTTACAGTGATATCCTAAAATAATATGCTATTCCTCTGGATGTGCTCCTTAATCAGGTTTCATAATACTGCTTTAATTAGAGGGCAATACTATTAAGCCAAATATAATTAAATAAAATAATTCCATTTGTAGAAGAGTGAAAGGCTTATCTGAATTCTTTCTTTAACTTCTACATCAAAAATATTCTTGTTTCAATAACATACTACAGTAACATTTTCACTTTCATTTAATTTTCTGTAAGCCTCATGAAAAAGGTAATTTTCAATGAAATTAAAAATAAATCCAACTTTTTAAAACATAAAAGTATTCCCCCTTACACACACACTTCTTGTTATTCTAACTTTTGATGTCTGAAAATAAGAGTAGTAGCATAAAGAAAGAAGAAATGGAAAGATAGCAGAAGAATATTTTCAAGGGAATAATTTGTTATCCACGTAACAAATCGAGGGGAAAAAAAAATAATAAAAATGCTAGTTAAAACTTTAATATCCTCTTATGTGGCAGATGGCTGTCATTTTTAAATATTTCAGTGGTCCAACCATGTAAAACTTTTGTTTTCAATTGTTTTGAGTTTAATGGCTGTTAGGCAAAACACAAAGCCTCCATTTGCAGTCTTTTAAAGGAGAATATAAGCTATTTTATGAATGCATGGATTTTCAGAAATAATCCTAATTACTGTATGTTTGTGTACACTATAAAGAAACTAGGTGGTATTCCTTGTGAAAAAACATCTCCATGCATTCAAATAATTATATAAATTATGATAAAAACTTAAAGGAAGTGTGCTACTAAACTTGTTTTCTTATTCATTTTTAAAAAGAAGGCCAAGAACAATAGTCTTAAGTTGAAAAATTATATAAAAGCTTATCTATATTTCTGTAAAAGCAGCACAGCACCTGCTAAGAGAATTGTTCCCACTCTGCTTTGGGGAAACAGCAAAGCGTTGCCCAAACAATTCACCCAAGAAGAATGTTATTGAACCATACATTTTAAAGCACACCTGTGCTGGCCTTAGGAAACAGCTCATGAGGAACTGCAGTTTTGCTAGCAGTTAATGTGCTTTCTACAAAGATATGATTTAATAGGAATGCTGAGCTGTTAGCACACAGGCTACTGCTTTACTTGGTTGTTGACCCCTTGGAAACTGAAGATTCATGGGGTTGTACCTACCTTTATGTAAATCTCTTTTGAAGTCAACATATGTAAAAAATCTGGGCAAAAGTAGAATAAAAAGAGAATCAAGGCCTGGGGCTGTCATCCCTGCCCTGCTGCTTTTATTCATGTTAGGATCTCAAACATATAATTGCAAGATGTTTTCTTGTTGTTTATTTGTTTTTCTTCTGTCATTTGGGAATGCAGATTGGGGCTGAGCTGTATCAAAAGGCAGAATAGGTGCAGACTTGCTTTGTAGAGCTGCAGGATGGCATGAGGGCAGGCAGCAGTGGCAGGTTTCCAGCTGCTCTGCCATTCTGAATGATCCCTCCCAGCACTCTCTCTTTTGCTACCTCTGCCTCTCTCAGGCAGCAGTAATTATGATGTTGTCACTCACATTGTGGGAGAATAAGGATAAAAAAATTAGAAGACATGCCTTCCCAATACACTGTTGTGCTTCTAAACTGGGGCTTCCTCAACACTGAATGTATTCAGTCCCATAACTCTCAAATCTATACCAAGATTAATGCACACAGATGCCTTATTCCTCATGGCCCAAACCAAGTCTTACTCACACTGCACTACTGTTAGCACCACTGCTCTTTAGTCTTTTACTTTTTTTGTATGAAAATCAAATGCTAAATCAAAGGTTAAAATGTAAAGAGTTTCTTTCAGTTCAAAAAGCACAATAAAAACAAACAACTCAGTATAACTTGGAAGACCCACTATCAGCTATTGGAAGTACCAGGGCTTTCCTCCCTGTAGAAAAGACAAAGATTAAGACTGAAGTTCAGAACACTGTGCTGAAGGTCATAATTTTAAATGTGCAATCAGCCCAATGACACACAAAAAAAACAACCCTGCACCTTACATTCCTATATCTGGACATGCATTCCAACTCTGGGAAAGATCAACATGTGAAAAGATATTAGAGATGGTGTTATGAGAATTTTGCCAGTGCATCAGTACATAAGCAACCTGTGCATGCTTTTAATTATCTTTGAGATAAAGTCCTAAAGATCACAAAGTGAAAAATTGCACAAAGCAGCTTGAAAACATGAGGCACCATGTTTTCACACATCTCTCTGCTGATTGAAATTTTAAAAAGCTTGCTGGCCCCTGAGTATCTACCAACAAACAACAAGAACAAAAACAAAACAAAACAAAACAAAAACCTATACATTAAATGAAATATAGGAGCCAAATAACTCACAATTTGGCAGTAAAGCTTCAACAAGCTCAATAAAGATGACATTGAAGAAGGTCTAGCTATAATTGAGAAGATAGATTGATTGGTCAACCTGGTCACATTTACATTTCATCCTTCAAAAGATGACCAGACAAAATATATGGAAATGACACTATTTCAATGAGCCAGACATAAGAGCTGTAGAAGAGAGGCTATGGGATACAAACAAACCTCTGTGCTCCTGCAAGAGTATATAAGATAAAGGGGATAGAATAAACCATAAGGCTGTCAATCTGGCCAGAGACTGTGCTTGATTTTAGCGTAACACATAGGTGTGGCAGTTATGCACAAGGAGGAAACATTTTGACACTGAATAGTATGAACTGTAGACAGAATAAACATATAATTATTCTGATCAGATGTGGGAATACCAGAAACGTCATGATTTTCACCTTTGGGAGCACTGTTTTAGGGAAACCTACCATTTGGGAAAGGAGATAGACTGACCTCAAGGAGCTGGTGTTTAATTACACAGTAAATACAGCTGGATGACGTAAAATAAGCCACTGTTTTCCCAAGTCTGCCCCACTCATGGCCTTCAGGCCAGGTATGTGCTGACCAGTAACTGTGATGGAACAGCATGAAATTTCTCTTGCTGTGGATCCAACACTTGTTCGCTCCTAAACCAAAAATGAAGACAGTTTCCAATTAAAGCCAATAAGCTCAGTTTTGGTGGTACAGGTAGAGCCACTAGCAATTCTCCCTTTGTTTTGGTAGGTGGGTAATCTTGAATTTGTGCTGTTATAACTACCAGCAGAATCTGGGAACTAGTAGACATTTGCGTTGTCAGAATAATTAAGAAAGAAATACTTATATTGTGTCTGATGTCAAATAATTATCAAAAAATCTCCTATAGCAAATAGTACTTCATAGTGCTATATATTCTGGCTATCTCACAATGAACTAGTTAAAGAGCTGACACTTCAGCTGTCAATAGCGTCCTGTTGTGTTTTCTACCGTGAGGAGAATACAGTCTTCCCACTTAAGAGGCAGGGTTAAAACGCTTATGATGCACACTCCCATTCGGTGACCTGCCATTGCTCTTATAATGAACAATGTATATACATTTTCATCTGTATTTGCCCATTTCCAGCTTTTCATAGTGTACCCACATCTGAGGGAATTTCATGCTTCTCATATTTGGGACCCACTGCTCAGCAGGAGTCTCTCCTCTGGGGAAAGTGAGAAATAGGATAACCAATACAGAGAAAGAATAAACTCATGTCCAGAAAACACAACATCTTCAGCTCCCTGCCTGCTCTCTGAAAGCCATCATTGGGAAACTACAATGGGCTAAAGACAGTCTACTAAATAATTTACAACATACAGCCTAAATGATTTTTCCCTAATAGATGTGCATTAACACATGGAAGACTAACATATGGAAAATTTTATCTGGCCTCAGAACAAAAAAAATTTGACCCCTTCCATTCCATTACCTCAAGTCAGACCAGAGTTTAGATGACTCTGAGATGATTCTACTGTTTTCTGAAGAGGCTGTTCTATGGCTTAGTCTAATTCTGCTTAATCACAGCTCGGCTTTGAAACATAACCTTGGAAAAATGATTATACCAATATAGGCTTTATCTATTATTTTCATTGCTTGCATCTTAGAATTCTATTCCTCAAAAACCTGACTTTGTTAAACATGACATTATAAAATGTTACCTCATTTCTAGTCACAAAACTTTGAAAAATCAGGGAAAAGCCTTCATCTAAGACTGCACTCTATATTAAAGTAACATGCTTTGCTTTTACACAAAGATCACAATTCCCCCAGATTTCAATAGATTCCTATGGACCATGCAAAATGCCACAGACCACAGAAGCTATGGTTTCGAATGGATGCTTTTATTGATTAATCAGGCATTGAATCAAGTATTGTAAAGTGAACAGATTTTGTTTGTTAAAAATTGTCAAGATGAATACCATTCATAGTGAACTTGTTTCCTCATAGTCCATACAGAATACAAAATAATTCAAGAAACAAGCAAAAAAGGAGCACCTGACTAGGTATTGTCATGCTGTGTGTGCATGTATGTATGTATATACACACATTACACTATATTTGGACATATACTAGTGTGTGTATACCCATACATATATATACACAAACATATAAACACATAACATACTGACTGAATTAATACTGTACTGAAGCAATGTGATTTAGCTCCAAATTAAGTATTCTGTATTGAAATATAAATGATACAGCAAGGCCTGTAGATTTCAGACCATTTGTTTTTCCTTTCACCAAAACAATGATCTGTCTTTGAACTCACAATTTAATTTTAAGATGAAAATATGTGAGATCACTGGGGATCTTTCCAAATTCATGGTATTAATTCCAACTCAATCTCTGCTAACATTGTATGGCCAAACACTGAACAGTATTTTCAGTTTGTCCACTACTGAAATCAGCTTCTAGAGTTAATATTTCTGGCAAAAAAGGAGGTACACAGCTTTGCTACTTTTACAGTGGCAATATACCCTTTCCTGTTGGATGGAAACTTGGCAAAAATCCTACATTAAGACTCCCTTCCTTCTGTACATTTTTATCACTACTTCTTATCAGTCATCACCTGTCAGCTCATTATAATAATTTTCATGCCATCTCAGCTACCTTCCAAACATCCCAGGACAGATTATCCGGACAACGTACACCAGGTAGTAGAGGTAGCAATGTATTCAGATACAAAACACGATGTTTGGGGATTAATTTACTTTTTCATTTTTAAGCATATCCATTTATTTATTACTAAAGACACAAAGATAAACACTGTAGTACGCTGTATGTACATATTTTCTGGTATTTATGTCAATTCTGCACCAATCTTACCTGTGAACCATGAGATACTACTGCATCAGAAAGCCATGGTACCAGCACTGTACTGTCACTCTTTTCTCCATTTAATTCACCAGTTAGCAGAGCATGTAAAGTGAAATGAAAGGAATATGGACAGACATTTATTTTTTGTTAGAAAAGGGAAAAATAAACCCTGTAGACATGTATGTATTCATCACCTTGCTCATAAGTTTTCTATATCATCATAAGGCAAACTGTAGTGCAGCTTTGTACCTGCAGAATCAGTATTTTAAAAAAATCTGAAGCTGAGCTTGGGACCATTTTATTCTGGACCCATTAGTGAACAAAGTGCATTAAGGCATCCATTTCAAAGGACACCTAAAGCATGGTAATTACAGAGAAAATCTTTTTTTAAAGCTGGTATTCAACTTCCTACACAGGCAGATTTACACCACTTGCATAGTAACAACAAAACACCATAAGAAAACCATTCTTTTAAATTTGTCATATGCCTCAAGTATCTTCCAAAATGATCATTTTATATAAGTATTGTAGTAGTTACAAAGGGTTTCTACTCTGTAGAAAGGAAAGAGAAAAAAAATGCACCTGATTCAGCTTTGAGATTAAATAGGTACAACCTCTGTTG
Source organism: Aythya ferina (assembly GCF_964211825.1). Taxonomy (NCBI): domain Eukaryota; kingdom Metazoa; phylum Chordata; class Aves; order Anseriformes; family Anatidae; genus Aythya; species Aythya ferina. The sequence goes on from NC_140296.1 coordinate 76,976,775, forward strand.
ACTTCATTGAAGTTCTTCCACTAACACCAAGATGAATGTAGGGCCTGCTTGTGCAGATTCCTACTCCTGCTGAAAATTTGTTATTTACTCCTCATTCACAAAGAGAATTGTGCTTCCCCAAACAACCCAAGACAATGATAATTATGAACAAACTACAGCTGTAGTGTTTCTCCACACAGCACATGCAAAACTGATTTCCTTGCTTTGTTATAGATACTACATAGTGTACAACAACAAAACATTTGTATTTAATTTAAAATCAATGGTAAGGTGGCTCATGTCTCACTTCTGAGTTATTGGCTGGGCTTGCTGTATTGAACTTCGTAAAATTAGTAATAAGCATTCACATGTCTACCATCAGAACCATGACATCTTCCATTACAATCAAACCTTAAATGATGCAGTGATTTATCAAACTAATCTACAGTCAGACCTTGGATTGGCTGCTCTCCTCCAGTGTTGCTGATTTTCAGAGATGGTATCAGTCTTTCACATCCTCAGTGATTCTACAATGTTTCCCAAACATGAAAGTGAAACACTGGCAGACGGGAATGTTGCCATCAATAAAATAAATCACCAGATGATTTATACACTCACATTTCTAGGAGATACTCCACACGTGTTTTATGAACAGAGAACATAATGCACCATGAACAGAAGTAAATTAAACTTTCTTCTTTTGCTGTGTTGTCTAGCTCCACTTCCTTGCTTGTTTATTTTCATTCTATTTGGTCTGCACATTCCCATGTGGAAAGTAGAAATTAAGAGATCTTGCATTCAATAAGATCGGTAATGAGAGCACTAATATTGGTATGAATAAAACCAGCAGTATACTGACTTGTCCACTGCACAGTTTCCATCCTTCCAATTTCCTGCTTTTATCCACTGTAAAATAAAACGATGTAAAGGGGCTGATGAAACTTTAATGAATAGGACCATCAATGTGCAAAGCAAATAAGTCATTTTCCAGGTATCCAAAACAGGCTTTCCCTTTTCTCTCTCTCTCACTTTCTTTCTTTTTCTTTCTTTTTTTCTTTTTTTCCTTTTTTCTTTTTATAAATAATTTATAAATCTTCCAGTAAGATACTAAATACAAATCAAAACAAAAGCAACTGCAAAAAGAGTTCTAAGGTATTATTAAAGCCACTTCTTGTCCTGCACAAAGTACTCAGAAAAGAGAGTTTCTTCCCTTTTCACTTCTGTCCAGGTTCGACAGCAACAACTGGGATGCCAGGCAGTCTGCCAGCTCTGGCAAGCTCCTGCAGGCACCTGCCCTCAGGAAATGCGTCCTCCTACCTTTTGGCTTTCAGCAGTCATGCCAGCTGCTCAGAGGAGTCTAAGTGGTCAGGGATAGGCAAGCCAGTTATAATGGTCAAACACTTATTCCACACAGTGAATGTGGGGCACACGGGCTGCCCAAATGTAATGTCAAAGGTATAAAGGTGCAGGGAGTTCAAGGCATCATAAAAGGCAAGGGAACCGTTGTCGTAGTCCAGCAAAATGCCAACACGGCGGAGGTGAGGTGCGGGCTCTATTGGGATTTCCTTGCTGTTGTGTCGCACCACCCACGTGTTGTTACAGCGGCAGAGCACCCAGGAGGCAGAGTTCTTCCCAATCCACTCGTGCTTTGGGGCTGACTTGTATGAAATACCAATGGCATACCTGCAAAACAAAAACTACTCAGGAAAGCAAGTGCCTCCTGCCCTGCTCATAGGCTGCTGTGTCAGCCAGAGAACTCACTGGAACTCCCCAGTCTCTTGATTGTGCTGATTAAGTTCTAAATAAGTGAAATTGCACCATAATATCGGCATGGGTTTAATTAATGTTTTTCCTATGTCTCTCTTACTTCTGAGATGTCAGGGAAACTTAATTGTCCCTCACTTTATTTGTAGTTTGGCTGCTATGGTAATTTTTTGGAACACATGCCTCTGGTATTCTAAAGGAAAATTATTAAGTACTCAGCAACTTAGGGTTTAAATTACTGGGTCTTGCATTTCCACTTCTAAACAGATGAATACAGAAGAATTGACTGATTTTAAAATACATTGCTATCTGTCACCTAATCTGATATCTCATTTCTCCTTTAATATATGGCACAGAAGGACAAATGCAAGAGTAGACATCAAAGAACACATTAAAAACAAACAAACAAACAAACAAAAAAACATTTTTGCCATTCCCAAATGTGTTTTGCTAGATGTTGGTGTGAACATTTTTTAGACTGGGTATTGCACCAAGTGAAGCATTTACAGGTGAAGACTCTGCAAACTGTAATTCATGGCAAAATGTCCAGGGTAAAAGGATTGTGAAAATGTTCTCATTAATGGACACCCAGGGCAAATACCTGTTTTTTCATATAATAAAGAAATGTAAAAGTTCCTCACATTCTAGAGACACTGCAGTATTTGTTGGGCTTTCAACCACCAGAGATTAATGTGCCATAAGTTACTCTATTTTCATTTCTTGAAGTTGGCAAACAACATTTTTCTTGTTTGAGACAGTGGACATACCTGAACAGCTTACTGAATTTTTACTTTTTTAACTTCCATCATGATTGCTGCCTTTGAATCTTAAAGGATAACATCTTTTCTACTGACTAAAGGGACCCTGCAACCCAGCCCTTTATGGCTGAGAGGATTATTCAGGAATAGAATAACATGCTCTTCCATTTCCTGCCCCAGGATGTGAAGCCTGGGGCATAGAGCTGGCACTGCTGCTCCCCACTGGTTCCCCAGAGCTGTATCTGACTTCCACCCCTGTAAATCTGGGTCATCAAATTGTCCTCATATTCTGTATTTTTGTTTTCTGTTTTGCTATGTTTTCCAAAAGAATGACAGCAAGATCTTTCATATCTAGTAAAGAAGCATGATCACACTTCAAATGTTTGCTCTGTTATAGAAATAAGATGAAACCTTCTTAGCTTTCCAGCTCACTAAAATCTTGAAATGTGTTTTCTGTAGATTCAAAAAACAATCAACCACAATCATAGAGGAAAAGTTCTGTATGGGTTTCTAAATATAAAGATGCTCTGTCTGGCAGAATAAGTTCCAGAATCTGAAAGTGCTGGAAATTGGGAAAATAGTCTGACAAATTGTGTAAAAGTATATGCTAGATCTGCTCTTATACCATTCCCCATGCACCTGTTACTGTTCTCTGTCAGAGGAACTGTGCTGGGACCTGCATGGACCTTTGGTGTGAACCAAAGATTATTCTCGTGTATAATCTTACATACGTACCATGTACTCCCACTAATAACCACTTCCCAGTAATGCCGTCCGCTGTCAATGAACACATTGCCAGCTACTCCATAGCTCCCTTGGCTTGTGAATCGCTCTGGTGTATGACTCTTTTTGGAGGAGGTTTCATCACGTTCCACTGTCAAGTTATCATGAGACACTTTCAATTTTCTGTGAGCAGATTTGGGGTCCAGTTTAAATGGCTGACCTATATAAGCAGAGACAAAGATACCAGAAGAACCGTTTGTCTTTAATTTTAAAAAGAAGAGTGAATAGAAAGCATAATAAAGAAGCATACAAGATTACATAATCGTATTAATCTCCTTCTCTGAAGTGTTTTCAAGATAGACTAAGCGATTCTGCTCCCTGTGCTAGCTGGCTTGCATTGTCAGTTTACTGTCAGTCTCATTGTGCACTAACTTCCCTGTGTTGATAATCCCTGAAAAGAGCCCTGAGTAATCTTCATGCCCATTATCCCTGACCTAAAGGTAACCTGAACACTCTAATTCTTGCATGTAATTGAAACCAATGTACATGCTAATAAAGGTCCGAGGGTTGCTTTTTTCTCAGCATATTAGATTTAGAATGTTACATTCTATTAATTCACTAGGGATAAAACTCCATAATAACGTCTTCATCATAGCTACAAAAAAATATGATTCCAAATCCCACAAAATGAGTTTGAAACTAAGAAAAAGCACTAGCCTTGTCTGTTCGTTCACTCACAGCTTTATTTATAACAAGCACAGTCAACAATTCAGGACCTTTTTGGAAGGACGCCCATGGGGTTCTATGGTGCTGGATATTGTGCATTAAAAAGAAGGAAGTGAACTATAACTTGGACCAAATAATACAGTGTAAAAACATTACTGAGGCTGTTGCTCTTGGCAAGTATCTTCAGCTGTAGCACAAGGTTTGTAGACAATAACAGGAAGCTTTTTGGTAAACTGAACCCTGTAGATATCTAAAGCCTGCCACAATTCTGACAAGTTTTCACCTTGTGTCAAAAAGCAGAATGATCATTTACCTCCACCAGGAGACAACTAGGAAACTATGATTCTATGTGTGATCCAGCAAAGCCCTTTTCCCTTAATGTCTTTCATGTCAAGGAAAAAAAAAAAAAAAAAAAGTAAGTGGAAGATTTGATCGCATGCATAGAAAATAGAAATGAACACTCCCATGAGGTCTGTGACCCTCTGGCACTGACAAGTGTACTTCAAATAAGATGTAAATTGCTCAGAGTTTATGAAGGAACAGTAAAGTACTTCTCATGCAGTACAGCTGAAAGCATTAGTGTGGGGCAGAGAAGAAATTAAATTCATCTGAGCAAGGATAGTCATTGGTTCAGATCTCTAAGAAACCTGAAAAGCAGAAATTAAAAATGGAAGATGACAGATGCAATGCTAATTCTCAGTTAACATTATTAGAGATGGGTTGGTATTAAGACAAGGAGTACTTTTAGTGTTAAAGTTATAATCTACTTTTATAATGTGTATTTAGTTATATATTATGATGAAGCAGAAGATAAACACATTGGAAGCTATTTGGGGATGGTTTTTGACTATTTTTTCTTACTGCTGAATAGCAGTAATATATCTGCAGCCTGCCTCTTTAACTGGTTAGTAGCCTTTGTGTTGTTGAAGCAGTATCTGAAAGATATCTTTGTGGAGTCATATTTGCTTACGTTATTTCTCAGTCGCCTGAGAGGTTGCTTTTGCACCACACTGGGTCACAAAAAGACAAAAGGATGAAGGGTTGCCATTTCCAAGTGGATCTTCTGGTACTTCATTTCCTTGTATGTTATCAGATTCTTGGTAGCAGATGTATGGTTTATATGAGTAGCTTTTACACAGGAGTGCAAGCCAGAAGAAGCCCCTGAGCTGGTATGTGCCATTCCCTGTGGCCCCTTTCTTGCAACACTCAGTGTCACCCCTCTTTGAACACCTTCCCCCTCAAAAAGCAGATTTCAGAGAGTTCCCAGTGTTCCCTTTCCAGTGCTCAAAATTTTTCATGATGACTACAGGACTGAGGGATTGGCTGGGACACAAGAAAAAGATTGAAAACCCATCTTAAAATTGCTATACTACATCTGCTAATAATTTGTGTAACTATTATTTATTTTGTTTTTTGAAGTGGGATCGCTGACTAATCTACTTCCTTGTTGAACTCCATAAAAACTGAGAGGGACAGAGCTAAGGAAGTTTTCTAGTGTCCTAAGAAAGAGCTAATCTTGGAGAACAAAATTAAACTAACATCTTATGAACGCTATACAAAAATAAAATGTTTTATTGCAAACATAAGATGTTTTTACTTTGTAGAGGAAAAAGAGTAGGAAAAGAGGAAAAGAGGACATTAAACAAAACCACAAAAGACCATTTTCAAGCATTTCACATGTGATGGCTTGGTTCCTAAATGATATTTCTGGTGACCAAAGTACAGATGCTTCTTATGATAAGAAGTAATTTCTGCACTACTGAAGACACCAGTAATCTTAAATTGAGTTAAATAAGTGACTTTCACTGTAAGAAGCACTTTAAACAGGTTAATCTGCTCTGCAGTCTTGTGTCTTTCAAAAACCAAACCTAAAAAGGAAGGCAAGAAAGAAGAAGAGTGTGTGCATGCTGGATTTCACTTTACTCACTGTTTGTCTTGAGCTTGCCGGGCTCACTGTTTCTGCTGCCAGCCTGATTAATGGCCTTAACAATGAAGATGTACTTAGTGCCACTCTGCAACCCATGCACGGTGTAGTGGTTTTGTTTGATATTGGGAACAATCATCCAGCTGTCGGCTGAGTTACATAAACCTGCAATTTCAAACCAAGCACATTAGTCATAACATACTAAACACTTTGTAACAGGGGAACATTTAGAGTACGCCTGAGCACCCAACCACCGATAAGAAATACGCTTCTATACCTTTTAAAGTGCTGTTACATTCACTAAGTCGCCACTTAATTACACTAACTCATTTCACCAGCCCTATACCAGGATACCTTTTAATTTCTTGCTATATGAAGTCAACCATAAAAAATGGACATGTAAGAAATGACTCAGCGGAGGCATGAGCAATCTGGGAATTTTCATATCCCAACACAAGGAATTCTTCATTGCTTAAGGGCCAAAGGATTATGGAGATGCCATCAATCTACTTTTTAGATTAATGAACTCAGTGTAAGCCTCAAAAAAGTAACATAAGCAGTAATGCTCAGGGTTTTATGGAGCCACCTTTGCTGACAGTCATTGGGTATGTTTTCTTCAGGACCTGAAGCAAATTGTGGGAGGCCAAACAGGGTGAAGTGTGGGTTCCACAGCAAGCTTCAGCTTCTACATTCCCAAATTTGACAGGATGTAAATTAAACACTAAGTTTAATAGACGTAACTTTTTGATTTATGGCCTCATGGTTAGATGTCAGGTGGGGAAGAGCTACACAATTTTCTAGTTACAAACTATTTTGGGGTACATTTGATGACCACCACAGAAGTATAACATGTAGGAAATAAGTATAATAGGGTAGAAGCAATATAATCTGCAAAATATGAGCATAATCCATTAAAATGAATTCATTCAATTGCATAAATCTTTCTTACTGTGAAATAACTGCAATATCAGTGAATCACCCATAGTACTCACTGTACATTCTTAACAGCTCCCAGTCTAATGGATCCTCAGTCTGATAACTCTTTTGTTACAAGTGTTTATATAAATAACGAAGTTTTCATTTGCAATATATATATATGTTCACAACATTTTATAGTTATAAAGCTAGGAAAAGGTATACACATATGAAAGTATAAGCATGCACATGTGCATAAGGCTGGAAAAACTGAATGAAAAATTCTTGACTGGGTGGAAACTTACAGACTTCTTGATCTTACAGATTTCTTGATTGGACTAGATGATCTTTCAGGGTCCCATCCAATCCCTAAAATTCTGTGATTCTGTGATTTTTTTCCTTGACTGGGCATAGAAAAAGTTACCAATGCTAATGTGCTGTTAAGCTAGCTTTCAGCTTCTAAGTCATGTTTTACCAGAAAAACAGTAAGTACTAGTGAAGAGAATCTTTTAGAAGCCAGTAGTACTTTTGGCTAAATATTAACCAATATAAAACCCTTACTTAAAGAAAAAAAAAAAAAAAGTTACAAAGTTACTAGGTTACACAAAACTTTAAATAAAATGACCTGTGAAACAGGTTTATAGACTCATAGCCATTATAGATTCACAGCCATAGCAGAAGTCTCCTTCTTAATTTAGGATATACTTTCATAATGAAAGAGCATTAGGAATAGAATTTAAAATTCAAACTTCAATCTAAAAATTATGCAGTGTTTGTCTCAGATTTTTCTCATATTGCATAGCATCCTTGAGAGGTAGGGAGTAGGAAGAAAGGAAATAAAAGTAGCAGCATCCTGGCATAAAATATTTCAAAGATGACTTTTCCCAGTAAAAATTCAGCACAAGTATTACAGGTACATTCTTTCTGTAGATGAACTACTGCATTGATTTTACATCGAGACCATTTACCTAGCTCGGTGATGCTATTGCACAATAAATGTTAAGCTAAAATAAAGTAAAATAAAGCACTGGATTCAGGAGACCAGGATGACTAAGGAATCCCTTACTCAGCTGCCTCTGATGGGTTATCAAATAACATCTGTAAGTCTGTAAATGGGATGAATCTGGGCAGTAGTTCTGGAAGTGTCTGCTTCTTCCATGTCCACACACTTTGAAAGCTATGGTCTATGGTATACATAGACCATATATAAAAAAAACCCTCATGCAGACAAAGTGCCCAGGTTTCTGCTAAATCATCTAGCAAACAGAGTTGTATCAATCAGTACAACTCTCTAAAGGGCACATTTTTCAGTCTTATATTACTCTTTTGCTGTTACCCTCCAGAGGCTAGTCAGTCCTTAACAAAGTACAAAATTTGTATTTATATAGGTATATGAAGGACTGTAAAAGTACAGATGTGTTGCTATGAGTCTCTTCGCCACTCTCTCCTGTCCTCCCATAAATGTGGACTCACACATACTCAATACTCAGTACTCTGTAGATTCAATAATTTACACAGAGTAAATTATTGTTATTATTAAAAGATCAAGTTGATAGGTAATTTGGATTAATTTGTACAGGAACAATCTCAGTCTTTTTAGGTGTTGTTACATCTTGCTGCTAGGGGCTACTGGCAAAATGCTCGCAGGCATTCACCCCACCTAGCACTGAAAAAAGAGGAGCTCCTGAGTTAGGACTTTACTAACCTAAACTCTTTATACAGTCAGAAGAGAGGGATGGGAAGTGTCTGCTTCACCTAATGCATTTTCAAGCAGAAGGCTCTCTCTTCACTGATGATAAAAGATACCTTGGGTTTCTCTCCTTTGTCCTTCCTGTCTTAAGAATCCCAAACTTCTGGTGTTCAATAAATGCAGGATGCACAGTGACTAACTTGGTTACTTTGCTCGATAAACCTTGTTGTTAAGCAAACTCTGCACATGCCTCCACACTGATATGTCCATGTGCTTCCTGACTGTGACCTTGATGTCAAGGTTCAAACTGAAATTTGATTCAAAATTTTGGTAATGAAATTTTGATGATATTGATACTCCAAGTCCCAAATCTTTCAGACTGAAGAACAGTAACTAGTGACAGCCAAGATAAGCTTTTAGGTATGAAAGAATATTTTGTCACTACATCAAAACATTTGGTCTTTAGTTCTACCCTAGCAGAACAACCTTTCTTCTCAGAATACAAAATAAAATAACTAACAATGATCAGGGAAATGATCATTCATAGCAGCCTGGTAACGTGGGCATGTGGGGGTAACTTGCCCTCTCAGCTCCCTGCCAGTGGCAGCAGGTTAAAGTGGAAAAGTACATATTTTCTTGCTGCTGCAGCAGCAAAAACTAAAGGTCTGGTATTGTAGCCACTCCTAATCCAGGCTACATTCAGGTTTCTTGTTTCAAAAACTCGGGGCTTTTTACAGGATTGTGCAGGTGGTAAAACAATGTATTTTTAAAGTGTAGACTACAAAAATGTAGGGAATTTAAATCACATCCTGGAATGGTGCAGTGAGCACAGTGATGTCCATACAGGATGTGTGAGTTTTCAAAACAAGTTTCTCAGAATCTGGAGGTAATAATTTGTAAAGCTGTTTCCCTGGTGTTGGCTGTTGATACACTTTAAAGAACAGATGGGAAAAATCCCAAGGTGTAAATCCTCCTAAAATTTACACTGGTAGATTTTAATAAAATATATCTTCTTGAAAAGCAGGAGCACAAAAGTCATAGGAAGGTTATTTAATCACTTCAGTATTTTAATTATTTTTAAATGCTTTATTTAAATAATTATCCATTCAAATTGGTAGAATAAATACAGTAGGTGAAGGCAACAGATGACTTTCTACACCCCCTTGCATTCCCATGTGAATGAAAAAAATATATGCTGGACTTCTGCAAAACACATAGCTTTTTTAAAACAAAACAAAACAAAACAAAAAAACACTCTTTTAATACTTTTTAATAGGCAGTTCTCTTCCTTTTATCCTAAACTTGTTTTTGCGTCATTAAAAGATACTTGCTGAAAACCTTAGTATCATTCTGAAAATTGTAAGGAATCTGTTTTTTAATCAATTAAAGCTTCTAGAAAGAAACAAAAGATAGACTATTCAAAAATTCATTGGTGATCATCGGAAGCATGAACTCCTAATTGTCGTAGGACAATTATGCCTACAAAATTTTATCCTAACTCATAAGAGAAGTAATCACAAAACACAGGGAAAGTTCTGACAATACAGTCTATCCTTAACACAGTTAATTTTACTATTTTGCCAATGTAACTAACATAAATTCCATTTAATGGGAAAGAGAATTGTTTACTCCTTTGTGTCTTGAAGAGAGTCTCATGTGTTTTCCATGAAGACATCTTGTGTTGCAGCTAGTAAAAAGCTGTGTTTAAATTTTAACCTTCCTGAAGCCCACTAAAGAAATTCCATGAAAAAAAAAAAAATCAAACAAAAAATACTTCAACATTTATTGGTATGAGATAATGAAATTAGATTGCTAGATAGCTAGTGACAAATTTGAAAGCCTTTACAACATTCAGATTGCAGATGATTAGCTGCCTCTCAGAAATGCAAATGCATGAATAGTATAGCTCTGGGAACAACTTCTTTAGTAAACGTCTGTTTAATTTAAGGTACTGTATTTCTCTTACACACAGAACAGTGTTGCCAAGCATTTAATAGCCAAGCAGTTTGGCCACATTTGGAAATAATCTTTCCTGTATGAAATAGGATTCAAAATGAAATACTCTAGTTGGAATTTTTCCATCAAATGTTAACTTCCCAATTTTTCAGTTAATAAAAAAGAATATAGATGATTATGTTGGATAGAAAATACAGTAGAAAAACTTAGCATTACTTGTTTTTATAACTGAATTCTTAGCAATCTCTGAATGATATATGTCTCTGGTGGAGGAAACGTTCTGAAGAGTGGAAAGTTCAGTCTGACTACATGGTTTTAAGAAACAGATTCCATAATAACAACCTCCATTAGCATGGTACTAGGGTTTGTATGCAAAGTGATTCCTATTGCCTCAAGGGAAAAAAGCTTGTTTTTTTTAGCTACTTCCTCGCAACTAATCCATAGCTGCAGTAACACAGACCTGAAGATGATCTATGAACCTATTTACTTTACCTGCTACAGGTAACACACAATAGCAATGGAAACTTTTGGGGATATGACAGAGCAATTGAAAAAATATATATGCAACAGCATGTAAATGACATAAATAGAAATAAAATTGTGCTAATCTAAATTCTATTCCATTAAAACAGGATTAAAACAAACAACAACAACAACAAACAACAGCAAAAAACACCACAGCTTCAGTTCATCAAAACATCAAGGCTGCAGTACAGATTCTAACTCCTCTTACAGTGAAAAGAGCTCTCTGTGTTATTCCACACTATTATAGTAAACTCCGATATTCTAGGGATGATCTTGGAAAATAATCTATAAAAGTAAGGACTCTCGTACCTGACAGAGGATATAATACATCAAAGTGAATAAATATCCACTCATGAGTAAAATCATGATGTCAGTGGGCAAAGCTCCATTACCATTGGAAGCTGGAATGAACTGGGAGAGTCCTATATATCAGAAATTTGGGTAGACCTGTAGCAGCTCTGTTGGATTTGGAAGGGTAGAACTCTTCCATTGGAGGTATAAAACTCCTCATTAAATGAGATAAAAAAGCCTGACAATATTTAGAAAAACCTTCCTTTTATTTTATACTATACTTTCATAAATTTGTATTTGTTTTGGATTAAATTATAACTTTCAATGAAATTGAAAGTAATAGCCAGGATATTTCTGTAAGAGCTAGCTGCAGTTAAACAAACAAACAAATAAATATTTGGGCCAATTTTTCCATTTCTTTCTTCTTCCTTTTCAGATCTTAATAAGATTTTATAAACAAAGTTTCTTATTGTGTTCATTTATTTTCTCTTCAAATTTTTAATGGCATAATTTTTTGCAAAGTGATAGAATGAAAGTTCAGATCGCACACTAAATACTTCATGGCATACCCCCAAATTATCATATTCCATCTCTGAAAGAAAACTAATTGATTGTTTTGCAGATCAAAGCTTTCACTTCCACATGGGAAAACAGTCTCAAAACGAAATGCCTTGTTATTTATTCACTAGTAAGCAAAAAGTAAAATCCCATATCATAAAAGTGTGGAAATGGCAAACTTTACTGTTGCCATATTCATATGTAGTAGCAACAACTGACTTTTATAGTCTTCTACCATAAAGTCAGAGACAAAAATGGATCAGAAAATAAGCAATACACTGCATTAAGTTATTGAGTCCTGTCTGCTTAATAGTGGAAACCGGGGAAACTTTTCTTTCCTTATCTACCTGGCTCCAATTTGTTCCAAATTACTATTAAACTTTTGGTATCTAACTTGCTCAGATGTAGGAGTATGTATTGAATTTTCTTTTTCTTCTTTTTTTTTTTCTTTTTTTTTTAATTTTCCTCCAGTATTCTAGAATTTTATCATGTATTGCCCAAAATTAGGCTATCTAGCAAGATACTAAACGGAGGTTTCAACAAAACGTTAATTAAATTTTCAAAGGTCCACTTTATTTTTTGGTCAATCCTGAATACCATAATATATTCATAATATGCTATGTCAAATTGGTGCTAAAATACTTGCACATGAATCCTCAGATATCCTTTCAGATGGCTTGGAAAACTAACTCTACTTTAGTGATGGAGAAAATTAGGTGCTCACAGCAGCAGTGGAGTCAGCACAAGTTTGTCTTAGTCCTGAGACTTGGCAGAGACCATACAATTTTTTCACTGATATAAAGTATGTAAACATGTCTATAGCACTGACTTCCATTAAAAAAATCTCAAAACAAATTTTGTAAGAACAAAATCACTTCCACATTGGGGTGGAAGCCTATTTAGAGCTAAGCCTATCTAGTTCAGTGTGTGGCTAGGGTTTTTGATAGCGGACAAAAGCAAGTGCCCAGGAAGATGTTAACTGACAGGGAAAGCACACAGTGATCATTTCTCACCGTGTTCTCCCAGGCTCCAGTACCATACAGCTCTGGGACTTCCTGAGCCAGGAGGAAGTATCTGCACTTCATTGTTTTCACTGGATTTTTCTAGCATAATCTCTCCAGTCATCTCTTCAACTTAAATTTTTAATCAACAACCCTTTGTGACAATGAGTTTCACAATTTAAACATTTATTGACTGAACAAACTCCGTCTTTTGACTGATTTGGTTCATTTCAGTCTCCTGCAGTTTCATAAAGCCACTATACATCAGATAGTAGCATTCCTATTAATCATATAGGAATCAGGACGAAGTTAAATGACTTATCCAAAAGCACACTAAGTCAATGATAGCACTATCCACTGAACCCAGAAGTGCTGACTGCCTAGCCAAAGATTAGGCAATTCTGGAGCATTTTCTCAGAAATCTAGCTATGCAACAACAAAACAATCCAAGGAATAATATGTAAATTTGTTCATTCAGGAAATTCACAAAGTCAAAACAGTGCATGCATTTAATAAAAATGTGTGACAATAGAAAATATGAAACAATGGTAGCTAATCTCGTTGCAAATCAAACAATGTTACCGTACTGATCATTGTTGCACTGATGTTTGCTGCCCTAGTCTGCGGTATACAAAGAGAGACCTTCTGTGTCCTTGCAGACAGTACAAATCAGAGAGAATACTTAATGTGTATTTTTGACAAAGGCCCAGTTGTCAAGTGGCATGTCATAAATAACAAGGAGGCTGCAGTACTAGTTAACAGCTAGTTCAACAAAGGGTCCCAAGTGTCTGACTATCCTGGACAATGGAACTGAAGTTTTCATCCCTGAGGCTACATCTGCAGAAGGGCTCTATGATGCAAGAGACAATTCCTGTAAATATGGACTAACATATGTACCCCTGGGAACATGTGCTGGCTATTGCTTTGGATTTAAAATATTGACTTTAAATCTTCCTAGAAAATATGTTTTTCTTTTGTTCCTGACATATGAGTACCTTTATATTTGAAAGAACTTAATTTGCAGTGAAACCATAAGGAAACAGAACTAGAAATGAGAAGATTTTTACTTACTAACAACATTAGCTTGTCCAGTGAAGATGGTGTACTGCAGCTCGTAAGAGACCACGCTGAATTCATCATCCGATGTCCAGTGGACAGTAATAGTATCATAAGAAGCTGTACAGAGCTCTTCTCGAATGGTGGGAGGGTTGGGAGCTGTCACATACAACAGAGGAGGCTTACCAACACAGTCAAGTATTTCCCATCTTACCTGAGATTTGGGCATGCATGTGACGTATGAGTTTGCAGCCCTACTGTCCAACAGACTTTACAACATAGCTTTTACTAATTAGACTTAGATTTCTATTAAATTGTTCCTAAGGAATTCTTACTATTAATATAACTACCTAAGAGCTCCAGATTTTGAAAATGTTTTGTATTAAAGAAACTTTAGCTTCAGACAGCCTAGCAAAAGTTACGTGTTGGTGGTCATGTTAAACTGTGACTGAGTGGGTACAATTTATATGCTAGTTTGCTAGGTTTGTTTCCTATCATCACATGAAAATTATCAAAATTTCATGGATCCATATCAATAGGGAAAGTCAATACTCTTCACTACTGACTTGAAAGCAGTGTTTGCCTAGCTTATTTCAACAGAGATTAGCATAAGTGGTATCTAAGAAATATAACTCTAAACATTCTTTCTTTCATGCTCAATCTTCTCTCTCCAAGTTCATTTAAATTTATTCTTAACTATCCTTTTTAATATAGATGCATATAATTTCTGTTGGCTATACAACTTACTATTTCAGTTTTATGTAAAGAGTTCTTAGCATAACATCATGGCGGTAGGACATTTGCAACCTAAAATTCAATATCATAGCTAATTAAATAATTCTAGGAGACAACCCAAGCATTTTAATAAAGAATTGTCTCTCTCTTTTTTTTTTTTTTTTTTTTTTTTTAACTTTCAAGTCAACAAACAAGATTGCTACAGTTTCTATGTGTGGCAAGCTATGCAGTCTTCTTCTGCATTAATACAAAATTTTGATTTAAAGAACTATTTGAAAAATAAAACTTGAAGCAAACTTCTTAGGTCAAAATTTTCCTTATTTGATTTTTCTATAAATATAAAAAATGAAATAAGAAACAAATGAGTCTTTCTTTGGGCCTTCCTGCTTGCTTGTCTCAGTGGGAGCCTAATTCCTAATCATCTTCCCTATATGCCACCATCATGCAAAAAAAATAATTCTTGTGCTTAATAGCATTCCTCCCAGCTGTCACAGAGTAAGGAAGGAGGGCACTCAAGCTGAAACAATTACAATATGCCTAAGTTAAAGGAAAAGGAAGGCAAATCTGAATGGTATTTTGGCTGTCAGTTCTTTAACTTATGTTAATCACAAATAATGTCCTCAAAAAAAATAAAGAAAAAAAAAAAAAGGCACTCTGAAGGAATTCCACCTTTCCTTTTCCTTTTATAACAGCTTCTATTTATACATATAAAACATCTCTTTTACTTTCCACTAAGAATTTTTATAGTTCATATTCCTGGTTTTCTGATGTATGTTCCCAAAAATTAAAGTGCAGATGCATTTCCAAGAAGCCTCTTTCAAACAAGGGGCATAAGGAAATGTTCAAATGTGTTTCATGATATGACCATGATTTGTGATGCTATAAATATTGTAGCACAGAAGCTTACCAGTGACTTTTTTTTTTTTTTTTTTTCTCTAAGCAGAAAAACCATTGGGACAGATGGATATTAATAAAGAAAGAGAGAGAAATGAACTAAAATAGGAACAGTCATCTCAGGAGGGGTATACAAACAAAAAGAAGAAAAAACAAACAAACAAACAAACAAACAAAAACCTCCTTGAAAGGCAAGTGTGTTAGTATTCAACTAAAGTCTTCTTTGATCTCCTTCTGCACATAACAGAACAAAACCTTTTAGTTGAGAATGTACCTGTTATTACTACAAAACAGATAATAAATATTAACTTAATGCAACACAACAATTACTGAGTGTTTAATGAACTGTAGACTGCATTTCAATAGCACCTAAGTCTCTTCAACTCCTTTGAAAATGACAGCCTTGATGTTCTCTTTATATGCACACCTGGCTGGCCTTATAGAAGGTTGGAGATTTACAGGCTTTCACACAATGAGGATGACAGGAAAAAAAAAAAAAAAAAAGAGAGAGAGAAAGATTTGACCTGAGCAGGACATCTTTTCCCTGGCTCTTGTTATTAACCCACACATGCCTGAGACTGCATTGCATGAAACTCAGCTCTCCAGCAACACTCATTTCAAAAAACTTTCGGAATAAAACTAAATATACCTGCTTCTCCTGCAGACTGACAGGGAAGTTTACATGCAAACAGTTAATCTTAAGACTTCTGAAATAATGTAGAAGTCTGACTGCAAAATTTATCATCCTGCAAGACATATTTCTTTGGAGATTATAAATCCAGAAAGCAATTAAAGAGTTAAACTTTAATCAATTATCTTCACCATCACATTTACTAGTACAGCTAGAGAGTTCATGTGCCACCAGGAAAACTCTACAGAAAGCCCAGAGCAATCTGAAGGTTACACCAGCACCTTCCCTCACAACCTTGACTAGGGCTTTATCGCTGCTTAGGAAAGGGAAGTCCAGCATGCTTCTACAACAGCAGAGAAGGAAGAGTCCTAGTCAGTTCTGCATAGTCTTAATGCTACAAGTTGTACAGCCTCATACTCCACTCCAGAAGCAGTGATTGTCCCTAAGCACTTCCAGTGTATTTCAGGGTGAGGACGCAGTACTGATTCACAACCATAAAAAGTCTGAAGTTTGACAGCTGATGCCATTAATATCCTCAGCTATTTGCAGCCTCCTGTCTACAAACTGCCACCCAATGTCAGGAAATTTTTTTTAAAAAATAAAAACAATAAAATTGAAGCAGCTCTAGAAACCCCCCAAATTTACAGCCTTAAACAGCAGGGAAACCTGAAATCAGTGGCAGCAGACTTTGCAGGGCACAAAGAAAGCTACAGCAGTTTAAGGAATTGCTTTCTAACATCTGCAGCTCTCCTTGGTCATAGAGTGGCAGTCTCCATAAGAATACCAGAGCAAACATCTGTGAGTGGTAACTGCTTCTTTTGCTCTGACTTCAATCCACTTACATTCACAAATCAACATTCTGACAAATGAAAATCATTGCTTAAGGCAATGATTAAGTTCAGTTGTCTGACTTCAACTCAAAACTGAGCAGATACCCTTCAACAGTCAGGAACCATGCCTGAAATAGTCAGGAACGACACCTGAAGTGGCTGAAAGGTAATCACAAATATCCAAAAAGCAGTTATTTAAATCTGATCCTAGAAATAACTGACCTTGTGAGCATGCTTACTCCATTTCAGAGCAAAGTCTATCAGGTTTGGTCTAATGCACCTTCAGTTCAATGTCATCTGTGTGGCTTTTGACCTGAAGTAGACTGAAAGACTCACTTGGTCCAAACACCTGAGAGGCAGTTTAGGGAAACTGCCCCTTCTCATTGGTAAGTCCCAGTATGAATGTAATGGTTCCTGGGCAACTATTTCTAAATCCTTTTAGTGCAAGGTCACAGAGGTTGATCAAAATCGCATCAACTTCCTTTCGTTTGCTTGGTGTCCACCTTTCCTGGAATCGGGTGATTGACTTTGTAAGGTTTTCTTACTGATTTTTGATACTAAGGAAAAAACAAATACCTAAGCCATCTCTTTGACTTAATAGTGCTAGAATCATAGAATGGTTTGGATTAGAAGGGACTGTAAAGGTCACCTAGTTCCAACCCCCCCTGCCATGGGGTTCCACTAAGTCAGGTTGCTCTGATAATAGAAATATTAATATGGCTGAATATGAACATGAGGGAGTTGAGGAAGCTACTCTGAAACTCTCAACAGTTAATAACCGGTTTGCTGTTGTATCATGATACCAGGCTGAAACAATATGAAGGAGCTTGAAAGGCAAAATCACATCATATATGGGTACATACTAAATTTGTTAATAACACGTCATGCACAAGTTGGCATCAAGAACTCAATCATACAACCATGTCTTTGGGTAGAACTCTTCAAGAGCAACTAAATGAGAAGAGATTATATCCAAAGCTAAAGACTGAGCTGGTTCTGGAAAAGCTTTGATCTTTTAATAGTGAAAGCAATTTAGGAAGGGAGACAGGTTGCAAAAGGTTTTCAGAATGAAGTCTTTTTCATGTGAAAAAAATCCTGGCATACATTACACAATGTATATTTGTTAGCACAGACATAGCTAGTGATGGATGAAGAAAATGTATCATTATTTGATATGGGATTTCTGAAGCAGGGAAAACTGCAAGTTCAAAGAATAGATGTTGCTTCAATTGATTTCATAGTATTAAAACTTAAGACAAGTATTTTTGATTCACAGTGGATAAAAATGTTCTTACGTCAACAATATTGTGCAGGGAATTTGCAAATCACAGACATTGCCTGGATCTAGCAAGATACTTGTTCAGGAAAAGATCAGTTCCAGATGAAAAGCTTGAGCAACTGGCAAGATAAGAAAACTTCCAAAAGACATCAAGACTATAGATACCAAAGCAGAAACAGTCAGAGGAAGATTAAGGGTATTGTTTTACTATGCTGAGCTTGACATCTCAATGTCCAGCTGGAAGCTCTCTGAGAGATATTGGAAATTCTAATTTGGATAGCAGAAGCTTTGGACAGACAGCTGTGCAAATGATGAGAGCAAAATATTTATGTTTATATTTGTGAAAGCAATAACTTAGGAGGAAAGAAAGATGCAAGCTTCAATGTGCCACACAGAAAACTGGAGTTGGGGAGGTAGAAGATGAAGATCTGGTACATTGGGGAAGAGTACCAAAGAAGAAGAAAATTTCAAGAAGAGAGCTGAGGTCACTTGCTTTGAAAGCAACTGACAGCAGAGAGAATGAGGCTGGAATTCAACTTTTGACTTTTTTTTTTTTTTTTTTTTTTCAGAAGCAGTACAGATGATAGATATTATATAGGCATCCTCCTTTAATTGGCAACACAGATGTATCACTAGGACTAACAAATGGTCTTTATTTTACTTAACAATGAAACATGATAAAAGTAAAGACCAATTCACTCTGACACACAGTGTTTGGTGTAAAATCTATGAAGATTGCACACTCTGAAAGGCTGAAATAAAACAGATCTTCCTCCAGAGTTTCTGAATAACAATAGAGAAGAATCAAATGCATTTGATTTTCAGGGTAATATATATACTTATACATTATATATATACATATATGTACATAAATATATTTTTACAGTCTGACTTGGTTACATTTTATGCTCAGATATTTTAGACATGTTTTGGACTGTCATTGCAGCCATATGTTATTTCTTAACGTGAAAAAAATTATTACAAAGACGAAACCAGCTAAAACTGTTCCTCATTGGCAATCAAGTGCAAAGATGAAAACAGTAGATCGGGAAAAAAACAGCCTAACAGCTTAATACATTGCAATTTCCCCTAGATTGGAATGTGATAAATTTTTCAAAATTGTGGTTGAGGTAGGAAGGCACAGGAGGAGCACAGCCAGCATGATGAACCACAGAAAGGATCTTTGTGGCATTGAACACTATGGCAAGACTACCCTTAATTTTGGTACAGATACATCCTTCCTTTTCCACATTGCACAGCTGTTAGGCTGGTAATAGTGACATGTGATGTGAGACTAGGGGGTGGAAGAATGGGCTGTATATCCTCAGAGATCTAAACCACAATTACCTAAATTTGAATGAGTCTTTCTAGCCCCTGTTTGGAGCCAATGGGGAGGACTAGGCACCTCCAGAACAGAGTCAGTTGACATGGCATATTATATCCACATTAGGTGGATATTCCTCTTTGGCTATAGAAAAGCCATGGCTGGTGATTTTTCAAGTTGATTCCTAGCTCGGGACAAATGAGTGTGGCTTTTTGCTAGCCCTTCCTTTTATTTCCTTGTCTTTTATAATTTTGTGGTGAAACTTCCACTTTGATGGCAAAATTCCAGCAAACTCTGGGGAGAATGGGAATGAGGGGAAAGGCGGATAGCATAACACCACTGGTGCTGTATAAAAACTAGTAAGTGACTCTCACCACAGTTTATTGCGCATTGTTTACTCAGGTATGCATCAAACACTGATTGCATTCACCAGTTACACAGTGAGTAATAAATTTCTTGCAGAAAAATATCCCTTATGGCAGGAACCTCACAGATTTACAAGGCAAAGGTACATGCACACAGCCTTGCTACTTCTAAAATTCATTTGATCATTTATACCCCACCATATTCCCCTGAAGAAAAGCCAGAAACGAGGCCTCCGCATGGCAAAAGACACTGTGTTTGACCACAAAGAGACTGCATGCTTTTGCATTCTTCTGAAATTACATGGGTATATTTCCTGCAACCTGGGCTAAGAGAACAGCCCTGCGTTTTGAAGTGTTTTTTTTACCAATGCCCTTTCATTGCAAACTCTTGCTGCTCACAGAAGATGCTTAAATAGCCTGCAAAATGAAAACCCACACCCCGTCTCTTCTGTTTTCAATTGAACTGGAATGAATTGTTCTAATTCTGGCATTGAAATTAAAACATCCTAAATTACAGTAATTTGTTTCTTTTTGTGAGTCATTATATACTCTGACACTGCACATTACTCAGTAAGGGTCTAATGCTGCAGAAGTCTACAGGCCAAAGCTCTCAGTTAACTGAGCTGGAGCTCTGCTCTGCAGAGCACACTGCATGCTCCCCAGACTTGAACGTAGTGAGGTCCTCCAGTTATGTAATGGGGGAAATGCACAGTGACGCTGCTATGAGAAAACGTTTTTCTTTGCTGAGCCCTCCGTGCTGATTGCTTGAATGGCTTCTGGTTGCTCATGGGACAGTTGCCAGGCTGCAATCTGCCACAGCAAGAAGGAAGTCTTAAGGGAGAGGGTAACTCATCGAGCCTCCTGGGAAATGAGATTCAGTCCCTACTCTCCTTCCTCTGGCCTGGGGAAGTGCTCTGGGCCACTCCAGGCTGAGCTCCAGCTGTTCTTTTATTTCATTCTGCTGCCACGACTTTTAACTGTTTATCACTCACACTTATCCACACTGTGGTGGGGAAGGTGTGAGGAAAGGAGATAAGAGGAAATGCATCCTGGCTGTGCCCAGTACCACCAAATGCTACGTGGGGCACTCTAGGGCTGCTAGGGGTAATATCTTTAGGATTAAATGGGAGAGCAATGAAGAAAATCCTATTGTTACTGTTTTATGAGGAATATAGTAGTATATTGAGAAGAAAATTACCTGTAAGATAATCAAGGCATTCCAATAATTTCTTCTCCCTGGTAAAATCAAGTGCGAAAGTATCAAAAGTATCATTGAGATTAATTTCAGGAATTAGAACCTGGGAGGATGCAGTTGCCATGGAAACCCTATAATGAAAAGAAGAAGTATTTTAGTACACCCAAAGACACAATAGCTTTTACATCAAGGTAGGATCTAATAATCATGATCACTGTTATTTCTCACAAAGCTTGACAAACATTTTTACAAGTATTTTATATATATTGTTTGTTAGGAATTTCTCCTGCCACCTTTACTTTTGGAAGTAAAGTCTCCCATAAAAATCTGTTATTATTACTTATCTTTTGCCTAATGTGCAGTGCTAGATAAGTCTTTAACAAAATATCAATTAAGCAACAATATACTTTGAATTTTTCTTTCCAGCCACCCTCTGAAGCAAAGTAGCATTAGCACTATTTTTACTTGTGTTTTAAGTGAGCGTGACAGATGTTGCATCTTTCCCAACCCCTTTTCCCTATGTAGTTTCTTGCTTGAGGCATTCCTTCACAGTGCTATCTCAAGGGCTTGGTGCAGATCACCACACCTCCTCAGCTGTTTAGCACAGCACACTGCTGTTAACTTCAAAAAGCACAGGGGAGAGATCAAACCAATAGATGTCAACACAGTTTATTTTGAAAAAAAAAAATAAAGCCAAGCATGTGTGCATACTTACGTTTCCTCCAAACTGAAATATTTCCTTGCCTACCTTGTTTCAGAAACTACATTCACTTTTGTCTGTCCAAGAGTACTAACATAAAAAGCTGGGTTTTCACTGGAAAACTAGCAGCAGGGTTCATTTTTTGGCCTTCAGCCTGATATCTCAACATACTTGTTAGTGGCTAGGTGCTTAAAAATATGCTTAAAAAAAGATCAGGTGAAAATTCAACAAAGAGGTTAATAAACCTTGTGTTATACAACAGAAAATTGTTGTTTCACTTTGGAGGTAAATAGATAACCATGAGCACAATGTATGTCAGTTATCTGTCATTTGTGACATGTCAGGTCAAAATATTTTGATTGCTTCAATTAAGTTTCCCAAATTAGAGTATTTCACTGTAGATGAGACTGAAAAGGCTCCAGGCCAAACACTTGTTAAGAACTGCATTTTCATATTTCTCATTTAGTATTTTAGGAACACAATTAGAAAATTTAAAACCTGAGCTGTATATATTTTTTTTGTCTTCAGCTCAGTTTTCAAAGACTCGGCTGAGGAGCTTTCTTAGTCAATAATTCTTGTTATACAGTTTTCATCATAATTTCTCTTTGAAATTGTGATTGTTTTCTTCCCCCAGTCCTCCCATCCCCCAGTAGCTCACCTGCAGTTATAGTTACGCTATCATGTTTCTATATCTAGTAGAGAAACAAGACATATATTTCATTTAGGGCCTGTGTTAAGGCAAAGCCAGGCTAATACACACCTACAAAAAACCATCAATGGCCTTGCTAAGAAACCAGCAAGCAGCTATGCAAGGAGAAGAGCTTCTCTGAATGCCTCCATAAAGCACATTTATTATGAAGAGGATCACAGCACCAGGCTCTTTTGGACAGTTATTTTGAACAGTGCAAAAGGGACACTGTACTTGGCTGGACAGGGATTTTCTAGGATAAATACATTTCACCCATTGTAAATAATGCATGACGTAAATCATTGCAGGATGTATAATGTCTTTGCTATACCTAGTTACTTGTTGTGATTACAATAGGGAATATTATATTGAAATTACTTTGAAATGTGAGTATGAAGAAATGCAATGTGCATAATTTCAGGAGACGATTTTAGCTCTGGTAGTTCAGGACCCTGTTGAGAGTGTTGCATGCGTAGCCTAGAAGCAAACAAAATATTGCTCACCACATGGGAACAAGAAAGAACTTGTGAGAAATAATTTATTAATAAGATTTAGTCTCTTTCTCCATTTTTAATTTATCTGCAAGCACCTGGGGTTTTTCCCCTCATTTTTATTCACTGCTTGGAATGATTTTTTTGATTTGCAGGTTGTTCGCAGTCCTCTCATTATAGATAGTGATCTGTAATAGCCAAGAATTAGATCTGATTGGACACATATGTCAGCTGGTCTCATTTCTGTTCTCTGAGCATCTCTCCTGTGGCTGTATTTATGATGCAACTGCTCATGTTTACAAGTTCAAAATTAGAGCTTCTCTGAGTATTCTCTGGCAGTCTGTTAAAAAGGTTTGTATCACCATAGGTTTCTGTCCTACTGCTTATTCCACTGGATATTGAAAAAAGGCCATACTCTCACCTTCAGCATTTTACTCATGATATTCTTAAATATTCTGTGGTAGTTTTGCTATCAGCTTCAGCTGGGAAAAAGAAGTGGCACAACATAGCTTGGTGATAGAATATAAAACAGGGTACAAGTCTAACAGACCAAATTTAATCCATTGTCTTGTCTTTCCTTGCTTTGCCTTTTTCATCAGAGTTTCAATTCTCTGAACATTTAAAGAGTAACACAGAGTTTCTCACTTGTTTATAAATTGATTAAAATAGCTTTGGTGAAGTTTGATATTTTAGGAATCTGCACACTGTGCTCTGAAGTAAGTAATAGGCTTAAAATACATATAAATTTAGAACAAGGAGTTTCATTGTTTGGACTAGGTTAAAAGTTGGCTGGACATTGTGCAGATACAATGTGAACCCACAGATTAAAATAAACAAATGAAGAAACAAACAAACAAAACCAAACATCTGAATGAATAAAGATATTTGTTAATCATTTTTTTCTTCACTGTCACAGATACTTGCACCGTCTTTTGTTTCTCTTCCTGATGGCTAAATAGCTGATAGTTCCAAGATTTTTCTCTTTTTCATCAGAAACTACTGATGAAACTGGGTGGGAATGTTTTAGCATTCACCCTGTTGCCCTGAAAACCAGACTGAATTTTCTAACAGCACAGTTTCCTGGAATCACTCAGGCCCTTGTCTTTGGGTCCTTGATAATCTGAAAAGGAACTAATATTCTAGAAGTAGTAGAAATTCCTGGCACCCAGGAACCCAGCACAGCAGCCTCCATCACTTCCAGACACCCAACTTGTTGAACCCTCAACACTTTGAGTGGGCTACCTCAGAGATGTCCTTTCTACCTGCTATTTTGTGAAGGATATGAGACAGCTAAGATCTTAACAAAATTCTTCTAGTGAATGCACTTTCTTCCTTATTTCTTTCTCAGTCTCAGAATTTTTAATGGATTAGGAATTTAAGTTTCTAGGCACCTTATTTTTCATTGTGTTTAGTACCAGATCTCTGCTTGGCATCTATTAATACCTACACTACCTCCTTCATCTGTGCATGCTCTTACTGTACTAACACTTATTTCACCCCCTTTTCTGACTGCTCCTTTTTTAAAAGGGATGTTTTGATTTAACATTAGAGAAAGATCCTTCCCAGTCTGGAACAGCCCTAAGTAGTGTTATTGAGGAATGCAGCATCCTCCCCTCTTTGACCACATCACCACAGTAGCGGTACAAAACAATACAGCAATTACGACAACCTATCTGCCTTAAATTGAGACTCTTCTGCTTATCAAGAGGAACATTTCTTTTTTACCTTTCAGTGATGTTTTTAGCAGTTTGCAGGAAGCGAGCATGATCGTTCTCCTTCAGAGACTGCTCAGCCTGAGAGATGAGGGATGTTGAGCGCTCAATGCACTGTTTGCAGTTCGCAATCTGCTGAGCCAGTTTTCTCAACCTTACAACCTTGAGTGGAAACACGAGAAAACAGTCAGTTCTCTAACGTCACAAATCATGATTGCATTTACACTTCCGAGACAGAACTGTCATGCAAAGGGGAAGCTAAGATGAATGGCTTCACTGACAAGAGCTTCTTTCACACCAGTTTGATGGTGAGCGCCTTCCACTAGCCACATAACATTTTTAATAAGGGGACAGGCACAGCCTTTATACCTCAAAGTTTTCCACATGGAAAACAACAGGGGAGAGCCAAAACAAGCACAGCTGGCCTATTTTCCAGCAGAAGAAACATAATTTCCTGGTACTTTCTGCTTACATGATAACTAAAGGTTATTTAGATAACCATTTCCCTGAAGTGATGAGATTTGTGTTAAGGGCAACTTGTGGATTACTTACTTTTTTTTCCTGTTACTCTAGGAGAATTTCATAAAAAATCATCTGAAAATAAAACTTGAGTAAAAAGACTTAAATTCTCCCAGCAATACATGCCTGCCCTTTTTGTTATGTGCTTTTAGTCAGACAGGGTTTTTTTTATTTGTTGGATATTTTTAACAGGATGAAAGGACAGTAATACTGAAGAGATGATTATTATTACTGAAAACACGTGTTGGAGATAAACACAGAAGATGCGACTGTAGTCATTAGCTGAAATATTAGGAAGGAGCACAGTCAATCCCCCATTTAAAGACAATGTTGGCTAACAAAACTTCTAGTTCCTGAAAGACCTGGGAGACCTTCCTGTTGTTATCTTATCAAGATTGCTGCTACTTCATAGTTTGAACAAGAGTAAGAAAAAGGAAGGCAATTAAATAAATCTGGAGTTCAGAAAGACCCAGTTACATGAAAAATAAGGAAACTAAACTGTATGTGGATTAGCAAATTTATAATTAAATAAAGTTCCTGCTCTCAGCAATTAGGGTATAAACTTTAAAGTTACTGAATTTGCCGATATAATTGTGACAGGAGTTCAGCATTTTTAGCAAAGATGAAGGTGTCTTCATGTGCCTACATGACAACAGAAGTCAGTAGAAAAATACATCTTTTGGCAAACTTTCAGAAAGAACACACTATCGAAACGATCATTTTTTTTTTTTTTTTTTTTTTTTTTTGGTAAAGAGAAAAATGCTTGTAAGGCATGAAGATTTTGACAATGCTACTGATCCGATCAGGTTCTCTCCTCACAGTTCAAGAGCTCCAGATCCCACTGACTTGGAGGCCCTCCCACTTTGTCCACGTCTTTGCTTTGCTGGATGCCCAAACCTGGATGCAGTAACTAGATGAGGTCTAGTGCTTGAAAGTGTTGCATGAGGAAGATAATCTCTTCCATTGTTTTACTGGCTGCACTTCTGTTGATAAAGCCCATGTTGGTTTCTTTCCTACTTTTGATTCATGTTTAGGCTGTTGAGCACCAAGATGTACAATTGCATTGGGAAAGACTTAATAAATGAAGTACTCTCACAATTACTTATGCAAGTAAGGAATTGTATTCACAACCTAGCATTTTATAAATACACTGGGAGGTGAAGATAGATAGATACTGAGAAGTGTCAACAGACTGTCCCATGGAGAACAAAATATTTTCAGTAATTGTGCATTTACTTGGAGATCACTATTTGGTTACACCAGTCTAACCAGAGAAAGGTTCATTGCAGTAATAAACATCTCAACTCTTTATTTAAGTATTAATTAACAAAATGAACTGAAATAAATGTTACCTTGTAAGTTTTTTAACAATTAGATGTCATAATTTGTGAGGTCTACATATGAACTTGGCTTTTTGTTTACTTGAATTTTCCTTACGTCTTCAAAAAGTCATCTTTTAAAGGAAGAAAGTTTGTGACCTCTGCACTAAAATTATTCTATTTAAATCTTTTTTTTCCTGCTATGTGCTTTGTTGGATTGTATAAATTTAGAGTGATAAGTGAGATTAAGGATGGAGCTGCACCATATTATAAGAATCGTATGTCTTAATCTGAAGCCCTGCAGTCACAGCTAGAACTATACTTGAGTTCTTCCATCTCTGTAGCCTTAACTGTGGTTCTCTAAACAAATGTGCCATGCTCTGCCTTCTAGAATGACTATGGAGAACAGTCACAGACTGCTCTAAAAGAAGACACCTGGGGCTGAATTTCCTGTGGCTTTTCAGATTTTCTGGCCAATAAAAAGAAAAAGAGTTCCCTGGGCACTGTAATCCTTAGCAAAATTTCATGATATGTATCTAAAATGCCTGAATTGTAGCTATTATAGTATTTACATAATTGCTTAGAAAAGACTAGCCTGATTCTCATTTTAAGAACATATGAACAGCTGATCTTAATTGTCCATCTAGCTCGCCATCACAGGCCAGTAGTGGAGGCATCGGATTGGGAAATAATACTTTCTCAGAACACTGGCTCAGCCAACAGCAATTTGTCTCTCATAGATATCTGGAGTTTGAAGTGGTGTTGTGGTATTTAATTCTGTATTTTTGTTGTTGCTGTTGTTACTTTTTTTTTTTTTTCTAGTTTTTCTTCATTTTGTTTTTCTTCCATGAGTTAATCCACCTGTCTCTTGAACCCATTAAATCTTTCAACATCTACAACATTCTGAGGTAAAGTGTTCAAGTCTTTAACTCTTTCCTTTGGTATCACTTTTTGGTTGATCAAAATGGAACAAAGAATGGGGATAAATTCTGATATCAGCTACATTTACATAAATTTGGAGTCAATTGTATCATAAATCTTCCATGCTTTAACGGATATTAGACTACACCTTCACAGGCAATATACTTTTAGAAAGCAACTTATATATATAACACAAATCCAAATGGATGGAAAGTTTTCTATTTTGTTGAAAGCACAACTGGACTCACAGAGTCAAAACAATAATGCAGAAGGCCACCATTTCCATTTGCAGGGGACTTATATTTTGTTAACAGTATGAGGAAATTCAGGTTCTGTCACACAAGGTACAGGACTTGTGGTTTCAAACATGTTTAAGTCA
Organism: Aythya ferina; assembly: GCF_964211825.1. NCBI lineage: Eukaryota > Metazoa > Chordata > Aves > Anseriformes > Anatidae > Aythya > Aythya ferina. Next base: position 77,004,623 of record NC_140296.1, read on the forward strand.
GCCCTTGCCTACAGGCTTTTCATTTCAAGTTAATTGGAATATCTTGACAACTGAGCAAACCATTTAACCTGCTCTTGACTTTGTTCCTTTCCTGAGCTTTTCCCACACAAGAAGAGTTTATATTTGACTTAGTTAGCTTAGCAGTTAAAGAGTAAACACCATGTACCAAGAAAATAAGAATGTTAATTCAGCTCTAATGTGTTTCTGGGTTAACAGATAGCTAGCTTAAAGAGTAGAAATTTGAATATTTTACTGCCCAATATGTTTGTCACTAATAATCATCACACCTCAGTAATTAGAAATGTATACTTCATTGTGTATACTGTATACTTCATGTATACTTCATTGCTTTTTTATGAATATTTATTTTTTTCATAAACAAGTTAGATTTTCTTTTCTTAAGAATGACAATGGTTGAGATGTATTCCTTATGTAATATTATTTTTATAAGTCTTATAATAAATAATTAAAGAATCTAATCTAACTTATTCTTGTTGATAATTGTCAGCCACAATAGCAAGTGTTGTGGCACTTTGTGAAGGTGAAAATTTTGGGGAAACAGTCAGAAATATAACAGAGTGAAAGAAGCATTAATTAGTCATCACTTTATTATTATTTACTGACAGTGATATAATTTCAGTGTTTATCCTTAAAAATCATAATCACCTGTAGGAAGAGAAATGCTAAAGAAAGTGTTGAAGTCTAATGTACTAATTTTAACCAATTTTATTCCTCTTTACATGAAGGCAGTAGTGGCCCAGGACTACATAAGGACTCATACAGATTTATATTAATAGCACCTGAAGTCAAAAAACTGTCAAAAAAAAAGCATGAAGAAGTAATGTTGACCTACTTGCTATCAAAAGAAGAAAAGCTGTTACCTTTCCTTCCTTGATTTTGGTTCCAATTATTTGTCGTCTTTGCTGGATTATTTCAATGAGCTGGTCACATTCTTCCATCAGCTTGGTTTCCTGGCGGGATGCGTTTACCTACAAAGCAAGCCATGTTGATTGTTATTTATTTATTTTTTATTATTTTTTTTTTTTTACTCCGCCCTGTGTACAATAAATATGTTGTTTTGCTTTTCTTATTTTTGTGATTTGTGACTGTGACATGCCTGAAAGTTCTATTTGAGTCTTATATGTACCTTCTGTAAGAGATGGGACTAGCAAATAGATACTTATTTTATTTCTATCTCAAATGAAGGAAGCCTGGTCCTGTGATAACTGAGTGATGTCAGCTATAATTGACATTAGTGAGAAGTGAAAGCTTTTCCAGAGATGCTTAACCTGTCACGAATGCAAGAAGTACATAGGACTGCAGTGAATACTCATGCATGTAAGAGCAAAAGTATTGGAAGTACTGGATCACACAGTCCCTCTACTACAGTATCCTGTCTTTATCAGCTGCTAGTATGAGCATCTGCTAGTAGAGCACCTTACAAAAGCCAAGCATGTATGATGGTTCCCATGATTATTGTCTCATCCTCCAATCAATTGCAGATCAGAGTCTTTTTGAAACAATTTTTATGTCATTAGTAATCTTCATAAGAGTTATCTTCTATGAATTTACTCACTCTTTCCTTCCAACCCTCTAAAATTTGTTTTCCCATCCCCACCCTCCTATGACAGTGAGATCCAAAGTTTAACTCATAGTCAAGCAAGCAACTGTCTCTTTTAGAGGGATCTGAACCCCCTTTCAGCTGCATTTTATGATCCCAAATTATTTTACTGGAAAGAAGAGTGATACCTAACCTCAATTTTCATGCCACCAGCAATTTTCTACACCACTGTTTTATCCTCCTGTAGGGCTGAAGAGTCTGAAATGATTCAGATTTTCTTCACATGAAAGCTGTTCCATACTTCCAATCATTCTTGTTTTCTTCTCTGAAACTTTGCCAGGTCTACCACCTACTTTTTCGTAGGGGGAACAGAACTGTATTATATGCCCAAGGTGCAAACAAACTACGGAGTTATACAGTGGCATGATACATTATCTATTTTGCTGTGGTTATTTTTATAACGATTCCTAATGTTTGATTTGCTGAATTTAATACTTGAAAAATTAGTATTTTTTATTATTTTAAATGTCCATATAGTAGTTTCTGAAAGACTCAAGTTACCAAACATCCAACTGACATTATCTAGTCATGTGCATTTAATGTTTTATTTTTTAGTAGTACTTTGCCTCTGACAGTTAATCAACTAGAAAGCATTAGCTGTACTTGTGTAGATATCTACAGTATAAATGTATGAACTGCTGAAACTATTTTTAGCACAAAAAAAAATCCTCACAAAACAAAACATTTTGTTTCACGTTAAGATAGATTGTTTTAATGAAAAGTCAGCATTTAATATGACAAGCAAAATGGACCTCCCCACCAGCAGCATGTTTAGCTTATATCTATGAAAGAAAAGAGATGGAGAAAAAGACAAAAGGTTCTAATCATACCTACAAAACAGAAAAAAAATAAAAGGAGTGATGTCAGACCTGTGTTTCCATACACACTTTGCTAAGAGGTGTTAAACAGACCTCAGCCTTGGCCAGTTGCTCCTAGAACCACTCCACATCACCTTTTCCATTAGGATAGCAGATCTAGAGGTGAACCAGAAAAGGGAACAGTCCTAGGTAAAGACTAACTATATTTCCCCTCTTTGGTTATTTTTCTTTATTATCTGATGAGCCCCTTGATCTGCCTCAGCCTTCTTCTTCTTTTTTTTTTTTTTCTTTTTTTTTTTTCTTTTCTTTTTCTTTTCTTCCAACAATACGTTTAAACACGCGTTTACCTGTAAGCACATTATGGAGCTCATTAAGATTAAGCAAATGTTTATACATCTGAGTTTGGACCAGGACCAATTTTACAAATACCTTCTTATGTGAAATACATTGTGTCCTCTGGGCAAAGAGGGGACTTGTTTACAAAGGCCTGTTTTCATTTAAATTTCAGATTATCCTTCTCAAACCTTCCTTAAATTAAAAATTAAATCACATATTCCATCGGCTTAAATGTTAATTAAGCTACCAGTATTATAAAGAGAAAGTATATTTTTTTCTTGAAGGCAATAGATGGTGCTGAAAGTGCTGGAGAGATCTACACACAAAAGGTGAAAATGTAAGAAATACTTCCACCATCCAATTTTAGGTGCCTCTTCATTTACACACGTTAGCTGTTTGCTCTGCCTGGCTTCCCACCATAGCCCATGAGGAGAGAGAGACCACAGAAAAGCTAACACAAAGCCTCTGACAGAGCATATGTCTCTCCAGTGACAGCTTAGGAAGCCTAGAACTAGTCAGTCGACATATCAGGCCTACCCAAGGGCCAAAAATTGGTTTGTGTGAACACTGTTGTTTCTACTCCACCTCTTCTCATTATCCCATCACCCCAGCTGTATAACACCCTCTGGTCATGCACTGCATTTTGGTGTGAACTTCTGCAGGACTGTTTTCAATGAGGTTTCCAACCTTGACTCCTGTTTCACTAGTGGAATGAAATTCCACCAGAGCAAGGAATCCCAAATGGGTTCAGTCAGAGGCAACAATCGTATTCAATACACATGGGTGCAACTCTTTTTATGTTGATACCAGGGTCTGCTCATGCCAGAGCTGACTTTGGCACTGAATTACTGTAACAGTTCACAGGATTTTTGAGTAGCTTCCACTCAAAGTGCTACTTTTATCACCACTTATATCATGAATGTGTTTTGTACAGCAGATCTAAGTTACCTCCAGGGTAACTGTCATGACAGAGTTCAGGAAGGCTAAGACAACAGTGTTTCATTAATGCTCAGACTGGTTTGAAAAATAAAGTATTAATTAAATCTTCAATTACAAAACTCTAGACTAAGAAAAATGAAATTCTTGTAAAAAATCTTTGTATTTATTACACACTGACTGCAGACATCTCTGTTTTCTTTGAAACCTGAAAAGTATTCTCTTTTATAAACTTCATTTGAAGACTTTTCAAAATTTTATAGCTTGCAGAAGCTTATTAAAACTGGAAAGGATATTCCAAAACTATTTGAGATGTCTGAGCTTTGTATGAATGCCCTCCCCCCCTCAAAAAAAATAATAAATAAATAATAATAAATATATATATATATATATTAATTTGGGGGCTTTTCTCAAGTTGAAATGCTCCTTAATCAAATTTTCAGCCCAGAAGGCCTCTGATTCCGTAATAACTTTATAATTGAGCACGTGCCTAACTTTAAGTGCAATATATTAGTGGTGGCCCTAAAGGGACTACTTGTGAGATTAACATTGAATATTATTTACTTGTGTATTTCTGAGGAGTCATATGTCAGACCAAAGAGCCAGAGGCATGGCGTAGGGCTCCGCTGTACAGGTGCTACAGAAATACCAGAATAAGACTCTGCCTTCTACTTGAGTCCTTTGATGAACAGCAACCTTGACAATAACTTCCAGCTGGGGCTGGCCAAGGAATACGAGTTCTGTCTGGTAAAAATATTTGAGGTTTTATGTTCTCTACTTTTCTACAATAAAAACAAACCCTCTTTCCAAAGAGTTGATTTAAAAAGACTGAGAGCCGCATTAGAAAAGTCTGGAGGCTGCATCGCTCACTTTGATTGTGGGAGGCTCTGAATCATGTAGAGAACAGATTTAAATACAGGCTTCCTCCATCCCAGATGAATGTTGACTTTTAAATATGAGATTTCCATTGTTGGAGAGTTAATGTTGGACTTGGAGATAATTTTCTGTTGAAAATTCCACTGATACCACCATGCTTAGTTTTGACATCAAAAAATTCCTTAGAAATCCATCACCACAACTAGAATGAAAGTAAAGTTTTTTGGTTTGGTAGTATCATTTTTAAAAACTTCTCTTCCATACCACAAAACTTTTTAAAAACTAACTATCAGGCCTTGTTAGGATTTAGAAAAATTATAACTTTTTCACCACCAAACATGCAGGAAAAAATATATTCTAGTCCTGTTGCTTTCATGGGGAATTTATTTCTATTTCTGCAATATTTGAAGACCTGAGACAATTTACTGACAAACAATATACAAAGATCTTTCCAGGTTCTCCAGATGTAAGGATAAGGTCTAGTGGTCTGAGCCTCAAGGAGTAGGTGTTGGAAAGGAAAGGAAAGGAAAGGAAAGGAAAGGAAAGGAAAGGAAAGGAAAGGAAAGGAAAGGAAAGGAAAGGAAAGGAAAGGAAAGGAAAGGAAAGGAAAGGAAAGGAAAGGAAAGGAAAGGAAAGGAAAGGAAAGGAAAGGAAAGGAAAGGAAAGGAAAGGAAAGGAAAAAGAAAACTGGAATTTCCTCAAATCTCTGACAGGGATCTGGAAATCACAAACCCTCCTGACCCAAAGAGGAGAGCAGGCCAGCTGCTCACAGGTCCACAAACTGAGAACTACTTTGGAAAATGTTCTCCTCTATGAAGAGGCTTCCTAGGCTTTCATCTTCAGAGACCTGAGTTAAATTGCAGTTTAGGTCATATGATTGTGGTGGTTTCAAAGTCCCTAGCAGATGTTTGGGAAATCAGAGAACTGCAATGCTGCTAGTGATGCAAGGTTACAGAAAGTTTTGATTGTTAATTCAAAGGCAAGCGTAGTGTCATAGAGATAGACTCATACCAAAGAAAACTAATATATTAGAATCAAATGATATTTTAACATTTCAGCAGACTTCTTCGCAGGAACAAATCTCTCCCTTTGGGATTCCTTATGGGTGAGGCAATTTTGTCTGCAAGTGGAAATGCATGAGTCCTTCTTTGGCAAATAATTTCTAAATGACAAGCTAAATAAGACACCCTAAGTTGGAGGTTGCTTGCTTTTTCTAAGACTATAGTGGCTGGAATAAATTAAAAACAGTAATTTTTGTTCACTTAATCCTACTGCAAAATGAAATAAAGTAGGTTGTAGAAAGAGTATGATCTTTGGAAAGTGAGGAATGCATTTCAGTTTTAGCTTTACTGATTAAAAATAGTCTGCGTGCCTCAAAATGCCACAGACATGGCTATCCAGGTAAAAAAGAGATACCAGCTTTTCTTGGTGGGTATGAGTTAATGGCTACAGAATTTACTGTACAACAACTTACAAGTAAACAAAAACATCAGAAAAACAAATTGCACTGGTTCCACTTAACAACTGAAGCATCATTGCCACATGTTTCATTATAGATTTTGAGTGTGAATTCCTTCCAGAGTTCTTTCTTTTCATATCCCTGTTTGATAATACAGGTTATTCAATTTGATTCTGTAGAACAAAAGTAACTCAGAATAAAGCTTTCTCAGATTTTATCAAGTCTGGGAGTAAAACTGATTTTATCTATTGTGACAAACTGTGCCTTTGGAAATATGTGAAATTAATCAGCTTGCCATCTGAATGGAACACCTACAACTTCTTAGTCTAAATTGGTTCAAGAGAGTGGAATGTCCATCTCCCATTTCAAGTGAGCCAGAGGCTTTGTTTTTGTTTGCATTCCACATTTATCTCTAACCAGGAGACCTGTGTTTACAGGCAGTCTCAGAGCAGGTTAAACTAAGGTCAGCACAAAAGTACACCAACTTACTCTGGCTTCCTAAGAATTTTGTGAATGAAGAATTGATTAGGCCAGGATACAATATTTTGGGTCACACTGATAAGACTATCTTTCCCAATCTTGACTAAAAGTAAACCTTTTTAGAAGTTTGAAATACTCATGTTACTTATTAAAATATTATTTTAAAGGCTTTTGTCCCACTATGCTTTGAAGCAGATGATTGAGAAACTAACCAGCAAGGAACCTGCAGTCCTCTAGTGACATTTACAATCCAATCAGAGGAACAAACCAAAATGAACAACAACAAAAACAAAATCACAGAAGCTTCATGGAAAGCAAACTAATAAGATTGACATTTAAAACATTAAAAAGTTTTCAACTTTGGAAAGTTCTACTAGAGAGCTACTCCAGATATGATACTGACAGCTGTAGAGCCCATAGACTAGGCTTGCTTCAACAAATCATGCCCTGTTTTTATGAAGCACAAATGCAGCATCATGTTGAATAGCTGGCTTTTTTCCAAGGATAGGAAAGCATGCTGGAGAAAAGACATTTGTTGCCAGGTGAACCACTTTCATAACCCATCTGCTGAAGCTGGTATGGCTACCTGGCAAAACGGCGAGGCTGGGCTCACCTGGGTGACCTGGATATTGCACTATCACATGGGAAACAAGTAGGTAAACACAGCAGGGAAGACAAGAGAGGTGGTGAGGCTTTTGGCAGCAACGAGGTATAAGATTGGATTAAGCTATTTGTGAAGCTAGCTCTTAGGAGGGATGAGTTTTTTCATTGTTTTGACGTTATTATTCCTGCTGACACTAAGCTTTTGTTTCATGTTGAGCAAGTATGCCACTTAGTCTGTTTCATTGAGCGTAGACAAATAAAAACAATTGAATAATCACTAAAGTTCAACTGACTGCTGAAACCAATGCTCTTGTATCCAACAGTTCAGTACTTAAAATGCTCATCCAGGATCTGTGGTCTTTAGCCCAGCATTTAGCATACTTTCTAGAAGAACAATGCCTTTGGTCTCCTTGCTGCTCTTATGTAGCTGTTCAGCTATTTATAAGATAAAGGAGAAACTTGGAAATCTTATGTTCCTATGAAGGTAAATGTCTCAAAACAGAGTTCCAAAAACTAAGGACATTTTAACAAGCTAAACTCAGATGGTAGGCACAAAGCTGCATTACTTGAGTGATTAACAGTGAACAGAAACACATTTTCTACTCCAAGGACAAAGTTTTGCAAGAATATACATATAACAAGTATGTGAGCACACATCTGTGTATGAATGTGAGCTGGAGGGAGAGACGGAAGGAATGGGAACTAGCATTTTTACCAGACAGTGACAAGCATTCCTGTTAGTCTATACATAGTCCATGTGACCCGTATTATAATTGCAATTCCAATTTCTAGAAATTACAAAACAGTTGTAGATGAAATGCTATTTTCCAGTATGTGCCTAATCTGTACATTAAATGTATGCTTAAGTGCTGCAGCTGTAGACATATATATGACCAATTATGCATTTAATTAGTCATTTGTGAAAGCAATTAAATGATTACTCAGGCAAATAATATTTGACTACTAGGCTAGGGCTTACTGGGCATAAACTGAGAACATCCTTGAATTAATATTTATTTTGAAGTATCCATATAACCATATATGCAGTATATTTTATTAGTTTTTTATTTCTTATGTTTGTTTCTCATGCTTCTCTTTTCTCTACTAGCATGTAAAATGGAGAGTCTCACTGAAGTGAGAAACTTATCTGAGTTTTACTTTGAATGAAATCAAGTTTTAAAAGAGTGGAGCTAAATGTAGAACTAAAGTAATTATAAATCAAAAGAAGATCATGACACTTATTTCATCTAAACCACATTAATAGATAAAATACCTTATCCCCTCTCCCATTAGAAGCTGTCATAGGAAACAAATGCTGTAAACTCTTCCTTAAGGTTTTATGCACATCATAAAGTTTGTTAATTAGTCTCTTATTGAGAATAGCAGATTTCAATTTCCTTCAAGTTGGTTTCCTGCCTATTTAAAATAAAAAAGTCAGTTACTTCTAGGACTTAAATATAGCAAGTGACTATAATTACTGAACAAGTATCTCTGCAAAAACTGAAGGCATTAGGACAGAAGAAACAGGAATTTTCAGTTGAGATGCTTTTCATCTTACCTACCCCATATAATTCATGCTGATGGAAAACACTTGTTTAATCCATTGCCCATTTCCTGCTGTCTATAAAACCTCACCAAAGTGTATTCTTTACTCCAAACTACTAATGTTCAGCTGTGTATGACTACAAAGACCATTTGCTGCAGTTCAGACACCAGAATTAACATACAGGCTTTCCACCTAAATTTTCCTAATAGGGACTTCTCAGTTAATGCAGGCTTTGAATGAAATGACCACAAATTTCAAGAAGGAGCGAGTACCATGAAAATGAAAACAGAGTACTCACTGTTTTTTATTGTCACAGACAAAGCCTTTTTACTCTTTGTGTGTCCTCAGGGAATCATTCTGACAGCCGACTTTTGATTTTGCTGTCTCTCAAATAACAGAAATGCTACATGTATCTTAAAAAAGCATGGAGACCACAGTGTGTCATAAAATTTAAAGAAACTCTTTTGTAAATGAAATCTGATCAGAGATTCAATTTTTTATTATTTATAGTTTTCCCATTTGGTTTATTTATTTTTAATAAGGCACAGAAAAAAAAAAAGTTAAAAAAAGAAAAAAAAAACACACAACAGCAGGCTTTTCCAGATGCTGCCATCTTCTCTTCATCACTTTTACACAACTGTTGTCACACTGATTTAAAATGTGTCTGATACTTGCGAGTGTTCAGTATCTGTCATGTTGGAATAAAGGGTGTTTTTGTATACTACTTTCTTCAGGTGATTACAGAACATAGGTATAAAAAACACCCTTTGACATACACACACACAAACCCCACAGTTTTTGCTTGGAAACTTTATACTGAGATTTAGCCTGCAGCAGATCTTCAGAAGTGAGCCAGAAACTGAGCATTTCCATTACTAACAGAAAGCAAAGGAGGCAGCAGTTTGAGGGTTACACAATTATAGGAAAATGCCTTTCCTTCTTTGTGTAACCAAAAATGATTTTGCAGCAGTGTCCAGAATTTGCTTCCTATGACGTTTGGCAAATTGAAAATAAAACCAAACAAAACAAAAAGACTGAGATACAGATGTTATAAAACTGTCAACAAGCAAAACCTATTTCCTTTCCCCTCCCCCCTAGATAATTGCTCCAATTTTTCCTCCAGCTGACTTCAGATTATGTTTCTGCATAACAGATGAGAGTAGCTTCATGGTATTGACTAAATAATAGATGTTTGATCATATACTTCCTAGAAAAGATGAGAAAGAAGTCCAGAAGAAAACTGAAAGAGCTTAGAAAAAAGTAACTGACAAAAGAGCCTCATACTCAAATTTGTGCCTAATGACAATTAATGGCATGATCTAAAACCCATCTGCAGCAAACTCACACATTCACAGCAGCAAAGTACCTTGGAAACTATGGCAAGGAAGCCAATTTGCTGTGACATAGTACTGTCACCCAGAGAAACCCGTGGCTCAAAATCTGAAGGCAGAAGCAGTGCACTTACAGTGTTCAACCCTTCCCTGATTCAGCTGGGAAGTGGCTAAATTTGAATCCATGCACAGATCGAAAGGCCACAGGGCAGCACAGCAGCATGCAGCCCTGTTGCATTTCAGGTGGTGGGGCAGAGAGGGAAGGTTGGAGACAGCCACCCTGGGGCAGCACAGCAGTGACACCTCTCAGGCACATGGCAGAAGGAAGGGAGACCAGGCGGTGGTTGGTACAGCCATGGGAATGCTATCACCCAGGCATTAGCCTGCATCATTATACCTCAGGCCTGTCAATCCCAGTTTTATTACACTGTTTACAGAAGATTTGCCCACGTGTCCTACAGGAATTTTCAGATACTTGCACCATTTTTTTTACCAGCAAGATTCCACAGACATGTTTCACCCAGCAGGACTTCAGCTAAAGCCTCAGCTGCTGTAGAGGGCTTGTACCTAGGCTGTTGATATATGACAAAGTGTAAACATTTACATTTAACTCTTTTTTTCTCCAAATATCTTCCCCTTATTTCCAGAACTAAATAGATGCCTTCTTGACACACACAGATGTTTTTATGGACACTTACAAGACACACTCTGATTTAGCAACATGCTAGAGTTTTCTCTCAATGTGTGAATTTCCACAGAGTTTAAAGATAATCTACCAGGACTGATTTTAGTGCTTCACTTACAAGTTTTCTACAGATATTACAAGATTTATGAAGGCTGTGAACTAGGAATATAAATATTTAAATTTAAGGTTAGTGACCATGTCTATTCCATTTTCTCTGCTTTCAAAGAAAAGTATTTTATTATATCAATCTATCATTTGATAGATCCCAGCACAAGAAGGATGTTGATCTGTTAGAATGGGTCCAGAGGAGGTCCACAAAGATCATCAGGGGACTGTAGCACCTCTTCTACGAAGAAAGGCTGAGAGAGTGTTCAGCCTGGAGAAGAGAAGGCTCTGGGGTGACCTCACTGCAACTTTTCAGTATTTGAAGGGGACTTATAAAAAAGATGGATAGCGACTCTTTGCTCAATCAGATAATGACAGGACAATGGGGAATGGTTTTAAACTAAAAGAGGGGAGATTTAGATTAGAGATTAGGAGGAAATTCTTCACTCAGAAAGTGGTGAGGCACTGGCACAGGTTGCCCAGAGAAGCTGTGGATGCCCCATCCCTGGAGGCGTTCAAGACCAGGTTGGATGGGTCTTTGGGCAACCTGATCTAGTGGGTGGCATCCTTGCCCATGGCAGAGGGGTTGAAACTAGATGATCTTTCAGGTCCCTTCCAACCCAAACCATTCTATGATTCTATTTCTATGATTCCATGAAGCTGTCCCTGCTGCCCCTCACAAAACAAAAACAAAACAAAACAAAACAAAACAAAACAAACAAACAAAAAAAGCAGCAGAGTTGGGACCATGGGATTGTGCTCCTGCTAATATCCTTCAGAAAGCTTGAGAAAGTCTCCTGGCCAAGGGCATGAAGTTGTAGACCTGCTATCTTATCCAAGGAAGGAAAACAAAACTTTACTTATGAACAGCTTTGGGATTTTATGGAAAATTAAGGAAGGACAGATGGAATTACAGAGGAAGGGAGAGTGTAAAACAAAACACAACAGTGATGAGACTGATGAGTAAAATCAGTGTGCCTAGGTGCTCCTAATTAAATGAAAGATTTGGGATAGAAAGGCGTTTTGTCTGAAGTGTGCACTTTTCAGGGTGTGGTTTCCACTGAGAAAAGGGAATTTTTTTAAAGTAAGTGTTACCATACACTAAGTATTAGCCCAGACTACTTTCTTATTAGTCATGAAGCCAGTCATTCAGGCATTATAAAATGTTTAGTAATATCTCGGCTTTACTCAAAGCAGTAAAGAATACAAATCTGGCTTGATTTATTCTCTTAACTTTTCCTGCTGATATGCCCCAAACCACTCACAGGAACCTAAGACTGGAAATGGACTTCTCCAGTCTCTCAAGATCAGATCCCACATCAGGATAAATCTTGTCATAAATTGATGAACTCCATCTAAAAATAGGTAAGATTTATGTCCCCATTGCAGTGATGAAAGGCAGCTCCAGAGCTCTCCTCCCTTGCTGCTGGAAATCATCCAGTTTCCAGATAATGAACATCCTTGACTAGTTCCCGCCTGCTAATATGGGAGAAAAGTGGAAAAAAAGCACCACTCTTTCCAAAGGGAATATTCTTCAGTTTTAAAACAGAGTGATAGGATTTAGCTTTTGCTATGGATGAAATTACAATTGCCTGATGTGAAGGATGCGTGGTAAATAATTAATCTGCCATAAAATCATTTGCTAGGAAGCCATTAACAGCACACTTTGTTGATGAGAAACAGTGGCTCTACAACAACATTTGGTTTGGCTAGTGAGGACTCGTTTATTCAACAGACACATGGCCTGTTTGTTGTTCATTTTAGGAAACATCAGCTTCTGCTCCATATCAAAAGCCAGAAAAAGATATTATTTTTTCATTTTTCATGTGATAGTGTTTTTTTTTTTTAATGACAAATGGTTAAAAAGTTAGTGTTTGTTTCTATTTTCTACAAATAAATGTCAAATAGAATAACTTTGGTTTTGTTGATATATCCCTTCATAAAAACTCTGCAACTTTAACACAAGGAACAAAAACATCCTGCTCTTCCTTGTTTATCAAAATTCACATTATTTGGCCTGAAAAAAAAAAAGTGTCCTACTTTTTCCTCATCAGATTTTAACCTCCTGAAAACCTAAATCAACGCTTTTTTTTTTTTTTTTTTAATTATTCTAAATTAGGTAACGATAACCTGGGTGTGTAACATCAGATTTTACAGTGCACTACCTATATTTTTACATCTTTACAAATTGTATACAATATATTTTACATTATAATCTGACTATAGTGTATCAAAAAATGAAAAAGAAAAGAGTGAAACCTTTCCTATAAAATTAACTCCCTGTTCAATTTCCACTTCTCTGTAAGTTCATATAGCAACATTAATAAAATCATTGGAAACTTCAGCTTTTCTGAAAGTGTTGTAATTTTAATTTTGTAACATTAAAATTATAATAATATACTATGCTTCATTCTATATCCTGGTTTGGGTGAATTTCAGTCAAGAAGCACAAAGAAATAGAGCATACTGAATTTTTAAACCTATACTAGCCTCAGCATCTCTACTGTTTAAGATATTCATATCATATCTAAGTTTTCAAAATTCTGGAAAAGAGAGATAGCTTTAGAGTTTACTTCCACATCCCCACTTGCCTGATTTCCACCGCTGCCTAGGTCCAGGGTTTTGACTGAAGCTCATTTCTTAATATTTAGCTAATTTAAATGCTAATTAGACTAATTTGATGAATAAGACGTGGTAGGAATTTATTAACAACTTTGCTGCTATTGCTTTATGTCTACAGAGAAATTTTCTAAAACAGGACCTAAGGGACAGTAGCGCATCTGTTACCAGTTGAACAAGTTGGATTTTTTGTAGTACTAAACATTAGAGCTGGTAATATACTGCAGGGGAGAAGGAGGAACGATTTAGATTTTTCCAGATCTAGCACATCTTGGATATAGGCCACTAGTGCAGTAGAGGCTTTATGCTGTCCTGCACTCATCTGCTTCATGTTTTTTGCTCTGAGTTTTATATATAGTGGAAGAAAATGTACCTTGTCTCTGTCTCTCATTATCTGCTAAAGTCATCCCATCTGATGCTACAGTTGTTCTGTCTGATGTTATTGCTGTGCATATAAAGAAGTCAAATCCTTTACTGCAAGTCTAATCTTGTGATAGACTTTGTGTTTTTATTGAATCCCATTGAGTCAGTGAGGCTTCACAGAGGAGAGAGGTCAACTGTCAGACAGAAAAATGGATGAGGCGATCTCTTTGGAAGAACAGTCTTGTTGTTGCTTCTTTGTTTGTTTTATTTTGTTTTGTTGTTGTCTTTATTGTTGCAGCATGTACTGTTGCCACAGTCAATAAATTACTTAAGCAGGTGTCATATTTTCAAGATGTGACTATTCACAGGCAACAATTGCTCTTGGGCTTAGATGACCAAATTTTCCTCTGAAAAAGACCTACAGAGAACTTCCACAGAACTTTCTAAGGAAGAAAAAAAGGCTTTGCTAAAAATATGGCAGATGGTAGAAAAGAGAGTCTTTCTCCAGACTTGCGTGGCTCTGTTAAGGCTCTGTATGTCAGAGCTAACTTTCTGCTAAATTATACATACCCATGTATCAGAAACTCTGTGGTGAGGCTACTTTCCTCTCCCAGATTCCCAAGGCTATTCCCCAGATAACACTGACAAAGACACCTGGCTTCTTTTTACATGTCTGGACAGCCATACTCAAAGCAGAATACCTTTTCTACACAACACAATTATTATTTAATACTGCCAGTCTGCTAGGCACACAGTACACCCCCTCCTCTAAATAAATGAGGTTGCTGCAGGAATCACAATGCAGTCAGGACAAATGTTCCCCTGTAGAAGCAAGTCAACAGGCAGTATTATAATGCAAACAAAAGTCAAGCAATTTCACTGGGAAAATAAGTTTTCTCTGCTAATCTGGCTAGTAATTAGCTGTTCGACTTAAAATACCTTTTTCTTTGTGATTGAGGTCTAAGACTTGTTCCACGCTAAAGCACCCGTATTTATGTTGTGCCAGCTTCTCTGATTCCTACACCATTAACTTTCCTACTTTGTCTTAAACCAAATTTAGCACTTAAGAAATCTGATAGCACTTCAAATGATCAACTCAGTGTATCTCAGTAAATGCAGTATATCGGCCAACAAGCATGCACACCTCACAATGTTGAGCCTTTCTCACTCTTCCAGTATTCCTCATTCACAATTTGCCTGGAGGAGAGGAGAAAATATTTTGTATCTCTTGTGTCACCTGGGACTCTCAGCTGAGACTGACCATAAGGAAAGCATTGGTGATAAAATTTTAATGCTTTAAATTTTTTAATATTTGTATCATTTTACAGTCACAAAGCATAAACTCATACTGTCTTTTGTAAGTTTTTTTATGACAAGGAAGCTGTTTGTTCATAGCTGTTTTGACTTCGCTGAGCAGAATATACTCTCTAACAGTGAGAAAATGATCTTAAGAGTGCAGAAAAATGTAAAAAGAAAAGTTCTGCTAAAAATAGCATATTTTGGACTTTGTTCTCCCCTGTGTAAGCTCCCATGGTTGAATTAGTCTGTGATTATTTTAATTTGCATATAGAGCAGCAGCCCCCAAAGATCCATCTAGAATATCCCCCAAATTTGGAGGAAATCTGGATTCAGGTCCTTCCCTTCTGTGATACCCTCAGGCAACTCAAAAGATTGCAGGCATCCTATTCTTCTTAAGAAAAGTACAGTTCATACATGACTTTTGAAGCTACATCTGTATCTAGATACGTATTTCTGATGAACAAAAATAAAATCCATGGCAGATAGAAAGCTAAATATCTTTGTGGATCTGGACCTTACTATTTCTTTGTCCTAGTTTTCAACCAGTAAATATTACTATTACTGTATGGCAAAGGAGCCAAGAAGGTAAGCATTCTACAGATGGTGAATGGCATGCTCAAGTGTAACAGTGGAGGGGGTCATCTAAACATTCAATCATAATTAAAAGGGGATAGGAATAAATGTAAAGGAGGCTAGGCGTACTGAGAATACCATTTCTCAGTGAAAAAGTTCCAAATCAGTTTACCATGACCTTAATTTAGTCTTGTACTTGTTACGTTTTTGTATAAGCTTTCATTTCTGAAAGCTCAAAGTGAATGTAATTCAGTTTGCAGGTATTTCAAATGGAGGTCAGCACTCACTTCTACGTGTTGACAGGTCTGAATGAGTTTCGCCAAAAGAGTTTCCAGTTCAGTATTCCTCTTAATAAGGTTGGTGAGGTTACTCTCCAAATTTTGCTGTCAAAAAGAAAGAAAAGAACACATTAGTATTCTGAAGAATTTAAAATTTAAGTGAACAGTTGAAAAATGGGTGTACTTTCAGGATCTGAATTATGTAATTACACAGGTATCAACACATGACATTCATTTTGATGTGCACGGTTAGATATTTTGTCCATGAATCAAGCATGGCAAGACAAGAAAGCTGAAATGTTTGTGGTAAGAGTTCACCACAAAATACTTTCTAAGGACCTACTAGAAACTAGATTAAGAAATTAGTTTTAATCAGGGGAAAAAATAACAGAGTAAGTAGAAGTCAGGGAGGTTAAAAATGCTTTATCAGAAAAAAAAAAATGACTCCTTATTCCATGCTCTTAGTCTGACATTTAAATTTAACAACCTGCTGCTAACTGACGTCTCCCAGCATGTGCCTGTTTGGGATCACACTCATAAGGACTCAGTAGTAGGACATTGATCACACCACCGGGGCATTGATGTAATTGATTTATTTCCCTACTTGAGTACAGTCAGATTTTTTAATAAATAATTCTAAAGAAAACCATCATTTCTAAGTAAAATAATAAAATATCTACTCACTTATTGTCCTTGAGAAACAATGTGTGGTTTGTGCCTGTGTTTATCAACCGATTATGGCCACAACAAATATACCCAACTGTGGGAGCTCGCAGTGCTTTCTGCCTCCCAGATCTGAAGCCACATCCTGGCCGCTGTGCAATTTCATGTGAGACAGAGATTCAGAAACAAATGATTCAGCCTCCTCCCTCCCCACCCTACCCACAGGAAGGAAATCCAAGTGCATGAGGAAGATGCGGTCTGTGGTGGCTGTGACCTGCTCCCTTATCTGGCTGCTCTGGGACTGGGACCATGCAATGCACTGTGGGATTTGCAACTACCAAGGAGCTCCTTGCTTTTTAGCGTAGATCCTGTGATAGCTGCTGAAGTCCACCTTCTGGAAGCATAACATGCAAAGTTTCCACAAACACAGAATAATTTCTAAGTATAACTTGAGTAAATAGAAAAGAATAAAAAAATACAGTCCATTAAAAAGAGTCCTGACTGTAAACACTCACACATTTCAGTAACTTTATATATATTTCATATATAAATATATATTTCATATTGAAAATCCTGAGGACAGCTCATAGGAAGCTTTTCCTCATAGTCATTCACCTGTTTAAGCGTGTGAGACTAGTCCCTTGCTTAGTATTCCTGACAGGCTGACAATCTCTGCCTTTTAATTGTATGTTATCCTCCATCAGTCCCCACTAAAGTGATCTAGGAGGTGCTGAACAAGAATAGCAGAAATAGGCCCTCCTCACAGAGCCTGTAGTGCCCCTGCAGAACTCTTCTTAATTTCAACCCTGCTCATCTTTTATTAATATACTTCATTTCTCCACCCTACTGCTTTTCCCCACGATATAGCTATTATGTTACTTAAGGTACTTCAGCTACTACAAACTCACCTGACTTTTCATCCTTTCATTTTCCTCCATCCCTACCATCTCCACGCAGGTATTTCATGTGTGTTTGTGTGTGTTTTCTGGCACTGTTACCTCCTGCCTATTTCATGCTCTTTCAAAATGCCTTGTGCTTTGCCCTCCCTCTTTGCAGCCATGCAGTCTCCTTACTCTTTCTTGCCTTTGGCTACAAGTGAGTGAAGCTGGCAGTATTTCACTGCTGAACCACACATACTTTGGCGTTTACCAGAGCTGAAGCTGTAAACACTGGAGGAGGAGTCAGTCCTGTCCCATTAAAGACAGCACAGGATTTTGATGGCTTTATGTATGTAACTCTTTGGAGAAGCGTGATGGGTGTTTGAAGTACATAATTTGGGCATTTTCTTTCCAGCCCAACCATGCGTATCATGTATCACAAACTCTGGTTGTAAAAATACCTTCTACATTGCATTTATTTTATAGCTCATTAAAAACAAAGAGTAACAAGAATGGGAATTCTTTACCGAACAGTTTGCGCTGTATCTTATATTTCCAAAAGCTGTACTGTGAACGATCATTTAATTGCAGAGGCATGTTTGCCATGCTGTTAGATGTCCCTTTGCAGAGCTGAGACTCACATGCAAAGTCTAAATATCATATATACTTACAGTATCAGATAACCTTTGTCTTAAAAAAAAAATAATAAAATAAAATAAGGGGATCCAAATGTGCAAGTAGTCTTGAAATTATATTTATGTGCCTTCCTATTGCCTATGTATTCATTGTGTGCATGTCCTGATATATTTATACTACAAGATGTAAGATGAAAACTGTATGATTGATGAGTAAACTCTTGATGAGTATACTCTTGAGATTGCCTAATTTCAACAGTATTTTTGACACAATAAATGCTAACAATTAGGGCCAATACATACGCTGAAGAAAAAAATATTCTCAAAGCTGTTATGGAATTTGGAATACAGTGATTTTAAAAACTTTTAAAAACTTTCTTTTTTTTTTTTTAAACCTTTGTCTTGAACAAAGCACATTCTTGAACAAAGCCCATTCATGAAGAACAAGAATTTGCATTGAAACAGAAATTTATTTACCCATAGGTTTATTTTAAATCTTGGATAAAGATTTTAGAATATTTTTTCTCTCCAATGAATATAAACATAAGCCAATATATATTATTATGGTTTCAGATGTGTCGCTTGATGTGGTCCGCCTTTATCAGTCATAAAAATAGAGAATAACCATTACACTAGTGAGTTGCCTTACAAAAATTAGAGAAAATGCATTCAAGAGCTCTTGAACAGTGTTATTTTCAAGTTGGAAATTTTGGATTTTTTTTCACTGCAGTTTGGTAGGTAAGAGATTGTGGTCAAGAAGTATCAGAATTTTGTTAAACGTCTGTTGAAGAACATCAGTTTATATTAATGCTTTACTAAATAGTAAGAACTGGCAGCTGCTTTCTTAAATGAATGTCAATCTTCCTGATTTCACTAGGGCAAGTACTGAATGTCATTTCTTAAAACTGGGCTGACTTGAAAATTTTAAAGTTTGTTAAAATTCAATCAACTCTTGCAGTATATTTACCTGAATTTTCTTTTGACAGTATCTTTCTCTAGCTTTTTCCCCTGTTTGATGCACATATGGACCATTGCACCACTCTGACTATCACACAGCATTCTGGAGAAAGTTTGTTGCCAGATTATGATGTATACATTTGAAAACAAGTGCTAGAAAAAGCTTATCCAAAATATCTTCCTTCTTCCCACCTAATATTCTATGGCCATTCTTGCAGGTGAATTGCAACAATATTTTGGAAAAATGTCTAGCTAAATCATAATTACTGAAACATTTTAACCTGCCTTTCCTTATCTTTTTTTTTTTTCTTTTTTTTTTTCTTTTTTTTTTTTTTTTCACTTGCCAATTTTGTCTATTAAAAGCTGATTTTAGAAATTCAGGGGATGACTTCTAAAAGAAGTACAAGAGTTGCTGTACATTATCTCTGTGAGCAGGTTTCATACATCTTAACCCTGTGAATGAAAACTGCTCTCAAAAGTCAAAAGCCAGGCTGAATGCTTCATGACTTACCAATGCAGACCTAGCCTGAGATCTTAAAAATCCATGTGTGCTTCACAGCTGTTTTTTTACAATATCCAGTATAAAGTGAAGAGAATGCTTACTGTCCATTTAGCACGGTCTGACAACTGTACAACATAAATATTCTTATAATCTGGGGATAAATCCAAGTAGATGGAATCACAGACGTAATTGAAACGGACAGTTGAGGATGATGTTTCATTTAGACTCTGCATGCCTACAAAATGATATGATCCAGGGACTGGAATCTGAAGTTGGAAAAATTAATTCTAAAAACTAAAGGAATGTAACTCATGACTGGATGTCTTCTTTAAGCTGCTGTCTAGCTCACAGTGAAGTCTTGGTCTTTTTGCAGTAATGATTGCGTGAGGCTCATGCCCTGATTGAAGGGGGAAGTCAGACTAGATGATCATAATGGTCTCTTCTGGCCTTTAAATCTATCAGTCTATGAAAACCAAATGTGAACCCATGCCCTTTGCCAAATTAACAGTCTCACGCAAAGCATCGCATGTCTAAAATAGGAGGTAGCACAAACAGATAGTCTTAAGCTACTATATGGGTTGAAAATGCTGTCAAAATAAATTACCGTAAGTATTTCTTACTAAAGAAGAAACATGCTGAGTTGTGTACTCCTGACTTATGTCACAGCAGAGAGACAACATCCCTGAGAATTCCTCAGTGGCATTTTTCTGCTCCATAAATATGTCTACTCAAAGGGTCACAAAAGAAAGATACAGCTATCAACTACAATGAGATTTTAAATTCCATTTGAAGTCACTTTCCTTTTTGCATTGGAAGTATTCTTTTTCTTGCTCCTGCTAAATATAAGCATTCATTAGAATTTACCACCTGGGAGCTTTTTCACATTAATGCATTTTGTTTGTTGACTGGAGTGCTTTGAGAGAGATTATATATTTTCAGACTTGATTGCTTAAAGTGTGTGACCAAAAGCCAAACAGTTATATAACAATAGAAGAGAGATTAGGACTAAAACACACTTTAAAACACACTGCAGAAGTGTGATCAAATTCCATTTTAGTCAAGCTAGCAGGGGAACCAGAGCGGTGATGACATGGCAGATCAGTCTTTAGGATATGCAGACTCCCTATAGATCATAAATATGCACCCTGTTGCTAACAAAGTCCATGCGACCACATTTTTACTGTAACTATTTTTCCTCCTAACTTGAAGAAGTTATACTTGCATATGCTCCAGTTACATTTCCACCTCGTTGCGGTGACGTACCCTATGAACCAGGCCTGCTGCCTCTAGGACTTGCGTCTAATCTATTAAAAAAGTTGCCAATCAATTCCAGAAGAACTGCCAGAATATTAAGCACGGTCTTGAGCCAGGTTTTGGGTATATGTGAGTTTAATGTTTCCTTTGGTGTTCTTTATTTAAACGGACATACCAGGTGCACATGGAAAAACTTAAGCTAATTTTTATTCTATGTACTTGTCCTGAAACAGATGACTGCTCTTCCATAGGATACACATGCTCGACGCTGTATTTCTTAAGCCAGGGAATGGTAACATTTGTAGTTAATACAAATGATTGACCTCTAGTCTCAAATGTGCAGAGCTTGACAACTGCACTGCACATTTCTATGTGAAAAGAAATAACAGCTATGATGTTGATACACTCCTGGGGACTATGCTTTTTACCTCGAGTGATTACAGTATATCGCAAGGAAAGACCCTTGAGATACTGCATTCTTAATTAATTGTCCAGGACTATTATTATTAAAAATGCAATAAAAATAGCTGCATTTGAAGCCACCATCACTTAAACAATATTAACTAAGTCAGGTCTGTTGCTATATTTCACAGGATTTTTTTTTTTTTTAATTTTTTTTTTTTTTTATCTCTTATTTAAAATGCAACATTGGGAAAAGTAAATGAAATCCAAGCATTTTAGATTCTTGACCACACAAAAACCTTATTAACTGAGAGGACAATATTCTAAGGAAAGCCTACAATTGTTCTCTCACTTCTCTGCAAAGCTGTGCACTCAGTGTAACATGGGTGCCTGCCATTTGCAGCCACAGCTCTGGCCTTTGATTCAAGTAGAGGTGACTGCTACACTACTCTGCCTTATGAGTTGCCTTGCTGCAATGCTCTTTAGTCTTCCTTCACTGCTTTTTCTTCTGTCTTCAGAGCATAAGAGAAATTTCACAGCTGTGGCCTCTGGGGAAAAAGGACAGGATGAGAGCCATATATAGCATGTTGTAGCAAAAGTTTACCTTTGATGTGCTGTATTAGGTTTGGGAAAGAAACAATGTATGTGCTTGAGGATTGTTCTAACTGCAATAGAGACCACGATTACAAAGAACACAGGCCAATGGAACTGACACTGATTAGTTATTTTGTTATTAGTTATTTTATTAGTTATAACGTGAAATGGACATACAAAAAAAAGGGGGTGGGGTGGGGGAGAAGATGGGAAAGGAAAGAATATAGAGAACAACATGTTTTCTCAGGGCATTCAAACTTCTTACCAAAACTTTGTCCCAAGTTAGACAGTGACAGAACTGACTTTAGGATAAGCAATTTTTTAAAAAGAGATTCCTATTTCAATCAAAATATAAGATATCCAAATACTGGCTTAGCTGGGATCTTGTGTAGTTAGCTCAGCCCTGTTTCTAATGAATAAGTAACCAAAGTAGGACAACGATAATAATCAGGAATCAAGAAAGACATTTAAGCATTTGAATAAATTTGAAAATATACAAGTTGTGGATGAACACGTGAGCTATTCAAGGTTTGCAAAACTGTACATATATTTGAGGCACAAATATGTGTGACTTTTTTTTTTTCTTCTTCAGTGCAGTAGTCAAACTGGAAGATGAAGTGTTAAAAGAGCACAGCAAATACCAGATAGATTGCATTTAAAGCATATCATTAAAGACTTATTGAGGAGAGCTAGGCAGTTCTCTAGCTTATTCCCTACTGGCTAATCCAATGCAATGAAGGGGGATAAGGAGAACTTGAATGGTTGTACAGCTGTCCTGCAGCATCCTGGCTGCATCTGGTTCTGAACTCCCAAGACATGGGACGTATTTGAACCCAGGAGTTCAACAAGAGCTGCTGCTCATGAGACGTTTAATTTAATCTTCAGCAAGCAAGATCTGGGAAGTATTCATTCCAAAAAACGAACCTCTGAGTTTTGCACATAACTAATGACAGAAACTTATAGAAAGAGAAAGCAAAAAGCTCATCTAAAGTACCACAATTTATGCAGTGTTATTAAAATCTTGGCTTCTACAGATATCTACCAAAACATTTTTGAAAGTTTATATTTTATTTGAGAGGTTATATTATGGAAAAAAATCTGTATTTAATCAATCAATACATATTACTGCATTTTGCGGTTGAAAAAAATCCCATTTTATCTAACCAGGTATGTATAAAAAGCAGTTCAGTATTAAGCTAAACTGGCAGGTTAGGAAGGACAGCTGGATAGGCAAGCAGCAGAGAAAGTAAATATGGTGATTTGGTCTGTGTTAGGTAGTAGACCTGTGGAGCTGCCATAAACCTTGTTCAGCTCTTTCTGCTGGCTTGTGACAAAGCTGCCATTTGAGGGAGCTGCAACCACCTGTATTTGTGTATATTTCTCAGCATGGCAAACATCACTTTGAAAGACCTCTGTAAATTGCCTACTTGAAGGTATTAGAACTCCATCTCCTCACATGACTGGAAGGGCTGGGATGGCTAGGGCACACACTAGTTTTGTCTGCTACTGGTGCAGCATGCAGAACTTTGTCAGAGTAGACCACCAGAAGGGATTTATTAAAGAAATGGGAGTCAATTTCTGTGCAATTCGTCTATAGAGAGGAAACAGGTTTATCTGTTCCCAGCTGTTGCTCTGGCTGCTGGTTTGGAACCATATTGTCACTGTCGGAAAGCCCAAGTGAAGGCAAAATTCTTTGGGAAAATGGAGATCCATCCCACTGTTCAATGTCATGGTACCTCAGGTAAGTGACAACCAAACGGTCAGCCAGAAAGACCCAACTTTGACTTAGGGTGTATCATGCTAAGAAAAGAAGCCTTTACCGTTATGTTTTATAGTATTTTTTCTTCTTAAAAACTATCCAGGATTTTGCCAAGAATTACACTATGACTTAGTTCTTCCATTCTGCTGCACACTGGTTCTGTGCCACTGAAGTCATTGGTGGCTCAATCTTTGCCTTCCAGTGGAATAGGCCCCAGCTGCAGTAGGTTACTAGCAATAAAAAAGTTGGTATCCTTCCAGTTTAATGCTCATTCTGGCACAAGTTCTTCACTTTGCTGCCCACAGTTAGAGCTAGATCTAGACAAAAGTGTAAATCTCTCCATTTTCTTCTCATTTATCCTATTTCCTAGACAGTATACTAAAATACTATATTATATTGAGTAAATGCCCTGAAAGAATTTAATGTGGTGAACTTGAGTTACTCACACATTTAAAGTTTAGACACAGGCTTAAGTACTTCTTTGAAAAGAAGGCTTAAAGAGTCTTCCATAATACTTGCCAATCTGGGCTGGTAAAATAATTTATCAACATTATTCTGTTCAGAGATTTTGACCAAGCACCAGATCTTTGATTTAGGACTCAGGAAAATAAACTTTGATTCATATTGCAGCTACAGATTTGTTATTATATTTAAGTCTTCAATTTTTATAAGTTGCTATGGATAAAAACAAAGAATAATGTTAAATATAGTACAATTGTATTCCTCTGGAAGGAACTTATTAAAACGTAAAATGTGATGGTAATGTGATGGTGGTGAGCTGATTTTAAATCAAGTAGTGAGTATAAAGTACAAGGTAAAAATCATGATTTGGAATCAGATTTTGTTTCATGTTTCTTTTGTACTCTAGTAAAGTTTATTTTCTTACTTGTTTAACTCTTATTTCCAATACTTCATCAAAGATCATCTCCAGATTTCAAATCCACTGACCACAAAAAATAAACAAACAAACAAAAACAAACACAACAAAACAACCATACACAAAAAACCAAACACACACACAAAATAAAACAAACAAACAAACACAACCACAGGAGCTTTTTGTTGGAAAATCAGGTTCAGGTGTCAGTATGATTTAAATATCAATGCACTGGAAAAATAGCTATGACAAAAACAGCGTTCCATTTTGCCTCATATTTCCAACTGATATATGAAAATAAAGCATACAAAGAAAACAGCAGGCAGAAATACATCCTCTCTCATTTAATGTACAACACTAAGATTTTTCTCCCCTTACCTCAGCAGTGGACCCAAAACTATTCCCAGACAGCCTCATCTCCCTCACTACTCTTATCTCCAAATCATGTACTTATTTTGCCTCTGTTGCTTTGGCCATGCTGTGGCATGCCCAGTTTCTTTAATGATGCACCCTCACCTCCTGCTAGATTTCATGAACCTGAGTTGAACCCAGTTGCTGGCTCCTGCTTTGCCAACTGTACACAGTGCCAAGAGTTTCTGGGTGGAAGGACTGAAAGTAACTCGGGTGCTCAAGGAAGTACCCTGGGGCTGACAGGTGCATGCTACAGCCAGGGAAGTCCCCAAGTAAATAATTCCTCTGCTTCTCCTCCTAAGATATCTTACTACTTTTCAATCCTTATTGGACTGCACATTCATTCAGATTAAAATGAAATAATGAATTCAATGTTAATCAAACTGTCATTTGAGAGGCCAACAATTCAAAGACAGATTTTTATTTAACAGCCTTTGATAATATAAATTTAAAGTTTAAAAATAATAATCAGCAAACCAAAAGCAAATGTCCTATCTGGAGGCATAGATTTGCACAATTCACTTATTTAAGCATTGCAAATAGTAACAGATGTGTTTTATTTTACTAATATGAACTAATTAATTAGTATGAACTAACAAATTGCTCATTCTAATATGAGCAATTGCAAGAGAATACTTCAAAGTAATGAACAGGATTGCAAGATTGTTCTCTTCACATTTTAGATTCTCAGCTTAAAGCTAGAACCCTCAGGAAGGATCTACATGTTCTTTTCATAAGAGAATTAGAAGAATAAATAAGAGAGCCACATGTGCTAATAGCAAGAGACTTTGAACATTTTAGTAATAGAATAAGGAAAAGATACTTTCTCTTTGGTCTTGGTTAAAATATTAAACATCCAAATTTGCATTAGTAAATTTGGCTTCAGAAATGAGGGCATTTCATTCATAGAGAACCAAAGCAATTTTCAAGTGCATACATAGCCTTGAATTTCATAAACGTTCAATTAAGAACAAAATACTTATGAATAATAGAGAATAAACTTCCACCACTGCTTTTCTAGAACAGCAAGAGATATGTATAACCAAACTCTTCTTTAAAACCTTAAAAACTTAAGAAAAATCAAGATAATTTTAAAAAGCCATTTTTCTGTTACTTCTTCTTCCTTCAAAAATGATGGTCCCCCAGAGGAAATCATGTGACTAATGAAGCCTTCTAATTTATCTTTGAACAATTTACTTAGAATTTTAGCCCCTTTCATCTTACCCAGTCCAGCTTTTCTAAATTAGGAATGCAGAAGTGAGCTGTTCTTACATGGTCTCCTCATCTTCTTCACATCAGGTGGGCTAAGAGTTGGAAAATGGAGAACCAGACTGCCTGAATCCTCCCATGTATCTTTTGCCACTGTTCTGTAACCATTTACCATGACAGGCATTCGGGCAGTGAAAAATACATGCCCCTGCATTATGGTGAAAGACTAGCAATTTAGAGACGTACAAATCCAATTATTACTGGAGAAAGAGAGGGAGTGATCTTAAGATTTCATTTGACACATTTAGATAATGTGACCAATTTATGCAGACTTCCTCCAGACAAATTATTCATCTGATTTATCGCAGCCTTTGAAGTTTTTCATACTATCAAGGCTGGCAAACTTTTTCCACTGAAAACATGAGCCACAGTTGATTATGTAAGTATGCTTTTCATAGTACTTTGGGAATTTACAAAAACTGTGAAGCCTATAGAAATATTTATTTGGAGCCTTTATTTAACTAATTTAGATTTTGACCTAAGACAAAGTTTTATTGGAAGAGAAGACCAGAACTTGATTCACCCAGTACATTACTTTAGTTTTGTATGTATTTTGTTTATCTGTTCTTTGTGAGAGACGGGACTACAGTCTTTGTGAGAAACACTTTCTCTTTAACTATATAAAACATGCACAAACAAGAACTTGAATAGGCATTCATACATGCACTGTGATATGCAAAACAAGTGCAATGTGAAGATGTAGAAGGTGTACAGAGTATTCCCTGATGTTTCTATGTATGAATAGCAATAGTGTTCGAGGTCTCACAACACTAATTTAGTGTTGAGCTTCATTTTGTACACTCAACAGTTTTTAGAACATCCCATGAAAATATACCGTTTATTTATTTATTTATTTATTTATTCTGTAGTAAGCAATTTTATTATTTAAAAGAGCTGTGTCTATAATCAAAGCATTGATTTAAGTGTGGCTCTGTGTGCATATGCATGTGTATCCATGGATATGCATGTGTATTAGGAAATTCTAGAGCGAAATCAAGCTACAGATTACCCTGGGCTCTTATTCTAGCTCACTGAACTCTGTGCCTGTATTTTGAGCTGACTTGCCCAGTTTGAGCATATTTCACCTATGCAACTATGCAACTCATTCAGCACAACAGCAGCTGGGAGAGTGAGGAGTGAGAACCAGCCCTGAAGCTCCCCTCATCTGTGCAGCAGAAGGGCAGGAGGTGCTCCAGGCAGGCAGCAGCAGTTCCCCTGCAGCCTGTGGAGAGGCCCCTGGTGGAGCAGGCTGTGCCCCTGCAGCCCATGGGTCCCACATGGAGCAGATCTCCACGCTGCAGCCCGTGGAGGAGCCCCCGGTGGAGCAGGTGGATATGGCCTGGAGGAGGCTGCAGCCCATGGAGAGCCCCCGCAGGAGCAGGCCCCGGGCCGGAGCTGCAGCCCGTGGAGAGGAGCCCACGCAGGAGCAGGGGTCTGGGGGGAGCTGCTGCCCACCCGTGGGGGACCCGTGCTGGAGCAGTTTGCTCCTGAGGGACGGACCCCGTACGGACCCATATCTGGAGCAGTTCTCGGAGAGCTGCTGCCTGTGGGCAGCCCCTGCAGGCTCAGTTTAGGAAGAACATCCTGTGGGAAGGACCCCATGTGGAGCAGGGGCAAAGAGTGACCGTGAAGGAGCAGTGGAAACGAAGCGTTAGGGACTGACCGCAGCCCCCATTCCCTGTTCCACTGTCCTACTTGGGGGGAGGAGGCGGGAGAGGGTGGAAGGGGGAAAGGAGTTTTTTATATTCTTTCAATTGTTTCTCATGTCTCTAGCTTGTTAGTAATAGGCAATAAATTTGGCTATCTCACTATGCTGAGTCTGTTTTGCCCATCACGATAATTGTTGAGCATTCTCCCTGTCCTTATCTCAAACCTTGAGGCCTATTCATCATATTTTCTCCTCCTTTCCCTTTGAGGAGGGGGAGTGAGAAAATGGTTGTAGTGGAGCTTGACTGCCCACCTGAATAAAACCACCACACATATAACAACCAAATGTATCTATGCAAGGGAAAGGAAAATCAACATCTATCTACTTCCTACAGTCCTGGTCCACTCTTTATCTCCAGGAATTTGGAAAGCAAAGCTTTGCAACACTTGTCAAACCTCAGGGCATCAGGCTGTCCCAGATGGAGAGGCTTAGATTCCTCTTTTCTGCACAAACACCTGTTTGCCCTGTACATAAACACGCAATTCTGTGAGATGACCAAGAAAATAATTGTGCAAATAGCCAAGGGGGTGCCAGCAGGACTATGCCATACATTGCATGCATAACTGATGTCAAGAGCAGCTCTATTTTCCCAATTGCTCCACTGTTGCTGTAAGTACATATATTTTACAGTTACATGATGACAAGAAAGCAAGTTGGCATCAGTAAACCTTTCACTTTGTTCTTTGTTGTAGCTGTTCATGCAGGATATGGGAATTACGTTTGGAAAAACTGCATATTCTAGATAATATTACTGAATTTTGAAATGAAAGCTCCATTAACTTGCTTTTTTTTTTTTTTTTTTCATTTGTTTCTGCCAGAGTGCTTCCTATTCTACATACTTACATGTTTAAAACTAGCTTTTACCCAGGATTTGTTAATTAATAAGGATCTTATTCTACTTTGTATTTCAATATCTCAGTGGGTTTTTGTTTTCGTAATAATGCATTTGTTCCCCAAACTAACATCAACTCAAATCATGCAATATATTTGTTTCCATTTTAACCATGTAACTTCAACTGAAAGAAATGAGTGATACACCAATCTGTGAGGTCTTAAAGCCCCTTAAGTTAGTCATTTCAATGATTAAATCAAATTTGATAAAAACAGTTTTCCTAATAGAGAAAACTAGTAATACTTCATGTTTTGTACTTTATATCTATGAATTATAGTTTCTTTTAGGAAAGAGAAACATTGTGATTTTTATTTTACAGATTATGAAATTTCCCTTAAATCAAATGCCTTTAGTCCAAAACCCACTGAAGACCGTACTAGTTTTTCTAATGAGTCAGTAGGCTTTGAATGAGATTCTTCATTCCTCTTGTTACAGACACCATGTACCAGTAACACATGCTCTTATATTGACAAGTGATCTGGGCAATCAAGATCATCATCATAGAATCACAAAATGGCTCGGGTTCTAAGGGACCTTAAGGATCACCCAGTTCCAATTCCCTTGCCATGGGCAGGGATGCCACCCACTACATCAGATCATTTCATAAACCCCTCTTAAATATTGAGAAGCTGCAATGAGGTCACCCTTCTTTTCCTCAGGCTGAACAGCCCCAGCCGTCTCAGCTTTTCTTCATAGGAGAGGTGCTCCAGCCCTCTGATCTTCGTGGCCTTCCTTGTGATCTGTTCTAACCACTTCACACCCTTCTTGTGCTGGGGGCCCAAGATCTGGATGCAGCACTCCAGGTAGGGCCTCACAAAGGCAGAGCAAAGAGGGACAATCCTCTGTCTTGCCCTGCTGGCCACTCTGGTGATGCAGATGGCCTTCTGGGCTTCAAGTGTGCACTGCTGGCTCAGGTCAAGCTTTTTGTCCACTAGAAATCCCAAGTCTTTCTCCTCAGGGCTGCTCTCAAGGAGTTCTTCTCCCAGCTTGTACTCATGCCTAGGATTGCCCCAACCCAGGCGCAGCACCTTGCAGTTAGAATTATTGAATGTCATTAGGTTTAAGTGGGTCCAATTCTCAAGTTTGTAAAATGCTCAAGATACTGATTAACTACTACTTTGTTGTCAGAGTAGTACAGGTAACTTTGATATCAAACTTTTGCATGAAGCCACACATGCATGACTACTAATGACAACAAAAGTAATGACCCAAAGATGTCTAAGTTCAATATAAGAGAATTATATTGCCCTCTTCACAGTTCATTGATATATGAGCAAAATGAAAACCCACTGAATAAACATTCCCAATTCACACTGCTAAAACTAGCATCTAGAGACATTTTATGAAGAACCTATTTCTTGCTGTTCAGTATTATTTTGAGATGGCACATCTGAAAAGAGAAGTTTCACTAATTCCTGTTGGGTCTCTCCAGATCTTGAAGGCTGCATTTTCCTTTTACAAAACATGCACTGCAGTATGTCTCCGGTGTATGACTTTAGCTGTTGGAAGCTTTTCAAACTAAATAGGAGTCTGGTTTGTTTAATTTTGCAGAGTTCTCCACAGGTACCTTCAGATATGTCTTAGGTAGAAATGAAATTTTAACATCTAGAATGCTTCTGAGGCTCAGTGCCACACAACTTGCACTGAAATCAAATTGAATGAAAGATAATCACCATATAGGCAATGCATCTGACACCACAGCATGGAGATTTTCTTTAAGGAAACATTTTATTTGATAAAAGAGCTGTTCACCCTGCAGTTTGTAGAATAAGCCTGGGGGTCCTGGTGGACAACAAGCTGATTATGTACCCTCACTGCATATGTGTCTTGTTACCACCTTGAAGTGGTCAAATGCTGTAACAGGTTGCATAGATTGGCTGTAATATCCTTGAAGATATTACAAATACATAGTCCTCAATCAACCTGTCATTGTGTATGACATTCAACAAGATGACCTTCAGAGGTCTCTCCCAACCTAAATTATTCTATAGTTCTGCAATTAAGATATTTGTCTTCATAAATCATAAATTTTACAGAAAATGTGAAAGTACACGTTTTTTAGATAACTGAGCCTTAACTCATGTTTATAAAAATAACTTAATAATGTGTATTATTTAGAAGCTTTCCTGTGTACTATCTTATCTTTTACCAGAGCTACAAGATCTGTAATATCAAAATGCGAAATATGCTAATATAGGTTTTATAAAAGTACAAGGAACTAATAAATATGTATGAAATTAAGATTTTGTTTTAAATATTCAAAGAGACAGATTTCAGGAAAATCGGCTTTTAAGATTTTGATAAGCTTGTGAGCTTTACTAGATATGCCTAATATGCCCATCATTATACTACATAGGAACCAACTTGTTTTATACATTTGATTAAACTATTTAACACACATTATAAAACATAAATATATAATACAGCTACATAGCTTGTTCTATTAACCTCAATAAATCTGTACACTGAATTAATATCTTTAATTGTGTATCAAGTTTCAATGAATAATATATTTTCTGGATAATGTACAGTTACAGAAACATCTCACCTATACTACTTCACTGAAAATCTGCCACAAAGAAATAACTTTTAATTTATTGGGGTGTCATCTCAGCTTTCAGGGCAATCTTGAGAAATAGTAAATAACACAGAACTGAAACTCAAAGGCATCTTCAGCTTTTACTGAGTATCTCTCATATACTCTACTAAAAAGAAAAATCTGTTTTTTGTTTGGTTGTTTTTTGGTTGGTTTGGTTTGCTTGGTTTGGTTTGGTTTGGTTTTTGTTTTCCTCTCCATTCAACACTGTTTGGGCACTCTAAGCAAGGGTAGAAAAATTGTCACCTTTTTTTTGAAGACTTTGTCAGCATGTGGTACCAGACAGTTGTTACTTAGTGCTCCCGGGCTGCATGAAATGAAATTTTCAAAGAGCTTTAATTTTAAAACCCATCAATGGAAGGAACAGATTCAAGTCTGCTTTTAACATTTGTTTGCGTGATATGAAAGCTGTAGGGCAAAAGGAAGAAAAAGCCTTGAAATATGTATGGATTGCTTTACACAGAAATACAAATTAAATTAAGAGAACTAACTTAGAAATAAGTAAAGAAAAGTAAATTAATCTAAATGAGTTATAAGTTCTTATGTAAGTATTTTTCCTATTTCCAATTTTTCCCTGAATAGATTGACTGCCTTGTTTTTCTCTTTTCCTTTAAATAATAATAACGATAGTAATAATAATTATTATTTTTTCACATAGTCAAAAAATGCCACTTTGCTGAAGTGAAAACCTTAATTCATTTTAGGGTATATAGTATGGTTCTTCTAATTAAAACATCCTGTGAAAACTAAATTAAAGAAGAGACTAGAGAAAGAGGAAAGAAATACTATATAATACTTTGTACTGAAATAATGCACCAATTAAATAAAAATGCAAGCTAAAAATTACACTTTTCATTTTTCCCTGGAGGTTTTGCAAAAAGCTGAAAGCATTTTCAGTTTAGTCCCATAGATTTTAAAATTTGATTGCTATTCTATATCTAAGCTGTAATTAGACATTTTGATACTAACAATGTGGTTTATAATTTCACACCAGGCTGATCATCACTTAAAACCATTTATTTCAGCTCAGTACATCCTCTGTTAATTGGAATGTTTTGCCAGTGGTGTTCCCATTAAGATACAGTTATGTCACATGGCCATTAGGCTCAACTTCTTCTCTGGAATACAAACCCAGGAAATAGCTCCCTTGAATATATGCATATTGATAGGTGGTATAGATGCACTAACAGATAGCTTCTTGCTCAACAGTGGGTTTTAGTTAAAATAAAAGAACTAGTATGGAAAAATTTACAGTCTCTGCTGCACAAAAGGTCTGATTCTGTAATCACAGTGGTCATGTCTGGCCTTAGAAATCTGTGACTTTATAGTATCTACCTGCAGCAAGCTTTAAAAAGTAGTAGTTTTGCTAAACACAAAGGGCTAAATTCAGCCACCAGTTCAATGTAAGAATGTAAGAATGAGAGGATTTCCAGAGATGTAGCTTGGGTCATCATTTATTCTTGACATAACATATTTCAGTTTTCAAAGCTATTACTCATATGAGTAGGGATTTAGGGTAGTTTCACCTATGATTATGGATATTTGACATTTCCCATTATTGTATTTTGTTTTCACATACAGCAATGACAAACTTCAGCTATTCCAGATTAAATTTTCCATATACAGTGTTTCCTTGGCATGATTTTATTTAATTTTTATTCTTCTGAAAACGTGAGCCGAAACAATCAGATAATTTCACAAATTAAGCTAGGGGAAATATGCTGTTGGTCTATGATAAAAAGTCTTGCAATGCCACTTCAGTGCCTTAAAGCTAAACTTAAATTTGGCAGGAGAGGTTTCTGTGCCATATACGTCAGATATATTTGTCCTTTCCTGCCAGTCCCCCAAAATTCAGGCTAAACCTGAAAAACAAAAACAAAAACAAAAAACTTTTAAAAAATGTACATCTCAGTTTTGCAACTAAAATCTCTACAGATTGTCAATGGTAGTCAAGTTCCAGACTCCCAGCTGACAGGTGGTACGTGCACCACCACCATACAACTCAGGGCTACTAGAACCAAATTATAACATCCTGGTAATGTTTTCTCCCACCTGATGACCTAGGGCATGGTCATATTCCAGATCTAATAGCAAAGAGCTTGTTTCTCTGGCATTCTCAGTTCTCCTCCCCATAATCACCCATTCTAGCAGAGAAGGAAACTGTTAAAATGAAGCAAGTGCCATAATTTGGTCAGAGACAGAAAGTTCAACAAACACATGGGATCTGGTAGGCTAGCAATGGATAAAATGTGTTCCTGGTGAGACTAGACTGGAATAGCATGATGAAAAGGGGATGAACAACTGGGAAAGGGGAGCAAGAAATGAGTCATTGTTTGGAAAGAGATACTGAACCTGGGAGCCAGGTAAGCTGGAAGCCACCCTGAAAGTAGAGCCAGAAAAGAGTGAGAGGGTAGAATAGCAGGGTAGATACTTGATACAAGATAGAGAAAGGTAGATACAAGAATGAGAAATGGCTAGAGGTGACTGAACGTTAAGGTGAATAGCGATACAATTATCGCCAAAGATGGACCAGGGGAAGGCTGACATTAGTCAGAAGACAATCTGCAAATGATACTGTGGTGGGGCAATGTCTGGGACTGGGAAAGTAAAGCCATGGAGGACAGAGCTGCTGGGGCAAGAAATCTGGGTGGAGAACAGAACAGTGGTGTGTGAGAGAGGGGTCCAACTGAAATTTAATGAGGATCCATGGAGGTCCAAGAAGATGGTCAGTCAAAGGAAAAGGTTCAGAATATATGTGGGTGTAGAATCAGGGAGATGTTAATGTTACTCCTGGAACAGGGATACTGAGAATATACAACTGTGAAAGTATCTGAGCAGGCAAGGAGACTGAGTGTCAAGAAATGGGATGACTGAGTTTATTGGAAAAAGATGGGAATTAGAAATTAGACTCCCTCAAAGGGGGAGGCTTCTAGATGAATAATTTTGCAAGCTTAATAATGGCCTTTGTGTGGACTTGTATTGACAGAGAAAAAAAACTCAGCTCCAGACAGTATTTTCATAATACTCAAATGATCCTATGATATCAGTTATACTTTCCCATTAACCAAGCATTTCCATCTGCAAGCAGAAATCCAATCACATATTACAACAGAATCATATAAATGAAACCAGTAGAGGCAACATTCTGTTTTAAGTTGTTTCTTACAACTCTTTTTTGCAACCTTAGAAATTCTGCTTGTATGCAGAGTAAGGAGTAAAAACAAAACAAACAAACAAAAAAAAACCATAAATAGTCCAATGATTGCCCCTGGAAATGTGCTCGTGTTAAAAAATAAAATAATAATACTAATAACAGACTCCTATATGCAGTGCCCATTCAGAACTGCTGAAAATATCAAGTAAAAATACATTCTTTTTAGCCACCTTCTATATCAAAAGCCTATTTCCTTTTATCTTGCTACAGGGTCAAATTTAGTAAAATTGTTGCACAATGAAAAATGTTTCCTGGTGCTAACAATGCTGTGACTAAATCTGTCTATTCCTTACATGCAGGTACAAGTTGAGACCACTTAGGAAAGCCACAACCTGACTCCACCAGCTAGTTTAGAGTTATTTTAGTATTCATCCAAAGCCTATCATATAACACAGGTAAGATGTTCTTCCCCAGTGCCTTTATTTGTTGCTCAGTATTTTTCTTACACTGTTAGGTACTGGTATTTATTCAAAGGATAAGTAACTGTCTGGAAGAAAAAACTGCTTTTAGTATAAAATTCATGTGTTTGACATAAGCAACACAGATATCCCAGCAAATACCAATTCCTTCATGAAAAAAAAAAAAAATCAGCCCACAAGATTTTCCATTTCTTTAAGAAATTCTGGAAACAGCGTATAGCTACAGTGCACAGTAGCACACTTTTTAAACTAGCAGGTTGCTATGTTAATTTTGTTACTTTCTTAAGCATTTGTCTAAGGAAAAAGTATTCCTAACAGATAGCATCTGGCAAATCAGAAAAAAAAAAAAAAAAGAAGGTTATGAGAGTTGCATTATTTTGAGCACAGGCTGGTAGGAAACAAGAAGTTTTCACATACATTTTCTCTTGACTTTTATTCCCAGTAGTGATGTTTATTCCCTGGCCTTTGCCACTTGACATCACTGTGTGCTTAAGTTCCCTCATCTATGAAGGAAAAAAAAGAAATACTAGCTTCACAGTATTTAATGAGGCAAGGACAAACTGAGCTGAGGGCAATGCCCAGGGGCTTCCACAGCTGCCACCTGTGAAGCTGCCACTTGCCATACCTTTTGTAGTGGCAGCACCTCTGCCTTTTTAGGCCCTTTATAAACATGTAGCCTGCTAACACACCAACAGCATTACAGACTAGTCAGAAGAGAGTCAGATAAGAGTTGCTACAAAAAGCGAGAGGGAACAGTGAAACTATGAGACTGGGAATCATGCTTTTTTTGCAATGGTCAGAATAGGGCCTGCAACACTGAGAGGAGTCTCCATAACTGGATGCGGTACTCCAGGTGGGGTCTCATGAATACAGAGGTGGAGATTAATCTCCTCTCCTTGACCTGTTGGCCACACTTTTTTTTTTTTTTTTTTTTTTTAATGTGTGCCCAGGATACAATTGGCACATTCCCCTGACCTCTCCCTGCCTCTCTCAGTGGTGCAGGCCCTTTCACTAGAAGCAGTGTGCTTTCTGTGTGTTAGGTGTCAACTGGGAAAGCCCACAACTTTTGCTGAATTTTTATATGTAGCTGATACAAATACTGCTGGCTTGTGTAGGGATAGAACTTAATTCTGTGCATGCACCAGTCAACTGTACTGCAGCTTGATTGGGACCGATTAAAGTGTTACAAGTGCAATAAACATGAAGACTACTTCCTCTGTATTTCAACATGATATTGGCACTTGCTGGCTGTGCTGACAAGGCCCATTTATGAATTATGTGTCTCCTCACGGGCTCTGCCTGCACTCGCCTCTGTCAGGCAAGAAGGCAAGCTAGGCAAGGCAAGGGGCATCAATGCTGTAATTATGCAGACAGTTACCCAGCACTAGGAACCTATCTGAACAATGCCACTTCTGCCACATGTGTTGTGCAATTTCCAACTATTCAAAAATAAGCACACTCAATCAATATTCAGAGAATCAGTTAATATACTAATTATTAACAGAGAGGAAAAGTCAAATACTGAATTATGAGCCTGCTAGAAACCTCTCCTCTTCTTTTAGTGCATAAGGCTTTTATCTGCAAATAAAACATCACTAGTGAATAATTGTGAAGTTAAAAGAAATTTGTAGTAATGAAAGGCAGGGTCAAGCACTAAAAAATTTCCTCCAGGGACACTTACTCAAATACTACTTTGCTTAAATGTTAGAGAATTTAGTCTAAAACTTATATAATGATTATTAGCTGTAACCCGTAGGTAACCAACTGAATAATTACGTGTGATAGTTGATCAAAATTAAACTAATTTATGAACACTATATGTAAATTTTACAGAAGATGTTTAAAAAACAACTACAACATGTTTATTTTTCCCTGCATTTTTCTAATACTTAGCATATTGAACACCTGAAGTTAAAAGTGAATTAGTCAGTAGTTCTGAAATACCTACAATAAAGCAATCAGTTTTTAAGCAAGTGAGGAGACATACAGTGCTTTGTGTGTGTGAGAGAGTCCTGTCACACATAAGAACCAGGTACTATGTAAATGTAAAACAAAAATCTAGTCAACACCCAAAAATACCTAAAGACTACAAGGAAAAATCTTGTGTTAAAAAATAATTTATATTACCATATTTGAATAATGTTATTTCTGAATTAATTGATATATGGCTAATATTCTGAACAAACAAGAATACAGGCGTCATTGCCTAGGAAGCTTAGAGGCTGAAGTGACCTTGCGCTGAATTACCAAGCTTTGTTTTAGCTAAGGGGACTAAATGTGAGAAATGAATTTCTGTTTGGAAACTGGTAGCACAAAGGCAACTGGCTGATTTTCTCCATACCCCTGAGATTTTTATTTTTGTTTCATGCTGCATTTGTTTCTCACCCATCTGCTTCCCCTTCTGAGCTTGTTCCTGACTGGTCTCAACTGCAATGTGCTAAAATCAAGCAAGCTGCTGAGGAGTACTGCTTAAGTATACAGGATGCTGAGCTACAGCTCTCAGAGAGAACCTATCAAGTCCCACAAATGTCATTAAAGGTCAGAGTGTCAAAAAATATTAAAAATAAATTTTATGGATAAATTCCCCTATGGAGAGTTTTAAAAGGAGAAATAGACACATGGAGGGATGACAAGGAAACAGTTACAACTATTGATAAAGGAAGCCCACGTGACTTAAGGAACAGAAGTGTGAGAAGAGGGAAACGTATGAGGAAAACCACAGTAGACTAAATGTATTCCAGAAAAAAAAATGAATGAAAACTGCAGAAGTTTGTGAGAATGGTGGTAGAAAGGTAACTGTATTAACTGAATGCACTGGTCATAAAATTCCCAAGATAGATAAGCAAAAAAGACTTTAGCTTCTACCTATACTTTAGCTGCCAATGATTCTTTCAGTGCAGCTATGTGTGTACAGAGCCATGTTCTCTCTTCTCAGTGTGTATGAATATGTTGGTGTGTGAGGTCTGTGTTCCTGCAGAGATTTCAATGGCTATAAAGAGCTAAATGCATGCATTGAACATATATTTGAAATTTCGTATCCTATATCATTGATTTAAACAAGATGCCTAAGTCAACAGCTTCAGTTAACTGCCTGTCTGCGACCAGAGCATGCAGTTCCTATCATTTTCTTTCACAATGTCCCCCCCTTACATGTATACTTATATATACATATGTATATATCTTTACTTATAGAAATAAATTGTCAACAAGCAGTTCTCCCTAATCATTACTGCTGAATACAAATATTGTTTTGAGATGGTCCTTCTTTTCTCTTTCCATCCAGCCCTTTCTGAATCTCTCAACAGAAATTTTATCAAAAATGAAAACATTCCTGGAGAAAAAAATAATCTGCTTACCAGCATTTACTACTACTACTACTACTAATAAAAAAAAGCAATAAGGAGATCATTCCAAAATACCTAACTCTCCCTGCTCCCAAACCCTTATACAATCCTACTGCCCTGATATAGATCTCTGTAATAACAGTTCTGTAAAGATATTGTTCGCCTTTGGACTAACTCCTTTCTTTGCAACACTAGAATGCCCTAAGAGAAAAGGGAAACAAGTTTCTCTATTTGAAATTTTACACCAGAATGAAGACTGAATCTTTGTGACCTAATAATGTATATAAGTGACTGGAGATTCAGTTACTAGTCCTTCAGCGAGGAAAACTGTTGAACTGTACTACAGCATTAGAAGCGGCTCTGTGCCCAGGCATTAGACTATATTTAATTTAAAGTTTTTTTTTCTTGTAGACTGAAGAATGAAATAGAATATTAGAAAGCAGACGATAGACGATAAGATAGTTTATTAAATATTAAGAGTAAAGATACGAAGAGAGCATACAATTTTATTTCATTCCTAGTTTTGTTTTAACTAGACAAAAGTAATTTAATAATAATTCTCCTGTTAAAATAAATAATAACTTTTTCCAATCCTTACTTCACGTTCTCCATGAAAAAAAATAAATATATATAATATTAAATGAATGGCATTATTTTTCTCATGCCTTTGGCTCTTGATCAAAGATAAAGCTTATCTGATCTGCCTGTGCTCTATACTGAGTTTTTCTGTTGAAATTTACACTGCAGAATTCACTATTTGTCAATAGAGCAAGGCTGCTCTATTTGTTCCGTTATAACATAATGCTTTGTCAGACTTTTAAGATACTTCAGTCTAGTATAGTTAAAAACAAAACATTTATTCAGATTCTTCTTTTGTATTTGTACTCAAAACATTTGAAATAAAATAGTTTATCCAATTCTGAAACCTAGAGAGGGATATAGAATTATTATTATTTTTTTTTTTTACTTACTAGAGGCAGCATAGTTTACTAGTTAAACTACTAGTATAGTTAAACTATGAGTATGATATACTTGCCAATTGACAAAAGAAAAAAGAAAAGAAAAAAGGTAGGTTCCATATCAAGGCTTGGTAATGGCTGGGTGTGTGAGAACCAGAATGTTTTCTGTTCTGTTTTTTCACTATAAACCAAAGTTATACTCACAGAAAGCATAAGAGTAGGTATATGATTTTGAAGTACTCCAAGAGGAGAGTACAATGGAAGCGATGAAAGAACATTGTGAAGTTCTGTAGTGTCACATTGCTCCTGTTCAATTTTGTGGTTTTCTTTGAAGTTCAAAGCTTTTCTCCCATTATTCTTACGATCTGCTAGTATCTTAACTTCAAAGTTTATATACAAAATCTAGCTTTAAAAGTTCAGAGTAAAATCAAGAAATCATAACTATTTCTTTCATAGTGCCCAAATTATTTTTCAGCCTCCAAAATTTTCCAAAAACAATGCTAGTTCAATGACTGAAAGAGTTTATTTTCAGTTGCAACTCTACTACATGATACAAAAAAATGCATCTCTGTGATCTCATCTACAACCTTTGATAGTGATTTAGAGGAGCAAATAATCACAGCTAGTGATAACAGTGTCCATCTCTGATGTTCAGGTGGCATTTAGGACATGCTACACTCCTACTTTGTAATGATAATATAGTATAATATAATAAGTATAGTATAATAATAATATAATATTGCTTTAAAAAGATCCCATCCCAGACAATGTTTTAGAACTCGGTATTTTTTTATGTAAACCTAGGATAATGATAAATTTAGAGGATAAAAAATAGACTGTTCTCTTGTTTTTTATTTATCACTTTCAAGTGAATCTGTGCTGCTTTATGCAGCCCTGTATTTAAATGAGTATGTTCTTTTTTTGAATGTCTATGTAGCTTCATCATTTGGCATTCAAAATATGCTGAAGAGAAAGGGATGTTTTCAGTTTGTTGTTTCTTGTACTGTGATAAAAAAAATAAATCTGGTTGGAGGCATTCCTGGAAAATACAATTATTTATCAATTCTGCTTTGAAACAGAAGCCCTAGCCTTTGTCCCATAAGCTCTTATATGAGTCACCCTTACTCCTGCAAATAGTACCGGTGGAAACAGCAACGGATCATTATGTACCACATATATTCGTTACACATGGCTGTTACACTGTATTGTTTTTTACCTTTCCTTTTTCTCACTTCCTAAAAACCTTATGCATTTTACATTTAGATGATAAGATGATACCACAAATGCAGGACCTTTTTTTTTTTTCAATGTAACATGCATTGGATTAGTGTGACCTCTCCCAGGTGGTGATCCCACCACACTTACCCAACTCACAGGACCTAAGGGACATCCTGAAGGGACAGGCTACCCATAATGGCAGAATAAAGAACTTACTATTTCCCAGTCTAGGCCAAAACATTTTTGTTATTTCAACATCAGCCCTCAACATCAGCACTTTCCAGAAATGTAGCTCTAATTCTGGAATTTTTATGTTTGCATCATAGCAATAAACTTCCTTTGATAATTTGGCTGTGACCAGAAAGAAACAAGCACTGTAAGGCTGCATTGGGTAGGATTGAGTAGGTTCAAAGTGTACGAGATGCATTCTGCATTCTCTTGTCTAATCATGCTAGGGAAGGAACTAACTGGAAATATAGAATTACAAACTATTTTTTTTTATTATTTTTTATTTTTTAATATTTAAAACCAGATGTGGTTTTCTGTTAACCAGAATACTTTCTGCCAATACTTACATCAAGAGACTGTACAAACTTTGAAAAACTTACTGGATGTCAGTTACTAAACACTTGTGATTAAGAAAGTGAGCTATATGTTCAAAACAGTATTTAAATTGCCATATCTGTTGGATTAAGTGATTTTCCAAAAACTTCAGTAAATGTCCACTGAGGATGAATTTGCTATGTTTTATCTATAAACTGGATAAAGTTACATGAAACAGATACTATATCACTCCTTAATGATGGCTATAAACAGTCCAGGTTAACTTAAGAGTCCTGCATTTAAAGTGGAAAACTAGACTGATAAAATCTACCCAAGTAAAGAAAACATTACGTAGGATTATGTGTATTTGCAGCAACCCTATGTCACAGACAGATTTCAATTAAAGAATGAGATATAATTGGCTATATAGATCCAGCAGATATGTTATACCAATGCTAACTTTATTTGAAAACAGACCTTTTATTTTTTTTTTTCATGATGTCTTGAATTAACTATAATCCTGTAGGTTTTTGCATTGTACAAATGCAGTATAAAATAATGTGTGAAATAATGATGAACCTATCAAACAAATACTGTTAGTAAACATCCATCTGTAAGTGTCTCAAAGTGGAGGTCTTCTATAACCTGTGAAAGACATGATTGTTAAATAAGGCACTCAATATGGATGCTGAGGAATTCAGTCAAGGAATCTCATGAACCTTGTGAAAGTCAGTTGACCTCCTTATCCAGTTAAATTACAAGGATAGTTAAGTAATATAGAACTGCAGTAAAAAATAGTGCAACATTTGCATCAAATACGAAGGAAACAAATATTCACAAATGAGAGATTGATCCTGCAGGCAGTTACACACCTGGATTAGATAACAGACTGTTTCATGGCTGGCTGCAGAATCTTTACCTATGAAGACCTAAACTTAGAATTGGGCCATCAATCAACTATATATAGCAAAAGTACCCAAGGATCTTTACAAAACCAGAGGAGACGTGATGTCTGCCTTGTAAAATTTAAAACAAACAGATGAAAGAATATAGAAGAAAGAATATAGAAAGAATATAGAAGAAAGAATATAGAAAGAATATAGAAGAGTAATTAGGAAGAGTGTATAGATACCTATTTTTTTCTTTAAACTAAACAAACAAAAAGATCCTTACAAGGCACAGTATTTCAAAGTTTTCGAAGTGAACTATTCCAGATATACTTTGCATGGAATGAGACAAAAGATATGTGAGAAAACCCTATACAATCTATTATTAGGACTTGTAGACTTACTCCATAAATAACAGTCAGATACCTAATTCACAGGGCAATGTTCATGGTACTTGGGCATTTAATTGCTTAATTAAGTGTTCAGTCTGAGCACATGGTTTTTGCTGCAGTGTTCTTAAATGATTTATATACAGCTTGACTCCCTGGACCTCACTTGAGACTTTTCCACTCAAGATGCAGGCAAAACACCCAAATTAATCCCTGTAAATTTTTTATGTATATAGCCATTGATTCCCTGGGGTAATTGTGCAGCAGCCACTGAAGTCAGCTTGGGCCTTTTCCACTGATGCCAACAAGCCTTGACTGAATTGGTCCTGCCATAACAGAATGATGTTAGTGTGAACTTCTAATGAATGGGGTACAGAAACTGAAGCACCTCGCTAAATGCAGATGGTACTCTGTAAGGACTTATAATCAAAGTAGAAAGAACTAGGGCAACATTAATTTTATTTGCCTAAGCACAACTCATAATTTTTACAGTTATATTCAATTTGGTAATTCTACTGCCAGATATTTTTGCAGGTGAATGGAATTTAAAAAGTCTCTCATTGAATGTCAAGTATTTATTCATTGAGTTCTTCATTGTATTTCAGAGCTGTAAATGTATTTCACAGCAATACTTACAGACTGAATTAGGTACTGTGTTGAGGTAGACATCTGCTGTACTCTGAGAACAGCATAAAAGAAACTGCAATACTTACAGTGAATTAACTTCAGATTTGACCTACAGAGGCAGGTTTCTATAGGGTAATGTTAAGCAATTCACTGAAGGCTGATTTAATCATGAGGTCTCTTGCAAACCAGGCAGCCAAATTGCAAAGGTGCTTTGTGAAATCACCTATTTACATCAGAGGTTTAACTGAGACTCCTGTGTTCATCCTCTGCCAAGTCCCCAAACATGAAAAGCTTGTGTTTTACCCCAATGCTGAGCCTTTTTTTTTTTTTTTTTTTTTTTTTGTCAGCAGAGTGAGAGCTGCAACAGACTGCAGGTTGCCAATAAAAATAAGAGGTTTACTAAACTTATTTTGGACATTAAATGCTAGCCTGAGGGTCTTTGATTCTTGGGTCTTTTCCATGATATGAAACAAAAAATAGCAAATACACAATACCATTTTACATAATGACAGTCCTGTATCTCGTAAGCACTCATTCTGCTAAAGGGCAAGTTCCTGCTCCCATTTAAATCAACAACTAGGTTTCCTTGTGCAGGATTGGAGCCTTAAACAGAGCTTTTGTTTACTTTGTCTTTTCTTACATGCTTGCTATGCAGATTTTTATTTT
This sequence comes from Aythya ferina, assembly GCF_964211825.1. Taxonomy (NCBI): domain Eukaryota; kingdom Metazoa; phylum Chordata; class Aves; order Anseriformes; family Anatidae; genus Aythya; species Aythya ferina. The sequence goes on from NC_140296.1 coordinate 77,048,214, forward strand.
TTCCTCTTCCTCTCTCTTTTATAAATTTTTACAAATTATCTGAGTAAAATACAAATCTTCATTGAATTACTTAGGTAGCATTAAAATACATTTAAAATCAGACCTTTCACCAATTAATTTATGTCACAAAAATAAGCAAATAACAAGTTAGAATTTTCAGTGAGATCAGTAATTATCTGAGACCATGAACCCTCTTGTTCTCCAGAATAAAAAGTTAATAAATATCTAATAGGCCCACCAAATATTTGCCTTGGAATTATCTTAAAACCTATTAGAATTATGAATTTCAGAGGCATACCAATTATCCCCTTTTAACATGAAGTTTGAAAGAAAGAAAAAAAAAAGCATTAGGATATTCAAAAGAAAGAGCATTCATGAGATATGGATTTCTGCTTTTTAAAGTAGACACTAAATTATTTCATGTCTATTATGACTCTGTGAGCAGCAATAAAACAAGTAGATATAATAAGAAGTAATTCCATGAATTCAAATTCCTACTGGAACTTTGTTGTGTGGATTGGAATCATCATCAGAAAGACTGGACATATTTTCCAACTCTTGTCACCAACATAACTCTTGTCACAGGCTACTATTTCAAATAAATGAAATAAAGAACAGATGCACAATCATATCTTAATGACAGATTTCCTTGCACCTCACAGTCATTCTCTTACCTTCAAGATCTTTTCCAAACTTAATGATTGTATGATTCTGATAACATAACCAAAATGCTTGCAGGGTATTTAGATAAAACTGAAACACTCATTTGAGATATTTTCTCCAGAGTGCCAGGTTTTCCAGTGATGTTTTTAAGTGGGTCAGTAAAAGTAAAATGGACCATTGTCACTATGGAAAAAGCTTTTTGTAGGTAAAAAGCTGATGTTGTTTTCATTTCCACCTATGTCTGCCATGATGTGAATCATCCAGGAAGGCAAGGATCTTGTGTCAGATAGCAGATGACTGATATGTTTAGGCAGGATTTCCTTATCAAAACGTTGTGAACATTTGCTGTATATTAAATAAATGTGAGATATTTAGGGCACATAGGAATCTTTTGGCTCACTGCAGCCACTTGGGTAGTGTGTGACCCCTCCCAAGGACCTACTGAAGGCTTATTATGAAGTTGTCAATCAATAAATAGTATAGTGTATGTTCAGGAAGGCCAAGCTGTCCTGAGAGTATCAGAATTTCTGTGTGTGGGTAAAGAGCAGCATGAACATGTCTGGGTGGTCATAGCTGAAAATCCCAAAGATGCATAGGACTCCAGATGAAGAAGAGCCAAATTAGAAGCATATTATATGTAAGAGTTACTATCTGGAATTTCTGGGCACTCTTTTACAGTCTTTACAATTTGCTTGGACAACATTTCTAGCCAGAAGGAGAGGACTTGCCCCAGAACACTGTATAGAAGATAGAACTGTTTGTATAGAAGATTTATATTAAAAACTTGGCAGGAACAAGAACATAAAATATATATATTAATAGTATGTACCTCACTGAATGCTGTTGAACTTCAGCTTTAGCCAGAGTCAGGGATCTACAGTAGATTTCCTGAGCCCATCTTCCATGAAGTCCATTTGAACACAATGGACAATGCTAACAGAATACATCCTTCTGATCTGATGCAGAGTTGACACAGAAAGAAATATATTGCTAGTATAAAAGGTAAACTCGGATAAAATGTTGTGAAAACTAGCACTACAGTCTGTTCATCATTAAGAAATTCCACTTAAACTAGTAAGGTGATATTTTCTGGAGATGGATAAATTTTTATTTTTTTTTTTTTTACTGACATCAACTGTCTACTAGGATCTGTATTTTGAAAAAAGTAGAAAAGAAAAAGAAAATAGAAGTCCCCTAACTGGGAATGTACCTCTGGCTTACACACAGTAACCACTGGAGAAAAAATAATAATAAAAGAAAAGCCCATTCTAATTTTATTTTGGGATGAAAACTTTACAATTTCAAATTTCTACTTAAATAAGAACTAAGCAACAGAAAGTAGCATTTTGGATGAGAATCCTAGCAGAAACTAAACTCCAGTGCTTTTCAAAAGAAGTTAATTATAATTGTGCTTAGTTTCAATGAAGAAAAATCAACCAAAATCCTGAAAAAATGAGAAACATTACTTTTTCGATGTTGTTTATTCTTTGATTAATTTCAATTCCTGGGATCACTCCCCACAAGCTGTTAAACAAACCTGCACACTTCTGGATTTCAGTTGCAATGAACTGCGAGTGCAGAAATCCCTCTAAGAGCAGTGCTTTTTTGACATTTATTGCTCGATTATGTCCCAAAGCTATCAAAAATTAGTGGCCCAAAATCGGCATTTTCCCAATGCATCATCATAGAATTCACTGCCATTTCTTGATTGTTTTTAAAACCTTGGCATCCAGAAGTCTCTGTCTCCTTCCCTACCACTTTCTGAAACCTGATGTTGAGTTCCACAGGACTTGGCAGCATCTCTTCCAGTCCCTTCTGCTGTTAAACTGCACACTGCTGTGGGGTTTCCAAATCAGACATGATATGCCTCTTATGAGAGAAGCCTTTGAGCAATTCAGCTTTTCCATGCTACATGGTTCACAAACAACACTGCTCTAAGACTTGAATACACTTGAGAGTTGCTAATATAATTTCCTAAAGCTAGTAGGACAAAATGGGCCACACAAGCCAACTCCCTAACACAAACTAATGAAACACTGTTCTATTGCTGGTGTTGTATAAAAAAAGCACAATACAAAATCTTTCCTTTTTTCTTCTCCAGTTATTATTTATTTGTAATGCAAAAACATACTATTCACTAACCAGAGTGGTACATCATGGAAGCTGTTAAGCACAGCTTAGGAGCTGCTAGCACAACACAGATTTTTCCTTGAACTCTTGAGAGAAGCTTGGACAGCTTCTCAGCCTGGGTTTTAATCTTGGAGTTTGCAAAATTAGAGAAAGCTGAGTTAAATAGCCATATTCCACAAAATTTTGACCATTAGTGCTACATTACAGCTGGTCATTTGACTGAAGATGAAAATATCCAGAAATAACTAGATTTGAAGAGGATGACAAAAATCTAGCAGTACTAGCTGGGCCAGAATAGCTCACAATTTGAGCACTATTCTTTAGTAATAAGTACCCTGCGTAATGATCTTTGAATGTAAGTAGTTGGCCTCAGATGGAACATATGCAAAGGCAAGCTATGAAGAAGAAAAGATGGGATCTTGTACAGATATTACAGTGATCAAAACTAGAGTGACTGAAAATCCCAAACCAGGCTCTAAGAACAAAAGGGCATTTTAATGGGTGGAAATTATTTGTAATATATTATTCTTCTCACATAGTAAAGAGGAAGTCTCTTTTTTCTCTTTTGCTGTTCTCTTATATATTGGATTGAAACACTTCCTTCTGGTTCTCACTGCCAAATCTCAGTATTAAAGGAAATATTAGGTCACTATTGTTAGTCTATAAATTAGCTGAACTTCATCTAAGACCAGTCTGTAGACCTGTCATGCCAAAAAAAAAAAAAATATATATATATATATATATATATAAAAATCCAAAAAGAAGTCTGTGCTTTTTCTTAATGTACTACATCTCTGTTTTAAATAAGCCTGCACAAAAAACAGGATTCTGCTGGAGAATGTAAAGGAGTAAATAAGGCAGTACATGGAAAGCAGCCTCTGCAAGTGCATTAGCTCCACACAGGCCAAACTACTGTCCTACTGACTATTACCTTATTCTGCCCCATGTAGGGCTGTGATTCTAATTGATTTTCTGGTTCAGCAGACAAACCAAAATAATGAGAGCAGAAAAGTTGATGTGTTTCTTCGGTCTTGTCCTTACCTTGGGAAAAAAACAAACTTGACCTGGACTTCCCACTTTTCTAGACAGACTAAATCTCCAGGTTCTAGGACAATCAAGTAGGAAGATATATATGGCCAAGGACTTCTCTCCTGTTAAAGGTCCTTCATGACTGGTCTGAGGATCAAGACAGGGGAATCCCTGAAACAGAGTAGCCTGGACATCAGGCTGCAGATCCTAAGGATGGCAGAGCCCAGCATCTTTGGCTGGCTGGACAGAAGAGACATCATTCATGGCCCCAGGGACCACCTATGCTACTGTGGTTTATTGAGAAAAGGGTCAGAGGAAGAATCACTTTCTACCTCCCCAAGTGAATGATGCAATGTACAGTGAAGAAAAAAAGGAAGATACCACTCAAAAAGCCCTCTAACTTTCTCCTGAGAGACACCACACTTTTACACAGGGAGGTGTGGTTTCAAAGACACTCATACTGGGATAAGAATCAGATTTTCTAATCCTTGAGTCACTGGGTTAAAGAAGTGTGACATGACTAGAATATGTCTTGAGGCTAATTTTCTTTTTTTTTTCCACCCCAAGCTTCTTCTACAGTTTTACACAAAAGTGGGAATAGCATAGCTTTAGGGTCAAAACCTCATTCACAATGAATTTGCAGACACTAAAAATGTTACCCAACTCTATTGATTAAGTTGCAGGATAAAACCAAAGTCATCATCCAGTAATGCTAAAAATCCCACTGAAGTTGTTAAGCAACTCCTACAGCTTTGTTATCATCATCATCATCATCATTATTTGTTATGGCATGGGACAGAGGCACCCTATTGCCATCAGCAATGCTGAAGGTATTACATATGAAAACCAGGATAACTGTAAAGCTTATTGTGAGCTAAAACAACATGGCAGCAAATGAATTCAGCCTCTCTCTAAGACTGCCAGCACTCTGTCATTTGGCAAACTTCTGAGAAGGCACGAATATTTGTTTTTCTAAATCTCAGACAGCTTTGGGTTTGCAAAGCTACATAAACAAATGAATTACATGAAATCCGTGACTGACCTACAAATCCCACCCTGCCTATTTCTCTTTTCACTTCCCCTTCTGGCAGTTCAAATTCAGGAGACATCAGTCTGTTACTAGAGCAGATTTATGTGGCTGGAACATTTACCTTGAGGCCAAATGTTAGCTCTAATAACTATTTTTTATTCCCATCCAAAAGAATGTTTACTGGCCAATGCTGAGCAACAGAAGGATACTGCAGGCTCATTTTTCTTCTTGTTTTAAACCTTAGGGTAGAAAGGTTATCAAACCTCAAAATATATATATATTTTTTATCTAAGTGGGAGTATAACAGGGATTCACACCCACCTGTGAACTTTTTTTTAATATTCTTTCCATATCAAAGATGTTCTGTGAGCTTTTGCTTTTGAACATGACAGCCTCTAATCTCAACATTTGATCTCTGCACTCTTCTTTCTTTTGAAATGATGTTTCTCATCAACAGCCTGAAAATTTGCTGTTTGTGTCCCCTTTTTCAATTATTTTACTGTCAGCTGCTGGTTCTGCAACTTTGGCAGTAACTGATATGCACTAAGAAATTTTGTGTGTGTGTGAGAGAGAGAGAGAGGGAGAGATAATAACGTGAAGGACTTTGTTTGAAGATAATCTGAAGGACTTTGTTGGTTTCATCTGTTCAGTTGTCCCTGAGCTGAAGTGTTAGGTATCTCCTTTGGGAACATGTAACATTAAATATTCATGGCTATCCAATTCTGAATCCATAATATTGAATATTCATATTGGAAACATAATCCCAAGAGCTATTCTTACCATATAAAGGAACAGAAACATAGCTGTAAAACTAAAGTATGCTTTAAACTGCAATATTTCATATACACTTAATTAGAACAGGCATACTAAGGTTTATTAAACATAAACATTTAAAGGCTCAGATTTGGCCCCAATGCAAATTCCTCTCTCCTGAGTCTAGAATTAATTTGTGGTTTCTTTTAACAAAAATTAGAAGGAATACTTGCTTTCTGGTGAGACAGGATGATACTTGTTTCAGTTTTAGAGTTTCTTAACCAAGAAAATGACTGTAGTAGGCACTTCATCATAACACTTGGTACTTCAATATCTGTTTGATTTTGAACAGCCCAAGCAAAGACAATGTCAGTGTGTTCAGCACACGTTCCTCCTGGAAGTTTTTACAGTTGTTTGAGTTGTATGTTGTAACTCCATGTGCCATCCTGGGTCCTGACAGCTCCAAGGGAATTCATTATGCAAGAAGTCAAGCTGCCTAACACTACTGCTTTCCCTCAGATGGAGGTAATTTAAGTTACCATCAAACAATCATACATTTTCTGATAGATTAGGAGAGGATGTTTTTGTAGGAGAACAGGCAGGAAGGATGAGTAAGCTCTGGGCATGATGCCCCTGCACTACCCTTGCCTGATTCAGGTCTGTGACTGCCCATACCCTGATGGTGGCAAGGTTGTATCTCCTTCAGACTCCCTTTCTGTGTTGACCTCATCACATCTAAGGATGGTAGAGAATTTTTGTAACAAACCCCATCCAAGGTTTCTCCTCCTGTCCTCCCCTTTCCTTCCCAATAGTCTTTCCAGCATGGCTTGGATTAGCCTTAAATTCTTACGGTTTCTTGTTTCAGATTTTGGTCTGCTCATTTGTCATCCTGATCCTGTTTCTTCTCTAGAATGACAGAACACAGGATCACCTCTCTGGATAAGATTATATTAGTGCTTCACTGTCAAATTGCCAATAATGAGTCTCTGCCAAATTTATATTCCAAAATTCCCCAAGCAGCAATTTAATTACATTATTTTGGATACAGCACCATTGCAGCTGCATTCATTTGATGGGGGTTCATTATGGTTTATGGTGAAAACAATGGCAAATTAGCTCTGATGTGTTTTGGAATTTGCTCTTTATTTAGTTTAGAATAGCTTTGTTTTAGTGAGCATGATTCCCAAGCCCATTTGATTTCACAGTCTATGAGAAAATGAGAAGAATCAGACGGGAGTTTTTAAAAATCAGGCAATTACACCTGTTGTAGCTCAGCTATTGAGGTTCTGCTGCTTTGTGGTTAAAAGGGAATTATCAGAGAATTCCATTTCATCATATTTTATGGACTATTTAAAAATTTGGATGTTTAAATCGAAATAAATACCTAAATAACAAATCTCAGCTTTGTCCATATTTTTCATGGATAGACTTTTCCCAAAACATAATAGATTATATGCCTAGTAGAAATATATTTGGGGTTCTCAAGGAAATCTAAAACATACAACCTCTGTGACTGCTTCCACACTCAAACTTTAAGCCAGATTTGTAAAATATTTTTTTGAAATTTCAACACTTTCTGGAGGACATATAGTAAGTTCTAAGCATATACCAGTGGGTGACAAAGAAAACTAACCATAGGGCAAAATTCACAGAATAGGGATAAAAACCTCCAAAGATCAAATATGTTCTTGTACCACTACTTCCAACAAAAGCCACAGCTTCACATCTACATTAGAAGGTTTTGCCAGAGCACTAACATCACACGAGGGCCCCAGCTTCAACAACAAAAAAATAAATAAATAAAAATCTTTGTATATATATTGTTATAACACCATTTTTGTACCTCTGCACTTTAGTTTGCTTTGTTTATCAATAGAGTTGTTTTTATTGGCAAAAACACTTTTGGTCATTTATTCACACAAGCAAAAAGAACACTTTCTTTTTCCAGCTTTCTTCAAATTCTGATAGATTGATTCAAGCTCAGTAGTCACATCTATACATCTTAACAGAAGTCTGTGGTAATAAAGAGAATGACTCTTAGCTGAGCTAGACATAGAAAAGTTGCTATATCCCCTTTTCACATACAATTAAGAGCTATAGATTGAATTGCTCCAGCACCTTGCTTAGGATATTATTTAAAGTACATTCAATTACTTTCTTCCCTGTCCTACTCTGGAAGGTCCTCATCTTTACTTTGTGACAGAATATCTGACACAGTCATTTCAACTTGCTAAACGTCCAGAAAATTATTCACTAGCTACACGGAGTGGTTTTATATTAACCTTGAGGGCTGGTGTAGCTCAGGGCAGGATTGGACAGGCATGACACCAATGCCAAAGAGGAAACAGGGATGCAACATTACAGGAGGGAGAAAAGGTTGGACCCACAGAAACCAGCCATTAATTGATTTGGCTGCTTGGAAATTGTATTTTAGGCACCTGACTTGTGCCTATGGTATTAACGTGTAGTCCAGCAGTCTACACAGAGTACACTTATTTGGTCAGTGAAGATGGCTGGATGCCTAAAGACGCAGAAGATGGAGTAGACTGACTGGTCCCACCCTATTTAGGCCTGTGTTATTGTATTACCAGGACTGCTCACTGAAGGAATTTAGGATTCTGCAGGTGTGCCTGTGGCAAGAATGTGGTCTATACTGTGAACATAATATAAAGCAAAAGAAGCAACAGGACCAAGCTTTTAAGACTTAACACAAGGCTCTTTACTCATACTTCCTAGCTCTTACTGCTCCACAGCATTTAGAAACCATTACACAAATTCCAACTCTTAAACAATACTGAAATTACATGTATAAGAGAACAAAAAGGCAGAGCTTGTAAAAATTCTCTTTTACCCAGCATGCATAGGTTAAAATGGTTTCATAGCCATGACTAAGTCCTTAGCTACACTCCAGGGTTTCTGAAAGGCTTTCTCCATGAATTTTTATCACAGAAATAATGACTCAGAGAGAGCATCCCTGACAGAGGCAGCTTCCAAGATCGGATATTTACCTGACCTTGCAGACCTCCTCGGGAAGGAAAAGAGTTCCTCCAAGGAAAACATGTGACAGCACATTCACAGCCTGTTTTGCAAACAGGAGTAATCCAACAAGAAACTCCTGTCTTGAACTTCAAAGTGAATTGGGGTGCTTAGCATGGTTAAAGGATATCAGAAAAAAAATGTGAAAAATAAGCGTCTTCCTTTCTACTTTCCTTTTATTTTCTTCCTTGGAGTGACAGTTTCATGACTAATTATAAACACAATCATTACACAATAAGCCCTCCCACATCTGCATCTGTAACTTGTAACAATCATTTACCTACAATCCAACAATTTTCTTGTTGATTTTACCCCTATAGAGCAAACACTCAGTTTTACAAACAATAGAGGTAACAATTAGACTAAAAGTTTCCTTAAGTTATTAAAACACATGTTGATTTTGTGCACATCTAAAACCTTGACGGACTTCAGCAGTGCTGAAATTAAGCACTCTGAGATTTAAGAGCAGAACTCCAAATTGTTTTTGTTTGCTTAGATTTTGTTGTTTGTTTGTTTTTCTATATCGTAACAGTGATTTATTTGGAAGAAAAAATATACCGTTTTCAAATGAGAAGGTGCAAATTGATTTAGACAGATCAAGAATCCATTTAAGACTGCTTAAAATTCAGTCTACATTTAAATGTCTACATTTAAATTTTCAGGCATTCAAAAATGTCTTACTATTTTATCACTCTCATGTTCTTCCCTTACTCTTTTACAAAGTCTCTTTCAACAAAAGACATAAAAAGAAAGTTACTAATCTAAAGAGGTGGTATTACTTACGAGTAATTCATTGTATGTTCAGACAAAGGTTTTCCATTCTTGTAAATACTGACAATGCTGAATGTAATCAAGTAAATTAAAGACAGTAAAAGGTTTCTCTGATGATATTTCTTACACACAAAAACCTAAAATAACTTGTTAACATCCTGCTTGCATAAGAACTTCAGTGCATCAGAATTTCATGAGAGCTAGACCAGCGTCTACAAAGACCCTCTGAAAATAAAGCTAATTTAGAAAAATGTAAGACAGCATGAAAACACAAAAAGGCATCATGGCTGCTGCTCTAATTGGTGGATCTGAATGGAAAGGTCACGTTTTCCTCAAGAGTGATCATAAGAAATGCTCAAAAGAGGGTGAAAACATTATTGTGTTTCTAATATAACACCCCTTCCCCCCAAAGCTGAAGCATATTTTTTAAGTTGAAAGGTGATATCAAATGCAGGGGAAAGAACAACGTCTGCCCTTACTTAAGCACATGAAAGAAAAGATTGCATCATCGTAGGAGTTCACCCAAAGTTTGCATAACCTCACTGGGCATCTTGAGCAGGTCCTTTAGCGGACACCTATAGCTCCTTGGGATAAAAAAACACATCAGTGCAGGGGCTCCCTCGCATGGCAGAGTTTTCAATTCACAGATTAACCCTCAGTGCTGGTCTTCCAGCAGCAGCACTTCACCACAGAAAGGCAAGTGCAGCTCCATCCCACCGAGTTGAATCACACCCTATGTGGTGGAAACGACCCGGTGATGGGAGGGACATCTAGGAGTGCCCCCTCCCTGAGCAGCCTGGCATGCTGAGGAAGCAGAAACCATAGGAAAGACCATACAACATCCAGAAGGGCCATGACTACAGGAAAAACACAGGGCCTTTCTCTCCCAAGCATTCACCTCTGCCAATCTCATGTACATCTGCAAAAATATTTTTTCTCTTTTATAGTTTAAAGAATATAGTCAGATTTGTTATATTAGAAAAGGAACTGAACATTTTCTGTCTTGTTTAATAATATTATTATTATTTTATATTTATTATGTCAGTCAAATATTATTTGTATCATATTAAATGTTCCTTCTGTTATACCTCTGAAGGGATTTCTTGCGTGTATGTGCTTAGACTCCTTGGGTCATGGATATATTTTAAATGTCTGTTTAGTTGAACTGTCATCCATATACTGATCAATATATTTTCTGATCTTTTAACAACTTATTAATAAAATAAATATTGCTTGTATTCAGTTTGAAGAGACTTATAGCCAGCACCCCATACGTTGCTGGCTTAATCTGGAGATCAAATTTGCACACACTGCCATTAACCACAGCCTACCAAGTCTGTTTAATGCTTCTACCATGAGACACATCCATTGTAAACAGCTGTCTGCCTTTAATTTATTGAAAAGTTTGACTGTGTCACAGTAAATAAGAGAAAGCGGGCATACAGCCTCAGGTTTTAAAATTGCTGGTGTGGCTCCAGAGATGTGTTTCAGTGAGGAGACTCCTGTAATGCAGGAGCCAGCAACAACTTCCAGTCCACTGTACACTGAAGCAATGGTTATCCTACCAGGGCACACCACCATTCCCAAAAGCAGAAGAATGTCAATCCATATAATTAATACATCTACGTACATATAATACATCTACCCACAGCTGATAGTAGCTGACAGTAAGAAATTATCAGTGTAGTATAGTCCTAATATGAAAGGTGATGAAAAGGACCCTTTGTACCTTTTAGCATTTTGAGAAGAGACAATACATTTTATTCCTACTTATTGTAATTTTTATGAACTTTTGCATATGTCACATAAAAGATCTCTTCTTCTTGTACTACTTTTTCATTTTAATTTTCTTGAGAACTCCCTTTGAAAAATGAATGTGATAACAAAATCAGAATTTCGTTAAGAAATAAAGGCTGAAACACTTATGACATAAAAAACACTACAGACCAAACCTAGAATTTAATTAACTTAGAATGTCTCACATTTCAGTTCTTTTTTCAAATTTAGGCAGTGTAAATTTTCAATCAATAGAGTACTATTTTGTACACTTATTACAGTGTACTATCTTTGGTTTGAACATCACAATTAAGTAATGGGAGTATAGGCTGGCACAGAAAGCAGGACATGCAGTTGCACTGGAACTTCTCCTAAATGAGAATGCAGACCTTTCAGCACAGTGAAAAGGTGAGGTTACCTATATTTCACACAAGAATCATTAAAAGAAATCAAAAAGTAGTGCCCCTTTTGACTAGTGGAACTCGTCAATATTTATTATTATTATTATTTATTTAATCTTACCCATTACATGATGCCAGGAGGTAGCCTGAATATTACTGATACCATATGACTTTTCTAATTTACTAATTTACTAATTATACTTCTTCAAGCAAGGAATACATCTCTTCATGAATTTGTGAAAGATTTTATATTCTGGACTTAATTTTGAACAGAATCTTTGTGATTTGCCATGGTAAAAATAGATAAAATTATTTCTGTACTTTACAGATATGTTTGGCAGAGATGTTAGTACAGTGGAATACCATCTATTCCAAAGTCAAAAAAGCCCACAGAAATTTCCTTTTCTCTCTTTTTTTTTTTTTCCTCTCTTTCTCTCTTTTTTTCTTTCTTTCCTTCATTCTTTTTTTTTTTTTTTTTTTTTTTTTTCCTTCTCTATCTCTCTCTTTTTTATTATTCCACCAAAATATCCTTGCCATTTCAACTTTTAAACATTTTCTTTTTGTAGCCAGTGTTCAGTGTGTCACAAAGAGGCTATGGTGGTAAGGCATCTGTGGTAATTTAGAAGATCATCCTCAATATCAAAACTAATTAAATAGGGAAATTGCAAAAGGAAAAAAGCTAGCTGTAGGCACTCCAGTTACATCTCTCATCTACACTGAATTTGATCCCTCTCATACTGCAAAATATAATTAAAAGATCATATTGCTACTTTGTGTTATCCTGACACTGTAAGGACATTAAAATTACAAAATTTAAAATGACTAGACTGAAACAACATTTTACCTGGAAATTTTCCTTTATACAAAAATGCAAATAGTGTAAGCATGAAAAAAACCACACACCATACCTTCCTTTCAGCGTCAAATTGATGAACATGCATTCCTGAAAACACATAAATAACCCCAAAACACTGGAAGTGCATTAGTGTCATACTCCAGATGGATAGTGAAATATTTCTACATAACCATACTCCTGACTATGGACATTTCTTGTCCTTTTTTTTTTACTTCTTTTTTTCTTTTTTTCCTTTTTAGTTTTTAGGTCTCAGAATCTCAAGGAGCTGTTTCAGAGTAAGTAAGGCATAGGCAAAAACACACAGGTGTTAGCAGGTGGAAAAAAAAATTCTAAATATTGCAGTGCAATCCCAGCTATGACAAAATTTCCCATCTTGGCAGCTGAAAACAGGTCTGTAAGCTCTAATGAAGGGGATCTGAAAGGTACAGAGGCAATGCAGACATCCAGTCTCTTGAGAAATTTGTCTGAGGCATTAAAACAACATGAGCATGCCCCCTTTTACAGTCATAACTGGGATATTGCACAAGGCCAACACCCCACACAAAGGAGGAAATTCATAAAACAAATTATACTTCCACTTCAGCCTGCAGAAATTTCAGAAGAGAAGACTGTCATAAAAAGCAATCCTGCTGGCACCATACAGCATCAGGAACACCAATGTTATATTACTTATTTATTAGCTACCCAACATGTTCTATACATTTTACTGGCAGGAATGAAGACAATGTGGTTCCATTTAAGTGTTTGTACTTAGGTAACAATTGCTTAAGTAAGCTTATATAGAAGTTCCAGGGATAGCTCGGTAGCTCAGTATTGTCACACTATGACAAAATCATTTACTTTTCCATTTTCTTTGCTCCTTCTTCATTTTCACAGACTTTAGACAACTGGAAGAACAGAGAAGGCTCTATCTGATTCAAGAGAGTGCATTTTAAATGAGAGGTGAAAGCTGTGAAGTCCCCTCATGTCCCCAGTGTGGGTGCTTGCTGTTGGTATCAACAGCTTCCTTCCCACCCCAGCAAAAGAAAAGGCTTCCTATGGGTCAAGGGAGGACAAGGGGGCTGGTCTCGGGGAGAGGAGAGAGAGAGGGAACACAAAGTCTTGCCATACACATCGGGCTCTGAGGCCAAAGGAACCCACCACAGCTTTGCAGTTTGTGACCTGGGAGACCTTGTCTGTCCTTGGACAATTCAGGCTTTTTGAATTAGGTAGGCACTATACCTTACTGGCTATGAACAACTATGTGTAGGCTCACAGTGTTGAGGACACACACAAATACTATCATTTTGCTAGGAAGGGCACATTTTGCTGAAAAAATATAAGGCCAAAGAATATCTTGATAGATGTTTGTAAAGACTGAAATGCAAAGTAATGTACTGGGATCGTTGCTGGATTTGTGTTTTAAGATCAGAGAATACAGAAAAAAATAATATAATAGGTAATGAAAATTGTTTAACATAAAATGAAGAACTGAAATGCTTTAATCATGCTCCTATGATTGTATGTCATTACAGGGCAGAATTAAAGTAATTTGGATTTCTCTTCATGTAGTAATTTAACATGTTAAATTAATCCTTGAGAGAAATCTGAATATTGAGTGTTCTGTAGTGCTAGTTTGGGAGATACTTACATCCATGTTGTTGTTGTTTTTTCCTATATAAAGCATACCACCAACAACCTTCACATTTGTCTGAAAATTTATTTGGTGTCACTTATTATTAATATCTGCATTAAAATAAAGTTATGCCTTTAAATAAATTTAGAATATACATACTTCATGTATTGATATACATATTTGTACACTTCCACATACGTCTCAATGCATCCAAAGAGTGTGAGATTTAGCCTACTCTCTAGGGCAAGTTCTCTTAAACACACTCCCTCAGCGAGCTTTATAACTCCCTAATAAAGCAATAAAAGAACTAGTTTTCTCATTCTATTTAACAATTTTAAGAAAATGTACTGTTATAGTACATAGAGTTCTGTCTTTGAAAGGTCACCTTGTTTGTAACTTCTCCCATTACCTACCCTATCTTTGTTACTTCATTAGGCAAGCACTACCTTTCCTACACAAAGGGTCAACCTGTCCCCAACTCTGAATGTTCTAAGAGAGTTAGTTATTTGTCCTTAACCTCATTTAGTTCCTTCATTTCCATTTTTATTGCTTTATTGTTTGCTGTTTAAACACAGATTCTCATTCTGAAGAGGCATTTGTCATTCATTATATTCCAACACCACCTCTCGATCATTGTATTATCTCTAAAAACATATAAGCAACAAAGGGACAGTCAGGAGGTCACTACAATAAGCAAATTAAGAGCTAGAACAGGGACTTGAAGTCCATTAGCATTTTGGATCACATCCATGGAAAATTATGAAAATATATTTAACATCTAGTCTACCTTCCCTGGAAATCGGAATCATGAAAACAAAGAAAATAATGCAGTACTAGTTACAATTACATTTGTCTTCTTCCTGTAGATATTATGCCTTCAACACTATCATTCCCACTAAAAATTGAAGGAAATATATTTAAATATATAAATTAATATATTTATTAATTTAATAAATAATTTTTTAAATATTTAAATATTTAATAAATATATTTAATAAAAATATTTAATAAATAAATTTTTAAAATAATATTTTAAATAAAATATATTTATTAATATATATTTAAATATATAAATATTTATGAAAGACAACTGGTAAATTTGTGAAAGCTTTTAAAAACTGTAGCTTATATTATTTAAAATATATTCAGTAAATAAAAACAATCGAATTGAACTTTATTTACAGCTATTGTTAAGTAATATATCATAATCCATGGTCATAAATACCTGGATCTCCAAACTAGGCTAAAACATTCTAAAACTTACCAAAACGACAAAGGAAAACAGAGTCCACCGCTAATGTTGTTACGACTCTATTAACATTTACTTATTCTTTTAAATTCCACCAAAGATATGTCAGATGGTGCAAACAAAAACCTGAGATAATACTAGACTAAAAAGTATGTTCTAAAGTCTGCCTTAAAATTTACATATCAATATAATGTGTCACTAGAAAGCCATTGTAATAAAATAGTTTGTTCCTACATATATCATCTTCCATGTAAAAAGTTATTATTTTGGATATTTGCAAATATTAAAGCACAGAGAATTAGCTATACTTTTGCATGTTTCTGTGTTAAGTAATATCAGATAATATTCCTTACTAGTATATATATATGACTACTCTTCTTTTTCATTTCATAACAAATACAATGAAATATGTGTCAAGCAGTACCTAATCTAATAATAATACAAAGCTGTAGCTAATTTAATAACAATGAAAGTTCAGGAGTTCACGTTTTTTTCAGGTTAGTTATAGTGGTTTATATATATACTAAAGTTGCCTAGCTGTCACTGTAGAAAGTATTTTTCTACATTTTGAAATTATTAAGTATTATGTATGGAAAAGTGCCACTTATCTAAACGTTTAATAATGCATATCACTATAACACTGAAATACTATCATATTTCATATCAGTTGATTTTATTTTATTTTTTATTTTTTACTATAAATTGCTTCCAATAAATAGGAAGTTAGTATTTAAGGGCATGCAGGCAAACTATAGATTCATATGAGAAAAAAATGCTACTAAAAAGTTATAATAATGAAGTATTAAAAACAAATACCAAGAAAAGCAACTAAAGTGTAGTTAATGCACACATGATCAAATATATTTTTATTTGACCTACCTATAAGTGAAAATTTATATTTACTTAAAATATCGGCATACGTATATTTATACAATTACACAATTCTGGATATTAATTGCTAGAAAGTATGTGTGTTTCTGTGCTATCCAAACACATCTACACATACATACATACAAACATATGTAGTATTGCCATGTTATTGTATTAATGCAAACCCTATAAATATTAATATAAAATTGATAAAATGTATATAGGCATATATTTACATATATTTGCATAATGTCTTTATATATAAGTACAGAAACCTGTATTCCTGTATTGCCAACCAAACTGTTTGTTTGAGGACAGGCTTAGAATTGTTAGGTTCTCACAGTATCATAATATATCAATTAATGATCAAGCTGCAAATACAAAGTATCACAAAGAAGTAATAGTGGGAAATCTTCCCACATATTTTGCCAGTATCTCTGCACAGACATTTAAATATGAGAAGTTTTTATCTCAGAGTATCAGGGAAGGACATATATTTTTGTGCTCTATTTGTAGAAGTTGTGGACCTGACAAAATCTCTTACCTTTATACCACCAAGGTAGGTTTATAGGAGTTGAATGCAATTCTTCTTATGTGGAAACAGCTTATGGCTGCTTCCCACCAAAAAATATTTGTGAGTAATTGAATTGACACATACTGAAAACCAAATCCTTGCATCCTGAATAAAGAAGTGCAGAAAAAAATAGATGTCTATGGATTCTGCCACTCAAATGAAATAAAAAGCATACAAACAAGAAGCTCCCTTTTGTTCTTGGAATTCCGGACTGACATTCAGAGGACTGCCCTGCCTTCATAAACATGTCCAATATGCAACAGTGCTAATAAGGTTCAAAGAAAACCACAGAGAATCACTGGTAACCTCTAACAGTTTGATTTAATAAAAGATTAAGTGGCAAGGAAATAATTTCAAAATTAATTTTGGGCAGGGTTATACATGTGAATGACCATATTCACAGTAAATATGAAGAGGAGTAAAATAGTTGGTTTCAATGGAGTTAAGAAGGTTTTATACCACTTTAAAATATGGTTTATTGTCTATCTTCCTCTTTTGTCACATCTCTCCGAGGCTCTTTGGCTAAAATTAAATGGATGATATCTCTCCATCCTCACCCACCACCGTCTCCCCCAAATATTCTTCCTTCTTCCAAAACAATTTTATATTTTAATTTCTCTTATGATTTTCCTGAGTATAAATACATAATAGGACAAGGAGTATAATAGGACAACAGTAATTTTCATTAATTTTCTCTAAAAATAACAAGTGCACTTTTAAATTGTGTTTTCCTTGCCATCGCAACAAGAAAAAAAAAAAAAAAAAAAAAAAACAACAACAAAGAATCAACATCAAAAATAATTAGACAAAAATATTTTCTTTGTGATAGTATAGCGGAGTAAACATCAGCATTTGCATCTTCTATTTTTAAAGCTCTCATTGCTTATGTAGCTAAAATTTATTTCTAACTTTTACCACAATAATGACCACCACCTCATAAAGTCAGTGAACCACTGGAATGTTTCCTATTCTCTCTTTTTGTCACGGTTTATGAGGCTTCTATTTTTAAGGCATCTATGTTTATGATTTAAAAAAAAAAAAAAAAAAAAAAAAAAGAAAAAGTCTATAAACACTAAAATAATTATACACACATAGTTATACTGTGAGGTCTTGGTAACTAAGAAAGAAGTGGTTCTGGAATGTGTCCTCATCTCCTTCCACCCACAGTAAAAGTTCATTAAGAAAAGCACCTCTCAGGGCTGGAGCCATAGCTGCCAAAGGAAAACACTTTCTCATTTTCAAATGTCCACAATTGTGATTACACTGACTGTTAAACATGCTTTAACATAGACTTCTCTGCTGGACAAGTGTACAGAACTCCTAATTAAAGGGTTTCATTTTTGCCACAAAAGGAGCTAGATTGCAATGGCATCTTTTGTCCTATGCTTAATGAAGGGTGAGATATAGTTTAAATAATTAGTAACACTGCTGGAAGAGAATGTGAGTAATTAGCATAGCTTGACACCCAGAGCTACACTAGTTGCTGTTGTTAGCATCAACAATGTGTTGATTTAAAAAAGAAAATTGCAAGAAAAGAAAATGTCACTTGAAGCGGTTTGGGGTTTCTTTTTTAAAGATACAATTCACCAACCATTTTTGAATGAATCCACTACACTATTGACTACCACTTGCTCATTCTTTTAGAATTTTCATTTTAAATTTTGGTAACCTATCTATCAACCAGACCCATGTATTTAAAAACCCATAGCAACAATATAATGAGCAACAACCTGTTTTTCAGAGGGGAATTTTCTGATCTGCTTTATTTTGATCTACTTGCACATTGCATTTTCCAATGGCATCTGCACATTATTGATAGGTTAACAAAGACTACATGCAAGTTTGCACCAAATACTTACATTAGCAGCTATCCCTGGGCTCAGTGTAAATATGTTGAAACCAGTGGCAAAATTGGCACAACTGGTGTAATTGCTGGGAATAGCAAAGTGAAATAGGCTGCCTCATAACAAAAAGGTTAGTAACTGGATTTCATGTAGGCTAAAAATTTTCGTTATAAATTGATTCTAGATAGACTGGGTACAAAGAAAGTCCAAGTCTCAAAAAATTCTGTGGACATTATAAAGAATTATAGGAATTGCCATTGTAAGGAAAGGGTTATTTGATCCAGGCCTATCCTAACCATTAAATTAGTACTCAAATTATTCTTGAATGAGGCTGGCAGAAAGTACTCTATTAGGCTTCTGCCAAATTAGCTAACCTGAATAATATTTAATGTGAATGTTGCTTGTCTGTGTGAGATACCCATCCAGAGTTTGCTTAGGAATCTTTGCACAGCAAAAGCATAGATCATGCAAAAACACCCTATTTTTTTTCTTAACCACCTGCAATGTTAAGCCAAAAATCTCAAAAGAAGATACATGCCTTTTAAACTTTTCATTCAAGACTAGTCATATCTAAGTACATCAGCATTATGAAATTTTTCTTTAACGTTTATTGACATCCTCAAAAATATTCTTATGGAGTATTTAATTTTGAAGGTACTTCATGTTAAGTATCACATTTCTACTCATATAAAGTTGATAAAAAATACAGCCATTCAGTCACTACTAGCTTACTAAATAGAAACACCTGGTAAGCATGTAAACCTGCTGGATTATTGAAAAGAATTGTAGGTCCACGCCCCTTGTATTCACATTTATAGTCCATGTTCCATTGTACTAATGGCTAAACTCTTAATTGTTAAAGAAAAAATAAACCTGCTTAAAGGAAATAAAAAGCAGAAATAACAACCCCTTATTGAATAAAAAAAGTCTTTAAGAGATTAAAAGAAGCTAATAAGTCCAGGTAAAGAAGTATTTTTCATTATATTAATGTAATTGTAGAATATGATCTGCATGCTTGCACATGCATAGAGGCATAAAAAAAACGTGGTATGTGTAGGCAAAACTTACCTGCACTCACATAAAGTTGTTGTAGATGTGTGCAGCCTCATGTTTTTATTGGAAGGTATTTAAGAAAACCCTTCCTGTTAGTTAAACCTATTAATACAGCTTCTTTTCACATCTCTGAAATTCTGTGTGAGAAAGCTGGCAGTTAATCTTTGCCCTCCACACTTGTGACTTCTCAGTTGCAGTTCATAGCTAAGAAATCCCCTCAAAACACAGGCAGGCAAGCACACACAGACCAGCCTGGGGGAATGAGGAATGGCACCTTGGGGTTTTAAATTCATTCCTGTGCTCTGCCATAGCACCTGAACTGGCGTGATGGGTCAGGGGCTACTTGACTTGGCCTCAGCAGGAGTCTGAGGAGGCAGCTGAGCCTCCCGTTGCCCCTGGTGAGGATGTCCCACACGAGTTAGGGACTGCCAGTCGCCTGGGTGCTGGGTGGGTGAGATGCCATGCCAGTGGGGACGGAGGGCTCGCATAACCATGGGAATTGCTACAAGGAACTAGGGAAGAATTTTGGTTTTCTTTCCTGCAAGGCAGCACAGGAAGAGCAAGGCTGGCATTCGAACCCCCTGGGCTGGTTGGGCAGCTGCAGCCCCTGAAGCCAGTGCATGTAAATACATCTTCTGCTAGCAATGATGCAAAGAGCTTTCCACAATGAAAACAACTCAATGAAAAATAATCAACAGCAGAGTGTATGTGAAGAAAGCCTGACATTTCCGTCAGTGCCTGTGTATATGCAGTCAACACGAAAACCCTGCTAGATGACATGAGTGAAGATGTAGGCAGATAAAGAAATTCACCCCAGCAGTAGTGCACACTGCATATTCCTTATGATAGCTATAGAAAAATATAGAAAAAGCACAACTGAGAAATCTGTCTTTATGGGAAAATCTGACACTTTTTCAACGTTGATGAGCACATATAGATCTGTATATGTATCTCATCTGGTGACAGACCGCACACCTGCCTTTACCAGCCCCTGCCCAAAGGAGGAAATACAACACCCATCTGAAGGACGCTTTCCTTCCCAACCACGCGCTGTGGGGTGCAGAGGCTGGTAGGTATCACTAACCTTTAACTTGTCATAGCGCTCGCTTAAAGCTGCCACCTGATGGTCACGGTGCCGTCCAACTAGCTTGCACAAGGCACAGATCAGCTGGTCATCAGTCACGCAGTACATGTTAACCTTCTCGTCCTCGTGCTCCAAGCACATTAATCCCCTGATGTGAGAGTCTGGGATGGGCTCGATCAGCCGGTGGCCAGTGAAGGGCTTCTTGTTGGGGTGAGTGGCTTTCAGGCAGTCTTCGCAGTAGGAGACCTCACAGGTAACACAGGTCTTCACCGCCTCCTGGGCAGGGTCCTGGTCGCAGAACTGGCAGAGGACCTTCTCACAGGACGACATGCTGTTGCTGTCAAAAGCCCGCTCCCGGCGGGTCTCGCTGGGGGAGTTGGGCCCGCTCACCGAGGCTTTCTGAAACCGGTCGATGATGTTCTGCAGGGTGACGTTGCGCTTGAGCCCCTCTAAGCCACGCTGGCTGAGGGTGATGACATAGCGGCAGGTGGGGCACTGGAAGGCGGTGATAGACTCCACTGGCTCGTTGGTGGCGCAGTGGGAGACGAGGATGCGGTGCGCGCAGTTGAAGCAGAGGCTGTGAGCGCAGGGCAGCAGCAGCGGGTCTTCAAACAGCTCCAGACAGATAGGGCAGGTCAGTTCCGACTCCAGTGTTTCCATCTTCAGGCAAAGCTTTCCTGTGGCGTCAGCGAAATCCAGGGAAGCTGATCAGCTATCTGGAAACACACGTAAAATTCGATTAGGCAAGAGAGAACATGAGGGGTCAACTGTGGGGGGTTGTCAGCTTTTGCTGCGGCTCCCAGTGCTATCAATCCACAACACCAAGCGGGAGAGCGATCTAAAGTTTTGAAACTGCACATGCACACATCAAGGTATTTAAAACTGGACTTTTTTTTTTTTTTCCCTCCTTTTCCCTTTCCTTGTCTCTCTCTGTTCACTTAAGAATGCAAACCAAAAGCTTGTTCTTAATTGCTTTTGCTTTCTCTTTCTCTCTCATGTGATTGAGGAGAATGGAAGACGTTTCTGTGCATTGCTAAAAAAAAACAAAATGATGACCTTCAAAGAACCTATTACAGTGAAACCAGATTTCTTCTGCAGATGCTGCTTTTGTCTTTGCTAATCTAATAGTAAAACTTCCTTAAAAACCTTCACTTTTGTATAGCATTGTGCAAGATCAGTCCAGAGTATACTAGCTAATAACTTTAAATCTAGCATTGTTAATACAGTTTCCCAGAATTATTTTCTGTGACTTATATTTTCATTTGCTATTACAGCAATAGTACAGCGTTTAGAGTATACCTCATTGTTTACCTGTGCAAATATATACTTTAATATGTACAGGGAATCATGCGTCAAGGAAACCACATGATATTTTGACGTCTTTTATGTATATATTGTATATTATGATATATATTAATATATTGCTCCTGTGTATTTCAAGATCATATGAATAAAAATATGCACAAAAATATATTGCAAGCATGTTTTTGGTAAATATCTCCAAAGGACTCTATATTGTCCTAACTGAAATGCCCAAAGAGATATGGATGAAACAAACTATTAAACAGTAGTTTAGCCCAAATTTCTGATGATTCTAATCTACAAGAAGAGCCTCTAAAGAGGAAGACAATGAAATGTGTGATTTGCTCAGTATTTTGTGTGTGTATGCACATGTGCTTTTGTGTCAGTATTCTTTATTGCTAAAACTCAGGAACTAAGTGCTTGCTCTAGTGGCCTTATTAATCATCTGAAGTGGATTAGGAATCCATGACTTTTAGATGGAGGGCATGGGATTTTCTAGACAAGGCAGCTGCACACCCCTCTCAGAGATCAACTGAAATTTCATTTTGCTTCCTTTTCTGCATTCAGCATTACAGAGAGTGAATTTGAAAGCATCGCCCTATGCAGCTCTCCCTGCTGAAGCTCCCATCAGGGGCCCATCACTGCTGCGAGCAGACAGGTCAGTGAAGCAGAAGCAAGAGCTATGCTTCACACTCACGGAGCTGTACCTCCTCACAGTATAATCTATTTAAGCTTTGTTGCTCATAACTGAAGACAGCTTCAGATGGCACAGCTGCATAGCCTTTACACTGTAAAGTCATTGTTCAGTTGTGTGAACCCTTGCCTCCTTCCCTGACCATGAAAAAACAGGGATGGACAAGAATCCCCCCAAACAAGTCTTGGTTCATTAAGGGTAAGGAGAGCTTGGGCTCATTAATAGCCTTGGGAAACAAGTGTGTTTGAACCTCCTGTACTTTGTTATAATTAGAGTGCGGAGTGCAGTGACAGTGTCAGGAATGCTACCTACAATGCCAATAGGAACCTCAGGAAAATGGGAGAGTTCAGCAGATGGGGGCAAGGTTCAGAGTGCCTGTCAGTATCCAGCCCTGCTTGCTCTGTGGGAAGAGCAGCAAAAGGTATCTGTTCCAGAGATATGCTTGGAAATTAGGATACTTTGCCTCTTTGCACAAAAGCTCCCTCCTATTCTGCCAAGAAATGCAATCATTTAAAAAAGGCACTGACCCCGTCAAAAAATTTGCTTTCCAGTATCTTCTGTGATGCTGATATTACTTAAAATGAAGTTCAGTTTGCCAAAGATTAATTCATTTTATAACTATCCTTTTATAACTATTCTTCAGCTGCCATAATTATATGGTGCATCTGGTCAAAATTAAAGGACTGGCAATTTGATATAAGCAGGAAGATAACTTCCTTTCTCTCTCCTCAGCCATAGCCACACAGCACAGAAAAGATGAAAGCATTTTCTACAAATGAAGAACAGTTTGTCTTTCCTCCTCTTCACTCTTTGTATCACACAAGTCCCAGAAGATCAAAATCTCATTCACATTGTTTGAATCCCTTCCACACCACAACTGTATACTTCATCATCTGCTTATCCTGCAGGCTGAAAGCTGTACTGGAAATGGGAGAAGGGGATTTGGGGCTGGCAGTAGACAACATTTTAAGGCGGCAAACAGGCAAACTAAACATTGCTCATCTCTTGGCAGTCTAGTGAAAACCTGCTGACCTCTCAGGTTTGCTTCTAAGGATTGTGTTGGGGATACGGGGCTTTCTTGAATGCTCTGCTTTCTGCACAAAATCCCTCCTGTTCCCTTGTGTGCCAAAATGTTTCATTCATTCAGTTTCCATCTCAAAGTATTTTTTTTTAACCAAAGTGTTTCCCATGTTACTCATTTAAAAGAGGGGTGAACAGATTAAACCAGCAGAAAATATTTGCATCACTGACTCATGGAAAGGTATTTAAATCATTGTCATGGCTCTATTAAACATCACCATACTAATCAATAACTAATTCTGATCTACCTGGCCTGACAGAGCAGCCACTTCTGAATAATGCTCTTTAGTAAGAGCAAGGGTGCCAAAGTCTAATCTTAGACTGCAAACTTCTTGGAATAGAAGCCAGTAAAAGCCTATCTTCCAAGGTAATCAAAGCTGATCACACTGATAGAAACAAACAACAGAAAAAGACTTTTCCCTCTTTTATTTTGCAGCTGCCAATACGTCAAAACATGGTGCATCTGGGATTGAATAATGAATACGTTAAGAGGCACTGAAGAGGGGCTGTATTTTCTATGTAATCCAATGATTGCTCTTTAATCAACTGAATTTCTGATTTGACTTTTAGGTTGGTGTCTGAAGTGCAGTGTGCAGCTGATCCAGAATTTTTCAAACACACCAGCCTTAAAGTCTCGTATTTAGTAACTTGTTTTCTTGAGTGTGATAGAGAAATCATAGCAACAGTAAACTGGAAGATTAGGCAAACAATTATAATGCATGGTTTTAAAATGCACATGATTGTATTCCATAGTCAACATGGCCCATAAATAGAAAGCCACATAGACAGCCTCTAGGCACAGAAAGGAAAATTTAAAAAAGAGTTCATATTTTAAGATTTGCAAAAATATGGCATTTCTGTCAGAAAATTATACTATTATCAAAATGTCATTGGAATAAGAAGTACTGCTTTTCTAACGTTTAAAGAAAAGATATCAAAGTAAAAGTTATCGAAAAAAGACAAGTGCTATTTAAAAATGAATAATACACTTCAGTGACTTTGGAAGTGTGATATCTCCCTGGGACACAACAATTACTTCTGCATTATATGGTAAGCAATTAAGCCAATGAAATCTTGAT
Organism: Aythya ferina; assembly: GCF_964211825.1. Lineage (NCBI taxonomy): Eukaryota > Metazoa > Chordata > Aves > Anseriformes > Anatidae > Aythya > Aythya ferina. The sequence continues at coordinate 77,073,103 of NC_140296.1, forward strand.
CCCAGTGTAGTTCATGGTAAGACATCTACTAACCCTAGTGGAGTTAGCTTCTCTAAAGCACAACATTACTATTTTTGAAGGAGATATTAATGTTTTCAGTGGCACAGTAGAGCACACAAAGCTCTTCAGTGCTAAAGAGACATGAGAAATGTGAAAACTAAATCTGAAATAGATAAATTTCAATATGTTAAGTGCCATCAGAGCTGAACAGATATAAAAAATAATCTGTCGAGCTGTTTCATAACTGAAGACAATGTTATGCAGCAAAAAAAGCTGTATTATATCTTCTGTTTGCTGTATACTTGTAAAATTACAGATCAGAGATACAACCAAAGTCAGCAGAAAACCATTATCACTGATCTTAATGAGACCCAAAAAATTGAAGTCTTAAAAATATACTTCCTAAGGGGGACATAAAATGTGCAGTTCATCACTCTTTAAAACATTATCATCTATACGAAAATATGGTGATGTGGTGGACCCGAAGTCAACCCATAGCTGACTGTAAGTTCAATCCTGATTTCTCATTGCTGGGGGTGTCAGCTTTATGAATGATCCTGACACCTTAAGTACAAAAATCAACATATAGAAGCAGCAGGACAAAAATATGAGAACATCTCTGTATAGGGAGATTTCCATGAACCCGAATGGTAAGCATTTTCTCATTGAAAGCAACACCCTTCTATGTTTTGAAGAAATCACCTGCCTTTAGAAAAGTATTTCAAGCCACACTACTACATGAAGATGTTCTTACAGCAAATACCCATTTATGGCTAGAACTCTTTCTGCACTCAAATGACTACCAACAAATTGCAACTAATATCTAAATAAATCATTTTGCCAACCTCCTTGTGAAAAAGGCAAGTAATCCAGCAGATCCTTGTGATCCAGCAGCAATACCACAGGATATGGTGATGCTAAACTAATAAGATACTTCAAGAAGGCAAACAATTCTTTAAAGTTCAACCCAGGCAGTGTCTTTCATCTTATCTTGTCATGTTCAATGGTGAGGCAACTGATAACCTGTTGCAGGCTTTACTTTTAACTGTTTCTCATTGCTGTTATCCCAAAGATGTGACCAGCAGGACCAGGGAGATGACTGTCCCCCTCTACTCTGCCCTTGTGAGGCCCCACCTGGAGTGCTGCATCCAGGTCTGGGGTCCCCAGCACAAGAAGGATGTGGACCTGTTAGAATGGGTCCAGAGGAGGGCCACAAAGTTGGTCAGAGTGCTGGAGCACCTCTCCTATGAAGAAAGGCTGAGAGAGCTGGGGATGTTCAGCCTGAAGAAGAGAAGGGTTCGGGGTGACCTCATTGAAGATTTTCAGTACTTAAAAGGGTCTCATGACAAAGATGGAGAACAACTTTTTACTTGATCAGATAATGAAAGGACAGAGGGAATTGTTTTAAACTAAAAGAGGGAGATTTAGATAAAATGTCAGGAGGAAATTAGTCACTCAGAGGGTGGTGAGGCACTGGAACAGGTTGTCCAGAGAAGCTGTGGATGCCCCATCCCTGGAGGTGTTCAAGACCAGGTTGGCTGGGGCTTTGAGCAACCTGATCTAGTGGGTGGCATCCCTTCCCATGGCAGGGGTTTGGAACTAGGTGAAGTAGGTCTCTTCCAAGCCAAGCTGTTCTATGATTCTATGAACGATCAGTAATATTGGTAATGATTTATATTTGTTCTACTAAGAAAGTAATGATAGTGTAATATTGCCAAAGAGCATTGTTCACTTTAACTCAGTACATTCAAGCTAAAACATGGTATTTCAGAAGTGTTAACATAATGTCTGAAGTAAAATGACTAAAATACAAAACTACACTTAAATATACACGTTTCAAAAATTGCAGTATGGTGAGGTCACTTTTAGTCAGAAAAGCACTACAAAATTCTCCCTGTGCAGACAGGATGAATAAATCTCTAACTATTAGAATAAATTTAGCTGACAGTGTTTTAGCATGCCACATGTTGCCTCCTGCTCTAGTTGTGTCCCATCCATTTTTATTCCAGCTGTTTCTACAACCTTCAGAGAAGGTGAGAAGAAAAGCTACCAGGAGTGAAAGAAACAGCAGTGGAAGACATCTTAAGAATATTCACTTTCCACCCTTGCTCCTAGCAGGGAAGTCACAGTATGATTTAAAGCTGTTTCAGTGAACTTTAAAATTGTAGTGACCTCTGTGACACTGAGGGAGGAAACAGAGTTGTATACCATTCTGCAAATCTGAAGCATCTTAGTAACAAATAGCACTGGGCAAAAGAGCAGGACAAGTGCCAAATTCCAGAATTATTTGATGTGTCATCTCACTGACAAAGTTGCAGCTTGTTGCATTTTGGTGAATTACGGCCATATTTCATCCAAGGAGGTTGGAATAACATCTTTTCCTAACAATATTTTCTAACAATCTGTTGCCTTAAAGCTACTACTGAATGCCTATTACAACAAGGCTATGTCAGCCCTGGTCTCATATATGGAAACTCATATATGGAAATGTTCATAAATAGACACAAGATTGCAAAATTGAAGATTGAACACTTGTAGATGACATGATTTTTCAGTTAGAAAATAAAATTTATTAAACTACCACTATATGAATATGAAATAAAATTTCATATGAAATATGAAAATCTGGGTTTGAAAGGTAATAAAATGTGTTATGCATGTATGTATGTGTGTATGTGTGCCTATATATCTTAGGGGTGTAGTAAAAGAAGAATTACAGTGCGCGCGCACAGTCTTCCTGAATGAACTATGGCAAGTGCTTAAACAGTCTACTATCATAATACACAGCTGCAGCTTTCAAAGCAGCAGTATTTTTCTGTTAAGTGCACTATAAAAGGAAAATTTTAAATTTACGTTCCTGTCATAAAATCTGGCATGGGCAATAAAAAAAACACTTGCAATTTTTTCTGTTAGCTCTGAAACAAAAAGCAAGAAAATGTTCTATTTGCCATTTTCTATCCCACTTTAGGATATACACAAAATTGTCTTGGGAACAACTGCTCCTTCCAACAAATGAATCTGATTGCTTTCCATCACATTCAATAAACATTTCAAATGTGATTAAATCAATGGGCTGCTTCATAGCCCAGTTTTTCTCAAGTCCATTACTGCTTTTACTTTCTGCATCACAGACACTGAAGCCTCCAAGTAACTTATGATATTAGTAGTTTTCAACAGCACAGCTAGTGAGATGTTCATCTAAGTATTGTTAATTTGTGTAAGTAGAGTATAGGGGGCTAATAATAAAAAATCAGAATTTTTTATTTAAAAATGTTTAATGAAAATTTCTGTAGCACTAAAGCAGACAAGCTGCATGCACCCTCAAACATGGAAATACTTTTTTTTTTTCACTTTTTTTTTTTTTTTTAATCAAAACAGTGCAAATAAATAAATATTCAAAGGATAACACCTGTTCATCAACCCCTGGTATGCAAAAACAAATACACAGCATAAAAGAAAATGGCTAGTTCATCCTACTCATATATTTTCACTCACAAGAGTGATTAGTTGCCTTGTCTACAAGTAAGTTACATGCAATATTTCCACGTTGTTGAGATTGTTGTTTGCAGCATTTAAATGATATTAATGCAGCAAAAGAACATCTGCCATGCTGTTTGTCGTGATGCAAAGTCTTGACAACATCCCTCTCTGGTTGAACCATATGCTAGTAACAGAATATATTTTCAAAAAAAACAAATCCTACATGTTATTCAGTGAGATAAATATCTCACTGAATTAAGGTCTTTGGCACAACATCACATATTCATTCTCATGGGAGCTCAAACAACAACTGAGCCTCAAAAGATATATGCAAGAAAAAAGAATAAAAATAAAAAAGGCCGTGCCTTATAAATCCTGAAGCAATCAGTATTTATATTGATTTAATATTATCTATAATGATTTTATATTGTAATGATTATATTAATATTATAATGATTATAATGATTTAATATTATCTATAATGCTATATTAAATACAATATCACAAATGTGCATATACCTATACTAGGGTATATCTGGAATGCTTTTTTACCTTTATTTTTTATATCACAATTCTTATAGCTTTATGTTCTTTAGACACAAAAATGCTTGAGGGAAATGAAAGCAAAGGATTGTTTAATCCTTAGCACATGTGGCTCAACATCACGTCTACTGGCATTAACAGTGATCTCCTAATAAACCTATGCCCGAAGATCTGTTCCAAAAACTGCTTCTCCAACTTAATTCACACCCTTCATTTGAGAAATTGGCACTTATTCTGGGGTTTATCACAGCAATACAACAAATGTTGAGGAAGTCAGTATAGACCTGGTACCACCAGTTTTCTCATGGCTCTGTTTGCACAGTAGAGCTGGCAATCTCTCACCTCTAGGAATTTCAGTTCTGTAAAGCCTAAGGTGCCATGGTACTACCTGGGCTGTAGTGCAGATGATATAGCAACAGAAATAGCCAGAAATATTTCAGTACGTTCCTTCTAGTCATATGTGTTCACACACACTGATATGTGATTTAGTGCAGCTTGGAAATATCAGGGCCCTTAAGCTACTGCTATTTTTTTAGTGAAGGTTTTAGGATGGCTTCAAGAAATCATATCATTCTCTTTCCAGCAAGTTGTCCTATGAATTCTTTCCCTGCAGCTAAGTAAAGCGGGTCATAAATATGATTTAAATTCATGATCATCACCTCCATCTAGATAATGACATTAGATTATAAATTCCCATGGGAGAACCCCAAGGTCTGCTTTCTTATCAAAGACAGCCATTAAAACAGCAGCAAATAATGTCCCAGGAACTAAAACAGGTAAGAAATTGTGACCTTACCTGAGACACAGAAATCTGAATTTACACTAACTGCAAGCTGAGGGTATAAGGTGCACTTTTAACTGACTAAAGCGCCCAGTGTTTATGAAACTATCCCTATCACATTACATGCTACACTGCTAGCCTCTGACAGTCTTACTCTCTGTTCCTTATATGTGATCGTTTAAAAAAAAAAACAACCAACCAAACAACAACAACAAAAAACAAACTCTAAAAGGGTTCTGACTTTTTTAAAAGAACAAACACACTGTCAGTGTTATATTCTGCACTTTTGCAAAGAGTACAAAGAGATTCTGGTGGCTGACTCCCCCTTACCTCACCCCCCATAACAAACAAACAAACAAACAAACAAACAAAAGAAAAAAAAAAAAAACTACCATCCAACACCGAGTAGTTCCTTGCTCTAGTTGCATGCTTGCAGTACACTGTACTGCAGAAGATCAATGATGTATTTAAAAATCAAGATTGTAATCAGGTAATTAGAAGGGGAAATTAGCTGTGAACTGTGGGAGTGAGAAGAGGATAAGGAACAAATTATATCTGTGCTCTTAAGGTAATCTATTTTAGAGGACACATCTAGTTAGAAACCTCTCTGGTTGGTGCAGAAAGCACTCAGCTGAGGTTTCTTGGGTCCAGGAGTAACAAATGGGAACTGGCAAACATCACAAGGGCCCTCACCAGAGCCCCAGACCTTCTCCAAGAGGAATGGGGACACTTCCCAACCTACTGCTGCCACTGGGGCCACCATGAGCATGTTTCTACCACTCCACCCAGGAATACCAGGTTCCCATTCTGTTGGCAGAATGACCTTGGAAGCATTCTTTGCCCCTATAAACTGGAGCAGGAGTCTGCAAATACTTCATAGCAAATGACCAGTGGAAAAAATATTAGAAACCTGTTCCTCTCCCTGGTTGCCTAATGATCCTGAACACAAAGGATGATATTCATTTGAACTGGTCTCTGTTGGTTCTCATGGTAGTCACCAGAGAAAAATAGGCATCTCTAGAGGCACTTCATTTAAACAATTTTAAGTTATCTTTAAGATTAAATTACTTCCTAGATATACTTATTTTGTTCCAATTACATAAAGATCTTAGGGTAAGAAATTAAAACTACATCATCTAACAAGTAACAGTGTTCTTGAGCTTCAAAGAAGAAAATGGAGAATCTACAGCTCTGTTTTGTTAAAGAATATTCTTATGAACTCCACAATCACTTATTAGTCAAGTTTGCTTCCAAAAGTCTCTTCCAGCATGCCTCATTTCTATCATTTCTAATTTTCACAGAACTGAAAGGAGGTACAGAAAACTAAATTGACTTACAGGAGAATGATCACAAAATGGCCTGTTACTAGCTGATGTTACTGAACAGGGATTTTTCTGTTATTTGGATGGTTCTGGTCCCTGCTGCATGTGAAGGGTATGTGGACAGTTCCTGAGAAACAGAGGTGATGGGATCTGCACTCAGCAATCTTTAAGGCCAGCCTGCTTGGCATAGCAAACCTAACTTGAACTTAAATTTATTCATAATAGCTTGCCTTCTTATAGTGCAGATCATTACTCAGAGGCAACATCCTTGTTCTTCCTGTTCATTTTACAACTACCAATCCTGCTACAGTTCTTCATATCGAAAGCAGAGCAGGCTTCAAAGAGTTGAGGTACTTCCACTCACAGTACCAACTAGTGTTTTTACTACTTTATTAGTCCTCTCCTCAGGTTGGTTGAGTGTTATTGATTGGCAATATTAACCCAAATCACCCCAAAATGGACAGAATAGTGCATGACTAAAAGTTCTGACCCTGACACAATAGGATACCAAATGAAATGTTGAGATCAACTGAGAAGAGGATAAAAATGCTGTGCTGAGTGCAGTGGTTAATGAGAGCCTGCTGTCCTGCCCCCAAGACACTCAAGGATTTGGCAAACCAACATAGCCTGTTCAGTGAGGTACCACCTCCCACTCACAATGAGATGCAAAGTCAGACTTTATTCCTTGTTAATAAGGCCAAATCTCAAGAAGGTGGCAAGTTTCCACTTAACCTCTCTTGAGGACTTTTTAAGTCATGTCAGCTGGTGCTTTTTGCAAAGAACCAGTAATGCTTTATTGTTTGCCAGAGGCACACCCATTTCTGTTTTATTTCTTGAGAAAGTATTACTTAACAGAAACATACCCATACTACAATAAATCCTTGTGATCTCAAATATTTTCTTCTATGCATTAACAACTTTTAAGGATGTTTTCCTTTACGGTCTATTTAAAGACCTAAGACAAACTAATCACTAAATGCAACCACATAATCTTGCCTTACAGGTCTTTAGTAACCACTCTGTGGCAAAACTTCATTGCTTCAAGATAAGAAATTCAGAGCAGCAAAGGGCTAATTGTATCAGTAATGTAATTTGCAGCTTAGGAACCAAAGTAGTGAATAGTACTAGTTCTTTTTAAACCCTATTGATGACCAGAGAGGTGCTCTGGGATTTGAAGTAAATTAAGAAACAAGATAACACCAGTTTCTAATCCAGCTTAGTAAAGTGATAAGAATAAATGATCCAATTTACTTATACTTCACTTGATAAGAACCAGGAGTCACAGGTGGTAGTTGGTTTGTACAGCTCTTCTCCTGTGCTCAGAGAGCTCCTGATCTTGGGAATGGCATTGCCAAGTAGCATTATGAAATTAACAAAAATGTTTTTCCACTATAAGGCTATTGGCGGAATGTTCTGCCAAACATGGTCAGACATGCACATACACACACATGAAGAGTATCCACTGACTATTGGTGGTTGGGGTATTTTACTTGACATCCTCAAATTTATTGTCCTGAAAATAGTCTTTTGAATATCCTAAGAGAGAGCAGGAAAGATCAACCAATATGAACAATCACTTCTGAACAACTGTATCAATACCCCAGACAGGTCTCTTACCAAAACATTCCTAATGTCACTCAGAAAATAGATTATTAGGTTTTAAGATAGTATGGAAAGAGAAAACAATAGCTTAATTACATCCCTTTGAGACCCTACTCATCCACAACACATGAAGTCTCACAGATTATCCAAAAAAAATAGAATAAATCGTCTGTCTCCTGTCAGTTATCAACTAAGTCACCATTACTGCAATAAAGAGAGTAGCACCCTTGCAAGAATTATTGGCATGTTTCTGCACCACCTCCAGTCTCAAGCTTTTTTATTTTTCCTGCCTTTTTTTTTTTTTTTTTTCCCCAGGAGCTTGCTAACTATCCAATTTAATACTTACCTGACTGTGAGCTTATCTTGTTCTCAGAAAATTGCTCAGTTTGAAATACTGAGCTGGGAAAATCATACAAGTTCTCTACCTGTAGGCTATATTTGCTTCTGATTCCTCCAAATGAGTGGTGCATTTTGTAGCCCTTTGAACTTATGTATAAAATAACTGTGGTGACCAGACTATCACTCTAAGTATACTAGTGCTAAAAAGCACATCCTTTGAAAAAACACATTCTCTAGGCCATCATAGGTTTATGTTATATAACTTCATCAGTTAGAAATAAATAAATGGGATTTGAAAGACTTTGCTTAAGGAGTGGAGCAGACTTCAGGGAATTACTGCATTTTTTTCATTCTTCTCATGTAAACATGTATCTCAGCCTTCCTCTGTTACTTTTAAAACAGAATTATAATGTTCCAGATGTTGTTAACAGTATGAACATGCCAGTGCTCCCTTTAGCTCTCTTATTAGTTTCATGACAACAAGACAACAACAAACCCTCATTTGAAAACACAAGATGACAAATACTCACTGCTAAAAGTTCCCCTTTTCTCCCCTGAGTTTCCAGTACTGAAAACAAAATTTGTCACAGCAACAGACCAAAACTCCACTCCTCCCTTATGACTGCTAAACACCTTCAAAAACATTTCCCAAATTACTTGCAATGGCAAGCCCCCCCATGCCGGTATTGGCTGGCAAGAAGCCACTACATGGGTACCCACCGCTGCATCCCGCCCTTCTCCTCCTCCTGGCCGGGGCATGGCTGCGGAGACAGGGACTGTAATGACCCCTCGGATGGTGCTGGCAGCTCAGTGGCAACAGCTGCCTCCGTCCCAGCAATCCTGTCCCGGTGCTGCCTGCCTCCTTCACTGCGAGGCAGCCGTGGTCAGAGCACAACAGGAAAGCCTCCCCTACAATTGCAGGAAAACCCGCTCCACCTAACCGCCTCCGCCAGCCAGCCAGCCGCCCTTCTTGCTGGGCTGGAACTGAAATACCTGCTTTCTCTCTCCAGACCCAGCCCAAAGAGGGGTAGGAGGCTGGGAGGAGTGGGTCCTCTTGTGGGGCACCCCAATGTCCTGCCTGGTGGCTGTGGGATGGCACTGCCAGGCAGCCTAGCCTAAGACAAGCTCAGCCCCGGAAGAAATTAATCCAGCACAGAGTGATGAGGGAGTGGCAGCACCCGGGCCATGACAGGAGACCCATCTGGGCTGCCCAAACCTGCCACATGCAGAATGAGGATTTCAGAAAGGGGTATTTATTGCTTTCTCCAAATACTTTTTAAAAACTTGATGACAGTTCATCAGGAGTCAGCCAAAATAGGGGAGGTCTGAAAGAGCACAGTGCCCAAGACTCCATGGAGTCCCCGTTTTCTGAAATTTAGCAGGTGAAATGCAAGATAATAGATGTCACTCAATTTTTATTTTATTTTTTTTAACTAAGCTTGCACACAAGCAGCAAAATGCATCGGAAAGCTACAAATGCTTCAGCAAAGTGCCCTGGAAGAATCCTGACTGAAGTCACACCAGACATTTGGTCTCCAACAAAGGTGTTAAAAATTCATGCAAAGTGGAAACAGCAGGAAAGAATTGCTTCCTTGTGTTCTCTGCTTTTCATGTTGCAATGCCTTCTTTAATACAGTGGTAACACGGCAAAGTGAAACAAAACATACCTCAGATGTCTGAACATAAGGATGCAAACCCACACCATCTTTGGTCTTTCTTCCGTGGTTGAGCCAGCACTTTGTTCTCATTGAAACAATAAACAACTGTTGTGATTATTTAATTTCCTATCCATTTCATTTCCTTGAAACAATGGACTGGAGTCCTCACATGTGCACACCCTTCATAAGGTTTTTTAAAGGTTTCTTCTGGCAGCGTTGGTTAGCATGCATGTGGAATGACAGCTTGTAACTGAAGAAATGAGCATGCAGAAAGAAGACAGATGTGCAGAGGGATTGCCATTATTGCAACTCTTTTTCATTATATTAAATGTCCGTGGGTAATCTATAGGCAAGTCAAGTTATAACCAGCCCAGCAGGGGCCATAGCGTAAGTCCGAGACGGAAGGATTTTAGATTCCTCAGCTCGTATCCTATTCTTGAGCTTTCATTAAATGGCAGCATGCAGTTCCTTTGGACTGTCCCTCCAGCCCTGCTGGCTCACTCATCCAGGCACATTTGAGATAAATCAGTGTGAAGATCAACTTTATTGGCAGCTGCTGCCCTGCTGCTCTTCACATTATAGTAAGCCTAAGCTTTTCATGCCCTTTGCCTGTAGACAACCAGCCACAGTCTGAAAGATTCAATAAATAAATAGCTTTTTGTAGTCAAATCTTCTAAACAATCACAAAACTGATGCCAAACAGTTCCAATAATCTTAATTCTACTGATACTCCTACCTTGATTTCTGCATGTCTGCTTTTTCAGTTTGAGGGTACCATCGCATATGTTTTAATAAATAACCCAGGAAGAGCTTCCAAAGCATATCTGAGTGTCTCTATATGATGGTGTGTCTATGAAGGGTTCAGTGCATTTCTCATATCGCATACATAAGTATGCACACACACATGTGCAAGTAAACCATTATTGGTTAAATCCCATAGCCTGAAATACTCCTGCTTGTGCCACTGGCTATGCTAGCTTGTTCTAGTTAGCATTTAGTAGTCTTAACTTAAAATGCAGCTGAGAAAAATCCACATCGTCTACCATACTAATCTCCCTTCTTCCACTTTCTTAATTCATGTCAAGTATAATATAGATGACTTTTAGCCTTCCTTTTTGCATTCATCTAATGAGATCTACAAAAGCCCCACCAGGCAAGTCTTTGGACATGGAGTTCAATTCTCATGCAGCAGAAAGACAGAGATATAGAACTGAATGTGATCAAATAATCACGAGATACCACCTTCAGGGACAGCTGTGCCTGTGCATGGTACCGACTAGGAGCTCTCATGAATCTTAGTAAAAAAAGCTTTAAGGTGTATCAGCCACCAATGCCCCCTTTCTGCTGAAAGTTTCCACTAGAAAAAATATGGTATCAGCACAACTGATTATCTGATCTCGGCAACTATCAAGCAACTTAGATGGGGCACAAAACTCTATTCCAGCTTCATTACTGAAATTCACTGAAACACAAACATCCAGTACTGTTTTTTTATGGGGTCTAGTTATCCTGTTGATAACTCAGGCATAAATAACTTCATAAAAATAGCTGGATTTGAAAATTGTTCCAGATGGTTTTTTAAGAAAGCCAGAAAGTGAGATTTTTATTTGTTTGTTTGTGTCCTAATACACAATCTCAGAAACCTTGTTTTTGCCACTTTGCCATCTACCTTACATGAAAGAATTCTCTATGCCACTCATTTCAAATGCGGAAGAGAAATACAAGATTCTTTAAAAGCTCAAGTACTTATGGAATTGTATTTAATCTTATTTCCACGGGCAACGGATATATATTTTTAGATTGGCAGGTAATGCTTGCCAGGCACCAAGCAGTTGATACTCCAATCAGTCCCCTGTACGTGCTATGCAAATACCATAGCATAGTATAACGAGATCAAAATAGAGATCTGTTCTAATATTAACAATTAAAACAAATATGCAAATATGTTTGCAGTTCATCACTTTATCAAAGACAAGCAAGAGAGCAGACTCATGAATTACTTATGCTATACAGCTAATCATAGGATTTTCTGATGAAGAAAAATAATAATAATGGATTGTATGATAATAATGCATCTCCATTCTTTCTTGTCTTGTTATATTCTCAGCTAGCACAAAGGGGCTGATCTGCAAGACATTTGCATCTCTTTCTTTTGCTGAGCAGTGCCAAAGTTAGAGCAGCCTCATTGCTGTTCTGAACAACACAACAGAGGTGTAGGGCTCTCCTCCCCTGGGCAAGTACCTTCAGTACATTATTGCTTAATCCTGCCCACATATCACTGCCCACCACAAATATAACAAATGGAGAAAGTATAGATGCTTCCAACATTTATTTAGTATTTGGACCTTGTGATTCTCTTTGCATATGAAGAGCATAGAAGGAAGAAAAAGGCAACTTAGCTTTTTGGAAAAAATAAAAAATGTCATGTCAGCAAGAACAACTCATGTGAGTTTGAACAGCTTCTTAATATGAAACTATTTCATATGATACCAATGCACTAATTCTTCTTCAAATGGTTGTTTTAATATTAATTGCTCTTTGAGCTATAAAACCCATTTGCTGTCTCATGGATAGAAAACTTGAGACAATGATGAGTGAGTCTGTGCAGGTATGCCATTTGCCCCCTAATGTTTCATCTGCATTTTATAATGGTATTTAAATATTCTTTGAATCTGGCCCAATAAACTGTACTATAAATGACCCATTCATCATTAACATCCTCTGGAGGAAATCAAACCCTAATTTCAGTAGCAGCATGTGATCCTGGAACAATTTGTGCCTCACTGGAGGAGAAACATGTAGTACTTGATTCATATTAGATGAATAGATTAAGAATGGCACCATCAAATATCAAATTTCCCATATTGAGACAACATAGTATCTTTCTAAACTTCTTGCTTCCAATACACAGAATCTGCCTGTAATCTTAGGGGTAGGTGAGACAGGGAGATGTAAAAAGAAAAGCTACTCCCATCCCATTTCACTGCTACACAGAACTTGTTTTTAACATTCCCTTGTGATCACTGAAACCATTTGCTCAGTGCTGCTTGTTGGGTTTTGGATAGGGAAAGAAAAGATTAATTACTCTATTCCAAATTGTTAGATTAATGATACAGCACTGAAATCTAATCTGCCCCCATGAAGGACCCTGAGGGAGTGATCAGGGCAGGCTCATGGAGACATAACAAATTGGAGGATCAAGTGGAAGACCATTTGGTCCAAGAAGATCAAATTGGTAAAGTAAGATTTAAAGACCATCAGTGTTCAAGTGTATGCTTATAAAACAAGAAGAAAAAAAAAAAAAAGAAGAAGAAGAAGAAAGGAAAAAAAAAGGTATGAACTACCCCAGCCAAATCCACAAGAACTGGTTCTTTTTTTATGTCTACTGTCTTTTACTGCAGCATAGACCAAAGGCTTATTTACCTGTCCAAACTCATCATACAGAAATGTTTTGTATCGAAAACATAAGAAAATTATATATGTATATATTTTGCTTCATTGCTTTGTTGTAAGCTACCTTTTAGCAGTATGATGCCAAATCAAACTTGATCTGGAACTTACTAAACATAAAGCCTGAAGTTTCTAAAATACTCATCTGAAGTCAAAGCCTCTGCTACAGTATTTAAGAAAGGAATTAATCTTAAATGGCACAGAAGACAATGAGTTCTCCAATGCAGGTAACCTCAAAAGTTTGGGAGGTTTAGAGAGGTTTGACTTTGGGGCTGCTGACTATATCTAAATTGCTCGTGGTGTTATAGTTTTACATATTATTTTTTTTTCCAACATAAAAGGCAGATTATTCTCTTTAGTAGAGGTGCTTTACAAAGAGGATGTCTGATTACTCTTTACCTCTACATGTTCTTCTGATTCAAAAAACTGGAATGTGAATATCACGTCTAAAAACTCAAGATACACTGCTTGAGTCTGTTCATGTTTTTATATATTGGTCACAAGGAACTGTATTAGAAATTTGAATTTATATTCTTAAACACGGAAACAAATTTCTTAGTCTCAGTGGACAATTGTATGGTATTCATAAGTAGTAATGCATATCTATACTTACAGTAATTAAAAATATATTTTAGCCTCAAACCCAGCTCTCCATTTTGCTGAAGGCAACAGGGATGCTTCAATGTTAAAACTGAAAGATAGGTTTCACGAAGAGCTCCAGAAGTACAGACTCAATGTTCATTAAGGAAGAATTAGCATTTCCATACCAAAATTGCTACATTTAATTAAAAGACAGAAAAAATCTGAATATCATGCCATCAGAAACTTAAATCTCATTTTGATTCTCTTTAAGAATTTTCTTTAACTGATATATACTTAGCTTCTTCATTCAACACCTGAACAAAATAGGTAGGTTAAGGTTGTTTTGGTCTTGTTTTTCAAACAATATATTATATACCTAATATTTGGATGCTATATCATTCTCTGAAAGAATTGCTGTTGAAAACTGCAAGTATTGAATCACATAACAGTTAGGTCAAAGTTCCCTTTTAATTCCATTTGACTCAAAATTCCTGAAAATTTGCAGAAAAGTGATCAAGATTGATAGGTACAAAACAATTTCATTAAACTTGATATAAACCACCATATGCTATCTTTACTCACTCAGACACTGTATGTTCACAGGCAGTCCAACTACATTTCTTTTTGCCATACATATTTCTAATACTCTATGCTTTGTTTTACAGAAATTAATGTAATGAGCAACTACAAAATATTTTGAAAGCATATAATTATCTAAAATTTGTGTGGTTATCAAACTATTACTTTAATTACAAACTTAGCACTGCATACTAGAATTTATTATTTGCATATTAATAAAATGTTCTTTCAAATGATTAGCACAATTTTAATAAATTTCTGACTTTCTCATTCACACGGACACATGCGAATTGCTGCTGAAACTTCATTTCTGTTTTCAACTGAGGCCATTGTTCTACAGCTTTCTTTGAAGGGGATATATTTCACTGAAAATAGTAATGGCAATCATGTTGCAAGGACTAAGAGACAGCATCAGATACAATAATTTCCTGGGAATGCTAAATAAAGTACATAGATAAATACTTAGAGAATTAGAGACAAAGCAAATGTATGCTAATGAAATGATCTTTAGTCTCAAGGGTATATCTATTGTCTTCCAGGGATATTCCTGTATTCACTGCATCATTGTATTTTAAAATGAATGAGGACCATCAGCAATTTGAACTCAATAGCCTTAACATGTATTAGTAAAAGAAAACTGTCTTTTAATACAGAACATTAGCTCATGCAAAACAAAGCAAAGCATCAGGGAACACAAATCCTGACTTAACAGCATAGTGCCTGTTGAGTGGCTTAAGTGCATTTTATGCTTGTAAAAGACTGCAGGATCAAGACCCTCAACATGTATGAAAACATATACACCCTTGTGTTAGTCTCATAAGTGAAGAGATATTTACAAATGCAAGTCCATAAAGAGGATGATTATGGATACTCAGTGTTCTCAATGGAAAGCAAATTGCTTCAAACATTGTAAAAATGATATACTTAGTCTACAGTTAGTTCAGAGATTGGTTCTCGTAACCTCACATAAGATGAATTTAAACTCAGACCTCCAGAGACTGCTAAAGAAAATATCGCCACAAAGGCTGGCCTTGCTGATTATGCATGATTTATGTGTTGATTTGTGCTTTTCTGATTCTCCAAAGAAACATAAATCACTGTAAAGTATTACATGTTATTTTTTTGTATGCACTACTGACCTGTTCATCTGACTTTTTCTCCATTCAGAAACTAAAAAGAGAAAATTCATAAACCAGTATGCATTGTAAAGAGACTTCTTAGCAAGTTCAAGTTTTAATTAATGAGTTCATTATAGCTAGGAGCACTTGTTAAACATATAGCTCTAATTAATCCCATCAATCACAGTCTCTCTTTAACTACTAGTGATTTGAAAGAAATTAAGTGAGCACCAATTTTGGGTAACAGAGCAACCACTTTCCCCCCCCCCCATATTTATTATTACATTTCTAATTATGTTGTTTTTCCTCTTGTATCCTACTCTTTTTTCTCCATCCTCCTGTTAGCATCTTTGTCAGGGTAGTGGACCCACATCTAGAAAATAAAAGACAAAGCTTGTTGCCAAATTATAGATTATAGAATCGTATAAGTATTGGTTTCTGTCAACCTGAAATAAGAGCATGTCACTATGTTTACGCTACCTAGAGCCCCTGCAGGTCTCAGTAGCACTGTCATGGTAGTATATGTAAAAGAATTTTCCCTTAAAAATCAATGCTAAACAAGAGACAAGGAAAGAAATATGATAGTTTGCTTTCTGCTTTTCATCAGAAGAATCTCCCACTACTATGACCCATCATAAATTACAGCATAAATTAAAACACAAAAGTGTACCTCCCAGCTCAAAACAATGGGGAACCGTGTATTTATTCTCAAGCAAGAAAGAATGAAAATACTTTTAAATAACAATGCAATCTAGCAGGTAAAAGCTATGAACAAAGACTCCAATAGTGACTCAAGAAAAAAAAAAAATCTTGTGGTTATTTAAGCAATAACAATATCATTAGGGATTAATTGTTATGAAACTTTCAGATCTGGAGTTTGAAATTACAAAAATCCTCTAACTGATATGAGTGTCAAGGTTTTTGTAGAAGAAGAAGCCATCACACAGTCATCAGTTATGTTTAAAGAGCTCAAGATCATACTAGAATGATATTAACATGCCACAGAGAACACAAGTTGGCCAGCTGAGAATTAACACATGTTGCAGCTATTAGTTTTAATCTATTTGAACCAGGGATTTTTAATACTGGCATATTTTTCTTAGGAAAATCTCATGTTTCCTATGAAAAATGAGCAGTCTTCACCATCAGCAAGCTATGACCCATAGAAGATGATTGAGTTAAATAAAAACCGAGGAACAAAACAGTTACTGACTGAACCTCTCCCTGGAATTGCTGGTAACAGGCAGCTGGGCAGCCATCAGCATGCTATTTTCCCTCTTTTTTTTTTTTTTTTGGAGTGCATTTTTATACTTTGAGCCTTCATAACATTCCATGACAATGAGATCCACTGATTATTTTAAGTTTCAGATCTGCTGAGCAATAAGTTCACAAATAAGTGGATATGATACGTAACAGTGCCTAGCACAGTGAAGATGCACAGCATTTTAATACTAACTGCAAGGTCAATTTTCCATTCCAGACTTTTATTTGCCATACCTGTCATTAAGGTAACATACCTAGGTTTCTTTAGATCAAATAGACCAAGCAGAAGTCCCTTGAAAAATAAAGTTACTGGGCTGCAAAGAGTGCATTAGATTGGGTTATTTCTTAGTAATGTTTGTTGATGTAGCTGATTTTTCGGTTGCCAGTAGAGAGAGGCCCTATGCTCTGCAAGGTTCCTCTCCACTTGTCAGTCTTGTATGTATTATCAGCTCAGGAATGCAATAACTTCTCTTTTCTTCTTTTGTTCTTTCCCGCCGTCTCCATCTAATTAATGCCAACCAGAATAAATATGTCTTTGTGAACCAGTCAGATATAGCAGTGGCCGAGCCAAGTAGCTGCTCCAGGTGGTAGTATGTGTTCATCCATATTTTACAAAGCAACCAAACAGGTTCAGCAACATCCAACATCATGGCATGACTTGAAATAAAGAAGAGAAAGAGAGAAAAAGAGAAAGACAGAAAGAGAGAAAGAGAGGAGGGAAGAAGGGAGGGAAGACAAGACAGGCTGATAATGCACCCTTATATTATTTTGCACTAACTTTAATGAACCTGTGTTAAATTCACAGTCATAATGACTTTTTTTTTTTTTTTTGTTACAAGAGAGGAATTCCATTTTTTCCACAACAGACAAAAATAATTTGTTCAGGATCTTGAATGACAGACAGAGCACACTTATTAAACAGCGGCTAGCCAACAGAATTGTCTTCTCTAAGAAACCAATCTGGATGGCTAGTGCCCCACCTCTCACCCCCAGATGAGCACACTCTAACCATATTGAAACCACAATCTCTTGCAGGTGGATGTAAATTTAACATTCTCTCACCACCTTTGTCTTCTACAGGATCAACCTAATATTGTCTTCCATTTGCATTTGTCCCAGCTGAGAAAATCACCTAGCAGAACATGAATATTCATCCTCTCTATTTCAGCCACAAGAAATGATGAACAGGTATTGCATTACCTGAAGTGCTGGAGAAAATAAGTAGCCACAGTATGCCAGAAAAATAAAATAAAATAAAATAAAATAAAATGCTGCTACTGGAAGTTAGAATAAATAAAAATGTTATATCCTCCGAGACTGAAGTGTAAAGTGCTTTCCTCCTGCACTCTGCAGCGTTTCCTATTTCTTCCAAGTTCCTCATCAGTATAAATATGAACACTCACAATAGTGCCACAAACTTCATCAGCCTGTGGAGTCACATCAGGAATATAAATCCATGCTATGACCTGTTCACTCTATCATTACATTTCTTGCATTTTTTTTCTCCCATTTTCAGCTAGGAAAAAGACAGCTTCTGCTACCTGTAGCACTGCAGACAGCGTGAGTTAGCATGAAACTATATTGTTAAAAAACAGGCCTGAGAAAGTGAAAAAAGGCACAGTGGAAAGTTATGTTGCTTAAGTCAGTTTTTCTTTGTCATTAATGAACTGGTAAGTAAGTTCCTCCAGACATAACTGAGACCAAGACCTTAATTTCAGCCATAAAAATAAATAAATAAATAGATAGATAGATAGATAGATAGATAGATAGATAAAATAGACATTTTAGCCACCTGCTTAGTTTTTTTTTCTAAAAAATGGAGTGAAACAGCCACCACGTGATGGGAATATTTTTCCTCTAGAGATAGATGTCCAAAACAGACAGCATGAACATCCCTCTGTATGTAGCCATCTCTACCACTGTTAACTCCAAGAAAGTCAGTACAACCAGGATGTTCTCAGTTCCTGGCTTTTAGACAAAT
Organism: Aythya ferina; assembly: GCF_964211825.1. Classification (NCBI taxonomy): domain Eukaryota; kingdom Metazoa; phylum Chordata; class Aves; order Anseriformes; family Anatidae; genus Aythya; species Aythya ferina. The sequence continues at coordinate 77,091,801 of NC_140296.1, forward strand.
CATTCTTCTCTAGAAGGGGTATGGGGTGTGGTGGTGGCAGTACCTAATTACTGTGAACAGATTAGTTGATAACGAACTTACGATCACTTCCTTCGAAGCTTACTCAGGACTCTGGCTTGTTATCAAGAATGGATAACCCAGCATTCCCTCAAGACTTTCACAAAGGACATACCTAGTTAAATCAAGCAGAAATGGGCTGAGCTTGTTCCAGTACACGTTTCCTCTTTCCACTAAGCTTGTAAATGCACTTGGAAGACTTCCAGATGAAGTGGTGAGTAGAGATTCTGACTTAATGATGTACAAATGCTCACACACACCGGGGCAAAAAAAAAGTAAGTCTGTTTCAGTAGCTTTCTTTAGCCTGATTTTGAATAGTAACTAAAATACTTATTAAAGCCAGTGGAAACTTTCACTTCCAGCTCATAAGAACAAGGTATTGAAAAACCTCTCATGGAAGCTGCTTCTACTTTTCTGCTGGTCAGTACTTACTTGCTTACTCAGTCAGTAGCACTGTATACGTGCAAGGGCCCTGTATGGAAATCTTTTTCATTAAAACCGTACTTTTATGATATTTTCTAGTCTGCATTCCTTCTCTAAACTATGGACACCTCTAGAAAATAAGGATTAATTTAAATCCCCAGAGGCAGATCTCCTGTCCAAAAGATGAAGCAATAGCAGCAGAGCCTGATAGAGTTTCCAGTTTACTTTGTGTTGCCTATAATTTAGCAATGAAAATACAGGGTTCCTAAAGCAGAGGGAAGACCAGGTTCTACAGTGTTACTCTAAGGAAGATCCTTTGTAAAACACAAAGTTTTACAAAATACCTTGGAACATTGTGCAGCCCATTTCTCAGGCAGTAAAACCAAAGAAAGAAAGAGGGGAGGGGATGGGACAGGAGGGGATGGGATGGGAGGGGACGGGATCTGTGGGAAATAGATCTCATAGCACTCATTTTTCTCATCTGTATACATAAATTTAATAGTATACCATATTCTGAATTATCTTCTTTTTCGCCAACTTAAGCCTTATATATGACAATATATTCATTCTTTCCCCTTCTTTCAAAGGAAATACATCTAAGGGACAGAGGAAAGTAATTTACAGCATGTTGCTTTGTTTTATTAAAAATGTATGCTCCTTGAGGACTCCATGTGTTTCGGCTAATCTGAAGTAAATCTATTGGACTAAAACTATCAGCAATATGTTACCCTCTCTGTTCAAGGACCTGAGAGTGCCAGACACTCAAAGAGATGTTTTCTGGAAAAAATGAGAAACCAACATATTTTTCTCCCATTAGAATGGATAAGATGTGCAGGAAAGCCTGAGAGATGAAATATTTTAGCAAGAATACATGAATTCAAAAAGCAGCAGCACAGCCATCACTTATTTAAATGTTTAATGCTGAAAGAAGTTTTAGTGCCATCCTCTGTAAATCTTCATTTATTTTACTTAACCAAAAAACAAATATGCTTTATCCACAACTATTTTTATGTTGTTTATTAATAACTCGATTAAAAAAAAAAAAAAGGAACCATATAAACATAACAGAACTACCATCAGGGTCAAAGGAGAAGGTATATTTTCATTCTATATCCACATTAAAGAGTTCTTTATTCTGTCACCAGTGCTAAGCTCCTTTGACAGAAAAAAAAGCTACTTAAAAATATGCAGACACCCTGCATCTGGAAAGAGATTGAGCAAGTCCACCAAAAGGTTCGCTAAGAGCCTTGCTATCAATGTTAAGGTAGTTATTTCGGTACAAACCCTCCTTCATTTAAAAGATATATATATATGTATGTGTGTGTATATATATACATATAATATATATATATATATATATATTTCTGTGCTGAATTTTGTTTTGTTTTTACAGTTTTGCCTTCTCTTTAGGGTAGTGATAGTGGCGTAGTTCTCTTCGGAGGAACTCAGAAATTATGATTACATGACAGGCAAAGGGAGTTTTTCCTCTCTGTTTTCTCTTACTTTTGGGCCAGCCAAGTTTTCCTTCTCTCCCTTTTTTCAAAGTGTAACTACTCAGACATCAGCCATATGTAATGAAACCCTCCTTTTCTCCACCCACTTAACACCATCCCCCCAACCTGGCCCATCAGCATCCAGAAGCAGTTCCTTGGATGGATGATTTTTAATCACTGTCTTGACTGGCAGCAAAAGGATTAAGCCATGGTCCATTCAAGAAGTAGCTTTAATACACATTAGTCAGCCCTCTGAACCTTTAAACCTCTTTCTTTTGCTGTCTAATCTGTATCTTAAAAAATACTTTACTGATGGTTGTACTGTACTACACAGCTTTTCATCTATACTTGGTTACAGAAATTGAATTAACTTCCACAGTGTTTTTTAAAAACCACAGTAGAATTATCTTTTCTGAATTTAATAATGCAGGACTAGAAATAACTATTTTATAAAGAATTTATTTTTTCTTGCCTTTTTCACTTAAGGCCATATTTTAATTTATTCAAATATAAACTAATTTTAATCAATTAATTTGCAGAGTAAATTTATAGTGCACCATTCCTGTTACAACTTTAAGATGGGTCAGAAGTAAACAGATGATTGAAGATGTTGATCAGAGTCAGCATCTTCTGAACATAAAATAGTTTCTTTATGGCCATCTGACCACTTGGCCAGATTCTGCTATGCTGATACCTTTAGTTAACCAGTGAAAATCACTTATACCTTAATGCTATTCCTTCTACTGAGGATTTGTTTTCTAGCAGTACCAAAAACTTTGCTATTTGTAATGCAGAATAGACTATCAGCTATGAGAATAAAGGCATTCCAACAGAAAGGATCTGACCTTGTAAAATGTCAGCAAATGTTTGTGTTGTTTAAAAGAAAGGAATATACTGGATATTATTATTATTATTATTTTTAGAGCCAACTTTATACTCCATGCCTCTTTTGCTACAGTTGTGCCAGTGCCCCTTAAAATGGGTCTGTTATTATCACGCTCAGCACTGTGTTAAGTGTGAGATGGTAGTTTCATAAACAAGAAACTAAACGCTGAGGTCTTTTGATTGTCACCTAAATCAGATTACAAGCTAAGCTTTTCAAAGGTGAATGAAAGACTGTAGACTAAACATCCAGCATCACTTACATTAATTCCCATAGGAGCAAAACATTTTGAACTCTTAGGAAGAAAAGAAATTTAATACTTTGCTTTTCTGTGTATTTAAGCCAGGATTCTATCGTATGTGCAGAGACAGCATAGAGTGCCCTTAATGTAGCAGAGAAACTCTATTCCACTTAACATTTATTGTAAGTTATTTTGGAATGCTGAAGTGCTACTGCTCAAATGGAAAACATTTATTACTGAGATCTATAGATTTACATTATATTTGTGTTCAGGATTATGAAGTTACAAGATTTATCATTGCCTGAAAATCAAAGTACTAAAACATGATTCTGTGTGACACGATTCCTGTCTTCCCAATTGTTTTATTATCAGGTCAAACAGAGCTTTATACTTGTCTGTAGGTAGAAGGTGGGCTGGACTTTTTGTACACAGTCAAGATGTGGTCAAGATGGTTTATAATTATAAGTTATGGTTTATAATGGTTTGTAATTATAATATTACATCTTTTATTTGTAGGGAAACATTGATATAATGTGTGCATACAAGGAAAAAAGAAACAACAAAACCAAAACACCAAACAACAACAAAAACACAGCATGAGAGATCCTTGAAATTACTCAACAATATTGTGAAAAATTGCAAATTCTGGTGACTGATGACAATACCAAGCACAAGTTTCACTTCTACACTACAACAAAATAAATCACAGTATTCAGTTTTTATGCTGGAGTAACAGGGAAAAGTATCTGACAATGTGAAAAGAAATGTTCATGTGTACATCAGTGGAATTCAACTGCTAATGTTCTGAGAAGAGAAAATTAGACATATGACATGTGAGCCACTCAGTCTGTGAGTACTAGTAATTTATCAGCAGGATTTGTGTAACATCCCTCCCCCAAAACAGATGAATGAAAAAGGTGTTCCATATACTTTCATGTTGCATCGGGAACATGGCTATCCCAACATATTTCAGATACAAAGCAAAACAGAGCTCAAAATAATATATAGGAGAGATAGCAGTATATAAAGCATTCAAGGCATAATACCCCAGCATCCACTTGAGATTCTCTGATAAATATCTTTCTTTACTTTGAGTCAGACCTGAACTCAAAGGGCCACAAAGGCTTAAAAAGAAGATTTGTTCTGCCTAGTCTGAAGATAAATATCACCCTATAGTACCAGATGAAGTACGCCAGTTCTCAGAGTTTGGCGATGGATTGCTTATTTGGAAAAGACTTCTAGTACATTGAGTAGTGCTTGCTTGTTTTTTAGGACAAAACTTTTTTTTTTTTTTGTTTAAATCCATCTTTTAAAGCAGTCTCGCATATACATGTTTATTCTATTACTACATGCCAGAAAGAATCAGGACCAAAGAGCCACAGTCTTGCTTTCAGCCTATGCATTTCAGAAACAGACATTTGTCCATATTATAAAAGGACATATTAAAAATGATATGGTTTATTTTTATACTAAAAGATACACTTTAGATGCAGGCAGCTTTTTTTTTTTTATTTTCTTGTTTTATTTTATTTTATTTTATCTTTTTTTTTTTTTTCCTGGTCGATATTACCAAGCCTTCCTTTAACTGTCTATCTGCATTTCTTAAGTGTTTGGGGAGCAGAAAGTATTGTGTGATGGTACATGGCATCTGTAACAGATTGACTTTTCCAAGAGAACTTGTTTGTGAATTGTTTGGCAGAGTGCTTGCTGCCAGAGAGAATAGTTCAAGTACATATTCACCTCTTCCCATCATATCTGTAACAATCCCATAAACACCCAGAAAACTCACTCTTACCACCCTTACATGCACACAAGTCAGAAACGGGACTTAGAAGAATGACTTAAAAGTTAGTATTTTGTTTTGCTTCCTAGTCTTTGAGACATTCAGATTTCTACACTGCCACAAGAACTCAACTCTTCGGGTGTGAAAGCCAAGCCTGTAAAAGTCACCCAACATCATGAGTGAGCATAAGCCTCACTGAGGGTTGGAGTTATCACAGCTGCACCTTTAGCAGTTTGAAAGCTAAATTTCTCCATGAGATAGATATAGCGCTATTGGGGCATCTGCACTGCCAATGACCATAATGTTGTCTCAGCTGTTGTTTCCTTGGGGAAAGAAAGAGTATGATGCAGCAGGAAAAGAAACCTCTACGGAGGCAAAGAGGAGAATCTCTGCACATTTTGTTAATTTGGTGTTTAACAACACTTTTTTTCACCAATCATCTCTGGAAGTAGTTCTTTGTCAATCAGTCTGGGCACACCACTACAGACTGAAAACTGGACACAAGACCTATGGTGGTGTTTTTTTCCAGATGTATTTAAAGTTAGGATCTTGTGTGACAGCTGATCTGGGCAATAAGGCTGGACTCCCAGTGAGGAAATGGTGGATAAATTGTCTGATACAAGTCACTGTCTTCTTTATTGAAGAAAATATGGATTCAGAGACCTATCTTACCAATTAAATTGGGATCTTTGGTCTTCTGATGCAGTAGCCTGAACAAGTCTTGGAATTGCTTCAGTTATGATATTGATTGACACAGAAGGGAAAACTGAAGGCAGATTTCATTTTTTTCCCTTTCATAATGATATGAGAGCATATAATGTCATAGGTTTTCAAAAGGACATACAGGAACATGAATTTCTTATACATCCAGTTTGTGTCTAATTTTTCAGAGAGTGCTCGATACTCTTAAAAACAAACAAAACAAACCTCAGATCCATTTAATATATTACTGGTGGATCTTGAAAGTACAGGATGTTCTCTCTGTCTGTTATCTTACATAAGCAAAAATGAAGTTGGTTCACATAGCCAGAAAAATGCTCTTTGCACCTGTCCCCAGTGTGCCTTGACATATGCAATGCTCAGCATACAACAATTTCCTTCCTGAATCAGTTTCCCTGCTTTCGTCTCCAAACTATTCAAGTACTCAGCTAAAATTTCAGAATTTTATGGATATAATTCTTCTGAATGATAGCTCGACACTTTGAAGTTTGATTTTCTTCCTTACCAGCATTACACAACAGGCTTCATATTTTTCTGAAGTATAATTTTGTTTAAATACTAAAATAACAAGACCTTAATGGAACATAAGATGACTATATCAATCTAGATAGCTCTTTGCTGTCAGCTATTCCATGCAGTCTTTACCATGCATGGATCATTACACAGGAAACATTTCCAGTTTTCTTGTAGCTTAACCCCAGACAGCCCATTTCGTTTGTATGTGCTGTTCCTTCATGGATCATAACATCAGTCTTTTTATTTCCAGATTTTAAAAAAGCAAACTCTTAAACACATATGTATTTTTTTTATTTATTTTTTTTAATTATTGATGTTAAATTACTACATTCAAACAGACAAACAAACCAGAATATATATGATGGTTGTCTGAACAGAGAACACTTGTTCATCTTTTTCTCATTTTCATGAATGCAGGAAAAGCATAAGTGTCATTTGGAGGCTTTAAAGAATATATCATTCAAGCATAACTTGAGACAATGTTTTGGCCATTGAAACTCAACAGCCGTGGGCAACAAAAATTTCCCATGGATTTAAAATTCACAGAATTGGCAGACCTTTTGTAGAGGCTAGGGGTAAAGTTCATGCATTTCATAGCTTCGCTAACTCCAAGAAACAAGGGTGCTTTTATGTACTCCTGAGCGTTTCTATAGAAGAGATTCTTCCACTGTTTGCAGAGATAAGAAATAATACGACACAGATACAATACTCCCATAGTGTTGAGCAATATAGCCTCCTAAATACATTCATATGTTCAATCAACAAATATTCCCTAGCTTTGGTTGAATTCTAACATTTCAACCTTTTAACAGTAAAAAGATGCCTACCACCTTCATGAAATACTAGCTTCCTTTTGCAGTTCTGCTCTCTGTAAGTTACAGAAAGAGGTAGCTCTGCTCAAAACGGGTGCCTGGGAAGATGAAGCAAAGCCTGAATAATCAGGCTCCAACAGGGGTCTTGTAACAAAGCCCAGAGAGGAAGTTAAAAGCATTAGCAGTATAACACTCTTTAGCATTAGTACTCCTCCCTCAACCTGGCTCAAATGCATCTCTCTGTTATTAAACCTGCCCTTCATCATTTTTTCTGTGTTCAATATACCTAAGATACACTTATGCACTAACTTAACCTCCACTCTTGAGGGCTAGTCACACCATTGTACCTTAAGAGCCATTTGAGTGCAGCTTGCTCATTAACTGTATCTGCATTTTTAACCTCATCACTCAGAAGGAGACTGGTTTTGAAAGCACTATTATGGAAATGAGTAGTTCAAATGCAGATGCTAATTCAGGGATACCTGTGCCTTTGTAAAATGGAAGCCCCTGTGCTTGCTGTAGGTCTTCCCATTGATGCTTTAGTTCAGGTCATGAGAATATTTCCAAGCAGTCTTCCAATCCTCTCCATTTATTAAGCTTTAGTTGACATTGCTGACTGATGCTGGAGCATGTGAAGTTTCATCCTCTCAGAGGAAATAACCCAGATGGGGAACTGTATGTGAACACTTAATAATGATTTTCAGCCACTAATGAATATTCAGTCTTCATGCCTCAAACAGAAGGAGTAGAACACAGGAGTAACATGTATAATGCAGATTTTGGGTTATCTGCACTGATTATTTCACTCTGCAGATCTGCTGTTAACAAGCAGTGCTGGACTGGTTAATGTGGACACAAGCACTGAGTATGCCAAGCACCTACAGGAAACTGAGGATTCAATCTGGGAATCAGGAAGAGTGGGGCTTCAGAAGTGGAGCATGTGGGAAAAGGTGAAGACATGGGAATGGGCATGGAAGACACTGAAAGGACATGGGATACTTAGGACTGTAGTCCTGGTTTGTGAAGTTAAAAATGTATGGTATGAAGTAGGTAACACTTATAGGCTGAGATTCCCACTAGGAGACCTGCAAGATACTATGCAGCTCTCAACCCTGTTAACATTCTGAATGACAGAAATGATTCCAAAATTAATATATTTGAAATAAATTTGCCAATTTGTGCCCTTGCTCAGTGCATCGTGACTAGATATTATACAGTAGCCATATAAAATGAGCCATAGCATGAATTCTGCTGAAGTACCTGGATTCTAGGAGACTGTGGCATCACTCTGCTAACCTTAGTCAATCCAATCCTCTATAAAGGCAGAACTTCATTGCAACAGACTGTATGTGTCTGGTAGTTAGATATGTCATATGAAAAATACAGAAAGACAATGTAAAGCAATATTTTTTTGACTGTTCTATGCAGTCATCTTTGAACGGGATACAATTGATATCAAGGAAAACAAAGTCCACTTTAAATGATACTAAATTTTGATTCATCTGATGAGATAGAGGTGTCCGTAATAGAAGCCTGATTGATAAATTGATAACTAGTTCCTACTTATCCTGGGATCCTTTTATACTCAATAGGCATTTCAAGGAAGCAATTTACCTGGGTAGTTTGAGATGGCTTTATTACAAAAAGAATAATGTCCTGGAAGTACCATGAACTATAAAAGGAGCCTCGAGAAAATGGGCTGTAATGTAGCTGTCAACATCATCTGTATCTATATTGTGAGATGACTGCCACCAGCAGAGGGCAGTATATCGAGAAAATTTCCAGTTAGTACACTTCCTGGAATGCACTTGCACATGCATGGTTTCATTAAAATTAAAATGGCTCATTCTAATGGCTTCTCGTAATATTTTCCACAGAATAAGTTAAACTAACAAAAAGAAAAAATTGGTCATTGAATTTCATGCAAATGTGTAATTATATGCAAATGCTTATAAACTGGCTGTTTGAAACCTATGAAACATGACATTTGGATTTCCTGTTGAAGTTGGTTTCAAAAGGTCATGTTTTTATAGGCAACATGGACTTCTGCTGTTTCATATGATCAATATTTGTTTTAAAACAAACAAACGAACAACAACAACAATTGAGGGTCTGAGCACTGCAGACTAAGAGTTGGATTTAGAATTTAGAGGTAGAATTTAAAGGTAAAATTAAAAAGGTTTTCATAGTTTCTTTAAAAGTTCTCAGCCTACCAGAGATGCTTTTCAGCCATCATAGTCCCTTGTTGTGGCAGACCTAGCTGGAACACTATCAAAATACTTCTTCACTAAACCTGTCTTCTCAACAGAAAAGCTCAATATTATTTCCTTTATTCTGTATTGTTCTGCCTAGATCTAGCCTGTATTAAATAAATAATAATAATAATAATAATACATCTATTTAAAGCTTTAGCAACACTTAAGTTAAATTGAGCATCCTGCATAACATCAGGTGGATGTAGTTTGTATGTCAATCCATATACTTTACAGATAGATACTAAGATTAGTTATTATCAGGATTTAGTTATTATCAGGATTTTATTAGTTATTAGCAGGATTTTGTTGGAAATGGCATGATTCTGAAGGTCCACCTTTATATATCTCCTCTCTTGGTTGATATAAATAATAAATCATGGATTTAGAATCTAAAACCTAATTAATAAGATAGGTCAGCTTGTTGTGTTCACTCAGGTATTTACACTTGGAGGGAAGTATAGACATGTACTAGAGGACTAACACCATAAAATGATTTAATCTGCATCCTCATCCTGAGGTGAATGAGGGAGATACAGCAGCTGACATGAAAGTAGAACTGGGCACCTGCTTCGTATGTATGCCTGTGTCACTTAGATTGGGAGGGTTGGGAGGCACCACACAAATTAGAAGTGTAAGTCCTCAGTTACAGCATGAACATGCAGAGACATGAAATTGTAAAAGAGCCATGAACTGTCGCAGACCAGGCTTCCTGTCTCCGTGTATTTGCATTTAAAACAAACAAAAAAAAAAAACAGACCTGAAAAATATTAAAAATATCAACCATGTACCAAACTTTTAACGTGATGCTTTAAAACACATCCACATTTTAGCATAGTAAAACACATGTGAATTACTTCATCCACTGAAATGAGAATGCTCTGAATATTTGGAAAACATAGTCAACACAACTTCCTTACATACTCAGAGTTACACCAATAGTACACCTAGAGTGTAAACAGAAATGTCCCAGGTCGGGAGATTTCGAGTGAATTTTGTGGTACAGTCCTCTTTAGCACAGACATAGTCCACTTCCTGTTACCATCTGCAATTTTCTCCCAGAGAATTTCCTGCTAGTGCAAGATACCAGCAATTTATCTTTCTTGTTCTGAGTCATTTTAGAGGCCTTTATGGCTTTTGATCTTTTATACAATCTCATTTAAATATTTTATGAGATACTATGACTCATTTCATTACTTGATCACACAAGTTTTGAAGAATGGATATTCTTTGTATCTTTTTGAACTACTGGGATATCATTGCTGGCATTAAGCAACTATACTAGATACTGCAATCAGTTCTTATATACATGTTACTAATGAATTTTGTATCAGTTTCTGCTCCTGGACAATCAAGAAAGATAGCTGAACATAGCCACTGATGATCATAAAGTCATAGAATGATTTAGATTGAAAGGGACCTTAAAGACCATCTAATTCCAACTACCTTCCAGGAACACCTCCCACTAGACCAGGTTGCCCAAAGCCCCATCCAACCTGGCCTTGAACACCTCCAGGAATGGGGCATCCACAGCTTCTCTGGGCAACCTGTTCACCACCCTCTGAGTGAAGAACTTCTTCCTAAAGTCTAACCCAAATCTACTGTTTTTTAGATTAAAGACATTCCTCCTTGTCCTATCACTACACTCCTTGACAAAGAGTCCCTTTCCAGCTTTCTTGGAGGCCCTCCTTTAGGTAGCAGAAGGCTGCTGTAAGGTCTCCCCAGAGCCTTCTCTTCTCCAGGCTGAACAATTCCAGCTCCTCAGCCTGTCTTCATAGGAGAGGTTCTCCATCCCTTTTATCATCCTCATAGCCCTCCTTTGAACTCACTGTAATAGGTCCATGTCCTTCTTATACTGGAGGCCCCAGAGCTGAATGCAGCATTCCAGGTGGGGTCTCACAAGAACAGAGAAGATGGGGAAAATCACCTCCCTCGACCTCCTGGCCACACCTCTTTTGATGCATCCCAGGATATGGTTTATGGTTGACTTTCTGGGCTGCTGGTGAATATTGCCAGCTCATGTTGAGTTTTTTTGTCAACCAACAGCTCCAGGTCCTTCTCCTCAGGGCTGATCTCAATCTGTTCTCTACCCATCATGTATTTTATGCTTGGCATTGCCCTGGCCCAGGTACAAGGCCTTGCACTTGGCCTTGTTGAACTTCACAAGGTTTGCACAGGCCCTCCTCTCAAGACAGTCAAGGTCCCTCTGGATGGCACTCCTTCCCTCCAGTGTGTCAGCTGCACCACACAACTTGGTGTCATTGGCAAACTTGCTGAGGGTGCACTCGATCCCACTGTTCATGTCAATGACAAGGATGTTAAACAGTGCTGGTTCTAATACTGCCTCTTGAGGAACACCACTTCTTACTGATCTCCACTTGTACACTGAGCTGCTGACCACAACACTTTGAGTGCGACTATACAGCCAATTCCTTACTTGCCAAGTGGTCCATCCATCAAATCCATGTCTCTCCAATTTAGATACAAGATATCATGGGGGACAGCGTCAAATGCTTTGCAAAAGTCCAAGTAGAGATGTCAGTTTCTCCTTGCTATCCATCAATGCTGTAAGCCCTTTGTAGAAGTTCAACAGATTTGTCAGTCATGTAAGTCTGCTCTTAGTGAAGTCATGCTGGCTGTCATCAATTGCTTCCTTATTTTCCATGTGCCTTAGTATAGTCTCAGCATAGAAACCGACTGACCTGTAGTTCCCCAGATCTTTCTTTTTTCTCTTTTTAAAAATGGAGGTTATGTTTCCTGTATTCCAGTTAGTGGGAACTTAACCAGACTGCCATGACTTCTCAAATATGATGGAAAGTGGCTTAGAAACTTCATCTACATGTTCTCTCAGGACCCGCAGATGAATCTCATCAAGTCCCATGGACTTTTATACCTGATGCCCTGTGCAACTTTCAAAGTCCTTTTTTTCTTCACTTAGAAAGGTATTTCCATGTTTGTCTGCATAGAGGTGTGATAACAGAGGATCATTACCTTTCTGTAAAAGCCTAACAGGAAACACAGTACCTGTAACGTTTACTTCACGGTAGCTTAGCAGGATCCTAACTATAGCTGAGGCTAAGAATGTTTATCCACCATATTATGAGTTTTTCTCTTCTAGAATAGTTAAATTATAATAGCTATCCTGTGGTTATAAAAAAGACTATATTATCATTAATGTAGTCACAATAACTGATGAGATTAAGCATTTTGGAATACTGGAGACTTCCTGTTCAAAAATGAAACACAAGCATTTTTATCTTCAATAAAATTAAAATATTTTGTATTTTACTTTTTGTAAAGTCTCTTTTCTATAATCTGGTCTGACGCAATTTCACAATGAAATTAACTGGTTTAAAAATTAAAATGAATTCTTCACCTCCTGTTTTACCAGATGCTTTAATGCCAAAAAGTATTTCACTCTCATTCACAGATCATTGGAATGCTGCTTTTTTTTTTTTTTTTTTTTTTCTTTAATAAAGCAGTTCCATATTGAAAAGTTCATTTTCATCAAAATAGACACATGTTATGTCAGCTTGAATGAAATTTTTTAAGGAACATGCCAAAAGGAATGATTTTATTTAATTTTCTCATTTATTAATCACAAATATTTTTCTTTTCTATAGTATGTAGAAGAGCATAATTAGTGCTTTAATATAGTCAAAATAAAAATAATTGTTCAGTCCAAATGTATCCCAGAACAGAAATACTTAACCTTATTTTGGGGTTCTGTCATCTGAAAAATAAAAGATTTTCACTGGACTGATTTATTCCAGAGGGTTATTTTGAGTTTTGGTGGTGTTTTTTTCTTTGTTGTTGTTGTTGTTGTTTTTTGGAGGGAGATGGGGAAACAAAAGCAATTAGTTATTTCTACAAAAGAGGGTACCATTTTAAGAGAAACATATTCCACAAATACGTAATATATACTTCCAGCCTTCAGTCATGACCTGACTGCTAGGCCTTCTTAAATAATATCAATTCTTATTGCTTTTTGTGAAAGCAAACTTCAAAACATGAAGACATGGACAAAACATTCCATGTCCAGAGAAGGCATACAAAGCTGATGAAGGGTCTGGAACATAGGCCTTATGAGGAGTGGCTGAGGGAACTGGGGTTGTTCATTCTGGAGAAGAGGAGGCTTGGGGGAGACCTTATTGCTCTCTACAGCTACCTGAAAGGAAGTTGTGCTGAGGTGGGAGTCAGCCTCTTCTCACTGATAGGACAAGAAGGAATGGCCTCAAGTTGCACCAGGGGAGGTTCAGGTTGGAAATTAGAAGAAATTTCTTCTCAGGAAGAGCGGTTAGGCATTGGAACAGGCTGCCTAGGGAGGTGGTGGAGTCACCATCCCTGGGGGTGTTTAAGGAAATGATGGACGTTAGGGACATGGTTTAGTAGGTAATCTGGGTGGTAGGGGCACGGCTGGACTAGATGATCTTGGAGGTCTTTTCCAACCTTAATGATTCTATGAAAACATCTTTCAAAGTCAGTATTATAATCCAAATTTTCCAGATAAAATCAAGAAACAACATTTTTATTTTTTTTTTCCCCAAAGGCCTCCAGCATGTCTTTGTCCATGTCTTCTTCATGATTAGCTGTTCGTTTCAGCTAAATGGTGTAGAGCGGCCAAAAAATGGATTGTTGTTCTTGGAATCTCTTAGCAGCAGTACACCATAAAGTCATAGCTGCCCTGGACCATACCTTGCCTAAGTGTCTTCTGACACTACTGACATAGCAAGCATCCTGTCCTCAAACCCTCTACAGATCAAAAGTCTAGCCAACAGAATGTATTTCCATCAATAACCAAAGGTATGATCTTAGGTCATCATTTTTATCCATATGCAATCTTTAATGACATTTAAGCCTTCTTATCCTGTCTGTCACCCTTGGGTATAAGTGGCACCTGTCATGGAAGTTGGTAGTTATTCCTATTTTTCCTAACCTCTTTCTCAAACTTTTAACTGAGAAATGAAGTAGTGTGGCATAGAGAGTCTCCTACTTTGTATAAACAAATTGCACCAAAATCCTTCCTACATTTCTTTTTTTTTTCCTTCTTCTTCTAAATCTGTCTTTCAACAACAACAAAATAGAAACAACAAAACAAATTACTACAGTTTATCCATATGCCATTTTATGTCCTGTTTCTGAAACAACAGTTGACAGGACAACATATGTGACCAGTAACTGCTGTTCAGAGCTAAGCTCTACAAATGGTGACTGACATGTAACTGGGTATTCCATTAGCCAAGGGAGCTATAGACCAACCAAAATAAACTCTGAAAATTTTTCTCTGGGTGTTAATTGTTCTGAGCATCATTCTTTCCTGCACACAAGGCAAATATTCTTGACCTTCAAATTTGGATAAAAACCACCCCTATTAGTTAACTAATTTGTCCGTTATCACCTGAAGACATTCATAAGCCTTTCACCCAATACAAGAAAGAGAACAGAATACACAAACTTATATTGTAAATATGACTAAATCTCCAAGCTCTGCTAACTTGCTTGATTTGTTACAGTGCATATGCCATGCTAATTGTGCACAGTATATATATGCATTAATATGTATTCTTTAAATCTCTGATGTATAAGTCTCTGCTCAGCATTTTCAAATGAAACAGTCCAAAGCAGGGAAAAGAATTAAGTCAGTCATCTTTCAACTCTAAAATCTGTACTTACATCTGGCTTAAGTACAGCTTTTTATAATATCTGCTCATAACATAAATGTCTAACTGGTGTGAGATCTTCCATAATAATTTTTACTGAGATGATATGTAAAAATGTCAAATGTCTTTATCATAAAAACTAACGTCTCCTGTATAACTGCAGTCTCGAAATTCTGTGGGAACGTTTGGGTTTGCGGAGTAAGCATTTTCATATACTTGCAAAATAAAACATCATGGTTTTGTTTTTCTGCCTACTAAAAGCCAGATTGTCACTTCTGTAGGGTAAGTCTTTGTTCACACAGTGGAAACATCACAAGGTCAGCAGGAGTAAGGGTCTTATCATAGAAGTGAGGTCTTTTTTTTTAAAACAGAGCCTTACAATAAACAATTTCCTAGAATTTCTTACATTGATGCTGCCCCATAATTCTGGATCACAGATTTCAAAAATGAATACGCATGTAGTAATTGGTACATTTGAGTTCTTAACTGATGATTTATAATTCCAGACCTCAAGTGCAAGGTTTCAGCATTTGGTAGTAAAAAAATTATTTACACACACTCATAATGATCTCAGGATTAAAAAAGCCAAATGTTTGTTTCTATTCGACCAGAAAACTAAGCCTTATACTTTGGATGGTTTTAGAGATGTCAAAAAATCCAACACTCTAGAATGTTGTCATATTTTTAACACCCATTAGAAATAAAAGCTTGCTAGAGGGGATGGACATTCAGAGGATTTATAGGACAAAGCACCTTTGATCATCCCATTACAACTTCAGTGTAAAACATGGGGCCTGCAAAGGACAGTTATCATCAGAACAAGAAGAGACAGGCCAGGCAGTCTAATGGAGAAAGAATGGGAAAGAATGGGCTGTTGTGTTTATTTCCTTTTGTACGCCTTCAGAAGTCTTCATCTCCCTTAACTTTCTGGCTGCTACCTTGCTTCTCTTTGCCTTGAAGTTTGTAAGCTATTCCTCTTTCTTGCCTCTCGGCTTGCCAAGGCAATTTCTGATTCTGTAACACTGAAAGTCCTATTTTCATATTAATTCTCAAGGCTTTCAAACAAACTTCATTAACAAGTTCTATATAAATGGTTCTTCCTCAGCTTTCCTAATGCAATTTCAAGAAGAGAATCTGGTGATCTTTCCTCTTTCTCCAGGCTCTTCTTGGCCTCCTCTCCCACACAGTTGTTTTCCCTCTGGGCCTCTCTCTGTCCATTTCTTTTGCACTTTATTTTCTGAATAACCTAGTCTAGTCTCAGGAATGTACCCTGGCATTTCAAAATACACTGCTGTCAAGAAAAATAGAAAACTGCTTCTCCTGTTAAATAAGCATAGCACAAACAGCCAGAGCTGCCCCTGTCTTTCTCTTTCTCTTCCTCCTTTCAAGTGCCTTGGAAAGGCAAACCCATTTAATCATCCCCTGGAACAGTATCAACTAATAGCAAAAACATCATCAAAAAATGTTCAGAAAGCTTCAAAATATTTTCAAGCTTAGGATTTTCAATGAATATTTCCAGTTTCAGTTCAATGATAGAAAGAAACACAGCCATCAGGCTAAGGGAGGTGATTCTCCCCCTCTACTCTGCTCTCACAAGACCCCACCTGGAGTACTGCACACAGATCTAGGGTCCTGAGCACAAGAAAGACCTGTTACAGCTGTTCCAGAGAAGGGCCATGAAGATGAAAAGAGGGCTGGAGCACCTCTCCTATAAATACAGGCTGAGAAAGTTTGTGTTGTTTAGCATGGAGAAGGCTCCGGGAAGACCTTGTTGCAGCCTCTCAATACTTGCAGGGGTCTTATAAGAAAGAGCAAGGCCATTTTACCAGGGCCTGTACTGACAGGACAAGGGGTCACAGTTTCAAACTAAAAGAAAGTAGATTTGTATTAGAAATAATGAAGAAATTCTGTACTATGAGGATGGTGAGAAACAGGAATAGGTTGCCCAAAGAACCAATGGATGCCCCATCCCTGGGAGTGTTCAAGAACAAGTTGGATGGGGCCTTGGGAAACCTGGTCTAGTGGAGGTGTGCCTGCCCACGGCAGGGGAGGGTGGAACTAGTTGAACTTTAAAAGACCCTTTCAACCCAAAGCATTTTATGATTCTATGTAAGGGAAGAGAAGATAAAAAATATTTTTGTCTTGTTTGTTATGATCAAATTGCCAGCTGCACACTGACTAGGATAGGAGTCACAGGTTAGCAAAGTGTACTTCCCAGATGAGGTTAAGAGCACACTTGAAAAGGAGGGGGATGGAGGTCGCATTCTTCAAGATACCTCTCTGCCCTCTGGGTTTACCCTACTGTTCCTGTTAACTCTAGTATTGTCCAGATACCTAGAGAAGGCACAGGAATTTAAAGACAGAGTCCAAAAATCTCATGACAGGCAAGTGAGAAACAGTAATAGAAATTCTAACGCAGGGACAGGGTGGGGGACAGTGAGGTTTGATCCAAAGAGGTGAAAAACACTGAACTAGTACAACAAATTACTGGAATTAGTCTGAAAACACAAGAGAACCTTAGGGAAAAAAATCAACACCATCAGTTATTCATCATTCTTGGTGCATACCTACCCCATCAACTCAAGATGAAAGGGGAAATAAAGTGCACTTCATTAGAAACCTGCTTTCTCTGGTAACAGTTTCCAGATTTTCTAGACCACAAAGACACAATCTGTCTTCTTAAAGCAAACTCCTCTATGATATTTACAGGTATAAATTCATAGAAACAGACAATAGAAAAATTCATGGAAATGAACTAGATCCATGACCTAATACCCCATAATTTCTAGTCCACAAAGATATACGATGCTTGAGAAATAACTAAAGCATTTTGTGGGTAATTATGCAATAACATCAAGCTAAAGAGGGAAAGTGTGTTTTTGTTTTGGTTTGGTTTTGTTATCTCAGCCAGGAAGCCTCTCTTGGAGGCTGTAAACTAAATTTCTTAACACAGCCTCAGCATAAACTTTAACAAAGATAAATATAATATCCTGTGCCTGGAAAGAAGTAATCCCAAGCAGCAGGACAGGTTGTGGACTGAAGAGCAGCTCCGCTGCAGGACCCAGGGATAGTGGCAGGCAGCGAGTTGAACACAAACCAACAGTGAGCCCTGGCAGGGAAGGTAGCCAGCAGTGTCCCAGGCTGCAACAACAAAAATACAGTCAGTAAACCAAGGGCTATTTCATTCCACTAGACTCATCTCAGACACACCTGGATGAGTCTAGTGGAATGCTGTGCCCACTTTCGGTTCCCACAGTTGAAGTTGGAAAGGTCCAGTGGAGGGCCACCAGCTTGAGAACTTGACATAAGAAGAAAGGTTGGAGAGACTGGATTTGCTCAGCCTGGAGAAGAAAAAGCTCAGAGGAGACCTAATCATACTTCTTGAGCATCTAAAAAGTTAGTTAAAGAGCAGGTGGAGACATTCTCTTCTCAAGGATGCCTGCTGACAGGACAAGAGGCAGTAGGCATGAGCTGCTTCAGAGGAACTTCTCTCTGGATATTAGAAAAAAATTCTTTCCCATGATATCAGTTGAATGTTGAAAAAGGCTGCTCAGATAAGTGGTGCAATCTGCTGTGTTAGAAATACTCAAGATTATTTGAATCTATGAACTATGTTGAAGAGAAATTGGGACCATTTAAACTCCAGGGTCTAAATCTTGTGTTTTTATTTATTTTATTTTTTTTTTTTTTGCAAATCTCTATCTGTGCAGTCTTGCTAGCTATATGAATAATGTTGTCACTACCCTCTTTGTCGCAATCGTCTTTTCCCTCAAGCATCTCTCTTCACACTGGGTTTCATACATTAGAAACACTAGGTATTTTCTTTTGAAATGGGATTGGCTTTTCCCAATCTTGCTACAGAAGATACACTAGTGCTGTATTTTATTACATTCTTCATTTGCCTCAGACTGTAAACTTGAAGGGGTAGCAGATGGGTTTTCTCATTTGCTTATAAACCATCACAGCCCTAGATGATCAGTGTACAAACACACATACACAACATTCATTACACTACTCTGGGGATATGTGATATTTATTTCCAGTCCTTGCTAATCTTTCATAAGCAGTTTACACTTTATTTCTCTTTAAAAGGAAGAGAAGGATGGGAGGGATAAGCATATTTCTCCCATGACAGTTTCTTTTGCAGTCAAGACATTCAAGGAGAGTTATATTATGGGAGGATTTTTTAACCTTCAGTAACACGGCTTAATTAGGGATCAAGAGCAAATGTTATAGCAAAGAAGAGGCACCTCTGAACACTCACTTTTATTGGGCTTTTGTTCCAATTACGCTAGTTAACACAGGACACAAGATGCATTTGCATCTGAAGTATACTCAAAGACTTCAGATAGCTATTACAATTTTAAATTTTACTTGAGCTGAAAAAAATGAGTAAGCGGGACCTTTTGAAGATTTGATGCCTTTGTGAAAAGATGGTGAGGAAATTGTACAGCTCTTACCTCATTAAAATATTTCAACACTGCAAGGAACAAGCTCATGCTGAAACTTAAGTACAGATTTCTTACAATTCAAGAAAAGACACATCAAAGTAAAAATTGTTTAAAAAAAAAAAAAAAAAAAAAAAAAACAGGAAAGAAAGTCTCAGCTTGTTCTCACAGTGCCACCTGATCTGCTCAGTTTGTCACAAGGGTCACAAATGACTCACACACATACCTCTTGAATAACTACAATAACACAGTATTTTGAAGGGGGAATCCACTCCACCTCTGCAATCCTGACTTCAGCAGAAGCAAAATCAAGCTTCAGAATTGCCCACTTTAGATCAAGCAAGTCTAAGAAGCAAAAGCAGTAACCTTGTAATAACTTGCAGCGGTAACACAGCAGCAAGGGACATAGCTGCAAATGGATAGGTAAAGCTGAGGATAAGACCTGTCTTTCTAGCACTAACCAATATAAAGTAATCGGCTATAGCAGCAACATATTATTTTTCCACTAGAGCAAAGAACAGTAGCATTTAATCCTTTAGTTGATCCCTGACATACCACTAGTTGAGCCCTGGCAAATACAAAGTCTTGCCTTACAAGTCCAGATGGCAAGAGAAAGAAAACAAACATACAAAACACAACAAAAACAAATCAGTGTAAACCTAAATATGAAGGGAAGTCCTTCTGATTTTTTCAGGAGTAAAAGAAAAACTCAGTTTTTCCAAAAGAAGTACAGATGATTTCATATGAGACCTTAAATTTCAGAGGGGAACTATGTGGCATGATGATCTTAATCCACTCTATTTTACATAAGCACACAGGTAAATTAATAATACTATTTTCTAGTCATGAAAAACCTTTATGAGAAAGGTGTACATGGTTATGTGAGTTAATATAGGCATTCTTTTTTCACAAACTTAATAAGCTTTACAGACAAGTGGGACAAGATAAATTTCAGAATTTGTAGATATTCGTAGTGGCTAAAATCACTCCTTTTTATTGCAGAGAGGAAATATATAAAAGAGAATCAAGTTTCAGGAGGTTGCATTTTGTACCATTTTTTCCCAGATCTCTAGAATTAGCCTGAAGGATCCTTTTAGAGAGTAGGTAAATATATATAAAATATTAGGACAACACCGCAATGCAATGAGGATGTTAAATTGTTCATCCAAGGAGATGACTTAACTAATACTGACATAATTTCCAAGCAGCAAAGCAAAACTAGGTCAAATCACATTGACCTATCTAACATAATAAGCCCCTTTTTTTCAGAGTTTTACAATGCAGACTGTGTCTGCAGGCATTAATGTCCTCTGTTATCAATGTATAGTCTTGTCACTCTGCTTTAATGTCTTATCACCATGTTGTGTTAATTAGACCAAAACAATATAGTGCACTTTTGAACTACTTAACTCCCAGTTTGAAGTCTCTGCCTAATCTATACTTTTGAGGTTATCCAGCTAGAAATGAAGTCATTAACTCTTCAGAGTCACTTGTTTCAGTAGGTGCTACCAAGGTTGGTGGAATAGTGTAGCTTTACATACAGGTCAAAATCTAAGCTCTATAAGTTGCATATTGTTTGTCTAACACAGTGTCTGTCTGCACAGATAATGTTCATCAACTAGCAAAACGTACACCAATTTTGATACCACTTCACACCAGGCAGATCCCAGACAAAGAGTGAGTATCATGTGTGCTTGGCTATCACATGTCCTTACTCTAGCGCTTTGTCCATATGCAGCACCCTGACAGGGACAGCCCTTTTGCTTGCCCAGGGGAGCCTTCCCTTCCTGTACTCTTACTGTTCTTCTACACATTAGATTTACAGCACATGTGTTTTGCAGTGAGACTATAAACAGAGTTGTGTAGGGGTCTGGCTACAGCCTCTCATGACTTCCAGAAAAAAACTGAAACAGGAGAATTGTCCTCCAGAGCTAAGGTGCAGGAGAATGAAAGGCTGAGTGCTTGAGGACCTGACTTCTCAAGGAGCTAGAACTCACTAGGAAGGAGTAAAGAAGCAGAGGCAGGAATTAGGCAGACCTTGGTGGCCCAGAAAGCAAAAGATGACAATGGGGTTTAACTCTCCCTGCAAAATATATGAATTTAGTAGTAAGGGTATAATACTGGGGGAAAAAAAAAAAAAAAAAAAAAAAAAAAAAAAAAAAAAACACAAACAGACAAACAAATAAAAAACCAAAAACCACAACAATATTTTCCAGTGATAAAACAACACTTTCAAAGATTGCTTGGTGATGAAGAATACCTTAAAATTGGAATACTGGCCATTCTTATGATAAAGTGTCTGGATCTGGCAACTCCAATTATAAATATGTAGATATGCTGTTGTGTGTCTTTTTTTTTTTTTCTTCACTTCTTGTTCCTTTTTTCTTTTTAATGCCTCTAATTACCCCTCAGGAAGAAAAATAAATAAATAAATAAATAAATAAATAAATAAATAAATAAATAAATAGGATTCATGTTTCCATATGGGACAACTACTGGAGAGAAAAAAAAAAAATAATAATAATTTTCTTTTGAGAACTATTTTGCTAAAAGATGCTCATTTCTCAGAAGTTTTTAGAAGAAAACACCAGGGCTCAGCTAAAGCTCAGAATAGCTTATAAGAAAAAAATAAAAATAAAAGGGAAAAACCCAGAGGTGGTTGGGGGGGCTTATCTGAGCAAGCTCCTGCTCCTCTTGACTAAAAGTAGTGCGTTGGTTATCTGATATGAGCCCAAACTACTGCTCTGGTGAGGAGTGTGGGGGGTGGTTTCAGTGCTCCTGCTGTGGCTGCTCAATAATTAAATACCTGGAGACCAAAACGGACAATTAATGCCATTAGTCATGGGCACCTGCTTGGGATATAGAGCAGGTGCAGGACTGAGATTTCAGCCTGCATATCCCACAGATGACTGCTGCCCCTGTGGGGGTAATCCTCCATTTAAATGGACCAAGAAAGTCTCTGGTACCCTGAAAAGCAACATGACGTAACAGAGAACTTTGTTTTTCCCAGATTTTGTGCTACACCATGATGGCATCCAAGTAAGGTGGGCAGGCAATGCCACCAGCCTGCAGCCCAAACAGTGCTGGGCAACCAGGGTGAAACATGACAGAAACCCACCAGCATCGCCAGAGGCATGTGAAAGATGTTGCCCCCACACACACACCTCAAAATGCAGTGCAATTGTCATAGCATCTCACCTGCTCCTTTCTGAGGCCATGAAATACCCCTCTGTAAATGTTTTCATTACAGTCTATCATGCTGCAATGAAGAATCCTATCAGCCGTGTGGATCTCCTCATTACTGTCCCACTAAGCCAGGAGTAAAAGCTTGAACTCTCTATTATTTGTTTTACTGTCTCAAAATTGTTCTTACACCCAGCTATCTCAACACTTATGTAACCAGAAAAGTTTTATTCTACTTCGGGGCCAAACAAACATAGCCTATTTGCCAGCTTTTTAGTCTTCCCATATCCCCCTGGGAAGATATAAATTATAATGATAAACAACCGTGACATGACAGCAAATAGGAAAGAATTTTAAAGAATTAAGAGCTATTTTCATTGTTTAGGAAAGAGATCAAAATCAGCTTCCTACCCTGCAGTGCCTTTTCCAGCTTTCAGGCAGAGTGGATTCTATACCATAAGCCAGGGATCTCAGGGATATACAGTAATTCCTTACAGCTTGTTAAAGCATTGCAAGTTCCAAGATGTAATAAAAGACTTCAAACCCAAGAAGAGGCTAAAGAACAGAGTACCCTTGTAAGTCTGAAATTCAGTTCAAACAAAACCCAGTGTGCATTCAAAAAGCTGTTCACAGAGTTGTATGCAAATACATGTCTGCTCCTTTCTCCTAGCTCAGTCTTCATTCTCAGCCAAACCAAATTATTTCTCCATCTTTCTATTTACTGAACTTCAGCATATCTATCCCCTGAGCATTTACCACCATGATCTCCTTGTCCCCAGCAGCTCGTTTTCCTCAAACCCAGGCTGCAGCAGACCCCTTACCTCTGCTCCTACTCTGCGGAGGGACTGAGCTCTGGCAACTTTTTTTTTTTTTTTTTTTTTTTTTTTTTTTTTTTTTTTTTTCAGAGCTCCAAAGCTGCTGGAGCACGCTGTGTCGTTGCCTGCCTGACTGCCTCCCCGTCCCTCCCCAGCAGGGAAGCCCTGGGACCGGGTAGCAGTGGGAAGGCGTCAGCCAGCACATCTGAGTGCCAGGCAGGCAGGAGGGAGAGAGCTGGAGACAGACCTCATCAAAGGTAGGAGGCCTGGTGGGGATCAGAGAGAGGGAGATACACATCTAAATAATTCAGGCACTAATAAAAGCTTTGGGTTGGGTTCTCTCCAAGCTGGGAGAGAAGGCTCAATTTTGATGTATTTTCTGCTGCCATTGTTGCAGAATGCAGTGTTACTTAATAACCCAATACTGATAAACTAACCTTATTTTAAGAGTATTCCACATAAAGTTAATGAGGAAAGTGACTGTGCCTAGTTTTGTATTTTTATAGCCTTAGCTTTAGATTGAAATTCTATCATATGAAGATTTTGAGAACTTCAAGTCTGACCTCTACAGGTGGGCCGCTGAAATAGGTACAGTGTCTTTTGATCTCAAACTGTACATTGCATTTTTAGGTATTGGAGAAAGGTAATGGACCAGATGTAATATAAAATCCCAGGCTACCATTATTACATCATTAAAACCTTATTTTTAAAACACCATTATCTGTGGTAATTTGGTTCATACAAATGCCTTCTTGCAAAATGCATCCACAGTGCAGCAAAACCAGAAAAAAGCACATCCAGCATGAACATTTTTACATTCAGAAGTGTTACAGGGTTCTGCTTCTGCTTTTTATTATCCCTCCTCCTCCTTCCCCAATCTTCCATGTGATCTGCTCCTTCAGCACTACAGAAACAAACACTACTTTGAAACTGATAACACACATTTGTGTTTTGCAAAACTGATGTTTTTAAATGCCCTGATTGGTGCCACCTTTTTCTAATCAGAACCAACCACTCTAACAAACTGCCCTTTGTCCGGTGATCCCATCCCCTCTGTTCCCACCAACCTACAGCACATGTTGCCATAGCTACACTGCATGTCTATTTACCACACAAGTGATCAAAGGAGGCAGACAACACACATACACACACGCACAAAAACCTTGCCAGGCTTCCTACAGAGCAATGTCCAGCCACTAATTAACTGATACACTCCCAGCCTGTGGACTCTGTACACTTGTTTTCTTTATTCTGCATGGTACACAAAAAAAAACCCACAACAGCATTCTCTGAGATGTTCATTCTTCCCTTACAGACCAAACAAACAACTAAACATACTAGGAGGAACTTTAAAGAGAATTTCCTAAAGCAAGACTAAGGACTACAGCACCCCAGGATAAGAAAACAGCTTTTCCACTGAGGAATACATTAAGAATTCTAAAAGTTATGCAAAAGAAAATAGGAAATAAGAAACACATGCTAGGCAGTTAAACATCTGTAAGGAAACGGGATTATTTAGAATTTTGCATGTGTTATTCACTGAAATCGTATGCAGCATTTATTCACTTGGTGAATTGTATACACACTAGAAGCTGTATGTCTGCAGTCATGATAAATAATTATAATGGCTTTATGTGCCTTAGAAACACAGTTTTTCATTTTTAGGTGGCCTGTCAGTTAACAGTCATTTTGCTGGACCTCTTTGTGTGATGAAGGGCTCAACTCTGCCTTGATGAAAGTCAATGGGACTTCAATAGGAAGAGGCCAAAGTAAGGAGCTGTATTTGTTGTCCTGACACCCCATGAACAGCACTTCGGGGATTTGTTGTGAGTGAAAGTGAGTGAAAATGAAGTATTAAAATTCTTCAAACATTTGATTTTCTATGAAGTAGGCTTAGTGAACTTAAAACAGAGCCCACAGTGCCCTCTCCAGTTCTACAGCAAACTCAGGGAATCCAGCCACGCGACAGCCTCCAGCCACATGAAACTGCTGCTCTAGCACATAAAGGCTGTGTCTTTTCAGGAGTTTCCATCACTTGCAAGTTGCCTTGCTTAAGCAAGTATTTTTAAGTAACTAACTGAACAGAGTAGTCTGCAAAGCAGAAAATGTGTTACACTTAATGTATGTTAAGTGTAATTCTTATTCGTCGAGTTACTTTTTTTTTTTTTTTTCTTTTTCTCTTGCAACCATGTTAAATACCTTTAAAAAATGCACTTCTGCTTCCTATTATTAGTTTTGCAGCACACTAGAACAACAAAATAGGTGTATTTTCCTGTGGATATTTAAACTTTTACAAGTATGCAGTAACCAGTATGCTTTCATAGATGTCACATACAGAGCAAGAGGATGGAAATTCTCCCATTTTGGTTACTGGACCTTCTACACAAAGTCATTATTTATAAGTGACAGCAAGGAGACAGCTCTTGCTGAGGTTTTTAATTACTAGCAAAAAATGTCTGCTTCTTTATATCTGTCTCATTTATAAACATCAACACAACATCTTACACTAACCCTTGTTACTAGGTAGAGACCATTGTCCTGATGCCACATGGTGGTAGCGGTCAAGTAGGTTGAATCGTATCAGTTCAACAGTCTGCTTATTACATTTCTACAGTAATCCTTTTAATTATTTTGGGAAATGAGTATTTTTGTCTTGGAAGTGCTATTGTTCACTATCTGTGAACTGCCTTTGGGCTGGTTCAGTCATCAGCACAATGCAGTTTCATTCCAGTGCTAGCAACACGCTACCTACCTGCTTGATGGCTAACTTTGCAGTCTCAAGTTAAGCTATAGCTACCACCAAGAATATCTCCAGGTGGGAACAATGGCTCCCAGAGCTTGTTAAGAGGAAGGAGTCAACCCTGCCCCTCATTGCCTTATACTACCTGGTATAAGGATAGGGAAGAGAGCACCCAGGAAGAGCAGGACAGATAACAGGACAGGTAGGGAGGACACTGTGGAGAGGGAGGATTGCTGGACAAGCAGGAAAAGTAGGTAAAAACAGCTCTCTGCTGCTCTGAATAGGAGAGCAGTAAATGGACCAACAAGTAAGTCATGTTCCTATTTCCCATAAAAATGACAAACTAAAGGAAGGGGTGAAGGCTCCAGCTGCATGTGACACTTCCTGCTCCTAAGTGTCTGCTGTAATGGTTTTTCCTAACCATCTTTCATGATTAGTTCATAGCTCGTTAGAGCCTTCAGTTCCCGCTGAAACAAGAAATCCGCTGCTGGGGCCAGCGTGCCTAGCCTCTGTCCACCCTTGGCTGCCATCAGCTCCATGGTTTTCACCCCTCCGGCCCTAGCATCATACACGGCCTTCTCCTGCCAAACTGAAAATATTTGTGCACAAAACCAACCAGACCCGGAGAAATACTTCTAAATTGTTCACTTGGCTCGGGGTGAGAAACTGTGCTCACGGGCAGGTGTTTAAACAAGCTCTGGCAGCTCTTCAGCTGGCTCTCCCCACACCTCCCCAGGAGGAGTAGCTGGGCGGGATGCCGTGCAGGCGGGGAGCACGCTCACCCTGTGCATCGCTTCAGAGGGGGAATGAAAGGAGGCAGGCACCCGCAGGACGCAGGACGTGCTGGGCCATGCACGAGTAAGCTCCTCTGTGTCTGTGCCTGCACCTCTTCTTAGGCGGGAATGCCTCCCACCCCTCCTCCTTCCCATGCCTCTTCTTTCAGAGGGGGAGGGAGGGTACCCGTGCACTCTGACAATCTTCACCTTCTCCATTCTGTTTTAGCCCACCAGCTATGAAGCTTTGTTACACATAAAACCATACACTTCAGGTAGAAATATTTCAGATGAGCAGTGTGTGTTTCCCAGAGTGTTTTACGTTTTTATTACCATCCTGTAACATTTCTGCTTCTTTCTATATTCCCCATTGGCAACCCCCTGTGCCAAAGTACCCTCTTGTGGCGATAATAATTTCTGATAACTGTGTGCATCCAACTGACCAACTTGAGCTATGCAATATACAAAATGCCCTTCATTTTGCTTCACAAGGACAAAAATTTCTCTCTTAAAAGCTATAAAAATATTTGTTGTTGTTGTTGTTTTTTTTTTTGCTTGTGGGAGAAAGAAATGTCAGTCCTCTTCCTTTACCTGTATTCTCTCTTTCTTCTCCCTTCCCCACCTCCCTTAACTTTGAGAAAAATGGTGTGAGGAAGCTGAGATTTTCCACCATGATTTCGGAAAGTGAGTGAAAAACAAATGCTCCATTTGCACTACAGGTGCAAAATCCTCACACATGCACTCCCTGGACATGTACTATAAAAGTCCCACTGAGAGCTGAATGAATAACACCCACAGAGAAGAGAACCTAGAAAACTTCTCTTATTTCTTCATATCTACCCACTGCCTACCTAGAAAATAACATATTAAGTGTAACATTCGGAAGTGGACTGGCAGGGCTTTTTAAACTGGGACAGATCTCTGATTCAGTCGTGAGATACAGCCCAGCCAGTTTCCCTCGCTCCCACAAGGCTCTTCTAACTGCACATTGTTGTTGCAAAACTATGAACAGTGAGAATCAAAAACATTTTGCCACTGTGCCTTTTAACTGGGAGAATGAGTATAAAAGCTCCTTTTGTCCCTTCAGGTGAATAGAATTCTTTAAAAAAAAAGAAAAAAATCTCATTTGAATAATCTTGGAAAAAAAAATCTCTAGAAAACCCATCTTAAAGTACTTTTGTGAAGCTGTAAGACAGCTTGAAGCTACTACATTTTAAAACAATCAGAAGATTAAAGCACTGGCAGGCAAGGAACTCATGCGGAGCTGTTTAAAAAATTATCCCTGGGCTGCATTATTGGCATATTTAGCCTTATAACACAGCGAGTTCTTTCCTTTTACATGTCACAAACACGGCTGCAAGACAGTCTACACAATGCATTTAAACCCCGGCAAACGGGAATCGATTTACACATCTCTCAGACGGCTTTTGTACCCCCCACAAAACTCAGGCACACAACGACCTGCACGGCATTGCTTACTACTGGGAAGACTGAACTGAAAGACAAAAACCTTTAAATCGCTTTTTTTTTTTTTTCTTTTTCCCTTAAACTTGCTTTTCACCAGGCTAAGGGGAAAAAAAAAAAAAATAAAAAAAAAAAAAAAAAAAGAGAGAGAGGGAGAGAGAGAGAGAAATCTCAGCAGAAGCCTGTACCAGTGCTACCAAACCGAAAAGGCAGCATGCCTGGTGCTGCTGCCCTGAAGAGCCCCAGGGGCAGCAGCTCCTCACCTGCCTCATGTTGAGCTTCCCATCATCCATCCATCCAGTCGGGAAGAGGCTCACACCGCGCTGCTATCTGCAGGGCAGAAATCCATCAAGTTTCCCACTGTACACAAGTTTTTCTCCCCGTCTTGCTTGTTGGCTTGTTGTTCTGTGTTTTGTTTGTTTGTTTTGTTTTCTTCCTCTTTTATCCTTTGCTGGAGGGACTCTTCCCAAGACAATGTCAAGTGTCCCAACCTTCCTTCCCAGCCTATTAAAAGTCAGGAGCAGGGAGGCAACTGTCCGCCTGGCTCTTATTTCAAACCACAGCTCAGGGATGTAGTAGTTGGCTGAATTAGGCCATGAAATAGCCTCGCCAATCAGGAGAAAGGGGAGGGAGGTAGAGCACAGAAAGGCTGCCTACATGAGGATTAGGAAAGCTTTCAAGGATTTGAAAGACTGAAAGCAGCTGGAAACAGGGTCTAGGGCTACAAAGAGGGAAGTCAATTTGTGGTGTGAGAGATTATTCTCATTCTGATCTAACTGCTCTGGGTCTGCTTACAGCTGAACGGACTCCCAGGACTTAAGAAAATGTAAATGTCCAGCGAAACTCCCGAAATACCAGAGCGATGCAGAAACACTTAACAGCAGCCCCGCAAAGTGGCAATATCCCGTACTAGCAGGAGCCACAGGCACTCTACAAGCACCGATTTCCTCATGTCAGATTAAAAAGTAAATTGGCTTATGACATGGGCAGGAAGTTAGTAAAATACACTATGCCAGTTACATGAAGAGAAAGAGCCTGTCTGCCGGAGGGTATATACAGGAATCAGCAAATTTTGTTGCAAGATTTTATTTGTCTTGGTGAAAAATATTTAACCATCATTAGCATGTTATCTGCTTTTTATTCTTTACAGAGGGCGATTTCCTGGTTTCTGAAATTTGGTTCCTTGTTCAAGATAACACTGGAACCCAACTGCAACTTTATTTATTTTTATTTTTTTAATTTTAACAACGAGATCAGCTTTTATCTGCTGCCCCTCAGTGGCTTTCATTAAAATAAACAAACAAAAGGAAAAAAAAAAAAAAAAAGTAGTGCTATTGCTGTTTGAGTTACACCCTTCTTGAGTATAAAAAAAAAAAAAAAAAAGTGGAGAAACAGAAAACTGCCAATTCATACCACCCACGCTTCTCCAATTTCTTTATCCCTCACTTAATATCAGTTCCAAAGCTGTTAGACTTCTGTTCTTCTCTAAATGGAAAGCTGTCTTTTGATCTCAGGGGACAATCAGACAAATCTGAAGTCTGAAGAAAAGCCCCAACATCATGGATTTGTTTCTGCAAGGGATTTATCTACCAAGGCAAAAACTAGTCACTAGCCAGCAAAATTCCTATCAGTACAAGAAATCTTACTGAATTGAGCTACAGAGGGAAAAAAAAAAAAAAAAAAAAAAAAAAAAAAAAAAAAAAAGCCATTACA
Organism: Aythya ferina; assembly: GCF_964211825.1. Taxonomy (NCBI): domain Eukaryota; kingdom Metazoa; phylum Chordata; class Aves; order Anseriformes; family Anatidae; genus Aythya; species Aythya ferina. The sequence goes on from NC_140296.1 coordinate 77,121,777, forward strand.
GTGATGTGCTGCCAGGATTTTAATTAAAAGCTTCTAAAGCTTCTTAAAATATATTTCCTTTATTTTATGATAAGCTCCAGAGCTGAGTATGTCACAAGGAAAGGAAGAATAGATCTGAAAGATCTATACATTTGCTTTCCCACTGAAAATAAAAAATTATTTTTCTCATAAGTGCCACCAAGAATTTTGCATAATATTGGCACTGTCCAGCTCAAAAGCAAAGCATGGATGAAGGAAAAATTTAACGTGAAGTACCATTGCACTTTATCCTGGGCCAGCTGTCTTCATCTGCTTTATGTTCCAAAGCGGACATATCCAGTTATGTACTTTAACTTGCAACCCCAACTAAGTATCCTGACGGATTCTCATAAGATAAGACTTAGCTATTTACACTAACCCAAGAATACACAACTCCCTGAGACGACTCTTCCTCCAGTGATGGTCTAGTCTTGCACACTTGCGCAATGGCTCCAAGCAGCTGCAATGCACAGAGATGGGTGCATTAGGAGTAGGAATGCTTGTTCTCTGATTCCCAAACATAGCTTAGTGGACACATGCCACTTGAAATTAGTATGTGGTATTTGAGGACCTTTTACTGTTAAATCTGTGAGAATCCTCTCCAGGCTGCATTCAAAACAGTAAAAATGTTTTTCTGAAAATAATTTGTACCTTAAAGAGAAACTTTCTTGGTGAAAGTTTGCCACTTTGGATACAAGAAAAGACAGATGTTGTTTTTTACATTTTCCTCTGAATATTTGGTTACACACCTATAACCCAAGTGTATGCGTGTGTGAGAGAGAGAAAGTCATATTATATTCTGGTAAGTGAAAGAAGATTTTGGCTCTGAAGAAAGAAACTTTTACAGTCTATCCAGTGGAAATCTATGGAGGGAAGTGTAGCCTGTGGAGGTAGGTGGTGCCAAGGATAAGTTCAGGTATCACTGAGAGCAAACACCTGTATAAGCAAGAGCAAAGTCATGTTTTCGAGCATGATAGTTTTTAGAGGGTTCTCATGGAGGAAAATTAAAAGACAAATGGTTGCAAGTAAAAGTAGTGGGATGAGGATTAGCTCAGTGGACACAACAGTGGATAACTTTGAAGGTGATTAAGTGTAGCAAAGCAAAGACAGCAATCATGAAAAATTCAGCACTAAATTAAGAAATTCAACACTGTTTCAAAATGTGAAACTTTCACTTGTTCTAATTTGTTAACTAAGCCTTTTTTAATTGGCTTCATTCTTTTCAATAAATTGCCAAATACAGGAACATTTTTGAGCAGGTGGACCAGATGCAGAGCAACCTAATGTGGAATTATTCGGTCACTGGAGTTTTTATTATATAAAGCAATTTTACATAGTACAGTCCAGCCAGGTCCCTGCCAGTCACAGGGGTGAGCAAGATGGGAAGTGGAGGAAAGGACTTTCTCTCATTAGCTGAATTTCAGATGCCATGGAAATCCTTCTGGGCCCAGAGAATTCAATATAGGTTGAAGACAGAAGAATCACTTTGTGTCCTTACTGAGCTAGGCCAGATAGAGACAGACCAGTCCCCAGGACCTGATTACATCTAGCAGAAGTAAAAGAGTTACAGCAGAGTAAATCCCAGCATACAGGTTAGAAAGAACACTTTATGATATGAAGACTATCAGAAATATGTTGCCTTTAAGTTGCAGTGTAGAAAACCGATGTTGTTGTTGTTTAAATTGGGAGGAAAAGGCAATACTTACACCCAAACTATCAGTGTTCTAATTCATTTCTAATGTGTTTGTAGTCCTTCCCTAGTAGATTCAAATTGGAACTTACTGGAAGAGTGGGATGTCCTGGGATGTTCAAACTACAAAATACTATTTAATAACCACAGATAACACTAGAATATATAACGCCAGGCAACACTGGAATGTAAAAACAACCTCCAGAAGAACTGGCACAAAATATTTGAATTAGAGTGTTGTAAGGTAAAGAAAGGTTCCTGAAAATATAGTATAAAAATAAAGAAATTCTGAAATAGTATCAGTATAAACAAAAACATGGAAACACCTGTTCTCAAGATGTGAAAGTGTCACAAAATAATTTTAAAATATATAGTCAATGAATATAAGAAAGTGTAGAGCTGAATCTTGCAAAACAGTAACTGCTTTTATCAACATCAGTGTGGTGAATGGAAGGAAAATAAACTAATTATCTTGGCAGAGTGTCTGACATGGGTATTTTAATGTACATGTTTTCCAACAAAAGTTCAAAAATAAGACCAGCGATGTCAGACATCCTTAAATTTACAAATATGGACTGAAAGCCACAGTGCAGAAAGAAGTCCTTAAGGCAGACCTTTGGGAAATTCATTACCTCTCAAGAAAGATGACTTAACCTTTTGGCAGGCTATCACTGAAAAAGGCAGAGATGAGAGAGATCAGAGCATGCTGCAGTCCTCTTGGTAGGGTGGTCCTTAGATGACCATTTCCCCTCACTCTGTTATTTACAGCATCCCTCAGACTGCTCTGATCTCACTTGGGGCTGTACCAGCCACAGGCAAAAGAGAAGGAAAGGTGCTTTCAGGACACGTTTTTGTCCATCAGTTACACAATCTAAACAATCAGCAGGCTCAGGCAGACATATACACAGCTCAGGCAGACATATATAGTAAAAAACAACCCATCTGTACCTGCTCCATGACAAAACTGACTAGACTTTTTGATTAAGATTATTTTGATTAAAATACATTTTCTGAATTTTATTTCATTGCATCTGTGCTACAAGTCAGATGCTTGATCTGCTAGGCTGAACAAGTTGGTGCACATTCACGTGTAATAAATCAGTGATAAGAATTGTCTGATAGTCTGTTCCAAAATTATATGGAAATACAGTCAGTTAAAGAGACTGACAAAGAAGGATGCTATGAGAGTTCAGAGTTTCTAAAACATCTGTTCTCTAATATAGGTACACACGATTTAATGCAAATCATAGTTACTATTGTTTCTCCATTTTATTTGTTAGGGTTTTACCATTAGTTAATAGTTTAATCACAATTATATCTCATTAGTTTAAGAAGTAATAGATAATAGTTAAATTACTTTTTTATTTATTTATTTTTTCTTAACAGTCCAGTCTTGAGAAGCATCAATGAAACCAAAAGTGACTACAAGTTTTTGGGCTAAATGAAAGTAGCCACAGTATAAAAGCCAGTGTTAACCAGACTATACATCAAGCAGACTACTGCAATTAGTTCTAGATTTTTGTGTGTGTGTTCACCTGCTTATGTAAGAGAAATATATTCATATTTGTAGATTTAAAAAAAAATCTCGTTCTCTTTCTGGTTAAGAGAAAGAAGTTTTAAGATTACCTTCCCTACAACTGAACTAACTCTTGCTCTAGCCAGGATGCCAATGCATCACAATGTTTGTGGTGAAATTAGGTCTGCAGGGGGTGGGCTGGGAAACGACAATAAAAACCTAAACCCAATCCTGAAGTCATCATACTCCACCCAGGAAAACCTCTTTATGCAACTGAGAATTTGCTCATACACATGACTCATGATTTGACTTTTAAGCCTCTGGAGTTCACAGGGTTACCGTCAAGGTCAGTTTACCAATGAAATATCAAATCACTATCCCTTCCCATTGTTTCAGCATGGCCCTTGGTACTGATTATGTAACATATTTATGTGGGAAGTTTTACACACACATGCACAAAAATCATATTCTTTTAATTTCAAATGAGAAAAACAGTGAAAAATCAAAAGAACCTTCTTACCAGAGAATTTTAAATTAAGCTATTCAAGAACGTGGGCAGACATCACAAAGCATTAGTTGTAGCAGTAAAGTGGGAGACAGTTTCAGAGATTCTTCCCTATTGAAATTAATGGATTTTCTCACCAGGAGCACTGCTTAAAATTATTATGTATACACCAGCTAAGGACAGGTTTGAAACACTACTCTGTTAAACAGGCCAATCAGGAGTGCTACCCTGAGAGGACAGGCCTGGCCAGGTCTTGCCCTTCTATCTTTGCCAAATAGCCCTTTTGTAACCTTTAAACTGTTTTCAGATGGTACTTTTATGAGCCACTGTACTTCATTCTTTTTAATTACAGACATATACCATATAGGTTTACCAGCTTCCAAAAGAATTTTTACTTTATTTAGCTCACATTTCCAGATGTGTCCCCTCCTTAGGCCTCTCTTTTTTTTGTTAAAAGGCACTGGTAATAAAAGACAATGACTACAAAGGTAATGTACTTCTCCAGGCAAACCAGTTTTATAATCCAATCCTTTGATTCTCGTTCTATGAAGTATCCTTATTAAAAATACTAAAATAATAACATTACTAAAGAAAAACAACAGACTGGTCCATGAAAATTATATTTTTATAGTTGGTGTTAAACTTTTTTCATGAAGAAAATCTGATTCAGGTAAGACTTTTAGACTGTGAGGGCCAGCACAGAGATGAAACGCATACCATTGGGTTCTAATTTCTCCATCTCTTACTTCCACAGTTTATTAATAGTCTGCATTAGTCACTTCAACACTGAAATTCACAGATATTGCCAAGTGTGTCCTATTTCATGAGTACATGTGTTTTTAACAGGGAGACACAGCCATTCTAAGCTCTGCCTGTAACACACTCTCTAACATAATTTTTTCACCAAGAACAGGAAAAAAATATACAGAAGTAGCTGCTACTGCCCATTACACCAACAGTGTAGGTGCATGCCTTCTAAGCTGTTCATGTAGATTATGATCCCTAGGTCCACACTTTGACACATATGCTCATACCCTCCTTCTTTTTCCAACATCTTCATTAGCTTGTATTTTGCAATAATACATTATGAGACTGCAATGATATATGAAGGTCCTACCTCCCATTTCATAAAGGCCTTTTTCAGATCTCTTGGGCACAAAGAAGGTCCTTTATGTAATGGACAATCGTGGGTAATCCTGTTACCTGAAGCCACTCACATTTTCATTTCTTTCAGTTTCCTATCTACCTTCTGGGTTTAAGAATGAAGAACTTGCTACTGCAGAGTGCAGCAGTACAAAACAGGACAAAAAGATCCCTCCACACATACAAAGGAATTATGATAATTGTGCAGCCATGTCACCTAGTAGTGATTTGGTAACATTTGATTTTGTTACCCTCATTCCATGGGTGAATTCAGGATCAGAAGTATTATATCCACAGTACAATGAACTTCACACTGAAGTGAGAGACAAAAATACCAAGAACTCAAAAACAAAGATTTTCAGGATTTAAATATTTTCCATTTATCTTTTATCAAGGGAATTCTGAATTCAAATAACTGATAACCACCTGCCTCTCTAAGAAGTTCATAGACTAGGAAAATAAAGTCCACTACAATAAAAGACAAAGCACAAAGTCCTTTGGGAAAAGGTGATGACATATGAACAGAATAATTCTGCACACCAGCCATACATCCTTCGCTTTGGGGCTGATAGGCACAGAAATAGCACTGCAGAAAAATTCACTGGCCACACACACATTTTAAACTTAGAAGAGTTAGGCCCTAACCACTTGAAGCTTGGAAACTGAAAAGGAATGGCAAGCATCTGAAATGCAAATTCTCTACAACCAGAAAGATCTTTAATGCTATAGGTTTATGTAATTCAGAAGCCTGCGAATGAAATAAATGCCTCGAGATTATTTGTAAATTGATAACTGCTTCAAGGGAGGTATCTGCATTTTTAGAGTTATTTTGGGTACCTTCCTATGAGTTGCAATGTTCAATGCTTTCAGGGAACCCTTCCCTATTATGTTGCCTCTGTTTGGTCACCACATACTACTAAAGCCTTCTGAGAAGTAAGCTGAGGTCATTTACTATGGGCACACTGTGGGTGAAGGTTAATGCATACTCACCACTCTGCTCCCTAAAGTGAATCCTTGTACCCACTAATCTTTCACTTTTGATAAATAAAACTGATACATTAAAGGAAAAATAGAAGGGCAAGGAGAAAGCAGATATTATTAGACAGGGGAGTCATGAATCTCAACAGTTTTTACACGTTTATCTTTCAGTGTAGCTCTCTCCAAGAGATAATGTCATTAACATTTTATAAATATTAGCAGGGCATTTGGTGCACATTTCATTAAGATGTTGCAGTGTCTCAAACAGGTGATAGGGGGGTTGCTATGGTTACTATAGTGTCTTAAGCTGAATACTAAATAGGTTTGCAAAATATAAATTCTTACTTGTTATGTAAAATATTAGTTGCCCAGCTGGCATTCGTTTTTGTACCCCTTTTATTTTGTCAAGGACTTTCCACTCCTTCATCTTTCAAATAAAGTGGATTTTAGTACTGTTTAGAGAAAGGAGAGGTCACTAACCATTCTTCTTCTTCAGGAAAGGGGACAAGTTAGGTACCTCATTATCTAGCCTGTTTATAATTAAATCTAAAAATGACTGCTCCACTGTACTGGAATTGTGAGAGCTTTTATTTCTGAGGATTTAATGAGTCATGGAAACGTGTTTACAAGGCAACAAGCCCTCACTACACAAAGAACTCAACATTAGCATGGCAATAGACCATATAGCTTTTAATGGCCTGAACCTTTTGTTTCACATGCAGACCCAGCCCAGGGATTGTCCCACCACCAACGTTTGATCCAACGTTTCTTTTATTTGGGATACTTTTTTGCCAAAGGACCCGAAGGTGATATTTAGGAAGTCTATTATCAGGCATGCAAATTGGGAGAAAAATGTGTCACATCAAATCATGACGATTTAATAAGGTATTACTCATGAGCTAATGCTTTCATGTGCTGCCTACTCAGAAAGGCAGGTTAAAAAGGAGTTACTGTAAAGACAACACATTTAGTATTTTTATCCTTGCCTTACTCCTTCATGATGCAACTGAAGGAAAGTTTCAACATGCTAATTTCTTTCAATTTTATTTCATTTATTAAAATTTCCAGAGTGAAAACAAACAAAAAGTTCCCTAGTTTTACTATGATCAAAATACTAGTTTGGTTTCCTTTAGACTATTATGATTATTATATACTTTATACTTTATTTTGAAAATTTTCAATGACATCTGCTGCAGTCATGGTGTGGTCCTGCTACTATAAAACTCATTTACAGTAGTATCAGCACAATCTTTAATGAGTTGAAAATGAGTTACTGGGATTTCATCTATATTCCACTGATAAAATGGTAGATACATAGATAGACAGAAAGAAAGATTCCTCCAAGCTAGGGTAATAACCTAAATATATTTGAACACCTGTTACTATACTGGTGTTAGACAATAGCTAAATTCTGAGTAAGATTAAGCAAGAGCAAATGTGCTTGCAACTTCCAGATCCACTTTCACAATTTCTACCCAGAGAGATCCCTGGGAAATGAGTTAATATTTTTTAGTCTGAGGCAGCAAATTTTTATAGCAGTACTGAGAAACAGAGTAGGAATTTGTGAAAGATAATATATTGAGCAGATCTACGTACTAACTAGGCACCTACCTTATGTATTTTAAAGCACAGAATGTTGCATATTTCTAGAATCAAAAATGGACATAACATATTGTTCCTTCAAGGTGTTACCATGTTAACAACTAGGGCACCTTCTGTTAAAACTATTAATATGTGGCTTATCACTTCATAAAAGTTTGAAATCACAATCCAACAACAATAAGCACATGTGGTACATATGAAGTCGATCTGCAAATACAATAACAAGCATTCAGCAAGAAGTATTTTCATGCTATAGTTAGCAGAAGTAAAATTAGCTGTTTGTTTTACAATTGCCACTTTTGTTATCCACAAAATAACCCATCCATACTCACTCTGCATTTTGGTTCCTTTCCGAAGTGTAAAAATGTCTTTTGTTGCCTCCTCCTTCCTCAGCACACACCAACCTGACTTGCGAAGTTTGAGTGTGATGGTGATGTCAGCCACCAGAAGGCTTTAGCAATTTTAAGGAAACCTGTTCTTGAACCTACAGCTAACCCTGTGTTGACCAAGACGGCTATTATTTAGCGTAATGACTCTGTCACTGGTTTCAGTATTTATGTACTTATGGCACTTACAGAATAAGAGATAATGAAAAAGTGGATGGGGTGATAAATGCATGTGACGGAGAAGCAGGAAAAGAATCTTCCATGCAAATATGCACATATATATTACAACAACAAACTCAGGAATACACAAACATCAAAAAATGCAGTAAGATCAGAAAGACATTTCTCAGAAAATCAATCCATCAAAACTTTTCTCGTGTACAACTAAGCAGAACAACAACAACAACAACAAAGTGTGCAATAGCAAGGAGTCAGCTTACGACTGATTTTTTATATGTTTGCTCACTGATGTTATTAAATAAAGGTGACTGATGGAGGAGAGGACAGACCAGAGTGAAGGGTGACAGGGAAAGCCCAACGCGAGCGGCCGGCGACGCTGAGCCCTCTCCGTGGCCGGGCGCAGAGCAGCCCCTGGCGGCCACCGCCTTCCCGCTCCGCTCCCTTCAGCGGCTCCGCCCCGCTCGCCTGCCCGCCCGCCCCTGCAGCGCGCATCACTGACGACAATTGGCAAGCTAATATGCCAGGTGGCTCAGAAAGAAACAGGAGCACAAGGCGGGCTCGCTTCGAGGCAGCCGCGATATCACTTGCTTGTAGAAACTGCAAAAACTTTCTATGTATTTGCAGATAAAAGCTAAAGTTCTGTAGTTTTAGTCCTCAGCTAAGCTTCAGATCTAAACCTGGGAGTATATATTTAAAAAAAAAAAAAAAAAGCATGTATTACGCAGTTCTGTTAATTTTTGCTGTGCTGTGCCATCTATAACATTTTAAGATATCTTTCTCTTATAAGAGATGTGTCATGACCTGTGTTTCTAAACCTTTTTAATGCCTAAAGCAGATCTCTTAAAATGAAGAGAAGACCACATACATTCAAAAATTGCAACTATTTTTCTCCTAGTTTGAATTATTATAATGTGAGTATACTATTGATGCATACGAGGAGTATATATAAATAACACTTCATATATATATACGAATATATATGAATATATATGAATATATATGAATATATATATATATAACACTTCCTGCCCCAGCTCTATTACCACAGTGAAGTCTCTATACTATAATTCATCGGTAGTTAAAGTCTTAAAGGCCCACAAGAGTTTGCATACTTGAAATTTGTGATAAATTTTTTTTCCCAGTATATGCCTAGCCCCTTGGGACAAAAAAATAAATAAATAAAAATTGTTAAGGACCAGCTTTTTTCTTGCAAAAATATGATGAAACCACTGAACTCTGACCATTTAAGCACAGTGCATTCCACATTAGCCTATAGCAACAGGATATCCTGACAGTCAGCATAAAGGGGATAAAAACACCAGCAAATAAACCTCAGAATAACTCAAACCATTCCACTCAAAGTATGCGAATATAGATCCATCTTGCTCATTTTCATATTCCTTCTGTCTTTCCTGATTTAACACTTACTTTTTGTTTGCCTACAGAAGAGGTACCCAGCAAATCCGAACACTGAAATTTTGAATGACAAAAACAATGCAGTTTTGGATGTTATGTCCAGACTGAACAGAAAGAAGTTCAATATTGGGGCAACTATCTTTATATAGTGTCTCTATGGAAACAATGTTATTTCATTGATTACTATGTACTCCAAGATTCATGCAAAAAACAAATCTCATCATAATGAAATGAACTTTTATCCATGCTCATATTCAATTTTCTGCCACTCATTTACTAGATAAATAATAATAATAAATACTGGGAAATAACAAAAATATAATAGTAAATAGTGGGAAATTTTGTCATGAATCCTACTATTTCCATCTTGTGAAAAATAACCATATTATTTGTGGGTATGAGCAGGCTGAATCCTTACCTCTGTGCTGAGAAACCATGCAGAGCTACAATTAGCATCCAAGCCTGAACTCCTCTTGAAGATAGATTTTATTCTTCATATGGAAAATTAGTAAAAATAATACAACCTAACTTCAAACTGTGCTTCCTCTCCAAACTCGTCTATTCATAGTATTTCCTTCCAGGAACTCCTCTATCTTAACTTAGTGATTTCTTCCTCTTACACATGCTTCCTTTATTTTAAGGGTAGTTAATGAAACTGCATTTGCCACAATAATTCAGTGGAACATCAACAGCTTTGTGCAAGATCCTGACACTTGTGAAGAAGGTGGGACAAGTATCCTGTCATTCTTATCAGTGTCCAAGAGTCTTGCTGCTGACAAATGAGTAACTGGCATCTTATTGTTCTTTTATTCTTCTTCAGCCTCATAAAAAAGATCCTTCAACAGAGAAAAAGTTTTATTCAACTGTTTTTACTATTTCTGTGTATTTCATCAGCCCTGGCATTAATATGATATTGTGGTGATTTTGCCTAGGAGTGTGGGAATTACTGAGGGATGTGCTTATTTTTCTAACAAAAGTTCAGGCATGCTATTATTAGCAACCTATGGTATGTCATCAATGTCAAAGGCCAAATAGTTTCTTGAAATGTTTAGGAATCAAGTATATTCTGAATCTGAGGAGTCTCTGTTCTCACTCTGCCATTCACATGCACACATGGGAGTATACTGCAGCATGACTCCATCTTGCCAGGATGGTCTTGAATACTCCCAGTGCGTCCGCTTTGATAGAACAGTCAGGTTCTCAATTAGACCAACATGTATTTCACAGAGCAGACTAACCCCACCAGCATGCCTGGGGCAGTTCTTAAAGCTGCACTTCTGCCTGTACCCATGAGCTTGGACCCAACCTTTTTAGAAGCCTATTCCCACTCCATATGGCTCCTTGCATGTGCAAGCATATTTGCCAATAGCAAATCGCTATATTTTCTCAATAGCACTTAGCCAACTGACTTAGCAAGTCACCAAGAACACCTAGGGAAGACACTCAGAGGATATCCATTAAGCAGTTGTGCCCAGGTTATGGGCCAATCAATAAGCACAGAGTGTTTCTAATCATTCACAAGTTCTGTCTTGAAGAACAGAGTAGGTCCACCACATCACTGTGGTATTAGGACCTAAACAGCTCTGTCCCCCTTCACGGACTTTTGAATTGAGCTTCCCCTTTTAAGTTTTATGAGCAGAGAGGGTGACCAAATCAAAAAGCTAGCCAGAGTGCTAGTGTTTCTTTCATTCAAAACTGACAAAAGATTTTTCAACCCCAAACTTTTACTTTATCTGTAGCATTAAGATCATTAATAGAAAATATTAATGACAGATGTAAGACGCTTCACTGAGAAATCAAGAGTTAAGACAGTGAAAAATTAAGCCCCAGTTTTTTTTTCTTTCTCAAGGAAAAGGTTAGGTAATATAATTATTTCATTAAAAGCAGTGGCCATCTGTTATGCTTTGGAGAGACTGGCAAACAATGTTAAAAACATTTTTTATATACAACAGAGAGGAGGAAAATATGTTTATTTAGTAAATGCTAATGTTTCTGAAAGATGTTTGATTAGAGTCTGGAGTTTATCAGCACTTGCTGGAGCTCAGCCTAGAGGACTAGCATCATCAACACATATTGTCAATAGGCATTAGAAATCAGTCCAATCTCCATATGAAAAAAAAAAATAGTGATTCAGTACAGTTCTTCCAATAATAATATTTGGTGCAGCATCCTCCACAAAACATGATATATGTTTTTTTACATCCAATTCCAATAAATATTTTATAATATCTCCCAGATCCTCAGACTTGTTTTTCCTGTGTGGTATGATGTTAAAGGTTAAAAAAGAAAAAAAAAAAAAAAAAAAAAAAAAGAGAGAGAGATTGGCCTTTAAAATAGAAAGGCAGGACAAGGAAGAAGGAGGCCTTTCCATCAGGAACTGCAGGCTTTAAACTTTTACAGGAACATTTTATACAAGGAGAAATACTAATGTGATTAAGCATCAGAAGAAAACCAAAATAGTTCACTTAGTTCATTAATAAAAAATACAACACTAAGAATCATGTAGCCTATGTGCAAAACTGAAAATAAGCCACAGTTTCTGTTTTGATTGGCGGTTTGCTTTTCAACAAATCAACAAACATATAAATACTTTCTGGAAGAATGGAAGGAGAGAGAGAGAGAGAAGGAAGGCAGCAAGGAAGCAGTGAAGGAATCAAGGAAGGAAGAAATGGATAGTGGGGCTTGTCTGCTGCTTCTGCTGCAGATGCCAGATGTTGTCACAGATACTCTAGTGGAAAAAGAGAGAATGATGCTAAATTGTAAACTGAGACTTCCTGTGAACTCTGATCTGAAGTTACCCAACAATAGAAGAAGGAAATACACTTCTTCCTTCATCCCATCTACAGGAACAAGAACAGCTACCTTCCAGTCTTGTTTTCTTTACACTACCCTTAACTGTGGCTTGAATTAATTACATGTTATTATAGTGCTGTTTTGCCACAGCATAACTTAATGAAAACAATTACTTTTGTCTTTGAGAATGGAGGAGGAAGGGGTGAGACTAGATGCAGCCTTGTTAAAAGTATATAGAAAAATATATACAAAGCTTTGTTCAAATGAGGGTAATGCCCAATGGCTGATCCACTCCACCAAAATCAGAAATCCCTGCACAGGGAGAAATGTGGCACAAAGATAACAGGGATGCATATAACAGAAGGAAGACTTTCCTACATGGACCTTATTATATACTTTGAAAAATAAAGAAAAAAGCTCTCCGAATAAATTTCAGTTTTGCACTTGACTGGACAAAAAGGCTGAAGGCAAGCTCTTCCCTTTGACTTTGTTTGAAATTAAGGAGATTTCACAGTTTTCATGATCAAGTGCAAAGTTTTCTGAGCGGTAATCTGGAACATGGACACGTTCATGAAAGTCTTGCACTTGTTTATGTAAAGTGTGGCAATGCATATTATATCTTTAGCATTTCACCACACTGCACCCTATGATTTTGTCCTGTGCAGGTCTTGACCATCAGAGATACTTACTGATATTTACCAGGTCAGGAACTCAAAATCACACACGTGTGATTAAGAAGACTGTGTAAGTTTTAGGATTGCTCTCTTTGTTAGATATTACTGCATTCTGTCTGCTTCCGAATTTCCCATAAGTGTCTGCACATTTCTTACTTATACATACCTATTTTGAAACAACTTCGTCCTATGATTTTGTTTCCTCCCAGACTTTTAGCAATAATTAAACATAACAGGCTTTAATATTTGAATCCATTTCAAGGAAATGAGGATACACTGGAGGCTGTGGGGAGGGCTGTATACTCTCAGAATGAAAAGAGCACATGGAAATGCTTTTATCCCATTAGCACAGGCACAGAAGGCTGCTGTAATACATCTGCAGCTGTTAGAGAATAGCGTGAAGATGAGCTCATGGTTTGGTCCAAATGAGACAAGGATCCTGCTCTCTTTTTAAGGAAAGATCTCCAAGGGAGAATAAGCTGTTTGCTGTGTAGTCCCTCTACCTCTGCTCTTCTGAAAATTTCTAGGGGTTTAATGTAGAGTACTCACTCATAACCACTTCTGGCCCCATATGTGCCCATGAGTCATTAACTTCTCGGCAGTATCCCACATTTCGTTACCACTTTGCATGCCATAACCATCCAGTTTAACTCAATATAACACTTCAGTGAGCATCTACAACAATGGAAGAGTCCAGAGCACAACTGTCAATCACCAACACACAAAACATGGAAGCTGTACCAGCTTCTGTCACAGGGACTATATCCTTGGTCATCTGTCTCAGGAAACATTCAGAGACCGAAAGGGTCCTTTTATTCAATTTTAACAGCATAACTGAGATGTTATGCTGTGGAAGTCAATGGGATAATGAGGAGTTGTCATTTCTTACAGTTCTGTCATGAGGCTCTGGTTATTTGATGTTTTATGTGAAGCCTCAGCTGCTGATACCAAGTCATCATGTGAGAACCGCAGATTTATTTTCTTTTTAAAAAGGGATTTAGCCTTTACACTGTTGCAAAGAGAGAGCTGACAGTTTGACCTGAACATAACCTCATGATCTGAAAGCCAGAGGCTAGAGAAAAGGAATGCAAAATTGTCTTTAACATGTTATAATTTTTAAGCTAAAACGTGATTGTGAAAGAGACTGGTAGGAGGTCAATGCTTTTTGAAAGCTAGCCATTCTTTGCAGGTAGGAAAAGATACTCTCAACCTCATGACAGACCAGGCAGGGAGGCTTCTGGAAGTGAAAGAGTGTCCTGCTGCAGCTAAAAAGGCTGCAGCAAGCTCCCTTCCTCTGCAGAGCAGAAGCAGAAGAGGTTTTATAAACCACACTGACTTGCTGGTTAAATACCTGTTGATTTAAACTGTCCTTGTGTCATTCATTATCTTTGGCTCTGGCTTTGCAACCTCTTTAATTAGAGGACTACAGAAATCTTAATTTCTGAAAGCCACCCATAAACTATCCTTTTTCGCACAGCCATGTGATGCTTAGAAGGGCTGGTATCAATAAGGCATGAACCACATTGTTCAACTAAACACTACCTTTTTAAAAAAAAAAACACATTTATCATATAGTTGACATTGCAAGCTGATTTTATACTCTGGAAATGGTTCTGTGTAGCTGTATATGTGTATACAGTTATAGGTTTTGCATTTTTCCCTTTTTGGCCAGTATCACACAGACCACATCCCAGCACCACAAACATCTGTGAGCCCCACCAGCCAGCTCTGGATGCATTGGGAGGCAGTCGGCTGCTGGGGCAGGAAAGCAAGAGGGGCTTTGCTGCCTGCAAGGTGGCAGGTGCTGGTGGATACTTTGCAGGAGGACAGAGAGTGGAGAGGGGGTCCCACCTCCCAGTGCTGCACTCTCCTTCCCTCTGCAGCTGCCGCAAGTTCATTTTCCCAGTGGTCTTGCCTTGGGTCCCCTTTCCAGCTTCTCACTTTCTCCCAGTGTTTCCCCATGAAAGGGACTCCCTGACCCTGCTGCTCTTTGTCCGTGATGAGAAGGCAACACTTGCTTGCATCAGTCCCCAAGACAAAAGCAACACATTGAGCAACATTGATCTATAACAAATGTGGGATAAAGTCAATGCCTAGTCCTTATGGTGCATTTCAGTCTACCACAGGATATATTTTTTTTTGTGATTCTTTGACAAAGCTGGAATGATCTGAAAAGGAAAGCAAAGGTTCCCTTAACTAGCTAAAACCCTACAGTTACCATAATTATTATTATTATTTATTTTTATTTTTTCAGTTTCCACTACAGCACCAAAGTGCAATGTCAGAGATTAATAGGGAGCATTGGACAAGTTTAAGGGGGAAAATCGGCTTCAGCCACTACATGGTAACACACCCTGGGCCTAGCACCAGCAGTGCCAATAGCAGTAAGGATATGTTAACAGAAACATACAGAAAGCAAAGGGGGCCATTCAATTAAGCAAATACTGTAGAGCTGTTAAAAAGATAATTTATAAAAAGTACAAATGTAGAACCTGTGTGTGTGCATGGATGCTTGAAGGTATATAGTATCCTGTTATTATGATTATTACTTATGGGTACCTCCCATAATCCTTTTTATTGTAAAACACAGAATAATCACAAGAAAATCTGTGACTGCATCCAAACTATTTCATCCAGACTACAAAGACAGCAAGCTTCTGACAATGTCCAAGATCAAAACCTACCACTTTGAACACAGTAGCAGAGCAATACACATGTTGCTGTTCATTTTTATGCTGCAAATATTGAGTATATCATTCAGGAAATGCTCTATTAAATGTTTTAACAAATTAAACAATTAGGGAAATATCATCAGCTAAATTCAACCCTGATGTCAGCAATATGAATTCAGACTGTTCCAAGCAGTAAGAACTATGCAGTCACCACAAGACTGCTTACTCACAGAGGGATTTAGAGAGGAAATTATAGGCACATGCGACTTTCATGTTGAATCAGAACCGGATAATGAGAGGCTGCAAATTCTAAAAATTGTTCAATTAGTAGTGTTGGGAACACCAGGCTAAATATCCATTGTATCCTGGCACTAATTGACTTGTTTCCCTTCAGAACTTAACCATATTTGGGCTTGAGTGGCTTATCAACTCTCACACCCTCCCAGCTACACTGAATCTTACAATGAGCTTCATGCAGAAACCTGCCAGCTCAGAGCCGCCTTTATGACTGGGGCTGTGTGGCAGGTCTCCATTGCACCATGAAGCTTGTGGTGCTTACACTCACCTTGCTACCTAAGCTACTTGAGATTTGATTTAGGGTAGCACAGTGAAGATTTGCTCAGGTCATAGCAAGAAGCTACACAGGATCAGTCTAATATCCTGGAAGCACTTGCCAGTCAGTGATCTTCTCAAAATGGATGTGACTACATTGGTTCTGGATTTAAGCTCCCACATGATTTGGCAACACAGGTGCTATGCTGCACTACATGCCTCCAACTGCCAGGTAAGAAGATATAGAGCCACAGCTGAGATGTCCAGCTCTAGCGGTGCCAGTTGCCCTAAACCAGCTATTGGAAAACTGCTTACCTTTCTTAGCTGCTTGGGAGGATCTTTTCTCCAAATGAGCTCACATATCTTACTATATAGCTGTGCATGTGATTTTAACATGCCTAGACTAAAGAATCTGACATTGCAGTGCTGGGGTTGAGAAGGCAATTTGTTTCTCAAACCTAACACCTATGTCTTACTGGATGCTCAGAAGAAAATGTCACGGGAAAAGAAAAAAGTCAGCAGTTTTAAGACAGTAGTTTAAAAACCCTGAAATTAAAAATTCAATGACATCTTGTCTCCTTCTGGCAAACAGAGGGAGAAGGAAGGGAAAAAAAAATAGTACTGTTGTAAACTGTTGTTTTTCTTAATAAATCAAAATAAAAAACAAGATAAACATAGCTTTCTACAAAGCTAGGGAAGGACCCTTTATCAGGGTGTGTAGTGATAGGACAGGGAGTAATGACTTTAAACTAGAAGACAGCAGATTTAGATTAGACATTTGGAAGAAATTCTTTACTCGGAGGGTGGTGAGGCACTGGAACCGGTTACCCAGAGAAGCTGTGGATGCCCCATCCCTGGAGATGTTCAAGGCCAGGCTGGAGAGGGCTTTGAGCAACCTGGTCTAGTGGCAGGTGTCCTTATCCATGGCAGGGTGGTTGGAATTAGATGATCTTTATGGTCCCTTCTAACCCAAACCTTTCTATGATTATATGATTCTAAGCTCTGCCTTTCCAAACACTGTGTGATCTACTGCTAAGTACCTTAGCAATCTTCTCAATCTTCCTACATGTTCCCTGTGATAATAGTATCTCTTTTCTTTCCTTTTAAGGTTCTTTGAGCCATAACAAGTAAAAAAGAGTCTATACAAAACCCAATTCTATTCTCTTGTAACCTAGTTAACATTCAGAGCCAAAATAAAGCTCTTGAATGCACAAGTGCAGCTTTGGCTGTAGCCACTGGGAGTTTCCTGCATGTATCTGTGGAGAGAACACAGGCCTTGAAGCTTTCAAACTGCTCAAATATTGTGGGGAAAAGTGCTTTAGCCTTGAAGGAATCTTTCAAAAATGCCTGCATCATGCTTCATTCATTTGAAATCCCTTAATGTTCAAATTTGTAACAGTTAGGTAGTGAGAGAGAACCCGTAAAGGTCAACTTCCATGGAAAAGAAATTTCCCAGGACAAAAAGGTCTTAAAATATTTTATTATAGAAATATACTTTTCAGCCCTTGAAACAGAGTAAATATATGAGAATTCCTAGAAGTCTATATTATTCCCCTTAGGGGTGCCAGACTTTATTTACAAAGCCTATATATTGCTATAGCAAGGAGTTATCATAGTTGAAACGTGCTCAAGACCTTATGATAGATGGGCAGATGGAAAAAACAAAGCAAAACAAAAAACTAAAACACACAGAAGCTCCAAGTGACTGAATAGCATTAAGCTTTCCCCGTGGGAGTCATATTAGGAGGCAAGGTTTTTCTCTTCTGCTTGCTTTATGAATGACACGCATAAATAAATAAATAAATGAAATTACCCACAGCCTTCAATAATTTATTTACTTCATCCTGGTGATGAGCATCTTAGAATTATAAACTGCCATATGGGTGATAGCACAGTTGCTACTGGTGATTCAACATTATTGTGGCTCTGAAATAAGATAGCTTATCTTTCTTTCCTTTGAAAGTTGAAATGCAATGGATGTATAAAACCCTGTTTAGCTCATAGTTTGTGTTGTACATATTTCCTGGTTTTAAATGGGCAAGACTGAACCCAGTTTTTAACAACTACAGTCTTGAGGGCAGAATTAAATCTATAAGAACAAAGACTAATAATCTGAATGATGCTAATGGCAAATACCCATGTGTGTAAATAATTAATTGTTTTCTTGTTAACAAGTTCAGATTTTTCGTTCTTTGGTTAGTGACCCCAAGGGTCAGTTTTTCTGTGAGAAATAGAAGCATTTAGGATTCTATCATCCTAGCCTATAACTAATTTATAGCTTCTCATGGCATCAGGTGCAAAGAATCAAGATTCAATTTATCACCCCAGGCTATTCCCACTTTAAGAGACAGCGCAGGTATTCTGCAGAAATAAATGAAGGGAAACATTAATGATGTAAAACCAACAGAAGTATGCCCTACGGAGATCTTATCTTTCAAATTCATAGAGACACATCAAGCTATAGAATGTCTTTTGTACTGATCTGGAAAGACTATAAAGACCTCTAATGATCTCCTACAGAAAAAAAAAAAAAAAAAAAAAAAAGGAATTAATATTTTTCTCATTGAACAGTATCAACTATAGTTGGTTAGTTGGTTGTTTTTCTTGGCCTGCTTTTTCTTCACAAACTTATTTTTTTACTTTTAATTTTCTCAATTTGGTCTAGCATTTCCTAATCTCGCAGCTCTATAGAAAGATGACAGAACAAAAATAGCATAACAGATAGAGTCAGACACCTAACTGAAACAAAATTAAAACATACTCATCTTTGCTCAATTTTCCACTTTTTCCAGCAGGATCACCAGTCACATAAATATTTACTTTATGTGTATGCTCAGCATAATTGATGCAAAGTTAATGACTAGAATAGCGTTCAAATATCCATGACTTCATTTCAATAAGTCCCACCTGCTCCCTCACTCTGTCTCCCTGGGACCAATTCCAGGAGAACATCTCATAGACAGAGAGAATCATCTGTGAAAGATGGCCAGTGGTCTGATCATGAACACTAGAAATCTTTGCTTAGAAAAAACGGACACATGATTTAAATCCTTAAAGTCTGCCTGTATTTTACTTTCTGTGAAATGGGAATTTCTTCATATTGGAAATATGTAAATGCCACTTAAGTATAGTATTCTTACTTCAGTAATTCCGGGAGGATGACTGATTACTGGAATTAAATATTTTGGATACTTCTCCTGTTTGAAAACTTTTGCACTGTATTTGAATATGGATGACCTTTTACTTGCTTTAAATTATTAAAGATAATTCTTCATTTTTAACATTATAACAATATTATAACATTCTTTATTTATCTCACATTTTAAAGATTTATCTCACATTTTAAAACTTACAGTTAGGGGTTAAACCTAAGCATGTGCACTTCTGTTATAAGGAAGAAAGACATGAACTTCCAAAAGGCATGGATGAAAAGACTACAGAATTTCTTTGGAATTTTAATTTTCTTCAGAATTGACTATCTAGCATTTTGGTTTGCTAAGGTTAGAAGAGATAAACCTCCATTTTTAACTGATTATCTGGGATGGGTGTCAGAAAGGGAATGAAAAACATATAAAGCATACTAAAAGTATAGACCAAAAGTCCTACACTAATGTCCTAGTTTTGAGCGTAAGGCTCAAAACTTCAGCCTGCTATTGGAAATGGGATTTACAGAGAACAGTTTCCAGAGCTATTGTCCATAGCTAAAATAGAACTAAATTACCCAAATTTCAAAAATTACCAAAACCACCTCCAGAATCAACTTTTATAGGTGTCATTTATTAGCTTGCTTTCTTTATTTTATTTTTTAGCCATTAAAAACTGATTTTTCCTAGTAATGTTATTCATCCCAACAGCCATTTTCAATTACCACATGAAAACTGTAGACTGTAGTAGCTTCAGTGGGAGGTCACTTCATATACGTTTAGGCTAAAAAAGATTGTTCCTAACTATTTCTTTGCATTTCAGTTAAGAAATATTGGTAACATAGTAATGAAGTACGGCAACTCAGAGTACGGCAGTTCAGATAACTGCTGAATTTATTTTAAATGATTGGTTCCATAAAATTTTTAAAAGTTCATTTTTTAGCCTAATATTTTTAAAGTACTGTATGTCAAAGCAATTTTCAGCACACTGTATTTCAAGACATGAAATTTTTATGATGGTAAACATAAGGGCTTCAATAACTTAAAATATTAGCATTTCACAAAAGGATTCAACATGCTAGCAAATCAAAACTTTTTTTTTTTTCTCATTTCAAATTATTACCATTCATTTGAAACTTAGAGTATATTCAGAAATCAAATACAGAAATCTTTATAATTATATATGGAATGCTTCTTTTGATTAGTGACATAGGTTGAATGGAGTAGGATGATTTTTGTACTACAGACAGAAAAATGAAGTTAAGAGAAGACTTAATACCAAGAAAATAAGCTTCTAAATAAGAAGCAGGACTGCTACTAAAGCCTGCAAGGATAGATTGAATATAATGAAGCCTTTGAAAGGATGTAAGAAATAACAAGCGTTTGGCAAGCAATAGACCAAGGAAGCTTTCTGGATCTTTTCCACTAATAAATTCTCTCTGTTTTGGCAAGAGATAGCTGTAATTTGTAAGCAGTTTTGATCTCAAGGAATCATTCTTTATTTCTGCAATGAGAGAAGATTTCCTATATAGGAAACTGAGACACTAGTTCCCCTGGCTAGGGTAGTATTGGATGCTCATGAAGGTACTGATACCAAACACGGTTCATACTACTCCTCAGAAACCAACCAGAAAATCACAATGTGGTGCCTGAAGACAATAGAAAATACGAGGTCATAAATTGTTCCCTGTTCTGCTAAACTGTCAATTCCAAACTGCATGATAGATGTTTGTTGTTGTTGCTTGTTTGTTTGTTTGTTTGTTTTTCCTGTCACTGCCAAAAGCTCTAACACCAGCTATGATGAATACAAGGACAGAAATTACACACAATGTATGTGCTATTTGCACTTATATTCTGCACTCCTGTGATAGTGAGAACATACAATGCCAGAGCAGCAGAGTTTCTGGTTTCATCCCCAAAACAACTTCTTCCCACTAAAACCAAACATTTCAAAACAGGATTTTCCTTTCAAAAATAGAAATAAATATACACCGAACATTTCCATCTATGTATCACTGTGTATATTTTGCAGCAGTGAAAGACGTAAAGCAAGGAATCAGATGGGGAAAATTTTAAACATCCCCTAGTCTCCTTGGGATTTAATCCTCAGCAAGCCTAGCTTTTGAAAACAATATTTGATAGTATTCAAAGAATTTTAAAACATATTTGTGTAGAAAAAGTTGATTTTTCACTGGTAAAATAAATTAGCTGCAGACTACCAATCCTTTAAACAAAATATCAGGAGAGACATTGTTAGCAGAGATGAAGTCCTGCCCAGCAGGTTACTCAACTACAAAGGAATACTTAAACTGTGCTTATCCCGATTCCATGCGGGCTCCCGTGGAGAGATTCCTGGGGCTGTGGACATGTGGAACTAATCAATCAGATAAGACCATCCGCAATTCTTAAAAAACACATCTTGTGCTCAATGTGATTTTGACACAAATCTGTTATTTAATATCATACCTGATCCAAGTTACAAATTGGCCAGGGCTCTGTCCTCTAAATAAAGATGTTATGCTACCTCAGGTGTTCTATGCAAAGCTAAACAGTTTTTAACTAACTTTCCTCATTAGAGCAATTAAGGTCCTAGGTTTAACAGTGCTATGGAAAACAACTATTGAAGAGGATGTTCTTGCTCAGAAAAAATCCTCAGGGGTGGGAAGACAGGCACCAGTGCCTCATGATATGCTTTGGCTAATTAAGATGTTGACTGAGTCTATGTTAATCATAGTCCATCAGGCTATATTTGATTAACATGTAAATTGGTAGACCCTCTTCTGCAATTGCCCTACCATCTGAGGTCTAATTATGGGCCTCAAAAAAGACAAGAACTGGACTTGTAATTTAGAATGTTCAGTTGGGAAAACAATTTTTTGGCACACACAAAAGAATTGTGAGGTAGGGTGTTTATGTATATTGTTTCCAAATACACAGGAATACCTTAGACCAACTCTACAGATATGCCTACACAAGGTGGAAGTTTAAAGATAATGCAGCAAAAGGGCTTTGTTTAAATAGTGCACAACAAAAGTTAAGTGTTTCTTCCATTGGTTAATTTTCTCAGACCAAATAGATGTATGCAGTTGAGGAAGACAGGTAGATATATCTAAAAGTCAGTTCAAATCATCTGAGATAGAAGTTATGACAAATTAGATTTATAGCATAGCATATAATAGCATAGCATAGCAACTATGTCATATTCCATTGACCTAGCCTATAATGAGCATGCCTGATATTTCTTACTGACTAGCCCTAGAAGTTAGTAACTCAGCATCTTACCAAGGCCAGTAGAATCAGCACAAGGAGACCGTGTGTGCCCTTCACTAGGGATTGATACATAATTTAAATAATTCAGATAAAGTCTCTTAACAATGTCTCTTGGCTACAAAAAGACCCTGTGACCTAACTTCAGCACTAAAGTAAATGTTTTTACGTATTGATGTATACGCTTTTTCCCTTCCTTCCTGTTTTCCCTCTTCTCACTTTCTACCACATTGAAAAAGGAACATTTCCATTTTGGTCTATAAATAACTCAGCTCTTTTTCTTTAAGAACAGTGACATAATAAAATGATGTAAAAGAATCAACAGTTACTCAAATTGTGTGTAGCTGTCTATAGACAAGATAACTGTCTAAGGTGGCACTGCAGCCACTGACAATCTAGCCAACATGGGCAGTGGAACCTAAAGAACTATTGAACTGGGTAGATTAGATATCCTCCCTGTTCAGGGACCTAGGCACAGGTGCCCAGCATTTTTTCAGATGATCTGGTAGAGCCACTTCTCCAGAAGGACAATATGTCTGCATGTCTTGTGTCCCATATGAATGTCTAAGGTACCTCAATGCACCAGTGATGGCATTAGATAGCTAGATGTGGTCAACTGAATTGAACCATATGTGACTACTGTCATTTGGGCTGAATAATATAGATGCCTAACTTTTTAAATTTTTAAATGAATCCCACCCAAGTTGCTCTCAGCTTTCACTACATCTCCCAGCATCAACTGACATATCAAAACCATTTTTATAGTCTATTTATAGCCTTAGAGTGCAAAAAGAAGTGGAGTACAGAAATAATCTTAAAAATTGGAACAACATCTAGTGCAAAGTCTAATACATGGCCTTGAAAAAACAAGAAGCAACAAAGTCATTGGCAGAATTTCCAAAAGACAAAAGAAGTCTCCTTGTAGGACACTGTGCTAGTATCAACAGAGTGTATTCATCTCTTTAACAACCTGTAGGAAAATGAGTTATAAATGACAACCAGTGTCTAAATCTGACTCATTTAAATTAAACTGAAAAAGAAAACAGAAGTTAAAACTGTGATCCAAGTCCTAACATAATCCCCATCTCCACCAACACATCTACTGTGACTACTTTGGAAGAGGTGCAGAGGCAATTAGAATTTTAGAATTCATTGTTCCTTCATTTGCCATCTGGGAATGCTCTGGAAGCCTTTGGAGTCCTGAAATCTCAGATTACAATCTGTTTGGTGGATTGGATAAGAAGAACTGGTGCAGGAAAAAAAAAAAAAAAAAAAAAAAAAAAAGAGAGAGAGAGAGGAAAGGAAAAAGGGAAAGGAAAAAGGAAAAAGGAAAAAGGGAAGTGGAAGGGGAAGGGGAAGGTCTCATTTATTTGTCTAATGTAGATGGGTTTTAATTGCGAGGTTGACCCTCAGTTTCCTTTATTTAGCACTGAAGTATGATACTCGAGTTCCTTCATGGAAGCAAAAATTATCCATCTCTTTTTTGTCTGTATGCAATCCAGAAAACTTCAAAAGCTCTTACAAATTTACATAGATGTCAGCTTAGATGTCAGCTAATAATATACTGGGCTTGGACAGACTCAGGTATGGCTGGAAGCTAACAGTGTTTTCCCTTTAGGAAATTACTGGTGGGCTTTGCCTAAGAGTCAGCCAAAATACTAATATTTCAGTTGAAGTTTTAATTACATAAGACCACACATTTCAATGATTTCATTTTGCATCAACTATGAGACCTTGATAGTCAGCATCCTGTCCTGTCTGCCATAGCACGTGGTCTGAATTTTAATTTATAATCTCTTAAAACCTGCAAGTTTATCATAGAAATGGATGCTACTTTTCTAAAAGACTGAGAATTCTAATAGGAAAGGAAAGATACCTGCTATGTCAAACCAGAAATGATTATACTCTTGTACACGTTACAGCTTTTCAAAAATAAAGAGATATGGTCATACATCATTGAAACACATTTGGGGAAAGTATTGGGATGCTTGCGAACTTTGCAGACCTCAGACATATATTGTAACAATGTCCCACACTTCTTGAACTCAAATGATTCTGCAGATGATCTCCTGCTCAGCAGGTCAATTCCTATCTGTTTATATTGTGTTTTAAATGCAAACAAATTCCAAACTATGGGACACAATGCACTTCTAAGGAGTGGGAGGATATGCATAACAGAAAGATGTATTAGTAATTAGGCAGAATTTCATCAAAAGGAAGTTTTGAAAACTGCATGAAATTAATTAGAATCTATAAATATCATTCAAATATATATATGATGGACATACTCTATCTGTTTCTATATAATTATGAGTAAAAAAAAATATGACTGAATTAGTATCTAACCACTTTCATTGCAATTAAAAAAATGCTATTGATATTTGAAGCAATACTCAAAATCTCTTGTTTTGTCAGACAGTTATGTGGGAGTTGTATTCTTTTACGCTTAGCCTATTGCACCAGACTGGACCTCCTGCTGCTTACTGTTTGTAGAATGGCAGCTTCCCATGAGAGCCCAGAAGTGTTTTCTTCCAGTTAAGGATAACGAAAGTATCATTCTTTTACATTGCTTAGCCCAAGTTATGATGACATTCACTTCAGGTAGTTATTTTTAGGAAGATGGGCTGTCACAAGCTTTAAGTGCAGGCTTTGTAAGTCTTCTGTGCATAACATTAACATACATCTTAATAGATCTGTCCAAACAATTTCTCTTGCAGTGATGCAAGTTAAGAGTACAAGTAAAAGAGTACTGATGAAAAGTGTATCAAATGCATTTTAAAAAATTGGCACTAATGTTTATAGATGCACACATAAGTATGTATGTATATAGTATAAAAACATAGACAAGTTGGAGGCAGTGCTATGTGGTCTTTATGTGACATCTAGACTAAGAAATGTGTAAAAGCTTAGAAAAAATCATCAAATTGCAGCACAGTGTATGGCAGCTTACAATTTCTTTGGTAGAATGGTGTGTGTTTCAAGAAGCAATATTATAGTTTCCATCTGTCTAAACCTTCTAGTTATGACAAATAGCGAGTAGTTAATGTCTGCTGGAACTTGTTTAGTTTGCTCTAAATTTCTGAGTAAATGGATGTTAAGTTTATTTAGATGTGTTTCTCTCCACCTTTGGAATTAAGTTTGTTCTGCTTTAATTCATTGAAGAATATTTATAACTAAATTTACTTCATTAAGCAGAAATGTGAGGTTGGTTGTGATCTTTTGTTTGCAATTAAAACCCCGTTAATTGCAATAAAAAATAACCGCCTTATAAAAGCATAAGTAGTTCTGCATTATAAAAAAAAATGCTAGGATAGCAACATTACTGTTTCAGGCAGTTAATTTTAAGACTCTCTTGCTCAACTATTTTGGTGCAGTTCCGTTACCATCCACGTGTATAGATATAATACTGAATGCGTGTTCCTTTATGTCAGATGCTCTTAAAATTAAATAAATGGAAATTTAGAATTAGTGAAAACTAGGAAAGAAGAAGAAACAAATACATCCCTTTATTTCTATAAACTAAAGGATGCTAGTGAACAGTTTCGAAACACTGAACTAAAGTAATTTCTCTGGTAGAGAACCAAGAAGCCTAAACTGGTATATCAAGGACCAGGGAATGCATCCTGCCTTGTTTGCTTGCTGTGAAACCAAGGATGTGAAAATAATAAACAGTGCATGCTAGAGATACAGTACCTTTGTCTACAGAAAGCCAGGAGAAGCATAACCTGAAATATCAGTTTGGTGTCATTGCCAGAACTGATAGTTATTATTAGGAGCTGGGAGGAGTATGTGATAAAGGACAGGCTAAGCTAACTTTTATTTTCAAAGGGAGGAGTAACTCATAGTTGTGCTGTTATTTCAAGGGTCATGGCCATATCTAGTGGTGCAGCACAGAGAGATGAACCAGGTCTCCCATATTTCAAAAACTGTTAATAAGCTAAAGAAAGGGAACATTTTTATCATTCTTCTTGAAATACTGCTGTCAAGACTCTACCACATCCTTATATTAAACTTGTGAATTTGCCTATCCTTGGGCCCCTTCTAACAAATCTCATTAGTGGTTGTTTTAACAGAGATTTTTGTTTTTAAGCCAAAAGAGAACCATAGTAACTGCACACTTCCTAAACCATTTCATTCATGAATGGGAAATGAGTCTCCAAATTTTTACTCACATGAGTAACCACATTGATATCCTTGGGCCTTCTATTATTAAGAGCTAGAACTGTGAGTGTAAATTTGCAGGATTTGGATGTGGCACTTCATTACTTCATAACAGAGAAATCTGTAGCTGAAATCAATAGTTAAGCATGTGAAGCATATAAAAGACATTCTTTCATGGAGGTCTGATTATAATACATCTATCAATTTTGTTTCAGCATCAACAAATAAGCATATGATAGTAAAGAGATGTACAGACTATAGGCAGTAACTACAAAGACACATTTTAGATAGACATTCTAGCTTCAATAGGGGAGTTGGGAATAGTCCACCAGAAAGAACAGAATAATAGTGAAAAAGGTCAACACCTCCTGAAAAACTAACATACTAAGTCACAGAATAAGTTTTTCGTTCTCTGTCAATCAGTAGTGTAACTGTTGTCAATCATCCCCCCTTACCTTGTTTGTGATTTTTGAATGGCCACAAAAGGAACTTTTGTTGGTAATTATGGCCTTTACAATTCATCTGAGTCACAAGAAGGATTTTCATAGCCTGCCTGTGGAATAGACTTGGTATGCCCCAAGCTGCGCTCACGTATGTCTAACCAATTCAAGCCAAAGTTTCCCACGATAATATGAAAGGAAAAAAACTCAGACAAATACAAGTCACTATTCTAAAAATAACAAGGAGAGGGGAAAGGGATAGGATAGCCGGTATTCCAGTATCTTCTGTTTTCTCTCTCTCTCTTTATTTATTTATTTTTCTCTCCCAAAGAGGATAAATCTGTAACTCCCTCTATGGAAGGGTGAAGTTAGACAGGATATGCACCTGTGCATCTTGAATCTTCTTAAGGAGTCTTTAGAATCTCAGTCGTACCACATGCTTCATCTTACAGCAATCAGGAGCATTCTGCTAAAAATTAGTGCCAAGAATTAATACTCCTTCATTTATTTTTAATTCAAGAGTTCCCCTAGGACTTTTCCTTTCCCCAAATACTTCCACTTTCTACACATACATTTGTGCTTTGTTTTCTTTGGCTATCAGTTCATGTGACCTATCTTGTCCCTGCTGAAAATGCGAAGAAAAGATTTGTGAGAGAAGGTTCTCACATAAAAAAAAAAACAACAAACAGTTCTGGAATTGATCCAGAAGAGTGACAAATCTGATAACATCAAAGACAGAGTATCTGAAACCAGGGTTTAGGCAGAACAGCTTTTTCAACAAATTGTAGCCTCTATAAATTTACCCATTTCCAAACAGCTGAGCCCGTTTATTTGTTTATTTTCCTAGCTCAACTGAAGAAAAGTCTGAAACAACTTTGGAAAAATAACAGCAAAGTTGTTCAACGGAAACCAGCCCCTCTACTGTAAACAGTGCCTCTCCACAAACTATGCAGCTGCACAAAGCAGAGACAATACAGGGGACCCTCAGCATCATTAACCAACTTCCCTTCCTCACGCAACGGTCGCTTCAATAAAGCAATTACAATAGCATCGTGGAACAGTAGAACGAGGGGGGGGGGACCAAAAAAAAAAAATAAAAGAGAGAGAGAAGAAAAAAAAAAAAAAAAAGAAATAACCTTACCAGCTTCTCCTACAGTATATAGCTGAAAGGGAAACAAAACCCCCAGCTGCCGAAGCGCATGCAATTGGTCTCACAGAATGAATTGACTGAAAGAACTATGAAAGGCTAAAGTCTGCCGGCCCCTCTCAGCAGCCTCTCTTCAGCTCCCTCTCTCCGCGCCTCCTCACAAAGCCATTCTCCCGCTCCCTCGCACAGGAAAAAGCAAAAAAGCAGCACACACCGAACGACTCCGGCAGAAGCGCTTCTCCCGGGAGGGCAGGGGGAGGAAGAGGTCCCGCTGCCGCTCGGCCGCCGCCCGGCACCCCTGGGACAAGCATCCGCACCCGCACCGCAGCCCGCTCAGCGCAGGAGCAGCACGGCCACGGGTGCTCGCAGGGGTCCCCCCTGTGCATCTCGGGCAGCGAAGCAGTTAGCCTTGCCTTTGCCTTTTTTATTATTATTTTTATTTATTTATTTATCTCTTTTTTCAGTTAGCCGAGTGACTTCCTAAAGCTGATGCTGGGCCTAATATATATATATGTTTATGTTAACAAAGAACACAAAAGTAAACCTTAAATAGCGACACTAATGATCCCCCAGATAGTCAATAATAGGAAAGTAAGAGAGCAAAGACCCCGAGAGACAAGACATGAATAACGTGAAGAATCACCAAATTAAAAGCAATATAAAAAACATCACTGCCTCCCAGAAATGCTTTGGATAGATAAAATCAGAACAAACTATTGCATTTTTCATGATGAAAGAAGATTTCTATCTACATTCCCAGTTTATGTAAAAAGAGACAGCATTTTTCTGTATAATTTTTCTTGAAGCCATGCCATAGATACTGAGATAGCATCCCCTACATATTCCCAGATTTTCAAGAAAGCTTAAAATCATTGTTAAATAAATGCTGTTGTAGTATAAGTTTTTAATGCAAGTTTTACCTTTCTGTGATATGCTGTAACTCAGAAATAGACAGCTGCCACAAAGTAAATCAAAGACCTACAAAAGCAGATGGCATAATTTCACATCTTAAATGATGGCTGTAAGCCTTCCACTAATAATTTATAAGGAGACTTCCTCCTGCTTGTTCTTCTGCTCAGCAGCATGCTGTTTGAGCCTTTCAAACAAAATAAATAGACTTCAAACCACCAGCTTCATGCACAGTAACACTTACGAATGCTATTTCAACCTGACACAAGCTGACTTTGTTCCTCGG
This sequence comes from Aythya ferina, assembly GCF_964211825.1. Lineage (NCBI taxonomy): Eukaryota > Metazoa > Chordata > Aves > Anseriformes > Anatidae > Aythya > Aythya ferina. Next base: position 77,151,255 of record NC_140296.1, read on the forward strand.
TGACCCTGGACAGAAAACTGAGGTGACAGTTTGATGGATGAGATCTTTTTCACAATACGGGTTGTGACTTCACAGCTCTGTCTCCCCATTATTGTTTAGTTGAAGGAGGAAACAGGAGCAGAGGAGGATCTTCACCATAGTGAGCCATTTTAACAGTGAAAATGAACCAAGCATATGCAAGAAATGTCTTCAACACCTTTTTCCTACCACAAAGTTGGGAAGTTGGGAGAATCCCTTTCCATTTTTGTTGGCGATAGAGAGGACAAGGAAGGGGTTCCAAGGAGAGGAATTGATGCCAATGGTTTCCTCCAAATTGTATCTTGGATTAAGAAAGTGGCAACATCAACAGGGAGGGGGGAAGGGAAGGGAAGGGAAGGGAAGGGAAGGGAAGGGAAGGGAAGGGAAGGGAAGGGAAGGGAAGGGAAGGGAAGGGAAGGGAAGGGAAGGGAAGGGAAGGGAAGGGAAGGGAAGGGAAGGGAAGGGAAGGGAAGGGAAGGGAAGGGAAGGGAAGGGAAGGGAAGGGAAGGGAAGGGAAGGGAAGGGAAGGGAAGGGAAGGGAAGGGAAGGGAAGGGAAGGGAAGGGATTCTGTTTGTTTCAATTATAATCAAAGAACGCTTGGACTGTGGATTTATGAATTTTCTCTTAACTGTGCTAATTTAAGTGTTTACCAGGAATCTTGGACAATTCTTTACTTGACAAAGGCCTTAGTGCACTAACCTGCCCACTGCAATTTTTCATTACACAAAGATTATCATAAAGTATCAGAGTCATATATCAGTCACATATATTCAAAAACAATTTGATACCTATTACTTCATTATTTGAATGCGGATTCTATTCTCTGCTAAAATGAATTCAGAAGTCTTTTTACATTATTAATATTAACATGCTTCTAATAAAAACTGCCAGTTTGCACAGAACTCTCCAGGAAGAAATTGCCTTTCCTTGAAAAAAATGTTGAAAAATGATGAATGAACTCTCTGAAATGTAAGGCTCCACCTTCCATAGGCTTGAGCTTAACAAATATCATGACATGAATTAGCCACTTATTTCCTTAGAGAGGAACACAGTCTGCTAATATGCCTTTGTTTCTGCTTTTTCATCTAATCAGATGGGCTCGTTATATACCGGCAGGCATCAAATCTCTGATTTTATGGGTGGATACTCAGGCCAAATGACCTGGCCCAAAGAAGTCTGTGGCCAGAAGCCAAGTCTTTCCTGTTCCACATAACTGCACCTTGTCTCCACTTTGAAAGATTATTAATTTTGTCTCCACTGTGAAAGATTATTTCTGAGAACAAGAACTAGTTTACCTTATGTTTGAGACCTTTTTTTTTTTTTTTTTTTGTATTTGTTGCTGTCATTTCTTGTTTTGGATTTGATATTTATAACTCTATCTAAAAATACACAAGAATTCTCTCCCTGGTAGCAAAAATGTATCATAAATATATGTGACTCTTATTCTTTTCCAAAAAATACTATTTTCTTTCCAAAAAGACTCACTTTGCTTCAGATTATTGTATGTCTGTACTTCCATATTTATAGATATTCTTTCTGTAGAATTTCTGTGAGGTAGCACACAAAAGCCAGAAACTGACTGATACTAAAAAATAAAGAATAAAATCTGACAATATACAGGAATATCTACAGTTACCTTTTGTTTCATCAATTCAACTCGGATTTATATGTGAATATATTTTTTCTGAGAACCATTTTAGAATTACACGCTTGCTTTTGGTGTCCCCATTCAGGGATGTAGGCGGGAATCTAGCATGGTGAAAGTCATGTGGTGTGAATTTCACCCCCCCCTAAAAGGAGTTTTGAGAGATGTACTTGTGAACCATTTATCTCCCAATTACAGCTTCTAAACTGCTGTCTTCGTTTCTTTGTCTTAAGGATCTGAGAACATTCCCATTGTAAAGAAGGAAATACATTAAATGTTTTATAAACACTAAGACCAGTTCACAGACCATTTTATTGCCTCTAAATAACAAAGTTCATACCAACCCACACGTACCTAACTGTGATACGCACAAATGAGAAGAGCTCTGAAAAGTCGCTTTGAAAAATACAGCCATTCTTGTATCTGGAAACCAGTAAAAAGGAGTTCGCATAGAGAAAAAAAAAAAAAAAAAAAAAATCTCACAACGTGACTTATTACTGAAAACAGCGAGCACTAAAAAATCGGAAGAACTCATTTTTTCTAATGTTTGTAGTAGAACGTAATTTTCAGGCTAATGCATGACAAATGCTTGAAGGAAGTCTGAGCTTTAGGATATACCAGCAGGCTTACACACTGCTTCATAGTTTTTTCTTTACTTGCTCTCAATTATGTCCTCTTTTATCTGTATCAAATGTCGAAAACACCTTATTTGCATAGCATTTACTCTTCTGTGTTTTTTGGATTAACATAAAGCATAAGGCAAGGTCATTTGGATAATAGCCCCGCATTTTTAATAGCAATCGTAAGTGCATTTGAAATCATCTTTTCTGCAAGCAGGATGCTGCAGACAATTGCACTGGAAAAGATGCCAGCAAAACTAAACTTTAAAGGTTGCTAAGCTCTTTGAGAATCACTGGTGTGACTGATGAGTGCAATCCATTGCAGTTCTTTGATTTTGCTTGCTTACCTTCTCCTAGAAAGAAACTTCCAATAATTCTTAAAGGCACCGTGGAAAATGTGGAAAATGGAAGCAGCATATCTTTATAACCAGAAGGAAATGAATATTTTAGGCATACATACATCATCTAATTTGGAAGAAGCACAAGCTCCATAAGTAGTCACTAGAGGCTTTAGAGAGTGCATCTTTTAAACAGCTCTTTAATGCAGTCAATTAATGTTGAAACTTTACCATTCACAGGTAAAGCTATCTAATGTTCTGTGCTCAGCCACCCTTTAACATGTGTACCTTGAAATTCAGAGACAATCTTTGGCTATGTCACAGGATCTATCTTTTGAGAAATCAGTATGATGTCAAATCTGAAACAGGAAGAGCAGAGGGATGGTGAGAAGGAAGGATGATTGGCAGTAACGAGGGAAGAAAACAGCAGAAAAAGGTAGCTGGGTAGAAGGAAAGGAATCAGAAATAAAGATGATTAGAGAGTCACTCCAGCAACAACTGCAAGTCAGTGTTTCATTCTGGCAAGGGTTTTATCTCCACAGGCTCCATCTAGCCCTGCTCGCTCTCTTTTTTATTTTGTTTTGTTTTGTTTTCCCGGAGCTGAATGAAAGTAAGGGTTCGGTATTGCAGCTGGGTTTACATTAGGAGTGTATGTGTGAAACTAAGGATATCTGGCTTGACACTTCAAAGCACGTCAGCCAGTGTTGGTTCGTCTAGATTGTGAACTTCAGTATAAGTGTCAGTCTTCCTAAAAGTTTGATAGAAGAACAAGATAAAAACAGCAAATGGAAAGAACAGCCTGCGTCTAGTAAAAGGTTATATCTTCATACCTCCTCCATCCATAAGCTGTAAGGAGCAGTATGGTGTCGTTCTCTATAAACTGGACAGAAAACATGCTCCAGGTATCTTTTAGGAAGCTGGCCAGAGATGAGCAAACACTGTCATTTTGGACAGTGGGGTACTGCTCCTATGCAGCCAGGAAAAATTCCTGGAATCCAGCACATCCTTCACAGCCCTCTGCATCAGTCTGGAGACGAGCAGGCAGCCTGGGCCCTGGAGGGCTTCACATGGCCGTGGTGACAGCAGGTGAAGCTCTGTCTCTGCTGCAGACGCTGGAGAGGCTTGCTGTCCCCTCTTCAGTCTTACATGAGCTGCAGACATTGATGCTGTGGACATTCCTTGGATTTTCTTTAATTGTTCAGATATGGTCTTGTAGCAAAGTTATTGTGCTACAGACAGACTGATAGGTTCAGATCCACATTCACAGGCATTTAGGAGACTGAAAGGCCTTTGAAAGCCCAACCATTATGATTTTGTAACCCTTTCAGCATTTAAAGACAAACATCTGAAAAAAATAAATAAATAAATAAAATCCTAGGCTGGAAGCCTCAGGCTCTTAAGTTCTTTGTATGAGACACGTACATTTTCCCTGTAGTTCAGAGATTTGCATCACAGTGGAATTCCAACTGCAGTTAAATCTTCTGGATATTACTACAGTGAAAACATATACAACAATTTACGTAGTGGTAATCTTGCCCACTTTTCCAAAACAATGCAAAATTAATACAGTAAGTGTGGGTGTATTTGGGAAGAGGGAAAAGAAGTAAAGAATAAAGTGTCATACAGACATATGGTATAAATAGTTGGCGGGGAACCACCGTGCAATCTACTCAAACCACTGCAAACATGAGCTTCGTCAATGTCTTACAGTTAATCAGACTCCATACATGAAATCCCCTTCTATGAACAAGAATTTGTAGCACTGAGCTGTAACTTAAGCACTGTTGCAGATTTATCCCCTCATTAAAGATTTCTCCTAGGAGTTATCATCACATTCACATGACAAGAAAAAATAACATATGACTTTATCTGGACATTATCCAATAATGTACACAAGGAAGGTAGTAGAATATTAGGTGTGAGAAATGCCTCAGTTAATACCATGCACTGCTCTTGCTGGGAAAAAACGTGGGATTTTTTCATTTGTTCAGAATAATATAAGATAAATCTGTTGCAATCCAAGACAGACTTCAGAGTACACATTGAGGGAAAAGGATTCAAACAGCAATAATATGGCCAAGAATTGGAATAAGGGGAGAAGCTTAGAAAAGCAGTTTTGAGAGACACCACCTTCCTGATGGCATCTCATGTGAGCTCACTCAACACCTCTAGCACCCCTATATTGCATTATATCACAGCAATAATCCCTGTCTCTCATTTAGAAGCCACTCCAGCTTCAGAGACCAAGCTCAACCTTGTAAAATGAGGAAGAAGGTGGAGCCTGATGGTCAAAATATCTGCTCACCATGAAGGGGAGACACAAGCTGAATTACCAAGCACAAGCAGCCTGGGAAATAATTTCTGATAATATAACACTTTAGGGGTAGCTTCCTTTAGATTTAATTTAAACGTATTAAAAATGAACTTAATGACAATTTACATGACTTAGAGTATTAAGATTTAATAATAAATCATTTTAAGTTATTCTTTTGCTCAAGTTTATCCAACTATTGTGTTTTTTGTTTGTTTGTTTTGTCTCTAATAATATACTTCCCTTCTACACTTTTCCATGTTGGTTTTTTTTTTTTCATTCAACAGATAATTATTCTTCCTCTATCTCTTTTGCCAGTTTACAAATCCAATTTAATGTAACCAAGGTAGACACAAACATATTTAAATACATTCAGGCAAAGGTTTCCATCCAAATAATCAACTCCATTAAAACACAAATTTTACATTGAACTGTGTAAGCTTCTTACCAAGGCCAAACCTAACCTGATTGTAATAAGTGAATAATGACCAAAATATTTACTTCTCCAATAACTATAGTCTGTAATGGAGACAGAGATAACAGAGAAAAAAAATGAGCACACTGTATGCAGCAAGAGGAAATCAAGCACTTTTTCCTACAGCAGCTGTAGTGACACTGACAGATATTTAGGCAACCCAGCTATTTTCTAATAAAGACTGAATCCCATTTAGTTAAAGTATTATGACAGTCTTACACTCTGTTGGGAGCAGGGTTTGATAGTTTCTATGCAGCTGTTTCTGACTTCTCTGTAAACGTATTCTGCCTGTGAAACTGCAGTGGATCTGTCTTAGAGGAGGATAGGGCCATTTACACTTTCAGATGTAAACTGGTAGGAAGAAACACAAGTGTCTGTTTTTAAAGATACCTCGCAAGGCCCATGATTGCATCTTACTGTATAACTTTGGAAGAGGAGAGGCTCCCTCCTATGGTTAAACCGTGTAAAAGTGTGAGCATCATCGGGAGCAGGGATTCTTCAGACATAAAGTCACTTGGTAGATATACTTGCCAGTATACAACTTCAGAAAATAAAACTATTAAATATAAATATATACATAATGTAATATATATATATATTTCATAAGCATCTAGAAGCTGGGTCAGAACACCATATTTTGCCTACAATAAAAAGGATACCATCATATAATAATGCTGGCATTAATATTGATTTTCAAATGAAAGCTTAACACCAGCCACAAATGCTCATGTCTGCCCCCCCAACCCTCCACCCCAGCATTCTTTTAAAGATGTTTTGTTATGTTTTTGTAATATTTTAATAGCTAAAAATGGCATGCCAATCTGCTAATGACTGTGTTTCTGGAATAAATATTAGAAACAGAAAAATAATGAAGATATAGCATAAAATAATCAAATAGATTTTACATCATATCAAGGCTATTAGACATGTGAAGTGTACCAAATGAAGTGTAACTCCAGAAACAAATAGATTATAATATTTGATCCCTGCTTATGACTTTTTCCTATCTTTTATTTTTTTTATTTTTTTATTTTTTTTTTACACTGTGAAACAAAGACTCTGAAACTACAGATTTTACATTAATGGATTGAAGGGTTCAGAAAGAGCATAATTTTACTTATCTAAAAGAAATAGCATCTGTATCCTGAGCCTGATAATGTCACCTAATAAGCATAGACATGCCAAGAACAGCAAAAAATGTTTAAGACAATATTCAGTTGTTCATTTTTGACTTGAAACAGATTGTGGTTTTTAAATTTCCTTTATTACAATTACAGCAAGTAAACTCTTTCACCAGTTCTCCATGGGCAGCTCAGTTTACTCTCAAACCTACCAGACTTAAAATGAGTTGTCAAGAGTTCTTGGTTTCAATTGCTTTTATGGCAACAGTATTTATTATGTATCAAAATAAAATAAAATAAAATAAAATCATAGAGTCTACTCAGAGAAACAATATTGTTTCCTATAAATTAATCATGCATTGTTTTGCATGAAAAAAGGTACAGTGGCTACAATGTTTTTCTTTAGCTTCCCTTCCCATTTTAAGAAGCTCTAATCTCGGTTTTTCATTTGTTCCACTCCAGGCTCAATACCTGGGAGTACAACAGAATATGTGACTGAGTACAATAAACAACCTCTTGACTGATAAAATTTTATTGTGGTGCACTCAACACCTGCATCAGCACACTTTTCATTAATGGACTACAGTAAATGTTTATATAACTACCAAGAGAGTTTACTAATGTGAACAAAAATTCTAACAGATAGATCATACTTTGTAGCAATTAAGCTCTACTATAAAATGTAGACCAACATATACACAGTTCTCCAAGGCACCTTAGATTAGTGAGAAGGGGGATATAAAATCAACTATGAACAAGTGGTAAGAAATCCTGTTTGTCCTACATACCAGATTTTCAGAGAGAGTTTACACGACTATATCTTTTATTAAAAACAAAAGAACAGGTTTAAGTTTCATATAAGCATTCAATAAATCGGCAACTAAACTTCATATTTGATTTTTGAAACGCCAACACCAATAATCATTAGGTTTTCTGAGTGCATTAAGGGTCTGATCCAACTCCCAGTGAAGCCAGAAAGATCATAAGTACTGACTGCCCTGGAAACCATGAAACATTGAACTACAAACAGGTGGCTTAAGTGCTTATCCTGCACCTTCCATGGGTCTCCAGTGTGTTTCCTCAAGTGGTCAGCTTGTACTGGATCAGGAGCTGGCCTATCACTAGCATGTGAAGAGAAAGCTTGGTTAAAGCACATAACATCAGCTGGCTTTTAATCATTGTATTTTTATTTTTATTTTTTAACCTCAGCTTGTCACTGTCTTAATAACTGGCCTTCAGGTAAGGTTAGAGAATTGTGACAAAGTACTGTCAAGCCAACTGGGACATCTGGGCAGACCCTCCAGGCAGGAGGATTGCACATTTGCAGACAACCTTGATGAAACTCTGACTGTAACAGAATGGGTGTTCCCCTCTATTGAGCACCAGTGAGGACTGGAGCACCTGGAGTACAGTGTCCAGTTCTGGACTCCCCAATACAGGCTAGACATGGACACATTGGAGAGAGTCCAGCGAAGGGCCGAAAAGATAATTAAGGGAGTGGAGCATCTCTTATACAAGGAAAGGCTGAGAGATTTGGCCAAGAAGGCATCAGCTCAGAGAAGAGAATCTCATCAATGTGTATAGATACATGAAGGAAGGGTGCAAAGAGGATGGAGCCAGAATCTTTTCAGTGGTGTCCAGTGACAGGACAAAAGGCAATGGGCATAAACCAGAACACAGGAAGTTCTGGATACACATCAGTAAGCAGTTCATAACAGCGTGATTGACTGAGCACTGGCACAGAAAGGTTGTGGAGTCTCCCTCCCTGGACATCTTCGAAAGTTGCCTGGACATTGGCCTGGACAACCTGCTCTGGGTGGTTCTGCTTGAACAGGGAGGTTAGGCTGGATGACCTCCAGAGGCCTCTTCATACCTGAACCATTCTTATGATTAGAATAAAATAATAATAATAAAAATTCATCATTCAGAATGAATGAATCCTTTGTTAAACAGAAACTAAAAAAAATAAAAAGCCCTTATGGTTTCATACTCTTATGTACATATATTTACACATAGAAATGTTTTGTTATGAGAAACATCTTAACAAAAGCATAACTTTAAAGAACGTAAACAATAAAACACATTCCTTGAGAGAAACAGCCTTTAAAATGTAAATGCCAGCAGCAGCCAGGGCACCTCATATTGCACATATAGCATGTAAAACAAATTTGCATACCATCTTCATCCATTTACTCTGCCATTGCTCTGTTAAAATATTATAAAACATACTCTTCATTAATGATGGGTATAACCCATAATTTTATTAACATAAAGAATAAGATATTGCCACTAATACTTGATGTTAATCAATTGTACTAGTCCCTGGTTTGAAAATATAGTATTCCTCATCTCCTTGACCCTTTCCCTACCAGATTTCTAAGCTGATACATTTTTTTTCTTCATCTTGATGAATAAAGAGGTTTTTTCATGTGTCTGTATGTGTGTGGAGGTTGAAGCAGAGATCAAAAAAGTTATATAGATCTGCTTTTTTTTTTTTTTTTTTTTTTTTTTTTACAGTAATTCCAAGAAATAACCTGCTGGATGGAAGCCTTCATGACCATTCATGACCAGAAGCACACTGTACCATATTTCACCTTTTGGTCCTTCTCTGTTTTTTCAAAGACATGGATGACAAACAAACCTAATCTTTAGACTGTATAACTGTTTAAGGTGAAAATTGGTTTGAACCATAAGTATTACACATACAGCAAGAATATGGAGTAATGTTTCAACTACTGAACACTTGGAAATGAGCAATTTCTTATAATTCATCTGATTTACTTGTTTTACACATGATGAAGTAATAGAAGATTGGTTAAAGGTTCTTAAGATAATTTATGTACAAAATATGCAAAATTTGTAGGTTTTTACTTGTGTATAATTTCAACCCACACAGTAACTACTGGCTTGGACTAAGAAGATTCACTGATACCAATAGTTCTACTGAATTCAATCAGTGAGTGAATCTGTATTAATCAGACAGAAAACTTTCTAATTCCACAAAATACCTTTATCAAACCATTCAGACATCCCAGCTTTTTGCTGATGATGAACTACACCAATACGTATTTTTTATCTGTGCACATGGACTTTTATGTACAAGCATATCTATGTATACATACATTTGCACATACACATCACTGAAATTACATACTCTAAATCCCAGCCAAATAAGCTTTCTTTTATTTTGCTTTTAATTGACAGAGAAGCTTGACAGCATGCTTCTCTTTTTCTCTCCTCGGAGATCTTACTGAGCTTTTAAAACAAATGAAGTCTCAAATATGCACTCTATTTAAATAAGAATGGGGGTGAATATTCACTTTGGTGGTAGTGGTGACTCCAAAGACAAATGTTTTCTCCCATTACCATTTTTGTTGCTGAAAGCCATGGTCTGAGCCCCAGGCCCTGGCTGGGAGCCTGCTGAGCCCATTTCAGCTGCACTGGCAGGGGTCAAGGGGGTCAGCCCCATGGGCTGGGAGCAGGGGCCCAGGGAGCCAGCCAGCGACCCCACACACCACACATTGTGCTTGGGGGCTGAAGTTAGCCCTGCTTATGCTGGATCATGCAGCGAGACAGCCCGGTGCGCCTGGCAGCCAGCAGTCACCTTCCATTGAAGGGATGCTTTCATACCAGCAGATCTTTTTTCTGCCTGTTTCTATCATTTGAATGGGGACTGTGACAATTAGAAGAACTCACAGGTGACGTTTTGGGATACTGATGAACACATTTTCAAAGACCCTTGGAAGAAGAGACATAATAGTCATCAACATCTTGCCATTAACTCCAACTAAATCTGACAATGTATGACAATGTTCCTTATAAATAAGCAGCGTGTGGCAGTGGAAGAGACATTGTGAAGAAGGAGACTAGATATTAATACACCATTTCAAAGTTCACACTCCACCTCTTTTGCTATTGTGTGCTTCCATGCTGACCTCGGGTAATCCTGAGTTCACTGTTCTTTCCTTACCTGCCCTTAAAATGAAGATATTGTTCCCTCAAAAGATAAACATTGTTAGGAAAAAGGCATTAAACTTTATGAGATATCCAGCTATGCTGTGGAGGACTATCATAAAAAAAGCCTTCAAGTCTATAAATAAAATATATATATCTGAGAGAAGATTACCCTACAATGTCTATAGCTGACAGCTATATCTTTATATACATATATATTATATATATGTTATGTAGGTGTGTATATATCATTTAAAGAAAATAATCATGAAACTACCAGCCATATTTTTGATATGTTAAGAAATAAACTGGTGGGTAGAATTGTTGCCAATTTTAGAATTATTTAACATTTTTATTGTCCCACCAGGGAAGTTAATAGTATCTCTCAGAAATTATTTATACACTACTAGTCAAGGAAAGTATCAAAAAAGCTGTTCATTGGTGTGTTCCTTTTACTGCTGATCTTTTTGCAGAATGAATAGAAATAACCATAAATCAGAAGAGAGATTTATACCAATTAGAAATTATCCAGTCATTTTACCTATAAATAATTTCACTTTTTAAAGGATTCACTTACAATTTAATAAGAAATTCAAATCATTTTCAACAAATCATACTGTCTCCTTTCCAGTAAAAAAAACTGATGGACTGAACACCCAAAAGCTGCACCAATGCTGTAAACCAGCAGTGTCTGACATTTAGCAATGTGCCACATGCCCAAGAGCCAAATGTGCCAGGACTGTTACTCCACAGCACTGGCACAAAACTACTGGCAGCTTCTTGAGAAGACACCACACACTTTTTGTCACAGTGCAAAGAAAAGTCTAGAAGGAATCAAAAGATGTACACACTCTAAGTGTGTTTCTGAGAGCCAACACAAAACACAGCTACGGAAACCTTATTATACAGAAGAATTCAGTGGGGACAAGACTGTATTCCGTGGCTATATAGATAAAGTAGTCAGATGCTGTAGTCACTGATGATGCTTCCACATGCATAGACATACTTAAGTGGCATTAGCTAATTTAGTTGCAGCTGTCCAGGTATTTATTTGACTACTCACTTATATGCAGTGTAAAAATCTGCAGGGCTCATAGTTACCCAGTGTTTGAGCATGGTGCTATTTTTCATTCCTATGCCAATTAGCTCTAGGCCTTCTAGCATTCAACCCTCAGTTTATACCCAAATTTGAAATAAATAAATAAATAAACTTTTTTTTTTTTTTTTTTTTTCTTCCCCTTTTCCATTCTCCCTTAAGGACTAACACCTCCATGGCCATAGTATATTTGTTAGGTCAAAATCTCCAAGGAGTAGATCTTTTAATTTATACACTGCTGCAGGGATTTCGGTTAAATACCATAGGACTGTAAATCCTTAGATTCTCAATTTTAGACTGTAAAAACAATCATCTACTATGCTGGTACAATGCCTAGAATAAAGTACTTTTTTAGTAAAATATAATTTAAAAATAATAGTTTATAATGATATGATGAATAATAAAATGCAGCACTAAAATAAGGGCCAGAAGTGACGTTTAGGTGGGTAATAGAAATAGACTTGGTTGTACATCCTCCCATTCTGTAGAAAAGAAAGTCTACTGTGAAGACAGATGTGAACCTACTACTCCTATTAGATTTGTGTTGATGACAGTGACTAAAATGAAAATGGGGCAGTAAATTCAATCCATACACTCAGCAAATAAACCAAACAGTATTATATGAAGCATGGATGATGCAGAGTGGTGAGAGGGAAACCAGTGTACAATGTCTGCTTTTCCCAAAGTCTTGGCAGTCACTCAAATGGAAAAATAATCCACCCTTTGCAACTAAGACAGATCACAGATCATTTATGGGCAAATAGTGGCTCTGGTGCATAGAAATAGTCAGGAATTTGGATGCTAAATGCTTTTCATCAGGAATTTATGATTCTGAAAGATTTATTCAAAAAAGTAAATCTTTAATGAAGATACCCAGTTTAGAAGTTTGAAGTGACTGTCAGAAGGACAGACAAGCTACCCCCCCCCCCCCCAGTTGTTTCTTTTCTTTTCTTTTCTTTTCTTTTTTTTTTTAAATCCCTGAAAATTTTAATGGGATGGGAAAATTGTTTCCTGCCCAACTCTCATGGTGAGTGGCTGGCAAATGATAGCAAGACATGGAATGACAACAGCTGGATTCAATCATTGCACTTAGTAGATCCATGAAATGTGGTTGTGGATGCACCAGATACTTAAAGCACCAGTAAAGAGAGTTCTTCCAGACTCCAGGCCAGCCATCTGGCACTAAGAGAGTTATGAGACTATCAGGGCACATGGCACATCACACACCCTATTAACAGACAGATAAATTAATCACACTGCAATTAACAGGGATACATAATGATTTGTGTTTCACTGTCTTTAAAGATGCATCTTCAGATGGAAGAAGATACAGCAAATCCCAGAACTGTCCTACTGAGATCCTGGTACTTGACAAAAAATAAAACCAAAGGCAATGACACACCTGCCTGAAAATACAAATATATGTTGCTTCAGTACAGTTCTTTTTAGGAGAAATATTACCTCACACTTTTCTCTCCAGTAGTAGCACATGTTAAAGTGGAAAATCATTACATGCAAAAGAAAATACATCTTCTAAAGCAAGATGGACCAATTCAACTTGAAAAGAAATATATTTCTACCCTGCAGTCATCTTGCTTTCCAAAATCCATTACTTTAATTAAAATTTATATATGTCCCACCACATTACTGAAGTTAATGATTAGGATAAGTATTTCCACATCATCGAGTAATAGTATTTCCAAAGCTATACTTATTTTTTTATTTTCCCCCCCCAACAGTGTTATCAGATACAAAAGATGCCAGTCTGAATGAAAGATCAAAACCTGGATGAAACTTAAAATAGAAAGTAAACATATGATAAATCTTGTCATTTTCAGCTTTGCTAATTCACATACATATAAATGGATTTTTATGGATGTGGGAAAAGTTATGCTAGCTGAAGGGTTTTTGTAAGCTTACTTAAGTAAGGTGATTTATATCATCAGTCAGTGTCCAACAAAAATATATACTAAAATAATAATAAAAAAAAAAAAAAAAAACACTTAAAGAACAGCTTTTCATGTAGGTTTGTAGCTTAAAGCTTAACTAAGCAATGGGTTGGTCTAGATTACCTCCAAAATACCTTACAACCTGAAATGTTCTATGATCCCATGAGTTGACTTCTCTAAGTCTAAAGCCTCTAAAAAGAATGATCAAGTAAAGTGACTGGCAGTTATATAGCTACATAGAATATAACAAACAAACAAATAGGGTAATTTTGACAGCATCACAATGCAGCACTGGCCCTACAACTATACTTCATTACTGCAGCTCCCAGATGATGAGGCAAAACACCCAGCAACAACAGCCTGCTGTGCTGATTGTGTTCTCCACAAGGGTTATTACTATGGTCAAAGCCACCCCTTCAGACACAGGGAAAGACCATAGAGATCCCACTTTTTCAGAAACAGTGTTAGAGCAGGGATAGAAACCCATTTGTGTATTGGAGAATGTGTGATCAGGATAAGTTACTTCCAGTCTGGAGAACCCAAAATGACTTGCAGAACAGATTTCTTAATGCAGGCAGGTTCTTATATGATTGGACGAGCTAGGTCTGTTTTCCCTCATATGTGGAAAATTAATGTCTAAGAATAGGAATTAATAAACTAATTTAACAGTAACCACAAAACCCTTCCATTGAAAAGGCTTTATAAATGGGAAATAATAGTTTCCTGTTTGAATAATCCAGGTCTATATAAAGGAGTTTAATGAAATCTGAAGTTAAGATACGGTAGCTTTTTGTTTGCTAGTGTTACACTAGAGAGCCTTCTGAAGAAACCTTCCTGTATATGGCACTGAAAAAGCAAGAAAGTGATGTTTCAGTTGGGGAGGCTTCTTCCAGATGCTTTATGTGATCTTAGCTTCTCAGAATTTCTCTGCTATGCCCAACTAAATTGCAAGGTATGAAGAAAAATGAAGAGTTAAAAACTGTTAATAAAATCATATCAGCCCTTGTTTGATCTTTATGTGCAATGCACTTGATAAAATAAAGTAACATGATGTTATAATTACAAGATGTTTGTTAAACTAAACAAAAGTAGAATAAAACATAAACAGAGCAAGCAGGCACAGAGACTATTGAACTGCTTGTCCTGCACATTTTATATTCTTCACTAATCCACGTCACGGGTAGTACTGTTTGCATCCATATCTCATTTAAAACATATTTTGCTTTTCTGCTTCTTTGTCTCTGCCTTTGCTAGACGAAGGGAAGGAGAAATTTGAAAAAGAGGTGAGAGGATATATTGGGGAATGCTGCAGATTTGGGGATAGAGAATGATCTCTCTGACAAATTTGCTCATAACAGATGAAAGGTGAAGTTCAAATGAATTATGGAGGTCTTTTCCTCTCAAGTGCAGTTAGTGTATTTACTGCTTCTCACATGAATCTATCATGTATTATTAAGGGGGATATTTTTTATAACATTTATTTGTGCATAGTAACAAATTATATTTCAGGTTTTGCATTCAGCTCCTTATTTTAAACATTTTCATGCGACTTTGGAGGACACATATTCCATGGAAGGTAATAAACCAATTATCTGCTCTACAAAGAATGAGATGCTAAAAGAACATATATGCTATGCTGTCTTGGATATGAAGTTTGAAGGTCCTCCAAATCTCCTAATTACTAGAGGGTACTTGCTTAAAGCAATAAGTTTATTTTTAAGGCATTAGTACTGATCATGTACTCAGTACTAACGCCTTAAAAACAAGATGAACTAATGTCCAAAAGTTCCAGTCCAAACAGAAACATAATTTTGCTGGAGAAATGCATAAAGATAATTGAGTCCCCACCCCACAGTATAATATTCCCCACATATATCACAATTAAAAATAGGATAAACAAGATAGGGAAAATGAACAGAAGTATATCTTTTTTCTAAACAGGTTAAGGTGTCTTTATTAGTACAAAGTGTCAATTACCTCCCTCTGTCCCCATCGTATCAGCAATCTTTCAGCTACTTCCTGGGAGCTGGGAGAACAGTCATTCTCTACTTTATTTTCAATATACATAATTTCAAATATACTTTCTAGTGGCTGCATTACAGATGTCAAGCACCTGTATCTCCACCCAACTCACAAATGCAGCCAAGTACTCAAATGTGTTCATGTATGAAAGACTGCAGTCCTTTAAAGTTCACATTTTGAGGCAAGCTTTTGGTACTTTTGGTACAAATGTAAATGATCCTATAGGAATAATATGATCTACATAATAGCAGCTCAGAAAAACAGGACCATATCTCTGATGTTTATGAAATTTAAAGTAGATATTTAATGGCCTTGACTTAGGATAGTACCTATAATATTCCCTTGTTTGATGATGATGAACACAGAAAAACGTGATTGTTATTGCTCCAATTTTGCAGCAAATTCCAGGTATTTTTCTCCCCCAAAAAACATATAAGACCTAAAAACAGTGCTAAAATACAAAAGTACTCCTACATGGCTCTTAAATTGTCATGAGTAAGTACTTAAATGCTTAACAGAAAAGGAAGGCTACAAACTTCTTTAAGTTTCTAATTATTCTTTCAGAGCTGAACTATATGCAGAAAGCAAACTCTAAAAGTGAGTCTGAAAATTTTGACAGTGTTTATGTATTAAAAATATTTCATGTAGTTTAGGATTTTAAGACCTGAAAAGAATGACTTTTTACTGTCTAGAAAGATGAGGGTTCTGAAGCACTTTTCTCCTAGTATTTAATAGAGAAAGTTAGAAGGCATACCTTTAATTATATAACTATTAACAGAAGTTCTAAAAAAAAATACAAAAGCAACTCTATTAAAAATGAAAAGCCTACTTGGCCAACTGAGCTCTATTTCACAGCTCTCATTGCTTATACAAGCCATGACAAGCAATCTTAACGTTAACTGATATCTGAAGGACCTTTTGTCATACTCAGATATCTCCACACCTTTTAAAAATGCACATATTTATTGTTAAAATGAACCAGCAATCATGGGATCAGACACAACCTGGACAGACAACAGTAAAATATAACTGTAGTCATTGTTAAAATACCCAACAGAAATAAGTTAAAATACCTTCTCTCAATACTCAAAGATTGTTCATCTGAGACATTATTCTGAAGTATCATATGACACCATGCAAACCAAACCAAGATCTGCAGATTCTTTAAAAAAGCAATAATCAAGGATACAAGCCAGGACAAAATTGGATTTTCTGAGAAGGAAAAAGTTTTGTGGTCAAGACACATGATTTGCAGCCGGGAAATCTGACTTCTATTCCCAGAACTGCCACAGACTCCTTGCCTCTCTCAAAAAAATGTCTTTTTGAAGCTGTAAATGCAGAAACTTTTTTTTTTTTTTTTTTTTTTTTTTTTTTTTTTTTTGGGGGGGGGGGGGGGGGGAGGGTTATGTTAATATAAACTCTTTAGTACTCCAAATACCTTTGTGGATACTTGCTTCAAGTAGTGAGTTCCCTGGCAGTCATGGTTCGCTGTGTTAATGTAGCCTAATGCATGGCATCTGAACCCTCTGGCTGTCTGCCACAAGCCTCTATACATCTAGCAGGTATCCAGAAAATACAGATGTTAGGAGTGTGTAAATATGAAGCCAGATACATGGAGAAAAATCTAGCAATGAAAAGTTAACTTGAAATCATAACTGAAACTTCTCATCATCACTAAGGTTGGACATAATCTGGTTTTACACATGAAAACAGGCATAGCAATGGCTCCAAACTATATCTGCCACAGCCCAGGTACAAGAGTAGCTATGATGAGGAAGAAAGACTGCTCTGATTTTGATGAGGAATCCTGCTTCAACTATGCTTTTTCTCAATTAAAGCTTTTGTAAAATTAGTATATTTTAGCAGGGTGTACCTTCATGAGTAGGCATTTACCACTGAAAATACTACTCTTTGAAAAATCTCCAGGTGTCGGCATGTATGAGGTAAGAGCTGAACTCCTAGAAAATCAAGGCTATCTACAAATGAAGATTGTTCTAAATTGTTAAGTGCTGAATAAGTTAGCAAATGCTTGTATGAAGCTGCATCTTGTGGAGAAAATGCAGAAGTTTGTGATGTCAGGCCACTATTGTGGACCTAAATCTCCTAGAGCTTTCCACTCATCTGCTAAATGATTGCTTATTCATTTGATTTTAGAAATCTTTCTAATTTTCAAAGTAGTCCTGAAAGTTATTAACTTTCGTTTCTGAAGCCTTTCAAAACTAAACTTGCTAAAATTCTTACAATTATTCTCAGTAATGATAAATAGTCTCTTCCTTTAATCTACTGAATTTCCTTTCTCTCTTTTTTTTGGCTGAGTTGAGAGCGTCATTTGGAAGACGAATTCTTTTCAATGTTTCCACCACGCACCAATCATAGTTGCCAAAGAAAGAAACACAAAGAAAGAGTGCTGCTCCTCTCCAGCTCCCCAGCTGTCATGACAATAAGTTTAGGATTACAGGGGTAAGTACTGTAGCTTATTCAAGAACCAATGTAGCTTTTGTAACCACTTCAGAAAAAAAATCTGCAAAGGAATGTATTCAACAGCACATATGAGCTTGTGTTTCAGTGAAATTAATTAAGAAATATCCTCCATTTTAGAAATCTAAGAATCACAATGAACATGTCAGTACTGCCTGTGCTAAAATGAAATATGTACGAGTAATCCTTGACTTCCAGGACTGTATTTGAATGAGCTGTTCAGCTTCATTGTAAGGCTAGTGCACACATATAAGTGAAACATGGTTTGTCTGAAGATAAACAGGAAGGGTCCGTGATATTATAGTTCATTAGACTTCGGAAATTAGGTACAATAATCATCTTGTGCAGTGGGTTAAAGAGATGCCAGCTGGGCAAGATTCCTTTGGCCAACAGAAAACAATTAAAAGTAAAAATTATGGAAAACAGTAAATTTTCCTTCTAAAATACCCCATAAATACCTGCAGATATGACTGCACTTAATGCAAATAAAAAGTTACTACAATGCCAAAATTTCCAGTGTTGTCTTCTGTTGCTAGGACTGTTCTTATTTAGAGTGTGCACTGCTCTGAAATCATGTAATTAAAGTGAGAATGACAACAATCCCACACAACTCTCAAGGACAGGGCTAAGATAAAAGAAAGGGAAATCATTTGTTTTCTGAAAAAGTCTACAAATAACTGCAAATTAAATATATGGGCCACTGAAACAGCTGTGAGTTATCAGAGTATCACTTTGGTCTAAACCCATGTTTCTTATGCTTGAAAGAACTGAGCTTACTGAAACATGAAAAAGGTGAGTTCACATTAGATCATCATTTCACTTTAAATCAAGTGATGGGGAATATGTGTCTGACACAAATGATCCTGATTTATACTGACTGTGATGGCTCTGTACATTTTGGCTGAAAGCTGTTGTGAATACCTTGCACCGAACAAGAGATTTTTCAAATTTTACTTTTTCTTCAAAAAAGTGAGAAAAAAAATTAAATGGTGCAAGTCTGTGTAATTCACAAATATATTCATTAGAACATTTCCACCAATCATTTCTTCTTATTAGCATTAAACTAATAACTGATACTAATCAATTCAATTCATATTCATGTATTATTCTGACCAACAACTTTAATCTTGGCTCTTGTTCAGACAATATGCTGGATGTCTGTAGTTCTGAAAAGCTTTTTCGGCCTCCTTCCAGAATGAAACCAACTGCAGCCCCCAGAGCTAGTAAAAGATCTATGACCACTTAATGCTCACAATTTCAAAGGTTTAAACACAGTTCAAAGAGGAGTTTTTCTCTCTGCTCCCCAGATTATTCTCCAGAAATATTTTCTTTACACTGTCAGTTAATAAACTGGTCCTTAAGAATATTTGCAGAAAATATTCACAAAGAAGTATGCACAAAGAATAGAAGCAATTTCATTTTAGCAACATTACTGAGATACTTAGTTAACTGCAGAAAGTTGAGTTTCAGCTCTTGCAAATCTACAGAAAGCATTCAGAAATGAACAGTTTAAAGCACACAAAACATAAAAGCAGTTTAGCTAGGCATTCAAGATGGCCTTATATATTTCCCAGCTAGTCACTATAGGAATGTAAAAGCAAGTAGTATCACTGCCTAAATATATAATCTTTCTGTACACTTTTTACTATTTTCTAAAACAGGTATGTAGAAATATTTTTCATGGTTTGGGGTAACTGCTGCCTTCCCAGCTGCAATCACAGAGAACCACAACATTAAATGTTACAGCACACCAACTGTGCCAAACTGAAGCATCACTGTTTTCAGCCACTGCAACAAATCAGTTGGATGGACATTTTTGGTGCTTCATAATGAATATGCAAGAAAAAGCATTATGTTCTAATTTCATCCAAAAGTCTTTCATGACCAGAAGCATTGCTGGTCATGAAACTGGTCGAATTTGAGATGGTAACTTCATAGCAGGGCCCAGCTGCCTCCCTGTGATAGCAGCAAGATTTTTAATATTCACTTTCCTGGAATCGAAAATTCAGCAAAAATCAGACAGAGTTGTGAGACATCCTATCTGTCAATTTTGATGGCTGGTTTCTAGGCTTCTGCTTAGCTGAAATCCCAGTGACTTGAGTGACGTATATCAACTACATGTTTCTAGTTTAGTAATGTTTTCTATTCCAAAGCACATGACAAACCATCACACATGTTAAAGATTTCTAAAATTTCTTGCAATTAGTGCACTTCTGATTTTTTTCTTGTAGAAGATCCTGGACACTTTAATGTTTTTGATTTTGCTCTGCAGGAAATACAGATATAAAATGTGAGGAAAAAAATAATTAAACATTTGTGCCTCTCCTGAGGCTTTACATAGTATTTGCTGATTTCCCGAGCCAATAGCTTTGTTTTTTCTTTGTAAATTAAACACCAGTGTATATTTAGTTGAACAATTGTCCCTTGTAATTATTATTATTACTTTTTCTTCTATTATTGAAAATCTGCACATCTAACTGCTTTAGTTAAAGTGGAATCCTACTCCAAATGGACAGTATACACTTTTAGTCCTGCTCTAGGTCATAATGAAGTAAATGGAAATCTTAACAGAAACTTTTGTGGCAGCTGGATGGAGCCTGTGATATGCACATTAATGGCTTTCTTTAAGTAGTGCCAAGGACAATTAATCATTTGTTTCAAACTCAGTTAGTTTTAGATTATTTGTAACACTGCCTTATTTTGAAAGCATACACATAGCAAGATATAGCAAGAAACCATAGAAATTATAGTTCAATAGTCTAAAAATGTGTTTGGGATTGGTTCCTCCCTCTACTGTCAGTATGGCAGTAAGGAACTTGCTTTAGTCCACTGTCACAGTTTACCTTGTGCAAATATAAGGGAGGCCATCATTTCTATGGAGGAATAAAAACACTTGAGGATCCACCCCAATAGTAACTCTGCAGATACTACTCGGTTTTCACATATTCTTCTGTGCATTAAAAAAGTAAAAAACCTCAGGAAAAACTTATTTTTAGAAAAGAAAATACCAAGCTTAGTATTTAACAATATGTTGCGCTGTACTAACCTTCAAACATCCACTGGAATGATGGGACACTGTCATAATGAACCATTCAGGAATAATTTTAAATTTCATTCATCTTTGCATTTTGATGTATACTTAATAGTTGGAAGCTACTACTCAACTATGTAACTTGCTAGCAAGAAGTACAGCCAGAAATTGAAATTAAGGGAAATGTCAGATAAATATGCTGAAGGAAAGAGAGCTGTAGTGCAACAGTTTCTGCCATTGGTACCATCTATCAAATACCAGCCTTTTAGTAGTGTGTGAAGAGAAAGAGCATTAAGAAGAGCAAAATAATATCAATTTGCTAGAATACTGCAATATTCTATTTGAAGAAAAAAGTACAGACTTTCAGCTGGGGACAAAGTAGAATGTCTTTCTGTTATCCTGTAGTCAATAAGCAGTGTAAGCAATTTTCCTTAAGACTTATACAGAATTTACAGAAGCATTAGTCTTCCCTCGTGAATCCAGCCCTTCAACCCACTAAAACATCATTGCAGTTTAGCCCTGTTGGGATTTTCAGTTGAGGAGCCAAATACTGAAGTACTTACTGAGTTGAGGTTTTTCTCAAAGGAAAAAATTTCAAACTGAAAAGTGTTTCAAGTTCAAGGAAAAATGAGAAGCATTTAATTTGTCTTTTCTGAAGTACTATTGGGACTACACAAGAGGGAATCCCCAGAGAACCAGTCCGTAACCATTTAGATGTCCCGAGGATGTCTGGGGCCTCTGCCCCTCTAAGAACATTACCGATAATATCAAACTGGTGCCTATCCTTCCTGCTAAAATTTGCTAAGCTAGATTTATGAGATTTTGAGCTGGTCTGAGCCTTTCTTTTGTATGTTTCTATAGCCCTGTTATTATATTCTAGCTCACAATTGCCACTCTCAAAGGCATTTTTGCCTATAATGGTGAATACCAAAACCTAATTTTTAGATTTTGGATGCGTGTAGGAAGCTGAAACCCCATTTCTCTTCACAGTACTTTTAAAACAAGGAAGAGATATGATCTTTTAATGTTTATAAACTATTTCATTTAAAAAGAGTCCATGTAGATTACAGTTTTTCAGAAAAAAACATGCATTAATTTATCAGTTAAGTGTGTATTTTATTCTGGAGATTTTACATTTTTATAAGATGCATTAGCCCTCCGCTCCCTCTACCTCTGGCCACAGTGCTCAAACCATCTGCAAATTTCTCATTTCAGTGACTTGTCAGTGCCTGCCCGCTTGTTCAAAAAACAGCAGAACAGGCTCCTGGGTCAACAAATAACAATGGTAACTTTTGTTTTCTACAATTCCTGACCCTATCTTGCATTCCTAAAATACAATGGGGATTTTAGATACTCAAATCTTCTTACTCACACAAAGAATAAAAAAGCAACATGCTGTCAGAATATTTTTCTCTTTGTTTGAACTTAGTGATTCAATTGCTTTCAGGAAATTCCCCAAAGCTTAAAATTGAGGGGTTGACTCTCTTGTTTCTTGCTTACAGATAACTTTAATGGAGTGAAAATTTATTAACATATTTTCAGGTTAAGAGCAAGCAGGGTTTCTTGGGAGAAGGTTATGCTTTGCCAGCAGTTAAAATGCTGGTGTGATGATTTCTCACGGACTTTATTGCACCCCTTCCAGACTCTCAGGCACACACATCACCCCAGCCTAGCCACTTCTCCCAACTACTGTCTGGGTCAGGGCAAAGTCTCTGTGAAGGATCCTTCTCACCAGTCCTGTGATACTCCTCCCCCTTCCCCCCCTCCCCCCAGAAATGAATCACCTAGAGGTGTTAAATCAGGCTAAAAGCATCTTCTGATCCTCTGAAGAGTGAAAGGGGAGAGACAGAAAACTGAAGCAAGGCCAAGCCCTTGCCCTGGCTTTGGAAGCACAAAGACATAAGTCTGCATTTTCATGGGTAACTGGTGAAGCACAAGGAATGCAACATGGGTCAAGTGAATTAGAAGCAAATCCCAACAAAGGCAGAAGCTCTCTGCTACTTGACAGACTTCTCAGAAACTGTAGCTACAGAAGAGGTACCAACAAAATTTTCTGCAAAATCCCCCTTCCCATGCTTCTGTGTTTATTTTATTTTATTTTTTTTCCAGATAATAAGAAAAACCCAAAATGTTCTCCTAGGTGAAAAGAGAACATGGACAATGTAACAGAGCAAATAGGTAGCACATGTTACATTTTGGTTCCTTTGCATCTTTCACTCACTTAATTTTGAGACTAAATTGGATGCATTCAGTAGGAATCTTCCTCCTTTGAAAATGTCACTGTGACTAATGACAAAGCTGGAGAAGATAAACATCACAAAATGCTGTCAGGAGAGATGTAGGGGATATATATGAACTTTGATGTAAGCCTTTTATGGCATACATAAAAATAAATGATCTTAAAAGTTAATACCAATCACTGCACACGTATATGTGAAATCACAAGAGCCATCAGTGAATTATAGATCAGCATCTGAGTAACAGGACCCGTATGCTACGGCACTGGATAAATCACATTTACATAATCCAGCTGTGCTTCTCCACACATATCTCTGCAAAGCATCATTTCATTACTAAGACTGCTTCTCTCTGTGAAATGTAAATCTTGCAGTAGAGGCCTGCTGAGCTGCAGGGTTGAGTGCAGTGCAACTCCACCATGCTAATTAACAAACAGGCAGGCCGAATCTCAAAGTAAATGTCGATCCTTGTGATTAGAGATATTGCTGTATTGGCTTTTTCTTTACTACCTAAAGGAAGTGACTTTAGAGTCTTGTCTTTAAATGACAAACCACAACACACTCTCAGGCCTAGACTATCATTCAAGTCTGTCCCTCTTCATATTCGCTTTATCATTACCCTGCTTTCCACATTTTCTCCTTTTTAAAATGAAAATATTGTAGGGTGACTTTATAACAGATGTCTATCAGTATAGGCATAGTAGGTACACAATTTAAAATGTATAATTTAACACACATTTTACTTTTCAATAAAATTAAGCATAATTAAATTAAGACATAAAGCATTAAGACAGAAGACACCAGAAAACAATTATTTTACAACAGGAGAAGGCTTGGGAAAGGGACAAAGGCTAGAATAAGCTAGAGCTCTCTCTAGTAGAAGTCAGGGCAAAGATATGGCCTAACACATAACAAAGAAAACCACTATTATTATCCATCCCATAAGTGATTTGGAAGGAAAATTTTCTTGCAGTTCAAAAAATGAAAGCACATAGTTTTGAAACCACCAGCTTGCTTTTTTTTCCTACTGTCTGAAAGTCTGAAAGCATTTTCCACAAAAATTTTGTTACCAAACCTTTCAAACAAAGCAGCTGCAACCTGAGACGCTTGCTCTTTCCCTTCCCAGGACAGATATAATCAAGGCCAGTGCAATCTGCTTCACTGCTGTAGGTAGATATATTGGAACCCACTGCTTCCAATTCTTCTCCTGAATGCTTTCCACATCGGTTCCATCCTTCCATTTGTGGCAGGATACCCATTTCCATCGTGTCCCTACAGGCTCACTGGGTCATGCACAGGAGCAATGGTGCAAATTATTCCTGATAAATGGAAACGTGGTATCTTGTTTTGACTGAAGGTCTCTGCATTAAGGGCACTTCTCCTCCTCCCCACACCCACAGAGATTTCCAGTGGAAAGGAAGCCAGGCATGCAGGCATGGGGGGACTTGCTGTATACTCCTGTAGTGGGTTTACATGGCAAGGTTTTGGTAGCAGGGAGCCATAGGGGTGGTTTCTGTGAGAAAGATCTAGAAGCTGCCCCATGTTTGGGAAGGGCCCCATTGTTTTCCAGAGTTGAGCCAATAAGCGATGTTGTTTTGCGCCTCTGTGAGAGCATATTTAAGACAGGGAAAAAAACTCTGCGCCACACAGCAGCTGGGAGAGTGAAGGGAGTGAGGAATGGCACCAAGGCCGTAGAAGGAGGGGGAGAGGTGCTCCAGGCGCCGGAGCAGAAGTCCTCTGCGGCCTGTGGTGAGGACCATGGTGAGGCAGGATGTCCCCCTGCAGCCCATGGAGTACCATGATGGAGCAGGGTTCCATGCTGCAGCCCGTGGAGGAGACCACTGTGGAGCAGGTGGCCCTGCACCGACGGAGGCTGCCGCCTGTGGAAGACCCCTGCCGGAGCAGATTCCGGGCCGGACCTGTAGCCCGTGGAGAGGAGCCCACGCAGGAGCAGGTGACCTGGCAGGAGCTGCTGCCCGTAGGGGAGCCAGGTTGGAGCAGTTTTCTCCTGAGGGATGGACCCCGTGGTACGGACCCATATCTGGAGCAGTTCTGGAAGAGCTGCTGCCTGTGGGAAGCCCACGCTGGATCAGTTCATCAAGGACTGCATCCCGTGGGTGGGACCCCACAGCACAGGGGATGAGAGTGACCGAGAAGAAGCGGCAGAGAAGAAGTGCTGTAGACTGACCATAACCCCCATTCCCCTGTTCCCCTGCGCCGCTCGGGGGCAGGAGGTGGAAGAGGGTGGGTGGGGGGGGAGGTGCTTTTGGTTTCTTTCCTTTGTTTCTCACTTCTCTAGCTTGTTAGTAATGAGCAATAAATCTTACTATCTTCTTATGCTGAGTCTGTTTTGCCCGTTACAATAATTATTGCGTGATTTTCTTGTCCTTATCTCAACCCTTGAGCCCTTTTCACATATTTTCTCCCCATTCCTCTTTGAGGAGGGGGAGTGAGAGAGCGGCTGTGGTGGAGCTCGGCTGCCCACTCGAGCGGAACCACGACAACTCCCATGCAGCACGTGACTTGGGGCTGAGAACCAGAAGTCACACCTTAACGTATAGCTCTGGGGGCTGTCTGTTACACTGACAGAAAGGTGCTACAACCATGTAGGTTTTTTTTTCCAAATGTTTTTGTCTAATTGGGAATGGATGAACATCTTAGGGGATGTGCCTTTGACTCAGTAGCTCGTGCCTTGCATAAAGACACTTCATGATTGTCTGTTATAGATACATTTGCCAAGTATAGTACCTAGCTGGGAAAGGAGTTTGTTACTCCCAAATATTTGCTCCATTCTTGTTTTAAAGACAAGTTACTCTTCATGTATAGTTCATAACTTTTATATCAAAATTGGAAATTCACATTGGGACAACACCAATTTTACTGTTCAGATATTGGATTTTAAGGATTTAGTCCAGTCTAGCTTATGCATACTTTCTTGGGTTGGTGAACACAAGTAGAAACAAGCCTCTATGAAAGCTTCTCTCCAAAAGTCCTGTGCTATATTTCCATTTCCACATTAAAATTTGCTCCCATTTAATCCACACATAATCCTACTCTCTTCTCATTCTTTGTTGCTTATGAATGTCAGTTTTCTTTAGCCATGAAACATTTATTCACTCAAATGACTCCTTAGACCACACTACATGTACTTCGCCTGGCAATGCTTTCAGGGATGGTCTTTAATTCACTCACTTAACCACAATGATGCTGTTCTCCCACTTCCTCTGAAGAGTGGCTCAAAGTTAGGTTACATTGCAGGCAAGTTAGGTTACATTACACTAGGCAAGGATCTATGTCTTTTCTGCTTTTGCCTCTGAGGAGTGGACAGAGCTCAGCAGACGAACTCTTATGTCATATTTGACAATAAAATTGGTTGCACATACAGAAAAAAATGGTAGTCAGAACGTACAATGCTAGATATAGTAGCAGCAGAGGAGTGATGATTCATTCATAATCTGCTTGACAAATAGCTAAATGTGATGTTGTGCGTGATAGTGTCAGGATACAGTTCCTGTTTGGTTTCAGGCAGCCAGAAATAAAGTTGCCCACGAAGTAAAAATACTCCATTCCCCTCTACTCCCAAAATATTAAGAGAATATCCAGTTGTTCATGTGCAAAAGAAATAAGCATTTTCCTTCTATTCTAATTAACTGATGCTGCCATGTCTTAAAGACTCCATTTGTCAAAACATGTGTAACGTGTATCAGTTTGCTATTAGTAATGATGTTAACAATGACCTGTCAAATTAACTAAAAACAAGTGAATTAGGATTGCCTGTGATACAGACAGAAAGCCTGATGAGGACGTCAAAACTAACAGAATAGTTTCAACTCTGGTGGTCTTTCAGGATTATATAAGACATACTTTGAAAGGTCAGAAACAGTTAATCAGCTTAACATTGAAGAGTCAAGCAGAACCATCACTTCAGAAAGATTTCTAAACAATATACATGCCTTGGTTTCTCCCCTTCTCCCTCTCTTTCCCACTGACTTCTCCCTCCCCGTCCCCGCCTCCCAAAAAAAGGGGGGGCATATTAAGAGCTTACTATAAAAAATATCTTTGCTACATTCTCATATATTCTGTTATAATCACATCTTCTTTGCAGTCCTTTCTAGACATAAAAATATAGCTGGAGTTTAGAAGGACTATAATTCATTACAACAATTCACCACCTCAACTTTTTAATGTTGTTTAATTGAATGAATAGAATATTTTGATCAATAAAATATTTCTTGATCTGAAGGTTGTCTTTAGGAATGAAAAGGCTTTCTAGTATACTTTGCCACTGAACAGGAAATAAAGCCTCCAGTAAGCAAAATATCCAGTGGCCACTTTAGGAGCATACAGGAAAAGACCTGAATTTAAAGCTCTATTTGTCTATACTCTAAAGCATAGGCCCAAATCTCCTGCCTAGAAGAAATGCTTCTCTTTGTACATCCACTTTTCAAATACAGATATGCAACCAAAAGAAAGAAAAAAAAAAGATACGTATTAAAATCAACATCAGTGAATGGAAAGGGCTTATAGATTTTCTATGAATGTAATGCTGTCAAATCTGTGGATTTTAATTATGTGTTTGTGTTTTTGTTTTTTTTTAAGTCAAAGTTCATGTTAAAATATATTGGCACACCATTGCTAACTATATTTGAAGTTGGTATGATTCAAATAATGTGTTTATTATTAAAACAAGAGATATAAATTTAGCACATTCTTAGCACATGCAATGGATTCAGAATATACAGGGAATAAACATGCAGAGGATTAAAATATCCTGGGGAAGGACATATTCTTGCTATATGTATTTTATGTAAGCACCCGAAACATTCCAGTTTTTGCTGTCTTGGAAATAGAGAAGAGGTCTGAGGTTTACGTCTAAGACCTGCTTCTGGGTCACAAAAGCAGAATTCAAAAGAAAGAGACAGAGTTTGTTGCTAAGAGACCACAGCTACTGAGCACATGCTGTTATCTAATGATATGCAATGAAGGCTTTGCAATGAGAGAATGTGTAATGTATCTCTACATACCAATAATGGCTGTCATTTACTGAGGGTAAAATACCCTAATAATAGCAGAGGAGGCCCCTCATTGTAAGTTAAAATATATAAATGCATAAATAGGAAAATAAAAGTTCTGAGGACCAAAATCTCTTGAATTTATTCATTCTCCATATGCTTTTAGGTCACATCTCTGTTACTAATTTGCTGATATCAACACTTATCTTATGATCAGCAATATAAACTTCCATAACACTGAAGCACACAGAAGAAAGCAGTCACTACCCGCTTGTTAGTCACTACCCGCTTGTTAATTACAGAAGTAAAAGGATTGTATGTGATATCCAGATGACACAGTTCCACTTTTGTCTATGACAGGCTTTTAATTGACATGGTCCTTGTTAGAAAAAGTCAGCTTTGGGCTTTACCCTGAACGCAAGGCAAAACTTTATGTTAGAACCATCGAAAAAGACAAGCTATTTCAGATTATTTCCAGATTCAGATTGCAAAACCCAAGAAACTGTAAAAATACAGGGAATTCCATTTAGAACTCTATTTTATTTATTTATTCTACTCACTGCACTTAAAAGTTTCACCAAACTGCTGCAGGTATATCAAAAACTTTGTAAGGAGGACAAGATGGTACTGCTCCTGAAGCTCCTTTGCTCTGAAGTGTTCCTTGAGTAAAGTATTCCTCTGATTCTATGATTCCTCCTCCCTGCTCCTGAGCATGCAGAGGATTAGGCAGTCCAGGAGCTGTGAGCAATAACCAGCCACCCCAAAGCAAGACATTCTAGCTCAGCCATCAGTGTTCTTAGCTAGATTCATCATCCTCTGAAGGTCTCTCTACCCTCCGGCTATAAAAGACCCTTACATAGTTTAAACCCAAAGTTTTATGTGGCAATAATTTGGTAAAATCAATCGTATTCATACTGTCCTAATCTGGATTTAGATTAGATTACTCACGTGGTTACCTAGATCCAGTACCCACATCCTTTCACTTAAATTTCTTCATGTGATTCATGCAACATACTCCAGCACAAAAAGGTAGGTTGTTTAGAATAAAAACAAAACCATGCTACTCTCCACTTTTCCTCCCAATAGCATACTAAAAGGTAACTTTAAAGTTGTCTTCCACATTGCCTTTCCAGAGAGTCTTTCCCCAGCACTGCTCTACCCCATGCCAATGCCTTTTTTTCCAGAATAAAGTGGCCAGGGGGAGAGTGAAGCTCTTGTTCCTGGTTGCTATCTGATGTGAATAATGATGCTTCCCTGAAGCTGTGAATCTGGTGTATGTTATTCATTCACAGAGCTACAACAGTTATTTGCTTCTTAGCAAAATTATTGAACTAATAAAGTGTAATTGTTCCTTTGCAGCTATTGTGGTCAGTCACATAACCAGCTGTTGTGAATGCGTACTCTATTCTCTTGCCAAACTCCTCAATGAAATTTTCAGAGAAACAAAACATTATGACATTCCTCTCTTAATGCATGTGTTTAACTGCTGATAAAAAGATCGGGAATTGTAGATGTGAATTAAGGAAAAACTGTGTATTCATCCAAATTAGAGGAGATTTTTTCCTCATAAATCCTTGAAGGTATTAATTTCTATTAAAATTTCTTGTAAATATTCTTTTGAAAGTTCAGAAATCAAAAAAGCAAAAATTTCAACCTTTTCAATCATAAGATCTTTTTTGCCTACTCAAAATGGCTAACTAAATCTTCAAAAAAGAAGCAAATATTACAAAATGTGTGGCTCCTATCACTTACTACAATCAAGGTAGAAAAGGGGTGCATAAAAGTAGACACCTTCTCCAGACTGACATCAAACCCATAATGAAAAAGGCAGTGAACTATGCATTTCAGTGTCAAGAATATTCAATCAGAATATTAAACTGATTATAAGCTGCTGCTAAAAATCCACATCTGCCTTATATTCAGTCTTCAAGTGATTCAATAAGTCACTTTTTAAAGATTTGTACTTTAAGCCTACAAATAATAATCAACAAAATCAATAGTCACGTGTTTGTGTTCATGCATTTTAAACAGAACTGTTAACCTTTTATTCTGTGAATAAAGTTAGACATTTTTATTCATGATGAATGATATTGTCCCCCAAAAATGATCTCTGTAAGAGCAGTCATAGTCCTGACTCCTCCATTTTTTTTAGGTCTAGCTCTCTTTCAAAGGTACTAAATATGCATATATATATATATATATATATATATATATGCAAAAGTATAGTCATAGATAAACTTAAGTCCAGTATAAGTAAGGGTACCAAAATTGCTATGAACCGTGGAGCTTCCATTTCTGTCACAAAACAGTTACTACTTCTATAAAAGGCATATCATCACATGCATATAAGCTCTGTAAAGTTGTATTTCACTGTTGTGAGGAACTACCCCCAAATTATCCGTGTTTTGATAATATTTTTCATAGTACTAAAAAGATGTGCTATGAAAAACAGCTGCTATTTGCATTTCAATAATCATTTAAATTATGAGAAAACTGCACATTTGTTCCAACAGAAGCAAATGGCCGACATAAGATTTGGAAGTTGTTCGTATTTTATTTATTTATTTATTTATTTACTGGGGGGAGGGAGGGGGGGAGAGGACACGACATGACACCTTACTGTAGAGGATGAGATTATAAGGGAAAAGGACTACTTCAGTAATGTTGACCAAGCAAAACACACTTTTGAAAATTTAGCACATTATACAAAACCACTTTAAATAAATATTATGCATTCTTTGTAATAAAGATTCATATTCCAAATAATCAGTTAAAATCTTCTGTGAGCAGGTTACAAATCCCTAAAAATGTTGCAGAAACTGAAGCCACTTTGATCTTCTAGTGATGGATTGCACATGGGAAGCTTTGCAAGGAATCTGAGGGCAAACACCTGTTCCAAAGAAAAAATTAAAGTTGCT
Source organism: Aythya ferina (assembly GCF_964211825.1). NCBI lineage: Eukaryota > Metazoa > Chordata > Aves > Anseriformes > Anatidae > Aythya > Aythya ferina. Next base: position 77,182,481 of record NC_140296.1, read on the forward strand.
CAAAGTTTCTGGCTCTGGAAACTCAATTTCATAGAGGTCCTTTGATTTGTGGCCTTTAGTTTTCATTTTCTACAATTTGAAACCAAGGAACACTTGTAATGCAATAAACCTGACAATTGAAAAAAAATAACAGGATCTGCACAGGATGCTATTGAGCTATAGGCTTTCTACCAAAAGATTTGAATTGCATTCCTATGCCAAAAAAAAGTCCTTTCATTAAAGTGTATAATCTCTCTTCATACCAAATGGAAAATATATATTTACATTTTATTTCCAGTGGAACTTTATGTCCCAGAATTCTTATATTAATTGCTAAACAGCTTAAAACCTGAAACAAACAAAATCTATTTTCTGTCTGTTTTCATCTTCCCCATTCTTTTGTATAAGATACTTGGAACAGAACACAATATGTGGTTGATTTTTACCTCTGAGAGCAAAGAGTTTTTTCTACCAAATACGTCTTATCTCTGTAATCAGTCTAAACTAATAAACAAATAAAGAAATAGATAGATAAAAATCTCATTTCTATGTCCTGTCATTTTGCCTAAAAATAGGCAATTTATTTAATTCTTAGTTTATAAAGTGTTTGATTTTTTTTTTTTTTTTTTTTTTTTGTGGTGGTGGTAGGGTGTTGTTTTTTTTAAAAAAAAGTGTTGCTTTCAACGAGATACACTTGTATATACATACACTTGGTAGGGTTTTGTGGTTTAGAATAAAGTTAACAGAATATAAATATGTTTTTAAGCCAATCTGTTTAACTGGATGATAACAATTACATACTTAAAAGCACAAGCAGATCCATAGCTTTATCATTCTCCATGCATCCAAGAGCAGAAGGCATAAAAAACAGTAAATCTGGTGGAAAGAGAAGCATCGGGAGACCCCAAATTAGTGCTCAGTGAAAGCCTTACCATGGGCCTGAAGTTTCCTCCGCAGCTCTTATAGTACTTCCAAAGGGAGTACTTCCCTTTGGCCTATGCATTTTACAGCTTTAGAAATTGAGACAAAAAGAGCTGACTTGTCTGGGCCCAGGCGGCTCAGAGGCCTTGGAAGGCATGTTCTGCACAGAGTAAAAGAGGTAAAAACAACATTTCCAGCAGATGATGATCATACACATGCAGGACCATGTGCATGGCAGCTCAGCCTGCAGCACAATGAGGCAGCAATTCACTACTTTTACTTGTGACCCATCATGTGAGTGAAATGAACTATAAGCAACATGGGAAAGCTAGCAAGTAAATGTTAATATTTTGAAAACAATGTTATTGCAAAGGTCTGTGAGCTACATCATCTGAAAGTACCAGATGATATACTGGTAGGACAGTGAACCAAGAAAGGATTTCCATCTCTTGCTGAGACCTATTTATTTGATTTGGTCCAGATATCCAAACTGAGTCGCTGCTTAAACTTAGATTTCAGTTTTCTAATCTCTGATTTAAATAGTAAATTTAAAAGTATTATTATACTAATATATTAATTCAGAGAGTCATTCCAATAATTACCATAATAGATTCTAAGGGGCCATAATAACTGGAACAGAGTATAAAAGTTTTAAGTGCTAACATGAGAAAGATAAACAGTAAGATACATAAAATGGCAGCATTTAACCATCTCAGTGACAGAAAGCACTAATCTTTAATGAACAAATAGAAGGGAGAAAATGCATGGCCACTCATTAGTCATAACAGTACACTGAGGGTCTCTCTGCTGACAACTGTCAAGAAGACCAAAGAGGAATAGAGCAGATTTATTGCCATGATCTTACAGAGGCTGGTTAATCACTAATTCTAGCTGATAGTTTTAAGTGTTGTAGATGGTTGTCATCCAGTACAGTGAATACAAACACTCTCTGGCAGATACATTATTTCAAACAGCAAGAGGACCTAGCTCAGTTGCTCATAATTTCAGCTGTTTACCAGCTGAATATTGATATTGATATCCTGAGGACATAGAGCATACTAGGATTTCAACTAAACATAAGCCTTACATATAATATATTGAAAGATTCATTAAAAATATAAACATATATATAAATGCATAAATATATAAATATTAAAAAAAAAAAGAATTAAAAGAAAGGAAACTCAGCACAAAATCATGGATTCAAGAACTATTGAATCAATTTCTGGCAAGACTTTATAGTCTTGATCAACTTGATCATCCCTTAGATGCCCATGAAATTAACTGATGTTCACCAATTCCAAAAAGAAGACACTTTATTATAATTTTTCCTAAAAATCAATTCAGAAGCATCTGCTACCTGGAAGCACCAACAAAAAAAAAAAAATGGCAGAGACCCAGGAGGGTGAAATTAATTTTACTTTTGTGTCTGAGAAGAAGTGGTACAAGTTCTCTAACACCTTGCAGCTACTATGGCAGAGACCCAGCTGATGATCAGTGCTGCATATCCTTGACTGTTCATTTCCATAACATTCTTGGTCTTCTCATGAGACTGTCAGGAACAGTAACAATGGTGCAAGATGTTCATAGCTACATATTGCACATGACCCACCAAGCTGGAATCCATTTATTACCACTGTCAATCTACTTTGATAGGAACTTGAAACCTACAATGAAAGGCTTTGTTTCTCAGCTTCATATGAGGTACATAGATGTCAGGGAGTAATTTTTCTTTCGGTGTCCTCCAGTTAGATGTTGAATACAATCAAATTCCCAGACTCCATAAGCCAATGTACATATGATCCTATACCTCCACTATGTGTAACTGACTGTTTAGTTTCAGATTACTGCCAATTAAAACACAAACAGAAGAGGTTCAGAAAGGTGATCACACTGTGCCAAGGTAGAACATATTTATTTCTACTTAAAATGACTGCAGATGTACTTAAGTTGAGACAAGGAAAGCTGTGAGGTTTAGATTTAAAGAGAAATCAATCATCTTGCTGCTCAACGGAAAGAAGGATTTAAGAAAATTAAAGTGGAACATTTGAAGACATCATCTTTCACTGCAGCCAGCAAAGAATTATACATGATGAAAAAAAAAAAAGAAAACCCGCAGGAGAAAGAGATTGGAATGAGGGGTAAGTATTTTAACCACTGGAAAAAAATAATATTTATATATTTATTTATTTATTACTGCTGACCATAAACCAAGAAAAAAGAAAGAAAAAAAGGTCTCTTCTGTTCTCATTTACCCAAATTTGCAATTTTGTTGTAAATCATACCTAAGTTAATTTGAATTTAGACAGGGTTAACTTCTTGTAAATGCAGTCTCAATTTAGTACCACAAGTTCTTTATTTTGCTTAGTTTGACCTCAAGGCCTAGAGTCAATTTATATTTTATACTAAGAATAAAAGTTCCACCTTTCTGGCTGGTCTACATACATACTTTGCCACCTTCTAAGCACAGGTTTGTTTCTGATGCAGGGGAGATGAAAGATGTTTTTCTACTAATTGTCATCTGTATTTCTATAATATTACCAAAACAAAAACAAACATCGTAGAGTTTGTAGAGTTTGGTCATAATCTATATTGATATCCTTTTTCTCTTTACACCAGAGACATGTTAAAGGAAGAAAAAAAAAAAAAAAAAAGAAAGAAAGGAAGGGAAAAAAAGGAAAGAAAAAGGCAGGCAAATATTAGCTATTCTAGTACTTATGTTATTGAATCTTGCACATAATTATGACAGATTTCAGTTTTTGTTTCTCCAAGCTTTAGAAAAACTATATAAAAGGTTTCAAGAATGCAAAGCACACAATATGTCTGAACATAACAGAAAAGGAGTCAACTGCTTAAAATCCATGCACAGCTAATTAACTTATATGACACGCAAATGATTACAGATGTTTCAAAAATGTAACCTTTTCCCGGTTCATGTTTAGAAGTTGCACTGACAAAATTCCAGCTTTAAGCACCACCCGCTTTGAAAAAGCCTCCCCAAATGGCAAGCACACTTATGGCATGTATGTGGCATGTTTACATTATTTAATTAAGCAACGTGGTGTGGCTGAAGTTGTGAGAATAATCGAATCATCAGTGTCTCAGGAGTATTGTGTGACATGCTGGGAATGTTTCCTACCACAGGATTCACCCAGAAGTGATATGTTTTCATTCCCCAGGAAAGTACTAAAACAATAATCCTGCTTCGTCATACTAATATTTAACAGCTGCAAATTATATATCTTTGTCTTTTCTCTCTCTCTTTTTTTTTTTTTTTTCTTCTCCTCCCCTCTCAACAGCCATCGTGGAATTACAGACCATAGGTGGATTTAGGCTGTGAAGGACCCATGGAAGTCATCTGGGCAAACCTCCTGTTCACAGCAGGAATAACAAAATATTTTAAGGACTCTCATCACAGAAGACATCTGATCCAGAAAGCGACCATCCTACTGAGGACACAGAAAACTCCCCAGTTTTCCACAAGCGGTATCACAGTGACACATTTTCTCCAGCCCAGAAACAACTTCAAGGTCAGATAAAACAAAGCTAATGGAAGTCCCACATCTAACATGTGGGTGTGGTGGGGTGAATGGAGGAGAAATAAAGCAGAATCCTATTCTGTTTCATCCTGATCCAGTGAGAAGAGAGGAGGAAGACAGCAGCCACATGAAGGAGCAAGAATGAGTGCAGACACCAAAAGCCTGCGTGAGGAGACTGATTCCAGCTCCCCAAATCCTGTGTCATTCAGAGTGCAACTATCCCTCCACGTAGCACTGTTCAGCTGCCTCTCCCCTTTGACAGATCTCAGAGCTGTTATACATGTGATGCTGGTGGGCGTACAGCACATATACCCACGTACATGCCCATCAAGTATAGACTGTTAAGAAGGTTAACTTCATATGGTTGGGACAGAGTACATCATTTCCCCTAAGGAACAAGCTGTTGAAGGTAAGGGGACTGCTGAGTAACACCAAACACAGACCACACAGGTCTTTCATCCCACCTACTGTTTTGTCCTCGAGTGGCTTTCCTCTCTTTTGTACTGCACAGAGAATAGGAATTTTTGGCCTAATAACTCATAACTGTTATTCACAGACTTTACAAAGACAGAAAATATATTTTCCACCTTTATCATTCTGGCCTTGATGCCATCCCATTTTTATTTTAGTTTACAAAATTAAGCATTGTCTGGTGTCATAAAAATGAGACTCATTTTTATGAGAATTTGCAATGAAAGGTTTAGGAAGGAAAAAACTTCCCACTTCATTTTGGTAATAAATTATCTGCAAGAGTCATTCTCTTGCCTCACACAAGAATATATTTGTAAGCACAATTCCTCCTGTTTGGAAAATAAAAGTCTAAGCTTTTTCCCAACTTTTGACTTTTTATGAATGCTTATTTTTATTGATCACATGAGCACTGATCAGTTATTTTACACAAAAGCAGTACTGAACTGGCATCACCTTTTACGTGTTTTATATAACTGTCAGTAATCAATCCTTAAAAGTTTCCCTTTCTTTCTTGTAAAAACTGCCTTTTTGTGCAGTGTGCCTTTGATACATGCATTTGGTCATGATACTCTTCCAAACACTGAATTCCTAAAATGCAGTCATCTTTCTCACTCTCCAGGCAATCTGAGCTATAAACAATTTTCATTATCAGTTGTCAAGTCTTCATGTGGAAAAGTCATAATAAAAAGAGAAAACACTGGAAAGAAATCCTCTGAATGAGAAAGACCATGAGTTATTTTTGATAACAGGATGATTTTGACTCTAATATGCAGCTGCCATCAGCCCCTATGCTTGTCTCAAGGGTGCTATTTGGGTTCTCAATTAAGCTAGTTTAATAAAGAAAGGCAGAGAAATATCCTTGCAATAATAAAAGGAAAATGACAGCCCAAATCAACAATAAGTCTAGTCACCCTTTTAGAATAACAATATTTTCAGACCTGTCAAAGTAAGTGTTTTATGATAAATAGATGTTATATTGAGAAGATTTAAAAAAATAAAATAAAATAAGAGCTCTCTTTTCATGGTTTCCCTCAAATCCTTCAATTAGGATTACCTGACTGTAATCTGTAATGTACCATCTCTAACGTACTCAAGCTGAGGGTAAACTGTGCAAATCCTGTGCAGATCTGGTTTGAATATGATGAGCTAGTCTACTGTACCTTCCCAGGGCAATAAGCTACTTCCAGTTAGGCTTATACAGCAGTCCAGCAAAAGACCCCCAGACAAAAACCTTAGCACATATTCAGCCCATAGTCTTAGAGAAACATTTCTCCCCTTGGAGAGGAGATGAGGGGATTGTAACAAGTTTGTGTTGACTTTTTATTTTTGTTCTAGAGACTAGAAGATGTGGACTTAGGTTTTTCCTATGGGAATCAACCAGTGAGAGATGTCCTGCAGAGAGACGCTCTTTAAGAGCACTAAAATCTGTGTCTTCCTTGCATTTTTGGTTAATAAAAATGTTATGATGTTTTCTTCTTGAAGAAAGTACTCTCTTCCCTAAGTGACTAAACTATAAACAGTGTGATTTAAATTATTTCAGGGAAAATTTTACTATTTCATGTTTATGTGCACAAGACTGCAAAAAGTAGCCCACACTCCTTTTTAATTGTAGAGAGACGTACAACCATGCCATTCCTAATTCCAATTAACTGTGTCAAGGTTACACATTTACACATGTATCCAGTATAAGGAGATCAGGCCCCAGTCTTCTATTGATTCATGGACAAAATCTTGACACATACTCCTTTTGATTTATTGTTAATCTGCAAGGATTCTGGACTTGTAGATTTGGTCACAAATCTAAGGACTTACCTTCCAATCATGTTTTTCCTTCCTTTTGTTTTCCTTAAAGAAATCTCTGCATTTGTTTTTGTCTCCGTGACTCATTTCTCCAATTGTTTAACAAATGATGTTTCTCTAGTATTGGCTTCTACATATTCTAACACTGGCACCTGCCCATTTGGTTGAATTGTATACTACATTTCAGACTAAGTTTGAATCAGAAAAGCTATAGAAAGTAAAGTATGTGGGGAATGCATGCATTGGCTATATACTGTGCTGAGTTTATTCCCTATCACAGATTAGGAAAAGGGAGGCAAATCCATATGTTCCAGACTACTTGTTAGTCTGTCTTATGCCGTAAGGACATAGCTTCTTTTTCTTTCACTATTTTGTCATATTTCCTACATTTTGGTTTTCTTCTGTGAACAGGTCTTATTCCACACAAGGATTTAGGAAGACCACTTAAAATGTTATGAAGTCAACAAGTCTACATTAAATTAACTTGATACCTGGGTGACTTGGGAATTCAACTGTGATGTCATTCTATTGATACTACATTTCCCAAGAACATAGCTACTACCTTATATATGAAGTCTAGCTTCCAAACCACTCAGATTTCATTTTTACATGAATATAGAAACATCACATGCACTTTGTTTTTATTTGGGAACCATTATTCTCAAAAAGTTCAGTTTTATATTATTTACATAGTACAGATTTTCAATTAATTTAATTTAAGACAGGGAACAGAAAGAATGTAATACAAGTCTCCAAACATGGAAGTGTGAAAAACTATTCTTCTAAAGATAATTTTAATTAGACCAACTGGCATTGCATCCAGGCCTATAATAGGCAATATAGTTTTATCACAATGGGCTGCAAAAGACTAGACCTATTCTCTGGCTGGCCTACATGTCCACCTAAGTTAGCCAAAGCAACAAGTCATTATGATTTTAAATGCCTGAAAATATTTTAAGTATCATACGAGAGAGGAAAAAAAACCAAAAAAACAAACAAACAAACAAACAAAAAAACTTTTCTGAAACTTCACAGAAATAGTATTTTAATGTTGCAAGTAACCAGCTAGTATTTCCAAACTACCCAGGATCTTAGTGCTGCCCGTCCATCTCTTACATGCTGGGTACCATGCAGGGTCCTAATGGATGTGTGATGTCTGGTAATCACTGCAGGGAGTAAAAGTGCACAGCAATGCTTGGATTCTATTCAAAATGATAGGGGAAAAAAAAAAAAAAAAAAAAAACTTTTTACTGATGGAAACCCACAACAAAAATTGTAATCTTCAAGCTTCTTAAAGTTTATTACAGTCATTGTTGTACAGAGAATTTTACTGGCTAGAAGTTTCCAATTTAAAATAGATTTACAAAATTAAAATCATATCTGTATATGGTTTACTTTCCAGCTTATAGCCAGAAGTTATTTAATAAGAATTTGAAAAATTGCTTATAATGAAAATGTAAATTGAGCCTTAAATCAAGTTTTGGAAATTTGGTAGAAATTAACAATAAGGAGACTGTATTTTTACAAGTATTTTTTCTTTCAACCTATAATTTACCACACCTGCTTGAATTCCTTTCTAATCCTTTGTAAAAGCTGAACTGTTAACAGTTTATTGTTGCGTAAAATGTACTATTAAATATATATTTGTTTTTTTCTTTCCTTAGGAAATCTACTTTACAGATTCAAACTTTTCTTTATTTGTATGTAGTTTTATATACATAGCTTATACAACTCTAAGATACAGTTAGTACAAATAACATGAATATGATTGTAAAGATCAGAATTGTATTCTGTCAGCCAAAATGTGATGCAAGTAATGAATGTGAAATGATGTTTTAGTTCATTACTCTTATTTTTCTAGCAGTCAGAAAACAGTAACTAAAATGACTTTGTTGGTAACTACCACAGACACAGAGTAAGAAGCAGTTCTGGTAACAAGAAACTCACAATACACTAGAACAGATAGAAAAATGATTGGACATTACACTAGAACAGATAGAAAAAGGATTGGTCATTATTACCTTTCCCATGTTACAGGCTTAAAACAGAAAAAAATACAGCTTCAGGTAGGCCATCGTTTCAGGAACTGAATTATGAGACCATCAAAAAGTGCGTCCAGCTTGCAAGAAATATCATTATTCACCTCAGAAAACTGAAGATGAAGTAGTTGTCTCAAAGTCACGCTGAGAGTCAACAACACACACAGTGGTCCACGTTTCCCTCACCCGAGCTCAGCCAGCAGGGTCATACTATCTTTGCAGTTAAATACAACATTGCTCTCAGACCTCATTTGCTGTTATTTTTCTTGACTAAACTTGTTTTTGCAGCCTCTTATAACACAAGAACTGTAGGTGCAGCCAAGAGCAGCAATACTTCCAAAAACATGTACAGTAAAATATTCACAGGTACACTGCTGCTAGTCATTGCCTCGCTAGTGCTGAACAGTCCAGAGAGGGTAAATTCCCCTGTTTGCTTAACACTTTGTTAGGACACAGTGCCTACAATTATATGAGTCAATTAAAGGAGCCTGGGACTGTTCTCTGGCACTGAGGCCAGCAGGCATGGAATAACTCATGTTCACACTGTTAAATTCTTCCACCCTCAAAAGCAAGGTGGCCACAGGCACAACCCTTACCAGGGTTCAACCCTGGCTCATCCTAACATCCAAAACATGCCTAGGACCTGCCACTTTGCCAAGTCACAATCATGCCCAGAAGCTCTCTGGCAATGTGCCAGCACCCAGCAGCCTTCACTGTTAGCAGAGACCTACCCAAGCCTCCTGCTGGCCCCTCTTCAGAGATGAGCTTCAATCCATAATCTACATTAGAACAAGAGTGTTTCCCTTTGTCTTTCTATTTTAATGGCACAGGTCAAATTCAGCTGCATCAATGTGACAGCTTGATTCTTACTCGATCACACAAAAAAATAAATAAATTAAATAATAATAAAAAAAATTATCCATCCCTCTTTCATAGGTCTGGGAGACACATCCAGCTCTATAATTTTGTGTTTCCAAATTTAAGGATTTCTTTTTTTGAGACGACCATTCTATAATGAATAACTGAAATGTTTGGTTTCTCAAATCACAAGGGCTCAAATGGAATCACCTATATGAAGTTAAAACTCCTTTTGATTTCAGAGTGGGAGTATGGAGGTGTCCTTTATTCTTACCTGTGTCTTTCCATGGACCTTCCATTGCTCTGCTTTTCCAGCATTGTTATTCAGACAGAAGAAAAAAAGAGAGCCAGAGCAAGAAAGAGAGCTTTCCTCAGCCTGATATGAACAAAGAGCTAATGCCCACATGGAGAGACTGCTTTTTATAACAAGAACACCTCCTAAAAGTTAATTACTTTCAATTTAACACAGCATGAGTGACTGAAGGCATCACTGAAACAAGCAGTGCCATCTAATGGAGGAAACACCTTATGTGATCTGAGCATCTAAGCAGTGAGAAAATGAAAAATCCATGCAGTATTTATGTCCATCCACAAGCATCCCTGGAATTCTTAAAAAAAATACAAGATGATCACTGCCAAGAAGAGCCTGTCCTTTGTTAACAACCAAGCTGCATCGGTTACTGTAGGAAAACCAAATGTCAGAAGCTAGCTATATTGTGTTCTTCCAAGGTGTATGATGACTGTGCTTATGTGCTGTAATGACACATGAGGAAAAAAGCATTTTATTCTAGCTACTTAAGTTCCCAAGATGAAATACTAACAAAAAAAGTTCTAATGTGACTTTTCAAATCTGAACCAGGTAATGTGCCATTTTGGGCGGTGGGTAATTGTGGGAGGCATCCCAGTCAAACAGTTATTTTTAACTACAGTTGGTTAAAAAATAATGAAAAAGAGAGAAGAGAGAAGAGAGGAAAAAAAGTAACAGTGTCTACATTTTTAATAGATTAAACAAATTAAAATGGTATTTGTATTCTAAAATACTCAAGGCTTAGAAAAATATCTTGAAAAGGCAGTATGAATCTAAAGTTAATTATGGAAATTAAAAGAATGCTGAACTGTTGTATGACAGACAAAAAAGCACAAGCAATAAACTTTTCTCAATGGAAGATTCATTAAAAATTCCTCTATAATTTAATTAAAATCATACCAGGAAACTAATTCTGAGACAATTTTAATCTTAGTTTAATTCCTTAATTGTTTTAGTGTTTGAGGACTTGAAGTACATCTGCATGGGGAAAAATAACTTGGCACTTTGGAAAGTAAAGTAATTAACGCTTGAATTTTAAAAGCGAATAATATCCTCATGGCAGTTAGCAGAGTATTTTGTAAATTCATATGGTAGATATATATAGTTATATTAGCATATAAGGCTAATTTGTAACCCACATGTAGGCTGGCACCTTCTAGAAATTTTAAGAAGAAAACCCTTTTATTTAAAAGGGAACCTTGGTGTGCAGTGATAGTATATTTATGTCCTACATTTTGTTGAATGGCTAATTAAATTCATATTTACATTCAAAGTCAAACCCAAAGCCAATACCAGTATGTATAAAACATTGTCTTACTTGTTTAATTTCATATCTCTTGTTTATAAGACACTGAAAGAACAAACTTAAACACGTTCTACTCCACTTTCTCTTCCTTTTATATATGGAAAAACTGTTTTGGTTTTACAAGGTTCTTCATTAGCAGGATTTAGTAACTGGCATTTGGAGGAAGAGTTGGGAGCTATTGTTAAGAAAAAGTTTTACAGAAATATAACAGATAAGCATCAATGAATCATTTGGTTGGTAAAAGAAAAAAGAAAAAAAGGGAAAAAATATTTATAAAATCTATAGAAATCTTTCTTAACGCCTAAAAATGGTAAGGCAGTTTGAGATCAACTAAAAACAAATGGCAAGACAGTTTGAGATAAACTAAGACCAAATGTACAAATACAAGTTCAGTGTAACTGTGAATTTAACAGCAAATTATATTATGCTTGACTGAAATAGAACTCTGTCTATTTTACATTAATAGAGGCATATGTTCAGCCGTGGTAAAGAACTGTATGTTCCCATGTGTCTTTATGCATGTCTGTGTTACAGATAAGGTGGTGTTTAAGTAATTTAACTAGTCCATGAGGCTTCCCCATCTGTTTACTCTAAGAGTCATCTTCACGTCATTCCTACCACTCAGCCAGCCCAGGGACTCTCAGGTAACCCAGCATCCACCGTGGGGGATTTATTTTCTTCCAATTGAGAAATAGGATGAAATCACTGGGAACATTTGTTTCATTGCTGGTATCAGCACTAGATTTCTTTTAATTCCTTCCCAGTACTAAAAAGTCTTCCTTCTCAGTAATTCAGACCAGTCAGTATCTTGCCAGGATTTTGCAGGGAGATCACCAAGGGACAGACAAAAAATTAAAATAAAAAAAAAAAAAAAGTGACCTCAAGATTGTCAGTGTTAGCCTCCTTGTATCATGCCCACATTGATGGATGCCTCAGGGCAGATGGGCTGGGCTTCTCAGAGGGAGCTTCCACAATACAAGGCATGTACCAAGTGGGATCACTGCCAGATCTCTGCCTCTTCCAGCCCAGTCATTGTTGCAGAGTTGCACGGGATGGAGAGGCCATGCTGGAAGGTGCACACACACTAGCAATGCATTACCTGGCACCGTGGTGCCCTGGCAAGTACTGGCACCCTTGTGCTAGGGGTTGCCTCAAAGGCATGACAACCCCAGAGTACAGAGCACCCACTTGCCTCATGCAACGCTAGCATGCTCTCTGCATGCAGCATCAGCTCAGACTTGCTGCCTGCAGAGTCCCATCACTGTTGCTTGCAGTATGTAGTTTTGAAGTGGTAATACATTCACCAAGGGGATGCACAACATGGGTGGAGGATCTAGCTGTCAGTGAAGACGTGCTTCTATTTACGACTTTAATAGTGCACCTAACCAAATGGATCACATGGGTTTCTGTAGGTTATTCAGGGCTGCTCTTTGATTAACACTCAAAGTGTTTCTTTCTGCCACCTTCAGTCTTGAACAGTAAAAAACTGTCTTTTCAGAATAGAAAACTGAAGAGGTCAAGAAAGCAATTATAAATGCTTCAAATTTCAGCGAAAGAACAAAGAGTTGGGAGTGTGAAAGTATAAAATATTAAAGTTAAATCATAGAAGTACAAAGTGCAAGCCTAGTTAAAAACAAACAAATCGATATATTCAGTTGCCTGTTTTAGGAAGGGTCATATCAGACATTGCCAAGATGGGTAAGCTACAATGATCCATGTTTATTCTCAGTTAATACAGTGAGATCAGCTTCCTGTTTGATCTACATAATTCTTTTATGAAAAGCCAATTAAATTTTATTTTGGTAGAAGCAGTGTCTCTGTACCTTGCTCCTCTATTTCTTGAATCTTCCTCTGCTGAGTGAAGATAATGTTTCCTTTTCCCTTATCTGTTATCTAAAATGGCTTTTCAAGTTCCCACATACTGCTTTCATACCAATTGTTTAACACAAGAAAGCCTCATTCTCATCAATGCCTCTAAACATGGCTGTGTGGTGGAGTGTACAAAAGGTTGCATAAGTATGTTTCTGTAAATCAGAAGTTAACAAGAAAGAAAGTCCATAAATCTCTATAAGTTTAGATGTTCTTTCAGTATTACTGCAGCCATAAATAAAGCATCCTCCGGCATTAGAGTTCTCATCATTTAGACTTTCTCTGTTGATGTTTGCAGTGTGTTTATTAAGCTGAAACTTTAATAAACAAATCATAGGCACCAACTATCAATTCAATACTTCTCCTGGTAAACACAACATCAAAAAGCCAAACTGTTTTAAACATACAGGACTATAAAGTCCTTTTTCATTCATTATCTGCTCTGCACCTGCTCTAAATACTTCTTAGCTTAATTGATGGTCTCTAAACAATCACTGTGTATATTCACTTTGGAGCCGCTTCAGCGGGAAGATAATAGTTACTGCTTATTTCCCTTCGGTGCCCTGGCTGTCAATAAGAGCCACTCTGAATAGAGACTTTTTTTTTTTTTTATATATGGCAGTGGTCAGGAGCAAGCCCCAACTGCACCTACCACAGCTATCTGCTGCCTGGCTCTGGCTGACACTCTACACATTAACCGTACCTGCATTTCACATTCGAGCACTTGCATTTTTATTGCACTCCTGTAAACCAACCCCCTTTCAGGGAAAGGGCAGTAAACCTTGGCCTCAGGTCAGCCAATCCTACAGCTAGGTCTCTGAGCCCATTGACCTGGAGACAAATGACTTGTACCTAACATCTCACTGAATTCCCCTACAGGAAGCAACACATCACCAGTCCTGCATCAGTCCCAGGGGTGAATAAGCAAGGAGATTATTCAAAATTTGAGACCTGGCCTCTTACCAGGCCTCTTATCAGGCAGTCCCTGAGGAATTGCATCACCTGGCTCTTCATGGGCCAGGCTCTCTGGGTGGGCCACAAGGAGCAGAGAACATCACCCAAGCTTTGAATGTAGCCTGTACTTCGACCCTGAATCCACAGAGTACTCTCCAGGGTTAGAGAAATTAATACTGTGTAGGTGGGTGACTCACACATTTCCACAAAGAGAAAAAGAGAGAGGCCCCGTCTGGTGTTTTGACAGTAGAATTTCCATAGCAGCTGAATTGTTCACTTTTTGGTGGGAACCAAGCTTAAAAAACAACCAACCAACCAAACAAAAAAAAAAAAAAGGGTGATCATTTTAGCCCACATATGGGAAAAAATGAGACAATCTCTAAGGAATGTTAATGCTGCAAAATATAAAATATTGCTGTTACTAATCAGTGTGCACCACTTTCACTTATGGACACTCTCTCACCCCAGCACAGGAAGCTAGAAAAGAGTCACGCCTTCAATAACTTCAATCAGCCCCGAAATATCGTTAAGCAGATGGGCTTTGACATTCTGGGTGCTTGCACAGCTTGGACTTTGACCCTATATGCACCCAGAAAGAAGACGGCTGCGCTTTGGTCTGGAGCTGAGGAGTCATGGCACCACTGGTTGGGGGCAGGAGTAGTCTCTCAGGTCTGTCTGGCACTGCAGTAGAGCTGTGACTCTTCTCTTCCACTCCCCTGATATTTCCAGGGCACATCCTTAAGGCCAGACCTCCAGGTTTTCATGTCCCATTGCTCTCCATGGATCACGTAGTAATTTTACTTCCTTATTTGACAAGCAACACCTCTCCCTTTAGCAAACTACCCAAGAACCACAATATTTGAATTCACAATGAAAGTGTCATTCTCAAGATGACTGCGTTTTCCAAGGTTAAGTCATGGGTAAGGTAACTTTTACATCATTGTGGAGCTACAATTCATCAGTTACATGTCTTGCAACAATGCATTACAAAAAGAAGGGCGGTGATTGCATACTGCAGTTAACACCAGCATCCTCTCTAAAAGGAAGACACACTTCCTGTTGAGTGAGAGCAATGGGAAGGCAGAATTCTTTGCAAGTGCTTCCCTAATTATCTGTCAGCCCTTTGCCTCCCAAATCAGGGAGTCAATGACTGACAGCACCAACATACTGCCATTCTCTACAAACTGTCAGTTTTTGCAGAGCATGAAGATGAAGGCATGGATATTGCCAAAAATGTGCCTACATGCCTACATAACAAATGCTCTCTAATGGAGGTTAAAAGAACCCAAAAAGCTTCCTTCTAGGAACTGTGTTTTAATATTTCTCTTGAGAACTGAGTGAAAACATAAGGAAATAGTGATTTCAGCTGTGAGTTTGTGTTTCCTTTTTTTTTTTTTTAGATAAACATTCTTGCTGTTAGGAAATTGATATCTGACAAATTCTGCTCCTTGATTTATCACATTTCACACAAAAATGCATCTAATTGCAAATTGTTATTTCTGCATTTACAGTACTATCATTGTAGCCCACCATGATTACAGCACCTGTGAAACTCAGTGCCTGGGGGAAAACTACTGTACCAGCATCTCCTTTCTATTAATGGAGTAATTCAATACATGTACCTTCCTGAGCACTGTCATTTTATACAACCAAAGCTAAATACTGCCTGCTGAAACACTGCAAGAAGTGTTTCTACATTTTCTTTGCTTAACATGGTGGTGGGTAAGTCTCAGGGAAAAGAAAAAAAAAAAAGGGTAAAAAAAATCAAGAGATACTGATTTTACTTTTTGCCGGAAGTTCATTTTTACCATTTAATGCTTCTTTTCATAATAATTAAATTAAAACAGCACTTTCTACATTCTGAGGGTTACTTTAATAACAAAGTTAGCATTCATATTTGTCAAGAATTTGTCAAATGATGTTCATATTGATTAGTCCCAGGTTATTTTTTGACAGTCACTTTCACAGCGTATGGAAAATTAAAACACCTCCTGTCATTATTAGACAGCTATAAAAAACACAACAAAAAAAGTGAAGAATATACATTTGTTTTCTTCACTAAATAACTCTGTGGAGAGTCAAATTTTGCATTTCATTGCACATGCACAGCTTCTCCTTATACTCAGCCGAACTGAGGGCCATGTCACACCCTTATTTAATTATTCTAAGATCTTATTCAAAAATAATTCAAAGCATATTTTTCTTCTACAACTCTATAAACCATGAGAAGAATTGTCAAGTTTGTTTTTCAGGCTTTAAAAGATACCATTGATTTGACAGTGCTCTGAAAGAGAGCTTACAAGCCAACCAATATTGCAACTCCAACGCAATGCTTTCAGACCCTCTCCCTTTACTGTCTTTGTTATGGTTCCACTGCAAAAAGGTTAAAATAAAACACTGCTACTCAGCAATACTTTTTCCTCCTGAATCTGCTTATCTAGTTTTTATCCATAAGAACTGTTACATTTAGCCCTCAGAATAGGTCCCTCTTAAAAAAAAAATGTAGATGTAGCCAAGATTTATCTAATTTAAAAATAATAAATAACAATTAGAAAGCAAGGAATGAATATATGGAATTAAATATATTGATGTTTAGCTCATTCCTGTAAAACTTGGTATAAGGACTGTGATTAAATCCAGGTTATATTTGGCAGGAAAAGGGCAAGAGAAGAATGTCTCCTAAGGCAGAAAAACCACTGGCACACAGCTGGTCCTATGTTTCATAGTTTTTTGGGGGGCCAGACTGTAGCTTTTCCTATGTATCCAGAGGGGCCAAAGCAACTGATCACCCCTACAAAAGTTTGGCTTGGCTACATCACCACCACTATCCACAGTTTTAAAGGCAGCCTGAGCTCACCTGTCTTTCTAGAGCCATGATGAACATCACAAGGAAAGCCAAGTGGGTTCTTTTAGTTATGGGAAAACTTGAAGAAGCATATGTCTGCACATTTGGGATGTAATGGTGTGGCTTTGTAACTGCCACAAGCCATTCGCAGCCCTAGCAGGGAGTTCACTTTTAGAATTAACAGTACTAAAGTCTCCAACATTTTCCCTGCTAACCTCGGCACAAAAATCCAAGTATCCAAGCAATTCACTTGTGAGGCAAGTTTGGAATTAAAGAATGGATTCAGTTTAAAAGTGACAGACTTTCTAGACATGCAGTTACTCATATCCAACTTCATTGCTGCATAAAGAATGCAGTCTCTGCTAGTGTCTTTGGCAGTAGGGTTGCTCTCTAGCTAGGTGTATTAAGGGACTAAGCCAAATTTCTGCTTCGTGGAGAAAGCTGTATGATTCCTGCCAAATTGCCCATCTCAAGTGTAAAAAGGCATATTAAAAGAAGATCATTTGGAGCCATATTTCCTTGTAGGCTGGTCATGGGAAAAGTGGCCAAAAGCCACCATTCTCTTCTCTTGTAGATGTCTTCTCGATTAACCTTGCTCCTTCTCACCCATAGATAAGGTATTTATAAATAGATAACCTGCTCAATTACTTTGGAGATGAAAAGTGAACCCATCTAGCCCTCTTTTGTCCAGTCTACAAGAACTGATACTTCTCTCTTCTGATGAAGTATCTCCATCTGAATCCAACAGTTGGAGATGCAACAATCTGCTACCACCAAAGCTATAGGGAGGAACAGATAATTAACAGGAGTTGGAGATAATCCTGTAAAGTAAAAAGGATGGAGAATAATGAAGATCCAGATATCCTGGGCTAAAAAAATACAAGGAAGAAATGTGTAGGAGCAGGCAGGAAACTAATGCCTCTTGGATGTTTGCAAGGAAATGGAGTAAAGTTTTCACCAGATGGGTTCACAGGAGTATCTACCCACAGCAGAACATTTCTGAGGGATGCTCAAATTAAAGTACTTAGCAGAATATCAAGGAACAAATCTCTGTAGGGAATGACTTCATGGATTTGGGAAATTAGTCTATCACTAAAGAAGAAAAAAGAACTCTTGTGACATATTTGCCTTTTATAAATCAGAAAATATTTATTCCCTGAAATTACATGTATGTCCACCCAGAAGTATTAAGTGCTTTTACCTATCTTGCTTAAATGTATAATAAATTACAAAGAATTTCTCAGAGTGCCAGAGGAAAGAAAACTTACCTTTAAATTTGTTACTTTGTTGGCACTCACAATTCCACAAATATATTCCTAGGCAGCAGTGGGGGAGTCTTAACAGACTCCTATAAGAGGCAGCGAGCCAACTTGTAGTTATTTTAAAGAATGCATCAGTTGTCTAAAGTTTTGCACCCTAGTACAGATCCTGTTTGTCTGAAAAGTATCCAGGCCGTGTAAAAATGGTCTGCTGGACAGAGTCCAGAGTTTTACAGACTAAAAGCATATAACTTTACAACATTCCACTTCAAATCTTGCATGAAAATGCTGGTTAGCAAACTGTGATAGGTAAAGAGAGAGGAACAGCTTTTAATACTGTCAGAATATTTTGGGGCCAATCTCAGAAAAACTGTAGGAAGAGCAAAATGAAAAGCTAGCATCTGTAAAATATTCCAGACTCCAGTCTTTCTGCATCCTAGCAGTTAGACTTCACTCACTGCTACACTTACAGGGAGGTATTACTGATATTTTCAGTTTACAAGGCATAGGCTCCTTACCATCCATTCAAAATTCAGACAAAAAAATTATCTAGCTACCAGCATGATCTGTTAAGCCACTCCACAAAACCCTTCACTGTTTTTCTGATATATTGAAAATCAAATATGAAGCTTCACTCCTAAGAATGCTTTCTTACACATTTTATTTAATTGCCATGAGTAGACCTACTAACTTACATGGGACTGCACTAGGTAGTAAAGTTAAGCATGTGTATAAGCGTTTGAAGGTTCAGGGCCTTAAATCCCTGTTCTGGTCCACATGACCTAACACAGCAAGTGATATCTGCAATAAATTCAATTTTTTCTACTTCCGTTTCTCCAGTTTCCCATGGGAACAATGTTTCAGTGTTTTTTCAAACTATATGCAAATCTGCTACTCTTTCATTAACCCTTTATAAGTATTTAAACATTGAAACTTTGTGTGCAGGATATATAATTTCTTTATACTGCTTAATTAATTCTGAGATGGAATAAACCTGAAAAACACTGAAAAACCTGCAAAACACTGTAAACTGGCTAGTGAGGTAAATTCAACACAGACAGCTTATGTAGATGGTACGGGAACATTTACTGTAGGATACAGCTTTCGTTTCCAGTGGGAGTGACATACTAGGTTTGTCAGTGAGATCATATGTGCACACAGTTGAAAAACAACAGATAAAGTTTTTAGCTTCAAGGATTCTTCTCACTAACAACCTGTGAGCTTGGGTTAGCCAGAGCTCATGTTTACCAGACAAAAGGATTTTCAGCAAGGAATGATCAAGTTTCTGAGAAAGGGGGATCAAAGCCTAAGAAGCATATCTGCAAGAGTGGGGAAAAACGTTCATGGCTCTGGTCAGGGAGACAAGCCAATGAAGCCATGGATGAGTCAGGACAGACATTCTCTTTGGAAGGGATGCCTCACAAGAAGCACTGGTGCCCTGATATTAATCCAGTCACATTTGAATGGTTCATCATAAACCTGAAGCTGGCAGCTCACCTGGTTAAGCATCACCATATTAAGCACCATTTGAACCTGTTCCAGGCACTGATGACATTGTATAAGAAGCCACCAGCTGCACAGGTCTAAAACAAAGTCCATTCAACTTGCTTCACAGAGCAGTCATTGCAGAAGAAGAACCACTTCCCTTGTAGGACCATACTTGTCTGCTTCTTCATGTTCTGACTCCAACAAACTTTTTATTTAGTTTATTTTATTGCAAAGAAAGAAGGCACAGGAAGAAATACTATCAAGATAAATTATTTAATATTGGTACAGTCGGAACTAGGCAGAAAACAGTATTATTTTCAGAAATGCCTCATTCAACACTTGAGTAATCCTTAAATGGTCTAAAAAAAAAAAAAAAAAAAAAAAAACCCACAAACAAAACAAACAAACAAACAAACAAAAAAACAGTAGAACAGACAAGAGTTTCTATACAAAATGAAACATTAGGAGCCATTGAAAGCAGCCCAAAGCTGGGTGAGAGCAGCCAGGATTGGGGTGATCCATTCAAGACATAACAGGTTCCATTCTAGCAACAACTTAAACCTGACTCTAAGATCAGAGAAGAGAAAACAAGCCTATCTGCAACTATGAAGCTGCATTCTACATTTCTCCTCCACATGCCACATTCTGCCAGCCACTCTTAAGACTGAAGAGCCTTTTTGTAATGAATGAAGTCAAAATGAGATCAGCCCAGCAAAAACTTTGTTGTGAATAGCTGAGGTTTTCAATCAAAAACATGTAATGAAAAAATTAATAAATAAAGCAGCATGAACCAGAAATATATATATAACTAATTTTCCTTTGCTAATTAAGTAGTGTCAAGCTGCTCTTAGAATAGAACACTGAATGTTGTGCTCACAGGTATCACACAAGATTTGTCTGTACTAAGTGCAGAACTATGCTACAAATCTTACAGGACCTTTAGTAAGCGTGAAATGCAGCAGCTTGCACTTCTGAGCTACACTTATGAGATGTTTGTCATGTCAGAGCTATAAAGCCCACAGTGATTTCTGTTGATACCTCATCACAGAAATGAAGAAAATCATGAAATAAAGAATAATGAAATAAAGAAAAATGATGATAGACCTGAGTGTCTCTGTCCTGTAACTCTGACTGGTGATCTAACTGGTGGGACACTTACTATTTCAGAGTTGGTTGCTTCCTGCGTTTTTTACAGAGACTCCATCCTTATTTCGACTGGCAAACACTCCTCTCAAATTTCTATTGTATACATATTTCCAAATAAACAACAGTTCAGTCAGAAAATTCTCTAATAGCAGTGATGGAGGAAGGCATTCATCTGCACTGAATGCTGTAATTTGGCATACCCGAATGGCTCTAAGACAGCTTGTTATGGCTTGCACAATGGTCAAAATTCAAGCCAGTACTTAGAAAAGGAAACTCCGCTATGTCATCACGTCCATACCTCCATTCTTTTCAGATTTGTTCTCTGAAGAGCCTTCAAAGACTTCATACAGTTCATTTGCCAATGGTTTAGTACACAGCTTTACCACTTCCCTTGGAAGACTATTCCACAGAAATGTTACTCATAAAACAAAGAAGAATTTATAATTGGATACAGATCTCTTCCCAAAATTGTCACACACTATATATGAATTTATATATGTTGATCGGTGAAGTTTAAGTGCTTCTGTAATACTCATTCAACATCCCTTCTTACACATGCTGGAATGAAAAACTGTAAAAAAAAAAAAAAAAAAAAAAAAAAAAAAAAAAAAAAAAATCCTCTTCTACATGTCTTTGAAATCTTTCCAGACAGTTGTATTCTTAAAAGCCACCATTTTGAATATGAGGCAGATAAACACTGCACTGGAAAAGCTACACGATACTGACAAGGAAGTTTGTAACATGCCCCTTGACCCTATTGTTTCTGTTTAATAGCTTGCAACTCAATTTTAGAGCAACATATATGGTTAAGAATACCTCCTGAAGCAGAAAGAGATGTTTCATCTTTATTGTCTGAAATCAGAAGAATGAATTTTCTTAAATTCTACAAGATATACGAATAGTGAGTTTTTAGCACATCGGTATTTGTAACACCTGTAGAGTCACAAGGAAAACTTATTTGTGCTTGCAAATATCTGTTACAGTGGAATTATACCTGTATTACATTAGAAGAAAAAAAGGAAGATGATTATAAAAGATTATAGTCTTAACATTAAATTCTCTGTTATTCAAGTCACTTGCACTTGGGATCTCTCTTTTTAAAAGCAAAGCCATAAGTCATTTTGGAGAGATGCCAACTGTCTGGAATCCTTTGTCTAATACTAAGTGTGGGCTTCTAACAAGGCATGACATAAAAGTCAAGACCCTTTCTCTTTTTACAATATCTTAAAAGCCCTTTTCTTCCTATGGTTTCACAGAAACTTCAGGGAAGACAAACGAAGTCAGCACGATGGAGAAAAGGGAAGCTGTGTTTCTGGCACCAAACACTAAGCACAGACTACACTGGAAACAGCACACGGGCATGCAACTTCTGCCAATCTGAGAGCATGAGAAAGGAGTGGCAGGCATTAAACAATTAACATAGGAAACAATAGAAAAAACTCCCTCAGGTGCAAAACATAACTACTGTTGATGAGTTTTAGTAACAGAGACAGTGTCTTCATTACTCACTTGCAATCTTTAAAAATTTCTCTTGCCATGGACTAACATATTAAGTCGTGTTCAGAGCCTCAATATCTTGCATCATAATTTTTACAAGAGGTCACAGGAAAGAAATCATGTTGTGGTCCCATGAACACAGGGCTTTCTGCTCTCAGTAGTTCGTAAATTACTCCTTTCTCCCATAGGAGACTGCAGGCAGACTAATATTGCTACACTGAAAAATCCCACCTGCTGATCATTCACAGAAAGGAAGCCATAGCTGTGTCAGATGTATATCACCAGGAGGAATACTCCAAGTGGACCAGACCACACACTTAGCATGGGCAAGGAAGAAAAGTCTTCAAGAACAGTCTCTCCTGAGGTGGAAGAGTATTGCCACCTTCTAGTAGTGTGCTCGACAGCTACATCTCAGTTCATCCCATTATGAAAAATGGGCAGCAGCTTAAACACAAGACCTAGGAATCAGCTGTAAATGATAACACTGACTTCAATGCTTGGATGTATCACAGAAGCTACATTAACCCAGAAGAACTTTGTTTTTTAAAAATCTAAGGTAAATGTAAATCTGATTCAGAGCTTGTACAAAGAGCTCAGTACCTAAATGCTGTCCCAGCTATTCATAATTCAAGAGCCCAAACTAATACAAGTGCCAGAAGCCAGAGGTGCCTAACTTCACATAGAGCTTTTAAGACTATTGAAAGCCTATATTAATTTAGTCTTGCTTTTCCCTCTGTCTCATCTCCCAAGTGTTTATGACCTCCATGTGGGAGGAAAAAGTCCTTGACTCAGTGCTTTAGGATTTTTTCCTTAACATCTGTATAATGTAAAACATACAAAAATGATCTTAATGAGGCCCACAAGCCATGGTACCTTGTTCCTTTTGTGATAGCTCTCACCAGAAGACCACAAAGCCCAGAGTTTTACATTATTTTTCCCTCAGTGGCCCAGTTGTTACAGTAGGAAATAAGTTTGTATCAACACAAATATGACACCTCTTGGCCATAGCACCACCTTTCTGGGCAATACTGAACATACACTGGAACCTTCTCTCAGTCAGGGAGAAGTCTTCAGCACACTTCTTGCATTTCCAGGGCAAGATAGTCTGTCATATAAAAGGTAGACCAAACCAAAAGTATGTCTAGCTATGATTAAAAAACAGGGAGCTCTTCACAGCCCTTGGTAGAACATTTGTTAGCAACTACACTTGAAAGAACATCCCAGGCAGATGAAATTACTACATAAAGCTTTCCCTGAACTCCACAGAAGGGAAGGCATTTCTTCTGGCAGCTCATTATCCTCTGTATTATAGGTCTTGTTCTGAGGTACTGATTAGGAAAGGCACATCAATGAAAGCCTTAGATCCCACTTCATGCACTTACAAGTCAAGCACTGCAGAACTTTGCTCATAACACCCATCTTTCTCAATCTAGTCTCTAATCACTTCAGTGGAAAAAAGTACTCAGTTCTAGCTCACTAAAAGATACAGGTTGCTTTCTGTTGAATATTAGTACCATACCTGCATGTTATTGGACAAGAGATTTTTGTCATGTTTTGTCACATTGGATTTTACTTTGACATCTATCTATAGTATATGAAAACACGAGAAACTCCTAACATGGTCCTGATCTAGGAGAATTACTGAACCTTGCTTAGAAGAATGTCATCTTTCAAACAAGTTTTAGCTTTAACTTGTCCAAGCACTTAAAAGAGGATATTTCTCTAGGCAAAATGTTAAAAGCTGTTTTGGAATAGACATATGGCTATACAGTTGCCTACAATTACTGAATATTTTAGTAGTCTGGTTCAATTTAATTTTTGCAAAATATTTTTAGATGCAGAACTTTAAACCTCAGAAATGAGAGTCAGATAGTGATGTTGCCTATGAATACAAAATGTAATATGCTCCAGTCCCAAAGGACAGTAATTAAAAATCATAGTAATGATTGCCATCACTAAACGAGTATTTTCTAACAGTTACACATTGATTGTCTGAGACAACATTCCCTTCCACTGTGCTCCAAGTAAGGATTGGATTAAGTCAGAGATCACTGTGGAAGATAACAGCAACTCCAACAGCAATGTGTTATGGGATCCCTCTTGCAATGCGAAGGACCTAGTCATGAAACTACATGTATATGGTCTCACCTAGAAAACTGAAAATTCATGGTGGCTGCCTCACCTCAACACTTAGGTTAAATATTGGTCAGAGAAGTGGTTTTGACAAACAGCCCCCTGGCTGCAGTAGGAAGGAGAGAAGCTTATTCAGCCTCTGCCTGCTATACCTGTTCCTTGTTCACATTAATGCAGTAGAAAGCAGTTTCTTTTGCTACCATATATTCCTGCTACAACCCATTTGCTCCCTACCCCTACCCCCACCCTCCATTAGAGAAAACTAGTCCATTCACAGACAAGTGAAGACATGGACAGGTTCAAGAGGATGCTTGTGATATTGAAGAAATTTTCTGCTAATTAAAATATAGTTATGAAAAGGTTCCCATAACAACTCTTATAAATCCATCTCTTATAATTGACAATATGTGTGAATTAATTTTAGGAAGGTAAACACTTCAGGTTTTGCCATTGTGCATCTCAGACACAATCACCATTTAGGATTTCAGTTTAGCCAACCTCTTGAAATGACTGATTCTGAAATGCTGACTCATGAGAATGAGGTTATGGAAAGTATCAAGCAGAAGAAATCAATCTCAGTTCCATTTCCATGTTTATCTTCTTCTATTTTTACATTCTCCTTCTCTTGGATCATCAACTTTAATTTGGAACCTGACTGATCAAATGCTTTGCCTTGTATTCTCATAGTGAGCTTAATGGATATTGGATGTTGGGCTACGGTGTACAACATCGATCGACAGTAATAAACGACTCAGCACATGGGAGATGTACTAATTTTTTGCTCATAGCACATCAATAACACATTTTACACAACTACACAAACACTCCACTGTGCTGTCTAAGGAGAACTTTGTCATGTAACTTTCAGGCATACCTTCTACTTCAATACAGTGCTTGGGAGAACAATCTTCACTCCAGCACTAACATAAGCTCTTTTTTTTTTTTTTTTTGTGGTTGTGGTTTCTTTTTTTTTTTTTCTTTTTTCTTTTTTTTTTTTTTTTAAACTCCCTCACATTTATTTGCAGTAGTTGTGTTCTCTCTTGCTTTACATCTACAGAGACTCTATTGTTCTGGTTTTTATGGTATAGATTATATAATGCTCTAATAAGAGGAAAAGGTATGCATTTTGTAAACTAAATAGCAATGGTTTCACATGTGTAAGCAGTCCCACTTACTTTTTGGCATGATTTTATTAGGTTTTTCATTTGTTCACATCGTCTCTGTATTTGCTGTTTCTTAATGCCAGTGTTAAAATAGGTTACTTGGTTATAACACTTAAGACCCATGTGGAAGCTAAAAGCAAAGTAACTATTCGAACATCCCCAGTTCCAAAGCAATGAGACTATAACATAAGAAAGAGTGAAGGGAACATGGCATCATTTCACTCCACTGTCTTGTACACTGCAGATATAATACCAGTCTAAGGCTGAGCCGGTTGATCCCTAAGATAAGGGAGGCACCCAGGGGTATTCCTCTGCTGATCTACAACCAGCTGGTTAGAGAACGGGAACTGGAGGCCTAAGGTGGAGATAAAAACAACCCCAGCTCCATCTGGCTCCCAGGCATGTACTTCCGGGTTCACTCTTTGCACTCACATGAAGACAGGAGCAGGCAACAGTCATCTGCTGGAGTAGCAGGAAGAGCTCAGCTGCTCCTTAGTCCTTCAGCTGAAGGCAGTGTTCTTAAGAGATCTTGTATAGGGCACTCTGGGAATCCAGGTTTTACCTAAAATATACTCAGTTTGTGCAGTCTTGGTCAGGTTTTCTTGTTAAATTTTTTCAACTGCTTTCTATTATACTCTCTCCAGCTTGTCTGCATATGTCTTTATCATGTATAAAACTGGAAAAATAATTCAGTCTAGGAACTTATCACAGTGGAACAGGACAAAATAATAAGCTGTCATCCTCTTGTATACAATACCTTCAGTAATGAGTCCCAGAATGACATGTTCATGTTTCAACATTTTGTCACATTGGTGACTTGCATTCATTTTCTAATTTGCAATAGCCCACAGATGCTTCTGACTGAACGATTCCCCACTTTCCATCATTGAATAATATTTTCATTCCTGACTGTAGTGGCATGTGCTTCTTTTAATTCATTTTATCTTGATTTCTGACCAGCTTGCCCGCTGCTCAGACTACTTTTGAATTTAGTTCTAGCTCTCTCAGCCTAGATGATGCACTGGGAACATTACACATGATACCAACTCCATCAACTAAACTTTTCAGTTTCCTAAACCCATTCTGAATAGAAAACATTTTTTCACATCCAGCAATTCTGCACACACCAAAACTTTAAATTGTCTGTGGTGAATAAAGTACTGTTCAGCTGATGGTTCTACTCAGCTGTAATCTTCCATTTTCTCCTCATGTTTTCTGTGATTTAGTTCTGTGAAAATTCTGTGATTCTGTGATTTAGTTCTCATGTGACATAGACAAAACATTCAAATTCATCTCTTAAGGGGACAGAAACATAAGAACTAAAACCTTCGAGGCACATTAGGTTAACCTCTAAAATTAAGATGCAAGCTAACAACTGTAAGTCATTTCACCGAGTTCATTTTCATTAATCTAAATCAAAACAATTCTGTTGTGCATTCTAGAAGTCTTCAATGGTGCACATTAGAACCAAGATGTGTCTGAAGCACCAGTGTACCAACAAGGTATTGCTAAACAGTTGCTGAGATCAACAGCTAAATTTCAAAACCCAGGTAACCTTTGCAATCAAGATGGCACCATAGACTGCCCTATATCAACATGTATTTCGCTTCTCTTTTAAGTGTTTGTTCTGTTTTGTGCCGTGAATATGGTGAGATTCTGGAATGAAGCATATGCAGATTTCATCTACTTCTTTTTCCAATGTCTGGTTCATTTCTCTATGCCCATCATTGTTGTCTGGTGTGTGGTTGCATGTCCATCTCACTGCAATCTTTACTTCTGTATTGACATGTAAATGTCTCTTTCCATGCAGTTAAAAAAAAAAAAAAAAACAAACACTACTGGTGTATTGTTGTAATGGTTAGAAATATTTGTGACTGCAGACATGAACTTGACAGTGTTTTTTTTTCTGCCTATGTCATATATGTTATCCCATATGACATATTTTACTGACAAAATTTAAGGTTTATTTGGTAAACAAATGCAATGCTGGTTGAGTCCAGTGATTTACATCATGTAAAAACAGAACATCTTAAGCAACACATGTGCAATAAAAGCAAACAGATGTTTGCAGTCTAAGCACTGTGCTAATGGTGGTGGTATGGCAACATATCAAAGGCAAAACACAACGTATCCAGAATTGCCCACTGGAGTGTTAAGCTCAGCTGCATAACTTTGAATGAACAACCAATAGGATATCCCAAACCACTTTGTGGCATGCTGCCATACTTAAGGTAAGAATTCATAATTAACTGCTAATACCTAAACTCCTCAGCTAAAACGGTGTGGAATTTCTTGTGAACAAGACAAAGATATGAAATGTAGTAAAACCATTGCTTGTTTTACAGCATTAACCTAGCAGCAACACTACTGTTGTTTTATACGTAGTGAAATTAAACGTGCCCCAAAAAATCCACCTCAGGAGGCCTGATCTGAGGTTTTATGGAATTTTCCAGGCTGGGTAACTACAAAAAAAATGTTGGAAACACAGCAGCACATGCATTGCTGGAAGAGCACAGTGGACAAGTCGTGACACTTATGGGCTGACACCCTATTGGCTCTGTAATCCAGTGCATTACAAACAGTGCTGTTCTCAGCCTATTGGAATGGCTAGAACTATGCATGAGGTGTCAAAAATGTCATTTCGTTCATACCACTGAATGTAAATTTCACTAAAGTTTCAGAAGAAGCTGAAGTTATGTATGACTTCATATAATCATATCTAACAAAGGCAACTACTCTTTTGCTGATATTTCATCCAGAGAACCAATGGCAAAACTGCCATTGAGTGAAACTACCAGTGGGAAAAAAGTGAAAATGGACATCCACCTCTCAGAGGAGTTTTACAAAAAGCTGTTAAAAAGAAAAAAATGTTGATTTGTTCAAGAAAAATGCTACAAATATTGACTGATTTAGCTAAAAGCAAACAGCAGTTTGCTATTTGCTCTGTCCAAAGCATCACATGATAACATTTTTACTAAAATTGAGCAGAGAATTTAGCAGCATGTGAATTAGAACAGGTACTAAAATCCCAGATATAGATGTTGGGAAACATGCGTCTATTTATGTACAGACTTCTGGCCTCAACTATATTCTTAAATATCTTGCTGAACATATAATACACATATAATACAGCACATGCTAGTTATCTGTTACAGCATCAAAAAAAATAGATTTAATATTGTTTTAATGAAAGAAGCAAGGAAATCTTTTCTAAGAAGCTGGTAAACTCAAATACTAAAATAAGTTGCATATTTTCAATATTTTCCTGTATGAGTCTCAAAGTAGTGTGTATTCCAACACTTTAATTTAGATCAATAGTTTGTAACTTGGATTTAACACAAAACCAAACAAAAAAACTGAATCATAAGGCTACAGAAAGCAGACTATTTTTGAGATAACAAGACTGGAGAATTTGCAAGTTTAATCTTCAGCCTAGTAGTTTTCTGATTTTTTCAGACTGAATAAATATACAAGAAGGCATGATAAAGCTGCAGTTCCACATCTTTATCACAGATTTTTCATGCTTTATGTTTCTCAGCCAGTTTTAATTAAAATACTTCAATTTTTTCCTTCCCTAAACAATTACATTACACATTAGTGAATAAATATATAGATGCTGCAGATTTCTTTTTATTAATTCAGGGAACAGCTTAATGTCCTCTGATCTGACAAAGTGCCACTCCTCAGCTTTACACTGCCCGGCTTTTTGCCTCCTTCATTTGCATGGCTCCCAAGCACACATGCTCACAGGAGCTGCCATGCAAGGCAAGGCTAGCAGTTTCTAGCAGGGAATGAAATGTCTTAGTTTATGTCGTGGTTAAAGACTGTGGTCATCATAACTTTATCCTCCAACTCAGTGGCTCAGCAGAGCCAAGCAGGGCTCCAGGGAATGAGGACAGCAGCTGGACTAGAAAATGCAGTTCAGATTTGGAATGATATTTTTAACTTTAAAATTCCAGAGACATTTACCAATGGCTGGAACAAGAGGGAGACAGCAGTAAAAAGAAAGATACAAAAAAAATCAAACACCTCTTGTAGACCATGTGATCTCTGGATAGCAACATCAGGCAGACAGATTGGACAGACAGATTAAGATGTCTTCGCTGTACTTCCTTATCATTGGTCCTCAAAGCAAAGATTTAAACTCATGCAGTACAATGAGCATCGCAGAAGAACAGCTCTCACCCGAGTCACTCTCTGGATGCCCATCTCCCCCTTGCATTATTCCCAGATTCCTTCCTTAGAGCTCTGCAACTGCGGATGGCAATTTTCAATTAGGCATGTGCTTCAGGGGAAATAAGGAATTTCCCAAGGTCACTTTAGGGCAATGAAATCACACATGCCACATAAAATGCTTACACTACAAAATGATAGCATAATGGAATGGTAAAACCTTTAACAAAACCCTAAAGGGAGTGCACAACTAGTACAGCATGGTCATTTTTTATTTCAAGCTCTCTATTTACACCTTTGAAAGTCAGTGTTTCTTTTTATTGAAAAAGTGATAAGAGGTAACAGGAAAAAAAAACAACAACCATGATGTGCCCAGCTCCTCTTGCCAATGTGTAGGACCACTCTGTTTCGAATTGCATGCAAATCAGAAATTATATATATATATATATAAATATATATGCAGTGATGGTTCCATTTAAGTCTAGAAAGCATACAAACAAATTTTCTGTTTGTAGGATGAACAGGTTACTAAATATGAAAAACATTTAAACCATTTGTTATGGCCTTTCATTTCTAAACAAAAAAACATGGCAATAAAAGCTAAATACATCAAGCAGTCGGTGTTTTAAAAGCGACAAATGAGTGAAACTTCTCATGAATTTAAACCACCAGTGACTCATCAGTAAGAAAGAGAGGCAAAAAATATTTGGTCCAAATTATGGTCGAAGTAATCAAAGCTTTTGTCATACCCATAAATGTGGTGCTTCTCACCTTTGGCATACAAACAAAAATACCAATTCAGTCATGCATTAAACTCCAGATTGTCAAATTCAAATATTTCTTTTTCACTTCAGTCTTGTTTCTGTTACACAATTCAAGATGGTACCATAGACATATGCAGACTTGCTGCATCTTTGCCTGGGTTCAGGATGTTCATTTCCAAACTATACAGTCCAATACCTTACCATTGTAAACCCTGAACATGGGTCTGCTATTAAAACTGTTATCAAGGAATCACTGATTGAATGAAGAATTAATCATTAAACTATGTCACAGTGAATGCTAGCTCTTGTTTTAATCAGTGAATACAACACATCACATGGATTGAAGACCAATGAGTAGGGCTGGAGGTTGGTTTGCAGTAGCTCAGGAAACAGAAGAGTCATTCTATAATCCAGCCACAGCTATCAGATTTTGTTGGGATTTGAGACAATACACAAGGTCTACCCTGTACTTGCTTCATTTACTTAGCAATTCTTTTCTCACTGTAAACGAGGATAGTTTTCCTGGGATATATCTTCCATCCACATACCCTAGTTAGAAAATAACTTGCTTTTTAGTGCATCCAAGTCAATGAAAACTCATGCAACACCATGGACACAGCACCAAGCAGAGGCAAAAAACACAGGGTAGACACTGGTGTTAGGCATGTCCTGGTGTGTTACACATGCTGTGGGAGGCAGAGGAAGGAACAAGGCACATGTTGTGGCCTGAGGGGATGAGACCCCACAGTGCCTCTTGTCTCCCTGGAAGAGCCACAGCCAGAAAGCTCACCTAGGGGCAGTCTGCAGCCTAGGTGGCTGCTTAGATCTTAGGGTAGAGTAAGCTCATGGAGCCCAAAAGATACTGTGTACGCTTTGAACCAGGGTTCTGTCTCACTTTGCATAGTGAAGCCAAAAGACCATTAACAATTGTGGAATGGCTAGACACTAAACTGACAGGGGCAATGTAATTTACTGGATAGACTACAAGAAAGCTGATTTAATAGTATGTTGGTCCTTCTTCTGTCCTTTAAGTTCATACTTTAATTACTAACACCCCTGCTAAAATCTTTCCTTTGTGCTCTCACTCAATTCACAATAATAAATGCTATATGCAAAGTGGACTGGAAACTACCATGATGAGAAGTTAAACAAGTTAAATTTACAGTTCTAGTCCACCAGTCCTACACTGTTTGCTGTGGTGTTTTCCATCAAGACCAAAGCTGTTTCATGGCAATGAACCCATTAGCTGTAGTACTGAAGCAGCATTTAGGAACATGTTACCTACCTTCTTTGCAATGTTGAAGCTGTCATAAAATTCCCTTCTGGACTGTTATGGCTATTATTATGTCATTGCCATTAATGCTTAGCTAAACATAGTCAGGAGTTTGTAAATGTCTTACATATAAATGAATGAGAATCAATATCAACACAAGTGAATTTTAATCCTGACAGTTAGTCTCAATTTTAATCAGGTAATATCATATTACTAACTCCAAGCAGGCATTCATTCATAAAAATTTGAAATATTTAGAAGAGGGTTTTTACACAATCTTCATCGAAAGCTTCTCAGCCTGTAGTCATGGGACTGCACTTGACTTTCCCACTTTGTCTCCCAGCAAAAATGTGTCTGTAACTCCCATAACTAGCGCATTCATGTGCACATGCCTACATAAATATGATTAACAATGAAAATTAGTGTAAAGCAATCTTATGTCTACCAATTGCAAAGGTCAGAAAAGCAGTGATTCTGAAAATAAATGCCACCTGTTTCTGAATAGGTTTTTGCAGTTTTTCTTAGAAGGCACTTCTCAGAAAGCTCAAAGTATAATTTCATTCCTATCTTTTATACCATAACTGCATAAAACTTGAAGAAACTTCCACAATTTACATGCTGATGCTTAACAGCAACTGTCCTGAAGGACAGCACAACAGCTTTCTTCCAGCTAGAAAGCTGCTGGAAGTAAGATTTCAACTTGAATTTTCATTATGTCCTGGCCAAAATCTACAAGGAACAGATTGTTGTCTCTCTCTGTCAGTATTTTACACAGAGGCTGTTGTAAAGGTTATCAGAATATGTAAATATTTCCTAAGCAACACAAAAGCTTGTTTTGAACCTGGGGTAATCCCTGTTGTAGAAGAACAAGTTTTGCTTACACTTCTTAAACAGTACCTACAGCTTATTTTTTAACTCACTGAAAGATCTTTATTGCTGCAGGAACTCCCTGTTTTCCCGCAAATGCATTCCAGCTATGCTGACTGAGCTGCATTCATACACAATGAAATAAAGTACACCAAAATCCTGGGAATGCTGAACAGAGCGCCTTGTACAAAGTGCACATTTTAACCTACAAAATCAAGGACCTCTTCTCCAGACAGGATAGGATCATAAAGTTCTGCATTTGCAGAGATTCAAGGAGTTAAGCAAAGCATCTCAGCCCTATTTCCAATCCCAGCTAACGTCTGTGTTCCATCAGAGATAAGAAAGTTTGATAATCTCCCGAGCAAAAAGAAGGTGTATGAGAATTAGAAGCACATGGAACAGCCAGAAAAAAAATAAAGTAATTGTTGCTGCACACAAGAAGCGCACTTTTGCTTCCCAACCCCTATTAAATCGCAATCCATTTTAGGAGGGAACAGCAGCTGTAGGACAAGCAGCACCCCGCACTTCACCCCGCCACCCTCCAGCCGCAAGGCTGCGCGTCACCATACCTGCTTCTCCATTTTTAACCCCCAGGCAGTTTTCTCCCCGGCCTGAAGTTGAAGAAAGCGGGGATAGTCCTTCCCAGCCGGGCGCTGGGTTGCCCTGCTGCTGTTTGTGCTGCTGCTGCTGCTTGCGCTGCTGCTGCTTGTGCTGCTGCTGCGCGGTTCCACGCCGTGCCCTGTCCAGCCCCGCACCGCCGCTCGCCCCTGCCCCAGCTCCAGCCCCAGCTCCGCGTTGTCGGGCAGGTTTCCTTATATAGGTGAACGCTAATTGCATTCCTGGTGAAAGAGGCTAACCGGGAGCGAGCTTAACTTGGTTAACTCCACAGATACCAAATGGGGCTGCCTGCCCGCCTGAAGTTTGCTGGTGTAGCTCTGAATTGGCTTCGGAGGGGAGAAGAGTTTCATTGCAACACCGTTTAAAACCTCTCAAGCTATTCCATTTCTCACAGCTCTACTAATACTGAGTGCTATGTTAGTATTGCATAAAACACTTGATATTTTACAAAATGCTCTCCCTTAACCTATATTTTACTTCAAGAAAAGCACACGAGGTGACAAAAGCATGAGCACGCGCGCTCTGTTAGCACCAAAATAATTCTGATCCTATCAGAGTTTTCACAGAAAGACTGCCATATATCAAATGGTATGTGAAAAAGTTAGGAAATGAGGATTGCAATACTGCTGTCAATGGAAAAAAGCTGTGTAAGAAAAGCTTGTTTTACTGTTTTCCACTTCCTTTTCTATACAATGTAATAGCTAAGCTTCTGGTGATAGATCT
Organism: Aythya ferina; assembly: GCF_964211825.1. Classification (NCBI taxonomy): domain Eukaryota; kingdom Metazoa; phylum Chordata; class Aves; order Anseriformes; family Anatidae; genus Aythya; species Aythya ferina. Next base: position 77,216,473 of record NC_140296.1, read on the forward strand.
GTCTTTGTCAGAGAGGTGTGATTGTGATATATTAACAGACACACCCCTACCTAAACAAAAAAATACAGAGACAGACTGGGTACCTAGAACAATAATACGCTGCATTATGCAGAATTAGGAGGACACATGTATTTCAGATATTCTTGACTCCTCTTGCCCACCCACTACTCACTAAACCCCTTCTGCAATCACAGCTTCAATAGTTTGAAGAACCTTAACACATAACTAATTAATCACAGGGAAAATCATGAAATATGCTTCCCTGCCCTTTATTCTATCTGGTCAAGATTCACCTATTTATTATGGCCCTCTTAGAAGCTACAATGCTGACAATATGTAGGGGGAGACAGATGACAAAAAACATAAAGGAAGAGAAAAATAATAATAATAATAATAAAGCAAATAGTGGATGAAATGAAAACAAGAATTCAGTGACAATGAGAAGGGTTAAAAGATTTGGTCAAATGAGGAAAGGCTGGTGTTTAAAAAACAAACAAACAACAAAAAAAGTGCATTGAACTCCAAGACATATCTTTTTTTTTTTTTTCTTTCTTTCCTCCAGATGTATTGCCTATAACTCAAGACAGACAAGAGACACAAATTCTGCTTCCTGGTGACCTACGGTTGTTTAGAAACCAGAGAGTACCACCCAAAAGCTGGGAATTACCATTATCCAGTGGACTAGAACTTTTCTTATCCCCATGTAATATATGTCTTAAAGATCATCAAATAATATACTGCACAGAAAAGCTATTCCTAATGACCATTCCTAATGGTTTCAATACTTCTTTCATTATAATTTTTCTCTTCCCCTGAGGCATAAACATTCAACCTTTTGATACTGCAGGAGCTTTGCTTATAAGTGGAGAAAAATGAGAAACAATACCAATAAAAGCTGTAAGACTCAATAAATATATCTAAAATAGTCTCTCTGTACAGTGTATAGGGAATCAGGCATATGTGGCCAGGGGCATGGTGTAATGGTCTTCATGGGACTCTTTCAGGACATGTAATTCGCTTGTGGCTTCACAGTGTAAGAGTATGTCAGCCGTGCCAAGTTACTGCAAAGCTGGTCTACACAGCCTTGTATTCCCTCAACACCAGTGAGCTTGTGACCAGTTCCTGACTGAGTATCAGTTTTTCACATGAAGCAAGCAATTAAAATCCATCAGATTCCCAAAACTGCAACAACAAAGGATGGTTAAAAGGGATGTTATGCCAGAATAGTTGTTACTTCAGGTATGGCTGACACCTATCTTTAGGTTAGCCCTCTTTTTGTTAGCCAACTCAGAGCCCACAAAACATACCCCAGTCAAGGATTTTCCTACCATTTCTTCAATGCCTGTATGACTAATTTATTTTTCCAATCAAAATCTCAACTAGCTGTCATATTCTGTACCTTACATCCTCCTTTACCTCCATCCCTGACGCAACCAACATGTTATGAATCAGTCATAGGATTTGGGGTCTTATAGCCAGGCATGAATGCTTTAGCTACTGACCCTCAAATCACGACTTCAGCAGAGCACTGGTAAAAACATGAGAAAATTCCTCAAGTCCTCCATATGCTACCTGTGTAGGAGAGAATTTCTTCCCTTTATTTAAAATGTGTAGTGAAATACATTTTTTTCTGAAATGAAAGCAATCCAGTTAATTCCTGAAGCTGAGGGTAATAAGCCTAGGCTTATTACTTTCATTTACTTGGCTGTCGCACGTGCATTATCTGCAAATGATGCCAAGATAATGTTAATTACCCTGTAACCAATCTCTCCTGTTCTTCAGAAAGAGCTCTAGTAGTTCTGAGCCTGCATTCAGTCTGGGTATGTTGGAAAATCTCTAAGCAGATATCTAAAATATATTATTTTTAACGTTAGGCATTAAAAGATTCAGTAGAAATGAATGCAAGTTATGACAATATGTTATTTTCTGTGTCACAGTGTTCCATGTTATTTTTGGCAAAAAATCAACATTTAAGTAATCGCTCTCATTCAGGGTGTCATTAGCTCGTTTCCGGTGCACAATTTGTACAAACGGTTTACTAAGGTTAGTTTAGTTCCTGCCTTTGAGATAGTAACTATTTGTTAGCCCAACGACCTTTGTCCAGTAGAGGAGCAGTCCCAGACAGGTTCTTGTGGCTGATCAGAGTACTGCTATGTTCCTCATGACTGCCAGTTGCCATATGCCTCACTAGCCATATTTTCTTTATCTCAAAAGATGGTTTATAAGAAATATTTCCTCTTATACTTTCTTATTAAAAGACTGATGGATTTTCCTTCTCCCATTTCTGCCCATTTGTTAAATCCACAGTCCTGTCACTGTTTACGTTGCCATGTCACTTCCATGGCAAAATTTGATTGAAAGTAAAATACATCCAGAAATTAATTTCCTATTAAACAAACAATGCTAGTCCCTAATCTTGACATGTATGTCTAAATATCTGCCTTGACTTTTTCTTCCCCGTTAAAAGCTATGGGTGGTAACACAGAGGATTTAGTCTCCTTTTACTGAATTCTTACTCAAGGACAAGGTTTCCTTTTGAAGTTCTTTGTAGTCTGAAATTGTCCACACTTGAGCAACTCAATAAACTGGCTAAATTTAGCCAGGTAAGTAGGGTAATAGAGATTTCTCAAATTTCATTGAGAAATTGTTGCCCCACAGTTTCCAGAATTAAGCTGTTAATGCATTCTTGAAGTTCTGATTCCTTCAATTCAATGGCAACACTTCCTTTCACTTTAATATTGACAAAATTTCTTACCTCATCTTGGTATCTGCCTCTTTACATCTTCGGTTTCCCTTAGAGATGTGCATCATTGAGCATCCCACAATGCATGCTCTGTTCTCTTGGACTGCAACTAGATCATTCCTTCAATAGTTCATTGTTTATTCTCAGCTTCATTACCTAGTCCTCAAATCACGTAACATACTTTGCTAGAATGACAGCAGTAAATACCTTACACATAAGGTAGAATCAGTTCTAACAGCCTTCATTTAACATACAAATCGCCCCAGAGATATACAGTAGCATGCTGCATCTCTTTCCATATCAAAAAGGTCTGTTATCTTAAATACCTAAAACTCTGAGTATGTTATTACTATTTCTAAGTCCACCAGAGTTATTTCTGCATTGGCTTTAAAATCTTCTACACACACAGACTACTAACTTTGCATTGTAAGATATGTGGTAGTCTGCACAGATGCATTAATGAGAATTGTGCTCAGGCTTTTGGTTTAATAATTGAAAAAGCCACAAACAAGATGTTCTTCTGTAGAGTATAGCTTTCTCCAAGCTACCTGGGGAAATGTACTGGTTATGGTTGGGACGGATTTAGCTGTCATCATAGCCTGGTTAGTGCTGTATTTTGGATCTGTGGTTAAAACAGTGTTGATAACACCTCTCAGCCATTAGTTCCATGACTATAACTGGGAATGCACAGATACATCAAGCCAAACGTGTCAGTCCCTGTTAGCAGGCATGCTAGCAACAAACGATGTAGAGCTGTAGACATAGCACAGAATTTATTCACCCAGACAAAAGAAGGCATAGGGTTTTTATATGCTTTTCTGTCAATTTATGCTACTCTTTTATTCCAACAGAGGCAAAATAAAATTAATCTATGAACCTATAGAACCTAAGAACCTAAGAACTCAACATTAAGGCTGTAAATGAAAATATATAAGAAAGAAGAAACTAAAAGGTTAAGGGTACTCAGAAGCAGTAACTCACAATTGCACGTACTGCAGGCAGCTGAGCACGTACCTTATCAGGGGAACACTAGCTGTACGGATCAGTTAACTTTATGATACAACCTTTACTTTTTATTATTTCCTGATCTGGTGTTCAATTTTACAACCTTAATGCAACTTACTTCACTAATAAAGCATTTCTTATAAAATTTGACCATATTACTTAACCTTTACACAGGAACAAAGATGTCAAAACAAGTTACAGGCTAATGTCTAAGGGTATTATTTTTACCCTTGGGAAACAAATTGAGCTTTCTTCCCTGTCACTGTTTCAAAATTCATCATTAAAAGCTATGTAATACAACAAGTTACTATCTTTAACCTTGCGCCATGTGTTCTTCAGGTTTCAGTAACATGCTTACACCAAACAAGAGTTTTATGTTTCCGTTAAATAGATTTAAAACTCAAGGTTGTGCTATTAGGTGAAACAATTAGTGCAAGATCCAGCAAAAAGCTATTTGGTCCAGAAGAGTTTAAATACCTTATCTGGTAAAGTTAATGAAATATTTAAAATGATGCTATTAATGAAGATTAGAGATGGATTAAAATGGCATTTGGAAAATAAATCAGACAATTAAATAGGCTTTCAGAACTGTGGAAACTCCTTAGGATCCAGGGAAAGAATACTCAGAATACTAAGAAGGGCATTTTGGAAACACTTAGTTTTTAGTGCCATAGGACTCCAGATTGCAGAAACTGCCTTCATGTCAACATCAACATTAGGGATTATAAACATGGTGATGCTTAATGCTGACCAGCTGTGCCTTAAGCTTTGTTTTAAAGGCCTTTCAAGATGTCTTTAACTGCGTCACCTTCTATACTCAGCATGCTGTGTTAATGATGGGGCTACTAGAAATGGTTGTTAGTATTTGATGTGACCATCAGATTAGCTAAATCAGTAATGTGATCTTGAGTTACATGGAGAAGGGTGATGCTGTAAATGAAACAGCCATTGTTAGTTGAATTTTTATATTGCATTCCATGCATTTCTGCAGAAGGCAGAAAAAAATGGCCAAACTAGAAAATCCTAAATAAGTCAAGAGAGGTGATCCAGAGCAGGGGTGGCTGAAGAGGCAGAGCAGGACTCTGTGTTCCCTTGTTTGCTGAGAAGGCAGCATAAAACAGCTTGTTGACACAACTTCCCTAGCACTTTTGAAAGAGTCACAGTTTGGCAACTGTATTTCTTTCCAGTGAGTTCATTTTCCCTGACTGGGAAAGAAGTGAAGTATTGAAAATTAGAGCCCATTCAGCCTAAGCTCTTCTGCATTTTCTGGAAAAGAAACAGTATAGTGTCTCATACCATAGATAACTGGATTGCCTGACAGTGGTGCATCTCTCTGGACGGACCATAGAGGAGTGACTACACCTGGTTTAAACAGTTTAGTTAGGTTCCTTAAACTAGGAGAGGTGGCTGCTCACCAAAGAGCATATGAAAATCAGTTATATAAATAAGAAAATGTTTATTAAAATGGATAGTATGCAGATTATTTTGACTGAAACAACATTATTCCTCAGTAGAACATATGAATTAGCTTGGTCCTTAGTTTTACATAGTCCACCTTCAGTCCACTCTGAGCCTAACTGTATGCACAAGTTACGACATCAAAATTTAGGGGAAGGACAGGCAAAGGTTTACATTCTGGGAGTTCTGACTATTAAAAGGATAATGTGGGAGTTTTTCTTTATAGGTCCTTGTTGTGGAAAAGCTGAAGGACTGAATCAACAGTTATGGTGTTCTCAGATCAGGGAGGGGGAGGAAATCGTTCTGCAGGACTTAAACAGGAATGCATATATTGTGAAAACAAATGTTTTTGATAAAAAGTGATCTGTCCCAGTCACTACTTACTGTACATGGTAAATCGATTTTGTTCTAAAACTTATGGAAAACAACTAGTTATAATGCAATTTTAGACTTTGTGTCCATACAAATGAAAATCAGAAATACTACTGGAATAAAAAAAAAAAAAAAAACACACACACGTATTAAAGGATTTGTACTTAACAGTAGGGAGGTAATAATTTATACATTCACATAATAGCTAAGGCTTCACTTAGGATATTCTTTGACCTTCACATTGTGAAGATGAGACAGCATCAAAGAAGTGCATTAAGAAAGCTGTAAGGTACAAGGAACAAGATGTGAAGGATATCTAGCTTAAACAAAACAAAACAAAGAAAAAAAAGCTGGAAGTTTTAAGGAGTTTTTGAGAGAGAGAGGAAAAAAAAAAAAAAAAGAAAGATGAAATTGAGAGAATTGTTCATGGCGAATGTTTACCTGAAACAACAAATTTAGATTAGATGTGAGGACAAACCTCCAAATAAGAGTTATTCATCAGTGGAGCAGTCTGCCAAGGGAACCCCTGAGACATCACAAGAGGAAATACTTAAAGGGAGATTAGATAATATACTCAAAATAGTGCAGCAGATAAACCTGTAAAATATGTAAGAAGTTGGAGTGGATAAGTTCTTTCAGCCTATACTCCTGATTCTTTTTTTAGTACTTTACATAGAAAAATCTCCTTATAAAATTTGCCTTGCAATTGTAGGTAAGTTCCAGTCCTACAAAAATTTAGGCATTTTTAGATTTTCTAACTATGTAAATAGCCTAATTTCAGTTTATTTTAACTTACTTCTTATCATAGAGAGTGGTCAGAAATATTCAAATAGTTTCTTCTCCCTACGTGTCTGAAAATTATTTTAACAGTATGTGAAGGATTCTAGCTTAAGACCAGGATACAGTAGATAACACTGGATCATTTACATCTGCTATAAAGGAAATTAATCTCTCCCATTCTTTCATTGCCACCTGCTACCCAAGGCTAGCTGCTGAATGGTATTTGAGCCTTCTTCCCAAGTGTTTACAGGATTTTTCCACAGTTACCCCTAAACATTCCTCTGATGTAGCTTTTAAATGTATTGAAATGACAATTTCAGGAGATTTACATGAAACAATAGGATGGAGATTTTATCACGCCAGGCCTTTTCACCATGATTCTGCTTTCTGTTGCTCCAGCTGCTGCTCCTGTGGACTTCCCACATGGGATCTGTAGACCTACGTACAGACCTAAAGCAAGGGCAGAACACTGCCCTGCCAAACTCTGCTATCTCAGGCAGCATTTAACACCTGGTATAATATTTTGTGGGGGATATTAAGTTTAAGCTCACTTATCAATTCAACTCTCAGATACTTATGTTGCAAGTAGCAGAATAATCAGTTCCATATTCATGGGTACCACCTTGCCCCACTGCAGTGTCTCCTGTAAATCAGACACCTGAGATAGGAAAAATTTTAACAGATTCTACATATCCACAATACAGCTGTCTCTGCTTCTGAGTTAAACAGTGTAGATGGATGTTGTATTCAATGGAGAAAAATATGCACTTCAAGGTCTCAGTTCAAATGAGCTACTTTGGGTATCTGTTTTAGAAATTATGCCCTTTAAGTGTCTATTTTTCCCCAGGGACTGGAAAATGGACATTGATCACTGTCTCAGACACACTACCAGCTCAGTCCCACCTTCAGATAGTCATTTTTCCATAGGATTGGGCATCATCTTAGTAACTACTGCAAGAAGTTAATTTATCCTCATCATTAAGGCATGCTGATGTCATTCAGCAGAGAACAAACTCCTCCATACCCTTGGCTGGACCATGAATTAAGTCAAACAGTAGGAAAGTAGCACTTCTGTCCCTGGAATAACAGAACCAAATCATCATATATCCTGTACCTGTAACCAGTGAGCTTCACTGTCAGGACCCCTTGAGTCATCAGGAGATGTTGTTACAGGCAAAATTCCTTTAAGAAGAAAGTTGAGCTACTTGGTTATTTTGGCTAACTACATGCATATTTGTAAATATTTGCTATGGAGACATTAGTTGGTTCTTATTTTTTGGCCTTTTTCTGTTTCTGTATTGTCTTACAGGAATGTTTTGATGCTTCTAATCCATTTGAGCCTTCCCTTCCCTTCCCTTCCCTTCCCTTCCCTTCCCTTCCCTTCCCTTCCCTTCCCTTCCCTTCCCTTCCCTTCCCTTCCCTTCCCTTCCCTTCCCTTCCCTTCCCTTCCCTTCCCTTCCCTTCCCTTCCCTTCCCTTCCCTTCCCTTCCCTTCCCTTCCCTTCCCTTCCCTTCCCTTCCCTTCCCTTCCCTTCCCTTCCCTTCCCTTCCCTTCCCTTCCCTTCCCTTTCCTTCCCTTCCCTTCTCTGTGGAAGGGATGGAAGGCATGTCCTGTGAGGAGAGATTGAAGACATTTGAGCTTCACAGTCTGGAGGAGAGGAGTCCCAGAGGTGACCTCACTGCTTTCTGCTGCCTCCTGAAGAAGGGAAATACAGAGGGAGTCGCTGGCTCCTGGGGAAATGATGGCAGGGCACAGGAACAGCACAAAGCTGCACCAGGGGAATTTCAGGCTAGGCATTAGAAGAAATTTCTTTACCATGTGGTTGTGCAAACACTGGAACAGGTTTCCTAGAGAGCTGGCTAATGCCCCATGCCTGTCAGTGTTCAAGAGGCATTTGGACAATGCCCTCATGCTTTAACTTTTGGTTAGCCCTGAAGGGGTTAGGCAATTGGATGTGACAGTGTTTCTAGGTTTCCATCCAACCGAAAATTCTAAATAAATTATAAATAATTCTTTCATCATTTCTGTTCCCTTTCCCTTTGTCTTTTCCCTTTCTTTCCAAGTAGTTCCTCATGAACCACACTGCACTCTTATCTGAGAAACAGAAAACCAGCAAACCTGTGATAGTAATTCAGCTCCACATTTAAAGAAGGAATTTATTTAAATATAAGTAATTCATTTAAAAAGGAATTAAAACTGTTCAAATGAAAAACAAACAAAACAAACAAAACAACAACAACAAAAAACACAACTAACCAAACCAAAAACATTTCTCAGGTAGAAAGCTTCCTGAATATTACACAAACATATGGTATAATACATGTTAAACACGGAGACAGAAATAAATGCTCAATTCATGAAAAATTTAGAAAAAGGTTTAATTAAATCTAACCATTGAGAAAACTCTTCTGCCTGTAATCTGATCTATAGGTAGGAAAATGTAGTCACTGTCCTTGGGGTTTCATTATTCAGCCAACAACATTTACTTTTATTTCTTCTCTTTTTCCTCTCTTGCTTAAACATTTCTTATTACTCTGTCCCAGTAATATAGAGGGTGTAATTAAAGGAAGAATTGGACAAAATTGTTCAAACTCTTATGGAAAATGGTGCAGCACATATTTTCGTGAATTTGCAAAACCTACCACCCATCCCTAAAAACTGACAGTAGTTCCGTTTTCTTTTCACTAAGGGAGTTTTCAGTTTAAAAGAGTGTTAGAAATGTAGCATTTACAGGAAAAAAGAAAAAAAAAAAAGTTTACTTTGGGAACTTGTGGACTTGGGAAAACAGAAGAATTTTAAAGGGGTATGTGGTTTTTATAGACTGAAGGTGCCTGAATAATGTAAAATGCTTAGAAATTACTGTGAGAAAAGCCAAGAAGTGAAGGAAAATTTAAATCCCTGAAAAATAAAATAAAATAAAATAATAAAATAATAAATAAAATAAAATAAAATAAAATAAAATAAAATAAAATAAAATAAAATAAAATAAAATAAAAAGTCCTATTTCCGTCAAGTCTCTGTGGCCAAATGTAAGCTTTCTGTGGCCAAATGTAAGCTTTGTGCAGCCGAATATAAGTTTTCTGCATGCTTTGGCATCAACATTGATTTTAAAAATATCCAACAGGAAATTTTATTACTTGAAAAGTACCCCAAAAGGAAGCATCAGTATTTACATAAAAAATATTAAATACTGATTTCATTTTGCATAAAATAAGTACTTATTCTGTTGAAGAAGTTAAAATATCATTCAACTATAAGACCACAGAATGACAATGAGTAAACTCACCCTTCTTTAATGCTAAGAGACACGCAAGTAGAAGAAGCCATATTTCAAAGATCTGTATCCTCCCATTTGGAAGGCAGGTGCTTAAAGGCAACTTTTTTTTTTTAATAATTTAATAAATTTAATTTAATAAATTTAAATAATTTAATAAATCCTTCATTTATACTGTGCCTAAAGTCTGAAATAGGAAGGGTAGCAACAGAGGATTTCATGACTTCATAACCTGTAACTAGCTAGGCAGAAACATGTTAGATCAGTACCTAAAGTGTACATTTATGTATAAAACACTACCATCTGATATCATTCAGGAATGAAGAAATAATGTGTATTCCCAGCAAATCAACAATCCAAGTGCAGTGTCTCATGATACTCCAATACTGGAAATAGGGTATTTAAAATCAAACGTGGAGACAAATCTTTAGCTGTTTGCATTTATTGAGCACTATTACTTACATGACAGAAATAATTGTATTTCATAAGGTCTGCACTATTAACAGTTGGTTCAAACATAGTTCTAGTTCAGATAAATACACTCCATGTATGACATCTCCCTTAAATCTCCAATTATGCTAAGCAGTTTTACTTGAGCAAGTGTATACAGTCATAGAATCATAAAAGGGTGTCTGAGTGGGAAGTGACCATTAACTCCCCTGCCATAGGCAGTGACATTTTTCACTAGATCAGGTTGTTAAAGCCCCATCCAACCCAACTTTGAACACTTGACTACGTCAACAAAATTTACAGCAGATTTCTGAACACTAAAAATCAGCAGGACTCCAACTCACTCAGCTACATTTGAAAATGTGGTTTTGTGTAATGGATTATTCAAAAACAACAGGTGCCAGTCTGCATCCAGCCCATGAGTAAATTTTGCATCAGAGTTAACTGTGCTCCAGGTCTGTAACATTTCCCAGACTCCTGAGAAGGAATTCCCAATTTCCTTCTCCTCTTCAAGCCTTTTCCCGGTGTACCTCCACTGTTACGAGCTATGAAAGCAATGTGTAGTACATAGATGGCCCACTGCACTGCTTTCTCCTGAGCAACCCCAGTGACCCTCCTTCCACATTTGAGAGCTCCTTGAGCTGAAGGCTTAACGATGACTTTTGCAACAGCTTTATTTTCTTTCAGGAAGTGTGTGCCACTTCCTGTATTTCTATTTCTGTTTCCAAACCACCAAGGAAGGCAAAGAAACAGCAGGAGTAGGAGGTAAAGCACCACACACAAAGTGCCAGGCTGGACAACTCAGCAAGAAATACCAGGGCTTGGCAATTAGGTGTTAGCATTAAATACCTCAGAAGCTAAACAAGAGAATTAAACCACAGATACTGCTGCTGGCAAGTTACATCAGAGGAACCTACTAGGAACCCATGCCTTCAACATATTTGTGCCTATAGAAGGAATGCAACCGTAGGTAGGTGGGGATATGTGTACAGGCTTAAGTTGCTTATTGATACAAGAGCTCCACACCTTTATCTTATTAGATATCCCCAATGCATTTCTCTTTGACCAGCAACAGGAACAATCAATCAACCACTAAGGTTGGGCTGAAGTGCTGGTAGCTGGGGTGACCCCAGATGTTTGTTTGTTGACAGGCTACAGAGCCTTTTGGAAAAGTGATACTGCCGACATTTGTTTCACCTCTGCAGTATTCAGGTGGCACATCCAGCCCACTATACATTGTAGCTTCCTGTACAGCTGGAAAACAAAACAAAACAACAACCAAACAAACAAAAACCACCTATGAATGACAAAATCAGGGTCAGAAGGTGAACTTTTTGCTGCTCGCAGCATATGCATAAGGACATCAATGAGGAAAGTCTGTCTGCACAAGAGCAACAAACTGTTCAGTGGCTTATCTTCCAAGTTATTTGGAATATCCTGAATACAGTTTCCAATATTGATCTACTTAAGAAGGGTTCTGTACATACTAAATGGTTACTTGAATAAACCCATTGTGTCATGTCATATTTGCTCTCATAGTGCCAGTGGAAGTGACAGGACTGCTTTTTAGGAATGCTTAAGGTCATGGTTTAACCATGGGCAATGCCTTCAGGAAGCCTGGGAGAAGGCAGAACTCCTTTCTCCACTTTCAGAGGATGGTGGTGATAACACACAGGGAAAAGGAGAGTGCTATATACACATACAGCCCTCTATTCTTTAGTTACTCATATAACTGTGACAGCCAGTGAGATGTACTTCTGTTGAAACCCAGGGGGAGACTGTTCAGGTGTTGAACAGTGACCTCTGTATGCCATCCACACTTCACAGTCCTCTGAAGGCCATGGGTTGTACATATATTTACTAGCTCTGTTTCTAAATGTAGTGGTTTCTGTTTTCTTTTCCTTCTTGGGCCCCTGAAGATATGCCAAGCCAGCTCATTAGCATAACAGTAAGATGCCCCAGCATGTGTGATACTAAGGTTTTAAGACATCACTGGCAGTAAAACACTAGCAAATAGATAACAAAGCTACTAATGTTCTGTTCCACTTCGGTTTGGCTAGTGAAGCCTTTGGAGCTGATTAGGAATTCTTCTCTTCATTTATTTATTTATTTTCTTTCTGGTTTCTGTGGTATGAAGTATGTATCCCTTGGGATTCTTCTTAAGAGACATGTCAGCTTGAGGTTTCTTTTTATTTCCAGCAAACAAGAAGATAATTGAAACCCTTCCTGAGTTACAGCTATGTTTCCTGATGGAGAGACTGACAGATGCAGTAAAGCACAGAGGACACTGAAAATGCAAAAGAGCATTTTATTGAGTTTGCCATGTTATTCCCTTCATACTTGTAATGTATACACCAGCTTCCTGGACCAGAATACAGGTTTTAAATCCTAAAGGGCAAATCACAAGAAATACTTGAAAACCAGACAGGAGCAGAAAGATTTTTATTTTTCTGTAGCTAATGAAAGTGCCAAACCCATCCCTCTACAAGACAGCATGCCAGCCTGGCTGCTGGGGGACATGGGAGATGCAGACCCCGTGGCCATTCACCACCTGGTTTCTCTGCCAAGTGTCATTACAGCCCCCTGCCAGTTGTAGAGGCAGGTTTGTTTGTGCTGGGAACACCTGCCCAGGAGGAGTGATGTGGATAACCCCACTTTGGGGATTTACCAGCTCTCCAGCTGCTTCTCTGAGAAACTGGGGTCTTCTTCTGTTGAGTCCCTTTACAGTGGGACATTCATTTCCTGTTGTATTTGCAATAAGCCTTACCCCATGGACCAGCTGGCCATAACGTAAAGCCCATCTGTGAGACATGGTAACTACCGAAAGCTGATATGGTTATAGGGTATAAAGGATTTTTGTCTGGCATGACATGAATGTAAGAGACACTCACGGCTGGTGCTTATAGCAGCTTGAGGTAGCTGGAGATATTTTTTTTCCTTCACTGGAAATCTGTCTATTTCTCAGAAAATAATAATAATAAATGAAAACAAACAAACAAAAACAAACTTTCCACTGAAATAAAAATGTTATTGCAAAATGTTTACCAGGCTCAGGACAGAATCTCTTATCAAATTAAAAAGTCATCTGCTAGATAGGCAATACAGACCTGTACATGCTCTGCCCATCACGTACACTTCTGAGAAGGAATCTGCCCGCAAGCAGCAGCAAATATTTGCCACTCCTTGCGGCAGACAAGGTAGCAGTGCTTGCTAGATCAGCCATGGGTTTCTACAGAATTTGGTATTATACGTGGCTAAGCTCAGTGAAGAGTTTCTATTGCAAGTTTTTTTTTGTTTGTTTTTTTTGTTTTGTGGTGTTTTTTTTTTTTGGAACCCCAGACACAGACTTGTGTTTTATCAGATTTGAAAGGTCTATGGAATAACCAGCACTGTGCTGGATAAGGTGTAAAATGTAGAAATTTTAGATTTATCTACCAAATCCATAACCAGAATATGCTGGTAAACTAAAGACTTTCCAAAGATTACAATTAGGCGAGGAAAAAAAATCCCACTTACTGTATTCTATATGATCCATTCTCCATTTTCATATTGAAAAGGAAAGGTCATTTGAGCACCAGACTACTTCTGTCTTATACCAGAGACATATTCAAATATACATGCACAAATAGAGCATCATCACTCAATTCATTAAGCTGCACTGAGTTCTTGGCAAAAAGACTCCAGATTTTATAATGTCTGTTTCATCTTTATCATACAGAAGTTTGCATAAAAGAAAAACAGGAAAGAAAAATATTATGTAATTACTTTATATATATATATATATTTTACATAATAAAGATCACTGTCTACTATGAACAAGGAAGTAAAGAGTTGCAGTTATTGCGGTTTCAGACTAAACACAGGGTCATGGTTATCTTTTTGGACTCTACTTAAAAAGCTAATTAATTGGAAGAGAAAGATGCAGATAAAAGATTTCATAATCTAACAACCACAGACCAGTGAAAAAACAGCTACTTTTTGATTACAAATAAAGGACTTGCATTTTCTAAATTCATGTTCTTTTTCCCATAAGTTGTGCTATTACATGCACAGACTAACATGTAAGGATTTGAGTGGCTAATGCACTAAGAACAAAATTGAAAACAGCATAAAAATAAAAGAGGCAGACAGGCCTGCACATAATTTGTAACATTGAAAATCTATTCCAAATCCATTTTGATTTATTTTTTTTTTAAAGGGGGGGGGGTGGGAAGGGGAGAGAGAGGGGAATTATTTCTTCATATTTTCTTCCAATAATATTTGGAGCAGTTCTGTGGCAGCAACAAAGCATGTTATTGAGTGGTGGGAGAAGAGAAGCATCAGCTCTTTCTAACAAACCTTTTCTCTCAGAAAATGAGTGAACATTTCTGAAGTTCTTTCCTGACAGGGCACAAGCAGCTAGGATGAATGATTCAGTATCTAACATGCAAGTAAAACCTGTCCACAGCAGAATAAAAAAAAAATGTTTTGAGTGACATGTAAGTGCAGAAGCATCATTTCTGTGTTTTAGAATTACAGACCAAGTCAAGGATCTAAATAAAGCAAGCTGATCTTTGGAACCAGCTACTGGTCTCTGGACTAGGATTCATTCTTTCTCCTGGCTGGTGTTTGACGTAGTCCATTTCTAGACCTGCAGTACCACACATTAGGTACACATTAAGCAGATGTGTTCTATTGAGGACGTCTACCTTTATCCTTTATCCAAGCCAGCTCAGATGTGCAAGTTGTACGGCAAGCAGCAGAAAGACAAGCTGCCCAGTTATAAGACTTTTTTGGTGGATTCTGCAATCCACGCTGAGCTTGATAAGGTCCTGTTGACCTTGTATCTGCACCTAGTTGCTGGTTATGTTTGCTGTGATATCTCAAAGTGAGGAGCTGTCATCCTTTTGACTTCAATACATATGTTCCCCCGCTCCTTTTTTCATTTTCTTTTTTAATTTTTTTTGTGCGAGTACTTCAAAAGTCATAGCTTCAAACATACATAAGGTATATAATGCAGCATCTTAGATGTCTCTCCAAAAGGCAGCAATGTTACTGTAGAATACAATTGCAGAATCTGGGTCTCCCACCAGTACAATAGCCTGAACAGCAATATTAGAGTTTAATTTGTTTTACATGTGGAAGACTTTATAGAATTTAAAATGTACTACACATCTCCATGCTGTGGTTGAATTTTATGGCAAGACTATAGGTCTAGATGATAAATATAATGCAATTCCCAAGTGGTTCACTGTCGACTACATGTTGGAAAATATCTTTGCATAAAAGAGAACACCAATAATGTTTGTGAAGCGACAGAGGGGCATGGAAGTCAAGCACAAGCAATAGAGAAAGCTATCTATCCTAATACACAAGAGAAGAAACACTGCATTTGATCACAAAATGCATGAATCACTTCAGCACACTGCACATAATGGGGCATGATAGTTAGCCACTATTGCTTAGAAGCCACTGGAGAAAGCTATTTCAATCTTCATGATGCAAGCAAGGTATGGTTCACTCCCACTGCAGCTTCTTGCCCTCTATCCCTCAGGTAGTGTTAGTCAGAGGTCTTTAAACCTGTTTAGCAAGCAAAATGACTACATTGCTTTTAAATGTTTCACTTGGTTTTCTAGGAGAACTCTTTATGTACTTGTAATGAATCTCAGGCTCTAAGATGGTAACAGCAATGTCCCTGGACTCATAGCAGTGCCTCTCTCCCTGCAGACCATGAGCCTCATTTCACTTGGAGTATAGGTTTCTTGCTCACTTTCTCAGAACCTCATTGCTGCCAGCTCCTGGCTTTGCCTGTGTCACTATTTTCCTTGTCATTTGTGCAGGGCACAGCAACAGGAATGGGTGTTATAGTGTTGAATTAAACATTTTACCAAATGCAAATTGAAAACCTTCTTGTGCATAAGAGGCCAACTGTAGTGTTAGTCAGGCTTTCCTCATAACCATCTCTTGAAATGTATATTTAAATTAAGTTGATATTTGTTTCACGTGGTTTGGAGGTTTTCATCTGATACCTTCATGCTGTGCACCATATATTAATCCCTTGGATGACATTTGCTTTGGGGAGTCAAACAATCCATTTCTCACTCCTGTCCTGTCAACTGAATGATTTACCAGACGTGACAAAGAGAACCCAAAAATGTGTAACTAGCCTGAAAGAAAAACAGACAATCCATTTCTGTTTTAATCTCTGTGTTATACTGGGATAACTATATGAGGGCATATGACAGATGCAGAGACCATTCCATTCTTATCTGCAGAGCTTTTGCCCTGTCCCTAACAAGCTCTGGGACAGCTTCGGTCCCTTGGAAGCTACCTTCCACCAGGGAAACAAAACTATTGTCAAAAGGCAAAAGGTGTGCCAGAAAAGATCAGATGAGTAAGTAACCCAAAGGTCTGGAAGTCCCACGTGCCAGGAAGCAGAACAGCAGTGAACCAAGACAATGATGAAGGGAATTGCAAAACCAAATATAATACCTAGTGATGTTTTGCAAGGCCCTGATCCAATATTGCCACAAAGAAACAGTACCTCCCCTGTGCTTACCTGCCACCAAAGCCAGAGACCAAATGGCCTCCCAATGAGATGAGTCAGGGAAGCATTCAGGCTGAAGGATACCTTATCTAGTTGGATTTGTTATAGAAAGAACTGCACCTTGCCTTACCCTCACCATGGAGCAGTATAGATGCTGGTGCCAACACAGAAGATGTACTGGAAACAAAACCTGTGGTCCCTCCTGATTCATGTATGTATTATGTTAATGTAAATAACTGCCCAAGACAGTAACTGGTCTTGTACCATGAAGTCTCTGAAATTCATTCGGGTCTTTGTAAAATTTGACACCTTCTCTGTAACAGAAAAAAGACAGGCAGGCATACATGCAACTATATATCTAGACATAAATGATATTGAGGCTGTTATAGACCTTTACAATCACAAACATTTTTAATACTTGTGGTGGTTTTACCGTGCTGGGCAGCTAAACCCCACAACCGCTCTCTCACTCCCCCTCCTTTAGATGAGGAGGGGGAGAAGTAAAGCAAAGAACAACTCACGGGTTGAGATAAGGATAATTTAATTAAAGGGAAATAATTATAATAATTAAATAATTAAATAATTAAATAATTAAATAAAGACTACCATGAACTAAACAATTTAACTAAGGGGAAATAAAAAGGGAAAGGGGAAAAGGGAGGGGAAAAGGAAAAATAAAAAGAAGGGAGGAAAACAAACAAACAAAATAAATGGAGGCTATATGGAAGTGCAGAGGAAAGAAATTACTCTCTACTTCCCACAAATGAGCGATGATTGACCACGTCCTTGAAGCAAGGCCTCAATGCACGCAGCCGGTGTTCAAGAGAAGGACCGACATTTTCCCAACGACAGCCCAGCCCTCCCCTCTTCTTCCTGTTTCCACCTTTTATTGCTGAGTGTGACATCACATGGTATGGGATATCCCTTTGATTGGTTTAGGTCAGCTGCCCTAGTGATGTTTCTCTCCTCACTTTTTGCCCGCCCCCTTGGAGGGTTAGAGAAAGGCCCAATGCTGTGCCACTGCTGCTCAGCAGTAGACACAACACTGGTGTGATAACACTGCTGTTCCAGCTACAAGTACAGAGTACGGCACTGTATGGGCTGCTGCCGGGAAAGTTAACATTCCAGCCAGACCCAGTGCAATACTGCATCCTTAGCTTATATTACTCCTGTAAAATAAAGTATCAACCTTCAGCTTAAGGTTCTTTTCTTCTGCCCCCTCAGTTTGTGTAACTACTGCAGTATCTGCAGACTTAATGTCCTACAATGAATTTTACATGATACGAATATTTGTGTTCTTTTGTTTTTCTTGAGGGTTAGTGCTGGTAAATGAACTTTAACTAAGAGTGAAGAGATAATTGAAGACCTCCAGATATTAAACTCACGCTCTTCTAATATAAATGGTTCTGAAACCTACTGCTCCCTGCCACCTTGCTCATGGATCCACTTCTGCTGGTCTCTAAACACACTCATTGGAGACCTGACACAGTTAAGTAGCACCATCCATGCTACATATCCATGGAAGGATATGGACTCAGACCCCAGCAGCAGTGCCAGCATATCCTCCTGCTCAGACGAATTAGCATGCCAAGGAAGAAGGACACGTGGCACAGGAGCAGGGCTGCATCCCCAGCTTATGTAGCTTCTCATGGTAGACTCACTACAGGCAGGAACCCTAACATCTAAACTCAGCTTGTGCTTATGTCCTACCAGTTTGCTTAGCGTGGCTGCTCTACTTGCAATATTTTGTCACACATTATATCATCCATAAAATTTATTAGCATTGCTTTTATATTTACTTTTCCAGTAATTTATAAAAGAGAATTTAATAGAGCTGACCTCCATTTGATCTCTTCAAAATCCCATTTGAAATACATATATCCAATGACAAATCTTCCATGGCTTATCTAATCATGGTTTATCAAATCTTCTTTGATATATACCAACTACCAAGTGGCTAAATCTATTTATTTTGCATTTAATCGATATCAAATAGCATTGACTTCTAATCAAAATAACATGCATTTCAGTGCTTTACAAAAAGCAGTTTATGTGTAAACAATTGCTTTAATGGACAAAACTTATCTCATCGGAGGAATAAAACCAGGTTTATATTACAAGACACACAGGCCATAAAACCTGGTTTACTCACATCATTCCCATCTTATAAATCTAAAATAATTAAATCCCATATCACCATTGTGATTTTCATCCTTCTGTGTAGGACTGACATCAGCCTGGTTGGTTTAATAGTTCCAGTCATTCCACCTGTCATTTCCAGCTACTGGTATGGCGTTAGCATGCACCCTCCTGCCTGGAGCCTCTTTGCTGTCAGAAAGATAATTCAGGTTTTCTGTCTGAATAATATGATATTATTAATATATAATAGGTTTTACTGTCTGAATATTATGCTATTAATATATTCATCCAGTTATTTTGAAAAGTGCAGGCTTTTCCATACTCTTCATAACTCCTTTTCCTGAATATTTATAGCTGTGTTATGATTTCAAGTAGCATTGCAGAAAGCAGAAAATGCTATGACTTTAGCACATGCAAAGATCTACTCTGCAGATGTAGCTCTAATATTCAAAATCCTGGACAGAGTAAGCTTTTACTGGAGCTCCAGAAGAGTCCAATATTTGCAGCTTTGTACAGCGCAGTGCTTGGATGATTCTCCTTCTACAATATCTGGACAGACATACAAGGCATTTGATTTTGTAAACCTGTGAGTTCTTGTTTGAATGCTCTTCAAGTTTCTTATCCAAAAAGAGTCTTGGTAAGAGACTTTTGTTATAAGTTATTGTCTCTCCATTTTAAGCACTGGCTAGCTGGTATGAACACATAGCTTAAGAGTTATCCTGCTGGAGTGATGGTCAGACAGACAAGTGAACTGTTATGAAGAAATTGTTAGAAAGAAAAGTATATAGTGAAGACATCCCTACTACCCTGTCCCCTGCAACAGATCACATATGGCCATCCCCTCAAATTTCTTTGAGGAGAGGAAAGAAATAGTGCAGGCAGGTAGCAAAGAGACAGTCATAGGAAAAGATCCATAATTAAAACCTGGATGCAGAAAAATATTAATTTCCATAACAATTTCCTGGCATTTGGGGAAAAAATAAATGCCAAGTCTGAATTACACGGTTGCAACATTCAGCAACTAAGACTTAAAATGAATTATAAGTTCTTCTTTTGTTCCTAAGAGATGACCTGAAGTTTTCTCTCTTTTTTATATTGAGATCTTCTGAGAACAGCTAATGGGGTTACTCAAGGAACTGGGACAGCTGGGAGAACGTGTAATGAGTATTCAAATATAGTTTTCACAAATAGCCTAACTCCACTGAAATGGATGGAACAGAAATACTGTGAAATGTATGATGTAGAAGCAGTGACAACATAACTAAATTTTTTCTAAGTTGTTGTTGTAACCACAGAAGTAGTGAAAAGTGTAAACTCCAGTTTAACATGCTGGAGGGCACAACCAAAAGAAAAGGAGCTTTTATACTGACATACAGAAAATTAATTCTTCCCATCTGTAGGTATGCAATTCCACAGCAGTGACAGAAAACAATTCAGGATGTTAGCACCTCATTTTCAGCTGTCATTTAAAAACAACTAGTACCTTTACTCTACCTGACCTCCAATTATGTCAAATGCATTTAGCTTGCTTTGGAGAGATCCACTGAACATTTTTGTTTAAGGACACTGGAAGCCTGAGAAGAAAAAGTTGAAATGTCTGAGAAATGTTTCTGTCATTTGTTTTTCACAGAAGAGTGATGCAATGGTTAAAATTTAACTACATAATGTTTAGCCATATATACAATCTGGCCATAGCATTTTGAATTAACTGCAACCTATTCAAAATCTGGTATTTTCAATTAACTGGAGCTTATTCACATCTGGCAAGCTAGCAAACAGAGCGGGAGAGTGTTACAGCAGCTTAGCAGAAGCCTGCCATGAATACACATTTGGACGGCCTGGGAGAGCATCAGTGTCACTCTGGGAATGTTCCTGGCATGGTAAAAGAAAAACATCAAAGACATTACTGATTTAAAACTGCCTCCAAGAGTGCAATCTGTAGTGACAGGAAATGGAAAAATTATCCTCAAAGGGACTGTGAAGAAAGAGCTAGTCCAACATGATAGTGGGTTCCACACATAAAGCTTATGCTTTGTCAAAAAAAAAAAAGAAAAAAAAAAACAAAACTCACTAAAGCAAAATATTGTGCAGTTTTTGGCCCTAATTCAGAAATGAGTCTTCAGGGCAGCTCAGAAACTGCAGGAACCAAATCAAGTTTGGAAAGGACAGCTCCAAAAGGAAATCTTGTCATCTGCATGGTACATCTAATATTTTAAAAGGCTAGTGTAACCTAGAAACCAGCATTTAAAAAACAACAAAAGACTAATAAGGTCTGAAGATGGAACCCTGAAGAGCTGTGAGAAGGAAAAAAAAAAAAAAAGATCAACTAGAATAACTACCAGAGAGCTCTGTCTGAGATTTTTCCAAACATGCCAAAATAATACTCACAGTAACCCAGCAGTGCCTCTTCAAAGTTGACATTGCCTTGGCATGATTGATTGAATCAAAAGCTGCCAATAAACACAGAGGAAGTAAAAGGACACAACCTTGATCCCAGGTTAGGCTGAACACTATTATGTCCCATGAAATCGCTATGCATATTTCCCAGGCATAATGCACTAATTCAGATTCTTATGGAGTATCTCTTACTGATGTTTAATTGGAAGAATTAATTGACAGAGACTTTTGCAGTAGGAAAAACTATTTATAGGATGTGTTTTTGTAAACCATGGAAATAGCCCCTTAAGCTCCTTTTACCAGTGTTTAAAATGAACAACATAATTGCTAAAGAGAATTTTAAAGACTCTTTTTAATGTTCATTGAAAATATACAGAGTAAATTTCTTGTCACAGGCTGAATCCTACTGCTACACAGAGCCTTACAAGAGTACATCAGTCAAATGCATTGTTTTGATCACTCTGTAGCACTTGAATATTGCTCTACAAAAATTTACTTCATATTGAGGTTAAGACATTGGTTACACTTCATCTGAACTTGATTTTACACTTTGGGGGCATTCCTCTTTGCCCTAAACCAACCCTCCGGGGTCCTTGACAAAGTTAGAGTACACCCACTGCTTTAAATTAGATTTGCTTCAATGAACTCTTCCAACCTCTAGGGATTATGAGTGGCACAAAAGAGCTATAGCAATGCTGGATTTTTGATATACTGTCCCTTGCTTTAGAGCTGTACAATGTATTCCTATAGAAACTAAATAACATTTAAAAACAATTCTTGTAGTTTTGTTATGGTTTTGAGGCGTCAAAATGGACAGCAACAACCAAGAGTATTGGGAAGAAAACAGATTTTCATGTATACTTTATTGTGATTTAGGTACTTATTTTTAAGGCCCATGGGACAAAGTACAGGTCTGGGGCATTTGCAGATACGTCTTTGATTAGTTTGCCAAGTTTAAAACCAGTCCTTGACACTCTCGGGTTTCCCATGTGTCCAAAAGATCATTCCAAACAGCTGCAGTATTTGGCACGGGGGCCCTTTTGGGGGTTACCACATCAAGAAATATTGAGGAAGAAAAAGGGCATATGCTGCACGATGGTGGTGGTGGAGGAGGAAATGTGCATTTGGGATACAGACAGGCTGTGAAAGCCAATGGGATCATTCTCACTTCATGCTGACAGTCAGTCTGTGCCAATGACCGGGGTAAATGCAGTCCTTGTTGGAGTGGCAGAGGGAAAGAGACAGAAGGCTGCACTGCTGTGCCAAGGGACATAGGTACCTGCATCACATCTTACAAACCTTCATGTAATTCCACCTGGAAAATACCAAGAGGGGTACAAGAATTTTAAAAACTACAGGCATAGGTGATTGCTGAATGGCACAGATAATCAGCTCGCATATTTAACAAAATAAATCTGGACAAAACTGCTTCTTTTCACATGTGCTGAGTAGCCAATGTGCAAATTCCTGTATTACTGAAATCTCTTAAGCAAATAGTCAAATTCCTCTTTCGTACCTAACGTCTCCAGTCATAGAAAAGGCAGAGGACACAACAGGAAGTACTAAAAAAAAAGACAGAAGCCCCTGGTTTCTGCACCACCAGTAAATGTACATCCATGATCACAACATCTTGTCTTGATATCCTGAAGCAAAAGAAGAAAACCAGCAGCTACTGAGTACAAATGCTACAACAGATATGCTTTTCAACAGCATTGCTCTTGCTGTTTCTACAGGGGTGATATTTTGTTTTAGGTTAAAAAACTTTATTTTTCTTACAGTACAAATAACACAGAACTCTGGGCCACTATGAAAACAAATCTAAGTACATTGTGCTCTGACCCACCTTAAGTCAGTTTTTTCTAGTTAAACTGATTGGCAGCAAAGCCCTAGTTTACTCATTGGTCTAAGGTAATCTTTTAAAGTGTCATCAGCTTCTATATTTTACCTGGTATTCATTTAAGCCACATGTAGATCAGAACACCCCTAGTTTAGTAAGGAGATTTGTATATGAATCTAATTTAATTATGCAATGCCATTTCTTCACCATCATTTTTTTACAGTGTTTCTGCATTTTAACATGCAATTACATAGAAAATGCTGTTCAAACACAGTATGGCACTAGATCTTCAGACAATTAAAACATTATGGAAACTTTATAGGTAGGCATCATTCCCACCAGAAAATATTTTCCATAGTAAATGTTCTTGTTTTCATACTCCAAAGTCAGAACACTGGTGTTTAACAAAAAATAAATATAAGTGTATTTCCAAAACAGGTGGTGAAAAAGAAGGAAGTACAGCTGTGTTACACATGTAAGATACTAAAGTAAAAAAAATGTACAAAACTTTTAAATTTTTCTTAGTGTTCCCAACATGTTACTTTTAGAAAAACTCATAGAATCATAGAATGTCTGGGGTTGGAAGGGACCTCAAAGATCATCAAATTTCAACCCCCCTGCCATAGGCAGGGACTCCACCCACTAGATCAGGTTGCTCAGAGACTCATCTAACCTGGTCTTGAGCACCTCCAAGGATGGGGTGAATATATTCACCACAACAAAAAATATATTCCACCACCACAGAATTCAGAGGAAATTAATTCAGTTGGGCAGAACTTCTGAGATCACAAGAGTCAGAAATACTACAAGTAGAGATACATAAACTGGTATGAATAGAGCATGAGTACTTGGGTATTACTGATATGATTAATATTACAAGCATAATCTATTTAATAAAATATTAATCAGTGTAGCTGAAGGAAGTGTTGCTATGGTGCAACAAAATATAAACTATGTTACTTCCCAGGCAGGCTGAACACATCTCCTCTGTCTCATCTCTCCCATACCCTGAACTCACATTCCTGCATGCATCAGCAGACTGAATATAGGATTAAGAGATTCGGTCCATATTCAGACACGGCAGGTCCTTTGACTTCAGGTTACGCTCTGACATGTATCTTAATACTCGCAGAACTGCATTTCAAGAGAATGTGTATTCATTCACCTTTAAGCCTTTAAGACTGCCTTCAGCCATACTAGTTGCGTATGGATTTTTTGACTCTGTCATAGATAAGTGCTACAGATACAACCAAGAAACCTTCTGTGCTCTAGTTCAGCACATTATTTCAGCTGCTGACTCTAAAGTAAGCATTTCAAAAGAATAAAAACATGCAAGTTAAAAACACAAATGGTAGTAACATCAGGACCTCTTCTAAAACACTGCTTCTTCTGTACTTACTGGGAATCCTCAGTTCCTGATAATTACTGCTTTTCCTCAGAATGCACAAAGATGGATGCATAATTTACATTATTAACAGAAGTCACTGATGTCTTTGGTAGACATTCAAGTCAAGGTATTGTTCTCTTTTGATACATTTTTTTCCCCAACTTTAACCATGAGTACCATGCTTTTCATTAAAATATAACTGTAAATATTTTCAGTAGCTCTGAGAATAGGCTTGTTTGGGAATGGTATGCATATATTTGACATAACTCACTACTCTGTGTTTTAAAGCAGGCTCTAAAGGTGCACTTTTTGCTGAGAGTAAATATAAAATATCTCTATTACAAGACAGCAATACCAGTAGTATGCTGTTTTGAGAGAACTATGAAAGCATATATTTTGAAAATAATGCTAGCAAACCTCATTTACCTGTGGAAAACAGTCAAACGCAAAACTTTCTATATAATACTGCCTTTTTTCTCTTACACAAACTCAAGAAGAAAGGGAAACCTCAACAAATATTTTAAAACAATACCAAGGAATTACTTCTGTTATCTGAAAAGGGTTAAAGCATTCCACATCTTCACTCCTGAATTCAGTTTTGACCTATTGGAGATATACAAATTTTATCAAAACACAGTGTTCTAGTACAGTGTGAAGTTAGTTGCTTCGGTAGTTTCTGTCCATATCACAAGAACTCCCAGTTAAGATGATCCTCAGCAATCTAAAGCATAAGGCAATATACTAAAAAACTTATGAAGACAAAACTGTACTTTCAGACACAGTTGTGATTCTTTCAGGAAGGAGCTGAATTAAATTGGTTTACAGAGAGGAATCTCATCATACCATTCCCTATGCTGTGCTTATTAGGCACAAGTTTAACCAATTCAACATGTCATTTATACAATAATATGTGTTGCCATTTTTGAAAAAATGAATAATAATAATAAAAAGAAGCATATATAGATAGTATCCATGGTTTCATAATATTTTCCCTTCTTTATCCACATGTGGAAGAGAAACTATGAGACAAAATTTACTAAACACATCAGGGAATCTGATCCACGCATGGGACATAAAAGAAAAGTTGCCAACAGTTACCAACGTTTTTGCTTTTTAGCCTATTTCCACCAAACGGAATGCAGCAGAAGATGAGGACAAAGTAGTTGGATTCATTTGCTTGATGTCAGCAGACATACTGATTCCAAGCCAAGGGAGGCTGAGCAACAGCCATTGAATGGCAGGAAGATAGTGATTTTCTCATATGTCTCAAGCACACAGACAAATTGCAGCTTGGCAAGAATTTGAGGATATTTGTACTGCTTTGAAAATGGAGAACATAAAGGGAGTAATCATTGTGTATGTCCTCATCCAGTGTTGTTAACTAAAGGTATCCGGAGATATGTGCAAAACATAGTTAACCCCTTTCCCAACCCCACCATTTTATCCTGGTTTTCTCCAAGCCCTTCTCTGCTGTAATTCATGAAGACAAATGCAGACAACATGGAATCAAACCAAACCTCTGGCTACATCCCTAGTGGTTGCAGAATGGTAGAAGCACGCACATGTAGAAAGTTGGATGCAGGATGCTGCTGCCATTACTATCATCCGGATGCCAACATTGCAAACAAAGTATATCTGGATTGCAACACCTCCCATAACACCTGCATGCTACAAGTGAGCAGTATCATAAAGAGTAGAGCCTGCACAGACAATGATCTATTAGTCATATTACAAAACTTTTAAGTCCCTTCCTAAGCAGTTGGAGACAGAAGTCATGATCAAATAAACACCTGAGTATTGGATGAGTAATCAAATGCTAAAACTGAAGGCCTTTCCCCCCTCCCCAGATCATTAAATACTGTGGAACATGTTACAATAGCATTATAGTGCAGAGCTTCAGAATGCTGATGACATTTTTTTATGATTATTTCTATGGTGAGGGGACTGCTAATTCTTGTGAGCTATCCTGGGCCTCATTGCTTTTGTAGATTGAAGTGGGTAAGAGTTTACTTAGTAAGTTAATATTTAATTCAAATTCTTTTTACTTGCTAGAGTAAAGGGCTATCAACCAGGTGTCATTTTATTGACTTTTACAATAAAAGGCTGCTTTCTCTTTTGTTATATTTTAATAAAATGTTTTGGTACCACTCATATTCACTTAGTTGTAATGAATTGAGTGATTAAACATGGAATTTTAGTGATCTACAAAGAAAACAACAGAAAACTCCATGATGGTGCAGTCAGACCACCCGGACTGCTAGTAAAAACACCTTTAACAAAGTTTTGTTCAAGTTGATACCTGGAAAATCAGAATGTAAACTACAACACAACTTTAAACCCCAAAGCAAGCCTTCAAACCAGCTGCCTCAACAACAACCCTATTGGCCACCTAGGGTTCCATTTATTTTTTCCTTCTAATTTTATGTCTTCTCATGCCTCTAACTAGGAGCATGACCTGCCTGAGTGACATGGTTCCTTGAGTTCATAGAATCATTAAGGTTGGAAAAGACCTCCAAGATCATCTGGTCCAACCATCCCTCAAACACCAATATCACCCACTAAACCATGTCCCTGAGCACCACATTCAACCTTTCCTCAAACCCCCTGGGCAACCCATTATAGCAACAGTATAGAGAAATACTATGGTAGCATTTGACATGACACATTTGGAAAAGGACTTCTGATGCAAGAAGTAATGAGGCAATGAAGGTATGCATGAAACTTCCCAAAGTTTCTATACTTCATCTTGCACAAACTAACATCCTCATTGCCTGATTCTGCACACGTTGGCAAGAGCTAAGTTAGAAGTCAGATCAGAGCTGTGAGTTGGCATAGACAACTGATCAGTGCTGCATCCTGTTAACACCATCCTTGAAAGGCAGCAGTTCTCAGACTTCTTCCCAAAACATTTCCTGGGTTTTTAATATCTGCAAGTTCTGAGAACTGTGGTGTTTCCATGTCTGCAGCAGTTTCCTGAACTCAGCATTTCCCGGCAGCACTGTTGGATCTTTCTTTCTTTCTGTTCTGCTTCTGCTGGAAATTCTGTCCTGCTGTTCCTTCTGTCCTCTGCATATAGCTATCTCTTCAGCCTCCTCAGCTTTACAATTAATGGAAAGTTCAGTATATATATATATTTTTTTTCATTGTGCACAAGAAATGGAACTCTGTGACAGTTTGTATACCTTGTCATTTTGGTATCCAGTCTTTCGCATGCAACCATAACTGCCCAGTTCAGTATCTGAAATGAGGACATTTACCATGTCCATGAGGACATGGTAAATAGATGTCATAATCTACATCTCTCTTTTTTTTCCTCTTTTTTCTTTTCGTTTCTTTTTTTTCCCTCTCTTTTCTTTTCTTTTCTTTTCTTTTCTTTTCTTTTCTTTTCTTTTCTTTTCTTTTCTTTTCTTTTCTTTTCTTTTCTTTTCTTTTCTTTTCTTTTCTTTTCTTTTCTTTTCTTTTCTTTTCTTTTCCTTTCCTTTCCTTTCCTTTCCTTTCCTTTCCTTTCCTTTCCTTTCCTTTCCTTTCCTTTCCTTTCCTTTCCTTTCCTTTCCTTTCCTTTCCTTTCCTTTCCTTTCCTTTCCTTTCCTTTCCTTTCCTTTCCTTTCCTTTCCTTTCCTTTCCTTTCCTTTCCTTTCCTTTCCTTCTCTTCTCTTCTCTTCTCTTCTCTTCTCTTCTCTTCTCTTCTCTTCTCTTCTCTTCTCTTCTCTTCTCTTCTCTTCTCTTCTCTTCTCTTCTCTTCTCTTCTCTTCTCTTCTCTTCTCTTCTCTTCTCTTCTCTTCTCTTCTCTTCTCTTCTCTTCTCTTCTCTTCTCTTCTCTTCTCTTCTCTTCTCTTCTCTTCTCTTCTCTTCTCTTCTCTTCTCTTCTTCTCTTCTCTTCTCTTCTCTTCTCTTCTCTTCTCTTCTCTTCTCTTCTCTTCTCTTCTCTTCTCTTCTCTTCTCTTCTCTTCTCTTCTCTTCTCTTCTCTTCTCTTCTCTTCTCTTCTCTTCTCTTCTCTTCTCTTCTCTTCTCTTCTCTTCTCTTCTCTTCTTTCTTTCTTTCTTTCTTTCTTTCTTTTTTCTTCTTTTTATTTATTTTTTCTTAAAGCACAAGCCTTTTTAATGTGGCCAATTCTAAATGTGTATTGGACCCTCTTTTGCCAGCTGGTGCTCGATAATACCTGTCAAGCTGGATAACCCATTAGCGACACAGCTTTTGAAGGCCCAGAGTGGAAAAGAGAGGTGGCGGTCACCATTACTGATGTGACTGGAGGGTTACAAGAGCTTGTCAACCATGACATGCCTGTGAATAGCAAAAATGTAGGTAGACCAGCAAAATTTTCTCTACCAATTAACATGACAGATTTAGCAATAACAAGGACTTCTCCAAGAAAGTCAGAGAACGACTGATAAGCTGCTGAAGTAAGTGTCAGTTGACTGACCAACAGGCAGCCCTCTCCTGCCTCTTTTTTCACTCTATGGCAGAGTGATAGGAAAGAAAGGACCAAACCAAATTGGTGTCATTTTTTTTTTTCCATGGGATATTCTCCGAAACATTTGATAAGGTCTCTGTGAAGAGAACTCAAAAAGACAAAATGGAACAAGAAAGCAAACCAATGAGACTTTCCCCCCAAATTAATAGTCCTTTTCATGCCCATATTAGCATTCCTGAAAAAAGCCTTATAAAGACTGAATGTAAATCTCTAATTTTAATGATGGCAAACCTTGATCCAGTCATGATGTTCACATAGACAAATGTCACAACCTCAGTTGCCTCTTCAAAATCATTTGAGTTCTTCCTCCTCTTAATTTCTGGGAAAAACTCACACTCACATTCACAGCAATATATCTGGGTAGGATGTCAGATGTCAGGTTCAGTGGCAATAAATTGGAGCAGTGGCAATAAATCTGTCAAAATGTGCATGTCAGCCTATGGGGCTGTTTCTGTATGTCTTTTTATTTTTTATTTTTTATTTTTTATTTTTTATTTTTTATTTTTTATTTTTTATTTTTGTTTGGTTTGCTTGGTTGTTGTTTGGTACCTTGCTTTTAAAAAAAATTGTTTGAGGTACTTGGTTATGTTTTAAGCTGATGTGTTGGATGGAATTAGTGTTGTAGAAATAAACAGTCCTGCTTCCTCCCACTCGTTCTACTTGCAGTGTTTCTTCCAGACATTCAGCCCAAAGCTTCCTTCCTGTCTACCTGCATACCAGGAGCTGGAAACTACCTTCTTGGATGAGAAGGCAATGATTGGCCAGATACAGCAAGATACAACTGTGTTCTTTGTTGCAACAAAGGGTTAAAGAGCTAAAGGTGCCTGTCACTTCTAGAGGTGAGAGAAAGTATTCTACAAAAAGAGCAGAAAACATAAAACTAGGGATTTACAGGTTGGGCCATTGGAAGACTGACTATATTTGAGCCACTAATTCCCAGGAGAATGAGTAGCTGAAACAATTAGATTTGTGAAAACAGAGAGGGATTTTTTTTATTATTATTATTCATTTATTTTTTAGCCATGCTCTACAGCCACCACCCTCTGGAAGTGAATCTGGAGAAGTTCAGTGTTAGGGTGCTACAGGCAGGAACACAAGCTTATGTATACCTTCCAGAGTGTCTCCTAAAGATAAATGCCAATTGTGAATTTGTACTGAATATGGGCTGTATGTTTTGAAGAGGGATTTAGAAATTAGCAAATGACTTGACCTATGCCACTCACTCACCATACACCTTATGAGAGTGACTTGCAAATTGAATTGCTGAAATCACTTCAGCCGGCAGGAAAGTTCCTGTCAGCTTCGTTCAAGTTAGGACTTTATTGTAGATATGCTACTGTCATTTGTCTCCAACACAGACAAGCACCACTTTTCAAGAGTGCCAATGTGACTCATGAATTGAAAATGTTACTCTTCATTCTCCTGGTGCTTCAGTTGTTCAGACTTAAAATGGAGGTGGGACTTCAGCTTTACATGGCTTGCAAATGTCCCTAGTTATCTTAGCATCACTTTAGTGACAGAAAGAAAAACGAAGTTTTGAGGCTGGAGCTGATCTGTCTGTTCAGTCTGTTGCTCCACACTTCAGTAGTTGTGCCAGAGCAGCAGAGGTAGGATGAAGGATCTAAAGCTACTGGCAAATTAAATCACATTGATCAGTGCAGCAAACAGTCTTTAAGCACAGTTCAAGTGTCTGTCCCAATCATGTTCTGGTTCAGCCAAAGCCCCCTGTTATCTGTTGAGGTCTATGGTACTTGCATCTGCAATATTAATGGAGGTTTGTTGAACTTTTAACATTTTCCATAGTAAATATCAGGCATATTGAAAATGTGTCACAAGTAACAATACACGTTTGAGAGTGCTAATTTAAGGAACCATAACGCATTCAGGAAATAGTGCACATACAATGACTTCAGCATATGCAGAGCCATTATAAGGACTGCAGTTTGTACTTTTCAGATTGTGAAATATGTCATAGGATCATAGAATCATTGAGGTTGGAAAAGATCATCTGGTCCAACCATCCCCCAAACACCAATATTACCCACTAAACAATGTCCTTACGTACCTCATTCAACCTTCCTTCTGAGCTGTAAATAAACCTGCCTGCTGGCAAATGATACAAAAGGTGATCCATCGCAGGAATATTAGAAGTAGTATTTCTAAATTTATAATTGAAGATTTCCTATAGTTTATGTAATATAATCAGTAATTTCTTATAGAACCTCTTGAACTAAACTATAGTTTTGGGACTGCAGAATATAATTAGCAAATACTCAACATAAGCTCTCCATTACAGATAGATTAGCATCTCTCTGCATTTTGAAAGTCCAGCAGACTGGACTATATTACATTTCTTTCCAGATGCCCTTGACGTTAGAATCTGAAGACTATAAAGGATTGAATTGAACAAGAAATCTCACTCAGTTTTTGCCATGCTTGTGTTAACTATACAAAAGCAAGTCATGGAATGACAATAAACAAACAAACAAACAAACAAATAAATAAAAATACTCTTAATGAATGAAAACTGTAGGGAAAATAGAAACTTGGGTAAACCAAGTGAAACACTTTTGCTAGAAATAAGTGGTTATATGACTTCTTATAGATGTCTTAATAGATCCAAGTCTATTAAAACACTTCTGTGACTTCTGTACCATGAATACTTCAATATAGATATCCATAATATTAGCATAACATAACAGTCTCCTAATTAAATCTGTCCTGAGGATTCCTTCCACTGTTGACGTTTTCAGTAGAACCATGTCATTATTAGCAAAAATGTAGTACAAATCAAGCCTTATTAACAGAGAAAAGTAAGATGTGTCCTTGAACATGTCAACAGTAATTATTCCAAGTTTGTAGTTCACCAGCTTCTGCAAACTTTGTGGAGTTTTTTTGTTTTGTTTTGTTTTGGTTTGGTTTGGTTTGGTTTTTAAAGGAGCATCTATAGATAGTATTTCACAGAATCACAGAATCACAGAATTTCTAGGTTGGAAGAGACCTCAAGATCATCGAGTCCAACCTCTGACCTAACGCTAGCAGTCCCCACTAAACCATATCCCTAAGCTCTACATCTAAATGTCTTTTGAAGACTTCCAGGGATGGTGACTCCACCACTTCCCTGGTGTAGTGGGTTTACGTGGCAAGGTTTTGGTAGCAGGGAGCCATAGGGGTGGTTTCTGTGAGAAAGATCTAGAAGCTGCCCCATGTTTGGGAAGGGCCCCATTGTTTTCCAGATCCGAGCCAATAAGCGATGTTGTTTTGCGCCTCTGTGAGAGCATATTTAAGACAGGGAAAAAACGCTGCGCCACACAGCAGCCGGGAGAGTCAAGGGAGTGAGAGAACAGCCTTGCACCAAGGTCAGTGTAGAAGGAGGGGGAGAGGTGCTCCAGGCGCCGGAGCAGAAGTCCCCTGCGACCTGTGGTGAGGACCATGGTGAAGCAGGATGTCCCCCTGCAGCCCATGGAGTACCACGGTGGAGCAGGGTTCCATGCTGCAGCCCGTGGAGGAGACCACGATGGAGCAGGTGGCCCTGCACCGACGGAGGCTGCCGCCTACGGAAGACCCCTGCCGGAGCAGATTCCGGGCCGGACCTGTAGCCCGTGGAGAGGAGCCCACGCAGGAGCAGGTGACCTGGCAGGAGCTGCTGCCCGTAGGGGAGCCAGGTTGGAGCAGTTTTCTCCTGAGGGATGGACCCCGTGGTACGGACCCATATCTGGAGCAGTTCTGGAAGAGCTGCTGCCTGTGGGAAGCCCACGCTGGATCAGTTCATCAAGGACTGCATCCCGTGGGTGGGACCCCACAGCACAGGGGACGAGAGTGACCGAGAAGGAGTGGCAGAGAAGAAGTGCTGTAGACTGACCATAACCCCCATTCCCCGTTCCCCTGCGCCGCTCGGGGGGAGGAGGTGGAAGAGGGTGGATGGGGGGGGAAGGTGCTTTTGTTTTTTTTTTTTCCTTTGTTTTCTCACTTCTCTAGCTTGTTAGTTGTAGGCAATAAATCTTACTATCTCCTTATGCCGAGTCTGTTTTGCCCGTTACAATAATTATTGCGTGATTTTCTCGTCCTTATCTCAATCCTTGAGCCCTTTTCACATATTTTCTCCCCATTCCTCTTTGAGGAGGGGGAGTGAGAGAGCGGCTGTGGTGGAGCTCGGCTGCCCACTCGTGCGGAACCACGACACCTGGGCAGCCTGTTCCAGTGCCTCACAACCCTTTCAGTGAAGAAGTTCTTCCTAACATCTAACCTAAAACTCCCCTGGCTCAACTTAAGCCCATTCCCCCTCGTCCTGTCACCAGGCACGTTTGACCACATTCTTCGGCAATCTAAATGATGCAAAATTTCCGAAGAGATAAAGCTATGACTTTTTGCTCACACCAGAAAGTCACACATTCTTCATCACAAGGCTTTTAAAAGCCTTCTACTTATTGCACATATTGTACCCATGTAACTCCTCTGTTCTACCTTTTATAGTTATGATACCAAAAATACCCTAGGTTAGCTGTAGAATGAATCAAAAAGACTGAACTTCTGTAGTATCCCTTTCTGATCAGCTTGACAACTCTGTACACTGGCTGAAAGTTACCACAGCACAATTTATTTTTAGGACAGCTTCAGCCTTCCTTGTTGGAATTCCATTTATTACAGTCAAAAGAATACATCCTTTTGTATCCTGATCACTGCAATTAATTAGCAGCTTAAAGTAAACAGAAAAAGAAGGCTGAAAAACAGTACTTCTTAACTTTATTTGCATGGCTAAGGGAGGAAAGAATTATCTTCATCCATTTTTCTAGTAAGGCCTAATTTAAGACATTGACTCATGATACATTTCAGGAGAACAATTTACAATTACAAATGTGGCATACACTGAGACACTTGAAAATCTGAAATTAGGATAGGTGATTCTGACTCTACAGAAATCTGAATTCTGTTGTGCAACCACTTCACATGGGAATTTACATGAGAATATTTACATGAGAAGAGGAGGCTGATGGGGGACCTCAGTGTGGTCTACAGCTTCCTCGCAAGGGGAAGTGGAGAGGCAGGTGACCTATTCTCTGTAAACACCAGTGATAGGACCCACAGGAATGGTGTTAAGATGAGGCAGGGGAAGTTTAGGCTGGACATCAGGAAGGGGTTCTTCACTGAGAGGATGATCGCACACTGGAACAGGCTCCCCAGGGACGTAGTCACGGCACCAAGCCAGTCTCAATTTAAAGAGCGATTGGACTGTGCACTTAGTCACATGGTCTGAATTTTTGGGTAGACCTGTGCGGTGCCAGGAGTTGGACTTGATGATCCTTCCAACTCAGGATATTCTATGATTCTATGATTCTATATCAAAATGTTATCTCCAGAACAGATGACAGGATAATAATCCTTAATCAGAAGAAATAATGTGACATATCAACCTCTGAAATGTTAATATCTAAACAAGCTTGCACGTTGATTTTTTCAGCTATAAGGAAAACTCTGTCTTGCAAAAGTCAACCATGAAGACTTTAATCCTTTCTCAGGCACCTGTAATTTTTTGTTGGATAGCAGATGGGTT
This sequence comes from Aythya ferina, assembly GCF_964211825.1. Taxonomy (NCBI): domain Eukaryota; kingdom Metazoa; phylum Chordata; class Aves; order Anseriformes; family Anatidae; genus Aythya; species Aythya ferina. The sequence continues at coordinate 77,250,864 of NC_140296.1, forward strand.
ATGAAACATCTTTTCATAGATTCCTAATTCATTTAAATGTCCACTAATTAAAACATCTTAATTTGAACAGATTTTATGGTATTTAGCCTCCTTGTCAGGTTATAAGATCATAAAGAAGTATGTAGAAGACTGATAAATACTCACGGATTTACCCCTATCCCACTTATGCGAAGGCATAATTTTAAATTACTTTAGTTCAAACGTTATAGATAGGTAATTTCAAATGCCCCAGAAGTTAGAAAGCACATACCTGTCCTACCCACATAGCCAAAAGGAACAATGTTAATAATCTTGTATTTAATCTTACACCTCTTTACTGGAAGGCTTCCATCATGCTTTACAAACTATATTGAAAATGTATCAAATAACACCCCCGAGACTCAGCAAAAACAGGTTGCGTAATGGAGACTCCTTTCAAATAAAGCTAGAGGACCTGAACTCTGCTGTTCAGCTGGGGACACTTGGACACTTCAGAATATTCTCCTTGAAACAGGAGGAAGTCTAATAAGGCCCTATGTATTTCATTTATAGATAGAGGCACACACAACCTGTATTTTATCTATGTCTAGATGTAGATAGATATATACATTTAGTATGCATATGTAGCACAACTCATGTTTGTATACATATTACACACTTTCTGACAAACAGTGTTGTAATACCATTCCTCATGCCTCCACATGGTGCACAGACTTCTTTAGCCATTTGATTTGCTCTTCTTAAATAAATGAAAAAGCATGAAGTATCTTAGCATCAAAATGATCTGGTGTAAAAGCAATCTTCTTCTTGAAAAAGGATATAAGATAATCCTTTCACCAGTCCTAGAAAATAGAGACTCAGTGTATGTGCACTCTGACAAAGTCTAATGTTTCTTGATACTCTTCCTTTTTCAAGGACAGATAATACCACGGCTTCTCATTTTATCTCTGACTCCAGTTTCTTCTTAATTTTGCTGAGGGTCTCAAAAGAAGATATCAATTTCCCTGTGCACAATTAGGAAGAAACTGGAGTGAAGGTCCTACAGCAATATTTTCACTGTTCATCAAGATCTACCAACAGCATACTTAGCCATATTCCTTGCCCCCATTTTATCCTGTTAGGACCTTCATTTGTTGCAATCAATACAATCAGCACCACTTTGCTTTATCACTACTACCACCTTCACCCTGCATTTTATTTTTTTTGACCTTCCCCCTTTCCCAGCACTTCTTACCTCCACATCTCCTGCATCTCTTGCCCTTAGCTTAAAGTTTGCTGGCCCCAAAGGGCACATACAGCTTTCAATGCTACTTCCCCCTTCCTCACATTTACTCTCAGACCTAGTTACCTGTCAGTATACACTCCTTGATGACCAGCCCCCACCCTTCCCTTATGCCATTTCAAGATGCTCCATACTCCTGCTCCCATATTTTGCCATCACCATCCCATGAAGCATTGTAGTACTGCATGACACAATGCTTGTATCTTCACTGTCAGGTTTCCCAGCCTTTAATAAGTCTGTGCAATGAACTTGAAGCAGTAGGGACCTCATAATAGACTCAGATAGTCATCTGTCAACTAGGTGCTTAAATTTGAGCTCTTCCCACCTAGAATTTGTGGCCCTGAGCCCTCAAGTCTGTAACTACAAGTGAGCTTTGCTTCTTTCTTAAGAATTTGCTAAGACATTCCTAATATGTACAAAAGTGTTACTTCTCCAATGACCAAACTGAAATGAGACAAAGAACATATGTAACCTCCAGATATGAAAAATAACAGGTTTGTATTTGTCTTTCCAGTATATTGTTTACAGTCCCCAGGTGCCCACTTCATGTTCTTTCCGTGTCCCATTAAAACTGTGAGACTTGCCTTTTTTCTGAAATGCTATTCTCACTACTTTTTAACTAATTTATATGGTTTTACAAAATAGTTCTGGCAAATACATGGTATTTCCCATGATACCTCTCCATGTCCAAGCTGGCAAAGCATAGGAATATATGGGGAGGACAGGAGGAAGCAGGTTTGATGCAAAATTCTCTGATGGCTACTCTCATTTGTTCTAATGGATTTATGTTCAGGATTATTTGGCTCATTATAACAAGTGAGAATCTGCCACAGTATCCCTAATCTTTGTTAGCAGATGTCTGCCTTTGGACCATATGCTGGGTGTAATCACTATCAGTTGCCATTTCTACTGCATGGTGAGCAATTTGGCATTGTATCTCTTCTCATCTGAGAGGCATCTGGCACAGACAAAAGCAAGCCCTGCAGATTTTTCTAGCAAAGAGAAAGATATTGAAAATGAATTATAAATATCAAAGACTGTATCTGCAATGTGCTGATAGTGCTTCAACAGCTATTTGCATATTTGACTTCAATTATTTAGTTTTCTGTATGTACAATTATTATAGGAAGTTCAAAACATACAGAAGCATTGAGATGTGTGACTGCATAGAAAGTGAACAAGAAGTATGAAAGAACAGTATTTTTGCAATACTGATACCCACATTCTGTTCTGAGGTTAAAGACGCTCCCCACCTGTTGCACTATAGCCACAAATGTCATGCTACAAATTTGCACTTCACTATCACCAAAATTTTTGTGCCCACCTTTTGGACACAAGAAAAAAAAAAAAAAGTAATAGAAAAAGGAGATTTAGTGGAAAATTAGTAATTAATCTTATGTCATTTTTAAGTCAATCCTTTGCACAAACAACAGTGTTTGTGCTGAACTACATCAGGACCGTGAAAGTGATTACGAATATTCTTCAGTTCCTTTTGCCACTTTTCAAATAATTCACTGATTTTTAAATCAAATTTCTTTAAGGTTTGATAGATGTAAACTGAAATCACTGTTATTCACACTGCTTCCTTCTACTTTGTGTTTCATGTCAGGTGTAATCATTGCTATCACTATAAAAGCCCTGATGCACTATCTATTTCAAGTTGCAATGATTAGGAGCAATGTCTTCTTTAAAGCTTCTTTTTATTTTGAAGAGCTTCATTACTATAGAAATATTCCTTTCAGACACAATATACATACACGTTTTGACATGCTAAAAGGCAAAGTTCCAATTTGTAGCAGTACAAACAAATCTTCCCCTTCTCTCACACAGTAAAAAAAAATACTGTGTTGCTGGCATAGCTGTGACTACATCAGGGACTTCAGCCAAGCCAGCTATGCCACTGACAGAACATACATCTTTGACCAACTTGATTATTATTCTGAAAGAACTGTGGTCTGTGGGAACAATGTCTGGCTAAGAGTTTCATTTCCTTATTGAGGCTCAAACTCTGATTTCCAAGCACAGTGATAGAAATCCAGTATATGATCAAACACCAGGATAATTCCAAATCCCATTGCTAGAGAGGAAAGTCGCTTGGTAGATTGCACACAAACAAAAATGAGAACTGCATCTGAACTACTGATGAGAAATCACCATAAAGATCCACTCGTTCAAAAATTCAAAATTACAGGCAGACTCTACTCAGCATGAATAAAGGTGGCAGACATATGACAACATTTAAAACAAACACAATAACATGTTTTAATCACATGGTGGTTGAAATAAGAATTCATAAGAATTCTCAACTTAATTAATTGTTTAGTGCTGTATGTACTGCATGGATGGGAGGAAAGAGGGGCAGGCTGATGAGGGGCATGTCTGAGAAAGCATCCCAGGAGCTTGTTTCCTTAGTGATTTACAAAGCAAATGAAGGTAATCTGAAACTTCAAACCCTACAATATCTGCTTTATTAGACTTTAGTTTCTTGTTACACTTTTCTCATTAGAAAACTCTTTCAAACACTAAAACCTCTATATAGCTCCTTCACCTCTCTCAAATCCCTTTCTCTAAACTCTTAGGTATATATTAGACTTAAAGCTTGGTACATGAATTAGTTCCTTGTGATACTGTCCCACAGCGGGTATTTTACTGATCTAATAAAACCACAATAAAATTACTGTATACAACTTAATATAGAAGTCCAATTATTGATTTTTAGAGCTTCATTTCCAACCTAAAAGTGGCAGTGTGTCTGAAATCCATGCAACTAGATCTGTCTTTGGCAAAGAACCAACCAGCCATAGCAACACACTGCTAGAGCATTACATTTTTCTCCACTGCTTAGAGAGACAGGAAATGATGTGTGCATGTAGGTACATATAGTATAGGTGTCACTCAATCATCTTCCACCTCTCTAATTATTTTTATTGAACTGTTGCTTTTCAAATACAGAGATGCCAGGACTGTAAGAAGGATGTTGGCATCTTACTGGGGACATGGCAATAAAGCAAGTTAGTAGTCTAACTTGATGTCTGTTCTAAAGCATCATTTCTCTAGTTTGAAGGTCTTGGGAGGAAGCTTAAATATCTGATACAACTAATACCACAACCCAAGTGTCTTTATCTGTGCCACAGTATTAATTTCTACATTAATATTTCTTCAGTGTAATGAAATGTTTGATGACCAACTATTCTTGTGAATAGTTGGTCATCAGGGCGTTCACACTGTAGTCATTACATCCAGCCAGGAATGAACCAAAAAAAATCCCTTAATTTCAATAAATCTGGAATGAGATTGCAATAGCTCATTCATAAAATTAATTGATGGAAAGAAAAAAAAAAAAAGTAATATAAGTAATATACTATTAGAGGAAGATTTCAGTGCTCAAATAAAATGTAAAGTTTACAGAAAACACAAAGTAGTAAACTAAAAACAATGCATAGAAAAAAATTCAAGAACTCAGATCCCATCCTGAAATGTCTTCCCAACGGAATAGTTTAAATGCTCTATGAAACTGAAGCACTTATTTCCCTTTTTCTTTCAACCTTCTGAAAACAAGGGAATATGAGAAGAGAAATCAAGATGAAGTGTGCAGTAGGAAATTAAATAGAAGGAAGAAAGTGAATTTAAATATTAAGAAATGGGCAACTCTTGGACCTTTGTGGAACTTACTTCTAATTTAATTTTCTTAATTTAACTTTTTTCACTTTTTTTTTTCCAGGAAAACTCTCCAAATGATTTGACACTTTTCCAACTAGCCTTTATTTATATTATAATATACTAATGTCTCTAAAGAGGCTTAGTTTTCATGTGAAAATAAATTCTGAACCTGAATGGATTAGCAGAGAACATTTCAATTCATACAAAAATTATACATATACATCAAACAATATCTGTACCACCTACTTGCTACATAGACACAGATTATTTACAATTATTTCTCAGTTTTATGAAACAAACAGTTTCATAAAAAAAAACAAACAAACAAACAAACAAACAAAAAAAACAGTTTCACTGCCCATGCAATATTCAAGATACTGGAAAAAAATACGAAATGAATATATAAAAGAGAATTTCACCGATACTCTTGGGATTAGAAACAACAAAAAGAAAAACAACAAAATAGTAGAAGAAGATGTTTTGCAAAAGCCTTTAGAAGCCATTATCATAACAAATTGTTCTGCAGTTAGGGTGTGCAGCCTAAAAGACATACATTCAGGGTATCCATTGAATTATTATGAGTGTTCAGAACACATACAAAGTTGTGAATGACACATGATCTCTTCTATTTATAGACGAACTTACAGTTGCAGAAAATTAAAACAGAAAAATACATTTTATTCTGAAAGATGGGAGCTGTAATGACTCAACATGGGAAGAAAGCAATAAGGTATACTATTGTCTTTAAATAAATGATTCTTGCCACATGTGCAGTGCATCCATTTTAACTGAAGGCACTACTTTTTTGTCTTCTAACTAAAGGAGCCATCTGAAAGCACTTGAAAACAATTTCCTTAATGGATCCATCATACTATGTTGCATGATTTTACTTATTTCCCCTTTCTACTGTTGTAGAGACTGTGTTGCTATTTTAGTCAGATGATTACATTTTCATATGTGAGAAAAATATTAAAGAAAACTGAAGTCCTGTCTTGAATGTCTGTTCTCAGTATCTCATTCATAATACTATTTACAAATCATAGCAAAGTGGACTCTGAATTTGGAAGGTCCCATATAATTCTTTGATTAAGACTGTGAGTTAGACCTTCTGAAGTTGTCTCTGGTTCAAAGCTCTCATTATTTAATAATACATAAAACATTTCTTCATCACTTATAAGGAAATCATCTGAAGAGTAAATATGTAAAATTGGAGACTGTAATCTGCTTTTGAAAATCAGAGACCAGTAGGCTATCTTCCATATAACAACAGTATCAACAGTAATCCCACTCCATCCATTCCAAAGATTTACAACAGCGAGAGTGAATTAACAGTATTCTAACTGTAAAAATTGCCTTTCTAGTTCACGTAATCAAAGTCTGAATTCAATATACAGTTCCATGTTGAGTAAGCAAAAATAAGCTTACAAATATGCAGCCTGTCAGTTCCAATGAGCCCTGAGTGCAGAGAGCTGACAGCATATAGTCTCTCATACAGCTAGGAAAATTACAGATTGTAGCATGAAAGATTACACATTGTTAAGCAGTGTCAAACCACATTGGCAGTTTTCACATGTCAAATGTGTAATTACATAAGGATTATTGCAAGAAAAGCACAAGATCTGGGTGATGTGAGCTGAATTCCAACTCAGCCATTCATCTGAAAACATTTAGTCTATATATGTACTTTGGATTAAAAAGTAATTGTGTTTCTGTGAATGTGATTTTCCTTTTGCTGTTTTTTGTAAGTGTGGTTCTGGTGCTATCACTGATGCTATATTGAAGTCTCTAATGGATACTCTTCCAACCTGAAAGCATCATCTTGTGAATGTCCACAGCTGAAGGCATGCATACACACAAGCTTTTGGCATGTAACACCAACACCTGTACTCTAGCAAGAAACAAGACAGCTCCTGCTTCAAATTTCCTGTCTTTCTTAGCATAAAGCAGAGCTGCACTTCTATTTTAAACTGGATGCTTATGTATATATATTTTTTTAGACCGAGTTTCAGTAGTGCAATGAATGAATGCTATCTGCATTCAGCTACCATAGGCAGGGGAAAAACAATGTGAAGAAATGGGAATGAAGATAGTAGAAACTTCTGAATGGACCACTTAGGGATCAAAAAGAGAAATGAAGCCTGTCATAAGGTTGCATTTCATAAAGGTCACTGAGCTGGCTGACAGACCTCACCACAGCAGGCTGGTGCTGAAACTATCTGTGATTTTAGAGGGGCCTATGAGCAAGCTGAATTTTAAAAGTCAGTTGCTATAAATAGTTCTCACTAAATTTCTATTTGATTAACCCAATTCAAAATTTACCCAATTTGTTGTAAGTGCATAAAATTACAGATGTTGCTTTTAGGGAAAAAAGAAGGTTATTTCTTTGCAGGAAGACAAGAAATATTACATCAACAAAAGCTACCACAAACCAAGCAGAACCCAAATCTTCACAGGTTTTACCACATGAGAAAACAAAACAAAACAAAACAAAACAACAACAACAACAAAACTTCAGAGCTCTAAATAATGACTACTAATGAGCAGAAACAAAAATATATGATCTAGAAACCTGTATTTTGAAAATTAACATCTGGCAGTATGTTTGAATTTTGATGAAGGAAAGAATCCACACTATTGCAAAAGATTTCTAGGTATTTTCTTGCAAGTCTTGTGTTAGTCTTTGCTAATCCCAGTTCAGACCTGGCCAACAAAACAGCATGCCTTTGCATCACAGTTTGAAACAATGCACAGACAGTGCCATGTGGAAGCTGCAGAGCAACAGGAAGAATAACCTAAAATGAAATCCATGCTGTTGACTTCCAGACAGCATCTTTTCCTTTTGTTAATTCAGTAGCTGACCTACGTGATCACAACTACATATGTTGGAAATACTGTGCTATTTCAAACAGCATTCGCCAGCTTGCTTGAAACAAGAACAGAGAGATGTGATTGCTCCATGATTGTTTTGGGAAAAAAGGGAAAAGGAAACAGAAAAAAAAAAAAAAAAAAAAAAAAAAAAAAAAAAAAAAAAGACCACTCCTATTTCTTTAACATACCTGTAATTTGGTTCAGCTTGAAGCCCTTTTTCAGCTTGTTGGCTTCAGCAGAGACTTCAAGACAAACAGTTTCTTTAAGTGTAAAGCTCATCTAAAAGGTGACATCAGTAATACCTTCAATTTCATGTGGTTCCTGTGTCTCTGGTCCATCACTAACCATAGCACCAAAACTAACAATGTAAAAAACATTGATGGTAGCATAAAGCAGTTATATATTCTTAAAAATGAGTTTTGCATTGCTCAATAGAATTCAGCTTCTGGAGCCAGGTGTTACTATGTAAGAGGCAGCAACTCTGCAACAGCTTAGAATCCCGCAAGAAGCTCAAATTTAGATCATCTTGGGAAAACATATGTTTAGTATGTTCTGGTTTTAAAGATTACATTTCATATTGAGACAATGCTGCTAATTAATTAACTTTCACATTCACTTTTGCTGTGTTTCACTTAGTTCACTTTTATATTAGAAAAGTCAACCACACTTATTCCAGATAACACCCAAGTGATATGTTGATGTTCAATAAATTCTTCCTTAAGAAGTGAAATACAGCTTTAAACCATGGATAGGAGTAAGGCTAGATTCTAAGGCTTTGGCAGATAATCTGTTGTGGCTTGCCAATAACTCTTATTAGAAGAAAATAAAATACTCTGATTGAGTGAAATAAGAAGAAAGAACAACAATGGAGAGTACAGGGTATACAGTTTATCTGAATAATGGAAGCAGGCTAAACTGGCTGCAGAGCTGGGATCTTCTGCCACACATAAGGCCCTCTGGAAGACTCCACCTGCAGCCTGCAAATTTTTCCTTTATGGAGGCTCCTTCCTGGAGCATAAAATGCTGAGGTTATTCAAGCCTGAACAGCAGCTACAATGTTTAAAAAGATATTATATGGATTCATAAGGGTAGTGCTGATCTTTCAAATTAAGCCTGGGGCTTAACTTTGAAACCAAAGCATGCACTCAGTAGGCACTTACTTGGTAGTTCCTTACTACTTTTAAGATTTGCCTTATCCAGAGGAGGGCCATGAAGATGATCAGTGGGCTGAAGCACCTCTCCTATGGTGACAGGCTGAGGGTGTTGGAGTTGTTCAGCCTGGAGTAGAGAAAGCTCTGGGGAGACCTTAGAGCAGCCTTCCACTACCTAAAGGGGGCCTACAAGTAAGCTGGAGAGGGACTCTATCAGAGATTGTGGTGACAGGGCAAGGGGTGATGGTTTTAAACTAGAAGAGGGTAGGTTTAGATTAGATATTAGGAAGAAATTCTTCACTCAGACAGTAGTGAGGCACTGGCACAGGCTGCCCAGAGAAGTTGTGGATGTCCCATCCCCGGAAGTGCTCAAGGCCAGGCTGGATGGGGCTTTGGGCAACCTGGTCTGGTGGGAGGTGTCGCTGCCCATTTCAGGGGATTGGAACCAGATGGTCTTTAAAGTTCCTTCTAACCTAAACCTTTCTATGATTCTATGATTATTTTAATCCTCTTAAGTGTCCTTAACTGTCCCAAAGAGTAGCCATCAGTCTGCTGCTTTTCCAAAGGTTTTCTTCCTTCACACAAGTTTCCACCTTCTCTCACTACCACTTTTGAATATTACTGGTTCCACCACACAAAAATTGACACTTTTCCAACATCTAGGAGCGTCTAAAATTGTATGTCTTATATATTTTGTACTAGGCCAGAGACTGATGAAAACTTGACTTATCCAGTAGAAATCATGTTTAGGGAGAGATTGTTTTCCATTGCCTGTTCCAAGATGAGACACGAAACCAGATCCATTTACTGAACTGCAAAGATCAGTCTGAGCTGAGAACAACAGTCAGAACTAGATGTTTTGATATTTGAAGAAAGCAATCATTTAGTAACACAGGAACAAAACAATTTAAGACAGTGATACTTCTGAAAGGAGAAACTCTAGAAGACTTAAGCAATTTGTTACACTTCCTTCAGACATACACATTTAGGTTTTTTGTTGTTGTTGTTGTTGTTGTTTATTTTGTTTTGTTTTGTTTTCAGATAAAATTAGATCTTTGTAGTCTGGCAAAGTAATTCACATGTCTCAGGACAATCCCAAAGGAACTGGGAAAAAGTATGATTTTATAAAATTAAATTGAAGATTACCTAGAAACAGAGCTGATCAGAAAATAGTTTCCACCTTGAAAATACTAATTTTGTTTCCATCTGAATCAACCCCAAAAGAAAATAAAACAAAACAAAACAAAAAATCAAGTTTATCCTGAGTCAGAATTTTACACACATTTTCATGTCATGAACACTGAAACATGACATTTCGGAAGCAACCTAGACGTTAATATTCTGCACTGCTGCAATGTGAAACTGGCTTTCTTGTTAAATCTGAAAATGACTAAATTATCTAAATTCCCTGAACAGCCTCTGAAGATGCCAGAATTTGCAGCTTCCTGGCAGTAAAATGGTACCAGTGGGACTATTTCAGCTTCCTGAAATCAATTTCAGCATACCCAGGTTCCCAGTCACAAGTCTATGATGGGGGCCACAAAAACTCTCTCTTGTCTACAGCCCGGATTTTCAGGGCTTTTAAGCAGGACTGGAAGATGAACCATCAGGATTCCAAACCGGGTGTACTTTGTGGACTTGCCATGTTGGTCACTGTCACATAATGCAAAAGCAGCTGTTCTCTACCCAATGCCTGTTTGCCAGGAAGGCAGGCTGCAATTTCCCCTGAAATCCCAAGATGTGTTATATTCATTATTTTGTGTTTACTAATGGACATTTACAACAATGTACTTTTTCTGATCAGCACTACCTGTCAAGGATCATAATTAAGACTGAAAAGAGCTTGATTCAGTTACACCCAAGTATTATATGTTACCTGTGATGGGGATATACCCTAGGATATGCAAGCTTTTGGGGGGATATGCTATCCCAAAGGACCAGGATGTTCCACATATCCTGTATGTTTTTGTTAACCTCACAGGGGCATGGATGCATTTGTGTACATTAGGTTCCTGGTACATTACAGTATGGGGACATGACATCCCATGAACTCCCATGTGCAGGCAAGTTAATTATGCCAAAATTGATCATTTGTAATCCAACATTACCATGTAATCCCAGAAAATCATCCTGTTTTCCAAAAAAATATCAAACCAGATTTACCCCAATGCTTAATGATTTGTCTTCATCAGGAAAGCTCATGTAGTGATAAATATAACTCATGTCTTTAGATTAATTTTGTTTTTAATAATATACTCCACAAGATCTTATCTGTTTTGACAGACCAGCAATGAGTAGCATTTTCTCAGATACTTCTTACAGTAAGAATTTCCAGATAGCCATGACTGGGTTTTAAATCCTATATGTTCAGACTGTTTTTGTTTGCATGTTTAATTTTATTTTTTTTTTCTCACCGACTTCATAAATAAAACAAACAAAAAATGTGCTTTAAATTCTGTGCATTCCAATCCTGTGGGAAAAATACCCTTATTCTCACAGAATTACAATATAATTCAGGTTGGAAGGGAGCTCTGTCGGGACATGCACCCCAATCCACTGTGTGAAGCACGTTCAACTTGACCAGCTTTGTCAATGCTTTGTTCAAAGTTTTGAGTATCCTACAAGGATGGAGATTTCACAGACTCTCTGGGCAGCCTGTTCCAGTGTCCAACCACTCTCAGGATAAAAACATATATCTTCATAATCAGGGTTTCCCAAGTTACATCTCATGTCAGCTGCCTCTCTTATCACTGTAACCACTGGAAGAAATGATTTCATTTAGTAAAATGTATGATTTCACATAGTAAAATGTAGTTATTATCCTAAAGCAAGTAGTCTTCTCTTTGGTAAAAAGAGCCTACTTCAATATTCCAGTTTTGTTCTAAATTCACAGGACAGCATGAGCTGCTTCAGAGAGAATTTAGCTTTATACACCTAATAGGGAACTATACAACAAGACTTAGCAGAACTGATCTAATATTCCACATTTTTTTTTTCCAAGACAGTGATGTTTAACTTAACTCAGACAGAAAGTTAACATTCCTAAGAGGATGTATTTCTGTTTTCTTGATTTTGTATTTAAACCTTTCTTTATCTCATAATATATTCTACAATACTATACAACACTAAGGCTTTTTTTTTTTCCTTTTTGAAATTCACATACCAGGTAACATTGCTTTTTAACTAATGTGGCAACCAATATGAACCAAAGTGTTAATTTATGTTTGATTATTTTCAGATACATACAGCTATATCGCAGTCTAACAGAAAGGGCAGTGATTTATACAAGGTACAAGGATGAAACGCTTAAGTCCAGTGCTGCATATTCTCTGACGCTGCCCCTTTTCCCACCTGCACTCATTTACCCTTTTCTGCAGCTAATCCCTTATCAGGACACAAAGAACCACAGCAGCTGGGTAGAGTTGTCATGTTTACTTCAGTGAGATGATGTCATTTGGCAAAGGACACACATGCTGCTTGAAGCCATTGCAACAGGAGAACAGCAGCTCTGCTACTAGTCAAAATATTACTTCTAGCACACCCCCAAATTTCTGAATTGTCAGCCTAAATAATTTCTGTTGGATTACCTAGCATTTTTATACCCTTGATTAGAAATGTTAAAGTTGCTATGAATGTCAATATTTGATATGATTCTCTGTGTGGGCTGTTGCCAACAACCTTGCAGGTAGTGAATGGTCTCAAAATCTTAGTTTTGGAATTGCTACAAGAATATTAAAATCTTTAGGTGAATATAGCCAATAAAACAAATAACATGCTCTAATCTCCATGATGTTTATCAAATACTGTTATGCTCAGACTGCTCCTCTGCCCCATTCCCCATTCTTTCTTCACTGCTCTGAGTATGAGCCACTTCTAGCAGGGGTTTCCTTACTCTGTATTTATAGCCTGCATAAAAAAACCTGTTGTTCCTTTACACATGATAGAAGTACTTTAAGATTGTCAATTACATACAGTTTTATGGGTATTCTCAACAGTTGTTTTGATTTGATAGAGAAAATAATTGTCCCTTATTTCTAGCCCAAGCTTGTCTGATTTTTGTAAAGAGCAACTCTCATTAGTTCGTGATAGTACAAGTTTCTGTAAGACCTTAAGACTGTCTTGTAGTAAAGACCCTTTCCAAACTTAACACTCATTTTAAAAGCTTTAAAGTTGACTAACTTCAAGAAGTCAAGAATGAACATAATAAATATAGCAAAATGCCAGCCGCAGGCTATAATAAAAAATTACGGAATTACAAGTACTGACTCCTATAAGATTATTGCAGGTCTTCACATATGTATTTCTCAATTTTGCTCTAAACACAAAGGCATCTATAATTGCTTCTATAACTCCATTTGTTTTCTAAATTTTCAGCATACTATTCTGCTAAGAAACTGGATTAACAGGTAAAAAACCTCAACCCTTTAAAAATAAACTGCTTACTTTGATGTTTTCTAATTTGCCACAGTATCTGGGGATGACTTTGCAGCCTGACCTCCCTAGTTTATAAGCTCAAGAATTTTCATGAGTGTCCAGATGTCTCAGGGCATCAGATTTATAAGAACTTAATAGGAAATAATATTGATATGGAGCTGCCATGGTCTGCTTGAAGAAAAAAAAGCCATTAGTGGGGGTCTTATATGCTACAACCTACACCACTTGATAGTTGCAAACATGGACTGCTGGAAGGTCATTTAATTTAATATTAATTTCATTTTGATATCGGTTTATTACTTTAGTGACTGCTTTCACGTTTTTTGTTAGTTGGGTGTGCTTTGTATGGCAACCTAGTTAGTGACTTAGTGTTAATGAATAATAATAAATATATGTGTGTGCTGCAGTAATGTGGGATTCTGGTGGAAGCTGCAGCTCTCCTACGCACCAGTGATACATGGGAACTTGCAGACAGCAATTCATCTCACTTACATTAAACATCTATGTTCAAAATAGGAAGTACATCCCACTGGAGATACTTAATTTTCCCTGTAGCCTTCCTAATACTTCACACTAAATTTATTGTTCTAAAGTGTAAATTAAGGCTCTCCAGATAATCAGATAATCAGATCTCCAGATAATCAGCATTCCTGGTCCTTTTTGTCCCCCTCCCCCAACTGCAGATTTGTTGTTTCCACAAAGTTGTGAGCAGTCCCTCCACAGACAGCATGTTTGTGAGATAAAACTTTTCCAGTCTTATTCGAGTGTAGAGTTCTTCACTTTTTTTTTTTTTTTTAAATCTGTTCAAGTATACTGATAGCAATTAATTTGTTCCTTACTTCTTTTTTTATTCCCAGTACAACACAAGAAAGTTGGAATTATGACTCTATGAAACCAACATTACTTTGATAAACGAAGCATATTCTCATTAGCAAAAAGTACTCGTGCATATGATAAAATCTCCAACAGGGTTAGCAGCTGTTTATTAATGGTTGTTTGCTTCTTGATACAGTCATTTATGTTTAAACATGAACCAATACATTAGCGCAATATGTTTATCTTCTCCTGTGTTTTCCATTTCATCCATGCATATCAAATCATATTCCTGTTTCCTTTCCCATTTGCCCCATTGCAAACTGGGAGCTACTACTATTATAAGCAACCACACCAGAATAACAGTAGATAAAAATGAAAAAAGAGACAAAGCACGTATTTTTCATGCATATACATTTGCAATACATTATGGGTGCTTTATGCTTTTCCTGTTCATTTTCTAGGTAGATTTTCTGAGATCTGATATACTAAAGTGTTCAAAATGATATTGATGAATTATTCAACAACTCTGTTAACTGTGATTTATCTGAAAGCAGAAAAAATTCATCACCAGCAGAGCAAAAATAAACATGCTCTTATGACTTTAAGATTAAATTACTGACATAAACAAAATCTGAAATTCCTTCATATGGTGCTCTACATGAACATCGGCAGAGAAAGAAGTGGAATACTTTTTTGTAGGGGTTGTGAGAGTGCAGAGACAGTTTCTCAGCTAAGGTCATGTCTCTTCTTCCTTCACAAGGATCCTGGAAGAACTATGTATTAAAGTTTGTTTTTTTCCACCAAATGTATTTATGATAATAAGTGGTGATATAAATTGGAATTTATATGTATTGCAAAATGTTTCGTAAAAAGGTAATAAAAAGGGCAGTTTACCGAGGTTCTCTTGATGCCAGTTTCCAGCAATAAGTAAAATCAGCAGCAGTTATATACATATATTTTTATTTAACTTTACCTGGCATGCTTTTAATTGGCCCCTGAGGAACAAGTTACCAAGCAGTGCATCCAGTCATCCCCTGGGTCCTGTAACCAGGGGTACACAGTTCAGCTTTAGTTCTATGCTTCATAATTAAGCATCCACGATGAATACACATACAAGATTGAAACACTGGATCCCATTGTGCTTTCACTTATTTGCAAACAAGAAAAGTTTATTTTTAAGCTCAGCATTGTATATAGGGTTCTTTCTTTCCCTCCTGTAACCAGAAATAGCAGAGAAGGATAGTTATTATGGGAAGTCTTTTTTGTTATATATGGACAGCACGGAAATTAACTCCCAGACCAAACATTTTAGGATTTGCAGCAGGAAAAAATATAAAAACAAAAATCAGAGAAAAAATCTTTACTGCAGTAGGAGTCACTAATAGATTCTTTTAATTCTGTTGGGTTACTTCATACTTACGATGGCATAAGAAAGTGTGGGACTAGTGGATTTATTACTCACTTCTAATTTAGTGCACTTATTTATATATTTTGTCACCTTTTCCTATATGTTTTGAACAGAAAAATCCTCGCAGTTGTATCTATAACTGTCAGATCTATACCCAACTTTTGCTGTTTGTATGCAAAGCCTGACCTAAATAAAATATCTAGTCAATAGTGAAAAGCTATTATCATGAACTAAAAAGTTCTTTTCTTTGTTCAAAACAGACAAATTTTCAGTTATCTTTTTCATGTTTTCATAATATTTGTCAAAACGTGATTTATCAAACCTTATCTGCTTGCGGAAAAACAATCAAAAAAAACCATTTGAAAATATTTGAATTTTTAAAGCAACTATCTAAGACATTATTTTTGGTTACGGGTACATATTTTCACAAAACAATGTTTAAAGCCCTTTTCTAATTAAAAAAAAGTTTCTACGTGAACTTTTTTTCTTTTGTTATATTATTCAGCTACTTGCCAGAATAACCTTCCCCACATGACTTAACTTCTATTTTCATCTTGTCTCAAACTCCCTCACCCTTTAAAGTTCCATATACTATAACAGCAATAGTTTGAACTGGGATATTATTTCAGACACAAGTGAGATATTCACCATAATAGCGACAAGTACTACAAGACTTAAAATCTTGTGCCAAATCCTGCTCTTTCAAATTGAAAGCAACTCCATTGCTTCTTTCCTAATTTTGCATCCAGTCCTTAGCCTTGGGACACATAAGAAATGCACAGTCATTTAAAGTGTGAGATTGGCAAATATCCTAGAACAGAAAATAAGCTACTTCAGTTTCTGAAATAAGCAAAAAAGGGCATGGAACCTGCACATTTTATATATTGTAAAATACAGGGTTTAAAGTGATCTTTCTCTTCTTCTGGAGTATGTACTGGAACTCCAGGCTTCCACACAAAGTACAGATTGTTGTACAATAGAAGGCTTCAGAACCAATGAAAAATAATTTCTCATGATATTAGCTGCTGCAATATCATGCCTTCCATGCAAGTATAAAAAAAAAAAAAGGAAGGCATGGAGAAAGTGTATGAGGAAGATTATTTCAGAAAATATATATATATATCTAAGCATATACATTTAGTAGTAATTAATTTCTGACAAGCCTTTTTTTTTTTCTAGAAAATTAAGAGAACATTTCTGCTTTAATTCATAGGAGAAAGAGTACAACTCGCTTTACAAGAAAACTAAACAAAAATTAGACCTACATTATGCTCACGAATATTATTTGGATTCATTGAACTTTCATTGGACTTCATTTAGATATTCATTGGATTTTTTTTTTATTTTTTTTTTTTTAAGGAGTGAAATAGCAAGCCTTGCAGGTTGCATCTTTTTTATTTTAACTTTTTTATTTTTTAATTTTAAGTAGCAGTAATACACAGTGACATCATTTTAAGGATTTGTCTTCCTAAACCCTGCTGCACTGACATTTATCAGTTGTGGATGTAACTAGAATTTAGATCTCTTAAGTACTGTATTTCATGATGAAAACTTGGAAGTACTTTTATTTTAGGAGCCCCAGAATAAGGATTCAATTTGAATATAAAGCTGTCATAGATTTTATATTGTCTTTGCCAAAATTATCTGCTCTAGAGTCACTGTTCAACAGCTGTGATAAGGATTCATAGTGGCAAAACCATTATTTAAGAGAAATGTGAATCTCACTGTATGCCATACATTAGAATGAAAAGCAAGAAATATCAGGTTAAAAAAAAAAAAAAAAAACAACAAACAACTCAATTTTTATTGTAACAGAAGTAAATCAAAACTCAAGACTACATATAACAGCTGTGATGCATTTAATGCACTTTTCTATCATGTTTAAACTTGTTTTGGAATAATGTGCAAGAGTAGGTTATTGGTACTGGTTGTTTGCCTTGAGATAGTATAAAATCGATTTTGATTGAAAAATACTTCCTTTGCATAATGATAACCAGGAAAATACTAGAAGCATCATCTTCTGGTGTTAAACAAAGTAAACCAACCATGCCACTTCAAAGGTTTTATTTATTTTGTTCCTGTATGATATTCCTAATAATATGCAATGAAAGGGAACTATGTTTTCAATATGACTGCAGTTTCAGAAGTTTGATGGTCTTCTTTAACATGAGCTATATTAAAATACTTCACAAAAGAATATAGAAGAATCGTATTTTTACCCCATCTAAGTCACTGCTGACTTAGCAGAGAGCTTTCTTTCCTTCTTGCATACTTCAGCAAGGATTTGTGAAAGCAAATATGAATAAGAGGAGCACCATTACTGCAGGTTTGGAACAGAGCTGAAAGAAGCCAAAAAGCACTACAAAAGGAAGTAGTGCAGATCAGATTTCTGAAAGAATTATTTTTCTAACCACAGCTGGAGAGTTAACATTAAAAGCAAATGCTAAAAGCTTTGAACAATTGTGTATCTTTACCTGGATTAGATTATACCATTGTAACTGGAAAACTAGTCAAACAAATTAATCCTGTGTACCTAACCATCACTTGAAACAGAAATAAAAGAAACCAAGGTGCACTTATTTTTTAAAAGGAATATTTACATTTAAGATATTGTTTGAAGTATTTTTGAAGTAGTTCTGCTGCAACTTTGTTAAGAGTGGCTTTAGGAGGTGGTATTTGCCACCCCATCACTGAAATATGTCTTATTAGTTTATTTGGGCCTGCCCTACACCCCGGGCTGCTAAAAAAATGAGTTTCAAACTGAGTGAGTTCAAAGGCACCGGCATGTTCAGCTGTAACCAGCAACTATCAAGATGCCATGGAGTGTCTTCAAGAGAGAACATAACCCAGAAAACTGGCTTTCACACCTACCAGTTAGGTGCTGCAGACTCCTAACCTTTTATTGATTTCATCTCTAGCAAGGAAACAAAAGTATAAAGTTAGGACCTCACTTTGCCTCAAAGACTTCCTTGCAAGCAAGGATACTGGGTGCCTCAGAGGATGAGCCAAAAATAGGCCATTTTGAGTAAGGAGACATCCAAGCAAAAGCAATGAATATAACAGTATTTCTGTAGTACCAGTCTTATCCAAGACATAAAGTTTATCCTTACAGGCTCTGCCATGCACAGTGGCCAAGATCTTTCTGAATATCAGAAGCAGGCAAGCCACATAAGTAGAGTACCACAACAGCCTTTCTGCCACCAATAGCATAGTCCTCACCATCCCTGGAGGTCTTTAAAAGATGTTTAGATGTTGAACTAAACGATATGGTCTAGTGGAGGATTTGTTAGTGTTAGGTCAGAGGTTGGACTCGATGATCTTGATGTCTCGTCCAACCTAGACAATTCTGTGATTCTGTGTGATTCTGTGACTGACTGTTCTACCTCAGGTCACCCTGGCCAATTGCCTGCAGAGGTATGCTGGCTTTCCCTGCCTGGCCACGTGACTTTCTGCATAGTCCCAGAGCCAGCTTACGTTGGAAGGAAGTTCTGTATGTAGGGTACCCTCCCAGCAAACGTGGGACTCCAGAACACAGGTCCCTCATTCCCCAGGTGCGTCTAGTCTAACTGCCATCTGAAACAGAGATTCTCCACCCTGCCAACCAAACATTCAAATGATGGATATAACCACATTTTTGTGTGGTGCTCCACCCATGTGGCAGTAGCAAGAGATGTTTCCAAAACACCTGCTGGCTCTCAGCTGCCACACAGTTTCTTCTCTGGGTCTTAAGCAGGATTAGACATAAGACATTTAATTGAGTTGCTCAGGGGGAGATAGCAACAGAAAAAGTACATCCCATGTTTGAGTATAAGGTGGGTTAGGCAGATGCTGGGTGGTGATTCTTCATAGAATATGTTTCCATTGACCAGCAAGGCTAAGCTTAAGCTTGGTTTGGTAAGTGAGAACAAGAAGCACCTCTATTATTGGTTTAATTGAAGTACTAAAACTGTTTGGCAAGGTAAACAGTTGGAAACAGACACGTCTTGCAGATCAGTATATATTTTCTGAAAGATACCTAGTGAGGAGCAAGAAAAGGAGGGGTCTCAACTATTATATCCAGATCACCGTGATGATGAATACTTCAGAGTATAGTTTTATATCTGTAAACTTGTGAAAAGAATGCATGAAGGGTATGCTGGCATGACATCTCTATAATTTGCTACTTCAGGTATGCAGACTCAATAACAGTCTACTGTGCTCTTTGGCTACTTGGAAATCAGCAGAACTATTTTCTTTATGTTACCTTTTCATGTCCTGTACCATGCAGACTAAATTAACACTACATACATATCTCAGGTTTTAGTTCCAAGTGATAAGTTTGACAAAACTGTTTCTTTAGCAATAAATTCTACTATTCATAAAATTCACAGAGGTTAGAGAATTTTACTGGCTTCAGACCAGCCAGGATTTCACCCACTGAGAAGCCCTATAGTAAAAAGTTGTGGTCAATAGTAAAAAGTCATGGTCTTTTCCATGGAAGTAGTAAAAATAAAAAAATAATTTAAAAAAATGTGTTTTTTGTTTTTGTTTTTGTTTTTGTTTTTACATAACATGTACTCCTATAGGAAGTGTGGCAGAGTTTATGCATCTCACAGCAGAGTAAGAGCAATTAAACTTTCATTCTAGATTCATGCTAAAACCTGTCCCAAATAATCCAGGTTTAAAGGAAGTTTACTCATTTGAGTTGAGAGGTCAAGAGGGCCACATTTGATCCTTGGCACGATATTACTCCGTAAACCACACTGTTTTGTAAACTGTAACGGTTGGTAGACAAAAAAAAAAAACAAAACAAAACAAAACAAACAAAAAAAAAAACAGCACAGCTTTGCTACCCTAGTCTAAGAGGCTCACAGAACCCAGCTGACCTTTTGATCCCCAGCAAGACAGGAAAGGCAACAGAGCTGAGAGCTGTTAGTGCTACCAAAAACCATGTTCTCTTATAATGTCTGCAACAACAGTAATGATACTGTCTTCTACACATGCAGGGGTTCTGGCCTCTTGCATGACTTTGAAAAAAAAAATAAAATAAAAATAAAAAAAAAAAAAATCTATTGCCTGTCTTCATTTAGCTTATTTACCTCAAATTTTATAATAAAGAAAGCATGCATGAGTTAGACACCCCACATGTTTTAGCAGCTAAGAAAGCAGCTTTAATTTAATTTCAGGTAAGTAACTTGGCATCTCAAAAGCCATAATCACTTATCTTAGTTGCTTAACTATGAAAAACATAGCATTTGGGGTAATTTAAAGTGACTGCCATCCCAAGTTTTCTAACAGTGCAAAACCAAACGGAAAGGCTAGGCAGTATAACCCACTGCTGAACATTAATGAGCTCATGTCAAAGAAATGTGTATATATGGGTTAAATACTCAGTCTGATAGGTGAGGTCTCAGGCAGTATCTGATCATGGAATGTGAGAATGTTTCCCTGCTTTGCATTTGGCTTCATGGCTCTGTCAATTCCACATTAGGACAAAACCTGAACACACAACATCATTCCTCAATTTCCACAGAAAGGAAACTCAAGTGCACAGGTCAAGCAAGAGCTGTAGCCATGCATGGACCCAAACCCCAGGGCATGTACTGTGTGCCCGAGCAGAAAAGTCTAGACGAAGCTTTAAGAGATTAGTTGGAGACTGATTGAAGAAAACTTGTTCAGTTTGTAATGTCTGAAGTGCCTGTCAAAAGCTTGTTTCCCCAATATCAGCTTATCACAGCAGTCTCTCAGAATTGGGCTCCACAGTAAGTCAAAAAGATTTGTCCATAAATTTGAACAGTTCTTCAAAGTTAATATTACAGTCAATTAAAAAGAAACTAAAAAATAAATAAAAATAGAACCACTGGTGTCATTGTAGGTACATCCCTAATGTTGGTAAGTTAAGCTGATTTACTTTTACCCCTTCTTTAATATATTAAGTGAAGGAATCTCTTAATCAGTGTAATATAATATTAAAGAAAAATAGCTGCTCTCATAATAACCCCATACAGCATATAAGACAACTTCACAAACCGCAATTCTGAGTCCCCAGGATTTCTGGATTCACAGCCACATGAGTTTCAACTTTCAAATCATAATATTGTTTCATTATTCTGAAATATTTTGGACATTGCTACACTTCTTTTCAATCTTGGAAACAGCAAAGGAGAAAAAAAAAAAAAAAAAAAAGAAATTGTTGTAGAGGCAGGAGGAAAAAGTATTATAGTTCTGCACAAAAAACAATAAAATCACCATTTAAGAGCAGCAACTTCATATGCATGTCAAATAAGATGATGTCTACAAATTTAGAAATCAAAGCTTCTGTTGGTAGTCTTGTTTCACTTTTACTTTGTTTATACTTATGTTCTTTGTCATTGTAATCCTATTAGATCTCAAGTTATAGAGTTACTGTCAATTTCAGAGTAACACATTCATGAGAAAAAGACTTTTTATTTTTTTTTGACAGGCCTCTGAAAGTGTTTTTAATTACTCCCTCGTCTATATATGCCTTATTCATTAATATCCATTATTCAGTACCTAATTTGGACCAAAAGAATTTTTATGGATCAGATTTATAGCTGCTCACATAACAGAGCAAGAGAAAAGACTTTCTCAGAGACACCACTGACAACATCACTGAAAAAGTTATTTTTACAGAGAAATGGTTGAAGACCTCAAAGATACCTGTCCAAAATACTGATGAGTGTATTCCCTGTATCAGGATAAATGTAAGAGAAATCTAGGCAAAGTTTTCTTAGAAATCTAAGGCAAACTTACTGAGCTTTAGTAAAAATAAATAAATAAATAAAAATTGGACACTTTGGTTTAGCAAGTTGTTTCACTGCAAAGTTCTGCTGGAAGATTTCTAGCTACGTTGATACCTAATTGCAAGAATATTAGTTTTTACCCCGCTAAACCAAAAAAGAGAAGCAGAAAGTTCTTTCAGTTCAGAAGAATGTTCAGGATATACTACTGAAAGATGGCTCCCTTTGAAATTTGATTTCCTTTTAGCCTAATTCAGTATGGCTGGTATGAAATTTGAACAAAGCCATGAAAGGCTTCTAGGAAAATCTGTAATGCTCCATCAGGTACCACTTTCAAGCCTGTATGTAACAGTTTTAAACCTCTTATTTCTCTTTTTTCCCTTTTGTTAGCATGCTGTTGACAAAAACACAGGGGAATGTTCCTGTCTCCTAAAACCCGTAAGGAATCTCAACTATTTGCTCAGCACACACAGCAGCACACAGTTAGCAATTGTCTTATGTCAGGCATGGCTACCTCCCCTCATTTACAAACACAGCAATATACTTCAAGTCTATGTACATCTACACCACACCATACAGGTCTCTGATAACACACAGGTCTCTGATAATGATGAGACAGATACCCAATATAGCATATAACTCGATGACCTTTTGTAACTGGCACACATGGCCTTGTGTTCCATTTTTTCCCCATTAAGCAGCAATCTTACAGAAGTCTGCCACAGCATCAGCTAAATTAGTTCAATCCTGATGCTTTAAGTTCACTTCTGCCCTGGCACTTGCCATGAATTTCAGCTCGGATCCACAGAGCTCTGCCTTTGACTTCAGCTCTGCTACTTCAGTTCAAGTGCAGATTCAGTGGAGGAATTAGGCATGGAGTTTTGGTAGTTATCCTGAAAGGATCACTGAAGGATGTCTGTGCACAAAGCAAGGAGTTATGGTGCATAATCCCCTGTTCCAGAATCAACCAAGCTTGTTCCAAAATTAAAAACACTATACTTATTTCACCATAGTGAATACAGCTGTTTTGCTCCTGGCACAGAGGCCAGCCCCTTTCCATGGCATCCTACAGTCCTGAGGAGATGTACTACTCTGCTGCCAGTTGTGGGGGCTCATGAAGACATTGGTACTGAGCCCATTGTAAGGCTCTGTGCAGCCACACACTGTGAAACAACTTTAGCACAGCAGTCTTCTCTCAGAGCTTGCTAGGCAAAACAGATGAAAACAAGGATTTGGGAAAAGTGTTGCCTATAGCACCATAATCTGAACCCCAACTCCTGCAACAACCTTGATTATTGCATTAGCTTCTATCACAGGTATCTACAAAATCATTTTCACACAGGAGCAGCAGCTCACAAGATACCACATCATATCAAGCTCTAGGTGTACCTAGCTTGTGTGTACACGTGGGTGAGGGAATATGTCAATCACTCATGTATTTCTAAATAACTCACAGTCCCCATTGCTTCCATCATCAATTTTCAGGCAGTGCAGCTATTCTTGATATTTTTTTATTTTTCTATTTTTTTTTAAAGAAGTTAGTCAACAACAGCCTGTGTTTCCCATGCACAGTTTGGAAGTGTAACTGTGTGACTTTGGAGTAGTTTTCAGAATAATTTGACTAATTGCGACTTAACTTTCTGCCAACTACTTAGGTAGGGTTATGGGAAAATTGAGCATTACCATCTTTTTCTATATTAACAAGAATGAAGAACCATTCTTTTTAGCCTTTTAAAAAAATATATTTTTAGCATTAGCAGAAATTTAAATTTTAAAAGTGGACTAATTGTAGCAAACCATTAGTAGCTGACCTGTGTCACTATTTATTGCACTCACCTTTCCACAAGAATAGACTAAATACAGCTCACCTTTCCACAAGAAATTTCCTTAAATTCTTGCTTTGGAGTTTGGGCACTCCATTCTACTGAAAAGCGTGTCCTTTAGTTTCTCTTTTCTTTACTTCAGTGAAAGCCCTTGGCTTTATATACTTATTCTTCTCTTTGCTTTAGGTGAGAGAGGTGAAAATACAGGAGACGAAAACAAGATTGAATGGACTGGTGCTACTTAGTGGTAATATCACTGTTTCTGCCATTCTTCTGCAATTGGACTGAGATTAGCTTCCATTTTGTGCAATGCTCTCCAGACACTCCAATTACTAATAGGCAGAAAATACAGCTTTGCAAGAGAAAAACTTTTGCCAGCAAACTTGCAAACGGATAGAATTTTGTCACAGGCTCAGCTTCTTTTCCCAACTGCAGGGCATCCCCTTGGTGTGTTTTGTCTCACCACATGTTCTGCCTGGGTTGTTTGGGTGTGAAGCCTGGAACTAGCACTTCACATGCATTGCCTCTTTCCACCCTAACTCCCAGTGGTCTGTGTGGAGTGATGCCAGTCTCCCAGTGTCCCCACTTTCCACATTGGGTTGGCAATAGCAGTCTCAGAACGCACATGCTAGATGCCTTGCAGATGAAATGAAGCTGAAAGTACCCTCAACATGCCAGTGGATGTTCAGTCCAAAGACCCAAACCACAGCTAGCTAGTCCAAAGCAAAACTTCCAAACTGTATGCAGTGCAGGTATCATACCTCGACATCAACACCAACTTTCTGTCTGGCCTAGACACAGCCTTCTGCTACTAATCCTGATTCCAGCTCCACCTGGTTTCATAGCAGGGCTCAATCAAGCTCTTGCAGATGCAGCGGCCCAACTCTTCATTTTAAATTGTGTGCAAACAGTGTTCTCCAGGGCTTTGATATTTACTTAAAAGTATATCGTGTGCGCTTAATTTGTTGTATCATTCCACATTTCATGATTTTTTTTTTCCTGTGCCTAAACTGTCTGAAAATCACTGTATATCAAGCACTTTATCAGTAACTTCAGAAACAAGGCTCCCTTCTACTGGTTTTCCTTCTTCTTCTTTTAAATAGTGCTTCTCTCCGGACAGGTATCAGCAGTTTCCACTTTCCCTCCAAATTTCAGTGGGGCCAAGCTCAGAGCTGTCTCCATCTCCGCAGCAGCTTTTCAGATGCCACAAGGCCGACAGCCTCCTTCCCCAGGGACTGGAAGGCAGCAGGCTGGCGTTGCTTCAGGGACTCTGCAACACCCCACATCCCTCTTGGAAGAAGGGGCAGTGAGCCAGACGTTACAGGTAATAGAGCCAACTCTCTTATAGCATTCCCCTTAAGTTAAAAGAGAAAAAAAGAAAAAAAAAAAAAAAAGAAAGAAAAAAAAAAAAAAGAAAGAAAAAAAAAAAAAAAGAAAAAAAAATTTCCTGAGATAGGAAATTAAAACATCAAATTGGAACCTAATCACCTCAGCTTAGTACTTTGGCTTTCATTTTATAATTTGAACTTGATGAAAAGGAAGATGAATTACACATCTGTATGACAAGAATTGATTCAGACAGTGTAGGAAGGAAGGGAGTCACTTTAGTGGTCTTTTTTCCATCTCGATTTTTTCTTTCCTTGTTTGCAGTGACATACCACTTACAATATAAAAGCAAGAACTGACATGCTTAGCTTGAGTAGTGTAATGAAAAAGTTTTCTCAGTTCACTTAGCAACTCTTCTAGAGCACCATGATTTATAGAAGATGCTGTAGTACTTCAGTTAACATGGCTGGCTGAAATGCATCCCTGAAATAACCACCTCTCTACTAAACACTAAAAAAATAAATGAAAGTTCCTTGTCTTTTCCAAGTAGTTAGGATGTCCAAAGTAAACTATGGGCTGCCAGCAGCTCTTCTCTTAGGATTTTACCCAACTTCATCCTAAGTGTTTGCTTCCTTTTATTCCTTATTCACCCATACAAACTTACATATAACAACAGTTCACAAGCTTGAACAAGTCTGATAACTGATAACTGCACTGATAACCCACCCTGTGGCCAAACACAACATTTGATCTTCTCTATCCTGCAGCAGACCAAGCTTCCTCATACAGCCGTGGCTCCATGTTCAGGCTTTTGTTCAACATGCATCTGTAAACTTTGCAGCGATACACCAGAATGATATTGTTGTTTCTGTTCCATTTCCGAGACCTTAAGGAGCAACTGCTGAAATTGTGTGGGAAAAAAAAAAAAAAAAAAAAAAAAAGAAAGAAAAAAGTCATTTTAGAGGACATTTTAGAAAGTCTGAAATGTTCTGACTTATTATATTGTTATTAAATGTAGACTGGCATCTATTAATCCATGGAAAATTGGTTCAAATCTCTTGCAATAAGAAAATAGGTGTGTAGCAGCTTTACAAAAATGGAAACCTGTGCTTCTAATTTTCTAACAGGGAAAGCTTATGAGCCTGGTTCCTATAATTAATGTCTACATGTACAGTTCCCTGTCCTGAGTCCTATCCAATACAAATATTAGTTTTCCAGGGAGAGAAACACATGCTATCTACCACAGCATAAAGGCCAAGCACAGGTGAAGAGTGCCTGCCATATGGATGGTACACAGTGAACAAGACAATTTTACTTTCTCTCTCATAAGAAACATAGATATTCTTAACAGACTTTTTTTTTTTTTTAAATCTAAGTCAAGAATAGAAAAACTGGAATACTGACCAGATATGGTCTGTAAATTTATTTCATATAACCTATGATATATTTCTTTTCTGACATATATTGTGCCCAGGAAAAGACTATACAACCCCAGCAAAATGGATTATAAATAAATGGATGGAATTGGCCAGTTGACGCAAGTGTGAGCATTTCTGCCCTAAAAGGGTTTTTTCCGTCTTTCTCATGCTTCTGTCCTTCCTTCATCTTCCTTCTGTGCTCTCATTACTACTTTTCATTACACTTTTCCTCTCTGTATTTTGAAATCAGAAGCAAATCCAAAGACATTTATTCTAAATTTTTCATTCCCACATTAGAAATGTTTGTGCAAAGTAAATTCTCCCCATATGAAATCAGCTTACTAGCCATAACATTAAACACTGAGTATAATAGTATATTTTTTAAAAGTTCTAAAAACATTTTTTTTTATTACAACATTCATTTGTCAGTGACATTTTCCTGGTTACAAAAAGCAAAGTTACTATAAATAAACTAGTCAATATCTTAAAAGGGAACACTATTAGAGCCAGCTATGGAGTCCCTGGATCTTTACCCCGAGGCTATACAACCATAAGCCGTATCAAAGCCGGTATTTTCAGGTATTTAATTGACCTACATGAAACTCCAGAGATGTATTCTACGGCTTGCATTTTTAAAACTTTATGCACTTGTTTGCAAGTAACTAAAAAACACCCTTTCAGCTACCACAGTCTGACTATCAGGGAGAAAAATCATTACAATTCTCCTATAGAGACATATATTTATAACATCAGTCAACCAGCAACAGGGTCTAGGTGCAAGGGACTAGAAAATAAACCCAAAGGTCTGAGTTCTACCAATATCTTGTTACTTTATGGCTTTGGGCAAATGATTTTGCTCTTTATGTACATCACCTGTAACAGCTTGCTACCAGAATTTGACTAATACCATATTAAATATTTAAATAATGTTTGGTGTTAAAAGGTTCATTCTAATAGGACGTTTCAGCCTGAGATTTCAAATGCTACTGTAACGCAAGTAATTTAGAGTCAAACTGAAAATACATATAATACATATTTCCTTTCCAGCTGTGGGAAAAAAAAAAAAAAAAAAAAAAAAAAAAGCATTTGTATTGTATCCACAACATCACCCCATCACATTACATGTTAAAAGACTGGTTCTTTAACACCATGATCTATTTAGAAAGGAAGCAAACATTTGGGATAAGCAAACCACTCTACATAAATATTAACAGTATTAACTATCAGGAGAGAGAAATCTATGGTGCTGTGAGTGAACCTTACTTTAAGGTCAAAGGCATCCCTCTGGCTATTGCTTGCAAAATGTACAAGACAGAGGAGTTGCACACATTTATTTTTTCTACCCTATTTCTCTCTGTCTTTTAAAATTATTTAACCACTACCTTAGGCTCACTTTCCAGGTGCTTTCACCCAGCTTTTCTAATAGGAGGAATTCTCTCTTTGAAGTATATACAAACCATCATTTAAATCTAAAGACAAAACACTGGCTAAGCAATGTCAGTTTTATGATACTGTTTATTACCAGTATATTATCACACTTTGAGGCAAGGATTACTCTGCATTTACAGGTAATCCACTCAGATCACTGCTATATCAAATGAGGACAGTGCAAGGTTGCACTAATTTAACCATTTTAGTTACAATAGGCTTTTCAGAGCAGAAAACTACAGTGACATTAGCATATGATTTTATTAAGCAAACACATTTCTTACACTGGAATCCCTGAGGTGAAAGACAGGGAACACAAACTACCTAGCTTGTTCAGATGTATATGACAATCAGGAGCATTGAGCATCTCCTGAGTTTCTCCAAACTCTACAGAATCTCAGTGATTTCACACATTAGCCCTCAGCAATTCAGTTCAGTGGCATTAAAACAGAGTATGAATGGCAACACAGAAATAATGTAATACATTGAAATGTGTTCTGGCACATCAAGTGCATTTCTAGAAACCTCTTCCTAAACATGATAGGGATAGTAACTTCATTTTTTTTCATCAACACTAAACTTACCATCTGAGGAATCACACAACACAGGAGGTAATGGACCCAGGAGGTTGGGACACAAATACCCTGAACAAATTTTGCCTGTTCCCAGGCACATATCTTTCTAAACATATCACACAGCCCCTGTGGTCCTCTGGCTAGTGTCACTGAGCACATCATGGATGAATGTCATGAAAATTTGCATAGTTCATGCCCTCAATCACAGAAAAGAACTTAAAACTGAGCAAATAATTTTTACAACTGTTCCTGCAAGAGTTGGATACGCAGCTCACCAGAAGACTGAACTTCACCTGCAAGAGACAAGGAAACAGAGATTTAGCTTTTACAGAGTACAACACACCAACAAACTTGAAGAGCAACTTCCAAGTGGGGTTGAGGAACCAGATGTGAACTGGTAGTAAAGTCTCTCTTCTCTTCATCTTCATGGAAAAAGTGCACCACTTAACAAATTGTACCTCTTTCTGCAATATTTCTTTCAGAAAAAGTCTGATTTATTTAATAACTGGGATGACTACATCATTCATAGAGTCACTGGAATGCTGTCCCAGCACTAACTCAGCTGTGCAAGCAGACCTCTTGCACTGAATAGTTTTTGGGGGGCTTACTTGGAGGAGGGGGCTAAGAGGATAAAGAAAACTATTAGCTCCAGCAGTCCCCTTCAATCATCTCCCAAAAAGGGTCAAAGTGCAGCTGCCCTGAAAAACCCAGGCCAGGTCTAGCCTGAATTCTTCAAATTTGCAGAATTCCAGACACAATTAAGAGACCGGGAATGACAGGGGAAAGTGCTGACCGTGCGCAGTACAAACAGTAATTATCAAAACCATTGCCAAGTTTATATCCCATGGATACACACTTTCTTAAGTGAAACATTAATGATAAGTGAAGCCGTGCTGTCTAAGAAAAACAAGGCAAGGCAAGGGGTCTCTATGGTGAGGCGTGTATTTTCCCTTTGGCTGCCAAGAGGTACAGGAGATTCCACAGGGCTGAAGTCATCTGAGCCAAGAGAAGGTCATCAGCATGGGAATGACACCCTTGTTATCACCAGTTTCCAGCCCCAGAGGAAGCAATTGCACCAGTTAGAGTTATCTGCACCTTCTCCTAAGCTTTTTTCCTTTTCTCTCACTCCTTCTGTTATCAAAGAAAACACAAACAAAAACCAATTTAGACTTTTTGTTTTCTTTTTAAAACAAAAAGAAAATCAGCAAAATTTTAAACACCTTATGATTGCTGATGAGAACATAAAGAGAACATTTCCCAGTAGGGGATGAACAGAAATTTTTAATTTAAAGCATGTAGCAATTTCAGGAAAACTATATATATATATTTCTGATGCAGACTAAAATGGTTAGGGAATCATGCAGTACCAGTAGAGTCATATGTGTATTGATGTGTGTGAGGCAAGTTGTTACCAGCTGGAAATTTCACTTTAAACCGAGTGGATTCATACTCCTATATTAATGTATATGGAGATTATTCACTGAATACATGTTATTGCCAAAGAACTGATTTTCTTAATTGACATAACTACTAGGAGATACACTTTTGCATCTCTACAAGGCTATTGAAAGAACAGTGAAAGGAAAACAAAGGAAATCTCTGAGGTATAGAAAACGTCTGAGGTATAGAAAACACCTAGAAAACATCTCCAAGAAGCAGGCTTAAAGACTTAGCTTACCAAAGAGAAGACTGACAGGTGACACTGCCTGAGCACAGACAACTAAATGGGAAAAAATAACAGGCTCATTAATTGGACCACATAATCCTCAGTGGTCAGAAGCTGATGCCAGATAAAGTTAAATTAAAAGTAATTGTTTGTTTGGACTTTGTCAATCACCCCCTCAAAAAAAAAAAAAAAAAAAAAAAAAAAAAAAAAAGCTATCAAAGCAAACCTTGCTTAATTTCAGATCAAAACAGGATGCCTTTCTGGAAGAGATGTTTAAGTTAAACAGGAAGCTCTGTGTTCAACATGGATAAAGGGATGAAGTGTAGCAGCTTGTGAAATACAGAGAGCAGACCCCATTATCAGCTTCTAGCTTTAAGCTTTATGAAGCCTGGAATTTTATGCTGGACGTCAGTCATACACTGC
This sequence comes from Aythya ferina, assembly GCF_964211825.1. Classification (NCBI taxonomy): domain Eukaryota; kingdom Metazoa; phylum Chordata; class Aves; order Anseriformes; family Anatidae; genus Aythya; species Aythya ferina. Next base: position 77,281,861 of record NC_140296.1, read on the forward strand.
CATCAGCAGTTCTTACGCATTTCACAGGGCTGCCTGGACCTCTACATACGTGCCACCCTGCACTGTACATCCCTTCCACAAGCCTTTCCTCAGTCTGTTTCAGAGGCAACTTTGTTAGTTCACTAAAAATCTATTTGAACACATTTAGCAAAGAAATAAAGACAAATAAATTGGCTGTGAACCCTGTGGCTCAGAAGCTAATTTTCAAAATATGTGTAAGTTGGTGACATGAAAATCAATTTCCTCTGGAATGTGCTTCTCCTCAGCAAGGGCGATTTCAGTGCCAATGTGTTCTCTCACATCATTGGTTTTGGCTGTGATACTATTAAATGGAAGTGGTAAGATTTTTTTCCCCCCACAATGGATAAAAACCTTCATTTTCTGAAGTCACCGAAAAGGGTTTAAGGTCTGGGTTTTTTAATACCATTAATATGTGTATTTTGGAAGAAACGAGGCCTGAAATTTTCAATGTAAAATACAGGGAATATTAGTTTACAGTGATTGAGAAAAGCAGCTAGGAGAAGATTCAGTTAGCGACCTGAAAATGCAATGGCATTAAAACTAAAGTTGTAAGTGCAGTCCTGAAAACCAATAGGCCAGCTATAAAAAATAAATAAATAAAATAGAAAAGAAAAGAAAAGAAAAGAAAAGAAAAGAAAAGAAAAGAAAAGAAAAGAAAAGAAAAGAAAAGAAAAGAAAAGAAAAGAAAAGAAAAGAAAAGAAAAGAAAAGAAAAACACAAACAGCCATCAGAAGGGTTGCAAGAAACAGGTTGGAGAGAAAACAAACCTCATCCTACCCCAGGCCCCTGCCCCCAGAGGGAGGGGGCACCATGGTGCATGATGTGCCCCTCTCCTGGGGCAAAGAGAAGAGGAGCAGCTGTGGAAGGATGCTACTCTTCAGACCTGGTCATAACAAGAGAAAATGACAATGTAAAAATTAACAGAAGAAAAAGAAAGAAAGAAAGAAAGAAAGAAAGAAAGAAAGAAAGAAAGAAAGAAAGAAAGAAAGAAAGAAAGAAAGAAAGAAAGAAAGAAAGAAAGAAAGAAAGAAAGAAAGAAAGAAAGAAAGAAAGAAAGAAAGAAAGAGGAAGGAAGGGAGGGAGGAAGGAAGGAAGGAAGGAAGGAAGGAAGGAAGAAAGAAAGAGAGAGAAAAGGAGAGAAAGAGAAGGAGAGAAAGAGAGGAGAGAGAGAGAGAAAGAGAGAAAGAGAATAAGAGAGAAGGAAATGTAAGGGAAAGGAGTATTTGACAAGAAATCTTTCCTATTCTCCTGGAGCCCACAAATCCTCAGGACCACCCTGGATATAAGTGAAAACATACCAAAAAGCAAAGAGAAAATGCTTTTCACAGAGCTGTTACTTTTCACCTCTCGACTTTAGAAATGCCAGGCTGCCATTTTCAGAACTTATATAAGAACATTGTATTTTAGTCTCAATTTCCATTAGTTACAAATCATTTTGTATTACCAATCTATTTTTAAAAATTGTCACAAAAATCAGCTCTCAGAAAACAACATCAGTCATACCCATTCCCAGAGGCAAAATTGTTTCATCCTATTCTAAATCCTGGTTAGTAAACAAATCCATAAATCCATTCTGACAACGTCATCAGAGTAAGCATTGGTTGCTTCTTTTTTTTTTTTTTTTTTTTTTGTCAGGATAAGAAGCAATGACAGAAGCTTAAATTTAACGAAGAAAAACTCAAGGGAGAGAAAACATGAACTGTTTAGAAAAAAATAAAATAAATTATAAATAACCCATATCAACCACACTTTTCTGTAGCCAGCAGCTTTTGACCTGGGCCTTTTTCCACCAGGAGTGAAGGTTCTCCCATATGACATATAGGAAAGAAAGAAAGAAAGAAAGAAAGAAAGAAAGAAAGAAAGAAAGAAAGAAAGAAAGAAAGAAAGAAAGAAAGAAAGAAAGAAAGAAAGAAAGAAAGAAAGAAAGAAAGAAAGAAAGAAAGAAAGAAAGAAAGAAAGAAAGAGAAGGAAAGAAGGATGTCCCCAACTCCCCAAACTTTGATGGATTTTTATTTTATTTATTTATTCTTTATGTATGCCAAATCCTACACAGAAAGACAATCATAATACTTCATTCATCTGATGGGAAAAATCTTAAACATAGTAGTTTCATTTGGTTGAGGGCAGGGAGGAAGCCAAGGCTACACAAGGATAGGATTCTGCCACCTGTGATCATGGAGACACTCTGACAGGATTAAAACACACACTCATCCTACAACTTCTTATATGGAGAGGAGCTACATGACATTTTGCATTCTAAAAGATTTGTGGAAGCTTTTATAAAAGCTTCCTGTTTGAAAACAACAGCAAGACAAAAAACACAACAACAAACAAAACAAAACCAACCAAAACCAACCAAAACCAACCAAAAACAAAAACAAAAACAAACAAACAAACAAACAAACAAAAAAACAACAACAATGTAGTACAAGAAAAAAAAATCTGGAACTAAAGAAATCACCTTTTTTATGACATGAATTTTTGTTGAGGATTGTGTAGACTGGAAGTTTCACAGGTTTGTATTTGTCCTTACATGTTTTTCTAGGGAAACTCCAAGTCAAGGAAAACAAATGAAATAGGAACATTTGGAGTACACCTATACCAACAAATGGCACAAGGAGATGCTGCCAGGTGCTGTAATTTGGCTGTGTATATCATGCAGTTCTGGTATAGATTTGACCTACACCACAGGGAACACTCCCACACTATTTCCAGGCACAATTTAGAAGCTAACATGGGTCCACCATTAATAGGTGGTCTGCATTTCTGCTTTGGAGGGTAAGAGTGTAATAGTGTGGCTATGAGCTGCTCCACACATATTGGCCTCGGGGCCAGGTACTGGTGTGGCCCTGCTGCATTTACTAGTCTGGACTAAGTGCCAGACTGGTGCTCTTGTGGCAGCAAAGCCTGCTGTGTGCAACACTGCAAGAGCTGTTTTTCATTTAATGAAGAGAAGAGTATGCATGCGGAGTTATGTTCAACTTCTCCCGAGGTCCCTTGCAGAGTCCCCATGGCTCTCGCATCCCCTAGGATGGAAAGTGTAGGATGGAAGAGGAAGGAGGAGAAAGCTCAATTCCCTGTTCCTTGCCCATGGACCCCACACATAGCCCAAACCACCCTTGGCCAGCTGTTGGCCAACTTTGCTGCTCCCCTTACGCCAAGCGGCAGAAATCACAACAGGAGTTACTCACTCACGGCTTAAATAAAATTTATTATGAATGCTAGGGGGCTTATTATAGTAGGACAGCACACATTTTCCTTTTACTTTTTATACTACTGTTGGAAATTATGCACCAACTTTCTTTATTAAATTTATGTTATTTTAGTTGACAAAGCAAATGCCTGTGAAAGCTATGAAATGCCACATTGAGATTTCTATGCAAACATTATACATCTAAATCTCTGATGTAAATTTCCTCCTAAACCAGTTTTTCTTTCCCTCTTAATTCCTCACTGCCAAATAAATGTATTTCCAGCTGTATCTGTGGGAAACAAATAGTGTCATGCAATGGCCAGCTAGGAAATGCACACCTGTCATAAACTAAAGAGCATCTCAGGGGATATATTGTATTCCATTCCCAACTTACCAAGAAAGGATACAATGGAAAAAATGGATTGGTGTCAACTACCAGATGTTTTCAAGCCTCTCTAATTAGGTAAAAATTAAACAACTGCTATGTTCTATATTATAGATATTTTGCAGATGTGTAATTCACATAAACATACAGAGTCTGATTTTCATTTACATTGAGGCCTCTTTACACTGCTTTGGCATCATAACATCCCTTAATATTGGTATAAGTTATTTACATGCATTTTAAATTCCTTTTATACTAAGAGGGTATAATAATCAATTTCACATAAACATAGGAAGATCAGGCCCATCATATGTTGTGGAAGACTTTAGCAAGGAATCTTGAGTGGCAATGGAAAGAAAAAGAAGTCTTATTCTGCTTTAATATTTACATTTCATGTAGAACAAATCTGCTGAGAATGAATTAGATTCAATGCATCTGAACTGTGCATCTTTGCAAATGTCACTGCATATTTAAATGTAACTGTGATTAATTTGCTCATGAAGAACACTAAATGTTGAGCTATGTTTTCTTTACCCACTCAGCCCTTTTCCTCAGGCTCTGCACAAACCCACTTGACAAGTCCCAAGCTGCAAACATTTCCAGAAAAAAAAAAAAAAAAGAAAAAAAAAAAGAAAAATAAGTCCTGCACATACCCAAAACAACAGCACTTACTCATCTTCTAGATTTAAATGAGAAAAATTATCATTAGGCAAGGTAAAAGAGTAAAACTTTAGCAAAATAATTGAGTGAACTACATGAACTGCTTTATTTTGCTCCTAACAAAGACGAAGGAAAAAATAAATAAATTTCCTTGTCCTTTCATAACAAGAAAGCTGTTTTAGCTAGCTCTTTACAACAACTCACAAAGTTCCACAAGATCAAGTATACTTTGAGAAGTACATATTAGTCTGCTTACAGAAAATGAACATACTGTATTTGCACCTTCACCCCAAGTAATAATTACCAGAACTCTTTACAGTTAAATACACATTTCTAACCCAAATAATTCAGAATTTTTGAAAACAAAGAGTATCTGTTATACAATAAGATAAAAACAGCAACCATGATTGACAGCACTCACCAATGTCTCCAATGGTATCAGTCAAGCTTTTCTCATACACTTCAGTCTTGGGTGTTTGTACCAGTGCTGTGACAACAACACAGTCCCTCTAGTAGGGACAAAAAGCCTGATGTGCTTAAAGGAGATAATGCCTGAACTGAATATTACTATTATTACAGAAGATTAGACAAACATACATTCACAGTGTGTCATTTTGTACTTGGAGAAGACTGAAGCATGGTTATTAATGGATTTGATTTCTTTCTCAGCATTCAGGAATCATTATTTATCTTTTGGCCATCTAGTCTAATTTTTAATTCCATTTTTTTATTTTTTATTTTATTTATTTTTTTTTTTGAGATGGCCAGGCATGCTGTGTGCTTATAGTAACCATCTCTTTTGGTAAAAATTTTTTATTAGTATAGGCAGTATCTGTCTAAATGACAGTGAATGAGTTGAAAGCATTTGTCCAAAAATCTAACATGAGAGCAAGCAACAATCCTAATTAAAATGTTGCATTGTTTTGCTCTGTCACAGAACACTCAGGTAAAAGGAATAAGAAAGTGAGTGCTCATCTAAATTGCATGTTCGGCTACATTTGAAAGAGAGTTTTGTGAGCTGCAGAGCAGTCTGTTCTGGATTTCTTGTTTCATTTCATGTTCCCTCTGTGAATAAATTCTAAGTTACAAGAAGGGAATAGCTTTTAACCCACTTCAGTCTGTGTGGAGTATGAGGATGAAGGCTGCCACCTGTTCATGAGCAGCATGTGCAGAAATATGGGCTGACAGGCCAAAGAGAGCCCAGGAGACATCAGCAGTTGGGCAACAAACTATTCCAGTAATCCAGGATACTGAGTAATGTGCACGTTAGTTTAGGAATCATTTATATCTCCTTTTCTGCTTCAAGTAGTCTAAGCTGCGTGACCTGCTAACACATCTAAAGAATGACACTTCCCTTCTTTTCTTCATTTCAGTCTCCTTGTCAACCTGTGTTCTCAGTACTTTCTGCTTCCAACTTCTCAGGTCTTCTTTGTTTGCCAGTTCTCTCACTATTTCTCCATTCTTACCCAGCATTTTCTTTAAGATATTGTTCTACCAGTTATTAGCCCTCTTCTTTCTTCAAAATCACCTTTCTTCCCTGCTGCTATAAGGATACTTTCACCTCATGATGCAGTGTTCTCCAGATGCACTTGAGCAGGCTCTGGACAGGTCAGCCTGTGTCTAGATGCATTACCATGCATTACCAGTGTTTGTTTTATCTGCTAGCTACACCCCAGCAAACTGTTTGTATAGCTCTGCTGCTGGTAGTTTCCATGCCTTGATGTTTTGTGATGTTTCAGGCTGTTCATGCTGAACGGACCTGCCTCAAGCGAGCAGACCATGGATCACTCACGTATTTTCTTGAAACACGAAACCCTCTCAAATCACTCAGGCTTAAAAAAACTGCAAGAGTGCAATGCAGGCTGAGATACAAGTCACAGAATCAATACAAAATACATGGGTATCCTTTCCTGTACATCTTACACCAAAACACCATCTTACATCTTACATCTAAAACACCAGCAGTTTGATACTGATAACAAGCAGGCTGTATTCATCACAACCACTTTTTACTCAGTATATGCATTTGCAAGGGCACAAGCCTGACAGCTGCATCTTCACCTTTTGGCAGAGCACAGCAGTTAGTTAGGATGCTGGTATCTTGCCTTGGGAGATGTGGTCAAGGGGGTCATGGGGAGGTGGGAAAGGGACTGCTGTGCCCCTATCCACTAAGGGAAGCACACGGAGTACCACCACCTCCCAGGCTCTAGAATGATGTTTCCACCCCCAGCTCCACTTCTGGCCCACCTCAGTCTCCAAAGGCCTGTATGAAGATAGCAAGCTGCTGCAAGAGGAGTCCAAACTGAAATACACAGCTCCTTCACATAAAGTGTGAACACTTTCCTTCATTTTCCACTTGCTCAGCAAAGCTACGTGCATGTGAACCTGGCAGACACGGGAATGACTGGCCTGGAGCTGCTGGAAGCCCATGCACGAGCCCATGCATCAACAAATGTGTCTGGGAAATATCAGTAGGGCTGTATGGGATGGGAGCCAGGGCAATCTCAATGGGTTTTCAGGGAGATGAAAGGAAGTTTAACAGCAGTTGTGAATAGTGGTGACAGAGACCTCTGTCTCTCTCCCCTGTCTGGGAGCCCACCCATCCAACAAAATATTCCCCTTTACTCCAACACAGGGACAGCCCTCTCTTCCCTCTATTGCCAGACAGGCCTTTGTACCTTCAGTTGCCTGTCTTTACTCCACAAATGCATTAGATATCCTGACTCTTTAGGCAATCAAATAGGTTACACAGCACTGTGGCTTCATGTCTTAATACTCCTTTTCCCAGAAGCTCACCAAGTTCCCAGCCACCTACCTCTCTGGAGCTCCCTCACTTGGGCCAAAAGTGCTATTGGGGGAACCCAGCTTATAAGATGCAGCATAACATCAACAAAGCTATTTGCAAATGGGTTTAAATACACCTGGTCCTTTAATTAGTTCCTAGCACAGACATCCAATGCAGCCAAGCGGATAGTGGGAAGCAGGAACCAAGGAATTCCTTTGCCCAATAGGAGCACCAAACACAATATATCACCAAACCTCATCTGTCTTAAAGGCTTCCCTTCCCAAACACATCCTGGGCCCCATAAAACAAAAAGAGTCATTAGACCATGGGCCTCACCTTAAGGAAGTTTACTATTGACCTGCAATCTCTCTCTCTCTCTCTTTTCTTTTTTTTTTTTTTTTTTTTAATCTCCGAGGAAAAAGCCTGTCTAGAGAAACCCCTGTCTAAGTCAGTCCATGCAGCCCTATTTGCTTTACCCCTACATGTGCTTCCTGAAGAGTTAAACTGTAAACAAGCCAGCTCCCACTTCAGTAAAATTCAAAGAAAGCCTTTGTCAATCTGCATTGGGAATCTAAAGAGTGAGAGCAAAAAACATGGACTACAGTCCTTAAGTCCTTAGAATAGAGAATGAAATGGTTCTCTCTCTCTGTCTTTTTTTTTTTTTTTTTTTTTTTTTAAGAAAAGAGCAGTACAGTTCTGAATACAGGAATATTTTTATTCTGAATATTATCATTCCTACTGCAAAGAAGGAGCTGATGGAATTTCTGCTCATGACTGTAAAGCAATTCAGCACACTCATTGCCTGGATCAATACTGAATTCCTGAGCTTGAATGATATCAGTAAGTTAGGTTCTCTCTTCAAAACTGAGATATTTCATGATGTGTGTAAAGCTGAATGTTTGAAATGAAGCGTTCAAGTGCAACAAGAGGGATTTTGGAATTTGGTTTGTGATTACAAGCATTTTTCTATTGAATGGTCAATTATCACACATCACCTTCCAAGCAAAATAAATCACTAATCTTTTGGTACAAACATTTATCTTCATCCTAGCAATACTATGCCTAATAAGAAAAAAAATAAAAATAAAAATAAAAATAAAAATAAAAATAAAAAATAACAATAACAATAACAATAACAATAAAACACACACACACACAAACAACAACAAAAAATCAACTGGAACATCTGTTATCAAATTATACAGAAGAAACAAGTACAAAAATTCAACAAAGATTGTCTTACTTAAGATTGTTCAAAATAACAAAAGTGGATATATAGTTAACATAAGCAATGTTTGACATTTCTAATCAATCTACACAATGAAAGTATGTTTTTTGTAAAAGGCTTCTTGAAATCTTCAGAAAGCAAGTTTATCGTGCATGGAACAAGGGGTTTAAATTGAAGCAAATAAGATTCAGGTTAGATAGTAGGTACATGAGGCACTTGTGAAAGATTGCCTAAGGAAGCTCAGAGACCCCCATCACTGTAATTCTCAAGAACAGGTTAGATAAATTTGGCAAGATTATATAGTATGTTCATTCAGCCTTCTGTGGCTCAGGAAGGAAAAAATATTTTGTTCACTTCAGATCACTGAGCTGTGTTATCATAGCTGTCTGTGTATTAATTTTTAATCATACAGTTTGCTACCTAGCACTTAAGAAACATACAGTATCTATTTGCATTTATGCAGCTTCCTTACCTCAGCTGACACATCAGAAAATAATAATAAAAAAATAAAATAAAATAAAATAAAATAAAATAAAATAAAATAAAATAAAATAAAATAAAATAAAATAAAATAAAACACAGAAAAATCATCTCCTTTAACAAGTTTATGGCAAGCCAAAGATTCAGGAGTTTCAGCTCCTAGTGCCTTATTCAATAATGGGATGCAATAGTTCTTCATAATGGGCAAAGCAGGACTAGGTTGGGTTCTGGAGGCATTAACTCAGAATTTCCTTCCTATGGTTGGTTTGTTTCAAACAAAATATCATTTAAAGAAAGCTTTATTTGTTTTACCTATAGCAGCTGAACTTGCACAACCATTCCCTCTGCCATCATCTTGACATCATAAAAGAAATATCAAGAGACTTCTACTGACAGCTTCATGAGCTGACTGTGATTATGTGACATGTCCCAAAGAATGGAGCAAGGAAATGGAGAATTCAGATTTTACAAGAAAACTTTGAGGAAAAAAACAAAACAAAACAAAACAAACAAACAAACAAAAAACACTTTAAGGGAATTGTGCAATGGTAGCATCTTAACTGAATCAAAAGATATTTTTCAGATTTTACAAAAGACACTCATTAAACTGCCTGATATCAAGTAGCTATTAAGTAAAATATTTTCCTTTTTTAATCCTTTATTTCCAATTACTTTTTCTTAAAAAAAAAAAAAAAAAAAGACATAAGCAAAATGTGACATGTTTTGATTTTCATACAGAATTGCACTAGAAGCCCACCTAGCTGCATTAAGAACAAAAATAAACAAACAAACAAACAACTTGAAATTGCATGAAGCTCTTGGGAATGATTTGGCATTTCAAGAATCATATTTGATAGATGAATTATGAGTTACGGTAAAGCATACTAGAAACAAAACAGAAATCTGACAACAAATGGTGGAAAGGTAATGAACTTGCAGACAAAAAGCTTTGAAAGTGAAAATTAAAATAGTGAGAATTGAATAGGTATTAACAGGACAGATGGAAAGTTCTGCTATAAAATAAAGTGAACCTGAAATATTTAGACATGTAATAGATGTGTGAATTGAAGGCATGGAAACAACCTTCTCTGCTTCACCAACAATGTCAGTTTAGAGCTCTTAGTGGCTGTGTACATTCTAGGAGTACTTTCCTGAAGAGTAGTTTGCTGAACCAAATGCTGTATGGATAAAAAACTCAATATTTAGTACATTATTAGAAAATTGAATTTCTTGGATCTGCCTTTTTGGCTACATTTTCCAGGAGTCATAATGCACTAGAAAAATAATTTGAAAATTAAGGAGCATTTAACTGACAGTAACATAGTTTTCCATTTCAGTTATAAAAAATTTAAGATATTTCTAGGTTTGCTGTTGATTTTTTTTTAAATTTCATCATTATTATCATATACTACACATATTAACATGCACGATATATTTTTTCATATACATGCTACTGTGTTATATGTTTCAACTCCTACCTTTGGGAGTTTTCTCTATAACCAGTAGGTAATGAGTTCATCCAAAATGTACCTGAACCTGTACATTTAAGATTTAAGAAAAAAATTAATTACCTCTACTTTAAGCTGTATTTAATCTAAGAATGATGCTAGAGGATGTTCCTATAAGTACAGGAATGATCTGAGTAGAAGCTGAGGTCCATATCTCTACAAAGGCCATCTCAGACCTTACAAGTTTTGTCTCTTGGGCTACACCTGCCAAGGCTGAGTTAGGTACTTAGAGACAAAAGTAAAGAGGAAAAACTGATGCTCAGAAACAATATTCACACAGCCGACACACTGACTTTCTTAAGTACCATTCATATATTGTCTGAACCTCCAACAGGGACTGAGCTCCCCTAGAACATGCCTTTGAGCATGAGAATCTAGATTTATTCCTTAAAAATATTGTTATCATTGTAATAAAGACAGCAGTAGTGGTGCCTATCCCTTTGTACTGCAGGACATGGTTAGAACTTTTCTCCATTTGAGCTGTTTTAAGACACATCTCACATTTTGCCAAGCAGCTGTAACCAGACATTCCTCAGCTGGGAGAGAGAGACAGACTGACCGATCAAACACTTTCCATCCCTCATGCGGACAAGGATAAAAGGCATGTATCGGGCAAGGGGACACCAAAGAAAAGAGCTCAGCATGGTTCTGCAGCACAGAAGCAAGTGGATTAACCATTGATGGAGAGGAGTTTTGAATCCCAATCCCACTTGCAGAAATTGTTTACATATTTTAATCTAATAATTTGCTAGTTCAAAGCACACAAGCAGTCCCAAAGTGCAGAGAAAACCAATTAAATGAGTTGAATAGTGAGTACCAGAGTCCATGAACTACTTTTTTTGCCTTTACTTGTTCCCTTTGACAATTTATTATGGCATGTTTGCATATACAGATTATCTGAGAACATGTAGGTGCTGGCTTGAATAAGCAGGAGTGAGATGATCAGTAAGACTTAACATATCATAAATATGTGGGGCCACTTTTCAGGAAATTATCCTGAGAAGGATTCTTCTCATGAGTCACTGAGACAGTAAGCCAGGAATAGCACACATGAAAATAAAGCAATCAAAAAGAACAATAACAGACAAAGAACATCACTGCAAAATATTTCTCTTCACTTTTTTCTTCTTTCCCATGTGATCACTAATAGATGAACATATAAAGTGCTCAGCTTTCATAAATTTCAGCAAAGGTTGTATATTTTGTCAAAAAGAACAATAAAAACAAAAATGTATTTCAATAACATTCAGATATTCTGACCAATTAAGAAAAGAAAGATTTGTACCAATACATATCCAAAATAGATCCTAGTGACTAAAAGCTGTATTACAGTTCATGCCAGTTTAGTCATAAGCCATGAAATGGAGATATCTGTGAGGAGTGGAAAGAAATTAATTGTTCACCTTTTTCCACAGACAGGTGGAAGAAAAAATAGTAATAAAGTGTTTCTCCTCACTTTGTACTTTGTGTATAAAATGTGAATAAAATGTGTCTGTGTTACACTCCTCTTTTACCAGCATAGTAGCAATCACAGCAAGGATACCAGGTTAGAGAGCTCTTAAACTATATGAACTCATGAAGAGGCAAGTGACCAGCTGAAGGACAGAACAAACGATGTAGTAATTCTGAAACCCAGTCTGTGATATATGGCATTTCCTTTGGCTCTAATGAGAAAGGGAGAACAAGAAACTGGCATATCTGTTTGTCAGCATGACCCTCTAATAAACTTGACTGCATCTGATCTATAGCAGAATTTTGACCTAGCATTGTGCTTTCTGTCAGAAAGCCCCAAAGGAAGCAAATTGAAGTATGGAAACTTGAAGTCCGAGCTGAACCAATGCAAACTATTTTTCATAAATGACAGTGTAGGAACCTACCAGGAAAGACAACCAAGTGGCAGTGGAGAGCTGTTTCAGCAGCAGCAACAGGATACAGGCATAAAAATCCTATATGAAAGAAAGAAAACCAGAAGTACTACAAAGACATGGCTAGAAGCCTAGAACAGCAGATCCCAGTTTTTTGGTGAACTGTTTCACCTCAGGGAGGCTCTGAAAGCTATAGAATCCTATCTCTTGCACTTCCCTTTTTTATTGAGGACTCCTGTATGGCTGCCTCTCCATCAGCCATTACCTGAACGATCCTGATGGCTGCCTTTGACCTTCTATACTCCCTGTGCTATGGTGGCAGCCAACTCCTCATTAGTCTCATGGTCAGCAGCACTGAAACAGCTAATACACTTGCTGAAGTTATCCCAAGCCATATGGGTAGCTCTGCGTCACATTTTCCAGTAGTGCCAGTTTCCTCAGGTGAGATCCATTGCTATTTGAACTTGCACATGAGACTGAATCAGGTACGCCACTCTATTCAACACACGGATAAGCACATTTTCATGTCAAAATAAGAAAACTAGTTTCATTCACTTGATTTAAAGTGTAAGCAGGTCTTATAACAGTGTCACACCAATTCTGTGTGGAAATGTATGCTGATACCTGATTATGAAGTTAATGGGATTTTCTCACAGAGTTGTTTGACTCATAGATTCGCTATATAAATTTTCTGTTGTCTGCACTACTGAGAGTAATAACTTATCACAATCATTTTCCTATCGTGTAAAACCTTCCCTTCCTCCCTGCCCCCAGAACACTTTACTTAACACATCAATTGATTGCGCATGTATGGTCAGTAACTAGAAAACCCTCCTAAGGCCAAAGCACAAGGAGGGAGACCAGACGGCATTGAATTTTAAAAGACCTATATATTTGTATGTGTATGGTTCTGCTTAGTGAGACCTTCAAAACAACTTGCTAAAATGAGTTCTTTTTGTAACGTAATACCTGATAATACATCTGGTCAAATGCCTGCTGATGACTATGGTCAAACATTGAAGTGTAAGACCTGGAGTCTGGTTTCACAGGCTCCAGGCTTGATTCTCCTGTAGAACGCACTGGATGATTTGGTACCTGCAGCTCTTGATACTTCAGTTTTCCAATCTGTAAAACTGATACTTAGATCTAGCTAATGTGAAGTATTTAGAGGTCTAGAGAAGCCCATGCCATAGAAGAGCTCATATGACCTTGCACCAACTGTAAATGGGAAGTGTTTCTAACTCACATTTTAATTCTATGCGGTCGGTTCGTTGGTTGGTTGTATGGTTGGTTGGATGTTTTTTTGGTTTGAAGTTGTGGAGTACCAAAGGCAACAGTAGACCTGGGTTGTCTCAGACCTGACCTGGTAGGAAGAAGCCACAGGCCCAAAAGAGAGATTTTATGTGATGCAAGCAATGAAACCAGTTTCAGTGCACATGTATGTAAGGTAGCCCTACCTGTGCATGGAAAGCAGGTTATATCAGATTTTCTGAGCAAAGTAGGGATTAACTGCACAGACCCTAACTCACTGTGCACACTGTGGAGGTGCAAGCTGGGGCTGATTGTGGCTTCACAACTCTTAAGACCAGGACTGCTAAGTGTTGTTTCCCACTTCACCCTTTCCCTTTGGGTTGTCCCTGACTGCAGTCCAAAATAGTCAAGGGAAGGAATAATACGGAAACTTCCATGGAGGGAATGTATTTTACATAAATGCTTCCATAGGCCTGACTACTGTTTCCTGAGAAAGGAAACTCCATTCATCAAGTCTGTAATAAACTGACATCTCATCAGCAGGGGAAACAAGAGGAAGGTACTTGTGAAGGCAGAAATCTGTCCCTTTACATATATGAACTGTTTTCCTTTGCATGCCTGATCTGTGAGGTGACTACAGTTTTACCCACTAGTGCTATAATACTCACATGGGAAACATTAAGTTAAATATTACAAAATTAAAGTGTAAAAGTTATTGGAAACTAGAGCTGAGCAAAATATTAGAATTTTCATCCTGGGGGAAATTCTAATATTTCAACGTTTGTTTTCTTCCAAAATTAGGATGGAAATGTTAAAATATCTCTTTTTTTTTTTTTTTTTTCATAGAATGAACATGTTCTCAGCCACTTTGACATTAAACTGAATTTGACAAAGGTGTTACAACATCTCCTGGGAATTGTTGTTAAGGTACCTTGTACTTAGAATCGTGTTAACAAGGGATATTTTAGTTGGGTTATTGAAACAAAACCTTAAAGAATGATTGGGGTCAGGCAGAACATATATTTCATCCTTTTCTTTCTTCAGGTTATTTAACCCTTTCATTTCCTTTTGGAAGAAAAAAAAAAAAAAAAAAGTTCTACTCCGAAACAGAAACAAGTTTGAAAATAGAAATGTCAAACCATTCAATTTTTAAGGCATTCAGTAAAGTGTTCTGGATTTTGTGTCTAATCCTTAAAATGTGACTTTTGTTTAAACTTCAAAAAAAGAAAATTAATCTTGGCTCTCATGTTGTTCCCTAAACTTATCATTAATATGGATTAGTTCAGTAAATAGTTTCAGCTCAATTCTATAACTGAATTTTATCAAGCATATCAAGAAAAAAAAAAAAAATCACAGAAAAAATCCATCTCTGCTTTTATCATCTTCATTCTTCATAAGTTTCCTGGTTTGACTGCATGCCTCCATACTTGATTTTCAGTCTAGAAAGTTCAAATGACTTTGCCCCTTTCAACACTAGCAAGTAGCATCCTGAGAGCTTATTATTTTTGTCTCTTTGAGAGGAATACTTCTTTTATCCTGATATTGTGTTGCTGGATGCTGCATCCAGGGTAGATCGCTGTTCTCCTAAGAGCATTGCTGGTATGTTGGCTACAGTCTGTTGACTTCCTGAGGGGAGGAAGTAAGAGCAGAATGGAAAAATCTCAGAAAAATGTCCTAATAGAGGTGAAAAGGTATCTCAGTGCAATTAAATGCACACCAAGGCACTTGAGAAGCAAAAAGAGGGGTCTCCACTGCTCAGATTCTTTGTGCAGATCTAATCAGACTAGAATTTTTCCACTTACAGATCATTCATTGATCTTCTGATGTTAATTTAGTTGGCTGGTATTTTTGAGACATCTGAGGTCTCAGGCCCTATTTATTTAATAATAATAATAACTAAAAAAAAAAAAAAAAAAAAAAAGTCCTGAGACCTCAGATGTCTATATACCTACATTTTCTTTTTTTTTTAAACCCTGTTCATATTTTTGCTGTTCTCATACAAAGGCTAAAGGTTACAGTTTTAGTTTAAACATAATATTTTCATGGTTCATAAGAAAATCTGTATTAGTTTACGTTTTTGGCAACTTTCATTATACCCTAGTGATTCGTAGAAGTCCTTGTACTTTCCTGCTGGTGAGAGATACTTTCCATAAAATAACACAGTATAAAAATAGCAATTATTAACTCACTGTGATGTATTTTGTTAAGGTGCAGAGAGCATGTTCAAAGGACTATATTTATTTGGTGTCCAGTTTTGTGTCCATATTTTCCCATTTAAAATTACTAAGGTGCAAAAAGTACATTTTAACCAGTATTACAAGTTTGACTAATGAAAAAGACAGGAGTTAATCCTGGTGAGTTGTTAGATTTCCATGGCCCTCATGTCTTACAACTACAGGTTAGCTGAGAGAAGATTTTAGAGGGTCTGTGCACTACAGAAGGGTTATATTTTGAAAATAAATTGATGTTATTTCAGAAACTCTAGTCCTCTACATTGACATTATCAAGGTTGGTATCCACATGAAGTGTTTTTGAGTCTAATGAAAATGTATTTTCAGCATACTGATGCAAAATTACTTTTAATATATTTTTTTCCAAAGGATCCCTGAGTTGCCACAAATGTGTAGATTCAGTAAAGTCTAAATAATGTACATAGGAAGACAGGACCACACACCACACACATGCATAGTGCTGCTCACATACAGGCACAAACAATACTGAATGTACTGCCTACAGAAAGTCCAGTCTTGCTCTACTTACCAATGTGATCTATGAAGCTTCTGAGCCTCTGAGACCATAAAACCCTGGCAGTTTTCACCAAATTTCATCAGTCTCCCCACAAGCTTATCCTTAGACTTTTAATATAAAACATTACAAAATAGGGTACACTTCTACCAGTCATCTATGGATCATTAACCATCTCTTTTTGAGGGTGGTGTGAGGTAAAATCTGGAAGATGCCTAATACATGTTTGAAAGATTCATCCACTAGAAAGGCTAGCCACTGATACAATGAGGTTAAACTGATCAGTCAGTTTTCACCCAGACTCTTCAAGTTTAAGACTCTGATATTATGGATGAAGCACAATCCAGCCTAAATTAAGGGAATTATTCCTCAAAGCTAACTTTTGGTTCTGCATCCCTGTGCTGACTGTAAGTACAGGTACAGAAGAAAAACATGTAGAATCACATAATCGCAGAATTTTTAGATTGGAAAAGAACTCTAAAATCATCAAGTCCAACTGTTAATTTGTTCACAACAGGTGCCTATCTTTATGTCCTTGAATCACGCTGAGGAAGAGTTGCTGCCATGAGCCTTCTTACATAAAAGGTGGTCTTTGCAAAAAAAAAATCCTTATGTCTTGTTGCATGGTGCTTATGCAGGACCATACATGCCCACATTCTGTGTGAATCTGTGGGAAGACTAAAGGGGAACAGTGTTGTAGATGGGCTAGCAGTGCTATTTAATATTTATAAATGTACTTCTGTCTTTTTGTAGAATTCTCCTCTTTGGGTAGCTGGGCAGTAAAAAAGCTTGTTACTGCTTTTATAATCTTGGAGATATTATTTATGCTATCAAGTCTCTTTTGAATGCCCATACCAAATCTATGTATTCTAAGATTGGAACCTATTAATGAATTTTCAGTATGCGTTTAAAAACAAACAAACAAAACACACAAATAAAAATGTTTACAATTTATGTCTGTCTTTACAAAACTCTTTTTGACTAGCAAAAGCCCACATTCACTCCTGAAACAAAAAGACATAACAGGAATAGATAGCTCTAGTAGCATGAGATGTGTATTTTACACATCTATACCCTAATAACATTTTATATTGCACCAAATAAATGTTGAATGCTGATCAATTGTCTGTACCTATTTATCTCAGAAAACGTTGTAATAATTTCTTAAAATGCTTGAAAAGATGTGTACCAAAAATGATCTCCAGAGACCTCTAAAGTAACTTGTAACCTCAAAGTAAAAGCAAAGCCATGACCAAAAATATGGAGTAAAAGCCAATAGTGGTAGTTTTTCACATAAAAAAATCACCCAGAGATTCAAAGCAAGTAGTATGATATCTATTTCACAGATGGAGAAAGGCATATTCAGGAAGAAGGAACATCAACCCAGATACTTAGTTTTTTTATTTCCTTTCCCCAGGCTTTCATCTTGGATGTGTACTTCAATTTGTAGCTGTAAAGGCTATGTAACAGTGTACAGTAAAGTCGAATATTAATTCAGATTAAACAGTGCAAACAGTGAAGATTATGAAAGGAAGCTCTACATTAAACTGTGCAAGAGAACACAGCAGGAGATAAGCTTTAAAGGAAGCTTTGATTATGAACAGGATAACATTATGAGGAACTAAGGCAAACACTGTGAATTAATGTAGCGCATTTAACAAGAGCTCTGAAAGGCTGCCCCTACCTTAGTATTTTCACCAGTGAGTGAAATGACAAAACCAACCTCCACACTTAACCAAAAAACATCTGTTACCGTCCTACCAAAAGATTTTTACATGTTTCCTTAGTAATAGTAGTGGCACATGTTCATCATAGACTATGCAATTTTCCTGATTTTTTTTCCTGATTTCCTTAATTGCATAGACTATGCAATTTGGCCCAGACAAAGCCAATAGCCTCATCATAGTGAAAAAGAATAAATAATGTAGGCCAAACGTATGCTAGAAGCTGTATGTTCATATCCTACTACTGAAAACAGAGACCTTGCCACAGATTTTGAGAGAAGCAAATGCAGACCTGAACAGTTTTAATTAGAACAATAAAAAATAATAAATAACTGATCTATAACTTCTTGTTATATTCACATGTTCTACCTCACTTCTCATATTCCAGTTTCCTTTCCCTTCACCTGAAATATTTCCATTGCTCTAATTTTTCTTCTCTTTCTTTTATAATTATTTTGTCTGGACATGCTGAACAAGTTATTCTTAGCTATTGTCTTCAGCCTATTAGGCAAATTCTGAACATGCCAAAATGACTCATGAAGATCAAGTTAGATAATCTGTCTGGTATAATATTTTTCAGCACACTTAAATTACACATCTAATCACACACATGCTATGATTTATTTTTTGAAATATATTCACTTTAATATGGTTTCCAAACTAAAATGTTTCTCCCCAAAAAGCATGTGCAATCTAATCTACTGATCTTTATGTCAAGCAACTTTGAGTACAAAATGAGTATTGTACATATTTTATATCATATCAGAACCAACTGGCTTGAAAATTTCTTTAGGGAGAAATGAGGGAAAAAATCCCCTGAAATAAAATAATTCTATGAATGTTGTATGATGCTTAATGAAGAAGCTTTTGCAATGATCTCATAACCTAGGTCATGTTATTTCTGAAATGGTAAGCCTATACATTGAGCTTTACAAGCAGTAAAAATCTAAGCCAAAAGTATTAAATAGTCATCTCCAAAAGCTGAAATCCTGAATGAACCATTACAATACAAATACACTTGCAGGACAGAGGGAAGAATCTAGGATGCATTTTGTTTTTCACACCTAGAGCTTAGATAGAAAATTCGACTGGGGGTGAAGTGGGGGGAATGTCCAATCTGTGCTTCATTTCACATAGACTTTCTACGTAATTACACATAGAAGTCATATATTTATTTATTTATTTTCTTCACTTACTCTTTTATTCCTGCAAAATGACCTTGCATGTCATAACATTTGGAAGGAAAAATAAAAGCCTGTAAATACTGGCTTTTACCTATACCATTTGCTGCCTGAATGATTCAGCATAGCTACTCCTTTCTCTTCACCTAAGGCAAAGGAACCTTGGGAAGCAAACGTAGCCCTGGAAGCACCCACAGAAACTTCAACCAGGGACAGAGAAAGGAACCATAGCTCCCCAGACAAAAATTCAGCTTGGGAAAAGTAACAATCCAAAGCATCAATTAAAATTAGATACAACTATTGCTCTGCAATACAATTTCTAGTTTCTAGATTAACCCAAGCTGCCAATTCTTCATCATTACTGAGCTGGAAAGTACTTCAGTCTCTCCCAAAATCCAGTTCTTCTGCTTTTCATTACAAATACTTTGCCTGCCTTGAAATTCAGTCTTCCTGTTATTTGCAGTCTTTTGGAGTTCTTTGTGGGTATTTCTTAGACTTAGTTTCCCCTTACTTTCAACCTTTCTTTCAGCCTCCTTCCTGTTATTTTTATATACCTACAAGCAAGACTGCAAAAGCAAGGCTTTATTAAGCTTTTATTAGGCTTTAATACTGTTGAGATTCTGAGTCTGAAATATTTCTGCAAGGCTACACCTTCCAGCAAGGCTTTCACGCAGCTTGATAACTTGTCCTTAACAATAGCAGTTATTAGGACCTATATTGCAAGTGCTCATTTTCAGTTAACAGTCTGTCTAAGCTCCTGTAAAACTGTTAAGTTATAAATCACTTCACTCTGTTATTATAAAAAAAAAAAAAAAAAAAAAAAAAAAAAAAAAAAAGTGGTAGCATACAATTAGCAATATAATTATAGTATTATTGTGCTCCACAAATTATACAGCCAGGCCCCCAACACATATAGCTGCAGGGCCTCAGTGCAGCCAGGAGACTTTTTTCTTCTCAAGCAACAGATGTGTCAAGATGAATTAGGAACCTGTTTCCAAATGCACAATCTTAGGGCTTTTCTCTCTCTCTCACTCTCTCTTTTTTTTTTTTTTCCTCTTCTCTTTTGCTGCCAAATCTGTTTTATCTTCTAGAGTGTCTTCTCTAATAAAACACACAAATCAAGTATGATTAAGACATAGCTGAAGGCAGTGAAGTTCAGATTAGGACTCCAACATTTAGCAAGCCTAGCTTGCAACTTGACGTGAGGATGCTTGTATGATACTAGGCTAAAAGCCAAGATGCTAGTACATACTAGCAAATGTTCACAGTCCATCCATATATATGGAAGCTGAAGTCCAGCTTGCTTCTTTTCTCAGAAGAAATGTCTCTGAACACAGATTATGTACAATGTGCACTGAAGAAGAGTGGAGTGACTTGTTCACGCCACTGTTGCAGTTAAGGATGCCTTCAGACCAGGGCCCACCAAGACTTCCTGCCACGTGGTGACTGCCATAAGACAACAATTTCCCCCCAAATTTAGTTAAGCCTCATTAAGTGAAAAGGGTATTGAGACAAAACTGTTGGCTGTTTTATTTATGTATATAGTTAAAATAAGCAATAGCATCTGACTTCTATTTACGGGCACATGCATGCAAATTAAGTCACAGACCTGCAAGAAAAGTCAGAAGTTGGTAACCTTTCACAAAAAGTGACATTTTCATGAAGATATCAGGGTTGCCTGAGTAATATATTAATATAAAATAGTTTGCCACACAACCATGGCACTACTTAATATTTTAACACAGTAGCAAATATTTCCAAACTGGGATCCAGTCTTTCCATTTATAATAGGGAAGGAGGGAGAAAATATGAAATTACTAATACTTGTTTTTTTTTTTTTGCCTTTACACAGTTAGACAGCAACTGAAATCTGTGCTCTAATAACAAAGGTGTAGAGTCTCCAGGACTTCTTTTCATTTTCCAAGAGCCAAAAACAAAAGCAGCAACTGCTGCATCCCAACCACCTTTGGTAACTCTTTGTTTGAAATACACTAATACCTCTGGGGGACTTGAGGCAAAAGAGAGAGAGCAAAAGGAACCTGTGCAAAATAAAAATCATCGCAAACATGTCTAGGGAGGCAGAGGATTACAATGCAGAAGGATTTCAAGGCTGTAATGGGCTGTAGATCTACTTCTGTCAGAAGGCATCCTGTCTCACTGTCTGGCTTCAGTTTTCTGCATAGCTTTCTGCTATAATTAGTCTGATAGCTGTGCACTTACTTTAGTGAGAAGCAAAGCAACTGCTGGAGTTGCCTAGAGCTGGACTGGTGTGTCAGCCTATAAATTACAGTTCTATTGCTTACACTTTGGAGTCATAAGTCCTAAAGACCTTTCTCTGCAATTTGCTAATTATTGTAATTTTGGTAATTTTATATGACCACCTCTTTAGCAAACAAAAATATATTGAAGAGTTTTACTAGCTTAAACTGGCTCAGTGGTTAAAAAGAAAAGCACTTAGCACTTCCAGCGTGCTTTCAGAGTGCTAGCGCTGAGTGAGCAAGCAAATATTCAGCTGTTCATCTAGAGAAGTGCTCTACAGAGAAATGACAGTCTCACAGACACACATACACCACTGAAGAAAGAACTTCACTAAAAGGAAGCAAATTCTCAAAGTGCTCCTCTTCCTTATGAAGGAATCCACTCTTTTCCACCAAGCCCTTGATGACCTTTGCTGCCTGCACTTCCTGCAGCCCGAGCACTCATCACTGCAACACCCTCTGCTTATATTTGGTCCCTGGCTGAAGGAGGAACACATGTCATGGGTATGATCCAGACCTAGAAAGAGATTTAAGAGAGGCTAGCCCTGTGTGTCAGCTGTGGAGATCTATTTAAAAAAAGTAAACCCTAATGTGCCACAGACACTTCTGCTGTGGCTCCATATTTAAAATTTATCAGCTTTACCAGAACCCAAAATAGAAGACACCAGCCTTTCTAACACTAACGCCTTAGCACCCTGTGGTGTTGAGCTGTTATTCCACTACCACCAAGGCATCAGGCAGCAGAACTGAGTTTTCCAGTAAGCAAATCTAGGCAGTCTGCCTGCAAAACTACCACAGATACCCAGGCACCTGCTTTTCTCCTCCAGCTTTCAGGTTCAGGAGTATTTATCAAATTAAACACCAGCAGGATTCGCTAGGACACTATGGTCTGTGTCTAGAACAAAGAAAGAAAAACACATCATTAGGCATGTATATCCAGAGCTAACGAGGGTTAATTCCCTCTTAATTAACATCTCAACACTCTCTCCCCTCATCAAAAAGCCATCAAGGAACTGACATCCTGCTCCTGCCAATTCTTATTAAATTATCTGGAAGCTCATACCAGATTATCACAGTAGCTCCATCTGGTCATATAATAAATCGGTCTCTCCAAGTCCTTGCCCTCAGGATAATTCATTTGTTCCTACTGTAAGAGCAGAGGCAGCTGACTTTGGATGGTCACAATACACAGGCATGCCCACAAATGCTGCCATAATAAACTTCAGCAGTCCCAGTGCCCTGGCACTGGGTACCAGGGCCAGCTGTCTAACCCTGTCCAGCACAGCAAGGCATGAGCAGAGTCTTATTCGACCCACAAATCTTCAAGTCCTTTTCAGAGGGTATCTACCCTTTGGGAAGACTGAGGAAATAGATAATCGTGTTATTAATTCCCTTTTACTAAATTATGGCATAAATGTATGGATACACAGTTGCTATGAAGGCAAAAAAAAGCACAGGGGTGGATACTCCATATCAGCACTTCTGTTCTTAGGCAAGAAGACTGCCCCCCAGGATCATGGGAGAAAAGACATGGCCAGGATCATCTAAACCCAGGCACCTTCTTTGGTACACCTTCTTTGCAAGCTGGCACATGGTTCCACAACCTCATGTCCTTGAGAGAGTGACAGAAGGAAAGGCAGTGACAGAGAAGGTTTGCTCTATGCCCTTCTGGTTCCCTGCTTGATCAGATTATCTAGTCTTTTCCTGTAGAGCAGTGAGATTAAAAGATGTACCCCAAATCACATAACAGCTATACCACAAAATCCCAACACCTCCAGCTCCTGGTTCCCCCTCCTCCTCCCCCCCCCCCCCCCCCCCTTTTTTTTTTTTTAAACTCTTGGAGTGGTAACAGTAAGAAACACTTTTGGAATGGCATCACTGTTTCTTGCTTTTCGCGTTTCAATCCAGTAACGAGCACTCATTTTCAAGATCAATAAAAACAAAACCAGACTCTAGTTGTATGTTGAAAATTAGAAAAAAAAAGCCATTATCTACAAAGGACTTTGTAACTTTCTCATAAATGTCCCTTTTAATATTTAGCCTGAGCTGCTACATGCCTGTCTATGTGCACCTGGGGACAGCCAGGAAAATCCCTACACTGGCTGCTGCACAGACGAGGGAATGGATGAGAGCTCCATACATCCTGACAAGTTAGTTAAAAATACAAAAATAAAAAATCTAGGTGAACTGTGATTTCATTTTTCACCATGCATTATATTATTCCTGTCTATAAAAAAAATAAATAAATATTGTTTTTCACTAATTACCACTGAATGTGTTACTTTTAGATTTTATTATAAAATGATGAAGCTGAGAGACAGTTTACGATTATTCTTCTTAATTAATTCAACTCTGTAGAAATTCTACTTATGTTGAAATATTTGGCCGATAAATGAAATAGAAAAAAATGCCAACTTTACCTTTTTATTTACCTTTATATTTTTTATATTTACCTTTATATTTTTATATTTACCTTTAAGAATAAAGAATCAGTCATAACACTGCAAAAAATGCTGGAAGCTTGAATTCTCTCTTCATAGTTTTATGTTCGTAGTGCAACATCAGATATGATGAAAAAACTAACCAAATCCTCTCCACACACACCCCAGCTTTCACTGTTACTCATTAAAACCAGGTACAAACAAACCACACAGAATACGCTAGCACATAAATTTTATTGAAAGGATCTGGAAGTTAAAACTGAAATATAACACTAAATTTTATACAAAAATCTGCCAGAATCACTGAAGGCCAAACCAAGAGACACATATGAATTTAGTTTTTCTTAAGTTTTTGAAGAAGTAGGTTAAAGTTACATCCATGGTCTTCCATTCCCATCCTTGCTGGACATGGGCCCAAGTGAAGACTGCAGGTCCAGGTAAGTCTCCACCTGTAGCCGGAGCAAGACCAAGTTCCCACACTGTGTCTTGCTCTTAGCTCCTTAGGAAATCTTAACGCCATACCATTTGGAAATTATCAATTTACATCTAGACCTGTGCTTTGAGCTCACATTTTACATCAATAATCTACCAAATTAGCATCACACAATGAAAGAGGACAGTTGAATTAGGTTTTCAGTCAAACTGGGTAACATCAGCAATTAGACATAATGGCCTATGAAATTGAGATTAACAAGTGCTGCTGACGCTGCTGCTGCTGGCTAATATCAAATCAGCAACCATTTTTCATTCTTAAATCTCTTCTCTCCAAACCCAGACAGGAAGCATATTTAAATAGGTCTTGAAAGCATGAAAATAAGCCAGTTTTGAGTTAGAAGCAGAAAAAAGAGATGAAAATGTCTAATTATATGAATGATTTTTTGTTTTAATTGTCAGTGATTTCTGAAGGATTTGACAATTCCTTTTCATATTTTTTGCCCCCATCCTCTCCTATTTTAAGATTAGACTAGAAATCTCAGAATGAAATTTTAGAAATTTCTACAAAATCCACTTTTTAACTCAAGTCTGGAGGGAGATAGGGTTTCTTATTTATTTATTTTTTTCAAACTTCTTTCTTTCTGTGAAAAAGATGCCAAATATTAATTTCCAGTATTATTTCCTGGTATTTTAAATTCAACTGTAAGTTGATGTCTAGCAATGCATGAAGGGAAATATTTTGCCCTGAAGAAGTTCAACTGAAGCATGCAAAAACAGAGATTAACTTAAAGCTATGAGATGAATATTCTGGAAGCTATATGTTTTGAAAGCTATATGAAAGCCAGACCTAAATGCCACAAAATATGAAAAATTTATTTGTTTGCTCTGTCATGGCCCTTCCAATTTTTCAAAGATAATTTGTAAAACTATCTCGTGTGTGGCCAAAATAATTTATTCCAATTACATTAGAACAGTACAACAGCAAGAGCTGCTCTGACATAATACATTCCTTTAAAATGACAAATACAATTGCCTGTCTGAAACTCACTACCCTCCAGAAAAAAAAAAAAAAAAAAAAGAAAGAAAAAAAAAAAAAAGAAGTAAATAAGGAATGATATATGCAGCAACAGCTAGCAAGGATGAATGAGTTCCAGTGTTAAAAAAAAAAAAAGGAAATCTTCATTTTCTAAAGTGAAATTAAATCAGAGTAATTTGCTTTGATGTTGATGGAAAATTACTGTATGCTTTGAAAAACTGGGACCTAATAGACTGCTATTTGATTGGAATCGTAATGGTCCAAGTGAGAGGAGAGAGGTATGTATAAGAGGGAATGGAAGAAGAGATGATATGCAATAAAACAGAGATAGGATTGTCCCCAGTGATGCAAAACGGAAATGGACAACTGAGGTTCAAACCAACTACTCACCAGATTTCATGTCTATTGTTTAAAACACTTTGTAAAGATTATTTATTTGGTGTTAATTAAAAATCTCAGTTCATGGGGAAAAAAAGCAGATGCAAAATTAATATTTCTATCAAGAATGAATTGGCCCATTTAGACTTTCAAAGGCAGGAAATTCATGAAGACTATCATATAGTGAAACTGTCAAGCATTCAGTAATATCAACCACTTAAGGAAAATTCTCAAGTGCCTCAGGCAGAATCTGCCACTGACTGCTGTTCACATCTAATGGTAACTTATTCAACAATTAATGTCCATGCACTCATCTAGACTACCCAATATATGTTACTCTTGAAAACGCTCCCTTTATTACTACAATATATTATTATGTACGATTACTAAGTATAGTGTAGTATAGTGCGTACACTATACACTCAACAGATAATATTGTTACTAAGCTTAATATCTATGTTCTTTTTTAATTTCAGAAAGAGCAGCAAGTAAGCTATAATGAATAGGACAATAACTCTAATTTTTGTTTTGTTTTATAAACCATTGATTTGACTTGTTCTGACAGCCATGAACTACAGCTGGTTGGTCTGTGTGGCCTAAAGCTCCTCAGACGACAGAAGTGAGGCAGGACTGAGTTCTGTCTCAGAGACAAAGAGCAGGATGAAACTTCATCTTAGTTTTGCTTTTACCTCAGTAACTAGCTAAATAATTCTACCGTCCTTGTCTTTTCCTTTTCTATTCTTCTCTGACAAGACAACTTTATTTTAGTATATTTATCTTTCTAGCTTGCCTTTGGCTTACAGCATAATTTTGCCCCTGTCACATATAAGGATTGGCCAAGAACAAAGTGATTTGCCCCATCTTTGTAACTTGTGCTGTATTTCAAGGCTCGGCATGATCCAGAATATATGGAAATTCCTGTCAGATGCAAGATGATAATGATACCTCCTCTCCTCAGTGCAAAACTCTTAATTTGGGATGGTATTAGAGTTCCTTCACTACTTCCCTTCTTGAAGGAAGGAGGAGTATCTTTCACAACTAAGCCCATATTTTGCTGATATAGTGGAAATAGACTATAATTCCTGAATTTCTTTTAACAAACCCTTTACATTACCTGCACATATCTTTACTCTGACCTACCACCTATATGGGATCAGTGCGCCCTAATCTTTGCAGCACCACCTTCATTCATTTCAACCCAGGTTCAATGATAAATGTATAGACATTTTTAGCAGGACTGTCCACTTTGTTAGATTTAAAGACAGGATTTCAGATACAAAGACAGACAAAGACAAATTAATAAATCATATCTCAAAGAAAGTTCTCAGTCGTATTTTAAAATCTTCCTGGCTTGCTGTTTCATGTCTGCTTCCTGAGAACTCCTTGCTTGATTCTCCTTGCTGTAGAACCTTGGAGCTTGAATTCAGAGTTGTCCCCACCTCCCCAGCTGCCTCCTGTTTTCTGGAGTCAGATTTTCCTGCTGATTCAAGTGGCCCTCGACAATCTGTCTAGCTCAAGTTTTCTGATTGTTCAGCAGAATTTCTCCATCCCCACTTTGTACAAAGCCATCCAGGAACGTGTGATCTAAATATGAACTCTGAGGGGGCTGGTCAATTTATGTGTTTAAAGCCTCTCTCCTACTCTCCTTATTCAGCCCTGCTGGCTGACTGCCTCCACCCAGGCCGGATTACTTCTTTTGTCCACTAGAGATTAGTAAAACACTCATATTAAATGTCATACTATGCATACATTTTGTCAAGCTTGTGATCCGGGTCACTTGCCAACTTTCTGTGGAGACCACACAATGTTTTCAAATGCATGAGAAATACAATAAAAGGTTAAGAAGAGAAGTCCAACTCTACAAGACCACACCGAAGACCCATTTAGTTCAGTAAACTGTTTCAAAGTGGTGAACATTTGGGAAAAGAGTAAGAGACCAGGGCAAGCAGACAGAGATATTTCCCTAATATATTCTACCAGTTCCTGGCACTGTACAATCTAGGGATTTTCTAAGCCAATGGTTGCATCAGCACCTTAACGTTTCATAGGCCTAGGTGGAGTTTTGTTCCATGAACTTGTCTCATTGCTGTGCCTGGGAATATCAGAAAGTCAAGCTCCCCCCAAGTCATTTGCTTCTACTGGGGTTCCCTTGACAAAGAAGCAGTGAAACCCATAACAATTCAGCAGATAAGTACCTGGAAGACAGACAGCTGGCTCAGCTTCACTTTGGATGAGAGCTCAGTGGTGCTGCTAGATGGAAGAAAGCATTTCAACAGTAAACCACAAGCCTGGAATTAGATTTTAACTGAATGCATCTACCAGTCCATGTTTACGAGCCACTTTATATTTGAGGCAGCTTTCTTAGACACCCAAACAAGAACAGCACCCAAGACCTTTTCCTAATGAGGAGATGCATCATTTCAGAGCACAAACAGGAGTAACCAATTTTACCCACATTTTCATCACACCACAGCTAAGCTCAGCTGGGGACCAGTCATTAGTTTCAGTCAGCCTAACGTGAAAGGTTAAGAGTGTTGGGTTAAACAGTCTAATGATAATGAGAGTATAATCTACAGGATTAACTACCAGTTGCTGAGTTGTTTCAAGAAGTGGGCAGTACGAGCTTG
Source organism: Aythya ferina (assembly GCF_964211825.1). Taxonomy (NCBI): domain Eukaryota; kingdom Metazoa; phylum Chordata; class Aves; order Anseriformes; family Anatidae; genus Aythya; species Aythya ferina. The sequence continues at coordinate 77,310,062 of NC_140296.1, forward strand.
TCTTTAAAGATCCAGCCAATGAAGACAGTGCTGACTGACCCAAACCTGACCCTCTGCAGACCCCAAGGCAGAACGTGCTGGCTGTGGTTTACTCCATCAGAACAAAGGAGTCAGAGTCCCTGAGTCTATAAAGCAAGATTCAGATATACAAACACAAAGCAGAGACTATAAATGAGACAGCCCTGAAGGGAAGGGAGCATACAAACTTCTGAGTAGAAGTAAAATCTGTGCAGGACATCATTCCAGGAAGAAGCATGCATCTCTCCCTTTGTGTAGCTCAAAAAATAATAATAAATAAATAAATAAAATAAAATAAATTGTGGCTACACAATAAAGCTTGTTACTTGGGGAACTTAGCAGGTCATGAAAACGCACTAAAATCTATTGTATTTCAAATGAAAACATTTCTTCTGAGGCATATGCCTTTTGGGAACCATGGTGGCACCTAGACACTCATAGATGGATTTTTCAAGTCACCCTGTCAGCACAGAGTCCCTGAAGAGCTCGCCCTCAGATTCTAACCAGACAAAACTGAAGAAGGAATCAGAGGCACTGAAGGATTTGCCTGGAGTCATGAACACTCAGAATAATGGAGAAGAAAAGCAACCCTGCTTCTTCTGAATTCCAAGCTCGTTCCCAATGTCCCAAGCTCTGCACAAAATTCAAGCCATATGAAGGATGAAGAATGGGGACAAAACTCATGAAGAGTCTAATGAAGATAAACCATAGACAATACTGGAAAGAGCAAAGTAAAGTGGATGTACATGGCATAAACTCAACAGGGCTAAGAAAATAACAGAGAATCATTTATTAGCACAAATAGATTAAATTGATATATATTTGCACAACACATTTCCAAGAACAATTGCTTGAACACATTGATTGAACACATCCCATAACACAAACCAAATGCATAGGGAAATTAAGTGTCAGACAAAAGCCAGTAGAAAAAAATATAATACATATATGTATATAGAGAAATAAACATACATATATATATTTAAAGAAATACTCTAGAGGTATCTCCTGGAAATCATATTTGAACTCCTCCTTCCAGGCTAAGCTGTTTTGTTCTGAAGTTAAGACTTTAGAAAAGCTACACTATGAAAAGCAAACAAGGAACTCACCCATAATATTAGATTCCATGGGCAGTTGTAATTCTATTCTTAGATGGGTGCATTGTCCTCCTAGCATTTATTCAACAACAAAATAGCCTAAAACATCTTTTCACTACATACCAGAAAGAGGGTGGAGTGTTCACCACATCTTTCAGCTAAGTTTTCAAATATTTGCAGAAGGAACCACTTGTTTGTATATATGGAAACTAAAATCCCAACATATAGTAGGAGATCGTACGGTATGTTCAGCAATAGAGAAGCAGTCTTTGTAGTATTATCCAAGCAACTGCAGGAGCCAGCTCACTTTTCAGAGCACCAACAGAGAACAGCTATGAAGACTGTAGGCTGCTGCTATCCTCACCTGAGTCTCCTAAGAGCATCACTGTTTGCAAGATTTGATATTGGTAGTGTTGGGGAAAAGAGGAAGTCCAAGGGACCAGATTAACTTTTCATTCTGATATACACATGATGGTATACACCATCATGAAATATTGCCTAAAATAAATCCAGTTAGGATTACATTGGGTACACCTAATTTCCATCCTGAAGAATAAAATGGCTGATGGAGATGATCACAAAAGGCTGATCCGACATTCTTCACACACCCCAAGCGCAAACACGTATCAAAGGGCTTTAGAGGGGGGCAGTTAAAGAATGGATCCCAAGTGTAACCAATTATTTCCAGTGATGGAAAATTTAAGCATAATCCAAAAAAAGCACAGAGAGCGAGACACTGGTTTGGAACAAATTCCAGTACTCCATCACTTCCTCACATATGAATTATTGCAGTGCCCTCATGGATTTTTTTAATTCTCTTGTTATATAAAAGTATATAAATTCAGGAAAAATGGGAGGAAGATCCTCATTTTAAAGAAAACATGCTGATTCCCAGAGGACTGGAAATGCACTTCAAGAGTAATTTGTCTTAATGTAAATCTAAACCAAGGCTATTTTTGATTCAATGACTGAACTCATAACTTACAAAATGTAATTGAAACATTTGTCAAGAGCTGCAAACCAATTGTTGAAAGGCATGCATTTGTCATGGGATGTTAAATATAAGTTTACACAAGCGCAGAAGGTTTTGCTGTGATGAGCCCTTTACAGAAACAGTTAATTAATGTTAAATTCAAGCCTCATTCATAGTAATTAGCAAAGCTCATCTTAGTAAAGTGTCTTTAGCAGCCAATACTTGTCATCTGGAGAATAGAACAAATCACATAAAAACACTTACGAATATGGGAGTGATTTAGAGTTTATTAATAATACAAAGAACAAACCTGTTTTCTGTCTCTTCAAGGAACCATTGTAATTTGCAGATTGCAACGCAAAATGAGATGGAACACAATGATTAATCTGTGAGCTATGGAATAACTACTGTACATATAACAGATGTCTGTTGTGACAAGGGGCGCATTACCTCCATGTTTATATTAAGAAAGAAGAGGGATTCAACTGTTTTACATGGGAGAGTTGTGGGAAAGATCTCAGAACACTCCCTATGAGAAGGTGGGGAATTATAAATATTTGCAAGTGTTTATTCAGGTGCCAAGTACAGTACACTGGTGAAACATGGTCTGAATGCAACAGGGAGAGAAGGAGAAAACATCTGACGTAAATGTTACTGGCTTCATTCCACTGGTACAGATATTGATTCGATTCATCTCTCTTGGCCAACACCAGCACTGTGCCAAAACTTGCATGTTCATTAATGTCAGATATGCAGATGACAGGATTTTTTTTCAAGATAATACCTTGCTGGACAAAGAATGTTATTAGAAGCAGTTACTAGCAGTTATTAGAAGAGTAATTAGAAACACAGGAAGTGGCTTATCTTCACAAAGGTGTGTGGATGTCAGGCTCTTTAGAGAGATGGTGTCAGCTACCCTTCCTCTTTCCTTTTGCAAGCAGCTGACACACAGCCTTTGCTCTCCTCCCACCACCACCAGTTTGCATCACTAGCCAGGTTCACTGAGGAACATGGGAAGTCCGTCTGCCTTTGCCAGGAAGGCAAAAGGAAGGTGGACAGTACCTGCATGCAGCAAGAATTTATTACAAGCCCTCACTACATTGTTGGGATTCTCTTTGACTTCTGATGGGAGAATTGGGGTTATTTAGCCTAGAGGAGAGAGGGCTCCATGGAGACTTTATAGCATCCTTCCGGTATCTAAAGGGGGCCTACGGGAAAGCTGGGGAGAGACTCTGTCAGGGGGTTGTAGTGACAGGACAAGGAGTAAGGGTTTTAAAAGAAAGTAGAATTATACTGGATATAGGGAAGAAATTCTTCATGATGAGGATGGTGAGGCACTGGAACAGGTTGCCCAGGGAAGTTGTGGATGCCCCATCCCTGGAAGTGCTCAAGGCCAGGCTGGATGGGGCTTTGAGCAACCTGATCTAGTGGGTGGCATCCCTGCCCATGGTGGGGAGGTTGGAATTAGATAGTCTTTAAGGGCCTTTCCAACCCAAACCATTCTACGATTCTAATGTAAATACAGCTGCCCTCAATGAAAAATCCCAGTGAAGCAGACATTAGATGTAAAGGGTAGGATTTAGCTCAAGTCACCTACACATGAGCTTAGTGCTTCAGTGCTCAGATCTCTTCATCTAAAGTTAAGCTGTAGCTGATCTCTTCAACAACCCTCTGATTTCTAATGATCACACTTAGTTCATATCAGGACACCTATACATATATATTTAAATGTGGGTGCCCAAATTTACAAACTGAATCCACCTAAATTTTGTTTTTATGAAAAAGAGAAAGGGAAAACTAAGACATAATGTTGCTGTTTATTGAGATGGGCACTTCCCTCTCATCTGCACATCTTATTATCATCCATTGAGTCCTGCCAGTGCTTATATCCAGTGATCACATTGTTAGGCACTCACATCCATTCTTTGCTCTGCAAACTGATCCAACCATATAAAAATGAGGAAATCTCAACTGGATGTTTCTCTCTCCTGTTTAACAGCTTTGAGTCCAAATAACACACAGTTAATTCCAATATCTTGCTGTTTAAGTTTGCCCCCTAATGGGAAATAGCTCCAGTGCCCATCAGATCGATTCCCTTTCTTTCCAGCTATTAGCTGTGGTGAGGGGGTTGGGAAGGGAGTGGTTTCAGAGCACAGCAAGCTCCATTTGCCCTCAGGGACACTGTTAGGAAATGATCCCAATTAATTAATACACCCTTAGGAACTCTGTAATCTGTACCAACACAGTAAAATCATGGGACCATAATCAGCTGTTGGTTCCATCCCACATTGCTATAGGTGGCTAGTAAGAATTACTTTGCTAAATGATGATAAACAGGCAAAAAAAAAAAAAAAAAAAAAAAAAGGGGGGGGGGGGAGGGGAGGAGGGGAGAAATAGAAACTAGGCTTATATCTGATACACCCTGAGGCTCCCAAAAGCCTGGCAAAAAAAAAAAATAGCAATACTGAGCAAGATAGGAGCTCAGTATGGATAGTGCTGATTAGCTCTGCTTTTCTTACCACTCATGGTGTCAACTTCTAATTTCATTTTAAACCAGTTCTGGAAGAACTCAGAAAAAAATAAATAAATAAATAAAAATTTAAAAAAGTCCACTTATGTTACATTGTCAGGAAAAACTGGAATAGATAATGTCCAACCAGGGAAAAATATTTTTTTAATCAAGCCTGCACCTTGGTTTAGTAGAAAGTAACTCACTGACAGACTAGTTAACCATGCTGTGTATTCAGGTACAAAAGATGTGTTTCTGAAATCCTGACTGACTTAAAAAGTAACAGAATTGTGTCTTTCAGAAAACAACCTATCAAATATACACTCCCTGAAACTCATGGGAATAAGTGTAACTGTATTTATTTCACAGTGGTTACTGGTATAAAACTGCAGTATCACCAGGCAGCAAAGCAATGTTTGGCTCACTCTCCATTGAGGAAAACTCAATGTAAGATTTGTAGCATCTGATGCTGCCAGCTTTCCCCACGCTTCTAAAATATCATTTTCAACTGAGATCTGGAAAACTTACATATATGAAAACAGTCTTAAATTATATGCAGCGCAAAATGTGCCAGAATCAGAAAACAAAGTATTACCAAGAATGTCTTTTTCTTACAAAATAGAAGTTGTTTTTGAAGGGTTTCCTTTAAACAGAAACTGGAAGTGTAACTATAAACTCTGAATTCAATCTAATCTCTAATGAGAAGCCATTGCTACTGTGACACTGTGAGACCACCAGTTAAAATTCTTTTTATTAGAAATTATCATCACATAAGGCAGGAAACCATTGACATTGTGCATATGACAGGCAACTACTGTTTGATCGCTGAACATCCCACATGCATCAGAAGCTAGAATATGAAGCAAAGTGACAAAATCCCATACAGGAGATGCAAAATAGTTTAAAGGTGGATTGCTTTGGACAGGAAACGAGCATCTCAGGCCAACTTCCTTAAGCAGGCAACTGAAGGAAAAGTGAGCCATGCTACTGCTGAACATGCAGGAGCCCTGAAAGATGAGCCAAGTGTCTGGGGAATATATAGGATTTCGGGACTGCCTATATTTGTCTTCTACACTGAATTTCATATGATATGATTAACAGAATGACTTGCAACAAAAATAAGATGGTATTTGCTAAAGGAAACGCTCCGTGTGGTTAAAATAACAGACTAGTCAGAGGAATATAACAATCCCGCTTATTTCCTGATTCGTCTACTCTGCCTGAGAGTGTGGAGAGGTGGGAGAAAAGAGAGCAAGATTTCCAGTCTGCAAAGCATGATACAAGCAAGGGATGGAGCACAGACCCCTGTCAGAGCACTCTGTGTACTACAACGTTCACAGAGAATGCAGACAAGAAGGGGTACATTTACCTCCCAAAATCCTAAACAAGCAGAACAGATAAACATAGGGAAAAGCAAGATGAAAAATAAATTTAGGACAAATAATTTGTGATTAAGAAACACCAAGGGAAAAAACAAACAAACACACAAAAACCACCAACCTCTTCTATGGGAATAGCTTCCTGGCACACTTCAGCCTTAACTTTTTTTTTTTTTTTTTTTTTTTTTTATAGGGAGAACACAGAAACTATTTGGCTGAAAAACAGTGAAAAGAAAGAAGCAAATCCAGGTGCCATCTTGCAGCTGCACTTGTATGGAGCACATACTAACACTGCAGCTGAAGGGCATAAAAAGCTGTCAGATCAGAAAAGTAGCCTCTTCTGCACACGTGTAAGAAGCTACAGAAGCTGTAAACCAATTGCAAGGTAAATTTTCACTGAGGTTTTTCACATTTATTTGAAGGAAGGTATCAAATCATCTAAAAAGCAAAGTTATGGAGCAGTCTTTCAAAGCACAGTGGGACTAAAACTCAAGTCTGTGAAGACAGATTTCTCAGATTTAGATTATATGGCTGTTGAGGTTAGCAGTGGACTGGACTAGGTTTTGACTGGATTCAGGAGGTCTTTTCCTGTAAGTTTCCATGTAATGAATACAACGAAAGCCGGCAACTATGACACAAAGGCCACACATCACTACCTCCCATATTTTTCTGCTGAGGTGACCAGTTCACTTGCATGTAAGTAGATACAGCAGGAGATAAAGTTGGTCAGTTCCCGCAAACCACAAAGAGGCTGGCACAGAACTGAAACATCAGATCTTTTGATCAAAAGTAGTCAAATGGTTAACAAATGGTTTGATTTTCATCCCTGGTGACAGTTACCCAGAATACCAGAATTAATTTAATCCCAAGGGGAAAATTTGTCTTCAGAAGTGCTTATCAAACCATAAGCACATTCCCATTAGCAGTAGCTTTTGGGTGCCCAGCACTCTAAGTCAGTCAGAAGCCTGAGTTTGAATTTAGGTGTTCAAATCTTGGCAGTCTGTAAGAAAGGCTTGCACTAGTCTAACCACCTCTGTATCTAACCACCTTCATATTCTTCCCACAGACACATTCCTCCCTCTGACAAATTTGGTGGTGGGGGTAGTGGGTAATATTTGGAATAATCTGATCCATCTGGAAGCTTTCTAGTCCTAATCAACAGTATTAAAAGAAAACCCAATTTTTCCCTCCAAGCCCAAAAGTAAGCTTTAGTCTCCCAGATCAAGCAGCACTAATGAACTCAGATACATTTTATATAGCTATTCAACTATGGTCAGACAAAATGGAAAAAACAACTGCTGTCTTCCAACATATTAGAAAGATTTGAAACATTTCAATCCTAATCATCAAGTTTGAAAGTATGTTCACCACACTTGCAAAAATTTAGGACCACCTTTTATTTAATTATTTCCAGGAAATAATGGAAGATTCCTATTAAAAGTTAAATCCCAGGGCCACTGTTAGCTGAATGCACAATGTATGAGATCCTGTTTTAATACAGCTTTCAGGAGTTAGATTTTCACCATGCTTCAGGATGTAGTTTGAAATAACTGTTTGGTTATGAGCTGAACCCATTACTATAAAAGTGAGCAATACTGTAGCAAGAGAATACGTGACCAGCTGAAAGAAATACAGAATCATGAATCCTAAGCAAATAAAAACCTTTCATAAAGGAGACATTCCAAAATATATTTCCAAACAATGGTTGACTGCAACCAAGTAATTCACACCCCATTGTGAAACAAACATTAGTAATTTTTAGCAGACACTAGGACTCAGAAGCAAACAATGATCCCTCCTTCTCTCTCTCTCCACTTCCAGGCTGCTTTACCAAAAACAATGAGTAAAAGTAGCATTTATTAAGTCAAAGAACTGAATTCACTCACAACTCTAAGGGGAGTGGCTCAGTAAAGGTATTTTTTCCTCAAGATCTATTTCTAGCAAAATGCTCTTAAAATATAATCAACCCACAGGCTTCAAAGCCCACTTAACACTCTAAAAAGATCACATTCTATCAAAAGTATTTTTGGCAAGAGCTGTGGCTATTGTCTTTAGTACTCCTCCTTCCAACAGCTGGTATGCTGTAACAGAAAGGCTACAAGCACAGACCTCGCATAGGTGACAGCCTGCACACACTAATTTTGTTAGTTATACTACTACTTGGACTTGCACTTTTTATTGGTAGCTGAAAATCAAGTGGCTCAAGTTTACTGAGTGGGGATAATGTCCACATGTCTACACGTTAAAATAGCAACCACTTTTGCTCAAAATTGCATCATATTTCAATACAATCAATATTTTCCTATCGAGACTAGAGAAAATTTTATCCTTATTTGGCCAAAGATGTTTTATGTTAATGTCCTCTGATCTTGCTAAGAGTATAAATAAAACTCAGAATGCTGAAAGTCAAGAATGCTGAAGTTTGCTAAAACTTCTGGTGCTTTCTTAGACTGGTAGGTATGAGGAACACCAGTTAACCTAAAAAGCCTCTCAGGGCACAGCTTTCAGGTCAAAAGCCTTGCCCCTGACTTCTCTGGCTTGTGCAGGTGGGCCATCCTTTTCTTCCCAGGAACTCTCTATCCTAACAGAAGTAACCAAGTGTCCATTTCCTCTCTGGCACTATGCCTAGCGAATGTCAAAAGGGAGGAACATGCTCACAAGTGACCTCAAACTGTTCACAAGTTTTTAGGACTAGCTAAAACCTAACATGTTTGGTGAGTTTATGAAATCTGTAATCCACATCTGGAATAAAAACCATTCAGATTATGTGGCCTAAAAAATTAACAAAATCAGACTCTCCTGAGATTTTAAGCTTCCTTAACATCAAAGAAGAAATGAAGTGCACATTTTTATCACTTTTAATCATTAACACTGTCTGGTTGATGTTTTACCTTGTTTTAAAACGGAGGCTGCTTTCATTTTACCTAACCCATTCACCTGTCTATGCAGTACAAACTGGCACTTCAGAGGTTTGATTGCCACACAAAGATTGCCTGTACTTTTAATAACATTTGCTCTATCGTTACCAGTGTACACATCCTAGAAACAATACCTGTGTTTTGAAGACTTCAGCTAATGCTGAATTTGTCTGTTCAAAGAACAAAAGGGTTTCTTGAAGCCTGAGGAGACTGACTCCATTTTATAGAAATCTTAAGAATTTGTTATTGCACTGCAATAAAAGCATAACAGAAATCCAGTCATAAAAGCACTTCAGCAACAGTTACGTCCAAATGATTTTGCATTATGAGCAGTTCTAATGTGCCATTCCAAAAACTTCTCCTTCTAAGATTTGCTCTGAAAGATTTGGTCCAAACATGAAAGTTCAGAAAAGTGGACATTTTTTACCGTTGCAAATATAGTGCATCATGTCTTAGCTGGATTGTTTAAGGCTTCCACGTTGTTCTAAGCATTGCTTAAATTCTGAGGTTGAGCTTGTTGTAGAAGATGTGTGCTTCTCTGAAAGAATTGGCCTCAGGAATTTACTTTGGTTTCACTTAAAGGCTGGCAATACTACTGTCAGGATACTAAAAAAAGATGTCTCTTGCTTTTTTGTCCTGTTTGGAGAAAGGAGATGTGTGCCTGGTAGAGGTTCTGAGTAGTATAACATGGTCCTTTGCCACGAGGGGCAATAACATCCCTCAGGACAGAGGAAACAGTCAGACAAAGACTGCACTAATACTTTCCCTGCAGAATATTAGGATTTGTCACATCAGGGCACCACACCACTGCCTCTTACACGAGTCCCCTGAAAGTCGGTACCCCAGACCTTGCCCAAATATAAACCTTGCCCAAATACAAACCACAGGCCTTGCACCAAACATAAACCACTCAGTCACAAGTTACCACCAAACACCACCTAGACAAGGGCAAGGGCAAGGCAAGCAGAGCCCTACTCCAACCAACTGCATAACCACAAGCAAACTGTCTCACTCTTCAGAGAGATTGTCCTGGCACCTCAGGAGCCCCTTAGCCCTTCCACAGACCTTGTCCTGTGTACTCAGTCTTCCCTGACTTCTTCAGGCTGGATAACTGTGAACCCTTAAGACATGAACAAAAGCTGCAAAGGCCTCTGTGTGACTCCTGCCATACAGAAGTATGAATGAAGCCAAAACTTTATTTTCTGCTTTTTCTGCTGAACAAACCTGTCCATGATGAGACCTAGCTCAATGCTTTAGTGAATGAGAACAACAAAACAGATTCTGCCTCAAATCTCCTTGACGAAATGAAAATATATATTTTAGAATCTCCAAGACGTAGCAGGGGATAAATGGTGCTACATACAAAATTTGCTAACCATAGGAAAAAAATACAGAAATAAAAAATTACACACCCCTTTTGAAGCCTTATTTGAGTATTTTTTGTACCACTTTATTCCTCCTAAAGCCTCAATATGTAAATTAAGCTCACACAGACCACTTGCATCATGATTTCAAGCCATCCAAAAGTTCAGCTTGATTGACTGTCCAAGAACATATTTCTGGGAGGAAGGACTTAGCATAACCACCGCTTGAAAATGGTCTACAAAAGAAAGGGAGAGAAATAAAATGGATCTCAGACCTCATGGATCTCATGCATTTAGTGAATAAAATACTGAAGTTCCCTCACACAGGGATGCCAAAGGTAAGTTTGGCTTCTGGAGTTTTCTGTGTGTATGTAGAAACATAAAACCACACAGGGTTACAAAGCAGCAGCTATGCTGTGTTTGTTTAACAAATGAAATATAGATACTTCAATGAAAATTAAACAGTCAAGTCTTTGTTATTGTAGTAGAGCCAAACTAGTGTAAAAATCCATAGAATAAATAATGTATATAATCCTCTGGATAAAGTAATTCAACAGAATAACTCAAATCAAGAATTCGCTTATGCCTGTCTGCATGACTAGGTCTCCATCTTTTATTTAAACTGCAAATAGAATATGCAGTTATCTTCTGCAGGGCTTTGCAATTGCTTTTCTCTAAATTGGTTGTAGGATTCAGATGGTCCTTAATCTGGATGGGACGAGATATGTCATACAGAGTCTTGTTTCCAATTTCTGTTCAGGTTTTCATAATCAATTTCTTAATAGGATTATGTCGGGGTTCATTCAATTATCTCAGCACAGAGCCGAAAGTTTTCCTCAGTGCTGTGCATCACAGCAACACTCCTATTCTTGTTGTGACATATAATAATGTAGTTTATTCCCTATGTATTTGTTGCTGTTGGCCAGCAGCCCAACTGACATAATGCTGGGTATGTCCTTAAAGAAACAAACAAACAGTGGATGGAAGAAAAAGGCAGAAATCTTTTCCAAGTCAAGCGTACAGTATGAAGGAGGGTCACTCTGCTTAGGGGGGGGGAAACAAAAACAAAAACAAAACAAACAAACAAACAAAGAAAAAACAACAACGAAAAAAAAAAAAAAAAAACAAACTAAGAACTAATCCAAAACTCTCTGAATCATGAAGTATTAACAGTCAAAGCAAGGGGAAAAGCAGGAATAAATAGGATCACACCTCTCTGAAATTCCACTACTGATTTCTGTGAGAACCAGAGGCACTTCTGAAAATCCTGACAGGCACTGATGTTTGTTGTCCCCTCAGTCTGCTAAAAGCTCCTGCCCACTGCTACAGAAAGACCTCAGGCACAAACTAAGCCATGTGTGGGTGCATTTTGTTGTTTAGTACAGGCTCTCTGCAAGTATTTCTGCCCCTAAATACTAAGGTTTAGAAAAAGTCAGACTCTTCAGTAGTTGGACCAGGTGCAAAGATGCTAAATTCAATGGCTGTGTGCACCATGCAAACCAGCACAGGGGTTTGTCCTATTCCCTCATCTTGATAAACGAAAAAAAAAAAAAAAAAAAAAACCACGACAAGGTTTGTAGGAAGTCTCTGTTTGGGGGCTAGATGCACACGACTGCAGCAGAGTGCATCTTCAGCAGGAAACTCAGCAGTTCACCAGTGTGAGGTTACCACTGCAAGGCATGCAGGGCACTGGGGCAGGGCCGCGGCCCCTGGGGCAGGATGCCCACCCAAGGGAGAAGTTCCTCCATCCCTCCCGGACACCCGAAGGGCTCAACCCCTATAGAGCCGCCTAAAAATCCCATTCAGCCCTGATGCACCCGCTGCCAAACCACCTCTGCCACCGCCGCTCGTAGCCGACACGACAGTGCTGGAGCAAGCAGCCAGCTCGCTCCGGGACCAAAATTTCTGCCCTCAACTTCCCTCCCCTTCCCCCTGGGCCGGGGTCGCTCCGTGAGCGGCGGCTGCCGCCTGGCGTCCGCCGCGCCGGGAGCGGCGCAGGGGGAGGCGTGCAGGGAAAAACTAAAACAAAACAAAACAAAGAGTAAGCACATCTGAAAAATTCCTCTACCCTGCTAGGAGATAGCACGCGATAAATCTAGGAGCGCTAACTCAGCATTTCTGATCACAGCCATGAGAAACGAGGACACACACCAGTGAGTGTCCCCCACTACCCAGAGAAGTCATTTTGTGCCTTTATTTTTTATTTTTGTTTAATTTAATTCATTCTTGGAGCAAAGGTTTCCCCATGGGGGAAAAAAAATGCAATGGATATAGATTCTCAGCATGTTTCTTTCATCTAAATATTATTTTCATTACACAACTTTTTTTTTTTTACTTTTTTTTTTTTTTTACTTTTTTTTTTTTTTTTTTTTTCTCCTAACTTGAAAACCCAGTCTTAACTCTGGAAGCATTCAAGGCCAGGCTGGACGGGGCTTTGAGGCTTTGAGCACCTGATGCAGTGGGAGGTGTCCCTGCCTGTGGCAAAGGGGTTGAAAAATCAGTGGGCTTTAAGGTCCTTTCCAACCCAAACAATTCAGTGATTCTATGACTTTAATACCTCCTAAAATCAGTTCAGAGGTATATAATGGAGTTTGTCTTTTATTGCAAACAGTTTCCACATGGGCAGAGCACACAGGTTGGTAGACCTTGCTTCCTTTTTTTTTTTCTTTTTTTTTTTTTTTTCTTTTTTCTCCTAACCTTATACCCCTGTATGGCACCAGTCTTCAGAGTCTTCAGAGAGGGGAGCTTTCTGCAGGGGTCAAGCACACCTCAGGACAGGCATCTTTGTTCTGAGCGCACTGGAAAATGAGGTCAGCTGTGTCCAAGGTCTTTGTGTTTCTTGTATGAGTCTGAAAAGTCTCAGATAAGGGAGTAAGATAAGAGGGCAGCAATGCAGTGTTACCCAAGAGCAATCAGAGCCCCATCCCCATGGCACTGAGCAGCGGATAGGAATAGCTCTGCGTTTCCTCTGGTCATCCCTGGACTTCATCTCTCCTCTATGACTACTTGAGACCTAAAAATCACAAGCTCCTAACAGTCTGAAGTGAACACTGCACATATATCCTCTAAACAAGCTGTCCACAAAGTGCTGTTCCAGCCCTACAAGGTTCCAAATTAGCCACCAGCTGCCCCAGGGGACAGGCAGCTCTGGGGCAGAGAGCAGCAAGAGGCCAGGGGCTGCAGTCAGGGACTCTGGGGTATGGGCACACAGATGAAGGATGGGGGAGAGGAGACAGCACATTTTGTGCATGTGCCATAAAGGCAGCAGTAACTCACAGCTACTGTGGGTATCAGAGAGGTCAACCCTGGGGAACTACACTAAGCACTTGCTGAGCAAAATACTGCCCATTCTGCCAAAACCCACATTGCAGGAAAGAATGAGGATAAATTAATAGATCCTTCACTAAACATATGTATTCCCAAAGTTCAGTGTTTTCCTAGTTCACTGAACAAATCCTTATTTGCTAGGACATTTCCAGTCACTGAAGTTTAGAAATCCAGTCAATTACTGAAGAGAGGGAAATTGGATTATTCCTATATTTATCTCCTAGCAAAACAAAATGCTTGCAGAATATACCTAACTGCCTATGAGAGGAAAAAAAAATATAATAGTAAATTAAAAGGATTTTAAGTCCATTGAGAGAAAGGACCTAATCCTGACTGTGACAGTATTCTAAGAAAAAACACTTCATCTCTTTAAATTCATTCTATAAATTATGTAATGTACGTATTTATTTGCTAGGAAGTGTAAGCAGATCATAAAACAATATATGTCATGGGAGATGCACTGTAAAATAGACAGTTGTTTAAGCCTCAGGTGTCTCATAAGACAAAGCCAGACAGTGTTCAGCCTAACTAGCCATACCTTCAGCATGAGCTTAGGAAAAAGAAGAAAAAAGGTTTCCCCAAGCCAAAAACACATAGAGATTAAAACTCCTGGATGACAGATGCCCTTCTCCACTGCTTTGTGCAGACACAAGGATCCTGGGCAAGCTGGGCAACCAGCTCTTCTAGCTTTCTTTTTTCCACATAGTTAAACAGTTGAAAATGATTATTTTGTTAAAGTTGAAAAGGAGCATCTCTTTTTTTTTTTTCCCCCCCAGTGGGTGAGTGTACATGTGTGCAGAAAGGTTTCACAAAAGAACACCTGAAACTTAGCTCTTCTGGAGAAAAGTGGTTTGAGCTGCACATGAACTATGCTCGTGGGGGTAAGCAAGGAGAAGTTCTGGCTAAAATACCAAGGCAAAATTCCCCAATCTTAAAATATATGAAATATATTTAATATATTTTAAAATATACATGTTAATATACATATATTAATATATATATATATTAAATATGTTTAGCATTCATTTTGTGCAGACAAGGACTGAGGTTGGACATTTAAACTTGATGTCACAGAGGATGTTTAGCAAGGCTTCCAGAAACACACACACACCTCTTTCCAAGGGCTTTAAAACCAAGACATTAGTGCTTAAACCACCTGAAACAGCTACAGGATAAGACAAAATCTCTTCAAGTGAAAGAGCTGACACTTTGACAACCTCTTCCCACCTAGGACTGTCTTTACCTACCTACATGCATACATACTCTAAACTACAATCCCATTAATCCTATTTGAAAGCCGTTCTCTTGCAAATTGACTTCACTTCTTGATGGATTTTTTTTTTTCTGCTCAAGTTGAAATATACAAAGCAACTATTTTCAAGGACCACTAGCAATTTTAATATCACTTCCATATATGTGCAAGTGCCCTCAGCTGCACTCACAGTGTTCACAGAGCATGCCATCCCTGAGGACGGATGAGTTCACTGCAAGGACTGAATATAGTTGGAGACTGCCTTGTGTATTTTTAGTGAGTATAGATTTCTTAATGATTGCTCTGCTGCTATTAAGGAAGAAGTTTGTGAGGGGTCGACTTTAATGTTACAGGAGAAAGACAGGTTACAGCCATGCACAGGAGAAAGTTTCAGTTTTCAGCACAAATCTGTGGGGCCAACTCTGCAAATAGAAGCCTAGTGTTTCATGTGGCCTTGATTCAAAAATCCTAGAGGGGGTTCAGTTGTTTCCACTCCAAAGAAGCAAACCATTTCATTGTCCTCTGAAATTCTTACATATTATTTATAAACCTTCAGACATCAAAATAAGTGGAATAAGCCAAGCATACAAAGTAAACGATGTATATTTTGAATTGTTGTTTGCAGCAAGTGACTATGAGAATGAGCAATGGGAATACAGGTTCTTCCTGCGCCTATAGTCATGCTTTTCTGCTTTCTTGAATTCTGTTAGATTATTTAACAAGAAACCAATTCAAAATTCACTGGAATAGACAGCTATGCCTATAGCAACAAACACTACTTCAGCATCGTCCAAAACATTGGAGATGAGGAAAAGAAATAGAAGATATTTTTTCTTTACTTGCAAGAACTGATTTCATATGCAGGGAAAAAAGAGCATCTCTGTCTCCCTGAAGATACTTCAGGGCAACCTAAAGACCTGTGCCATTGCTTTTGTCCATCTTGCATCTGAGGAGTACTTCTCTCTTAGGCAGCTTTGTGTGTCCCAGAATGGATGTTTTCAGTTCAAGAGCAGGATTAAATAAATAAAGAACAGATCCCTGAAAAAATTGTTTTTGTTTTCTTGGAAATAATCCCACATATCATTTCCAAATCAAACAAAACATTTGGCAGGACCTAAACCAAACATTTCAGTCGGTATTGGTGCTTCCCTGAATACAGCCTCTTCCTTTAGCATGGTGAGGACGTGAGGACATTTACCTGAGGCATGGAAAAATTAGGTTCAGTGCCATTCACTGTGTAAGGGCATTTCATTCTTATAATTTGCCTTCTACATGCCTTGCTTGTCACGCTACAAGTGTTGGTCAGACACAGTTCCCTCGACTTTCCTTGTTCACACTGCAGAGCTTTGTGAAAAGCATTCAGCTGTTGTCTCGAGGAGGAATTGGATTACATCTCCCACTCCCAGCACATCTCAGCTCTCTATGCATGTCTTTTTTTCCAATGAAAACTTGCACATTAATAATGCATGACATAACACAACCCTGTCACTCTGAGGATGATCTACCTGTACATATCCTTTAGGCTCATAGTTCATGCCCTATCCTTAGCAGGGTGGAGGTACAGGACAGAAGATGTGAAAACCCTGGTCTGGAAGAGGTGGTTTTCAGAACTGGGTCTTCCACATTCTTGCTGGACTGGCTATTGAGTAAGTCACAGAAATGTTTGACTCCTTTTTATTCATCTAGCATAAAACAGCAAAATTCACGCTACCCAGCAAGTTCAGACAAACAGCTTTAGGATGCCAAATCTGCATTTTTCCTTCAAGAAAATAAACCCTCTCCGCTATCCTGCTTCCAAAGGGATTAACAGGAATCTGCCAGCCCATCCCTCCAGGCTTGCCTATACAAAAGCAGCACTCCAAAAGAGCATTTATCTCTTGAGTCAGAGTGGTTTCCCATCTAGTAAATAAAATATTTCTTGCTCCTAATAAAGAGCAACAATTCATAGCTAATATCTTTAACAAGAACTTTTGATACATTTCCAGAAAATAAACCTGCAACTAATATCCTGGGACTGAGAACATTACTGATCTTGCCAAGTCAATCTAGTTTGGCTTGGAGTGTAAGGAAGATCATATAGGCCCTCAGGGTAGGATTTCTCAGAACGGGCTCAGGGTGAGCAGTTCTAGAGAGCAAGAGGCAGAAGGGAGTTAAAGGATGGGGGGAAAACTGCCCTCTCTGGCACAGCAGCCCCTGACTGGTCCCCGAGCAGAAAGGATATTCATATTCCATTCCTGACCTTCACAGCACTGACACATACATACACTGTAGCACCTGTCTTCAATAAAACCCTTACCTTCCATCTCACCATCCTTATTTCACACCACTGAGCACAGGATGGCCCCAGAGGACTCCACTCTGAGTACCGTGAAAGCTTCTGGGGAGTTCACAGCCAAGAAATTTAGAGGTGTGGAAAGCATGAAATATACAACAGTACAAACCAGGAAAATAAAAACATACAGAACATACAGAACAGAGAAAACAAGAAATGATTCAGAAACATTTTTTTTTTTTTTTTTTTTTTTTTTTTTTAAGTGAGAAGAACAGATGGATGGAAATGCTAGGTAAATGCTGCAGCAAATGTCCTTTTCATGACGTGATGGGGTTGGAGGGAGGGAGGCAACTGCTTGCCACTTCGGTCCAAGCAGGATGTGTTTCACACATATGATATTTGGTGAGCACAACAGGAGTCATGTTCTCCTGAGAGAACCGTGGAGACAAATATTGTGTACATATATATATATATATATATTTATATATATGTATAGTCTGTTCAGTATGAGGATTGATATTGGGCATCTGCAGGCAGAAAGAAGACTGTTCAGCTTTGTGCACACAGTTACAAAGACCTGATAAAGCAGTGCTAGCTCACGATGTACAATTTCTGGATTTTGCACCTACCTTCATTTCTGCAGTGTTCCTTCCATGCACTAACAAAACCCCTTCAGGAGACAGCATTTCCCCAGCCACAACACAGTGCAGGTAGAGGGGGACTGTTCAGCTGGGATTCTCTTACATGTATATTCCCTGGCACACCAGGAATCTGGATGCTCCCTCAAAGCAGGACTCTTCTCAGAGACGAACAGCAATGATATGAGAACGCCCACAAGCTGTCTCGAAGGAAATCATGGCAAGATACAAGGAAACAACTTTTCCATCAATACAGTGGTCAAGCACTGGAACAGAGTGCCCTTAGAGGTTTTAAAATCTCTGTTCCATAACTTGATGGGACGCAGCCCTGAGCAAGGTGCTCTAACTGTTAGCTGTCCTTGCTTTGAGCAGGGACTTGAAACAGATGACCTCTGTAGATCCCTTGACACCAAACTGTGCTGTGAGTGTGCTTTCTTCTCTCCGCTCTGTCCTTAGTGTGTACAGCTGATCCCCAGTAATACATGACAGTTCATTACACCCCCAGTTACACACTGGCCTCTCATCCAGTTGTAATATTTTAGCACTTGACTCCTGGTCAGTCTGTGAGAGGCAAAGCTTGGTTTATTGAATCTCAAGCACCATCCATGAGTGGTACAGACCCTTATGGGTCTTCACAAAATTAAGGTCTGAAGCTATGTCCTCTGCTTCAGGCACCATGTTTTGTAAAACTCAAGGTAACTCCCTACCCTCATTTCTTCCCAGCACTCACTCAAGGTCACGTGATACTTTTTGTCCATTTGACTCTCTTTCTCATCACAACAAAACCATCACGGTCACCTAGCTGTCAGAGGCCCGTGGCAGTTGTGTGTGGACAGACCACAACAACTCTTTGAGGAGACTTACACATGTGCTCAACTGATGATGTACAAGTAGAAGTCCTACAACTCCTGCTTGCACCCAAGGCACAGCTGAAACAGCAGAGCCTGTGCCTAGCTTAGCCATACCTCGGCCATCACCAAAGAAACCTTTAGATCTGTTCAACCCTCCTTAGGCTCAGAAGACTGAACATTGCCTAGGAATTCCCCTTGAAAATGCTGGGATTTGAGCTGCTTACAGGCAATCTTGTTTCCTTCTTTTATCCCCACTGAAACCTAGCTGTGATTAATATTCACATATTCTGCTGGATTCTCTCTAAGCAGTACTAACAGATCACTTGAAAGCCTTCAAGGCTTCACTCCTTTTGATGTGGTTTTGCTGGCCAATACAAAACCTGGGTGAAATTACAGCCCGATTGAAAGCCATAGCACATCATCCTCTTTAAAATCCAGCAGCTTCCTGACATAGTAATGAGCTGCCTAGGAATATTCATCTTAACGTTTTACATGACAAAATGGGGCAGCACCCTACTTCGGTAAGACAGAAGTTTATGGGATCACTTGTTCAAAGCCTCTGCTGAACCTTCTGCTCTCCCACGTGCACTCCCAGATGTGCTCTTGCCCTCTTGCCTCCCACAGTAATGGAGGTCTCAGGAGCCACTGATGAAGAACAGCAACAAAGCCTTCCTTTCCATCCAGAGCCTTCCCTAAAGGAGAGATCTGGGGAACTATGTGGAAGCCTCCCTCATCCCAATGCTCCAGGCAGAGCAGCCTCCCCAGACCATAAGAGACCAAATTGCTTGTGTGCAACTGGACTACCCCAGGTGATGCCTGAGAGATCATGCTGTGTTTAGGAACAGCAGCAAAATGGGGATGCTACCAAAGCTGGAGATTCAGTTTACAAATGTTTGCCTTGCGAGAAAAATCAGGTTAAAAAATATAGAGAGCAGCTAGCTAGCATAGTGATGTCAGTTAATAATTTTCACGTGGGATTTTGTGAATTTCTGTTCTGAGCTACCTGAAACTCTATGGCATAAGAAGCCCTTGCTAAAATACTTTATCTGTGCATAGCTCATTCACTCCTTTGAGCATCTATCATTCAATACTAAGGCAAATACTGAGAAACAGTTTTCTATTGTTCCTGCCTCTGCAAACAGGCATTAGAATAGGACTCACATTGTACTTGGGATGAGAGATGAGGTGAAAGGAGGGCTCTGGTGCTGCCTTTCCCTGCTTATTCTCCTCCAATACAGGGAAAACATCCCAGTCACACCTGTGATCATGCAAAGCTTTGCTTTCTATTCACATGTGTATTATTTTTATGTGCCCCCTAAAATCTCCAGAAACTGATGCTTAAAGTAAAGGAAAAATGCAGTTTACCTTACATGTGAGCTATGAAGGCACTTCTTGGGACGTTATACTTATAAAGCAACCAAGTGTTCAGACACTGTCTGAAGAGCACACAAAGGTCTTGGTCTCACAGCATATACACTTTATATACTCTTTATGTATTTCCTTCTGACAGCTCCAACCTCACTTCTTCAAACAGCAGCTTTTTAAATTCATGAAAACAACAACAAAAAAAAAAGGTCAATATTATACAACTCTGATCTGGCTTGCAATGCCCTACTGTTAGCGTGAGTCTCTAAAAGGACTAAGTGACTTAGGCAGACCCAAAATTTAGTGCTCACTTCAGAGTGGCATTGCTCTTAGACATGTGACAACAACCAGCAAAAAAACTGAAACAGAGCTTAATTCCCTTAGAAAAGGCCCCACACACAAAACTACTTTTATTTTAGTCCAGGTGTATCTACAAGCATATAATGTTCAGAAAACATAAAAAGAAGCTTAGCACCCAGACTTGTTGAGAGAGATGGGTGATGAGGCTTTTTCTCTGGTTAATCCCTTTGTGGGAACACAGCCCAAAACTCTCATACTTTAAAGAAAACTTTCACAAGCTCTGACATGCAACAGGTATTGGAGTTTTCATCTGGCCTACCTATGTGACCTGTGTCTTAGTTTACTGAATAAAAAGATATGCAGCTAGACAAAGATGCTGAAAGGTGAGGCCCATATGGATATATTTAAGAAAAGCTCTTTTTCCCTTTCTCCCCCCTCACTGAACATCTATTTTGGCTAGGGAGAAGGTTGGCAGGGTTTGGGTTCTGGCCATGAGGAACTCAGCCCAGCAACCTGGTCGCTCAGTGGAAGAATCAAGGCATTCAGCACAGCTCTTGTTGATCCAATTATAAAGGATTTACATTAACGCAATTGTGCAGTGAGCAGAAACTTTCTAAGTGGAAAGATCTGCTTCAGTTGCCGTGCTAGTGTGTTTGCTTATTCCTGCCAAATAAACAACATCGCCTGCTGGGTGATTGGAAACAAGTGTAAGAAGTTCTGGTCATACGATGCTAATCCTTACAGTATAATCTCAACTCTGCTCCACAATGGCTTCTCCAAATTGGAGAAGGCTGAGCTGGTCACACAGCAAAGTCTGTGGGTTGGCAGGGGGAGCTGGCTGTGTGGCCACTTGAGATCTTGCCTGAAGCTAGACTGAGGATGGGAAACACCAGGGGCTCATAACCTGCCCACCTGCCTCCCCACGAGCTCGGTGCTCCTTGTACAGGCCTCTCTCCTTTGCAAAACTTGCAGGCACCTGGGGGTGTACTGCAGAGGGGTATCAGAGCTGTGAAGGAATGGACATGGAGGACACGGAGGTAGCATGGAGTCCCAGTGCTCTGAGGGAGGGCTAGCATTTCTTTTGCTGCAGTCACACAGATCTGCATGAGGCCTGTATCAACAGCTGCCACCAGGACAGAAGTCAGGTCTGCTCCTCACAGTAGCAGTTACAGTCATGAGGAGTTGCTGCTGGGGAGTCATCTCTATGGCTGTTGAGGAGCTTGCAGGAAATCCACCAGGCTGTCTACAAAGACGTGAAGTAAAAATTTGCCAAGTGGCAAAAGCATCCTGATTTTGGTACTAGTTTTTCACCTCTCTCCCTCCTGCCAAATAAACCTGTTAAGATTTGTTCAGACGTGAATGCAAACCCAAGGGTCAGCATGAGTCAGCTTTTGGCTTTAAATGACAAGACCAAGCATAGCTATACACTGGATACGCAGTAGACTTTCCTGTCCATTTTCAAAATGAACTGTTGCAGAAAAAGAAAAAGAAGAAGAGAAATGTAGAAGAGAAATTGTAGAAGCACTTCTTGCTGTGCCTAGACATGTTTATAGTAACACTAGCTATTTCAAAAAAAAAAAAAAAAGGGGGGGGGGGGGGGAAGGAGATGGACAGGATGGAACCCATTACTAAGCTGTAAATATAAAACATGTCCTGAAAACTCTGATCTTATCTAGCCGTTATTGGCTTTGAGTTGTGCCCAGTGTTTCACTGTGTATGTTGTGACATACCTCAGAAAACATGGGAGAAGTTATCTACATTTTACAATAATGAAATGAGCTCCAGTACAGCAGAACATGGCAAAAAAATTCTGACCACAAAGCTGCACTAAATTAATAATGTGGTTTTATTGTCTCCAGTGCCCAAGTTTCCTTCCTTGCCTTGTAGTGCACTCAGCTCTGTCCCAATCCACTCTGTTGGGACTGATCAGACTTGACACTGAGTATTGCTCACTTGTTTGAAGGAAGAAAGGTCATGGAAGATTTTTATCCTTTTTTTTTTTTTTTTTTTTAATCTTTTCTATGAAAAGGAATAGAGAGGCTTTCTCTCTTCACGGTCTTGTCTGGTTACTTTTGTTCTTCTATTGCCATCTGCATCCCTGATGTTCCTTATCTGTGTGCTTAAGCTAATCCCTTGTTATCAGAGAGAAGAACAGCTACATGTTCTCCCTGCTCACTCCCCTAAAACATGGAGTAGAAAATTGCCTGAGGCTAATACAAATATTAAACTGAAAATCTGCAGAACATCTCTCTTCACAGGAACAATCAGGCTCCTACTCTCTCTCTCCTGTACACAATGCAGATCTAGTAGTCCAACAGTGTAAGAAGATTGCAGGGACTGAGGGAAAGAGCTCAGAAAAATGAAATGAAACCAAGTCTGCCTACAACAAATGCAACTAGAACATGCACCTTAGCCAGAGCTTAGGTGACAAGGAGATGATATCTGCACTGCCCTGTTGCAGCATGTCTTGGTAGTAATTCAGTTGCTCATTGCTTACCTGCAGTGAGGATCTGATGTCGGCTCAATGGCAGCTGCAGGAACAAGGAACTTCTCTTACTAACAGATTTATTTTTTTCCCCCTGGAATTATTGCATTTTATTTCAGCCCCTTTCCTTTGTCTTCATGGCACATTCAAATTACTTCTGCGGTAGCAGTTAAGTAACAACTTCTGCTACCAACTGGAAGGGGCCTATGCTGCTGCCTTCCCAAGGGGACTCTTCCAAAAGGTGGAGCCCAGAGCCACCAGCTAAGTGACTGCTGCAATACCCTACCTTCTCCCTCCACCTAATAACATGCCCCTGGTGATTTTAAGACACAGTTCTTCCTTCCCTGATAATTATCCATGTACCAGCCTGGGTTTAAACTTTGCCATCCACTTCTTCGAGACTTGTGAAGCAGAACAAGGCTAGGAACATGCTTTATTTAAGCCAAAATTGCTTGGGACCTAGAGGCTCCAAGCTGGTGTTTCCACCCAAGCTGCCTAGTGTGCAGGGTACTCCTCATGCAAGTTGCTGGGCTGTCAGGGAGAACCCTTGTTTGGTGCCTGAGGTGAGTTTGAAAGAGCCAAACAGACAACCCCAGAACCTGAGGCTTCCTATTCACTCCCAGCACATAAGTTGTTGGCCCTGTGCACCTGCAGCTCTCTATGTGCCTTAAACCATCATGGGCCCTACCCACACCTCCTGACCCTTGGGTGTTTGGCTTTTCTGCACAACAAAAGCAAAATTAGCTTAGGGACCGTAGTGTCCAGCAATGTACAAACTACCAGCAGCCCCTGGGTAAGGATTCTTCAGCATAGATTCTGAGCACTGGGCAGCACCTCCTTATCCTTGGGGAATAGGACCAGCTTTTCAAGTGACCCTATCTTTCCAGGCCTGCAGGAAGGAAATGCCCACCTCCCCTCCCTGCAACCACCCATATTGTGCCTAGCCAGGACTCCTGCTGGCCCTGAGCTCCAAGCCCCACACAGGTGCAAACACCTACCCCAACAGGTTCAGCATTTAACCCAGACACTGCAGCTGGAGGAAAAGCATTACCAGCAACACAGCCTCATAACTAACCTCATCATTCCTGGGGCAGATATAGTCTGTCAGCACAGGTGTCCTCTACTACGTGATCCAGTCTGATCATCCCCTTCCCAGCTGGATGGATAAAAGGCAGAGGGCTGAGGTTAGTAGTAACAATGGACTGTGGTAGTCCATGGTTATCTGGTGTGGAACTGCTGTGTTGCTATTGGACCCCTTCACCAACACAGGGGAAAAGGAAAACTAGATAATAGACCCTCTGAGCTTATATAAGCCCGGTATTTCCCAAGAGTAGTGTTCAAATTGCTAGATAACAGTAAAACACTATGAAGAAGGCGGGATGTTTTGAAGGTCACTTCTTGAGTCTTGTTTATTACACAAGGAAGAATACAGGAACCCTAAGGCTAGAAGAAAAGCAGAATAAAGGACAGTATTACTCTGTCCCAGAACTTGTGTAGCAACACTGTGGTAG
This sequence comes from Aythya ferina, assembly GCF_964211825.1. NCBI lineage: Eukaryota > Metazoa > Chordata > Aves > Anseriformes > Anatidae > Aythya > Aythya ferina. Next base: position 77,334,321 of record NC_140296.1, read on the forward strand.
CAAAGCTCAACACCAGACAATATGGGACGAGGCAGTGATTTTGTTCTGACCCAGAACTGCCTTTGCTTACACATATTCTCGTAACTGCCTTCTCACCAGCACCAGGGATCAGACAAAATTACTTTCTGTGACACAGGACAAGACATGCTGGCTAGCAGGCCTCGCCATGTCTCCAGGTTTCTCCATAGCCTGGTGACCATGTGCTGCTCTTGGATCCCGTAGACCAGATAGGGACAGTGAGGTGTTGTCCTGACCTACTTCCAGGTCACTAGCAGCCCTGCTCATTTGCTTATACATTTTTCTCTCCAGCTCATCCCACCCCCAACAATTCATGGCTTCAGCCCCTTCTCTTCTTTTGGGTCTCCCTTGTTTTCCTGGTCTGGGTGTGCTGAGAGGCTGGGTATGGCTGTGCTACCTGGCCTGCCAGTCTTGTTTCTATGGCCCCATACTGCTCCATCCTGCCTCCCCATCATTCCTTCTGGTGATCCCACATCCACATTACCCTCTATTCCATTGCATAAATGTTTCTAACTGCAAATCTTAGTCTCTCAAGGGTGGGAGTGCCTGAAGGTTCAGCAACTGATCTGTCAATAGCTGTCATGGGGAAAAAAGCACACATTATCCATTGTAAACAATCTTTCTTCCTTTTTATTTATTTTTTTTTATTAGAGGCATTGTTCCATTTACAGGGGAGTCTGCCATCTCCCCAGGTCCCACCACTCATTTACCACTGTCAGCTCACAGAATGATCAACAACGGGTTCTTCTAAAATAATTTTCACCCACAGAAAATTCCCAGTGGGATGAAGCTGCTATTTCAGAGCACTCCCTATTTTATTTTTTTTTAAACACACTGATCTTTTCACAGAGCACCTTAGTGCTATCATATGGGGACATTTTGGTTTTGGGGAAGATTTCAGAAGAACCTCCTTGCAGCTCTGAGCTCCTTCAGGGCTCCAATTTTCCTTGCTATAAGAACGCAGGCCACAGCTATATATTGAAGATACCACCCTGGTCAAGAGCAAATCTGGTAACCTTTAGCTACAGAAATAGCCTGTGGGTGTAACAAAGTGTTTTTTCATCATCTCACCCTTTTAAACCTTTTTTTTTTTTTTAGGAGAAAAGCCAGATTCCTCTTCTATATTCAACACTCAGTATCCCCAAAGTGATTGTATGATTCTTGTCCTCAAGTGAACAGTGTGTTTCTACTTCAGTAACCCCACTTGGCAGGCTACCACACACATTTATTATTTTCTGCATGAGAAAGTGCTTTTCAGTCCAAACCTTTTTCTTTCTTTCCTTCTCCAATTTTGTATGGAGACTTATCTACTTACCTCTGTCAGTTTGAAAATAGTAACTGGGGTGCAGGTGACATCTTTTTTCATTATCTAGGAGTTTTAAAACTCTAAAGGAAGCTTTTGATTTTCAGGTAGTCCTTTCTCAAAGTAGGCCAAATTTTCAGTTTTATAATCTCCAAACACAGACATCCCCACACTCCCCCAGGCCAGCCTTGGTACCTTGCCCAGTGTTGTGCATGACCATATGCACGTCCACCAGTGCCCTTTTCTCCTCCTTGGGCACGAGTGCGAAGTCCCCACAGGTTGGACACAGGTTGGAAAATGAAGACACCCACCAGAAAGAAATGGTGATCTGAGGTGTCCTACTTGTTTAACAAAAACATTGTTTAATATTGTTCAGTTTTATGTAGAAGTTTAAACAGTCATCGGAAGAGGGTCCAGAGTCTGGTAACCATGTGGCTGGCAATGCTACTCTCGCCTGCTCTGACACGCTTTTCCTCTCCTTCCTAAATGTAGTCCTGGATATAAGTGGATAATGACAGCTCTGCTCTTCCTTTCTGCCTCTGTGCCCCTAAAAGTCCAGTGGCTAACACATCTGCTTACTCAGAAGGAGTAAGAGGATTAAAATCTGTCTTTTGCGAGGAAGATTTTGTTTGACCATTTCCCAGTGCTGCTTGGGATTCAGCACAAATTCACTTCTGTACTTCTAAAATGCCCAGGCCAGATGCTTTCATGAATTCCCTATTCATTTTGCATTGGCTGAACTAATTAATTAACTGGTCCAGTACATGAATACTTTCAGATCAGCTGGAAACTGAGTTTCCAGTGAATAAACAGATCCCATTTTAAAACAAACAAACAACAAAACAAGCAATTCCAGACCTGGCAGCGTCTCTTCCACACATTCAAAAAAACCCAAAACCCTGGGGTTTGTACAGCATCCAGAAGAGCTAAGCATGAAGTCCCTGTCTCCTGGCTTCAATACCCCAGGCCCATGAGAGGAGCAAGGCTTCCACCAGCACCCCCAAGCCCAGCTTCACCCGGCAGCCCAGGGAAGAGCACAACATCACCGAGGCCTCCAGGTGGGCTTCACTTCCCCCAGGAGCTGTGAAGGTGTGCTAAGCCTCTTGCCTTCCCTGTCTGTAATTACTTGCTGGTGTTAGGCAATGGCTTTATTACTGCTGCCAGGATCATCATCTGGCTTCTGTTTTACCAGGCCCTTTGAGTGTGATTCATTCAGCCAGATCTGGAGGGCTACTGTAAAGTGGTCTCTATTTGAGCAACTTATTTAGCCTTCCTTTGTAGGCTATAGAAAGAAATGGGCTCTTCTAGCAACCATCCCTTCAAAATGGATTATCCTTCAAAGAAAGATCCAAGGAAGCCGTATGGCTCGTGGCACAGAAATACCTGTCTCTCTACACTGAATGAAAAGGGAACCGATGAGGGACTTGTCCAGATCATCTCTGGAGAGGCTTTAAACTTCAGAAAAATTAGATGAATGCTATTCTCAGAGACAGCGCATTTTATGACCGAGCACTCTGGGTGTCTACATGCCTTGAATAGCTCTGCGGTCTCTACAGCACTGTCTGGATGCTGAGATGGCTTCCCCTAAAGCAACTGTAGCACAGCAGTAGTTCATTTTTCTCAGTGATGTGAAAGAGCTTACTGATGTCAAGATACTCTTGAATGCAACTAAGAACCATTTCCACTGCTTTGCAGATCTCTGAGGTTATGGCATCGCACAATGAAGTTACTCTTTTTTTTTTTTTTTTTTTGGAAATGAATTCAAACAAAAAGGAAAAAAAAAATAAGAGAGAGAGACAGAGAGAGCATGGTGAGACTTATGTCCTGTGTAATTCTGAGAAGAGGAAGAAGTTCCTGACCCTCCAGTATACCAGCACGAGCACAGAATAAGATGGTGCTTCAGAAAGGCTGGAATTGGAGTTTTTGACCTCAGCTGTTTCCTGTGAAACAACAAAAACAGGGGGGAAGTGGGGGAAACAGACCATACAACTATACATTCTAGCCCATTTTACTGTGTCACTTCAATAGCACAAGAGTTTTAAGTGGTATTAAACTGTGCCATGTTAGCAGACTGGTCTTCTGATGTAGACAGCAGAGCTATTGAGAGATTTCAAGCACCCAAGACAGCAGTTGAGTTTGTGTAAGTTTATAACACAAAGCCTCTCTCAAGTGCTTAGTCAGGCTCTTGCCTACAAATCTAAGCAGCAAGCTTTGCAGTTTCATGAGTAATTTAAACATGGCTAACTGAAGGCTGCTGCCAGAGGGGACAGCCAGTCCCATCCTCCTTCTTAACCATCTCTGAACCTGTCTGTCCCTTCCCTTATGCCTATCACTTGTGAAAGCCACTGAGCTACCTGAATTTAATCTCTACATTGTACAGAGCAATTTTCAGTCAGAGCAACAAGCCCTGGGATTCCTCCCACAACTTCAAGAGCTGGTATAAAGAGAGGGGAGGGATGGGGAAGGAGAAGGTGCAACTTTCTGACCAACAGCAGAATATGGTCTTGGTCACATCGCATTTCCAAAGACAGAAGCAAAAGTAAAATACTATTCTAAATCTGCTCTTTTCATTTTTCCCCAGGTTCAGAGGATCCCCACCACATTTGGGTTGTATCTAGAGGTTCATTGATTGCTCCCATTTTGTTGTATCCACAATGGAAGAGAGAAGAGGAACCCCTGCACTGCTGGCAGCCCATGCTCACACCATCCACGTCTCACTTCTCTGGGAGGCGGTAATGCAGACTGCTGTGTAAAGAGGGATTTTTAAGTCCTAAGCATGAACCAGTGTAGTGTAGTAAAAAGCAAAGGGAAAGAGCTGAACTGCAGGAGTTTGCCCTGAGGCCTTGTGGCTTCTGGAGACCTTCTCTAGTGTGCTGTCTGCTGAAGCAGAAACCCATGACACGTTTGCTATGGAAAGAATCCTGCTCCTGAGGGAAACAGTCTGAGAAAAGGCTTTGATATCTCCATGCTATGGACTTTCTTCATAAGATGAATATTATAAATATACAACAGAGGAAGAAAAATGTTGCACGGTTCTAAAATGGGATAGTACACACAGACGTGTTGGCTGACATACATGTAAAGCTAGAAGTAATGATTCAGGGCTACATAAACCTCTTTTGAAGTACAAGACAGACATCAAAATCAATCACGTCACCAATTTCAGCTTGGAATGACAAATGTCTAACTCCTTAGCAGAGTGTCCTTGCTAATATCACATCACCCAAAACAACTGCTCATCCTCCCAGATTACCCAAACATTCATTGCTTTGCCCTCCCATCACTTTGGCTTTCTTTCTCTAGCTGAAGACACCATCACTGAGGTGGACATGACCACCAGGCACATACCATGAACAGGGAATGAACAGGTTGTGGTGGGAGTTCAGAAGCAGTAGGGGGGCCCAGGTGGGAGCTGAGCTGGGGAGGTGGCAGGTCCTCTGACGAACACGTGCCTTCCTTCTGCCATGATGTGGGCATCTCACTTTGTCTCACAGCACCACTGACCATGAGCCCTTTCTTCCAAGTGAATCAAAGAGAAACTTGTCTAAAGTGAGTCCCTAAATAGCTAAAATATTTGGTGATAAATCATTGGAGCACTGAATTAGACATTTATACCTTGGACTATGGATGTTCTTTGTCCTAAAACTGGCCAATAACCTCTGATCACTGGTCAGTGGTTTTCTACTTTGACTTGTTTTTTATCAAATAAAAAATAGTGATTTTAAAGAAACTCCGTGTTTTGCAAAGGTTAGATTTACTGTGCAATATAGACTTCATTACCAACTATTCTGCATTCAGAGTGTTGATGTGTGTTTACATAGCATGGCAGCCTTCTGACAGAAACTATACTGAGGTTCTCTCCAGTCTCTCTGTCCTACACGGTGGCAATAAAAATCTTATTTCAGACTCTAACACTCCCCCAGCCTTTGGTCCTGCTAACAGAGAGGGACTTACCCTGTCCACATAAGCTCCAAACTTTGGTACCTAGGACCACTATTTTCCATGTCTATCTATTTGTCTTCCAGCAGTTCCAGCTGCTTCCTGTTATAGTAAACATTTCCTTCACAAGAAGTTTCAAACACCTGTTTTTGTTTGTTTTGTTCTTTGACATTTTTGGGGTTGGAAGACCAGGAGTCGAAGGAGAGAGATGCATACCTGCCAGATAATTTGATATGCTTTTCAAAATTTTTTTTATTTTTATTTTTTCCTCCTCTAAGTATTTTACTAAGTTTAATAGTTTTCCAAATTTCTAGCTAAATCAAAAAAAGCTTTTGGTCTAGCCCAGCTCTACCCCTTGCATATTGTAGCAAAGTGTAAACTTCCCCCAAAGCTATCAAAATTTAGGAAACCAGACTAAACTTACTGTTGTAACAGTGAAGTGTTAGATCTTATGTATGTATCTAAGAGGTACAACTTAAAGCTACTTAATACCTATCTTGCTTACGATAATTTTGCTCTGTCCTGTTCAAATGAAAATAGCAGAGAGAAATGATTCAGTCCTGGACAATGTTATTTTTAATTCATCAGGATTTATTCTATATGTTTTCTTCCAAGCAATTGTATATTGAAATGTGTGCAGACACATTGTCCTCTGAGTGTGTTTTTTTTGTGTGTTTTTTTTTTTTTTTTTTTCCATTTTTGCATAAACACCATATTCATGGTAATATACACATATATACACATATATACAGAGAGAGGTACTGGCGAAAAGGATTCTCTTTATCAGGCTAAGTAGTTGTTAGACATCTTTCACTAAAAATGTTAGAAATGTACAGATATTTCTATATTTAGAAAAGGACTTAAAATGAGGAGACAGTTGTCTAGTGAACAGAGCATCTTCTGCAGCAGGATTTCTATCATGCCTGTTTTTTAGGACTGCTACAGACTTTGCTATAGCAAATCTGCATCAAGCCTGGGATGATACTGAAGCAAGATCAAATAAAGATTGCTTGTGAGAGCTCTTTTTTAATCCTTTCTTATATTCCAGTATCTTTTATATTTAGGTGAGTTTGGTTTTGTTTGTTTTTCTTTTCATAATAAATTGACGGTTGCTGCAACATGCTACATGCAAGAATCTTTTGTATCAAGTCTAGTATCAAGGGACAGAATTGAAATTTATTCTAAATGCAATATTGATAAAAAGAGCTGGCCAACCTGACAGTGTTCAACAGCCAAAGGCCAAATACTGTCCTTTTCTACTTGGGTTGGTACTTTTATCTTATTACTTTACTTGGCAAATTGGAGATAAGCAGGCTCCTTTTATGATGGCTTTTAAGCCTTAGACACAAGCAAAACCTGGGATCTTGTATATTTAAGTCATATCTAAAAGTGGTCTTTAGGGCCCTAAGCCTCTTAGATGTTTTTAACAGAGATACTCAGGAACATGATAAAAACACATCAATTTTTACATAAACCTTACTAAAAAAAAAAAAAAAAAAAAAAAAAAAAGAGAGAGAGCAAAAATATGCTCATTGTTTTGCTTAGCCTTTTATTCCATCATTATGGCACAAGATAGAACTTAAACACAACATCACTGAATAAGTTTTCAACTTCATTAAAATTTTATAAAATGTTTTATAAAATTCTTTTGATATGATACTTTCCCTTATCAAGTGATAACATAATTTTCTCTACAATACTGAAGTACATTGCCACCTGCTGGCCACAAACGTTTTTGCAATTTAAAAACACCAGAAGGCGTATAAAACATCAATATTTAACAATGCAGCATACAGTTATTGAAGTACTATTGACCCAGGCTTTGGCACAATATTTATAGAAACACAGCTGTGAACTTCTCCAAATGGCATGTTCATTTCCGAAATTCTGTGACTCCCTTTTGCTAGCATCTCTGTCTTTATTTTTCTTTTCACTTTGTCTAACTTACTTAATGCTGAAGCTTTGCTATTTTAAAGGAAAAGCCATATTCTTTCTCAGTCATTACACACCTCAATTTATCGGGTTTGGTTTTCTAAAATTTGGATTCCAGTTTATTGTTTTAGAACAATACATAAAATGATACATTTATAAATATATATATTATATCCTGTATACATAACATTGTTTTTCCTCTAGAATGGGAGGGCAGACCTTTGCACTACATCTTTAGTTGGTTTATGCATGGCCTTGCTCTTGATTTTCTGAACTGCTTCCTACCAGAATCTAAAAAAAAATATTTTTACAATCTAACTTGTATCAAATTTTAATTTTGTTTGAAAATATATTTATAAGAAAAATAAAAAATAAAAAGGTATTCCCCTCCCCCCCTCGCTCACTATTACCTTTATAAAATATATGGCTTTTCATGTTCCTCTCTTAGTGTTTTTCAATAGGCAGTGAAATGAAGGACAACTTCCCCCCTTAACATTTTTTTTTATATATAAGCACAGAAACCAGCTTGTGCACTTTCTATAGAATTCCAATGCATATCACGGTAATGTAAGTGCAGTGATTTAAAAAAAAGCAGTCATGACTGATTGACATCTGTATACGAAAACATAATATATGATTATCATACAATACCCATTACAGAATATACAATCATCAAAACTGCAGATATATAAATACATTTTTAGCCACATTGAAGCAACAGTTTTATCTTATACACAGTGTATGCATACAGAGTTATTAGACTAAAATTTTCATCTTTTTTTCTCAAAAGCTTGCTGAAAAACAGGAACATACTGTATTTGTAAATGGATTGCTTGACAGTGCTGTTAAGAAATTAAAGTGAACAAGGTTTAAAAAAATTATATGTAACTTAGTTGGTAGAAAACACACGAGCCCCCAGTTTTCCAACATGACTGTTGTTTTCCTATGAGAGGGAGGCAGAGTTATAGGTGGCAGTTCTGTCGAGTTTGATCATACAAGGGTTTCTGGGAGGGCATCAGGGTTATCAGCTGATAAAAGCTCCCAAATTTGCCATCTCTCTCTTTGCCAATCGTGCCAGTCTGGCTCTGAAACATTTTTACTGTTCTGATTGTGAGCTGCCGTCGAATAGATATTACCCACTTGAGTGTGCGGGGCCGATCGCTCCTGCCTGGAGATGGCCTGCTCAGGGGCTTTGGCTGCTGGTCCTCCAGCTGCTCTGGTCCCTGAACTTTTTTCCTGTCGTTGAAGTCTCCACAACGAGTGCAACGTTGAAGAAACGCCTGATCGCTGAGACAACACAGAGCTTGTTTTTGCTGGGCCAGGGTACGGGGGAGGTGGCCTCTCTTTTCTGTAGGAGGGCTTGGCCGTGCTCTGAGAACAACCTGCGTGTAAGTCATACTCAGTGAGGTCCTCCACACTGCTTAAAGTCAAGTGCCGCTCCGACTTTGAACGTGACTGGTCCAAACTCCTACCGCTGGCTTCAATATGTGGGTTACTGCACACCCGAGACACTGCAGGATGGAGCTGACACTCGGGAATGGCAGCAGTTGTCTGACTCCTTCGCATGACTTGTCTGCTGCTGTCCAATTCGGAGGAGCTGCCTTGCCATCGAGGAGAATATATGGATAGGTTCCCCTGGGAAAGAGAGCACTGTCCAGGTCGCAGCAAGCTACTTTCATAAATGTTTCCATAAGAACCTGGGGTCCAGAGTAAGAAAGACAATGTCAGTCTGCACAGTCCTTTACATGACATTTTACAAGTTTCTGCTTTTTCCCTGTGTAATACCACAGAAGAATGATAGGGGCTTTTATCATTAGGCTACACAATTAAAAGTTTATCAGCCCCCTCCCCCACTGGCTGAACCTTTGAACCTGGGGACATAGAGCAACAGCCTTGCATTTTTCAGGCTACCAGATGGAGGGTAGAGCTAGGCTCTTTTCAGTGGTGCCCGGTGCCAGGACAAGAGGTGCTGGGCACAAACTGGAGCACAGGAGGCTCCCTCTGAGCACCAGGCAGCACTTCTGTGCTGTGTGGGTGATGGAGCACTGGCACAGGCTGCCCGTGAGGCTGTGGAGACTCCTTCCCTAGAGACACTCAAAAGCCACTTGGACATAGGCCTGGGCAACCCAGCCTGTCTGGCCCTCCTTGGGCAGGGCTTGGATCAGATGAGTTCCTGAGGTTCCTTCCAACCTCAGCCATTCTGTTATCGTGTGAACCTCTAATGTTTCTGATCTAAACTGTGTCTATTGCATTTCTGGGTGACTCAAGGACTTTGCTCTAACATAAAGCCTTACAGCACACAGCATCTTTCGATGCAGAAAGTGTTTCAGTCTTACAGTTTCTTTGTGAGGTGGGTGCAGATTGCAGGAAAAACAAAAGGCAGAACGGGTCAATAACTTGTCAAGACCATGCTATTCCCAGGCAGAGCCAGAGCTTCCAGCCTCACAGGCTGTGCTTATGCCACTACTGCAGCTACTTTCAAGTCTCCACCAGGTGTCCAGCTTCTAGTGAGTTTTAGAACTACATAAAACTGTTTTCTGAAGTAATTTGAAGATGACTCTTTAAATTATCTTCTAGCAGCTTGAAATACTTTCACATTTGTAAAATCATTGTGCTTCTCTGTATTTTATTGAACAACCCTTTAAAAGTCCAAGATCTGGTAAGTGGCTTATGTACAAATTTAACTCTCAGCAACATGAGTTCTCCTATTTGTTTCACTGTGATTTCTCAAAACATGGAACATTTATGCTTTTATTAGCTTTGTGTTTAAAACTTCTGAGAAATTTCTGACCTGTAATTCCTGTATCTTTGCAGCCACTTTTCAGTGTTGAGTGCCAGGTGCCCCAGATATCAAAATGATCTTCTGAAACATCTGAATAGGAAGAAGAGCAGGAAGAAGATGGTGAATCAGTACTTTTAAAACCATTATTTAAAAACACATAAATAGAATATTAAGTTGAATTGACATAAAATTTTATGTAAAATATCAGAGTTGATAACATATGCAACTGGCTTACTAACACAAACAGAACAAATGTATTGTCTGCAATTACTTGCTGTTTCAGGCTCAGATCGTGTAATGAATTTAGTGCACTGTCTTATGGATAGGACATCTGAGCTTGCTGAGAGAGTGAAATTTCCATTGTCTTCTGCCTTAATGAAGTTGTAGAATCACAGAATGGTTTGGGTTGGAAGGGACCTTAAAGATCACCTAATTTGACCCCCCCTGCCATGAGCAGGGACACCTCCCAGTAGATCAGGTTGCCCAGGGCCTCATTCAACCTGACCTTGAACACCTCCAGGGATGGGTCATCCACAGCTTCTCCGGGCAACTAACCTGTTCTGGTGCCTCACCACTCTCTGAGTAAACAATTTTTTCTTAATATCTAATCTAAAACTATCCTCTTTTAGTTTTAAGCCATTACTCCTTGTCCTATCTGTACACTCTGTGACAAAGAGTTCCTCCTCAGCTTTCCTGTAGCCACCTTTAGGTACTGGAAGGCTGCTATAAGGTCTCCCTGGAGCCTTCTCTTCTCCAGGCTGAACAGCCCAATTCCCTCAGCCTGTCTTCATAGGAGAGGTGCCCCAGCCCTCTGATCATTCTCATGGACCTCCTATGGACTCATTCTAATATATCCATGTCCTTCCTGTGTTGGGGGACCCAGAGCTGAATGCAACACTTCAGATGGGGTTTCAAAAGAGTAGAGTAGAGGGGGAGAACCGCCTCCCTCGACCTGCTGGCCATGCTTCTTTTGATGTAGCCCATGATATGGTTGGCTTTCTGGGCTGCAAAAGTGCATTGCTGGTTCGTGTTTAGTTTCTCATCAAACAACAGCCCCAAGTCCTCCTCCTCAGGGCTGTTCTCAGTGCATTCTCTGCCCAGTCTGTATTTGTGTGAATGGGAGATTTGTACAAAACAGGAAGGTTTGGTCAAGAAAAGTTAGTTCATGTACTTTTTTAAGGAAAAGAATGCTCCCTCAAACAGCCCCACCAGCCACTGTAAGGCATGCTCTAGCAACCTGCATCTTGGGTCTTACAAGAAAGTGCTGTCACATAACAGAGATTTAATCAAATGCACATGTCACTTGTGCTGGATTCTAACCATTTTGTGCCATTTTTGGATTTCATCTGGCAGAAAAGAAATTTCCTAATTCATCATGGTCAACTTTGTGATGCATATTACAGTCCAAAAGATGGTTAATACGATAAAGTTTCATGTGATTTCCTGTTGATAACTAACTAGAAACCTAACCACATTTTGAAGCCTATTCAGAGATTTAGATGCTGAATACATCTAAATAATACCCAGTGGCATTTATAAAGTATACAATTGAGATAATAGTCTAAATCCCATTAATTCCAAAAGGGAGTTTAATGACCTAACCACTGCTTCTGAAACCAAATGTTTTTTAAAATGCCACCAAACAGTTATCTGTACCACTAAGCACTGAAATTCCTTAAAGTTTGGCTTATTACACATGTATTTCATGAAAGTAGTTATTAATATTGTTTTACATTTTAAAATGAAAATCATCTGAGAGTGCAGGTGAGCCATCAGCTTTAACAACAGTTCTTTACAGAAGAAATCATTCAGGTGTGCACTCCCTAGACATGTATGGAAATTATGGATCCCTCCTCTAGTATTGCTAGATGTGTTATTGGTAACAGATGTAAAGCTGTGCAGCTCAGCTATGTTCTACGATGCAATGGAGCTCAGGTCGTTCTTTTCAATTGGAGAAAATTTACAGCATGATGTCTTAAACTCAGATTTTTCCAAAGTCTAGAGCATAAGCTTGTAGGTATTACAGTCCTGCCAAGCAGCACTAGAAAAAAAGTCTTTACAAGGCTGAAGAGCAGGACATACAGAGTTCTGCTTTACTAAACACAAGCTCCAAGTTTTGACAAATGCCACACTAGGAGCATCCCTAGCAGCTGTCTAAGCTAAAGAGGAGGACTGAGCAAACACTTAAAGCTCAACAGGAAAAAAAAATTTAAAAAAATCATTTCTTGTGAGATTGTTACACTACAATAACCTCAAGTCTTGATAGCTGACAATATAGAGCAGACGCTTTACAGATACTTCAGAAGCCTATGTTGGTCACTTAGAAAGTGGAACAGGAGCAGGATATACCTTTTCCAGCCTGTGATGCAGAAGAATTCTCCTTTGTCTTAGGCTGCAAATGACCAACCAGGGTGTACTGTTCAGGCACCCTGTACAGCTTATCTGGACTGCGGGCAACTTCTTCTTGCGTTGCCATCAGTGAGCGTTCAGAAAGTACTGGGGAGTTGTTGTCATACGGGGAGACATCTCCGCTCGAAGCTTTGTTGGAGTCTGTGGAAGAGTGTCTTTCTCCTGTGGAGTAGGAACCTTCTGACCGCAGCATCTCAGGACTTCTGGGAAATATTGTTAAACAAACTACTGTTAATGAAAAATGCTTTATTTTCACAGCTACAGGTGCAGTTTGACATCATACAGATAAAATTAAATGCAAAAGTATGATCACAGGTGCTGAAATGAAAACACTTCAGAAGCAGTATAGAGGTGAATTTTCCATGAGTAAAACTTCTGCCATGAAGTGGCCAGCAGAGGCCACTAAAAATCAAAAGATGTTGCTATCATGAAAAAAACAACGAAAACCACACAATCATACACTTCACCACAGGAAATTAAACAGTGAATCAATTCCTTATGTTACCTTGACAATTCTGCTTGTTGCAACAATAAATCTGAGGGCATGATGGGGAAGATTAGTTTGATGATAAGCAGGATGCTAAAATCACTTCTTCCATTCTAAAGTAATACACAGCCACTGAAATCAAATACTTAGCTCATCTCTAACACTGTGAGAAGGATCCTCCTCTAGAGGCACCAGAAGGTAAATATTCTACAAAGTACTACCAGATATATCTATCGTATTTCTGATGGAGGCAGCAAACAATTGGCTCTGGCAATAACTTCTAGAACTTCTTTCACCATTTCAGCATAGACTGCATTTAATTTCAACCAAAAAAAGAAAAAAAGAAAAAAGTACACGAAACACCCACCAAAACGTACATCCCAGGCTCAGAAAGAAACCCCTCTTTTTTGAAAGTGTGTTGGGGACACTGAGGGAGATTTCTTGAACTGTTACTGTTTATTATGTAGACGAGGCAATCTGTAAGCTATGGAACCTCCCAAAGCATATGTAGCATATGTAGAAATACTCTGTAAACAAACATACTTTTTTTTCTTTTTTTTTTTTTTCCCCTGTTGTATGCCCATAATTTATATTTTTATTATTCCTTTTTTTTTTTAATTTCTCTGAACCTTGATCTTTGTTTCTTAGATGCTTATCTTATGCTTGCTGTTCTCTTGAACAAAACACTTTTTATCAGTGACCTCACATTAATATCTGGTCTGATTGCATGTGTTAATACAGAGGGTCTTTCTTGTATACTGAAAACGGCCAGCCCTTCTCAGAGTCAAATCCAAAGACAGCTTGAACTCAGTGAGCAGCCAAAGCACATTATTTGTTATGGAACAATAACCCTCTTTCCAGACAAATGAAGTAAAACTGAGGAAGGAAAATAAAGAAAACACAGTGGTAAGACAGGCTAGCCACAGCAGACTAAAGATTAATACACAGATACTGACAAAACTTAATACCACTTTGAAGCAGTGTTTTTTTTTTTCCCCTTATTGACTTACAAGTGCTGTGTCCCAAAACATAAAATATATACACTCAACATCATGATTATTCTGTTCTGTTTTTCAATATATTTTTTTTTCCCCTTCAGTGTAAAAGGAACCATAAAACATTAGGATTGAATTAATAATGTTGTCTCCTAGTTATCTCCCAGCAAGAAAACCACCACTGAACTGATCCTGAACCGTAACTGGGGCCAACTCACAAAACCAGAGTTGCCATTTAGCTAAGCAGCACTGTCCCAGGCACTGTCCCCTGGGAACAGCATGGCTGGCATGGTAATGTTGGAGAGTCATTAAAACTAATTGTAAATCATGCCTCAGTTATGTAACTTCCCATCTCAGCTTCCCAGATGAAGACGAGCACAGGGTGAATTAATCTACAGTCACAAACTGAAGCCACAGTATTTAAACTGGATTTTAAATTTGTAAAATGTTATAACAAACTAAAACACTTCTTTCTTTCTTTCTTTTTCCCTTTTCCTTAAGTTCTTAAAAAACAAAACAAAACAAAACAAAACCACACAACCAAAACCAACAAAACCAACACAACAACAAAACACTTAAGCAGTGAGTGTGAGGTAAAATGACATGCATTTAAGCAATGTCTCAAGGAATTTTAAGAGAGTCAGAAAGATCTGAGAGGAAAGGGGAAAACTGTTGGTATCTGCAGATTTCCTGTGACCAAAAGTCTTTCTTTCCAGCTTTCTAGACTGAGTGTGATCTAAACCTCATCCTATTACCATACAGATTTGCTTAACACTTACACTGGCACCAGTGAGGCTTATCTCATGTAAATCTTTACAGGACCAGAACCTAACTATGTTGCACAGGGCAAAGGAGGTATTGGACCATTTAGCCATGGCAAGGTAACACAAGGAAGGAGGGGAAAGAAATGCAAATGAAAGAATGTGGGAACAAAAACTTGATCTTTGTGAAACACTGATTAAATGTCTTACCTTGAATGATCTCTTATAGTCTAGCTTGTCTCAAGACAGAGCTCCTGATAAAAATTTACTTAAATGGAAACTGTCAAGTTTTTGGAAACGTCCGAACATTCAAGTTTCTAACCTCATTTACTATTTCTGCTAGTAAACCCATGCAATTATTTACATCTAATATAATTTTCAAATTTCTTTAGAAAAAAAGTCTTAAAGAAAATTCCTGTAGACTCTGCTAATCTTACTCTAAGAAACCATCAAAATGGATTAAATACTATACAGCTGGAAATTGATCTCATACATTTGCTTTACATACATAACCTTAAGATGATATTTAGGAACAAAAGTCTTTGGCTTGCAGCTTTCCAAATAAAACATAAATCTCCATATGTTCCTTAAAACAAAAATTTTGCATCTGATTTGTTTACAGTTTCAGTTAATTATCAAAGAGATATTAATTAGTCTTCTCCTAGATAATTGTGAGACTGTCTACCTATATGTTGGGGAAAAAATAAATATAGAGGCAAATGTAAATACTGCTTAGGATACATACCTATATGCAGCCTATGAATAAGGGCAGATTATGAGTCCCATTAAGAATAATAGAAAATTGTGTGTTACTAAAGGTGAGAAATGGGAAGGCAAGTGAAATATTTTCTACAGGTTTTGAACTACATTATGGAAAAGATTTAATAAGTGGTTAGGTGCATGCATCTGACTAAAAGGTTTGAAAGCTGCAGAAAGAACTTACACAGCACTGGTTCAAAACTACTATTTCAGATTCCAAAACAAAAATTGACTATGCTGTTAAGGAGTTTTTAACTGGCATCCTTCTGAATTTGTCATCCACCAGAGTCTACAAGCATGGGTGACTTGCAAAAATGTTAATAACAATAATTACTTCTACTGAGGACATTCCTACTTTTCCATTGGCATCAAGGCCATCAAAACCAGAAATCCCATTTTAGTTTTGGCAGAAATACTTTTCTGCTACAACTTAAAGTTTCTGAGAAGAAAAACAATTATTTCTTATAAGAGGCAAATCATACACAGTTTGATGGCTTGGCAGCATGAAGTAGCAATTTCCATATATATTGGAAGTGCCACCAACAAAACAGATTATTGCAGGATTATGATGTGGTTGCTACTGTAACAGGATAGAGTACTCAATGATTCAGGAAGCCTCTGTGTTTAAACATACTGGAAAATTAAAAACTATTATAGAAACTAGTATGGAAATTTAAAAAAAAATAATAATATGAAAATTAAAAACTACTGTATGGCCTCATCTTGGGTGCCACAAGTTTGGGTGAGCAACCCAAACCTATCGTTGCTATAAAAAGCACTCGAAAATTGCACAAATTTAAAACACATTTACTCTAAAACTACTCTGTATCACTCTGTACCTAAAATAACTCTAAAACACATTTATTCTATCTATTAACCATGATAAGCAATAAATAGTCATAAGAAACATTTTATTTTTGTGTTAGTTTAAAGATGCTTCATCTTACAGCTGGAAACTTCAAATTCCATTGTCATCAAGCCAACATACAAAAACATTGGGAAAGTCATCCACAAAAGCAGACTTCATAATTGCAGCCACTGGTAATTAGTGCTTTACCACGACCAACTTCCATAAACTCCCTGACACATCAATTCATGATGCTCAACTCTTAAGAGAACTGAAATATGAGGAACAACTGATTTGTCCTCCTTTGAGGAGGAAAAGAGATTGTTTTCTATTAGATTAGAACCAAGAAAGCATTTGCAGTAACATCAAAAGCAGAGATGCAAGGGCATTTGCAGAAGCAGGACCTTCAGTGCAAGAAATATAACATTAAAGTCTTGAAATTGATTCCACACACTGTGTTATGCAGCCAACCAGCTTTTATGATGAAGATTCTCTCAAGAATATCTAAAGTTTTCTGTTCCATGGGTCCAAATTTGGAATGTGCTCTTGAGTATATAGTCAAGGAAATTTCAGGAGTTGTACGGACATATTTTGGAAGCTCATTGTTATGAAATCAAGACAAATATCTCCTTGTTTTCTGCTTTCTCACACTTCCTACAGGAAAAATAACTAGCAAATATGTATCCTCAAAACTGATATTACATCCTGAAAAAGATTAATCTCTTAAGAGCATCACACTTCAAGCGATAACACTAAGCAACATTCACTCTAATAGCCTGGAATATCTTAACCAAGAAGTTGCAATCACAGTGAAAACATATTTCATTAACATTAAGAATAAATAGCTTACATGATACCAGAGTAGAAGACAAATGAGAGATAGCAAGCTTTTCCTATCTCATGCCTCATCTGCCAATTACTGAAAACACAATAAATTGGTACTAGTGTAGCCATAATGCTCCTATTTGGTTTAGTAACCTTTTCTTACAAAACCCTTTTGTCAGTTGTGACCAGCTTTGCACAAAAGATCTATTTTCTCCTGTAGGTGTGCATATTGACTGAAAAGTAAGGAAGCTAATGGAAAGGTCAATTAACTTAAAGGAAACTGGATCTAACAATAACCTGTTTTATCCACAATGATTTGTGATGTAAATTTATGCTCAATTAGCTTGTGAATCCACGTGAGATACAATTTTATGTCTTTCTATTACAGACAGTGAAATCCATCATTAATTTTTTTATAGGCTTGTGTCACAAATATGATCATTTCAAACTAAGAGCTTAAAGAAAAGTCTCTAGAGAGTACCATATTATTACCATATGTGACATGATTTTCAGTGCCTCTCCTAACTGTTGCCTTAGACCATGGCAAGTGTGAAACAAGTGTAAAAGACAATTAATAACTAATTATCTGGCATTTCTTGTGAATCAAATATATACATGGTTAGTTGATGTCAGTCAGACAAACTAACTGAAATTATTTCTTAACTGTAGTACACTAAGGAAACACACACAGACAATTATCACAGATCAGATGATATGTGATAATTTGCTACTGCATGTTATGTATTCATGTGGCTAAACTAACATCCTTCACAACACAATATATTCTGCATGTTATAAAGAAGCCTTTTTCCCTCATGTATTAATTGTACTATTTCTTTCAATACATTCTCCTTCAAAGCTAAGCACACTATTACCTCCAACAGTACAATGTTCAGAGGGAGAGAAAAAAAAAATCATAGCTGACTGTACAAATTCAATTTTAACTATATTCTGAATGCACTAGGCACTTTCCACACACACACACACAGGAAGACAAAGCTCAATCTGTCCCAGAGAGCTTAGAGTCTAGGAAACCTCTTAAAAGTTACTTAAAACAAGCTGGTCAAATTTTGTAATTTTAGGGTCTGGCATATTGGGATTCACTAGAATAAAGGCAATGAATGTGTGTCCCTTGAGAAAGCCAGGAGTCCTGTTAATCCAAATGTACAAAGTCACAGCATTAAGGCACACGGGTGTAGGCATACATAAACCATACACAAAGTTAGAAGATGTTATGTAACATAACTGCAACATAATCATAGTGACTGGTATGATTTTTTTCTCTTCATGTTTCACAAAGCATACAATTAAATCATACTCAAAGAGTTTCCATACATCCACTGCTGCAGCAGTTGACTTGTTTACAATGCCCTACCTAGGTCACAAGTGTATACAATAGGAAAAGAACAACAAACTGGCCAAACGGCTAGCCATGACCGTGTTAAGGCACTCTAGGGTGTGTTTCAAGGATACCGTAATACAAGCCTCCTGTTACTGAAGACTACAACAAACCCAAGACATGAACCAGCTGATTACTAGTATACATCCTGTCAGTTAATAGTGTCAGTTAATAGTTAAAAATGCAATCTTTGCTTTGAATCGTGAAACAAGGTTTGTCTTTAGAAAACATTGTACAAGAGTCATAATTTCTTTGGCAGAGTCTGTTTAATGGGGAAGATATTTCTACTCCACTGTAGACAGTGCATAAAAGCTGTGGAAAACTACAACCTTTTGAATGCTTCCAGTGGGAGATAGAAATTCCCAGCAGAAACAGGGATGATGAAAAAACAGATTACTCACGATGACTGGGAAGCTTTCCTCCTCAACAAATAGTCCACAACATCTGGGTCAGTCTCTAATAGGCTAATAAGAACTTCATTTTGTAGGTCAGGGGAAACCTATGAAGACAACAAAAATACTTAATTGGAGATTAATAACTTTTAAATACATTAATTTTTGTACTATGCTGAAACTAAAAGATCAAGTACAGTTACATTTACAGAGAGTATATTAAAATAAATATTCAGACACTTCCACTTAAATGAGAAGTTTCATGTAACAGATGCAGTAGGACTGAAGATCGCTTTGTACGAAGTCAAATGCTGATTACTGTTGAAAATCCTACTAGTACCCAGTTGGGTATTACATCTGATAACAAGAGTGCAATTACTTATGTATTGTAATCTCAAAAACCCCAATTCAAGGTCCTTATCTTCTAACTCCATTCAAAAATCTAGGGATATTCATACATTTAAATTCCAAGCAACTATACTTCTCTTGTTCTAGAAACAACATGAGATGTAATTACAGAGGAAGGAGAATGTTTCTTCATATATTCCATGGTATTTGGCTTATCTATGCCCCTGTAATATGGAAATTTCACGGTGACTGCTCTGTCTCTGAAGTTCTTCCATTGTTTTATTTCAGAGACAGCTGCTTAAGGTCAACATTTTTCTAAATTAAGTCTTAAAAACATGTAATGTTCAGATATCTGTATGGCCAAATCCTGGGATCGAGACACATTTAAAATCTGCTTAGGGCCTATTGGAACTTGAGCAGTTCATGCATTTTCATTCCACTGATAGATCTTTAGTGGTACTTATGTCACAGGAAAATGAGAGCGTCTATCCCTCTTATACCATACTACTACAGTTATACGTAGAAACTATCATAGCTATTCTGTACTTGGGAAATACAGTATGGATAGTTATAATGAATCTGCCTGTCTGATGTAAAATTGCTTAAATTACAAAGTTTATCTGTTCACTACTCAGGTTAACAAGTAGGTCCTGTTGGATCTCCAGCCACTCTGGACTTTGGATAATAGCAACACTCAGCCAGAAGCTGTGCCATCTTCCTCTGGAGTTTGGCTTTCTTATTTGCAAACTCCCTCTAGTGCACTTTATATGAAGACAAACCTTCAAAACATTTGAAACCTTCAGCTGTTGAAGGATATAACATCTCCTGGGGAGGTGGCACTCCAAAATCTTCCCAAGTAAACTTTGTACTTCCAGTTGCATTTTATAATGCAATCAATCTTTGAGAGAATTTGTCCACATCACAGTCGAACATTTAGCTCACCCATCACAACACTCAAATGGATGAAACCATCTGAGAAACCTGAGCGAACAGCTCAGGTTCACTCATGACGGATGGAACTGGAGGTAAGACAATCTCAGCAAGGGGTCATCACTTGTGCAATCTGCTTCTGGATGCAATTTGTCAGAGCCTTTATCTTTTGACCTTCAGGTCACACCGCATGGGCCATTTATTCTCCCCGACATTTACTGGAAAATAGGAATAGAATTAGTAATAGATTCCCTGGGGGAATGCCTTGGTTTGGGAGGTATTTAGGGAATTACATTACAAAGAAGGCAAATTACTTTAAAAAAAATAATAATTTGAAAATAAATGAAGATATGCATCCTTTACGTCAAATTGATCCAAAACATCTATGAAAAATTTGTGTGACTATGACTATTTCTTTAAAAAAAAGATATGTTTGACCTCTAAGATAGAGAAATTTCTTACTGATGGCCATTGGTATTATGGTCTTTAAATACATTATGTTCTTTTTATAGGAACACATTTTTGGAAACCTGGTGCCCTGTGACTTGTCTGTTCAGATAGCATTTCCATACAGTAGATTTCACTCCAGATAAAATCTGGGGGCAAAGTTACTATTCACCTTAGTATCAAGTTGCTATACATGTAATAATTTACTGACTTTGTCAGAAAAAATAGAAATATATTTTCCATGACTTACAAGCAGTCTTTCATTTCATAAAAATAAAACTGAAAAAAGTTCCAACACACTGAAAGAATGTACAAAACCCAAACTTAACACTTAATCAAGTTATAGGACTTTTATCTGTGTGAATGGGGGCACACCAATCTATGATCCTTTAACTGGATTTGTACCGATGGTCTCCTTTGCTAGTTGTTTGGTTTTGGGTTTCCTCCTGTGAAGCAACTTAAATCTATTTGGTTAACTGACTTGCAAGTGTAGAAATGATATGCATGTAAGTGTTAATTTAAATTTGTAGAGAATTACTAAATAGGTATCTTCAGAAGATGTTACAGAGCTGAAATAATTTTTATTGAAATAACTGCTTAACTGGCAATTATGTCTGAGTAGATGGATGAGAACCTGAAATTCATGGACAAGGGTAAGTACACATGGGAAAGCAAGGCTCTGCTGAAATAACAGTTTTTGCACCTGCTGATCACATACCTGGACTGATCAGTGGGCTTGGGCGCTCTCAGATGTCCTGTACAATCAGAGATATTCTGAGATTCTAAGGTTGGGTATCACAGCTACTGAGACACAGAAGGGTGAAGGAACCTTTGTAGTCTTTGCTTTGTGCCATGCCATCCCTGTCTACTGAGTTGGCACAGAGAGGCTATATGACTGCCTCCTCAGTGGGGAGGCCATAGTAGCCTCTAACAATAAAAACAATAAATTTCAGACACTATGTTAGACACTTTTCTTTGCAGCAGAGATGGATTTGGGTACTGGATGATATAAATGCATGACTGAGCTGCTAAATGCATAAATTCATCCTTCATGCCCAGCTAAAGCCAATAAGGCAAAGTGTGGTCGTGTTCAGTCTCCCTGAATCCAATTTCTGGGCATTGTTCAGAGACTAGCAAAAAGCAGTTCCACAATATGGACTTATGCATCCCTGAGACTCACTGAAATTGATAGGAATTGGATATTAAGGACCTTAACATCACGGACTTAACAGCAAGGTCAGCATCTTTTATGCTGAATTCACGTTTGCATATTAGTGATGTTAATGGTAATTGCTTTAGGAATAAAAACAGACCTTGATAATCCCAAGTTGTTCTGAAAAACAGAGCATTTCACTGAAAGTCAGAGTCATTCTGATATGAACTACATAGCATGTGCTGTATTCCTATGTTTTCTTTCACAAATGGTGCTTCAGTTTTAATGCTGAAGTCAACTGGAGTTTTATAACTTCCCCATATACAACAGAAAGAAGAAAAAAAAAAAAAAAAAAAGCACAAAACCACCTTGGCATCAATATGCTATATGTTATGGCTGTAGCTGGATCCTCAAGTCCAGATGTTTCTCTTTTTAAGTAGCACAAATGTCAGGTATAAACAACACTCCTGGTTTGGCTCCACTCCTGTGGGTTTGGAAGATGAACTGCTTGCTGCCTGATTTCAAATGATTGGAGTCCCAGTACAATGTAATGTACAGGTCTTTTTCCTTTCCATGCATCAATTACCAAAGGATGCTCTGGGCTTAATCTTCAGAATGCAAAAAGTCTCCCTGTGCTGCCCAATTTTTTCATGCTAACATGAAAAGTTGACAGCAAACTCTCATAGAAGTTTTATAAAAATGCAACCATGAGCAATTTGACACAATCCTACAAATCAAATATCACATGCAAGTCTAGACATTAGTCCAGAAAACAGGCAGAACTTGCCAGGTTGTTTGTTAAACTATGGTAATGGGAAGAGTAAAAGCACTCAGAGATGCTCATCTGTTAGGCACTTCTGTAATTTCACATCAGTGTATTTCAGCTTTCAGGAGAGTATCTGAGACAGGTTTGCCTCTCTCTCACATGCAGATAGCCTTTTATTTTTAAATCTGGTTTTAATCTCTCTCCACAATCTGAAAAACTGCTCTAGAAAACGAAAGAGAACTTCTCTTTTTCTTCCATCATTGCGTTTAATCTTCAGCGAAAAATGCAAGCATTGATGAGGTAAGGGAATAAATTTGTCAAAATGAAAGGAGACCATATGTAGGTTAGTCTTATCCTAGACCCCACTCTTTCCACACTGAAAGTCTGGACATGAGCTTGAAGTACGATGTGCTGAGATGTCACTGTGCTGTGAAGTGTTCTTAAAGAGAAATAACAGTAAGTACATGTATGTTTCTAGTATTGCAAGTATTCTTATTCAAATATTATTTTAACCTTGTTAGTGCCATCCACGCTCTGGGCCAGCAGAACTGCTCACAAGAGTGCAGTTCTGTCACTTTCTTTTTGTGCTGTGGAAGTAAAACTAGCACCTAAAGTTTCCCCAAACTGGGTAGGGGGTTGAAGTGGTGGAAAGAGGAGACAGAGGAAGAGAGAGAGAGAGCACCTAACTAGAACAAGAATAAAAATAAAGCAAAGGATGTAATGAAAGGCAATACAGTGTTAAAGAAAAGATGAGAAAACCACAAAGAAATTAATCTCAGGATAAGATCAATAGACGGTGCTCGTCATTGCTTTGTCATGCTTTCATCCCTGTTGAAATCTGGTAGACACCTTCTCCTTACAGTACCATGTGTCCACCACTCCCACATTCCCACAATCCAGTCTTGTCCATCATCTCCCACCAATGCTGTATCTAGCACCCAGCTTTGCTGAAACACTAAAGGAAGTCTTCCAGAGTATTCCTCCTCCTGTGCTGGAAACAAATCTCCTCAGTATATACAGCGCTGCTTAGTTTCAAGACACAACAAACAAAACTGTTTTCAACTTTCCAAGTAATCTTTTTTTGTTAAGATATTTATGTCTACTAAAGTGAAGACAGGGTGGTGCCCACCACTAGGTCTGACTGGCTTCCGATATCCTGAACTAGGGCTCTGCCTCAGGCACAAATCACGCAAAACTGAACTATGATTTCATAGACAGAAAAAAAGATAAGGTCAGAGAATGAACTGACCAGGTCGCTGCTAGGCTTTACCAGTGTAATTTAACTAAGCTGAATCTTCAGTAGGCAACAGTATGTAGGAATTATTTGGCCAAAACATGTTGAAGTCCAAGGTCACCATCCCTTCTATGAAGAACCTCCTTGCTTCAGCAAGTGAACAGAGAAGTACTCAAGAACAGCACACATTTATGCATTACTCCTCTTATCCCACTGACAAATAAAAAAGCTTTGTCCTTCCTCTCCATGTGACCAACAAGAAAATCTTTGGTAAGGGAAGTTGTTCCTTAAATTAACCAAGGATCTCTTATCCCTGCAGAAAAATTAGCTCCCTGACTTCTAAACCTGTGAGATGAAAGGTCATTTTCAGTCTTGTCTTGAAAACTAATGAGCAATAATAATGTATTATTTAGCATACGATTGAATAAACAATTCCATCATTTCATTTACATACAGAGGAAGATAATTAAGTAAGATAATATTCTCACTGACATAGAAACAGTTCCTGGAAAGGTATAAGTACAAATTTTCAGTATTATTGCTTTCTGCAAAGCATTTGCCTTGATGGAAGACTATTTTGTTTACTAATACTAGTCGAGCTTAATTGAATGTTGTTTCCACAGTTTATTTAATCCTTGTCTATTTTAATGCCAACCAGGTATTTCCTCATTTAACTTAAAAATGCCTAGAAGTCACAGAAGGAAACATCCACCTACCATAAAAAGGGCTTCGTAGTTTTCAATCATCTTTTGTACAACAGCTATGATAGCAGTACTCTCTTCAGCTCGAGCTGAACTCTGAACTGTGAATTCTTTGTCTGTAGATTTCTGCTTGTGCAACAGGTTAGGGCCAAAGATCGTAGCCAGGTTAAGTGATGTCATTTTGTTCCCAGTAATCTAGAAAACAGAATAGAAAGGAGGTGGGGTCTCCCAGGATCTAATGTATCCAGAGATTTATGTATATACACAAATACATGCAGACAAAACATTTGACAGATGGTTCATTCATCAAAACCAAAAGCAAGTGCTAGTCAAAAATTTAACCATTTTCAGAAATGTGGAAACACTTTGTTTGGACATCTCCACAACAAGCACTGTGGATTTTCTTGACAAATTTTCAAATGGACTGGAGAAGAAGGTGAAAGTGCTGCCTGCTTTAATTCCCTGGCAGGTCAGCAGTGGTGTACTTCATCTGAACTTGGAGATACTGCCTCCTGCTTCACTTTCTTACCTTGTTACTGTCTCTTAAGACCCAATACTACGAATTGTTAGTTTTTTCAACTGGCAATCATGATATGAAACAGATACAGTGAAGAAAAGCCAACTTTTCCAAGTTTAAAAAGTTAAACAGTTTGGGTACTTGAGAAACATGCTCATTATTTTTATTACTATTTTCCTGATTTTTTGCTTGTTTCTGAGAACACACTGAATATTTACTTTTTTCTGTTTTTGTTTTTTACTTTCTTCTGCATCTACAACTCTGTGTCTAAAGAAGCAAGAGTAACCTGGTTTTGGAGGAAGTAGAAAGCTAGGAACAAGTACTACAGTAGACAGCAACTATATGAAAAACATGTCATAGAGGTTATTAAATCAATATTTTCATGGCAGATTTGCGAGTAGACTACTTTTTTCCCATTCTATTCATATAACAGAGCAAAAGACAGGGGTCATGTGCTTTCTCTCTGTATCTCCACTTGGTTGCCATTCTGGGAATGCAGAAGATGATGCCAGCAGTTTGACTATATAAGACTGCGAGTGAATTTTGATAGCTGAACCAGTAAATCATGAGGCTTTTTTCAAAGAACAAACAATATCATATGAGTTATTTTTTTTCAGCTATATCTGAACAAATTAATTTTAAAAAGGTCAGAATGAGGCACAAAAAGAGGCAGAAAATAGCATTTCAAGAAATGAGTGGGACAAAATTAATCCTTTCAAAGCAATATTTTTATTTTTTTATAATATGGCATCTACTGAACATTCCAGTTGAATTTACAACTGTCTACTCACTATACCTTTTTTTTTTTTAAGCAAAACGAAACAACTAAAGCTCAGCTTTAGCACAGAGCTGATAGTTAAAAATAAATAAAAAATAAAATAAAACCTTTTCCTTTTATCACTACTTAATCTTGCAAAGACATCTGCACCAAGTAGGTGCATGGTGGACAGTCATAACAAACATGTTAGTAATTTTTCCAGCATGACTGTGCTTAAACACCCCCTATTGCACACCACCATGCACCCAGCTGTTTTTTGGGTGATCAGAGTAGTGATCCACCAAGGATGCGTGGGCACATGGTGTCTTGAGAGAGCCAGGGGTAGCCTCTGGCTCTGCCTGGATCAGCATGTGCAGGCTGTCTGTACAAACAGTGAGTCTTCTCTAAAGGGCAGTCTCGGGACATCCCTTAAAAAGTGATGTAAACATATCAACTGAAATAAGCTGGATGAGTCATTTTAATAAAGTTCATCATCTGTCTTCATCTTCATGAGAGAAGGGCTTTCGAAAGACATCATGGAGAAGAGCCTGTGTGCCAAAGCTCACACGTCTTCTTTCCACTGATAGCAAAATACAATCTTTTGCCCTGTATGTCTTTATTCACTTAATTATTAATGAATAGCTTAAGTAATTATGAATAAAATACTCTATTGTCTATAAAAGATATCCAATTGCATGTAATATTCTTGATGCTTACAATACTGCCAAGGTGACTTTCATAAATTTGCCTTGCAATACCTGTAGCAGAGCTGATGTACTCTTAAGGGGAATGAAAATTCCTTCACTACAACTGTTTTGCCAAGCCCACTCTCTTAAGCAGCATCAGTCCTGCAATAAGATCCTCTCAGGTACGTTCCTCAACTGAGAGAGAACTCTTTGCTGGACCAAAGGGACCAAGACCTTAGCCAGCTTATATGCACTATGTTTTTAAGTACAGTAAAACTGTTACAGGCTGCTCTTTTCCAATGCCTTTCATTATAGTGGTTTAGTTGTTTATCAGCTTATTGCTGAAGACAAAAATAACAGCATTTGAAAGGGATTTAAACTGAAAAAGGTCCTGAAGTCACATGTAGCACATTTGAAGTTAGGGCTTCAGGCAGAAATTCAGCAAAACTCAGAGTGCCTATCCTTGAATAGCAACCAAGTCCAAAAAGAGTCCAAAAAAGTCAGCAGTTTTCCATTTGGAAGACTCTTCTCCAGGTGTTTCAGCAGCATCTCAGAAGTAACCTCAGAACCTCTCTGCTACAGATCACAGGACAAGGAAGTCCCTCCCACAGAAAAACTGGGACAATTTTGTCAAGAAGTGTCTGACTGCATCCTTCTCAATCAAAAAAAACAGAGTTGCTGCCTTTTGCAGAGCAGTCCACTAGTTCAAACATTTTCCCGGGAGAAAATGGGAAACCTGGATTTTCAGATCTTCTGTAGTGTGACTGTCTTAGATGCACACGTCAACGCTCAGTACACCTAAGCAATGCAGCTATGGGTATTCTTGTCACTGGGGTTGGGTGCAGTACAGTCTCTCTACTGAATTTGTTCCAGAATGCAACAGTAGGGAGGCCATTATGAGAACAGGCAACGATGGACCTTGACTCCAACTGGTGATTAGGTCTAACAGTTAGAAGTGCACCCGTCCTTCATTTTTTTATTCTTCACTACACAATTCACACAAGGAAACTAAGAGGAAAAAGAATTTAACTATGTTCAAAGGTCATATAAGAAAGCAAAAAGCAGAGAATGAAAAAAGAATGAAAAAGCACACTCTTGAATGCCTGACACTTTTCTATGGAGAAGTGGGCAGTATTTTTTCCATAGAATGTAACAGGAAAAAACAAAGGTGGAAAAAGGATGGACAACATTAAATATTCTTAACAACAAGGCCTATAATGTTGTGCATCTCCCAGAGAAAGTGCTAGATGCCCTACTGATTAAGTCATATAAAAATTAAACTCATGCAGCCCTAAGAATGTAGTAAAAAACTAAATGTCAAATGTGTGGACAAGAATAAAAAATCTCCCTCATCTTTCAGGGGTACGTCACATGGTTATTTCACAGCCTTAAAGATCTCTTTTGAGACCCGTAATTAAGCAAAGTCAAAGGACATGAGTGTTTGGAACTTACCTCTTGGCCATCTTTGTCTGTGGTGTCTTCTGCGTGGCCAGCCACTGTGGAGAGGAACTGCAGCAGTCGGTGTAGGGTATCGCAGTTACAGGGAGGTAGGAGATAAATGAGAAGCTGTAAGGTGCTTAGCTGTTCATCTGGCTCTAATACTAAGAGGGGAAAAAATACATTCTAAGAAAAGTACTCCAACTAACCTAAAATCAGAACAAATATACTGTTCCCAGCCCAAAGGAAGGCATAAGAATAGCTTTGTTTAATGATAATTTTCCTCGTAACATCAGAAGAAAAAGAGAAAACACTTCAAGGAAATACCAAAAGCATAACAATATTCTTATGGGATTTTTGCTTTGGTTGGTCAACATTTTGCTTATAGGTTCATAGGCTCTTCTCCCAGCCTATGAGAGCAAAATCCATGCTGCGTACTCCATCACTGCCACTCAACACAAAAATTATGTGTAATTTTCTACTTATTACATTCATTTTGGTATAGTTATGGGTTTACAGGGCACCCTTTGGAAGCGTTCCAGTAAAGTTTATGCTTTGGCCATTATAATTTTTTTTTTCTTTTTTTTTCACAATTTCACATCTTACAGAGTCTGGGAAACTGGAAAAGCAGATAGAAATGTTTAGGACATTCTACACTTCAACCACCTAAAATGCAATGGTAGCCAGAGACAAAGGTGAGATAAAGTCAGGATCTCAGACATGAGGGCTAGAAAGAAGCTGAAGAACATACCAAGCAGCAGTTCAAGCCTGAATGGTCAAACTTTACATTTTCCCAACTCTTTGAGAGACTGGACCCAGGTTTTAGCATAAGCCAATACATTTGTGACAATGTTCTGAGAGCCATTAACTACCATGAAACTTGAACTTTTGAAGCTAGGCTTTTGAAGCCAGACCATAATTTTGATCAGTGAATAGCAACAAAAGCTAAGAGCATTCACAGTGCTGAGATACCAGGAACATTAATTCTATCATATATACCAACGTAAAAATAGGTATTAATAGATATATGTGAAATCTGTGTTCTAGTTCTCTGGATTAATACAGCATGAAAACCAAGGAAAGTCACCAGAAAATTATAAATATAAATATATATATAAATATTTGAAGTAAATCAAGGTTAGAGTATTAAATGCACAGAAAACAAAATACAGTTAGTAGAGATTATAGAATTCAAACAAGCTTATCAAAAATCAGTAAATCAAGATGCTTCAGAGCTCACAGAGTGTGTTGATGAAAGGTGTATAAAGTTCTCTAGTGAGAAGCGGGTCAGGCATATCACGCAGAAATTCCTTTAATAAAGCAGCAACATCATGAATGCTGTGCTCTTCGTCCAGCACGACATCTATGCCTCGGTCAAACTCTTCACGTAACTGAAAAAAATAATGACACAAAATCTTAGTCACTTAACTAGCATATTCCAGCATAGAAGATCTTTTAAGATGTGACCATTTTCATTTTCCAGATTGCAGAAATGTTTTTTGGTAAGGCTGAATATATAATTCACTTCTAAGTGATCATTATTAGGGAGATAACAAACACCACGCTAATACCTTTATGAGGTATTGCTTTTTTTTTTTTTTTTTTTCTAGCTACAGTCCCCAGACAAAACTGTGTGTAAGTCAAAGGCATCAAACTTCCCAGAGGCAGAAGAAATCCCTCTCCCACATCCAATATGCCTTTCGAAAATATAGATGCCTGACTTTCTGAAGAGACTTCCCACCACCCATAGCAGAATACTTTCTTCAGATTGAGAGCTCCATCCTTTACTCTTTTGTTCTTTTTGAAGAGTCAAGATCTTTTAAAACTATTTCCTGGGAATACTTCATATCTTTGCTAATACTATGAGGTGTCATAATATATTCTTTCAGGGAATAATTATAAATCTTACTAAACACAAGGAAATTTGAGATATCAGCTTGCCTTACCAGGATTACTAAATGCACTTTTTGAGATATCAGCTTGCCTTACCAGGATTACTAAATGCACTTCAAAAAGGAAGAAAGAAGGTACATCACAAGCAAACTATGTGTGATAATCTGAGGAAAATCTTGATTACAGGCAAATCTATGTTGTGTGTGTATGTAGAATAGGTAGAGAAGGTAGAAAATCCCCGTATTTCTACATAATTTGTGCCATCATAATGAGCATGAAAGGCATTCTATAAAAAATAGAGCCTCCTTTCTAATTTATTAAGGTTATTATTGTTATTAAATTAGTCTTTATTAATATGAATAATAACAGTATGAAGACCAGAATTTTTTCTTTATTCATCATTATGTTTTTGCCCACTGTTTTGTAGCCAAATATTTTCCAGTACTGACTTGGGGATTTAATTCTCAGATCATGTCTGCTCTTCAGACTGATGGCAAACATGGAACATCACTGTGGAGCACCACAAATTACTTCTATCCAGAAGATTATCCCCACAGATACTGCCCCAAGGCAACTGAGGAAATCAATCAGCACTGCACCAAGAATTTGAACTTCCCAAATAGCTGTCTGAATCACGAATTGCTAGTATAGCCTTGAATATAGAGCACTTCTGATCCATTATCTTTAGAGGCCTAAATGGATTTTCCTAATTAGCACAATATCAAATAATCATTGGTGGAACACAGCCACGTTTCAGGCCCAGGTATCACAATGGTTAAAAAGCAGTACGTTTCCATGTCAACCGTAGGTCTCTCAGACTTCCTTCACAGTGAATATTTGCAGACTTTTGGAAAGTACACCCAGTGAGCTACTGTATCCACTGGACACGTGAGAACTGGGGACATCCCTGCTGGGAGTGGGACAGGAAAGCACAGCTCCAGCCATGCCGCTCTTCAGCCTTGGGGTCTGGCAGCTTCACCAGCAGAGCTGTCCTCCAGGCACCCAGACTAGTGTAGAGGCCTGCCCTCCCTAAGCTCAGCAGTTATGCTCTGCCCATGTAACTGTATGGTTTCTGGGCACAAACTAATACCTGGCACCCGGGTATACCAGACTTTGATTCAGCACCAGCTCAGGAGCCTCGGTCCTACACTCCACTAAATGTGAAAAAGCTCTAAGGTGGTTTGTAATAGACACGTTCTAGATTTTCCCTTCCTGCTCACCAATAAAAAAATCTGCTGGCACATGCACTCATTTATTTATGTATTTATGGCAACAGACTACAGTTGAAATAGGACATTTTCTAACTGGAGGAGGAAGGGAAACAAAACTATGCCTGCTTTCTGTACAAGAAAAACTAATGAACAGCTGCGAAAGCACACCAAAATCTGAGTATTGGGTTTGGCTTTCCATGGTTCAGAAAATGAATGGAATTTTAACTGAATCCAGACTTTCCCATGTGTTCATGTTGACAGCATTTATTATTGTAGCTGCAAGGGCCAAGCTGATGCATCCATGTTGTTTAATAAAATAAATTAGTTCATCTAATTCAATAAATTAGTCTCTGTAATAGAATACATAAATACCCAAATCTCTTGGTTTCCTTAGCTTTTGAAAACAGAGTAAAAGAAAAACTGGTGAAGGTTAGTTATGTTTGAAGTAAGGCTTAGGTTACAAGCAAATGATATAAGCTCCCTGCTTTCTCCCAGAGGTGTGATGCAATTGTACTCATCCCTGAATAATAAATGTTTTGACATCAAAACTTGTAAGGCATATTAGAGGCAGCTTACTTTTCAATAGTTTTGAAACAACTGTGTCTGCAGACCATGAGTGTTTTCAGCTTCGTGGTATATCATCCACACAGCAGTATTAACTGGTAGAGGGTAAACTACTAATCAGCAGGTTATACTGTTCTGCCAGCCAGAATCAAGACAGTTTATCTATTCATCATAACTCTCCAAAGAAAGCCAATCATTATGTCGTATATTTTTGCATCACAGAACCATTATTCCTGGGATTAGATGCAGCCAAGCTTTCTTTTGCTCTTTTCTATTTTGTCTTTTTGGTCTTAAAGTTCCTAGCAGGGGTATTTTACCACAACTTTTTGTCTTCTCTCTAAGCATCATACAACCATTAAGCACTATTGTCCACAGTTCTAATTCAACATGTATTCCCAGCTTCTGGGAATAACAATGCAAGAGCTAGGCTGAGGAAACACCCACTTCTGACTTTGTCTATGGAACCTAACCGTACACCATCTTTGTTTTTTCAACATTTGGCTGAGACTAGGAATTGGATGGGTCTGCTCTGACCTTAAAGTGGAACGGGTAAAAGAAAGGTGATGTTTGGGAACAGCAATCTGAGGGTCAAAGAGATTGTTCTGTACTTTCATATTTCTTCATACTGTAAGTTTTCTGAAAAAGATTTATAGTTTTGGTTTACTTTGGGAGCTGCTGCTGTTTCTGAGATGAACAAGCAGCCAAGATTTCTTTTTCCTGACAATGAAACCTTTGGAAAATTTCATCACGGTAGGCTATTTGGATATCCAACCCTTTGCTACTTCAATGGAGCAAAACATACAGTGATTGTTAATCTGTTGAGATCCTGAGAAGGATTTCACCAAGTGTTAAAGAAGACTAAAAATGGCCTGTTATGAGCTATCAAAAAATATAATAAAGTCACTAACACAGGAAGTCTGAAGTTCACTGGGTGAAGGACTGGGAAGAAATCACCTAATGGAAAGCAGTAAGGTTATTTGTACCATACCTGATGAGGGAAAAGAATATCCATATCTACTCACCTGTCTTACTCTCTTTTTTGAACTTCCAACTCTGAATATTCCTACTGTCTGGAGACCTGCAAGTAGAGCACATCAGACAACTGTTTTATTGTATGATTTTCTGCTGAAAATTGCATTGAGTCAAAGCAATCTGGGTTATGTGTGTTCTTAAAAGAGTAAGAAAAAAAGAGGATAAAAAACCCACAACTTATTTCTTTACAAGGTTACACTTACCACACTGAGACAAAATCCCTGGAACAAGTAGCGATACAGTGTAGTTTACCAAGCTTGCAAATGGCATCTCTGTGACATTTCTCTTGATGCCATCTTCTTAGTGCCACTACTATTGTGTGAGGGACAGAGGTAATGCTGACAGTAAGACATGGCTCAGTGTTTAGAGCCGGCCCTTCCAGGACTGCCATCGAAGGAAACGGGCAATAAAATATCTAAATACTTGAACACTGAACTGTGTCTTTGGATTTGGGAAGCAGATGGTGTTTGGTTTTACCAGCTGGCTGTATAGTGCCTACCAATACGAAGTTTTCCTTCAAAGAGATGTAAATAAGTTGTTGCCTGCTATTCCAAGAGAAATCAGTTCAAACCTTCTTCTATCCTTGTAGATACTACTGGAATATCAAATAAATAATATGTGGTTGATGAATGGATACATATCATCAAGTAACAGCAACTGAAATACTTGAGATTAAAAATCATCTTAGAGGTGCCACAGTCTTTAGCAATTAGAGTGTAAGTGGAAATCTTAGAGGCTCGAACAGCTGTGTATATAGGATCATTTTATAGAGCTAGACATCATTTTCAAAAAGGATGAGATCGTCTAAAGCTTTGAAAAATGTATGGTCTAACAAAGGCTACTCAGAAATATTCATCTTCTTTACTGACATACAGGAAATGTAAAATAGCCTTGTAAAGCAAATGTTGTCCCCCCCCATAACAGCCATGAGGCTACACTACTTGCTGGAGATGTGTAGCTCCACAGTATGTGGAGTTGCAGATTCTCATCAGAAAAAAAATCAGGTTGGATTCTGCCTTTTAGCTTTTAGTCTTAACATGGCACCCCTCTTCAAATATTCTTCTGTCTTCAGTTAACAGAAAGTTGAATTGATAGAACAACACAGAACGAATTTAGTAAACCCTGGAACCATCTGGGAGTGATGGTTCCCATGGCAGGGAATCATCTGAGATGGAGATACTCATATTGAGCAAAAACTGGAAGCTTGTTCCTGCACAAACATGCAGCATTTGTTTTACTCAAGGGCTTGAAGGAAGTCAAACCTTTATGACTCTGGGACCTGATCCCAGGGACAGCAGGGAAGAAGAACTAGGCCAAGGGCCTTTATGGCTAAAGAAAACTAATCTTTTATTTTTTAAAATCATATATTTCTGTAATCCACAGATACTTAGGTGGATTAAACTGAAAATTGAAGAACACCAGTATTTGCTCCAAATTATCTCTGATTATTGTGTTATTGGGTACCACAGTGTACTCTTAGAAAATGCACAAAGAAACGTCCTAAGTTTTATTTAAAAGGAACTTTTAATATAAAGCAAGCATTTTAGTAAAAAAGTGTTGCATAGGAAAGTATCTTCGTTATTTCAGTGGGTTAAGAGGATTAAGCACTTCATCACTAACGTTTAAGTGACATTAAATCACAGTATCCAAAGGAACCTCAGCTGGATGTCTCTTTTTGCTGAGTCAGACAGTTTAATGTTCTCTGAACTCAGCTAACCTTACTAAAAGGCATGAAAGTCATTCATCTTAAACTTAATGATCCCTGTATTTGTCAACCATGATATTTCCTCTCTGTAAAAGGCTAACAATGACTTGCTTTCATCATTTTCCTTTATATATTTGTAAGCAACATGGTTTTCAATTATGTACTGTAAAAGCTTAGTATTGTTGTCTAAATTGCAGTCCCTCATCTGCAAAAGCTTTTCATTCAGAGTCAGTAAATGACTTCTTTCTGGTCACATTAGGCATCAAATGCATCATTTGGTGTTGCAGTCACCAGTACTTAATGGTTTGTTTATCATCTGGTCATGTGATAAGTCTGTCTTCCTGTGGCCAAGTTATTTCAATTCTCATGAAAAATCTTAACAAGACAAAGATACATTGGGAAAGATGTTGAACAGATACCTTGATTAACTATTGTTTCTGCATTACAGAAAGCTGGTGGGAGGTTTGCATCTGAATGATCATGAAGACACAAGAAGAATATTGGCACAATTTTATAATTCTCTTCAGAGAGAGCAGGACTGAGCCTGAGGCTGATCAGTAGGACTCAAGCCAGGGACAGAGTAGGCAGCCTGAAAGCCTTGTAGTGAACAGGAAAATGCTTCTTGGAGCTTAATATAATTTAGTGTGGGATTATTTTATTTCTCTAAACCTCTATTTTCAAATGTTGTTTCTAGCTAAGTCTTGCACTGTAGCATAAACTGTTCATGTAGCTTTTGTATCTTCAGATCCACTGGCTGGTAAGAATGACTGGATTGCACATTTCAGGCTTTCATTCTCACTGTATGAGTAAATCTGTGGGGTGTAAAGATTCATTCTTGCAGAGCTGAGCACTCCATTACTGGATGAATGACTTCCAAGAAAGTTTTTTCCTTCATGCTGAACAGGCCAGTTTGCAAACTTATAACACAGGTCTTCTGTTTGGGAGGAAATTGTCTTCTAAGTAATTACTTGTGAGACAGGATCTTTAGCAAGAGGCAAAATAAGAGGGAAAGTGTCTGACTTTCAAAGATGTCCTTGCAATTTTAAGTATACACTTGTTTCTCAAAATACAAGTTTATTTATACTATAGTAAAAATACATCTGCCACTCATGGGAAAATGAGATATTCTTACCATGTTTTTCCAAGTGCTGGCAGCAACTATCTACAAGCCGGGGAACCTGCCTGTAAATTGGGTTCAGGCTTAGTTTCTTATCTCTTGCTTTTTCTTTCTTGCTCTGGGCTTCTGCTGGCAAAGAGAGCTGGAGAGCTTCTAACAACCGTGACTGGTTGTCATCAAGATCAGTAATAGAGTCCACAGACATTGCACCCTGTAAAATACACATGCATGGACAATCAATATGGCTGGAGAAACCTAAAGGCCACATTACTTCATCTGACAAAGAAAAAAAAATGTCTCCCTATTTTAAATGAACTAATATAAATATACACTTTGTTATGCTGCTTTCATAAAATAGTCAAGTTCTAATACCACTGTAATGGATGGAAAAATCAGGACAGTAACAATGCTATTATTACCAAACCACAAGAAATACAAATTAGACACTAAAAAAAATAAATGCTTTACATTCATTTGGCACACTTTTTTGTTATTGTAGAAGACTGGCTATACTCCAGGACAAGGATGAGTCAGGGTTTGCACATACAATTCAGCCATACGGTGTTTATGTGCATGAAGGTATATATATATTTTTAAACCTGATTCCCTATTTCTTCCATATTTTGGGCAATTGTATCAGTGAAAATTACACAAACATCACATATAGTTGGCTAATTATTAGTAGTTGGCTACCAATTGATTTGCTGTAGAGATTGAAATAAAAATGCATTATGACAGACAAAGACTCACCAGAGGAGGTACAGAGATGATATTTTTTCAGTAATTCTACTTCATGCATCTTAAAATCATTAATATTCCAATGAAAGCTATGAACGTTATCTTTAGATTACAGGGAAGCACAAAGACTCAAGCAGCCAGTAAAGGACAAAGCAGCATGAGGTTTATGGCATTTTTCAATGTTCACATTCGAAAATGAAGATTTTTGTTTCAAACCACAACATTACTGTTATTTCAAAACAACCATTTCCCTCATAGTTGATCAATTGTTATTAAACTTACAAAGCAAAAGTATTTTAGGCTTATGAATAATAATAAAAATAATTAAAAAGATATTTTTTATTTCTCAATAAAATATATATATTGTTTAATATTTCCTTTCCTTCTGGAAAAAAAAAAAAAAAAAAAAAAAAAAAACACAACAGATACCATAACCTAAAATGCTGAACAGGTAACCAGCATGCTATTTTAACACAGAATGAAAAAGTGTAGAATTTCCATTCAAAACTTTTCTGAGAACTCTAATTTCTTCAAAGCAAGCTCTTCTGCTGCTGACAGGCATTTCATAGACTGTAGGCAAGATCGTTATGTCTGTTAAATGGGACCTGTTAGGGAATTACCAAGCTCTAGAACTATTGTCTTCCATCAGTGTAGAAAACTGAGCTTTATAAAAATTTCCATCTTGTAGGCAACTCAAATGAAATCCACTGAGATTTCAAATGAATTTAAAACATTTCAGTTCATAACATCTAACTTATCAGGGTTAGTCCTGTTTCTCATAACTCATGGAAGACTTAGGAAAAAACACAGTGAAGTTTTTAGATAATTTTTTGTGACCCACATCTCTAAGCAACTACTAGACACTTTGGAATGCAACTTCAATCATGATTTCTAGTGTTTCTCAGAAAAAACATTTATTTGATTCCCCTTAACATTTCCTGTCAAAAAGAAAGAAAGAAACAAACAACAAAAGAAAGAAAACAAACAAACAAAAACCACGGACATTCTCAGGCTGTGATCCGTTCCTGTAGGATTTCAAGCTGATCTATTTTCCTCTTTCCTTTTTAAAGATTTGGGGTTTCAGACATCAAAATCAGTTGACTGGCACTGCAAATCCTAACACAATCCTCACCACTGCAGTTCCCAGGCAGCTCCTGTATGACAGTTGCCCACCTTTATACCTTGCACTTGCTGGTCCTTCCCTGCCTGCAAAACATCCTTACCTCATGAATCATTATTATCACAGAGTCACTTAAGTCGGATTTCAGATCCCTAAAATAGATGCAAATACAGTCAGTTCTCCATTATCCTTGGGCACTTTATCAAAATTGTGGATTAACTGCGACACTGAGCTGGCTTTAGGAAGAATGACCTTGAGTTCAGTAGCCAAAGTACAACACTACCTGGCCATACCAAGTGCAGGCCTGCTCCACCATGCTGAGCTCAGAATCTGAATAAACTGGGCAAGTGAATGGCACAATTACAAGGAGCTGAATGGCACATTTACAAACCACATCTCCAATTTAAGTTTAAAATGGGTTTAGCATGGGTTTTATGGGCAGGACTGCACTCCGTGCAGCATTTGTATGAGAAACTGTTTGCATCAATTGCATGAATCAACTTTTTTTTTTTTTTTTTAAATAAACATTTGCATTGATAAAGTAGTGCAACTGAGAACACTCCAGAGAGAAAATGGTAGCTCCCTCCACATCCTACTCTCCACCTTAGCATACTCTTACTTCTCTGTAAGTGAACCTTGTGCTACTGCAGTGTCATGACTACGGATGGACCAATGGGTCAAGTTCAACACCTTGAAAGCTGCAATCTTGGCATTAAACCAAAGCTCCATAAAAAGCTTCTAGGAACTTGGTTCTGATGGACCTCTATTCCTTTTAGGTAACAAAGGATCCAGGTTCCTAATGCTTGCTGGCTGGTCAAATACAAGTTAGAGATCGTATCACACTTTGTGAAAAGAACAACAAATGACCATATCTAGAAACACGAATCATCTTTCAGATGAAAACAGGTTTTGATGCCAATGGGTTTATACAGTGAATTTCTACTTTTTGTCAGTGCTTATGCCAAATGCTGAAAGAAGTTGGCAGATTTCTCTTCACACACATATTCAAGTGTACTTTGCACTTGTGTGTGTGTGAGAACAATTGCCTGTTCATATGGTCTGGAGAAGCCAATGGATGTGCACTACATGTAATAATGCAAACATCTTCAAATATCATGCCCTCAGCTCTTTGCAGACAGACTGTTGACACTTCAAGTATAACCTTCAGCTGACAGCTAGAGGGAAAGAAGGCAGGCTGTAGGGCTCTTGAACCTTCTCTTAATCTGCAATTTACTCCAGTACTCCAGATCCACCCTTCTACCCCTCTTAACAATGCATCTTGCAGAGCCCTATATCACATTTCTCTGAAGCAGGTTTTCTCCTTGGGAAAAGAAGGCTAGGATCTTAGGAAAATGTTTTATTTTCCAGTGTCTGTTCACGTATCCTGAATTCCTTCACAGATTACTTAACAGGGGGTTTTATCTAAAGTATTTTACTGTGCACTTTTATCTCCACTACAATATGAAATAAAAAAAGCAATAATTTTAGAGCCTCTATCCCATGGACAACTCCACTAAAAAAAAAAAAAAAAAAAAGGAAAAAAAGAAAACAAAACAAAACATTTATAATACTGCTACTAGCTGCAGCATTGGAAAACTGGAAATCTCTACGAGTTCAGAGCATAAAATTTACTTGCAAGAAACAGAACCCTGCAAACAAATGGTCTACCAGATACCTTTCTTGCGTGCAGGATTAACATTCAACCTAAAACACTGCACTGTGTTCTGCTGCCAAAGGCATTTTCTTAGCATGTATGCAAAAATTATTTTAAGGGCCTGGTACAAATGTATTCCAATAACTTATTTACCACTGAGGACAGGATTTGAATTAGGCCATAAGGACTTCTATTAACATTACTACAGAGATTAATAGTTAATTTATTTCTGAGTTTATGGAGCTAAATTAACAGAAGCATCTATATAAATATCAATTGCACAGGTTTAGTCTTCTCAAGATGAAAAAATCAGGTGGAAGATGGATGGAATTTATTAAATCTAAAAGACCTAAACATAAGGAGGTAGATATAGGGAGTGAGCGGGAGGAGTTCTAAATAATCTCTATCACTGAGATCTGCAACAGACTCGCACCATTCGTATGATCTTTTCCCATCAGCACCAGAAAAAGATCACTACAGTAAGGGTTTTCTGGTATTCATCAGGCTGGCCTCCACTTAAAAGATCATGGTTCCAACATGATGCAAAAAATATTCCACAATCCACAAATAAAAGTGTTTTTTTTTCTGCATTGCCTATACCCTCCACAGAGCAACAGGCACGTACGATGATGTTATGGGTGTACTTACACGCCTCCTTGCTCGTGGTGCTGGCTCTGGTGTGTTAGGAGAAGTGGATTCATTTGGTGTTTCTGAGGTGGAGCTGAGAGATGAGTTACTGCTGGAAAGCTCTTTGTTCTGCCTTTTTGTTCCAAACGGTAAGAGAAAGGCCACAAAATCTGAAACATCTTTTTGCTCTTCTCTCTGAGAGTCTTGCTTGAGTTTGTAGGCCCGGTCATTAGCAATCACTTGGGACAAGGGCATTCCAAAAGCCTGGGGAATAAATTCTGCAACAAAAAAGTTAATATTTACTGAACATCTGATATTTATTTAGTACAGAAAGAAGTCAGTATTAAGCTGTTAAAAAGAAAAACAATCTGAAGTCTCTTTAAATATATAATAATTCCAAGGAGGTACAGGACTGCACAACAATAACAACATTCAAACAATAAAATAATAGTGGACAAATGCCAGGTAATTGTAGTTCATGGTATCTGACTCCTGTTTCCAGTTGGATCGTAAATGATATACCACACAGAATCTTGGAAAATCAATTGGGAACAGAACTAATTCAGATCTTAACTTCCACTGAAAGCAACTGGAAGTCAGGCACCTTTGGCCATATCTAGATAGTGCAGATGGCCAGTGGGGGCTCTGGAAACCAAACCTTAAGACTGGGGAGCCTGGCTTAAACGTGCCGCAGCTCTCATGACCCTTTCACCAGATTGTTTCTCACAAATGCTGCAGGGCACTGGAGTCAAGGAGTATGGGCACGTGTGTGGGTCTCATCACAGGTCAGGAAGGCGTGCACCTACCTGTACAGGGCGTTTGTAATTGCATCCACTACTCAGACTAAGCCTTCAAGGATAACGTTTTAACTATATACAAGAACTATACCCTTTTTGCAGTAGTATACACCCACTTCACATCAATATAACTGTAGAGTATATACATACATCGATATAACTGCAATTTACAAAATCAGCATATACTTAGGTCTTAAATTTAAGAGTGGTCAAATGTTTTAAAGAACAGAAAAGTGCTTCACAGTGAATCAGCCAACATCTAACACTGAAATTCTCACCATTAAGTTTCTTATTTTTTCCTACCAAAGATTAGCAGAATCAAAACTACTGGGCCAGACTGCAAATCAGAACTGGTTTGTATTCAAATGGAATGAAAAAGAATTGCTGCTGAGCCTATTCATCATGGTGAAAATGGGTGCAGCTTCTACTAGGTTCCAAATTCAGAGCTGCCAGTATCAGGAATAAACAAGGCACTAGAGATTAAAAGCTTTTACATATATATAAATATATATATTATATATATATATATTCATATATATTATATATTAAAAAGTAACAAACAAAAAAAAAGCAAACAAAAGATCCTTACATATTCATCCTTTCTTCTGTTACAACCTTCTGAATGAATAAAGGCCAAAGTTCCTCCCAGAATTCAGTGTGATTGTGTCTTTGATGACATTTTAAAATGTTGTCTATGTTTAAATTATTATTAAATTGACGTAAGACATTGGAAAT
This sequence comes from Aythya ferina, assembly GCF_964211825.1. Classification (NCBI taxonomy): domain Eukaryota; kingdom Metazoa; phylum Chordata; class Aves; order Anseriformes; family Anatidae; genus Aythya; species Aythya ferina. Next base: position 77,375,338 of record NC_140296.1, read on the forward strand.
AAGAGTATATTTTTTTGAATCTTGAGTGAGGGTACTACTATCTCATCATATGAAAGAAACAAGGGCCTGTTCTGCTTTGCTGAGAAACATTACTGCTCTTTAGAAGCATGAAATGTTAAGACATGAACTAACTTTGGTGACCAGATAAAACTAAATCAGGAAGTTCCACATACCAAGCAAGTCTGAAGGTGACCAGTGAGTAGAATGACATCTAAAACTGTCTGCATTTAATTTAGGACAAGAAAGTACATCACCATATAAGTATCAAGCAATGCAGAGATGGCTAGTTCAAGGAGTCCAGAGTTAAGCCCATCCCCCCTACACCCTGTGGAGTATGACTGTAAAATGACAAGATTATTAGGATTATATATATATATAATATATATATATATATATGTTTAGTATTTTGAATTATTTTCTCAGTGAACATTTAAGACCATGTGCTTACTTTGAAAATTCACCTGAAACACACATCTGCAACATTACTCCCCTTCTGACAGTATAACCAGGTACTTCATTATGCCTCCAGTATCCCTTTCAAATGTCACAGAATCACAGAATTTCTAGGTTGGAAGAGACCTCAAGATCATCGAGTCCAACCTCTGACCTAACGCTAGCAGTCCCCATACATGTCCCTCTACAACATTTCCTGACAAAGGCCACTGAGCCAAATGAAATCCTAAACAAGACTTATTTACCTGTTTTTGTCTCAGAGTCATTTATACTTCAAATTGGGATGGGACAGCAGTACACAGCCCAGTGATACCCAACATCACGCTGATGCCACTGATCCTACAACACTGGGATCAACTGGGATGAGATTAGCAGGGGATGAGATTTCAGCACTGCTTCATTAAATGGATTTCATTACGATAGCCCTACTCCCCAACTTTGTTATGTAAAGGCTGCTATTTTGAGGGTAAGTGTTGTTCCTCCTCACAAACCCTCAGGTGTGGAATGCCAGGTTTTTAATTGCTCTTGTTCAACATGCCTGTAGAGCCGTGAAAGGACACAGAGCTTTGCTGTAGGCACCCTTCTCAGAGGACATGAACCACTTTCCCAGTTTCTCAATGTCTGGCAGAGATGGGGAACTGGATGAAAACCAACTGGCTGATTTTCAGACTAAATACAGATGGAAGTGATGCTGGCTGGCAGTGGTAATTACGTTACAAAATTGGCAAAATCAGTAACTTTTTGTTCATTTGTTGAAATCAAGAGAATGGGCTGCACCCACCACAGACCAGCTACAGCCTCAAGTTCCCAGCAAAACTTTTGTGTGTGTGTGTGGTATATGGTGGAGGGGAGTATGTTTTATACTCCCCCCTCTCCAGTCTCCTCAGAAGTATTCAATTCCAAGAACTTCCTTGTTGGACAGGTAATGACATGTCCATTAGAGTGAATGCCAGCCCTTTTGAAGTTTCAGATTTGTTAGAAAAAAGAGGAATTGCAGTGGTACAAAACCATGCAAACTCCTGAGGGAGTGTGATGGGGCAGTGACTCAGAAGTAAGATGTGTAGGTTTGAGGTTCTAGCCTCAAGATCCAGGTAAAAGTAACAACTGCCTATTTGCTGCTGTAGGGTGGGGATCTTTACTGTTGAAGGTGTTTCATTTGTATGAAGAAATGCTCTTTAGAGCAGAGGCTCAAATTTTAGTCTGTTGTATTACTATGTGATTGCTATGGTCAGAAAGCTACTAAGTAAGTTACTCTCTGAAACCCCAATGAAAGTCGATCACTTTTTCAATTAGGGGAGTGGGCTGCTGAAAAAGAAATTTTGGAGACAACAGTGTGTAAAAAATGGAAACAACCTGGCAGATCAGGCAATCATCTTGGAAATGCAGACCCACATGTTGATGCTGAACAGAAGCATATAATGTCATGACTTTTGATCTATTTTGTTTTGAGTGTTTACTGGCACAAGAGACAGTTTGCTATTCTGGAGAAGTGCTTCATTTCTCTGAAAGATGGACAAGAAAGTCCATCTTGCAGCTGAGGAAAGTTTCTCTACAAAATTTTGATCGAAACCGCAACATTCCTAAATCTTTCTGTGGTAGTAAATCAGCATTTTCTAATTAAAAGAAGAACATTTCACAGAAAAAGTCACATCCAGACCAAATAAGAGTTTCAGTGACCAGAAATCCTTTTCTTTGCTCATCAAAAGATGATACCCAGGATGTTGACCCATGCAGTTAGCTTACTTGGCCTTGTGCAATCCAGCCCAAATATAGCTTCAAAGGCTTATCTGAAGATTCTGCTGTTGAAACTTGTGGCTTCCATCCCCAAAACAATGACAATCTATTAAGAACCTGTGAGGTCTACATTTTAGACAGTAATGAGGTTTTTAATGCTAATAATGTGAACAGTATAAAATACAGCAACTTTGGTAGTCTCCTTAGCCTTTATTTTTTTCCTTTAGTACAGCTTAAATGCTGTTTTGGAGCTGATGAAACCTTGTGACTTCGATCAACAGAGACACTCCTACTAATCACAATTAAATGATAGAAACAGAGTGGGAGACAGCTGAGATACTAAAAAAAATATCCCTTTTAAAAGGGATATTTAAATGGGGAGGGTTCTTTAAATCAAGGCAGAAGTCCCTCCATCTCAACATAATACTATGTTGACAGAAGACTGAAGATAAGACCATGTGCCCAGCACCAGCTCTGTGACAGAACTCCCTTCTCCAGCTAGTCCAAGCTCACTGACCTTAAAGGAGTGATACAAGGCCTTCCCAGTTACTTTGACTTTTCTGTGGAGAGGTTTTTGATTTTTATTGTTTTTGCTTTAAATAAGAGGTTCTTCAGCTATTTAGTTGACTTCAATGCAAAATATGACACAATGTCACTTAACATAACTTTCATTTGCCTTGAGAGCATAACACACATTCTGAAAATAGCACAGTGGGGCACTAAAAAGCTTGAAAAAAAAACACACGCATTTCTAATAAACTATAATAAAAAAGAAGCTCCATATATTCAGTTCACTCCTTAGAATATGCCAAGACATGCTGACATCATCATAGGTTGAATTACTGAAGAAAAAATGCAAACATTAAGAAATACGTCTAAATTTAATGAGAATGGTTGAGAAGTAAACATGGAAGAAGTTTGAGAATTTCAAACTATAACTAAAGAAAAATCAAACATCTTTTCCAGAAACCACATATCCCATAGCCTTACTTTTTTTTTTTTTTTCAGCAAGTACAGCATACGTAGCACCTCTGCCAAGGCCCCACAGATGAATGTGTCAAGAATTTACATTCCACACAGAAACATTAGGAAAAGGTTGCTCAACAAATCATGCAACAAGTGATTGCTATTTCTAAGGAGGTCTCTCAGTTCACCTGTGGAGTTTACTGGAACCAAAGAAATATGGAGCTGGCTTACTGATAACATCTTCTATGAGAAATCCTTTCTGAGAGGCATCTCCTTCAGGAATGTTTGTGTTTACTTTCCAAGGAGGCATGCTTACGCTGACCCATGTATGGCTGGCAGCAGACAGATGAAACGCTCCACTTCTGCTGTCATCAAAATTAGCAGTGAATTTGCAAGGGAACAGTACCCGGCCACCAGCATGCAGAGCATCCAGAGAATTTCGTATTCTGAGCAGCACTGACATTCTACTGCTCCTCCAGCCAGAGTACTGTTTGTCAGCAGCTAAAGCAAGTGTTTGGAGACACATGTAGACAAAACGATGGAGAATCACAATGGCCATAAATAACAAGGAGGCAGGGCAGAGAAAAGCAAAGACATTGAATGATAGCAGCTGAAAACATTGCCTAAATAACTGGGTGGACTGCTGCTCTCCTGTTTCATTCGTTTACATCCAGCAAGTTTTGCTATATCCTGTTCTGGTGAGTCACTCAGAACTGTAAAAACAAATGAAAACACTTGTTTTAGATTTTTTTCCCCTTTTAATTAATTTTTGACAGATGTACCTGTCAAAAAAAGACAAAATAAAGATACCAATCTTATTTAAAGTGCATTCAATTCTACTTTTTGCCTTTCTTGGCCTTCAAAAGAATAACAGTTTGCTGAGACTCTCACTTTAGCAGATCAACTGATCTGTCTAAATAAAATGTGATGCTAGGAGAGTAAAAACTCCACAGATTGGAATAAATCCTAAAATATAGGTGATTAATTCTCAGAACAGTCCTAGAAGAAATGAGTACCATATCCCTTCAGTAATGTTTTTAAGCACAGCCATCTGTTGGGGTGGAATGGGGGAAGAACAGTCTCAGGCACCAAGCAGAGGGATGTTGCATCTCCACAGACAGAGTAACTCCACAAGTCTGTACCCCAGGGTGGTCCACTGTATGACAGTGCTAACGTAGAGGGAGTATCAGGCAAAACTAAGTATACAAAGCCTCCCTACATTTTTTCAGGAACTGTCCATACCTGAAGACACAAAGCTGATTGCAAACAGAATAAATTGTATGTGAGGCTCACTCCTCGTGCTCCCTAAAGCAAGGCCTCATTGTGCATCCCTGGTGATCAGCACTGCAGCCTTTTTTCCACCTCTGTGGCTTCATCTCAGCGAGCTTTGGCTGCAAGCCAAACACAGGATCACACAGTGGGTGACAGGCCAATGATTGTGAGGATTAACTTTCAGAAGGCTATTCATTCAAAAAAAGAATTTTCACGTGACACATACTCCAGGTAAGACCTAACTACAGGACCCCTTGGCTACTACTCATTCTGATATGTGGGGTCTCTGAGGCTGGGATATAGGGAACTCAATATATTTGGAATTATTCATGTATGCAAACTGTGCTTATATATGTGATGCTCAAGTGAGGGGACTGCTCTTTGCATTAAGGCAGCCATCACTCGTCTATAAAAAGCGTTCCGGCAATCAGCTTCCCTGATGCCACTTTGGTGTCCTTCTTCCTGTTCTCACTGCTTGCCTCTAAGGATGGTGCGCTGTCACCAAGAAAAAAAGGAAACAGAAGGCAGACATTCCTTACAGGACCAGGGACATGCAAGGGTGAAAAAGTGCATGTTCTTGGCCTTTTGTGTGCGTACACCCATGGCCACATTGCAGAGTGTTTGTTTTGGACCGGTTGCCCAGTAATGGAAGATATTCTCTTTATAAAATAAACGGTAGAAATGCTTGTTTAAAAAAAAATAAATAAATAAAAATCTGTGGAACAGATCAGGCTAATACTTTCAGCTCACGAAAGGAGAGAGGTTACCTCTGCCTCGAAATTCAGCAACATAGGGACCATTCCTTAGGGCAGCAGGTGTGGCTCTGCCAAGATGTGAAGATGAGTAGTACCAAGACACGAGGCCTTACATTTTCCTTGCAAAGGTCAGCTCGTCAGCCTGAAAGCTCTACAACTCTGTCCCTTTGAATTCCTGGGCCTCACGTCCCAGCCCATCATGCTAAGCCTTCCAACTCTGCCTAAATGCTGCCTCCATGTGAAGCCCAGCTCCTGGCAGGCACACGCATATCTCAACACACATAGCAGGGCAGGAGATGCAGATGCTGCTGCCTCCCCTTTGTCCTTCACCAGGCTAACTACCTACATGGCACAAATGTCCACCTTCATGGTGGCTTATCCTCTCTGCAGTGATGGATTAACTGTCTGCTCAGCAAATAACTGTGAGACAGATGATATTCAATAACCTGGTAGGGCAGAGGGAAGCACACTGGAAACAATCATGGACAGAAACACTGAGAAGTGGGGTGCTATATGCTGCTATCTTGGCTATCTTTGCTTAATGTTTGCTGATAGCAACAACAACAGCAAAGTTAACATTGTTTTCTTTTCACTCTGTTGACAGAATCTGCTTGGGAACCTGATTCCTTCAGGTTTCCTGGCCCTTTGCACTCTTATTGACCAACTCAACACCACTGTCAATGCAGAAATCCTGAAGGAAAGAGAGAAACAGATTCTGCCATTCTAGTAGTGCTGAAGTATTTTGCCCTCAGGGGATGCTCCTGTAATATTTTATACATGGAGAGAGCTTGGACATCTTAGAAAGCAAAAGACATCTTGGAATTCAACCTATAAAATGAGAATAAGGCAGTGGAAGATGGGAGGAAAATTTGAAACAGCCTGAAGCTAAATGAAGAAAAAAGGAATTACAAGTTAAAAGAATCAGCATAGTGATTTTTAAAAATGCTTGGCTAAAGTCAACTAGAACTTTCTTTTTTTTTTTTTTTCCACAGCAATGCTGAAAAACAGGAAACAGATAAATATATACAAGGATGAATAAGCACAAAGTGCTGATCTTTCCTGTGGGCAACTACTAAGTCCAAAATGTCCAGAAAAACTATCTGAACAAAAACAGAATGCAGATCTCAGAAGTAACTGAGTGCCACCATACAGGTAGAGAAAAAGAAAAAAAAAGAGCAGAAATATAATAGCAGAAAATAACATTATTTACAAGTGCTCGACCAGTACAGTTGTGCAAAAACCAAGTTTTACTACTACTTTTCTAGAACTATTTCTCTAGAAGTGAACATAAAATTAGATGCATAATTATATGCTGAAAACTACAATTTCAGAGATTGGTTTCAACACTCAGTGTCTAGACTTAGTTCAAATGTCTGCAAACTACAGGTCAAGTCTGGTGGATTAGGACCCAGCCCATAAAGCTGCTTAGTGTCCAAACAAAAAAGTCCAACTGTATCTGTAAATCCATATCACATTGAGTCTATTAAGACCCAAGTGATCGGTACCGTTGAAGCATTTTAAACAATGGCTGTTTTCCTAAGGTTTAAAAAAAAAAAAAAAAAAAAAAAAAAAAAAAAAAAAGAGGAAGGAAGAAAAGAACCCCATCTGACTGGCTTAGGCAGGGCTGGGTTTACATGCTTTGTGAATTGCAAGGGAGAGTGTAGAGTGTATATGCAGGTAAACAACTGGGTCATATTATCCTAACTGCACTCCTGCACCCTGCACTGGCTGGTGAAAATGGGGAGAAAGAACAAGGAAGAAAATATTCAGTCCTTTAACTCCTCCTTTTCTTCCAAGAAAGAAACTTTCAGTTCACAAGATCTGGATTATACTAATGACAAATACAAAGGGATATGACGTATTTTTGGTAACATTTTCCTATTCCAGAAAGTATAAATTTAAGACTAAAGAAATCTCATATGCAAAACTAAGACCCAATTAGTGAATTATATTTATATTATTATTTATATTGTTTATATTCATAAAATTTTACCTTTGTCTCTGTTTTTCTCCTTCCCTAACGAGTCCAGTTTCTTTCTTAATGATTTCTTCCTCTTTTGCCCATCTGTAAGAGAAGAAATAGGAAATATGTGAAAAGAAAGAATGCTGAACAAACTGTTGCATAAGCTGTACGAACATGAGATGGCCATGGCATTTGAAGTCAGGAAGGATGTGGGGTGTATTTCACAAAGGTTAGGTTAGGAACTGTCACAGCCTTTCAGCCCTAACGAGTGCACTGGAAGACCAAGTGTATCCCACTCCATGCTGCTGGGCACAGCATGCGTGGTCATGCAGCCCATGTAGCAGAAAGGAAAGATAGTTTTGAAGACTTAACAATTGAGATGTGATAGCAGGTAGTATAAATCCCTAAGTTCTGATCAGCCCTCATCCATAGGCACAGGACTGTGACTTGGCTGTGGAGCTAGAGGTAGAATTTGGAGAGCCAGGTTGTGGAGTCACAGGTAGTATTCAGAGAGGAAGCATGACCGACCTCCAGGATAAATTCAGCATACCAATTGGACTAGTTGGGTGATAACTGTCTACCCTCACATGACCCATCTGGTCTGAACTCAAACAGGGAGCTTACAGTTTGTGTACAGCATGTTCAGATTGGTTCAGCTGGATTAGTCTAAGTGAAATTACTGCTCTGACACTGTATATATCATACAAGTTTTCACTAAGGTATTAAGGTCTGATGATTTTAAGTAGCAGCATAGGCAGGTCCCTTCTTGAAAGAATTATGTCAAAAGGTTGGCTATCATTATTTCCTTCAGCATCTTTTATAATGAAAAGTCAACACAAACACATTTTGTTAGATCTCAACAAATACAAGAGATTAAGACAGAGACCTGCTTTAACTCGTACCTTTTATTTTTTATTATTTTTTTTAGCTCCAAAGCAGTATAAAAGATCTAATATAGGATTTAATACTAATACTAACATAGGCACCGTTAAAGCTAAAGATTAATGGATACATACTTTTGCTTTACTGGTTTTGGGTTTTGTAATACAGAAAAAAATAATTAATTAATTAATTAATTAATTAATAAACACGCAATATGTGTGTTTCACTTTTACAGCAAGAAGGATGCCAAATAATCTGCCTCAACATGTTTTTCTGGTTATGTAAACCAATGTCTTAAGTGGTCTTTTGCACTAGGGAAAAGACAACAAAGGAATGAATTGGATCTCTGTGGATTAACTCTCATTTTTACAATTGCCCATAAGAAAATACAAGTAATTTCCTCATAGTTTTCCTTCAACTCCTATTGAAAGACATGCCTAGAGTATTATTCAACAGACAGATGGACAAATTCTGACTGTTTCATAGCCAGTTCACATCCTTTTCTTTAAAATTAAAATTTACTTTTGCCTTGTGCAACTTCTGTTCGATCCAATCCCCTTCTATGTTTGTATTCTGCATTTATATGGGGACAGCAAGCATATTACCTCCTAGCAGTTGCTTAACTATGTTACACAGTTTCTGCCTCTTGACATAGAGGTAGATTCACATTTGCTGGTTATGTTAATACCCCTTTTTCTGTACCTGCTCCAGTGAGAATTCATCTCTCTGAAATAAGGCTGACTGAAGTTGATATGGTATTCCAGATGAGATTTCAGCAATATAACAGTGGTAATTCATTGCCTGATATGGTCTATGATTAGATTTTCCTTTTTCATATCCATATGACAAGTTCATAACTCAAAGTCATACTTTGATTGATTAATATGCCCAGTCTTTTCACACCTTCTGACATTCCCAGTTCATAATACTGAGTTTATTACAAAAATTCTTTTACCTCTTGGCAATATGAATAGTCAGTAGCCCGTTTACATAAAAGTAACAATACTGCTTGTTTTTATAGGGTTGCATACTGCCATTGTGTTCTGGCTTTATATATATACACTATTATTTTAAAATTATTTTTCATCTTATAAATTCAAATTACTGCTTTGCAGTAGCCTTTTGATAAATGGCTTACATTTCTTTGGAGTCTTAGAGCCTTTACGCTCCAAAGACCTATTTATTGATATTCTGACATTCCACTGAAGTCTACTTAGATGTAAAAATGAGAACAAAAGTTGAAACTGCATATAATATATATTGTTTTTCTATTACAGTTATGTAACTGCAACTTCTGGAATGTTTTAGTGCTGCATACTCAAATATAACAGAAATACCAGAAAAAAAACGAATGCTATTCAATATAGAATAGGGGAACAAATGACATATTAATATTCATGTGGAAAACAGGTTAATCACTTCTAGGGACGAACTATGCTTTTAAAAAACCTTGTTCTTAATGGGTGATTCCTTCAACTACAACTGTGAAGTACTTAATCAGTAATTGACAGGTTAAGAGAATATTTGTGCATTTGTCTTGACAACTCTTTGATTTTTGCATAGCGGTGATCTGGCCCAGAAAAATATAAGAAACAGGTAACAGTTCTGGAGATGGACAGGACAGAAAATGTTGAAAAGAGTCTACTCTCTGAAGGAGCGCACTCCTGAAGCAGAGAATGACGCAGCAGAATGATAGAGGAGACGCAAAGGGATGTGCTTCCACCGAAGGCAGTGGAAACCATTAACATATATGGTTTCCAAGAGAAAAAGAGTTGCATATGAGAGTAAGACTGATAGGAATCTCAGCAAAAAGCTAAAGCTTAGGGGATCTGCCAGGAGGTCTGAGGTCAGTTCCAGTTCTTCTTCTGCCCCCAGCAAAAGACGTAATTAATTACTACCTATATTGTGTAAAAGCAAATACGTTTTGAAATGATTGTTGATTTAGGTTTTGTCAGGCATAAGCACTGCTGAAATATTCATAATGTACTGAGGGACGTGCGCAACTCCAGCAGTTTTAAATCTTAAACAAACACAATTCATAATAATAATACTTAGCAGTTACTATCTGCACTGTGTTTGGAGAATATAATTAATATCCAAAGCATTCCTGAAAACAGGCAAAGCATTATTACCCGCGCATAATACCTACTGTACGTTTTCAAATTGATTAATAACTATTCATGCAAAGTAATACCATATCAGTCCAAAGTGCTATTAAAGATGGCCTGCTATTCTCATTTGTGGTTTGAAAGTGTCTAAACCACAAATTGGTAAAAGCCATTCATCCAGTCACTTTATCCAGTCTTCTGTGTACATTATTATCCCTTGATGTCTTCTTTCTATAGATCAGCAATATATTGCTGTCTAATAGATTCCACTCAAGAATATTAGCAAGACAAGAAAATTCAAAAGTCTTCATGTCAAAAGATAGATGTCAAACTGAAGGAAGATATTTTTTTTCCTCTATTTTTTAACCATATCTGACTTTTCTGGAAAACACCTGCCTAGGCAGCTCTGCAGATCAGTTGTTTCAGAAATGAACTTGGTTTGTTCAATACTTACTAATTTATATGTTGACTGCATTTTACGCTGCAATGCATACATCACTCTCTTGGCATGTATATATTACGACTAACATGATGAATATTGAAAAAAAAAACAAGCCTGGAATGAAACTCCTGAGTGCATATTAAATTGCTATGTGACCTGTTTTTGCAAAGTAGCGAGCACTTCCAGGTTCAGTTAATGCCAAAGAGACTTTTCTATTAGAAAAATTAGGTCATCTATTTAGGACTCTATGAGTGAACCAAAGCCTACAAAACACTGGAGTATTTGCACTGATACACTGACTTTGGACAAGAATTGAAGAATTGAGGAACATGACTTCTGAGATTATTAGTTTTTAAAGTTTTTGATGCAAGGTTGAAATTCATGCACAGTGTCAATACTAACACCCTTTAATTTTCAGTTACACTCTCAAGATTTTGTACGGTCCACTTCAAGGTCAAAATTTCAGTGTATGTGAGTCAGGTAATAAAATAATACAAATAAAATAAAAATAAAAAAATAAATCAGGTAATAAGATGTTGCTCACATGAGCAAAAGAATCACGTATTAGGTATAGGGAATTTGTTCAAGGTGATACAGGTAGTGGCACACCTGGAGTTAACATTCAGGAACTCTTGGCCACTACTTCCATATTGTGAACTTAATAGCCATTATATTGTGAAGTCCTAATGAAATTTTATTTTTTTTTAATTTATTTTAAATCAAAATAATATGTAGAAAGAAGTACTACAGCTTTCCAAGTCATTTTTCTGACACTATCATAGTATTAGATTTTAAATTATGGAAAGTGTCCTAGCAATAAGCTTGAAGTGAACCTGTAACAGAAATAGAGTTCTTCAACACTTTGTTTTCTTATGTATGGGCTTATAAACCTTACAGATAAATAAAGCTTATAAATAATAAAACCTGTAAAGTTTATGGATTATCTATATGAATGAATGTTTCTTTTACATTATCTACATGCAAGAACAGTATTTTTTGTTTAATCAAAAACATAATTCATAAATCCATACAGAGACTGTAAGCTAATTTAAATCACCGAGTTTTTTACAAAAGAAATCTGTTGTTTATGGGGTTACTGAGAGAAGAACACAGTGCCCCCCCCAACCATTATTGGCAACTTCCATTGTGTATAAGAATTATGCTTCTTGTCCATTTAGGGAAAAGTCATGTTCTACAATTAAGGGTCATTTTCACAAAGTATAAGGAGAAGAATTATGTGAAAGATAAACATCATACCCATAGCTCAGTTATGGGAACAGAAATGGATGAAAATCCTGATATTGTAATAGTTCTAAAATAATTCTTCATAGTAGCTATCTATATTCATGGTCATTTTCCTTTAATTGGTATTAGTATTTTTTTCCTTGCATGTAATTATATCATAACAGAATGTACTTTTTAAAAGCGTAATCCACTCTGCCTTGAAAACCATGACGAGTGGCATCCCAACGCACCAAGTCTGACCTCTCTGTCCACTCCACTCACTAAGAATGATTCATTTCCCAAGTGCCAGCTTCCTGCACTCAGCCTGCGAACCAAATGTCAAGCTACATTCAACTCTTGCCTCTGCGGTGCTGCAAGTAATAGAGTTTGCAAGTAGAAAATACTGCTAAATGCTGTTGACAGAGCACAAGGAAGAATAGATTGTGTTTCATTCTTTCCTCATTGCACTGTGTTTGTGGTTGCAATCACTTCTTCAGGCACTATGCAAAGTAAATTTCCTTCTGGATGCATACTTGGAGCTGCTCTACTGAAGAGCAGGGTGCTGGTTTTACTTAGCCATTCCTGTCACTATAAATGTCCATCTTGAAATACTTACTTAGATTAACATGTTGTTGAAATGCTCTTGTCTCCACACAGTAACTTCCAGAGCGCTGCCAGCTGCAGCACAGGTGGAAGGTAAACATTTCAACCAGAGGATGAGGAGCTAAAGGCTTTGGCACATCACAAGCTATGAAAACGGAAGGGTTGAGCCCCCAGGTATTTCCCATTGCCCTCTTTCTCCCTGTAACCTGTCCTTGGCAGTACACACACACACTCCCTTAGCAATGCAAAATATTACATGGCTTCATAACTCCTGGACTACCTCCCCATTTCTCATACTATTTCTGCTTTATTGGTTACTCTCTTTAGTTCACTTTGTTTTACATTAGCCTTCCTTTGTGCTTGACAACCTGCAGCTAACCAAAGAAACTTTAAATCACCAGATAAAAGCATGCTTTTCTTCTTCCTCAATCCACTAGACTCTTTGGTAGCCTGTGGTTAGTGTACCTTCTCAGATATAGATTTATATATACAATATTGTATTTATATGTATAGCAGTCCTTTGGGTTACTGCATTACTGATCACAATGAAACAAAGAGGAATTATAATTTGTCAACATGCAGGTTTAAATGTTGCAACTGATTGAAGATTAAATCTTGCATTATAAACAATTTCCTTACTGTGTAACAGCAAGAAGCTCTAGTGGCATATGAATGATATGACTTTACAGAAAACATCCATAAATTGCCAGAGAAACTGTCTGGAACATGAAACTGCTAGAATTGTCACTGATTTCAAAAGAAGGTTGAAGCCCTACAGGAACCCGAGTGTTATTAATCAAATGATAGTTTACAAGTAACCCTATGTGATTAAAATATGTTCTTCCATGATTCTCAGTTTTGAGGGACTTCGCTAACTGACAGTGAGCGTTGGCACAGGTGTGATAAGGAACTCAGGCACTGGAGCAAGGTCTGGGCTGCAGAATCCACAGCCTGAAAGTGCTGTCACCACAGGTCGCCTGTGCAAGAAGAAGAGCTGGGAAGAAGCACCTTTCCAGTCCTGCCCAAGCCACTGTAGTCCCACTGTGCAGGAAGCTGCAGGTTTAATAGGTGAGCAGGAGCAGAGCTTGGGGGCTTTGCTGCTGCCACCCACTTTACATGGAAGGCACTCAGAGACCACGACGATGAGCAGAGGTTTGAAAGCTTTGGGAAAGACATCCGTCACTTGGAGTGCTTTCACAACTGATGGTAAAATGGGTCTAAAACTGACTGTACTACTACATCAAAACAAATGACAGAAAAGAAAATATTTTAGCTGTACTGGAAAAAGGAAAGGAATAAAAAAAGAAACAGGAGCCTTGATGTTGTTGTCTGATAGCTAGAAAAAAAAAAAAAAAAAAAAAAAAAAAAAAAAGCTCTAAAACTTTCTTCAATCCACTGGAGGTGGGAGAATATTGACTGTTTCTTGGCATTAGTTATCTAAATAAGAAGTCATTTTATAATATAAGGGAGGAAAAAAGTACTTTCACACCTTTCCTAGTCAAAATTATCTTGATTTGATACGAAGGAGAATTACCTTTCATCCCCAAAGTACCGGGTGGGCTAGAAGCAAAACAGACATGAAACTGACACTAGCAGGCATTAATTTTTTTTGTGTGTGTGTGCATTGATAAGCTGGCTTGCATACCCATAGAAATAAAGAAATGAAATGAGAGTAGCCTTTAGTGCAATTAAGTGAAATCAAGGTGCAGAAGGTCTCTCAATAGACAGGTTGGTGGGCCCCAATATTTGAGATGCTACCTATTTGAAAAGTTACCAGTGCACCAGTGCATCTTCTTTCCAGCCATGTTTTATTATAATCATTACCTGCCCTCTGTATCTGTAGTATTAATCATCTTGCTTAGTGTTTTTTGTTTGTTTGTTTTTTGTTTTTTAACAGTGACAGGTGTTGACAATGTAAACCACAAGAATAAAAGGCATGATGAAATCTGCAGAGACCACTTTGGTTGACTTCCTGCACAGAAATAGTCAGTCACACAGCCATTTTTCTAATCTCGTCTTAAAAACCTTCAGCAGGAGATTAGGTCTCCATTAAATCTCCAGGTAGCCTTTTGAGCATAAAAGCCTAACAAATCTATACAATTTAGAATCTACAAAGCCACACAGTCAGTAATTTCTTATTACCATCATAATGCTGAAAGCATAACTAAAATGTAAGCATTGATAAAAGAAAAAAGGAAAGTGGAAAAGAAAAAGAAAAAAATGCAAATATATACATTGTTTCACAGCTCCGATTAAATAAATCTATCAATACTCATCTTATTTTTCCTAATCAGTATGTAGAGACATAGCTTAGACTTCTGGCACCAACCACAATTCCACTGAAACCATGCATTTAAATAAACTTTAGAAACTAAGGCAAGAAGAAATCCTCATCAGAAATACTTCCCTAATGCACTTTTGAAAAGAGCAATATGCATATGATAACAGAAATAAATCTGATATTCAACTGAAATGTTTAGTAGATTTATACCAGAAGAATACACATAGTAAAGCAAACCTCTGCCAAAGTCAAGCAGAACCTGAGAATCAATAGGTTGCAACGTCAGTATTCTTAATAAAGCTTCACCAGAATCACAATATCCTCATGTGGATTATTTGTGAAGTACAGGACAGCGTAGTCAAGTGTTGAAAGACAAAGGGCCAGGACAACAGCAATTACTAAAGGCAGAAGACAATCAATAATACCTCCATTACACTAGTTGTTCTTGCAATGATTTAGGAAAGAAACAAAGAATTAAATACACCCGATTTTCCAAACATTGTGTTTTAGAGTCTTTATATATGCATTCTAGTTCCTAAAACTGTTTCCTTTAGGCCAACTTTTTCAGTATGTTCATAGGTATCATTTTAAAATAGAAACTCAGATTTCCATGTGGAATAATAATACAGACAAAATGATAAATGAATTTATACTTAAGAGTACTTAGAGTACATACTTATAGCCAATAGCTATTTTGAATGTACTATTAAAGCAACTGCATTAGGTAGGAATTATTTGATGTCTCAGAAGTAATTTCTAAACTCAGTGAGACTTCACATAATTCAAACGTACGCATGTAACAGTCTCTGACTGGATTTATAAGAGCACTACCCTTACAAGTCAGTATCAAAAAAACAACGCAAGCTCTTAGGGTTACTTTGCTGTAATAATGAAAACATCTGGTCACAATTCTGTCTCCAATAACTGCTTCATGACATTTGTACTTGGAAATGTTGATCATAACATTTCCCTATCTGTCTTTGGAGCTCCAGCAAGACCTCTTCCCTTCACCACAATGCCCAATGAAAAGACAGGAGCACTTCTGCCCTGTCAATTCAGCATGCCTTTGATTTCCACACCTGTCCTCTTTCCCCTCCTCCACCTTCACAAAACAATACACAACGGGTAGTTTCTCAAAAGTTAGACAATTCTTTCTTCTAAAGATGTTAACTCTCTTGTGGCAGACATTTATATTTGTGTGTTCACAGTGCCATTGATTTCACCAAAAATCCTGACATTTTGTACTTCTGTTCCATATTCCTATAGCATTGATCAAAATGCATTCTATTTCTTGATCAAAACTCCTACTTATTTAACAAAATGCACACTAGTAATTAAAAAGAAAAACTTTTTTTCTCCTTGTGCTAAGCAATGAAACATCTGCTTTTAAAATTATTATTGGCCCGTTTCTAACTGATAGAGTAAATATGCTGAATAAAGTGTTCCTGACATAAACATTTTAATCCTAGCATTTGATAGAAGAAAATCTTGGAAATGAATTTGCTGAGCATTACATAGAGACTTTTATAAAAGAGCTGCCTAACAACAAAGTTTAAAAGAGGCACAGATGACTAAAAACTTTCTTAAGTTTTCAAGAAATGTTATTACTTCCCCATTTTCTACCACCAGAAAAATTTTGTTCTGGCAAGTTTCATATATTTCAAAGTTTTCCTTGTCTCAATAGTGGCTAAAAGTAAAATCTGAAAAAAAAAAATAAAAAAAAATAAAAAAAGAAGTTTCTGCAAATTTCCTCCTGTGAAGAAGAAAAAAGAAACTTTTTTTGGCTTGCTTATCTTCCTGCGTGGAAAAGCTTCTGTCACCTTCACTTTGACAAACTCCTGTGTAGCAGACCACAATGCTGAGTGCTCCAACCACCTCTGTCTTGCAGCTGGGACTTCTCCCAGCTTAAAATATTAAGTCAATTTTATTTTCTCTTTACAGACTGAGAGATACTGTTTTTATTTTCCTGGGAGGAAAGAAAAAGTCCTCAGAAAAAATAACATTTCCATGGAAAATCAGGATTTTTGGAGCGGGTGGGGAATAAAAAGGAAAAAGAAAAAAAAAAACCTCCCAAAAACTTCCATCTAATCAGCAAGATATACAGTTTACTTCTAGTGCTCTGAGCAGGTCTGATACAGCAAGGGTGATACAATAGATGCAAGATTTACTAGTGTACTGTAAAAGAGCAGAGTTTGGCTCACAGTCTTTGTTGTTGTTAATATAATTTTCACAAACACTGCTATAGTGAAAAAAAAATCTTGCAAATGCTCCATGGACTCACTCAATCATTCATAGTGTCACTGCTAGAGACAGTATTATATGAGAGGCATTGGCAGTGGATAGCATTAAGAGAAGTGCTAGTAAGCCTCCATCTCTACTTAAAAGGTATACTGTATGCCAGGACAAAAGCATCTAATCTTAAAGCTCCATGAAGTGTAGGCTACAGTTTACTTAGATGCTTTCTCCTGGTATAACAGTCTACGAAGTATGTAACATGGTCAGTGATTAAAAACAATGAGCAGCTTGGAGCCCTTACAAAAATGCAAGTCCAGATAAAAATCATAGTCACTCTCAGTGTTAAGGAAAAATGGATAATGAAATACAATGACAAGTAATGTAAGCAAAAAACAGATCCAAAAATCTACTCCCTGCCAAAATAAACAAGAAGCGAAGAACACATAATTCTGAATTCCCATTTTTATTCAGACCTTAGCTGGAACATATTGGGGACAAAGTGCACCAATGAACAATAAAAATTCAGAAAGCCCAGCTATGTATGTTTTGTTCCATTTCAATGAGGGAGTTGTCCCAACACTCAGTCTGTAATTATATACTTCCAATTTACCTTACCAAAGGAAGTCTTACAAGAGACTAACTTCATATGAGCAGATGCGCAGCATCACACACCTGGTGAAATTGGCTACAGAACTTGCATACAAAAATGTTCAAGTGCACATGTTAAAACAGCATAAGCAACAACCTTCCATTAAATGATTGGGACTGTATTTAGGTTTCTAAACCCAACATGAGATCATATTCATTATAATTATAGCTAACTAAATGAACTGAGAACTAGATTTGGCAGACTCTAGCTAAACACTAAAATTAAGGATTACCTTCTCTCTCCCCAGCTGTCCCAGTAAGTCTAAAAAGAAATTCCCTCAGAAAGTGGAACACTTGCTGTAATTACTGAAACTACTGTGTATGACTTAGTTGCTGTTAACAGTAAGTAATTATGTGTATATACATTCTTGTCATAGGTGGCAACAATACAGTAAACAGTCTTCTTAGCAAAGGCAGTTAATTTCTTTTATTACGTTTGGTACACTTGCTAAAATAGCTGGAGAGTGTGTTTATTTTCATTTCTGGAAAGTGAAGACAATTCTGTGGCTCACCTTCAGATTTTCACTACAAAACATTTGGGAAACATTAAAATAAACCCGAAGGTACAAAATAAACGTATGCCGCACTTGTACTAAGGCATAAATATACCTTGGAGTGTGGTGTGTGTTAAAACAAAAACACTGCATCAACCTAACATTAGGGTTGTGACCCAAGCCAACAAAAGCAAGATAATTCATCAGAGATGGATGTTCTGGCCTCAGCCCAACCTACTGCATGTATTGCAGTCTACTGCATCTGATCCATTAACAATCCTGGGTGAAGATATAAGATCAAAATTCAATCCTGGACACATCAATCTTGAATTCTGAAGATGATAATGGAGCAAAGATATTTTACCAAGTCATTTTGAGGGTATGGGCCTGGACTCTTAAGCTAAGTCTTCCCACAAAAATGAAGTTTGATAACATAGTAGTACTCTCTGAAACACAGGGTAATACTAGGATTCATGATTATTAATTATAAGAAAAGAAAAGTATAACTGCAATATTACATATAACTGCAATATTTACCTGCAGCTTTAAAACAATATCCAGGCTGATACTAAAGGCATGTTGCCTTTACAACATCTTGATAATTCAGCCTAGTAACTCTCAGAAGTACAATTGTTACATTGCAATTAAAAAGGTGGGGAGAGAAAAAGGGAGTAGTTTGGTCTGTGCACTCTTGGTTACTATGCTTGAACCTTTGCACAATAACTGTGTGAGAGAAACATGCCAACGAATACCTGTCCACTATGTTTTTCTTACTGCTACAGTTAAGATTGAGGCAGGCAGCCTGTGCTCCCAAAGAGAGAGACAGTTTATGAATCAATAACAAATGATCATGTATCCACAAAGAGGAAAATAAACTATCTCAAGCGGCAGGTAACATGTATCAGGCTTTTATAATACAAGTATAAAGGCTCTTAATAGGTTTAAACATACTGTGTAAAAGAAAAAAAAAACAACAACAACAACAACAACACAAAAACAAACAAACAAAAAAAAAACTTATCTATTCCTTCCCTGTCATTTATTAAGATTCCTTTCTTCCTCACTGGACCAAAGTCTCAGCCCCTGTTCCCAAGGGATTCCTTCCCGAGCCATAGCAGCCAAGCTTGGGCAAGAATAAGAGGAATGTTTTCTTCTAAACATGACCTTAGGCAGTGCTGTTCTTTCAAGCACTATTGCTGGCACCTCTGCTTTATAAAAGCAGCATTAAACAGGCATGAGTAGGAATACAGCTGTTTTCTGGTGGTTGTCCAGAAATCCCCCCAGATTTTTCTTTATGCTTTCACAGAAATGCAGTATCATATACAATTTGAGTAGTCAACAGCACTTGATAAATTGTTTTACTGGACTCAACTTCAGGCATCGGTGCTTCTCCTTTATCAAGAAGCCCCTCTGTATTTAGCTATGGAAGAGGCATGAGGAAGTAGGATGGAAACTCCCTAGGGGAAATTCCTAGTACACACAACTTCTATGTTCTTATAACTCTTTCAGCCTTGTTTTACCCACAGTCCTTCTCCAGGGTTTGTGAAGACTACACTTTGTGTAACAACAACACACAAGTTTTCTATTTTGCTGTACACACACACACATACATTGCATGCTCATTTTGCATCCCAGCACAATGCAATCAGCTGGACTGTTATCACAGGAATAATGCAATTTACCTAATTATACTAGGATGCTTACTGTGCAGCAATGTTGCCTGTGTGGGTATAGGCCATATTGACAGTATTACCAGTGAGAAATATAACTGAGCAACTTTTGGAACTGTCAGAGATGTATTCTTGTGAAAACACCAATTGTTTTTCATTATTCTTTGTTGATATTATGAAGAAAGCACTTCCTGCACGTGCTGTTGCAAAGGACAAAGCAATGACAAATAAGAAAATCCACAAAATACAGAACAT
This sequence comes from Aythya ferina, assembly GCF_964211825.1. Taxonomy (NCBI): domain Eukaryota; kingdom Metazoa; phylum Chordata; class Aves; order Anseriformes; family Anatidae; genus Aythya; species Aythya ferina. The sequence continues at coordinate 77,395,323 of NC_140296.1, forward strand.
TGTTGACATACTGTGAATTGATTGTGGCCATTTCTTTACAAAGAGATGTATTGATTGCCTCAGAAGTAGAAAACTTGCTGTCACATCAGGGTTGGCTCTGCAGCACATGGTAACTCCAGGCCACATAGGGACCTGGGCCCTAAAGATGCACAGATCCACAGATCCATTCATCCTGCACCTAAGTCCCTGCATTTTTCTTCCCTTCCAAAACATGAGTTTTCAAAGAAGTAACGATAAATTTGTATATGAGAAATCCAGGCCTGATAGTTCAATCTGTCCAATTTGGTAGGTCAAAGAAAAAAAGAGCAAACAGACAAAATTATAAACTTACAAATATTTGCAAAGTACAGTTTGACTCTGATTTTCACTGCCATGTCCTGCCATCTAGCATGACCCGTTGTTTACAAATCTTTGGTCAGTCTGCAGTCCGATGTACTCAATCATACTTGGTAACCAAGGTTTTTTTTTGTTTGTTTGTTTGTTTGTTTTTGTTTTTGTGTGTGCGCGTGTGTGTAGATGTGTTGTAAAGGGTTCGTTTTTCTCACTATTTACATAAAAGGACATACACAATTGGAAAGTCAAAGATAAAGCACACACCCAAGTGAATTTCATGGTAGGTTGTCTCTTCTATTATAAAGAGATTTGACTTCCTTGAAATAAGTATAGTATGTTCTAAACAGCAACTGCAAAGAAGTTTCACCAAAATGGTACTGTTCTGTCATTCAGAACATCAGACAACAAATTTAAAATCTTCCACAGAGTAACTGCATTGATAGAGAAACTGTGGAAAGCTCTGCTTGGAACTGACTGCCTCCTGCAACTTACTATGTTCACTTAGAGAAAGTATAAATGATTCTTGGTATAGTTATTGGTGGCAGATGGGGGAGTGACAGGGAACTGAGAGAGTTGTTGATTACAGAAAATGAAAGATAAGGCAGAAAAACAAGAGAGAGAAAAAAAAAAAAAAAACACAAACAAACAAACAAAAAACCTGAAGTACCTCTGTCATACATATAAAAATAATGAATCTTGATGAATTTAAAATAATTCTAATTGCCTATTGAAGTCTAACCTTAGCATACTTTAAATGACATGCTGGTTAAAATTACTGTGGGAGGTGGTCCCTCTCTGTGATCACAGGATATTTAACTAATAAATGTCAGTAGTGTGTTTCATTAAGGCTAATGACTGCAATACAAGTGGAGGAGAGGGCTTACATACCAGGTATAACATTCTCTGCATTCCTCTGCAAGTGTGGGAACTGTCAGATGTGCCCTAAAAGGCTAACTGCACTTGCTGTGACAAAGGGGGCTTTTGAGCATGGGTGAACTGAAACATTACGAAGAAGCTACCAATAGTGACATGACTGTGATGTTATTTTGACTGCAAAAGATAGGGCAGATGCTTCTGTACTCAGACTTAACCTCCATGCAAGCATGCTTGGCACAAACACTTGTTACCCAAGAACAATGGGTTTTTACTTTCCACAATACTTATGCCAGTAAATGTGATTACTCAAATACTTGCAGGAAGCAAATGCCCAGCAGGCACAAGCACGTTTTAGTGTCATTCATTTGCAACTTCTGAAAAACAGTCAAAGAACCTCAAACAATCCCAACTTTTAAAACAGCTTTCTGCATTTTCTAATATATAGACCATTCCACTAACCTCTGCTCCTGCATGTTTTTAGGCAACATTCTCTTAAGTAGAAAAGAACTGTAGAGCACATCTTTCTATGTAGGGATTTCTCCAGTCCTAGGCAGCTCTCTCAAACATACAGTATTAGTTCTTCCTGTAAGTTGGCCAAACACATCACCTTTTTTTCTGTTGATAGTTTTGTTTTTGCGTGCTTTTTTTTTTTTTTTTAATACAGAAAATGTTTAATAGACTTCAGTCTATTTTTAACTTAGGGCACAAATGGTTATGACCAAGTTTTATGTTATTGTACAGAGTGCCTGAGCAAATTTTACACTGCTTAAACTTGAAATTCTGCATTTAAACAGTCCTGTGATGTTAACGAATTGACTAAGCAATTACTGCTACCCTCTTACCATACTTTGGCATTCCATGCCATTCAGGAGTGATGAGAACATCAAGAGGACTTCTGAAGTGTCTCTGCAAATGGTCTAAACTAAAGAGTAGTAATTTAAGAATACAGTAGATTCTTATTCTCCTACCAAAGTGCAGGCACACATGTAGGATGATGGAGTGACAGAATGATTATTATTTATACATATTGTGATATGCCAAAATTAGTGCCAGATTTTTAAACAGGAGGGACAGGTAAATACTAGTTGTACCCTAATTCTAGCTACTGCCTTCACTTCCTTCAACAGGTCGTACTACATTTTACAAGTGAATTACTTCTGCTATTCACTCACTCTGAATACCTTAGAACAAAGAAAAATCCACAATTTTTTAATTTGCAGTAAATACACAGATGTGAAATAATCTGCCATTCAATAATCTTGCTAGTAAATGTAATCTGACAAAACTGAATAGCTAATTTATTTCTCATCTAAACTGAAGCAAAAGGTACATGAAATAATGGAAGACGAAACTGGAACCCAGGTTCCTGAGTTTGTGAAGTGCTTTTTATTATTATCTTCTGATGCTTCACCACAGCATTATTGTATTATTCTTATTTAGTTTTTATGCTTGAAATTACACTTTTCAGACACAGTATATCTAAAATTAACTACACATTACAAATTCACCCACATACATACATGTTATGAAAACACATATATGTCAGTCAGTTAAAGAACAAAGCTATTATAAGGCATAGTCAACATAGATTCATGAAGGGAAAGTCACGCCTTAGTAATCTGCTCTCCTCTGATAAGGTTGCCTGCTTGGTGGATGAAAGGAATCCAAGGGAATCTTTCTGAATTTTAGTAAGGCCTTTGATACCGTCCCTCATGGCATCATTCTGGAGAAACTGAGGCCAAGAGGGGACCTCACTGTCTGCAATGTCCTGAGAAGGGGAAGCACAGAGAGAGGCATTGGCCTCTGCTCCTGGGAACCGATGGCATGGTACAAAGCTGCACCAGGGAGGTTGAGATCAAATATTAGGAAAAATATTCATTACTGTGAGGGTGGTCAAACACTGGAACAGGCTTCCTAGTGTGGTGCTTGGTGCCTCCTGCCTGTCAGTGTTCAAGAGACGTTTGGACAATCCACTCAGTAATGTGCTTTAACTTTTGTTTAGCCATGGATTAGTTAGGCAGTTGGACTAGGTGATTTTTAAAAGTCCCCTTCAGCTGAACTATTCTACTCCACTCTAAACGAAAACTGTTCTTGTGTGTGATCTGAAACTGAAAGATTCAGTGGGTCCTCATCTGTAAGCCACTGTGCTAAGTTGCCTGTGACTCCAAAGGGTTGTGCAAAGGAAGGCTAGGTTGGCTAGGCTGAGATACTTGCTTTCACAGTTGGTTGCTCTTTTGTGACACTCCCAGCAGGAAAAGCTAGGAGTCCCAGCAGCGGGTCCCTTTTGGAGCCAGCTAGAGGTGGCTCTGGTCTGACATGGGGCAGCTGCTGGGCTCTGCTCACAAAGGACACCCTACAGCCCCTCTCCCCTACCAAAACCTGACCATGGAAACGCAACACATATATTCATCTACCACAAGACTGCCAGTGGCAGTTTAGACCACCAAAAAATATTGCGGTACCTTTAGTAGTCCAGTTCCTCATTTGAATGTTCTGTAAAACTGTTTTCACATTGATGGAATATTTTTGAGGGACTGGGGAGTTGTGGAAGGGCTTGAAGAAATTGATTGTATCCTTCTCACTACAAGCTGATGCTCTCCTGTATATGGTAAGCTGGACTATGTTGTTTTTGGAAGGAGTTTTCTGCAGATCCTAAAAAGCTGAAGAACACCCAAGCTGATGTATGTCACATTTGTTCCTTTCCACACCATTATTTTAAATGATCAGAAAATATTTTTCTGCTTAACTTTGATTCCTTCAAAAACTGGTCCTCTGGCATCACTATGTATGTGCCGGCCCGCAATACCTCAGGTTATCTGAAGGTTAGAATTCAGTGGTCCCTTCCTATCCCACAAATTAGTACACAAGTGGAAACAAACAAACAAAATAGTGAAAACAGGAAAGAGATTTGCAGATGACCAGCTGTCTTTGCTAGGCTTGATCTACAGCCCATAGCAAACAAGGGAAACTTTCCCATTACTTCTAGTGAGGTTTAGATCTCTGCCACAGTAACCTACGTATAGGTCTATATGTGGTTATCCTGCATCAGGATTCTGACATCTGAGCTTCTGCTTTTCAGGTAATCTGTTCTTTAAGTGTTCAGTGTTATATACTGGATTTTTTTTTTTTTCCTAGGAAATAATCACCACTGTCTTGAGGAAAACTTGACTGGGATTCACTTTATTTGATGAAGATGCCTTAACTAGTGATGCTTGGCTTCCTTCAGAGCCAATACAGAACTGAAAAATCACTTCTAGGGCATGACCTATCTGGCCTACATAGATGCTTATGTTTGGATGTGAGGAAGTGCAAAAAAGCCTTTTTCTTTTAACTGAGTATCAAGGGATCCCAGAACAAATAAGTCTGATTTAGATTATCTTCTCTGTAGGCATCTGTCCTTGATCAGATGATCCCACCCCAGGTGGCCTGAGCTGGACATAACAGACAAACAACATTACCAGTCATTTTTGCACAGTTACTGTGTTTAAACAGAAACGAAACAGAAGACAATGTCTGTGGAATAAACAATGTAGTGTTTTCTCCCATTTATTACTGTGGTATGAAGTCAATGGCTTACGAAGAAGAGGCTTAGCAAGCTAAATAGAAATGGTTTATCGAGCCCTTACCTTTGGGGATAGCAATCTGACAGCCCAGGTCATAGTCCTGCTGCAGCTGATAAAAAGCCACTTCCTGCAGCCGAGCACGCTCCAGCTCAGAGAGGCTTTGAACGGGAACTGACTTCAGCCGAACACTGCGCCCTGACATGCTGTTCCAAGTGAAATCACCCTACAGGAAATCAAATGGGAAAATATGAAGCATCATATGGTATGCACAGTTTAATAAACACAACCATCTCTTCTACTGCGAGGAAAAACACAAGTCCTCTTTTTCTAAAAGGCCATTTTCTTGGACATCTCTAACCTTTCAAATATCTTTGTTTTTCTAAGACCAGCATTCCTTAAAAGGAGTACAGACATGCAAAACAAAAAGTCAATTCTGCCTGAAAACATTTAAGCAAGCATTGTTGCAGAAACACTAGGATTCCAGTAACCAAAAGCACAAAGCAGGAGAGCACAAAACAAAACAAAAAATCTTGTCTGCTTTTCCCAGTTTGGTTTTGCTGCATGAAGTGACTTGGTCGTCACTTCACTCTCCTCCCTGAGCATGCAGGTATATAGACCTTTACAGGTCCATGGACAACACACATCTTATCTCTCCCAGCCTACTAATCCCACTCCCCTCCTTATGATGTGACTGTGCTTAGATCAAGATTGACTAAAGGATAAGGTGTTTCACATTTTTGAACAGCCATTATAATGTATGTGTTACAGTTTATACAATAAAACAACGTGAGATATGCTACATCTCTGTAAGGTACCAATTATGTTTGGAAATCAAATCAAAAGCTTTAGATGTTTTATCTCCCACCTGTGATGACATATACAAAAAGCTATTCTCTTAGCTAGTATTTAGCTCAGGTGAGAGAAGTAATCACCATTCAAACATAAGCGCAAGCACATAGGGAAGCTTAAAGACTGACAATTAACTTCAAGCAAGAATTTCAGTATTCATCAAAGCATCATCAAACTGCACATTTCTGCAAGGAGAGAAATATTTTGTTTTTCATTCTAACTGTACAAAAAAATAAACATCAAACCTGTCAGTAGGCATAACTTGATGTAGGTGTAGATAGTGAAAGAACTCTGATTTGCATCAGCTGAGGTGTAAAGACAAATCCACCAGCCCGCCCTTCATCACAGCACAGCAGGCTCGCAATTAACAAACTTCACTTTCATTTTAAATGCCTATTTTTAGTTTAAACTTCAACATCTGTACCTTCACTGCATGCTCATTTTTCATCATCACTTATAATTAATCTATTCTACACACACATCTAGAGTCAAAGGATGCCCCCTGACTTTTAAAAACATTGGCTGAAGGATTAGTAACAACTCATTGCATCCATGCATCCTAATGTATGGAAATACCTTTGTGCAAGCCTTTCCATATGATACTGTAAACATGTATGTACCTATTTATATGCACCTATGATGTGTGTGTATTCACATATACGAGAGACATCATTCACAAATATGCAGCATCATCTAGGAATATAGATCAAAGGAATGACACATTGGAAACATTTTCTTATGATGTGTGAAATATATTTGAGTTCATCAAGGAGCTTTATTTCATAATATTTTTTTCAAGACACTTGGTAATTGCAACAAATGAAGCTGTTTCTTTGATCTGAACAACTGTATATCTGTACACTCATTGAATGATATCAATATTTACATGGACCACATATGCAAACTTTTGCACTAGTACAGGAATTGATTACTTTGAATTTTTTCTTTATTTTTTGCTTCTTCACTTCTTCCTTTTCTATGGCCTTAGAAGCTAGTAGTCTCAACCTAAAAGTTTACAAGACAACACAAACCAAGCTGACTAGATTAAATCAAGTGAAACCAAAGCAGCAAGATTCATGTAAGCCTAATTTGCAAAACTGCAAGTAAATGTTTACATTTTTTAAAAAGCTGTTGTCATTTATAGTTAAAAGTGATCAAGAACAGAATTCACCACCAGACAATGTATGCTAAGAAACTAATTCCTTTCCAATCCTGATAATGCAGGAGAAAGAAAACTTTACAACTACAGAAGTATGCAATTCAATCCTCATGAACATATCATGTACAGAATGTTCTACAGTCAAGCTGGTACAAAGAGAGAATCACAGGTTTTTAGGGTAGAGCTTGCAAGATTTTTATCTTATCTGTTTCTCTGAGACGAGCATTTTCATAAACAAAAGTATCAGTGATAGACATTTTTATGGTAGACATAACTGGGATATTTTAATATTCAAATAGGAATTGGAGGTATGAACGATACCCGTTAGAAAATGATGAGGTAACAGGTTATGAAGACTGCAAATGATTTAGGGCATGTCCTATTTCCTGTAGAGCACAAAAACTAAGGGGGTAGATGGGGCTTTTAGGAACTACCACAAGTTACATAAATATTCTTTAAATGGGATTTTGTATGGACACCCAAACTAACGCTCTTTAAAAAATAAAAATTACCATGGGCAAATCAAACTCTGGAAGAAACTGCATTCTCTGCCTCATCTCAGAGGTCACTTTGTAATGGCAAGCAGAAAGCTGCCACAGTTCACAATGCCGCAGCTCAGTTGTTAGACCCTAGCCACAGGAGTTTAACCCTGAATGACAGTGCTTGCTAGCTCCAGGACAGCACAGAATGAAGATTCTGTGTTTGGGACCCCCATAAACCTCTCTGCAGAGCTGTGCTGCTTTATTCAAGCAGATCAGCCAACTCAGCACTGTCTCAGGAAACTTACCCAGGCTAATTTTGCCTTAATATGGGTGCAATTAATATATATATATATATTTTAAAAAAACTGGTCAAGTGTTTACAACCCAGCAAACGAAAAAAGCCCCTGACAAGGTTATGAGGTCAACCACGATTTTTATTCTGGCAGTCTTCAAGTTCCCAGAACATCCCCCAGCACTCACCAGCTTGTCTCTCGTTGGCTAAAAATGGTCGGATGCAAACTCTGCATCCTTGAACGCCACGACAGATTGTTAAACAGCTTTATTGCTGTTTGGAATCACTCTGCCCCGTTTCTGTGCATTTCAGAAGGCATTCTTCTTTTACACTTGATGTGTTTGATAAAATCTCTGCTAGGTCACATTAACATAGGTTTTTACTATGCTAATGGAACACAAGTAATTAACTGAAATATTTTTGGAAGATCATGTGTTAGGACCAGTAGAATCTCCTTATCTGCTAAAGAAGACACTCAAGAAATGTTGCCTTGAAAAACTCTGTTTTATTTGGCAAATAAATATCAGTCTTCTATGAGCCAAAACACAATATTTTACGTTTTAATCTATTCATAGATTCCTAGGCTTTGTGGGACACAAGGTAACTTGAAAGCGTCCTCTTCCTTCTAATGCACTGTGGAACTTTTACATGCAGCCTGTAAATTACTGTAAAATCAACCAGGCTTGGGAGAGGTCCAGAAAAGTCAAGATCCCTTTCAGAAGGGGAACTAGTGCATTTACATGAATCCCATCTGCCTAAAGCTTTTCTCTGCTGTATGGGAGGAACAGGGTAGGACAAACCCAGAGAACACTTTCCATTTCTCTCTTCATATGAGGAGGCACATTTCATCAGCCTCCTTCAACTAATAGCTTGACGTATCTCCTTGCAGAAGCTTAAGAGAAGATTTTAGAGCATCAAGTCAGGGTGACTTGTTTTTGAAGTCCATGCCCTGCATATGTGTTCAAACATACATACACAGCTACAGTATTTTTCTCTACTATTTAGACTGTAGGACTAGTTAAAACATGATCTGTGAATGGTCCTTTCATCACCAAGAAAAAAAATAAACAACAGAAAAGAATATAAACAGAAATATTGCTCTGGGATAAAGTGATCAGCCTGATAGGACACAAACTGCTAATTGCAAGGGTGCTTTCATAATTGACTTTTACGAAACCTTGACCAGACTAAAAGCCTTCTCCAGTTTCTTCTGCCAACCAGTCACTTCTTTTCCCTCACAAGTCTGCAGCTTCAATTGCATTCTTCTCTCTGGCCCTCCCACTAACATCCAGCATCTTTCCTCCACTGAACCGAGGAGTTCACTTATCGGGTAAGTAACTAAAATACCAGAGCAAATGACTCAGCAGAGGAGATGAATGATTAACTGCATCTTGTGCCTTTGAAAAATGCGTCCACTTTTCCCATATTTCTTGTCCACCGTCATAAGCACATTTTAACAAGACACAGACTGCAGCTTTACTGATATTCTTTCAAACAAATGTTTTCTTTAGGGGTTGGGTGTCCAGTGGCTCTGAAAAAAAAAAAAAACAACCCAAGTGGTACATCCTGACTTAAGTAACACTATGCGCTTAAATTACTCTTAAGCATGTGTAGGCTATTCTTGTGTACTTGACCTCTTTCCCCTGAGCCTCCAACACGCAGCCTTTCAGTTGTCTGTTAGCAAAGTCCCATTCTTCTATCCTTCGTACAATACAAACACTGGTTGACAAATACTGTAAGGAATCCTCAATGTGGATATAAATCCACTGGGCATTACCTCTGTTGCTCACTGTGGAGTTTTAAGCCTTCATGAGCCATGTGAATTATGGGAAGTAAGAACCCCACATATGGCAGTTTTCAATAATACAGTATTTTAACATAAGATGCAGAGAGCAATTTTTATCTTACTGCATTATTGTTAATGCTGATGACTTTAGTCTGTACTCATTTAGGTAAATGCCATTATCAGATTAGTCGTCTGCTTTTCATTAGTCTTTTGCTGAAATCCATTTGAAACCACTAAGATCAAAACCAATTATACCTACTTGTTTTTCTCCTACCCTAGCAACACTTAGCCACGTGCTTGCAGCCAGATATGGCTCCAACAAAAAAGAGTTCAGCATTTTTCCACACGAAAAGGTTATATTGCAAATAGAATGGCAAATATAGCACTATAATGTCTTAATTCTGTTTGCTTAATTACTTCTTTAAACTTCATGAAAATGCGTGTAATTACTACTTCATAAACCTTTCACTTATACTGGTAATTTATTTCAACTCTTTCTAAAGCTACTTCCAGGCTCCTCCTCAGCCATAACCCCTCAGATTTTGACAATTCATATTCCCGCAGCACTATCTGGATGTGTGTACACATAATCCCTGTCTTCCTCACCTCCCCATGCTTGCTGTCAGTGTGAAGCAAGCCCTACTTGGACATGACTGCCTTTCATTGCTGCATGGCTGTTCACCTTCATCTGAAGCCAGGGCAGCGCTCCCGGCAGGACGAGACGTAAAGAGAACGGGGAATAAACTCCAGTAAATATCCATCATTACATGCAATTAAGGACCAAATGTCTAGTCCTTTACTAAAGACATCCTCAATAGTTATCTTGGATTAACCAAGAGTTAGGAAACAACTGGATGGTGTGTGCATGCTGTGGCCTGACTCTTTCTGCCCCCCTATCTCCAGATGCTTCTCCTAAACCGGCACAGCTGGAGCGGCAGACAGGGTATTTGGTTTCCAGATCCTGTTACAAACTAATGCAACCTAGACTAGTCTGGCTTCTCCAAACACATCGGGTGTCAAAACAGCTACTTCCAAGGGACTGCTGGTATGACAGAAGGAGACAAGCCTTTCAGATCACCAAAATGGCATCTCCATAACTAAATACAAAGGAGCAGAGGACTTACTGCATGACGCTGAAGCAGTCAGGAGAAGGATCTGAACACGGATGCACAAAGCATGGGGCCCCGACAATTAATCTTCATTAAGAAAGTCTGACTTCATTAGCATCATTATCTAGGGTTACATCCTGTTCCCTTTGACATCAGTGGAAAAATTAATACAATGCCTCCACCAGAAAAAGAATAAGTACAGTCTGATGATCTTGTGAAGATATTCGGAGTCTTGCATTAAAGTTAGCTTATCTTAAGCTCTATTGTACTTATGCGTGTTAATGTATGTACAGCTGTTAGTTTTGGCAAAGCATCACACCTCACAAAGCAACGCTTTAGGTGTCAAAGCTATTTAATGGCAGTTAATATAATCATGTTATTGCTACACAAACACTTTCTCACTCCTACCAGCATCCTGCCTTGTTCCCAAGGCTGCAGATTGTCAGCTGGAAATCTGGGTACTTGGGATCTGTGCTCCACACAGCAAGCCAGCCCCTTGGGTGCTGGCAGGCTGGTGTTCCCCACAGGGCAGACCCTGTGCACACCCCCAGCAGAAATACTTCATCTAGCAAGACTGCATTAGCCTGTGGCCAGGTAAGGAAACACATTTCAGAATACTACAATGGCAATTTCCATTTATCGGGGGAGGAAGAAAAGCCCTTCTAACTTTAGTCTAAGGATAAACAGGGAGCGGAAGAATGAGCGTTTTTTCACAGCAGTATTAAAATTGTTAAAATAAAGGAGAAAATATTTCCTGTCCTTCTGTGATCAACCTCTCCAAGTTTTCCAAATGCCTCAGGATACTATTTCATGTTTTGAATCGTTAAAAGCATTCCCTTATAAAAAAAAAAAAAAAAAAAAAAAAAAAAAAGGAAAGAAAAAACACTGCATACAATGGAGATGTATTTCATTCCTTTTCTGACATTAACAAGTATTGCTGATGTAAAAAAGGTATTGCCTAGCAAAACATTCATCCCTAACATACCACTCTGTACTGAACTTTTTACACATCCAGAAAACTAACCTACTTTAAAATGCATCAAAAAAAAAAGATCAGATTTTCAGAATGCCTTACTTCAATGGTATCAATATTTTTGGAGGAACTAACCCAGAAGAATCACAATTAAAGCCAAAAGAGGCTCAATACTTTCGTGGAGGTGCCAAAATGAAGACAGAACACCTTAAAAAGCCTACGTCCAACTGTAGCTGAAGTTTTTCTGGACTTCAAGTGAAAAGATTTTTGTGTATTTTTGTCAGTGAAAAAGAATTAAGCCATATTGCAATAGTCTGAATTTTGTTGCTGGTTGAGAATACATGCACAGTTGTCACATGCGTGCAGTAACAAGCTACACCAAAGTAATTATACCTATTGAGACCAAAGTAATGGTCTATGCTACCAAAAAAAAAAAAAAAGAAAAAAAAGAAAAAAAAAACGACAACACAGGGTTTTCAGCAATCTCAGCACAAGAGATAGCTTTGGGATAGCCTTGGTTGATTAAGAGAATAAAGCTTATTCCTTTCATGAGTTCATGCATTATATTTTGAGAGATTGGTGCAATGTTTTTTTCCAGTATAAGAAAAAGTTTCCTGCTTGACCAGGAATAATGTGAACTCTGTAAGCTAATGGCAGCTGACCCAATGTCAGGTACAATAGCTCCATTATTATTATTTTAGTGGCAAAGTTGCCTTAAATAGACCCTGCTCCAGCTTCTGCTACAACACAAACACGTTCCTGCTCAGTGTTCCCGTGCTTGTGAAGCTGAGCAACAAGCCCTAGGCTCTGTCCATGTTTTCCACTGTCCCAAATCCCTAAGTAGGTGGGCTCAGTCCTGATGGCAATCTTTGCTTGATGCAACAGACATTGATGCACTACAGAACTTCCATTCATACCATACTCATAGAAGCACCCATAGAATCACTCGGGTTGGAAAAAAATCTTCAAGATCATCAAATCCAACCATCAAAGTGAACTTGCTAGTCCCACCACTACACCGTGTCCCTTGGTGCCACATCCACGTCTCTTAAATACCTCCAGAGATCGGGACTCCACTGCTTCCCCGGGCAGCCTGTTCCAATGCTTGCCCAGTTCTCTGTTAAGCTCTTATTAAACAGGAAGACCTCAAACTAGATTTTGAATATGAAATACTGCTCTTTCTCCTCAGTCTAACAAGGTTGACATTAAGCATATGTAAATGTAAGGCCTAAACTAAATGAGAAATGCATTTAAACAACTTAGGATTTATGCTTATATTTGTATAATCCATCTGTAGCTTTTTTCATCCTAGAGTACTATGGTAATGCCCCTGTGAAACAACAAGGAACAAAGCACCTTCTGCTTTCTGGCTTGTTTTAAAAAGGGATAAAGGAAAATTGATGGGATCTCTGCTAGTACAGCAAAGAAGTTAACAATTTCTGCATCCAGTAATACGTATTAATTTGACTGCAGCAAATGCTTTGAACAGACTAGGAACGGTATCTATTTCTATTATATCTGGTATAAAAAAATTTTAACAATTTAGAGAGAAGTGAATGACCTACTATTTTGAAGAACGAACACGCATGAGAGAGCATGCACAGTCATTTCCAAACATTCAAAAATCATATCAACCTGAGTATTGCATACAAGATTTAAAAACATATATGTTAGCATTCAGTTTACCTTCTGGATTTTGAGCTTTCAAGATACAAAGAAATTGCATTATCTGACTTGAGCGTACAGCTCGAATCTCATTATAAAGTAAAATGAAATAATTAATTTCAGGACTCCAAGGACTGGGATTTGACTAACAGTAGTAAAGCCTTTAATTCAATATGAAACCCTATTTGTATTGTTTCAAGTGGTCCAAATCAGTTGTTTGGTGTTTTTTTTTTGTTTGTTTGGTTGTTTTTTTTTTGTTTGTTTTGTTTTGTTTTTGTTTTTTCCTATAAACTCTGACATTACTTAAAGAAAGGATTTTTTGGTCTAGGGAAAATGAGATTTGCTGAACACGTGGAAAAAAGACACTCAGCTTACCTACGTACCAGGTTTAGTTGGAAAGTCATGCTATTTGCCTGGGGGGGTGGGGGTTGATTTAGTCAATAGGAACAAAATACAACCTATCTCCAAATATTTATATTTTGAAGCATGAGAGCGAGAGCTCTTGGTTATTGAGGTACAACACAGAGCTCAGGACCAAGCATGCTCTAATCCAGCTGGCGCAGGAGTTGGAACAAGGCTTCACCCCATCCCTGGCCTGTGTCATCATCAGGAGGCTATGGAGTGCTCCGGCATTTGCTCCCACTACGGTACATACCCCTGGCAGAGGCTGCTGGGTCCCTCCAGAATGATTTGCAAAGCTCTTCACGTGAACGAATGGCTAAGCTCTTCAGGTGAATGAATGGCTACTCTCAGAGCTAATGTGGGCATGTCCGATGATCACCACTCTCTCTCACCCATCCTGCTGCTCACAGAGAATATATTATTTCACTGAAGTTTGTCTCCAGGTCCAAGTGAACTACCCATTTCCACTTCAAAAATAGTTTGTTACTCAGGTTATTGTGCCATGATTAGTTACTGTGTTCTGTGATTAGTTACAGCTTCTAACCTGTGCTGAAATAAAGGTGTTATATAAGCTCTTTTCTTATTTAAGGCAGTTTTCTTCAAGTCATGAGTTTGTATCATCAACACCATTTCAGGTGCTAGTGACACAGAGCATGCAGAGAACCACTTGGAGGCAAGGACATGAGTATTTTGAACATGTAGAAAGTAAACTGTTAGCTGTTAGGGATTAGTAGGTTATGCTTCATTTGCTACATAATCACTCCACACTTTCACTTTGATTTCATCTCTCCCACTACGTTTACATATGCAAACACTACCCTGTCCTACACGCACATGTCAGGCACCCAGGCACCAATCTGCACCAGTAAACCAGCTGCAATGCTCTGGCAATCCACACCCATCCACTGGGACTGTGGTTTGTGAGGAGGAGGTGTTTTTTGGTTTTGTTTTTGCTTGTTTGTTATGGTCTGGAATACCATATTCCTACTCACATCAGCAGCTGTTTTAGCGTTTTTATTGCTCTCTCAAAGACCCTGCACACATAATTCTCCACTGAAAAGTTCAGAAGGTGCAGAAAATTCAAAAAGTCTAATAATTAGGAAACTATTATAAGTACAAAGAGGTGGCTCTGCAATCACTAGCAATTTTAATCAATATAATTACTTTTTGTTTTCTATGTATTTCTCTTCATGCAATGCACAGCAAAGATCATTACCTCAGCTTCTTGAGAAGCACATTTTTTTAATATATAAAAAAATACCATGTTTTCACATATGCATCTGCTGATCTGCCATTGAATTAAATGCCAAGTTAGAATCTTAAATGCTTTAAGAAACCACCTCAGCTGAACTGGAACTATACAAACTGGTCTGACTGAATATATATAGCTATAAGTCAGGTTGATGGATCAGTGTATATACCTGGAAAGACCATTAAAGAGCACGTTGTTGCTCTCTTCACTGTCTATTAATGTGGAGGCTCATTAAAAATGTGGTATTCCAAAGCCAGAAATGTAAAACAGATCCATGTAAATAAAGTCACTGTGCTGCAACATCAATTCTCAGGAGAAAGGTGCATTTTGTAAACTGCCCCTCCAGCCTGAGGTACCCCAAGTTCAAACTGTGTGCCTGCCAGAGAGTCTGTGATTTCTTTCTTTGTTTTTAAGCAGCACATTTATTTTGGACAGAGAGAGGGAAAAATAGCCCATAAAGTTCCCACTGTTATGAAAAACAGAAACAATTGCTAGAGTTACAAGCTCCTCGTGGGCTGAGCCAGAAGATGAACAGCTCTTATTCTCTGCTCAGTTCTGTGCAGCTAACCAAAACTTAGAAATCCAGCAACACCACAGCCAGGTCCACAAAACCTGATGCTTAAACAAACTCGTTTGCCAGACTGAACCTATGCAGCTGTAACTGTCTTTCCATCAGCTTTCAGGAAGCCTTTCTGACCAGGATATTTTGCTCACAGCTGCCTGGTTTAGGGTCTTCACACACGCGGAATACAGAACACAACAAACATAGCACCACAGATTTCGAAGCAAGCCACCACCTGACGAAGCCACTCAAATCAAAATTAGCATAATTATGCAGTTTGGTTTAAAAATGCAATGCCACTTCTCGTTTCATAGTTTCTTTCCTCTTAGTTTAACTATGGAAACATGAAAGGAAACTAGTATCAAAATAAACAGTATCTGAGGGCTCTCCATTTGTTGCTGGATCTCCAGAGCCTGGCAAGTGGTAGGTGGTGCCAGTCTTTTCCCCAGAGTCAAGCTGTTCTCTTTCCTTTGAACCTTGTTAAAGCACACAAAAAAATTAAAACACAAATGATCAACACCACCACATTCAGCACATCCTCTCCTTCCCACTTACCTCTACCACACCCTGTATAAGATTATTCAGTTTCCTTACCCATTAACTAAGTTCTCTTGAGTCTTCAGTGTCCTTCAGCACTTGACCAAACCAGATCTGAATTACGAGTTTGAATCCAACCACGACTTTTTGTAAAATAAGATGAAGGTAAGAACAATGCAGTTGTCCTGAAAAAGTGTAGTGAGTGTATGAGAAAGAGCCCAGCTGGAGCAGCTACGACTTCCCGGATACCTTCGGCTGCCAGAGCCTTCTACTGTCATGAATCTTAGGGGGAAAATCTGCTCTTTCCTTTCTCTGGCTGGAAGCAGGCTGGGAGTCCAGCGCAGCCGAGAGCCGTGTCACACAGCGCCTGTGCGACAGAGGCAGACAAGCTGCGACCGACCTCCCCGCTTCTTGTTCCAGAGGAATTGTTCGGAGCGAGCACAAGGAGTGGTTAGGAAGGGGCATGTCTCCCCTCAAAAATCCCTCTTCCACATGGCTGTGCAAACTTAAAACTGGCTGTAACTCCGCAAGCTTTCCCTATTAGGAAGAGCTGCAGGAATGCTGGAAGCAGCTGCTGCTGCTCCTTGGAGCCCAGCGAGCAGCATTTGGTGTGCTCTGCCTGACCTTCTCACACGGTTAGCTTGCAGCTTTTTTAAACACCTTTAAAAACTTTCTGCTCAAACAAGCAAACCAGCTGTATTTATAACGTGGCTTCAACACGAGCAACACAGAGGCTATTTTGCACAATTTGCTAGGAAAGAAAAAACAACAAAACGCCAAAACTTGATAAAGGCACTGCTTCGTAAATAATGTCTGTCACGTTTGCAGTCCCCATATAGAATGCTGTCATCTATAGTGCGTGGGCAGGCAGCGTAGGCACTTTGTGAAAAACAAACACTGAATCACCGATGACTTCGACTGCAGCTCTGTGCTGCATGGCATTTCAACAAATAACTGTGCAGAGTGACAACTGTGTTTCTCAGCCGATGCCACTTAGCACTCCATCAGACCACTCACTGAAGAGAAGCCACCAGCTACAAGTCATGGTGACAGCAAGGGACACCGTGTAATTTTTTTCCCATAGATCTACCCAGGTTCTTTGATCACCGCCACATCTAGGTGGGCTGAGCAGCCACTGACCTGCCAGAGGCAGCACGCAGGGGTCCAAAGCATTTGCTACAGGTCTCTGGCTGGACATAGTGGCCACCAGTCCTGCACAGTATCACTATATGTGAACCCCAGACATCTCTAATCTCAAAGCCCTACCCAAAGCCCACAGAAGTCAATGGACAGGTCTCAGGGTTTTCAGTGTCTCTTACATTAGGCATCATCACATCCTCAAACCATGTAGCTCCTCATCTTCGTTTTCAGTCTTTTTAGACTACCCACGGCAGAGTGGTGCTAAAAACAGCCAGGGTGTCACCACCAAACAGGGCAGTTAATGAGATTTCCAAAGAAAAACTGTCCTAGTGAATTACCTTCTCAGACAAGTACTGTCATTGACTGCGCTTACATCCCAACATAAACCAAGGAGGAATGCTGAAGCTAAATTTATCTCTCCTCTTCAAAGTGCTGTAGCCAGAGATCAGCATCCTGCTAATCATCTATCTTTGTTAATCAGCTGTATGTTTGTGGTACTTGACATCTTTCTTTAAAAACAAGTTTCTTCAGCCCACATAACTCCTGTGTTATTATTTTTTGAATTTCCTCTAATGAACAAAACTCTGTTATTTGCATATTTGGAAGTGGGGATATATTCATTCAGAAACTCACTCACTCGAGCCCTGTGAAGAATGAACTGCCATTTCCAGGCTCTACAAACAAGCAATCAAAATCCCCAACCTTTTCTAGTGGCCTGCAGGAAGACAAAATAGAGTGGCTGCCAAGAATCCAGTTTAGCCTGTCCCCTTTGTATTTATGAGCTCCAGACAAGGCTATGTTCCTTTACCATCATTAAAAATAAATAAATATAATAATATTTATTGGAACTAGTTGTTGACAGTGAGGGTTTCCTTCTCAGAAACTGAGCAGTACAACAGTACGTGCTGAGTTCTGCTTTAAATCAGGGTTTTTCAGACTATTCAGTCAGTAACAGTGCTCTTCACCAAAATACTAAGGGTCCTTTGGGGTACACTGGCTACACATAGACTATCTTATTTTTACATCGTTAATACGTTTGTGTTAGCTGCCAGCATATCTAGGGATTTCTTTTTTCCGATCTCAAAGTACTTTTTTCAGTAATACACAGCTTTGTATTTAAAAAAAATAAAATACTACCCAGGACAGAATCTTACATTATTAATAGAAAAAGTTCACAGTATATGGAGAGGCTATAGAAAATAAAACCTATCACTAAAAAATGGAGAAAAATAAAGTTATTCTGTTATTTACTCTTTCTTAATTTCTTCCCAGAGCACTCAAAAATATTCCTCTTTAAACTTACAACTGAGCCTGGGGTAAACTCTCATTGGGAAACTGATCAATGGATTCTGATATTGTAACTTCATCATTCACTGATAAGCACTATGTGACTTTTAATTCGCTTCTTAATTATGCAAAATTCCAAGGACCTGACTCTCACCCCAGAGGGGTGCAAGATTAAGCGAACCGAATTAGCACGCAGCCGAGAATTCCTCTGGCTGCTCTCTTGTTACAACAGTGACTAAAGCTGGCCACAAAAGCCCCAAGGGACCGTTAAAAATAGCTTCAGAAATATAATTGACCTAAAAATCTCTTTTTTTTTTCAGTGGAAAATCAGGGTTCTGTCTTAAAAAACAGTCATGAAAAAATATGCTTTCTGTGGAAAAATGTATGGCTTGGTCAAAAAGTTCAAAGAAGTTTGCAGCTAAGAAAGAAGATGTTTTCACTCAAAACCCCACTGGTGTGCCTCATGGGAGCTGTAATTCAAGGGCCTGGCATGCCTGGCTACCTTTCCCACCCTGAGCAGGGGCTCTCGTGACAGACCCCTTCCTCTACCTCGAGGGACAGCGGCATGCTGTCAGAGATGAACATCCCTTAAGGCTCATTGGAAAGAACCTGGGGCATTAAAAATCTGCAGGATTGCTTCCAGGGGAAGTGGTAGTGGTATTTTAAATAAAAGCACTTTCCATCTTTGTATTTAAAAAAAAAAAAAAAAAAAAAAAAAAGTAACTGAAAACATGCTACTTTAGTCTTTCTTGTATCCCTCTGAATTGGACTGGGGAGCCCCAGAGAGAAACTGGGCATCCAGAGTCGTGCAAAGACATAGATGTTAAGCTCTGGTGACACAGTTCATTCAAAAAAAAAATAAGTAACAGAAGTACAAACACCTCACTTAGCTTTACGCTTGATGTGTTCCTAAGACCTGTGAAAATACAGAAGTGGTAGCAAGTTGCATATGCAGAAGAGACACTTGTAATTATACCTGCACTGTCTGCCCCAGTAGCCACAAGACACCCCACATAGAGGCTGTCCGCATGTGTCTCAGAGATGCATTTTCTGATAAAACGCAGGAAGCAAGTAAATAGCAATTAAACATATTTAGCTCACACTTTTTATCTCATACTTTTAAGTGCTGTTAGCAGAAACTGATGCCTCCAAAAGAGCTAACACATGTACTCTGACAAGTTGTATTAGGATCTAATAAAAACCTATATTGTGAGATAAATTAAAAGACAGAATTTGTAGCAGCAGAATCCCTGTTTCTAGAAAAGGAAGGCCTTGTGAGGAGTTGTGGGGACATGGGTAGAAATTTGGAAAAAGGAGTGCTCCCAGTCCTGAAACAGGCTTTGCTTGGATGTGCTAGTGCTGCTGTCATCTCTGAGGAACAGGTGAAGAGCACAAGAGCACACTCTTTTTTTTCCTCTGTTTGAGAACTTTAAAACCTGTCAAACATACTCTGAGTCACTGGGATATCCTGAAAAATGTACCCACTTCACCACTTTGCTTTTATAAAAGCTGCACGGTGCTTTTTCCCTTTATAAAGGTTTTACTCTCCATGTGCTGTGTGCGGCGGTGTTAAGTGGAGGTGCAGTTCCAGCCCATACATTGATCGTGGTTGAATCACAATGGCAAAAACGCCCATCTTTGAGCATGTTTACATCTCCCACCAGCGAAAGCAGCGCACACATAGAGTTACGGATTCAAACGATGTTTTGGAAAATTATGCACTGGATCTTGAAGGAGCACTTGGTGAGAAGAGGGGGCAGCAAGAGCCTTGCTCAGCTCTCACAACACGTAAAGTCACCGGGGAGGAGCTGTCAGCACCTGCCTGTGCACAACACCACATGAACATGTACAAGGCTCCAAGTGCTTTTTCTGAAAACTGTGACCCTGGGCATCAATGAAGCTTGTAACCAAGGTCCTGCTCCTCAGGCATGTGAAAGGACAAGTCTCCATCCGCAGTCTCCAAATGAAAGACAAACAAACAAACTCAGAGACAGACCAAGGCTATTTTTAGATGAATGAACAGCATGAGAGCTTTCCAACATCTCTCCTTACCCACTCTCTTCTCATCTCTCCCCCATAAGCTTTTGTTGGTGACTGCCAAATGCTCTTTGCTCCTATTTAAATTTTTTATGGCAATCTAACAGACGTCCCCCACCCAATTATTTTAATCTGCCTGCATTGAGTGGCCACAGCAGCTGTTCAGCTCCTCTTATCAAGCTTATTAATACTGCAATTAAAATATACATCAGTCAACTGAAAGATCCACACAAACCTCTTCCAAGTTTTGCTTTTTGTTATAGATATCAGGGAGTGGTTAGGAAAAAAAAAAAAAAAAAAAGGAGTCACCATTATGGTTTTTAAGAGACAGCATGAAGCTCCTGCTAAAAAAGGCATGCAAACACGGAGTTAAAGAGCTTTCACTGCAATATCCTTGTAAAATCAACAATTGCTTGAAAAATTAGATTTGCTGATGGGTCACATATTATTGCAATACAAGAGTTTCCCATCCCACATACACAGAACAGCACAGCATATTGCTTTTGAACTTTTATCCAGCTATGCTAATATCAAAATATCTACAGCCTATTGTCAAAAATTTCTGTTAATATAAAGGTTTACAGAACAAATTCATTCTGAGCTTTATGAGATCTAAAGAGCTCTTATCCACATTATGCCTGCTAATGACCTAAAGGAGATTATTTCATACATCTCATTAATAATAGCAAGCTTTATTCACAGGAAACTCATCAGGTCATGAGCCTGAACTTTGAAATAGGAAGGATTATTGAGCTTCCTGCAATTCAGTATCATTGCAATGTGCTCCTAACGGACTGTGGATGAATTTTAGTTGATTTCCTTAGATGTACTCTTTGTTCTTTAAATCTCTGGGGACCAGCTACAAGAGCTGTTTGCACTGGGAGAATACTGTCATTTGCCCTTCTCTTTTGCACTGATGTGCTTCAATATAATCACAAATTCTCACATAAGAGTGCAGTTCTTCAGAAAAGTCAGTGTGGCAAAGCTGGACGACTTTATAAGCTTTGTGCAGTAGGACAGTTTCCATTAACTTGTGGCTATTTGTTCAGAACCAGAGAAGGACAGAAAAAAAAAATCACAACATAAATAAAGCCCTTAAAGCCTTTATTCAGATCTGAAGAATTCAACAGCTGCATCCCATTCAAGAAATTGAACTGAATGTGCTCAGCTATGAGAACTACTTTCAAGGGGCCAAGCTGAAAACTCAGTACATTTCTAAAAGACACTGATTTTAAAGGCATCTCTAACAATGCCACTTTTCACCAATTTTTACAAGTGAGCTTTGTGACATTTGGTATTTTCCTTTTCCTGGAGTTTTATCTCCAGAAGATAGGTGAGGACAGGTCAATCTCAGTATTCAAGAAACACACAAAGCTCCAGCCTTCAGACATGTCTCCAGATGTCCTCTGTGAAATTCTGTTATATGGAAGTCTAAGAAAAGAAACTCAAATATGATTTTTAATTTCCCTTTATGATTTTCAAGACATTTTTATTATTCTGCTTTACTCAGGCCCAGGGCGATTCTTCCTGTGAAGTGTGATGCTGGAACTACTGGAGTGACACAGACAGCGATCAGCTCCTTGCCCGAGGTGAGCGGCTGCGGCAGGGCAGAGGCATGCTCCTGCTGCTGCCACTGTCTGGAGCAACGTGCTGCAGTAGTGCCTGGACAGACAGCATGTCTGCTCATTGCCTCTGGCCAAGGAGCCCTGCAGACCCCTGGAGTAACACCTCCCGGCTGCTCCTGCTGGGTCTGCGCTCCTCTGTTGGAGTCCCTACAGTTATCCATGCAACACAAACTGAAATTTGCCTTAGGAGCATTTCCTCCTCATACAGCTCTGGGTCACACAGAAGCGTTCAGCATATTGCAGGGTCAATACAATGAGTGAAATACATGACCCTGGCTGAATTAATTACATACAAGAGATGTTTTGGTAAAGATGGATACCAACACCCAATAATGCTTGCAGATGGAAATTGAGAAAATAATGAAGCATCAGTTAAATGTATTTTTATGTTTTACTCCACAGAATGTTATTTTCATTACACTCCTACATTCAAACCTTCCACTGGATAAAAATTAAACAAACTGCTAAGGCTTTTCCACTATGACTTCTCACACAGCACAGAACTGATGAACAATGTATTACTGCTGTTAACATTATTATTAATATTACCTATGCATCATTTGTTACAGAAATGAATTAGCTTTTCCTTCAGGAATCCTGTAGACTTCAGGAAGTTTTACCCTTTCCATTTGGCAGAGTAACTAAAGCCACCAGCTGCAGAAGTGTGCAGTAATGATGGATGTTTCAGATGCTGACAGTTCAGCTCAGGGGCAGATCAGACCGACAGTGGGACACCCTTCAAAATGCAGGCACTGCAGGCACTAAGCGAGGCACTGTAAGTACTAGTTCCAATCTGCGGTGAGAAACAGGAACTTGTGGGGGAGCAATCCCTTTGGTTTGCAGAGAGAAGAATGAAACCCCAGAAATGTATTTTCCCCTCATGCTCCCTCACATACAGGCAGGGACCGTATGGTGGCCAGGCTAGCTCAAAGGCACAAGTCTACAGTGCAACTAAATTGTAGACATTGAATGAGATGAGATGAATTCCACCCTTAAATACCATTTTCTGTGGCTGCTGAAAAAGCTAAAGCTTTTCTCTGAGCTCTAACCCTTTCCAGAAAGGCACCAGGGAGATGATGAACACACTTATCAGCAGCCACCTCCACAGCTGCCTGATGAAATACCAGGTTTTGCAGCAAACTTGCCAACACGTTTCCCAAGGCGGAGTGTTTGTTCAGCTGCACTCCCTCCTCTGGTCCCCTGAACCAAGCAGCTCCAGCCCAGCCAGGCCACCACCACCTCCGCTGTGTCAAGCCCTCCCTGTGTCCCAAATGAAGCAACAGAAAACAGCTCAAGGTCACCCATTTTATGAACTTCATGCCCAGCAAGGACAACGTTAGCTGTGGATGAACCTGCCTTTGCTTAGTTCATTGCCTGCTCTAATTCCCTTAAGTCCAATTGCCATTTATAGCAATGGGGCACAGGGTGGAGCCACCGAATCTGTCCCTGGGAAGAAGGAGATCACGGATCGCATTCTTCAACTGCTGCAAGAGTATTTTCCCCTAGGAACTGGGCACACACTGTGCTATTATGAAATAAACTACAGTCAGTCTCATTTTTTAATTACACTACTACTGTTTTTCAACTAATTTGGTGCCAACCTCTACAAGAGGAGTTTCCAGCACTACAAAAATCCACCCTGAAAATTGTCCCAATGAGTTCTCCTACTGAGGGCATGAACTCCCACAAAAACGAATGACAGATTTGCAGTAACCTCACTGAAAGTAGGATCATGCTCTTTTTTTCAGCAGTACAGAGTATAAAATGCCAGATGCAACAATAAAATAGTCATCGTAAACGGTGGTGTTAAACTTCCATTGATGATGTGGTGTTGTTATATAGCTATCAATAAGCATCAGAAACCAATATAAATTAATAGTAGCTTAATTTTCTTAGTAGCTTAAACTTTCCTGCCTCTCTCAAAAAACATTCATAACCCAAAACAGGAAAAGAGACAGAGATCTTTTAAGTCCATCAGTCCAATCCATACAGAAGGTATTCAGGCTACAGCAGGCTGTGCAGAGAAGAATGCAATGGCAAAAAGTAAAGAATTATAGGTTGCAATGATATAGTTAAAATTGTCCTCTTCCAAGTCTTTTCCAAAACATTAAAACTGTCTTCTATATGAAAGCAAAACAGAGGACAATAGTACAAATACCATCCACAGTTCACACTTCCAATTTAAACTTCTATTTAAAAGCAAATAAACTCCTAAAGCTGCTCTTTCCAAAACAAGCTCAATTTTTTTCTCCTGGTTAATAATTACAGAAGAATTTTCTCAAGTTTATAGATGGTGGGAAAGAGAAGTACAGTTAGAGCATTATTTTCTTGTAGAGAACTGAAATAACACTTTTTCCAGATTTCCACAGAGATGTTCAGTGGAAAAATGCCCAGTATCCTGAAACACTTCTCTCTGGAAATTCATTTCACTCTTTCCTTCCCATACACTCTCTTATGAATGAGCAGAGAAGCACACAATAAAACAATATGCAGTCTTTTGAAGCACATTAGAACTGTAATTTCTGTATCTGAAATGTCTGTCAGCACGAAGTGTAGCATGCAGTACTCCAAACTAATAAAGAGCTGCTATCAAACTAAAAAGCCTTAGGGTTTTTCATATTGTTTTCTAGTATTGCTCCTAATGAGAATCAACAGGTTCTGCTTGGATTATCTGTTTTATACAAACAGTTGCACAACAAAAAGAAGAGTAAACTCCTGTGCCTAAACCCTAAACTCTAGGGTAAATGACTAAGATGCCAAGTGTTGATAAATTAGAGCATGCCTACATGTCTCAGGGTCTTATTTATTTTCAAATCTTCTGGTAACTCCATAAATAACTGTAAGAACCATCCATCACATCTCCTGCTAATGGTGTCTTTACAAAACGTGCCTACTTGTTTTTTCACTGTACCATGGGTGAGAGGATAAGAAGCATTTCAGACTTTTTAAAAAGTGTTTTTTGTCTTTTTTTTTTTTTTTAAAGTTTTTTAAAACTTCAGGCTACCCTAACAAAAAAAACTCTAAAGGAGAGAGGGCAGGAGGGGGCAGAAGGAAGGGGACCCGTTAGGAAGAGGCACTGGCCCAACCCATTTACCTCACCCAGGAAAAGAAGTGGGATACTTTCCAGATTAGCTAACTGCTTCAACCACGCCATCGCACATGACCGATTTAGATTCACACTGCTTTTGGTGATCTGGAAGGACAGAGGGGAAACCTCGCCACCCCCAGTGACAAGCGAAGCATCGCACCGCACTGCTGGTGCCCCTTTAACGGGCTGGCATCGCAAAGACACAAACAACTCTGCCTGCTGGATGAGGAGAGTCGACAAAGGTTGTATTTCCAGCCAAAGCCTTTAGTTCGGTGGAATGTCTCTTCCCTTAAAGGAACAGCAGTTTCTTCCCATGTGTGCTGCCCCACTTCACCCAGCTCTCAACCAAGGCACTGCTACAGCTCCTAAGGCCTCCCTCACACAGAGGGCCCTCAGCCTACAAAATCCGGGTGCACGAGTGGAGGTGTAAAATGCCTGTTCACACCTTGGTCTTAGCATAAATCATGTGCATAGTATCGTTTCGACTGCTTGAGTTGGTTAAGGTACAGGCTGTGTATACTAGAGAGCTCTCTAGATGACTATGTGCTATCTTTGTGACCAAAACAGCTAACTTAGCCCTGTACCCATGTTTTATATTCACTAGAGAACCTGAGGCACAGTAACTCTGCGGGAATAAGGAAATGACTCAGTTTAGCTTGCCTCTGAACAAGCCTCGTGTTTTTCACGTCCCTTGTTGATGCTCTCCATCCTCAGGACTCAGGAGTGCGTCAAGGGGAAAAGCTGTGCAGGAACGCAGTCTGCCTCAGCTGTCATCAGCTTTAGGTTTCTAACTGCGTTCACAAGCGTCATATATTTTCCTATTTCTCTTCAATGAGATTATTATTTCTCTAGTCCCACAGCTTCGTGGTAACTGCTCCCTCTTCAGCCCCAAAAGAATCACACAAATGGAGAACAACTGCTGTACAAAGGAAAATGAGGAACTAAACACCTATTAGCACCACAAAAGAATATAACAATAAATTGAACGGAATAGGAGGAAAAGGACTTTTATTCATCTTCTGTGTCACAGCAGACGCCATATTTCAGCTGCAGTATGACATTAAAGGTGACCGTGCCACCGAACTCCACCAGCTCCCTTTGCACCCAGGCAGTCACCAGAGGGCGGTGAATGGCTTTTGGCCATCCCAGCAGCGCCCACCAGCCAGGCCGAGACCCCAAGGCACAGCTGTCCTTGTAGTTTTCTGTCATAGAAACTATGCTGCTGTATAATGCAGCCCAGGATTGGCCATACAGACCTGTTTGAGACAACAGATTGCCTTTGCAACCCTCTTCTTTGGGGTTGCAAAGTTCTTCTTTGCCCTTACTAACACAAACTGCACAAAAAGCTTTCAATAGCCTACTGATCTGTGTACCTTCAGCTGCTTAGACTTACATTATGTTGGCATAAAATCAGCGCGGATATGCTTGAAATACATACAGAAACAGAATAAAAAATTATAACAAGATGCTTGAAAGGTCAGCTTGCAGTATGCTGCTGTTGAAGAAAACACATTAATAATCAGAATGTTATTGCATGTTTTTATTTAAGCATCTTGCTTCATAAATTAGGACCCGCATTTTGAGTGCAAAAAGTAGCATGGAATGTTTGTTTCCTCCTGACCTTACCACTGGATTTGAACTCTCTCCCATTTGCTCATTCCAGTTTGAATTCAATAAGGCTATTAAATCACTTAGTGTTTGTCCCCATGTAAACAGCCAGATCTGCTCCTTCACTCTCAACTACACTGCAGACACTCTCACAGACCTTTCTTCTTTATAGAAGACATCTTCTGTATTGATACATACCCTTTGTACAAAAGATAGACTCCAGAAAACAGACATGTACCTGGCCAATAGCATTTTGTTATAACCTAAAGCCAAGAACAGAGAATTTATTGGCTCTTCTGACAGCCACCATAGATTTTCAAACTCCACAAGCCAAGAAACATTCATCTGAGCTATCGTGTGGGTTTATACTGTGTTGGATCTTGATCTGTTTTATAAATCCTGGAATCTGTACAACTCAACAGAAATCAGTGTGGCACACAGATACTGTAGACCCTGAAGAATCTGTCTGCCTATTCAGGATTTTATTTTTTTTTTTGCCAGTGGGGATATCAACATCAAATTCTGAAGCAGGCGCATGTGTGTGTTTGAACTCCTATTCCTATCTGCAATGCAGCAGCAGCTTAAATGGAAAATATATGTTTAGAATAGTGCATTATCAAAATAATATTAATAGAATGAGAACACACCACTGTTACAGGTTGAGCAGTAAGAAAAACAGCTATTATAAGGATGGAGACCTTGTAACTTCCCCCTATAATGCCATTTGAGACTCACACTGAGTTACTCTCTGAACCTATGTGTGCTTGGGGACAGCCCACAAAGTTCCCAGTGCACCCTGTTTATGAATTAGCAAACAAAACTAACTAAATAAACAGTAATAATAAAGAAAACTATTACATTTGTAACACCATGTAAACAGTTAGTACCTGTTTTAACCTCCTATGTATTTAAAAAGTCTCCATAGGAAGGTGGCAACCAGGCCTGGGCAAAGAACAGAGTGATGTAGGATAAAATGACATGATCTTCTCCAGCAGGCTGATAGCCAACACCACTGTAATAATGCATATCCCCTGCTGTTCTCATGTGTATGGTATCGTTTTCCTAAGATTTTAGGAAGCTTTGTAAGTGCTGTGGAGACAGACCCCACTGTCCCCAAAGCAGGTGCCAGTACCGACTGAAGAACAAGCATGACTTCATGTACCCAAGCGAGGGATGCTTCTACTTTAGAAATATTATTCAGAAAGCAACATGTGCCTGCCACACATGACCACTGTGGCTGTTCCTACACTTCAGGGGACACACCATGGCCCCTGGTTCCCCCAGGCAGTGCTGCTGAGGAAGCGGCAGGGTCTCTCCAAGGCTCCCATCCCAGCTGGGTCTCCTGGTAGGGAGGGGGCTTCTCTGCACCCAGACCATGCCCCAAGGGCAGTGCACACACAGCCTGAGCCCAGGCCTGGCTGCTGAGGTGCTGCCTCGTTTGGTTGTACCACAGCAAAAAGAGAAAAAAGTGCTAGCTTATGAACCTGACAGGAGTGTAAATCAGGGCTGTATTTTTAAAGGCATGAAATCATTAAGTAAATAACTAAACAGAAAATAGAAATAGAAATAATTAAGTGCTAGGAAATTAATAATAATAATAATAATAATAAATCAGAATGTAATCCAAATGAAGGAATTCATCTGCTCATTCCTCTCCTTTTTACTGAGGTGAGTGAGGAAGCTCTCTCTGTGGACATCTGGGTGTTCACTCTTTGGATAAGACAAAGGTGACAGTTCTGTTATTGCTTAAAACTGTGTGCAAATATATATTAATCCTCCTCCAACACTAATTTTGGAATCTGAGAAATCTTTTCATTGAAAATCAATTATTTATTTCTTAATGCAATGAGAATAGGACAGGTTCTTGCAGTGGAAACATCAACCCCTCCCAGTACAAATCTGCTCATGGAAACACTTTGGAAGCATGACCTCTTTAACTCTGACAGGCACTTTTTTACAAAGGTCACTCCAGATAATTCTTTTAGCAAGACAAATGAACCACACCACTGTGATCATAAATGATATGTGAATTATAAATTTGGCATAGGATTCTATTCTCTGTGAAAAAAAATTACTTTAAAGTAGATAAAACAGCCAGGAAAAGCAGAAAAGAAAATGATAACTATGATAACTCTAGAGAGGGAGTGGTCTTCAAGGCAGTTCTTAAGTAAATATTTTTATCAATTTTTTCTTGAAAAAAATCTCCTATGAGGTTTCCAAAAAAAAAAAAAAAAAAAAAAAAAAAAAGATGGGAGCAAAAATTCAACACTGCAAGGAGGGATCATGTTCAGTTCTCAAATGTTTTTGCAGATTCTCCAGTTGCTAAAACCTACTTTTTTTTTCAGACTATTACTGCTCCCACATTCCTCTCAAATTCTACTAAGGCTGTGCTGCTGGTGAGTTTTGCTAAATTACTTTTAAATGACATTTAGTCCTTTTGCTCTTTGTAGTCATGAACAGGACTAGAAAGTTAAAGGAAA
Organism: Aythya ferina; assembly: GCF_964211825.1. Classification (NCBI taxonomy): domain Eukaryota; kingdom Metazoa; phylum Chordata; class Aves; order Anseriformes; family Anatidae; genus Aythya; species Aythya ferina. The sequence continues at coordinate 77,424,428 of NC_140296.1, forward strand.
TTGCCCTCAAAGGGTGCAGAAACAATGGAAACAAAAGAATTCAAAGATTTGTAATGTATCAAGATAAATTCCAAAATCTGAAGGAATATTATCTTTTTTTATCAAAGAATTTTATCGAAGGAATTTGCTGTTGCCACCAAATATTTAATGAATGACTTAACTTTCCAAATAGACTGCAGAAGACTTGCCTTTGACATCTACAGATATTTTAATTCCAGTCCAGATGCTAGTACATAAGCATTGCTCTTTTCTGCTATAATGGCAACCAAAGCAGTATTTTCCCCTCTTACTTCAGATACTGTAATTTAAGAGACCACTTACTTGCCTCCCGGGTGCACCATTTGCTACGCCAGCAAGTATTACAGTCACATTGCAACTGGAATGGCAATTCCGTACTTAATTTTGCTAAACTTGACAGCAAACACTCTTTTTACTTTGCAATGGAGCATCAACATAATCATACATACACAGGACTATAAAGTGAAAATTACAAAGTAGGGAACGAAGGCTCAGCTGGCCTGTATATCGAACGCTGCAATGAAGTTTAATTTTACTACTCTGGTCCCCTGTCTGATCTATGAGACAGTGTGGTGGGGCTGTCCTCCAACAAGGTCCCCTTCAGCACGAGGACCCACCTAAACCATGCACCTCACTGCACATGGGAGCCCTGCTCCATGTGGTTCAAGTCCATAAGGTCAGCAGATGCCAAGATCAGGGAGCAGGAGCAAAACAGCAGTGCAGCGCTGCAGGAATGCATCATGGATGTGCAGACCTGTGTTAGGAACGAGTCTCAGTCTCAGAGCTAGCCCACAAGATTTGACAGCTCTGTGTGATTACTGCTTTCAGAAGATTATCCTGCTTTCATGAATAGCAAAGGAAAAGATTAGTTTCATAGATGAACACTCACTCTCTTGAGACCTCAGATACCACTTGGTGTGCCATGGAGCCATGTGCTGGAACTGGCAGCCTCTCCCAGCCAAAGGGCTGGATTTCTTTTCCAAACTCCTTCAATCTTATTATTTAATCTTTATGTAGGAATGAGGCAGAGATAGCAGCACTGTTTTGACTGCTAGTGCTTCATGTGGAAATAAGCTCCTAATGACTTCAGGCAAAAGGCAAATCTGCCAGTCAGCAAAAGATTTAAGTATATGCTTAATTTAATATTTTTTGCTATCTATTGAGTGCAAGTATTTTGCTGAATCATAGATGTAAACTGTGTTTTGTACAGCCTAACTTGAGCTATTTAGCAACTCATTCCAGCCACCCCAGAATCCCAGAGAGGAATGCTTTGACCTAAAGAGGTGCTATCTCCTTCTACCGACTACAGGGAGGTACTAGACAATTGCCTTATATGTTTAACTTGTAGATGTGAAAGCTCATGCTTCAAAAATCCTACCCATATTGGCTTTACACAGCAGGACAAAGCTGTCACTGCTATGCTCATTACATAAACTCAAAGACTGTCAGGAACACCCAGGCCAAGTGTTACACTACTTCAGAGTAACTTTACTTTATAACACCAAAGAAAACAAAATACACGTATCTTCCAATTTTCTTTTCTAACCAGCCCTTTCCTACGCACCATCCACACATCCCTTGGTTTTATCAACTTCAGCTGAGGTAAAATATTCTCATCTTCTTGACATATTAATTCACTTTAACATACCTGGTAGCAGGAAGAAACTGATTTCTTACCGAGTTGCATCAGTTTCAGCCAGCTCCCAGTATTGTAAAATCTGAGGATGACAGAGAGGATTCATTTCACAGCAGGTTCTCCAGATTAACCTGGATCAGCTGTAAGGCATACCTTCAAGTACCAGTCTTGTTTCATCCATCTAGAAAGTTGTTTTGAACAACACGGATTTTCATGCAGTAAATACTGGTTTTGCTATAATTAAAGTCAAAGGAATTTGCCTAAAGATTGGAGATGCTCATACATTTGTGTTCAGGCAACTCCAGAGCTGTAAAAGCCCACGGTATTCTTTAAATGAAAGCAACAAGCAGAAAACAAAAAGCTTTCCCAGTTTTATGGTGTGCTTTTTGCTTGTACTTAACCAGAAAGTTCAGAAGTGTTTAATATTTGGAAAATGATATCTGCGTAAAAGAAAATTTGATCATTACTTTAGGAAAAGAGAATCACAGATTTTGGAAAGTATGATATCAGCTATTTTTCCTGCTTTATTTTTTTTAGCTAGTACAAAAATATTTCCCATTCCTCTAAGGCCAGATGGCTTTAAGTTTTAACCTTGCAGAATGCAGCATAATGGTTGGAAGAGAACTGGAAACACAAAGGTTTTAATTCTCAAGAAATTGCAATGCTTCTAATGTTCTGTTTCAGTCACATCAGGTCCACAGCAAAACTTCAAAATGTGTTACAGTGGGACATTTGGGGTTGAGGAAAAATATGGTAAACATGTATTAGAATGCCTCAGTCTGAAAATAAATTTAATTTCACTTGGAAGATTCAGGACTCAGAATTTGTGACCTTGGGCCAGTGTCTCCACTTAGGCAACTCTAGACTTCAGGGCTTCCAGAGTCTTGGCTTACCTTAAAGACATCCCAGTAGACCCTCTGCTTTTATAACCCACATCAAGTTATTGAAAACCCTCTCTAGAAAATGATATCCTTAACAGGTATTAGGATTGACTTGCAATGTGACAGCCTGATCAACACAATGCTTGGCTTTGCTATCTGTTCTTGGACAAGGAAATATGCTAAGCTAGCATACCTTGGTTAATACCATTTTTTCCTTTTCTTCCCTTTGGAAGGTATTCAACACCTTTGAAATGTTACCAGAGACCGAGGAGACCCCAGGTATCACATTTCAATTTTTTTTCTGCTTTCTTCCTTACACACATTCCTCAAAATTTCCATCACTGACAGGCTGACATAGATATTGCCTCCCTATGACTATATACAGATATAGAGAGAGGCATATAACTCCTGCAGTCTGTTACAAAAACATCCAAATGCCAAGCGTTTACAAGTGCTGTGTCACAGCACCTGAGAAGTGAAACACTTAACTACCCTCATAGGGACTGAAAGCCATAGGAACTCTTCCTTGCATGCCCCATAGCTAGCAGGGAAGGAACACAAGGGAAGAAAACCCATGGGGCAATACTCTGTGTGGACATATATGTCACTGTCTTGCAGTATAGAGAGATTTTTCCCATAATTGTCCTACATAATTAAGTATTATACATATTTCTTCCCTTGCCCTTCCATTCTATTCTTCTTTTACAGTTTGAACAGATGCAAACCAAACCAAAGAAGACCAACTTTGGTCCACGGACTTTTATTGCATAGCCTGGGCAGCATAGCAGGGGCCAGCCTTAGAGTGCCTAGGTGCCATGACAATGGCACCTACATGTTAAATATGAGTGAGAATTCAATATAGGGGATGGTTTTCTCCTCCTCTTTAGTATCTATCCTGTGGTTATGATTACAAGGGAGCTGGCTACAATATCAACCCCTGTTACTATCAACATCTAAAAATGCAGAGCCCACCACCACTCCAACCCACACCCTTGGTGGCACTCCAGCACCGGCTGATGCAAATTCCTAGGCTGTGCCCAGTTTTACCAGCAGTACTGCACCAACCAAGCCTGCCAATGCCAGTTCAAACTGCACAACCTCAAGCAGGTGAACAACCAAACCTGCCCAAGCATCCTCAGCATCCTGCAAACCCCAACCTGACCGATGCAGCCCCAGTGACAGGGGAGTCCTCACCTGCCCAGGTGCCCATGCCAGATGTGCCTCTGCAGCCACAGCAGTCAGACAAGACAAAGCTAGAGGAAACAGTAATAAAGTTCTGGTTTTCCTCCCTTTTAAGTTGTTACAGCCAGAGAGCCTGTCAGTTAAATCAAGGTATTTCTCTGTGCAGTCACACACTTGGTGGGTTAACATGCGCTAGTATCAGTTTAGCTTCTGTCAGACTGCAGCAGCAGGTCAGATTTTAAGTAGCATTGTAATTAAAACGGGCAGATGACTGTCAGATCAGATCTGTTCCTGTAGATCTATCATATCGATACGGCCTTGAATCTGTCCTGGCACAGCTTTGTGAAGTTAAAAAGAATTTCAGAGGAAGAAATCTACTCAATGAGCTGTGCAATGCTGCACAAAGGGAAGACTCTACTTTGCATGACCCTGCGTCCTCCAGGAAAATATAAACATACTAGTATCATGACCTTTGCAACAGATAGCATTAATAACACGTCCTTTTATGTTTAAAAGGAACCAAGCATGCAATACAGTACGTGCTTAGCATGTGTTTCAGAAGCAGGAAGATTATAATATCTTATTCTAACAGTAAAAGAAACTTCCAAAATTTTTAGCTTGCTGCTTTCCCCCCTATTTTAAAGCTCATTAATGCTTTCATTTGGGAAAAAGACGTATAATCTCATTCTTCCTGTATCTTACAACTCATTCCTTATCATCAGTGGAAAAGAGACAAAACACAACCCCTAGTCACCATATAAGAGCTCTTTTTAAGGCTGGTTTTAATTTTGTTATTTTCCTTTTCTTTCAGGATTCAAAAGACCAAGAAATCAGAAAAAAAGCAGAAGTATTTTAGGCATTTTCACTTGCTTTCAAAAATCAATCATTCTCCTGTAGTCAGTGGCGCATGTCTCCATTAACCCCGCTTCTTAGTGAGTACTCTAACTGGAAAAACAGAAGTGTGTAACTAGCAGAAAAGAACAATACCTAAAAAATAAAAAAGTAAAAAAAAAATCAATGTGTTTTGCTTAGCTTGGAATTTAAAAGATGAGCTTGAGGTCTTACACCTTGTACCGAAAGCAGCACAGTGATTGAGCAGAATAAACATATTAACCTGAAAAATTGTCACTTCGTGGCTTGAGAAGTTACGATGTATCGAATTATAAAGACAATTTAGAACTTTAATCTGCAAAGAAAATACCTAAAATACCTAACACCCACTATGAATTTAGACCACGAGTTTAGACACTGTATTTAGAATAAAACACTGCGACAAAGTGTGATGCATTTCTAGTAAAAACAACATGCAGAATTAAATCTCCATGGACTGTCTCTAGGTCTGTTTTTACAAATGATCTGAGAGCACAAGTCTATATCTTGTTCCTCCTGTTACTCATGAGACCAGAAAGGATCCATTTTTTCTGAGACAACTGAGAGCTGAGTCAAAAAATACTGGCTTTCCTCACTCCATGTCACAAAGGAGTCTGAAACGTTTGTATTCCTGTAAAGAGGCAAGCTCACATGGGGAGTTATTAGCTATAATATTATTAAATTAAATTTGACAGGCTTATACTGTAAGTTACCTGTATTAAACACACAGTGCCAGATCCCAGCCTGCACTAACATCCTTGACAGCCATTTGAACGCAAAAGGTAGGAGAGACCTTACTTGCTACCAACATAGTGAGCATCATTGCTGACCTGGTGTGCTGGGGAGCTGGCAGAGAAGCAATTCAACCTGGAGTGGGGAGCACTGCCCCACTGGAAAAAACCCAAACCGCTCTCAGCACCAGCTACCCGTGACTCTGCTGCCGGAGGGATGATCCTCTGTCACCTACAGAGGCTGTACACTTCAAGCCTCTTACAGCCATCCCAGAAGGGTCCACTTGAACCAGCTGCCTCTACAGCCAGCCTGCAGTAGAAGGTGCTTTCCGCTAGCATTAATGTGAGCTGCCCATGAATGACACTTGGCTCTGGGCCTAGGGATCAGGCTCTGGTGCTCTTCTCTTGTGCTGCTGACAAAACTTCTCTCCAAGGCATAATTTTTCTGTTCTCATCTACCTTAAGCATGATGCAAGACCTAATAAATGCTAGCTCTTATCAACTTGGCAGTCGAGGCAGCATCTCCCGATGCCAACAGAAGGTGGGAGCTCTATCTAACCCATTTGTCTTTTCACCAAAAGATAGATTTTTAGAACACGTGGCCAAAGCAAACCCTTTTACCCTTTTTTATGTTTGAAAAGCCAAAGTAGTTTAAGAGTAACAATAATCAACCAAAAAGAGAAGAAAAAATAAAATTCAGTTGACTCCAAACGAGCCAATCATTTTCTTTCCTGATCAAAACCAAGCCAAAACTTTACATTATGCTGCCCAAACAGAGTTTTCTTCTGCATACTGAAAATTTCCTTCTTCACAGATGCTTGCAATGGAAAAGAGTAAATGGTATTGAACATTTCAAAATAACTGTACATCAAATGCTGTTACTTTCAAGGAATTTATTTGCTACACTTGACTTTTTGTAGAGCCAGATTATTAGGTAACTCTTTAGTATGCACTTGAAGCTACATACAACTGTCTCCGCGTCCCACAGACAGGAAACACCGAGAACTGGAAAGGAGCTATTTGCAGCCCTGAAGATTATGTGTATCATCTCTCCATGTTGATCATCTCCTTCCGCCACTCCACCATGCAAGAGTACCCCACCACATAACATGACACAGACACAAGCCTTCAAACCTCCACTCACCTCCCTTAAACTGGTCCTATGTCTGCCCTGGGCACTCAAAGAATAGCTTTCAGAAGTGAATGTCTACATATAAAACATAAGACACAGTGCACATGAGCAAAAATGCTGCAGCAACAGAGGAACCTAAGTCCTTTCTCCAAGAGATTACTTGGGCTTCTTCTATGCCTTGTCCAAAGCCATTGAGAGACTCTCTGTAGCCCAGCGCGATGCTATGCTGAGATGCCAGCTCAAGTCCTGCAAGATGAACAACACTGGGTTCCTTGTGGAGCAGCCCTGGAGGCCTCCTCTGCAGGGAGGGGGTACACCGGACTGCCCCAAGGGAAATCTGGCTTCATGGGGAGTCCCATGAAGTGCAGGAAACTGAGCAGAGCAGTAAAAACACAAAGTAAAATAAAAAATAGAAGACAACAAGAAAGGGATCAACATGCAGTATTGTACAGACAGAACTTTGAATACTGATCAAAAAGCTACTAACCTTAAAACACAAGTGGAAGCAAGTACACTGAATTCAAGTGGAAAACATTCAGCATAATTTGTTCTAAAAGGCTTAACGATTTGCAAATTCAGATCAGGCTAATTGCCCTCATTTGCATCTGAGAACTGAAGTGAGACTTTTAGGGAAATGAGAATCAGGAACCAGCACCAAAAAAAGGAAGATATCAAACTAGTTCTTTTTAATGAGAGTAGGAGAAAGACGGAGGCAACAGTCCTCTGCATGTAGGCCAGTGAACCTGCAGGGCAAACTGAAACATAAAAAAGGCAAATCAAACTGAAGGCATATCAACATGTTAAGTGATCTCTACATCCGCTTGCCTCACTAGGAGATGATCTTTAAGTCCACAAATGGAAATTCAGAGCTATAGCCAACCGAAAAGTACGCAGGCACATTAACCATTCAAGCACAAATAATGCGCGACCCTAGTAACATTTCCAAAAACCTATCCCCTAAGGTGGAGATTTTGTAAGAGCAAATCAGCTATTGGACAGATGCCCATATGTCACCACCTTGGAATGATTTATAACTGCTATTTATGATTTCAGAATTCCCTATTTGTATCATTACCCTGACAAAAGATGTGAAGTAGCGATTTACAAAACAAGGAGTGCAAACAGTCTTTTTCCTTCACATATAGTCCACTTTTATAAAAATGTAGCCTGCTATTCTGATGCTACTTGTCACAAAGGAAAAACAAAATACAAGGTCAACTTACCATCAAGAAAGCTTACCTCCTAGCTTTGCATTGTTTTCTCAGACATAAAATGACACACCTGGATTTGAGTCCTATTGCCTCACCACTACCTTTCCCATACGGCCACTCATAGAGCATACAGACATAATATATTTGTTTGGAGCAGAAAACTAGAGAATATTAAGGGAATCACCTGCATCTTGCTGAGCTTCTTCTTCATCCCAGGGCTACCAACTTACCGCTGGAGAAAAAGGTAACCTCTATAAATACACAGTGTATTTGGCACAGGACACTGCTGGAAATCACGGCAGAGATAAGCAGTGCCTGAAAAGACCTTATTTTCTCTAGCCACAGCCAATTGGCTTTTTCGGGAGACTTAACTGGAAAAAAAAAATCCTGTAAGAGACTGAAAGGGGCAGACTGGGAAAGAAAGCAGAGGGAAGAGAATGAGCTAAGTAGAATTAGGGGAAACCTCCAGCAGATTGTGGAGGGCATCATACATCCAGGAACCTGAAAGAAAATGGGGGAGTTTCATCAGATACAGAATCAAAGAAGATTGAGCAGAACGAAAAGTACTACACATCCCACTGGAGACAAGAGAAACAGCCAGATGAAACTTTAGAGAAAACAAAGGGACACTGATGCAAAGCAAACAATAAAACAGAGAAGGAAAGCTTATAAAAAGACGATGAAGATCATTGTGAGACCGTATGAAATTAAATGAAATTCATCTAGAAAGCAAAACAGTTATGATTTCCCCTAAGGGATTAATATCTCTGTTTCTCTTGATACAAGTTCACATGCAAAGACTATTTATTATTGTTGCCTAAAAATTCCAGCAAAGTAAAGTACAAGTATTCTCAAGTCTAAAGCATCCATGGGAAATTTCTCTTCCTGACAGCTAAAATCAACCAAATCGGTCTATTTCAAATATCATAATATGTCAAAAAAGAACAGCATGAAGCGGCTCAGGTATTTTTTCCATCACTTCTATTCTCCCATCAAAGCAATGCAAAACAACATCCTCTGAAAAAATAACCGATTCAAGAATTTTGTTTGGCCCCGCACAGATTCCCAGCAAATCAGAGCTGTTTGTGGAATGCAGCCACCCTGGGAGCCTTCGTCTCTTCACTGAATGCGAATGAAGGGATCCTACCAGATACTAGTTGTCCATAAGTAACGTTAACTGCAGGAATCAGAAGATGATCTCCTGATTGAAGTATTGTGACATTTACTTAAATGAATCTGTGTGTTAAAAAGTGAAAAATTTCAAAGAAACTAAAAATCTATGGCCTAAAATCCACTTAGATCCCTGTGAACTGATTAGGTCCTTGATTAATGAAAGGAGAAGAAGAATTATGAAGGCCTTTAAGGAATGAATCACTCCCCTGGAGCTGAGAAAAGGGGGGCAGCCCGGAGCTACAGCAAACACTAGGACCCAAGTTGGACTCACTCCTTTGGAAACATCTATTAATAGACCTTGACTGCAAGGTTCATTACCCTTCTGGTTCCTCCAGTCGTACAGGCTCCCCTCACAAACCTTCTCCACCTTTGTGGGAAGCCCAGAAAACAGTGATGGTCCACAGAAGGCAACATCCCTCTGATTAGAACCACTGTTAAGGCCAGGACCATGAAGATTTCTACACACAGACTTCTGTTTTCACTTGAAATTAATTAATTTCACTTGAAATTAATTAATTTCAATAAAATAGTCTTTTAATTTCATGTCTGTGTAACAAGTGTTATATTAGGCCCAAGTCAGTTTCTCTTTAAGTTAATGGATATGTACAAACCACAATGAAAAAACATGCTGTTATTAGCAGTTCACATTTTTCTCACATCTAATTATGCAAAATATGATCTCAGACATATGCAAGTTATGCATGACACCAAGAGAACAAAAATGATAAAGACAACTAAATGAAATGGGCAGAAAAGACTGGAAACATAAAAAAGCAAAGTCCAGAAAAAAAGAGCTAATTTGCTACTCCAGCTCCAATGAATGCTTAAGTAGTACGTGCCAAGCTCCCCTTGATTATATTTTGCAGATAAGATACCAATTTATTTTCTGAACAGGCCAGGATGGATCCAACTACTTAAAGGCTGTCTTCCTTCATCCTGTTTCATGAATACTCAGGAAAGATAAAATCTGTGGCACTCAAACACTCACGAAGCAACATGAGAGATGAGTCTTTTTGAGAAGAGGAGAAGGAAAAGTTAGCTGATATTACAACCCACGTATAGAGGGAGACAAGTAAATTAATATCTTCAATCCTCCTAAGATCAGGGAAAAATGTGTCTACTAAAACTCCCACATGGTTATCAATTTTTTCCCCTTCTGAACCATAATAGATGCATTCAATGCCTCATTGAGCTCTCTTAATAAACATACACCTCTCTCAATAGAATACAGATAAATTATCTCTGCAATGTTTCTGGCTTGGTGTAATATACTAATCTATAATGATAACAGAAATGTACACATCACTGTCCTCTTCAAAGCACTGTGCAAATACTAATTAACTGATCAATAAACACTACGCCAGGGAGTACTAACATGGGATTAATAAGTTCATAGGTACGTAGGCAGCTGATGTTTACGGTCAGCCTTTAATTGATGTGCTTAATTTCACCTTCCAAGAAAGGTTGATCCCTTAAGGCAGGTCATCCGTCTGCCTGAAAGGGAAGGGTGAGAACCAGGAAACTGCAGTTGACTCTGAGCCAGACCCTGCCTGACAGTGGAAAAAGCCACTTCAAAAAGTTTGGAAGGGGCCCAGAACCTCTGTGCTTCTCGGTCCAGGCAAAAAAAGGAGAACACTTCACAACTTACGCAGGACAAAACCTGAGGTGACTGACATTTCAAGGGAAATCTCTTGCATACTGAACTCAAAAAGTAAACTCTGGGACACAAAACAGGTGTAGGGCAACTCCGTGATGATGGGACTTAATATTTGTTTTGTACTGGAGTCTGTTGAAAGCACACAAAGGAACAGTCAAGACCAACACACCTGAGTATGCCCTACGAAGCCATCCACGATTCTGCATGTTCAGGGTATCATTCAAGAAAACCTATTACCCCTGCTACCACTACAGTCAACCTGTCAATCAGTTTGCAAATCTGATAACCTAGCTAATACTAAAAGATAACAGATACAGGCATTATAGCACTGCATCTCTATGGGTAAACAACTTCTGTTAGTACATCCCTGTGAGCACAGCTACAGCATGAGATGGACAATCCACAAGTGACTGAATTCTTAAGCCAGTAAGACCATGGGGCACAAAGACTTGCCATGGGGTCCCTGAAGCAACATTCTCATACTATTGTGTTCTAGGACCTTGTTGATGTGCCTCTAGATTGCCAACGTCCATACAAAATCAAGATTTTCTTCATAATCACAGCTCAGCCTGCCTCCACACCTAACCACACTGGTTGAGTGCTGGAATGGGCTGTACAGGGCAGTGGTGGAGTCCCCATTCCTAGAGGTATTTAGGAGATGCATGGACATGGCACTGAGGGACATGGTGCAGCGATGAGACTTGGTAGGTTAGGTTGGTAGTTAGACTTGATAATCTTGGAGGTACTTTCCAGCTTCAATGATTCCGTGTTTCGAACTTCTGTTTTTCAGTTTGACTTTCTACAGCATGGATTTCCACATTCATCTCATTTCCAGCTGCAGCTTGGCTGGCTGTTTCTGAGATGTGGTCTCAACAGACAGCTGAAATGTAATGGCAAAGTGACTGGCACATGGTTCTTATCTAGCTGTAAAATCTTAGTAGGTGAAAGCTGCTGGAAACTTAACAACCAGAAAAACACTCCAGATTCTGCAATAAATTGATCTCATATATACATATTAGCAGAGTTTAACCATCAACAAATGGTACAATTTAATTTGGTTTAAAAATAAGCCAAAGAAATTAGCTGGGTTTGGCATCACCACGAAGCACATACTATTATCGTTCGAAAATACAACAAATACACAGATGCAGGCATTTTGGTACAACGTTACAAAACTGCTTTTATTTCCATGTGGAGGTGCTCTGTGTTGTACATCCCAGGCACAGAAAACTTTGTATCTCCCAGACCCCTTCCCCCAGACAAGGATGACAGCTTTTTGTTGAGGGAATTTGTGCTTTCAACAACCCAACTGCTCAGCTTCAGAAACAGGGCAGCCTCGATTCAGCTTTGGCCCACACCTCTGCGAGGACAAACCTCACTGCAAGAGGCAAAAGCTTTTCTTTAGCCTCCTGTCATTCTGCAGACAGGCAGCAAACAATAACGCTCTGGCAGTCCAGAAACCCCCAGAAGTTAAGAGCTCCTGTGCTCTCTTACTGTCTGATTTTTACCTTGGAGGAAATTATCACCTGCATCAATCACAAGTCCACAGTAGTGATACAGTAATAATAATTATTTTTTGAAAAATGAATATCATGAAAAAGCATCACAATTTGGTTTTGCTAATATAGATGCTCCTTGGCAAACACTTACAGGACTGGGTGAAAAAAAATGCTGTTACTTTTCTCTAACTTGCATTAGGAGGTGGCAGAAGGTGGGTTTGTTTTATCTATGAGCTCTAAAAGCACAGTTGTTGACGCTCCTCTCCTTCCTACTGTGGTCTATCTGGTTTTGTTAGTAGATTAATTTCCAGGGAATGAGGGTAAACACATGATTTTTCCAACAGAGATTTTACATACGCACAAACATAGGGGTGGGTAAACAGGGCACTAACTTGGCTGCACATTTTCTGAGAAGTGCAGAAGGTTTCTTCGCTGCCTTCATGTGCACACACCAGACAGCCGCTGTCCGGCCCCTGCTGCAGCAGTGAGCGAGGAAACCCACTGCTTATCTGTGACACGTGAGAAGCAGAACAAACACAAATCAGGATGAAAAACGTGTCAGACCTGTAAATGTAAACAGGCACTACTGTAAAGAAGTAATAGCCCCTATGCAAGTACTGTCGTTACATTAAATACACCCCCTTGGGATATCACATGGGACTCTCAGTATTCCTGGCAATATAGATCATATAAAGCCTGTGAAAAGAAGGCTGGGCCTCACTGAATGCTCTCCAAATGTATTTGGGTTAAGAAATTTGGCAGACCTTTGAATTGCAAGGTTGGACTTGCATTTCACGCTCAGGGGTATCACATATCAAAGAGAGCTTGTTACTTTAAAGAGCTGAGTGCCTTTCTTAGAAGACTACCACGACTTCTTTTTTTGGATGTCTCACATCACCAATAGTTATCACAGGCAGACATTAGGCAACAGAGATAACACTCCACAGCTCTCCCTATACTGGACTAGGTCCTGGATAACAAGCATTACTTCAGCTGGTCCAAACAGGGCTGGAGCTTTCCAACGATTCACTCTCAGGCCATGACCACAGCTGATTCAACAAATTCAGAAACAACTCCTTCTCACAGAGCATCAATTACTTGATAACAAAAGTCAACGTATCTCAGTCACCCCTTATCTGCAGCTCACTCCGTGACTGCACCCTTACGTCAGACTACAGCTTGCTCATTGACTTGCCAGGCTTCACACGCTACATAAGAGCTTCCTCCAGGGGCGATACAGAGGTGATACAGCTCTGTGCTCCTGCATCCCACACGAAATTCCCATGTACCAGGCACTGCCCAGACATCTCCGGCAGCAGCCCCAAGCAGCAGGGAAGCTGCAGGGAATGCCCTCAAGGGAGGCATGTCCTCCTTGCTGCAGCCTTGCCTCGAGATAAGCTCACTCCCTAGGTAAAAGACCCAGATAAATAAGGGCTTTTTCTTTTTCTTCTTTCTCCTTTTCTTTTTTTTTCTTCTCTCTTCTCTCTCTCTTTTCTTTTTTTTTTTTTTTTTTTAATATAACCACCCTGTGTACAGAGAATTTTGCATATGAAACCTTCTATTGTTACACCAGTTTTCATTGAAGAACCAGATCTCCAGAAAATAGGGCCCATCACCTGCCGTTATATTTCCAAAAGGACAGTTTTCTATCTTTAAAAATATTGAAGACAGGAGTGCTGATTTTGACAAAATACTATTCACAAACTGAGCTACATTTCAACTCCTTTGGACTGTAATTGTATTAGCATGAAAACAGAAAAATCTTTGGTTTAGGGTTACTTAGCTACTATGAAGTATTTTCAATTTCTAGCCATTTAGTATGAATTCATGTCCAAGACAACTGCAAATAACTTCCTGTCTTATTTGATCAGGAAAAAAAAAAAAAAAAAAGGAGAATAATACTTTTCCTTCATGTTTCCTAAGACAAAATGCATATGAAATATCCATGGCCAAAATACTTTTAATTAGCTTTAGCTTAGATCACTAAGTTAAGCTAGATAAGATCAACCTGCATATCCTCACATACAGTTTTGTGTCAACCTTCCTACATTTCTTACTGATGCCAGTGGTGACTGATGAGTATGATGAGCTACAAGCATCTCCCTCTTGCTTTCAAATGATACCAATATTTCTTCAGGTGAGAAACTTCGTCATATCTACCTAAAGAAAAGTCAAAAGTTGCTGGCTAGGCAAGACACTATAACATTCCAATAACTCAGTAAATCTCAAAAAGTTCAGCTGTTCAGGTCATTTACAAATGTGTACTGCATGGCTACAGCCTCCTTCAGTGTTAACGTATCAAAAGTGAATGCCCAAGAATCAGAAGCCCAAGAATTGTATCAAAGAGCAACAGTGCATCCAGTTTTGAAAAAAAAAAAAAAAAAAAAAAAAAAAAAATCACCTATATCCCTGCTTGCTTTCCCACGGCAGAGCACAATCTGCAGTAGTAAGCAGGAGGCTTACACGAAACATAGGTAACTATAAGAGATACCATACCTTCAAAGGCATCTGAGGTTTGCATACTGGGTATGTAATTACTCCCTGACCATGGCATTATCTCAACAATTGCAATATATTTTATATGCCACGTTTATTGACATATAGAGAGTTCTTCGTGTCACAAGTACCCATATCTGTTTCCTAGGAAATCAAGTATCTTCCTTTCATCTACAAACAAAGAATTCAGTGGCACTGAAATATTTCCATTTTATGTGATTTAAAGAACAGAAACAATGCACACTGATCAAGAACAAGAAGTTCTCCTGGTGTCCCTCTAATACCGCAATGCTATTTGGCAGTCATGGGACGCTGGGTTAGAGCATTTAAGATGCAGTGGCAGGGATGACAGCCAGCCTGGAAGAAGTCCAGACAGAACTGAAGAAAAATAACACCGGGTAGCTGAATCAATAAATTCAACATGAAAATAAAAAGGGAGGTGGGCAGCAGTTGCAGTAACACACAGAATCAAGAGTGCATCATTTTTTTAAATTATTTTTATTTTGTAACGTAACAGAGACGACAGCAGGTCTGTATTACTGAGGAAAAGAGGTGAGATGTAAAGGAGCATCTTTCAGGAGGGTGACACACAGACAGCCTGGAGGAGCAAGCATAAGATTTTTGGAGGTGGGGTTGTGTCACTGGGCATGTGTTTGAGTTATAGAAAGAAAGATGAGATAAGTTAGCAACTGGGAAAGGATGCAGGAGGAGAGGGCTGTGGAAAGAAAGGAAAAATGGGCATGAAGCTATGGGGGAAGAAGAGGTTCATGTTGCACATGCCAAATGTTGTAAATTTCTTTTGGAATAAATACTGGTCACTAACACACAAGAATCTAAAGAGAGGGCTTTCTGCCAATATTCCCTTTCCTACAAATATTTCCATTCTCTCTGCTTAGGGTATCTGAGAAAGGTTTTCACTTCTTCCTCTTCAGAAATCACATGAGCCCAGAAAATGGCTTGCTAAATGGCAAGAAGGTAGGAAGTAGTCATCTACTGAGTTTTAAACAGCAGAAAATTGTTGCAAACATTTATTACTTTCTCATCTGTGCAAAAAGGAAAAAAAAGTGTACGCTTCATGCTCTGCTTCTCCACTCAAGAGCAGTGAACTTATTCCAGTTAAATACCTCAGTGTCATTCACTGGAAAACCTGATCTTATTTCAGTCATAATTTTTAGTAAGTGCACAGTTTAAAATTGTCATGCATTTTGTCTAATTTTTTTTTTTTTTTTTTTTTTTTTGAACTGCAAAATGAAAGGCAAGATTCAAACCTACAAAACCAGGAGCTGCAACATAAAACTTACTTTTAAAGAGCTAGGTAAGAATGTTTGATTTGTGAAAACAGAGCTTTAAGAGTGGTGTGAAAATTGTGTAACCTTGTATTTAAGATTTCTGCAATTGTTTATGTTTCATTTTATAAACATGCTTAATGGTTTAATACTTAATCTTTAATCAAAATCAGTAACCTTAGCTCAACCTTGAAGCAATTAATGCTGATTTTACAGAGAACTCCAGAGAAGGCAAAGTCCCATAGACTCAAACCTTTGCATTCTAAAACTTCAGGGAGATTTCAAAAAGTACCCAGTATTAGCCAAACCGTCTTCCCCTGGAATTCAGCTGTAAAATGCCTACAGACTTCACTAATAACAGAAACCACCACTAAATTCATATACGTAGCCTTAAGGTATATGTAGCCTTAAGGTGGCTGAAAACTCCAGTTAATCTACCTCCCTATACCTTAAAGCAAGTCTGTATACAGTGGGATGTGATATGTCCTTTCTGCTCTGGTATCGTTCCTCACTGAAGTCCGCAGCCGGCTGGGTCTCAGATACTATGAGAGTTGAGTTATCTTTCTTGAGACCAGTTACGTGAGGACATCTCCATGCCGACTTCCAGGCAGCTGGCTCTGCAGCACTGCCATGGGCAAGCAGAACGCCTGTCCTGCACTAGGCTTCATCACCATACACCCACCTTACAACACAAACAGTAATTCCACAGTAAGCAAAAACAGTTTGGTAGATTTGTAAATAAATAAATAAATAAATAAATAAATAAATAAATAAATAAATAAATAAATAAATAAATAAAATACTAGTGGGAGAAGGGAAAGGAGACAAACAGAAGACATCAACCTAAGAGATAAATGAGGCTTGGCCCAGCAACTTCCACACCCAAGAGCATTTCTGGAGGCAGAGCAAGGAATGCGTTTTTCCGTTGCAAAGTATACTTGTCAGAGAGGCTTGAATCCTTGCTGTCTGGTGTGTAAATAGTTTCTTCTTTGCTGTCTCCATAAAGATCACACAGTCTCACAAATGTGGCTGAGCTAGGCAAACGAAGAGCCATTTTTCAGCTGAACGCATAAATTATTACTGTTTTAATATACTGGAAAATTGGCAGGAGACAGGGGAAGGTGCACCAGTTACGTGGTCTTTATACCATCGCTTATCCTTGCTGTCCATTAAAAAAGCATTAGTTGCTCTAGCAACTGTCAAACCATGCTCCTCTTCCTCCAAGACACAGAACTGCTCTAAAACACATGTGTAACACAGCTCTTGCCTGCTTGAAGGACACCATGTCTGGTGCTTCCACATTGCTTAAAAAGAAAGCTGCTCTCTGACAAGCTGACACATCTTTCATGGGGCTATCATGCCAATGTAAGCTTCAGGCGGAGAGAATTACCTGAAATCCCAACATGACTCTACACTGCTGTGTTTACCCCATCTGGTAAACCCATGCAGCATTGCGTATAGCTGTACTTTGAGCTGTGAACCTCCCTGTGTTTGGCACCCTGCTCCCACTGCACCCTGGTAAACCCAAGCTGGATGCCTGCAGGTTTATGAGTTGAACTCAACATAATCTTTTCTGACACCTTCATTCACTTACATTTCTTTTTTAAAAACTTTTTTTTTTTCCTGCAACACCAAAAGTAACAACTGCTCTCCACAACCACTACTGCTCAGCTACCCCTGGGGGATCCCAGGACTGCAGTGAGGAAGAACAAGCCTGTCAGCAGGCTGAGATTCTTCTCCACTGGACACATTTGAGTAGGCTACAAACCAACAAAAGATGGGAAATCACTGGCACAAAAAGAGCCCTTGAGAAAACTCTGTCATAAACAGAACAAGGCACACACTATTGAAGAATATGTCATGAGAAAGTGAAAATATATTCCTCCCTTCATGCAGCTTGCCAGTATTAATGATAATCAAAGACCCTTGGCAGCTCTTACATGCTCAAGGCCACTAGCCAATGTGGGATGTTTGCACAGTAAAAGAGAGGTCTTTCCTGCCCTCCATCTATCCCTGGCAGCTCCATTCTGTTTCTAACCAGAAATTGACTCTTAAAACCATTTTGCTGGCTAATACTTCTAAAACCAGAAACACAAATCAAACAAATCTGTTCCCTTAACTAATGGGATGATTATTTTTAATTGCCGTCTAGGAAAGAGAGCAACATAATACTGCACAGATTGTATTCAAGAATATGTACAAACTCAACTCCTTTAAAAGAATCAGACTTAGATGTGCTTGTCTCTTCCTATCACAGTAGTTTTATCATCTTAATTTTACCATGAAGTATGTTGTAGGTTGGGGGGTTAATGGTTGCTCACAAAGTTGCTGCTGGTTCTGCTGGAAGGGTCCCAGCTACCCAGCCACTTCTCCCTGCAGTTCATTCACTCTGTGCTGGGGGTACCACCTTCACGCCTTTCTGCCAACCACCCTGTCCCTCTGGCAGTGCAAAAACGAACAGAGAAAATACATGTACAATGTGTTTGTTCTGCCTCCACTAGCAGAAAGCATTTAGGCACCCATGGAGGAGGTTTAGCGTGTGTGTTCATACAAAGTTAATAATGGAGTGATATGCACAAGCATACCCTCAAACCAGTTTTATTCAAGTGTTTACAGTGGAAACAGCTGCTTAGTGGTCCAGCTATACAGCACAAACAAGGTCACTTGACTCTTTGGACCAGGGGCACACCACCACCAGTTTGAACTGCAAGTGTTCAAATTCACCTGTTCCACAAGTTAAAAATGATTATTTGCTACAGTTAGGTTAAGAGCCCTGAGGGAGGTCATAATTCATTCCCAGTTCTGCCCTCAAGAGCAATATCCAAAAGCAGGTATTTGGTGGCTGATCTTTCTGTCAGAAATTGCAAACTAGCTGCCACTTTTTTTGCTGGCTTTTGCAGATTGTTGGCCTATTCCCGTATCCTATTTCTTCTTCTGGTCTCTCTCTTCTGCATCTTGTGGCTGAGCAGACTTCTCAAATCTGATTTGTTTCCCTGTGTCTGGTCTTCCATTCATGTTTCTACAGGCACTGGCTCTCTTTCATCACATCCCTTATTTCTATGGTACCCCATAATTGACCCAGATCCATGTACTTACATGAAAAGGAATCAGGCTGCTATGCTAATGAATGCTCCCAAAGGAAGTGTGGGATACAATTTGCTTTTTACTACCACATAGCATCTACAGATCTGCACAGAATGAAGAAATACACAGTAGTCCATAGCCACATTAAAATACTGACTGTCAGACTTAGGACTAAAAAAAACAACCTCCAGAGTTATAGGTAAGAGCTGCTAAAAGTTGCCCAAAGGCTCCCAAACTCGCACTGTGGGACTTGCAGCCAGAAAAGATGTAGCAGATCACAACCTTCTTAACATGCACCATGCTTAACAGCAAAGCAAAGCTAAGCAATTCCATTGCGTCAATTTGCCAGTTGAGATCAGCTGAGTATCTCGCTGAGGATCTCCATCCTAAACATGAAAAACACCCGTGACACCATATGTAGGCATGTTTTCACAATGTTGGCAGACTGCATTAAGAAAGTATTGACCCACGAAATTCATCACTGCTTTACAGGTGGCAAATCATAGTTGAGCTATCCATTATTTAACATCCATGCTGTGTCCTTCAACTGATTCGAGTCATCTCGTTCATCTACATTAAAGGAGAAATGGCAGCACCACACTGTGCACTATGGTGTTTCTCTATGGCAGCCATGAGGCGTAGGTCACACAGAACTGTAGGCAGCTATTAAGCTGCTCCAGCAGGATTCGCAATGATGATATATGGGCTGGTACCACCTGGATCCCTTCTGCTTTCATATTCAATTTCCACCTTGACTTGTCTTTGACTCAGCTTGCACGTGTTTGGGAGAAAAAACTGTCAGCAGAGTGCTGCTCAGGGGCTGCTTGCACATATGCTCAAGATTCAGTTCTCCTGCAGCTCCAGGAGGATTTTATCATAAAATCATGGAACATTTTGGGTTGGAAGGGGCCTTAAAAGATCACCCTGTTCCAACCCCCTGCCATGGACAGGGACACCTTCCACTAAACCAGGCTGCCCAAAGCCCCATCCAGCCTGGCCTTCAACACCTCCAGGGACGGGACATCCACAGCTTCTCTGGGCAACCTGTGCCAGTGCCTCACCACCCTTACAGTGAAGAACTTCATCCTAATATCCAGTCTAAATCTACCTTAGTTTAGTTCAAAACCATTACGCCTTCTACTATCACTACACTCCCTGACAAAGAGTCCCTCCCTCCCCAACTCACTTGTATTGCACTGAATTGAGTTGTATAGTTGTGTAGTTTTTGCTGCGCCATTAATATTTCCTCTTGTAAGGTCATCTCACCTTTGTATCACTTATTCAGTCAGAATTTTTGTGTTTTGTCATACAATATCACTATTTTGAAACAAGTAGTTCTGTTTCATCAAATATTACAGTATTTTAATAAAATTTTTTGCAAAGGGACATGTGTTAAAGCAAAGTTTTACCACACACATATATAAGGTGACATTTTAAAGACAGAAATTACAAAACATGGAAGAGGAACTAACCTAGTTACAGAGAGAGCTACTAAAATACTTCTTTAATGTTTTTTATAACTTTGGATTTTTAATTTGTGAGACATTACCTGTTTGCCCATAAATCATAAAGTTAACCTGTTTTTTTGAACACACAGGTATCTGACAACATTTTATTCTGAGTTCTGCTTTAACTACAAACCAGATAATCTTCCTTTTCCCCATATATGCTTCTCCTGCAACTGATTACTAGGAACTCAGCTCCTTTTCCATGTGAAAAAAACAACAGCAACAACTACAACAAAAACACAGACAAACAAACAAAAACACCTAAACCAAAAGAAAACAAAAACAAAAAGAATTCAGGGATTAAGGGGGAGAGAAAGTTTATACCCGTTTCCTTAGACAGGAAGCATGAGTGCATATGGCCTGATAGGAGGAGAAAAAACAACAGTCTAACACTTGTAGGGTGGCTACTTCTGAATTAGTACCAGGATATAGAAGTTCCTTGTCCCCAGAAAAAGCATAATGAGTCATGCATGTGGTATCACACAAGCCCTTAGGCTTTTTTTTTTCTTTTTTTAATTTCTAACCAACAACATTTTGCAACATTGTTCAGTCCTAAAGAAGAGTAGAGGAGTAAACAGCTTCAGGTAAAGGAAGGAAATTAAAAGAAAGCTTAGTACATGACTACCTACGATCCTACCAAAACAGCAAGGAAAGTCAACTTCTTGAGAAAGAAATATTTTTTTCTTTATTTTGTTCTTCGGATTTGCATTCTCTCAATTTTTATGAAGAACTGCTGCTTCTTAAAGGTGATGCATTGCAATTGCACAAGCAGCTCCTACTTCATCTCCTTCAGAGGTAGTTCATTAACAACATATGAACAAAAAAAAACTTCACTAGACTGATAATAGTTAAAGTAACAAAGATAACTTTAATCCAAAGAAAGCATTTCTATTGTTGAAAGCAGAGTAGAATGTATATGAAAATTGACAGACATTCCGCTGCAGATATCAAATGCTGTTAAGAACTAGGAATGTGTATCAATATTGTGTACTGTAACTCCCAGTATTAAAATAACCTTTATTTCCTATTTATCTTTATAATCCCATTTTTATCCAACATGATGAAAGAAACTTGCATGAGATTCCAAGATCTTGGATATTTTTTTAAGAACTCAAGAACAGTAAAAGTGATATAAGTCATTTCCTTCTCTTTGGAGCAAGGAATCCAACTCGGAGCTATGGCCATAATGCAAGTATAGCATCAGTTCCCAAAATACCAGTCTTAATCAACAGAGAATTTCCCCAGTTAAATTTAGTTTTGTACTGTGGGGAGAAAGAGGGCTGACTACAGCTTCAGTTATACCATGACATCTATTTATGGATCTGCCCATGTTTGCAACACCACATTTATGAACAGAGAGGCTCAAGCTACAACAGCTTGAATCTGGCCTGCCTAACTATTTGTCTAGATTATTTGCCTTTTTTTTTTCTGCCACTCTATTTACTGAAGGCTTCATAGTCCCTTCCCAATGATGCAGATGAAGTCCACCTGCTATGCTGCAAAATGCCAGCTGTCCCCATCAAGTCAGAAGTGCACATCTGGCTGAGTCAGTGTATGAGAGCACACCTGAGCACTGGGACACAAAATACAAGGTTGTCTCAGCATCTGTCCTGTCCTACAGCTAAACATATTCCCATCCCATGAGCAAAATGGTGGTGCTCCCTCTCCCCACCCTCCCCCCCATCTCTAGGTATTTACCCATAAAGAACTGCCTGCATTTTGTAACTGTCATGGAAACCTACTGTTCATACAGCAGAAAACCCCCTAAAAGCATCTGAAAAGACAAAGGTAACACTAATTAGTATCAGGCTATGATGTCACTGTGGACTCCTACTCATTTATGCACTCACAAACACAACACACACTAAGCTTGATGCTGGGAAGGAATCTTGCGGAGTTCAGAGAGGACATGACTTCATTAAATGCCCTTAATAATAAAAGCAGTCTTAAATTCACTGTGAAATGCTGATACATAATAAGCCCTGACTTTTCTTAAAAATAAACGTCAGAAGGAATATATTGTAAATAACATTCAATGAAATCTTACTAGTCAGATACATGTATATTGCTCTATCTCGCCAACACACACACATGCAGATAAGCACCAGAGCACCAGAAAAACAGCTGCTTGTGAGAAATGAGCAACAAGCATTTTTCCATAAATAATATTATTTTAAAAACTTAAGCAAAGCTGTTATTATTTTAGTTGCTTGTCTGTAATCAAGTCTCCCCAAATTGACATTGGATTAACTCACAGTTAATATGATCATTACAAAAACTTGTTTCTTTGTGAAACTATGGTTGTGTATGTATACACATATGTACCTACATGCATTTATATATATCATGTTGTACAAAATACATCTGTGAATGTTTAAAGGAATAATATTTTTCTTGTCATTCCCTGTTTCCCTCCGGAGTCTTAGCTGTTCTTGGCATCTACTGCTCTTTCATGTTTCAATTGTTATTAAAGTTATAGTCACCATTTGCATTACTGTCATGGATAAGGGTCATTACAAGTGGGTCGTACAAACACTTAGCAATAATAGTAATAACAATAAAAACAGTTTCTGCTGTAAGGAATAAGATTTTAAAGCATTTTTCACATCTGGATGGAGACACACAAGTTCCCATGCACAGCACACTAATCCCACAAGGCATGAAGCAGGCAGGTTCAGTGTCACATTAGCCTAGCAATATAGTTGAGCTAAATTTCCTGTCTAAACATGACCAATTCTCTCAGGCATAGATACCAGCAGAGCGCCTGCAACGGAGTCTGGCCTGTCTGTAAACACCCCATAGAGTATGAGCACACTTAAGTACAAGAAAGGAAACAACAGCTGGAGACAGCTGAGCAGATGGGAAGGTACGGGAAAAGAGTGAGGCTGGAGCGGTCAGCATGACAAGCAAAGCTTGCAGGGAAAAAAAGAAAAGTGTTTTACTCATATGCCCAGCCAATATCACCTACCATTGCTTTCCAATCCCACTCAAAATTGGATGATTACTGTCATTTTAGTTTGGTTTTTCATGCTAGCACAAAGTCAGTACCCAGAAAGTGACAATCTTCAGTGACTTCCAACCTCACTTAGCTTAGATAAGCAGGCCCATTTAATAAAAAGCTTTGATGCTCTCTGGTTATCAAAGGGTAAAATTTGTGAGAAGGGTTATCTCTTTTACTGTACCAGATTGTCTAAATAGCTATTGCATTTCATAACTCACCTTTCACAATGCTGAAGGGATGAACACATACATACACACATAAATCAGGAACACTCCTAAACCTACACGCACACTTTTTTTTTTTTTTTCTTTTTTTCTTTTTTCCCCTTCTTCTTTCTTCTCACCCAGAAAAGAGAAACAAAGTCACCAAAAGGGAAATACATCTTTGGAAGGAAGAGAAGCCGTAACAAGATTGCAGAGACAACAGGAGGAAGAAGGACCAGCCAGGAGGGTGTGTAACCAAGAGGGGAAGCAGCTCATCCTTCTGGTGAGGTCTTGGAGCTGGCGGGCACCCAGCTGCCTGCCCCACCACACGTCTGTTATAGACCATGAAGGGCCTCACCTAGGAGGTCAGGAAGACAGCACTTCCTGGAAAGCTGTAACTGAATGAGAAATAATCAACCAGCTTACTACTGTTATTGGAAAATGTGAACTTTTAGTGACCCAAATGTACATTTGTATTGTGTCGCCGTGTCCATGTATAAGCTTTTTTTAAAGCTAAATCGGGGGAAGGGCAGTTGGGGGAGAGGAAGGGGAGAAGGAGGGACTTTACCTTGATACAATACATCAGGTGAAAATTTACTACAGTAGTGAGCTTTCTGGACTGATTAAACTACATGCCAGTCAGTTTTAGAAACACAAAGAGCTCAAGGAGATGTGCTCTTACAACAGCTTCCTAAATGTGCTTAATAAAACATTTCTGTAGGCTCAACATGTGAACAAACTTACAAATGTTAACTGATGACCAGTAACCAGAAGAAGATTCTTCTTAGAAGAATTGTCTATTTGTCCCAGAGTAGCCTCTCTGCCCTAACCAGGTGCCAGGGTAACTTGAAAAGTAGGAATCATGGCATTTACCAAAACCAGGGTTGACTGTATTCTTCATCCAGCCTCAGCCTCCTGGACTCCAGCAAGGAGACTCATTCCCAGGCAGCCCCCAAAGGCGGCCATCACAGTACAAGGCTTAACTGAGAAAGAACATTATCAGGTTTCCAGGTGGATTTCACAGAGCCCAAATCCTGAGCACTAAGAATTTGTTATGCAAAGTGGCAAAAGGTTTCAGAAGCTGAGATGTCTTCAGGGCTTTAGATCACCCTCTTCCCCACAACCCAGTTTGTTCTTATAAAAAAACATTTTTGCTTGTTTCCTTATGACACATGCTTGATCCAGGAAAGAGGTAAAAGGCAACAAGGGAAATCATGTTCTCTCTTCCTTGCATTCACTTTTCAGAGAAAAAGGCAAAATTTTTATCCTTTCAAATCAGCATGCATGTTCTGTGCACTCAGAACAACATTCCCTCAGCGGAGGCATGTGGGGTTAGATAACATCAATTTATGTTAAATAATCTTAAAATAGAAACACATACAGCGCCGTTTTTAGACATCCTAGCTAGATAATGCTTTTACATAGTCTGGTTTTGCTTTTTTGTTTTTTCAGTGTGTGGGAGATACATTATCTGGTGTTTTAATGGATGTGGTCACTTTTTCTCTGCGGCCAAGTTTAAAGAGTCTTGCAGGTTCTATTGCCACATTTGGGGACTCAAAACTTCCTGTAAGACCCTTGGGTCAGCAACAATTCCATCTCCATCAGCGAGCCTTCACAAACCTGACGTAACTGCAACGCTCTGGGAAGATTTATCAGGCAATAGCCTGGGACTTTACAGACACTGTGGTGCTTCAAGCAGAACATGCAGACAGTCTGTACACACACTATACCATGGTGCTGTTGCCATCAGACTATATCATAGTGAGAGCCACTTCCAATTTATAGTGTTAAATTATAAATTACCACGTGCTCAACAATACCAAAAGTCTTAAGGTCTGTAAAAACTAACTCTCTTCTGCTCTTACTATCTTCTCCTCTCAAAGTTTTAAGTTATGTTACTGTAGATATGAAGGCAGATACGCAAGACAAAACTGCTGAACCACTGTCACGCTGGATCTATCTGTTGCTTCTCCTGTCATAGCCAGCATGCTTTTTATTTGCCTCTCTGTCAGTCTTCCAGCGTGTTGTAAATTTGACAAGTTGAAAAATAATGAACAAAAGACATTGTAAGGAAACAAAAAATAGATTATGCGTGAAAACACCACTGTAACTAGCCATAGAGAAATGAGTCTAAATTTAACAAAGCAATTTTTCAGCTTTTTTTTGTTGTTGTTGTTGTTTTTTTTTGTTTTTAAGTTTATAGTATAAATCAGCTCTAAATTCTTCCCCAGTGTGCACCACCACAGCCAGCATCAACCTCCAGCCTGGATTTCCAACAGCATGCATTCAAGTCTGTAAACTGAAAGGCATTACAAATAGGAAATAAGAGTGGGATGGCATCAAGATCTGACTATACGAACTACAACTAAATGCTTGGAAATGTAGCAATAACAGCAGTGACAAAGACATTAATAAATACCTTAAAATGCACATGAATCAAGGGGTATTCTGTGAAGTTTTATCAATAGCCAATTTCTTGTAATTAATACTCCCCAAAGAGCTACTGTTAATGGTTTCTATAAGGCATTGAACATTAAGAAAATGCTGCGGCCAACTGATTTTTCCTCCCATGGAAGTACCCACGCTAAACTGTTGATATAGTTTGCACACTTCTGGAAGGACAGGAAAAAAGAACAGTGCACTTGGCAAATCTTCCTCTTTTTGCTACACCCACTTTAAGAGAATGAGAAAGTAGAGTTCCTACAGCTATAAATATATTTGCTTAATTCAAAGAAGCTAGTGCTTTTATCGTATGTGATGAAATTCCAGAATGAAGCAAAAGGAAAAGCAAAAAGTTTTGAACTGGAAAAAGTGTTCTTGTTCTTCAGAAGAATATCCACCTTTATTTAAAAAAAAAAAAAAAAAAAAAATCAGCTGCCTGAGTTCTGCTCCAACAAGCAGAAGTTATCTTAATGCAAGACCTACACTTAAAAATAAATAAATAAATAAATAAATAGATAAATAAATAAATAAGCAAGCAGAAGTAGGCTCATGTTGGCCTAATACTTCTATGTGCCTGGTCTAGTGAGTGGAAGTAATTCAGCATTATTTTCTAAACTGACAACAAGCTACATACAGAACTTGAGTTTTTAAATTGTGAATCATCTCAGGTATAGATTGAATCCTAATTTTGATCTGATCTATGACACCACCATATTTACTTAAGTCATATAAGAAAATCCAATACAAAAATTTTTGAGAAGTGACTCATAGAACCCCAAAAATAAGCTGAGGTAGTAAAACAGGGCAATGCTGAAAAGACCCTAGAAAATCTAGACAATCAATTCCTACCCCAGATTTGCAACCCATCCCACAAGCACTGAACTTCCCTTAAAAAGGTTCCTTGAATTTAGCATCCACATCTCAGGTTGCAGAGAAATACTGTGTGTAGAATCAAACATCCTTGTATCATACTAACCAAGGACATAGCTTATGACTATGAAAAGAGAAAAACTTTTTTTGACCCAGCGACCTTCCCTGTGGTCTTGACCAGTTTCATTTTTATCCAAGTATGTATTTTAAGCACCCCCAATACTACTACTGCCCTTGTGTTGCTAATTACCAGATAAAATGAATTTTGGCACCTAGCACACAGGGCCATAAGAGATGATCTTTTTTGTTTCAGAGATCAAAATTCCACTACGAGCATTACCACTTAATGATTAAAAAAAAAGCATTACTTGCAATATTATTTGCATATTTGTATGTACAATTCAATTGTCTTCCTGGTAGGTGTTAGTTATATCGCAATGTTAAAATGTAGGAGTCGGCACTGTAAATTCAGACAGACACGAGATGTAGCAATGCCAACAAGGATCCTTGCACGATGCGGGGTACAGAACAGCACTTCAAAATCTAAGAGGAACTTCTTATGATTTTGAGTTTAAACACAGAATCAGAAGCCTTTGGCACTTCAGCAACCATCCTTTTAGCATTTAAACAAAAAAGCAAATGAGGCACAGAGCCACTTCTGTTCCTCTAACAGTAATAGCTGTGATGAAGATGAATACTCATCATACGCGTTGTTCCTTGCATTACTAGGTCTCTCACTAATTCACTTATGTCTTTGTGTTGTTTTCGTCAGATGATCTGAGAGTTCCCTGAAGCACTGCTCACTTTCAAAATGCATGATTTGGCTTCCCTAGAAATCGCACTCGGTTGGAAAAGAACAAGAGTCATAGAGGTAAAAAATGCACTGGGGAGAGCAAGAGAAATCCTTTGTGGTTACACTTTGAATTTATGAAGCACTCAGGTATCGGCAAGATTAACGTAGCATAAAAATAAATCATGCTAGACAGACTGAAAAGAAGCCAATTTTGACAGCCTGGTTTTCCTTTTATTCTTTCGTTCTATCTTCACCACCTCTTGGTCATTTCTTCCTATCAGTCACATCTTCAATCCACACTCCACTTTCTCCATCACCTTACAAAATCACTAAGAGTCTGCCCAACCTCATAAGGCGTTACCCTGCAGATACAAAATTATTCAATTTCATACACAGCCAGCCTGAAGTGTAAGAAGACATGTTCTCTAAAAGCCTAGATATTTCCAGAAAAATTTTGCTAACAGCCAGTCACCATTCTCTGAGAAGGACGTGCTAATTTGAACACTGGAACATTTTTGCAACTTCTTTAAAACACCATCTCAAGAG
The DNA here is from genome assembly GCF_964211825.1 of Aythya ferina. NCBI lineage: Eukaryota > Metazoa > Chordata > Aves > Anseriformes > Anatidae > Aythya > Aythya ferina. Next base: position 77,452,647 of record NC_140296.1, read on the forward strand.
CAACTTGAGTTTTCACGAGGAATAAAATCTCCTTCTACATCCTCCAACAAGAGCTTTAAATCCACTGCTGCTTTCAGGTAAGGTTTTCTCTGGCCAAAGGCACAAGAATTCCTCACGTTTTTATCGATGCTCTAATTACAACAGAGTAGCATTTGTCCTGGAAATATAATACAAACTCACAGATTATATTACCCCTATTTCCCCCTCCCCCCCCCCACTTGTTTGGAGATAACCTCAAGGCCTAACTTGTTCTGTAACAGTTCCTACCTACTCAGGGCTAAATTAATAACAGCAGATTTGCATATAAGTAAATGTACCCCCATTTTATACTCTCACATCTTCTGGTTGATGGACACTTCACCATTTTCAAGTGAACTCAGACTTTTTTCAAGCTCCTGTGTTTTCCAGAACAACCCATTATTATATGGAAATGTGAATTTTGCATTTCATTTTGGCTTTTAAAGTAAGGCAGAAAACTTTAAATAAAGTTTAGAGCTGTGCAGAGCAAGTTTGTAAATATGCGAATGTTTAGAAAACAAAGATCAAAAGAACCACTAAATTTATGTATAAATATATTTTTAATCTATCTCAGTATTCCTCAATATGTCTCATGCCCCAGATTAGAAAATCTGTCTGCAGAGGAAGAAACCTTACAGAAATTTAAAACAAAGAGGTATGGCAAGCTATGAGGATGTCAACATGTCCACAGCTTCCCCTCTCTTGTCAGCGTGGACTGTGCTACACTCATCTGCAGAGCTGTTGATTTGCAAGGAGGTTGGGTAAGACTTTCCTTAGGAATCGTTAGTTATGGAATTCACTCTGTGCTTGTTTGGCCATTTGTGCACCTTGAGGATAGTCTCCCAAGTACTGAGGGAGGAAGAGGCTACAAGGCTTCTGTTATGGTAATGTTCAAATGGGAGACTTCTAATGTACTACATCAGCAAATAGGTATTTACAGACCAGATGAGTTTCACCATGAAAATTAAACCATATAAAAGCATAAGAAAACACCGATGGTCTCTCTCTTAACATACAACCAGAAATACAGATCACAGTAATTCAGTTCATTGCAGACCATTATAAACAGAAACGAAGAACAGAGAGAGAAAGAGTTAAACATGAAACACAAAATCTGCCTCTTCAATTCTGCACCAATTTGTACCTACTAAGCACTGCTGACTGCAGGACCTCCAGATCATCTACAGCATTTCACTGTTTCATCAAGGAGCAACCTGTGAACTGCAATTTGGTGTAGCTGCATCTGAAGAAAATAAATCTAAAACTTTTGCTATTAAAAACCCAACCAACCTAATAATCCATATATACACAAGAAAGCATTTGACATTCTCTAAATAAACTACTGCTTCAAAGCTGAGCGTTTTAGTTTTTAGTCAACTTAATTTAGAATTTACTTCACTGTATAAATTCAACAGTTAAATGTTATGATCTGTTCTACCTTTTTGAGATGACGGGTGAACTCTCTTTGAATAATACGTCTTACACAAATGTGGTTCTCAGCTTCTTTGAGGTCCATGGTCAGGTTAACTCTTTCCATAAAGCACCTAAAAGTAAAGTCATTGTGGATAACAAGTTGTACTAAATACAGTTGTAATGTGAAGAATTTCACTACGTAACAAATAAATTTTGGCTAAACACACATTTTAATGGGATGGTGTGCCATGTTCTTCCAACCCACCGTCTGTTCCACAGGATTCTTAATCTTCCTCTCAAGATTCCAAAAAGACCAAAAAAAAAAAAAATAGAACAAACAAACAAAAAAGGAAGCCTAACAAAAAACTTTAGATAATAGGGTCACTGAGGAGTTATTTTGGATTGACCCTAGCACTGTGTTTCCTTATGACATGCTATAGCCCACTGTATTTAATCACAACCAATGTTTATACTGTATAACTTTGATACAGACCAGATACTGTCACAGTTCTGGCATTTTAATCAGCCTAGGCTGTTTCCATTACTTCTTGCGGTAACAATTCTGTCATGAAAAGTAGTATTAAATAAGATTATGAGACAGCAGATGGCATCACTTAGTTATCTTTAATTGTTGTACACTGACCATTTACTATAAAGCATAATCTATTTTCAAAGATTCATAAGTGGAACTCTACGGACAGCATAGACATACCAAAACCCAAAATGTCACTATTTTCTCATAAAGTCATAGAATGGTTTGGGTTGGAAGGGGCCTTAAAGTCCATTGACTTTCAACCCCTTTGCCCTAGGCAGGGACACCTCCTATCAGACCAGGTTGTCCAATTCCCATCCAACCTGGCCTTGAACACCTCCAGGGATAGGGTATCCACAGCTTCTCTGGGCAACTGGTGCTGGTGCCTCACCACCCTCTGAGTAAAGGATTTCTTCCTAATATCTAATCTAAACCAACCCTCTTCTAGTTTAAAGCCATTCCCCCTTGTCCTACACTCCCTGACAGAGTCCCTCCTCAGCTTTCCTGTAGGCCCCTTTAGGTACTGAAAGGTCTCCCTGGAGCCTTCTCTTCTCCAGGCTGAAAAACTCTGTTTCACCTATCTGGTTGCCTTGATCTGTAGTTAGTTTCATGCAAGCATCTTAAAGCAGCCATTGTTTACCACAGCTGTGGCTGCCTTTCTTCAGTTCCCTGGGTATTTCTGAGCCTCTCAGTAAGCCTCCTACACGCCATCAGCTGAAGCCACTTGTATCTTCACAAGATCACATAAAGTAATGTCTGGCTTTAAGAAATCTGACAGAAGTGACTACAACTTAGTGGTAATTTATAGATTCCTTTCCTCATCTCTTCCCACTGGGATCTATACTAGAGCCACATCACTCCGTCAGGCACAAATTCACAAAGTATTTTGAAATACCAGTAGGAGAGCTGCCCATTCAACAAATTGGAACTCGACAAAGATGGTGAATGCTAAAAAAGCTCTTCATGCCTATTCAGCATCACATGGGAAATAACAGCCCTCATGAAAACAGAGTTGGGTCTAACAGGATCTGCTATTCAGCCTCCTTTTGGTAATTTCTCTCATCATCTAGTTGTTAGAACAATATAAAAAAAAAAAAAGCAGAGAAATTTCTTTTGTGTTTTCAGATGATATAACGATTTGAAAAGGTAAACTATAAAAACAAAGGCATCCATGCACAGCCTCAAACCACTCTACAGAAAAATGGGAATTCGGAGGAGGCAATGTACTAAGTCATTTTTCCGATTACTTTTCAGAAGAATAACAAAAACATTATGTTCCACTCAGGGTATTCAGAAAGTAGCTGTCACTGTCATTTGTAGGTGTTACACTCAGAGTACGTCATGAAAAAGCAGTGTATTTTTCCACATGCCTGCTAGAACAAATGCAAGCAGGCACAGTGAGGGTCTCGAGCTTAAGAAGCCATTAGGGAGCAGCTGGATGGCCTCAGCAGCCCACACAATGAGATTTATAGATTCAAATACCGTAGGTAGCCCGTGGTGCAAATCTAGTCCACCAATGGCCAGTCCCTGGTGGCATTGCCAGCTGATCCCTCCTGATCCATGCACTGATCTGCAGCATGCCAAAGCAAGCAGCAGAAGGGGCACTTTGAACCCTGTGCAACAGGGACAGCCATGGGAAATGGGGAAAGGACAATGCAGAAGAGGGGAAGAGGCAAACCAGAGCACTGGAGAAAAACCCTCTCTGTTCCTTGCCCACACATACACAGCTCTGTTTTTCTTTACCCACTCCTAACCTTTTCTCTGGTCTTGCCTTTCAAAAAGCTATTCAAAGAGCCATGCTGTTTGTACTGTATGAATTTGGCGATGGCAGCCTTACAGAACGTTTTGCAATTCTTTGCAGGGTTGCTGGCGGTTTCTGCTTGCTCAATGGATAAATGCAAGCACTGACCAGCATGTGTGCTTAGTATTTAGTGTGCATTCAGTGGCAGCCAGGAATCTGACCTGGACATCTTCTGCCTGCAGTATGGGACTTTCAGTAAGAAATGTATTCTGAAAACCAACAAGGCTAAGTAACCTGTGAAGCTATAAATGTCTTCAGGAAATAAAAAAAAAAAAATGACGACAGAGACTATTGAAAACAAACATTACAACTAACAAGTAGGTTATAAAATCTTTTGACCTAAATATTTTTCTCCCTTGGTGTTCAAATCAGCACAGTAGCTGTACAGTACCAAGGTTTTCATTCTTTTTCTGCTCTAACCCAGGCAGGAAACATACTTTTTCAGCCACAGTGAACATGCTGTTGTACTTCTGAAAAACAAACAGAGCTCTAAAGAGCTGTGAAGAGCAGAGGCAGGAGGGATGAAGTAAATCTCTTATTAATAAATTACAGAACCATCCCCAAATTTTTATTCTTTCCATGGAAGTCACCTTTTCAAGTGCTGGCACTCTGTACTTTAGATAACACCTTTTTTTCTTTTTTTTTTTTTTTCCCCAACCTGGCAGTAATACAAATTGAATGTCCTTTTTCTCCATAATACAATGAATCACTCATACATCTCTAACAGTAACATAAAGCCAAAGCAGAAGCACCATTACCAGTAGTGTCATGATACCCAATGTTCACTCATATGCTTTCTGCTGAGTCAGTTTTGAAATACCATCCAGTCAAAAAGGTATTAGACAGAAGATACACAACTAGATGTCACTGAATAGCCTGAAATGTTATTCATAGTGAATATCACCACAGTAATGAAAAAAAGTCATCTGATACTGTTGCCTATGTTACCAGAGGATAGCCTCAACTTCTCTTGCCCTATCCTATTCTTCAAGCTGCAGGTGATATGAACCCAGAAACTCAAAAATGCAAAGCACCCAGTTATTAACTCAGGAGGTCCACACTCAGTGTCAGAAGTGATGTGGGGCAGACTTTTTAGATTTTAGGTGAGTCTAAAGCTGCACACAGAGGTATAGCACGGCTTTCTAAAACAGAAGCCAGCAAGGTGCTTATAGCCTTGTCAAATCAGTGGTTACTAGCTCAGCAGCCTGTTTAAACACTGTAAAACACCACTGAGAATTTACCGCACGTTTATGTGCCCAGAATACCTGGCCTCCAGATACACGTGAACTGAAGCCCTTTGGACTTCCTGAATACTTTTGGTCAGTTTTAGATGATACTTTCATAACACCAAAGAAATATTTTCTAAGCCATTCTGCTCCATTGGATGGATTTTAAGGAAGATAAATCTTATAATCTCTGATTATAATCAAACTACCTGTTATATTCTCTGTATATGTATGTTTCATTCTGCATTAGGAAAAACATTTTCTAAATTACTGGCAAAGTTACATAGACATGGGTGCATTACTTCAGACTCAGTTATAGCAAGTTTTTGAGCTAACCTATGTATGTAAAGCATTACACTCCCCCCATCTAGCTTCTTACAAGGATAAACAGGTCTCCAGAACTCCACTAATTCTAACAACATATCCATACAGGAATCACTTGCCTTCCTGCACACTCAAGATTATTTCCTTCCCGAATCTTCTTCCTCTTCTGAACTAGTCTTCCCCGCTAAATTCAGATTTTAAATAAGCAGTGAGAATGGTTGGTTTCCCAAGTGAATAATAAATTACTTACACTTCTATCCCAGTCTCAGCTGTCCTAGTTGGTTTGCAGGTATTCATGCAGCAATTGCCAATGAATTGGTTATCTCCTCACTTCCTCTAACAGGGTTCAACCCTGAAAAACTGAAGAATTACCTCCTTCTGTCTTTCACAGTGCTTTTAAACTGGTGGTGGGAGGGGCAGAAAAATCTCCCTATCTCGTCGTGTTAGGAAAGAGAAAATTCCCATCAAAAGTGACTCACCAACATTAATCATATATACACCAGATTGAAAGGCACTCAGAACATGAAGACTGAATCCCGTTCTCAGTTAAGCAAATTAGAAGCAAATTGCTCAGCACTATCATATTATTTTAACTGCCATATCTGTACAATTTTGCACAATGGAGCTGATGAATATGAATTTATTGTTTCTAGTATTGAACTCTTAGAGAGTGGTTCTGAATCTTTCAGAAGAACAAACAGTGAGTAACATGCAGCTCCCGTTATTCTGAAATAAATAACAATGCAAAGATTTTCTATATAAGATGCTTACTTCACTTACCACCTGTTTTATGCATTAGAATAAATATCCTTATTGACTAACCAAGCAGATGCGTAACAGAATCTTCAGCAAACAAGTTACACTGCAGCTTGAAATACGGCAGCTTCTGTTTATTACTGACTGGGAATACCATGCATTATTTTTTGTAATTCAATAATACTAAATCCAAGTACAAAACTTTAAAGGGTACTGTTTAGATTCAAGATTATTCCTACAGTTAAATGTTGAGGATAAGAGGATTAAAGAAAAAGGGAAAAATAAAATGATTTTACTATTGTCTCTTGAAATGTAGCTTGAGAATGAGAGGATTTGTTTTCTTACTAAGAGAAAAAAAAAGTAATTTGGGGAATATACACACCCTATTGAATCTACAAAACAGGGATTTTTCCCATTTGTACTATGCATGCAATAATGTTGTACATTCTTCATAAACTGGACACATACTTTTGCCTTTCTGCTGTTTTTGCTGATGTTTTTAACTTCACCTGATATTAACCTTCTAGCTCTCACAGGACTACACTCAGAACTACACATGAAGCATATTCTATTAGCTATAAAAACAGCATAATTATAAACAAGTGAACAATATTCTTATTTTTCAAGGTAGTATTCCAATGCACAACAATTAGATTATGATCTGTCACATTCTTGTAAATTCAGGATAAGTTTAGCATTGCTTGAACTAGCTCAAATCTCAGCATAGAAGAAACCAAGGTCTCACTGCAATACAGCACTTGAGCTACTGCTGAGTTAATGATTTCTATTGACATTTAATTATAGCATGTTTCCTGAAGTTAAGGCACAGCTTTAGCATAAGCAGGGCTACTCTGAGTAAGAGACTTAGCCTGTTCAAATCAACACTCATCTGACAAATAGCTTTAATATGCAGCAATGTGTAACACGGAAAAATGGCTGTGGATGTAAATTTAGTTCCTTACTATTAGTTTACACAACCCAGAAAAAAATACCATTATAAATAATAAAAACACTTAAATGCATCCTACTTCAGTTTCGCAAACATAAGAGCAGAACAGTCAAATTTCCTTCTGTGTAAGTGTTTTAGTATCAGAGACCTGGACAAAATTGCTGTTTGCTATACTTAATGCATTTCTACGTCTCTAAAGGAAATGCTTATGTGACTTCAAAACATCAGACTGCTCTAGTTCCTCATTCAACAAAAGAGCTTGCCGCTTTGGAGACACAGCGTGAGCTGCTTCTGGTGGTCCTCTTCCCAAATCTTAACAGTAAGTAAGACTCCACGAATGAGCAAAATAATAATTTTGCTCTCTGTGGCAGCTGACATGAAATATGTATTTTCATATAAATATTCTGCCTCAAAATTGTCTTACAAACATCCACTTGGTGAAGCTCTTTGAGCTGGGTTGCTGATGAGGTCCCATCCCTCAAAACCAAACCAAACCACAAACAGTGGCCTCAGTTGGTCATCCCAAAATTGAGGTACCCAAAACCAATACACACTGCTGAGAAACTTGGCTCTGCCTTTACATCATTCAAGATGATAATCCAGAAAGCTGAATCCCCAAAATGACTTTGATGCCACATTTAAACGGTCCCTAGTCAGTAAGACAAATTAAATAGGTAAGAAAAAAACTAACAAACAACAACAAAAATAAATGAAAAAAGTGAACAAGTGGAAGATACTCAGTAGGATGTGGTTGATACAACACCCTAGTAGAGGAAGCAGCACCCCATAAGCTTCTCTCCCTGTTGTATATACACGGGAAGACAACCTTGTCTACAGGAAGCTCACATCAACACTTCAGTAGATAGTTAGCAGGTGCAATACCATAGTCATTTGTTTTACCTTCACACTTATCTATTTTCTCATATTGTTCTTGAAGGTATTTATTTTGCAGGTGCAATCACTACTTAGTAAAGCCACAAACACATTCTGATTTTTGGTCACTTGACTTTTTCTGCAGTAATTAGTTTTTGTTTTTTGTTTTACATATTTAAAATTAAGCACGCCATAGAAAGTGCTAGAGTTGCTGTTTTCACTGAAGAATAAGTATACTTTCTCTGGATAAAGATTTTGCATAGTAAAAAACAAGGAAGACTGGTAATAGAGGGGTAATTGCTATTGATGGGCTTAATGCCATGTTGCCATAATTCAATGAATAAAAGGATGCAAGACCTCGAAAAAGTCACATTAATGGTGTGAAAAAAGTTTAGACGAAGAAATATCAGTGTGGTTGTTAAAGCAGATCCTGTAAAAAGAAAATCAGAAGAAAGAAAACCTTCTTGCTCAATTTGAGAGCATAAAGAATGAATAGGCTTGATTTTATTTTAAAAATGAACTTCTCTGCTCTTTTCTGTGCTAAATATTAGAAATCAAATGGGAATTGCAACATTTGAGATGTGACTAGTTAAGACAAACCAGCTATGACTAGTTTGTGGCAACATATGTAGCATATTGAATCTACGGAGAGCAGAGGGAATCTAGCCATGTTCCTGTGAAGTCCCTAGCTCTCAGCAATTGCTCCAATTTGCACATGGGAAGGCAAAGGCAAAGAGTTTTGGTTAAATGCCTAAAAGGGGCTGATTATAGGCTTTTATATTCAGGCCACTTAAGCCTACACAGGGTTTCCAAAAGGCCGTATGTGTACAGGATAGAGGTATGCATGCTGTAATTCAGGAACATGGAAATAGGCCTCTCCTTTATAGAAGAGCCTGATGGCCACAACTGATGTAGGAATACATTTGGGGTGTGTTTGTGTAGGTTTAAGACAGATGAGGAGGTCTCCTGTCTCAGAGTGTTTTTTAATCTAGTGTCTTGTAGCTTTTCCAAGAAACTGGAGTTTGAAGAGCCTGCCAGGTCACACTGGAGAATGGTGAACCTGAGTTTTCTGGGTCTCAAGTGGCTCTGGCTGGCATGCTGGCAGGCCCCTGCTTCTTCCTTTCCATTGCACTCTGAGGTTAGGCACATAGTCAAGGCTACATATTGCCCTCCAGAAAATGCCAAGTATTTGAAAAGGCTGTTATGACTTTGCAGTTTGATGCCTCCCTCCCTATTACAATTTAGTCCCAAAGGTCAAAAGGGAAACACTTGCAGAGGCAGGAGTAGAAGTCCATCACCAACCTCTTGTGGAGCCCACTCACTGACCGAGTGCACAATTCAAAACTCAGGGCTTTTTCCTTTGTCTTCTCCAAATGTCTTACAGCAACTTTTATGACATGGGTTGAAATCTGTGTGAAGGTTTTCATGCTAGATTGCAAGTATGTTTCTATACTCCTGTGACTCTGATTCCTTTTCCTTGTTTGCTTAGACTCATACTTAGGTAATGCACGTTATAAATAAAACAGATGCCTTTGAAGAAGGACTCAAATGCTCAGGAAGCCCTTTGCAGTTTGTGGTTCACTCTGTTTCCTCCTTAACTTAATCTAATATGTTGGCTTGTCTGAAGTTGTATGTTACTTCAGATCTTTTCTATTAGTCCTACAGAGACTAATTTCCCTCCCATTTAGGCTAAAAAGACTTTCTCATCACTCAGAGAACAAATAAAATTGGTAACGTATTAATATGAGCAAAACCAGAAAGGGATGATCTAAACACGAATACAAATAATCAGGAATAACAAGGTCATCTAAATAGAAAACTCAAATTGACTCAGAGACAAGAGAAATGTTGGCAAATTCAGTAAGATTCTATCTTTCACATTTATAATTCATTTTTGTCCTTGTTATGCACACTGAAACATATGCTTGGCTTTGTGTCTGCTTAACTATAGCAGAGTCTCAGAAAATTATGTTGATAAATAGGAATAATGATCAGTCTTGGTTCTAGTAAAACATGAAAGAAGCAAAAGAAGGATCATGAAGAACCGTAGAAGTGTGTGCTGAAGCCTGAAAGGAACAATTCACAGGCAGCTAATGAGTACCCAATATGATACTGGGTAGGAAAGCAAAGTCAGAGTACAATGGCTATGAAGAAAAAGAAGAAAATGTAAACAAAGAGACCAGAGAAAGAAACAGGCAACAACAAAAACTCAAGGCATCAGAAAATGAGACGTGCTGAAATGAGTGATCAGATGAAGGCAGGCAGAAGGGGTGGGGGGAGTCAAAGAGAGCACAAAGAGTAATGAATAATTAAAAAAAAAAAAAGGTACTATTGAAAAAAAGAACATAACACACAAAACTTAGAAGCATGTCAAATTTTAATTATCTTTTCAATTACTAATTAGACCTTCTCACTGATTCAATGACATTACATACTTTCAAGCGTTTTGATGTTACTTGTTTTTTCCCCTCATGATCTGCTCATCACAAATGAAAAATCATCCCCAGAATGGGACATTTGCTCTAAAATCATCTCTGTTCCTTAACATTACAGGAACCCTGATCCAACTTCTATCTTTAGTTTAAAAAGAAAACGGTGGAAATTTCAGTGACAGCAATGGAGTAGAATTTTACATGAGTTCACAGCAAATAAGCATCTCTGAGAAAATAACCAAATCTAAAATGGAAATTATCTTTATTAATTCCTGATATCCTTGATTGGAATAATTGCTTCTCCACCCACATGAGAATCGAGGAGAACGCAATCAGCAGGCATTAGCAGGCACACAGCCACATGATGCACACCAGCGCTACCTGCTACATGCACAAGTTCTGTGCGTACTTATTTGTAACATCTGTTTCTTCCTACTAGCTTTACTGGACGGATTTCCTATTATTCAAATGCAAACACGGTTGGGCCAGTGTCAGCGTTGTCACCTGAGCACCACTTTCTCTCCCTCTTTGAGAGAAAGAGTGTGGGTATGGTAAGGTTAGGAGGAAATCCAAGCACTTCCCTCGTATCCTTGTAAGCGGCAGGGATGGTTTTAGCAGGACAGAACTGCCACTGCTAGGGCCTGGACCAATGTGCAAAGAAAGATGCCTGGCACTCTGCTCCTTCAGGCACAGCATGGGAGGGATGCTCTGACTGCTCCCTGCAGGCTACAGAAGAAAAGCCCCCGGTACCCCCGTTGCTTATGCTTTGAATGATGTGTGCTAAATCTTATCTTAAGAAGATATAAAAGAAGGCATATTGACCATAGGAACAGTTACTCATTTCTGTCTTACTGATTTTACTAAAGGTATCTCAACAGCTAGTTATTCCTTTCAGGAATATCAGTCTTTTAGCTCAAATTCAGTGGGATCACAGAGAAACCAAGTGCATCAAAAACTGGCCTGCTGCCAGCACTGAGCCTTTGAAAAGATTCAAGGTGGAGACACTGGTGCTTACCAGGACTAACCTGAGAAGGCATCCTTTTCCTCCCTTTCCCCCCCCTTTCTTTAATTTTAATAGTTATGAATAATTATTTCAACAATCCTTAATGTTTAACTAGGAAAGAAGAAAGTAGGTGTAATCTGTACAGATAATCCAGCATTAAATATAAATGTCATTTCAGAACAGCTGTTGTTACATATTACAGATAATTAATATTATTCTGAAGATGAACAAAACTGAATTACATCGATACCGTATGTCCATGGATCTCTGACAAATTAAACATACCTATTCACAGCTCTGTGAGAACAGAATGTTTTCCTGTATATTGTAGCAGTTCTCCAAATGCACCAAAGCAAACAGAGAGATTAATTGCTGTGTTCTAAAAAAGCCAAGTCTGAAAGCAATGCACCAAATGGGTTTGAATCTGAGGCAAAATGCTCTGGGTACCTAAAATTTTGCTGGAAACAAGAGAAGAGTTCAAAGGCAAGCAAATTTCCATTTTTGCAATAGAAAGGAAAGCAGTGAGAAAATCCATCTCGTGCATTAATCTTGACATTCCCTGCAAGTGACTCAGACCGGCAGAAGAAAACATTCCCACTATCTGATGAGAAGGACGTCATGTTTCCCACACGGAACCATGGAGAAAAGCCCAAGCAGCACTGTTTTTACTACTTTCATCCCAAGGAGTCTGTTCGCAGTTCCTTCAGCTGCTCAGTCTCCAATGGCAAAGAAAAATAGTTTCCATTTACAAATAAAATGGAAACTAACCTTCACATATTTAATTAGCATAAGTCAGAGCGTTCATAAACAATTTCCTAATGACTTATTTATTATGGTAATCCTTCATAAAAGCATCTTAGAACCATGAGCAGCAGCAATTTAAGAGAAAAACTAGTATTTCCATAGCAATACATGTTAATACACTTAAGATATGCATACTTAATGTGGTGACAAGCATAAAAAAAATCCATTCAACAATGAAGTGTAGGAAATACCTGGGTAAGCTGGAGGAGAAAGCAAGCTCAGAAAGCCACCTGCAGCAAGTGAACTTTGATAGCTGCTTGTGTCCAAGCCAAGCAGCTTCTTTTTAAATTAAAGTGCAATTCTTTTAGGAAACCTGAGTGCATGCAATACTCATTAACTTCAGTAAAAGCCAACATATTCAGCAACTGGGAAAAAATAACTTTCAAGTGTCAGGTTTTCAAAAAGGACGGACAGTTCTGGTGTTTCACTCTTAAGTACTCAACTTTCGCAAGCGAACCTACGGCATCCCACCGGGAAGTACAAGAAATCAGGGGAGTTACATCTGCTGCTGGTGCTTGCTGGCTGGTTTCAGCAGCTGCTTGCTCAGCACGCTGATGATTGTGAAAGCCATCAGCTGTGAGTGTCCTAACCCACGTTATTTCACAGAGCTAAATGACTAAAATCGTTGAGAAGACGCTCGTATCATGCCAGCTCTCTGCCTGTGGCCCTTATCAGGATACAAGCGCCAAGGCGGAAATTGCGAAATTTGGGCAAGCAAGCAGGAGGCTGGCTGCAGAGCACTATGTGCTCAGGGTGCTTGCCCAGGAGGCAAGGTGCTCCTCAGCATCACGGTCATGCACAACATCCCACCCTGCTCTCCCAGCTGCCGCTGTAACTCCTATACAGCCACGAGCTCCTGGTCCTGCCCCATGACAGTACCAAATAGCTCCTGACCTTCTGGACCAGAAGGATGAGGAGAAACCTGAGTGCCCTTCTCCCATGAAGTTTACCTGCTGTACCTCCAGAAGGGTGGGAGAAACAGTGTGAGTGCTGCTGAGACAAGTGGGACATCAGAAACAGGTGGAGTCTGCCCAAACCACTGGGATGCATCCTAAACCCATGACAAACATCTGAGGATGGCTGGTTTATTCACAGTCATGGATTCATTCCACAGTAGACTTCAGAAGGTTTCAAGGCAAGCAACTAAGCACTGACATAGCATTTAGCGTCTTCATAAAACTCATAAGGGACAGCAGAAGATCCAAAAATGCCAGTAATAAAAACCACAAAGCAAGTTAAAAAACCCTTAACCACAATGCAGGTTTCTTTTTTTTTTTTTTTTTAAAAAACAAAAACAAAAAAAAAAAAAAACACCACCTAACCTTAACCACTCACTAAAATAAAAAGGAATCAAAATGAAACAATTAAATAAAACAGAACACTTATGGTAAGCAACAGATTGCAATTTATTCATCTTAAAAGTACTTCCCAATGCAGTTACTCAGCTGATTTTTTATTTTTTATTTTTTATTAATGTGACATGAAATTTGAATTAAGAGCAATTTTTCCTCTTTTTATTTATACACATGGGAACCATTTATAATTCAAATGTGCTTTTTCACTGTATGTGTGGATGACACTTACCAGTTTAAGCTGAATAGCTTTTCTGTACCAGTTTAGGTCTTTCAACTAATTGCTTTTTCACAACATAATGTATTCAGAAAGGACTGGAATTATTGAATATAATTGTATTGGCAACCAAGGAAGATAAATTCTTAAGTGCAAATATTTCAAGTTTTTAAAGTCAAGTCCCCCTATTATTAACTTATTTCCAACTTTCTTCCACTTTTCTTTATTAAATGTTTTACTATTTTCAACTGGAACAGAAGTGTTGTACAAAGATATAAAATATTCTCTTAAGTGTTTTCCTTCTCTCTCCATATCTTGCATATTACATCACTCACCCCACTTCACAGTTCAGCTGAAAAGCTGCAATATAAAAAAAAAAAAAAAAGTAGAGGAAAAATAAGTTAAAAGAACACTACCATAGAATATGCAATACTTTGCAATTTCAAATAAACAAGTTTTTCCACTTACCACAATGGTAAGTGATACAAACAGATGGAATTTCATTTATTAACAAATTTTCCCATCAATCTCCAGTATCTCACTGTGGCTTACAAAATCCTTAATCATGTCTCCGTTTTTTCTTTTTGATTGCTGTTGAATTTGGCACAGACAAGGATAAAGTGTCTCCAAGCCATGACCTATTAGAAGCTTTCAAAGAAAACAAGTAAAATAACTTTAAAAAAAGCAACTTGTCTGGAAAATACAGACACTTATATGAAAAAAAATAAAAGTTTTACTTTTTTTATTTTTTTTTTTTAATAAACACTAGCTAAGTGCTTATCTTAACCTGTCAAAAGATTACCAAGAAAACGGGATGAAAGAGTGTAAGGAGAAAGAATAATATATTAACTATCTTAATTGGACTGATGAGTTTCCAAGAATATTTTAAAAATGAATGCCTTTGTAAAACATGTCTATTACAAAAAATATATAAAAGACTACTGTAGCTATTTCAAGAGAGAATACAGCCCAGGAAGGTTTCTCTCATGTTCTTCTAACAAAGTTATAAACTCCAATAACTTCATTTCCCTCCTATTACCTGGTGCTCAGTAACTCCACAAAAAAAAAAAAAATAAAAAAAAAAGGGCCACATAGGTATCCACATCAATTCATTTTGTCTGCATTTTTTTCTTTCACTCTGCATACAAGCTAATATGAATATGTACTAATATAAGCACTACTCATAAATATATGGCACATTGATGTGAACTTGAGGAAGGATTCATAAAGATATGTACTCATTTCACTAACATCTGACAGCTTCACTATTAATGGAAGAAAATATCCAGCAACAGGATTCTTAAACTTAGCTAACCTTCACCCAGGAGGGCAGAAATGGTAGCTCTTTGTTTAGCTTGAAGTGACTGCTGTTCTAATGATTTAGAGAATCCCAGCCTTATCACCTCTCAAAGTCACTTGCATGCATCATCTAGCAAAACAATAATAAAGAAGGCTGTTGATCTTTAATAACTGAAGAAAATAAACTGATGCCAGACATTCTTCACTCAGTTAGAAAAAAGGAAACAAACTACTGAAAAGTGAAGTAGTGTGCTACAAAAAGCCAGACAGTAAAAGAAAAGGAAGAATATCCAATTCTCCTTATACGTTACATTACCCTTGGGATGGGAGAGTCCACCTTAGCTTAAAGAAGTCCCATGTATGGTGAGTTCAGACAACTGAAAATTAAGATTTGTCATAATTCTTTACAGAAAGTTAACAATTGTTATTTTTTGGATCCATATTTTAAACAATAAACTAGAATGTTTCTAATTTTAAATGTCACATAAGCAATCCTTATAAGGCTGCAGATATTACAGCAAAGCTTTTTAAAAGAGGTTTTTAGGTATATTTCATTCTATAGGTTTGGTTAGCAAGATACTGAAAACTTAAGACTACAAATACTCTAGTGAAGTCTGTGGTACTACACACACTGAGTTCAGTCCCACAGAATTTTATCTTAATCTTTACTGCTGATAGTCCAAAACCGCTTATGTAACTACTTCCACAGTAGATAAAGATGCACAATATAAGCCACAACCTTTATCACCATAACGAACCATTATGCACTTTTTCCATTCAATCAAGATAGACTCCTTGATCTACAAAATCTCATGGTCATCTATGAAAACATGACCCATTTGCTCCACTGCTTATTCAGGGATCT
Organism: Aythya ferina; assembly: GCF_964211825.1. Classification (NCBI taxonomy): domain Eukaryota; kingdom Metazoa; phylum Chordata; class Aves; order Anseriformes; family Anatidae; genus Aythya; species Aythya ferina. Next base: position 77,468,511 of record NC_140296.1, read on the forward strand.
TCTCGGGCATCATCTGACGTGCTCCTCGTTGATCTTGTCCCATTCCTTGAAAAACTTCTCTTCTCATCCACCTAATCTGCATGGATGGGCTCTATACTCTCCTCATTTCTTCCTCTTAGTCTTCTTGATTCTCTCTGACATGCATTCCTTTTTATTCCTCACCTCCTCTACACTCATACTAGATTCTAGCAATATATTAACAGAAAAGAATAACAACTTTGAAATCACATACATTAACCTCTCAACTAACCCCCCAAGTACATTGCTTTCCCCAATTCTACTCTTCTTACAAAATAGCATTCATTAATTGTTGTCTGATTTCTTCTTAGCTTGAAATAAGTGTAGACAGGACAGCTACTGCAGCATTGCCACAGGGTAAGCTCTGCGGTAAGACTGCAGCTGAGAAGCTTATGTTCACACTGCAACCCCACAGTGAATATGAAACAGTTCACCCTTGATTTTTCACATATCATGGAGGAAGAGTATTTCTAATGGATGGTAACTACTTAATAGCTGATTTGCAGCAAACTAACATTTGGGTTTGTTTCACTGCAACTTTCTCACATTTCAAAAATGTAAATTCTTCAGGAAAAGCAGTTTTTCTCACTGTCACTTACATACCAGGGATCTTCATAGTCAAATTTTCTATCACCCTTAGCTGCTTTACATAGCCAGAGAAACATAAAGGAATGATATGGTAAGTAATAACCACAATTTTTACATTATATGTAATGGAAAATGCAGGAGAACATATCCATGATATTACATAACAAAATCTTCTGAGACAGAGTCCACAAAACCTCTCAAAGAGCCTTGTGTTTGTTTTTTTTTTTTTGTTTTGTTTTTTAAACCTTGTGCAATCTTTGTCTGATAGCTTTTTTTAAAAAAAATGAAGGAGACTAAAAATTAAATAATTTTGTCTCATTATAAACAATGTAACAGAGATGCACTGTAAGTAGTTCAGAGCAACTAAAAGTTTAATCCCTTTTCTCCTGGGGTTCTCCCTTAATTTAAGGCTTCAGAAGTTATACGGCATGTCAGTTAAAAAAAAAAAACAACAACAAAAAAAACCGCTATCCCTCTGTGTGTATTCTGGGAAATTAAAGTAGTGTCTTTTCTTTGAATAAATCTTTACCTTTTCAATCTGCACACTTCTTGGTATCTTTTCAGCTGTACACACAGAGTAATGTGACTTAACATTAACATTACAATAACAGCTGGCTTGACTATCATAAATAATTGACAAGAGTTAAATAAACTCCTTGGAACACAAAGTTCAGGACAACATGAAGACTCCCCACAACCACTCCACCTGCCAGAGAGATGACTTCGCCCTCAGATACCACAGCAGCTGCTAGTCCCCATAGTCCAGAAGGTCCATGAGAAAATTCCGAGGTAGCAGCTCAAGTAAATATTTTGAATGTCGCATTCACAAGGAACATAACTGGGCAGTTGGGTGCATGATCGTAATTAAAGTTCTTCTGAAGAGATGCAAATTTTATTAAAGTAAATGCTTTCTTCTTCTCTGTCCATGAAAACTCCATGACTAATATGTAGCCAAATTTTCACAATTGTTCTCCCATTTCTCAAGTCGCTGAGCAACAAGCATGGAGAACATCTTTAAAGTCAGGCAGAAGACAAACAATTTACAAAGCACTTCTGACACTGCTGGCCTAAATAAGCTTGTGGTCATCTCTCAGCTCTCCTCAACCAGTATCAAAGGAAGTCGGCTGAATTTCTTTTTAGCAAGAGAAACAGCTTTCAGACTGAGTCCTTCTCCCTCTTGTCTCTCAGCTCAGTCCCCACTTCCCATTTGCCCTTACGTACCACAAGCTGCCATTTTCTCCACCTACCAAGTCTCATCTTTCCTTTAAATCCAGAACACCAGGAAAACAGCCCTCTAGCCTCTTGCTTTTGTAGGATGCCCCTGACTGCCTCTTCTAAAACATCTCCCCTCACATCTTGCCAAGTGTAGCAGACTGCATGCCCTAGCTTTCACATCGGGCCAGGTGGGAGGAGACTGTGGAATGGGTCATCAACAGTTCCTCTGCAAGATGGTTAAGCAACGCATATTTCCAGCACTAAACCCAATCCACATATCTTCCCTGTGTGTGCATTCACCAGGCCCACGGAGATAATAAGGCTAATACAGAACAACTTCTGGTTTGGGAGGCTGTCTGGAGGAGGATTAAACAGCGAGGACAGAGCTTACTCTTGGTGCTGGGCCTCTGCCAACACAAAGGAATGGGATGAAAGGACCTGACCTCTGAAACTTGCCTGAGGATTAAATGGGCTTCTTAACATTGTGTACGAATGTAACTGTTTTGATTGTGGTTTACTGTCCTACTACACTCTAATAAAAGTTTTTCTCTCAGCATAAACCAATTACATCAACAGCCCTACATATCTTGGGAGTCCATGCACACTTCCTGCATGAGTTTCTCTTTTGTGAGACACTGAGCTGTCACACAGCCTCCTCTTCCTACTGAGGGAAAATAATCTTCCTGGCCCACAGGCAGGTCAGGCACGTGCAGCTCACCCCAGGCAAATTCTTGCTGGACACTGCCATGGTGCTCAGCCAGGTCAATATGCACAGAAACATTTCTTATTACACATAAAAACTCAGTACAGCAACGATCCTTCAGATAAGTTGTTCTAAGATCTGAACTCATTTTCTTTCCTGACATGACTGTTCTCAGTGGTATCTTCTCAAAGTCCCATGTAAAGTGGACAAAGGGTGGGCTCGAACAACTTTACTATAGAAACCATGGATGTGTGAGATAGGTAAAGTTGTTTTGCAGCTTCTAAGAATATTGTGAGCAATGGAGAGTCAGAAGCAGATATTGTAATACTGCCTGACAGAAAATACATCACAGATAGTGATAGTCTCTATCGTCATTTAAGATAATCTCTGTACCCAGGGTCACAAATACGTCAAAAACAGAAAAAATTCTTCCTTTTCAGAACAACCCTGCAGTTTGTTACCCTAACAAAAAATGTATATTGCCATAGTACACTCACAATGGGCTCCTACTGTGCTGGGTCCAGCCTCAAAAATTTATCATCAAGAAATTACTCCTGCAATCCTTATCATGGGCAAGCAATATGCAAGTAGAGTGGCATGTATTTGTGCATTTATCACATAATTCTCAACATTACCAGGGAAGAAGCAATTCTTAAACAAGCATCTTGATTTAAAAAAAAAAAAAAAAAAAAAAAAGTAGCAGCTCCTGCCATCTAGATGATTTAATTGACATATATTAGAATAGCCTTTCTTTCACATACTGATACATTGAGTCCAGTCCTGTTAGTTATAAATACATCCAACGTAAGAATAATCACATACGTTGCCAGAGTAAAGAGGCTTTTGTGCCTGTGGCAAATCAGCCTTGGTCACCTTGACTGAGACACTGAGGGAACAGCTGGGAAAAGAGAGTCATAAAGTCTTCTGTAGGGAGACAATTGTGGAGTTGATAGGTCACCATTAATATCAATTTCATTCTTCTGGTGAAAAGGTGGGCTCTAGAACACAGCCACTGGCTCCAGGCAGCAGTGCCACAAGGGACAGGCCATGGATCCTCCTCCTTGCAAATTCAAAAAGGGCAGCAGTACTGCAACAAATCAGCCTCAGTGAACTTCTGCATATACAGCAGGATACTTGCATTTAGTAGTGAACATTTAATTATACAGCAAAATACTAAAGCCTCCCCAAACATTAACAATGCGACAAGGCTAACTACTGAAAGCTGACTAGAAACTCTTTCTTTCCCAAGTGGAAAGATCATCATTAAGTACTAGCTCTTAAGATTAAATAAGAGATCAGGTTAATGTGTAGAGAGAACCACATGAGCAGAGTTCTCCATCCTATGAGTGAAGACAACTTCCTGAAAGGTATTCTGCACATTCGGTGAGCACTAAGTGACAGAAACAAACGCAGACAAATGCTAAGTAAATATTTAAGCTACTGAGGCTTAACTATGAAGAACATCTCTGTGCTCTTCCAAGGGATCTTGCAAGGAGCCAGAGATGTCAAGAGCTGTCCTGAACTCCAGAAGAGGTAAGGGGCCAGAAGACTGTAAAAGAGGAGTAAAGTGAGGTATCCAAGGGCCTAATATTTTAAAAGTAACAAGAAATGTGAAGCCTGCTCATCAAAAACAACCCTCCCTCACACACTGGACAGCAATAGGGAAAACCTTACAGTAGGAACAGAAATTTTAAAAGGGGAACAAGAATGAAATTATTCTCTTCCAAAATGTCCTTATCTCATTTCATGTATCTATATATGACCAGGCTTCAAACACAGGTACTTAGCTTAGTCCAGTTCTCATACAGACTCCTCTGTAGAGGACTAATGAGTGCTAGGAGTTCAGTCCAACAACTTTGTGAACGTTACATAAGCCTAATACTGTTCAGCCTAAGGAGACACTGCCACTGTTGGGAAACAGAGTCCCCTAAATCATTAATCATTTCTACATCAGCATATGCAGCACTGACACATTCCTTTCTCTTGTGCATTTCCAAAGGCATACATTCACAGCCCAGAACAGGGCTACAAAGAGATGATAAAGCACCTCAGCCTATAAAACAGAGAGGATCATCATCCAAGATGAGAGGGGGAAAAAAAAGGAAGAAAAAAGACTCTTTCCCCCTTTCTGCTGAAAAGCTCAACACACTGCTCCTTCTTCCCTTTCACTGAATGGCAGTGGTTGGTCCAATTGGTTTTTATCCCAGCTACTTGAGGGACACATAACTCATCACAGTAGTCTGTGGTTAGAAGACACTACCAGTTTTCCTTGTGGTCTTACTACCAATATAAACACTTTACAAATCTCATTTTGGTCCAAAAAAGCATGTGGAGTTCAATCTGTTAGTTTCCAGAATTATAAATATTTAATAACTTTTAAGTGCATAAACTCAGGAATTTCTTTTTTCAATTCCTTATTCAGTTGCTACTGTGTTTGTCCACCTATTGACAAATAGCAAGAGTCAAGTTTAACTCCTCACTATTCTGTTGAACATTTGAAGCAGAACAAGAAATTGTTTGGGTCTTTGCATTGACCAAACTCAGGACAACATGCATTTTTCAGGACTACAGTACCGTTATAAGCCTAAAAATGACTAAATCTTTTAAATGCTGTTTAAGTGCTGCTATGAGATAAAAGTATCTGCTGGAAGCAAATAAGAAGGGAAAAAAAAAGACACAGGACTTGTGTATTTACTTACTTAGGCTCCAAATAGTGTAGTAATATTAGCTGTTTTCATAATTGATAAAAGGTTGTGCGACTGAAAAAAAAAATGATTGAATTTTTCTTGACATCTTACTTTCACTTCAAGCTTGAGTTTCAAGGCTTCAGTACTTTTAGCATCCACTTATTAAACCAATTCATTATTTAATATATTAGCATTATATGGATAATATAAGTTTTCCTTTGAGAAGAAGAAAAGCACTGACTGAAATAACAGGAGTATTATTTTGATAGTCTCGTGATAGTTTTGTGATGGAAACTTGCAAAGAAAATGTTGGAAACAACCTTTGATTTCCTTGCTTTTGTTTCAGAACATTAATCCGGTTTGATAAAGATTTCACAAGATGTCATTTACGTCTGCATACAGGATTCTTTGGCCTTGAAACACGCATAAAGTTTTTCAGCTTCCTTTATTTCATAACATGAAACACAGTGTGTTGGGCTGAAATCTAGCACAATTTAAAAAGGGAGCTAGGAGTAGATACAGCTATTGAGTCTGCTCCCAAATCTTACTCAGTTTTGTTGTTTTACAAGCAAGATTTTATAATTATTTTTTTCTGTTTCCTTATTACGAGTGAAAGATCCACACTTTCAAGAGAACACACTTGCACCTATAAACCCATACATTGAATTTTTATAGTGAGACTCATTATCTGTGTTTAAACAGTTTGGATACCAGCTCACTTTTTGCTATCTGGTAAGGTGTGAATCCGGCCAGGATAACGACAGCTCAGTTCAGGACAAGGCTTATTCTTATCCACATCACGTGCACAAACTCAGTCCACTGTACCAACTTCAACCCTGGGAATGAAGCCCCCTATACTTTCTAGCAGATCACTGCAGTTACATCAGTCAATCAACACGAGGCCTACAAGCCAGCCACAGATGCCAAATGGTACATAAATTAATAGGTTATGCAGGTTGCCTATGCTGTCCTTAGGACCTTCACACAAAAGTCCTTCCCCTCTACTCAGCCTGGGTGAGACACATCTGTTGTGATGGGGCCAGTTATGGGCTCCCCTATACAAGAGAGACCAGAACTAGTCTGGCAAAGGGCCATGAAGATGATTAAGGGACTGAAGTATCTCATACAAGGACAGGCTGAGAGACTGGGGGAAGAGAAGGCTCAGTGGATATTATCAACATGCAGAAATATCTGGTGCAGGGAAGTACAGATAGAACCAAACTCTTCTCACTGGTGTCCAGTGACAAGACAAGAGGCAATGGGCACAGACTGAAACACCTGAAATTTCACTTAAAGATTTATTTATTTATTTTTAACTGAGGGTTATCAAACACTGGAACAGGTTGCCCAGAAGGACTATGGAGTTTCCACCACTGCAGATATCCAAAACCCAACCAGAAACAGCACTCAGCAACCTGCTGCATCTTACCCTGCTCTGAACAGGAGACTGGACTATGCAATCTCCAGAGGTGCCTTAAAAAAATAAATAAAATAAATAAATAAATTTTAAAAAGAGTTATCTCCCAATGTTTTTCTGGTATAAGTCATATTAGACAGTACATTTAAAACTGGCAGGAATGCACATAAAGAAATGTGATTATTAAGATGATAGTGCCATTCATTGAAGCTTATCAGTAGACTTGAGTAAGTTATTACTTTCATTCTCCACCCTTTCCAGAGGAAGGAAAAACTATTTTAAAACCATAAAACTTCTGCTGTCAGATAAATAGCAACTTTTATCTACAGTAGCTTACCATCCTGCTGAGAAAAAATCTAAGTGGCAAAATATCATTTAGAACACAAATTAGTATATCATGCTATTTTCCCTAAGCCTGTACCACCATTCTTGGATTTTAGAGGGTATTAGCATGCTAATTAGAACATTGTTGAAATAAAAAGTACCTATCAAGATAAAAAGTATTCCCAATAGAATATTCAAAGTTATTATGAAAACAAATTTATTTATAATGCAAACTGATAGCACACACTTTTTCGTTATGCAACTTAAAGTGTGCTGGCTGCAAGCTCATACTTCATCTAAATGTGGCCAATGAAAACCACTGCCAAAAGCAAGAGATCTCCTTTAGGGTACCAAAAAAAAAAAAAAAAAGAAAAAGGAATGTAATAAAAACATTTGCCTGAGTAACTCATTAGCAAACTATCCACAAAATTAATAAGCTAATTTCAATTTAAAATAAGTCCATCAAATTTAGGTTTTATTTTACTATTTTATGCCAATGTTGGGGCTGACTCAAAAGAATTTGAATTCACATCTGAATGTGAAGTTGCCTGAAACTGTGGCTAGGGAAGGAATCCAAGGAATCAGTTCTGGTCTTTTACTGCAAATCAAAGAAAGCAGTTCTCAAAATAAAAACTGACATTTTCTGAAATCACAAAACAATAAAGATAACCAAGACCATTGCTTTCTATGAGTAGCTTATGCTAATCTCACTGCCTCAAAATTCCTCCAGAGTAGAGTGGCAATTTTCCTTTGTAGTTGAGGGGCAACCCCATTTGAAACCCACAAATATTGGCATCTACCTAACCCCAAAACTCAACTGGGAACAGCACTGCCATAATCAAGTCTCTGGCCTTGCCTTCTTACCAGGATACATTTGTATGAAAGTTTTAATTACAACTCAAGGTCTCCTGACTACATTATTCTGCAGAAAGGCTTTTAAATTTGCTGAAATTATGAACTGTCTACTCAACTTCATGTCGTATGATACTTTCACTCATGCCAGAACAGCATCACCTGTTGAGTTAAAGGAGGCTTATTCATTGTCAAAGAGAGGACAACATGAGAAGATGGCATGAATCTGTGTCTTCAAACAGCCTTTGTAACAGAGGTAAAGAAGATGAACTCAAGTTTGGAAAGCATTTATCCAAAGCTGGATTTAGTTGCAGCCTGTACTGTCTGCACAGTGCTGTCATGTTAATAACTGTTACTAATAAAACACTGTGGAGTCCTATAAAATAGCTAAGGTTGTCCTACCCTCTGTGTCATGATGGTTACAAATGAAGTCAATGCACAGTTAGACAGCATTCAAAGTCTAGCAATAAAGCCATTCCCAGAGGTCAAATGAGAGACACCTGAGAATGCTTAAGTGGTGCTGAAGCATCTGACAGCCCAGCAATGTCTGGAGAGAGGGTAAAAAAATCTGAAGACTTCTTCAGCTGATGCCAGTGAGAGAAGAAACAACTCCCATTTGTGTTAAAGGGATTAGGATCAGAGCTTTGCAGACAGACATACACTCCGAGCCACACAGAAACCAAGTATGTTTTAAAAGTTCCACATGTAACAGGAGCAATGCCAAAAATTTTATCAGGATAGAATTTACTGCATTACATTCACTCATAGCCAGATCACAGCTCACAGACTGATACCTCTGCTGCAAAGCAGCCTCAGCTAAGCCAAGGCCATTCCAGAGGAGTTTCACAGATGAGAAGATGCATTAAGAGATACTAATGTTTTGCTAATTTAAGTGATACTGCAGTAAACCCACAATAAAGCCTAAATTAATAAAGTTTAGAATAGGAAAAAAAAAAAAAGAAAAGAAAAGAAAACAAGACTGTTGTATCAGTTCACAAAGCCACACAACTCTTGTCCATCAACCCAACACACATTTTATACCATCCATGGATCAGGACTAGTGCTGGCCCCAGTGCCAGCCAGCCAAGCACAGTGCCTGCTGGAAGGGAAGTGAGGCATGATTTGGAAGCCAATAATTGAGTGTTTTTAAAACCCTCTTCAGATCCTTCTCTGACAGCCTGGCTCGCCTATGGCTGTACAATAGGATTACACGACATACTCCCCAACATTTTGAACCAATTTTAAGGCAAAGAAGCTGTGAAATTCATCAAAACTCTGGCTAATTTCCATGGAGCATTGCACTTCTGCTGCCATTTCTGGTTTCTTTTTCACTCCAGTGCTTCACCTATCATTTAATTCACTTATTTAATGACTTATACAGCACCTATATCCTTAGCTATGAGCTATGCTTCTCATATATAGCCTTAAAAGGACTTGTTTGGGTTCGCAGGGTGAGGGGGTTCCTTCTGAATGCACTATGTCAAGGTTGTTAGAAGCCAGCAGTTCCTGATCTCCCAATCCATTTTTAAGTGCCAAATTATGAAAACAGTCCACATGCTCTTTCTCACTAAATTCAGTTTTTATGATATTGCTTGCAGCAAGTGAGAGAATCCGCATTTTGGTGAGAAACATTATGTGAAGTATTCTATAATTTTCACTTTAAAAGGATGCAAGAATCACTAGCTCCTTACAAACTTGACATATTCAGCACACACACACAAAAATTTAAACAAGTCCTTTTAAGGCTGCATAGCTTCTGCCTTTAAAAAAAAAAAAAAACACTCAGATTTGCTGGACTGGGTTGCTAGCACTTCCCAGGGCTCCTCTCTGTCCCTGTATGAGAATCAAACTATGTTCTGCACTCATACACATGGGGACAATATCCCATCCCACTCCTCACTAGAGGGGAAGGCATGACTGGGGGGACATTTCTTCCACTCCGCAGAAACTTAATTTTTTTTAAAAAGTGCTTTATAAATGGTGCATGGGGAAAAAAAAAAAAAAAAAGAATGTGGGGAAAATAAAATTGGACTAGTGATTACACTAAAACTACAAGCTATTTTTTGTCCCAGTGACACTAAAGCTCATTCATTTTATTTAATGCACTTAACTACAAAACTTTGTTTGCTTAAGTTCCACATTTCCTGCCCTCATAACACTGGTATACTTTAAAGCCCAGGAGACCAATTGCTACATAGGATTTTACGTCTCAAAGTGATCTGCACACATTGTAAATACATTCTACTCAATAGAAAAATACAGAGATTAAAATATATTTTTTTCTCCAGTTTTTATGTCCTCCAGCACATTTTGTCTCCATGGATACATGAGGCTCTATTTTTTTTTTTTTTATTTACTCAGAGAGAAATAGGAGCCTTTGAACAGATAGATATACACAATGCTAATAGTCCTTACATGCAGAAACCACAGTGCAAGTCTTTTAAATCTAAAATTATTCTGTGAAAACCAATGCTTTTTGTGAACCCCACCAATTTTGGCTGGAATACATTTTTTTTATTTATTTATTTATTTTTTTTTACTACAGACAACACTTGTGATGAGAGAATATGAGAACGACTCATGCAGAACAGGACAAGGAGCACAGTCTGACAGAGAGGCTATCCAGAAGGCTAGCCTGCTTCCAGAGCAGAAGCCTCCTAACTTCTACCCTGAATGTATCTATGCCTAGTTTATGATTCATTCATTGCCATTGCTTGCTTTGACTGAAAAAAAGAGTTCTTTCTTTTCTGTTTACTTCCTTGATGTGCTCACTGGCAATAATCACACCCTCCTCATCTTTCCTTTTGCTAGGCTAAGCGAAGTTATTCCTTTCCAGTCCTCAAGATCATAGTACCCCTATTTCTGTAAATGTTTTCTTACAGTTCCTCCAGACATGAATTTATCTTTCTGAACATGGGGCTTTAGAAACGTTCTCAGATCCCCCATGACACTGTAGCAGTGCCCTAAGCAATGGTATAAACATTTCCCTTCCTCTACTGAAAATCTGACACCTGATTTATCCTCCAAGGCCTGTGTTGAGAAAAGAACAAAATACACACACTTCTGAGAAATGCAACAACCATTAAATACAAGCATCAACCATTCTGGTACTACATGGCCATGGTAAAATCGTGCTTCATTTTTCTCTCGTCTTCCATTCTTCATTATTCATTTTCTTTAATAGCAACTTTCTTCTTCAAAAGCCTTTCACACAACTGATGTCAGAACGATCTACAGATGCCTCTGACACACTTTGAAGAATACCAAATACAATTCTTAGTGTTGAGAAGAAGCAGTCATATGTGAGCATATCAAACAGCAAACAGCAACTGATCTATCAAACAGCATTGAGATTAGATTTTAAGTTGTGTGTCAGCCCCTTACTGTATTTTGAGATGATGTATAATGACACAGCCAAACAATATTTGCAGAAATAAATAATATATTTTACAAGAATAATCAATATACTCAAGGGAAAGAATTCATACACAGAACTTCTGACTTCATGGTATTCTATGGTGATGTAGGGATGGATATCATAGTTCTCAAGATCAAGGAAGATCATACACTTAAGTTTTATTATAAATCAGAGATTCTATTTTTCCAGGCACTAACTTATACAAGTGATCTTGGTTTTAATATAGCACCTCCAACGTAACTACTTGTATTGAGAGTGGAGGTAGAAAACATGTCTACACCTTCATAGCACTGTGACTTCATTTCAGTCTTTGCTTACTTTATTTTATTTTTAAATATGAGGAGCCTCTTTTATTTGTATCAGTTTCCTCTGTAAAGAACTCAGCCCGACTTTTGATAACTGTTACAGAAGCCCTTAACCTTCAAGCCAGAACTTGTTTTGCAGCATCTCTACTTACCCTTTATTCTTAAAGGGTTAATCCTACATTTACATCTCCAATAAGACATTTTCTGTATGGTTCAGACAGTTTGGGGACTTTGCTTTATTTATTTATTAAACTCTCCCCCATGTTTCACTCCCTTACCTCTTTAGCTTAGCTAATTTAATTAATTATTCCCTTAACTTCTGCTAAGTGTTTTGTTCACTCTTCAATTTGAAATGAATTAAATGGTGAACATTTATTCCAGAACTGTTTTTACAGACAGCTCTTCTACAAGGTCACTCCTACGTACAAAAGCTAAGCCTGAAACAGAGTAATCTTTCCATTCAATAACTATTAGGAGAAGAAATATGTAGACTATTACATCCAGAAATATCTACCATTATTAATAGTATCTTCTCCAAGAAATAAAAGTTTCCCATCAACATGTATCTCCCAGTAGTATTTCCTTCCCTAGTTCTATGTTCTAATGCCAAGTCTGAACTTGGCATTAGGACTTCAACGCCATCCCACTGCACCTGATACCTTACTATCACAGAATATCATGAGTTGGAAGGGACCCAACAAGGATCATCAAACCAATTGGCACCACACAGGACTACCTAAAAATTAAACCTGTCCTGGAATTATAATGTAGAACACTAGAGAGTACACGGGTCTTTTCTCCACATGATCTACTTCCAGGCCCCTGGGAAGTGGCGTAATCTCACCACCTCCATGCCATTTGGTTACCTCGTGAACAAGTTGGGAAGCACAGTGAAAATTGTTGTTTTAGGTCATGCAGAACTCATTCAGAATCCATTTTTAGAGTACTCCCTAATGACAGAAAACTTGAAAACTTCAGCAACTTCACCAAGCCTTTCACAGACTTCTTCAGTTTGTGAATCTCCCTGACAAGATTGTCAGATAATTATAATAATCAAACAGATGATTCTTATCTACTGAAGACAGATACATACAGATGGACAAAGTCTGAAGTCTTAATCTTTCTTTGGCATTTCAGAAGCACCTCTTACCTTTGTAGTGTAACAAACGCAGTTGTAAGGAATCTCAGTACAGTTATATTTATTAACACTTTGCATGAGTCACTATTTCAAAATGCCTTATGCTCTACTTAAAACCATATTGCCATTCATTTCCTTTGAACATTTTGCTAAATGCTCCTAAAACTTTAAAGCCTTGGGGAAAAAGATGTAGGAGAGAGCCGGAACACTTACACTTTCAACAATGAGGCATACAAAGATCTGTTCCTCTTCTTCCCCATTCAGATTCATGAAATGTGAAAACCACCAGCAAAACAACCTTTTACTTAACGTAACAGCATCCTTAAAATTTTACAAGTATAAATTCCATTTCCCACAGAAAATGCAACATATCCCCAGTGAGTGCACACAGCACGAAGGGCAATGGCATAGCACAAAGATAATGATTTAAAGTCTCAACTGCAGCCATGTAAGAGAGCAATAAAGCCAATACAAATGGATAATGTATGCAATTTTTGAATTAACTCAGTTTGCAACAGATTTTCTTTAAATAGAATGTGCCTCTTTAATCCTAATTTTTTTCCTTTTATCAAGTGTGGCAAAACAGAAGGCATAGCACCAGTGAAGCACATGAATTAGGGAGAGGACTGAAGTTTGCGTTATTTCCTATATACAAGCTGCTCACGCCAGGAGTTTCACAGCCTCTGGCCCCTGCCAGTGGGACTGGTGCAGGGGCAGGGAGGTGCTGCAGGGCAGGAGGGTGCTCAGGCTGCAGCTCCCTGCAGACATAACAGCAGCAGGGTCTCCTCTGCAGCACCCATCATTCTCTCTGATCAACACTTCGCCCTTTTCCTTTCGTTTTTCCTGCTAGGCTTAGGCTCCATTTATAGCTAGGTCAGGGAGAGAGTGGGACTGAGGACATCTCTTCATTGACTTCAGGCCACGATACAAGCTCCCGCCACCCTGCTCTCCCAGGCAGTCATTTGTTTCCACGGCACGTGAAGCCCACACCTGAATAAAGCCACAGGAAGGAGGCAGAGGCACAGAATAAAGATGTCCATCATGGCAAAGAGCAAGCTTCATGTCCTCAGCCAAAACAAATTGATGCGGGAAAACTTGAGTTAAACATCAGGGCAGCAAAAGTGTAGCTTAAGCTAAAAGATCATGTTGCCCCAAGAATATATTCAGGCTGATAGAAAAGATAACTATCAGTCATGGAGTTCTGGAAGGAGTACATTGAAGACAAGCTACTTCTGAGGCAGAGCTCAACATGTTTATTTAAGGGATTATGCACTGCTCTTTGCATCAGTAAGGGGCAGAAATCCATGGCCCAGGAGTCCCCTCCCCCCAGTCTCACATTCCTAGATATTGGTCAAATGTAATTTTGCTAAACTTTCCAAATATTTTCCTTCCATAGAAATCACTTTCAGGCTTTGAGTAAATACAAAGAATTTCAGCCTCAAAGACCAATGCTCTTTATATAAGACACTATTACATCAAAACAGAATGAATAGGCTTCTTTGAAACCTTTGGGAAAAGGATCAGGCCTCTAACTTGCCAAACATGAGTAATAATTGCACTCACTTGCTTCCAGAGCCCTTTTACTGTTTGCTATTGCCATCCTTTCTGAGGACGAACCAGATTCTCAGGGGAGCAATAATTAATAGACTCAGTCAAGAGATCATTTCCTCTGGTCCCTCCGCAGTGCTAAACAGCCTAAGTCTCCAGGAAATAGAGTAAAGTGCGAGCACTAAAAAGAATGCAAGTCTGCTGCAAACAGGAGGAAGATGTGCACCGAAGCAATGGGTGACATGCAAATGTTAAAAGAAACTCAAGAAAAAGCTATTCTCTTCCCTACTCCTGTACTGTTACCCTTGATGCTCAAGTTATTAAGATTGGAAGTACATGTTTCTGTGGTCATTTAAGAAGTAACTTACATACATTTATGAGGGTATAACCCAATGAGAACTGTTTGTGAGCCAGAAACCACCAAACACTCCCAATACATATAAAAACATGGGGCCTAAGAAGCAGCCTGTAGAATCGTGGCTGGCTCTCCCCATCACAACATCAAGTGGCAGGCAGAGTTTTGGTCTTGTAACAGGGAAGAGGCACAAAAGCATTAGAAGAAGACACTAGAAAACAGGCTGTCAAAATAATTACACGACCTGAAACCTTCTGGATAAATCATTTTCATGCATCAGATCCAGCCTACATGCTGTAAAAGGGGCATCCTTCTGCAAGCATAGCTGTGAGCAAAAGTGCGTCAATGCTATTACCATAAGTTACTTGCTTTATTTATACTTATATCTTAGCTTTTGATTTTTTTTAATCCACAAAGGTATATTTTTCATTCACAGAACTCATGCAACTACTTATCCTGCTATCAAAAGTCCAAATTTTCATCATTTTTATTGAAAGACAAAAGTTACCACTGAAAAGAGAAGTGTTTTAAGGAACAGTATTTTAGGGATGGCATTGGCCAAGACTCGCAGGTGAGCTGCCAGTTAACACTGAAAATTCTGCCACAGCCAGAAGTCACCACTATGTCAGGGAATCCAACCTTGCATTAGAATGCAGCAAGGAGCTCTCATGTTTACAAAACACAAGAAATCCCCACTCATAAAGAGAAAGTTTCCAAACAGATAGCCAAATGCGATTTCAGCAAGTTAACTTAAGTATCTTCTAGCAAAAGAGACAAGCTTTCTGTTACATTCTCAAGAGAAAAACACGTGATTGATCCCCCCTCTGTCCTAAGTGGTGGCTATGCCGCTGACATTTAAAGACCAACAAGAATGGGGTACCTGGTCATCTTGTTGACAACCTCAAGTGAAACACTACCAATGGAGAAATAACAGAACAGCATATGCAAACACAGTACTAAAATGCACACAAATATGTAACCAATACGTTGTAATATATATGTGTATATATATACACACACACACAAAAGACATAAGACAGAGACGCTTGTGATTATGAGATTCTCTTTTCCTAAATCAATTTCTTCTTCCAAGCACAGCTCCTGGCTAAGGCAGTGGGAAGGTAGGCCTGCCTTCTGGCTTGGCCTTCACTCACGTGGCTGCGTCAGCAGGCTTGTTTATAGGCCAGGAAGATTTATGTGAATTTCTAACTCAATCTCTGAGCGCTGCTCTTCAGTTACATTGAGGGAACAAAGCTGCAGCTGAAGCTGGGAGCTAGCAGCCTCCAGGACTAATGAAAACAAAGCCCCTGGTCATTAGTTGAGACGTCTGTTGAAAGGACTCTGGATTCACCAACTACTTATAAGTGGAATGGATCTCCTTCAGCCTTTTTTTTTTTTTTTTTTTTTTTTTGTCTCAGCACAGTTTCTCTACAATGAGCTCTAAGGCATTAGCTGGTGGTCCTGCAGCAGCTTGCATAACTGTAACAGGGTGACAGGCAAAAACAGACATTTGTTTTCCTACTTTTGCTTCAACCAGAGACACTCTGAGGACGTAAAGAGAAAGCTTGCATAAAATTAACTTTGTCTGATCAACACGATCAAAAATGGCTGTTTCTTATCTGCTTATTTGGAGCCCAGTTGAGAAATCGCTCTTTGCAGTTCAACATTTGTCTAAATACCTAAAAACATACCGTGATGAGTCACAACATTTGTTGTTGCCTTCCTCTGGTCACCCTGCTTAAGTTGCACTCACACGTACTTTAAAATGGATCCACAAAGATAGCTAGAGGCGAGTTCAGGTGGAATCAGAAAGCGAGTACGAATAGCAAGACATTAATTCCTCATAATTCCATTAACTGCAGGTACTTATCCCAGAATAAATGTGACCTCCTCTTCTGTCCCTTGCTTTTGCGTGCTTAATAGATCACCATCAATCCTACTCATTTAACAGAAATGTGAATAGTATTACCACTAGCTGAAAAAGAAAGTTTCACGACAGAAAACAGCAAGATGAGTCACCAAAACAAGATGACTTGCTAGAACCAAGGACATACACACTTCCAATGCTGTTACCTCTGAATGTACCAAAACACATTAAGCACTACAAAGAAAGCTAAGTACAAGTTCTGCTTCAACAGATCATAAGTTTGGTTTTTATTAAAAACCATGGAAATGATGTGCTCGAAAAAAAAAAAAAAAAAAAAAAAAAAGGAGGAGGGGCAGCATAAAGGTTACTCTGAGAAACTTATCTGCTTGGTTAAGCAGGACACATTGTTTCTGATTTTTAGTTAACCAAAATAGCTCTAAAATGACAGGGTATGTTTCAGATCAACAGTTTGCTCTAGTGTTCAACTCCACAGGTGCGCTGACTACCTGAAAGTATTGATTTGCTTTTTAAAACAAGTAACACAACACACTTTAATGCTGTTCTCTGTAGTATATAATACACCAAGGTATCAGTTCATACAAAAATAACTCCAGTTTTGCAATATAGATTGTCAATGATTTTAAAGGAAACTTATAGGACATACTGTTTAAATACAATCAAGAAGGTAAACATGATCAAAAAAATGCATCCTAGGAGGATTACTGAATTATTCTAAAACATATAGATAAAAGGCATTTGATAAAAACACATTTTTCAGTTGTAATAATTATATGGGACATAACAGTGTAAAAGGCACTCTAAGGTAGGAAAAAAAGACTAATAACTTTACAATTTGAGTTTTCATCAAGACATAAGTTACTGGCTGAGATGCTTGCAAAAACATTGCCTCCCATCACCCTCACAAAAAAAAAAAAAAAAAAAAAAAGATTCAAAATTGACCTGACTGCACAAAATCTAAAACAAACCTCAGCAGTACAGCAGTACAAGTTAACCCAATAACTTCTAGCAGATGATTCAGATGTCTGCGTGGAAGATATACCACATCCGACTTCTTGTACTGGAGCTGGGGGTGCACACAGGGGCACACAGGAGAGAATGATGCAACATTAGAGAGAACACATATAAATGGAAATGGAAAGAGGAAATGAATGAAAACCTACTTTAAACAAAGACCACATGAGTAATCCTAAAAATACTGAAACCATTCTCGCCCTTGTTAAACAGCCACGTGAATGCCTGGATTTTCAGAAGCAATGACTTAAATCTGCTCCCACTAAAGATGAAGCGTGTTTTACTCCAGTGTACTATGAGCAAACTTACAGCATTTGAGAAAATTTCAATCAGAGCATTTATAATATAAACTGTAAACAACACATTAATCCTTGTAACAGGAAAACTTGACACAGACCAGCCTGGTGCCCTGAGGAAAAGAACAGTGGCAGATCAAACACCAAACATCTCACTCACATGAGAGTGATCAACACCATGCAATGCCAATCCATACAAGGCAAGGGAAAAAAGGAAAAGGCAGGGAGAGGGAATCAGTCTTCTACATCTTTGCAGCTGAAGCCATCCATCACCAGTGAATTTGAAGGGTTCAAAACAGAGCCCCAACTTGCAAAATAACACCAGCAAAAAAAAAAGTTCTTTTGGCAAAATGCATGCTATAATTTTCAAAACCTCACAAAGTAAATAATTATTGTGCTGTATTTATTTTAATGAAGATGTAGTGCAGACTAGAAAACTGATGAAAAGTAAAATACTTCATCAGAAATAACATAGGATCGGTTGGGCTGATGATGTGTTCCGCACAGTTTTTATGAAATGGTTGTGGATGGCCTACAACAGATCTATATTTCACAATGGTTCATTTTCTCATTTTCTTGCTAGAGAGAACTGAAGAGACCTTTAAAAAAAAAAAAAAAAAGCTATAAACAAAAAGCCATCCTCAGAAAGATGTTACTAAAGGAAAGGAATTCAACGATGTTTCTGCAGATGGAATTCCTTTTTCAGGCATGAATTCTACAATGATTTAAACAACTGGCACAAAATAGGCCAAAAGAAAGATATGTGTAAACTCTGCTTAATGTTACATATGAATTAAGGTAAAAGGTACCATATTTACAGACAGAGATAAACTGCAAGGGCTTCCTGGCAGTATTATTTCTTGTCAAACACTTTGGGGTTACGCATAGGGACAGAAAACAAAAAAAATGCTTGCTACTCATCAGATGTTCTCTCTGTGTTTATTTCAATTACTCTCTATTTACTCTATGAAGAGAAATATTGCCCTTTACCTTTTTCAGCCCTGCAGAGAGAAAAAGGAGTTGCAACAACATATGCAAGAATTTCTCTGCAGTTACAATTACCGGGTATTTTGTACTGGCAAAAGGAACACAGCCTCGGGCTTTGGCTGGCTAAATTTACAGGACCAGATACTGGAAAAGGCCTCTTTTGAAATCCAGCTGTGCAGACCTAGGAGCCACTGAAAATAAAATTGAGAATACCAAGTGCCATTTTATGCCATCACTTTACAGAAGAACATGTTTGAACACCGCTGTGCCATATTTAAAGTAACAAAGATGGGTCCTGCACACCTGGACTTGAGAAAGCCTGCACCAATACAAATACATAATTAGATCATTTGAAGGCCTAATGGCAACGCATAAATGAAAACTGATGCAAAATGGTGTGACGCAGTATGGGAATGGCCCAAGTTCAACCCCATGCAGGAAGGGCTGCAGTCTTGACACCAGCTCAGTCTCATTTACAGTCTATCAGGTACACTGTGACATCTTTAATTTATAATCAGAAGTACCATCCCAGCACTGAAGGATTTAAATACCCTCCAGCTACTATATAGTCCTATAGCTACTAGATAGCTACTATAGTCCTCTCCAGAAGCGCAGTATATGGTTCTGTTCATCACAAGCACCAGTCTCCAGGTTTGTGCAAAAAGACTCAATAAATGGAGATTCCCAAATTTCCCCTATCAAGGAAGGCTTTCAAAAGATCACAGAGCCATCAGATAATTAGAATATTGCAAGGACCACTTCCGATGCCATGAACCACCTTTACTTGGATGATTATTTGCCCTTAGTAAACTCACAACAGGGAAAATTTCCCCCAAGAAAATAATCAGCCAGAAAGTAATTGCCATCTGATCAGCAATCAGAAAGGATAACAGCACCTTTTCTGTAAGTAAACGTAACCAACTCACACTCTTCTTGGTAAATTCAGTAACAAAAGCATTTGACAAGCTAATATGCAGTTACAGAGGACTGCATAGTTTGCTTTTCTTTAGCCTTTTTCTCTTCTGTGATTCTGATGGAGATTAACTCTCCTCATTGCAACATTTTTATCATCTTAAATTCCCCATAAACACAGAATTTGATACTGCTTCACACGGACTGTGTGATCACGTGTGGAAAACGATGACTAAAACACAGATACCTTCTGCAAGAAGGTAGGAAAGGTGGCAATCAAGTTGTCAGCTTTGCATCTCAGTCTGTTTTCCTGTGCTTGCAGCCTGAATTTCAGATTTATGTGTATTTAAAATCAGACCTTTTGAATACACTTCAGGACAAGGACATGCAGAAAAACTGCATACACATTTATAATGACTCATGGGGCCACATGACCCTGCATGGCAGCAGGTGAAATCTGTTGCTGTTTGCTCCTGGGTAGCTCAGGCTTCTATACTTAGTTGCACCAGGGGTGTTTTAGGTTGGATATTAGGAAGAACTTCTTTACTGAGTGGGTTGTGAAGCATTGGAATGGGCTGCCCAGGGAAGTGGTGGAGTCACCATCCCTGGAGGTCTTCAAAAGACATTTAGATGTTGAACTTAGTGATGTGGCTTAGTGGAGGACTTGTTAGTGTTAGGTCAGAGGTTGGACTCGATGATCTTGAGGTCTCTTCCAGCCTAGACAACTCTGTGATTCTGTGATCCCTGGCAGCGAGTGGGGCGATTCCCAGCCATCACATGGGGCTGTGCTGCAGCCTCTGCTGCCCCTCCAGCAGTTACCCTGGCAGGCAGCATCCACGCAGCTCCACACTGAGTGTTGGGGGCCCAGCTAGGAAGAGCATCTCTTCTTCCTGAGCTCCTAGTGGAAGGAAGTATGGAATCCAGCTGCTGCACCCCAGGAGACCTCCATCCCACAGTAAGAAACCGAGTCAACCACCTGTTTGCACCCATTCATCCACGTGTGCTCAGATGCTGGAACAGGGCACACACACGAGGCTGAAAGCACACCCAAGGCAAGCACTCCAACAGGCGTCTGGGAGAGGAAGTGGCCAGCTCATCGTGGGGTTCCCAATCGCTCAGAGAGATCTCTGCTCGCAGATCAACATCTCCTGCATTCTGCCACAAGTTCCTCAGTACCATGCTCTGCGCTAAAACATTAATATATATATATATATTTCCCAGGGATGGGGACTATTTCCAAAACACAGTATGTGCAGCTGACATTAAAGTGATACATAATCATGGTATGCAAATATAAACGACAGACTGAAATGATATGAACAGCTTAGTGCAGAGGAAAAAAGGAAACATCTAAGGGCAGAGGACCAATAAAAGGATGTTTTACCCAGAGGGTCACTGGAATGCAAGACAATTTGCCAAGGGAAGCAGCGGGTGTGGCTTCTGGTTCAGGACCAACATCTGGTTCAGGACCCATGACACATTTCAGCAAGGCAAGGACTGGGCTGCTAGGACCCACGGTTTCCCTCCTGCACAAGCTGGAGTTCGCTTTGTCTTCGTTCTCACAGACAGCACTATGTACCCTGTTCATTCAAGACCCCACCCGGACTGCTTAAAGATATTTTCAAGTTTTTAAGCAGGCTTAATATCCGTCTATCAAGCAATCATCCTCAGATGCTTTTCCACAGCTTGTGTTAAAACACCAAAGTGCTTTGCAAGGCTCAGGATTTTTATTAATAGGATCAGACTGGAAAAAATACCATAATCGACTCAAATGAGAAGAATTTCAGCCTGCAATGATACTGCATCTGTATGCCAAGTCATGTACAGATGAGTGTAACAGGAGCTCTTACAAACTGTTGGGTAAAGGGAGAAAATAATCAACATTAAATGCCACCTAATTTATGCCTCTAAATCAAATCTGACAACCTAGACAACACAAATCTTTCTAAATATGTAAATCTTTGCAAATATTATACACTTATCAGCACCAAGAAAAAAATTAACTGTAAGTTTCAGGAGATACAGACACTCAGGCCAAAGTTTGGATGCTACAGATCTGTGCCTATTGGCATTCTCAGCCCTGCAGGATACTTGATATAAAAAATATTTTTTAAAAAATATAAGAAAAATAAAATACTGTTCACATACAGTAAACAGACACTAAAGACTGGCTATAATCCAGGGGAAATCCACTCTACAATACTGTCATAAAATCACACAATCATCTACCTTCATGGCAGCACAGCAAAGATGATTGATAATCAGATTCAGGAAAATCAATATGCAAAAAAAAAAATAGAATGTTATTTAAAAGTAACTAACTGATGAAATACCAAACAGATTACAGCATCACTTTCAAAGATTCGTTCAACTGCTTCAAAAATGTAAAGCAGTCAACTACGAAATAAAAGCAGACCATTGTGCTGGTAGTTATAATTAGCACTTGCTCTCCCCATATACCTGAGGTCACTATCACCTGGACAGACCCAAACTTTACTTATGTTGCCTTCAGCAACTGAACACTGTACTGCAGTCTATTTAAATACCATTGTAATACTCGATTTCTCATTAGCAGTTCCTAACACTTTTTGATTTAGTAGGGGATATATTCAGGAAATCCTTTCAACTGCGCACTGTCGATAACGTCTCAGATAGTAATCATTAGAAAGAAAAACATGACTTATTTTTCTTTTTGACTCAGCCATTCCCGACAAGACCCAGGCATCTCCCAAGGGAGCATTCAGATTTGACACCCCCTTAGAGAAAGTAAATGTGAACCACGTAGCCTCATCAGCTAGGGCTTGCTGCAGAAAGGTTTTCAGGTTCTTTTTGTGAGTAATACAATGCATGCACACCTCCTTTATTCCCTAGACAAGAAAAAGACATTTCACTTCAGGGAGTGAAATGGCTTTTTGCATTCTCAAATATCATAGACAGGCAGTAATAGTATGAAATTCAAACTCTGAATATCTCTTTTCCAAGCCAGTGTGAGTTCAGCTGCATTACTACTGCAGAAGCAGTCATCATCACCTTAGAATGAGAGCAGAGGCCAGTACCCTCACAGCTCGACAATTCAGTGAGGAACAGAAGTAACTGGAACATGAGGAAAAGAAGCTCAAAGGTGTCCAAAAGACTCCATGAAACAGGTTGTTTCTTAGGTTATACATATTTTTTGAAATTTACATTCTAAATAAATGATGTTATGAAGAGCTGTGGCTGTCACAAATACTTTACTATTTTTATGTCACTGGAGATGAACATTATTAGCAAGTCCCCTCCTTCTTCACAGTGCTATACAAAGACAATAGGGTATAAGAAGTAACTGATGGACAAAAGAAGATAAATAAAAGGAAAACCAACTATTAAAAAAAAAAGTGTGACCTCAGTCATCTTCCATTTATACAGCTTCACTCTTTGGGCTGAAAGAAATGTAAAAAGCCATGTGTAAATTTCCTAAAGGTTCTGGGAAAAAGAACTGAAATACAAAACACCAGTCTGGGAGGGAAATATCGACCCCTCAGAGTCTAAAGTTTTTACTTTAAGGGTAGTTCTGTATCAGACCACCTTCACATCTGAGTGTCTCCTAAAGATAAGCACGAGTTTCCACACACCAGCTCTTTTAGGAAGAGAAGCCTTACCATGTAAAAGTGCCCCGTTCAAAATCACCAAAAAAGGACATGACAGAGACTGAAATTCTCAGTCGTCCTCTTGCACTTCATCTGCACGGCTGTCCCTCCTTCCACAATGGCACAAGTTGCTGGGTTTGGCCACAGGTGACCTTGCTGCTCTCACAGACTCCCTCGGTGTCATGAGGATGAAATCTCATTCATGCAGCTTTCTGAAGGACTACTGCTGGTTGGTTATATCCCCTTGGAGAGAGGTGTAATTGGTGTAAATTAAACCAGGGAAGTGCACAGCCATATCAAAGCCAAAGGACCCTGCGCCCCTGAATAAAAACCCCAAAGCTCAAGTCTCACATACTTCTATTAAACAGCATCTTTGTAAGTGCTATTGCAAGATCTGTAACTGTGCTGCAGTGATGGATGATACTCGATAAGAACAGGCAGAGAAATCAAATGAAAGGGCAGCTTCACTGTCTGCAGTACTAGGGACAGACACTTTCTCTGTGCTTCAGGACACCTCTGTCCCCTGTACGTGGGGACAGACTAACAGGGCCACATCAGCACAGCTCTGCATCTGACCTAATGCCTAACAGCTTGGCAAATGCAACCTGCATTGGTCCCCATCTGTTCACCCACATACACAACAGAAAGGCAATTTATATACAAGTATGCACGGAGAGCCCTGGGAATACATTAAGAGTTCAAAAACTGTAAAAATACATATACTGTATCAGAATCTGAATTGAAGTTTACTTTTTAGAGCTCTTATGTGCATCACAGGCTTTTAGGAAGTTCTGTGTCTTCTCCTCTCATCCCGACTGCTTGCTGTTAACTCTCTCCACTTTGCACGGTTGATAGAAGCTGGCTGGAGGTACTTCAGAGTCCATCAATCCCAGTCAAAGCTTGGCCTTGGTGTTCTCTGCTGAGCGACAAATAGCACTCGTTTCCTATGTTTATATATGTTCTTTAAAGATTAGCAATAAAGCACTTACAAATGCTTACACTTTTACGTGAATCATCACTGTCAATGAAAATTTCACCCAACTGAAGAGCAAAGGATTAGGCTCGACAGTGATCACAAATAATATTCCTCCAGCAAAAAGCCCCACACAAACATAGTCAGTGTAAGTCCCTGACAAATTAAATCTGAGAGTGGGATGCCAGAAATTTGAACATTTAATCATTCCTCTCCTGCAAACTGCCTCTTCTTTAACTTGCTTATCTGGTCAAGATGGAAGCATTCTTCACAGTTCCCTAATTTGAAAAACACCTACAGAGCAATTTAATTTTTATTTTTTTTTTGAACCAGTTACCACTGCCTTTGAGTACTCGAGTATTAGAAAATAATGCAGCTGCCTCCTACGAAGCAGAGACATTTAGCTTCTGGTGGGTTCTTGCCCACCAGACTCATTTCAAGTTTGATGGGTCCTACTTTGATGTCGAGCACAGGCCGAGTCCCACAGCCTCACCAAGACCAACCACATGAGTACGGAGCAGTTGGCCTGCACAGGCACTGTTGGCCTCCTGGCCTGCTTGTTCTTGCACAGCTTCCCTTGGGGGACCTGTGGGGAACAGAGGGAATCAGGCAAATGGCTTTGGTGATGGGATCCCGCTCACAGCAGCCCTTTTCTGGAAGGGCCACCCAGCTTCTTCTCGTAACGCCAGTGGTGGGAGAGAATCCGGGATGCTCCAAAGAAAGAAAACAGCTGGGAACAGTCTGCAACCATGAGGACAACTTGTGCAGTCTCAAGCCAGATCCCCAAGGACCCAAGCAAAAGGACAGGCCAGGATCAGGCCAGACAAGTGATCCTGGCAAGTTTCATTCAGCCTTGGGGCAGCTGAGTATGTTGCTTTAAAGAAAAATAAAGAAGTTGATGTAATTAGTCCTGCAAGATTAATTTCTTGAAGGATTTACTGTCACCGCTGTAATAAATGTGGTTTGCTTGTGGCACATAATTGGTGTTAAAATCGGAGTGGCTGAAAGCTCAAGTCATCAGGCAACGCGTCTTGAAATCAGAAAGGCAAGCAACTCTTTTAAAGCAGATTTTTGCAAAAAGCAACCAAATCCACAGGAGGATGTCAGCACTCGGGTCCTCCTCACAAAGGGAGCTCTCCAGTTCTAGCTCATGGTTTCAAAGCATCACTGTCAATCTCAGTATTGAACTTAGAATTATTCTGTAAACTAATTTTGTTATAAATAACTACCACCATCACTACAACTAGACTATGGGAGGAACACGTCTATTACCTTCTTTTTACTCTCCTCTATGCTCCAGAAAGCATTCTGTGTTTCACCGCTGTCATAGTTGCCATTGCAAACTTGTTTCTTCTGTTTTCTGCATCCTTCCATCCAGACTGAGAGATTTCAGGTGGTAAAAACAAGCAGGATATCTGCCCAGCTTACCAGCAAAGGGACAACTGCACACAATGAGACAAGCCAATACCCTGAATACTACCAAAGGCAGGGAAAAATTCTTCTCTTCCCAAAGCACTCTATGGGATGACATCCATGGAGGTGACCTTAAGCCACCTCATACTCATGCCCTTCAGGGACCCAGATGTCCCCTCTCTCCAGCAAGTGGCAGAGCTCGAGCTGGCAGAAGTCCTGGTCTCCCTCTCCAAGGTCGAGCCTTGCCTTGACTCCAGATGAAGCCCTGCCTTACCCTGTGGGACACAGCAGCCACTCCAAAGCCCTGCTCCTCTCCCCTTTCTTCTCTGGCGAAAGATGGACAGAGTTCCCCTGCCAGGGCAAACATCCCCTCCCTTGAGGGAAATCCCTTCTGGTAAATACTGGAAGACAAAACATGATTAAAAGATGCTATATCAAGATTCAGGTAGCTATATCCAAACTAGACCATTCTTGAAGCTTCCTGCTTCGGCCCACCAAGAGGTTTCTTGTGCAACCCCAGTGCTATTTTTAGTCACTTGTGTGAAAAACTACATTTTGAATTACCAGCGGATCTCTCTAAGTATAATATTGCTTTCTGATGTTTTAGCCAAAATATGCAAAGCAGTTTTCCCTGTAGCCGCTTCTAAGACTAAAGAAAAAAAATATGAATTTAGAAACTAATAGGAAGGCATCTCGTGTCAGGAAGGTGGCCATCACTCTTCGCTTCATGAAGTCAGTTGAAAAATGTTCCCAGAACATTTGGAGATCTTAATATCAGTCAGATATCACAATTCCGATAAAAAAAATCAGACTGAATTCAGCAGAGAACAGTGGATGATTAATCAGGAGGTAGAACGAATCCGGGCCTAAAAACTATCAAGTATGGCTTATGTAGGCAACATACAGCAAGAGTGAGATATTATTTAAACTTTCTACAAGCATTCATAAAAATACTACATAGAACTGAAATACTAAGGCAGATGCTTCTTTACATACCTTTATGGAAATCATGAAATTTTAATTATCAGTCCTAAAAAGCAGAAGAACAGCCCTCCACATTAATCACTATAATTTGTTCTGTCAATAAATTAATTGCTATTAAATACTATAACACTGCATAATTTTTATTTCACAGTTATCAAAACAATCCAAGAACGTGATTTGCAGCTAGACCGTGTAATTACCCAAAGTTAACAAGAACGGCAGTAAGTTACAGTTAAGCAGCAATTACAAAGGCCTCAATCCAACAAAGCTCTAAATTCTTAGCTTATCTTCAGGTCAACAGGCAGTTGATTTCAATTAGGCTGCTCACAGACAACACCAAGCACGTGTGTGGATTATGCATAGCATCTAGGTCCGTGCTCTCTAAACAAAGCAGTAACATCGCCTGCAAAATTCGCTGTCCTCTTAAGTGCTATGAATCATGTTATTATTAAAATATTAGCATATTTTTAAAAAGTAAACATACTTGATTGTAAAATAGTAGTAGTTTAAAATATTCAAAGGGTTCTTAGGAGCATTTTCCTGCTGTAATAGGAAATGTTCTTGGATTGCTGTACAGCAGTGCTTTTTGCAATGCTGGTGACAGTCACCCGAGGCAGCTAGCCATCCTGCTTCTTGCTTTGCATGACTGCTGGCAAGAAAAGGGACTGATACCCAACGGCCAGCAGCAACGATGCATTTGCAGCTAGCAGATGACGGTAGAGGGACAAGCGCATCCACAGGAAGCAATAAAAGTTTCAGAGCTAGCATATGACGGGGCTGTTACGGGTTTACCACGTGCCTAAATACAAACGGGGCCGTTACACTCCTACAAGAAGATTCCTATTAATTGGATAAGGAGTTTCCCAGCAAAATCACTGCCGCTACTCACACGGGATGCAAAAGTTATTTGCCTGCAGATGACCGCCTTGGACAGCCCACCGCCACCTCTGGGAGCTGCAGCGCTACCCGGGGGGCTGAGCGATGTGCGGGTGTGCCGGCATCCCAAAAGCAAGACGTTACAAAAACGAAAAAAAAAGGCAGAAAACCCACAACCCGCTAGGACTGGGCTGCAGACACGAGGTTTAAGGGACGACAGAGTCAAGGGGAGAGCCCCGTTTAGGGCACCGGGGGAGCGCAGTGCTCGTGGCGACCCGGAGGAGCCGGGACCCGACGGGGGGCTGCTGGGGGCTCCCCGGCCCCCCCAGGCACTCGCCACACGCCCCGGGGCGAGCAGCGGGGTGGCCGCACAGCCCGCACGCCTTTGCCCGCCGCCGGGTATTCACGAGGCGGGCAGAGGAGGCAGACGGGTGTTTGCAGGCAGCTTTCTTTTTGCCTTTTTTTTTTTTTCCTCCCCCCTCTGCCCGAGCAACCGAGAAAATGCTCCTAATAAGGCCAGCAGAAAGGAAGTGGCTTCTCAGCAGCACAAGCCCCAGCGAAGGAAATAACAGCACCGGCTGCTCGCACCCCGGACCCCCCCGGATCCCCCACACCAGGGGGGCGAGAAGCTCCGCTCCGCGCAGGGGCCAGCAGCCTCCAGCCCCCCTACAAACCCCCCAATCCTCCCCAAATCCCCCCTGCCCGGCACTCACCGCGTAGCGCAGCGCCGGCTTCTCGCCGAACACCGAGTCCCCCATGGGGCCGGGGGGCGATGGGGACGACCCGGGGGGGGCTGCTCTGTCCTCGGGGCTCCGCTCCGCTCCCCTCGGGGCTCCAGCAGCGCCCGCCCCGCTCCGCCCCGCCGCGGGAGCCGGCAGCCCCTCGGAGGAGGAGGAGGTTGAGGAGGAGGAGGAAGAGGAGGAGGAGGAGGAGCGGTGCTTTCGGCCCTCCCGCCGCCCCGCCCGGCCGCACCTGCGGGGCTGCCCCGCCGCCACCCGCCCCAAAGCGTCCCGGCGGGCGGCCGGGCTCACCCCGAGGGCTGGGGATAACGCTGCCGGCTGGTGGTGTCTGTGGGGTGGTGTGGTGTGGGCTGCCCGCCCTCCCTCTAGATGTATGCTGTGAGGTGTGGCTGGGGAGGGCTGGCTCACCACCCTGCCTTGAAAAGCGGAGCCCTGTTTCGTGGTGCGTTCGTCCGTTTACACGCGTGTGTTTGCACCGACTGGGGAAGGGGAACCCAGTCCTGTACACGGTACAAATCGTGTTCTGCCCTGCTATAATTCGCTCCGACTCGCCTCGGGAGGCTGTGGCATCTCCAGCAATGGCAGCGTTAAAAAACTCACTCAGAAGTGACCAAAGCAGGAAGACCCATCCTAAGAGATGGGCTAGATACTTTCCTGAGGCCTCTTCCATCTTTAGAACCGGTTTTTCTAACACTTTGCAGAAATTTGTTTTACCAGTAACTCCCCCAGTTACCGTGAGTTCTTCCCTAAAGAAATGATGTATGTGAAATTAACGAGCTTTACTGGGTTTGACTTATCATCTAGGCAAACATTACCAGTGCATTGCAGTACCTATAAACAAAAGTAATATCATTCTTGAGGAAAACAAAAACAAACAAACAAAAAAGTTTGTGAGTGAATATTTTAGCAAAACAGCTCAGAATACACACTGGACAAAACACAGATCAGCTGAGCCAACGTTTCTGTGCTCTACTGATTATGTACTTCCAGTTATGGATCTTCTATGGATTTTAATTCCTATTGCAGAGGAAAACATCCTTAAGGGTTCCCATAGTTAGGGAGGTAATTCTCAGCTAACTTTGACTCAGGCAAAGCACAGAGTATCTGCGTTTACCCATAAAATCCATTTTTGTCTCTCAAGCTGTGCTACTGCCCTTCCAGGAAAATGAGGCTGGGTAGGTATTTGAACAATTGCAGGGAATGCATCAGAAAGCAGTACCCAACAGAAATAAATGTCACATATCGAACATTTCAAATCAACAGGATCTCCAAGCAGGCAGGCAAAAAAAAAAAAAAAATAAAATAAAAAAAAAAGCTGAGAGTTTGCTTTCCCCTTCTGAAGTTCTGCTTTTTATTTATTTCGGGGAGATGGTTTCATCCTGACACACGCCCTATGCTCTGACTCCTAGTGTTCTTTTCGCTCTGCTCTGCAGCCATGGCATTTATCCACAGGAAGCAGCAGAAAGCAGACGAACAAGGTTAGGGAGAGGCAAATAGTTTTTCTACCCTCAAGCTCTATAGCATCACCACCTTTTTAGCCATACCTCCCGACAATGGTCAACACAAAAGGAAATGCTAAACATCAGAAAATGTTAGGATTAAAACACGGGGGATATATTTCAATAAACACCCCAGAGTGAAAAAAAAAAAAAAATAATAATAATAATAATAGCATATGGAGAAGAGACCAGAAATCCACGACTAGCAGGTATAGAAGAAAAAAAAATAAAAATAAAAATAAAATAAAATAAAATAAAATAAATAAAATAAAATAAAATAAAATAAAATAAAATAAAATAAAATAAAATAAAATAAAATAAAATAAAATAAAATACTAGCAAAGGCAGAGATGCAGAATTTAGAAGAAACAGTGCAGTTTAGGAAAAGGTAAAAAAACTAACAGCAGGAAGATTAAGACTGTCCCAGAAGAGGCCAACTAGAGGAGAGGTTTTGCAGGCTGAACTCGTCTGCCCAGGCAATTTACTGTCACCAGGAAGGAGAGCCTGGCTCCGTGACCCTCTCCATCCCCCCGCACCCGGCTGTGTCCTGCCACTGCCTCCCCTCCCTCAACTTCAGGGCTCGTTGCAAACTAATGCTGCAAACTGCACGTTCCTCCCGTGCAGCAGGCTGAATCAGCTCGCCGAGGGAGGAGATGAGATCCAGAGCTGGCACAAAGGAAAGCACGAGCTTGTCTCGTTGGGAGCAGGATACTGGGAGCAGAAGAGGAGTGTGCATGGAAGTGCATTTTCAACTCTGACAGGCTTTTACAGCAGCGTAGCTAGGACTGAAAATAACAAGTATGCAAACAGAAGAAATAAGTAGAACTTCATACAATGACAAGCAAAGAGTTGTGGGACAGAACTTAGCAGTTCCACAGAGGGCTGTCAACCCAGAAAGGTGCGAGTTTACGAGACGTAGGCTTTCTGTTACCACAATACAAAAAAACAGGGAGAAAATGATTTCTTAAGTATTTCCATTCAGAGTATCATATAGGATTTGGTAAATTGCAGGTATCAGAAATGTAAAAGTGCAGTTCAACATTCTTCTGCAGCTAGTAACAAATTTTAAAGCTAATTGCAGAAGGTGTTTTCAAATGCCAGACCTTAAAACAAAATCTTCCTGTATTTTCAAAGCAAGATGTGGTGGTGAGTATCAGGTTAGCTTATATTGTATTTATCATGGCCAAGGAGTCTACCTGACTTCAAATTTCACAGGATTTAGAGCGCAGCCCTGATCTGCAATGAGGAGTAACAAGCTGTGCTGTGCTACTCGGCAGCTTGCTATCATCTGTCCCCATTTTAAGCCATTTAGTTACTAGGATTAACACGCTGATCTTTCACAGCAGTTTGAGCTAACTTTTCCCTTTTCACATTCCTTCCTTTTTCACACTGGTATATAGTCCATCCCCGGTGTTCCTTCCAAACTGCCTTCCTCCTCTGATAATGGGTACCCAATGAATGCATGCAACTCACTTTGGAAAGTGTAAACTTTCCGGTTCAGCTTCTCTTAATAGGTCTTTATAAAACATATTCCTGTACACTCACTCCAAGGATACTCAATCAAGAAAAAAATATATAAGCCAGAAAAAAAATAGTAAATAATTTTAAATCTTTTTCTATTGTATGAAATACTGTGATACTGTGCTACTGTTTTTTTTTTCTTTCCCCATTAGTTTTCCATGACTACACTGTGGATGTTTCTTACACTGCTTTAAGAACCTATAGTGTATGCTTTACACCTAGATTACAGTAAAAACTTCACTCTTTCTTTCCTATTTATCACTTATTGTTGACAACAGAAAAAGACGAATATACATGTACAGTGTTTCAAATACAATTTAGTTGCTTCCATCTGGTAAATGAGTAGGTAATTGAATATTGGTGTGCTGATCACTGATGATGCCAATTTTTGTTTTTTCAGTATTGCTCTGCAGACCAAGTGCTTTCTCCACTCTACTTGCTCTAAAACAAAATAAACCAGCTGTACAGTGTCAGACAGCACACAAGAATGAAACTGAGAAGAAGTGACTTCTCCAAAAGGACTCCTGGAACTAATGACTCAAGCTGTCTGATGTCACATCAGATGAGGTACGGAAAAGTTTCCAAATCCACCCTGTTACGGGAAGGAAGCCAGCTTAGTCCTTACGGCAGAAATGGATTCGTCTCACCTGTATTTAAACATCTACAGTGTGCACCTCAAGTTATCACCCAAGTCTTTCCTACTCCATGGGAAGAAGCAGAGACATCTGATGGACAGTTTACATCATTCCAAGCAGGCATCGAAAACTGATCTGATAAATTGCTCCCTAGAAGCGCCTGCTGCACTCGGCTGGGAGCCCATGACAAGTAGTGCAGATGTTTGCCCTTCAGGCATCCAGTGAGAGGAAGCCCACGCAAGGGATGGGGTCAGCCCTTAAATCTCGCTTGGGGCTTTCAGAAAAGGTCTTAACAGTCTCACCACCTTGATTGTTTTTATTCCAGAAAGCAGGGGTGACAGCACTTACCTGGTGAAAAAACAGTCCACTTCTTCAGGTGAGAAAGCTTCAAACATGCATGAAGGTCTTGTTCTGTTTGACCTTTCTAATAGCATGTGAATGCAGTTTCCACACAGAACTAGCTCCAAATCTGGAAAAGACTTGCCTCTGTGGCTGCTGAGCAAGCGCCAAGAGTGATACTGGCAGCACACTTCTTCCTTAGGGAATTAGCACTTCCCTTATTCTGGCCTAATATTCTTTCGGTCAGTTACAGTCTAAGTCTATTTCCCAAAAAGAAGAGAGAGGAAGGATGACAGACAAGTAAATAAAATGCATAATCATCCATTAACAAAAACTAGAGACTAAGGAATCAAAATTTAGAGACAATACACTGCAGAAATCCATTGTTCAGAACTAACTTTTTTTGTTGTTTTGAAAAAGTACTTATTTGCTACCTATCAAAATATGTTGATAGTTTCTCACCAGTTTGTAACAGAGCCAGGGGAAACAGTACTTAATGTCTGGGAAGAATGAAGTACCATCTCACTCTAGATGCTTTTTCACAGCGGTGACATGTATCTTCTTAGACAAAGGAAATCCTATTTAAAAAGAACTCAATCACTGTAATTTTCTGGATGTCTGAAACCCTGTTATATGAGATCTAATGCCCTAGAAGAGCATGACACCGTTAGAGTTCCTAAGTCCTACAGTTGTCCAAGTGTTGCTCGTACCAGCAGAGAGGAAGCTGGAGCTTTATTCCTAGGGAGTCGATACAAAGCAGCCTGTGTTCCCTAAACACAAACCCTCAGCTTGTGCTTGCACCAGGTGGTACAAGCAGAGAGGAACTGTACCCTGTGCACACCCACATCATGCTCCTGCACTCTCCGAGTCTGTAAAGCCCGAGAGAGGAAACCAGGCTCCAGATTGCTAATTCAAACCTGCAGGCTGTGCTGTGCAGAGGGGCAGGAGCAGCATTTTTTTTAGGAATGGCAACACTAAGTGTTTTAGGAAGACCCTGCCCTCCCTCCATGCTTCCCCACACTCTGTTCTTGAAGCTGCTACAGTCGCCCGATGGCACCTTCTGGGAAGCAGCAGCAGCAATGCACAGAACAGCCCCCGGGGAGGGTGACACTCAAAATAACTTGCCGCAGGATCAGAAACAAATTTTCTGGTAAGCGTTCAGCATAAGAGATGGACAACTCACCAAGAAATCCCAAGCAAAATCCTTTCCCTGACAGAAGTGTGCTATCCAGGACACTATCAGTTAGTACTGATGGCACTGCCACCAGAATTTCACTCAGGCATTTCATTCTAGTTGCTACATTCATAATTTTTTCATCTAATAATTCACTCTACTCTTTAATTTCTAAGTCACAGAAGGATATTTCGTATGTGATACTGCACATCACTGCACCATCAGTTACCAGCAGTTTGGCAGAGAGATTTAATCTAAGATTCACATCTCAGAAGAAGGATAAATTACATTCCTTATGTTTGCACATTGTTCTCCACCTCTAGCGTCAGTGAAAATTCATGATAACATCTTTCAATTAAAACTCCAAACTAGCAACTTGTAAATCAAATCTATGACCCTATCACATAGCATAAAATAGCTTTTCAACAAAGATTAGAATTTACTCTCAGCAGGTTGCTGTAATTCATTCAGTTTTTAAAGCTGCAGAAGAAACTAACAGTTATCCCTCCATCATCTTTTTTTCTTCCCTCAAAGGCTGCAATTTAAATAAATGGGACCACTCACTGCTTCATGTGAAGATTAATGACAGAGTTTCAGACCTAATATTTTTTTATTTCTTGGTTTTCCCTGATTATGGAACAAGCTAAAAAGGCAGACAGGAATATGGTGAAAAAAATAAAGGGGGGAGGGATGGCAGGACAAAATGCTAAATGGAAGCAAATGTGACTCCCCGGTTTAGATCTTCAAAACAGCTTACAGACCTTAAACATACAAACCAAAAATCTCAGTAAAGTCTCACCTCTGTAGATGATACACATCTGGTAAAACAGCAAGCTGGGAGATTTCTCTGCTTGCTGAAAGTGGGCA
This sequence comes from Aythya ferina, assembly GCF_964211825.1. NCBI lineage: Eukaryota > Metazoa > Chordata > Aves > Anseriformes > Anatidae > Aythya > Aythya ferina. The sequence continues at coordinate 77,502,820 of NC_140296.1, forward strand.
GATCTCCATGTGTTTCCTTCCTTGTTTATCTCCTTGCGACTCACATTCACCATAAACTGCACCACTGGGCTGAGCACTCACTCTCAATTACCCTTCTACCTAAAATGTGTTTTGAGAACTGCAGAGGGAGAAAAGCACAATTTTGTTCCATTACATACGACTTTTGCAGAAATTGCAGCTACACAAGAAAAATAGAAAACACTAACTTGAAACAAATCGGCTTCAGATACATGATTAGCTCTCTGACTAGAAATAGAAATGCTTATCAGCAAATGACAGAAGCATGGGCTTCTAGCTAAATTTGCCATATGGATATTTAACAGGAGTTTGGGAAGGGGAACGGTTCTTTCACACACCTAAAGTTTACTCAGTATTATTTTGTGGACATTACAGTATTGGTAAAATCCATTTGGCGTGCAGAGTAATAATTAGAGAACAAACTTTCCCAAGAAGTAACGCAACTACTGTACGGTTTGTTTTAATGTCATAATTCATAAATCACTTTTACTGTGTAAAAGTAATTATTTCAAGATTGAAATAAGACCAAACCTCTTGTGACCAACAACAATAACATTCATAATGTTAACAAACCTCTTCAAATGAAGTCATTGTTTAATAGGTTTCAGGCTATATGTGAAGTGGTTACAAATGTCAAGTTTTTGCAATAGTCAATAATTTGGGGATCATGTAAGCAGATGGACTTGGCGTCTTTGAGTTCTGGATTTCAGATGTAAATCATAGGCAGGGTATTATTCATAGCATTCACAGGAGCTGGCTGAAGGAGCTAATTTTCCAGCTGATAAGGAACGTTGCTTTTCAAAATCTGACTTTCATCTGATTGAGACTAAAGCCAACATCTTAAAATTTCTTGTGAACTGCGTAAATTCTTACGCTTTTTTTGAGCCAGAAAATGACAAATCGCGAAGTACTCTGCTTGGGTACTACCACTGCAGCTGTTCTCACTGAGCCTGAGAAACCCCCCGCTTTTCTCTGAGCCCTTAGGGAGCTGCCACACAAACCACTCTGGAGTGACAGCCCCCGGGACGCACCCCAGGACATCCCAGTGCCAGGGCAGGGAGCCTGGGAAGCCAGTGAGCCAGCCTGGGAACCACTGAGGAATTAGGACATGCCACAGCCCAGTGAAGCCCTGAGGTCTTGGCACTGGCACACAGCACGGCAGGGCCATCTCTGGCCGTGCCAAGCCCTGGCAGGCAGGCTGTCCCACAGCCTGACCTACAGTCCGGGAGCCTGGAGCGGAGTAATACCAGGCAGCCTGCATTAGGAATGGGAAAATGCGATTTTTGGGATCACTGGGTCTTGGTCTAGATCACCGGACAGACTTATCCAAAGATATGCACCCCGAGTCAGCCCCAGGCCTTCTGCTGTGGGACAGCCCAGAAGGATTTTCTCACAGTCGTTAACTCAGAGACACTGCTCAGCCTGCTTGTAACACAGGGTTAGTTTTCTCAGACTCATGAGAAGTGGATTCAAGGAGTTACAAATGAAATATTTGAAGGCCAGCAAATGGTCTTTTTCCACTGCAGCAAATTTCTATCCATTATTGCAATTAATGGCTTTTGAAACATCTGCTCTTTTGTATTTATGAAATGGAATCACATGCAATAGCCTCACACTGTGAGCTCCTCGTGAAGTCTTTTGCACTCGTATATATGGTTGTCCACCACATCAACAATGAATAATTTTATCATGTGCTCTAGCAATCACATTCACTGTCTAGTTTTGCTCTGAAGAACAGGTATGGTTGCAATTTCAATATATTGATTTCTGAGGACTTCAATCAGCAAGTAGTTTTAATTGAGCATCGTTCTTCCTGGCTATAAGTCCATCCTTGTTTTTACCTTGCAGCTGCAGAAGCATCAAAGCAGATTTACTTTCTGGTAAGAAGCTTCAATCACCTAATGATTCAGGGATTCCCCTGACCTGCCATGACAAGTGAGAGAGAACATGAGGGAACTGACTTCAGCACTCCAAGGACAGATGGGAAAACACAGAATCTTAAACACTTTGGGTGGCTCTTACCCTCACTGTAAAAACCCTGTAAAGCAGGTAAGAAAAACAAAACCAAAAAAAAGAAAAAAAAAAAAAAAAAAAAAAAAAGAACAAGCAAACAAACAAAACACAAACAAGCAAACAAAACAAAACAAATGTATAAGGGTCCCAGCTGGGATTCACCTTCAGATTTAGATACCTATATACAGGTGTCTATGCATGAATTAGTTGCCTTGGTCCCCTAACAGTCACTAAAGGCTTAGTCTATAGAGACAGGAGAGTTAAAAGAGCTAGAGGCGTGTCATTCTAAAGCAGACCCCACGTTTGATCCCTTGTATAAAATTCTAGACACAACTACATTGGCAGACTACACGTGCCTTCTACAAGCTACCACTATAGGTATGTGCATGTGCAGACCCCTACAACAGGTCTCTGAGCTACCCAAGGTAAAGAATGACTACCTTAAATACCTTTTCTTCAGCGACTGGGTAGCTTGTTTCAATGGCCATGTGTTCCCAAAATGCAAACCAAAATGCATGTGGGTTGGAGCTTGGGGAAGAGATGCTTGCAAGAAGGCCCCTCTTACATGGCCAGGGAAAAGGGATTAATTCCCTACCCTAGAGAACTCATGTACCAATCCAGTACTGTGCAGTGCACATTGCTGAAAACACAGAGCAGTAAATACACTGCAGAAGGTGCATTTATTGCAGTTCTACTCTCTCCTGCATCAGTTGTGATGGCCATTGCATCAGACGTGAACACTATGGCATGGCATTCCCAGGAATTTAAAACTCAGGCCAAAAGCTATGCAAACTGAGGTGTTACAGTACCTTAGTGCTAACAACTGCCTCCCATTTGTATTCAGTGAAAGGCTAAATCACCAAGGACTTGGGTGTCTGATTCTCACTGTTACCTGGAAACTAGAACCCTGAGCGCACACACTGTTGAGAAAGTGATTTTTAAAAGCGAACAGAAACACGAAAGTATGATTCATATAAGAAATACACCATCATCTAAGCACAGTTTCTTTACTTCCAGAGCCGTACTGTTTTAAACTGCGTGATCCTTTACTGCTGTAAGAACACTGAATCCCTCCTGGCTTGGATGTAGTTATTCTTGTATATCCCAAACTGGGGTTTTTCCCTTTGCAGGGATGGGAGGAAGGTGAAAACAGGACACAGCCTGCAGGCTCCTGGGTCTGCAGGTAGCATAGCCGCAGCACTGAGCAATGACACTTTCTGCTAATCTGGGAGGGGAAGATTCCCCTGGGCGAAATAGCTTGGGAAACGCTGGGTTGTATAAAAGAGCTGGCCTGTTCTCAAGCAATTGTTTTGGAAAAAGGTAAACTATGAATTGAAAGCACCACAGCTATTCCTAAGGAATCCCACACGAGCCTGCTGTCATTGGGCAGCCAGGACGCCTAGCTCCTTTGTAGTTAAATTCTTCTCCGGTGACTTGGTCTGCTTTAACTGTCCTGGTGGAACTCCCTCTTGGAAAGCCTTGGAAGGCTTCCTGCTGATCCACTGCTGCTTTACTTTATCTTGAATCTATTGTAATACTGATGAAGACGAAGCTGACACAGGGGAAAGCTGGAGTAATGCAGCAGTGAATCAGAGCTGTGCTCTTTTTTCCCCTTGTCTCCCTTCTGCCTTGATAGAAAAGTTCAAGGGAACAGAAATCGTGTAAGTGGCTCTGCATGTGATTTGTGCCCCTGAGCAGAGCCAGAAAGCCATGAGCCAAGTGTCAGGCTGAATCTTGAGACTTACTCTTTGTATTGATGCTGGCTGCAGGAGTTTAAGACCACTTCAACCCACACGGCAGCTGGGAGGTATCAGAACTCTTGTGAGTACCCACCCCTTCACCTCCAGCTAGACCAAGTAGCTACAGAAGTTGAAAACACCACGGAGTCCTAAGAAAAAGGAATTCATCCACGTAGGACAGAGAATTTAAGCTGTTTACAACTCTCTGGTCTCTGATGTTTATTACTCCCCCCATAAAGTCTGCCTCCATCTGTGGTATCTTGCAGTGACAGAGTTAATGAAAATCCAAGAGGCATTCCAAGGATAGCAATGCAGAATGAGAGCAACCTCAGCATTGTTTTGTTAAGATCTCAAATTGCCAATACGGCAAAATGAAGTAATGTGCTCTGTCAACATGTAGTATGCTCTATAAATGGGATCACTTGTTCATCTCTTAGTAAAACATGCAGAAAAGCACTATTTGATCAGCCTTAGAGCAGCTGACTGCTGGCTTTAACTTCTTCCTTAGGACTTATTCAAAGCATGAAACTGCTGAAAGTCTCCAGTGAGCAAAAAGAGACAAAAATATCTCCAAAAAGTAATTAAACTTATTACCAAATAGACCTCTCTTTATGTGATCAGTCTCGAGCTAGTGTTTCTTTATCAGCAAAATTAAAACAGAAGTTAGCTAAAGCACCAAACTGATTTCAGCTAAAACTGAAAATTGATTTCCACGGTTTTCAGTATTAATTTATAAAAATGTTATATCTTTTTACAAACAAAAGATAACTTTACTAGTTAACTTGGAAACCTCAGACAGGTTTCATACATTTATAGACAGCTTCCAGATTGAATTTTGCTGATCCAGGCTTCTTAGGTGGAGTTTATGGAGCCAGACTTGTCATATGAGCTATTTCTATAAGCCCCAGGTAAATACACACAGGGTTCGCGTTGTTAGAGAAAGTGTTTTTTTCTCTTCTAGAAAAAATTAAGCTAATCTTAAGTAAAGACAAAAGTTCATTCAGTACATTTTGTATTTGTTGTTTTTGATCCATTTTGGGAAGCATTTTTCCTTCCACAGACCTACACTGCCCCTGCCGCTTTAACTCTTTCATTTCTTTTACCATGCTCTGCTTCAAATACTCTCTGTTCTCTGAGCTAGAAACAGCTGGATGGCACAGCTGGAGGAAAGGAAACACAGGGTTCAGGTATTTCATTCCCCTTCTTCCCCACCAGCAGCCCTCATGCCTTCCCTTTCCTACATACCTGCTTTAATCTAAAACTCACATAAGGTTGGACCTGTATTGCAAAGTCCTCTTAGAAACATGAGTTTTCACTCCTGTAGCTGAAGTCCTGGTGTGGATGCAATTAAAGGGATTGATTGGATACATTTTATTTCTTTTTCCATTCAAAATTGCTATGACCATCTACAATAGCTTTATAAGAATTATCACTGTAGCTGTAATAACAGGGTTCCAAAATATTCAGGATGTCCATTGTAAAGATGTCCATTGTAAACTCAATAGCCCACTGAATGCTTCTTCATTTAAGATTTCCATTTACTGATGACATTTCAATGAAATGTCGTACAAAAATTTACCCATAAAACTTAGACTTATGTACTTATGAAAGCCAGAAATCAAAGGATCTGTACCTTCCCCTTTAGGTACATACATGCCTGGTAGCAAGATGGGAAAATGACACTACCTCATTTTCATCTATATCATCTCTCCATTTTCCCTCCACCTCTCCACCTTAGATGTCTAAGACACATTGGTGTCTAAGACACATTGGTGTCTAAGACGAAATTTGCAAAGCAATTTTTTCCATTTAATGATGATACAGTATACCTACTATAGGTAAAGATTTGTTACTAAATTTGCTGTATATTACAACAAAGATGTGAACCCATAAATGGGAAAGAAATCTTCCTATGACAGAGAGTGTGAAAAAAAATAGCACAGGCAAATAAGGAAGAAGAAATGGATATGGCAATACAGTAGGGATGATCAGATTTCTTGAACATTAACTGGAAATGAACACCTTCATGTGACCCAGAGCCATGAAACCTGAGGTGGCATGCCTTGGAGATGAAGTGGCAATGCCAGGAGCTCCCGCTGCTTCTCTGTGAGACACCCCTACACTGCAGACAGTGGGGGGACCCAGCTGACCACCACCTGAGCAATCCCTGCTGGTTTAGCTCTGCTCACAGCCAAGGATGCCAACCAGTTGTGATAGCACAACTTCACTGACAGCTGTACCATGAAACAATGGCACTTGAACTGCCCCATGAGGACTGAAGAGATTGGCTACAAGCCCACAAGACTCCAAAGACAAACACAGCAATGTTTGTGAGGAGAGACCCAGGAAGGTTTTATGAGATGGAAAGGTAGGTTTTCACTTTTTGCTGGTACTTGTGAGGAGGCAGGCAGCAGTATTTTGCTGCTGCTGTTGGTGCCCAGGCCTCAGTGTTGTTCTACAGATGAGCACTCCAACAACGGACATGAATCAACAAAGTCATAGCTGAAAACTATCTGCCCATGACAGGCTCCTCTGCTGGATCCAGCTGTACCAGCACAAGCAGTTCGCTTGTGATCGTGGGTGAATCATCACTGTCCTAACAGAAGTTATGGATCCCATGGGTCCATTGAAAAAAAAATGTTTGCGCTGCCCCTTATTTCATTTTAAACAAAAGCATCTTGGCCAGTTTGAATGGTTTACACTGGGGAAGTTGGCTTTAGTTGCAGATTTGTTTGATGTCTTGCTTGAAACATAAGCAGCCAGCATTCACACACCCTGCTCTGTTGGTACGTCTGAGACCTACCAGCACAATGATGCAGTCATCAACAGATGGTTGCTATGACCCGTTCCATCAGCCTAGAGGGATCCAGAAGATGATGACTGTATATGTCTGTCTACCATATGGATTATTGTGACAAAAGAGATGATCCTAGACTGGTGTAGTATCCTACCAAATTGTGAATGAATGTGCTTGGTATTGTCTTACTTTAGTTCAAAATAATTGTAAAACCTCCAAAGTGCAATAGAAACCTCTCTCATACTCACAGAGTATTTAATCATAGGCTGCTGACAATGGCTGTGATTCAAGGTGGCAGCTAAGTACTCACATAACTTTGAGTATATTTGTAATCCAAAAACTGTTTGCCCTCTTGAAGCTCAGGACATACTTCAATCTCTGTCTAAATCTAAGTCAATTTGATTTTTTTTTCTTTCTGTGATTGTTTACAAAGCATTATGGCAGTGTGGTGAATCCAGAGGTAACCCCTGGGAATGGTAACTCTAAGATTCGTCCTGCTCTTTGGTGGAAAACTACTCCTGAACCAAGGGCAGAGAAGGCTACAGACCTCCGAGTTCTCCAAGTTCTACCTATCTGCTGCCTCTAGGATGATCTCAGGTCCAGCTAAGGGTCTTGGATGGAGAAGCCATCTCTCAGAAACATTATTTCAACTTGTTGGAAAGCTTTGGCAGAACTTCATGCAAGAAAAGTTTCCATTTTGCCTTCCCTTTCCCACTGTTTATCAATTCTTCTGGGTTCACCTCTTAAATACCATCCAAAGAGCAAAGTGTTTCACTCTGTATTGTGAAGGGTGTAATCCCCTGTTGCTGTAGCATACCAAATGCTGCAGGAGGTACCAGGGCAGAAAACATGGTGTCCACTTGATGGTGGGCATCACAACATGCCACAAGAACATAGCAGTTCCGCTGCTTGAGAGCTGTCAAGACACGCAGACCTCCACCTTACAATCTTCCGTGGGAATCCAACCAAAACAAATACAGGGGGACTCTCAGCAGAAGGGAGGAGAGGACTCTGTGTGTACAGCAAACAAACAGCTAGAGCCACTGATGTCCTCAGCCTCGACTGCAGCTGGACCGTAGCATTCCTTAGGAGCACACACATTACTCAAAGTCTTTTCTATTTATTTTCTTAACTAAGCTTTGCAGCCTTTTTAAGTGGGGAAAGAGAGACTCAGCCGTTCCCCTCCATTTTAAAAAATCAGAGCAAATTTTGTGACTATATATAAGAGAAACCTCTATTAGAAGCTGCTTTTAAGATTCTGTAAGGTCTGAGCTTTGGGGCTTTTTTAGCTGACTCAAGATCTTTTTGTGTTTTAACTGTCACTTTTAGTTTTTAATATTACTAAATGAGCATTATCATGATGGCAAAATTGGTAGTGTTTTAATTAAATAATATGATATATCTACAAAGGAAAGGAAATAGACTGAAACAGTTTTCTTTTAATTTAAATTCAGAAGTTAAATCCAAATACCTAAGTAAATGACAGAAGCTGTCACTTTGTCTGCAAGTGAATTTTTACTTCTTTCCTACGGCACTGGAACATAAAGACGCTGCCAATATGCGGATAAGCACCGTGCATTATATAAAACAGCAGTGCATTGAAGCCTCATGTTGTAATGGAAAATCTAGATTTAAGATCTGGAGAGCAATGATAGAGGGGAGGAAAAATGTAGCTACCATTTGTAGCATAGTTGGTGGGATATTTTTCCAAGTGAGGTCAGGGAAACACATTGGATAACTACATTTACGAGGCTCCTCCTACACAAGCACAATAGAGACAAGCCTGTTGTTCTCAGTGCAGTTGATAAACTATGTTCTATTCAAAGTCAGGTGGCTATTGTCCCCATGTCACCCAGGATTGAATTTATCTTAGTGGATTACAGAAAACAAACAAGTTTCTCACTTAATGAGAAAGCCCTGAAAACCTATTGTAACTATGCGATAAGTTGGACAAACAGCACATGCCATACACTGCCCTGCTGCTCTACACTTCTCAAACACTGCTGCTGCTGAGAACCTGTGCAGACTCACGGTATGCTTAACCCATCCAGCGGTGAGATGCCACCAAAAGGAGTGGTTCTGCATCCCTCTGCTGCCCTCATGTCCATCCACATGCTTCTGTTTCAGTGACTGTGTGGTAAAGCTGATAATTGGAAGGAAAATTAATAGTGAATCAATTATCAAAATAGTAGAAAATTAAAAGTTGAATCAATTTTCTTTCAGATCTACTCACCCTGAGGTCACTCAGCTGTTATACCTGATGCAGGGGAAGTGGGAGGAATTGTTGATTGCGGGATGCCTCTCAAAAGCTGCCTACAATTAAACTGAATAAATTAAATGCCTTGTGCAACTCGATTCATCCTCCTAAAACCCTGTACATTCAGACCTTGTGACTCCTAAAAGAGGCTATATAAGTTGTTGTTTTTCCTTTGCACAAGAGGACAGCTCCTATCAGCACTAGCAAGTGCTTTTCTGTGCAGCAAATAACTCCACTGTGGAATTCCCTGTCACAGCTGTGACAGCCAGGAGTGAAAATAGGTTCAAAAAAACAAACAGACAAGTTCCCAGACATCACTGGCTATCAAACAAAATTGCTTCAGCTATTGTCAAGTTCAAGAAGACTTTAAATCACTAACCAGCAGGAATGGGAAAACATAACGTGGATCTCACACTTAATTCTTCTACTGTTTCTTTAATGACTGTTCCTGCCTAGCACAGAAAACAGCATTACAGTGTTGGGGATCCTCTTGATCTCATCCAGTATGTGACTGCTTATATTCGCTGTACATGTTATCTCCCAGGAGTTTGCCACCTTATCTATAACCAGTGAGACCCTCGAAGGAAGGAAAACACAGTGCTATCATTAGCATTATCATCACTAGCAAACGTCTACAGATTCTGAACTCCTCTAGAAACATTTGCTCACAAAATGAAGATTGAAAAGGGGAGGAAAAAAGACATCTATGAAGCAGAATGCTTTCAAACAGAAGTACAGAGAAGGAAAAATACATTGACTGATAAGACATCTGCTTTTGGGCCAAAGAGAAAAAATGAAATAAGTAGAGATGTCATTTTTTACTCAAAAATAAATAGAAATAAATATTTAAGAGACAATGTTTTTAATTATTTGATTTAAACTCCACCCAATCTACTAGCTTAAACTTTTGTGTGAAGACTCAGATTTTGACAGATACAGTTTCTTTGCAGAGGAGGCTTTTAGGTGCCACTGAGACAGAAGGGATGTAATCGCAGGTCTCGGTACTGCTGTTCACCAGAGCCCCAATTTAACAGAGGATTAACCTGAATTTAGCTCTAGGAACTAGAACATTGTAAATAATACATCTGCAACTTAAACGAGGTGCTCAAGAGTCCTTTTGAAGAGGGATGCTTCCTGAACTTGGGGCCAGGTGATTAGCACGGACCTATCTCAGAAAGACATGTTCAATGCATGAACAGGGAACATGGTCCCTAGTGGGCAGAAAACCGCTGAGAGAAGAACCCCTGCAAGATGGCTCCTCTAAGTTTTGTTCAAATTTACCCATGACAAGGAGAGGCAAGGCATGGTGAAGCACCACTTGACACCTCCACCCTCCCAAAGCATCACCAGGTGCCCCAAGTCCCTGCCAAGCCCCGACCCCGGCCTCCCCAGGACACCTTCCCTCCAGGGAGCACCATGCACGGTGACACTGTGACAGGGTCAGGAGGAAAATAAGGCACAAGCCCTGCCACAGATTTGGCACCCGCAGCCAGCACAGTGCATGTATCAAGAGGGAAGGAGAAAGGCAGCCCTATATTTAGCCAAGAGACAGATAGGCTCTCTCAAGAAAAGCTCACTGCTTCGAAAGGCTAAAACAAAGCAAAACCCTCATCCAGTCCCTCTGGGGAGACTGCTGGCAGTCCCCGCATACCGGCACTGTCACCACCTGCTCTGCTCCCTCGCCTGCCCAGGCCAAGTTCTCGGGGGAACCATTGCTTGCCCTCCAGGAGCAGGCCCCCCGACGCCTTCTGTGAGCATGGACCTGGAAGGAAGCCTAATGGTTTGGTGATTTTAGAATGAAGCACCACATCTTGATTATTCAGACTTGTTTCACTTTAAGCTGCATTTGGACTTGAAGCCTCCAGAAGCAAAAGGGCATTTCCTTAACCCACCGCATTGCAGAGCTTGTAAGTCATGCAGTCACTCAGTCTGCTGAAGGCCTGGGCCTGAACTAGTCGGCCTGTTTCTCTTTAAAGCTATTTTTGCTCTGCCTAAATGCTACAGATTCAGAAAAGCCATGCAGTGCACATCGCAGCTTTATCCCATATTTTCCACTGACACATTTTTCCTCCACCCTTCCCAAGAGCCCACAGCAGTGAGGTGAAGGGAAAGACAGAAAAAGGCAGAAGTTTCCCTTTTCTGCTGGGAGTGGTTTAGGAGAGCTTTAGACACGTTGGAGCTGGAAGGAAGAAAGGCACTTTTTGGAGGAAAAGCAAGGAGGAGGGCTAGTTGTTCTGTTCCCTCCTGCTGCCATGGCTGGGCAGGCTTTAGCTTTGCTCTTTGTCCCTGCCATGAGGATGATGAACGCTCAGAGGGTGAAAAAGCAACTTTACAGAATGACTGGCTGAAACCTGAATCACTCAGACACCTCTGCTCAGTCCTAACCACTCAAGGCAGCCATAGCAGGGCAGGTGAATCCTGCCTGCCTGTGTGTTGGATCTGTGGGCTGATGGCACTGCTGTGATCTCCACCTCAGCCATGCTCCTCACTCACACACAGGCACATCTCACTCACCTGAGTGAAACAAGGCATGGAGCTGCTTGGAAAATTCTTCACTTTCACCCAAAATTTTGCATTTCTTTCTGCCCCTAATGTCAATTATCAGTAGAAACTCTCAGCATTTAGTAATTTTCTTAATATAATGAAAACTCCTGACAAATACATATATATTACATATATATATTCTATATATAATATATATTTATATATAAGCATATATATTTATAATATATTATATATTATTAATTATTTATATTATATTATATTGTTATATATGGAATATATATTTATAATATGTAAAAATTCTTATTTATATTATGATATTTATATTTATATATAATATGTATTTGTCAGGAGATATCTATATCTATATATAAATAGATATAGATATAGATATAGATATAGATATAGATATAGATATAGATATAGATATAGATATAGATGATATAGATATAGATATAGATATAGATATAGATATAGATATAGATATAGATATAGATATAGATATAGATATAGATAGATAGATATTTGTTGTTTGTTTGTTTTTTGAGGAAGGCAACTATATACTGGGACAATGCTGTGTTGTAATAAAGCCCAATTTTTCCATAGCAGCCAGTTTCACCAGACCCACCCTGAGTGCTAAGCTCATTTTTGAGCACAACAAACTCCAGGAGTGATGTAAATCCTTCCTTTTTTCTGCCCGGTCTTACATATTTTCCCTAAAACATAGTTTGATTTACCTTTTTTTGTTGGCTTATTTCTTTGGTCACTGGTCACTTGAAGTAATTCTTTTTTTTTTTTTTTTTTTTTTTTTTTTCCTCCCTGTTACTACCAATATACCAGAAGTACCAATGTTATCTTTTAAAGTATTTTCAAAGTATTCCTGGCCCTCCTCTACACTGTGTATTTCCATCTCTACCTACCCTCTCATTAAAACTGGCCTTAAGCCTAATGTCATTTTCATAACTTTTTGGGCTATCTATGTCCTTTGTCCAATGAACAATCTTTGGATTTGTTCTTTTTTTTTTTTTTTTTTAATTATTATTATTTTTCCATAGAGTATTCTTGGTCTTGCCTATGTTGTTCAGCAAGAAATCATCACTCTGAGGACTTTAAAGGAATACAAAGAATAAATGCAGAACCATCGCCGTGACCTGTAAGAATCCAAACTTATGTCTAAGACACACGCATACACACACAAAATCCCCTACTGCATACAGCTTTAAACAAAAACATGAAATTACTTTAACATACACTATCTTTAAACTCTGATTTATGATTCTGCAAGCTTTATGTAAAAGACAGAGGAGAATACAAAACTAAGCCCCAATAGGGAAGAACTTGAGGTAATCCTGGATCAAAAGTAGCAGAAACATTAGGAACCTTGCCCAGTCTTTGAATTTCAGCAAATTACACTGTGGTGTGTTTAACTTGTTATCTATTAATGCCCAGATCCTGATCCCTACTGTTACTATATAAGCATTTTTTTCTCTGGGTTTTGATTGATAATAGTTTGGCTTAGGATTTTTTTCCTCTGTATCACTGCCATAACTTTATGACATTGTATTTCCTCTTGGAAATTGTACACTTTGCTAGAACTCTCCATGTCCCTTGGCCGGTTCAGTGCTCCAAAGCTACAACCTTCCACAAATTGCAATAATCATCTCATTTAAAATTCCAGATTATTCATGAAAGCAAAATACAGATTTACCTTTGATAACAAAGGTACTTGCATAAATGGCTTCATTAATTCCCAAACTCACTTTCAATTTGATATCAGCCCTGAATTTCATATCATCTACCTTATTAAGATTGTTTCAGCAATACAAAAGCTTCACAAAGCTTGCTCTGTCTTCTGAAAATCAACGTTCCCCACAGTATATCAACCTGTTATCATTTGAACATTTACAGAATAATCTCTTTATTTGCTTTTTTTTTATGGCAGATATTGAAGTGAGACTAACTGGCCAGCAGCTCCCTGGGTTGTTTGCTTAGCTGTTTATGAAGAAGAGATCTCAGCAGAAATACATGCTGGTATTTCCTCTTATCACATCATCTGAATAGCTCTGCTTTTCCCCTCAGGATGCTCAAGTCCAAATCTTCAGGTCTAGCTTATTTTAAAGTGTTTTGCTTATCTGGAGACTCAGGAGTTTGTTATTATGAATAACAAGCAATACACTGCTTTTCCTCATGAAAACACTGTGCAAACATTGGCATGATCTGTGCTCCAGGGCTGGAGCAGGGAATGGTTGCAGCTGGGTGTCCCTAAACACCAGCACTCATTCCTTGCTTGTCCCACCAAGCCCCAGGCTATTCACACAGGAGAGTGGATGACCACCCTCACCCCACCAGTGTTTTCTGCATGACCACACAATGGGAAGAGGCTTCTTCACTGAACAAAAAGCTCTTCGCAAGTCAATGTTTGGCAGCTTAGGAATTAGACTGTTACCTTTCTCACCCTGTAAAATGTCTTCGGCAATTGGTAGGGCTGGTGGGCTAGTGGCAATACCAGGGTTAAGGATGCCCAAGGTAGGGCAAAGCAATCCCATTTCTACACCACAAGTATACCACCCTAAATGCCCTGATTCTGCAGCTGTGGGCAGTGCCAGGGGCAGGAACTTGTTAATCCAGTGCTGCTGCCAAACCCTTGTGCTGTGGAGCTGCTGTCCAAAAAATACAACGTTTAATGACAAAACTTGCTTAGGCAGCTGCTCAAAAGGAGAGACAAGTTGCTTACATATGCATAGTCCTGAATGACCTGTCTTATGTGAACTTCAGGATGCTTCATAAATATCTAAACTATCTAAAACCAAATATTATTTAAACCATCTGAGAAGTAACCACATCTCCAAGCATCAGAGCTCCAGTTCACAGGCATCAAGGTGATGAAATGGGCACTGACATCCTCCGTCCACTTGCTGATAGATGCAGGGTGCAGCACCTTCAGCAAGGAAAGCTGAACAAGATCTGAAGCAACTTCTGGACCACCACAGTTTCTGCCCCATATTTCAAAGTAAATTGAAATTGCACCACCAGACAATTTCAGGCAGGACATCATGGTCAATCACTGATGTTTCGATTCACCAAGTGCAGGTGAAAACATGACTACCTCACAGCAAGAGGTTTTCTGAATGCACGTGGAAGGAACGTGGTTTTGAAGCTAAGGATTAAACACATCAAGTCGAATTCCATAGGAACCCCAATTATGAATCACAGCTCTCCTTTGGACTACAGAGTATTCTCAACATCTAACTCCCCTGTGTGCACACATGCCTTTTTCTGTGCTTATCGCTGTACTATTACTGCTTTTGTCTTATGTTTTAACAGGAATCACAAGCTTAATTAGCATTTTCTATTCTATTCTTCTAGTTGTGATTTTTTAAAGTTTCATTCCACTCATTTTTTTCTTCCCCAAAATATTGTTGTAGCCTGGAGAAAGCCTCTGGTGAGTTTACACAATGTCAAGATGGGCCTAGCTTTGAACCCAGGGTGGAGAAACTTTTGATATATTTCCAAACCATATAATTTTCTAGTCAGGTCTCTTGAGTTTCTGAAAAAAACAACTTTCCCAGGCCCTGCACATCTGTGAGATGTACAAGAGGAAAGCACCCAGTCTTTCTGAGAGGTAAGGTGCTGATTACACAACTTTCAGCACATCCTGACAGCTGATTCCAAAAACTAATATTGCTTTTGGCATCATGCAGAGTTCTTCA
Organism: Aythya ferina; assembly: GCF_964211825.1. Taxonomy (NCBI): domain Eukaryota; kingdom Metazoa; phylum Chordata; class Aves; order Anseriformes; family Anatidae; genus Aythya; species Aythya ferina. The sequence goes on from NC_140296.1 coordinate 77,517,856, forward strand.
CGCAGCCTTCTGAGGAGATAGCAAGCACAGAAAGGTGAAAGTATTTTAATATAGTTTGCAAAGAAGAGAAGTGCAGAGTTGAGAAATGAGACCAAACAACCCAAGATCTAACTCAGAGTTAACCAAACCTTGGCCACATCATTCACTACATTTTATTTCTGTCCTCTCCATTCATCAGTGCATCAAATGTCACTCAGCAAACCAGTATTAAACTGAAATATTTACTCTTTATTCTCTAGCTAGTACTCACTGAGAAGGATGGATATGCTTTGGAGCTGTGGTATAAACTGCTGCTACCAGAGAAAAAAAAATGCTCAGATGCAAAAGGCTCAGATATTTCAAAACTGCTCCTCAGACAAAACTTCTTCGTGCCAAACAGATGCCATGAATGGTTCTAGACACATTTGGGAGGTAGGACAACAGCTTGTCTTTCTACAGTGTGAATAACTGAGACTGTAATTTGTATAGCTGATCAAAAATGACTAAAACTTCGTTGCACTTCTTAGAGTGACTCAGTTGTTAAAATAAAAGGTGTTGGTTAGACACCAAAGTGTGCTGAACAAACAAAACCTTTTTATCACAGAAGCCAACCATTTCCATATGTACGTACATATAATAAATAGAAAGGAGACAGGGTAACGCAATTTTCCCCTCAAAGCTGAAAATGACTTTTTTTTTTTTTTAAACTGGTAAGTTTAAAAACTGCCTGACTACATTTGGAAATCACTCTGGCTTGCCCTAAAATACAATATAATAAAAGGAATTCTCTCCACATTTTTCATATTCAAGCCATCCCAAACCAATTTACCAAGGAAGCTGACATAGCAGTGGCTGTATACAAAGGTACAGCTTCCTGAACATCAATTTTGTTTGAGGTAAAAGGGACTGTGAGCACAAATGTGGTGGGAGATGTCCGTACAGATGCTGGTTCCCCCAGAAAACAGCATCCATACGTGGTGCTTCCCTACAGCCCACTCCCACCTCATCCCAGTCCTCACATGGGATGGGATCATTGCTCTTCCCTCTCCACACCTCCTCCTCCCGCCTTTTGACAGAGAAGGGTTTTAAAATTAAAAAAGCCAAGTTGCCTGGATGTCTGAGAGACCTGAAAATGCATGGCCAGCAGCCACCCTGAACTTACTGCGCTGGCAACACTCCCAGACTAGCGTGATTTCGTTAGCAGTACGTTAGCAATATCGGAGAGTCCTAGAAGTGAACTAAGATCTCTCCCTGCCAGGTGCTGCACAAACACCATAAACTTATAGTTTACTGAAAAAGCAATCAATGGACACTCCCTTCCTCCAGAGCAAAAGAAATAAAAACAAATAAGTGAGACAGATAAATAGAAGTCAGAAGAGGAATTAGTGTCTATCCTAGAAAGTATTTCAGAAAAAGGGTGAGCCTCTAAAAATGATAGCTTGGGAGAGAAACACGTTTGCCAGGAATCTGAGACTATACTCCCACCAGATTTAAGATGTTTTAACAAAGTACAGTTCATTTCTTCTGTCCTGAAAGAACGTTTAAGCATTGTTTTAAACAGCGGGATTTTTTCTCAGCATTCAGCACATGCCTGTTTTCATCCTTGGCTTTGGAAAAAGAGGCTCCACCCTTAAAGGAAAAGAAAAGAAACACACAATGCTGCCAGTTTCATTTCTGAGATGAACGAGGATTTGCGATTGCAAGCAGATCCTCCAGTTCAGCATTTAGCCTTTGCACATAGAGACCACAAAACATTTTCCTCACAGGAGTACTGGTGGAAGAACAGAGGTGGACTTTATCGAAGTCAACCTTCTGGCAACACAGTGCTGGGAACATTAACTGTTCTGCTGGTTTCCTACATGTTTATCCAGTATTTAAGATAGCATGGAGAGGACAGAGCTCATAGTCTTATGTTATGTATGCCTGTGAGGAGGCTCAACAGAAAACTCAGGTGAGGCCAGGCATAACTCGGGAACTGCACCTTTTACTCAGGAAGATTCACTGAATGGTTTCTCAGGTCTGCATTTGTTCAAAAACTAGACAACCATGAAAGTAAGGAACTTCTCTTTTCATACCTATTACTTTTCAGATGAAGAAAGAAGATGTTGAAAAAATGGGGTTTCAAGAATGGAACATGGTAAACCCAATGAACAGGTCAAAATCAAGATACATACTGAGCAGCTATCAATCAGTAGTAGAAACAGATTATAGAGTTTATTTAACTTTGTTTTCCTGCATACTTTGCTATCTGAGCCATATATTGGCTGGGATAGTTTTTTTCCAGGCCTTTTCTGAGCAGATTACTCACAAGATGGTGCTCCTTGACACACCAAGACCACTCTCCCAGGAGCCTTTTTACAGCAGCAATGCCTTCGGAAGCATACATGACTGGAAAGCAAATTTGCTTACATGGTTTTGGCGTGCTTGCCAGGGAGCTAGAGGACTCCTGTGCTTTTGATGTCCACAATACACAGTGAAATAGAGGAGGTGTGTTCTCTAAGTACTATCCCAAACCAAGGTCAGGTGGGAGAAGCACATGCCCCGTACAGAAGCAGAAGTACTGCTGACTTTTGACGCAGATCCATCACTTCTGTCTCTTAGACTTTTCCAGAAATCTCTCCCAAAACAATTTGTTTTTCTTTCCTTTGTGTGACATGGGGCTTGGCAGGACCAAATCCAACAGAAAGCAAAAAGTGTGATTAGTTTGATTTCTTCTTACTGCCAGAGAATCATACAAAAACTACCTGTTTTTTTTTTTTGTTTTGTTTTGTTTTGTTTTCCTGAAGGAAAAGATTAGATGGCACCAAGTTGAGAAAAACATTACATTTTCATGCAACTGATCACAGTTTCTTATGACATTAAGTATTCAGGCTGTTCCAAACTGACTCTCACAGTAACATTTGTAAATTGTATTAATCACAATTTTAAAATGCATCTATCTACAGATCCCAACCAATTGCTTACTCCAGAGATCAGTAAGCTAAAAAACATTAACAACAAAACCCACAACCTTTTTTCCCCCAAAGAGAAATGCTTTGTATCCAAAATATGTAATTAAAAATGCATCCAAGCATTAAAAATATTTTAAATGATAATATCCTCCTGTCAGCAACTCTTAGGACCTAAAGCATGTATTTTGGTAAGGTTGGATGTGCTAATATAAGGATTTTTATTCCAGGTGTATTTTTATTTTTATTCCCTGGCATTGCCATTTGCACTAGAATCAATAAATCTAGCGTGCTGTGTTTCTTATATCCCCAAAATTCAGTATTGTACTCTTGAGGTTCAACATGTTAAATACATCAGCAACGCGTTCAGCAGCACAGAGAACATTTCTGAATCTGCTACCTATTTATGAATGAGGTCTTGCACCTGTAGTCGTAAGGCAGTGCCACTGAAAGCTTTCAGAAGCTTGATGCCAGCACAATTAGGTGGCTATCTAGGCTGCATCAAAATACAGGTGAAAAAGAGAGATTTGCAGGGATGCAGACTAGCATTTGCCTTGTGCACTGATCCTGTTTATGTAGCAGTGTGCCAGCAGCATGCAGCTGACCTTCAACACATCAGGAGACTGCCTGATGAGGTGGCACTTATGAGGTCCAATTAATTCTGCCCATGTCTCGAACCTCATCTCACACGTCAGTATCCGCAAGAGACGCAATAATGAGGGTGGAAAGGAAAGGGCTCTGCAGTGCTGTCTTAGACTTGGGCCATCTCCCAGCACTTTAAGGAGTGTCCCTAGCTGAGATTTCTAGAGGGAAATCGGTCTGAAGCAAGTGCGTGGTTGCTATGAGAGTTAGTGCTAATATCAGTTGTTTTGCTCACTGCCACAGGCTGAGAAGAATGAGGTAAATGACTCAGCTTTCTCCACATGAACATAAGGGCATTTCAAAGGTACCTTGCGACACAAGATGCTTAACATCACTACCCCGAGAATCTCCATCGTCAATAAATTGAGATTCTTCGCAAACACTTTAAACTCCGAGGACATTTACATAATGAATATAATTAGATCCACTTCAAAGATGGCAGCTGAAGAAGGGAACAACTGGCAAAAGACCACACACATGGGTTGTGTGACAGCATGACACAAAATCATAGACAATTACTTAAAGCTTAAGACTCATGAATTTAAAACTGAATTTCCACCACCTCCTGTACTGGAAGCTGTGTATAAGAGTACCACTAAAATTAAAATCATCCAAAAATCTTATGATTAAATTTCAAATGGATCCTTTAAGAAAATACACGAGCAAATAACGAGATCTGCAATAACGCAGAGAAAATTAATTACCTAGGCAGACTCCTTTTCAAGTTCATGACTCATGCTAGAATATAAATGTCTGCATGAAGCCAGCTCTTAATGCTAATTTTGTTGCTGTAAGAAAATTGTAACCTTCTCTGTAAAAAATGAGTACATACCTTGCTATTGATTTTTCAAGAGTCTGACTTGAAGAATGCTGTACTGTAACTGCAGATTTGCACTAACACCCTAAAACGCTTTGCTAAATTTTGTTCTTTCCGGGCACAGATACCAAAGCCTCCTAACCACATCACATTCAGCCTCAGCTGCACAGAAGCTGTGGTCACATTCACTTCATTTGTTCCTTTCCGTTGAGTACAGAAATGGCAAGCGTATCATTTAATAGGTCAAAAATCCCATTCCATATAATGACAATACCATGGTACAGAGAGTACAAAGAGTAGGAGTATGAAGAAAAGGTGCATTTTGTTAAAACTAGTCTGTGACTCAAAACAAGCTCCCTCTTCCATTCCCCTGTCAGGAGCTGATCTGTTTATCAGACAGGGCTGGCACTGGGTCACAGCACCACAGCTCAAGCTGGGCTTCTTTCTAGAAGAGCCACCCCTGTCTGCCTCCAGGAGAATGACTCTCATAACAATAGCATCTTGCCAGAGTTAATTTAGACTCATGAGCTACCAGCTGTAGGTATCTGCTTTTTATACAGGAATTCCTGAAGGGCCCCTAGCTTTTGTTAGCGGGATGCAGGCATCCCATCCCTGGCACTGGGGAGGATGCCTGCAGCACGCTGACACCAGAGGTGTCACCAGAATGTGGCAGGCCCTCTACACACACACCTGCACCCCACCACTGCTGAAAGGGGCCCAAAGCACCATGTCTGACGAGGCACTAAACACAGCAAATATTTTCAGCTGGCAGGCTGAGAGCTGGTCAAGTGTCCTGGCAGCCCCTTGCATGCCACAAGCATCTCCCTCCAGGGCTGCCTTCCCGCTATGAAAAGCAAAAATGGAGCAGTAAAAAGGAAGGGGTGGGGAAAAATGCCTCCTCCCCATCACCCTTTTTCCTCACCTCACTAGTCCCGTGTTCACCAGTCACAGGAGCTGGGAGAAACTGAAGTAGTATAAATAACTTGTCCTGTTCCATTCCATCATTTGCCTTTTTTTTTTTTTCCTCACTTCTGTATGTGTCAACATGGAAGAGGAGGAATGAAGACAAGGAGCAAAGGATCAAACTATGTAGGAGGCCAAGGGATTCCTCTCCATCTACCTCCCTCACCCGTGAGCTGCTGCACAACACAGTGTTTGCACACAAACCAGGGCAGATCCAAGCAGGTACATTTATATGATGCAATGGCAGATGGTGTAGAAATCCTAGCCTGCACTGTCAAGGCAGCCCAGCCTTATCCCAAAGCACCATACCCAAGCTGCATCTGCAGGTAACATGGGCAACATCATCTCTGCTCCCCATTTCCTAGATGATACAAACACAGCACCTACATCCTTGTTCAGATAGCTGTGACATAAAGAGGAGGGAGAACTCAGGGGTGCTAAAGATAATTAGAGAATGTATTTTTTTACATAAAAATGATATATGTGGCTTTTTTTTTTTAAGCAAACTTTAAAGGTGAAATGTTTAGGTAGCAAACTCATGAAAAGTGAAACAGAACATGATCAGTGTTGCGCTAGATTTATTTTATGGCTTTGTTATTATTTTTCACACATACCCCTGACATAGATTTATGCACACATGGAACAATCAGTCAACGGGGCAAATATCAGCATTTCTAGCTACAGTAGAACAAAACAATTTGCTGGATGTTCCTATGTTTCTGCAACAAATCAGTAATAGATATTTAAATTGTTGTTTAGACTTCAAAGCTAAGATGAATGAGGACATTCTCATTTCTCTCCTGCTGCTGTGCTTTCAGGCTGTGCCTTTTAATAAGACCTGGCATGTACAATTCACATTGCACAGAATAATTTATACTTAAAAGCTACAGATCTTATTTTCGGAGAGGCACGACAGCCATCTCCATACAATATGTTATGTTGATTTGGCTTGTTCATCTTAATTGCAGCAATTGAAAGGCATCCAGGCAGTCTGTTATGTGGCTTGAATACCTCCTCCATCATTGCATCCGGACAATACGGCACTTGTTTGCGCTAACCACTTGGTGTGCCAGGGGAGATCGATGTTACTGTGTGCTCCTGCTTAGGAACCTGTCCCATGCTAGACACCTTCCAGAAACCAGGGACTCGCAATCAGACTCACATGCTCTGGTGAACCCTTTTTTGGTGTCCATTAATTTTTTCAGTGTCATTTCCCAGATACACAGAATTCTGGTCTTTAGCTCAAGACTATTTAATGTTGTATTAAAATTTGTGGGAAGCTGGAGACAGTAGAGTCAGAGTACATGTGAGAGGTTTGTTGTGGCAATGATCTGTAAAAATGTTATGGATATATTTACTCAACTAAAAAATTCTTTGCTAGATATACAACTGTGTACGTGATTGATTTATTATTTGCTGCTCTGTTCAAGCTGAAACTATTTTAGAGGATTTATTCTGTATAATTAAAGGGGTAAGGGAGTATTCAGATTTATTTTTTTTTATTTTTATTTTTTTTTACACATAACAGGGATCTGTTTTTTAAATACCTGAGGCAATATTTGCATTTGTAAAACAGGACAAACACAAGAGCATAAATCAACAATAGCACTGCAAGTACATTGTCAAGGACACAGACCTTAAGAAGGCCATTTAGCTTGTGCAACCTAGGCTACGCTTGAAGATTTACAATTGTGGAGAAAGGTTGTATCATTTGCCTCTTAAGCAATGCAAAACCAAACCAAACTAAACCAAAACAGTTATTAATTTGTGTTTCTGGAATGTGTAATGAAAACAAGATGTCTGCAAGTCCCACAGGCATTCCATAATGCCCCCACTTTGCTATTTTCATCACGCTGACTCCCAACAGTATATACCAAAACCTTCTCTCCACAGGGCCACCTGCAATAAAGCTTTGGGACCCTCTCTTTGACAGGGAGCAGGACCACGCTTCTTGCCCAGCAGGAGATTTACAGCAGAAGAGCCTCTGGAAAGGCCTCGCTCCCAGCTCAGGAATGCTGCTCAAGCCGCTGCCACTCAGGTGTTGTTAAACAGCAGCACCAGAGCAAGCATCTGCAAATTTATTTAACCACTGGCACCAAGCAGGCCTATTCTGAAGAGAACACATGAATTACAGTCATGCCCAAAGGTTTCTTCCAGATCTCCTGTGTAAGTTGATTTACTCTGACAGAAAGGGGGAAACAAGCTAGGGAGCTGGAGAGATGAGTGGGACAAAATTCCTTGGCGCAACTGATGGCTGTTTTCGCCTGATCTTCATGTGATAAAACTGAGCTTGTGACTCATCACATTAAATTACATTTCTAAACTGACCGGGTAGAGTAGAGAGGAGCAAAAATACAACTCAGAAACTAAAAGCTCTGGTTTTCAGCACCAGGTGGACACTGTTAGGGACCAGGAGAGGAAACAACAGCTGTGAAGGCATCTCGGCTTAGCTAACCCCATACTTTATTTGGCTAACAACATACCCCTTTCTAAAAGCTTTGAATTCCTGCTGAAATAAAAAGCTTGGCAAATAAATATTCTGATTTGTAGAGGTGACAGATAGTTAAATAAAGATTATTTAGCTCTTCACTTCTATTAGGCATTCATATATGCTTAGCTGAACTCTGTCATACTAGCTTTAACAGCATATCCCAAAAATTCAGGTCAGAAATAGCACTGCTGTTATAACGTCAGGGAATAACAAATGAGGGAATTAAGAAGGCATATCTACAGAATAAATATATGTTCTCATTTTTCAGCTGGTTAGTGCGTTTGGAGGTTTGTTGTGCTTTCTGGTGGGACAGCATAAGAGTAAATCAACACTCAGCTTTCAAATGAGAATTTTGAAAGCATCCCAAGTTCTGCTCAAGAACTATGTCTGGCCTCTCTAACAACAATTTCTTACTCTTGTGATCTCTTATTGAAACACTGGGTTACTTTTGATGTCAATGTGGTAGCAAAAATGGGTCTCACTTCCACATTTTCCGTGCTCAAGCATACCAGAAAAAGGACATTTTAAATTCTTTTTTTGTTGTTGTTGTTGTTGTTTTGTAGTGGCTTCCAAAACTCCATGGATTATTTTATTTTTTCTCTCTCTTAAATGACAGTTGTAAGAATACAAACTTTGGGCTTCATGCATGGAAGGAAAACCCACACACCCACCTTCAGAAGAAGGTCCAGACATGATTTCCTTCCCTTCACTGTTTTCTCACAGCTAATTGATAAAACAAGCTCTTAAACATGAATTTAGTAACAACCATGTAACTAACCTATCCCAGTCATTACACTTACAATTATGCTAATACTATGCTCTTTCACTAAATGTTTCCATTGTCCTTGTTAAAAATAAATGAATAAATAAAAATCTTCAAGTGCAAAGAGATTAGTCTTTATTATTGTTATTATTGCTATTATTATTATTTCTATGTATTCAAATTACTCCGTTTTCTTAACTGCTCTTCACAGATGGCTTTCTTCTGGTATAGTCTAAAGGAAGCTGACGAGTATCAATCCACTGCAGGTACACCACATCTGCACTCACTTCTTTTGTTGTTGTTAGAAACATTACTACCCAATTTGCTTGCATACAGCCCATGATTTATCTGTAAAAATAGCCCCCAGAAATTAGCAGTAATGTTCGTTTTATGTATGTGAATAGATATGACATCAACCCTCAAACCCCTCTCCTCCTGTAATCCCTTTGTTTTCATCTTCCACATGGTTACTATCCTAAAGTACCACATGAAGAATTCAACTAAGATACCTGGTGTACACACAGTCAGGGTTATTCCCTACTGCAAAAATCCGGTAGTCCAAGTGAATGACATAGACTGAAGAAATAACCACAGGTTTTTCTGCCAGATCCTCAGATCCTCATTTTACTTTGAGGTTGGTGGAATGGAATAAATATTATTTAAGACAATCATTCATAAACACTCATTTTATAAAAGCTCTCTTCTGGTAAGGAAAAATCTTTCTGAATGAAAGAAGGGATGTGATTAAAAAAAAAAAAAAAAAAGTGGAAAAGAAAGCAAGTACTGCTTCCTTCGGAAAAGTGGGTCAACCCCATGCCTGGTGTTTGTGTGTGGAGATATTTGTGTCTAAGATATTATAAGCCTTACATATCTTCAATATCTTTCCTTGTAACAGCCCTGAGCCTTTCACTAGCAGAGATTTGGCACATGTTGAAGATAGGCAAACACGAATACTTTCATTTTATACTCATGCACAGGGATGTTAAATGGGGATCTTGGCCATAAAGCCACCTATGGCTTAGCTGGAAGGAAAATCCCCAGTAATATTTGGTTTACCACTCTATCCAATCACCAGTCCACAAGTTCCCCTGAAGTCAGTACATTTCAATCCCTAACTTATTATTTCTCATTCTGTGTTCCTGATATTATCTTAACGTTCTTGGCATATGTTAATAACCCCCAGAGGGCACATAAACCGTTCTGATGGTCTCAAACTAATAAAAGAAAGGTTCTTATCAGGCATGCAGGAGATTCCTAGGAAACCCATTAGTGGTTACAGTGATTCACTCAGTTTTGCATTGAACTGTATTTGCTATGCCATCATTGCTCATTGCATATTAACAAATGTCACATCTGTTAAATCCTCAGAAAATGGTAATTTTCCCTAGATTACTACCCTGTTTGACAAGCATTACTTGAAGCATATGCATTGTGGAATGCAGCATAGAAATGTATATGTTGTATTCAGCAGATGCAGCACCGGGGCGATCTCCACCTTCCTCTTTTTATCACAGAGGTAAAATACTGACCTAAACAGACCTGGGTATTTGTGTATTTGTATTGAATTCGTGATTACGAAAGAGCTGAATGCTATGGCTTTTGTGGTTTCCAAACCCTCATAGTTGTTGTCATCTCAGCGCACACTGTGAGTCAAAAGGATGGGTTTATATACGTAAGTATGTACGTATGGATATTTTTGGAAAGGTATCACTGCATAACCTAAGCCTTGGGCTAACAAAAGGTGACGGATATGAAGTACACAAATGACAGGTTTTATACATTGGTGGGGCTTTCTGACAGTCTAATTCTTAGCAGCTATCCATGGCGTATCTGTCACTTTCCACAGTATCAACAGTCTTGAGGACACTGGGAAAGCAGTCGCTATTTTTAAAGTATAACCAAATTGCATTGGATAAACACGCATGTATTAATTTTACCAATGCTGGCATAATCCCAACATCTGTGTCTTTGGGCAGGTCAGTACATAGTGAATAAGAAGAGAAGCCTCTGAGCTGTCAGGGCGGCTGTGGACAAAGACAGGACAAAACTGATGATGTTTAAGTTGAGGCTTCCTACCAGCACTGCCACTTCAAAGCTGGAGGCTCAGGAGTCAGGGGCCCCCAGAAAGGAGAAGCAAAACAACGCCAGTGACTAGGCAGCCGGCAGAGGCTCATAAAGCCACAGCCCTGGTGACTGACAGCAAAAATGAAGAAAAAAGTCTGGAGGAGTAGACAAGGGGGCCCTTGGAATTACAAACAACAAAGATAAATATTTTCTTTGATACACTTGCCAATTTTTTGATGAAATAAATGAAAGGGAAGCTGCTGTAGGATCTTGATTCTGATCAACAGTATTTTCTACATTTTAGCAGGTTTTGCTCTTCCTTCATGTACAATATAGCAATTTATAGAAACAGCAGTGTTTGAGAATAAAAGGCAAGCAATTCTTTGTTATTAAAAAAAAATTTTTAAAAAATTGCTTGTTTTAGAAAGCAACAGACCCAACTCTAACACGAGTAAATGCTAGTTTAAGTAGAAGTATATTTTTTTAATATACTCAAACTATAATTAGGCAATTATAAGCAATCAAGTGAAAGCTGTTTAACAGCTACTGGCCACAGCTACTAGCTACCGTACCTCAGTCGGAAATCACCACCCCCTCAGCGGGGCGATTTAAGCAACCCCATTTTATCACAGTGAAGTATAAGTGCTTGCATATTCAATTACTCAACTGAGAAATCAGTAGCTTCCAGTAGCAGGGAAGTAACTTCATTACAGCTCCAAATGGGTCTGGAAAGGGCATATCTGACTGTGCCCACCAATTTGAGCTGTTCTTTCTCCAAAGGTGACTGTCAGAGTTTCCAGTTCATATTGCTGCTAATACCCCTCTCCGGGCTGCCAAGATAGCGTGCTTTTAAAGTGCTGTTCTCCTCTGAAAAATAATTTTAATTAAAATGGTATCCAGGGGCCCCATATTCTTTGTTTCTCACTAATTATCATAGCACATTTGTTCAGTTTCCAAGCTAATGGGTGCTTTCGTTAACTGCCAGCTCCCAAATTAAACCTGGGATTGGAAACTATAGGCTTTTTTCTTCTCAAGCCATGTTTTGCTGCCACTCCATCTTCTGGGGCTGCATATTCCCTGAAAGGAGAGCATCCTCCAATATCTCTGCACTTAAAACTCAGAGCTGAGCTCTGCTGAGCGTGCCTGACAGTGCAGCACACATCCTGGTGGCTCTGCTGGGTCCATGGACAAAGAGATGTAACAGCAGCAAGGACGTGCTTTGGAGCTTAAAGCAGGCAAGAGGTAATCATTGCAAACTTGCCACAAGTAAGCACAACACACAGAAAGCAGAACTGCTAAGCAGGAAAACATAATTTGTACACAGCTACCTTTCCAAAGCAAGCAGTGCTTAGAGATGCAGTGGAAAAAAGTTTCCAGAGCAGTGGTTTTTGCTGAGCAGCTCACCATGTTGCCTTCTTGTTCCACTAGCTCTCCTGCAGTGGTTTCCAAATTCACACTGACTAAACAAAAATTGGAAACCTAACAAAACGAAAAGGAGGATTTCTAATACTGCACAGTCTTGGGATCTGGACTACATACTTGGCCTGTCATATGAAGCTTTTGCTCAGTACACTTGATTCCTCGGGAGGAGATTTGTGCTGGTTACTTCAACAAACACATACCACTTTCAATTGCTTCATAAATACAGGCTAACATTAGCTAAAGTTATACCTGTAAAGCACATCAATCAGATCGCAGTGAATCAGTCAGATCAGTGAATCTTCCACAGAAAGTCCTACACAGAGGTTAAGTAGATTTAACTTCACCCCCTAGGAACAGTCAGAGGGCACACAGATTTTTCCAATCTTTTCAAAACATGACTTTGATCCACATTCAGCCAACAACCAGCAGAGAGAATTTAACTAAAACATTTCAGACCCTGCCAATAATGCTCTGTTCCCCCCACCCAGAGACTCTGACCTAGACGAGCAGGTGCAGGGGTGCACAGAAGGTAACCTGGGGACAGGCTGCGTCTATCCCAGTGACATCCACATGCACAGAAAGAAAAGACCTTGCACAAAGTGAGAGGATTTACAGTGAATTTCTCCAAAGATCACAGCATAACCACAGTTGGTGAAGGATATTATGCAAGTTTACAGTTGACCATTGTGTCATATTTTGTTGCTCTTTAAAAAGAAATCCAAAAGTATCTGCTAATAAACACAGCTGAAAGCAAGCCCAGGAGCAGCCTCAGCAACTTACTGCCCAGTGGGAAGTCCAAATGAGTTCCTGACATCACTATGTGGGTTCACAGAGGGACCTGGCCCCCAAAGGTGAACTGCTATTCACAGGATGCAATGGATGAAGTGGTGTGAAACTGGGTCCTTGTGATCAGAGGCAGGAGAGGACTAAATCAGGATGCTGAGGAGAAAGGGGTCAGAGGAACCAGCACCTGTGCTTTCACAGAGGACACGACTCTGTCTCTTCAGGGAAAGTGATAGCTTTATCATTAGCAAATTGAAATAGCTCTTTGCTCTCTAAACATTGCAGTTAGCTATCAGTCTGACATTTCCATAGCGATAACACAGTCATAATTGTCTCAAAAACACTGTGCACTCACTGCTTAGGAAAAAAAATACTGAAATCACTCACACAGCACACCACTGCTCCAAACTACAATTGGAAAGATAAGATCTGAGGCCTGACCTGCAAGCTCTGTTTCTGGACAGATGTGGCTGTTTCTAGAACTTAGATATTCGTGCAATCCCACCAGCTGTGGCAACACTCAAAATACATTTTCTAAATCTGTAATGTCCAGTAAAAACAGGTACAGGGGGAACCAGGCATAAGGCTGCGACTGCATTTCAAGAGGACTCTCTGGATTTGTCTGTGGGCAGTAACATCATCAGCTGCCCAGCTTCAGAGTGCTTAGTTTTAAAACCACACTGTGACTTTGGCCTAGGCTTTTTCAGTGCAATTCCGTGTTGCACCATAAAATGTATTTCTACAAACAGAAATCAACCACTTGACCAAGAGAAAATAATAAATACTGCAGAACGACCCAAAGCTGCCACCAGAGGAAGGAGGTTAAATGGTCAAGGATGACTTGAAATTACCTCTGTGTTTCCTGGGGACTTGTGTATAAGTTACAGTACCCAGCATGTTTCTCCAGAGCTGCATCCCAGGATGGACGCGCACTGCAAATGTGTTATTTCCTGATTGAAAAAAAAGCTTTATTATAACACACACGCAAAAAAAAAAAAAAAAAAAAAAAAAAAAAACTAATAATTTTTCTAATCATTTAATTAACTACCAGTTTTGTTTTTACCTTAAGAAAAATATTTTTTCCGTTTAACCCCTTTGATGTAAAGTCATGAGATATTTCTACCCATTAGTCTACAATTTTTGGCCTGTTAACATGACTAAAATATGCAAGCAATACTTGACTCCCTAATCCCACTGAAGTAAGAGACATTATAAATGTTTCCATTATGTTTGTGATGCTATTTCTTGAGCAAGAAACCCCCACTCTATTTTCAGGTGTCCTGTTAGGCTGCTTCTCATAAAAAATGTGTATGAAACCTGTCAGAGCCCTACCCCTAATTAGGGATAATGATTTCGCTTCCTTTTCTATAAAACAAAGTAAATAATATCTGGACCTCATTAAGGCACTATTAGTCCTACCATTTCAAAGAATATTTAATTGGTATTTCTAGGTATTACTAAAAATTATGTAAATTATGTATACATAATTACAAATAGAGAACCATTAAATGACCAAACTTTTACCCTTTAAGCAGCTTCTATCATGGTTTTGGCTGCCCTCTTTCAAGCAAATAGTGCCCTTGAGGCCACTGAGTGGGGTGACAGACCAGAGCTGCAGATATAAGACACCCACACAGTGGAGACAAAAGACAGTGAGTACCTCCACAGAGCTACTGATGACTCATGGAGGTGGGGTAGGATGGAGAGAGGGAAGCCCACAAGACCTGTCAGCTTACAAACAACATATCCAAAAGCAGAGGATGGTCACAAATGTAGAGGACCCAAGACAGGTGATGAGGATTTACCTATATCCCTTAACATTCGTTATCCTCGCCAGATCACTTGGACTGGTAACTGAGTGCCAAAAAAAAAAAACAAACAGGCATGGTTTTCGTGCTTGTGAGTATGTGGGTATGACAGTTTTGTTTTACACTACAATTACTTTCCCCTCTGACAGAGCTCCACTGCATTAGCTAGGCTTTGTTTCATTGGGCATCATCCAGATGTTGTTCTCCAGGTATAAGGTACGCGCGTAGCTGTTATATATGCTAAAAGAAATGCAGATTAGTTTTGTGCACTATGAATAAGCTCTCCAGATGCCACACTGTGCATAAGGGAACCTAATCCTTTTTTTGAGGAAAAAAAATCAGTTTCATGTCATGTTTCACAGACCCTCTAGTCATGCAACAGCATCTGGAGAAGTGCAACCATGTCCTATGTCCCATAACACATAAGAAATTACCAAAACCAGCTGTGGTCACCAGACTATGAAGAACTCAGGAGACCTGTGTGTCATAGCAAGGAGACCTGGACAGGCCACCTGGATGCACACATCTTCATGCCTCAATGCTAGATGGACTACCTGAACCTTGGTGCTAGTGAGTGTGACAGGGAGAGTAAGTGAAACTGGATTCATTTTGAAATAAGCAGGGTCCCTAAGGTGTTTCATTGAATTTTGCTATATTGTTGGTTCAATGCTGCAACATTATTTCATACAGAGGTGCTCTGGGGTAAAGTATTGTATAGGATCTTGGTGTCATTGTTAGAATTGCAATAACTGTATATGTTTTTTTTTGTTTGTTTGTTTGTTTTTTCTCTGAGCTGCATTGGATTACAAAATTAAATGTGTGAATTGGAAAGGAAAATGCTGTACCTAATTACCTAGACTCTATAGCCCATTTCCATACTAACCTGTTAAGTCAAACAATAAAATAAGAAAGAAGACTGGGCACACAACACATGTATGCAGTGTTAACATAAATTATAATTAAAAAAATGGAAGCAATATTCCATCTAATGCTTTAGGGTTAGCGCCAAGATCTGTCACTGGCCATATGGGTACAGTACAAAGCATTAACCCACACCTGCCTGCCAAGAGGTCTGACAGCACCATAGGGTCTCTCTGTGCTGCTGGATAGATCTGATCTAATCCTGTGTTCCTCCTCACAGTAAGCCAGTCATGGATCCCCAAACTCCCTGTAATCTTCCTTTAATCTTCCTCCCCTTCACGCAGATCTTGAACATAAAGCTGTCAGAGCAGGAATGAAGAGTGACAGCTGCCGTGATGTTTCAGGCACCTATCTGCATGCAGAATAAACTTCATACTTGGTGGCTTTGTGAAGCTGTAACAACAACTTCAGGGCTGTTTCTTACAATGCATGCCTTTTTTTTTTTTTTTTTTTTTAAATAAGCATTAATTAATCATTCATATACCAGCAGCACAGAGCACTGCTGAGCAGCGCCAAGGTCATGGTGAACTGGGTCCTACACAGTTCTGTTGCAACAGAGTCTCTCTGCCTATCCCACAGCAAGTAAGTCCATTTCTACAGCCAGATGATTCCAGTTATTCCAAGAGAGCATTACAAACTGTCGATTATCAGAAGGGCTTACAAGCTACAGAGGAAAAACTGAGAAATTCAGAGCAACTTAATGAAGTTACAAGCTATAAAACAGCCGTTAAGGTTTCATGGCAAAGCTCAGTCAGCCTCATCAGAGCCTTTCTTTCTTTGCTTTGAGCAGAGATACATTCACACCTATGCTCATGGGAGCATTTGAAGCAAAATCCTTCATTGCTAATAACCCACTAATCACTAGGATTGCTACATCATGTGCACATACACAAAAAACACTACAGCAGTGCTGATGTCAGTGATGACTGCTAAAATGCTGAAATTAAAGTCATCTTAGCTTATATTTCCCCTTCTGTGTACACTTTGCTGCTGTTTCATTTACTTAACACATCAGAGGGGGGAATGAGTAAGATCACTGTTCCTTAATAGCCCAGATGAAGGGGCAACAGTAATGATTATTATGCACCTGGAAGTGCATGCCAAACCTGACTGATGACTGCTTTAGTAACAGACTGGATACAACATTTTGGTTTTACCTTGATAATGCAACTTATCCAATATAACAACCACGTGGTGAAGTTCCTGAGAATGTTTTAAGAGTTTCCAAGAACATCTCACTGCAAAACACAGTCCTACCCAAAATTAGTCCACTGCTACCACAAAACAATCATAAAGAAAGTTATTGCCCAATCCAGGATTTTCTAGATCTATGTGTATACTCACTGCTTAGAGCAGATGCATTTCCTGTAAGCATCAGACCCACTGGGCCTATGTGGCCTTGCCCAGCAAGTTCTGGAGTAGTAGATCTAAAAACTTTGTAAAGCCACCAGTATATGAAGCTGTCAGTGAGTCAGTGAACAAAGTGTATACATGGAGTTTATCTTCATCTCCCCACAACTGTGGTGCAGTCACAAAGGCTCAAGGGAAGCAATAGATTTAACTGAATAGGGTGCTACACAATCATGTGACAGTTCAGTTCAGGCTGTGACACACTTTAAAGAATTACAAATAAATGAATAAATAAAATCCACAACTGTTACTCTAACAAAATTCCCAGGCAAGAAACAGTACACACCTACAGAAAACTAGAAGTAGAACGATCTTGAGCATCAGTAGGAATGTCTGAATTAGGCCTTGCTCAGGTCTGCAGGTAGCCACAGTAACACAAGAAACAAAACAGCTTGAAAATCAATGTTTTTTGTTTGTTTGTTTGTTTGTTTTTTGTGTGTGTGTGTGTGGTGGTTTTTTTTGTTTGTTTGTTTAAATGCCATCCCATAAGAAATTATCTTAAATATAGACTTCTAACAAAAATTATCAAATTTGTCAACATGATAGTTCTTCCTTTCTGCAGGCAATTTAATTTGAAAATTCATTAATTTAGAGTTCCAAATCAATTACAAAAAAGAGAAATAATTGTCCATTTAATTAAACCACTTGAAAGGTACTTCATTTTATTTATTGTCATTTAAGCTCATCACTGTGTGTAATTTCAACAACATCATTCAGGTGGATGGATAGGCATTCAGATACAGAGCTGGATAGACAGTCGGTAACAGAGCTGTTTAAGTGTTAAAAATGTTTCACTTTCTTCAGTCAACAAAACTTTTCTAATACAGTACTTAACATTCATGTTATAGTTCTTACAAAACTCCCAGGAATTAGAGGCGTGCATAAACTGTAAACATCCATCTTGTGGGAAAGTCAGTGTTTCTATCTTTTTTTCCATTTTAAAATGGAGTGAAAGGCTGAAAATGTGACATATTCCTCTGAATAGACTTTTTTTGAGAAATAATAGGCTGTCAAGACACCTTTCTGGATAGCTGTCACTCAGCATATCAAGCAGCCTGCCTTGTTCATAGCTCACCTACTGTACTGGATGGGTAGGGGGAAAAGCAGGCTTCACCTCCATCAAGAATTACAACAGAAATACATCCCAATATATAAGATTTCTCTGACCAAAATCTCTCTTACTGTGGGCATATACAAGTACAGTATGCACACACAGAGACATTGCTCAGCACAGGTGAGAGTGTGCAGTTATTAGAGCATGCAAAATCTTTTTGAAATTACCTGCATGAGGTGCGGGGAAATGATTGTCAAAAGGGAAAGTCAAGGGGAATATCTTTACAATGAAAATACTGTCAGAGCTTCTACTCAAAATACTGGAAAAACTTGGGGGGAAAACAAAACACTAACCTCACCCTTGTAGATATTTTTTGCTAGGCATCAGGAGTGACACACACACAGAATGGTCAGGTAAGGACCACACAGGAAGCCAGCGACTCAACAGAGTTCCCAGAAATATGGTTACATCTGCAGCTAAAGGGATCACATGATTTTGCCATTAAATTGTAAAGGTCAATTCAGAAGACTAATAGAAACCTCTCCTAAATAAGCAAAACTCTGTTATCCCCTCCTGAAGCAATTGTGCTCCCAGGTAGACCCAGGGACTTGCAATTTCTCTGATGAGCAGCCTCAGGAATCATGCAGAACAAACACATTGTTTGCCTGATCTAAATGCAATTTGACCTAATGCACACGTCATTTTAACTGCCTGTTCTCTACTGTCATTGCAATCGGCAGCACCTGGCTGCATCCAAGACCTCTCTTTGATGAGACGTGCTGACCCCTACAGAAGTGGGGTCAGCACGTCTCAAGTGGGACAATGTCACCCTGCTCCTGCCAAGCCCAGGTGGCCACACGGTTAGTTCACAATGCTCAGCCACCTTCCTGCAATGGGAATCTTTATCTCGTAAGTACATGATTATTGATAGAAACTTTGGTAAATCCCTAGCTCTTTGAACTGCAAAGAGCACTTGTAAAGCAGTGACTCACCGTGTATCAGTGGCAGGGTGTTTGATCTAGCACTGCCAACAACCTGAGACAACAGCTGAGAGAGGTGTGACCTTTCGCAGCTCAGAGCAGTGGGCTGTGGATTTTGAAAGCCAATGATAAACGAACGTCAGCTTTGTTAGCAACCTCATGAAATTACCAGAAGTAAGAGGGAAGATCACTCTCTGAAACAAGCAGCTTGAGTAGCTTATGAACAGAACTTATGATAACGTCAATGGTATTTTTTCCAGATTTTCCTAGCCAGGAAAAAGAATGTTGAATTCTGCATCTCGAGCCCAGTCTCCAACTGTCATAAACATCCACATCCTACAAAACCTTCTGTAAGTTATCTAAGTGCACATGCAGTGCTAGGTAAGAGTCCCAACTTCTCTTACTGAGGAGGTGTTGCAGAATTTTGTTCTCCTTATGGTTAGCGTCTTTTTTTGTTGTTGTTGTTTTTTCTAATTTCAAGTCTAAGCATGCACTCCTTCAGGTCATCTGTTCATATGCTAATACCGTCCTTTAACTGAAACAGTCTTAAGCTTTTGGAAACATATATCCTCAGGTAGCAATCAAATCATCCCAGGCTTTGTTTTATTCCAAACCAAACAACCAAACTGAATCTCACCTCCTTAGAGAGGCATCCTGTTTCTCCTATCACACCACTTCCATTTGTCTGATTCACAAAATAATCTGGTCTTTCCTTCCCCTTAAGAAAGGAATATCTTAATCCCCCTTTTTGTTGATTACAACTCTAAGCTTTGAGTCATCAGCATATTTCATTAGTACGGTTCTTCTCGTATTCCAAATGTGTACTTTACTAAATTGGTCCCAAGACCAAGAGGAATTTCACTAGTAATTTCCCTCCACCTAATACTTCCTCTTTCAGCACTAATTATTGTCATATCCCCATTAGCCAATTCCTTACTCATCTCAGATTTTTTTCTTCTAATCCAGCTTGTTTTATACAACAAGTCTCTATTTAATAAAAACACTGAGGCCAATTAAAGAACTATATAGAAAAAATACCCTATTCAAGGAAAAGTTCAAGCAAATATTTAATTAAGTCATCTTCCAACCGAAGCCATAACAAAGTCTCTACTAACCAATCTGTCCTCCAGTGGGAACTACTTGGTTTCCTTTTCCCTCTATGCTCACCTCCTCCCAGTTTGAGCACAGAAAGTGGTATGAGCATAGCTTTAACCTCATCTGTGGTTATTTCCATTATAGGAACACTTGTGCCAAACCGATTTGGAAGTGCTAGCTTCTGAGCTTAAATTGGTATTTTTATGCCAACACTTGAAAGTTTCTACCCAACTGACTGAGCTTTCTTCTGCCTATGCTGCAGTGAGAGCATCCATCTCCAGCTGGGAGGTGGAGTGGGGTGGGAGGGAGGGACCAGTAACTTCTTAAAATGCTGCGGGAGCAGGGTTTGCCAGAACATGTTTTGCAACATACTAAACCTTGTATTTTAAGCTGATCTACCTACATCAGAAGACAGTGAATAATTGAAGCTGAGCAGCTGAGGATGTAACTCCAAGTTAAAGCTAATGCTGAAGTGCCTCCAAAAGTAGTGCTCTCCTATTCAGCCCATCACTGCTAGCACCAGCTCCTGCTTGAGCTAACATGTCTGATACAAAGAATTCACACAGATGGAAAACTATTGCTTCATTTTTCTTCAAAAAGTGGTTTGCCTTTCTCAACTAGTTCACCTTGAATACCAGTGCCAATGCAAGCAAAGAAGTTTAAAGTTTACCTGAAATAAGAATACCCCCTCATCCAGTTGAGCTGTCTACAAAACCAATTTAAAACCATATTTAAACACAGGACATGTATCTATTTTATGTGTGTGTGCAGATAGAGCCTGTGATCTCAGATCACATTTGGGTGCTCCTATCCCCAGCTAACAGTCTTGTCCTTCTGCCTCTTGTCCCTTCTCCCTGTAATAATAACAACAAAATGGGATATGCCTCTGCTCAAATGGTGTGGCAGGAGAAGGAGTGGTTAAGCAGCAGCATCCAAACCTGCTGTGCCTACTCTGGGCAATGGCCAAAGTTTTGCCAGTGAAATGAAGAAAGGGATGTCCACTGAAGGATCTGGGTTAGGATGTTTATAAATGTAGCTATTATTTCCTTAGGAGAAAGACTGGAAAGATATCTTGGATGAGCTTTACTTATAAGTCCATTTAACTCTTGCATCTAATTCTAACAAAGGTATGTACTACATAATTGTTTTTTATTTATTTTTTATTATTTTGTCAGAGGAATGCATTTTTCATTTTGTATGTGGCAATAAGAAAAACATGAGTCTTCAGTGAAACCAGTTGAAAGCAAGCATCCTTAGATACTTGCATAAATCTTAAAAAACTTGGGTTGTAAATCATAGAGAATAAGATTGCTGAAAAAAAATATCATGGTGTTTGTTACCGCTTTTTTGGTACTTCATGCTTCTCAATGCCTCACAAAACTGAAAAAACTGCAGAGATTGAAATAATAGTTAATAACATGATTATACTTAAGAAGAAAATTTCTGAATTCCTTGAATTTCTCATTAGTGAATCTGAATAATCTCACCCAGATACACTAGTTGGTTTCCTAACAGTTCAGAGATAATGAGCGTCATCAGTAATTCATTACCTGTGGGAAAGAGCTGCAATACAGGGACAGAACTTCCTTGCACATGGCCTTGTGTTGTCTAAGATCCTGCAACAAAAATATTAAAATGCTCTGGGAGACTGAAACCTTTGAACCTTCAGAATGAAAAAATCTATATTAGGAATGAAAATATTTCCTGCTTCTTCAGAGAACTTTAAAAGCACACAACTATGCTAGGCAATCAGTTCACAGCTGATAGCGAGTTCTTCTCATACAACGTCCCTTTAAATAAGATATGCTAGCATTTTTAATGTGTATGCTTCCTTCTAAAGATTTCTTGTGACAAAAGGGTGAATGCTGTCAGCAACATTAGGTAGTCTTGCCATATCACTTATTCTACATATTTGGTTCAATGACTCAAGATACCTAAGAAGTGCAATAATCTCTCAGCACACATTGTTGAAAGAGCTTTATTGTTATCACAAAAAAGGGCGAAGGTGGAGGAGGTCATGTTTATGTACTTAGTGTTCGTTCTTGACACATAATCAGGAAGCTCCTTTTAAAGTATTTCCAAACCCATGTCCAAATAATATTCAATACTGTAAATCCTGCTCATATGCAAACCTGTTTATCTTCTGAAATGAATCATGCTCCTCTAAAGTAAGAGAAAATCACCTGGGTCAATCAAATGGGGAGGTCACCACCTTTATTTTGCTTTCAACTAACTCCATCCCAGACTACAAAACGCAAAATATTCCCAAAAAAGCTGAGCTGCTGGTCCCTGAACTTGCCTCATTTATCTTTCATTAGGTTTCCCTACCAATTAATTAATTTTTGCTATTAATTCATTGGCTTTATTTTGGTATAAACATAATAAATACTAAATGTGTGTAAATATTTATAATCTACATATTATAATTTGCCATGGTAAATGATTTCTAAGTAAAAGCTGATCTCAATTAAGTTTCTCTAATTTACACTGGGGACAACTGAAGAAAAAAAAAAAAGAAGAAGAAGAAGATGCTGCTGTATAGAAACCAGTTTTGTTTTATACAACATAGCATCTTTTATGTTCTAGACCATCCAGCTCCGCCAAGAATGATTTCAGCTGGAAAATATCCTGGTAGGGAGATGTACTGGTAACTTTCAGACTTGTGCTTCATGGTATTTAAAGTTCAAATTTCAGCACTTTGTCCATAACAGTAAGGCGCAAAAGAACTCCAGTTGAAAGATAAGCTTAAACAAAGTGAAATAAAAATATTATTGCATCATAGTCCAGCTAACGAGCAGTAACAGAGAAACCAATGAAGTGAAATTAAAGCAAGCTTAACTAATTTAAAAAATGTAAAGAGAACTCAAGACTGATGAGAATGTCAAATAAATGTAATCAACTTCCAATTTTATGCAAGATTTACTTTTCTGTTTCTACATGCCTCAGTCCTGATTAGGTTTAATAAAATCCTGGTTTTATGACAATTTATTTTCAAAGACTGGTGGATGATGAAATCCTACAAAATAGCTGAGATTTTCATCCGAGGTTATTCGTTTAGAAGAAAAAAAAAAAAAAAAAAAAAGGAATTTCAACTTCTGGATACATCTGTATTTTTAGACTTTTGAAGCTTGGTTCCTGGCAGTCTAAATCTATAGACATGCTTGTTTCCAAGTATCCAAAATGCTGCAAAAGACTGAAACCACCTGCAGACCAGAGAAAGGAAGGGATTGACTTCTAAACACCAATAAATGCTCACTGCTTATTAGCAATGTGCCAGGACAACCACAGAGACATTAAAGCACCACCACATAAAACTAAGCAATGGTGCTGTCATTTGTGTCATGTATTCTTTGCTATGAACCTCTGCCTTGCTAACGTAGTTTCTCCATCTTTGCAAGTTTATCGGAAATATGAAATTCCCAACACTGCATAAAAAATATTATCTCTTTGAAAACAGAAGTTGTAAGGCAAGATGCCAACAGCCACACAAGTAAACTCCTATCCAGCTAATGGCTAAATGCTCTTATCCAAGAGATCAGTGGTAATTAATACTGATGTTCTCTATGCTAAATGAGCTCCTGGAAAGTCCTTCATTTAAGGGCAAACGACTGATTCTTTTTTTTTTTTTTTTTCTCCTTAAACAAAAACATAGGGTTGGTAAGAACATGAGGTTTGGAAAACAAAGTTATGACAGTGAGTGTGTACCACAGGCAACTAAATCCAACAAATGGAGAGACTAAACAACTATGATGTAAGGGAATACAGTATAGAGGCAATATTGAGACAAGGAGGCTCAGACTGCCACCAGATTTTGTACCAAAAAGTCATTGAGAAGACACAGGAACAAACCTGGCACTAGAAATTAGGTTTCTCCTCCCAGGCAAGTGCTTGCTGCCTTGTTGAAGGCATCCTTACCCTGCTTTTTCCCCTGCTGCTGAGTATTAACACTCAGGAACAACTGTTCACTTGAGTGAGTGTTGTCCTAAAAGGTGAGCCTCAACATCCTAACCATTCTCCAGAAAGAATGGTTCATCAGTTTGCAAGCATCTGGCTGAGAAAGCAACCTACCAAAATCCTGAAGTAGTTTAGCAATGAAAAAATAAGCATTTGCTCATGCAATTGCATTTATATCATAGCACATTTGCAACAAGAATGTTCAAAAAAAAAAAAAAAAAAAAAAAAAGGAATTTGGAATGAGATGTTTCCTGAAAAGTACAGTCCAGAATAGATGAATATACTGAAGAAGAAAGGTATCAGATTATTAAAGAGAAAAAGTTTAAAAGCTGATGATTCAAGGGGGAAACAACAGTGTTTTTGGTGATAGTTTTGGTAGATTTATGGCAAAATTAATAATTAATATGAAATGAAACTTGTAAAATTACAAGGAAATGATGGCATCAGTGCCTGTTCTACAGCAGCAAGGGCAAACATGCAGAACTCTATTTACTTTTATCCATTGTTTTACTAGGCTCAGAGTCCACCCCCAGAATATAAACAACCATATTGCCTCCATTCTCCAAAGAGCATGTCGCACCACCTCCTGGTAACCGAACGGGAGCTACATTCTACTGCTGTTTTAGAATTGGCTCCTCAACACACTCAAATAACCAGATATTTCTCCACTACTGCCATCAGACTTTGAAATCCTGCCACTGGCTGATGCTGGCACATAATGATGGATATGGACCACTGAACACAATATTTACATTTCATTTTGATGTCCTTCTCCCTCACCCCTGTGACTGTATTTCATGCATGAGCAACACAGTGTAATCCTACTATGGCACGTGTCAGCTCCAGTGCTTGGTGCATATGGCTGAAAGCAAATAGCACTAGGCAACTCCTCCCAGTGCAGAGACCATGCTGCTGTGCTGAAACAGGGATGCATGTTGCTAGTGAAGCCCTTGAGAAGTCCTTCCTTGAATATGGGTGAGCATTCCCTGCCCTCATCTGCCATGTGATCTCCAACACCATTACTCGATCCTTGTTGCAGATGTATTCCTGCCTGATCTCTGGTGTCCAGGAATGCCTCACATGCCAAAATACAAATCTGAAATAGAGATCACAGAAAACTCAGACATCTGCAAAAAGGGAGACAGAACTAGCAGTGACCAAGGGCTCAGTCATTCTTCAACACAAGATGATACTGGGAATAATAATAATGTTGTTTGCAGCACTGTGATTTAAGCTAACTAACATACTTCACTGTTCTTTCCCTATTGCTATTAAGTCCCCAAGTTCATCTGCCAACTCCAGTGCTTAGAAGTGGAGTGAAAACAGTGAGGGCATATGAGGAACACAGGAGAAAGGTTCCTCTCTTGGCTGCTTAAAGCACGAGCTTTGATGCTTCGTTAACCCTTTGCTAACTGTCCTGCCAACTAAAATGCTACTGGCAAGTCCTTTGGCAAATCATGCAACAGAAATTATATGCCAGGAATGCACTGCTAGGAGAGCAGTCACCAGAAGCATATCACTGAGTGCTCTTAGCACTCTGTTGTTTCACCTCTCCAACTGCATACTTGGAGACAATAATTCTCAAGCACTTTGCCTTCCCAGAGTAGTATGAGATCAGTGTACAAAATGCAATCCCCTCACAAGATGTTGCCTACACAGGCATGTCTGCTGGAATACAGGAAAGGATACATCTGTGCACAGGTTTGCCTGTTCTCCACTGAGAGCCACAGCTATGCCAGATAGTAATGAAGATGTTTACCTGATTTAAGACCATTCTAGCATAACTAAAGTATCCTAATGTGATGGTCACACCTTTCCAACACTTCTGTCTTCACATTCCCAGTCTCTACCTCAATGCAATGCTAAAAATCATATGACTGTGCTGTGTAATAAAGGAAATTACTTGCTGCAAACTAACCTGGGGGGGGGGAGGGGGGAAAAAAAAAAAAAAAAAAAAAAAAAAAAACAAGCTCAAAATATCAGGCCAGTTAATGTAATGGCACCATAACATTCACCTGCAGGGTAGCAGGGACACTACACCATTTTGATCATCGTGGTGCAAACACAGTCTACAGGCTCCCTTCAGAACTAAATTAATTAAAAGCATCTGTGTCATGTTATATTAATAGCAGTGGACTAAAAAGTTATTGTTATCTGAAAGTCATGATACAAACACCCCTTGGAGACACCAAGGTCGATGATGTGTGAAAAGCAAAGGGTCTGAACCTCTTTGAAGATGTTTTGCTTTTTTGCATCATCAATTACTTTGATATCACCATATTTTTACCTGAGGGAATGTCTGCCCCTGACATTTTTATAAGTTTCATTTGATTTTTTATTATTTGTACATTTAGAAATGGTTTTCTGTGAGGTTCACTGTTGACTTACTAAATGCCAAATCCTGTAGGGCATGGCAGACACAATTATTAACATTCAGCTTCTGGTGTTAAATCTAGCCACTCAATTCTACCTGACGCAAAGTTTCATGTTTGTCTAATGCGGACAAGATTGACTGATGGGAAAATGGCAGTTGCATTACAAACATCCTAAAACTAAGACTATATCAGATAGCATAAACCCTGTAAGTAAAACAATTAGCAGAAGCACCCACTTATGAGAAATACTTGTGCCTCATCCAGAGACAGCTACTCACTCTAGCTTGTCTGTAGAACAAGCTTGAATACTACAATTTCATGTCATGGCCTGAGACAAATGAAATTCCTCACAGGCAAAATAACAATTTTCTAGTCAAGTCTATTTCTTCCACCTGCTGCTTTCGAAAATGCTAGAGGAATAAATCAGGTTAGATATATATATATATATATTTATCAATATATATATTATTATGTTGTATATACTGAAGACAATGCAACTAGGTCAGGGAAGGAGGATCAAGTGAGGAAAGAGTGAGACTGCCCTTCTGGCAGAGGTGAGCACTGTCCATCTGACACACTTAATAACACTGTGAGCCAAGATCAGTCCTCAGTTAAAGATTTTTGTGGTCCCACATATGCTCACATTTAAAATGCTGCTTTCCCTGAGCCTTTGTTTTATTCACTTGTGCCAAGCTTAAAAGTAATTCACTGTTGCATCATGGCAAATGCATTTCTGTGTGAATTTGACAAGCAGAGTAATAACTCTCCTTTCCTCATATGATCCTAATCTCTGGCAAGAAATTGGAAGAAACTGTTTCCAGAAAATGACTATGATAAGTGCTATCAATTCAGTGCCATTTTCATACCGATATGCTTTCAACTATCATTAAGTCTGCTTGAGAACAACAACCAGAAAACTATTGGAGCACACTGAACTCCAACTGGAGGTTATACTGTAGCTGTCATTTTCCACTGTATATTTCAAACAAACAAACAAAAAACTTTTTGGCATGCACAACTATTGTATTCAGAAATGTTATCCAACATTTTTTCCAAGAAATGTATACATGCATATGTTGACTTCTAAATACAGAGCTAATTTAAATTGATCTCACTGCAATTATCCACATGCATTAAATTTAGGGGTACATAAATGCATGAAAGACCAGGACCTAAATTAGCATGTTTCAACTCCTTTGGAAGTACTTGTGATCAAGGAGAAAGGAGACAAGCAAGCAAAGATTGCAAACTCCTAATTGCAACAAAAAAGCCTTAAGAAGAAATAGAGCAGTGAAAACAGAAAATTGTTATACAGTCTTTGGGCAGTGATGTGTGGTTTATCTAAACTGGAAAAAAAAAAATCATGTTTAAAGGCCTCCTTTCCAGTAATGTACACGTTTGTCTTCATGAGTATCCAAAAAAAAAAAATCAGTTTAGAGTTCCCAGTCCTGGAGAGAGTATTACTGTTCTAAACAGCGCATCCTTCGCAGTTCACTACTGGACTTGTTCCCTTAGTTCCGGTGATCTTGGAGGCCTCTTCCAACCTAGATGATTCTGTGATTAGGAAAGACCATATTGGAGCCAAGCTCTTCAGCTCCACATTTTGTTTTATTAACTCCACTAGGAACCATTTAATGCTACTCTTCCACACAAAAAGGTTATGGAACAATGAAACATGGAAGAACATCCAGTGCTTGAGTAGTGAGAGATAATGTCATCAGGATGGCCTGTCACCTAATAAGAATTTTTTTTTTTTTTTCCAGAAGTGTTAAGACTGCCCACATTAATTCACTAGTCCCCCTTTCTCATACCTCTTACTGCATAAAGAGGTATAATTATGAACTCAGAAGCTGGTCCTCCTTGGCCAAAATGCAGTAGCTATGACACAAGAAGATGCAAAATAAGTATGGGACTCCCAGTGATTTTGAAGCAGAAAGGATGCTTCCTGAGTGAATTAAAGATCAGATTAACAAATAAATAAATAAATAAATAAATAAATAAATAAATAAATAAATAAATAAGTTTTATAATTCACAATCTTTTCTAACAGTACTTAAGATTGTTACTGGAATGCAAAGGATATTATTTTTAAGCTCTACTATAATTTATCAAGCATCCTGGTACTTATTAGCCACAACTATTTTGTTGTTATGGTAGGCTCAAAAAAGATATTATTCACTGTATTTATGTAAGGCCTATAATTTTATGCATGATGGTAAATCTCATGAGAGAATCATGACCACGCAATATTTTAGCTTAGTCAGAATACCCCTGTTGATCTACTGGGAAACAGCGCAGCTGAAACTGGACTGTTTTCCATCTGTACGCTTATTTTTTGTGACATCTCTGCTTGCCCAGCTGGTGGAAGCAAAATACGACAGCCTTCTTGTCCTAAAGCTAGAGGAGATGATGAGCAACATGCTGTGAATTTAGCTGGAGAGAGATCTCTGGAGGAAGTCTTACCCTTCATTTCACACTGCAACCAAATGGGGAGCTGTGCAGACCCCTCGACAACAAGGCAGCATGAGACAGGAGAGAGAGGACTCAGGGATGGAAACTACATGTTACTGTGGGAAGACAGTAGCAAGAAAAGAAATAGAAGCTATTTGAGGAAAGAGGTGCAGTAAGTAAGGAACTGATGGTGAGAAGTGTTAGGCATTTTACAACAATTTGTAGGGTGCATCCAATGCATTTCAGAGGCATTTTCTTAAATGTACAAGTAGAAAAATGGAATACTCTTACATGTATTCCAGAAGGAATTAGAAAACAAGTAATACCAAAAACAAACAAACAAACAAACAAAAAAGCCCAAACAGTTGAAATCAGGGGAAAAAAAAAATATATATATATATATATAAACCTACTATTATGTTGGTCATTATTTTAAACCAATATATTATATTTATATTTTGGTTTGTCCCATACCTTTCCGATTCACAGGCAAAACATTTTTCAGTACATTATTAACACATAGCATTTCTCTGCCATGTGTTTAACTTTAATACTACATATAATTTCTTGATTTAAAATTTGGTTTCCTAAGTTCGTTCAGTTTTGAATTCACAGTGGTCTTTACCATCATCTTGCATTCTCCTTTACCTCACAAAAGTATTTCAAAGATGCATTCCCCTAACACTAAACCTACAGCACTTTAACCAGCATTTGGCAATCAACTGTTCTGTGGCTTAAGTCTTCAAGCCAATTCTCTTTCAAACAGTGTGAAAACACATTCATAGCAATTTTAGTCTTCCCTGCCCTCACAAACCACACTTTACAATATTTTTGTTGGAGGCAGGAAGAAGGAGACATACAGAATAACCACATTCAAAAGAGCCATGGTTTAACACTATAAAATGATAATTCTGCTTCATCTGCCACAGCATATAAACCCTAGTGTATCCAGTCCAGTAGTCAACAACATCAAAAGTGTTGGCATTTTTATAGTGCTTTCTATCTTCAGATTGCTGGCCTAAAGCAGATGTTGAAAATTGAAAACCTGAAAGGACTTTTAACAGGGTGAATTGCTGCAGACCACCTTGTCTGGGAAACATGAACCAATCAAAATATTTGTTAAGGTTCTTCAAGCTGGGCAAACAGAATCACCTATGACTACTCTTTAATGACTCCAGACACTTGAAAACAAATGTAATTTTGCATTGACAGAGTTCATGAGTGCTGCAGCCCACTTATGCAGCAATGGAGTATCAGGGGTTCAGGGGTGTGTAAGAGCAAGCTAATGGGAAAGCTATCGTATACACTTGACTGCTCTGCTACAACTTACTCATG
Source organism: Aythya ferina (assembly GCF_964211825.1). Lineage (NCBI taxonomy): Eukaryota > Metazoa > Chordata > Aves > Anseriformes > Anatidae > Aythya > Aythya ferina. Next base: position 77,548,111 of record NC_140296.1, read on the forward strand.
AATACATGTGGAATCTACCAAGTCAGATTTCTAAACCTCCCTGCCCTGAGGCTTCCAAGCATCTTACATAGGAAAGTTGATCTGTTAATCTGTTAAACCTGCCTCTGGCTGGGACACCCCAATTCCTGCAGCACTTCGTTTTTATGCACCTGAAACATCCACCACCAGAGAAACAAGTAGCACACTACACACAACTTTGCCAGAAGAACTACCTACACAGGAGGTGCTTCTGCCCAGCAAAGCCATGCATATCGATGCGTGCACGTCCTCACACCGCAGCTGTGACCCAGCTGTGTTGGCACAAGTCTGGAGCACAGAGCTGGCCTCAGCCTCAGTGCTTAACCACAGAGCTGTCCTCTCCATCAGCAGGAGACTGATGAGTCATCTCATTTAATTCCTCTTGATAGATGGTCTTTCATGCAATTTCACCTGGTTTTCTTTCACCCAGAAAGAAAACGTAAATATTTGGGCTCTTTAGAAATAAAGAGGGCCAACTTCCTGAATGTGATCCATGTGCAGTGCTTTCACTGTAACAAGGAAATGGTGAGCAAAGCTCTGTGAGTGCCATCTGGACAAACAACTGTCATCTATGTAAACACGTCTCAGCGAGTGTGACTCCCATAGGCAGGATATGTGCCACCAGCTTTCAGATTCACATGACCCTTCTCACAAACACTTGAAGGCTTTTGGATTAGGCATCTTTACTCATTCCTGGCACAGCCTTTGGTACATATTCCCTCATTTCTGTGGAAGAAGGGCTTTACCTTCACATCTGTCTTTGGTCCCACCAGCTTGACAAGACCGCAGTTGCAATAGCTGTCCAGCCTGTGGTGACAATCCCACACTGAAATGCTGCCACATCTGTGTGACATGCTGTTGATTTGTATTTTCAGCAGTCCTGTAACAACCTTCTCCCCTTTCCCAAACAGATAGGTATTTTAAAAGCCATCCATATTCAAGTTTGGGTCTAACCAGTACCTACTGTTTCTTGCTGGGTGGACCATGACAGTGGATGAAGGAATGGGGCAACCCAGAGCTGCTGGGAAGACCTGGCACATTCTCAGGCTGACCCTCAGCTAGAGGTGGTGAAACACAATGTGCCAGTCAGTGCGCTGGCCTGTCACAACTCTCCCCCTAACATATGCAGAAGTGCCATCAAGCCATACAGAAGGAGGATGGCTAAGTTCAGCTACATCACTTACCCCCTCTGTCCACCCTGGGGTCACTTGAATGCCCGTTGGAAAGCACAATCAAGAGGAGTCAGTGGGAGCAGTGAGGGTGAGGAGGCCTTTCCACTCCCACTGCTTTCCTGGGACTGCCTTTGTCTCTCCTGCAAGACCATGCCTATTCTGCAAACAGCCTTGCCATTCCTCTTCCTCTCCTTCAAGCAGCTCCTCTCCCCTAAAATGGAGCCAGGCTTATTCTTGCTGTGAGGAGCAGGAAGAAGGGAAAATCTTTGAACAGCAGTCCCTCATCTGCTCAAGCATCACTCTGCTTTGCACCTCCTCTGTTAGGGAAGAGGTGGGGGAATGCAAGGTAATCTGTAGGTGTGCTAAACAGCTACAATGGTAATTGCATTATTAAAATCCTCTAATGTAAGACTGCCTAGAGAGAGGAAGGAGAACAGCTAAGCTGCCTACTCAATTCTTCTTTGTATAAACAAGGCCATGAAAATGTACACGGTGTACCATGGAGACTGGTTTGTGAGAGCCTTCTTACAATCTCTGACGCTCTCTAGGGCTACATTTGATGTGTTGTTCACTTGCCTCTTTTGTTTCTTTGTTCAGTGTTAGTTAATCGTCTGAAAACAGTATTTCACAGTCACAATAATGCACTACCTTTCTACCAAAACCATTAACTTCCTACACAAGTATTTTTCAAGAATCGGAGTCAAAAATGAAGAAGAGGAAGCTGTGGGGGAAAAAAAAAAAAAAAAAAAAAAAAGACAACAGAATAATCGTTTGTTGATTTTATACCATTCTTGACATTGCCAGGTAACTCTACACACCATTTTTCTCCAAGTTGATGTGAGCCAGACTCAACGCCTTCCTTAGGTAAGTTGCTCCTTCTTCACGCCTCTGAAAGCACGCTGACCACATACATAGTCACTTTGGAAGAGCACTATTCTAAAGCAGAGTTCAATGCTTCAGTAATCATCTGCTCAAGGATCTTGCAAGCCATGTCCTTAAGCCTGCCACACAGTCAGCTGTCTCTGCCCTCTATACAATCACATTTCATGGTCAAGACACTCAAAAGCAGGATCTTGCACCTGGAGGTGCTGCTACTGAGCATGCTATGATGATGTTCCAGCCTCTGAAGTAACATCACAGATCTGGAAATCCTTTCAGCTAGCTTAAAGCACATATTTTGGGTGCATGATGTTTGTGGCTGGTAGCTCTTCTGGGTAGCTATTTCTGCTGTCATATGGAAATAAAAAGAAAGTATGCCTGAAAGTAAAACAGGCTTTGACTGTAGGTGCAAAACCTGCAGCACAGGAACTAGAAGGCAGCTCAGAACTGTGTCCTGGGCATTGCCAACTACTGCAATATTTGGTGGTCACAGTCATAAGCTTTCTTGCCAGACAAGTCCCTTATTAAACCTGCTGCATTTACTCCCATTATTTTCATTCTGAAAAGTTTCAGAGTTTTGCTGCTTCCATGGCTGGAAACCATCTCCTAATTTCTGTCCTAAGGTTATGCAGTGACACATTATAGCCTTTTAAATCTTCAGCTTAAATAGCTGTGCTCTCCCATTTCATCCCTAGTATTTGGTCTCTTCTAAGAAAGGATAATCCTACCGCCTTCTCAATGTCCTTCTTTTGTGAGGCTAAGCAATCTACAATCTTTTGATCTTCCTCCTCCCTGATTTTAGCAGTGCTTACTTGGACCTACTCCAGCCCTAGGTCATTGTACTTGCATATGGTTGGCCAAAATTGCACGTGAAGACTTTGTCATGCTTTGTACAATGGAGTTACTCTCTTTTTTTTTTTTTTTTATCATTATTCAATAACTATATATATATATGTAAATTAATACTTCTCCAAAGATTATAAGGTATTTCCAAAACTAACCCTCATCACAATGCAACAAAGTATACAATATTTATGAGCAAAAGCATTCTAGAGCTTCTGTTGCAAGTCACTGATAGGATTGAGCCTTATTCTTACATTTATTGAAGACCATTCCTGCCTTCAACTCAGTGCTGGGAAGAAAATTCCGTTAACCAATCTCCGTGGTATGATTGTAAGTGTATCTGATACTGCAGTATACAAGTATTGGATTTCTAGGTGCAGGCCTCCCAGTAAATCAAATTCAAACTATAACTGTCACTGGTCATTAGTGTATAAAAATCCATTTTTGGTCAATTTTTTCTAAAAAAATTTCAGGCTTACTGCTCTCCCCAGAACTAAGAAATCATCATGTCTGTGCCGTCCTGTTATGCTCCTGTATATCTTATATTTCCTTCTGAGAACCCTTAACCATACCATGAGAAAACCAAATGTCACGGTTACATACAAAACCAATTATTTCCCATTCTTTATTCACTTTCCTGAAAAGGAAAATGGTGTTTTCATAATATTTCATGCCCAACTGAATAGAAGAAAGTATGATCAGCTAACTTAAAAGAACTCAAGGAAAGGAAGTGCTTAACGACATCTGGATGAGTTTTAGCTAACATTTCCCCAAAACAATAAAGACGATTGTCATAATGCTTAAGTATAAAACAATTTTCCTTTCACTTCTAACACGAGACCTACATACACATCTCTGGGTGTTTCCAAGATACTGATGTCATGTTGATGCCTAATGTGCTCATAAGGACAGAGGTATGAAACAACAGTACTGATAGACTCAGTACTATGAGAAGCGAGCAATCATGGACGACTATTTGCGCATTTACAATGAAATTTAAAAGTAGTTTCCATTTTTAATCAATTTTCCAGATTTTCCCTGTAGAAAAGCAACTCATCCCCCAATGTGTCAGAAATCTCTACATTTTTTTCTGTGCTAAAACTGTTTTGGAGTAGCTGTGGAGTTGAGGAGGGCACGTAAATGCACCAATACCTGAAAACCTAAAGACACCTTTAGGAGGACCACAGCATTAAAAATTAATTTTGTTATCCTATGAACAGACCTCTCTGAGAACTGGTGTGTCGCAGGTCCTCTCCCTAAGTACTACACGTTCAACAAGATCACATAAGCAATGGGGAATGATGATGTTCTCCTTTCTCTGGCTTTCCCACTCAGTTCCAGCAATGCAAAGTGTAAGGACTTTCACAAACTACATTGAAAGCATTTTGGTTTTAATCTAATCTTTTTTTTTTTTTTTTTTTTTTTTTTAACTTATTTAAACTCCTGACCTTCTAATATCCTGCAGGAATTGAATTGTGTATGCCAAAAGAACTCACACAACAACAACAAAAACAGCATTCTTTTTTCATTCACAATAAATTCTTCTGCCCAATATTCCCGCACCTCCCAGGTAGCATCAGAACAGTATTTTTAACCCAATATCTTACCCAATGTAAGACAAAGACATCCTCCTGGAAACGGTGGAAATAAACAGAAATTACTGTAAAGCAACATTCATTATATCCTTATCAGGTATCATTATAAGATTCATTCAAAAATTTCCATAGCTATATGGACACACATGTAGCATTTCTTGGGAATGTTGCTACTGCTGTGATATGATTTGTGACAACCAGAAGGAGGAACCCACCCAGGACTGTGGCAAAACATGGCTAAGGTGGCCCTTAACTCAGTAGAGTGACCAGCAGGATTGCACAGTGATGGAAAACTGTGAAAAGCAGCAGAAACAGCAGCACTGGAGGATGACAAAGACAATATTCCTACAAGTTGTCCTGGTACTCAAAACAATGATCTGTGACAGAAATCTAAGCTGGGAGCACCACTCAGCACAAGAAGTACCATGCAAGCCCCAGCTGCAAGGGATTTATCCTTGCAGCCAGCAGCTCCTCAGGTTGTATTGATAAATTCATCAGCAGCACTGTCAGGTGTATTTGACTTGTTACAAGGCAGTAACTGCTGTATCTTGTGGAAAAGCTTGGCAGAAGGTTAAAATCCTTGTTGTACCCAGAGGCCTAACTTAACACTCAGCCTTCCAAGTTATGGTGCCTTCTGCTGAAAGCTTGGCTAATGGAAAGATGTCACTGAATCCAGAGAAGTTGTATATCTGTGTGGTTTGGGAAGATCATCAGTTAGATAGATGGCAGAGCCATGCTTCCCACCCTTCTGTTTCTTAGAGGGGAAGTGTCTGCAGCAATTTGCCCAACATCTAACAAACAAAATCCTGGACAATATGTGTGAGCAGAAACTGAAAAGGCTCCAGAAATTTTGGGCAGTTATAGAGGCTAGCTCTGGGAGGAAAATGTGCAATTTGTCAAGCACAGAGGTTATTGATACATTAGCATCACTGAATGGTTTGGGTTGGAAGGGACATTAAAAATCATCTGGTTCAACCCCCAAGTTAGTATTGCCACTTGAATGGCAAGGGTGGTTGTGGCTAGGAAACACTTTGTAAGAGAGGAAATATTTTGTGGGGGTGGAGAAAAAAAGAAAAATGGAAAAGGGTAAGTGAGCTGTAAGAAATGGAGAAAGCTGGCATATTGTCATTTGCAGATTGACCAAAACTATAAAAAGTTGTTTGGGCATATAGCTAAAAACGCACTTGCCAATTCCACAAAACACAAGCATTCGCTCCATAAAAAAATGGAAATTTTTAAACTTCGGAAGAAGAGATGCAAGTCACAGCATGGAAGACTATCTCCTCTGGGGCTGCGTATGGTGGAAACAATCTGCACGTTGGCTGACTGCAATGGATATTCCAATGTGGAGTGTTTACCATGTTTTACAGGGCACCGGAGTGTAGTGCTCTTATAATGAGAGGTGCGACCCAGCAGCTGCGTTCCTTGTATGTTTTAATCCTATCACCATACAAAAACACATTCTATCGTTTGCTCCACTGAGACTGCTCCAAGAAGCTAATTCTTCTCAAGTCTAATTTCACATCTCTCCGTTCGGATGAAACAAAGGTTTCCTGGAACTATTTGAAGCTATTTAGGGAGTGCTGAGGGGGTTGCTTGATCATTTACTTCTCTCGTCAGACAGCATGCTTTCTTCACCTTAACTCTTTTTCAATTACTCTCACTGACCAAACTAAAGTGCGTTGGCTAGCTGACAGAGCTCTGTACGATCACCACACATCGTACTGCCTTAAACATGTCAGTGTTTTCAACTCCTTGCAGCCTTTGAATTACGACCTCTGGAGTTTCATGAAAGAGGAGTGAATGCACAGACGAGATACTGTAGGGGAAATTATATATATATATACATATAAAATATTTCCATCTTTGGCATAGATGCCACTTGGGAAAATGGGAAAAGCTGGCAGTAGGGGGCTTAAAGACATACTATAGATGTACTTTGCTCTACCCAGCATAGTGCTAAGCCATCTGTAGCTAGGAAAAGTAGCTGAAATACACCTGTTGAATCACACTTCAGGGAGAGATGACATTGCTCCCCAAACAGTGGGTTGCTCCTTGCAAGTCTCCTGTAACATCCTCTCAAACATGTAATTTTCCTCTCTGGAGTGACCGGTAAGTGACTGCCATGCTCTCTGCAGGGCTCTTCAAATTGCTCTTTAAATGTGTGGTATTATTTCCTCCAAAAAAATAGGCTCCAGTTCCTCAAGGGAACAGTAGGTAGTGGATGAATTGCTGAAAGTCTAGCTCTGGCAGCATCCACCCCAGAGAACTCATTTTAACGCTTGAATAGTACGGGCCTTCAGAGGATCCCTAGCAGTGTGCAGCAGCTGCCTATCCATGCACCTGCAAGGAATTTGCATATGCAAGCCTTAAAGCAAAGCATCTCCTGTAAAGCAGATAGGGTGATACTCTGAGATTACTGACAGAAATCTAAAATGCCAAATAAACAGGGTTTGTCAAACACTTCTGACAGAGAAGACACTGTAACATGAACTAGAGTTAGTGTGATATAATGGCTCTTTTCAGGTAAGATCTAACCACACTTGCACTTACACAGGTGGGAAAAGAGGAAAGCAGAAAGTAAATAAAACAACCACACCTGCTTTCTCCTCACTTGCCTTCCCACAACACACACACTTCAAGGGTGTACGGGGCACAGGGTGGGATGCCTGTGTGCCAGAACTCAGCATCTGCCATTATTAAGCAATAAATTCCAAACAGTATCCACTGAAAACAGCCTTGAGCTAATGAGAGACTCCTTCGGTCTGGAAAAAGTTGAGAACTGCTGAAGAAAGTGTTTGCCTTCTACAAGGTAAAACCATGAAGCTGAAGTGTCCCATATTAGCAAGAGATCTGCCTGCAGATAGATACACAGCACAAAACTCCCTCATGTGGTCTTTGAAATACAGTTCTTCCCTCCTGAAAAGCTGAATCACAACTGACATCAAATGGCAAGCTAAGCAAAAATCAATCATTTTGAGTCAGAGACACCAAAGGGGAAGGGAAAAATCCAACAGAAAAATCTAAACCTTTATAGAGGCACTAGTCCATCTAAACCTTTTACTAAAGCAGATACCATATTAACCAGCGCAGCAGGTGCCCAGCTTTTTCCTTCTCAGAGGAAAAAATCCGATATTTTTACTTTTTTTTTTTTTTTTCTCCAAATTTATTTTTTTATTTATTTCCAGATTTGTGGGAAAAGTCAGAAGTGGTCAAGTGAAAATTTCTGTTTGTAAATGGGAGAAATTTTAGAAGGCTTTTTTTTTTTTTCAAAGTTTTGAAGAGCACAGCTTTCTTTTCATTTTCCATTTATCTTTTTCCCCAAAACTATCAAGCTTTGCTGTAGTTGGGTATCAGAAATTGACACTGCTGAATTCTTCATCTCTGCAGCAATTCTCCAGTGTTTTGTCTAGTTCATTCTTCTTTATCTGGAGGAAAATAAATGTAATCTTATTTCTCTTAAGGGAATTTTACGGGAAACAATCCACAATCAAATACATCTCACTGTCATACTGTTAGGGCTTGTATTTATGGTTCATTAAATTCTGGTACAAGTTGTTAAGCTTTTCTTCAGATTAGTGGAATAAGAAAGCGGGAGGGAAGAAATGAGTCATCACACGCGTCCTCATGTTCTGTATCAGTGAATCACTGACACTCGTTGCATCACAGATGTCCCGTGCAGCAACCAGGGTAGCTCTGCTATGGTTAAATACGCATAAACTTGTATATACTTGTACATAAACAAACAAGAATGACGTTTCCTTTTATTTTACGTAGCTGCATACACATACTCTATTAATCTGAGACTGGTAAGGTTAATACGTATATCATTGACTTTCTGAGGAATCCAGCTTCCACACTGATAAAACAAACGTTTCAAAACTGATGCTGCATGTTTTGCAGCAAACAGGCTGCAAAAGACTCACTTCCTGACTCACAGACCTCAGCTTTTTGCTTGTTTAACATCAATACATCTCCATCAGTACATGCTCTAATCATGTCTTGCTGTTCCTTTCAGAGTCACAACGAAATGCCATGTACGAACACACAGGAAATAAAGAACATCACCCAGCAGAGCTCTTTTAAATGAATCATTTCAAAAATATATATATATTAGTCATTCTTCTACCACAAAAAGCAATCAGTATGGAGGCCTGACAACCTGCTCAGGAAAACAGTGTACTTTTCTAACTCCCAATCAATCACTTCTCTCCCTATTCCTATATGTAAAATACAACATATAATGATTTATCTGTGTTTGTTTTTGTTTTTTTTTTTTCTTTTTTAAAAAAAAAGGAATGGAACACGAGGAGCTCAAAAAAGATGAAAAATCTTTTGATTAGAGGACCCCCCAAAAAATCGTTGGGCTGAGGTTTTGGTCACAAACAGGTTTTCTAGCTGAAACAGCAGCTACAAAGCAAGGAGATCCACTGAAGCCTATGCTGGCTTTCTTCTATCCATTCTTGTTCCTGCTGCCCATGGTGTGGCAGCCTCTCAATGTCCCCAAACTGTTCCCCACCACCCACGCCAGGAGGGACTGCAGACCTTGGGTGGGGATGAAGACATCAAACTGGAGGCAGGGGAAAACAGCGATGGGAAAATCCAAACTGTAGCAGAGGGACTTGGCGAAACACTCATACACTGTCAGGTGGTATTTCACATGCCTGCAGCTATAGCTCCAAATAAGTCCAATATGCACAGGCATCAAGTAGTGGCCCTTCAGCATCAGTTGGCTGGGGTGGCAAAGGCTTCAGCTTGCCTGGGAGGATTTAGTTTTCCAAAATCTGGGCAGCATTGATGCAGGCCAGCCTGTGACTAACCGCAGTGTGGTTGTGAACCATGATGGATGCTGTCGCCCTCGCAACACAACAGAAACAGTAAGATTGCCAAGTAACGTAAGTGCAAGTAATTTGATCTCTTTCCACCTGCCAAGCAATCAATTACTTGAGAAATTAACTTGTTTTTCAGCAGTTCGTGAGCAGATCTAACAAACTCTCACCATGAGACCTGACAGTGGGCACAAGCAGCATTTCGACATCGAAATTGGAGCACCAGTCATTGCTCTGCTTCAGTTCCCACCCAGCTGGTACAATCCAACCAGACCATTACAGACAGAGGAAATGGTGAAGGATGAACTGAAGTTATTAAATCCAGGTGCTTCCTTCCACACACCCATGCTCCTTCTCAGGTGCCTTCATTGCCTCCAGCAACCAGCACACAGCAAACCCCACCATGCCCCAGCAGCCTGAGCAGCCTTTGCAATGCCAAATAATGCTCAGTACTATCCCAGTAATGCTCAAGTAACACCAAGTTAGCAGGTAACAAGCAGTGTGATGCGCATCTCTGTAGGCTGAAATACCAGCACAAATATATTCAAAGAAATATGCAACTTGCCAAAATTCTTCCCTTGTTAACGATGTTAACCCAAGAGCTTCCCAAGAATTTCAGGGCGGGTGGTCCACTATGTGACTGTTCCTAAAGAAACATATCTGACTGTAAATTCATAATTATATTTTATCAGTGATTTCACGACAAATTCACTACTGATTAGATCTCAAGATCCCAAAAATGTGCATTTAGAACTCACCAGGAAAAAAAAAAAAAAAAAAAAAACTCACATTTTTCTAGTTTTCCTCCAGAAAACATTATTTTCTGGAGTTTAAGTACACAGGAACTTGTGAACTGAGCTTTTTCTCCTGGGAAAAATATATCATTAATAGTAAAATTGAATTTTAAATTTTCAACACAACTCATTTTCTCTTTTGCATATCAGGAATTATTAAGTATATTAAGAACATTTCAATATAAGAAAAAACATTTTGATTGCTCTTATTTTTTTTTTCAAACATCTGATTCATAAAAGATTGAGATGCATTAATTGTTACTCTATCCAAAGATAAAATTATGTTTGAAATCATGGAATCTCATACATGATATGAACTGCATTGTCTGTACAATTTTTATGTGATATTAATATACAGCTATTAGTTTATTAACAGCAAGAGAGCAAAATGACTTGAGAAGAAAACAATAAAATTTCAGATACTGTTTTTTTTTTTAAATAAGAAAACAGAAAGACAATTACTAAATAAGGAAAATTAGTAAAATCTTAATTTCTTCAGAAAAATTAGTGTTTTTACTTTACTATTTTTTTTTGTTGTTGTTAGCTTCACATTCACCACTCCTCCACTGGGTGGCATTACTACCTAGAGCTGCAGCATTGGTCTACATGAAAATTGTCACTGAAGTAAACGTCTCACATACTTTATCGATCAGAATCTATAGAATTAAACTTGTTTCCCGACACAAAAATCCAAACAAGTCTGCTGACATGCAAAACTGCCACTTTTTTTGCTAGATAATCATCTCCTCTGATAGTGTCAGAATGAAGACTGTTGTAAAATTACTAATTTACAGCTTAATTTAATTCAAACTATTGATTTTGGCAATGCTGAATCTTTGCAAAGAGTAAGTATTAAAGAAACATTAATGTATTAAAAGCACATGATCACTATCTTTGAAGCAGAGGGAAATACAGAATAAAATTAGGTATAAAATAACTTCTAGGTCTGAAAGAACATTTGAGCTCTAGTAAATATTAGGGTGTTCAAACCCCCAAGCAGTCCCAATGAAGTGAAACAAATGCTTACTACCTAAATGAAGTGTCACCAGGAAAACAAACAAACAAACAAACAAATAAAAAAAAAAATGAAAGAGAGAGAGAGGATGCAGGAGAGGGAGAAGTTACTTGGTCTTTGCTGCACACTAACAGGACACCTGGGCTCTGCAGACCATCCCACTAATCCCACCACCAAATTGCGACTTCCTTTCCCATCCATGTACCAAGTACCATGTACCATGAATCTCCCCATTTCCTTCCAGCAAAGCCAAAGTGCAGGGAGTGAGGAAAGAAGACACAAGCCCAAGTTACATTTCAGTTGACTGAAAGGATGTAGTTGGTATGCCCACACAGATGGTGAGAAATACTTGCTGTCACAGTTCAGACAGCAACTCATCACCACTAGGAAATGTGCAGGGAACAGAAGTGATATTCAACAGTCTCTCTTTTTTCACCCTTTAGAATGTTAAAAAGTGGGAGATAAGAAATAAAGTGAATCTAGAATCATCATGCATTAACATATATATAAATATTCACAGGTAGAGGGTTAGATAACTCACTGACATGAGTTCTGATTAACTCCGTTTGATCATAATGCTTAGGTCATGACCCCTTTCTGTTTCTTTTGTTATCCCATCTTTCTCAATGCCATCACTCTGTCTTTCTCCACTCCTTTCACCCAGAAACGTTAATCCCTTAAACATGTCTTCATGTGCACATAGCAGACCTAACTCACATCAGGCTTTCATCCTTGAAGACCTCGCACACACTTATGATAGGAAAGAAACTTGCACTTTGGTCATATCACAAGTATTTTATTGCAAAGTTCCATTGTGTTATTTTTGCTTTTTGCTTCAGGTCTTACACTGGGCTTAATTGTCTTCACAACCATGAGTATATTTGCACCGAGGAGTCTGCCCAGACTGAGCTTTCTAGAAAACAAAAACAAAGCCCAAACTTCCCTATTTCCCTCCCTGCCCAAAATAAAATATCCTTGGGGTAGCAACCATACCATGTCTTCAGTAGTGCCCTCTTCAAGTAATGAGAGTAAAATCTCCATCCCTCCTTCCTTCCTTTGGCTAGTGCTTCTTATGTTGCATAGTACCTTGTTTCTTGTGCATTTACTCCAGAAAAAAAACATTTGAAAGAGTTTCTAGCTGAGACCGACAGGCCTGAGTGTGCCCAAGCTGGCTCCCACACAATGATGTGTAGCCACACATTCCTGCCCGGCCCCCCATCCGCATGCATGAAGTGCAGGGCTGCCCACATGCTGCCGTATGCATGTGCACATGTTAGCTCAAGACACAATGCACAGTGGATTTCTACACTGCTGAATGAATGTAAACATTTAGAAAAAGAGAGTTTTCTCTGCAGAATGAGTTCATGATACGAAGCTGTCTACCCACGGCTTCCTGCACTCTGGTATTCTCTCTACAAGCGCATACATTTCAGGGAAGAACTTGATCAAGGACACAAATTTGTCTTTCCCCCACACTTGTATTTAAAGCCTCGCCACAGAAGCAAGAGTAAAATCATTTCTTCTCCTTTCATTGCCATTTAGCAGCCACATCAAACTTATTTTTGTCATTTGCACAGACTTAGGGATATTTTTTCTATTCTACTGTGGACTACTTTCTATAAGTTGTGGTCTTTGTCCTCTAAGAGGAGGCTGAAATAGGAGGAATGAAATTTCTTTAATAATGAAGTTTCTTTCAATACCAGCGAGTTACAGTTTTTCCTTATGCCACCAGGACAAAGTTATTTTCGTAATGTGACTAATGGTTATTCAAAAGTGATCATAAGGATACAGAAATTTCTCTATTATTGCCAAATCCAGTTTACCCTTCTACTATATTTGCAGTAGTTCATTCACCCCCTCCCACCTAAAGCTACCATTTCTTGGCTTTGCTGATTTAATCATTCATCCGGTCCTATCTTAACGCAGCATTATCAAGTAATACAGACTAACGCAAAAAGAGAAAGAGAGAAATGAAGGAAGGAAAATCGAATTGTTCTGTACATACACACTTTTTGCAGTCCATTTAAAAAAGCTTATTTTAGAGACCTGGAAAAAGAGAACAGGTGGAAAAGGGTAAATGTCAGCTATGTATGCCAAATGAGCCTCTGTAACTTAACTGGGTTTTCCATCAGACCATATGAAGGTACTTTCTAAGTGCATAGGTTCATTTCTGTCCACATATTTAGGTGTTTGTTTGGCCAACATACATCTTCCTGCTTCTTACCACATCAGACAACCACAACAAAGAAGCAATGCCAGCTGAAGGACTGGTCCCTATGCCTAACAGTCAATGCCAAGGTTTTTCCTCCCCACGTCTTCCTCCCATCAGCATGGGCTAGACCCCACAGCCAGGCTGCGCTGCACCACGGCTGCCAGAGCAAGCTCCTCATCACACCGAGGCGAACAACTCTACCCACCACGCTTGCAAAGATGTTGCTCATTATTTTAATGAGTGTACAGAATGAGCAATTTTCAGCTCCATGGGCCACATGATGTACGAATTAGCTAGCAGGAAAGAAAACGTCTTGTTGAAGTAATTCATCTGCAGTTGCAACTGCACGGTTTTGTCCAAGAAGCATACTTCTTGTCATCTCCAAGAAAGGCTGGATTTAAGAAGCACTCAGTCCAGTCAGAGTTGACTTTTTCCTCACATGAGGGATTTGCAAATAATCCTGCAGTCCCCTTGCGTCTCCAGATACATGGGCTGTGTACACACCAGAGAATTTGCATTGTTATTAATCACTGTATTTTCTGAGCATCTTGTACGTAAAGTAGACAGGCAACAGAGGACTCCATACATTTTTTTGATTCTTTCTCCCGACAGTTTATAGCAAATTCCATCACATCTTTTTGGGTCAGTTAGAATATACAGGAGATGTATCCCACTTAGTAGCAAAATACATTACTACCAGACTCTCCAGCAATTCTCCATCTCCATGCTATTCCTCCTTCCAGAACAACTCACAGCCACTTTCTCCACTCATTCCTTATCCAATGTGTGAGCCCTTGTGCCCAGCTGTAGCAGAGCTTACAAATCACACAAGGCACAGGCGGAAAATCCTGACAGCCAGGATCAGCGACAGCTGTGCTCTTCCAGGGATGGCTACTTAACAAAGCTGAGAGATTGCTGTCCCTGGAAGGTAAATACAGACTAGGCAATCTACTTCACTGCTTCATTATCTTTATTGTCAAAGAAATCCTGATGTGTAACCTGTCTCCTTTTCACTCTTTTTTTTTTTTTTTTTTTTTTTCAGTCTTTGCTGTGAACACAGAGTATTATATTAACTCTTTGCTTGTGGACATACTTAACAAATTTGAAGCATCTCTCCTGCATCTTCTTTTCTGTAAATTAAACAATCCCAGTTCTTTCAGACTTTTTTTTTTATACATTGCAGTCTGTGAACTTTTGGTTGATCATTGTTGATGTTTTCCTGAATTGCCCGAAAATGGACACAGTGCTTTTCCTAAAGACTCCACAGAGCTAAGTAGAGCAGGCGACTACTTTGCAAGTCTCGTATGCAGCACCCCTGTTTATACACACTGGTATGGTGTTTGCTTCCCATATAACACACGAAACACTGAATCAAGGATTAAATCTGAGTGAAAAAATAATCACTCCATCTTCCTCTGCAGAACTGCTGTATAACAACCTACCCCTATCATGGGGATTAGCTGATAACCAAATACAGTATTTTGCACTTGACTTATATCTTATTTCAGACCTATCTGTTCAAAACAAATTAATTTTAATCCCATCCTTCAATGTTTACAAAGCTATTCCTATCTCATTTTGGCAATGGCTGCGCAGTGAATAAACTTAGTCTCTACTCCACTTTCCAAGTCATTAATAAAAAATGTTAATTAATTTTGGACCATGACAGATGCCTGGCTTAGTATATAAGATTGACCTCTTGCCCAGCATATAATTCCCATTAATGCCTGTACAGACAGACATGCAGCCTACTGTGGTTATGGAGATACAGCATAACAACCTCCTACAGTTCCTAGGATTTTCAAGGCAATATGGAAATAAAGACCAAATCTATTCATTTTCACCTTTGTAGAAAATTAGCTCTTTTCAAATAAAAGCATTAGATTATTTTCCATCTCCTTCTATGTTTTTAATTCGTCTTTCCTTCAGTACAAGTTCAAAGTCTTTCGATCATACAGAAACTCAGCTGATGAATCCATATTGCCTAGACCATATTGTTCTAACTGTTATCAAATTTGGGTGCTACATTTCCTGCCTTGTGTTGTTTTAGGGATATTCACTAATTTGACTGTCTTGATTTTCATTAAAAATCCTTTTTGCCAGATCTACAGCTCCATGTACTATAAAAGAACAAGGTAATAATCAGAGAAACACCCTCTGAGTCACTCAGTTGAGCTGCCCTCCTGTTGTTGTGCTATTTTCCTCTTCCAAGCCTCATTTCCATTAGTTCTCTTTCCCTCAATGGACATCACTGAAAGCTGAAAAACATTTTTCATTTGATCATTTTGATTCTGTGGTCTGCCACCACTGCAGAGCAAATGCATTCACTTGTTTTACTAAGCTGGACTTTTTTTTTTTTTTATATTGTTTGTTTTCTCTGAGTTTTACAAATTTCTTTAATGGTCATTTTGTTCTTCCTTTTCCTGTTCTTTGTAGAAAACTCACTGCTTGCTTCTAACCCCCTCAACCCTCAAAAAGTTCATTATTTGACTACAACATTTCTCCTCAGTTTGAAATAGTACCAGTTCCTCCACCAAAACACATACAAACATTTTTCCTTCAAGACCCATGTAATCAGCTTTCTGCCCTCTTACCCTGCTTGGACACAGTCCAGAAAATAAGACTGTGCCCCACCACCAGAATTCCAAAAGCAAAGGAGAAATTAGTATTAATATTGGCTCTTTTACCCTCAGAACATCTTTTGCCCCACAAGTAACTTCTGAACATCTCTGTTAGAAAGCATAAAGCAGCAGTATTCATTCAGGATGGCAGCTGACCTCTCTCACCTTTCTGGCTAATGATGTCCTCATTTTCTAAGTGAGAAAAATTCACGTGGAGAAGCCGAATCTTGAGCGAAGGCAGAAGAAGCATTTCTGTGGCATTCTCCAGCAGCAGGAAAAGCTCCCAGCTCCCACATCCTGCACCTACGGCAGCCCACAGCCAGCACACCAGCAGGGAACAGCAACGTGAGTCAGTGCGTAAATCCACTGGGTGTGCTGGAGGGACACCCTGTGCCAATGGCCAAATCAATCTGATCTTCTGTGCTGCTCAGGCTACAATCTCTCCAAAAAGTATGTCCCCCTATACACATACCAAAGCCAGTGTCCTACCCAAAGCGTCCCAACAGGAGGACAGCTTCGAAACACAGCTGTATGAAAAGCAAATTGCTTCAGACTCCAAAAGGATTTTCTCTGACAGCTCCCATAGGAGCCAACTGTCTGGGGGGCAGAAAACAAGCATTAGGTCATATCATGTGCTAAGAAAAATTACAGCGGCTGTAGACTCTGGATTTACAAAGGTCTGACCCAGAGAATGAAGACAGTGAGAGCACTCATAGTCTGTCCATCACCAGCAGGATCCTTTGTAAATAACAATCATTTTAGGATATTATTACTTAAAAATGAAGTACATCTCTCAAAGATTCAGGCATTATAAAGGATGAGTCTGCAATGACTTTAAGAATCATCTTTCCTTTTTCAAGCCTCTTTTTGTTGAAGTGATGTAGCATTTCAGTGCCTTGCAATGCTATTTTTAGAAATTACCCACCTGCGATGATTTTCAAGGACTCTATCTATATAAACAGTCTTGACTTTTCAACCCCATCAGCTTGTCATTTTGTGAAACAGATAACAAAACATGGAGAAGTACCCCAGAGATCTGCAATTCTTCAGCACAAAATGCCCTTTTTATGAAGCTTTTATCTTATAAAGTATCTCTGTTTCAAGAAAATGTTCATTTCCTACTCAAACACCAGTTCTGGTCATCATTTATAAAGATGCATTTTGCAGTTCTTTCAAAGCAAGATTTTCCTCTTTGCACTTTTCTAAATTAAGGTAGAACTGCTCAATGTTACCTGCTAATGTTATCTATATATAGCAAACTTCCTTATCATGTCTTTTGACCTGTAACATTGGAAGTTTTCTTCTTAGATATCTAAAATTTAGTACCTCTGTTCTGAACAGCAAGAGCATATATAAATATCTTGCTCTGACTAGCAGTATATTCATTGACTCCCTTTTCTTACTGCAGTTCACCTTCTCCCTCACTCATTTCGTTAAATATTTTCTGCTTTCACAGTCATCCCAAATGTGGACACATCGATGGAAGACCATTGCATAGAGGAAGGTCTTATGATCTCATCTCAAATACAACCTTTAACTAACAAGTAAGATGGCCAAAATCAGATTCTGCTTGAGTTTCTTGGGCTAATGGACCTCTTAGCTTAGCCTATATAGTTGAAGCCACCTTCCCTCCTCAGTTACCTTCTGAAGCCACGTGAGACCGCAGCAGGAATGCAGGAAACTATACTTTACCTGGGAACAACCTCAACAGCTATTTGAAACAAAGCACTCAGCAGTGCTGATGTAACGACCTGATTCAATCTCCCATCACATTTGTGTTTTACTACAGAGTTGCTCTTGGAGGTTGCAAATACTCAGAAATACGTTTATGCTGTTCAGACAAGCCAATTAAAATGTTTCATTGATCAGCACCAGAAACTGAAGTCTTAAGAACATATTAGAGGTATTTTATGTTCCTGCCTGCCTCCACTGAGTAGTAGATATGGTGCTGCACCTTGTTCTCTGAACAGTAAGTCCCCTACAGATACATTTGCTATGGACGCCACAGATGAAATTACTTACAAAATCCTTTGTTAGAATCACAGAAACATACAATTATGGAATGGTTTCAGTTGGAGGGGACCTTCAAGACCATCTAGGTCTAACCTCCCTGCCATGGGCAGGGACACCTCCCACCAGACCAGGTTGGCCAAAGCCCCATCTGTCCCGGCCTTGAACACCTCCAGAGATAGGGCATCCACAGCTTCTCTGGGCAACCTGTGCCAGTGCCTCACCACCCTCACAGTAAAGAATATCTTCCTTATATCTAATCTAAATCTAGCCTCTTTTATTTTAAAGCCATTACCCCTTGTCCTATCACTGCACTCCCTGACAGAGACCCTCCCCAGCTTTCCTGCAGACCCCCTTTAGGTACTGGCAGGCCACTTTAAGGTCTCCCTGGAGCCTTCTCTTGTCAAGGCTGAACAACCCCAACTCCCTCAGCCTGTCTTCATAGGAATCAGACTGTCTTCATAGGACAGGATGTACTGATCTGAGAGAAACAATGGTCCCCTCATCTAGCAAAACCCTGGTCTTGTCAGCATGCAAAACAAGACCTCAAGGTTTCAGATTAGGTTGCAGACAAGATACTTTCCATCAAATACGATGGACCATTGTGGCTTCCCCCTCTCTGGGCAGAATGACTGCAATAAATCCAAATGATGCTGTTTTAGCCAGGAGCTACCCTGTCCAGAGTTTGCTGAAGAGAGCACTCCTTTGAAGACTTCCTATTCCTATGCAAACTCCATAGGTATTTTGAAAATAACACAAAAAGCCAGCTTGTGGTAAGGTTAAAGAGATTAAATGCTTAAAGATGCAGTGCACCACCTTGCCTCTAAGCATGGCATTTGATTCTTACAAGAATGGGGTGAGAGATGTCACATCAACTAACCGAAGAGGGGACCTTTTTGGAAGAAACAGACCACTTGGAGGCCAACCCTTACAGGCACAGTCCATGCCCCAAATAAAACTCTGGGACCCTCACACCAGGGAGAAACTACTCATCACCACAACAGCTAATGGTTCTTTGGTATACACATCTCATATTCAAAGAAGATTTATGGGGGCAATAAACTCTTAAGCAATTTATCCTTTGATGTTTGGCTCACAGTTCCCACTGGAATCATACGCACTATGGAAACTATGATAGATAATCTGCTAAAAAAGTGCATCTGTTTCTTATGCAATGTTTCCAGCATGAAACCAAGCTTGAACTTAATAAACGGGTCCTTCTAGTATGAGATCATTTTGGAGATAATTCTTCTCCCAAATGACCTCACATGCTTTTATATTTTCCATGAGCAAATCAGTGTTTACATTCAAGCTTCCTCTCTCTTCTTGACGGCAGTGGAAGCTGTGAGATTTTAAAATGTGATAAATTCTGTGCGAGAAAAAGTTTTCCTTGGTTTCAGAAACTTAGAGACTGTCATGATAGCTCACCTGTAAACATAAGGGGTACCAGAAATCTGCAACAAAGAGTACAATTTTAGCGCTGACTTGTTTGTCATCAGAACTCAGAGTTAATATTAGCATCAGATATTCTTGAGAATAGATTCTGGAAATTAACATGGTAAAGAAAAGGGGTGATAGCAAGAGGTCTTGAATTATTTTCCACTCTGATTATATGATAAATGTGTGCTTTCAAGTCTCATCCATAATGTCTGCAAAAAGAAAAGGGTGAGTCTAAGGCTGGAAAAAATCCAGCTGTGTCCCTCTCTTATCCTTTCTGTGTCTCAATTTAACAAAAACACCCACACATACACACGAAAGATCTACTTCCATACTAATGAGTAAAAGTACTTAGCAGCAATCTAAACTAGACTTCCTCCATGGATCAAGGAGATTTAATCACATTTAGCCCACGAGTTTAACGTTTGGTAATTTTCTTGCCAGCATCCTGCCATCATTAACATCAATATCTGTTTAATAATGCAGAAGTTCTTCTACTAAGTGACCGAACTTCTAAGTTATAAAATGATGAAAGAGCTGCTCTTAAGCCACACAATTTTTTGCTTCCTAAAAATGCAAGGACAGGGACCTGATACCCCCTTTTTTTCTGGTTGGTTGGTTGGGGTTTGGTTTTTGTTTGTTTTAAGAAAATTTGTTACAGAGAAAGCTCCTCAAAGGTTTCTCAAAGATAATGGTGTTGTTGTAGTGTTCGTGCTTCCCCATCATTCTGTGCTCATTGAATGTTGTTTCTAGTGGAGCTGAAGCACCACTGCCAAACACCAAGATAGATTCAGGGTCCTATCTTTTTTTCCTGAAAAGAGGAAAAGACGTTGGTGCCTTGCACCAGCTTCCTACTGGGCTCTACCTGGGAAAAGGACCCTCAGAGTGGGATCCCTGAGAAAACCAGACAAGTATCACCAGATAAGTATCACCACAACAGTCACCAGAAAAAAAGGACCAGTGTCTCTCTGGAGCAGCGTGGAGAAGGTTTAAAGCACCAGGCCTAAATACAAAGACCACAGCACAACCCTGCCAGAGGTGAAATGGATTATTAGTATTAATCCTGGCCAGACTGTGGACTAGATGTGTTGATATTTTCTTGAAGAAAAGTGACTGTTCTGCACATATTCCAAAAGCAAGGGACATGCTTTATTTATTTTTGCCACTCTACAGGAAGAGTTTGTTTTATTATCCCAAAGCCAGGGGACTAGCTTAAAGTTTCTAAATCAAGGAAAGAGTTTTGTGCAATACCAAAGATTAAAGGAAAAAAACAAACACCCCCTACCCCCACCCCCCAAACCACCAGCAGTCTGCAGCGATGCCTTTCTAATGCATTAACTCCTTTCCTGCCAGGTGTCCTGATGCTTCTGGGGATATAGCCCCAGACAAAACCAGAGGATAGCACCACAACTCATCTCCCTTTATAAAGATCTGGGACTACGGATTAAATTCCTTCATGGGAAAAACAGATTGGCAGCACAACCCATGTTGTGGCCAAAAGCACAGACACTGTAACAGGTGATGACGGGATGTGGGCTGCTGAACAAGTGACAGCCAAAACAGATCTCACAGATCTGTAATTAGGTCTTTAATATCAGTGTCACTGATAGCATCTATACAGAGCTTCTAATTTACTTAGAAGTACATCCTCAGTTAGGGCAACAAAAAGGCACAATAGATTTCTGAATTAAAGACTAAAGCAGAACCATAATACTTGCCTACTTGAAGGCAAAGTGTGATCTTTTCCTAGACTACAAGGCAGCTAAAGACAGTCCCTGAAATGGAAACCATAAGCCCTTTCCTAGGAATTACAGAAAGCACGGGGGCTTCCTGGCATATTTTAGGCAGTGGGCCTTTATCACATCCATCCACTTCAGAAAACCTAGTACTAGGAATTATCAAATGGGAGATATGTGTTATTTACACAAAGTATTACTGAAACACATATCCAAATGAAAAAGCCAAGCCCAAACCATTCATTTGGATTTAGTGCCATTTTTAAGAGGTTGGCTCATGGGAATAACACATGGGTAGGACTGACCTTAGGAAGCCTGAGCTGGTGATGTAGATGTGTTTTATGGCAAAAATGGTATTTCCAGGGTACTACTTGTTTCATCCTTTAACAGGTAGATGAAATTCTTGTTCTCTCCATTGGGCTGACAGCAAAGAGGCATCAGGGTGGATAATTCCCACATAGACATAGACATTGAAACATTTGGAGTTAGACTAGATGAACCTACCCTTGCCTACCACAAGGAATAGGGAAAGGGCTTGAGACAAGAAGGGTAGCAACAGAGCATGCTACAGATCGAGCCCCAGGGATGAGCTGTTTTCAGAGGGGCATATTTGTAGTCAGCATGGATTCACCAAGGGGAAGTCGTGCTCGACCAATGTCATTGCCTTCTATGATGGCATCACCAGGTGGGTAGATGAGGGGAGAGCAGTGGATGTCATCTACCTTGACTTTAGCAAGGCTTTCGATAATGTCTCCCATGACATCCTGATAGCAAAGCTGAGAAAGTGTGGGATAGAGGAGTGGACAGTAAGGTGGGTTGAGAACTGGCAGACTGGCCAAGCTCAGAGGGTGGTGATCGGTGGCGCAGAGTCCGGCTGGAGACCTGTGACTAGCGGTGTTCCCCAGGGGTCGGTGCTGGGTCCGGTCTTGTTCAACATCTTCATCAATGACCTTGATGAGGGAATAGCGTCTGCCCTCAGCAAGTATGCTGAAGACATAAAGCTGGGAAAAGTGGCTGACATGCCAGAAGGCTGTGCTGCCATTCAGTGAGACCTGGACCGGCTGGAGAGATGGGCAGGAAGAAACCAAATGAGGTTTAACAAGAGCAAGTGTAGAGTCCTGCACCTGGGAAGGAACAACCGCATGTATCAGTACAGGCTGAGGGATGACCTGCCGGAGAGGAGCTCTGAGGAGAAGGACCTGGAGTCCTGGTGGACAACAGGTTGACCATGAGCCAGCATGAGCCAGCAGTGTGCCCTCATGGCCAAGAGGGCCAATGGGATCCTGGCGTGCATTAAAAGGAATGTGGCCAGCAGGTCAAGGGAGGTGATCCTCCCCCTCTACTCTGCCCTGGTCAGGCCTCACCTGGAGTACTGTGTCCAGTTCTGGGCTCCCCGGTACAAAAAAAGGCAGGGATTTCCTGGAAAGAGTCCAGCGGAGGGCCACAAAGATGATACGGGACCTGGAGCATCTTCCTTACGAAGAAAGGCTGAGAGATCTGGATCTCTTCAGCCTGAAGAAAAGAAGACTGAGAGGGGATCTCATCAATGTGTATAAATACCTGAGGTGTGGGAGACAGAGGGATTTGGCCAACCTCTTTTCAGTGGTTTGTGGGGACAGGACAAGGGGTAATGGCCACAAGATAAAGCACAGGAAGTTCCACACCAACACGCAAAATAATTTCTTCACAGTGAGAGTGACAGAGCACTGAAACAGGCTGCCCTGGGAGATTGTGGAGTCTCCTTCTCTGGAGATATTTCAGGCCTGTCTGGACGCCTACCTGGGCAGCCTGCTCTAAGGAACCTGCTTTGGCAGGGGGGTCTGACCCGATGATCTTTCGAGGTCCCTTCCAACCCCTACAGTTCTGTGATTCTGTGATATTTGGATGACAGGTCCTGCAATGAAGCCAGTACATTCTGCTGGGACCGGAGAAGCAGACACACCACCACAGTAGCCATCTCCAACCCATGACAGAAGAGCGGTCCTGTTTTGGTCTGACACTGCTAAAATTAGCACTTCATTCCCAACAAGAGCCCAAACATTGACTGTCCCCTCCCATGTGGCAGAACACTTTGCCTTCTTCCATGGAAACCAAAGATTTTGCTTTGACCCTCCAAGCGGGTTACTCCCTAAAACCTTATCTCAAAGACACAGGCCTCCAGTGAGGAGAAAGGGTTCAGCAGGGGACACCACCAAAAGCTTTGATATTTAATGGCTAAGGGATTCAGGCGTGACATTTCCTACTCCCAGTTCCATTTTGTCCCTTCACATTAAGGACTGGATTCAATCACCAACTTATTTTTGCAGGCATTTAATCATAATGAAAAGTAAACACAAAAACTGGCAAGGAGACAAGCTCTGCAGCCTGACTTCTTTCTTACTCTACTACAACTCACTCCAGGGCAGCTCAGTTCAGCTGTGAAAACGCCAGTACCTACCCTGATACAATCCAGAAAACTGCGATGCATCTCCCTCCCGCTGGACAGCAATGAAAACAATTCGAAATTTAAGACAAGCACAAGGCTCGATTGTCCTTACTGTTACAAGTAGCTATGGGAAAATATTAGCACATGCCATTTAAAAAAAGCTCTTATCACCTCTGTCCTGCCAAAGGTCTTAGAATTGCCCCATTACCCCATCCTGAATATGCGGTGTTTTAAAAACAGAGGGTTACTGCTTATCTGTTACCTGGGTCCAAATATTTTGTTTTCCTAAAAACGGCCTGAGAAGCCAAACAAATCAACATCATTAAGTTTCTGTTGGAAGCTGAAAGGGATTTTAAGTTCAGGACAAACAGGATTTCTCACATGACAGGAAAAAAAGGGAAGCAGAAGAATAAAATGTAACATCAGCATCTCCCTGGGAGGATCAGCATTTTCCCATAATGTCTGAGGCCAAAGTTCTTGCCAGTTCTTAACTTCAAGCTGTGCATTTTATATAGAGAATTTAGAAAGGTCATTCTTATGAAGAGAATATGAATATGCAGGGAAAGATGAATTCACTTTAATCAGATGGTTACTTATTACTGCAGTTGACCCAAACTCTGTTAACATAAAAGAACCCCCTAAAATATTTTGATGATATTTTAGGGATTTCTAATACTACGTGTCTGAAAAGTGAAGGGACCAGAGGCAGGAGAGATGATTTAAGAGCATGTGATGTAAAGATATTGAAGTTAACGAGTATCAGTGAAATGGAGTTGAACCACAACATATAAAATGCAAGAGACAATATAAAGATTTTGTTTTTCAGAAATAGACTGCAACCAGAATCCAATAAACACATCAGCAAGAACCTCCTGCATGTCACTGCAAAGCTGAGAGTCCCAGCCAGGCAGAGACGCACTGATCACAGCCAACAAGCTTGGCTCACTGCAGAATCAGAGCATGGAGAACTGCATTTCCATACATCTGTGCCCAAAAGGCTGCCACCACTAGGAAGGCAGACAGATATTTCCCCATTCCATTAAGCTATTCCTGGGGAAGCACAAGTGCATGAGGAATTCCCCCTGAAGAGACTGACAAAGGCAAGGCCACACCGACAGGTGCTGACCCCATCCAGCACCATCCTCAGTGCCACCTACCTGGGAAGATCCTTCAGGCAAGCTGCTGGCAGAGAAATCTTAAGCTGAAGACACGCTCCAAATCCTTATAAGCAGACCTCTCTGCTGCCCTTCTTTTCACCTCCACTATGCCAGCGCAGGCAAGAATAAGGAGAGGCTGCATCCAACATCAATATGTATGTCGCCTCTGACGCAGCATGCAACTTTGACTTTGACTGCCCTGCTTCAGCAGTATGCTCAAACACCAAGTATTAGTGGGTAATTTTAACTGGCAAAGTAGCTTTATAGTCATACCTAAGATTAACCAGCTCTTAAAAAAAATAAAAAAAAATCACTATTCAATTCTGGAGACACAGTGATAATAAACTCTCTTGGGAACAAAAAATTGAGCCTGTTAACGGAAAGAGAGTTGAGCACAGATGCTGGATGAAATCCTGAGGATGCAAGGTATAAACACAGGCTATTGTTGACAGCAGATTTCTCCATATCTGCATGAGTTGGTCAAAAATACTCAAATCACAAGGTTCATTTGGCTTAAAAGTCTAAAAGTGTGATTTTTATTTTATTTTATTTTTAATTTTTTTTTTAATGTGCAAATGCTTCCACAGAGTATTTTCCTGTTCTCTATCCAGTTCTACATCTGCACTGCAAAAGAGGTTGCTACAAGTATCACTGAGCAGTTGTCACTAACCTTCACTTTCTAGCCTCCCTCTCCTGGAATTTGTCCTGTCAGGCGAGTGATTATTTGGCTTCAAGCTGACTGAAAAGGTCTGCATTTAGATTTTCAGGACTTCTCAAAGAGCTTCAGAATTAAGGGGAGAACTATTGCCAACCTGTCCTCAGTGGAAGGTGACCTCTGCAGGTTGGCAGCAACAAACAGCAGAAGCTTTGATGTCAAAGATATCTGTTCCTGCCCCCCTACCAAAAATAAATAAATTAATAATAAAATAATTAAAATGAATCCTGAACAGTATTTAACAAGTGTTAAGGGAGAAGACAGTCCCTGCTCTGTAAGACAAAGATCAGATCAGTGTGATGATCTGGCACATTAACCCTATAATGAAAAAAGCTTATTTCATAGATTCTAAATCTCTATCACTTCCGTGAAAGCTTTCTTGACTTCAGTTGCTCTTACAGGACCAGAAATGACTATTATTAATGTGCTATGCTTCCTTTACCAATAATAAATGTGCTCTGGTCCTTTCTGCATCTGGGTGGTGAAAACTTCAATTTATCTGGCTTGCTCTTAATGCATTTTAGCCAGAAAAGCTTATCTGGACACTCAATTTTTTTTCCATCTCAAGACTTTCACTGATTTCAGTTATCTTTAACTGCAGTGCAATATTTCCATTATTTATTTATTTTTAATACAAAAAGTCTTTAATACAAATTTGTAATCTTTAAAGAGAGATACTGATCTAAGATTGTTCAGCATCTTTATGAGCACAGAATCCTAAAGGAATATGTTATATGCTGCTAAAACAGGACCCCTCTGTCCTTTGGGGAAATAAATAAATAAACAAACAAACAAATAAATAAATAAAGATGCAGCACTCAGAAGTTTTCACGGCTACTATAGAATTAAACAAAGGGCCTCTGCAACTGCAAGCGGCTAAAGCAAAGCATTCAGCAATACATAACAGCTAAACTCAAGCTCATCCTTCCTTCTTCCTGTTATTAAAAAGTTATGCACATGAGAATTATTTTATTGTGTGCTTCAGCAAGTTGATGATAGTCATTTAAAATTTATAAGCACTAATAAGATGACACATCAAGTTTATCCTCATGTTCAACATTAGTGTTGATGGGATCCATAAATGGGATGTAATAAAACTGAGACCAGTGACTCACCTTGGTTATCAAGAGCATGTGGGAAGTAAAAAGGCTGAATTTTAATGTCATTGCTAGCCAAATTCTGAACCTTCTCAGTAACTTCTGCTATTTAATGTATGAAACAATGCAAAGCAAGATTATTTTCTATTATCCTATACAGGTGACACTGCTGTAACTACAAATGGAGGAAAGTTCATAAGGCATAAGAAGGTGAAGCTGTAGGGTGCCTTTTTAACAAGAATCAGTGCAGGATTCTGCATCATTATGCAAAAAAAAAAGCAATTTTTTTTTAAATTTTTTTATTTTTTTGTAGCAAATTGCCATGGCTAATCTACAAGTGTGTTAGCAAGAACATATTTTTCCATTCTTAACAAGTATTATTACAGCATAATACAAGATACAAGACCCTTTTCCTAATGCATTCAACATTTGGCAAGTGTCTTAACAACCTTATAACAGTGTAATATGCATTAAAGTCATATATCTTGATATACAGAAATACTCTAGGTATTGATCAAGGTGAGGTAACCTCCCTACAATCCTCTATGCTGATGTTCAAGTCAAAGAAAATGTTTCCTCATTATTGTGTTGCAGCAAGTTATGAAAGTCTACTGAAGTAAGTACCTCCCTGAAGCAGGATCCCTGTGGGTTTATCACAGTGAGGTCAGACTTCACATTAGAGGTCCACCTGAAAGCATCGCATTCCTTCCTCTACAGGAGACTTGAGCTTATTGCTCAAGACAAAATTCACACACTACCCATGGACTGGAACTGCTTGCAACTGTAATTCAACCTGTTTTAGCAGTCTCTGCAGCGTTGTGAAGTTTCCTCTGGCACTCTTCAGAGAGCCTGCCCAGGCTTTTCTTCTGTCATGCTCAGCATAACATAATTCTTCTGAACCCAAGAGAAAAAAAAATAAAAAAATCTGTATCAAAATATGAAGAAGGGTGCTAAGTCTAGAGTTCTCCCAATGCAAATCTAACACTTGGAAGGATTAGTTTTATTTAACTTTGCAGCATTTATTGCCGCTATACTGCACTAAAATCATAAACATTACCATTTGTAAGACTGATACTGACAGTCCGCTAACAATTTTCCTGTCTGAGATCTCACAGAATCACAGAATGGTTTGGGTTGGACGGGACCTTCAAGACCATTCAGTTCCAACCCTGTGCCATGGGCAGGGACACCTCCCACCAGACCAGGCTGCCCAAAGCCCTACCCAGCCTGGCCTTGAACACCTCCAGGGATGGGGCATCCACAGCTTCTCCGGGCAGTCTGTGCCAGTGCCTCACCACCCTCACAGTAAAGAATTTACTCCTAAGATCTGTTCTAAGTCCTTCTCCATCTTCCTTACAAGCCCCCTTTGTGTACATGGCTGCAATGAGGTCTCCCCAGAGCCTTCTCTTCTCCAGGCTGAGCAGCCCCAACTCCCTGAGCCTGTCTCCACAGGAGGGGCGTTCCAGCCCTCTGGCCATTTTCATGGCCCTCCTCTGGACCCGCTGGATCCTTCCTAGTACTGCTCCACTCCACACGGTGCCCAGGCCTGAGACGAGCTGGTGGCCATGGACTCGATGCTGCAGACACAGCAGGCACGGGTTGAACCAGCATCTGCTTCCTGGGGCAGCAACACGGGCAGCTCTGGGCAGTGAATCTGAAGAGAGGCACTGTATCACACTGATCTTTAAACAGCTCTGCTGTTTAAAAGCTGCAAGTGAGAAACTTTGCATAATTTTAGCTTTTAATTCTCAGGATAAAAATGATGGCCTAAGCAGTTAGAAGTCTCAAGAAATCCAGAGCTGTCATTTACTTTTAGCGAATGGCTCTGATCAGGTAGGCAAGTATTTATTCGTATTCCTAGCTTTTTCCTTCAAAACCGATGGTAAGACTGTCATGTACACACATCTACCTGAGGTTCTTGGTACATGTGCTCCACAGCTGGCTTAGTTCCAGAGAGGATTTCAGTAATTGAATTAGAGTGAGCAAAATTGTATAATGCCCCATTTAAAACAGCAATGCTTAGTCCCATATTTCTATGAGCACAAAGACACTACAAACTTAATTTAAGAGTTGACAAAACATAATATCTAGCTGAAATACATATACACATACACACACATGCATATTCACACACACATACATACAGAGAGGAAAATGCAAAAGCCCTAAATTTACCAAGAAATTTGGGACAGAAGGGTAATGAAACAAAGCAAAACTGAAATAGAGACAAAACCACTTGCAAGGCCAGTAAGAAGTAACTTCCTAAAAAAATGAAAAAAGATCTTCAACTCTGCAGACATTTTGAAAAAGCAGAAACATTTTCTGATGAAAAATATGTCACAAGAAATTTCCCTTGCTCTGCTCCTTGTTGTTGACAGCACCTTTTTAAATAGTTCTGGTGTTTTTCTGCAAAGAAAGACACTGGAAAAGAGGATGGTCTAAGATGTTTAGGTTTCTTCAAGTCTTGAACTCAGGAGAAACTCATTTCATTTGTTCCTTGTCCTTACTTTACTTCCATCCCATCAAAACAGATAACCCACTAGTCCTTGAACAGGAAAGGAACAAGGTGAGGGAAGGTCTTTGTAATTGTGTCCTTTTGTAATTGCATTTATTATTTTTACAGCTCGTTTATTTTTAACTGCTTTAAACGCTCAGCAAAATCATTTAATTGATACCAGCCCTGGCTGTGCAGGAAAGGCACCTCGGAGTGTGCTCTGCTGCAGAGGAACCTGTGTTCAAAGGGCTCGCTCAGCAGGGGATGGCCTCACCCGCACACCTCGCTGCCGGCCCCGAGAGCTGTGTCAACATCTGGAACAGCAGCAGATGCAGAGCCTTCTGCACAGCGATGCTGCTTGTTTGCTTGCAGAGGGAAGTCCAACTTTTGCCATGCCCAGATGTGTTTTGTGGTCAGCATCATTTCCAGCTGGAAAGTCGATGTAGAGGGTGAAAAGACAGCTCTGCCACAGCAACTCCTGTCAAAGGTGTAGCCTGTGGGTTTTTTTTCAGGTCCCAGTGCTGGCTGGGAGATCCTCCTTCTGTTCTCCCTCTGTCACAGAAACCTTCTGACATACTGAAGGCTGGTACCTCTTTTAGTAACACATAGGCTTGTAGAGTTGGGCTTTCGTGGTGGCATTTACAAAAGCCAAACTCCAAAACATGCAAGTTATAAAAAAAAAAATGGGAGGGAGAGACCTTCCCCAAGACCAAACTGAATCCCAGCCCACCAAAGTTGTCTCTAGTTTGCAGCTGAGCTGTGGCTCTTCTTTTCATCCCACTAAGCTCATCACGTCCTTGCTCTCTGGGATTGCACTGGACACATTAGCTGATGCACTCTAAGGTGATTTTTCCGGGCATAATACTACAAATTGAGCTACTTGCCCTATCTGC
The DNA here is from genome assembly GCF_964211825.1 of Aythya ferina. Classification (NCBI taxonomy): domain Eukaryota; kingdom Metazoa; phylum Chordata; class Aves; order Anseriformes; family Anatidae; genus Aythya; species Aythya ferina. The sequence goes on from NC_140296.1 coordinate 77,578,053, forward strand.
AGAATTTAGATACTTGTAACCCCCTCACCAGTGAGGTACAGACCACACCGCACCTTGGTGCTCTGCAACCTTCCCCTGACTCTGCAGCCCTGCCAAAATTGCCCTCCCCAAACTGACCACGCAGGGCTCTTTCCTACTTTCCCTACTTTTGCCCTACTGTCTTTGCTATGCTGGTCTGCAAATAGAGAGAAAGCAAACAAACAAACAACAAATCAAAACAAAACAAACAAATAAACAAAAACCAGCAACAACAACAAAAAAAACACCATGAACTTTTGCAGCTCGGGTTGCTGGAAAGCTAGAAACCTGGCGTCCATAATGGAACTAAGTTGTGATCACCAGAGCTGGATTAGCTATTTTCACACCACACGGAAAAAAACAACAGAACAAAGCCTCCAAAAGATGAGTTGCATCAGCCCTGAAGCATAGGTTTGGTAAATGGAAAAGCTCACAGAAGTCTCATTTTTCCTGAAAAATACCACCATTTTCTTGCTAACTTTTCCCAGTGCCCTGCAGCATTCATCAGAAAGTGCCCTGCAGCATTCATCAGAAGGTTCTCGGTAACTGCAAGGGTCCCTGATGCCTCCTTTTCCCTGGAGGGGGCACCTCGGAGCATGGCTGGACAAGGTGACTGCTTCCCTGCCACCACACAAAACTCATTCTCCCCCATATAACACATGGTAAGAGGCAGCGTCACATCTTTTTCTCCAAGAAAGGACAAAACTAAAGATGGTTCAGATACCATCTTTGGTATCTGAAAGATATTTGATACCATCTTTTGGCTGGGAAAAAGGTGATGTTTAACCTGAATGATGCTATAAAATATGCACTTCATTATTTCCGAAGGTGTTTTTGTTTTTGACGGACATGAACAGATTTCTCCGTTGTTTCCCCAGGCTGTGATGCTCCCCCAGCTGAAGCACTGCTCCCAGAATGGCTCTAACATCTCCCCCTTTGCTAGCACAGACAAAAATAAAAGCAAAACCTGGGACTGGGAAACAGCACAACACAGAAACATATATACTGTATGACACAAAAAAAAATGAAGCTGAAAAGCCTTTCCCTTGCCTCCTTTCTCCTAAGGGCTTCACCACCACAGGACGCTCACGTGTGCTTTTAAACACAAGCCTCTGTCCTACATGTGGACATGTCTCTGCCAGAGAGCCACGCTTCATGCTAGTGACAGGCATGGGCACGAGCTGCTACAGGTTGCGCAAATATCCCCTGACCTTAGTGGGATATTCTTTTTTTTTAAACAAAATGTCTGTGGTGGGTTGTACTCTCAGAGTCTACAAGAATTACAGCACAACTGATACCTCTTCTCATTCCCCTCTGCCTTTACTAGGTAGGAGGACAGAATATACAGTCTATAAATTCAAGCCAGTATTAGTATGCGCCTTGCTACTGTTCTTGTGATCTTTCACTGGGCAGTGTTACTCCTGAACTAAATGCTAGTTTTAAAAGGAAGCTGTTGTTCTCTTTAAAATGTCATGCATTCTTATAATGCCATATACCAACAGTGAACAATGAAAATCATTGTATCCTTCTGGAACTCGAACTTTGCAAACTTAGTACTACAAAAATAAATTATTTGAAAAAAAAAAATCAGAGGTTTTGAATTCTAATAGTTTCACAACATTCATCTACCCTATTTCTGGGCTATGGGTTTTCATGAGCGGATAACATATTTCCATTGGAAAGCTTCTCCACTAGAAAGAGATTTTCTGATAAATAATAATGCTCCACAATTATACAGTAATTAAGTAAAAACTTAAAAATTAGTATGACATGATTGTATTAAACTGGTTTAATTTAATCAAAATAAAACATGGTTAAAACATCATTTCCCTTGAAATTATGTATTTTAACTTTTCATAGCAATTAAAAGAAAGGAAGTGCTAAAAAAAAAAAAAAAAAAAAAAAGAATTCAAATATATGGCAGCTAGAAAGCCAACCTTACTTTAAACACATCAAGTTACAGGAATCCCACCACATACTTTCATGGGATACAAAAATTTGTACATCCTCACAGAAAATTTGCTCCCTGCCTCTGGTATAAAGTTTTCCAGCTTCTAGCAAATGAGCTTATTATGTCTGTTTTGTTTTGTTTTTCAGAGAAGTTAAAAAATCAATATCTACCAGAGATCTCTCCAATTACATGCAAAATGGTTGTGGGTTTTCAGGTTGGAAATTAGGAGGCATTTTTTCTCAGAAAGAGCAGTCAGGCATTGGAATGGGTTGCCCAGGGAAGTGGTGGAGTCACTGTCCCTGGGGGTGTTCAAGGAAAGGTTGGACCTGGTGCTTAGGGACATGGTTTAGTGTGTGATATTAGTGGTTGGACCAGATGATCTTGGAGGTCTTTTCCAACCCTAATGATTCTATGATTCTATGAAAATGTGATCACAGCAGTGGGTTCAGTCAGTAGACAGACAGAGCAGAGTCAGTGTGCAGCACCCGCTATAATCTTATCAGAGGTATTAAATGGACAGATAAGACTGTATCCATTTTGCCATTAAAATTTCAGCTGTATTAACACAACTCTTTAAAATTGATTTCATAATTACATCTCAAAAGCTTATCACAATGCCAGGTTTGCTACGCAGTGTAAAAAGCCTCTTTAGCCAGGCTGAGCAGCAAAGGGTGGCACGTGAGAGTTGGAAAGCTCACCACACAGTTCAGATGAACAAAACAGCCTCACTTAGTCAAAACTGCACAGAATAAATCCCATCTGAGGATACCTATTTGAGTGTCATAACGGATCTGAATTGCTTATGTGTGAATAACAGCTTACTTGTTTTTTTACCTTAGTGATTTATCAGGAGGAAAATGAAAGTTACACTGAAAAAAAATAGATAAATAATATAACTAGATAAATAAATAACTAAAAATAGATTAATAAAATCTTCAAACTTTTCTCACTGAAGCTAAAAAGGAAAGCAACCCATAGTTTTACTGCAAGAAGAACTAAATGTTGCATTTGCACTGAAATGGCTGTGCCCTGGACTTGTTTTCAGAAAGCCCAGGGAACAGAGCAGCAGCCGTGGCAGTATAAGGTGCTATGCTGTCACAAACTGCCAGCTGCTCTACACCACAAAGAACCATCTGAACCAGGTCTGGATCCCAGGCAAGTGCCCTAAGCACTAGCACGCTGGCACTCTCGCCCTTTATTTCTCTGGCTCAGCGAATATTTAAGTATTTTATTTCATTATTTTAATGGGATATAATCAAAAGGAGAGATAAGGAGTGAGATAGCCCCCCAAATCCTTTATTTTGCAGATCGCATTACTCTCTCAAGAGATGATTGATGGGGCTTCAAGTCCTCTTGGCCTTAAGCCCATCCTCCATTATCATCTGTGAGCACCCTAATGACAAGGTAATTGGTCAAAGCATAACAATTACCACTTTAGCCTGAAAGCTTTTTCCATCCAAACCTAGTCAGGAAATCATCCCAAATTTCCAAATAGTTTCAGGATGACAGAAACCACTTTTTTTTTTTTTTTGGCAACCTATTTTTTTTTTGGCAACCTTTTTTTTTTTTTTTTTTTGGCAACCTATTTCCAGGTTCTGTTCTTAATGAAAATTTGCAATGGCTGGATTCAAAGCACTGCATAAACTGAAAGTACATTTTTGATGGTTTATGCGGATCCACAAAGAATGTTAAAGTCCACAAAAACTACTTTCAGGTTATATGGAAGGTATTATTGTACTCCCTGCTAAGATGAAATAAAATGACCAGGGATTTTATGATATTTAAAGTTTTAGATAATTTTTTAGGGATTCCCTTCTGAGGCAGAATTAAGGGCTCAGGCTCATGGTTTATTGTTTAACAAGAGTTAACAAGCCACTGTGTGCCAGCTGTGGTAACCTCTTCATACATATTTTTAGACCTAGATAAATGCAAAGTAATATGACTTGAGTCATTGTACTTTCACTGCAATCTAAACTAAATTGAATTACTTTGCATTTGCCATAGGCGAGGAACATGTGCACAGAGTGTTACAGACAGCTGGTTTACTCAAACATAGTAAACTACTAAGCAGTAGCAATACAATAATGCAACTCACATCCAACCTATCCATTGCAATACTCCCAAACTCACAGTTTCATTAAGTTTTAATTGCTTTTCTGGGCAGTAAATGCTACATTTAAAAGCTATAATGGTCACGTAATTTATTTCTCTTCCGCCACTGTTTTACTGATACATACTACAAAATTTAACTGCAGCTTAACAGAATTTGTCCTTTGCTATTAAGAAAGAGAGTGTAATGTTACAAAGCATAAAATTACAAAGTCCCTAGGAACATTTTCAGTTAGCAAGATGACTATAAATACAGAAATCTCATTACAAAGAGCTGTTTGAAACTTACACCAACCAGATAATGACAAAAGCTGCTAAATGCTAATTTGATTCATAGTCTATTTTTAGGGAGATTGCTAGTCTTGCAAAAGATACCAGCTACTCTAAATTCAGTCTGGCAAATGCCTCAATGTGGAAAAAATAACAACAACAACACTGAGGGCTTAAATCTTGCTTCTAAGCAAGAAACAATACAGGAAAAGATGGAAGGAACAAGAAAGGGGAACATGCTGAAATTGTTAAAGCAAAATGGTCATAGGTAACTGCCAGAAAAACAAACAGTGTAAGTTGAAAGGTGGTTTTAAAGACTGCATTCTCTCCCCCATTATAAAATTGAATGTTTTCTTTTCTGATGACATGGAACAATTGTAAGAAATAGCCCTCAGACACTGAAGCATGTCAGTCAAAAGCAGAACGTGTCCTGAGGTCCAGGGGAAGTCTTCTTTTTTGAAGAATCTCGGGAAAGTCTGGGTAAAGCACCCATGGACGTTACTTCATTTGTTCATGAAGTATTTGTCATGAAATATTTGTGAATATTTATGCACTAGCAAAAATACTTTGCTAAGTCTGTCTGTTCAAATGACTCCTTCAGCTTCCCAAGATTCAAAGTTACACAGCAGAGCTGTCCTCTCTGGCAGACGCTCTGGATTTCTTATTTCACCTTCTGCACTCATTCACATCACGCTGACAATCATCATCAGAGATATTACTCCCAGATAATCTTTCTGCAAAGGAAATCATCTTGCCAGCATTCATAATTTTATCACAACTCAGGCAATAGATGGTGTTTTAGTCTTAATTGGTTATACTCTTAATATTTGCAGTAGTCTGAATATTCCATTATGGAAAAAGTTCTGTGACAGCTACCCAAGAGAAAACAAGAAGAGAAACTCAATCGGTTCCGTATCAAATGTAAAAAAAATAATAATAAAATAAAATAAAATAAAATAAAAATTTTAAAAATGGTTCCCTTTCTTGCTTTCAGATTTTGCTTTTAAGAGTCTAATACATAACTATAAAGTGCCCAGGGCTGCTGAGAAATTAAGACCAAGCAGTCACACGCTTCCAGTCAGGAGCTTATGGTTTGATACACAGGTTACCCGTGTACGAGACATAACTCTTCCTCCACCAGAGGGAAGTTTTCATGCTCTGAAGGCTCAGAAGGGTTTGAATACACTTCCCTCCCTTTAAAAACCTAGATGCTTGCAGGGCTATGTATGGGTCCGCAGAGGGGATCTCTTGGCAGGAAACAGCCCCTCACAAATGGTCTGGCTCAGGATGCATTAATGTTCCTTAGGAGTTAAATCTCAGGGCTTGGATCCATAAAATATATTTATATGCAGGATGTTAACAGAAACATGTTGGATTTTTACATTAACAGTATCCACATAATGCATTTGCTACGAAAATAAATCTCTTCAAGTGAACCAAAAAATGCCCTTATTTCTAATAATAGGAGAGAAAATTACAGTTGGCAAACTCAAGAGACAATTAAGCCAGTGTTTCAGAGAACTCCAGATCACTGCCAAAACAAATATTCAGATAAAAGAACGCTGCTTCCACTCCCTGCTTCCTTATTAATTGTGTTTTTTCTTTGGCCATTACAAACAGATTTGTAAAATAAACTCCAAAAATATACGTGTCTCTGTTTTTTGATTTGCACTTGATTGTTATTTCTGAGGATGCTACCAACTGCTGAAGAAGAAAGGATTACAGTAAGATTTGTTTCCGTAAATAATATAACAAAAAAAAAATAAAAAACACTGCACATCAAGGTTAAATGAGGACGAAGTGGGAAATTCACGGCATAAAGAACTGCGAGGCCTCTCAGTTGGCTTTCCAAGTGCAGGATATTCATTGCATTTTATTAGCTGATTAACGAGGTGTGTGGCAATTCATCTGGAGCTACTAAGGTCCTTTGATCCACCTTCCTTGCAAGCGCTCCCCTTACCAGACAAAAACAGTGCTTTGCAGCTAAAATCACTCTGTGTCCAGCGGGAGGATGGTGCAGGGGGCCAGGCAGGAGACCTGTGACTCAGCCCATCCACACCAACCTCCTCATCCGCCCCACAGGACTGTCCCCCACCTGCTGGGCCTGATCTGGGGTGCACCACTCCCCCTGAAGCCCATGTAAGTGTGCTTTCTGCACATCAACCCACATCTCTGTTTATCAGGAGAATCTCCCCTGCAGTGTCTTATCAATATAGTGGAATATCAATAGCTATCAGTAGGTATCAATAGGTATTTTTAACTTTAATACAGGCAATGCAAAGCTTTTTTCACAGAAAGCAGGGCCTCAGACCTACGTATTACTTATACTGAAGGTATAACCTAAAGCGGACAATCTTGAATCAGGGAATGTCACAGATATGGCAGTTTTTCCTAAGTGTTCTTAAGACTAAGAGAAGTCTGCCATCTTCACTGTAGACTGAAGCCCAAGCAGTTGTCCTTGCCCATGGCACTCACTACGCAGCAAGTCAGACACAACATTAAAAAAGTGCAAAGGAAGAGGCTATTTACATACAACCAAGTTTCTTCAATTGCTTTGTGAGATCCTTTATGATATCCAGCATTCCCAAACTGATGAAAGCTCACAGGGACAAGTGAGGGAATATAGAGAGCCTTTAATAAATGTCACAGGTCTGAAATGTTCTTTTAAATAGACGCCTGATACATAGTATGCACTACAAATTATCCTCATGATAAAAAAAAATACATAAAATTTTGCCATCTTGAAGATCCTGTGACTTGCAATATATCCTCCAACTTGAAAGAATATAATAAAGAATGCAATGGAAATATGAATTCAGAGCACTTCCTAAGGACAGATACTGCTTCAAGAGAGCAAAGACAGGTGGTGTTACCTATATTGTCTTGTGGCTCTGGAACCAGCTCCAAGCAACAGGGACCATGAATCCACGAGTAGGCAGGAAAAGACATGTGATGAGAAGCTGCTTTCATCCTGATCCAGAGTTAAGTAAAGTATCTCTGGGAAGGAGCTGGCATCTTTACCAAAAGAACAGAGATGTGGTAGTTTCACAAAGGTCTCTGGGATGAAGTGGTGCAGTCCTCTAGCAATTGCAGATTATCTTCACAGTCAAATAACACCCAGAACTGAATTCTATTTACTTGTGTAGTGAGTATGCTTCTGATTTTGCAATCAATAACCTAAGTTTTCTAGAATAAGCCTATTACATCTGTCTTCTTCCTCCCTAGTAACTGGGTGATCTCAGAGGGAAAAAAGAGGCACCGAAGCACTCAGCTCATCAGGGAATGTGCATAGACTCTGGGAGGAAAACAGGGTTCTAAGCATAACCATCTAGTCATATGTTAAATGCACTTTAGGATATCTGAGGTTTACCAGGGAGCTAACAGAATGACACGCGTGCTATACCTGTCCTGGTGGGACTGGCAACAAGTGGGACAGCCTGGGTCATCTCAAATGACCTATGCACCCCAATTGTCCCTCTTGATGCCAGGTTCACCCATGAAATGAATTTGAGTTCCCAGTAGTTGAATATGCATTTTTCTCTAGCAAACTGGAAAGGACATTTTAAGAACAAATGGCAATAACACGGAGTCAGAACAAAAAGCCACCCATGGCAGGTTTAAGCCTGCACCCTTTCAGCAAACAGCAGCTGGTAGGGAAATACCTTATGAATTAAAGTTTACCTATAAGCATCTTTGAATTTTGAAGCTGCTAAATAAATAAATAAATAAATAAATAAATAAATAAATAAAAGGGAAGGGAAGTCCTGGCATCCTAATGGATAGGCTTCCTCCAAGGGGCAAGTACTGCTGCTGCTGCTCCTGGTCTATCTGGAAGGCAAAATTCACTGCAGCTTGCTCTGCCGGTGTGCTGCTGAGCCCATTAACTGGGCACCGGTGCTGCTGTTAACAATTAAACTCTAAGCTAAGATTTATGGATACCCAGGTTTAACATAACCCCCCAGCTGACCTGCAGGTCATCTCCTCGAAGTGCCATCTCTGCATGGCACCTACTGGCACAAGCCTGTGTAAGTAAGTATGAGCTACAGGAGGGTGTCAGAGTGATGCAGTGCCAGTGGTAGCTTTCAAAGAAAGCAAGCATGCGGAGTAAAACAATAAAGAGATTTGCATATAATGATGAATAACAAAGCAAACACGTTAGTTGGATTCTCTAGGAAATGCATCGTATGCTGTGTTTTCTAATGGTAAGTAATAGGGGATAAAATGAAGCCAACAGGAAACAGCATTAGCAGCCATTTTCAAAAAGAAATTTTATTTACTCAGTCCTGGCCTGTGTCAGATTAAATTCTTTTTAAAACAACATTCAAAATGACCTTTTTCAGCGTGATTAAGACAGCAAAGGAAGCAATCTGAGGAATTAAAAAAAAAAAAAATCCAATAAGTGAAATGGACAGCTGTACAGGAAACTGAGCAGTTGCCGTGCTGCCATTTCCAGAGAGCATCAGCAAGCAGCCTTGGCTCTTGCTCGCTTTGCTGGACTTTATTCCTCACCCTGGTCATACCATGTTCACAGCATTTGCCAAAATACCCACCCTGGGTCAGGACGTTTCTCCCCAGGAAACCTTCTTGGCATCCAACAGATTCACCTGGTGCCAAGGATGCCAAGGCTATCTTTAATTCTCAACTGGGCTTGTTTGGGAGGACCCATGCCACTCGTCCAAGTCACACGTAGCAGCAGTGTCACTCTCCATGCAATCCCATCCTTGTGGGGGCGTCCTTGTGGCCCCCCCTGTTGCCTGGGGCCTTCTCCACCCCTCAGCACCCCTGAGGCAGCAGCTGCACACCTGGGGGCCTCCAGGACTGGACCTTTCCACTGGTGTAGCCAGGCTCAAGGACACCAAGGGCCAACTACTCCATCAAGACCTTCTGGTGCATGTGATGTGCACACAAATGTAGTCAGGACATCAAAATGCTTTGCTCCTCTGTTGTTGTACCACTCAAATACTTGTGTCAATGCACAAGCAGTTTCAACAAAGCTGATGGGCTGCAGATTTTTCCAAATAAAATGGTGAGCTTTTCCATTTCACCACGCTTTAGTTTCAAAAATGTTCTTTGCAAAGGTGCAAAAATACTTCAAAGACTTTAAAAAAATAAAAAAAATAAAAAAATAAAAAAAATAAAAAAATAAATTTGAAATTAAGCTTCTCAGTAAGCCTGAAAATAAATATATTTGTTAATTATCACCCAGGATTCATTGTCATATTTTGGAGGACTTGACCCCACAGGAATTTTTGATGAATTTCTTGAAATGCTGACAAACATCACAGTCTCACATTCAATACTACCAAATTGTACTGCTGCCAGTGTGAGCTAGAATGCTAAAATATTTTTTAAAAAGCGCAGCTACACGTACAAGGACTGCCAATGGTACTTAGCAGAAACGGAGTTGCTGAATATATTCAGTAAAATTTACAAAGCATGCAAAAGCCAGCCTAGCAATGGCAAATGCCTGCTTATTAACTGGATCCATTCTGTGATTGTCCTGGATGTTACTTGATTTACAGTACAGTCACAATAAAGTGACATCCCTTAATGAGGATAATCAGTGGAGGGGGAGGAAGATGGGGAGATGGGGGGAAATGGTGGTTTGTTGTTTTTTTTCATTGTATAACTTAATTTTGAGGTTAAACTGATGGTTTAATGACTCCTCCCAGTTTGAAAACAGGATCCAGAAAGAGACACGGACAAACTGAGGCAACTGTTGTATCTAGTTTCTGATAAGCTCCCAGCTGCTAGAAACAGGGAATAACCTTCTGTGCACCCGAGGAAAGGCAGAGCCCCTCACGTCCCTCATGCCTTGTGCCGCTGGCAGGGACACCTGGCTGGGGACACCAGACAGGGTGTGTTTGGGGCACCTCCCTCAGTAAGTGCACTGCTGATGAACCTAAATACTCCAAAACATATTTTTAGTAATTTGGGGAAAAAGAAACAAACAAAAAAACAATAACAGGAAATTAAGCAGAGTCCTTGTAACTTTACAACAGGTGGCAATGAAGGTGGATGAGAGGAGACAGTGTAGCCCCTCATGTGGAAAGGCCTTCTTCCAGCAGAGGAGGTCCCATCTCCACATCGTCTCTCTGGACCTCAGCACAACCCCCCAACTTGCACAAGGCTGATGCTGCCAGTACCAGTGACATCTGCTTTACACAGCTCCAGGTCCAACTCTATAGGAATGGAGAGGTACCCGAGCCTCTTCGCCTACCCCCAAAAATGAAAACATAATAAAGAAGAAATACTTGAAAAGGCAAAGGAAAAAAAAAAAAAAAAAAAAAAAAAAGGAGAGTCTGTGAGTGAAGTTGAGTCCAATGCATTTGCAATTGAAGCCAACTTCTCTCATCAGTGGAAATCAGCTCATAACACTTCCAGGAGAAGTCCACCAGCCTGTGATAAGGGCATGCAGCCTGAAGTTTTGCAGTTCATTATCTGCTGTTCATAAATGATTTGTGATTTATTTCTTCAGTGAGGCAAAGACAGGCCAATCTAAAAATAAGTTCTGTGAACAAAACCACAGAATTGCATTCAGATCTTTAGCACTTGACAATTTTTAGATTGCGGTTCCAAAAAATCTTTCCTTCAGCACAAAGAAGCAACAAAGTCTTCTCCTGATGCGAGGTCACATAATACATATGTTTGATAGATGCACATAAATACATCCATTTGTGCCTACCACAGGGTGTGTTTAAAATACTCTGTTTAGAATAACATCAGGAATGCTTCATTTTCAAGCAACAAAATCCTGAATGATTTACATGGCAAAACATACTACTTATGACCCAAGCTTTCTCTTCCACCTCTGCTCCCTCCCCAAATCAAACAAACATGATTGGTTTCACTTCCTTCACAGGCTGCGCCAAGAATTGAAAAGCAATTGGAAAAAAAAATCTTTCTATATAGATTTTCATCAAAATTGTTCACTTTCAAGCACACTGGCATGCTTGAAAGTGAACAATATTTAAAGGTTTAAAAAAGGAAAGCATGAGTGTTATTCTATAGTAAAACTTGCTACGAAACTTGTGCAGTACTGGCACAGATTGTGTTGGCCAGTGTTTGCTGCTAGGTCTTTCCTGCTGGCTTAAAAAAAAAACTCCATTTAACCAGCTGGAATGGCTATTTTAAATGTTTTAATCCATCAATGTCACAAAAACTTCTAAACTCCAACACTACTAGCTATCAGTTTGTCTTTAAAACCATCCTACAGAAAATCAACCTGGCCTACTATTCGCATAGCTGTTGCCAGTGTTGCTAGCACCACTGATGTGACAGCAACCCCAGATGCTTCTCAGCTTTTCACACATGGAGAGCTCTTGGCCCTGAGGTATTTACAGCTCTAAGTAAGGAAAGTTTCATGCAAAAGACTGGGAAAAGGGGGCTCAAGACATTTTTTTTCCCTTTTTAGGCCCACTTTCTAAGGAAAAAAGGCTACCTCGCTTCTTCCTGCCTGACAGCATCTGGCTATCATCAGCCAAATCTGACAGAAGAGAGGTGCTACAGAGGAAGTGCTCCACAAATTCTGTGAAGTCCCAGCAGAAGCCTACAGAGCAGTGTCTAGGGAGGGAAAACCACAAAGTGAGCCCAGCACATATCCATTCGACCCACTAATCTGTCCCTCACTGTACTCATGCCAGGCAGGCCATGGGGCCAGGACCTGCAGGACACTCTGCTCACCTACCCCATCAGCAGCTGGGATGGAGGATGATGCTGAGGAGGGAAGACAATCCAAGAACCCAAATATTTTTTCCTTCTTCACTCTGATCACCCATTTGGGGGCTTTTACTTGTAGCCACACCCCTGGCCAAGGTAGCGCCCCATGGCCCTGGGGGCTGCCAGGAGCCGGCAGCCATTTCCACGCCGATGGGAAGCTAAACCCTCTCCAGAGGGTTTTCAAACGAGCCGTGTTCTTGCAGAAACAAAATGTTTAACCATCGACATTTTATCTGTGTAAACCAAAAATGATAATGAGGAGAGCAAAGACCTTTGAAATATTTATGAATAAATTAAAGTCCCAAAGCTTTCTCTTGCAGAGCGATAAGGAGAGAATTCTCACAGAATCCGCCAAGGCATGTGGAGCCCCTGGTTTTGTCCGGCTTGGAAAAGAGAAAGTTTGCACACAGAGAACAAAACTAAGCAAAAATAAGCTATATACAGATTTAAATATGGCTAATATATACCATGAAAGCAGTATGGAATACATTAATGTGACAAAGCAATAATTTCAGTGTAAATGCTAAAGCAATAATAAGTCTTTATTAGCCAAACCTAGAAACTATAAATACAGACTGGCAGACTGACTGATGTACTGCCTGAATACTTTCTGATCAATGTACTATTTCCTCAGATGTTTGCTATTATGTTGTGTTAAGGCAGTAGTCAAAAATTGTATTTAAATAACAAATAGCATTGTGTTGTTCAATGTGGATGAAAATTATTATCTTTTTTTCTCAGTTGTGGAGCTGTTTATTTTTCTCATAAACAGCACATTTGGGAAAACCTGAATGCGAAAGTAAATGGCTTCGCTTTGGTGCACTTAGTGCAATGAAAATGATGCATGACAGTGTGAAGGTCACCGTTCAGTATGCACAACAGCAGAAAAGTGAACAGAGTGCTGGGACACACCTACAGAAACGTGAGCTTGAAGCAGTTTTGAAAAACCACTCAGGGAATGGATGCAGCAGGATCACAGCAACACTGAAATACCACAGAGGACTGGATGGTGTCTGTCTGAATTTGTCACTGCTCGAGCACAAGAAAGCAGGAAGCAGTAGACATGGGCAATGCCATGGTTCAGTAATGTCAATCATCTGTTCAACATCTTTCCCCTGGATCAAGCCATATTTCCCTAACTTGCCTCTTTCACAGGACTTTATAAAACTTCAAAGAGGAAACTAAAGCAGTCATTGATGATGAAAAAGCAACTGAATAAATGCACCATAAAACAAGTTGCCCATCTTCATGAAGTCTAACTGCAAGGGCAGGTGCCCCTGGCACACAAGTGTGTCTGGCCAGGTTATTCTGGCACATCCGTCACTGTGGTATGCAGGCAACATTAACCCTGTTGGCCAATTTCACAAGGGCATTGCAGGTACTTTGCACAGCCCACAAACATAACCTAGCCCTAAACTTAACTCTTTCGCTTAGCGGGGAAGAAACTACAATGTGGGATACCTGGAGTGTTGCAGTCTTTGAACACTGCCAGAGAAACAGAGCGAAAAGAGGAACAGCACAACAAAGCAATGGCACTGTTTATTCTTAGCTGTGCTTTCAACTGCATTTTGCTAACCCATATGTAGATACGAAAACAACAAACAATTTTTTTTTTTTAATAAATAAAACTGTCCAAGAAGAGCTGCAAGATTGAAATAATGGTCAGGGTGCTTAAACCACACACAGACACACAGACGCAGACACAGACAGAGACAGACCCACACCCAGAAGAACCCAGCCTGTTTCCCCAGCAGCTCTCACTCCCTTGGCAGCTCCGAGGCTGGCGGGCCAGCCGTGCACATGGGAGACTGAAAAGCAGGCTCCAGATCTCATGACAGCATAAGGAGCCCCACTGATTTCTATTTTAAACTTGATATATGCTACTGTAAGAATTACTTAAAATTTGTCCTATGGGAGCACTGCCTTCAGAACTTGAAACACCCTTTAAAAAACATCTTTCTGCAACCTTATTCCAATGTAAAATATTGCCATTTAGAGTGTCATTACAACACAGCACATCTGGAGACGGAGTGTAACACAGTGCAGGCATCTGTACTCAACTACAGCCCCTAATGTCAAGGCAGTCGGTTTTTACAGAAGAACAATACTAATCTGGGCTGGTAACACTGCAGCACTTTCTGCCACATGGCCTTGCCAACCATGAGGACATGTGTGGCGCACATGTCTCTGGGTGAGGAAACTGGCCTACATGCAGCTCAGTAGTCCAGAGACAGCCTGAATCCCACAAAGATGTAGCAGAAAAGCGTCATCTTCTGACATGCCACTGACTTCAGTGCCACGCAGCTGATAATGGGAGTCAATGTGCGACACCAGGCAGGCACGCTTCTCTACCCAGGAAATAGTGGCTGAATGACTTGAAGAATGACTTCATGTCTTGACTGATGTGAAGAATGTCTTCAGAGGTTTAAACATTTTACTGCAGAAGGTGCTGGAGTCGAGATGTTTTCACTTTTTCCCTAGAGCAGGTCACAACACACAAAACACCGCCTTGGGCATGTGTTAGGGCCTGCTGGTGCTAAGCGTGGGCCGGAGGCCCGGCAGAGACCCGTGGGTCATGTTTTACACTCAGGCAGCAAGCCTGCAGCCTCATTAACATCTCCTGTTCCTGTACCCATACATTAATTCCTGTTCCAGCCTGTTCCAGCCCCATAAACACACTGAGGTGTCATTAGTGGCTGAATGAGCACCTGCAGAGGTGGAAGAGGCTGCTTCCCTGGCGAGAGGCGCAGAGGTGGTGTGTGGAGCTGTTGGTGCTGCTAGCCTTTCTCCTCCACCTCGAGACACCATCAGGACAGAAGAAACAGGCTGCTTGCTCTGTGTTTTCTCTCTGGGTGGTATACATGTTCATCTATTTAGCGTTCGCAGGCTCTCTGAAGTTCGTTTCCATCACAGAGACAGTAGTAATGGTGGAAAGAGACAGAAGGGAAGTTGCTTTTGTAGAGAGAGGGAAAGACAACAGGCTCTGAGTTACTAAATGGAGCATGGTGTTAACTGGCAGATCCCTGACACTAAACAAAAATAGCACCATCTTCAAGAAACATTCAATTTGCTCTAAAGATTGCCAGAGATGTGAGGATCATCACAACTATTCACCCATGAAACCTCCCGCACTGCATGTCCACCAGACTTCCTTTCTGGACAGCAAAGAGAACTTCTCTTTGAAAATGAATTATCATCTGTCAGTCATGCTTAAGGGCAAGAACTGACATTAAAAAGACAAGTAGGAACAAAAAATAGAGTATAATCAGTGACAAAGTAGAAAATTAACATGCAAATTCATACATGCAGGAGCCTAGGGAAAAGGAGGGAATGAATAACTTTGAAAAGCTCCTTTATTTTTTTTTTTTTTTTTTTTTTCTGCATGCAGGCTCCTATGGAGAAACACAACTTGCATTTTTATTTTTTAGCTGGTTTCCCTTGTATGGTGGGGATTGGTCTCCCACGTGCCTGGTGATAGGACGAGGGGGAATGGGCTAAAATTGCACCAGGATATGCGATATTTAGGTTGGATATTAGAAAGAAATTCTTTACTGAAAGGGTTGTTAGGCATTGGAATGGGCTGCCCAGGATAGTAGTGGAGTCACCATCCCTGGAGGTCTTTAAAAGACATTTAGATGTAGAGCTTAGTGATACAGTTTAGTGGAGGACTTGGTAGTGTTAGAGGTTGGTAGTGTTAGAGGTTAGTGTTAGAGGTTAGAGGTTGGACTCGGTGATCTTGGAGGTCTCTTCCAACCTAGATGATTCTGTGATTCTGTGATTTATGCACAGAAAAAGTGATCTCACCAACAGCTTAGTGCAACAACGCCCAGAGAAGCGACCAGCTGAGCACCATCAATTGCCACTTCTTCCATCCAAGAGCCGTGGTGCCCTGGGCAGGGGCTGGCAGGGACACAAGCAGACCCACCGTGCTGTGGCTGAGACAGAAACGTCACCAAGAAACCCCCATCACCCAGAGGCGAGTTGTCATGAGCAAAAGGAAACCTTAGGCCAAGAAATGGCTGCTTCAGTTTGCCCCAGCATGGCTGCCTTTGAGTCTGGAGAGGGGGAACAGTTGGTCGTGTCTCAGAAATGGCTGATCTGAAGATAAATATGACCCCTCTTGCAAGCTGATTTTGGCTGTTCTGTCTTTGAAAAGCCCTAGCAAGAAAGAGAAAAGGAAAAAGGTGAAAACCTTCCTCTTTGTACTGCGTGTGATTTGCTGTTTTCAAAATACTGACTGAGCAATTATAACATGGGAAAGCTTTTAATAATGTGCAACATGAAAAGGCAGGAGTTTCATTTCTTCACAGTTTGTCGGAAATACCAAAGCATTAAAATGAACATAGTACAGAGGCTCTGAATTTTATCACTTGGATTTAAGTTAAATCTTTCCATGTGGATTAAATAATTTGTTTTAAAACATGGTTTTATTTCTGCCTTAAAAAAAAAAAAAAAAAAAAAAAAAAAAAAAAAACTTAGGGGAAGTTAAGATTGCAAAATAAAGCACTCAAAGAAGGAAATAGTAAGTGAGAAGCAGTTGCTTATTCTCTCTTATGTTCCCATGTTCACTTGTAGTAGGAGTCTGCAGACAAATTTTGGATAATCAAATACTGTTTCTCAAATAATGAAATATCAGAAAAATTCTATTTCTAGGCTACCTCAGCAGTCAGCAGCATTAAATCTGATGGGATTTGCAATGTTTTGTGAGGTTAAGTATGTATATCTGTCTATGTATGTGGGAGGAGGGCGTATGTATATATAGTATGGTGATTTGCTGTGGTAAGATGAGGGCCACGTTTTCTCTTCCTTAAAAGAAAAAAATCATGCTGACACTGTGTGTTAAAGTTCACTGAAAATTAACCCATGTGCACTTTGAATGCAATGAGATTTAAAACAGGAATTACTGTTTGTTATCTGGTTCCTTTCCCTCCAAAATGTGAACCATATGAGTTAGTCCTTTCACCAGTATAAAAATGGTTTGTTTTCTTTTTCCAGCAGAAGCTATGAATACATGACTTTTCTATTTCTGTTCTGTGTAAACACATTTTTCCCAGCACTTCCATATTTCAGTACGAGGAGGTTATCCTGCAAAACAGTGCATATGTGAAGCCATTCTGATTGCATGGAGTCATTTTTTGCAGATCACTGCAGTCTGAACACATATGCTTTCCATCTTACGTGTACAGTAAAACTACCACACCCTGACTAGATTCGAACAGGACCTCAAACCCAAAAATAGTCCCAGCTGACAATATATTTATGGTGTACTTCACATCTGAAATGGCACCAGAACTAACCATAATAATGAGTATTATACTATAAAATTCTGTCAGATTGTAATCTCTCTTAGCATACATGTATTTCTCCAAATTTAAACACACTTGTTTCCATAATAATCTCAATATCTGATGTAATATTATATTCAAACTTTCAATTGTGTTTACAAATCAAAACAACCTCACAAGCCTCTACAGTTCCTGGAAATCACAAGCAGGAACAGCAGTGTAAATACCTAGAATGTATAGTGGATGTATAAAAAAAATGTGTATTCCATCACTATCAGGTCTTACAGACGTGCCCACAAGAAGCAGAAGTGTCTCTTTATGTCTCTTTGGATGCAAACAAGCCTCTGGGGGGTTGTGTCCTAACTCATAGGAGAAACAGACTCTGTTGCATGGAACAATAGAAAAGCCTAAGTATTCAGCACATGAAACCAGCTTGTGTTCACATACATATGATTTACTTACAGTGGTAAGAATAATACGATTCTGTTACCCAGTGGCACTGAGAGTCAACATATACTGTTGTACCATGCCATAAACTGATTTTTCTAAATCAATGTGAAAACCAAAAAGGTGTAGAGAATGCAATTTTGTTGTATGGAAACAGGGTTTTCTCCCTGAAATGAATGCCCAGCATCAGTGTTACTGTAAATTAAAACAAATAATTCATCAATTCATAGATCCTATTCTGTCCTCTAGGAGGTTAGATTGCTACTTTTTTTTTTTTTTTCATGAAAGCATGTTTATATTCAGTGTTGAGTGTTATTTTGCAGCACAAAAATAAAATAAAATAAAATAAAATAAAATAAAATAAAATAAAATAAAATAAAATAAAATAAAATAAATTTCTAAGGTGTTAAATGCTTTAACTTTTCAATAATATGTCTCATTGTTTTTCCAGCTGGAATTATTCATTGAAGGCATACATCATTTTTATTTCATGTTCAACCAAATTCTCTATCACAAATGAGCTACTTCTTAGTGAACTACTTATTTTCTTTAATATCACGCAAAATTCTCAGTGTGGGCTCACATGAGAATGTAAAAAGAGAAACAGGCATTCAGATCTACAAGGCCCGTATTTAGAATTATTAGCTTACATATGGGTCTGATATGCTTCAAGCTGAGTTTAGGAAGAGTGTAAATAAATTAACATCATCTTTGAAAGCTAAGGGGAAGCAATAATAAAACATGAAATACTGGAAAAGGGCAATGTCCAACTAAAATCTTTAAAGATATGGAAACAATTATGTGATAATTTGTAGTCTAATTTTATGGTATAGGACTTAAATTATGTCTGCTTTAGAAACTCTTTCAGGAATTGCAAGGAATCCCCTTGACAGGGAGTCTGTGATTTTTATAAGGCTTGCTGAAACACAGTTTACCTCTGCTGTCCATTTATCCAGTGACAGTGACATTCTTCAGAGGAAAAATATTGCTCCCCCTTGAAAAAAAAAATTTACTATGTACACAGGAATAAGATCTACCAGCTTTCAATGCCAAATATAATCATACTTATCATACCAATCTATTTAGAAAATATAATATTGCTAAACCAGTTGTTACAGTTGATTAATCCAAGCCCTTCTTCTTAAAACCAGATGGCATGGGCAAGAATAACCAAACACATTCTGGAGGGTATCTGATGAGAAACTCCATCATATTTCACTGGTTTCTTATTTATACAGGACAGTAACAGCTGGACCACAAATAATTACGAAATATAAACAAAATGGAAGACTGAAAGCAGAGACAAGTTCATTACATGTGTTTGCAAGTATTTTTATGGATTTTGAGCAGATTTCAACTCAGAAAACTCCTGGACCTGAAACTAAAACAAAACAAAACAAAAAATAAACAAACAAAAAATAAAGAAATACACGAGGGAAAAAACACTTTTTTTGAAACATTATCTGGAAATACATCTATGAAGATGGGTAGCATTTTCTTGAATTCCTGTCTGATTATACTGAGCTGCTGCCCAATTGCCAAGGCTCTTGAGATGGCCACATTGACTCATTATATATCCTTTATTTGTCGAATTTTGACAGACAATTAAATGAGAGTTTGGAAAATGTTCTAATAATAGTAATGCCGACCTCAATGTCCTACAAGATAAAATGCCTGAAGTTAAAGAAAAGCCACAGGAGATGGGAAATTACGAACTGTGCTGCCTGGCCCAAAACCCACACCTTCAACAACAGTGGAGAGAATAGCTGGGCTGCACAGTGGAGGAAACAGCAAACATCCCACCACCATTTGAAAAATGTAATTACGCATCTGAAAAGCACAAAGTCGGAGATGAAGCCTACTGGGGCACCGTTCAGCAGCTGTGGCTGGGTTTTACGTACAAGGGATGGGAAGGAGGAAGCACCACAGACAGGCAGCAAGACCACACGTCAGTAGCTCCACAATACTCATCCCCAACTGTGCAGGATGCCCCTCTGGGACCTGCCCCTACAGTGGCCGGGTCCAGCCCTGCTGGGACATGCTGACAGCAGTGTATACGCATCCCTGCATCACATACTTCCTGGCAGCACACACACACATCCCAGCAGCACGGGGCACCAGTTTCCTTGGGGCAGCCACACACCATGCTCTGGTGCAGCAAGCTGGGACCAGCCTGGCTTCCCTCGTCCAGACCTCTGCTGGTGCCCATCACATTCCTGATGAAAAAATAAAAAAAAATAAAAATGAAAATAAAAATAAAAAGTAAAAATACAAAGTAAAAATATAACAAAACAAAAAACACAGCACGGTGCAGCTACAAGCACACTGCCCATATTTCCATCTGCACAATCAGTACCCAATGAACATGCTGGAGGACAAGAGGAAACCACCACGTCCACCATGTAGACAGACAAGGTTTCCCACCCCAAGCTAAATCAGGGCACTGTTCCAAGCCCCTGTCTCACTCAGGAAGTGAAGACAACTCTGGAAATTGCTGGACCTCATTCCACTTCAGTCTGAAATAATACATACAGTTCAGGCTTTAGGCAGCTGTGTGAGCTCTTATGTCCTTCTCTGCAGCACTTCCAGTGCTTCCAATTAGGACCCACTAAAATAATTAGATCAACTTCCCAGGAAGACCCAGAATTACTTTTTTTTCTTTTTTTTTTAAACTGAAGAATTTTATATTTCCTCTTCATAATGACCATTCAAGACCTCACAAGTAGGAAAAACAACATCTTAAGTCCTCTCTGGGATCATGTGCGAGCTTGCAACCTCAATATCCTTCAGCTTTCAAAAAAGCGAGACTCTCCAATTTAGCCCTTTTCCTATAAACACTTCTCAGCCTTCTTTCTGTTGCCCTTCTCTTTGGGACACGTATTTTCAGAAAATGAACTGTATGGATTACCCGGCCTTACCAAGGAAGGCTTCTCCCTTTGCCTCCATCCCACCTGTAACACTGCCTCCTGATTTGGCCAGCTCCCAGGAACCAGTGGACAAACCCAGTGCTTCCTTCTTCAGAAATGTAAAGAAAGGCAACATAGCATGGCATAGGATGTTGGGCCAAATACAGACATTCCCAACACACAACTGTATTAAGCAGGACTAAACATTTTGCCTTTTCTGTATCCTGCAGCCTTCTGGAGTCAGGAGGCCTCCAGATTCCTAGAAATACATCTCCATGGCAAACGCTGTTGCAACAGGACTTGGGCTGTAGCAGCCTCCAGTCAGAAGCAAAGCCCGATGTGAAAATAGCCAAAAGGAACTTGGGGGAAAATAAATGCTTTAGAACAAAATGAAACAAGTTTGTGCAAGACTTATGCAAGATACTGCTACAATGGGAGCCACACACAAGAGCGACAAGAGCATGCAGTTTCTCTCAGTTAGAAGTCTGCTTGAAAGCCATTTTTTCCTGAATCTCTAGCTTTGACATGATTTTCTGTGATCTCACTACAACAGCATTATTATGAAAAGTAACAAATTTGCATTTTACAAGACATCTGGAAGAATTTTCGTCTACAGTTGGTCTTGATAGGAAATTCAAGCCTGGAATACTTTAATACCATAACCACCAAATCTGCAAACTTCATAGTCATCTGGCTCAGCATTAATGCTCTACACCAGGACACAGTTATAATCCTCCCCTTCTCAACAGCCTCTAATTTCCAGTGTGCCCTGTCACATGTGAGCTCAACTAGAGTTTAAAAACAACTGTCAGCTGTTGCTGACCAATTCCCCCTTCATCCCCTTCCAAAAGTACGATAGGCTATTAAGGACAAGAACATGGTGCACAAATAAATGATCTGGAGCAAAACACATGAAGGAAAAAATCATTGCATACACACATTTGGACACGAGCTCACTTTCTCCCCGTTGGGCTTTTTCATTTCCTCATAGCACTCCAATAACCCTTTTTTTTTTTTAGCTCTCTCTTTTTTTTTTTTTTTTTTTTTTTTTAGCTCTCTTTCTCTCCTGTCTTCTGTTCTGTGGTTATCCCAAGGGGCTCAGGAACGCCTAATTATTTCCTACCTGTTTGGCCTCCCTGAGCTGTCTCAGATCTCAACTTACAAATTAACTTCTTTAAACATCTGCCCATTGTCTGATTTGTTACGGCTTCTTCCTAGGGCTCCGGCACGGGTCTGGCCTCCATAAACACCGCACCTCCTGCCACATCCTGCCTGAGTACCATACAAGCATAGTGTTCCTTCATGCTGTGTCTGCAAAGAATTAATGAAATACCAAACTATTACAACACAGGCTAATACACCCTAAAATCTGTTTGGGGATGCAAGAAACTGGCTGGCCTGAGAAGCAGGAGCCCTGCCTGCTCCCCTCCAGACCCAATAGTCTTACATCTGGATGAAACCACGCTGCACGTTGTCGCCTGACATGGTGTCTGAGTCGCACATCTGAAATGTATAAAAGCCTGCCCTATTCCGACTACTGCAAACTTTGGATATTTTGTTCCCAGCGCTTGGGCATGGGAAAAATGAAATCAACTTTCTTGTGCTTTCTTGCTCTGCCACGGTGTCAGAACAACCCAGCAACTTCCACACAAGTTGGCTGAGTTCCACAAAATCAGAAATGAAAACCTCAGCCTCCCTATGCACTAATGTTGCCTGCAAATCCAAAGTTGCTCTCAAGCGTACCTCAGGCTGCCCAGAAGAGAGCTGGGGGAGCATCTGCACCTCCCTGACAATGCCAAATGCCACAGCCTCCCTCAGGAGCTGCAGAGGGACCAGGGTCATGTTTCCAGTTAGGTCTGAGGCTACAGATCAGTAGCGGAGCTCAAACAAGCAAGGACTCCCAGGGTTAGATGGTGGTCCCGGGAACAATCTCCATGCAGCAGAGAATGACAGTAGTAATTTTTGGTATTTCCTGAAGTACACGTACAAAGGAAATTAAAATGTAAAATGAATGGATGAGTTCTTTCAAAGGTGAGGATACATGTTATTTACGGGTTTTGCCAGTACTCTGCCCTGACCCTCACTGTTTAAACAGTGATCATCAGATACGGGAGAGCTAAACAATCTGGAAGCACTGGCAGGAGCTGCAACCCCTGCTCCGAGCCTTTTGGCTTTCCCGGGTCTTCCTTCACTTGCAAGATAACAGCCCTTCTGGCATACATCCTGCTCACCATGCCACGAAGTTCACACAGCTCTCCCTAGCTAGCGGCACAGCATGCCTCTTGCCAGCTCTGCATTCCCTTGCGCCAGACCCAGCCATCTGCTGAAGCAGGCACCAGCCCAGCCCGCGTGGGGCACGAGCTGCTATGAAGTGGGGCTGAGTGGTGCTGCAAGAGAGCTGGCTACCAAAACCAAAACCACCCATCAGCATAATGTAAGGCCTTTTGGGGATCCTTACACAGAGGCTATGAGGAACCCACATACCATTTCAGCGCCTTCAATAAGACCAACTGCAGCCTCCTACTTTTCTTCTTCAGCCACGTAAACGCTATAGTGTCATCTTCAGAGATAGGAACCCATCTCTTTTCCCCTGGAATCCTGTGGACTTGTGCTTTAAAGCAGTGATGTCTCCAAGGAGTCCTCAAGTACAGACAGGACAGGCTCCTGGCTGCACTGGACAGACCACACATCCCATGCGGCCCCAGCAAGAGGGCTCCTGTGCTGGAGACAGCGGCAGAAGAAGCAGTTCCTGGAGGTTTTTTCTGACTAGAAGTCTAGACAGGAAGCTTGAAAGAAAAAGAGTTGCTTCACAGGGGCTGGGATTTTAAATTTTTTTTTTCCTTTTCAATTAAAAGGATATTCCATAGGATAGAAAATACAGTCAGAGTGACTCAGGCACATTCATATTTGTTGCTTTCTTCTCCTTTTTCCATGACACAATAAAAGCTATTAATATGTTTGAATTGCCTAAACCTGAACTATTCCTGGAAGATGACACAGTAAGTTTTATAGCTAAATGCTATGTAAAACTAGAATTAAAATTATGTTAAGAAACTAATTAAGATACGTATTATCAGTAATTTAAGAACAGAAATGTAACAGATACATTTTAATTTCCACTGAAAAAGTACTTTTTTAAAAAAAAAAAAAATCAAGAGTAAACTGGAAAGAATTTTTAACTACTAAAGGGAGGTCAGTAACAACAATTGCTATTTCCCCTGGTACAGTCATTCGGAAGCGGGAAAGAAGTTAAAATATGTATTTGGAGAAACTACTTCATATACCAGTGGCCTGGGGAGTAGGGCAATTGCTGGATCATGGCCTGAAGAACAGAAGCAACAGACAAAATCCAGTTTGTTGGATTCTCCAGCTGCAACTGAACTGCAATCTCAAAGTTGCAATCAAATATCAGGTGAAAGGATGACAATGCAGCAACGTTACCAAGACTTTCAAAAAGCTCCACAGGTCTGGCTGATGGTATATTAACCACATAAGTTATGCAGGTTAGCAGTGTAATCCCTGTACATTTGATTCAGCCTTGACTTCAGTGTTGCATCTTCTCTTTACTGATTAATTTACTCCCCCTATAGAAGATTGCACTGCAATCAGCATGTGTTCCAGTAAACCCTAAAGAACCCCAAATGTGCAGAGCAAGGGTGGCTCCACACTGGATGGAGCTGGCTATGTTTTTTCCCCAGCGGTAGCCCACAAAGAGCACACTGCTGAGCCTACATTAAAACCCACTTTGTCTTGATTTGCAAAATAGATGAAAGCTGAAATGCTGTAACAAGCCTAGAAAACCACTGGTGTTTTTTCAAGGCATTGTTATTACATAGATAAGGAATGGAAAAATATGTTGTTTACTATAAGCTCTATTTCAAGGACACTTTTTTAGTCAAGTCTTACTATCTAATTAATAATCACATTGAAGTTACTGTACTGAATCAAGGGCAAGTTACAAAGCAAACAGCTGTAATACACATCAGTGAAATGAAGCAAAGATTTTTTTTTCATATCTCAAAAGCAGCTATTTTTATCAAGAGTGGCAGCAGAAGTTTGTATTTTTTCTTTAGTAGTAACAGAAGATGCAAAATCAACACTGGGGTAGCCAAATGAAGAGAAAAATCTATCTGAAATTAGAAAATCTGGTTCATTTTTTGATATGTTTTAAAACAGCCAGTGATAATGGCTTCCATGACCTTAAATATATTTTCAGCATTAGCACAAACAGAAAAAAGCCTCAAGAATCAGTGTTCAGTGCTGCTATTTTGTGGGGCAAGAAAAATATTATTGAAAACTTCCTGCTGAGAAAAGTTCCAATAGTAAAATATTTTTCCATTGTAAATTTTCTTCAGTTAATAAGTCATTTATAGGAATACTGTAATAAGATTTACATAATTTGACTTCAATGCAGGTAGAAATTTCATAAAAGAGCATTACTAAAAGCTATGTGAAAATCAATTCCATTATAAAAATTCATCTGCACATAACAAAAGGAATATTACTGGAATAAAGTAATTACAGTGCAGATGACCCACATGCTCATAAAAAGCATGATGAGCTTGGGCAAAATTTAAAATAACACTGCTTGCTTCCTTCCTTTGAAAGAAAAGTATGTTTCAAGGATGTCACCTAAGGAGGATGAGGCAGATCAATACCACTCCAGTAAAATAAACTTCTTATACAAGCTTATCAGGGTCTCTCTATCCAAGGAAAAGGGTCACGTTTAGGATGGAATTAGCTGATTAGTTGAGAGTAATTTACAAGCACATCACAGAGCAAACTATCAGGCAAGCTAGATGGCAGTCAGACTGAGATTAGGCAAGTCAATTGGCCAATGTGTCTAACTGGCACCAGACTGAAGTCATGCCCAGAGCTTTTCTGATGTGTCACATCTCATGAACTAGAGCCAAGCACCTCACAGCACCTGGTCCAGCTGTGCCAGGTGCCACCTCCCTCCTGCTCCAGCACCACACAAATGTTATTCAGAAAAGGGTTTTAAAGGGATGATGAGCACAAGCACCTTGATCCTGCACTCTGCAAGCACAATCAAGGCTGCTTGCAGATGGAGGTGATTTTTGGTGGGTTTTGTACTGGGTGCCCAGTTTCCTCAGTGCCTGTGCATCTTGCTTGCAAGACAAGTGCTGGTCATCCCTGTGGAAAGAGGTCAAGGACAAAGCAGGTACAGTGGTTCTGCTGGAGGAGAGATCTTCCTTTCTGATGTCTGTGGTTCACATTATCTATTCACTTCTTGGTTTTGTTTGTTGCTTATGCTGCTTATCAACACATACGATTTCCTTATCAAATATTTTGCCATGTAGTTTAGTCAAAATTGATGCAATCTGCAATAGTTACTCTGTTCAGCTTGATATAAATATTTTATGAGGTTCACTGCTGGGACACATATATGTTGCAATGTATAATTTATAATATATATCCAATTAAATGAGGGAATGGATAAAAACAATAAAATTAAAAAGAAAAGTGGATCTAACAAGACAGGTAAGTTGATTCACTTTGATCCCAATTGTTTCTGCTACTCTGGCAGTTTTTGTGGTCTTTCTGCCTGCTTCACCCACCAGCTGGGCTCACAGTGTGCGACAGCCACTCAGCACTTCTTCCTTTCAGGGAGTTTCAGTGAGGCTCTTCTGGAGGAGGCAGTCCTGTTCACCATTCCTATCCCCACAGCCCAACAGCTTCCATGAGAGCAGGTGGCTCATGCTATGTAGGCTTACGCAAAGATGAAGGGTTTGAGGGACTGAGGCATTCCAAATTTGCTGGGGTGACTCCAGCTAAATTGAGAGATGAGAATTTGATCCTCTGTCTTTAAAGAGATTAGTTTTATGAAGCAGTTATGTAATTCCGAAAAATGAAAGCTATGGACCCACATTTTTCTTCTCTTGTTTTACTGTATTTAGCCAGCCTGTCATACTGCTGTTTTATGTGATAAACAACTGAAATGTTCTAGTCCTTCAAGGGCATTTTATAGAGGAAGTGCATGGGGAGCTTCTACTTCCATATATGATGCAGTGTTTTCCAACACTGTGACACCAGTGCAAAAAGTCAACTTGCTGATAGAAACACACCGGCATTTAAATTAAGCAATTAAAATGTTCTGTATTACAAAAATTCCATTAATCTCAAAATCTAAGACAGACGTCACAGCTGTTTGTGCTTGATGAATTCCCATAATCTCTTGAATAGTCTTTCTCCACATAGCTTCACTTGATAGAGTCAGGGCATTAAGTTTCTATCATTCCAGTAATACCGAGATTTTTTTCAGTCATTTCAGCAGTGGATGATATATGTGTGCTGCATAGTATTACCATCTTCCTGAGCTTTACAGGAGAATGCTACAAAATCCCACAGTTATCTTCTTATAAATGTATTTTTGTTTCACTAATCTCTGTGAAAAAAAAATGCAGAGCAAAAAAAAGAAAAAAAAAAAAAGTCTACTAGAGCCTACTACATCATTAGAGCTTCCCTCAGGGTTTTTCCCTCAGGGAGGATTTTCTCACTTTGCTTAGCAGAGGATTTTCTCCTTTTGCATACAAGAAGTGTCACAACCTCCACCTGAAAATAGATGGGATTCTTGGTGAATCCCGGAGTATCACACCAAAGCAAAACAGAGCCACGTTTTCCTTCCTGTAACATAATGCCTTCATGTCAACTTTCACCATCCAAAGGGCCTAAATACTTCAGAAGGTTTCCACAGAGGAGACCCAGAGAGCATGGAAACATGGTCCCAGCTCCTTCTTGAAGGTCTGCCACAAGTGACATGATTGCGGTGAAGCGAGGTCTTCAAACAAAATGGAAGTGGAAACAATGGGGTTTTGTGCTCTGGAACAAGTTATTAATTGTAGTCAATTGTAGTCTTGTAAGCAACAAGATAGACATTATTACTAACCATCTGATCTAATGCTGTGCCCCAAATCTGAGCCTAATCATGAAAATATTTCTCTCACACCCACTCACTACAACAACAAATGCAGCCAAATGTAATAAATTTTCCTTTTCTGTTCATCTGCTTATGTCCAGAGTTTGCTGCATTTCAGCTACAATAATTTCAATAAGAATACCATAAATCCCTCCCTGGCTGCCACATTATTGGTAATTCTCACAGCTTGAGAGTTACTTTGACAGGCTTTACCACCCAGAAAACTATTATTAGATGAATGGTAAAAGCAGAAAGTAGAAAAAAGGTCAATGCATTAAAAATTGAGCAGCCAGGTCT
Organism: Aythya ferina; assembly: GCF_964211825.1. NCBI lineage: Eukaryota > Metazoa > Chordata > Aves > Anseriformes > Anatidae > Aythya > Aythya ferina. The sequence goes on from NC_140296.1 coordinate 77,605,992, forward strand.
TCTAAATAAACACATGCATTTCATCCTCCCACAGATAATGGACAGCTCCTGGAAGGGTTACATGCTTCACCTGAAGGTCTTAAAGCCCATCACTGGAGCTGCCAACATGGCTCCTCTGCTCTGCGGCCCTCACAGGCCCAACACGTATACCAGCCGTGGCCATGATTCCTCAACAAAGCCAGGCCCAGCTACCGCATAGGGCCTGAAAATACATTCATCTGCCATATTAATCTGAGGCTGTTTTTTTCTTATGGATTGCAAAACGCCACCCAAAAGAGATCAGTCCTCAGAACCATCACTCATGACAAAACACTCCAGGTTTTGTCCAGTTGTCCTGCTCCCAACAGGACACTAGGTGTAAGCTGGTAGCTCACCAGGCAAACAGGTGGCAGTGTCTGATTTTATGCCCCTGTTTCATTATCCAGCCTGTTCTGACCAACACCTATCTCACAGAGGGAGCAAACCCTTGGGCAGAAACACATGCTTAGGCCCATGGCAATGCTGCCAGTAAATTCTGTGAAGATTATGTCCACCAAACTTGCCATGTGCAATTACCAGTGCTCTCAAGTGTCCACGGTGGTCCAACCACAAACAGTCTTCTCCTCTCAAAATTAGTCCTCAGCTAGTTTCCTGGACATCTCTACTCTTGAGAAGATTGGTTTGTGGCTGTTACAATTCAATAACTCCAACAAAAGTCTCTGAAATTGCTTGTCAGAACTTCCCACAGCCCAGACAAACATTATCTGACCATTTCACCCTTCCAGAGCTTATCTCCTTGAATGTAATGCTTAAAGCAATATTCTCTCCATCCATTTTAGACAATTAACAAAAGGATTCGTGTGGCAATATACTAGGGAGAAACTCTTGAGGGTATGAAATACATCATCCACCAACCAGCAAAAGCAGATCTTTTATGGCATTAAACTACTTTTACTAACATAAAATCCAGCGCTGGAATGTAGGAAATGCACCAAAGCACCACAAAAGAACAATTTCATATCCATAAATACATATTTTCCATCCCAAATGAAATTATTCCTTCCCTCAAAGAAACAGATGTTAAGGCAGAGCTGTCTTCTTTTTCAGGACTGATTCTTTTTGTCAACTAAAACATTTTTCACTGGTAGAGAAGGACTCGATTTTCATCAATCATTGCTTTACCATGACAGTGGAAACAGAAAGAAAAACTAAATCATCATGAGATGATAAATCTTTATCACAGCAGGGAAAAGGAATTTTTTGTGCTGCTTCTGTAGAAACACTGGCAAAAGTATGAAGGAAATAAAATGAGGTAGACTGGCAGATAGCTCAATTACACAGCACTAGTGAAAGCTAAAATGTTGGAGTTTAAAATACAATATTGGTCAGTTCTCTAATTTGGGCTAAAGTGATAAAGCAAGACAAGTATTTTAAAAACTGCTAGTGTTCTCATCTTATTCATGAGCAAGTAGTAACACGGTGGTACAAAAAGTATGCCTAAATTATTATGAAGGAAACATATTACTTTTCCATTTCTCACTTGCAATAAAGTGAGACGATACACTAAGGTCATCAGTATTTTCTGTTAGACACTTAAATTCAGTTTATGGTAGCTGATAGTATCTGTCACACACAGAAGCGCAGCATGCAGTCAGCTCACATGGCATGAAAAGTCAACACTTCCCAGGCCAAGCAGAGGCAAAGATGCTGGCTCTTACGGCTGAAGTCTCAGAGATGCAGTGCTGCCTGCCTAAGCCTGCATGTTCAGTAGCTCAGAGAAGTGTTATCCCTGTTTCGGCTGAGATAGAGTTAATTTTCTTGATAGAGGCTGGTATGGTGCTATGTTTTTGATTTAGGAGAAAAATAATGCTGATAACACACTGATGTTTTAGTTGTTGCAGAGCAGTGCTTTCACAGAGCCAAGGACTTTTCAGCTTCTCGTGCTGCCCTACCAGCGAGGAGGCTGGGGAGGGGACAGAACCAGGACAGCTGTCCCAGGCTGGCCAAATGGGTGTCCCATGCCATGTGGCATGTGTAGAACAATACATGTAAAACTGGGGGGAGCTGGCTGCTGGGGGACCTCTGCTCAGAGACTGGCTGGGCATCAGTCAGCTGGTGGTGAGCAGCTCTGTATCACTTGTGTATTCCATAATTTCCCTTTCTTTTCTGTCCTATTAAATTGCCTTTATCTCAAGCCATGAATTTCACCTTTTTTTTGATTCTCTCCCCCATCCCACTGAGTAAGTGAATGGCTGTGTGGTGCTTAGCTGCCTGCCAGCTTAAAGCACAAGTGCGAACACTACAGGCACTAACAGATATACCTTAAAATTCACCAATGAAAATCTACTTTGCAGTATGATCCCGTCATGAAAAGGACTATCAAATATACCCAGGAAGAGCCTTTGGTTGTAGCTCCATGCTCCATGACACCAACCTGCGCACTGCTAGATAAGCCAGCATTAGAAATTTTATCCACCTTAGGAACAGACACACAGTTACATTTTTCTTAAGTGAGACAAATCCTTACATTTTTATGCAGGCTGAAGAAGGCCAGAGCAATATCTGACTCACAAAAGAACTTGTTGGCACCAAGCTAACCTGCAAAATCTGAAAGAGCAGACGGGTCAGCAGTGGATGAGTACTTTGTTGCCTGTGGCCACAGCACTTGGATCTGACCATCAGGACCAGATTTTATCAGCAAACAGCAGCCCCCTTGGCAGCATCTCAAATGGGGATGGAGTGTCTTGTGAAGGTAAAGCTGTTTTCTTTTAGTCCAACATTCCACTCTGCAAAGCAAATCAAATTGCAGCAGTCTATAGCATATTTTGAGCAGAAAACAGGCTGCTTCTATCGACTCCGATAAATAGGCTTGGTGTTAAGAGTGTTCCCGATTACAGTGATGGCCTTTGAATTTAGTAGGAGAAAAAAAAAATCCTGTAATGGCAACCTGCTTAAAAAGAGAAAAGCGTGCTGCAGGTGGTCTAGCCCTGCACAAAGCTACAACGATGTTCAACATACTGTGTTTCCTGCATCTCATCCTGACTACACTTGCTAAATCCCACATGATAAGGTTAGAACAGCTCAGTCTGTTGTTTGTTCCAGTCTGATCCCCCTTCTCGGGAAAAATCACAGTGGGGCATACTGTTCCTTAACACACCTCTATTAATGTGTTACTAAATCCCCGAATAGTGTGTTTTTAAGGATGTTTCAGGTAGGAGTTACCACTGATTGCAGCAGCCTGAGATTGTTGCTAACATTCAGTCCTCTTTTGTCATACTCTATATACCAACGCTAACAAAGCTAAAAATAGCAACACAGTTTTGGAGAAGGACATTCTCTAATGTCAACAGTTTATAAATTAACGGTTTTTTACATTGGCTATGCATCTTCAGCACAGCCGCTTCAGTGTTGTGCAAAGCTAGTTGTCCACAGAAATAAGGGAGAACCTGCTGTATTTTCTGAGCCTGCTAAAAAGAGAGGAAAAGGATTGAAAATACTACTTTCTGCCCGCGTTTAGAGTGTCATTGGACTGAACTCTGGATAAAATCCAGTAGTCTAAATCCCCCTTCTCTGTCTAAGTGTGTATTTTCTAGGATGGAGCTCGAATTAGAACACAGCTAAATGTTTAGGATACCCTGACTTTAAGTTACGAGCTATGTAGTACAAATTCCTCACAAACTACACTTCCCCTGCTAAAAAAAAAAAAAAAAAAAAAAAGCCTTTTATAATGATATTTGAATTGTGTAGAACAGATACGCAGATTTTTATGCAGTATGTTCAGCTGAAACTACAAATCCAAAGACCACCTTCTAGTAAATGTCATACCTTGTCACAGCTTCACCAGGGACATATGCGTATTATTTTTACGATGCCCTCAGGACAGCTCAGCTGGTCACTGCATGTGGTAACGCAGAAGAAACATATGGTTTGTGGTTCTTGCCTATGGCCTGTTTGACAACTGTGGGTTTAACAAAAGCTAGTTAGCTAAGGTTAAATTACAAGTGTAAAACCAACCGGGGACATACTTGGGCATGTGCACAAGTGGGCACAGCTCTCGATGCGCATGTGTGTTTGGGAGATGTTTGCGTGGGTGGCATGTGCATGCTCTCCTCTCTCATGGACACTAAGGGAGAGAGATAAAGTGAACGACAGGAGCCACTGAGCTACAAGGAGAAACAAGGCTGGGCAAAGACAAAGATAATGAAGAAAAAAGAAGGGAAATTGGAATAAAGAAAAAAAGAGAGGAAATGAAAAACTGATGGTATAAATAGCAGAGGGATAAATATGTGGCTAACGTACAGGACAAAAAGTCCTTGCCAAGCACCATGTGTAACTGTAGTCACATCTTCCCGTATTATTTGAGTTTATTTATCTGCCAAGCAGGGGAAATATCAAGCTGGTGCAGGTAGGAAAAAACACAGAAAGTCCTAAGGATTGCACTGCTGACCTACTATTAGCACTAATGGCATCTTAAACTTTTTGGTTAAAAAGACAAATAAAGCCTGTTGTGTTAAAGAGATCAGAGCTGTAACAAATACCTGCCCAACAAGACTTCTGCTTTATTTTGCCCTGTACCCCACAACCAGATGGAAAGGCCCAGCTGTCTCCCACTTCTTCCCCCCAGCGGCCAGGAGCACAGCCATGGGCAGGCAGGGCAACTCCACTTTTCCTTTCCTTCTTCTGCCACGATCAGCTCAGGGTGGCAGGCCAGCAAAGCCATCCTCTGCAAAAGGCTATTCTGGGCAAGAATGGCTCCACATGGCTCTTTTGGCCACGTCCATAAAGAAGCAGGAATTCAAGGAGGCTGAGACACCTCTCTTCCTCCCTGGCAGCCAGCACAGCAGGGCAGCAGGCGACCTGGGCAGGGGCTGACCCACAAGTGCCCACATGTTGCCTTGTGCTCTCCCAAGGAGGACTCTCCTGGTGATGCTCTCGGGGACCACTTTATAAGCACAATGAAATGCAGTTTCTCCTCTCAAAGTTATCCCATGAGGCCAAAAGTGATGATTACCAAGCCCTAAGTAACGGAAGCCCTGGCCAACACCAAAATATGTGCTCACTTTTATTGCATCCCTGAAAATAGCTGCTGCTCCAGAAACTACTTCAGGCTTCCTCGGAGCAGCTGGTGGATCTGAAAGCTGTCTTTTACATTTCCACAGTATCTTTGCTGACCTACTCAGCAACCCCAACTCCTAATTTGGTAGGAATCCTCTGGCTTCTCATGCTGTGGGGTGTGCTGGCAGCCTGAGGAAACTACTGCCAGGTGAAGAAGAATCGTCTGGACACAGCAAGGGGCAGTCAAGGCATATTTCTAGGATGATGAAACCTGCACCCCAGACGTCTAGGACCCACACACTGCAAAAGAGTAAGCAAGTCTGGAAAGAGGATGAGCAGTTAGGTATGGCCTGGACCACAGTCAAGACCATGTAATAGGAAATGTATCATTGATACCTAGTTTTGCCCCACAACGTGACAAAGTGCAGTTCTTTCTAACATTCTGGGGACAGAAACTTCCTCCTATTCTCCCAGACTCACCCCTTGATTCCAGGGAAGCCCTGGCCTCAGCTTCAGTTCTTCAGCTGGCTGAGTAAAAGGCTGCAATGGGAGACACCCCAGCCCTGCAGACAGGTTGTCACAGCACTAAAATGGGCAGAGAAGGAACCTTTACCTGTCTCCCTCACACCCAGGTGAAGGCAGGGAGAGGTGCATTACTAGCTATTCAGTTTTTTGCTTTTTTTGCTTTCATATCTATGCTTGCAGGCAGGAGTTCTACCTTACACCCAAGAAAGATCCCTGCTGAAGCTTAATATATTAAGTAATTTTTGGTAGAAAATATACTGTAAAGAAGTTTGCAACCAGCTCTGCAAACACTCTTCCATTTGCACTCATAGTCCCAGCATATGCTCAGCGAGTGTGCAGCAACTTCAGGGTGACAGCAAGCTTTAGAGTGCAGTCTCCTCCAAGAAATATATCCACATACAAAGGCAGAAAGGAATTCTCCCTATTCGAGCTGCAAATAGCCTCCATACAAGTACTGAGAAGCAACTGCAAAGAGTCTTGTTTCCCCCATGGGATGGAAAAATAAATTCCAAATAATTCAAGGTGAGCCAAAGAGAAAAGGCATCCAGGGAAGATAAAAAATTCCAGCCACATGCTGACCACATTAGAAATCAAGACAACAGTTCAAAGAGTTGTGCCGGGCATCCAGATGCTGCCGCTGGCATCAGAAGAAGATCTTCCACAGTCTGACATCAGCTGGCTCCAGGGATGACAGCCAAATCCTGAACGTAAAGGAGAAAAGTGATGGGAGAGAGAAGAAGTGAGAGAGAGAGAGAAGTGAAGTGGCAGCTCACCACCCAGCTGGCATCATTCCTTCTTCACAGACATACACATATTAGCTGCTAATCTTTGACACTCATCTGGAAATTAAAAACATATATATGTATGAAAAAACAGGTTCGATGTACTGGTGTAGCAGAGCATATGGCCTGGAGAAAATAGGACCAGAACCTGCAGAAACCTCACCGCTCATGTAGGCAGGGCCACTGAAGGTAATTTGTTAGGATACCTGGAGAAGAAAGAATGACTGTCTAAGTTAGAAGCATGCAGCTAAAATCCTCTCTTAAGTCTTCCTCTATTTCTGCCCAGCATGCTCTTTTAAAATGTCCACTGCTTCTGTGATTACCGGAGCAATCAGGGCTACCCAGAATATCCTGAGCACCTGCACCCATCCTTCTCCACACTCACTGCTGCCAACACCATCCTTCAGCCCCACGGCTGGTGTTTTGGGCATTGCACCAAAAAGGTGGCTAAAACTGAATGGCTGTCCTGCATCAAGAAATGGCAGGCAACTAGAAGTGCTCCCATTAAATACTGTCCCCAAGGATTGCCATTAGGGCATTTTGGATGAAGTTGTGCCCCAGAAAACATGTGGTGTATAGGCTCCATCCACCCCAGGCTAGTTCAGACTGATGTGAGCAGATCACCAGAAGGCAGGAGCGTAAGTAGCAGATGTGGAGCTGGTGGGGAGAGGTGGGGGCTGCTAGAGAGTTTTTCAGAGGATCTGAGCTAGGTGCCTGCTGTTGGACAGGTTTCGGGTAGCCAGATTTCAGCTGCTGTTGCGAGGTGTGGTAGAAAAAACTGTTAGGGTTTACAAGCAGTTGGCTGCAATTACCTATGTCATTATTCACATTATGTTATGTAAATCAAATTAAGACAGAGCATCACCAGGAGGCAGAAGAAGCCCTCTGAGATGAAAAGGTTACAGAGGGAATATTTCAAGGACAGATAGTCAGAGCACAGCTTGGCCAGGGGATCCCATTCCCAAACCTTCCTTAATATCAGTGAAGCCAGTCTCCAGGACAGAGGTGCGCTCATTCATATAAGATCTTGGTATCCTTCACACAACCATAACAGGCCAAAGGGGTAGCCTGGTGTCCTGGTTTCAGTTAGCACAGAATTAATTTTCTTCCTAGTAGCTGGTGGAATGCTGTGTTTTGGCTTAGAATGAGAAGAGTGCTGATAACACCCCGATGCTTTAATTGTTGCAGAGCAGTGCTTATACTAAGCCAAGGACATCTCAGCCTTTGCTCTGTCCTGCCAACGGGCAGGCTGGGGGGTGCAGTAAGAGCTGGGAGGGGACAGACCCAGGACAGGTGACCCAAACTAGCCAAAGGGGTATTCCATACCATCTGACGTCATGCTAAACAATATATAGGGGTGGCTAGCCGGGGGGAGGGGGCCGGACTGCTCGGGGTTAGGCTGGGCATCGGTCAGCGGGTGGTGAGCAATTGCATTGTGCATCACTTGTTTGTACATACTATTATTACTTTCGTATTATCACCATTGTATCATCATTATTATTATTGTTATTATTATTTTGTTATTTTTTTTTTTCCTGTCTTATTAAACTGTCTTTATCTCAACTCACGGGCTTCACTTTCCATTTCTCTCCCCCGTCCCAGAGAGGGAGGGGGGAGGGTGAGCGAACGGCTGCGTGGTGTTTAGCTGCCGGTCGGGTTAAACCACGACAGTCTTTTTGGCGCCCAACGTGGGGCTCGAACCCACGACCCTGAGATTAAGAGTCTCATGCTCTACCGACTGAGCTAGCTGGGCCGGCACCAGGTCCCCAGTTCTTCCCCAGTTGCCACAAGTGCTTCTGAAGTGTGTCTTCTCAGAGCTTCCCCTAAAATGAATCCAGCCTGTGGGCCCTGAGACTGCTCCCCTGGGCAAACCAAAGAAAAGGAGGCAAAGGTAGATCAAGCTCCATTTCAGGATTTTTTATTTTTTTTTAATTTCTTTTTCTACAATGCCTAGAAATCTATGAGCATCTTTGACAGCTACTGAACTGTGTTTGCACAGAAGTACCTGGTATGACCCCAAGAACTAAGAGACCTAGGTCTACAACTAAGAGATCAAGATCTAAAGTGCCAGATATTACCAACACCCACTATCAGCAGTGTAAAATTAAACATTAAAAGTCAAAATTGTTTTCCTCTCTGTGCCCAGCTTTTTCTCTTTTTAAGGATCAGGTCACAATTATGGTCAAATATGTCCCATCCCAAAAAAACAGAATTAATCTCTCCATCAGATTTTCTTTCAACATTCCAGATCACCAGGGAGCTTCAGATGAGCTACATACTTTAAATAAGTGTCTCAGAGGAAGATGTTATTTTCCTCCACCTCACGGAATAAAGATTTTATGGTTGGAGGCACCAGACAAACCAGACTCAGTGCTGTGAAAAGCAGGAAGACAAACTGTGAGCAACTGCTCCCTTATGAACGAGGTTATCACAAAATTAAGTCTGACTGCTGGCATCCCCATGGGACTGAAAGGTCCTTTATGCTGATGGACAAGTTTTCCAAGTTTAACTTCAACCAAGATAAATAATCTAATCTTGGGAAAGAGTGGCCTTCCAGGCAGACACAACGTGTTTGGGGTGTTCACAGCTGCTGGGGACCCTGGTGCAAAGGGGCAAGGCATGCTGGTCATCCAGGTTGACCGATATGAAGAGTCCCAGTCAGAGGTGACAAAAATCATGCGTGATTTTTGCTCACCTGTACTTTGTGGGGCTTGCCTGCTTGCTTCAAATGCACTTATTTGGTTTCTTGACCAAACTGGACCCACATAAAGGAAGTTATAAATCATCCCTGGCTTAGAAATGTTGCTCTGCCAAAAATACGTAAGCTTTTTCATTCCTCTTGCGTCTCCTCAGCAACATAAACACTGCTGCTATAGATGCAATGACAGTGTGCCTCATCAGGATGCATTAAAGGTGCTGAGACTAGGGTGGGAAACGAGAAGACAGATGAGAAAAGGGCCAGAAAACCCTGATCTGAGGGCACGTCCCACCTCAGGCCTGAGAGATCTGGCTCCATGACAGAAAAATGGCACCAGAGATGGAGATGTGGTGCTTAAAGGAGTCAGCCAACAATTTCATCTAGTCAAGCATCCATCAGGTCTTGCCTTGCATTGTTAAGAATTCACCATGCCTAAACTGCTCTGAAAAACTTGTTCTATCCATCAAGTTTTCTAATAAACCATCATCATTACTTTAGATCCATTCTAGCCACACAAGACTTCAAAATTCTTTAAAGTATTCCTCCACTTTTACGCAGTGATTTATGTGGGTTATGCATGATAGAGAAGTATCCAACGATAGTCTCCCCTTCCTTCATCATGTCTTAAATAACTCATTGGTGGCCTTTGCCCAGAAATAACAGAGCTATCCCCAAGCTAATGCTGATAAAGCTCTTCTTTATACCATCCTGGATTTTCTTCTCTATTTGATATTATATACACAGGAAAGAAACATGGACAGATACATTAAAAAGTACTAAATTAAGGAATTACCAGGAAACAGGAAATAGTTTTTTTGCAACTTTAAATAATAGAAAGAAAATGTAGTAACATTAAGCAAATCCCGGAGCAGGAAGACAGTCGATTCAGCATGGAATTAAACAAATATGCAAGGAATGAGGTCTACAAGAAGGTCCAGATTTCATCCATAGATTCAGGTTCAAAGGGGAGGCAAGGTGACAGGGCAGGGCCCATAAACCCCCTTATACCCATGAAGGGTAGGAAATGGTTGTCAGCAGAGGGAATAAAAAGCATCTAGCACAAAGGACAGAACAGATTGGCTATTGGTAGCAGTCTGATGAAACAGGGAAGAGATTTAGAGATGGCAACAGGTTAAACACCACTACCTCTGATCTGCAGGGAGCTTTCTGTTGTGAGGGCCATCTTTATTATGAGCTGATCTGCTGGTGCTTTTGTTCTCTCATCTTTGATCCAACAGGATGTAAAGACTAAAAATGGAAAAGCACCAATCTGCTCAATTTCCCATTTCAGTAGACCACACTGGAAAAATTACTGCAGTCCCGTTTCAATACAAATATCAGAAGACTGCACAGAAAGGACTTGGGGGGGAATAAGAGGGAAAGAAGTAATCCAGTAACTGCACTCAAATACTGGACTCATTGCTAACAAAACTGATGCCCAGCAACAACAAAAAAAAATAATAAAATAAAAAAATGCAGTGAAGCAAGGGCAATAAGGAAAGCCAATGTAATAAACACACTGCTTGAGCATTCCTGGCACAGCCCTAGCTATTGGTGAGTGCACATTGTTTTGACCAGATGCCCAACTGATATATAAAAATTAGGGTGATAACTTTAATGAGAACGTAGAGCACTGTACCATAAATGCCAAACAAAGGTACAATATGCTACATATATTTTTCTATTATTTTGTTAGGAGTATTTATTTAAAAATTGAATCGGCCAAAAATAAACAGCTGTCCTGAATCTCTTCCAGTACATGAGCAATCTTCTTCTAATATTTACCAGATTTTGGGTCTGCCTTTAGAGAAAAGCAAAAAAAAAATAAAATAAATTAAACAGCCCTATGTTCTGCTACAAGAAGTCATATGCAAAATACAAGTGTCACTTCTTGCTGCCTCATCCCTATGTCCTATAGGTAAATTGCTCTCACTTCGGAAACATCTGCATCCAATTGTGAGGCTGAAAGACCAGCCTGACGTTTCCGGCAGACAGAGATGGAACTAATCCCAGGACAAGCAGGTGATTTTCCTCGGTCTGCAGTATTTCGCTATGGCACTGCTCCCTGCCAGTGCGTATTTGCCAGCTACAAGTGATAGAGCTCTGAAGCTTGAACAAAAGAAATCAGAATTAAGATATTACCTGATCCTGTACAGTTTGAGAACTAGGTCAATAGTTATTTTAGGAGTCAAGGGAGTTTGAGCAAGATGAACTTGGCCAATCAGTACAAAATGTATTCATTACATTTTTATGTGTATTGGCTTAGATGCCTAGCTGTGCTTTACCATTTTAGCACTGACATGAAGTATGTTATGCTGAAACAGATAAACTTATTAGATTTTGACCTTCACTACTTATTCTGTTTAGTTAATTTGTCTTGTCACAAACGTAAATTAAACGTGTGCTCACAGGCATGCATATAAGCATTTATTCATTTCTGACCCACAGAGCCAAAATTCTGCTTCTGCAAATTACTTCTGTCAGAAAAAGAAAACACAATGGAGTCACGTATTTCTCTGATAAAACCCAACTCTCTTACAAAAAGCATGCAACGTCCTTTTCCCTGCTGCACAGTACAATCAAAGAAAAGATAGTTTCTTTGGTAACAGTTTCCCAGCCCTATCCTGCCAACAATCTGCACCCCCTCTGCCATGCTTTTTCTCCACAGATTTTGTTCCCAGTACTTGTTCTGATTTTGTGCTGATTTCCTAATGCTCTTCTCTTGACCACCAGTTTTATCAACGTACCACCTTCCTGTCCCAGGAATAGTTTTCAGATTACAGGGGACACCTCCTCTGCCTCAAAGCTAAACCTCCACACGAGCCAAAGGACAGGATTTGGGGGAGTTGAGGCTCTCAGGCTTTCAGCCTGATAATGCCCTTCTCACATTTTCTCTGAATAAGAGAAGACTGGTATAATCAAACATTTGGTAAGGTTTCATCCAGTCCATAATAACGTTTTTTATTCAGGATGAAATATAGGAAGCCAAGGGAATAAAAGGGAACAAATTTTCAAACAGGTTATATATCTGAGACCTAGAGCCCACATATCTAATAAAAATTAGTGTAATTGCTCATTTGCTTTTAAAGTACATCATTTTGTAGTTAAAAAAATAAATAAATCACAGATTGTTTTATTTTAGCTATAAGATGTTGGGGTTGATACAGTTGACCTCACAGAAGGTCAGCTGGGATCATCACGTTCTGCTGTCATCGTAAGGTCAATTACTTTATTTTGGAATAATCCAGAAGTGAATCTGAAGAACATGCAAGGAAATTTTGTTCATGCATCTACATTTGAAAAAAAGTAAAAGTACATATGTATGTATACTGCTGACTGTTGCCAGTCTGTGTCAAAACAGACTTTAGTATTCAAAAGTCTCTTTGCAAATGTCCCAGATAGGATGGGAATTGGCGTGACTCTTTTAATTTGTAAAGCAGATTATTTAATGTATAAGGATTGGATGTCTCCACTGTGATTTTTCTATGTTATGTTCACATGCATTGTTGCCCTTTTGTAAAAATAACTATATTTATTTCTGAAATATAAAATCTGTGCAATGAACGAAAATAACAGTGCTGGATTTCCTGCCATCCCAATTTCAATGCTGAAGGATGCAGAGCAGCAGAATTATAACACTTGGGTAAGTGCTAAGATTTAGCAAACATGGTGAGAGTTGGGTGGCAATGGGATTTGGATTTCATCAAATTATCTGTTCTCATCTAATGTAAATACCAACATTGTTCCCTGGCATCCATAATGCAATAACCACTAAAGGCTTCCTCCACCATTCAAGTAACCAAAGAAATCTCAAGTTCAGTTAAATCCACTCTGGATTTTAAGAAGTCAAATGTGCTTTCTACATGATGCAATAATTACAGAATTACATAATCACTTAGGTTAGAAAAGACCTCTGAGATCATCTAGTCTAACCTTTAACCTAGCACTGCCAAGCCCACCATCAAGCCATGTCCCTAAGCTACACCTGCACATTTTGCTCAGACAGCAAATTTCACTGAACACCTTGTGTGGGTGTTAAAGCTGGGGCATGGAGGAAGTTTTGAAAGCTGGTAATATTCTCTAAAGTCTACTTATGTTCACAATTAGTTTGAACTAAGCATTTGTCAGTAACACACAAAGCTGCTTCCAGTTATTATGAAGAGCAATGTGATTACACAGAAAGCAAAGATCTAGAACATAATTTCTTGATTCCCTTATTGCCTATTTTGTCAGAGAACCACAAAACAAAATTATTTCGGGGTCATAAGACAAACAGTCTCTTAACATAACTGTAAATGTCAGGGTTTATTTAATATTCAGAAAAGTGATGGATCCCTGGAGGACAGATTAATTACTGCAGAAAGTTACATGAACCATTATACTAGTGTACTTCAGTGCTTTCACTTTTTCCCTTCGCTGCCTGTTTAGGTTTTAAGCCCTCTGCAACAGGCAGAGCAAACTTAATCCTGGTGCCTTCTCATCTGGGAAGATATGGAGCAGAGCACTGAACATGCTCAGAAAGCTGTCAGCTCCTCTGTCTCACTCCTACGAAGTCTCAGGTAACATCAGCCTGTAGCACTTAAGAGCACATTCAGAAATTCATATATACATATACACATATATAAAAAAACACACACACATATGTATGCATATTAGCAGGACAGCAAGCTTCTGAGATTAAAAATATTTATATTACAGTTTTCAAGTTTCATTCCTCTGCTGTAAGCATCCACATTATTTAGAAACCAAGACCATCTACACAAAAAACAGCTGTTGTATTTGGAATGACATCTCTAAAACACCATGTTAGCATGATTACAATTTTACAGAGAACATACTTCACCTCTCCTAGCATGTAGCTATAAAAGTTTTCATTGGAAAACTTTTTTAAAAGTAACAACCAGTGTACTCTTTAAAACAGCCTGTTTATTTACAAAAGATATTTGTGTACGTGAGGTGGTGACATTTGTTAGCTGTCTTGGTGTCACTTTGTTTTGATCCCTTTCCTTGCAACATTGCAAGATGCTTACCATCCAAGCTCAAGTTTTGGATGCTGAAAATGGGAATGGAATAACTTTGTGTGCAGTTCTTTTCTGCACAACCCTGAAAACTGGTCATTTTAATATCAGATTAGATGTGACAGAAAGAGTTAACCATGTGCTCCGCTCCATGTTTTATACAAAAAAGTATAAAACATAACAAAAGAGATCGGTCACATAAGGATGATTTCCCAGAAAAAAATTGAATATTCTAGGCAATAATTTTACAGGCACTCAGGAAACAAACATTTGCTTCACTTCCACTATTTATGGCACATTACAATACAGTAATGATTCCTAACAAGGACAAAAATGTTTTGGAAGTGTTACTGACTTTAAGACACCTGCTAGAGTTATGACAAATTCATACAAAATATTGCTTACACAAAAATGCACTGCCATTATGGTCTAAATGCTTAAAACAGAGCAGTCCAACATCATGTCATTACTTACGAGTTGCAAAAGCACAAAGGAATGATGTTGTTTATCTTAAGTGAGTATCAGTAATAACCTTCCACAAAACTAGGCTGTTCTGTGTTTTCTGTAAGACACACTCTGCAGGGAAGTTTTGGATCAACCTGTCGGCAGATCTCCAGTGAGGAGAATACCTGATCTGTAGCGGGCACTAGCAAGAAGTCCACACTTAACCTCTGCTGCCCCAAAGCTTTGGTCCATGTTCTCGGCACAGTGCTCCTCAAAATGGAAATACCGCAGACCATGTGTGAGGGATGTCTGGCTTGGTGTTGCAGGAGCCATCTCAGGTGTGAGAGAACAATATCTGCCATATTTCCTTTGTATTGACAATAACCTGGCCCTTCACTCCTATAATGAAGGTAAGGGGACAATTTATCAGGCTGCATTTGCTGTTCATTTGCCTTTAATCTACCCATCTTTGTTCATGAAATCTATCTTCACAGTAGAGATTAGACTCTTGTAAGTATAAATTACCTTTCTGTAATATTTACCTTCTATTTATGTGTTCAGTATCTACCTCTTTAATATTTCTTCTGCACTGCATTATACAATAATGGTGTGATATGCCATCTCTCGAGATATATCATCTATAAACACATCGTACATTCCCTTGGGAATGGGGAAATGCTTGCATTCTAGTACTATGTGCCTTTCTTTTACAGTCCTACCAATTTTCAAGTTACCAGGCTTTAAATCTGCCATTATTACAGTATTGTATATTGGCTGTTCTGCCCCTCAGGCTACTGCATCGTTTTCAACCTTGAAAGGGAATAAAACTCCATATTGGGAAGAAGATTTTTCTACAAAGGATAAGGAAGATGTTTCAGCAAGCGAACAGAACGTTTAAAAAAAAAAAAAAAAAGTCACCTGACAGGAATATGTATTTCACCTTTAGCTGCAAATCTTAGGGTATTCTTGATAAATATTTATGCATATTTGGCCAATGTACTCAGAAACAAGGGAAATAATTTTTTAAACTTGTACGATTGCCCTCAGGAATTGATGTCTCTGGTTTGAAAGGATGCTTTCCTAACTGTATGAAATATGATATTCCCCTTTCCTTATACTTGTATTTCCAATGAATAGATTTTATTTATATTTGATTGTAGCAATAGTAAATTATATGTAGGTAATCACAATATGCAGGAGAAAGCTTTCAAACTTTATTCGAATAAATATTCAGGAAAACTTCGAATATCTGAAAAGAAGATTTATTAAAGATCAAATTATTCCTCCACAATTATAGTTGTTTTTACTCGATGCAGTTACTCCAAAATTCAGCAACTCCTGCCCTAATTGCACGAAAAGCCAAGACTGGAAAGGACTTTAAATAAAGAGCAGTTAACGTACTGTAACTTTGTGAAACTTGGAAGAACATCATTTCCTGCAGTGCTTTACGGTTCCAAACATATGTTTTTGTTGGGATATTATACTTCCTCAATTCCTTTTTAACCCTAAATTATTATGGTTATTTAGAAGTATAAATAGAAGGATGGGAATAAAAGTCAAAAAATGCCGGAGCAAGTGCTGTGTGCCTCTCCCACAAAGCCCATGACTGTCTAGCTGGAATGGCCTTAGAGGACTTTATGCCAGCATAAAAAGTTAAAGCTGTTTAATTCAGCTTTATGTACAGATAAGGTGGCTGGAAATCAGGCGGTCATGACCAGCTCCAAGAAAGGCCTCCCATCCCTCTTCCCATGAGGGCGATAACACTGAGCCAGCCCTTAAAAAGCCGGTATCGCAAGAGCCATCCCTCGTTAGGAGGGACAGGCAGCCTCAAGAGCAGACATTGAAGACACCCAGTTGAGAAAGAACAGATCTGAGCCCTGAGCTGGGAGTTTTACTGGAGTGCTCTGCCAAATATGACATCATGCTTGAGCTACAAACAAAAGCTAATAATAGTTTCTGATCTTAATTTACAAAACAGAATTTTTACTCGTTTTTGGAGTCCCACCAGATTTGAAAGATCCGTGGAGCCTCATTGTTGCCCAGGAGAACATCCATATGCCTCTCTAGATGCCACCAAAGCAGATTAAGCAAGTACTGTTGCTTGAAATGGTTAATTGCTCTGCAGCTGGTGTAACATCCCAGAAACTTTCAAAAGGTCTTATGTAACTATCGATTGCCGACTCAAGAAAGCCCGTCTATCGATAGGAACAAAATCAATACCTGGCCTTTAAAAAAAGCTTCTTCATTTCAATCCAGTGTTTTCTGTGGTAGAAAATAAATAAATTCTTACAGGGTTTTCAAGAAATGATATCAATGCACAAGTCACTGGGAAATCTTGCATTGTAAAAAAACAAAACTGAATAGAGCTGACAGTCTCTCCAAGGATATGAGAGCTTTTGACAGTTCAGCTGAGATCCATATAAAATGGTTCTCAAAGATAAAGACAAAAAAAAAAAAAAAAAAAAAAAAAAAAAAGAGAATAAGCCAGCCAAACAAGCACTCAAGCCATGAGACTGATTCTCCTTTCTCCAGCAGTGACTCTTCTGGTGCCAGTACATTGTTTTCAGCTAACACTGACCTATACCAGGAGCCACCAGGTGCAATAAGCCACCTGAATTGTTTTACTTCCATGGAGCAAGATCGTGTGCATCAGCAGCTACTATGAATCAAGCAACCTTCAGTATTATAATCCTGGTCTCACACATTTTGTTTGCAGGAAGTACTTAGGTGGGTCAAATCTGAGGACTACAGTTCATGCCACTGCAACAGATGGTTGGGATTTTGTGTATCAGCAAGCACTCTGGTCATTATGCAATGAAAACTCTTTTAATTTTAAGACTAGTTCACTGTTTTAGGCTAAATGTTGATATTTTTCATTCACATGGCTCAACAGCTCCCAGCTCAGGACAACCTTACTCAGCATGAACCAGCACGCCTTTCTGGTGACTTTATCCCCCCAGTTCTGGCTCACAGCTGTTTCATCGTACAGCATAACCAACGGGTGCAATGAACTGAAAAGGACACCTTGGGCCAACTAATTTCAGCTCATTTTGGACAGAAGGCTTTCCTAATTTCCCCCTAATTGCAAAAAGAGCATTTAGCATCTGAAAGCTACTCTACCTTTTATCCTTTCCTCCATTTTAAGTCACAGATTCAGCCTACGGGCTTGTGCTTTAATTTGAACCAAGTGTTGAATACTTCCACGTTCTAAAAATAGATCATAAACTCCAAATTTCTAATAAGCTTAATGCTCTTTCTTGAAGCTTTCCCTCTCAAATATTTTAATTCCATAAGAGACCACTTCCAGTGCAGCAAAATTAAACAAACTCAGTAAGAAACCAGACTCTGGCAGGGTCCTAGATGTTCCCCTAAGCCTATTAAGTAGTAAAAGATCACAGCATCCAGGTGCTCTGTTCCTTTTTTTGTTTGTTTGTTTTTATGTATCTGTGTTAGTTTCTCTGCACAAGTTCTCAAGTACAACGAGCACAGGGAAAAATAATCTATTCTTATTTTTCATTACATAAAACTTGCATAAAAGTTGCATGTCATGCTAAGAGCACCAACACCTGACAAAAGTAGCTTAGTGCCTGAGGGTGCAGGGTGTTTAAAAGCAGTGGTATGTGGAGAAGCTCATCGGGCCACGGCGTGACTTTGGCCCAGCACCACTATGGGCTGCCCATGGCCCACCATGGGGAACAGGGACAGGGGCAGCAGGAGAGAGGCAGGTTCCCTCCTGAGCCAGCAATGGAGGGGAACACCCAAAGCCACCAAACTCCAGTAACTACCCAGCAGCCAGACCCCTGTAATTCATCATTTCTGCCTAACAACTTTACAGAACAGGCTGTAAAAGAACTAATTTGCCTTAAAAGCTACCTGAAATGCTGGAGCAGGAAAGAAGAATTTGCTCTAAGTGTGCCCTTAGTGATATGTTTTTGTGATTTTAACTTTTTTAGCGACTTCATTCCATTCCTGTAAATCTGTGTTTTTAGGAAACATGCTTTTATCATTAAATCTTCCCAGTGATAAAGCTGACTCAGAGTAATATGACACACACCAAGGCCTCCTTCTTTCCAGGGTACCGAATCCATCTTTCCAGGGTGAACTGGCCGCTCTCTTTGTTTCCCACTGAACAGCTCAAAGACTTCACGAAAGCCTCCCAGCAATCTGCCACGGGGTGTAAGGTCATCTTTGTGGGAGTGCTGTGTGTCCTCGGTCTGCATTGATCAGTGTGGCCAGCAATGCTCTTATATACAATATATACATAGTATTGTGTGTGTGCCTATCAGGCGGCAGCCTCAGCTCTACCTGGCTATTATATTCTGCACCTCGGAACCCTGCTGACTCTCTCAAAACGTTAACATATCTTCAGAGTGTATTTTAAAAGACGTGAGTGTAGCTTAAAATGTGAAGTGTTCTTGGAATGGATCAAAGAGCCCTGCTGAAGACTGTGTTGCCAGATAGTAAGCAACCATACAGGGCTTTCTGCAGCTCTGCATGATATTCCTGGATCCAGCTGAGGAATCCTGATCAGTATAGGAGGCTTCAAATGCCTTTATGTAGCAGTTTGCAATCCAAAAAGCTACCCATTTTGCACATCTAAATTGCTTAAAGTCCCCTATTTTAGCATCTCAAAGTGAACAAAGTCTTCTTTCAGTGCTGAATTCTCATAAAAATCAGTTTTACCACCTTGGTCATGTTGTATCTGAATGTTGTCAAGGAGTAACAGATGGATAAAACACGGACAAGTTTTATCTAATTCCAGTTGTTAGAACATCTATATATAGATAACCAGGAAGAGTTCAGAAGTCCATCCTTATCAACAGAATGCTACAAACACAAGTTTGAGAAAACTGTTTCCTGTTCTCTCAGGAGAATCACTTCAGCTGTGGAATAAAATGAAGGCACATTATAGGCAAGACAAATCAGGGACAATTTATTACTGGCTCAAAAGGGGTGGGAAAAGTCTTGGAAAAATCAAGACGAGGAAACAATCTCCAGTCCCTAAGTCCTGACAGTCAACCATGCTTAGCTATCAGAGGTTCTTGTTAAATACTTAGGTAGCTCTTTTGCTTGCAGTACAAAAATAGAAAGCCTCAAAATAGCAAAAAGAACAAATTCTCCTCTGTAGGTCCAGCTTGAAAAAGTAGTAAGCTTTCATTCTGTGTTTACCACTGATTCATGGATGAAATAAACTATACCATGGGAGCAAGAGCCCTCTCAGAAGACAGAGAATGCTGAGATCACGCTCCTTTCTTGTGGGAATGGGTTCTTTGGTGTGCATCCAGCTCCTGAGAAAGGGTTTGACACAAAGTTCACTGAAGCCAGCATCTCTCCCTTATGTCAGGCCTGGAGGACCGTGCAAAGTGGCTTTCATTAGTAGAGCAGTAACTACGTGACCAGAGGGACAGAGCTAATGGGAGCAGTCTCAGTCACAAGCAAGATCCTGAAGGTAGCGAAGGATATTCTGCCACTGACAGGAAGGCAGGGGTGCAGAGAAATACAAAGCACAGACACCAGACCAGCACTTCCATGTGCCTGCTGCTGAATTCTGTGCTAGTTACATATAAAAAAGAATATATATATATATATATAATTCAGTATGCTGCTCTCCTGCCTGATGCTCCCAGGTTCCACCTGCAGTAGAGCTGCTCCTCCTTGGCAAGGAAGAGGCCAGAGGTGGGCACAGGTCACACCCCGGGAGGTGGAACGGTAATTGCCAGGGGGTGAATGAGCCAGAAGAAGCTTGTCTCAGGGGTTAGTTTGGTTTCTGCTCTACTCCTTAACTCTCTCCATCTGAATATAGGCAGATTTTTATTTCACGTCAGTTTGAGCCAGGGAACAATTTAATATGTGCTAAGAAATGCATACATAGCATAAAGCGGCTACACAACGTTTTAACAGCTATCTGCCACGGAGGGAAAGAAATGCGTTTTCTACTAAAATAAATGTGTGTGTATTCACGCTGAGGTTGGTTCCCAGTACAAAATTTCGGTAGTGTAGCTCAGGAGGTAAAAATTCAGAAGTTAGCTTTTCACCATTTATGGTTTGTGTTTTCTTGTTTACATTGCCCTCTGCTTTCACAGAGCCAGGGCTAGTCGATTAAAGTCACAATTCTTAAACATCAGAGCCGTGTTTCTGTGCATGGGTTTCCAACACTAACAGAATTACTTGTATCCAAAATAAAGCTGTTAAATGAAATTAGGAAAAATACTTCATGTTCATAGCAGCAACATAACTATTGACAGTGGCTTACATGCCCCGTTTCACATTTTGGAAAATGAACTTGGAGCCCCAAGTGCATAATCTGATCGCTCTGAGGAATTTCTGATTCGCCATCCTAAATGGCACAAATAAGCATTAAATGCAAATCACTTCTACTGTACTTATTTGGTGATTTTAAATCCTGAAAAATGCAAAGTTGAGCAGTTTGAAGTCCGAGTCACTCTGCTGGCTTCTGAAAAAACAACCTTGCGTGTGTTTCCTTGGGCACAGGATGGGAGCGCAACGGGGACACAGAGCGCAGGCAGGCCACAGCAAAATGCTGGGCACTACTGTTTTAGCCTGTTTTGGATACATTCATTAATGCTAATCAGAAGCTCAATAGCAAGGGAGAAATAAACACATCTGTTTCCTAGAAAAGCTTTGAATAAACCCCTAAATTCTGTGTTTTCCCCAGAGAAAAGGAGCAGTAAGTTCATGAGAAGTCCCCAAACGTGCCTCATGTCTTTATAGGACAGGAAATCTAGTTAGATACAAATGCTGACTCTCTTGCATGCTCTATCCAATGTTTCAGGTCATGAAACAGACATCTCGCAGCTTAATACTCCACTCATTTTCACAGGACAAACCGCAGCAATGCTTTCTAACCACAGCTAATCCCATCCAAATGGGAATGTAATCTGTTTGAATAAATAAAAAGTAAAAAGAACAGCGAAGCCAAAGAATAATGAGCATTTCTCAGGGCCGTGTGTCACAGCTAGCTGAGTATCTAGAATCGTGGTTGCATCATTTATGCTGCACACTCTGAAGGAGACAAACTACGCCCTGTAAGGCAACACATATGTGCCTTGGGACAAAGCACATGGGCAGAACTGTGATTTTCTGCTTGCTGGAGAGTTCTCCTTGAAGTTACTGCATGCTAATTTCTTCTTTAATTGTACTCACACAGATGCACATGCTCCCTTTATGATTTTTTCATCTTCTTCTGCAGCGTTTAGCATTAGCCACAGCTGGAGGCAGAATGACAAACTACATGGCACAAAGTCTGACTGGTGTGGAACTTCTCAAGTCACCTGCGTTATCTCTTAGTGACAGTCAAGTGCTGCATTTCTCAGTGTTTTTTACCATAACCAGTCAGAGTTCCTCAAATGGCTGCAGCGGAGCCTTCAGTTATATTCCAACTATTGCTACACAGTGAAACTAAACACTGCGAATTGCTTTTGCATTCCGTGCAGAATTTACGGATATTGCGAGGCTGAGCAGCATTACCATGAGTTTCATCCCTTAAGACGACAACATGAAATAAGAGCACAGTGGGCATTAAATGCCTTTCTGATGCCGAAGCACTTGGCCACTTGTCATTCTGCAGCGCCAGCTGTGCCGGCTGCAGAGGCTGTTACCCCTGCTCTGCCCCTGGCAGCCTGTCATCTCCCCTTCACTGGAGATTAACGCCTGCTCTGCGCTGCTGGCTAGGCTGCTCTGGGAATAATCCTATACCTTTCAGGCAGAAGGAGTCCTGTTAAGAGGGCAATACTAAAAAATAAACTGGCCAATGGAGACGTAACAAAATACAGGTCTGCTGGCCGCTGGAGCAATGCCACACCAGCCCATGAGATGCTGGGATGGCAGCTGCTCCAGCCAGGCAAGCTGAAGGACAACATGACCTCAAGTGAGCCACCACACCCTACTTATTTGTCTGACATCCCAAAGCATCCCAGCTTTACACCCAAAGACCCTGCACCCACAGACCAACAGACATGCACCAAGCCCGCTCTGAGCATCTGCTACTCAAAAGCCCCTGAGAGACTGCAGTGCCAAACACTGCAGATCTGGCAGATTTCTTCCACGTATGTCAAGTTTTTCAAGAAACAACGTTTTAATGTGTATGAAAGGTAGGAAGACATCTTTAATAAATCTCTGTGGAGATATCGAAGCTTCACCTTCCTACCTCCTATTAGATGGACCCCAACTTCCACACCAGAATCCATTCAGGGTCTTAGGATGAAGCTTTCCTAACCCTGTGCCTCGAATACTCCACCCCATTTTTTTATTGCTTCTTTTTCCTCCTTTGCTGTGAATACTGGAGAACTAGCTTTTATAACTGTTCACATCTTCTCAGAAGCAATTAAGTGGAAACACATGATTTTTACCATTTTCCTTTCTGTCACAAGGATCAAAATAGCCATGGGGAAACTGTCCGCAGCATTATCAGAATCACTTGTTTGAAGCTTGGCAAAGTTCATGTGCTGGCAGGTCCTTGAGTTGTCTAACAGAAGAATCTGGAAAGCAGTTTTTAGCCCTGCACATCTGGGAGAGAACTCTGTGAAATCCAAAGAACTAGAGACGCTTTTATCTAAACTGAAATTCTACCAGAACTGGTAAAGAATGCATCTTATTCCCTAAACTATAAAATGTAGTCTCACTTTTTTTTCAAATGCTGACCTTGTGTAACTTCACTCAAAATTTCTCCAAATAATAAGATCTGAAAGCCATTAGAATAACTCATTAATTATACAACTATGTGAAAAGAATAGAGCCTCCCTTTTTGCTCAGCAGCAATAAAGATACTCAGAGATAATATAAGGAGGTCAGTGCTGCTGCCATCTGTATAGGACTCAAAATATGCCTGTAACCAAAACCTCTTTAAAGTACAGCCTGGGTTAAATAAACAAAGACCGATCATGACTGCTGTAAGCAGCAGTGCTCCGCTGAGTTCAGTTGCTGCATATCCAAAGGTCCTGCTGGATGAATATTCAAACAATGCATTCAGCCTCACGACCTTGGACTCTGTTAAAGAAAATTCCATGAGACCTCTGAGGTCTGATCCTCCATGACCTCCGTGGGAAGGGAATGTAGAGATTAATGTACTGCAGGCAAAATGCAAGAGTCTGGAAGTTGTACGTTTTATACACCATGCTGAAGAAGAGTTGTGAAAAAGGCAGGTAACTGCAAGCAGCAGTACAACTTTGACAGATATCACAACCACAGCAGGAGAAGAAGGGGAAGGGAAGAATATAAAATTGTAGTATCAAATGACAGCACGTAATATGCCAAAGAAAAACTTTGTCGAAAATGGATATAAAACTGCAGGCACATACTGTGAAATTGTGCTGCTGTAGCCAAACTGGGGACCAAGCTACGTTACAAAATAACCAAGAGTTTACAATGCTGCCTGCTCAGAAGGGCTGAGATGCTTAACACATTGTTCAAGTACAATCATTATCTAAAAGATGAAATACTAAAATGAGTACTCTTTCCTTAATAGCTCAAAGCACAAACTGTGCTAAGATTCTACTTTAAAAAAGAAAAAAGAAAAAAAAAAAACTTTTTTATTTTTCAGTATCAGTGCTTACCTTGGCCATAGACAGTGCAAAAGCAACAAGGAAAATTTTTCCTTCATTTTCAGGACCTCTTGCTAGGTGAGCACAGGAACATCACGTCCATTGACGTGCATCGTCCTGCACATGCAGAGTGCAATTGCACAGGATACTTAGAAGTTGTGTCTGTGCTGCCTTCTTGGCTAGCTCTAACCTGGGTCTTACACTCTAAGGTGCACAGGATTAAGCCACAAACCCAAGGCAGAGCCCCCCTTTCCCCTCCAGTCCCAGCTAGCCCGCAATACCAATTTCAGAAACACACTGAGAACAGGCAGTGAGCCACAGGCAATGCTTCAGGAGCAGCTAAGGCTTCCCAGCTTCCCAGTTGCACAGTTCCTTTGCTTTATTTTGGGGACACAGCAGTGAGCCATGCACTCCCCAGCCCAAGGCCAGCCGCCAGGTTGGGCAAGGAAACACAAAGCTGCATGATTTCTGTACGTCTTCTGCATTACATCTTTATAGCAAAAGGATGTTAGCAAAGTAACAGCCATACTTACTCTTTCCAGAAACATACTGTTGATAGCTGAAGATGAGAAACAGAAATAGAGGGCCAGATATGCATGCAAGCGTTCTTAAATATGTTGGCGTGACTGACAATACAGATAACTACAACTTCTACTTATTTTATTTCTAAACAGATCTATCCAAATGTGAAAAATCTTATTTATTACAATGTAAGGTTTCACACTGTATTAAAAGAACTGGAATTAAAATTAACCACTAGACATCTGCTGATTAAGTTTACAAGAAAGTTGAACCACTAAACAGGAGAATTAACTGCTTAAGGACCTGTAGGATGTATCACAGTGATAAACCACCAAAGTGGCTTGCTTGACTACAAGCTATTTTGTTGATAATAAAGAATATTTTTTTCAGTTTGGCCCAGAGCAAGAACCAGTTCATTTAAAGGCTGAGGAACTGACTGGAAGAAAGACCCTTTTTCCTCCAAATCCATAAAAACTTGGCAGAAGAGGCTGATACCTCATAGCTCTACAAACCAAAAGTGGTAACGACAGTCCAATCAGACACCTACACAGTCCTACCTAAAGACAGTGTTCAGGATTTCTAACAAGTTAATCATTCCCTTAGCTGTAGATGCAAAACACAGCTTGCCTTTTAAAACCTCCAGCATACCTAATGCAGGCTGAACACGCAGCAGCACATTTTGCCATTCAATTTCATCTGAAATAAATTCAGTTCACGTGCTCCAAGACTGCTCCAGGATGTGAAGTGAAGCTCAGCAAGTGCAGACCACCAACAGAGTTGTTTCCAAAGGCAAACTCCTGATCCAAATTAATTTTAATGCACATACTGCGCTAATTGATTGTCTGATAATTCCCTTCGTTTTAAGAGCAAAACATGGTTTCACTCACTTTTCGGTGCTTCTCATACATGTAATGCGGTGTTGTTTAAGCAACTTTATAACACTGATGAGAATTCTGCATCTTGAACTGAATTCCAAAAAGACATCACCACAAGTAAAATATGACCACATGCTAAACAAACACATCACTCACCATCTCTAGCAGAGAGTGTGTATGCAGTTTGTCAGTCTGAATCGTAAAAGAAGCATCAAATTAAAGATTATACTGCCATTGACACTCAACACATGAAATAGCTATCAATCAATACAAATTGATCTCCCTAACAATGAAATAATAACCAAAACAATCAAGTGCCTTGCTTACTAATTAAGTACAGGTTTAAAATCAGGGATTAAAATCACTTTACTTAACAAGTCTGAACTGAAGACCCAAACACAGATTTAAAGGGCTACTAAGAAAAATATAATTGAAGACTCACACAAGAAGCTACAGACAACGTAGGACATCCACAGCACCTAGAGAATTTCCCCCAAATAAACAACAAACTTTCGAATGCCGAAAGCATCCAAGCACAAACCACAACAGAATGCCTTAGTTCTCTCTGGTTTACTGTAATTTACTCTCACTGAAATGTTGGCTGCTATTCACACCTTTGTATTTTCCAGATAAATTATATAGGCTTGGCAATTTTCCCGGTGACCTCTTTTCTTCTCTTTTCCATGGCTAAAGGGAATTTTGCTTGTCTGAATACTCACAGCACGTGCCCACAGCCATGTGTATTTTAGCAACACGATGAAGCAAAGTTTGGATGTTTACATACTCATTACAGACAAGAAAATTTTTGCTGAGAGGCCTCAAATCTGTCAGCTAGTGTTTTTTTCTGGTGGTCCATTCATCACTCCAGAGAGCTATTTTCAACCCAGAGTTATATTACACCAAAGATGCAAAAACCATTCTTTAGAGTCATGGGTGAAAGCATTTTCACAAAGATAGACAAGGCTCTAAAATCCATCTGGGGACCCCAGGAAAACTGTGGATGGGGAAGAGCCAAATACACCTCACCTACTGTTGTAATTAGCTAGGGAAGCACAAGGCATTTTGAATTATCTCACTGGAGTTGACGCCAATAATCCGAACACCATGGAAATGAGATACACAGAAGACATTAAATGTAGACTGAACATTTTTTTAGATTAAAACTAATGGCCTTGTGAGGGCCCATGTTTGCGCAGGTTCTGCTGAAGGGGACAGAATTTCAATTATTCCATTTGCAACTTGTCATTGACAAAGCCAAACAAAACAACAGAAAAAAAAATCAACTACAACAACCCCACATTTCAACACATGTATAGAACTATACTGAAGTAACTTATATTCTGAGCATTCCCAGAATTTTAGTATGTGGATGGACCAACTAAAACAAAAAAAAAGCAGAAAAAAACAGAAGCCTTCTCTTTTGGCCTTAGCATTTTGGCAGTTTATAACCACAATCCCATATGACAGGCCACCTTAAAAAAAAACAAAACAAAACAAAAAAAAAAAAAAAAAAAAAAAAAAAAAAAAAAAAAACACGAACATAAATACTCAAAACTCCAAATTTTTGATGATAAAGTTGCTTGTATAACTTTGACTCTAAACTCAAGTGGGAAGCAGTCATTACACAGTCAACCAGAATTTTTCTAGCATGATGCTCTACGTGTTGATTTTTTCTAACTCTAAATATATGAACATTTCTGCAGGATTAGCTCCGCAGCATAGCCCTGTCCATAAATTATGTCAAGATGCACCATGGACACGTTGCAGTTTGCTGGTCAGTATTTGGAGAAGAGCAAATGGTGGCCAAAGCTCTTTTTCATATGCTAGAACAGTGCTGGATGGGAAGATCTGAAGCTAATTTACTAAACACAAGTTTAAAGACAACTTTGGAGGAAAATATTATGCTCTAGAGCTTCCTCAGATGTGAGGCCAATAATGAATCTTTATTTTTGTTCCACTTTCACACGTACCATTCTGCCTGCCAAAGTCAAATGTGGGAAACATTTTGTCCTTCATTTGGAACGTACACAAATTATTCATGCACGAAACTATATGGGAACATATGCATATGCAAAAAAAATCACAATGTTGCATTGGGGTAGTTCTTTTAAATCTTATCTTTTTAGCTGCACGTTTGTTTCTGATGTCAGCATCAAATGTAAATGAAATTATATTTATAGCAAAACATCAAAATGAGTGATGTCCTTCAATTCAAGGGACGCTTCAAACCATGCATCCACATAGATCTGATTATATAGCTTCCAAATAAATGCACCAAACTTAGAGATAAATTCATGTGCATTTGTGCTACACTATGGATTCTCAGGTCACTGATTCATTCTGTCGTTCAGCTACACATAGCACAGATGCTTTTAAAAACAATTTTATCTGGTTTTTAGCCTTTCAGAAGCAGAGGATGACAGAATGTAATACTACCATTACACATAAAGACAAAATAATTCATATCCTGTTGAATGCTACTTCTAACATGAATGACAACACCTGTCAGCTTCCAAGGTGTGGGCATCTAAGCAAAGAAATTCCAAACCCCATATAAAAATGATTTAAAATGATTAGTCCTGAATGCTACATTATAGCTGCATTCATCTGTTAATTTGGTGGATGCAAACAACATAATAGATATATAATAATCATACATGCTTTGCACTTCTCTCTCATTCAGAACATTTATGTTGCAGAATCAACACACTTTCTAAATGAATTATCTTTATTCCTCTCATAATATGAATGAGTAGTTCTGGGATGATCTGTTTAAGCCGCTCAGTGTTGAGTCATCTAAAGAACAAAGAAGAACAATGAAGTGATAGAAGTGTCATAATTAAGACTGTGCCCATAGGAAGTCTGGAAGGAAGCAAAGTGTCTTACGCATAAGATTATCAAGAGAATTGTACAGGGACATACTGGAGTTACACAATGCCTTGTATGTGGAAGTAAAACATAGCAATGACTGACGGGGAAGCTCAGAAAAATATTCACACCAAACAAAAATTTCCAAAAAGATTTTTAAAGAAATACAGTAAATATGAAACAGTGTCAAGCAAAAACAAATGGGGCCCCTATCTCACTGCCACAGTTGACATTGTATTATAGCTTCCCAGCAGGTGTTCGTGTTAGATTAGACATAGTAAGATCTAATAAATACCGTCCTCCCTACTACGGGAAGGCAAATTGACCGAAAAAAACAAATCCCAATCAGAGACAGAAATAAATATTGTCAAATGGAGACCACAGCAAAGTCCTGACTGACAGCACTGCACTATAAGTTTTTTTGATTGAATATTAGTTTTCATGTTATTAAAGTAAACATGTATATTAGAAATGAACCATGTGTTGTGATTGCCGCTGATGAAAAATTATATTGCGTCATTCCCAAAATAAGAACCAGGGTACCCTCTATTATTTCAGTGTAAAAGACAGTATTTTCTTCATGACCAGCCTGAGTTTTAAGACTGACATATCTGTGACCTTTTCCTGGTAGGAAGAGCATGGTGTTTACACATCTGTTGAAACACCATACCATTTGCAAAGTAATATGTAATTGATTCCATAAGATGTTAGGACACATTTTAAATAAAACCATCTTTGATAAAGAAACCATCAATATCAATACATCAATATCAGCATTCTGCTTGACAAAGCTTCATGTTAGGTGGTCTAGTCATTGGCTGTGGATTTTTAAATAGCAGAACTTGCTACAAATGTCTCTGTTTTTAGGGGCTAGAAATATTTCTCCTACACAATAGTGTCTTGCATTCTTGCAAAATAAATCATGGCATGGCACTTTAAAGTCTGGCACATTCTAGTAAGATAGAAGCAGCATAAATATTAATTAATTCTTCACTTGAATAGTTCTTTTCCACTATGTCTATGAGCAGATTTGGAGCCTTCCTCTCAGGATCAAAAACCAACAGAAAGTTGATATACATGCCCTTTAAGGAGAGCCAACTGTATTCTGTGAAAACTGAAATTATTTTTTCAAGTAAAGAGAGTCATCAATTGAGATGAAATACATGGTTTGGACAATTCTAAGATTCACCTTGATTTACTGCCATTTCAGATGAAGGAAAGATCTAAAACCTTACAAGTTAAATACTCAGTGAGGTACGGCATTGTTCCTGTGTATGGGATCATGCACATCTGAGAGAAGGGGCCACAGAAGTCCCTGCATGGCCACGAGCACGCAGCTGCCTTGGCAGTGCCACCAGCACTGCAAAGCAGTCCCATGTCAGAATTGCAGGGGTTGGAAGGGACCTCAAGAGATCATTGGGTGACCAACACATCTGGGAGCTCAGAGCTGCCCCACTAGCTGCAACTGCTGTGCGGAGAGATGTGCTCCCCTCCAGTGCCACAAATTTCCAGCTGTCACAGTAGAAGTGACTGCATCTGCCACTTGATTCTTTATGAGGTGTTTGTTCAGGTAAAGGTAAATCATTAGACCCCTCTTGGTAATGGCTAACTACCAGGGCAAGGACTGCTGCAAAAGCCATCGGTGCCGCAGCAGGGCTCCAGTATGGGACCCTGAGTGAGAGGTTGGCTATCCCACTCTCAGCTTCTCACACACTCATCAAATCAAGACACAGAAACAACCATTTTCCAGGGCAAAAGGTACAATCTAATTAATCTTCTTGTGTGATAAAGTCACCTGTAATTAAAGTCACCACTCTGTACTTGCATTTCCAAGTGAGGTATTCAGCTTCTTAAATGGAGAACGGATCTTCAGCTTCTACTGCTTTTGTTGTGTTTTGCTTTTTACTCTCTTTCTCCCAGTACTAAAAGATGGCTGCTGCAAAAGAACATATATGACTGAAATAAGCCTGCCTTCCATCAAAGCAAATTCTCACAGAAGGAGTCCTTGGAAGGGGAAGGACGATGCAGTTACGGAGGGCAGCAGGATCAAGATCAAGAGCTGCATAACGCAACCTTGGCTGTAATAACTAGCAACTCGCTTGTCAGAAATTATTAACGATTATACAGTCTGTCTCCAGAAAGGTACCAAGCTGAGTACACAAGGATACCCATCCAAAAGAAAGCGCCATATTTTGGGTGCCCCTCTCCTTGACAGGGGCTGAAGACAATGACAGCCATGCCGTGGTCCGTGTTACCAGGCTGCCGCCGTCCTGCTCCAGGCTCAGGCATGAGCGGGGCTGCAGGCCGTGATGCTCTCCGGCACCCGGCTGAAGGCTGCTGAGCTCTTCTGGCAGAGGAATTACAAAGAAACCATTTAGGGGAGAGGTTTTACAGTTACCGCAGGTATCTCAGCCTTGCTGGTAAATTAGTTAAGTAACAAACAGGGAAGAAACTCAGGCGTGTCTGTTTGGCAACACTGGAGGAGGCTCAGCGCGGCTGCCATGCGTAAATAAGTGGGAGCCACCTTGTCCCACCTGACCTGCACCTTTGTTAAATCACAGGCCCAAAACCACAGTGTTTTCAGATGGCATTACAGAGCTACGTTTCAAGGCAAACATATGTAAACACCTGTTAGGTAATTGTTAATAATTCACAGCAAGATGCCAGCTCTCCATTAAGACATTTAACGTGCAAAGAAAACTGCAAAAAGTGCCTGGAATAAGACGAATAGCTTTCATACAAAAGGAATTACTGAGCCTATTGGCAGTGATCATCATGACTATCCTTTTGCTGCTCTTAAAATAAAAATAAAAATAAAAATAAAAATAAAAATAAAAATAAAAATAAAAATCAAAATCAAAATCAAAATCAAAATCAAAATCAAAATCAAAATCAAAATCAAAATGGTGTTGCTGCCTAGAGTTGCAACTTCTGTACTCAATGTCCTCATGCTTCATCCCCAGGTAATCTCACTTGTAAAGGGTGTCAGACTCCTGGTACTGTGTAAGCATGATCCATCACCCCAGTGAGGTTTAGCAAGTGCTAGTGAAACAATCAATACTGCAGAGACAAAAGGAGACTGATGCTTAAATTGATTTACTTTCCATTTAGTATTCAGACAGCTCCCCAGTGCCAGGCACCCTCTCCTCAAGGCATTACTTTGTGTCATCAGGTTTCTTAGCTCAGTTACTACGGGACTGTGGCTGCCCTACTTTGGGATGTAAGCAGGTGCTTTGCAGCAGCCTGCTCTGTGCCCCATCAACTTCACTGCTCGGACAAGAGGTCTTCACACCACAGTGTGCTGGGACTCTAGACATACCCTCGGGGACAAGGGAAAATCCACACCTCTGGAGGATAGGGAGGCTGGAAGACAACACAGGCCAGCATATGCAGTAGTCCTCCTGTCCCCTGCCCCTAGCAAAGAGCTAGAAAAAGAAAGATACTTGAAGATATTCAAGGTATTCAAATCACCAACCTACTGTCTTTTAAATACAAAACCCAGCTAGAAATCATATTCAGATTCTATCCTCTCAAGGGCTGTGGCACTGTCGTTCCTCACCTTTCCAACACAACACTGCTGTACTTACACCCATCCAGAATGATCTGCAAAGACTGCTTGGCTTTGGCAATGTCACCTTTTTCTACATAACTTTCCACTGAATCTCAGCCAGTTATTACATCAAACATTAAACATATCCCCTCCCTAACTAGTCTCATCCTCCTTATCAACCTCAGTAATTCATTCCACCATGTCAAGTCTCCCCTACCTGGTTCTGTGCCCTGGGAACGTCATTCCTCCCCTCATATTTTGAATAAATACCCCCTAAAGATCTGTATCACTAACCTACTATCCCCATGGCTTAAGACTCTCTACAACTCAGTAAGGGCAAAACATTAGTTTTCTGAGGGCACTAAATATCACAACAAAGTCTGTATATAGTTCCTGGTATGACTGTGTCTTTCTGTTATTTCTTCTTCAGAATTCCTGGAAAGAAGAAAAAAAAAAAAAGTATTTTGTGTTTATACAACAATTTGCATGTGTTCTGGCCCTTAAATAGGGTGCCACAACACTACGGTAATGTTAAAATCACATCTGTGATGCAAGGCCAGCAGCAGTACAGGGATGCCCACACAAATTCCATGCCCTCCCCAGATTCTGTAAGGCTTTTCATGCTGTCAGATGCCCATTTCTGTCCCTAAACCCACTACAGTCAGGGAAGAAAAAACAGATACTCTAATCACTCAGCTTTACCTTCTCTTCTCTAATTTGGGCATAATCCCAGTTTAAACCAGTTATCTAACAGCTAAATATAATTTCTGTGGGCTGTGCAGTTGCCAGAAATAACTAATGCCACATCCTCTCTCCCCATCAGGGAAACACCCAGCAGCACTCACCAAATCACGCCAACCCCACTGCCCTACTCAGCAGGGCCATGTGGCACAGAGACCTAGTCTTCACCACAGACACTTCCCATGCTCCTGCCTGGATTAGCTGTCAAATCCACAGGCTCATCTGCAGCTTTGATTTTTTGAGCCTTGCCCCTTGCTGATGCAGCAACCTGATACAGATCCCAATGACCGAGCTGTCGCCTGCCAACCACTGCTCTTTGGGAGGAAGACAAAAGATGCTCCAAGAAGCATGTAAACTACACATACTGTAAATAAAACATATGCTTACAGAGGCAGAGGCATCCCCGACCCATAACACCAGGGGAGGAAGAAGAAACAGACAAAAGCTTTCTTAGTCCCTGCAGTAAAATCTGCAGCTGATCCTTTTCCAAGCTGGGAAAATTCAGTTCTCTCTCAATGGTATTGAACACTGACTCAATTCTTTTAGTTCAAATATTTCCTAAAAAGCTGGGAAGAACAAAAGCAAAACCAGACACAGAATATTTCCAGAGTTATCCTAATACAAAACATGGGAAAAGAAATAAAAGAATATTTATTCATTTCTTCTAAATTCAGTATGTTAAATCCTTTTCTACACATTGATGTTGTGCCAGTTGAGCAAAGAATACATAAATCACCAATTCCCCACCCTGAAGTAAAGGCACAGCCCTCCAGTTCTCTCTGGAGGCAACCGACCTCCAACTATTTGATCTCACAACTGCTTGCAGGCTGCCTTCTTCGGTGAACAGCACCTGGGTGAGTTTGGTGAGGACACCTAGTGCCATCAGTGCCTGTTCAGTGCGGTCACAGATGTGGTTGTGCTGGAGTACAAAGCAATGTTCCACTGACTCACCGCGCTGAGAATTCAAACACATGTCTGAGGAGCCTCAGCTTTGCCCACTGTGGATTTTACCCACCCTGCTTTGGAGAGTCTCGTTTTCAGGAAACCACATCTCGTAGCCGGGAGATGTTTCCTGGCAGAACGAAGGAAGAGATGGACAATAAAATGGTGACTTGCTTCTGAGAGATGTACCTCTCAATAATACTTTACCTTTGTAAGAAAAGGTAAAATTGTATGTGTTTTTTCTTTTCCTGGGCATTGTACATTGAAATTTTGTGTAACCAACATGCAGCTTTTTAGAAACTTGGACTTGGTTACTTTTTAGTAACTTGGATTTATTTTGATGGTTGTGAAAAGGTTAAACTGGCATTTTTTCCATGTGGCAATCCTCATGAAAGAAAATGATCCAGAAATAAAGAACGTTTTCCATGCAAAGAATAACATATCAAACCTTGTTTGTTAGTCTACAAAGAAAGAAAAACAGAAGTATTACATGTATATTTTACAGGCAAAACATCTTGTCACAAAAATTAGCTAATTCCCCTGCAGTTCATAACACTAACCATCCCAGAGCATCTTGGTTTCCATTTTCTTTATCATGTTTCTAAACTCTTCCCCTTCCTCCCATTAGCTACATGCAGTCCTGCTCTCCTGGGCAACCACCCCTCACCGAAGGTACCATAATGTAAAGATGCAATTCACAAATTCCCTCCTCAGAGGTTCAATTTCAGGCTTCGTTAAGGTTTGTAAAGCAAATTAGAGCACTTCACCACTGCACAAAATAAAGGCTGCTAATAAGATGAGCTGCAGCAAGGCACTTATCCCACAACCTACATGGTACTCTGAGCCCAAACGGAGTGGATCAACACAGCAGCTCTCTCGTTTACATCTCCATCTGTGCTCAATGGTCACTGGATCTCTTTCAGCCATTCCAGTCCTTCCTTCCCAAATCTGTCCTGCCCTTCCCAGCAGGGCTTCTCAAAATATTAACCTTTGGACTTGACGGGAGGTCCCATTACTCTCCCTGCATGCTGCTTGTTCTGTGTCCTTTGCAGCTGAGCAGTTGCCTCTGCTGCACCATCATCCCTAGCCTCAGCCCTGGAAGGAGCCCTCTTCCCTTGCTCCCCTGGCCCTTTATCGCTGGCCCCAAGGAACAACCAAGCAGCTCCCTGCTACCAGTCTTCTACACTACTCTTCCACACTTGTGGGGTGCTGGCAATGTCTATCATGGAGCATCACCGCCCTTATCTCTGACCGCTTCTCTAATGGCACCTTGCTGGCTCTGCTGCCGCTGCATCCTTCTACAGTCTTGGGGGTACAGGAAGGATTTCCTCCATAGAAAGCAAAACAATATCCAGCTTCCAGCCAGTTTGCCAGAGAGCTCCAACAACAAAGCCTTCAAATCCAGTACCTAAACACCAGGGAGCTTTGTTTTCAAAAGACTGCTGGGGAGGAAGCGCAATTTGAAAAATACCGCACAACTCACAGAGCGCATCCTCTACATGAGCTATCCCAGAACAGAACAACTTACAGAAGAACGGCAGATCTTCTCTTTTTAATCTCGTCAACTAAACCAGATCTATGGCAATCAGAATTTCCATTTACTGTCAGAATGTATAAGCAGGATGCTACTGGACTAAAGAAACAAAGCACATACATTTGGACCTTAATAATGCATTGGTACCATCTCAAGCCATTTCTAAAACTCAAGGAGATCCTCTGTCACAAGCTGAAAATAACAAATGATAGTAGAAAGCAAAAACAATGTTGCAAGTTGTGCTAAAACACACAGTAACCACCACAAAGCCAGCACAAAGAAAACTTGAATAAT
The DNA here is from genome assembly GCF_964211825.1 of Aythya ferina. NCBI lineage: Eukaryota > Metazoa > Chordata > Aves > Anseriformes > Anatidae > Aythya > Aythya ferina. Next base: position 77,641,379 of record NC_140296.1, read on the forward strand.
ATTTCAGAGACAAGTTGAAAGCACTAGCAAAATCAGAAACAGCTCAAAAGACATATGGGCAAGGCACAAGACCCCTTTACTGATAAAAAATGGTATTTGGTTGTGTGGAAGACCTCATCAGTAACAACATTTTCAGGAAGGAAGGAAGGAAGGAAGGAAGGAAGGAAGGAAGGAAGGAAGGAAGGAAGGAAGGAAGGAAGGAAGGAAGGAAGGAAGGAAGGAAGGAAGGAAGGAAGGAAGGAAGGAAGGAAGGAAGTTCTGACTAATATAGCAAAAAAGTAAGGACATAAAAGACCTAGAATAAGATTTCAAAAGCTATCTAAACAATCTAGGAGCTTGAGGTCCATCTTCCAAAGTGACTTGGGAGGTCCCAAACATCTTGCCCCTACAGACAATGGTGAGAACCATACAGAGTGCAACACAAGGTGGCAGCCAGCCAGGACCGAGCACCACAGGGCCAAACACCCACCTCTCATCCCTCCAGTGGGCAGGAGCTCCCTGATGTCCAGGCCACCCAGCAGGTATACTTGTGCCCTGGGGACACCTCAGCACAGCAAAATGTGGAATAGGGTAGCCTCAGGCCAGAACTTCATGCAGGGAGGTGCAGACAGGTGGGAGCCGGAGCTCTGCTCTTCCCTGCTGCAGTGGCACTTCCGTGGCAACCCCGTTTGCCAGTCTTAATGTTGTTTTACTTAGCTGTTTGTTTCCTATGCTGTTTCATTCTTGTCGACATCCTTATTTCCTTCTATTTCAGCCACGTGGCTGTAATCCACAGTCCCCATTTTTCTCTTCTCGCTTTCTTGTCCATTGAAGGAAAAAAGTACTCATGGAGACGGGAAAATGTCATGACTCCGAGCCATTGAGGCTATGTTTTAGTCTGGATGAGTTCCTTCTGTCAGCCCAATTTCATACCCGATGTCAGAAGGCACACCTGCTTCACAAAACCTCTGCCAGCTCAATGCAGGGTTGCCAAAATCGTTTCCCAAGGACAAGGAGAGGAGACAGAGGAGATCAGATGTAGACCAACATGCTCCAGAAGCTCAAAAAAGCCCACCGCTGCATCGTAAACAGCAGCAAACTGTCCTGTGCTCCTTTTAAATAGCACCATGGAAGCATTTAGTTCAGCAAGCCAATTTGGTACTAGCTTTTTCTGGGCTGTGTGGCCCCATCTGCCTACTCCAGTTTAGCTTTGACTGATCCCAGTTACATAAGTGTGCCATTAAGCTCCTAAGTTGTTAGCTCAGGATCAGGTTCAGCTGTTGCTGTGCAGGACAATATAGGCAAGGCATGTATCGTCCTGCTGCCACACCTACTTCCCTTTGTGTCTGGTGGAATCGCCAGTCCAAAACTCAGCAGGAGATTTCCTTTCCTCCTCACAGAGCTCTTCAGTTTTTTTCGTTCTTCTGATGTTTCTCTCCCGGATTATTTTTACATTCAGGAAGATGATAAAAAGGAAAGCTAGGAAAGTTAAGTTGACAGGGGTGCTGCTGTACCAGAATTTTACTAAATGCATTCAACTGAAATGTTTTAGGCAGCACATCATATGGCCTGTCATGAGCACACTTGCCCAAATTTCAATATTTTTAAATCCAAAATGAAATAACCCACAAAAATGGATGGAGCTCCACTTCAGAGCAGGTCTGTCCAGGTGACACACTGTCCAGAAGTCACACACCTGGTGAGCCCTAGGCGTCCCAATGCTGGTATATGCAGGCAAGCTTGGTTAAATGAGATGGCAGCAAAGGTGCCTGGCAGTCAGTACAGAAACTTTCCCACCAGTCAAGATCACACCAAATCCCTGATGAAGTTCTGCTAGAGACACCTCTGCAAAACGCTTGCATTTGAGAAGGTGGATTGGTGGGGATTTTTTTCATTTCTTTTTCCTTGTGCTCACTAACTTACCTGGATGGTCTTCATCTGACCCATGTTAGATCTTGCAGTTCAGCTGCACTTGGGCTAAAATACAAGGGGGAAGCTCTGTTACATAGTTCACACCAACAAAGACAAAAATATGCTCATCTCTCACATCCATTCTGCCTCTGTCGAGGAGAGGATTATAAAACAAAAGTCTTTATCTGAGGCCTGAGACTGCAAGTGGAAAAAAGGAGGAAGAAACCTACATTTTATACAGTGAACCACATAATTTTCAAATATATGCAAGTATAAACATAAATCTTGCTAATTATTTTATTTAAAGTTGCTTTACAACTCTCCATGCAGGTTGACTGCTAATTACACCCTATTCACTCAATGAATGCAGAAGTAAGGAACACTATTCCTGAGAAAAGCAAACTCCTAATTGTGTTTATTTATGTAATTTGGCCGCCCTCATTCTCCCAGATGGCTATGGTTTGGTACCCACTGTCTGGCGCAGCCCACTTTGCTTATAGTAAGAGCCATGCCCCCATACGTACTGCCGCAAGAGCTGTCAGGAGATGCAGACACACGAACACATGCTTGGGAAACAGTAGTGAAGCAACGAGCAAAAGGCACACCAGAGTTTGTCAGCAGGAATGTTATGAAATAGCCACAAGAAAACTCAAGCATATTGTTCTCATTTAGGGTAGAGAAGATAGGGTCTAATTTTGGACCATGAAAATGTAATCTGTCCCAGTCCTTTCCCCCTCTCCGCCCCTTTTAAATAACAGTCTCTGCCCTGTCATCCACATTAAATTAACAGCTAAACAAAGTTGACTTCCAAGCAGGATGTTACGAGGATCTAGCCTTCCCATATACACATACACTTAGAAAAGGAATCATGGTAATGAGATTGAAATCAAAATATTGTTATGAAACCTCTTAAAATCAAGGGAACGGAAAAGAAAACTGGCATTACTTTATGATTTAAGAAAGGACAAACACGATATGCATGATCAACACAATAAAATTTGAGAAGTTACTGCATTCTTTAGCATCAAAATCTCCCATTTCACATAAGTGTTAGCTTTTCCCAGAGCTTGATATCACTGTATAAAGAAACGATAGCCTATCTTCTAAAAACAGAAGATGGTGAGATCTCTTGGACAGCTTACCCAAAGGCTCTATTGTGCCTAAAGTCTTATGGGAATAAAATTCAGAAAGGTTTATTCAATAAATTAAAAGTAATACCTCCTACGGGAAGCAAAAGACATAACAGAATGAAAAACATTTCCTGTAGGAGGAATATTTTTAGACTTTTAGAGAGAGGCAAATGAAAACTTAACAGAATACTGCCAACTGGTTTCCCACCAAATTACTCTCAGTAGGGTGCAACTCAACTGAAATTACCCTTCAGAGAGAAAAAAAGAAAAAGACGGTACTCAAAAACCATCTTGCCATAATACAACAGTGGCAGAAAACAAAGGGATAAAGCATATAAAGCCTGAAAATAGAAAGGGAAAGGTTATATTAGTCTTTGTCTCAAAAAATCAGTTATAGATATTCACTGGAGGCACAGTCCTTCATTGAAAATCAAATCCAGGAAGCCAGTCCTTTGGAGAAGAATGACTCTGTGCAAAAATAATTTTTTATCGCATTATAAAAAATGAGTTTGCATATTTGCAGTGTGCATTCTCAAATTATCCACTATAATCTGAATCTTTCACTGGTTATCAAAGTATTTGTACTTTGCTGAAAACCATTTTACGCATTTATGAGGCAAACCATTTATGAGAACATAAGGACTTGTTAACGTTTGACTTGGCCAATCCAAATAATATGCTAGAGCTACAGGAAAGCAGCTTTTTTTTTTTTTTTTTTTTTTTCATACAGACTTTGGGTGATGAAAACAAAATAAAAGACACATAATGAGGACAGCGAGACATGGATAGAAGGTAAAGCCAATCTGAACAGGTCAGTGCACACAGAACAAGAAATCATAAATGAGTCTGGGACAAAAAAGAAATACAAGATGTATCCAAGTCAGCTTCAGGTGCTCAGTGCCCACGTTGCAAGGAGAGTTTCTGCATGGGACTGAGGCTGTCGCATAACCTTGCTATGTTCAATGCTCAAAAGTCTCTTTTTGACCTTAAACTGTCAAAAAACCCTCGTAGAAGAATAACACAAATTGTTGCTTTGCGAGGATACAGAGGGAACAGAAGCAAGTAGAAAGGTGCAGAAAATCCAGTTCTGATTTCATGCTTTGGGAGGTTGATGCAAGCTGTTCCCATTGCCAGGACTTTGAGGATGATGACCCAGGGATGGCAGCTTCATAGTGGGTAACTGGAGTTTGTATTTACGGTCCAAAGACACAGCACCTAACTTGCTTAGCTCCTAAAGCAAGGACATGTGGTACCCCACATCTGGTTCCAGAACAACGATGTGATGAGCATCAAGAACTGGAAGCTCATCAAATCCTTCAAAAACACTCTTAACCCTCCCAAGGATTTAATATCTCCTTGCTGACAAACATAGTAGAACAGACATGGAACTTGAAACAGCCAATCTGTGCACATCTAGGAGAAGCTGAAACGCAATCAAAAAGCCTGGGAACACATTTCCATAGATACTTGTATTATTCCTACAGAGTGAGAATAGATAAAAACAATAGAAATTATTTTGAACAGACACAGCTTAAAAATATGCACAAAACAATAGACAGGAAAGTTTAAAAGAGAGGTGAAACAAGTAAAATTCCTATGACTGAATGGTAATTAAAGCCTTTGATTCCCACCTGATACTGTATTGATTAGTATCATTTACTCATCTAAAGTAAAGCACACACTTGACTGAAGTCCAAGTGCTGAATACTTTGCAAAATTGGACAGTGAATCTCAGGATCAGTTTCCAATGAAGTCTGAATCTTGCCCTTGCCTCATATATGCCCCCCCCCCCCCCCCCCTTAATTTTCCAGAAGCAGAATGGCCTCTTCTTCCACCACCCAGCCACCTGGTTCAGTTAGAAACCAGGGGAGCCCAGGATGTACAAAGCTACTTTCAGGAACATCGGCTTAATTCCAGTGACCCTCATGCTCTCAAACACTATGCCACAAACCCAGAAAATCAAATAGGAGCACCATCATATTTAATAAGATAGAATTGATGTTATAGTCTGAATTTTCATTACCTGTTTACATTTATGTGTCTATACTGTGGCTACAACGCTGACAGGATCTAGTTCCTTCTGCACGAGAGTTCAGCCCTACTGGCTCAGACTTCCCTGCTGGTTTCCATTACAATATTTACATCTGGAAGGAGAAAACCACATGCTTGACACCTCCATCCTTATCCCGCCACAACACCACAGAGGAGTGAAGAACGACTGCTGCAAAGCTCTGCGCCTGCAAACTGCCACTGCACAGCAACTCCATCACGAAGCCAGACAGTGGTCTGGGTTGTTGATATTTTAGAGACTGCTCAAAATTACTTTTCAGTCTCATTTCTATCATTGCCGCAATTCCATCTGTCCTAGCTGTCAGTTCCCACATTTTCACCAAATGTCCTCAGACGTAGTTTAGTCAGGAATGGAAAGAGTGCATTTGCCAATTCAAAAATGTTGAATATATTTAGTTACTTTGAATGGCATTCTTCTTCATACGAGACCCACAATATGTCTGCCCACTGAGTTTTACAGCTGTAAAACTCTGACAACACTGAATGGGAGGGACTCAGGCTGAAACTAATCTGTGCATTTAATGTTTTAGGGTGTCTTATGGAAGAAAAACAAAGCAAAGAGTTCAGTGGCAAATGTCAGAACATGAAATTTTTTACTTTAAGAAAAAAAAAGCCCTTCAAAATACAGTTCTCACATAAGTCATTAAAGAACCCATCCCTCCCCAACAGACACACCAAAGGAAAAATCCAAGTTACCAGTTTTGTGAGTGGGGGACTGTCTGGGTTTTTAAATGTTTGAAGGAAAACCAATAAAACAAGGTGTCAAAAAGTCCTTTCAAAATGCCAGATCCCCATTTTGCTCCCTGGACAGTTAATGGGGGCTCTGCACAGGGATTAGCTGAAACCTCTTATCCATCCATATAGAAAAGCATCTGAATCAGGTAGGAAGGTGTCTAAGGCTACGTATATGAAACACTGAGCTGTCCTTTACTTCAGCTACACATCACTGTTTGGAGATTATTAGGGCAAAAAGATCAACCAGTGATGATAGCAATTTAATACATTGCCTGGGATTGCTTTCCAAGGACAACCGTATCCTAGGCTGCATCTAAAGCAGCATGGCCAGCAGGTCAAGGGGGTGATTCTTCCCCTCTGTTCTGCCCTTTTGAGACCCCACCTGGAGCCCTGCCTTCAGCTCTGGGGCCCCCAGCACAAGACGTGTTAGAGCGGGTCCAGAGAAGGGCCACAAGGATTGTCATAGGGCTGAAGCACCTCTCCTATGGGGACACATCTGAGGGAGCTGGGGTTGTTTAGCCTGGAGAAGAGAAGGCTCTGGGGAGACCTTACAGTGGTCTTCCAGTGCCTAAAGGGGGCCTACAGGAAAGCTGGGGAGGGACTCTTTGTCAGGGAGGGTAGCGATAGGACAAGGGAGAATGGCTTTAAACTAAAAGAAGGGAGACTTAGATTAGATGTTAGGAGGAAATTCTTTACTCAGAGGGTGGTGAGGCCCTGGCACAGGCTGCCCAGAGAAGCTGTGGGTGCCCCATCCCTGGAGGTGCTCAAGGCCAGGTTGGATGGGGCTTTGGGCAACCTGGTCTGCTGGGAGGTGTCCCTGCCCATGGCAGGGGGGTTGGAACTGGGTGGTCTTGAAGGACCCTTCCAACCCAAACCTTTCTGTGATTCTGTGATTTTATGACAAACAAAACTTCCAACTGATGGGGAAATGATTCTGGAGCATTTCACCAAAACAAGCCACACAATACACACAGGCAAATGCATAAACAATAAAGTCAAAAGCATGAGACCAACAGCATGCTGAAGGTAAAGCCTGTAAGACTATGGCAACTGGACAGCAATAAATATGAGTTGTCACAAGAGACTAAATGTTGAGGAGGTGTTCCACTAAAATATTTCTATGCATATTGTTAAATTAGTTTATCGGGGCATGCTGACCTCTAGACAATGTGAACTACTGCAGCCTTCAGAGGCAGAGCCTTATCCCCAGTTCCAAGCAGCAGTATCCCCATCCGCTTGGCTTTTACACCTGCAAGGGCTCGGCTTAACCCCTGGTTTGACAACCACGCTGTGACTTCAACGTCACAGTAAGTGCAATCAATGCCTTGTGAACACAGATGCCTTGGCTTACAGAGCTCATCTTAGATATTTTGAAAGTGATGCAGCATACATACTTCTATTTCATGTTCATGCCTCCTAACGAACAGTAGAAGACTGACTTCTTTCTCTCGTTGCTGTAGGCAGTCTAGATATTTCAGAATAGATCCCAACCATTGCTCATGACTTGAAAGGGGAAGGAAAGATACATAAAAGCTCTCCTTCCTCTGAATTTACAACGAATGGGTTCTCTTCCTTCATCCTTGATGATGCAATCAGTCCTTTCTTTCTGCAAAACAACTTGCCCCACTGCCTTCAAAGAAAAATATTCACTGGAAGCACCCAAAGATATACACCTGTACGAGAACATGACCTCTTGATTTGTCAGCTTGAGTAGTGAGCTCAAGACTCTCTGAGGAATTTTGCTTTGCACTTTCTCTGCAAAAGCATTTTTCATGTATATCCTTCCACCAGCAGAGTTTAGATGCAAGTGCTGGATGTGAAAAAGCAGAAAGAAGCAAAGGAAAAGAACTAAGCTAGCCACTTGTAGTAACTTGGAAAATGGGTTTAGAATTAGTATGCAATGATGCTCGGGGGAAACTTTGGTAAGTGAGAAGATAGAGAATCTGAATATCTGCCTTCCCAATGGATTTAAACTTTCTCTCAATATCAAGTGAATTTAAGGGAGCTGACCTCTCAAAGCAACAATTAGCTGAAAGTGGTTTTGTGAGCATTCACTACTTCTGACAGCCATGCTCTAAATTCCCACTCCATAAGGCTCGACCAGAAGTTATAAAATAGGCAAGCCTTAGCTGCTGTTCCAGTTTTGCTGGCAAGCAACACCAATACCCCTGCAGTTGGCCCGGAGACACCACCAGGGAGGCTCGCGACTTCTCCCCTCCTTGTGGCAGGTCCTGCTGCCTCCCAGCAGCCTGGCAAGCCAGCAGAAGGCTTCGGATTTCATGCTGCCATTCCTTTAAAAGCAGTAAACCCCACAAAAGCTGGAGATGCTAATGTTTCATCATTCAGTAACACCCAGAGTATGACAGCAAAATAATCAGGCCATATAAGCTAAGTGTAGATTTGGTTTATCATAACAAAGAGATTACTCAGATGCATTTACATAATTTGCTGTATTTCCTATACACATGTTGTGGCTTTCCATTCCCATTTTCTCTTCCCCTTTCATTTAGAAAAATAAGCAGAACACATAACACACTCAAAACTTCACCCAGATCTATCAATATCCAGCCCTCCTGGACTTCTCACCTGGTGAACATAACCCCCTCACACCTGTGTCCTTAACTTGTACAGGACTACCCACATAGTCAAGCATAGATATACAATTAAATGTTGGCAGAATCGAGGCTTTAAGATATCTCTTCATATTTTTACTACCTTTTTCCATGATATCTAGTCACATAGCCATATTTAAAAAAAAAAAAAAAAAAAAAAAAGGCATAATAATCTTAATAGACTTAATTTTGTAAGTGAAAAAAATAATAGGACTTAAAAAGACAGCTGAAATCTGATAGGAATTGAGGATAAATGCTTCTTTCCTTCTGTTAGAAATCCCCCACAGCTTTGCCTTATGATTTACTGAAACCACTGGAAATTGTCATCTCTGAGATCACCGGGAACAGTTTTCTTTTTAAGCAGCTTATGCATGAGCAGATAATAGAACGGGGAAAGAATTCCTGTTAGTGAAGTAAAGTCCACTAAAAATATTCTTTACAACCACAAAGTGTTCTTGAGAATAAAATTAAATGCTGATAAAGAAGAGACAGATAACCAGCGAGTTAGAGACGTCTCTGTCACATGATGCTTCACATCCAAACATCTGTGGATGGAGAATTTGAGCTTAATACCTTTCTACGTGGAAAGCCTCTAGGTGTGACCTGCTGAAATCTTCAGTGCTTTCTGACAACTCATTAAAAGTCACTTATGCCCAGCCACTTAACCCGAGCAGTAACCTTTCCATTTCTCAGCCAGCAGAAAGGGTATAAAACACTGAAATCAAATGACTAAAATAAAAAAGGTAAAAAAACAATCCATCCTTCTCTTGGCATCTCATCAATGCTATTGCAGCCGTTTTGGCCTCGTACGCAGGATCCCCTGACCAGCTGGTACCCCATGCTGAGCAGAGGGGCTGTGCTGGGGGCTCTCGCACAGAAACCATTGCTGCAAGCTGCATCCCCACCACGTCATCTGATATATCACAGCACAGATGTGGGTGAAGGATGACCTGCTCAAAACTTATTATTTTGGTAGGTTCTGAAGATAAAATCTCCATTACATTTGTACTTCTCTTTACTACCTTAGAGATTAAGGTAGTGGGAAGAAAAGAATTGTTGCTTGCACAGTGGCTTTAAGGAAATGTTTTCCCAAAAAGTACAATTATACTGGTGATGTTGGAAAGCAGGTAGCAAAAACAGGTTTTGTAATGAATACCTCTTTTATTCCCTAGCTAATAGGATGGGATTTTTTAAGTTCTCAGACCAAAAACTTCCATGCTCCTTTTTGGCTTGCTGTCTTCTATACACTTATCTTCTGCAGCTGAGTATCATCATTGCCATGCTGTGCTTCATTTCTCAAGCTCCAGGAAACCTGAACTACTAACCCTACCGAGGATGCAACAATTTGAATAATTAGACCTTTTAAAGTTACAATATTATAAGTAATTATCTCCTTTTCACCCAGTAAAACCTTTACAATCTTTAAAATTTTCACCTTCCCAAGCACGCTTGCTTTGCCACAGTGAGGGTGAAGCCCCAGAAACAGAGAACCCCTTACTTCCAGAAAACTGAGCAGGTCCTTTTTCAGCTAAGTCTAAAGAGGACACAATCAACTGAATCCTTTATAAACAATGCCACTGTACGATGAAACCAAATTGAATGGCCAACATTAGGATGCATGCCTACAATGAGAGGGGGAAATGCAGTCAAAATGTTTGGGTGAAGTTAGTTATCATCAAGCTTGTATAACACTTCAGAAGCAGAAACTTGACACCCGACAGGCACGAGGTCCCACAAGGACATCCAACGCCACTATGGCTGGGCCGATGGCTACAACAGAGATGCTCCTGCAGTGCACGGGTCCCACGGCCAGCACAGACACAGGGACTCAGCACAAGCACGGGCACTCGCTGCCCCTTACTGCACAGGGCTCAAAACTGTTCTCCTATGGCAGAACTGCCTGCATTTTTCTTCTAACATAAAGGCCATTTTTTTTAAGCTGCACTTACACATAGATACCGGTTACTGTAAAAATTAGGCCTTTCCAGTATGACAGATGCCCTCAAAATACAACACCACTCTTCATTACTGTGAGCACCCATTTGTTAAAGGGATGAAAGACACTTTCCCAGGTCCATGTGAGCAAAAAGCAGTTTCTCAGAGCCAAGCTGTAACATCCCATCAAACTGCCCTGCATTCACATTAAGGTACAAATTACATCACAATGTAACACAACCACATTATCAGCAATTCGACTCAAATTCGACTGTTTAAATGTGCTAGATACACACCAAATTAGAGGGAAAAAACATATTTTTGAAGGTGTGTGATGCTACGTGGTGTGACAATACATAGACTTGTGGAAAATGCCAGGAAAGCTAACCCTTACGTGCCCTGAGCATATGACACCTTCACATGGAGTCAGTGTAGAGACTCACTTCCACTTGTAGACCTGAGACAGTGCTCAGAGCCTTGGCGTCAGGAAACCCTGCCCAGCAAATCTTACGTGGCTTACACTTTTCCTCATCAAACCCTACGTGGATAAGCTGCCATCTCAGCCGTAACAACCATAAGCATCTCAAGACCAAAGCCATTAGGCACCGTCTCATGGCTTCTTGTCACTGACACCGCAAGTGTCCCACAAAGCCTCTCTGAAATCACAAACTTTTAACTAACTCCAGAGTCAAGCACGGCGATGAATCCCGGCTAACTCTGAGCAACATCTCTTAAAAACACCTCGCCGGGCTTGTGAGGAGCCTCGCCGAGGGCAGGTGGCCGAGGTGTGAAGGCGGGACGGCGGCGAGGTGTGAAGGCGGGGAGGTTGCGAGGTGGGAAGGGGAGGTTGCGAGGCGTGACAGCGGCTGGGGGCCGTGCCCGGAGCCTTCCCCCGGCCCCGACGGGGGGATCGCGGATGCCGGCGACCCTACCTCGGATCTCCACACGACGTAGGCGGCGGGGCGCGGCCCGGGCGGCGAGGGCTGCCCCTTCCTCTGCTGCAGCCAGCGGCGGGGCGACGAGAAGATGCTGTTGGCCGACGGCGTGCGCGCCAGGAAGGGCAGCTCCCGGCCGGGGCTGCGCTTGCCCCGGGGGCTGTCCGGCTCGAAGAGGCCGCTGCCCGGCGGCGAGCGCTCCAGCGGGGTGCTGGGGGTGGACGACGAGAAGCCGCGGGGCGGCGGAGGGGCGCCCCGGGCACCGCGGCGCTCCCCCGGGGGGCTGCCGGCCGCCCGCCCCCGGCCCTCGCCCTCGTCCCGGCCGCCGCCGATGATGGCGGGGTCGAGGCTGCGCGTCTGGCGGAGCCTCCGCTTGGAGAGGCTCCTGGCGGCGGGGGCGGCCGGGGAGGAGCAGGAGAAGACGCTGCTCAGCAGGCTCTGCGCCGACATCGCGGCGGCCGCTGGCCCCGGGGGGGTGGCCGGGGGGGTCCCGGCTCTCTCCCGGTCTCCGGTCCCGGCCGCGGCCCCCCCCCCCCAGCCCCGTGCCCCCCGCCCAGCGCCCGGGCTCAGCCCCCGGCGGCGCGGCTCGACGGCGGCACCGGGGGGCTCATGGCGGCGGCCCGCGTCCCGCTTGGGGCTGCTGCCGCCGCGGTCACTTTGCTGGGAGGGGAGGGAGGGAAAAGGGAAAAAAAAAAAAAAAGTTGCGAGAGAAAAGGGGAGGGAAGGAGGCAGCCGCCGAGCTTTTATCTCAGCGCGCTGCAGCCTGCCAGAGGCACTCCCCCCGCGGCCGCGATGCGCACCGGGCAGCTCGCCGCACACGGACCCACGGGTCCACGGGCGACCGGGACCGATGGGACCCCTCCCGGGGCGAGCCGAGCCGTGCCGGGCCGAGCTGAGCCGTGCCGGGCAGCTCCCGGGGACGTCGTCGGGGCGGCGGCGGCCCCGGCCGGGAGCTGCTCCCCGCGGCCGTCCTGGCGCTGCCCGGTGGCGTTCGGGGCAGGGACCGTGTCCCAAGGGGCTTCCGGGGCTTTTTGGGGGTTCCCTCGGGGACTGGTCCTGGGAAAGCCCCAGTGTGCCAGTGTGCCCCATGCCACGAGCAGGGACGCAGGTCCATCCTGCAGCCTGTGCTGGAGGGTGGGACTCTGCAGGGCAGGTGGCCAGGGTCCCCCTCTTCTCCCACCCGGTGTTCTCCAGAGGACCCCCATGGCCGGCGTGGTGTGGGCTGCAGAGCGCTGCCAGCCTCTGGCACACATCTGTGGGGCTGCCAGCAGCAGGCCTCGGCCAGCCAGCACCTTCAGGCCTGTGCTTTCCATCCTCTGCCAGCCTGAGGTGGTCTGTCCATCTCCGCCGCAGCCAACGCACGTTTTGAGCACGCACTCGGCCGCTTCTGACAGCCCGAGTTGAACAACTCCACACAAAGGGATGTGGACGTTCATGTCACCAGATGATCCATTCTAGAGACTTTCTCTGCTCGCTCCCCAAGTGCAGACAAGGAAACCTTTATCAGGAGAAAGGGGCGAGCGTAGGAGAGTCAAAAACACGAGGAAGCGTGGGAGCAGAGCATCGGCAAAGGAAGAACACTGCACAGCCCCGGCCGGGTGGCAGCCAGCCAGCCCCTGCCCACCTGGAGCGGAGGAAGCGGTCCCTCACCACAGGATCTGACTCCTGCCCCCAGCCCCAGCCGGGAATGTAAAGCCCTCCCCCCACTGGAAATAACAGCGCTGGTTGTAGGGCTCTTTCTGGAGGCCCCATGCCATCATTTAATTAGTGCTTCAGCTTTATTAAGCTGCACTTAGCCGTTAGCTTCATGGGTGAGTTCAGACCTGCTGCTCTGTTGTCAGTGAGGAGCACAACCCTTAAATTTTGGAGGGTGAAAAGAAAAATACACAGACAAGAATCCTGTTTTGCTTCCAGACCTATACTTAATTTATGGGGGGAGTAGAAGACATGTAGGGGAAGGCTAGCTAAGAGTTCTAGTGAAAGTTTTAAATCTCCTTGCACCAGGTGAAATCACCAGCAGACTACTTGTTCTTTGGGGCTTAAGCTTCCTTCCTCTGACCCGAGAAACCACCATCTCCACAGTCCCCCCACAATTATTGCGGGGAGCTCTTAAAATTCCTTAGAAAAAGATGGGATGGTTTGAAAAAAGCCCTTGAGCACGGCACTCGAGTTATCTCCCGCTCATGCTGCACTTTCTCCTCCAACCCTGGCTCATCCTGGAGCCTGTGCAGGTAAGCGCTCCGCGGCAGCATTTTCTAGTTTCATCAACAGAGGGAGCAGGCTGTTCTTTCCGGAGTGGCATTACTTACAGTTCTTGACCACAAGCAGCGTGCCAGCCCATCCACCTCTAAAGGGAGGTGGGTGTTCAGGTTTTGTGTGATGTTTCCATATGAGAGGGGGCTCTCAGTAATTTTTTTTTTCTGGAAAGGAACTTTTCCCCCTTATTTTAATAAACCAGTCTATTGCTTAATTCCAAACTCTGCTAGATCCTCCACAGCTAAGGTTGCAGCTGTTTTTGTTTAAAGCTTCATTTTCCCTCCTCATTAATGCCTTCAATAGGGTCTCATGCCTGAGACTAAAAAGGTCTGAAGCATGAAGCAATGATCCAAGTTTGTTTCTACACCCCCTGTGCCCATGCTAGCAATGTGGTTGAGAAAGGCACATCCACAATACAGCTTTACAGATATGTGGCTCCAGGCATTAACTTTTCTCCTCTACAAATGTATCTGTGGAACATACAGGGCCAGGAAGATGTGAGGAAGCCGGCAGAGGGAGAAATTCAGAGCTGTGAGGAGTATGAGTAGCAGATATAATAACCATGCCCACCCCCCAAATGCGCTGGAAATGTTTCCTGCCATCTTCAGTAAGACGCATTGCTTATTTTGAAGAGCTGAGACTTTGGGACACAACCAGTTTCCAGTGAGCAAAACTCCAAGTGCAAACTTGGATCCTTGCAAAACACACATACAGCCTGTGAAAGGAGACAGAAGCAATCAGACAAATGCAATGTTACTAGCATCAGCCAGCTTACAAGTACCCACTCCAACTTAAGTGGGTGCAAACCAATCTCATTTCCACTATCTCAGCCCAGGTACTGTTATTACCCAGCTGGTTTTCTCCATGAGAGCTCTCACAAAAACAAACAAACAAAAAAATGAGAGCTCTCACAAAAAAGAACTGAGGATGTTTCAAGAGACAGAGACCCGAAGAATCACAGCTGACATTCAGTTACTAGAGCCAACATATGCATGGAGATTCAAAGCTTCATGTATGCAATTTTACTACCCATCTTTGCTGTCATCTGTATCTTTCTGAGGCAACAGCAATATCAACACTTAATATTTTTAATGTTGCTGTTTACCATCCCTGGAGGTCTTCAGGAAACGTAGAGATGTAGAACTTGTTAGCACGGTTTAGTGGTGTACTTCAATGCTAGGTTAAAGGATGAACTAGATGATCTTACAGGTCTTTTCCAGCCTGAATCATTCTGATTCTATGATTATCACTATAAACTGCATTATTGTGAGGTCTGGCAGCACCACCCATGCAGCTGGGCTCCACAGCTGGGCACCAGGCACCATACAAACTCCAGACAAAAAGACTGTCCTAGTCCCCAGACCTTAGCTCTAATCACCATATGAAAGACATCAGCTGTGTGGCCATGTATGCTGAGAAATGGTGAGACAATACTGGTCGATCCCATATTGGTCATCAGCCCTTCCCTTCTGAAGCTATACCAGCGAAGCTGCAGCTGCTCCTCACAAGGTTGCAGTAGATACCAAGAAATTTTACAGTCTTTCATGGAGCTGTGAGTAGATAATGGCGTGGGCTGACTTCTGGAGCCAGAAAGGCTTTGCTAACAGTTTGCATTCTCATATTTTTTTCAGTGAAAGCTTAAATCCAGTGAGAAAGTTTATTCCTTGTTCTGTCTCGCTGCCTCTCACTGCCTTTATGCAGTAGTCTGCTGACTTACCAGAATTTGAAATCTCTCTTCAGCTTTTCAAGTCTGTATTTATGAAAGGCAGCAGTAGTAATATGGATTAATAATGCAATAAGAATTCATAAACATTTTGAGGGATGAATGCATTTCGTAATTACGACTTTCCAAGTCATCAGTTTTATTCTGAAAAATATTCAGTACACAGAGTAAGAATACAGAAACATTCCCCAGGCATATGGGCATGGTTGTTTGGGAAGCCAAAGCTCTGCAGTTGTTGGAACTGGCAGAGGATGTCAAGGGCAAGCAGAGCAGCTTCTTTTCTTTACAGTATCACTGAAAGAATAAAGAGGAAGAGGTAAGACCTCTGCTGAAAAGGAACAGGTGACCTACTGACAACTGACACAGCCAAGGCTGAAGTATTTCATCCCTTCTTTGCCTTGATTTTCCCCAGCAAAGTCTTATAGCCCTTTGTGCCTCACAGAGAAGAGGATCTGGAAGAAGCAGAAAAGAACTGAGTCAGGGATCTCTTGAGGAACCCCAGCCCATGCAAGTCTGGGGGCCCTGCTGGGATGCATCTGAGGGTGCTCAGAGAGCTGGCTGATGTCATTGCAAGACCACTTGTTATCATCTTTGAAAGGTCATGGAGATTTGGAGAGGTACCCAGTGGTGAGAAAAAGCTAAGTATTGCACCCATGTTGAAAAAGAGCAAGGACAATCCAAGAGGCCACAGACTGGTGACCTCCCACAGCTTCCTTGTTGGAACAATTAGATAAGAGAAAAAAAAATGTTTGGATCATATTTATGAGTGGTTTATACTCTACCTTGGAGCTAAAGTGTAGATCTTCAAAAGCCTGTCTTGGGACCTGTCCTGTTTAATATCTGTATCAATAGCCTGGAGGAGAGAGAGTGCACTCTCATCCAGTACATGGACAACATTGAATCAGGGCATATAGCCAACAGGACTGCCATTCAGATGGACTTAGACAAGGCTAAAACAGCAATCTTGTGAAAGTCAGCAAGGACAGAGGCACTTGGTGCGGGCTTTCTTGTGAAAGTCACCAAGTAGGCACTTGGTGCGGGCTAACCCCCTGTGTTTTTATGGGCTAGGCACTGACAGGCCAGGGTGCGGCTCTGCTGGGATAGACCCAGGTGCCTGGTGGCCAATAGGCCAAACATCAGCCAGTAGTGAGCCCTGGACATGAAGAAGGCTGACAGCATCCTGGGCTGCATCAACAGAACCATAGTCAGTAGAGCAAGGGAAGTCATTGCTGCCTTTTACACAGCATTCAGCAGACCGTGTCTAGTTTGGGTGCTCCTGATACAAGGAGGATGCCAATAAACTTCAGCAAATCCTGAGGTGGCCCACCAGGACAGCTGGGAGTTGGAGAATTTGACTGCTGGGGAGATGCTGGAAAAGCCGAACTAGTTCAGCTTGGGGAACCCAATAGCAGCCTTCCAGAATGCGCCTCAGAGTCTCTTCTTGGATTATCAAGAAAGTAGAGCTAGGCTCTGCACTGATGTACAGAGCGAGAGGATAACAGGTGGGGGTCATAAAATGAAACAGGGCTGGATCAACAGTGAAAATAAACAAACAAACAAAAAACAACACTGAGAGTTATTAAGTACTGGATCAGGTCACTGAGAGGTTGTGGAATCCCCATCACTGGTGGTTTTCGAGACCCGCCTGGAAAAGGCACTGACCACCCTTGTCTGAATTCAGTTTGGACCCTGCTTTGAGCAGGAGGTGGGACCAGCGACAACCTGAGGTCCCTTCCAACTTGAATAACACTATGGTTTCAAACTAAGCCTGAATTTTGGATTAAAGAAAAAAAAAAAAAAACTTTTAAAATTTTTTAGAGATTTTCTAAAGATGTGTATCACCTGTTTTACTAGCAAGCTTGCTGCATGGGCAGGCCTTAGAGGAATTATGTTACTGTACAGTCTCCAGTGTTTTTAATCATATAATTACATAATCATTTAGGTTGGAAAAGGCCTCTGACATCATTAAGTCCAATGGTTAACCTAGCACTGCCAAGTCTACCGCTAAACTATGTCCCAAAGCACCACATCTATACCTACACATCTTTTAAATACAGCTAGGGGTGGTGACACAACTACTTCCACGGGAAGTAATCTGGAATTAGAAGGAGATTCTGGACAGAACTTAAAATCAGAATGTGTAAATCTCATTATCATTACACATGTTTTGGTAGCACTTTTAAAAATAACTGTTTATCAAAATACAAATGTATTCATCTCAGTAATTAAGGAAGACTGCATTCTGTTTCGACTTCTGAACAAAATCTCTAAAAATAAAGGTGAATTAGAAAACTGGAGCATTTTGCTACTCATTATTTCTTCAAAATTTATAGGCATAAAAAAGTGAAGTTGTTTTTTAACCTTACTATTTTTCTTACAAGAGAATTCTTAAAATTTTAGTTCCTGGGATTTGATGTTTGACAAAAAGGCATGTCTAAAGTTTAGCTCCTCTAAAACTCTTCTAGTTTTCATGTGAAGACAGAAGAGTTTTTATTTACAGAACTTAAGGCTACACTACAGTGTAACTGATCTATGCGCATTTTAGCATCACATTCAAAGCTACTCTTCCAGAGGAGAGGTCTTCAAAAGTGTTTGCAGAAGCAGACGGAGTTGATGCTTGATTTAAGTCCTTGCAAGAAGCCAGCACCCAGTCAGCAGCTTTGGCTCTCCTTGTGTTTGACCTTTACAAGGACGGTAACCAACTACAGCCTGGTCCTGTCTCTGCAGTGGCCACTGTGTGTTTTGCTAGTGACCTTGGTAAGATGTGTATGGCTGTGCCATGCTAACAACACGTGCTTTGACATAACTAGAAAGGAAATTGCCTGTAGGGCTATGTCTCCCATTAAAGTCATCGTGTTCCTCTATTTCTTCCCTGGCACAGGACTCTGCAGGTCAGTCACTGAGACACCCTCAGTAAGACACCTCAGGAGAGTGAGAACATGTGAGAGAAGCAGCCCTGCAGCCCCCAGGTCAGTGCAGCAGGAGGGCAGGAGGTGCTCCAGGCAGGCAGCAGCAGTTCCCCTGCAGCCTGTGGAGAGGCCCCTGGTGGAGCAGGCTGTCCCCCTGCAGCCCATGGGTCCCACATGGAGCAGATCTCCACGCTGCAGCCCCCCCATGGGTGGAGGAGCCCCCGGTGGAGCAGGTGGATGTGGCCTGGAGGAGGCTGCGGCCCATGGAGAGCCCCCGCAGGAGCAGGCCCCAGGCCGGAGCTGCACCCCGTGGAGAGGAGCCCACGCAGGAGGTCTGGGGGGAGCTGACACCCACCCGTGGGGGACCCGTGCTGGAGCAGTTTGCTCATGGGGGATGGACCCCGTGGTATGGAGCCGTGTGGGAGCAGTGCTTGAAGAGCTGCTGCCTGTGGGCAGCCCTTGCAGTTTCAGTTCAGGAAGGACGGCATCCCGTGGAAGGGACCCCACGTGGAGCAGGGGCAGAGCGACTGTGAAGGAGTGCTGGAGGTGAAGTCTCAGGGACTGACCGCAGCCCCCATTCCCTGTTCCCCTGTGCTGCTCGGGGGTGGGGGACATAGAAGAGGGTGGATTTGGAGAAGGTGATTTGGGTGTGAGTTCTCGTTGCCCTGCTGCACTATTAATTGGCGGCACGTTCAGTTAACCTTCCCCAACAGAAGTCCGTTTTGCCCGTGACGGTGATCAGCGGGTTATTTTATTTTTATATATAGATAGATATACACATATAGATATATAGATATATGCCCGGAGGCCCCGGGGCCGGCTCCGGGCCGCCCCGCTCCCCGTCCCCCTCCGCCGCCCGTCCCCGTCCCCGTCCCCGCCCCGTCCCCGCCCCGCCGGGCGCAGCCCCCGCCCCCGCCGCGGCCCTGCCCGGAGCCTCCGCGCCGATGCCACGTGGGAGGCGGCGGAGCCGCCGTCGGCGCCGGGCCGGAACCGCGGCCCCCCTGCCGCTGGGCACGGCGCTCGCCGGCCGCCGCGAGGAGGGGAGGTCGCGGAGCCCCCGGGACCGCGGCGGGGTGGCCGAGACCCGATGGGTGCTCGGCGCCGTGGCGCCCGGCTCGCGGCTCGGCCTCCCGGGCCTAGAGGCGCTGGCGGCGGCGGCGGGGCCTAGGGGCGGCTCCCCGCCCTGGGCGGCGCCCGCGCTGCTGCCGGTGCCGCCGGCGGCGCAGCCGGCCCCGCGGCGGGAGGGCAGCGACCTGCCCGCCTGCGCGCCCGCCGCCGCCCTGGCCCTGCTGCGCCTGCAGCCCGGCGCCGACGGCGCGGCGAGGGCGGCCGCGGCCGGGGCTGGGGCCGGGGCCGGGGCCGGGGCCGCGCCGCGGCTGCGGACGGTGTACGTGAACCCGCGCTGGCTGGAGCGGCAGGCGGCGCTCGGGGCGGCCGCGGCGGCCGCCAGCCCCTGCGCCGAGGCGGCGGCGAGCGGCGCGGCCGGGGGCCCGGCGGCGGCGGCGGCGGCGGCGCAGGGCGAGGCGGCCCCGGCAGCGGCCCCGGCCCCGGCCCCGGCCCCAGCTCCGGCCCCGGCCCCAGCTCCAGCCCCGGCCCCTGCGGCGGAGGCGGCGGCCACCCCCTACGTGGGGCTGCGGCGGCCCCTGGGCTACCAGCTGGCCAAGGCCACCAAGGAGCGCATCTGGCGGGGGGAGTTCATTGACCTGTTTTCCTTGCTCCACACAGAGCTGGCCCCCGAGCACGGCCCGCGGCCGGGGGACACGCTGGACCAGTGGGTCTCCGCCTTCCTGGTGTACGCCAGCGTGGTGTGCGAGAAGCACCCGGCGCGCTGCGGGGCCATGTTCAAGTACCTGGACACCATCCGCAAGCTGCACGCCACCTACGGGGGCACCTCGTGGATGAGCTACGACGAGGACTTTCGGCGGCGGGCGGCCAAGGACCCCAACCTGCCCTGGGGTGACGTCGACCTGGACCTCTGGATGAAGTGGATGGCGCCCCTCAAGTCGCTCGTCAGCAGGCACCACCGTGCCGAGAGCGAGCCGCAGGCCACGCCGCCACCGCCGCCGCCACCATCCTCGTCGTCGTCCCAGAGCCCCAAGCAGGAGGAGAAAAGCCAGGTGTGACAGGCCGGCGGCCGTGGCGGTGCGATCCCCTGGCCCCAGTGGTGCCCCTGCCGAGGGGAAGAGGAGAAGGGGCAAGGAAAGTGGATGGGCAATTGGGATGTCTGCTGGCTCCCACTTCACGGCTCCAACCCTGAGCTCGTGCCCACCAAGCATCAGTTTGCAAGGCATGGGCCACACCTGCTTGGGCCACACAAGGTGCCCAGCCAGCTGCTGTGGGAGGTGTGCTGGGGAATTGCTGGATTGCTGGGGAAAAATGCTCCCTGGGCAAACAGTTGCTTGTGTAATGTCTGTTGCTCCAGATATCGGGAGTTAGGAACCCCAGTAATTGCCTCCTGAGGATGCAGTGTATCCCTGAGGATAGATTGTATTTCTCTAAAGCTATCAGAAGAAGGGCATTTCTTTTACTTTGTGTTGTCTCTAAAAGATTTAACTTTTAGATTTTAAATTAACTTTGTCAGCTGTACCAGGACACAGAGTACAGACTCTGCTGTTGCTGTAGGAACACTGGGTAGTTGCAGGCTGTGTGGGAGGCCAGGAAAATTGATGTAAGTAATGACAAACTTCAATTTGAACAGCCGCGGCTTGCAAGCTTACTGTGATTCGGAGACTTAATTTATTTTGGGCCTCAGTGGATTTAATCCACGAGTTCTGGGCTGTTTTGCGGGATGAATATGATTAGGGGAGGCAGGGAAGATTTTGTTCACATTAAGGATTTGCTTTTATTACAGACATCAAGTGTCACTGAGTTGGCATAACCTCGAACGTACACAGGCAAATGTACTATTTCCACTGCTTGAGCTGTGACAGCAAGCTCCAGTGGTACAAAGACAGCTGCCTGTCTATATTTAGGGTTGTACTGGGTTTTGTTTGTTTTATTTTTTGGGGGTTTTGTTTTTAATACTGGTGGCTGTAATCTGTCAGATCCCCAGAGCAGAAAATGCTGGGTACTAAATGTTGAGTTTCATGCCAGCTGAACGGTGGTTAAAGGGTTCTGTTACATTGTCCATATTTATTTCTTTAAAAAAAAAAAAAAAAAAAAAAAAAGTAGGACCATAGGAAGAATCTTTCCATTCCTGAAGGGGTTTTGCTAGCTGTCATCAGACATTGCACTTCTCAGTTACCTTCAGCAGAGAGGAGTGGCTAAACTGTTGGACTCTTAGTCTGACCTGGAAAGGGAGGACCTTTTTCAGGGGATCCCCAAGTATTCGGTGCATCACCAAACCCTGATTTCTCTACCTATCAGAATCTCTGGGTCAACCTGCAGACAAAGAATGGAAACAAAGACAGTGTAACGAACGAGTAGTGTAGTAGGTCCCAGTGCCAGCCGTGTGGCCTTGGTGCTTTCTGTGGTTGATGTTTTAGATTTACGTAACTTGTTCTGGTATCTCTGTTTAGATTTCTCCATTCTCGAGAACAGCAGCTCAGTTTTTATTTTACTACAGATCTTATGTGAGCACCAGATGGAAAATATCTCATATATTTCATCTCATCCGAGACGGATCTTCAGCCTGTAACGTTACCCAGACTTGTAACTTTCATGATAACTGTTGTGACAGTGCAGAGCTGTGGACTGCTGGCTGCTTAGACACCAGAGGTCTCGATCCCCTTTGATTGTGTGGAAATTTTCCAGCTGATTTTAGTACTGACATTGACTTTTCCTCTCATCTGAAGAACCAATCAGAAGCTGTGGAAAGAAAAATTCAACGTGTTTATTTTAGCTAAATAGTTTATAAAACGCCCAAATTAGCTTAATGGTTTGTTTGAACATAGAAACTGCAGTGCTAATAACAGCGTGATGGGAAGTAAAAGCTGTATAACCATTAAGTGTGGATTCAGCTACCTGTCTGTTATTAGAGCACTCCTTAATTGGTAGCACATACTAATTTATAACTGCTCAAGGAAGAAGAACATCTTTAACTGAAACAATCATCTGAGCAGCTGTTAAATGTAGATGATGTTTAGGATAAAGCATGAGCTTATCATTGGCAAGGCAGCAGCAGGGAAGTGTTGACCTGAGGGTTTCCCCCTCACCCAGTCTCAGCTCCTGACAAGCTCCAACTGTAAAACTGCTTCAGAGAAGTAAAAGGTTGTGGCTTTGCGTTTGGGGAAAAAAAAAAAGAGAATTCAAATGGGAGAGAATAGGCCTTGATAGACAACAGGCTTTGACCAGAACCTGAGCTTTTTCACCTTCGTACTATTGAGAAGTTTTACAGAGACCTTTTCTCCCAGATTGTTTGCTTGAAATGATGTTTGTTTTCATTTCAGAGGACAGCATTGGGCAGCCTGACTATTTCATTTCCCCTTTCAGTAGATTCGTACATGTCAGTTTGTTGCAGTGCCTGTATCTCTCCAGTTCTGCACAGAAGGTTAACCAGTAAAAACAAAGTCAAAGGCAACAAAGGGACGTGTTTGAGGCTAACCCTCCTTTCTGGGGAGACAGTAGAGAGGTATAAGCTTGCTTTAGCTTAGGGAAGTGAGAAACCCTAGCTTTGTTTGAATGCAGTAACTGGCATAGCTGAGATTCGTTCCTGTATGTGAGTTAACTTTGGACAATTCTCAGTTTATTTTTTTTTTATTTCAGACTCCATGAAAACAGAAGGCCAGTTGGAATGGCAGTCAGACTAAGTGGGTGAGTTTATGTATAAAACTGACTAACTTTGGATTTTAAATATTTACAGATTTGTTAAATACAGAATTTCTTATTGGTGCCAACAGCCTGACTCCGTTGGTGTTTAAGTGGAGCTCTGGTATTCTAGTGCATTCTTTTACCTCTGCTTCTGTTGCGTTGCAAGCTGTGCTAGAGAAGACGTAGGAAATTCATTTTACCCAATCAGCAATTGTAACAATGGACTACAAACCTGCAGAGCAAGCCAGTTTGCTGGAAAACAGGAATTCCTGCAGCGCAGCACTTGTCACAGACTATCCAAAGAGGGCAAAGATTCAGGAAGGTGAATAAATTGAACATTGGTTGAATGAGGTCAGGAACAGTCTCCCGGAGGAGAACCCTGCCCTAAAATACTACATTGAAAATATAAGCCAATTTAATGCGCAGATTAACCCTTCTCATTTGAGCAAACCTGTGTGCAATCCTGGATCTTTGCAGATCACAACCGGACACTTCAAAAAGAAAAGAAAAAAAAAAAAGTAAAATAATCTGTGTACTATATTTGCTTAAAAAATAAATCATAACTTGTCTTGTTACAGCTGTTAATTTTACCATTTCATTGAGAATATCTGCAACATAAATGTATATTTGACTTGAAACAGTATCCTACATTTGGTATAACCCAGGTTGTTGACAAAATAATTCTGTGAGGCTCAATACCGCCTCTTCTTTCATCTCTGAGAAATGGATTAACTGTTGCTGTCATTGCCAGAAGTAATTTATAGCCCAATTGTGCATTACAAAATTCTTGATCAAATAGAACAATTGACCTAAATTATTATTCTATTTTTATCCTCATAGAATGCTTAGGATCCTGAGCATCAGACTTCACTCTTGTGGTCTGGCGTTCATGAAAATCATATTCACTGGTTCATGGTTAAATTATTTTACATCTCAGTATTTTGTTTTCTTTTCCTTTCCCCTTGCATACTAGGGAGTATGATCAAGGTAATATTATGATCCAGTAAGGCGCATGATGGTAAGGGTATGCCTTTAGTTGTTTCAGGAAAAAAAAAAAACCTGCCGTTATCTGCTCTCCTTTACCTTTCCTTGATAGTTTCAGTAATATACATAACATGAAGTGTTTGTAAATTGATTTAAAACAAATGTTTGTGACTTCACCTAAATAAATTTTTATATTTAAATACTGTTCTTAATCTTAGTCTTTTTTCCCCCCCTTGCTCTTATATCATCACTTCCCCTTTTGCAATCACGGTTTCCATCACCTGACCTTTTATAGAATTTTTGGTTTTCCACTTAAGAAAGCACAACAGAATCTTAACTATTGACAAGAAACAAATTGGCCTTTGAAGTTGGCTTGCCATGTTTTGTTTTATAAAGACTTGATAATGTTCTAACTGTAGTTGTTGTAGTTTTATTTGCCGGTTGTTGAGGCAACAGTAGGAATCAGGCCGTAGTCTATCTGAAAATGTAACAGCTGCTGTATTGGAATACCAGTATTTTAGTGGTATTAGAATGGGAATCTGGTCCACTGAGTGCTGAAATTTGTGTTCTATACAGTAGAATATGAAACAATCTTACAGATATAATTACAGACTGTAAAAGTCTTTAATTTTTGAGAAGGTGCTTTAGCTCAGTCAGCAGATCACTTGCATCATTTCACCCTTGTCCTGTTTTCCCAGGAAATCTGAGTTTTGTTACTCACTAGTCTGTGCTACATCTCTTCACCATCATTGCTACATGCTAATCGCTGCAGGCATCTTCTGAGGAAGTTCAGTAATAGTGGCAGGATCTGGGGAGCAAGCGGGGGCGGAAGGGCACTGGGTGGCAGGAGAAGCAAGGAAGGATGAGCAGACATTGGTCCCTTCTGTCCCAGTGATGAGTTGCACAAGCGTGCGTCTTAACCTCCTGACTCAGAGCAGCAAAGCAGCGACAGTCGTGTTTTTCCTGTCCTGCTTGGGAGCAGCATACCCAGCTGGAGTCTGAAGCACTTCCTAGTGCTTGTTGCTGAGTCCTTCTGCCAAGAATTTGTTGGTTTTGTCTGTTACTCTCTCCAGTCTTCCTACAGTCTGGTGCCCTTCCTGGCACTCTGTCACCTCCCAGTTTCCTGGTTGCCACTGATGCTGGACCGGACCACCCTGTCTTCTGTGTGCTGGAGACGTTGTCAGGGCTCTGCCTTGCTCTCCAGTGTTAGTGGCTGCTTTAAAATTGCTGACTGCTTTTAAGGGTACTTGCCATGCAAAGTATTAGCAGTGGTGTTTTTCAGACATGTGGGATCTCCCTGCAACACCCCCCACCTTGTTTTAATCCTCCATAAACTTGGCCTTCATCACTGTCTTTGAGCCCCCTGTAATTGCACTGCATGTGCTTGCTCTGGTGTTAATTTTTGCACATGTGCTGCCCTGCTCATTGCTGTGCTGTAAGCTTCTGCATGAAAATTCCTTCTCCCTTAGTTTCTCATTAGAAGTATTTGGCTTCAACAGGTTTCTTCGGTTCCCAGCAACTCACTACTGCATGGATGTGCGTATGGCATTGGCACTGAGTGAATCCTGCCCTTACAGCTCCTGAGGTTGTCGTGTCCTTGTTGAGTCAGCGTGCTGGCTGTGCTGAAGGGGTGGCGCAGGACCACGGATCTTCTGTTCATCATTGATTCATGAGTAGATTTCTTCTGGTGATTGCAGGCGAAGCTTGCTGTCACTTACAGGATACGTCAGACAGCATGGAGGCGCTGATGTCTGCTGTCTGAAAGCAGATGTTGAAGATAACCATTTAACTGAGTGACGAGTGAAGATACTGCATGCAGTAGGTGAGAGGCTTGGAAGAGAAATGAATCATGATTTTATTACCCGTACACTAACTGTGATCTGCAGCAGAAATCACAAATACACGTTTTTTAATACTGTTTTTGTAAGTCCCATTACTTAGATAGGATGGGAAGATGTTCTCTCTTCAATGTTTCTTTATTTCTTATGCTTTGCTCAAAATAAATTATAAAATCACAGAATGGCTTGGGTTGGACCTTCGAGATCATCTAACTCCAACCCCCCTGCCATGGGCAGGGATGCCTCCCTCTAGATAGGTTGGCCGAGGCCGCATCCAGGCCTTGAACAACTCCAGGGATGGGGCATCCACAGTTCCTCTCAAGCACCTCAAGCGTTTGTACAAAATTGCAGTGACAGTGGAAGACTGATGGAATTTCTGGGTGGGAATACTTCTAAAATGTGTGCCAACTGATTTCTTTGGGAGGACCAGCATGTTACAGAAAACTAGTTTTCTTTTAGTTGACTAGAATTCTGGCACGTACTTCTGGGGTAATTGCAGATAAGTTTATTTGTAAGATTTCCAGCAAGATGGGTACCTGTTTTCACAGGTGTGCTTTTTATAGGCTGGATTGATACATGGTCTTGTTACAAAGGGCAAAAAAAGCAGTGCAGTGATTTGACAGCCCAAAATGTCTTGCAACTTGGGAAGGGGTGAGACAACACTGCGTAAACCTGGGCAAACTGACACGGCTGGAAAGAGTCAAGCTTCAGCAAAGCTAGAGCCAGATCAGTGGTGTTTCAAACTTCCACCTGTGTGCAGCTGTTAGCTTTGAGATACTTGGAGAAATGAGCCTGAAAAATGAGCCTTTTACTACTCTTCTGCCCTTTTACTGGTGTAATGATGGATCTTAAAAGTGAGATGATTGATAGCACATTTTGCTTGTGAGCAACTTGTGAGCAGTTGAGCAAAATTACTACTTCTGAGCTCTGATGAGATCCTGTCAGTTTTTCAATGTGACTTTCAATTTAAGCCTCAACTGTTGCTTTCCCATCTCGCTCTTTCTCCTGTTACCCCATCAGCTGTGGCTTTCTCTTTTATAAAAATCTGGTGAACACAGCAAATGTGTTCTTAGCCTTAGGATCAGGCAGTGTCTGCATGCACAGAGCCTTTCACACTCGTGTGCGTCGTTTTGCCAAGTTACTGTAGTCTAGCATGAAGTTTTGCAAGCATCTAAATTAGCTTGAATCTAACTGTCTGAATGGAGTGCATGTGGGAGACTTCCAGGCTGTCTGCAAGGTTCACGTGTTTTTGAGAAACCAGCGCAGCTGGCTACAGGTCCCTCTGACAACTCTCACAGTAAAATCAAAACCAAAAGCCCAGAGACTGCTGTAACCAGTGAGAAGAGGGATGTGAGGCAGTACTAACAGCCTGAGTGTTTGTGGATGTGTTGCCTAGTGAAGTTATCAAACTTTTTTGGGGCCATCTGCTTAGTCGGGGCTGCAACAACTGACAGTGTCTATGGGAGAGCTTTTGGCAATTCTTCTTACAGACTTTTTGTCCCTGAAAACTTGCTGAGAAATTTTACAAAGCTAGATCTTACTTCTTCCCCTCTCATTTTGGCCCTCAGGTTTGACTATCATGCTATTCCAGGGTTCAGTATGTGTTAGTCCAGCCTGATACAGCACGTACATTTTTATGCATGTAATCTTGTCCAAGCACACTTACTGTTTGTTCAGGTTTTTATGACTGGGAATTCTCACCAAAACCAGTTGGCATCTTCGTATTATGGCAGTTCACTGGTCAATCAGCTATATGCCATATGAGATTTAAGAAGTAGAAATACACACCATATCTTTATAATATTCATAAACTTGAAATATTTCAAGAAGTACTTTTACCTTTTTTGGTGGTGGTTGTTCTTTCTTTACTTTAGAGAACATTTTCTTCTTCCCAGCATCTCAGTGCAGTGTTTCTGTGTTAGTATTTCCAGGGCAGCAGGGAATGTTTACATCCAAACAAAATCATTTTTCTTTGATTTTTTTTTTCAATTGTGAACATTTGTAGCCAATAAAATCCTTTCCACTTAACTCTGTCAGTATTTAGCTTAATTCTGTAGATTCTGTGCAGAGTCTAAAACTCAAATTGCATTTAGTGCAATTTGCACCTTCGTCAGTGGATGCCAGAAATGTCACTCACCACTTAAAATGACAGTCTTAATGATCTAAAGTCAGGAATGGCTGTTTAAAAACAGAAATATGGTTTACATTTGCTTTAGGTATTACAAGCACCTTCTGCCTCGGTTATGTGGTTCATAGCGTCCATAAATAATGCAGTGTTTGGGATAGACTGATAAGTTTATTTGCATATGAAGGCTTAACCCGTTATTGTGAGTGGCTTGCTCTTCAAAGGCAACCACAGTTTAAGGACTGGGTGTGCTGGTTGTAAGTGATGGGGCTGTCATCAGTAAGCTGCAAGACAATACGTGTTTTCCTCTATAGATGGGGCAAAGCAGCTCCTTGAAATGTGTAATGCAGACCCAGAATTTTAACCTGCCCTGCTGAGACTGTCCACTCTCCCCTTCGACTTTCTGGCCATTATTTTCCACTGTAGCTCCCCTTCTCCTCTGTTGTTTTTCTTTCCCCACTACGTGACAGTCCAATATCACTCATGCTGATGCTTGGAAAGAAGGAATACTGCTAGTACCCACAGATGGTTCCCTACCACATACA
This sequence comes from Aythya ferina, assembly GCF_964211825.1. NCBI lineage: Eukaryota > Metazoa > Chordata > Aves > Anseriformes > Anatidae > Aythya > Aythya ferina. The sequence continues at coordinate 77,669,815 of NC_140296.1, forward strand.
TCTCTTCCATACAGTGCGAAGCAAAAAGAGGTTTTTGCCCTTAAAGCTGGGGAATGAGGTTTGTACAACTACTTACCAGAGGGTCTGGGGTTAGAAACGTTTGCAGTCCTAAATTTCTGGAAATGAAATAAAAGGTTCAAGGTTGGGGGTTCTGCTCAGGGAGTACAGGTGTGTATCTTGCTACACTTGGTGTGTCTATGCAGGTAATGAGAAAGAGATTTCAAGCAATAGGCTTCTCAAAGTGATCTGGATTGAGAGAAGCATTTCATTTTCCTTCTTTCTGTGTCATTTTCTTGTCATTTTTCTTTCTCTCTCCCTCACCAGCAGTCTCCCAAGCCAGATGAGTGGCTCTGTTATCAGGTATCCACCAGGATAACAGTCTGTTAAACTGGATTGCTAAAAGAAATGCAAAACTCCTTACACCTCCAAGAACAGATATTTTCCTGTAGAAGCACAATGCATTTGGTGGTATTGAAGGGAAAAAAATGTGACTTCAGGGGCCCAATCTGTTCTCTGCTTCCCCATTCAGGATAAGCAGATTCAGCCACACCGCTTAATTATGGTATAGGCCGGTGGAAAAGCTATCTGTAGAGTACCTTGAGGAGGTTTAGTACCAGAAGGCAAATATGCCTTGCAGGCCAATACATGAGCAGTAAAAGGAGCCCTGGCCTGCAAGTGGAGGTGAACAGGCTGTCGGTGATGCCAACCCACTAAGCATGAGGGCACTTCAAGGAACTGGTTGTGGAGCTCAAGCAGGGAGCTTGGAAGATCGCTCTTTGTGTTGCCTCTTAGCATACTTTAGGGAAAAAAAAGAGAAAGTGCTTGGCTTGTATGACTGGAATGTGCAACAAATAACAATAACGTATAAGCTACAGTTGCAAATGGTTTTGGGACAGGAGAGTGGGTGGGTAACTGGTATGCATCATTTCTGAAAACATGCATTTTTTATTTTAAACATTTTGATTGCATGCAAATGAACAGGAATTGAAATGAATCTGTAAGCAAGGTAGAGAATGGTACATTTACCAGTGTATTAAACATACTTAAAATATTTTGTGGCTTTAACAGGCATTTAAAAACATGTATTCTTTTATCAGTGCTGAAAAGACTGAAAGCAAACTTTTAGCATGTTATAACACTGTTGCACTGGTGAGAGCTAGGCAAGTTGCTTGTGGCTCTGTATTGCACAGAGGTATATGCAATCTCAGTTGCTTTCCTTCAGAAGGGAGAGGATTGGATAAGAACATCCTTTGCCCACTTCTCATGTGAGGGATGTGCTAATACGGAGTTGTTCCCCAAGTTAAGAAGCTGAGAATGAGACCTTGGGCCACATGGTGCCCTGCTGGAGCCCCAGTGGATTTGTTGGGCTTAGAGATGCACAGTCTCTTTTTGCTTCTCTTAATCTCTCCAGCCCATAGAAATGAGCAAATTCCACAGAGCATGGAAACCAAGAAACTCATCTCTTTTGTTCTCCCCACCTCAGTATTCCTGCAGCTCCAGTCTTGAGACCTTGTTCTGTGAAGCTGCTGGGAGAGGGACTTTTTGGATCCAACCAAGAGTAAGGTGTAGAGCATTGGTAGAGATGTCTCCTCACTGTTGTAAGGGAAGTGCAGTGAATGCTACTAAGCTTACCACAGGAAATGTTGCTTATAGTTTGGTTTGTATCTCACATATGTGGAGGCCCAGACAAGATAAATGTGCTTACTGCTACGGCTTGTGTTGCCTTGCAGTTTGTGACAATACACCCTGTGTGTCAGCACAAACTGGCGTGGGATGATGTAGCTGTGGTAGGAGGAGAAAACTTTGACAAAATGTGTCCCGGTGAGATGCATGACTTGGTGGCTTAACCTTGTAAACCACAGGGTAGTAAAATGTATTTTACCTCTTCTTCAGAATGCAGAAGGGACTTCTTTGAGTTCAGGCTGTTACCTTGAGCACATGTGCCTGTTTGATGTAGTGAGCCTTTTAAAAATAAAGTTGCAAATGTTGAGCCTGGTCAAACAAGACCTTGAAAGCACTGAAGTGTTAGCTCTCGACAGCTTTGCTCATTTAGTGTGTTCTGCTCAAAACTACTGGTAATCCAATGAACTTCTGTTATTGCTGTTTTAATGCCTGTGGAAATCCACCATGGGTTTCCAGCATTTGCATTAATTTAATGAACCTATTCAAAGGACCTCTTTTTCTGTTTATTTTTTTCCTGTATGAGAAATGTCATTGTTAAAAGGAGAGTGATTTCAGATATCACCACACAGGCTAGAGCTATATAGGAAATTTCATAGGCTTGAGTTTACCTGATCCTCCCCTTGTAGCTGTACTGTGTGAAAATAGGCCAGACCAGAGTGTCAAAGAGCTAGAAGTACCTGGTAGGCCAGTAAAGAAAAGCCATTTTAGAACAGCTGAGGACAGGAGACCTGTCTTAATGTTTAGTTAGATGACTTTCACTGTGATGTAAGGATTTGGGGAAGCAGGAAACAGGCGTGCCAATGTGTGCACACACCACGCGCTAGTAGGCCACACAGCCCTCTAGAGAAGAGGTTTGGGGATGGCTGTAGATTTCTTGCTTTTCCTTCTTGGCACTTTGTGGTGCCTGCTGTTGAGGATTTGAGAGCAGAGAGGTGTCTGCTGTTCCCTGTGGGTACCTGGGCAGAGCAGCTGGGAGTTGTGCTGTGGGCTGTGGGCAGTCGACCACGGCTGGAGGCCGGCGGGGTGATGTGGGGCCATGGCTGTAGGGAGGCCGCCTGAGCTGGCTGTGCTCCGGGAGCCGGTGGCAGTAGCAGGAATTTTGTTGATGCCTAGGAAGGTTTGGTTTTACAGATTGTGACTGCAGAACATGCCTGAGAAAACACAGTCAATGTTAACCTGCAGGAAATGGGCCTACTCCTTGCTCAGGTGCCTTTTTCAGGCAGTGAGGACACGGCAGAGTCTGTCAGCTTTTGCTGCATGTCGTGCTTAAGGTGGTCGACACTGAGACGCATCTCAGAGATGATAAAGATGTTTTAGACAGGGCAAATTGTCAAGTGTGCCGTGTAAATAGCTCTTCACTGTATTTCCTGCTGCGGTTTCTACTCCAGTCTTTGTCCTGGAATTTCGTCTGTGGTCGGATTGGGTTGGGATTGTTTTGGAGCAGAAGTTCCCAGGAGGCAGGCAGTGGCGGTGCCCTGAGTAGAAACTGTTCAGAGCCCTCTGAGCCATACTCACGGTCTCCCTTCCGTGTGTGCTACTTCGCTTTTATTTATGCTTGATTTTATCTACTGTTGTTCTGTTTTAATCTGCTGTTCATCTCGAAATCCTTTTGCTACCTAGTGTGTATGTGAAGCTCAACCTCCGTATCCTCTAGCTTGTTTTGTTCCTCTTAGGTCTCTTGTCCTCTGAGACAGTGTGCTGTTCTTTACAGTACGAGCTTCTGCTTATCGTGTTCCTGAAACAAAGCTTTGCCACGTGACCTTGGCTTCAGCATTCTGCCAAAAAATACGTCTAAACCCATTTTGTTTAAAGTGACGCTGCTCCTCCAGCGATTAGGTAATAATTATCCCAAGCTCTCTCAACAGATGGGCCCCGTATGTTCAGCATCACACCTGTGTATGTTTATTTACTTTAAAAAGTATTTCCAGTGGAGTGTTTTCATTGCTGAAGGTTTATTTTAACAAACTGCAGTGTGAGAAAGGTTGTTTGGTTGCTTGTTTTTTGTTGTTGCTTTTTTTTTATTATTTGTTTGAAAACAGCAATTTCCATGGGACAAAAGATGTCTAAATTACTTTACCTGAAGATACTTTTACTCCTTTTTAATATGTGAAAGAAGAATAGATGAATCTAGAAATCTTGGAATTTGCACAGAAATTTTTCATTTTACTTCAAGGCCTTGGAAGCACATCATGGCTGTCTTGCCATAATTACGTGCAGCCTTTTAATGCATAAAGGTGTGTGTGCTAACAAAAAATGAGTCTTGGCTTCTCCATTAACAGCGATAGCCTACAATGCAAGTGGGATTTTTCAAAACATTTTTATATCAGAAACTTTAAGTTATTCCTCACTCCATTTACAAGGTAGCCAAACTGACATGAACCAATCTGTAGCACTGTCTTTAGTTTCTATTTTGGTGGTCCAGCTTGGAGCCAGACCTTTTTTGTTAACTTGGAGTTTTTCTGGCACAATTTAAAAATGGCTCTTCTATTATTCCTAACATTTTGCAAAATCTCCCCTCAGAATAGGCTTTTCTAAATTAACCAGTGCTTGTGCAATTATTTTCTACTTCTTACAAAACCACAGCTGAAAGAAGCAATTTAAAAGCTTGATTGCCACTTTAAACTTGGAATTTCATCTGTCTTTAACATGAAGAAATTCTCATTTCATGATTGTTTGCAGCCATTTCTCTGGCCAATATTAATGGGATTTTTTGGGTGTGCACAGACTGTGGGATCTAGTGCTTAGGGATTTAGAAATGAGGGTCTCTCATACAAGTGATTCCAGATGGTTGGATTCTTTTGTCGGACAATGTCCTGACTCTTCCCAGGATACAAATTGCACCAAATGTCTCACGATGCCTCTCAAGAGGCATTTGGAGTAGCTAGGCTGTATTGTGCCTTGGTAATGTTGCAGTGAAATTATCTGATCCGGACTTGGAAGAAGAATAATACTAAGCTTTCCCAATACCACTATGAAGAAAAAGCACCTGAAGAATCCCAGCAAGTGCAGCCAAGAAGCCAAGCAAAGAAAGCTGACCCCGTGGCATGTGCCAGACCATAGCGTGGGGATGGAAAGATCCATGCAGCTTCACTCTCAGCACAGGGGAAGGGAGATGTGCTGTGCAGAGGCAGTGGAGCTAATTTCAGGATTAGGCACCACAGAGTCCTGGCAGCATCCTGGCTGTGTAGGTCTGGCGAGTCCAAATCCTGTAGGACTTGCAGTATCAATTTGCTACAAACTGCCCCTAGCAAGACAGCAGCATGCACCAGGATAGCAGCTGCTTGTCTGTCCCTTTTGGACAAGGCAGATGTGCACCTCTGGCATGAGCTAGAGCCAGGACTTGACTCATAAAGCAGCTTGGGCATGCAGGAGCATTGGATCCAAGTCACACCAGTCCTAACAGCAGCAGTGGTCAGACCTGCGTGTGGCTAAATTTAACATGCTTGTCTACATTTATTCCTCTTTTCCCCCAATATATAAAGCTAAGCTTACATAAGTACATTTAAAAAAAAAAATAAAAAGCTAATTTCACTTTCAAGCCTTAGATGTATGCTAATGGTCTAAGCATAAATAAATGAATAAATGTCCATGTGTGCCTGTTTCATTTGAAAATACATTTGCAGCTATGCAGTTGAGAAATGTCTCCTGGAGTCCCCAGGCTTTTCCTGTTCCTCAGGCAAAGAGGGAATCTGTCTGCAAGACAGCCAGCCACCTCGCATGCTGCACTGCTGGTAGCTGCAGAGGTGCTGCACGGACAAGCCGCAGCAGTGGCCCCAGTCTGAACTTCATGGGGGCAGCTGATATCTCGACAGCTTCAGCCCTGCAAACTCAGGACATCTGGACCAATCTAGGTACATGGAGTGAGGACAGAAAAATAGACCACAAGCAGTTTGTAAGACATAGTGTTTTCCAATTGCTCTCTCGGTGCGCATCATTCTGTATCCCAGGAATATTTCCCACTGTCAGAAAAATATGTCATGTTTTTAAACAGAATGCATCTTCACCTGCACAGAGTTGGCATCCACTAAGCTTCACTATAAACTTTTTTTTCCTAGGCAATAGAAGTTCTCATTATCCTCCTGAGGCACTAACAGTCTTTTCATTTATTGCTTTTAGATCTCCCAGCAGAATACAGAGCGGATAACAAATGAATGCTTCGATTTTTAGAAACATTTAGTAGATGGTATGTTTTCATAACGCAGAAATTATTACACATCTTGTCCTTCTGGCTGGAGAAATGAGCACTGACATATTGCAGTTTTAAGGGGGTGAATTCATTCCGAGAACAACCATGTGTCCTGGGAAAAAGATGGGAAGAGATAAACAAAATAAATAAACATTTGGAATGGAAATGGTGAGTTAGTAGCTGTCTGAAGTGGAAAGCAGAATCCAAGTGTATTTCTTTTCATGCATGTGTTGTTGTTTGACATCTTAAATCAATAGAGAACGATCTGCCCATTTTTTCCAATAACTGCCTGTATGCCCAACCCCACTAAATATTGTTAGCAAGTCCTGGCCAAGCAATGGACAATAGATTGAAATGGTTAATTCTATATATTGTTAATTCTAATCCTTTTTATTCCCATTACATTTAGATATTGATTTTGCTCTTAAATTGAAACCTTACAAACGTGCCAGCTCTGCTGTTACCTTATGCACCCATCGATAACTGGTAAGATACCAATTAATACTGTAAAAATGAAGTGGAGGCATTTAGGATCCATCCCCCTTAGCGATGCTCACAGGTCAGACGAGGATTTCACCGGTGAGGGAGGCTGCCTGGCTCACATGAGTCAGCAGAGCTGGCCCAATGCCTGGCCTCCTGCCATCGGTGCGAAGTGCCTGCTGAAGGCGAGAGCTCGCAGTTAGCACACCGCTGAAATATGCCACTTGGCACCGGGGTCCCTACGGCCATCCAGCGTGACTGGGAGCAGCCTTTGGGCCAGCCTTGGAGCAGCACGTTGGCACGAAGCCACTCCGTCAGTCTCTGGGATGTGCCAAGCAAATCCCTGGCTGAGCAGTGCAAATAAGGCCTGGGGCACGCTTGCAGGCTGTGACAGTCAGGAGCTGTGCGAGCGCCTGCTCTGCCCCATGCAAGGAGATGTGCCACAGTGTGCCCTGGGGAAGGGTGGACGCTTACAGCGTGCAGGGTACCTGTAGCTGCTTGGGCTGAGTCTCAAACTGATTTTTCATCTCTTTGTAGCAAACCAAAAGTTGAAAAGAAACAAACATGCTTGGTCTGCTTGAGCTGAATTTCTGTTCTTCTTAAATTTTGCTTTTATTATTATTATTATTATTATTATTATTATTATTATTATTATTTATTTTTTCCAGATTAAATGAAACATTATTAGGCAGAGTTGGAGGGGGTTAATAGACCCAGCACTGTTTCTATCTGTTAAGGGAGACACGACATTAGAGAAGGCACCTTTCCAGGACACCATATGCTCCTTGTCAGTACAGGCCTACAGTACAGAATCGGTTGTTAAATCTGAAGCATTCGTCTTCTGAAGTTTCTTGTGAGCTTTCTGTCTTTTACATGTAGTTCCTACCCTGTTTGTTTCTTTCCTCCTCTGCTGTTTATTGTTGCTTTAGTTTTTAAAAATTCCTCTTGCTATGAGTCAGCTCAGCTCAGTCTAAACAAAACACCCCTGCGAATGCTTCTCCCTTGCTTTATGGCTGCAGCCCGTAGCATGCGCTCGGTGTCCTGCAAGTGCTGCCTCTCCCCATGCACCACAGCCGTGCTGCACCCCAGCTCCCCATTTCGGCATCCTCTCCTTTTCTCCCTGTGCCCACAGCTCTGTATATTCCCACTCTGTACTTTCTCTTTTCTCCTTGTACGTTGGAATGTGATGAGTTTGTCCTCTTCCTCTGTTGTCCCTCATGCTCAGCCCCGCTGTACTGTGCTCCCCATGCCCCCATCCCGGACCCGACCCCACAGTCCTGCCACCCACCTCTGCTCTACTCCAGGGCTGCTATCCCAGCTCACCCTCAAACTAAGAGGCTCCTTCCTGCTTCTGCTGCTGCTGTGTTTTCCTTTCTACTCACTGGCACGCCTAACTAAGCAGCTTAGGGCCCAGTTAATAACAGGTTGGGTGGGTGGAGATTTTTTTTTTTTTCATAAATAAATAAATGGATCTGTCATGAATACCATGGCTCGAGCCAGCAAAGAAAATGTGAAAATACTCCTGGCCTACTGGAAATATCAAAGGTAAGATGATGCACTGTGGGACTAAGGAGGGCAGATGAAGCAAATCCTGGCCTGCCTCTAAAGAAGCATGGCCAGCAGGCAGACAGAGGTGATTGTTCCCCCCTGCTCTGCTCTTGTGAGACCCCACCTGGAGTGCTGTGTTCACCTCTGAGGCCCCCAGCACAAGAAAGACATCAACCTATTAGAGTGGGTCCAGAGGAGGGCCACGAGGATGATCAGAGGGCTGGAGCACCTCTCCTATGAACTCAGGGAGTTGGGGTTGTTCAGCCTGGAGAAGGGAAGGATCTGGGGAGACCTTACAATGGCCTTCCAGTGCCTAAACGGGGCCTGCAGGAAAGCTGGGGAGGGACTCTTTGTCAGGGAGGGTAGTGATAGGACAAGGGGGAATGTCTTTAAACTAAAAGAGGGTAGATTTAGATTAGATATTCAGAAGAAATCCTTCACTCAGGGTGGTGAGACCCTGGCACAAGTTGCCCAGAGAAGCTGTGGCTGTCCCATCCCTGTAGGTGTTTGAGGCGAGGCTGGATGGGGCTTTGGGCAGCCTGGTCTGGTGGGAGGTGTCCCCGCCCATGGCAGGGGGTTGGAACAAGAAGGTCTTTAAGGCCCATTCCAACCCAAACCATTCTGTGATTTTATGATTCTAAGAAATTACACACAGTTTTGCACACAGCTTTTGTTAATCGGTACTACCATCGTTCAGTAATCTCCTTTTACAGTGAGTCCCATATGGCTGTAATACTACCTAATCTGGTTTAACTTTATCCTTTGACTTTCCAGCCCTCAGGCCATGGCTCCATGGCCCCTGTGGTCAAGAAACCAAACCAGAGCTCTTCCTTGAACCTGTTGCTTTTGCTCTGTTGTCATAATCTCTCTTGGGCAAGTTGTAAATCCCCTTTTTGTTTCACATGCCTGGATGCCCATTAGATGCAGTGTCTCTCCCCAGGAGATGTGTGCTGTTTTGCTGTTGCTCTCAAGTTCACTTCCAACTACTGCTGCCCCCCCCAAAATGCATGTTCACCAAGCACAGTGTAATAAAAACACTGTCTAAGAGTGACTTGAAGAAATGCTGAACTCCAAGTAGCTCTGTGCTACTGCGGCATGGCCTATACAGAGGAAAAATAAATGTTGGCATTAACCTGGCTGATCCAGCTAGTCCTCAGTCCTTGTCACCTCAGTACAACGGTTCCTGCTTAGTTATTAGTTATTCTTAGTTATTAGTTATTAATTTATGTTCTAGCACATAGGAATTCACAATGTGTGCTATGGCCTCATTGCAGGAGCAGATATACATGTAGGACTGCAAAAGCACAAACCAGCTTGTTCCACCTCCACTCCCATTTGCCATCTAGTAATGCAGGGCTCAGGGGCTGCACTGAGTCACAGAGAAGGAGCACCCATGCACGGTGCTGCAGGCACCTGCTTGGTGCTTTCCCAACATCAACCATCCCCACAGATACCTCCAGCCTTTTTTGTGATTCCAACACATCTTGTGTCACAGGTCTGCTGCCAGCAGCATGTGTGCAGGCAGGAGAATGATTATCTGGAAAGGTGAGGCAATGCTGTTGCACCTGCAACACGAAACCTCCCAGCCTCCAGGGCCATCTTGATAAGGCAGGTGCCCACCTTCTGAAAGACATCTTAGAGAAATGTACCTCAAGAACCAAAACATGCTTCAAACAAGGTCTGAGACAGCTTTGTGAGAAGCTTTTGTCTTTCCCTTCAGTTGCATGCTTTATTGTGGATGAGTTCAGGAACAGGATCGTTGTCAAGAGAATTATATGTGCATTGAGGTTTGCTACCAGGAAGAAAAAACAGCAGCAGGGTGAGCTAACATGTCACTGTAATCCAGCCAGATGAAAAGCAAAAGCAGATCAAAACACTCCCTTGTTTTGGGAGACTGGGATCATCTTCAAGCCAGGGACTGATCTCATACCAGGTACCACACCACATCACACCACACTGCATGTTCCTTCCCTGCTCTTCCCACGGTAAGCACAAACAAAAGAATAACCGCTCATAAGAGTTCTTGCTAAAAAACACCAGAGATACATCAGTTTAAAACTTAGTTACAATATGGCATTGTTAAATACAATTATTATTTTTTTCTTAAAAGCTAATGTACTACACTTTATTTGTGGGAAAGTCACTATTACAACGTTTTCCAGAATGAGATTAAGTTAAAGCAGTTTTCTTAAGAAATTAAGTTTTCTTTTAAAACCAGTTATGCTAGCCCATCTCTGTCAACCTGGGGAAAGCAAAGCAAATGAGAGACAAAATTGATCCAAAGCCCACTGACTGCACTGGGAGTTTTGCTGATTTTTAGATTAGGTACTCCTGTAAAAGCAATATTAGGCATGGTAATAAATACAGAGTCCATACTATGGGATCACCTGGAAGTATGGATCTGATGCTGCTAGATGTGAACACCTCTACATTATTCTCAGTGTGCTACATATGTTATGTATGTAGTTTTTATGCCAGCTGCAGGAGGATAAACAATACCTCAGCCAAAATAAAGTGTTACGATGCTTTATATAATACCTTATCTATAGCTTATGTAATAACAATTCAGACAGACTGTGCAAGTCTCTAGGACAAGACATACCTCCCACTTACATATTTTGAACCAGTATCAACCAGCAGAGTGAGTTTGTCTAGCACTTTGTAATCTGTGCCTGTTAGATATGGTATGAGACACCCTAAATTGTCTTGTCAAACCACAGCCTAAGCACGTAATATAACAAGCTATTTTGTACAAATTTTCAATCTTACAAGCACAGGCACATAGCGTAAGTCTCCTCTGAAAACATACACGTGGCCAGGGGAACGCCTTGTGTACTCAGAATTAAGTAATTAACTAAAAAGTTGCACAAAAGTGGCAGTAATCCGTTACAGATTTCTCTTTGTCCACAAACCTGGGAATGTTTAGCTAATACCCCAGAAATCATCCCAGGTCAGAAGGAAATCTTTCCACCCTTGGGTGGAAATATGAAGCAAGATGGACCTTTCTGTACGTTGATACCCAAGCACTGGTGTTACTACATGTTTGCACGATCTGGGTAGCACAGTTTCTCAAGAGGTTCATGCACCGACAGGTCCAGAGGTTCTCAGCAGTACCAGAGTTGCACTTAGTACCTGAAAATATGAAAAGGGAATGTTCTGGAAGAGTGTTCTGTTGTTAAAATACGAAGTGCTATTCATTCCCTTGCTTGGCTCTTTAACAGAAGTCAAGTACCAGGAAGAATTTTTGCAAATGCCTCCATGAAAAGGGATCAAGGATGCCTTTGCAAATCATTTGCACCAGAAATCACCTAGTTGAAAAATGCTGTCCTCTTCTCAGCAACATCATCTGTAAATGGTTCTGTAAAGGGTTCCTGGGAATATTATCGCATGCTTAAATGACACCTGAAGCTACACAGATCCGTGTTGGGCTGAGGCTGAATACTTTCAAAATGATATTTCTGGCTGTATTCAGCCCTGTTAATTGAGAGAGATAATTAGTATGTTACAAAAAGTTTGATTAACTTCCACACTCGTTTGATATCAGAACAAGAAGAAATCGGTGGCAGTGATTTAAGCCTCGCAGATAATCATACTTAAATGTTCTTGAACAGAAATACTTAATAGATACTTAAATGTTCTTGAACAGAAAAGAAATCCTGAGGAAGAGAGGATGTCCCAAACCCAGACTCTCTTTAGGTTACTTCTGGGCAGGTGAATAGGCTTCAGAACTCCCTGGAAAGTTTGTTTTGCAGGAAATGGTCAATAAATTTTCCCATAACCAATCATAGCCTCTTTTAAATTGTGAATAGGATGAATTTTATTCTTCTCTTGTTCACACATTCACATTCTTTCACTTAAATGTTATCACTGGAATGTGGGAGATGGGAGATATAATCAGATGAAGCCTTTTTCTTACCTCTAACCATGTTAGCATTAGAATGATGCAATGTGATTGTGATGGAAGGATTAGATTTGTTTATACACTGAAATATCGTTGGAGTCTGATAGCATTTCTGTTCATTTCTCAGCCTTTAAGTAACCCATATCTTTTCCCATCTGTTAGTCTTTCTGGGGCTTCATCAGTAAAATGTCCTTCAGTCTTCATTTTTGAGTTTATGCTTTATAAAAACACCAAGTTTTCTTATAAATCATGCCCTCTCTGTGTTATGCTCTATAGGTGTAAGTCAGTTTTCTCATATCTCCTTTTCAAAAGGTATTTTAACAATTTCTCAGGACTTTTTTCTAGTCCTTGGTATTCTCAGATATGCACAAGATATAAATTTATGCTGCTTTCAATAGCCAAGGCTATTCTGCTTAACAGCTTAGTATACATGATCAGAAGAAGTTTGGACTTTACACAAGTAGTCTGATATAAACATTTGGCTTCAATAAATAAATTAAGTAGAAATATGAAAACAGCAGTGTCATGTAAAGTGATTTAGTTTACACAGGAACCTAAGTGAAAAATGTCATCCTTTGGATGCCAAATACTGTATAAATATGGGATAGGAATGAGCCACTTACTCCAGCTAGCATGTCTATAATCCCAGCATTCTGCCTGTCTAATGCCAGTATCGAAAAGACCAATCTTCAAGGCAATTGGAAACGATCCACTTCATAGGTTATTCAGCCTTTTCCAGCTCTCCTCCTATGTTCCTCACAATCTGAGAAGACCCCAAGATCCATTTTAGTCCCTATTGCCCACCAAAGAGATTCCAGCCAACTCTAGCTCTCCTGAATTTGCAGGTTTTGTCGCCAGCTGCCAGGGCAGCCTGTGTTTGATGCCTGATGAAGAGTCCTACAAACCCCCCATGACCTCTAGGTAATGAGATGTCAGGCATCACAAGAACAGACCTGGACCAGGAGTCAGGACCTGTACTCCTCTGGGCACTAGAAGGCCAGACACCTTTAGTAATTTTTTACTGACACATGTCAGGAAAACAAACACAACACATCTTATATACTTGGCATCTGATGTCTTCTCTATTCCTCTTTTTGTCTTTCTAACAAGCTGTCAAATTCAGTTACCATCAAAGATTTCCACATTTTTCCCAGTCCTGAGTACACTGTCTATGAGTTCCACCCTGGCCTTAGGTTCCCCCCACAGTGGCTACTGATCCACTGTACTTCCCCTTTTCCCCTTTAATTAATAAAGCATCTGTTAAACACAGCTTTATAGAAGGGATAAGCTCTTCATGATTGACTAAATTAAGACTATAATTTGTCCCTTAATTCCTGGTGAAACTGTGTCTTACCCAAGTCCAGGGGTAACTCATCCAGTGTGCCTTAACACTGTTAAAGCACAGGGTACCCATGTGTACCTGAAGTTCTGCACAGGCAAAAGTAACCTATGCAGGGCCATGGTAGATGTCAGGGGCTGATACCTTGAATACCTTCAGTTCAGTTTTATAAACACAGCACACTGTATATGGATCAAAGAAGGTCTGATAATTACTTGCCAGAGAGAACAATTGGGCCCTTTCCAGTTTCACTTCACTACAGCAAATTGTTTTTGGAACAAGGAATTAAGAAAACTAATGCAGACTCGTGCACCTAACAAAAAAAAAAATTACTGCTTATTTTGTGTCTGCATTTTTTGTTAAATTTCTGCCATGTGAGGTGGGTGATGAATTGCTGAAGGTGCCAGACATGGCCAGTACAGTGGGGCAGGTGAGGAAGGTGTAGATTTGTGTGCCTGTGCCTGGACTACACCAAAGTGGGACAGACTGAATCACACAGGCAGGCTGATGGGACAGCACAAGATGTGGCATGTGACACCAGATTTCCTCTTGGCAAAGCACCCAAGATCTAGCACCCACAAAACAAACAGACAGACAAAATGAGAAAAAGACCTATCAAGCTGCTTTCTGGGCCTGTTAACGTGGTTGTTTGTTCTGAACCCTAGGTGTCTGCCTGTGCCCGAAGGCAGCAGAACACCAACAACCTTCCACATCACCATCACTGCCCTGTCCCCTACAGTATGGGCATCATCCCCATTTCTATTCTGCTGCCCTGCAAACCAGTGGGAGGCCCTGAGGCTCCCAGGAGGAACCACGGAGTATTCAGGGATGATGTTCATCTCTTGGTTTTGGATGTGATAAAGCAGGTGCCTTCAGTGTTGTCACACTGGTGGCCCTACAGCCTCCATTATTTTCCTCAGTTTCTGTTTAGGTCTGTGTCAATCCCCGAGTCCCTTAATTCCTACAGCAGCCATGGTGATGCAGTGTCAGACACACAAGCTGGGTGTTACAGCTTCTCAGACACACAGCCACAGTCCCTTTCACAGATGCTTCTTCCCAGAACCCATAAGGGTCCCGTGTCTCTGCCTGAGCTGAAGCAGATTGAGCCAAGAGGCCCAGGGTGGTGGAAGAGGCCCAGGCCCACCTTGGCCCAGGTGAGGAGGGCCTCACAGTAGAACATGCTCCAGGCCCACAATAGCATTTGGGGCATTTAAGTTGGGCATTTAAGTATCTGCACCATTTTAAAGTCAAGAGGGAAAGCCTTACCTACAGATAAAAGACATAATGTAAAGTAACATTGCCTCAAAATTTTACAGGCCTGACAGTGGCAGCTTATGCTGACCCGTTCACTTCCCTGCAACAACAAGGGGCTCTAAATCAATCCGAATTTAATGACTGTAACTTGCTTGTGTCTCTCAAGATCTAAACGTTATTAAAAAGACAGGTAGTAACAACAGGGTTTACAGGAAAATCATTCAGTGCTTCCTCTTTCTCCATATTAGGTGAAAATCCATTTTTCCCCTCCGTATTTTGTTTTGTCTTATAGCCAAGATTTTTATTCTTTCCCATGGTTGAAGCAGGATCCCCTGCTGCCTTTAGTTTAACTAGTTTAAATGGAACTGCATCAAAGTGTTCCTGTAAATCTAGATTAACCAGGGCATATGCATTTCCCAGATTGCCTCTAAATTCCCCTAAATTATACACACAAATATAATGACAAGAAGAACAGCTAAGAAGTTTTCTCTTTCTAAAAGATGATTTTGTCTTAATCTTTTAGATTTAGGCACAGTATAAAACTGACATTTAAATAGATACTAATATTTCACCACTTCTCAATATACTTTGCTGAAGAGGAACTGAGTTTAGTTTGTGCTTCATTTCCAACAAAATAGGGAATTTCATACATGGGCTTATGTATTTTGATGACTTTTTGGGCCTCCAGCAAAACAACCAAAGAACATAGACGAACCCACCAGCAGGGAAGCTTTTCTGCTTTCTTTTGAGGCGTATTACATTTGACAGTTGTATTTGCAAATGGTAAACAAATTGCACTGTGCATTCTTTAGATGAACCATTCTTCCCTGGGAAAGGCTGGTTAGTCAAGGGCACGCTAATAACAGAAGGCAGAAGAGACAAGAAGGAGCAAAGATACACTCATTTAGCACAAAATAAATACACTGAGAAAGGAATAACTCAAGGCTTGACAGAATATGAAAAGACAATTTTAATTCACTGTGTAACAATGATAGCAGCCTGAGTAATAGAAAAGATGAAATTGGTGGTGGTGGTTGTGTATTTTTAATTAAGTGTATACAGTCCCCTGACTTTTATTAAAAAAGCACGGTGGGAACGTTTATATTATTAAAATAATAGCAAAGCTTAGACCTGGAATTGCACAAAAAAGAAGAAAACAAACAAACAAAAAAATACAATTAATCGGGAAACTATTTTTTTTTTTCTGTATTGAAATTAATTTAAATATTAAGTCATTAGGCAGGTTTGATTGGAAAAAAAAATCACAGAACTATCAGAGTAAGAGGTCTTACTCCTAGTTCATTGAACAGTGCTCCCTTAAGATGGGATAGTCTGGGGCTGTGGTATTTTCTCTGCGTTAGAAATCTAAACTGATCTCTCTCCAAAGCTGAAGAAATGCTGCAGCCACAGGCTGCTAGACTTGGTTAGAATAAGTTTTTTTTCTCTTGACACTTTTCATTCCTTGTGATTAATTAAACATTGACCAGGGCAGGTTTAGATCCAGGTCCTACCTCCCGAGAGCATGCCCCAGCCACCATCCTGCAAAGTCATTCCTGATCACTTCAGTGTTTCCACAGTAGTACTGTTAGACACAGTCAAACATTCACAGAAGCCTGAAGGACACCAGAAGCACTGGATGTGGGAAATGGGAGAAAGTCTATGACAATGAGGGTGTGGGAAAAATAAAAGCTTTATTTTTTCACTCCCACTTTCAGATTGGTTTGCCTAGCCTTCCTTATAACTTAATTAGGATGGACTGAGTGGGCAGAAGGGATGGGGAACATGTGCACTATGTTTCTGAACTGGTTTCCAAACCACTCACGTCTTGGAAGTAAAAGAAGGGCTGACGGGTGGAGTTCCTCACTGCACAGAGATCTGCATGGATCTGCGAATTCTTTCCCACACCATCTGCTGCTCACCACTCGTGGTCCTTGACTCATAAGCTCACCTCTAACCTCTACCTCATGCCAAATATCCCACATTTTGTATTCATAAGCAGGGATACAGATTGTCTGCCCACAGCAATTTGTCTCAGCTTAATCCACCAATTTGGGACGAGCAGAATATAATGTGGGAAGACATGTAACTGTTCCCAGAGCTCCACCCCTTCCTACACTTATTTTTCCAAAACCCATTAGTCAGATCCTTGCTCTGAGGACAACAAAGGCCGTTCCTGGTTATTTCCCATGAAGCCAGGACTGCCACCCCAAACTACCAGACTCCTTAGCAAATATGCATTGTGTGGGGAACAGAGTGGAGGGCTTTATTGTTTGAGAGAGATTTTTATTATTTTTTTTTTCTGAGCACTTGGAAAAATTACATTCTGTTCCAAAGTAACTACATGCCAAGGTTCAAACTAAAGTTATTTTGGGGTTATCCAAGCAAGCAGGAAAAGAAAACTCACGTCCTCAAAATGCTTTAACTACAGAAGTTTTTGTTCAGGATCTAAATAACTCAGGAGATGCCTAAAAGACCTTTGTGAGTGATGAAAAAAAAAAAAAAAAGTATCTTAAAAGCCTATGGGTCAAATAAAAGATGAAAAATAACAAGCTACAGGAAAAATTATTAACACATGGAAGTGTGAATTTAAAACTTTAAAACCAGCGTTACCTATGCTGTTACTTCTTTAATTAAAAGAATAAAAGTAGATTAAGTTAAGAAATAACATCTTCAGTATGGATTTTTTCCATGTCAATTTCTTCAGAAATAATTAAAAAAAAAAAAATACCATTTTCAAGTAAATTGGAAAACTTTTAAGAATGCCCCAAGGAGTGTATTCTATATTATTCTAGGTCTTGGAATTTGTGTTTCCCATAGGTTACCTTACTAGCTTTTTTTGCATTGATATACCATAAATTGCATAGTCAAGATCTTGTTGCACTAGAGAAAGCTAAACCTTTAGAGAATGCTGAATCATTTTCAGTGGCACTCTGTTTCTTGATATTTGGCACTTCACTTTGGCTGACTCATTCAATGTACAGGTACAGAAGCGAAGGGAGGAACAGCAGGTGTTGCCTGCATGACCTTACAGAATAAAAAGGCATGTTGTATCTTGTTATCTGAAGTATTTTTAAAACAGATTTTTTGAAAGTCTCTCTCCCCCTTTCTACGCTGAAATCAGATAACCACAAAGAACAGAGCTTAGAAAAAGAATGGACTTAAGAAAGGAAGGATTTTACTACATCAGCATATAAACTAAAGATACGTAGTTCGTTTGGCAGTGTAAGGACATGCCTGTCTTTGCAAAACAAAATTTCATAGTTCAAGAGGAAAAGTGCAGTTTGCCTAGCATACTGCACTCTTTGAACAAGTGCACGGGGTCAAATTTTAGTATCAGAGACTTTAATGAATTGCCAATTTATACTCTTACAGCTACATGAGGAAAAATCTTGACCCTGTGCATGGGCTTCCCCTTGCCCCTTTCTGAGTCATGCAAAAAAACATCCAAAGAGTATTTCTAAGAACTTGTGCTCCAAGAAAGGAAGCAGGAAGTGTGGGGAGTTGAAGGCTATGAGGGGAAACTAGAAACTGTGGCACAGGCAGGGTGGAAGTATCTTACATCGAGTTTGTGTTGTTGGAAGTCTTTTATGAGCACTGCTAGAAAGCCTCAGAGCAATGCTCTCAAGCTTCTTATTTGGAAAGCAGAGCAGGAAGAAGCTTAGGTGAAAATGCAGATGCACAATTTCTCACTGATTTGCCATGACAGGGAAGGACACCAGCCCACTTACTTATAAAACAAAATGTCATCTCTCCCTACCCTACAAAACTGGGAGGTGGGTGGGAAAAAGGCCTGAGGAAAAACAAACGATTGTGGGTGACAAAAAAAAAAAAAAAAAAAGATGCAATGCAAGATGGCAAAGTGTCAAAAATGTTAAATAGGAAATGGGGGAATAGGGAAAAGAAGGCTTGCTGGGGTTGCAGAACTCACAGGAAAGAGGAAAACAAGAGCCATTTGTGCATGCCAAGGTCCCCTCCAAATGTCAAGGACATCACCTTCGTCTTTGCAGCTGGTTGAACTCAAGACTTTTCTGCAGACCACATCAAGGGACTGCCTCTCTGCAAGCATCAATACCCACAGAGTGAATTAAAAAAAAAATAATCAAGTGACAAACAATCATTCTTCTTTGTTGTTGGTGCTGGAGAATGGGTAAGGCTGAGTCCTAAGGCAGTCCCTTCACACCCTGGGCAACCCACTCCAACAGCTTGGGATGCTCCCTGGCCCATGGCCCTGCTGAGCTCCATAGATCCAGAAAGTACTGCTTTGGACTTCAGTTTCAGCGAGCTGCTCGACTCTGCTACAAGATGCTTATCCACCTAGCTCTCCTGCAGTGACCTGAGTTGTTCCCTCCCCACTCGAACCGCATGTGCCCTCGTACGCACTGCTTTGCTCAGCACTCCTCTGGACACCGAGGCAGCCATAGGAGTCATATTTTCTTTTTCCGTTCCAAGCTCCTGACTTCAGGGCAGCAGCTCTCTGCATTATTTATGATGCCTCAGTGTGAAGGCCAGGAGTAATGCAGGCTCACGTTCCAAGAAAGCTTTTTTTTTTTTTTTTTCCCTAAGCAAAACATGCACAATACTACCACCCAGAAAGACTGCATTTTATACTGTATACTGACAACTCATTTCCATGGTATGTGGTATGTATAAATACCTTATTTCTCTTTCTTCCCCTGTAATATTTGCCCTCCATAGTCATGCAAAATAACGACAGACTCCTACAGGAAAACAGCAAAATTTTGTATGCTTTCCATTTATTTATCCTATCTGGGCAGGGCTGCACATGTGTAAAGACTCAGTGAACAGCCATTTAGTTACTTTCTATTATGAATATTTCACTTTTTTTTTTTTTTTTTCCCCAGTTCCTTCTGTAGCCTCATTGACCCCACTCTGCTACTGTGGTCAAGCTTGTCTCAGAAAAAGTGTGCTCGCAGTTTCGTAAGAGTCTTGGGCCATCAGAGGGCAAATCAGAAAACTGAAGGCCAAAGGACTGTACAGCCTGCTGCCTTGATGCCTGCAGGCTTCACGCCTCTGTGCCTTCACCACTTCACACTCCACAACTGCTGCATGGTCTGCTTAAACCAGAAGGATGCTAAAGTAGCTGTAGTTGTGGACTGGTGTAAGGCAGGCAAATTGGTCTTGGGATAGTCTGCTCTTACTTACAAAACCACTGCACGTGAGCATAAGCTGCCCTAATTTTTTTCTGCTTAAGACTATACTTCTATAGTTCAAACATTTGGCTTGCTAGTGTCTTTATTTTCATAGAACCATAAAATCACAGAATCATTAAGCTTGGAAGAGCCCTCCAAGATCACCTGGTCCAATCACCCCCCCCCCAATATCACCCACAACACCATGTCCCTAAGCACCGCGTCCAAACGTTCCTTGAACACCCCCAGGGACGGTGACCCACCACCTCCCTGGGCAACCCATCCCAGTGCCTGACTGCTCTTTCTGAGAAGAAATGTCTCCTGATCGCCAACCTGAACCTCTCATGGTGCAACTTGAGGCCATTCCCTCTAGTCAGCTGGCAGTGGTAAGGGGAAAAAAGAGCCCAAACCAGAAACTTCTTAAGCTACTTTATGGAACCCCGGTCGGAGACCATCTAAAATTAAAGAAGTCTCCACTGATCACATGCAGTATAATGTTTTTTGCCCAAAGGTCTCTGAAGCCATGTCTACAACACTAGAAAAAGCATGGTCTGAAAATGAGCTTAAGCACTGGGCTGCTAATTGCCCATTATGCTTAATTGTAAGCATGTGTCCTGGAAAGGTTTTCAACTCATGTCAGCTAGCCCTGTCCCAGACAGTACCCTGATCAGGAGAGGGCATATGCTGTGGCGCAGTCCAGCAGGCACCATGAATCAGGGAAAAGCCACAGAAGCCTCCCTCCCTTCCCTCTCCCTTGCCCTATCTGTTTTTTGCCACCCCCACGCTCCTAGGGCACATCGTGAATATTCTCAGCTTTGTACTAAAAAAACATGACTCTGTTAAGCATTTATTGCAAGAACTTAAAAGAAACAGCCAATACAATAGCACAAACAAAATAATAATTACTTCTTCAGACCACAGGAGGGAAACTTTGTAATGTGGATGTGGCCTGGTTCTGGCACCTGGCCGGAGGACAGTCCTTTCCTGGCTTTATTCAGTGTTATAAACACAGCCCCTTTGGCTTCACAGGGATGGCAGACGGCAAATTTATGATGCTAAGCCCACCATCCTGCTGAAATCCTCGCTCTAACATGAGGGCATCAGAACTGACAAAGACTGGTTTTGTTTGGTTTCCCTTCAGCAGAACAAATGTGAGCTCTGTCCCTGGAAGCAACCAACAGTTTTGGCTGAAACTTCTCACTTTGAAACAGATACCAAATGAGAACATCAGGAGGGATATCCTTCATAGGTAATGATAACTGCCCCATTGGTAGCTTACAGAAGCAAAACCCTTTGCCAGAGATGCCTGTAGCTTCACAGTAAATTAGGTTTTTTTTTTTTTTTTTTTTTTTTTTTTTTTTTTTTTTGTGTGTGTGTGTGTGTGTGTTTTTAATACCTCACAATTGAATTATGTTGAAGCAGGAAGTACGCTTCATTTAACTGATGTTAGGATTCCTCTCCAGAGCTGTTTCATGGGAAGAAATTTTCCTTCTTTTTCTCTATTTAGGCTGAAGGTTTACAAAGCCAATGTAAACAGCTGAAATGAGACTAACTACCAGGACTTAACTTCAGGAGATTTGAAAGGAACAGGGGTTGCCTTGATGAAATGAAGCACTTAGTTCACAGAGATCCTGAATACTTGTGTTCCCTTTATTAAACATTTACCACTGGAGCTTTTTTGAGGATTATATCAAGAATCTGGGATAGCGTAATGTTGGTGTTCAAGTTAATTTTTATTAACTTCAAGGAGAGCACAACTGGGCTATTACTTCATCAAGGTGCAGATAACATATCCTCTGTGCAACACAGTCCTGCAAGATTTCTATGCAATAAGAAGCTTTTGAAGCGTGTAGGTTGGTCTTTTTCTCATGAACTGTGCTTTGATTCTAACTGCTTCCTCTGCATGCTGCAGATGTCCTTTGAGTGCCCTGTAATATTAATGGGAAAACTTATATGATGCTAATACTAAAACCAGTTGTCGTAATTACATGCGAAAGACTGAGTGGGCAAAAAGGAGGAATGTCACTCTGCCAAAAACAATGTATTCTCTTCCCTTGGTCAACCCCAAAACAAATAATTCTGCTTTCAAACAAACAAACTCTGCCGATGTCCCCTGTTAAATGAAGGTATAGGAAAAAAATTACTCAATCTTAAGGGATTTCAGTCTAAGCAATGTGATGAGAGAATCATGCAGCCAAAACACTCTTAGAACACTTAAAAATTTCTGCCTGCAGTTTCCTGGCCTGAAAGAACAGCGGAGGAGCTTTAAAGAAAAACTCATAGTTTTTATTTTTTATTTAAAAAAAATATATATTTTTAAAAAAAAAAATCAGTGCTCAAGTGTAAAGGAGCTGATGTTTCACCAGCATTTATAAGAAGCATACTAACACTGTAGATGCTGGAGTTCACTGTTAGGTACACCACCCACCTCCACTGCCCTGAACTGCATGTGGGTCAAGTAGTGGACCAACCAGGATGACCTAGGTAACTACGCACCTGCCAACCTAACATCAATCCCAGGCAAAATAATGAAACTCAGGGATATCCATACGTGACAGACTTCTACTTGCCTATTCGTGTTCCAAGCATTTACCCAATATATAGGAAAATGCAGTTTGCTCACATTAGGAGAAGCTGTTGATGAAACTGGTTCCCCTTGGAGGCAAAGCTGTTTGTTTATTACACACAACATCTCAAACACAGCAGAAGGCTGTGTTTTTGATAACTGCTTTAGGCATCCTTTTCAGCAAAGATTTTGCTGGAAAGGCTTCCCCTAGACTTATTTCAAGATGTAATTGTATTCATAGGGCTTACTCATGTCTTATGTAGTACTCTTTCCTCCAGACAAGAAGAAAACACTGATGAAATATGTAGTGAATCACTGAGCCAACATATACCTTGCAAATATGTGTATTTTGCTTGATGGTCTGTTGGTGTTTGAGAGTCAGTCATATTGTTTCTTAGAGCTCTATCCCACAGTTTAATGTGATTTAGACCAACCTACAATTACTGCATAATTTACTATTAACTATAAGCAAAGTGTGTGTGTCTCTACTGTTCCTTCTGGAAATTCATTTTTGCAATTTGTGTTCTAGGTATACAAGACCTTCAGTATACTGTTTAAACAGTTGGCTTGAACAGCAGGCTCTCTGAAAATTCTTTAGTGGAAACCCAAATGAGCTTGGTGGAATATTTTAATCTTTTAATACTGACTGACCGCAAATCAATCTCTGTGATTCCAAGGACACAAGCACAGATAGATATTTAAGAGGTGTTCTAAAACAGTCACTTTATTTATTTATTTTTTATTTTTTATTTTCCCCTGCAGGTGTGGAAACAAATATCAGTAAAACCAGATGCCTAATTAGAAAAGATAATGAATAAAGTACGGTTGTACATCCTGTCACAGCGAAAACAAATGAGAAGCGTGTGATCATTCGTACGGCTAAAAACCAACAGCTGCCATCCTGTGAGTGATGATCGCTGATTTTAGCGCGCAGTGTAGGTGAGTTCATAAAGAAATGGGAACTGGTGTTTAAGACCCTCGCTGGAAACTCTTCTTCCCAAACTCTCTGGCAGCCCCCACTCCTGCCGCGGCGGCCACAGCTCTCCCCCGGTCCGGACTACATCTCCCAGCATGCCGTGCGCCCGCCGCCATCTTGTGCGGCGGCGGGAGGAGCAGCGGCGGTTGCGCTGTTGCAGTCGGAGCCGTGTGGGCTGCGTGCTCCCAGCCCAAGCGCGTCAGCAGCGAACCCTGCGTGAGCCGCGGGGCGCCCTTGAGCAGCGCTGCCCAGAGGGAGGGCGAGGGGCTCCTCTGCCAGGCTGCGCCGTGTCCCGGCGGGGCTGTAAAGCCGCGTTTCTTCCCTGCCAGAGATCCTGGGAATGCGCCGAATGACAGACTCATCACAGACATATGTATATGCATGTGCACAAAGCCTGTTTTCCTATTTTCAGTGGTGACTACCACTGTTTTTATTTTTTTATTATTTATTTTCCACTGCTCACTCCACTGCTGTGCAGAACTTGGTACCTTTGAAAACTGACGTTTTGTTTGTATTTAATGCTCTGCTAGATCTAGGCATTTCCTGCGTAACACCATCACAGAGCCGATGTTTCTCAAACGTGCGTACCTTTCTGCTCTCGGAGCTCCCTCTGGATGGGTTTTTGTTAAGTGCACCCCGTGTCCAGGTTTTTAAAAATCCTGCAGTAGCGCCGGTGACAGATCTGGAAAGGTCTGGAGAGATCTGCTGGCAGGGGTGATGCACGGTCAGGTGGCGTAGGGAGATACGGGCAGATGCCATTTATCTCTGAGGAAACCTGAACGAGAAGAAATGTGAGTCAAAAGGAAAAGTTGCCTGGGTGAAAGCCATTAAACTGGGCTAGGGCAAATGAGGAGAGGCTATGATGAGATGAACAAGAAGCAGACTCTGGAAACAGATCAGTGGGGAGCCAGGGAAAGGGGGAATCTAGGAGACAGCATAGAAATGTATAAGGCTGTTTTGGGCAGAAATGGTTGAAGGATCAATCCCCTTGTGTGAGTTCTGTCAACTGGCAGACCAGCTTGGAGGCCAGGACACAAGCAGAAGTTTGTTTTCTCTTTCTTCTGCTGCTCTTGCTTCTTTTAAGAAAGCAGCTGTTCTACAGATACTCAGCACCATTTCCTTTTTTTTTTTTTTTTTTTTTTTTTTTTTTTTTTTTAAAAGGAAGTTCGATAATACTTTCTGCAACTGACATTGCGTCCACACATTTTTGCAGCCTGTTTCTTAACCTGAGCAGCAGTGAACTCTGAGCGCTTTCAAGAATACTCCCTGAATTTCTTTGCACTCCTTTCACTCCACTCTATCTTACCAACAAGTTCCTATTTTTTTTTCCCCAGTGTGGAAAATATCTAAATTTTGAATCGTAAGAAATTTAGCACTGCTTCCATAAGGGAGCAGTAATCCTCACAGCATCTCGTTATGGATATCCTCTATCACCCTTTTCCTTTGGAAACTGGCTGGTAATACACTAGCTGCTCCCCGTTGGCATTTCTGCCAGCCCCCAGCTTTGTTATCAGCCTCAGGCACTGGAAGAAAAGAGGATTTAAATCTCTGTTGCACTAGTGCTTGACAGTGAGTGGTTGGACTAGCATATGCTCAGTGGGACAGATCTTTCTCTGTTTAGAGTCATGCTCCTTCTGATCGGCTTTTACAGAAAAGGAGCTTCAGAAATGCTAAACGATCACAAATTAATCGGTCTTCCCACGAAGGCTGCGTTAGCTGGGTCTCCTGGCTCTGCTGTGGCCTCGCGTAAATCAGAAATGCAGAATTAGCGTCAAAGCTGCAAGGGCCTGAGGGAGCATCGAGCAACACTGTGTGGGAAATTACACAGCTGTCCTGCCTGAGCCCCAGACCCTTCCAAGCATCGATCAGCAGGACGTCGGTGAGCTGGAAAAAACGTGAATTGATTTTATTTCCACGATTTGCGTCCTGCTCGAGACTCCGTCAATTTGAAAGTGAACATTGAAAAGATTAAACCGAGCTCTGGCGAACCGAGGTCCTAGCCCCCGATCCCATTTGTTTATGTTTTCTCGCAGGAAGGCTGAGGGGCGGCTGCTTGCTTGAGGGAGCCGGGCTCGGGGCCACGGCCACCGCCTGAGGGGAGGGAAGGGAGGAGAGGGGGAGGGGGAGGCAGAGGCAGAGGCAGAGGCGGTCCCGTCAGCGGCACCTCCCCGCCGGGCGGGGCGGGGCGCCGCTCCTTTGCGCCATGATGAACAAATGACCTCGCGGGGAATGAAATTTAAGTTCCACCGGGGGGAGAGAGTTCTCTGCTTCGAGCCCGACCCCACCAAGGCCAAAGTGCTCTATGATGCCAAGGTGACCCCGCCGCGCCCTCCCTCCCTCCCTCCCTGTTGCCCCCGCCCCCGCCGCGGGGAGGCGGGGCCGTTGGAGGCCGTTAACGCTCCCCCGCCGCCGCGCCGTGCCGGGTGCGCGCCCGCTCGGGGGCCGGGGGAGGAGCGGGAGGGAAGGGAGGGGGTTGACCTGGCGGCCCCGCCGCCACCACCGCCACCGGTGCGGGGTGAGGGGAAGGAAGGGAGCGGCCGCCGCCCGCTGGCACAGGGAGGCGCCGCCCGGCCCCGCGGGCGGTGGGTGGGCGGGTGCTGCTGCCCTGTCCGCCGCCGGGCCTTGTCCCCGGGCGACGCTTTTCTGCGGGCGCTGCCTCCTGCCGGCCTGCTGTGCCCGGTAACAGCGCTGGCGGGAGCCTTGTGCGGCGTTGGGTGCCGCGGGGACGCGGGCTCGCTCTGACACGCCGAAGGGATCCGTGCGGAGCCTGTAAACACGGCGCTGTTGGCTGGTTTGGGTCGCGTTTTCGCTCCTCTGAGGGACAAAAACATAGATTTCGACTGGGTTCCAGTCCGAAGTCATACTTCTGCTTCAATTTGTTTTAGTGACGTACATTTTTATTTATTTATTTATTTATTAAACACTTTTTATCAGGGGCTCCGCATTCCTGCGATATTTCGAACTGCCCTTTTGTTTCCACATGCAGGCCTATGCTTTGGCTGGCCCCAAATCATTAGTGCCTTTTCTTTGCTTTTAAATATACGGAGCTCCAGCAAAGCTGCCCTCGGCCCCATCTGGCTCAACAATTCTCAAGTTGTCGGCTCTCAGGTTAAACGTTCCCGTGGCCTAGCTGCTGGCTGTGCCTGGAGATAAGCGGTGCACCCACTGATAGCTTTGTTTTTACTGGTCCTGATGGTCTTCTTAATGATCCATTGCGAAATACCTTTTTCTTTTGAGGTGCAGGCACTTTCAGACTAGGTCTTCATGTATTTTCTTAAATGTTTAATCTCTTTCCTGGGAAGAGGGAGAGCAAGAGTAGTGCATCTGCATTTTTTTTTCACTTGGAAAAAGATCAAGGAAGAGCTCCTGCACAAACAGTTGATCAGAAAATGCCATTAGCAAGAGCGGTGTTTTTTGGTTCCGCTTACCCTCATCATGATTTGGTCAAAATAAACTTCTTTGTGCATGTGCTAAAGAGGACAATGTTACAGGGGTGATAGAAGAAGAAACAAAGGCTCAGATATTTACAAGACATTTTAATATTTGTTGGCTGGATGATGCGTTCAAGAGAACAGTGTTTGAGATTTACATATAGCACTGTTTTCTCCTGCTTTGAGGACCTGAAGAGAGAGCACTCAGGAGAAAACGTTATTTGCCCACATGACCGTATCTGCACATTCCTATTGTGATACTGTATTGTTTTGCATCTTTGTTTTGAATGTATTGAGGACACAATAAAGACGGCAGTCCTTTGTTTGAGAAGAGCTCTGGAAAAAAGCTTGTTTCCTCACCTTGAGTATAATCCATATCTTCTGCTCATATAAATACTTAATGGCAACATTCTAGGTGTATTTAATTTATGTAAATTAACACTTTTTTTCTATGTGCATAAATCCCTAAACGCTAGAAAGTTCACTTTTTGTCAAGCCTTTTAATACATGCTATTCACTGTTTGTTTCAGATTGTTGATATTATTGTCGGAAAAGATGAGAAAGGCAGAAAGATTCCAGAATATCTGATCCATTTTAATGGTTGGAATAGAAGGTAAGAACCCATATGCACAATTTTAGTTCTTCCATTTCTTCCATTTTATTTTGCAAAGAAAGATATTACCCAGAATATCAAAGGACTTAATGTGAGTATGTTTGGTTTGTGAATGCCTTTAATACGCTTTCTCATGTTTCATTGCCTTATATCTATAAATATCAATGGATCAGTCTGATGGTCTTGAGTTTAAATTTTATGGGATATTTGTCTTTGGCATGTACCTGTGGCACCTAGGTTTTTCATTAAAAAAAGGATTTTGTGTATTGTTAGATCTAGGCCTAGACTGTTTGCTTATCAAGGTCAGTACATGAGTGCAGTCTCTGACTATGATTTATAGCATGCGTTGGTGCTACAAATGCTGTCGTGTTATGTCAAGGTTTGAGAGCATTTAAAGAGCAACGTGAGAGTTGAAGCCATGTGAATACAGAAGCATGCAACTCAAAGTTGATCTGAATGTTATTGAAATACGATGTTTTAGGTTTAATGTAGATTAATTCGGTAATAATCGTGAATGGAATGTATTTTGAGCCATTAATGTTTCTCCTTTTACCAATCCTTAGCTGGGATAGATGGGCAGCTGAGGATCATGTTCTTCGTGATACGGACGAAAATCGCAGATTACAACGTAAATTGGCGCGGAAGGCTGTGGCTCGCATGTAAGAAATCTTTTTGGTCTCAAGATAAATAAGAGATTCATATTCAAACAGCTACATTTAGGTGTCTACAAGTGAGTTTGGTCTCTAAGTTCACACTGTTGGTGGTAAATACTTAATACAGTCAGTACATCCATACTAAGGTAGACGCATTATCATTAAACAACACTCTAAATGGCTAACACATTTAGTAACTGTATGTTACTCAGAAGTGTTGCTGTGAAATGCCTGTGTACAGGCTTAACTTACATCTTCCAAAAGAAATGTACTTGAACAATAATTTAGGAAAGCCTGAGGTATTTTTCAGCCAAAGGCAATAACCTAATATAGGTTGGACATGGCTTGAGGATCTGCCTGGGAACACAAATATGAGGTAATGTGCAGACATTAAGGTATCCACTCTAAAATAAACATTATCCAAATTATTTCAATGTTAATTAATGGAAATAACCCAAACATACATTTCCTGTGCATTTCTATGTAATGTCATTAGGTAGGATAAACAAATTAAATGAAATCAGCCAAGTTTAAGTGAACCATTTTATCCTCTATAGGAGAAGAAAAGGAAGAAAGAAGAGACGTTGCAGATTGCCTGGTGTTGACTCTGTATTAAAAAGCCTTCCTGCTGAGGAAAATGACGAGAGTAGCGAAAACTGTGAGCTTGTTTTCGTTCTTTAGTAACTGGTGTGATGCTTTAACTTTGTGCTAGGGGTACAGTGAGTGCTTAACGTGCTGGTAGGATGACATGAGTGTCATGGCCTGATTGAAACTATACCAAAGCAGTTGTGTGAAGAATGAGTGTAATGTTTCATGTTAAGTATCTCTTAATCTATTGCTTTTTTCTTTTTAATTGGTTTTCTAGAGGCTTTTCCTCATGTCACTTCGTGATACCAGAGTTCAGTGCTGCTTTGTTTACTGTAGTAGTACTAGGTGCAAGAAGCCCGCAGTTTCCTTGTTTGGTGTTAGCAAACAAGCTGCTTTCCTTTCTAATGTTTCTATATATCTGTTGGGGGGATTTTTTTCCCCTCCCAGTCTGACTGACCTATTTCACTCTTAAACCACCTCTTTTGATTTCATGGCACTTCTCTTTGTAGCTTGAAAGCTAGCAGGACCTTTTGCACTTAACTGATGTATGGAGTGTAACAGTTGCTGCACATATCCAGAGCTCTCAATTGAATAGTTAATGCATTAACCCCTTGTTCAGTACTAAAGTACAATAAAAATAGAAATTATCTGTGAGTGTACATCAATTGAAGAGATACTAGAATACTTCCTTTAAACTTACTGTCTTCCGTATTCAAAAAGTTGATACTGTGCTGTAAATACTACTTATGTGTTTAATAAGAATGAATAATTCTAGTCGAATTACATATAACGAGTTGTTATTTTTTTTAATTTAGGCCTGAAATTGTTTGGCCTGAACCTCTGTGCAATGTGATAGTGTGAGATAAATATCTGAAATCTCTTTTACACAGCTATAAGTAGTTCTTCTGATGACAGTGATGAAGGAACAGATGAAGAAATAAAAAGTGAAGACAGTGACATAGAAGATAGGACAGAAATGGTATATTCATGGCTTCCTTAAGTTAATAGAATTTAAAAATCAGTATATAAAACACTGGAAAAGTTTAAATAGAGTAAATATAGGCCACAGTTGCTTATTTAGCCAGAATTAAAATGTATATTTTCTCACTCCCAGTGCCTACTGTAGTTGAGTTCTTGAAAGTTAAAGAAAATACCAAAATTCTACAAGAATAAGTCATTAATCAAACAATACACATTTGCTTCTTTTCCTGTCTGTTGACATGTAAGGCTTATGTGAAGAAAACTTAGCAAACTAGGTTACCCATGTGTATAGGTGCTATAAAATCTTACTGGTCTACTCAGGTTGGACATAGCAGTAGGGTCTTTATGGTTTTTGTATTTTACTGTGAGATGGGCCTATCAACTCTGGTCTTAAATGTAGAAGGCTGACTTCAAGGAAAAAAAAAAAAACATATTTCTCTACGTTAACAAAAAGTACAGGGTAAATAGTTGTTCTGAAGGTCTGTAGAATCAAACTAGTACAATGGAGGTGATCTGAAGTAGCAAAACCTAACAAGTTCCTGTTTGTTCTTTTCTATTAAATGCTTAAGTGAATGCTAAATTAAAAACAAATTTTAAAAACTGAATTTGTAGATGACATGAAAACAGTATTGTTAAATTGCTTACATTACAGTAAGACTAGTATACACTTAAATAGATACTGTACATACAAAAATAATATTTTTATATTGTACTGTACATACAAAAATAATACTTTAATTAAAATGCTCTTATTTTTGCATAACAAAACTTCATTTTTATATTGTATCCTGGTTATTGTATTTCTTCTTAATAACACAAGCAATATATAATTTCTTGCACTGGTCTGTTGTAGAAAGAAGATCAAGACACTCATACAAAAAGGGACATGGAAGAAAGAGCAATAAACATTGAAATTCCTGAAGTCTTGAAAAAGAAGCTTGAGGAAGACTGTTACTATATTAATAGAAGAAAACGGGTATGAAATGAATATGCATGGGGTGGTTCAAAAATACTTCTTGCATACAACAACCCCTGTTCTGAGCTTTATTGCAAGGGTTAGTTTAGACAACATAAGGAAGAATAAAAAGTTTTGAGGAGCAGCCTTCTCTATAGCTAAAGCAGTGAGTTGTCATTGTATTTAAGGTTGTAACATTGCAGTACCTGGTTGTGTTTTGGAGTGTAAGTTGCTCTTTAAAGCTGAAAATTAAGTAGAGTACACTTGTTTACCTCGTTTTCTCCAAATATTTATAATGGATTGATCAAAAATGTAGTTTACAGGTTGAAATGGGTAACTCCTGAAGTAACTTCATGCTTCATTAAACTCATTAACTCCTGTTTTAGATTGTTACATTTACTAATTATTTCTATAAGACATCAGTTTATTTTTATTTTTTCAGCTGGTGAAGCTTCCTTGCCAGACAAATATAATAACCATCCTGGAGTCATATGTGAAACATTTTGCTATTAATGCTGCTTTTTCAGCCAATGAAAGGTCTCGACATCATCAGATGACTCCACATGCTAATATGAATATTCATTATGTGCCACCAGAGAAGAAGTAAGTAATCTTTAGCCCAGTGCTGTTGTCACAAGAAGAATGAACTTGCATTGCATGCTCAGTCTGAAGGCTGTTCATTTTTGTGAGTTTATACTGTCATGTATGTCCCTTCATTGGGATTAAAATATTTGATGAATATCTAAAGAACAGTAGCATTGACAATTTGTTTATCAGTGAAGGAGTCCTGATACAAAAGCATCAGTATCCCCTTTTGTAATATCCCTTTTTGATTTTTTTTTTTTTTTTTTTGAGCAGTGGGAGAATATCTGATATAAGAATTCCCTGTTGAAATAAAACTGAACAGGTTCAAATTTTATAAATGTTTTATGCAAACATAGTAGAGAACTCCAAATGGAGGTGATTTATTTTAATGACATATCTTAAATCCTAGAGTCAAAATGCAAGGAAACTCACTGTGTAGTAGCACCAATCCTGTTTATTAAAATTGATTAAATCTTAGTATGTTTTCTTAGCTGAGCTGTATAGTCTCCTACCAAGGTACAAATGCAATGTTGACCTGGCATATTTGTAGTGTTGTGGGGGGTGTTGTATGGTGTTTTTTGTGGTAAAGGTTCTCAATGTTAGTTGACGTTGTTCTTTTACGTAAGTCTATACTGGGGTGAAATTTTTCATTTTATTTAAATTTCCAAAAATAGAACATAAAATCAAGATTTATTTCAGCACTGCATAATTATGCCATTCCCTGCAGTATTTTGCCCGAAGTGAGTGTTTCACTTTATATGGATTTCATTCATTACTTAACAGATTATATTAGAAAGAAGGAAAGTGCAATTAATCTCCCAGATGAGAAGTTAGACGAGACATGAGAAACATGACCAAAAGGTTGTGTGTATGTGATGATTTTTAAAGGTGTATGCTTTTGCGACTTCCTCAATAAAGAAGATGCTTTAATAGGGAAAATGGTTGTAATTTCAGTGATCCATTAAGTAGGAGAGATTGAGCTGACAACTTTATTGTGTTGCCCTTTCTGCATAGAAGGTAACTGACCTTTTAAAATGTGATGGAATTTATGCGCATGGTGCTACCCTGACCCAATATAGTGTTTTCTTTTGCCTTAAAAAAATAAAATAAAATAAAAATAAGAGGGTGTAACGGGGGGGTATAGGCTTCATAATGTGTGTGGCTTTGATAACATTATTTGATGCTGCCATACACATGTATGCACTTGAGACCTGAAAAGTGATTACCTTCATAGAGGTTAGAGGTGTTGGAGGTGGACTGCACCCATTTCTAGTTTCTTGTACCACTGCATCTGCCCAGCACCTAGCGCTGTGAATGTTTTATATAAGCCTAAACCAGAAATTCCTAGTAGTCTCTAAATGCAGTGCTTCGGTTAGCAGGAGCAGGGCACTGGAAGCTGATCTCCAATATAAATGTATCCATTTCTGTTGATTCACTGGGTATGTTTTAAGCACAGCCTTAACTGTATCTTAGTTAGCTGCTATAGGTCAAATTCTGCATATGGCTTTTGCTCAGACACTCAGTCTACTAAATCCTAAGCATTTTTCTGACAGCTGACTCTTCTAGTTGAGCACAGTGAACTTGGGGAAAAAAAACACTGCTTATGTGGAAAACATCTGACTGACTTTACTGTAAAGTGGGTTTTATTAATCCAGTAAATAGTAATAGAACGATTGCTTAATGAACTCAAAATTATACAGACTGTCTAAAGTTTGGACTTGTATGAATGAAGTTACAAACTGGAATCACTGTCTTTTCAAGTATGCTTTTAAGGGATTATTACATAGCGAATAAATGAATGTATCATAGTTAAGATGTTAGTGATCTGTATTTAAGGGGAATTTCCTAAAAACTACACTGAACATTTTGGCATGCAAATGAAATTGAAAATTGAAATTCATAATCTTTCTTTCCCTGTAGTGTTGAGCTATGTAAAGAGATGGTTGATGGGCTGAGAATAACCTTTGACTTCACACTTCCATTAATTTTGCTCTATCCTTATGAGCAAGCTCAGTTTAAGAAGGTGACTTCATCAAAATTCTTTCTTCCAATCAAAGAAAACTCAACAAATACTAACAGGTAGGTTGGGTATAGTCTAATACTGCTTATCTGAGGAAAATGCAATAGTAAGTGGTTATACGTTTAGAATACTGTGGCTTCTTGTATGCTTTGACTTAAAAATTGTTTTGATAAAACATTCGACTTCTGTGTGAACTGCTTGCCTGAATTCAGAATACGATTTCTGAATTTCAATCTGATTAACTCCAAAGAGGTGTTTCTGCTGACTGGTGTGGAGCTGTTCTGCAACTTTGTGAAATAAAATTGCATCAAAATGTAAGTTTATGTTCACTAACCTTTACATTTGCAAATGAATGTTCTTAGGGAAAACAACACTTAAAAGAAGGTTGCATGACTTTGCTTGTTCTTAAGGGAATACTAAATTGTGTAAGAATTTAAGAGGATTTGTGAAATTTGCTGTTTTAAGGAAAGAACATCTGACCTCTTCATTTATGTCAAGCTGCCTTTACTTCCTAGAAATCAGGAGGAGCTTTCCCCAAGTCCTCCTCTACTGAACCCACCAACACCTCAGTCAACAGACAGCCAGCCTCCAGCAGGGGAGCCAGCCACACCAAAAAGGCGAAAAGCTGAACCTGAAATTCTGCAGTCCCTGAGACGTTCTACACGCCATACCTCTAACTGTGACAGGTTGTCAGAAAGCAGTGCTTCCCCACAGCCGAAGCGGCGGCATCTTGACACCCCAGCTTCTATGCCAAAGCTCTTCTTGCACCTGGAAAAAAGTAGGTTTTGCTATTAAAGTTGTTATTCTAAACAAGCTTTTAAGTCCTGTCGTTTTTCTTAATGTGGTGTGGACTGGGAACTGAATGATCAAAGTGGGAATTCATTACTTATCGTATCAATTATTTCTCTCTGAAGTTGTATACCAGAGGGAGAAATACAATACTTTGCTGTATTTCCCAACGGAATTCAAGGAGCTACTTGAGTCTACTCACAGGATATCTGTCAGTCTACTTTAGAATAGCATTTACTGAATTACAGTATTTTAAGACTTTAAATGTTTTATCAGCAGGCCTTAGTTGCCTTTTAGTATCTTGTATTTCCACAAAACAGATTATTTAATATTTTTTTTTTCCTTCTGTTTTTGAAGAAACCCCTGTCCATAGTGGATCATCTTCACCTATAACTTTAACTCCTAGCAAAGAGGGGAGTGCGGTATTTACTGGCTTTGAAGGAAGAAGAAACAATGAATTGAATGAGGTAAGAGAACTTCATGCTATTGTCCTTTCAATGGTTAAAGATATTGTGGCCCTCAGAGTAGGCCTACACGAGAAAAGGTGTTTAGATTATTTATTTCATCTAATATTTTGAAGTTCTGTATAGACTGAATTAATTATGATGCTATACTGATTTCATAACCAGTATTTTCTTTTTTTTTTTTTTTTTTTTTAATGTTCAGGTTTTGTCCTGGAAACTGATGCCAGAGAATTATCCACCAAGTGATCAACCACCACCTCCATCATATATCTATGGATCTCAACATTTGCTACGGATGTTTGGTAAACTGCTCTGGAATCAAAATGTCTGATTTGTTTTCAGTGGCAGTATCAATATGATTTTGTATTTGCTTTATCACAGCTTTATTTTTGGAGAAATGTACTCTAATCTCTTTAAAATTCTTAAAAGGTTGTTCATAAACTCGGTTATCTTTTATTTGATTTACAGAAACAAAAACCTGTAAATAAGCGTTGCTTCCGCTACACTATCAAACATTATTAAAGCAGGCAACATTCAATTTATGAGCTTGCTTGTTATAGTAATGTTTCTGGAAAATCACTGAGCATCTTGTAAAGAGTAATGGAGGCTGCAGTGAAAAGATATTCTTGCTTTCTTCTTTTCTTTACAGCAGGTAAAATTTGTAAACATTATTTTTTCTTTTTTACAGTAAAGCTACCAGAAATACTCGGGAAGATGTGCTTTCCTGAAAAAAACCTAAAGGCTTTAGTAAAACACTTTGAAATGTTTCTGAGGTAATGCGACACAATCTACCACAGTAGTGATTGCATTGTTATGTAGATTTAAGTGCTCTGGAATTATGAGGGATTTTTAGAAGATATTATTGTGGTTACAGAAATGAGTATGATAAAATTAAATTTTTACTTCTGGAATTCAAATTGAAGGGGATCCAAACTCTCTACTTAAAACTTTACTAAACATTGGTAGAAAACTGAAGTAGAAAAGCTTGTGTGATAGAAAGTATAGAGTGACAAGTCTGATTTTGCTGAGAATGCTAAGAAGCATGTTTTATGAAGAAATTCAAACCCTGCATTGTTCTTAAGAGCATAACCTGAGTGTTTTGGTGTTGCATCACTGTTAGCAGGGAGAAAACCTTGTGTTTTAAAACCTGTTACACATGATGGTAGTGTGGTGGTGGTTGGTGTATGTGTTTTTTTCTCCAGAAAAGGCTGCCCTAGTCCAGCTTTTAAACCAAAGGGTTTCTCTGTTATGCAGTGCAGTGGCTTGTAGGGGTACCTAAACTCTTCTAACCACAGTAGCTCTACAGCTGGAGATAGTACAGTCATATCTGTATCATGATCCGCTTTGTCAGTACTCTAGTTAGTATCTCTGCACTGTAATTGTAGTTCATATGTCTAATGCGGCACTGCATACTGCAGCATCAACACAGCAAAAAAAAAAAAAAAAGACAAAGAAAACTTGTTAAAAAAAAGTGTTGTAAATGTTAAACACAAAATGGTTCCAACAAATGTGGAACTTCTAACTTAACATTGGTCAGATACCTCAAAACGGCTACATACTGAAAAGTAATCTAATATTTCATTAGCATATCAAAGGTTTTATTAGATCAAGGAGGGCTGATTGTCCATACAAAAACTTTAAAGTGCTTTTATTTTAATTGCGTATTGAAAATTAAAGATATCTCAAATGTCAAAATTTCTACAATACAGACATTTTCTTCTGAATGACTTCATTTTAAAGTTTTACCGATTCATTTTTATATTTCTATTCTGTCAGATCCTTACTAGTATTCAAAATGTTTTTATACTAAGTGGGACAGCATTAGCACTTACTGTTGGAAAGCAGGTACTAGGTATTTTTGCTTGAAGTGAATATGGTTTAGGATGTCTAACCTGCTGTGGATCAAATCAGTTTTTCAGACATCCTCCTGTTCTGATTCTATTGTATCAGAGCAGATCTTAACTCTTTAATGTCTTAAATGTGTTTTCTTTATAACCATTATATGGATAAGCTGAGGTGGAATGGGGATGAAGGGAGGAAACAACTGTGTCCAAGTAGGGTAGTGATTAAACTAAAATTTCTAGTAGTAGTGTCACGGAATAACAGGATCATAGGGGCTGGTGTCCATATGTGTTTTATTCTTCTATGTGACCATTTTGTTGAAATGCTTAATTACCTATAAATGTGGAAAAAAGATGGTGTTTCCACATTAGCATTTTTAGGTTAGTAAGACTGCTTTTGAAGCAAAACTCCCAGTAGTTCTGCTTGCTATGCCTTATGTTGCATTGCAGAGTGGTCTCAGTACACAAGCTGGATTCCTTTTTGGAAAACATTTAACTGAAATTGTGCTCTAGTACTATGGGGCATTCATTGCTTAAGACCAGACTATAAACCAAAATGGCCCCCCTACAGCTCCTCCCCAAGCAAGCATAGTGTGGCTATTATCTGGTACAACAAAATATTTGAGGTTATATATGTTTTCATCGTGCTTTCTAAGGCCAATGTAATGGATGTTTTGCTGATGCTCTTCTTGTTTTCCTATAATTATTATTTCTGTAGCTTTATCAGAAATTGTCAAATTCAGAACATTTCGTGAAAGAAATTGCAAATTACAGTAGGAGGCTGTAGGAAGCATTCAATCTTATGTAGGTAAATTATTTTTTTTTACATGTTTTTGTGGTGCTTTAGGATGTATTTCATTTGGGCATTTGTTTTTCTGTCCCATATCTGTCTGAAAGTGCTCAAATAACTAAATTTTCTGGAAACTCATTCAGACTTTTATAGCAGAAATACTTATGCATTACCTGTTTCTCATCACAAGTGAAAACTTGAGGCTGAGGGTGGTATCTTGTAAATTTTTTTTCCCTCAAATTTCACATTCTTTTTCCTTTTTGGGAATGAAAGGATAAATTGATTATTTATTAAGAGTATTTTGTATCAGTTCTGTTCTGGATTACTTTTTGAAACCTAAGAACTATTTTACACAGTCTGTATGCATTAGATAGTTTACTTCAGGCTACCTAATTTCTTACGGTGAATTGCTCTGAAGTGACAAGCTGAGGCACTCTGCTTTTATTTATTTTTCTTATAGCAGAAGAGGGATTGAAGCTGTCTGTTAAAATTAATAAAACTGTTCCTGAACCATCTTTGAGTTCTAGGTAGAGTACTCTGACAAAAGTAGTTTATTCACTTTTAAAACTTTAATACGATACACAACTTGATTTAGTTTTGGCATAGCTACTGATTTAATTTTGAATTTTGAATTATGATTATATGGCTGAAATTTACAGTTTCATTTAACATTTACACTATTAATCTGTTGCGGGCTTAGAAACTGAGACTTGTTTAATATACCATTTTGTCTGGAAGCTTGTTTTATTGAGTTTACTCAGTACTTGATAGATGTATTAAATTCACTTTGAAATGCATGCTACATGGGTAATATTTTCCAGTCATGCCTCAAATTGCTGCTAGACAAGATTGATCTCAGTTTTCCAGACAGCTTTTTTTTTTTAAAGGAATGTATTAAATATAACTTTGAGTTTCATATTAAATAGAAGCTGTACCCTTTGTGCAGCATTCTACAAGCATACATAATCAAAAACTTCTTCATGGAGAACATGAACATTTATTTCTCAGTTGCGGAATTTGCACAGTTTGCAGAAGGAAAACTAGTTTTTCAAATTAAGCGAAAACCTCTTAGTCTTCATGTCAAACTGTGTAGTCCTGAAATAATTCATAATATCTGCAGAAGAACACGAGTCTGAAATAGAGTTTAGCAACTGACTTACCAGTTGGTTTCAGGAAATTTCACTTCTACTTTCAATTTAGGCTTCAGGAACAAACAGTGGAAGCTGGCACAATAATTGGTGCCTACTAACCGGTAATTTCCCTAGCAAAGGGTACCTGGTTAAATCTTCCTGCAAGATCTTAATTTTTGAGATAAAAGCATTGCCTCTTAACCAATTCCATAGTTTCAGCCATGTTTTTAATAAAGCATTATAGGTACTGTATTATGTATGGCCTATCCTTATTTTGAGGTGCCTAGCATGCCTTCGGGAGCTGCTTAAGCGATGAGTAACAACAGGCAAGAATATGCCACTTCTTGCTTTCCTCTTTCCATTGATTTGAATACAGCCTTGACTTGGAAAACTGTCGTCTCAGGACTATTGACCAACAGTATGTGCTTAGAAGCTAGGAGAATGTAACTTGTCTATTCTTTGTAGAACAGCAAGACCAATTTTCTTTGAGGTAATATCAGGCAATGTAGCTAAGGGTTTGGAAAGGCATAGATATTTCTAGTTTCCTGAAATAAAGAACAAGGAGAAAATGAACAATTACATTCTTAAAATGCTTTTAACATTTCTAATGTAGTTGTCAAGGTGAGACTAATATGTATTTTTTTAGATGATTAAAAAGTACATCCTTAATAGTTAAATACTTTGGTTTTGTTGATATCCACTGATCTTTCAAACTCAGTGTATCCTGTAAGTTGACTCTTTCATTTCAGCTTTCATTTTTATTTCTGATGCTTTACAGCTTTTACCTATTGTGCAAATCTGTTCCATGGATAAAGTACCTTCAGTATTGAGTATTTTATGAGGAGGGAGCCAAATCAAAAACTGACCAAATTATAGAGGACTGCAGTGATAAAATGTGTTAGAAAGATTGCAAGTTGTTTGAAGTAACCTTAGAAAGTAGATCTCTGGTGTTGATATCTAAACGTTTTTTGAGTATAGTGATCTTACACTTAATTGCAGTGGTGAATTATGACCACTAGTCTGTGCTAATGTGCAATTAATGAAAGGTTATTTGCGACTTCCTGAGAACGGAAGAAAAAAAAGGAATATTGTATGTGGATGAGTGACAAGACTCCAGTCAACAAAACAAACCCGATGTTTTTTTGAAACACTGGATGTCAGAATTAACATCCAAAACTTGCCTGAGCAGCCTTCCAGATGGAGATATGCCTAGCAGTTGGAGGGGGTAGGGAGACAGGTGGTGGCATACACCTTTGAAAGTAAGCCTTTAGGCTTAAAATCCTGCCTTTCAGTAGTAGTCATGGAGAGGAGATAGGTTTTGTAATCTGAAAATGACATTTCTTTTGAAGAGGTGACTCAGTTTTAGGACCCATCATGCTCTTTCAGCAAATTCATTTGGATAGATCATTACAATTG
The DNA here is from genome assembly GCF_964211825.1 of Aythya ferina. Classification (NCBI taxonomy): domain Eukaryota; kingdom Metazoa; phylum Chordata; class Aves; order Anseriformes; family Anatidae; genus Aythya; species Aythya ferina. Next base: position 77,709,154 of record NC_140296.1, read on the forward strand.
CCTTTCAGTTGTCTTTCAAACAGTATCTAGCTCAGACTCCTTATTGGAGCTTCTGCTTACCTTCTAAAAGCCAGAGCTGTAGAAAAGTGTGCAAGATGTTACCTTCTTGAAAATACTTCCTTTCAGCTCTGTGTTGTGTGTCATGTATGTGTACATCATACCTTTACAGCTGAGGTTGTCCTTTAAGGTTTTCCTTTCCTGAGGATGTTCATACTTTTCAGGCAGTTCCTTAGTTTGTTCATGGGGTGACAGCTGATATCCAGAAGTCATTTTCTTCATGCAGAAACTTGAAGCAGTAAGTTATATTGAGGTTGCCAAGAGAAGGACGTTTTTGCTACCAGATGATGCTCTTAAAACTCATATTAATTCAGTGACCTTGCTGAGAATCATTCCTGACATACATGCCAAGTGGCTATTTAATGTGGATGATGCTAGTTCTATATCTTTTTGTGGTGGTTCTGTCTGCATAACTCACAGCCCAGATGGCAGTACATTTGTGAGGCGTTTTTGCTTTAGAGTCACCTGAGGTAAGCTTGCTATGTGTACACTGCTGCATTTGAAGTCCAGAACATAAGGTTGCCTGTGTGCCTGTTTTTCTTACCTCCATCTCCTCATGTCCTTTCTGAAGTGTTCCTTTTCTAGGAATCCGTGGTAGAGAGGGGCATAGCAGCACTATGCCATGTTCCCTCTGTGTCCTGAGCATGAGGGTTAACTGTGGATGCTTGTCAAGAGAAAAGCATGTGGTCTTAAATACGAGGAAGCTTGTGTGCACTGTGTGTTTCCAAACTGTCACTAGTAAGCAGTTTCACTGCTCAGGTGTAAGCATACAAGCTCTTTAAAAAGTATATAAACGTAAAAGGCAATAATGATGCAACTGGTGACTGAATTTTTTGTCAGATTTGTAAAGGGACAAATAAACAATTTCTGAATAGCTAAATAGCAGTGTGTGTTCAGATCTGTACCAGAACATTGACTGCTTGCTAAGTTGGTATAGCTCCCTCTGTTTTGAAATCTTGGCTTGCGGCTTGCAGGTGCCAGTGTAATTGATCTTTGTGCTGTTTCAGCTTTTTCAAGAGCAAGGCATTAATGAAATATCCAGTAGTTAAGAGTTTTGAGACTCCTAATATTTCTGTGCCAGCTTTCTGCGCTGTGATGCAGCATGAATAGAAAGCAGCTTCAGAAGGGCTTTTTTGACTGCTTTTTTTTATGCAGGTAGTCAAGGGATAGGGACAGAAGCTGACCTTGTGTTCTCTTGCCTGTTTTGTACCATTTCTCTACAGAAAGTAATTTGTGTCTGCTAGCCCTGGGGTATTTTGCTTTTCACAGCTATTATATTAAGAACAGTGAGGTATACATCATTAGACTGCGTGTGTTCTGCCTGCCTTTTTTTTTTTTTTTCTTTCCTTGAGTTGTAGGTATGCCACAAGCATCTCAGCTAAAACCTCTCACCTTTATCTTGCACCAAGCTGCCATGTATGACTGATCTTAAGCAAATATCAGTAATTTTTTTTTTTTGAGAGAATGAACCTGTTTCCCATTACCTACACTTAAAGTAGTCCCTCATAAAATCTAGCACTTTCTGGTATTATGTTTTAGAGAACATTGCACAATGACACCAGAAATTTGATCAGCCTCGGTAGTTTGCAGTCATTGCTTCTCTCTCAAAGTCAGAACGTGTGTTAATGAAGAATTAATAATTCAGTTCCATTTGTTGCTTATCTTAGTCTTGTGCAGTCTCAGTATGTTAAAAGTTAGATTCAAGCCTTATCACACTTGCTTCAACTCAACCCCCCAAAAAACTAGGAAGTGATTTGTAGCTAGTTACAATCCGAGATCACAGCAGTTAATGAATCAAGTATTTTATGAACTCCTAAATTACTGTAATTTCAGTACCCTTTTGTAGTACTCACAGAATGGTTGGGGTTGGAAGGGACCTTAGGGATCACCTAGTTCCAGTCCCCTGCGTAGGAATGCCACCCACTAGATCAGGTTGCCCAAGGCTCCATCCCAATCTGGCCTTGAACATCCCAGGGATGGGGCATCCACAGCTTCTCTGAACAACCTGTTCCAGCACCTCACCCCCCTCTGAGTGAAGAATTTCCTCCTAATTTCTAGTCTAAATCTCCGCTCTTTTAGTTGAAAGCCATTCCCTCTTGTCCTGTCCATATCTGATTGAGCAAAGAGTTTCTTTCCATCTTTTTTTTTTTTTTAATAAGTTCCCTTCAAATACTGAAAGGTTGCAGTGAGGTCACCCTGGAGCTTTCTCTTCTGTAGGCTGAACATCCCAGCTCTCTCAGCCTGTCTTCATAGGAGAGGTGCTCCAGCCTCTTGATTATCTTTGTGGCCCTCCTCTGCACCCGCTCTAACAGCCCCACATCTTTTTTGTGCTGGGAGCCCCAGACCTGGACACAGCACTCCAAGAGGGGCCTCACAAGGGCAGAGCAGAGGGGAACAATCCCCTCCCTTGCCCTGCTGGCCACTCCTCTTTTAGTGCAGCCCAGGACACATTTGGTCTCCTGGGCTGTAATCACACTCTGGCAGCTCATGCCAAGGTTTTCATCCACAAGAACTCCCAAGCCTTCCTCTGCAGGGCTGGTCTCCGTGAGTTCTTCACCTGGTCTGTACTGCTGTTTGGGATTGCCTTGGCCCAGGTGCAGCACCTTGCACTTGAAATGGCGTGAGGGTTGCAAGTCTCTTATCCACTGCATAGTCCACCCATCAAATCCATCTCTCTCCAATTTGGAGACGACTATGTTCGTGTGGGACCACGTTAAAGATCCAGGTAGATGACGTTGATTGGTCATCAGTCACTTCACCAATAGAAAGCCACCAGCTTGGTTGTTTTCCTAGAGTAAGGAATGTGTGTTTGTGTGGTGCAAACAACCAACAATGTGCTTCTGTGATTAGAAGGAGGATCTGATTGTGTGAATTGTTTTTGTGTGTTTATGGATCGCTTTCTAAGGAATACCTCTGCATCTCATGAAAGAATCCTCTTTACCAAGTATTAGAGCAATTTATGGCCTGGTAAGCCTGGAAAAGAAGGTGGTAAATGCTTTGAATGACTTGGGTTAGAAAATCCCTTAGTACGCTTCAGTGTGTTAATCAAATATTGCTGGCTCTAATCTACATTTCTTTTTTATTTTTTAAGTTCCAGGAAAGTGTAAAGTTGTTATTTTTTTCTGGCCTACTGTCTTGCCAAAGTTTAACAATTTTTGATTCAGTGCTTAGTTCATTCACTGCGTTGGTTGACTCTCTCTTGTTCCTTCAGGGGAAAAATACTTCATTGCTGCTTTTTCATCTATTTAATGCCTTTACTTCTGTGAATAGGAAGTTAGAATAATGCAGCTGTAACACTGCTGTAATATTAAAGATATTTTTTTGGTTTAGCAGAATATCTTGTGTATTTTTTTTTTCAAAATGATCTCCCCAAACTGAATTATGTAATCCTTTTTGCATGTGCTATTAAAATAAAGTCAAAGCTGCTATTGGAACCAATGAGAAACTAGCACAGTATGAATGCTTAAAAATGACGAACTATTTAACACATGTAGGATCGCATGAGTGAAGATTGTGTGTAACTTTAACTTAGCTCTTACTCGTTTATTATGATAGTCTATGTGGTGTCAGTTTGTGGCAGAGGGAGTTGAATCCTTGTTTTAGGTACAAGAGAGATCTTTCTCCCTCTTTGGCAGTACCTGCACCAACTGAATATTGCCAGAAATCAGGTTCTTGGTTAGATGCTGTTATGGGTCATGTAATGGAGCCTTTTCTGATTAATTCCTTGGGTGATGGTTAAAAAACAAAAACAGGCTGCCATTTGATCTTCTGGAAATGAACTGCTGGACAATCAATATACTTGCATGTCTTTAAGCCTGAAATGTTTCACATCACAAACCAGCCTAGGTCCCTCTGTGGAGTTAATTATGGAACTCTTAGGAAGCAAACAAGTATGGGGGGCGTTGACAAAGTGCTTTCTTAACAAAAGGTGGCACATCAAATAATTGTCTTGTTCTAAAAAGCTTGTGTTTCTCATTATTTTACCTAGAATTAGTAGGATATAATCAGGTGTCCCTCTGCTTTTGCAGTTGTTTGATGGCCGTGTTTAAGTACAAGGACTGGGGTGTGTGTTTATTGGAGTTGATCACTTTTTCTGCTTTCTGTATGAGTTCTCCACAATTAATTTATTTCTGCTTTAAATTTTGCTTGCCTTTTTATAGAGAGTCTTGTCAGTGTTCTTTGATGCTGTGGTTTCCTGAAGATCAAAAGGCATGCCTAGTTTAGACAGTCTTAACAGCACATGAGGTTGGAGAAACACTGGTTTTAATTGTACTCACCTTTACAGTTGTTTTTTAATTTGGACTTAGGTCCAGAGCTGGTTATGCAAAGCTAGGATTTTTAGCTTCTGATGGGTAAGCTACCTCCCCAGCCAGTGGTTCTTGAAAGAAAGCAGATTTTGGAGATCACATTGTTCCCTGTTTCCATTGTGTCCTACACTAACTCAGAGAACATGTAGCTAACACTTTCCTATTTTTACTGAAGCTGATCTTTAATATCCAGGTATTTTTGAAGGTCTCTTTTTTCCTGAAGTCAAGTTTGATCAGGTACTTCAGGGTTTCAGTGCTGTTTTGGCCTTTCACCCCCACTTGTATAGCACATCTCTGTATAGGGTGGTTATAGTCATTTCAGCTCTTCTGCTGCTGTTAGTAGCAACAGTGGTTTTCATTTTCTATACTTAACCAGAGAAGGAGTTGTATCTTAGAAGAACAGAACGTGTTAAAATATTGTGTGTTGCTGTGGGAATAATGTTTGAAGGGCAGGTTGGAGAAATTTGAAATGAGGGAACTGGATTTACACAAGGTACTATTTGTTTGAGAGATCATTTAAATCAGACACACTAGAAGGATGGAGACCCTACATGCACATGTGGAAGAACAAATCGTAGTTCTACTTACCGTAAAAGGTATGGTTTGGCTTAATAGTTAATGGCCATTTGCATAATATAATGATGTAGTGATAACTGAAATTCCCGTCTTTTTGAAGTAACTGAGAATACTATGTTGAACAGGTGAGTGACAGAACTGTTGCAGAATCATCTTCCCACTTTTTTGTCTCACAATTCTTAAAAGCTATGCTCAGAAAAGAATACAAAGTATGGGTTTCCTTTATGGAGCTTGACCAAAATTTTTTCATTCACTTGGATTTGAGAATGATTTCTCACTCTGCAAAACCTGTAAATAAATATAGGACAACCCTTTTTGTATGACAGATTTCAAACTAATAATGTGTAATTTGCAGTTTATGGTTTTGCTGAGCTTAAAAATTGATTTGAAAATTGCTTCTCTTAAATGTTTCATGTTCTCCTTTTGTGTGTACTTTCTTAGGTTTTTAGCAGAATACCATGATGATTTCTTCCCAGAATCTGCTTATGTAGCTGCATGTGAAGCCTACTACAGTACTAAAAATCCCCGGGCAATCTACTGAAGCTATTAGTAAAGATTAAATACTACTATATGTAGCCCATGACAATGCTGTTCTGCCACGTGGCTACAAGATGAAGATGGGAAAAAAAGAATTGAAACAACTTTCAGAGGTGAAGTAATAGGGGGATATCTTCTCTGATAGTTGGATTACTTAAACGAGGAACTTCTTTTCAGATGTGTATAGACTGTCTTCTGAATTGCTTAGAGGACTGAATATAAACCCAACTCCCAACGAACCAAGAAGCCCAACTCTGACTTCTAATGCATAGGACTGCATAGAACTGCTAAAAAAGAAGGGAGGCAAAAGCAGATGCATTAGCAACAGGACATTTTCATGAAGATAGAACATCATGCTGTTTCATTTTAGCTCCACCCTCCCCAGCCTGAGTAGTAAGACTTGGCTACACAGTTACGTGAAGAGAATGCATAACTGCTATCTTATGGATTTTTATCTTACAAATTGCACTTCGTTTTGTGAAACTGTCACAATAGAAAAGATTGCTTAAGTTAAAGGATTTTTTTCTGCTGTTTGGCTTGTGTGACATCTGTCTCAAGAATGACTTTGCTTGAATGAAAGATGTGTTGCTTACTTTGCGTTTTGCAAAGATATTTCTAATTCTTGCCATGGTAAGGCTGTCACAGTTCCAAGGAGAGCCTTGCCAGTGCTTCAACATTTACCTGGCTATAAATGATTCCAGGGCCATTATGAAAGAACAGATTTTCTACAAGTAAGTGGAGAAGTCAATAAAGTGATGGCAGTTTAACTGGCAAACACTTCTTTTCTTAATAAAGTATACAGTGGCTGCTGTTTAAATGTGTGGTTTTGACTGTCTAAAATGTCTTGTTTGGGCTTGGTTAATAATTTTGAGATTATGCATAGAATGAGGTGGGAGTATTGACAACAGGGAGGGGGAAGCCCTTTCTGTATCACTGACTTTTCTTCTACAGACTTTGAAACTGTCTAAGGAGGCATTATTTCCATAACTAAAGTGTTAAAGAAGAATTGACCCAGAACCAATTTCCTATCATTCTGACAACACATTCAGTAGAACTTAATTGAAATAACCTTGTCTTGAATGTTATCAATACCTTGTCCACAACACAGGATTCTGGTTTCAGCATTTTCTTCTTTGTCAAGTCAGGCACTGGCCAGAAAACTGGACTCTAAGCTCATAGACCAGTCTGTTAATCACTGTTATTCTTCCTTGTTCAGAAGACTTGTTTTAGAACACTTATTATAATGTCAAAGACAAAATATTCCTTCTTGATTTGCAGAAACCAGCAGTTGTGAGGAATCATCTTTTGAAATGTAAATGGCAAACGTAGTCTAAGAGGTCAAAGCAAATCTGAAACCTGCTGTTGACACTCAATTTCACTTGCTTTTCAGGGTGTACATTAAAGCTTTTGAACTGAGAAGCTAGGGATTACTTCAGTTTTAGCAATTTAGGCTCTGCACTTTAGAAGAGCTTATGTAAAGAGTATGTTGAACGTAATGGTTGCTAAACAAATGTTTGGCATGGATGCAAGCAGATCTGGTGATTGTTATTTCTAAAGATTAGTGTTTAGTAGTACTCCTTTTTAATTGCATTTTTGTAGTACCAGAAAAATTTGTAGGCTTTAGTCTTTCTCAAATTTCAGAAGTTTTGAATCTAGCAGAGTCAGAGTATATCAAAATCACTTCTTGAAAATGTTTAATTCCAGGCTTAGACCTCAGTCTTTTATAAAGATGATTCAACAAAATACCAGTGACAATCTAATAAGACATCAGTCTTGGAATACTGCCTGAAACTGCATCCTTAATCTGTTCTGTTGCAGGAATGTCAGTGTGTATAATATGGCAAATGTATTTTTGTTCCACTGTTGGTATCTGAGTACAAGGCAAGTTACGAAGAGTTTAAATGTAATTGTGTGACTATGTTTAACTGTTAGAAAGACGGCTTCTGCATGCAGTGGTTACTAGTACTGTTATGATGGACTCATTGGTATAGGCCATGATGACGATCGAAAGACTTGAGGGGGGCAGAAAATCCTGAAGGTCTAGTTAGCGTATTCTTGTTGTGAACAAACTTTATGGTAAAACAAACTTTATGGTAAAATTCTCTTGGAGCTGCTACTGGATATGTTTCTACAAATTGGTTTGCTCTCATAACAGCCATTTTTTGCTTAAAAGTAGCACCCTTTTGCACTTCTTCCCACTTTCAGTTGTCCTGACCTCCCAGGACAGTATCTCTGAATTTAAAAACAAGTTTAGGTTAATATATTCAATTACAATAATATGCATCTTTGACAGCCCCCTTCTCAATTGTTACTGTTCTTTCACTAAATTCTTATTTTTATACCTGTTCTCAAGCTGGAGGCAGTGAAAGACACTTGCAAAAATTTGAACCAGATTGGGAAAGATGGTAGTTTTTGTTAGTCTTCAATTATATAGAAACTTGCAAGTATCCCCATAAAATTCATGTTGAAGCATCCGAAGTCTTATGTGTCATGGGGAAGCTTCATAGTATAGCTGTACTGCTGGTGTTCTTCTCTACCTCTTTGAATGTCCTTGATTGATCGGATTTTTTTTTTTGATGGGATTCATATCCATCTGAACAGATGAAAGAGGTTTTTGCACTTAGCTGTTTGCCATTCAGTGTTCTCTGCTCGTAGAGCTACTCATATCAATGCTTTCTAACCCGATTCAGTCAAAATGGCTTAAGTGTGCTGAAGAAATGTGAGAACCTGACTGAAGCAGGCTCGGGAGGGTTCACTTGAGCAAGTCTGCCAGCAGGCTTCAGTGGCAGTCTCAGGAGCAGCTTCAGGAGCTGAGCTGAGAAAGCAGGTTGACGAACTGCAATGGTTTACACTGCTGTAGCTGTTTTGCTTAACTCACGTGCCCTGGTTCCAGATAGGGTATTTTGCTTGTGTAATTCAAGGAAGTTACAGCAGTGTAATTACAGGGCATAATTCCACTGGTAAATCTCTTCAGTGAAGGCAAGCCCTTGCACTTGCCTTCAAGAGTAGGCTGCATCAACTTGAAATATGGCGTAGGGCTGTGAGTGCAGCTAGCTGACTGTTCCTGGGGGAAGAATAGAATAATAACACCCTAGGAACAAAAGCAGGTAATGCAGCTGATGTGGCACCTAGAAGCACATTGCCTGTGTAAGTACCTGAGGTGCTTGGTCTGCACGAATACTAATTCCAGTACTTGGTCTGACTTAGTTGGCATCAGGGTGTCTGGGTAACTTGATGCTGGGTCACAGAAGTATGAAACGAAATACAGAAAGTCTTTTCAGATTGCCAAAAAACTTATCAGAATATAACTTTATTTTTTTTTGTGCTTATTCCTAATTTTAGATTTTATTTTCATCCAATTGTCCTTCAAAAAAAAAAAACAAAAAACGTTCTTTCATGTTCACAATTTAGAGTTGCTGCAGTGCCTTTCATCTTGGTGCTACAGTGCTGTGTTTTTCAAACTCTGTGGAATAGACAGCTCTGCTCCAAAGCTCAGGCTTTTGCCTAGCGTCCTATTCTGCCAAGGCGACCAAGGCCCTTGTGACCAAGTGCTATTTTAAAGCTTGCTTTATGTCCCGTTCCGGAAGAAAGCTTAAGCAGATGTTAGGGTTTCAGTCTGCATTTGGGGTGGGCTAATGGCATGTGTGTGCTCAGCTGTTCTGTCTGAAATAGAATCATAGAAACAGAGGTTGGAAAGGAGCTACAAGATAATCTAGTCCAACTGCCCTCCTATCACCACTAAGCTACTAAATCATACCTCATAGCACCTTGTCCAAGCGCTTTTTGAACACTGCCAGAGATGATGACTCCACCACCTCCCTGGGCAGGCCATTCCAGTGCCTGACCACTCTTTGAGAGAAAAAAATTTTCCTGATATCTAATCTAAATCTCCCCAGGTGCAACTTGTGGCTATTTCCTCGAGTCCTGAATGTTTGGTGTGAACTTGTCATGCAGTGCTGCAGCACACAACCTTGCTCTTCGTTATGTTGAAGAGAGTGTCCGCAGTCACAAGAGGAAGTAGAAAGCTGATTGGAAATAAAAAGCCATTACTGTTTTTTTTTCATGTCTGAATCGTAAGCGTTATCAATGTATTTAGGAAATGCACCAGGGACCTGGTAATTGGAGTTAAAATATATACGGATGCGTAAGATACGAAGTTCTTGAAAAAATATCTGTTGTTTCTTTGGAGTCATAAATGTCCTCTAAAGTCATAAATGCATTCTCAAAAGCATGTGCACAGGAGTGGAAACACCAGCTTTTCAAGGCGGGGGAAAGGCAGCAATGTGCATTTATCGTTAGCTTAGTCTCAAGTCAAACCTTTATTGTGGTAGTTAGCTGCACAAAACTTGGGCAGCTGCCTGGAACTTAACTTCTGGCCTCGTGTGTTTGATCACTTTTAACTCCTTGACCTATTAGCAGAGCTAAATGGCAAGCTTTCACTTGAGTACATAAATCGTACTTTCTAAATTCGATGGGAAAATGCCAGATAGTCACGATGTGTAAGTATGCTTAGCCCAAATGCATCACGAAGTGTATTTTTGTGCGGTGTTCCTGTGTACTGTAAAGTCTCTTTTGTGGTGTGAGGTGGTCGCAATTAATTGCGTTGACAAGCTGAGTTAATTACTTATTTTTCTATGTAAATGCGTCTCAGTGTAATGAGCTTCCTTGGAACAATGGTTCTTGATAGTATGTTACTTTCTCGATGTGTTTGACCATAATCAGCACAGCCTGGATCTGTTTACACAGCCATTTTTTCCCACTTGTTTATGACATGATGAATTTGGAGGGATTGTCAACTTCTGGTATGGCTCCACCATTCTTCTGTATGAAATTAGTGAATACAGGTACTAAAACAGACAGAGAAGTATACTATAGAAACACTACCAATGCAGTTTATATTTCAATTTTGGTGCTTAAAAAAAAAAAAGTTTGGAATATATATTGCCTTGGGAAAATGCTATTAGCAATGACTGAGTGGCAGATGTAGATGCTTACTAAGATCTAACTCAATGCATCCTCTCTATTGCATGTATTATGTATTTTCGCCTTTCTAATTCATATAGCAGCTGACTTTTTTGCATTAAGGCTAAGGATTATTGCAAGCTGAATAAAATCAGTGGAGTATAAACACATATCCAAAGATGAAAAGGAGAAATCTGTTTTCAAAAAACAAAAAAGTGCATGTTGTTCCTCCTGGATGTCAGCTGGTTGATCGCATCATGTGAAGTGGATAACATCATTAAAAGGGAAATGAACAAATTCATGAGATGCAAATGGATAAATCTTGCCATGAATGCAGGCCTTTAAAAGTATCTGCTGAGGAGTGGGGTAAGTTCTCTGCCATTTTGATGCTAGAAACGACTGAAGGTTTTGGTTTGAGAATAACTTTCTAATGCAAGATACTGGATCTGGGGAAAACAACCTAGGAATTAAAGCTCTGAGTCGTACAATATGTGGATATTTCATTGCAATGCTGGAGAACAAAGTTTATGAAACATCTGTATAGCAAGAAATAGATGAATGGGTTGTGTTTCTGGCAAAGTGAGCAGCAGACACTTCCATCAAAGCAGTAGTGTACTTGTGCCTCTAATATCTGTGAATGTTGAGTAGACGTTTAATTTATTACAGGTTTTGTAGTGTTTAATTATAATTATTAATAATTACAAATCTAGTATTTTAATTTATTAATCCTTAAACTTCTTGAAATAAAGACATCTCCCAAGTGCTTTTTGACTTTACTCCTTTCTTCTTTCCTTATGCTTTTCTAATACTCTAGAAAAAAACAAAACCGTGCTTATGAGATTCATGGAGAGGATGGGAATGGTTCTGACTCAGGCTAAGCAAGGTGCAAATAGTTTTCTTAACTACTTAGATGTTTCTGATTCTTTTTTAAGGTATAATCATCAAATATGTTTTAAATATAATTTGAATTTTATTGGTAGGTTCAAAAGTAAAGCTAAAATTAGCGAGGTAAATTGTATGGTGTGAATATACAGTTATGCTTTTTAGGATAATTTTAATATAGTTGAAAGTAGTTCTAGTGTATGAGTGTTTTCTATTTTAAATGTGGCTCTGATTTGTCTCGGTCAGTTGATGGCAAGTACAGTAGATTAGGGCCTTTCTCCAAAGTGTAAAATTGATTAAATGTCAGCACGAGTAATCAAAACATCAAATTTTGCCATCAGTTTTAAACACATGAAACGTTACCATCCTGTGTTACAAAGGGAAGAGACATTCTGCTTTTTTGTTCTTTTTACAGGGGCTACTTAGAAATGCAACGTATGACAAATCTGCTGCCACGTGGCTGACCTGGCAAAGGTGGCTGCCTGGGGGGAAGAGCCAAGGCAACCTGTAGCTCTTGGCAACGTCTTCAGCCTGAGCAGGACATGCTCACGGTGTTCAGCTGCTGGGCTGGGGGCGTCAGGGAACGTGCTGTGGGAGACGCTTCAAGTGGAACAAACCTTCGCACGTTGCGCCTTGTATTTTAATGGTAGGGATAAAGAGGATGGAAGCATAGCTGATATTTAGCGAGACTTCTCACTCTTACAGCCTTCTGTTTTGTAGGCTGCTGACTTAAGAGATCCGAAGTAGTTCGGTTGTGTTTAGGTTTCACTTGCATGACTGAGTAGGAGGTAGATTTTACTAATTGTTTTTAGTCAGAATAATGAGGAATTTTTCTGTTGCTGTGACTCGTGCAGTGATATAACTTCTTTGGCATCAGATTTATGTGTTTTTCTAAAAAGAAATCTATTAGAAACACTATGAGTAGTAGCTAATTGGACATTTCGTAAAGATTTTGCTTACTGGCAGATGGATGATATGACACATGTAATGTATATGCGGTATTGCCAACTGTAGGCATTAAAATCATGAGTCAGACCGCTAAAAGTCTTGAGAGTGATTAAGAAAATGTGAAGATTGTCTCCTGTTCTTTGAGCCCCTAGGGTAACGTGAGTCAAGCTTGCAACAAGAATTGCTGGAGACTTTAGAAAGGAAAACTGAGTTTTCTGGCTAATCACATCTTTTAGAGTTGGGAGTTCTAGGGAGGGAAAAAAAAAAGGCACAAAACCTTGCAAGACTGGCAATAAAATGATGATTTGGCAGTGCTCTAATAGAGCAGGATGCCATTAATCTGAAAATAATCAGAGGCTGAATTTATTTGTGAACATCTGTGAGAGCATAACACAAGCCTGAGATAGCAAGGTTTTCTGGGTAGGGCGGTTATATCTGCTAATCTAACAAACAGTCTGTCTTTGCCAAAGGCATAAATCTAAATTTGTAGATTCAATTTTTTTTACTTGTTTGGAATGACTATTAATAAAGTGAGAGATAAATTGCTTACCATAGTAACAGAACTGCCCCGTGCATGATGATGAAGCTGATGGAGTCGTGCATCGGAAGAAAACGGGAAGCGAGATGTGAATTCCTCAGCTTCTGTGCTGTATGTGCAAGAATAATAGCTTGTTTGTGTTGTTAAACCTGCGTGTTGTTAAATTATTTGTCTGTCTGGTTGCAGCACAAGAGACAACACATTGTCGCTCCTCCCCTAGGCCCATATCTGTCAAAGACAGTGGGTGTCTCAAGCAATGTATGCTGAGGTCAGATCTGTGCAAGCTAAAGGGAGCAATCCACCAAACCTTTCACTTTCCAAGTAAAGTATGGCAATCTGTACGGTTGTAGATGCCTACGTTTCTTCAGAGATCTGCATTTGATATGTACTCACCCTGACAGCGATGCTTTACTCTACACTCAACAGACCATGGTGTGTGAGGCCACCCTCCACACAGCTTCTAACACGGTCTTACTGTGCAGAAATGACTGAGAGCCACAGACCTGGAAGGTGGAGGCCTTCTCCCCCTGGAGAATAAAGCCTTTCCCTTATTGAAAAATATCTCCTCATGCTTCTTCTAATTCTCCCTGTAGCTCTTGGGTTCGTTTATTTTTTTTCTTTGTCACCAGCCTGCTAGGAGATACTGCAGTAAATTACATGAGGAATACCGAGCCCATATTGTGAGCTTCCTGAGTGGACTAAAGTGGTACTTCATAGTCTTTGGGAAGAAGTAGTACTTTTATGGTGTGATTGATCTTGGTATATTGGGTGTGTAAAAGAGGCTATTGAGCCTCAACTTTGCCATTGCTGCTTAGAGATTTTAGAGCAAAGACCTCAACACTCGTACGTGTACATACACTTAGGTGAGATGATCCCTCCCTGTACTGTCTGTGTACATTGAAACTAATTTGGGGCATTCTAGAAATTTTAGTTAATACTTTTGCTCTCCTTTATTTAGAGGATTTTTGTAAATATGTCACCCTTGTTCTGAGCCCATTATAAAATACTATGCTACTACACTACCTACTTACATTACAAGAGCATTCAGAAAACAGTGACACAAAAGATGGATGCTTGAAGAAAAAATAAAATTGCACAGGACATGTGAAGAGCAAAAGTTAACTGGAAGGAGACAATAGGCAAATAACAGGTTAATGAGTATGCAATACGTGGTTGCAAACAAATGAAAAGCAAGGAGCAAAATTCATATTGTGGCTTTGCCTCCTGCAATGGAATCACAGCACAACTGATGTTGGAAGGGACATCTGGAGGTCATCTGGTCCAACCCGCCCTACTCAAGCAGGGACTACTACTCAAGAGCAGGTTGCCTAGGATGTCACCTATGGGGACTTCAGTAGTTAATGACACCCTTGGGGAGCAGCACACAGACCAACTGGCTGAGAGGCTGCTGATGTGTATCTCTGCCTGACTGCGAGGGAAGTGCCTGTGGGGCAGTGGCCAGTGGAGCCGTTTTACTGGGGGGCTGTGTTTGAATTTCACAGGATGGCTGAGGTTGGAGCAGATGTATGGAGGTCATCTGGATTTGGGAGAACATCTGCTGTATGAGGTGGCAGCACGGTCTATATGGTGCTGTTAAAAGAAGAGCGTAGCTCCCCACCTGGGATTTAGACTCTGAAGTAGGGGATTAAAACTGAATTGCCATATGTTGTTCAATCTCTGTGTGTAATTTGGTAGTTGTTTCTCTAAATAATTAATTAGATAACGCTGTCTGTTAAGTAATCAGTCTGGGGTTCACTTGAAAAGAACTAATGTAAAGTTCAAACCAGAGAGGATTTTATTAGGAAAACCATGATTAAAGATTCAAACTCTGAATGAAGACTTCTTAATTGTACTTCCAAGTGCAGTGGGAGAAATATTTAGGGTATGGAAAGACCACAGAACACTCTTGTGGATGCCTCCTTCTTCCTTGATTTTTGTGTCGAGCAAAACAGGAAGAAAATTCACATCTTCCACTTAGGAAAATGAATTTGACAAGTCTTGTGGAGCTATGAGTGGCAGACATGAAAGCAGAAGAGCAAATCAGTCAAAATATTTTCTAAAACTTTTATCTTCCCCAGTCTGACAACACCCTTTTCTTGAATGCAGGGTTATGTTAGGTATTTTTCCAGTCATTTTGTGACTTTTATTGTGCTTTAGCTATAATGTGCTAGAACAAAGTGAAGTCAGCACCTTTGTCTCTGATAAATAGCTTGAAAAATGTAAGTACGTCTGCATGAGTGCTAAAGCCGTATAGAAATAGAAAGACGTGCATGCTGCCCTAAATACTGGGGTTAATATAGATCATCAAGTGGTTAGAGTAGAACAAATCTGTACTGTCCTGTATTGATAACACTGAACAAGGCACAAGATCAAGAGCAGCAAGGAGTCCAGTTGATCTTGGATAGTCCAGCACTTTTTGTTCTCCATGCTTCGTGGTGGAAACCGTGTTATAGTAATGAAGTGATATTTGAGAGGAATAAATTGTATCTGACCAGCATCAGACCTCTTTATGTGGTACTTAAAAATACTGGAATTCTTCTTAAATTAATGCTTAAAGTTTGGCTAGAAACATATATATATATACATATATATATATATATATATTCTAGAATTTGTTACCCCTCGTTTTTGAACCCTCGTATTAAGAAAAGATTTATAAGCAAACATAAATATCGAGAGAGTTCTTTTTCCATTTAACATGGATTGAGAGATAAGAAATAGGAATTAAAGGAATAGTAAAAACCCTCAACATTTGTATCTTCAAATATGCAAGAGTAAGCAAGTGTCATTATAGTCAGTCAGAAGTAAACTTTTGTTATGCTGTGGACAAATTCCATATCCCAGCATCCCTACAGTATGTGCAGAACAATGGTACGTATAGAAGTATATAATATATATTCTGCCTGTACAGTAAGTACTAACATAATTGTGTGAGCAGTTACATATGAGTTTAACTACAGATGCTGCAGGCCACATGGGTCTAAGGGAAGCCAGACACGCTTGATTGCTTTCTTTGATTCATTTGTAATTTCAGTAGATAAAGGACTAAACATAGCTAGATTTCTGAAAAATAAAATAAAATTGAGGGATTTCATCGAGGAAATCTAATTCAAACATTTTTTAAACAAGAAAAAAAAAAAAAAAAACAAAAAAACAACCAACCAACAACAACAACAAAAAAATATGAATCGTGATTTTAATACAAAACTGGATGAACAATAAGAAACGGAAACAATTGAGTGGTAAAATATTGAAGCAGAGCTCACTAGGATTTAATGTTGAGACTAATACTCGCTTCTCTGTAAATGACCTAAAATAATAACAGAAGAAAACTTGCACATCAGTTGAATTCACAGATGGTATCAAGAGATTACAAAGAAAGCAGGGACAACAGATAAACCACAAAATAAACCAGAACACACACACACACAAAAACATTCAAGGGCAAGATGCAACTTTGATAACTATCAGATTCTTTTGTGGATTAAGGGAACGCTAAAAATGTAAATGTATTCACACAAGTCCATAGACACTGATTTCACCAGGAGGCAAGAACAATCTTACATAATAGTGCTTCACATCGTGTAACTGGGGGCAAACAGTTTATATCACTTTTTAACAGTAGTCTTTGGTCTCACATACCTGAGGGAGAGGCATCCGTAACCATTTTGTTTCACTGCATATAGATTTCAGTATTTTGTTTTTATTCTCTCTTGAAAATAAAGCAAAACTCTTTGCATCTGTTATTCCTGGTTTTGTCATTGCATGTATTTTAAAATAATAAGGTTTGGCTGGTGTTTTGTTTTGCCAATGACTTTCCCTTTACTAAAAGCTCTGACAAAATTATTTTGCTGTAAAACTTGTTGACTTTCCATCTGCCAGTGATGTGACAGGTTGGTGTGTGACTGAATTTATCTCTGCCCACATCTGATGTATGCTTTCATGTATGCAACACAACCAGCTTGTTTTGATTTGGCACACCTAAGGCAGGTTGGGAAAACTGTTGAGTTTAACAGAGGGCTACAAAACTGTATGGGTTTGTTGTTCTTGGATAAAGGACAAGCAAATAATACTATATCAGATGAGCAGGTAGCCAAGAAATAGATGACCAGAGTTTTGGCTATCAAAGTGTTCTGCTTGATGAAGGAGAATGGTAGTTTTAAAATAATGTCATTTATTTATTTAATACGTAATCCTTCTTTGCTAGCCAGAAAAAAAAAAAGAGAGACACAAGTAAGTTGCAGGGACAAGAAGAGATGAAACTTCAGAAAAATATTGGAGTCTCTGTAGACACTGAACAACTCCAAGAAAAGTGGTAGAAATATGGAGGCAGTGATTCAGATGCTACTTTATCTGCTTTTCTGTATGTCTTTGTTTGCTGCTCTGGTGGAATAACGTGTATGTGTGTGTTTGTTTTAAGAGAAATCTTGTCAAAGTTTTATGTGCTTCCATGTTCACCAGTGTATCTGTAAAGACAGGTGCAGGTATCAGAAACTTGGAAAATATTTTGGTGGAAATACTGAAGAAAGGCTGCTAAGTGAAGCTGTTCATACCCTGAGGTCATCATCATCCTATAAAGACTTCAGTTGGTAAGGGCCTACGGCATGCATTTTAATGCAAGATAATGTCTGGCTACGGGCAATCACCAGAGCTGCCATATGAAATTGGACAGTTAATTAGGAAGGACTCGTTTTTGTTGTAACTGACAAACAGTCAAAGCAATGTTGTTCAAAGAATGAAAACATCTTTACAAATAAATAATGGGTCATCTGCAGAGCAGTGAAAGCAGCTTGTGGAGGGGAAAGGAAGTCTGGTGGCTTGGTCTGGAGAGCCTTGTGTTCACCTTTCTTCTCACATTTGCTATTGGCTTAAATCCATGAAGGATTAAGGTTCCCAAAATGGGAAAGTGTAATTTAGCATCTTAAACCGACATTTTGATCCTTAAAATTTTTATTTTCATATCATAAAAGTAGACTGTGTATCTACTTGGTGAGGCTTACTTCTGCCGCATGCTGAACCTTATTCCTGCAAACATCTCATAAACATTTTATTCTACATTTTGGAATGTTTTTATTTCCATAACATATTATAGAAAAGGCTTGTCCAGTGGCTGACTGTAGTCAATATGGTTTTTCAGTATAATGGCCGATCTGCTGTTGAACTTTTAGTTTCTCCTCTAGTGACAAAGGTCTTCTGGATCTGTCAGTCTGAACAATTTCACATCCCTTTTGGGCCTATGGTTGTTAATAGACTTCAAAATCACTGGTTTGATAAAATGACTCGAGGACGATTTCTCTGTTGCAGCTTCATTTTTCATATTTTGTTTTTCTCTGGTGATTGTAGCAAGTCTGCCTGCTTTAAATTTAATTCAAGTGTCTTAACTTGGCAGGTCAACGTAGTTTTATAACATATCGGAGTCTTCCCATAAAACAAAAATACTTAATTCAAATGCTTACTATGGGGAAAAAAATAAATCTTATTTCCAGTCAAATGCTAGGCTTTTCTCAGATATTCAGTCCAAATTTTAAATCACTGACTTAGGGGTTAACTGAAATGCATAATTAAGCAAACTTTAGAAGGTTCCAATTATTTTACTGGAACTTTGAAATGTTCTTCATGCTTTCTAAAATGTTTTCTCAACATATTGGCTTTTTCTTCTAAAATAGCAGTTGGGGGTAGTGAGCAGTGAGTGCATAATAAATCTCAGTTAATCTATATTCTTCAGAGACATGCTGCACTGTTTTTAAATGATGCATTCATGCCAACATGATCGTCTTGCCATAACTACTGTATCATGTTGCTACAGGGCTTTTTTAAAATTTATTTTTATTTATTTATTAAGTTCCTGGCTATCTTTCAGTCTAAGTGCATGACTATTTTAATTGATCTCAGTCTAAAAAAAAAAAATAATAATACAGCTCTCTGTATTTTTAGAGTCACAATGGCAAGCACCCTGATGTAGAAGCATATGCTCTTCTTGTTTCATGAGAATTATCTATTCTTCTTGCCAAAACTTCTTGCAAGTTTCTTGGGTTATCAGAATGGTAGCATGAAAAGTTTGTAGAAGAAATTGTAAGATGAGAATGCAGTCATCCTCATCATTTGATTTCAGCGGCATAAAGGCTCTCCGGCATACTTCTACCACCTCTCTTTTGGATTAAGTGTAGTCCCAGATGTCCTGTCAAAATAGCTAGATGGTGATAATTATCATGCTTGTTAATTACCACCATTTTCTGCTCCATAAATTATTGGTCTTCCACTTTCCCTTGTTAAGCTTCATTCACTGAAACACAACCTAAAATTTCTTACCTCACGCCTGCTGAGAACTGAGAGCAAATGTGGAGTCAGCTCAACTGAGGAGTGGTTATTCATCCCACTGCAGAAACTCCAGCAAACGATGATGGCTTTGTCCTTTCTTCAGCTGAAACCTGGGAGGAAGGGAAATTTTGCAAAAGGTTTCTGACTCTGTCAGTGTCTGAAAGCTCAGGGTCACAGAAGTATTTATCTTCAGTCTAGGAATTTTGGAGAGTATCTTTGTTTTATTAGCTAGATGATCTCCAGCTGTGCTGAAGCATTCTGAGCATGAGGTATTTTGATATTTCTGGTTCTGAACTCTAAGGATGAGGTCTCCAAGAAGTGCTAGATAACTGGAAGAGAAGTAATTTTATCTTTGAAAACGTATTTATTTCTAAGCTCAAATCTTTTCAAGCTTCATTTTCAGTTTCAAGTGCTATATTTGAGGGTATAATGCTTGTTTGGTATCACAAATACATTGAGTGACTCAGCTGAGTAAGCTAGAGCAATCTTGAATGCCACCACAGGAATGTTCCTAAAATAACGATATAAATACAGTTTTGTGTGCTTGATTTTTTTTTTTAATTTGGTTCATTGGTTTGATCTAAGACAAATCTGAAGATTGCAAAGGGTAAGTGGTCCAAATTTGCAAGGAATTTAAACGTGGGAGGAATCACTGTCTGTGCTTCCTTCAGTGATACTCCCAGCTGGGGCTCTGCAATTGCACACAAGCAGCATAAACGTTGCCAGAAGAACGAGCAGCCTGGCATCCATGGGCTTGATCTTTAGACATTTGCTTTTGGAAACATTGCTGAATGTAGAGGTGCATCAGAAAGGGTCATCACTGTTGAAGTAACAACTTCCCAATAATTTTTTGTTTCACAAAACACTGTGGGAAAAATTTTGCCCTAATGGCAGTTATGGGGTTCTACTTTCCAGTAAAAACAAATGCAGTAAAAAGAGACAAACTCCAACAGTCTTACTTGAAAGTGATCTATCAACACAAGATATTCAAGACCCCAAGAAATTATTTGAAAAATGGGAGTTGATTGGTCTGTTAAGTGAAAAGTCAGAACCAAAGTCACGAACCAAAACTACAACTGAAAGGGAAAGAGGGTACAGCTATTTGATGCCCACTTTGCCCTTACTTTAAGTATTGTGGCAGTGGGCTTGGGAGTGACCTTCCTCTTACTGCAAAATTGCTCTCAGCACCACATGAATGTGTTTGATTTGTTTGTTTGTTTTCTCCTAAGGTGCTTCAGAGAGGCTCCTGCCTTGAGATCTCTGGACTTTTATATTTGAATGCTTCAAATATTGTCGTGGCATACTTGAGTTTATATAAAATGAAATGAAGCATTGACTCAAGTTTATCATATCTGCAAGAAAGACAGTTGTATTTGTAAGTTAAATTAAGTTAATGTATGCACTCTGACATGTCTCAAGGCAACAGAAGCTCTTTGTTTTAGACATATTTACATAACTTCCTATGCCTTTTGCATCTTGTTGTCATTCCTCCTTATTTATATATTTCCTATACCTGAGAGAACAAACAACTGGAAAATAAAAACTAGAAAGTTTTTTCACCATTAAATTAAGATAATACTTCTGTTTTTTAGAAAGAGAGGGTATTTTGTTTCCTTTGTAGTCTGTTTGATTCTTTTTCACATTTCAAAAGTCAGTGCTTTATAGATAAATTCTCAACAACCAAGAAACACAGTTTTTATTTGGATGGACTGTTCTTGGAATAAGTGAATAGGTGACTTCTTACCGTTGCCAAATACATTTGTACACGTGGGTGTTCACTAAAAATGTTTGATTTCCTGAATCTAGTTTTAGCTGCCTGCCTGGTACCTGAATTGTGAGATGAGTAATCCCATGTTCCTACTCCTTGTTTGCACTTTAAGAATGATGCAGACTCAACCCTAGGGCTCAAGCAGGTTGATGTTAGAGCTTCAGTCTATCAAAGAGAGAGTACCACCTTCACAAGTCTTATATGAGCAGACTGAGGGGACAAGTGGTTAGAGAAGGAAAGGATCTTCCCACAGATGCTGACTGGGTTCCCATCGCTCTTAAAGTGGGCAGGTACCCATTAGAGGGGAAGGAAAAGCCAACCCTATTCATGAGGAAGACGGGTAAATTAAAAGATACACTAATTGCACTGGGATGACAAGGCAAACTCCCCAAAATGACAAAGGGAAATGTGCTGTGATTGGGAAGCCATTGAATATGTAGTGCCAGAGAAATACTAGAAGAAGTTAATGGTGTTTATTTTGTGGAAATAATGGATTTCATAAAAGATGCATCTTTTATCTCAGCTTTTACAGGTTTTCAATAATGACATTAAATCATAACAATAAATATGAACTCAATTTCTAGAAAAAAAAATCA
The DNA here is from genome assembly GCF_964211825.1 of Aythya ferina. Lineage (NCBI taxonomy): Eukaryota > Metazoa > Chordata > Aves > Anseriformes > Anatidae > Aythya > Aythya ferina. The sequence continues at coordinate 77,730,643 of NC_140296.1, forward strand.
TGATTTCACTTCAATGGAAATAAAACAAAAAATGATGGGGTAAAATATTCTGCTTTAAAAATGACATTAAAAAATTGCAAATTTTACAAAAGAAACAAGTGGTTCTTCATGCTCTAGTTTTAGAATATCTAAATGAAAGACCTGCACTGGCCCATTTGTCAGAAGTGCTGAGTACCCTTTTTTTAAACATCAGTCCTGTGTAAAGAATATCATTGTGCTCATCTGAGAATAGAGATTCTCAAAATCATAACTTGCCTTCCAAAATATTAGTCCACACTTCGGAAGGAACTCTGACACCATCCTCAAAATAGTAGAGGAGCTAAGCTGCTACTTACTTGCAACTTCAGATGATATCAGTTCCTTTCTTTGATTTTTTTTTTGTTGTTATTTTGCCCTTCATTTGTTAAAAATACAAAATGTGAGTTGGTTCGACACTGTAATGCATTACTAGAGTAGCTCCATCATATCAGGGCTGAGACCTGCAGAGTGAGCAGAAGTGTAAAGCTTCAATTTAGATAAATGAAGTACTTAAGTACAACAATGCCTACAACAATAATGTTATCTCAGAATGATAGCTAACATTTATGGTACAATTTTTATGAAATATATGAATCATCTGTCTTTTGGGGAACCTGTTGTAGCTTCTCCTGTTTCTGTGCTAATATAGCAATTTAATTTCTGTTTCTTACCCATCCTCTGGAGAGAAAAATAGTAGCAAACACCAGCATTTAATAACCACAGCCTTGAGAAGGCAATACATGCATTTCAAAGGCATACAAATAGGTTGGGAACATGCAGAGTCATGGAGGAAAGAACAGCATGTTCCTCAAAATCTGTGAGCGTCCGCTTGGAGCAGTGCTGTGGAGCAGAACTGTCGTGGAGGCTGGCACCTCCTGGTGACTTGCTACGTGTGCCAAGGCTTACTGCAGATTATTCTGGACCAGTGGCTTCCCCAGCAGTAGCTGCTATTGAGATTAGTCGCACAGCTTTCACACTCCATCCTTTGGAAAGATCCTTGGAACATGTGCTGGCTATCAGTGGAGGCAAAGTTTTGGATGTGATGCTTGCCCGGTGTATAGCAATCTGGGCAGATTGGATACCTTTGGATTGCTACAGTTCATCTCACAATTGATTTTATTTGGAGACAAGATTAGGGCTGCCAAGACAGTTTCTTGGCCCAGCTCTCATTTGCACTGTGAGTTCTCCCTGGAAATCCACACAGGCACATCTGGGGATGTCTTTAGTTTGGTTAGCACAGGGTGCCACAAGAGCTGTCTCTATTGTTTGACTGAGCTTTGTGATATATCTCTGTGTGTGTTTTTGTAGTCTTTTGTTTATGCTTGCAAATGGACCATATGGTCACTTTGAGATTAAAAACCTTATTTAAAAATTATGACCGCTTATTTCTCAGTAATACAGTAAAAACTGTGGATAACGCATGTTACATTTTCTGGTTTTGAAACACATATTTTAATGCCTTGTGCTTTGTTTGGATCAAACAGGGAAAGCTTATCAATTATTTTAATTTCCTGCTTCCCATCCACTAACATAAAGGTTAGCAAAGTATAGCAAATGTTGTCATAATCCAGGAATGCTTGGCAGCGCAAAGTCACAATAGTGTTGAAATCTCAGCAATCTTTTCACGTCAGAAAAAAAAGAATAAATTTAAAATCAAATCAAGCGTATTGGAGCAAATCATAAGTGCGGGCAGAAATAACCTGACAGTGCTCACTGTATTATAACATTTTCTAGACAAAGCCGATTCAGATTTCAGGAAATTCTGATTGTAACCTGGGCATTTAGGGTGCAATCGAAAAAAGCTGTGGAGTCCATGAAGCCCTCCAGTTGTCCCCAGGTACTGTGAATGAGGAATGTCCTGAAGATCTGGATTAATTTGGCTGCACATGGAGAAAACTCTCTCATGTTCAAATCCCATTTTGCCTTTCCCATGTCTCATTCTCTCCTAAAATCCATTTTATGTTTAAGAATCATAATGGCAAGAGTTGTAAGTGAGCCTATCTTTCGTTCTTTTTCATCTTGTGATGTGTAGAAAAGACAGGGATGACTAAAAGGTTAGTGATTAGTCTCAGAATGTAGCTGTGTTTCTCTGATCACTGGTTGGACTAATAAGAAAAAGCATGGTTCCTTTCTGTTGAGCACTGCTTATTGTGTGACCTTAGTGATGGTCTCAAAGCATGCGTTTGAGACAGTCTCTGCCATTCCACTGCTTTTTTAGAGCAGATTTCATTTTACTTTGGCGAGGAGACGCACTGTTTCTGACATCAGTGCTCAAATCCCTCATGCTGTCAATTGTGAAAAATAATCCCTTTCCTATGCCTTCTGCCACATACACAGATGTACATACACATCCTGGGGCAAAATCCTGAACATGCTGAAATCTGGCAGGGATGTTAAGGTGGGGCTGGAGTAGCATAGATATGTAGTATGCCTCTCCCATATAAGAGGAGGGTGTAGAAATGTGTAGTCTCCTGACAGGGGCAGGATTTATTGTCAGAAGAAAGAAGAGACACTTTAAATACACAGCTGGTATTCTGATGTTTATACTGATGAATGAAGAATAGTATTGGCTAGTTATGGCCAAAATTGTCAGGGGTGAGTGTTCTGCTTATTGTTTTCATATATTTCTCTAATTCCTCAAACTGAAGTTCTGTTGTTTTTCTCATAAATAACAACCCTTTTTTATAAGCTCTAAGCTTTAGAGTGAAGCATGGCTCATTAGAGATGCTCAAAGATGGTGATCTTCACACTGTTTGGGATTTGAGGTAGTTGGTACATTAACTTTAAAGCTGATTCTTGTCCCCAGCCACTGCCCAACAGCAAAAGGTGTTACTTATTCAATTAATGCTTCTTCAAAATGCAGTATGTGCTTACAGTGGATCGATTTTGCACACTTCCTACAAGAGTAGATTACACGATTAGCTCAAGGTTATAAAATGAGTCAGTAATGGGTGCCGTGTTATCTGTTGGGATCTCAACCGAGTATTTAATCTACTAAGCTATCACAAGCAAGATTCTTGGCCTGAATGGTTGGCAGAGCTGCATTTGTAGGAAGATGACAGAAAAGGACACAGTCAACTTAAAGGAAACATCAGAATCTATCAACTGAATCATTTCATAAAAAAAAAAAAAAAAAAAAAAAAAAAACACAACAACAAACAAACTGGTAGCCTACCTCCTGCCAGCTACTTACTAAAAATATTCAACGTTGTTTATTAAAATGCAGTCGTGAAGTATTGCCTTCTGTTCTATGCCTCCACACTAATAAGCAAGATATTTAGTAAATCAATGGCTCCCAACCAACAAGAGCCAGCTAATGAATACGAAACCCCTTTTGCAGCACTATGAAAGATTATCCAAAACAGGGAATGCATCTAGAGAACAATAGAACATAGCTGTTTCTACCAGCATTTCATTTGCACGGGTGCAGTTGGCAATTAGTTAGAAATTGTTGATGTTTTATAAACCTATTTGTAGTGTGGCTTACTGAATATTGCATTATTAATTGCATTATTATTTTTTTTAAAGCATGTGACATAATTTTCTCTGTGCTTTAGAAAAAAATCATTCTTCATAGCAAAACTAATGCCTTCTTCAGCAATGTCTTGGTAGACTAAGGGTACAAAGGAAAGTGCAAAACAATCATAATGAGAGTGTGAGACTGTTACAGTTGTCAATTCTTGTCCGTTTCCATTTGCTCTGTTTTATTATGTAAACTTTTGAACCTAAGGCCTAGCTTTATGATTTTCCTTTTTGCAGTACCTGGCAAAAGCAGGTTCCAGACCTTTAAGTTATAGGCTGCTTGGTGGAGCACAGCCCAGAAAGCAAGCAAAAGTCAGAAATTGTGTGTGTGAAGCCATGAGCTGGGCTAAATGATCCTTCTGGGTCCCTTCCAACATATATTCTATGATTCTGTCTTTTCTTTGGGTCATGACACTGGCCACTCTTGGAGGATACTGGTAGTCAAGCTGGAACTGGGCACCCTTGTCCAGCCAAGACAGTGTCAAGGAGTGAGAAGGTCTATGTGTTGGAAGAGTAGGAAGAGGACATGGTAAGGAGAAATGAATGCCCCCTGACTGATAAAAAAATTTAAAAATGTCACTTTCAGATGTGGATCAGATGCACACATATGCACTAATGCGTACATGTACAGAGTCAGTTGGTAAACATGTGGTCAGCAGCAACACATACCCTAGACCAAATTTTTCACCTATGGTGTCAAGAAGACTGCAGTAACACTCTCTGACCAAGCCCCATGGTTTCCCAGGAGCTCCTGTCTAACTTGCAACTGAATCTTGCAAATAGAGGAAGAGTTAAGGCCTCAGCATCAGCTTGGACCTGAAGGGTTATAAAGCTTACAATATAACATAAGTGAAAAATTAAGGAAAAATCTACAGGTGTCAACTTTCTCTCAGTCTTCCCCTATGGACATTCTTTAATTCATTCAGAGAGAACAGGAGCTCCCTTCTTCACATTACTGACATGCAAACATGTCTGTCTGATCTCAATGTATTTCCTTCTCTCTGAACTAGAATTCCAGACTTCTTTCCTTAATTTCATACAGTAGATGTCATCCATTCACCTAATGCTTTTTTTTTTTTTTTTTTTTTTTTTTTTTTTTTTTTTTTGGGGGGGGGCAGTATTATCATCATAATTACTCATCCTTACTCTTTTATGGATTGTTATGGGCAGTGGCTTGATACAATGGCTGCATCTGAGTCAGTCAGTCACTGTGCTCCATTGCATTGCTTGGAGATGAGTTATGTTACAGTTAGGTTTGTCTTTAGCATTAAATGGCAAGTCAGATAAATGGGTCAGATGTAGTGAGTGCTGGGCTACCAACTCACACAAATTTACACTGTAAGACCTAAAATGAGATGAGATGAAACCAAACCAACTCTCCATGTGCTGTGACCACTGATTACCTCATTGTTTTCTCACCATAACGCTGCTGTGTATGTTCCTGCTGCTTCTTCTCTACTTCCCATCTTTTTCCCCCCATCAGTAAGTTGTTTCTCTCTCTTGTACTTTGTAGAATTTAAAGAGTAGAGAAACTTGTGTTCCAATTTTTGCACAGTGCCAAACACACTGGGCCACTGGCCTGTAAGCTATTCCAATACAAATTACTGTAATAAGCCTCATTAACAGCACATTCCCATCAGGAGGCTACCAAAACACATTTGTAAAACTAGGGATGTGATTATGTTCCACTGAAGACAACACTACCAAGGTGTGAGCTGAGACTCCAGTATGTGCTTTTTAACCCAGTCATGGATTGTAACTTAGCTGTCTGAAACAGTTGATGTAAAACCTTGCATCAGCCCTGAGAGAGGGAGAGCCTGGACCATATGTAGTAATCAGAAAAATTACCATTTGACTACTATTGACTTTTCCTTGGCACTTCGTCTCTGCAGTGTGATTGCCCACAATCATTTCTTGCATTTCTATTACATCTCATTCCAGTCAAGGATCTCAGCATGTCTTACACATGGCACCAGATTCAGTGTGAAGCTGAGTGTCTTGGTGGCTGATTGATTAGCTGTCTACTTAATAACAGCCACCCTTTTAATAACATCTTGGCTTTCACATAAAGAGTCCAGTTTGACTTGGGAACAGGCTTCAGATTCATTCTTTTTATGTTGCTGACAGTAATAACTGTTGTTGTTATGTCTTGAAAATAGAGTTATTTAAATTTAAATCCTTATATTTAATGTACAGTACAGGTTTGCAGCCCTCTTCACAGCACGGGGTACCTGTTATTATTGGGTTCGACAGAGCTGAGCCAAAACGAAAAAGTTCACCTGATGCAGGATGCAAAGTAGCAGCAGGGCCTTCAGCACAGCAGTGGGTTAAATTGTTTTTGTCAGCTGTTATTGTTTCTAAATGACTTCAATTTTTAAGCAGTGTAGCTCTTATTGATTGTGCTGTTTCCAAGATGCAATGAGATCTTACAGTCCAATCAAACAGTGTTCCACAGCAATGTCTCTCTGAATTTCTGTGCACTCATTGTATGAGAACAAGCTGTGTTATTAGTTTTCTTTTTTTTTTTTTTTTTTTTTTTTTACATTGCCAAAACATTTAGCAATCCTATCCAGGCTGGGGTTTCCTGTTGCTTGACCAGAGGACCAAAACATTGTGTGTGCAGAGGAGAGAGCAAACAGAAGAGCAAATAGTTTGTATGAAAGGGTCCCTTCTTCAACCCCAAGGGGTGGGTGGGCTGTGGATCAGGACAACTAGCACGTCTGGGTGGGTTTACTTTTTAAATTTAATACCTTTTATTATTGTATTATTTGTATAATATATCCAGAGTACAATATGGTTTAGGTACTTTTAATATCTATTCTGCTACAACAAAGTCAGATGCATATACGAGGAGACAAACAGTTTGGGAAATTGTGGGTTAAACAGCTGTGTCCTCCATCTTTTTATTAGCACTGTCAGATGCAATGTGTTTTAAGGTTTGTTCAACACTTTAGTACTAATTTGTCTGCCTTTCACACATGTGAACGTTACAAAAAAAAAAAAAAAAAAAAAGCTTTTTAATAAGTGTTCATTACATACAGGGTTTTAAAAATCCCTTTCATAAGGAAAGGTTAAAAATCAATGTCATTAAAAGTACAACAATCATACAACTACTCTTTGAAAAAAAAACATATTAATTTCTCTTTTATTTTAGACTAAAAGGAATATAGAGCTTTTGATAGATTAATTAGAAGATGAAATGTGTTTATTACCTCCTTTTTTGCATCTCTTTATTTTCTGTTGATCAGACTGACTTGTTCTGCTCACCTCATCTTTGAGATCATTTCATCATGAACTGATGAACTGCTTGAAAGAACCTGTGATGCCTGATAAAACAGCTCTCTGAGAAAACTTTGTTTAGGCCTCCAGCTCCAAATACTTCTCTTTGGCTTGGAGGAAGAGAAGGCTTAGAGGAGAAAAGAGAGTTGTTTTCCACCTGCCAAATTCTGCCCACCTTCCAGCAGCTGCACTCACGCAGCCACTGAGAAGAGGAAAAGATTACTCCAAATGAATAAGGTAGCCAAATCTGTCCTTAGTAAGGGTGCTATTATGAAAACAATAATTTTATTGTTTACAGATTACTCTCCTCTTCACTCACTTGGAGTCAGCCTTGTATGTGGCAGAATTATTGTCTCAGCAGCAAAATACATAATTGTGTGAAGAGCAGGTGCCTGATAAACTCTGGAACAACCACCTCATTCTGAAGAAAATGTCACATTTATGACTGGTGTACAAAGAGGTACAAAAAATTAGGTGTGTTGATGGACATCACAGTGTAATCTCATCTGTTGCTGTCTTGTTACCATTCAGCACAAGAAGGGGCTCTCTATTTTTCAAAGATAAGAAGAAAAAAAAAAGCCAATCTAATGAGGCAATGTCTTGCCAAGAGGCCACTGTTTTACAGAATAGGTATGGTTAGGTTTCCTAGAAATCTTTCAGACCCAAATTGTGTTGGTATCCTCTTGGTGGGAGGCACTGAGCTGACAGGAGGGCATGCAGTTATCCTCATTTCACTGACTTTGCAGGGGAGTCAGAGGCACACCACAGTGACCATGTGGTGACCATATGCCATGACTCTTTTGGCATAAAGGACAGGGAAAAGACAGGATTTCTCTGTGCAAATCTTCCTCTCTGCCAGCACAGCCACCTTACAGACTCAGTGCCCACGTGGGGGATAGACCTGACAGAGGGGAAGGGAAAAGCAACATCCCTGGAGCTGCAGGGGTCACCACTTTCACTGTCAGCCTGTGCTTACTGACAGGTGTTGTTTCAATGATGAAAGTCAACAGCATTTTCTCTTTCCTCTTCTCCAGCTAACAAGAGCCAAAGCTAGGGAAGGAATAAAAAGCAGTAATGAGACCTGATATAATTTCACCCACATAGATCTATGAAAGAAATAAAAGCTCAGCTTCATTACAGATGTATGTGAAAGTTGTGGGGAGCTGAAGTGCAGTTATGTTAATAATAAAAGCAACAATACTAACAATTACTCATTCATTCCTGGCTTGTTTGAATTCAGCTTCTCTTACCAGAAACAATGTGGAACTCAGAAAATATTTCAAGAAGGAGTATTTTTTGCTTTTATATAGAGGTATCTTTTGAAGTTGGAAGTAAAGTGATATAAATTACCAAAATTGGAAGTATGTTTCTGACAGAAAAGTAAAATCCAGCTCTGTCCATGGGACGCTGACTTGCTCACTTGCTATTGCTTGTCTTTGGACAATTTTAGATAATTTTCTGGACAATTCATTTTTTCTTTCCCTATGTCATTTTTCTTTCCAGCTCCCATCTATCCAGAGTGCAGTCTTTTGTGGCTATTGGCTACCTCTTACTGTTGTACAGTACTTATCTTGGGGAAATCTCAAGTCCAGCATTGCAATTCAAGCACTAAAAGAAATAAATTCATTAAGCCTTGACCAATTTTCTCCTTTTACTGACTGGGCTAAAAGGGTTAGAAATGTGATCCTGTGCACTGCAGGAGCTGCACTGAAGTCTTCTGGACAGGTATTAGAGTTTACCATTGCCCTGGTGACCCTTTTTTAGTAACTACACACGCTTGCAGTCAGTAGGTACCTGACCAAAAAGTGACATCCAGGGGAGCCTGCCAACCAGTGAGAATGGCACGGATCCCAGGGTCCCTCCTGCAGGAGGCACTGTGCCCCCAGGAATACCTGGCTACATGCACAGTGCCCTGCAGCTCTCATCCCCGTGAGACCACTGCCTGCCCGCTGCAGGTGGGCCCTGTGCTGGTGCCTCGGGGAACATCACACGCTGATGGTCCTGAGCTCTAGCATGCGCCATCTCACACGTATTTATCCATCCAATGTAAAAAGAACAAAAAGTTGTTGTAGCATCCCTCTCTTAAAAAGCCAGGAACAAAACAACTTCTTGTTTAAGTTTCTTACATCAATTAAAATATATTTTTGAAGGCCATCTGTGAATGAAAAGCTCATTAAGTTTGTGGTGACCTTCGAGAGCCTGAACATCCTTTGAAAAGCCTTGCACTGCATGCAAACAACTTCTTTAGAAACATTTCTCATTTGACTTCTGTTCTAGAAAAGACAGTTTTAAAAACCAATTCGACTAATTACAAAGATATTTCATTTCATTCTTTATCTGTGAGAAAAGATAAGGTTTCTTTTTATATTTTTTTCTACCTTGTTACATACTATGAAAACTAGCAAAGTTATGCTGATGTACCTGATACATGACACCTTTTGTCTCCTTTTCTCGTTCACAATCTTTTTCTACCCACAAAAGATAATGGAAACATAGATGAGAAAGAAGATAGTGGATATTGTAATTTCAGTTTTGTTCTTCTGAAGACCGCATGCACAGGCACAAATATTATTTTTATTAAACATTATTTTTATTAAAATTAAAAAGAAATATCCAATGCATATAGATTGATTTATTATTTGCCATTCTTGTCTCCTTTCCCTAATGTTTGAATGTTTCCTAATATGTAAATTAGGAGGAATATGTAAATATCATGTAGAATTTAATATGCAGTCTTTATTTCCTTATGTGACTTTCTCTTTCTCAGGGGTCTCTGAGGTTGGAAAGGACATGATGTGAGACCACCAACTCATTTAGGCTGGTATTGCCTGTGGCTAATGGGTGATCTCTGTACGATAGCCCACTGCGTTACTTCCGTTGATACTGCTCCCTCACTTGTGCTCCAGCTTTGGTGAGAATGAAACCTCGCTTTGGCTTCTCTCTTTGTGCTTTTAGTGAATATAGAAGCAGGGGAAAAGGAATGTATGGCAGGTGTCCCTAAGTGCACAGCAAATTGTGTGCTCATGGTTTTCAGTCTGTCAGGTGATGGATCTGGTTGGGAAAGGGTAGGATCAGGCTACAGAAAGGGTAGGAATATTGCTTCCCCCAGGAATTCTCCTACCTGTGCTGCACAGGTTGTTTGCAATCAGCAGAGGCCCCTGAGTAGGAGAGTGTCTGAGCAACAGAGAGTCTGCTTCTAGCTGTTCTTCAAGGCTTTTTGTTTTCCCAAGCTGTAGGAAGGGGAGAGCATACGAGAGTATGCTCAGGGCAGGTGAAGCATTTTAAAAGCCTTTGAGATGGAAGCTTCTCTCCCTTCCTTTCCTCTTTTCTTTCTTTCTTTCTTTCTTTCTTTCTTTCTTTCTTTCTTTCTTTCTTTCTTTCTTTCTTTCTTTCTTTCTTTCTTTCTTTCTTTCTTTCTTTCCTTCCTTCCTTCCTTCCTTCCTTCCTTCCTTCCTTCCTTCCTTCCTTCCTTCCTTCCTTCCTTCCTTCCTTCCTTCCTTCCTTCTTTCCTTCTTTCCTTCTCTCTCTCTCTCTCTCTCTCTCTTTCTCTCTCTTTCTCTCTCTCTCTTTTTTTTTCTTCCTTCCTTCCTTCCTTCCTTCCTTCCTTCCTTCCTTCCTTCCTTCCTTCCTTCCTTCCTTCCTTCCTTCCTTCCTTCCTTCCTTCCTTCCTTCCTTCCTTCCTTCCTTCCTTCCTTCCATTTGTTTTTTAATGTTTCAAATATAAAAGGAATAATTAACTGGATTTTTTTTTTCTGATGTATTTTTGTAAAGGCTCACAATAATAGCCAAACTGTCTGGTTTGTATTTTTGCTTTTCCCTCCTTTCTTTATTTACCTTTCTTTTCTTTAACTGTCACCTGGGTTTAAGATAATGAGACTTGCATATAATTTTTTGATGAGTGGCTGTGAGCATGTGGCTCATCAGCACACACGGACAGACTGCATGACTCCGTTGTGCACCACACTCCTGCTTACAAATGCAGCTGCAGGAGAGATTTCCAAAGATCGCTGATCAGGCAAAGAGGCAGGATTGTGAAGAATCACGGGAATACAGACCAACCCAGTTCCACAAAAGCCTGCATATCTTTGTAACTCTGTTTATATGAGCAGTCCCATGAGTTCACATGGAATTGCTCTTGGAAGCCAAATTAAGGATATGAACGTATCCCCCTGAGCTGTGCTTAGCTTTCCTTTGTTGCCATGACCATTTTATGAAAATACTACAACTCGGCCATATTCCTAAGCAAGGGGATATTTTCAGATGCCTAAGGTGAAATAAGGTAAATTTTGCTCCTTTCACTTGTGAATATCTTCCCCTAAACCATCTGAAAGAGATCACCTGCATTCCTGGACAGTGTCAGTGAGAGGGATGAAGCCACTTCTGCTTCCTTAGAGGCAGTGCAGGACCGTGGCTGTGTCTGAAGAAGGCAGGAACCGTCCCAGGAGGGGACCTATAAAGGCAAGGTACTCCCTGTGTCAGTATAAACTGGCTTTCTGGGATAGAGAACATTATTATACTTCTGGACTGACATTTACTTTTGTAGAATAAGTCTCAAAGGAGAGAGTACAATTCAGTCTGCTTCCCCACTGCTGCAGTCTTATCTGCAGTAAATTGCTCAAAGCCACAGAGCTCCTAGCAGTGAGTGGTGGGTCTCCCAGCAGTGGAGGGAGGTTTGAGTTTCTTCTTGGGTCTCCTAACACTGTAATACATGCAGGCAAGAGCAGATCTATTATCCAGACTCTGGGGTTGACTCACTAGTCAACTGCTAAATACTCTAAATACCAGTTCAGTGTGTGCTTTATGCAACAAAGTGCTCCTAAATCCCCACTGATGGCTGTTTTGGATACATGAAAAATGAAACAGCCAAGTAACAAGTCGGGGAGAATGTCTGAACTGGGAACAGGGAGGCTGCACGCTCAGGGCTCAGAGAGGCCATCTGCTCTCCCACTGACCACCTTGAAATTCATCTGTGCCCTAATGGGACAAGTGACATTTGCATCAGTGCCAGCCATGCCAGGCTTTCCAGACTAGAAATTAGCCATGAAGTAAAAAGCATTCAGAGTTTTCATTAAGTGAAACAAGCAATAGATGTGATATTGCCGGCAATAATTTCTAAGGACCTTGGGTGATGTTTCTCTTGCCCCTGGCACCTTCTGCTGCAGCGGTGACTGTGAGGAGCAGCCCTCAGGGGCAGGTGTAGAGCTGCACGGCATGTTGGGTGTGTTAAAAATAGGCTCCAATGTTTTATTCCCTTTCTGCTCCTGTTTGATACTATTTATGCTGAGGCAAATCTGGGAGTATAATATTGTTGTAAATAATTGAAGAGCCACAGTCCCTTAAAGTGTTTTCTGTAATGTGCTCACAACCATTTGGATTTTCAAAATGAAATTTGTCAAAACAGCTGCAGTGTCTTTATTTTAGTTGTGGGAGAAAGAGGGAACACCAAGCACAGTCCAGCTATAGAAGGAAATAGAAATGCCATCAGATTAAAATGATGCTGTCTGAGATCTTCTGCAATGCCAGAAGTACCTTCGGGTCTTAGCTCAGGGCAGGGGAAATAGAGGGAAGATGCAAATTTATATCTTGAGTTCACGTCTGTGTTTTGGGGCTCAGAATAAGAACTGATTCCATGGTACTCTGTGGCAGACCAGGAGCTGCTGTGTTACATGGCACTGTATTGACCCCAAATGTCTGCAGCACCCTGGTGCAGACCCTGCTGCCTCTTATCTTTGCCACCCATGCTGTGGTTGCATGAGCCAGCCTTGGCCGTGAGCCATGAACTCACAGTACCAAATGGTGGTACTCCCAAAAAATAGAAAGTCACTTTTTTAGTGGTTTTCTTATGTGTATACAAAGAGAGAGCCTGGAGGAGGCAGACACACAGAAGTGGGCCATTCCCAGTTGGGCCAGTCTTTGTAATCCCCTCCACAGTCTGAGAGCAGTGGGGAGCCCACCACACTGGGGTATTTACCCTGTGAAGGCATCAATGTGTGCTGGGTGCCTGAGAAGGCTGATGGTGCTTGCCAGCACAGACCACTTAGAAACAAAAGCAAAAGGCCTGGTCACCTTGCAGAAGTGGCAAACAGGGCACTGGTGAGCTCCCATTCCCAGACTCCAGCTCCCCAGACATCTCTGAGCCATGGCTGTGGCCAAAAGGTGGATGCCATCAGCATCCTCTCCCAACAACTCTGCCTCCTTCCCACCTCTACTGCCCTTCTGTTTTTTCTACCTAGGATGCTGTGTAGACCTACCTCATTAGTCATAGAGCACGTGAATCAGTTTTGATGGTCCAAGCATGAGATGCTGTTGCAGCATCGCAGATTTGTCTAGCAGTGTTTTGCCTGTGCAATGGGACTGGCACACAAGGATCCTGCATGTTTTCCTCCTTCAGCCAAGAGCTGAGAGTCCTTCACACCACGGAGTGGCCTTCAGTCCCAGGAGGTACTGAGCCTGCTGCAAAGTTTTAAGAGCTTCCTCTGACAAGAAGTCATTTTTGTGTGCAAAATGTTCCCTGCATTTTCCACCAAAGAAAATCTCTAGCCTCTTTAAATTCAGATTGTGCTATAGGAGAGGTGTGAAATATAATAAGCAGATGAAAGAAGCCAAACCAATGTAGGGATAGACTGTTCAGGGGACTTAAATTCTAACTATAAATTATTTAAAGCCCTGCATTTGAATTTACAATATCCCTTTAAATGATTCAGTGTCATCCATAATTGGAGGTAAGAACTGCAAAGACATTCAGCCCTGTTCCTGTGTGCTCAGTGCCTCGCTTTCTTTCCATTTTTATTTTTATTTTTGGTTATTGTTATCTAAGTATCTGACAGCTTTCTCTTCCTCTCTGATTGTGCTACCTTTAAAGTCCCCTTTAGGTGGACATCCAACACCTGGAACGTGAGTCTGCCGTACGCTCCTGCAAGCAAAAACCTCTCCTTGTTTCTACAAGCATTATATTGTTAGCCTCTGCCAGACAGAGATATATCAGGAAATGTGTACGCTTTATTTACCATGTTGTGTAAGACTGCCCTGCTAGCATCCTCATCCAACACAGAGCAGAAGGCTGCTGCTGCTTTCCGCATTTTTCACTTGTGAGGGGAATGAGGATACACACACAGCCACACACACTGTGCCATCTTCCCCATCCCTGTAGTAAATTGGCCTGGCTCAGAAAAGGAGGCTTTTTTTCCTTATCGAGTGTGAGTGTTAGGCTCAGGATCCAAGGCTCCACTTATTGCTGTGGAGAGGTTTTCAGAGTGCTACAGAAAGTGCTAAATCCTACATTTCTGCTGGGTGGTTGGAGGCTCCCTCCAGCCGTGTGGGTTTTGAAACTGTTTTAATATATTTTAAGTGCTTCGACACTCTTCCTTATATGTGATGGGCAATCTCTAAGCCTGGATGTTGGACAAAATATCAATAAAAAGCGGTGCTTCTGCTGAAAAGAAAACCTCCTGCGGCTTCCCATAGGGCCATCGTGTTTGTAAATCACTCAGGGCACATGACCTCTTAGAGGTATCTTGTTTCTGACTCGCGAAACGATGAAAGGTGATTGGACTCCAAGCACCCGCTGCTACTCTCCCCCCTTTCTCACATGCGCTGTCCCTTCCCAGAGCTGCTCCAAGCCCAGCTTGCTCCATCCTTGCCCAGCCGAAGGGCACAGAGAGGCTTCATGAGCTCCTTGCTCCTGGGAAGGGCAGGGTCGGTGATTTACTCCTGCCCCCATGATGGAGAGGGATTTTGGTGGTGGGAGAAAGCAAACCCTTTGCATTCCCTGGGACATCAGCATTGTCGCAGATGAAGGGGAAGAGGAGCACTTTTGTCAGTGAGTAATGATGATTAATTTGGTAGCCGCCCTCTGTCTGTGCAGTAGATTCGTGGTGTGAGCAAGCTGTAGGTCTGCTCCTTGTGTCCCTCTGGGGCCATTGGCCCCAGCAGAGGGTCACAGGGGACAGCCACAGCATCACGTGAAGTGGTGCAGAGGAGGTTTTCAAGAGCAATTGGGTGAAGAAAATCAAGCTAGATACAGTTCTTGAAAGAGCAGGCAGAGAAGACGACTCCAGGCTAACTCATGTTCTAGTACACATCTAATTTTTTACAGGGCTGTAGGAAAGTCTTTCTTCTCGGAAAGGGCCAAAAGTCCCCTCCAGCATGACAAACTACAAAGTACTTGTTTCCACCTAGGTGCTGTAACTTTTGAAGCTGCAGACCAGAACATCCATCTGCTAAAAGTGCAGTAAGGAGAATGGATTTGGAGGGGTGAGGGAAGGGTTGGCACAAAGCAAAAGGCGCTGACAGCATTTTAGACTAATGTAGTGACAAAGTCAAATTTTGTCTCGGTTTTAATTTTTGATAAGATGAGCAATCCTGGCTGAATTTCAATACTAATTGGGGGTGTCTCTTTTGATCATCGTACACACACCAGACCCCAGCAAAATCTTTAGAACTGCCTAATGATACACAAGCATATTCAGATGTCCTTTGCAATCAATAATGAAGGTACATTAACGATCAGATGTTTTAAGTGGAAAGGACAGTTTTCAGATAAAGCAACTGTCAGGTGAAACCCTGTTATTTCACTGCACTTACTGACCTCCAATTTCCTTTGACCTGATCAAGCTTCCCTTATCTCTGCTGGGAACTGAGGTGGGGGGCAAAACTGGGCTGTTCTTTATTCCCCTGACCTTTGTGGATTAAAAGGCATTTTATGGGGAGCAATTTCTGTGTTTGGGGTGGGAAGGGGAAAGTGTTCTGCATGTTTCTGGAGGGCGGTATGCTGGTTAATGTGTTTCTGTGTAGTCAGCCAAACTCTTGGTCTTTCAGCTGTGAGTTTTTGTGTTAACTGCACAACAATTTTACTGTTTCTTTTGTGCTGGTACTCAAGGGAATGGGGAGAATTGAAAAATTTTCTGTTATCCAGGGTATTCCTCTGAGTCAAGATCATGTACTCAGGCTTGGCAGATGCACTTGGACGTGTGCCCCTGCCTCTTTGCTTGTAAGGCATCCTATGCTTTCCTGGTTTGGGAAATCACACAGAGTGTGTCTTTTTCCACCGGGGTAGCAGAGACCATCCCAGGAACTGTAAACTGCTGTAAACCCCAGCGGTTTGCTGAGGGCCCCCCATAACCAGGTACCCCAGGCATTGCAAGGGCACAGATCACAACCTTCTTTCCTAGATGCAGCCCAGTAGGGCAGAGATATATGTCAGGATAGGTCCCAGTTCAGATCTGGGATAATTTACCCTGTTGACAAACCCCTCTGGTGAGGCTGGTGGGTGTGGGTGGTTTGAGGGCTGCCCCACAGGCAGACCCCAGACCCAGTGTCACTCTTTGCTGGTGGCCATTTCACAAAGTGTAAAAGAAGCTGCATTTAGGAAGAAGGAAATTAATTTTGCTGCCATAAAGACTGTTTTCTTTATTTTAAAAATTTACCATAGGAAGGAATGGGAAAAGGAATGAGAGAGCGGAAACAATGGCTGCTTCTCACAAGCGTAATTACACTTCTCCTGCCACTATTAAGAGCAAAATGCGAAATTTTAAAAGATGTTAATTAGATAAAGAAAGGCATCAGATGACAGAAGCGTGGATTTTCTCTGACAGTGAACAGTGTCCCCTTCTTATCACAATAGTCTCTGTTTAGATGGTTGTTATCAGTTTAATCACAGCTAGAATAAATCTTGAAGTATGCATTTGTACTTGCACATATGGCATGCTTCCAGCCTCCCTCCATAACACAACATACAAGTCCATTCAAATGGTAACTAATGGCTGAAAATAGTAAGCCCTAATGAGAAAGCTAATAAGCTATTGGTACAAATACAATTTTCTTTTACAATCATGTGGATACCCTACCAGAAGAGATCAACTCCACTGTGTTTTGAAGCTCAGTGAATGACAGGCAGGGAGGTGAAGGCACAGAGGATGCAGTAGGCTCTTTCCATGAACATTCATGTCACATGTTAAAATGCCATCAAATAAGTTGTTATTGACTCCTGTTTTGCAGTGCCTACACTTTTCAGGACAAGTCCTCTTAAGATGCTGAAGTGACTTCAATGTTCCACATTATTTGGTTTGTTTTTTAAGCTGAAAATTAATGTTTTAAATGAATTGATCTAACACTTGTTGAGGTCACTGTTGGTATGATGAACTCTGGCAGTGCTATGGAACCTGGCTTGTTTTTCCCTTTCACTTATAGGGTAAGTATTATTCATTGCATATGTGAATAAAAACATAGGAGCTGACTGACCATCACATTAGGATTTATATCCGATTTGCTAGCTGCCCACAAATTGTTTGGCTCAGGAACCAAGGTGCCTGCTCCATTTACAGCGAAGCTTCCAGCAGATGTTTTTGATGGATTTCAGGGTGGTGGTGGAGCAGCTCAGTGAGCAGTGGAGCCAGTCTTACGCTTTGATTCCCTGCAGATTTGTGTCCTGAGGTTGAGCCACCATGCGGACACTGGTTCAGCTTGCATGGCAGTCCTTTCTCTGCTTCATTTCCTCTTTCCATGAATCATACTCAAACTGAACACACTTGATTCTCCTGATGCTCTGTCAAACCTCCTTGAAATTGGTCAGAAAAAATTGGTCAGTCCAAAAGCTCTTAGTAAGGAATGACAAGTAGACGTATAGATAGCCACAGTAGACAAACCTCATTAGAAAACCACAGCAGATATGTACAGATACCTCTAAAAAGTTACTTTCAGTTTATACATTTTATGTTGGCCTTAGGAATTGTTTCTTACATTGAATTACATTTAGTTGCGAGTTGCACTTACTAACAAGAAGCTTCTAGAGCTCATTTGACCATTTCCTATTTCACTTTGGACAGATGATAAAAAATGCCTAAAGAAACACTTTTACTCAGGCAGATAATGATAGGACAAGGGAAAATGGTTTTAAATTAAAAGAGGGGAGATTTAGATTAGATGTTAGGAGGAAATTCTTCACTCAGAGGGTGGTGAGGCCCTGGAACAGATTGCCCAGAGAAGCTGTGGATGCCCCATCCTTGGAGGTGCTCAAGGCTAGGCTTAATGGGGCTTTGGGCAACCTGGTCTGGTGGGAAGTGTCCCTGCCCATGGCAGGGGGTTGGAACTGAATGTTCTTTGAGGTCCCTTCCAACCCAAACCATTCTGTGATTCAATGTTTCAGCTTGGGAGGCTTTGTCATAATACAAAGGGACTTGTGATCTGTGCCACAGGATGAGCACTATTTCATGTGGGGAGGTAGGGCACACATTCCTAACCCCCTGGTACCCATCCCTCATGTGTCAGTAGTAATGAACCATGAGCAGCTGGCTTGGAGCAGCGCTACCTGTGTGATTGTGCAGGGTGATAGGGGTGCAGGTGCCCACGGCTGGTGAGCAACAGGGGTAGGGAGAGCAAGACAGGAGAGAAGGGGCTTGTGGCCCCACAAGGGGCTGGTCCTGTGGTGGCAGAAAGGGTGCCTGAGGCTGTGTGAGGGCTGTGGGCAGCTTGAGGGTCACGGGGCAATGAGAGAGATTTGGGCAGACCTGTGCCGGTGCCTGGAGGGAAGAGAGCTGAGAGGCAGCACTGTGTATTTAATGTTTTGATGTGCCGTATGCCGCTCTGCAACTTCTGCTCTTCCACAGCTGAAGGTCACCTTCGATGCTGGCTTGCTTTATATTTGGTTCAATACAGGAATTGTCTCATCTTTCCGTAGAGCATCGGTGGTTACATTAATCAGCTGGGGTTTTGTCTGAGAGGTTGCACTTTGCTGCAAGCCCCAGCTTGTTCCGCAGAGATATTGAGCCTTGCTTGGATGCTGCAGGAATGAGGGCTACTCAGAAATTTGTGGCATTTGGGTTCTGGTACTGCAGATGTACTGTGTTGATGCCCACTTCAGACACATGCAGTGATCCCTGCATCATCATCATCATCATCATCATTATTATTATTATTATTATTATTATTATTATTATTATTATTATTATTATTATTATTATTTTAATGAAGAAAAGAGTGCTTGCAAGTTTGTGCAAGGCAGGCATGGTGCTGTGGGAAGATGACAGTAACATGGCCTGCCAGCCCTTCCTATGGCCATGTAGGTTGTGATGGTTTTTAAGACTAAGATGAAACACAGAAGGAGCACCAGCTTTATGGCTGGAAACTCTTTTTGTTTAAAATCTGTTTAATGGCAAAGATATCTGTACACACATTGTGGTACTAATGACTTTTTTTTTTTTTTTGACAAAGTTTGATATTATAGCATTTCAGAAAGTAAGTGCTGAAGATGTCTCCTGGTGGCTTCTGTCACAAATGTGCAAGAGATTACTTTACTCTTTTAGTAGGAGAAAAAAAAAAAAAAAGAAAAAATAAAGTCTAATTAATTTTACCTGTCAGCAAGCCAACTGTTACTTCAGAATCCACTGAGAAGACTTTGATTAACTAAAAATTGTCCTTTTATTAGGCAAATTAAAGCCATTCAGGCAGCACATGAGACATTTGTAAAGCCACTATTAGAAGCAACTTATTGAATGATTTTACAATAAGAAGTCAATTTCACAGGAAGAGGAAACCATTTTAGTTTCAGAGAGTTTGGACATTGTCAGAGGATTGGCATCACAAAGTAGAGTGAAGCTAAATGGCTGCATTGCTCAGGATATTCCTATTTACTTGTTGACTCTGTGGAAAATCTGCTTCTTGTACATTAGCACTCAGGAATGTTAAAATATGAGTTAAGGATAAATAAGCTGAACTGCACTTAGTCACTGTGCCAAAACTCTCCATAAGAGTTGACCTTAACTCAATTAAGCAGAAATTATTTTCAAAGTGATATAAACTAAGTGGTGTGGTAGAGGCAGCAAGCTCTTAGATCACAAATTATTATGTATTATAATGCACTAATTGTCAATGATTCTTAATATACAGCAACTGTGAAATCATTCAAGCTACAGCACTGCTAGGGCAGAGAGCACACAATGATATTTATGCAGGAGCTGGCATGCAATAAAGTCTTACCTTAATATTTGGCATCTGAGCACTGAATCACTCTAAGACCTTTCCAGTTCTATATGAGAGCACCTACACGAGAATCTAACAAAGTTTACCTGCACCTCCTTAAAAGTGGAATGGGATTAACTCTGCTGCCTGCTGCCTGTGAATGAGCTGCAGAAAATAAGGATTCTGAAAGCAGGCAAGGGAGAGCCAAAACCTGTTACACTGATTGTTTTGATGAGGGGGACTGGAGGCTCCCTTGGAAGAGAATGGCAGATGTGTCCAAGCAGGGAGTGCCCTCAGGATGGAGAAGTGGCTCCAGGAAATGCCTTTGCTGTGGAGTTTGTGGGTGTGAGGGAGCTGGGGGCTGCCAGCACCGGTGTAAGCTGGCAGCTTCTAGCACCAGTCGGGGTGCAAATCCCAAACACCCAAACTGGTCTCCAGACATTGCCTTTCCACATCTCACTGCAGTGGAAGGTGCCACAATGCCCAGCTCCAGCTCTAATCTGGCAATGCAGCTTTAGGCTGGGTATTAATTTTCTGTGACTAATGCAAAGGGACTTGAAAACTTGTCTGAATCTCCCACTGACTCCTTGGCACAGATCCCACTTTCCCTGTTTCATTTGGCATTTCTGTGCTCGCTGCTAATGAGCATTCACAGAACAACAATGCAGAGGAAATTTGGGGAAGAATAAAGGTAAATTTATTAAGGCTAGCAAGTGTTGCGAAAGCTGATGTGTGCTGTGTCTATAATTTTGCCAATAAAACCATGACAGAAATAGCATTTTAGGGTTTGCATTCAACTTATGCATCTGCATTTCTCCTCTGTTGCTTTGCAATCAGGCTTACAGCCACTCCAGCAACCATCAGTGACAGCGATTGCTTTCTGACCTTTTAAAGCTTACTTTCAGAGTAAAGATTTTTATCCAATATTACCAGTAATTGCTGACTGAGTTTAATACAATCCTCCCAATGCACTGCAACTGCAGGGTTTGTGATTTCCGTGACTTAACAGATCAAGTGTCTCGGCTGTAGGAGAGACAAACTACTGTAACAGGATCTTTGCCATTTGGTGAATTTCAAATATCCTAACAAGATGCTCCACATCTCTTATACATCTCCGCTTCCCCAGTCTTGCAGATGACATTACCCCCTGCGTTAGTTTAGCTATGTGACAGGTGTAGACAAACTTCCAGGGTTTTTCAAAGTTTTGTGATAATGAGAATCTAATTTAATTTTGTCTCCAACCAATCCAGGGGAACAGAGAGCAAAAAGAGCTACATGAATCCCTTGTTTCAGCCCTCCACCTCATGTAATGTCCTGGCAGCTTTGTACTGCATGTGGCCCAACAGGTGCTCCATGTGATGGGGGACAGGGCACCTGTAAAAGCCATGGCACATTGATCTCCTTCAAGGCTCCTGAACCACATACTTAAATACTTCCCAGAGCCCAGCTGGGAGCTTCTGCCTTCTCTGTCACCCCTTCTTCTGAACAGCCAGCCTAGCTCGAAGTTAACATCTCAGCATCATCTCAGGAACCTTGTGCTGATAAAAGTCACCTGCTCATCAGCTGCTGTCTCAGACTTGTGTGGGTTGCATGGTTTGTCTTTGTTATTGGCAAAAAGCACAAATGCTGTTGTGCACGGCTTGGTCATTCATGTGCCCAGCTTCAGTCAGGTGTGGCATGTTAGGCTGGACTTGTCACACTTGCGTGTTCCAGACAAAGTCTGTAAGGTGCAAAATAAAAGCAGAATCAGGACATTAGCTCTGTGCAAACCAAGCAATCCAGAACACTATTTTGGAAAGGGCACTGTGTAGAGAGACTGAGTTGAGATGCTGAGCTGTGTCTTGTATTTCCTGCTTTTTATTACATGAGACGCTAACATTAATATTGTACTAATAAACAATTTGCTTATCAACAACAGAAGATGCCACAGCAATAACATGTGTTCACATGTACCCCTGCACCTTTTCCCCGGCCCAGCCAGCTCTTTTTTGGGGGGACAGAAAAATCTGGTAAAATAGTAAAGTAAAATAAATAATAAGGTAAAATAGTAAATAGCACTCATTGTGATGAAAGCAGCTCTGATCCCTCATCCTGCTCTTTCTTTTGGATAAAGATATCTGTGCTTATCTCATGGTAGACAGCACTTTGTTTCCCACCTGAAGTAATTAGCACACCAAACCTGTGCTAGCGTTACCACTTGTAGGAGTCCTGTGAGCATGGGCTTTCTCACCTGCTTAGTCCCAGGTTGTGGTTGATGGGACACCTGAACCTTTGCCAAAGACATCGGTGGTTTATGGAGCAAGAACTTGTGTGCTGGGCTCTGGGTGAGACTCCTGAGCTGATTCACAGGTTCACTAGTAGTAACAGCTCATCCTCACTGTAATTCCTGTTCTTGGCATCAGGGGAACGGCTCTTTATTAATAACTTGAAAGAGAAAGTCTTTATAGCCCATTCCTTACTGGTTCGCTGAACTAACCGGTTCCCAAAAATGATATTAATGCCCCTACAGTGCACTTTCCTCATCAAATAGAGAACCAAATATTTTTCCACACCTCCACTTGATAGAGGTCTGTATAAACAAGGCGGGAATTCTCATCTCTTAAAATTTCACAAGAAACACAAGAAACTTCTGTCATTTTCCGAAACACTGAAATTGGGCCCTGACCATTAGATATAACAATTATTATACTTTTATTGAACAGTCCTGGCATCTATCCTTTCCATGTATTGTCTAAAAGAGCATTAAGTAGATGCATGGGAGTTATGAAACTAGTCAGCTAACATTCGAAGCAAACATTTTAGCAGCACGCCCCCGCAGTTTTCAGTGGCTGAACTTTTGTTTCAGCTGTGATGTTATACAATCCTATTTCCATGGCAAACTTACAGATACACACTTGTCAAAATTCATGGTTTATTTAGCAAAACTGTCGAGGCACATATGTGCCATATGCATTCTCCCATTCTTTACAGATATGCTTTTTAAAACATCAATTTCCTGCTGCAATTAAGTCTGTTGCTCGGACTTCAATAGATGTATTTGGCATTGAAAGGGAATCTGGCTCAGATCCCTCTAACTAAAATGAGCACTGGTCAAAAAACCCACATGTTCTACTGCTCCATCTCCCGCCTATTACGGCTTTTTTAACACCCCCTGCTTTATTTGGTGTTACTTTTTCCCACCCTGTTATTTCTCCTATATTCAGAAGGGATTTTTTTCCCTAAAGGAAACTCTACAGGCAGCTACTTCTTGTGCACACCTTAATATCAGATATTTTGAGCACAGTTCACCCATCAAAAATCTCTGCCTCTTAACTATCATGACATTTCTTTCATACAATCCGGAATAAACACAGGGGCACTCTATGGACCAGTAAAGGAGATGTGGACTGCTTCCAGCACAGAGGTTTGGCAGGCAGGCAGTGGGAGATGGGATTTTGGGATTCTTTGTCCTACACTTCAGACAGAGGTTTTGTTTCCCTGCTAGGCCTGGAATGATGAAAAACAGCAACAGGCAATGGAAATAGGATGCTCAGACCTCGGACTCCAGCTCAAAACTTCATGGAGCGCTAATTTTATTTATTTATTTTTGTCAGAAACTATTTATAGGAAACTATATATACACATGTGTATATACATACATATATTTATTTGGAAATGTTTTCAGAGTGGAGAAAAATTGCCCTCCTGCCTTTGTGCACCAAGCCGTGTCTTAAAGTTAAGCCAGCTCACAGCATGGTCACAGCACATCAGAATCGGAATTTCCATGCCCAGGGAACAGAAGCAAAATGCCTTCCCCATCCTTGCTTGTGGTGTGGTGTCGTGGTTCCGCTCGAGTGGGCAGCCGAGCTCCACCACAGCCGCTCTCTCACTCCCCCTCCTCAAAGAGGAATGGGGAGAAAATATGTGAAAAGGGCTCAAGGATTGAGATAAGGACGAGAAAATCACGCAATAATTATTGTAACGGGCAAAACAGACTCGGCATAAGGAGATAGTAAGATTTATTGCCTACAACTAACAAGCGAGAGAAGTGAGAAAACAAAGGAAAAAAAAAAACAAAAGCACCTTCCCCCCCCATCCACCCTCTTCCACCTCCTCCCCCCGAGCGGCGCAGGGGAACGGGGAATGGGAGTTATGGTCAGTCTACAGCACTTCTTCTCTGCCGCTCCTTCTCGGTCACTCTCGTCCCCTGTGCTGTGGGGTCCCACCCACGGGATGCAGTCCTTGATGAACTGATCCGGCGTGGGCTTCCCACAGGCAGCAGCTCTTCCAGAACTGCTCCAGATATGGGTCCGTACCACGGGGTCCATCCCTCAGGAGAAAACTGCTCCAACCTGGCTCCCCTACGGGCAGCAGCTCCTGCCAGGTCACCTGCTCCTGTGTGGGCTCCTCTCCACGGGCTACAGGTCCGGCCCGGAATCTGCTCCGGCAGGGGTCTTCCACAGGCGGCAGCCTCCGTCGGTGCAGGGCCACCTGCTCCACCGTGGTCTCCTCCACGGGCTGCAGCATGGAACCCTGCTCCACCATGGCACTCCATGGGCTGCAGGGGGACATCCTGCTTCACCATGGTCCTCACCACAGGCCGCAGGGGACTTCTGCTCCGGCGCCTGGAGCACCTCTCCCCCTCCTTCTACACTGACCTTGGTGCTGTGCCTCACTCCCTTGACTCTCCCGGCTGCTGTGTGGCGCAGCGTTTTTTTCCCTGTCTTAAATATGCTCTCACAGAGGCGCAAAACAACATCGCTTATTGGCTCGGATCTGGAAAACAATGGGGCCCTTCCCAAACATGGGGCAGCTTCTAGATCTTTCTCACAGAAACCACCCCTATGGCTCCCTGCTACCAAAACCTTGCCACGTAAACCCACTACATGTGGGAAGGCAGAACTTGTTTATGCCATGGTGGCAAAGCCATTTGAGTTGGGAGAGCCAGGAGAGAGAGCAGTAACATAGGGAGGGGACTGCACTTTGCTATACAGGAGGGATCCCTGGGGTGAGAGCAGAGGTGGGACAGGACAGCTGGGAGCTTGCAGGGGAAGCCATAGGTGCTTTGATTTTTTTCCCCACTAAATCTCCATAAAACAGCCTTCCCCTTCCCTCTTCTAGCTTCCTTTGGCTTTAGCAGCAAACTGACTGTCTTCACAAGAAGTCCATCTCTCTGTACAACAAGCCCTGCTCAGATCTTCATGTCCCCAATTTTGCCTTGTGAGGGGCACCTGGGAGGGTGTGGGGGAAGAAGAGGGGCTTAGACTTAGAAGAGGGAAACTTAGACTTAGAAACAAAACTTAGATGAAGACTTAGACTTTTTTTCCCTTCCCTTCCCTTCCCTTCCCTTCCCTTCCCTTCCCTTCCCTTCCCTTCCCTTCCCTTCCCTTCCCTTCCCTTCCCTTCCCTTCCCTTCCCTTCCCTTCCCTTCCCTTCCCTTCCCTTCCCTTCCCTTCCCTTCCCTTCCCTTCCCTTCCCTTCCCTTCCCTTCCCTTCCCTTCCCTTCCCTTCCCTTCCCTTCCCTTCCCTTCCCTTCCCTTCCCTTCCCTTCCCTTCCCTTCCCTTCCCTTCCCTTCCCTTCCCTTCCCTTCCCCCTCCTCCTCCCCCTCCTCCTCCTCCTCTTCCTTTTCCTCTTCCTTTTCCTCTTCCTTTTCCTCTTCCTTTTCCTCTTCCTTTTCCTCTTCCTTTTCCTCTTCCTTTTCCTTTTCCTTTTCCTTTTCCTTTTCCTTTTCCTTTTCCTTTTCCTTTTCCTTTTCCTTTTCCTTTTCCTTTTCCTTTTCCTTTTCCTTTTCCCTTTATTATTTTTCTTTTTTTTTTTTTCTTTAAGAAAAATATAATTATTAGCTAGCTGGGGTGAGAGTGTGTGCAGAAAGCTGTGGTAGGAGAGAAGCCCCAGGGTGAGTGGTGCTAAGGCAGCCCACAAAGTGACGTGAGCTGGAGAGCAGGTGGTACACAGAGGGACCCGCATGGTGGGATCATGTGGCTGTGGGTCTCTGCAGGGCATCACCGTGGCACCTCTGAATCTTCTCATGAAGACAGAGACAAAATGGTAAAACTGCTCAGTAACTTCCCCTACTCATTCCCTGTGACAGTCACTCACCAGACATGCCCTGACCATGAAGCCCAGATTGTGGAGGGAGGGAAGAGCTTGGCAAATGTCAAAAATGCACTGAAAATTAGTCTTACAGTGCATCCATCTCTTTTGGCTTGCACTCTCACAGACACATACACTCGTACTTTTCTTTGCATGACAACATTTGACACCCTAGTGGATCCGTCCATATTATTCGATGTAAACACCTCTACACATGTTGAATCCATGAGTGACTTCAGGGTCCTCCTGACCACCAGCTCAGAGTACTGGGGTTTAGACTTCCCGACTAAGAAGTGAGAGAGTAGATGCTTAATTTGCTGGACTAATATACAGGAAAAGGAAGACTGAATCTGAATTAGACAGTTTGCAGCTTTTTTCTGCACCACAGGTAATAATCAAGACAGGACTTACTTTAAAGTAGTCTGCTTTCAGGTCAGTAGTTCTCACTGCAGTGTCTTCAAACCTTCCATATGCTGCTAGTAGCAATGTACATTGCGGTCTTCAAGAAGCTGTAGTTTTGCATCCTTTCAGGTTTTAGACAGAGTCTAAACAGTGGTTTTATTTTGTTGTTGTTGTTGTTGTTTTGTTTTGTTTTTTTCTTTTTCTTTTTTTTTTATTTTGTTTTTTCCCACTTTATTTATTCTGCTTTGGTTTTGGAGAGAGGGAAAAGAGTGAAAGAAAGAAAGTCAGTGTTAGTAAGATGCTTAAAAATTAAAGAAACATGCAGTTCTGAGGGCTGCCTGTGACAGAAAGGCTTCCAAGATGGGCAAGTTACAGCACTTCAGTAATTTAGCTGTTCCGTGAGACTGTTAAATAACTGAATCCCTCAGTTGAAATTACACTGTCCCTACTCATCTGTACCACAGTACATGGTAAATGTAGGTGTTGTGGTAGCGGGTAGATGAAGTTTTATCTTTGACACAGCTGGAGCTTGATCCGCTCACTAGTAATACATACTGGAAGATAAGCAGAAGCTAAGTTGGATAGAAATCAGAAATACCTGCCAAGTAAAGTTGCTTAGTTGGTCCCAGAATAAATCAAAGAGCCTTCTGAGATAGCTGTCAGAGGTTCAAAATTAGATATATCCTTTCAGTAAAATGAACATAGATCATTTCGTAGATTTTCCCTTGCTTTAGAAAGTACAATAGCACACTGAAGACATGGTAACAATAGCCTCATTCTCCCATCACCACTCTCTGGGGGAACATTTATATTTCCATTTCACCTGTGCCAGCACCCTCACACTTCACTTGTTTCTAGAAGTATTACCTACAGAACCATGTAGTTCAAACAAGGTTTCATCTCTCTGGCTAGTTTCTTTGCTTTGCTTACCTGGTTTATATGTCCAGAAGCTTAAAGATCCATTAACACCTACAAGAATTAGGCAGAGCTTGCTTGAATTATTCATCCAAAATACTGTCTAATTTCTTCCTGAATTGATTTAATTTATTCCTCCCCTTTCTAAATTTAGAAAAAAATGCATGTACTCTACAACCACTATTATTAAGTAGCTCAAGCTATTCCTTCAGTCTGTAATTACTTAGATACAAGATTTTTCACATGTGAAGTAGTAGTAGGTAACATGTATTGGCCTGAATCATCATTGCTCCCCTCTACACACAGGTCAAATGGCTACAAGTAGCAATAATGACCTTATTCCTATTTTTTTTTTTTTTTCTGGCGTGCTCCCAGTTTGTGGGCAATTTGTTCATCCATTTTTTTCAAATACAGTACTTTCTTCTAATGTCAAAATTTTAAATAACAGAATTGTCTCCTCTGTCTCTTCTTATTTTTTCTTGCATGTAGCCAGCTATGCAATTATTTCATTAATAAAAACCTCTTTCCAGATAATGCGTTGTTCCCTCTCACCTAAAAATGGATTGGAATTTCCTTTGTTCCTGTCACATGGAGAATAACTGGAAATATATGCATAAATTTTACCACAGAAATTTGTATGTGGGCAAGTTTAAGATAGGATAGGATAGGATAGGATAGGATAGGATAGGATAGGATAGGATAGGATAGGATAGGATAGGATAGGATAGGATAGGATAGAATAGTTCAGTTGGAAAGGACCTACAAAGATCATCTACTCCAACCACCTGACCTCTTCAAGGCTAACCACAAGTTAAAGCATGAGGGCATTGTCCAAATGTGTGTTAACAAGGCTGGCATGGGGCATCAAGCACCTCTCTAGGAAGCCTGTTGTGGAGTATGACCACCCTCAGAGAGGTCGTTGATGTCCCATGCCTGTCAATGTTAAAGAGGCATTTGGGCTTTTCATGTCAAAGTTATGGTGAGTGTCAAACCTCCGTTACTGCAGGGATTGGCCATATTTTCAGTCTGTGCCAAATGATTCCTCATACCCTACAGGTCATCAACACACCAATAATCACCTCAAGTCCAGGACAGAGAACCATGGCACAAAAACAGTAATGGAAGAAGTCTGAAATTGGAAGACAGATCTGTTGCATGAATAAATACATACTAAATAATAACTGAATACATGCTGAAGTAAAAGCAATGAGCCTGACCAAGAAATACTTACCTCAGTGGTTTTCTTCCTTTTTTTTTGGTCTTCTTTTCTCAAAACAGACATTTATGTGAGTTAGGACACAAGTAGATAGGTGATACAATTAAGAAATGATGAAAATATATTTTCGTGTTTATGAAACCATGTAAGTAAAAGCACCAGGATGTTGAATCAAGTACAAATAGAATTAATAGTTACTAACAGACGTGGTATTTTTAATCCAGTACTAAAAAGTTATAGTTAACATCACTTATAATAGGTCAAAATATCTATTGGTATATAAGCAGCAGGTTATAAGTATGTAAGCATCAGTGAATCTTGTACAGTAGTGCTGAATATGTAAATACATACACTGATCAGTTTAACATTATCATACCCCCATGCACTTGCACACAACTTGCTTAAGATGTATGAGAGTTTATTACATGAATTTAGCAGAAATATTTGTTAGATAATCTTTTTTTTTTTTTTTTTGAGTGCTTGAGGTTTTTTTGCCCTACAGCTAGAAAATCCATTTTCCCAAAAATTTTGGATAAATGGGTTTCCTCAGACAGCTATGGATACAAAAAACGGTGAAGTGCCTCTCAGGATTTTTTCATATTCTTCTCAGTAAGAAAGTCAGAGAAAAAAGTTAAAAAACCCCACAAAAGTGGCATAAGCAGAAATAGATTTCACAGTCATTCCACTGGAACGTGGTATCATCCCGGTGGAAGTCATTAGGCTGTTTTTCTCCATATATAATGAAGGACTACTGTGACTCATTCCTGAATTGTAAATGAATTCTAGAAACCTTTCAGAGCCACGGTCAGGGACATCATAAAAACCAACCACTCAGGATATCATTCTAACCTGTAATTCCTTAGCAAGGAGACTATACAGGTCAGCTGCTGAGTAAACCCTGTTTTATGATCATTGAACTTCAGGTCAAGTGTGCTGCTAGGAAATTAATTTTCACTGGAAATTTAAGTGCTGATAAACAAAAATCAAAAGCAATTATGACCATTTATTTCTGTAGAAAACTAAACATGTCTTTTTTACTTGTTTCAAAACATTAGTGACCAGAAATCATCACAGGTAAATCAACACAGTAATTTTCACAGTTTTTTTGTTAAAGTGCCTGTTATGTTTCTTTCTGTCTCAACTCTGTGGGATGGAAAATGACACCATGTCAGTCTTTCTCACATAATTACATTACTGTATTGTTGCCTTGCTGGAGGTGGTAAATCTTGTTCAAAGACTATTGTCAAATATTGTCCTTTCCAGCTATTCTCACTAAGCCTCTACTTTTCAAACCAACTGTTTCTTCTGATGTGATTTTTCTCCTTTTATCCCGCCACCTGCCCTAATAATGGTTTAGTATCCTGGAGAACAGTGACTGAATGTCAGACAAAGCATGGTATCCCCTTCTCCACATGCTGCGGTAGTTTAATCTTTCTTGTGTGTATATCTTACAGGGTGTATCTTTGCCAGTGGCCTGAAAGGTATTGCTTCTGTGAGGCAGGTGTCAGGTCAGGCTGGAAGCATTGCGGTGGGATCACAGAACAATGCAGCCTGATATTTTCATTCCTTTCTGTGGTTCTCAGAAAGTTACCTGAACCTTGGGTGCCTCAGTTTATGCATCTGTAGCTTGCACTTCATTACTGATCTCACAGGACTGCTAAAAATTCAGCAATATCTGTATAGTACACCAGTCTCCCTAAGTAGAAAATATGAGTATTTTCGAGTATTAAGTTAAAGTACTATAGAATCCTTTAGAGGTTTTAAAAACTCTACTCTATCCAGTAGTAACACCCATTCCAACCTGAACAAAACAGTCAGTCCCTAAAAATTTACTCAGTCTTTTCATTAAAACCACAATGAGTTCTAGCCCATTGGTTAGATCATAGAATCATAGAATATCCCACATTGGAAGGGACCCACAAGGATCATCGAGTTCAAACCCTGGTTCCTCACAGGACCACCCAAAAATCAGACCCTATGTCTGAGAGCACTGTCCAAATGCTTCTTGAACTCTGTCAGGCTCAGTGCTGTGACCACTGCCCTGGGGAGCCTGTCCCAGTGCCCGACCACCCTCTGGGTGCAGAACCTTTCCCTAACCCCCAGCCTGACCCTCCCCTGTCCCAACTCCATGCCGTTCCCTCGGGTCCTGTCACTGTCCCCAGAGAGCAGAGCTCAGCACCTGCCCCTCTGCTCCCTTCCTGAGGAAGCTGCAGGCCGCCATGATGATACTCAGTTTAGATACTCAGTTCAGAAAATATTCAGACTGAAATCCTATACCTACTGAAGTGTGAGGCTAGGCTTTTGTTTCCAATTTAAATTTAGAGCCTCAGGACAATATAATGCTTCTCATGCCCTTTGGATCATATTCCAGCGACTTATTGCCCTCACAGCTAAAAATCTTCACTTTGGAGATGGCATTTCCCAAAGGAGTCTGCTCATCCTTAGAACTTTTTTGAGCCACCTCCCTTCTCCCTTGTAATTGGATATTACATATATTCAGAAATACATTTAATAACATCTTGTGGCTGCTGGTCTTTGCAAAAACAATAACATAACTGTTTTCTAATAATCTGAAAGCATATTGCCTTTCCAAACATCTCTGTCTTTCCTTTCACAGGAAAGAGATCAGACTGATGGAAAAAAAGACCATTCTCATTTGGAGAGCTATTAAAGTAGTTTTCAAAAGCTGATACTGAGAAAGTAAAAGCAATGGAGAAATGGAAAAAGAATTTATTAAAGGATATATATCCCTTCTGTGCAATATAATTCTTGAGTAGAATAAAATATATAGCAAATATTCCATTTTTATTAAAAGAAAAAAGAAGTCTGAATGCACTCTTTCACATCCAGTAAGATAACACTGACCTTATGTCAGCAAGTCATAGAAAAAATATATATGTTTCATACAAGTGGGTGCAATTTTATCTGTGGGGTGTGCAGGGAGGGGGGGAAGGAAAGAAATCTTACAACACTCTAGATGTTATCACTTTCATTTCCTCAAACGGTTTTGGATTTTAGTGTCAATGGATGACTGATGTTACAATGTGTTTGTTAAATGCCTGGGTTATTATGTCGAGAGAAGTCCAGTCAGCCATAGCTGCATTGCTGTGGTGAGCAGACCTTCAGGGAATCTCTTTCTCCATTAGCAAGCTGAGCTATTCCAACCTATGTCTCCATGATGAAGAAGTGTGTTCGGAACAGCATGGCACTAAAATCTGCTTGAAACTGTAGAAATGTTACTCTGATCAGTCTGAGTGATAAATCAGACCTTCGGGGTCTGATTGCTTCCTTTCTTTGCTCTGTTGCACCTGTGGTATGATCCACATCTCCCAGTCTGTTCACAGTTGGATAAAGGAGGCAGCTTCCACTCCTTAGAGAAGTGGAAAGGGAATGAAAGCTCACAGTGCTTGCATTGTTTAGGATGGAGACAGCCTAAGGTGACTTTCTTGTTAATCATGTAGCTTAGGAAAGACATGAGGCTAGCAGCTAGTGAAGAAAGGTCAAGGAGTCTTGAAGCTTTTCTCCTGCCCAGAATACCAAGTACAGGATGGGCAGCTAATCCTCATGGGAAGAAGGAAAATTGTGGCAATGCAGAAGGGAGGTTGCTCATGCTGTTGAAAGGTAACCTCAGCAAGAGATCTCATCCCGCTCTCATTTCATTGCTTGCATCCCTAAGGGATTCTCAGGCCAAACTCTCAAAGTCGTGTTTTATAGCTCACTACAACTGTTCAAATTGATATGGCTTCATGTTTGATGTTTTTAATTTAATGGAGTTCAGGAAACGTTAAATCTCTGGTTACAGCAGTGAACCTGTGTCTCTTAAGCAATGAAAGTAACATGGACAGTTTAGTTCAGCAAACCCTAAAACATGCCGGATCCAGATGGATTTTACTGCTATATTTTAAATCATTTATTATAAAATGCAGTTCTACAGTCTAAATGCATGTCTCAGTCCCTTTGAATCCAGTAATAGGTCTCAGGAAGGTTTTGCTGAGGCTGTGATTTCACAGCTGAGTGTGACTCTACCTCCTACCCTAATTATCAGCCAGTTTCTTCAATAATTCAAAATCCTTGCTAAAATTCTGACCTTAGAGATTAATAAAACAATCCTTTATAGCCTTTCCAAGTCAGACCGATTAAACACAGATTTGGCACATATAACCTGAGAAACTTCAGTAACGTTATTCATTTAGCTAACAGAGTTACCTCCCCTGCTGACGCACTTCCAATTAATGCCAAGAAAGGCATCTGATCAGGCGGAAGGAGACTATTTGTTCTACGCTCTCTATTACCTTGGATTTGGTCCCAATTTGATGATAACATCACTGTGTTTTACATGAGAATTTAATTATTGTATGGACAGCGTTCCATCCAGCTTTCTGCAGCTCTGGACAACAGCAGGTGTTTGGGAGGAAGGTGCTTACTCCACTGAGGGCACCTGAAGGAGAAAGATTTCCGTATGGCAGCAGGTGATTGATTAGTTTATGCCCTGCGGCAGGAAGATACCCTAGCTGAAGCATTTTATAATTGCAACTGATGATCTTACTTGTGTGAGCACGTCACCTTTTCCAAGCCTAGGCTCCTGTGCACAGAGCAGCACCAGCCTCCCTTAAATCCGCCTGCAAGCCACTATGGTTAAACTGATGCAACCGTACACAAGAAGACAGATTTAAAATTAGTTTTTTGTTACGCTAGTGTTTATGAATGCCAGCTGAGTCACCACGAGCTGAATATAAACCAGTTTACTGGAGTTCGTACCTAAAATTAGTGGGGTTTGGCTGAACCGGTTTAAAACTTTGCTGCGGAGGCGGCGAGTCGTGCTGTGAGGCCGCTGGGGCAGGTCTGCAGCCGGGGAGGAGGGATGCGCGTTGGCCAGGGGACACCCTCAGCTGTCTCTGCCTCCTGCCCACCTGAACCCCCATGGGGCAAGAGGGGCCTGGCGAGTCTCTGGGACACTGGGGAGCTCCCACATCAATGTGGCTGGTGGATTTGGGCAACTAGTGATGGCAGGGGCTGCCCCTCCACCCACAGGTCTAGGCTCAGCACGCTGCCCTCAGACCATTGCCCAGCCAGGCACCACAGCCATGAGGCAGCAGTGCAGGTCACCCCAAACTGGTCCTGCTTTGGGCAGAGAGTAGACTAGAGACCTCCTAATCCCTCCCAGCCTGAATTATCAACCCATCAAAGTCACCAAGTGTTTTTAAACCAAGACAGCTTTGCACATAAAGCATGTTGTACTAAGCCCTTAGCCTCCGTAAGGTCTTGTAGAAGCAAATTATGTAGATTAATCAGGTAACCATCATCTCAGTCAGCTTTATTTTCACTCAGACTTTGGTTTAAGGCAGCAAGACATTTTCATCTTTGCAGTCCCGTGCACTTGAGGCAAACTTTCCAACATGCATGATTGAGTAAGTAAACTCATTTGAAAGTGCTGAGCTCCCATCAACTGTCTCTCAAAGGGAAATTATTGTCAGCCAAGCACTTTGGCAAACTTGCTCCTTTGTTTACTCACCTAAATAAGGCTTTTGGACCCTAATTTTTGGCAAATCTTCTTGAATGCCTTGGCCACAGCAGCTTCTATGTATTCTGAAGAGGCAAATTCCTTCCTTACAACAAAGGTGCATTATTATAACTATGCTATTATTTTCCCAAGATTAAAGAAAGCAGCTGACCCATCCAAAGTCTCACAGTAAGTGGAAATAATTACTTGCAAGCACAACAACTATTCTGTTACCCATAGATCTCATTAGTAGAAGAGCTAAAATTCTCCATCCTTATTTAATCAGGTATCGGATGTGCTAAGATGCAAGGGAATATTGTCTTAAATATGAGTTTTATATGCTTATCTAAAAAATTTTTTTTACTCTGTTTTAGTTGTATGTTAACTGTAAAAGAAAAAAACATTTTTTTTTATTTCCAACTTTTATTTATGTATCTGTTTTCTTCTCATTTTGCAGTAAATTAGTCACTAATTTCATCGTCTTTAAGATCCATATGCTCACCCACACTATCTTTCATATGAGTACAATGAGATAAAAACTATTATTTGCTGAACTGGGGGATAATTAAACATTCCAAATTTCATTTATTTCAATTGATTATAGTGAGAGATCACATGGTCTTCTGCAATTTAGGGAGACAGTTTCTTCATTTAAAATGTTTCAGATTTTTCTACACTTTCTTAATTTAACCCAAAAACAGAGTTTACTTACATGAAACCAATAATTCACTCCACTGAAATTAAATAGTTTTTTTTTTTTTTTTTCTTTTTTTTTTCTTTTTTTCTTTCCTCCTATGGCCGTATTGGCAGGTTTCACAGCTGAGCAGTATGACAAATACCATATGTTCACCTTCAGGCCACTGTGTTATTTGCTGGTAACTGCATTTCCTGCCGCTGTAGTTGCTGTGTGAAATGTAGAGTGACTATGCCACTTTCCCTTTATTACCTTATGTCATCTTATGTATATAGGAAACTTTCTAGAGTTACTGCTCCATGAAATGGATAAAAATGTGTGTAGATTCATATTTCAGATTGGTAAAACATAAGCAACATTTGAATTC
The DNA here is from genome assembly GCF_964211825.1 of Aythya ferina. NCBI lineage: Eukaryota > Metazoa > Chordata > Aves > Anseriformes > Anatidae > Aythya > Aythya ferina. Next base: position 77,765,583 of record NC_140296.1, read on the forward strand.
TCAACAGAAATGAAAAACATTCTGATCAGAAAGTTGCCTTCAAAAATTCAATACCTTTCTGCATTTATTCATTTATTTCAGCATATATTGCTTATGAATCTAATGAAATGCTAGGTTAGAACTCCATTTCAGTATGAAATGACTCAGGGGAATAGAGTAAATATCTGACTTCATGAACAATATATGACAGAGCTACAGAGCACGTCCTTTGATTAGTTTATCTATTGGCTTGTAACTTAACTTTTGAATAAACTGAGGTTGTCAGACTGGGGTAGCTGAAGATTTTGCTATCAATGCTCATGCAAACATGCCAGTCCTTAGTCTCGCACAGTTTGATGACGCTTTTCGTCTGTCTTTCTCTGATTAATTGACTTTCTTAATGAGTTTTTGCTCATTTCTCTTTAAAGTTTTCAGGAAAGAGGGCATGGAAGAACAACTGACCAAATTCTCATTTCCTACAGATTGAAATAGCTGTCAACAGAAGCTGAAACTTCAATAGAAAGGCAAGATTGAGCCTTGTACTCACTAGTCTTTTTAAGTTCTGCTTCCCTCTGGACCATAAAGGAAGGGATGATTAATTAAAAAGTTGCAGAATTTAAGGGATCCTTGCTACCTTTTATCCTTCAACACGTTTTACAGTCCAGACAGCATAAACTTTCCTGTACTTGCTTGTAGACTAGTCCTGTGCCAAAGGGTTTCTTTCCTTTCTCCCCTGCCTGTAGAGAAGATCCTGCCAGTTCTCTTCCATCCAGAATGCTCACCTTCTCTCCTTCTCCAATTGCAAAATATGCTTCGGTTCTTTAGTTATACTCTTCCTCCCCACGTTAAAATTTTTTACTAGCTGCAGCCACACACTGGAGTGCTCACTTGTGGACATAAAACAACTTTCTGGTTGGTAGTTGCACTGGAAGTTTGTGGAATTGCTTTGTTAGCCGTGTACTTTCCCAAGTTAGCAAGGGGGCTAATGATGTATGGTAAAGAAAGAGAAAAAAAAAAATCAACTTCCAAGTTAGCAAGGTTGTTAATGACTTAAGAAAATCACTGGTAGGTTTAATATGGGATCTTGCCAGGACTTTGCAGAAGTGAGAGGAGAGAGCTAAAGATACATAGCTGGATGTAATTTATATGCCTAAATAATAATAAATAGTTCAGTCTGTACTCACAAGAAGGATTTATGAGTAGGAGTAAATCATTTAGTAAGAGTTTCCTTTAGGAGGCACATCTACTCTTCCTCTAATGTGTGAAGAGAATGAACACTTATGAACAGAACCCATAAAATCCAGAACAAGGTTTATCCAGGTAGCAGCTAGCAATCGAGATGCATAGCACCTTAGCTCTGCTTTGCTTCACAGTCAGCATTATTTCGGACTAATTGGAGGTAGCTTCACAACTTTGAGACCCATCCTAGAGTTAGCTGCCCGAGCAAACAAAACCAAAACATTTTAATATATAGAAGTAGAGTAAATAACTAAGGCTTTGTCTACACACAGTGTTCTTCAATGGCATTAATTAATATATGTTAACATATATTAGCTTTGATTTGGGTATTTCATGACCATTTGGTCATTGGATTAAGGACACAGATCAGGGATTTGAACCCAAGCTTTTTCCTTCCCTCTCCCTCACACATGCCTATGACTATGTGTTTGGGATCATTCTTTATCATGCTGCTTCTCTCTGATCCATGTGTCTTTAAAGATGTAAAGAAAGTAGAGGAGGTCTTTAAATGCAATTATTTTCTTGTGTTCATTTTAACTACAAAAAAACATTGAAAATAGCTGTTTTCCAGCTAATAAAGCTGAAACCTTGTGAGACTGAAGTGTCAAAAGAAGAAATGTTAGAACAAGCTGCTATATTAAGCAGTAATGTATTTAAAAGAAAACTTGGCTGCTACTCCACCAGGCATTCTGTGGAAACATGAAAATAAACTGTTAACAAAATACATGTTATTTTATCAACACACCTTAGGGTACCAAATTTCAATCCCATCTCTAACAAAGGCTGTATGGTAACTGTGAAAGTTATAAACAAATTTGTCTAGCATCAGTGTGGAGTAACAGGATGAACCAATAATTAAAGGAAGTCATTAGAAACCAATAGGAGGCTGAAGATACATAATACTCACAAATCAACATAGGTGCTGTAAAAGAAAGTGGTGTTTACAATCTACTGACAATTTATTGTATGTCCTAGCATAGAGATGTCTAAAGTAAAATCACCTGAAGTAATTTATTTGGACTTTTAAAAACTACTTTTGCTAAAATTCCCAAAGTGGGGGCTGTTAAGGAAATTAAGTAATCACAAGGTGAGAGAAGTGTGATTACAGAATGGCAAGCCATAAAAAGGGAAAGGGATGTAACTAAATACCCAGGTCCCAGGCTGGCAAAAGGCCAGCCAAGCGATGAGTGCAGAGCTGCACTATGAATGCTGTCAAGTACATTGCAAATGACAGAAGAGTTCACCTGCAGTGCAATAGAGTGTGAAAAACACCCAACAAAGGGACCTAGCAAAGCTACCTAAACTGGCAGTGTGACTATAGGTGGAATATGTCAACAAAACAATATCATGGACAATACTGCTAGTTTTAAACAGGAAAAAACAAACAAACCACACAATACCTGAGGGAGGGAAGGACCTTAAAATTTCATCAAAATGTTCTTTGTCTGCAGGGATGGTCAAAGTGTGATTGGATGCCTAAACAACAAAATAAGTAGCAATAAAAATAATGTTACATTGTATACATAATATACTTTATTGCACATTTATGATGTATTTTCAGATGCTTTGCAGGTGCTGGGTAGGAGTGTATAACTACATCTGAGCTCATATATGTACTGACATAAAATACTGACCTATTTACAGATTTGACTTTGTACAAGTATCATTTTTTAAAAACATAATCAGATTTTCTGTGCAATATTGTGGTGTTATACCTCTGAAGTGTCAATATGTTAGATATTCTGTATGTCCACATATGCACAAAGAAACACACTTGCATAAAATTTGATTCACATATAAAAATATTTTCCATTATTTCACTGACTTTTATAACATTTTGCGTGCTTATGGACTCCTTACAGAAATAATTACAGGCAATGAAAGCTTTCCATAGGAATATAAACAGAAGAAACAGAGACTCATTGTTTCAGAGAGGAGATGAAGGAGGGTAAGAAAGGTATATAAATCATGGTGCAGGGGAGGGCAATCAAATTTAAGGAGATATTTGATGCATCTGGAGTACAAATATACTGAAACATATAGGTACCCTTCCACTGAGCACTGAATTATTGGCCTGTATAACTTATATGATAACCACAGAGCCCCAGAGTTTAGCAAGATTCTCCAAGTGGTTAGACAGTTGCATCAATAACAAAAGCATTCAACTCTATACCAAGGAAAAAATAAATAAATTAACGAGCAGCTTTCTATTCCATTACAGACACGGGGGCAATGAGGCTTAAAATGATATTTCCTGTAGCAGCAGGGCTCTTCTCTACAGCATTTCTTGTGAGTGCTATGAGGCACCTGGAAGATACAGCTGGAAAATGTGAGCTTAATGGGTAACGGTGTGATCTGCTAAGGTAGTTCCAAAGATACCACTTTCTTATGTTCCTACAGCTAAAGGGGATATCAATAACCATGCTGACTGCATTTCCATTGTTCTTTTATAGCAACAGGATATGTTAAACTCTAAAGAGTGATCACTGAGACTCCAATAAACCTCAAATCTATCAAGTATTACATTTGTTGCTAATGCTATAGCAGGAACAGATTTTTTTCCTACAGGTAAATAGAAGAATAATGTCTGTGTTGTGAAACACATCCTTTAGTCACAGTTTTGAACACAGTTGCAATCTTGCAAATATTAAGAGTGGGCATTCACAAGCAGATGATCTCCACTTATGTTTGCTTCATGTACGCTTATTTTGGTACATAAAGATAAACGAAGTCTCTCTCTGTGTGTAACATGCTTGGATACTGCATGGAGGGAAGGTCTACTCTGGCTAGACACAGATCCTTACATAAGGAATTCATATATATATATATATATATATATATAAATATTTCCTTTTCCCGATTAAGCATGTTAAAACTGTGAGCCTAGCTGGCTGAATTAGGGATGGTTAGCTCTGCTCAGTGTGTCCTATTGGACACACTCCTATTGGACACAGCTCCTCTGGGCGGTCAGTACAAAGGCTGACCCTGCCTGCTTCCTACAATGTGTGCAGTCTCTAGGATCAGGCTCACCTGCCAATGACAACTTCTATTCTGGTCCCATGGGCTGCTGAATGAAGAGCTTGGATGAGGACAGTTGGCTCTGGCTGTCTCATGGCCTATGTTTGTGTGCTGAAGTTGTCCTTTTCTTCCCCTGTTGAATTTGCTGGGCAATCCTGGCTGTAGCTAACTAAAGGGAAGAGACTCACAGCTGGTGAAAACCAGTGTCCTATTAGAGGGAGAGAAGTGGCAAGTATCCCCACCTAAGAAAAAAACACAATCTATCTTCCTTCCTTCCTTCCTTCCTTCCTTCCTTCCTTCCTTCCTTCCTTCCTTCCTTCCTTCCTTCCTTCCTTCCTTCCTTCCTTCCTTCCTTCCTTCCTTCCTTCCTTCCTTCCTTCCTTCCTTCCTTCCTTCCTTTTCATTTCAGTAGGAAAGAGGCAATCTGCTGAGGGAAAACTAGAACTGGAGGTTATGTTCAGTCAATCACCTGAAGTCAATCACCAACACATCATGCATCCTCAAGAAAACAGGGTGCATTTACTCACTGCTCATGGGACTGGCTCTCCCCTCCCTCCCTTCCTCCCTCTTTTTTTCTTTTTTTTTTTCTTTTTTTCTTTTTTTTTTTTCTTTTTTTCTTTTTTTTTTTTTTTTTCTCCTTTTTTTCCTTTTCTTTTTCTTTTTTTTTTTTTTTTTCTTTTTTCTTTTTTTTGTTTTTTCTTTTTTTTCTCTCCAATCTATGTTTTGAATAAAAGAGGCTAAGAATAGCTTCATAGCTTCATCTGATTTTACTCCAAAACATTTTGGATAGATTGTTAAGAAAAGCAGTCAGAAGAGATTTAATTTCCCTGCACCCAATCCTTCTTTTTTTTTTTTTTTTTTCAACAGAAAAGAAATATTTGATGTCTGGGGGGTGGGGAGATATCCTCACCACCAGCATCCTTGCCTTCCTCCTACTCCCCCTAATGCTCTAGCCCTACTAGATGCTCCTGCCTTCTCTCTGGCTGCAGTCAAGAACCAGAAGAGAAACTCTAAAATGTCTTGGGAATACTTGTTCCCATTTGGTGGTCTGTTTACATCTCTGTTCACTTTCCCTTCACAAACCTTTGTATTGGTTTGGTAGTTTTGAGGCTGAATTCTTGCAACTACAAGTGCTGATGTGCAAGACTGGTGTCAGGAGATTCTCTCTCCTACCCATGTTCTCTGGGGCACAAGAAGAAGAGTCATTACTGTCAGCAACTCTTGATTTTAAGAACTGGAACAGATCAGGCAACCTAATAACAACCAGGTTTTTCTTTCACACAGTGTTTAGTTTTCTTTCTTAATTGAAACAGAGCTGCTTTTTCATAGTGCAGGGCTTCATTCTAAAGGTTCATATTGATCCTCAGTTTGGCTCCCAACATTTTCTGGAGCAGTTTTGCTGTGGTCTCTGGAGACTACCATAGAAGAGGAGCAGAATATAGTGTAAGAATGCCAAAAGCATGCCTGTAAAAACTGGTGCCATAATGATTAAGAAAGTCACTTAATGGCTGCTCTGTACAGGTATGTTAGGGCGCTGAGGTGTGAACTATGTTAATTTTGCACCATGTTAATTTGTGTGAGGACCACTTTGTATTCTGTAGTGGATCCTTAACTTTGTGTTATTTTAGTTTTCTATGTTTAAATATATATACATATATCAACATTGCTTTATAATTCATTTTGTTCCTAATCCTGAAAGTGTGCTAATTGATGTTCTTGCCGTTTTGGTGACTATTTTGAATGAGAGTTAGTAGTAGATAAGTGTGTTTAAAGACTCAAAAAGAGTTATAACTCTCTCTCTTACTGTAAAATTTATTGCTGCTTGTATTTTTTCCCTCCTAGCAGCAGTAAGCTCTTGAAAATGGCTTTTGTTGTTCAGCATCAAAATTACACACTGCTTACACTGGTGGTTATTCATCACAGGATATCATTTATAATATTATTTGGAAGGTGAGCCAGGTGGCTCTATTTCATGTAGGCGTTCACATTTCTCTCTCTCCCCCCCCCCCCCCCCTCCCCCTAGTATGAGTAAATATATAGTTTCAGGAAAACACTCTGCATTGCTAATTTTTTGTGTGGCAAACTCTGAGTTGAGTGAGCTGGGTAAGCAGTAGGAAAGATTGCTCTCCTCCTTGCCCTTTGATCAGAAATCATTTCTAAAGGACAGCAGCTCTTTGGCAGCTTGGTGTGTATGTGAGCAGAGAGCTTTGAAGGTTGTTTGACCTTTTTTCTTTCAAAAGCATGCTCAGATGCATGTAGAAAAAGGGTTATCTAGAATATCTGCAGATCCAGTGGTGTTGATACCTTCATCAATGAAAGTTAGCTCTGCTGGGGCTGGTGTCTGGGGTTGCTGCCACTCAGATGGAAGCAGGGGTTACAGTGCCATGCTCTGAAAGGCCAAAAGGCTACCTAATCTCTTTGGGGTCTATGAATGACAGTGGGCAACTTGTTGCCTTGCACCTTTCCCCTCTCTCTCTTAATGCATATGATAATTACTAATGTATGCTGCAGCAGATATTACTTACTCTTCTTCCTCCCTCAGGGCACTTTGCGGTTCACAGAGCTGTGAACAGCTGGAAGGCGAGGCGGTGATCCTGAAATTTTCTGGGACTAAAGTCATTGACATTTTTATGGTCACCTAATTTTCCTGGGAGTATTCTGTGCTACACTAAGTGGTTGTTATGCACTGCTGAGAGTGCCTAATGAGCATAGCCACTTCCCTCTGACAAATTATAGGAACAAGTTTGAATGCTCATTAACATATATAAATTAACCCTGTGTGAACATTGAAAATATTTCTGTGGGGAACAAAATTATGGCTGTGGCTTACCCACTTGTTTGTACATGAACTTATCGTTGGTCAGAAGGAGAAGATTCTAAGTAATAATATTAAAAATGCTTTTTCTAATAACTGAAACTGTATTTATGTAAAACTGATTTAAATGCCCACACCCTCGGGCAGTTGCTTTCCTGCCAGGAATATCACTGAGAAGAGAAGGAGGGAAATAACCTCAAGAATCAGTACTGGTGAGAGTAGAGGAGCTGGCGAGGGTCCTCTGTGCCAGCAGCAAAATAAATCAAGTGGAAGTAATGTCACCTTGTTTCATTTCAGAGGAGGATTGGGTCCCTGGGAATGGTGAGCTGTTCATGGCACTTCCAAGGCCACCACTTATTTCTGCTTCTTTAATATAATCCCATTTTTCTGTAGCTACATTCCCCTTACATTATTGCAATATTTATGGTTGCCAGAAGCTGGGGTACAGTCTCTTCCAGGCAAAATATATATATATATATATATTTTATATTTATATAAAATATATATAAAATATATATATATTTTATATTTAATATATATATATATATATATATATATTTTTTTTTTTTTCCCCTAGGAAAATTCAGCAGGTAAGAGGTTTCTAATCAAGATATGCAAAATAAGTCAAAAGGAGTCATTTCAAAAAGTAGCTTTTGATCCAGTATAGCTTTTTTTCCCAGTAGGCCTGATCAGATAACTGGTTGCATTAATTGGTACTTGGTGTAGGAAGAGATGCTAAATACTTCTGCCTGTCAGCTCACCCAGATGTACAGAATAATCCAAAAAAGCACATGCCATAAGTGACAGCAATGAATTCTGAAACAGCTGACAATCATGAATAATGCAGTAAGGTAAAAAAAAGAAAAGAAGAAGAAGGAGAAAAAAAAGACCATGGTTGAGATGCAGTTCACAGGTTGTTCTACTAGCACCTTCTTTAAATTTCAAGTGTTGTTCATAAATGGAACTCTTCCTGTGAGTTTCACTAAACTAGACAGTAAATCATGAAGGGAAGCTTACAAAAGCGCATTATCACATCTGAAACTTTTAAATATAAAAATCTAGGGCCTGGGAAGGAAAGCTCAACTAAAATGACATGTCTGTATTTGCAAAGCAAACATTATTTCTTTGCTGACTGTATATGAAACAGAGACAGATTTCTGACAGGTTGGTATGAAGAAGTATTAAAAAAAAAAGATGCTCCTGTACACACTACCTAGTTTGATGAATAATAACAGGTCCAGAAGAAAAAGTCCGAATAAATTCAGCAGATTCTTGTGAGGAAATATTCTCACTTTCCCTATGTTAAGCATGCAATTTTATGATGTAGGTGCTGCCAGTATGCCCTGATATTTAAATCAGCACACTATTCTTGGTTGTGTGATTATAATTCCCATTACTGTTTCTGCCTGCGTGTATTTCCTTTTCACCTTTGTCATCCTAACACAGGACTACAAGAGCAGTGGTAACGGTCATAGTCAGATGTTCTCCAGTGATGATCAAGAGCAGATGCCTAGAGAAGAGCATTTGAAGCATACTGTGCTTCTTCTCCAGGGTGTTTTTCTAGCCTCCAACAACTCTCAGCCCAGAGACTGTGCTGGGAGGTGGTGGTCATGTATTCAGTAACACGCATTGGGTGTCTCTTTCACAAGTGACCCTTCTATTCCAGGAGTTTCTGCAGCACCCTACTGGAACAAGCGCTATAGCTTAGCATGAAAACTTCTACTTCTTCCTTTGTCTGTCACTTTACTCCTCTATAGTGTTTCTTATATTCCGACCTGCTTCATTTATTTATTTATTTTTCCTCGCCCAGACAGAGACCTTCCTGTGGTCCCTGTAACAACTAAGCCTCTGGTTGCTTAGTTTCCCTGAGGAGTTTCAATGACCAAGCTGGCCAGGAGCCTATTGAAATTCTAGTGAACTTTTCTGGTATGCATTCTGATTCCTCCATCAGTTTGTGAGGCCAAATTCCCTTCACAAAGCCCATGCTGTCTCTTCCCTGATATACCATAGTTAGCAACATGTCTTGTGATTCTGCTTTGTTCTTCATTACAGTATTTAGGTAGTTTCACCAGAAAAGCAGTTTACCTTTTTGCTCTGCAAGTGCCTAGATCTGACATGCAATTGTATTTAAGAACTGACAAACAAACAAAAATCAGATAGTTTTGCCACCCTCCCATCCAGGGGTCATTAAGGAATGACATTGGGTAGTATCATAATGTAATTCCCATTTCCCAGAAGGCAGCCTTCACTGTGGTAGGAAGGAAGAAGAAGTGTCAGTCCGCTGTATCCTGTCCACTGTAGGAAGAAGCTGAATGTGTAGATCAACTTTTAAAAAAGAAAGATAAGAAAGAAAAGCAAACTGACCGTGGTAGTGTGTACCAAGCAACTGTGATACAGTAGCATTCATAAAAGGCATCTTTCAGGGGTGAGCTGCCTTGCTTTTGATTTTTCTACACCCTGACCACAATTAGAGTCCTCGTACTGCTTTCAAGAGCTGCTGAATAGAAGAGGACCTGGAGTCAGACCCGGTCCAAGTGACAAGGGCTGCATTTATGTGTGTGCCACAGAGCAGCAGCCCTCTGCAGATCAGTGCTGCCTTGCAGACAGCTGTGTGGAGCAATCCAAACCAGAGCCAAGGGCTCAGAGAACAATTAAGCCATGTGGTCAATCGGTGATCAAGCTTTTTCCTTGTTTTACTTAGGAGTATAAAGGCACTCAGTGTGATCCTTCTAACGAGCAGGGACAGCTTGTAAAAGGATAAGAGAAACAGAATGATTTTTGAGTAAATAATCTGATTTAGGGCACGATGTAAACCACTAGCAGAGGCGCTTTTGTGCAGCACAAAATCATTAATGTTATGTAAGAGTTGAAAGCCTTCACAAAAGGCTGGTGTGCTTATATCAGGACACGGTTCATGTCCTTACTGACGTACAGCATCCTCTTACTCCCAGAGCTGGGGTGACTTGAGAAGCTCACTCGGGGTAAACTGTATTTAGGCTGTAGGAATTTTATGTGAACTGAGATGAAAAGAGCTTTCTTGATGAGCTCCCTAATGAAAAAACAGACAAATCTTATTTTTTAAGGGAATGACCATGCAGATATTTTTGAACTGACTTCCTACCACAGAGATAGATTTACAATATAACCTAAAACAAAACAAAACAAAACAAAGACATGTGGGGATGTTTCTTAATCCACTGGCCTAAAAAACAGATACTGCTTTTGGTGGCTGAGAACTGCAGCCATGAGTGGTGCAGAAGAGGTAGGAGGAGGGGGGTGAGTGCCTTTCAAGCCAGTGCTCCAGACGCTGGAATAAGTGGTAGCTAATGTTCACTGATTTTCAGGCTGAGCTTTCTTCCATATTTTATTTTATTTATTTCCTGAAGGTTAATTAAAGGAGATGTTCTCATAATACAGTTCCTATTCCTGAAACAAAATCTTCACTGTTCTTGGTCTAAATGGTAAGCATTAGCTGCTTAATACCAGCAAATTTGCCCATAAAGTATAGCTTCCAAAATCGTAGCAGACATGCCTTGTTAATCAAATGAACTATCTCACAGAGATATAAAAGCACATGATTGACAAGTAGCGTGCAGTCAAGGGAAATATTATCCTGAGAAGCTTTCAGTGTGTGACACTGAATGCTGCACTGTGCAAAGTTCAACTAACAGAAATAATGGGCTTCATTAGAGGAGCCCAGAGTACAGTGATACTTCACTGATGAAAAAAAAAAAAAACAACCAAACAACTCAAAGCTAGCTAGAACGAATGGAGATTATTTTGTTTCTTTCCCAGTAGCAAAATGTTTTGTCTTTAGGCCTCAGAGTGATGTCTCACCAACATAAGAGAAAGAAGACAGTTTAAAAAAGCTGTGATCTGCACTGCCCAGAAAATCTCCTTTGGACCTTGCTCCCTCTCTCAGGCACCCCTACAGACTTGTTCTGCACACTGTGCCCCTGGCGCATTATCGCATATTGCAAAAGCACTGTGCAAAAGCAGCCAAAACATTTCTCACTGCTTTGGGATGCGTCTCATGGCCCTGGAGCAGAAGAGACACAGTGCAGCAGCAGGGCGGGGAATTGAGCTAGAGGAAGGGTCTGCCTACTGATTAGAAGTCAGCACCCTTTGGATGGCAGTAGTCAATGTTGCTATTTGCGTGCAGTTTTAATTTCCTTGGCATCTCAACACTAACTGGCATTTTTTATTTCTTCCACATGTACATCAACCTTTTTTTTTGGAGATCCCTAAGTCTGAGAGTGCCAAGGATTTTTCATAATAGACACTCACAAACCTTTCTGAACATATATAAGTGAAAGCTGTGTAAACCAAAAGGGATGCAGTCTGATAGGATACATACAGCAGGGTTTATCTCAATGTAATTTTCAATCAGTGGAACTACACTTTCATTTCAGGGAGACAGAGAAGCTGTTATTTTGGAAAGCAAGAAATTTAAGCAAATGGAAACTGCAAATGCTCTTCCATAGATTCAGGCATCATCAAGAGTCAGGCTAAGATTGTTTTCATGAATATAATTCCCTTTTAAGTCAGCTGCAGTGGTTAGCTGCAAAGTACCCCTTTGGTACGTTGATTTCATTTGTTTCAGAACACAAATCAGGTATATTTAGCTAATCCTCTAAAATTCAACTGTATTATCTTCTTTCATTAGCCTCTCTAAAATGTATTTTTGCTGTTATATTTTAAAAGAGGATTAATTTTTCCTAATATAAATCACAATCGTCTCTTTAGTTATGGTACATCTTACGGTTTACACAGCTTAAACTATTTAAAGGTTGATTTACTTTGCCTGAATTATTCTATTAGAACTGTAGAGAGTAAGGATGACATTAGGATTATTGTCCTGTCTGATGTGTCAAATATAGACCTTGTTCAGGACTTGGCTGTTTCTCAGTTACTGTCCAACATCATAACCAGTCCTTTCTTTTTCTTATAAATTAGAGACCAGCTAGTGACAGATGTAAAATAATAGGAAATCACTAAGTTGTTATAAAATTTATTTTGAAAAAAAAAAAAAAAAAAGCAAAGCCAACAGTAGGTGGACTGTTTGTATGTCACTGATATCTGGAAATAATGGTGAGCCCTATTCTGCCTTCTGAGAATCTGAGCATTAGCTGTCACATGAGCATATCTCAAATCCTTAGATTTCCTTGCTCCATGCTGTCATTCTGATACAGACATTCGTCTACTATTTCTTCTTGTCTGATTTGAAATATATGGCACACTCTTGCTTCCAGAAAAGACTATTACAATGCCTCTGCAGCAGCTAACCTCTTCTGTAAAATGTAGTTGGTGTTAACCTAAAACTCTCAGCAGAGGTGTTCTGTCCTGCACACGTGCTCTATTTACTCTGAATCACAACTTCCACTGAGAGTGCGCTACAGAGGGTTAGCATAGAAAAAAACAAGGAGACCAATAAGTCAGCATTGCTTGGGGCAAAATAAGGACATGCATGCTTTTCTTCAGATGGAGATTTTAAAGTCATTGCAAGTGGCTTACATATAATTCCTTGGATTTATTAAAAAAAAAGTTGGTTTAAATAGGTGGGTGGGGTTGCAGTAAGAATGAGGAATCTAGTCACAGTTTTGCCACAGATTTTCTGGTTGATCTGTTGGTAATCATGTCAGGACGTTCAGAAAGGGCCTGGAATTTTGGCTGTCCCTATCTAAAGTCATTATCCCCCTTCTTTTTATTTTTTTTTAATTTACCTTTTATTTCTTTATAAGGAACATTTGAAAACCCTGTCTATTTGCTTTAGGTAAAAACACAAACTGATTTCTTTGAAACAAGTCCAGCACATCTTAGCCAGGCTCTTGGTGTTAGAACTTATTTTTAGAAATACCCTTTTTCTTGTTTATTTATCCACATAATGAACACAGCAATGCTAATCATGTAAAGCTCTTTTGCATCTTTTTAATGGACACTTAGCTCTGCTTCATGTAAAATTGCTATAACTCTATGAAAGCTAGAAATCAGGTTTGCTATATTTTGAGTGTACAGTCAAGATTTTGCATTTGGATTTATTTGTGTTTTGAGCACATGCATGTTTCCAAACAGTTCACAGTTTATCCCCCCTCAGATGAGACTGCTCATGAGTAGCCAGTTGACTGCACTTTGCTGGAAGTATCAGAGGAAAAGAAGAGCATCACAAACCTTCATGTCACATGCTAGTCTCAGCCAGGGCTGAGCACCCAAAGATGTGAATACAGAGGAGAGAAAGGTATGTATTCATTATACCTGTGACTCTGTGAGCCTCACATTCCTACCAGCTCTAAGGAAATGATTCACTTCTGACTGTGTTAGCGTGGCTATGACAGCTGGGTCAGAGCATGACAATAGTAATTTCTTTGTGCATGCCACTTGAATCTGACTGAATAGAAAACTTCAGCTTCATTGATCTTCTGGGCCCATCCTGATCTTCATTAAATAAACTTTGGTAGAAAGTTTGATCAAAAAGGCAATGGCTAAATTTTTAGTTTAAGTGGCAATAGAGGAAAGGACAGCACTTTGCAAATATCTTAATGTAAGGTTATTTGTTGTAGCCATCTAATGTGAATTATACAAATTATCTCCTTGTGAATGATTACAGTCTAAAAAGGGTCACCAGAGAGGCCTGGTGACCAGACAAACAAATCTGCCCTGGCTCTCAGACCTTCTAACAGCCCCTTCAGATTTGTATAATTCAGATTCCTGTTTAATGTAATACATGTGTGAATGTGTTTTTGTGGGAATGTAACAAATCACTGAGTTCATTTGGTCTCCACCATAAAAGACGGTGCATGAGCAAGACATGAGAAAGGAGATACATTTACAGTACAGTGCTTCATCATGATATAAAGTCATGAATTTGAACAACTGAGTTATCTAATACTTTTTGAGAGTTTTTATGACAAGCAGAAAACAGAAATGAGATGATGTGAATTAATAGAATTAAAATGTATTTTACAAAAGGCAGAAACAACCTATTTAAATGTTTTTGCAGCTCTTGATATTTAAAGACATGATCATTTTTTGACAGCTTTGAGTAGCCTTTTAAACAAAATAGAGTTTTTCTTTAATGAAAGATACAATATTAAATGCTTATACCACAGTCTGTTTGTGGTATACTAATATTATGTTTTTATTTAATGTATAAAAAAAGATAATATTTAAATAAGTATTATGCTATTGATTCCCTTCTAGTAAGCAGTGGCATGAATTGAATGCTTCACTAATTCAATATTTAAAACAGTTTGATATAACTTTTTTTTTTTTTTTTTTTACACCCCCCCCCCCCTCTTTCCAGCCACATATATTGTACAGATTTAATATACAATGGTATATCTGTTATATATCCATCAATGAAAGCAAGGTCAAGCAAGCTTGACTTAGACACAAAAGCAGGTTATGGCTATCTGTAGGAGTATGCCTCAAACTCTGGATTCATTCTTTACTTCTCTCCCAAGAAAATTCTTGCATCTATATTTTTGCAATAGATGTTTGAGGAAGATATTTGATATCTTGATTTAATAGATATTTGAGGAGCCATATTTGAGGAAGAGGTTTATATAGGTATGTTCCTCAGCTGAAAATAGTAGTAATGTTAGATGTAGTGTAGATCTAAGCTACTGAGTGCCTTCTAGATGAAGACAGAAATGTTGCCTCTGAGTCTTTTTTTCCCAGGAAGTCAACATAGAAATTGGAGGACAGGTATAACAGCCTCCTGGTAAACAAAGTTAATTCTTGAATTACATTGATAGTGACAACGATCAAACTTTTAATGTCAGCTTTGCAACCGAGGAGTTTGGAGCTCAGTGCCATCTTCCGTTACAGATCTGTGTATCCCTTGGAAGGTGTTAAGTCACTGCAACATGTTCCCCATATTCCTGTTAATTCCTTTAGTTAGTTATCTCCAGTAGCTTGTCAGTCTTGGCTGATGATGTAATAGATATCAGGAGAAAACAGGTGCCAGTCCTCAGCCCACAGAAGACCATCAATAGTCCATCAAATCCATGGAGATGCCTCTTCTCTGTATTCTGGTATGAATCCATATTAAACCAGGTTCAGAAAATCTATTGTAGCCGGTCAACTATACAAATTGTTTTTTCCAATATTTTGATAATTGATAAACTCAGAAATCTAAAGACCATAAATAAGACTTTTTATTTATTCATTTTATGTTTTCAAGTTTTTATAACAACTTGAGGAAAAGGGCAGTGGGGAAGGTGGACTATGTTTTTTTTGTGTGTGTGTGTGTGTTTTAAAAGTAATCTCAACCCAGACAGGTCAGTGGATCACTTTGCTTTGTAAGCAACCAAAATGGTCAAGGAGCAAACTCTAGGAGATCTTTGTTAGAACAGCTGTTATTTCCCAATATCCTGATAGGTATGAGTGCGGGGGAGAGAGGTGTGTGCTGGCTGAATCTGGAGGAATACTTTATAATGAAACTAAGTGTCACTATAGGCTAGCTGCAATGACACTCTCTCTTACTCTTAATAAATAATTGTTAATACCAGACTAGTTAATTCAAACACTGATGCAATATTTTGTGACCTAAGATGGCTTGAACTAGTTGCCATAAATAACAATTCATTTCCCATTATTTTTGTTAGTTTACATGCAGTGAACACATTTGTTTCATTCCTCATTGTGAAAAGTCATACATCAAACAAGAATGTCAGTACTGAGCAAAGGTTTTTACGTTTACCTTTTAAGATGGCTATTTTAAGATGGCTAACTGGCTTTTTTAAATGGCTATTTTATTTTATTTTATTTTATTTTATTTTATTTTATTTTATTTTATTTTATTTTATTTTTCTAAGAATAACAACTGTTAGACCTTTTATTTATTCTTACAGATTAGAAAAGGATGTAAAGTTATAACAAAGATGATAACTGTTATGCTGTACTTGTTAAAATCTGATGGACTACAATGTAAACAGAAATAATGAAATGTCTACTGTAGGCTTTTGCATTTTTTTTTTCATGTTCTACAAGGAAATATAATTGGCAGAGATTGTTTATTGCACTTTTTAGTAGTCTTTAGAGAGCTTATAGAAAACAGTGATATTTCAGAAGTGCTGACTGAAAATAATACATGGTTTCACTTACCTCCTAATTTGTATCCTTAGCTATTATAGTTCTTCTTATAATCAGCATGCATGGTAGGTTTTGAGACTTCAATTACAACACCAGTTCCAATAACAGCTTTCTCTCTTTGACTGGACGTAACGCTGAAAAAGGGAAACATATTTTTTCCTTTAACCTCATGGTTAAGAAAACCTTTCCTTAAGTTAAGGTCCCTCTAAGAAAGAAAATATGCAAGATACATGTATTTAATTGAGAAAGAGAGACATAGCTCAACCAATTGGAATATTTAGATATTTACATCTATTAAGATTTAAATCTGTAAATATTTACGTATTACATTAATAAAGTAGAAGGCATTCCCCTGGATTATCAGTCTGTTCTTGACAATGGAAGTCACATTGTGGCAGTAAACATGAGCATAAAGTGCCTTCAGAGAAAACAGCTTTTTTACTCTCAGCCATGTGAACACTTTAATTTATTATTATTATTATTTTTGTAGTGCTTATAGTATTTCTAGACAGTCCATGAAAGGACTGCAATTACTCAAAGAAAGAAAGCATAACCTCTCTTTCCCCTGGAAATCCAGAGAAAAAATGAACTAATTATCTGAAGAAGAAGAAAAAAAAATAAAAAATCAGTTGGTTTGGTTATTTAGTTCAATTTATTCCTTTAATTTATTCCCTTTCTGGTGGTAGGTGGAATCTGAAGATCTCAGATAGGTATGCTATTGCCCCTTTTCATGAGTAGGATGGAGGTGAGGAATCTACTATTTTATGAATTCCTAGCAGGACTTCTTAACACCCTTATTGGTAAACATGTTGACATGCATCTTTGTGTTGTCCAGTGATAAGACAAAAAATAAATAGGATGTGACGGCTGACAGCAGTAAGTCTTTGACCTTTCGCTTTCAAGAACCTAATTCCTGGAGTAGTGGGTCTCCCAGAGGTAACTGTCACAAAGTCTGAAGCTGTGATGATTATTAATTGTGCAGCCACTCATCACGAGCTGAATAGTGAGGGAATGTCATACTCTAAGGTGCAGACATGGAAAGTTCAGAATCTCTTTAGATTTAAGACAGGACAGTTGCAATGGGCTGTCTTGTAGTAAGTCCTTACATACACAGCCTTTACAGTTGGCTAAAGATACAGGTTGCCATTTGTATTTATGGAGGTGAAAATTCAACCTGTCTTGAACATTTTTGGAAAGAACAGATTAAGATGGGGATTTTTCACCTATATATATCCAAAAGAAAGTGTGTAGAAATTCAAATCTATCAGTAAGATATTCTACATTTGTACTAAGATTTGAACAGTTTAAATTACCACTTCCAGCATACATTTGCCAATGATGATTTTCTTCACCTTTGCTCTAGAATTTGCAAAGCCCCAGATTAACTGTGCTTTACTTCATCATTTACTTCATCATTATGTGTTGCAGTTGGGTCAGAATAATCTCAAAACAGTATTGAAAGCAGAGCAAAGACATCATGACAGTGTTCATCAAATAGTACCATTACTACCATTTATTTTCACCATCTTTGATTGGTAAGAGGCAGTAGTATTTTTTTTTTCTCCCATGCTTTTAGCAAATAATGTAGTCAAGACTTCCACAGACCAACATTAAGACGGCTGTCGGCAATAGCCCAGCAAAACTGATGGTGTTCCTGGAAAGCCATATAGAATGCTATGCATTACAGAGTGCCATCTACTGGCACCTTTTCCTCTAACGTATACTAATCTGAGTGCCCTGCAAAAGAGACAATCTCATGGTGATTTTCAATTCTTGCACCTCTAAAAATGTTTGTAAAGTCTGTCAGACTTGATTGTTTCTATGTAGTGCACTATTTTTTTTTCATCTCATCTTTAGACCTTTTGGCCTATCTCTTCTGCAGGAAATTTTATAATCAAATTCCTAATATGCATGACAAATCTATTATTAAATAGGCAATTATCAAATTACAAAATATAAAATGATTATATTATGTTCCATTAGTGGTTTCTAATGGAAATAAAAGCTAGAACACACAGCCAACAAAGGTCAGTTAACATACTGAGTATGACAATTAAAACCATAATCAATAGGCAAGTGTTGCCAGTTTCAGTTTGCAGTTCTGCAGTGATGAGCTCTACATGTCCATGCAATATTCCAAATTGATTTTTCACTTTTTTGCACCAAATAGGCCACTAGAATATTCCATACACCCCTTGACATTTTGCAAAGCTGTCTGAGCCACCATTTCATTTGTGTTTTCAACAAAGCATTCAATGCTTTATGGAAGCTGGGAGACCTCTTTGGTTTATGAAGTTCTAGTTCAGCATATGCTCTTGCTTGGCAATTGTGTAATCATCCACTGTGCCCTGTACTTTTCAGAAGTGTTTATAATTATCACTAAGGAATATCTATCATTTTGGCATCAAGCTAGCTGAATCAAAAGCCTTCTGGGACTGCCATAAAGCAATACAAGTTACCTTTAAGATACAAAAGCCTTTTCATTTCATGAAGATTGTGTGCTAATGGATAAGAAATACAGCTAAAGACTTAAAATTTTGAAGGATACATAAGGTAACCACGCCAACATTATAAAGAAATTCACTATTAATGATATTAGGAAAACAACAACAACAAAACAACAACAAAAAAAAACACCCTACATTGATTATAATAAAAATAAAAAATATTTTTTCAAAATTTGGAAAGTCTTTCTCAGCTATATATGTGTATGAGATGACGTACACATTTAAGATTTATTCTTCAGGATGTGGTAAGGTGGAATAATTTTCTTGTAGTGCTTAGAAGTCCCCACATACTCCTAAGTTCTTCAACTTCAACTATATCATGATATTGGAGAGGAAGATGCAAACTAATTAGACACATGCTTTGCAGAATAACTTGTTATGGCTTACAATATGCACAGACAGAATCTGTATTTTGACATGGAAAGTTCAACGCTTAACTCTGAAAGTACATCACATATCCATTTGCACAGCACAAGGAGATGCTTGCACGGTTGTATCTCTGAGTTGCTTAGAAAGATTAAATCATTGGGAGAGTGAATCAATGACATAAGAAGAAAAAAGGTCATGATTGAACCTGAGAGCTAAAAGTAATGTACCTTTTTTCTAAACAGAAAATGATCACTTCAGCTCAATGCATCTTAACAGCAGAAGCTTTTTGGTTGTTAATTAAATATGTATGATTCTTTGCATCACAAGCCATCCTTGAGGATACTTATGATAGCTTGATCTAAAATGAGCAGAGTCGATTTTGGTGGTCTACAATCTTGCCATAAAATGAACAAAGATAAGTTGCAAGCTGCTATTACTTGGTTCCCTTGAGGAGATGCTGGCTTACTGGACAATGTGTTTCTGCTGGAGGAAAGCAAAAAATGCAAGCAAGGAATAAATGTATAGGTTACTAATCTTTGTTTCTTTGCAGAGCTCCATGAATAACCTTCAGCAAGTGACCACCTTGCGCGTGTGCAGTCTTAGTGTTTGGGATGGATTTGTCTGAAAAGGCCTTATTTTCTCTCTCTTACATAGCACTATGTAACTACTTAGCTCTAAAGACTTTTACAGTTGAAATTTTACTAAATTCCATGGAGTATGAGGCTTTTTTTTTTTTTTTTTT
This sequence comes from Aythya ferina, assembly GCF_964211825.1. Classification (NCBI taxonomy): domain Eukaryota; kingdom Metazoa; phylum Chordata; class Aves; order Anseriformes; family Anatidae; genus Aythya; species Aythya ferina. The sequence goes on from NC_140296.1 coordinate 77,785,345, forward strand.
TTTTTTTCTGAACTTGTGGATCCACTAGGTGTGCAAAGGTACACCCAGCTGTTTCCTGATGCTGGGGAGAAATGAAGGTAGCCCTGAGAGTGACTCTGCAGAGGTACCCACAGCAGTGTGCTATGACTGATGTGTGAAACCATGTGCTTTCTATGAAGAGGGATCTCTGTGGGGCCTCCCCACCCACGCATTTGTACACCTCCCCATTAAACCAGACGTGAAGCAGTGGGACAAGCAGTGAGAAGTGCACATCAGCTACAACACACTGCGGCTGTAGCCACCTCCTATTTTGGAAGAAAGCATTAAAAAAGCAAGGTGGTGATCAATTAACTGTTGGCAGGTCTTTGTGAGTGTTGTGTGGGGGACAGTAGTCTGGGCACAAGTGCATTTGGGCAACCACACCATTTTGGCCTAAATTTGTCCCTGCGTTTTCAGTCAGAATTGATATTGTTCACTTGGAAATTTCTGTGTGCTGCTGCTGATGTGCACAGCTGAGCAGCTGTTCCCTCTCAAGACAAAGGAGGCTGCACTTCAGGACATGTTGAAGTGATTTCTGATTGTAAAGCATTTTGGGGTCCTTCAGCCTGAAAGGCATTTTTACCACTTCTGCAGCTACTGGTCTAAAGGGAACAGACAAAAAGTTCCCTGGAGCTGTTACAGATAAAACTTGACTTGAAATAGAACTTATGGAGAGTTTCCATTCTTCTTCATTTTAATCTGGAGACTATAATGGCTGGGGTTTATACATAATTCTCTTTAGGGCATGCTCCAAGTGTAATTAGTGACAAAACCTGACTAGAATTAATGAACAGGATAAGGCTTTAGGGACGGTCATGCAGCAAAACTTCTCAGCCTAATGAATTGATTTCCATTGAATTGGCTATAAATATAATATCATTAATAATAAATTGGTTCATTGTAAGGATACCACTAGACACTAGAAATGAGCAGATGTTACTTTTTTGCCTCAGAGGCAAGTACGGAGGGTTGTTTCCCCAGTAACTTCTTTAATGATGTTGGCAGAATTTGCAATGAGCAGTGTGGTCGTGTCTTGGACAGACATAAGCAGAAAATGCTTCACAGCCATGATGGCTCCTTCTGTAGATAAAGCAAAGGTTCCCAAAATGATGCATCTAGTCACTCCTTCCACAGAGGAAAGTGTTGAAGGTACCGACAAAGCAGAAATGTTCTTGCAGGCACTGTCTCTTTAATCTTCCTGAAAATTGTCCTTGCATAGATAATTGTCTTTGCATAAGATAACTTAATAATGAAAAAGACATCCAAAGCAGCAGCAACATTATCAAAACCCTATGACCAACAGTAATTATTCAATGTGGATACTGGAGCTGACCCTAAGCAGATAATTTCAACACTCCCAGTGCTTTGTAGACTCCACCCTTCCCCATTGGGAAAGGGATTTCCAAAATGCTGCACTGCCACTGGTGTTGTTCCCTTTTGGAAACTGAATATCCATAATGCAGTGCAGCTCTATAGTATTTGGGGAAGAGGCTGATTTTTCATTTTTTTTTTTATTTTTTTTTTTTTTCCTATAAACTAGGTTCCTTCTATCATATTCAGAGCTGGTTTGTAGGAGACTTCTTCATTTGCATCTAGACTGCTAATTAAGAGCAGAAGAAACCCCAAAATAATTGGATGAGAAAAAACAAAATTATCATCTTTGATTCTCATAAATAATTTATGAGAAGCAACCAAACCTTATTCACTGTTTTTATTCTGGTTTGAAAAGTTCAAAGCTTGGCAAGTTCAGAGGACTTCCCATTCCTAACATGCAGATGACAAAGCCTTTATTGTCCTTTCATGCACCTCCAGGAACACTCCAGTAACAGATGATGAAAGATTCATACCAGCTGCTCTTATGAACTTTGTTTTCCAGATTAGCTACAAACCAAACTTACCTTACATATGTGCAGACATACAAATGTTTGCATATAAACTTATTTTTACAGGAATCACCAGGTAGTACTCTGCTATTACACCTTGATACACATGCTGCTACAGCAGTCCAGTAATGTACTGTTGATTTCTTCATTAGAAGCCTCAAAAGAAATGTTCTTAGAATTGCATACCCATATTCCTGCCAACAAAATCCAGATTTTTGAGCCCATATACTTGTTCCTTATGTGGAAAGGACTGATTGTCTGAACTGCAAAAAAAATTGCGACCCTAGTGAATTCCACTTGAAAGGAAAGGGGACTATGAGAATCAGGTCATGCTTATTCAGATGTTTGAAAAATAATCTAGTTATCTAATATGTAAGCATGCTTGTTCCAAAACGCTTATCACAGAAATCTATCTCTTTGTAGGCATTTTTAAAGAAAAGAAAAATTGGGCTTGGTTTTTCAAACATGGCTTCTGTTTGAACCTATCTTAACTGAGCCTGCAGTTCAGCCCCAGAAGAAAATTGTCAAAGAAAACACGCAAAGATTTAGAATGGTTAAAAAATATGTCTTCAAATATGGAAGTCCAGTTAAGTTCCCTAAATTCTGGCAGCTATTAGCTACTGAAAAAAATAAGAAAGATTCATAGGTTGTTTTTCATGTATTTATTCAGATTTGAGGAAGAAAAAAAGACATCCATCCAAGGCTTTATGTTTCTACCATCATTAACCACACAATAAATACATTTTCACAACATTAAATAGGAACTTCAACAGGAATTAATCCAACCAGCCAGCTACGTATGGGGAGTCCTGGGACACAGACAAAGAAGTAAAATAAATACCTGCGCATACTCTGGAAAACAGTAAATCTCCACTTCCCAGCAGCATAGCACTCCAACTTCTAGACTACATGAAGGACAAAATGCTCAGCCAGTCCTATAAACTTGTTATGATACAAGATTGAATGTTTCCTGTCCTGATTATTTTGTTAAGTATTATTTTGTTATGTTGTTAAGTGGCTTGTGTTATTTTGGGTGGCAAAGAGAACTTTCTGCTTTGGAGGAAGAAAGAGAGCCTGGATGACTGTGCTAACGGAGTCTGACTGAAGGTGAGGGTTGTACGGGCTGACAGGTCATGGTGGAAATAAGCCAGCATGCAGAAAGGAAGAAGCTTAACAGAAGTCTGCTTCAAGACACAAAACAAGGATGTGCACAAGTAATGGGCTGTTCTTGTTATGCATTTTTTTGCAAATGTGGGTAGTCCTTTATGCATTATATGGTGTATTGAATGTATTCATAAAAGTATACATGTTAATGCAAATGAAAAATTTACCTTATCAAGAGTTTCTAGTACCCTGAGTGGTACAATGTCATTTATGTAGAACTAATGAGTGCTGAATGCTGCAGCAGGAAGATACAGATGCCAAGCACATTCACCTGTGCAACACTGCACTGTGGGGGAATCTCTACTGGACCACAGACAGTGATTGGTAAATGTCCAGAACACCAAGATCGGTAATGTTTTGTGCAGCCACAGAATATGACCTTACATTCTTGTTGTTTTGCTACTGAGTTTGGCACTGAGTTTGGCACACTGAGATATTTCAGGGAAATGCACCCTCTGTGCAATGAAAACACAAATGTAAAGATTTGTTTTTTCATTCTGGTCACAGTGATTTTGAAGTCAAAGACATTTATAAATAAGCCTCTTAGTCTGGAAAGGAAATAGATGCAGCTATGAAATAATTATTACAACTATAGCAAAATTCTGAGCCTTATGAAGGAATTCTTCAAAGGCTCTATATTAACAAAAGATTTCATATATTTTTCCTTGCTTTTCTAAGTTTTATGAGAAACTGATAGGGTTTCATTATGGGAAGCAGTTTTTGGATGTTAATTCTCTGCTCATCTGTCTCCCCAAGCCCCTCAGACATTAATTAAACTTTTATAGACATTCAAACTAACATCTAAACATTCCAACTCGGAGCGGCTTAAGTACAGCCTCCAGCTATATCTGGCCCAAATCCACCAGAATGGCTCTATGCCTAATCCTCTGTTCCAGCTATTGACTGTTCTTGACCCCTTTCTCTTTTACTTTTATTATCTATTATCTTAAGTGGGTTTATTCTGCTCCCATCCAACTGTGTCCACTGACATAATTAATTATTATTTTTTGTGTACCCCACTTTCTTGTGACCAGCTAGTATTCTTCATCATACCACTTATAGGAGACTTGAAATAGCTTAATGGTTTGACTTTATCAAAGTTACACAACGGGTGACTGTAGCTATTTGAGCTTGTGCTTCCAGATGGCATGTGATCAATATATGGGATGTGATTCACAACTAACTAGATATTTGGCCTTTGACGTGACATGTTGCAACTCCTTAGCAAGTGTTCCAGACCCTATTGTTTTGAAGGGAACTGCATGTTTTTAACTGGTAAGGCAGGGGTGAAAACCCTTTATAAGTGAAGAAGATTTGAGCTGAGGTTTGCTCTCTGAGTTTTACATTTGTTGCTGTATCCCACTACATTTCATACTTCCAGATGCACTATGGCCCCTACAGGTGTCTCAGATCCCATTAGCATCAGTGGAGATTACAAAGTAGGTCCTCTAGATCTCCATTGCATACATTTGGACCTTAGACAAGCAACACATACCTGAGGATACCACAGACAGGCAAAATTAGGCAAAATTAGGCAAAATTAGGTGTGTGCAGGTATAAGATCTACCTACACATCACAGTTGTATGAAAAATGTTCTTTAATGGAGAAAATGCAAAACTGAGAAAATATTTTCCAGCACACCGAGGATCCTTCAACTACCTGGGTAATGTTTTATTTGCATATTGTTAGCACTCTTTTATTTATTCATTTATTTATTTATTTATTTCCAGTTGAACATTATGGAATTCTTCAGATTTAATAACTCATTCACAAAGATATATAGCAACAAAATAATATTGCTCTCTGGGATACTGGGATAAAGCCCAGTAAGTAGTTAGTTTGTAGTTTAAGTCAGTGAGTAGTAAGTTCAAGTTTGTGATAGAAAGCTTCATATGAAAGGAAGGCTCTGTCTCTGGCTACCAGTCAATTCCAACAGGAATAGCAAGAAGGTTGTGGTATCCTCGTGAATCATTAGTTTGAGAGTATTTGGGACTTTAGAGAGTATTAATGAAAGTTTTTTTTCCATGCATGTTGCTTTATTCTTGTCTAATTTTATACATTTTATTTTCGTGTGTGGCAGAAATGTCCCTTGTTTAGATGTTCCTCTGTGGAAATAAACAAATACATAAAATACCTATTTTCCTTACTTGTCAAAGTGTTTCTGAAAGTGTAAAGTAATAGATGACAGTATCCATAATGCTGTATTTCTGAGGAGGAGATAAGCTCTTAGCAATACTTAGCAGTTAGTGTTGGCAGTGGGATGTCAGGCACTTGTACTACAAGGTCTGGCATCCCCAAGAGGCGGGATCAGACAGGGCCAGCGAGAGGGAAGCCAAAGTCTCTCTGCCTGAAGGTTCACCTGGCTTAACTTTGACAGGAAGACAAGTAAGATCTCGGCCAGGATTGTAACAACTATATTTAAAAAAATATTAAAGATTATATAATTTAATCAAATTAAGCAAAGTCTTGAGTGTTCCACAGTTAAGGAGGATTAAGAACACTGAATTAAAACCTGAAGCCTGAATTCAGATGGCTCAGTTTGTCTCAGTCATTTTAAATACACTAAATCAGATCAGCATGTAACAAATGCCTCTATACTCCAAGAGGGAAACTTTGTTATAGTTCACAGTAGTAGTTATTATCACTCTTCAGGTGTGTAACCATTACACTTCCTTAATCACATCCATAAAGAGGTAGTGCTATTTACTAGTACTGGCTGGAAAAATGTTAACAGCTCCACGCTTTAGAAATTATTCGTATCCCCAAAAGCACTATTACCCTTTTTACTCCAGGCTCTTAGCAAAGCAGGAATCTTCAGGCTTAATGTTTTGTATTTACATTACTAGATATGTCAAGCAAACTCTCCAGCATTTTTAAAATACCCAATATTGCAAACTGTTTACAAATAAAGCTAATAATTATGATTATGTTTATTGCTCATTCGACATTTTGCAAAACTTACAGAAATGAGGAGAGAATGACTTTTTGTGAAACCTACTGGCCAAGAGCTACTGGCAGCTCTGTTTAAAAAGCTTGTTGCCGAATCCTATTTTCTAATCAAGAACAGGACATTAAATTTACACAGTAAATGTACTGAAGCATAAAGAACTGATTATTTAGATCAGTCTTCTGTTTAGAAGGGGAGGGAAGTCAAATGGTGTGTATCTACAAAGTGCAATTTTTATGAGGGTTGAGCATTAATCCCGGAACCTGCCACTTCACAGTTTTGATATATTAAAAAAGCTGTTAGATAATTGTGGCAGTTGCCAAAGCAAATTAATTAAGAAAGGAAATGATAATATTTTACTTTTTTTTTTTTTTTTTTTTTTCTGGTAAAATAAAGTTATAAAGCAAATGCTGAAAGATCTTTCCCAGCCCCCTAATCCTCATTCATTTTGGTGAAGATTAATGATAAAAGATCTAACCGAGCCTCATTAGATGCCAAAAGAAATGGCATATAAGTTAACGTCCCTCTAGAAGCCATGGCTATGACTCTGGGAAATTAATTTATAATTCATTATGATATGGTTAAGACTTCCTAGTGTTTCCTCCTGGATGCTACAAAACAGGCTCTAAATATCAGAAATTGCAAAAACTATACAATAAATAAGATCAAGCTGTTCCTTGCACCAGAGAACTAGTATAGAAGCTGTTTTTTTTTTTGTTGTTGTTTGTTTTTTTTCTCTCCTTTCTTCTGGCATCTTCATCTTGCTTAAAATACACAGTAAAAGCTCTGCCAATTGGGATGTAAAATGCCTTCTTGATTGTAGCATATAATTAAAACTTCCCTTTCTGCTATTTTCCACACCAGTTTATAAAGGACCTACTTGAATTTGAGGCAAAAAATAAGACATCTGGCTTCATGGCTTTGTGTGGGCTGAAGCTAGTTATATTCCTTTTTTTTTTTTTTTTTTTTAATATATATTTGTACTGAGTCAAGCCTAAAATAATGAGCACTCCTTACCCACTGGAATATATCCCTTCATGCTGAGAAGTGAAATAAGTTCTGCCACAATCACTGAAAACATGCCAGAACCATTACTGCACATCATGCTACTTTGACCCATTACCAAATGTATTACAGTTTTAATATAAAAAATGGCTCTTTGATACAAAAAAGCCCAAGACCCCAAAGCCTTTTCTTCCAGCTCCTGCATATGGATTTAATTAAAGAATAAAACAGATTAACACTACTGTTACTAATATTACTCCAGCATGTTGTATGAGAGACAGTTTGTAATAAAACCCTATGTATTTTTCTAGAGCATGCCAAAACTACAGGTTTTAAAGTGCTGAAAACACTTTTGCTTGGTCAACACCATCACAGCCATGTACTTACACATTGTCCTTGGTAAGAGTCACAAGGGTGCTTTACCATAAAGCTCATTAAAAACAATCAATATTTAAGAACTGCTAAAAGCAGCAGCAAACATATTTCTTTGATGTAGTTTTAAACACTGGAATAGAATGGGTGGTTCTAAAATAGTGGTCGAAAGTAAGTTTAAAAATCGAACGGTGTAATTAGAAAAATGCCTGGGTTCTTCACATTTCAAGGTTATAACCAGGGCAAAAAAGGCAGCTGTCTGGTTCTGATGGCAGAAGAAAGACATAAAATATGGGTTGTGAGAGCTGTGCATAGCTGTCCTCACCGCAGAGTGTGATTGAACGGACAGTGCAACGAGGGGGAATCCCTCAGCCGTCACTGTGCCTCACCATTAATGGGGAAGCTTGCCAGTGCCTGAGTGACCTTCAAAAACCTGGGCAGAGGAAATCCAGCTCTGCCAGGAGGGGCACAGCTCTATGCTGTGATCCCCAAAAGTGCTTTGTTCGGTGTCAAAGCTAATTGGCAGCCCAGTCATTGCAGGGCTTTTCTTCCCTGGTGATGACAGCCCTTGCAGGCCTGCCCTGCCATGTTCCTTCATGGCCCAGTGGTGAGCAGGTTGCTGCTGGTGCTCCTGGGCCATGACATGGGGCTTCTGTCATGTGGGCCCTGTGTGTTTGTGGGACTTTCCAAGAGCACTTGACACATAAAGGATGCTGGTCTGCCTGACTGGCAGTGCGACAAGAGAGGGTTAATCCCAGTGAGGTGCATGCACGCAGCTTAAAAAGACTGGGGCCAAGGTGACGACAAACATACTAGTCTTTATTTCACCTTGTGTGAGAAGAGAACAATATAATGAATGGTCATAATGTTAAGCACCTCCTGAATTTTTAAAAACTCCTCTGTCTCCTCTCTTGATGGACATGTGAGGTGGAGATTGCCATGCACAGTAATGGAGTGTCTCAAACACATAGCGTCATCACACCTCTCAGAGGCTTGGGCCTTTACCACACGTACTCCTCTGTCAGGCGGGGGTGCAGTATGTAAAAGCTGATACACTCCTAAACAAGATTTGAACTGACAGCACTTTGCATGCCCATTACCCCACAGGTCTGACTGCTGTCTCCTGCGGTGACACTGACAGACTGTGTGCAGCAGGGAGGATAAGGAGCGGGGAAAGCGCAAGGGAGCCTTATTACCAGTTTCACTCTATGTGCACATCGGTAGCTATCCTCTGCAAACAAGCAATGATTCCCTTTTAATCCATCATTGTGTTCTCAGAGTTTCTTTTCTGCTTGAAATGTGACTGTGAAAAATTGTCAAGTTTTGCTGAACAAATCCACTCCCTGTGTGTATCCAGTCACATCTGCTAACCACAGTGATGAAGCATTAGCTAGTTCTCAGCTGAAATGTTCTGGATTTTGTCCAGGATATTTTGGTTTTCAGCCTAAAAACAATAATGTTCAGTTATGGTACACAGTTTTTAAATAAAAAAGATTTTATTTTATTTTTTCTAATGAAAACTCTCAGATTTTGGTTCAGCAACAAACACAGTTTCTTGTTTAATTAATTATTTATTTTTGGTAAGGAGGTGGTTTTTGCAGAAAATTTTACCAAGCTTATTAGGTATCAGCTTCATTTACAGCCTGAAAGCAATGTAAGCAATTAGAGCTATTAAAAAGATTTTTTTTTTTTTTTTTTTGCCTGTTCTGAATTTTTGGCATTAGTTACTACTGCATATAAGAAGTATTCTGCTGAATAGTGTGAGGGATGGGAAAAAGCATTAGAGGCTGAGACGGGAATTTGGCGCATATCACAAGGAAGGGCTCTAATAGCGGGTTGCCATCTTGGGCACTAGGGTGATCCTGTGAGGAGGCAACATTCATATTGTAGAAGCTGTTGCATGGTTTGTGACTTATCTAGCAGAAATTAAGGCATGGAAGGAGTGGGAAAAGTGATATTCAACAGCAAGTGCCAGCTGATCGTCTACCTGTCTGCCTACCTTCTCTTACGGTGTTAATGCCAATAATCAGTTGCCTCTGTACATCCATTCCATTTGGGATGGCAAAGTTTTCCTATAGAAATGATAAGAAATCTTGAATGTTTTCCATAAAATGTACAGTTTCTGCCTTGGCATTTTGACTGCCTAAGTAGGGTTTTGTAGTCTACTCTAATGAGCATAAGTTAACTTTGCTGTGTGTTTGAGTGTTAACTTTTCCTTTGGACACAGATGCATTTCCTCCTAATCGCCACATTACTTAAAGATTGTGAAACAAGCAGGAGAGTTCCTCACATGACAACAGATCTTGCCACTGATTCTTGTAGGAAGATTTATATCTCTTCACAAGACCTCTTAAGGGCTCACAGATTTGAAGAAGAACAGAGGAGATAGCATCTTTCATAGAGAAAGAAATATCGTCTGCCTCTGTGGAGGAGCAATCTCACAAACAACAGCAAGTGTGTTCTCCTTCCAGTCCATATCTTATCAGTTTGGCAGATTGCAGATTGCCTGCAGACATCCTGTCTGGACACACCAGGGAACATGGTAATCGTCTTACTGCATTCAAGCATGCAGCATCTTGAAATATGTGGCTCTGACCATGTTGGAGGCCTGGCTTAAAGGCTTGCAGGCTGAACAGCAGGTAAATTGACAACCGTACAACTGCCATACATGGACAGTACTGATGTATCCATTATTGTAAATCAGAGATCCTGCATTTTCCTGCTGGATCTTAGGAGGGCTACCAGGTATATCTGCAACTTACGGATGGCAGAGAGTTAAATTCAGATGAAATGACATGAGAAATACCGAGAGGATACCTGCAAGAGAAAATCAGTGATAATAAGATATAGGGAATATGGAAAAACTAAGTTCTGTCTTCCAAAGGAGAGGGAACGATGTTTGGACAAAGAAGATATGCAGAATCTGTACACATTAATTTAGAGAGAAATGATATTGGATCCCTTGTTTCTGTCCCTAGCAGTCCTGCAGAGAGTAGCAGTTCAAAGTGTTCAGGTACACTCTCACTCAGCTGCTGACATGACTAGGGCTCATGGCAGTAACACCCTGCCTCAGGGAGAAACCTGGATCATCATATCACCATAGGTGGTACAAAGACAGCTTTTGGGTACTCTTCCTTTCTTAATCCTCCCTGATAAGCTATGGAGAGGTAGATTGGAACATCAGAGAAAATGTTTCTAATACAGTTTAACAATATTAAGTTTTAAGATAGCTGATGGTGGGGACATAAAGTTTTATAAGCAATTCTTTGGCAGATTTTTAAGCAATTCTGTCTTACTGGAATAATACAGTAGGAATTTATATGGTTTGCTACAGCAGAAAATACTCAAGAAAAGTTTCTACAGAATTAGTTGTAAAATAGTTATTTTGAAACTTGAGAACATTTTCATTCTTCCATCTAACTTTTATTTCATGATATAAATATGCTTGTTTATGTTCCTCTATGTGTTGTATATACTAAAGACATGAAATTAGAGAAAAAGACATGAATGTGGATACATTCTTAAAAATATGAACATATTCTAACTTCTCAAGTATTCTCAGCTCTGGGATTAAAGTTTCTGCCAAATTTCTAGCCTTCTAGCCGTTTTGGTTGATTGTCTTTACAACGAAATAAAAGAAGTCATGGGACCATAGATTCATCATTGACATCACTAGGAGCATGGTCAGACTTTGGTTTAATGTAGAGCAAAATACTCATCTGTAAACTGTTGGGGGCTGACTTTGATTTGACTTTGAATCAGACCTCTACAGAAAAATACATTCAGCAAGTGAAAAATTTGACATTATAGTGAAGTCATTTGTTCACCAGCTGTTAAAAATAAATAGCTATACAAATGATGTGCCATAAACTAAGACTACTGTTATGCATAAGAATGTCTATTTTTCTTTGATGATTGTTCTTTGTGTTGTGGTAAGGTTGTGAATGTGAATGCTCTTAGGAAGGCTCTGTCATTATAGGTGACATTCCTTAATTGTGCTTTTATGCAACCCTTGTACCACACAAAATAATTTCAGGTCTTCAAGAAAGAATAACTGTAATTCTTCCTGTAACATTTCTCCAAACTAAATAAATAAATAAATAAATAAATAAATAAGAATAATAAAGAGACTCTCACTTGTCCTGCTACCTTCCATAAAAATAAAAAAGTTTATCACTGATGATACATTCATGTTCCCTCCAACACACAAATAACCTAATGGAAAATGTGAAATAAGCTTATTGAGATGTAAATGAAAAACTGCATTTTCTTGTCTTGATATGGAGAATGTTTAGTATGAGAAAAGTAATGGTGCTACCCATTTACTTGGTGCCTTTTGATGAAATTTTTTGAAAGAAATTTTACGTGTATTTTGCCTTTGTGAGATATGGAAAGTCAGTATTAATTTCCATCCTGCAGGGAAGCAAACTGAAATGCACAGAAGTTGGGACTTATCCAACTCTGTACCAAGGCATTTACATGGAGCTGTGGCTGGAATGCAAGACTCCCTTTGCTGTGATTCCCTAAACACTATTCTTCTCTTTTGTATTACACAGTTTCTAGTAAGGATTTGTTGAGTAAAATGGCATATAGTGTTTTCTGTTTAAATTATTTGACAGTCATCTTTGACCTTTAAAGTTTGATATATAATTCTTCATGATCTTTATTCTTATGCAAAATATAAATGAGCACAACCAAAAAAGATACATAAAAATATTTTAAAAATACAGTTTCGCAGTATTCAAGCACATTTTTTTTCCTTAAATTATTGACTGCAAAGACTTTTCTCTGTCAAGTGCTGGAAGATAGAAAAGAAGACGTTCATCACTGAACTTTATAGACAGACCTAAATTTCAGCAAGGTCCCTAAGAAGTGTTGCTTGATTGCAGCTTTCTGCCTATCTTCCAGTATGTGCTAGGAGAAATGCAGTGTAACAAATTAAATAGGAAGATGAGCAACATGGTGAATGGGAACCATCCACACAAGAAGCTGTGTCATACTGAACAGAAATACTAAGTGGAATCCTGTAGGTTGTCGGTCAGTGCCTGTATCTCCGAGGCACGTAATATATGAGAGTGATTCCAGGGAAGGCATGAACTGTGATCTGGTTCATCCTGAGAACAGCATAGAAATGAGGAAACTAATGAGATTCAGGTGAAATGTGAAGGGATTTCAATCAGGTGTATAACTGGTCTGACATAAGACGACTGTCATTTCACTTTGACAGATTGAAAGCAACAAAAAATTACTAGCACAAGGTAGAAAGAGTTCAAATGGAAAGCAGAACACTGAAAAACCTGCAAAAAGAATACATAGCATTTCTACTTGAGGATGTAATAAAGGAACTCGTGTTTCTTCTCTCTCCCTTTCAAAGCATTAGTTATTTGTGAAGCCCAAACTGAGAATCCTGGCTTCATAGGAGTTCAAGCTGATGCCAGGCTGTAATGATCTATGCTTACTGTATGTACACACAACATTAAGAGAAGGCAATGTTATTCAAATGAGCCTGTGGTTTACTAGATGAATTTAATTATTTCTGGTTTGTTTTTGCCCCTAGGGGTTAGTTTTTGATGGAAGAAATTCAATATTAGTACTTAGATGACTTGCAGTATACAAGCAACGCTGCTGAGAGTGTACCAAAAGCGGTGTTCAATTATAGCTCATTGAAGTCAGTAAGGACAATGAGGTTATTCACAGTAAAGACATCTGTTATTCACAACCTTCAGTGGAGAAAACTAGGTTGCACATAAACTGAATATATGGGGAAAAGAAGATGCTGAGATCAAGTATGGGTACAACTTTCAGTGAGTACTTATAGCCTAATCCCTCCCCACCCCCACATAAGTCACAATAATTTCTCACAATAATAGAGAAAGTTCACAACCTCAGCCAGGTCTGTAATTCCAAATATCTCACATCTAAGGTTCCTGGAGTTAGCTGTTTCAGTGGGGATGATTTTTGGAAAGAAACATTGCAAAAGTTTTGTAAAGAATTCTTTCTTTCATCCCACATTAAACCTCCCCAGATTGCTAACTGCTTATGAAAATCAGTCCTATAAGTAGAAAGCAGAGGGAGATATAGGCAGAAATTCAAAGAAAACTAAGTCCTCGTACTGTCATTAATCCTAGGCAGAGAAAGCTAAAACATTTTCATGTTTAGTGGAAGGAAAAAGCCAGTATTTATTTGGATGAGGTCTGGCAAGTGAGCTCTGCTTAGGCTAAAGAGCATTGAGGTCAGTGCTCACGTAGGTTTCCAATAGTACATCTCTACTGGTACATGCAGTTGTTAGTAATTAAAAAAAGATTAAGTTTCAGCTGCTGCTTTGCCTGAATAGCTTCCCAGGCAAGAACAGGAATGAGTGGGAGAAGGAGGTGTACAGCAGAGGGCTTTTAGTGCTGGTGGGAGATGGCCTAACATTTGAGCACTTCCGTGGTTACTTAATATAGTAACTAACCCAACTGAGTCAATATGAAAATGATTTACTGAAGGGTTAGAGTGTTAGAGAGGAGAAAAGCACAAAAAAGATCCCCTCTTTCTTCAACGGATACTGTTGCCACGTACAGATGTGTGAGGGAAAGTGCTGACTCTGTCTTTCAGTTGCTGTGGGATGGGAAAGAGAGAACGGAGATGACATGAGAAAAGTACCATTACCCTCCACCATGTTTTGTTATAATGGAGCTTCTCCACATTTTGAGGAGAATTTGTGACCAAGGCACAGCCCCAAAAGCCCTGTGGAAGAGCAAAGATTGGCTAGTGAAGACCAGCTTGTGGCCAGCATGTGTTCCCTGTGCTAGCAGGTCCCTGGGCAGCCACCTGGCCTGGTGAAGCAGGGCTTGTCAGTCTCTCAGTCAACTTGTGGTGGTCCCTGGATGCTGTCAGTGAGTCCACTACCCATATGTAGTATCACCTCACTCATAATCATGGGGTGACATTCTCTGGCATTTTCTATATACTAAAAAAGTTGTACAAGAAGCAAGAATGTCATTAAAATGAAAGATGTGAGAAATTAGCCATTCCATTAAAAGGCAGATACAGAGAAGTTAAATATATATATCTAAGACGTATTTTGATGCCTATGATTTCTGTCTGACTTTGAGGTGTTTTCTGGTTAGCAGACTGTTCTGTCCAACTGACTGCCAAAATGCCCTACGCAGCTTTCCAGCACTGGAACCAATGCCTTTAACAACTTTATCCTAAAATATGCCTTCTCTAGAGTTGAGACTGACCTGGGGCTGAAGAGTCTCCCTCAGTTCACTTTACTAAGATTTTGGTTGCAAAATAATTGGCCTGTGAGACTTTTCAGAAACCTTTATAAGTAATTCAATTAGCGCAATTGTTTGACTCATCACTACATTTTCTTTAGTTCATTTTTGTTTGCTCTGTTTTCCCTTTGGTTGCTTAACAATGGTTTTGGGATCTCCCATACAGCTCGTAGGACACCACTTGTCTGGACGTTTAAGTTGCCACAAAATCCACCACATTTACAAAAGAGAAATATGTCTTTTCCCTGCAGACAGATGGATGTCATTCAGAATATACATGTTTAATAGCGTAATTTTTAATGCCATATAACTTCCATACTAGTCATTACTCTGACAACTGAACAAGAATGATGGATACGGTTCATTGGACGTCCTAGATAAAAATTAGGTATAATGATAATAAATAAGCTTGGCATATCACTATGTCTAAATCAGATGATCTTGAATTAAGGCTTGTTGGGTTAGTGATCCTCCAAAATATAATATGTAAGTGTATCATCTTAACCTCCATTAGTGCTTGTAAGAAGTGCTTGTAATTCGAATGGGTTGTTTATTAGCCATTTTCTAACGAGGAACATCGCTCGTCTATGCTGATGTAACATGTCCATGCTCAGGCTCCATGTACAAGGTGTGAGCCTTGGGACAGTCCTGCAGGACCTCTGCAGTGACGTGGCTCTAGATACACATTTCAGGTGCCACAGCAGATCCTTCCACTGGAAGGAGCTAGTAGCCACTAAAAAAGACAGAGCAATTCATGCCAGCTTTATTTTTAACAAACCTGTTTTGTCAGTCATTGGAAAACCATCTGTGGGCTGCCTAACCTTGATCAGAAGCTGTTTCTCCTGGTTGCCGAGGCAACTTTGCACTGGAAGGTGTTGGAGTGGATATAAATCTTCTGGTGGGACCTGTCTTCTTGGGTCACACTCCCAGCTTACTTACAGTACAGTGTCAGCTTCTGTTTGTTCAAGGCAGTGAGGAATGTGTTTGAGTTAATTATTACTTGGGATTTCTGAATATCTAAGTCTTTAACACACACACACACAAAAAAAAAACACAAGTGAAGTTAAAAACCATAAGTGAAGTTAAACACTTCAGGCAGTGCCCAGGCTTCTCTCATTTTCCTTTATTTATTCAAATTATTAAAAGATTAATTCAGCTACGCATATTCACAGGGAGTTGTGTCTAATTCTGCAAAGGGGATTATGTCATAAGATCTTAATTGCCAGGTAGAAGCTTGGAAAAATACAATTTAAAATTTTCTCCTGTTTTCACATTTCCCAGTAACTAAGGAATGTGTATAACCATAACCCTTGTTGCAATTCTGTAGTGCACCTGAAAGTCTGTTTGTTTTTCTTTCTGATCTACTTACTGGTTTTAAAATGATAAATAGTAGCATATGAAGAATTTTCCTAAGCATGTCAAATGCTTTATATAGCTGTGTTGATAAAACATGAGTGCCTCAAAAATATTTCATTTAATGGAAACATCAGTAAATACAAGTCAAACACATGCTGAATGCTAAACAAATGCAATGCAATTGTAAGTGAATAGTAGATATGAAATTAGCTCCATCACTGCTCTCGTCCACCTCTGCCCACCCTTTGCAGTGAGCCTGGGACTTATCCACAACTCCAGATCTGCCCACAGTTACACATCCCTCTCTTTTCTGCATATCAGGTCCTTTCTCTAATGGCCAGGGTTGAAAATGAGTTTGGAAGGGGAGGAGTAGCCCAGGCTGCAAATGAGAAACGCTATATGAAAAGCTTTGGTAGGGCTTGTAAATGTGAAAATCAATGGGAAGAGGGCTATTGCTAGACAAGGTCACCATCAGTCTAGCTGTAATATCAAATTATGCACAAACAAAATGTGTGGGTCTCATTGATGTGTTGGTTGTCTTTTGTTTCTTGGATGGTTGGTTTTGGGTTACATTCTATTATCCTATTGTCAGAGCATGTAAGACTATACCTACTGACATGTTAAAGGTTTTCTTTGAAAAAAAAAGTTTTCCAAATGCCTGAAAGGCCAGACTCAGTCATGCTGAGAAGCATGAGTTTAAGGGATGCTGCATCGGGACAGCAAATTTTGGTACTGACAGCTCAGTAGCCCAGTGTGACATCCCAAAGACTGGCTTACATTTTGCTTTCATATAGAGCCTCAGGGAAGGCTCTGAGACATAGACCTTCACTTGAAGCATAAGGTTGAGAGTTCCTCCTCCAGCTCTGGCTCTTCTTTATTGTACACAAAGTATTGCCATCTGTGGTACCACGCACTGAATAACTCATATAGAAAACAGTGAAGACACCACTTTGGGGTTCACCTGATTCAGTGCAGACCTCTAATTCACAGCTTGTCACTGTGAGTTCCTTTTGTAGAGAAATGGACACTTCTAGGCATTATTCATCTTATCTGTAAAGCAGTCAGCTGAATTAGGTTAGATGAATCACAGCCTAGAAGCTGCTGTGGAAGCAAGCAGTGGGTGACTAGCACAGACAGCCAACTGCACCGTAGATGTCTGAAGTTAGCTGAGTCCTATTATGAAGGTTGCCAAGATTACATGAAACTGCAGATCAAGAGCATGTTTAGGTTAACTATTGTGTAGAAAAAAATCACCCCATTCTTATCCTTAAACAGGGTTCAAAATATTTATTTTTTATTATTATTTTTCAAATTTAATTTGCATATCATGCTTCTTAACAACTGTCCTAAGCCCCATACATGTTCTGCTGATTACTGAAATAGAAACTCCTATGTATTGAAATGCCGTCAGACCTGAGTCACTGACACGACATGCAAAGTTCTCATTTCTTTTTAATGATTCCTATAAAGCAGTAGTTACTCTTCTTTCTAGCAGCACAGTCAAATTGGCAACTTATCAGCAATATTCCTTGTATTCATTTACTTAGGAAGCATGCCTTCAGCTTTACAAAATGGTATTGACTGGTTATCCTTAGAAACCGTGTTACTGCAAGTGGAGTGAAACCGAGGTGGAGTAAAAATAACTGCTTGACTGCACTGTAATATAACCAGCTACAGTGGGATGAGGCTTCACCTTGCCTCAGTTTAGAAGGCTGTCTCTACTCTTATGATGGAATTCATTGGACCCAAAATGTATCTCTATGAAGCCGAGATGCATTATATCCTGTAGGTGCCTTGTTTTGTTCTTCAGTGATTTAAGAGCCTCAGTAGAGGGTGTTAAATGTCTGCACTTCGTCAGATGGTTCCATTCTTCCAGTTTAAATGGAAAAATGTTTGAATTGAAAGGGAAGAATTTGGTTTGTTGTGAGTTCTAGGAACACTTATTGGGATTTTGTTATTTTTATTTTGAAATGCTATGGCATCTTTTCCAAGGTCAATGTTATAGACATGTTCATCCCAACATAGTCAATCGTATTAAATACAAATCCTGTATGGGAATTACTAGTTACATAACCTAGGAAACCTTTTATTAAGGACCAGTTGTTGTAACTTCCAGCATATATAAATCATCACTGCTCTACTGGTTTCAACGTGTGTGCATCAATTTGTGCCAGATGAGCATCTGGCCCCAAATGTTCAGTACATGCTTCTCAAGATGCTATTAGGAGTGCAGTAAGAGAAAAGGATTATGTTAAATGCTGGTTTATTTCTGTATTGGTTGATTCACAAGAGATGCACTGAGAAAAGCAAATAAATTAACATATGTCCCTGTTTTTCCTCTCTAGCACTTTCAGTGTTTCTTTTGCTTGGATTTCAGAACAGGGAATCCTGGAATAGAGAAATTGCTTGTATTGAATTGTTTGTATTGCTTATATTGCCTGTATTGGCTTATAGGACCTATCTCATTTTGTATAATGTTACTTCTGAAAGGATCTGCTGAATTCCTTGAGAGTAATGAGTTACTGGGTACGACTTTGAACTCAGTGTCTAATAGTACATGTATAACTTCAGTAGCATGCCTTACATAGCAGAGGAATAACAAGGCTGTTGTGCAGAACAGTACAGAGTCTGAAACAGGAGTAAGGAAAAGATCTAGCTAAAACACATACAATGGGGAGAAAACATGAGAATGTAAGTGATGGTATTATCTAACTTAATTGCACATGTGAAGAAATACATGTGCACAAATGGGGCAACTACCTCCATCTTCACTTAAACTACTCCACAAGTATCACATGATATTTTAGATATGTAAAATTTTATTGCTGCTTTGGAAATGTGGAAACTAACACAGCCTAATCAGCTGCTTTACTCAGATTCAGTAGAAAATTTCTACAAAGCACTCTTTGAGATTGAGATGAAAAATGGTGTTTTCAAAACTGGTTGCTGATTACAGATATGCAATTAGTGATAGCTTGGACCTGAGCTTTAGAGACAATGATCATCTGTAGCTAAGCCTTCAGGATGAAACTGCTCTGTACATCTCAGGCTAAATAAAAAAAAAAATAAAAAAATAAAAAAATCTGAAGATCAGTAGCTATGTATGAATAGTTAGCTGTCTCTCCCTCCGATGTCTGTTAGCAATGTACCTATCACCAGAGATCAAATGTACCTATCACCAGAGATCAAATTAGTTCCACGGCTAACATCTGAATTCAGAAATGATGTCCAATTCAGAAATGATGTCCAATTCAGAAATGATGTCCAACCCCATGTTTATACTTACTTTTTCACTACCCTGTAGGTTTTTTACTCTTAGGTCACCTATTCTAACCAACTGTGTGAAAATAGCAATTAAAACTGTGATAGGCTGCTTAGCCTGAGTTAAAGCTTATCTTGGGAAAAAATCCTGCCTCTTCTTTTCATGAATGGAGACACTCACCTCTCTCGTGATCCCAAGAGAAAGGCCAAAACATAAATTTGCACAGAGGCCAGACTGTCCAGTCAGTGTGTAATGGGCTCTTCAGACAGTGGCATTTCAGCAAGGCTGGTGCTGGAATGTGCTCAGCCTCTGTCTTTAAAGTTAAGGCTCTGGGCTCTGCATTTTGCACTTGTAAATTGAAAGCTTCAGAACGGTCTCCATTTCTTTTCACCACGGAGTAAAAATATAAGTTAGGCAATACAATAAAACCCCAGCAGGATGTCAGCTTTTTATTTGCAATGAGCCTCTGTAGGCCTGGTGTGGATTTTCCAGGTGCCTTCTCCACCCACTGCAGCCACTGCTTTCCCTACTCTCTTCTAAAGGCTTGATCTTCTTGGGGCCTGTAATGAAACCTCCTAGATCTGGGTCATTAGAGTTTTGTTCAACTGATCTTTGCTAAGCACTGGTCATCTCCCTCTGAAAATCAGAGGTCTCTGGTTGGGCAGAGGAAAGTCAAGGCACAGCAAATGAGTATACTGTTACTTTTGAACACCTCATTGGCTTCTGTTGACAGGTTTGTAGCCCTGTTTAACCTGTGATACTTACTTGACAAAGATTCTTTCTCTTACTGTCATTTCTTTTTGGTTTAATCAGAAGAAAACTTTATTTCATTACAAGCCCAAGGTCATTTCTATGCTCTGAATACTAATCCCAGCAAAGGTAAGGATAACAAAGCAGAACTCTGCCTTTCCCTGCAGATGCTAGAAGACACTGACACATCATTAGTGTTAGGCTGAAATCACAAGTAATGTTTGCCATACATTACAGTGGACTGCATAAAAAGACTTCTTTATATTTGTTAAGGCTAATCTCAAGGCTTGTTTCAAGGTGAAGCTACTGGACATTTTCTAAAACTGTCATTAAATCATTACAGCTGGCCCATGGGATGCAATTTTCACATTGATCTCCCCCTGCCAGCGGCATCGGCAGGGAATGGCATGCATCAGCGTCACTGCAGCAGAAGCCCCCCAGCATCCCCTGTGCCTGCCCAGTGCCTGTGCTAGCTCTCAACCAGCAGCACCATTAGTGGTTTTGTAGCTGATCTGACGTGGAGAGTTGAACCGGGTAAAACCCAGCAAGACAAGCAGAGGAGGGCTGTGCACACACATATACGCACGGAAAGGCAAAGCAGGGAAAGAGGCAAAATTCGCTGACCAAGGCGCCTGGGTCCCAGGAGCAGATCTCTTGACCAACTGCTTCAGTCTACATTAAATACAATGGACGTTTGTGATAATCCATTGGGAATCTTTACCGTGATTCAGTGAGTAAGATAATACATCTGTACTTCATATTTTAACTTAACGAGATTATCAATATTTAAATATATGCATACTTTGCAAGGGCAATATGGTTTTAAATGCTCACACTTCTGTGCCCTTAATGATAAGACATGTTTTGAAATGGCTTAGTTAAACATTGAAAATAGTTTGACCTTTGAATTAAACTAATCTAAGTAACATTTCAACAAGAGGTAACATGGGCATCCTAGATAATTTATTGAAAATGCCATAGAACTGCAGTGAACTTCAGAAACTAAAGAAACACACTGGGCACTTTCTTTCTCCAAAGAACACTAACTCTCTGAGAAATTCTAACAATTCTTAGCTGTTTTAACAGGCATATATTTATTTCACAACTGGAAAATGCATTTGAAAGATTCTGAAAGATATGAAACTAATTTCCCATTACACTAGGAGGTATGCTTATCTTTAAAGAATGAGCTCAAATCTTAGATAAATTATTCAAGATTTTTCTGCCTTCTATGAATGTTGGGTCAGAGCATAGCAAATGTTTGTTTAAAGTGTGTCTCACTACATTTATACACAAAAAGACGCTGTCCAAAATTTAGAATCATAGAATGGTTTTTAGGAGGGCTGAGAGCCAGTATGCCATGATTATGCTGCCAGTTCTACCAAAGACATCTGTTTAGCCAAATACACCTTGAGTAAAAAAAAAAAATAAAAATTAACTTGTGGGTTTTTTTTTTTTTCATCTTTAAAATGGGTGTAAAGCTAGAACTTACTCAATAGCACTGTGGGAGAAAACTTAAAATTTACATAATCCTAATCAAATATTCAAGAATTGAAAAGCTTTGCTTCAGCTGGTTACTTTCTACTTGAATAAAAGTTTCTTTCCCTGTGGAACTAGAATACAGATTAAATTTATTTTTTTTTTCTGGGTCTTTCAGTGTTTTTTATTTGTGTGAATTATTTACTTTTTTATCTCTATTTAATCTTCCATAAATGAGACAAAATAAGCTGAGCCTAAAGATGTCTGCATGTTTTCATAAAGATATGATCATAAATTTCGTGTACCATCATTTATTTCTGCATTGTTACCTTTTCATTACTCTTTGTCATCTTCATTTATCAAGGCAAGTTTTAAATCTTTGCTAGAAATCCTTCTAAATAGGGACCTTGTCTTTGCAGGTCTCCAATGAAAAGGCTAGTGTATGCTAGGGCTGAATTAAAATAAATGCCAGGATTCTGCAGAGTTTCTTTATCAACCTAAGTCCATCCTTCATTCTCTCCTTGCACTCAAAGACAGATTGGCCACTGCTTTGGGGTCAGCTTTACCCCTCATCCTGAATGCTGCAGATGAATACAGAAACTGGGCCAACTGAAAAAAAAAAAAAAAAGAGAGATTAGAAACAGAAACAGAAATAGGATAGCAAATACAGAACTATATTCATAACTATTCCTCTTCCCCTCCTTCCTGTTTCCAAAAAATATAATAAAGTAAAATAAAATAAAATACATAAAATAAAATAAAATAAAATAAAATAAAATAAAATAAAATAAAATAAAATAAAATAAAATAAAATAAAATAAAATCAAGCCTGGAACAGGCAATGCAGCAGTAGTCTAAACTGGCACTTTCCAGGAGCAGAAGAGGTTCAGTGCCTTGAGCTCCATGAATACATGGGACCTGCCTGGGTTAATGTTGCTGTGGGTGCACGTGGTCCCCCAGAGCCTCCCCAGACGTTGCCTTTGGGGCCAGTTGAGCTGCTACGCAGATCAAGGCAACCACTGCCAGTCTGATGAGGCATAGCAACTGAACCCCTGCAGGGAGATTTTCCAAATAAATTGGCGGAAAGATAGGATGACCTTACTCTGTGCTCCTTCATATTTCAGTGGGGTTGAAATGTGTTTGCAAATTCATACTTTGTCAGCATGGGTTAAGGGCACCCTAACCCCTAAGAATGTACACAGTGGGTACAGCTATTTAAGTTCATGTGCAGCAGAGTTATACTCAGCAGGCTTAGTACTGCTCATTTTTTAAAAAATTATTTTTTATTTTTTTTTTAATTGTAATTCTTTGAGCAGATTACATCAGAACAAGAGATGTTTGGAATGAGTGGGCAGTGGTTGTGCAGGCTCTACAATAGAGTCATGAGTGAGAGGGAGAGCTCTCTATTATGTATGTTCCCCTTAAACCGTGAAGAAAGCTGGCAGGTCTTGCAGAAGCATAAGTAATACCAATAAGGAGTTTGGAAGCTTAAAAAGAAAGGAAATATTCAGAAACAGCCATTATAGCCTCAGTTCTTTGATTATATGGATGAAGAGTGCCAGGGATAAAAATCCGATACACAGCAAATTAAATGAGGCCTATTTTATAGGCATCGAGTCCCTGCATTATTTGCTGCAGAACAAGCATTCAGTCATTAGAGAGGTATGCTGAGCTTTTTTCAGAGCACCCAGCTATCCCCCTGGACGTCAGTAGCACAGCTCCCTATCCCTAACTGCTTGTGAAAAACCCACCCACAGAGCTCGATAAGGCATATGCTCCACGATATAAATGGCTGAGTCTTCATCTCTGTGAAAGCCATTTATCTCCATGAACTATTTTGCTTTGCTGCATTCAAACAATGACAACAAACAAACAAAATACCAAAGAAAACAGTATATCTCATCATCTCCCTCGCAACAGTTGAGCAGTAAGCAAGGGTCATGCCTGTAAGTCCGGATGTTTTTCTGATTCCTTTCCTGACATACTCCTGTCTGAGTGCCCATCAAGCCGGCTGTGAAGTGAGCTTGAAGAAGATTAAACAAGGGAGTCAGTTTTTCAGAAGACAGTGTGTTTTTTTTTGTGATTTGGCAGCAATAAACATCTCCCCTATGCAGGCACACAGTGCTGTCCCCAGAGCACCACTCCTGATTCATGAAGCGTCACAAGAACAGGCGTCCCTCCGTGGACATGCTTGGAAGATGACAATCTCTGGCACCGACAGCCTGAATATGCTTTAGGAGCCGGTTAGTATCAAAGGCTGACAGAAAAGGCTCACAATGTCAGAGGACTTCAAAATCAGTGACTTATGCTGCTCATTTTTAAACATTTAAATTACAGAAAGGCAGGTATTTTTTAATCTGAAGCTCTTTGAGAGTCCTAACCATGTAACAGAAAAGCAGGCTGTAGTCCTGCCTTTTACAATATAGAAGGGAAAAAAATTTACTAGCAGTCATAGTGGTTCATCAAGCTTTACAGCCTTGTATTTAACCCTGTGCTTTTATTAACTCTACCATCGGAATCTCTTCCTGCACAAAGGACTTTCCCTCCTAGGAGACCAAAAGACATGTCTGCATTCACAGTTTAGTTAAGATCAGGGGTGTACTTGGGAAACAAATATCCTGTTGTGCTTACTGTACTCTGATTCCCAGTGTGAGGTGGTCTTGAAACATAAACTGGGTGCCCCTCTGATGAAACCAGACTATGAGGTCCAGGTAGGCACCTGCTGTACATCATCTGCCACTGGGCATTCTGTGCTCATCCAAAATGAAATCCTTTTAATGTGTACAGGGTGGCCCCTGGCTCCTCTGCACCCACAGTTTCTGTCTGTGGATCCAATCCCGCCATGCCATACTACTTGCTAATGTAGAGATGCCCTAGACTTCTAAAGGGGACAGTCAAAATTGGGCTGGCGTCAAGCCAGATCAGCTATTAGCTTGCCAGCCTTTGCAGTATTTGCATTGAGATTATGGAGAGGTGCCTAGCAGGAAATCTATGACTGCAGTGTGGGTGGTGTTTAAAGCAGTTTTTAGCTTTAGGTTAGATGAGGGTTTCCAAAAGAGTGGTCTTAGTGACTGCTTTTGCTGCTAGATAAGCTGTGCTGTTCTCTCTCTCTTTACACTGTGCTCATCATGGTTATGTGGAAGGTTGTGTCAGGACAGAGCAAGTTCGAGACAAAAAGCCCGTAAAAATGCCAGTGTAAAACACTGTCACAAGCCATACATTCTGAAACAAAGGCTAGCTAAAGAAAGTATTACAAACGCTCTGTCAGAGAGATCATCTAGGTGATGTAACTCGATCTGTGACCTTCCTCAGCTCACTGGGGATCTTCTCTGCTCAATAGGGCCCTGAAATAGCTGACTTCTGGCTAGATTTAAATAAGCCACTTGTAAATAATTTTGTCGTGTGCACTGGGAGGGAAAAATTCTAGCTGCAATTGATTTTGTTCCTGTACTTTCACAGCACATAGCCACAAGCCCTTGCTATTGACAGTCTTCCCAGACCCACAGTGAATTTATACTGGCTGCCCTAAATGTCTCATGTCTGCAGTTTTCTGTTTTCCTGCATGCTGATTTTGAATAAACACTGAAAGCATTCCTCTCCCTGAATTTTTTGCATACTATGGTAAAGACTCTGAAAAGGCAGATGGATAAGATTGTTCTTTGACTAACACAGTAAAAGACACTTTGCTGAGAAGGTACATTTGAGAATGAAAAATGGTGAGAAGCTGACAGATGTGTTATATGCTTCTACCTACTGGAAAGCTTATTATATTCATTTAATGGTTGGATACTCAGATTATGGAATCTTTTCTTCAGCCAGCACTTCCAAGCTGTATATGAGCATTTTAAGTGATCCTGTTTAACTTCTCACATCAGACCATTGGCCGGTCTTTGTGGAAGGACGGGGTGACCTCAGACATAGGCCATGTTGGGTAGGAACACAACAGTAGTCTTGGAACTGGTGGCGTACCACTTAAAGCCAATAAATTATTATGTCAAATGTCACTTCTCTCATAAATGGCTTAGGACGAAATAGTCTGTGAAGAAAGCCACACTACAATGTGTCTTCTAATGTGACGTGAGACATTTCAGTGCTGGCCCTGCTTTGAGCAGGACATTGGATGAGAGGCCTCCTGATGACCCTTTCACTGTGGACAAGACTGTGATGATGTTGACAGTACAGAGGAGAGGAAGTATGCTGGAAGCAGCTTATGGAAAGTATGTTTCTGTGCCTCTCAGAAACCCTAGATGTTATTTAAATGTAAACCAAATACTATTTTGTGATGTTGTTGAAATTGAGAGTGCTGCAGGCAATGAGAGTACAAGCGTGAAAGACTGTATTAGTGAATCAGATACAAGGTTACATTAGCAATAAAACATTTTGGCTCTTTCCTCTGCGGTGCCCTTCCTTCCATTTTAGTACTGATATTTGATGGTGACAGAGTATGTAGGGGCAAATTTAGTCTTGACAAAGTTGGTAAGCAGGAAAGGCTTTTTTTTCCTTTTTTTTTTTTTTCCTTTTTTTTTTTTTCACATTAGGAGACCCAACCAAAACGTGGCTTTTCAGTGGTCCCGAGTGCTTAAACAATCAAAGACATGCCTAGCTGTAACAGCTGCAGAGAAATAGAATCAGTTTTTGTATGCACTTTCCATTTGTGAGGAAAATCTCAGTATCAAAGCCAGGCCTAAACAAGCTTGCAGTAGTCTGGATGTGGCAGAGCAGAACTTGGTGTTGGCTGGGACATCTTGGTCTTCAGCACAACAAACCAGAGCTTCCTCTGAGCAAGTGAGGGCAACCTCCCTCCACAGTGTAAGGGCAACCTTAGACCACACTGTAAATACATTCTTGCTTCACTTCAAGTCAATAGCATGTAGGTATTTTTTTAAACAGTCATCTGGCACCTGCACCATGAGTCACCTTTGATAATGTGCCTCTTTGAGAACAGTTTTCAGAGGTATTGACTGCTGGCACTTCCACTGAGGGTGAGTCTGGAAGGGAGGGCTCTTTTCTGCAGCTCTGCAAATCAGGCTTCAGGCATTTCTAGCATTTGACAGCAGAATCAGCGGTCATTTTAAAAGGTTCTTGCATATATTTCTATGATTTGATGGTGTTTTTACTGCAGAGCTGCTGAGAAAGGAAAATATTCATTTGCATGCTGCAAAGCATAGGCAAGGAGCCAGCTCTGTGCTATTACAATATCTGATCTCTGTAAGGCAAACATCCTTCTGAAAGGAGCTAATGTTTCTGTCTATTCAATTCTGATTCACAGTTCAGCACTTTCTTCACTCAAACACCCTGGGGAAGATTGTTAACTGTATTTTTCTCTTCTCTTTTTATCTTTATTCCTGGATTAAGTGAAGAAATTATTGGTTCATGTTACAGTCCTTTTTCTCCTTGTGCAGTAAATCATCTTCTGCAAAATATCTATCTATATATTTGCTAGTGGTTTGCTGCATGTTGAGTATATTTCTGTAAATTTGAGGCTGAAGTTGTATATTATTTGCACAGAAAACACTCAGGTTGCATAGTATGTATCATGCCATAGGGGGTACAATGTTGTGAACTGATGCATGTGCACACATATCTTCAAAAACATTGGAATGTCCTTTTCATTGAAACCAAAGAATTGTTCAAAACATTTCATAGCAAAAATACTTAAATATTTTTTCCTTCTGTTTATGAACATGGATCATAATATTTAATACAGACATTTGTAGAATCTCAGCAATAATTTTTATCTGCTGTTCACTTGCTGCATATGCATTGCAAACACTTTAAAAAATCAGGTGACATGGGTGACAAGGTGTGGTTTCTTCTTTCTGAGTGGACGTGATGACTGTTAAGAGGGGCTTTTCTTCTCTGAATACAAACTTTAAAAATATTTTTCTATAAATACCATGCAACACACAGTTCATATTTATCACTTGTATTGCTGCCAGGAAATTGAATTGCTGTTCTCAGAGAGCAAGTAAGGGGAAGCAATTTCATTTAAATAACTAAACTTTTCCAGTATGTGTTTTATCTGGAAAAATAAAAATTAAAAAATCACCCTCACAAAACAAACAAACAAACAAACAACAACAACAACAACAAAAACCCTCTTACAATTGGAAGAAGCTCTGCATTTATCAGCACAAAGGCTGGTCATGTCTTTCTAATCACTCAGCCTGTTTCTGGTTTCTCTAACACAGCAGTTGCCCTCCACACCTGTAGTGTCCGTATGGACCCCTTGCTTTTCCAGATGAACAGACACAGGAGCTAATTACTCTTGCGATGCTCCTCCAGATGAAGTCTGGAGAGCGTTTTGGAAGGACAGCATAAGCCTCTTGCTGCTCCCACTGATAGTTGCTTAACCAACATGCCTAGTAAGCTGAAATGCTGAATAAATAACTTCCCTCAAAAATCAATGTGTGTTATATATTGCTCCTCCATTTAAATAACATCCTGTTTATCTAAGGGCTTCAGGGCTGTAGCTGTGCAATGCGAAGGCAAGCTATCACAGCTCAGTTTCAGGTTTCATTTGCAGCCTGGTGAGGTTAGTACAGGCTGTTCAGCAATCTTTTTCTTCCAAACATTTCTACTTACCTGCCAGATTCACTTCCTTGTAAGTGACAGCCCATGGTAGTGTCAGGTAGGGAATTTAAGGAATTTAAGGCCATGCCAACCAGCCCTTCCTTTCAGTGCAGGGGTCAGCACCCCTGGGGCTGGTCTGAGGTCTCTGCTGCAACCTCCCCAAGCAGCTTTGTCTACAGAAGGACCACCATTCATGGTCAAAGACCAGGGTGGATGGATTAGGGAGATTTGGGGCTGCTGCTGCAGATGCAGCTGCCCAAGCAAAGACATCTGGGAGCTAATGGGGCTGTCCATTCTTACCCCATCCCCAGTCACACCTTCCAGCAGGGCTGGAGGGGGCTTGTCTAATAGCTGTGCCATGCAAACTCGGCTTCCCAGGGAAGCAGCTGCCAGATTAAGAGCTTTCTATGGTGCTCCAGCAAGAGCCTTTTGCAGGAGGGACAGCATCTTCTAAACACCTATTTCCACAGATAGGTGTTAGCAAAGAGGTCCCAGTTGCGCAGCTTGCCTGAGCCCTTGCTAAGATCCTGCCATCAGCCCTGGGACCTGGGGTGGGGGCAAGTGGATGCATTGTGTTTTGCATTAGATTTTGTTTTCTTTTATTGCAGAAAAGGGGCATTAATATTTTGTTAGCATTGCCATTGAATCTGGACCAGGACAGCTGAATGGCTGCTAATGAGCTTTGTATAAATGGAGGAGAGACATGGGTACTTGTCTAGCACCTACTTTCACCAACTGCAATGGGTTGCAGAGGGGACCTGCATGGTCCTGGGGGACATGCATGGGTAGCATCACCTTGAGAGAGAGAAGGTGCTCAGCATCCCCACTTGTACTGACACAGAAAAACATTTCTCCAACTGTCAGTCCCTCAGACACCTACAGGAGCAAAAATTTGCTGCGGTTTATTGTGACTACTTACCAGTTTAACCAGTGTTTATAACCAAATATTTTACCCACACAGAGAATAAATTTCAGCAGTCAAATGTCAAATGTAACATTGAATTGAAAAAATACAAGTGGCACAAGGAAAATCGTATCCTTTTCTGTGTAAGAGCATCAGCAGCAGCAGGGAGAAAAATGTCTCATGCAATTTTTTTATGTAAAAAGTTGCTATTTACTTATTTCTAAGTGGTTAAGCTTGCTTTTAAAGGATAACTTAAAACATGAGGAAGGAATGCAAGATTTGCAGTTTTCTTCCTGCTGAAGGTCATGAATTTTGGCTCTGCACCTCATTGTCCTAGTCAGGAAGAGACTAAAAAAATTATACAGTATTGAGCAGTTAGTATATCCCTGAGCATCTACGTGAAAGGGAAGGTTTCTTATAAATTAATTTCCCTTGCCTCTAAGAAGCTTTCTCTCTGATTCATATGGGTCAGAAAAAAGTTCCTCTCTTGAAAACAATTTAGAAAATTCAAAGGTAATCCAATTCTAGGCTCTGTGCCATCCAGGTGCTTGTACCCAGCAGGAAAAAAATATCTTCTTAATCCTTTTTTGTTTTTATAATTACTTGTTTTTCTGCTTCCCAGCAGTTCTTCTGTTCAGTACAAAAGTTACCATATCCAATTACACCTTTTTGTCCTTGCTTTTAAAATCTTCACATCTCCTCAGTTATCTATTAACACAAGATTAATCACTTGATTAATCACAGATTTTTTTTCCCCACTCTTCCACAGTGACAGCCACTGTGAGAGTCACCTGGTGGTACGTTCTGGCACTTATGTGTGGCCAATAGAAACATGTGACTGTGTGGGGAAAAAAAGAGGGCAAAACAGAGACAAAGCAAGAGAGAGAACATTAGTATCATACTTAATACAGCAAAAAACACAGCATTTTGGAGAGCAGCTTCCACATGTGATCGTCTAATGGCTTCTGATCTACATTACTTTCTATTTCATTTTTATGTAATGGGGGCTGACAGGAAGGGCACTTCTTGGCAGCTAATGATCACTGTCATTGACCCAGCCAATCCGTCAGTAACTGGAAATATCTGCCCTTTATGTCTTTCCTCCTTTGATGATTCTCTTTAATCATATATTTTTTTAACCTTTTATGTTGAACCTAATACTCTGTTCTTTGATATTAATGTGATGTGCCATGTTTCAATGAGTACAAATTTTTTCCGGACTATTCCTGACAGGTATTGTAACCAAAAAGAAGGCAAGATTTCAACCTGAAAGCTCCATCATATTTACTCTGTCTTTTACTGGTTTCTCTTTCCCTGTCTTACCTTGCCAGAGACGCTATCAGTTCGAACTACCCGCAGTATCTAATCTTCAGAGTTCACCTCAGGAGAAGTCTGAAATCTGTCAATGATTATTTGCTTAAGGTCAGCTACAAATATGGGGTTTTTAATCTAGGAGATTTAATAGGGTCCAAAATTGACTTTCTCTGACAAAAATACACCAGTTGATGAATATTGTAGCCTTTCTTTGGAAAGAGTGTTTTTAGCTTTCACATGACCTGTTTTTAGTCTTTAAGCCATTATGAGTTCAAAAGCTGGCACAAACAAAAAGCAATTTACTAGAGTATGTCATATACTGACTTTTATAAAAACGACTTTTCTTTCTAAGCCATTTTCTGAATAGCTGCATTTCTTAGAAGAACTCATTATATTCTTCTGGTCAGGGAGAAACGGTCTGATTTACTTAGATAGACACAAATAAAAATTAAATCTTGTATTTACAAAGTGTGTTATTATCTAATCATTTTCTTAAATTTGTACCTAACCAGTAAAACACTTGAGGAGAAAGGGGGGGGGGCATGCCTAACTTGGTTGAGCCAACAGAGTTCAAGCACAGAGCCAAGGTTAAGCACAGGCGCTACTGCTCTGAGCTGCCAAATCCCTACAGGGAAAGCTTTGCTCCCTGGGACTGAACCTTGGAAATGTGTTGGCTACCTGGACAGACACAGCAGACATGGGGTGAACTCAAATTGGTGAAAAAGACCCATGACTCTAATGGTCATCAGTCTCTGGTATTGCCAATGACATAGTGCCTCTAGCAGGAAAGATGCAGGAGGGTTAACGTCTGCTAACATTTTCTAGTCTTTGGTGAAACAGAGCTACACTGTCCTGCCAAGCAGGGAATCTGTGTGGTTGACTCAGAAAAAGTTAGAGTTGTTTGTGAAGTGTATCTTTAAGCAATAGACTTTTATGTATTGTAGCGTTGGTTTATATTTAGATGGTATTTCTAAAGTGATACAAAACTTACTGCTTTATGCCTTTTGAATTATTGTTTGTGAAGTGTTTATGGAAATCACTGTGCTTCAGTGAATCAGTAGAAAATCATCTATCACTGAAAAGCCTGAACACCTGAGATACCACAGTGACTTTCTATGCTTAAAACAACACTATTGAGGTATAGCATTATATAAGCACTGTGCATTATTATGCAGAATTAGATACTGCCCCATCCAAAACAGCAAATTTGCATCATGAAAATACATATTAATTATTTGTGTTTTATTATTGATCTCATTCCCTCATAGGAAAAAAAAATGCTAACAAATAAAACTTAGCAGAATAGCTAAAAAGACATCTCAACAAGACTACAAAATTGGTGTTTATTAAATTTTATTATATTTCCTTTTTATTTCATGCTGTTGTTGACTTTCTTTTGCATTGGTTTCTGTGTTAGCATATTTTTCCAGCTTTGAGAAGTCAAGTCTTTTTTGACCGTAATATTCAAATTTTGTATCATTTTATACCTAGATACAACTAACTGCTCAAGTATAGCTACACCAGCTACTTGTGGGGATCCAAAACCAGAAGAGAAATTTATACTCATGTATATAAAACTGGATTTTTTAGAATGCTAACTAAGTCATTGAAGAGCCTTGTGCTCTTAACGCTTGCAATTTGTTTTAACATCATAAATTTTCTAAAAATTAAATAGCTTTTTTTTTGACCTCACACTTATCCAGCTTTCTTAGATTCTACTGAACCACTCACAATCAGACCACAGTCTTTCTCATGATCTGTTATATACATTACACTGGCAGTATCACAGCTGTGGTAACACAGAATGCACCATGCACTGTTTCATTTGTCAAAGATATTCATAAAAACTTATACTTGTCAATGTCATTCCCTTCAATAAATCAGTCTTGCAGGCTATACACTAATACACCTAAAAAAAACAGACTTCAAAAATACCGGGTAATTAAATATTACAACAGGCCTGATTACCTTCATATCACAATGCTGAAGTTACACATGCTTTCAGAAGAACAAGCTTCCTCAGAAATAACTCAGTTTAAAGAGGGGGACTAAAGCATTTTTAGAGTGGGAGAAGACGGATAACCAAGAACATGGATCTGCTGGGGGAGGATTATAGCTGAGACACAGTCTCTAAGGAATGACAGCACAGTATAACAAAGCTGATGGCAATTTGTTGGAAATACAGGTGGTGCATGAGAGACCTTGTACTGTGTAGATAGGAGACTCACAGTGATCTCCTCTAGCTCATGTTTCAAACTGAGCCCTGTTTGCACAGGCTGAGATTCACTTATGTTACATGAGCTGGTTAGCTTGGGCTTTGCTCACTGTGTGGAGATGTGCGAGGCTCTGGAAAGGGCCCCCTGCACATCAGGCAGGCACCAGGAGAAATATGGACCTTCGCTTCTTTCTTGCAGACCTTACGGGTGTAAAAATAGTCACTGGACAAAAAAGGCTGGCCAAACTATTTCATCCTGAGGGCAGGCAGTTTTCTGCCTCTGTGCTTACAAGGGTGGGGAAAAGTCCGTAAAGACCCAGAGAACGTCTAGTCAGTGGGCCTGGTGGTGAGAGTGGGTCCTCATTTCTGATGCCAAGCTGCCAGTAAGCAATGTGAACTGACCTTCAAAATGCCTGGCCTCCTCTATTCCCTAGAAATACAGGGGCCAAGCACCTTGTTAACCCTATGGCTCCCTGCTGTGATCCGCTTAGCAGTCCTAAGCAAGATGCCTATTGCTTGCCTTCAGTGGTGACAATTACAACCAAATCTTTGTGAAGGGCCTCCAGATGGGATGATGAGTAATGCCACCCATGAGCTGCAGCCACATAAATAATTGTGCCAAAGCCCATGCTGCTGCTGAGGTGGGAGAGCAGTGTGTGGGGCATCTGGCTACCAGGGGACACCAGGGAGCCAGCTCAAGCTTGCAACTCAGCTAATCAAACATTGATAAAATCCTTTCAAAAGAGGGGGCTTGCTTTACACTTCCGTATGTTTAATTCCAATCTGTAAATGTTTGTTTTCCCCATTTTAGCTCTTTAATTTATTCCTCAATTTTCTAGCCTCCGAAATGATAATAAAATGTACTAGATTTGAAATAGAATTCTCCAAGCAGTATTTTGGCAATCTGTTAGGAGCTGCAATACCTATGGATTACCCTGTAAATCTAAATTATCGGCACTCATGAGAGATTATTTCCATTTATTTTGTTTTATTGTGTAATATTTTGCAGCAGTGGCTGCAGCGCTGTTATTAACTTGTGGTAGTTCTAAGCCCTGGTAGGTGATTAGATCATTTACCATGTAAAATTCTGGGCTCCAAAGCAAGGTGGTGCTAAGCAGCGAAGCCATAGGAGTCCCAGCTGCTTAGCCTCCCCAGGATTTGAACCCTCCCTTACTAGATAAATCTCCACAGAATTTTAGTTTGTTATTGGAAACAGTAGAATTTATTTTTATTGACCTGTTATAATGGAGATAAGGTACCAAAAGCACTGCCACAGCATATGATGATTTGAATTTATGCGAAGAATTTAATGACAGGAAACCAGTGTTTCCAAGCACAATAGTACTCATTGCAAACATGGGCTTTGAACCATTTCAGATGAAAGCATTTTTCTCTGTGAAAGTTAATTCCTTTCTGTACTAGTATGAATCATTTATGTATCTTAAGAAATAAGATACTTCTCTATATTGAAATGACAACTGGCATGGGTGAAGGATAATCTTGCAGTTCAGGCGCTCAGGAGATATGGTATTGCCATAAACTCACTGCTGATCCTCAGGCAAGTCATTCTATTAGATTTCTTGCCTGTAAAGTGAGATAATTCATCCTGCATAGCTAAGGTAGTTTTTGTTTTTTTTTCTCCCTCCACTTTATTTTGCATTAGATGAATCTGAATTTCTTCACTTTGGAAACAAAGTAAAACAACATCTTTGCTCATGAAGCATCCAAACTGACTTAATCAACAATTTTTGATAAATGCAAAGCCCAACATCATTTTCCACAGGGAGGAGAAGAGGACAGGTAGAAACTCATTCATTTGCTGCAGGTCATGAGGATTATTTTTCTTCTAGGCAGCTGGAACATGGTGGAGGTAGGATTTCTGCCAAAGTCTTTCTAAACCTAGCTGCAGACACCACTGATGCAGGCAGTACGTATTGTTCTGGAGACCTTCAGTAGTGACTAGGGTTGTTAGTAGCTTGAATTATAAAGGGCCATGTCTGCACTCAGTTTCATAAATGCAGGCAGCCATTGTATCCACATACATGACCAACATCAGCTGTTTTGGTTAAGTCAGTGACGAAGAGGGACCACAACCCCAGAATTCCTGGTTCCAAGTCCTGTATTTAACAGAATATAAAACCTCTTCCCCCAGATACTCACAATATTTGATTAGAAAGTATAAAAATGTGTTACTCCTGCTGTGCTATGTCTATTTGGGACTCATTTAATACATTTTTACTGTCCTACCCCAATTGATCCAGACATAACTGAAATAAAAAGTTATTTAGAAGTAGGTAAATGTTATGTTAAACTAGAAGTATGCCATCAAGATTTTCAATTCCTACTAACCTACACAAAAATGCTGGAGGGGAGTGTTCAGCTTTTTTTGCAAACTATCACTTCTGACTTAGGTTTCTGACCACAAGTCAATGACAGCAGTAATTTCAGTTAGAAATCTGAAC
The DNA here is from genome assembly GCF_964211825.1 of Aythya ferina. Lineage (NCBI taxonomy): Eukaryota > Metazoa > Chordata > Aves > Anseriformes > Anatidae > Aythya > Aythya ferina. The sequence continues at coordinate 77,820,312 of NC_140296.1, forward strand.
AGCGATTTAGAGGAGATGTGATTTTAACTCCTCACCTCCCATACAACTTATCCTAACAGAATGTGTAATGAATGAATGCCTCGCTTCAGGCAAACAGTATGTATTTGTACATGGTGGCTGCGCTTGCAGACTGATGTGCTATCTTAGTACCTTTCTTTCCAGTTAAGGTAAATAACTGAGTAAAAATGCCTATAATCTACACATGAGATTCAAGGAGCTGAAGAATAGGAACCAGTACTACAGCAAATGGAAGGTCCTCAGAGCATTCTGAAATGGGTCCTGAGAAAGAAGTATAGCAGTTTCTTGGAGAATCGCCAACTAGTTTTAGGCTTTGTTATGACTCTTTCTGTAACTGTTTTCCTAAAAACCAAATCACCATAAGAAACAGCATATGAACTCGAAAGTGTAGATTCTGTGTTATGTCTTTTAATGTGCAGTGTTGCCAAGTGAAGTTCAAGAATCCTTTCATAGCCCAGGTTTACAAAGTCTCTCTTCCTGTGGTTCTGTGACTAATGTCCTGCAATAACTAAGGGCACATCACCTAATAGCAGAATAAAAGGACAGTCTTCTTTTTTATTATTTAACCTCTCCTTCCACCCTCCTTTTTCTTTCCTGAAAGCAGCTCCTGCAGAACACCTTTTTAAGTACAGAGTCACTGGAAACAGGCAAATATTTCAAACGTAACTGACCAAAGGTTTCAGTTTTCTGTATATTAAGGAAACCATTTTAAGTTATATTTAAAATATGAACTTAACTTCAGCAGTTTAGCAAAGGGTCTGTAAAGCAATAGTCCTTTTGACAATCTCAGCTGATCTTTTGCCTCTTCCACACTTTAATGGCCACTTACCAGAAATTTAGACAAATGTCTCTGCTTGCTAGCTTGGCGGCTCATAAGGCTCTTTTTTATCCTTGTTATTCTAATAGGACAGTGAGGTCACTACTCATCTATGGAAACACTCCATTTACCTCCATACCCCATGCTGGCTAATCACACACCACCCTCACCGGGCTTGGTGTACCATCCATAAAATTGAATGTCCGAAGGAGCCAGCGATGTATTGGCAGAGAAAGGCGATGGTGAACGCAAGGGAGGCTCCTTGTGAAATGGTGTTGCAGCTCTTGCTGCCACCAAAGATGGAAAACATGAGAAAGCCACCTTGGGCTATTGAAGCCAGTTTTTTTTTTGTCCCTTCACAGTACCTACTGGTTCACAAGCCCTTTGCTGCCTTTGGTAACTCTCTTTTTTGCCTCAGTGTAGAGCCAGCATCACTCCTCAGACATGTTTTAGAGACTGAGGAATTGTACATTCTACATCTCAGGTTTACATCTTCTATTAAGGAAATCTTTAATACCTATGGGTGTTTGGGAAGAGATGAGATCCAGGTGTTAAAAATATTTATGGATCTTACCCAGAAGGTCTACATTCTTTATGCTGTCACCTCCAGGACATCTGATCTACAGCCCATGTTCTCCTCAAAGTCACCAACACAGCTCATGACAACAGCTGTTGACAGGCTCTAAATATAAACTTTCTATACATTTGTACATGTCATTCTCACTACTTTTTTTTTTTTTTTTTTTTTTTAAGGGAATCTTTTAGAACTATCATTTTATTCATCCAGTAAAAACCATGTTTTCATTTTCTCTTAAGTAGTAACAAAGATCTAAATAGCTTTGGATTACTATATTGATTATTATATTTTTTTCCCAATGAGGACTAAACAAAATGTGATTTTTACCCTCTTGTGCTTGTTCATATTTCTCAAGGAATTGGAATGTGAGGTTCCTGCTGTTTAGATGGTATGATGGTTAGTGCTGTAATGTTGTAATGAAAAGAAAGAAGGGTTATAGTTTCAGAGGAAGTGAGATGAAGAATTTTGGTCAATTATTTTAAAATGGAAGTTCTTCTAAATAGTTCTGTTTCTCATTAGTTTTATTGTTTAACTCAGTAACTTAAAGGATTTTATTTACTTATTACATGTCATGGTCTAATCATATCACTGGGCAAATTAGGTTAAAAAAAAAGGTTAAAAAAAATAGTTAATTTTTCATTGTGTGAGCTTCACAGCTTTTTAAGAAAAAAAAAAATAGATAATATGAATTGCAACAGAAGAGCAACTGACTGTAGAAAAAATACAGGTCAGCACAGGGACACTTTCACATGCTTAAAACAACAAAGGATTACTAATCCAAACATTCTGTCTGCTCTTCAAAACAAAGTTCATATGATCAGACATCCATGCGCACTGTGGTATGTGTCCCCTTCACATTTTTGGCTGTCTCATCAACTGAGCTCAGTAAAGACCTAGCAAAAAATATGAAAATCTCCTTATGCTTCTGATAAGGGTGTTAAATTACCAACATTTCCAGCAATGTTGCACCAGATCTTGTCAGAGCTCATAAAACTAGCTGAGACAGGTCTTATTGGCAGGGAGATGGCAAATTTCCAGCAGCTCCCAGGTGCTGCAGAGCTCAGCAGTGATTGCTGTGCTGGTCTTCCCCTTTGAGCCAAGACCAAGACAGCCTGCAAAGCCCTAGAACTAAACCAGGAATATAATGTTGATTTATTGGCACAATGTAAAACAGAAGTCCTGGCTACAGGTGGTCTTTAAAAATCCTTTCAAGACCTTGGAAGATGTGATGCGTGTAGTGTGATAACTCCCTTGCCCTGCACTGATACCACTTGGGTTTACCTCCCTCTTCTGACCATTGGTGCTCTCTCTGTAGCCACCAGTGAGGGCAGTGGTATGGTTTTGTGGACAGGGCTGGTGGGCAGGAGCTCTGACTTGCGCATGGTCATTCTTTGCATGGTCAGTATGAAAGCATGCTCTTCAACTTTCAGACTGCCTGGAGAATCCCAGCAATGAGAGTATGTGGACAGTATTGTTGAGGACAATAGATAACCTCATTACTTGAGGAGCAGAGCCACATAAGAGTTTTATGTGTGTTACCCTAAACTTTTGCATATCAAACCTGTTTACTGTTCCACACAATCACTTCAGTACTGTCTTCCTCTTAGAGTTAGGACCTTTAGTTTCTTTCAGACATCTTTTAGAATAGGTGAGGCTAATCATCCCTTGACCATGCTGAAGTTTCTCCCCCCTACAGCCTGGACTTAAGATGTTACAAATCAAATTATATCACAGTATGCACAGTTTGCATTGATATAAATAAGTACAGAATATTCACAATCATAGAAAATGAAGTACTGTTTATCTCCTGACTGCCATATTGGATAATTGAAAAATGTCCAGCTCTACAGTTCCAGCATGGAAAGCAGAAGTTACAAATGATAAATGCTTTTTGTTCTTTAAATTACCTAAGATGGTCTGTTAGTCGCTGTAAGATGGTTACGGTATCTGCAACACTGCATATCAAATTGAAAAGCTGGGGATCAGCAGTCACCAATGCTATACAACTACAATTTTGTGGCCCTATGGGATTCTGGATAGTACAATAAAGCTGTCACTGGTTTAGGAATATGTATTGTCCATTCAGAACTCCAGAGAGGAAAGCTTTGTGGATAGTCTGCGTTGTTGGAACAAGAAATCATTAAAAGAGCTGCTCTTCAAAGCTATACAACTGTTTAAAATGTTACAAAAAATATTGTAAGGTCAACCAGACAGCAAAGTGATTCTGAAATGGTCAAAGGTTAAAAAAAAAAAGAAAAGAATTTATTACTGTGATCTGCACTTCATCATCTAGATATCACTACCGGATTCATGGACTGTTGCTGGAAGGTCCCGGAGTAATGTGATAAAAGAAAAAAAGACATGAAAAGTTTGGATTGGAATACAAATCATCCTTCTCTAAGTTATTTTGAGCTGATGTGGAACAAATTGCTACCTGCATTCTATTCAGTCTTACTGATAGCAAACTCATAAAAGAAATAAACAATACAAAAACTAAGTGAAGGAGAATGCTGCTTTCCAGAACTCCTGTCCTTGATCCCTGAAAACACCAGGAATCACTCAACTTCTGTTGCACACAGCCTGATTAAAAGGGTTTCTGTTTTGAAATTTTATTTCACAGCTTTAATGTTTTGAAAATGTTGTTACCCTCAGTTCAAATCTCCAGAGAGCCATTCATCTCTTCCCAAGACAGGCATCTAAGACAGGTCAGCAAATGGTTTTCTGAAGATGATTCTATTAACTATAAAGGGAAAGTAGACTTAGATATCTAACTTTTAGAAGTCTGTAATTAGACAAGATGATTTTCACCCATCAAGCTACTTTTACACACACACTTTTTTTTCTTCCAATTTCGATATAAGATCTCACATTTTATCAGCTGGAAAAAAAACACTACATCCCTGCTAACTGTAATCCTGCATGTATTAAAATGGACTTTATTCTCATTTGAACGAGACTGAGCTTTAAGTTAAACTGTGTTCTACAAAATGAGCCATTCTTGAAGGTCTTTCCTTTTTCACCACCAAATTCCAGAATACTACAGCAGCATTGCTTTCTCTGTATTTCTAGATGTAGCCCATGGAAAAAGTGTCTGAAAACTCATGAGAAACACCATACTTGTCACATTTTCAGCCCAGGTTCAGAGATTTTCAGTTCATGTAGTCCATATACAATTCAAAGAATCGTCTCAATATTCAGATGCGTATCCAAACTAAAATGAAATTTCAGCTTCCTGAGATTCATCCATCATTGATGACAATGATGCCATGAAGAAATATCCAAGTATCCCACCAGAGATGAAATACTGAAAATAACCATAGTAAAAACTGCACTTACAGAATTTGCAGCGATGCAAAGCTATGAGCTACCAGGGAGATGAGCAAAGAATGTGGGAGACATTTCCCATTATTCATACCAGGAGCAATACTTTGCTCCTTGCTGCAAGGATACTTCTCCTGTACAGCCCACAGAAAGAAGGACAGATCCTCTCCACCCCAAACAACTGCATTTGTCAGGTGAAATTGCCCATCAAACAGCTATACCTCATTCATTTTGTGCTCCCTGCCCTGTTCTCTGTATCTCCCCTTTATTGTGACCCTTTCTGCCAGAGATGTTAGTTTTAAAGCCGGCATGAGATTAATTGCTTAATGCTCCCCTTTCAAGCCTGCCTTCTCTTTATCTATATCCAGCCAAGCTCCACACCAGGATGCGCCAAACCTCCCCTGAGGACGGCAGCTACTCCCCGTAGTCTGTTTGCATAACACTTTGCTTCTCTTTCTCACACGGTCACAATAAGAAGAGGGGCCACATTGTTTCCAGAAATAAAACAGATTACTCTAATCCTGAACCTACTGCAGTGGAAGCATAATAATTCCTCCCCCTCCCTCCCTTTTTTTTTACCACACGTTTCACTGTTTTTAAGGAAGGTAAAATAGCTAGTTATTTGTTTACATATGATTATGGTTTAAGGAACAGTTCTCATCTGTGTTTATTAAGTTGCTTTGTTTTGTTTTGTTTTGACCTGTTTGAACAAACATATCCCCAAAATAAAAAGAAATCAGAAGACTATTTGCTAGCCTCACCAAAACATGCATATTTAGATTTTTCTCTTGCTCTGCATGCTGGCTCTCCAGACAGCCATTACTCAAAGGTAGGTTCACCTTTAGAGGAACAGTTATTACTACATTTTTCCATGAAAGCCTACATTTCCTCTCCTTTCTGATTAACAAGCTAATTGACACCTTCTATGAGGAGGCTTTTCTCCATGCTCGCTTCCCTGTATTTTTACTGTCTGCACAGTACATTGATTTACTTGCATTTCCACTGTCCCTGACATTTCTGACTCCTTCCTTTCAAGCTACTCTGTAATAAAACAGGACAAATGCTACAGTATTGTCTCATTAAAATAGAATAAAATTCTAACGTGGATGTCATTTACAGATCAAATTCACCTCTCTTAGCTTTTTACTACTATAACCTATGCCTCTAGCAACCTACACCTCTGTAAAACAATCATTTACATTTTCCATAACCCATAGGGCCAGGAATGCTCAGAGGGTAGTTTATCCTCTGTTGCAGTAGGTGTTCAAGGCAGGCAACTTTGGTGGATACTTGCTCCTACCTCATTCATTGAATAAATGCAGAACTTTGATGAAGTGGCTTAAACTTGACATGTAACATTAGGCAGGCTCAAGTTTTATGAGGTGAGATTTACCCAGCGTGTCTGAATATGGTTAAGAACCCATAGTCTTAAAAACCCAGCTGTTGTCAGATCATCTGAAATCATCTTCAAGGGAAATGAGAAGTGCAGGATCCTTTATCACATTTTAAAATGAAAATGAAAGTAATCACTGAGGAATGAGTTCCCGGTGATTGCAGAATTTTGTTTTCATTTCTGTGTCCTTTTGGAAAGAAAATTGCTTGGCCATTGGAACAATGACTTAGTGTAGCTTTGATTGTGCATCACCCAGCAATATCCTGTTTACATACATAAGAAATACATATACTTATTATGGTGATATGGTGTTGTTGAGTACTGCTCAAGTTTCATGTCTCTTTGAGGAAGGAGAGAAGAAAAAAAACAAGAGTTGTTTTATCTCACCCATATCTACTTCCACATAAAAACTTCATCCTTTCTAGAATGCATTTTAAAATATCAACTCTCCCAGAAGTTGGAAAAAGAAGCATTTAAAAGCAATGTTTTACATGACATGTAGAAACATCAACATTAGTAATAAACATCATTTCAGCTGAAAAGAGCAGCAACCTGCTGGAGCATTAATACAGCTATGATGAACGTGAAAGTATGAGATTCAGGAATTACAACTCTGAATGAATTTCATAAGCTTGTTCTAAATGTAAGCTTATTCCTACTTTTGTAGAGTACCATAAACCGGTATAGTTGAGAGTAAGCATTTGATGTGAGTGGAGTCATTTTTATTTGCTATATGCATTTACTGCATTGGGTTTTCTTTATGTCTTCCTCCTTCTGCCTCTCACTCTAGACCTAGACATATGCTATTAACCTCAGTGCCACCCAAAATAGAATTACTTTGACAGCAGGATCCCACTTATGCACTATACTTCACCTACATCCCTATGATAATGTTGGAAAATTCTCTTTTCTCCATCTCTGTTGCTTCTTGACATATGTATGCAAGATTAGAGGGCTAAGAGAAGGAAAATTTCTTCTAGGTAATATTAGTGGGTGTAACTTCTGGATTGTTTGACTAAAGGGAAATTCCTACTTTCAGACCAGCAAGAAGTTAAATCTTTTTTTCCCACCTCCCTTTGGAAAGGAATTCACTAGTTTTAGGTCATAGAGTTTTTATGAGCTTAACTCCTGCATTGGACAGTAGTACAGTATGTAAATACTGAGGGAAGTCTTGTTTCTGGCTCATGCCAGTGATCTCTATATAAACATGAGGAAAAAGATTTTGGAATTAATTTGGCATTACAAGAGGAATCAGTCAGGTGTCAAAAAGACAGCAAATGCCTGCAGTTGCCTCCCAAGTATTGTTTCTGTATTTCTAGCCAGTGGTGAACAATTTTTCAAGCCAGTGCTCTGTCCCCTGGGAACGTGAGTTATCATGAACCTACCTAAAGATCATGAAGTCCCAGACCACTGTAACCATGTTTGTTATCCATGAGGAGGGATTTAGGCTTTCTGCTACTCAAAGATAAAAGAGTATTTTTATGAGCTTGTGTGCAGAATTTGTGAAGCATACAGAAAAAGTCCCAGGTCAAAACACTATTTACTTAGTGTTGCAAATGAAGTCCCGCGGCAGTGAAAGGAGCTGTGATATGGCATGTTCATGTTAATATTCCTCTCTTCCCATCATTGTTATGTCTCCAGTGGCATTATGGAGGAAGTTCTCATACCCTTTCTGGGGAATGAGCATAGCTGGGTGCCTCTGTAAAGTGCCTGTACACTAATGCCTGCAGCATGGGAAACCAACAGGAGGAATTAGAAGTGTGTATGCAATTGCAGGGGTAGGATCTCATCTGGAGCACAGAGACATTGTGGGATTGTTCACAAAACTGGAGTGTTGTGATGGATAGATACAGGCTCTCTGGAAGGTGAGAAGAGTGAATTTCCCTATATGCAAGTGGGCAGTGCAGATGCATAGAGCTCTGCTGCGGGATGGTGAAGAGCAAGCTGAGAGCTTGCGGGTCAGGAATTAGTGGGCAGACCAATGTGGTGACATTGTGTGTGTCTGCTATAGACTGCAGTCCCAGACATGAGTACAGACTGGGAGAAGAACTCTGTGAGAGCAGCCCTGCAGAGAAGGACTCGGGGGTTCTGGTGGACGAAAAGCTCGCCATGAGCCAGCAGTGTGCACTTGCAGCCCAGAAGGCCAACTGCATCCTGGGCTGCATCAGCAGACAAGTGGCCAGCAGGTCAAGGGGGGTGATTGTCCCCCTCTGCTCTGCTCTCATGATGCCCCACCTGGAGTACTGTGTCCAGGTCTGGGGCTCCCAGCACAAGAAAGATGTGGGGCTGTTAGAATGAGTCCAGAGGAGGGCTACAAAGATATCGGAGGGCTGGAGCACCTCTCCTATGAAGAAAGGCTGAAAGAGCAGGGAGCATTCAGCCTGGAGAAGAAAAGGCTCTGGGGAGAACTCATTGTAAGCTTTCAATACTTAAAGGGGTCTTATAAAAAGAATGGAGAAGGACTCTTTACATGGGTAGATATTGACAAGATGTCGGGGAATAGTCTTAAACTAAAACAGGGTAGGTTTAGATTAGATATAAGGAATAAATTCTTTACTCAGAGGGTGGTGAGGCACTGGCACAGGTTGCCCAGAGAAGCTGTGGATGCCCTATCCCTGGAGGTGTTCAAGGCCAGGCTGGATGGGGCTTTGGTCTATACACTCCATGTGGCATTATCCATGGATCTGAGCAGGATTCACTCCGACTTTGGACACAGGTGACAGCAGATAACTTTTACAGAGTAGAAGACTTACCATCCATTGGGGCAGAAAGTGATCCATGTTGTTGGTACTTTAAATGATGTCTCATAATTTTCCCCAGTGCCTTTGTACAGATATTGAGAAGAAAGAGTGATTGATGTAGAACCTGGAGGGTCTTCATATCTGTGGTGAGTAAGACAAAGCAGGCCATCAGTACTCTGATTGCATTCTGTACAAAGCATGTTTTCCAGCTCAGTGCTTAACCATTAACTTCCTCAAGGTAAAATAACTACTTACTGCAGTGAATACACTGAATGTTGTAGAAAGACAGAGAAATCTTTAGCTGGGCAAGAGTTGGTCATCCATCACTGCAGTGTGTCTGTTCCAAATCCTGGAGTGGGAAAAAGTGTATAAGGCAGGTAAATGAATAAGTTGATTGTGCACAGACACAAATCAAAACTGGTGGGAATGCAGAGGTGATAGAAAAATGGCACTTTGCATCTAAAAAAGTCTTCTAAATTTACATTAATGAGTCTGCATTTTCAAGCTTTTTTTTTTTTTTTTTTTTTTTTTTTTTTTTTAATACAGAACTCACTATCTTCTATTGAACTAATGCCTGGGGAAAGAATCTGGCATTCAAAATATAAAAAGCTTATCTCCATTTGTAAAGTTTCTGATTAAACACACTGGAGAAATCATATATATTCAATATAAAATGCATATATTTTAGCACTTCCTTGACTTGCAAGAAGAATTTATAGACTTTAGTATGAAAAGATGGTATAGAAAACTGTCTTAACTATAAAACATAAAAAAGGGGATTTTATATGTTTGGTGGAGGGATAACCACGTCTGCTTCAGATACACGTATACAGATATACCTATACATACACACAATGACGCATGAAAGTGTTTTTATAGTTAGGTAGTATAACAGTAAGGAACAGTGATCAATGCACCACAAAGACATATAAGTATGCTGCTATTTTTTTTTTTTTTAAAGTTAATGGAAAATAAAAAGAAATAATAATAATAATATTAAATTAGACAGATAATTGAAAATGTATCATAAAAATAATATTACTGAAAGGTCAAAATTTTGCAAAAAGAATACTACAAAGTTCTTAGAGCTCTGTAGCTGTGAAGTCCTCCACTGACTGTTGGGAGATAATCAGGAAGAACCTGGATAATCAGGAAGTCTCACATATTTTAGTATGCCAAATGAATAAGCTAGCTTTGGTTTCTACATTCACAGTATATTTTTTAAGGCTATGAAGAATCAGAAAAATTTAGTAGACCATGGAAATGTATCCTCAGAAAGAGATTTAAGAATTTCCAGATTTCAAAATTGTTATTCACCATACTAAAATCTCAGTTACAACTGCTATATTCCTTCCCTTCTGAGCTATTGTGGCCAGAGCTAGTAGGTAATAGTACTGGGTCTGGCTGGGATGGAGTTAACTTTCCCTACAGCAGCCCATACAGTGCTGTGCTAGTGTGTCTGCACTTGGAGCTAGAACAGCACTGGTATCACACTGCTGTTGTGCCTGCTGCTGAGCAGTGCTGGCACCGCATCAGGACTCCCTCCAACCCCACCAGAGCCAGCAGGCTGGGGGTGGGCAAGAGGTGACGAGGAACATACCAGGGCAGCTGACCTAACCCAACCAAAGGGATATCCCATACCATGTGGTGTCACACTCAGCAATAAAAGGTGGAAAAAGGAAGAAGAAGGGAGGGGTGGGCTCTCGTTGTGAAAATGTCTGTCCTCCCAAACAACAGCTACGTGTCTTGAGGCCCTGCGTCAAGGATGTGGTCAAGCACTGCTTGTTGGTGGGATGTAGAGAGTAATTTCTTTCTTCTGCACTTCCACACAGCTAAATTTGTTTTCCCTTTTCCCCTTTCCCTTTTTTCCCTGTATTTAGAATTTTTAATTAATAATAATTTCTCTTTAATAATTATTTTTTTTCCTTTAATTAAATTATCCTTATCTCAACCCATGAGTTGTTTCTTTCCTTTTCTTCTTCCCTTCCCCTCCTCTTCTGTGGAGGGGGAGTGAGAAGGTGGTTGTGGTGGAGTTCAGCTGCCTAGAAAGGTAAAACCACCCCACTGGGGAATGGGGCTGCAGCTTTCCCCTTGCAGGTTCAAGCAGTAGCAAAGCTGAGCACGTATCCCCGAGATGCACAGGACACACTCAGGCAGAGACAGGCCCCTAAGGTGACCGGCTTGTTGGGTTTGTGCTTTGCGCATTGCAGTGGCCAGGGCTGGGGTTTGGGGTGTACGGGGCAGCTGTGTGATGCTGAGCCGAGACTGGGGACATAGGCTGGGGCCTCCCAGGGCTGCGGTGGTCACCATGGTGCTCTGGTGCCCACAATGGAACTGGGATGAGTCGGCATGGGGACTGTCAGCGGGGCTCTGTGATGCAGTGCGCTGCAGGCCATCGGTGAGTGCGGCAGGCGGGGGGAAGGCTGGCCGAGGGCAGGGTCAGGGGCAAAAATGGCAGCCCCCAGGGTGGTTTCTAAGGCTGGGGAGGGCCTTGGGCTGGGCACAGAGGTGCCCCAGCCAGGGCAAGTGCCCAGAGGCTTTGGGGATATGCCAGGCACCCATGGCTCCAGGAGATGCTGCTGCCCCACAGGGGCTGGGGCCTGGGAGAGCCTCCTGTGGTGCCCCCTGCCTTGTCAGCAGCCCTGTGTGGGGCAAAGCCCAGCCCAGGGCTGCTCATGGGCAGAGCTTGGCAGGACGGTCCCCACGCCACCTCTGGCCAGGGCTCACAGCCCTGTTGGGCACCCGACAGCTGCGCACAAACACCTTCCTGGGGGAGCCTGCAGCCCTGGATGTGCAGCACTCCCAAACCCTGCCCTTGCTGCCTCCGAGCTCCATTGCCCCCTTTCCTACCTACCCTCGTGTCTCTCTGGCTCCTGTCCCTTCTCCCCCAGCCACCAGCTCCCTCACACCCAGCCCTGCTGAGCCCCTTCTCTCCCATCTCCTCCAGACCATGGCTGTTATAATTCGCCTCCTGTCAGTGCTGGGCCTCCTGCAGCTCACACTCAAGGCTGGGGACCAGCCTGACAAGGTCACCCAAGACCTTATGGAGAGAAGAGAACTCATGATGCAGCAGGAGATGTCGGTGCTGCTGCAGGAGATTGAGGAGGGAAGCAAGCCGCAGAGTGGGAACAGCACAGTGTTCATGTTCCTCGCCATGTGCCACCACTGGCAGTTCTGGGCACTTGCTGAAGCATTTCTGGCTCTTTTTGGCATGTACTGGCTGCCCAAGAAGATCAAAGATGACGCCAATGGTCATTCTGAGCCATGGAGCTCAAGCAGTGAAGATGGCGATGGAGGAGAAGAGGAAAAAGAAGTTGAGGAATTGAGGGAGGAAGAGGAGGAACAGGAAGAAATGAACTTTAATGACCAACATGATCCAGAACTGCTCGTGAGCCTGCTCAGGAAGTCTCTGCTGCCAAAGCTGTTTATGATGCAGAGCATTATGGAAGAGGTGGCAGGGGAGAACTCTGAATCAGCGAACTCCATTCAGAGAACCATTTTCATGAGAGAGCTGCAGGCAGAGGTGGGGTTGTTCATGACAATGTTTGAGAACAACCTGCCTGTTTCATCCCTCGCTTGCTCCAATGCCAAAGTTCATGGTTCTCCTCGTATCTTCAAGCTTCCACCGAAGAATACATACGAAGATTAGACGCATAGATTAATAGGAATAGTCAAAATAGTTAAGGCAAAATAGTTAAGGTTGTTAGTTAGGAGATGTTTTCCACATAGATTAGTCACGTCAATAGAAATAGATTTGTAGTTAATGCTCTAGGACCGTTAGTTTAAGCAAAATGCCAATAAATCAGACTGTTTGAACAAACACTGTCCCTGAGTAACTTCTCCTGAGTGTCTAGGAAAAACTTTGCTGGGGGATGCTAGCCTTTGGTTCCATCTCTTCTGTCTAATAAAGAGATGATCTTTGGGCTTGGTTGTATGTTAGCAGTGGTTACATTTCTGAGAAGTCATTTGAAGTTTTCTGCAGCCTGCTGTTAGGTAAAAGAGGTTCAAAGAGCACGGCTGCCTCTTGCAGCTGCTGCTGCTCAGGAGTGCTGCTGCCCAGCTGCAGGGGCTCAGCGCAGCGCCTGAGGATCCGGGGTCTCTGCCCAGGCTGGGAGTGCTGGGTCTGGCTGGGACGGAGTTAACTTTCCCTACAGCAGCCCATACAGTGCTGTGCTAGTGTGTCTGCACTTGGAGCTAGAACAGCACTGGTATCACACTGCTGTTGTGCCTGCTGCTGAGCAGTGCTGGCACCGCATCAGGACTCCCTCCAACCCCACCAGAGCCAGCAGGCTGGGGGTGGGCAAGAGGTGACGAGGAACATACCAGGGCAGCTGACCTAACCCAACCAAAGGGATATCCCATACCATGTGGTGTCACACTCAGCAATAAAAGGTGGAAAAAGGAAGAAGAAGGGAGGGGTGGGCTCTCGTTGTGAAAATGTCTGTCCTCCCAAACAACAGCTACGTGTCTTGAGGCCCTGCGTCAAGGATGTGGTCAAGCACTGCTTGTTGGTGGGATGTAGAGAGTAATTTCTTTCTTCTGCACTTCCACACAGCTAAATTTGTTTTCCCTTTTCCCCTTTCCCTTTTTTCCCTGTATTTAGAATTTTTAATTAATAATAATTTCTCTTTAATAATTATTTTTTTTTCCTTTAATTAAATTATCCTTATTTCAACCCATGAGTTGTTTCTTTCCTTTTCTTCTTCCCTTCCCCTCCTCTTCTGTGGAGGGGGAGTGAGAAGGTGGTTGTGGTGGAGTTCAGCTGCCTAGAAAGGTAAAACCACCACAGTAGTTTAATCTCTTAGCCTATTCCTGATTTCCCAAAACTAATAAACTGATCTACGTAGTATACACCTAATACATTGAATAATCTCATCAGATTTTTCAGCAGCAAGTTCACAAAAACAATTACACCACTGGGATTTATATCACATTACTTTTAGATTATCAAACCTATACAGATTAACATGTCTCCACACTAAAATTAATCCAAACCGTATCTCAAAACCATGACCGTAGAGTAAAACACATGTATTGTGTAGAGAGTATACTCCCTGTCACAGCATTCTGATTACAGTGTTCCTTGAAATGGCATTTATTTATATTATTTGACAGTCAATATGAAGAGGGATAATAGACAAAAAGTATTTGCAAAGTATTTTATTACAATATTACTCTCCTTTGATGTCTGCCTTTATCTGGAGAATTTAGAATTTCACTTTTAATATTAGTTTAATTAATTGATGGAAAGCTCTTTGTTCTATTATGACATAGCTAAAATTCCCTCAAAGTTATAACGCTGAACTTCATTCTAAAGGGTATTATATTTTCAGTGTTTTTAAATCACACTGGTCTAAAACAAATCTCCAATGAAATATCTGTCTAATCATGTCCTTATAGTTACAGAGAGAAAAACAAAAATAATCCCCACAGTTCCAATGCTTTTCTAGCCAACTATCCCGTTCTTATAAAAATAATTAAACAGTAGAGAAAGCTAGTTTTAATGGGATTTTGGAAATTTTGGTGTTTTTACTAAGACTATCAGAGCCAGTTATTGAAACTGAATTGCTCAATAAATGTGTATTGTATTTACAATAGGATGGTGTGAAAAACACCAGCCATGGAAAGGAACAGTCAGAGTCTACAGAGATCTTATTACAATGTCAAAGCAAAACATCTTTTATGTAAATTATGATAGCATCAAAATATAAATTATGACCTTAATGTGAATGGAGAAACTCTTAATAACTAACATAGAAATCTGGCTTTCTTTGTTTCTGTTGTGCCAGCGTATAGCTTTAATAATTGTTATGTCTATCTTTAAATTGGCATGCAATTACTAGTTCACTGCTTCTGGGACAAATAAGCTCCAGAAAATTACCTGTGATGTTTGAAATCCAGGCTGGGTACTTTAGGAGGCAGACTTGGATCCTTTAGCTCATAACTCTTATTTTATTCTTGCGAGTTGCAGTACAATTCAGCAGTGAGGGTGATAAAAGGAGTGAAACCTTGTATTCCTGAATGCTTTTACTGTTCTTATTGTGTAAAGAAGGTGTGTGTTTAAAGTAAAACATGAACTGGAAGGTTTGCACATAGATGCCAAGGATGTCTGCATAGAACCAAGCATGGCGTCACGTTACTATTGGTGCACCTTGTATACATCAGACATGCAATTAATTCAGACAGTGTACAAACTCAAAAAACCTACAGAATAAATTACTGGAGTCAATCAATTAGAGAATAATAGCATATCTTAAAAAAAAAAAAAAACAAACAACAACAACAAAAAAAAAACTTCTGACTTTATCTTTACCCTTCCTGCTGTGATGAGATAATTCTGATACTACAGCATTCTCAGCACCTCAGAGTGACATCTTGCAGAGACATCTGTAATAGTTAATGAAACAAATAGGCTTTTTTTTTTTTTTTTTTTTTTTTTTTTTTTTATTGCTTCCCTGAATTGTTGAATTCATGGACACCTCAGTGACCTAAAATCTGTGAATGACAGATTCCAAACTCTGTACAGTGATTGCTTATGATCTGATATGAATAACTTAGAACTTCTGATATGAATAACTTAGAACTAGAAACAGATGTATCTCAAATATGGCATAAAATTGTGTATGATGAATTGTCTAGTTCTGGCAAATTGTGAGATACCAAACTATAAGCCTACATTACCTCTACTTATAGGTAAGCCATTGCTGATATTTTGGGGGATTTAAACACGAATGACTACTACTTTCTTTGTCATTCCAAGGACTCTGCTTCGTAACTAGGCAACCATGCTATAGAGAGTAGTACAAAAGTGTAATTATTTAAATTCCCTAAAAATGTTATAGCTATGTCTCTACATCTTTTTAGAATTTCTCTAAAATGCTGCATAAGCAAACCAGTGACTGGTCTGTGTCTTTGAACTGTATTGTCTATATTGACTATTTTTTCTTCTATTGTGACAGATCTTCATAGCTTACTTCTGCCTTCAGTGCTTGTTAGTAATTACTAGTCTTCCATTCTGCACTTCGTGGGAGTAGATCTAAACCAAAAATATGATCAGTTGTTCTTCTGCCCCAGTGATTCTTTTGTATTGGATGCTGTGAAGCTCAGCTTGATCACTACTCTTTTTCATTGAAGAGGTCATGAGTTGTATTGGCACCACTGGGCTAATGACTCTTAAATCAGTGATTTCTCATTGAAATAGTATTAAGGTCTTTCAGTTTTCTGACTGATTTTGCCACTGGCCAAAATTCGTATTTCAGTGAGCATTTCCGTGGCATATTTATTGCAAAAGATAAAGAATTGATACTGGCAGGCTGCTGATAGTAGGATTTGTACCTGCTCCTCTACCCTATGAATTTCATTATCGAGCAAACAAAAATTGCCTAAGATCAGTCAGTAGCTCTGGATAGCAGAGGTTTGCAGCTGATATCTGATGAGGAAAGTGCAGAGTGGAGTGAACTTGAATACATGGAATGAATATGGTATGAATGCATCATCAACATTACCCATAGCTTTGTTACTTTTGCTTTGGATTAGACTAATGCAAATCTCTTGAAGCTAATACTCCAGTTTACTGCTCAGAAACCTCTGCTGGGGAAGAGTATGGTGCCCACTTATTTCTGCAGATGGACTTGAGAAGAGAGTGACTTTAACTTTTCACTCTGTGCATTCTTATGTAAAAAGTCTGTTCTAATTAAATTCAAAACATTATTTTTTGACATAAAAATTAATCTAATGAATGAATGCAGGTGACATGACTTTTTAAATTACATGAAAATCAAGATTATACAGAACTAAAATTAATTGCTATACACAATTCGCAGTGGATATTAAGCCTTGTGCCTTAGTATTTAAATTCATTTTTGCTCAGAAACAGGGATGAGATCAGTGTGTGTGTGTTCCTGAGTTTGTCCCATTTGCTCTTATGGAATTCCTTTGAAGTGTAGCATTGGCACTGCCAGAGTGAGGATACTGCATCCTGCATCCTGCATCCTGCATCCGGAGTCTAATCCAGCACATCAATTGCTGGTTGCCCAGGCTCCCCCAGTTCCTTTGCTTTTAAAGCAGAGGTATTAGCAGTGCTATTACCAGAGTCTTCACTTTCTTTTTTTTCCTGATAAGTTCAAGGTAATGTGGTTAGCAGCTGCTTGAGATTAGACTCTGTTAAAAATCTACCACTGCTTCTATGGAGGAACTGTCTCATATTGCTGGCAAAATACTAGTTTCCATAGAAGTATTGAATAGACAGTGCTTTAACCAACACACAGTAATAACATTATTAAATAAGGAAAGGACACTAGTCTGAGATGCCTCTTTACTGTAGTATATACAACATAGGCTGATCAATGACAGTGGTGTGTTTTTTGTTTGTTTGTTTATTTTTTAAAAAAAGAGAAAAAAAAAAAAAAAAAAAGCTGAGGACACAGTGGTAGTAGTATAAGCTTAGCAAAGTAATTTTTTTTTTAAAGAATCATAACCAGTTCTGCCAACTGCAGCATCCACTCTTCTCATGCTTCTGCTTTATCTGGAAAGCTGTTAGACCCTACATTTAAATGCCAAGGAACAGCAAAAATTGATAACTCTAAGGCTGTACTTCCTAGTACAGACTGAAACTGCAAGTCTGATCATCAGATGTGAAAAAGTCTCCATACCTTCCTCTGAAAATGTAAAAGGGGCAAAAAATAGGAGCAACATTCACAATGACATATTTATCAGTTTTCAAGCCCCTTTACTGTGTCTGATCCATGAAGGTACAATTACAGACAAAAGAGATTTAGATTTTCTGGTAATTTTCAATAAATTGTGCCTGGAAAGAGACAGATGAGGTGGATTTAAGTAAGGTGGATTTAAGTTTGTAGTGGACATTTAGATGATGTTATTTACTTCTTTACGTTTTGCATGTATTCATTTATCATTTTGGCTGGTAGATATCAGAAAGCTAACCCACTCTAATTCCTGTGTACTTAAAGGGAATAAGGGAAATGTTTCCCTATCTTGAAAGTATTTTGAGAATTATCCTACATATTTAAAACTGGTTAAAATATAAAGTTTTCCATATTAGTGCATCCAAGGCTGCCAACTTACTTGTTTATTTTTACTCTTGCAATGTCTTGTGTTTTTTTTTTTTCCCTTGCAAACTTAATTTCTTGATAAATGGGATTGCTTGAAAGCTCTGATACCACTAAATCTAAGTCTCTAGCCCTCAGGTTTGCAGATGAAAGCTTGAAAGCATTAACTGGGGGCTTTCTAAAAGCATAGAGACCAGAAGGGAAACAAATTAGAATGCAGAACTTTAAAAAATGTTTTTGTTTAAAGTCAGTCTCACAATGTTTCAGGCTTTGATCCATGATCTGCATGTTGCAGTGTATACACACAAATAATCTGAGTTAACAGTTTGTGCCTAGGTTTCCTTTATTATGAGTTTTTATTCATGTGCATTTCCTATTTGATTTCATTGGCTATTTTGCCTGAATCAGACCATTAGATCATAAACTCTTCAGGCTGGAAATCTAGCAGTCTCTGTAGTCTTTTGACCATATACTTTTTCCATGTCACATAAGTAACAATGTAAGTAATAACCTTAACAAACTTGCCAGAGCTCCTTAGGACCTCTTTCATCTTTCATCTGTATTTAGCTTTCCATTTAAAACTGTACTTCTATTTATGTACGGCAAGATGCTTTGATTTGAATTCTGTGCCAAATCATTCCAGTTTGCCCAGATATGTCAAGACTTCAAATGACTGCAGTCTTACTAATACTGTACACTTTAACTCCTATGCAAACAGGGCCACAATTACTTTAATGCTAAAAAGAAAGAATGAAAATGTGAAGAAAAATATATTGAGTCATACAGAACTGGACCCAAATGGATAAAATGCTACAGAGGTGTAACAACGAGCTAGAAGCTAGATAAGAGTGTAATATTGAACAAGTGCCAGGAGATTCAGGATCTCTTTTTTGTAGGATAGGCTATTTCAAACTGTACCGAGGAACAAAAGTACAAGTATTTGCTTGTGAGAGTGTGCAACAACAGAGCGATGATTCAACCATGGGAGGTCCTGTAATTGGTATAATGGGTACTTCTCTTGACACAGCTTACAAGATCACAGTCATCTTTTCTCCTTTACTCTTCAGCTGCCTGACTGCCAAATTGCCAAATGGCCTAGGCTTACTTCAGCATAGACACTGACTGAGGAACTTAGGAGCACCACCAGTGCTGGAGAGATGGAGACACATCTCTTCCCCCTCAACCCCCCAAATACTAGTCACACCACAGGTGGGCAGACTTTCCCTAAGGAAAAGCCTGCAGTCAGTCTCTGCAGACTGCATAGGGACCTGGAGGGAACTACAGTAGTAAGGTGACTTTCAGGTAAGTGGAGTTCATTTTTCACAAATAGGTGGCAAACGTTTTAAGCAGGAAGTTGATGTGGGTAGTCGTGACCCCTACTGTGTGATTCTAATTCATCTTCATACTGCAATGGCTTTTTGACAATTCAGCCATTCATCTGGCAGGAACATAAGAGAAATGGGCTCTGGAGAATATCCAGCATTACTGAGTTCACCTGATGGATAACAAGAATAATGCTTCAAATGGATAGTGTATGTTTAAAACAAAAAACAATCTTTTGACATGTTTTCAAACTATGCTAAACCAATTTAATTCTCAGGCAGCATTAAACCAGATGTCACAATCACTCTCAAAGACATATTTCTTCAGGAAGTCTTAAACTATGGCATTTGGTACGCAAAGTCTGAGGCCAGCCTAGCTCAGAACTTCAGGACAGGCTGTGCTGGGCATCTGATTTATTTTTTCCAAGCATGTGTTGTGTTCTTTTTATGAAGATGGACCTCTTGGATGAATGGAAGATTTCTCCTTCCCTTAGGGCTACTGAGAGTTCTCAAAAAGAAAGAAGGCTGCAGGATGGAGTGAGCAAGCAAGTGAGCAGAGGAGGCCTGCAACTCATGCATGGATTGAAGGACTGCAATGGAGACAAGACAGCAGTCCAGCAGGTTTTGGAGGTGAAGGGAAGAATTTCTTGAGGACTAGAGCAGAAAAAGCAGAATATGTTGCCATTCAGCTAGCTATTCTTACCTGCAAAACACCTTTGACTTGAAAAGGGTGTTCATCTCCCTCTGCAGAAAATGTATTGTTTGTTTTTGTCTTCCTTTTTTTAAAAGCTAGGTGTTTAGATTTTAGTTTTTAATCATTTTCCTTTTTTTTTTTTTTTCTTCTCCTTTTTTTCTCTCTCTCTCTCCCCCCCTCCCCCTCCATGTAAAGGTGTTGGTATTACATTCATCTTAGTAGGCCTCAGTACTTCTACCTCATTTATCACCAAATAAGGATCCCATCACAAATACATGGCTGATTCCTGACTCAGAGTCAGTAGTTTTGGCCCATGTTTAAAAGAAAGATTTTCCAGAAAAACACAAAAATAGGTTGTCCTAATCATAAGTACTTTTCATACAATGATGCACAGCAAATTACATATGCAAAAAGTTGTTGTTGCATGTTAAAAATCTTTTTGAAATCTGCTTTCTCTTGCATGCTTGTTGTCTATACTCCCTGATTAATATTTTTAAGTCATTGTCACAGCAGTAAATTATTTTCATTCAGTGTTGGGAACTGAAGAACAAGACTCATTATATAAACTGTGAGTTAGTATCAATCCCTCTGTAGGTTGTAGAAAGATTTGAGGTTGATTGTGAGTATAAGAAAAAAGATACAATAAAAAGATAGTATTTTAAAATATAAAGTAGTATGGTAATTATTAGAAATCCATACTGAAATTGCACAATATTAGATCTGCAAAATTTACCTACCTTACCTACTATATCTTTGAACATTACATAAAACTGGATAAGCAAAATGAGGTTGAGCATTCAAAAAGTTTGAACTGGATGATCCCTAAAAAAAGCAGGTTGCTCTCCTGTGTCATAAAGATATCAAATACTACACACTAAAATCAAATTTTTACAACTATGGTCATAATCTGCTTTGCTATTCTGTGGTACAAGAAGCAAATATAGCCCTAGTAGGATACATTATCCAATTTTGAGAAGCATGTGGGTTGGGCCCATCAGATCGATTACCAATTAAATTCTGAAGCAAAAGTGGTTTTTAGCTTTTTAAAAGGAATCTTAAAGATTATTTTTTTTTAGGATTTTCTCTTTTAATCCTGTGGGCAAACATCTCATGGATCTGTAGAATTTAAGTGTTTACTCACATAAAGTAACAAAATGCAGACTTGCACAAACAGAACTTTGAGTGAGTTGTCCTGCAAAAAAAATGCTGTTGGCATATCGTAAACATATAGATGAACTAATCTCAACAGAGGAAAACAAGAAGCCATTAATTGGTCAATGTTTATATCTTCTTAAAACCACCTGTAAAGCATTCATTGGATTGATTCAGATCTACAGCCACAGTGTATTTCAGGGAAAATCAAGTGAGCAGCTCCTTTCCCCACCCCCTGCTTCCTTGCAGCCTCCCTACAAGAAAAAAAAAAAATAAAAAAAAAAGGAAAAAAATCTCATTTAGGTCTGTGTTCCTTGCTGCATGAAGCAGCAAGCATCTTGGCAGTTGCACTGGTATTTTTCTGGCTGCTAAGCTTCAAATAGCACTGAACCTCAGCCATTTTATAAGGCCGGCAGTGATTTGAAAATACCAATGCCTGTAGTTTACATGGAACAAGTCCTGATTTATTGGACCCTACTGAAAATCCATTCACCTGTAACTACTGAGACTAAAGAGATAGGGCAGGCAGTGGGAACTTGTGCATTGATGTACGAAAATTTTTCCACCAGCTTTGTGGAAATTGTGCTTTTTTTTTTTTTTTTGAAAGAGCTGGGGATAAGTATGTCACTGCTCTTTTCATGAAACAGAATCACTTTTAATTTGTTTTGTTATTACATTTGGATGTAAAATGCTTATCAGTAAAAGATCTGGGTGCACATCACAAAACTTAGATCAGAATTAGGCAACCATTTCTGTGACAACCCCCACGTAGCACCAAAATAGCTACTCTGAAAAGGAGTGATACGAGGCAGATGATTAAATGTCAGTGAATTCTAAAGACTGTTTCTACTAGGGAGCACAAAGAAAGTGATCTTGCATTGTGCTCTAAAATGTCTCTACCCTGTAAGCTGATCGGCACAGACTGATGATTCTTATGCTGTGCATTGGCTCTTTGGCTCTCATTTGACACCAGGTGTGTGTGACCACTCGTGTGATTGATGAGTGTGACCTAGGCTGAAGTGGTTACAGTTGGGGCTTATCGTGTGAATGGCCTTCCCTGGGGAATGCTCTGCAGCTGAACCCCTTGCTTTCAGTTTTGGGACTGGGCGTGCTGCAAAGGGGTAAGGGTAAGGCAGGTCTGAGATAATAGGCGTGGAGACAATGCAGGTCCTTAAATTTTACCCAGACTGGAACTGGTAGCCAAAGGAGGGAATGCAGGTGTGAAACACTTGTCAATCTTCTTCTTAATGATCTGGGCAAACAGATTTTGGTTAGCAGAAAAAATGACATAAGTGCCTTCACCTGCAGATTACTCAGCTGTGTCACATGTCACCCACGCTTGCCGACGGGTATTAGAATGCTCATTTTCTCATACCTCCTAACTGAGCTTGTACATTAGGCTTGTACAATGCAGCAAATAGTTTCCTAATTGCATTGTATTTACAAAATACTTCTCATTGGCTGCAGTGCATTTCTCAGAATTGCACATGCTTTCCTAAGAAACATTTGTGAGCTTTATAGCGTGTTATTGTCCTTTTCAGCTTTGAAGCTCCCACTGGTCTTCCCATATATCCCATTCCTGTGATAATTCTTCTCCAGTATTCATAGCTAAGCCACATAAGGGCACTCAGTTTCTGTTCTAGAAGCACTGCATAGCCTGAACAAAATGAAAATCCTCAATGATTCTTTCCAGTGGTCACTTGAATAATCAGAAATGCCTCAAGCACAGAAGACTCCTTATCATGTTGCTCAGTATGCTGAACAAGTGACTACCTTGCTGTATTTTATTCTGCGGACAGGTTCACAGTCTTTTCTCCTACCCAGAAGAAACAACATTCTTAATGCAAGCCACATAATATGCTTGACTGTACACACCTTGTATACACGCTGCTACACTGAAACCAAATGCTGATCCACAGCCTTTTCTGTTCCTGCTATGGTCAGGGATATCACCTGCAGTGCACAGTAACTCCCCTCAGCTAAGAATAATTATCTATTGCCTGAGACCTCGCATATATATAATGGGTCGAGATTTATTAATCCTGCACTTAAGATCAAAAGAAAACATTTTAGTGGCTAAAACATGGTGTGCAAGATCTTTAAAAATATAGGCTGAATATTTCAAAAGTATGTGCTGAAGTTTGGCCCTTTAGGTATCCAGGCAATTCTGTATAAGCTGCTTGGTTTTTAGAAGTAACTGGCAATTTCTTTTTCATTTGTGAATGTTAGTATTACTGACAAGTAGGCCACCTATCTGCAAGTGCCTAAATATGGATTGAGAAAACTAGGCTTTGGCACCCAGACACAAACACTGCGTATGTGAAGTTTCTATTCATTGTGAAAAATTGTGTGGTGTTTTTTTTTCCTTTTTTTTTTTTTTTTTCTCCTCCTCTCTGAGTGTAAATTATTTTGCTCCTATGAAATTACTTTTTCTCCCTTCAACTCAGATGGTTGCAGATATTTCCCACGGAAACCCACACAGAACAAAAGTTTGCAATATTTATTGAGATTCATGCAAATGTCCTGTACTGGCAGAGAAGGCAACCAAACATTTTGTGGTCATAGACTGACAAGCTGGCAAATTTATAGGCCATAATTGAAATCATGTTATGGTCCTGTGAAAAAATAATCATTAAAAAACATTTCTGATGATTTTAAGCTTCAGACTGCAAACAAAAATAAATGCTTCCCCTCCCCCATTTTTTAATGTGGTTGTCTTGTCTTTGGTTTGTTTTAATGATGAAACACAAAAGAGAATATCCCTATGATTTTTGAAACTCAACATATATTTGATCATTTTTGTCACAACTGAATAACATAAGAGATAATGCAAGGAACACTTCACTGATAGTCCTGACTTTTATATTTTAACAGTTTTAAAATGCCAACTTCTATCATCTTCCCTAAAGTTGCCACAATTTTCAGTCTGTACACTATTTTGGTTAAAGTATGAAAAACAGTGTTGGCAGATCTCAGATTTGCCTTGAGACAGGGTGGATTTTACATTTCCCTCAATTTCCCTTTATTGTAAATACTCTTCAAGCATACTCACTTGCACATTTGCATTTCACATTTCTTTTTTCTGATTCATTTTCATATATTTTCTTATGATTTGTGAAATCATATTTATTCAAACAACACTTAAACACACAGTTAACTTGGCAGTTGTTTCAAGTTATATGTTAGACTAAGTGATGCCATGAATAGGGCTGATTTATATGCTTGAGTTAAAGATGTTCCTGAATTGGGCCTTTTGTCAGTGAAAGAACCACTGTAGATGACTCTGTTCTTTCTATATTCTGCTTTGAATATTTCATACATATCCATTATAGAAAAATGATTTTTTTTTTTTAAATGAAGACCAGCTTATTTAAAAAGAACTAATGTATTGGTATTATCTTCTTCTGCATTAAAGCAGGAAACATTTCTACCATTATGTTGCCTAAGGTTCCATCCCTTATCTTAATCTCATTTGTGTATGGTAACATCTAAAAACAACTTAATATCAGGTTCGATATGCTGTAAGACTTTTCCATTCATAATAGCAACCAGTAGTTTTTTACTGTCTTTTTAACAAACCCGCTTGCATACATTTGATTATGTATGTCTGGCTTCATCAGAATTGTTGCACCAGTTCTGAAATCTATGCTTATTTTGTTCCATGCAATATAGTATCATTTAGTCTTTTGGACTGATTCATTTCTTAACTGACAAGCAAGAAAATCTTATCTGATCTTATTTAACATTTCTACCACCTCTGATTTAATTTTGCATTTGTATGTGACATGTCATGTCTACCTCAGTAAATTATGTAGCAATGGTGAAAACATTTAGCGCTTAACAGTCTGCATGGGTCAATAAAAAAAAAAAAAAAAAAAAAAAAAAAAAAAAAAAAAAGCCTGTTAAAACTCTATTCAATAAAGGTGCCAGAAATGATGTGTAAGAGTTGGGTGTATAGATTCCAGGTGAGCAGAGGGATTTCTTGATAACACATAAATGGGGATGGAGAAAATTTGTAATCATTATGATATTTTTATAGAGACTTGTATACATACAGTAATCACCAGCATAAAGAAATAGACTCAAAAAAAAAAGGGGGGGGGGGAGCGGGGAGGTACGTTTTGAAACTCTGGGGCTGAAAAATGAATGTAATGGTTTAAAATACAAATAGCCCAAAGTACTACAGAACAGAACATGACATAGTCATAAACAGATAACTCTTCAAATACTTCAAATAGCATTCAATAAGCACCAGTCTACAATGCTAAAATGGTATCTTTCTTCAAAGCTTCAGATCATCAGCTATGTATTAACACTCCATTACTTAATGGATTTTATTACCACACTCCTCTAAACATTTATGCCATTTAGATATGAGTAATATCATCAGGCACTGCAGAAAAATCACAGAACCTTCAGCTGTTATCTCAGGAGGTAAAAAAGTCATTGCAACTTGATGAATTAAAAGCCATATTGAATATGAAATACAGCACTTTTAAGTATCTTTTTAAGATTTTAAATCATTAAAAAAAAAAAAAACAACTTGACTAGCCTTAAATAAAGCTACAGAAATGGATTTTTAATTTATATGAGAGGAAAACTTGTGAGACCTCCAGAAGTATTAAAATGCAAACTGGACCTCAGCCATTTCCAGAGATTTCATATTATGTCTTTGGTGTGGGATTCCACCTGGCTTCATTGAAATTATCTAGAAGCAAATTGTAGTCATCCTGTAAGTAATAAACAGCTATTGGTCCAGCTGCAGGGTTGAAAGTTTGTGCAGTGTAGTACCTAGGAAAGTTCAAAGCATATTCTTCCAGTGAATATTCAGTGTCTCTGAAGGAAAAATTAAAAATCCTAAAACCTGGGAACACACAAAAAAATGTTTTCTTTTTTTTTTATGTCACTCATAAAGATATTTACATTCCATCTCCATAACAGTTTCCCTAGGACTAAAGCATTTTGGGCATTTAAAAAATATAAGCCTTTAGAGCAGTTTAATTAGTTTTAAAGTATTATTAAGTTAAGGTGCCATAATATTCCTATGTGCATTACATATGTCTGACATTTCCTTTAGAACAAGGAGCATTATAAAATGAGGCAAAGATTCCTTTCTGTATAAATGCATAATACACAAAGCTACCATACTGTAATTAATTAAGGCTTTTACTGGCCCACCATCTACAGTAGGACATCTATGATTACACAAAACATTAGTATTAAGCGCCCCACTTGAATTACTTTGGGCAAAAGTAATAAAAATGTAATAGTACATGGTAACAAAACATCCTCAAAAAGAGATGTTTACTTTCTGTTCTAAAGAAAGCCAGCTAAGAATTCAGCCAGGAATTGATGTCAGATTCCTGGTTTAAGATTGGGAACTTCATGTTCAATTATTGTTTGTTACTGAGATACTAAATACATGTTGTTTTGCTGTCTTTGGCTGTCTGTTCTCATTCAGCATTTACATGTACGTTTGTCACCTTCAAATGTTTTTTATCTCATGTAACTTTCGTCGTCTAGAAGACAGGCCTTTAGTCAGAGATAGGCATCTAGGCTTCCTCTCACTGGAGTTGACAGAGAAAATAAAGCACCTGCACAAGGCAATTTATGTCGCTTTTTCTAAAATGAGATGCTTTGGAGTGATAGCTGCCTGTCCACCACAGAGAGAAGGCATGGCTATGTCAGGTTAGATACCTAAATTTTAGAAGTTACTAAGAAGAACCCAACAGCAGTAACTAAAAGGTATGAAAGAGCTTGGTCTTGTTGTTAATTAGTTTGTTCCTGTCTAGTTAGCTCATAGTCTTACTGATGTTTCTACAAATGAAGATACAACACTAAGATATGATATCAATGTGTAGATGAAGGCTCCAAAGCCAGTCCAAACTACATACATTGACACGTACTCATGAAATGGAACATCCTTCACCTTGCTTCTTTGGGCAAGCAAATTTTATCTTTTTCTTATGGCTCAGACGTGATTTCATACCCAGCTGCTCTGACACCAGTACCTGAAGAAATATGAGCTGAAGTTCTCACACTCACACCTCAGTCTCCTTCTCCATGCATGGTTCCCACATTTTCCACATAACAGGGCTCCAAAAAGTTACCAGTATTTAGTACAGGAGGAACAAACACGCTTTTTCAGCTTTTCTGCTCATGTCTGCACATCTGGGAATAAGATATCTGTGACACCGCTATTAACAGACCCCCAGAATGTTGGCTATTGCGATGCTATCTCCACAACCATTCTGGGATAGATGGACTCTTGCAATAGCTTCTGCCTGGGAAAATAAAAATATAAAAGTAGCTATAACCTTAGCAATACTTCATCTATTTGTTTGGAATGACAAAGAAAGAGATAAAGGCAATTTAATCTTAGCTTTAAATTTTAATGACTTTCTGAAACACACTATCATTTGGGGTATGCACCCTGTGCTTACCATACATATACATGTATCTATAAAGAACAATCTTTTCACCTCTTTGTCTTTGTTTTGCTAGGCTAAGCTCTTTCAGTCTCTTCTCATAAGACAGACTCTTCATTACCTTTAACTCTCTTTTAGCATTCTCCTGCACCTGCTCTCATTTTCCTCAAATACTGTACTTGAAGGAGCTGAGTACAGCATTTCTGATCATATCTTATGCTTTCTGCTTTTCTACATGTCTCTACTGGAAACACTTCAGTCAGTATATTCTAGGACCATATTTGTCTTTTCACCAAAAGGCCTGGAAACTGTAGAAGTTCTAGACTGACTCCTTAGAACCTCTTTCACTTCTGTGGCTCTCACCACTGCTTTAAGACACCTTTATGTGAGGAGCCTCGGAGCGTAAAGTACTCAAGACTGGGACCTTGTTTGATACAGAACATATGTGTTTAATTTTATATATGGTATATCGTTTCATCAGCTTCGCTTAGCTTTGTAGGATCTTGGCCTATCTCCCCAGTCTATAAATAAATAATGACAGTTTTATAAATAAACCAGTTTCTAACCAGCTGAAGCTGTGTTATCTTTGTAACTTTTACCAATCAATAGAGCAATGTGAATGACAGGCACAGGTTCTGCAGTTTTAAAATATCTGGTATAAAAACAAATAGTTACTTGTGGGAACCACATAAATATTTTGATATATTAGCAGAAAATACTTCATATGGAATTTCAGAATATGCCCAAACCGTTTGTATCTATGGTAGGCTGGCAAGTGTTTTTTAGCTGGTGGCTCAATGTTCTCCCAATGTAAATAGATGATCAATCATTCTTTGTTGTTATTGTTTTAAAGAACAGTTTGAAACTCGATTCACAGTGAGTGTTCGTACTGCCTGTTCTTTTTGCTTTCTTATCAATACAAGTTCTAATATTTAAAAACAGTGCATTGTTTTCATCTGGCTGCTAGAGTCTACTTGTTGAGCTCTGTGGTCATTTCTGAAATTCTTGGTTGGTGGGAGAGCGCAGGTGCAAGCCTGCAGAAGAGACAGAAGCTTGGTAGAGGCAGGAAGCAAAGAGCATATCAATCTGTTTAGCAAGCAAGGACAGAAAGCAAAACATTGAAGTGGAGAAAATACGTTCCCATGCTGAGAATTGTACTGTAGTACAGAGCCTGCATGAAGATGGATTTGAGTTTCACCAGCCTTCCTGGTCACTGACCAGGAAGCTTATGGATAGCTAACTCCAGCACCCCTTTTGAAGCCTAATGCAGGGCCAAAGTGTAAGTCTCCACTGTTCATGTGTCAGGACATGGGGACCATTCTTCTGTAAGATGTAAGATGAGGAACGCTCCACTATGTTGCTGTGTATCAGCCTGGACGTGCTCCTGGGAGGACTCCATTCCCCCAAATCTCTTTAGGGGCACGGACAGAGGTCACACCCAGGCAGATCAGCGGCCCATGGCTGAGGATCACCCAGAGCTGAGGCTGAAGGCCCGCAGCCCCTTCCCCACCTCACGGGAATGCTGTGACGGCTCTGGGGAGACCACGGGGGCACCGAGGGCTGCCTGCTTCCCCCAGCTGCTGCTCTCGCAGGAGCTCCAGCCTTCCCCCAGGCCCAGGGCGCTTCTCCACGACCTGTGTGGAGCCTTCCCCGGGGTGCCCCCCTCGAGCCCCGAGCCCCTTCCCCTCCGGGGGGCTGCGACGCCCCGGTGCCCGGCGGTCTCCCTGCGGCCGCCTCCAGCCGGAGCCAGCGGGCGGCGCTCGCCGGGGCCGCCGCCGCAGCGCCCTCCGCTCCCCCACGGGAGGGGGAGACATCGCCGGCGGGAGGAGAAACTCCCCCTTCCACACCCTCCACCTTCCTTCCACCTTGCCTAGCGCCCTCCTCCTGCTCGGGAGAAGCCGCCGAGAGGCGCCGCCGCCTGCCCCTTCGGCGTCCCGCAGCTCGGCGCGGCGGGGACCCAGGGCTGCCGCCGAGAGCCCCGGCACCGTGCCCGTGCCCGGAGTCCCTCCGGGGGGAAAGAGGGGCAAGGCAGGGGAGGGCGGAGGGGGAGGGCTGCCCGCAGATGGATAGCTAGCTCCTGCGAGATGCTGCACGCCCAGCTCCCTGCCGGAGGGGGGTAGCAGCCGCTGCCGCCGCCGGCTGCCGCTTCGGCGAGGGCTGTTGCTGCCGCTGGACGCAACCTTCTCCCGACATGGAGCTGCTGCTGCTGCTGCTGGAGTGAGTGAGCGACGGGCAGAGCTGGCCGGCTGCATGGATGGACGTGTTTAGCTTTGTGAAGATTGGGAAGCTCTCCGGGTAAGGTGCTCGCTGCCCCGGCGGGGCGGGAGGGGCTAGGGGCTGCTCGCCCGGCACCGCCGCCCTCCCCTCGCCTCCCCTCGCGGCGGGGCTCGGGGCTCCTTGCGGCTGCCCGGGCGGGACGGGCTGTCTCCATTTACCCCCTTTTTCCTCTTTTTTCCCCCCCTTCCCAAAAGGCGATGAACGAGGGCGTCCCGCGGCGGGAGGCGTGAGGGGGCGAGCAGAGGGGGGCGGGCTGGGGAGGGAGCGGGGCAGCGCCAGGACCCCCGCATCGGGGCAAGGGGAGAAGCGAGGGGAAGGATCGTGCCCTGCCCTGCCTTGCCCTGCCCTGCCCCTGCTCGGGGTGCCAACTTCTCGCCCCCTGCACCCCCGCCCTCGGACACGCCAGCTCCAGCGGGGGCGATATTTTTGGAAAAGCGGTGAAATCATCGCCCGATGATGAGCGCTGCCCCTCCGGCGCTTCGCACGATGGGTGCTGGGGTGCCGGGGGGGTTGGCGGCTGCTAGCCCTTGCTCGCAAGGCGCCTACCTCTCGTTCCTCGGTTAGGGTATCTAATACGTCTCGAATAAATCTTGCTTTTAACGGCCTCAGAGTTGTGGTCTCTGTCCGCAGACTGTTGCGTTCGCAGCCAGTTGCCAGGCCCGAGGCTGCACAGATGGGTGCAGGAGCACAATAGCCCCCGTCAACACCTTTTCGCTGTAGTTAAATGTAACTGGAGGTAGCCCTCCTCAGTAATGGGGGAAGTCACACTTTATCGCAGGGATGCAGCGTGGAATTGCTCAAGCTGCAGGATTTTTGCTGGGTTTTGGTGTGGGTAATCTTCCTAGAGGGTTTATCTCTGATGGCAGTAACCAGGAATGCTCTGAATTCGCATGATTCAGTGGGTAGCACACCATAGTTACCATACCCTCCTCTCTTGGTGGAGCGCAGGCTGAGTGAAGCCGGGTGTTATGCAAAAGGGAGAAAGGCCTCGCCAGGGAAACGCAAAAGGTAGCTTGCTTCAGCGACACTCAGGTTGGGAGCTTGTCACAATGACAGATGGTCTTCAAAAACAACTACTGCGTGGCTGGGAGTCACCGAGTGCCACAGGTGCAAGCGGAGCCTTTAGCCCCCCAAATTCCCACTGTTGCACCTGGCTGTGATTACAGCTCTGCTTGTGGCAATGCCAGTGCAGAACAGCTGCTATCATTCGAGCACATCATCATCTCATCCCGCTCCAAGCGATCTTACCCGATGTGACGGCTGAAGCAGTAGCGGCCCGCTCGGCTCTCCGTGTTCGTGTTCCCAGCTGATACCACTAGAGCAGTAACTACAGTGGAAACTTTAAGGAGAGGGACAATATGTGAGCACAGATAAGAAGGAGGTCATGTAGTATTTGCAGGTAATTGAACTGCTTGACCTCTCCTATTTGTTTGTAAGTGGTGTTTTAAAAAGGCTCCCAGACCTTCAGGTCTCATATTTGTCACACCTGAGTTAGAGTCAAAGGGAGAGAAAGGGATAGGATGCCTGGAAATGTTATTAAGCCAGGTACGTGGCAGTTTTTGTACATTTGTCAGGATTCAGCCTTTGTTGGTGTGTAAAAAGTCTGTAGCTCTCTGCATGCTTGAAGGCATGGATGCTGCCAATGCTGAGGTTTGTGCTTAAGCAAAAGCAGATCACGGCATTTCTCCAGAGGGACCTGAAACTTCTTCCTGAAATGAAATCGCAAGTTTCAAAGCTTGTATCCGGCTTCATGGGATTCAAAGATATGAAGTACTCAGGGATCAAGTTCGCTTGTAGATTGCAGTAAATAATTTCTGTACTGAGCCACTCTTTCGTTTCTAATTTTCTGGTTGTTAAACGACCTAATAGTTTACACAGGACTTTACTTTACTTGCTGTTTCCTAGGTAACAGCTAGGTATCTGTTCCAATTTTACGAGAGCTTCGTGGAGCAGCCAGGCTCCAATGTAAACCCGATTTTTAATCCCTCTATGTGTCCGGCTTGAGAAGCTAGCTGGCCTGAAAATGCCAGCTCTTCCTTGGCTGTTAGAAGGATGGTCTTTCGGAAAGAAAGCAATATACAATATAGAAATACAATAAAATGATTTTTAACTGAGAGTGTGATCTTACAGGCAGATTACCTACAGAAAGCTGGTTCAAACTTGTCTGGTATTGAATATTTTTAAAGACTCTTTTAAGTCTCTTTATTTTTAATTTGCTGTGCATTTACATCTTCTCATTTGAGGCTGCAAGTCAGCTCCTAAGAGTTGTAGCCAGTGGCCTGGATTCCACAGGCAGCAGCAGCACGGCAAAGCTCTGCTATGCACAGCTACTGCAAGGGACGCTCCTTGCAGCTGTCATGTAATTGTAATACGTGTGGGGAGAGTTTAACATTTGCCTTGGTTGCTTCATCTATAAGAGCTCTTACCTAGAATAGGCTTAAGATGGGGAATAAACACTTAGTGCTTATTGAATAGAAAATTTTACATAGTAGTAATTTCTTGCGTTTTAATGATCCATACACTGTTCTGTGTGGTACCCGTGTGTAGGGTCTTTTGGAGAGTGTCTTCTGCAGCTCCTTCAGCAGTCATCCCTAGCTGCTGGCTGAGGGGAGAATATGGGCATAACTTGGAAAAGGGATGTGTGCAGAAGTGGAAGAGGGCAAAACTGGTTTTACAGTGGGTGTAATCTGCAGTGGGCAGTGGCCTATGCCTGCATGCACCTAAGAAGAGTGGGCTTCCCTTGTTATTTCCTTTGTTGGGCTGTCAATTTGTATACTGTGTATCAAATAGAGATGCTTCATGGTGAAGTTTCCATTGATTTCTGAAGACTGGAGATATCCATCTTATATTGAAAAGAAAAAAAGATATTGTTTAGAAACATTGATTGCACTTTCATTGATATATCCTCTCTTCTATCTCCTTTTTTGAAAATTCACTGTTCGAGTAAACAGTTGGGAATGATTGTTTTGGTATAGATTTTGTGGGGTCATTCCAGAGAAAAATAATGACATCCTTTTCTAATGAATGTCGACGCGTAGGAAATGATTCCAAAGCCTTGTTTAATGGATCGGTACTCCCATGTGCAGCTGTACAAGGCAGGTGAACATTTTTTAGTGTGGGCTGCATAAATATGTCTGGTGTGGTAGTGTCTGTAATTTGGAAGGGAGGATTAGTAGGATAGATAAAGCACACGTAAAAATTGCCAGATTAGGATGGATCAGTATTCACTCAGTGCCCGGTATTCTCTCATAATTGCTTTTAGCAGCTGCTGGGGGAATGAGTAGAAAGAGAACAAGTATGGAGTGGTGATTCTTTAGTGCAGGTATTGGCAGTGGAGGAATGCTGCTGTGTCCAGTGTGAAAGGGAACATTTTCAGATCTGGTACACCTGGGCAAAGGGCACAGTGTCGACTATCTAGTCTGTGCCGGACAGGTGAACCATGAAAGAATAGGTCAGAACAGTGAACAGGCATTGGCAAGAGTTTAAGCCTGCACTCATGGAATGTATTTTTAGTCAGAAAATCAGTTTATTGGGAATACATCTTTTCATGATGTCTGTAGAGGTCAGTTCTGTTTCAGATCTTTGATAACAAGACATAAAAACTTCCATACATCTATCTGGATACCACAGGCATGAGTGGTGGTAATGACCCTCCAGATCCGGGACAAATAGCTTCCTTTTGGCTCTCCAGATCTGGGATGCCATTGGCCCCCCCACCAAAGGGCTGCAGTACGGGTAAGAAAGTAGGCATCTGCTCTACCTTGTTGTAGCTGTTAAAAGAATAATAAGAATAATAAATGTAGAATTAACCTCATATAACAAACAGGAATGGATCAGCAAGACTTGGATCTGTTATAAACAGCAATGCTAATTTGTGCTATGTGGTAGGTAAATTTAGCATACCTGGATCTCTTTCTCTGTCTAAGTTTTGTGTTACTATTCGCATTGCTGAGTTGTTTAAGTTTATTAGATAAAAACTGACTGCGAATAGGCATCTCTCTGCCGTGTCCCATGGGATCAGTTTAAAAAAAAAAAAAACAAAACAAAAACAACAACAAAGCAGTCCTATAACCCTGCAAGATCTTCTTTTCAGAGAGCACCCAAATGCTGCTTCTTTCCTGTGGTTATGCTGTGCCCGAGGCTGTGTATCTCAGTGAGGTGGGGACCTCTTACAAAGACCTTTTTTGTTGGGGTGGCTAAATTTCACATTATCATCTTTTGTGCTTGTCTTTCTGTAGCTGGACATCTCTAATTGGGTAGATTTACTTGCTACCTGCTCAGACAGTTGTGCTTTTAGGTTCTTACTGCTTATAAAAGTGAAACACGTCTAAACAGACTAAAAGTCTTACGCTTTATGTCTAGCCTTTTTGTAGCCTTTGTAGCCCTGCACTCATCTCCTGTTCTCTGCAGGTACTGTCTTTAGCTGTCTTACCAACCTGGGGTGAAAGGTCCACTCCTAGGTCTGTCTTAAAATCTAAGAAATCGGAAGCTGTATTTAGAGGCTCTGAATGCCGGGCCTTGCTTTTATGAGGAACAAGGTTGCTTGGCTTCATGCTCTAGCTGTTTGTAAATGGCCAAGCACACATACATCTTCCAGATTTAAGGTTCCAAGATTATCCTGTCTGTCTGTTGTTTGAAAATTTTTAAAGCAATCTGAGAAGATTCTGTCATGCTTATTTATCTTTTCTATAGTTTGTCAGAATAACAGATTTCTTTACCTGTGATTTTCCTCATTGTGTTTTTAAGTTTGCTGTGGTATTTATAAAAATACCTTAATGAAAACACGATTAAAAGTGTACTTAGGTTACTGAAGTGATTTTTATGTACAATTTTTGGACTACTTTTTATTGGTACTCTTTGGAATGACAATATCATGGCTTGTAAGTTATTTTCAGTATTTACAAAAGAATGTGTCAGTAAGAAAGCCTATGATTATCTTTTTTTTATGCTCAAAGGAGGTAATTTAATTCTAGAAAGGATTTTATTATACTGGATGATAATTCGAATAACCACAAATTTATTTCACCTTTCTTGAGAGGACTGTGTTACATTTAGTGAAATATTTGTCTATTCACATTAATATAGCAGCTTTACCTTATATTTTATAATTTGTCTGTTTTGTTAGCTGACACACATAATAAAGATACGTGCTTTAGTGCCTGTAATGTCAGTAATATTCCATGTCATAACAGCTTTAGCAGTTTAGAGATTTATCAAAAACACTCCTTACATTATGAACCGCTGTAAACTTGTCAAGTGGCCAGTGAATGATGATGCAACTCTTCTAAATATGTATGTTCTCTAAATACTGTTTGCCTAGATACAGTGCTTAAAAGATGTAACCAGAAACAAACTCATCTCTTGAAGCATTTGAGAAAGGAGGGAAAAAAAAAAAAAAAAAAAAAAACACACACAAAAAACACCCTCCACAAGTAATGTTTTCTTCTTTCCGTAATAATTACTGAAGAGGATGGAATGAGAGCTTAGAAATTAAGTGCTCTGATTTAAGAACAATCACTGCATTTGCAGATTTGGTATAGTACTTCATTTTTGGTAAGATAGTCTTCCATATGCTGCTTTTTTCTTTTTTTCTTTTTTTTTAATATATTTTTTTTTGGAGAGATTCATTCTGTGGTGTCAATTCCTTAGTGACATGGATGAATCAAGAATCTGGGTTTAGTTTCTTTTATAATTGTAACCAGTACCAGTGTTTCTGTATGTGTGCCTTTAAGTCGATCTGATCAGTTATATTCTCATATAGTTTGAGAAGTTATATAGAAAAGCTTGATTTCCCTCAGCATTTCCAGGTACCAGGAAGGGCCTGAGGTGTTCTGTTTTCTTTAATTTTATTTTTTTAGAAGCCTACTTATCTTGTTGTCAGTCTGAAGGATTCATATGGGAAATTTCAGTTAAATTGAAAAATATCCCTTAACCATTAAAGAAATGCAAAATGAGGGTATGCTTCCATATTTTATAACATTCTAGGTCATTATGGAAGTGCACCAAGCTGTTTGTAGAAAATACAAACCGTGACCTGAAATAATGAGTAGATAATACATGCTGTCATTTCTGCTGGTGATGTGGCAGAGGAGGGGTATTTTACTGATGGTGACAGCGTTTTCAGGTTATATTGGTACATCACAACTTAGTATCTGACTGATGTGATGAAGTAAAGTTATGTTGCAACTAACATCACTTACAAAATGAGCCATTGTCTGGGAAGAATCTTCAACTTGCTGGAGAGAAATAATGCAAAAAACAATCGTGAAGAAGGGAAAAGTGTTTTCCAGAGTCATGCATGAGTAGATCTGTTAAACAAGGAGAAACCATTCAGGTACATGAAATTGCTCATTTTCGTGAGCATTTGTACATACCCCGTTTGAATCTAGTGTAGGATGGAAACCTTTGGTGCTGATAAGGTATCAAAGTTTAAATATTGTAGGGGCATACCTTCAATAGGAAAGGACTTGTGATTATACCAAATTGTACTTTAAGCTGCTTTTTGTAATCATGGATGATTGTTATTAAAGTCTTATGAAGTACCTTGAAGACATTTTTGATCTCAAAGACTACAGTTTTTGAACGTATGTTATATGAAGACTTTAAGAGTCTGTGAGCCTCCGTTTCTGATGATTATTCCATTGACTTGAAATGAAGTAAATAACGGTACCAAAAACATAAATTTCAGTAACTAATTGCATGTTCAAACCTAGTGAAACCAACACTGCCTGAAATCTACATATGTGTGAAAGTACTTTGGAACTAGAGAAGTAAAGTATTCTGGGACTTGAAAGTCACTCCTACCTAAATCAGGACCTGGTTTTTAGAAATCGCTACCAGTATTCCTTTAGTGTGGAGAAACTTCCTTTAGTAGATCAATTATTGGATATAATATGTCCAATATATATTCAGTATGTATTGATTATTGGTTGGTAACTGGGGTTGGAAATAAATGATCTTTAAGGTTCCTTCAAATCCAATGCCATTCTGTGAAACACAGAAAATTATTTTCATGGATTTTAATAAACAATAAACAAGAAATTCAGGAAAAAGAATTCTGAATGAAGTATAACTGAAGAATTAGCATGGGCACAGTGGAAGGTTATGCAGGGGTCCATCCTCTTAATCTTTTGCTGGTGATTTGAAATAGGAGAGGGATGTGATAAAAAGCTGATGAATATATTCTAAGAAAAGTCCCTTGTGAGATTTATTGCTTGGACAAAAATAACTTCCCTTGATGGTAAGAAAAATGGTTGCTGATTGACTTGGGTATTTTCAGAACTTTTCAAGACTTGATGGCTTTATATGAAATACTTGCTTTTCTTTTTTCAGTTATATTACAATAAAAGAATGGTTGGGGGGGACAAAATGCAAACTTTTTTTCATTTTAATTATTATGAAGTTAGTAAGGGGAACTGCCAGGTATTAGCTTTTAGCGTAGGAAGTTTGAGGAAGGTTCTGTTAAAATGTAGATATCTTGCAGGATTTTGGCAATCATGAGTAAAAAGGAGATTTATTCTGAGAATAAATAAAAGTTCATGAAGAAAGGGAATGTTTGACTGTATGCTAGAGTCAGGTTTTGACAGTGAATCTTTTTCTGGTTTGGTTGTCAATTGAGGTTTTTTTTTTGGGTTCTGATCGAAAGTTTTGAAACTTAAAGAGAAAGCGACTTGGCAGACTGGACTGTATTAGGAATTTTCTTTAGAAAAGATACCAATAAATACAGAAAGTATTTGTGTGAATTGATGAAAACTACTTAGTCATTTGCATTAGCAATCAGAGAGGCCAAGCAAATGTTGCTTCTATTCTTCGGAATTTTTTGGGGTATGTACTTATGTACTTTTTGTGTTGGTGAGGTTTTTTTTTTTTTTTTTTTTTTTTTTGGTGGAGGGTCAAAGATGGGGACTGGGCTGGGAGGAAAAGACTTATTGAAAATAGCTTTGTTTTCCTTTACGCTAGTCCATTGCATTATTCACAGCATGCTCCTAGTAGGAATGCAATGTAAAAAAAAAGTTCGTTAAATTTTTGAAGTCCTGTTTGTACCCTCTTTACGAAAAAGATTTTCTGGCTGTTTTGAGTGATTAATTTTTTTATTGTTCAGATGAACTCTCAGCCTACCTAATGTAACTGTTTACACATTTATATATAATAGTCTCCCAACATTATGCAGCCCATAAGCATTTGCTTACCTTGCTTATAGATTTTTCAGTTTCACTGTTTGTTTTTAATCTTGAATTTGTGATTATATTACTCTGGATTTGGCAGTACTCATATTTTAGAGAGCAAAGTGCCCATTATTCTGAGGCAGCAAATGTTACAAGAAGTGCTAGCAGTTGCATGAACAAGGTGGAACAAACTAGGCACCTGTTACAAGTCTGAGGTGTGTTTATTTCGTTTGACTGAAATGGAGTGAATTTGACTGAAATGGAGCAGTAGAGAACTGAGGGAGATATCTGGAAATGACATGTATCTATGAAGATTGTTCGGTCAGGGTGTTTCATATTATCCTGAACCATGGCACTTACTTGGGTTGCTCTGAGTTAGGCTATCACTGGCTTGATATTCTTGAGCCAGGAGAGAGTGGAGGTAACAGTTACACAGAAGAGCCTGCCCAAGTGGTGCTAATGCTCAAGGTTTCCTTTCCGTTTGTGTTAGTTCTTTATTCCACAAAAGAGATATTAGGAGTACCTTTACCACCTTGCCTACCCTAGGAAGAAGTGGGCTGCTTGTCCAACAGTGCAGTATGGAGCAGGTTGTGGAGCTTCAGTAGTTCAGACCTTCAGAAAAGACAAGCATCACTTGTTTAGACAGCGTGATGTGACTAAGCGAGTCAAAGTGCAGCTTACATATTCAGCTAGAAATGATCAACAGTTGCACACAGTTTTTTGGACCAAGTTTACATTACTGTTCAAAGTCTTTTTTTTGTTTGTTTGTTTTTAGTTGTTGAGAACCTTAGATGATCTTAACCAAAATATTATTTATTTATTTTCCTGGAGGAAAGTGGCAGACAATTTTCTCATGAAGTTGGCTATCTGCCTAGGCTTTCAGCTTGCATAATGTATTGTATGCTGCCTGTCACATTTACAAGGGGCACATTTTTCTCTGCCAAGGCATAGGGTCAAGAGCAACACAGAGCTGCACATGGGGAATGTTCTGTGCTTGATGATTCTGCTTTAAGGGTAGGGTGAATAAGGGATACAGCATGTCATAGGGGAGGCATGGCACAGAAAGGAAGAAGAAATTAGAGAAACAAAGTTAATGAATGCTACATTGCATGAGGGCTTA
The DNA here is from genome assembly GCF_964211825.1 of Aythya ferina. NCBI lineage: Eukaryota > Metazoa > Chordata > Aves > Anseriformes > Anatidae > Aythya > Aythya ferina. Next base: position 77,859,405 of record NC_140296.1, read on the forward strand.
TTTGTTATGAGTGAATTGAGTTAATTGTTCAAGACCAGCTGATCTTTATGTGGAGATGAACGTGCATTGTTGTCTAGGTAGGAATTTGTTTGCTTTATAATGCTGGTTGAAATAATTGGTTATGTGTGTTATAATCTGTGTGACTGCTAATGGGGGGAAAAAAAAAGGAAGAATCCTCTCCAGCATTACAACAGAAAACATTTTTTTATTGTTGTTGTAAGTTTCTTCTTGGATCCCTTTCCTTCTCCAAGAGGGATCTGTGGTAACTAAATGGCTCACCCCCTGAAATAAGGAGACAGTCCCTGTTTCCCTGTGCATTGGCTGCCTTTGGAGATGCTGTGACCAGGAAGGTGCTCTTTCTCAGGGTGAGGTTCATCCCCTGCACTCGAGGTTTGGTGGGTACAATGACTATTTTTCCCCAAATAGAGATAACTTTATTGCAAAATTTATAGTAATTGGGGAATGTGTTTTACTGTGGCTTTAAAACAAAAAACATCAGAAAATAAAAAAAAATCCCATCAAAATGAGAAAGCATATTTTTTCATTGATATGGCAAGGAATTAGGAGTGGGCTTTGGCAGTCTCAAGCCCTGGAAGGGTGTTCTTTTGTCATATGGTCAACCTGATCTAACAGCTGATGCCAGGAGGCCTCACCAGACTGCGGGGGTTGATCTCTCCTTTTTTCTGCTTTTTTGCCTTCTCCTATCTTATTCCCTATAGCTCTTTGCATGTATCCTACACCATGGTGAGCTACTTCAGAGACTAAAACCAGTAGAAAACTGTTTTTGGTATGTTTCTTCTTCTGCTGGTGTAGATACCTAAGCTGGCCTGGCAGAAGCAGTTGGAGGATGTGGTGTCAGGCAGCAAGATGGCAGGAGAGGAAGGAAAACTGGGCTTTGGGCATCTGATGAGCTCTGTTATATAGAGATTCTCTATTGTGAGACGTGTGAGAAGGTGGTGGGAGCTGGTGCGGGAGGTTGTGGAGATGAAGACCACCACTGAGTGGCCTGCAGGAGCATGGGAGGAGCATGGAGAGGCAGGGAGGCTGGGAGACACTCAAGTGAGGGATCTCTGAGGAGATGGAGGTGTCCCGGAGAAGATGGTGGGATGCGGAGAGGCTGCTGTAGCCCCTCTGAAGCTCAGCAGGTGTTTCCTAGCTTCTCTGGCTTCCGTCTCTCGACTGGCTGCTGCCTTTGGAGCCTGTTCTGTTGCCTTCGGGTAGCGTGGCTCTGCCTGGGCACCTGTGGCACCAGGTGCTGGGCTCCAAGTGCTGCCTTCATGCACCTTGCACATCTCCTGTCCCAGGGCTTCCACCCCTGCTCTGGTTCTGTGCAGGCTGAGGAAACTGGCTTCCCTGCAGTGTGAACTGTTTTAAAAAGCACATTTCTCTTCATATCTTTACTTTATTAGGCAGGAGGGCAGAGCAGCTGTTCAAGGGATTAATTCACATATTTCTGGTAGAAGATGAACTGTCCAGGACAATTTAGAGACATGTTGTTTATTCTATTTTATTTTATAACTAATGAGCCTGTATTTGTTCATGGCAGTAAGCTTGTGGTCGTATCCTTTTCATGTACGTGTTTTCCAGGTTCTGGAAGCTGTCTAATGAGATAAAAGGTTTCTTTTCAAATGCTCTGTTTCTGAACTCAGGACATTTCACAGAAGCTAGCGTAGTGTGCCTATGCTGCTTCTGAAACCACAAAAAATAATTGAAGAGGATTAGTGGCTTGTTTTTCAAATGCTCTTCATTTCTGAGCTAGAAATTGAAGCTTTATAGGTGCGTTAATTAGCCTGAATTTTTAATTCTACTTCGAAAACTGTGGTTTTCTTTCTTTTTTTTTTTTTTTTTTTTTTTTTTTTTTAACACAAGAATAAACTCCAAGGAGCTCCCATACAGCAATTTTTCAGTTTATTCTATATCTTCTGTCATTCCTTATACATATATGGCATTTCAGCAGCCCTTTCAGTGTCTATCGCTTCCATACTTTGTGATGTTTACCTGTCAAGTCTTACACTGAAGGAGTTGAAAGTGTGGATTAGAAGGTGGTGGTTATGGAAACCTAAAAAGATGTATGCGAAGAACTGCTCAAAACCCAGAACAAACAAAAAAAGCCTCACAAGTTATTCCATAAAAAAAAAAATAAAATAAAGAACTAATTGATTTCTTTTTGCTTGTTTATTTTCAAATTCTATAAAAATGTAGCATGTCATGGTAAATATTGGTAGGATGTACAGTTGAAAGTATTGTGATCTGGTTGTTTTCTAGATGAACTTTATCTGGATGACTAACATTTAGTATGTCTTAGAGAAGACTGCTTTATAAGCAACTGTTGGAATACAAACATTAGAATGAATGCAAGCCTGTTTTGCTTTAGTTGACATGCTTGGTCCAAAGACTTCTAAATTCTTTCTTTTTCATGTTAATGTTCTGTTGACAGATGCCAAATATCTCGCATATTTGTTTACTGAAAACAAACTTTTTTTTTCCAAAGCAAAACAGTAAGTTTGTTATTCTTTTCTTCAGATGTATTTAGCTGGCATTAAGGTATTGTGACAGGCCTCACAATATCCCATCTCAGGGGTATTCTGCAGTGGAAATGGGAGTGTGGAAAGTTGGTGGATTCTGTGCTGCTGCTGTTTCCGTACTTGCCCTAATGGGTCAAAGTTGTCTGTTCTTTCAGGGTGTTCTTCCTAGCTGCACTGGTAGATGTTTAATACATACAAGAGTAGCCTGCTATGTGAAGGGTAATGGAGGAACTTTCACTTTTCCAGAACTCAATGCAAGCTTCATCCTCTAATCTCAACAAAAGTACTTTGTATTAATGGCAAAGTACACAGCTGTTGATCTGCTTTTGGTTTTGTCTTCTGGAGCTCAGCCCGACCTCACGGTGTTCTTGTGGCCTTGAAGCGAAGTGTCAAGTACATGCTTGTGTAAGTGTTCTCCTTTCATTTATGTTCATTAGCCTTTAAAGTTAGTGTTCATCCTGTTTTTCTCATGTTACATTCTGCTTCCCAGAAAGAGAATTTCTGTTTTCATGTTAAATGTTTAAAATGCTTCTTTCGTAGGACAAGATAAAGCAGCATTAGTTTAATTTTTCAAATGTTTTGTAGTTCGGTACTGCTATGAGCAGCATTCTAATTAGAAGACACAATACCTATCTTACTGTGCATTATCTCAAAATGGCTGAAATTGATTATAGCTGCATAAAATATTACTGGATCAACATGCATTTACCAAGCTGTAACGGTTAACCAGTGACAGCAACTGACTGACCTTTATTCTCTCTAGTATTCAATGTATTCTTTTTCCAACTCTAAATGTGGTGGCAAGCAGAAAGCAGTTTGTCTCTGAATTTCTTGGGTATGGTTTGCTGCTTTATATCCCCCTCCCCAGTTAGTTTTCCACTCAAGCAGCTTTCTTGTGCTAGATCCCCCTTTCATTATGAGGACTTGATGCTGACTCACAAATCAGGATTGCTTGGCAGTACTGGAAGGGGCCTTTGCGTGTGTGAGGGAGTGCTTTGACCACAAAAAGACACATTTTGCACCAGATTTTTTGAGATTACGTACTTTAGAATCTTTTCATGGGAGGGAATCAGGTAGTTTGTGCTTTCCTTTATTTATACCAGTGTTCAGGAAAAGGCAATTATGAACACTGGATGGTTTTACTGTTGCTTCTACCTTTAGTATTTAGTGACAGAAGGGCTTAAAGTTTGTGTAGCGTAACATGAAATGTTGTGGAAACTTCACTGTTGTTTTCGTGTGATCTTCAGAAAAGTAAGCACAGCACTAGCTACTTTGTATTTCAAGTATGGCCATTGGATTCCCTCTTCACTTGCTCTTTTTTGACTTTGTGGACAATGATTTAAGCTCTTACAATTAAATTGTGATAATTGTGATTTGTTTATTTCCCCCCCCCCCCCCCCCCACCAAACTGTACGAACATTGCACAAGCCAAATAACGCCTGTGTACAGTGTTTTGCTTTGTTTTTTTTTTTTTTTTGTTTTTTTTTTTTTTGTTTTGTTTTTAATCATTATTGTTACTTAATTCACTAAGGAAATAATAGTGTAGCTTGAATCCAAACTGAAACTTTCTTTTCAGTCAGGACTGTTGTTCTGGTTTCACCCAGTAGGACCTGCATGTCCCAGATACCCATTCTTTTTGTGTAGACAACCATGCCTGGCCCCAGGTACACAGAGTGGAAGCAGGCAAGCACCTGGGGCACAGGCCTGCAGTAGCTGCAGATGTGTTTAGCACCTGCTGCCAGGTTGGTTGAGGGAGCGAAAGCTGCTGCATAGTTTAACCTGTGCTGATGGAGCGCTGCTGAAAGTGCCTGTTCTCAGCCTTGGCAGACTCTTCAGCTGGGATGTAAAATTTGCATTACATTCGCAGATGACATGATCCGCTCTCCAAATTGGCAAGCTCAGTCCAACCACTGATTTGAATAATTTGCTGAATAATGAGTGTTAATAATGGCAATGGAGTTGAGTGTGGAGTTGCAGGGGTGTGTAAATGTACCAATGCACACGTATGCTCACTTGGCTTATTGTATATCTCCTGTAAAACATATAGCAAAAACTTTAAAATGGAAGTCATTTGAGGGGCAGTGATCTTTTCATTCTCAAGGTAGACTTTCTTAAATGATGCCTGTTATGTTGATGGTAATGGTTTCACAGTAGCACAAAACTTCATCTCTGTTGTAAGGTTTGGTGTATGGTGACCTAACATCTTTTGACATTTATCAGCACATACAGAAAACACAAATACTAAGACAGTGATGATGGTGGTCAACTGAACGGAAACCTTACTTATGCAGTGACCCAGCACTGACCCTTCCTGGGCTTGCTTTTGAGATCAGATCATGGAATTCTTTTCAACTTGGTAAACAATTGGAATTGTTCTTCCAAAGGAAGCAACTAGTTCTGAACCTAGTTGTGCATTCTTGTCATTTTCTGCTTACGAGGAGGAAAAAAAAACAATGGAAGACAATTTTTTATTTTCCTCTTAGAAGGAACTGTGTGCTTGTCATCTGATTATCTGTAAACTAATGAATGCAGACTTTTGAATGATAATGCCAAATCACAAGCTAGTTTTGAAAATCAAGGCCACCTTTAGTGTTACCTTATAACAGTTGGGTGTTGGATCTTATTAAAGAATTTTCCAAAGGACATATTATCCGCATGTGGAATTATCTTAAAACATGCTGTTCTAGTGCATAATTACAAATACTAATACACACTAAAACTAAAAAGTACTTTTTGCCTCTTGGTTTTAAAACTGTCCACTTTCCTCTGTCCTGCATCCCTATAGTGATCCTGATTGATTGCAATGGCACTTGGTGGTGACAGGAGAGTGGATCACCTGCAGTCTGCTCAGCTTGCTTCTGGATTTAGCCAAGAGTCTGCTCCCTTGGATGGGAATTGCATAAACATTGTTGATTGCTTTTTTCTTTTTTCCCCCTTTTTTTCCTCCGCTTTCATCTTAAGCGGGTCAGAAAGCTGGAGAAATGCTTCTGCTGCATGATGTGTCTGTTAGTAATTTGGAAGGAATACTTTAAACTGTTCATGCATGTTGCTGGGTTATAGCTTCTTAACCGTCTGCAGAAAAAACAACTTGTATTTTGCTGAATGTGGAAAAACCTGTTAGCGTTTAATGCAATATCTAAAAATGCAGTGTTCTCTTCAACCCCTGCATAAGGAGTAGACTTGGCAGTATTTTTTCAGAATTACCTTTTTTTTTTCTCCCTATATGTAGGGAATATATTATAACATCCAGGGGGAGTTCCACTCTTATCTGGAATGTTTTGCTTAGTTTCAGGTACCATTTTTAAAGAAGAGTTACAGAATAACAAGAAGGAAGGAAAAGCTTCCATATGATGGTAAATTCTGATACTTGGGAATTGATGAAAAGAAGGGGACTTTCTTAGAGAAGTACTAAACTAAATTTTCCAGTGACGTAGAATAGGGGATTTGAATTCACCATTTTGTCATCAAAAACTTTGAACCTCCAAAGCACTTTAAACTAAACTAACTAAATAAGAAGCCTTAAAGGATAAGGAAGTTTTATACAGCAGTGTATTCCACAAAAATGAATTCCCTTTCAGTAGCTGAGTAGCTGTGCTCTTTGCAAGACCGAAGTACCATCAAGAGTCAGATCTTTCTGGAAGTTTAGAGTCTGATCTGCAATACTATGTATTAGATTATACATTTTTGAGGCACTTAATTCAACTTCTATCTGATTAAATTAGGCAAAAAAGGTTGAAAGGTCAGTCAGTCCATTATAAATTTCAGCTATGATTGGCTGTAGTACGAACGTGTAGATTAGGAGTCATGAGGAAAATCTTTTAAAACTTACATTGTTGGTAGTTATTCTCTTTGGATGTGTAACATATTACTGCACAGAAAATACAAACCTTACAGCTTTCATATGCCTCGTTGGGGGAAGCATCATCTCATCCATTTTCCACAGGCTGCAGGGCATAACACTTAATAGAAACTGTAACTTAGAAAGGTTTACAGACTCTAAAAGCCTGTATATATTAGTGAAAACAAAAATTGAACTTTATCACCTTTTTTCCACTCAGAGAGGATAATACAGTTACATAAAGTGTTAAGAATCTGGAAGATGTGCTGTTGGCTGGCTGATGTGTTTAGTGGTAAATGGCATTTACAATGGCTTGTGTTTAGATTTCTCCAGGATTTTTCGGGTTGTGAGAAGAGTCTAAATATCTGTTTATTTACAAGAACAGCAGACGAATTCAAAAACACAGAGGGGCAACAGGTAAGCCATGTACTCTGGAACATCCCTACATTTGCTATTTGGTATGAAAAAATGAGCTGCTGTTAGCTAGTTTCATGTATGTTAACTTGCCATCCTTATCAGCTTGTAAGCACCATTTCTGGAGCTGTCTACAGGGCATGCAGAATTGTTTACTTTTGAACAAATCTCTTCAGAAAGTAAAATGGCTGAATAACTCAGCTGTATGTCAAATAAGATTTGATCAACTGGATAGCCCATCTACCATGACGTATGATATCTTCTAAAATTTTGGTGAGCTCTTAAGCTTCCCAAGAATCACAGAAAACATCTTTGAGTATGAGAATTTACACGGTGTTCCTGAGGCTATTAAGTGTTCCAGACCAGTTCGTGTTGGCTAATGCAGAATACCAGATGTCCCTGATGAGCAGATCTGGGAAAGCGTTTGGCACTAGCTAGTAGAAAGCATTATCAGGAACAATGGTGTTGCAGAATTTCTGTCCTTCTTTGGCGTTTGCACATTTTATATCCCCTCTTAAGGCTGGAGGTCTGAGCCAACATCTGTTGCTCCTGAGTACCAGGCATTAGGATGTTCCAGGGAGAAAGAATTTGAGTGCAAATATAGGAATGAAAACGGAGCTGTAAACAATATAATGTCTGACTGTTAAGTAGCCCTAATTAAGTGGGGACACCTGCCTGGGAAAGGGAGTCCTCTGGTTTCCAGTCTCTTTTCCTAGGTTTAGCAGCAGCTTTTATCCTCTCACATTGTAAAACAGTCACGCAGGCAGTCCTGGGAGTGGACTGTGGCCTAGTGCTCCCCACTGCCAGAGTTCCCAGCATCTGTGGCTTTCTGCAGCTTCCCTCCAACACTGCCCACTTCCATTAATAATTCCCAAGTCATTCTCTTGGACAAAGGTGCCTAAATTCTGTTCCTCGCTCCCTTCCTCATCCTTCATCTCTGGTCTAGTCCCACTTTGTAGCATATATCCCCTACATTTCAGGTAAAACCATTGGTTATTTCACTTGCTCTTTTTTTTCCCCCACCCAAAGATGATATTTCACAAAGTACTTTTATTAGAGGATGGTCACCAATTTCTGTTTTGTTGTAAAACAAAGCCAAATAAAATGTTCCAACTCCAGCAAGACTCCAAAGAACAGAGCTGTCAAAATATTGTTTTGACAGCTTCTACCAAAATGACTTAAGAAGGCTACACTACTGGCAACTATGGTTTTCCTTAAAATAGACCTCCACTGCAGTATATTACACTGGAAAAGTAAGCTACTGTGCAGTTGGCTTTTTTCCCCCCTTCCTTTTCCTCTTGTTCTTTGATGCCAAAGTCAATACAGATTAAAACAAAACAAAAATATCTCCCCTACTAAGTTACTGTTTTTGTTACGGAAATAAATATAAAAATGATTAAAATGTGTTCTAAGCTTGAAAATGAATGTCCCTTATGCCAGACACATCCAGATACAACCCTTTAATGGTACTGCCTTTTTTTCCTGTACTATTTATTTTATTACATATGACAGCTTTACAGAGCTAAAATTAACATAGGATGGGGTTAAAAAATAAACTGGAAGCTATTTTTGTGCTGTCCTTGGAAGCTGAGTACTTGGTCTTTTGTGTTCAGCAGTGAAATAAGATAAATCACTTTCATGGTTACTGATCTTTTTTTTTTTTTTTTTTTTTTTTCTATAGTGTGCTCTACCACAGTCAGGCATAACTTGTAGGCTGAAATAACTTTCTTTATGACTGTACTTCTTGTATGGGGGGAAGCTGAAAACAGCCCTGTGGCTGCTGTGTTTGGATAGTCTGTATCATTGTAATGTGGTTGTGTTATATGCTCGTTAAGCCAGAAGAGGGAGCACAAATGAAGACCTTATTTCTAAGGTTTGACATTTCTATCCTTAGGACTGATCTGGAACCATGGAAATACTGAGGTCAAACATGTTAACTCAGAGCACCTTATTCTGTTAGAAGCATGTGCATAAAAAGTAGGAAATAATGAGCCTACTGTTGTACAGAAGAGAGGGGAAATGAGCACGGTGTCTATGGAGAAGGTGAACAGATTAACAAAAGCTGTGTTTGGCAGGAGGCCTTCTAAAACAAAACCAAACATATACATCAACTTCAAATAACAAGCTTAGTGAACCAGTTAAGTCCAGTGTGTTTGGTTTGTATGTCTGGCAGTGTTTGCCATGAATCCAGAATTATTTACATGTCTTCGTGCAGACCAAATCTGTTGAATATGTGAGAATTTTAGTCTTGCTAGAGCTTACTCAAATGCAATTGATTAAGTAAAGCTCTTGGATCTTAATGTAGGTCCTGTAGCATATCTTTAAAGACTTTTTTTTAAATTAGACTGATTTGTAGAGTTGCTAATTTCTATGTGTATATATATATATATATATATATATATATATACATATGTAGTATTTGTACTTTTACAAATTATATGTTTTCTCATGATAGCACACAAACAACTAGTATTGAAACTAGTCACTAATGACAAATATGCCAGGGCACTGATGAGGTGTTGATTAAACTTTACAAATTGATCTTGATGTAGGCAATTGGTATTTTGGCTGCAAAGACTTGTTGACAGATATACAAACTGCTTCCTGCTCAAATTAGTAGATGTTTCAAGAGTATAGCAATATTCTGAGTTTTTAATTTTGGCTGCATTAGGTTATTCAAGGAGACCGATACAGCTGAATGGTATTTTGAAAAGATTAATTAAAAAAGCAAAACCGTAAACATATTATTCTCTTGCATTGTTTTTTCTCTCTTCTGTTTATTGTTGGGGTAGAGCTCCAAATTTGATGTCTGCAGCTATTTGCTTTATTACCTTAGATGTGCCATTTCCAATGTTATGCTCGTAGACTTAACAAGCTAATCCAGGAGACAAAAGCAGAACTGTCATTTTGAAGCTACTCAGCTGAAGGCTCTTTGAAATCAGTTTAGAAAGCTCTAAGACTATTTTTGTTCTCCCTTTAATTTTAGGGAAGATGTGTTGACGTGTTTTGCTGTTAGTGGTCCCCGTTAGTAGAAGGCATGTTACAGAAAGGTTGCCTCTTGCAGGTCTACTGAAAGTTAACACCCCAAACGGACACGATTTACATCTAGGAATGATGCCAGGCTGGGAATGACTTAAGGATGTCCCTTTTCCTGAGACACATTTTTATTCAGCTGCACAATGCTATATTTGGAGAAGGTATGCTTTAGTGCATAAGTAAGGAAAAGAGCACGCAAACAACTCCAGCACTGCAGTCCCTGCCGATGTTGCATGATATAAAAGAGAGGCACCATTAAATTAGGAACAATAGAATAATTGTCTTTTCATGTAGCTTGCTGACTATGAATCTCAGAAGCTTCCAGGACTGTGGTGTATTTACTTGGGTTGTGCTCTACAAAACCTGCACTCCCACAGTGTGATCATCTCTTCTTCCTGTCTACCTGGGCTGATCTGTTTAATATTAAGGAGGAGGTGCTTGCAGCATAAATGTGAAACTTTTCATTTTTTTTCCCCTTCCCTTTTTCCCCTTGAAGGGGATTGAGGCTATGAAAAGTCCATGGTGAGCTGCCAAGTGATGCATCAGTGGCTCAAGGAAGTGTGATGGGCCACTCCTCCCTCAGGATTCCTGTGCCCCAGGGACTTAGTCCTACAAGCGTTTTGAGGTTCGCATATCAGGACACATTTGATCATCCCTATAGCAAGGTAGTGCTGCGCTGATGACAACAAATAGTGGTGACATGGGTTAATTTCACATCCTTTAGCAAGTAAATGAAATATGTTATAAATCAGATTATTGCCACGCTAGCTGTGCTTATGCTCTGTATTGTGCTTTGTCTTGGATGATCCACAAGATAGCTTTTAGGTTTGTACAGTGTGAAGGTACCTTCGAAGTACTAACTGATGAGTAACCATAGGTAATAAATCTTGTTGTTGGTTTTTTTTTTTTTTAAGCTGTATAGCTGTTGGGGTTGCTGCTTGGACTGGAAAGGATAAATGGTGGTCTACAAGTTTTAAAGGGAGCTTTGGTTCCCACCAGGTTTCATTGCAATTGCAACTCAAAAGTGATTCTTGAGGTATCTCAGAGAACAATCCTGGTGTTTCTGAAGCCAAAAGGTCAGGATGATGCATAACAGAGGTTCATCGTACACTCTGCTGTACTCTTCTTCCCTCTTCATTCCAGCAGTTTGAGAGAGAAAAGAGTTACCAGTCCTCTTGTTTTTAAGGCGTCCAAGTGGGGTTGCTCTGAGGAGTAGGCTGTGTGAATAATGCAGCTATTCTTGCAGCTATGGGTATATGAGGAAATTCATAGAATTTTGTTGTCTCTCCTTGGATACAGTGATTTGAAGGGGTTGTACAAGCTGAATAGACTGTAAGCTGGGAACATATTTTCTGAAGAGGTAAAAAGGCATGCACTGCAATATCTGAGCAATGTCTTCGTGCTCTTTCCTGTCTTGATTTTTTTCCCTTTCCTATTAGTCTGCCAGCAACCTTGTACCCGTTTGTTTTGATGGCCTCTGAAGGCGTTGGTCACCTCCTTTTCTTAAATGGCAAGTTCTGTGATTTTCTGAAGCCAGAGTTGCTGCTTTTATGTTCTACTATATGCTTGATGAAACAGGCTGAAGAGGGTGGTGTCTCTCTAGAGCACGTTAACACACAGCTGTTAAGTAAGTGCTGGATGCTGTATTCCAGTTGCAGCTGAAGAAGACACTGGTGGCACCAAACTGACAGAGGTTGTTGGAGCCTTATAATCAGAGCTGGAGTTGCTTGAGCACTGTTTTCCTTGGTCCTCTGTAGGTCAAAAATATCTGGGTTGTATTACACAATTTGCAAAGTAGGTCTTTTTTTATTTAACTACTGCAGTGAAGCAGCAGACTGGAGGGATGGTGTAGAGAGCCAGGATGCAGGAAGATGTGGTAAGATTTTGTAGATCTCGTGTAGAGAAAGATCTGGCAGGATCTTGTAGGAAGGAATGAGTTGGATCATTCCTCTCAGGTGGCACAGCTTGAAGCTGAACATTTGCCTGCAGTCCTGCTCTAGGCCAGTAGGGCAGCACTTGTTATTTTAATAAAATGAGTTTGCCTGAGAATCTGCAGGGCTGGCTTGCTTCTGTTCTCATCCTCACACAAGAATAGTCAAGTTTATGTGCTGACAATTTGCATTCTGCCTTCTTTATCTCTGAGTTGGAACTAGAGTACGTGCCTTAAACATCCATTCTTTGCTTCTCTATCTTATTTTGTAGAATTAATAACAATTTAAAACGATTCAGACTCTGACTAGAAAAATAGTTCTACATTCTGAAAAGGGGCTGGGAAGCCACTAAAGACAACAGGAGTGTTATTAATTTAATGCATGCAGGAAGTCTTGTGGTTTGTATGGATTAGTATTCAAAGCACAACTCGGTGTCTTTTTTTAATCCTGAATATATGTAGTAGTAAGATCATTTACAGACAGGTAGAAATTGGAGGGTAAGACCAAATTCATAAGATAGCTGAGGAGGAAATAGCAAAGCAAGTGGAAATGATGAGGAGATAGAAGAAAATGACCAGTGGAAAGAAAAATGAAATCACTTACCCTTAGAAAAGAGTACACCTGTTCATGTCCTGCTTCTACTCACTGGGAGCAGCTTTTTGAAAGAAACTGCTATAAATCACCTGAACTGCAAGAGGTTATGCTAAATTGCTGCAGTTTTTACAAACCATTCTCGTGAGGTCTTGCCTCAGAAGCAGAGTACTGGTGAGCTGTGCTTGTTTGTACACACTTTTAAAACCACTTTAAAAAGAAATGTTGGCAACCCCTGAAAGAAGACTAATTATGGCTGTGCAGTGGAGATCTTATTACAGTTGTGGAAGACACTGTCTTTTGTTTTTGGGAGCAAAAAATAGAAATTAGCATGAAACAGTTGAGCAGGAAGCAGCGAGCACATTGTGGCAATAGCTCTTAAATTATTACTTCAAGAATGTCACTTGCTAGTGATTCAGTATACAGTGGTGACAGGGGAGGGTTATTCCAGATGGATGCAGAAGATTAAACAGCATGCAGAAGAAATGAGAGAAATAAATGCATGTTGGGGAGAGAAATAACAGGGATGAAATGAGCGACAAAGAGAATGAGATAAAAATCAACCTGTTCCTCAGTTTCGAGGCCAAGATGGCTCCCTTTGCCTCATTTAACTCTCCCTTTTAATCCAGGAATTGGCTTTTTAATAAACTGCCACCTCATCAGAGAGCAAAGAGACCTTGAAGGGGTTGGGGTCAATCCAACAGTTTATAAGCAAGGCCTCTAACTCTTTTAGTTGTGCCTGCTGAATGTGGCATTCAGTTGGAGACTAATTAACAGTCGTGCTTGCTGACATCTGTATATATGCTCTGTTTTCATACTTACTGGGCATCAAACAGGATGGTTGCTTCATCTGGACACAGAATCATAAGGTGGAGGAGACCAAGGGGCACCCATGGGGTTCACCAAACCCAGCCACTTTCTCAGAGCAGGCTGCTCAGGGCCATGGTCAGCTGGGTTTTGAACATCTCTGAAGGTAGAGACTGTCCCAATGTTCTCCCACCTTCAATGTAGGAACAAGTTTCCTTAGTTCAAATGAAATTTCCCATATTTCACCTTGTGCCCATAGCCTTTTGTCTCTGGGCACCTCTGAGCATGGCCTGGCTTTGTTGCCTTTACTCCCCCCATGAGGTATTTATGCCCTTAATTGTCTTCATGGCCTTCTGTTACGCTTACTCCAGTATTTCTGTGTTTATCCCATACTGGGGAGCAGAGAACTGGACCCAGCACAGCAGATGTCTCACCAGGAATGAATATGAGAGGGATCTCCTCCCTCAGCCTGCTGCCATCTCTCTTGCTAATTTAGCTTGAATGTAGATGTTCCTATAAACTGAAGTATTTTATGAGGCAGTTCAGTGCTTCTCAGGAGCTTTTCTGTGAGTTGCTTTGCCACAAAATGGAGCTGTGCTCTGTGAGCTTGTAGCATCTTCCTTGGGTTGTCCTAATGCTCTCATGCCATGCGTTCACTCTTGAAGTCCAACAAAAACTTCTCTCAGCTGCCTAATGTATTTTTGTCATTATTTTCATATTTCTTTTATCAGTCAATATTCTGTTCCTTGATTTTCACCCAACCTAGAAAACAAAGTCCCAGCAAAATGGTTACAGAAGTTATCACTCAAGTTTGCTCAGAATTAACATTTTGTAAGAAATGTGTCCAAAACACTTGTTTTTACATGTGGAAGAGAAAGATATTTCTGTCACTCCCTTCTTGTTTCACTGGAGGATCTAGGTGTTTGATAGTTGCTAGATGCTTATATTACAATGTTGGTAATTTAACCACTAATAATAAAATTAGCAAAGATCAGTAATGGAGAAAGGAGTGGTTATTATTTTTTTAATAAATAGTATCAATATAAATTATGTAGAAAACACTAAACGTATGAAATGTAGACTTATTAAATTCTGAATGATACCACCTTTCAGAGAATGTAGTTTGAAATCCAACATGCTTCACTGGAAATTTAAGATAGGCAGTTTATTGAGGTATGTACATTTTGATAAAAAATAATTTCATGTTTCCCATTGTAATTTTACTCTGTGTTTTTCTTACATTGATATTGGCAATTAGAGAAATAGTTAAGAATTTCAGGAGAAAGCCTGTGTTATTTTGGCTCCATCACATAATACTCGACTTTTTTCACTTTGAGTTTATCAGTCTTAAGATTTGTTTTCTGGCTTGCAATTAAAATTAGTCAATGAAATATTCTTATTTTGTTTGCTTATGGTTGAGGTTCTTGTAAATTATATAAGCATCTTAAAGTATTTGGCTTAGTTCTACAATAAAAATTATGGTGTCACATTAGCATGCAAAAAAATTAACAGAAAAACTTGAAGTGATATGAGATTTAATAGTCTAGTTGAAAGTCACTGCCAGAGTGCAGGTTTGGCTGCATTAACCAAGCCCTGGTAGAAATGAACACATGCAATAAGAGTGATTTGAAAAAACATTTCTGCAAACCAAAAATTGCCTAATATTATTAGCAGTATTTCTATCTAATGCAAGCAGCTAACACTGCTACAAAATGGGAGATCTCATATTGGTATATCATGAATCACTAGCCTCTTTTATCCAAAGACAAAGTATTTGGCAAAAGCTTTGAAGTCCAGACAGTATAAAGTATCTAGCACTTCTTTCCATAAGTTAATTTCATTGTGTTGTTATTGTCATATCTTCAGTTTTAGAATCCTTATGTTCGAGGTCCTATTTATTTATTTAAAGAAACTTGTTTTTCAATAAGAAAAAAAAACAAAAAAAAAAAAACACAAAACAACATACAACTATGTGGGGAAACCTGAAAGTGTTGTATGGTAAGAATTCCCTTTTGTTTCCTAATTATTAGAAATACCTTCTGCCTCTACAATTATTCTGAACAAGAACTGGACACTTTCTACATATGTTATGTGAAAACTGGCAAATCGCAACGCAGAGCAAAACGCTGGCAGAATAACTTTGTCTTTACTTGCACACACTTCATTTTTTCTTGGCACTTCGGTATTTGTATGTGTGCAGGTGGGATGCTGCTCTGACAATGATCAGCTGCTCAGGATTTCATTTTGCCTGTGCCATCTCTGTTTCAGATTACCTGCCTGATGCCTGTACTCTGCAGTGCATACAGAATTGCTTGTTTTCACAGTTGCTCCATGGCATTCATATCACAGTATCTGCATGCTTAAAAATATCATGAATTTCTTTTACACTGCTGCTCTAAGATTAGGCAGGCTTTTTATTATCTATTTACAGAAGGGGAATTGAGGTATGAAATGGCGGGTAGAACATCTAGGTCTTCACGTGCAAAGTGGGACACGTAGACCTGAATTTTTTCACAGTACTGGATGTTTTTGTAGTCCTCTCCAATAATGAGGACAACCTTTTTTTCTTCAAATCTGGTCTGATTTATTTATTTATTTTAAACAATTATTTTCTGTTCTAGAGAAATACCCAAATCCTTCTTTGTGCCAGACCTGACTTTGTGCCAGTGTTTGGCTGTCTTACCTGTATTTGGTCAGACAGGTAACGTGCTGCTACCTCTGTAGTAGTAGCAACTGCTTAGCGTTTCTGCAAAAGCAAACAATCAAAGCCTCAATTTGGCATCCACAAAGGACAAACACCATAGCTATTGTCTGTTGACCCTTTGCCTTCAGTGATATGGGAGATCCTCTGTAGTAGTTCTGCTTAATTCTGTGGACCTAGATTACTTTTTTTTTTTTTTTTAATCTGTCCATAGGAAATGGTAGCATTTCCTATTTTTGTGTCTCATCAGTTATACAGACTATACACAGGCTACTGCCCTCTGATTTTATATCTTCCATGTTTTGGTTGGTTGGTTGATGTTATTAAGCACATTATCTATTATAGGTATCATGTATTGAATCATAAGATCCAAAATTTCAGCAGTTGGCCGTTACCTTCTATACCAATGACTGAGTGTGGTAAAGGTAGGATTCTAGTAGACTTCACAGCTAGTCACAGTCACGTCTTTTGGCTCTGGGTTCCACCTGACTTTATTTCGAGCTTCTGCTAGTTCTGGTGTTCTCTGTCCCAACCTTTCTCTTCAGCAGTTATCTGTAACACTCCCATGCTGCTCACTATGTGTTGTCTGCCTCTTCCATTTCATCTCATCTCTGCATGCCAGCAAGCCAGTGTGGTAGCACCGCGTGCTTAGTTCATATGCCATTCAGCTCCTGGTCAAGAAGAGAAGCAACTGCAGGTGGAATCCTGCTCAGCTGCAGCAGTGTGAGGTGGAGCGAGCACACCGGGTGGCTCTCCGGGCTTAGGGCATGCAAGGATGGCAGGTAAGGATGTGAGAGTTGCTTTGGTTTGCAGTCAGGCAAGAATAGAGCTGCAGACCCCCCAGAAGGGGACCTCTGAAGTATGATTCTTCCCTACCAACTTTTTTGTTTGTTTTGAAAAGGCTGCTAATTTAATCACATTTTCAGCAGGACATCCATGCTGGTTCAGATCAAGGAGACCAGGTAGCTTGGTTAACAAAACTGTTACTTTAGATAGACTTAAAAGTTTATAAACTAACTTCTGTGTAGTGAATTGCTGAAGTATTTACTGGGAAGGAGGAGGAGGGGGATGAGGATGAAAAGCACAGAAATATTTGTTGCTTCTAAAAAAAATCACCCTTGCTTCAGGCAGAACTGGAAGAAGGAATATGATAAGGATGGAGAGAAATCTGTTATTTCAATTTATGTATGATGGAAATCTGGAGTAAAACACAGACTCTGGTAAACCTGAGAAGAGCTTCATGGCCCCTCTCTGCTTGTTTTTGTGTTCCTTTCTTAGAAGCACATAATTGAATATAGCCAGGAGGTGGCCCAGCCGTGGTGGTGTGGCTGACAGAAAAAGGTTTTTTTGCTGCACTTCCAGGCCACCTCTTATTTTTGTTTCCATGGATATCTCAGATTCAGGAAAGGGAATAATGTAAAATTAGCATTTCCCAGTGTATGAATAACTATGCCAGAAAATTCCTGTTGAGCTGTACAGCTGATTCCTTCCTTTTTAAGGAATCTGCATTTCTAGCATGAGTACCATATTATTAGCAGTAGGACTACAGTGATTTATTATGCCTAATCTTTTGCAATGTAAAGTAGTATGATTCAATAGCACATAATTCTATGGAAATATAAATCCATACAAAAGTTACTGGTAGCATCACGTATAGAGCAGAACTTAGTGAAGGCATTTGGCTTTGTGTTCAGTTGGTAGCTGTACTTAATTGTGGCAATCACTGTGCTTCCTCTCTCTGGATTAAAAGACCTTGCCTGTTAGAAAAATATTGCAGCACATACAATGATTTCTATGCTGTGGTGCATGTTTAAAATGCTTTTTCAGTTGAAAGCTATAATTACTCAGCTTTATTCACAGAAGCAGGTTTTATCTTTTATTACATAAGTATCCACACATCTCAGAGACTGTTCTGTGACCTTTTTGGGTTATTCATCTTTTCTTGTATGCACTAGAGCTTGTGTGCTTTAATCTGTGTTTGCTGAGAAGCTGCCAAATTGCCTCTTCTCTTCTGTGCCAATCCATCTTTTTTTTTTTTTTTTGTGTAATCCACATTCTGACTGATGTATTAAAGATTTTGTGAAAAAAATGTGAGCCATCTGTATCACTATTTGCTTATGAATGACATTTTATCATATATTCATTAAATATATCTTAAGACTGTCTAAGTATTCAGCTGCAGTGTATTAGGATATATATTTAACTGAGTGTTTAAGTGTGCTTTAGCATGTCAGGATGGGTGAGATGCGGTGCCTTTTCCATGTGTGTTTCCTTGTTTTGTTAATTAAAGGCTTTCAGATCCAACAACGTAGTGTTGACAAAATTGATGGAGATTAAGTAAGCCTGATTTATTTGATTTTTCTTGTGTGTGTAAGTAGATCTGAAGGACTGAGAACAAGGAAGTTGCCTGCAAAGGTCTTGAAGCATGGGAGTAACTAACTGTTGCTGACATGAGAGATAATAATTTCTCTGCACCAGAGAAATGCATGAAAAAAATCCCCTGACTTAGTATTGCAGGGCCTTGCAGGACCACAGCCTGAGATGTGATGGCAAGACAGTGCTGCTAAATTTCTCTTTCACTGAAGTGCTGATGCACAATCAGAAGTTCACAATTCAGAAATGCCACAGGAGACAAACTTCTTTCCACGATTATAACGACAACCATTTCAAAACATTTCTGCAGCTTAAAGTCCCATGCTGCTGTGTCTCCCCATACCCACCAGTGGGAAAGCAAAGGCAATTTTATCCTCAGTTGGAGAGACATTGCCCAGGCAATCTTGAAGCCAGAATTACTAGAATACAGCTGCCGGGGTCAGGAGCCAAGAACAGCAAGACCTGAACAGGTGAAGACATCAGGTAGAGCATTGATGTGTTAATTTTATGTTGAATTAGTTCAAACTGTGGTCTGGCTGTTAGTTAAGACTTTGCTTCAGCCATTTCTGAGAGGCAAATTCTTTTGTTCTTTGCTACAATACTAGAAAAATATTTACTTGCACATTACTTCTTTGGCCCTCTCCACAGCTGGTGGCATTTTCAGCCAAGGACTCTAAGAAACCCTAATCCCATATCTGATCTAATCTTCAACCTGCAGTTGCTAGGGGTGTCAGAGCTGTTCAGAAGCCCAGGCTGATGCTGACTTTATGCCACCTGCTGCAAGTCTCCCTGCAAGACCCCAGGGTGCTGGTTTCCATTCTGCGTTTGCTGTGGGCTCTCAGCAGTGCTTGCATCCACTGTGGCTTCATTCACTCAGCCTGGCTCTGCAGCTGGCCCTGCTGGAACAGTGCTGGAACAGGCTGCCCAGGGCAGTGGTGGATTCCCCATCCCTAGGGGTATTTAGGAGAAATGTGGTCATGGCACTGCGGGACGGGGCGCTGAGGGACGTGGCGTAGTGATGAGACTGGGAAGGTCAGGCTGACAGTTGGACTAGATGATCTTGAAGGTCTTTGCCAACCTAGATGATTCTGTGATGTCCCCTTTTTTATTTTTATAATGTAATTATACATTGATTCTCTTTGGTGTAGTTTCTTTGTTATGCTAGAAGCCTCAGGTAGAACCACAATCCCCATTTTTGTTTACCATGCTGTACAAATAAATTCAAATTTATAAAGAGGTAAAATGAAATTAGACTGAAATGTTGGTATTAAAAATGCATGTAGTTGGGAACAAGATTACTTTTTACCTAGAAATTTGGTATGTCTGATCTCCCATAGTACGTTCATTTTCTTTCATTGCTTTTTCAAATTCTGATTTTGTACAAGGTGTATGACAATTATTCACAGCACCCCAGAATGGCTGTGGTTGGATGGGACCACTGGGCATCCTCTGATCCATCCCCCTGCCCAAGCAGAGACACCCAGAGCAGGTTGCCCAGGCCCATCTTCAGGTGGCTTTTGAAGGACTCCAAGGAGGAGACCCCACAGCCTCTCTGGGCAGCCTGTGCCAGGGCTCTGCCACCCTCACTGCACAGAAGTGCTGCCTGGTGTTCAGAGGGAGCCTCCTGGGCTCCAGTTTGTGCCCAGTGCCTCTGAGTCTGGCACTTATCCCAGTTAAGTGCAGTCTTCTCTTGAAAACCTGGTAATGTTTCTGCCCCATACACTGCTGTGGTACTGGGATTCAAGAACGATACAGACAAGTTGGTTTCAGAGAAGGAAGCAGATAATGAGATCTAAAAAAAGTGACCTTTAAAGAAGTTTGAATGAATCATGGTTGTTTACTGATAGGAGAAATAAGTTTTCAAATATGCAAAAGACTGTTGCAAAGAAAGAGGCAATATGCTGCTTCCTGTTCAAGGAGCTGAAACCATAGCTCAGAGAATTCAGGTTAGATATTAAAGAAAAAGAATATCAGAAAGAAAAAGGAAAAATAATTTTTAAGTGGCTTGGATTTCATTGACCTCTTCAGGTCTCCTTGCATGCTTTTTTTCCCTTCTCTTTTTTTCCATTTTAATTAAGACTTGTGTTCCATTAGGATGCATACTCTGTCTACATCCAAATTTAGTATTAATATATGCTACCCTGAATTTACCAATTGCTTGTTTAGAATAGATTTGTGCAAGCTGATAAGCCCCCACCATCCCATGTCTGTCTGTATTATGGTAGTTATGCTCTCCAAATTGGGATCATTTTTGTGCTGTTTCTGCTTCTGTATTCTGCAGGAATAGCTGTTTACCTAATGGAACAGTTTCCTATGAAGCAATCAAAAAACAATCCAGTTTTGGAGGCCAGTTCTGCTTCTTCACTTAATCTCTTTTCAGATGTACCCTCAGAGTACAGGTGCTGTTAAGAATGAGATGAATATCTGGGAAATGCCAATTTAGGGGCACAAGATGCATTTACATTCAGTCTGGGAATATACTTGCTGCCTGTGAGTCAGCAGTGTCAAACAGCTACGCAGCAGAAGAGAAAACGATAAAATGAAAAGGACAGAAGTGACAAAATGAGTGCAAATTATGTAATCAATGTTTCTCTTTTTATCAAAATAGTTATTTCTAACCTTAATGAGCTTTGCCAGCAAGTGGTAACATTTTGAAGTATTACATTAATAAGCATTCACTGAATTTTGTTAGTTTTGATGCGGTGTTAATTTTCAGTAATGTTATGCTAACATCTAGATGAAATTTATCACAGCTACTAAGTAACAGAAGTACTGAAAAAGGTTAAATATGGATTTTAAGATGCGCATAAAAAGATGAAATACTGAAATAAAAAAGTTTTTTTTTTATTACATTAAATGAGTTAATATCAGTGAAATATGCTGTTGTTACAAGATGGAGATCCCTTGGTCCCATCTAGAAAGGCTGGGTGTCTTGCTAAAAATGGGTTATCAATTTGTTACAGAGCTGTGTGACCCTACGTGGTTTATTACTGCTGATTTATCTTAGCACTGATTCATACAGGCTAGCAATTTCAAATCTTGCAGACATTGTATTACCTTGGTTAAATGCTGTATCTTCTAAGCTCTCTTTAACTTCATTCAGCTACCTCTGTATTCAGCTAGTACTTAGCACGGGGATCATCTTCTAGAAGTTTTGGTCTTCGTTTAGAGATGTGGAAGGATGAAAAAGCTGCATTTCGGTCTGACTTCATTAGTAGTTAATGATCCTAATTGCTGAAAAATATAATTATCCTCTATTTCTAATACAAATTTGTCTGGCTTCAGTTTCCAGGCATTGCCTCTGGTTCCTGCTATAGAGCTCCATTCTTAGTGAGATATTTATACTCTAATGAAGTCACCTTTCAATTCTCCATTTCTAAACTAATCAGACGTCTCTTTGGCTCTTGCTGTAAGGCGTTTTCTCCAGCCCTCTGCTACTACTGTACCTCCATGAATTGTTTTGGTTGTGTTTTTATTAAAAGGTTTTAACAGAGAACTGCACATATGGTGTTAACATCAGTCTCCCTGGTGCATTGTAACATACTAAAATCAACACTGTACCACTGTTTTCCTGTTGATTTATCTAAGGATTGTCCTGGGCCTCTTCGTTTCTGTGTCTAGGGGCTCACGTTCACCTACTTGCTCACTGGGAGTTTTTTGGAGATGTTTCTCTTCAGAACATGTGTAGAGTTCCACAGAATAGGTTACAATTGTTTATCTCCAGGTATAAACTTGGTGTTTGCTGAAATAAATTTTGCATGAAGAAACCCATGTCATTAACTGAGTGCTCACCTTGACAGGCAGACTTTCTCATATTTTTTTTTCTGTTTATTGACAGATGAGTGGTGAAAACATTAAATATGATTGGGTCTGCACATAACATAGAAGTGCACTTTCACAATGAAAGCCATTTCTTTTGAGTTTATGTACTTAAAAAGCACAGTGCAGTCCACATTAAACAAACTATTGAAAGCAAAACCTCCTTCAAACCCATCCCATGCTTTCTCTTTAGAAAAAAAATAACAGATAGTTGAGAAAGCTTGCCTTCCATAAGGGAGCTTTGGTTTTACTGAAACCCTTCATAAAATTTAATGAAATATGAGGGCATCTGATAGGTTCAGTGCTCAACAGCATTTTTTTTTTTTTTTGTTAAAATATATTTATTTATAAGTTCTTACTAATTGGGGTTCTGTTTGCTAATATAAACCGCACTATGACTCCCAATTCTGCAATTAGTTCATGTTTAACTGTTGTAATGAGACACCAAGCAGGTACCTGGGATGTTGGATGCAGCAATGTTTGTATGTAAAAAGTGATGGTGACCTATTTTCATGATTTCTAGCGACATTTTAGCTGCTAATTGCTGGAGATCTCTTGCAGGTATTTTCCAAACAGAAGCTATCTCTGACCAAACAATTTTTACTTCCAAACTTTATGTACAGGTATTATCAAACCTATCTGGTTTGATTCGTTTATGTGCAGCACATCCCTGTTGGTAACAAGCATGATGATCCATATGTTTTCAGTTTTAATGATAATGTCAATAATTGTGACTAGAGACATTGTGGGGTTGCATCATCTGATGGCTGTTGCTATAAATATATTTTGTCATCTACCTCATACACTAGATGCAGTTTACCTTAATTTCTGTGACTATTAGATGCTTCAATACTTGGGTAAGATGGTGGCTCTTGTATATCTTATCTCCTGTTTCTAGTGTACTTTCCTAAATGCAGATATGCAGATTTTTTTTTTTTTTTTTTTTTTTTTTTTTTTTTTTTTTTTTTTTTTTTTTGTGGTTTGAACTGGAGACTGCCTTATCCCTGTATTTGTTAATAATAAGGAAAGAGGAACTTCGTAATAATCTCATCTGACGTATATAAAGTGTTCAGGATACTTCCCTGCAATGTTGCATATATTAGAAGGCATGTTTAAGAAAACCATCTGAGGTTGCTTAACAAAACTAGCCTTTGATCATTGCAAGAGCTAAATATCCTTGCTTTAAGAACAAAAAAAAGAGTCCTCAACTCTATTCTGTTCTGAATTTATCCAACTTCAACTTCCAGCTATTTGACCTTTGGCTGCTCTATTGAAGAGTTTGTTTTGAAGCCTTTGTTCCCATAGGTACATACTTACAGACAGGAACTGAGCTGCTCAATAACTTCCTCCTTGCTATGGTAAATTAATGTTCGGACTTGGTAGTGAGAGGCGTCATCAGCTTTAGTAATTCTTGAAGATTTTTTGTTGCTTTTTTTTTTTTTTTTTTTTTTTCCATTTTAACATTTGGAATTGGGGATGTTGGTAGGGACACACAATTGTCCTACAAGCACCAAATAGAAGCATACTCTGATCTCCATTTTGCACATCCTGAACAAGTTAATCTTCATGGTTTATGCCCATCTAATTATGCACTATATGTCCGTAATTCACTCTAACTCACTCTTACATAAAATTCCCTTGTATTTGTTCTTAACAAGATAACTTTTCATTATCTTTGTTACCTGCATTGATGTCCTTCAAATGCTTGATCCAGATAAGTCTATCAGTGGCTTATCCTCTTCCTGTTTACCATTTTCCCCAGTCCATGTGCTAGCTGTGGATTTTATCAGCAGCCCTTGTTTTTCCTCTAGCTCACTGGTAAACTGTTATATAGCAAAGGGCCAGAGCTGTCCTCAGTGTGTCCTACTTAGTTAGGATTTTGTGTTAAATAAAGGCTTTAAAAATAATTTTAGTTTTGTAAATTATTTGATTTTTTTTTTTTTTAATCAAAAATCTTTTAATACATTGTATTATTTCTCTGAATACTAATAAGACTTTCATTAAATACTGTTGCGAGATGGGGAGAAACATTTGCCTTCCCCTCTGTGCTGAAAGCTGTGCTGCCAGTCCTCTCATGGTTGCAGGGTGAATGTGAGTTGGACTTGCTGATCCTCATGGGTCCCTTCCAATTTAGGGTATTGTATGATCCTGTGAAGTGCAGACGAGCAAACTGGGTTGTGTTGCTAATTGCCCCCACAGCAGCGTTCTTGGTGCAGTCTGTAACTTCATGTCAGTGCCTAACTGGGTCTTGCAGCCCTCCAAAAGTTGATCTTGGCAGGCTGATTCAGGGCAAAGCCTTGGGGCAGCCCTTGCAGAGGGCAGTCTGGGATTCCTGTGTGCTCTGGGGGAGCCACTGGTGAGACAGGTGATGTCAGGGATGCATTTGTCTCTCACCCTCCACAGGAGGTGGAAGGAGGACAGCTGGCTCCAAGTACATCTACAGGCTGGGGACACAGCTTGGTGGCCAGTTATCGGAGCCCTCCTCTTGAGGGTAGGTATGCTGGTTCTGCCTTTTTAATGCATTTTAAAAATGTGTTAAGGGTGTTGTCCCATATTTGCCTGGCAACCTACAAATTAGTGCACTACAAATTAGTTCAGGTCTTCCTTCAGCACAAGTGGATTCAAAGGCACACGGTCCTTATGGGGAGACTGTTCGGGTGTTAGTGGGCAGATGGAGGAGGGAAGGCGGGAGGAAGGATGCCTTCTGTTCCTTCCTCTGCAGCTGGAAAGAAGCAATCAGAAATGCAAGCCACAGAGTCAACGGGAGGGCAAACAAACCTTCAGCATGCAGAATTTGCTGATAGTTTATTCATTGAACATGTAATATGTTTATTAAACAGCCAGGTTTAGCTTATGTCTTTTGACTATTATATGACTTAAGGTTTGTTACAGTTCTGTTTTACTATAGTAGCTGTTTTTCAGCAATTCCTCATAAAAGCATTTTCCCTTTTTATGGCATTTTATGGTGGTCATGCCTTTTTTAACACTGTATGTGAGTAGCAACACCCTTTAGATCTGTAGGGTTACTTTTTTTTTTTCTTTCTGTGTCACTATGGATGATCATCACTTAACATACAGCATTATGTTGAAGTTAGAACACCTTATTCTGATGCATTTTTAAAAAACAGTCAATAATGTGTTGTGGGTATTTTTAATACTTAGTTTTCTGTTTACATCAATTGCTAAACATTTGTTATTGGTACACTTCTTTAAATCTCATAATTGCTACTTTTTGTGTCTGCCATCAATTTTTCTAGTTCTGAAAAATGCTATCTTCCTATATTTATAAAGAAAAAGCAATGGATTTAAAATAGTGAGGCCTCCCTATTCATCTGTTGTTTCTCAGATTTCATTTTTTTTTACATGTTTTACAGTTTACTTGTTGACATTAACTACTCTACTACTAATTGCTTTAGCAGTAGGCGTAGCTGATGTGCTTCTGTTGGATTGATGCTGACTACTGCAAAAAGTTTACTTTTTTAGATAAAGAAGTCGTGCCACTGACCTTGAATGCTTCTGTCCACAGGAGACGGGTAGAATACTAAAATACATCTCATTTGGTTAGCTGAAAATCTTTTTTTCTTTTTTTATCCCCATGGTAGCATAACTTTGGCTATACCAGACTTTGGGATGCCATTGGTTTGCACCTGCAGTTGTTTGTATTCTCTTGTATTTCATCCTCTTCCTTAACATTTGGATGTAAAGCAATGCATTATCAACATGCAGCAGCACACGAATATTAAGAATCAGAAGGCCCAAGAGAATGTTAGTGTAAAGATGAAAGCCACACGGAATGTTTGGCTCACTACTTCTCCTTTCATTTATCCTTTTTCAGTTGGCCCTACTATTAAAAGTATTGAAACGTTACCAAATGTAGCATTCGTTTCATGTGAAAGACTTCACCTCAGGATTCAGCTGCAGCTTTGCTGCTGGGTATGTGGGCTCTGAATAGGTGTATTTGGGTCATTTTAAATACTCTGAAAAAGTCAAGGAAATACAGGAAAGTTTCACTATTGTCTCAGAAGAGTGAAGGGGGCTGGGTCCTCCCCCCACCCCCCAGCAGGTATGGATATTTCTGTCACTTGGCCCTTCTACGTATGCAGGTAATGCCAGTTCAGGACAGCGGTTTCATCAGTCATGCTGCTGGATTGTGGCTATGCCATAAGAAAATACTCCATGTGAGTCTACGTGCTTTAGAAAAATAGCTGTGATATATAGTGCCCTGCCATGCATATAAGCTGCAAAGGCATTCTACCTCTGTGAATGTATTTCCTGTCATAGTTGTCATATATTTTTCTTCTTCCAGAGATAGATTCTTGACTTGTTCTTCAGAAAGTAGTTTCCTTTGATTTAATATGTTAAAGGTTGCGGGTTTCTTTTTTTTTTTTTTTTTTTTTCTTTTTATGCTTCTGAGCTATCAGTATCTCTAATATTTGGAGGATGAAAAACATTTTGAAGTTGGGAGGGAAGAGTCTGGTAGATGCAATGAGATATTGCTTGTAAACTTCAGCAGAAAACTCTGGTAGCCATTTATTTATACAGGCTGGCTTTAGAGTTGTGTTTAAACAACAGTGTTTAGAATCTTATTTCTCAGGTAGTTGTAATACTGGAAATAAGCGTATTTCCAAAGCTCAGGCTCTGAGCATAATATTTATGTTTTCTCTAGATCCAAAGGGATCTAGAGGCGTGATGTAAATGTCGTGAAGGCTGTCTGAATGACTCGGCAGTCACTGAGAGAATGTTTTCATCTTAGAGGCAGTGTGGTGAGTTTGTGAAGACAGCTTTTGGAAGGAGATATGTATATGTGTATGGTGAGACAATGTAATGATTTAAAGTTTATTAGTAAAAGCCTTTTGGGAAAGTGCTAAATTGGGGCTGGTATGTCAGCTCTGGTTGTTCTTTACAGCCTGACAAACTTATTTCCTGCTAATAGCACATGTTCCAATTATGTTCAAGGGAAATTTAATTGGAAGAGTTCTAGAAATCTCATCCAGTAAAACAGAATTAGGGAATATAATTTTAAAACTGATAACATAGCAGCAAAAGATAAAGCAAGGAATGTGATTGTGAGATAGTTTTAAGTGATATACTGAAGCAGATAGACTGGATGCAGATTTGGTGACCTCTCAACACTCTGCTGTATTCTGTGCCTAAAAACCGAGCACATCTTGTCTAGACACCAGAAGGGCCTGTGAGCATTTTCTCCACTTGCAATGTTCGATTGGGGTTTGACCGACAAAGCCAGTTGTGCTGCTGTGTTGCCATGAGGGCCAACGGGGTTGTACAGATGCAGCGAGGCCATGTTTTGGGTTGCTGGGTTGGAGTGGTGATACAGGCAGAGAGAACCAAAATTGACCTTTGGATTACGTACATGTTTGTGTGGGGGAGAAATTTTTAGCGGAAAGAAAATGTTATTTGCTGCAAATCTCTTTGTACACTTTTGGTCTGTGAGGCAGAACAACCTCTAACACCGTTAAGTCTTTCAGAAATCATTTATCAGAAATAAGCTGTATCTCCTGTATGGCTTCTGTAGTTATATGGTGTTGATGTCTTTCACTGTCCTGCTTAGAAAAGAAAGCACAGGCCAGCTTTGTAGAATCTGGCAGAGGTGCAGTGTAGCAGCCCTATGCCAAGCAGAAGCTGATTTAATGTTACTAATGTAAGGAATGCATTTGAAATGACCCGTTCAAATTCTTCTTGTCTTGGTTTTAGATTTTTGTAAGGTTGGTTAAAAATTAATTAAAATAGATAATTCAAACTCTCTTGGGTTAATGCTTTTTTAAGAAGTTATCACTCGTTGGCCAGGAGGAACAGGAGTGTGCGTATGCTTACCTACTGAAGTGCTGAGGATGAATTCATGTAAAATAGAGGCAAGCAACCTACGCGCAATGATAAACTGTCTCTTTGTGTAGTCGCTGTTTGCTCCTCTGGGATGTTGACCCCTGTTGAGAGGATGACTGTTGAGTCTGGGCAGTTTTGCTTCTTGGAGAGATCAACTGTTACCCCTGGCTCGTTTGCAGTCCTCTCAAATCTGACAAAGTTGATAGCAGGTTTATCTTGACCTGTGTTTCATGTTTTCATTCTTTGAATGGTATGTGGTGGGGTTTGGGAACCGGCTGTCCCAATATCCTATTTGTGATATGTTTTAAATTGCCGATCCATAGTTTGAATCTTCCTGAAGCCAAATGTAGAACTTCAGTGTTACGAATTTTTCTCTATATAACTTCCTTGCTTTCTCCTTTTCCCTTCCTTGCAAACAAAATAGAGGATGATGAACACAATTGAAAGGAATATGCCTTGGGAATTGGAAAGCAAGCTAAGTAGATAGAAATCCGTTTCAAGAAACATATCCCTATTATAGCTGAAACATTGGAGTAAAATGTTAAGATAACGTTCTGCAAAAACAGAACGTTAAAGTTGGCTGCTTATCCAAGAATGGAACAAGGAACTACACATTTTAGGCAATGTCATCTAACAAAATAACTTAGATGACATACTGCTCTTAAGTGACAAATTGGATGAGCAGTTATAATCTGAGGATTAATGTACGATTTTATGTAAGATTTATATTACAGTTGCTATCACTAGTAAATGTGTATTTAAGAGACATTTGTTTTGATACTCTGTAATGCCATGATTTGGATGGTATGCTTCCCCTCCATTACGGATTCTTTTACTTGTTCTTATACTGAGTTACCATCCCTCAGATTTTGTTATTTCTATGCATTCAGGATCATGAAACTCACTAAAAATGCATGTGTGTATGTCACAGTTAAAAGTGAATACTGTTACGCTTCTATTCCCTATACCCTTTTTCCTGGTTGCACCTTTAAAACATATGAAAAAAGATCTCAACATTAAAACTGGGAAACAATCAGCTAGATTTTTTAATGAGAAAATTTGAATGAATTTTACTATTTAACTGAATTATTCTTTAACACTGATGTCAATATAAGTACTGTTTAAGTGTTAGGAACAGATAAATAAAAGTGAGACTAAAAGGGAGAATGCTTCATAGATGTGCACGAGAATATAGTGAATGTGTTAAGTGAGGAGGAAGATAAATGAAAATAATTGAGCATCACTTTAATTTTTTTTATACAATGTAACTCTTAAGTAAATATTTGCAGCAATGAATAAAATACAACCCCTTAATAAATGAATGAAAGTTCAGTTGCTGTAAGTCTGAGAAAGCTAACGCACCCAGGAGAAGGCTAGACAAGAGAGGCAATTTAAAAAAATGAGGAGTTAGTAAACTAATATTAATTCAGATATACCTAATGCTGTGAGGGTAATAAAAACACAAGATTACCTTGGAAAGCTTGTTTACTAGAGGAAGCCTTTACCTCTAAAGGCAGCAGTAAAGGAATACTTCAGCAAGTACATTACAGATGAGCTAGATAATGCTGGACGGGAAGGTTGGATTTTGAATGAGGGCACAGTTGAGATTGAGCCAAATATGTTTCACCTCAACACCAGAACTGTATAAAGGATTTGCTTCTTTGAGGGAAACTGAATCTTTACTTCAAACTGCAAAACTGTCAGTATTTTTTAATTGCGATAATTTTTAGTCAGATGCATCAAAAACTTAATGTCTTCCTTGTACTTAGTGTCAATAATTTGAACATTTTACGGTGATGGCTTTCACTTTTTACTGCTTTCCTTTGTAAAACCTAAGTTTTGTTCACATCTTAGTTCTACCTACTGTAAACTTAACTCCATTATACAGTAAATAATATATTTAAGAGGTGTAGGCAAATAATAGATTTGAGACGTGTACTTCCAAAGCTTGGCATTATCAAATTTAGTGTTGTCTTTGACATAGCTAGGATTCTGAATGCACTACCTGCTCTTGGGCAAGACGTATGAGGTGTTTCCTGTGCCTGCATTCTTTTACTTCAGTAATGCTCTCATGCCAACTGGCTGCCCATTAAACTATGAAGTGCTTTGTGAGTTAAGGAAATGCATCACCTCACTTCTGAATGCATTCATTCTTTTTTTTCAATATGAATAGCACCAGACGCTTTAATAATAAATAAATAGCCAATTTAATGTGTTCCTATAGTCAACGGAATTGCTCTCCTATGGAACCATGCATTATAGGAATTGTAAGACCTAGTAAGTAATTACTATCAGAAGAAATTTAGTGAAGCTATCTGTCAATAAATCCTGAAATGCTTGGCCTCTGAATGTGGACTTTCTCTTCCTGATACTTACATTATGGTGTGAGAGTGGAGGATCTTTTTCTTGTGTATAATTAGCTTTCTGTCTTAACTCCTGTTTCATAACAGATATTTGTATCTAATGTATTTTCTTCTGCTTTTCAAACAGATTTCAATATACTGCATATGTACATCTGAAACTTCAGAGTAGCTTTGTTTCTGTAGAATTAAGAGCACAATTCCAAAAGTTCTCATATCTAGTGGGGCTTGTGTGCCTGCTTAGTAGTGAATTTACAGAACTTAAAACAAACAAACAAAAAAACTTTGTACTTGTGGGGAGGAAAAACAAACATACGAAAAAGCTGCTATAAGGAATTCTGCAAGGCGGCTTTTTTTCCTCTTTTTTTGTTTTTTTGTCCTTTCTTCCCTGAGTGTAAAATAAGTTAGATGCCTTAATTATATAAGAGAATGGTACCAATGACTAATTTGTAGTCTCCTCAGCCACTAACCAGTACTAGGGCATAACGATAGGAGTAGGAATATATTGGTTAATGCAGAGACCAATTCTTTTCTCACTGTGCTAAACTTCTAATGTTTTGTTTTATGTTTTGTTTGTTTGTTTGTTTGTTTTGTTTTGTGTGTTTCTTTTTTTTAGGAAATGTAGATAAAATCAGTGCATATGATTCTCTTCCATAGAATGTGTGAATGAAAAAAGATGATTTTTGAAAAAATGAAAAAAAATTCATGCTTTTTCATGTTAAGTATTTTAAATTCAGCTTTAGAGGTATCTTCTGTGAAGAGGATGAATACATTCACAGACAGAAGAGAGCTACATAAATGGAAAATCACTGATGATTTTATTAAAGGTAACATAGGGCTCTTGTAACAATTTTTGTTTTGTTTATTTCATGTATCTTCCTAAATAGTGAAGTAAAGCATGATTTTGTTTTCCTTCTATAAACTTGCATAAGGTATGAACAGGATAATACATTTTCAGGTAAGGTTTTATTCCTCTTGCTTTCCTCAAGGTAGTATTTGCAGATGTTGCTTTAAAAGCCTATGGATATCGTAATGTGTATCAGAAATGGGGCAGTAAACATACATATATACATATACATAAATGTATATATCTACAGTTTCATAGAAGTGAAGATCCAAGCAATTTGCTGAGCTGATGTAATACTTCAAGTATTTTTAATAATGGAATTATTAAGAGTTTTACAAAATTAGATAGAATTTAGATATTAATTGCCAGAAGATGAAAATTTCATAATGCTGGCAGATGGTGGAGGGAAAAAGTAAACTTCCTTTACCTGCAGAGTGATCAGGCTGTCTTGATAAACAGGAGCAAGTATCTTTAGGAGACACTTGAATTAACTTCTGCTACATTATTGGCTTTGAAGGAGGTTATGTTGGGTAAAACTCTGTGTCTTGTATTGTGTCAGAAGATCTCTGCTTCTTTTTTTTTTTTTTTTTTTCTACTGGTTACGTCTACTGAAATCCCCCCAGCCTCTGTCCTTCTCAAATAAAGTTTCCAAATGGACTAGTGGAGATTCCCGCAGACCCCCTGCTCCTGTGTGGGCTCCTCTCCATGGGCTGCAACTCCGGCCTGGAGACCCTCCGCAGGAGCAGGCCCCATGGCCCGCAGCCTCCTCCAGGCCACATCCACCAGCTCCACCGGGGGCTTCTCCACCCATGGGGGGGCTGCAGCGTGGAGATCTGCTCCATGTGGGACCCATGGGCTGCAGGGGGACAGCCTGCTCCACCAGGGGCCTCTCCACAGGCTGCAGGGGAACTGCTGCTGCCTGCCTGGAGCAACTCCTGCCCTCCTGCTGCACTGACCTGGGGGGCTACAGGGTTGCTTCTCACTCTTCACTCTCCCAGCTGCTGTTGAGCAGCAGCTTTTCCCTTCCTAAAATCTGCTCTACCAGAGACTCAAACAGTGTCACTCCGTGGCTCAGCTCTGGCCAGCAGCAGGTCCCTCTTGGAGCCAGCTGGAGCTGGCTCTGGTCAGACATGGGGCAGCTGCTGGGCTCTACTTACAGAGGCCACCTTTGCAGCACCCACCCTGTTAGCAGACCCTTGCCACCCAAGCCTGATACACCAGCTTATGTTAAGTTCTGATGCTTGAGAAAGGATAAGAGCTCCATATTTACTGAAAATTGATCTTGTTTAAAGTAAGTTGAGTACTCAGACCATTCTTTTGAAAGTATTTTTTCTTTACCAATCAGTGTACAAAAAATCCATTTTTACACCAAGATTTACCACTTCCAAATTAATTCATTTCTTAAAAGGATAAAACAGATGTGTGTTTTTTTTGTCTGCTCAAGAATGTGAGGGAAATGTGAGCACAGTCATCATAAAGTTTGCACCAAGGTGTGTTTGTGTGAACACTTCTCTGTCTTCAGTTGTGGCCATGGAGCTGTATGTGTCCTCCAAGTGCCATCCGCTCCCCCGTCTGATTGCATGGCAGAGAACAAAAGGACATTGCTTCATTCCCCTGATGCTTAGCATAGCACCTGTTGCATGAGAACAAATCTTACTATGTTTGGTTTGTCTAAATCTGTTTTAGATTTAGGCACCGTTGCTGTGTTCTTGTGGGAATCTCTTGCCTGGAGCCATTAGATGTAGCAAGGGCCAGAGTGGGATGGTACCTTGGGACTCTTTTAAACCATGAACAGAGTTAGGTTCAGAAATCCTCCAGAAATGTTGTTCTCTTAGCCCTGTCATAGCATAACATTTTTAGTGGATTGTATTTTTCCCACTTAAGAGCATTTAGAAGCCCTGGGGAGTAAGAGGTCATTGACAGTCCTTAACTAGAAAAATATCGTGGACCTTTAGGAAGCATAACAACATTTGCTTATCAAAACCTTAAATAGTGGATGAGGGGTAAAGGGCAGCCATGTTGTCTCCTCTTCCCCACCTGTTTTTTTATGGCAGACTCACATGGGTGCTGGGGACATTGGGATGAGCTGGCCTGGGAGAGGGCCATGCTGTTGGTACATACTGGGTTGCGGCAGGAGGATGCTGGCCCTGTCCCAGCTCACCTGTCCACATCACATCAGCTTCCTCTGGCAGGAGGTCCAGCACTGGTTGCCAGCACCACGCACAGTGCCTGGAGGCTTGGGAAAGAGGCAGACAAACATAGGAAGAAGCCTTAGTTCCTATTTTGGGAGCTGGTGTTAGTGTTGGTTACCAGACGTCCCTCCGTGAGTGGTCTTCTCCGGGAACATGCCGTCAACTGCTTCCTCTGTAGCTGTGTGTACCTGTGCTGTATGTTATCAACACATCCCAGGCGTGCTCCAAGCAATATAAAACAACGTGCACGGGTTGCCTGGGGTGATTTTACAAGGTAAATAAATTAAACCTTATGGGGATGCTTATTCCCTTTCACCGTTAGATGGAGTGAAGAGCTGCTCTCCCTCTCTGAGCTTCAGAGCTGTCAGGTCTCAGCTTAACCTTGTCCAGGGAGCGAAGGAAGCCTGATGACTTTGAAGGGCTGTGTGTTTGTTTCAGTTTGGAAAAATAAAGTGCCCCGTGCAGAAACCTCATGTTTTACCATCTATTTGAAGTTGCAAAGCTGAATATTCATGGTAAACGAATACTGTCTGTAGGGAAGCAGCATTTATGCACAAGCTCAGTCTTTCATGTGACTTCTACTTTAACCCTCTCAGCTCTCCTCCAGAGTCCAGCCAAAAGAAAGGGATAACTAATCAAATACTTCTTCATAGGAAGTGACTTCTTGCTATCAGGAGCTGAGTATAAATGAAGCGTAAGACTTGATTCTTTAGGCTGTTAAGCTGAGAAATGTAGTTCTTGGTTATCTCCAAATCATTTTCCATTGGAGGGTGTTTGCATGCTGTGAAGCTATGCTTGATACCTTGTTTTGTGTGATAGCTGCTTTTAAAAATGTTATTTCTCAATTAACTCTTAATTCTTTGGGCATTTGCAAGGGGGAAGAGAACAAATGTGGAAGGGAAAAGGAGGAACGCCTGCTTGCGTCTGGCTTTCTTGAAGTAGTGTGTATGTTTTTCTGTGTGTATGTGTCCCGTTGTACTGTGTTCACTTTGCAAGGCTAGTTCCTTGATCAAAATAGTATTTCTTCCTATTTTCGTTTCTGAAGCTTGATTTGTATCTGGTAGGCATGGAGTTGTTTATGATTTCAGTTTTAAGCTGAGATTCAAGTTTGCTAACTGGCCTATACACTCTTGGTACCTGACAGCGTGTGGTTGGTTTCTGCTGGTACTTGTTTTTTCCTGTTTGTGTGGTTTTCTTTTCCTATGTCAACTATTTGACAATGAATATTTGATTCTGCAAATAGTTATTAATTTGCAAAGCCATTGGAGTTTCTTGGCTACAGCAAGACTGCTGTAAAACTGTCCTGAGGTAGTCAGTGCATGAATAATTGTAAAAAAATTAGACTTATTGCTTTCAGCTTGGCATACCTTATTTGCAAGTACATAGTCATGCTGTATTGAAGTAATTCACTAGCATATTCTTCAATTCATATTACCCAGTACTATTTGAAATGGTATTACATCAAATAGTTTACGGTTTTATGAGGCAAATCGGTTACGCCTTTTAACAAGGCCTTAGATACCCTCTTAAGATGACCTGCCTTAACTTATAAATCAGTGTTCACGGTTGCATCATCAGGGAGTTTACAGAACAAAGCGTAATTAATGACAATGTTGGTCTGAGATAAAAAGGGGTGAGTTATTGATTCTTTGTAGTCCTAATGGTGGCTTGAACCTCTTTAGGGTAGTCAGTGGTAGTGGCAAGGTGTGAATCATGGTCTGTGGGGACAAAGTTGCTTGGCAAACTTGCTCCTAATGTGCAAAGCTCTATAAAGTAATACAAAGCAATTGCAAGGTAGGGGTATTCAGAGAATGAAACAAAGTTATTGTGATGGGATTTTTTTGTATAGTTTAGTGACTGGACATATCTTCTGGTTTATTATTTCCTTGAATGCAAGTACTGTAGCAAAATCACCTTAGGCTTACTGAAAACAATTGGATCTCTGGATGGCTCTTCTACATTTCAAACTCAGACCTACAGTGATTTATCATTCCACAAAGCTTATTAGGGCTACAGCTCCTCCAGCTTTTTTACAGTAACAAACGCTTAATAAAAATAAAAAATCAGCTTGTTTGCTAATTCATAGCAAAGAATCAGTTGCTTATGATTCATTGCAGTGAATTTGCAATCTAGTCCGATTTCTTTTCTTTTTGTCCTTTCTCAGAGTCTAATTTGTGGTTTAGTTCCAAAGGCACTGTGGATCACCTCCACATTTGTAGGTAGC
Source organism: Aythya ferina (assembly GCF_964211825.1). Classification (NCBI taxonomy): domain Eukaryota; kingdom Metazoa; phylum Chordata; class Aves; order Anseriformes; family Anatidae; genus Aythya; species Aythya ferina. The sequence continues at coordinate 77,894,904 of NC_140296.1, forward strand.
CTCTCATCAATAGCAGGAACACCTCTCTAATGACTCAGAATATCACAGTGTAGTTATATTACGTGAAGCAGTTAATAGAAAGTTGCTTAACATATTTTTGATCTGGTCTCTCTAAATGGAAAATATTATCTAGTATTAAAAAATGAAAGACATAACAAAAGAACTCAATTAGCAAACACTAGTAATTTGGTCTGCTTTCCTTTATGTAGTAAGATCTCTGAAACAACCCTTTTGGTCTAGCAGATGAGGTGAACAATCTGATTTTGCACAAATAAAATGCAAAATTGAATCCCTCTCACTCTGTCTGAATGTTTTGGATGCTTCATGCTGCTGACACAACTTCAACTAGTCTTGCCTCCATATACAATATGGTGCAGTGTCGAGGGCACTCATTTGGGATCTCTAAATTCATATCTGTTCTCTATCATGCTTGGAGTGGAGATTTGATAAATGGCCACCCAGTGAGTTTTGGAGGGGGCAGTGAAGTAGACTTTCTTTGTTGTGGGGTTTTAGTGAATCATGCTTTCATTTTTGTGAAAATTAAGGTGAAGGTATTTGGACAACTTGATCTGGACTCACAACAATCTTTTTGGGGTGAGTGAAACTGCTTATTTCTTCCAATGTATTTTTCAGTGAAATGACCATTTCATCATTAAAAAGAAATTTGTTCCCAAGATAGTTAATATTTCTTTAGATAATGGCAATAAGCCTGAGAATGACAAAATGTCTGGGCATGGTACCTCTGTTTAAAATACAAGCAATACTTTTAAAACCTGTGTGTTTTATTCAGAGACATGTTTATTTCCATTGATGTCTTTGTATTTTGTCTTTTGCATCATTACTTATGTAATAAAAGTACTAATAAAAGCATAATAAGTTGTTTATGCTGTATGCGCATGCTGTGCACCTGCTGAATGGAAAGAAGCTGACATTTTGAAGATTTGTATGGTCATGGTAATGTAACAGGCCCCTGATGAAAGGAACCATTATTGAACCATTTGTTTTAACTAGCAGTGGGCTGGAACCTGTATTACTCTTGAAGTAAAGGCTTCTGGCATGATGTTTGCTTGCTAAGCACTCTCGATAGCTACTGGGCTTTTGCCATCAGCGTAGCAATAGCAAGACTTGCCAGTAAGTACAAGGACATGGTCACTGGGAGGAAGCAATGTCTTGGTAAAGCCTAATCAGCTTTGTTTCATCCATGGGAAGAGGCTTCCAGGTGGCACAGAGTAGGGTTTGTTGTTTGTTTGTTTTTTAACATTCAGAGGGCACCCAATGGATTTAGTGTTCATTTTGAGTTTAGATAAAAGCTAATCTTGTTACTGCTTGCAGCTAAACGGTATAATGATGATTCTGAAATGTTAAGCTGTTTAATGGACATTTTCTCTCTACATTCTACAATTCCAGTTATTTTCATATTGTGCATTTATCTGTATTTTTCCTATATTAAAAATTGGAAATAAGTCTTAGCCCTCTCTTATTCTTTCTGTACAAAAAAAAAAAAACAATTCCTGCAAAGTATCACACCAAACTCATGTTTTTTTGTTTTTTTCCTTAGAAACTGATAGTTTCAAAATTTAGCAGTTCTGTTCACTTGAATACGGTACCATTTTAAGTGCTCTTAGTTGCTTTAATTCAATAACTTGATAATACAGGAGTTGTAAATAACACACAAGGGCTGCTTCTCTTCTGGGCTTCTGCTAGTGTTAGCAGACAGATGTGGGGGAGAGAATGGAGACATGGTCAGGTACAGATGTCCGGGTTGGCAGCAATATTTCACTTTTGACCATTTAACTAATGACAACAGTGTCGTAACTGCATGTATTTTATCCACTGGTAGAAGATAGGTCTATATTGTGATATGGAGAAACTGTGTACACTGAGAACACTGCTGTGAGACAATAATGATTGTTTTACACGGGCAATTTTCATTAAAATTGATATATATATATTTTTTAACCTCACTGCCTAATGTGGACTCTATTGGAAATCTCCAGCCAGAAGCTGCCAATACATGTATTTCCAGTAGGATCTGAGAGGTCTCTGTGATTTTTGTCTCCAAGAACTATAGGATGTATGCATTTTATTCCTGGGAGTTCAACCTGAAAAGATAAATCTACAAAAAATACTCATCTTCTTTAAAGTGAAGGAAAGTGAAAATATGGGACCTTCTTATGTGCTTATTAGAGTATTTATTTTGGCTTCTCTCTTTTATTTTCTTCTTTTTGATATATAAAGAACTCATGTTTGTTGGTTGAACATATGAGCTTTTCTGTACATGTTTTTGTAAGGATCTCCACAGGAAGAACGTCCTTTATCCAGGAGCAGTAGGTCAGTTTTGTGCGTGTGCCGAATCGAATGTCTCTGGGAGCTGTTGTTAGTAGTTTGAACGCAAGATCGGTCTCTTTCGACATCAGAACCTTCCCGTCTCCTTTCTATCCTCAGATGTAGCTGTGTGAGTGGGAGGAAAGTGGTTCTTTTATGCTTCTATCAGAATGAATTAATCGGAAATGTGCCATACAAATAAAATTACCTTTTAGTTTATCTCTTTCTCCTTTTGCTGTGCTTGTATTTTGTGTGAGAACCATTGCCTGCTGCTGGGCAGAGAGGGGCAAAGGAAAGAGATGCCTGATGTATGTTTCAGAATGTATGAGAAACGTGTTTACTCTGCAGTTGACTCAAATTTTAACAAGTTCTCTGACTGTCCTTGCCCTCTCACCCCTACTCCTGGTGATGCTGCTATACAGTGAATTGCAGGCCATCTATAATATCTGCAGAGATGTTATCTGCTAAATAACTGTAAACAAAAAGCAACCTCTTGGATTATAGCCTGGCTGCATTAGCTGTGAGGTTTGAAGAACTGCAAAACAAAACAACAACAACAAACAAACATCACCTTTCCCCCCAAAAAATGTTTTTTTTTTTTGTCTCTTCTCCAAGAAACAAAAAGAGTGGTGGTGTGTGGTTGTTTTTTTGTTTGTTTTTGTTTTTTAAATCCTTTTACTATTTTCAAAAGTGAACGAACATTCACTTGCTATCATGAAGAGAAAGCAAAACTCCTCCAAACATCTGAAACAGTTTGTAGATGCCATTTGTAAGCTCACTCAATAATGCACTAGAGAAGAACTGAGCTTTTAGTTGGGGTAAAGGGAAGGTTTTAACACAGAAGTTGGAAAACCCACTAGTATTGGGACATAAGTGACCTGCAGTAGTGCATTCTTCTGTGATGGCTTCAATACATTAGAGATGTAGTCAATGGAAGAATCAAAACGCTTTTTAATGTGAACGGGCATAGCCATCCACTATAGGTGTAAAAAGCTGTAGGAGATTTTTATTGCTGGCCCCAAAAGTAAATCCTGGAGCAGTACTGCAAATTTCTGTAGTGATGCCCGATCGGAGATTCTTCTGAACCACTAAGTACTACACAAGGGAGATCCAACCACAAGGTCATAAAAAAAAAAGGAAGGATCTAAGGATCAAAATTTGACATCCTCTGGCCAAGCAAGCTTCTGGTCTGTGTGGCTAATCCCCTTCATTGCAGCACTGGATGTGGGTTTCATGTATCACTTTTATTGTTGGATAGGAGATTGTCTTGAACTGACCTTGATGGGATATAGCATTGGGATCTTTTGCTGTTGCTTTCTTTCCCAAGGGCCTTAGGTGTTGCTGTGTCTTTGCGAAACAGCCATGAGTATCTTCCTGACCTGGAACAGTTGTGCTCCTTAGGACAAGCTGATCTCGGAAATGGAAGAAGTGAGTATGAGAGGGAAGGTGTGGGTGGCTGAGCTGAAGCTGTGCACAGCCCCGGCTTGGCCACGTGGCATCTGCTAGGGCTTTCGTCAGATGGCAAGGGAGCTGAAGCACTGCCAACCAAAGTCCTTTGGAGAGAACAACGGCCTTGTGAGTGAGCGGCAATGCCGCAGGGGATTTTTGCCTTTTCCTTGCTGAACCCTTACCTCCATTGAACTCCTCCTGTAGCTCAGGATCTGGCCCAGCCATTGAGAGGCAAACTGTTGGCAATGAGCTGGTCTTGAAAACGCAAGGGACACAACAATGCTGGCTTTGATTTCCACATTACGTTAATTCATTCCTAATCCCTTCTGAAGGTCTGAGGGCACATACAGGCTGCATTAATGGTGTGCCACCAAAATGTACCTGGGAATACATGGCTTTCCCTGGTCTGCTTGTAGCAGCAGCATCATGGAGGGAATGAGACGGTGATGAACTGAAGGTGAGGGAGGTCAGTGTCAGGGCAGGGATCAGGTGAGGTCAGCTGATGCCTGTGCTTTCTGTTTGAAATGATAATGTCCTCTGTGATTGTTTTGCTTTGCTCTACTGCAGATGTATATTATGTTTATGTGCACAGAAGCAGGTGTTGTAGCTTCTGGATCTTTCTTGATGGCTTACCACAGGTACATAAGATATGATGAACTTTAGGGTTCATCCTTAGGTTTATAAATGCTCCCTTACAGATTTGTCTAAGATTTCTGTTCAAGCTGTCTTACTTCTTCATGATGTGAGGAAATTTTCTTAGGTTTGTTCCTAGCAAATGCAGTGCTTCATCACCTATCTGAAACTGACAGCAGGCATTTAAGAATGCTAACTCCTGAAGTGCAGGTTATACTTAGGGTATTAAGAATTTCTTCAAGAAAGAAACAGAAAAAGCCTTGGCTTACAAAGTCTTTCCATGGTGGTTTTGTTTTGTTTGTTTGTTTTTGATAGCCCTCTTACTGTTTCCATTGTCCTAACTTCTCTTGCACAGACAGTCTTATTATTTCTCATTTCCTTTCTTGGTGAGTTCCAGCTTTATTACTTGTGCAGCTTCAGGCTGGCACTCTTCCACTGCCATTAAGAAAGTTATTTGTAGATTTGCAAGCATAAAATCTTTCTGTTTTGTGGACAACCGTGTATTTAGTTGACTCTTATTTTCTGTAAGTCAAATTCTTTATGAAATGGATGTGTAATATCTGTAATTACAAAGTCTTCTGTACTATCTCTGCATGTTTTTCTGTTCTTCTGCTTGGTTTTCTTAAAGTTTCTTGTCTGCTAGTTAATCTTAGACATTTCAGCCTCCAGTTCTTCAGCTGAAGAACAGTGGTGCTCATTCCTGTGCCAGAAGTAAGGTATGTAAAACTGGCATAGATGTAGTTTAGGATCTGTACTGAGGAACCCAGGCCAGCCCTATGTGGCCAATGTCAGGCTACCTCTGATGGGAATAATACTTGTTTTTGAAGGACATTGTATGGCTTACTCCTTAAAAAATGCCAGTAATTGCTCTTTCTCTCCATTTTCCATAGTCTTTGTGGGATGAATAGCAAGAAGTGAATGTCATTGAACATGCAGGAACTGTCTGAATTTATGGTTGTGAAATCTCCTGGCGGTAGAGTTATCAGTCTAGATTTGTCTGCAAATCGTAATTGTGACTGAAATGAACTTACTTGACTATACTGAAACAGACTGAAATCTAGTTTAAGATTTGGTGTTCAGCTTATTGCTTCCATCTACAAACAGTGATTTGTGTAAGAGGAGTTACTTTCCAATGGGGAAACAGAAGTTGTATCGCATGATTAAACATGATCCTTGTAAGTTCCAGAAATGGGAAATGACTATGTGCTCACAATTTTTTCTCCAATCTCAGACATAAAATAAATCTTGCACTTTTTCTCCATGAAGAGACCTGGGAGTTTTTGTTTTTGTTTTAAAAGTATATGTAAGGAGACATGAAGTCTTTTAAAAATTATTTTTAAATTTAATCTGGATCTTAAACTTTTACAAGAAAAGCCAAAATGTCATCAGATTTATAATAATATTCCCAGAACTCTGAATTGAAGATACCTTTTATTATTTTCCTCTTTTTATTTTTTATGTCCCTGAAGTATTCGTTTCATTAGTAAATTAGCTCAACTACAGAGTTGTAGGAAAAATAACTGATTAAAAAAAATGCTTTCTCTCTAAGAAGTAGAAAGCAAATCACATTTCAGATTTGCTTCTCTGTGCAAGGCTTGCTAGATGCCATGCAGATCTTATAAAAAAAAAAAATATATATATATATATATATATGCAGAGAATCAGATATGTACTGATGTACCTGGGGAACCAAATAATTGCTTCATTTTATTATGGCTGTTTATTTAATCGATATTTTTCTCTCAGTGATTTTCTTGATATTCTTTTGATGGATGCTCACTAGATATAAATGATAGCCAGCAGGTATTTTTTGCAAAAGAACTGACCAACTGAAGAGCTGTTTTGGCAAGAAAAAAAAAATCAAATAATTGACTACAGCCAATGCCAGTTGGCTTCATCAAAGACTATTAATTGAAATGCCAAATATAATTATCTGCCATTGTTGTGAGCTATTTTTTTTTGTACTGCACATTTCACCATAATTGTTGCACTTCCTAGTCAGAGACTTTCATAGTCCATATAAATATCTGCTGTAGTCCTGAGTATTTATTTTTTCAGTTTACTAGTTCATGGTGCAATTTGGTAAGCATAATGGGATTCATCAAATATTCAGAGTTTTTTTCTGGTTACCATCGTGTAAGCTGCCTGTACAGAGGCATATTCTATGTTCATGCACACAGAATCCTAAATACAGGTTTGAAGAAAACTGTCAAATGCCTGGTATGACTCAGAAAGTATTAAATCTGTTTAAAAAAAAAAAAAAAAAAAAAAAAAAAAGAAAAGAAAAAGAAAAACAACAGCAAGAAAATCTTCTTAACTTCTTTCATGGTCTCTAGGTATGACGGTTTTTATTGAGCCTTTTTTTTTTTTTTTCCTGCTGTAAGCAGATGTGTTAGAAAATGTAATTCTGTCTCTGAGTTTACTCTTTTTGATTCACAGGTGTTCTTTAGGAGCAGGTTGTGCAGCAATGACTTGTCTACAGGAATGCATTTTAATATACTGTTAATGACTACTTTCTATATAGAAATTTAGGAATAGAAATTTATTAGTTCCTTCCTCTGATAATTACAGAGATGGATCTTTATAATGCAGTTTCCTGAGACACAAATGTAATACCTTCAGTTTCCTCTGGAAGTTGTTACCTTTCAGATAACTGTTATAATTATGCATCACATTTATGTAAAATCATTTTGTTTGATGTTATATGCATCCTCTTTGGGATGATGCTCATTTGTTGTTCATATCTGGACTGTTTATATATCAGTGCAGCAGTATTGTCATTACTCAGGATTTTTGTTGAGTTGTGTCCATACAGCATGTGAGGTTTTCTTTTTCCTTTCTCTTATTTAGTGTAAAGAGCTTCGTTTTTATTTTTTTTTTTTGCTATATTTTGGTATCATGCACAAAGGATTGTTACAAAATATAGAAAGGAAAATGGTTTTCACAGGGGAGTACTTTTAAAGCCTATAAAGTCCTATTACAAAGCCTGGGAACTGTGTGAACATTTCAAGAAAAATAAATGTGATGAAAAGACTATGAGCAAATCTTGAGGGATGTCGAGGAAATAGAGTAGGGCCATGGAAAATAAGGGTATGAAAGCATTTACAAAATAAGCCAAAATCAGATGATGATGTTTAGAGGAAAATACTTAATTATAAGTCCCTTTTCTTAGATAAAACAGAAGATATCAGATGATAACTTCTTAAAGCTTCATACATCTATACTGTGTTACTTGCTACTAGACCATTTATCCGAGGGCCTTGAGAGATACAAAGATTTACTGGCTGCTGAAACTGTGGTGGCAAGTCCTAATGGATGGGAGGGCAGTCACCTGTAGGACAAGGGCAGAATAGAAAGCTGCTGGTGTTTTGGAAAGCAAGGGGCATTTGGAAATTGTATTTTTCAGTCTGGCTTCCTATTCGTTTGCACAGAGTCGTCATCTTAAATATCTATCCACTCCTTTCCCGGTCTGAAGGTAAGCATAGCTAACGTAGTTAACTGCAGTACTTCCCAGGTAGTGATTTAATTTTCTGTTCCTGTTCCTTGGCTTTTATATATGTTTTTAAATGCTGCCTGCCAGCCTCTGCCAGATCATAGATCTGCTTCTCTCACCCATCTCAGCCTCCTGCGCTGTAGATTGTGCTCTTGTGCTTCTTCTCATCACGACTTGTGCCATCTGCATCTACCGTATCGTGGGCTTACATGGACAGAGGAGGGAGAAGGCAGGGTTCCATAAGACAACGAGAAATGAGAATGTTCTTTATGCTTAGCAGAAAGAAAACAACCTGGGGGGAGGGAGATGTAGTGAGATGATTGTTTTGAATGTTTTTTGTCTTCAACCACAGCAAAAAACTACCTGTAATAGCAGAATCATCCTGGTTTGCTGCAGCTCTGTCTCTTGCATATCATATTATTCCTCAGTGTTAGTGAGGAATGAAACCATTAAATATTTTCAGTGAAGTATTTATGTATAAATACTTGTTCATATGTGCTAACAGTCTTTGGTCTAAAACATTCCAAAACAAAAGGTTTGGGAACAGCCAAGCCTTAAATAAACAGTCAGGGGACAGAGAAAGATGGGAGGCATGGTAATACAAAAAAGGAACGAAGAGTATGTTCTCACAGTATCAGGCTAAGCTTATTTGCAGTTTTGTTTGGTGAACTCCTTGTACCATAGTTGATGCTGCTCAGTGGAAGGTGAAAAGACAGAACAGGAATGGAAAAACATGATGAGGTGAGAGTGCCTGTATTCTGTTGCACTGCTGCAGAGATTCATACGGGGAGTCTAAAACTAGCAAGAGTAGAGTACCAGTATATTGGCATTGTGTTTAAGATGCAAGCCTAACATCCTCAGGTGATCAGAATGTATTTTTATGTCCAATATGAAATATTTTAATCCTAGGTGTGTTTTCCAAGATGTGAGTGTACACATTGTAAATTATGGAGTGAGATGTTGAATGATCTAAATTAATGCTAAATACCAGTTTCCTTTTGTGATGCTTAGGCTCTCAGCCATTTGGGCTTGCTCTTGCTTTCTGTCAAAAGAAAAATAAAGATACTTGGCTGTCTTCTTGTATTGTGGTGAGTAAAATGCTATAAAGTGAAAAATCTTGGAGAGGAAGAATTTGTGTTTTAACAGAAGTGTTGTGAACATATAATAACATGCTACTGAAAGCCTTGGAAGCTTTATATGTGTCAAAGCATCATAGTTGTTAGAGGAAGAAGAGGGGAGACTTCTCTGATGTGTGCATTTTCACCAAAAAGACCCACATTTAAAAGTGAAGAAGAATCCTTTCCTTAGTGTTCTTGGTTCATCATAATTCTTGGGACCTCCAAAAGAAAGAAAATATGTTTGTGTGATAGAAACATGTTTAGATAATGCATTTACATCATTCTCCTGCAAATTTTGAACAGCTATATGTTGTTTATATAAAGACATGAGGTTTTTTGTATATTAAAAAAGTTTTTAAGTGTATATATGTGTGTGTATCTATTTATATACATATATTAAGTATTATGTATATATTAAAATTGTCAATAAAGACAGTAATGAACAATTAAAGCAGTGTTTAACATCTAATCAGTGGTGCTTATTTCCACTAGAAATTAGTCCCCCTCATCAGACCTCGAGTCTGTCTAGAAGTGGAGTTCCCTGGAGGTTTTGTATGCCAGTTCAGGGTGAAGAGGTTTGAGATTTTCTTTGAATTCTGCTTTGCTTTGTGTGCAGCCTTGGAGTGTTATGGATTGCATGGCCACAAGTTCTCCCACCCCTCCACCTTTTCTTTTTGTTTTGAATTGTGAGAGTACTGCAGTATGCAATTCACTGTCCACCTAAGAAACCATAAGTCTGAAGAATATTATTAATATATTAATTGTAGTGTGTCTCACTGGCTTCAGGTTATTTCCCCACCCCCAAGTTAGTATCATATAATACAGAATCTTCTCATAACTTACAGTAAAGACTTAAGCTTCAACTCCTCCTTGTTGTGATCTCATCTTGGTAGAGGTAAAAGTAAACAATACTCACTTTCTCTAGAAATAAAGAGGCTTGCAAATTCTTTGCCCTCTCTATGCTATATAGCTGTTTGCAAGAGTAGTTAAGACTAGAAGCCAGAAGGGAAAGCTGCTTAGATGATCCAGCAGAGTGGAGAAACACCAAAGCGAGACCTTTACCAAGAATGAGAGATTTAATCACTGATTTCAGTGTTCTTTGTTTGGTGGTTGTTTTTGTTTGTTTGTTTGTTTGTTTTTGTTTCTGTTTTTTGGTTTAAAGAGCTTGGGGATAGTAGCATTGGTACCAGTGGCAAAATGTTCTTTAAGCTCTGAATGCTATTATGAAACTTTGACCTTAGCATCGTAAGCTTTTGGGGCCACAAGTAAAACAACTTGCTGGAAGTCTGGTGCAGCTGGTACCATATCCTTTTTGTTCTCTAATCCTCTTTTGCTACAAAAGCACTGCATTGTCTCCAGACAGTGATGTAATTGGATGTTGTTGCCTTGCTTAACTCTGTCGTGGAGATTATTTCCCTCAAGTCTTTGCAGTCTTCAGTATTTTCAGGCCAGTCTGTTTGCAAGCTGTGCTGGGTCTTTGTGAAATAATTGGTCTCAGAAATAGAAATGCACGTATGAGCATAGGAAACATGAAAGAATAAAGCAACTTTCTGACCTGCCCAGGGGTTGTTCTATACCCTTGGCCAGCACAGGTATCAGAAACTCCGTCCAGATTATCTGTATTTGACTGCTCTTAATCAAAACTGGTCTCATAAATAAGGACATCAGTGAAGATAATCATGAATGATACAATTCACTTTTAACTTCATAAATGCAGATTTGTGGCTAGGTGACACAGCCTGCCACGTCTTGTAGCTGAGTTAGTTATGTGCTCCATTTTTTCCTGAATGCGGATCTTTGGATGTTTTTATTTATTTATTTATTTATTTTTACTGGCAAACTTCATCTTTAGGCTTCAGGGTTGACAGTTTTGCTTTCTGAGTAAGACAAAGAATCAATAGAAAGTGTAGTCATTCAGGTATGACCAGCCTTGCTTTGCGTATAGTAAACAATCTTCATGCTCTGGGAGCCACTAAATGAATCGCTTGCCAAGAAGCTCAGGAACTGGTGCTCTTGCAAAGGGCTGTGACCTGTGTTGAAGGGTTTCCTGTAGCTGGTGGGCTGGGATGTAGTTGAGTGCCCAGGGAAATATGATGCTGTATCACTTGCAGCAGTTCTTCCTAGCACACTACCGCAACAGAATTAAACCTGAACAAAATAATGGAGTCAGATGTACAATAAGAGAAAAATCACTTTCAACAAATGACAGATTTTCTGAAAATGTGAGTGCGCAGGTTGTTGTGATGACAATCCTGTTGTCTACTTTGCAATCTACTCACCTTGGGTTTATTTATTTCCTAGAACTTTGAATTCGTTGCTCCTCTTCATACTTCTGTTAACTTCAGTAATATAATTTTTGAAGGCATTGATCAGCTTCAGTAAGCAATGGAGTGATTGGAAGAGGTTTGTTGAGATGCCTGGATTATTAATATGAAACAGTAACCTTAAGAGTTATGAATAGTTGAAAGAACTTGTTCTGTTTCAGTCTCTGTACATTTGTATTTTTCTACTGCACCACATTTTGAACTCTAGATGTTGAACACCATCACGGGGAAAGTGCTCATGCTACTGAGTGTGCAGAGCTTCAACTTGTGTTACAGGTGCAGTAGGCAGAATCTTTCCATGTGGGACATAGATAGTGATTCCTATAGCATAAAATGGGTGAGGTATAAATGTGGAGGCCTGCTTGCCTTTCAGCGTGATGTCTGCTAGGGGGCAGCCCCCACCCCAGAATTCGGATGGCTTCTAGTGCAGTGACTTCACAGTAGGAGATGCTGTAACTTAGGAAATTTTAGATTATAAATAAACTGTGGTTTAAAAACTTGCACCCCTAAAATGGGTTACAGATACAATATCCTTCCTGAAAATCAGTTGTTTTAACTGAAAAGCTCATTTCTAGAGTTTATTCTGTGTCCACCCTACTACCGATATCTACTGTTCTACATGCAGCTTGGCTTTGTAGTCTGGGAAGGAAAATATACTTAATATTTGGGGACAGGGTTGTGTGTATGTTGAAGGCTGGCCTTTTTCTCATCAGCAGAAGTGTGTCCAATGGGATTAATCCCTGCCGTAAACCCTAACAATGCACCCAGTCATTACCTGAAATTTGGTTCAGCAATGAGAAAGATGCATTGATATTGAAATCTTATTTCCGTGGTTGTGTCAGTGTTAAGCTATCTCTTGTATCCTAATGTAGGAGGGAACCTTTTAAATAACTTTTTTTTGACATCTTAAATGTTTGCTCATTTACAGTTGAACACTTTGCATGAAGTGATCACAATTGTTCAAAAAAGTTGTAAGAAACCTTCCTGTTTTCCTCCTCTGTTCTGGGCATTACTACAGGATATTGAATGTTGTTCCTGTTACCTTTGTAAATGTGTTTTGCGGAGGTGTTGATCAATCCCATTGCTGCTTTCTGGTGGTCCTCCAGCTGTTCACTGTCTTGAAAATCCTTCATTTTTGCCCTTATTTATTTTGAAAACTAGAAATAAAGGCCACTTAAATTCCATTAGCAGTGCTCTGTTTAGCTCTCCATCTCCCTCAGGCAAAGCAGACATACCAAGAGGCTGTCTGCAAGAAAAAATAATTTTATACCGTTTAACTCTTATGTTCCTCTTCTTTACCATGCAGTTCTTTTCTGACATGTTCGCTGCATTGCCTTGGCAGTTCTGAGCTCCAACCTTAGAGTAGCCACATCCTCTTCATGCCTTCAGGACATGGCTTCTGAGTCTGAAATTCAAGGAGAAATGTGTCTTTAAATTGGATGAGATTAAAAATATGCATAATAACTGCATAGTTTAAGACTATTTCTCTCCCCCAAAGAAAATGTTTTTGGGTACAAGCAGTTAAAAGTGTAGAGAAGATCCAACATAGAAAGCCACAGCATTAAGAGCAATTAAATGTATTTGCCTAGAAGTTTCAACATATGATCAGGATATCCAATCATTTTTTTCTCAAAAAGAAAGATTGTTGGAAATTATTAACAGGTCATGTGGAGGTAATCAAGAAACTTCCACAATTTGAGTTTTGCCTTAGTTGGGCAGGGGATGGGGAATGCTTTTCTTTACGCACCTTCAAGGTTTGGTTGCTTGAGCACTCTGCAAACTGAGATGGTGGAGGACACAGCGTTTTTGCTGTTACTTATACGAGTGAAAAACAGTAAAAGTGAGAGAACGTGATGCCTTTTCCTCATGCCTGGCACAACTCATCATGCTGCTCGTCAGTTAAGTCTCTGCCACCATTGCTAGGGTCCCATGTAGGAAAAGCCCCTTTTGGCTTTTGAAAGTAGTCAGCTTGTTTGGAGAAGAGAGACAGGTGAGACCTGACAGACAGTGCTGGCCCAATACCCTGTGAGGTATTGGCTGTTCTCATCTTTCCTCTGCTTCAGGTATGAAAGATGATGTGCATCTTACCTGGCCAGCTGCCTTCAGTTAACACCTTTTTATCAAGAGTATATAGTGTACTGTGTGTCATGCTAGACATATTTGTAATTCAGAAAACAAAATATTTATATAAACATTGCTGACTTGTGCTTTAAAAATGCTGTGGACTACTTTCATCATGAAGTGTTTCTGTATCTTGTTTAATTTTCTTTTAGCATAAGAATGCTTGTGAAAAGGAGCATGTAATATCTTTAATTCACTTGGATGTGAATTACTTTGGAAGAAGAAGAACCACATCCTATGAGTGCTGAATGAAAAGGGAAATGTAAAACAAAAACATTTTAAGAAGGATTGAGGGATTTAATATGTTTCTCTAAAAATAGGTTAGATAAAGCATGTCATTCTGCTCTACTTCAGCCACATCAGTTTATTTCATAGATTTATTTTTTTGTCTTGGTTTCTTCAGGCAGAGAGATCTAAGAAACAAAAATATTATGTCTTTGGAGGTGAGCTACCATGAGCCTTACAGAGCCTGGCAAACTCGGTTACTACAGTATCTGTATTGTCCAAAGGAAAACTTTTGGGTGTTCAAATTAAACCAGCCTATTACTTAATGTGTAGTGCTGTTCTTGACTCCTTTAAGAATATAAAGGTGGAGAGCAGTAGCGGTGGAGGACAGTGGCCCTAACCTTAAACCTGCTGATGGAAGTTTAGAGCAGCCCCACAAACCTCAGCATCCTCTTGGGGTGTTTGTACTGTTGGGGGAAAAAAGCAGAATAAAGTTAAAGTAGCTACAAAACTTTGTACTTGCTTTCATAAAATGCACCTAGTGTGGTTTTTTTGTTGTTGTTGTTGTTGTTGTTTTTTTTTCTTTTTCATTTGTTTTTGTTTGTATTTTGTTTTTGTGAACAAGCAAAAAACCCTCAGGTTGTACTATTTTAATGAGAGGTGATTCGGCAAAGTTACCTCTGAAATTAGGCTGTGCAAATTAGTGTTGGTAAGGCTCTTTAATCTTCCCTCCAGTTCTTTCTCTCTTTTTGAAGCCATCCCTTATAAGAATAAAAAGAAGCTTTCCAGTCTGTGCTTGATTTATCAAATAGACTGGCTAAACATGGTATAATGCTGCCTGGCACCTGCTGAGAGGGAAGTAATTATATTTTAATATATCACTGGAGAAAATGCCTAGGTGTTACGGCATCTCTTCAGCAGGCAAAAGACACCACTAAGATATTTCATAAAAATATCAAGGGGATAACCAAAAATAATTTTTATTTATTATCAAAAGCAATTGCCTGGCACATGAGGCAATTTGGCATTAAAATCAGAGTAATTTTTAGAGAAGCATATCCACAGGAAATAGCGGGATTTTTTTAATCTCTTAAAGCAGAGAGAAACTCCTTAAAGACGACAGCATGAACCAAAGTAACTGTCCATAATGGATAAGAGATTTCTTCCTTTTCATTTTGTGTTTTCATTTTGCAGAAACTGAGTCTTTCTAACAGTAAGTGTGTTGTAGTATAAATACAATGGTACTTATTTTATTATTAGTTACTTGTTTGTGCTTATTTCTCTATTCTTTCCTAGGGTGTTAGAAAGAATACTTTTTAGAGCTTAGATGAGTGATTAAATGATCACAAACTGTAGTTCTGTCTCTTTTTCATTTATTTTCTTTTTAGACTTAGCAAGGTTCCATATGGGAGTGACATAAACCTCATTGTCCATTTGGATGAAACTTAATTCTTTTAGGACCATCAGTAGGTTTTTTTTAATTAAACTCTTGCAGAGGAGTTTGCTTTTCAGGTGAAGGATAATTGCAAAACCACTTTCCAAATATCAGATGAGTTCACAAAGCTAAGTAATTTTCTTTACCTTCCAAAGTGAACCACATCCATGACCCCTAGGTATGTGAACATGAAGATATTTATACCACTGATTTGTTGAAAATTGGTCTGGTATTGTAAGATGTTAATGGTGTATTTTTTTTTGTGTGTGTGTACGTGAAGGGAGGAGGAATTCTCTCCACCTCCATTTTCTGCATATTTTTGTATTCAATTGGAAATTTTGGATTATTTTTTTATGGTGTACTTATGTACGTAAAGATGCACACAAATAATAAGCAATGTTAATGTATAGTTGAAAATGTGACACTGATAAATTTTGGATTTTGTTACCTCAGTTCAGAAAGTCCATTAAAAAAAATTACTCTCAGCCTTCTGTTTATTCAGTCCAGGTGACCTAGATAAATTCTGTTTTCTGTATAACGCTTCAGTAGCCAAGTGGACAAAATACTTAGTATTCTGCTGCTTCTCTTCCCAGAGACTTTATCTAGTGAGAAACTAGACTAGGAAATGAAGCACTGGGACTGGGAGACAGCTAGAAGTCTAGCTATCTAGTCATAGCTTAAATCAAATCCTGCACTAATGATCATTTTTAATACCTGAAATGACATGATTTTTAAAAACCTACTGAAGAATTGTCCCTGAAGAAGTAAAAATGCTTAAATATTGTTGATCTTTAAATTGTGGAAGGCATTCGGGGGAGATTGCAACAGTATCCTTGCTAGTGCTTCACTGTAAACCTGCAACAGAAAGGCTAACTAATTTTTCTGTGATTTTTAACAAATTTCTGTAGCTACTTCTTTTTCTGGGAATGATGGAAGGATCTAGTCCATGTAGAAATTATCTTTGCACTCTTGAAGATGACCTCAAAATTCTCTTTCCTAATGTTAAGAAAAATCTGCGTTTGTTTACTTCCATGTGCATGTATTATTTCATTTCCAATTGTTGTAATATTGTATGCTGTATGATTAATACTGTAGCTATAAAAATTGGAAGAAAACAAGCTTGTTAGAAATTGTGTAATTTCTAGAGGCTATAAATGAGTGACCTTTGTTTCCCCTCTAGAATTCTGAAAAGGTCTGCAGTGACAAAATTAATAATAGTCCTTCAATGTCAACTAAGGTGCAATATAATCTGAAATAAGATGATGCATGAGGTCAAATTTTAACTCCCCCCATTCCTCCTTTGATCTAGAAGTCAGTTTTTTAGTGCACATAATTATTCTGTGAAGTTAATGATACCAGGCTTGCAAACCTTGACATCCTGTTGGTGATACAGCCTGCTTCCCTGAAAAAGTGAGGTGCTTGAAGCCAAAACCTGCCATATACTATGGAGAATAAATATGTAACTTAATCTGTTTTTTGGAGTGATGAGGAACTCAGTGTTAATTCAATCTCATTGTCATTTTTATTGAGCTTCATTTGCTGGATTTGCCACTGCTTGAATATGAAAAGTAGTTTTGTATTCACTTTGTATTTTTAGTTTATTTATCCTCCTCAGTTTTATATGGCTCCTGTTGTGGCAGGTTCTCTTTAGATGCTATAAAACACAGGGATTATAATGGATTATTACTTAGTGCACAGTATTTTTGATGTATGCCAAAGTCCTGCAGTGCTCAGTTACAATAATATCAGGTATTTTCTCAAAATGTTAGATGACTACTATTGTGGTGGTGGAGTGTTTGCCTTTTTAATGTACTCTTATATTTACTCTTCTAAACCATTCTGTCTCTTTCTCATCACGTGCGTGTGCTCTTCCAAATTAACTCAAGGGTACTTAGGAGAACTTAATTATGAGATGAATAAACTCTGAAGCATAGTCTGCACTAGCAGAATTGTCAGTGGCTAATATGCCTGCAACTAGCATGTCCAGGATGGATTTAGCAGCGCTTCTTTATGAACATTTAGCAAGCTGTGCTGCTTGAGCCTCCTGACCCCAGACCAGAGGTGTCACCTTTCCATGGCTTGGTGTGGGCTCCAGCACTCTGGCTTTTCTACAGCTCATGTCTCTGTTATCCATCAACGGGTGGACAGTCAAGAAGACTTTTCTCACTCCGTTCTGGCTACTCAGAAGCTCTCCTTGCTGAGGTACATCCTTCCCTGGATCTCAAGCGTTTTAGGAACAGGCTGAGAACAGAAGAGATGACCACCTAGTCTGAGGGATTTTGGCTAGATTTGCACAGTAATCAGTTGAGTAAGGTACTAGCAAAGGATATCTCTATGACCAACACCTCTCTCTGTCTCTCCCTTTATTATAAAACGTAGCCCAGACAGTTAGGTTAGGTAAAATGAAAATCCCTGCCTCTTCATCCACACTACCGTGCTCCTTCAAGGGGTAGGTGGGTGAGTGTGTTATGTTCCAGAAACTTCAGTCCTTGCTGCAAATAATGTCAGAGGGATACAGATGCAGATAAAATCATGAAATAGGAGCCGGCTGTAGGACTGGATGAGTTTGAATTTGCAATTTGTCGCGCATACAAGATCCTTTCAGTGGTGTGCTGAAAAAATTACTTCTACCTCTAAGGCATAATCCAAAATTTAGTTAAACGAAAGGGGTGCAATAGTTCTCTGCCCTGATACTTTACTATCCTTGGAGCTAGCCAGTTCCTGAATCCGTGTGGTTTTTGTTTGTTTTTCTGTGAATATTCGTAAGACTGAGACCATACTGTGTATCTGGGGCTGGACTTCCTCATGCTGATTACTTTCAAACCTTTTGTTTATAATAATGCCTTTAGTCTGAAAGATGGCAGTTTTTCTGTGTTGGATTTCACCTGGCTACACATGGAGAACAGAAACAATATTACTCTTAGCTGGGATCTTCTGATGAGCCAATGAAACAGGATGAAAATCACAGAATATCCTGAGCTGGAAGGAACATGCGAGGACCATTGAGTCCAACTCCTGGATCCTCACAGGACCACCCAAAAATCAAATCCTATGTCTGATAGCATTACCCAAATGCCCCTTGAACTCCAGCAGCTCAGTGCCATGACCACTGTTCCAGGGAGCCTGTCCGAGTGCCCAACCACCCTCTGGGTGCAGAACCTTTCCCTCAAACCCAGCCTGACCCTCCCCTGTCCCAGCTCCATGCCGTTCCCTCAGATCCTGTTGCTGTCCCCAGAGAGCAGAGCTCAGCGCCTGCCCCTCCACTCCCCTCGTGAGGGAGCTGCAGGCCGCCATGAGGCCTCCCCTCAGCCTGCTCTGCTCGGGGCTGAGCAAACCAAGGGGCCTCAGCTGCTCCTCATACGTCTTGCCCTCCAGACGTTCCACCATATTTGTTGCCCTCATTTGGACATTCTCTAATAGTTTTATGTCCTTTTTTATACTGTGGCACCCAAAACCGCACACAGTACTTGAGTTGAGGCCCCACCAGTGCAGAGTGGGATAATCTATTCCCTTGACCAGCTAGCAATGCCGTGCGTGGTGCACGCCAGGGTACGGTTGGCCATATTGGCTGCCAGAGGAAAGAATCAGATCTGTATGAAAACTGGGGCAATGTGAGATACGTACAAGGGGAGGAAAGATGAGAGGAAACTGAGTGTCCTTAAGAAAACAATTCCAGTTGCCTGCTACTCGGGCTTTCTGCCGCATACGGCCATGGGAGCTGGCAGAGCAGCTGCTTGGCAGCCCGTGGGCCACAAGGCTGGGTAGCAGTTCTGTACAGAAATAGAAAGGTGTATGTGATGCTTTTCACTTTGGCGATGTGCTCTGTGAAACCGCTCTCTCGCAGAAGCTCTAAAAGAGGATAAATACGTCATGTGTCACTGGAAGTGACAGTGCTTTTAGCAGGAGCTGCAAAAATCGTTATCTGAGAAAGAGAAACTTGCCAAGTACCTGCACTCTCTACTGCAGCCAGTTTATGTATGAAATGTATGTAGTTATGGGAGTGGAGTCAGCAGTGTTGACTGAAATGAGCAGCCGTAAGATCATTCAGGGTGCTAAGGGGCCTCAGGAGGAATCAAGTTCAGCCTCTTGCTCAAAGCAAGGTCAGTCCTGAGTCTGAAATGCCCTGGGCTCTGTGCTAATTTAGGTCTTCAGCTAACCTGTTGCAATGCTCGACCAGCCTTGTACTGTATGTTTTCTAAAGGTAGTTATAACGAATAATGCTGTAGTGCACCCTAAAATACTGGCAGCCGCTCCATAGTGATAGCAGAAGATGGTATGCAACTCCTATAGCTCTGATGGTGTGAAACTAGGAGGCAGTTAACACTGAAATTGTAATATCTCCCTTGAGAACATGTTACAGAGCAGTCTCACAAAATAAAGGTCAATGTCTGGGCAACTCTGAAGTAAAAAGCTTGGCTTTGTCAACACAGACTTTGTGTGCATAAAGATTTTGAGGTAAGAGTGTTGTAGTAGAAGCATGTCAGGAAAATCTGGGATTTTGGAGGATGGAAGAAGAGGCTGCAAATTCCAGTAATACAGTAGTAGCCGTGCTTGTGCTGGGTTATTACTAAAGTTTGCAACTTTGTAGCTTTATGAATTTTGAGGGGCTTTAATCATAAAGACTTTTATTTTTTTACTTTTTTTTTTATATTGAGGCAAATCTAAGTTTTCTTTCCTGTTGGGTATTGTGCGTGTTTTCCATAACAAATAGGTGGGATTTTTCCATACTGAGGTTCTCTGTTAGAATTGAGGTGGGTTGTGCCTCCCAGTGGTTTGGAGGCTAACCTCAACTCTGAGAAAGGGAGAAAACCTGGGCTTTTGTTCCTTTCCAATACAATCGCAGTATGTTCTTACCCAGCTGTCGTGGCAGGTTTTGCTGTGCCTGGTTTGGCTGACACCATACATCCATGTACCTTTCAGCTGAGGTGTGGTGACTCAAGACTCTTTCCTCAGAAAGCTCTACAGGACCTCGCTATGGGACAGGTGGCTTTGTTAAGCAGCCCACTCCAAAGGCTTCCTAGAGGAGCAGTACTGATGCCCAGCCAGGTGGACCATCAGCCTCAGGGCACCCAGCCTGCATTAATACACTGACAGCATTGATGAAGAGGCCAGGCTTTCTGAGTGCTAAACTTTGCTGCTTGGTTTGGTCTTGGTAGCCCTTTCTCAGTACCAAAACACATAGGAATATGGGGCTATTAGCTTTGAAGTGTGTGGATTCCCTTCTTGTACTAGGATACCACCTTAAAACACCTGGTTGCTTTCATTGGAATTTAGGAGTGGTTTACTTTGTAAGTTGCTTTATGCACATGGACTTTGGGACTTGAAGTACTTGATACTTCAATTTCCATGTGTGCATGCTTTTGTCTCCTGTTTGTAAACATCAGGCCCTATATTTATTCAGTAGGGGCCCACATGGGTACCACCATCCAGCTCAGCTGATGGGCTGGGGTTATCTGACCCCCCTGCCCAGGAATAGAGTGAGGCTGGGCACCTTCACTACTGAGTTCTGATTTGTGACAGAAATCTACATCTGGAAAAGCAATCACATCTGCTGCTTTTTGCTAAATATATTTTTCAGTGCAAAAAAATGATAAATATTCATTTAAATATGCATCTCAAAGGGTTTGTGCAGAGAATCACAGCTGGCCTAATGCCTTCAGGGAAAAAAAAAAAAGAGTGTATTGCTATTGGTTTCTGTACATTCATCTTTTAGCTGACTTTGTTAAAAAAAAAAAAAAAAAAAAGCCTTCATATGCAACCATTTGTGTGAATGCTGTTTCAACTGTTGCTGTCATCAATATATTTGCATATCATCTTTATTTATACTGTGTGATTGCTGACAGCTTCAGTTTTTCTTTTGATAACTGCAGTGGGTTAACATACGTCTTCATGTTGCAAAGCTTTTCTTTTGTTTGATTTAGCTGTCATCTTAGTTCTGGTCAGTTATAGCACATGGCAGGGAGAAAGAGAAAGAAGTCTGTGTTAGTGCTCTATCAATTCCTTTTGCTATTTCATGTTCTAGATAGTTCTCTTGAAGCTAGCTGCCTTCTATCCTTTGTTTCTCCTCTTTAAGTACTTCCAAAAGGTAGAGAATTTCACAGCTTTCTTTTTCTTTTCATTTTTAAATACACGGCAACCTTTTCTAGTCTGAGGCAGCATGGTTACAACTTGATTTAAAGAGCCCTTTATTCTCTGTTTGTATTAGCTTACTTCTTAGTCTTCTTTCTGAAAAGCTATCTAGGTTATGTTTTTTGGTGTGCTCAACTTAAAACATGCTTTTCAGTCCTTTCTGTCATTCTCATACCTCTTTTCTGAGCTCCTCTTCAATATGCGAGCATCCAAATTGGATATTATTCTCTGATGCAGTCCTGGGAGAGTGGGACAACAGAGGTAATACAGTCTCTCTAATATACAGGTGTATAGATTCAAGATTTCATTTGTTTCCCTGTGGGTTTTCTTATGGAGTTTGTTAAGTTTGTAAGCTGTTATGATCTGTAAGTCTTGTTTAGAGGTTTTTCAGACTGAAGTTCATCAATCTGTAAGTGTAGCCTCAAAAAAAAAATAAAATAAAAAATTGGTAAATCTGTAGTTCTCTACTATAGACATGTTGTTTACTGAAATCCAATTACTGACCTCAGTGATCCATACCACCGAACTTGTTGGCTTCATTATATATTACCTCTTTTTGTATCATTAGATACCTAAGTAGCCATTTTTTTGAGTAATTAAATGAAAACAGCAGAGGTGGTAGGATATTGCTAGAAATACAGACAATTAAAGCTTGCATGTTGTCATTCACCTTTAGAGAATTATTATTAATCAAAGTTTTAATGTTGCCAGGATTATTTTTTTTGGAATTAGGTTGAAGTAAAGTAAGTTTTCCCCCTGCATCCATGTTGTATTAAATATATTTTTCTTATCTAGTTTTTCAAAGAATCTTGGGTTCTAGTTTTTTGACATACTAATCTTAGTACGTTTGTTTTTTTTTTTTTTACCTTAACAGTAAAAATAAGTAATTAAATACAAGTAAATGTAGAAAAGTGGTATTTATTTTTTTTTCCTGTTATTGTAGCTCCATCACTTATAAGTGAATCAGCATACTAATATTTCTTTTTGTATTCCCTCCCCCCCCCCCCTTTTTTTTTTTGCTCTGCTAGAAGTTGGTTTCTCTTTTGTCCTGTTGAATAATTTCAAACTTAACGTTTTATAGATAACAGAACGGCATGTTGATGAGGAATCTATTTATAGGTGTCATGCTTCACTGAGCACATACTTATTTTAAGTTTAGCAAAATTGAGCGTTTTGAAAGGACCAAAAAAACCTTCTTAGCCAAGTTGAGTTCTAGTTCAAGCCCCTTTTAAATTAATATTTTTTGAGTTAGATTTTTTTTTAAATGCTGTAGCTGAAGAATTCAATAGCTTTTTAAAAAAGGTCTCAAACCTATTGGAGTACAAGTCAGTCTCCTTAAGTCCTCTCCCTTTCAGTACCCAAAGGTGTTGTAACTTTTAAGAGTAATGATTCGGCTGCCCTGTTTATTGAGTTTTTTGGTTGTTTGCAATAAATATGAGATACATTGAATTCTTACTTTGTAAGCCTGCATGTAATTTATTTCAGAGTTACTAAGTATTAGGAAAAAGCAAGTGACATTTTGATAAAGTTTGCTGTCTCTCTTGCTCTGTTGATCTTTCATAATTAGACTTTAGCCATTGACTTCACTTTCCAATCATGAATCTTCTTTAGAAAATTAATACTAAAAATAACCAATTCTAATTCTACTTTAACATTTTGCAACCCCTCAGTATAGGCTTTTTAGGTAATGAAATAATTTCTTTTTCATGAGTCCTGCGAATGCCTTTAATGGTATTTTCTTTTTGATTTAGTATGCGTGAGAGTTTCATATTAAGAGCATGCTGTTGGGTATGTTTTTCTTGCAGTAGCCTCTGCTTTTTGCCTTCTTCCTTTGGATTAAGGTAAATGGACTTCAGAGAGCACAAAATGGATTTCAGACTGACACAGTTAAAGGTCTTTTTTAATTATTATTAATTTTGGAGTATTTTGAGGTCTTTGTGAGGTAGATGGTGGAGCTGTGAAGTTTGAATCCATGAAGATGATCACTGAGAAGTAGACTAACTTTATTACTACTGCTTAGGTCTTAGCTTCAAGAAAGAAATGTTTCCTGAAATCTGCCTGTGCTTATCAAATAGCCCAAATAGCCTGCTCCTTCAGAATTTTGTTCTTGATGAAAAATAATAGGACATCCAAAAACACCAGCTACTTCTGTAATAGCATCTCTCTGGCTATTTAATTTCTGTGATAATGGGCATAGATATTCCTACTTGTATGTATGAGGTTCTTTTTAATCACATACCAAATTTCTGCAACAACCTTCTTGCTCGCCAAAATGAGACCTCTGGTATTGAAGCTGGAATCAGTTTGCTCTGACCCTTGGGCTGATGGTGTGAGGTCCCTCTGCTGGAGTAGCTTTCAGACACTGAAGGCCTTCTGGTATGTTCTGTTTATATCATTGCCTGCTGATAGCCCAGAGGCCCACCATATAGAGCTGGGGTCTGACTTTCTCTGTGAGAGAAAGCTCTTCATACCTTCACATCTTGTTTGAGGGCATCTGCTGCCTCTTATCTCCATGTGGAGCAGTCACCTGAAGTGCATGGATGTCTTCTCCAGAAAGCTTATAGCTATGTGCTTTGTGGAGACAAGGGCTCCCATCCTACAGGCATTTACAAAATTAATCTTTTCTTAATGGAAGCAGTATTGTTCGTTACCTAGTTACAAAAAAGAAAGCCAAATAGAAAATGTCTATCAAACGTTCTTTAGGTTATTGCTTTAATTTGATGTCCTAACCTGTTGGCTTTAATTTAATTTCTCATGAATGGTATTCAGAGAAAGTGTATTGAATATAAAGAATGGCTGAATTCAGTTGTCATTCCTGTGTCACTTGACCATGTTAAAGTCCATTTTCAGTCTTTTCATCAACAGGTATCGAGTGCGTTTTTTGGCACATTGAGTAATGAGTAAATACTTCTTGAATCCTCAAGAGTAAAATTCAGTCTTGCTGAGATAAGTGTGTTTTCCCACTGAGTGTGTCACCTTTGAGCAGCGTGCATCATCATGGCTTGGCCTCATATAGCACATAAAGGAAGCGAGCACGTTAACCTCTGTTCTGCTGAGACTGAGACAGGAGATGATTTGCTGAAGGTCGCGTCACAAACTGTATGGCAAGAAAGAAAACAGCCTGCAGGTTTTCTCCTCAGCCACATTCGCTGACTTTCTGGAGAGTACTTTCATAGCAAGAGGCAAGTAGGCAATTTGAGCTGAGGCAAATCAATGCTCTTTTATATTGTTTGACTTCTGAGTACGGACGGGGGTGTCAGTTGCTACAGTTCTGATGTATTTAGCAAAAAACTAAGTATCTTGCCAAGCAGTGTCATTCCAGCAGAGACTAAAAGCAAAAACAAACAAACAAACACAGTAGAAAGCATCCTTCCAAATGAAGTCCTGAAAATAAAGGCTTCTGATGGTGACATAACTGGAGAAACGACTGTTAAGCTGTGCTTTTTTTTTTTTTTTTTAATAAAATCCTGCTCGTTTAGATTATCTGCAGCCATCTTAGCGTAGCTTGAAACTAGAATAGATATGGGTAGATTTATTAACGATTGTATTGTACTTAATAATAGTTCTACAACTTACAGTGAACCAGAGAAAAACTGTAAATTAAAATAAAAAATACAAATGTATTCATCCAGATGTACTTTTTGAAGAATCTTCCAAGCAGGGTGAAGGATGCTTGTGGCTGTTACAGCTTAACTTAAAGTCTGTTTTGAGGAACTGGAAGCTGTGATTGACGCTGCAAGTAATACATCAAACCATAATTCACTAATTTGTACTTAATAATTTCTGATGTTTAAAAGCTGATATTCACTTCATTAACCTGCATGGTTTGACTATGATCTCATGGCTGTGGATGTAACTTGTATATCATTTGTTATTAGGGGCTTTGCTGTTGTTGTTGTGACAATGGGAATGAGGAAGAAGACTGAAGAGGTCAGGATAATAGCGGAGTCCCAAAAGACACCTTGTGCATAGCATGGCAGTGCTCTTCAACCAGGCACCCTGTTGGCCATATCATATTCATTATGACTTCTTTTTTTAGCAAGTTCAGTCTTTCTGAACTGTTGGATAAAAACTGCCTGCTGTGGTGATAATAAGGTGTTTGCCTATTTAATTGTGTCTTAAGATAAATGATGTATGAACCTCCGGAACAAACTAAATGAGTTGTTTGGTATAAGGGGGAATGGGTCTTTGTGAATGCAATAAAAATAAGAGTCTGTATCAGACACCCCAAGTACATCTCTAGACCAGATATATAATGAAGCTGGCGTCACAGAAAAGGAACACAAAGCTTTCAAGTTCTGTAGTGTCAGCTCTGCATGTCACTTCTTTTGGAGCTGATTAGAGCATGTCAGAAGGAGGCAGTGAAAGGGGACTTGGGGCTCTGCTGAGGTCTGTATTCAAGTCATTGGCCAAGGAAGAAAAAAAACACAAGGAAATCTGACTCCTGATTTAGGTTTACGGACTCTGTAAGGATATCATGTAATTACAAAGCATAAACATCACACTAAAGTTTTAGTAAGGTTTTATTTAAGAAATACAGAGTAATTATTTTGTTCTGTTCAGCTTTGTTAAGACTTTGTAGGAAGCTGTGGACCAGTTTCAATCCAGAAAGAAACAAGAAAAATAAGCTGGGATCCAAGAAAGGTTTTCTTAAGTTGGAAACTATAATAGGTGATTGGAGCTATTAAACCTAAAGAGGTGAAGACCGAGTCTTCAAATATATAAGAATGCCTTTGTGTAATGGATATGTATTTTGCCTTAGCTGTGAACATCCATTTCATTGCAAACGGTATGGAAACAGCTCAGACTTCAGCGGCTCAATGTTTCAAAGATGCATCATGTAACTGAGAAGAACTTTCCCTGCCAGAGGATGGACAGGGAACAAATTACTGGCAAGGTGGTGAAAGAAAGGCTCAAAAGTGCCCTCAGAGAAATCGCAGGTACTGCATGGCAACAGCCAGAGAACTACTATTGGGAACTAGTATCTCCTGGATGGTGAGAGTGTGAATGGATACAGAGCTTTCTCCTACAGAAGTGAAATTGGGGCTGTACTGGAGCTTGCTTTGGTATTACTGCCCTTTAAAATTACTAAACTATGATTGTGATACATGTTTGCTGAATCCCTTGACAGATTCTCTCACAAAAATGTTTGTAGTTTATTTCTTAAAGGCATTTGCTCAGATTGGAATGGGTGCTTAGCCCACTTATTTGAGGTCTGTGAAAATATGTGCCCACTACTACAGGTTCTACTTTGGTATTGTTTATTCACAGTACCTGAAACTGCTCTGAGTGCTCTTCTTATGTGAACTAACTGAGGTACCCATCTGTCTAGATGGGTCAAATGGTTTGGCAAAGGAAGACTACAAAAAACAGATCTGTAACAGGCATTACTAGTTGAGCCAGTTCATCAGCCTTCCCCTTTTAGGAGAAAAATGTACCAGCATTCCTCAAACAACAAATGCTCAAAGAGAAATGTTTCTGGAATGGATATCTTTGAGCAGAATAAAAAGCAGACGACAGAGGAAATTTTAGAGGACACTTGTAGCATAGACATTCAATTGCTTAATCATCAAGAATGAAGCTGGAGTTTCTGGGCAAATTTTAGCATAGTTTTATAACCAGTTAAAATTGTGTTTAGACCGTGAAGAAGAGGGCTAGAAAAGATCTCAAGAGATTAAGTATTCTGCCCAACTGTCTGTATCATTTTTTTAAAAAAACCTACCTATCAGTATTTTTTTTTTTCAGACAAATATAATGATCTCCCCAGCCTTTGTTTCTGAAAATAACTTGAGTTTCTTGAGATCAAATTCTCTCAAACAAAGGCAAACAGATTGAGAAGACGTCTGTGTTTGCAGTAAATGCTGGTCTTGGCTGTGTAAAGTTGCCAGAGCTAAGGAGTTACAGAGGACTGTTATGATGGGAAGCACTGAGTATCCTTGAAAGATATGGAGGGTTAGCAGTCCCAGCTGAAGTAGCCTACTTGTTGGCTTTGGATAGACTACTCTCAGTTTAGTGTTCTATTTCACTATGAATTGAAATTATATTGCCCATGGATTTCCATAGTAAAGTATTACGGTCTAACGCTTATTTTCCCCCATGCAGGTCACAAATCCTCTTCTGCCTTTTAAAATTACTGGATGCTTTGCATGTGGGATCCAGAGTGCTAGAAAAGGTTCTTGTTGGGTTTTAAAAGTTCTTAGCACACTTCTGAAATCCATTTCAATAGAGATCATTCTCTTGCTGAAGGTGGCTTTTGTTTGCTTTTGTTTTGTTTTGTGTGTTAGTGATGGGGTAAAAGAAAGGCTCTAGCTGTCAACACAGAAATATTGTCCAAGTCTGTATCGGATGTTCTCCTTCTCTTCTTGCCCACTCTATCATCTCTAATTGTATTGTATAGGCTGCTTACCCCATAGAGCAAGAAACATCTGAAGAGTAGAAGCTGTGAGAGCTTAACACACAGTAGCTCAGCAGAGAGAGGGGACACAGTAACAGTGCCAGCGAGGTCTTCCTTGTGCTTCAGTTTCTCATGACTTGTGTATTCCAGTACTCACCCTTCCGTTCAATGGAAGCAGAAGCTGCCTGCATGTAGATGGCCCTCGCCTCCTACTGTGATCATAGTACACTCCTTTCTCTGGAAAGTCTGCTCTTTCAACACTTACTCTGCTGTTTAGCTCACTTGTCCTGTGGGTGTTCAAAAGAATAATAAAAAGGATGAGCGGTGTAGTTTATACATACATTACAATACATAACCAGTAATAAACATTTATCATACCTCTTGGAAATGAACCAAAAACTGAATTGATAACTCTCTTGATGTTTGCTTCTTCTTTTCTTTCCCCAAACTTGAAAAAAAATAAAAATCTATGTGGTTGAAATGTCCTTAAATTTTAATGGAAAGTTCCCTTGGGGAACGATGGACATTTACCGGATAACCTGACTACCTGTGTAGATGATCACGGTATTTTTATCAGGAACATTAATTATGCTTTTTTGTTGTTGTTGTTTAAGCCTTGTAATCTCTGAAGCACTCCTTACTTGCCAGCTCTGAGATGATCAATTCCAGCTTTCCTGTGATTACTTTCTGTTCTTAAGTCAGAGTGGTGGTGGTGAAGGTGAATTTTAGATGATTGTCATTATTGTCTGCCAGTAGTTTATTGCCATTTAGAGATGAAAGTACTCCATTCCTTTTTTTTTTTTTTTTTTTTTTTTTTTTTTTCTTTTTTGAGTCTGTAAGGAATTTCAACTACTATTCCTATCATGTGTCTTATTTTTATCTAGTCAGTATATAGAACTATACAGATCAAGTATGCAAAGCTGGAAGAAGAACCCTTAAAAGTATTAAGAGGCAATGTAGATCTACATAGACTTACAGGATTTGTGGCTTAACCTCCAATACTCTTCTCTTTATTTCAAACTGTTTTCTCCACGTAATGGGAAACATCTCAGGTTCAGACAGAAGGTATCATGTACATGCTTTGATTCTTCCATCACCACTCTCCAAGGTACTGACTGCCATCTGTTAGTGAAGATTTTTACCCCAATACAAATACAGGGCACTACAGGCTACTACAAATAAGTGGTGTGTTGTAGCTTGCTTGGAAGGAATAATGAAAAATAACTTTGTTTGAAATGCTGTCTCATTTTGCTCTTCACTGTTTCCATGGCTACGCATAGGGCCGTGCCTAAACACGGCAGCAGTAGGGGTGCTTAGAGAAGTGTGGATACCTTGCTAATAAAAGGTGTAATTGTAAAAATTCGACCTCACTTAGGAAAAGGGAACGAACAAAACCAACAAACCCAATAATATAGAATTAAATGGAGAGTGTTGACTGAAAATTAGCAGGCATCTGCCTCCAAATTTCAAGCTTTCTCTTGTAACAAGTAACATTTAAAATGACTATAATAGCACAGAATTGGAGGAAGATAACACTTCTGTATTCATTCATTTATATTCTGCTTTTGTAGCACTTCGTATATAGCCATCCTGTCTTTTTATACACAGCCAGTTTGCCTGTTATTGTTTGTATGAGTTTTTTTCTGGAAAAGCAGGACATAATGTTTGTGAAGGAGAGGGGGATAGCTATTTTTAAATGACCACAAATCACTAGAGGATGGGGGGGAGGGGGCTCTGGTACCTTGAAGTTCTTTATGAAATCACATCTTTCAAAATTGAAAGGCTTTGTGGGCAGACTGTCAAAAGCATCCTATTTACTGAAGTATAGTTAAATGAAGCAGAATTAGAGGTCCTAAATTCTGTGGAGTTATTAAGCATTCCAAAGCCAAAATCTCTTTTTGCTTCCTTGTACAGATGATTTCACGTGTTTGGAAAAGCTGCAGCACAGAAATCTGCAGATGACATGAGCTGAATCAGTCTCACCAGCTGATGTTCAAATAGAGATTTGTATTTCATCTTTAAGAACAACTGTTTGCATGAGAAACAGATCAAAACTTGAACAGGTGTTGAATAGACTTTGTTAGAGTATGTATTTAAGGTAATAAATGTTGTTATTTGTCATATATTAGATAGTGAACAGGAATCATGTAAATGATGGAACTGGAACTTAGAAAGAAAAAGACCTAACTTTTAGAGGTTCCTATCAGCTACAGAATGTGGTAAGTGTGCTGTTGTAATATTGTGTTTTCCACCCTTTTAACTCATGTTCACCTTTTTATGTGAAAAGAACAAGATAAAACATTATTAATTGCCTAATACTTCTGCTAAGAGACTTTCTTAAGCTATCATTAGTGCAAGCACATCAAAGAAAGTTGAAGTCTTAAGCTGCTGGAATAGATTTGGCAGAAGGCAAAATGCAAACTTTTTTTATTGCAAGGCTTTTTTTTTTTTTTTTTTTAAATCAGATTAAATAAAATTGGCCAAAATTTAACAAAAAAAAAAAAAAAAAAGTTTGGGAGCTCTCTCTGATAAAGTGAATCTTTAACTTAATATTTACGTTTTTCTAGCAACATAACTTATTATGACAGTATACGTTTTTCCTTAAATTTTCTTTGTCCATTCATAATGGATTTAACAGAGCACTAAAAAAAAGCTTAATTATAAGCCTGTGAATAGACACATTATCATTAGTTTTATTTTAAGATTATGTATTTGCTGTGCTTAGTAGTTTTGTTGTATTAGAGGCATGAAAAAGACTTTTGCTTTCCCAATGTACTTCATTGTTTTTTCTCCTAAGGAGAAAAGTTCATGGAAATTAACTATTTTGGTTTGCAACTGGTTTTGTGTGGATTGTGCTCATTTCCTTGTTTCTCCTGCTCATCACCATTTGCAAAAGGAGCAAATGTTTTTCTGAAACTCTGATGTCACAGAGCTGGTGTGGAGTGCAGAGGGGACAGATGCCACACTCCCAAGCAAGCAGGACTTTTCTAAAAGCTCGACGTGCTGATTTGGTGCTACGCTTTTGGCATTAGAGGCGAGTTAGTGAGATCTTGTAAACAATTTTGTTTTAGGATGGATTTTCAATTTCAAACACTTTGCCTCTAGAATCTCAACAGCTTTTTTGGTGTTTTTTAAAAAGCTACCTTCGGTGACCTTAAATTAAACTTGTCAGGACAAGGGCACCATTTTCTGTAAGTTCACAGTAATGGTAGTCAATACTGAGTAGTCTGATGCCAGTTTGTCTCTACTGTTCTCAACTGGAGAACAAAAACATTTGTTAATGTTTGTCTTCAGAGTCGAAATGAAATTTTGGATATGTATTAATATTTGCTACAGAAGGAGAGGATGGGCTTTTGATCTTCCCAGGAGACCTCTTTAGAAGTACAGAGCTTTGAATTCTGACATGACTGGCAGTGCAGAAGAGGCATTATGAAGTTTAAGGTCTAGAGAAACCTCGTCATCTCAAAGGTCAGTTGGGTTGAGGGTGGGAATAAACATTTTTCTGCTAATGCATTTTTAAAGCATAAGGGACGTCAGCGAATAGTACTGGTATAATGGATTGTAGATGTCTAGAGTGACTCATGACTCATTATCCGAGGGCTCTTTCGAAGATACTAGAGGCAGGAAAAAGAAATGACGCTGCTTGGCATGTTCT
Organism: Aythya ferina; assembly: GCF_964211825.1. NCBI lineage: Eukaryota > Metazoa > Chordata > Aves > Anseriformes > Anatidae > Aythya > Aythya ferina. The sequence continues at coordinate 77,926,205 of NC_140296.1, forward strand.
GAAATTCAGAAGATTATACAGTGCCAGGGAAATGGCTTAAAGACTGATTGCAGCAAAATATTTTTTCTATCTCCTTTCTTTAGATAACTAGAAATGTTGCCTGAGAAGTTGTGACACCTTTGTTGTCAGGGATGTCTTTGAGGTGGTGAGCTTACAGGTGCTGTGTGACAGAGTGCTGCTAGCAGGTGAACTGCAACACCTTGACTGGGCTGTCTGCAATGTGAGGGTTCTTGTCACATCTAGGACAGTTCAATCTCCTTCCTCTACATCTGTAGATTTTCTTAGGATATCAGATAATCCAGCTTGTCGTGTGCCATCATTAGGCTTTTTTGTCACTTCTGCACCTAAATGAATTTTAACATATAGTAAAACACATGCTTTGTTACAAGGAGTTCTAATCTCAATTTTGGCAATCTCTCCAGTGGGGTAATTATACTCAAGTAGCTGTGATTGTGGTGCAGCTTCTTGTTTTGGCTATTTTTAAAGCCTGATACCTTGTGCTCTTTGCAGGCTTCACAAATGCCTGGCTGTACACCCAAGAGACTGTGCTTCTTTGTGCTGCTGATCCCTGACAGATTGTGTGTGTGCTTGTGGCCAAGTTCAGCTGAGTGAGAACCCGGCCTACTTTCTAAAGAATTTTTTCAGGCTGTAATCAACGTGGCAAATCTGGAAGCAGAGAGGGTTGCTCAGGGTGTCTTATTTGCATGCTGATATTTAGAGTGCTGTCACAGATCATTTGTGCTTCTTTGCGGTGCTGAATGCCGCTGTATGGTGCAGCTTTGGTGCCAGAGCTGAGTATGCTTCTTCAGCCTCCCTGACTGCTTGGTGACTGTATGTGTCCTAAGAAAACCCTGAAGGCTTTCCACATAACTCGCTGTACTCCAGAAGCCAATAAATCATTGTTCTTTACCATATTTCCTTGCGTGGCAAAAAGCAGAATGTATATGCTTATGTTCATGGATTTATTTATTGTAAAACATTCTTTCTGATAAAAAGAGGTATTTTTTTCTGTCTTAAAGCGTTTAGAAAAAGCTTCTGCTTCAGTTCAGGTGAAATAGGTTCTAGGCCATATTCTCAATTAATGTAAGTTACCTTGGTTCAAATTAAGCAAATTGAGTAATAACAATATGGACAGACTGAGAATCAGAATTACTGTATGCTCGGTAGTTACATGAAATCCAACAAATCTGTTTATTCCACTACCCCTCTCAACATCTGGGGATGAATGAAATCTTTTGAACTCCTGCAAGCAAGTCTTGAAAGACTTGAAAGACTTGGTGTTGAAAGATTTCTAGCTTCATCTGTGGTGGATATTGTTTGAAATATCTTTTCCTGTAATTTTTAATTGCTTATTTAAATACAAACTGTGCAGTCCTGTTCTTTTAAAGAAATGGGGAAAAGAGGGGAAAAAAAAAAAGAAAATAAAAAAAGGAGGAAAAAAAATATTTTTTAAGTGTTTTTTTAAGTGGTGCAGAAAGGCTTGTGAAGGTTCTTCACATGGTTTTGGGAGAATTTCAGAAAATGGATACAGCCCATTTTAATTTTTTTTTTTACAAAAAACAAAGTTTTCCTCCTTGTAATTTGTATTTAACATGCCTTGTAATGAAGATGTGACCTACCTGTGAGTATGCAGCTTTTATAAACTTTGACCCCATTAAGTATTTGATGCTGATTGCCAGTTTGCATTCCCAAGCTGCCTTATAACTTCTTGGCATGCAAGTTACTCTTTCTTTCAGGGTTGAATGTATTACTATATCCTTCCATATTTTAGGCTTTCTTTTCTGTAATTACTTCTCTTTCAGCTTGTTCTCAAGATTTGTATGTCATGTTCGTTAGATGAATTCTGTCAAATTATGCAGTAAGATAAAGTAGTGCCACATCACAAAAAAGAACTTAGACAAGATTAGTTAGAAATTCATGTGATGGTAAAATTTGACCTCTACTTGTTTCATAGGTGAGTGTGGGCAAACATGTTGTATTGGTACTTTTGTAAGTGACTGTACCCACCACTATGTAAAATATGCTGGAGGGGATAGCTGGCAGTGTCCTAAGTCCATGGTTGTCATCTGGTAGCTCTTCTCCTTCGTTGTTTCTCCCTACAGCTTCATCCTATGCCCTGCAGCGTCACAACAGTAGATCCAGCTCCTTGTGACATGCTTTCATGCTACAATACAAAGCTACAGAGGCCTAGAAATTACTCTGGATTCAGTGAAAGAAAGAAGTGTTCTAACACGTTCACTTGATGATGATATTATTTTCTGTGCTTGTGCACAAGAATTGATTCCTGTTAGAAATTATTTATTTGGGGAGGTTGGGTATGGGATGGTTGGAGCAGCAGATGGGAACTTTTCGTGGCCGGCGTTGGTGTGCTGACAGGCTGTACTGGGCATTTGTAGCTTGAAAAGGCTTGACCTTCAGGCAGGAGAACAAGATCTCGGAACAGCATCTGACACATGTAAACAGGGCTTTATTATATGGAGTGCAGTGCACCAGGTTACTGTCTGACTGGGAGCTGTCTGAACCGTTGCTAGTTCTTTAGAGCATGTACATGCAAAGTCAGTCTAACACAGAAAATAATTTTCTGTAATCTGAGTGTATATGTATATATGAGTGCATGTGCATTTTTATAAAGATTTCTGAAATATATGCCTCATTACTATGTTGAGAAAGCAAATAGTTTCCAAAGGAAGAAAACCAAAATATTTACTGTATACTAGTCATCGGATCATTGACTCTGGTTTCTTGGTTTTCTGGAAGCATGCACTGCACCTGTTAAAAACAAAACAAAGCAAACCTTTTTTTCTTTGGCAGCAAGTTGGAGAAAAGTTGGAGTATCTATAGATACTTCCCGAATAAATGTGTATTCTACAACACGATATATTCCATAATGAAACTCTTTCTGTATTCCTCAATATTAATAGTAAATGAAACATTCTGTTTATGCAGCATGTTTTTTGGAAATGTAAGGTTTTCCTCTTGCAAGTTATTACTCATTAAATTGCACTTAGTCCATATTCACTAATCTCTTGAATATCTTGGAATTACTTGTTAGCAATAAGTACAGAAAAAATATGTGTGCCTTTCTTCAGAAGCACGTTGCTGTTTTGAATCACCCAAAGCTGGAACAGGAATTACGGAAAATTAAAGAAGAAAAGTCTCTGCAAAAATGAGTCGAAGTTTTTGTTGCACTAAGCCTGAAGAAATCCCTCAAAGCAGGAATTTAAAGCTTGAAGTGTAATACTTTTGTCATCATGCAAACAGAAATACTACAACTACTGTATTTTTATTGACGAAAGGAAGGAAAGGTTGGTTGTCTGTCTTTTTGGGAACACACTCAACAGCAATTCCCCTCTTCTCTACATGCTAAGCTGTAAAAGCACTGCAAATGGTACTGTCTTTCAGTGGACCTTAGAACACAATGATTTGCAGTTGTATATGCTGACTAAAAAGCTTATTTTTGATGTATCTGTAAGAGACAGGGATATTGGTTTTCCTTACTCATCCTGGAGCAGACAATAGAATATTATGGCAATTAGAAAATGCTCTATAACAAAGCATATGATTATGTACAGTCTGGTATTTTTCAGTAATGTAGAAAGAATTGCTGACCTTCACAATGACAAATATCTTACATTAGTACAATAACATCTAGGCCCTCTTCTTCTAAAGCCTGCAAATACTCCAGTGGGTGTTAAGTATGATGGAGTGCTCTGTGGAAGTGAAAAACAGTCATTACTGCTTCTGGCAGACTTGTGTTTTTCTTTTAGAGCATCTTAAAATACATACAATTAAAAGCCTTTGACAAGCAGTGCAAGCACTGCTTATGTACACAGAAGTGGAATAAAATGGGTATGACAAAAGATGCATTGCACATGAAATGCCACAGTACGGACCATTTCAGGTTGCATGACACCTAAAAGGAAGATAGAAAGGTGGATGGTATTGTAGATTATAAAATCGAGTTGAGGGGAGGTAGTTTAGAGAAGGTGATGTAAAGCAATCCACCAGGGTGGTGAAGGCACATCCATCCACACCAGAAATCTTTTTCTATTCAATGTTGGCCATATTCTACTTGAAGAGGGTACCATCCAGCCTTAGCAGGTGCAGATAACTTCAAATAGAAAATAGTATGCAATGGCTTACAGTTGGAGCCAGAGATTCATCTGTGTGGTGGCAGCTTATGTAGGAGGAGGGTTTGCTTTGGGGAATAATACATATTTCTGGAATTTCTCTTTTCAGTAGCTAGATGAGATTTGGTGTTAAGGTCAAGGAAAGTGGGCAGAGAAAAGGGGCATGCTGCTCGCTCTCTCCTTCCTGGTTTTTGTTTTCTTTTCCCCTCACTTTTCTCTTTTCCACTCAAGGAGAGTGAAAGCTGAAGAAGCAGTAGACCAATTGGCTTGTCTTCCTTTACTACAGAAATATTAGAGAAAAACAGGCTGTTGGAAGGCTCATAGAAGAAAGCAATCTGATGGAGAACAAAGCACCTTACACCAAGTTAAGCCATCATTATAGTTGAGAAGAAAATTAGATGCAGTAGATGTTTCCTCTCTTAACATCTGGTGTGATTCTTGATATAACATAATGAACATGGGAGGAGGGAAGACTGGATTCAGTGACACAAAGTAAAACATCTTAAAGCTGGAAAAGTTCCTTCCAGTTTTGACCAGTTTACTCTCAAACAGACAGTTTTGCAGAGTTCTGAGATTGTTTCTCATTTTTGTTCGCCGTCTGAGTGATGGAGCGAACATAGTTATATTTCCAGGTGACATTTCATCCTTAAGGGCCTTTAAGGATAAGTTAGTCAGTTGTCAGAGTGATGTAGGTAAAGCTGATCCCGCCTTAAGGAAATAAATGTAGCATGTAACCTTTCCAGGTTCCAGCCCATTTCCCTGGTATTGTCTGCCTCCTGGCAGCTCTCTGACAGCCTAGGGATGGGAAGGCTTTGCTTGCTCGTTTGTTTTTTAATATTCAAAAATTGCCAGGGAAGAGAAGACTTCTCTCCTTGTGTTTTTGCTCTTAAGTAGCATCAGACATTTTATAGTAACCTGAGCGCATTGGAATTTCTCTAGAAACTCCTTTGATCAGTGCTTCACTTCTGTCTGAGGGGGAAATACTGCTTTTGGAGAGGCCTCCTGTCTTCAGTGCTAACATGCACATTATAGACAATTGCAACAGGTTTATGTAACTAGTTACAGCACGGGATTGCTGGGCTACAGTGCAGTATTTTACATGCATGCACCATAAAAATGGCTTGGTTGTGCTCAGGGCTTCTGGGTAGTACAGAAACAGTGTAGATTTCGTTCTCATTTGAACATGGTAAGACTTGCATAGGCCTATTTTCTAACACCACCTGAAAAAGAAATGCTGTGTTTTGACTAAACCTGTTCCTTCCAACAGAGTCGATTCTGGCTCCTTAAAGTAAGGATAGCAAGCCATAAAAAGCACTACATTCAAGGACATTGAAGCATAATGATTTGCATTTCTTCCTTTAGCGCTGCCAATGTTTTAGACCTCATTGAAATACAATGGCAGTTCTTAACAACAGGTTCACTGTACAATGTGCCATTCCCTAATTAGCCATTTCTCCCAAAATACATGCAAATATGTAATTGCTACCCTTCCTAAGATGCATGGTTGAGTTTTATTGATTCCCCTGAGTGATACCAGCCTGGATGGCAAGGTGCGAGGTGACCTTTTTTCAACTCTAGATTAGGATGGTGGCTTGACACTTGTTTTGTACTATTCTTTCAACTGTGCTGTCCTGTATCAAGACAGATTCAGGTGTGTATTTAATTTGTTGTCATACTAGAAGTGCAGAAAAGAATTCAAATTATGTCTTTTGTCTGAGTGATACTTATGTATTGCTGTCAAATAAAAAAAGGGAGGGGGGAGATAGTAACATATGCATTGAAATGCTAATGAAGTATTGCTTACTGCTAAGTACTGTCTTCCCATCTGAGTTAGCAGATTCCCTTGGAAGGCCTTGTAGTATAAATAGGTATAAACTTTTTGCCATTAGGCTAATAACAAGCTTATTGGCACCCCAGCATCTTCTCTCCCTCTCCAGACCTCTCCATTTTACGGAAAAAGTGTGTCATGAGCTGTCTTGTATAAGAGATTTTCCTAATAAAAATGAGAAAATTGGCACAAATTATTCCTTTTTTTTTTTTTTTTTTTTTTTTTTTTTTACTATGTCAGTGCCTTTGTTATATATGCCAGAACAGCTCAGCTAATTTTCTCACTTAAGAATTCATGAAAAGCAATTAAAAAACAGGTTTGAACATTGTTCAACAGAAGTCCAATGGCTGGTGCTATGTAGAAGGTTCATATTAAAAAAAAAAAAAAAAAAAAGATTGTAATTTACAGAGTATAATAAATAATTATAGTTATGTTACAGCTGTCAACACAAATGAGCAAAGTATACTTTGCAGTTAAGAATCCTTTTATGCTATTTGTTCTGGAACTTGTTCACAATAATTTAATAATTCAGTGTTGGTTTTACCGGCATGAATTGAATTAATGAGGGTCCATTACACTGTATTTCACAATCAAAAACTGATGAGAAGGCGTGCCTCTTTCTCCATTCCCCTGTGCTCTGACACACTGTGCACAATATTCCTTTGTTAAGCACAGCAGAACATGGCTGAGCATAAAGCACATGGCAAAAAACACCAGCTCAACTACAATAAAGGATGACTCTTACCTGCTTGAGTAAAAAAAAAAAAAAAAAAAAAAAAAAAAAAAAGGGTTTTTATTTTAGTTAACACTCTTAAAATGCATGGGATGACTAATTAAATGGGATATGTAAGGCTGTGTTTTGCCTCTGCCCATCTCCCTCCCCTGGTGGTATCTGATTCCCTGTCATGGACATGGGGATGCACCTGGCTTGAAGCCTACATCCCTTCTTGCTTCTGGTGAGCAGAAAGAAGGAGAGGCACTAGAGAGGGGACTCAGGGAGAATGGCCAGGGGGGCTTCAAAGGCATGGAGGGATCCTGAAAGAAAAGGAGGCAGAGCTTTCTTGTCCCTCTAAATAGGCCTGAAGGACTGAGAACAAGGAAGTTGCCTGCGAAAGTTCTGAAGCATGGGAGTAACTAACTGTTGCTGACATGAGCTCTGATTCTGCACCAGAGAAATGCATGAAAAAAATCCCTCGACGTCAGTATTGCAGGGGCTTGCATGACCGCAGCCCGAGATGTGATGGCAAAACAGTGCTGCTAAATTTCTCTTTCACTGAAGTGCTGATGCACAATCAGAAATTCACAATTCAGAAATGCCACAGGAGACAAACTTCTTTCCACGATTACATCAGCAACCATTTCAAAACATTTCTGCAGCTTAAAGTCCCACACTGCTGTGTCTCCCCATACCTACCACTGGCAAAGCAAAGGCAATTTTATCCTTAGCTGGAGAGACATTGCCCAGGCAATTTTGAAGCCAGAATTACTGGAATACAGCTGCCGGGGTCAGGAGCCAAGGACAGCAAGACCTGAACAGGTGAAGACATCAGGTAGAGCACTGATGTGTTAATTTTATGTTGAATTAGTTCAAACTGTGGTCTGGCTGTTAGTTAAGACTTTGCTTCAGCCATTTCTGAGAGGCAAATTCTTTTGTTCTTTGCTACAATACTAGAAAAGTGTTCTAAGGCCTATTGAAATTAGCTGGAATATTTACTGTATGCTCCTTCTTTGGCCCTCTCCACAGGTGGTGGCATTTTCAGCCTTTTCAGCCAAGGACTCTGAGAAACCCTAATCCCATATCTGATCTAATTTTCAATCTGTGGCTGCTAGGGGTGTCAGAGCTGTTCAGAAGCCCAGGCTGATGCTGACTGTATGCCACCTGCTGCAAGTTTCCCTGGGAGGACCCAGGTTGCTGGATCCTGTTCTGGGTTTGCTGTTGGCCCTCAGCAATGCTTGCACCTGCTGTGGCTTCATTCACTCAGCCTGGCTCCGCAGCTGGCCTGTACACTGGAACAGGCTGTCCAGGGCAGTGGTGGAGTCCCCATCCCTAGGGGCATTTAGGAGATGTATGGATGTGGCACCGAGGGACATGACGTAGTGATGGGTCTAGGAAGGTCAGGCTGATGGTGTGACTAGATGATCTTGAAGGTCTTTGCCAACCTAGATGATTTTGTGTATGTGTATATGTAATTTACTAAGGAAAAGGAAGTAGGAAATGAATTCTGGGGTAAGGCGCTCCATGAATGTAAAGAAAAGAGTCTCAGTGAAATTTGAGGAAAGGTTGAAAGGCTCAAATAGAGCGGGTTAGAGATGAAAGCCAGGTCTCCACAACCACAGAATACAGACGAGGCACTAGTGATGTTCATGCTCGATGTGGATTTCAGCTTGAAACATTGTTAAATTTCACTTGATTTTTTTGGCTTGCTACTGAGAACGAAAGCAGAATGTTTATACAGATTCCTGGTTGCTGTTGGCTTAAATCAGGACCAATCCTCATTATTACATGAATCATACCTTAAAAACATATGAGCTGTTGAAAACCACTAGAAAAAAATAACATGAGAGGAGAGTAAAATCATGGAAATAGGGATGAACATAGGCTTCAGTAGCACGAAGATGGAAAACACAGAGAAGAAGTATAAAAAGAGGCAAAATAAGTGAGGAGCCTGCCTGCAGAAAGTGATGGAGGTTGGAGGAAATGGTAATGAGAGGCAGCAGTGCTGTTTTCTTCCATCCTGTCGTTAGTGCATATGGTTTTGGTAAAGAGGCAATGTCAAGGTAACTGTGGTTTTTGTCCATTGTGCTGAGGCGAGGCCAGGAAATTGAAAGCTCCTGAGGCTGCCTCTTTGTGCCCTTGGAAGTGATGAGCAGTCGGGTGCTCTCTGTCCTCATGTCGTTCTTTGGTTATGGTGAACTTACAGTTGGATATGGTCAACTTTGCTAAAGATGTGTCACCATTTATTATCTGTGATGGAATTTATTGAAAGAAACTAAAGAAACTATGAAACTTTCTCCAGACTACTCGAAAGCTAGACCATGATTCAGAAGCTTTTTTTTTTCTTTTTCAGCTCTAGATAATAATAAAATGATTTACTCTTCCCTCTTGTCCTTTACATGCTGGTTTAGTCAATAATCTTAGCTTTGGTTCGTGGTGACAAATTAGTTAGTCTGGGCTGTCAAATAATGCTGCTGAGGTGAGCAAAAACAGTGTGAATATCAAGTAACACAAAATTCGTATTGAAGAGTTAAGCTGGAAAGGACTTTCAGGGATCATCAAGTCCAACTGCCTGAGCACTTCAGGGTTAGCCAGAAGTTAAGGCGCATTACTGAGAGCATCGTCCAAATGCTTTTCGCCTGAAAAGTGACTTCGTATTTTGAATGTTTTCCTTCATTTGTGTTTTTTTGTTTGTTTGTTTGTTTGTTTGTTTGTTTTCACTCAAGGAATTATGTAAAAATGTAGCCTGGGTGTCAGGGTGCTGCTCTGAAGCAGGCTGTCAACATTGTACCTCTGAGAGGCTTGGTGTTTCCATTGGAGCTTGTTGGAAATGCCAACTTGCCATGTAGGACCGAAATCGGGGATATTGTTCTTGTGGTGAAAGGAAGAATTGGAGATGGCACTTTTCCTTCTTGCTTGCTAGACTCTTTTCAAAAAAAACTGACCCATTTGAATTAAAAAGATTAGATGAAGAAGAATATGCAAGAACTGTTCCTTTTGAGGCAGTTTTTTGTGGGCTTAGATCTAGTTTGAAATTTAGGTTGTAGATCATCTTTATGCCAGAGTGAAGATATAGATAGATACGGATATGCACACATACATAAATACATAAAGTCAGGTACTGATGAAATATGATGTGTTACAAGCATCGTCTGGGCAGACACGGTCTCTGTTGTTGTACAAGATGGTGCCCATCAGCTGTGCCTAGGACCATGAGGATAGGAACAGGCAAAGCTGACTGAGAGAATGGGAAATGTTAGAATTGAAGCCCAGATTAGAAAAAAAAAGATATTTTAGCCTGGCTACTGGCAAAGAAATTCTCATAGCTCTTTATAACTAATCACAAACTATTCCTATTTTTTTGTGGGCTTAAGTGTCTCTTATGCTGCTTTACCAGTTGAACACTGTTTCAATTTTGCTGCCTTCTGTCGCAGATGTAATCATCTCTTTCCAGTTAAAGAGGAGCCATGAAGGTTTGGACTGTTTACTCAGACAGGACAAAATGTATTCACTGGTTTGTTTTCAGAGACCAAAGTACTAGGAGTTCTTCCTGTGGTGGAGGACATGACATTTTAAAGAAACAAGTAGATGAGGTTCAGCACAAAGGCATCTGTTCTGGTTAATTCTGAGGTATACGCACACTGCATGGAAGTGGACGTATACACATGTCCTTGTAAATTTTTATTTTATTTTTACAATTCCATGTTACAATAAAATAGGTGTCTTTAAAGCACATTGCTGTGTTTGAATGTGATAGGCTATATCACGCACAAGGAGTTCTCTGGGACATAGAAGAAGGTATCTGCCATCTTGATTTTACTGTTGCTGCAAGAAACATGATATAGTATCTATTTCTTTTAGTAATGGTTTTGATTAAATTTTCTGCTTTCACAAGTGATACATGATTGTGTAACTTGGATGTACCGCTGCATTTCCAACTAATATAAATTCTGAAATAATAGGACCCTCTCTTGTTGTACAGTCTTGTTGGCAATTATTTAGTCACTTCATATTTTCTTTTAATTGCTGCTTAGTAGTGACTTCATATTTGCCCAGTGACTCTGTCCTGGGTAAGAAACTCAGTTTTGATTGCCTCTGTACAATGCACAGAAGACAGTGTGGTTAGTCAATTAAACAGGTACAGAACATGTTTGTGCTTAACAGATCACTTTTAGACTGTTACTTAATGAAGCATGCGACCTTAAAGTTACAAAAAGAGGTAAGCTATATGTATATTATGCTGATTTAATTAAAAGCTGTACATATTACAGTGAGGGTTTCCAACTTGTACTTGCTTACTAACGGTTTAATGTAAACAAAACTGATTATCACAGAATCACACAGAATCACAGAATTTTCTAGGCTGGAAGAGACCTCAAGGTCATCGAGTCCAACCTCTGACCTAACGCTAACAGTCCCCAGTAAACCATTTCCCTAAGCTCTACATCTAAACGTCTTTTGAAGACTTCCAGGGATGGTGACTCCACCACTTCCCTGGGCAGCCTGTTCCAGTGCCTCACAACCCTTTCAGTGAAGAAGTTCTTCCTAACATCTAACCTAAAACTCCCCTGGCTCAACTTAAGCCCATTCCCCCTCGTCCTGTCACCAGGCACGTGGGAGAACAGGCCAACCCCCACCTCGCTACAGCCTCCCTTGAGGTACCCATAGAGAGCGATAACCCAGGTTCAAAAAGTCCTCTGCCCTCGATAAACCTGAAGCAGAAATGCTTATGTAAGTGTTACGTAAGTGTTATTTTTGCAGATTTACTAATGTTCCTGAAGGGACCCTGAAGGGACCTAAATTAAAAAAAAATAAAATAATAATAATTAAAAAAAAAAAAAAAAAACAACAATGATAAAATAGTTCCTCTTTTCTCCTAATTCATTTTGTACTTTTGCATGTTACCAAACTTTGCAATGACTTTACTATCCTTGCGCAGAAAACACATCATTGTTGAACTGAGTGGGGCCGCTAGCTGAGTCCTAAGTCACCAAACAATAGTGGCATCTGTATTCCTGGCCCAAACTGTGCCATTCCTTTCAAGAGCACAATACTAATGTTGTTGCTGAAAAATGAAGTGTAAGTAGCATACCACAACTTGTTTTCTTAATTTAGCTATTGCAGCTTGCTGCAGGCAGGAACTTTCTTACACACCTGACTTTTTTACCCCTCACAAGCAGTCTTCTTTCCCCCATTTCATTTCATTCTATGTAGTCTTTAGAAGAATTGGAGCCTTATTTTATGAAAATGCTTACAAGGAGCTCAGGGTCACAATTTCAGATATATAGTTTTCTTACTGTCCATATCCTTGTCTCATATACCAGAAATTGGAGAGCAACTTTTTGCTCAGGCAGGTAATGATAGCACAAGGGGGAATGGTCTTAAGCTAAAAGACAATAGATTTACATTAGATATTCAGAAGAAGTTCTTCACACAGAGGGTGGTGAGGCTCTGGAACAGGTTGCCCAGAGAAGTTGTGGATGCCCCATCCCTGGAGGTGTTCAAGGCCAGGCTGGATGGGGCTTTGAGCAGCCTGGTCTGGTGGGAGGTGTCCCTACCCAGGGCAGGGGGCTTGGAACTGGGTGATCTTAAGGTCCCTTCAACCCCAAACCATTCTATGATTCTATGAAAATAGTTGTCTACAGTTATTAAATATGATTTTTTATTTTTAGCCACATTGCTGAACTAAGTAGAAGACAGGATGGGCAGGCTTTTTTGATTTGATTTTCTGTTGGTCCACTATTTTGTGCAATTTTACCTGGAAGCCAGTTTGCTGTTCAAACTGGAATATGTGGCTCCTACAAACTGGCCTTGGTAGGGAAGATGGCAACCCTGCAGGAGAGACTCTGTCCCAACCAGTGCCGTGGCTGAGCTCCTCTAGGATTGATTGATGCATGGGGCAGGGTTCTTTATTTCCGAGGTATGAGTAAGCTTGTTTATTTCATATGCTGATATTTGGAGAAAGCTGTAAAACTGTATATGAGTATATAAAAGAGGTGCAAGGGTATAAGATCAGTATCTAGACAGCTAACTTCCTTCTGTCATGTGTTCAAAATCCTGAGCCTGGCTCATGAATCACACACTTTCTGTGCCTAGTATTCTTCTTTACTGGTGGAGAATGAGTTGCTCACATCAAATTTAATTTATTGATCCTCATTTTCCTTTTTAAAACAACAGGAGTCACAGTGCATACCTGATGCTTTCTAGTTTTTTCTTCTTCAATGTTTAGATACGAAGTGTGTTGTTTTGTTTTTTTTTTTATATATAACATTTTAAATAGAAAGCAAGTTTAGACAAACATTCCAAAAAAGCTATTAGGAAGTGAATACTGGATGGGATATCAAACAGAGAAAATTGTAACCTGCAACTGTCAAATTAATTTCCATATGGAAGCAAGTATCCATCACAATTTTACTTTCAGCAGAAAAGCTCACTAAGGATATTAAAATATCTTCAGAACTTGAAGATATTCTTCTTTTTGAAGAATATCTTGCTACATGTTCTTTTTGAAGAATATTTTGCTATAAAAAATCAGGTTTCTTATTTTTATTGGAAATACTGTCATAAATATCAATGTTTCATAAAATACTTTTATGTTTTATTTCTAGATAGTTTATAAAGATAACCCATCCTTGTGATAGCCTTTTACAACGAGTAAGACACTAAGTGTTTTTAAAGGCTTGTTTTCTTAAATATATTTAGTGAATTGTTCTGTGTTAAAGACCATATCACAAAGAGACTTCAAAAATAGGGTTCCTAAAAATATTGTTTAAAAATAAGTTCTTTGTTATATTTTCTGAGATCACAGGTATGCTAAGTAAGGAATGACTGGTGATTTGTCTCTGTGAAGGCTACATTAATACTGCAGGAGTTTTCAGAGCTTTTCTTTATATTTTAGAAATGGTTTCAGAGGTGAGTTACCGCTGAAGCAGAGACTATTTTACTTGTGCAGACTGAAGATGTGTGATCTTGCCATGATGGTATTTGATGTTCTGTACTGAGGTGCATGTTGATACAAAGAAGCAACTGAAAAATTGCAAGCACTGTTTCACCTTTGCAGGAAGTGGAGAATATTTTTTCCTGATAAAATAACCAATGAAGAGATCATTTTTAATTTACAAAAGAGTGTTTTGGATTTTTTGGCTACGATGGCAAACAATTTCCTTTAGTGACAGGGAGTTTTCTTTAAACCAAATCAAAAATCAAAATGTAAGGCTTAACTTGTTAAAATTGCAGTGTGCATTTTTGTATGCTGGATAGCATATGAAGAAGGTGTCAATTGCTGTATAATCTGTTCAGATAAATGGAGTGTGAACTTTATATGATTACTGAATTAAACTCTCTTGATTTATTTATAATCACAATGTTCAATTAAGGTGTTGGGTTTTTTTTCTTAACAATTAGCTACCTAACTGTGTAAGCATATCAGAATTTTTCTGAGGTGCACTGCTAAAGCCGCAAGAGTTTTAATGTAGGGCTTTTTACAAATGGAAGCATATCTCGGTTGTGACTGGCAGTATTCTTTGAATATAGTTTATGAACCTTTCAAGGGATTTCAGCTGGAGGCTTCTAGTGACAAAGGTATTTGTAGATGGATTGAGGTTCCAGATGCCCAGGGCCAGAGCACTGCGCTGGAGGGTAGGTCTTTTCTACCTGCCTGGTGTGGTCCTTCCTTACACCCTTTCTTCTCCACATTCTTTAATTTTTGCAGATATTAGATGTTTTTTCTGGTGGGGAGGGTTTTCTAGCTTCTTGACTGGATGGTTGTTATTCAGCCTTTGTCTTCATCTCCTGAATCATGGAGACAATCTCTGGAGAAACACTGTGTAGGCACTGTACCTTTAGAGGAGTACCCAGCTCATAAAAGTAAGGTATGTGTTGCAAGATGTGTGCTCTACAAATAGAAGTGAAATTATCCTTGCATCCAGGACATAACGAGTCTCAATAGAAGCAAGATGAAAACTACAGAGATGGTTAAATAGGTTTAGTGATTCAGAAATTCTTCAAAGGTTTGGGGACGGGTGTCAAAGCAGGCACCAAGCTTTGCATGCAGTGAAGAGAAGGCGTTCTCACACGTGTAGATGACTTGTTCCTTCTGGCTGCTCTTGACCTTCGCTTTTCTCCCCATGCGGGGATGGGATGAACGAAATCACCCAGAAAAGTTTTGTTTAGACAGGTGTGCCTACCGACTTCCTGCAGAACTCTCAGGGCCAAAGGAAATGAATTGCTAATCAAAATATGTTATGATAATAGGTTCTAATATAATAGAACACTAATCCACAGTCCTTAATGATACAGAACTTAGTCTTATGTCATATAATACCTGATAGAGTAATTAAATACTTAATAAAGCAATAACTTAGCTCTATAATTAATTATAATAAAGTATGGGGCACTGACAAGCAGGGTTTCTGGAGAACTGTTCTATTCCGTGTCCCTATCTAAAGGATGCTCAAGTATGTTGCCTAAATCATTACAAGGAAGATAGCAAAGTGAGAAATTATTGTGGAATGGAAAACAAAAATAAGTGTCTTGAGATGATGGGGATACAAGCAGAGTAGAGGTTCTTTAAGAGGAAATAATGAGCACTGCAAGTGCATGAGGGATTGGGAGTGAATTATGAAGTTGTGTAGGAGGCACCTAATGGAAGATTTTATTTATAAGCCTGAGAAATAAAGATTAGATTTTTTAAGTATTTCTGCTGAACTTCGCTCGATCTTTTACTTAAGGAAAAAACATTTGGAATTCATAATTTTTTAAGTTTTTATGTGAAATCTTACATTGAATTCGGTAGCTATACTGATGGCTTCAGATTTGACATAGCTTTAGGATAAATGGGTGAAATAAGTCTACCTTAAGAAATAATGTCTGCCCTTGTCCTTCTATCACAAAATTATTGTACTTTTATCGCTTGACTTAGACTGACACAGACTATTCTGTTGAGAAAAGAAGATGAGATATGCTAGAAAATAAAGCATTGATCCAATTGAACAGTTTATTCTCTATGTATTGTAGACATTTTTGTAAAATGAGTTTCCTTAGTAGCCTACAGTTATGTTCCTGGAAGCTTCCTGGTGGTTTTGCTCATATATGAAGAAAACTGTAATTTTATTTTTTATTTTTTTATTTTTTTTGGTAACTTATCTGAGCTACTGAAGGCATGGCAAAAAGCATGTGTGTTATAATTTTGTTTAACCTTATATGTAACAGAATTCAGTTAGACCCTGTTTCTGCATCTCAGGTCAGTTGAGGATTATAGTGACTATATAGCTGATGAGTATTATCACTGGTATATTAATGAGTGATTTAATGCTATTTTTTCTGTCTGAACTTTCCTACAACATAGAAGTGGCATCTTCTAGTAGTTTCTGTGGAAGTTTCAACCTGTGAGGATATTGTCGAAATGCTGTGGAGGAACGTTACTGCTCCCCCTTGCCTCATGTGTGCTGTGTGAGGGGAGGGTGGAAGGCATCCTGGATGAGCTGTGCTGGGTTAGCACTCGTTTCTTTTCAGCATGTTCTGCATCCATGATCTTCATGACCATTTTGAGGTAACATTAACGTATGAAATGAGTCATGAAAATCAGTCACAGAGCTGTGATGATATGTGTCCTCACAGTGCTCCAGTGTGCACTGTCTTGAATTCAATACTGCGTGAGCAGAGAGTTACAGCTTCCCTTTCTGTTGTTGTTTTAATAAGGCTGACTTCTTGTATTTTCGAGTTAAACAGAAGAATAGCATCTTCTGTATTTGGCTCAGTCCAGCTGTGCGGCTGCTTCCTTGTTCTGCGGTGGGAATTCCTGTGCTGGGAATCTCGGCTGGATGAGGGGGAAGAGTTAGCAGAGAGCCGTTTGTCTCTGCAAACCAGGCTGTAGCCCGGCGTGGTGCCCATGTGCACAATTCCTGCTGACATTAATGGGCATTATGAGCGTAAAGTGAGGCCAGCATACAGTGATTACACATGAAGAGCCAAATTATTATTGTTAATGATGATGTGTATAGGTTTCAGTGAAGGCTGAATTGCTTCTAATGGTTTTTGTTTCCAATTCCTTTGTTCAACATGAGGTACTTCTGGCTCCTGAGTTGTTTTAAATAGGATTGCCTTCTGCTGCTGCCTGTGAAACATTATTCCTGTTTTTTTTTTTTTTCTCTATTGATTTATGCACATTTCTCTCTGCTGATATATTTTTTTTCTTCAGCAATCAATCATCATATTTTCATATGTATAACTGGTGCCATATATAACCTATGTAAACTGTGAAGGAACAAATCAAGGGTGAAGTTGGCAATTAATGACAGATCTGAGATTTTAGAGGAAGAAGGCACGAGGAAGAAGAGTTTAAGTAAACTCATCATTGTATTACTGGGGCACGTGTGGAACTGGCAGCAGTACTGATTTGCAGGGCAGGCTTGCAGGGGTGTTTTGCTGGGGGAGCGTTTGGGTCTATTTATCTAAAGCTTGCAGGTTCTACACAGAAGAGAATTGAGAAAATAAGTGTTTGTGTGAATAGTGAATGTTAAAAGCCAGCAGTCAGTAGGTGTGAGGGAAGAGAGGGGGCTGCCTCTGGGAGTAGCAGTTCTGGGGTCTGCCTCAGGCAGCGATGCCCTGGCTGGCACACGTGCCTGTACTGGGCTCACTAAATGCAACAAAGGAAAATCTGTTGGGAGTGGTGAGACCTGCTGTCTGCCAGTTCTGTTATATTGGCTTTTGGCATAGTTTCACTATGCTTATGATGTAGTTTAGATGTACCCTGCACATAATGAGAGAAATGGCCAGGCTCCTCTTCCTCTTCCTCATCCTCCTCCGTAGCTCCTGGCTGTGTTTATGTGGACCAGCTTGGTGACTAAGAAAGCTAGCCCATCTGCTGCCAGCCCTGGCCTCTCCTCTTGTGCCCCGTGTTGCTCCACTCATTTATGTCATGGCTGCATGACTGCTAATTGGCCAACTGATCTGTCCCTTTTGGTGGCTTTTGGGCCTAGATAAAATTAAGCACGTAAGTCCGCACTGCTGGGTCTGAGTTCACTGCAGGAAGGGTGTGCAGTAACTGGAAGGGATCTCAGGTTGGGAGTAGAAGTTGCCTGGATAATAGCCTGATACCAAAAATACTTCTGAAAGGATGTCAGATTGGGAGTAGAAGTTGCCTGGCTAATGGCTTGATAGCAAAAATACTTGTGAAGTGGGTATAGTCGTTGCTGCTCCTCTATGCCTAGGAAAGTTCTTCAGGACACTTACGAAAATGGTTCACACGTCTGATTCATTGATGGGTAATTTATTTATGCACTTTCTACCTGCTTCTCTTTGTCATTTTCTGTATTAGGCAATCCACCCTTAGATACTGTCTGTGATTCTTCCCGTCCTCCTGTCTAATGATACTAGTGGTGAAACGACATGACAGGTGATGTTAGGATGTTAGTTTGCTCATGGCAAAGGAAGGAGGGTGAGCAGCCACGCTTAAAATACCTGCCATTTAAAAAACAAAAAATAATGCTTCCTCTGGAGACAAAAGGTTAGCTGTTATGTTTAAAAAAAAAAAAAAAAAAAAAAAAAGTAAAAAAAGTTCACTTGCTAATGAAAGCCAAATCAAATAAATAAATAAATTTGATTTTGGTTGGTCTTCCACCTGAAAAGAGACCTGATATGCCAATTGCCATGGAAATGAAATGCCATTCATGAACCTCAATGGTGTACATTGCTCAGCTTGCTAAATGGAGTTTTCAGAAAAGAAAACAACCAGTTTACCACAAGAAAAAAAAAAAAAAAAAAAGAAAAAAAGAAATTAGTAGTATGCCCCTAGGAGTCTTCATAGAGGATACACTTCCTCTTTTCCCAAGTCAGAGAAATAGGAGCAAGGCATTTTGAACAGAAGTGGCATTTTAAAATATTGTTGCTATTTGTTCATTTAGGTTCAGTGTATGTCTCCCAATGAAACAAGAGAGAAGCTTTGTTGTAAATTAAACTGAAAGCTTAATCTCAAGATCAGACATGTCAGTAAAACCAGAGGAATTTACTCCCCAGACCTTTCAGAGAAACTCCATTAAGTTCATTTTATTTCTTTTCACTCCTTCCAAGTGCTTCACTTAGAAATTAAGTGAGGCTTAACTCAGGTAACTGTATGGTTTTGTGTAGTCATCCCTAGTTTATCTAACGTGGACAGTACTTACCAAAAGATTTTTATTACAGCTCGAATAAGTAATTTCAAGCTATGTTTTTGTTTTCTTTACTGTCTCAAGACTGGGGAGTTTTCAGAGTCCTTCAGGCAATTGATTAATTTGCCTAATACACACTATGTTATTGAAAAAAATATCCCTGTCTCTGCGAAAGAAGGTACAGATTTCAGGCTAGGAATAGCTGGCATAGCAGTTGTTTTGTGCTATTATTTTATTTTGGTGACCACCAGCTTTCTGAGAACATTTAATACTTACAGCTCTTTTTAATGGGGCATTGGTTTCTATGCCTTTGGTACAGTTTTTCTTAATTTAGTTGAAATCAAAGGAGAGAAATGTGGTATTATGTTTATTTGTTCGTTCAGTTACTTGTTGTTGCTGAAAGATGCATTGTTTGCATGCTGAACCTAAAGTCTGCTTTCAGACCATGACACAATAAAACAAAGATAAACTTATAAAGGCCAAAGTTTTAGGTTTCTGTATGTTTTGGAAGTCTGGGATTCCCAAAGAGTCCTGGGAAAACAACAGTGATGTGCTGAAATCTTAGCAAAATCTTATTCTAGTGAGAACTAGTCTGATGACACTAGGGACTCCTCCTTACCTCAGTGCGCCCTCCCTTGATTATTCTTGCAAAATGGGGCAGCACCAATTTTATCACAGGAGGTTTACTGGAGGGCTTCTCTTCAGGAAAGGGGCAGTGTGTCTTAGCTTTGACTGCAGGTAACAAGGAGGGAGGGATGAAGAAAACCCTTAACCATCCAAACCATTTTGCTGTAGACAGTAATAAGCTTGCTGTGTTAGGGTTTTGTTGGAACTCCTTGAGAAAGGACAAATATTGTGAACTGCCCCAGTTCGGGCAGGAAAGGATTGAAACTGCACAATTCAGTGAAAAGGGTTGAGATTTGGTCCATGGGACAGAGCAGGCAGGAAGAGATAGGTGTGAAATAGTGGAAGGTTATTGTGTTAGGAACTCCTCTGGGGTAAGGAGAGACAGGAGGTTGCACGTGCCTGTTCATGATGCATGGCTTTTACCCATGTATTTTAAAGATTTCACACAGAATCACAGAATCACAGAATTTTCTAGGTTGGAAGAGACCTCAAGGTCATCGAGTCCAACCTCCAACCTAACGCTAACAGCCCTCCACTAAACCATATCCCTAAGCTCTGGATTCGCTTTCAAAATGCTAAGTAACTTTAAAAACTAGCCACTTTTCTTCCCTCTTGCTCCCTCTTTCTGCAAAGTACTTTGCAACTCTGAGATCCTTCTTAGGTACACAGATGACAGAATATGAATCCTGGAAGTCTTCAGTGCATACCTTTTGCAGCATGAGGGTAGATGTACTTTTGATCATCCTGCAGATGCTGGAAATAAGCTTGATCTATTTTTTCTTTATATGAAAACCATTTGAGAGTCAGTGGCACAATAGCAGTGACCAGGAGCTGAGTTCTAGTTTTAAAACTGGGAGG
Organism: Aythya ferina; assembly: GCF_964211825.1. Classification (NCBI taxonomy): domain Eukaryota; kingdom Metazoa; phylum Chordata; class Aves; order Anseriformes; family Anatidae; genus Aythya; species Aythya ferina. The sequence continues at coordinate 77,946,509 of NC_140296.1, forward strand.
GGAGTGCTGTCTGTAGGTTAGAGATAAAAGAGCCAAAAAAGAATTACCTTGCATGATCAGTCTGGGAGTTTGTTAATTTATTGGTTTGGCAGCAGTTGCACAGGCCTGCTACATGGGTGGGATAAGATTACTTTATTTTATGGGGAAGGATAAGAAATCCTTGCTGTAAATAACAGGCAAATGTGAACCTAGAAACACAGTTAAAGCTCTGTTAAAAAGAGAAGCATAGATTTTCTGCCTTGCTTCTGAAAGGAAGATGAACTGTGATCTAGTTGGAGTTATGACATTTAATTAAAATTGAGCATTCATGAGAAACAGATGTATGATTTCTTCTTCCCCAGTAGATTTTCATGTAGGAGCATACATGTAGAATATGGTCATTGAAGCCTTCTTGCAAAGCTTTCCAATATTTGGATTCAAATTAGTGCTGGTTTCAATTCTCATAATTTTCCAAGTCAGAAGTTGCAATAATGATGCTCCTAATAAATAGGAGGAGGAATATATATATAGTATTATCATGCAGTTACTCAGCAAAGATTATCTGCCTTTTTTTTTCTTCCCCAAATTTAATTATTTATTCAGTGAATGTTGCAAACTCAAGATTGATGAACAAAATATTGGCAACTACAAAGCCCCACCCCTCCTCTGAATCACCCTATTTCAGGAAGGAGTATTTGTTTTGTTCTCAAATAACCGTTTGGTGTACCAAGTTAACATCCTGTATAATTTCAAGAATGCCCAAAGGAAACAGTACTACACCTTTCCTAAACATCAGCAGAGCTTGCATGCTGTACTTTGAATTAGACGGTCTTAAGTCCATACATGCTAACGTTAAAATGCCAAGGTGTTTTTTGACTTAAAAAACGAGAGCAAATATTTATTTCAGTTGTATACTATGGCCTTAGAGAGTTAGTAGAGCAATATTGTATTTCAAAAATTATGCTTGACTAATCTAAAACCAGCATTACTAAGCAGGCAGCAGTCAAATTCTGGTTCATCAATCCCCCATCCTTGAAGACTGTAGCTAGTTAAAGGATGCTTCCTCCATGTACCACCGTAAGTCTTGCTGCCCCAAATCTCCTAGTTGTGGTTGATCTGGAAGATCATATTATTTCATTACCTTTTTATCGGCTAAGGTTAGTTTGAAAAGCCACAAGAAGCAGCTGCCTTCCTGAGCAAGCAGAGTTTGGTACTTCATGAAACTTACATGAGAGGGTCCTCCAGGCGAGAGCAGATGGGTCCTTTTTCTGTGCCTTGGCCACAAGGGACACTTACCTCTTCCATTAATGTAGTTTTGGGATAGCTGTGGAAATCAGGCTGGAGGTTTCCCACCACGGTTTCACATTCCTGCCAGTGATAGGGAGTTTGCTTGTGTGGACTCCAGACCCTGACAATTGTAGTTTGTGTACTTTCTCTGAAAGGATAACACCCAGGATAAAACTTTCTGTTCTTACTGAATAAGAATATAATGAATATATGCCTGATGTTTTTGACACGAAAAAAAAATCCCCACACCAGATGCTGGTGTTAATTGGACACTGAATTGCTTGAAATCATTCCTTAGACTGTAGGTACATTGTTCCCAATTACCCGCAGTTTCATTTCAGTCAGAAAATGATAATCTTTTAAAATACTTTTTAATTAAGGCAACATTATAAATTAACCTGTCAATAAATGACATTAACTTTTTCAGCAGTGCAGTTAAAAGTAGATGGATTTGTAGCACTGTTCTGTAGCCAAAAGAGAAATATTGGATCCAGTACTGAGCTGTTAAATATGAATGAATAATTGATTTAATGAATTTTGTCTTCCTGGGTTCTTTGGGTGACTGGCAGCATACCAGTCTTCTCCAAATGTTCCCTTGTTCAGAATTACCAAGATTTTGGGGAGGGCTTACAGCTTTGATTTGCTACTCCTAACACTTTTGCCATATCGTGTAGACATGTACACTATCTGTTGTTCAACTTCCCTGGTCTGTCTGAGAGTCATTTTTGTATGATAGGTTTTGGTGGGAATGCATATTAGTAATTAGTCTTTAAATTAAGTTTCCGTGGAAGCTTTGCATGTGTGTTCTGCAGTAAACCTAATTGTGTAAACGATAGTGAAATGAATGCGTAGTGGCTCAGACATCAAAGTGAATTAAAAATATATCAAACTGCAGAAATATTTAATACAATATCTGGTCTGATTCAGGTTATTATTCTCTTTTACAAGATTAATAGTGCCTTTGGAAGAAATGTGAACAGTCTCCAAAAGCATTACTGGAAGTAAATTGGCTTTCAATGCACATTTAGTATAAAAAATACCCAATAAAATAATTCATAAACAGTTGTACTAAAGGACTCAAAGCTGTAGGTGCAACTGTTTATTACTGAACCATTGACTACTGAAACAGCTGAAGCAGCGGCTTTCTTTAGAAGATGCTCTGCATGTATAATAACTTTTGGCTAGATCAAAAAGACGAAACAAACACAATGAATTATTTCAGTGTACTGAGCTGTGACAAAAATTGAATTCAGAGTCTGTGGATGGGGTAATACTGAGGTGGGGCTTTTGCTGGAAGTGCTACTGAGAGCTGGAAAGGGATTCTTGAGGCATATATGGAATTTGTGAGTGTCATTGCTCTTGTTCATGGGCTGCTGTTGCTGCGTTTTAAGCTTGTATGCTTCTAATGCTGGCTCTCTCCCTGCCCTGTGGTAATCTGGTTTCCAGGAAGACACTTGACATTTTAAGAATTTGTTTTGAGCTTATTTTTCTCTTTGTCTGTCATCTTCTGACATTTGCACATGATTTAAAATTGCCATAGCTCTGTCCTAACATCTTACTACATCATCTGTTTCTTGAAGGCTACCAAACGTGCTTCTGGTGGAAGAGATTTTATTGTTTCTTTTTTTTTTTTTTTTTTCTCCCACCCTCTATCATACAATAGAATTTGAAGTTTCTTACTGTGGTCTGAAGAGATGTTTTGCCTTTCTAAGTGTAAAAGAAAGCAAAGCATGTGCAGAAACTCATGGACAGACTTACAGAGGCAGAAGAAAAGGTATTTAGGTATTCATTGCTGGATGCCTGATGGGAGCAGTTGTGGGATGAGGTCAAAATATTTCAAGTATAAATGTAGTTTGCTTAGTCCCTGAGCGTAGGTTATTTGGCTTACCTGGTCTGTCACAGATGATAGCTTTTAACTGCTCTTTAAAATCAATTGGTGTGATAATGTTTATGGCACAATGGCTTTTACTGAAAATGCCTGTCCCATAGGAAACTGGGACCTAGGTCCTGAATGTATAAATGTACATGCTTTGAGCAGCAGTCAATTATTTGATGGCTGGATTTTTTCCTGCTAACTATTTCCATGATGTTGTATGTGTTGTTGCCCCAGGCGTATTGGGATGTTGAAGTGGATTTTTTTTTTTTTTAATTACCGTGTTTGATTGATTTGAGAGGGCATGGAGGGCATGAGGATATACTAGTGAGGATTAAAAGCGAAAAGCAGGAGGTACTGAACAGAGTGATTCTGTTACGTTTATTCTCCCTTTACAAAATACAATAATTACTTTTTAATTCTTATTTCCTGTCTGAATAATTGCATTTAATATTCAGTTGTGTGTACTTTTGAATTATTCTCTTGTTAATGAACTTCCTGCTTAACTACATTTCTTCTTCTGGGCCCTTCATAGTAACATGAATGTTTGTATTTATTTCCCCTTCTCCATTTAACTGTTTCCATATTCCCACCACAGTTTATACATTTCAGCAGCGGTTTGAGCTCCCTTTGTTTTGCTTAAGTTCACTGTAGGCATCAAAGGCTGTTGATTTTCTGTCAGGTGGCAGATTCACCTTCCTTCTTCAAGGAAGACTTGGTGAATTCTAATGTATTGTATAGTATTGTTGCAGTACATAATACTGTAGCAGAGAGAGCAGGAGGAGAAGGAATATTGCTCTGGGACTTCCAAAGGATCTGTAGCCTAGAGGAAAATGAGGATATTCAAGCCAGAAAATGTTTTCCGCTGCCCGAACAGCGGAACGACCCGAACATGTTCTGCCATTCCTTCCCTCGGGAGGCTCCAGTGGTTTGCAAGTTTCCAAGGTTTGGGTTAGTGCCGCAGAATCCCCACTGCCTTCCTCCCCACCGTGCCCAATGGGGTGCCCCAAGTAAGTGCCTGGTGGTAGCAGCTGCAGTGGCTGTGCCTGGGCCTCTCTCCGGAGCAGGCCGCAGCTGTGCTCGGTTTTATCCGCTGGGCTTTGCCCCCTGTGCTTCTTCCTCCTGTCTGGTTCTGGGAACTCTGTCCTGGTAGGGAAGAAAGGTGGAGGAAAGGGAATAAATGTGTGGAGACTATTTACGCCTCACCTCAGTGCTCCTCCTGGCCTTCAACAAGAAAACCACCCTGTCAAAAATAAAGGAAAGATGCGAGCAAAGTCATTGTGTTTAAATTTATTTATTTCATTTTATCTCTAGCGGTGCTGTGACTCACCAGGAGGCAAGAAAAGAAGTTGGCCACTTGCAAAGGCTGTGTGCACGTGTTGGTTAAGTAGCTGAATACTAAGGCAAACATTAAATGTTGGCCAATGCTGGGTTTCATCCTAAGTGGAGTAGCTGCTTTCAGATTAAAAATAAACAAAAACAGAGAAAAGGCTATCTTTTTAGGGAGGTACAGGCAAAATACTTGTCAAGATTTTGTTCTGACAAGGGAGCATACTGTATTGCCCTGTGCTTGGGCAGACTGAACATCAAAAAACACTTCACTGGAGAGGGAGGCATTGTCTCTCCCTTCGGCCAGCAGACTCCTATCAATTAAAATTAACACTATTTTAGCATTCAAAAAGTGAGGGAGTTCACACCTAGAAATGGCACTTGCAATACTAATGCAAAAATTTTCTTAGCAGCAGACACGTTTTTGCGTGCTGTGTGGAGAGGTAGCTGGTCTGCTGTCAGCTCCTCTCTCACCTGTTTTTTGCCATTGAGAGGGCAGCTGTAGGAGTCTCCACTTCTGATTGAGTTTTTCAAGAGTTCAGCTTTGACTGGCTTACCTCTTAGGATTTTCAGTCTTGAAAACCAAAATCTTTTCAGCAGAAGAGCTGGGTGTATTTTGAAATTGCATATGCTTAAAAGAAGGTCTGTGGCTTTGGTGGATGGATGTGTTTTGGCCATTTGCAATCCATTTAAGTGCCGGTCTGGAGCTACTCAATGGATTGGAAATCCTCAGGAAGAGATGGCGCCAACAGCCAAGTGCCTCTTCTGAGCTTGTTCATTATGTCAAACAACGAGAATGTTGTGAAGCTGCATAACACTTGTGTTGTGATAAGTTGCATCACTTATTCATGTTCTGCAAAATAAACACATTTAGATGGCTGACCATGACAAGCATTTCAAGAAGTAATGGTCTTTAAGTGTCAGTGAAGACATAATTAAGCTGAATATTGAAAAAGGGCTTTACAGCTCTTTTTTCTGTTCATTAATCAGTGAAATGGACTCTCAGAAAAGCCACGGATGTTCCACATCAGCTTTCAGTCCTGCATTTTTGGGTCCAGGAATACTGTAATTAATGCTCTATAAGTTTGGTGGTGAAGACCAAACATCCAAGCCTTGATTCGAACAATAACCATTCTGTAACCCACTGCCTCGCAAGTGTTTTGGAGAGCTGCCTGGCTGTAATCCTGCTGGGGATGGGGACAGGATTTTAACTCACAAGGTTTTTATGTAACATATGATAAGGATTGTTGATCTGAAGCTGTAATGAATGGCTGCTGATAGCCTGTTCAGCAGTGACGTAGTGCACAGTGATATGACAGTCACAGTACAAATTTGTGGTTTCTTCCCTAACAAGAGGAAATATAATTTGCTATAAGAGGAAGTTTTATGCTACTGTGTTTCAGCCATGAATGCCTTGGTACTCAGTGCATTCACCATGAACCTGTGGTGTTTTACCAACAGTTACATGCATTACTTGCTTGGTCTCCTGGTTTTGTAAAGTTTAGTCTTGTGGCACCAAATGGTTCAAACTCTGAGGTTTCACTTTGTGCATGTGGTCAAGGTGAGCCAGCCATGGGCAGACTCACGCTAAAGCGTGTGTCTACCTTCTAATTTGGGTGTGTTGGAAGGGGACAGGGGGCAGGGAAGGAAAGAAAGAGAAAAAAGTCAAATTGTGGAGTAGAACGAAACCGTGAAGTGAAACAGAGAAGAAATCATACGGTTAAAGGAGACACTGGAAAGACTAGCAGAGCTGATGGAGAAAGATATTAAATAAAGAAGGAACTCAAAGTCAAGGAGGAAGTCAAAAAAATTGAAAATTTCAGAACCAAATTGGGAAAGAAAGAAGGGAAGCAGGCAGTGATTAAATAGTAGCACGCTTTATTAAAACAACAACAACAACAACAAACAAACAAACAAAAAAAACCTGCAGTGATGAAGAGTATACATGTACATTTGTAAAAGTTTTGGAAATGTGCAAAGCCCAGAAAAAATCTAACATGCAGATTAAGAGATGCTTCACTTGGAATGCTTTATGTAAGCTACAGACTTACTGTGTCATATCTCCCCCTTGCTTTTTAAAGGTAGCTGGTAACACTGGTCTGGCAAGGTGAGAAGGATGATGATGGATGTGGAAATTCTCTCTCCTGCTCGATGTTATTACAGATGTACAGATAAGCTGGGGTCATCTAGGATGGTATTGAACCTTCAAGATTAGACGCAAGATGGATGCTAGATAAGTCTCTGTGCTTAAATCCCTTTGAATGGCTTCACCATGTCCCCCCCCAAACAGGACTTTATAATCACTATTATCCTGATAGAAATTCCTCTGCAGCATAAGAATTGTGTTTTTGTTGTTGCTTTTGCTTTTTTTCCCCTCAGCTGTGTATTTTGTCAAAGTTTGCTATGAACCATCAGTACATTTATTCTGGAACTTGTATTTGTTTTCTTGTTAACTGGGTGGTGACTATAGCCAGCCAACTTTATCCTTAAACTTTCTGCAGATATCATGCAGCTACTGCTACATTGGGTAGAATCCTTGAATTGTACTAATAAGAAAGTTTAATTTTGTTCATCCATTTGTTGGTACTCGAGATGATGTAACTGGGATGCTACCCAGATAGGTTAGGGTGTTCTACATAGAATGAGCACAACGGTGTAATAGATTGAAATTCCTGAAGTGGTTTAGTTCCTGTTTTACTTCCATTTGAAAAGCCACAGCAGAAAAGAAGACTTGCTTAGAGATTTTAACTCTGTTGTTTCAAGCAGGATAAACAAAGCTTGGCACAGTAGAATGATTGCTGTGTTTTGCATGAGTGGAGGTTCCAGTTTTAGGTATCTGAATACTGTCTCTTTATTACACCTTCCTACTCATTCTGAAGAAAGGCAAAGTAGTTGAAAAGATTAGTTTCCTAAGTAGGTAAAAGAGAAATGTCTTGATCCAGATACAAAATACATAGTACTTTCCCTGGAATTATTCAGTGAAGGACATACTTGAAAGAGGATGACTTTTTACCTTAGAATAAAAATGAACAAATGAAATACTGAACTACCAGATAACTGACATTTTTTCAGCTCTTCCAGCTTTTAGATTGTTAAAGCTCTTAGGTATATACATATCTTATATCTCTAGTTTTAATTAAGTTATATTGAAGTCAGTAGTCAGTAGCACATCTTACTTCCACGAGATGGAATATAGGTACTTCAATCTATGTGTCTTCTACTTCAGATGGGGATTTTTTGTTTTTCATTGTTGTTCTTATTTTATTGATATGTGTGTTTGTTTGTTTGTTTGTTTTTCTCCTGCTGTTCTTTTTTGGGGGAAGCAAATACTACAGCAAGTCAGAAGGTAGAAGAATTAAATCTTAGTTCATGCAAGAATAGTTGATAATTTATTACCGTGACCTTCATTTTGAAAATATTTATGTTCAAAATTTACAATTAGTATAATTCTCCAGAAGGCATTATTTTGTCATAGCTCAGGTTTCAAAAATTATGTCCTTAAATTTACAAATTTTCTGTAATACCATCACCGCATTTTTGCTTTCATCTGGAGGTGCTCTTAGTGTAGATTCCAGTGGGAATTAAACAGATAAAAATGAGGTTCCTTGCCTTTATTTGCAAAAGCATGGATTGCCATCTTCATGTGATGCTACCTTATTTTCTGCTCTGAAAATAAGTGGGTAATGGAAAAACATTGGTGCACTACTTGTAGTAGGATATATCTTTCAGTGTTCCATGTGGCCGTGGCAGAGAGGATCCCTTTTCTGAGGCGCTCTGTTGTCTCGGGGATGGATCCAGGACAGTTGGTGCAGATGGGTGGCATATGTGCACCCGCCCATCTCCATCCCCTCCCCAAAATTCCTGAACCATGCAGTGTAAGTGGTGATAAAGAGAGTCTTCCGCTAAAGAGTGGTTGAATGAGAAATGTGGTTTAAGAGGATTGAATGTTAGATATATCGTGAAAATAATAAACAGAAACAAATAGAAAAAGTAAGGAAGACACAGAAGCCATTAAGATGAGTGTTTTTTAAAACATTTTCATTTTATTGAGCTTTTACTGTTTTAAGCAATGGTAATAATGAAAGGTTTTGCCATTGATTGCAGTTTTCTTGGACTGAATATTTCTAAGAGTTTTTCATTTAGACTGGAGGCTAAACAGTGTCTCTGTCCCATTACTCTGTTACGACTAGGAAACCATAAAAGAGTAACTTCTTGCTTCCTTGCTGTCTTGGAGTGGAAGATCTTTGCCACAAAGGCATCTTTCCTACCGTTGTAGAAGGCAATTACTGCATGGAGAATGCTACTGAAATATAAATAATGGATTGTTAGGAACCGTAGAACCATGTAGGTGGAGGACTAGAAAAACTGAACATTTGCCAGGCTCTTTTATTATTTATCAAAGCTGGTGAAATCTAGTTGTCACAGCCCAAGATACTCAAAATTCTTGATAAACCCGTCCTTTTGTAACTTGTTTCTTTAACCAACAAATACTGTTGCACTAGTAATGGTCTTTCAAGGGTTGTGAGCTCTAGGAAGTTGGTTATGGGTTGTTTTTGTTGTCATTCTTTTTTAATTAATTTAGCACATGATGTTTTGCTGATAACTTGGGAAACTATAAAGGTTAGTCGCATGGAGCTCTGATACAACAGACAAAATATTTTTAATTTAAAACTTGTTTGTGTTTTTAATTAAACTACTAGGTTTTCCTCTGAGGGCCAAGAGAGCTAGTTTTCAAAATGGACTTGCATTGAGGCACATTTAAAAAACCAAGCCCCTGATGCTTTTGGAAGCCGAAGTGCTTTTATAATCTGGCTCTTAATGACCAGAAAGTTATCCGTATGCAATATTAGTAGAGTATTTTTTATGTCAGTATCCCATAGAAGCCCTTGCAGCAGCGGAGTTTTTTTTACCTAGCCGCAATTAGGTTATAATGCATCTATGATACATAGCACGTTCACGCAGAGCACGTGTGCATGCCAAACATAAATACAAGCGTACGGATAGCTTTTGGCCATAAAAGAAGTGGAATAATTGCAGGCGTGTTGCTACATGCCAGTGAAAAGAAAGAGAGCCCTGTAATAAAATCTCATTGAGGATGCAGAGAGTATGTTTCAGCATTAGGCATTCTCCTCATGTTTCACATAAATGCATCCTGCTCTCATGAGGGGATGAGCAGTGCATTTGCACTGGCTCATTCAAATTGAATGTTGGTAAAAGAAGAGTCTTGAGCAAACAGTGAACAGTCTGGCATTTTTTAAAGACAGGAGAAAGGTTAAGCTGCCTGCTGTTTAAACTGCTGCTTATTGGATGTTTGTTTGCTGACCGTGTGTATCGAAGGTGTTCTTGAAAATCATTGACAAGATTTCGGATGGCTGCATAGCACAGGTCTGGATTAAATTAAACTACAGCTGTTTTTACAATAAAGTTTAGATCCTCGTAAGTGACTTAGTATGTTGTGTTAATATCTGAGGATAGATGGACTGTATTTTGCTGGGAGAGAAAAGAGGATATGCTGTGCCTTCTCTGTATCTTTTCTCTCCCTCAGTTTTGACAGCACTGCAGCTTTAACTTTGCTTAGAGCTATAGTAAATGAGTGACTTCACTAAGTACAATGTTTACTAACCAGAGAATTTGGTAAAAAAAAAGATTAAATACAGGCTTCACTATTAATGTTATGTTTCCGCTATTTTTATTTACGGTTTCAAAAATGATGCAGAGCTCATTGAACCTGAACTTGATGATTTTTTCCATAATGCACTGAGTGGAAGACAGCCACTCATTTGGGTGAAGCACAGCTTCATCTTGCAGTGCCATAGGCATGTTTTATAAGCGTCGCTACTTAATTACAGAAAGTAAAGGTAAGGCTATACATGCACACTAGATTTAATCTTGCACTGTTCTCTTGGTGAAGAGATTTCTAAGAACCAAGGAATTGTTATGTTATTCTAAATTATTCACCTGTTTAACTCCCCCCACCCACAACAGGCACACATGACCAGCACCTGTATGTATAGCTGAATATCAGTAATACCTTTGCCATTTCAGCAGGACTTCTGTTTAGCATTGTCTTGAACATTCAGGAGGATCTTGTGTTCTGGATGCTCCTGGTGGTGTCCCTCTACTCTGTTTCTGCTCTCTTTCTCTAATTCTTTCTTTTGAAGGTATACAGTCTTTGCAGGGCTCTAACACTGATTTATTATTTTTATTATGTTTTTAATTTACTTTTCCCTGTCTTTTCCAGAGAGAGGATAAAGTGTATTGTAAGACAAGTGCTGTATTAAAACTTCGTGTTCCTGGATGTGAACTCTTGCTTGTCTAGTGAAAGCAGTCTGCAAAGTGTGCTTGAGGGAGCTGTCACTCTGAGATGTTGAAAATAAGAGTGCCTTACTTATAAATCCCTGTCTATCTCTGTATATTTATTCACTTATGTATATAAGTATGTACTATAGACATGATGTCTCAAGTTGGTTTTGATTTCTGTCTATGCAAAAAAGGCACGTGTAGTAGTTGTGTAGCCGTCTTCGGGTAGCTTAGACATACTTCCGTGGGCATTCTGCGTCAGGGATTCGTGTGGGAATCATACAAACTCAATGCAGCTAATCTCGGGGTTGGCTGGCTCCGTTTGGATGATTCACTGTGGAGGTGTAAGCGGTAGCACGTCTGTACGTGCTTCCTTGGGCAACTGGGATGCATCCGTGGTGCCAGCTGAGCAGCAGAAATCAAGTGGTCCTGCAGTCACTACTGGTAGAAAACTTGGCACCAGCACAGAAACTGGAAGCCTATATAGCATGTATAACATGTTAGTGCTGGAATGTGTGAATGTGTTGGTTGGTTGTTTATTTTTTTCTCTTTTTTTTTTTTTTTTTTGGTTTTGTTTTGTTACTGTTTTTGTTTATTTTGTTTGTAGTAGAGACAGCACTGGGCTGTGTGTGCATACGCTGTACGGGCCTCAGTGACTGTGGAAATCAGGGTAAGTCTGCAATCACCAGATTGTAAAACCTGCTCCAGACCTTAATAAATGCTGTCTGTGAGCTGCCCGGGTACCTGTTCAATAACTTTCCAGAAGGTGTGGTTAGACCATGCTATGAAATGGAAGCAATGTGTGAGCAGTGCACAGCTAGCGCAGTCACAGAGATCGGTTGCTGTGTCCTCCCCTGCCATCTCTGTTGCTGTGCCTCATTCTGGAAAACCTAGATGCCATGCTCAGCTTCCAAAGAAAAAGGCTGCTGTGGAAAAAGGAATGACAAGGAGCCTACCACATTATTATAGTCTAAGCTTTTTGCTTCCATAATTGTCAAATGCCATGAATTTGACTGTATTTATTGCATGGTAGAGTGGAGAATGAGAGGCAACTCTGTAATGTGCCAGTGTGTGGCAGAGTGTGATGCAAGTGGAGACTCGCACCACTTCCAGTATGGCTTGAAAGGCTGAAGGATGCCAATCTTTTATAGGCCAGACAACCCTCTTTCTACCCAATACACACTCATTTTTAGATTGCTTTCCATTTTATCATGTTCATTTTGGGTCAATTTGGGGCGTGTGTTTTTTGTTTTTTGTTTTTTTCCTTTTTTCACTTTTTTTTAATCAACCCATTTTTTGAAAACTTGGAGTAGAATCATAGCATTATCTTAAACATTAATTAACTTCCAGTAGCAGAAGATAGATTCTTGCTTTTCTGAAGTCTGATGATTAATGCTTCTGTTTACTTCTGAGCAATATGTTGTTTGTCATGTCATGAGAATACTTATGAAGTTCTGTTCCTTTTCCAAAATGAGTGTTCTTGGTTTTACACAGGCAAATGTTTCCTTTTTGTTTACAGGATTGTCTTAGTTCCTTGTAGAGAATCCAAATGGAGAATGAAGTTTCAAAATTGAATTAATGTTAAAACAATATTTAGCAATTAAATCTTAACATCGAGTTTCAGTAAGTCAGAGTTATGCCTTTCTTCTGACCACATGTAAGAAAGCTGACAGCCCATTTTTATAAATGTAAGCAGTGTGCTCTCAATAGCATTCATTGGATTGTTCTGATAAGCTTGGAGGTCTCCAATTCTGAAATAATAGAAAAATAAATAGAAAAGTTAGCAGCTCTGCATGCCTATTCTTCACTTTAGAACTTTTTACATTCTAGGAGAGTTTTACATTCTCTAGGAGAGTTATCCAGTTTTTGATCAATATTTACACTATTCAATTTTTCAGATATATGGAATATCTCTGGTATATATATATATATATACACCATGTGAGTGGGTGTAGCTTTTTGGTAGTTAGTAGTGAAATGCCAAAGGGGGCTGTGTAGGAAACTACACCCCTGTAGTTCCAGCACAGCAGTAGAAGAGCTAGTAATTTATAGGGGAAGATAGTTTTTTAGTCCCAGAGAAGACCTAAACTGATGCTTTAGAACAGATGGAAAGAAAATCAGAAGTAACATTGTTTAGGGAAGAGTTTGTCATCGTTTTGCAAATGTAACTTCACTGCTGATGTCCATGAAGCTGTCTGTTCATGGTAGTGTGCTTTCACAGCAAGTTTCTGTGATTGTGTTTATACACTTAGCATTGTAAATGCAAGTACCATGTCTGCTTCTGATGTAAGACCACTGAGTGCGAAGACAGACTGAACAAAAGAATGCTGTAATGCTAAATTTAGTAGGCTGCTTACTCATTTTGCAGATGAGAAAAAATCTTGACTTACTGAGATGTTGAGGGTGGCTGGTAATTCAGAGGGCTGCAGAAGCCCTAGTTCAAGTGAAAATATAAATATCTCAAAAAAAAAAAAAAAAAAAAAAAAAAAAAAAAGGTAATTTACAGAATATTCTTAATGTAGACTATTTTCCCAGCTGTAGTTTAGTTCAAGGAGGGAAACATTCCAAACTGAGGGTGTGCACTTGGGGGTGTGGTACTTGAAAATTTTTCTTCAGTTCAAACTTCACTAATTTTGTAAAGTTGTGCTCATGCTCTGAGAAGGAGCGAGCTCAGCCCTGGTTACTGGCTGCTTGGCTGGGAGGTAGCCACAAGCCAACCGCTGCCTTTTGCCCAGCTCATCTCATGGGAACGTCCTCTTTTTATGGGAAGAGAGATTTCTTTAGGAAGAGGGAGGTAGCTTCATGCTTGTGGATGGATGTTGCTTCTGCAGAAGAGCTTCAGTGTTTAGAGAGGAGGCTTTCATTTCAGATCCTGAAGAACAATTTCAGATTGCAGTTTCCTTTGGATTTAGACTGGTTTATTACTCTGTCAAGAATAGACAAGGTCCTCAAATTGATGCAGTCATGCTAGGCTACTGAGTTATTTATTTGGTTGAGTATATGCAATAGACTTCATCAGTCAAACTTTGTTGAAGAGGACTCTGCAGCTGTTGGAAAATGCTGTGAATGAAATTAAAGGGTAATAACTCAATATAACTCAATATTTTTCTACATAGAATTTCTAATAAATTGAAAACTTATTTGCCAATTAAAACAGTTCATTGAAGGTCACGCTTTATGTATTGAAAGGGTAAGGCTATAAGCGTAGTAGAATAGCAACACAACACTGCAGCTCTTACTGAAGACCAGGTTGTTTTGCACCAAATTGTTGCTGATCTTTGAACATCCTTCTGTGGTCATGCTTATTGTCAGTTTTATGGACTTCTTTCCACTCAAAATTTATAATGCTGAAAATGTAAATGTCAGTTCCGCATTAAGGATTAGCTTTGGGCTTGAAGAAAAAAATATAAAGTTAATTGAAAGGTCATAAGTAAATTAGTGTTGTTGTGTGTATTTGTACATAGCCTTCTAAAATTTGTTTGTGGAGAAAAGTCTTTCATTTCTGTAGAAAATCTGGATAAACTTCTGAAGCTTGTTGACCATCTGAGCTGATACTGAGCTGTAGCCCATAGGATTCTCCAGCTGTCAATTACTTGAGAAAACGGTTGCACAATTTCAGGAGCTGAGCGATCTGAATCACTGGGTGAGAGATGGCATATTCAGTGCTAAGTGTAAATTAATTTCTAACAATTTTAGCACTTCATTTCAAATATGTAATAAAAGAAGAAGGGGAAAAAAAGATAAAATGATGTTTATTTCAAAAGAGACAGCATTTCATGAAAAGTTTGTGGCTGTTCATGGTGTTGGATCTTGGAACAAGTTGAATTTCTCAGTTTTCAGTGAGGCTATGTAATGTAAAATGCCAGCCCTGTGAATAGAGAAGTTCACTCAAACCAGGAATTATGTTTTAAACTATTTTTTTTTCTACATTTTTTGTTTGTTTTAAATAAAACACTATTCACTATTTGTTTTAAATAAAACAAACAAAATACAAGTCCCATATATATTAAAAGGCGAAGTTACTGAACATTGCAAGAGCTGTAACTTGAACTATGTGTCAAAAGATTTAAGATAGTTGACAACATTGTAAATCCAGTGTTGGCTGCACTTAAATATTTCCAGAGAAATGAGCAAGGATGTGCCGTAGATATACTGAAATGCATTCAGGAGTGATTATTTTTATTGTCCGTTCTTGTAAAGAGACAATGGTTATGATCTGGCAAACCTTCCCACACAGGCAGAAAAGTTGTACCGGTGTAAATACCTCTAACCCACATACAGATACCCATTGGAAAAGTTTTGAATGAGCACAGGCTGTACTGTGCAAATCTCAGCAGGAACAGCTTTATACACTTTCTGCAGAAAGGAAAGGTCTGTGGGAATGCCCCATGTTTAAACAGTTGCTGTTCAGACCCATCAAAACTCAAAGATTTATAGTAGCAGCCTGTGACATACTTATAAATCCTAGTGTCGTAAATACTGTTGTGCGTTTGGACAAAGATCTAAATACAAAAATGAGCCAAATGATGATTTTTAAACCACAAAGTATATATGCTGTGTTTCCAGACGTAATGAGCTAATACAAAACCATTGTCTTAACAATCATAGGGACTTTTTTTTTTCTTCAGAACTGTAGGAGAAAAAATTAAAAGAAACCATAGCATTTGTAGATGTGAATTGCAGAAATATTTCCATTTTCACAAAATGTGATCATGCAAATGAATATAATCTTATGAGCACTATAATTGATGCATGTCTGTTGCTTTAGGAAAAAAAGATTTTTGAGAGAAATTTTTAGAATATATATGCTATTAATTAAATATCAACAATTCTTCAAACACTTACTATAGTTAAGTTGCCTCAGTAGTGGTGAAGAAGTGGTTCTGGCTGCTTGTGCAACCACGGCACAACACCTGGCTTCACAGGACAGGGGAGTGCTGCCATGCTGGCTCAAAACCCAAAGAACTTCAGCTGTGCTGAAGGAGAGAGCCCCTCCTGGATGGGGCAATGGGGACTGTTAGTCCCACTATGGGCCCCAGCCATGGAAGTAGGGTCACAAAAATAATCTTGCGTAACCTCCTTCAGTCTCCTGGGTAGAGAGACCTGAACTGTGCTTGAGTTATTTGTGGTCATTGGAGTATCTTGTTGGACTTCAGTGATTTGGTGCCATTTAGAGCAGATATTTCAAATTTCATAAAGATGCAGGCATTGCAGGGGTAAAGGGGGAGTGCACTTGGTTCATATGAAAAGGCTTTGCTGAGCAAAACCACGCTAAATGGATGTGGGGTGAGGGCATTTTAGATTTTCCAATGTATTTTCTATATGCTGTACTCTGACTATGATGTAAAAATTTAGTGTGAGATCAAGGAGTGGAAATTTTACATGTTTTGATATTAGCCTTCTCAGGGTTTCTCAGGGCTTTTTCACACACTGTTTCCAGATACGGTCTCTTTCACAGATTAATATTAGTTTAGTGGTGCGTGGAAATCTAGTAAGTGTCATCTTGCTGCCGTTTTAATAATTGTATTATATATACACGTATATATCTATATACATGCACTTTTTTGTTGTTTTCTTATTCTTCTGTCTTGATAAGTATGAAAATAAAACTGAGCAGGTGCCGTGTTGAGAAAACAAATGTTGCGCAGCACTCCATTTCGAATTAAAGTGGCGCTGTGCTCACGTGCCATTATTGATATTCAATTGGCCCATGCACAGTACATATATCAATGTTCCAGACAGCAAACATTTTTTGGGGTCCTAGAAAACAGTAATAGGGATTATATGAAAATGAAGAAGTGGAAACTGGCTTTTCTTAGTCATTTCATCATGTCTGTTTTAATTAGGTACTGATTATACCAAAGAAATAACCATTCTGCAAGGTTAAATTTACGAAAACTTCAAGATATTTTCATTTTGCCCCAAATCTAATTTAAAAAGTTATTTGAGCAAGTTTGCAAAACTAGTAGCAGTTAATACAAGGTTAAGGATGTCGGACTGAATGGCCCTTGTCCTAAGTATTTGTTGCATCTGGGCACCCACTGTACATGGTGAGATTGCGGCTTATTGCCTTGTTCACAGGATGGGCTGAAGCCGTGGTGATGGCCTTGCTGTGAAACCAACAGCCATCCCGTCTGTTCTGCTCTTCTTTTCCAAAGATTTCTAAAGATATTAAATTGCAGATGATGATGCTAATGGATCCAAGGAAAAGGGTGTAGGGACTTCATAGTGTGGTAAAGCTAAGAGATGATGGAGGTGGAAAATATAAAAGAAGAAACAAGGTAATTAATTGAAAGAAAGGTTCCTCTCCAAAGGTTGGTGGTGTAACCACATGAAACCAGTTTGCATTTGCAAATGAAAATTGTATATTTTATGTGGATTGTGTTTTGTCTGTCTTCAGGTGCATTTCCACTTCAGATGGACAAAAAAAAAAAAAAAAAAAAAAAGGCTCAAACTTTCAGACTTACCATAAGGGTTCTTGGGGAAAAAGGCTTCTTCAGAAAGGAACTAGTACCAAGGGTTTATTTTTATGTATTTATATATTGTGCATATACATGTGCTCACACATAGACATCTTGGTGGTGGGATTGGGAATTATTTTGAGCTCTCTAAAGTTTTAGATACTTAATTGGTAAGCAAGGCTCTTGGCTGGAGCCAAGTTGCTTTTTTATATTGATTAGGTGTACCTCATAACTGTCTGGCAGAGTTAAAGTGCAGTTGTTGTTTACATCTCAGTGCTCGTATTTCATTTCTGTTCTGAGCCAAAGTGCTGAACCGTAACAGATCTACAATGCAGAACATTTCTTTATAAAGATTGAGCACAGTTAATTTTGCCAACCGGAATGGAGTTTATTTAACAAAGTGCTGGAAAAAAAAAAAAAAAAGGCAGATTCATCAATGCAGGCATCAACGCTTTATTCCCATCCCACTGCAGAGTGACATTTCCCAGCTAGGCAAAGCGGGCTTCCAGCTCACCACTTCAGGAGCTTGAAATTTACTGAGGATAAAGGTTGGGCATAGACATATTAAGCTGAACAGGCATCTGTTGTTGGGAATGACCAACAACAATTACAGTTCTCCATCTGTGAACCTGATGCATTATGTAGACTTTTAAAAGCTGTATTGACAAACGTGTAGTCAAGATAATTAGCCTCTGGAGGCCTCATTGAGAGACCTGGGAAAGCAGCTGCATGGTGCTGCAAGGCTGTCCAGGTGTTTGCAGCAGCATGGAATTGAATTCCTGTGAAATAAAAGATGTGTAATTTTGTTTTGTAGTGTTTCAAAAACTGCTTGATGATGGCACTGTGGATTTCAGGTGGACTCCACAGAGTGTGAGGGAGGCTGGACCTCCTGGTAATTGTAGTGGCCGTGCTTGCTGAGGCATCTATTCATTAGCTGCGAGCCACTAATAACATTTGGTAGCACGAGCGAAAGGGTGATTTTAGGTTGAGAGTTGAGTGGGAGTGAGGGAAAGAAGAAAGCATTCTTCTATGTGCTTTTGCATCATCTGGAAAAGAACAGCATCAGTTTGTAATGTGAAAATAAGGCCATAGAGTGAAATACGGCAAAAATGGGCTTCGAGCTTTTAACAGGTCTGTTCTTTGATGTTCCAAACGTGGCATGGTTTGTGCATGTCCATCCATGCACGTGAATGCCTCTTTAGGAAATAAGAAAGACACCCTGGCACTATCTGGCCTGTTCTGGGGTTCTCATACACCAGTTCAATCGAGAAAAAAGTCTCAAGAAAGTATGGGAGCAGAGCCTACTGTTCCATAGCTTTACCTCTGCCTTGCAACACTCCTTTTCTTTGTGATGTACTTCATACTTTTTCTTCAAAAACTTCAATGATATCTGTGATGGCTGTAACTTCTTTCTGCTTCTATTCATAGGTGCCCAGCACTGAAACAGGAAAACTGAAAGACTTGCAGAGAAAGTAGATATCTGAGCAAGAGTTTGACCACACAACTTATTTGAAATGTTTGGAAAGTGAACAGGAAGAGATTAAAGCTGATTCTAGAATTTTCCAGCTTGGTTTAGCTGTTTATCCCTGGTTTGTTTGTTTGTTCTTTAAATTTTGATAGAATTATTATTGTTTGTTGTAAGAATAAACCTAAGAATACATATTTATTTATTTTTGACAAATGACAAATAATTTTTAGCTCTGAACCAGTTTTCAGTTTAGATTCATGCCTCTTACATTTTATAAGTACAGAATATGAGGGCTTGTGACAAAAATTTGGGTACAGGAGAGTTGAATATCTACTGTTTGGAAAGAAAAGTTGTCTCCCAGGAAAGGGAGTTTCTTAGATTTAAAATTAAAATTGAAGCATTGAATTTTAGTACTGAGTTTTGTTGGTTTTAGAAAAGTATTTTGATTTTTTCTTTGTATGCTTTGCACGTGCAGACAAAAGAGAAGCTGCCTGCCTGTGAGTAGATGAGAAGCAGGTGGTGTTTTCTTTTTTTTTTTTTTTTCTTTTTCCCTTCTTCAGTGAATGAAGTTGTGTCAAGAGCTCAGTAAGAAACTGGAAAACAAAATAGTTCTTTACTCATCTCTTTTGCTTCACTTTGGGAGCTATTTGTACAAGATGATACTGAGTAAACCATCTGTGTCTGCAGAAAGTATTTTAGGGCTCTTTTGTATGGTTGGCTGTTTTATTCTAACATATAGTTAGTTCTCTGCAAAGTGACTGTCAAAAACCATGTTTTGAGTACGTCGTTTGTGCTTTCATAGGCTATGTAGCTCTTGCTTGTAAATAGAAAATGCAGATCATCATATGTATGTGTTTGCTTGCTTTTAATATAAAAATTAAACTAACATTTTTCCTGAGCATGTCTCCTTGCTTGCTAGCAGTTGCCGGGGCGGTCAGGATAGAATGGGAGCCCAGGCTGCCATCAATGTGGTTTTGAGTAGTTAATGGAATAAATAGCTATGATGTATTTCTGTGAACTGTATGACTGCAGAAAGATTTTAGGGCAATGTGCAGTGTTTCTTACCTGTTGTTTTGTTTTGTTTTGTTTTTAAATTATGAAACAATTGGTACTATTATTTACTTCCAGTAAGTGCTGTGAAAAATACTACTTGGAGGACACAGCAGTCTTTTTTTTTTTAATTTTTTTTAAATTTTGCCTTTTTGGGTCGTCAGTTGTTTGTTTTTTTTACATATTACAAGCAGCAACAGCAATATTCTCTCACAGATTCTGTTAAATATCTCCTCCTTTATTAAAACTAGATTAGAATTAATTACAAAGATAGTTGCTAGGTTTATCTGTCGTGAAGTCAGTATTTTTTGAAAGATGCTCATCGGAGTCAAGCTCTTTTGGAAGGTGGTGACCCTAAACAAATGAATAAATTAATGAATAAATTGGTTCCTCACCTAAGTGCAGGCATATTTTTATGTGTAAGGGAAGGGCACTGCAGCATGCTCCCCACACCCCAGAGGGGCGGGTGGCATCCCCAGGCCAACTTTGTGCCTGTGGTGCGGCTTGGTGGTGGCTCTGGGGAGGCATGTGGGGCAGGAAGTCCTCAACGTGATGTTTGGCACCATCACAGATGTATGTGCTGGGCCCCTGGAAACATTAATGCCTAGCATTGGTGAGGCCTGAAATACCCGCATTTACTGCCCTCCTTCCTCCCGTGACTGACTGGCTCTGCCCTACTTAATTTGCTGTAGCAAACCTTACCCATTGCTACCTAAGTCATATTATGTCTTGGTATAGAAAGTGTGTTAACATCCAGCTGTAGCTGGGCTCTTCAGAGATGAGGCTATGATCTGCTTGTGTAATGCTTGTACAAATACAAAGAGAAAGCAAAATTAGGTCATGCATTTCATTTCTTCCCCTTGGCAGAGCAGAGCCCAGCAGTGAAGAGGCTGTCCTGGTTAGGGTCAAGTAGCATGGCAGGTCCGTATGTGTACCAGCCTGCCTTCCTGAATCTGGCAATTGTTGCTATTAGCTACTGATACAACACCAAAAATCTTCAGTGACCATTGCCTTTTCTTTTTAGAAACATGCTAAAACAAAATCAAAACTTTTTACAACCAAATTTTAAAGGCATTGGTTGCAATAAAGTTTGAATAAAATGATGACTACTTACAATGTTTGCATTTTCTTTTGGGGAACAGTGGACTATCTGTCTGTCTCCTTAGCTAGCTGTGAACTGTATGGCTATAAAAAAGTATTAAAGGCATTAAAGATTTGTGTAATGCCCCCTGTACTGCGGCTGGTATGGGGTCAAGACCAGATCTTAGGGAATTTGAATATTTACTCTGAATCGTATCTGTTCTTTCCAATAATGTCTCATTAGCTCCCGAGCAAAGTTTATTATTCTAATTAGTCTGCTAGGTCTTGCAAGATAAGCATGTCAAATAACGTGCTGGTTTAATGAAGACAGCTAAGTCTTGCACAAAGCTGGTTTAAATATCTCCTTTTTATAAAAGTTCTCCTCTGGCAACTTCCTGGCTTCTGGCTCTCCTTCCTCTGCTTCATCTCTGCCAAGTATGATATTGTTTTATAATAATGTAAAGGAGTGGTAAGCATAGTAAATGACTGCAGTGTGCTGGACACTGATGGTGAAATAAGAACCACATTGCGGTATTCCACTTGCTGCTTAAAGATGCTTCACGTCCTTTCCAGGTTGAACTTTAAGTTTATCAGTGGTGTTTTTTATATGTTTTCATGGCACATCCTAAGTTTTCAAAAACTCATTTCAAGATAGATATTGATATTCTTTCAATCTTTCCTCTCTTTAGGGAGAATTAAAAGCAACTTCTGTGTGAATTGTTTCTTGACGAGTCTAGCAAGAAGGAATTGGATGTACCTTTTGTATTGTGTTACTGAAAAATGTGAAAATACCATGTAGCAGCTGATCTTTCAGGAACTGTTGAGAATAGGACCTTATAAAGAGGCTTTTTGCTTAGAGGTTTGTGAATATTCCTTCTTGCATTATGGAAAGCAAGGACACTGTCAGTTGCTCTTAGTTCGGAGGGGTTTGCAAGGGTGCAGCGTCACAGCATAGGCTGATGCAGGTCTGTCTATGATTGAGCCTTGTCAACCTTTTCAAAATACACAATATGGATAAATGAAGAAACTCTAAACCATCAAGTCAGCAGAGCTTCTTTTGTAGGAATGTGTATTATGGTTCTTTCTTATTGCCATCGATCCTCATGATGCTGTCATGTAAATCAGCGGCTGAGTGATCTTTCTCATTTATAGCACTTGTGGCAATTCATTAGCTGTGTCTTAACCAAAGGGCTTTTACTTCTGTCTTTGCAGTCCTTTAATGTGCTTCTTCCTGGGACTGACCCATGACTCTGGGTCTGTCTCTCAGGTCCACCTTGAAGGTGTGTTTTCCTACAGAGTATGAATACCCTGGAACTTCACCCAGTTTGTCCAGGGACTTAAACCAGAGATTTGCTGGCACATCCTGTGACCCTGGGCTTCTCTGAATAATTTCTTTAGTGAAACACCGCAGTATGGATGCTAATGACTTTATGGACATAATAGACTTGAATAGTGGATTTAGATATACTCTATCTCTCTTGCTAGCTAGTAAGTGCATCACATTTTTGAAAAGCATGCTATAATGCACTGCAGCACAGGCATCTCACAAGGAAGGGCTGCCAAGCTTCCACATGGAGTCTCCATTTAAGATGCTCACCCACAGGCTCCATCACAGTTTCTCTTAATTTAGTTTATATATTTACCTGTCTCATATAGCTTAATGGAATACATAGTCACTGTTATTAAAAGCTTCCTTATCTACCTGTTAGCAGCCAAGCTGTCTAGTAACAGTGGACTTGCACATGGCACTGTTGCCTAAGTATCATCTAGGCAAATGAAATATATTTACAAATGTAGCTCACAGCTAGATTTAGAGAGCAGGAAATGAGTGATGGATTTCAGCAGGGAAAGTGTACCTGGAAATTTAAGTGAGGAGTCACCTGAAGCGGTGGGTAAGAAGGGCCTTCAGTAATGCTAATATGCAGAAAGACCTTCAGAGACCATTCTTCCTACACTTCCCACAGTCAAGGGAGAGAAAATGGCTCTTCCAAAAGGGACTTCACTGCCAAAGCCAAATAACAGCTGCTGCATCCTGCTCCTTCGAAGAGCCTCTTTTTCTTTGTCAGAGATAGATGAAGCTGAAGGGGACAAGCATCACTAAAGCAAAGGCTGCTTTTCCGAATACTTCCCACAGGCTCTCTGAGGGCAGCGTTCAAGTGAAATATGTAAGAAGCACTTAGGATTTCTAAGAGACGGTGAGAGCCATCTGCTCTCTCAGGGTTTGCTTGGGTCTCAGGAAAGGGAAGAAGCAGTGCAGTGGAGATGTGCATGTAGAAGATTGAGTGAGGGGAAAAAAACAGAAAAAAAGTATATATATTTTTTAAAGACTGTCTATCTTGTTTCCATATTGTAAATGCATATAAAAGAGAGTGTTAAAAACATCATTGAAAACCTGATTTGTTAAAATAAATAAAAATATTTGCTTCAAGGAGTTTAAAATTTGTTTGTTTAAGGGCACAAGTAGAAGGAGGGAAGAGGAGGTGAGTCCTGGGGACACATCTTTTAGAAGCAGGATTGCAGAAGGGGCATCTTCACATGTCAGGCTTCTGGAAAACCACTTTAGTTGATGTGAATTGTCATCTTTTTAGGTAGACATTTGCTATGTGAAACCATGCTGTAGGGGTTGGAACTGCATGTAACTTGGTGACCACAGTGCAGCCTCAGTAAGACAAGGTGTGCGGTTGCCAGGGGCACAATTTGAGGGCTGCCTGCTGGCTGGTGCCTGGGTAGGAGCAGCCTGGGGCACCTGCACGCTTGCTTAGGGCCATCTGAGTACCTGAGCTGATTCAAAGTGATTTTGAATACTTCTGTTTTCCTTGCCCCCTCACTCGTCACCAGCATTTGTTTTTCTACTTAACAAATTTGAACAATTCCCTCCCAGTTTTCAAGTGAACTTTTAGTGATACCTAACATTGACTGTGATAGGTGGTTGCCTCTTCAGTAGATGAATTGCATCTCTGTGCCCCCTTAGGACAGCTGGATAGTTTTCCAGAGTTTTCTGACACAGACTGAATCACTTCAAACTCAACTGTGTTCATGTTTCCCATGCAGATGGACTCATCGGCAGCAAGTGTAATTGGGTAATGTTTACATTTAAATTGATTTCATTTTTAATTTCAAGGGTTACAAAACCAACCATAATAAAGAAGTTTATTTAATAAGGATTATAATATCTTGGGTTTAATAAGGATATAACATCTCTGTGGTCTGTTCTTTAGTGATAACCCAGATCTTGTAAAAATAAATACATAAATAATTTTTGAAGCATTTATTTTTTAATTTAGATTTTTACTTTACATGTATGGGTTTGTCTTCAGTAACAGAGCTACTAGCACAGTCTGGAAATTGCTGTATTCCTGGCCATTATGGTTCATCAGATGGTAGATCAAAATCTGAGATGCAAATGACTTGTATCCAATTGTCTGCTTTTTCCTGAAAGATGGGAATGGCTGCTCAGTCACTGAACCTTTACACCTCAAAGCCAAACTCAGCCCCCCTGGCCATGGTTGGATGGGGATTCGGCAGATGCTTAGGTAGGTTAGGTAGAGGGGAAGGGGCTGAGGAGTTGGGCGAGATGTCTGGTTCCTGCTGGGGGAACAGGCTGCAGTGCTGAGGGAGCAGGCAGAGGGTGTTCACATTGGGATGTGCAACCCACGCTGCTGTAATTGTGAACACCTGGACTTGAAAGGAAAAAAAAACAACAAAAGAAACTAACATGGAGGAAAAAAGTGCCAAGAAGAATCCCTTTAATGAGAAGAGGTGATTGTAGTGTCACGTTGCGGATACTCACATCTCTCTTGTTCTTTCAGCCTTCCTAGAGATTCATTGCCTGCATCATGCAGTATGCCTGGGGCTCATGGCTGTGTGTTGCTGAAATTGAAGACAAGGTTTCTGTAAGATGTCTCTTCCTACCATGGAGGTGTTTTCTCTAAGCATTTGTTCTCTCTGACATCTGTCTTGTCCTTCTCACATCAACCTCTGCCAGCTGGTGGTTTGACTAGGGAGGTATTCAGAGGTGAGGCTACCGTTTGGGGTGTGACCCCGATGGACGTAAATGTCTCCTGGACAAGAAACCAACTGGAGATGGTCTTTGATGTAAGAAGTTTTTATGTTTCTTCACAGCTGAGGCAGTTGTTGAGTGGAGGTGGTGGCTCATGGTGAGAATAGGAGACACCAGGTAACTGCTTGTCTAATAGTTACCTGTGCACCTTGTAAGTAACACTGCAAACCTGTTTGTTCTCACCAGAAACTCAAGTTCTGGAAAGCAGCAACTATCTGCTTGGATTAACACTTGGAACAAAGAAATACTGGAGGCTGCATGTCCATATATTCTGATGAACCAAATGGTTCTCTGTTAAAAATAAAAATAATAATAAAAAAAAAAAGTAAATAAAAATCTGATACCATGGAAAAACTTCTCACATCTCTCACCACAAGGTGTATGTGTGTATTGTAATACTACTTCGTAGTAGTATTACAATAGTAGTACATTTTAGTAGTATTACAAGTAGTACAATTTCAGCACTTCAGGTGTCCTTTTACTTCCATCACATGCCTCACAGTGTCAGATTTACAACCTGGTATTTCCAATGTAAGTGATTGGATATTGTGGCTTCTCATTTCCTCCCAGAATGTGTATCCCAAACTTCCCCCCTCAGAAACACTGGTACTACAACTAAATACTCTGAAAAAATATATGTGAAATAAACAATTTCCAAGTGGAGATTACCACTCAATTCACCCATTATTTAAGAGTAATGTTTTGCAATGTTACCCAACTGAAGTAGGCAGGCATTTGGAACATGGTCCACATTCTGGTGTGCAAATAGTTCCTCAGCTGAAGAAGGAAAATAGTTTTGGTATAATCCAGATTGGTATAATCCTGGTGGATTTTGTTGTTGTTTTCTTTGTCACAAAACACTAACAACTCAAGCAAAACATGTCTGGGGACAAGTGACTTTGATACTATATCATAATGATTCTTTAATTTGAATAAAATTGTCCTCTGAGAAAAACAAACATGGACATTTCTCCTTTTAGTGTATCAGCATTGTATATGCACAGCAGTTCTCCAAAGATCAGTTATTGCACTTACCATCAGTTTAAAAACTGATCATAAGGAGATAATCTGTCACTTTAAGCCTTTGTATAGAAACAAACAAAACCAAAGATAAAAATGTGTCTGGTTTGTTTGTAGGATGTTCTGTGGGCAGAAATGAGAGTAGGAATCAGCAGCATCTTTAGGAGCCATTAGCTCAGGCATTTGATCAGTGTGAAAAGATATTCACAGATGTTAATCCTCCAGGCATCCCTTTGCTCTTTCTTTAAATTCTCTTGAGTTTTTATCAACAAATTTATAGCAAGCAGACAATTTCATATGACTAGCATAAAAAAAAAAAAAAAAAGGTACAGTTTCTTGAAAGCTGAAAGGATTTTCCCTCTAGTGATGAAAAGCCCTGCTTCAGGTCACAGAGCTGAGATCTTTTGAGACAAGATGGCGGTGCCAAGTTCAAAAGGAAAAAATATAATGAGAGAATTGACTGGTTTAGTTGCTGTATGGAAATCAATGCACTTTTCTTTAAGAGAAAATCTTTATTATTTTTTTTTATTACTATTTTCTGTAGTACAGCTAAAGCAAGTGTTTGAAATAGTATTGCAGCCAGTATACTATTGCACTGTAGCTATTACTTGCCAGCTGAATGTATTCTCATGTTACAAGAATCATGCTAATAATTCCTATTAACTGCTGTGACCTCTGCTGGAGAGAAGAGAGTCAATTTTCTTGTAGCCATTCCTCTCAGAGCCTGGCAAGATATTCTGTATTTATTTCTTTGTTTGTGTGTTCTCTGCAGCAAATTTTTCTACCTTCCAGGTGGCTGAAGTGATTTGCATGTTTTGTAATTTATCTACTGCCATAAGTCTAAGTAAAAAAAAAAAAAAAAAAAAAAAAAAATCTAATGAAATTTTAATCCTATTAAGTTTTCGTTTTGATTCTATGGGTGTGTACTTTATACACCATGTGGCAGAATTCATCTTTGTCTTAATGTTCAAGTCCACAGCTATATTTGTGTTTGCACATTAAGATTGCGTTTGTACAGCGTGTCATGCTTTGCATGTCTCCAAAGCGTTTAGACATCACTCCAGATTGGATCCTGGGTTTATACACTGAATCTATGGTCAGATCTCCATGAAGTCCCTTGTAATTCTGCCTCTGTTGGGAACCACTAGCAGTAGTTTCAGAATAACAGAGTCTTTGGCTTAAGACTGCAAAAGTAGCTGCTGAGTATTTCTTTTTCTTACATTTAGAGGTATACTGTAAACACTGGCTCACAGACTGACCGTATGCTCCAGTTTACTAATTACTATTATTTAGCAGTTACTAAACATTACTAACATTAAGCAGATACATGCTGATGTCTTGTTGTTTTGGAAAACTTCATAGCTGTTTCTTTTTGTTTAACCTGAAGGACTTTTTGCTGAGTGCAGAACAGGACCACAATGGCTCCCAATTAACAATCTCCGTTGCCACGGTCGCTGTGCCCTGCAAGTTGCCGTGTGGAGCAGCAGTGAGCACGCCTGTGCCTTGTTTCTCCAGGGCCTCTAGGCTGTACAGTACACTGTAGCCCTGTTGTGCCAAATAACCCAAACATTTGGAGCTCTGACCCAAAAAGCGTGACTCCGAGCTACTTTTGATTGATACCTCTCCTCTGAAAATCTGCTCGTCGGCCTAGGAGGAGCTTCTAAGAGGCCCAGGTAGACCCACATGTTGTTTGTTCTCCGCACATTTGTGGGCAGTGTTGTTGTGGTTTGGTGGTAGAAGAAGCCTCTTCAGATGCAGAAACAGGTCAACAGAGTGCTGGGTTATGGGTGTGAGTGGGAGGCTTTCAGGGAGGAGTGTGAGATGAAGTTAGTTGCTTCTCCACGCCGCTGTCGAGTTTCTCTGCGTGCTCTTTTCCTCCCCTGAAATGGCTCCTTTCTGTGCCATCCTTGGTGCTGGTGGTGAGACAGGCATCCAGGCTAGGTGCTGGGGTCACACCTGGGATGCTGGCAGAGGAGAAGGAGGTCTGAGACAAGCAAATAATACAATCGACCTGAAAGATTGGGTCTGTGTGTTGGAGATTTTTTTTCTCAAGATTCCTGTTTCTGTTAGGGACTGAACTCTGTAATGGCACCCAGAGGGATGCAGAGTGAAGCATGAGAAGAGTCCCAAGGAAAAGAGCTGAGGAATGGAAAAAGGAGGAGAGGTCTTGGGAAGTGGAAAGCAGACTATAGGGCATAAAGAAATTTGAGAGGAATGACAGAGGAGAAAGTCTGCATAAGCATAAGTTTTGTTTTTATTTTCTGTTCAGTTTAGCATGTTTTTAGAATGCAGTGCAGAGGTATCAAAGCACTCTTTATTTCAGAAAGTTAAAATCTGAAACACTGTGCTGGGTAAAAAGAAGATAATTTCAGAAGCTGTGATTAAAGTCTGTTGATGTTTTGATTATTTAAAAATGGATGTCCTCATCCTGTAATATTTTAGTGTACTTTGCTGTTCAGGTGAGCTCTGCCTCTATCTTTGCTTTCTCTAGCTGCTTGCTAGGATCTTTGGCCAATGCTTGGAAGGCAGATTATACCAAGCTCCTTCATGTCTAGAGCTTTGAAGTTCAGCAGGGAAAAGCTGCTTGAATTCTTGGAGACCACTGCGACTGTTATGTGACACTTGGAGAGGAGTCTGTAAATCCAGAGACTGTGGCTCTCACCTTTGTTAGCAGACAAGAAGTAAATATACAAGAATTTTTAGGCTATAGACAGAATTTTAAAATCCATCTCTAAAAGTGGAAACAAATAAACAAGGGAAATGAAATGTAATAGATTTTGGAAAACAGATAATATTTTTAGAAATGAAAACCTTCTTTAGATGTGTTTTTTTAAACCTTTACTTGATAAGACCTTTATCCTTGTCCCAGAGAGCAGTGGTATTAGAGCACTTTGATATTTACATAGTAAAATGACAGCTATTTCCTTTTCCTACCAGATTGATTTAAGTAACATTTCTATTGCCTAGCAATAAAATCTGCCTGCCTGCTTGACATCTCCTGTTAAAAGCTTCTGAAGACCTTGTGACAAAAGGCAGTCTTTTAAGAATCATAATTACCACTTTCAAATTATAAGATTCATTCTACCGTGAGCTTCAGGAGAAAAGACAGAATACAATGGTTACCGAAATTAGAGTGGTGATGCTTAAAATATATTATCTCTGCCTCTTTTGGGGGAGCTGGTCCTTGGGGGGGATAGTGGCTATTCTTGGAACTGTATTTTCCAACATACCTCCTGAGAAAACACTTTTCTGTGGAGAGCACTTAGGTATTTTTTCATAGTCCACCTTATTTAGAAATCTGAAATACCAACGAGTGGACTCCTTACAGCACATGTAAGAACAGGTTGAAGTAGCATTCCAGCTCCTGGTGAAACACTGAACTACAGACTGATGCAGTGATGGGAGAGTTTGGATCGTGCATTCTTTGTGTGGTACTAAGATACCTAAATAGCAGCCAATGTGAGTTCGCTGGTGCTAGCAGTGCAATTTAAAGCATCTTTTAAGAGGAAAGAGTCCTTTGGCACTGTTTGCAGTGTTTTCTGTTGGGGTGGGTTGTGATGTTTCAGAACTTGGTATGTAATCCTTGAGACTGCTCACACTACTGCCTGCTTTCCTTCAAACCATACGTTTATGGCAATATTCTTAGAAAGATGATGGGAAGGTTCTCTTCTTGATGGGGGAAGACTGAGCTTCTACTTAATAATGACAGTATTCCTTAGTTTGTGTGGTTTGGAAAAATACTTGCATAGGTCTGTCATAACACCAAGCAGTCATAAATATCTGACTTCCAGAGAGGATCACGTGCAGAATGAAGGGACAACATTTCTCAAGTTTAGTTGTATAGTTTATGTAGTGTGGGTTTGTGTGTGTGTGGGGGGGGGGGGAAGGGGTAGGTCTGCTTTTTTGTTGTTGTTTTGTTTTGTGCTTTTTTTGTTTTGTTTCCAAACTGCAGGGACAGCATAAATAATATTATTTTCACATGGGAGGTCTGAAAATGCAATCTTGTATCAAAAAACCTTTATTAGGATAGAGTTGGAAAGAATAAGGCGTAATTCACTTTAGTTCTTCTGCCAAAAATGCTTCAATTTAAGACTTTCTCCTCCAGAGGATAGGGTGAAGGTTAGTGATAAAGCCTGATTGTTCAGTAATTTTCTGCCTATTAATCCATAAAAGTCTATGCTCTTTTTAAAGACAGCAAGAGTTTGTTTCATCACTTTTAAAGGTGTTTCTATCTCAGTTAACAAATTTTGTCACTCCACTCTGGGGAAGTGGGACTGAAAGACAAATTTGCCCGTTCCTTCTTTAAATGCCAGCCTTCCTAGAACCTAGACAATAACCTTTTTAATTGCTTACTTCTAAAGTATTGCTGCTGCTCCATATAAACTGATACTATACTTTCAGCTTTCCTTTGCATCTAGATAGTTACCATTGCTTAGCTCAGGCAATTTTACCTTTCCCAAAACTGGATGTTGAGCTCCAATTCAACTATTAGACTTTCAGGAAGAAGATGTTTTATGTCCATTTCACTTAGACAACAGCAGATTGCTCTGTGTAGTTTCCTTCACCCTATAGTGCATTAAACATTGTTGTACTATCACCTTATGTTTCTGTAAGATTATTTCCTGGTTTCAGTAGCACAAAGGCTGTTTATGGTGCCCTTTAAGAGTGCTCGAAATCAGTTATCTTTCTGGCATCTATTAAAACTAAGCCTCAGTCACTGGTTAGTGATAGCCTACCTGTCAGAAATTATGACCCTGAGCCTTCACTTGTTAGCTAGGACTTCAGTAAGAATGGCGTATGTGATAATGAGTACTGAAGGAAAAAGTAATTAGTGTTTCTTGAAAATTTGTTTTATTATTATTAAAAGGACTGCAGGGAGCAATCTGGCTTGAACCTGCAGGCTTTCATTTTCCTAGCACAGTTTGCTGTTTTCATTATCTAAATCACAGATATTGGAGGGAAAAACAAAAAACAAAACAAAACAAAAACAAACAAACAAACAGAAAAAACACAATATGATTCTACTTGTATTACATCAGTAGCCTAAATCCCACAAGAGTCTCTGTTATATGTGTTTTATTTTACATTACAGCTAAAAAGACTGTAGATTTGACTTAGACTTTTTCATTTTGCATTTTTGCTCTTCATCTTATTAGGAGTTACATCTTAGATTAACTCTACTTTGAGAAATGTGGAAGATGTTAATCTCCCAAATAATGGGTCATTGAACAATTTAGATTTGTTAGTGGGTAATATTAAATTAGTTTTTGCAGTATTTCTAGTATGGGAAAAATGTGCTACTTTCTGTAAAGCTACATTTTCAACTTCATGGTAGCAAATCTGCAATAACTTCTCAATGCTGTTGGGTCATTTAGATTATGTCTTGATGGAACTGAGTAATAGACTGTCCAACAAGAAGAGTGGGATTTTTAACACCTGATTCATCTTCTGTGTTGAGGCATAAAACAAAATCTGTTTTTTATAACAAAGTGGTAGAAGAAGGTGGGTTAGAGAAAAGCATATATTATGGAGATGTCATGCAGCTTTTCTCCAGGGTGTAGAAACAAAAGGAGTGTGTTTTGACTACAGGATCTCAGCAGTGCCAAGAAGGATTTAGAGAAAAAAGAAATGGAGAAAGAAATCAAGATATTTTTAATGTTCAGTGAGTAGAATAAATACATGCTAATGGTTTACCTGGGATTTGGCAAAACTCATTTGCTGATATGGAGGATGTGCGAGTGTGTGTGGGAGTGACTCTTTAGCCTGGTTTCTGAATGGGAAAAAAAGAGCTTACATAACTTCACTGTCTGTTTATTTGTCTGTCACACATTTTAGCTCATTGTCAAATGTATTTCAAGCTGGCCAGATGGGTGGTGATCTCAGAGATCCGAAAATAGTCTGCCACTGTTTTTAGCCAAAAGGACCCATGCTCCCTTCCCAGGTGCTCGTCTTTGGCCCGCCCTGGCGGTGGCGGAGCAGAAGCTGGTTGTCCATGGCCCCGGGCAGCAGCCATGTGGCCAGCCAGCCGGCATCCACATGGGGCTGCCTGATCCCTGTTCACCTCGGGCTGGATTAGCCCCAGCAATGCGGCACTCCATCTTTCCCAGCTATCAGGTCAGATTAACCTTGGTAGGTGTGCCCCACCACTTCTCAAGTGTTGGGCTGGAGGAAGTTGGCAGATGCAATGGCACGCACAGAAGGCTCCATCTCTGTTTGTGGCTGCTTGCCTGGGCCTCAGCAGCAGACAGAAAAAGATGATTTCTGTTGGCAGAAGAATTGTAGGTTGGACACCTTGTGTCACTGAGCTCAGATCCATCCTAGGAAGATGCAATGGCAAGTGTTAGTGATCTGCAACTTCTCCCTCCAGGGTCAGGAGCAGTTGTGCGGTGAGGTTTGCTGCTTGCCTGCAGCCTGGGTCCATGGTGTTGCAGAGAAGGTGCCATGGCTTACCTGGCTTTATAACTTTCCCTGACAGCTCATCCAGACAGGCATCAGTGGCACAGCCAGGAAAAGCTTTTAGCAGATTGAAGGTGACCACAGGGCTCTGGGGGCAGAGGTGAGAAGGATGAGCAACTGAGTGGCAGGCTCCTCAGTCCTCCTGTGTAAGGATGGAGGCTTCTTAAGAAGGCTGACCTGGCTAGACAAGGGACTTCTCTGGGAGCTGAAACTCAGGAGGGAAGTGTGCAAAGAGTGGAAAACAGGGACAGATAACAGAGAAGGAGTACGAAAACATAGCTTGGTCACATAGGACTGAAATCAAGAAGAAAAAAAGAAAGCCCGGTTAGAGCTAAAACTAGCTGATGTAACAAGAAAGAATTCTTAAAGTAGATTAACAACAAAGGGAAATTCAGGATAACTGTAAATTCACTGATGAATATAAGACCCAAGATAGTTAAGGATGGTACAGAAAAACGGAGGCACTGAATGGTGTATTTGCACCCTTCTTCACAGAAAAAAAATAAAAAATGTTCCCCTGCCTCTGTGTATACAAACATTTTTCTGAGAAAGAGGAAGGCAGACAGGATCTGGGGAGCAGCAGGTTAGGGAGCACTTGGAGAAGCTAGATATTTTCAGATTAATGGGATTGGATGGGAGCTACTGAGGGGTGCTTGCAAGATCTGGCAGATGTGAGGCCACTGTCTGTCATCTGCAGGAAAACTGTGCAGCAGTGTGAGGTCCCCAGTGAATGAAAAAAGGCTCACATTATCCCTGTCTCTGAGAAAGGCAAAAGAGCTTCTGTGCAACTATAGGCTGACCAGCTTCACCTCAGGGCCTGGAAAGATCATGGAGTATATTCTCATTCCCAGACATCTGAAGGACAAGAAGGCAGGCAGAAACAGTCTTGACTCACCTTATTGCTGCCTTAAATGAAATGACTTGCTGCAGGGGTGAGGGAGAGCAGCAGAGACATGATTCCTTATTCAGTAGAGCTTTTAGTACTGTCCCCAACAGAGGTTTCATTTGAACGTTGACCAAGAATATGCTAGACAAGTCGACTTTTAGATGGATTAAAAATTGGCAACTGGAAGGTTAGTGATACTTTACATCCAACTGTCAGTCCCTAAGAAGCAGTATACTCTAGGGGATGATACTGTTAGGATTTTCATCATCAGTCTGGGTCATGGAACAAGATGCACTTTGAGCAAATTTGCAGTTATGTTGGTGGCTGACATGCTGGACAGAAGAGCTTAAATCCAGAGAGAGCTCAGGACCCTTGAACACTGGGACAACAGAAACCACGTGAGGTTGATTTAAGAGAAATATGAAGTTCAGTATCTGGTGCAAATTATTCCAACATATTATGTCAAATCAAGCATGACATATCAATGTTGTCTCATTGCAAATAAGACAAATCTGGGCGTTGGGCTACACTAGAAGTAATACTTAAGGAAAGTTTTTACCCCTCTACTTT
Organism: Aythya ferina; assembly: GCF_964211825.1. NCBI lineage: Eukaryota > Metazoa > Chordata > Aves > Anseriformes > Anatidae > Aythya > Aythya ferina. The sequence goes on from NC_140296.1 coordinate 77,980,328, forward strand.
GTGTTTGTAAGGCTGTCTGAACTTGAATCATAGAATGCATCTCACCACCTTATGTTCTTCCTTATATATATATTTCGTTCTTATATTCAATCTAATTCTATCTTCTTTTAGTTTAAAACCCTTACCCCTTGTCCTATCCATATCTTCCCTGACACAGAGACTCTCCCCAGCTTTCCTGTAGACCCTTTTAGATACTGGAAGGCTGCTGTAAGGTCTCCCCAGAGCCTTCTCTTCTCAAGGCTGAACAACACCAACTCCCTCAGCCTTTCTTTGTAGGACAGGTACTCCAACACTCTGGTCATCTTTGTGGCATTTGAATACTGAATACTCTGTTCAGTTTTGGAGGCCACCTGTTTCAAGGTGTAGGTAGAAAAGCTGAAGAGGGACTATAAAAGTGCTGAAGGGGTTAAGGTATGTGACTGTCAAGGGAGAGATTGGCAGAGTTGGGCTTGGATAGTCTGGAAAAGAGGAGTCTAAAGAACAATCCAGTAGCAGCCTGAAACTTCCTGAAATACATTTACAAAGACATTGAAGGTGATCTGTATTCAGTAGAGGCAGATGGTAAAATGAGGGATATAATGGCACAAGTTGTGATTTGGGGTTGAACAGTAGGAAGGAACTTCTCTCTGCAAGAGCCAGACCAGCACTGGAAGAGGTTGCCCACAGAAGTGGTTTAATCTTCCTCCTCAGAGGTTTCCAAGACTCATTTGGACAGAACCATGGTTGTCTTGATCTGCTATTAGCAGTAGTTGCCAACTTGAGCAGCAGGTTGGACAGGAGCTCATCCCAGCCAGCACTTCTCTGATTCTGTGAAATGTGAGAGACACAGAGGATCTGGAGATGTGGTGAAAAGATTTGAAGGCAGTTTTGTTCAAGTATGATGCAAAAATTGTAGGAAACCAGTCTTCATTTAACAGAATGCTTTCATGGTCCACTTGATGGGTGTTTACTAATTTATTTATTTTGGTTGGTTGGTTGTTCAATTGATTGTTTTTGTTGCTGTTGTTTTCATTTTAGTTTTTAGTTTTTTAGTTTGGTTTCACCATCCCGGATTTCACAGATCACTGGGGAAAAATAAAAGCACTTTTTCAATCTGGACTGTTTAAAAAGCTTTAAATTATATGCAGAGGGATGACTACCCTTTTAGCATCAACATGAATCCCCTATAACAATGCATTTATAGCACTGGGCTTTGCATGGGGATCTCTGGTCACTGTTATCACTTAGGCTGTAATAAAAAAGCTCAGCATTTTTACACTTGAAAAGTTGACATTTTGGCAAGGTTGTAATCACTTTTTTTTTGAGACATGGATACCTTTAGCACAGGTCATTTCAAAAGCTAGGAGTGTTGTCCATCTATTCTCAGTTCATCTTTTCTTTTCTGTGAGTATAGATTAGATAAGGGTCTAAGTCCTGAAAGAGTGGCCCATTTGATAAGATCTCCCTGGATTTGGGGAAACTGATGAAAACGCATGTAATTCCAAGCTTGAATGCCTTTCGTAGTACTGCTTCTTAGTCTCACAGTCTGCTGCAAACAGAACATTTTGGTTCCATTGAGCAGTAGTCAATAGCTGTATTTTTATGTACTTTATCTTTGGGAGACAGGAGATGGTCTGAAAATATATTTATTGTCTTCCTTTTGCCCTCTTTCATGTTTCAGATCTGTCTTCACAGAACTCTGTGTGTATGCTTGCATGCTTGTCAAATTTTTAGTATTCTGGTTATGAGGTGGGCTTTTTGTTTGTTTGTTTTTGTTTTTCATCTTTGTGAAAAGCTCTTTGTGCACATGAAATGACTGGGCATATGTCGGTATGATGTGAAAGTAATAAAAAGAGTTTTTCAACTACTTCTTTAAAGGATTAAATAAAACACAGATCTTCCAATCAATTTATCAGACTTCTTGTTTAATCTCATCATGATGCATGGAGCCTATTTACCGCTGTATCTTTCATTAGCGTCTATGCAAATGTTGTGTTAAATCCCATCAGTAATAATCTAGTTTTTATTAGCAAGGCAGTTATGTTGCTTTGAATTTTCTGAAGCCATGTTTAATAGCTGAGGAGTGAAGAATATCTAAAATACTCATTTTAGAGTATGCCTAAAATGTCAAGGTGCTGTCACCCCTTTCTGACTACTATTGTATTGAATTAGTTTGGTTGACGGCAATAGCACAACTGGGTACAAAACCATACGCTGAATAATTCTGTGGTTACTGATAGAGGTATGGAGAGACTAAACTTTACTGTAGGGACTAAAGGACCATATGAGGGATGTAGCAAGAAACCTGATGTGTAGGGCTATGGTGAACATGTTGCATGGGCTTTTTGTGTGCAGTTTATGCACTTGGACTGGAAGATATAATGCCCATTCACTGACCAGATACGCTATGTATCTCCATATTTAATTTTGTGAGATTTGGAAGTTTTTTCCTATGATCTTTGATTCTGGAAAGTTGAAGGGGAATATGGCATATGTACATACACCACTCACAGGGGATTTTGTTCTGCCACCTATCCTTGTGCCATGAGATTAAGGCTGTGTCTGTCTGGAAAGCGTTTATATCTTGGGTATATCTGCATGAAGCGTAATGATACTTTTGTATGCAGGACTGATATTCCTAGAATAAACTTAAGATCCGACCTGAAAGCTAACTGGAAATCACAAATGTCTGTGTTCAGATGCATTACTGATGCAGTCCAAAACAGTTGCAATACATGTTTTAAATCGTCTCTGCTTTTTTTCTTAACTCTGTCTAATTTCTAATGCTGATTTCAGACTGCATATTGCTAATATTTTCATCACTGTGCTCCTATGCCCAAGAAGGCTGAAAGCCAGTACCTTTTTCAGTGTGGTTTATGTAATTTTTTTAAGAATCCACTTCTTTTGCAAAGCTAATAAATTTCAGATAACAATGGTTCTGATTTGGCATTGCTTTTTTCTTTGATCATTACACTTACTTGTGTAACAGTGTGAAAGAGAGCACTGTCAGGCTGGAAAATGACATTTTACAAAAGCAGATTGATGAGTCTACTAAAAATTTGATTATTTTTTTCAGTTGTTTATATTTTAGATGAAAACAAGAATTAAAAACGTTATCTTACATTCTCTAGAACCAAAACTGATGAGCCAATCCGTTACTGTCTGTTGAGCACTGTTGAATAAACTTTTTGTAAAATTGGTTTATGTCTAGTGGCTGTTGTTGTGTTCCAAGGAAGTTGCAAGGAGCAGAATGCATGATGAGTGTCTGGATTTTGGAAAGAAAACGTAATTTAATTTTTAGCTTATTTTTTTCATGTAGAAATACTCTTGAGGGATATGTCAGTTTTCTGCTTTTCCTCTTCAGTTTTCAACCATTTTATTGTTACTTTGCAGATGAATTATATTGCTTTAAAAATTGAATAGCTCTGATAATAGTGTTGTAGGTAATAAATAAATCTCACTAAATGTTGTAAATGTCTATATCACTGAGGATCCTAAATCTCATTGGCTTTGGCAGGAATTTTAGTATGTTATCTTCTACTACATTAAGTTTTACATAGTCCTCATTCTATTGGTGTATGATGATTTCACTTGCGTAACATAAGACTGTTTGTGTTATTTCTGTCAACTTAAGTTGACGGTTTGAAAACTAAGTTTGCAAGTGAATCATCTGGAAGCGTAGTCCGTCTTGGTTTTATGTATCAGGTTATATTTTGCATCTTATGCTGAAGGACACACTAGCTTCAGCACTTTTCTTGGGTAGTTATTTGACGTTACCATCTTATAAATGTATAGTAAAATGGCGTAATATTAATAATTAGACACTCATTGGTTTATGCATAAATTTTGTTGTTATGCATAAAAAGATTTTATGCTTAACACCACCTTTTGTAGTTCTCAGTTTTTGATATACATCTCAAAATGTTCAATGCACTGCACAGCCAGAGTGCATTTTGGTTTTACTTCTTGTTATCTGCCTGGCATTGAATCTATGTCTCCCATGCAAAATTAACAATAGTGAAGTCTGTAGCAGCGACCGTCTTTGAACATTCTCTAAATCTTATAAGGACTTATTTCATTTTGATGAATATATTTATCATTTTAAAAGTGAACGTTAAATCAGTTGGGAATGGGGGTCGTGTTTAGGAAATGGTTCAGTGTGTACAATAAATTTGGAAAATTTATACTTTTCTATCCTAAACACTGGAGTAGAACTGCCTATTCCCTACAAAAAGAATGAAGAATTCTGTTGAATACAGAATTACCTTCTGATTTTCCTTTCATGTTCATGACCTTTCTCATATGCACACCCACACGTGAAACTTTGGAGCTTAAGTTTTGGCACATTCTATCAAGTAGATGATGATGTTTATGCTGTGGTAGTCACTGGGTGCCTTGTGGCTTTATTTTTCTATTTTTTTTCTGACTGGAGATTGGAGCAGTAAGAAGCAACTTTACTTGAAAACTACATCTAAGACAACATCTGGAGGGAGAGAAAACAGAGCTGAAAACAACAACAAAAAAATAAGTACACAAGAAGACTTGTGTTCTTGTATGATGACTTCTTCAAGGCAGCAATGCAAAAATAGGTGTTTGCATTCTGCTTTCTCCTCCTTGTTATACGTACTAGCATTGTTTGAGTTAGCAATTGTTACTAATGACACCTAATAAATGCTAAAGAAAAATAACATTGAGCACAAGTATGCATAAATTTGTATGTTGAAGTAGTTTGCAAGTCTATAGTAATGTTAAAATATGTTTAAACACGGTTTAGAAAGTAGCTATTTTTTCCCATGCAAAAATGTACAGAAAGTCGGTCTTCTTTTTGTCTTGTCTAGTCTAGTTTAGATATTTTACCCATCCTTTCTTCATTAATCAATATGAGTATGGCAAAAAATTAATTATTTCAATGAACTAATTCTGACTAAATTCTGTGATGCAGAACTGCATGTGAACCTGCTTGTGCCTATTCATTACCCAGGCCTGCAGGAGGGGGAAAAAAAATAAAAAAAAATAAAAAGGAAAGAATAGTAGCATATATATCATGGATTTTATTTTGCTTCAGGCACTCTCTGACCTACTGTATTATGATTTGGCAGCTACATAAAAAAAAATTAAAAGCTATTTGGGTTCTTACCAAATACATTATTTAAAATTAGAAAATACCAGTAATTCAAGCTGTGGAATAGCTTTAGATGGATGATTATTGTGAAGATTTTAATAGTCCAATAAGAACCTAATCTAATTGCGTGTTGAAATGAAGTTAAATATTTTCCAAATAGATTAGAGAAAGGGAATTGCATTTTGGCAGTGTGGTACAACACCCTTCTTTCTCATTGAGCGCGCACATTTAAAACCTATATAATTTTGACTAAACGAACGCCTCCCAAAGGAAATAAATATAACCAAACGATTATGATATTCAAGTTGCCTGCTTGGCAAGAGGATTGCTGGCTGTAATGCACCATCTCTTCAGTGCATCCATAAGAGCCAGCTACGTCTTGGTTTCTGAGTTATGGCCTCTGCAAGACATCTGATGGGGTAAAGGTAGGACCTCGCTGGAGTTCAAAGAAGGAATAGCTAATTATAAGAAAGGCTCAGGGTTGGTGATCAAAGCATTTTTTCCTACCTGAAAGTGTGGTCACTGGAGCCCTTAGGTACTGGTGCTGGATGAAGTCAAATAAAACATGGGGGATAGTTGCATGAACAGTCGCTGATCTCTGTGCCATCAGTGGTGTGAGGCTGAAGTCAGTAAAGACAATAACCATGGAGTCCATTCTTGATGAAGCCTCCAAAGTGATTAGTAATCGCATGCCCCCCTCCTGTTTGTTGTGTTTTGATCCCCGTGGAGCAGACCCTGAAGGACAGAGGGCTGTAAGCCTAGCTAAGGAGGAGTTAATCCTCTCCTCCCTTCAGACCCTAAATGAAAAAGACTGGAAGCAGTGATTCAGGCTAAAGGTTTTTGGTAAGCCATCACAGTGTGATTTACATTCAGATGGGTGGTCATTGCATTTGACCTCCATGTCCCTTCTTCAGCTATTTCAGGGTGGTACCTGAAGCCCAGGCTCAGGACCAGTGGCTGGTTGCACCCCACCTGGCCTGAGCACACTTGCTGGCTCTGCAGCCCGTCACTCGAATTAGAGAAGTGGCTTCACAGCTAAAAGGCAGCAAAATGAGATGCTCCAATGTAGTATCCAGAACTGTGTGCTTTACAGCCATCAGGCATGTTGTCCTCCCAACGTATTTCCAAGGGTGGTTGTAAAATCAACATCCACTCCCATCAGACATTAACTTCTGCAGGAAGGTGTTATTTTGAACAGGGGAACACTAAGCCTTTCTCTCATCTGAGTGTGAAGTACAGGGCTGGGACATGGCTGGGGAGAGAGATTATAGCAAAAGTGATTGCAACTCCTTACAGCTCTCAAGCATCTCCTGCTTGTGAATAACAAACTCCTGACCTTTTTCTCCTGACCTTGTTTGATGATATTGCGCTTGGGGTAAGCATGCTGTAGTTACACAGTGGGCATAGAAAGTTGTGTTTTATTCTGTGCCTGAAATGGCCTGAGAATGGGCTTTGAGAAGATGCAGAGTTAATCCAGACACAGCAGATGTGGGTATGGATCTCATCCACCATCAGCACACTGGTTTGGTGCCTTTGTGCTCGGTGCTGGCTGAGCACCCAGAGTGTCGTGAATGCTGTAGGATGTTTGATGAGGAGATTTATGAACTCCTCTGATATAAATGTTCTGAAAGTGTCATTAGAAGAATTGCTGAAGTGTGACTTGAATTTCAGGCAAGGAAGTGGGAGGGTGGGAAGGGAAATGCAACAGTTCTCTTCAGATGCCCAAATTTTTGTGTTGAGAATGTGGTAATTTAAGAGATCTATAACCCCAAGGGGCTGGATGAAAGTACTGTATTGCCACACTCTTCAAATATGAAGGTAAGGAATACTTGCACAGGAATAATTTCTTTGTGCTTTATGCTAAGCGTTGCTTTCAATAAGGAAGGGGTGGGAGGAAGAATGAAGAAAATGCAGAACGGGGGAAAGAAGTCTTGAAAGCATTGGTTTTGAATGTTTATTATTATTTTTATGATTTTGTTATTATTATTTATGTGTGGGATGGTTTCTCAATGAATGGTTTGTTTAGCCAGTATGATATTGTCTATTTTCACATAGGTTATTTTCAGTTTAAAATAAAAAGAGAAGCCAACAAACAAAAATAAAACTTTTAACAACCCAGGACATATTTGTGAGGAAAAGTAATCTCTGAAAGAATGATTCCTGGGGAAAGAAGGTTATTAATTATACTTATTTTTATTATTTACAGAAGTAAGTGGTATTCGATAATCTAGAGCTGAGTCTGCTGTAATTTTTACATATCTTATTTTTTGGAAGAAATAAGATATCACAGTTCAACTATTGGCACCTAAATTGTGCCCTCTAAGCTGCTTGCAGTCTTCTCCCTTGCCTTAATGAAGAACGAACTCAATTTACCTAAATTTAAATTCTATGGTTAAAAGTTCAGGTCAGGTCTTTATTTTTTTTTTAATAGACCATTTCACCTCCAGCCTGACTGGTGTTGGAGATTTGCGAGCTCCCCATGGCTGCAGGTATTCAGATACTGCACCCTGGTGAAAGGGAAGCTCTCCGGCTCCCAGCTGCTCCCCCTTTCATGCTCTTTGGAGACCTTGTGCATACTCTAGTCAACGTAATAGTTTCTGCTTCAGCAATCAATTACTAGCCCCTTGGTGGCTCCATTTTATTTCAAAATTCAATAGTATGCATTGCTGTCCAATTTTAGTAGCTCTAAGTGACAAGAGGGATCTATATTACTGAATTCTGCCGTAGGATAGCTGGCTTAGTAGATGATTTCCTTTTGTTGAAGGGAGGACTCTGCACAGTCCCAGCATGTAAAAACACGGCTGGCGAGTACTTTAAGAGTGCCTTTATTCTCTGACATGAGTTCCAGGTTCTTGGAAGAGATTTTGGTGAGGTGCTTTCTCCTGAAGAGTGAAAGAGGGGAAGAAAAGGCAAGACTAAAATCAGAAAAACAGAGAAGAAATAGTTCATGGTTTGAGGGAAGGATGTAGAGAGTAGCAAAATAAGAAAGAGCAAAATAAAACAATTTGTAATTTTTATTTTTTTTTAATGGACCTGTTAGTAAAAAAGATTTTGAGGTGGATTTCTGCAAATCTGTCTTTCAGAGGTTCTGTTCCAGAAGAGGAGGGGGAAATGTGCAAAATACCTTTCAAATTTAATTTTACAATTGAATTATAGCTTGTTTAAAGGGAATATTTGGGTTAGAAAACAAGCTTTTAGAACAGACAAATATTTAACATTTGAATTTAGTAAAACACAATGAAGACTGGAATATATTTGATCAGAAAGGGACTGTGTTATTATGTTAATTTAAACAGACAAAAAAAAGTCTCAATCTTCTAGTATATCGTGCTTTACAGGAGATTATACAAAATGCCTTTTTTTTTTTTTTTTTTTTTTTTTTTTTAAACTGCAAATTGTCTGTATGTTAGTGTTCTTATGAACCTTTTAAGGAGCAATGAAGGAAGCTGATTCTAGGGGGAGAATACAGAGCAGAAGCATCCCAGGAATTTTTCCTACTCTTCAGTTGATAGTGTCCCATGTTCTTAAATCTCCACAATGGTGGAGCAATTCAGAAGCCTCCCTAGAGCCAATACAAAGGCTTTATAAAGCTGGGTGATGGGGTCAAGCTAATAAGTTTATTTCCTCATAAAACAAGGTACCATTTTGAAACAATAAATAAATTGTTGATAAATTCAGTTGTGTTTGTAAGAAGAATAAAAAATTTCTTGCTGCTTAGAAGTATTGCCAAAAATCTCATATGTAAATGAAATACTGAATGATAACAGAACCATTTAGGGAACGTTAAATTCAGTCCTTTCTTGAAAGTGTTAATGGGAGAATAGATAATCACGGCATCTATTAGTGTAAGTTAGCTGCAGATATCATTCAGTCCTCACTTAACTGCCAGACTATGGTTTCTCAGTCTCTTCTGATAAAGTCTCAGACTCTTCTTTCTCAGTTTCTTCTGACAAATGTTGTTTCTTCTGTCACCCATGGCCAAGTATTTAGCAGAATTTCTGACTGCAGCCTCAAGACACATCTTGTAAAACACCCATTGATAGCTTTTAAAATTTCCCAGTGCTGGGAAATAAAGCAACAGAAGGTCACAGATGTAGAAAAAAGATTCAGTTAATTCTGAATCCACTGTGAATACAGAAGTTAAAAGAGCAAATACATTTATGTAGAACTGGGAAATATGGGGGATGATCAATTTTTAATTTTCCATGCAACTCGTTCTCTGTTCTTCTATTTCATAGAAAAAAGTTCTCCAGCCCTTAGGTGAGGGCCAAGTAGGACTCCCAGTATCCCGGGAAGTTGATCATTAACTTACATACCAGTGCAGATATCCTGAATACAGATGTGTATTGCCTACTCATAGCAAGGCAGACATGGGCTGTAGATTCCCCCATTTTACTAAGTAATGATGAATGTGTTAATCATAAACACTGAGATGTTTCAGCTATAAGGAAAAGCGCTGAAACAATCCATTATCAACTAAGCTACATACAAAGAAAACATATTTTGTTATCACCAGATTGCTATATTAGGAGTAGTTTGTGTGCAATTTGTACTTGTTCATGTCATTCTTCAAAATTGACTAATTAAGAAAGAAATGCCTGACCTTGCAAGATATGCAAAATATATGAACTCTGGCATTTAGCACTTAAAAGGACTGCCAGATGCAGTAATAAGGAAATTTTCATGCATTTAGACATGCTTGATTACTGGTTTTGTTTAATGATGTTCAAGACACAAGTGACTATACAGCTAAAAGGAAAATGCTTGCATTTCTGAAATTAAAAAAAAAAATAAAAAAATCTGCTTTAAAAGTTCCCTGTTAAAAGCTTGTGATATTTCAAACTGATGTTGAACAGATACAAACATCTCCCATCTCCTTGGAAAAGCAATTATTTATGCTCTTAAGAAGAAGAAAGGAAAAAGAGAGAGCGAGAGAAAGAGAGACCCAAATAGAAATCCAACATGATAACAATAAACAGGATAGACTAATTGGTTAGCTCAGTTCCAATCAGATCATGTTTTTATTGTTGTTGGTTTTTAGTATATTTATGTTAATGAATAAATGCAAGAAAAATACTGAAGAACGATTTATTAGCTCAACTGCTGTTGAGAAGTGATACTTCTAAAATTATTTGCCTCTTCTCTTGCCTTCTGACATTTGAGGTGTATTTCCTTTATAGGCATGAAAACTGAATGTTTTCCTTTAGCTGCTTTGTGCCAGAGTGGTGAGGAAGGCGGTAGCATTGAGGGCAAGCATGCTTGAGAGAGCTGTGGAGCAGTTGTGGAGCAGCAATCAGTCTTACATATTGTAGTATCTAAGTGGGTAATGGTGATTAATGTTCAGCGGGACGCTGCTATAGAAATGATGCCACTTCCCTTCAATCTGTATGCAGATACAGTCTTGCGAAAGCTGTAAGAAAACCAGGATGATTTGCTTTGGAACAGGCTTTTTAGCAGTAGGATTTCTTATATCCGATTTTGTGTGCTGCTTACGTGTGTGTTTTTTTTATTATTATTATTATTATCTTGGGTTGTTTGAGATTTTTTTTTATTTGTTCTCTTTGCTAGAAAGTGGCTGAGATTGTGAAAACTCTTTTTTTTTTTTTTTTTTTTTTTTTTTTTTTTTTTTTTTTTCCCAGAAAGGAAACATGGTAAATGAAGATCTTGTTTGTTACTTTATTATTCTGTCAGCCTCTATGGAGAAGTATGTCTACAAAATACTAAATATTAAATGTTTATATTAAAATATTAGATATTATTTGTATTGTACTCCGCCTACATTTTTATCTGATGACAGCTTTTTATTTGGAGATCAAGATGATGTTATTTGTAATGGCTGTGAATGGAATAGTGATCTAAGGGATACAACCATGAATTTGGAGTGAGGAGAGCTGGAAAACTGCTGCTGCTGTGTGGGTTAATTCCCCAGCAAAATGTAACTCAGTTACACTCAAAGAAGGTGAATCATTTGAAGAGAGGGAAAGCTAGGTTGTGTGAAAGGTGTTGTGTTTTTGTTTGTTTGTTTGTTTGTTTGTTTTGTTTTTTTAAATACACCTGTAAGTATCTGATGCTCTCTGGTAGTAAGGATGATATCAGGTGTTGGTTGACAAATAGAATTGTTATGAAAAATCTTTGCCAAGATACCAGATTTTATAGTGCTTTATTGTGTTGAATGCTGAGTTTTCTTTCTGTTAATAGTGAAACAAAGCTGTACCAGGGTCGGCCTGAGGAAGGAACTGTGGGGAGCTCAGGAGCCTGGGAACAGGGAACCCAGCCACGTGCTGGAGCTTGGAGGTTATTGTTTGATGTTCTGAAATGGAAATGATTTTCTTTTGATGCCTCTAAATTTTGGAGAAGAGAAACCAAACCAAACTAAAACACAAAAAATAAAACAAAAACACAAAGCCATCAGCTGCATGGCAAGAATATCCTCTTGATCTTCAGTACCTAAGGTATTAATACTAGTGTAATGAGACCTACCACTTAAAATAAATACTGAAAGTTGAGTAAGAACAAGTCTTCCTGTAGAAGAGATAGTCAGGCAGTTGTCAGTTCCTGAAATTTATTCTGTCAGTAAAATAAAGAAACAGGACATTTTTCTATGCGGACTACAGATCAGTGATTTTAAAGCTGCTTAAGTCTTATGATAGTCATATAGTCAACTGTTTTTCAAAGTTGTCTGAGGATGTTTTTAGTCTGTTGGTGTTAAACTGTTTTGGTAGAATAAGATTTTTGATATCGGTAGTACTAAAAACCTTAGAACTATGACTATTCTGCTCTTTCAAAAAAAAAAAAAAGTGGTAAAGTGACCCCATTTATTATAATATTTCTATAAAACTTTTACCTGGAATGAGCAGTGTTTCAAGACATCACCCTAACAGTAGTTACGTGGCACGCAATGAACTGAAAACAGCCTCAAAGATAGTTTCCAAAATACCAGAAAGATGTCTCAAAAAATATACTGTAGATGGACTTGGCTAAGGGCAGCAGTGTGTCAGAGCATGTAAAGTCCCCGGAGTGACTTGATTTGTTGACATTGTGCTGCCTATGGCAAGTTGCTATTACTGCATGGCCTGGGTGTCCTGGCAGTCTGCAACCAAACCCGTGCTCTCCACAACCAACACAATTACCTGTGCTCTGGAATGACGTGTACAGTGCTCTTCTTTTATGCACAATGTGAAGCCTGAAGGCACCTTTAGACCTAGGATTTTGATCTCCTATACATTGCATGCTGTTTAGACAGACGGTTCTCTGGCCCTGACATGCATGACTGAGATATTTGTGGCAGAAGCATATTCACCCTGGACATCCTTACGAGCTGCCATACTTGTTCTGTGCTTTTGTTCTCATTTTCCAGCTGAATGTGAATACTTTCTCTCTTTCTGTTTGAATTTGTCAGACTTCAGTGTCAACTTTTGGCTTTTGTTACTGTCTTTTACCATTAACCTGAAGAGCCCTTTCCATACCTGTTGTTCTCTCTTTGCATTTGGGTTGTTTCAGTCTTCATTTTGTCGGCTAATGCAGTCTCAGTGCCTGAGTCTTGCAGACCAGCTCTGCCTCTCTTTTTTTCCTGGTTATGGTTTGTGACTCTCTGCTGCATCCATCAGAATAAGTGTTTCAGCCCTGATCTCTGTGGGCCCATCTGCAACTGTAGATCACTCTTCCCAATGTATATGCACTGCTGCCATTTTGTCGGAGGCTCCTGTTCGGTTCCTCTGCTGCTGCTACCTGGAGAAGACATTTTTCCAGAACTGTTCCACATGTCTCACTTCAGTCCTTGTCCCTGGATGCGTTAGCTTGTGCATATAATTTAGGACTTCAGTCAACTGCTTAAAGAGTTGAACGGCTGAAATTCCTAAGCAATCTGGATGTCTTGGTATGGCTGCCTATCCTTCTTATTTTTGCTACTCCGTTCATCACTTTCTCATCCAAAAAGTTTCATCAAACCTTTGTACACTTAGTGCAATAAGATATGTGTGCTTGAAACACATTATTCTATAAAGTAGAGGTTGAAACTGTTATTTCATTTTCTGTTCCTGTGGAACTTAGTCAGTGCTCAAGGAGTGAGACTGTACTTCAGTGATTAATTCAGCTTCAGTATTCAGAATGAATGCCAAACTGAAACCAACTTGGAGCTCACTGCTTTTTGGTAAAGAAGTGGTTACTCTTCTGTTCAGTGCTAATTTTCTTCTTTTGTACATCACAATTATTTCTATACAGATGTCAATGGTAATTTTTGACCAGAATTTTAATATTTCTGAAAGATGTTGTTTACAAAAAAACACTATTGCTATCACATAAATGAGGATTTTATAAAGCAACTCAACACTTTTTCTGAAAGGCTTGTGAAAATGGAAACTGTTTCAAAGCTTATGTAACGGGAACAATTTAATTAAAAATAAATGAGCCTCTTTTTTTTTTTTTATTCGTTCAGCATGGTATATTTTTAGTTTTCTGTGTTTCTTTTAAATACTTCACTGTTTCTCTCTGTAGAAAATGTCAATGACATACTAATTAATTGTTCTACTGAATAAAGAAGGGTAGGCTTTTTATATACGAATAGCACCAGTCTCCTGCCATATATTTACAGAATATCAATCAGAAAAATTTAGGTATGGCATTGTCACTTCCCAAAGGTAGTCAAATTTAATTTTCACCAATCAAAATGCCAATTTGATGAATGTATATAAGACTCTGTATATAAAACCGCAGAGTTAATTATATTAATAGAAACCATAGAGTAATAATTGTATTACTTACATAATATGCCTAATAGAATAAGTTTGACAGTTCTCTCCTGGTTGTTTTTGTTTGTTTTGTTGTTTGTTTAGTTAACGATTATGTATCACAATGAGTTCCAATATCTCCTGCCATCTAAAATCATACTTGCCAATTCAGTGTTCTCTAGGCAAAATTGAGGGGCTCTACTCAAGCATTTGTTTGTTCTTTGTCAAGATCTTTTCAGCAGATGAAGATGTTAATGTCCTCCTAGGTACTTATGTCTAAAATACACTGATATTATGATTGTTTTGTGAAAAGCAAGCATGGGAGACGCATATGAAAAACCCTTCTGAGCACATTTTGCTGGGTTACTATGTCAATCCTGTTCTATCTGCCCTTCATTTTATAGGGTTTCTATGGGGGGAGAAGGAGGGGGGTGAGGGGGAAGCAGTACAAGAATAAATCCTATTAAGAATATGAACAATGTCCAGTGAGAGAAGGGAGAAAAAGAGGAGACTGCTGTACAACCACACTAGATGAGTAAGACTATTAGTTGCCGTACTGCCGTACACTAAGTAGGATTATTAAATTATTTCTGGAAGGACAGTACTCACTTTTGAGGTCCTGCATTGCGTGCTTTAACAGCCTTTATATCTACAGTGTATAATTTTACGTAGATACCAGACAGGCTTTACAGAATTGGTACTTGCCTCCCATTTTTCTTGGTTATCTGCTGTTGAACTCCCGTGTTTTGTGCTGAGGAAATGGAGAAAGTTGTGAGAGGCTTTAGGAAGATATGAAGTTAGTTACACATGAACTTGAAATAAATGCTGCAATTTCTGTTTGGAGTACAGGCCGTACCCAGATTTGTGTGTTGCTAACACAGTGCCTTTGAAAAGGTGAGGAAGGAATGAATTTGTTCCTCTTTCCCTCTTTAATGCATATTACTGTTATAGCATTGGTATTGAAGGAAAAAATAGTTGTGCTCTCAGTTGGAATGTCTGAATATAAAAACATTCTGGTTCCATTACAAGGAATTTGAAGATATGGCAATAATTTTTTCTGACTATAAAAGTCCGAAAGTTTTTATTATGAAGATGAAAGAAAAGACTAATTTTTGTACACTGGTAAATGTTAAACAAGGGCTAGGTTTATGCAAGGTTAAATAGTTGTGTAAACACATTTAGCTATAAGGGGGACTGGACTTATTTGGTCTGGAGGAGAGGTGAGTGAGAGGTTAAGATTGTAAACTGAAGAAGGGGAGGTTCAGACTGGAAAAGAAAGACAGACATGGGAAACAAATATGCTTCATCATGAGGGCAATTAAGGAGTGGAGCAGGTTGCCTAGAGAGTCTCTGCAGTTTCTATCCTTTGACATATTCAAAATTCACTGGATAAAGCCCTGAGGAGAAAGCTGGTCTGATTAGCTTTGAGCAGTAGGCTGAACCTGTGGACATCCATTGCAACCTGAATTACTCTATGATCGGGATAAAAATATTCTTTCTGTGAGAATCATACGGGCCCAACTATAAACTGCATGAAAATTTAACTTGAATGACACCTGAAATCCAGACTGTTTTCAAAGACCTCCACAGTCTTTTGTTGCCTTTTCCTCCATGTGCTAGATCCAGTTTTTCAGCAAAGTTTTGGGTTCTGAATTTTAATCCATTTTAATCCATTAAAAAGTCGTCATGAACCTCAGGGTCAGACCTTGATTCTACATCTCCAAAGAGTATGGGAAGTTCAACTCAAGACATCGGGTGCCTGAAATCTCCAGCATCTCCATTTGGCGAGTATGCAGTGCATATGCAAGAAGAACTGGTCTTCCCTACTCCCCCTTCTCCTTTTTTTTTTTTTTTTTTTTTTTTTAATGAATATTATTTTCTTTTGCTGTAGGAAATACAGTGTCTGTAGATTGCAGGATACAACCCGCAAAGATACAAAGTCCTGCAACATTCAGTAGCTTAATACCAATGAGTTCAAACAAGCTTTACAGCTAAGTACATTAGGAATTAATTAAACTGAGTGAATTTGTGGAAGTGAATTATGCTGAGACCTGTGGCGGCTCAATATTGACACTGATTTACTTTCATAGACTTCAAATTGTTATGTAATGGTTAGCATCAGTGTATGATATATAGCAAAACCATTAGTCATTATTATACGGGATAATTTCATGTTGAATGCTGCAGCAGTTCATTTGATTCTCAGCTGGTACCAATTGCTGTAAATTCAGAGTTCATTTTGTGTGCTTTTTTTCATTGGTTTTACAGCAAGTGCATCTCTTCATTCATATTAACCATGTCATGGGCTTCTTTTTCACTTCATTCTCAGCCTTCCTTCATTGTTAATACCAATTAAATTTGTGCTCACCTGCTCCTGCCAGTATTCTGCTTAATGTTTCCCTTTTCATTAGTTTCTATTGTCTAGGGATATGACAGTGGCAAGGAATTTGGTTACGTTTATCATCATCCAGAACAAACCATGTGTTGACTAGAGAAAACAAAAGCCAGATGTCCCCATTGTCTGGAAACTTGTAATTCTTAGGACTTTTATTATAAAGTTATCATGGATCTGTTGTTATTATGGTTAATAAGACTTCCTTCTACTCAGTTTCTGGCCTAAGACAGGCTTCCTCAGCTCTTTTTTGTATCAACTTTTTATGCCGCTTTCTGTTTCAAGAGCCACTTCATTCTTTATAGCTAATGATACCCCTTTTGGTTCAGACCATTAAAGGAAGCATTCTTTTGCATCAGTGCTACCTGTTAATTTGATTTAAAAATTGCATACCTCTGAAAAATAAAGAGGTATACAATTTACCCATTTAGTGCATGTGCTGTATTTGAATCATGGTGTTTATATTGGATTTTAGGGGTCATCGTGTAATTTGGCAATTTAAAAACTTGAAACACTTTGGTCTTTTCTTGCAGAGCTGGAGGTTATAAGGTGAAGGAATTAGGGGTGGAAGGAAAATGCTCAGTATGTTTTGGGAGAGTTGCATGATGGGGACTCAAAGTTAAACCTGCTTTAGTGAGAGCAATTTGCTGACAACCTTTGCCTGTATGATAGTTTTTTTTGTTTATGCTGTAATCAGCATGTGCTGTCACTCTTGACTTTTTGTAGGTGATGTTATTGCTCCACTAGCTTTCAAATACAATCCTGAGCCAGGCAATGTCAGGATTTTAGTCCTGAGGAGACCAGGATTTTGTAAAGCAAGGAAGGGCAGGGCAGAGTCTTCAGTTCATGTATGTTGCAGGTGATCAATCTCTTTGCTTTACTTTGCTTTGGCAGGGTGACAAACGTGCAGGCAGTTAGCAGTAAAATAAATACATTTGCATATGCCTGTGCTCTCAGAACTGGATTGCTTTGACCTGAGATTAGATTTGAGAAAGTTTAGCTGAAAGGGATGTGCCTTATGATAACATGAATGATTGCAAAATAGGAAATGGGGTCTGGTTTTGCAGTCTGGTTAAGGAGATTAAGGTGCTGTCTTCATATTGTAGTCTTTATTTTACTAGTACTGAGGGGAATTTTTTGGCTTTTGAGTGGACAAATTTCCTTTGAAGTATGTAAAAGCTTGCATCATGTTTTGTAGTTAAAAGACTGCCCGCAGCAGTCTTTTTTTTTTTTTTTTTTTTTGTAGCTTTATGAATCGCTCTGAGGAAAATATAAATGAGTTTGGAATACATTAGGACCATCATTCTGGTTTAAGGAAATACAGAAACATAATACATAATTGTACAGCATTTGCGGTCATAGAGGAGCTCTTTTCCAATCATCTTGTATTCTTGCACAATGTAGATGCAAATGGTTCATTACTCCCCAAGTAATATGGAAAATCATTTTTAAAGTATGGTAAGAATGAGAATTACTATTTCATCTGATTATTTATATATTCCAGCTCTACATCTTACATCTTAATTTTTCTGGAAATTAATTAATGTCTTCTCTAGAAACTATTGCTTTGTGGCAGAGGGTTTTATCATGGTAGCATGATGACGCTAAGTTCTTTGCAAACTCTTCTCACCTACTTGCCCTCTCCTTTGCAAAGACAACCATTCAGCATGGTTTTACTACTGATTTTCAGCTCTTCCATTACTCTGCTTCTTGATGGCTGGTCAGAAATGCGGTACAAGGTGATTTAACATCACCTTGATGTTAAATCACATCATGATGTGATTTAATCACATGATGTGATTTAACATCAATAAAAAAAGATTTTCAGCTACCACTGATGACAGCAAAAATGCTGATTCTAAGACGGAACTACTTCGAGGTCTGCCTGTAGGTGCTTCAAAGTGTCATTCAGATAAAGTTGGCATCGCCACAGACTTTCTGGTCAATCTATGATAAATACGATGATTGCAGCAATCTTGGAAATAGGCATGGTTGTATCGCTCCTCTCATTCTGTGTAACTGCAATTACATACAATTCTGATTGTGAAGGCAGATTACAATTCAGAGCAAGAGAACAAAAAAAAATACATAATTTGAGTCTTCCCTTTTGCTATTTTTTTCATTATCAGTGCTTGTGGTGGTGGGATTTGTCATATTAACTTGTTCTGGAACCACTAAACCTGGTTTTAATTGACATTGGTGAAGAGTTTCCAAAAATATTGAAAATTGTCCTACATTTTCACACTTAGTAGTTTATTTTTTTTAATTAATTAAAACTTGGAACAAGTTTACCAAGGATTTTATTGCATTTGCTTATTCAGTTTTAAACTTTGAAAGTCTAAGATTTAATTTTCAATCTTCTGAAATAAATTCACTATTAAGGAAATAAAAAAGATTATTTTTCCCCTCTTCCAAAGTAAATGCCTAATTTATTTTTTGGATACTTTTTTTTGGATCTAATGTCCTGAATTTGTAGTAGTAGGTCTCATTTGATGAAGCTTTCTGAACGCTATTTTATATATATCGAGTAGTAGTGACATGATGCTCCTACGTTTGAGTCGCAGCTCATTAACTGGATGCCTTGGAATTCTAGCTGGGCTATTAATTTTTCATGTATTTATACAGTAATGAATGATTAATGTGTGTTCCTGCTCTAGAGTCAAAGATTCTGAAATGGGGAATAACAGATGACACAGCATGCTTTCAACTGTGAAAATGTTTCCCAGGGGAACACTGAAACCTGAGAAAGAGTAAGCAGACCAAAAATGAAGAGTTAAATTAAAGGAAAATTTTGGTTTCTTGTCTTTTGAAAACATATAACAAATATTTTAACTTCCTATGAACATTATATATCTAGGCTTTCCTAGATCTGTAACAATATAATGTTGGAGACATTGACATGTTGGATAAGGTACCTCAGAAACTTTTAAGTGAAGTATAGGTGGGGCTATTTATTCTTTCTATTTAAATTAGCTTCAATGGGAATTTATTCAGTGGGTCTCAGGGGAGTTGCTTTACCAACAGTTCCCTGCTGAGAGTTGTATTAACAGTAGATCTTGACTCCTGTTGCCTTTGTGGAGATTTTGTTAAGTCTCTGCCAGTTGGAATGATGCAGGAAAGCAGCAATTACAGCTGTGTCTGGTACAGGGCTGTTCAGCTTGTAGACTTCTGAGGCAGAGACTATGAAAGAAACACATATTAAGGGACAGAAGACAAAGGCTGCAAATGAAAGAGGTAGCAAGGAATGGGATGCACTAGGGGATGGTTTTTGCCCTTGAGACATTCATTTTCCACTGCTGATGGCAGTTTAAAGTCATTCACTTAAGAGGCACTGTGAAAGGTGTGACTAATGCAAAGGGCACGATATAAAACAAGCACAAGTTTGTTTCAAAATGCCATTACAATAAAGTACCTTTCCGGTGCTTAGTCCTTCACTGTCGTTTAGGATATATGTGTTTTTATAAAAGCAGAGTACGATTTTTTTTTCAAGTTGTGAAGTCTCTACTCACTGTTCTGCCTGTGGAAGACTCACTAGGTGGTACACATTGAAGTGCCATGACACTAGATGATACCAGCTCTCAAACTGGTTCTTGCAGCTTGTTGGGAAGTACATCAACTCCTGGTTTGAAAGGCTTTATAATAACTGGCTGCATTATTTGTGCAGAAGGTATGTGCTCTGCTCTCACCATGTTTGCTTTTAGAGCATTTTTACTCTGTCTGCTTTCTTTGGTTTGAAGTTAGCTTAACAAAATACAGAATGTTGTTTAAAAAATTAGAAACTCTCACACCTTTAGATAATACTCTTCTGACTTCCTTATTGCTTAGGGCTTCTCTGAGATGCCTTGCAATGTCAGTTGAACTAAGGGGTTTCCTTAACAATGTGTTGCCTTACAGAGTGGTACCTCTGTGAAGCTTTATTGGGCTGTTGGAGCCAAGCGGGCAACTCAGCAGCATGTTACACTACCTGTATAACTCACTTTTAGGAGGCAAGAGGTTTGCAACTTTGCTTTCCCTGCTCAAGGTTTCCTTCCTTCTGAGGGGCTCTCTGGAGATGCACCTTCCCTCTTCTTTTGCTAGGGAGAAATTCCTTTTCTGCTTTTGTCTTCTGTTCCCTTTCTGGGTTGAATTACAGCTGTAGAATAGAGTGGTTTCATGCGTATGTGCACACACACAAACTTGTCTTTTATAACCTTTGCACTAAATATGTCTACTGTAAATATACTCAGCTATGTCTCTGTTACCTTTTTGTCATATTTCATAGGACAAAACTTCAGAGTCACAGAATGGCTGATCTTGGAAGGGATCTATGGAGGTTATCTATTACAGTCCTGCTGCTCAAGCCGGGCCACCTAGAGCAGGTTGCCCAGGACATTATTCAGTCAGGTTTTGAAGATTTCTAGCAATGGAAACTCCATCATCTTTTCATTTGAATGAACACTAATCTGTTCTTTAGGGTACCATTGAACCTTTTGAACTTGGTTTCACGGCTGTGACAGTGACACCATGAAGGGATGTGGGAAGGCCTCAGCACCTGTGGGGAGGCTGCAAGAGAGGTGAGGAAGTTGCAAGGAGGTAGGGCATGCAGGTTTCTTCCTGCTCTCTCTCTCCATCTTTGGAACCCAATATTTGCTTTCTGTCCCTAATTCTCCCTCTGAAGACACACAGATGTCCTACCTTCCCATGTCCCCTACCTCATCCTATGCAGATGTTGGGTGATGGATGCCGTGCTGGAAGCAGTGCCTGCAGACCACAGCAGGCTTTCAGTAAGCCATGAGCAGCTCTGCTTTTCCACAGTACACCAGACCCTTGGTACTCCTCATCACGTGTGTCAAGAGTACTGCTCATAGACTTGGAAGGCTCCACAGTAAAATTTCTCCACATCATCCATTCTCTCATAATTTTTCCTGAATTTGTGGGTGTGGGCTCAGGCCACAAATGGACAGAAGCTGGAGAAATGCTTGCTTTTTGCCAGCCTATTACGTAAGGCCCTGAGCTTTGGTGTGCTTCACTACTTTTGCTCAGATCATTTCTGGGCTCCCCAGTACAGGAGATCTGGACATTATGGAGAAAGTCCAACACTGGGCTTCAAAGATGATGAAGGGACTGGAGCATCTCTCCTATGAAGAGAGGCAAAGAGAGCTGGGGCTGTTCACCCTGGAGAAGAGGGGGCTCTGGGAGTCTCAGCAATGTCTATAAATACCTGAAGGGAGGGTGCTGAGAGGATGGAGCCAGGCTTTTTTCAATGGTGCCCCGTGCCAGGACAAGAGACAATGGGTACAAACTGGATTGCAGGATGTTCTGTTTGATCATCAGGCAGTACTTCTGTGCTGTGCACGTGGCAGAGCATTGGCACGTTATAGGGTCTCCTATTGGCAGGTTATAGGGTCTCCTCCTTGGAGGTCTTCAAAAGCTGCTTGGATATGTCCCCATGCAACCTGTTCAGAGTGGCCCTGCTTGAGCAAGGAGTTGGACCAGGTGACCTCCAGAGTTGCCTTCCTAGCACAATCATTCTCTTATTCTGTTCAGAGAAATTTTGTTGTTGTTGTTGTTGTCATTCTGTAAGTGGACGTGACAGGCAGCTTCTACTGGGCATAGGAATCTTTTGATGAATCTTCCCACTTAATTTCCCCACACTGCAGTTTTTCCACCTGTACAGCAGAAATGGATAAACTGTGTTAGTCAGGATATTATGAAGTTGAATTTTTTAAGTTTGCTAAGCTATTCTAGGATCCTCAAAGTGAAATTACTGTATAAAGGCTAAATAAATGATTATCACTTCAACACTTTGTTTCCCAAGACAACTTAGTTTTAGACTAAATGAACTTCAAAGCTGATGTGTCACTGGGAAATAAAAGATGGCTGAAAGCTAGCGAGGTTATTGAGCCAATGTGTGATGAATTAACTGAATTAGTGTGAAGTAATGGCAAAATGTCGCCATATTTGTAATTACTTCTTCACAAACATGAGGGATTGTGAAATTAATGTCAAAAGTAGGGTTTTTGTCAAAGACTGTCTTTGCACTATTTACATTTCTTTACAAGAAAATAGCTAGTGCCCCAAAATGTGATGAAAACGTATTATTAATGTGTAAAATACCACAAATTGAAATTGAGTAAAATTTTAATGTGCAGTTTTTATTCTCACATATTCATACCCTTTCCTTTTACAAACAGTATAAAAACACAGATTTACCAGTCATGGAAATTAGAATCATTGCTGTTGTCAGAGGTTTGACATTTCCAAGGGTTCTTTAAGGTTTAGGCTCCAAGTTATTAATCAGATGTTGCCTCAGTGATATGCAGGTGTGTATTCATTGAATGTTTTGCTGGGTCTGCCTAAGGTAGAAAATTAAAATGCAGTAAGTAAATACTCCAGTGCAAAGAATGAATTTATTACAAAATTCTAGTGGAAGTCAAAGAGCTGACTGTTCCTGGAAAATAGTGTGAGGCTTTTGGCAATGGAAAATTTCCCCATGAGCCTTTAATTTGACCTGTCACTATATAAGACTAGCCTGTTTGAGACAGATTATTAAGCCTCAGATTTCATTTCAGTTAGCAGAAAAACAAAGGCTGTGCAGCACAGCTCGAGGAACCATGTTCTGGTGCACTGTGAGCGGACACTGTTTTTCAATCAGCTGCATAGCTGCAGTGTGCACCCCTGCTTCTTCATCGATATGCTGGAGGAAATCTGGGTTCACTGTGTGCAAGGAATGTAACATCTTTAACATCTTTCTGTTTGGGTGTTGTTTTTTTTTTCTTTTTTTTTTTTTTTCTTTTTTTTTTTTTTTTTTTCCATTTGTGATATGAGTAAATACAAGCTTCTGGTACAAGTTTCTGGTAAGGACAGCAATCAGATAAAGGGTACTATATCTATTCTTTTCTGTCTGACAACTGTTTAAGAATGAGAAGCAAGGTATTGATGTCAGGATGTCAGCTTAATATTCAGGGGGGGAAATGTGTAGAGCCTGCAAAAACTGTCTGCTGGGCACAGAACTTGTCTATATTACTATGGATGTCATTTTATGGTACTGCTTAACAGGATTTTTCATAGAGACAGCTATATGCAAAAAGAGAATAAAAATACAAAGAGTTTTGTTGATTGCTTATTGTGTGGAGGTAGTATTGAATGCTAGAAGATTGGCCAATTTTAAAAGTAAGTGGATAGTTTCAAGAAGAAATTAGGCAGTGCACACATCAAAAAAATAAATGTTAATCTCTCTCTGTAGATGAGCTTTAAACATCCACTGCTCTTCTGAATATTTGCACATTATATCTTAGTGCCAGACAAATTTATTTGCTATTTCTCCCTTCATTATTATTATTATGTGATTATACAAAAAGCTGTCTGGATTTTATAGCCTCTGACTTTGCTGCCAGCTCTCTTTTAATTAATTTTGTCATCTCTATCATACATTGCTTGAGTGGAGGATGCTCAAGAAGGCAATTTTGTAGCCTTTCAAGACCATGGCTATCTATCTAGTTTGCTTGCTCATTGCCTTCTTCTGGTATCCTGTACAAGATGCTGTACCTATAAGTTTTGGGGGTTATTTTTCTTTTTCTCTAGACAGAACTTTTTCTGTCACGATGCTGTACTTATACTTTATGGTGATCAGCCCAGTCAGTACTTCAGGTTAGTTTTGCCTGTTAATCTCTATGGATAGGCCATATATCCGTGTTACAGGTTAATTCCCAGAGCTAATTAAGTCCTGTGAAGCATGTTTTTCAAGATAGGCAAAAGCACTGCAAGTGAAGCTGGAATTGCATTGGCTGAGTGGCTTAGCTGAAACTTGTGAAGTGTGTGGTGTCTGTGAGCATGTGGTCTTTCATGGTTTGGGAGCAAATTATTATTATTATTATTATTATTTTAAAATAAGAGGCTGTAAGAAAACAATATGCATTTGTTGAATAATACTTATGCCTTAAGGTGGTATGGTGGCAGTGGCTGGTGACAGAGAATATTCAGTAGGGATCAGTGTCTGTACTTGAGATCTTCCATAGTTTTCCAAAAGTATTCTATTTTCCCATTCAGCTCCTATGGCTTTCTCCTTTGAAACAAGTTAGCTCAGAGTATAAATGTTGAGGTCTTCATTCTCAAGCTGACTCCTTTCCGAACCATAAATAAAGGAGGTTTATATAGTCTCCGCTAGATAAATAACATAAATTTTGAAAAGTACACAGGTAACTATCGGCAGATAGGCAGTTGACAATGCTTGCAGGCTAATTGCTTAAAAATGGATTCATATCATCCATGAAAAACGCTAATTGGTTTAGCTGAAAGCTCTATGCACAGAATCTTTGAAAACTGCCTAATGACTCAAAGCCTTCTTTGAATTTCAAATATTTTTTCTTAACCAGATAAGGATCTTAGATAATATGTTAGTCTTGCATAATTGCTTTATTACAATAAAAATATATCTGGAGGATATTGTTTTCTTTTGTTACTTTAGTTTTCATTGTAATCCTATTTTCTGCTGCTTCATAGAAACTAATATAGAGGATTTTTTTTCTTATGACATTCACAAGACAAAAGTTTATTTGGACTGAAGAAAAAGCTATATTTACTGCTGTTGCGTAGGCATTAATAATTTCAGATGTCGGTGCATTTTCCCTCCTAAATGTTTGTATTCAGTCAAAACCGAATATATTTTCAGGTGAGACCTCCAAGATCTGTTGTCCTTGATTTTAGACCACAAACAACAGAGCTGAACAGCCTCGGTTCATCCCACTAATGAGCATCTCTCATGAACACACTTTGCTTGGAGAGCTGAATAAAGCAATAAGGTTTAAGAGTACTTCATCTGTCTTTGAATAATCTCACTTAGCACTGCTTTTGATTCCTGTTTGCTTTGGTATAATGTAGAATTAACTTTCATATTTGAACTATGAGGTTCTTTGGTTGTTAATGTGGAAAAAAAAAAAAAAAGAAAAATAAAATTGAAAAGAAAAAAAAATTATCAAAACCCAGCAGTATTCCCAAGATCAGTTTTCACCTTGGGAGCATGGTCTCTACAGCTCTATAATGAATGGAGAGAAGAAAACAGTCCCACTGTGAAAAAATGTGTTCCACCTTCCTGGTCTGTCTTGCTCTGGGATGACTTCTTTGTCTGTCTCTCTGTCCACTGAGAGTAGAGGGAACCTCATGAGATTACTGTCCTAAATCCAGTTGGTTTGGATGTTTCCCAAAGTGCTACTCAGTAGTTAAAAAAAAAATATATATATATATATATATGACATCTGTAAAGAATTCTCTTGAATAACAAGATGCCAAATCAGCTTGCTGAATATATATATATATATATATATATATGTATGTATGTAGGTATGTATGTATATCTGCATGCTGGTGGTTGTGTTGTAAATGCAACGAATTTGTAGAATCATAGAATGGTTTGGTTTGAAAGGGACCTTAAAGATAATGTAATTCCAACCCCCCTGCCATGAGTAAGGATACCACCCACTAGAACATGCTGCTCAAAGCCCTATCCAGCCTCACCTTAATCACTTCCAGGAATGGAACATTCACAACTTCTCTGGGCAACCTGTTCCAGTGCCTCACCACCCTCTGAATGAAAAGTCTTTCTCTGCAGGGCTGCTCTCAATGAGTTCTTCTGCCAGTCTGTACTTCTGCCTGGGATTGCCCTGACCCAGGTGCAACACCTTGCACTTGGGCTTGTTGAGCCTCATTAGGTTCACATGGGCCCATTTCTCAAGCTTGTGCGGGTCCCTTTGGATGTCATCCCTTCATTCTGTTGTATCAACTGCATCGCTCAGCTTGGTGTCAGCTGCGTACTTGCTGAGGATGCACTTGATCCCATTGTCTGCTGCTGGTAAAGATATTAAACAGGCCCAGTCCTAAGAGAGACCCCTGAGGGACACCACTCGTCACCGGTATCCACCTGGACATAGAGCCATTGACCATCACCCTCTGGGTGCAACCTTCAAGCCAACTGCTTATCCACTGAATGGTCCACCCATCAAATCCATCTCTCTTCAATTTGGAGATCAAGATTTCTTGTGGGACCTTGTCAAAGGTCCAGGTAGATGACATTGGTCGGTTTTCCTGTGTCAACTGAGACAGTCACTCCATCACAGAAGGCCACATGCATGAAGGTCATGCATGGTTTTCCCTTAGTGAAACCCTGCTGGCTGCCTTGGATCTCCTCCTTGTCCTGTATGTGCCTTGACATTGCTTCCAGAAGGATCTTCTCCATGATCTTCCCAGGCATGGGGGTGAGGCTCAAAGGTCTGTGTTCTCTCCAGTAGAAACTGTTACACATTAAACAACTAGAATTTAGAACAATGCAATGAATGAGCTGTCCACTTATGTTTTCTTAAACAGCTCCCAGCTAAGTAAAAATAAATAAATACATATATACATACATATAACATGAAAAACTAAAATAATCATGTTTTTCAGTACTGTAAAATACCTTCACAATGGAATAAACAGTTGTAATCCAAATAATTTATATTCAAAACTAGCATATTAGTAGAGGAACATTGGAATGTATACTGAAAAATAAATAAATAAATAAATAAATAAATGCTTTTTTTCATCTTTATTTAAAACCAACTAACTAACCAAAATTTAAAAAGAAAAAGGTAGGTAACTACATGCTGAGCTATCCACATAGTCCTATTAAACAGCCAAGACTGTTGGCTTTTCAATATAAAATTTCAACAATTACTGATTTGTTTTTAAAACTAATGTTTTGCAACACAGAGGTATGCTTTACATGCTATTCTTTCTTTAGTTGCTGTCTTACAAAAAACTGTATAATATTGCCAATGTCGTCCAGGTCCTGCATTTTAAGGAAAATTATAGTTTCAAAGTAGATTTTGAAGAAAGAAGCTTATATTTCTCTGTATTATTAGTGTTATTTTTTTCCTAGCGTTTAATTAATAAGGAAAGAGAATCTATCATGACACACTGCATTAATTTCGCATAATTGCATTAGTCAGTGGTGATGCACCTGGAGATCATCTACAACATATGTTAATGAAACTTTCATAACCCTAGAAATTAGGAATTTGTTGCCTTTGCTAGAATTGGTATTGGATCCAGGAAAAAATTAAAGCTGTTCTCCTCTCCTCCCCCCCAGATTAGATCTTGCGGGTACAAGAAAGTAGCAAACAAGCACATAAAGTAAAGTTTCCCAAGGAAAAATATTTCCATCTATACGCTTTTACTTGTAGGTTTTTGAAAGCCCTGAACATCTTGAAATAGTTTTGTCATGATGAAGTACGTGACAAAATATAGGTAATGCAATCAACATGGCTATTGTATACTTTACAGCCTGTTTTTACATTTCACTGTGAAAATAGTAGTGCCTATATCATGGAGAAGTTTATTAACTGGCATGAAACGTTTATCTGGATTGTGAGTTTGTTTTGCCATGGATAAAGGGACATATGCGTTTGTTCTGTACAGGTCAGTTTGTTTCAGGGAGGTATTCTTACTTAGTCCCACTGCAATTCCATTATCTCGATTGCTTTCCTCCACACAGCAATTTGAACTTATATGTAATATTGTAAATAAGCATTTGTAAGAACTAGATTTTAATGTTTTTTTGTTTTGTTTTGTTTTTTTTTAATATGGTGGATGGAAGCCAAAAAAATATGTTTCTTCTGTTCTCACACAATCATTCCTTTCCTAATGCAATGTAGTCTTCAAACTGGAGTAAGACAACACGTTTTGTATGCTGTGCAAGGTCTTCCTGGTCTCTCTTTTCTCTGTTGCTCTGAACTGGCTAAGGAACAAGCTATTCTTCATTCCCATTATTGTGAAATATGCTGGGGATTAATGCCTAGCAGTAAGTACCCATATTTCATTAAGTGCTAAATGTGACAGCATTTCAAGTTCTGAAATGCCAGATGCTGTAAGGTTTTTGTTTGTTTGTTTGTTTTTAGTTGTTTTGATGTCAGAGCTAAAGATGGGAAGACAGTGAGGCGGGTTTGTCTGTGCTAGTTATCATGACCAGGAAGTGTACACTTTGTGAGGTCCTTTGTGAGGGTTTTCTGTGCCATATTTCTAATTTTTTTTTTTTCAGTCTTTTTATTTAAAATATTTAGCATGGAATTATAATGGTATTTAGCTTGGGACTTTTGTTTTTGACTGATCTCTTTGAACAGATTCAATATGGCAAGAATGCAGCATGGTACATTTGAGTAAGGAGGGTAATGAAGTGCATGTTGGAATAAAGAATTATTTTGATAAAAATAAATCTTAAAATGTTTGATATTCAGCCAAAGAACATTGCATTGCCTCTTGATTAACACAACTCTTGGTTTATTTTCTTGCATCATTACATTGATCTGTTCAAATGTAATGAAAAAAAGCAGAATAGATGCAGACTGAAGCATAAGGTCTATTTTCATTTTTTGTATATCATTGTATTTTTACAGCATGAAGGGATAGCTAATGCAGGAACAAAATGAAAATTTTCCAATGAGTTGAAAAAAGTAATTTGTGCAAATTAGAGTAAACTTACGTTTTTTATCCAGATGCATTAGTGACTTCACTACCATCTTTCTTGAAAATATTATTGTGCTTAGAATACAAGATTAATTTAAAAGAGAAGAAATAACACGAAGTTCAGGAGCTCATGTTTTCCTGTATAATGGGTAGTGTTCATGTGTTGATGCTAAGGGCCTAATCATGCTATTTAACCAAATTCAAAATAAGCTTCCAAACATTGTATCATAAAGCATTGGATTGCTTTAATCAAAGTAGAATTTAATCTAGTGGGTTTGTCTGATTTCCAGGCAAAAAAAATAATTTGTAAATGTTTGGTTTTGCATGGCAGATCTGGAAAAAAAAAAAAAAAAAAAAAGGGTTTGAAAGATGTTTGAAAAGGTTTGGTGTGAATGTGTTTGGAGTATTTTCAGGTGGCATCAGAAGGGCATGGGCAAGGGTTATTCTGTCCTTCAAACCAATCAGACTATTGAGAGTCATGGACAAGCTTTATCAATTGTGGGTGCAAGCAATATTAAGATTCATCACTGCAGCGTCTAAACTTGAGTCCCAGATAATGTCATGAGAAAATCTTACCCAAAATATTTGGGTAAGTTGTTTATATTTGCAGCCATTCTGTTGTAACTGTGTGCCTAGACGGAGGATGAATTGGAACTGAAACATTTATGATATATAAATATTTTTGCTGTGTGGAAACACATGGAACTAGGATTTTCTTTCTGTTCAACAGTGTATTTTTTCTCTCTCTCTGTTCCCTCTCTGTTTATTTAACAAAGACTAATCGAGCCTTTTTTCAGCAGCATAAAGCTTCTTTTCAGCAGCATAGTGTAACTTGATTTTTTCTTCCATCTGCTTTATCACCCTTTTCACTGGTCCGTATTCTAATTTGGAAATAAACATTCTTCCTTCTCTTTGCTATTTTTCTTCATGCTTCCCCTACAGCCACCTACTAATTCTGTGAGTTTATCAGATGTGTAGGTGTTAAAGTTTAAGTCACATTAGATCTGAAGCAAGGAAACTGTAGCCAGTTGCCCACAGATCCATGCAAAGATGTTTATTGTCTAAACCATCATGTATCACCACATAAAGTGTGTGAATTAATTTGATCTTTTGATTTGACTTTTGGACGCTATGGCTAAGGATAACAAAAAATGTTTTTAATGTTTATTAATGGCAGGAGGAGGGCAAAGGATAATCTCCATCCTTTACTGGATGTAAGGGGGAACATGACTACTGAGAATAAGAAAAAGGCTGAGGTTCTTAACGCCTTCTTTATGGCTGTCTTTACTAGTCAGACCACTTATCCTCGGCGTACTCAGCCACCAGACTTGGAAATCTGGGTTGGGAAGCAGAAGAAACCCCCTACAGTTCAGGTGGAAGCAGAGATCTGCTGCTCCACCTGGACTATCACAAGTCCATTGGGCCAAAAATGGGACCACCTGAGGGTGCTGAGGGAGTTGGCAGATGTGATTGCTGGGCTGTTTTCCATCATCTATCAGCAATCTTGGACAAATAGAGAGGTCCCAGATGACTGGAAATTTGCTAATGTGACACCTATCTATAAGAAGGGTTGTAAGGAGGACCCAGGGAACTACAGGCCTGTCAGCCTGACCTCGGTGCCGG
This sequence comes from Aythya ferina, assembly GCF_964211825.1. Classification (NCBI taxonomy): domain Eukaryota; kingdom Metazoa; phylum Chordata; class Aves; order Anseriformes; family Anatidae; genus Aythya; species Aythya ferina. The sequence goes on from NC_140296.1 coordinate 78,010,644, forward strand.
GAAAGGTGATGGAACAGGTCATCTTGAATGCAATCACACAACGTATGCAGGGCCACTGGGGGATCAGACCCAGTCAGCATGGGTTCATGAAAGGAAAGTCCTGCCTAACCAACCTCATCTTCTTCTATGACCGGGTGACCCACCTGGTGGGTGCGGGAAAGGCTGCTGTTGACATAGTCTACCTAGACTTCAGCAAGGCCTTTGATATGGTCTCCTACAGTATTCTCCCAGAGAAGCTGGCAGCCCATGGCTTGGACAGGTACTTGCTTTGCTAGGTCAAAAAATGGCTGGATGGCCAGGCCCAGAGAGCGGTGGTGAACAGAGTGAAATCCAGCTGGTGTCTATTCACTGGTGGTATTCCCCAGGGGTCAGTGTTGGGCCCATCCTCTAGTATTTTTATTGATGACTTGGATGACGGAATTGAGTGCACCCTCAGTGAGTTTGCAGGTGACACCAAGTTGGGGGAAGTGTTGATCTGCTGGAGGGTAGCAAGGCCCTGCACTTTGGTCATAACAACCAACTGAAACGCTACAGGCTTGGGGTGGACTGGTTCGAAAACTGTGTGGAGGAAAAGGATCTGGTAGTGTGCCCAGGTGGCCAAGAAGGCCAATGACATCCTGGGCTGTATCAGGAACAGTTTAGCCAGCAGGACCAGTGAGGTGATCATCCCCCTGTACTCTGCTCTGCTGAAGCTGCACCTTGAGTGCTCAATCTTGGGCCCCTCAGTACGAGGAAGTACAAGAAAGACATCAAGGCCCTGCAATATGTCCAGAGAAGGGCTAAGGAGCTGGTGAAGGGCCTGGAGCACTAGTCCTGTGAGGAGTGGCTGAGGGAGCTGGGGTTGTTCGGTCTGGAGAAGAGGAGGCTTAGGGGAGACCTCATTGCTCTCTACAACTACCTGAAAGAAAGATGTGGGGAGCTGGGGGTTGGCCTCTTCTCACAGGTAACTAGTGGTAGGACTAGAGGGAATGGCCTCAAGTTGCACCAGGGGAGGTTTAGGTTGGAAATTAGGAGACATTTCTTCTCAAAAAAAGTAGTTAGGCATTGGGATGGGTTGCCCAGGGAAGTGCTGGCATCATCGTCCCTGGGGGTGTTCAAGGGAAGGTTGGATGTGGTGCTTAGGAACATGGTTTATTGGGTGACATTGGTGGTAGGGGTATGGTTGGGACCAGATGATTTTGGAGGTCTTTTCCAACCTACCTTTATGATTCTATGACTTCTTATGGAGATGAAATTTTGCAGTCATTGATTTCTCCATTTCTCCATTTTCTGTTCTACCTGTGTTTTTAATGACCACCCAATTTGATTTGAAGTCTTGAAATGATTCCCCTGGCTAAGGCTAATCACCTATTTTATAATGATTAAATGTGTCCCCCATCTTTCATTTGTGTCTGTCTAGCTATTATTCCTGCCACCGACTCTCATTACACTGTTTTCTGAGTAGATAGAAATCTATAATCAGAAGTTTCTTCAGGAATGCATTTGTACCTTTAATTAAAAGGGAGGGGGGGAGAGGGGACATCTGCTGCTAAAATCTATTTCTTTTTGGTTTTCATTTTAAACATAAGAAGATATCTGATAGGCTTAAAAATAATGAGGTGCCTTAGAACTTCTGCAGTTCTCATAGGTGATAATTTTATTATCATTTGTTAATTTTCTCTGCATCTAACTGCTGAAGGTGGGGTTCCTGCCACATTAAACCCCCGTGGTGTGTGTTGGGGGTGCATTGTAAGTCAAATTATTTTATTATGCATGGGGGTTCTGCAATTTCTTTCCCACTATCTACCTCTCATTTTTGTCGCTGATAAACAGGTTTAGTCCCAGCTAAACCAAATACATCCTGCTGTTTGATAAAAAGAGAAATGAGGAATGTGGTGCCTGAAGGAATATTTCATCTTGTCATTCCTTTCCAAGAAAAAATGTTTCCTTGCTTTACTGCTACTCCCAGAAAGGAGAAGAGTGCAGAATGCCCAAGATTAATATCTCTTCTGGTGCATCATTCAACCATTTCCCTTAACTTGGAAATAAAAAAATAAAAATCTTGCTGATCATATTTCACACTTGCGTTGCTGCTTTTCTGTGCAGTATCTCTGCATGACTACCTGCAACCCAGGACAGCACCTCAGTAAGGGGCTGCAGACTGGCATGGGGGTGGAGTTGGACTCTTTTTTTTTTTTTTTTCTTTTTTTTTTTTTTTTTTTTAAGAGTTTTAGAAAAGAAGTTTTTACGATCTCAATTAGGAAAGCATGTATCTATTTAGAGAAACTGAAGATGCTCCAACATGCTATTATAATAAAGCAGCTTCCTTTTGTATGCAATCAATGGAGAATTGATTCAAGGGCTTCAAGTGTGTACCTGTTTGAAAAGTAACACAGTGATGTTGCTGCATTTGATATGGCGTGGTGCCTTCTGGACTTCTGATCTTCTAGACGGAAAGTTGAAAAATAAACAAAAGCATCAAAAGACGCATTTGGAAATACATATGTTTCATCTGGTATGAGGCAAATTAGCTTAAGGCAGACTCTCAGAAGATGACAAATGCAAAACTGTATTCAGTGCCTTTGTATTCATTTCTGAGGGCAGTCAGGGAAGAACAGGTATGTGCTCCACACAGGGTAGGTTTTGTGTGTGTGTGTTTTGTCGCTGCTGCTTTTATTTGTGTGTGTTTGTCTTAATGAAGAGTTAAAACCATTGACCCAACAGTTATTTGCTCCCTGTCCCTAGAGAGTGCATTTCCTACATCGTAGGCAATGCTGCATCCCCTCTCCTGTTCCACACACCTCTTATTTCTTGCCAGAGGGTATGGATGGGTGGCTGCCAGGAAGGCTGGTCACCAGGGCCTGCACTACCCTTTCTTGCTAGGTGTAAATGAAGTGTATTCCTCAGCATGAGGGAGCTTCCAAAACATCACGAATATGTGTCTCAAAAATAAGGCAGAATGGCCTGCGTAAAAACTTTGCCCTTATAGGATCTGAGTTTCTTTCATTGCTCCTTAGTGCCAAACAAAATTAAAAAATGGGTAATTTGTCCATTCTATTTTAGCATACAGTTTAAGGGTTTCAAGAAAACAACCCCTGAAAAAGTGGTGTTAGGCAAATAACTTCTGAAATCCTCCTTGCCACTACTTTTAAAATTGTAGTATCAGGATTTTTCTTGAACTTCCTCTCTTCATGGGGCTTGCTGACATCTGTTTTCCAGTGCCATGGGGGACCAGTTCACAGGACGCCATCTCACCTGCCAGCTCATGGCCTGGCCAGTCCCAGGGGGGTTCTGGACTGTTGGGTTTGAGGGGTAAAATCGTAACCCTCAGAATAATGCCTTGAAAAATGGGCCTAGGTGTCTCAGAGTCATAAGGACACAAACTATTACCATGCCTTTTCATAACAGAGATCCTGGCTGGGTGTGGGGTTTGCTAGATTCTGGGTTATTGTTGGATTGGATTTTGCTTCCTTTCCATTCCCTGTACAAACCAAGGAATGAAAGGGTACACCTGGGTACTCCCCTTCCCTCACACTTCTTTCTTTCTCCATCATTAAATTTGGCAAAATAACTTTAATTAGATCATCTGAGTTGATGTGGAAGAAGGAGGGAGACATTTTGTATGTGCTGAATTCAGTGAAGATACTAATTGGGTATGTTTCTGGCTGATAAAATTTTCCTGATTTTTCATATGTTAGTACAGGGTTTTGTTTCTCTCCTCTACCCAGAGCTTCAAGGTAGAATGAATTTAAAACACTGTAATTCTGCTAGCCTTAGTAGGTGCAATATGCACTCAGACAGGTATCTTAATGGCCGATAGCGTCTTACATCACTACACTGCCATTTTTTCTTAAGAATGCACAGAGGTCAAATGTAGCCCAGTGTACATAACTGATGGTGTTAGATTTTCACCCTACTGACATTTTTGGTACTCTTGCTGCTTGTTCTGTTCTCAAAGCTGTGCATTTTCATTCCTGGTATTTGCTTTATGTATGTGTTTCATGCGTATATGTGTTTTTCATGTGTTCATGTGGAGGAAAAGAAGCTACTCCAAGTGCAAAGAAGCACTCAATGTACTTTAATAAAAAGTGAGCATAATTAATGTAGTTAGCTGGCTCCTTCACAATATGTTTTGACCACTTTTGCTTGTTTCTCAACTACAGAATAAACTGGTGTCTTATTTTTGCTTCCTAGGTGAGTACTTAGATTAAATAAGTGTTAGCATTTAGTAGCTGAATGTAACCAACAGGAGGCATGGAACAGGTTATGATAACCCATGAGTATTCTCACTCACTCCAAACAAGTGCAATAAATTTGTTCTGATTGGTGAAATGCAAATTAGGTCTCTGGTTGCTTTGTCAGTAGAAGATGTGGCCACATTTCTCTCAGGGCGCTGGCAGGTCATCCTAAAGCATGTAATGATTAGAGAATTTTCATATGGTGGTTGCCTGCATATGGTTATACAGAAGACGTGTATGTGCACAATTTCACGTATTGAAGGGAGGCAGGAGAAGAAGGAGAGGATGAAGTGAACTCCTAATTTCTCTTACTCCAGAACTAAAGGATACCGTCCATTTGTCTATAAAAGCCTGTTTAGAATTTCTGGAATCACATTTTGTCCTTTCTAGATGATGCAGCAAACCCTGGTGACCTCACCCACAGATGACTCAGGAGCTGGATTGATTTGGTGTAGTCTTTAGTTGAGAAGGAAACTCCTGTAGTTGAATTCCCTGTTAAGCAGGAGGCACTACTTGTGACTCTCCCCACCTTCCCTGGAATACCTCCAGTGTCTCTGTGAAAGGGAGCACATCTCATCTTTCAAGCTTTCGCTTGAAAGACAGGTACAGACTTGGTTTGTGAGTGCTTTCAGGAGAAGGAAACATGAAGTGTGGAAGCAGCAAGGAAATGAGACCAGTGACAGGTATGTGAGTAAATTGTGAGGGAAGTAGCAGAGAAGGTAAACAGATGGTGTCCACAGAAACCCCTCCCAGGTACGTGGATTGTGGTGACCTGAACCTGTGAGAGGGGAAGAAGCAGTGTTCCTGGCTCCAGCCGCATGGGGAGTCACTGTAGGAGGAGATTAAGAGCTAAATGTGATTAGTGTGGTGAGAGGGGAGAGATCAGTTTAAATAAAACCATCTGAGAAAATTATCAAAGCAGCCAAGATTGCAGTAGGAAAAAAGAGCTTCATAAAGCACATAAACAGAGCAAGACTGTGCCTGCAGGCTTGTGCCTGTATTTAGTGGAAGTGTTTAGCTTCAGTGCCTTGGGCGATGTTAGGGGAAGAGTTGCAGCTTGGAACTAATGTGTGTTTTCCCTGTGCTGCCACCTCTCAGGGGAAGGGATTGTGCTTCCCTGCAGTTGGAGGGGCGGCTCGGAGGCTGCCCGTGCTGCCTGCCTCTCCCCTTCTCCATGCGTATTCACAGCTGTCAGAGCCGGCTGCAGTCGGGGAGGAAGGAGCAGGGAGAGCATCGGTTGTTATGGGGTTGTGACAGCCAAGATACGGGGCAGAGTGGGGAGAGGAAGGTGAGTGAGGGAGCCAAGAAGTACATTCAAAGATCACCATGTTACGCATCTGTGCGGTTGCAAATTGCTTTGTGCACGGAGCGAGTAACAGAAGACGTAGAGGGGCGGCAGGGGAAATTTGGTGTCAGATGAAGTTTGCATTGTTTGGATGGAGAAAGACGCTGTTTTATGACTCCATGTGCAGCAAAGCACATGAGGTAAATATGCCAGTAAATTGAGAAGCACTTTCCTCCTTAACAGACAGTAAATATTAATGAAGATACAGGTGGCGCGCGCGCAGGCACGCACACAGGAGCAAATATAAAAGGAAGTAGAGCAGTTATAAAAAGCCAGCCCTGGAAGAGGCTGATGGCTGGCTTCCCGGAGGTTTTTTGGCGGGGGGAAGGTGGAGGCAAATGCAACAGCAGCAACAACAAAAGAAAGTCACAGCAGGGTTTTATAAACTCTGTAGGAACTGGGAGACAAGGCTGAAGGGAAATGAGCATCATCCTCTTTTTAACAGATAAAAGGAATGTGCGGTAACAAGCAATATGGAGGTTTGATCTCTTTGCTGGTGATGTGTTTGTGATTGATTTAGGGCAGTCACTGTGTGGAGGCTGCACCAGGCCACGCGAGGCCTGACTGCGGCACCTCCTTCAGGGAGCTGGGCCCCAAGAGCTGGAAGCAGCAAGGGAACGGCTTTTGCCGTCATGAAGAGGGCTCAGAATTTACTAATGGGGCTTGAGGCTAATCTAGAGCTCAGGGCCAGATGTCAGGGACGATGAGCATGTTAGTTCAGCAGCTACCCCATGCTAACAGAGAAATGCCCAGCCCCCTAGTCCTTAAGAGGATGGTGGCCCAGAGACCAGAACTGGGTGGGAGGCATTTATTTCAGTTTAAATTAAACCCAACATTGCCAAATACAACTTGTATCTGGCTTTTTGTGTGGAGGAAGGATCAGGTCGCTGAAGTATTTATTAAGCTCTTGCACTTGCAGGACCAGGCTAGAGCTGAAGCTTCCAGCTCTTGCTCCCCAAGGTTTCCTTCCCACTCTCACTCAGCGGGGGCTCAGCCTCTGCCTCCCATGGTTTTTGTAACCCTGTAGGGCTCATGGCAGGGGAGGAAGCTTTCAGTCAGCCTGTTGAAATAGGAGGGGAAGTGTTTGGAGGATCATCATGCTTTGCTTTCCCTGCAGGCAACAACAATTCCCAACAGCTGTTGGGAATGGGATTTTCTCATGGCTGCATCAGAAGGTAAGTCTGAGCTGATCAGGGCATGGAGAAATAACAGTGAAGAAGCTTTCCAGCTCTGCAGCCATTCAAAATAATCAGTAAAAAGTGTATTCTGAAGATTGAGGTACTTTTTAAAGGCATGATTGCAAAAGTTGCCTATGTCAGAAGGGCGGTGCTTTTTGTCACCAGGGCTCTTCAAGCGATGTGACAATGGGATGCAGGAGTAACAGAAAGTTGATAGCAAACAGGACCTGGCTACAAAATGATGTTCCTACTAAATTAAGTCTTTAATGAAGAATTTGGATGTCACTTACATTTCAGCTATTTAATTGTATGCTCATTCCATATCATATCTTTTTAAAATCTTTTGGCATTGCCAGTGAGGTAAAAATAAATAAGTAAATAAATAAAAATGTCTGAATCTGAGGGAGAAATGAATCAAATTTTAAGGTCTAAATTTTAAACTATTTCTTGGGGATGATCACATCAAGTTGCCACTTCCCCATAGTGCGAGCTGTTTTTCTTTCTTTGAATCTTGTTCCGTGTAGGAGAAACTTAAAAGCCTCTTCCTTGGTGACTGAAAAGAAATCAAGGTATTGCTTTGAATAAGAACTTGAGGGAGCAGCTGCAAGAAGTTTGCTACAGGGATATGAAGGAGAGTCCATGGGGGGTTACAAAATGAAGTCACAAATGGTTTCTTTAAAAAGTTGCACTTTAAAGGGTAAGATATAGAAAAAGTTAGCACTTCAAAGGGACGAGGTTATGATTAGTGTGTAGAGCTTGCTTGTACTTCAAGGCAGATTTTGCTACCATGTAGTTGAGAAGCCTGATGTATAACACTAGGAAGCAGTCTTTGACAGCAAGGTACTCAATTACACAGTGGCTTAAAACGTGTGCATTGGAAGAAGTAGAGCCTTGAGCAACGTTCCCTAAAAAGAATAGGTTGTGCAGACTTATTAATATGCCTATTTCCCTTTCAATTTGATTCTGTCCATATATTTTTTCATTGCCAGGTAAATGGTGTTATATTACTGCATCATGATGTCTTCTAATATATACTTAAAATGTTATGCCTTCTGCTAAAATTATTGCTAGATTCCTTTGCACCTTTTAGGAAATGAAACAATATGTGTCATTTTCTGTTCCCTGCTAAACAAAAATGGAAGAATTTCTTTTTTTTTTTTCTTTTCTTTTTTCTTTAAAAACAACAACAACAAAAAACTTGATTTGAGGCAATAAAAGTAGATTTTTTTTTTTTTTTTAATGTGGTTAAGAATAAATGCAGAAGGCCAATTAAAAGTTTGTCAGATCTCCAGCTAATAAGACTGGTTACAAATCATTACACATGTTACTTTCTGCAATGGCTTTTCATAGTTAAAAATTTCTTTCTCTGCTTTGAGTTCTGGAAACTTCTTTTTATATCAGAATGTAAGTTAGCTTTAAAAATAATAATAATAAAAAAGCAAAATTCTGGAAATTTAATCAAAAGATGAGATCATCAAACTTCCAGTGAAATTAGAGGTCTTGTGTGTGTGTGTGCATACATATAGACACATATCTGCCCTTTCTCCTTTTTATATGTAGCTATACGCACTTATTCATCATCAGGTGGTCGTAAGAAGATTAAAGAATATAAATGATTGTGCAAACTTAATATTTGACAGAAAGAGGGATGGATAAATAAATCATGTTTACATATTTTGGCAGGAGTATAATCTCATATGATGTCCTGTAGACTTGTAGGTATTAAAATGTTCCTATTAATGCCACAGTAGATCACAAGGACCTGTTTGAAAAACATTGCTTACTGCTTGCTTGCATTTCAAACATGCCTACGTGTCTGCCTGCCGTGACTAAGCTGATGAAAGGGAAAAATTGCCTTGTGGTGACTTTTAAGAAAACAAGTTTATTTTCTGAACAATGTATGAAACGTTTACTTTCGGGAAGGAAAAAAAATAAGTAGGTCTTCTCAGATGTATGCTGCTTACCTGTTTAGGAATGAACATCCTTTTTATACCTAAAGCAAATGAATCTCATGGCTTCAGGACTCTGAGTCAACTGTGTTTAACACAGCAGCAGTTATGCAGCTGCAACTCAACTTGACAGTCTGTAAATATTTACCATCCAAACCACTGTGCATTGTGTCTTTGTGCTGTCAGTTCCGTGGAACTAATTTTATGCTGTGTGGGATGCTAACGTGGGCAGCAACGTTTCCGGGTATGTGCTGCACTCCAGTGCCTGCCATCTGACCACGTGCATACCTGTAGCAAGCTTTAGAAGCCTTCCTACAGAGCTGCTGTGGAAAATGGAAAGACCAATTGTGCTGCAGAGTTCAGCAACTTCAGTAAGGTTTTACGCAGGGGTACTGGTTTGGGCTGGGATAGAGTTAATCTGTTAATCTTCTTCACTATTATCATTGTTATTATTCATTCTTCTTCTAGTCTGAAGAAATTTAACTCTATCCCAGTCCAAACAAGTATAGCAGGTAATAGGATTTGTCGTTGATCATACTCCAGGGTTAAAGTCCATTCCCATGAAAGTGAATAGAAAGATTTCCTCCACCTCAGATGAAATTTAAATTTCCCTGCATCTTTAGTAACTAGAACAGGATATAATCCTCTTGTTTAAATCATAAATCAGACTAACAATTTTAATTCTTAAAGCTTGCCATATCTACATTTATTCTGTTGGTGGAATTGGTGATAAATTGAAGATTGGAACATGTTCAGGTATGACCTTTGAGACAAACGTAATTAAATCATATAGTAATAATGTATTTGCTGATATACTAATTTGTTTTTAAAATGCCTCAGTCTCAAGTTACACGTAGTGATGTGTTAATAAAACCTAGGGCTCGATCACTTCAAACTTAGATTTATCTTTCTAAATCATTGCAAGCAGTTTTTTAAAGATGTTGAAGCATCTAAAGGTTTGAATGGATTTCTGTAGGAACATGAAGAATGTAGGAACAGTGAAGAACTGCCATTACTAGGTACCTTTTTTTTTCCCATTTTATAAATAACTAGGCTGTTACGAGCACATATAAAATTTCTGAATGTCTTTACAGTAAGCAAGCTGTCAAGTTCTGCTCTGTGCTTCAGAAAATGAGTGAAAGAATTAATGCACTGAAGAAATAAAAATAGCTTGCTGAAGTAAAATAGGGTCCTTGGTGATAGAAAAACCTCAGGCCTTCAGCCTGTTGACCTGCACTTGCTAGCAAAGGCTGGTCTGGCTAAAACGTCAGCCTGTGCTATGTACCTCCAAGCAGGCTCTGGCAGCCTGGACTGCCCTGTGGGGTCTTGAGCATCCTGCAGTTCAGTGGGCATCAGAAAACCTGGGGGAGGAAAGGACTGGAAAAACAGGAGAGCAAAAGAATAAGAGGTTGCTGCTTGCATGTCTCTGGAATCAAACTTGGTGGGGTTTTTCTTGTTTCTGTATACAGCAGCCATCTCAGGTAGGACACATTTGTGCAAGAAAAAATGAAAGGATGGCAGGGATGATCTGTTCTTTAATGCCTTCTAAAAAAGGCAATTATGTAGTTTAAGAACCACAACTGGGAGAAAAGCTGGTTGGAAATGATGGTCGCTTCTTCCCCCCAGTTGTGCTGCTGCCCATTGCAAGGGGCATGGTGTCCAGGCTGGGCTCAAGCTCACATGGGTCTGGCCAACAGTGGCCTCGTCTGAGGCCATTTTTCCTTCTTCCCTTAGTGAAATGGGCTCTTGCAAGCACCTTCAACTTCCTCTGGCCTGACATGGGCCATCCCTTCTTGTGGTCCTTCTGCTGTGAGAGCTTCACCCACTGCTCTGGGCCACTGGGCGGCAGCAGCAGATGAGCAATTTTTACTCCTTCTTGGTGAAGCTTCCAGTTTTTGTTGTTTTTGTTGTTGTTTTATTTTGTTTTTACTCAGTTGTACTGAATTTGTACATTCCCCTCCGCTTTTCTTTCTTGCAAGTCAGGAAGATGACTTGCAAAACACTGTTTTGTTTTGCAAATCAGATACTCCCATTGAATGATCTTTAAGCGTATCCCTCGCTAGTTTTGGAATACCTTTTCTGCTGATAAGGCTCTCGAGAGCCAGGCACAGCAGAGCTGATGGTGAGATTGAGACAGGTTATACTGAACAGGTGTGAGGGGACCCAGGTCACAGATAATGTTGTGAAGTTATTTGGAAACAGTACAACAGTGCGTGTGTCACAGGGTGAATGGATTAAACGTCCTTCATGTGTGGAGCCCTTAACAGCAAAGTGGAAACAGTGAAGGGTAGAGCTGGCTAGATGACTCCAAGCTTTGCAATAGTGGTTTCTATTCAGACTCTGAAAACAAAAGGTTATCTCAGAATCACAGTGGATATTAAACTTCAGTATCTCTGTGTGCTCTCGCTTACATTTGCCTATATTATACTGTGCCTAATTTCGTTGCGGTTGGTCACGCAGTTATGAGCAAGCTCTAAGAGCTGCAAGTGTGGAGAACACGTAATTTCAAAGAGCTGAATTTGATCTAGACGTGTGTGTAGGTGCACACCTCAGCTTTAACACACAGCAACAAGCTGCAACCAGATTCATCTTTATTACTGTAGGAAAACATCCAGCAGCACTACAACCTGGTGTCAGGGAACAGTATTAAACCTTCGTAAGTCTCAGAGTCCCTCTGATTTTCTGACTGCAGGGAAACTTTTATTTTCTGCTGCAAGATCATTAGGGACCTGCTTGTCAGTGGCTGTCAGTGCGTTAGCTAAAACTGTTGTGCCTCTGCCTGAATGCTTTCTCTTAGCTATCCCCTGCACATAGCTTGAGAATTTCTTGATACTTTCTAGTAGCTGTCACAGGGGTAATGCAAATGCAGCTTGCTAGGATGTATTCCTACCAAGCAAAGATACCCATATTGCTATCAAGGTCTATAACCAAGGATTGGTGTAAACTAAAAGAGGAAAGATTGGGGGTTTATGTTGTTTTTTTGGGGAGAGTAGGTAGGTGGTGGGTTTTTTTGTTTGTTTGTTTCTCTGTCATTTTCTTTTTCCAGAACCTGTTAGCACAAGAAAGTTATTAGTCTATTTACCCATCTTAACTAGATGGCTTCATATCATACAATATGAGGGGTTTAGATGGCTAAATCTGTGTTATAATTCTAAGAGCCTTTCATATAACAAGATCTTACAGTTTTCTCTTTTGGTTGTAAAAGTCCTATCTACCTTCAGAGCATGTTTCATATGATAAATTAGAGAAAAAATACATTTTACATTATTTTTTTAGCTCACAGATTTAATCTTTAAAAATCACTGCTTTAGGAAATAGTGATATGAGAAGAACAAGGATATAGAGCAAAGAACAGCAAAGAATAGAATAAGCAAATTTCACTATTTCTGTCTTTTGTTTAATATTTAATGGAATAGAGTAATGGTATTCAACTGTACAAGATTAACTCCAGGCAACTTAGTTTGCAGTGTAATATTTATTCTTCCCTCTCTTCCAAACTGATTTCTCTTATGATCCTATGACACATACAAGTTAGTATCCTGCTGATGCAGCATGAACATTACATTATTATTCAGCCATAGCATTTGCTGTTGATTGTGTAAGATGAAAATGTGCAATGGGCCCATTTGTTTTGGACAGCTGGTATTAGAGATGATGTTCAAGTTAAACTGTAAGCCTTGCTGCTAATCCTGACCAAAAAAAAAAAAAAAAAAAAAAAAACCACAATGGTGTAGCCATGTGAGTACACCTAAGAATACACCTTTTTGTTTCTCTTTAATATAGAAGTCATCATTTCTTTAAAGTCCTGTTTTTATAGCCTCATGTATAACTGCATTGAATTCTCTGTTCACTGCTGCATGTGGTTGGGTAATCACAAAATCAAAATAAGACGGTGAGATGCCCATCTTGCATCTCTTTGTGTCCAAGAGCTGGCAGGACAAAGGACAGAAGGAAAAACTAAAGTGTGTGTTGCTGTGAACTAGAATTATGTAGATCTTTGAGTGTTGGATCACCAGGGCATGGATAAAATGCTGCTGTTTATTGATGGTAGCCTGGGAGTAAGAGTATTGGAAGAAGTCTGGATTTTTCTAAGCCTCTGGGACAGAGAGGGTACAAAAATGTATAATTTCATAAATAGGCAGAAAAGTTCAGCTTTTTAATGTCTTTGTAATCATAAAATGGTACACTCCAGAAAATTAGTTATATTTATAGATAATACGTCTCTAGTATTTCTGTTCCAGGTACAGACTATCACATAATATAATGGTTTAATACATTTAATGGGAAGTGATAAAATATTAGAATTCTCTCTTTTCTAAGTGAAGCAGTCCCCTTATTGTTAACTCATAGTAACTTAAAAGCTGCTTTCTCTGATTCCTGTCCGGAACGGTATTCTTACTGAGAGCTGAGATGTGTGAGCTGCTGGTAAACCAAAAAATATGTAAATATTTGGATTGTTGAAGTATATAATAAATGGATTTAAATTCAAAATTGACAATCTTAAGAAATGATAAACTGATTCAATGCTTGATTTTCTTGTTCTGTAGCAGCTTTGTGCCAAACTCTATCCTTTGTAGTCGGAATGAGAACCAGTGTGACATCACACCGTGTGTTTTGTCTGCCAAGAAAAAATGAGGACAGGTAATGAAGTGACGTCAGCAAGAGCATACGAGAAGACTGTCAATTGTGTGTTTACTGAGATTTTACTGACTAAACTTGAAAGAAAAAATTCAGTGGTGATTTTTTTTCTGACTACGGTGTATTGTAACCCATTAATACTGGGGGAAAAAAAGATTAAAATGATGGAATATATTAATGCTACCTGTGTTCATTCTGGAGTATGCTACGGCAGATGGGGGTCTTGTAAAATGTTAGAGCTTACCCTGTTTTCTGTTTTTCTTTCTCAAGAGTAGTTTTAAGTGTGATGGTTTAGCTTAGCAAACAGCTAGGCATCACACAGCCATTCACTCCATTCCCCTTCTCCCTCTCCCTCATCCCCATTCTCCCCAGAAGAGGGATGGGGGAGAAAATTGGGGCAAAAAAGACTAAAATTTATCTTACGTGTTAAGGACAGGAAAGAAAGGTGGGGAGGGGAGGGAGGAAGAGGATATACAACACAATTACTCATGACCCACTGATCGATGCCCAGCCCAAGCAACAATAACTGTGACCCTGGCCAAGTCCCCCCAGTTTTACTGTTCTGCACAATGCCACATGGTGTGGGACATCTCTCTGGCCAACCTGGGCCAGCTGTCCTGGCTGCGACCCCTCAGCTCGTGGTGCACCCCCAGCCTCCTCACTGGCAGGGCAGCATGAGAAGCTGAAAAGACATTGGATCTGTGTAAGCACTGCTCTGCAACATCTGAAATATTGGTGTGTTGTCAGCATTATTTTTGTCCTAAATCCAAAAAAAAAAAAAAAAAAAAAAAAAAAAATGGCACCATAACAGCTACAGTGAAGAAAATTAACTGTGTCCCAGTGGAAATCAGGGCAGTAAGCAAATGTTTTTTTCCTTTGCTTTCTGTCTTTCCTTTGCAGCTTTCCATTTCTTAGCTCTTTGCATTGAAATCTGTGATTTCTTTGGAGTTTCAAGGCATGTAGCTTCTATTGACATGCGTGTTTGTGAGAGGAGAATACAAGAGAAAAAGTTTGTGTCTAGACCAAATGGCGTGGGAAACTGGGTCTGTTACCTGTAGATGGATGTTTTGCCCACCTCATTCTAAGCTCCTCTGGGATGCCTGAGATGTGTTGAATGGACTAGTGCTCTGAGATCAATTCTCTCCAATTTTGAACTGTACCTGCACAGCTTTCACACAAATGTTTGATAAATTCCATAACTTTTTTCTTACATTCTGTTGATACACAAATGTTGAATTTGGCACTTATGTACATAACTCCTTTAGACAGATTTGAAACGTGACATTTTGGTTCAGTTTTGTTGGCTCCCGCTTTGTGGAGCCATTAAGACTGAGGAAGAAAAAGTGAAGAGAGAAAAATTGCTCTTTCGCATTTGTTAAGGTTTTACATGCCCCTTGGTTTGCAGCGTAATTCTGCAACAGAACTTACTAAGTGTTGACAGCTTCCTGAGAATGCACATATTTGCATTACAATTGGTTTCATAAGCAGGTCTGTTTCTGGAGTGCTTTGAATAACCCCTTATTTGTATAAAGGCTTCTTGCCAGTGGTGAACCGTTAACTTTTGATTATTATTCAAAATATCCTTTAATTGCGTTATTTCTCAAAAGGTTACCACATGGGCCAATCAATAAGGCAGATGTTGTGGTGGGAGTCTGTTACAGACCACTCAGCCAGGATGAAGAGGTAGATGAAATTCTGTAAGTAATTAGGAGAAGTCTCACTATTGCAACCGCTTGTTCTCATGGGGGACTTCAACTTCTCAGATGTCTGCTGGAAATACAATAGAACAGAGACAAAAGATGTAGTGATGAAAGATGAGGTTACGACCGAGGTGCTTAATGCCTTTCTTGTCTCACTCTTTATTAGTAAGACCAATTTTTCTGAGGATACCCAGCCCCCTTAGTTGGAAGATGGTCACAGGGAGCAGAATGAAGTACCTGTAATCTGATGGGAAACTGCAGGCGATCTACTGCATCTTATAAATGTTCATAGGTCTATGAATCTAGACAGGATTCATCCAGGGGTACTGAAGAAGCTGGCAGAAGTGCTCACGAAGCCGCTTTTGGTAATTTACAAACAGTCCTGGCTGGTTAAAAACAAACAAGAAAATAAAAACATAGAGGTTTCTGTGTAGATGATTTAAGAATGTAAACAGATTGTCAAGCAAAGGCTTTATGATCTACTTTCTGAAGTTTTTTGTAAACTTTCCACTGGAGTGTAGTCTAGAAAAGTACAGGGTGGAGCTAGTATTTTATAAGGGGGATAAATACTTGTTCATATATTCTCAGTTTTGATAATTTTGGTTTGTGCCAAGTGGAGCATTGAGACTTTTTTCGTCTAAGAAACAGAACAAAATACATTGAACTACAACTGTTCACTTATATATAGTCTTTGAAATGGACTAAAATCTAACCGACACTGGTTACTTTGGTTTTGAGATTTCTGATTAGTGGATTTATTAAAGACTAAGCCCTGTATTTGTTGGTTTATTCCTTATTGTGCTTCTGTGAAAAAAATATATATATTACAAAATATAAAAATATATAAAAAATAAACATATATTACAAAATAATAATTGTAAGGAGTTTTGGAAAATGAACTAAGCCAGTGGTGACTGGTTATGTATCATGTCAAAGTCACTGAATGTGCCTTTGAGGAAAAGTCTTGTGGGATTTTGGAGCTACTTTTAGAGTCACTGAACAGTGATGCTTATTATTTACTAATTTCTGGATAGTGAAAATCATTTAAATAGCAATTTTAATAAAAAGTAAGGGGATAGTTTTAATTTCATTTAAAAAATAGGTTTAAGATAGGCTGACATTATTTATTTTTTCCACCATTCCTTTCTCAATCCATCCTTCTGATGGATGAATCTTCACTTAACCTACAGAATAAAATGTCACATCAGAGAAGTAGCACTCCAGACTAAAATGTCACATTATAGGAGGAGCACTCCATGAAGAATTTTCAAGTGACCCTTGCATGCTCCAGTTTGATTGACGTCATTGAAGAAATAAGATGATCCCACAGAAATCACCTCCAAAAGAAAGTGCCTGAAAGTTTTCTGAGCTGCTTTTTCTGGTGTATGATTACTCAAAGCTTGTCAACTCACTGTAAACAGGTTATATTCCTGTCAAAATGGGAGTCTTCTTAGCCATGCCAATTCATGCTACTAAAAAATACATATGTACAAAATTGAAATTCCTTTTTGCCTTTGAGAATGCAATGTGCACAATCAAATTTTATGGCATAAAATGAATAGCTATGTAATAGGTAGTAAGAAAATATAAGATGTATTGTTATTTACATCTAAAATAATATCTAACTTTATAGTATTGCATTTCAAGTGTTCTAGTCTGTACTATTGTAAACTCTCAATAATAGTAACAATGTGATCAATAAGCTAGATAACATTTGTATTGCAAGGAACTAGGATATTTTTCCCCATAAGGTAGAAATGGCAGCACTTCTATATTATTTGCTGTTAACTTGATAATGAGTCGTGATTGCACTTTAACTGGAAAACTGGTAAGAGAACAAAGATTCAGTGAGAGTAGAGGTAACTACTCTAAAGTGAAAAAAAAGAATAGAGTGTAATTCATTGTCTGATAATAATTGTCAATTTGTCAGAGATAAATGCTGAAGATCAAATTTTATGAAAAACGAGAACATACATATTGGATGTCTGCTATAGACGTATAGTAACTATGATATTAGGGCTCCAAAGACAATCAGAGGGCTGGAGCACCTCTCCTATGAGGAAAGACTGAGAGAGCTGGGGATCAAGGCTCCTGGGAGACCTCACTGTGGCCTTACAATACTTAAAGGGGTCTTATAAAAAGGATGGAGAAGGACTCTTTAGTCAGGTAAATGAGTAGGTATAATGATAGGACAAGGAAACAGGTTGCCCAGAGAAGCTGTGGATGCCCCATCCCTGGAAGTGCTTAAGGCCAGGCTGGATGGGGCTTTGGGCAACCTGGTGTGGTGGGAGGTGTCCCTGCCCATTGCAGGGGGTTTGGACCTAGGTTATCTTTAAAGTCCTTTCCAACCCAAACAATTCTATGTTGCTGTAAGATTTTTAGTTCTGAGACCATAGTGGACTACAGTGGCTCCTTGAGGAGTCCCACACAATACAGAGGAGCTGTCTACCTAGCTGAAGGCAAAACCGTGTGCCCTATGTACTTCTTCCTTGCACTGTTTGGGTACCTGCTGCTTTGTTCACATGAAGCGGAGCATATGGAGGAAAGCAAAAGAGGATTTGTAGAAGATCCATAAGTAAAAATGGTCAATGTGTAGACCATTAGAGCAAAGTTTGTGAGGAAGTAACATTATGTTGTTGTAGTTTTGGATTGCAAAGAGCCATTCTTCATATAGTCAATCAAGTAATGGGTACAGTGTACATTTTGAATAGCTAGTGGTTTTATTCTACATCCCTTTGTGCTGCTGGTAGAATGGACAGAAATCTGGAAATTATGCCAAAGTGATGAGAGCTTCTGAAAAGAGTAGCGTGAATAGCATAGTAGCCCCAAAGGTGAGGTATTTTTCGCTGTCATTGTGGACACCATAGATAGGTTTTTGGTTTAGATTATACACAGTGATACACATAGGCTGTGAGGAAGTCCTTGTGCCTCACCATGATGTTGTCTACAGGCTTGCAGTCCCCCACAATAGCTCAACACAAGCCTACAGATTTTAGGATTAGTGATGTATTTTGCAAAGCTGCCATGACAAGCAGAATATCCTTTTCATTCTGTTTGGTCCTGACTAAATCCCAAGCCTTTACCAAGAATAATCAACTTCACATGCCCAAGCAAACACCTTATATTTATGTGTTTCTCTTGTGTGCTCATTGGGTCCCCATGCACACCTTTGCAAATGCACCAGCAGCAACTTCCCCATGCCTTTGACGGGCAAAGCTGTGTCAACTCTTCCTGTGGAGAAGCAAAGCAGGTAAAGACAATTTTTTGCTGGTCACATGGAATTGCCCCTTTCCCCCCCAGCAGGTGATGGGCAGCTGCTCTGTTTCGCTGCTTGTCTGTCAGGACAACAGTAGCAGTGTCTTTGTCATGTCAGCCAGGAGATACCTGGTGAAAGGGATCCCTCACTGGTCTGATCCGTTGTGTGGCTCTGGGCTCTCGTTGTCTTCCTGCCTTAGATCAGCAGCAGTAGCCGTGGCAGGCTGATGAGGAATTCATTTGAGTGTCTCCTATTCTTCACCCTGGCATAGACTGTCATTTGGAAATCTCAGTTTTAGGCACTGAGGAGCTGGAAGCTCATGTGATCTGTGGAAAAAAATAGTCTGACAGGATTCTCTGCAAAGGTATCTCTACTAGATTGTAAACTGGCTGAGGGGAGTTCACTGTGAAGTTTTGAGTTGTACTTGCGGTTTTCTTTTTTCTCTTCCACCAAAGGATTTCAAGGTTGAGTGGAGTGCTTAACATTGTTGCTGGTTTTGACTAAGAATGAGTGAACTCTATGAAGCTGAATAATTGAGAGTATCCGTGGTGGAAGATGAGAAGGAGTGAGAAGTTTTTTGTTCTATCCAGCGTCTAAGGAGTAGTTACCATCTAGATCCTCTTGCTAAGAAAACAGCACTTAGAGTGGGAGACAATGGCTGGACATTCAGTCCATGGCAGCCTGGCTTATTCATTGTCCTTACTAGAAAAAGATTTTTTTTTAAAAAAGAGAGAAGGGACTAATTAAGACCAGATTCAGAGAAGTCAGGACATGCTTTTTATTTTTATTTTTCCTCCAGGAATAGTATTTAGTTCGTGTCTGATCATGCATGATCCAGGATGGAAATTCAGAACAAGCCTAAAATGTATCGCGACATTATTTTACCTTTGCCCAGAGCATGGCTGTGTGTTGTAGGATTACTGGGACAGACCATTGTCACATGCCAAAATAAAAAATGCAAATCTAGCATTTTGTTCATGCGGTTAAATAAGAACAGCCTTGGACAATGGTTATACCTTTAATGTTTGTTTTAATTAAAAGCCTGAAACTCTAAGCTTACTTCTGGGATGATATCCCTCAGATATCCCTCCTGTACTTCCATGAGTTAGTAGCAGGAGGCCCAATACGATTTTTTTTTTTCTGGGGCGTTCCATTTTCTTCTGTTGTGCCCTCTGATAGAACTCCTTCTGTGAGGGCTTGTAGCACTCAGTCTGTGCACAGACATCAACCTTTTCAGCGTTCTTGACCTTGGATTGGGTATTATTGTCCATTACATTAATGTCCTATTGTACAGTGCCTCTCAGGAGTGTTTTGACAGCAGAGTATGATGACTGTTCTTGATAGTATAGCTACAAAGTCTTTAAAACTTTTTTTCTTTCTTCATTTCTTTCTTTTTTTTTTTCTTTTTTTTTTTTTTTTTTTCTCCTTCAAATTAAAATGGTGGGATCAAGGTAGGCTTAGTGCTGTATTCTTCTGGGACAGGAATGGGTGAGAACTGGATTGAGAAAGCAGTCTTCTATTCCTGAGGCAGCAGAAGATTAAATATCACAGAGATACTGTTATTGAACTCTGCTTGTGTTGCAAGCACAAGCTTGTTCTTACTTTTAAGAAATAATAATACAAAATGATGTGCCTCTGGTGTTCCTCTTGGTACCTCCTAGGATTGGTTGCAGCTAGACTTTCCTACTGGGGGCTGCTGTGGATCCCTGCTCCCTTTCTAATCATCTTCTGAAAGTACAGTGTGACTTCTGTTTAGGATGTCTTCCTTTTACAGTGGATTGGAGAGAGCCTGACTTCTGTACTGGTACATTGGAGTCAGAGGAACTGGCTTTTGTACTAATAGAGAGTTGAAATGAAGCCAGAGTACATGCCAAGACTCAGAATTCAGGAGTTTTTCTCAGTATGATAACATAAAGGAAACCAATGTATCAACAATATTATCCCATTAGGAGCCCTCTGTTACTAGTGTTAGATGGTCAGCCATGAATGAGTCACTGACCCCCTGCAGGTAGTGCTATCAGGAATGAAGAAGTGCTGTACGTAAGTAAGCACTATGAGAACAACCAAGATGTTAAATGAGATGCTTCCAACATATCAAATATCCAAGCGGTAAACACGGTGTTGTACTCTAATCCTTCCTAATACAAGTTCTGTAATTTTCCTCATGCTCTGCTGTTACAGCTGTGTTGTTCAAGGGATTGCTTTAAAGAAAGTTAGAATATAATCCTTCTGCTGTATTGATCCAACAGAGAAAATCCAAGGTAAATGCTTTAAAAGTTACTACAAATGAAATACATGGTTAATATTTCAAATCATTTATATTTGAGGAGATTATACATGGCTCCACACGCAGATATTTTACACGATTATGAAGATTTCTGTCTCAGAAACTCTGTGGCTAACTTCAGCCTTTGCTGGAGCCTGTGAGCTCACAAATACTCATTAACTAAAAGCAACATTTGGAGAATGTATGTCCAGAAGAGAAAAGAAATATAAGTACTCTTTTGGCAGTCATGTGTTGGAGGGGGGCTTCCAAAGGGAGCTTCTGTGCTGGGGACTTTTTGGAAGATATGCCCCAATTTGATAAGTGATGTTAGAGATCAGATCACCGAAGCATATGGTAACAAGTTGGAAGATGGTGTTTACCTCAAAATTCTAAAGCTCTTAAGGTTAGAAAAGCTCATTTGATAAATGCAGTGTAAAAATCCTATCTTAAAGCTGTATAACAGGAGCTTGGAAGGTGTTTGTACTTGGTTTGATGTGTTACTTAGACATTTTGAAAAAGGGGTATAGAATGGGGAATAAATTATAAAAGTGCAATTTATTATTATATGAGAATTTAAAGATAGGATGGGAATTTAAAGGTAGGGATTAAGCATGCTTTACAAAGGGTTCTTCTGTGGGTGATGTAGAATTCATCTTCAGTTTCATGTACTTGAAATTCGAAATTTGGTATCTTCATGGAGTAAGGTGTTGAAGCTCCAAATTACAGTCAGATCTAGTTAGTACAGGTAGAAAGACTGCAAATCCAGATGTCTACTTTAGAATAGAACTGAATCTTTAGCTTTTCACTGAGAGCCTACATGCCAGAGATGCTCTTCAACTCCTTCCTGAGATAACTACTTCGAGGTTTCAACTAAAGAGGTGGCCCATCCGTGTATGCCATATCCTGAGTGCAGGCCCAAGGTTGTGTCTCAACAGAGGCACGGGACTGGAGGAATTTCAGAGGAGGACAACGAGAATGACCAAGTCTGTGAAAACCACCACTGCAGGAGTCAAATGGAAAGTGTCAAGTGTCCACGATACCTTTGCTATGTAAGTGCCAATCAGGAAAAATTAAAATTGTTGAACAAGAGCTACCATGCCTTAAAAAGCAAACAAATGAATAAAATGTCTTCCCTTCCTGCCTAATAAAAGATTTGGCTGTCCTACATAAGAGGAAATGGGATGTGGAGTCAATTCAGATGGTTCACAACTACTCTCCACCCTGTCCTAATAAGAAGCTAAAAGATTGGGCTGTGAAGGTGGAAAAGAAGGGCTTATGAACCCCATATGCTTCCCCATATGGTTCCTTTGGACTTTAATCCCAAGGAGTCAGCAAGGACTCCTCAATCCAGAGCTATGTAGGTGATCGTTCTGCAAGAATAGCCTGCTACCTGAGTTTGCAGGGAGCAAGAATGAAGACCATTCTATGACCAAGGTTAACCAGGTTTCTGCCTTCTTTATATTGTTAGAGGGGAAAAAAAAAAAAAAAAAAAAAAAAAAAAAAAAAGAGGGTGTCAAGGTTGCTTTTACTTTTTACTGTGATCTGAAATCTGTCAGCAGAGTTGGGGCTCTTGGGCAAGGGAATGGTGACTACTCCAGTGATAAAACAGACATCCTAACTCTGTCCATTTTTGTTCCTAAGGAAACTAGAATTTTTGTATCTCCTGTCTTCAGACAAGGGTAGATATAAACCTGATGGTCTGTCTTTGGGGTGGGTAGGCAAACTATTCATACGTACTGAGCTCTATGCTTCAGTAGACTCTGTATACTAAATAAAGTTTTAGTTAAGTGCTGTCTGACTCTCTTTGCCTGAGGAATATTTGAAGCAGGCAGTTTTTGTTCTGTCCTTCTTGTTTGCTGTTGTGTGGCCATCTGTGAGACCGTGGAGTAAGCAAAAATGAGTTGGAATGAAAAACTAGCACGTAGTATTAAGCTGATCCAGTTTACTTGTGTTGGCACAAGAGTAACTGTGATGTGAAGGAGGATTGCCTGATTATGGGAGGATGGGAATGGTGTCAGTACCACTTTTTGTTGTTTGAAAATTGCAGCCTGAGAGCTTCGTTTCCACCAGTTCAGGGAAGCATTACATTTACAACGAAATTTACAGACTTGGGTTATAGAGGTGATATAAATAGTCTGTCAGGATTTCTATATCAAAGGCCTACTGAGAGGAGTTTCTGGCTTAAAAAACAAGTTCTGGGCAAAATTGCATGCTTGTTGTCTGTATTTGTAGGTGCTAGTTTATGTTTGTTTATTTTCATTCAATTTTACAGAAAATTTAAAGGTTTAATTTTTTTTTTGATACCTTAAAAAATGAATAGTGTTGCCTTCTGCTTTCAGTTTCAGCATTAAAGCTATCTCAGATGCGCTGAACATTAGGCTCTAATAGTATGCTTTAAAAAATCAAACTGATCTAGTTTTGATCTTTGAAATGCTGGCTACTATTTACAGGCCTTCACTTCTTGTTTGCACCGTGGTTAATGCTGTGTATGTTCTGCATATTGCATAAGTCACATACTGCTGACATCAAATACAGAAGACTTGACATACGAATGTATTTCTCAGTCATGCCTCAAGCACAGGACCGAAAAAAGGGTTGACCTTAAGACCTTCACTGTGGCGCAGCTATTATATTCTCGGTCAGACGCTGCCTCCACACGGCACGCTGCTTCCTTACATGCCGCTTACGTGATTTAATGAATTGATTGTTCAGTGTGAAGCAATTTGAAGGGATCTGTTTTTCTACATCTGCAGTGAGATTGTCAAAAGAAGGCTGATGGGACATCACAGCTAATGCTGCCTTGTTTTCAGAGCTCTGCTGGCATGATGCTGGCTTAGGCTTTCACAGTGAAGTTTTGCACCTAAGGGCTCTGCAGTAATGCGTGCCCAGCAGCAGGTCTGGTTGTAGGGAGCAGGGGCAGCAATGGACAGCAAGCAGTCAGTTACAGCAGTGCCAGGGCTTGCTCCTTGGGCAGGCAGGTAGAAGTCACATTTCTGTATCTTTCCGCTCCTGGGAATTGCTCAGATCTTTCAGAGATCTGGGCAGTCGTAGTGTGCTCTTCTTCCTATGTCTGTGAGGCAAATAAACGGCAAATAGTGATCACAAATCATATGCAGGGATTTATCTAAGATCACATACAGGGAGTAGGGTTTGTGCTGGCATCTCCCATGGCCCGATGATTCTTCCATACCAGTGAAGCATCCTCCTGATTCAAAGCCTGACCAAAGTTCCCCAGGTGAAATGTCTGGCCTGCTTGTGGTTTTCTACAGAGACTTTGACATTCCTCCTGTCACTGATCTCTTCCTTGCCATCTTTTGCCCCAGTAGCATCCCTCAAACAGAATCCTTGCGGACAAGTGGAATAATATTCAACAAATCGGTAAAATAATGCAGTTTCTCTCCTTTTTTGAGACTGTACAGGATACTGGGAATCGCTGGTGCTAAGCACCTTTGAGCTGCATTTATGCAGGAGCAGAAAAATTTGTTGTTATGACATAAGTGTTTATTATTGAACTGTGCAACTTACTGTAGAAAATATTCTGTGGGTATTTGTTTTTCACCCATCTGGAGCCACCTCAGAATTTGTACTTGTCTAACAACTCATCTTAAGTGTATACAGTAGGCAGGTATATACATACAATCGAATGCTAATTACTTTCCCACTGATTAAAAGAGAGACTGGAGTACTGCA
This sequence comes from Aythya ferina, assembly GCF_964211825.1. NCBI lineage: Eukaryota > Metazoa > Chordata > Aves > Anseriformes > Anatidae > Aythya > Aythya ferina. The sequence continues at coordinate 78,034,883 of NC_140296.1, forward strand.
GCTGATGTAGACATATGTATAGTTAAGTAAGGCAGTTATTACTCATCATTATATGATAGCTTCTGTCACCGATAATGGTTTAGGGGCTCAAAGAAGGCTTTCAGGGGAATTAAATTTACCTTAAAATCCACTGATTTATTATCCATATAAAGATAGGCCCTTAATTTGAATGCAGAAATGATTGATCATCATTACTGTCGGGGGCTCCTACACATTATCTCATAATAGAAGTTTGATGTGCTTTACCTGGGAATTTTTTAATATCCACGTACCCATTTTACAGGTGGAGAAGCTAACACAGGTTGAGAAATGTATATAAGTAAAATTAAAAGTATTAAATGTATGCATATGCCTTTATAATCTGGATAAAATAGATAGCTTTCTATTTTTTATTTTTTGAAGCCAACTACAGTATTTAAGATCCAAAATGGTGCTAAGTGTAGTTTGAAGTCTATAGAGATAAATTGTCATTCTTAGATTATAGGGTGGTTTCCTTTATCTCTCTGTCAAGTATTTTTCTGTCAGAGAAACTTGAATGCTGGAGCTTAACTTTCCATGAATCTGTATGAGAAATCACTGAAAATACTTATTTTCAAACCTTGTTTTCTTTCCTCAGATACCTTTTTTTTTTTTTTTTTTTTTTTTTTTAAATTAATTCCTTTGATCAGGAATAGGTTAGTTGCATTTATCTGGGGTAATGTAGCATATCTGGCATTTATGTGTTTTGTTAGCCATGAGTAACTGTAATTTTATTAAGATTTCTAGCGTGTTCAAATATTAGACTTAAGCCCTGTCCTATGGCAAATACTAGTGTTTGAATATGCTTACACAAATGTTTTTATTCTCCTAGAAGATAGCGTACTTAATGTAATTGGTAAATCAGATATCTAGCGCTTCATTGTAATGCTCTACTTTACATGTAAATTATGTTTTGAAGCACCATATCTTTTCTCAGTAGTGATTAATCCTTGAAATAAAGGGGGAGGGGGAAATAGCTAGTTGGTTTTAATGATGCATTCCTCCTTTGGGAAAGATTAACTGTGTACAACTTTGTTGAGTTTAGCAATTTGCAATGAATTGTTGAGTTGTCCATAGAGACCAATTCTGTTCTTCCAGAAGAATGTTCACCAGGTTGCATTACTCTCTGTTTCTCTAAAGGAAAGAAGTTATTACATCTCTATCTAAAACACTAGATAGTATGTTCATTGCTGGCATTTGGACTTAACATAAATCTAGGAAGTAGAACTAGGCAGTAATATGTTTAATAGGCAGATAGAGGGAGAGGGTGACTATTTCAAAACATGCTCTTATTTTGTGTCTTTTTATCATAGAATCATAGAATGGATTTGGTTGGAAGGATCCTTAAAGACCATCTAATTCTAACCCACCTTTAGGTACTTCAGAAATGTTTTGCATTTCTGAATTTCAGGTTGTATTTGATGTTCTTTGTCGATTCATCTTAGCCATCTGTGACACACTTGCAGTTAGTCTTTAATATCTTTGGTTACTCTACCTCCTTTTCCCGTTCTTTCTCTTTTTTTTTTTTTTTTTTTTTTTTGGTGGGGGATTGTACATAGCTATTCATGACTTGGTTAATTTTGCTGAAAGACCTATTGCTTTCTGCACCTGTAAGTCCCACAGAAGAAGTGTGAATGTGTGGTAACATCTAGCTTAATTCCTGCAACTGAGGAGCAACATACCAGTGTAAATGTTTGGATTTCCTATGAGAAACTATGGGGGATTCTTGCTAACTATCTTTTTTGTGTGTGATTACGTAGGTTACACTCCACAAAAAGTATCAGACCTGTGGGTAGGTACTCTTATTTGAGAGAGCTGCTGAATCTCTCTTAGTTAAGTGGACTCTGTAAGCTGTGTCTTTATTTGAGACTTAGCTCATGCTCAGGAATTAATAGTAGCAGAGAGTGCTGGAGCAGCGATTTGTAACTGTGCTCAGAGATAGTGCAGCCTTTTAGAAGTTATCTGGAGGAAGAGATTGATGGATAGCAATCAAGCACAGCAACATCTGCATGTTGAATCAGTTTAACATCCATACACAGAAGTGTGATGGTCTTCTTTCATTCTGACATGGAACAACAAATCACTTACTAACAGTGAGAACGGGTGTCGATGTTCCTTCTCACGCCAGTTAGTGCACCATGTGTGCGATGCACAGCAATGTTTTTTTCATTGTTTGTTGTGCTAAAACTGTACTGAGAACTGGCATTTGAACATGAGATGGCAATGAATGAAAATGCTCCTCACCCTTTTTGCTGGAATCTATTGCAAATGAGCATTGTGGATGTGGGACTAATAGAGCGTCCCAGATTTCCCTTGCCAAAGGCTTGGGCTCAGAGACCATTAGGAGTGACAGTGTATCTTTCCACTTAATGGAAGAATATTGCAGTATGAGTAGGTGCATTAACCTGTTTTCATTTGCATAGGTTTTGTCTGTGTATTTCACAACTTTGAAAGTATTTGGATGTCAAGTGAATGATGTGAAATAAGTAAATTTAAAGAATACATACAACAGACAAGTCACACAGTTTTTTTCTCTCCCTCTAAACTGCAGCCACAGGAACAAGTCTTCAGGCTGGTCTCATCCTTCGGGGACCTGGAGCTTGAACCAGGGAACACCTTATGGATGGGAGATGACGGCAAACAGAGATGGAAGAGACTACTTCATCAAGTAAGTGGGTAGCGCGAGCTGTGCACACCGCAGCACAGTGCTGCAGCCCTGCTCCTAACAGTATCTTCTCAGAATCCTAACTCCTGTTTCAGCCTTACACAGTTTATGTTTCACTGTTTTGTTTTATTGCACACAGATTTGACTTCACGGATCCTTATCCTTTAATAAGCGGTGTTTTGGTGCTTGGTTATTTCATTTACTCAAGCAAACACTAATATAAGGACCTGTAATTTGTTGAGGAATTGCAACAAATGTCATTAACAGAACATGAAAATAAAACTTCCTTGTTTAAAGGACGAAGAAAAAGGGCAATTCTGTCTGGGATTAACAACTCTCCTCCATCTCTGCCACATGAGCTCTTTTAGCTTGTTTAATATATTCATAATACCAGTAATGAGAAAGTGCTCGTTTTGATCCTGTATAGTTAGTATTCTAATTCTTAGATTATCTATAGTCCTTTAGCTCTGAATTTAAAGGTTTGCAAAATAAATGTCCGTGCAAATAATTTGATCATGAACAAAACTGCGTTTTCTTTTCGCAGTGAAAACTGTGCAGAATTGTTTTTTAAAATTACTGAAGTGGCTTGGATAAAATACAGCTTTGTTATCCTAGCAAATGTACATATGTGGCTTTGGAACTTTTTCACTAAGAAGGGGTGGTGGTGAGTTAGCAGAACAATTGCTTAGTATTGCAGCATTAGTTGCTTTAGCTTATATATCATTTTAAGTCCAGCATTTTGTTTCTGCTCATGAAGGCCTGGTTGTTTTTTTTTTTGTTTTGTTTTGTTTTGTTTTGTTTTGTTTTGTTTTTTTGGTTAGTTGGTTTGATTTGATTTGTTTCTAATTATTATTTCATTTTTATGTTTATCGGTCTGATTAGAAACTTGCAGATGCTTTAAAATGTCTTGGATGAGAATTACAGACCCGTCTTTTAACACAGAGTATTAAGATCAGATTTATTTGAAATTGACTATTAAAACCCTAAATTCCCTGCAGATTCTTCATCTGCAAAAAAAACATTTCACAGGGTTAGATCCCCTTTGTATTCATCCCCTATTTGCCCAAGGTGCATAGCTTGGCTTCCATAGGAGGCATTTGCTATCAAAACCAAAGCAAGATTTGTAGCAGTTTGGTAACCTGGAAGCAACCATGATAAGGCTTTCAGGGGTCAGAGAGATTTCAGACATGTCCAAATTGGAACAAGCTGTCTGGGTCAACGAAGGCTCACAGCTGACTTTGAAATGTCATATTCTTTCTGTAGCAAGTATTTGTCATGCTTTGCATGTCTGAGAGACACAGGCTGCAGTGCTGGGCAATGCGAAGCTGAACACCAGGCACAATATAACTATATTAGCATGGGTTTTCTGCCTGAACTGATTAGGCTTGTCAAAAAGTATTGGAGAGCCTCAAAAGCGCTGTGGTGATAAGACTGTGCTGCTTCTATTACTCTAGTTAGTGCAGGTACCTGCACCTGTAAGGGTTGCAGACCTAGAAGTCAGTAACTAGCAACTGCCTGGAGTTCCTGTAGAGAAGGTCTTTCTCAATATCAGAAACTTCTCTTCAGGGGTGTCCATTTTTTCCTTAGAATGTCAGTATATTCTCCTCTGCCTGACTGAGATTCATTTGAACAATAACATCCAATTTCTGAGGACAGGCACCACATTTCATTCCTCTTCTCACTGGTCACATAATGGGATGCTGTATTCGTGTAACTATAAACAGCTGTGGCTTACAGAATGCAGTGCATTAGTACTCATTAATTTTGTAATTTGGGAGCATTTTCTAACCTGCAGTCGATAATGATTATTTGTCTTTTTTTTTGTTGTTTGTTTTGGTTTGTTTGTTTACTTTCTTGATTGCCTTTTAGTACCTTAAAGTGCTATATCCCCCTCTTAAAAGCAGAAAAATTAATCTAAGAAGAAAATGTCATAACAAGCAATGCCAAATTAGCTCTTAAGTAATGTTAGGCTTGTTTTTGTTGTTGTTGGTTTGTTCGTTTGCTGGTTGTTTTGGTTTGTTTGTTTTGCGTGTGTTTTTACAAGGTGCTTTCTCTCCATTTCCTTTGGGACTCTGGTCTTCCATTTTTCTCTGCATGTGGATAGCAGGTAGAGATCATAGAGCTAAATAAGTTGCAATCTAAGGTTAAGATCTTGTCAAAAATAATTTAATAGAAGTCATGGATTTAGCAAAGTGAACCCACTTCTTACAGTCGCAGAATTCTCTATGGGCAGGCAAAAATTATGAGCTTGATGGTAACTATCACTTGATTAGTTACGTTTCATGCTTAAAATACCTAACAAAAGATGTATAATACAAACCTTACATGAACAAAGAATACGGTGTAATTTCAGAAACGTAACAAGTAGAGAGTCCTGCTTTTTCACACATTTCAAGTGTTTTAGAAACACTAACTGCTGTAAAAACACAACATACTCTATTGGTAAATCTTTCCTGAGCTTCACATGCAAGGATCTTTGAGAGAGCAAGGATCTTCTTACGGTTGCACTTCGGCAACCTTCACTCTAAAAAGGAAGGCTGCTGGCCTTCTTTCGCTAGCTAGCTACAGGTATAAAACTGAGTTATTGTAACAAGTGCATGTACCTAAACTGTCATTTTTTTGCCAAGCATAGTTTTAACTGGTAGCCTAGGTTTTACCTAAACCTGTTGAACCTAGTTCTATGTCAGGTTTGTGGGTGTTGAAAGTTTATCCCCTCCACAGCATCTCACTTGTGACTATTTCTTGTCTTTTCATATCTCATTTTAGTCTAGCTCACACTAAAAAGCATTGCTTACTTTGCAAATACCTACTAGAAGAGCTACATGCTTCTCTTGATATTGCTATATTCTGACATTTTTATTTATTTATTTCTCTTCCTTTCTGAATTGGGCTCTTAGATACCACTTTTAATTCTCCCTTGCAAAGCTTAACAGAATCGAAATGATGGACTGGGAACTCCATCCCACTGCAGAATAAGCTGTGGTATGATAGCAGTGAGGGTCAAAGGGATGGTTTGAATTGCAACGCACAGGTATGGAATTACATCTGGAGCATCCTAGATGATGACATTAGTCAAAGTGCATTCAGGTAAAAAGAAAAATAAATTGTAGGATGGATATTTTGTACACAGTTGGTCTCGAGGAAAAGTGTCTCTCTCTGGATTAGAATCACAGAACAGCCCAGTTGGGAATGGACCTCAAAAGATCACCACGTTCATCCTTGCATGGGAAAAGGGAGCCTAATAGAGATCAGATAGCACCCAGTCCAATTGCATCTTGAAAACCTCCAGCGATGTGGATTCTCCCATGTATCTGGGGAGGTTTTTCTAGTCATTTGTTGTTCTTACTGAAAAATTTATTTCTTATATCAAGATGAAGCCTCTCCCAGTGCAGCTTGTGTCCATTTCCTCCTGTCTTCTCCATGTGGCTCCTTGTGCAGGGAGACTTTGTCTCTTTGTAGCCACCCTTTAAGTACTGAATACTGTGATGAGGTCCCCCTAGAGTCTTTTGTTCTCCAGGACGAAGAGACCTGTTTCCTTCAGTCTTTCCTCCTAGGGGCAGGTTCTCCAGCCCTTTGATCACCTTTGTTGCCCCCCTATGGACCCTCTCCAGTTTGCCTGTGTCTTCATTGAGCTGCAGGGACCAGACCCAGATACAGCACTCCATGTGTGGCCTGACAAGAGTTGAGTAGAGTGGGACGATTGCATTTCTGTCTCCACTGGTAATGTCCCTGCAAATGCAGCCTGGGTTCCAATTTGCCTCTGTCCCAGCCTCCAGCATTGCACTGCTGACCCCTGTTCAGCTTGTGGTCCTCCATGGCCCCCAGGCTGCCTTCAGCAAGGCCGCTCCCCAGCCACACAGATCCTCGCCTCTGTTGGGCTCTGTGGGTGTGTTGTCCCAGGTGCAGGGCCTTGTCTTTGTGGAACTTCTTGCAGCTTGTGCTTGACTACGCTTCCACATGTCCAGGTCTCTCTGGAAGATGGCTCTGCCTTCTGATGTTAGGGAGACCAGGAAAGTAGAAATAACTCCTGTACTGTAGGTCTTTTGCAAAGGAGGATGTCCTTCTTCCCTTTTTCTCAGCATTAATATCAAGGGAGGGAACCAAGGATGTAAAATCCTAGTATCTGTGCTGTAACATATTTCTTTGTGTCACAGTCTTGCTTTTAGTAGTGTCCAGAATCCCCAAATATAGCCTGTACGGAGCCAAGAATCTGTCAGGCTTGCAGGGTCTCTTGGGATCTACTTGAGGGCTTGGCATCAGATTTGTACCTACTTAAATTGCTTCACAGTGATGTGTTGCAGTTGTCTCTACTGAAAATTGATGTACAGTTTTGTTAGCAAGGCTGCATATATTCTAACTATAATGAAGTCATACTATCTGGAAAAATAGGAGCTGTCCTTTCAGTGCCTATTATTTGTTCAAGGAAAGCCTCTTTGGCTTTCCAAACAAATGCTTTTGCTAAAACTAAACGAAACTATGTAAACGAAAACAGTATTAAGATTTTTTTCCTTCTTTTTTGCCTCAGAATTTTAGGAGTGAAATTGTGAGATGATTGTTGGCAGTTCTGTCAATAAAGGAAGAAGAGAGATAAGCAAGATAACATATCATATTGTCTCCAAGGCTTTTTATAGCCATACAGATTAACAAATTGCATCACACTAAAGGAGAGAAAGCAATTCAAATCCTTTGCTTGGTTTTGATTAAAGATGTATAAACCAGGTATTATCACAATGAAATGTGCACATGAGTTCTGTACAAGCAAATAACATAATTCATAGCAACATTAACAGTTTTTTAGTTAAATAATTTACTTAGTGCCATATGTACATATCCATTCAAATGCAAGCAGACATATTGTAATTTTGAAATTGTGGGAGGAATAGAGAATTCAGGAGAATCTTTATGTGAGATGAAAAGTAATTATATAGTGTCAGTGCAAAGGCTTTAAGGCGTGAATGTGAAGAGATGTTTATTCTTTCTGCTGAAGCAAATTCGGTTTCTTTCAAATCTAAGAAAGCCTCTATGGCCTGAACTAATCAGTGGTAGCTTCCTGTGCCAGGCAGCACTTTGGTAAAACTGTGAGAAGAGCCTTTTATCAAAATATTTTGAGATGTCACTATCAATTCATTATCTCTTCTGTACAGATGGCACAACTAGGGTCATTTTGCAAGCCTATAAAGTACTTTTATTAAGTTTAGGCCGTAGTAAATTAAAGTTTCAGAACTTCACCCATTCCCTTTTAACTTGCCACTTTTACTTCAAATAGCCTTATGAGATAAGTAATACATTTTAGTATGGGAGGACAGCAGTCATCTGGTATTCTGCCAGCACATTTCTGTACAGCCCAGGCTATATTAAGCTGGACCTTCAATATAAAGCGCTTTGCAGTGTATATGTAACCATTTCAAAGGCCTATTTTCTAAGCATTTATTACATATACTGTGTGATGTATGACAATGAGAAATGTCTTTAACACTAATATGAATACAAACATGAATCTTAATAAAACATACTCAGTGAGATTGGAGATATCAAGCAAAGCAGGAATATTTTGGTTGATTTTGTCCATTTAGCTTAGCCTCATGGCAATTTCAGGTTGCCCAAGGTTCCACTGCTATGATCTTACTGACTTTTTGACCTATACATTTTCACCCTTTTTCTTGTGTCAGTCTTGATGCCCAGCAGACCTGGAGGGGAGTTGATAGAGGGAAATAAACTGACAAAAGCTAATAAAAAATCAATCCTACAGAGAAAGTAATGAATTTTATGTCAGTTTAACTCCCTGAGCCACTCTTCCACATGGTCAGGCAGAGTTGCAGATTAGTTGAAGATGGAAGAAACCTCTGGAAGTCAGCTGGTCCAACCTCCTACTCAGAGCATGGATAATGCCACGTGGTGCCACAGTGAAATACCTGATCAATGAGAGGACAGGGTTTCAACAGATTGTGTTGGCTTAACCTGCCCTACAGTGGCACACTAAGGTGCAAGCCAAAGCAACATTTGCTGCCATGGAAAGTCACACCCTTTTGACTCCTATTCCTATTTAACTTCTAAGGTATTATGTACTTTGGTATTTGTGTGGATTTTGGATCTGGCTTCTGTCATCCAAATAAAGACCCAAGTCTGTGAAATCAGACTAAATGAAAAGAAGCATAGCCCTTTGTCTGTGGGCTCAAAGCAGGAGCAGTTCCAGTAAGGTGTAGTTAGTTGTTATACTTTTAAAATAATTTTTCGGAGGACAGAATGTTACAATATCCTTGTTTGCAGGACATGCTATTGATCGTGTTTACTTTAACTCTTGCTATTGCCTTGTATAGAATGACAGGGTGTGTCTGCATTATCAGTTTGGTTTTGTCCCTATTTTGCTCCAAGGACCCTGACCATCTGTACTTCGTGCACATTAGTTTACTTCTGGGCAGTCCGGAACAAGCTGAGCAAACTGCTGGGACCCCGGGCATGAAATATAGGGCAGCACATGCAGAGGTCAAAGCCTGCAGCCTTACTGCTTGGCTTGAAACCACAGGTCAGTCCCTGAAAAACACAGCAGAGCTGGTAGAGACCTGCTCATTGAAAGTCTTTCCGAATCTTGTTATGTTAGTATGATGTGGTTGTTGCACTGGTTGAAACGTGGCAGCATGTATTTTGATATCTACAGTGCCTGTTGCTTTTTACTGATCCTTTTGTATTTAGCAATGCTGAATTCTCCCAGGTTTCTTCCAGGTGCATCTGCAAACTTAACTCTTTTTTTTTTCCCCTAAGATACATTCTCTTGCATATGACATTGTCAGCTCTGTGAGATTTGGGTTGTTAAAACATTGCATTTTGTTTTTTTCTTGCCTGGTTTATTTCAGCAGTGGCATAGTAGCTATGAAATGCCTGAATGCCAGCTTTTGTCCCATATGTGGGACATATGGGTGGTGTGTTTGTGTTTTTAGTAGCTAGCGTAGCTCACGACAACCTAATACCTCAATACATGCATCACACAATATTTCTTTACAAAACAGTAAAGCTGTGATGGGATGTTCTCCTGTACTCGTATACTTACCTATGTTTTTAGTAGGTTTTTTTCCAACTCGATTACAGCTTGCTGTCCTTCAAAGAGGAAATTCATTCATGTTTTCTGAAAGGTGGAGTTCTTCTGTGTTTGCTACATGCATCCTGTCTGGCCAACCACTGCTCCCTGTACAGGCAGTTCTCATAGCTGGCCCATGGTGTGGAATGACAGAACACAGTCATTGATGATATTAATGGCATATCAGTCAAGCATCCTGCTTATTAAGGGCCACTAATTTATACCAGATGCAAAAACGAGGCTCAAAGCATGCTAATCAGTTTACTTCAAAATAAATAAGCACAGAAGAGGGATCAGACCATTCAGCTTTTATTTTTTTTAATTATTTTTTTTTCTCCCCTCATATCTCTGTTGGTATCTCTAGTCCTAATTCATCCTTCTTAGTCATGTTTTGTACAGGTTGTACATGCCTATTGGTAGTTCAGTCCTTTTTCAGAGTATTTCTCTGGGATTTGCTCTGTTGGAAGGTTCTGAACACAGAGCATATAAATACAGTGAAAGCCTTGATTGTGGTTACAGCATTGTTCATCTTCATGCATTTTGAAAAGGCTGCTCTTATTTTGTTCTTTAAAATTACCTTAGTATACATGTATAAGGCCATAATAGAAGTTTGAAGCCACGGGAGCCATCTTCTGGCCTATAGGTCTGATATTATATAGCACTTTCGTGAATGCATTGTATTCCTTCATCTCTAGGTACAGAAAAAATGTGGACTAGATTTGCTGCAGAATTTACATGACATTCTCAAAAAATATGAGCAGCATCACTGCTGCTGCTCTGTCCTCCCTCAGCCAGGTTAAACTTAGGCAGAGTGTCGAAAAAAGGGTTCATTTCCTTCTCTTTCCTATTCAGACTGGGGATGTGAATGAGGGCAGTCGGCACCCCAGGATAATGCCTTAAGCCCAAGGCTGGCTGCAGGGTGCCTCTCTGGGCATCTTCTCTCCCAGGTGAGAAGCTCGGTAAACAGGCAGTGGAATTGTGCTCTCTGGCCCACTTCTTCCCAGAGCCTTAAAAGGGACATCCAATGAGATTGAATAGCAGTCAGTTTAACAATGATAAAAATAGTGCAACCTATATAATTAGTGAATATAACTCCCAGCTACAGGTTACAGTAAAACCTAAAATGCTTAGTAGGATTCAAAACAGGATTAGAAATGTACATTTGTAATGAGTCTTCCACTGTTAAATTACACAGGATTAAAAAAAATTAGAGCAGATATAAATTCTTATGTTTCAGACAAGCGGGTGAGTCAGCTGCTGACTGCCTAGGGCTAGGACGAAACTTCCTGTATTAATCAGGTTATTCTATAATTACAAGGTTTCTTGCACCTTCCTCTCAAGCGGGTACTGAGTACTGTCAGAGAAAGCACACTGGACCAGGCGGACAACAGGTCTGATTGGTATGGCGATTCTTATTTTTTTCCTCTATTTTTTTTTTCATTTGCTTGTTACTTATACGGACTGTTGATATGAATAGTGTGCTATTAAGGAAAGAGTGCTACTCTGCTCCTTTCAGATTGCCTACAGATTCGCTTTCTGTTGCTAAGGGTTTGACCTGCTCAAGGACAGGACTGTTTGGTGGAAGGGAGAGTGGGGAGAGAAGAGATGAGCAGCAGCAGGGATGCACAACCACAAATGACTGTTTAAAGCAAACCTGAATAATTAGAAAGGAGAGAAGAAGGAAAATTATATAGCAACCTGTTTGTGTCTGTGGTCTGGCATATGCTGAAAGAGAAAGTATTGTGAAATCAGCTCAACCTCCTGAAAAGAGATGGTGATTTCACAATTGCCCTTCTCTCTTGGAGAACTGTTGCTCTAGTCATAAATAGGGCAGGCATAAATATGACAGACAAAATGATGTTAATATTGACCAGGATAAATCATTTCTATAATGGACAGAATAATAACAAGGAGATGCTGGTCTGTGGGGTAATTTTATTTTAACTGGAGCAAGGAGAAATGGAGGCTTCCTTGCACTGCAAGGCAGCTGTACCTAAATCAGTTCATGTGCAGTAGCTTGGGACCTAGCCACAGCAGTGCAGCTCATTTCATGTGTGTGGGCTTGCCCTTTCCAAGTCTCTGTACGTCTGCAATGATCACTTGCTGAACCAAGAGGATACTTCTCACAGAAAAGCTGAGGAGAGTTGCACAAAAAGGTAGCATGAAGGTAGGACGACTTAGAGGAAAAGAAGCTTTTGTCCAGTCACTAGTCTATACCTTGGGTAGCCTAAATGTAGTGGTATCCCAGTGGAGTACAGGGAATTGTGTACTTCAGGTCTCTGTTACAACACACAGTCAGTGCTACCTAATCTATAATGTCTATTCCATGTTTCTGATCTAGTCCCCAGTGTTTTCTGCAAGCCCAAACTGGATGGGGACACCATGAAATCAGGGGAAGTATTGCATCCTGAAAAATGTTACTTTTGTGGTTTTGAAGCTGGATTAGGAAGTAAAATAAAACTTTTGGAGTAGAGCTTGTATAGAAAAAAAAACAAACTCAGGGTATCCTAACCCAGGGTCACAATGTACAGAGCTAAGATTAAATTCTTAGTGCTTTTTGAGTTTGCATTTTTCTGGATAGAGGTATCTCATGGTATAACAACATCTCATCTGTGCATTGCAGCATGCAAATGCATCTGCAGAAGCATTGTATCAGTACTCCAAGCTTCCATTCCCAGGAGTGTGTAAAATTAATTCTTGTAACAGTTTGTATGTGAAGTATAGCCCCAGCTGGAGTCTGCTTTCCAAACTCCCTTTTTGTCAAACTGAGTAGGGTCCCACAGGACTGAGATTAAAAGCCTTAAGTTCTGGCTCTGCAAAGCCATGCAGGTGATGGGGAGAGCTGTAGTGCTTTCTAAGAAACTAGTAGATCACATCTCGGGCCACATGCTGGTATCCCCAATTATGCAAACACAGAGACTCTACATGTGAGAGAGAACCAGATTAGTTGGTAGTCTGTGAAAATAAAGAACGGAAAGCAGCCCCATAATGCTGAAAATGTGATATGACGCTGCAAGCTGTACATTGGGGCCTCAAGTGGCCACAAGCTTGAAAAAAAAAAAAAAAAAAAACGAGGTAAAGCTGTCCTATACACAGTGGTGGAACCGGGACTTTCCCAGTAAAGGCTGGGTGAAATTTCCCCCATGCCTTCAGTTACAGCATTAAGAAAATGTGCTGGAGGCTGGTTATAGAGCAGAAAAAGGGGGGTGAGAATTACCACAACATTTTGCTGCTGCTGTTGAAATACTACATCTGACGTAGACCAGTACTTCACAGCGTATATACAGACTTTTAAACAAGTTATCTAGTATGTTATGTCTTGCCGGGAAATAGCATAATGATGATGCCTTTCCAGCAGTCATTAATATATTAAGGAGCTGCATGCTGAGGTATATAAAAGCCAGCAATGAAGAAGCTATATTTTTCCTTTGGTTTATTTTCTGTCACATTAAGATATTTACAGTTTTGTATAAAGAAAATTGAATATAAGCCTACTGTAAAGGTCCTTATCTGGATTGCTATTATAGGACAACGAGGTAATTTGTTTTAGTAAGACAATTTGATACTACCAACAAAAGCTCACTGAATTTTAATTCTCATTTAGCTTTTAATTGCCCTTCTTACAATGAAATACTGCTTAATTATACTCAAAACACCCCATTTCCAAATATAACACTAAAAATCCTCATATGTAAGTTGTCATATACGTATATAAGATTAAGGTGAAGGGATGGTTTAACTGAACTCGAATTAATCTCATCACTGACAACAGCATGACTCACCGCAATTTTTTGAAAGTCATTTATCTAAGGCTCGCTGGTACCCTGCACCGTCCTCCAGAAAAACTTCCATTTAAAATAAACCAATCAAGCCGTGGGGCTGTTCAATTAAATATCGCCATGGTAACAGGGATTAAGCGCACGAGGTAGAGACATGCTGACAGTGCAGAGATTATTTCAAGTTTCTTACTCGTCCAGCAGTAGCCAAACAAATTTACATTTTCTGTATCAAACATAAGGAGATGAAAACAAAGGAGACTGAAATTCTTGCGTGGCATCTTGGGGCTTCAGGGAATGTTTTCCTGACAGAGGAAGTAGTTAGCTGGAATTACAAGTAGGAACTCAGCAGACAGGTAGGAATAAGTGTCTGCTCAGGGGATTTATTTAGAGTTTCATAATTAAAACCTGGAGATGCATATTAGTTATGATACAAATAGCATGAAAAAAAATGCCATCGTTCACAAAATTGAACAGAAAATAACACCATTTTAATTTTTAAGTGAACTTCTTGCTGCCTTTTTGTGTAATGAGGAGAAGTGGTTATTTGCAGTTCGGCCGTGAAGTAATGTGTATGTTACACATTAGAAATGTTAAGTTATAGTGCAAATAGACATGCTGATATTCAGTGAAGACACTCGGGATACTCTATGATTCTATGATTCATCAATCTGAACATATTTCTGCTTCTCTCTCACTCTATTCTTACCTTTTCATGTACAGTTATGACAAAACACTGGAGATGCAAATTTGCTGGCATTTGGAGTTTTCAGCTTTTAGTGGCATCGTCCATCTCCCTCTCCCTTTTCTTTTTTTCAGACTGGCTTTTGAGTTGGTTGCAGAAGACTTATTCTGATCACAGTGGTATTGTCTTAGTGCTACATAAAGCTGAAATACCTTGCCTAGATTGGGAGCATTAATCACTACCTACAGTTCCTCAGCAAGTGTTAAGTGTGGTAAGGGATGTTGTAGTTACGGGGTCTTCTGTCCAATAAATGTCTGCCAATGATTTTGGGCTTTGCTGATTTTCCATGAGATCAAATTTGTGAGGACACCTTCTGTCACTTTTTTCTGTCCACCTATGAAAAGTGGAACTGAACCACCTTCAATGTGCAAATGATCTGCAGCTATTCATCCTGTAGGCAGATGTAGCCCCAGTAGTGCCTCTCTCCTCTGAGTATTTGGTCAACATTTCAAGCTCCCAAGAGCTGTTGACAGCAAGCTTTGTCCTTCCATTGGTGCATACTGATCTGAGGTTGGTTTGGGGATCCTGTTGTTTTTCTTCTTTGGGGTAGGATGGGCTTTTCACTCATGGAGAGTAGCCCTGGTGCTTGGAAAGTGTCCTAGGAGACCTCATGGTAGATGGACCCACAACTCTATCTTTTCTGTGGGGTTCAGGACTAGCTAACCATGTCTGAATACATTTTGGTGTCTGGTTTTGATTACAGGAGTACACACATTCTTTGAAGATTTTGGCTTCCTATTCCCTTCAGTAGTTTTCTGTGTGCAAACAAACAGTTGTTTTAGCTGTGCTCTTATGAAAAGACATGGCTTCAGTTTTACTAGTTGTTTGACATCCAATTTTTTGGCTTTAAATGAAGTTAAAATATCTTTCTTTGGATATTGAGATGATTTTTTTCATGTATTGGAATGAAAAACCTTTGCTAATAGATTCATGATAAATACCACAGTTATATCCAAAATCATTGCATCTGGTGAGTTTCTAAAGGAGGAGAATACCGAACAACACATTTTGTAGGAAATAGTCTGGAATTCATGTCTGCATTCATTCTCCATACAAATATGCAGAAGCCCTTTTAAAGTTAGCCCCTGACATAAGTATCCAGCAGGTGTTGAAGGAAGAAGTAGTGAAATAATTATGAAACGGTAAAATCAGAAGGTCAGGGGTATATGGGATAGCTTTCTTAAGACACAGTGTAGGAGATGCAGGAGTCAGTTTCTTAGGAGTTCTGTATTACCTGCAGCTGTCCATGGGATTGATCAGGTGGGAACAACACAGTTTTATCTGGAGTCTAAAGAGGTACTTTCTGTTTCTCTTCCTGTTTATAATCCCTTTTGTACAGCATTTTCTTTTTGCTTCTGTTCTTATTGTTTTTGTTTAATCCTGTTAGTGCCTTGGGCTGGACAGCAGAGACTTGGAAAAAAGCCATACTGATAAAAGACATTTTGTTTTGGGCCACAAGGGGCTGACTCTGGCAGCTCATAGTAATGACATTCAGGGATTTTGTTGCATGATTCTTGTTGCCATCATCCTATTAAAATGCATGTTGCACCATTTTAACAGTCTACTAGGGAACTATGAGCTAATGGTCTATCTTTGAAAAGGAATCCATGTAAAAAAAAAAATAAAAAAAAATTAGCTTAACACTGCTTTTGCCCACTGAAAAGTCACAATTTACCAGTCGGAAATCTTTTTAGTTAAAACATAGGTATAAGAAATAGGGCTTTCCAGGCTTTAGGCATGGGCCAGAAGCATTACTAGGTCTTGAAAAGTCATAGCTGAGCTAAAGATTTCATTCCCCAGGGTATCACATCATGACAGCCCAGGAATCTCCAAAAGGCACAAAAAAATGCCCTGTCAGAGGGATCCAAACATCAGCATCCTCAAACTCTGTTTAAAACCGTCCTGTTAGTTACCAGACAAGAATTAATTAAAGCCAAGCGTAAGCTAATGGGCAGATCATAGGACCAGCTGCTTTCATGGCATGAGCCTTCAGGAGTACAGATCCTGAAGGAGGAACCTTATCACCTGAACACGATGTGTAATAGCTGCACAGCTGCTTTGTCAGTGCTGCCTCTGTGACTTGCATAGACAATTGAGCCCCGCGTGGTGATGCTTCGAAAGCCTGGGCACCATCAGGTAGAGTGACAGGACCAGATTTCCTGTAGAGCTGCTCGGAGTGGGAAGCTGGGCTGGGTCAGCTTGTTTCTTGTCCATAAGCTGCTTCTTGGGCAAAGCGTACTCTGAATCAACTGGCATTTCCCTAGCATCCTTAGAGAGAAGGGATGTCACGTGCCTATGTGCTCAGGATCTGGCAGCACAAAGCAAACTGGCCAGACAGTTACTGGAATTGGAAACTGGATCTGAATTTGTGCTGAAAGCCAAAGAATTGACCGGTTGAACCTCCAGATAAGTTTGCTTGAAAAAAAAAACAGTGTTTTGGTGGGGTATGGTTGTGTTTTGTTTTGTGTTTTTTTTTATACTACATGAGCCCATGAAGGCTGCCACATAAAACTGGGGTCCTCATGTGCTTATTGCCTTAATCAGCAGATGCTAGAAAGGCAATATCAGCATTGCCATTTTTGATCACAGTGCTGAGGTATGGTAAAATTAAATGAATTGTTCAAGAATGGATTTACTGCCACCTTCTCCCCCCAGATTTGTGTCAAAACTAAGACTTACGTGCATTATTTTTTTTCTTAACTACTGTTCAGTGACAAATGAAAAAGCTAATGAATCCACATGTTGCCAGGCTAAGTGCTGTGCCAAATTTGAAAGTCATAATGATGTTTTTGTGTAAATAGTAATGATAGAATAGTCATTTTATGTAGTCTTTGGCTAGATTTACATAGGTAACAGCAGAAATGCTTCTATTACGTGGAAGAGAAATCTAATATATCTGCACCGATGACCCAGTGTTGTATAGACATGCTCTACTGAGCTTTTAAGTTACTTGGACTGCCTGCCACTCTCAGGCTATCATAGAGCTCAGTGTGGTCTTTCTGAAAATTTATTTTGCTTCTCAAGCAGGTTTTACAACTTGGACTGATCTCTCTGCTACTATGGCTAAGCCGCTACTGGCATCTGACTTCTCTAGTTTAAAATTACTTTGATATATGTGTGCAAGACAGCAGGTGCAGATAGTCTAATGGCTGCATTATAGACAGGCTACTGCTTGCACTAACTCTGCAAATTGTTTTTACGGCAAAGCCAAGTGTGGATCTATGTGAGAGTAAGGGGTAAGTGATTTTCACTGAACCTTGGAGGAAGAAGCAGTGGAAGCAAGGAGTGTTTAATTTCTCATGGAAGTTCCAGATTCAAGCTTCAGCGCCATGTTATACAGATGTGAGTGAGTATAATAAACAGATATATATCCTTCATTTGTACAATGACTCTTGCTGACAGTGAGAAAATAATTGTAGAAAGTTTATTATGTTCTTAAGGAAGAGATTTTTAATCACATGGGCTTATATTCTGATTTATAAGGTCTGAAGTCTTACAATGGTATACATGCAGCTTCAAACTGGGGAAAGAGAGGTATAATTAGTGGAATAACTAATTCACATCAGTGAATCTTAGAATCATAAGTGAAGACATGGCAAAAAAGGAATGAATGTACAAGGAAAGGTTACAAGGACTGACAAACACAGAAATCTAGAAAAACAGAAACTAGGGGGCTGAAGTGAGATTTGCACAAATTGAGCCTTAGATGTTTCTTACAAGAAAGTGCAAGAAGCTCTTTGTGAAGGATAAGCAAAAGTGGAATAAGGACCTCTGTTTAGAGAACATGTATGAATACAGTAAAATTCAAATCTTCCTAATGATGAAAAGTATGTGTTCAAAATGGTGGATGAAAGGAATATTAATTTATTAGAGGAATCATCAGCTTAGAGACCTCAAAGTGTTGCCATTTGGATGTGTCAATGGCAAATGCAATTTTAGACGTAGGAAAGTATTGTTAATTGTGGCTAGACGTGTTTCAGAGCAGAGGATTCAAGCTGTAACAAATGCAGAAAATGTTGTTAAGATGATTAGGCCAAGAGAAAAACAGCATGTGATAGGAGACTAGAAGACACAGTTATGTCTGATAGAGAAAAAGTAAGATCAAGAGAGAATAAACACCATGCAGAAATGAGAACTGTTCAAAACAAAAAAAAATTGTGGCAAAGAACTAAAGGGACTATAAATCCAGACTGTAAATGGAAAGACCCTTAAACATTAGAGCAATGGAGTTTGTTCCCAACCTTTCAGTCATAGCTCTGGGTTGAATAATCTGAAAATGAGTTTATAATTTAAAGAAGGTTATATGATACAGTCCATATGACACAGTGAGAAATAGCAACGGATTAGAGGCGATGGCAAACCACATCTCTTCCATTCCTGCTTTCGTATAAGTCAAGTGGCACTTTACTTGTTTCTTTAGCATGTGGATCATGAAATCTGAGCAACACGTTTGCAAAACAGACTTTAATCCACTGCATGCCCTTGGAACCTTTTACAGATATTAATGAAACACATTTAATTATCTCTGTTAGACAGATTACTCAAGGCAATTTAGATTACCACATAAAAAGTGAAATAAAGATCAGTGTTTTTAGAAAGCATATGGGTAATAAAAGTACTTAAATAGGATGATATTCAGTTAGATGATATGATTTGACTAGGCTTTTAGATTACTGTATAAATGCTATTTCCTTAATGCTATCAAAGAACAATGAATTATAACTCTATTTAAAAAATACTTTCATTGAAAGATAAGGTAGGATTTTTTTTTTTCCTTAAGTGTTTTACATAGTATCAACAAAATGTTTTTATTTTTCTGGAAAGCATGCATCATCATCAATCGTATTAAAGTGAAAAACACTGAAGTATGCTGCAAATATAAGGACAAGTGCAATGTATCAGCAGTATTTCTTGCTGGCAGTTTTGAGTTTTATACTGTTGCCCAGTAAGAACAGGGATGAGTTATTAATTTCATCAGGATATGTTGGCTGTCGTCTTCTGCCCACCTAGATGAAAAAGAAATTGCTAGTATCCGATACTGTTTTTGAAGGCCGTTTAGGGAATTGAGTTTCTCATGTGAACTTCTGCATAGGTGTGGTAAATACATTAAATGATGTAAGGGCTGTGACATTTTCAAGTGAGTAGACTTTTAGTGCCAATAATACAAATGGTAGTGCTTTTGAAACATGCTAGTTTGACGGTTCTTCAGAGACTCAAGAAACAACAATTTGAATTCATTTAATGTGTATACAGTGCAAGTTGCCAAAATCTGTGTTGTTCAGACATGCTGTGTAATAGTAATTCATCTAATGCTACTAGTTACCTTCAGACACTTTTGTTTGTTCGTTTTACTTTAGGGGTTCTGGTAGCATGTTTGTTTTTGTTTTTTTTTTTTGGGGGGGGGGAGCAGGAGGGGTTGTTTGTTTGTTTGGGTTTGTTTTTTGAAAGGTTGACTTTTAAGTTCAGTGCTCAGTATCAATAGTATATTTTTCTTGGCAGTTACAGACAATGGTTTCCTTGAACAGGATTATCAACATGAGTTGTTGCAGCTTGGGACCTACTGCACCTCCCACAACTAGTGGCTGCACTTAGAGCACAGTTCAAGGAAATACAAAAAGTAACTGCTGGCTTTGTTGCAAAGTAGGGTCAAAGAAGTTGGTGGTATTGGAGCATGACAAAAGACTACATATGGTCATCATGTTCTGGAGTGTATTTCCCATATCGTACGAGACCTCTTTTCTAGCTGGGCCAGTGTCATCTTTGTCTCCTTATCCTGATATAAATAATACCAATGCTCGTGATAGGTTCTCAAAACCTTTTCATTCTTATCCCATATATTCTAAACTTTATTATTTCACTTAAAATAGCACAACTGAAAAACTAGCAGTACAAAATAAGAGATGTTTTAAGAGAGAACAAGTTGGGGACCCCCTTGACCAAGGGGAATTCTTGCCATCCTTGTCTGAAGGCTTTGGGCCACTACAGTTCCCTCATCCCCAGGTCCACCTCAGAGTGAGGCTGAGCACATTTTCCCCATGCATGCACACACGTATGCTCCGTACAGACACAGCCCACTACAGCTGTGGTCTCCCTCCAGCAGACTCTTAGTCCCTCCGGTGTCATATCTCCTCTTAGTCTCCAGTGACTCTTAGGCTCTCTTAGTGTCTCCAGTGTCTGGCCACAGACTTATGGTCTCTTTGGCAGCTGGATCACAGACCTGTTGTTCTGCCTGCTGGCTGGTCTGGACTGAAAGTTGGTAACCTCAGTTTTTGACTGTAAGTCTGTCTTTCACACATACTCATGCATAGTGTAGAAGCACACTCACGTATAAAATAATAAGGATTTGAGTTTAATCAGAGACAGGTGCTCAGGCGAAGGGCCTGCCTGGACTGACATGGCCTGCATTTTGCCTCTGTGTAACCAGTCCTTTCGATATATAAGGGTAGTGAGGCACTGGAGCAGGTTGCTCAGAGAAGCTGTGGATGCTTCATCCCTGGAGGTGGTCAAGGCCAGGCTGGATGGGTGGGGCCTTGTCCTGCCTGATCTAGTGGGTGGCATCCCTGCCTATGGCAAGGAGGTTGGAGTTAGATGATCTTTAAGGTCCCTTCCAACCCAGGCCATTCCATGACATCCTCTTCTCTCCATTTTCCCATACTTGTTCTTACGTATCGACCTTCATCTCTTCTTCTCCTCATTTCCTCCCAGTTAAGAAGTGCATTCCTAATTACTCTCTCCCATTGGTTCCACAGTGGAACCATTCATTAGTATATGAATTTGGTATTTCTGATGCTGCCCTCTAGGTAACCTCAGCTTTATATAGTATGATGAATACAGTTGTATTAAAGGGCCCTCAGTGCTCTCCTCCAACATGGTCACCGCTCACATCGCTCCCCCTCACCTGCCTGTGAAATCCAACCAACCCTCATGGTCCTCTTTCTAATTTTGTCACTTCTCACTGGCTATTAGTTACAGCCAGCTGTTTCTCATGATATGCCCAGTAGTTTTTCATCGTCGGTTTGCTGAACCTCAATCTACCCATTGAAAAAGAAAATAGAAAAACTTCCATAAACTTCCTTATGTTACTGTGTTTCCTGTGTAGTTCCAGGGAATAGCAATTCCAAATGTTCTGAACAAGCATTAAGCTCAGGAAAAAAATGGTGGCAGAACATGTCATAAGTTAGAAGAAAGGTTTTGGACTTCTTTGTATTAGTGATGTATGGATTCTAATTTTGCATTATTATTGCATTTGAATCCTTTCTAATGTTACTTTGGGAACTTCAATAGTTTTATTTGTATGTCTCATCTTCAGCAATTATGGATTGTTATCTATTCCAAACAATGTAGATTTTTGAAAATGTACCTTTTCTTAGAAAAAATAAAAAAATAAAATTACCAGACTCTGCTTGGTTTGACACCCTTCACAAGGTCTGCTGAATACCTCTCTTCTATGGACCCTTTTTAGTTTTCTGTACCTTTACTATGCTTTAACTGACTAAGATGAAAATTTATGTTCCCCTTAGCTTTTCTGCGATCTTATTGATAGATTGGAAAACATCGGCCATTTCCTGGAAAAACAGAAGTTGTTTTGCCTAAGCTTGGTCCTTGAGGCAGATGTTTGAAAGGTCACCCACACTTTGCCTTTTAGCCAGGAATGTCATTTCTGATGTTGCTGTGAAGTTCTCCCAAGTTAAAGGCCTTTTGAAAATTTTAGAAATTGCCGTGCTGAGTACAATGGAGAAACTGAGATCTCCAAAAGGGCATCCATGTAGTGCAAAATTTACATGGCTACAAAGAAGTATCTCAATAATGAATGCTAGTCATCAGAATTGAGAGCTGTTGAGGAAATTAGGGAGGCATAGAGATTATAAAATTTGAGGAGAAATGAATGTCTGAGCATGTGAATTGCTTGAGCATAAGATTCGTTAGGAAATGGGAGAAGAGAAGGATAAGATGGAGAAGAACTCATCTGAGAAAGAGTTGGAATGTGGAAAGATGGAGGATGGTGCAAGTAACAAATAACATCTGTGGTTTGTTTTTTTTTCCTGTAACATGGTGACATTGACTCATGTTCCAGTTACGACCCATAATAATTCTTGCTGCAGTTATGCAGGATTTTTATCCTAAAATGTTAGTCTGGATGCTATCTGGGGTTTATTAAACATTTTCTGCTCATAAATTCTCCAGGGATAGGAGCATTTGCTCTGCAACATGAATGTTAATATTTTACCTTGCTGAATGCCCAAAATACATGAGCAAGTGTTAAAAGCAGTAATATAGTCTACATTATTAAAACTTTTGAGAGTTCAGGAGTAGGATCAGATGAGTTAAATATTTCAATTCCTGTCAACAGGATCAAAATTTGTTTTTTAAAATAATATTACTTATTAGTCCTGAAATATGACTGCCAGTAGTTAGTTCTAGATTATTCACTTCATGCTGTGTTGCTAGCTTTCACAGAGATGTTATTCATTTTTTAATTATGTATATCAGTGCCATTGGCAATATGAGGCCGCAAGATGAATGCAATACAACTCTCCTGCATAGGCTACATTTGTACTATATGTTGTTATAGACCTTTAATTATAATTGTAGAAATTATGTTGTTGAATTTAGCATTAGTCATCATAGCAAACAAAGAGCCAGGTTCTCTGCCATAAGTCATCTTAGTTTCATTAATGTCAGCAGAGTTGCATTGATTTACACCAACAGCGTTGACACAGAAGCACTTGTTATATTTTACTGCCTTTCCCATGAGTTGCACTATCGCAGTGTTTAATGACTCCTAGAATAACAGCAGATTTTATTCCCCTCTTTTCCTCTTTGTGTTTTCATTATTTTGTCAGCCACTTGAGCTTTAAAATATCCTTCCTTGGTTTAAATGTAGAAGAGGGTTTGGTATTGTGATGCTTGTCCATAGCTATCACTGAGGCATTTAAGTTTCTACTTTTTAATCAGAGATAATAGTCAAAGTGTGATTTGGGGTTTTGTGAACTGTAAGCTGGCTGCCTGTAGACATATGGCTTAGTTCTGCACTCAAACTTACTTAAATATATATGAATGTGAATGGATGTCCTTTCAGTTCCATAGCAGAACCAAACTGCAAATAATTGAGCAGCTAATCTACTTAATTAGGCCTGCTGAGTTCATTATGGGGACCTTGATATACTTATTTTAGCTAAGTGTGTTATGGCTTTGTTTTACTGGATTGAGGTCTCAGTTGTTACTTGTGACAACTTATTTATTAAAAATAAATAAATCAAAAATCAGATATTTGATGGTGAACCGAATTCTTCCTAAACTTTCGTTCAGTTCAGTTGGCATTTATTTACCTGTTAGGAAGTTTGCTGTGAAGCTGAGCAGGCAGTTTTTCTCACTAGGATATCTAGTAGGGCTAGGACTGTGAAACAAACTCCTTTTCCCAGTAAACGTGGCAGGTTTGCAGTGCAATAGCAGCTGCCCTTACAGCCTGCATTGTGTCAGGGACTTTATAAATAATACGGGAAGACAGGTCCTGCCCCGACATAGCAGCCTATGCACTGCCCGCACTGTAGTCACAGCGATAGCTGCTGTGAATGCTGTGGTCAGTGCATCGCAGACAGCCTTCAGCAAGCCTGCACAGGCACCAGTGAAAATCCTGCCACAGCAGCACGAAGTTTAGGCTGATGCGAAGCTGGGCAGATCAGACCTGTGCTTTGCTCTGCAATGCAGCAGCCAGGCTTCCCACAGCACCCAAGCAGCACTGGCTGAATACTGGATAGATTACAGGCTTTTCACATCGCGGTACTCAACTCTACTTTTACGGATAGTTGTCCATAATGATGGACTCTAATTTGTAGCCTGACCTATCTTCTGATGGAAGTACTCTCTAGAGATGTAGTAGTCTTCTCTGCCTGGGTGATTCTCATATTTTTTGTTAAAGTTAACAGCCTCTGTGAGAACTTGCAGCTCTGCTCTGTGAATAATTGTTGGTGTTTGTTTTTTTTTTTTTTTTCAGCTTGGTTGCTATATTGGTTCTAATAAAATAATGTGTGTTACTGTTTCTTCTCTTCTTGGTTGTTCCCTGACTGGCACAAAAAGTACTCCAAAATTAACTTTCTGCAGAAAATGTCCCTCCCATTCAGATCTAAATTCACAAAACAGTTTAAAGACAGGAAACTACATCTGTTTTTCAAAGTGATTCATGCCTTCATGTTTGCCGGTTTTGTCCTCTACCTAGTGAGGTAAGCCCATAATTCCTGTTCGCTGTGCAAGATCACCCAGCACTCAATATTCTCTGTCATGATGAGCATGAATGAAAAGCTCACTGAAGCAGAGACTGAGACTGAATAAGGCTCCTTGTCTCGATGACTACAGATTTCATGGTTTTGATCTCATCAGCAAAAGAGATGGAAGAGAGGTTGTATCAAATCATGTTCATGGTTGAGACTCATATGAGGGCTGGGAAACCTTGACAAGCCATTTCACTTGAGTAAAGATCTTCAATCCGTATCATTTTGGATCAGTGAACAGGTTTTCAGTTTTTCCCTCAAATGGCTAGTGGTCTGTTCCAGATTGTCAGCGTGTGGTCCAGTCGGAAGCTCCTGCCACAGATCATGAAGTTGTGTGAAGCCTGGAGAGATCTCTGTGGTAAATACTAAGCAGTACCATAAAAATGGCAATGCATGGGGAGAAAATAGATTGCAGGTGCTGTGGAGTTGGACTGCTTTTACACTAACTCAGATGACTGGGAGGAGAGGAAGAAATGGTTTGTGTCCAGCTTTCAGCCAGGATATATACGTACAAGGGTGTGGAGCATACCTACATGCCCCATAAAAGAACCATGTCTTTTTGACTCAGGGCTGAGAGCCTTGCAAAGTAGATGTGTGTCTGACTCAAAACAAAATTTGTTCTTGTGAGTTGGCTGCTCCAAGAAAAATGCCAGTTTAAAACAAAGAGAGACTTCCATGCTGTGATATCTCCGTATTGTCATCAATAGACGTGGTGAGTATAAGCTTTCTCTCATCCCAGCACTGTACCTCAGGAACTCCATGCTAAATCAGCAGGGGCAGGTTTCAGGTCCTTTAATCAGAAGGTTTCTGGAGGACTGGACTATGTAGTTATTTGGCCTGGCTTCAGCTTACCTGTGGGTAATCTGAATGGATGGACTTTACAATGCAGCCTTATCCCAAGCAGGCTAACAGTCTTCCTCAGGTACTGCAGGAGCTTGCTTGGTGCCCATGGCCTAGGAAGCTGAGGAAAAGGCCATTGTTGTTTTTTGTTTGTTTGTTTGTTGTTGTTGTTGTTGTTGTTTTCTTTCCAGTCCCTGAGAAGGCTTCTTCTGTGTGGGCATGAATCCAGTCTGAGTCGCAGATAACTTTTTCCTCTGGTGACCTTGAATTTTTAGTTCCCCTCCTGTTGATCCTTAGGACAGTGCTTTATCAAGATCAAAATCTGTACCAAGCCCCACAGCATATAAAGATGGCTTGCAACAAGTTCTGAAACATTTAGTGGATTAAGATATACCAGAGGGTCTAGTGCTCCTCAGGGTGGAAGAGTATGTCCCAGCTTCTGTCTGGACTGCAGTGCTCGAGCTGTGACCAGACTGGCTCATTGCTCTGCATGATTTCAGTTTTATGAGGGAACTGGGGGGGGTTGCATCTGGGTTGTCCTTTCCTTTGTATTCCCCTATGGGGAATATTAGGAGGCAGAGAGCAGCTGTGCCTCTTTTCACAGACACTGATAAATCAAGAAATCAGTGCTGCACACGTGTAGCAAATGTGTAAATGCAATAGGGTTTGTTCCCTAGAGAAAACTTGTTTGTTACAGAATAACCACTTGGTCTTCAACATATTTCTTTGAAAGTTCTTTTTGGAGATGAAAAAATTATTTTTCCATGCAGTGAAGTGGAACAGGAGCTACCTTTCTGAGTGAAGGCAAGAGAAGAATCTGAAAGGCTTAAAACAAAGCTATAAAAATTAACGACCTTGCAACAGGCCATAGTTTATTTTAATAAACTTTCTACTGAGTTGCATTAAAAGACCTTGGTTTTAGTTTCTCAAGCAATATTGCTTATAATTCAATCATTTATTCCCCAGATAGCCACCAAATATTTTTTTCCAAATAAATGTTGAGTCTTTTTGACCCCACATACTTCAGAGGAATTTTGAACAGATTTCACAGTTAATGTGTCTGAACACTGCCTTCCTTAGCAAGGCAGTTGTGCTTTGCTTTGCACTTTACCTTTTTCACTGCAGCATGTATGTAGGATGTATGCCTGTACTGTGTGACCTTCTGAAGTCCTGCAGCAGTTGACTCTAATTTTATGAAGTGTTTCAAAATGTTCAAAGCAACATTTTGCATACCTGAGGGAGGGGAGTCTCATCCCACATAGCTTTAAATGTCTAAATCCAAGCTAATTATTTTAGGCTGCATTTGCTGGTGCCAAATAGGCATTTTAGGTTGTTAGTCTGTTTTATTGGTCTATTTTATTGTTGGTCTATCTTAGAGTGAATTTAATCATCCCCTATAATTTGGAGTCCCTTTTAAAAGGTAAGCCCCAATGCCTAGTTCAGTCTTGATGATTTTTATCTAGTCAAATGAATTGCCACTCTTGTTACATGCTGAAGTCTGAAGTTAAAATTTTGAAGAGAGAGGGGCTTCTGTGGCAGGAGGAGGCGTAGTGCATGGGGGAAAATCAGTTTCCTTGCCTGTGATTTGCGAGACTGCCTGTAGGGATAGAAGCTCTTCAAGATTTTTATAGTATCTCTTGTTTTGATCTTTTGAAGCAGACTTACTGCCACAAAGGTTGCTACTGAAAGCCGTAATGTGGAAAGACAATATCAGTCAAAGTGGTTTTTGAGTGTTCCAGTACAAACGGATCTGGTTGTTCTATGACCATTGAGTTTCCAGTGATACACAGGCATGATGCTAGCAAAAGTCAGTTCTGTGTACTTACCAAAAAACAAAAGCATATCACTCAGTTAACTAATCTGAGCAATGAGTGTGGCAAACTTCTTGCTTCAGGTTCACAATGAATCAAAACACTCATTTTGTATAGGGTCTCAAGATGCTTGCCTTTTAAATGCCTTTACCCTGTTAAGGTTAGACAGCTCCACACTGAGAAATGGCAGTGCTGTTTCCTGTACTGTCATACTTCTTTCTCCTTGAAATTATGCATTACAACATAGCTGTGATGTTCTGAATACTCTGTAGCATTATGTTTTGTACAGTATTGATTGTTGTGCAACACACTGTGTTATTATTTCTTCGTTTTCCACATTTGCTAGGTTATTTTTTTTTTCTGTAACCACTAATTTTGCACATGTGCTGTAAAGCCTTAAGGAGGGAGGTTCAGAGCTTCTAAAAGTGTGAAGTGTTTAGTGTTTGTTCTAAGAAAAGAAGCACTCATCCCCAGATAGCTGAAAAATCTTGACCTGTAGTCAGGCATATCTTATTCCAGGTAAACATTAATAATAATAATAACAGTTGTTATTTCTCATTTTTCTGGGTCCAAGTATATTGCTAATTGGTAAAGAGCTTATACATGCTATTACTTTTTGTTGCCAGCATTGTACTCCTTAGGGGGTATAGTGTCTTGAGAAATTAAGTCATATATTCTGTATCTCATTTATGCTCATGTATACAAAAAGCATGGACTTTTTCTGCGGCAGTTAACTATAAAGTTAACTTAACCTGAGGCATTGTTTGGCCTACCGACTGCAGCAGCACTTTGCTCATACACTGTCTTGTATTTAATCTGTATTATCCTGTTTGCTCCATTCTGTTCTGCTTATTTTATACAAGTACTTCGGGCTGCATTTATGTGGCGTATACAGAGTAATGCAAGGCACTTATAGAACATGTATCTAAGGTTAGAGATGAAAACATTGTTACATACTAGAGTGCAGTAAGGCTGTTTGCAGTAAGGCTGTATTCAGAAATAACAAGTAGATTTTTTATTTATTTATTTTAACATCAGTACTTTTATCATCTAACACCTGCAAGCAGAAGCGTGAAATCTCTGTGTATTCTTTGTAGGTTATTCAAAGGGATTTAACAGAACAGTAGAGAGAATTCTTTATCTGCTTGTCCCCATATTTAGCATATACATAGTAAAGCCTTACAGGAAAAAGTAATCAATTGGAGTTATAAATTAGTTATTTTAAAATTCAGTATGAGAAATATTTTTGCAATATAAGCTTCTGGTTTTGCACAGTAATTTTTCCAAAATTGCTTCTTCATAATGCTCATCCGTGCGTCTAATTATAAGTCAAACTGTGCTGGCTCAGACCAAAGTCCATCAGGCCCCTATTCTTTTGTCTAACACTGGACAGTAGCAGATACTTAGGGAAAGAATGGCTGCCTAATCTAGTAAGAAAAGCTTTAAAATAGGGAAAGATGGGTGAAGGAGTCACACAATCACTACAAGTGGTAGATGTGGTAGGCATGCCAAGGCCCCAGGGTGATGGCAGCAGAAGGGACATGGCAATCACCAACACAAGGCTGAAGTAAATCACCTGAAGCACAGGCATGTAAATAAGGAAGTGCCTCCAGGACAGCCCTAATGTGGAAAGCTCTCATGCCCTTTCTGGGAATCAGCATGCTTGGGTGCCTCTCTGAAATGTATCTACACTAAATCCTACGGCATGGGAAACAAACAGGAGGAATATGTGTGTGTCTTTGTGCAGTTGCTGTAACCTCACCGGGGTCACAGAGAAATCGAGCAAAGGCTGCCTGCTTGGATGAGAAGAAGGAGCTTCTGACTAAACTCAAGCATAAAAAGGAAATGTACAGGAGGCCGAAGAAGGTCAAGTGACCAGGAGGAATATAGAGACACTGTACGAGCATGCAGACATGGGATTAGGAAAGCCAAAGGCCACCTGGAGTTGAATCTGGCTAGTGATGTGAAGGGTAGCAAGAAAGGATTTTACAAGCATGTCATCAGCAAAAGAAAGAGTATGGAAGCACACTGCTGAACTGTGGGCCATTTGGGCCACGTGGGCCCTCTGCCGTCAGAGGACACAAACAGGGTCAAGGTACTCAATGCCTTCAGTCCTTTTGGGAAGACTGGCCTTTAGGAATCACAAGCCCCTTGAGACCAGAGGGAAAGTCTTGAGCAAAGAAGACTTGCTTTTAGTGGAAGATCAGGTTAGGGAAGAGTTCATTGTTGAACTAGATGTAAGCAAGTCCATGGGGCCTTACAGCTTGCACCCACAAGTGCTGAGGAAACTGGCTTATTTTATTTACAGAATCACAGAATTTTCTAGGTTGGAAGAGACCTCAAGGTCATCGAGTCCAACCTCTGATCTAACGCTAACAGTCCCCACTAAACCATTTCCCTAAGCTCTACATCTAAACGTCTTATGCTGTTGTGAGATCTCTCAATTATCTTTGACAGAAAGAAATGGAAACTGGGAAAGGCTCCTGATACTGGGAGAAATACAAATGTCATTCCTGTCTTCTTGAAGGGCAAGGAAAAGGATCTGAGGTCAAACAGCTTCACCTTCCCTGGGAAGCTGATGGAGTAACCAATCCTGGAGATGGTTACACAAAGGAGAAGAAGATGATCCAAAGTAATCAGTACGGATTTAAGGAGGGGAAATCATACTTAATCTGATAGGCCTCTACAATGACATGACTGGCTTGATGGATGAAAAGAGAGAAGTGGATGTTGTTTATTTTGATGTTAGTGAGGCTTTCAACACTGTCTCCCGTAATATTCTTATGGACTGTACTGGGTCTGGCTGGAATGTTAACTTTCCTGGCAGCAGCCCATACAGTGCCGTACTCTGTACTTGTAGCTGGAACAGCAGTGTTATCACACCAGTGTTGTGTCTGCTGCTGAGCAGCACTGGCACAGCATCGGGCCTTTCTCTAACCCTCCTAGGGGGTGAGCAAAAAGTGAGGAGAGAAACATCACTAGGGCAGCTGACCTAAACCAATCAAAGGGATATTCCATACCATGTGGTGTCACACTCAGCAATAAAAGGTGGAAACAGGAAGAAGAGGGGAGGGGTGGGCTCTCGTTGTGAAAACATTGGTCCTCCTCCCGAACACTGGCTACGTGTGTTGAGGCCCTGCTTCAAGGACGTGGTCAATCATCGCTCATTTGTGGGAAGTAGAGAGTAATTTCTTTCCTCTGCACTTCCACATAGCCTTCATTTATTTTATTTGTTTGTTTTCCTCCCTTCTTTTTATTTTCCCTTTCCCCCTCCCTTTTCCCCTTTCCCTTTTTATTTCCCTTTAGTTAAATTGTTTAGTTCATAATAATCTTTATTTAATGATTATAATTATTTCCCTTTAATTAAATTATCCTTATCTCAACCCGTGAGTTGTTCTTTGCTTTACTTCTCCCCCTCCTCATCTAAAAAGAGGGGGAGTGAGAGAGCGATTGTGGGGTTTAGCTGCCCAGCACGGTAAAACCACCACATGGACAAGCAGATGAAGTAAGGGTTAGGTAAGTGTGGTGGATGTGAAAACGACTGAATAGCTAAGCCCTGCGGGTTGTGATCAGCGGGACAATGTCCAGTTGGAGGTCAATCATTAGTGTAGTACCCAAGGGTCAGTACTGTGAGGCCAATATGGTATAACATTAGTGACCTAGGTAATGAGGCACAGTGCACACTCAGCAAGTTTGGAGATGATACAGAACTGGGAGGAGTGGTTGATATGCTAGTGATGCTATATAGAGCAACCCCAACAGGATGGAGAAATGGACAGACAGCAGCTTCATGAAGTTCATGAGAGGAGAAGGCAGAGTCATGCATATGGGGAGGAACAATTCCATGTGTCAGCACAAGCTGGAAAGCAGCTTGGCAGAAGAAGACCCAAGTGTCCTGACAGACACTGAACTGGCCATGAGCCTGCAATAACAAAGAGCCTAATGACAAAGGAGGCAGCAGCAATGTGGGCTGCATTGCAAGGAGTGTTGCCAGCAGGCTAAGGGGAGTGATCCTTCCTCTCTCCTCGGCACTGGTGAGGACACATTCAGAAGGCTGGATACAGTGCTGGGCTCCTCAGTCCAGGAGAGACACGGACTTACTGGGGTGAGTCCAGAATGGGTCCACTAAGATGATTAATGGACTATCATATGAGGAGAGGTGGAGAGTGTTCAGTGCCTGGAGAAGACAAGGCCGAGGGGGATCTTATCAATGTACCTTATCATACCTGATGGGAGGGAGAAAGAAGGAGGAACTCAGGGCAAAATGAAATGGGCACAAATTAAAACATCAGGAAATCCTTCTGAACAGAAGAAAGCAGTTTTTTTTTGTGTGTGTGTGTGTGTGTGTGTGAGAGAGGATGGTCAAACACTGAAACAGGTTTCCCAGAGGGGTTGTGGAATCTTCTTCCTTGGAGATACTCAGCTGGACACAGTCCTGGACAGCCTGTGGTAGGTAATCTTGTTTGGGAAGGAGATTAAGCTAGATGATCTCAAGAGACCCCTACCAGCCTCAGACACTCCATAACTTTTTTTGTTACAGACATCCTGTAACTTTCCTGATACACCTTCTTATCTTCCAGCAATTTGTCAGTGTGAAGTCTCCTGCTCAAAATTTACACTTAAAGGAATTGTCTGCATTTTGATGGGAAATTGGTTTACTGTTGTTAGATGTATTTAACATGCCATGTTTACAGATCTTCCTACATGCGATACTTCCACTAGTGTTGTATGTAGAATGAGACACATGATGATGATAGACTTAAAACCCCAAAAGTTTTATTTCTGTTATCAAAACTTTATTGCTATTATCAGTTAATTTGCACTAAAGCTGCTACAGTCTTTCTCAACAAGATCCTATTGTTTTAGACACCATTAAGTTGGAAGCCTCTGTAAATTAAGCAGTACCACATGATTTACCCAGGGACTAGAAGTTGATGGGGCCATACTGCTGAATTGTTGCAATGATCCTTGTCATGCTTTTATATGTGCATTTAACATTTTCCCAAATAACTCTTGGCTACGGGTTGGGACTTGGCATGAGCTATGGTCTGTCCCCACAAGGCTTTTTGGACATGGCGCCTTCTGCTGTGGAGGCTAAGAGAATAACTACTGTGAGAACTACAGTGCAGTAATAATGTTGGCACAGGCTGTTCTGTGCCGCTCGCTCTCAGTGCCAGAGAACAGCCTCTGGCATAATTAATTTATTAGCATTGCCATAGTGACAGAAATGTTCTCAGGCTGATATTGCTTGCATATCATCTGGAAATACATAACAGGGAGTTGGGGGGTACTGGGAGGCTTTTAGTCCACTTCCAGAGCAAGACTGGTTATCTATTGAGAAATACCTGAGGAATGGAAAAAGAGTAAGTATTTGGAGAACACTTCTATCTTAGTAAAACTATGTTTTCAATTTTCATTCTATACGAATATCCATTTTTGTTGGTAATCCAGCTGGCTAAAGTTATTTTTTGCCAAAGGGGAGTTTCTGTTTCCTAGAGAACCCATATGAAAAACATTATTTCCTTCCAAGGCTTGATAAAGGTTTCTTTAAGCACATGCTGTGTAAACCTGAAAAGGTGCACTGTGGTGTCATTGAACCTTACAAAATGTATGACATGTAACATTACAAACAACATGGTTGAGGCTTTGTATTGGCTAAAAATTGCACAGCAGCTCAGAATCACTGTGGGCATTCACAAAGACATGTCTGTCAATGGTAGGCTTTGGCAGGTAAGAACAACAGAGCTGACAGGGGCAGGTACTCTTAAAGGAGAGATTTATCATCTGAACAGCAGAGAGAGACAGTGAATGGGTTTGTTCTCAAGCTTGATTTATGTGCCATTGTGCCTTGCTAGGCACCTTATTGTCATAATGAATTATTCCTTAAAAGTTGCTTAAAAGACTTTAGAAATTCCTCTCATGTATGCAGGCACTTGTTGGCTCTGTATTTAGTCTCATGATGAGTTAGTTACTACACAATTTTGATAAACATGAGCAAATCAGCAGGATTTTTCCATGGAAATTAACCCTAGTCATTAAGGCAGAAATGCCTTCTGGTTACCTATCAGTTATATTAAAGACATTAAAGAGATCCGAAATACAATGGTCTACTTTTGATTGTTCTATTGTTGTGAACAAGGTTGTGGCATTTTACACATTTTGTATGTGAAAGTAACCAAATCATTTCTAGCACCACAGGTTGCAAAGCAAATGGGTGTAGAAGCTTCATCCATCCAGAAGCTCCAAAATGAGGAGGGTGTATGGAAAGCTTCACCCGCCTTCCATATATGATTTATCACTGCTTGTAGCTGATTTACTGAACAGAGTAGCCAAGCAGTACTTTACAGATGATGTGTTCCAGTATTTATGGTTGAATTTAATCCGATCTAAGATGAGGCAGGATAAGCCTATACGGTATCCAGCATATTAAAAACAATGAGTCAGAAAAGCCCTCCCTGAAAAATAGTGAATAAATTTGTATGAGCAGTGTTTTCGTAACTGCGATAAGTCTAGAAATAGAAATGAGGCAGTACTTGTCAGCAGAGGTGGTATCTATTATTGGGATGATGGGGTAGTTTGGAAAACATAAAAGCAAATGAACAAAAAATTAAGCTTTTGGACAACAAAATCTTCTGGTTAAAAGCCTGCCTGTTTTTCCAGCTACATAAACTGATCTAATAACTTGTTATTAAGCAAACTAGTACTCAAAGTATTTTTTGTGCCCAGAAGCTTCTTACTATTTTTCAGTTACTGCCATTCTCTAACAAAAGATGCCATTCTTGCCTGAATAAATAGGTACAATAGAGCCGTGCTGCCAAGCAGCATACCTACCAGCTTGGTTAGAGGGTGATGAAGCTGTTACACGCAACAACATCATTCTTTATACAGCCTCTGTAAAGAGGTTTGTTCGTAAGGATCTGAGCTCTCTCCAGAAGCACATTAAGGCACTGTTGGACCTGGGTCTGGTTTGCTGTATACCTGCTCAAGGGACAGGCACATGCAGTGGAGCATATTTCTGTGGTTGCTGCTGGCACAGCTAAGGTTTGCTCCTGGAGTTCAGGATGAGGAACCCGTTTTGATGGTCCATTGAGACAGACGTGAGAAACATTTCAGAGGTTTGTGCTTTCCACCAGTAGAAGACATATGAGAATCAGAAGCTGTTTGTCTTCTAGTTTCTTCTCAATGAATGTGCATCCTCACAGCTTGAGGCTCTAGCCTCCTACTAGGCTTGCTGCTAAAACCAAGGACATCAAATGTACGCTGTGTCAGATTCACTGCTTGGGCTCAGAGAACACCATGTTGTATGCACTGCGGGTTCAAACTGACTCTACGTGCAATGCATGCTGTACCTAGGCCTTAAAACTGAAAAAGGCTGCCCTCAGAGAAACTGTCTGCCACATCACCTTCAAGACAGCTGAATTTAAATAGTGGCATGGTGCTCTGGACTTGTCTGAATGTGTTCGTTGCTTCCTGCAGGACCCCAGTAATACTGTCTGTCTGCTCATGGTGTAATTGAGATACATGCAAGTTTGTAGGGAGCAGGTGACTCTAAGAGCAGCATGTTGGGTCACCATCTGTTCTTCATGGCGTTTGTGGATACCATGAAATAAGTCTCCTCTGTATTCTTCAAACTCTAAGCAATTTGGGATGGGAGGCCATTTTCTTACAGACAGCAGATCAGGTCAGCTGTCTATGTTGTCAATATTTTTTTGGCACAGAAACATGTACCATAGCATTTAGCTCTTGTACCAAAGTTGAGCTTTCCGAGTGTA
This sequence comes from Aythya ferina, assembly GCF_964211825.1. NCBI lineage: Eukaryota > Metazoa > Chordata > Aves > Anseriformes > Anatidae > Aythya > Aythya ferina. The sequence goes on from NC_140296.1 coordinate 78,069,850, forward strand.
GTCCAAAATTAGGCAGAATTAAATACTGCATCAAACCCTCTCACTTTCCGATTGAAGTGTAAAGTGGACTTATACAAGGTTGATAGTATATAAGAAACCCAAGTAAGACATTTTTAAGAATACAGAGATACATTGAATGGAGAACAGACATTTAGCATATTTAGTAAATATTGCCTGTGTTGTTTGGTGGTCAAGCCACAAGGCATCATCATCGTGATGCAATAATTACACAATATGGGCTTTATTAATGAATTCTGTTTACACGATAGATCTCTCAGAGTGCTAGGCTTCCCTGCTTTGAAGTTTCTCCTGATCAATCATTAGCTATTTACATATCTATATCTACTGAAGAATTCTGGTTTTATCTTTTAAAGGACAAGTCTTTCTGGCTCAAAACCCAGCCATTTTATTTCTTTAGTTTCACAGTTTTTATAGTACATTCCATCATCCAATTTAATATTTATCAGTAGTAATAACTGAGTGCCAGAGTATTTTCAACATTAATTCCGGGTGTCTGTGCACTGGATAGTCCTGCATTCAAAATTACTAAGCAGACCATGCAGGCAGACACTTTGGCTGTAACTTGTTTGCTCATTTATATACAGAAGAATGGAGATGAATAGCTAATTTTGCTGCAGAGAGCTGTCTGCTCTGAATCCCAAACACTCCATATTTTATAACACCAAGGGTCTGATCAAGCTGTTATAGCAGTCTTACACGAGTAGAATGGGTTAATTGTTCCAACCCTTTTCTTTCTTTCCTTCAATTTTCAGTAAAAGAGAATTTGAAACATGATTTAGAAAGAAAGTTAACTACTTCCATCATGACTAATTTTGGTTTCTCTTAAGTATTACCCTGAGAGTATAGTCTTGACTGAAGGTCTTGAAAGGAAAACACATACAAAGGCAAAGTACGAGAATCCAGAGGTGCAGACTTTCCCAGATGAATTGTGCCATGTTGTTTTGGTCTAAGCAATTTATTTTACCCTAACTGCACAGAAAATGCAGGGTTATGCCCTGCTGTCCAATAAGCTATACTCCAGCCTCAATTTTACAAAAGATGTGCAAAATGGGAATGAAAGCCCAATTTCCTGATTGCCTTTAGTTGTTGCTATGAGGAAATCTAAGAGGAGGAAACAGGTTTTGTTCTTCCAGAAAGCATTCAGTTCATGCTCACTTTTATTTTATCTGGCAACATGTACACAGATGTAGGATTGGAGTAGTGATGGCTTCTCCTCCAAGGATCTAAGCTCTCTACTCCAGATGATTTTCCGTGCAGCATACTCACTGTAGTTGTCAGGATGGGTGGTGCCAGTGCCTGCACACCAAGATCTGTATGCAGTGGCTGGACCTGGGCATCTGTGTACTGGACAACCCTTGAAGTTTTTTCGGCCTTGATACAGTGAGTTACAGTGCCTCACCTATGTTTAAGTTGAACAGAAGCATCCTTTCAGTTTGACCAGAAGTACAGGGAACACAGGATGATTTAACACACTGAAGACAGCAATATTTGATGGATGGTGAGATAATAATGGTTGCCACGGCCTCCAAATGTTTTCCTGCTTCCCACAAACACCACCTTTGTCTTGCCTGAGCTGAGTTTCACTCAGGTGTTGCTATAAGTCAGGCTGCCAGTGGACTCAGAAAGGAATTAAATGTTGATTGATGTCTGTACTAAGCTGTAAGAAAACATTCTTCTAGGAGAACAAGTCGTTCATTGCCAGTCTCTGTGAAGAGGCTGAAAGGAGTTTATGGAAGTTATGGAGGTTACTAGAAAGTCTTTCTTGTAATTTTCCCCCACACTGAGACTGTGTAATGTCATGGTTTTAACATGGAGTGTTCCCAGTAGTCCAGAAGTTTGAGTGTGAATTTCCTCTTGGCGGTAGTGACACTTTACCCATGCTATATACAATCAAAAGGAATTGAGAGGTTTGCTGATAAGTGGCTTCTGTTATCTCATCTCTACCAGCTCTCCTTGTCTTCCCACTTCTCATTCTGTTGCCATGGTTTGACCATGAGAAAAGCCACCTCGTATTTGTTTGCTCATGTTCCTTGGTTGCTGTTGTTGTTGTTTTGTGTTTGTTTTTCTTTTTTTTCTCTCTCCCATCACTCTTCAGAGATTATATATATGGCCTGAGGTTTGTTTCTTTTTTCTTTCTTTTTTTTTTTTTTTTTTTTTATTTTTCCAAGATGGTGCTAGCATATCACATTAGTATGAGGATGGGATTCATCTTCTCACCAGGGTACCCTGAATTGTTGCTGGGTATCTACCTATATTTTAAATAGAAGAATGTATGGTGTTTATTTTAAAAGTGGTTTCTTTTTCCTATCCTTTTCTCTTAGGAGAACAAACAGAAGAGGAGAAATTTCACTGAAGAAGTGTAGCAGAAAGACTTATTGCAGGATATTTTCCATTTGTTCTACAGTTGTAATTTTTTTCTTTTTCTTTCTTTCTTTTTTTTTTTTTTTAAATGCTTTCTGTATTTGAATCAGACCAAAATCAGGATGTAGGAATATACTTCTTACAACTGGCAATATAATAAGCCACATAACTCTACAGAATGTGGGTGCAGAAGCTTAAATGGGACTTTTTCTAAACTACATATTTTTTTGTTGTTCTGCTATTTCCCCTTTGACAAACTCTAATGGTCAGTGTCCCCTGAATCACTGAAGCTTTAGAGGATCTTAGTTTTTCCATGACAAAGAATATATTGTAAGCCATGTTCTACAAGGATATGAATCTGATTGAAATTGTAAAACATTTTAAACAGCAGTTGCTGATGTTTAAGAAAATGTTGGTAGAACAGTGAGTAGATTACTTATCCATCGCTGGAGAAGACTTGTTATTTTCTCTTGTCAGATGTTGTAATTAATTTTAGAATGCAACGCAGCCAGCTTTGCCTTTTTTAGTTACGGTTGTTTTAAAACAACTGTGAGAATGTGTAACTCCTGTGAAGCTGTGCATAATGTTTCAAAACAGGACTTACGGAGTAATTTTTTTTCCAGAGGTGACAGATGCTGTTTTCTTCCTCAACCCCCAAATGCGAATTATATAGTTTTTGAAGGTAAAACACTTATCATAGCTGAGGTTAACATCTCTAATTAATCTGAGTTCTTGATTTCTGGAATAATAACAATTTGATTTACATATTTTGTTAAATAAAAATGGTATATGATTAAGATGAAAATTGGTTCCATTTATAGACTTCATGTGATCTGAAAATATAATGGTTGGTTGTCTGAGTAACTAAGGATGTGAAAGGGTGTTTTTCTTTTTAGGAATATATGCTTCCTACATATGCTGACCTCTTCTATTAAAAATGGGTCTACTAAATGTCCAGAAAGTGATTTCCCACTTTCGCTTGTTATGCCTTGGCACACCATAGACTACACGATTTCTGGAGATGGTAGTAAAGATATTATTTCCATATATATGAGGAAATATATATATATATTTTAAAGGAGTGTGTGTGAAACTTGCTTTCCTCAGCACATACCTGAAGGTTTGTTTGTCTTGCAGTTTGACTCCCTTAACAGATGGTATTAGGTTATTACTCTGTGCCATTGTCCTTATTCAGCATGTTCCTTTTTCAATAATAATCATTCCTTGTATGATTGTGTCCATGAGGAATTTTTCCTCTTCTAGTCGCCAAGTTCACAGTTTTTAACATATGAACACTGAAGGCAGAGGTGAGCACCGCAAAGTTAGTTTTGTTTGAGAAGATGTTGGTCAATGGATGCTGCTCGGGAGATTGAGTCCCAAGAGTGGTGCTGCTGGCTGATGTGAAGGCGTTAGGACCTCAGAGTGGTGGTTGAGCTCTGGATAGATCAAGCATGTTAGACTGCTCTAACATCAATTTATATTCCATGTAAAACAAAAATTGGGGCCTCCGGTCCTCTGCAACAGCATGCAGATTTGGCTCAGCTTTTCATTCCTTGATGAAAACGCTCCTTACATTTATGTTTGTAGTGGACATTTATAACCGAAGTACAATGTGCTTTGTGTAGACATAGAAATGAGGCCACAATATATTTTATGAAGAGTTGAAGGTTCAACTGTTTCAATTGTGCAGAGGTTCCCCTCTTTTCTTCTCATGATATGCCATGCAATTTAATTTCTGCCCTGTGTTTTAAAGGCCATGATGGTTCAGTGATGCTATGTGAAAATTAAAGTGATTTGGGCTAGGAAATGCAATGTAACTATAAAATGTTATTATAAAATACCCTGCTTAATTGAAACATAGTAAATTGGGGACTTTTTCATTGGAAAGTTTCCTATTAAATTGATTTATCCTGATGAAAATGACTGCGGTTTAATGGGGAGCTCGTATTGACCTACTTTTAGCTACTACTATGTAATGATATGTCATGGGTGATGTTTAAACAAGTATGAATTTCAGCACTGTTATTTTCTGTTCTGTTTTGGTTTTGTTTAAAAAGCAATCAAACAAACAAACAAACAAACTTGCTGAATGTAGTGTGGCTACGGAACAGCACTCCTTCCCTTTAAGCCTGAGCCCAGAACAGGCTGAGCCTGAAGATGACCAACACCTACAAGCTCAACATGTTCATATGCATAGCAGATGGCTCAAACCCCAACTTGTTCTTAACTTTGAGAAGATAAATAAGAAATGAATGTAGTTCAGAACATTATGGCTTATATTCTTTAAGACAGGCCTGCTCTGGCCAACTGTAAAGTTTCTTCAAGTTCTGCCTGATCTGACCAGTTCTAGCTGGTCAGAAACTCTCAGTTCTAGCACCGTATTTAGTGTTAGGAATGTACCAGTCCTTGAAAAATGAATGTTCCCAAAATATTGCTTGTACCATGTCAATTCTGATACTTTAAAGGCCTTTAATTATTTTTTTTTCATGGGGTTGCATTTTGCAGAGGCCAACAGCTTTTGGCTTCCAGGAGAGAGTGATATGTTCATTACTTCATTAAAGAGCAAACAATCTGCAGAATTGTTCTGAACCGCAAAGTAGGGATTGTTGTATGGAATTAGCTGAAAAATGTAAATGTGATAGGTTTTTAGGACAACAACTCACTGTTGTACAGGAGGGGCAGGTCTTCTGGAGTGCTGGAGCTCTTGCAGGTGTCGGTAACACATACTTTGGTTGCGCTCTGTATTTATGCTCCTGTCAGACCCAATGGGGCTGGTTGTGACCGTAACTCCTTTTGTGGTGCCCTCAGCTGCAATTAAAGGGACAAGTGAGTTTTCAAGGCTGTGCAGAATGGCATGTTGTTTTTATAGATTACTTAAAGATGTTGATCAGAGTTTAAAGGTGAAGCTTGTAGGAGTTAATCGTCTATCAGTAGAATTAATTGTGGAAAGCTCTGACATTAAGCATATTTATGACACTTAACTGTCTTACAGTCTTTGTTAAGGGTTTATTATACGTATAAAGGCTGCATTTTTCATAAGATTGTGCCAATTATAATGTGATGATAATTAAACTTGAGATTTATGTGCTCTTTTTAAAATGCAAAAATGCTGCATTGAAATCTTCATATTTCTGCCACATCAAAATTAAATGCCTATTTAGAAACCTTGTAAGATTTCCCTCTGTATTATTTTCTATAGGAAAAGAGAAAATCATGAAGCAATATGTGCTGCAAAAATTGTAGAACAAATTTAATTCCTCTTCAATTAAGTAATTTGTTACCACCTTCTCATAACAGCAAATTTCTCATTAAAAAATATATATATATATTTATGATAGGTGACAAATAGTAGTAGAGTAACATGCAGTGTTAAGAGAGAATATGTCTCAAAATACCTTTTTTCTCTGGATTTACCATTTTTCTCTGCTGATGACACTACTCTGTGGGTGTTGCTGTGTAGCCAAGAGTTATACAGCTCATGGTGCCTATTCATTTCTAGTTTTCTTTTAGAAGTGATAAAGGTTTGTTTTCCTCTGTGGGAAGAGAGCACCATCCCAGCTTACTAAGCTTCACAGACATTTCACCTAAAATTATAATTCCTGTTAGAAATCACTAGAGTGAACAAAAAGTTTGGCTAAGATAACAGATGACATAATAAATATTTGTATAAAAACGTATCAGTCATCTCATATATATGAGGTGTAGTAGTAATATTACTAAAGTTGGGTTAGATACTGGTTGATAATTAATTGGATCATTAAATTCCTGGTTTGCATGTCAGATTTTCGGTCAGTGTTTGTTAGTCTGTTATACAATTCAGCCACTGCCTTCTGAGAGACTTTCCTGGTGCAAAGCCATCCTAGCCTTCATCCCAGCGTCCAGACTTGCCTGCTTACACACTCTTTTCAAGAGTGTGTAAGTCTCTAATGTAGCATCTTCTTTCACTTTCTTACACTTTGATGTCAATGTTTCACCAAGACATCTGTGGACCTTCATTCCACAGCGTCTGAACTCCAATTCTGGCACATTTCATTTTCCTGCCTTATAAGAGTTTCTACTGTCCAGTGTCTAATTTCTTTCCATTTACAATGAATTAGGACTTCTTGAGGTGAACATTTGATGTTCGGACCAGCATGACTAAAACTTCCATTATCATTTCCTTTTTATTTGTTTATTTATATCCAAGGTCACAGTAAATGACACTTATATTCAACCTTATTCTGTAAACGTAAATGGGGGGTTTCTGTATGAACCATCTTCTTCTGAATGGGTAGGTGTTAACCCCCTTCAACCCACCCAAGGGGTCTGTTTTGAAACAGCTAATTTTGCTTTTCTGCTCCTTTGCTGTTTGAATAAGCTAGCTGGCAGTTATGAATGCAAGGAGGCAATGTTTTTTGTTCATCAGGTACATCAGTAGTCTGATCTTTAACTTGCATGCCATCTTTAATAAAGCTTATATACACACTGTCAAATTTAATGGAGTAGTAGTTGAGTACTTGTTCTTATACACAGGTAAATAGAAATTACCCACAGACATTAGCAAAAGCTCCTTGGATGTAATGAAGTTGAAATATGATCACCAGCACCCCTAATTTTAAGGTCTGTAAAATAGCCTGTGGAGCTAGAAGTGCTCTCATTTAGAAAGGCGAGTTATTTACTTTGAAAAGAAAAAGTAAGCCCCAAAAATCATTCAGCCATGTTGTGCTCAGGTATAGGGAATAACTTAACAGGGAAAAGGAGATAAAATATACCTGATTTTTTTCTTCTTTCTGTATCCCAAGTTTAATTTTCACATGACAGCTCTATCTGGCAGCCTCACCTCCCATCAGTGCAATCTGTCATTCTAGATTAATTCAATTAATTTCACTTTCTCATTTTGCATTTACCAAGGAGTTGCAATGGCACACTACCAAATTAGCAGTCAAGAAGAGTAATCCTGTATATTTGTATGCTGTTAAAAGAAAGGGGGACGGAGGAGATCGTTTCTCTTCTTCCACTCTGTCCTGGAGGCCTTCTCCAGAGTTGTTACACCATTAGATTTGCTTTGAAGATTGACTGTGAAGACAGACTGTGTTACAGGAAGACTTGATTTGGAGGTTTTTGGAGTTACAAAAAGCTTTCAAATTCATTCTGTGCACCTTGGTTGTTTTACATAAAGTCATTTATCTCTGGTAGCCAAAGAATGATAAGCTTTTTTGCACTCTTTGCTTCTGTGTAGTAGTTGGACTTCTTCACAAAAGCACAGTAACTTTCTAACCTCTGTGCTTGGCTCTCCAGTGATGTGAATTCATACCCTGCATGTGAAACTTGAGGCAGCTTCTTGTACTGACTTAAGGATTACCTCCCCCTGTGTGCACCTGAATGATGCTCACTTTTCTAACTGGGCTGCTGGGCTGCTCTTTGCTGAAGTCAAACCTGTTTGTGAGAGCAGAGTGGTACCCATCATGATATAGTTTATATCCATGAACCTTTAAATATATGGTTGTGGATAAACTAAACAGCTGCAGTGCAGTACTGAGTACCCACTTGCTGTCTACAGATGTGACTAACTTGTATGTTGCTACTTTCACCTGATGGCTCTTACAGCTGGAGCTTGGTTTTCACCTGAGAAAGGCTACATTTTGCTGGAGATGCAGTAGATAAAACAATCAGTTTGTGATACTATTGAGAGGGCCAGCTTTGGTTCAAAAACCTTCCAAATGTGTACTGGAAAAGAAAGGAAATAAGTAGATAATCCAGAACTTTTTCGGTGACCTGCTCATCAGTTCAGTTGTTGAAGGAATGAGGAAAATCAAGTTCACAGGATAAACAAATAGGTTTTATTTCTGTTGTAAGTGCTTGCCTATATACACTCATAACTGTACTGAGTTGCTGCTAGCCTTCACTCCATATGGTGCTGCCATAGCTGCAAACAGTGATTGATTAAAAAAAGATTTTGGTTAGTCACTTTCTGCTAGCTCCCTTGGCTCAGGACTTTTCTGCTTCTTTTTGTCTGAAGGACCTGAAGCTTTCAGTCTCTGAAAAGATCATCTCCTTGCAAGGTCTTTTGGAGAATGGAATAGGGTTAGAGCGGCATTGGATACTTTCTCCTTGCTTTCCCTTTTAAAAGGGGAAAATAACTGATTACAGAATTAATGAGTGCATTTCCTCTTCGTGATTTGCTTCCTGGCGTTCACTGGTGGGAATTATCAGTTATTCCCACACTGCCAGCCTTTCACATTGCTTTCCCTCCCCACTCCTGGGTGCAGGAAAAGAGGAGTTAGGGGGGTACAAGGCTGTTGAAGCATGCTTTGATATTTCATCTGTGTGTTCATGCTAGGCCCAGCTGTACCAGAGGTTACAGCAGGCACATCTAAATCTGGGGTCTGTCATCTCAGTACATTATCAGGGCACCCTCACTTAGGGTTTATGGAGACTGACATGTGCATGTCAGAGCAAGTCTAATTTCATCAGCAATAAACCAGACCAGTTTTCTTTTAGTCAGGAGCTTTCCTAATCTAATCAGCACATGAAAAGCTATTTTCAGGGTGCTTCTCCTCCCCCTTTCTTTTTTTAACATTTCAGTTAGGCAAATTGTTCACGTGGAGCTGGGGATCGCAGTTCCTCTCCCTGCTGAATGAGAAACGCCTGCGGTGCTCGGCGTAGGTCCATGCCGTTTGCTGCAGAGCTCGGCTAGGCAGGAACCCACAGATTACTGTTCATCTACTTAGAGTGAAACCTGCCAAAAGCAGGACAAATAGGAATTGTTCACTCTGTTTTCCAGAGGACACCTTCAGTCCAAATTAATTTATTGTGTATTTGCAGTTCAGTAAATCTTCTTTTCCCTTCGCTATGCCTTTAGTTGTAACAGGGTTTATTGATGCATGTGTAGAAAATAATGAAAAGCTACATTTCGGTTCATCTTTAAAGGCCTCGGTGTAGTTTGCTGTTCTAAATGGAGTCGCTCCACTCACGTAAAGAAAAATGCCTTTTGTGGAAAAAAACAAGATGTCCTTCTGGACCTACTCCAGCAGGTGTGAGAAAGTGCTTCCTTGGAGGAGTGCCAGTAATTCTCATTTCTAACATAGCGCACGTGGGACCTCGGCCAGGCAGGTGAGCAAACCTCCTGCCCCCGTGAGCTGCACCGTGAGCCGGTGCTGTGTGCACCACAGCTGCTGTGCAGAAAGGCTCCTTCCAGGAGGCACATGCCAGTGACTTGGTGCTGGGGTGGGGGGTGAGGCTAAATCTCTGTTCTGGGAAAAGGCAAGGCTGAGGTGATGGTGCATTTGGGGCCCTCGGCACAATCAGCTGACAGCCACCTGGCCATTTGTGCTGCCCTGTGTCCTCCTGCAGTGTGATTGCCCTGTGCCCATGTAGCCCCAGCATGAGGCTCGCCCTGGAGTTGTTTTCAGTTGACTCTTCAGCCACAGTTTTTGCCACCCAATAATTTGTGAGCTTACTTTGGCTATGAAAGCCTGATTAATCCCACAGAGGTGGCCCCTGAATTTCCTTCCATTCGGTCTGAGAGCATCTCTGGTGAAGGAAGCTTCGCTCTGGTGGAAGAGGTTGCTGGGAGAAAAACTGGATGCAGAAATGCCATTCAGTGCAGTGTGTGGCAGCATAATTACATATCAAGGCAGGCTGTAAGCGTGTTACATGCCATATGTGTACGGGTGCAGTTTAGATATACTCAGCACTGGTGCAGAGATCTTGGTTTTGCATTTCAGTCAGCAAGGAAAGCAGAGGCTGGCATCATGCTCTGCCTACAGAGCAGGCAATTCTAGCGTTCATGTGGCCAGTGTTGCTGGGAGCTCCTATTGTTTCCCTTTGTGAAAGAATGTTAAGATTTTTTTCTAATGTAATCAAGTATTGAAAGCCTTTTTTTTTTTTTCCCCCCCCATTGGAGAGTGTTCTTTTTTTGTTGTTTTTCTGTACCTCATCTCGTGATATCCATAACTCTTATCTGCATCTTCCTACCTATCTTTCCTTGCCATCCTCTGTGGCCCTTTCTTGGCCATGGCCAATTTTCACTGAGATGTTTTTGTGTGATTTCTGCTATTTGGCTGCTGCCTCAAAAGCCTCATCCCACTACAGCAGGCAGGAAACTCAGAACTCGTGGTGAAAGGAGCTTTAGAAATAAATGCTTGTGGCCATCTTGAGAGAAAAAAAAAAAAAAGAAAAAAAAAAAAAAAGAAAATTGGATCACACCTCTCTGGCAGTCTGTAGGAACAATACTCAGACAACTGCTAGCCTGCAGCTGGGGTTTGAGGCCTATTTCCATGTCTTTGTGGGACTGAGGTAAATAATTTTTTATTCCCAGTATGTAGCATTCATATGTGGTATATGCACAGCAGAAGAACTCACATACTGCACATGTAATATCCTTTAATATGAAGTGCTAATTGTCATTGTAAAATATACTTTGTGTATTTCTCACAGTGCCTGCCTGAAGCTGAGCATAAATCTTTATATCCCTGTAAATTTGTATTCATGTCAGTTTTATTCACTGTGATTTTGCTTCATTCTGTCGTGCTTTAGATTGCACATCATGCCCAGCAGTAAAGGAAGAGTGGATTTTGAAAATTTTTACGTGTCAGATTTCCCTGTATCCAATTTTATCAAAATGCTGTCACCAACTTCTTCTGAAACCGGCAAACCTTTTTCTTTCTAATTACATTTTTACCATATGTTCATCCAGATGGCATATGCCAACATTTTCTAGGGTGCTATAAAATGACCTGACTTCAGAGGATTTAACTGCTGAAGAAGCTTATGAAAAAAATAAAATTGACACCAGGGCAGAAAAACAGTCCTAAAAGAAAAAAATAAAATAAGAAAAAAAAAAAAAAAGTTCTGATAAATCTTCCCAGTTATATTTCATGCCTGTGATATTGACTTCTCAACATACACACCTGCACAAAACCAGTGAAAATGTAGGGAAGGTAAAGTTGTTTTCTTATATGTCAAAAGTTAGCTCCTTTCTGAACAGCTCGAAATTCAACTTTAGTCTGTTGAATATATCTAAATGCACTTTTGAGCTGTGAGTGACTACTCAGTTTGCTGCAAAAATGGAGCAAAAGAAGAGTTTGCCAAACCACCAGATTCTCTGCAGGAGCAGCAATTTTACTTAACAATACAATAACTATTTGGGCACTTCTTTTCTAAAGTGTCAGTTCCAAGTAGAAAACAGATACACTTGATGGATGATTTTGACACATATAGTAGTTCTTAATAATTCTTGTGGGATTTCTTGGAGAAAATAAATTAACTTGGGATGTACTGAGAGGTGCCAGAAACCTGAGGAAACAGGAAAGAAAAGAAGATTATTTTTCATGTTTAGCTACTAGCTGAGATAAATCATTGAAGATCAATTTATTGTCTCCTGCAGAGTTTCTGTATTTGATAAGTGCTCACCTATAACAATTTCCCTGTTTTGATAGTCTTTCCAAATCATGGGAAAAATGATAAAATAGGCTCCTGCTATTATCAGTTTCTATAATGTTGTCTCAAGACTCAAGCCATTTTACCTGCAGCTGAACTTGCAACTCCCAATTGGAAAGGAAATTTTAAGTGTACAACATGAGGCTCTGAATAGGGTAAGAACCAAGAGGTAGTTTGGGGGCAGGATGGGCAGTCCTGTGATCTCAGGGATTCAGGTGGACAGTTGCAAATTAAGGTTCACTTGGTATCTTATTTCATTGGTCTCTGTGAAAATCACAACTGTACTGCACAAAACATATCTTCCACATCCTCCTAGTTAACAAGACAGGCTTCTAACAGTACTCAACAGTTTTAAGTGTTTCTGTTATCTATGAATGAAACCTTTGTTAAAATAAGTCCTTATCTCCGTCCTCCACTCATCAGTCCACGAGTGGCTTGACATTTCCACAGATTCTTCTTCATCATTGACCAGGATTACAGCTGCCCTGCAAACAAGAGTCTATTTTGTAGTTACATCAACCCGTGTAGCAGAGGCATTTCAAAGCTAATGGTTAAAACCCTTAAAGTGAGAACTGGTGTTAACCTCTGAAGTAACAGAAGCAAGCTGTAATATGGAAATACAAAATAAAACACCAAAATGCAGTCTGTTTCCATGCTGTAATAATATGATGCAACAACTGTTTTATTATGGTTAAGGTGATGTAGTGTGTGTGAACATCTAGCTATATTAAACTTGCATTGAGGCACCACCTTCTATGCTCTTTCGGATGTCATTGCAGAATGGAGCTAAAGTAGTTCGGGTGTCTTGGTTACATATTTCCAGAATAATCTCATAATCAAGGTCACTGGCTTCTTGTCGTAGTTTTTAGATTTGTAGCATACTTAGACTCGTAGGCATTTTCCTGTGGAGTAGCCAACTCCTGCATAACATATTTTAGCCTGCTGAGGACAGGCTTTTCCTAGCAGCCATGTACCAAACTCTAAGAATTAGCCCACTTAATCCCCAGATGTCAGAGAATGACACAAGAAAATCCAAAAATTTAAAAGCATTGTGCTAAGATACGTGACTTTTAAGTACTAATATGCATTATTAAAATCAAGCTCTCATTGTAATTGCAGTCTTTGTTTAGATATTCCTTGGGTTATTCATGGTGTACTTTGAATGAGGAAAATACTGACATGATTTCCAAAGAAAGCATTAACAAGTTAACCATTATGAAGCTAATGATCCAAAGAAGCAAAGTGCCAGCCTTAAACCATACCTCAAACTTTGCTGAGCATGAATTCAGACATGCACTTGTTACATTAGGCTCCACTTAATGTTCTAGGCAGCTGCATTGTGTTTGTAGTTGCTGGCTGCCTTGTGCCAGCTGATCAATGTTTCCTAAGACTTTCTTCTTTGCTACTTGTCTTTCTCTTTCACTCACTGTACATCCCTTTGTGGGTGTGTACGCATCAATTTTATGCAAGATACATTCTCTCTCCTTTTCTCTGTTACCCTCTTTTTTTTTTTTTTTTTTTTTTTTTTGAGTGGAATAGGTGCTGCAGAGAGTTTTTGAGTATAAATACTTGGAATTACACTTTTTGCTATAGTTGGTAGTTTTTTTTCTTTTTTTTTCTTTTTCTTTTTTTTTCTTTTTTTCCATAGCTGGTGGCTTATCTCTTGGAATATATAAAATTTCTGTTCAAGGAATTCTCTGAGAATTACTTTCCTTAAAAATGGCAGCTGTCTCTCACTATTCACAATAAGATTATATCAGGGAAGGTAGCCTTTTATGAAGCAGGAACTCATCTCAGTTGTTGAAAATGGTAGGAAATAAGTTTCTTTTTTTGAAAAAATGATCTTAGCTTAGCTTGTGTTTCTGTATAGGGAAAGAAGAGCTTATACTTAAAATTCCAGCCTTTTTTTCTTTTCTTCTTTTTTACCTTCAGAAAAAAAAATAAATTAAAAAAAAAAAAAAAACAACTGAGTTATGATCTAGGCACAATGCCATCTAAATATATTTCTACTGTTTGAAACAAATGGGAGTTCTGCAGTGTTGAAGGTATTCTTATAAGATCCTTAACTGTTTAAGTGATGCTCTGTGTAAGGTTCCCCAAGGTGTTGGTTTTGAGTCTTTACTAGATTCTGGTTTGGAATACTAAGAATATTAATTCTTTACTTCAGGAGTCAATATGTTCTGTAGCTAAGAGGGAGATGAAATATCTCCAATACAGTACTACAAATGGCATCTCAGTAATAAACTAGCCACAGGAGGAAAAGGTTTTTCAGCCTACCATCCCACAAAGCTTTGAGTATTCATCTCATCTAGGATCATATTAGTTTATCTTAGTGCTCTCTTGAAATACACTTCCAACACACTGAGTGATACAAGAACATCCGATGCAGCAAGCTGTGGAAGCACAAGATGCAGAGCCTTTTTCGTTGATGTATTTGAAGGTGGATAACCTTAAAAATCAATAAAGCCCGCTGCACCACTCAGAATCCTGATAGACTGTTCCTTGCTGATCCTCTTGCTTAGGCTTTGAATAACTGATACAATGCTGCTGCAGTACGAGGTGTTGCAGTGGCTGGAGCAAGGCATCCACCAGCAGAGCTGCTCTTTGAGTAGATCTTATGTTGGTTCCTGGAATTTTTCATCTGAAGCGTAGCTCTTGTTTCTTTTTCTCTCCCCGGTTTAGTTTTCAAACCAGACTAAACAAGTGCTTGAAAAGAGAGGATGTGCAATAGCAGGAAAGTAGTTCTCAAATACTTAAAGCAGTGTTTTCAACTTGCTTGTAAATACTGCATTTCCTCTCTGGAAACAGTGTCAGATCATAGTGCCCCAATTACCAAAATGGAAACAGCTATTAGGGAGAAGTAATTAAATAGAACGTTTTAACTTTGTGGGAAGTTTGGTAAGGCTGTCACCTAAAAGATAAGTTCACAGGTTTAAATAGATAGTTTTCGAAATACCAGTGACACCTCAGAAAGTCTCCCACGTCAAAGACAAAATGTTTGAGTATCTAGAAACCCAAATTATAACAGGAGTTGACGGGGAGGAGGGTGGCTGTGCATTCTGAAGGTAATTTCACAGAAGGTAATGTCACAGAAGAAGTGTATGAAACTATGTGCATTTTCTAACAGTTCTTCTGAATGAATACAATAGAAAAAGACCAAAAACTGGAAGAGCAGAAGGGAGAGGAGAACAAAGTATCAGATGTGATTTCGTACATAGGAAAAGAAAATATATATTCCTTGCTGATTTCACCTTACACAGATGCTAGGACAGTGCAGAGATATTCTCTCTCCTATTTTTGTGAGGAAGTAACTTCTGCTACCTCTGATCATATGTATTAAAAAGCAGCATTTTACTTTTAGGCAGACTGAATCTAGTGATAGTGATAGACAGTTTCTTTGAAGAAAAGCCTTAGAAAAGTCTAGTCACAGGAATAAACTCACACTAAGAGTTTGCTGAGATTTTTCTGCTGTTTTGTGCGTCAGTAATAGAAGACCATGGAAGGAATGGAAAATCACAATATGCTAAAGGTGTATGTGTTGGGAAAAGATCAGAGAAGTTTCTGCATGCCACTGATGCTGAAAACAGATCTATAAATGACATCTTTCTCCTTAAGGACTGCATGTCTGGAGTTTCTGGGGAATTGTTTTTGAAGATGGAAAGAGAAAAGAGATGAGAGCAAGGATCCTGGTTGCACAGGACATTCCCTAATTCTCATGTGTTAACATGTTACGTGTAAGATTGACAGTTACACAGAAAAATTACTTGATTTCCATATTAGTATTTATTTATTGGGCCAACTTTCAAGCTGATGATATGGTCTACTGATGCAGAGGCACCTGCCTCTCTGATGTCCTTTGCAGCTTTTTTGGGTTGGGCGCCTGTCTGTCTCTTGAGCTCTGTCAAAGACTGCAAGAACCTGATGCCATGAGATGAAGTCTGTCTTCATGCTAAGCTGACCAGGTGTTGCTTGTCTGTGGTGGTGCCAGTTTGTCAGCTCTCTCAAGGCAAGTCTGCCAGTGGAGGCTTATGAGGAAGCATGAATGTCTTCCTAGGTTTCCTGAAGCACCTGAGCTCAATTAATGACATTTTGAACCGTTTGAGACTGGAGCAGTCTGGCTGCCAATGTAATCAGCACTGGGGATTGGTAGCAGTGATTCAGGGGGGAAATCGCAACACTGGTGGGAAACACAAAGTATACTGCTGTGCAAAGCAATGAACAGTTCAGTCTGCATGCACTAGTGTTTATTAATGTTAATTTAGAAGTCTCTATACTTTTAAACCATGGCCTCTTCTATGGATATGTCATATTGGATAGCTTTCTTCTTTTTTATTTTCTTCTTGAGAAATCAAAAATTTTCCCTCCAACCATGAGAATTTTGTCTTCTAGGAGCAACATGTAAACTTCACTATAACATTTAAGCTGAAATTAAGATATTTTAGTAATTGCTAAAATTGCTAATGAAAAGATTTTGTTAATATCTTAATTTTAATATCTTTAATCTTATTTTTTTTTCCCTGGAACAGTTTGGAGTGACATTGGAGAGTTTACTCAAGGAGTAAATATGTATTGTTACCTTTGCTTTATGTAGTCTGAGAGGGCTGAGCTCTGAAACTTAGTATCGTAGAAAACCAAATTTAAATGTGTGCCTCCTTTATTTTGCAAAAGGCTGCTAGAGTCTAATTGCTGTGTTTTACATTATGAGTAGGTCACTTTATTATTCTTCCCTTCCAACAAATGAAGGATGAAAAATTCAAGTACAGATGACAAAGCTGCTATTGTTGGGTTATTTTTCTTTCATATATGCGGTATGATTAAATGTATGCTGTCAAAGAGGGACCTCTTTATAGGTTGATCCTATTGATTAGCATTAGAGACCTGTCAACAGTGGTATTACTTCATGTATAAGAGAATCTAATAGAAAATTATTAAGTTGATGGTGGTTTAGTTTTTACAGTGAGACCATTCCAGGTATTCATCTCATTTCGTAGCAGAAATTGCTTGGCTCAAGTAGATACACCAAAACCATATTTTAATGATTTTTTTCCTTTTTTCATCTTTTTTATTTTTTCACAGTCACATGACACAATCAGCCACATTTGAAGACCCTCGAATAGAGAGCTGCCAAATAACCCCTCCAGCCCCTCGGAAAGTGGAAATGAGGAGGGATCCTGTGCTAGGATTTGGTTTTGTGGCTGGTAGTGAAAAGCCAGTTGTTGTACGCTCAGTAACACCAGGTATGTTTTCCTCACCTGACCCCAAAAGCAAACTTGGCACGTCTCAGTATCTAGTATCGCATACTGGCTGGATTGCCAAATGAGAGAATAGTTGTAGTGTTATTACAAAAAAAATTGTATTGACTTCACTTGTTTTCTTCAAATGGAGTGAAATTATTTGAGAATACCAAAAATCATTCTGTACATGTACTTATACTGGCTGAGGACTTAATCTACTGAGATGAAATACATTTACGAATGTAAGTACTGCTAAAATATTTAGGTAGACAAAGTAATCAAAAATACTCGGTAGGATTTTAAGCCTTGTATTACACAGTAGTTTCCTTCCTTTTAGAACCCTATGTAAACATGCTAACAAAAAGCCAGTTTTACATTGTTGCTCTGAGCCATTACTATTGTTTACCTGAAAAAACAGTTGATCCACTTCATTCAAGGGAAGAAGGCCTTCTCCCTGTTATGTTTATATTGGTTTGATCTCACCGTCATTGCCATTGAATCAGTGTTTTCAGGAGGTATACAGAACTGTAAGATTAAAATTTACATGTTTTGCATTCTATCATCAGATTCCAAAGGTGACATTTGAGTTCTATTATATTTGTTTTTGTAAAAGAGGATGCTATTGCTCCCCTTCACCCCCCCCCCTTTTTTAATAGGTGGTTCTGTTTAATCAAGTGGCAAAAACCACTTCATCAAAATATATGTGCAAAATGGCCTAACTGGAGTGAAAATTATAGAGGCTCTTGGTATTTTTGCATGTATGGGACTGCTCAGTCTCCTGAATAGTGGCTTTTATGCTTAAAAGTTCAGTTGTTACATAAATCGCCTTGGAGCCAAGGACGCGGATTTGACTTTGCTCCAGTTCAATATGTTCTGCAGAACTCCCAGAGAGAGCAGGAGAAAGGCAAAATCGACTGCACGAAGTTCTGATGTCATTTACCCACATGTGTGCATTGATTGTATTTGTGTTGCTTTCAGATGAAGCAAGTGTTGTAACTAATATTTGAACTAGACAGTTCTCTCCTCCCAAGTTAGCATTTTTAATATAATTTTATATTACCCATCAGTTTGGGAAAAGTGTTTATTGTGTTGTATTCCAAGTGAATAGGAGGAAAGATGGGTTCAGGATAACATTCTCCTACATGGATTTGTTTCCATTTATATATAAGTGAAGAACCAGTCTTCAAACCAGATAGTGGAGAGGAACAGCATTAGCATAATCACTAAATTAATTGTTTCTGATACTGAAACATTTAATTTTAAGATTTTTTTTTTTTTTTAATATGTATCATCAATGCAAAGCTTAAAGGCAAAAGAATAGAGAGCATATATCTTTTGATTAAGAGTTGTGATGTCATACTCTCTTCTGGGCATGTAATTGTGCTGGGAAGCAAAATATTATATGCATTTTATAAAACATAAACTTACTATGCATTTTAGTAGTGTCAGAATCCAAAGCACAGAGGTACGTATATTTGATTCCCTAGTTAGACTTATCCTAAATACCTGCATCTGACAGTGCCAGTGCTTTTCAACACATTATATAAAACTTCTGTTCACCAAGTAGAAGGAATGCAGAGGAAAAGGGATTCAAAGAATGGAGGTGTGGAAACGTACTGTCTTAAGATCGAAGGAAACAGGTTTGTTTTGCCCAGAACAGAGAAGTCAGAGGAGAGATCTGAGAATGACTTTCAAACATGCAAGTGATTTTTCATGAGAAGGACTATCAGGACTATAGAACAAGGACTAGTTCTCCAGTGCCACTTTAGCTGGGACAAGAAATAATGTATTGCTACAAGGAAGATCTGGTGAAGACATCAGGGAAAAAAAGACTTCCTGATCTTAACAGTTAAACAGGATCATATATTTACAGAAAAAGGAGTCTTTGTCAGGGGTGGACTTACAGGAAAGTCAGACAAACATTGATCAGGGATGAATAAAGTATGATTGATCACACCTTTAAGGGTGAATTAGGTCACTGTCTGTGTGTCCTTTTGGTCCTCCAGAAGATCAAGCCCTTATTTTTAGGTGCCTAAGTGTGATTTTGGAACTTAACTTGAGTAACTTTAGTAGAAACTTCTAAGCCATCTGCTTTCAAGATTTTCCTGGTGAGGAAATACTGGTAATGTCAGAGAAAGAGTGCTAAACATGCCATTAGCTGAAGAAAAAACACTCATAGTCTATGAACGAGAGAGGGTGCCTATGCAATTCCAATGGTCTACTAACCTGTGCTTTTTTTCATATGTCTGCAGGCGGCCCCTCTGAAGGAAAGCTTATACCAGGGGATCAGATCATAATGATTAATGATGAGCCAGTCAGCACTGCTCCAAGGGAGAGAGTCATCGACCTTGTCAGGTATTTGATGTCCTGTCACTTAAACTGTGAACCCAGTGGCTTATTTCCTGTGCGGTCATTTGATAACACAGCCTTCTGAAGGTGGAAAAATGAAAAAATAATATTATTTGGTCATAATGAAGAGTGGTGAAGTATTTCAGAATTGAAATGAAATGTCCTCCGGGTAGCTGCAAGAATATAAGAAGATATTGGAACAGCTCCAAAATATGTGGATACCCACAGAGGAATAGTATTCTCTTGGCATTTCTTTTTGGTATGGGTTCTTGAAAAGATAATTTCTGGAGCAAGGCAGCTCCAGTCACTATTACTCTGTTGCTTTTTTTACATGAAGAAAGTTGATTCAGGTCTGTTGTATGTAAAGAGGAAAGAAAATGTTTTGGGGCAATTTTAAGAGCAGAGATAGTACGGAAGCACTAAGAAGCAGAGATAGTACGGAAGCACTAAGAGTGGTTTGGGTAGCTTGCAAATAGGTGAGTTGTATGAGAAGAGCAGGCAGGGGGCTGTAGAGATGAAGCAGAAAATGAGAAATGAGTGGCTGGAGAATGCAGGAAAGGAAAAGCATCAGAATTTGTAATGGAGAAGGAAGGAAGAAAGGAAGGAGAGAGACAAATGCTCAAGTTGGAGAAAATGACGTGATCTGCTTGACAAACTGCATTTTAAATAGCAGGACATACATGTATTAGCACATTGCATAGAAAAAAAAGAATGGTAATTCCAAATTAAATATAAGGATGCTTACTTTAAATGCGAGGAGCTAGGTTGCTGGACACGAGTTTGGTTTCTCGATTTTTCTTCTTGGTGCATACTCTGAATTGGTTGGTCTAGTTGATTCCTGGGCAATATTCAGATTTTAACTGAGGAGTTTTACCTCTCCTCAGGACTGGTAATTTTCGGTATTACCAGTGTTACCCATATAATTTGGAAAAGTGGCATTTGGTTCCAGAAATGGAGGAACTGCCATCATACTTGTATTCCACTTGCAAATCACAATTTGAGTGAATGGGTGCTCAGTTGCTGGGGAAGGGAGATACAGAAATGGTACAAAAGCTTCTTCACCACAGGAATAAAGGTGCAAGCAACACATGCCTTTATCTCTGTTAGGTGGTTGCGGTCAAAATACCATATGTTTTCAGGTTTAAAAAAAAAGCATAAACCTAAAAGTCAGCTAACAGTAGCACAGCACCTCAGGAGGGAACTTTTTTTTTTTTTTTTTTTTTTTTTTCTGTGATGAAGACACCTCATAAAGATCAGGAACAATCTCATCCCTATTAAATTTGTCCTATGCTATGTATTGAACATCAGCATAAGCTTCACAAATGGGTCTTAAACTCATTTTTGATGTCATCGTTTCTTCATAAAGTGATCATATTGCAGTCTTCGTTTTTCCTGTGATTCTTTGATATGTAACTAACCAGAATTAGGATCTCCAGCTCATTTCTCTGCTGCCAGCAATATATAGTAATAGCAACAAGGAAAATAGACTGATTACAGCTGAAAAAAAAAGTAGGTTT
The DNA here is from genome assembly GCF_964211825.1 of Aythya ferina. Lineage (NCBI taxonomy): Eukaryota > Metazoa > Chordata > Aves > Anseriformes > Anatidae > Aythya > Aythya ferina. The sequence goes on from NC_140296.1 coordinate 78,090,752, forward strand.
ATTGTGTGGCTGATTCTCTGTCTGCCCGCTGATGGGAAACTGAATAAGAATGTAGCCCTTCCTAATTATGTTGACTCCATAGGTAGTGTCTTATATGAAGTGTTGTTGCATTCCAGGGGAATCTTTGGTGGCTCTTTTCCTACATTGTAATTCTGTCTCAGCTCTCCAAATCTGTCTGCAGTTGGGATTTTGTGAGGGCCTCATTCTTTGATTAGACTCAGAGTGAAATGTATTGGGGTTGTATATTACAGCATCTGAAATGAAGAGCTTTCTTTTCATGCCAGTGGGGACACCTGGGATGATGAGAAACTGTCACTGTAGAGTCCTGACATCAAAGCAGAAGCAATTCTTTACACCAATGAAGTAACGAATTCCTTCTATATAACAAAAGATTTTCATATGAGTAAGATACATCTGCAACTCTGAAAGCAATGCATGCTTTCAGTTTTCAATGTGGATGAAAGCAATTTTGAAGTCTTGTTTTCCAGATGGTAGTAATGTAAATGTATCTGTAATCAGCAATGAGTATGTTTTAGATGCATGGAGGAGGCAATGGCCATAATCACAAACACTGAAAAAAATAGATGGAAGGGATTTCTGAAGGTCACCTCAGAATCTCCTGCTCAAAGCAGAGCTAGTGTGAAAGTTGGACATGGCTTCTCAGCACCCATCCAGCCAAGTTTATCTCCTAAGATGCAGGTTTCACAACCATACTGGACAGTGCTTAAACAGTGGCATCATGAACAATTTTATTCCTTACATCCAACTGGAATTTCCTTTGGTGCAACTTGTGACCTGTGCCTCTTGTCCCTTACCTGTCTGCTTCTGAGGAGGGTCTGCCTCTGCCCTCTCTGTAGCCACCTATTAGGTAGTAGAAGACAGATTCCTGCCTTGGTCTCCTCAGGAGAAACAAATCCTCTTTCCTTAGTCTCATATAAGTCTTGTGCATAAGCCTTACAGCTGTCTTAGAGGCTCTCCACTGGAGTTTCTCCAGCTTTGTCATTGAATGTGTGTGAGCCAAAACCGGAAAGAATGGTAAATATACAGCTTTGTGAGGAAAAGGAGTAATCAGTTCCCTCAACCTGATGGCTGTGCTCATGTTTGTGCATCCCACTGCCCACTTCACCCCTGAAAGAGGATACAGTAGGCTCATGTTCAAGTTATTAACCAGGAGGACCCTCGCATCATTTTTTGTGGAGCTGCTGCCTGGCCCAGTTAGGCATTAGCCTGCACTGTTGTATGAGGTTCATTCATCCCACATGCCAGACTTGGCACTTGTCCTGATGAATCTCGTAAGGATTCTGTCAACCCAGTCCTCTAGACTAAGTCCACCTGAATAATAGCCTGCCCTCAGATATATCAGCTACTCCTGTGCAGCCAGTTTTCTATACACAATACCTATCTAGATCTTATGTCTTGAGGCACTGGCACAGGTTACACAGAAAGTTTGTGGATGCCCCATCCCTGGAGGTGATCAAGGATAGGTTGGATGAAGAACCTGAGCAACCTGATCTTGTGGTCAGCATCTCTGCCCATGGCACGGAGTTGGAACTAGAAGATCTTTAAGGTCCCTTCCAACCCGAGCCATTATATGAGTCTATGATTATTTTCTCAATTTGGCTACAAGGATACTATGTGAGACTGTCAAAACCCTTCTTGAAGTCAAAGTAAGCAACATTCATTTCTCTTCCCTTTATCAACATGGCCAGTCAACTCATCCCTGAAGGCAATCACATTGGTCAGGCATAATTTACACTTTCTAAATCCATTCTGGATGTTTCCAATTACCTTCCTGTCCTTTTGCTTGGAAATGGCTCTGAGGGGGATTTGTTTGAAAATTTTCCTGGGACTGAAGTGAAGTGAGCTTCATTGACACAGAATTTCCTAAACCTCTCCTTTCTTTTTTAAGACAAGCAAGATACTCCTTTTTCCAATCATTAGAAACCTCCCCTGAACAACATGACTTTTCAAAGATGATAGAGAGCAGCTTTTCCAAGACATGAGCCACCTCCCTGAGCAACCTTAGATACGTGCCATCCAGACCCATGGACTTGTGTGTGTTCCTTTTGCCTAAGCAATGCCTAATTCAGTCTTCCTCTGTGATGAGTAGTGCCTGTGTCCCCTAAATTCTGCCACTAAGCACAGGGACAAGGGTGGCTTGAAAGCAGACTTGCCAGTAAAGACGAAAGCAAAGAAAGCATGAAGTACCGCATCATTTTCAGTGTCCTTCATTAGGTTTCCCACCCCGTTCAGCAGCAAGTTCATATTTCTCTTGACTTCTCCTTCATTGCTGATGTACTTGTAGAAGATCTTCTTGTTTCACATCCTGTGCTGGTTTCAGTGTGAGCTGAGGCAAGCTGGCATCAGCCATCCACTCTGCTAGCTCCATCTCTGCCTAGCCAGGTAATGCTTCTCGTTTTCTCATACGTAGCCATTTCCATCTTCTGTACCCTTCTGTTTTGTGGGGGATCTCAGTCAAGAGTTCCCTGTGGAGCCATGCTGGTGTCCTGCTATGTCTGCCCACTTTCTTGAAGATCAAAGTGGACCATTCTGGCACTTGAAGGAGGCTCTCCAGGAAGATCAACCACCCTCACTGAGCTTTTGCCCTTCAGAGTTTGATTAAGTTGAAGCCATTCTTTAGCTTAAGACTCCCTCATTTCCCTCAGGGTCTTATGTTGTACCATCACTTGGCCACTGCAGCTAATCAATGAAAAACTGATATTCTAACACTTTTTTTTTTTTTTTTTTTTTTTTTTTTTTTGGTGATTGCATGGTCTACTGCTGATTAGGTATAAAAAGGTATATTTTACATTTATTATGTGAAATTCTGTAACTATTTTTATGCAGCTTTCTTTCAAAGCTTTTTGTTAAGTCAAAAAATGATTTGTCTTTATAATTGCAGAGAGAAAGGAAAAAAATCTACTTTCAGAATAGAGATATAAAGATAATAGCATGTCAAACAGGAAAAAAAATGCTTTTGAAGAAAGACAGATAACTTCATAACTAGATTATCATTGTGTTTTATTAAGCCCAGTGGAACTCAAAAATTTCAAGCAAAAATATATGTAAATGTTAGGTGTTAGTTCAACATTGTATGTTAAACAGACTTTTTAGTCTAATGAAATATTTAATTGTTTTCCAAGAAAACAGCGTTGTGAAATTTACTTACGAAAAGTCATAGTATGCAAAGAAAAGAAAATGGAAAAGAAAAATTCTGCTATGCTCCATCTTAAATCCAAAAAATTGCATAAGATTTAGAATTTCTACCAAGGAGAATATCTGAAAAGTGTCCATTAAACCTTTTTTTTTTTTTTTTATTAGGAAAGAGCATGTCCCTAATTGATAAATTTGCTTTGTTTCTAAATTATTCACAAAATAAGTAGGACCCATTTTTTTCAGATTATTTTGGTTTCTCCTTCCCATGTCTTAACAGCTGCAAATTCATAGTGTACTTTTCACTTATACAGGGTTAAAAATGGCTAAACCAGTCTTTCAAGGAAACCCTTTTTATGTAACAGTTTTTCTACATGAAAATTCAAGAAGATAAAGGGAACACATAGTATATAAATTTTCACATTGTTTCTTTATTGCATTTTAATATTTTAATTGTGTGTGTTCTTTCTAACCTTTTATTACTGAAAATAGGCTTCCTTAAGTAGAAAATTGTATTAAAACCACCTCTGCAGACTCCATTGGTACTGGGCAACAATATGCTGAACTATTATTATTTTTTATGTATTTTTTAAGAATTGAAGGATAGTATTGTTATCCTAGGAAGTCTGAGAACTGGAGATTATCAGGGATTTTCATTATAACTATCCCCTGTAGATCATTCTCATCCATCTAATTCCTTTGGTCCTTCTTTACTGGCAACATTTAATTAGCGTTCAAGTTGTCCTTTGAAAGCCAAGGTTGCAGAGAGATGAATGCAGTGTGGTTTGCAGACAAAATACATAAGCACTCATTATTTCTGGGTAATGTTTAATGGCTTTTGCACCATATTATGCTCTCCTGAGCTATTTTCAAGCAGAAACCCAGAAGTCGTGTTTATGGTTTACCTTACAAAGAGAGGTCACTTTTATGAGAGTTACTTACGGTTTTATTCTAGAAGTGTTTCATTCAAGACATAAAGTTATTGAAGTTGGAAAAAGAAGGAGAAACAAGTCAAGTTTTCTAAATGTATTGTTAAAATCAAGGCAAGAAGCAAGTGAACAGAATAATAAAGAGATGTATTTGAAGTATGTTGAAAATTGTAGCAAGAGCTACTTGTTTTTATTGTATTGCCAAATATTTTATTGTGACTTAAAGCTTTTCATACATACTTAAAAATTAGTACTTTGAGGCAACATTAGAGTCATTGTACTATGTAGGATTTTTAAGTATTTCAAGGTGAGCAACAATGCAAAACTGACATATTATAAGGTATATATTACAAGGTATATATACAACAAGAACTCCAGACACACAGCCTGAGCCTCAAAAGTCAAAGGCAGGAAACAGGAGAATGATGAACCACCCACTGTAGGAGAAGATCAGGCTGAAGACCTTCTAAGGAACCTGAAGGTGCACAAGTCCATGGGATCTGATGAGACACATCCATGGGTCCTTAGGGAACTGGTGGATGAAGTTTCTATGCAACTATCCATTATATTTGAGAAGTTCTGGCAGTGCAGTGAAGTTATCACCAACTGGGAGAAGGGAATCAAATCATAATCCCCATTTTTAAAAAGGGGAAAAAAAAAAAGAAAAAGAAAAAAAAAAAAAAAGAACCAGGGAACCACAGGCTAGTTAGTCTCATCTCTGTGCCTGGCAAGATCATGGAGCAGATCTTCCTGGAAACTCTGCTAAGGCACATGGGAAAAAAGGAGGTGACTGGTGACAGCCAACATGTCTTCGTTAAGGGCAGATTATGCCTGACAGATCTGGTGGCCTTATAAAATGGGGTTACAGCACTGGTGCACAGGGGAAGAGCAACTACCCGGACTTGTGATCCCTCATGATATCCTTGTCTCTAAATTGGAAAGATGTGGATTTGACAGTTGGACCACTTGGTAGGTAAGAAATGCTTGCACTCAAAGAGTTGCAGACAAGGACTTGGTATCAAGATGGAGATCAGCTGTGTTCCTCAGGAGTCAGTATTTGGACCGGCACTATTCAAAATCTTTGGTGACATGAACAGTGACATTGAATGCCTAAAGGGGGCCCACAGGAAAGCTGGGGAGGTACTCTTTGTCAGGGAGTGTACTGATAGCATGAGGGGTAATGGCTTTAAACTAAAAGAGGGTAGATTTAGATTAGATATTAGGACAAAATTCTTCACTCAGAAGGCAGTGAGGCACTGGGACAGGTTGCCCAGAGAAGCTGTGAATGCCCCATCCCTTGAATGGGGCATTCCAGGCAACCTGGCCATCCCAGGTTGGATGGAGCTTTGAACAACCTCGTCTACTGGAAAGTTTCCCTGCCCATGGCAGTAGGGTTGTAATTAGATGATCTTTAAAGTCCTTTCCAACCCAAAGCATTCTGTGATTCTATATTAAGGTACTGTATCAATTAATTGCTTACTCAGGGATAGATTTATTTCATTCTCATTGGTTAAATTTAAATTTGTATCTTTGTAGTTAAGAATCAGTAGAACATACCAAACTTTCTTTTAAAACGTGAAGAAATATGCCTAAGTAGTCATTTACAGTTATAATACAGTTATACTTATTTTCTATAATATGAATATCTTATTAGTTAATCCTAGATTGTACTAAGTATGCATTAGTCTACAAGGATCCCAATATATGTAAGATTTAGCAAGATATTTCACTGATTTTTTAAGTGACAGACAGTTATACTGTTTACCCGATAAAACAAATTTCAAATAGGGTACGTTAGTGGTACTTTATGCATGCTTCAGTTAAAGTAGTTTTCTAGGCGCCCTGTATGCAAAGACTGGCACCTGAAGAGAGTGATCTGCCCAAAATACTTGTCTTGTTTTAGAATAAACTGCTCTGTTGCAGAAAGCTTTATTTATGCATTGACTAAATGGCAAAGAAAACCATCTTAGAATAGAAACCTGACTTCTGGGTTGCTAAATTGGGATAGACTAATTCCATTCCTTGAAACTGTAGCAGCAGTAAATTAGTGTCTGACTTCGTGTGGAATTCCACCAAACGACTAATTGCAAAGCTAGAACAGAAAAAGGTGAAATTCATTAAGGGCTTTTCTTTCTTGTTGGCTCTACTTTCTATTTAAGAGACGTAACTAAAAAAACTTTGTGAAATATCTCTTGCTTTGGCAAGGTAATGTCATGGCATGTTTTCATCATGGGGATCTAGAGAATTCTTTCAACTGTACAGTAGCATTTCTGTTTTAATTTTGTATTGCCACATGACTTGAGAGAAAGAACCCTCCAGGATTTTAGCCTGTGTGTTGCATTTTAAGTGCCAACATGAATTTAATTAATACTGGCCCTTCTCAACACTGTCATGGAGTGGATGAGGATTCTGTTGCTGCCATTTGACACCCTGCATATCAGGGGACCAGTCTGCCTTCTCTGTATCATCATCGTTAAATGTAAGTGCAAAAATGAGCTCAGTAGCAGTGCCTGTCATCATCATCTTTTCACAGCAGCTGTAAGGATGAGTTTTCAAATGTAATTTCTGTCTCCAGGCTTAGATTATTTCATACATTGTATCAAGCAATTTTGGTGAACTTAATATTAAAGACGTTCTTTCTTCATCAACATCATGGAGCAAAAATCAAGCATATTAAACTATTAGCTATGATACTGCTTAGCAACCAAGAATCTTAAAACACTCTTTTCCTGAAAAAACAACCACGCATACATTTTCATCTGAAGGTACTCCATTATATGCCCAGTTCAGGACATAAATCCAGAGGCTATACCCATTTTGCTTTAAGCCTTGACACTATGTATGAGTAACGTTTTGGTTTTCAGATACATAATGCTGAAGAGAGGGTCAAAACGTTGGACCAAATTCTCTGTAGTTGGTAGGAGTTTTACAAGTGACATCAATGGAGATAAGTTTTCAGCCAGGGCATTTAAATTAGGTACTTCTAATCAGCTGGCCCAAGCATGGTGCTGGGAGTCAGGATATAAGAACTCAGTTCCTGATTGACTCAAGGGGTGTTGTAGGATATATATCTTCTACCTTTTGAGATGTTTCCACAGTGTAATATAGAAATAATACAAGTACTTTAAATCAGCTGCTGCAATCTAATTGTGACAGCACAGATTTAGCATTCTCTACTTTGCCTGTTTTCTTGGCTGACATGATGAGGTGCTTCTGGTACTTGAGCTAATATATTGAGAACTGAATCAGATCTCTGTGGATTTTAATTATTAATGTGTAGTATGGTTTCAAAAGCGCTTGTCCACCTTGTCAAAGGCCTGTGAGAGTTAAGCTGAAGTAAGAGCTGTAGAGAGACTTGTAACTTGCCATTGTTAAAATCAATACCAACTATGGAAATTTTCTTTTAAATCCATTGTATTTGTAAAAGCATGCAGTCTCATATTGTTGCTGTGTTCTTATCAGAAGGTTACCTGATATGATTTAGACAGGCTTGGGCTCAATAATTCAAAGTTTTGGCGTGCTCAAAACTTAATTTATAAGATCCTTTTCATGTTCACCAAAGTGGATAGATACCCCCTACAGTTAGCAAGTTTGTGTTCTTTTTGAAATTCCAATGCTTGATGTGTCATCCAGTTGAAGTGTTATGTTATCACCTTACTCTGTTATCTTTTGGAGTCACCCATGGTGAATTTCAGGTCAGCTGTTCCATAGCAAGTTATTTTATGGGAACTGAACTCAAGGGTACAGACAGAGATACAGAACAGCTGTGCCCAATACACAAGCAGCTGTAGAAAATTCCTTTTTCAGATAGGAACCAAGAAATGTTGCCATCACTAACTTGTTCTGACAAGCAGGCTTACTGCTTCTCATACAACTAAAATGCTTGTCTGCATGGGGGATTTACTCTGAAGCCACGAATAACTTTAAAGCAGCGATGTGAAACTTTCAAAGTAATTGCTTGAATGTAAAGGCATGCAAATGAATACCCAGCTTTATTTTATTATGAATTAACCCTTCCACATGATGGATTCCCTCTATGTTGCATGCTCTGTAATAGATGTTTATCCTTCTTTGTGGTGTGGTTGCAAGCCCTGTGCGTCAGAAGATCACTTCTTTTTGGGTAGGCAGGAGGAGGTACCTAAAAATCTCATGCCTTGTGTTTGGGGAGCGAAGGGGTGTTTCTCTTTCCTGACACCACTATCCACCTCTTCTTTGGATGCCATTTCCAAATCTTAAAAGATTTTATTGGACAAGACAGCCCTCCACATCCTGCTGTTGATACTTGAATATTCTGTGTCCTGTGCGGATGCCTTGAGCACATTACCACAGGACAGCTACACTTATACAAGACAAGCACTGTGGTATGGAGCAGTTTAATCAGCAGAAAGCAAAAAACAAGGAGGGAGATGAGACAGAGACAGCATCAGGAGTTGCTTGGGAAGTGTCAGTCTGTGCAGAACAGTTTCTGGGCTCAGAGAAGCAGTACGGGCTGAGGGGAGAGCATTGTGCTGTGCATCTTGGGCTTCCAGAAAGGAGTGGTAGTTAAGTATGAAGATGACGGAGGTACCTTTACCACTGTGTGCTCTGAGCATCTTTGTCCTTCCAGAACAGTGTAGCAGCCCTCAACAAGAAGTTTACAATGTCCTCATCCTGCCAGTCTCTTACTGACTGATTCAGCACAAAGAAATCAGCTAGTGAAGCTATAGTAATGGAAAACATTGCCATTGTCAAGAAGACATTAGTTGGGTGGTACAAGGCGTGTGATGCTTTTTGATTGCTTGTGTTACACAGAGGGCATTTCCAAATTTTTTTTTGTCTGCAAGCAGAAGCTGTATTCTGGCTATTTATATTTGGACACAAGATCTTGGCTACATCTGGGAATTGCCACATTAGGATTTTCAGCAGTTCTGATCTGTTTTCCTCGCTGAAATGTGGACAGTGGTGGCATCAGCATTCCATTTTTTGCTGAGACAGTGCTGGGCATTTGGCCCTGGAATTTAACTGTTTCATCTGTTGTCTAAATAGCTACAGGATGACAGAGAAATGTTCCTTTGAAAGAGAGAGAGTGGTACTAAGCAGAAGGCTTGTAGTTAACATGAATTACACCCAAATGCTGTACTTTAAATGCTGTTTCTGACAGAAAGACAACAAAGGTGATGTCAAGAGCTGGGAGGCAAATGTGATGTTTTGATGGTTCTGCAAGTTGACCCTTGGAAGGTTGTGTCTGCTACAGGCTCCTTGTATTATGGAAAAGTAGAAAGATTTTAAGCTCCCATTTAAGGAATGCTGTTTTATATGCACCAGTGCTCATAGGAAATGTAAAAGGTAATTTAAACTATTCTGAGAGAAGGGTGAAAAGACTGTGGCTGACTTGCAATGTCTTTTGTAGTTCCATGAATTTGAAATACCTTTAGTCTTTAGCCGTTAGTTCTGTAGAAGCTCCTGGCAGTGTCTGTATTTGAAGGCTTTTGTGCATTTTACAAAACCTCATGTTTGTCAAATTGGAGAAAATAAAGCTAGCATAACTGTTAGTGTGGTGGCTATGTCTTTTTTTTTATAGCACAGAGAAAATGGATGGGGAAGAAAAGCAAAAAATGAATAGCTTTTAAAAAATCTTGAACCATGCAATTGGAAAAGATTAATTACTGGAGGTCTTAAGCACTTCTCCTTGGGGCTGCTGCGATAATATAAGGAACTAGTACATCGAGTGGTGTTGCAATCCTGTTTTTGGAGTTAAGGAAGCATTTTTTTTCTTATCAAGGTGGAAGTACTACTGTTTGGGGTGGGAAGGAAATCGGGAGAGTGTCTAACTGGAAAATGGGTAAAACCCTACTGAGAGCAGGGGCCACAGTAGCTCATACTCCATTGGTATAATGGTGTAATTTTTATGAATTGTGTAATGAAAACCTGACCAGAGTTCCTGAAGATGGGAAGACCTTTCTCCATCATTGGCATGTCATATTTCTTTATGGCTTCTTGACTCTCCGAGTTAGTTTTTAATATCGTAGTCCTACTTACCTCTCAGACTATACTTAACGTATTAAGTAAAATGAAATCTTAGGCACCTCCTGAAGCTATGTGTACACAGAAGGTGGCCATCCCTGGTGACATTAGGGTCCAGGTACACTGACTATCTCTAAACTTCCATTTCACATCCTTGCTCTGACACTAATGTTGCTTTTCAGTCAGCTAAAGGCATGTGCAGGCGACAGTACTTGACACTAATAACTTGTGGTTTGTCTATGGAAAATCACAGAAATAGTAGAGATGAGAAGTATGGGGATGAATGCTATTCTGATAAAACTCTCTCAACCCAAACTTCTTTTTGATTCAAAGGGAATGAGATGTCTAGACTTAATTGTGTTGTAAGAAAAGTGGATCTGGCTCTCAGCGAAGTTGACCTTAAATTTTTATGAATCTTTTTGTGTAGACAGGGCCTAAATGTTATTAGAAACTTATTAAAAAAGGATAATTTCTTTTAGAGAATTAAAATCAAAAGGCTGTTGTCATTAACAGGTGGCAGTCCTCTCTTTTTCCTGCTCCCCTCCAGTAAGAACAAATTTTTGACTCAGAGTGTCTCGTAGCAGTTGATAGTATAATGGAGTTGGAATAAAAATGTTGCAGGGACTCCTGTGTTGGTTCATCAACTAGAAAACTTAGAACACGTATTTAGATCAGATTTTTAACTTAGCAATCGTACAACTAATGAGGTCTCTCAAAATTGCCGAGATTGAGTATCTACATCTAAGTTTATCTGATAGGCCAATCAGAAGGTTAGTTAACAGGAAAGGAGAACAGTTTGATATATTCTGGTTCATTAGTCCCCAGCAAGAGATTCTTTGGTTAACTGTTACCACTGACTGGGATGACTGGGCAATAGTGGAAGGTCAAAGGACAGACACAATTTTTTATTAGGCAAAGGATATGAGATAAAATAGCATAGAAAATAAAATAGCTAAAGCTAAACTCACCTTTAAAAAATACTGAATACTTTTAAAGGCACTTTAATTTAGTAGATTTCTGGGAGATTTATCAGTTACTTCTGCTTTGTTTGACTTCTGATACAACAGTTGATCAGCCGTGATGGCCAATCAACACATGAAAAACACAAGCAACACATGAAAAATAGTCTAATAGAAGATTTTAGCTTCAGTTTTATCTTTTAATTTAAGCTTTTCCCCAAAGATACTGTTATCTGTTTGATTTTTTGCTTGACTTGAAACATCCAAGTCTTCACATAGCTCTTGGAAGCAGCAACAGTAATAGGAAAAGATTAATCACGTGTGTTTCACAGCAGGTGATTTCCAAAGGTTGTCAGTCTTCATCTTATTTTGACTTAGTCTGAGAAACCAAGAGAAACTGGCTCTGAGTAACTGAGAAAACAAAAAATAAGAATGTCAAAATACCAAAATAGACTTCAGAAATAAACCCAGAATGCTATCAGCCTTGGCTCCTCCAAAAGGCATATTTCTTACATCATATGTGCTGAAATATTAATTGTTCTGCGAGCTTTTATTCCTCTTCATGCAAACTAAGGCTTAATGTATTTTACCTTCTGCATAAGGGAGAATCCCTGTAGTCTAGTGTCTTTATTGTTAGATAAAGTAATTCAGCTTGGTTGGAGGTTTAGTTAAAACCAAATTTGTTCAGCTTGTGAATTAAATAAGACTCCAAGAGAGGTAAAGGTCTTGTCATCATGTATCGTAGAGCTTGGCCATTTTACAATGATCACTTCAGCTTTTCAGCAAGTCTGTTACTCAGAAAACAATACACAAAATGACAGTTCTTCTAGAGAGTAAACTTGGTTGCTATAGCAGTTTAAAATCCTTGAGGTCATCTGTATTTCATAAAAATTGTAGGAGTCATGAGGTTTAATCATTGTATTGAGATTTTCATTCCATACGTTGTCTTTCTGCTCAGTATTCTTTTCTGTGCATCACGACAGTGTGCCTGAGACCTAAAAGGAAAAAAAATAAACAAAAAATTAAAACTACATGTTAATTAAGTTTTCAGTCCAGTTTCTTTTTAATTTTTTATCATGAGTCATTCTCTGTACTACTCAATTTTACAAGTAAATTATGGTTTTGCAACTAAGAATACCCCTTTGTTCTGCATTTTATCTGAAATTCTGTTTTCATTCAAAGCTTTTAATTAAATATGAGAATAAATGTCTTAGCAAAGACAGAATTTTTTCTCCTTCAGAAGCATTGAAACAATTTCTTAATGTTCTACATCAATTATAATCATGTTATAGTGTCCAGCAATCTTGCAGTGCTCATTAATATTTCATACAAATTGCCATGGGTTTAAGGAAGGAAATATACTACATATTGACACATGAGAGTTAAAGAAAACTCAACACACTCTTTTGGGACAATTGTTTGTTTGGGAAAAGAGGAGATTATATTATTTATGGTCTGAAGTACATAGATTATATTGAGGATACAGTTTGCTAATGTCTTAGGGTCATTTATTGGACAAATAATATATCATAGAGCATACAGTATGTCTTATGCATACCATACCTTCCACATTTGTGTATATGCATTTGCATATAATTGCATTTATGTGCAGAGAGAGAGAGGAATGTGATATGTGAAGCTTTATTATAATGAATTTGGAATGTGAGTATTCCTTAGAAATAAGAACCTGAAGCTCTGCAGCTCATTTAAACCAAAACCTGATTATGACATTATATACGGTTTGCACAGCCTGTTACAAGAAAAGTTGTGTTAGAGAGTTTAAAAACAGTTATTTGAAATATTTCCTCTATCTCTGCCTAGAAGTGACAAATTAAAAGTGCCAGTTCTGAAATGTCATTGTGATCCTCTCCAGTGTTAGAAGCTCATGTCTCATTTCTGTTTTATGAGGAAGATACATGTTACTATAATGATGTGAACATAGGTGTTTTTGTTGTTTTTGTTTTATAAAATCATTATAATTCTATGAATATTACTGTCTTTTTTCCTTTTTTTTAAAGAATATTATTTTTCATGGCATATACGGATTTGCTATGGATAGGTGTATGCATACTGCTTACATTTTTCTAGACACCTAATACAGTCAATTTAATCCTTTTGGGATGTAACATAATGGGGTTCCATGGACACTTTCTTTTAGATATCAGTAGCATTTCCTGCAGGGAGTGCAGAACTGAGATCTCCTTGACAGCAGTGGGCCCCAGAAGAGGTTGTGGGTGTCATGAGATTTTGGAAGTCAGGTAGCAACAGCTGGAGCTACAGCTCCTGGGAGGCAGAGCTGGAGGTCGGCCTGATCCAAAGCAAAGCTGACACTTCGGGCTGACAAACTAAACATTTCATTGTTTTGTCATGCATTGTTCCAGGTAGAATAAATACTGTTGAGGATACACAACAGTTGAGAGCCACATTCTCTATCGGGAGATGTGAGATCCCGGTCTCTAGTCCCTGAGCTGAGACGCTGCATGGGGAGTGTACAGGGGGACTTCTCGTGAATGGGATTACAGGATCAGAGAAGAGAAACGAACTGTGGGAAAGGGGACTTGAATAAGGAGATTGTGGAAGGAACTTACGTATAGAGCATTAAGATTAGCATACTTAGTGCCTGCCTGTCTGAGGCAGTCTTGCTGTACTCAGTGCCTTTGGCTGAGGTCCAGTAGTCCTTCATGGTCTACTTCAGTCTTTTTATGATGACTTCCTTGCAAGCTGTTGATGATGCGTTGTATTTGCTGGAGCAGCCTCAAAGAAATCATGTAGTGTCTGCCATCATATAATCAACCGTGCATGCAGCGTGCGGTAATCTAACAGTGGGTCTTCCTACCTTTCACTGTCACAATATGTCACACTGTCATCACATGGCAATAGTTGGTGTAGCCAAATTCCAGAAGTTCAGATATTTAGGGACAGGGGCTTTGGAAGTCACGTGCTGGTGTTGCAAGGCAGGTGCTATTTCCCAGCACAGTGCGTTGAATATGGCCTCTGGCAGGTTAAAGATTTGCTTCAGGAGAAGCCTGGCCAAGGTGAAGAGCAGGATGGATATGCCTGTTGCTGGGAGCAAACGGATTAAAAGTCATTAACATGAACATAGAATCATAGAATCATAGAATATCCTGAGTTGGAAGGGACCCTTAAGGATCATCAAGTCCAACTCTTGACACCGCACAGGTCTACCCAAAAGTTCAGACCATGTGCCTAAGTGCACAGTCCAATCTCTTCTTAAATTCAGACAGGCTCGGTGCAGTGACCACTTCCCTGGGGAGCCTGTTCCAGTGTGCAACCACCCTCTCTGTGAAGAACCCCCTCCTGACGTCCAGCCTAAATTTCCCCTGCCTCAGCTTAACCCCATTCCCGCGGGTCCTGTCACTAGTGTTAATGGAGAAAAGGTCTCCTGCCTCTCGACACCCCCTTACGAGGAAGTTGTAGACTGTGATGAGGTCTCCCCTCAGCCTCCTCTTCTCCAGGCTGAACAGGCCCAGTGACCTCAGCCATTCCTCGTACGTCTTCCCCTCCAGGCCTTTCACCATCTTCGTAGCCCTCCTCTGGACACTTTCCAACAGTTTCATGTCCTTTTTATACTGTGGTGCCCAGAACTGCACACAGTACTCGAGGTGAGGACGCACCAGCGCAGAGTAGAGTGGGACAATCACCTCCCTTGACCTACTAGCGATGCCGTGCTTGATGCACCCCAGGACACGATTGGCCCTCCTGGCTGCCAGGGCACACTGCTGGCTCATATTCAACTTGCTGTCTACCACGACCCCCAGATCCCTCTCTTCTAGGCTGCTCTCCAGCGTCTCATCACCCAGTCTGTACATGCAGCCAGGGTTTCCCCGTCCCAGGTGCAGGACCCGGCACTTGCTCTTATTGAACTTCATGCGGTTGGTGATCGCCCAGCTCTCCAACCTGTCCAGATCCCTCTGTAAGGCCTTTACGCCCTCATTTGAGTCCACAACTCCTCCAAGTTGGTGTCATCAGCAAACTTGCTCAAAATACCCTCTATTCCTACATCCAGATCGTTTATAAAAATATTGAAAAGTACCGGCCCTAAAATGGAGCCTTGAGGGACCCCACTGGTGACCGCCCGCCAGCCTGACACAGCCCCATTTACCATAACCCTTTGGGCCCTGCCCGTTAGCCAATTGCTCACCCATCGTATGATGTTTTTATTTAGCTGTATGGTGGACATTTTGTCCAGTAGGATCCTATGGGAAACCGTGTCAAAAGCCTTGCTGAAGTCCAAAAAAGTCACATCAGCTGGTTTCCCTTGGTCCACCATACGGGTGATCTTATCATAAAAGGAAATCAGGTTAGTTAGGCAGGACCTACCCTTCACAAACCCATGCTGGCTGGGACCAGTGACTGCTTTGTCCCCCAGGTGCGCCTCAATAAGTCCGAGAACCATCTTCTCCATGATTTTACCAGGCACTGACGTGAGACTAACAGGCCTGTAATTGCTAGGGTCTTCTTTTTGACCCTTCTTGAAAATTGGCACATTTGCCAGCTTCCAGTCTACCGGGACCTCTCCAAATTCCCAGGATCGTTGAAAAATAATTGAAAGAGGTTCCGCGATGACGTCCGCCAGCTCTTTCAGCACCCGGGGATGAATCCCATCCGGACCCATGGACTTGTAGGGATCCAGGTGGAGTAGCAAATCCCGCACACGTTCAGGGTCAGTTGGGAGTTTGTCATCCCCACTGTCCCGGCCCTCCAGCTCAGGGCACCCTGGGTCCCGAAGCCCATCATCGGCATTGAAGACAGAGGCAAAGAAGGCGTTAAGCGTCTCTGCTTTGCCAATGTCATCATCTGTGAGGAGGCCTTCCCTATCAAGGAGCGGCCCTATGTATTCTTTAGTTCTCCTTTTTCCATTTACATATCTAAAAAAACCCTTTTTATTTTCTCTCACAGACACAGCCAGCTTCAACTCTAGCTGTGCTTTGGCCACACGAACTTTCTCCCTACAAACACGAACAGCATCCCTGTATTCTTTCCATGACGCCTGGCCCTCCTTCCAGTAGTGAAACACTCTCTGTTTCCACCTAATCTCCATTAGAATGTTCCTGGTCAGCCACGCCGGCCTCCTGCCCCGCCTGCCTGACTTGCGATATTTTGGAATTGCCTGATCTTGTGCTTCTAGGAGGCATCGCTTAAAGAGTGACCAGCACATTCCTGTCTTGATCCCCTTGGCTACAGAACTGAAAATCAGCCTAGGCTAAAACTTCTAGAGGCAGTTAAACATTTTGTGCCTCAGCTGTGAATGCATTAAATAATTCATTGGATCTGACCTTTCAGAGCAGTACATTGTAGTAACAGAATGATTATAAAAGTGGTATAAAAAGGAAAAGAATATCAAGTGGGAGTAGGGAGGCAATATAAACTTTATATATAACCATAGAAGGTCTGCAGTACTGTCTGCTCCTGAAAGTGTACTAGTAATTGGAGGTAGTTTGGGAAGAGTGGCAAAAATGAGCCAGAAGTTGTCCCTTTTATGAGAGATATAAGAAGTTCAATCTGGTTAGCTTATTGCAGATGGCTTTATCTGTATGTGAACATCTGAATGAGGGAGAACTTGGATAGCAGGCACTGCGTAACCTTATTACAAGAGTACATACCATCCCTAACAAGCTTCAGCTAGGAGAACTGAGGGAGATGAAAGAGAGCACACGTGGGGTGAGGAAGATGTAAGCACTCACTAGCACAGCCTGTAGAGAACTGTGGTCACTCACCATTATTTCAAGTCTTTAAGTGAAGATCTTGTATCTGTTTGGAAAGATGTACAGTAGCTCGAGCCAACATTAAGACCTTCACAAAACGCTGTTGCCATCTGTGGATAGTGGGGGAGCTTGTGTTTTCTGGGACGTCACTTGTAATCTGCATTTTGGTCTTAAGATCTTGGAAGTAGTAAGTAGCTCCAAAGCCTATACCTTTTGCTGTGATATGACTGATAATCTGCAGTTACAAACCACTCCAAAATCCCACCAGTTTTCAGTTAACCAGCATGAAGAGTCTCTGTGTGTATGAAATCCCTATGCCTCATTCCCAATGGCTGATAACATCATGTTTAGTGAAGATTATGGCATATGTGCCTTAATTTGATGGGATTTATTGATCTAACATTTAGTTTGTAGTCAAGCAACAACTTATTTATGGTAAGGGTTAATTTCTCTTGATGTCTTCATTAGAAAGACAACATTTTACCAAAATGCAGTGTACAGTAGGTACTTTGACTAGCTGCTTTACTGCACCATTTTAGAGTGTGTTCGTATGATACATTTCATATATTTCACAGAATTGATAGTCTATTGAGTAAATAGTAAACTTCAAAAAACTATTCCAATGTGTGCTTGTATAAGTGTTTGATGTTTAACTGCTTCTGAACAGTTAAGTTGTCTCAAGAAAAAAATATTGGGATTTTGAACTGCCTGCTGTCTTCATAGTACTCTCTTCATGACAGATTACCAGAGTCTCCATGAGAGCTTTTCCTTCAGCTGCTGCTTCAGAATAATTACAGTGCTTTTGCATATATGTTATTAATGAGGGAAAAAAAAAAAAAAAAAAAGGCTTTTGTCAAGGCTGGTCGTTTTGATATCTGATGCACGAGGCAGCATGATATAAATTTCCCAGTAGGATACCAGTTGCTGTTCATAGTGCAGGAGCAATGAATTGTTTTATTTCAAAGAATGTAATATCATTACAAATATGGATTTTCATGTCCAGCTTAATTTATAAAGATAAACATCAGTGGCTTTTTGGTCAAAAAGGCGTATGTTACAATAGTTGTTTAACAATGCTGCATTTATTGTAAATAATATAAAAAATAGAGCATTTTACAATTCTTAAACGTGGTACAATGGTAGTGACAGTCCTGTTTGCTTGTCTTTCCAGTGCCTGATTTATTTATTTATTTAACTCCAGCCCATTAAACAGTCAAGTGCAAAGAAAGCAATTCTACATGTTTGTAAGTTAGTTATTTTATATCTGAGATAGATGATGGATTTGTTTTTATGGGCACAAAGAATAATGCCCATTTTATTTTTTAAGGACAGATTTAAGTATGCAATATGATTCATATTTTATATGCTGAATCTGTGAACGATGTGTCTATAACCTTAAAATACTAAAATGTATACTGCCTGTTTCTGGAGGTTTTTTGTTGTTTTGTTTTGTTTTTGTTTGTTTGTTGCTTTTTTGTTTGTTTGTTTGTTTGTTTTATTGCTGTCTGGTAAGGAGTACCTACTTCTTTAAGGGTTTGTAAAGGGAAACATTTGATAAAGATCTCTTGAAAGGGACAAGGAAGGCGTTGCTTTTCTGCCTGTTCTTAGCATACTTGGGAACTATGGAGTGATGTTCATCCTTCGGCAAAATGGGTCTGATCCAGAGCCTGCTCAAGACTGGAAATATTTTAATTGATTTCAGGGGGATTTGGATCAGACTGTTTATGGGTTACCCCATGGATTGCTCGTAGTTGCTGTACCAATTTATGGAAGATGTAGCTGTCAAATGGTATAACATGCTTTAAGAAAGCATTTGCCTATTTGATCTAGGGTAATTCATGGAATGCTTTTGTGATGTGGCATTCCCAGTGGATACCAGTGCCAACCACTGCAGATCCCTTTCTCTCTCCCTAATTGCCTCTCTTCACTTTCCCATCACTCTCCTTTGTCTGAAATCTTGGTGTCTACCAAGAGCTTCATAAAACATGAAGTGAAAATTAGATATACCAAGTATGCCTAAGCTGTTTTTAAGGCAAATATTGATGCTATTTATTGCAAAACAAAGCCAGGGAAAGACACTGGAAGAGTTTTCAGTTTGTTAGTTTTTATGAATCTGTATAAATCAAAATAAATGACAGTTGTAAGTAAATGAAACCAAGTGCACATTTAAAAAAAAGTTTTGTGGTAGTTTTATGCCACAGTAGGATGTTCTGTGCACTCACTGCCATTTTTTCAATGCATCACTCTGCACTGATACCACATCAGCATACCTGGGGCAGGATGCAGAGGATCATGGAGCACAGTGGACGGCTGTTGTAGCTTACAATAGCAGCAGTTAACTTTACTTTGCTTTCTAGATACACGAGAAAAAAACATGACTATACAGCAGTTGCTATAGCACTTGGAGGTCTTTTACCAATACTTCTCTTTTGAGTCCAAGTTAAACCGTTAGGTAATTTTGTTATGAGTCTTGGCATTCATACAATTGGGTAAAAATCTCAGTCTTTTTTAAGTGTGAGACCAGTCCCGTTGCTTGCAGAAAGAGCATAAAATCATGATCTTTGAAAAAAAAAAATTTTTAAAAAAATGAGAAAACAAATGATGCACTGTTTATCATATCTGGAGTCACAGCTTTTAAATCATGGTAGGCTTTAATACACCATTATTTAATGTGAGTTTGACAGTATTGAGATAAATTTTCTTATATAAATCAGTTCATGGTCTTTTTCCCAAGGCTGTCGTACCATGCAAAGAAGTTAGAGGAAACAGAGACCATGCCCAGGAGAGTTGTCTTTTGCACATCTCTTCTGCTCTTTATAGCTTCATCTTCTTCCTGACAATTGGCACATATAGTTTAACAAAATACCTAATGGTCTGTAAGAAGTATCTTTCTTCTTTGCAATAATAATAATTATTATTATTATTATTATTATGGGAAAGTTTTTGAAATAAAATTTCATTACTTGTCACCTGTTTTCACTTTCCCTAGGTTAGTTGGTTTAATTTTCCAATCCTCAGCACAGTGTTAGAGCTGGAAAAAAAGCTGGCCAAATCAGAAATGTATTTCAACTTCTGACCTCTTAAAATAGAGCTGAAATAAGTTAAAATATGTGGTAATTTGATAACACCCTTCTCATATATAATACATATATATAATACTTACATGTGTTTTCCAGTTAACTCATCTTTTTTCCTGAACTAAGTTATGTGGAGCAAGTTTATTATATTTAAGACTTACAGTTACATTCCATGTAACAAATAATTCAGTGATGAATGCTGGAGTTTAGGAAAACTTTGATGAAAAGCAAATGTCACCCAAAAATGTCAGTACAGTGTAACCTCTGAACATGAGCATTATCACAAGCTTTTATGAAACAAATTAATTGCTTGGAAGAGGAATACAACAGTTTAGGAATCACCAGACCAAATCAGATCCAAAGTCCATTTATTTCAGCATTTTGTATCTGATAGGACCAGCTCCAGTTGTTTCTGAGAAAGGTCAGAGAGAACACATGGTGATTTGTTTACATAATATTCTCTCTTGGGGAAGATTTATTTCTACAACCCTTTTAAGTAGAAAACACTTAAACCTCTCTTTTCCTTTCTTTGATTTTCTACACACACCATAACAGTGCTGAATACTATTGGTAACTTGGTCTTTTTTTATTTTTCCCGTCAAAAGTAGCACATCTTCCTACAGGTTCTGGTTCTCTTCTCTCCAATACACTTTGGCTTACAACACTAACTTCCCTTCATTGGCTGCACTTGTAATCAAAGATCTCCTTAATCAATATATATGTGTGTGTGTGTATTATATATATGCATATATCAATATATATGGATCCTTCAAATGGAAATCATTAACTTGTCTCCCCCTTTCTCTTCCATGTTCCCCTCTGCAGTGCTTAGGAATTACTTTTGTATTCAGATCTCACCCTTACCACAGAAAGGGACTCAGCTGTTTTTCCAGAGTATTATAATTTTCTAAATTACTTCTCAGTAGACAGACTGGCATTAGGTGGAATGGGAAGGAGCTGGAACATTTCCCCACACAGGACTCAGGAGAACAAGGACGGCAGGTTGGAGAGGAGCAGTCTCTTGTGCCCTCGCTCCTGGTGTGACTGCACGTAGATGAGAATGGTGGCAGGTCTAAAGGCAGCAGAGCACAGCTGTAGCTTCCTGTAGGGGCCCATAAACACTTCCACTGTCTGGCTGTACGTAACCAATGAATTTGCCTTTAATCCACCAAAACATGCGTTGTCTGTGGGACATCTGGATTTTTCTTGCCCAGGTCCTGGAAATGAATGGCTCTTCTCAGACAGGAAACTGCCCTGGCTTCCAGCAAGGCATGAGCAGCACTGTAAATGAAGTGAAAAGTCCCTTTGCCACTACAGTGCTTTGCAAAACATTCAGGTGCATCAGGCTGAATAAATAGGTTAACGATTTTGGCAACAGTAGCATGTGGAGCAGCTAAGCAAAAGCCAGACATTTGGTCTCACAGGATGAAGCAAAGAATGAGGAGAGTGCATTGTTTATAACTGACTTTAAAAATGCTTGTGGTTAGGATGTGGTTCAAATGCTGAATGTCAGTATTTTGAGGGGCAAAGAGCCCTTTCACAGGTGACCTTCCTGAAGTTTCCCTTTTGGAAATTGGATTTTTGGAAAAGCCATGGGGAAGGTATGAACTTTGAAAACTTCCTGTGAAGGTGCAGTTGGGGAGAGGGTGGAAGGAGGAAAGCACACAAAATAAATCCCCCCAGGGCTCTCTGATCTCTCGTTCCCATTTTTTAGTGATTAACTTTGAGAATCTGATTCTATAAAGATACCTCACTCCTCTGCCTCTTTCCTTTTTTTGTGGCTGTTGATTCTTTGTAGACTAAGAGCTCATGAACTGAGATTATCTTTTAGCATCACTGAAATGCAAAAAAAAAAAAAAAAAAAAAAGTCAGGATAGAACTGAAATTGTGGAAAGAAAAACACCTTAAAAATGAAAAAATAAGGTGGTGGGATTGCAAGATTTAAAATAGATTTTTAATAATGGGATCATTTTCTGTAGAATCATAGATCAGTAAAGTTGAACATTTTTTTTTTTTTTTTTTAATCGTTCCATTGCTATGCAGAACAGAAGGAATTCATGAAACGCACCTGGCCAGTTTTGTATCTAGTTTGGCTTGCAGGTGATAAATATGCATTAACAGTGTTCTGTGACTTAGCTGTTCAGATCTTTTTCTTCCTCTGATCTACTTTTGCTAACAGATTCAGCCTACAGGCCAAAATTATGTATGAGTGTGGACTCTGACAACTGTTCTTACGTACACACGTGACAAACTACTGACCCATAGACGTAAAGAAACTGCCAGCCAATACTCATAATCTACCACTTTGCATCAGCAGTAAATGTAATTTTGAAATAATGGTTTAATTTTCTTTTTTAAAATCACATTTGCAGTCTAATTAGACTCCAGAGAAGTCTCCAGGTTGCCCTGAAAAATTACTGTGACTACATAATGAAGAATATCATGTCCATTGGAACATGAGGGATGTTATGCTGATTTCTGTCAGACCAAATTTTGACAAGTCTTTTTTAATCTTGCTGTTTGACATATAGCCTTTAAAAACTTATATCCTTTGCATGCTACGTCTTCTGTTAAGTCTCTTCCGTGGACTGAATTTTAATGTGTGTCCTTGGAACAATGAATTTATTCTTGAGCAGATAGATCATTGTCAGCGTGTACAAATGAACAAGATAAGACTTTCGAAGCTGTTTTGCTTATCTCGTGATTGCAGCTAAAGTGAGGAATATCTGTGGTGCCTAATGACTTTCAACTAGCTTTAAATGAAAGTCCTGAAAGTACTAACACTGTAATAACAGAACAAGCTGTTCAAGAAGAGAACGCAACGTGCACCCAAGAGAAGAGAGCTGTGAGCACTTAAGGTTGTCCTTTATAGGAGTTATATTATAGAAGAAAACCCTTACTATCTTTTTTTTTTTTCTTTCTTTCTTTCTTTCTTTTTTTTTTTTTTTTTTTTTCTGAGTCACTGAAGTTATTTTGTCTGTTTATATGTGAGATGTGTGTATGCAGCACACTTGAGCTGGTTCGTACTACAAGAGCCAGTCCTACAGTGTCCACAGTCAGGCAGTGGGGTTTGGTGCCTCAGCCCTGCGTGCAGCCCACACAGCATCCTGATGGGCTACTGGTATGTGTCATGGGTCAGGGTAATTTTTCAACAATAAAATTGCTCATGTACCTGATTAAAAACCCACCTCCACAAACTCCGGCTCCTTAAAGTTGGGCCTCTAGCCCAGGCTGGTTGTCTGTAAGCATTCTGAAGATGGAAGAAACTATTGGCAGCTGTCCCTCTGATTCCAGAAACTGCCTAGAGAATACTGTAAGCCGTGGTACTTCATGCCATGAGGTCGCTGGAAGCCTATCTCGCTGCTGGAGGCCTATCTTGCTGCTGAAGCCCTCTTAGTAGGAGTGTGGGGGCACGGGCTGTGCAGGCTGGATTGCACATCTCAGCTGCAGTCTCTCACATCTGTATGTTAGCAATTTGCTGTGCTCCATCCCAGCAGCATGCTGGCAGTGAGCGCTGACAGCACTGGCTCTGCTGAGAGAGGATGGTTACTGACGGGGTGATACAAAATGGCAGCCGAAGGCAGCAGCCATGGCATGCCCTCACCTCTTTTTTTAAGCTCATGCTTAGAGCTGCTATAAAAAGACTCAGCCCACTGGAGTGTTTTGTGTCAAATAATTGTGGTTTTGCTGGGAGCAAAGGCCTTCCCAGGGAGCTGCCTGTGCTGAGGTGAGACATGGTCCTACTAGCACCATCAGCCCTGAGCCTCTCTTTGCAGCTCCAGCTGGTCCTGCCTCCTGCACAGGGCATCAGCACCCAGATGGGAAAGGGAAGAGCCATCTCCATCCACAGGGTACATAAATGCCAGATCTCCAGCTTCTGGGGAAGTGTTTTAACCAGGTGCCAACGCTTTTCATCCTGTTTTCCTGATGAAATAAATTATTAAGGTTGTCAAACAATGTGGATAGCATATTTAAGGGAAGGAATGTGGTGACGTTGCCTCTGGCTTGAGGCAAACTTCCCATGGTAGTAGCTTCAGGAGGGGAGGTCGCTGGTTATGAAGCTCAGGTTCTCTTTTCCTACTTGGCCTCCTGCAAAATTGTAAAACAGGCAGAGAGTTCTACATTTAATTTAATGCCTAGGAGAGTTAACAGGAACTGCCTTTGTCTCTGAGAGAATCTGACTCTGAAGTGAAGAAATTCCTCTGAGAGAAGCAATTACAATGGAAAAGGTTCAGCCATCCGTGGGATCTTGTTTCATTATACAGACAAAATTATTGAGCCCTTTAAGTTCCATGTGGGAGATTTTGGTGATTGGCTTCATAATTTTAAATCTATTTTGAAGTAAGAACATCTACTATTTTACTGTCAGCTCTGAAGATACAGCAAGGCAGCCCTACACAAATCTGTTGATTCGGTTACCCATATGAATTATTTTATATAGCACTTTCCATGGCACTTGTGAGGTATGAAGCCTCAAACAACTTTCAAAAATACAGAGTTACCTTATACATGTAATAAACTAACACGTTCACCAGTCTGTATCTTGTGACTAGATCTAAGATTTCACTGTTCCCCCTATGTATTAGAAAAGGATAAAATGACATTAGGAGAAATGTTTTGCTCTTTGCAGTTGTTTCAACCAGGGAATGAAAACCTTTATGAACAAGATTAGTGGTGAGTACACAGAAGATCTATTATCCCAGAGGACAAAAACATACTTTTAAACAAAGTCTTTCTCCAGCATATATATTGTTAACCTCTCCCTCTTTCATGCATCTGGTCCCTGTTTATTTTAGATTCAGAAAGCAAAGGTCTGTTTCTAATTTTTTGTTCAGTTCATGATGTTGATAAAGGAGTATATATCACTGAACATGTTTTTTTCTTGGGTGGAGTATATTTCTCCAAATAAGCCTCACTTACTGCATGAAGCTAAGAGAATAATAAGAAAAAAGGCAGGTGAGAGGCTGGAACTGAAATTGTGCTGTTAGGATGTTCCTGGAGTTTGCCTGAGCAGAAAATGCAGCATTTGCTTTTTCCTGAGCTAGTTTCCCTGTTGTTGCTTCCTCCTTGGATGGCAGTGGTGCCCAGTATTGCTGTGATTAGATAAATTAAGTTACAAGTAATATACGTACATTTAGATCTGCTGATAAAAAAGGTAATTCTTCTCCTTGTTTAATAAATTATTCTAGCAGACTAATACTACCTCTGTATCCCCTCAGAAAGCTAAGTGTTTGTTCTGTGAAATTATGGGGTGGGACCCATAAGGACAATGTCAGTGTTATTATATTGGCTACTGGTAATGGACTCAAAAAGAATTCTGGCAATAGTAGTTCTTAATCTTCATCAGCATTACTATTCATTTGGCAAATTATATGTATTACTCTGTATCTTGTCAATCCAGGCCAAAAAGGCAGAGGCCTGCATCATGGACCAGCTGGGATGAGAAATGGCTCTGCTTTCATTTCCCCCACACTGATTCCACAACTGAAAATGCAAAATAGCTGAGTTCATTTCATTGCAAGATAAATTAGGCTTCTATAAATCTAGTATTAGGATTGTCATTAATTTCACTCTGCTGCTTGGAAAAAACAGCGCTGTTCTATTCACAGGGGTGATTTACGATCCTACAGAAGAAACAGGCTGGAGCCCAGTAGCAAAGGGAGGCTGCGGACACAGACCACACTGCAGCAGGGATAGCTCGTGTGCTAGCTTTTCGATTTGTGCTAGCTTTTCGATTTGTGCAACCTTCATCATGATGATGAAGGGTGTAATGCCCCCGTATATAGCAAATAATCTTTGTCAGGTGATTTTTAAATATAACTCTCTTCAGGGCAGTAAATATGTGTTCATATTTAAAAGCAACTAGTATTTGATTAGCCACAAAATCTAGCTGAAAAATACAAATATACAAAATAAATTATTTTGAAAATAGCTATAAGATTCACTTAGCAAATTTCATGAGTTCAGTCCTTTTTTTCTTTTTCCCCATGCCAATATCCATCTTCCCTCCTACCACCTTCTGTCTACAGCTCTGTGGCAAGTTACGTCTTTGCCTCTGCTCTTCCTCCACAAACAGCTTCCCTCCTCCCCCTCACCGCTTTCCTAAAGAGCAGAGAGATCTTTTAGTGTCCTTCTACCCAGTCCTGACGGTTAGCCATGGCTTCTAAGGAACAAGGGAGGACAGTGATGAAAGTAGTTCATTTTCACTTTTTTGCTCTAATGCAGAGCTTGGAAGACCTGCAGTGGTGGTGGGCTGGGGCTGACCTGAATGCAGCATGTGTGCGTGGTGTGTTGTTCCCCATCGACTTTGGTCTGGCTATTGCGGGTAAGGAAGCATAGGCTTGGCTCTGCAAGCGTGGGTGTTCTCTTGAGGAGAAGAACAATACTGAAGAGAGTGGCATCGTGTTTTCACTGCTGTTATAACCCATAGCATCTAGACGAAAGCTAGCATTGGTACGTCCAAACTGCACTGCAATTATTATGTCTTCATTTTCTGTGTGGATATAAGAATGCAACTATTCATTATTCTATGCTTGGTTTGTGTTTGCAGTGTAATTTTCTTCTCCCCATCTCAAACATTCCTTCCTCCATTATTTTTTGTCATTATCATGGAAGGATTTCTGCTCATGTGTAATTTAAGTTATCCTAAGGACCATTTTCACGTGCAGTGTACATTCGCTTTTAACTTTTCAGTGAGACTTTTATTAGTGATCCTTTGCTCCAAGAAAAGTGTAAAACTAATTATGTAGTTCTTGTGATACGAAAGGTGAAAAAATAAAGGGTATTATAGTGTAATTTTTTTAAAAATTAACCAACAACAATATTTAGATGTATCAACTGAAAATCAACAACATGATTTTGAAAAGTTGGACAGAGCTTAAACAGATTTTTAAAGCCATGTCATATTGATTGTAACACAGTAAATAAATAAATAGTCCTTTGTTTTGTTGTGTTTTGTTGTTGTTGTTTTTAAAAAAAGAGGGAAGAACCTTTGAATTTTGCACATTCTGGGTATTTCACATATAATCATGGCAGTACTTTTCAATAAATACTACAATTTAATAAAACAAGTAGTTAGCTGGCTGTTAACAATTTTGACTCAGTTTCTCCTCATATCAGAGCCTATATATTAAATAATGTGTGAGGACACAAATACAGTAAAGCAGTTTGCACATCAGGGCAACTGCTGTGTGAATTACTCTGTAATGTGCATGGTAGCTTCAGAAGAGTAGGCTCTTTTGCTGCCTGTCCAAATCATTATAAAATCACATTTACCACGATTTATGCTGCTTCAGTGGCACATAGATATGTCTTTGGCATCTGACCAACCAATTTTTCTATTCCAGATGCAGTAAGCAAAAATCATTCTGCATTAGTCTCTGCAGCTCAGTATCCATCAATTGTCTAACCTTGCAGATAAAGGAATAGTAATAAAACCCATGAAAAACAGCCACTGACCACTGAAACTTTTCTTAATGAGGAATTAAATGAATCCTGTTCCGTTGGAACAATTATTCTTAAAACTATCACCATCAATCTTTAATTATTTAAAACACAATAATTTGAAACATAGTGAAGAAAAAAGATGCTCTTAGATTGTATCATATAGTCTGGTTCTCAAAAAGCAGATAAGAGTTAAAAGCCACAATGATAGTGTTCAGGCATCTGAAAGAAAAATACCATTTACTCTTTGAATGAATGTGTTTTTTTAAGGAAGAATAATAAAGACAATAATATTGAATGGAGAACAATATATCATACAGTGCTTGAAAATACAATTTTCCTCTGAAATGAAGAGCTTTATCTCATTTCTGAATGCATCTTCCTCTTCTTAATTTCTTCTTCTTTATTGGCTGGATTACTTAGAGCTAAGAGAATATTTGTGAAAGACATCTGCCACAAAAGAGCCCTATGTAAATATTATGTATTATTAATAAAATCTCAGATAACTCTCTAAAACAAGATGCTCTTAGAGCATTTAATAGATTCAGGTTAACGTTTAATCAGCAAAATTGTATCTGATGTTCTGCTTTGTGAAAAGCATTAAGGAAAACAACAAATAGAATAGCTGCAGCAATGAAGGATGTGTATGAATACCTGACCTTTCATTGCTACATACACGATGTGTCCTAACCTGAAAGTGAAAATGCCATTGCAGTACAGATTATGAATAGCAGTATCATGATTTCTGTTGCTTTCAGTACAAATGAAAATGCAGCTGTGATCATAAAAAATTATGGTTAATCTGTCACATAATAAAAATACCTTTAAGGTATTATTAAGGTATTAAGTTCTTATTTTTAGTGATCTTTCCTTGTCTTTAATATGTAACTCCATCTATTTTGTGTTCTTATTAATATAGATATCACTTCTCTTCATTTTCTGACATCTTCAATTGTCTTTTATTTCATTTCCTCATATCCAAATTCTTTTTTGCAACATGTTTTTAGAGTGCATGATTTCTTTGTTTCTCAGCAAGGATCAAATTTATACCATTTTTTCTTTAAATTAATCACTGTATTTTTTATTTGAAGGTTTTGGCATTAGACAATGCATTTTAATGAATTACTTTGTGTGTGTGTGTGTGTGTGCGCTCTTACTATCATACTATCTAGACAGACCAGGACTTCGCTATGCAAAATGGTATACTGTAAGTCTACCTTCTGTCTGAAATGTGTCCACTACTGACAAAATCAGAGTAGAGGGAGACTGCTGAGAGAGTAGAAGCAATCATAAAACAATATTTGCATTATATTAATATCAGTAAATGAACTGTTTAACTTTTGTCAAGACTTGGTAGGCAAAGATCTCCACACAAGGCAGGGTTTTGTTGTTGAAGGGAGCAGCACTGCTTTGCCTGATTCCAGAAGATGATGCACTAAGAGCAAGTGACTTGTCTGCATATCCATTCATGTCATTGTGGCCATAAGCAGCCACTTGTCAGTCTAGTTTTAGTTTCATGGTTAATGGTAGCAGAGCTGCACCTTGCTCATTTGATCAGCAGTGGAGTTTAAAGTGAGTATAACCTGCACATATAGTAGCCTTTCTGTGAAATTAGCTGTTAGATGTGCCATGAAGTTTTTCTTGGCTTCTTTGCTAAATTTAAGGTATTTGCTGAAAGGAAGACTATACCTTCTTTATTTGAAGCCTGAGCTATCCGACTTTCTGAATCTGCTGGAACTGATAGACAGTGTTCACACACACAGTGTCCAGATATGTGCACCAAGTGGCCACAATTTTTTCAATCAGGCACAGAAAGTCTCATTTAGTGTATTGTCAAACCATGACCATAGCTGCTGGTCTTTCACTACTGATTTTTTTTTTCCCATTTTATGTGACTATTGAGAAAATTGTTATTTCTCTTCTATTCTTTGTTTCCTATTGTCAAGATGTCCTCATCTTAAGCGTGCTGCTCCGACACTTATAATGAAGAGAAGTAGCCTAGCATCGATGAAATCAAAACTTTCCCTTCCCATGGGGCATGAGAGGTCCACTGCAGTGAGACTAGAAGGAAAAAAGATAAAATCAAGGGATGATTGTTTATAACATACTGTCTGCTAAAAGAAATATTAAAAATAAAATTATTTGAAAAGAGAATTCATCTCCTAAGTGTGAATTTACATTGCATCTCTGAGAGAAAAAAAGAAAAATGGAACCAACAAGGCTTCTTTATGTGAATTATATGAATTAGGTTTTCTCTCTGAAACATCATTTTCAATTGCTAGACCAAATTGTTAACCTCTCTTTTGCACTGCGATAAGTGAATGGAATAACACCAATTTTCATGGCTTGGAAAGTTACCTCATCATTTCCTTCAGTCCTTTAACTTTCATTATTTAATTTGTTTCCACTGTGATGTAGAAATTCAAATGCCTGTGTGACTGGATCAAAATGCATAATCAACTGCTGAAAATTCTATACCACACTAGAAAGCCCCCTTAGTCTAGTTCAGATAAAGTAGAGGAACATCTGGGATCCATAAGAAGAGCACTCAACGTGTTCCAGCATTTTTCTTTCTCTGTCCCAGGTAATTGAATTCTGGTTCCAGTGGAGCATTCAGATGTATTTACAAAAGTTTAGAAAATTAGAAAACTGTTCTGATTATATCTAACATTTCTCAAATTAGATTTTGCTGTGACCATGTTGGCTCCAGTTCTGGAAGCTGAAATTAGAAAATGGCAGAACAATTGGACTAGATTTTGTAGTCATTGCTACATCCCTGGTGGCTGCACTGGAGAATCAGTATATGAGCTCATGCCATTGTTTCAGAGCATAATCTGTCACATCAGCATTGGTTTGGATTTTGTAGAATGGTTAGAATTTATCACTCTGTGCATATTGCTGTGCAACCTCAGTGTTTCTCTAAAACCCAAGTTCCTGGGAGTCCTCCATAAATATATTACTGCAAAGGATAAATGTCACCAGATCAACTACATGAATGTAATATACATGTACCTGAGTGGAATGGGCAGCCATGCATCCCTGTCTGTAGTGATACCACCCTGTCCTGTAAATATTTTACTTTGAGAGTATTGTTTAGTAACTCCATAACATCATTCCTAAAGATGTCTCATAAACATGAGCCATTCTGGGGCTGGTTTATATTGCGCTGTGTTTATTGTACTTTGAGGATTAACTTTTCCTCAAAGCTACTTTGGCAGTTAATGGTAGGAAAACTAGCACTGAAACATTGGCCTGGATGAGTGACCTGAGAGACCAATGTTATCCCACTTTATCTGTCTTTGATCCTTTAAAACTAATGTGCAGAAAGTCTAATTAGAAGAGGACAGCTGAACAATTAATTAATAGGGGACTAAACTCTGTGTTTTTCTCCTTGGGAGTATAACATTTTCATGCTGCGTAATTTCTGCTATGGTCGTGTGGCAGTAACATGCTAACAGTCTGAGCTGGTGAAAGTCTCCTTCCATCAGATATACGTACATGCCCATCCTGCTCTCTCTTTTCCTAGTGGCCAAAATAACCAAATAATGATTCTGTTGGAGTAGCAGACTCCAGAGCTAATAACTCCTAATAAGTTCTCTACTCCGCCTCGAGGTCTGAGTGAGGCTGTCTTGTCTCTATCCAAGTAGGAAAAAAGTTGCCTAAGGAAGGGCCAATCACTGTAGGGTTTTCTGCGTATTGCTGATATTCAGAGTTGCACTCCAGAATTAATTGAAGACTGGTGTAATAAGAAGGAGCTACTGAGGCACTGTCTGGTAAAGAATTGCAAGTGGCATCACTCGGTTTTTAGACAGCACTGTAGTTTCAATTTCCAAGCAGTCTTACCACAGCAGTCTTGTACAGTATACACAGGTATTTACAGTTTGACTAACATTTTGGTAACTCAGTTACAAAAATTATAGCCTTATAGTTGAGAATATTAGCAACTCGATGACTTTGGGTGTTTGTGGACAAGAGGAGTATTTTGGCTAGAGGTGTATATAGGTCTTCAAAATCACTGAAGTTCAAGAATTTCCTCTTCATAAGGTTTTCCTTGCCACAGTGCTAATAAAGGAGAAAACAGTGAATTTGGTACATGTGAAAGGTTGGCAGATGAACAATCTTAGAGAGCAGGAGTCTTTTTTATTCTTGAAGCCTTTACAGCAGAGGCATCTAAAATGGCATCTCCTGTATGAAACCCCACCAGCGTGCCACAGCCCTGATCTGAAGGGACCACTTCTGTCAGAGACAGCGAGCATAATTCAGCCTGCAGACACACTTGCTTCTTGGCCCCTTACGGAGACAGCCAACAAGGGTTCCAATTAGTGCCAGCTGCAGACTGTGACAATTTTAAAGGTTGACTTTCACACCATGCCAGACCTTTAAAAGAAAGAACATTTATATAAAACGCAATTTGCTTTGACAGTAATTTTCTGTATGCTATTATTGAAGTTATTTCTGTTAGAATCAGAGTATCTTTTCTCTCAGCTGAGTTTCTGCTGCTATTTGATCTTGCAGTGCAGGAATAATCCTGTGCTTATATATATTTTTATTATTATTATTATTTTTTTACTTTATACAGCAGTCTTCATTTCAAGCATTCAATTCTTGCAGTTTTTAGGGCTCAGGCACTCAAACTGGAATCCTGTAACATTCCCAGATCCTTGTGTGGATCGTTTCTGGCGCTGCAAGTCTTCACAGATTTAACGGCAGACTTAATTTTT
The DNA here is from genome assembly GCF_964211825.1 of Aythya ferina. Classification (NCBI taxonomy): domain Eukaryota; kingdom Metazoa; phylum Chordata; class Aves; order Anseriformes; family Anatidae; genus Aythya; species Aythya ferina. The sequence goes on from NC_140296.1 coordinate 78,122,763, forward strand.
AAGGATTTTATGAAGCAGCAGAGTTATTCAAATTAAACCATGGGATTCAAGAGTTCACAAGTTGACATTGCTTGATTGTCAAGAGTATTTTCCCTGTGAAGGGAAATACTGTGAGACTAAGGACAGGTACTACCATTAACAGTGGTGGAAGATGCCACTGCCAGCTTTCCAAATGTGAGCGTGATCCCTCTGCTTTCTGAAATCAGGGACTCCAATGCACTCTTCCTATCTCCAGAAATAAGACCTGAACACCATGGTCTTCACCTCTGTAGACTGTCGTCCCTGGAGAAAAGAGTCTAACCTGAGGCTCCCATCCATTTCCTGTGTTGTTCCTCACGTGTCCACTCCCACCCTCAAAGCAAGACCTTGGTTTCACATCCCATCTCCGCTATCCATACACCATGCAGCATTACCCTACCTCCCCAAACTTGAACTCCACACTTCATCCTTTATGGTAGCACACATTACTTGATGAGCCTCTTGCTACTTTTCTTGCCTGCTGCACTCCTGCAATTGTTCTCTGAGATGGAGTTGGAGATGCAATGCCATGCATGGCACACCCTACTTTGCCTTCATGATGGCAACAATGCTCATCTCTAGGTGTGTACAGGGTCTTCAGAGAGACTCGCCAAAGGTCAGTGCAACCAGCTGTGTGGCCACAGACTGTAATCCCATTGTCACTCATAGGCTTTGTCTGGAAAATATCATTTGTTTAGGGTTTGAGAGGTCAGATTCTTCACCTGCTACTCAATAACATTCATCTATGGGTTCATGTAATCTAGAGGCCAGAAGCAGTCTTCCCACAGTAGTACAGCTTTTTTTTTTTTTTTTTAGTACTTGATTAGAAGCTATTGAATCATGGAAACGTTGCCTGTAGTTTGCGTGCTGCTGTGTTGCCTTCAGAAATGGAGAGAGAAGGACCATACACACCATGATGCTTGCTGAAGGAGTTCTATGTTACCCTGTGTGTTTATGTTTGCACAATGCTGTCTCTCCTGTGACAAAAAAAGCCTCAGGAAACGCATTATCTTCTTATAGCCTCTTTCCTCCATTCCTCTGCATTGTTTCATGGGTTTCATTGAATACAAGTTTGTTCCCCAACTTGACAAGGTTCCTCAGACCACACAGGGCGGTTGGCACCATTGCATGACCTGGAGGCATGTTGTGGGGGGCTGTGCAATAAAAGCAAAGAATGAAGAAGCACAAGGCTAAGACAAGTCTACTCTGTCCCACCAAGTTCCCTCCAGTGGAAATCTCTAGCCCTGGAGGTAAATTCAGGCATACCTCTGGCAAACTTCTTTTCCACAGGAGCCATTGCACATGACAGAAGTCTGGAGAAGTGAAATTTGGAGCTCCCTCAGGTGAAGATAACTACTGTAAAGAGAACAGGTTTTATGTAAAAATGTATATACAGCTCAAATCAAAATGATCCTTTTGAAATCATTCTTAATATACTACAATAGAGTGACTTTAGTTTTTTCATGAAAAGTCTTTTGTTCATTATTACTGCCTTAGTCTTCATAATAATGAAAGACATTCAAATGCTGAATAATTCTTCTTTAGCCTAGATACTAGGTTAAGTTCTACTTTCCTTAGCTTTGAATATGGTATTTCAGGTAACCTGATACATTCTGCAGTTAGTTTTTAACTTGCTTGCATCCCTTTCCTTACTTCAAAAACGTAGTGTGAAGCATACTGCAAATTGTGGCATCCTACGCCATAATTGTGAAATTCAGATCTTCCTCATCAATAGTAAGACACAAAGCACAGCAGAGGGTCCAGAAATAACAAAGAAAAAGTATAGCATTTCAAAGCAAGTTTTAGATTTTTTCTTAAATTGCATTCCTGTAAATAATAGTATTTATTATATGTCAATTTCTATTGTGTCCATCTTCACTGGGAGAGAAACCTGGTAAGCCCCTAGTATGTAAAATTGCTAAAAGCTTTTTAGATTAGTGTAAGCAATAATTTTCCATTCTCATTTCTTAAGAGTGAATACAGTTAATATATGCCCTATGTATACTCATATGCAACATTTGCTGCAGGACACATGCAAAGAACAGAGATACTTGTTCCATGTGGTTCAGAAACTGAGAGTTTTGCCACTCTCCCCACATGTCCTTTACTCCCTTCTTCCTCCCCTCCCTCCCCACTTCAAGCTCAAAGGGAAGCAGAAGAGAGAGTAATTTCCACCTCCAAGTTCAAAGTCAAAGTCAATGGCTGGTATTGTAGCAGAATGTTAACGCCTCATGTAGTCTGAGATGCCTGATACTTAGTAATACAACTTTAACCTTTGTAATGTGCTGTAATTTGTTTCTCAAACCATCTATATTCTCTCCTTGTTGCAGCCTAAGTATCTGTAAGGAGTAGGCAGAATGGACAAATACAATCACTGTGCAGTGCCCTGGAAAGCACAAATAGGTGAATCACTGAAATTCCCTTTGCAATTTTGATATTTTAGCCTTGTTCTCACCATTTGATTCTAATGTCAGGAAATGAGAGAAACATGATGGTATTTTATTTTTGCACTGTTGTTAGCTGGTCAGATAGTAGGGCACCCAGAAAGTCTACAGGTCTTGTGAAAGCTTGGAATTGCATATCATTGGTCTTGAGTAAGGTTTGGCTTTGAAAACAGTATGTAGACAAGAGTCTAAATTAAAAATAAATAAATAAATAAATAAATAAATAAATGTTTTTATTTATTTTCTTTTACTTTAGTCAGATTGTTGAAAGCAGAAAAGCCAATTCAGAGGGGAAGTAAGGCTGCAGTTGTTCCTTTAGCTTTTGCCACTATCTTTCCAAAGTTGCTTAGAAGTAGCAGCTTACATTTAAGTGTGGTGATGTACCTGGTTTATGTAATTTAGTCTAAGCTGTTTGTGTGTTCTGCTGTCAATATGAACATACATATATTTAAGCTATACATACATACATACATTTAAGCTATAAAATGTACAGGTCACAGTACATGGTCAGTGGTTCCATTGTTTTTCTGTTGTGTTAAAAACAATATGTGTCACAATGGAGAGTCTCCAGTGCAATTCAAGGATTATCATTTAGGTATATATGATTTTCTAACAATAGTGAAAGTAGACAATGATGTGAAGTTTTGTTATCATGCATTGAGAAGGTTTTAGAATGGGTGGTGCAGTTGTGGCTGAGTACTGCAGATCAAAATGCTGCAGATGAAATATGTATTTATCTTGTAACTGTGCTGTGTTTTATATGTTGCGTGTGTTTTATAAAAAAAGCTTTGTCTGATGATGAAAGGGCTATAAATGGTGTTTGACAGCTGCTTTGTGTGTATGAAAAACACATGATTCCAGATACTCTGAATGGCCTTATTATAGACTCAAATGTTGAGTGAATGTTCTGAGGTCTAGCATCCTTCCAATGCAAGTGATTACCCTGTAAGCAAGCCTTAACCCAAAATACATTTTAATATGATGACCCTTTGGTTTAAAAACCTTGTTAGTCTAGGCTGAATGTTGCCTACACTGACACTTGGTTTGATCCAAGAGTAATGAACAGCTGAAAAACATTTTCATTATAAGTCGCTTTTCTTTCATAAAGGTGACTCTCTAAGGTAACTAACTGATCAGCAGGAGATAATGCATGCAAGTAATCTTGCTTTTCATAAGAAACATAAATTAGAGTGTTGAAAGTAATTGTAGAGGACAGTTGGGCATGGAGTACTTATCCCAGGGATGTGGTTTATCCTGTAGCTAACAACCCTCTGTGCTTTTCCGTCTACACATATGCCTAGATTAATATGGCAGTGAGAAATTGGATAGAAGTGGACAGTATAGATGCAACTGTGAGATTCGTGAAATACATTACATTTCTTATCATGTATTCTCAGAATCCCAAAAGTATGGTAGGTAGAATAGAAGAAAGTAGAGGGAATCCTGTTGTTAAGCAAAAAAGAATTGAGATTGCTACTTTCAGACTATACGCTATAAAATCTTCAAGAATAACAATGGAGAATGATAAAGAGTAATTGCAGAGATTTCTGAAACTGCTATCAGTAGCTTACAGATCTTAAAAACAGACTGTAAATGTTCACAAATACGAACACTGTAAATAAAAGCTGTTTCTTGATTGAATAAGTCATTTCTGGAGCTTAACTTTGGAATGTTTTATTAAAATGAAAATTAATTGTGGGAAATTCCTTAAAGTATTTATGATTATATATAAAGGGGACAAAATAATTTTATTTTGTGGCAGATTATTCAATTCTCACCACATGTAGCTCCTCAGTATATTATTTTAACTTTCTAACCTAATTTTCTGTTGTTCTGAGCACAGAAAGGCAACCGAAACCTTCAATACATTCTTTAGAAAAGCCTTTCTATACACTTTTCATGCAATGATAAGAATATCTAATAAGAGGAGTAAAAATTGAAGCTTTAGAAATTTTACTTTAGTTAGGGGATATTTGGTCAGACTTGGCTGCTTGCATGACTGATGGCTTTGACAGAGGTAGAATTTGCTATTTCACTTGGCTTTCAGAGATGAGACGGCTTTATCAAATATGTCCCTTTTCCAGACCAGTTTTTTAACTGGGCTTGTGGATTCTCCTCTATTTTCCTTCCTTTTTGCCTTTTAAATGGCACATCGGTGGTGTGAATATGCAGTATAAGGTGACACTGAGTAAGACCAATGCAGCGTGATTTATTTTAGTTCGTACTGTCAAACAGTTCAGCCATGCCAAATCAGTTGTACTTCAGTTAGCCAAGCAATAAATCACATAAATAAGCAATTAATTGTGTTTGAAAGTAGTAAAACTAACAGAAAATCAACTCCATCCAAAATGGCACCCGACTTTTTCACAGCTAATATTGCCCTCAGAAGCCCTCTGTCCAATGATGTAACACAATAGATATTGACTGTGATTGGCATTTTTTCCTCATTATTCCACTTATCCATGAGTCCGAACTGCCCGTCAATAGACAAAATATGTATTTATTTGTCATTTGTCTAGACCACTTGATCTTATCAAGTTTATTCTCTCTGGGGGAGGGAAGTGGTTGAGAGCTACTGATTTCTTCTCCTTTCACTTGTTTGTTCCTAAAGAAGAGCTGTTCAATTTTAAAGGAGAACCTTTATTTAGCAATTTTGTAAAAAAAAAAAAAAAAAAAAATTCTAACTGGGATATTCACCAGATACTACTCTTCATCTACGGATTTTAAAGGTGAGCTAGAGAAGAGTCTGGGGCTAAATTTTGTCCTCATTCTTGTTTTGGAAACACAGCTATCTTCAGATAAATTTTGCATTACGTATACAAGAGCTAGATGATATAAACAATTAATTTTGTTTGTAAAGTAGGCAAAATAAATGTGTAGTCTATAGATATTGCATTGATAGAATTAATCAAATGTTGTTCCATTCTTACCAGAGAAAATCGCCACTGGAGGATGCAGGTGTCTAATGGAGCAAATATTTTACAGTATAAGCTGCAAAACTAAGTCAATTTCAGTTTGTTATATTGGAGAAAAAAAATTTATTTTTTTCATATTCATTGTTACTTTGGTATTCATCGCTGTAATTCTCTGATAAGTGATTGTAATAAACATTTTGCCATATTGATGCAGTTTTCTCCTTTAGAAAAATAAGCTGGTTATGTGTAGTGCATAAACATATGAACCTTTACTTGATTTTACTTCTTTTTTCTTTTTATAGAAGCTGCAAAGAATCAATCCTCCTTACTGTTGTTCAACCTTACCCTGTAAGTATCTGTAGTGTTTTCTGAATTAGTTTCCTAGCAACATAGCAGTTTTTTCTCTGCCTATATTCTGTCTGTCTTTAGACACCTCATCTGTGCAATAAAAAGAAGTAAGTCAGATAAGGGCTATGTCTCTTAAAGGTGGTGTTTCGGACTGCATTACTGCATACTGCACTCACAGAATATATTAGCAAGTTAAATAGTAACAGCGTTGTTAAACTCCTGCCAGGAGAATGCACAGAGGGGGATGCTGAGTTCTGCTTCCAGCATCTTCTGAGGTTTGGGAGATGGCCTGGGCCAAGTCCCCTCTGCCGCATTGCTTCTGTCTCTGTCAAATGGAAATTACTCATCCCTCATGTGCGTGATGTGGAAGTAGAGAGTGGGTACAGTGCTGCCTTTGGCTGTTGGCTGGTGGAAGGTGGTGCCTGCAGCGATGGGCAGAGCTCAGGCACAGCTTTGTAGGGCCAAGGAGTCCCCACCGGTGGAGCGAGGGACAGGGGGGGTGCAGCACAGGGCTGTGCCCCTTCTCAGCCTGTTGCAGCACCTGTTCTTTTTGTAATTCTGCCTCAGTTCCACAGACTTGCACTTCGGTATCAAACTGGTTATACCTTGTGCAGGGGAGGGCTCTGCGTGCATCTCCAGGGCAGAGCGTGTGGAGATGAGAGGAGAAGCAGAAAGACAATCATGTGAGGCTGGCTGGAAGGGACTGGGAGCAGTTGCAGCCCGCCTCTCAGCTGGCTGATGGGACATGCCTTTGCACCTCACTTAATGGTTTGTGGAAGTGGGTTTATGGCCTCTTTGCTCAAACCCATAATTGAAGAAGGTCAGATGAAAAAGGAGTAAAGCTAAGCCAGGGGATGGAGCACCTCTCTCTCTTCCCTTTATACATCATGCACACTTTGTAGGCCACAGCAGGGGCTCAACCATGGATCAGGAGTGATTTCAAATTCAGCAGTTCTAGTTACTTCCCTGTTTGCTAGCCTGATGCACAAGAGTTTTGATTAATAACAGATAATTGCATCCCTTTCACCCAAGAATAACAGATTTGACAGAAAGGCACGAAAATAAATTTATCTGATGAAACTGCCAAAATGTACAACTTGCAAATGCAATTTGATCACTGCTGTGTGGCTCCTGTACTGCTGGTTAGCCTTTCTGACTAGTTTAGAGGAGGCCATATCATCACTGCTTCACTTTCAAGAAGCCAGTCCACACAGCAGCTAAACTGTGGGGAAAAAGCATGTGCTCCCCAGCAAAACAAGGCAGGGGCTGCTGCACTGCAGTAAGATCACTGGCAGTGTTGTCTGGCTAAATAAAAAATGTATCTGTTTTTAAAGCTAGCTGGATTACAGCCAGCGGTTTTGATTATGGGGAATGTATGTAATACAGGGGAAAAAAATCCTTACAAAAAAAAAATCCTTCCCTTTTTTTATACAGGTTGTCTTACTTTATCTGTTGGCAGGTTTCATTCTTTTCTTTAAATGTCTGGTGACAAAAGGGCTTATGATTTTGTGCTGGTTATATGTAGCCCTTAGAAGTGGACAGTATACCTTTGAGGTGTTGTGGCCTGTTGGTGTGAGGGCAAGCCCATATGTAGTAGAATGGGACTGGCTGAGATGCTGCCAATGTGTCCAGCCAAGTTTGACCTCTGAAGCAGTACAGGGTCAGTTTATACAAACCCTGGGCTCCAAAGTTTCCTGGGGACTCCTAAGTCACCTTGAGCATCTGGCTCGTGCTGGATGTCATACTGCCTCAGTGTCACTGTTAGTAGTGCCTGAGACTGTTAAGTGATGTTCATCATTAGGCTCTCCATCCTAAGTACTGCTGTACTCTGGTTGCTTACCTGTTGTGGTCTTCTGTGCAGGAAGCAGATGTAGTGGGTGCAGTGGGTCCTTTGGCAAATACATTTTGTCTCACAGTTTGGAAACAATATTTATGTCTTCAGAAATTATGATAAAAATGTTTTCCCCTTTCCTTTAATTTTTATCCCTCCCTTTTTCCTTTTACTCTTTTGCCCGTAAAACTGGAAAGATGAAGTAGAAACCAGACAAAGGAAAAGTAAGAATTTTTAAATAAAGACTGAACCTCTTCCCTATTCTTGGCAGAAATACATCTTTAGAAACATTTCAGCTAACTCTATTCATGACGATGAACCTTTTTGTTTCTATCATTGCATGAAAACTATCTGCCAAGATGGATTACAGGACTGCTGTTTCTTAATTGTTTTTATATGCACTATTTAGAGTGTGTTTTGTTTTCATGCTTTCAAGTAACCATTCTTTATGAATGCAGGTGAAAGTAGAAGTAATTTAGATTTATAGTACTCTGTAGCTCACTTAGTTCTTTCTGAAAGCTTTTGCAGATCATTTTTGCTTAAGTGCATTCAGTTTTGTTTAATGCTGAAACTCTTTAAAATTTAATTTAATTATGACCAAACCAAGGCATTAGACTATCTTGTTCTTTCCAACAATCTACAAATCTCTCCTATGTTAATATCACTGCTGCTCATAAGAAGGTGGCTGAACAGCTGAAGCAGTTGAAGCAGTTTAAAGTTTAGATTTTTGAAATTATGACATTTGATTATCATTTCTGACCATTTTATTCTGTAAGTGGACTGTTGTTCTGATTGGTGGTCTATTAAGTTTTAAGCATTACTCAAAACAAACAACTTGTCTGTTTTGTTATCTCTTCAGATTTTATGCCTACAGATAATCTGATAGGTTGCTTTCATGATTAATCTCTTAAATTTCTTGGATACAGTCCAGGCTCAACTGAAGCCTACGACAACTTTACTGTGCATAAGTTCTGGAATGAGAAAAGGATAAGATTTGGGGATTTTTTTGGTTTTACTTTTGTTTGAAAGAGTTGCTTCTTTTTATAACATAGTTATATGTTTGAGACAAAATGTTAACAGAAAAACATCAATAAATAACACTTATTTCTGACTTGTAATGATTGTGGCAACAACTGATCTTATTGAGTCTCACAGTACTTTTCATGCTGCTTTGCCATATGGAGTCATGTAATAGGAAAAACTACCATATCTACTACTGTTGCTGCAAAGAAGGGTATAAAAGAGAAACAGGTCTGTCCCAAAGACTTCAAAATCTAAAGTGAGAAAGAATACCAAGGTGTAGTTTTAGGAAGCATTTTGAAGACAGATGTGAGCATGTTGAACAGGACAATACTTACTTGACTACTTAAAGTTGTGAAGACAGTATAAAAATGATGACTTTTTTTTTTTGAATGTTCACATAATAGCATTTTTCACAGTCATCCTTAATACCTTACATACTGCATATCTTCCACATGAGCTTTTTTAGTATAGTCAGTTCCATACATATCTTTAACTCTATACTCAAAGGATCATGGTGTGGCTACTGACAACTGCTATCACTGTGTTGACTCCTACATGTATATGTACAGGCCACCAATACTGATACGTGGCCACTTCCCACACCTTTGTTGTTTGAACTAGACTCTTCTCATGTGAAAACTGTGCTGTGCAACCTTTTCATTTTTCACGTTTGTGTAGCATAAATCCCAGTGAGCACTATTGCTTCTGTCCTGTATTCCAGAATGCCTCCTCTATGGCTATACAATTTTTTATGGAGTGTAATTGTACAAAATATGCAGTCTGTTTAGCAGTGAAGACTATGAGAAAATTCTGTGTGAACTTCCATGTTGTTTCAGCAAAATGAAAGCCCCTTCCCCCCTCGGTCTGTCTACCCCTTTCTCCTTCTAGTTCTTTCTTCCCCCACAGTTGCCACTAGGTTTCTTTTCCCTCTTCGTCAGGCCTTTCTACCACCTCTGGTGCATTATCAAGCACATTCTCTTTTTTTTTAATGCTTGGGTTTGTATGGTGTGAAGGCTTCTTTCATTCCCAAAGGTCCTTCTCCTTGAAGAGTTGTAGGGCAGTACCCAAAAAAGCCAATGGAGGGTATTTCTCAGAGGATCTCCACATTTTTTAAATGCAGAAATAGGTGGTTCAGGCCCATCTAGTCATGAAATCAGTTTTGATGTCTATATGTTTCATAAAGCCTGAATCAGATCTGTGGTTTCATTTGGGACAGAGAAAACATTTAATGTAGATGGAACTGGTTGAATTTTTGCAATGACTAGATTAAAGTAAGATTTGGCTAATCTCTACATTGCAGCTGTATGTTATAAATGTATGAGACTAAAGATCAGATGGTGATTATTATCAAACAATAGTAAAATGTAAATAATGCAAATGGTAAAATAGGATTGTCCCTGATAGATCACATTGTTTAGGAATAACAACAACATTTTTTTAAGAAAGAACCCAAATCTGACCATTATTTCAGCAATTGAATTTGTGCCTAGAGTTTAACAAAGAAATACTCCTGATGGTAATCTGTCAGTGGCCTATGGTGATAACAAATTACTACATAGTAAAAGTTCTCAACATTATTACATACATGTCCCTGTCTGCTCTTCTGCAATACTCTTGTGAGCAAGTGTTGTTGTTTCAGCCTCCCTCACAGCTATGAATGGTGGTTTTTAGTTTGCCTTTGGGCATTATGTACTGTTCCACTTAATAAATTTAATACTTCCTCCTATTCACATATTATTTGCTTGCTAATTTTTGTTTCACATAATTGCCTTTAGGGATGGACTAAAAGTCAACACATTTTTGCAGTAATGCAATTTTTCCCCATTTCCTAAGAAATACAGTATTTCATATTAAACTAGTGACTAATTTTAGGTAACAAGCTTAAAATTGATTGTGTATGTAGTCTGCGGCTATTTAAAACTACCTTATTTCTGATTTGAATGTCTGATTTGACACTCATTGTAAAGAAGCAGGTTTTCCCTTCATCTTTAGGACTGCCCCATGCTGCTGCCTTGTTGATTTCTTTATTCTTTTCTCAGTACTGCACTATCCTCTTCTCAGTGCTCAATCCTTCTATTTCTTGAGCATGAGTAAAGGTTTCATTGTTGCAGCACCTTCACCAGCAAGAGCACTCAAAGGGGCTTTTTCAGCAAATAAAGACTATTTCACCTGGAATCCTCCCCAAATTACAGTTTACCTGCAAAAGTGGACAAAATACTAGACATTCTTATTTTCATTGAAAAACAGTTTCCCTCAAAATGAAGGGTGTTGCTGCAAACAGCTCTCCAAAAATGACCTGCTATAATGCTGCTGTCAACTATAAGATCTAATTTTGAATTCTGAAAAACAAATAAAAATAATAATAATAATAATAATAATAATAATAAAAACTTTTCAGAAAGTCTGCTCTTGTTATGGTAATCTCTAATGTTTTGACCCTGCTGATGGGATACCCATACATTGTTCTCCCCAGTAAGCAGCATTTAAAGGAGGGTCTCAATATTCACTATCATTTCCTGAAAGCAAACCTCTATGCTGTTCTTCATCTCTCTTGTTAGCAGTTTCTCTAAAGAGTGTTGAAATGATCAGCTGATTTTTTGCTGAGCTCTATGTAAACAAGTAAAAATTACTGAAATTTGTGATAAATTTGAACTTTTTACAGAAAATGCTGCTTAGGTTACGTATCATGAAGTTTGTCTTTTTTGAAGTATTTTGACTCCTTGTTAAAATGTGTCCCCTCATTTTGCGAAAGTCAGTCTAATTAAGCTGTTTTTGTCTGTGACGATGCAAATACTTTATTTGCAGTGATGAATGTTCTGCATTAGTGTAAACACCTCCTGCTTAAGGTCATTAACTGAGGATAATGGCTTCCATTTGGCTAAAAGACAGTATCAGAAACAAATGAACATGGCACTGTGAGAATCATTAATTGACAGCATTCTTCACCAACAAATCCAAAGGCATTAAAATATAATAGAGTAGCACACTATTTTGCTGATGTTTTGTTAGACAAGCAAGTTTCAATAATCAAAAGGAAATGTTTTCCTAGGTATTTGTCTCACTTTTTAGAAATACTTCCTTTTCCAAAGAAAAAAATGTCAAATGCCAAGTTGATGCAGAGACAATGAGACTGTGTAATTAAATGCAAAAGATGTAATAGTACACAAACCTCTAACTAACACAGAATGCCCCATACACTCCCCTAAGTACTTGGCACAGCTGTTTGAGCTTTTCTTACACCCCCTGCTTCACAATCCAAAGGTTTTTAGCAAGCAACCAGTTTTCAAGCTTACCCAGAATGGGCCTGAGTCCCAGCCCCTTTTCCGTGTGAAGAAGGAAGTAGGAGCAGAACTGAAAAAGGAGGAAAGCTGCACATTTCATGCCCAGCCATGATGCATTCCCCTGGCTGTGCAATAGTGTACATTAAACCTCATGGCCTGGAATGCACATATGTTTAAACCTTTTGGTCATGTTGGGTTATCACATTTTTGCAATAATGAGTCTGGGCACCTCGCAAGTGACTTTTGAGGTTGTAGAGGAAAGGATTACAACACCGTGTACTGGGTTGCCATATTTGCTCTATGGGAATAACCCTGCCAGAATCTGGAAGAAAATTTGTCAGTCTGCCTGTAAAGAGAAGCCAGGCTGGTGACTCATCTGCAATACGAGTGAACAGCTGTAAAAACCACCTTCCAGCAAGACCAGTAAGTGAAAGCCACTCATTCTTCCTTGCCCTTGCAAGGGAGAGCCAGTCAGCCCACTCTGATAGCCATACTGTCCTGAGACAGCAGGAATGGACAGGGTGCAGTCCATTACTTGGATATCATATAGAATATCCCCCTTACATGCTGAAAGGGACTGTTATATATGGAGTAGTAATTCGTGTTGAGAAAATGGTTGATATTAATCAAGAAGGGGGAGATTTGGGAATGTGACCATGGGGGTTGGAAAACCCCGTGATTGAGATAACATCAGACTCTTAACGATGAGGCCATCAGGAATATCACACAGAATCACAGAATTTCTAGGTTGGAAGAGACCTCAACATCATTGAGTCCAACCTCTGACCTAACGCTAACAGTCCCCACTAAACCATATCCCTAAGCTCTACATCTAAACGTCTTTTAAAGACTTCCAGGGATGGTGACTCCACCACTTCCCTGCACAGCCTGTTCCAATGTCTAACAACCCTTTTGGTAAAGAAGTTCTTCCTAAGATCCAACCTAAAACTCCCCTGGCGCAACTTTAGCCCATTCCCCCTCGTCCTGTCACCAGGCACGTGGGAGAACAGGCCAACCCCCACCTCACTACAGCCTCCTTTGAGGTATCTGTAAAGAGCAATAAGGTCACCCCTGAGCCTCCTCTTCTCCAGGCTGAACAAGCCCAGCTCCCTCAGCCGCTCCTCGTAGGACTTGTTCTCCAGGCCCCTCACCAGCTTCATCGCCCTTCTCTGGACCCGCTCAAGCACCTCGATGTCCTTCTTGTAGCGAGGGGCCCAAAACTGAAGACAGTACTCGAGGTGCGGCCTCACCAGAGCCGAGTACAGGGGGGCAATCACCTCCCTAGCCCTGCTGGTCACACTGTTTCTTATGCAAGCCAGGACGCTGTTGGCCTTCTTGGCCACCTGAGCACACTGCTGGCTCATATTCAGCCGACTATCCACCATCACTCCCAGGTCCTTCTCTGCCTGGCAGCTCTCCAACCACTCATCTCCCAGCCTGTAGCTCTGCTTGGGGTTATTGCACCCCAGTTGCAGGACCCGGCACTTGGCCTTGTTGAACTTCATGCAGTTGACCTCAGCCCATCGGTGCAGCCTATCCAGATCCTCCTGCAGAGCCTTCCTACCCTCAAGCAGATTGACACATGCACCTACCTTGGTGTCATCTGCAAACTTACTGAGGGTGCACTCAATGCCCTCGTCCAGATCATCGATGAAGATATTAAAGATATAAAAGAGTTTAGAGGGAACAAAGAAGGGTGATTCAGGAGACTCCATGCAGTCTCCGGTTTCTTGTTCTCCATATGGTTCTCTTGTTCTCCAGCCGTTAAGGCATGGATGTTTCTGGGTGTTTGCTGTTGTTGTTACATTCAAAGTTGTTTGACCAATGAAAAGTTGTTTTGAAAAGAACTGCTGTGGAGAGAAGGGTATAAGAGGGGAGCCTGCCCTCAAGATAAAAAAAGGCAACACGATGGAGTTATGATCAATAAAGAAGCAGAAAGAAGGAATGAAGAGGAACAGGCTGGCAGAATGGAGACCAGGACGGGAACAGGCACTTTGATTGCCTCATGAAGATAGGTTCGGCCAGACTCAGCAAACCGCTCAGAGAAGCTCATACAGAAAGTCGCTGGAAATAGGCGCACTGGAGCTGGAGAGAAGCTCGAGCTGAGAGAAGCAGACCTGTGCACACAACTGCCTCTCGCTGGTAAGCAGTTGCGCGTTATGGGGAATCATACGTCCTTAGGAACCAAGACTGTCCTGGTAACCTTACAGCTTATTCTCCTTATTAACAATTGGACAGTTTATGAGCCTCAAATATGGGACCAAACAGAGGTCAAGGTGTGGGACTCTGCAACTAAAAATGACAAGGTTGCAGTGGGATTTATTGGCACCTGGCGAGCAGTCTCTGAGGCCTTAAAGAGCCATGTGGAGCCACAATCACAAACGTGTGGCTTGCCAGATAGTGAGGGAGCTGCGGGCTCCTTTACTGATCCGACTGCTACCCCATGGGCCCCTCTCCTGCTACAGCCATCGAAGGCTTTTGCTGTTACGCCCCCTGCTGACCTGAACGTGCCTTTTGACCCAGGCCTATTGGCCTTGAAAAGGAGATGGATATGCTTTTCTTCGATCTGGGAAGAACGGGATACATAAGGCCTGAAGACCAAGTTACTTGACAACTTAAAGCGAGACATACATGTATTGTTCAAAAGGAATGGAAAATGGAGACTGTTAAGTGATGGAACTTAAAGGATTGTTTGTTACCTTTCCTGATTGTTCATATATATAGGCATGCTTGCGTTTAGTATGTAAAGCAATGTTCTGTATATTTAGAATGTTTGATGTTTGTGTGTGCGTGTTGGTGGAGCGTAGACTCTCCGCACACCCAGTGCTGTTTACTTGCCTTTTATACCTTTTATACCTTTTAGAAATATTTGTTTTGTAAATATAACAAAATTCAGATTGAATTGAGACCTCATTTATAACAGGACTGTATGGGAAAGAGGGAAATTAGACAAGGCACATGTACAATTATATTAATCATGGTCTTACTGCATACTGTGTCTTTCTAGGAATTCATCTTTAAAGTACAATGTGTATGCACTCTACTTCAGCATTTCTGTGTTGTCCCTTCTTGTTGAAGAAGTGTATTGTGTTTTGTTTGTTTGTTTTGTTTTGTTTTGTTTTGTTTTTCCTGCTGTGTTTCTAATCATCTGGTGTTATTCTGCATTTTTAGCACTGGTTTTGGAAACTGAGCTTGGTTATATATTGGGGTTGAATTTTGTGTCATTTACTCTTGCTGGATAACAACATGTATGGTCATAGTTGTTAAAGAAGGAGTAAGTAAAAATGAACAGTAAAAATGAAGAACTGTTTGTTTTATTCCTGGTTCTGTTTTGCACTCCAGGAATTACTGGATGGCTCTGATATTTAATGGGAGAATGTAGCATCTTTCATTGCTTGTTCAATGGCTGATACTGAGCCTATGGTAGTAGCTAACATCTTTCCAGTTCAATGGTAAATCAGTGGCATGCAGAAATAAGCTAAAGACTTCTTCCTGACAGTTTCTAGACAAATGGCTTCTTCATAACAACAACAAAAACTTTTTCAGCAGTTTCAACAGAGATAAGGGATGAGAAGAGCAAGGGGCCTTGAACTACTCCATCTCTCCTGCAGATTGCTAGTCAAGTCAAAATTTGAATGATGGTGAAAAGACTTTCTATGTTTACATAGAAACTGCTGTCATGTTGCATTGATAATAGGAAGTTATTCCAGGATCATCACCACTAATGCCTGCACTAGTTTTTCATGGTTAGTTTTGAGTTAGTATTTCCAGTATCCAAAACTAATAAGGCCACTTCTCAGAAGTTCGGAAAAAGATTTCAAAACACCTAATTCGTATCTTACTGAAACAAATACACCTGGTGCCAAGGAACCCAGTGATTCTCAGCCAAGCTAGAATTTCTTCCATTGCCCATTATGATGGTAATGGAGTTGGGCAATGACAGAAGGCCTGTATTCATAACTGACCTGAGAATAAAACTGCTTTGATTCTGTTGCTGAAAACAAAAATCCTTTTTACTGTAAATATACAAAAAATGGCTCTGCTAGCCTAGTTGTTAGTCAAACTCCTCCTATGCAGAGAGATTTGTTTCCAAGGGCTGAACACTTGGATCTCAGGTGATTCCAAAGTAGTAAATTAAAGTGAGGTCAAAGAAGAAAGTTAATTTGGTTCACAGCAATTGTCTTGAGAGCACTACGTGGAATTGAATGTGCACTGAGAGCCCTTCTCATCTTTCCAGTCTGACTGTGGGATACCTTTCAGAACATGAAGTATATCACTGACTCCTTGTATGTATGTACATATGTATTATCTTGAGAAGCATTATGGTTGAACTGCATTTCCATTCTTCAGTGAACAGTCTGCGAAGTGTTGCTGTATGTATGGAGCTCCCAATGTACCAAAAATGTGAAAAAAAATGAAAGAGGTTTTAACTTGAAGGTATGTGATATATTTTGTCATCATTTTCCCTTCCAGTCTCCTAAATCAGCTTTTATTAGTGCTGCAAAAAAGGCAAGATTGAAGTCCAACCCTGTCAAAGTGCGCTTCTCAGAAGAAGTAATAATCAATGGCCAGGTGTCGGTGAGTGTTCAACTATTTAAGCTCAGGAAGGACTGAGCATTTCATCCAAAGGTATGCCACAAGGCTGGAAAGTGGTAGAAACATGGTAGGAACAAGAGTGATAGGCTGGTGCAGGGAATGGTTTTTCTGTTTCTGAAGTTTCAGGGAGGTCTGTTTTTAAAGTCCATGGTGACCATAATATTGTGAAAAATATGTCCCTTCTTAAAATAAAATTAAAATGATAGAGAAGGCATTTTGTGGTGATAGACATGTATGTCTTTATAGTCTTTATAATGCTTGCTTTTGTTTTTTGTTTTTGTTTTCAGGGCAATTTTATAACAGGAAAAACAAAAATTCAAGGAAAGTAGCATGTCAGGAAAGCAGATTAACGCTATTCAGGAAAACAGATTAACACTACCTTACAGACCTCTTTAAAATTTGTTTACCTACCTGAACTTGTTTCCAGTCCTCAGGCAGACAGCCTCCCTTTGAGAGGCACTGAACTCCTCCTCAGACATGAACTCCTGGCTCATTTTCATAATTTAAGTGAACATCATAAAGACCACTGATGTCTTTATCCAACTCTCTTCCAAACTGAAAATGATACTGTACTGCATTTTTTTCAAAAGCTGTTTTTGCCGTAGAAAAAAAAAAAAAAAAAAAAGCCTTTTCTGTTCCTTTTTCCTGCTTATTTTACTATCCTTCTTATGAATTGTCATGATTAAGTAGCAGTATTATATGTTACTCTTCTTAAATGATGACAGATATTAGCACTTACTATCCATCTATAAAGAGAATGAAGAAAATCTTTTTTTTTGTAATTTTTACTAATGAATCTGTAGTTCCCATTTTGTAAAGGCACTAAATAGCTCACTATATTCAGAGAAACAGTAATGTATTTTTCTGTTTCATTGAAAATATTTCAACGTCAGAGGTAGCATTTATTGTCAGAGAAACAGTACTTAGGAAGAGATAATATTCCAAGTCTGGCGTAAAATGTAAGTGAACAATTATCTTTTTCCAGGAATGAGACCTATAAAGTACAGCTGTAACAAGTATGACTACACACTTGCAGGACATTGCTAATTCTGCTGTTAGTTTAAGCCAATAAACTCATCTTCAGTTGTTACCTTTACATCTGAATTATGTCCTTTTTTTATAGAACAGCAGTTTGATTTCCTTTCTTACATGTTGTAATATGATTCACTAATTTGCTTGGCAGGAAACAGTTAAGGACAATTCACTTCTTTTCATGCCAAATGTTCTGAAGGTGTATCTGGAAAATGGACAAACCAAATCTTTCCGTTTTGACTGCAGCACTTCAATAAAGGTAGGCTAGATATACCTTGGTATGCAATGCCAAGAACGCTGCTTAAACAAGACCTTCAGTAATTATAATTTACTTTGAATGCTTTAAGAACAAAACTGCTGGTGTATTTAATTGGGGCTGGATTAAGAAATAATGAGGTTTTGGTCCAAAAATTTTTTGTTAAAAATATGTTCCATTGTCAGTGAAGAAGAAGTAGAAGTGATCATTTTAATGTGACTAGAACCCAATTAAAATTGCATGGACCTACAGTTTTGATACACTGCCAAAAAGAAGTAAGATTTGTCAGCAAAAGTCAGATTAAGATGTTGGTTGCTAATTGAATATCATCTAGCTTGTCATCCAGTGAATTTGGAATGGGATTTTGTAGGGTTATGTTGGTGATATACTGCTCATCTCAGTGTAATGTCCTCTATACTTTCCATAACACTTTTCATACAGAGAAAGAAAGTGGTGAAGCCCTTGCATGCAATCGAGGCTGCTGGGTAGTGTCTGTGACACTCTTTCATGTAGGTTCCTAAACCAGTCATCGCTCTCTGTGAGTTCCTTGGAGTAGCTTAGTAAGCAGCAAGATTAGCACTGTTGGGCATGATACTATTCTCTCAAGAATTTTGTTTGGGTGAGCTAGTTTTAACCCAGATCAGTTACCAAATCTAGGTCACTGCATGGTAGCATGCGTTTTGTGAGACTGAGACAAGAGACATGTTTGGGTGGGAATGAGCAGCAAAGGCTGGGAGTGCAATTTTCAGCTGCAGTGCCAACTTCTGCTGAATTTCAGAGATTATAAAGCTATGCATGTTTGAGGAAAGGCTGCTTTTCTTCTCACTGTGATTATACAGTATGCCTAATCAATTGGAACTGCAAGGAAATCAATTTACTAAGGTCAACACAGGGACATTTACTCCAGTCTGCAGGTGAAAGGGCAAAATGGATATTGAAGTTACATGTAAGAATGGGCTGCAAGTTTGTTTATAGTTCATGCCTATCCCTAAGGTGTAGTTGAAATCCAAGGAATGGATAACAGCCTCCACTATACAGCTGTGAAATTCTGACATTCTTCAGCCCACTTCAGAATTTGGTTGGGTGAAGAATTAGGAGACATGCTTCATGTAGATACTGAGGTCTCTGTACCCTTCTAAGGCCCATAAGCCTGCTCTCCAGTGTTTTATTCTATGAGCATAAAACCAACCAACCTGTTCCAGGATATTTTGCCTCTGCAGAACAATCTTTGGCCATCACATTACATGAGTTTTTGGTAGTTCTGTCATGGCTGTGTCAGGTACTGTAAGACCAGATATCTAACCTGCTCTCATTTGCAAAGATACCCACATGGGCTCAGCGATTAGCTGTAATGATGTTGTGAGCCTGCTTTGACCTTAGTCATTCTGACTTTTTGTAGGAATAATTTTCTTTTCATTTAATTCAGGCAATTATATCTTCCATAGCCTGTACAGTTATATATTACATGTTCTTGCAAGAATGTGTGTGCATATTGCTAATTATGGATGGGTGGTTGTGGGTTCTGCTGCTTTTCCTAAATTGAGGCGAAGGAGACATGCTCCACCTGAGTAAAGGCAAACATTTTTTCCTGCCCTTAGCAGTCCAGTAACTCACCACGTAACAATGCAGGTGCAACTGGTGGCTCGCCAGCAGTCCTCACTTTCCTTATTGCTGGCAGGCAACACCTGGGCTGGTTATAACCTTCTAGGTTATCAGATAAGACTACACAGGTTAGCAAAAAATCAGTCTGGTAATTCAGTGCCTATGTGCTTTAGCATCCTATTTTAAAGACAGCTTGCAGCAAACAATGCCATTATAGTGCCTTATTACCTGCTTTTACAATATTACTTTAAATATCATGTTTCTTCCTGTTACTGTTACGTCCCTTGTCTTTGAGCATAGTTTAGGAGTGTAAATAAAAGTAGATTTAATGTATAAGCAATAAATTCCCCATTAGTCAAAACAGTGTAATATTAACCTCCATTATTTAGAGTGGTTGCTTGCAATGCATTAATACTGTCTTCTATTCTTTACAGCGTACAGAATTGGCCCCATCCTCCTACATACATTTTTCATCCTTCCACCAATTTGGTGTTGATTTTCCATAAACACACTGTAATTGATCAATTAATCTTCCTAAATTATGTTAAAACACTTGGATTACAATTCATCATGATCTCTTTAGTGAGTCCTATCCATCTGGATGCTTATGTATATCTAAAAATCTCTTAAATGAATAGAAATGCTTTAATCTTTTCACAAAGATAACGTGAAACTATTTTTAAATGATGGGTTGTTGTATATTTCTTTTTGTTACTACAGTCACTAAAACAAGAGATACCTTGCCAGAAGATAATACTCAGTATATTTACAAAGCATTATGTGAAAGTAAAGTACAGATTGGTTGAATGATTTTTTGAGATTTGTTTAGTTGTTATTTTAGAAACAGTTGTTCTCAAACTGATTAACCTTAGACATAAACCAATGTGAAAAAATATTTTAAAAAATCTTTAGGAATGGGTTTTATACTATAAATGGAAAGGATCCCCAAATTTAGAGCTGCTGCTTGGCACAGGTATCATCATTTTTGACTTTCCTCTTAGTGTACTCAAGTATGTTCATTAAACGCAAGTATCTATAAGTGAACTTCAAAGAAAAAAAAAAAAGGCATTCATTTAATTTTTATGTTGAACTTAAAATTATTTTTGTATCTCTGGTGGACCTGACCCAAAAATAAGTAAAGAGAAGAGTAGCAAGACCCTCTCTCATTTTCACATAGAGGGGTTTTATTTGCAGAGAGACTGAGAGAAATAATTTAAGGGCCACATGAGTATAATTTGCATGCTAAGCTGCATAGAAAGATATCCATTCACAGTACGTATGTATTTTTCACATGCATGTCTGATACCATCTCAGAGATGTTTGAATATAAAGGTTTTTCCCATGTGAATGTGTGTGTTGTCCTGTATACTTTTACAGAACATGCATGAAACACAACCATCCTCCCCTTTAACCACTGGGCTTCCACCCTGCGCTGTGCACGTGCAGCGTGTGTGGCAGCGAAGAACTCGGTCCCAAGCTTTCATAAATTAAAGCACGTTTTATAAATCCTTTGTTAATTAGGATGTCATCTTAACACTGCAAGAAAAGCTTTCCATCAAGTGTATTGAACACTTTTCACTGATGCTGGAGCAGAGGGTTGAAGGATCTGGAACAAAACTCCTTTTGCTACATGAACAGGAGACTCTAACTCAGGTTTGTGTAATTATATATGAAAACAAATATTAATGAGACTGGTTAATCAGTAAATTGTCCATCCTTCTAATTAGTCAAGTGAATTAACTGCAAGATTTATAGTTTGATACAGTCTATCAAATAGTAGCAGTATTTAGATGTGGTTGTAAAAATCAAGTTCTCACAGAATAATTGTTCTTCTGTTGTATAGACATCACATTTTATTGCTTCACTGGGCCATTAAGAAGTATTGAAAAGTTCATTATAAATCAGACTTAAAGCTAGAAAATATTTCTCAAATCCATTTTTCATATCATATGTGGTGCCGCTGATGAACATTCTTAAGAGCTGGGAAATCCATCGTAACAGTTCAGAGAACCCCAGTCTGTCAAAATTCCTTTTAAAAACACATTTTGATTTTTCATTCCCATCTGATTATACAGATCTGTATCTGGATAACAGGAAATGATACTCTTTCTGATGAAGCCAAGTTTGGCTTGTTTATGCAGTGATACATTATCTCACGTCTATGATGGTGAATCGTGACCCAGAAAATGCTGTTAGGACTTTCTTTGTTAGATCAGGGAGGCAAATCAGGCTGCTGACAAGCCAGTTCTGACTAGAGGTAAGGTTGTTTCACAATTCCCAGCAGACAACCCTTATTTTAGCTGCTTATCCTTTTTGGCAAGCCAGAAGTTTTCCATGCTATTTATGTGTTTCAGGAGAATATTTGTGTTGTGTTTTTTTGTTTTTGTGGGCTTTTTTTACATTTTACCTAAATTTTCAAAGTATAAATATATTTCTAAATGAGAAGGGGAACACTAATTTAATACAAATGCCAGAATTCCCTTGCTCATGTAACTCAAGTCTGAGTAGTGATATGAAGGAATTAAGTTTACTCAGTAGTGGTCTTTCTAGTATTTTCCAACTTCTAAGCGTTTGACTTTGCCATGTTAACCTTCCTGTTGTGTGGGTGCAAGCTTCCCAATGAATGCACAATATCCACAAATATTCAGTGCCGGCTCTCCTGTCCTAGCTGTCTCTCTTTGAAGTAATTGATAAAATTCCCATTGAAATCAGAGGGATCAGAACAAACCAACACAGAGAGCTTTTGAAAATCCCATGTTGACCTTTTATTTATACATACAGAGTATACCTAGATACTTAGGAATGAGGTCAAAGAGAATGTGAGATAAACATATGTTCTGAAAATTGTTAGTTCAAGACAGACTCCAATGGAGATTTTTGTAAATATAGTCTTATCAATCCAAGATGTTGATTATAAAGTACACTAACTCTCTAATTGCATTAGCCTAATTGAATAAACTACATAAACTACATTAATTTCTTCTTTGAAGTTCCTGTAAAATCAGCAATTCTTTAATTTGCTATCATAACATTGCTGCTGACCATGACTTACAATAGTTATTGGATTGTTACTCTTTCATCCAATTATTTATTCACTCTGTGACAGTCCCTTGTGAAAATACCCAGATTACTGTGTTATGTTCTTAGCGAAGTGTTTTGCTGACCAACAAGCAAAGTCTTTTTGATCTTTTAAAATATTGGGAGAGGTCTGTCTTGGTCAGAAGTCTAGGGTAGGTGTCTTAATCCAGAACAAACCAGGAGAACTGAAAAGACACGATTTCTGGCAAATTGTCTAATTTATTGAAGCAATGAAGGGAAAGTGAGAGTAATAGCTGCCAAGCTGTACTTCATCGGTATTCTCAATCAAACTAAGAAGTAAAATGTGACCTCTCCCCAGAAGCCTTACCACCCTTCTAGCTTATGAGTATTTTGGTCCTGCTGGAGTGTAACTCACTTTTTATTTCACTGGAATGGTTTCCATTAAGGTCTGTTTTTTTCTGTCCTTTCTCTCTGGGTTTGAACGAGTGAATTCCTCTGCTTTGAGAATGAGTTATATTGGGCAATCATGCCTATGTAAGTCTAGGATTCTTTCCACAAGACTATATATATGATATTCTTACGTGCAATACATACTAAGGAGCCCACAGAAAAGAACTTTGTTAGAAAGAATTATTTTCCTTGTTACCATGTGTCTCTGGAGCAGGACTGAGACAACGGACTCTTGCACAAACAGGATCGCTATGCTCTGATATAATTATTCCACTGTTCTAGGTGACCCAGAGACCAAGCTCACATAAGATGAGATGTCTTTTCAGGATTAGCTTTGTCCCAAAGGATCCCATTGATCTTTTAAGAAGAGATCCAGTTGCTTTTGAGTATCTCTATGTACAGGTAAGTGAAACCATGGCCATTGTTAACAAAATGGAGAATAAAAAGATGGTTACATTCAGTATATACACAGATAGAAAAGTATGGCCACAGTAAGTCCTGGGTTTTGTTTCTGCTGCATAAAGTCAGTGCACTTGGGGAATGTGCAAATCTTCATCATCTGCAAAGTTCCCTTCCTTCTTAAGTCCTGCCAAATAGTGATGCTTTGATGCCTTTCCAAAATATATTTGGCTGTACAAAACAGTGAAGCCAAAATAATGGCTTATACTTAATTCTGGTACTATAATATCAGGCAGAAATGATGTCTGTAAAGGGACCTCCAGTAAAATGGATGAGAAAACTAATGTGAGAACAATGTGAGTCTCCTCCTGGGCATCCCACCAGGCAGAGTTCTGCTATCCAGAGTCCAGATAGCCTGGTACCCTCCCAACACTCATGAAAGAGGATTACTGTTTTCCCCGGAAAGGATGAAGGGAGAGAGAGCTTAGATCAAAATGTTCATGCCTTCTGCTCTTTGGCAGAAGTCCTTGTGTTCTCCAGAAGTACCCATATCCTGGTGAGCATCTGACATCTCTGAGAGCGCAGTTCTACTTTCAACATGGTCCTGTTTCTGGGTTCAGGGTTACTCTTCACACAATGGTCATTTAAAAAAAAAAAAAATATATATATATATATATAAGATATATATATATATATATAATTTTAGTACAAGATTTTTGAACTTGAAACTCCCTCTACTGGTTCTTTGGCAGAGCTGTAATGATGTGGTTCAGGAAAGATTTGGACCAGAACTGAAATACGACATTGCCCTGCGGTTGGCTGCACTACAAATGTATATTGCAACTGTGACCACCAAGCAAACTCAGAAAATCTCCCTCAAATACATAGAGTAAGTTGAGGATTCAGTGTGTTCTTTAAAAGTGAAAGATTTGGATAAGCTTATAGATTCTCTAAGGTTGGTTCTTTAATATGCCTATATGTGTGCACCAATTTTAGTTTCATTATTTGTGACTTGAAATTTATTCAGGTGAACTAAGAGCTTTAAGTATGGATAATACATTTACCTTTTGGTCACGTGGTTTGACATGTGAAATAGGCTATAAATGTAAATAAGATTAATTCTCTTGCTTTCAGTGATCAGATCTAAGTCTATATATCCTAAATCCTAGGGTTTTAGTAGAGATGATTATAATAAGATTCAGTTGATTTCTTGGTTCAGAATACCATAGGGTCTAAGATTCCTTTTTAAAGATTTCTTAGATACAGAAGAATCTAGTAAGCACCTGTTTTATGTTGTCCTTATGATTTTCTAGGAGATGTTAGACAACATATATATGTATATGTAACTGCAGAAAATTAAAAATCCAAAATGCAGCAAGGTGTATACCTGCTAGGATAAAAAATAAAACAAGCAAAGAAAAAAAAAAAAAAACACAACAGCTTTTTCTATGTTGTTATATTTTATCCTAATCAACAACAAGAAAAAAAATAATATGAGTGAAGAGTCAGTCTTCTGTCAAAAAGGGTGCATTAAGAAGAAAAATACTTTGGGTAAAAGGAGAGGAACAGGTTGTCAGGTTGGCAAAGTTACGAAGACAATCATTGGCTGGTTTGCAAGTCCTAAAAAAATTAGAAAATAAAATTTGATCTGACATTATGTTGTTAAATCTTCTGCAAATTTAATACTATATTGGTGCTTGCCTGTGTAATTAGGTGGGGATTAACAAGCCTAAATTTTAAACATACACACTTTAAACTTCTTTGCTGTCTAGTATGTTGGAAGAGACAGAAGAAATGATTGAATATAGTTTTAAAGCATCTTCTTCATTAGTTTGAATATAGAAAATAGTTCTTCATATAGTTCGAATATATAAAATGATGCGTTATTGCAAAACTCTGCACTTTATCAACTTTTTCTCAGTTTGTAGGAGTTCCTTCACTTGGCATCATAGTCACCAGTCTAAATAATCGTCACAGGAATGTGAAATTAAATATATGCCTTTTATTGCAGAAAAGAATGGGGATTAGAGACTTTTCTTCCATCTGCTGTGCTGCAAAGCATGAAAGAAAAGAACATAAAGAAAGCACTTTCGCACCTTGTCAAAGCAAATCAAAACGTAGTTCCTCCGGGTAAAAAGGTATTACATTTGCATCTTAATAGAAAATATGTTTTAAAGAACAGAAAGGGTGGAATGCATGGGAAACATTTTAAATTAATTCTTTGGAGAAATACCTAGCCATTATATTTTCAGAGAATATAGGCAATTTAACTTTTGGTGATAAGTACAACATAGCCAATAACAATTAAAATAATTAATTATATCCCAACTAAACTATCTTCTTAACTTGTGAATGCCAGAAAGGTAGTTATTAGTATTTCAGGTATTATAAAGATACATATTTTTTAATTCGTTTAGCACTTCATATTAATGGCAGACTTGTTAGAAAGTTATTGTTTCCTCTCTGATACTCTGATCTGAACTATATTAACCTATGGGCTTGATGTAAATGCTGGTTTTTGGGATTGTTTTCCATTAAGCTGTACATAGAGACATTTCACTGCCCGAGGCCTAATTGGATAGATAATGTTCCTTATAGTAACTGATCCTCCTTGTTATTGTAAAATGTTTTTCTTATCACTAAGCTTTCAGTTCAGATAGAAAGAAATGTAGAAGACAGTGTCTCTGAGAAATGCACACAGCATTGTTGTATGCATACAGTTGTGTCTGGTTTTAGACACCGTAATGAGTTTGTGGTTTGTTGTGTTCTTTTTTGTTTGTTTGCTCATTTTTTTTGTTTGTTTTTGTTTGTTTTTTTTTTTTATGTAAGTCATCTAGTCTTTCTGCGTAGTCAACAGAGAGAAATAGGCACTTCTAGGGAAAAACTCATCCCGTCCCATATTACATGTAGGTGCCAAAAATACGTCAGATTACTTGTCCTAGAAATACCTATTTCTCTCCATTGAAAGTAAACAGAACCTAAGAGTGAGTAGTTGAGACATAAAATTAGCTGAATCCTGGTTCATGACACTTTTTTTTTCCGAATGGGAAAAGCCCAAAACTAAGGTGCCTGAGCTAAGGTTCATTGGGATCAGCAGAAATCCTGCTTGGAGGAGGTGAGTTTCAGGTCATGTCACGATTGTGAATGTAGATCTGTGTGTTTGACCTGGAATGCTCAGGAAGAGGGGACACATTTTTGACTGAAGTATTGCTTGTCACCAGAAGTGCTGAAGCTAAGCCTGAATAATGCCAATTACTTACTATTTATCTTAGTAGTGTAACTTTGGTTTTATTTTGGAAGCTATCACTGCTGAAGGAATCACAGGTGATGGCAGGGGCATTCAGTATTGATTCTTGATTAGAATACAGGTTGCAACAAAGCCTTTCTGCAGTGACTTTGTTAAGGTGTCATGCTCAGTGGATGAGGAAAGGATGTGGATGTGATCTACCTGCACTTCAGCAAGGTTTTTGACACTGTTTCCCAGAGCATTCTCCTGCAGAAACTGGCTGCTCATGGCTTGGACAGGTGTACACTTTGTTAGGTTAAAAACTGGCTGGGTGGCTGGGTCCAAAGAGTTGTGGTGAATGGAGTTAAATCCAGCTGGAGGCCAGTCACACACAGTGGTGTCCCCCAGGGTTCAGTACTGGGGACAGTTCTCTTCAATATCTTTGTCAATGATCTTGACAAGGGTATCACGTGCACCCTCAGTAAGTTTGCAGATGACACCAAGTTAGGTGTGAGTGTTGATGTTCTTGAGGGTAGTAAGGCTCTGCAAAGGGATCTGGATAGGCTGGACTGATGGGCCAAGTTCAACTCTATGAAGTTAACAAGGTTAAGTACCAAGTTCTCCACCTGGGGCACAAAAACCCCAATCAGTGCTACAGACTTGGGGAAGAGTGGCTGGAAAGCTGCCCAGCAAAAAGAGACTTGGGGATATTGGTCAGTATCTGGCTTGTTATGAGCCAACGGTGTGCTCAGGTAGCCAAGAGGGCCAACAGGATCCTGGCTTGTATCAGAAATAGTGTGGCCAGCAGAAGTAGGGAAGTGCCTGTCCCTCTCTACTTAGCTCTGATGAGGCTGCATGTCAACTACTGCACTCAGTTTTGGGCCCCTTACTAAATGAAGGACATCTAGGTGCTGGAGCATGTCCAAAGAAGGGCAGTGAAGTGGGGGAAGGGTCTATAGAACAAGTCTTACAAGGAGTGTCTGAGGGAGCTGGGGTTGTTTAGCTTGGAGAAAAGGAGGCTCAGGGGAGACCTTATCATGCTCTACAATTACCTTAAAGGAGGCTATAGTGAGATGAGGATTGATCTCTTCTCCCAAGCACCAAGTGATAAGAGGAAATGGCCTTAAGTTGCAACAGGGGAGGTTTAGGTTGGTTATTAGGACAAATATCTTCACTGAAAGGGTTGTGAAATATTGGAACAGGTTTCCCAGGGGAGTAGTTGAGTCACCATCCCTGGAGGTCTTCAAAAAACGTGTAGATGTAGAGCTTAGGGACGTGTTTTAATGGTGTACTTGGCAGTGCCAGGTTAAAGGTTGGACTATACAATGTTAGAGGTCTTTTCCAACCTAAATGATTCTGTGATTCCATGATTTTTCCTTTATTCTTTGTGATTTGAGCTTTGGAAACTCATTGCATGCCTGCCTGCTTTTTTACCAGGCAGTCATCAGAAACAAAGCATCACAGCTCATCGTCACCTTCTGTCTCACCTGTAGGTACTAAGCCAGGACAACCCTCTGGAGCTTGTATCCCTTCCTGTGAAGGGAAGACTATCACTCTTAGGATCCTTCCTTTTTTATAAGTCCTGTGTATTTCTCTATGCAACTTAACACCTGCTAAAAGGAAGGGGACTTCATTCCCTCTTGGCTCTCTGCTTTGGATTCATTTCCTCCTTAGAATCTAGGAAAACGTTAGTTTAGGGGCTCTTAAAATGCTTTTCAAGATCAAGTAAGTTTTTGAAATAGAAATCTAGTGGCTGAAGAGAGAATAGTAAATGAGATGAGCTCGATAAAGTCCACACTGAAAGATTTACACAAGAGAGTTGTAAGTTCTGGCTCCAGATTGTTTGGGTGAAATGAACTGTTTCTTGGTTCCGTTCAATCTCATAAAATATGTCCAAGCTTGATGTTTTTAAGTAGGTATTTTAAGGTAGGAGGAAAAGGAGTTAAATTATGGATTGGGTTGCATGATAGAATTGTATGTATTTATGTACTGTATTTGGCTTCTAGATTTATTCCCTACTAAATATAGTAGAGGAATTTAATTTAAAAAAAACGGGAATTGCAGCAATGAGACAGAATAATATGCCATATGCTGCAAGTACCTTGCAAAATGTAATGCACATAGCTGACAAAACTAAATTCTTTGTTCTCTTTCTCTGTATTGGTCCATAAATGTTTAAGAACTGATGGTGATTATGAATTGAAAGCTGTTGATTATCCTTGAAATCCCTCAATGAACAGATGTCTAATTTGACTAGTTTAACATTTTTCCTTCATTGGAACAGTTACCATGTTCTTGCAGCGCCCTGATAAAGCCCATACCCAAATTCTCAGTGCATTTGACTAAACAAGCACAACCTGAATTTTAAGAATGAAACTGTTTCTCCTCATCTGAAAGTCAAGCATCTGATGATTTGGTTTCAGACTCTGATGAGCTCTTATTGCAATCCATTTTCTTTACACCACATGAATACCTTCTATTTTTTTAAATAAAATTATTAACGTGTTGATTCCTACCACTATATCTTACCGCTGTTTCTTTTTCTTCAGCTATCTGCTCTGCAAGCCAAGGTGCACTATCTAAAGTTCCTCAGTGATCTACGGTTATATGGAGGGCGTGTTTTCAAGGCAACACTAGTGGTAATAATTCTCTTGAAAAAGTTTCTCTCTTTTCTTGATGGTTTTATCCAAGTGTCTCTTTGCAAAAACTGGACTGTAACATTTTCTTTAGAAGTTTAAGTTCTATTCATACACTTAAAAAAAAATAGTTGTAAAATTGAACCAAATCACTTTTAGTTTCTTTTCATCTTGAAAATAACATGCCTAGTGTAATTTGAATACTTACTGAGGGTTTGGAGATAGGTAGCATCTATTTGGAAAATAGTGCCATGCAATTAACTGAAGAATACTTAAATTATTACTCTGAAAAACTCTTGATGAAAATACTTTTTTTTAAAGGAAGCATCCATCCATCCATCTGTCCACCCACCTATCCATCTAAAAACTGCAGTACAGCCAATATCCATGATCAAATTTCTTTACTTTTTGTAATTAATTATCGAACTAGTATGTTCTTCTATATTTCACCTTCTCAGAAAAATGTGATAATCTTTAATCATGCAGATGAAGCTTCATGGAGATGAAAGAAGGCAGTTACTGTGTAGTGTTTCTCATGGGTTTTACTTTTTTTTTTCTTCCCCTTTTTATGCTAAAGCAGGGAGAAAAGCGTTCAGAAGTGACTTTGTTAGTAGGGCCACGGTATGGCATCAGTCATGTGATAAACACCAAAACAAACCTGGTGGCTCTCCTGGCAGACTTCAGCCATGTGAACAGGATCGAGATGTTTACAGAAGACGAAAGCAGTGTTAGAGTTGAGCTGCATGTCTTAGATGTAAAAGTAAGTGGTTGGTTTTTTTTGATCTGCAATGATTCAATGTCTTTAAATAACGTTTTTGCCTTTTTATTTAAATATTTGATCAAACTATGCTAACAGTTCCAAATGTTATCATGACATGTTATCAATGTTATCATCATGACAATGATATGTTGGAAGTGCATTTTTAGCTCTGGCAATTTGCTTTGTGTTGTGTCCATTGATCTCCAAGGTGACAAGAGGTTGATGATGAAATTGGCCTTCTTTTGAAGTTCCTTGAGCTCCTATAAGCCACTTTTGGTATAATAAACAATGTTATTCCTGTTAGAAAATTGCCAGTTCTGTCAGATCAGTGTCTCAAGTAGCCCAGTGTTTTATCTGCAAAGGACACTGCAAGTAACCATATCGTTGTTACCAGTGAAATAACCTGTTAAAAGGCTTTTTTTTTTTTTTTTTTCTTAGGCCTTATAATACCAGTTAAGTTCCTTGTCCCATATCATGTATTATTGTATGCTCTTCTACCTATAGCAATTTAGTTTCTCTTTTATCCTGCTTAACACTTAGCATCAGTGGCATCTGGGGGGCAATGAATGGAGCTTTATACATTATATTATCCTGGTTCTTCTTGGTGTGCTTCCTATCAGATTTTAAAGTGAAAGGCTTCAGAGACTGTCTACGACATTAATCGGGACAATCAGAGATTAAAGAAAGAGTTCTCATTATACTTGAAACTTAGATATGCTATTAAAATAAATGGAGCCTAACAGTTCTTGTTGCTTACACAGATGTACATTAAAAATAAATAAACAACAACGAAACATACACAAGGGATATTTTACTAAATTTTTGCTTTGAATGCTTTAGGCTTATTGACCTGAAAGTGTTTCCTTGTGTTTAAGTTAATGAAAAAAACCTGGCTGTAACTTAATCTAGGTGCCCTTTGACAACAACGTCACAAAAAATGTACAGGTCGGTGAATACAGCATTTTAGCAATCTGAGCATCTCAGTCTACTTTACTTGTATTCCTGTGCTAAACTTGTAGCCCTCTTGTGAGAAAGTTGTTATCCTCTTTTTTTCTGATGGAGAAAGTGATACAGAAATCAAATACTTCCCATCTACTTGAATGTAAAATGCAGCACTGTACGCCATGATATTTTATATTGCCATGATCTTATGTTGTTTTGTGTTATAATACTGTTACTGCCTTACTGCAAATCATGTATGTCCCTATCTGCTTGCCTTTCAACACATTCAGTCTTAAATACAGAGAGCCTAACATTAAAATTACAGAGCTAGAAGGCTGTGGATTGAATTTAACAAAACAAAACAAACAAACAAACAACAACAACAACAAAACTTTTATGTGGGGCACAAGTATGGACTGTCAGAGTTTCTTGTGGAGATGTTGGAGATGTGGGCAAACACAGGCATACCGTAAGGTAGCAGGTTCCTATATGTAGATTCTGAATATGCCAATAAGTGCCACTTTTGTAAAGAACGAATAAGAAGCCTGTGTTCTTCTTTTATTTTTGGTTCTTTTTGATATCTTCGCAAGCATAAATCACTTGGGAGATGCAGCCAGTAAGATTTAGCTGTCACGAGACTCTTCATCAGATTAACAGTAGTTCACCGCACTGTTTTCAGCAATCTGAGACTTCTTTGGAAATTGTCCATTTCTGTCTATCATCGCAGAAAAATTGAACGTCAACATGGCATTTCAATGCTATTTTTTATTTGTGACTCAAAAGAACAAAGATTAAGTACTTCACTGTAGAATTAATAATTTATAATTAATTTTATATCTCTGAATCCTTTAGAAAGAAGCATGTGTTGA
Source organism: Aythya ferina (assembly GCF_964211825.1). NCBI lineage: Eukaryota > Metazoa > Chordata > Aves > Anseriformes > Anatidae > Aythya > Aythya ferina. Next base: position 78,154,430 of record NC_140296.1, read on the forward strand.
GTAGAACCTCAAACTGAGGATGACTATTTTATACATAGCATGAAATACTTTAAAGAAAAAAAGTGCATAGACTTTTACATGTTGCCGAAAACTGTTCATACAACAGTTTTGAGTTTGGTAGTGATCTATAAACATAAATTATGTTTTGGACACAATTTCCACCACAATCACTTGCCTTCAGGTCACAAATGTCCACATGGCTATAGTTCACTATAAACTATGTGAATGACCAGATAGGTTGTCTATGGTGTAAATTTTGTCTATGCATCATGGTAAGAACTTGTTGGGTTTTTTTTTCCTCTTTGGGAGTTCTAGAGGCTAGCCACCTTAAAATGAATTTGAGAAGAGCAGCTTTTGCTGTTCTAAGCTACAGAGACATGAACAAAAGTTTTAGGCAAAGGAATTTATATACTGTGGCAAAGGAAAAGGAAGTAAAAGAAAGTGTGTTTCACATAGATTTCTTACATTCAATGCTCTCTAGCCGGCCAGACTGCTTTTCAGAACTATGGCATTTTTTCTGTTAAGTCTAACTGTTCTCTTTAAAGGCTTTGAGTTTGGTTTCTGTGCTGATTTCTCTTCTGAGGATCTCTCTCTGTTCTCTGTTTCTGTTTGTCTATTCATTTTTTCATCACATGTCTTTTAAGCAATGCCAGGCCACAAATACTGAAATCTTTTAAGCTCTCATTTTAATATTCCCTGCTGCTGCTGTGTAATGATAGCTTTATCCTCACTGCTGCATTTTTTCAACCTGAACTTTTTCCAGCTGTTTGCTTCCTATTTTACTTCTTTACATGAACTTAGGGCACTTCATTTTCTGGCAAGCTGCAGTGATTCCCATACTACTATAATACTACAGCACCTAATGTCCCAGAGTTTTAGCCCTTGGCAGTTTCAGAGTAGCAGTAAACAGTCCTTAGGAGAAAAAAATATATATCTATGCAAGAGAAAGATGGAGCAAGAGTCTTAAAGTAATTAGCTTCTTTCAGAAAGAGAGCTAAATCAACCCTTAAAAATGCCCGGTTGGACTTTTTATTCCAACTCTAATCTTTTGTAAATCACAGAATTCTTGAGGTAGAAAGGGACTTCTGGACCTCATGTGGTCCAAACCCCCTGCCAGGCCACCTAGAGAAGGTTGCCTAGGACCACATCCAGGCAGCTTCTGAATGTCTCCAAGGAGAGAGCCTGCAACGTGTGCCAGTGCTCAGTCACCTGCACAGCACAGAAGTGCTGCCTGATGTTCAGAGGGAACCTCCTGTATTTCAGTTTGTGCCCAATGCCTCTTCTGTTAACCCTGGGCATCACTGAAAAGAGCCAGGCTTTTTCCTCCCTGCACCCTCCTTTCAATTATTTAGATATTTCAATAAGATACCCCCTGAAAATGTTTGATATTGTTTGATGTTGGTAGTGAGGAAAATAAGTTCTCATGTATACTTTTCAGTGTGGCATTTCTGATGTAATTCCTTTTGATTCCATGTAGTAGTATTGTCAGCAGGTAAACAAATAGAGAAGTAACAGCCTTAACCAAGACTTGGTTGTATTCTTCTTAGCCTATTACTCTACTGATGGAGTCATCAGATGCAATGAATCTTGCTTGCCTAACAGCTGGGTACTATAGACTGCTGGTCGACTCAAGGCGTTCAATATTCAACATGGCCAACAAGAAAAATACAGGGAGCAGAGAAACAGGTATTCATTGCACAGTACGTTCTTGATGGTCACAGGTGTAAAGCAGAAGCCAGCTTAAGCCCCAGTGCATCTCCAGATAAATACAAGGCTGTGCCAAATGAGATTTTATTGCTGGCTTAGACTTGGCTCTACGGTACACCAATTCAGCTTTATAATGTTCTGATATTCAGCCTTTGATAGCTTGAATTTCTTTCATAACTGTATTGAAACAGATGCATGTTCCCTATGAGTGTTATTACATTATACGCATATATCTTGTGTAAGAATACATATGGTGTTGTGGAAACCAGCTGGGAATTTGATTTTCTTTTACTATTTCTGGAATAGCATTTGTACCTAGCTGTGGTTTGGTTTTGCACTAAAGTACAAAAGTGTCAGTTAAACTTTAGGTCATTAAATCAACAGCTATTTAATTTAGAGCAGAGGTAAGCTTGAACATGCTTTTCTGAAGCATTTGATAAACCAGCTGTCCTATTCAGAGGGTTCATTGCTCAATATTAACAAGATATTGTTTAAAAATGTGCTTGAACTTGTGATTGTATGAATCTGTGGTTTCACGTTTCTTTTATTTCCCTGTGCTACAGGAATTGAAAATAGAGGGAAGCATAGTCTCCTTGCTTCTGAGTGGAGCTGTGTACCAAAAACTACCACTTTCCTGGCTGAAGGAGATCAAGAGACTCAAATGTCCTTTGCTGATCCTAAACAGAAGACTGTAGATGTTCCTGAAAGTCTGTTATGTCAAAAAGAGCACAGACATCTGTACATAGAAAATACCTATAATTCAGGTGGATTTGATCAGCATCTGGCCAAGCAAAGTGACCCCACTGAAGCAGAAGAAAGCAGAAATTTTAATCAGGCTTCACTGCTGTCACTCTCAGGTTTGGAATCTAGCAAGAAAGCACAGGATTCTCCCAGGGGAGCAAAAGTTTCCTTTATATTTGGAGATCACAACTTGGATGGTATCAATCCTCAGACTCTTGGCTATGAAAGGCTTTTGGATGAAAGTCCAGAAGTACTAGAAAAACAAAGAGCCATTTATATTAGTAATGCCAATGACATTAAAGGTCTGGAGTTGTCACCAGATGCTGAAAGCATTCAGTTTGCTACAAATTCTGTTTACGCAACCATAAGTGATGGTAAAATTTTTGGAGCTGCGGAAGGAATAGAAGAGCCTTTGCTGCATGATATTTGTTATGCAGAAAACACAGATGATGCCGAAGATGAAGATGAAGTAAGCTGTGAAGAAGACATTATGGTAGGAGAAATCGATAGGCCTGCTCTTCTCAGCCTTTCTGGTTCTAGTGATGACATTATTGATTTGACTTCACTTCCACCTCCAGAAGGTGATGATAATGAAGATGATTTCCTATTGCATACCTTAAACATGGCCATTGCTGCTCCTCCACCTGGCTTCAGGGACAGTTCAGATGAGGAAGACTCTCAGAATCAAGCAACACAGCCTAGAGACGACAAGGAGCAAGCCAGTAATCTAGGCAGTGATGATATTCCAGTGTCGCTTATCGATGCTGTCCCTACTAATACAGAGGGCAAGTGTGAAAAGGGGCTAGATGATGCTGTAGTCTCCACACTTCAAGCACTAGAAGCTTTGGCTGCTTCAGAGGAACAGCAGACGAATGACAACTCAGGTTCTTTCACCATAGTTACATTTATTCATTGAAAATCATTCCATCTCATCCATTTAACTTTGGAAATACTCCATTTTGTGAGGGGGTTTTGTTTTTTGTTGTTTTGCTTTTTTTTTGCCACCATTTTCCATACATCATATTCCATATTATGTAATGGAACTACTGTTATGTTGTTAAGCTACCTGTCCCGGGAACTGTGCAATAAAGTCAGATTATTCTTACAAAAGATATTTTTGTCTCTAACACACACCTTTGCTTGTCGCTTGTCCAGGTGCTTCAGCTGCTGTCATTGATTGACTCTCATTTTTTGTGGCTTGCAGGTGTAGCTATCTTGCGAGCATATAGCCCTGAGTCATCTTCAGATTCTGGCAATGAAACAAATTCCTCTGAAATGACTGAAAGTTCTGAATTAGCTGCGGCGCAGAAACAGACAGAAAACACTGCACGCATGTTTTTGACCACAAGTGAAGGCTATCAACCCCTTGTGGAAGAGCAGACTGAATTTCCCATTGCTAAAAGTCAGGCTGGAGTGCCAGGCATGAAATCCTCTCAGCCTTTGTCTGGTCGTCAGGCTGCGGAGCTACAGTCAAAAGTTGTGCCTTCAAAGCAGATTCTTCATTCAGATAACATGGAAATGGAGCCAGAGACCATGGAAACAAAATCTGTCACTGATTATTTTAGCAAATTGCACATGGGATCCTTGGTATATTCTTGCACTAGTAAAAGGAAAAATAAGATGACAGACAGTGAAGTGAAAGCACCTTCTGATGGCAATGCTACTGTGAAAAAGCAACAGGGAACTAAAAAAGCAGAGGCTGATGAAGACCTAAAAGCTAAATTTGGAACTCTTTCAGCAAGAGACAGTCAACGCCTAAGCACTTTTAATGTGGAGAGAACTGCCTTTCGCCAAAGATGGTATGCTGCCGATGATGGGGCAGCAGATAAGCCAAGCCCAGAAACAGTGAACGGGAAGACATTTCCAAGAGTTCCTGTCCTTGGAAAAACAGAAACTGACTGTAAGGATGAAGTAGATCCTGAGGCGGATCAGGATGATACCTCAGGGCTTGGCCAAGGTGAAAACTTTTTGTCAGATATGACTCCTGTGTCTTCAGCCAAAGACCTAAATGATGCAGAAGATACCGATTTATCTGCAGATGACCATCCTTCAAAGCTTCCAGAAGCTGAGCAGAGTGTGGCTAGACTTTGTGAATATCACTTGGCTAAGCGCATGTCATCTCTGCAAAGTGAAGGCCATTTCTCACTGCAAAGCTCTCAGTGCTCTTCAGTGGATGCAGGATGCAGCACGGGCAGTAGCACATGTGCTACCCCTGTTGAATCTCCTCTTTGTACCTCTGACGTTAAGCACATTATCTCTGACCCATCAATGAAGAGCATTACCTATATTCCAGCAGATGAAAGAGCTGCCATTCTTCCAAACCATGGAACAACATACAAAGACCTGCATCAGCAGCCAGAAGCTGTGTGTCACAGGATGACGGTGCCTGTTGTGCATTCGGCAATTAATGCTGAACCACTGTTTGGCACTTTGAGAGAAGGATGTCATCGGATCCCCAAGATAAAAGAAACTACAGGTACATCAGTAATAAAGTGTTTCCTGTGTTTGTTTTTAAAGTTGCATGTTAAGGTTGAAGGTTAGGTGTGAAGTTTGCATTCTCTTTACCTGAAACTACATCATAATCTGCGGCAGGCGGTGGGATTAGACCTTAGTGTATATATTCATTTTACTTATATGTATTGAGATGTTCTTGGGAGCTGCTTACAAAGATTCTTTTTTTTCTGGAAGATCTCTCATTACAGTTTAAAAAAAAAAATGTCTCCTGTGTTTTAGATCTAATATTTGGGGGACATTGATGAAGAAGCCTAGGGGAGAAAGTAATCTTTGGAAGCCTCTCCAAAGTCCATAGTCATTTGAGTTCCAGGATTCTTTCTAGATCGTAAGATGACTTCAGAAGATATATTAATGTTGGAGAGAAAAAAAAATGTGCTTCATTTATTATATATTTTATGCTATTTTAGCAGATTGTCAAAAACATGCCAGTATGAGTAAAAAGTTCTAAATGTAAAGGTGAGAAAATGTCACTATATTATTAAGCATGTTTTTACTTCACCATCTGATAGTAGGTGTTTCGTTTAAGAATAATTTACATATAGAATCATTACCACATTTTGAAGTTCCAGTTTCAAGTGACTTTATGAACTTACTGTTCAAAAAAATGCATAGTTTTTCAGAGATAGCATTGGAAATCCTTTTGATTGGGTTTTGAACATTTCATTCATCCTGGGTAGCAACCCACATGTCCCAGTGGCATGGCAATGCATGAAAATCTGAAAGTGGAGTAGACTAGGAGAAAGAATGAGAAAAACAAACAAACAACAACATAACCAAAACAAAATTACCATGAATACATCTTTCCATGTTCTCTCAGGCAAAGTTAAAGAAGGTATTTTAATCTGAAAATATTCATCTAATTATTTAATAGCAAACATCCAATCCATATATTGAAGGGGGAGGGGGTATTTAGGAAGTTTTATAGATGATTTTCTATTCCTTTCTTTCAATGTGTTCTGTAGTAGAACAAACAGTTTATTATTCATAAGTTATAATTTGTTGATAGATTTTAAAAAGCATCATAGTGAAACACAAAAGACATGAGGAGCTAGCAATTAATTTTTTGTGTGTGTGAAATATTTTGAGGAATGGAGACCACTGGAAAATACTAAGAATCCATTTTCCCTCAGAGTTAAAGATATATAAAAGTTTTAGTCTGTGAATATTGTCAGGGTGATGCTTAATTCTTCTGTCTGCTCTTCTACTACCCCTAGTGTAGCTTTCACAGAGCCTGAAAAGGGAAGACAAGGAGGCATGCCTACAGCTTTTCCTAGACAGCCTCTAGCTGACTCCATCATGCTATCATCCATGCTATCAGAATCAAAGGTGCCAAGTCAAAATCAAGACTCTTGTGACATTCCCAAAGTAAATCAGGCTTGTGGGGCAACAGTTAGTTTACGGCCATATGACATGATAGGAGGAAGCCTCAGGATGCCGCACAACAGGAAAGTGCTGAGACGCAGCAGCAGCATCATTGGAGGATCTGCAGATATTGAGATGCTGTTTGAAAGGAAGGCAGCCGCAGCCAGCTTGAAATGTTTGGACACCACCCCAAGGGATGAATCCAAGTCAGAAAGAAGGGTGGAGCTCTCCCTGGGCAAAAAGCTGTCAAAAAGTTACTCCCAGAGTTGTGTGTATGTCAGCACTGATAGGAAGGACAGTAAGAGGTGCTCAGGCACAGGCGTCAGTCAGAAGGACTCCAAGCAGTGTCGAACATTGCCTTTGCGGAAGCTGGACACCAGTGCCTGGAGGTGTCGTGGCCCCTTTAGCTACTGTTTCCTAAGCAGAGGAAGTGATGATGATGAAGATGATGGAGATGGCCATCAGCTCTCATGTCTCTTTGAACCGCAGAACCCGTGCGAGCTAGCAGAACCAGTCAGTCAGTCTTTTTCCAGCGAAAATGAGCAGAAAGTCTTGGAGTCCCCAAAACCTGCTGAGACCCTGCAAAGTGAGGCAGATAACACACATGAGAAGAGCAGTGCTGACACCCAAGGTGGCCAGATTGATGTGAATCTCAATGATGTGGCCTTTGATGCACGAATTACACGAATAAATGTGATGAAAGAGAAGACGTATGCAATGCCTGATGGATTTATTGCAGCACAAAAGGATGCCAGTGAGCTACTGTCACTGGTCCGAGCAAGTATGGGCAAGAGAGAAGATTTACATCCAGAAACATATGACCTTAAACTTTCTAAGTACAAACAACTGTTATCTATGGAATCGAGACAGTTGGGAAGTGCCTGCAGGAAAATGGCCATGGCTGATAAAAGCCCTGAGGAAATGCTTTTAGCTATGACTTCCAGCTTTCAAGTACTCTGTTGCTTAACAGAAGCCTGCATGCGTTTAGTTAAAGTCATGAACTCTGAAACACAGCAGCAGGAAATTATAGCTAAGATAGATGAGGTTGTAATAAACTACATTTGTCTTCTGAAGGCTGCAGAAGCAGTATCAGGCAAGACCTCCAGTGATCCTAGCATTAAACTCTTGGCTCGACATTCGACTACCATGGCCGCTATTGTAAGCACACTAACACGTTCTCTTAAAATGCTTTTAAACAAATAAAATACAAAAGTCACTTCATAATCTACCTTTGCAAAGCCATACATTAAAAAAAAAACAAAACTTTTATTTACTGTATGTGTATGAACTAATGTAACAAACTCAGCTCTCTCTGTATATTTTGTTATTTTATATAAAATAAGTATGAGATTTAAAAAAAAAAAAAAAAAAAAAAAAGATAAAATACCGAACACTGACAATAGTACTGACCAGATCTGTCTTTTCATTTATACAAACACAAAAGCCAAAAAAAGCCCTCTCCCCAAGACCGGAAAGACAAACAGAAAAAAAAAAAAAAAAAAAAAAAAGAATTGACATTTGGCTATTTTTCATATAGTCAAATCTATGGTTGTATGAAGTGAACTTTTAAAGCCTGTTATGTCAATGAAGTTGTTTTCTGTTTCATCCAAGTTTTCACTTGGAGAATGCTCCATGTTTAGAAATGAGAAATTAAATCATAATGTATATAATACAATATTTAATGTTTTAAAATTATAATTTTTAAGCATTGAAAATAGCAAAAAGACGTTTAAAATCCAAGAGACTATTATAACTTACTAGAGAATATATATATAATAAATGACTCTTTTGTTCATATTGCCTGAATTACCTGATTCTTCTTTTCTAGGAAGTTCTATATTAAAAAAAAGAAAAAAAAAAGTATTGAAAATACCAACTTTAGAAGGTATCTGATGTATTGAACGTTACAGTGTTGCATTTCAGACAGTGAAGGTAACTGTGGAAGACAGACTGAGGACATAGAAACCAGAGTGGTGATGTTCTCTGAAATGAGAATTCGATGCCATACTTATCAGGTCAGAACGTATAGGACGGGTCTGCACATCCCTTTCCCTGGTTAATGAGAGAGAGGACCATCAGGAAATTCCTGTGCTGTTTACTGTTTCATCATATATCTATGGTGCATCTGAACAACATGAACTGCATCTATTTTGTTAAATATTTTATACTTCATATTTTATGATTCTGAATGTTTAACTGTAAATAAGTTAGAAATAAAATGAAGTTTTCAGAATACAATAAATATCTCTGAAATATTTCAAGCCCAAGACAGTTCTTCTCTGAGTGACAACAAAGGCAATTTGTGAATAATCTGTCCCATCTGAACCTTTCTGGAAAACATTTTATAGTCTTGCATTTGAGAGACAGCCAAAAGCTCTCAATTTCACATGGTAAGTAGGCTTTAGCACGAGCATCTGTTAAGCTTTTCAGCCACTTAGGAGCAGCAGCCCTTGTGAAAAGTGCAAAATACCATTCTCTAAACTGGTGTAGGCAATTTTCATCCTTTTATTTAATAATGTCATGTGCAGAGAGTATAACCACTGTGTTTTGAAAACTTACCCATTCAGCTGAAGCAAGTGCAAAGCTTTCTCTTCTGAACTAGAAAGACTAAACCCACAAAATTATATTTTTGCTAAGGAAATATTTTCCTGCATAGATTGATGCACTTCACTATGAAATCAAAGTAAAGCTTTTTTTTGTCTGACTGCAGAGAAACATCGCCAGAAACTCAGTATCAAAAGCTTAATCTGATCTGTTGTGTTTGAGAAAAATTTTGTTTCCTAGACCAACTCATTTAGCATGTGGATTCATTCTTGACCATAGCTCATAGATTGCAGACTGAATTATTTTGGTAGTGGGTGACAGCAGCCTGTCCCACATAGTGCTCAGACTCAGTGCTCTCATTCTGGCAGCTCTGAAAATGTGGCTGAGTACTGCTTTTTTGCTGTGGTTGCCAGAGAAATTCTTTTGAGTATTCCATACTGGTCAAAAAATGCTGCTTTGGTAGATATTCCTTCACTGCCTTGTGTGTTTATGTAAAAACATGTGTGTTTATGTAAAAATCACTGGTGATTTGGAAATAGAGTTTTAAAAAGGGATTTAGAGTTGTCATAACTGAGTATCAACATAAAACAGAGGGATGTGATGCTTTCAGGGTTGCTAGTCCAATCATTTTCTTTCACTCCGTTTCATATATTGATCTAATTTTATTTCAAAAATAACTAGATTTTTGTTGTCCTTACTGTTTAAGAACTTTTCCGATTGGGAACCTGCTTGTTTTGCTCCCTAAAATTAACCATGGTATTTTCCTTTCCCCCTTTTCCCTTTTCCTTTTCTTTTTCCTTGTCTTTTTTTTATTCTATTTTATTTTATTTTTAGGTCTAACTAGCGTTTTTTTCTCTCCTTTTGAATGGATTTTCATAGGCTTGTGGAGCATTTTGGGTTTTAAATGCACCTCGTGAGTTTATCTAGTCCAACCCCTCCCTGCTCAATGCAGGTCTGATCAGATCAGGTTGCTGAGGGCCATTTCAAGTTGAGTCTTGGATATGCTCCAGTGATGAAGGTCCCACAACGTCTCTGGGTTTGTGTTTAAGAATACTTATGGTTAAAAATAAAAATAATTTATTTCTGGTCAGAATTTTCAGTGTTCCAACAATGTCTGTTGCTTTTCATCATATCTTTCTTCCCTTAGAGGAGTTAGGCTCTGTTTTCTCTGGTGTTCTTCCATCAGGTTGCAATTGAGTCTCTACTGAGCCTTCTCTGAATAAACTGGGCTGAATAAACCCGGTTCCTCGGCCTTCTTTCTTGTAACATACTCCAGCCCCTGACCAGCATGATGACCCACCACTGGCTTAAAACCTATTTCTGTTAATATTAAGCATTAAGATATGTTTGTCTTCCTGGGTGGTATCCTCATTGATTTCTGCATTAAGTATATGTCTCAACTTAATGTCATCAAGAAATGTCACCAGTATTACCCATCTCTTGCATGTAGTCAATAATGAAATACTGAGTAAGATATTTTTGTCTTTATTTTAAACTGGTGCAACCTGAAAACTTGCTTCATGTCACACCTTAATGCTGAACATGTGGCACTAATATTAACCAATCTTTATAATTTGCTATTCTAAGTTCAGGAGTGGCTGCTTTGCACAGAAAATGAAGTAATGCAGCAAACTGATCCTAAGCTTCCAATGCACTAACTGTGGAACATTCCTAGCATGTTTTCATGATTAGATTTGGCCAAAGCAATGGAGACCATGAGGCACTCATCACTGAAAAAATAAAAATAGAAATAAAAATAAAGAAGTGGGCAGTTCCACTTTCCTGTAGGTCTTAGCAACATATGAAATTTTCTGACAGTGCTGGTGGAATCTGGGAGATGCTGATGTGTGAAAATATGTGTGTCTCAGTAATAACACTCTCTTTGGAGGCTCTGAAGAAGTGGGTTCTGGAGAGAACAAATTTAGGCTTGCAAGAGCTGGTCTTGGATTCTGTAAGGAGAAAAAAAAAAAAAAAAAAAGCAAACTAACCTAGCAGCCTGTGTTACTATAGTAAATGTAAAACTTTCAGTATTGATTTTGAAGTGCATTTGTATTTTGAAGAGACTGTGCTATTCGTGGCAGATTTTTATGCTGTAAACCTTATTTAGTTTAGTTTTAAAACCACTTTGCTCAAATTCCAATTGTGAGTTCATTTCATCATTTTGGGGAAAAAAACAAAACAAAACAAAACAAAAAAACACTAATTATTCTCAGTGCACAGACTTCTGTAAGAGTAAAAAGGAGCGTGTCTCCTGCTCCACAAATAATTTTTTTCTAATTTCTTTTATTTTTTCCTTTTCTGTTTGCCTAGTCACATCTGGGTTTATGTGCACCTTATTGCTCAAGTATCCTGTTTACGGTACCTGCACTTGCACTCATCTTCTCTCATTCTTAGCTCATTATGTATGACAGTATCTACACAGTTATTCCTTGTTTATTTAATCTTCATCAGGGACTTCTTTCATTGTTACTTTTTGCCTTGTCCAATCTGAAATATTTTAATTATATCTTGTCACCTATATGAAAAATGTCTTTACTGCCTCAAACTAAGGCATGCTTCTTTGTGCTTTCTTTCTCATTACTTTTAAGAGTAGAAGGGGAAGGCAGCAGTTAGTATCCTGAGATGCTACAAAAGCCTCTTCTCATCCATGAGCCCAAAATCATAAAAAGCTAATGTGGCCAAATTGGAATACTTACCACCAACCTTGGTACCGGGGGGGGGGGGGCTTTCATTCTGAAGCAACCAGAAATGGCTGTCCTAATATGCGTTCTCAAGGAGGCACTTCGCACTAGCTTTTCCATCATGACACAATGGAATCAGAACTTCTCAGTCTAAATAACCAAGAGATTACTGCATAGATGAAGTCCAAAAGGCAGCATTGCTCTTCCTTGTGGTATGAAAGGTTTTTCTTGTGGTGGCAGCATCGAGGTAATTTCCACTGAGGTGTGACCCTCAAATTTTCTTCACCTTTCCAAGAAGTAGCTTGGAAGTATGCTATTAACCCTATAGGTTTGGCAGTCCATTTTGGAAATGAGGTCAAACAGGGACTGGCCAAGGACTGAAAGCTTTACATTGCCATTGTAGATTTTCAATTCATCTGCACTGTATGCAGATCAATTTAATATCCAGCTCAGTCTTGTGCTCTGAGATGTTTCCCTCTGCCAGGCCAGTGAATAACAGGAATTTATATTTATTGTTCCTTGTTATCATGGATTCTCCCTATCCATAAAGACAACTTTCTTTGTTGTCATCTTCTCTCTTAGTAAAATAAAATAAATTCATACCCCTCTGGTTGTTGGTTCTTTGACCTTATTCTTCAAAGACCGTCTCTTAAGATGCAGCCATCATTTCTACTGAAGATAGTGTCCTAATGTCACTTTGACACTTTTTGTATTTATGCTTTCCTTCATGTTCCTTTTTCCTTCCAAGAAGTGTGCATTAATTTGTATTTTTAATAGCAAGAGCTCTTCTTATATTTTCACGTCCAGACTTTCTCAGAAATCTTACAGACTGTGTGTATCTCTGACAGATTCAACAGTTATCTAAATGGATGTTTGGATGTTGCAGTATTTGCTGTAAAACTTCTAGAATTGATACTTCCAACTGAGATTATATGATTCCTGTGAGGCTGTTGAGATACTAAACTGTTGTATATCTATCGTTTCCCCAGGCACTATGCTGTCTCTGATGAACTGTCTCAAGAGCTACCACAGCACTTTGTAGAGTCAGTCTAGAAGTGCTGTTTGCAAGATACTCTGATAGATTATTTATGGCAGGTAACTGTGTAAAGTTGCACTGTGTGAACAAATGTATGGATATTAATTTGAGAGTGAAAAAAAAATAAAAATGGAAGAGCAGACATCCTGAACTCTATTAGCAGGAATTCCTTCAATGTTTTAGACTGTGTCTCTGTGGCTGAGAAGGGACTAAAATTGTTTATGGCATGCTTTGTTTTTAATACCGTTGTGCCAAAGGTGATGACAATAGTGTGAATGTATCCTCCATGGTTACTGCAAAAGGAAAAAGCTCTGCAGTCTGGAGTGATAAGGTGTAGGTGTACCCTCAGAACATATTTATTTATAGACAATGAGTCTTAGAGAAGGCTAATTACTGGTAAGTTGCATTTCTTTCTTGAAGTCCAAATTCTATTCTTCATTATGCCTGTGAGTTGACAGATAATGGGACAGCAATCTGTCAACAAAGATGGAATTAAGTTTATGACAATAAACAATATTATTACCATTTCTTACTATAAGCAAAGAGTGGGAAAAAATAAGTTAGTTGCCTCTAATGATTTGATACAGGAGACACTGAGGTTACACAGTCATTTTTAGTGTGATGTTTTTCAAGTTGATCTTCAGAGAGAAAAGATGTTTTGTAAATCCTTTTTGGCAGTGCATTGTACGAGTCTTCTGTACTGCATATGCCATTAAAATATCAGCATGGGGTGACAGTAAATGTCATCAATAGCTTTAGCCTTGAAAGCATGCTTCTTTTTTGTGTGTTTTTATGTATGATAGGTTCATGACTGGTGTATTTAGATGTTAATGCTGACAACTCGAATGCTTCAGCCAGTGCTCCAGGCTTTGGTTTCAGAAGAAGCACTAAGTTTCTTAACATAAAATAGGAATTTTTCCAGTGTCAGTGGAAGGACATGATCTTAGTACCACCTCATGGAAATCTGATTTTCCAGGTGGTTGGGACCATTTTCGCTGAAAGAGATGCCAAAGGATACAGTTTCACTTTGATTCTTCTCTCTCTTGTGAAATGGTCACAGACTCAATGGAGGGTTTTGCCTATCCCTGAGTTGGCCGTATAGAGGTCATGGATGCCTGAAGACTCTCCTAGTTCGTCATTGTGCTGAGACTGATCATCCTGTTGTCACATCTACAGTTTCTGATACCTCTTGAATCTTCATGGATGGCCCAAAGAGCTGATAGCCTGCACAAAGAACAGCCCCAACATCAACCTTTTTCTAGTGTTAAGGCCAGGCTTACTTCTCCAGTTTATTTTCAACTTTTTTTCTGCAGTGAGATCAGAAAACTGCTTGTACTCCTCTTTGTTGTAGTCCAAAGTCAGTTTCATTGTTTCATTGCAAAGCTTTAAAGCTTACCAGCCCCATTGAATAGTTATTTTAGGGCTTCTGCTACAGGTCACTTCTGCAAGCAAATAAATTTATAGCCACAAATATAGAACAGCCAATCACACCACTGACGTTCTTCTTAATAATGCTGAACCATCACTGCCTGAGGCAGGCAGATGTATCTTGTAAGTTTTTCCAGTTCAAAAGATTTAATGTCTCTGAAGCATACTTACCTACATGGGACACCGCTTGTTGTAGACACTGAAATGCAAGCTATTTCTCATACTAACTTTTGGCTTTTTACAGCTGTGATTTCAATTTTCTGTCACACACTGTAGATAATTACATTTAATTCTTCTTGGTTTACACTTTTTTTTTCTTCCTTGCTAGACTTTATTATTTCCTATTTTATCCCCTCCTCATCCTTTTATTTTTCACTTTTTTGCACTTTAAAAACATGTATTAAAAATATTGTGTATTGGGTATGCTTCTCATCAAAGATCCTTGTCAGGTTTTTGCTTTTAAAAGTGGTTTCTGCCTTAAAAAAAAAAAAAAAAAAAATGCTTACTGGAGAATATTCTCTTTAAATCATTTAAGCAGAATATTAAAATCTACTTTAAATATACAGAAGGATTACAAGAGCAAGGCATTCTTTGATGAGTGGAGAAGGATATTCAGGATATTCAGCAGAACAAACGACGGCATATCTCTTAGTTGCTTCATTAGTATAGTGATCGGACTTCAGGTAAAATACAGTGCCTAAAGAAAAATGTAAAACTGCACCTTGGAGATGCTTCTGTGGAGATTCCTGCCAGCATAGCCTCCAGAAGTATGAAGTTGCACCTAGTGGAAAGGTTCAAGGACCTCCAGCAAAACTCATCATGAGTATCCTTGGGAAGCAGAAACATCTCCAGAGGCAGTCTGCTCAGCCCTCACAATAGTGACATGAAGGTAAGACTGCAAATCAAACCATTTTTCATGTTTTATAAAGTCATTTGCAATGCTATCATTCTTCCTCCTAACAGAATTTCTCTTTCCAGTTCTATTGATTAAAAAAAAAAAAAAAAAGAAAGAAAAAAAAGAATAGTTTTGAATGTTTTTTTTTTCATTTCTCTCTTGATGTATGAAAGACCCACGTAAGCAAGGCAAGTTTTATACTGATGAAAACTGATTCAAAGGCTAGTCATATGTAAAACAATGCATCAGTATAGTCAGTATAGGTTTGGAAGATCCTATAACAATTGTAGTATTATGAGTAAAAGTTGTTACAAGAAATTTAATTTTGTTTGACTGAGTTATTTAAGCAAGTTAAGTTTGACAACTTATTTAAGCAACATCTGTAGATACTTTGGTCTATATTGTTGTGTTTTTTTTTTGTTTGTTTGTTTGTTTTGTTTTTAATTATTTTCATTTATTTATTTGCTAGTTTTTAGCTACATTTTCCCTTTCCTTTATTTTTATTTTTATTTTTATTTTTATTTTTATTTTTATTTTTATTTTTATTTTTATTTTTATTTTTATTTTTATTTTTATTTTTATTTTTTTCTTGAAATTCAGGAAAATGGCAAAATGTTGTGCTTTGCAAAGTTTGTGGAAGAAGAATCTCATTTAAAACTGCATTATTCATCCTGAATATGCTTATTTGTACTTGGCAAGTTAAACATGAATATGTCAAGTGTCTTTTTCTTTGCATAGTAATTTACACCATTTATATTAGTTATGTCCATAGGACCTTTGGATTGAAAGGTGCCTTCTTCTCACTGAGTCTACTTGTGTGTTTTCAATGCAAACAGGCACCATCTTAAAACCACCTGTTTTTTTTATACTGTCTTGGTAGAAGGGTGTTCCAGAACATCACTGATGTAAGATTGAGGGACTTGTTTTTAATTGCTAACTAGAGCCTAGAATAAAAGACTAGTTCAAACACTGTATTTCTGATTTAATTAGTTCTCTTACTGATGCTTGCACATCAAATTCTAGATGGGATCTTACGCATCTTTATATAGGAGCATTATTAATACTCTAGCTATAGAAAATTTGTCTTACACATCACAAAACCTCATTTACCTTTCATGCCTGAAGGTGGCTTAGAGTCATTCTGTAAATTACTGGTATGCTCAGTTCTTTCTCCTCAGTCAATTAAAACTAAAGTTATGGTGGACCTTTTTGCTGTTACTCCTCAGGGTAGAATTCATCTTGCTTGACTTTAGTTGTCTAAATGCTGAGTATCAGGTATAAATCTCCTGAACACTCTCTACAATCAATGCAGGAAGAGAAAGAGGCACCTCTAGAGGTGCATTCAAAGAATTCAAAGATGGCTGGGATAAATCACCTCCTGGATGTGGTAGTTTTTCCTCTCTTTTTTTTCTTCTATTGTTGACAATACAGCAAACCTAGACAACCAGCTTGGTCCCAGTGATTAATATTGGAAGGGGGTAGAGAGGGGTGGAATTTTTTGCCATTTGTCTTCACAATGTATTCTTTTGAATTTTAATTCACATCTATTAGTATTTTTCAAGGTTGTCTACTCTTCACTTTTATTTCTGACACCTGGTTGTCTCTGAATTGATGATGCCTCTCACCTCCGAGTCAACAAAGGCACTAGGCACATTGCTTCTGCAGAAGAAATGCATTCAAATGAAGAAATGTGTGGCTATTTCCTGTAGCTGTTTGAGGCTGTTATTTGAGGCTGCTGTGTTGTTCGAGGCCATATATCCTGGCTTTTCAGGCTTTTTTCTTGGCTAATTGTTTGCCTTATTCATGCTTGCATTTCCTAATATTCATTAGTTTTGCCTACAAAGTTTTGATATACTGAAAATTTATAGAAAAGTTTTGTCAAAGTTACTGCCACTACAGAAACTTTTGTGGTCACTTCCCACATTTTTCATGCTGAGTAATCCTGCACTCATTCTGCTGATTTAAGACTAAAGGTCTGCATAGGTGCTTAAAAACAAAGTTACAGCTCAGTTTAGCCCTGAAAAGTAAGCAACAGTTCCAGAACTCATAGTAATACAAAAGGTTTTCTTTCAGTTGCTAAGGCTGAATATCACTTGCTCAAATGTGTTTAAGGTTCTTGACTCTTGCACATTTATTTTACTGGATAATTAGTGGAATATGATTAGTGAAAGAGAAAAAAAAAATAGGACTCATTTAAACAACAGGAAATGTTTCCATTACAGATGTTCAAATGTGAGCTAGTCATGCTAGGCTCCCTTCAAACTAGAGAGAATTAGGCACTACTAGATGCTACTCACATCACTTGAAAGTAGACATCAAAAACAGTTAAATGGATTCACATCTCGGAAGTGCCCATTTCTTTCTGAAGAATTATTAAGGGAGACAGAGATGACCTGCTGAAAAGTTCATGCTTGACTTGTATATGTTTAAAGTTGTATATTCATAATGCTAGCAAATGAAAAAAAAAAAAAAAAAAAAAAAAAAGACTCAGTTGGAAAACCATGAGGACATTGAAATTTATTGATTCTGAAGGTCTATGAAGTTTTTTTTTTTTTTTTTCCTTTAACATCAAGCATTATTTTCTGGTCATTTTCCCTCCCTACTATTATGTCATGGGATCACATTAGCCCTTCTGAAAAAAATAATCAAGCCAGAAGGGGACAGCACAATTAAGTAACTTTGATAGTATTGACGACTTTGTACTGATTTTATTTTGTCTCCATGATGCCTGTGCTCATTCAAGTTGTAATGTCCCTTCCTCCTTCGTCTCTCTCAGTGAGTCCCAGCACTGTTTGCCAGAGCAACTTGAACACATACAATACATTGCCTCCCTATATGCTGCCTGCCATCAGCTCTGGAGATAAAAAGCTGGTAGCCTCGAAGGGAATGTTTGAATCGCAACATTTTATTTAACACCAAACTTAAAGGGAATCATTAATAGCATTTCATGATTGTTTACAGTTTTGCAATAGGTATTCCTGAGTCCTCATTAGTATTTGTCTAGAAATCACATAAATTGTATTTTGCAAAACAGAGTGGGCAGGATTCCCAACCACATCTTTTCTCATCTTTCTAGAGTCTGGATCAAGTAAATTCAGGCCAATATTAGTAAAAAAAAATAATATATAAGTAATTAAAAAAAGTAGTAGAAAAAAATGCAGATGGAGAATGTGAAACATTATTTCATGAATAATATCATGGTTTTAAATGAGAAGTTGAAAGGGTATTTCCCTTTTCTCAGGCAAATGCCATCTTTTTTCTTAGAACATGCATTGATAGTTTGGCAGAGGTATGCTAAACCGTCACGTAATTCTTACATTCTGATGCAAGTGCTCAGGTTTTGTACAAACGATTCTCCCAGTTTCACATGGGACATTTTATGAGTTTGTAACAGCTGTTTGTTTACATTTATTCTTCAGGATGCACATCGTGTTCCATGAAACTACTCACTTTGCATATTCACAGCTTCTGTTAAATCTCTTTTTCTGTTCAAAATGGCAAAGCATGGTATTTACCTGAAGGTTACATTTTTTTAAAGCCCTGAATTTGTTGACAGAGAGCAAAGTGCATTTTGATGGTTTTAAAATATTCTGCCAGCACTTCAGAAAAGAACTACATCAAAAGCAACCCAGACACATTCATTCTTTACTTTGAATGTGCATCATCAGTGATGTCAGTGGGACCCTAGTGAAACAGTTGTTAATTAACTTATGTCCCTTCTTTGGAACTACAGAATAAAAGCACAAAGTATTGTAGGAGCAGCCTGAAGTGCAAACATTAGTTTGTTTGCTTCCTTATTAATAATTTATCTAGAAATGTTAAAGAGATTTTAAAGTTATCAAATACTTCCTACCTGAGACATCATTTCTAGGACCAGACCATATCAAACTTGCTCCATGTGGAGCATTATGATACATGAATTATTGTATAAACTTGCTTCTGCAAACACTTTTTGACCTAGCACAAGTTCAGTTCTGGCTGGCAGTTGAGAGCAACTATGTCCTTTTGAATTATACCCTTGCAAACAAAAAGACAGAGGTTGCAAACCTGAAATAATTGTAATTTTTTAAAGTTGTTTGCATGCTCTCCTGTAAGTACATAATCAGGACATAATGGTGGTTCATGTATGAAGATCAGAATATAACAGACTTGAAAAAAATCCATGTATTCTTTTCAAATTTTGAAGAAACATGAATAAACACTGGAAAATAGACATCATTTCAACATCCTTCATTTTTTAAGGCCCAGCCCTTTGCTTGTGGTTAATTGTTTCTTTAATTTAAAACTATGGTCAACACTTGCCTGTTTAAAATGTCCCTGTTGGCTGCTTTCTGTAAGCAAAAAGTGAGAACTAGTCAGTGCTGACTCTGGAAAGTCAGGGAAAAAACAGATGTTTTTTGAACTTCTAATGTACTTCAAGGGGAAAGATATAGAGAATGCTGAAAGCTATCCTGGAAATAGAAACATTCAGCTATATTTGAATGCTATCCTTAAAATAGAAACTTTGAATTTCTTTGACAGACAGGATTGGAATCCCATTCTGTAGAGTTGTACCCACTTAGTATCTTCTTCATCTATCTGTTATTTCTGCACGTCCTTTTACATACACTGCTGACATTCCAGTGCCTGTGCATTGAACAAGAGTTCTGTCAAAAGCATGTATATGGATGAGGGCAATATAGATTTTGAGGAGGCAGACAGGTTTAATTTTGAAATTTCTTAACTTTTGAGTTAGGAAAAATCTCCAGTGTTTGCTAAAGACCCATCCAGATATTTTTTTTCCATATTATTATTCTTTTTGTGTGTGTGTGTGATTTTCTAGAGGTTAAAAAAAAAATCATTTACATGCAGCATTGGTATTTGCACTGGTTTTGTACCTACATGTATTCCTCCTGAATAGCTGTTCTGCAACTTCATGCCTTCCACACATAGAAATTATATTTTAATTTCCAGATTAAAATAATACTCATCTTTGTTGTAACAGCAGCCTTTAAATGGTTCTCTGCCAGCCTCTGAAGGCATGTTTCCACTTTGTATAGAAGCAGGTTCCCTCTGTTTTTCTTTAGCTAAATTCAGCAATCTCTTTTACTGTTTTGATATAGAAGATTCATTAGAATCTACTTAATCAGGCCATTGATAGTCATCTATCTCTACTGACAGTACCCCATGTGCGCATAATATTATCTCATTTACATATTTCAGCATCAGCATATCAGTAGCTCCTAATCATTCTGGCATTGATTAGTGCCAGCAGTTAAGGTTGTTAGCATTATCAGTTGACACTGCACATTTATCCCACTTCTGTTACTTCTCGTCCTTAAGGACATATGATTTTTCCTAATTTTATCCTCATCTTCCTCTTTAAAAAGTGAATAAATAAAAAAATAAAAGGGGAGGGTGAATGGAGGGGAGAAAAGAACCCTGCTATAAAATAGTTATGGAATGCACATTAAGTATGTCTGAAGTTATTTCACTTAGTGTAAAGCATTGAAGATTTAAAGTTTCACTTACTGAAAAGTTTTGTAGAGTCAAAAATTGAGAACTCTGTTTCTCAGCCGTATTTAGACCATAATGTTAAATTGACAATATTGTTTAACATACACCTGACCAAAATATTCCTATACTTTTCTAAACTTGTTTTGAAAATGATGGATATTTAGCTGGGCTTATTCAGCCTGGAGAAGAGGAGGCTCAGGGGCGACCTTACAGGTACCTTAAAAGAGGCTGTAGTGAGGTGGGGGTTGGCCTGTTCTCCCACGTTCCTAGTGACAGGATGAGGGGGAATGGGCTAAAGTTGCGCCAGGGGAGTTTTAGGTTGGATGTTAGGAAGTATTTCTTTACCGAAAGGGTTGTTAGGCATTGGAACAGGCTGCCCAGGGAAATAGTGGAGTCACCATCCCTGGAAGTCTTTAAAAGACGTTTAGATGTAGAGCTTAGTGATATGGTTTAGTGGAGGACTTGTTAGTGTTAGGTCAGAGGTTGGACTCGATGATCTAGAGGTCTCTTCCAACCTAGAAATTCTGTGATTCTGTGATATTTACAGTATTATAAAAGCCAGAAAAAGTAGGAAAAGGTAATAATTGATACAGATTGCTATTTTTAAAATAAAATGAGTCACAGAATTCCTGTGGTGAAAGCAGTATTCATAAAAAGCAATGGATGTCACAGAAGGTTCTTTCCAGTCACATGAGGTTGTCACTAAAAATATGTGTGCTATAGACTAGTTGTTATTGCACCTCATAAATCCCATGGAGGAGAGAAATACGGGAGGGCTTACAGGGCCCTACTCCTGCAATATCCGAGATGCAGAGTCACAAAATCATTCAGGCTGGAAGGTGAAGTTGTTCTGGGACCAGCTGAGTTTGGAGTATCTCCAGAGATGAAGATTTCCCAGCCTTTTTTGGGCAGCCTGCACTAGCACCTGACCACCTCAAGGTGAAGTAGGTTTTCCTGTCTCTGATGGGAATTCCACATACTCCAGATTGTATCCTTTGCCTCTCATCCTGCCATCACGCACCTTTGAAAATAGTTTGGCTCCATCATCTCTACACCTTCCCAGCAGGTAGTTCTCAGTCTTTGAGGTGAAATCCCCTCAGTTCTCTCAGCCACCCACACTTACATCACATGTGCCACTCCTCTAACCATCTTGGTCAATCTCCAGCCCATCTGTGTCTTTCCTCTATTGGGGTGCTTGAAACTGGACAAGTCCCCTTGATTGGGTCTCACAAGTGCTGGTCAAAGGAGGAAAGAATCAATGTCCTTGATCTGCTGGCCACACTCTTGCTAATGCAGCCCAGGGTGCTGTTCATGTTGTTGCCTACCAGTACCTCCTTATCTACAAAGCTGCCTTCCAGCCAGTTGTTCTCTGGCCTGTAATAGTACCTGGGGTTATTCCTCTCCTTGGTACAGAAAAACAAATAAATAAATAAAAATTCTACTGCCCTTATCCCAGAGATTCTGTTGTTTCCTAGAGCCCAGGCAGCACTTTCAGGTATCCTTGCAGAACAGTTCCCAGAGTATGTGAGCAGTTTTACTAAACAACCTGGTTAATACTTATAGCCAATGTCCATAGTTGTCCTGTTTTCATATTTTGTATCATTTTTCTTTTTCTACTTGGAAGGTTTTATCTGTAAGATTTTTATTTTTTTCTTGGAAGACTTTATTTAAGGGCTGAGCTTCCAGAACATCCCATCAGATTGTAGAAAAGATCTTAGTATAAGGGATAGGCATTTGGAGAAAGAACAGATATCTTGCAATTATCTTAAATTCATTGTGTCTTTAACAATGGGCCTGCCAAACAGCTGTGTGAAGTCAAATGAAAAAATCACATAGCCATAAATGAAAGTTCTCATGAGAATAAAACTGGTATTATTTTTAAGCTGGGGACATTTCTGTCTCACAAATGTCAAAGAAACAGAACAATGAAGCTCACAAACCCAGTATCCATCAGACATACACAAAGAGCCTTCAGTTTTAGTCCTCAAGCATCCAACAATATTTCAAAGGAAAACAAAGGTGCAGAGTTCAGGTAGTCCTCAAAGAACTGGACTTTGTACAAGCTGTGACAAAGCTCTGTTAAGCAAGCAGAATTATGGGAGGAGTGGTGAGATGGATTAGAAGATGCCTGAAATCCCAAGGACATGGTTCCCAGAGGAGGTGGAAAAAAGAAGCAAGGACAGCTGTTGTAGCTTCTTTCTTAAAATTCGCATAGACTAGGAGACTCAGTGAATATGCCAGTCCTAGCAAAGCAGAGGTATTGAATACAAAGATGACTTTTTTCAAGCACATGAAACAGTGACAAAGCTAAAAGTGGGGAAAAGTAGACAAAACTAAAAGGTAGGATGAGAGGTTTTGACTTGAGGACGAAGACTTGATGCCACTGGAATCTCTCTACAGTAGTGAACTGTGTGACCTGTCAAAGTAGAATAGCCCATTTTCCTAGAAGGATGGGAAAGAAAGTGACCAGAAATGGCTCTCGTGGTACCTAAAAACTCATTTATTTTTTGTCATGGAAGGGTCTGAACTAAAGCGAGGGGATGGGTATAGGCGGGGAAAGCTGATGTGTTCAGATTCAGAAGGGTCATGATTCATGTTCATGATTCAGAAGGGTCTAGGGAATTTCAGGATCTGTGGTGTATTACAGCAGTGTGATCAGCAAGTCAGTGAAAAGTATCAGTGAAGAGGCAATACTTTTGTTGTTGTTGTTTTCTTATTATATGCTCTGATTTAATCAGGAGATATCGAGTTATTCCTCAGTAATATTGAGTCTTCTATTTGATTTTCATAGCCAAGCTCTTAGTTTTAGTTCCCTTATATAAATTAAGTATCAGACCAGGTGGGATTGAGAAGAGATGTTGTGACAATTCTACATAAGAAAAATAAAACTCTTTTGCAGTCATGCATTTGAACAAGGCATGTGTAATGGCATTAAATCAAAAAAAAAATTTTTGTCTGTTAGGTCAGGTAACATTATGGTCTGTGTACCACCTTTAGATTTCGATTGGAAAACAAACAAACAAACAAACAAAACAGTGCAGTTGTTTAGAATTTTTTTTTATTATGACCTTAAGTCTTCCAGAAGTGAAAGAATTAATCAGAGGGAATTCAAATGTTTAAGTGAGATTAATGTTTGCGTACTTTACGTATTTACAAATGTTTATGTATTTTTTTCATGTTTATGCAGTTTTATTTAGAGAAAAGAAGAGAAATGAAAAGGGAAACAATAAAAGATAATACAAAGTTTTAAATGATCAACAGAAAAAAAAAAAAAAGAAAAAAAAAGCAGGAAATATAGTTTATATCCAACTTGAAATATTCCACCCTCTTTACTGTAAAAATGAATATACATTTACAAAGTGCATGTGTTTAAATATAGTTGCAAATAAGTTTGTCCAAGACTATGGTTTCAAAGGTGTGCTCTTCTCTAGTCTCTGTACATTGTGTAGGTCCATTAGACTAAAGAAATTGAAGAGAAAGAAAAATAATTCAATTGAAAGTGAAAATAAAAGCTGATTCTTTAATTAAATATTTATTTCCTATCTGGCATTCACTGCTGCCATGCTATATTAGACCTACCAGTTTCACAGCAAGAGAAACCATACAAGTTCTTTTGTTGTTATTTTCTCTTATATGCTATTGGATTGCTGTAACATCACTCTCTGACTTCAAAAGATTTCCAAATATAAAACCCCATCAACTCAGCAGAAGAATATTTTCAAGTCATAGTACTCAGCACAAAATATAGTTACAGGTGAAAAATTCACAGGCTTAGTTTTGGCAGGACTTCTTATTATAAAAGGAAAATTCACTCAAACTGGGAATAAATGGGAAATACTTCAATATTTTCAGATTTGATACGTAAGTCACTACATGACTTTATAAAAAGCACACAAACTAAGAAAAATGATACTTTTAAATTATATTGTGTTCAATTGTGTCAAAAAAATCTCTAATGATAGAAGATTGAAAGATTGAAGATTACGTTCTTAAAAGAGTCAAAAATCTAAGTTAAATTGTGGTGCCACTTTCAATTGTCTTTTCTTATTCTACATTGTCTAAAAGTACACAGGAAAAATAGATGCTTCCCCAGTTTAAACAGGTTATCGTGAAAGCAGCAATATCTGCACTTGTTGATGTATTTTGTTGCTTTAATGAGATCTCTTGAGTATGTACAAAGTGAGGGAAAACAGCTGATCATTCTGGAATATATTGTAATTAATTTTGAAATAAATATTCACTTCTGTTTCTTCTGTGCAAACACTTGATCAATATCTGATAACTATATTGGCAGCCTTGTATATTTAGTGTCTTGATTACATTAGAGTAATCTCTTCTTAGTCTGTCACCTTAAGCTTTTCAATTATTTTCAGTCTCAGATAAGCTTGATTCAAATAAGCTCAGATAATCAGAGAGACTTAATTTTTTTTTTGTCCATGTATTCATTAAGGATGGAATTTAAATCAGTCCTTAATTAAGACCTGTAGAACAAGGCCAACGCTGTAAGAGAAATGTAACACTACACTTCTTTATGGTGTGAATCAAATGCTGAATGGAAATATCTTCTGATTGCTAATGTCTCCTTATTAGCAAAGGTATGAAAAGTAAATGAATCTTTCTAGACCCTTATCAGGTTAAACAAGCAAATCAGAAGACTGTTATGGGTTATATTTATATCTCTCCCAAGAGCTAGGACAACCAAGAGAGAAATCACAGAAACCACTTAAGGAAAACCCTAGAAATAACATTGTGCAAGCAAATAATGAAAGCGATAGGCAGATCTGAACATTCTCAAGGCTCAGAGATGTTCATATACAGATTTTAGTATCTGTTTCTTATCTGTCTAAATGAACATGAAGTAGAAAGAAAATGTTTAATATGTGTCTCTGAATCTCACAATAAAATACAAAGTTTGGTATAGATTATTTTAGCTGAACTTACCTTTGAAAATATGGGATGAATTAGACACTGTTTGTTCATTTTACTACTTACCCTACTGCCCCTTCTGGAACAAAAAGCCTCATTCTAAATTCATTGATACATCTTTTGGCACAGTTAGAGACAGGGGTGATTGGTTGTTGCATCTGTTTATTTTTACAGAAAACTCCAACTTCAATTTTTTGCATTAAGATGGGGGATGGAATTTATCGAATTTTAATCATTCCAACTTAGCTTTATAGTCAAAGCATTTCTGCAGCATAATTCCTCACATCCGAATGAAGATATCTAATAGAGCTAGATTAATTGTGCCCTATAAATGCCTTTTTTTGCCTCCACTGCATCTAAATGGGAGCTGTAGGAGCTCAGGGAGGCTAGTGAAGTCTTGTTTGTAAAAGTGTAAATGTTGATGAGACGAATCCTACCACTAAGTGCAGTATGCTTAGCATTTTCAGAAATTTCTTTTCTTTATAGCCCAGCTTTATTTGAATGGACACATCTTAAAATCTATGGCTGTAGCCCAGGTTTTGGAGAATTTTCAAATTTAAGGTGACAGGGGTAAAATTTTTCTTACATTACATTTAACAGAAGAAGTTTTACTAGATGACATAAAAAGGAGAGAAAACATTGGGAAAAAAAAAAAAAAAAAGAAAAAAAAGAAAGCAAGATTCATATGTCAAGAATTCTGTGTTGTTACAGGCGTTAATACAGGTGTTAATCCCTGTGTTCATCTTATATTACAAATTTGAGGTTAAATTCTGTAGTTATGCAGATTTAAACTTAGGCTAGATGCAGTCCCAACTTCAAGAACTCAGCATGATTCCCTGATCTTGTATTTCAGTTCTCGTATTCCTAACACCATGTCAGCTCATCCTTTGAAGTATCCTTGCATAAATTCATAAGGGCCATTTCATTGGAAAGTCACTACATGTAGTACTTTCCAGCCCATTTTTTCATGTTTTTGTTGGAAGTGGCATCCATTGCTAGACATTAGCTGTGATGAACACCTCATCACAGTTTTTTTTGTTGTTGTTGTTGTTTTGGTTTTTAGTGAAAGTTGTGAGAAGAAACTTTCTGAACTCTTGAACTCTTTGGCTTTCCAGCCATTACCTACCAATAGATTTCTCCCTTTGTAGACTAGTACTGTCCCCCTTCACTCACTGCCAATGTGCTCAAGGAAGCATTTCTTGTCGCCCTTGGTAATATTTTGCTCACTGAGAATCATTTGGTGTGAACATATAAGCAGCTTTATAACACAGCTGTTTGCCTCCTCTGAGCCCCGTTCTGCCACATTTACTTTCCTTCAGTGTTCCTCTTCAACTGTACCATCTCAATTAAGTGAAGGGTGCTTGTGGAAGCCCATATTTTGCAGGTGGAGAAGCCTTGCTATTCTGTTTAGTTTGGTCCTTTAAATGTATCTAATGATGGAAAAAAATATTTCCATTGGCTCCTTCTTGAGGGTTGCTATTCAAAGCCTTATTGTGTGGCCTGCCCCAGTCTATGCTCTCTGATGGGCATTAAATTCAGGAACACAAATGAGAATAAAAACAATGGTATATTCTCATCCCCAAGGAAAGAAAAGAACTGAAACACAAATAATTTAACTAAATCCCTCTTAACTGAAAGTGTGATGAAAAACATCACACTCAGGATATAACCTGAAAGTTCAAAATAACAGTAGTAATCATGTTTTAAATGGCATTTGTGAGTGAATTCAAGAGAGAGAGGAAAAGTCTCTTTTTAGCATGTAGAAGCTGAACAATTCTGCCAATGCTGACTGGTACTGCAAAAGGAGAAACACGGACTGTCAAAACAACTCTCTGAATGTATCCCTAGATCAACATCCTAAGTTGTCTGTGAAGTCCCAGGTAGCCAACAAAAGCTGTGTAGCTCCAGCATCATCAAGACAGTCACCCAATGCCATCTGATTATGGGGATGCCACATTTTGCATCAGCTCCCTTGACCCTTGATTTTGAGGGACACCCTGAATGAGGACAGTCTAGAGACTGGTTGTATACAAGTGTTGAAACCAGCTGGCTAGCAAAGGCATTAGTTGTGATTACTCTTGCTACCATGTGTATTTTGTAACAGCTGAATGTCAACTGGGAACTTAATTGACAAGGAAAACAAAACAAAACAAACAAACCCTCCAACAACTAACCCAGAAGAAGGAAAAATCTTAATGGTGTCATACCCTCTGTTTGCTAGCAAAACTAGGTAGGACAGACCTATTTCAGCAAATTTGTTCATATCTTAATATAAGAGAACTTGTATTGTTTATTGCACCTGAGTGTAAGAAATTTAGGACAGGGATCATTAGCACAAAGCTTTAGGTTCCTTATTACTCTCATGAGGTCCTCCTGGTAGCTGATTCATGTGTAAGAACCAACTTTCTCTTGGATGTACTCAACAAGAAAAAAATTGACCCAGACATCCATTTACTGTAGATGCAGGCATGTTACTGCTGTCTCATCAGCACTACTGAGAGCAGGGTGTGTATTTTACATCAACAACAAAAGTAGAGGGGTAGAGCCCAGGCTTTCCCAGAATTGTGCTATTGATTGCAGAAGTGCAGGGCTTCACCTTTTACCTTCATCTGATTTTAAGCATGTCTCAGACAATGAAAGTACTGCGTCACATATGAAGTTTGAAGAGCTGCTGGGAATCCTGGTGATTTCCCTAAACTAATTTGAAATTCCAATTTTAATTGAATAACTGGTTTAGAAAAATGCATTATTCACTGGTGCATTGTGTGGCAATAATAATTATTTATGTGACAAACTTCAAGTTACCAAAGGTAAACCTTTTTGATTGAGAACTCTGGGGAAGTGCTACTATTTTGTTAACAGTGAGTATTATTTCTTCTACCACCATCAGCCTTGGAAAAAGTTAGTGAAACTTGTTCAAAATATACTGAGTAAAAACTGGATTTCAGCAGATATCAAATTATAAATGTGCATCTCTCAAAACCTAGAGATAGTCTTGAAACTGGTTCTTTCACAACCTGTCCTCCAGCTTTACCCGACCATGTCAAATGCTAATTACTTAAATACTGTGCAGCGATGTACAAGGGGAGAGAGAGTGTGTGTGTGCATGTGTCAGGATCTCAGATACTAGAAACAAGAAGAGACAAGACAGATAAGAAACAAAACCCTCATATACTGTTAGTGTCTATTCCTCGATTTGCTGCTGATGTGGTATGATCTTGAATAATTCATTTAAACATTCAATTAGAAGTCTTTTAAGGATTTAAGGATTGATAGCCAATCAAGGCTTTTAAGAATCCCTTTAAAGAATTTTTCAGTTGGTGCATACTCTTTGAAATTGTTGTCTCATCAGAGATTAGGCAATTCCTGTTGAGATACAAGTGAAGGAAAGCAATGCTAAACAAAAGTCTTCTGCAACCTCTCCATAATCAGTTGTGCTGGATTAGTCATTGCCTCATCCTAGAAAGTCAATCTTTTATTACAGTTATCACATATAAGTGATGTCTTTTTCTTTCCTGAAAATTGCTTTCAAAATCCAAGACAGAAAAATTGTTTGTGTTGTGAAAAATGGATGTAGGAAAAATACTTTATTCTGGGGAGACATTTTAAGCAGTGGAAAAGAAAAAGGGAAGAACGTCATTCAAAAATGATTTTCTTCTACTTGCATTTAATTTCCCACGGAATGATTTTTTAGACAAATGACTGGGGCCATAACTGTAATTGTTCAAAACTATTAAGCAAATTAGTCTGTGAATTTATTTAGAAGTACATCAGGTTCTCTCTTACGGTACTGAGCTTTGAAACTTCACAATAGGTTTCACATGAGAAGCATGAGACTGGTGCTGGCAGTCAGTTTATTTGCTTAGGTTGGGGCACAAGAAAGCAGAAAAGGACTGCAAATATTTACTCTGCATAAAATAATTTAATTGCATGCATTAAGTCTATAAGACTGAATCAGATCACAGAAACTCATAATGTTGGTGAATTGCTAGCTATTGTCTGCAGAATTACGGGGCAACATTAATGACAGTAACATTTTATTAATGCTGTTAATTTAACCGTTAAAAAAAGTTAAAGGTCAATAAGAATTACTGCCTGAAACACCTAGAGGGAAATTAGATTTAAATTGTTTTGTGTGATTCATGCTCTTTTCATTAAAGTTCTCAATCTACTGTAAAATCTATATAGATATAAAAACTGTGGGTGATCATCTAATATATCAGCAGAGCATCTCAGGAAGGAATTCATGGAGTAAAACCATCTTAGCGTGCGTGTCCTGAGATACAGTATTGCTCTGAGTCTGGGAAATGCTCACAATTCAGTAGGTGGCACCACACCTGGCCAAGAAAGGAGTTTTAGGGGAAAATCCTTTACTGTTTTGTCTTTTAGAACTGTATATTATGATGATTTTTTTTGCTGTTAAAATGTACTATTTTGGGAAAATTGTTGAATTCTGATCTTTGAAAGCACATATCCTTTCCTGAGATTCTGAGGCTGTTTTGTTTGTTTATTTTTGTTTGTTTGGGTTTTGTTTTGTGTGCATGTAATTATGAAGCAAAATTACATTTAAAAAACAGAAAGAGCAAGACAGACAACATCTTTGCACCCACTCCCACATATAGTTTTTTGTTTGTTTGTTTGTTTGTTTTTGGTTTTGTATTGTTTTTCTTTTTTCATTTGGAGGAATAGAAAGAATCAGAAGGGGACTGAAATGGGAGGGGTGAAGGTTTGTTTTCTAATTTTTAAATTCAAAGGAGTGTGCACGTTTTCTTCACTCTAACAGTAAAAACAAGCAGAGGAATGCATCAGTATGTATACTCAGATAATATTTGCTCAGATAATATTTGCAAAAAGTAATAAATTCATCATCTGCACTATCTCAAAACAATTTGTGAATAAGGGTCACATTCTCCAAATATTTCTGCTAAGAAAAGTATTCAAGTTTGGAGACACTAAGCACCACTGACTGAGAGGAATGCAGACTTGTCTTCATATTTTGTAGTCCAGTGGTTGGAGCCATCAAAGTGAGATTCAGATTCATCATTTCTCTTGCTTTTGATGATTTTAGACCCACATTCGCCACTTCAGCTCTAAGCATATGTCTCCCACAGTTTTCCTGTAGCAGCTGTTCTTTTACACAACATGCTGGGACAGGAGACTCTAGCACAGTGGATGGGATGTTACATCAGCTCCATGCACATGTAATAACTCCATTTACAAAATGAATGTGCATGTAATTCACCCCCTCCTATCCCATTGGATATATACCTTGGGAAAAATACTCTAAACAAACTACATTCTGGAATCATTGTGTTCTCCTCTCACTTTATCAGGGTTGTGAGAGAGATCAAAGTGAGCATCTCCTTTGGCTGGGTCATTTGAAAATGTTATGGGTGTAGATAAAGGCTCAGATGAGGGCTTCAGAAAGAGTATTATAGAGTTGGAAAGAACCTAATTTATTTTTCAGAACCCAGTTGCAATTTGTTGCATCTGAAATTAATAAATGTGTGATAACTTGTGAAAGACTCAAACTAGACTTTTATCGGCACTCTATTTCCAAGGAGATATATGGGCTCCACAGAAGATCACTTTGCATCCCGTATCTGTTTCTCTCTGAGACCATAAAAAATCATGGGTTACAGGTGAAATTCCCCCCCCCCTTTTTTTTTTTTCCTGCTTATCTTGAAAATTGAGCCACAATGTGGCCAATTTTTAGCTTGCTACAATAAACAAAGTTACTGACTAATGTTGCTGTACTTATTCTTCTAGTCTCTCAGATACAGGCATTTTGACCTACTGACTCTGGGTCACTGGATAAGATATACAGAGCAAGCAAGTTTAAAGGACTTAATACTGTAGGGTTTTCTGCTATGCTATATTCTGAGCGAGTGGTCTGCAAGTTACTGTAGAGAATTAGAGAGAACCTTTTTCTTGAAACCTAGGAATGGAGGTTTCTCTTTGCATTTTTTGTTCTGTTTTTCTTTTTGTGTATTTTAAGAGTTTCTTTTCCTTTATTTTTCATTCTTTCCTCAGTCTCCATTTTTCATGGGTAACAGAACTACTTTATATTACCTTTTTCTTCTATCAAACATGATGTGAACTGAGTACTGCTTGAATCTAAAATGATATTTGAAGATTTAACAAGCCATCAGGCTTGATATGGGCCTAAATCAATCCTATTGGAGATCATCCAGAGATTTATCATCTGAATCCTAAATACTGCTTCTTATACAGTAAAACCAACTGCAGTGCCAGGACATTAAAGAATGATGATGAGATAAAAATTAACTGTGCCATTCTATACCTGACTACAGCATAATTATATATATCTATATTAATCCAAGTTTAAATATTTGCATAAAATATTAATAAAAACCACCTCAACACCCCCCCCCCCCCAAAAAAAAAAAAAAAAAAAAAAAAAGGTGTCTGAAATTGCTTTTGGAAAACCACTGAAGAACTTCTCTGTGTTCCAAATAAACAAAATTAAGCTACCCCCAACGGCAAAATTGTTTTGACATTTTTATATCTTAATCTGAGGCTACATCCAGGTACATGCTTTGGGCCTACCTGCAAACTAACAAAAAGCATTAATATTTTATTGATATGTATTTCAGAGGCTATTGAGGGCTTTATGAGTGCTCATTTGATAATATCAGTACGTTTATGCAAAGGGTAAAAGTAGAAATAAAAGTTGAATTACCTTCTTAGTAGGCCCTCTGCCACGCCTCACAGTTCATTGCTAGTCTCTATATAGTTCTTATCTATATAAGTGGGACAAGTGGCAATATCCCTGTATACCTTTCTGCCCAGTGGAGAATGGAGGCAGAGTTAGCAGGGTTACACAAGAGAGGGAAGAGAGGGGGTGCGTCACCTTCTCCTGCTTTTAAGGATATCAGGGAAGATAAAGTAACTTTTGGAGCAACAAATCTTCTTCAGTGTCCTGAGGATACTGAAGGACTGTCCTAAAGACTACCACACTTTAGAAGGAAGGAACCTGAAGGGAAAGAAGGCAGATTTATAAAACTACGTGGTGGCAGTGATCTTCCACTCCTCATTCAGTAGCTACAAAAAGCAGGGACTGATTCCTTCTACAGAAAGACAAGGCAAGTACCAGCCTCAGCTGAAACACCGAAAGAAAAGAGGTGTTTCCTTCTCATGAGTACACAGTGCACTCTTCCTAATAATATAATTGTTCTTGCTACGTCCATTTGTAGAACTGTTGAATTTGATTTTCTTCCTAGGGAGAGGGGTGATTTAAATAGCTTAGCTAGACCACATAATTATTTTAATGAAATTCCTTAGTTCCTCGAGAAGAAAAGCATGAAATTCAGGTCAAGCTATCTCTGTCTTCTTCTAGAGTTGCTAAAAAGGACCTATAGTCTAGTGGTTTTTTGTTGTTTTTGTTTGGTTTGATGTATCAATGGGTCTTAAAAGTTTTGTCATGAAACTATATAATTTTAATTTTAATGTTCATAGTTGAATGTTGGCAAGCTAATATGGTTTTATAATTTAATGTCTTCATATTTAACTGAAAGGTACTACCACTGTCATTAACAGATAATGTCCATAATGTACAACTTATGTACATTATGAATAAGAGGAAAAGAGTAGCCCTGTCCCATAGATATTGCAGTAAAGAATTTAGCTCTGAAACTGTGAAAAATGGATATTCAACCAAAATGTTACATCAGGTTGCAATTTATGTATTTAATGAAAAAGATTGTGCAATGCCTTGGTGAATGTACATGTATGCTCCCCGTCATCTTCCCTGTCCCTTTTTTTGGAGTGCTACTGGAATGGAAAATGCATGCAGCTGCAATCAGATCCAAATCGGAGCATAAAGCACCTGGCTACCATAGAGGGAAAATGATATAAATGGAGAAAAAGGCAAATATACCATGAAAGAATATAAATACATACACAAAGTCTTTAGATTGGCTATTAGATTGCCCCTGTCTTCCTGAGGCAACTAAATCCTGTCTTTGCCATTACTCAGTTGTGCTTGGAATAACTCCAATCCATTACTTCCTTTGTTTTGTTTTTCTCCACGGAATAAAATACAATGCATTTTCTTTTAAATTACAAGTAAAGGTTAGCATATCTCTTTTACAAGGATGTTTAATCCAAACAGTAATAATATTAGGGCAAAACTGTATAAAGTCACCTTACGTTAAAGAAAACTAGGTAAAGTTCATTGTTCTTCCAGTCATTAAAAACAGGACAAAGAATGACAAATTGAAACTAGTTTTTGGAACTATGTGAGACCTGATTGCAGGATACTAAGTCTTTTGATAACCAAGGAATTATACTCAGGTCTAAAGGACTGAAAAGCAGACCTTTCCCCAGTATCCCTACTGTAGATTTTCAGCACTGGCTGACATTCAACATTTTTGTACCTCCAGAAAACATGAGGCTTAGCAGCAGATTTGTTTTGCACTTGCTAAGTGTCTTTTGCTTGCTGGAGAAGTGTGTCTGCATTTATCTGTTTATTTGTTTTTACCCTGGGAAAAACTGTAGGGTTCAGATAAGTATTAAGTTCTCCCTCCAGTCCTCAGCATAGCCTTGGGAGTACTATAGTTTACTGTTAAGAGGTATTCATTATTTAAGTAATTCTAAAGCACCTGTCACTGACAAAGTACTTATGTGCCGAACATTAATCTATAACTAATGGAAAATCTAAATTAATGGACCAATTCTAAGTCCTTAGCACAGAGACCCTTCGATGCTGTACAGATGATCAGTACTGTTGGAGATGGGTAAAAGATTCCTAATGAAGTGTAAAATAGTGGCAAAAGGTTTCTCTCTGCTTAAGCAGAGAAACTCTTCTACGTGCTTTTAGACCAAAAATCATTTGAAGTGGTGGCAATGAGGATCTCTAACTTTCAGACTGCTGGAAGAAGTGATTTTGCCTCTTGTACATGTTATGCTTTCCATGGCTTAACCTTTGTTGTCATTATGTTTTAACAGGTAGGGAGCACTCAGGACATAGGATTATGCAAGTTTTGCACCTGGAAAGAATATTCTTACTTTGTGATTTGATGTGAACTCTACTTTCAATTTGAAGCAGAAAATAAAGGGGGGGTGGAGGGGGGGTCAGAAGGAGGAAAATAAGCTTCTAGTGCAAGCACATTAACAGTTATGAGAGGAAACGGTTTCTGACAAAGGAAAAGGATGGTTCCTCTCAGATATCTAGCAGACTAAACTCTTGATCACCTTCAAAAGCAATCAACACTTCATAATTACAGAATCATGTGGGTTTTAAGGGATATCTAGGGTTCATCTAGTCCAGCCTCTATTTAAAAGTAGATCCAATCAAGATCCAATCTTGTTGGTCCAACAACACCCTGGATGGGTTGCTCAGGGTCTTGTTGAATTTTGCATACTTTCAAAGATGAAGATTTTTCTGCCTTTCTGGGCAGCCTGCACTGGTGCCTGATGTGAAGTAGGTTTTCCTGTCTTCAATGAGAATTTCCCAATTTCCAGCTTGTATTATTTGCCTCTCATCCTGTCATTGTGCAGCTTCAAAAAGGGACTCCCTCTACTATTTCTACCTATAGCATTCTGATAGGAGGTAATATCTCTCTGTCTTCAGGATGACCCAGCGCATTTCTTCCAGCCTCTCCCAATGCATCATGTCCCTCTAACAATCCTGGTGACTCTGCTGGATGCACTCCAAAGTGTTGGTGTCTTCCACTAGAGAGCTTGAAGCTGAGCACAACGCCCTGGGTGGGTTGAGTAATGCTGAGCAGTGGGGAAGGGAAACATCTCCCTTGACCTGTTGGCCACACTCCTGCCAATGCAGCCCAAGGGTGCCATTGGCTGCCTTTGCCACAAGGGTGCATTCCTGGCTCATATTCAACTTGTCCAACAGGAGTCCCAGGTCTTCATCTGCACAGCTGCACCGTAACTGGCATGTACTTGTGCCTGGACTTTCTGCTCTCTGGGAACAGGTCTTGCCATTTGCTTTGTGTAATGTCATGAGATTGCTGTTGGCCCATTTCTACATCCAGTTGAGGTACCTCTGAACAGCAAGCCTGTCCTCCAGCTTATTGACCACTCTCCCCAGTTTGCTACTGTTCATTATCTTCCTGAGTGTGCACCTCTATGTTACAGTTTAGGTTGTTAATTATGAAATTAAACAGTGTTAGCCCTAGTAGCAATCCCTCTGGCATGTGGTTGGTAACCAGCTGCCAGCTGAACTTTGTACAGTTGACCAGAACCCTCTGAACCTAATGAGCAAGCCAATTTTCCACCCACCTTATCATCAACTTCTGTAGTCCACAACTCAATATTTTGGCTCTAAGAATACTGCAGAAGACTGCATCAAAAGAATTTTACTTTCTATGAATGTTTGCATGTGACTATTTGAATTCACTACTCTAGCTGTCTACCCTCTTCTCTGCTCATTATGTGTAGCACAATCCCTATTAACCATGGAAAATGAACTGTCTCTCAGAGTCCTGAAACCAAACAGAGATGCCTAATTTTAGCCCTTGTTTTTGAGGGTCAGTATAGGCACTTCCAGAAGTAAATTAATTTGCCAAAATATGAATTAACTCCAAGAGAGCTGTCCTCCTTTCCTAGTAAATGAATGGGCTTTCTTTTTCTTTTTCTTTTTCTTTTTCTTTTTCTTTTTCTTTTTCTTTTTCTTTTTCTTTTTCTTTTTCTTTTTCTTTTTCTTTTTCTTTTTCTTTTTCTTTTTCTTTTTCTTTTTCTTTTTCTTTTCCTTTTCCTTTTCCTTTTCCTTTTCCTTTTCCTTTTCCTTTTCCTTTCTCTTTTTCTTTTTCCTTTTCTTTTTCCTTTTCTTTTTCTTTTTCTTTTCTTCTTCTTCTTCTTCTTCTTCTTCTTCTTCTTCTTCTTCTTCTTCTTCTTCTTCTTCTTCTTCTTCTTCTTCTTCTTCTTCTTCTTTTTTCTTATTCTTGTTCTTGTCCTTGTTCTTGCTCTTGTTATTTTTCTTCTTCTTTTTTTGACTCCTGCTATGTCTCTTAACCCTTCTGACTTTATGTGTTAATCTTTTATATCAATTCCTTCATACTTATGGACAGATGTCTATATGCTTTGCATGATTTCTCTTTAATTTTCATGCTGTTGAAAAACTCTTGGTATAGTCACAGTGACTTTGATCTCTGTCTTGCATCAGAGAGCTTTCCTGTCCTCCATTTATAGTCCTTTTCAGTTACTGTTATCTTTCTGGCAGTCTTCTGACACTTAAATGAAGTTTCCAGAATACTCCATTTGCTGTGCCAGATCAACGAGTTTGTCACAATTTGCTTTATTTTTGTTCTGTTTGACTCCATATTCTCCTTACAATAGTAAACTTTTCTCATTCATTTTCACTAACCTTGGTTCCCACCTTTATATTTTCAGTTATTTTATGGTGAAAATCAAACTGAAAATAGCCATGTCACCACTAGCTTCTTCTAGTGGTTTTTTGTTTGTTTGTTTGTTTGTTTGTTGTTTTTGGTTGTTGGTTTGCTTTTTTTCATTTTTGGCTAGTTGGTTGGCTTGGCTTTGGGTTTTGTCTTTTTTAAGGAGGGAGAGAAGGGAAATGGCAGAGCAGCATAGAAATCATTGCCCTCAGAACTTACTGGACTATCTGTGCCTATATGAGGAGATTTCAGGTTGCCTGAGAGCAGTGCTGACCTTTAGAGCCTGACCCGTTAAGCTAACAAGCTGTGAGAATGTGTCTTGGTGCCCTGCCAGCTAATGCTTTCCCCAGAAACTTCTTGGGTGCGTTTTGACAGACTATCATTCTGGGGCTCATTACCTGTAGGCACCTGTCATGCAGAAGCTGACTGAAGCTAAGAGATTTTATTTAATGACATGCTACTTTGCCTTGATGTACAGAAAAAAAATCTTGGATATGTTTAATTCTCTGGTATAGAAGATTGTTCTGCATCCTGTATATTTGCTTCTCCAAGAGATTTGGATACTCCGTGTATCATTAGGTGCTGTCTTTTCTAGGCTTCTGGTGACAGCTTGAAAAATCCCTCCTCCTCCCGATTAACACTTGGCAGATTTTTGTGGTTAAGCAGGCCTGCAGCTTGTCTCTTCTTGAGCTTCACAGGCAGTATACATTCTTGATGGGAGCCTTAGCAGTGTTACCACTGTCTTGCACTTCTGCTCCTTAGTCAACATGGCACATCTATGCCTATCCCAGCCATAAGGACCTATTAACCTTGGTGTCTGTCTGCATTCTTCTCAATGGTAATGGTGGCTATGCCTTGGCCACCAGTCAAATCATGGACGGGCTTAATGAAGTTTATCTCTTCCTACCCATAGCTAAGAGGATGTGGTTAACCACTGTTAACCAGTGACTAAAACAGGTTCCAAGACACAACGCTGGAAGGAACCTAAAATCTTCTGATGATTATGATACTGATATCTGATATAAGGGAGGACTGAGACTCCACCACAACTCAGAAGTTATATGAGCAGCAGTTTTTAAACAATTAATGATTTAAATAGTTGAAATTATCCATTCTATATGGTTTTAAATTGAGATTTTGCTGACTTTTCACTGGGAGAAGAAAGATATTAAAAATGGTACTTTTAGATTTAACACATCTAAAACACCGTAACATATGTGAACAGAGTTCTACAGAGAGACATGTCAGGTTAAGCAGATGCAACTGAACTTTATCACCAAATAAAGATCTCTCTCAGACTTTGGCACAGACAGATTGTATGGCACAATATTGAGTATGGGCCTTATTCCACCATATATTGAGTCAGATTAAGAGCTGGCTCACAGTTTCTTTCACAGCAGTGTCACCACATGTAGGTGACATGTAGTTTTGGGAAAGGTGGCAGAAAGGGGTTGGAGTGCTAAAAGGAATCATAAGGGGAAGACTGATAAATGTTGGTGAATGCTCTGAAACCTAGGAAAGCTGGTCAGGTTAGGAAATTTGAGAAGTTAATGCACTGGGGATTGGACAGAAGACAAGATTTAGGTGAGGACCAGTGGGATGTCAGAATGTTGTAGAGATGCTTCAGAAGGCCTATCGGTAAGCAAAGGGGATAAAATCTCATAAAACCTCTTTCCCTCCCCACCCCTATCCCTGTTTGTAGCTGCTCCCTCACTCTTGTGACCCCTTCCTTCTTTCTTAGTCCCCTGAGATAAAAGATTTGTCAGTACCAGCCGAACAGCAGGGAAAACAGAGGGCTGTGCAAGTTGGAGGTGAGGATTTAGGTTATATGTGCTTCAATAACAGCTGTCAGTTTAGCATAGGAAAAGAATTCAAGAAGGGATACATTTATATATATATATATATATATATATATATATTTAACTTCGTCAGGTCTGGAACCTGGATTCACCACTCTCAGGAATGTTTATACAATTACACATTTCAAACAACAAATGTCCTTTTGGCTTTTGTAACAAAGCCAAATGCTATGTCATTGCCACTGGATTGCCAAGGCTACTGATACAGTATATTTGCTCATAGAAATAATGTAACTTCACCTTTCCTGATACAGAATATTTGCTTGTGGAAATAATTTAACTTCACCTTTCCTACTCAGAGACCTTGCCAGTTTGTGAGTATTGAGTATCCACTGGCAAATCTGTGCTGTGAATTGGGACATGGTCACCATGCCAGAGTTTATGGAGATCTGTGGAGGTTCCAACATAGCTACTCAAGAGAAATATGGGAACAAGATAGATAAAGGGAAAAGTCTGTTCCTCTTTCACTTCTTGAGGGACTCAGATCTCTCTTACTGGCAAGAAATAGCTTCAGGTTTTTCATTCTTTTCTTTTCAACCACATATGTATTCTTTATTTTTTCTCTTCCATAGTGAAAAGATCCCCTCAAGATGAAAAAGACATAGGAAAAAAGCTGATAGAACTTGCAGAAGGAAAAAAATAGAGGATTTAAATATTCTTTAAACAGATTTAAGGATTTTAAAGATTTGAAAGACAACCCTCTTTCAATATAAATAATACATGAATGCTCAAGAATGATTTGATGAAAATGGACCTTCAACACAAGGCAAGAAGTCTATCTATGCACAAATACAGATTTAACCTTCATCCAAACCATAAAGTTCTTCAACTGTTGCATTATCATTTTGTATATGAGTGATTTTATTCTCTGATACAGTTCAAAGAATATTAGAGCAAAATGTCATGAGTAATTTCAACTCAGAATACAAGACAAGATCAGAAAATGAACCCCTGTAGTACTATTAGGATCTGTTACCATGGATCTGAATGTAAACTATTTATTTATGTTCAGATACTTGTTTTAAATTAATTTCAGAAAATTATTTTATTTTCAGAAATTTGTTTTAAAATAATTTCAGGAAGAAATAAGCATTGTCATGTTGCATTTCTTCAATATTTATTCCTTGGTATTTAATCTCATAATAGACTAAACATTAACATCTGGATGGTTTGAAGCAGGTTTGTAAATATATAAATATATTGCATATATTATATATTGTTATATATGTATAATATATATAGTATATGTATATTATGCATTATATATAACATATTTTATTTTGGTAAGGGCTCCAGATTTTTTTAGTAAAGTATCAAAAGTCTTTGCAGAACCTCATTGAACGTAGAAATGTTTCCTGGACCTGTTTGACTAATGCTCCTACCTTTTGCAAGGTCAAACATTCATATATTTACTTGAAAGATTATAGTTCCTTCTAATCTTGGACAAAACCTTTAGTGTGAAGTAACTGTACCCAATTGTACAATTGCCAAGCTGTGTGGAAATAACTGCTGTATTTTTATGGGTGTTCTAAAAATTCTTTTTTGATCATGAATTCAACTTTTTTTTTTTTTAGACAATCCATGTCTCAGAGCAATTATAACATTCAAGACTTAAGTAGGTCTACTTAAAATAGAAATGTTTTTTACATATGTTTCATCTTTACAAGTCAATGACCCTTTCACTAAGGAGATTAGCAGTCCAACTGGCAGTCTCAGCAGGCCCATGGCAGTGCCTACTAAATTTACATAACTGGGGAACACATGCACCATAGCAGTCAGTGCGGTGAACAGGTATTGGTCTCTTTCTCTCTGCTTCCTCCTGACTCCTAAGTCCGCACCTATCATGGGAGATGAGATACTTCACTTTTAGTATGAATGAAGCCAATAAACACAAACCACTGTAATTTCTCCTTAGAGTAAGAATATAGTAAAACCCAGGGTGTCCAATCCTGAACATAACTAATGAAATCATCATTGAATAATGAAACCTGGAATAATCAAAAAGAATCAAATGCTTGTGATTTATCCTGCATTTGGTTTGATTTTGTTTGATGGTAGGCAACATGAAGAGACATTTGGAAGGTGGAGTGACTTATGGTGAGTTAGGGGTACCCTAACCTGATCTGCATACTTGTAATGTTTCATGTACTTTCTGCTTCTTGGTACTTGTTATGCCACAGTTAGTGAAACTTGATTTGCGTACTTGTCTTTATCTTATGAAGAAAATATTCCTTACATCCTTCTTCAATAAAACACACACCTTTTACTACTGTTTCAAATAATAATGCTATACTGATGTTGATTTGGAATGCTTCAAAATATTAATGGAAAAATATTCTTTCCAGTCTATATCAAATGTTTATTTAGAATTTGAATAATAAACCTAAATACTTATTATTTGGAAAGAATAGGCAGGAAAATAAAAAGTATTTTGTTCCATTTTTCTAATACTACAAAAACATTGAAAGAAGCTTCCACAGATGGTTGTGGGGTTTTAAATTATTTTATTATTATTATTTTTTTTTTAATCAAAGAAAACTGCTTAATTTTAATTTTCTATATCTCTATTATTTTTGTCTGTGACTTGTAGGAATATTCAGATTCAGGAAAAAAAATCTTATTTTTATTTCTACTCTTCCTCATTTTTCATATATATTTATCTGGTGTTATATGAACATATTCCTATTTCTTAAAAAAATAGCAGAATTTATAACAATTACACTTGGGATCAGGGAAGAGGAATAGCAAGGAAGAAGTTTTGACTTAGCTGTACATGGGCTCTTATCACAGAATCATAGAATGGTTTGAGCTGGAAGGGGCCTTAAAGACCAACCAGTTCCAACCCTCTGCTGTGGGCAGGGACACCTCCCACCAGACCAGGCTGCCCAAAACCCCATCCAACCTGGCCTTGAGCACCTCCAGGGATGGGACATCCACAGCTTCTCTGGGCAGCCTGTGCCAGGGTCTCACCACCCTCTGAGTGAAGAATTCCTTCTTAATGTCTAATCCAAATCTCCCCTCTTTTAGTTTAAGACTTTTCATTCTTATCCTATCACTATCTGCCCATGTAAAAAGTTGTTCTCCATCTTTTTATAAGCTCCCTTTAAGTACTGAAAAGCAGCAATGATGTCACACTGGAGCCTTCTCCTCTCCAGGCTGAACACCCGTAGCTCTTTCAGCCTTTCTTCTTAGGAGAGATGCTCCAGCCATCTTGATAATCTTTATGGCCCTCTTTTGGACTCTCTAACAGCCCCACATCCTTCTTGTGCTGGTGCTCCAGATCTGGACACAGCACTCCAGATGGGGCCTCACAAGGGTAGAGTAGAGGGGGACAGTCACCTCCCTCGACCTGCTGGCTCTGGTGATGCAGCCCAGGATGCAGTTGGCCTTCTGGGCTGCAAGTGCACACTGCTGGCTCATGTCAAGCTTCTCATACATCAGGGCCCTCAAGTCCTTCTCTGCAGGACTGCTCTCAATGAGTTCTCCCAGTCTGTATTCATGCTTGGGACTGCCCTGACCCAGGTGCAGCACCTTGCACTTAGATTTGTTGAACCGTATTAAGTTCACATGGACCCACTTCTCAAGTCCAGGTCCCTCTGGATGACATCCTTCTGTTGTATCAACTGCACCACTCAGCTTGGGGTCATCTGCAAACTTGCTGAGGATGCACTCAATCTCACTGTCTATGTCATTGATAAAAATATTAAACAGCACTGGTCCCAACATTTCCTAAGGGAAATGACTTGTCACCGGCCTCCATCTGGGCATCAAGCCACTGACCAGAATGCTTTGGCTGTGGCCACCCAGCCATTTCC
This sequence comes from Aythya ferina, assembly GCF_964211825.1. Taxonomy (NCBI): domain Eukaryota; kingdom Metazoa; phylum Chordata; class Aves; order Anseriformes; family Anatidae; genus Aythya; species Aythya ferina. The sequence continues at coordinate 78,196,806 of NC_140296.1, forward strand.
TTATCCACTGAATTGTCTATCCTTCAAATCCATATTTTCTCCAATATAAGGATGTGTTTTGCAGTTCTGACTTGTTTTGGAGTTTATTTCAGATCTCTTCGTTTTGCTATGCTTTATTTATTTATTTATTTATTTATTTATTTATTTATTTATTTATTATTCTTTTTCTTTTCAAGTGGTAGCTGATAATTAACAGTGCACATGCAGATCTTGTCCTGACATGGAACATTCACTCATATGTAGAAGCAAGGAAGTGTTTTTGGGTCTCAAAGCATATCTGCCAGAATCAAAGAAACAACAGGACAGCTCCTAAAAACTTCACTTAGTGAGTTTTACCCAATGCTGATGAAGAGTCTATGTAATCTGAATATGTGATTTTTCCCTTTTAAGTAGAACTTATAATTATGTTAGTAGAACAAGCATCACCAACATTGCAATGACCTACCCTGAGACTTTCAAAACAGACTTGAGGCTGTCTCCTTCCAGGGAATCTTTTCTTTATTTTGACTTGAACCCCTGGATTTCAGTGCTCTCAATGTTAGAACATAGGAACAAAACAAAACAAGGTGAGAAAGCTAAACGTGGTCAGATCAAATCTTACACAGATATCTGACATTCTAGACATTCTGACCAGAGCCAAAAATAAATGCCTGTGTTTGTGAAAGTATGATGTAAAAAAGGGTGCAGTCTCAGATCATGATTTCTTTTCTTCTCCTTTCTTATCTCTTCCCAGTCAAAAATGTCCATGCAGAATGGGTTTCTTTTGGAAAATGTGATTTGACAGAATTGAGACACAGAACGGTGATGTGTTGATTTAACAGAAGATTAGAGTTGAGAATAAGCAGACAGGCTTGCAGGCTATGCCTGAGTCCTATGGCTGCCCAGACATATAACCAAGATGCATAAAAGATGAGCTAAAACTCTCTAAATTAGCCTGAAGCAAAATGCACAAGCTTTTGTCTTGCAAAAGAAACTGAAATCTTTGATCTTTTATCTTGAACTAGGCTATTTTTCTCCAAAAGTTTTAAAGGGGTATAAGACAGTTTTCTGTACAGCTTTGGTCTTTTGCTTCTCATATCTTGAGTGGATTATATATATTGATCTGCTCTCTCCTTTTGACCTTAGTTTCATGCTGATACATTTCTTTCTCCAATAGTGTGGTCCCTAGAGTTTGTGTTCTGTGAAGGAACAACAATCTCGTTTATATACAAACTTATATTTCATGATTAGTCTGCTGTTTTGCCTTTATGTACTCATGCAAGTGGTAATGCAGAAGATCACAGAATCACAGAATCACAGAATTTCTAGGTTGGAAGAGACCTCAAGGTCATTGAGTCCAACCTCTTACCTAACGCTAACAGTCCCCACTAAACCATATCCCTAAGCTCTACATCTAAACATCTTTTAAAGACTTCCAGGGATGGTGACTCCACCACTTCCCTGGGCAGCCTGTTCCAGTGTCTAACAACCCTTTCGGTAAAGAAGTTCTTCCTAACATCTAACCTAAAACTCCCCTGGCGCAACTTTAGCCCATTCCCCCTCGTCCTGTCACCAGGCACGTGGGAGAACAGGCCAACCCCCACCTCACTACAGCCTCCTTTGAGGTATCTGTAAAGAGCAATAAGGTCACCCCTGAGCCTCCTCTTCTCCAGGCTGAACAAGCCCAGCTCCCTCAGCCGCTCCTCATAGGACTTGTTCTCCAGGCCCCTCACCAGCTTTGTCGCCCTTCTCTGGACCCGCTCAAGAACCTCGATGTCCTTCTTGTAGCGAGGGGCCCAAAACTGAACACAGTACTCGAGGTGCGGCCTCACCAGAGCTGAGTACAGGGGGACGATCACCTCCCTAGCCCTGCTGGTCACACTGTTTCTGATACAAGCCAGGATGCCATTGGCCTTCTTGGCCACCTGAGCACACTGCTGGCTCATATTCAGCCGACTATCAACCATCACTCCCAGGTCCTTCTCTGCCTGGCAGCTCTCCAACCACTCATCTCCCAGCCTGTAGCTCTGCTTGGGGTTATTGCGCCCCAGGTGCAGGACCCGACACTTGGCCTTGTTGAACTTCATGCAGTTGACCTCAGCCCATCGGTGCAGCCTATCCAGATCCTCCTGCAGAGCTTTCCTACCCTCGAGCAGATCGACACATGCGCATAGCTTGGTGTCATCTGCAAACTTACTGAGGGTGCACTCAATGCCCTCGTCCAGATCATTGATGAAGATATTAAAGAGGACCGGCCCCAGCACCGAGCCCTGGGGGACGCCACTAGTGACTGGCCTCCAACTGGACTTGACTCCATTTACCACGACTCTTTGGGCCCGGCTATCCAGCCAGTTTCTAACCCAACGAAGCGTGCGCCAGTCCAAGCCAAGAGCAGCCAGTTTCTTGAGGAGAATGCTGTGGGAGACAGTGTCAAAAGCCTTGCTGAAGTCAAGGTAGACCACATCCACAGCCTTTCCCTTGTCCACCCAGCATGTCACTTTGTCATAGAAGGAGATCAGGTTCGTCAAGCAGGACCTGCCTTTCATAAACCCATGCTGACTGGGCCTGAAGACTAGCTCTTGATTAACTGGGCGAATCAAAAGTAAAAGCCCTGGTACTAGAGGTAAGATGAAGTGCTCAAGGATGATTATGAGCTAATGTTCTTTTGGAGCTCAAGTGGGCAATATCATGGCAGAAAGGAAAACAAACAACAACAATAACAAAACAGTGAAAAAGAATTAATATTAGAGGTATTATAGGAACTAGAACTTCTATAAACACTTGAAAAAAAGTGATTTAAAAGAGGAAAATAATGAAAACAACATATATTTATTTTCCTGGAGAAAGCTGAGAAATGACCTACTTGTAGGAACTCAATCTTTGTGCAGAAATTGAAATATTTCATGATTGAAATCCAAATTGAAGGACCTCAGGCTAAATCATCAGAACAAAACAAAAGGAATCTGATTGCTTCCTACTTAGTAGATGACTCACTTCAACTGGGAGCTTCCTAACAGGTTTAAGGTGCAAGAAAAACTTAAGGATCTGAGACATCATCTTGAGAAGGAAGCAAATGCATGACAGAAATAGCTGGACAACATTAATTTAATACATGACAGGTCTTAAGTTTATCAAATTTTTTCTTCTCCATGAAGAAACCAACTGGTGGTTCCCCAGGGGAAGTCATTTCAATGGTCAGTCAGGGGAAAAATATCACTATGTCAGAAAAAAATGCAAATGAGAAAAGGTGTTTTAACTTACCTCATCTTCAAAACACTTCCATAATGGTCATAAATGATAATACTTATAGTCCAAGAGAAACATTGAAATAAGAACACAAAGTCATGACTCTATGATGTCTTAACATGGAAAAATTCTAAATGATCTGGAATTACATTACTGTGAAATCCATAAGAAAATCCTGGCAGTGACAAAACCTAGAATAATAGAAGCAGTACAGAAAGCAAGACTTTAAAAGGATCTAAAGAATTCACCTAGTCTGACTCTCCTCCACTGCAATATCTACAGACCTACAAAGTAGTTCCACGTTTTCACTGCTGTTATGTGGCAGACAATTTGTTCTCAGGACAAACCACATATCCCAGATAGTACCTTTTTAGACATGAGAATCCAGAAAGCTAATCTGTAAGCTGTTTGAGGAAACTGCATCATTATGTTGTGAAATATACACGAGTGTGATAGCATGTCATAAGTACAAGAGTAATGAAATGATTACTTACTGTAGTTGAAACATAACCATCAAAGCTTAGACAGTGAACAGTTTTCAGATTTTCTCAGCACCACAAGATATTTCCTGTTGCTCAGCCAAAGGCAGTTTAAGATAACATCTGCTGAAGAAGATAGAACATCACTACCGAGGTAAGTACGGAGGTTAAAAACAGTCAAGGTCACCGATGTGGAAGTGTCCTGATGTAGAAAGCATACAGTGAATATTTAGGTTGATATAACTTGCATTTTGAAAATTGTTTCCTATCTCCTCATTGATTATGCATTTTAGGTGCTACTTATTAGACGATTGTTATAGCTAAGATAGGAACATTGTGATGTGAATTAGGAAAAATTTATGAAGATGTTTCCCTCAGCATTTTCATTCAGAATAAGCCTAAAAAGGACAATAAGCTTTTTTTATAGCATAAAAGTAGGTGAAACAGTAGGGGCTTTATCTGCTGACAAAGGGAAGTGGAACTAAATGATCAAAGAGATTTCACTAGCAGCTGAATAGTATATCACAAAGCTATGGACCTGAAAGAGAAGCAGCAGCTGAAAAATTCAGTATTCAGAAAATATCCAGAGGTAACATTAGAAACAATCAGAGAAACAAGTGGTCAGAGCAAAGTGGAGAAGCAATGAGGATTTGGAAGATAGGTGGGAGTACAACAAGGAAGAGAGATGACCGGAGATATGTGGAAGCTGGGAACATCAAGTCCATTTGGGGAGCAGTAAGTGGCCAAGATCATGAAGAATATGCTAAGATATTGGGTGGTATGAACAGGAGTCCTATGACAAAACCTTACACTTTCTCAGTGGTAGTATGCGTTTAACAAATTCTTATGTTTTTATGCTTGCAGGATAGAAAAGCTTTGGAAGAACCAGATCAGCAATTGAAGACAAAAGAATCACAGGTCACAAAATACAAAGATAATCTGTTTGGACAGATGTGACTGTAATCGTGTCAGCTGCTGCTATTCTGTATCAAGGCCTCCAATATTTGCTGTCTATACTTCAAGCCAAAGCCCTTGGAGTCAAGTGATTACAGGCAAATAACAGCCTTTTTTTTTTTTTTTTTTTTTTTTCCCCCCGAAGGAGATTCTGAGAAAATCTTTAAATCATGACCCCAATGTACATGAACAGTTAAAAATACACATGACAAATAAAATAACCTGTAACTGTTTATTTTAAATCTTGGATTTTCATGAGTAACTCTTTTGAAGCTGGAGCTATGATTTGCTAACTTTTGACAGTTAGATGCTGTAACTGAGGGCAAAAACTGGCCAAATGCTGTAACCGAGGGCAAAAATTGGCCAACAGTCTTTTACAGATGATGATTATGAAAAAAAGGAATGGAACAGCTTGATACGGAACAGCTTGATATTCTGGTTATATTTCTGGAGAACCAACATGGATTTGATCTGTTCTTTTAAAAGGCTGCTGTGTTTTTGTTTTGCTTTGTGTTTCTCCCAAACAATATTCCCTCAGTAAAGATGTGTTGTAATTTGGACGAAAAGAGTAGTCATTGTGATATAAAAAGTGCAAAAACCCTGGTTTGTTTTGATATCCATTTTTTTCCAGAGTGCAACATTTTTTAATACCAAAAGGAAAATCAGTGTGAGCTATAGCTTAAGATTTGCAACACCACATACTCTCAGTGAAACCAAGATGGGTGAAAACTGTCCAGTTTTCTGCAAAGCAGCCTCATGGTAGTCCAGTTTCTGCTTCTGTTATTTTAAACTTTCCTCTTTTTTTCTTTGCTCTCATACCTTAGCTGGATGGGCTGTCTGTTGCTGAAGCAGAATTCCATACACTTTCCCAGGTTCAGCCAACCAGCAATTGTTGTACCTGCAAGTCTTTGCTCAGGCTAAACTGACCAATATGTCCTAAGACCTAGTCACAAGGAAACAGTTACCATTTTCTTGTTCTTTGATAATTTATTACATGCTACATCGGGCAAGACTATTTCTTCCCACACTGTGATAGCAAAAGAAAGCAACTTCCCATTGAATTTTTTTTACATTCTGTTGTTAAGGGGGTAGTTACCATACCATACCATGTATTAAAAAAAAAAAAAAAAAAAAGAAAGAGGGGAAATTGTTGTTTTTGTTTGTTTGTTTGTTTGTTTTCCTTTAGAACTATGCAAAGCACACACTCAGCTTCAACAGGTGAAAACATCATCTTTTGAATTCTGGTCTGCTATTTTAGTCAACCAAAGAAAACATAAATGTACTTTGCATAACAATCAACACAATTTCTTTTGTAAGGCAGCCTCCACAGCTAGTTTTAGTGACCGCAATTTCTATATTGCGGCTATGGAATAAATATTAATTAGCTATTTTGCACAGAAATCTTAGTAGGTTTTTGCTAACCAAGCAAAATAAATAAATAAATAAATAAATATCTGCATTTTTAGTTAAGTCAGCAAAAATTAAATTGCATGTGAAGACAAGAGTTTCAATTAGATACCTTGGGAAAATAAATAAATAAATAAATAAAGTAATCCCCAAGTAATCTAGCTCATTGTTGGGTTCAGTGGTGCCAAATAAATATATATATATATACATATGCACAAAAAAGTCTCAGTAGCCCAAGTTTCTTTCTTGTCTTCTGAAGACCTTTTCAAAAGTTATAGTGTTTTGAGCCTATGATTAAGCGTGGTTTTCCTTTATGACATTATTTTGAAGTTAAATTACCCTTTTCTATCTGACAGTGCTTTCAGTCCCAGTGATCCTGAGGTCATATCATCAACTTTTCTTTCGCACACTCTAGAAACTTGTAGCATTAATGAAAGCTGAGATCTCCTGCCACAGAAATGACAGCTCTTAGAATAAGCAATGGTAAAAATCACAATGAAATCAAACAGCTGGCAAAGTTGGAGATGCAAGTAACTGGGAACAAAATGTAGCTACAAAAGTAGTTTTTGAAGATGAGGTATGAACCAGAAGAAATTGGACTGATTTTCAAATTCTATCATGAATCTACAGTGCTGACAGTTAAACCCATTTATTTTTAATTATGTAAGGAGAAAACACAAAGGACGGCAAAAGGGTGAGGGGGCCATATATGCAGACCTCATTCGTAGAGGTTTAGGCAACGTATGAATACTGAAATAGATTCTGAAATTATCTTGTGGCAAGTTGCAATACTTCTTGTTCCCACTCTTGTCCACAAGCTGTGTCCCCTGTTTATATTGCCTCTATTGAGAGTCCAAGATTTGTGGAAACATCTGGCTGGATGGCTTAGACCACAGAGAACAGCAATACAAGGAGCCCAAACTATTAACTCATAGCTCCCTACCTCATATTATTTATTACTGAGCTGCTGGTTAAAACATTCTCTTTGGAACACATACTTGTGTTTCTTCTTTTGGGATTGATCTTATTTCTTTATATATATATTTATTTTGAAGGAGAAAGTTCCTTTCCAGGGTAAAACAAAAACAAAAAAACGACAGCAACAAAAAAAAAACAACTTTCCAGAAACTGCATTCTGTTGAAAAGCCAGTAATCAGCTGAAAAATTAATTTGTTGGGACTTTTTGACCAGCTCTAAAACTGCCTGTGGAAACAAACTAGGCAACAGTGGGCTTTATATGACCAGGAATAATCCCACCAACAGAGCCTCATTAAGCTCTGGAGTTCAGGATTCTGCTCCTCAAATCAAAGCTGTGCTTCGGGCAGGAAAACCGACGTGCTTCTTAAGCCACTTATCCGCTGCAATTTAATTACCTTTACCTGCGACCTACAACTACTGCAGCAGAACCCTTTTCTGCCTCCAGTTCCCCGGCGGCAGCTCGCAGGTAGCGCCGATTTCTAAGCCCCGAGCCAGACAAACCCCGGTTCGCTCGGCCGCCCCTCGCCCCTCCCCGTCCCCTCCCGGCTGCGGGAGGGGGGGCGGTCCGGTGCCGCCGCTTATTTGCCCCCGAGCGGGGCCACCGCGCTCTCTCTCGCCCCCCATCGCCCCCCAGCCATGCCCAACATCGTGCTGTTCAGCGGCAGCTCCCACCACGACCTGTCCCAGCGGGTGGCCGACCGCCTGGGGCTGGAGTTGGGCAAGGTGGTCACCAAGAAGTTCAGCAACCAGGAAACCAGGTGCGTGTGGCGTTGTGGGAGGTGTTCTTCCTCCCCAGGGGGAGACCCCTGTCCCTGGGTCCTGGTGGGGTTGCCTCCTGGCTGCTTCCGAAAGCATGGGCAGGTCAGGCTTCCAGCTGGCCACGTAGGAAAAAAAGACAAAATGTCCTGTGTGACGTCCTCAATGTTTGCCATTTATTATTTTTTTATTTGTTTTTCTTCCTGGTGTTGCCTCTCTGTGCTGATTTGTCATCTTGGTTTTCTGACCCACCAACCTGATCTATTTGTTTTTAATTAATTTTTTTTTTCTTTGTTTTGTTTTGTTTTTAGTTTGAGGTGACAGCTGTGTGTTTATGCCAGGAGGTGGTAAGGCTGAAACAACCTTCTAGGTGTATACTAGAAAGGGGGTAGTGGTGGGTACACCAGAGGTTCCCAGTGGGCACCAAGTTGAACATGAGCCTGCAATGTGCCCTTGCCCCCATAGGAAGGCAAAACAATATGCTTGGCTATGTTAGACAAAATATCACCAGCAGGTCAAGGGAGGTGGTCCTCCCCCTCTACTCAGCTACATAGCTGGAGGGAGTACAACACAGAGCTGCAAGGATGATGGAGGGACTGGAGCACCTCTTCTATGAGGAGAGGCTGAGGGAACTGGGGCTGTTCAGCCTGGAGAAGAGAAGGCTCAGGGGGTCTCATCCATGTCTATGAATACGTGAAGGGAAGGTGCAAAGAAGACAGATGGAGGCTTTGCTCAGTGGTGCCCAGTGCTAGGCCCAGAGGCACTGGGCACAAACTAGAGCCCAGGAGGCTCCCTCTGAGCACCAGGCAGCACTTCTGTGCTGTGTGGGTGATGGAGCACAGTCACAGGCTGCCCAGAGAGCCTGTGGGGTCTCCTCCTTCGAGATCTCCAAAAGCCACTTGGACGTGGACCTGGGCAGCCTGCTCAAGGTGTCTCTGCTTGAGCAGGGCTTAGAGCAGGTGAGCCCAGAGGTCGTTTCCAACTTGTGATTCTGTGACTAGGCTATTACCTGATTCTGAAATATAGGTTGCCAACTGTAAATAGCTGTCTAGTCTCTGAGATTATTGTATTTTTTTATTTTATTTTTTTTCTTTTCTGTTCTTGTTCTGAATCTCCCAAACAAGCATGTTTTCATGGCTTTCTTTGGAAGATTAATATGTTATAGTCTGAAGTTGCTCTCACAACGCTTTTTCTTCTGTTCAGTCTGTGTCTTTTGTATTCTCAATTTAATTGCTCTTGTTCTATTTACATGCAGAGACAGCATTTTAAACCCTCTGCCATTGCTGCTCATTCCACCTAATGTTTGCACACTCTTACTCTCTTCTATTCATTCCTGATTAAATGAAGGCTTAAATCTCAAGTCTTTCCAACCCCATAATCACTTTATTGCTCTTTGATCTCTTTTCTGCATGATAAAACTTAATGTGTATTTGGTTGCATGATTTTCTTGCTAACTTGTGCCTTAATTATTTTTTTTTTTGCTTGCTCTCCAGAGACACTTATCTCTAGTTCTGCTGTTTGCTGTGTTTTAAGCAGAGAGTCTTGGATTTAGATCTCATACAAGGTAGAAATTTACCTGTGAAGTCTGCACATCTAGTTTGATGCAGCTAATTAAATTCCCAACTTCAGGATGGAATAATCTCTAGTCTATCATTCCACTTACTTTTCTTGGTGAGCAATATTGACCCCTGCCATTAAGTAAGTAGATAGTGGTGGCTGCAGATTGTCAGTGGTTTGGCTAATCTAGTAATGTCAGTTTATTTTTCTTAGGCAAGTTGGGATGTAGTGTGGTATAGGAATGAGGAAAGGATCTACTCTAGTATCTATTTCTGGTTGCTTCTGTTGCAACATTGCTAGGCTGACATGTTTTGCCCCCCCCCTCCTTTTTTATTTTTTATTTTTTCTCAATAATTTAAATGCTTTCACACTTAAGGATTTAAGTGTTTATTTTTTGTATGACTTCATACTGAGATTCATACTTCTGAGATCCACACAAGCTGAAATGAAGCTGATGTTTCCCCTTGAGCATCTACAGTTGTAGCCACTATATAGTAAGTTCTAAGTGGGTAATCTTTTAATATCCTTAGCAACTTAGTCCAGGACGTCAACCTTCCAGTTTTGTAGACTGACGTTCTTATTAAAAAATTCAGCAACACTAATGAGAGAATTCCTGAACACTATATTTAAAAGTAAACTATAGCTAAAGTTGATAAGATATTTATGCTGCAGTGATCTTTTCCATGTGGCTGTTCTTTTTAAAATCTGTCTCTATAGCAAAATTTCTTCCTGTGTATACAAGCAAAAACATGTTTCTTCCTATATAAAATAATCATGCAAAAGTTGCTCTGCAAGATTTATGGATAAATTCACTGACATTATGAAACACATTGCAGTATTGCAGAATACTTGTACCTAATAGTTCAGATACTCAGAGAACCTTAAACCTGCCAGTGGTGCTCGGACAGATCCCTGTGCAAATAGATAAGCTGGGGCCTGAGGGTCAACAATCTCTTGCTTTGTCAGATCTGTTAAGTTAGCAACTTGCAGAGAAGATTCATCTTTTGTTTAAAACTCAGTACTCTTATTTTTTACAGTCTCTTAAAAGTAAGTGTAAATTGCATGTATATTGACAAACATGTGCAGCCATGGGCTTAAATATTTGTCAAATGGCCTAACTGGAAGCCCTTTAGTTGAAAATTGCATTTATTTGGCTTGCAGAATAGAGTGGAAGGGACAAGTTATTAAATAATTTGCTTTACACTTCAATTCAAATGGGCTTTTGGTTTCAATCCCAATCCTTAGCAGGCGCAAATGGTTTCTTGAAGAACTGTACTATACCCTGAGGTTAGCCAGGGAGCAGGACCACTACTAAAAAGAAAATGAAATGTAGGTTCTTAATTCCAGAAAACTTAAAATTGGAAACACTCCTCTTTGTCATTAGGCTAGGGTATCTGGCAATATCTCAGTTCTCATGTGATTCATTCAGCATTCTAGCAAGTTTGTAACTGAGAAATCTCATGTCTGTGCTAGAGGAAGTGGGGAAACTGCTGCTGAAATTGCCCCGCCCCACTTCTTCCCCCTGCCCCCCCCCCCCCCCGTCAATTTCTTTCTTTTTTTTCCATCTAAACAATATGGAACTAGAATCATAGAATCATTCAGTATGGAGAAGACCTCTAAGATCATCTAGTCCAACCTTCCTTCAACATGGCACGGCCAGGCCCACCATTAATCCAAGTCACTAAGCACCACATCTACATGTGTTGTTTTTTTTTGTGTGTGTGGTTTTTTTTTTTTGTTTTGTTTTGTTTTTGTTTTGAAGACCTCCAGGGATGGTGACTCAACTATCATCCTGGGCAATACTTCACAGCCCTTTCAGTGAAGAAATTTTTCTTTATGTTCTGTCTCCCCAAACTACTGACACCAGGACCTTCACCCACTTGATCTGGTGGCTGGTACTACAGCCTGCAGGCCCACACTGCCAGCCTGACTCCAGTAGCTGGCACCAGGGCTGCTCGCGCACACAACGGTGCCACCAGTGAATGTTTTCCTTCAGCTGACCACCAAAGCAGCGAACCTTAACTAAAGCAGGAAGACAGCTCCTAAACATCTGGTCCTGGAAGATAACTCTGTTTAGTATTCAAAGTCTGTGTGTAAAGTACATGTGCTGGCCACAATGTCTTGGTAGGAACTTGGGTGACACCACCTTTCCTCACTTCACCAGTAAAGTGTTAGGGCTGCAGTGGGGGCTCGGTCAATTTATCTTCAGGTCCACACAACCAACTGTTGTCAGCACTGTTTGGAAGGCTGGAGGACGAGGACAGGAATGAAAGTCCTTAACCAGGCATGGCTGCTGCAGCTTCAGCAGTGTGACATGGTGTTTGACGGATGTGTAATAGAAGCACACATACATGCATGCACACCCACACTGATATTTTTTTTCACGAGGCTCTCTCTAAATATGCTGAGATGGCACTTGATGATAATTGATACATAATTAACTCACCGTGCAGGTATTTTTAGTGAATCAACTGATGAGGAAAAATTATCAGTGCATGTACATCACTTCTAAAATAAATATATTTTGTTACAGTATGTGGTATGTTTGCTCTTCTAAAGACTATTTTAATTCTGTATTTCAAATGCTTGTTATTTTCAAAATGGAGAAACTGGATTCAGAGATGACATTTTCTCACACTTATATCTCCCAGGAAAGAAGTTACTGTTTCCACCTGTTCCCATGAGCTTCCTGACTTCTTTTAGTCAGACTTACTGACTGAAGTGAGTCCTGTAAGTCTTTTTGACAGGTTCTGGAGGGGGCAATTGAAGTCCTGCCTGGCACGAGTGAATTTGGAGGCTGGCTATCTGCAGCTTCTTTTGGCTGCCATCTGGGATGTTTTTGAATCATCTGCTTAAGTGTATACAGTTCAGATTTTACAAAGGAAAATGTTGGCTGCACAGAGACATTGCCTGCTGTAAGGCAGGTCAAAATAAAATAAACAAATAAAACTGTTGTTGATATTTGGGCCATTTGTTTGCAAGTAAATAAACTTTAGTCAGAGATAGCAGTTTTGATCTTGGAAGTTAGGAGAAAATAGCTGATGCTTCTTCAGTGAATTTTTATAGAGATGAATGAACCTTTATTTTATACAAAATAGTATGATGAAAACAGTGTGTTCTATAAAGTAATTGATTAAAAAAAAAAAAAAAAAGCAAATCTAGAAACTTTTATACCAGTGCTACATATCAAAGATGCCCAATTCAAATGACTGAGGTCTATTTTCAACGCTGGACTGCAGTGTTTTCCTCCAACCTTTGTTGTCCACCAACCCTTTGGTGTCCTCCAACTCTTCTGCAGTTGTCTCATCTAAGACTTGACCTTGGTACTTTTCCTGTACCCTTGTTCCTTTGGCTTCTGCTGCTGCAGAGGCCACAAGCTGCATGACCCTCACTGACAAAGGTTATTAACCCTAATCATGGTGTAAGCAAACTCAGGTGATAAACTGCTCTTAAATCAGCTGAAGTTGGTAGGGTTTGGGACATTGTGGGATGTGAATTCTCTCTTCATATGGCCCAAACACTTAGCAAGTGGTTCACAACTGGGGTTGTCATGCTCAGCCTGGGGTGGCTGAGCTGGCTGGTTCCCTCACCATAGTAAACACGGTGAGCCTGGAGAAGTTGCTTTTACTAACATGAATGAAAAGGATAAGAAATGTTTCCAGAAACGTTCTGTGTTTATGTATGGAACTCAAGATACACTGAATATGGCCATTGATTGTATTGCTAATAGTGCCAAATCACATAAGGCCTAAAACTGCTTCAGAGCTTCTGGTTTAAGGCTTCCACTTTATTGACCTTGCTGTATACTCTGTTCTTCTTATAGATGCAAAACACATGAAATTCAAAATAAATAAATAAATTGCCTTGCCCATGCCTACCATTAGGAAAGGAGCAGTTGAAAATGAAAATCTGGCTGGGGACTGGTTTTAGAGCTGTCAAAGTGAGAAAGCCTAGACTTGAGGAGAGAACATGGGTTCCAGGAGATCTAGGATACAAGTAAACTTGTAATAAAAATGCCACAGATTTTTTTGTTTGTTTCCTATGGAGTTCTGGTTTTTAAATTATTGTGTGCAGCACAGGGGGTGGGAGTGAGCGGTAAAACTGCAAAAATGAGGAGAGGCTGGGAATCCCCATCCCCTGCCCCAGGTGGAATTTCAAATTATCTTCAGATTAAATAACTTGATTTTTAAATGCTAATTTCAAAGGGGATTTCAGCATTTAGGATTTTCCATATGATCTTGTCTGGTATGCTATGGGGGAGGAAAATCTCACTGCAGCTTGTACCAAAACCGGCCCAACTGAGCTAACCCCAGTGGAGCTCTTCAGTCCTGTAGTTGTTCTTAGCACCTAAAGGATTCAAGTTCTTCTCTTGGCTGTGCCCTATAGCATACCCTGCTAAATTCAGCTGATCCTAGTAACAGATCAAGCAGCTTTCATATCCCTTCAGGAGCAGAGGGTTAGGTGGAGGAATTTTATTTATTTATTTATTTATTTATTTAATCCCAGTACCTGCTTTTTTATATAACATCATGGCAGTTAAAATATTTGCCCAGTAAGTTGGAGGTCTTACGTTAAAGACTTTACTCTGCAAATTTGTTCCCAAAGGTAAGAGTTCAAACACACCCCTCTGCTTAGTACTTTCCATTGGCTGCTTTTTGATGATTTGCAAATTCAGCATGTGCATTTTTTGGATTGCTTCTGAGTTATTGATTCTTTTTGCACTCTGTATGAGGACTCTAGACCTCAAATTTTGGCGGCTTCTATGGGTATTAAAGATGCTTAAAGTACAGAGCTACTTTATCAGCACTTAAAGTCCTTGACAAATATTACGTCCTATAACTATTACTAGAATTTTATCTGTTATAATTTTTTGTAAGGTACATGGCACTCTTCATTTGCATGACTTGAACTGGATCCTAGCCATCGACTTGAATTATTTGCCATTTTAGTATGACTTTGCATGCTTATTTCCATGCTTCGCTGCAGCTTTTTTCTAAGTTAAGATAAAGAAATTTAAAATTCTTATTGCTATTAGTTCTGTTGGGAGTGTACGACAAATTTAGTATCATAAGGGGCTCAGCCTGCTCTTACCCCAGTTTTGAATTTTGCTTTGTGAATGTTTCAGACATTTAAATGTGTTTGTAATATAAGTGGTTCTTGAGGTTTATCCTTAACTTACGGTAGTTAGTCTAAGTTTCTACTTAGTAAATTGGACTTGGAATCAGTCTGTGCAAGGTGAAAGCAGATATCAACACTCAAACTCGTTTTCCGTTACGTCCTGTCTTACATGCATCCTCTCTGGCTAGCAGCTTGTGCTTGTGGATTCCAAGCAACTGGGTCAAAAAGTTAATTAATTTTGTGGGCTATTAATTTGTATAATTTTTTCTGTAAAATGCAATTAGGTGTTTTCAGGGCTTTTAATGTACAGGTTCTGTTGACTCTTCTTGAATGAGAAGTTTATTTAAACTGATTGTTACCAAATAGCTGAATTTGATTTAATTGCATAAAACAAACAAAGCTTGTAATCTTGAGGCAATAGCTTGTTCTTGTGTCCTTCCTCTGTCCTCACTGTCGAAAACTGTTTAAACAACAGCCCCAAGTTTATTGACTGTTAATTAGGTCATGGTATAGATAGCCTAAATGGAATTTAGTAGTGATGTTAATATGATAACTGGCATGAAGTAGTTTGCCTGCTGCTAGCTTAGTGTTTTTTAATAGATATTTGAGATGCAGTACTTCAGATATTTGGTACTCTATAGCATCTTATTGTTTGCCTGTTTGCATCTGAATGTGTTAAAAATTTTAAAGTACAGATAAGCAGCAGTGTATCTGGTCTGGTTGGATAAATCTACACAATATCCAACTTTGACAAGGTAGAAAGTGAGAGATACTAATCTATGGTGCATTCATCTCTAGTTGATTGGGAGAAGACTTGTGCAATAATTACGTTATGTTATTCTCTGACCCCTTTAATTAAGTTACTTGCAAGTGCTACACAAGTATTAATTTAAATTTGATTTATTTTAGCTTGCAAATACGTACTGTGTCCATGAGAAAATATATTTCTACATGGATATATATTCACGTTTCTGTGTGCTGAAAAGGTGAGCCATTCTGGCCTGAGAAGCATAACCAAAAATATCTGAAATGCACCAAGAGAGGAAGTAGCAGCAGTTTCATCTTCTAAGTTGTTTATAGGATGAAAAAGTTATTGCTGGCCCAAGGGCATAGAAAAGACAGTGGTTAATGGTGCTGGAAGCAGAACCACTTCAGGTCTGCTCTATCAACCAGATCTGTATTTATCTCAAAGTATATTCCCAGACCTTCTGAAACTTGTTATTTCTTAGTGGGGTGCTTAGAAATGACTGTTTTAAAGGAGCAAAACAATCCAGAGTGTTATAATTCAGTGTTCTTTGTGTATATGATGAACATTAAAATCCTATTTTTTTGGTCATTCAGCAAATTTTGTTCCTACTACATAATGTGTCTATAAAATCACTTTTTTTTTTTTTTTTGACAAGTACTAAAATCTTCCATTACCCTACTTTGTCACTGCAATAACATTCTCTGGTGAAAATTGGCAGTACTTTTTTTGTCTCTTTCTACTTTCTTCTCCTTTGTAATGATTCCTGTGATAATGTCAAGTACAGACGTATAACTTCACAGTCTTGGGCTGAAAGAGCTGCCATAGAGCTTTTTGCATATGCTGGTGGTCGTCTCTGGACTTATTCCAAAGGTTTGGTATGACAGCAGTTGTCATTAAGTGGTTTTGTGCAAGGCCGAGTCAAGTTTAGTGGGGACTGTTAGCGTTAGGTCAGAGGTTGGACTCAATGACCTTGAGGTCTCTTCCAACCTAGAAAATTCTGTGATTCTGTGATTCTGTGATTCTGTAAGTGTTGATTATAATTTTTCAGAGTCCTTGTGATAATAACCATGAATCAACAGTGGTGAGTACGGCTGCATATGTAACCTAATGGGTTGATGCTTTACTTGGAGTTGACCAAAAAACAAGCTTGAAAAATATTTAGAGTTTGACAGACTTATTTTTAAACCCTTTTCTCTGAATAGCCCTATTGCTTTGACTAATAATTGGATAGGAAATTAACAGTTGTATAACCATAAAATTGTGTCTCTCCACCCTGATGAAAGACTCAAAAAGATTTGCTCGATTACTAATGAGCTATCTGAAGATGACACTGTCTCTGACTGCCTCTGTCCCCCCAGAGGTCCTAGTGCTAACTAGATACTTTGTTTTAATTTGGCAATAAGAAATCTATCTATTTCTTATTTGGCAATAAGAAATCCTGCTGGTGGTTAAAAACCTGCAGGAACTTACTGAACCACTCAAAAACTTACTTAAGGAGAAAAATGAAGAAAGAATCTTTCTGTAACTTGTTCTGGGAATGGAAGAGGGGAGCTGAAAACATGGAGACACTCATTCTCTCTTCTGTGATTTTGGTGGTCTTTCTGATAGTATATAGGTAATGCAAAAAGGGAAGTACATTGATTTGAATAAAAACTGAGTAGAAGAGGGGGAGAATTCATCTGATCATGGAAAAACAGGGAGGTGAAAGAGATGTGTTAGAGTAATGAGGCTGAGACTAAATATAAGGATGAGAGACGAGGAAACAACTGGAGGGGGAAATGGATTAAACAAGGAGAGAGCTGCTACTAATACAAGGAGGAGTCAGAATGCAACCGAAAGGGCAGGCTCATGTATGGGCATGAATAATAGGGCAGGCTCAAGTAGCCAGGAGGAAGTGATGGGCCAGAAATCAAATTTAGAGTTAATAGGGTTGCAAAATGAAGCACTCAGGTCACACTGGTGTGAAGGAAGGTTGCTTGTCTATTGCCTTGTGCATCTGGTTTACAATATTTTCTTTAATTGCATGATCACATATATATCTTCCACAAGATTCAGTCCTTCAGTACTCAGCATGGAACTGCACATTGCTCAATGAGGGAGAAACAAAATAATGGCTGCTTGTTAAATCAGCGCATTCTGTTCTCTGTAATTTGATTTTGTTCTAGTTTGCACACCTTCAAAGGGACAAGCATTCTTTCTCTGACAGGTATTTTGTAGCAGTTTTCAGAATGTAACTAGTCAGACAGCACTCAACTATCATGATGGTAATAAATCAAATGTTTGCATGTCATTAAGAAGTTTTTAAGCAGTAAATTCCTTTCTGTGTTCTGCAGCTACAAAAAGCTAATCAGTCTTGCACAGCACTGTGGAAGCTGATAAACTAAAGCTGTTTGGACTATGCTTGACTAGAACAAGCCTCACTGTTGAAGGACCCATCAAAAACTATTTTACCCACGTCTGAGCCATTTGGATGGTTTCTAGTTAGATTTTTTTGCTTATTTGTGTCTTGGGTAATGAGGCAACCTTTTAAATATGGGTCCAAGATACTTTAGCCTTTAATAATTTAGATTAATTTAATACAGTATGGGTTCGAAAGGTCTGATTGCCTTATGTAGGAAGCTTGCTTTTGTATATTTTCTGTATATTTTGCATGGATCCAGAAAAAAAAAAAAAAAAAAAAAAAAAGAAGAAAAAAGAAGGTTAGTTTGCTGCTTTTCGGAGTAAGTTTTTGAGTGGCAGTTGTGAAAACTGAGAATGGCTCAACAGCAGATTTCTGTGGTATGAACAGTGATCAGTGCCAAAATTTGCCTTGAAATCTGTGGAAGAATAAAATAACTTGGATGCCATCGTAAGTACGTAAGCTCAATTAGAACAAATAGAGCAACTGGCACAACATGACAAATTCTGAGTCATGTGGAGCTGTTGATGAACAGGCCTCTTATCTTTTTTTTCTAAGATTTTCTTATTTTATCTTTTAACTACATTACTTAGATATCATGGTGCAAATTTTAACCAAAATTCTGTTTGGTTTTGTTGTGTTGTGTTTTTTTTTGGGGGGAGGGGAAGTGGTGGTGATACCTTTGCCTTCTAAAATGCAATATTTTCTTGAATTTATTAATGCCTTAATTATCATAGAAAATAATGGCACTTTTAATAGAAGTATTTTGATGCAGGTAGTATTTAATAAAAATACTACAAAGTTGGTTCTCTTTCTGTACTTATGTAGTTTATTCTTTAAATGACCATCTCCTTAGGAGATGGACACAATCTACACACAAGGACACAATCTACAAACTAAACCAATCAAAAAAGCAATACTAAACTTAATAACAATGTGTGCTGCATCTGTGCTACAGCCATAATTACATGTTGGTTTGTGTAGACCTTACAAAGGCTCTATGTAGGCTGAAGCAAATTTTACAGTGGCTTGTATTGAAATAGCCTTTGTATCAAGGGCACAGTTGTCCAAAACTCTATTTACCCATTTATTTTTTTAAAAACCTATGATTTTTTTTGTTAAAACAAAAATGTTTTGTTTGTTCTTTAATAATGTTCTTCCTGTAATTCTAGTGATTAAGTGGCCATCTCCTGCTCTTTCAGTGTAGAGATTGGTGAAAGCGTGAGAGGAGAAGATGTGTATATTATCCAGAGTGGCTGTGGAGAAATAAATGACAACTTAATGGAACTGCTCATCATGATCAATGCTTGCAAGATTGCATCATCCTCCAGAGTGACTGCAGTAATTCCATGTTTTCCATATGCCAGGCAAGATAAGAAAGACAAGGTAGGTAAGAACTGTGTACTTTCTGAAGTCTTTTCTCAGATTTTTCCCTCAGAACTTTTTGAAGAGATTTGTAAGATTTGTTTCCCCCTATTTTTTATGATATAATTTAATATTTTATCATCTGCAAGTGAATGAATTAAGACAATACATGACTTTTTGCTTATGCTTTAATTGATTTGTTTTCAGTTCGAAAATTTAGGTACATCCTTTGTGTGTGGTATTTTGCAGAGTATTTAGTTAGAAAACCTCACCTTATGGGACTGTTTTTTCCTGCTTTTTCTATCCTTTTTATTCTCTGTATATGAAAAGGGTATGCCCTTCTAAATATCTTAATTAGTGCAATTGCATAGAATTAAATCCTAAATTTGAAGTGCTGTAACCATTGTGCAGGTGGGTTTTACCCTGTGTGTAGCCAAATAAAAGGAACTGATTAGATCTGCAATTTGTAAGAGTGATGAGTGAAAACACTATTTTATGCTGTAAAGCAAATCTAAATAAATAAATATATAAACTTTTTATTTATGTGGAATAACTTGGAATGTTAAATGATGCAGACCAAAAATTGTATAGAAATCCCAAAACACTTTTCTGATTTTAGTGTCTGTCCCTGAATTTGGTATGCAGTAACTGATGAATAATATACCAGTTCAACAAAAGCTGATAAGACAGTGACAAAGTCTGACTAGTGATATTTTTGATATTTTTTTAAAGTATTTCTTTGTTTCTTTCCACTATATACACAAGAAAACCTAATGTTACATAAACGCTATTTTCATCAAAACTAACTTGAAAGGAACTAACAAGAATAAATGTGAATTTAGCTTTTAAAATTGGATTGCAATGCTTGCCTTCTGGAAAATTTCCTCTCTGATACTTCCTATAAATGGTCTGCTCCTTCCTTTTCACTTTGGGTGTTGAGCAAAATCTTGAAATCTTTGTGGTGTTATTTTCATTCATCTATATAAAATGTAACAGGACTGACAAACAATGCAGAAAATAAATATTGATTGTATATTTTGCAAAATACGTAATTCTCAGCCTGTGATGGAAACACAAATTTTTAAGAACAAAATAAAATGAAAGAAAATTACTTTCTTTAACAAAAGACCTTTTTTAATTTGTTCTTTACCTGTAGGCTCCATACTAATGTTGTGCTTCCAAAAACTGAATTTGGAAGTTAGATAGTATCTCCCTGTTCTTCATATACATCTTTTGAAACTTCATTTTGCTGTGTTTCTGTACTTATTAATGCTCTCACTTGACTAGGAGAGCTGATTTTATTTATTTTTTAATCAAAAGAGCTAGGAAGGGAAATAAAAAAGACTTGGTTGAAAGGGAAGGAAAGCATCTTGGTATGTTTTTCTTTCCAAGTTCATATTGGATGGTTCTTCTGGACCATCATTCAAATTTTTGGTGTGGGAAAAGGATGAGCATGTCCCAGGTTTTCCATGCATCTAGGTAATTCCTTGTTGGAGTATCCAAAATCCATGTGGCAGGCTTTCAAGAGACACTTAAACTGTACAATGTAGTGGCTCAGTATGCTGCTTAGGAACATGTCTTTTTGAAATGCCATTTCAAGATATGTAGAACAGGAAAGTAGAGCACTAATAGAGGTTTTGAGCATTATTCCAGACAGTTTTTTGGGCATTAGTGAGTTCTCCTGCAATTTTCTTTCTTTCCGCTCTTTTTTTTAAACCTCTGTTTTGCAATTGAGAAAATGTTTGTCATCTTTGGAAATTAACCTTGGTAGTTAACCTCCGTGTTGCACAGTAAGCTATAATACAGCTGTCGACATTGGGCAGCTTATTGACCGGGTGATCCTTCCTCTCACTGGTGGATTGCATCACATCACTTGGTCTTTGACCCATGTTGAGTGCACAAGGTTTGTGTGCTGCCTGAAGTGTTGGTTCACTGGTGTCAGTCATTTTCTTACTATGGTTATAGGCAGATTTTCTTCTCTCTGACCCAAGATATTGCTGTAGCTTGCTTGATGAAGCCTTATAATCTTCACTATCTGGATGCTGACTTGTGATTTAAGTTGTTGACTTTAATCCATAAAGGACTAAATAGAATGAGTCCTTGCTGTTTGAAATACCACTGTGTTCTTCATGCATCTGTTTCAGTTATGATCACTGAGAACACTGAAAATATCCTTAATTTATTCTTTTTTAATTTAAGTAAAGAAAGGGCCCCTGTGGTAAAACACCGTATTCTGAGCAAGGCCTGTGTAATCTACTTTGGAAATTTTAGTGTAAAACCTGGACTAGCTTTAAATGAGATTGCCTTGCTGGAATTTTTGCTGATAGCTTTGGTTATGTAGAGATCTGTGCAAGTTTTCTTTCATATACAGACAAAGAAACAGAGGTTTAAAAAAAAGGGGGGGGGGGTGACAGTGAAGGGGGGAGGTGGAGAAAAGGAAAAAAAACTTGCCCAGAATCACAGAAACATTGATAAATTGATTTAAACATGAACAAGTATTGCCATAAACTAGAACACTTCTGATACACAAGCTAGATAATTTAAAATTAGCTCAGGTGTATCTGTGTTTAGGCTATGGTTGCATTTAGGCATCCTCTAATTATGTTAACCTTCAAAGCCACGGACAAGATACATCTATATAGGATGCTGCAGAGATGCCTTTGAGATGTTAGAAGTATAGGTGAGTTTGGTGTTCTACAGCTCACATAACTTTGTTTTTTTGATTTGTAGAAGGGGGCCGTGGAGCGTTGGGTAGGTATCTTTTTTTTTTTTTTTTTTTTTTTTTTTTTAAATCTAACGCTATGCATTTCCATTAACATGGCCTTAAAGGGTGAAACTTACTGGGTTACATTATATATAACTGGGAACATTTTCAGTTTCACTTCTCAATTTCAGTTGTGTTTCGCCTGGGCCATGACAGTAACGTTCTAGAATAATTTGCTAACAGAAAACTCCTAGCTTCTAGTTAAAATCTGTCTGGACATTTAAGATAATGGCTGTCGACTTCTGAAGCTTCAAAGCCTATCTCATTTTAAAAATGACAAATTTAGGTAATAAATTAGTGAATGTGCAGTATCCATACACTTCACAACTGGCTTTCTTGGAAGTGAAAGTTCCAGTTATAAATCTTGGGGATTTCTTGGATTTTGTTTTGTTTTGGTTTTGTTTGTTTGTTTGTTTTTGTTTAGTATGCATGTGATGCATTTTGAGCAAGACAATGTAATAAGATGCTTAAAGGCAATAGAACATTAATCTTAATGGACTCCTTTTACTTTCCTCTGCCTAGTTATTCTTGTGAGGTTGTTTTTATTAGCTTTGTGGATTCCTCCTCTGTCCCTGGTAATTTGCAAAATTGCAAATAACTTTGTAACACATCATAAAGGAAGAAATCATTCATATAACTGTTGCTATAAGTGAGCGGGGAATTTGCTTAGGAACTAAAAACTCAGTGATTTTTTTTACAATTTATTTTCTGTACATAATTTAATGTTGTGTTTCACACTAATAATTCTGAAACTAACCTCAAACTGTATCAAAGAATGGAACAATGAATATAGTGAATCTTTTTTGTGTTCTTACCTCTCCCATCTGAAGCAAGCATCACAAACTCTCCAAGATATAAAGAAGATGTTCAGTTCTCATCTACCTTTGTCATCCAAGTTTGTGAATAATGAGGCCAGGTTATCTGAAGTTCTCATGAGCACACTCATTTTGGTTTTTAAAATAAGCATCAATCTGTATCATATTGTAGCACAAAACTTTTTATATTTTCTTGGTAAGAAATCAAACCTTAAATCCTTCTGAACGTGTCATGAGATGTGTGCTTTTTCTTTTAATGCACAATTTTATGTAGAGGAAACTGTCAGCTGCAAATTTCATTTGCCTTAATCTCCTGTTAGCCCATTCTTGAGAAACAGGTATTGGTGTCTGGCTATCTTTCCCTCCAAGACTCTTTTGTCCACCAACATGTAGGCAATCTGTGATGTGCATGCCTACTAAAACAAGTTTTCTAGTGGTAAAAACTTCAAGTTCTTCCTTCTGGGAAGTCAGCCTGCAAGGCCAGCAGCTGAAAGAAGTACCAACTGGTAACGTATACATTAGTACTTGGTGCAGGAATTTTTATTGTTGTTTTGTGATGATGATACTCGTGGTATTGATACATGAGAGAAGCTAACTGGTATTCTTATTGAACAGAAATGGACAAAACAAGAGAAATTCAGTATGCTAGTTGGCATGGAAATGGCAAATCATGTTCTGGGAAGAATGTAATTTGTCTCGAACTGCTAGGCTGCACTGGTTACTGTTTTCTACCAGAAGGAGTGGTCCTGGCTAGAAAACTTCTCTCCCCCTCTCTTTAATTTTAGCTTCCTCATCTGTCTGCCATGGGTTCAGACAAACACCAGTGAGAGGCATGAGGGAATTGAGGAAGGCATGGGACAAGCAAGGGAGCAAACTTCTATTTTCAACATTGTCTGTTAGTCCAGCTCTGCTGTAGCACCAAACTAGGAGCTGATAAGATAACATGGTGGTAGAGTCAAAAAAGTTAGAAACTAAACCTTTGTTGTAATAGATGTTTCTGGAAATTTGAGAATATTGTGAAGCCCAGCTTAGAAATGTAAATTTGAACTGAAGTGATCAGGAACTTGAATGGCATGAACCAAAACTTTGCTGGTAATGGTAAAAATAACAAAAAAGTTTTGGCTAATGTGGTCCTAACAGAATCCTTACAGAACTGAACTTCAATGAGGAGAAGCATAGTCCTCATTAAGTGGAAAGTCATCATCACTAAAGCTCTAGTGATTGCAAACTCTTACGGAAGCTCTATGCATCTTAATTGCAGGGATTGAGGGAAGTACTATCTGCTATACGTATCTTCACCGTATCTTAGACTAAGCGGGGACAATGTTTTTGTACAACACAATAGAGTAAAGTGGTTTTCTAAATGAAGTATTTTAGTAATGGTGATGACAATCTTACCCAAGTCATAAGAAATAATGTAGTGTCTTGGTTTCTGTTCTGGAAGTATATTGTTAATCCACAGGTTAAAATAGGCAAGTGCTGAGTTTCCACCTAAATTAAGAGAAGTTTTGAGGAAAACACTAGCTCCTTGAGGCTAAATGAGGCTGATTTCTTTGTTAAAGATATGTAGCAGGAGAGAATACCTTGCCAGCAAAAAAACAGCCTCATAGGTGACACCTCTGAATTACATTTCTGTTTTCATTCTAACAAAGTTAGTGCTAGTTACTACCCATGTTTAAAGATTGGTACAAAGAAAACAAGAGGTTTTGCTTAATATTTCCATTCCTGACAGAGTTCTTTATGTCAATATAGCTTTTTTCAGAGCTAAAAAGTCTGAAAGAACTTTGGAGTTGACAAAAAAAAAAAAAGGTATCTTCCAGCCATGATTTTCCATATTTTCTTTGTTACTGTTTGTTCTTCATGCTTGTCAACTTAAAAAAGCTCTTAACATTAGCATTAACTTTACTGATTAGATTTTTTTTTTGTTCTTTCCAACCACTCTCCCCCCACCTGCCTTTTTTCCTTCATTACCCTACCCCTTTTGGTAGTTTTAGATTCCTAATTGCATCCAATAATTAGGCCCAAATTAGCAAAAAAAAAGAATAAATAAATAGACTGGGGCCTTCTGCTTCTGCCTACGTGGGTCTGTTACAGAATTTACTGTATCATGAAGAAATCATTGATCTTAACTTTGTTGTAAAGCAGTTTTTTTGTTTTGTTTTATTTTCAAAAGTTGTGTTCCCTGCGCTTTCATTGTTCATATTTGGTTATCTAAAAATATATATGTATTTTTGAACACAATAGTTGCCTAAGAGTTGGATGTTGACATATGGATAGTGTCTTAGAGAATTGGAGATTGTCTGCCTGTTTCTGTGCTATGGCAAAACTAGTCAAAGTTTAAAATAGAGGAGCTGGAAAACTATATCCTCAATTTTATCTGTTTGTTGGTCAAATTAATATAAGGCATTATAAAGCAGACTGTGCAAACTGATTTAGAGCTCCTAAAATTTTTTCTGTTTTTTCAAAGCCCTAGTGGCTAGATTAGCTACTGACAAGCTAGTTTGGCTGGGTTTGGAGCTCTTCTTAACTAGATTCTAACTATGCTAAAGGAAAATAAAGTTGCTAATTATCTGATTTCCTGTATCTTTTAAAAAATTGTTCTTTATTTCTCAGAGTCGTGCTCCAATCTCTGCAAAACTTGTTGCCAACATGCTGTCAGTTGCAGGGGCTGACCACATCATCACTATGGACCTGCATGCTTCTCAGATCCAGGTAACTATAAGTTCTTTCCAACTGTGTCTGGGGGCTCTACTGAATTAAGAAGAAAGGCTAATATTACTTCAGGTTTTTTTTGTGGTTTTTTTTTTTTTTTTTTTTGGTTTTGTTTTGTTTTTTCTCATTGTTTTTGCTTTGTTCAGAAGTGCAGTTCTCAGGGTTCAGAAGAAGTTTTGATCATCTCAAAACTTTGATGATCATTTTGATGATCTCTGTTTCTAATTAAACCTGCCTTTTGAAAGAGACCAGATCTTATGGAGTGATTTTGCAGGCAGTATGAATGCCCATACGTCAATCTCTTCAGTGGAACTTTCCAAGTCTAGTATAAGAGCTCCCAGAATATACAATATAGTACTGTTCTGGGAGAAGCTCTCTTACTCTTGCACTGATCTTATTATTGTAGTGCCCTATATAGAGTTTTGTTGATACAGTGCTGAGGACAATATTCACTTAAGAGAAGTGGAGATATGGGCTTCCAGACTCTAGCTGACTTTACTGCTGAAGCTGCAAATCACAGTTCTGTTGTCTTAGTTGCAGAGCAGGTATTGTTTGTCATTCTAACACGTAAAACTTTTCAAGATACCCTTTTTTCCCCCCTTCTGGCATTCTGTTTAATCAGAACTTCAATTAGGTTAGATGGCTGTCATGCAAATAAAAACCAGTTGCATTTATGGTCCAACAGGGATTTGATGTTAAAAGCTGCACAAAAAGAACAGTTCCTTTTTGTCTGCTGCTCAATTACTGCTAACTTGAATCTTCCACATATTGAAATACTACTCTTCATGTCAAGCAGTTGAAATTTATGGAAGTTAAATATTCCTCACTGAATTTTTTGAGAGCTTTTCACATGCATGAATTTATATAGGTGCCTAAAGGTGGTCTACATTTCAAATTTACAATAATTAAAGAGAAATTGTTCTTCATTTTGCTGCTCTTGAAAGAAATTGCAGAGGGCAGAATTAGGCCAGTGTAAAATACTAACTAAAGCCCTACCATACATGAAAGACAAAAGCTTGATTCTTTCTGTGTATCTTCATCCCAGGCAGGGTATAAATGTGTATTCATGGAATTGTTTTTCTCTTTTGAAATAGGGTTTCTTTGACATTCCAGTAGATAACTTGTACGCAGAACCTGCGGTGCTGCAGTGGATTAAAGAAAACATTTTGGAGTGGAAAAACTGTATCATAGTTTCCCCTGATGCAGGTGGTGCAAAAAGGTACTATACAAGACTAATATTATTAGCATTCCACATAGTTTGTGATTAATGGTCTTGTCATCTTTTTTGCTATGTGACCTGTGCAATATACAGAGTACATCATTGGTGAATTCAGCTGCATTGTAAAAACAGAATGATGTGCGTGCTTGAAAACATCCAGGAGCTTTCTGTGCTCTACAGAAAATCTTTTTCTCTCTCCCTGGACTCAGCCTCATTAGCTGAGTGCCTCTGTGGGAGGGAAGAGAGTTTTTCTGCTGCTTGCTTCTTTAGTCCAGTTGCTGCGCCTATTCCTGCTTCATTCTGGAATTGCCTAAGTTTCCCTTCTCTGTTAAGCACATGGCCTATCCCCACTGTAGCTGCTGGCATTTAGGTAAGAGTTTGCTTAAGACACATTAAGTCACTTTTTTCTTTAAATTATTGCATTCAGGCTGTAAACCTACTGACCCCAAGTTACATACTGTGAATATTTTAAAAAACAAACAAACAAACAAAAAAACCTTTTGTTTTGGGTAGCAAAAGATGAAAATAGAAAAATTAGTTCATCAGAGCGTTTCTTCATTTACAGCTTATAAGGCTATCTTCTAGCAAGACTTTTATCTGTTATCTGTTGAGTAAAAACTAATGCAAAAGTTCAAAAGCATGCCACCTGTAAGGTGGTAAAATATGCTGTTGAAGCAAAATGCTTATTTTCAAGGTATTGGTCATGCTGCTGCTAGAAGCTGAATGGGAACAAATAAGAATCCTGTAAGCCCAAAGTCATTTCAGTGCTTGGAAAATAATTTAGAGAAAACAGAAAGAATACCATGGTATGATTTTGCTTGAAGTCCTTCGATCTGTTGTGAATGTTCGTGTTCTAACAATTAATAGGGAAATAAGACTGAGTAGAACTGGGGAGATATTCCTCTTTGGATTACTCAAGTTAAAGATGTGAAGAATTTAAACTATAGAAAACATTCTAACATGCAGATGACTCAGTCAATTAAATTTCTCTGTTGCCATCTGAATATTGTTGTTGTCACAAAAATATAATACATATGTATAAAAAAGTGTATTTTTATTTATAACAAAATACAGTCTTTGAAGACAGCGTTTTTTCCCCCTAGAAAATGTTTGTATATTTTCGAGTTGGTGATGAAGAGTTTACTTTCGATATCTTTCTGTTGTAATGCAACCAACTTAAGTCCCTGCTGAAGTAGGGGAAGATGTTGCACTCAATAAATTCAGATTCTCCTTCACTTCTTTTAGTAAAAGGTAAAGGTGATGGTTTGGCTTTTCTATTCAAAACATGCAGGCCTTCAAAATAATGCTCGAGTTAATGAAAACTGATCAGAATGTGAAGAAAGTTTGTCTTAAAATTTAAATCTGGAAGTATTAAAGAAATATGTTCGTGCATTCCTTTAAAGCATCTTTCTTTTTTATTTCTCACTATTTACTTGCAGTTTTTCCAGTTTATTAATTTTTTTTTGACTGCAGTAGGTCATGCAAATTCTATTGATATCTCAGAGCCTCTGAGACAGTGAGATGTGCTATGAAATTACTGTGTTGTTCACAAAAAAAATGCCAAACCATGTGGCTTTTTGTTTATCATTCAGTTGTTTGTTACTGCTTTTCAACAATTTATTCATATTTAAGTGGTAAAGAAACAAAGCTCTATTTTCTATTAAATGTTGCATTCTAAAAATAGTCTACAAGAGATGGACTACAAGGCTGTGCCAGCATAGTAAAACATAGTATTGTGTATTCCTGTTTTTTTTTTTGTTGTTGTTTTGTTTTGTTTTTTGGTTTGTTTTTATTTCTTTATTTTTTATTTTATTTATTTTTTTCTGTGTTGTTATACCTACCAGTTCTGGTATATTAAAAAATCTGAAGAAAACAGGCAGAGGTCTGGAACAAATTGTTTGTTATAGGACATTTGGCCACCAGAGGTCACCCTGAACAATTTTGAAAGGTCTTTGTTAAGCCAATGTATTGCTAAGAGAATTGCTGATGAAGTAAACTACTTGATTACTAGTCGAGTACTGCTAAAAATTATTAATCGCTATTAACTTTGTTTTTCTGTTGGTTTTGTTTCACATTCCAGGAATGGTATTTTCAGTTAGGATGCTGAAGTGCTTAGAATTAGGGCCATCTTAGGATATGTATTGTAGGAGCTTAATAAAAACTTGCGAATAGCTGAAATTTCAAAGACAGATGTTTAATGCCAGATAACCAAAGCCAATTCAGAAAATAGTTTTCTGGTGTATAGTTTAAGATGCTCTGGTTGTACTTATTAACAATGAATTAAGGTCGTTTCTAACTTGTCTCGTTATTTAGAGTTTGTGCCACATTAACTTAAAAGCAAGGGAACTTGCAAACTATGTTTACAGAGCCATCCTTATGTATTTAGCTTTTCTTTCTTTCAAAATAGTTTTCTAAATGTTTTGTATTTCTTCCTGTCACCTAGGGTTACTTCAATTGCTGACAGGCTGAATGTGGAATTTGCTCTCATTCACAAGGAAAGAAAGAAGGCAAATGAAGTGGACAGAATGGTCTTGGTTGGTGATGTGAAAGACAGAGTAGCAATTCTTGTTGATGATATGGCTGACACGTGTGGCACAATATGTCACGCAGCAGATAAGTAAGTATTACGGTGAACTGGCCTGATGCTTCATTGTGCTGTAACCTGCAGAACAGCAGATGAACAGAGATGTTGCATACCTATAACTCCACCTGAGCTCTGTGGAGTGAGGTCACTGATTCTTGACTTACCATCCTGTGAACAAGCTGTGGCCTTCCTTAGAACATGGAATTGAGATAAGATTTACAGAAGTATATAATCTGGATTTAGAAAAAAGGACAGAATAAAGGAAATGTCATATATCCCTTCAGCCAGGGACTTGGGCTATCTATTATTATTTATTTTTTTTCACTACCGAGACAGAAATGTCAGAAAATCATTCTTTACTTAAAAACTTATCATGGAGCCTTTACTAGCTTTACTAGCTTTGGTATTAGGAAGTATTTTCTTCCAGTGCTCAGTGCAGGTTTAATATTAATCTTCAATGTACATCTTCAATATAAAGCTGCTTATCCTTTTCATCATGGGAGATGAGAATAGTTTTTTTCATCTTTTGTCTAGAAGGTAGTTGAAGATTGTATTCATCTAAATAATTAAACTATTCCCATTTCTTCAGTCTTTCCACATGGTTTCTAGACCTCTGCTCTGTTGCTGATGCCCTAAGGACTCTTCTCAATTCTTAAAAGGGTCAAATTCTTGAAATGTATCATGTGAAAATAGACCTAATAACTAAACTCAGTCTGTAGCAATGCTAAGTAGGAAGGATTACGCTAAGATTTTCAGGCTGGCTTTATGCTGGTACATCCCAGGGTACTAGTAAGTTGTTGTTGTTGTTGTTTTGGTTTTTGTTTGTTTGTTTGTTTTTTTCCTACAGAAGTTGGCATTATTGTCTACACTTAACTTTGGTACTGTGTGTAACCTTATTTTTTTAAATTTGC
Organism: Aythya ferina; assembly: GCF_964211825.1. Taxonomy (NCBI): domain Eukaryota; kingdom Metazoa; phylum Chordata; class Aves; order Anseriformes; family Anatidae; genus Aythya; species Aythya ferina. Next base: position 78,226,796 of record NC_140296.1, read on the forward strand.
TTACTCATGAAATTATTATTTTTTCCTGTTGCTGTAACTTTACAACTCAAAACTAGAATTCCTCTCATACATTTTAAATCTCTCTTGATAAAATTGGAAAAATGGACTGAAATTAACATTAAAAACAAATATTAGGCATTAACAGGTGGGCAATACTAGACTGAAGTGCTCCTGCCTTTCTGCTCATATGCCAACACATGCTGCCAGCTTTGGTTTGGGAGGTTTGAGATTTTTAATTTTTGATCCAATGATCTTGCATTTTGATTTGGTTTATAGCAAAGCCCACCCCCACATAATTATATACAGTGCATATTGGAAGAGGGAAGGAGCTGCTGAGAAACAAAACATGGGAATGTTTTAAATTGTTGCTGCTGAACATTTACTGTAGTGTTGCCACCCTTGGATGTAATCCTTTATAAAGCATTTATAAGGGTCCCAGTTAAGAGCATTTTGACTTTAAATTCCTGTCCAATATACTTACAGGCACTGTGAATGTAAAGAATAGTCTTACATCCAGGATAGGTCCATGTGGTACTTCCTAACTGTGTCTTTCATGTTATGTAATAGGGTGAAGCTTAACTGAGCTAGATGTTGCTGTTAGCAGTTTGAAGTGAAGATCTTCCCACAAGATTGCAGTCTTCAGTTGCAGGCTTGCTGTTTGCTTCTAGGTGATCAGGATGTCAAAAATTCTTGGAAGGCATTCATGTAGTATTCTGTTTCTTTTTCACTTTGATGAAAATTTGATGGAATTTTGCAAAGAGATGTTGTACAGTTGTTTGCTATCCTCACACTAATGTTCATCAGACCTAAAAGCATGCTTGTAGGCTGCCCACTTCACAGATCAAAATCATGAATTGCCTAGCCAATAATTCTTGACAGTCGAGCCTTAGCAAAAAGGAGGCCTTTATTTATTTTGTTATAGAAGTAGGACTTCCTTATTTACCTATAATAGATTTTTATAGAGGAAATTGTAAAACTATGAGAAACCTCCAATGTATCTGCACTGTTCACTAGAAGGATGCTTTTGATTGTGTGATATGGCCTTATATCATGTTCTTGTCATGAAGTAGTAGTGCTTTTCATTATTGACAAGCCTAGATGAGATGCGCTTTGTGATTACTCAAACTTGCATATCCAGCAGATGAACTAAGAAATTTATTTCCAGATATAGCACATCAACTTGAACTTGCTTATGTTGCCTTCTTAGTACACACTCACCTTGTTGTAGTGCATCATCCCTGCTGATCCCCAAAGAGATCAGCATCCTTTCATGCTGGTGAATGGTGAATTGTTCAAAATGAGATGATGTTTCTGTTTTCTTGTCTTTTTTTTTTCTTGTCTTTTTTTTTTTTTTTTTTTGCCATCTTACTGTTTTCATTCTATGATCTGATAACATATCAACTGTTGAGGTCCTCCATCTGTTCTAGCTGCATTTGTAGTCTTGCATAGCTGAGTATCTGGAGGCAAAGAGGCCAATCAAAGCTAAATTTGATTCTGACTCATGCACAAGTTGTTTTAGTTCTTTCATTGGTACAGGTTTTCTCTCCTGTGCTGCATCGTTTCACTGTGCAATCAGCAGCATTTCATCCCACAAGCTTGCAGTAAGCTAGGCTTTAAATCATTAAATATTTTTTGTTCTCCATAGCTTTGTCCGAACAGATTTGTTTGAATTGCAAAAAAATTGAAATTGAAAAAAAAAATAAAATTGAAAATAAAGGTGTATGATAATGGAGGCACAACAGAGTTGTGGATACTGCTATCTAACCTGTTTCATTTCTGCCTGATTGAGGTAGAATATACCAACAGAATTTTCAACATATTTTTTCTGCTGATGTGATCAAAAGTGTAAGATTTTTGTTTAGTATCACTGCTACTGATAAGAACTTTATTTAAGTTATTTAGCAGTTATTTTTGGTGAGACTTAGAAGTCATACAACCTGAAAAAACTCTAAGTTCTCTAAATTATTTTGTAGTTATCTGTATCTTCCTGTACCTTTCAGAAGGAATTTGTGTATAAAATGTATTTTATAGAGATTTGTACCTTTCATCATCTATAGCTATGTATTTAAACATGCATCACAGAATACTTACTTTCTGTTCTACAGATTGGTATCTGCTGGAGCCACCAAAGTATATGCTATTCTTACTCATGGCATCTTTTCTGGTCCTGCTATTTCTCGGATTAATAATGCAGCATTTGAGGCTGTTGTGGTAACTAATACAATTCCCCAAGAAGAGAAAATGAAACACTGCCCCAAAATTCAGGTACTGTGGTGTTTTTGTGATTTGTTTAAAATCTGGATTTATTTATTTATTTATTTATTTACTATTCTCTGATGCTAGAATTTATGCCTTGCGATGAAAACCATATTCTCAGATACATTGTGTAGCTTTATCATTTGCAGAACATCTGCTAAATCATGCTGAAGAGCCATTTTAAGGGGATTCAGATAGCATAATAGAGTATACAAATATTTGGTACTGCAACAGATTGAGTTTCTTGACTGAAAGAGTAGCAAATGTAAAAAACTGTCTTTTTTATCATTATTAATCAATCAGTATTTGCATATAGGAACTCTAGGTTATTGTGGATGCCATAGAAATTTTAGGCTTCTTCATTTTGTTTGAAAATACACTAATGAAAAATCCCAAGATAACAATAACATATATATATTTGCTTTCAAAAGCAAACTGAAAAAGCAAAGCTGGTTTATCTCAGCAACTTCTATGTGAGATTGTTCTGTAAAGTCATGTCTTTTTCCTTAGTGCAGAGAAGAGGAAAGTATAAAATAATGGGTTTTTAACGTTAAATTTTAAAGTTTTTTTTTAATTATTCAATATATTTTGTACTTATTGAAACTAGGCAAACATTCAAAAGATATACTTTCATTAAACTGTATGTGTGTGAGGTGGACACTGCCATCTGATGGCTAAAACAGTTTATTTTCATGGCCTGTTTCCAGATCTTCATCAGTATGCCTGTGCAGAAATCAGTGTTTTCTTACTTAATTTTTGAGTATGTTCTTTATATTAGTCCTATTCTCATACACAGGTTAATTATCTAATGCTTTGATGTTATTTTACTTCCTAGAGCAGGTAAGAGCAGAATAGTAAATTGAATGTTTGCATACAGGTTGTGTGTTTCTAAACTGCATAGTTTGTTTTCGTTGGAATCCTTTAAAAATTACCTCCTTGATTTTTTTTTTCTTTCAGTTTATTGACATTTCCATGATCCTGGCTGAGGCAATTCGAAGAACACACAATGGTGAATCTGTATCTTACCTGTTCAGCCATGTCCCCTTGTAACTGCAGGAATTTACGCTGCACCTTTGCAGAGGTCCTGTCAACTAGCACTATTGTTTTTAACAATGCATTTCAACCACAAGAGATGACTATATTTGTAAAATTCCAGAGCTTTTATGTTTAATTATGACATTTGTTTTGTAATTATCATTTATTCTTTGTAAATGGACAATAAATCTCGATCTTGCAGAAACTTTTAATGAATCTTCTTGAGAGTTTGTCCATCTTCTGTGTTTCGTAAGCTCTCTTTTATGTTATTGATACTTTTTAAGATGCTGCTTCAGATCTGTTTTTCTTTACAGAACTACTGAATGTCCATTCATAGGTCTCAATGAAATCTGTGCATATAAGATTTTCTGTGTTAAGTGGTGCAGAGTTTGGTATCTTGCATCTATTCATCTTTCAGTTAAATAGCTGTTGGTTTTTGTTCTGTTATGTTTAACTACCATGAATATTATTTCGTAGGCCCTAACAGAGTTTGAAAGTCATATTAATTTTAGGGAACTGTTGACATATCATAGTATAAACTGTTTCAAGCACTTCATGGTCATTTTATGAAAAATATATTTGGCTTCTGTTTTCTTATGCAAAGCTCTCAGTCTCAATCATTTGGTTAATGTGAATTTTGTGCAGTTACAGTCTTCAGTTGTAAGATTAATGTTTCAATATTGTTGGGATGATTCATTTCATGCGGTTCAATAATAGGGACCAATCTTTAACCATGATCAGTTTGTTCAGAATTCCATTTTTTTCAGTAGTTGTATGAGTCATTTCATAGCAGTTTTCCTGTTAATATTATAAAGCTTCATTATACATAGTCCAAACAGCAAATTTAAGCACGCTTATTCATAAAAGTTGGTTTCCACCTGCATTTACTTGATACAGAAATGTATTTTCAGCTGCACAATCAATACAGCTTCAGCTTGCTGGTACGAAGTACCACAGTACTTTTCTGTGCAGTCAGTAAACTATGACAATTAACCAGTCTTGAATACTTTAATATTAGAGAATTAAAATCATTATAAGAACAGTTTTGCCTCTTGAATGTTGGGAAAGCTTAAGCACTGGTAATGCAGCCAGTGCATTAATGATTCTGTGGAGGAAAAAAATAAAATCTGACATTGTACTTCTAGCTCTTCCATTTTTTCTGTGGAGTGTTTTCAGTCTTCCTGCTAAAATGGAATATTTTGTGTGTATCATTCCTGCACCTAGGTCATGGGAGAGCTCAGTTTTCTACCTGAAATTTTAGTTGTTAATTACAAAAGCATTTGCTATGATTGAGACAATGCTTCTTTACAGTGGATCTGCATAAAACAGCCTTATTTCATCCTACCTTGCTTATTCTGGGATAAATTTATAGTTATTCAATGTTGTACTATGAAGTAGATTTCTTTCATTTGTTTCATTTATTTGTTTCATTTTCATTTACAATCTTAAGACAGATGGTGTTCCTTTTGGTTTCTCTGAGAAAGCAAATTACTGAAAAAATATAAAGACAAAATAGATTCAATTTCTTCTGTGGGTTTCTTTATCCTATATTAAATATGAGCAAAATATGTATTGCTTTCAGTGATAAATATGAAAATGAGTATTTAAGATATTGTAGTGAGAATTCAGTTCAACTGTCAGTTCTCAGAAGATTTCTTCATTACTGTTTGTTTTTTTTTTGTTTTGTTTGTTTGTTGTTTTTTTTTTTTTAATAGCACAATGTAAAATAATTTAAATTATCTTATTTGAAAAACAATTTTTAAATGTAAGATTATTTAACCTATTATCTTGAAAATATTACTGTGCAATTTAACTGTTAAGTAAAAGTCTGTGGCCACAGAATTATACCAAAGTTCAGACATTATCTTACTCTGCATAAGGTATACAATACATTTAATATGTGAAATTAACTCAGTTGTCTTATAGATTAATCTTTGTTACAAGCAAAATGCTGAATTGTCTTCCCTTAATGTTCACAAGTATTGTAAACAAACCTCAGAAATTACTTGTGCTAAGAGATAGCTTGTGTTTTTTATTCTTTTGTTACACTTTTTTTTTTTTTTCTTTTTTTCTTTCTTTTTTTTTTTTTTTTTAAATTCTGTGTCCTGCATAGGTCAAATAGGGAAGAATGTGTTGATACTCGTGCAGACCTTGCTACAGCTACATCATGCTACAGCTGTCTTGGGTTTAAGAATGAACTGTTAATCACACCAAACTGATACACATGTTTATAATAAGATCATCTTTCTCCTTTGCACAGTATGCTAATGACACAATGTTTAAACTTCATTCAGAATTTGAGTTAACGTTTTATGAACAGCTGAAATTCTTATTTCTCAGATTGTTGTAAGCAAAACCAATCCACAAGATTAGATGGGAGAAAAAGCATAAGGAGAATACAGAAATAAGCTTGCTATATCTACTATGTTTTGCACTGTTTTGCACACTTGAAATAATCATGAAGTTACAGGTTTCAACACCTCTGTGAAGTCTCATGTCCATTTTGGCAAAAGACACAGAAACAGCCTTTTGGAGATGCAGAAAATTTGTGTGGTGTATATTTATTTATGCTTTCTGATGCTTTTAATATTTCCCAGCCCATTCTGGGACTTTAGTCTGAAGATTATTTAACAGAGTTGAGACTGATGGGAAAACATTGTTTCAGTGAATTATTTTCAAAATAAAGTGAAAAAAAATAATGTATTCCATAGCAGAAATTAAAGGTTTTAGCTCATACCTGTCTGAAAACCTTGTTTTGACTAATCCTATACTACCACCCTACTAGAAGTACAATTTTTTGTCTTTCTTGGTAAAAAAATAAAAAAAATCTGTTAGTCAATCAGTCCATTATAAATCCTGATACTCTGCCCTGTCATGTGTTGCATGGTGGGTTGATGCTGGCTGGCAGCTTAGCCCCCATCAACACTAGCAGTAGGGAAGAGGCTTGGAAGGGCAGCTGCGAGGAAAAAAATGTGAGTTGAGATAGTGACAGCTTAATAAGAAATAGAATAGATGGAGGGGGGAACTGGTGCAGAAGCAATCACTCACCAGTCTGCAGGCAGACTGGTGCCCAGCCACACTGAGCAATTGCTTCTTTGGAGAATCACCCTCCTCCTCATCCAGTTTTATTGCTGAGCACAATGTCATGGGGTAAGCAGTACCCCTGTTGTGTGAGAGGGGGTCAACTGTCTTTGCGGTCTCCCCTCCTGGCATCTTGCCCACCCCCACCATACTCCCTAGGGGGTAGAGTGGGAAACAGTCCTTGATGCCATGTGAGTGCTGCTCGGCAATAGCCAAGTCACTGCTATCAACACTGTGTTGGTCACAGATCCAAAACACAGCACTGTACAGGCTGCTAGGAAGAAAGCTAACTCTGTCCCAGCCAGACAGGTGAGGTGTGGTTTGGACAATCTTCTCACTCTTCTCTGTTGCATTGTACTTGCAAGTAAAGGTAAAAGAGGAGAAAGATAAAAGACATTGCAGAGAGCAAATACTAGCATGGGAGGTTGAGTTAGAAGTGTATATGCACTTCTGCATATAGTGTATATTTCTGTATGTAAGTGTATATTTCAGGGAGATGAGAGAGTGAGGCACATGCCGCTGGCCTTCAGCTCAGTGGCCCCAGCCATACAAATGCTTGTGTGGTTCAGGTTGCAGGGACACAGCCCTGAGACCACTGGTGTGAGGGCTAGGTGAGATGCTGCCAGAGCAGGTAGGGAGGAAGGACACAGGGCTGTGCGTGAGCACCTGCGTGGCTGCAAGGGGAAGGCCTTCAGCATCGTGCAGGTTAAGGCACTGTGGGGGCCCAGAGAGACAACCTTGGAGGCTGCTGATGTTCAAAGTCCCCTTGGGCTAAATTAGGCTGACATAACACCAAACAATCAATTGAAAACCATTATTGACAGAAAAAGCTATTCTGGCAGAAACTTATTAAAGGATATTGTATTGTAACAACACAGGTATGGTGAGCAACCATCTACACATGCATACGATATATAAGCTCCATAATGCACAAATTTGTCCATATATAGATGTTATGCATGCATAAAAATATATATGGAAGGAAAAAGGAGATCAATCTGTTTCAGCTGCAGTGCATGATGTTAGGTAGGTCCAAAATAACCTCTGCTGAACAGTGGCCCTCTCCCAATAAGTGTCATGCACAATTTTTAAAAGGCAATATCGGACAATGAATGGGCAATATCATGGTACATCTCTATCTCTACATCTCTAAAAGCCCATAAATTGTAATATCTACATGTTTATGTGAGCATCCTTACTGTTGTTTGCTTGCCTTTATTTTATGCAGAGCTGTTATTTTTGCTGTGTGATTTGGTTGGATTCAACAATGTCTGGGTTCTGGTATGTTCTCCAAAGGTTGTTTTAGTGCTCCCACAGTGCTCTTGCTTGAGAAAAATGTGAAAAAACATAGAAGAATTATCTGTATGAAACTTTTCAAATCACTTTGGTCCTGCAGACTAGACATTTCATCAACAAGAAATAGAATTTGAGGCTATACAAGCTATAAATGCCCAAACTGCCCTTTATAAAGCTATAAATACCCAAAACATGCCAGTTGTGTGATTTGGTGGAACTTCCTGCATTTGTGCTTGTCCAGCATCACCGCCTTAGCACTTCTCCTCCCTCTCTCCAGAGGTAAGCAATGGTGCCCCCTCTGCCTGGCCTATCTATTGACCCCTTAGGATGGGAGAAATGGGAGAGGCCCAGTGGCAGCACAGAACATAGAAGTTAACTCTGTCCTATGTCAGACATCTTTAGATGACTACTACCTACCTTGTTGGTAAGCCATTCTCAGTAACAAGAACACAAGGCACCTTTGCTTTCAGCAAATGCAAAATGATTTGTAAACATGAAGCAGTCAGTCTTGACACTGTGGTAGCCTGGCACAATCTGTTTTTGGAAATGGGAAAGTCTATTTCTGTGATGGTAGCAGCTCCATCAGTCATATCTTAGCTCTCAGGACTGTTGGGTAAGCTCTTTGTGTAGATCTGTGAAGCTGTCCTCTCACCAGAAAGCTGAGAGGGAAACCACTTCTCATCCTCTGCCTTTGATGTAGACCAATCTTCTTTGCTGTTGTGTTCTGTTTACTGTTTTGATTGCATTTAATGACTACAAACACAGTTCTGAAAATGCTCTCAGCAGGAATTTTTACATTTGTACATCCCTCAAGGCTTCTGCAAATTATTTTGTTTCCATTTCCTCAATTGTGCTATCCATTTCTGTCTGTGGTTCTCTTTGTACATCTGTCTGCATTGGTTTAAACAGCGTATATATTTCAAAATTTCAGCAACTTATGTGATAATTTCCTTGGTAAGTTGTGCAACACTACACTCTGAAAGTTTATTTTAATGGATACTTGTAGTATACTAAACTACCTAGCTTTAAATCAAACACAATAGAATCATTATTTTGATAAACTGCAATAATATGCTGTAAATTTTAATTTAGAAGTAAAAAAAAAAAAAAAAAAAAAAAAAGGAATTATAGAAGTTCGATCTTCACCAGTCTGATTTTAATCTAGCTGAAACCCAAACCTGTAGTTGAGAGATTAAGAAGTTTAAAGAATCTTGCTCTATTTTAAATGATATTCTCCATTCAGAGAGCCAGCAAAGTACCCATGTTTTTACCAGCGTGTCCTTTCCTGACACGCAGCGCAGTAGGAAGTATTTTGCTGCTTTCGGTTACTTTGTGTTTCTCAGCAGGCAAGAGAAATTTTGCACAAGGGAAAACTGAACTTTTAAAACAGTAAGTCAATTTTAAACCTGAGCCTCCAAAAATCAAATTATAGCTCTGAAGTTTGTGGCTGCTGAGCTCCCCTGCTTTTGACCCCTGCTTTTGAAGGGATATATTACTGTATTTTGCTACCCATTTCTTAGATTAAAAAAAGAAAGGCACTTTGTGATTCTGTTAGTGTTAAAGTTGCAGTTTCACTCTGCGCGGAATTGAAACTCTCATGCTCTTGATGCTCTTGGTTGAGTGACAGTCACTTCCTAAATTAAAAAAAAAAAATAATAAAAAATCAGGCTTAGTCCAAAAGAAAAAGCAAAGTGACAGTAAAGCTATTAAAGTTCCTAAAGTTTGTAGCTATAGACTGCCAGGGAAATTTCCAAAGGCACTGAGTACCTGTTGAAAATCATGGGGTTGGGTGACTGCACACTGTGCTTTAGAAAACCTACTTACAATCAAAGTGAGTGGATGTTAAGCACCTCATGCTTAAGCTCTGTTCCAGTGTAATAAATCAGAGGCATATTTAGGTGCTTGAAAAAAATCAGCTTTCACAATCCAGCTCGTGTGCTGTCATTCTTTTAGGTACTATTACACAAGTAAGCACATTTGTTTGATAATAAGTTGAATAGCTATAGATGAGCTAAAGATAACTTTCTGCTCTGATGATGTACAATCTGTGAAGTATTCTAGGTGGAATAGCTAATGTATGGTATTGCAATTAATGTTTTCCTCCTCCCAGAAGAGCGTTGAATGGTCTTGTAGAACTTAGCAGGATTTTAGTGAGACATCTGCGTTATTTATAATAACCCTAAATGAAAACCTCAGTGCATCTTGCATGAAAAGAAAAAATCCAGTTACTTGTCAATAGCAAGCTAATCTTTTTATTATTATTATTACAGTATTTTAGTAATCAAGTACAAAATATGAGAAACACAGTCCCGAACCTATCATGAATTAATGAGCCCTTTCCTACTCCTTGATTGAAATGGTAATGACACAAAATGTTTTCTTCTGTATGCTTTCTTGTTTTTGTTTATATGAGTCAGCCACGAAAAGATGGGGATTTTAAAACATGATTGCAAGTTAAGTCTCTGTTCTTTCATTGGGTTTCAGTCTTTCAAAACGAGGTCAGCTCCACAACAGTCAAAGAAATTATGAATGGATATTCAAAATGTAAAGAAAAATATGTACAGAAAAATAAATAAAATGAATAAATGAACACTAATAAATATCCTAACCATCAAATTATCCTGTACTGCTAAGCATAGCAACTTCTAAATATGAAACTCACAGCACTTTTTACCTATTAAAAGGTAAGGACATGTTTTCCATGTCCTTGCCACTCTTTCTTTTTTTTTTTTTCCCTTTCTGTTTTCCTTCCCCTCTAAATCCTATTCACTGAAGCTGAATTCTTAATGGAAAAAAAAAAATCTGTTAAGAGATTTGTCTGTTTGTATTAGGCACTGAAAAGATTCTTAGTAAAAAACTATTAGCAGTAGAAAGGAACCCTAAATAATCAGAATCACAGAATGGCTGAGGTTGGAAGGGACCTCTAAAGAGAGTTCTCTTCCCTAGTTCAACCCCCCTGCCAAGCAGGGTCACCTAGAGCACATTGCACGGGATGGCATCCAAATGCTTTCTGAACATCTCCAAGGAAGGAGACTCCACAATAATAATAAAAAAATATTAAACTTCCAAATTTAAAATATTGTTAACGTCTTTCTGTGGTCATACAGGTTGCACTAAAAATGAAGAAAAAAAAAAAGGAACTTGAGCTTCTATAAATCTTTGTTGTCTCAAGTGAGTTCTACCCTTGCATAACACATTTCTCTCCTGTCTGATTAACCTCGCTTTCTCGTTATGAATATTTTGTAATAGTCCTCTTTCAGGATTCTCCATGGCTTGACTGTTCAACTTAGAGTAGGTCTTCTTATAGTTTCTTAAGCTATGAGCCTGTAGATCTGTAGATAGGTGAAACACACAGTTTCAAATAAGAAGCATGTTCCAAAGTGGCAGGGAAAAGAGCAAACTGTGGCATAAGAGACCAAAAGAAAAAAAAGAAAGAAAAAAAAAAAGAAAAAAAAAAGAAAAAAAAAAAAAGAAATCTTTTGTCACAGCAGCACGTGGATTTATGAGTAATGTGAGAATTTGTTTAAAAGGCAAAAAATAGTACTCAATTCTTTTAATGGGGGTGGAGGAGTAACTGAGTTACTACTGTTTTAATTTTAAAGACAGATATTTGAGGAAGTGGGCTGCAGCAGTTGTTTCATGTTTAATTATTTCTCAAGTTGCTGTTCAGCTGAAGAGAAAACAGATAAAGTTGTATTACTGCTGTTGTCTTGAGTGAGTTATGTCATGCTACACTCTCCTCTCTACCTGACCTGAACCAGTGGGGACCTCTTTCATGCTATTTTCTTCTGTCCTGGTTTACAGTTTTCTCCAACGACAAATCTTTCAGCTGTGGAAGCACACAAAAATGGTATGTGAAACTTTTGTTTTAAAGTTGTTGTTATAACTCTGTAATTGGAACTGTTGAGAAAGGTTTTCAAGAGTATATTTTTCTTTCTAAAGTCTATATATGCTGTTGTGGCTATAAGCTGCAATTTATAATGACAGGAAAGGAAATCTGGCATTTATTTGCTCTGATATGTTTGCAGGAGTATTATAATAATGTATTTTCTAACAGTTTTAACTTCTGTGGTGTTCTTTGCTCTCTAGCCTTTCAGTCTTTCACCTTTTAAAATTCATAATGCAGCAGTTACAGAAACACTTCATTAAGAGACACCCAGCCATGTTGTTTCTGAATATTTGAAGAATACTACAGTTCAGATTGAATTCAATTGCAGATTACTGAGCACATGTGCTCAGTTAATATCAGAATATAAGTAGTTTTGAACTTTTTATAAACACAAAATTTCTCTCTCCTTCAGAGAGAAAAGGACAGCTCACATACATACCCTAGCTGTACTTTTAAACTAGTTTCTCATTACAAGGACTTTCTACAAGTCATTGCCTATTTCTTCTAATTTCAGCAGTTTTTTTCTTTATTTGTTCTGGTTCTATAACAAAGTGTTTTGCATATGAGCAGTTAGACACAACACCAGAATGTAACAGTTTGCAGTTAAAATAGCTAATACATTGAAAGGGTATGGGAACCCAAAGTATATGCAGAAATGAAACACAAAGAAACTGAGAGCTAGGCTTGCTGTGCAAAGATGCCAGGGTTCCCCAAAATAGAGCAACAAGTAGGAGTTGAAAATCTGAGTGTTTTGCAAGTCTCAGTTGGCATTTTTTTTGACACCTGAAGGAACTTTCAAGCATATTCATGAAGACTTTAAGGGCCCAGATTCATTGCACCTGCTTCCAGGCACCTAGCAGTGCAGTTCCTTGTCTCTGGTAGGCGTGCAGTCAGGCAGAGCTCTCTCCATGTTCGGAGAGCTGAGCAGCACCTGAGGCCCTCCTCTCCTATCCCTGGATGTCAGTGCAGCCCAGGCTGATGACACTGCATTGAGGAACCCAAGTAAGTATGCAAAATTTGATTCCCGAGTGCAGTGTCTGAATAGAAACACATAGAAAGTTTGTGATGATCTAGACAGCAATCTCATGTTGCCCAAGTCCTAATTTATTGCTTGGATAGAGACTTTTAAGTTGGGTTAGCAATCTTTAAAGCTTGATTCTGACTAAGTTTTCCTCAAGAGCAACAAACCTGTGGTTTGCCCCCAGTTAGCAGCAGAGGTTTTCCTTCCTTATTTTAAGGTTACCATTAGACACAGGTTCCAGTGACTGGCAAGTCCATTCTTTTTCCCAAGCCAGGTGACTAGAACATGTCATGGCATGGACATGAATGAACAGTACCAATAAAATAAAACACATTCTCACTTAGAATTTTTTCTAGTCTAGTAAAGAGTCATTTACACGAATAATATGGTATGGTCCTTGGAAAAGAAGGAAGGCAGAATACTTACAATAATGTATCCATATTTTTCTTCTGCAATTTCTCTTTTCATTCAAAGACAGACCTTCTGTTTCCATGTAATGAATGTCAGTGGTAGTACCCTTTCTTCTACCTCCCACTTTCCTGCCCATATTAATGGATAAAAAGAGAATACTTAAAAAAATAAAATAAAAATAAAAAGCAGGACAGTGTAGGGAAATTAATGTATTTTATCTTCTCCAAATTAGCTCCCCACTTACTCTGATTATTCTTATTCATCTTTTTCATCCAAGACTGTACTGAAGCAATGGTGAATGATAATATCCATGTCTTCACTTTGTGTGAGTTTCCAAAGTGAATTACTATAAAGCAAATGAAAGTAATTTTTATTAAAAAATGATTCACAGAAGTTGAAAATAAAGAAATGACTCATTGCTTTGGAATTCATGGCAATAGTCTGGTTAGTCCAGATCAGCTTTTCCTAAGTAATTTATAAATTATAGTCATGGCTATCAACCTGGATATTTCATAGTTCACAGAATCACAGAATGGTTTGGTTTGGAAGGGATCTTAAAGACCATCTAGTTCCAATCCCCCTGCCATGGGCAGGGATACCGCCCACCAGATCAGGTTACCCAAAGCCCCATCCAGCTTTGCCTTAAACACCTCCAGAGATGGAGCTTCCACAGCTTCTCTGGGCAACCTGTTCAGTGCCTCACCGCACTCATAGAGAATTTCTTCCTTATATCTAATATAAATCTACCTTCTTTCAGTTTACCCCTTGTGCTATCACCACGCTCCCTGACATAAAGTTTCTCCTCAGCTTTCCTGTGGGCCCCCTTTAGGTACTGGAAGGCCACTATAAGGTCTCCCTGGAGCCTTCTCTTCTCCAGACTGAACAACCTCAGCTCTCTCAGACTGTCTTTGTAGGAGAGGTGCTTAACCCCAATTGATCATCTTTGTGGCCCTCTTCTGCACTCATTCTAATAATTCCATGTTCTTCTTGTGCTGGGGGCCCTAGAGCTTTATGCAGGACTCCAGAAGGGGTCTCACAGGAGCAGAGCAGAGGGGGAGAATCAGCTCCCTTGATCTGCTGGCCACACTTCTTTTGGTGTAGCCCAAGATACTGCTGGCTTTGCACATTTAACCAAATCTTCCCTTTCTTTGGACCTTCTGATGGGAAGAAAGCTCTGTGTCTCTTTGTGGGAATGGGAAGGGAAGTAGTGGTAGAGGAAGGGCTGTGGTGTAATGCACTACCAGGCAATTGATATGATTTTCATATGCCAACATAGTGGAAGATCTGCACTGTTTTTTAACAATTTTCCTTATATACTGAAACTTTATATTCTGAAGCTGACTGACTGAATCCCCAAAGTGACTCCACTCAGTTGTTGAATCTAGAATTGCAGTGCTCTGAGAGACTTGATCTAGCTTCTCTTCCACTAGCTGACCTGCTAATCACTAGAGTGCTCCTCCAGACACAGAGATGAACCAGGAGATTTAGTATTGTTATCTGAGGTAATGCAGAAACACGAAGTTATACTTGCATACTGAAGGGATATAGTGGTGTAAGTAAACACATCATAAAACATGAATTCCCAATTAATCTGTGTCATCTACAATGCATGTCTAAAGAAATGCTCAGCAGTGTTTTCACATACTATCTATATCATGAGAAAGTCTTAATATGTTCGTGCTAGCCAGATAAAAAGCCAAAACATTTCCAAGTATCTTGAACACTTTACCTAATCACATGATTTTCAGCTGCTTACCTGGTTATCTACATTTAGTCAGTATTATTCTATGAGTAAATAATTCTGTTTGTTTTTTTTAAAGAGCATTGAGTACCATGTACCTATCTGCAGTCCTTCAAAAGTCAGTTCTTCGGGTAGAAATAAATTATTTTGATTTATGGTCAGTTTGGTCATCTTGAAACCTCTTGGCCTGCACCAGACAGAGGCAGTTATGAAGCTATGCAATGCAGCAAAATGGTCATGGCCCCTCTGCCTGTGCTAGGCAAGCCAAGGCTGGCAGCATGCCTGGCTGGCTGGCTGTCACTGGTGTCAGGGCCAGGGCATCTTTGTCACTCAGGGCTGCTGAAGAAGTAACTTGTATGTTATGAAGTATTAAAATCCCATTGCTCTTCCCACCATACACACTACTCTGTAAAGTAGTCAAGACCACAAAGACGTGAGAGAGTATGTTTTTTTCAAGGCTCTACAAATGTTTATGGGATTTTGGCTCTGAATATTTAATTATTGTAATTCTTTTAAGATAAATTTCAATTTTAAATTCCATTTAAAATCTGTGTTTGATTTTCACTTTCAGACCTACCACTGATGCAGTGCCCTCTTGGCCCTCTGTTTTTATTGGACAGTGAAAATGCAAGCTGATATTAAAGTATATTGAATCATAGAAACATAGAATGGCTCAGCTCGGAAGGGACCTTAAAGATCAGATAACTCCATTGCCCCTGAAACAGGGGCCAGGTTGGTCATCCACAGCTTCTCTGGGCAACCTGTTCCAGTGCCTCACCACCCTCCGAGTGAATAATTTCCTCCTAATCTCTAACCTGAATTTATGATTACCGTAAAGTCCCCTTTTCCTGTCATTACCTATCTGAGTAAAGAGTCCTTCTCCATCCTTTTTATAAGACCCCTTTAAGTATTGACAGGTCACAATGAGGTCTCCCTGGAGCTTTCTCTTCTTCAGGCTGAACATACCCAGCTGTCACAGCCTTTCTTCATAGGAGAGGTGCTCTAGCCCTCTGATCACCTTTGCGGCCCTCCTCTGGACTAGTTCTAACAGGTCCACATCCTTCTTGTGCTGGGGACCCCAGACCTGGATGCAGCATTCCAGGTGGGACCTCATGAGGGCAGAGTAGAGGGTCCCTCCTTTGACCTGCTGGCCACACCTCTTTTGATGCAGCCCAGGACACAGTTGGCCACAGTTGAGGCATAGTCATTGACTGTTTTTGGTCAACCATGCATTTATTCTGACACATAATAGAGGAAGAATGCTTATGTGAAATTTTAATTATACATGCAGCTGTTAGTACATTTTTGAAAATGTATACTAGTTCTTAATTGGCTATAGATTTTCTTTTATGCTTTTGTCTGCTTCTAAATCCTAACTTTACTTATTTATGTATATTATACAATTTCAATTTGCTGGATGTCTAACACTGTTTCCCCTTAAAGAAAATTCCCAGACTTTAATCAACCATCTTGTAATCTTTAGCAGAATTTTTAACTTTTTAAGATCCATTACTTAGAAAGTGATATTTATCGTATCACTACTATGTTTAGGGATAAGAGAGGAAAGAAAGCATTTGAGGAAATACCAATATAAGCCATCCCCTATACTTAGAATCCTTCCTGCGCACCCACTTCTGGCCGCAGTAAGACAGGATCCCAGGTGAACTAAATATTTAACCCAGTACATGGTTGATCGGATGTCCTATGTCACATGTTCCCATTACACTCAATTAATACCTCCCTATTTCCTTATTTTTAGGTACCTCATGCAGAGACATCAAATGCACTGCCATTTGTCTTGCTTTTCTTATTTCCACTGTTGTTGTCAGGAGCTTGGTTTCCTAAAAGTTTACCCTGTGATGTAGAAGCCTCTGAAGGTTCAGTGAGAGTGGACTGCAGTGATCGTCGCCTCACAGAAGTCCCCAGAGGAATCCCCGCAAATGCTACAAACCTGACCCTGACTATTAATCATATCCCCCATATTTATCCAACATCTTTTGCTTATCTTGAAAGGCTTGTGGAGATTGACTTTAGATGCAACTGTGTGCCTGTCAGACTGGGGCCCAAAGATCATGTGTGCACCAGGACACCAACAATTGAGAATGGCAGTTTTGCTACTCTGACAAGGCTGAAGTCATTGTACTTGGATGCAAATCAGTTGTCGGAAATACCCCGGGGTCTTCCTAGTACTTTAAGTCTGCTAAGTCTAGAAGCAAACAGTATCTCTTCTATCAAAAAAGCTAATTTATCAGAACTAAGAAACATAGAAATATTGTATCTGGGACAGAACTGTTACTACCGTAACCCATGCAATGTTTCTTTTGAAATTGAACAAACGGCCTTTCTGGATCTGAAAAATTTGACAGTGCTGTCCCTGAAGTCTAACAACATAACTCATATTCCACCCAACTTGTCCTCTACTTTAAAGGAATTGTATATTTACAATAACATAATTCAAGAAGTTCAGGAATACGATTTAAGTGCCCTTCACAACCTAGAAATTCTTGATCTCAGTGGTAACTGCCCACGTTGCTATAATGCCCCATATCCTTGTGTTCCCTGCCCCAATAATGCACTTAAGATACATTCAAAGGCTTTTTATTCCTTGAAAAAATTGAGAATTCTGAGACTTCACAGTAACTCTCTTCGGAGTATACCCAGCAGCTGGTTTAAAAACACAAGGAATCTCGAAGAGCTTGACCTCTCCCAAAATTTCCTCATGAAGGAGATTGGAGATGCTCAGTTTTTGAAGTTTGTCCCCAGACTTGTAGAGCTGGATTTGTCCTTTAATTTTGAACTTCAAATGTATTCTCCGTCCTTGAACCTGTCCAAGACATTTTCTACCCTCTCAAATCTGGAAATCCTGAGGATCAGGGGTTATGTCTTTAAAGAACTGAAAAAACAAAATCTATTTCCATTGCTCAATCTTAGAAATCTAACAGTGTTGGATCTTGGGACTAATTTTATTAAAGTTGCTGACCTAACAGTGTTCAAGCACTTCCAAGCTCTTAAAGTCATAGATCTGTCAGTGAATAAAATTTCTCCTTCTTCAAGTGAAAGCAACTCCTATGGAATTTGCTCTAATCCCAGGATTTCAGTAGAGCAACACAACAGACAAGTTTTACAAGAGATGCATTATTTCAGGTATGATGAGTATGGCCGAAGTTGCAAGTCCAAAGACAAAGAAGCTAATTCCTACCGACCTTCAGTTAATAGGGATTGTCTGGATTATGGAAAAACTCTGGATTTAAGCAGAAACAATATCTTTTTTATTAGCCCCTCAGACTTCCGGGATCTTGATTTCCTGAGATGCCTCAACTTGTCAGGTAATGCAATAAGTCAAACTTTAAATGGAAGTGAATTCCACTACCTGTCTGGATTGAAATATCTGGATTTTTCTAACAACAGGATTGACTTGCTATACTCGACTGCATTCGAAGAGCTGAAACTTTTAGAAATTCTAGACCTAAGCAACAACAAACATTATTTTCTGGCAGAAGGTGTTACTCATGTCCTTAATTTCATGAAAAACTTGGCCTATCTGAAAAAGTTGATGATGAATGAGAATGAGATTTCTACCTCTATTAGCACAGGTATGGAAAGCCAATCTCTTAAAATTTTAGAATTCAGAGGAAATCGTTTAGATGTTTTATGGATGGATGGGAATGCTAGATACCTGTCATTCTTCAAGAATCTGACCAATTTGGAAAAACTGGATATTTCCTTTAACTCACTCAGTTTTTTGCCTTCTGATGTTTTTGAAGCTATGCCTCCAGAACTCAAGATACTCAACTTAACCAATAACCGGTTGAAGGCTTTCAAGTGGGGAAAACTCTACCTGCTGAAGAAACTAACAACTTTGGACCTCAGCAACAACCTTCTGACTACTGTTCCCCGAGAACTGTCCAATTGCACTTCCACACTCCAAGAACTGATTCTCCGAAACAATCACATTCAACGGCTAACCAAATATTTTCTCAGAGGTGCAATTGGACTGCAATACTTGGATCTCAGTTCAAACAAGATCCAAATAATTAAGAAATCTAGCTTCCCCGAAAATGTCATTAATAACCTGAAGATGCTGCTTTTGCACGGCAATCCTTTCAAGTGCAATTGTGATGCAGTGTGGTTTGTTTGGTGGATCAACCAGACTCAAGTGACTATTCCTCTTCTGGCCACAGATGTGACATGTGCTGGCCCAGGGGCACATAAAGGAAAGAGTCTGGTTTTCCTGGATCTGTATACTTGCGAGTTGGACACCTCCTATTTGATCATGTATGCATTATCAGCTTCAGCTGTCCTAGGTTTTATGGTGTTTGCTGTTATGAGCCACCTATATTTCTGGGATGTGTGGTATAGTTATCATTACTGCACTGCAAAGTTGAAGGGCTACAGACGTTTACCTTTACAAGATACTTGCTATGATGCCTTTATTGCCTTTGACAATACAGATCCAGCTGTGAATGAATGGGTGATGACAGAGTTGGTTG
Organism: Aythya ferina; assembly: GCF_964211825.1. Classification (NCBI taxonomy): domain Eukaryota; kingdom Metazoa; phylum Chordata; class Aves; order Anseriformes; family Anatidae; genus Aythya; species Aythya ferina. Next base: position 78,246,016 of record NC_140296.1, read on the forward strand.
AAAAGCTGGAAGATCAAAAAACCAGAAAGTTCAATTTATGCCTAGAAGAAAGGGACTGGCTTCCAGGACAGCCAGTCTTTGACAACCTTTCCCAGAGCATTCAACTGAGCAAAAAGACCATATTTGTGCTAACCAACAAGTATATTAAAAGTGGCAGCTTCAAGACAACATTTTACATGGCCCACCAGCGCCTTCTAGATGAAAAGATTGATGTGATTATCTTGATATTTCTTGAGAAGGTATTGCAGAAGTCCCGGTATGTCAGGCTGAGGAAAAGGCTGTGCAGAAGTTCTGTCCTGGAATGGCCGACTAACCCTCGATCTCAGCCCTACTTCTGGCAGACTCTGAAAAATGCCATAGCTACATGCAATACCCTGGCTTACAACAACCTTCTCCAGGAAACTGTTTAGCTCTACCATTTACGGTGGAATATTGTTACTATACACGGTGAGGAAAAGATACCGAACTTCACAGAATCACAGAATCACAGAATTTCTAGGTTGGAAGAGACCTCAAGATCATTGAGTCCAACCTCTGACCTAACGCTAACAGTCCCCACTAAACCATATCCCTAAGCTCTACATCTAAACGTCTTTTAAAGACTTCCAGGGATGGTGACTCCACCACTTCCCTGGGCAGCCTGTTCCAATGTCTAACAACCCTTTCGGTAAAGAAGTTCTTCCTAACATCTAACCTAAAACTCCCCTGGCGCAACTTTAGCCCATTCCCCCTCGTCCTGTCACCAGACACGTGGGAGAACAGGCCAACTTGATGTGGAGAACGTGTAAGTTTGCTGTGACAGGATTCAATATAAATTGTTGCCAGCAAATTTTTAGCTGACATACACCTTGCTTGGCATTTGTTACTGCACAGTGAGAGAACATGCACTCCCCACTGGAAGTCCCTGGTTTAGAACAGAATGGCAACTTCCAGCTTTCAGTTCACTGGAGGCCTTCAGCATCTCCTGTGGTTGGGTCAAGTGTGTGTGAGACACTTGTTCACCTTACTTTAGCACAAAGGCTGCCAGGAGGAGCTAGGCCATGCCCAAAGTTGCTGTTATTTGGATCACTGGTGGAGTAAATATGATTTTGTTAGAAAATTATTGTTAGTGTGTTTGTATGTGTTTATGAAAAACAGGGACAGCATTTACTGACACATTCATCTCAGAAAGTACCTTAAGCAAATTTCACACTTTAGGAGTCAGGAAAATGTAAGAACAATTGTCTTTTCAACTCAGGCTTCCAACAGCTGAGTCTACCAGTTCTGTCTGACTGGGCAGCAGCCCTAATCACTGGGGAAATGATATACTGGTGGGAATGCTGTCTAGGGCTTGGATGTGGGATGGGAGCTCTACTGCTGTCAGATTGTCCAAAAGGTCATAAATCTGAAGAAGCTTTGGACAACTCGCATGGGCTAAAATAAGAAGGCATGAGAGAAACAAGTTCAGAAGGGCTCACAGGCAACGGGTTGGAAAGAGTTTGGAAAGGGAATCCCTTTGCATGGAGCTGCTGCATGGGAGTGAGGAGGAAGAGCAGGACAGCAGGTAGGCTGAGGAAAACCTTTGAAAATGGCAGATGGAGAAAACTGTGGAAAACAAAGAGGATGAGATAAAGAAAGGAAAGTAGGAAAAAAGAAGTGGGAAGAATTGGGAAGAATAGAGAAAAACACTAGCTAAATTATGGCATGATAGAAATAAAGAAGGATTTACTGATAATTTCCAAGCAATCTGTTCAGTTTCCTTTTCATCTGCTTCCTTGGCTGCTGTCTGAGCTGGCTTCTCCCTGAGATCTTCAGGCTTCTGTCCACTGATGTGTGGTTTGCTTTAGGAGCTCAGCTTCACCATTTCCACCCAGGTCCTGTGTCACAGTCCCTTGTGTATCAACTGGGACAGTGTCAGCAGGTCCAGACAGACATGGGATCTGGGGACACACAAAACTGTCAGAATCACTTACCTCTGCCTGCCCAGACCTTCTCCAGAGCAAAACACCATCAAACTACAGAACATATAAGACCAAGTCATACAAGGAGGGAAACCATTGGACAATTTCTTTAGGCATACCATGATTGCTCCAGAGCATTTTCAATCCCTCCTTTCATTCTTGTTCCCCAGGCAGACCTCTTCCACCGTGGCTGCTTAAAATCTAATCTAGGAATGGGCCTGACTTCAGAGATAACCTGAAGAAGAGAACAAATGCTGTTTAGAAAAATAAAGGCTTGGGCCTATTCCTCACTTTGGCTTATAGAGCATCCTCATAAAACATGTGAAAGTTTTTCAGCTGAAGTCTTTAAAAAGGCATCATAAACCTTGATGTGTTGCTCAGATAGTTTTGGGAGAAGCAGTGTGCTCTCACCTTTTACTTCTGTCTGCAGCAGAGTCTGGGCAGCTTCTTTCCTCTCTCTTACAGCCTTTTCTCTTCCGGTTACTGGTCTGGCCCATGGGGAGCAGATGCTCTTTATTGATTTGAATTTGCTTATCTCAGCTGCCTTCTGCATTTCCACACCCATATTTCAGCCTAGTCCTTTCTTCAAACAAGACATTTTTGTTTTAATTCTAGGCATCTAGGAAGACAGGAGCACAAACACAAACAAGAAAATGAACCTTCACATAATATTAGAGATAAAAAGGGTGTTATTTTTTGTCTCAGTTTGTTGCAGTGGTTTTATTGATGAACAACTGAAACAGGAGAAAGAGCAGGACCTCAACAGCAAAGTGGGTGTTCTATATCTTTGTTTTAAAGAATACCTTTTAATGGTTGTGTTTGTAAGCCTAAACAATCTGTGTCTGTAAGTATATTACCATGAGCTGTAATGCAACTCTCCTCACAAGGTAATGCTGAAATAGAAACCTCTGCTCCTCAGTTACTCCCATGACATGTCCCTCCCTCTCCCCACACCACTTCCTCTACCTGAAGCAGCTTCCCCTTTCTCAGCCTGTGTGGTTAGGGCACAAGATCACTTGGCTTATCTGAGGTTATGAGGAGAAGTCTTTTCTCCTCTTCCATTGAGAAGTGATGAAAGGATAGGTACGGGATGAGTAGCAATGGGTATATGTACATTACTTGTATCCAAACTAAATCTCCCATGATGCCACTTGAGGCCATTTTCCCATGCCTTGTCACTTGGTATTTGGTGTAAGTACCAATCCTCATTGCTCTACAACCTCCTTTAACGTAATTGTACAGTGTGATAAGGTATCCCCTGAGTCTCCCTTTCTCTAGGATGGACATCAGTCTCCTCAGCTGCTCCTTTTAAAATCTGTTTTACAGGTCCTTTACCAGCTTTATTGTTCTTCTCTGGACATGCTCCAGCACCTTGATGTCCTACTTGTAGTGAGGGTCCCAAAACAGAACCAGTATATCAAATCCTCTTTTATCTCTTTGATCTCCTTATTTTTAAGAACTGGCATATGAGAAACTTAAAGCTGACTCACTGTGAGAATAATTTACATTGGAAGGGACCTCTGAAGGTCAAAATGGGTCTAATTTCAACATAGCATTTGCTTGCTTAGGTCCTTGTTCATATATAAACTTGGAGCACTTTGTAGGAAAAATGACATCCCATGCAGGAACATGATAACAGCATCTCTAAAAGATCCTGTGAAGATCAAGAGCTCTTGTTCTGTAGTAATTGTATTTGGGTCACAAGCACTTCAGACCAGCAAACCTTTGGCTTCTGAATACCCTCTGCCTCCTCATTTTCTAAATCTCACTCTGAGAGTAACTGCCTGAAGAAAGAATCTCCGTGATAAACTGTTCATCAGAAATATTCAGTCATCAGTGACATTCTTCCATTTACTCTTAACAAGATATTCATTTAGGTCCTTATTCTTCCCAGTTGCCTCTGTAGGACCTCAGCTTCATCAAGTGTGTATGGAAGTTAGCCTCTTAATTTGGGAAGATAAATTTTGTATCTAAATGCAAAAGACATACACAGAAATCCACCATTATCTCCACAAGTATAAATGGGAGAACTAAAGCACAGAGAAGTCAAACCATTTCTATAGTGTCCATTTGCTGATAGTGAAACTGAAAAAGGTAATCTAGACATGTAATCTTTAAATGGAATCTGGATGCATTCCTTGATTAATGAGTACATTCACATTATTTATACATGGGATTATTTACTTAGAAAAATATAGAAGTTGAAAATAAAACGTGGACATGGGGACAAATTCTTACTGTGGTTGTGCACATTATGGAAACAATGTTGAGGCAGTTGGAAACCCTATTAAGATATTTAAAACTGGTTTAGTGTTGTTGTTTGTTTTGTTTTGTTTTGTTTGGGGGGGGGAAAGAGTTTATTTGCTCCAGGTATGCAGCTGAAGAAGTGGTATCAGAATAGCAACAGAGCTAAATCAGTGGCCTTATCTATCTGGCCTTTGTCTTCCTTCCTTTGTTCTTACTGAGACATACTGCTAATGGCAAAGTTCTGAGCAAAAGCAGATCTAGATAACTGTGTTTTTTGTTTGTTTGTTTGTTTGTTTTGTTGTTGTTTTGTTTTGTTTTGTTTAAAAAAAAAAAAAAAAAAAAAAAGAATCACACACTAAAAAAACATCTTTGCCAGTGCAAATTCAGAAACATTTGAGGAAATAAAATTTCAGGCTTTTTGTAGCCATGTCATTATGATTACTGACAATAGGTTTATACAATTATGGAAAATCTGGCAAGCTTGCAAAACTGAAGGATTCAGGTTTCAGTTTCTACCAGTTTCAATGTTTTATTATTATTTTTTTTTTCTGAATATTTTATTTCTTCTTACAAACCATGTTCTAGTTTCATTGCCTTAGCTTTTGGGTTTATCTATGCTATACTCCTCATAGAAGTATCTGCATTCCTGACTTTACATACTTTATCAACTTTTTATTTTTATATATATATATATATGTATATATACATATACAACTCCACAAGAATGAGAGGTTCTGGAAGTAGGTTGTTACTTAAAAACACACATGACCACTCTTGTATTTTCGTAATTATATTGACTTTTTAATTAAAGACAGTCTGTCAATTAGACCTTCCTTTTTGATACAACTTTTTTCCTCTCGCGTGTTTCTTCTGCTGAAGAACTCAATCGAAACCTGCTTTTTAACTGACATCCCTCAATGGGAAATTGCTCTCAGTGTTAAAAGGAAAAATTCCTGAAACATAAAACAAGTGAGTTTTTACCTTATATTCTTGTTTTCTTGTTTACAGATGATTCTAACCTATAACTTACTGAGAATATTGAGATTCATTCATCTATGTGGAAGAATCATATTCATACAGGATTATGCTCTTGAACACTGCAGCTGAATTCTACATTTTATTCATAATAAAATCTCATAAACTAATTATCTTATTGCCTTGGACTATGACTTATCTTACTTTTAGGTGTGGTGGTATATAAGAGAAACTCAGACACTAAATGTTGCTTGTTTACTTAGTCTGAACTCACATTTGTGAAGAAAAAGCAGCAACTTTCTGAAAAGAATTTAATTGACCCTTGCTCCTTTGGAAAAACAAATCTAAAAGCCCCTCCACAATTTCCAGTGTGGAAAATTTTTGGATTTTTTGGATTTTCTTCTTTCCAAGAAGAAGAAGAAAAAGAAATGATGTGTACCTTATAGTTAATTCCTGGAAGTGTAATCTCATGAAAAAGGAAGTCACAACTAGTGATTTTACTTTGTGATAGCAGCCAGGGATCAGTTTAGGAAAGCCAAAGCCATTTTAGAATTAAGTTTGGCCAGGGACATCAAGGGCAACAAGAAATGGTTCTATAGGAACATTGGTGGTAAGAGGAAGATTAGGGAAATTGTGGGCCCTCTCTGAAAGGAAATGGGAGACCTGGTCACCTGGGATATACAAAAGGCTGAGGTACTCAATGACATCTTTGCCTCCTTCATCAACAAGAGCTCCACACACATAGCCCAAGCCTCAGAAGGCAAAAGCAGGGGCAGGGAGAATGATGAACCACCCACTGTAAGAGATCAGATTTGAGACCTTCTAAGGTCCTGAAGGTCCCCTCCCATGGGACCTGATGAGATGCATGCATGGGTCCTGAGGGAACCGGCAGATGTAGTTTCTAAGCCACTGTCCATTGTATTTGAGAATTTGTGGCTGTCCAGTGAAGTTCTCACTGACTGGAAGAGGGGAAATATAACTCCCATTTTTAAAAAGGGAAAAAGGAAGACTTGGGGAACTACAGGCCAGTCAGTCTCACATTTGTGCCTGGCAAGACCATGGAGCAGACCCTCCTGGAAACAGTGCTAAGGCACATGGAAAATAAGGAGGAAATTGGTGACAGCCAACATGGCTTCATTCAGGGCAGATCATGTCTGACAAATCTGGTGACCTCTTACGAGGGGCTTATGGTGCTGTTAGGGGAAGAGCAACTGACATCAGCTACATGGATTTGTGCAAAGCACTTGCCATTGTCCGCCGTAATATCCTTGTCTCTAAATTGGAGAGAAATGGATTTGACAGTTGGACCACTTGGTGATTAAAGAATTGGCCGGATGGTTACACTCAAAGAGTTGTGTCCCACAGTTCAATGCCCAGGTGGAGATCATTAATGAGTGATATTCCTCAGGGGTCAGTATTGGGACTGGAATTATCCAACATCTTTGTCAGTGACATGGACAGTGACATTGAATGCACCCTCAGCAAGGTTGCCTATGACACCAAGTTGTGTGGTGTGGTCAACCCACTGGAGGGAAGGAATGCCATTCAGAGGGATCTTGACAGGCTTGAGAGGTTGGCCTGTTCAAACCTAATAAGATTCAAGAAGGCCAAGCATAAGGTACTGCACCTGGGCCAGGACAATACCAAGCACAAATAGAGGCTGGGTGGAGAATGATTGACAGCAGACCTGATGAGAAGGACCTGGGGGTGGTGGTTGATGAGAAGCTCAACATGAGCCAGAAATGTGTACTTGCAGCCCAGAAACATAACTGTATCCTGGGCTGCATCAAAAGAAGCGTGGCCAGTAAGGTGAGGGAGGTGATTCTCCCCCTCTGCTCTGCTCTCGTGAGACCCCTTCTGGAGTGCTGCATTCAGCTCTGTGACCCCCAGCACAAGAAGGACATGGACCTGTTGGGTGAGTCCAGAGGAGGACCACAAAGATGATCAAGGGGCTGAAGCATCTCTCCTACAAAGACAGTCTGAGAGAGTTGGGGTTTTTCAGCCTGGAAAAGAGAAAGCTCTGGGCAGACCGTAAAGAGGCCTTTCAGTACCTAAAGGGGGCCCACAGGAAAGCAGAGGAGGGACTGGACAAGGGTCAATGGCTTTAAATTAAAAGAGGGTAAGTTTAGATTAGATATAAGGAATAAATTCTTCTCTTTGAGGGTGGTGAGGCACTGGAACAGGTTGCCCAGAGAAGCTGTGGATGCCCCATCACCAGAAATGTTCAAGCCCAGGTTGGATTGGGCTTTGAACAACCTGGTCTAGTGGCAGGGGGGCTGGAACTAGGTGGTCTTTAAGATCCCTTCCAACCCAAACCATTCTATGATTCTATTATATAGCTGATACAACATTTTCTGTTGTTTCAGAACAGAGTATCTCTGCCTGGATATCTCTTGTAATTCTACCCATGAAACTCATTCTAACAACTGGCATCAGAAAGTTTCTCATGTAGATGACCATCTTGTTTTTTGGTTTTGCTGTGCACTTGGTTTTTGGTTTGTGCTCTTTTAGCTTAGGTCTGGAAAGAGAAGGCAAAGAAAAGGATGCTGTTGAGGGATTGTAGGTGAGCAAACCAGTTCATCTCAGTGGTGGCTGAGAGAGAGACATGCTGCACCTTGAAGGATCACTCTAAGCTTTCTAAATATTGTGAAACACGTCCCAGAGTAAGTGATACACGTAGAGAATAAGTTATGTCACGACTACTTGTGTAATACTTATCCCTGCCACACACATCCTGTTTTCTCATTTGTTCCACTTACTTAAGAAAAGGAATAATGTCGCAAGCATGGACAATGCTTCCTCGATGCATTTTTAAGGATAAGTAACAATGTCCAGAATATATTTATCAACCACAGCTGCCACATGCATGTAAGGAATAAATCAAAGACAAAGATTGAAGACTCCCTCATTCTCAGCCACTCTACTTCAACTTCAGCTTCCTGTGGCTGGCTGTGAATTAAACCTTGAGATGAAATTTGAGGTGGAATCCAATTCTTCCAAAAATCTTGCCCTCTGATCAAAGACTCCAATCACAGAGCAGTTATATATGTATACCTGTTTAGCAAAATAAACCTTCATATATATAATATGAAGGTTTCATATATATATATATATATATATATATATAATATGTATATTTTATATAATTTTTGGTGTCATGGACCACAAAACAAGGAGTCTTCCTCCACCCTCCGCAAAATAAATAAATAAATAAATTATTTTTTAATGATCAGTCAATGAATCTCACAGAAAGAATGTGGTTTATGTGTTGGATGAAAAAAGAAAAGTAAGGCAAAGGACTTTTAAAGCACGCTAAATATATAAATAGTTCTAAAGAAAGAGGAACTTAAGAGCACAAAACAAATCATTTTCTCAGAGCAGTATTCTACTCTCAGGAACAACAAAAATGGAACTGATGGTCCAAGTCTGGCACAGTTCTCAAGTATTTTTTATATTAGAAATTCTATATACAATTAGTGACTTAATATGTATTGAGAATGAAGTTGTTTATTTTGTTGTGTAATTCTTATACAGTATTTATACTTTTTTTTTTTTTTTAATCACTGAATTTATTTTGCAATTGAATATTTTAATCAAAATTAATATGACTGCTGCAGTATCTTCTAGGGAAATACATTAATTAGTTATTAGCATCTAATAACCCAATTAGTTACATAGTGCTGTTATTACTTCCTTGGAAACTAGAGACAGTAAAAGCAGAATTACTTCAAATTTACATTTAATTCATTTAACAATTACTTCGAATTCCTTTTCTCACAAAAGATCCTCCAGTACTACAGAGTTAATACAAAGGTGTTAAGCTGTTGTCGATAGTGAACATCTTTGTTACAGAAAATGGATAATGCTAACAACGAATAATGTTTGCTTAGCACTTAATCTACTATTCACTGACTGACTTCCTGCATTACAGTCTATTATTCAAGGTGTCCAGGATATGCTCTGAAGACTTTAAATTGTAATTGTAAATTATAGTAAATTCCAACATTAAAACATGCTCATTATGAAAAAAAAAAAAAAAAAAAAAAAAGCAAACACCATTTTTGTTGTGTATTTGCCTGGAGGTCCTTCAGACCTCTTTCTATTCATTTATCTGCCAAACTGGAGAATGTTCTGCTTTAAGACACTTTCCCCTATTTTTTGTCCCTAGGCTATGATCAAATCAGTTCCTTACTTTTTAACTATCTCTTGCATAAACTGTCTCTTCTTTCCCAAAAGAAAAAGAAAAGGTCTTCTGTTTAAATCTCTCATGGGAAGGCACTTTGAACTAGTGCAGGTGATACCATAGGTATAGCATGGGAATAGAGCCGATGCTCAACTTGCTGCTGCTATGGGCAGCTGGCCTACATGACAAAATTAGAAGGGAACAATTTAGGGAGCTGCAACCCAACTCCTGTAACAAGCAGCACCTCCAGAAGGAGCTGGGCTGTCACAACACACTGCTAACTCCTGAGCGCCCTTTCCTTGGGAAAAACGAAAGACACAGTTGGGGGCCACCTAACTCAACTCTTTTTTCATACCTCTATACTTAAGAAGGTAAATTTAAGAACAATGAGCAGAGATGAAGACTGTAGAATGAGGTAATTCTGCAGACACAAAGAAGCCCAGAATGAAAGGTGAACTAGTTAGGATACCATACCAATACCTCATTGCCTTGTCAATTAATTATGCTCTTTCCCTCTCATTTCCAAGTCTTCCTCTATGCATTTTTTACTGTGATTTGTTGATCTTATATTACATAATGTATGGAATAAATAAAAATAAAAATTATAAAAAGAAAAAGAAAAAGAAAAGAAAAGAAAAGAAAAAATGTTAAGTTTACATTAACTGCTGTTTATAAATTCCAGATAATATAAAGAATTTCTGGTAACTTTATTATTTCTCTCTTGGGAGACTTTCTGTAAAGAAGGATCATAATACATTGTCAAGCCTACAGCAGAGCACACTAGCTCTTGTGCCTTAGTAATATTTTCAGTTATTTTTCATGGACATAAATGGAAAACTGTTTCTTGTGTAAATGAATAGAAAATGGCAGAACAAAACAGTACAAACTGCAGCATGACAGGAAGCTGAATTTGATATATTTCTGTTCTTGAGAGAGTATCATGAGACGATTAGCTCTCAGTGAATCTCCACATTCATCTGCCTGCTGATCACCACATGCCCACTCACCTATCAAGTGAACATACTGATTCTACTTATTTTTCTTTACACTTTTTATTGCTCTCCTCCTGTATCTTGCTTCCACTTCTGGTTTTATGGGGTCTCTTTCTGCAGAGCAAATTAATTGACTCAAAGTTAATCTGAAATGTTTATATTTCTCTAGTCATTATGTTTTATCCTCATTTTAGATGACAAATTATCTCATGATGACTATTCACTATGAGATGTTTTATATAAATTCATATATATGTGTGTTAAATAAAAGCATATCCAGGAAAAAACGTCCTTTTACAATGATGCAGAAGACACATGCCTAAATTACATATACACAGACTTTTCTTCACCTTATTGTGGTAAACCCACTAAATTAGTTGCCTTCATCTGTTTGTCATTTCTACAAGTAAATATTTATTTCCATTTCCAAAATAAATCCATCTCTCTCTTTTTTTTTTTTTTTCTTTCTTTCTTTTTTTTTTTTTTTTCATCATGGAAGTGTTTTGGGTTATTTTTAATTTGTGTGACTGTGCCTGAAAATGTTGTGTAGGAACAACTGTTTTTTCCTTCATGTGACATTAATGTAAACAATTTTTGAATTTTCATTGTAGCAAATTCATAACTTTTGTCATCATAAACACTTTTTCTTTGAGCTACTTCTTAACTGGAGAGTTTCAAAGGCTTGAAATAGCTCATGTAAATTCTTCCTACGTGCTTTATTCATGTGAAGGTTTTTGCTTGCCCTCAAGTCAGTGACTAGAATGCAGTCTAGCTTCACTTTGACCATTTTAATACAGACTATGGGCACATTGCTTGGTCTATACTATAGTATTAATTCCTTATTTTAGTATGTGAAAAGTAGCATCATTGAGCTTTCAGTTTAAGTGAGGACTAGGAGAAGTAGAGGAATAGTGTATCATAAATTCATGACATTGTAAGAATACTGAAGAGATTTTTCAAGAGAAGCTTGGCAATTTTTAGAACCTTAAGATTTTGATATTGGACTGGAATTGACATTTTAAACCCAAAGAATATAAATAAGAGAAGTCTCCAGCCTTTGCATATATCAAAGGTAATTAAAAAAAAAAAAAAAAAAAAAAGTTAAAGAAACTGCATCTTAATAGCAATCATTACTGAAGATGCTAGCCAAGTTTTCACCTACTGTTACATGGTTAAATTTCCTGTCAAGCAGCATTGTCTCCCTTGCAATTGTTTCTCAGCACCACAAACTTGAAGGAAATGGGTGGGGATTTGAACTGTTGTTTTGGTGACCCCTATGGAAAATCCGCTTCCTATGGAATATGGGGCTTTCCCACTCTCACTAACACAGCCTTGTGGTCATTGTCCCACTATAACCTGACCTGGGTGCCATCGTGCTTACAGCATGATCTATACAGCATCTAAGTCATAATAAATCAATTCTACATATCCATATGAATGTTGCTCTGGAAACCCCTTCAAATGCATCCTTAACAAAATAAAGTCTTCAATTTTGATTAGCATTGCACTCCCTCAAATACCTGCCATCTGCTTTCAGAAACTGCCAGAGCTCCAAGTGTGCACCTGACTACTACATGAGAGTGGTACTGTCTAGAGCCTTCATACAGAGTTCATCTGCTCAAACAGAACAGGTTTTATCTTTCAATTATCAGAAGCAAATCTACTCCCATTATCTAAATCTTTCTCAGCACTTGCCAGCTCTAATATCATTGAAGTCGTTATATGTTAAAAGGCATTTTCAAAGAGCTAAATAAGCATGTGTAAACCTTCTACCCTTAAAAAGCTAAATGTCCTTGATCTTGATCCAAACTTCATTAGAAGTGCTTCATTAGAAAAGCTGACGTCTGTTTACAAGGAATTTGATAATTTGTCAGACCTGTCCATTTTAGAAAATAAAATGTTCCCACAAACAAAGGAAAGCAATATTTTTCTTAAATGTATGAGAAAGTAAAAAAAAAAAAAAAGAAAAAAGCAACTTGACAGATTACCCATATAACTGATGTGGAAACCCAAGTAGCATGCATCACTGACATATTCTGATGATGAAAAAGAACAAATACATTATTCAGATAATAGATGTAAATAATATCATAAAGTTTTGTATTTGGGTCTAAAAGGTATTCTCTTCATTAATGCAAATCAGTTTAAAGTTCTAAAGGGTACAGTTCATTTGAATTTTTCTTCAAATGTCCTTGGTGAGCCTTTCAAGGACACTGAATTTATCTTTCAACTGATCTGTAATATTTATATGTCTCTTAACTAACTGGATTACAGCAGTTATTTTGCATTTAGAGAATTACATAAACTTGAGGTATTACACCTGAGATACAACAAACTTTATCTTTTAGTGACAGGTTTGAAACAGAACCTTCTATTTATTGAAAACACTCCCAAATTAGAAAATTTAAATTTAAGCTTGAATGAGATTTCTCCATCAATAACATCCTAACTAGGAAGTTCTTCCTGTCAAAAATTAGGCTTCAGGGAAAACTATTTTGTTAAAGTATGGCAAAATAGAGACATGCATCATATAGGCTGGTTTAAACACCTCAAATATGTCACTTCTTAACTTTTCTTATAAGTCTTTCATATATCCTTCTGATAGCATTTGAAAATCTGCCAAGAAGCTTAACGGAACTATATCTCAACATCAACAAAGTACACACTCCCATGTTGGGAAAACTTAGCTACTTTAAATCCATGAAGCTGCGTGATTTCAGTCAGAACTGATTAAAGACAGCTATACAATTAAAGACTACTACAATTACACACAGCTGTTTCATACTCGGATTCTGTGACAGACTAAAATTGCTATGATTTCTGTTGAATTAACTAAGGGAGTTTCAGCCCACCACATCTAGATTTGGATTGTAAGCAGCTGCAAGCCACAGGCAAGCCAACATTCCTTGTGGAAATTATAGAGGTTCCCTTAAATGAAAGGGGAACTATTTTCATTACATTGTTCATTCCAGGAAATAAAATAAAAATAAAAAATAATAATAATAATTAAAAAAAGACCTATTTTGCAATTGGATTGGCCACATGAACTCAGTCAACCAAACACACACATTCACACACATTGCATAGGACACCTGAGAGTGACCAACCAGAAAGCACATTTTGGCCTGGAGGAAAGGGGAACAAATTGGCCCTGATGTGCCCAGAAAGAAGGGCCTGGGAGCTGGGCATCGCTGTGGCCAGCAGATAGGTGCAAAGTGTCTAGGAGACAGAAATGCTGTGTCTGCCCCCATGAGAAGTGCATGAAAGAGTTTGCAAGGTGCTATGACCATGTACCTGTGGCAGCTGCCAGAGAAAGAGAAGGAATTACTGAAACATTTTTAATTGGCCACTATAAATCCTATAGACTGCTATTAAAAACAAACAAATAAATAAACAGAAATGTTATAAACTTTCATTTTTGTTGAAGTTCTGTGCTTTTTTTTTTCAGACCTGTGCCTACTGGGCTGATGTATGCAGTGTAACCACAGTAATCATTTCACCTTGTTCCATTGCCTACTTTAGAAGGAGATGACTTATGCTTTGGAAGTGCCTTTTTCTCTCTACCAGTTGCAAAGGAACTCATGAAAAGGTCAAAAGTGTTTTAACAAAAGAATCCTTCATCAGATGTACGCTTCATGGTTTACGTGGGCAGCCAAAACTAACCAGCTAAGCATGCTCGCAGCCCACAGTTGGCAAACATCTGTAATGTAAATCTTTACCGTGCCTCTGACAACAAAGCTGATCATGCATAGCCTTGTTGTGGGTGTCCCAAACAAATATAGCTTGCGTGCCTCTTCTTTCAGGTAACTAGTGATAGGACTAGAGAGAATGGCCTCAAGTTGCACTCGGGGGGGAGTTAGGTTGAAAATTAGGAGACATTTCTTCTCAGAAAGAGCAGTCAGGTATTGGAATGGGTTGCCCAGGGAGGTGGTGGCATCATTGTCCCTGGGAGTGTTCAAGGAAAGGTTGGATGTGTTGCTTAGGGACATGGTTTATTGGGTGACATTGGTGGTAGGGGGATGGTTGGACCAGATGATCTTGGAGGTCTTTTCCAGCCTTAATGATTCTATGATATATGCACCTAAGACTAACAGGCTAGGACTAATGCACATCCAGAAGACCCTCACACCTACAGAAGAGAAAGTCCTTGGTGTCAGTATATTTAACACTGAGGAGATAGATGAAAGAGGACAGACCTACCTGACTGACAGCAACACTTCTTTCAAGTAGTGGGGTCCCTTCCCCACTTTTTCTCCATTTTCCCCACACCGTGCTGGGACATTTCTGCAAACAGCAGTTCTTCATTCCTGAGATAAGACTTTCTATGACATTTTCCTCTGCACTCTCTACAAGCAGAGATGATGCTACAAATTGTTCTTCAGTCAGGCTAGTTATCCTGGGGGTAAGAACCCTTAGCTGCAAGCTTGGTACTGATACTGAGTTTGAAGCAGAGATCTTCTGCATGGTGTGTTGTTGTTTAACAAACAGGTTTAAGCTCTTTTAAATTCAAAATTGTCTCATTAATATTGCAGATTAATTGTGTGCCACCGTACTTACATTTTCTAGATAACTTACGTTATCTTCCTTATCCTCTTGCCAACAATATACAATTGTAAAAAAAAAAATGGTTCCTCTTTCTTAGGTTTTGATTCCATCAAAAGTCTCAGACTTCCTTTTACTCCTTATTTCACTTCTTGATTCTGAAAATGTCCAATCACATACTCTAATATATATATATAAACATATTCTGCAGATAGCTTGATATTGTGCCTGTTTTAGTTAATATATTTGGTTTAGCATTTGAGAAAGCTTGAGGAGATTTTGACATTAACTCTCTGTCATTAGACATTTTTATATACATGAAAGGATTTCTTGAAGACAGATTTTATATGCTCTGCAATGATAGGAAGTCAAACTCTTACACCTGGTTTCCAAGGATGTGATGTTTACTGCAGGAACATGAGACAATTTTCCAGTGAGATTTCACCATTTTTACAAGTAAGTGTCATACATTTTTACTCCTTTTCTAACAAGGTGGAATATCTCAGTTTTGGTTTAAAGAAACCTTTAAAAACACAACAATCTTTTCAAAATATGAACATAACAATTCCGTAATGGTTTAAAACTGGTTTTGTATTGAACAGATACTGTCAAAACTAAGAGGACCAGTACTTAATCTCCCATGTATTACTGCTAACATTTCCATCATTTTTCTGCAACATCATGAGGGAACAATTGAAGTCACAGGAATGGAAACAACAAAGGGTAGCAAAGGAGTGTAAAACATTAATCTAAACTGAATCCTAATGAAGCCAGTGGTAATTTTTCTGCGATTACAGTGGCTTTAAATAAGGCCCCAAGGGGCAGCTTTATGAAGTAATGTAGCTGCCAACATTTTTGTAAATCCCATTTGGCTATCTGCCTGTTTAGGCAGCTGAATAGAAGTGAATTTATGCACTATCAGGTAACCTAATGTCTCAGACAAAGTTATATGTGTTTGCTACTTCAGGCTGTGTTATGCCTTGTTGAAGCTGTTTAGCATCACAACTTTATTTAAAGTGATTATGAGAAGTCATTAAACTCTTCCCTGAAAGTCAACAGGTAAGTAGTGCTCTCCAAACTCCAGTCACTGATTTCTACATGGAGGGCAAAAACAGCTCAGGAATTTCAAACTACTTGGACAAAAGTGTTTTGTGGAATATAGTCCTAAGCAGGTAGTTGTCTCCACAAACATTGGTTCATGATGGGAAGGCAGAGCTGAGTGGTGTGAGACAGCCCATAGGAGAAGCCAGAAAAGGCAGCAGGGTCTCAACAGGACATATCATGGAATGGGGATGAAGGAAACAAAGAGTATTTGCAGGTTCTGGACAAGAGGATAGTTTTGCTGAGAGGAGGAAAAATATCTGCAGCATCTGGGATTGTCTGTTGCAGCCAAGCAAACAAGACTTTACCCACTTTTATATGTAAAATCTTGCAGAAAAATCAGAACATGAAAAAGTCTGACTCAAGTATCAGGATGTCCCTTTGTCTGAAATAATATATAGAACTTGAATTTTGGCAAGTTATTTGTATTAAGAGGATATGCATGCATTCTACATTCTTTTTCTAGCAGACATTGTGGCTTCAGCTGAAATACAGTTGTAGTACACTTCCTTCCTTTTTCTTTTTTGAGTAACTTTGGAGTTCATTGGCTATCTCCTTCAAGTCTTAATATTCTTTATAGATTTAGTCTATCTAATCTCTGGATCTTTTCTGAAGCACTTACTTTAGAGGTCATTGAGTCACCTGTTTCTACCTTTGCTGTGTTCCCATTGTGTGCATTTGAACAGGGGACATGTAGGCAGTCCCTGTTATGAGAACTGCTCCTTCCTCTGTAGCATACCCATCACCTGGTATTCATGAAATCTGTGACCCTATCCTGACTGCACAGGCAGAGAACATATTTGGGTATTCCTATCTAGGTGCAATGACCTCCATCCAGTCCACAGGCCTGGAGACAGGAGGTATGTGATACACTATGGAGCACACCTGGCCCTAGGTGTAGGCAGAGACAACCTGGGACATGTACTGTCCAGACTACTGGTGATTAAATTTTGTTGGGTGAAGTGGATGAAAGATCAAGTGCCATTTTGGTACTCAATGACATTCTTCTCTTCAGGTGTCTGTCTATGGTTAGTATCCTCCAATGAGGTAGAGCAGACTCACCTTGTTCATGGCCTTGTTATCTCCTACTGCAGTACTTACTGTGCTGTACTGGGTCCGGCTGGAATGGAGTTAACTTTCCCTGCAGCAGCCCACACAGTGCTGTGCTCTGCACTTGGAGCTAGAACAGCACTGGTATCACATCAGTGTTGTGTCTGCTGCTGAGCAGTGCTGGCACTGCATCAGGACTCCCTCCACACCCCCCAGAGCCAGCAGGTGGGCAAGAAGTGAGGAAGGAACTTCACCAAGGCAGCTGAGCTAACCTAACCAAAGGGATATTCCATACCATGTGGTGTCACAGTCAGCAATAAAAGGTGGAAAAAGGAAGAAGAGGGGGGAGCTTTTGTTATGGAGATGTCTGTCCTCCCAAACAACTGCTACATGTATTGAGGCCCTGCTTACCAGGACGTGGCTGAATACTGCTTGTTGATGGGAAGTAGAGAATATAATTTTTCCTTCTCTTTGTGCTCAGCCTTTTCTTGTTATTAATCTCTTAATTTCACTTTAAATAAATTATCCTGTTATCCACAAGCCTGCTTTTTCTTTCCAGCATACTTTCTTCTCCTCCCCACCTTTTGAAGAGGTAGGGTGAGAGAGTGGTTGTGGAATTTGGCTGCCACGCAGGGTAAAACCACCACAAGTGGGAGCAGCTCAATTGTTCAGTAGATCTGTTTTTTGCAGGGTTTTTCCCACTAGTTGATCAGTAGCCTTGTTATTTTGTGGGTAGGGAAAATACGTAAGGCTTTTGTCTCTGTATTTCAAATGGTTGGTCTGGGAGCGTCATTTTAATATTCTAGTACAGTGCTTTTCTGTTTTGATATGCATGCTCCAAAACTTTCTACCATTATTTTATTTTATTTTATTTTATTTTATTTTATTTTATTTTATTTTATTTTATTTTATTTTATTTTATTTTATTTTATTTTATTTTATTTTATTTTATTTCATTTCATTTCATTTCATTTCATTTCATTTCATTTCATTTCATTTTTTTGTAATTAAGTCAATATCTGACAATGGCATTTAAATAGTTGAGTCTATGTTTGACAGGAAGGTTTGATAACCCATTTATGCAAGTCCCCATTTACCTTAACTGTTCAAGCAAAACCTTGGCATAAAACTTCGATGAGGTTCATGATTTCTGTTGGCATGCAATAGACCTTCAAGATGTTCCAGTGTGAATTGCACCAGTAGCTGTCAAATGCTTCCATAAGCCCTGATAAATTTCTAAAATAAAATTTAGAAATCTGCCTCTAATTGAACTAGGCTCCATAATTTCAGGATTTAAAACCTACTGTCAGTTTTCCTGGATCTAAAACCTGCCCTTTTTATGGGCATATTATACTTGCAATGGTTGGACAATATTTTCAAGTTTCATCCCATAGCTCATGTCCATGAAACCCTTAATCATCTATAAATTGCAGGTATGTAGATCACATGAAATATCAGGCATTCCCTGATTTAGCCTGAAAGTATATGCTTAGTATATGCATTAGCACATACCTTCTCCAAACCAAATAATGAGGTATAGGTATACCCTACACTATATTTATTTCCTATACTGAGCAATATAGGAAATAAAAAATAAGCTCACAGTTATTATTTACTATCATCTTATGTTAATAATACCTAAGGGGGGCCTACAGAACAGCTGGAAAGGGACTCTTTGTCAGGGCCTGTAGTGATGTTACAAAGAGTAATGGCTTTAAACTAAAAGAGGGTAGATTTAGATTAGACATTAGGAAGAAATCCTTTACTCAGAGGGTGGTGAGGCACAGGCTGCCCAGAGAATCTGTGGATGCCCCGTGCCTAGAGATGTTCAAGGCTGGGATGGATGGGGCTTTGGGCAACTTGGTCTGGTGGAAGGTGTCCCTGCCCATGGCAGGGAGGGTTAGAATTGGATGATCTTTAGGGTCCTTTCCAACCTAAACCACTCTGTGATTTTATGATTTGATGTTACAGCAGGAGTTGTGATATGAGTCCCAAAATAGTAAAATAAAAAAATAAATAAAAAGCTCTAGATAAAATCTTCTGCATTCCTTTTTATTTTCTTCTTGGCTAGAGCACTGCTGCTGAGACACTCCTATTATCATAAACCTTCCCCTCACACTCAGAGCAGACACTGAAACAGAGTTTTGCACTCTAATGTCCTCAAACCTTATCTCATGTTCAAACCCATGTGATGACTTCATCAATGCAGGTCTCTTTCTAATAGTATGAAAATACAATTCTGTGTCCACAGAAAGAAGATGTATTAACACCCCTCCTGACAGAGCTAATTTGGAGGAGCTGCTTTGAGTGTCTGTTTCAGTTTATAATCAGAAGAATGACTTTCCTACTGTTTTCTGAACTGTAAAGGTGCAGGAGTGAGCCTGGATACTGTATTAGCTGAATACTTGCTTAGGCATTCAGAATACTTACCTGTACATCAGGTTTATGGTCCTTGTTCAGTAGGATAAAAGATGATGAAAATAAAAAATGAAATGAATGAAAACACATTGTTTTGACAATTTTGAAACATCCTAACCTTTAATTTTAAAAAAGTCTCCACAGAACAGGAAAGTAAACAACGCCCAGACTGCTACTACTTATGTTCCAGTAATTATTGATATTTGGTTACTCATTGTAAAGGGGGACAGAAGAAGCTATTCAGGAACAATTTAGAATATTGCATAGCCTTCCACTTATGAGATGGTACATTCACATGCAGAGGAGGGAACTGGATCCTTATCTATGCAATGCAACTATCCTGACAGCTCTGCTACTGACTTTGAAGGTTGACCCGGGACAGAAATAAGGGGAAGTGAATCTAAACCAATTAGTAAAATCAAGCAAAATGCCTTTTTGATAACAACAACAACAAAAAAAAGCTCAAATACTTAACTTGGCCCTCTATATGAAAATTTGAAAATTGGAGTGGTTTTATTTGTGTTAATGAACAAGTTTTATAGGCATTTGTTTTTGTGTGCCATCCCATGAAGACTGGCACTGCCTACTTTTGACCATCCACAGAGGCTTTGGGTCTCCTGCTCCTGCGCCATGGGAGGTGCTTGCACAGAACAGCACTTCCTCCTTCAGCTGCATCTGCAGCTGTCAGATGGGGAGGACAGTGCTGCTGGAAATAAAACAAAAATGCCACCTCTTTGCTACTGTCCAAAAATGCAAAATGCACCAAGCAAATGGAAGCAGAAACTAAAGTGTGACTGTGTTGAAATACCAGCTCCCTGACAGCCTCAGGGAGGAGTCAGACACAGAAATAGTCCATACAGACAAGGCAATGTTCCTGGATACTTTAGGTAGCTGTGCAAGCTGTGTATTCACAAACAAATGCCAGAGATTAATCTGGGGGCAGGAAGTCTTTATTTTGGATCATTTTCCTGAATTTTGTGCTTGCATCACACCTGTTTAAGTGTCTAAGACCTAGTTCTTGGATTTCACTCAGTATGCTGCTTTCTCTTAAATGTCAGTTTATCTACCTCAGTGCTTTTAAGGATTTGAGACTAAAGAGTGCTCCTTTAAATAGCCTCTGAGCTTTCCCTGCTTTAGGTGGGAGTTAATGATTTTGTGCATATATGAAACAAATTCTGATGTTCTGTGCCTTTCAGATAGCCACTGTGCCTTGCGCTTTACAAGTTTGTGCAGCCATTTTGTGCTATTGGTGCCCAGCATGGCAAAAGGCATGCTAGGAAGTAAGAGCATGCAGCAAGTGAAAAAATCATCTGCCTATGCAGTGGTTTTGTGCTGTATCTTCTAAGCACTTTGCCAGAATATTTGCCTCTGACAGGACCTCCCCCAGTCTAGAAATGACATTGCCTCTTCTTGCAGCAAGTCAATAAAGGGTTACCCTGGCAGATGGCAGCAAACCACAGGCAGCGGCTGCTGGCACTGCCTGGCCTGGGTGGGGAGGCATGCCAGCCCTGCTTCAACCCCCCTGAGCTGCCCATGATGGGCTGCCCATGACGAGCTGCCCATGCCACTGCCCGTCCTTCCGAATCACCACGTGGGAAGGGCACTGCTGGTAGCAACAGCCCTACGGGGTCAATGCCTTGTTTTCCAACAGCATGCTTTGTGATGCTGGGATTTTGAGACAGTGCTGACACCAGCAATGTCCACAGCTACCACCAATGTTCTTGCTGGGTAAGTGTCATCAGCATCAGCCTCGGTGCATATCCTTAGAAAAGCCTTCACTGTAATGAGCAGGCAGTTCTGAACAACTGCTGCTGCTTCTGAGTCCCGTGCAAGTCAGGGCTCCAGTCAAGTCATCACCCAGGTAATTGGGTTGCAGTGTAAAGAATGAGAATTTTATGTGACTTTTTTTTTTTTTTTTTTTTTTTTTATAGGTTGATTAGACAGCTTTGTACTTAGATTGAATGCTGATCTTCTGTTTTTCTGAGATTTGTACAGATGTTACCTATGCTGGAGAGCACTCTGTAAATAAAACACTTTGACTCATCTCCATTGGTGTCTTAAGTGCACTTTCTGGTAGAAGTCATAGATTTTTGAATGAAGATTATATTTTTCCACTACTTTGTTCTTGTTTTGTAAGTATCTAGAACAACATTTTTATTAAAGCATTTAGTCATTGCTCCTTTGGCTTCCTTTCTCTCCCTCCTCTCTGCTTTTCATCCATATTCATTTATTTTCCAACTTTTACTGTTAGCATACTGTTAGCATTGGAAGAATTTTAAGAATTTAGTTGTTGATTATGTGCTCCCATCCGTTTTCCTATGCTTTTTGAATTCATCTAGTAGGAATTATTCTGTATCTTTTCTGATAATTTTCACTTTAAAATGTGATCCTTGGAAACTGTTTTAATAAATATTGCTGTTATTAATCAATATTAAACCACTTCCCTTTTTAGAGTAAATCTAATATATATAAGTAACTGAAAAATATATTATTATTTTTAAAACATGTATTGACATTAAGATTTTTTACATGTTCTTACAAAGACCAATACTATTTTAAATGGCATTCATTTTTCTATCTGTTTATGGAGAGAGATGCAGTTCATATTTCAAAATGCTGTAACCAAAGTTCTGGTTTTTATCTCTTTTACAAGATTAAAATATTTTATTTCTTTTCTTTTCATGTAGATGGGATGTTTTCAATATTTAATTCCATCACTAGGACTTTTTAAATTTCTGACTTCGATGTGGACCAAACCAAGGACTCAGAATATATCCCACTAGTTCAGGTGCGTCTAACCATGGTATGAGCAATTATCACAGCATAATCTCACTTCATTACCACTGAAGCAGGTAATGTGATGTTGAAGTTTCCTGGTGCATTTAGAGGTTTTTGCACTCCTTAAAAAAGAGTTTGGAGAAAGGCCCAGTGCAGTTTCTGGCTAGTGTCCAGTGCAGCTAGCTGCTACACCCTGTCCTCAAAGAGCAAAGTGTTTAGGTTAGGCTGAAGATACTCCTCCAGAGAGGACATCTAGGTTATCTCTCTGCTTCAGCAATTCATGTCCAGTAGGTAGACATCATTCCTCAGATTAGACATGCTACATGCATCTGAACATATGTTAGGGCAGGAAACTACAAATGTGCCTATTTCCTGTAACAGACTGTCCAAAACAGCGTATTTATTTATGTATCTAGTTAATACTGTGTGAATTAAATATCACTCTTGTTCATCCTTGCCGTGCTTTGGTTCATCACGTGAAGTGAAACATGTACTCTGGTTACCTCTCAGCTGAAACAAAGCTAGAAACCATTCTCCAAAAGTACAGATAATGGGACATGTAGACAGTCTAAGGACAGTCTACAGCATCTCTCTAAAACAAACCTCTCTAAAATGCATATATGTTGAGGACATATATATATACAGTGCATATACAATGCATATACAGCGAGGACAGAGGGTCCTCACCACTAACTATTTTGCTCTACAAATGTACTCCTGTTGTGCCAGACTACCTACGGATATAGCCAATTGGATAGTGGGTATAACCAATATTAAATACTGTTCATAAAATAGCCCAAGATAATATCTAAAACATTCTTAAAACAAAAGATTATATCTAGATTATAAAAGATTATATTTTTAGATCATATCTAAAAGATTCTTAAAACAATCATTTTAACCTTGGGAAGGTTAAAATTATTAAAACCATAAGCAACTAGAGCCCATGATATTTATAAAGGAGCTAATAGGTTTTTTTTTCTTGTGATCTTCGTAAAAATGCATGCTTTGTGTATTAAAAATTATCTAGGATAAGATTATTAAAATTATAGCATAGAATCATCTACTACATTACTACTTTTATTAATAGGCTGTTCATCCAGATATTCCCTCTTGAGAAAATCTCTTCAGGTTGTTTTCTCCGGTTTCTCTCAAAAAGAAACAGCTGCATCTAATGCTATGTATTTTGCTTGCTCTACATAATCTTCATGGTTACAGAAATCTTCTGTTACCCTAGAAAACTACCATGCACTGAGAAACAGAAAGTATCAGTTCCTTCACAGTCTTTTACTGAGGTCTGCAATTTTTAACAATAAATGGAAAAAAAAAAAAAAAAAAAAAAAAAAAGATAATGCTGTCACTTTGATACTTGTCTATATTCATACCAAAGCAATTTCTGGTTACATCTTTTAGAAGTTCATGCATCTTAAAGAATAACCTTAACAGTAATACAACAGGTGATTCCTATCCTTTTTTTTTTTTTTTTTTTTTTTTTTTCCCTTGACACTTAACAGATCTAGGGAAAGTATGTCTCAGTAACAATCTGGATGAAGTACCCCAGGACTTTTCACTTCCCATTGCAGCACTAAGACTACATGTCAGCAGTGGTGTTTGCATTTCCAAGAGTTTGCTCTGGTAAAACTATTTACAGAAGCTCTGTCTGAGTGAGAACTGGTACTAGAGCTGTCCCCATGGAAGGATTTTGATTCATGAGATAAGGCTTTTGCAGGTGATTAACCATTCTTTCTTTTTCAGCAGCTTTATCAGCATATCTCTCTGCCTCTTCTTCTCAGGAATAGATCTTTACCTTTGCTTAACTAAATATATAAAAAAAAAAGTCTGTTGGTGGGATTTTAATACACTGCTTAATATGAGAGCTATTGATCAAAGCATGCATTGTCTGAAGTGTTATAATGATCAGCTTATATGAGAGTCCTGCATGGGGAACATTTCCATTCAAAGACTTGCTGGCTTTGTAAAACCTTTAACAAATTTAACATTTGAGTTCTTACCAGCTCTTCTCTAACTTTTGTACCTGCCATCTGGCTTCACAGCATGCCCCAGTGTGCATTTAATTATTTAAGGAATGAAATAGCTTTTAAACAATTCTTACAGAGTTTGATCTTTCTGGAGGAAGTTATCTGTAAATTTTGAGAAAAAATATACTGACAGTATCTAAACTTCGCACAGTCCTTTTCTTTTCTAGTATCTTCAAAATGATTGAATGTTCTATGAGATGTCTTTGAAGACCTGTATGAAACCAAAACCTCAATTTCCCTGAAAAAGTCAGGCTTTTTGATATCAGAAGCTAATATCAACATTGCTTTACGAAACAACTGAAATCTATTATCTTTCAAAGTGTTAATAATCTCACAGAAATTAATGTACAAGATGTCACTTTTAGCATAAAATAAGACTAGTCTGTTAGAATTTGTTGGAAAAAAAAAAAAAAACAAAACATTTTAGTATGTGAAAAGATGAATATTTGAGCATTTGTTAGAACAAAAACAGGGACTACTTGTTCTTTCTTCTCTCAGACCACAGCATGTCTGACCTTGCAAAGCATGGAAGCTGAGCTTCAAAAGCCTCCAATTCATTAACTCAGATCAGTTTAAAGTCAGACCAGTTAATAAGCTTTGGGGAAATGGCCTGATTGAATTTGTCTACAAATTGTGTACAAATTGAATGGCACTGAATTCAAGCAAAGTGATTTCAAACATTAAATCTATCTATCAAATAATATATTGGATTGTACTTGTAGTTTTGCATTATGAAAAATAAGAAATCCAGAAGTATTACACTTCAGCTACAACAGGCCAGGGTCGCATCTGAGCTGACATTTACCAAAGATCTCCCTTGCCTAGAGGTTGTTAGTTTCTGTTGGAATGCATTTTCTACACAGAGACAACCATCTAAGCAGCAATCATCCTGAGGAATCAGCTTTCAAAGGAAACCACTTCAAAGTTTCATGGGGCAACAGATACAGGGAAGACATACATTTTTAAAGAATCTCAATAACCTAGGACATCTTGATATATCCCACAATAAACAGCTAACAATCCCCACTGAAGCATACTTACTATATGTCAGTTCTGAAAAGAAGCAAGCTGAAAGCCTTTCACTTAACACCCTCCAGTGCATTTATTTGTGTGAAGATGAATGAAATGATCAGAGCTTTGGCTTTAGCATGACCACTGATGATGCTCCCCTCGGAGACTCCTGGCCAATTCTTCTGATAAAGCTGAAC
Organism: Aythya ferina; assembly: GCF_964211825.1. Taxonomy (NCBI): domain Eukaryota; kingdom Metazoa; phylum Chordata; class Aves; order Anseriformes; family Anatidae; genus Aythya; species Aythya ferina. Next base: position 78,271,489 of record NC_140296.1, read on the forward strand.
AGGATTTCAGAGATTTTTGTGGGATCTTCTGTTCAAAAAGGCTATCCTTTGTACCTTGATCTGAGTTACAGCATGCTAAGAGAGACAGTCAGCCTGCAAGGCTTGAAAAGACATACATTTAAAAGGCAAACTGACAAAATAATGACTTCATCAAAAGAAAGCAGTCTGCTGATACTTTTATAACACAGGCAGCAACAAGTCAGTTGTGCAACTGCATATAACAACGTAGACAAAAACCTTGGAGGAGCCCACCATTGCATATCAAGGAGTTTGTGATCCACATAGCAGCTTACCTGAGAAGCACAACTGTTGCGCTGCCTTTCTCTGCTACATGCACGTCTAGGCCATGAGGACTTTGCTGTGCTTCACACATCCCTTGCTGTAGAATAAACAGAGTCATCTGGTCACAAATGAAGAGTCAGTGGACAACACCCACCTGGTAACAGCAATGATGCCATCAGCATGTCCTTGATGTCACCTTGAAGTGAAGCAGTATATTTTCACATAAGCATCCTTTTGTGCCACAGTAAAGGAAATAAAAAAAATACTAAAAAAAATAGAGTTGTTTACTTCTATGAAAATCTATGAAAACTCTACAGATGATAATGCCAGCAGACCTCATCATAAATAGGAAGTTTGTTCAGCATGTGATACCTTGACCAGAAGTCTGTCTGACATTAATTTCAGGGTTCCTATAAACAGAAAGGACAAAAGATATTACAACTTGCTACCAGTTTTTCTGTGATATTAATATTTTGATGATCTTTCTTGAGAGTAGTTGTGGTGCTCTTGCTGGGATCCAAAATGAACCAGTACCTCCTGTTCCAGACTCTATCTTTGCTGGTCTGCAGAGCTGCAGGTTATTTCTTTCATACTCTTATTAGCACCATTGTGACAGCAATCATAATACACTTATTTTACTGGGATGCCTGATACATCTACTGTTCAGAAAGCACTCAGCTTCAATTTAGCTTATAGGAAATGGAGGTAAGTGGGCCATGATCTGTCCAGAGAGAAGGGCTTGTGAGCTGGGCATGGCTGTGACCAGCAGCTAGGTGCAGTGGGGCCAGGTGGCAAAAAGGCAACATTTTCCCCTATGAGAAGCATGTAAAGGGGTCCCTTACAGTGTTGTGTCCATGGCTATAGGCTGGAGGCATTTACTGGCAGTTCAGAGGAGCAGGTCTTGTGGTAATGCCCAGACACATAGTGTTTAGAAAGTTAATGGTGTGTTTTACTCTCTGTGTTGTGCTCTGTTATTTTGCTGCTGTGACAAGTTTTATTCCCAGGAAACCTTGGCCTTCACTTTTGTGACAATGCAGCCAGATACCACTCAGGAGATATGCAAGGAAAGGCATCACTGTAAGGTTCAAAGAAACTTCTGCTCTTAAGAGTGCTTACTACTTATGTGTAGGACATTTATTTGCTCTTTTTGAGTGACCCGGGGTACTCACTAAGCCTTTCTATCTCTTCTCCCATTATCTGTGCAAGACAGATAATAAGAATTGCTTTGTAAGTCATTTTGTATCCATAAAGTTCTTTGAGATATCAAGATGAAAGGCACAGGGAGCCTCATCTTGCCAGAGGGAGATCTGTCAGGATCTCCCAGAGCAGTGCCCTGTCAAAATTCAAGCTATTAAAATTATAGATGAGATATTGCTACTGGTCATTTCAAGTGACTCTACCTTTCTCACATTGGCTATGTGCAATGATTAGGACCATTTTACAGGTTTGGTCACCTTGTGGGCCTTGGTATTCAGCAGTGTCAGCTGTGGCTTTATCTGACTCTTCCCTACATGAAGCTATCATAGCAGCTGGCTGAACAGATACCCAGGCACAATAAAATCAATTATTTCCAGTCTAACAGTGGGGAATCATCAAAGGTGCCTACATGTATAAGCCCCCAAAGACAACTCTCTTTAAGCCAACATCCATCTATGGCAGTTGAATGCACTGTCTTCAGCTAGGTTTCTTCCAAGGACTTGGGACAGAAAATGCACCTTACCATGAAGTTCAAAACAGGCAGCACACTGAGCAGAGGCATTCTTACACCAAGCAGTAGGAGATGTGCCTTGTGTGAGAGACATATTTGCAATCCTGCCCACCTTCTGGGATTTTTGCTTCTAACCACCAGTATGAACAGAAATTAATGCATTTATGTCTGTGGAACTGACTATGACAGGGCCAGGATTGATCTCTGACCTCAGGCCAAGCAGCAGTGCTGGGTGGCTTTCTTTGGGAGAGAAGTAATTAAAGCAATTCAAAACAGTGCCAGGGAATGAATTAAATACAAAGGAGGGTGGATGGTTACCCAGAGCTTTGTTCATTCCCATTTTCTTTCCTTTTCTTTGTCTCCTGAATGGGTCACCAGCTTTGTGATCTTTCCTGATTTAACAGCTCATCATTCTGCTAGATCCCACTTGGCCATATTTTGTTATCAGAACTGATCAGTATATCACACCAGGTGAGTATAGAAATGACTCTATTAAAGTCAGTGGCACTTACAGTTAGTCTGGGACAGACAACAGAATCAGTAGATGACGGCTTCCAGTTTTGCCATTACGATGCATATATCTTTTGCTAAATTCTATTGGAATTGCATCTTTTATGACAGAGAGATAAAAAGGATGAGTATCTTTTTTTTTTTTTTTTAAGTACATGCAATGTTGAGAAATCAAAGGCTGTCTGCTGTTTCTTAACACTGATTTTATTCATACATAGTTTTCTGGTTTTCACATTTCATTTCCAGACAGCATAATGTCTGTGGTCAAACCAGTTGAATAGCTACCATACTACAACTTACAATTTTAATGATTATGTCTTTGTGATAGCCATTTCATCTCTTTCATCTCACAGTCTTCCCATTTTTACTGTGTGTTTATCTGAATCTTTTCTGCAAGATTTTAGTAGCTTCTTTATAACCATATGCATGTATTATTTTTTATAATCATACTCTTAAACATTTCATTTTTTTATCTTTTCTTGTAAATATTATTTTTCTTCAAATCTTACTGTCATTTCAAGACTGATAAATATCTCTTTCCATGATATATAATCTTCCATTCACAAGAAGGAAAAGAAAATAATCTAACCAAGGAAGTAAAAAAGCCTGAATGCTGGTGCTACAGACCTGATCTTTCACAGTCGGTGAGAAATTTTTACTGTCTTCAATGTATTTAGGATCATTATAATGGCAATACAAACACATTCTTATAAAATTAATATAAAAATTATATATAAAAGTAACAAAATCTGATCAGATTTTCAGGGAGAAGAAAGATTTATAGCATTTTCATCTTCCATTATCAATAAATCCTATTTCTGTATAGCAATGCCTATTGTCTGTGCTGTTCGTATTTATTTAGAGATGTATATATATAATTTTTCTACATCAACAGTGAAAGCTCAGATAAATTCTGCAATCTTTGCTCTGTAAAAACAAACAAATAAAAACAATCAAACACTGTAACTTTGAATTTAATTCCCCAAATTTGCATCCTCTACCAGAAAGTTTTCTAGCTTAAAACCTCTCTAGAGGTTGTTTTGGTGCATACATTTCAATATGTATTGTTAGACCTTAGAAAAGCAAAATGTGACTAAGAATTAGTGTAACATCTGGGATAGGCAAGCTATTTCAAGGAGACCTTTCATGTTGGAGTCAAGTTTTCATGGCTAGTATCTGATTTTGTCTGCTGCACAGAGAAAACAGGCCCTCTCCCATGACATTGGGAAGGGTGCTCTGGGATGGAAATATGTTCTGCTTCCCTTCCCTTCCCTTCCCTTCCCTTCCCTTCCCTTCCCTTCCCTTCCCTTCCCTTCCCTTCCCTTCCCTTCCCTTCCCTTCCCTTCCCTTCCCTTCCCTTCCCTTCCCTTCCCTTCCCTTCCCTTCCCTTCCCTTCCCTTCCCTTCCCTTCCCTTCCCTTCCCTTCCCCTCTCCTTTTCCCCTTTTTTTTTCCTGGTTCTCTCTCTTTTTTTTTTTTTTTTCTTTTTCCTTTCCTTATTTTCTACTTTCCTTTCTTTTTTATTTTTCCTTTTCATTTTTTTTTCTTTTCCCTTCCATTTCTCCTTTCCTTTCTCTTTCTTTCTTTTCTGCCTGCCTCCCTACTTTTACAAATAAACAAATAGATAAATATGCATAATAATTTAAAAATTATATATATAAAAGCTATTAGATGGATAAAAAAATTAGATGGATAAAAGCTATAGATGGATAGATATAAATACTTGCAAGACAACCTCCAAGCTTCCTCCTACCTGTCAAACTAGGAAGAAAATGGGAAAGGCACTGCCTAAGTTATTTCTAGTACTTTGAAACCTAGGCATTGATTAGACCCATGCCAGTACTTGTTAAAGGCAAAAATCACTTTTTTTTTTTTTTTTTTTTTTTTTGAAGGAAACTTGAATACTTCAGTCAGAATTCTATTTTGAATTGGACTTAGATATTTCCAAAATTACGGTTGAGCCCAAGTATCCAATCTGTTGCCCTAGGAAGTTTCAATGAACAATTCTTCTGTCGTTCCTGGCTCTAGCATAAGTCACCTAAAAGGATTGCATACAGATGCAACTGAACTGAAACTCTAAAGCTGTAAGAAGAAAGTTTTAGAAGATTCTTTTCAGGGCCTGAATAAGCTGATGAAATTGATCTAGACAGGAATCACTACCCAAAGGCAATGGAAAGCAATGGAAAAGCCTCATGATTTATGCAAGGGGTAGAAAATAAATATGCAGCTTTTGCTGGCTGAGCAAATCCTAGGTAACTGCTGACTGATGAAAACCACTTCTGCAAAACACCATCTGAGTTTCCGTTTCCTTTAACCACTCTAAGTTTAAGAAATAATTGCATATTTTCCATCAACAATGTTTCTTTCAGCGTTTGAACAGTGGAAGAACTCCACCTGAACAAGAATCATCTTTACAATAACCCCTGAAGGAATAAAAAGATTCTGCACAGAGCACTCTTTCTTCCACACCTTGTGACCACACCTTTGCTACCACTCTCTTTGAGCAGCCTCCTTGGAGGTTGAAGCAAACTGCCTCAACCCTGAGGAGCCTGCACCTGGAGGCCAGGAGGAGGGAGGCCCATGGGCAGCAGGAGCTGTCCAAGGTTCATCCAGACACTACCACCCAACCCCATCCTCTGCTCGCCAGCACCTGGGAAAATATTGGCATTTAAGCCTCCTTCCCACTACAGTTCTCAGTTGGCTTTCTGCTCAACAAAGGATATGGCCTCAGGTGAGTTTTTACTCTGTCTAATCTATAGGTTCTCGACTCATCTTTTAATTATGGGGGAAAAAAGTGCAACCACAGGTATATAAACATGCCTAACAAGTCCTGTAACCTGTTTCCTTTCAGCAACTGTATTTAAGAGATTTGATATTCAAGAACTTTATTATGAACAGCAAAGCCCTTCAAAAATCTTAAAATCTGCTTCCCTGTGGTTTTAGAGTACTATTTATGAAGCAAGTTGATCTCAGTCTTTCACTGATCTAAGTGCAATTTCTTTGTCTGACAGCAGAATATCACCTTTATCACAGGTTAGTGACACTAGCAGGAAATACACTATTAGTAGGAAATCAGTCAAAGACAGATACAGACCTGGAGGAAATAATATTCCCTTGCCAGAAGATAAGCCCAGAAATTATATATCTTTGCTCAGAGCCCAGTGTAGCATGTTTGATATATCCTTCAAATTTCAAACAGTGCTTTCCTTCACTGACAAAGAGCAATTTGAAGGTGCTAAGAGGGTATTGTGTATTAATTTGTATTTTAATGGCATTGCCATGCTCTGAATGGTACTGCTTCTGTCTACCAATGTAATCTGAAATATTTAGGTTTGTCTAGTCATAAATTGGACTTAGTTTCTCGTTATCCTTTTCATGATCTGCTCTCATTAAAGGTGTTTAATTTTAGTGAATATAAGCACTACTTCACTGTGACAGGGATAAAAGTTGAGTGGTAGTTTGTGTGTGTGTGTGTGTGTGTGTTGTGTTTTTTTGTTGTTGTTGTTTGTTTGTTTTTGACCTTGAAAACAATGAAACAGGTTTAAGAAGGCCTAACTCTAGTGCTTATAAATGAATAAGGAAATCCTGAGACAACAGTGTGACAGTAAAAGGTCTCAGACTTTTGGGAAATCAAGCATACACAAATATCTCTCTGAAATGCTGTACACTAATGCCTGCAGCATGAGGAACAAACAGGAGGAATTAGAGGTCTGTGTGTAGTTTCTAGGCTATGACCTCATGAGGATCACAGAGATGTGGAAAGACAGCTCACACAGCTGGAATACTGCAGTCATTGGTACAGGATTTTTGGGAAGGACAGGCTAGGATTGTGAAAAGGTGAATTTATTCTGTGTGTGAGCAAGGGTAATGAGCTAGCTGAGGGAATGTGGGTTGGAATTAGCACATAGATCAACATGAGTTGTATTGTTATTGGTTAAAGACTGCTTGATAAGGAAGAAGAAATACATGAGGACTTGTCCAGACAACTGAAAGAGGTCTCATGTTTGCACATCCTGGTCCCCATGAGTGACTTCAATCACCGTAAAATCTGTGGAGGGCACAAACAGCCCAGGATGTTTCTGGAGTACATCAATGACAACTTCCTGACACAGGTGGTTGAGAAGCCTACAAGAGAGAACACTATAGTGGACTTCACTTACAAACAAGGAAGGTCTGTTCAAAGATTGGAAGGTTAGGGACAACCCTCACTGCAGTGACCATGATGTTGTGGAGTTCTTAGAGAAGGAACAAGGCAAAAAGCAGGACCCCATTCCTGGTCTTCAGAAACAAAAAAAGCATTTCTTACCATAAGGATGAACCAGGCTGCCCAGAGATGTTGTGGAGTTTCCATGCTTGGAGACATTCAAAACACCCCTGGACAGGAGCCGTCTGGTTTAGCTGATCCTTCTCTGAGCAAAGAGATTGGACTAGATGACTCCAGAGTTGCCCTCCAACTTCAACTGCTCTCTGATTCCATGATTGTGTGATTTGTAATTTAGAACAAGTTATAAAGGCATTTAATATACCTTTATAGCTCACAGAGATTATTTTATTCAACAGATCTCTAGGAAAGTTGTTTGTTTTTTGTTTGTTTGTTTGTTTTTATGGAAATCATCTCAGTTATCTATGGAAAGATGAGGATAATAATAATGTAGATCAGTTTAAAAATCTTCAGACTTTGGTATATGTTTACCTATTCCACAACTTCACAACATTCCTTGTCAGGGTTTCCTTGTTGGTTCACAGAATTTATGCAAACTACTTGTAAACAGTGATAAACTACAGTACTTTCAATGGACAGTACAGTCACAAAACTCAAATTACACACCTAAAATGAAATGGAAAACCTTCAGTATCATAAATAACAAATATAATAGCACTAATAATATTATAAATTAGTTTATTTTATTAAATATATATCTGTAGTAACCTTGCCAACAGCATTTTCTCCTTTCAGGTACTTTTGTTCCAACAGAACAAGTTACTCCAGCTTGCTGGTGGACTTTTTTGTCAACTCAACAGCGCTATTTATCCCAGATTTTTTATACCTACCTTCATCACATAAAGCAAGCAACCTTCCTGTCAAATGAATTAAATTATTTAGTGCAACTGGTCTTCAAAGGGAATCCTTCTGAATGTGCTTGAGCAATTCCTGATTTCTCAAAATGGCTGTATGTAACCTAACACAAGCACTCTATGACTGGCAACTGATTGCATCTATGCTGTACTGGGAGGTTAAATAGGTCAGACCACAGGGAACTTAAATTTATAAGCCTGGATTTATTTTCAGAAGTATACTGCTTTTTCTCTTGCTTTATTATTTTCACCATTATAACATCTCTTGTCTGACAAACTGCTTTGCTTTATGCCCATGTCCACACAAAATACTCCCCAGACAACACACAGGGCAACCAAGAGGAAACAGTGACTAATAGGGAAAGAACCAAGCTCCCATTTGGACTAGAAGAAAGGGCCTAAGAGCTGGACAAAGCTGAGGGCCTTTTCTGTCACAGTCTGGAAAAATAGGGTTCAAAAAATAACAGCTAGTACAGTAGATTTTCATTAAGTAATGGGAGAGGAAAAAGAATATTTGCTTTGGAAAGTGCTATATCAACATGGAGAAATTACCTGAATTGTGAAGCCAGTTGTACTTTCATTGAAAAGTGGTATTTGTTGTGAAAGGACTGCAGAAGTTTGAAAGAGACAGAAACTATAAAGCTTTGGCCTGATTTAATAAGAAGTGTGATAATATTACATTAATAGAAGGTCATATCCACAAATAATATAATATACTGGTGATTTGGGGAAAAGTTTTCGTGACATTTTTCAGTTGCTATTACTAAGCATAAATAGCATAGATTTATGCACCTTAAATAATTATGATCTCACTTGCCAGTGAAATTTTGAAAAGTCTTTCTGTCTTTGTCTATCACTCAACTGGTTTATTCTCTCTCTTCCATTATTCATTTTGAAATAATTGTTTTTGCAGATCACATAGTTCTCTGTCCACCAAAATGAGCACCTGCCTGTCTTTCAGTGCATTTTCCTGTCTAATGGAAACTGGATTTGTACTTTCTCTTATTTAATTCACTGAAGGAACAAAAGTAATTGTTGAAGTCCAGACTTTTCATGGTTCATATCACCAGATAAGTATCATTTATTTAAAGTGTTTGAAATAAAGCTGTTTAATAACAGACAAGAGAAGCAGAGCAACCACACAAGGAGGCACTTAGGGGTTACATCAACAGACGTAGGTTTGCTCCTTAGAATATTAATAGTGTAACAGGAATGCAACATTTCTCTTATAGAGGGGGGATGCTTCTATTTTCCCCAAAGAAGATATTAATGTTCCTAAAAATATTTTTTCTTTTCCTTTTTTTCTTGGCATTAATCTCATGGACTCCAAAGTTCTTCTTGAGAAAATAAAATAATTATTTCCATGTGAAATCAACTTTCTTTGTGTTTGAACTTTCTTTGCATCTCAGAACTTACTCCCAAAATCTGCCTGAAATTGTACTGGCACAAGTGGATTGGCTGAGAAAAAGTTATAAGAGTTATAGGTATGTGCCTTTGGAGTCAATTTGAATTCAATAGTACATATAATATAGGCTGCTGCTCTACTTCTGGGAGCTTTTAGTTTGGTGCTAATTAGGCTTATTAACCAATTCATCTCTTTTTCACCATCAGGAAATGATCTCATGTGGCATTGTCAATGCTAATGCAGGTTTCATCAGCTCCCCTACAGTCAGAAAGAGACAACTTTTTCCAAAAGGGCCACACCCTAACATCTAGGATCATGATCTTTAACTATAAGAGGAGCCTGAGAATTTGGGCACACATCCTTGTTTTTAACACCTGTTAGCGAGAATATTCCTGCTTCCACCTTGTTGCATGCTTCAGATCCTTATATTGCATGAAGTGCCTTCCCTTCACTTCCAGCATCCATGGTTTGTTGCCAAGCACCAGGTAAGGGAAGAGACTTTCAAATTTTCCTACATCTCAAAGGCTTCCTGGAAAACCTGAACCAGAAAGCAAAGAGGACATTAAATCAAGAAAATAATAAAAATAAAAACCATTATACTTTTAAAAGTGAGAAATCAAAAAAGGCACCTAATCAATGCTTCTCTCAGCTACTCAACTATATGGAATTAAAGCCATGCAGTCAGGGCTTAGTTTGATCCAGTATTTGAAAAAAAATGTAAAAAAGAGTTAATAAAATAATTTTGCTCCTTATAGTTTGAGCAGTGCAAAAACAACTTTCTACCTTGGAAAACAAAACAAAACAAAACAAAACAAAAAAGAAACATTAAGCAATTAGTCCTAAACAAGTATAGAAAACTTGTCAAATCTTGAAAATTTTCATAAAGTGAAACATATGGGAAAACAATTTAAAATTTTAATGAAATAACTTACATTTAACATTGAACAATATAATTTTTAATTCAAACTTCATGAAATGTCTAGTAACAAAAATAATGAAATATTTTAAAATAAAAATTCAATTTGATACTACTATGTGAAATCATTTAGTTTTGCAAATTTCAGATATATCACATCTCCAACATCAGTGCTTTTTTCTAAATGTTTCACTAAAAAGGTTTGTCAAAACTACAGCTTTTTCCCCTATCTGTAGAAATTTAACAAAAAGCCTATTTCACTGAACAAATCAACTCTCCCAGATTCAGGGAGTAGTTCCTCAAGCAGTTTCATATTTTGCTTTCATTTCCATTCTATTAGAAGGTGTTAAAAATAGACCAAGTATCATTATTCACACACATTTTTTATCTTTCAGTGTGCTTAATTGTGTTTAATGAAAACTTGAAAAACCAGAAGCTTTCTAATACTTGCTACTAGGTGTCACTACTTGTAGCTACTTTCTCTAGTAGAGAGAGAAAATTCCACAGTAGTTGTCAATGCATTTGCAATCTGCAGAAACACCTGATTTTCTTTTTACTTCAGTGTTGAAGTTTATAGCTAAATGAGCTAAAACTAACAGCACCACATATCTTTGTTTAACTGTTGGCCAGAATGGAGCATTGGATGGCGATCCTTGAACAGGATTTGTTCCATGATGACATTAATTACAGTAGCCTGCACATCAGCAATGAATTTACTTCTAACTGGCTCTTTCCTTTTTCAGTGCAGATTTCTTCTTTCTGGTAGGCTTTCTGGAGCAAAATGTTTCCACAGAAAATCTATGCTCCTGTGACTGGCAAAAAATTCTTCTCATGATTGATTTTTTTTTTTTCCTATTTTTAGTTATGGTTATAGGACAGTTCAATAATTCATTCAACTTAAAGCTATGATGTCAAAAAATGTTAAACTTATCTCTGTAAGCATTGATGATAGCAACCAGGTAATGAAACAAGTAAAGAGAAGATCTATGCAGAAAAAGCCATTTTCTGGACAAACCAGCACTGTCGTGTTAGTCCTAAACAGCAAATCTACTGCTTATTCTTCAGTACCAACTAATGGTACAGAATCATAATATACACATTTCTGTTAAAAAGCCAACAAGACTTTTTGCTTTGGTTTGGTCTATTTTGTTTTGATTTGTTGTTAGCAGCCCATTTATGAAGAGCAACTTGGGAAAAATTACAATTTTGAAACATGAATAAGGTCTTCTCATGTACAAAACTGTGTTCATGATTTCCAGTCTTCAATGATAGTATACTTCCATTGCCAGGTAAATATCTTGTTCTTTTGTTGTATTTACTGTTTTATTATGCTCTTTAAAAGATTCAGATTTACAAGGACATCGTTCTTGGTCCAGACAACTAAAAAAAACATCTTCACATCCCAGAAAAGAAAGTAAAATACCAGTTTTACCAATACAAATAATAGCTAACATATAATTTTCTCTCCCTAAACAAATATCATGAAACACCTTTTATTGGCTTTTGTCAAACATTGTTTATTTTAATGCTGTGATAATAGCATGGATCACTGCATTTTCCAGTTCTTCTAAAATAACGGAACAATAAATATATTTTAACAAGTGTGGGACATTATTAATCTTCCAGATATAGTCAAGGCAAAATTTAAGAGCTGTCTGCCTGTAGCTGCCCTTAAATATGAGCTACCCTTAAATATAGCTAAACAAAATATTTGTTTAGCTATAAGACATGGTGCAAGCTGGAAAATGAACATGCAACCTAAAATTGCAGTGCAACCTGTAATGCTGAAGCAGAAAAAAAAAAAAAAAAAAGAGAGAGAGAGAGAGAGAGAAAGAAACCTCTGCACTTCAACAAAAGCAGTAAATGCTGATTTTGGTGTCCTTCTTCTTTGCCTCTTTGGTCATACCTCTCCTGATTCATACAGCATTGCGTAGGGTCTTGAAAGTGGTTAGCCTGTTACTGCAAGGCTCAGGAAAGCATTCAAAATTTCCTCTTCTGATGACTTTGTTGGTCTCTTGTAAAGTAAGGAACTGGCATGGCAGAACTGCTGCCCAGACAAATGTTTGCTGAAGAATTAGTTTAACAAAAGACCACGTGCACTTGTTCCTGTTCTGCCAGTCCCCACCCGGAAACCTTTTCCTGTGCTGAGGTCACCCTCTGCAGCTGTCCCCAGACAGGACTCCTGGGACTCATGCAAGGCAGACAGGGGGAGAGAGGGGCATCAGGGATGTGTTCAGTCTATCCTGAATGAGACATTCGTCAACTCACTCTGTCCTTCTGTCAGACTCCATTCTAGGAATACTTTCGGTTTATATTTCAAGCTTCATCCTTTCATCCACAGTATTTCTACAGGAGGCTTTCCTTCTGCCCTTAGAAGGAGCATGCAAATCACACAAGGTTTGTAGGAGCTGGGTTCAGAACAACTACAAAAAAAAAGGGTGCCCATGAGGCACGGATTATCTGTGGAACTCCTTGCCAAAGGAAGCTGAGGATGCCAAGTTTTTCATGGGGAGGCTGAGCAAACACATGGACATAGCCATTGAATGTTAATGTACATGCAAAACATATTGAAGTGGAGATTCCTTGAACTGAAAATTGTCATGGGCCAGAGGAGTACTTGAAGTATCATCAGATACATTGGTCTATGTGTCCCCTTATGGCCACCATCAGATTTTTGCTTTTACCATGAATGCTTTGTAAACATTCAGTAGCTTAACACAGACATCAAGTGGCCTCTTAGTGATGAAAGTCCAAACAGGAACTCTCACTACAGCAGAGTCTCTGTGAGCAGCATATATGCCATGATTTCTCTGCACAGGGCCAGTCACTGCAAAGGGAAAAAAATTGGATTCCTGAATGGAGACAGACAGAGGAGGCATAACAGGCCAGTGAATGGAGACCAGTGAAGGCCTCTCTCTGCAAAGCACATATCAAAAATCTGGTGGGTTTCCTCTTCTCCCTCCAGTTATCTAGCAATGGCCAGGCTCCTGCCTTCCTAGTACTACCTGTACCTTGCAACTCAGGAGCTGGGTTGCAAAACAGGGTTGTGCTGGCAGTCTGGAGTTATTTGAAGGGAAAATTAAACACTGAATGGGGAGTTACAATGTACCATCCAGCTTCCTCATGGTAAGAAAGGAGAGAGGGAAGGTCTGCAAATTTCAGATACCTGCAGAGGGTGGATTCTCTGCAGCCAGACTGAAAATCTTGTGGGCACAGACAGGTAAAAACAGCTGAATCCAGTGAGGATTCAGAAGGTGCCTGAAGCCGGCAGGCTTGCACCATTAAGTCTTACTGATCCTGAGCACAATGCATGGGAGCATGCACTTGCACACCTGACTAGGTGTGCAGACACCCTGTCGATGAAAGTACTGATGGGCATCTCCTGCAGGAAATGCTAGCAAGAGATCTGCCAGCTGGTGGAATTCTGGTTGACTGCAAAGAAAATCCTAAAATCATGCAGAGGGAGGTTCCCAGCTGCCTTAGTAAAAAATACTGCTATTTCAGCTGAAATGCATATTACTTGTTCCAAGGCAACACTCTCCCTTTCTCAGGTTATCTACCAAACGGTTTAACACCTTGTCTCTTCATAGCTACTGTGGGTATATATAAGAAAGGCAGAGGGACAATAAAAGATTTTCTTAGGAGCATGAGCATGTAAGCATGTTTGGCAGCAGAGGACTTGCAGAGAGGAAGCAGGTGACAGATGATGGTCAAGATTGCCATCTAATGGCCAGAAATCGGAAAGTGGAGAAAAGGAATTGGTGATAGGGCTGCAAGGCAGTGAGGCAGGATGCTAGGAGCGCAGGCTTGGGTCTGAGGTTTCCTGCTTGGATTTCTAACTGGAAATTAAGTTTATAGGATTATCAAGAGATGGAAAAGGGCATTTAGATTTTACAAGTAACTGCAAACTATGTGAAGAAACAGCCAGTGCTTATCATATAATTACTTATTCTTCACAGTGGTAAATGTTAGAATCTCTCTTTTATTTCCTTTAATACCTTTGGTTATATTTTAGAAATTAAGTGGTGCAGAGAGAAAGAAAGAAGTCTTGTTCTTGTTTATAGAAATGCTGCAGACAATGTACTTCCAAGTTCAAAAGTATTAATTGCTCACCACTCATTAATTGCTCAAATAGAGAATCCAGTTTTCTTTCCCAAGACTATCCCAGAGTTACATGATAGGGGAACAGTTTTCACCTGTAGGGTGCAGTGTTTCCCTAAAAATATAGTTGTGTAAATGATCCTCAAAAGCATAGTAAAATGCATTCTCCTATTCTGTGCAAAAAATGTTTTTGTTTTTGTTTTCCCTTGAAGTCAGCCTTTACAACGATTATATTTTCTGAAATAAGGTGCTTTTATTAATCTTTAATCTTGCTAATCAGGAAAATTACTCTGTAAGGTTCATATATGCATTGCTGTAACAATCTAATTACAGCGACACTTTTTGACAGCATATCTGTGCTTAATAAAGTGCTTAAGTATTACATTTAGCATGTGAATAGACAGTGAGAATAATCATGTGCTTAAAAGTTAAGCAAATTATTAAGTTTCTTTGTTAACCATGGACAAAGTTAATATCCAAATTGCTGTCGGGAATTTTCCCTTTTTTCAAACCAGAATAAAATTAATTGCTTTAAAAAAAATGCTAATGATTTTAAAACACCTATCTATTTCCCTGGAGGAGTTACTGTTTTACCTGGAACACCAGCAGTTGTTGCTGGAGCTTTCTCAGAAGTGTTAGCAATGTTATGCTGAGATTAACATATTTATTTTTTTTTAGTTGGAGGAGACAAAAACTTTTTTTTTTGAAAAAAAAATCAAATTATGAGTTCTGTTCAAGAAATGTAGCATATAATTCAAATATGTAGCCTGAAATACTCGGGAGCAATCCTTCAGGCAAATATAATGAGTAAATACAGTCAAGCAAATGGAAGAAAAACACAATTGGCCCCCACTACAACAATGAATTCAACATCCATTTAACCTGTCATGATGCAATTTAGTAGGAATTCTACTTGGACCAGAGATGTACTTGGACCTTACAAGTGCATTTATAACCCTCTTGCTTAAGAAATTAAAGCACAAAGAACATTGGCCACACTCAAAAAAAAAAAAAAAAAAATCAGCAATTTTATTTTTTGGCATCTGTGACACAGTGAAACTACATTTTTCCCTGGTGTATCAAGTAGGGGATGCCCCACCTTTAATTTTAATGACTAGGCTGGGCTTTGGTTGTAGTCAGTGGTGAGAATCACATACTGCCGAAAAGGATTTATCTGACCTGCATTACACACTTAATTTAGTCTTTAGCAATATGTATTTCCATTTACAGATGCAGAAAAGGAGCCTGAGGTTACTCTGAAGTCATAGAATCATGGTTTGGGTTGGAAGGGACCTCCAACCAGCTTTCCTGTAGGCCACCTTTAGGTACAGGAAAGCCACTGTAAGGTCTCCCTGCAGCCTTCTCCAGGCTGAACAACCCCTACTCCCTCAGCCTGTGCCTATAGGAGAGGTGTTCCAGCCCTCTGATCATCCTCATGGCCCACCTCTGGACTCGTTCTAATACAACCACGTCCTTGTGCTGGGGGTGCTAGACCTGGACACAGCACTCCAGGTGGGGTCTCAGAAGAGCAGGGTAGAGGGGAACAATCACTTCCCTTGGCTTGCTGGCCACGCTTCTTTTGATGCAGCCCAGGATATAGTTAGCATTCTGGGCTGCAAGCATGCACTGCTGGCTCATGTTGAGCTTCTTATCAACCAACACCCCCAGGTCCTTCTCCTCAGGGCTGCTGTCAAAACATCTAGATGACTAACCCTTTCAGACAACAGCTTTAAAGAAAATAAATTCTGATCTTATCTTTTATTTCAGGAACCTTTACGCTTAACATGTCTGACATCCTGAAACAACAACAGCAAAAAATAATAAAATAAAAATAAAGCTCTTCTGCACTCTGTATTTCTCCTTCAGTTTCTTTCTCAGAACATATGCAGGGACCAAGAATGGCAGCTCAGACAGCCTCACTCAGAGCTTTAGTGTGACACAACTATGCAGAGGTGGCAAATGAGCGTATGATAAATTCAGCAAAATGTTGTTGGCTGCTACTGTTCTGAAAGGGCAGATGAACATGGAAAATAAAGCAAAGCCAGACTTTTTTGTTTGAAACAGAAAGAAATAAAATTATTTTTTTTTCAGTATTTTTAAGCGTTTGTCCCTATTTTAAGCATCTTTGTACTTTCAAATCCAGTCTGGTATTAATGTTAGAAAACTAGGATTCAAGTGAGAACAGTTGTGCTGGCAACTATATAAACAGACTGGCAGACACACAAGAAATCTTTCTGTGGGCAGAGGAAGATTCTGACAGGTATGCAATTAAAAAGAAAATGGGAGAGTTAGGAATATGTGAGAAGGCCTGGAGAAGAAAGGGGATCAGGCAAAAGGTGGCTCCCATAAGAAAAAATAAACTGCGATTTATTTTGTAGTAAAATACAAATGTATATACACATGAATGTATATACATGTATATACACATGCTTAAAACTGCTTGGCATGGAGATAGTTTGTTATATTGAAACATCTGGCTATGGAAGACCCGAAGAAAGTACATAGTGACCTCCAAAATAAAATCAGGATACATTTTTGTCTTCATGAAACTGCAAGAGGTAAAAGAGCTCCTTTCAGTTTATGTGGATATCCATTGATCCTGTAATAACTGTACAAAAAAAAAGAATGAACACAACAATATGCTTCACAATATAATGAAGTTCTAAAGTTCATAGAGTCTTACAATGCACCACATAATATTTAAACAGGTGTGAGTGACCTGGGGTAAGATGATGCCATCCATATCCTGCCTTGGAAATAACTTACTGCATTCACAATATGAATTTTTCCCTGTAAGAATAAAACACTGGTTTCCACCATATTAACCCATGGATTTTTGTTTGTTTGTTTGTTTGTTTGTTTGTTATTTCATGCAGCAGGAAATTCCTGGATGACGCCATGGGGCAAATGTACTAATTTTAACCGCAACATCAGTCAGGATGTGGAGTCCTTAAAGGATCTAACCAACAGCAGGCTGTCTGAGTGAGATCAATTTCTTCCTACAGCTGGATAGAGAAATACAGGAATACACCTAAGCATTTGCCTGTATATTCTATCAGCACAGAGGGCTTAAGTCTTTTGAAAGGGAACAACTCATTTCCTGTTTCTTTCAAACACCTCATCCTCTGCCAAATACACAGGAGAAAGTGTCCTGTAAGAGGCTGTGAGTAATCTCTGGACTAGGGAAGGAAACAGGTAAGCAACTATCTTTTGCTTCATTTATCTTATTTACAAGGCTTCTGTCATACTGGCATCTGTTAATAAGATCCTTGCTCAGACCTGTACTTTTCTGATCGTTCTTTTATCCATATGATCATTACAATATGAAGTAAGATGGTTTAAGTGCTGGAGCATTTCAGGCCAGTCTTTCTCAACAGCAGCTGCCCCTGTGGTTATTCACCATCCTGTGGCTGCTTCATCATGCTCCTGCAGCCTCAGCGACTCCTTTGTAGGAGGCCTTGGTGATTTGGCTGAGGAGAACCGCAACAGACACCACAGACACTTCCCTCACAAAAAGAAGGATGACACTTGGACCCACCTTTGCATCTCATTGTTGTTATCTCCCTCATGGGAGAACCTTAGCATATACTGTGACTTGAGTCTCCATTCAAACAAAAAGGAGAAGCCAGTCCTTTGACCCAACTTAGGCAGCTGGTCTGTCTGGAAAGACAACCCCAATATTCATCCTTTGTCTTTACTGAAAGACCTGCTGGTTTCAGGCGATATTGTGGTGGGACAGAAGCCCATAGTCGTGGCCAGCTGCCATGGGTGTAGGGAGGACTACATTTCTGTGGAGGTCCAAGGGCTAATAGTGGGGAGAGAAGGCAGGCAGGTAGTGTGGGGTACAGCAGTGACCTAGGCTGCCAGCCAGCAGGAAACACTTGCTTTACTCCAGTTGTAATGAAGATGAGTCACAGAAAATGAGTGCAAGATCCTACCCCACTTCTGTGAGTGCTGCAGCTTTGTCTAGTAGTTAAGACGTGGCAGAAAAGTGTGTTAAAATAAAAAATATAAAAGCAGGACATAACTTGCTTTGAAAAGTAGCGTGGAAAAATCTTTGGGGTAACAGAGCTCTCTCCTGACCTTTAATGTGGAAAGGTCTGCTGTTCTTTTCAGACAAACTGAAAAATTATCAGTGTAATTCTTCATTAGAAGAATTACCATTATTTGTGGAGCCACTGTCTCTCCTGAATATCATCTTACTACAAAGGACCAGGTCTAAGACATAGAGAAGTCTTTCTATTCATGGGCTATTTCTACAAATATATAATCTGTGGCTCTTTATTTTACAAGACTTCCATTAACATCCATGCACCTTAGACCAGGGCCTATGTGAGAAGAGGATGTTCAGGGCAAAGGATTACCATTAGCTCCATTGATTTTTTTTTGTGAAAATTATACTCCTTTCCCACTCCAAAATACTGCACAGACCATGACACAAACTTAAACCTTAAGCTTCATACTTCCTCCTGAGAAGCTATAACTAACCAGTAACTAAAACTATTAGATGATGACATGAACCTGCCTACCAGCCCTCAGTGAGTCCAATGATTTACCTGGAAAATACAAGAATAGGAAAGAGTATGTCCATGGATATCCTAGTTCTTGTGGAAGATCATCAATCAGTCAGTAGATCCTGGGACAAAAAGTTAGCTATTTAAAAGTTAAGTGGCTTCTCTAAGGTAGTCCCTCTATACTCCCCTACAGGCAATGGGATGGCAGGGAGAGGAAACGCTGGGGAGTGATTCATTTCCCTTAACCTAAAACACTGTCCTTGAATGGGGTGAATCACCCAAGAGGTGCCTTTGTACTGATTTTGGATAGAGCATGGACTACAGCTGCATAATGACTTGAGGTTGGATGACTCTCACCTCCCATGACACTTTCAACAGCACCTGGGGTAACTGCGAAACATCCATGCTACACAGTTGGATGTACATTCCTGTCCATTACTTCTGCAGGCAAAAGTAAAGTTTCCAAGCTGCTTCTGTTTTATTGAAAAAAACCTGTGTCATCTAAGCTATTAATAAACTCCACCCCCTCACCTTGGTAGAGAATCAATTGCTGATTCTTCCTCTTAGCAGGCACTTTTCCCACGTGTTTCTCATCCTGGACATATTTGCTGAGTTTGCCTATGAGTACACCACATAGGAGTATTCTCCTAGGTCCTACTACAGTCAGAATGTTTTACACCTACTGCTTTCTCCTTATGCAAAGAAATAAATTGGATAGGGTTAAATCTCTGTTGATAATCATTTATCATCACATGATCTTCAGCATATTTAATTTTTTCCTGAGGCTTGAAGTTAGGTTGCCAGGTCTATAGTCCCATGTTTATCTATATTCTACTGTTAAAAATGAGTATTGTCTTTGACCCTTACTGCTTTTCAGAAACCTCCCTCGTCTTTTCTGCATTCTTTGAAGAACCCTCTATGCCTATGACTTTACTTTGGTTTACTCTATGAATATTTTCAGTCAAGTTTCACCAGAATGGGTCGGCTTGAACACATTTATCTCAGTCACACTGTCTAACCCAATTTTTCCTCCTTCAGTTTTGTCTTCATCTGTCTAAATTAATGTGATTAAGCCCTTGGCACAATTTACCTTTTTGAAAGACTAGCGCTAAAAGACACCTCAGCCTTTTCTAGCCCATCTGCTTCTCACTCTTTCTCTTTACTTAGCAATGAGTTGTGGCATTCCTGGTATGTGCCTTTCCATAGAAAATTCTGGAGGAAAACAAGGGTGAATTTATCAGATATAAGATTAAAACATCTGAGCATTGGTATAATTTTTTTCTTAACTAGTTGTTAGGAAACACTATGCTTTATCATTTAAACAACAATGTTAGGGACTGATAGAAAAGAGTACCTTTCATGTATCAAAGCAAATGGGACAGATGTGTGGAAAATACCATAAATATTTCTGGTGTTTTCAAAGACATAGAGAGTTCCCTCGTTTAACTTAAAATTTCTTTGGGGGTTTTAGTTTTAACCACTCATATTTGCTCAGAAGAATTTGTTTCATGGACATAAATATTTATCACTCTGTCATACAACATATTGAGGCAGATGGGCCTCAGCACTTCAATAAAATTAGGGGGGTTTAGGGAATAAGACCAATCACCTTGTAAGAAAAATCTTAGGAGGTACAGCAAATTTGTGGTCATAGGAGCTCCTGTGTTTTCAAGCCAGGTCCATTCTTGCCCTTTGTCCTTGACCTTACACTCATGCTTGTGCGATGTTTCCATCCCACCAGGGCCGGGACTGAGGGTATACATAGGGTTTAAGATATTATTCTGGGATGTTAGAGTAAGGGTTTGGGGCAGAGGAACCTGATTCACCTGGAGACTGCCGCATCCTTGGAAACCTTGGTGCAGAGAGTGGGCAGTAGCATGTGCTGCACCTCTGCTCCACAGAGGTCCAGGGGACATCACTGGTGGGGTCAGTGGTGCTCAATATTCCCCTGAGCATCAGTGCAAGAGGTGGGGGAATGGACCACCTGTGGGAAATGCATGTGGTCCTACCACAGACAAAAAAAGAAAACACATTTACAAGCAGAATTCCTCGTCTTTTGCAGGCCTCCCAGGTTGTTCTCTGTAGGTTTCAGGAGATGTGTGGGAGCAACACCATGGAAGGCTTGATTTTCCCATGCTTTTTGGTCTGCCTGCTTAAAGGTTCAGTGAAGCATTACCTACGTTGGTCATCTGAATTATGGCATACTGGATTTCATCCATCAAGTGCTGCTGATGTATTTGTAAAACTTCAGAGGAATATTGATATTAAGCAACCACAAGAGTGCTTTAATACATCATTTGAAAAGTGGCAGATTTATATAAACTATTTAAGATGTTGAGAGAAAAATTATCCTAAATTCTCATTTATATCAAGTCATTTCATAGTGTCTCTTGAATTCTTGCCCAAAAAAAAAGGCTTAGGCCAAAACTTTGTGTCAGAAAATAATTAATCCATTCTCTGAGGGAGGCTGATCAGTTTCACTTTATACTTCATTCTTTCTCCATTACCAGCACCTCCTTTATCTTTCATTTCTTTACCTTGCCCACTAATTGAAAAATATACAGTAGCTTTTCCTCCCCCAAACAGTTTTGACTCAAACTGCCAAAAGTAATTTCTGTTTTCTCCCTGTCTTAGTTAATGTCAGACCCACTCAGACCTACTTATACTATGGTGGTAGCAGGGGGAAGGGAACAATTTGACCTCTTTTGGCAGTAAACCACAGGACAAAGGTGAATGCTAATGGAATACTAATTTAGATATTATCCATAGCATATCTCTGCTTGTGCAAAAGAAATAATGGATGCTTTTAAAATTTTAAATTCAAGGTAAGTTACTATTCAAGCTGGGTGCAGATGGGCAAGCACCCAGATTAATAAGTATAAGTGACTTTTTATGCTGGCTCACTTTTCATGTTATCTTTCACTCATTTCTAATGGGGCCTTGGATGTCAGAAAGATGGCTCCCAGAGTCAATGGCTGAAATAAACCGAGCTGTCCCTTATGTGAGTTCTTTGTCTGTGGCTAGGGAGAGGAGAGGAGAGGAGAGGAGAGGAGAGGAGAGGAGAGGAGAGGAGAGGAGAGGAGAGGAGAGGAGAGGAGAGGAGAGGAGAGGAGAGGAGAGGAGAGGAGAGGAGAGGAGAGGAGAGGAGAGGAGAGGAGAGGAGAGGAGAGGAGAGGAGAGGAGAGGAGAGGAGAGGAGAGGAGAGGAGAGGAGAGGAGAGGAGAGGAGAGGAGAGGAGAGGAGAGGAGAGGAGAGAGGAGATACATAAGGTTTTGATAGTCTGTAGCACCAGTGACCATTTGCTGCCTTTTGCTGTCTTATTCATGAGCTCTGCTCTGTTGCTCTCCGTAAATGGAAACAATACAATGTATGAGCAATACAACAGCAAGCAATAAACCTGAAAACCTCAGCATGTCATTAACTGAATGACTAGTTTACTCTCATCTGGGATAACTGCCTAGGCATTCAATAGCAATAATACCTCTATGGCTAGAGAAATAACTCCCAGCTACAACTGAATGGTGACCACCATGCCTTGCTCCATTCTCTGCCTGACAAATAGAGACTCTTTGAGAGGCAGTCTCAAAGGCATGACAAACATGTGTAAGAAGGGAACCTAATCAGACTGCAAGTGGTTACTTTCAAAAGACAAAATTAAAAAAACAAACAAACAGGGGGGGGGGGGGGGGGGAGGGATCCTGGTGAAGATTAGAGAAAGGAAACAAATGACACATAGTGAAAGAAAAGTAACAGAAAATATCTCTTCATCTCTTGTCCTCATGCAACAAAAGTGGGTCTCCAGGGGACCTGGAAGATAGTGCATATGCAATGGGTAAAATGATTTTTCAAAAAAATTTTTTTTTTCAAATTATCAGATGGTTGTTTTGGAAGTTCTTGTTAGAAGGCATGGAGGAGAGCTTAGTAAAATGCACAAAAAACTTTATGAAGTAAATGTATGGTTGTGTTCTTTGATTTTCTTGAAGGAATATAAAGCCTCATGCTTCACTCCAAAGGGCAGTGGGGTTTCCACATCAATACCAAATGTAAATAACAACAGTGGTCTTCATATGGATCCTTGCAACTCTTCCATGTTAATCACCTAACATACTTGAACCTGTGTATTTCTCTCTACCCTGTTTTTGTTTGTTTGTTTGGTTTTTTTGTTTGTTTTTTTTTCCTGCTGCTAATCTATGGCACTATTTTATTTTATTTTTATTTTTAACTATCTCTTTGGAGTACCACAGGTGAGGTCTCCCATAGGCTTTTTTTAAACTTAAGGTAGTTACTGATTCTCTTTTACCCTCTGCTATTATAACGTGTTAGGAAGTAACATCTTAATATTTTACAGAAGCAATACTAGCTCACCATAGAATATTTTCCTGAGCATATGTTAAAACTCTAATTATAATTCAGCTAATGAATCCATATATACCTTCAATTAAATAAAATGTAGGCAGTGCTGTCTACCCACCAATGTATTTGCCCAGCAGACAACTGCAATGAGATTATGTGGATTTCTAGCAAATCTGCTTCTTCAAAGCTTTTGGGGAGACTTATTGACTTACAGAGTTTCAAATGATCACATTACAATTTCTTGCTTTTCATTTGTGCTACAACTTCTGTACCTCTGGCTCAGTGACTGTCAACCTGCAAGCTGTGGACTGCTGTGAGCTGAGAACAACTGTGAAAAGGCTTGTGGAAAACTATAAGAGAAAGCAATTTAAAAGAATGATCTTAAATGAACTAAACAACTTTTCTTCTAAGAAATTTCAAGGTGTTCACTGGATAAAAAAAAAAAAAGTTAAAACCCACTTATTAATGCTGATGCATATACATTTTATTGTGCTGGATTATACATGTATTTTGGAGCAGCTTCCCAACTGTGGAGTGGTGAAGATGATGAGAATGCATGTCCTGTATCTAATGTATGCTTATGTTCATAGCAGTGACTTTCCTCCTGTTGCCAGAATAGTCTGAGAAATGTTTTTACTGTAACCACTACCAAATTAGTGCCCCTCTCACCTGACTACAGGTTCCCCATCGCTGGGTCCCTGATTCTCACTAAAACCAGGAAACTGAAAAGCCTCAGTTTTCTCTTCACTAATTCTTTCCACAGTCCCTGCTTTTCTCTCCCCCATTAGGAATTAAAAATCCGTAAATGGTAGGGTTTCATCTTTGGTTATGCTGTGTGTTAGTTTTCTGTTCTGTTTTGTTTTGTTTTTAACGTTAAAAACAGACCAAATTAATCTTCAAGAATCTTTGTTTCACCTTCAAAATAAAGTATATTATTTTCCAAGTATTGTCTAAACAGCAGCTGCCAGCAAGACCAACAAATCTAGCAAAAGTTATTTTTGGAGCACATAAACATGAAGCTGGAAGCCTACATGCTGTAGATAGCTAGAAGATGCCGAAGTGATTGTGCTGTAATATGGGCTGAAGAAAGACATTTGACTGAACATCAACAAAATCTTTTATTTCTTGTTATTCTAGACATTCACTCAGCCAGCCAGCAGAATATCCTCCTGTAGCTAGTAAAGTCATATTCTTATTGTCTGCTAACCTCCATTATATATATATATCATCGATATTATATATATTATATATATAATGTATAGAATAAATATAATATATGTTCTATATATTCTATAATATATATATATCATTATATGTGTATTATATATTTACTATTTTTTATTATTTATTTATATTTCTACATTATTATATATAACATTATTCCAGGAGAGGATATATAATTTCAGTTTCTTCACATTATGTAATGTAAGAAAAGGAGCATTGTATCTAATGATTACCTGTACTCCCTTAATGTTCAGTGTCTTGCTCACAGCAGATTGTCCAAACAGTAAGCACAGAATAAAATGGCCCACTGCCATTGGAACTGGGGCAGCTGTTTTTCTCACCACGAAGTGATAAATTAAGTTCTTGCTAGGGCTCTGCCCAAGCACCAGCAGGAGAGGGTCTCTTAGGACCACTGTAAAACATTTTCTCTCTCTCAACAAGAAAACCATCCCACATTTATACAGTCCTAGTCTTGAAGAATCCTGCTCTGAAGAATTTGAAGAAATTTTGAGATTGTTCTCTTTCTAGCAAAGATGGTGATACTAGCAAACTACATTTGAACATTAAATTTGTTCATGAAACAACTCTGTGGTTAATATTTCAAGTCAGTCTATATTTTCATGGGTGAGGATTTGTGGCAGGGTGGATGGTAGAGTTGAACAAATACTGGGGTTGTGCTTCTGTCATGCAAACAGCAGCACATACTGCACCTGACAGTACTCAGGAGGGATGGGGTGCTACGGGATGATGTATCTTTTCAGGAAATCCAAGTTCATGAGTTGAATTTGTCCCCTTAAATAACTTTGTCTGAGTCAGTTATCCATCCAAATATGAATGACTTTCTATTGCCCTGCTTTTTTGTTTTCGTTTTAGTGGTGTATAAACTGGACATACTGCATTAACCATTACTGCCTTGATAGGATTTCTTTTTTTTCCAGCAAGATAAAAGATGTTAATCTGAATCTTCCTCAGCCTAAGAAATATAGCTAAAACCATGGAGCCAACATAGCATACTGCAATATAATACAGTATTATATTACAGTAAACATATAGTTATTATATTACATCATATAATTATATATATAATATCTGCATAAGATATTTTATATATTATGTATTTTGTATTATTATAATGTGTTATATATTACATCCCTTATATATATTATGTATATTATATATATATATGGAACAGTTTGTTCAGAGAAGCAGTGAGGTCCCCATCCCTGGAGGCATTTAAGAGACGTGGACATGGTAATAAGGGACATGACTTAGTGATGAGACTCTGTAGGTCAGGTTGATGGTTGGACTTGGTAATCTTGAAGGTCTTTTCCAACCTACATGATTCTATGATTCTATATACTGTATTTACATATGCATATATGTAAGGATCATCATCACCACAATCTCTGGCCCTATTTTCAGAGAAAATGGGAAAAAAAAAATCATATTTGAGGAGTCAGGCCTCCTCGTTTGTGTTAACACTATGGCATTCTCAAGTGATCTCACTTCTGGATCTTTGATAAACTTAGTCAACAGTGATGCACAGGTAACATACATGTATTTCAGTACATGTATGCATCTTTTCTTCTGAAGCTGATGTTCAGAAGTTTGTGTTTCCATGGATAACAATGTCAAATCTGTGCAAAACCATGGTAATTACCAGGAAAAATTTAATTCCTACAAAACATATTTCTGCCAAGCATGCCAGTGTGGGAGAACTATCATTCCCAGATGAGCTATGAAGTTTATCAGGAGAAAATGACCCCTAAGAGAATTTGTGAGTGTATCTAAACCAACAAAGTAACTTCTACATTTGCTGTGTATTGCAGAGGCAGCCATGGCATTTTTGGTCTTGGACACAACTCTCTATATCTGGCCTGTGCATTCATGGTTTCATTTAAGACCTGGAGTCCTGGAATATTTTGACTAATATTACCAGTATGAGGAACATTAAAATTGTGTGTCAATACAAACCGCAGCCCACTGGTGGCAGTAGTTCGTTACTAGTGGACAAAACTCTGCTTGAACGGCGTGGGCTGTACATATATGCATGATTCATGGAGAGAGACGAACTTTCACATCTCAGTCTACCGGGTTGCTCCTCTTTCTCATCCCACAGTTCTGATTTTATCAAGACTGTAGCTTCGAAATAAAACTTATTTTACAGGTGTAGGAGACAAATCAGCAGAAGATGAAGAGGCAACACAAATAAGTTAATATCTGTTCCCTTTGGAAGCTTTGATATGATCCCTGGTTTCACATGCGTCCTCTTCAAGGCACATTGAATAACTGAAATAAATGGAAGTGGGGCTCAATCTCATGCTTACTAATATCAGTAGCAAAACACACATGGAACAACAACAACAAAAATTGAACTTGCTTTTTTTTTTTGCTCTTTCTGCTCCTGTGCAATAGTTTGCATTCAGGTGGAAAGTAGCTATACTCCTCCCTATAAAAATGAGCTCTCTGTCTGCCTGCCTGCCGTGACATGTTTTAGCAGTCACCCCACTACGTCAATATGTATTAGTATTACTGTTGTTGTTTTTCCTGTGCATGTGTGCAGTAACTTCCTACCAGCCCTAAACCATGCCAGGAAATGCTTTTGTTTCAGTTAGTTATAAACAAACTTGTGCCTAGTGATAACGAGCAGCAGAGGTGACATGAGCAAGCAGATGCAATGGACCCTGCTGCCACCAGACACTGTGAGCAACTCTGAGGGCTCCTCTTCCTGTAAGGAAAATGGACTCCATCTGCCACTTCTTTCCTGCCAGTGACTGTGTCCTTGTGTGCATTTCTCTAAGCCTGACACTTTGAACAAAGAAATCACAAGTGTTATCAAACTTTAACCACTATCTCTGGTCCATACTGTTCTGTGGAATAACCTGAAAACTCCCAAGCAATTTCAAAAGTGGTGCTTTCCCAAGCCCCCTGCCTTATTTGTCCCAACAGTGACAGTGAGATTGTTTGAAAAACTGAGACACAAACAAGCCTGGAAAAGCCCTAAGTGCCTGCTGTGCATGGGGTACTCTTCAGCCCGCCCACCCAACATGAGCCCACCCAACAGGGCCATCCCTCCCAGTCCCACCTCTGATAGGGCTCAGGCTTCATAACTCCCTCCACCTTGAAAGGAAGCATCAAGGCAAAGAACAGGAAGCCTCGGAAGCTGTGTGGATGCCAGGATGAGCTTTTGTTTCAGGCATGTTGGTGGGGTGATGAAACCTTCACGCTGTGAGAGCTGCGCCTTTTGTTCTCAAGAAGGAAACCCCACACACACCCCAAGTCCCTACCATTTGTGGAGCATGCCAGAGGTAGTTGAAATGCATGGCTATGGCAGTCAAAACACTTCTCCTCCCTTGCTTTTCACAAACTGGTACAGTGAAGAAAGCATCCTGTCAGTAAGGTTTAAACAAGATGTGCTTTACCCCAGCAGCTCCATCCTTTACTCCCTAGCCTGGTGAAAGCTCACATAAGGATATGAGTCAGGTTTTGAGTGGATTTCATAGACATCTGGTCCTACATCTACATCTACACCAGATTTCTACATCTGGTCCTGCAGCAAGTTTACAGTTTTGTTGTTGTTGATGTCTGTTTGCTTGCTGGAAATAATTTAAGAAGGGATTAGTGGTGAAAAACAAATAGATAGATCAGATAGGTAAACCCCCACAAACTGTGGAAAATCTTGCCTGCTACACTCTTAGGAGAGACAAGAGAAAAAAGATTGTTGCACTTGAATGGGCTTGGGGAGATGAAAACACAAAGGAGCTGATGGCTGAATACACTTAAGATGGTTTCAAAATGAATGTCTCGGATAGGGCTAGCAGCATTCAGCACAGGCAAGTAAACCCGCCCAAGAAAATCAACACAAAGCAATAAACCCAGTGTGACTTCCAGGCTGCTGTTTGTTTAAAGTTAGCTCTGAGATAGCTATGCAAGGCCTGTGTAGCACAGGTGTGTTCTTTAGGGCAGTGCTGTTTTCCAAGATAAATAAGTTGATCCTGCTGCATGTAGATGCACACTGACTTCTGCTACTATCATGTCGAGACGGGAACGTCAGCTTTGGAGGGTGGGAACCCCGATCTCAGCACGACACAATTCACCCAGCTCATGACGTCAGGCACATGCTGTTATTCTGCAGCTCACAGTATGGGTAGATGCAGTATGGGCATCCTGGGGAGGTTCCTGGGCGGTGTTACCCTATCTCTGTGCTCTCTCCTACAAGCAAGAGAAACAGCAGTCTCCACTGGTGTTAGCCCACAGTTGGCTGCTGCTAGCCATTGCTTCATTCAGCCTGTTTGTTTTGGTCATCCCCTTTTCAATGGGATCCTGATAAGAATAGCCTTCTTGTCTTTTGTATACATGCACTCGCTTGTGTGTTGAATAAAGAGACCACAGTATTTTGCATGTATATCTAGCTTTATCTTCGCATTGAAAGAAACTCATATTCAATGGTAACATAACAATCCAGTCTCCCCGTTCCCTGAGATTTCTATTTGTACTCTCTATTGACAGCCATGCGCATGACTTGTAATTAGCAGTTTAACTTAGGAGAAGCTTAGCACTGGAGGATCGAGGGGTTGCTGGATAGGGCTGAGTTGCACTGGGAGAAATTATGCATTTTGCTTTTATGGTGTGTTATGCTGATGCTGTTATTTATGCACTTTCAAAATTATTATTTTCACTCATCTAAATTAGAGGAAAGAAAAGTTGCTGCAAAATTCAGGAAAGGATGACAAGCACTTGTGAAAATTTGGCACCGAGATGCCTTCTTCAGGCAGGAGATATGCTATTGTTTTCAGTTTTCTCAGATAATTAGTAAAACAGCCTTTTTTTTTCTAGAGATAGCTTTCAGCCTTAGCTTTTACATATAGATCTGGTAGCAAAAAATGCAGACAAAGGAGGTGGTTTGGACACTCTTAGTCCACAGACCTTTGCAAAGTAGCCCCAGTGAAATGCGTAAGACAAATAACCCAAAGCTTGGTGGTTCCCTGCAGATTTAAAGAAATCTTTCTGTGGGCTGGAAACATAATAGCTTCCTCTCAATTTATTAAAAATTTCCGAATACAATGAGAGTAACTTCTTAGCATCCCACCAAAGCTGGAAACCACAGCTGAAGGCTTCCTCATCTTGTTGGCTTTGTTATTGGCTGTATGCATGCAGCCTTCGCTCGGTTTCAGATAGCCTAGCCCCCAAACTGCAGCTTTGCTACAGCTTCTGCATGTGTTAAAAGTGAGACTCAGTGCTCTTCCTTTATTATTCATGGGTGTAAGGAAGGCAGGGGAACCAGATTCAGGCAGATTGGTGTGGGAGAGGAGCATCTGCTGCTCTGGGGTATTTAGCTTCCTGTGCAGCAATCTGAGCTTCCCAGGCTGGCTTCTCCTCTCCCACAAGCACCACTTGCTTGAAGTCCTGACCTGTTGCAAAATTCCCTTTGTCAAGCACAGTAGAAAAAGGAAATGCCACAATTTGTAAAGCTGAGAAGTGCCAGTATCTGTCCTGCTAGAACAGACATTTTGCAATTCCTCTTCTGAAAACTTTGGGGGGATGGGAAGGCTCTTCCTATACACGTTCTGCTCCATGAATTGATTTTTTTATTTTTTGTCAATAGCATTTCGTGGAAAGTGACACAAAACAAATGTTGTGCTCTGCCAATGGACCAACTGAACACCCAAACCCCAATGTTACCATAAAGCCACTTCTGATGCTGGCAGTGAGGTAGTGCAGCCAGAAACTACAAAAAGTGATTGTCTCCTCCTCACTTGCACTCTCGGGATTTCTGCCAGCTCGAGTTTCCTCTAACGGTATATGGAATGAGAGAAAGCATTCTCTCTCAGAGAGTCAAGCCTGTGAAAATAAGATTTCACATGTGAAACTGAGGCCTGGAAAACAATCACTTGGCTTCTCTTCCTCTAATTTATTTTCCATATGATAGAGAAATTTGCATACAGTTTATTTTTATCTTAAGAGTCATCTGATGTGCCGGGGATCCCATTATGAATAATAAGCTGATACGGGAATTAATTTTGGGTGCTTTATCACACAGGCATTTTGTGTCCCCTCAATTACTCTTTAATTACTCTTTTTTTTTTTTTTTTTTTTTTTTTTTAAAGACTGTATGAAAGAACTAGCACAAGGTTAGATTTGTGTTCCTGATCATGTTTCAAAACATTCTTCAGTCAGAGCTCAAGCAAAAGCTGAAGTCAATTTTAGATACAAACACTTTTACTGACATCAATTAATATCTGATTAAGCCCCTCTGTTGCATGCCCTCAAGCAAGTCTTTTATTATCTCAGTCTCACAGTCTGACAAATGGGAATAGTTTATACTTACCTGGAAAAGGAGTGTTGATCTTTTTACAAGGCTTCAAACACGGCCAAACAAATGAGACATAAGAACTATGGTTTACCACGTGCTGTTTCCCACTCCATGACTTTCCGAAAATGCAAGAAAGAACTTGCTGCCTTGACATAGTGCAGCCCCTCAACGTTTTCAGCTGAAAACTGTTAGCGAGAGTCCAAATTCCTTCTTGCAAATGAGGTCAGCAATCTGCTGAAAAGTGCTCTCCTTTAACATGCAGATGGCTAAGAGAGTGCATGCCTAGAAGGGTACCACTACCTCACCAAATATTTGGTGACTGTAATTTTTTTCTAAATAATCACTATAAGAAACTGGTGACATACAAAAAAAAAAAATAACAAATGTAGAAGCCCATCAATATCCAAAATAAGAACTCCTAAACTAGTTATCCTTTATGTGGCTTATGCTATGTGGCCTAGCAAATGTGCTAAGGATGTCGGCTTTGCCACATCCAAGTGCGCAGTGGTGTTTGTTATCCCCAGGTGCCATTTGGCATGGGGCAGTCTCACATGACCATGAATCTTCCTCACATTCTCCATACAGCAACAAAAAGAAGCAGGCATAAAGAGATATACACAAATATGCAATTTCTGTAATTATACCACTAACACTAAATGAGTGAGCATTTACTTTTACAGAAATTAGCCTATGTCCTGCCAGGGAAATGAAATGCTTACATTATGCTCCAGTGGAACAATACAGCCCTCATACACGTAGCAAGGTACACATGGCATTTCCAAGATGCTGTGCCTATCTCAGTGATAATCCACTGAAAGGGAAATACAGGAAGGCAGAGAAGCAGCAGAAGTGTAAACCTTTTATTTGTCTCTGTCTCGCAGGACTGTAATTGAATCTAAACTCAGCAGTGAGGCCTGGTTCACACAAATCAGTGACGCTCCATTTAAGTGTGTGGATCACACTCATTTAAGAGATCTATGGCTCTGTCCCAAAATGAATAGTGCTACCACTGGACAGGCTGCTTCTGGAAAATCAGACCCCAGTCCCACAGACACCCACCATTCTGCAACGTCAGGAGAGCATTTACTGCACTCAGGTCAGGGCAATATTGATGTGCTCAGACACGTGCATGAGTGATTACAATAGCCACAGAGGAGACAAACTCTAAAAAATGTTTATATTGATTTACTATCACTTAAGAGGCCAAAAAATCTTCAGTGAAACCAAAAAGTCTGAAGCTGTAACATCATTGGTGATGCTGATAATTAGGGAGATTTCACAATTCCCAGTCACATGGTTCAGTGCTCAAATGTGTCGAAGCAAAAGGCCATAAACTCATTTTGAGGAACTTGCTCAAAAGCTAGCTAGCAAATTTAGCCCATTTCCAACACAGAAGATCCCTCTGCCATGTTTTTAATGCTGTTATTATGAAAATCTGTAAATACTCTCAAACTATATGATATGTTCCTTGCTATTTCTTTCCTCAGTGATTCCTTTGGCCATTGGTCTTGCACCACTCCTGGCTTATAGGAGTTACCATCTCTCTCAGCAATAGACTATTCTTCCAGTTTTTGAGGCTGTCATGGACCGGGGGAATA
The DNA here is from genome assembly GCF_964211825.1 of Aythya ferina. Taxonomy (NCBI): domain Eukaryota; kingdom Metazoa; phylum Chordata; class Aves; order Anseriformes; family Anatidae; genus Aythya; species Aythya ferina. The sequence continues at coordinate 78,303,487 of NC_140296.1, forward strand.
AAGCAGAGTTTATACACTGCACCACCAAAAGTGAAGGAGCTCGGCTGTAGGAGGACTCTGGGTGGACTGGAAATCTTCATTCACTACAGTGAAGTATTATTGGAATCGCCATGGGGACAGGATTTTACCCCCGTGACCATACATCTGGAAACGTTAGGAAAAATGGCTGGCTAAGGGGGAGAGGACAGCCGCGGAGCAGAGGAAGCAGCAGCATCCCCGGAGGAGTTGACTGCAATGCATTTACAGCTCTCCTGGCATACATTAATACGGTCCGTGAGCCATGGCTTCTGCTTCACCACCAGCCACGCTCGCATCAGACGCAGTGCTGGAGGGCAGGGCGCAGGGAGCGAAGGGCCACACGGGTGCCGCGCAGATGTCCCCAAAGCAGCAGCAATTCATTCCCACGGGCTCCCACGAGCCAGCCCCACCTCGCACCTCCCCTCGCCGAGCCGCTGCCAGACAAAGACGCGGGGATGTCCCCAACTTGTTGCCACCCTGCCACGCACCCCCCACGGATAATTCAGTTTATTACCCAGCGCTGCAAAAGCACAAACCACAGCCACCCGTGCGCCCCCAGCCAGCCGCCTTACACCGCTTTTAGGGCTGCTGGCGGCTCGCAGCTCGCCGGCTCGGGTCCCCTTGCGGCACGCTGGGGACATTTGGTGCTGCGGCGAGGCGGGGGGCGGCCAGGCTGGCCGGGGCGATGCCCCCCGGCTGCGACCCACGGGGCCCGGCAGATGCCGGGTGGGGCGGCACCTGGCCCGGCTATTGTCTGCTGGCCCGGCACGGCTCGGCACGGCCGTGCTCGCTTGCTCTTCTTTGCAGCAGGCTCGCAAGGACAGCGATGGGGTTTTTCTCTCCCTGCAGCCGGAGGTTGGGGGAGGGAGGGGAGGCTCCCGGAGCTCGTAAAGGACCGAGAGGTTCGCGTTCGCCTCCGAAATGAGGAAATCCGAGTACCACCACCAGCCGGCTGATATTGCCCAACCCGCGGGAGAGGGGCACCCCGGGGGCTGAGGGAAAAGCTCCCCAAAACTCCCACCCGGCCCCGGCCCCGGTCCCAGCCCCATTCCCGGTCCCTGCCCTGTTCCTGGTCCCTGCCCCAGCCCCGGTCCCGCTCCCGGCGTCGGGGCAGGGCGGGGGCCGGGGAGCTGCGGGCAGCGGCCGCCCCCCCAGGGGCGCCCCCCCCGAGGTCCGGGGCGGTCGTGGGGGGTGTGTGTCTGTCTGTCCGTCTGTATGTGTGCGTGCGTGCGCGTGTGTGTGTGTGTGTGAGTGTGTGTGTGTGTGTGTGTGTGTGTGTGTGTGCTGGGGGAGGTAGGGCTGGGCGCTGGGGGAGGGAGGGAGGGGAAGGAAGCAAAAGCGGAGGGGGGGCGGGGGGGAGAAGAAAAAAAAAAAAAAAGAGAAAAAGGCGGAAAGCGGCAAAATGGTTAGCTGATGACATCACCTCCATTTGCATAGGCACAGGGATAAAACCGCCCCGCCAGCGAGCGCCCTTTATACTGGCGTGCGGAGCGGCGGCGGCAGCGAGCGGCGGGGCTGAGCATCACCGCGCGGCGACACCGGTGGGTCCCGCCGCCCCCCCGGCCCCGGCAAGGCCACCCAGGGGCCCTGGACGGTGCCCCCCCTCCGGGGGGGGACCGCGGGCAGGGCAGGGCAGGGCGCGGGGGCTATTGTCCGGGGGGGGCTATTGTCTGGGGGGGCTATTGTCTCGCAGACGAGCCGCTGCAGGGCGGTGGCGTACGACCCGCCAGCCTCCTTCGTTGCAGCCCGGCGGCTTTAGTTTAAAATTATTATTATTATTATTATTTTTAATTTTACTTCCTTATCGAGTTTAAAACCAGGCGGGCGCCGGGCGCTGCCCTTCTATTGTGCTCCACAGCCTGCAGATCCTGGGAGCTGCCACCGGCTGGGGCTGGCGGCGAGCTGCAAGCAGCTGGGATGCTGGACTGTTGGCTTTTTTTTTTTTTTTTTTCTTATTCGTATTTATTTTTATTTTTATTTATTACACGCCGGGGATTAAGCGCCTGAATTTCGGCGTGCGTGGAGTTTTCGGCTCCAGCGGCGGCGCCCCCCCTGTGGATGCCGCTGGCCACCTTCGAGGCGCGGCCCCGCTGGGGTCGGGGGGGGACCTTGGGGAGGGTCGAGGGGGGTCCAGGCGGGTCCGGGAGCCCCGTCAGGGGGTAACGGGCTCTTCCCTTGTGCGCGCAGATTCACCTGCCAACATGTCCGACAAACCAGACATGGCCGAGATCGAGAAATTTGACAAGTCCAAATTGAAGAAGACAGAGACGCAAGAGAAAAATCCCCTGCCTTCAAAAGAAAGTGAGTGGGGGGGGGGGCAATGGGGGGAGTAGGGGGGTGGGGTGAGGCGGGGAGGAGACAAAGAGGGGCGGCGGGCGCGGGACCGGGCGGGGCGAGGGGGGATGCGCGGCTCTGCCCAGCCCGAACCCCCCCCTCGGCACCGGGTAGCCCTTCGTGGGGATCCATTGGGGTTTCCATTTTGATAAATGCCCCTTCACGAGCCATAGAAACTGACCGACGGGTGCGTTTTTTAGGTTCACGATCTTTATTGCTCCTTTTCTGTTTTTCTTTTTCCCCCCTTTTAGCAATTGAACAGGAGAAGCAAGCGGGTGAATCGTAATGAAATCTGCCCTTCCAAATTATGCACTGTACATTCCACAAGCATTGCCTTCTTATTTTACTTCTTTTAGCTGTTTAACTTTGTAAGATGCAAAGAGGTTGGATAAAGTTTAAAATGACTGTACTGCCCCTTTCACATCAAAAGAATAGAGAGAACTACTGACACTGAATGAAGGCGCTGCCTTTCCCTCTGCCTGTCTGGCTTTGGTCCTGGTGGCATGAAAGAGCTTGCATGTTGATGAAAGAAGAACTTGGGTGGGACTACAGTAAACTAGAGTAACACACGAATAAATGCAAAGCTGTACCAAGGTCCTGCGAGCTGTAAAATGCAGTTAATCGAGTGCCATTTTTTTTTTTTGTTCAAATGATTTTAATTATTGGAATGCACAATTTTTTTAATATGCAAATAAAATGTTTTAAAACCTGGATGGTATTTATGTCCTCTGTTTGGAGAACCGTACCAAAGGATACGAAGCATAAAAGCCAGTACTGAGACGCGGGATGCTAGAAAGCCTTTGGAGAGGATTCAAACCTCAATCACCATTCTCAATTTTTTGATACACGCTCTCACCAGTAGATAAATTTGCGTGCCTTGAAGCTAGCCTTTAGAAAATTTCAGTAAAAAATTGCGTGTCTTAAAATTTGTTGTCATGTGAGTATATCACTTTAAATATTTCTTCTTTAATAATTAATGTAGAGATTGATAAAGGCAAAAATTTGGCTATTTTTCTTGCTTTGCCCCACCCATAGCGTAGCTCTCTTAGTAAGAAGCTTTCTGTTTTGCTGCACAGATTCAACGCTGGTTGTATAAACCCATAGTTTGTTTAATTAATAATTAAGGCTTGTTCTGCTGATACAGTATTTAAAGGAAGAAGTAACTTGAATTTTCATTCCATAATTGAACATCAGCTTTTTAATATTCTAAAGTAATTTTAGTGGATGGAGCCCCATGCATATTAAAAACATTTTACTAAAATGTTAGTCATGTTTGGAGCACTTTTATGATCTCTTTAAGGCTATTCAATCTTAAGAATTGGTATCAAAGAATATAAAGCTACAATTTCCCTCCTAATTCACAACTAACCATTTGGGGGCAAAAGCTTCACAGTAATTTACAAAATTAGGAGTATGATAAATCCAACATGCAAATAACAACACTGCTGCTGGGTTATGGCAGTTCATTCAGGCCTGGGACACTTTTTGGTCATTTTTCATGCTCAAGTAAATGGGTAAAATCATCCAGAAAGGTCAGTGGGACTTGACTTTAGTAGCCTTAATTTAGGATTTTTTCTTGTGACTTTGTAGTGAAAAATACTTAATGTTATGGGAAAAGCTGTCAAGATATGCCTATAGCAGGGTGGTGAGTGTGGTTCTTCAGATCCTTGGTTGTATCTTCAGGGGTTGAGCCTCTATTTGTTTCAGCCTGTGCTTATAAAGCAAAACCAGTCCCTCTGGGCAAGTCTGGGTTTTGCTGGGGCTGCTTTGAGGAGGTCACGTAGATTCGGGGATCTGACTAGCAACAAAGTTTGTCCTTGAGTGAGGACATCAATGAGGGTGGTGGAGCTGCCCTGCTTGGAGGCTTGGTGGATGTCCATGCAGCTGGAGGAGGAGGCAGCCCTGGGGTGCTGTGTGCTTGCGGCACAGCCCCTGGGCCCCCCAGCAATGGAAAACTTGCAGAACTGAGTGTTTGATGGATTATAAACTAGGATTCCTGTTTGAGATGTTTTGAAGCAGTCCACAGGAAGATTTTGGATGTCCTGGTGGCAGAAGGACCTTGCAGTAGTTTAAGCCAATGAGCTGAAGACTGAAACGAACCTTTGCCTCTGGTTGTATTAAGATTTCATTTTATTCCCCCTATATAGTGGGAAAAGCACAGCAAACTAAGCTGAGTTTCTGAAAAGACAATTAAACGATCAGCTTGCAGCCACTGATCTTAATCAGGAAACACAGGATGTAACATGACTAAATTCAGAAGCATTATGGTCTGAACTGTACGTGCGCAAGTGAATAGAGGCGAGCGCTTGCTTACGGTGGATTCACCTATGTGAAGGAAACCAAAGCAATGCATCTCTGGAGGAAGCAGAGCATTAGACATGCATAGCTCTTTGTAACTCAATGAAAGTGTGTTGCTGTCAGCCAGCACAGCTCAGCAAACCAGGAAGAAGATACAAGGCGTGTGCAAGTCCAACTGGATCAGAGGACAGAGCTGGCTGAGGGGTACCACCGTCTGTTGAGTGTGTGGTAGGAGGTGATGAGGCTCATATCTGTTTTCAGGAGGCAGGGCAATAAGCTATTGCTATTGTTAGCTGCTCTATTTATGGAGTCAAGGACTGAAATACAAAATTACCAGGAAGGTAAACATTCCACGTCAAATTCAGGAATTGCTGGAGCTTATCATGCACTGCTTTGCTCCTTGTTCAGCACTTTTTGTAGAATCAGAGGAAATGATGGCAGATACTCTGCATGCCTTGCATGGGCAATATTGAGGTGGTCACATACGACAGCCACTCTACACCACTACAATTGATTACATGAAGAACGAAGGCTTGGATGGATTGACTGTAATACTCAGGGTTGTGTCTACACTGGTTTTTCACTGTGGCCAATAGATGTGTCTGATTTCTGTCTGTCAGTCTAGAAACTTTCACCAGCAACAAATTGTCTAGCAGGGAAAAAAAAATGGTCATGGAAAAGGGTCATCAGAACCAGAAAGGCACATATGGTTTTTGATCTCCCAAGCTGTTATCCCAGCCCTGCGAGAGGCAGGCTGTACGCTGCTGGCTGATGTGCTCCCCGCCCCCAGCAGCCAGGCAGCCCCATCCAGGCTGCACCGCGTGGCTCTTCCTCCCTTCATGGCTAAGGAGCAATTTTCTCTCTCTTTCCTGCACCTCCCAAGATACCATCAAGTGTGTGTATATTGTACAGGCAAGCATATGCTAACAATATCCAAAATAGATTGTTGTGGTATTAAAATTAATTTAAAAAATGTTAAGACCTTAAGGCAAGCATTTTGGTCTTGTAGACTATTTTTGTGCAATGCTGAATGTGTGATAAAACACCACTTCCCCTAGTAACCCTTTACTTCCCCAGAAACAGTTTAGAAATGAGCAGTTCCTATTGTGTATTGTAATCATACATGGCTGCCACATACAGCTGCTGAAGGAAATACTTTCCTTAACAAGGAGCTATGCTCTAATCCAAGCAGCATATAAAATACCCTGAGCACATAATACGGCATGCAGTTCAACGATTCTACGGGGCTGATACTAAAAGGGGTGTGAAGAAATAAAAAATGGAGCAGCTGCTTATTCGTTCATCTGCAGTAGTATGACTATGCAAAGCAACCTATGACAGGCTTGGAAGAGCTGTCTGCCGTGAGATCATCTGATGTGCCAGCTTTGTGCATTTTCAATTCAACAGGCAAGGCAACTGAATTGTAAATAAAATAAAAAAAAAAGGGGGCTATTTTGTTAATTTATAGAAAGGCAATTCCAGACAACATCTCTCTATTATTTGTACACTGTCTGACAGATTAATTTGCTATTGTCCCTGTGATATGATTTCTTAAAAAGCTCTGCTCTTTACCGTGGCACCTCTTTCAAAATTATGTGACTTATGACAAGAAAGGGCTCATTTTTCTCTCTGTTTTCAGCTGAGGTTAATGACCCGAATTTCAGTATCGGTTTTACTAGGTTTTAAAAATTATGTCAATCTCCTCTCTTATTTTCTTTTCTTCCTGTTTAGAAAAAAAAAATATATATATATATATTTTTATTTATATATATATATATTTTTTTTTTCAGACATAGTGGGTTCTGAGAGATGCTTTTTTCCCTTTGGGTTAATGAGCTTTCAGCATACTCGGAGAGCAGTGAAGATACATTTTTTATCTCGTTTCTGCAATCACGAGGACTAAAATATTCCTTTTTTTCCCTGTAATCAAAAGCTGGGGTTCTCAGGAGATTTTTCAGTCGCCTGGAGCCTGGCTTTATGAAAACTGTCAGGCATGATGAGATTCATGCAATGTAAGGAGAATTGGCAACTGGGAGAGCCTCCAACCACTGCTCCCTCACAATAAGAGGATGATGATGGCAGGGCAGAGTAAAATCTATAGCATTAGTTTCAGGCCATTTTGTGCAAAGAATGGTAGGCTAAAGCTGCAAAAAAACTAATTTTATTTATTTGTTTGTTTGTTTGTTTGTTGTCCTATGGCCTCAGATTTTCTGATGGCTCTGGATTTATCCTTTACCTGACATCAACTTTTCATTCACCAGTATTTTGCAAATGAATTGATGTATTTGCTCTAACTTAAACATGTTTCCAACATTTGAATAGTCCTCAAATGTTCACAACATTTTTGATAAAAAAATTGTTTTGAAAAAAAAAAAAGTCATCACTTCATTGACCAAAGGCTTCTTGGTGACAAAGGAACTTTTCCTGGTATTGTTACTGTAATCATTTTATCTTTGGCATGGGGTCCAAGGCTTGAAATTTGGGCCTGAAAACAATCTCTTGTGACTTTGTAGACAGCATATTTCATGAACAGACATTTGCAGTGCCCTTTGTTTGCATAATACGTGTGAATATTGAATACACTTACAAATTGGCTCGAGATGTGCTGAGGAAAAAAATAATAAGAAGAATGCATTTACATGTTCCATAATATTTGCCATAGATAATTTAGTTATCCCTAATATCATCTTGTGGTTTGAAGCTACAGCAACAACATTCAGCTCTCTAAAATGAGGGATGCGCTAGCTGAAATCTACTTATCTCTAGACTGAAAGGATGAAATCTAGGCTCCCAGATGGTTCAAATCTTACCTAAGGTCTTTTATAAATTTTCATAAGTATTAGTTTATGTTTGACTTCCTATAATGGTGCTTCATTTCCATATGATGTACAATTGTAGATAATATAGCATATTTTATTTAGGGTTATACTTTAAGATATTTTGAAATGGAGAAATATTTCTTCAAACCGTCACTTGCAGCTTTGTAATTTGCTTTTAAGGACCAATACACAGCTAGATCTTGATGCAAGATGATGTAGACTCTTCTGGAGCTATATAATAGACTGAAGAATTACTTGCTGGATTACTTTTTCGTGCATCTTGGTTCACCTCACCTGCACTATATCATCTGGCTTCTGTAAGAAAATTGAGCCAACAGAAGGTTATTCTCCCTGCATCCCCCAAACTGAGCATTGCCTCTCAGAAATGAGACTGACCCCCTGTGCAGTGGGAATAGCAGTCAGTATTATATATGCGATGAGGTCTGACAGGGCAGAATATCCATCCTTAAGGATGGAAATAGCAACCTTTTGGCAAAGGGCTCATAGTACTTGCTTACTAATCCGAAGGGTCCTAATTGGATTGGATAACACTATGGTATTGGATAACACTATGGATGAAAAATAATTTTAGGTCAGCTTTAGAGGCTTTAATTTCTCTCTCTATAGTCTGAGGTTCTCTCTCAGACTGTAGAGTTAGAAATATCAAAGCAAAAGTGTAAACCAGGTGGAAAAGTAGAAAGAAAGCTTTTCTATGTCTTTACCAGGATGTCTTGTGTGTGATTCATCACTTAGAAAGGATATGGCTACGTGAAACTCAGACAGTAAATAGAAGATATTAGTTTAGGCCATGGTGTCCAGCAAAGTTGGAGAAGAGAATACGCTTTTGAGCTTTTTCACAATTATTTTTTCAAGGTATTTTTGTAACACCTTGTCGTCTGTTATAAAACCAGGGATATGAAGACATGCATAGTGAAGAACCTGTACCTGTGCTAATGTGAGCACAGATCTGGTGAAATCAGAAGCCTGAATGGGAGCTGCCTGCAGCAAGTACAGCTGGGTCATACAAGAAGCAGTGCTGAGGATGCAGCACCTTGCAGCAGGGGCAACACCTTGCTCCCGGGACTATGCTCTGCCTTGAACCTGCCACTGCCTGCCTTCCCTTTTCTCCAGGTGTCTGATCCTGGTAGCAATATTGTGCTTGTAGTAATATCACAGTGAAGGCACCTGAGGGGCATTCCCAGGACACTGCCCAGGGCAGCTGAGCCTTCTATTGTTTTAATATTGCTATTCAGCTTTCCCGTCACCTCATTTCATGGCAAGATGATCTGCAAGCTGTTGTTCAAAACCAGCCAACTCCAGCCCATCTCAAGGTTGGTGTTGGCTGTGTGCTGTTGGTTTTGGGTGCCATGGGCTCCTGCATGCCTGTCACGCAAGCTCCACAGCCCTGTTCCTTTGTGTGTCTTGCCTTTGTGTGCCCTTCAGGGATGCCCAGATGTCAAACCATCCTGTGTTTTTGCTGACTAGCCTAGATGTCAGTGAGTGACTGTGGGTGCTCAGTCTTGGATTATCTTTTGAAAAATACATCTCAAGGAACCTCCTAGACAAATATATTGCTTGTTATGTGCAGTGGCAACGTGTTTTGGTTTGGTTTGGTTTGGTTTTGGAGGGAGATTTTAGACAGTGAAGCTCCAGGCTATAAATTTTGAGCCAGCTTGTAAAACGCCAAATGGTTAAGTCTTACCAGTACTACATAGGAATAAAGAACAGCCATAACTTCAGAAATCCAGGCTCAGTGCTGGATTTAGGGCTGCATTGAGTCCCAGGAAGGTAGAAAACCAGCTCCTATACAAATTCATGATTTACAGACCTGATGCTTAGGTCTACAAAAATTACGATGCTTAGATTGGATGAAAGGTTAGAAGTTCATAGGAAAAACAATCACTGAAGGCATAGCAAATGAATTCCATGCGAAATGCATGGCGAACTTAACACAAGCATATTTACTCCATAGCATTAACAAACAGAGAAAAACAAAAATAAGTGAGCTGATGAAGGCAACAGTGATTTTAGTCTCATTATATCATTTCAGCATTAATTGGGAATAAGAAATCTTATAGAAGACTGTAGTATACCCCACTGCTCTGACATGTTAGGGCACTATAGATGGATCCCAAACAGTCTCATTTGCAGATCTCATGACTCTGATGCAGCTGATACATAGTTTTTTGATGCAGAGAACAGCACTCCCAGGAAGAGCTTAACATTTCTTTCTTTTTTTTTTTTTTTTTTTAATTTATTTTTTATTTTTAAGCATTTTTAATTACCACCCTGTGAGATACATGGGGGTCTGTTGCCTGCTTTGCTCTTGGTAGTTGGCTTGCCAGAATTAAACGGAGGGGGAAAGGTGAAGCTCTGAGAATGAGTAAAGCTATTATGGATGGCCCTACTTCTTGGGATCTTCTCTCAGTATCATCACCTTTCTGTGAGAAATGCAGCCTTTTACACAGGTCCATGGACTGTACATACCCATGTACAGATGCTTTCCTGATACTCTGTTAAAGTCATCTGTGCTGTATGTGGGAGGTGTGGGTTACACTGAGAAATGCCAAAGTAGCTCTCAAAGTCCTTGCTGCATTTTAAAGGTTAAAACCAGAACAATTTGGCATTCTATGAAAGGTCTCTAAATGGAACAGAGTTGTTTAATCACATGTATTGCAGCACAAGAATGAACTCTTCTCTGTCCTTTTCAGCTGGACTTTGTGAGCTGATAGGGACAAATTTATTTATTTATTTATTTATTTATTTATTTATTTATTTATTTTTGGAAAAGGCCACAATGTGGCTATCTGTCCACAGTTTTGTCTCTCAGATCAACAACAAAAAACAACAACAACAACAACAACAACAACAACAACAACAACAACAACAACAACAACAACAACAAAACAAACAGCAGACATTGTTCTGAGACCAGGAATAATTTCCTGCAGTTTTCAATGCGGTAGCCTGAATGAATCCTAATTGAATATTTAGGAGTAACACAAACTGAGCAATTGGATGCTCACAGCATCCCAGGAAATATTCCCCCCCTTGCAGAAGCTAAAAGGCCCTGTGACCTGTCAAGGAGCTGAGTGCCTGTGCTTGCCTTCTTTTCAGTGATTTTTCTAGGTGTTTAGGGCATGTGCAAGTCAGGCCATTTTTTATCTGAGTGCCTTATTTAGAGTAGTAATGTAGTTTTTGTCCCCTGTAGCTCCCTCCTGGTTTATGATATTAGCTTCTACAGGGTCTGTCAGATAAGACTCTGTCACCACAAGCACTTCTCAGAAGGAATGGGAGTATCCCCTCACCATGTCTTTTCACATTTTCTTTCCCCTTCAAAGACGAATCCTGGCTCCTTCTCTAAATTTCTTTCCCTCCCTCTGGAGGGGTGCCCTAATCACGCCACTGTTACAGGCCCAGGAATCTTGGTCTTCTCTGTAGCCCTCACTTGTCATACGCAAGCTGCGCGTGTCACTCCTGCCAGCATCTACTCCCTGCTTCAGATTATATTTCTGACACTTTCATCCAGTCTAATCGTCTGCCAGACTGCTTGGTGTCTTCAAACCTCTCGCTCTCAACAAGAGTCTGCTGCCAAGTTTTTGACAGGGGACTCCATCATCTATCTTCTGCCTGGGATGTCTATGCCTGTAAAATACTCTGTGCAAAAGCTTCACTCTTTCCTTTCTCCTCTTTCTTGAACAGACAAAACAGGTTCCTAAGAGCTGACCTAGCAGAGGAAGCAGCAGCATGCCAGCAAACTGGAAGGATCAGGAGCTGTGGGAGCTGACCATAAGGAAGAAAGAGCACTTATCTAAGCTTTATGCAGTCCTTCTCCTTGTTTATCCCTGCTTCACAGCAATGTTTATTTATTTATTTATTTTTTTAACGAGCCTGTTTATTTCTCATGATAAGTCCATAGACTTACCCTCTTTCATGCTGCTAGCCAGCAGCGGGGAGGTTAAAAATGCAGTCAGTTACCAGTGGCAACATACTAGTGTTGTAAATCCTGCCCACACATCTTCAGATCTACTGACATTTGAAACATCTAGGCCTTTTCTGTTAGATATACCAGTGTAATTATGTCTCAGTATATCTTTTTTCCTACATGTCATCCTCCAGGAGTGCTCAGACAAGTATATATGAAGGATATATATGGAAGGAGAAAGAAAGAAAGAAGGAGGCTGGAGTTATAGAGAAAGAAAGGAAGCCATTACAAATTGTTCACCAGGGATTTTGAAAGAGCAATATCACATATTAATAGTTGCCATCTAATAGCAGATTATTGATTTCTTTAAATTATTTTAGTATCTTGCCTGTGAACAGCCAGTCAGGCCGTGCCAGTGAAATCAATTATATTTTCTATCAGTACTGTATGCTTATCTTGCGTAGCAGAGATGTGGAGGTGCTGTATGTCTTCCTTGTCAGTAGTGCCGTAAGTTAACAGACTGTATGCAGCAGGACTGGCACGTATGCTAAAACAAACACGTATGAAAGCTCAGTGTGGAGGCCAGGGAAAAGTTGTTCCTTCTCATTAGACTCAGCAGACAGCAGATAGCTTTTCTGATGGTCAGGATTTGACCCCTTTTTTTATAACACCCACTAAAAAAGATTGAATTTCCATATAGGCCCATAATATTTCATTGACACTTTCTGCCTTGACCACTGCCTGGTTCAATGGCTAAGATAACTGGGAACTAGGACTTCATGGGAACCCACCTCAGTCCAGGCAACAAAATACAGCTGGAGGAGACAGAAAGGGCCACCACAGCTTCAACTAGGAAAGGGAAGCAGCAAGCAGCAAGCTCCAGATAGGGTCTTGCCTTTGGTGGCTTTCTTCTGCACAGCCCCACAAAGGAGGGCAGAGGGAAAGGGCCATCCATTCATGCCCAGCTCTGGGACATAGAACTGATGGTCTTTTTTGTTATTTCCTGCTGGGACAGGGACAGCAAGGGGGGTACTACCTGCAGCATGGGTTCTTCTGGGATGAAGCATCTCACCCAGCACCCTTCAAATAGGCTTGTATCCGAAGACGCACCTAGCTTTTAAAGACAGATAGAAAACTGGAGTAGCATGGAGTGCTTAACATCTGTTTTAAGATTCCCTTTTATTGATTTTTATATATAAGTAATACAGCTTACATTACAGCTGTATTATGGCTGTCTTAATCACATGTCTTCAGGCATGGGATCATTCTAAAATGTTATCAGTGTTAAAAGAAAATGGGCCACTAGAGACAAAACACTAATAAAAGCTCACGGTTATGAGAAATTCACCCAAGCAGTTTACACCCTTTACCATTCCTCTGTGGTGGGCTGTTTCAGGGACAGACATGCTGCATGTAAAGTGGGCAGTAACTAGAGGGACTAATCACATGAGCGATCACCATGTTGATGAACAAGGATTTGGCAGGATTAAGCACCCAGTTCTTCTCTGTGCGAATAAATCAATTTATTATCTGATAAAGGCCTGCGCTTTGTTCTTTGCAAATGTGAATTATTTATAACACCACACTGAATTTCAGCCATACACACTGAATTCTTTCAACAGATTTAATGAAGTCTGAGCCTCTACCTGGGAAATGTCTTCATATGAGTGAGCCCTTATAGATAACTTCTTCTACAAATGCAGAGAGTGGATTTTTGCCCTGGCAATGGACTGTCCACTGCCTTCAGCCACTGTCGTTGTACCTTCAGTCACAAACCTCCCTTTTTGATGGTAATGATTACAAATTCAGCACAATATGTGCACAGTTTATTTCTTACATAGAACGACATATCACAGGCAGATGTTTCTTCCTCATATGCAAAACAGTACTTCCAGTGAGGCAAACATACTCGATCCTTTATGAACATACAAACATTACAGCGTTTGATAAATGAAGAAATATCTCCAGCATAATTTTGCAGTATCTGATCTATCAGTGTTTATACTGTGCAGCTTAAGGCAAATGATATACACAGGAGATGAAAATGGTTAATTTGCATATACCATCTTGTGAATATTTTAAGAATTACTGTGTATTTAACCAACCTGACAAATGTTCCCAATGTTAAACTATGCTTTAGTATTATCTCAACAAGCAGGGGGGTGTTCAGCTAGCTACCGTAGACTTCTCTTTTGACTATAAAGGGAATTTGTTTGCTAATTTTGGTCTTTTGAATTGCACAGAAGTTAGATCACTGAACCAGCCTTAAAATAGACGGAGTGGAGACCCTTATAACAAGAAACTGTTATTGCATTCTTTGTTTTGCGAGATATGTTTTAAATACTTATCTGGACTAACAAGGGGTGGATGACTCCATGGGTGGAGCTCAGTAAAACTGTGGAGATTGGTATCCACCGTGGGCTTTTACTGCCTGGCTTTGCTAGCCTTGGTGAGGAAAAGACAAGACATGGACAGCTTTTTTAACAAGCAGAAGGAAAGGGATGTTCTTTCTGTGGGAACAATGGCTCCATGCTCCCCATTGACATCCCCACATCTCATAGGTGAGGAGGCTGGTCCCCCATGAACAGTCCCTCCTTCTCTCACCCCTCAGCAACTAGCAACATGCTCACCAATGAACCTGAGGCTTCATTATCAGTGCTCAGCAAGATGTTTCAAATCTCAGGGTTTGTCAGAAGACAGACAAAAGCTGTGAACTCAGCACTTAGACACATAAGGCAGCCCCTTTTATTCCCTCTAGATCTCACGGTGTTCGTTCTTTGCTTTTCAGACACTCAGTCATATGTGCATTACCCCTTAAGGCAATGATGATTTTTGAAAAAACCCACACTTTTAACTCAGTCAGTAGTTTAATTGACAAGAATATACATACTTTACCACCTCCAGAAAACAGGCATGAATACATGAGGAATAAAAGAAGTTTCAAAGAGGCAGCAGTTTTATTATTCTCATGTTTTCTATACTTTTCTCAGTTGTGACCAGTGATTTTGTTTCACAGTAGAAAGTCATATTCCAGCAACAAAACAATAGGATTGGAAACAAATAATAGCCTTTGACTGGAAATGAATAACTGCTTCATGGTATCTTAAGTGCCTCTAATTTCACCTGGCTTTCATCACTTATCCTTTACTAGGTCTTCTGGTTAGTTTACCTTAATGGCAAATGTCCAGTCATTTTACAGCAACTGTGGAACTCGTGTGATACAAATGTACACCTTTGTTATGCAGTGTGCACCCATGATTTATATTCTCAATATAATTTCACCAGGTACCAATATTAGTTAGAATTTCTATCATTTAGAAGATAAAATTTGGAACAGGGAAATATTTTTTTTTTCTGTTATTAATACTGAAATATATGGATGTTATTTGGTTGATTGCAACTTTTGACTTTGTGACAAAAACATAAAAACTTAGTCCACTTTAGGCAAAGCAATCTCAGTGAAAACATTATGAAACATATAACTCATAAATCACCTATGAAATGAACCAAATATCGAGGGTTGTTACCATCATTAACTTCATGCTGTCTTAATTTTCTCCCAGTAACTTAAAAGAGTGTTAAAACATGTGCATGGCTGATCTCCCATGGAAAAAATATAACTGATGGTGTGCAAGCCATTATTAGCTTTTTTTTTTTTTTCTAAAATTCTGTGCAATTATTTTAGTAGGTTTTTGTTTTGTTTTGTTTTGTTTTGTTTTGTTTTGTTTTTTATATAGGTCTGTATGCTGCATTTAGCAGCATATGTATTTAAGCCCCACAGAGCATAAAATTAAGAAATTCTAAGTATAGACCTTTTATAGTTGTGTGAAGCATGAATAGGCAATATATACACTTATATGCCCTATTTACCATTACCCTAGTCCTACTACTTTTATGAATATGGATTTTCTCCCTCTTTGCCTTTCAGTTCTTGAGTTTATTCCCATATGTTTCCTGATTTACAGTGTTTCATGCTCTGCTCCTTTGTGCTAGTCTGTAAGGACAGCCCCTTGCACTCTTGAGAAAATGAAGGATCTCAGAATGTCCATGCAGACCAGCTGAGAGGGACCATAGTGAATATCTTCTAAATGAAAATTGTGCTCAGAGTGCTAACAATGTCAGCAACTGGCATTTCTTTATATATATATGTATAAAAAATAAATATCAAAATAAATGAGTAACAAAATAACAACATAATTAAATAAATAAATGGAAAATTGTAAATTATACTGCCATTTTTCTTGTTTAGGCTACAAACTGCCCTGGATGCCTGGACCATTATTTACATTATGTTCACACAGGTTCTCAGAAATCAGTTGACTTCCACAGCCAGGGACAGATTTGCAAAGGTATCCAGTTCATTCTGACAAATATATTCTTTAAAACCCTGGCTTGATGTAGTTCTAGCTATTCTGTAAAGCCATCCTTACAGGGTTTTTACAAACTGGGTTCAGGTCGAATTTGAAAAAGTGGATCCTATGGAATCTATCCAGTGCAGTGGGATCTGTAGGTATTGTGGTGGCTTGGGGAATAAGCATTACCTCACCTCCTCCAGTAGGTAATCCAATGCAGGCTTCATTCCATCTGTACCTAGGTCAATTTTTTCTTTATTCATATAGATAGCTTATCTCATTTCTATGTTACTACGAATTCTTAGATCCCTTTCTCTTTGTCCCTTTGTTCAAAGTTACCAAAACTCCCCCATTATCTGACATTATTGTGTCACTTCTGATAAAAAATAGGTTCTGTAGTCCCATTTTTTGATGTTTATCTGAAAA
This sequence comes from Aythya ferina, assembly GCF_964211825.1. NCBI lineage: Eukaryota > Metazoa > Chordata > Aves > Anseriformes > Anatidae > Aythya > Aythya ferina. Next base: position 78,319,659 of record NC_140296.1, read on the forward strand.
CTTCCTATTGGTTTGGTTCTCGTTAGCTGATCCTATGGATAGGTAGATCCAAGGTAATTAAAGATTGCTTCTGTTTGATTGGGTAGTTGTTTTGGACATTTTGCCCTTTGCTTGATACAGCAAAAAGAGAAGCTCATTTTTATGAATCATTAGCCATCGGGCTTCCATAATGCTTAAGAGTTAGTACATGTATTCTGAGAACTAATAGTACAGAAATTTAACGAAACAGAAGAGGAAATGCAGTCCAAGGCCTTCAAACAAAGAGAGCTCTCTTGAACAGGGACTTATTTTTGTGATTGGCATCTTAGACTTGTCATTTTCTACATGGAAAAAAGGTGAAAAGGGTACCTTAGAAAATCAGGCACCAAAATCTGCTACATGGGGTTCTGTAGCTCCACTAGAAAGCTTTAGAGCTGTGAAGATTGAAAAGGATTAAAAAGTCTCTGCCTTCTTTTAAGTCACCCCAGCAACATGTATCCCGAGCTGAGCATTATTTTCTGAGGAGCACACCAAGGGTGAGACCTAAGCACACAGAAGGGCACAGGCCAGCAGACACTGGCCCGATATGCGTCTCAAAAATTCCCTATTCCAAAGAATACCAATGCAGCTCTGGTCCCAGGGAGCAGCCTGGCTGACAGGTGTCACGGGTTTTAGACTGTGTTTACACATTTAGCAACCAGCTGTTACATGGTTTAAGTACTCCCACGTCTCCCTCTCACCACCAAACCCTGATAAATTACACCTCCACTAGCATCATTTCCTCCACTGACCTGGTGGGGTGGTTGATATGGCAGATAGTGACCCTGGTCAGGGTGAAAAACAAAGAAAAATATTCTTTTCTGGCTAGGGCATTTCCCTACCCAAGCTCTCCAGGCAGTTGCATGAAGGCTTGTGCTAACTCAACAGTGATGTGTAGAAGGAAAGCAGGGGGAGAAGGACTGCGGCTCTCCAGCAATAACCCAGGATGAAAACTCATTGAAGCCAATGTGCCTGCAGAGATACTGCAGCTTTCTACATCAGCTGAATGGGAGTTTCCACTTTCCTCCTTATTTTGTTCTCTGAAGGTGCTAAGCAGCCAGCAAGTGCTGTCATTTTGACTACTGCAGTGCTAAAACATCTGGGGACCCCAGTCTGTGATGAATGACAAATATATTTATATCGGTATAATTATATGGACAGAGAAGACTGTTGCTGCCACTTTGGCATATCTGAAGTCAGATCTAAATTCCTTCTCTGAAATAGCTGGAAGAGTGGCTAAGTATGACAGATTTACTCTGAACCTCCCACCAAGACACTACTTCCAGTTCTGGCAGCTATCTGTTCCCTGTCCTTTCGCATGTTCCTTTGTGGCTTTACCATTTCCCTTTCTTATCACAACATGGGACTCCATACCAGGGCGAGGAGAGGTGGCAGCATTCAGGAAGGAGCTCAGCCGACTCCAGCCCTGCACAGTTGGGTGTGCTTTGCACCCCCTCTGCCCCACTAAGCATGTAATTTGCACCCTGCAAGAAACCGATTCTCCTTGACTCCCACTCCCAGGTGCTCAGTAAGACTTGCTGACACGTAATATATGGCTGCTCGAGTGGGGACCACAGGGTGCAGCTGACTCAGAGCTGTCAGCTCCCTGCCAAGGGGCAAAATAAGAGGTGCAGGCTACAGAAGGTAGAATTCAAAACACCGCTCGTGATAAATAGCAAGCTGAGCCTGCCATAAGGCAAGCAGATGGATGTGTCGCCCTTTGGTTCTTTCCAGCTACACAAGTAGTTCTTTCTTGAGTCATGCATAGCAATGGTACAATTATTTTTGGATCACCACCAAGACATCACTGATATAACAATCTCATCTGTGGTACAACCGCTGGCAACTACTTGTTGCAGCAGTACATAGCACTGTGTTCAGATGCATTACTTTCTATTTTTAGAGGTTTTTTACAGTTCAACGTCCAATTTTCTGAGAGTGTCTAACAAGACAGAGCATGATTGTGTTTGAGTGCCCCACCTGAGATACATTAGAGGACCCTGAATTCAGTTAAGCATCAAAAAACTTCTCTGTCAAAGAGAGAGACAGTGGGACACTCAAAATACATGTTTTTTTTTTTTTGTTTGTTTGTTTGTTTTTGTTTTGTTTTTGTTTTGTTTTGTTTTGTTTTTCAGTATATTTTCTCCAGAACCTTGGGTATATTTCATAAAAATTACTGCGGGCAATTGAACTCTGCAAACATTTACTTTTCTTGGTATATTATTCAAGGACTAAGTGGGTACTCTGTGATGATGATTGTGCATTGCTGTTGTGTGTTGATTTTATCAATATATTTGCCTGTGTAGTGGTATTAGAAATGAGCCCTGGGGACTCATCCTAAGATGACCATTTGCAAGGGCTAAGGGTGAGATCTCAGAACTTCATTTAGCTGAGCTCAGGCGTCTAATTCTTAAATGGTGCAGTGCTGAGGGTCTCCATACAGCCAACGGTGAGACATCATATTTCCATCTACATGGCAGGGCCTAGTCTAAGGTTTTCCATTGTTCTAGGCAGGTATAAAACCACTGCCCTTCCTCTCATCCTACTGCACTCACCTCTGTGTGGGCTACTGCTGCCATCCTACCTCCTCATGAACTTCAACGTCCCACAGATGTGGCCAGTGCCACATGTCTGCTTCTGCACTTCCTCATGAATGTAATTTAATTCTAGAACTAGCCATTAGGAGATCCTAAGCATTGTTGTGACTCTTATTCTTTGCTGGAACTTATTTACCTGACAGACAAGTGCAGAATTTTTTTTTATCGTTTAAGATCTAGAGCAAATAGGAAACACTATGAAGAAGCTCTGGTGCTGATTTCCAGGACATTTGGGCAGGATTATAAACCTCTATTTTCCCCTCTTTCCCTTCACACCAGCAGTTGTGTCATATGCTCAGCACTTGACATGGCCACAGCTGAGCAGCAACCCATTTAGATCCGGGCTGCATCTGCCTCTAGAGACACAGGTGGAATTTGAGCCATCTGTCTAATGCTAAATGCAGAGACAGCCCAGGGATCATGCCCTTACATGACTTTTTCTTTTATTTCCTTTAAATAAATAGATTAACTATTCTTGATCTTTTTGCAAGTTTGAAAACAATGGAGAGTTGGAAACTGCATCTGGGAAAATGTTTTGGGGGGCTCCTAAGTACAATAAAGTCATTGACATACTGGAGCAAGTCCAGCAGAGATCAACCAAAATGACTAGAGGCAGAGCACATGATGTAAGAGGAAAGGCTGAGAGAGCAGCTGGGTTTGCTCAGTCTGGAGGAGCAGAGCACTGCTTAATGGGATGTTACAAAGAAGATTGAGCAACTTGATATTAGAATCAAATGTGTGACGATTAGAGAGGTCAAACATTGGAAACAGAAAGGCTGAGGAACCTCCATCTCTGGAGATATTCAAAACTCCAAAGACCCTGAGCATCCTGATGTAACTGCAAAATTTGCACTGCCTTGAGTGGGGTATTAGAGCAGACAACCTCCAGAGCTCTTTTGTAAACTAAATTATTCTATGATTCCACAACAGTTTAGTATGGGGCATGAAGGCAGGAAACCAGCAGCTGCTTGGGGGGACAAGCATGAGCACTGGGCAACAGAGGCCATATAAAATTTACATATTTTATTCATCATGGCAGTATTTCCGTCCTCTGTCACCAGATGTGTTACTGGACTACAGTGACCACATCAGATCAGTGCTGCAGTGTTCCTTGTAATGTGTTGCTTGGCTATGGCCTGCAGTCATTCCTTTTCTCCAAGGCGTGAGATGAACGTTGACACTGTGGTGACTCCTCTGGTGTCCTTTACAACAGATAGGTAACACCCAGTCACTCAATAACTTCAGTGCTAGCCTCCTGAAAAGACGATGGTTACACCAGCCTCAAAGTTGACAGGGCAGTTCTTTGACTTCCAGAATGTAAAGGGTGTATTAAGACAAACGAATGTATTACTTGTGTTTCAACATTCTCACCTAATGCATTAATATCTTGTTATCTGTTATCACACAACCACCATTGGATCCCCTCCAGTGGCAGGGACACCCATCTGACTCTGACATTTGAAATGGTAAAGATCCCTCAAAGACCTCATGTACTCAAGCCTGCACCCATACCAGGCAGTATCCTTGACCTATATTCCATTGGCAGAGATCCTTGTCCCGGATGCAAAGTCTCTTAACATTTGTTCTTAATTTAAGAGCTGGAGTTGACTCTGTCTACCCCACGATCTCTCAGAGCTCCTTCCAGCCCCTTTATTCCAGACTTCCACAGTATTAAATGTAAACCAAAAATGCTAGCTTAGCCAGGCTAATGCTGAAGGGTTGACATACAGGAAGGCAATGAAATGATGGAGTCGGGATCCATGAAGAGGAACTTTGGACGTGCTTGGAAAAGAACACATATAATCTGTTCATTATAAACACAGGAAATCTTCTTTGACTCAATAAGCACTCAGACACCTGGAGAGTGACATGTGATACAGGGAATACTGAAATCCACACTGGAAACCAAATTTTGTGCTGTCAAACTGGCATATATATTTTTCTTGTGCAGTTGAAAACCTTGTACCTAAAAGCCTAATAAAATACAATAACTGATACAGTATCAGTCAGTATAAAAATAATAATAATAATAATAAAAAGATAAACTCAAAAGGGGTATGACTTCACAAAGGGATGAATCATGGATAATTTAAGGAACCCTCTACTGGTTTCTGCCAGTTGCATCAGGTACCTGAGTGAGTAACACCTTAACTGCTGCCGCTCCTTGCCAACTGGTTCAAGAGCTCTTCTCCTGGATGGAAGACAAACAGGAGGAAAAAACACACCCCGGGGCTGTATTTAGTGACATGAGTCAGGGTGTGGGGCACCTCTGCTGGAGGCACCTCTGTTTCACCCTGTTTGTTGCAAGGGCTTAGGAAGGTGGGTTTGGCCAGTTACTGCAGAGGGTGGAGGCTTCTTCGAGGGTAAACGGCCACATGAGCACAAGGTAGAGGCCAACAGGGTTGCTTTCAGGATGACTCAAGAGACTAGGAGGAAGGTGCATAGTGGCTGTCTGTGGTGGTGCCCTGCTGGCTGATTTGGCCCCTAAGCCTGCTCACGGGGAAGGCTGGGGTGGGTGGTGGGAGCTGCAACAGCACTGTCCTGGGGCAGGGCGCTGCCACTGAGTCACCACCAGCCAGACAGGCTGACACACTTCGAATCTGCTAGGCAATAAACTGAGTAATGCCTGATAAACTGAAGGCAAAAGGCAGTGTAAATAGCACACGGCTGCACTGCCACCCCCTTCCCCTCCCCCCCCCCCCCCCCCAGTCTCCTTCCCTTGTAAATCCACAAGGAAACGTCCACAGGTGTCCATGGTCCCATGGTCAGGATCAGGGTTTGGTCCACCCCACTGTGCCCGCTTGAAAGGTGGTTGTGGGACTAAGAGGTGCTGCCGCTGGCCCTACAGAGCCTTAGGTGCTAACCTTTTGTCCTTTAAAAGGTCACTCCCCTCTTCAGTGCTTAGGGGTGATAACAAGGGTTGATGGTTAACCTCAGCTGTCTTGCTCTCATGGTAGTAACCACCACTGAAGTTTATCAAGGGTTTGGCATGGGGAGTGCTGAAGTGTAACAGGAAGTGAGGAGAAAATGTGTGCAAAAACAGGAAAAGGAGGGGAAACTGGGTGAATTTAAGAGGCCAGGGCTGCGTTGGACGGACTAAAGGCCAGACTGAGCCTCAGGGTGGAAGAGGGAAGGGGGCAGGTCACATCAGATGAAATGGAGAGGGCAAATACAGGCAGCAGCCAGGCTATCCCTGTTACTGGCAGTGCACTTGTCTCAGGCATGAGGGTGCTGCTAAGGTTTGCGAGGAGATCAGATTGGGAATCTTTATTTTAATCCTGTGAAAATGTTTGAGGTTTCTGAGCAGAAGAGCAGCCGTCTAAATGATGGAGACAAGAGCCAGCTCCATAATGGACTGTAAACTCCTATCTTGGCTACATGAGTGACAGTCTGTAGACGGGTACTTGGAAAGCATTCTTGGAGAATTCAACATTTTCCCTGCATCACCAACCCTGCCCTATGAAGTGGCTGTGCTTACAGGGCTATCCTCCTAACTTCAGTGTAGAGCAGGACAAATCCCAGGGAAATCAACAGATTTTAACTTCCCAGAAGCCATTCATGAGAAAACTACGGCAGACAACACTAAAAGCTTTTTAATGCAGAGCATCTTGAATGCAATCCACCTCTGTTGCTGCTGCTGCCGTTATTACTATTAACACGTTTAATAATGAATCGTGCTTTCTCCCTGACAATTGCATTTGAAATGTTCCCCCAGTAGGAGCTGGATGAGCTGCTTTGCCAGAGAGGAGGATATTTCTAGGCTCGTGCACTGTGGCAGGCTGAGGGGAACAGGCTCTCCAGACACCCTGCTGCCTGGCACTGCTTCTGCTCCAGGGTGGCAGGCGGGGAGCTCCACTGTTGTTGGACAAGAGTGCAGCCTTGCCCTATAGATGAGGTCTTATTTCGTCCAGAATTTTGAAATGAGAAATGCAGCAGACATGACTTCACAAGCCTCAGCCCTGTGGGAGAAAATAATAATAAAAAAAACACTGCCCCAAAACACATGTGGTTGTCCTTGGGAAAAGGATGGATTTCCTCTTACTGTAGACTTCCTGCTGAACTGCACGGGGATTGCAGGAACAGCTCAGCATGGGGGGATGGAGCAAGCCAGCCATACCTCATGGACTCCCGTAGCTGCACCTGGTACCAGGTCTCTCCCTCTGGCCACCCTCACCGAGCCCTCACTGAGCCCCATTGCACCAGGAAGCCCAAATGGACACAGCTGAAGTGCTCGCACCAGCATCCTGTGCTACATGGGCACCCAGCAGCCTGTGCCAGCCTTGAGGCCCTGAGGTGTTTGTGCACGTCCATGGGCACTGCTGGCACAAAATGGGTCGTAATAGGCACCCTGCTCCTGAGGTGTGAGTCTAATTTGAAATTGTTGAGACACTGACCTTTATGAGACAGAAAAAAATGCTGTAAATCACAGCTTACATATAGCATTTAAAACTGATGTTCAGCTTGCAATATGCTTCCCAGCAGAGCTATGCATGAACATGGAAAACATCTGCATTTTAGTTTAATTTTCATGTAGAGAGTGCTAAAACTATGTTAAAAAAAAAAAAAAAAAAAAAAAAAAAGCCCTTCACACAGTGCTTACTGCTTTTGTGCTCAATGCTGAATTTTTTTTTGTCTCTTAATTGGTTTTGTATCCACTATAACATAACCTCACTTAGGCAGCACACAGTAGGTGCTTTGGTCCTTTTACCACTTTACTCAATATGTGCACTGGGTGCATTTGCAGAAGCTCGTGCTGTGTTTTAACTAGTTTTGACTCAACTGCAGAATTCTAATTTGTCAAATAAAATTGGTAAGACAAGTCTGAGGCTCAGCCTGTTGTTTTCAAGGTAATATATAAGTGTATGCATATTCGCTTTCCAAAATATACAATATAAAAAAAAAAAAAAAAAAAAAAAAAAAAGGAGCAGGAAGGCATAAGAGATGTTTAAAATATTTTCATAAACTGCACAATGATCGGCTCTTCCGGGTTCAGTACAATCTCTTTCTCTGGCCAAACATGGTAAGGAAGTGACTCTGTTCCCCCCAGCACACACTTCCAAGTAGCTCTTTTCAACAGCTAGAGGAAGTGAGAAAGGTCTGCTCTTCTTTACGGCTGCTAGCTTAGCTTTAAAAAGAGCCAGCAGTCTGCAGAGACATCCTAATTGTATCAAACAAAGGAGGAAGTGATTAAAAACAGCTCGTTCCAAAGATTCATCCCGAACAGTGGACTGTTCTTAGGTTACCCTGAATATGAAGATAAAAATGCACTCGAGATCAGGATTTCCATAAAAAGGAGCCCAGAACAACATAAGGTCCTGTGCCAGCCTGCCCCAATGCCCGCAGCTGGTGGCAGCCCCTTGCTGTCTTCCGGGGTCTCCCTCCTTCAGCTCCTGGTGACAGGACTGCGACACTTCAACTTGCATGGAGCCGCTTCTGTCCCTGCTTCCCACCCCAGGCTTGGCTGCTGTTCTGGTCATTTACCCTAGGGCCACACTGTTTATCCAAAACAGCATTTCAGAGCACTTTTTTACTTGTATGTGTGCTCAGGTCTCCAGCGTGGGGGTCAGGTGGTGGTGCAGGGAGGAGGAGGGTTGTTGTCAGCCGGTAATTGTGGCAGGAAGCGGCCCTGCTTCATGGCTGGGCCTTTTCCCCTCCTCTTTCCCCTGCCTTCACAGCGCTGCAGGCTGCTCCCCGCTGCCCTGCCCACGCTCTCAGCCCCACACCTCTCATGTCCGAGGGGCACCTACCTGCTCCTCAGCCTGCAGCTGGGTGCTTGCCAGTTTGGTGACACAGAAATGAAGCAAGCTGGTCACAGCAAGCAACGATTTAGTGGAGAAAAAAAAAAAATGGAATTAGTCAAATTGGACATTTGGGATGGGATCTGGCTCATGAATCATTGTCTGCCTGCACAAGAAATGCCTAAGGTCCTGTGGTCATTAGTGGGAAGCTGGTCACTGCAGGCCCAGGAGGTGAGGGAGCGCATACCCAGGAGATGCTTCCAAGTGGCCACTGGTGTTGCTAAAATTCAGTGTGTTAATCCGTGAACTAAACCTTCCACACTTTGTGAAATAAATGAACAGTGTATATTTTTACTGTGTGGTGTGAAAATGTTTGCATTCGCTCGTTTTCATTGTGCTTGCTTGATTTCTGGTGAAAGCCTGTACCCTGCACCGTGGTTTTCCACCTCAGTGGTTCACAATCAAAGCGGTGGGGATCGGTCCCACTCTCAGGGTGTGTGCAAGCATGCCAAGAGGCCACCAAAAGCCACTTCTACCTCCTGACAGTGACCATGGAGCCCTCGTGCAACCCAGCACAGGTTGTGCAAGGAGGTGCTGAAGCTGGCTAATGGCTTTGTGACCCTGGTATGGTGACAGTGCCTCTGAGGTGACTCTGGAGACCAGCCTGCCCTGAAGTGGTTGCAGATGAGTGTTTTCTTCTGCAAGGAAGACACACCCAGGCTGGAATCAATGTTAAAACCTTGACTCATTAAATGAATTATAGCTGCCTCTGAAGGGGAGAAGGTAGAGCTTCAGCTCTGGTCCATAAGGTTTTCTTGGCTATATGCATATGTGGACATAAAGCCCTCACTGCACCAAGTCACAAAAGGTGTGATCACTTATCAATAAGAGAGGGTATGTCTGTAAAGCAGGGCTGGACAGAAAATAATAGAATAGCCTTTGTTTGTATCAATAAAACACTGTCTGAAGTAACATAATGTTCAAGTAAGTAATGAAAAGCTTAAAGAGAGAGACTGGCAGAAGACTGTGGTCCCTTGACAGGAGGAAGGCTGAGGCCTGTTGATTTGGGCCATGCATTTCAGCTGGGCTCCACTTGAAGCCTTCTGGCCTCTCAGGAAGGAGCATTGAGCAATGTTTCTGAAAGATAGGGAGCGACAGCTTTAGGGACAACTGAAGGAATACCCACAGAAGCACACTCCATATTTTTATCCTCTATCCAGAGCTGCTGAACTTCATATGCATCTGTGAATCTATTACTTTCTAACCATAAAACTGTGTTTTTGTGTTTTGATATGAATTGATCTGAGAATTTCACTGAACAGTATTTATTTTTAGATAATTGAAGAAGAGGCAGTTGATTGTAGACCTTCACAAGTGGTTTAGCAATTAAATAGAAAACGAATAAAAGGATGACTTGATGTTTTCAGTGGCAATTTGGCAGCAATTTTCACAGATACAATAGTGCAGCATACAAAATGTATCTCTTTTCCTATCATGGCTGGCAGGAGCCAGATATCGTACTTCCTTTTTTACCTACAAATACATCTCAGAAAATTTGTATTTTGAATATTTATAATGCAATGTCAGAAAAACTCACTGACTAATGCTCTTTGCGGATTTTCCCATTAATAATAGCTTCTGGAAGTAATTCCTTATAACTGAATAATGTATTGATTTGTACACTAGAGTCCTGCCCTGAGTTTTTTTAAAAGTAATTTATGACTATAATATCATGTGAAGTTTCAAAGTTCTTCCACTTAGCAGTTCACAAAAACAAATTGTTTTCATGTTTTTAAGAGGAGTGAGAAATACAGAAGGATGAAAAAATTCAATAAATATTTGCGATATGACAATTTATGAGGAATTATTAAAGTACATGACTTTCCTTTTAAGTTATGTTCAGTTGTTACAAAATTGCAGAGCAATTGTTCTAGAAAATCTGAACTTTAAAAAAAAAATTACTCCATTCAATACTTTTTCTATAGCTTAGAATTGTCATTATTTACTTATTATTTATTATTCTCATTAATGCACTTGAGAATAAATTATTCTCAATAGTATTTATATTTAGTAGAGATAGCTTCATTGCAGCTTTTTTTTGGAATTGACCAGAAAACAATAAAAAGTTATATTTGTACCTTGTTAAGTTCTCATTTCACTCTTTTGACTTTTACATTAATAAAAAGAAACAACTTTCTATATCAGCCTTTCACTAGTTATTACTGCCTTTATTAGTACTTCTATTAAAAGGGAAAAACTATTTTTTAAACCCTGGAATATTTTACTAAACACTTATTTTCTGTGCTTTCTGTGAATAAGCAGTTCACATGCCTTGAACATTGCTGAAATTTTAATTGCAAACATTTATGTCATGAGATTGAGTGGGTTTCACACAGGACTTAGAGCAGAGACCAGGTGAGAAGGTCAAGGGGGATCAGGATGAGTGAGGTTAGCAGCATGCTTCAGGGACAGGTTTGTAAACCAACAGTATCCAATTTTCTTGCTATTGACCTTGGCACAGGAACTTGATATAAGCTCAAGACATTTGCTAGTAATACAAAGTGGCATGGGGTTGATAATGCTGGAAAGGACGGGATCATCGTCATCATCCTCAAAACACTGGAGGACCCTGTGAATTGGAGCAACAAGAAAAGGGTGAATTACAGAAGCATAAAGTGCAAAGCCATGTACATGGACTCATAAGAAGCAGGGTTGCCATCTCAGAGGCAGCAGGAAAAATGAAGTGTGAACCAGAAGCTGAAGATCAAGATCATCAGTGTGATACAACTGGGATTCAATCTAAAGGTACAGGGAGAAGCAGAACTGAATGGTTTGTTGTAGTCCCAGGTAGTCCTTTACCAGCCCTGTATGGCTGTGCTTCTATGATGCATCAATCAAAGCATTTCAGCAGAAAAGAGAAGTTTTAGTACAATACAGGGAATATGTATGAATACCTAAAGAATATTAGAGTTACTTTATATAAACCAAACCAAACCAAACCAAACCAACCAAACAAACAAACAAAAACAAACAGAAACAAAATAAAACAAAACAAAACAAAACAACAACAACAACAAAACAGCATTGAAACAGGAGAAGAGAAAAGCTACCAAGGTAATATATCAGGGAACTTAGAATAGCTAATGAGATGAGATTATTGGATCCTGCCTTATTTAGCTGAGCAAAAAGAAAGTTGGGAAAAATAGGATTACTTCTAAATACATTAGACTAAGAGAAAATACTAAAGAAGCATGTTTGAAAATAGAGGATAATGTTAGTGATACAGGTGGTTCTGGATTTAGAAACTAAACTTGTGAAACATCACCTGCCAGCTTCCTCCTTAACTGAGTAACCAGTTTTGGGAAGACATGCATGGGGATTTCTACCTTTGCCTTAACTTGAGATGTTGGCCACAGTTAGAGATGGCAAGCTGGACAGGCACTGCTGACTGCTTCTTTGGCATGCCTTGCTGATTTGCTCAAGGTTAAACTAATTACCTGATTTAAGACCATAAGCAGATTTCCTTGACTGGATTAGAAGGGACTTCTAGGGGAGGGAAAATGCATTATTATTATTATTTATTTATTTATGCACAAACGGAGGGGAGAAATCTCTATTGACACTTCATAAACTTGCTGCTAACACAGGCGCCTAGGATGGTCATGATGGCTTACACTTGATTTCTCTGTCAATCCAGAGGGTGGACTTTTGTAGAACTCCCTTATTTGTGAATTAGAATGCTGAAAGGACTTTTGTGGCTTATGGCAGTGACCTGTGGGTTGGACTGAATTACATCTCTCCTGTGAGTTACCTGTGACAGTGGGCTGGGCTGGACTCAGTCTCAGACAAAACTGAGCCCTGGATGCCAGGTCCTCCAGAAGATACAGTATCTGGGATGCCTTGGTGCTTGGGTTTTGCCTCATGTGGAAGCAGCAGCTGGGGAACCTGTGTTTTGCCCCAGAGCGAGTTACATCTGAGTGTGCTAGGCTGGATGCAGCCTCAGTGATCCAGCCTGACTGCTAATCTGCAAGTAAATCATTCAAATAGAGAGCAGTCTCATAACAAACAATGTTTTATGGTTTCTAGTGCTCTTTGGGTTTTCTCAAGGATTTCACACAAGAACTGAACTGGCCCTGTCCCGCATAGTTTGTTAGATAAGATGAGCTCACACATGGTTATTGCCAACATATGTGCAATGAAGCACAACAGAAAGAGGAGCACTGAGCCCTTTTTAGGGCATCTACAGTTTGGACAGAGAGAAGTTTGATAATGTCTATTAACAGACTGGGAAAGAGCTACTTTTTTTTTTTTTTTTTTTTTTTTTTTTTTTTTTTTTTTCTGTGTAAACACAGAAGTATGGTGAGAGTCATCACCAACTTGAGGAACTATTGACTTTAGAAATGAACTGCTAATCCACATACACTAGGAGCTGAGACCTGAACTGTTGTTCTGTATCACACTGCTAACCAGATCTGTCACCATGCTGTTTGCTCCCTCTTTGTCTCCCTCTTTTTCTGGGAGTTCAAGATCAGTTCCATGTGCTTTTAGGCAGGAGATAGCATAAAGGAAAAAAAGACCTCAAAATATAGCTCATTCCTTCGTGAGGTGTGTCCTATCTACATATGTCTAGGTGAATAGTTAGGTGGCAGAAAGATATTATTAGGAGTAATTGCTGGTGATGAGCAGTTGCAGACTCTCCTTTAAAATGTGCCCTTGCATGGAGATATTACAAAAAAAAAAAAAAAAAAAAAAAAAGCTTCATAAATATTTTTAAAGAACCCACTCTACAGTACAGTACAGAACATGCCTGTTTAAAAAGAATACTGAGAAAATTGTAGTTTGCAATAAAAATGCAGTCTTTTTTGAACCTGCAAAATATTGCACTGTATATGAAACAGTCATTTATAATAAACACAGCACTGACTCCATGAGCATCATTTACATGCTAAAATCAAGGGGGCTTATTTATTCTAACTTAAATTGAAAAGATTATTTTTTTCATGAGGATCAAAAGCAGAAAAACTCATAAGAATATTAAGGGATATTCATGAGTGCCAAGAGAAGAAGAAGAAAAAAAGACAACTGTGAATGGAAAAGCGTTTTGGAGTTATTTGCTGCAAGCAGTGTCTGAATTTCTGCAGATATGTGTATACATCTTCCGGATGTGCACATTCTGCCTGTTATTGTTTAAAGTTCTCTTATTTCAGATGTTTATACCTGCTAAAAATTAGTTATCCACAAAGATTACTGTTCAGGTGAAATTCTGCAGGCAAGTGCTTATCTCGGGAAAGACATTATTATTATTATTATTACTAATCCAGCTGCATTGTGCAGTTCTACAGTTTTGTGTGAGACTTGCTGTACTTGTTTTATGTAGTGCATTCAAAGAAGCTGCATGTTAACAAGAAAAACTGTAAGAATCGTAATGACCTGATGTGTTTCGGTGCTGTACTTTAAATTTAGTCTCTGGTCTCTTCACAACAGGTATTGTTCCAGGTTTGCTGGGGGAGATAAATCTCACTAACTTTCATGAACTGTAGACAGAAGCAGTGGTCCTGTGCAAAACTTCTATCAAATTTGAGAGTGAATTTAAAGAAGTGGGTGTCTGCACACAGCACCATTTTACTTCACAGTGATATTTTAGTAAGATCTTCTGAATCATTAGTAGTAGGACACAGAACTCCTCATTGATAAATTTCAAAGACCAAATTTTTATAACAGTGTCTGGAAATTCTCAATGCCCTCTGTACTACGGTTTGGAAAAGCCTAATTTTCATTGCATTACATGTCCTGTAAATAAGTCAGTATCTTCCTGGGTGGGGTGAACTAAGCCAGTGTGTTTTTTTTCCTGATGAGGAGCTCACCTGAACCCTCCTTCTACCTATGTCATGGAATGCAGGGAATGAGTTTCACTTGAGGGGCCAGGAAAGGGAAGCCAGGACAGTGCCATTTTCAATCAGAGCAGCTGTTTGCAAAATGAACATCTGCTCTTAGATTAGCGTGTGCATGCTGAGAGGTGTTCTGCAACATGTAATATAAAGGCTACAAAATCTGAGACAATGGGATAAATTAGGAGGGGGAATGTTGACAGTGTTATGGGTTTGACTTTGTCCATTGAGTCCTCAGGCCTTGGGCATCATTTTACTGGGCATTGTAGAAAACACAGTATAAAGTTTCTGTTGCTACCTTCCCTTAGTGAGCACCTCCTAGCAGGCATGAACCACGGTCTATTTGCCTGTGAAGGGTGGATGTGGAAGGAGGCTGTCTCTTTCCCATTGCCCTGGCAAGGGGAGCAGTGAGGCTGTCAGTCACTTTTTCAGTCTTTAGAGAGCTTGTCTGCAGCCTTTACCTGGTGTAAGGAGACAAAGAGAGGGCCCCTGGATCAACAGCTCAGGCCTAATAATAGCTGCAGGGCAACCTTGAGAGGCTGTGGTAGAGTTTACCCTGTATCCCGCTCCCCTCCCCCTTGCTTCGTTTTGCATCCTGCATGCAGAGGAGCCTGATACAGTGATAATCAACAGGCCCTGGGCCCTGACAGCCAGATAATCCAGGAGCTAGAGAGGCTGCTTTGCAAGGGGAGGCCCTGAGGGCTCTTCCAGCTGGAGCAGCTTCAGGATCCTGAAACAAAAGCTGAGTAGATGAGGGGGACAGGGAGGTGGCCTACAACCTCCCAGCTGTCCAAGGAGTGGACTCAGTTATTCATTTCCTCAGAGTGCTGAGGATAAAATGAAAAGGGCATCTGCTTCAGCCTTTTTTTCTCCAAGTGAGCACAGTACTGTGCCTGCCTATGGGCGAGGTGATCAAGCAATGCTATGTCTGGCTGCTAAAATGGGATGCTGGGGTGTACTAGTGAAGATGAGCATACTGGTGCCACGCACAGATGCTGCCTGAACTACCAGTGTCCCTCTCCTGCCCAAAGCCGCAGCTGGCAGCTGGAACCATCGTTCTTAGTGCCACCAGCACTTGGAACCCACTTTCTCACCCATCCTCCTGGGATTTATGCAACGGTCCTTTAATATCTCCACCCACGTGGAAAGACACCCTTAAAGGAGAGAGAAGAAGTCCAGCTGGTGGGGGTCATTGCTTTTTGTTCTGTTTGTGCAGTGTGAGAAGTTCCTACACGCAGTAATCTCCCCAGCTGACAAAAAAAATTATGGACTGTACTATATGAAGCTGTGTGAAAGCCAGAAGCAACCACATCTTCACAAAGACTTTTCTCAGTGTTCACAAATGAGAGGAGAGAAGACCAAACCCCAAGAGCTGCTCTGAACTTTAACTCAGCAAGTGTTTAAGCATGTGCCTAACTTTTAACTGCTCAGATAATCCCATGCTTAAACTTGCTGCTTGTGTTGCTTGACTGTGGTCAAAAGGTCCTTGGGACTCTCAGTGAATGAGGACTGAGGGTATTCAGGGAACTGAAAATAATAGTTTGACTCCTGCTTACCTAGCTCAGTTGTGTCATTCCATTCACAGTGTGAGTGCTCATATAAATAAATTGAATAGGATCTGATCCAGGCTTTGCACCTAGTAGGAAATAATCCCTCTTCTGGGTTTTGAGAGCAGTTTCTCAGACAGCTTTTATTTGTTCGGCCCCTAAACAGATGGATTGCCTCCAAACCCTATCAGATTCTGATTAAATTGTTGTGCAGGAGTCAACAGGTACATATTGAATAGGCTGTGAGATTATTTGCCATCCTGAGTGACAGCACCATGTTTAATTAGAGAAAGAGAAATGAGGCTGGAGTAACGAGACACAGAGCTGTGGCAGGAGCTCAGATGGAGCCAGGGGAGTGGGTACCTAATACAGTCTGCAGACCTTTGACCAGAGGTTTCAGGGTCTTCTCTGAGGATTGATTAAGCTGCATCTTTTATTTTCCTTCTGCCTGTTTTTCATGCAAATTGAGCATGCCGTAAGAGTGAGCAGGTGGTGTATCTGTAATGTGGCCCAGGCAGTAAAAAGAGAAAAATTCCCTTAAAGAAATGCTAGACCTCTAAGAGGATTTTGAGCTGGAGGATAAGGAAGTTCTGAAATCTTAAAATAGGAAGGAAAGCCTTTATTCGCCTTGCTGCTGATGGTTGTACTTCCTGTTGTGAACCCTACAGTGTTTCATAACAGCTTGGCTACTGCTAAGTCTACTGCTGTAATGAGGAACAAGGATTCCTAGTTCCTCCACTATCTGCCAGAGTTAAAGGTCTCTTTTATCCAGTGCTGACAGAAATTATAATAGGAACTGAATGGAAAAAAATATGGGGGGCAAAATTCCCCACTAGTTGAAGAAAAATTATGATCTCCATGTTCCCAGAGCAAACCTCATGCGGTTCGTGGGTGGAAATGACCACACTATTTTTTTAAAAGGCTTTGTAAAAGTTGTCTGTGCATCAAGGCTCTCAGGTGCACTCACTGTTGGAGGAGAAAAACAAGGGCAGGATGGGAGGCTGCAGACGGGGAGGTAGCTCTGAACCATCCCCAGGACTGGTGCCATCTCATGCCAGCTCCTCAGGGGCTGTTCTGCCACAGCAAGGCAAGCGGACTCCAATGTGCTGTATGTAGCCTTCTCTCCTACTTCTTTAATCTGCTACTCTGACCCTTGCTATACCCTCAGGCTGTGGCCAGTGGAGGTGGGGGAGGGCCGGAAAAGAGAAAGAGTGAAATTTTTGATAAAGAACCTCTGTGCTGCTATACATGGTGGTTATGCACGTGCACACATGCACACAAGCCTGGGCTCAGAATATTGCTCAGAATATTGCTTAAATGCCTTTTGGACCTTTTGATTCAGCTTCTGAAACTTATATGGATGTCTAATTCTCCGCTTATGCCTTTGTACTAACTAGCAAGAGGAAGTGCTACAGCCTAAAGTGCTGCAGAGCCCCTCAACAGATCTGCAGCTCTGTAAAAGGAGTGGGGGTGGGAACATAGTATTTGTATATTGATAAGGCATAATAACTTCCACAGCGGTTACTGCAGTTTAAGTTTACAGTATTTTCAAAGTAAATCTAGTTAAGCTTTGTTCACTAGCAATACACCCACACAACAAATACCATGGTAAGTGGCAATAAGTTAAAACCTGGAAATACAGCCATGGAACACAATAAAATACCTGTGGAGACAGGTAACACATAAGTTACAGAAGTAGTTCTGAATCATTGTATTAGCAGAGAGATGTCTTGTTTGGCTGTACTTTATCCTACAACACTACTGAGACAAAGAGTTTACATAGCAGATTTGTTAGCTAGTGTCCTTTAAGTAGATAATAGGAAATGTCCAAAGAAATTGAGAGGAATTTGGGAGAATAAAAGGGTTTAGAGCACAGCTTGTGATGTTTACCAACATATCTGCTCTGCTGAAAAGCTGTATTTGAACAGAATAATGCTGTTTGTCTTATGATTCAAAATTCCTACGCAGAATAGAGCAAGCTTTCATTTTCACAGCATAGTAATTTCATATGTAATCAGCAGTGGTCTCCAATGTTTATCAGATTTTTGCCTTTCCTTTCATTTCCCCTTCTTCCCTTTCCACATTCTTTCTCTGTATTAGGAAATTTGTATTGCATTCTATTACTGAAACAGAAACATCCTCAGATAAGATACTCCTTTCTGTATCTAAGAAATCTTTCCTGATCAAAGTTACACTAAAATTGCTTTTCTTCAGAAATTGTTCAATTTGCAGGGAAACTGCATTTCTCCACAGGCTGCCAATCTCACTTCATCAGAAGGAATCCTGACCTTCTCTAGCCTAAGTTCTGTGAAAAGTCATTATCAAGCTGCCTTGAAGATGACAAGCATCTACCGAGTAGGTTATTAACAATATGTGTTATACAGGCTTCCCAGGGCTATTCAACACATCTACCTTTTCCTGACCTCGGTGGACAAACTGTTATCAAGACTTCCAGAAAATTGCTAGCCCCTACCAGGGGGTTGGGAGACTATGGGTTTTGTTGCAGTAGGAAATATTTCCATCCTTTGGCTGAAGTAATATTTTATCCCATCTTGGAGACTATTGATGGACCACAGGTAATCAGAAAGACAGAGCCCTGCTGCATGATAGCAATGGACAGTAATGAAGTGGTCTTGATAAGAAACTAAGATGGAAACCCAATTTAATTTCAGGTGAAGATTTAAAAGCAGACATCTACAGGCATGATCATTTGATGTGTCTCAAGCGGAGCCAAAAGCAGGTTTTTACCTTAACAGGCTAGAAGAGACTCAGAATTTTTCCTTTTGTTAGCAAAATTTTGGATATGTTAACTGCATCTATTTGAAGTCTGAAGGGGAAGCTTTAATGAAGGAATTTTGAAGCTGAGAATATGGGCCTGACTAGGAAAGTATAACTATGTCGTTGGGTTGAACTCTCATTGACCTCATTTACTCCTCATACCTTTCCAGGAGTGGAAAGAGGTACCCCACCCTCCCACATCCCAGAGCAGAGAAATTTCAACAAGATGAAAAATCAGAGACCTAAATTTGGAAATGGGATAATAGAAGAAATATACATATATATATTTCAGATTTTTTCCCCAATGATTAAAAAATAATAATAATAAAATGTGGAGCTAGAAAGGAAGTAAAGAGAAGTCAGCATTGGTGGGATGTGAAAACAGTCTTACTCTACCTACTTGGTCTTGGAGAGTAAAATCCTGTCAGTGCAGAAGGGTGGTTTCCTGGTATATCTCAGCCTGTTTTGAAATTCAGTATATGTTACTTTACAGCGACTCAGCTCCTGGCACAGCCTGAAGAAAGTTACAAATTAATGACTTACGGGAAGTGTGCTGCTTATGGCAGAGAGTAAAGCCAAGGTCAGAACTGCTTCTGTACCGAAGAATCAAGCATCACCACCTGGATGAGTCCCAGGACTGACTGGCAGCAGCAGAAGTATCTGGGAAGCCCTACAAACCTTGCCCCCCACAGACAAATCCACCTCCAGTGGGAGTAGACAGAGGGATGTAGCCCAGCTGAACAGTAGTGCAACAATTTTACAGTTCTTTTGCAACTTCAAAACCTCAGGTGTGAGCTGATCTGCTTGAGTAAATGAGAACGTAGACAATATTTTTTTTTCCCCCAAAACGAGTGTTGCCAGGTAAATGGCCTCTTAAATTGGTATGGGCTTGTCTAAAGCTGGCTTAGGTGCTACAATCCGGCACTGCAGTCTGCATTCAACCCACCATTTAATGCTGTCTTGGTCCATAAAATTTTTCCAAATGCTTCCCAGCTGGGCAGTGTGTATGAGATAACGTCCCCAGAACAGATTTATCAACAGGCCTGTACAGCTTCTGGATGTGCTGGGACTGCTCTGCGGTTTTCTGCTAGCTCAGGTGGTTTTCTTAAAGGGATTACATTCAATGCTTGCAACAAAGAATCAGTCAGCACCTTTTACAATAGGTATAGGAAAGTCTCAGACAAAATTACTGGAGCTGAAAAGCCATTTTTCAAAGTAGCTTTGAAGTGTTACAGGTTCACCATTTTCTTCTCCAGGTATTTTTAAATGGGTGTGATATAATTCTGATTTAAAGGAAAAAAAAAAAAAAAAAAAGAAGAAGAAAAAAAAAAAACACAAAAGGGTAAAGTGAATATTTCTTGGCAAAGACCAGCAGAAGGATGTAGCTGCCAAAGGAAGCTGCCTTTGATTAACCTTTACATTCAGCATGCACTCATGACTCTTCATTTGTGTCTCTTTGCAGCAAATGCATAAAAAGGCCCTGATTAATATGCTTGCCTTAAAATAATTTATATTTGTAACAGCCTCCAAATATAAATCTGCATGCTCAGGACATCTGGGTGCTGGTTCTCTCCCTGCCCTTCCCGTAAGTGCCTTGCAGAGGCTGTTCTTGCAGGGTTGGTGAGAGGTATGCACGAGGTTGTGGATGGGGCAGCAGCGATGCCTCTCCTTCCTCCAGCAGCTCCCCTCTGGCAGTAGTGTTTCTGGCATGCCTAGCAATGAGTGTTTATGGGGATGGCCTTGTGAGATCTGTGTTGATGGGACGTGATCTACATCTACACTGCCAATGGGATTCATGAAGTGGGCATCTGGGAGCAGGAAAGCCAGGCAGCACTGAGCAGAGGAGAGGTGAGTGCCTGCCCCATTCTAGGTATGGCTCTGGTGGTGCACCCATCCATCCTTCTGCTTGGAGTGCCAGCCACCCACTTTCCAACATTACATGATGCCCTGTACATGATGTACAGGGTGTTTTTTTTTCTGCCCTCAAACAACCTTTCCTTTCTTGAAACTCCAGATGAGTTGCATCTTGGTTTTTTTTTTGTTTGTTTGTTTGTTTTTTTTTTGTTTTGTTTTTGTTTTTTGTTTTTTGTTTTTTTTTTTTTCCTTCTTCTTCATTCTCCATCTCATTTTTTTCCTTCACCACAACTTTGTCCTCTTTCCCAGGTCTCTTGCCACCATGTGCTGCCTCAGCCAGGTGCCAGTGGCTCTGGTGCAAGCCTGGCAGCGGGAGCAGCAACAGGCAGGACTCCTGCCTGTGACAAGCCCTGGCCCAGCACTGGTGGGGAGCACAAGACAGCAACAAGCTCAACAGTGCACCCACACCAGGGGCTAACCATGTACCCTGAGTGTGCACATTTAGCATTTGAAGGTAGCTGTCTAGTCTGAGCTAAACATCACAGCTGCTTCTCCAGTCCTTCTGAGGGAGGTGCCTAAGGTAGGAGGGATGAGTCTTCCACTGCCGTTGCTCATATTTCCACTATTGAGTGACCTTAGACATCCAGCTTTGACTAGATAACCAAATTTTGGATGACTAGGGCTATGTTATAGAAATCTGCCTCTAGGGCATAGAAATTAAAGGAAGGTGAATAATTCAGATGGATAACTCATAAATGATTTACCCTATCAGAACTCAAGTTCTACCAACTCTTCCCACTAAGGGTCTTAGGGCATTTAATTAATTTAGTACAATAACCACATATTATCATGCCTTTCTCCTACAGGTGCCTGAATAAAGCATAATCACTTCCTGATATTATCAGCTAATGGAGTTACTCCTGTGCTAAATAAGTGGAGGCTTGTACCTGGGAGCTGGAGGTTTCCTACACATATCCCACTGACAATTCATTGTATGCGTCATTACACAAACCCTCAACAAAGCTGCTCAGCAGCCCATGAGCCTGTAGCATACCTATCCTACAGCTCAGCTACCAAGGGAGCGGGCAGGTTAAGGGATTTGCCAGGTCACTGTAGAACCAAGCACTGGAGCCCAGAGCATGGCTAGAGCAAGGTGGGTTTTTTGGAGCACAGGTGACACTGCCATCCAGAAGCAGAGCTGTAATTTGGTATGTATTAGCTTCCAGAAAGAGCTGTGGCTGAATCTTTTTCCTGCAATGAAAATTTGTCCATTTCCAGAAACACTGTGACTAGCTGTATGAAACCAAGGAGGAATTGGGAAATTTGTCTGGCTGTGAACACAGAGAATGGCGAATTTTTATTCCAGTTCCTGAATCCTGATCAAGCTCAGATGGCAAATGTTCAGTCACGGTAGGAGCATTCTACGCGTGCTCAGAGATACATCTGTAGGGGTGGAAGAATTTAAAACAGAGGCAATTAAGGAAATAATTTTATAAGAGTCAGGGGCAGTGGCTTGTTTGCTTGCTTGTTTTAGTGGTGTTGTCCCTAAATCCTAGAGCTAAACTCCCTAAATCCTAGAGCTACTTCTTCAGAACTGGTCACTGGCTGGTAATGCATTTTGTCCTGACAGCTGTGTAAAAGTTGTATGAAATATGTATTGGATTTGGGATACTAAACTCACTTGGATGAGTTTCTCCTCTCAGCTCAGAGTGACTGAACTGAGATGCATCATCTCCCTAACCACAGTATTTCCCAGCAAGACGAAATAATCATGACATCAAGCCAGGACTGAAACAACACAAGGCTGGGGCCTGATGCCCTACTTTTGTCCTCTCAGCAGCATCCTTTTCTTTTGCAGCCCCTTGTCTGCTGGTGGGTGGAGGCTCTCTTTTCCCAGTAACTGTTGCAGACATGGGACAATGTCTGATTCAGGCCCAAAGCACAGTGAAGAACTAATCTTAATGCCAGCATGCATAATACATCCAAACTACTTTACCTGTCAGGAGCAGGTTCCTTAAAACTGCAGTGCTTAGTGGTACAATGGACTGGGTGACCTCTAAGGTTCCCTTCCAGGCCAAACCACTCTATGATTTTTACCATCAGCAGTAGTGTAATAGAGGGAAATGCATGCAGAGGCTAAGAAAACCACACAATATAAATGCACAGGGACAGTATATGCGATGTGGAGGATGGGAAGATGGGAACAGGATTATTAACCAGAAGAGGTCCTGTTTTTTTCAGAATAGACCACCAGTGTAAAAGATCTTCGTTGCTTCATATGTGAGACTGAAGGACCAACACAAGACTTTCAGCATGAGCTTTTCTGTGGCCTCATTTTGAACAGCTATATTCTTGTTGCATCGTCATTTCTCAGATGTGTTAAGATATGCTGAAGGTGCAGGGTGACAGCACAGTGCGATGACTGTGGCAATTAGAGCAAGGTGTTAATGGCAGGTGATGGGGCTCCAAAACAAGGGATGCAGAAGTGGCAGAGAACTGGGCATTACTGTCCTGGGGTTAAATGAGACACAAGAAAGGATGTTCTTCTGATGAGTATGACGACTCAGTGAAATAAAAACCAAAGAAAGGTTTGTCAGCTCTTATTTTAACCAAACTAGTTTTCTCTTCCTTGCTTTCAGAGCACAATACCCAGCATATTCAAATGTGTGGTTACATGCGAACAGTAAGCATGCTCTGCGTTTGGTTTCAGTTGAGTTCAGAAGCCATCAGAAGTCCGATCTCCATAACATGTGTCTGTGTGTGTGCATGTGTTTCTGTGCATCTGTATTCCACTAGAAAGGAAAAATCCCCATTAATTGCTGTGGGCGGGCTTGTGGGCAGGGATCTGCAGGCAATGGGGAGATCACCTCAGGGGCAGCTTCTCGCTCTGACAATAGCACTCAGCCTGCAACAACTTCTTGAGAATAAGCTGTTTAAAAAGACAAAAGACAGATGCCTCATTTCTGTCAAGAAATTTTGTACTTAAACTACATTTTCAAGCGAAACGTGCCCTCAAGGAATCTCCCTAGTGATCTCAGACATTGGCATGCCTCGCTCACAGAGGTGGCGAAAATGGAGGAGAGCGAGCCAAAGGAATTGAGAGCCTCTCCCCCTTGCACCGCTGTAATTACCATGCAGAAAGCACTGCCCGTCCACCTCCTGTCCCTGAAGTGCTACGCTGTGGCACTCCTCACACGGTGCTGTCAGCAGTGAATTTCCACGAGCCAGCCGTGACCTACATTCGAGGCAGCAGCCCCGCTGCCGGCGCTGTGAGTGCGCGCAGGCACCCGGCCTGGCTGCCTTCCAAGCCAGGCTTGATATTCGCAGAGTTTCATTTCCTGGCTCGTCCCCGACCAGCTTCGCTGCGGAGCATTCGCATGGGAAGGTCACCGCAAAAGGAGGGGCTGGAGTGAATGTTTGTGGGAGGCTTACACGCTCGTCTGACATAAGTTATAAAAATATAGCCTACAATGAACACAAATGAATAGGCGGTGAAGAAAGTAGCAGGCTAGTTAAAGTCTGCGACTATAAGAGTCAACGCTGTGATTCAGTCACAATATGGTTCTTTCAAGCTTTGGGAAACTCTTTTCATTAAGTGAACTATTGAATTAGAAGTTTACTGTTTGTCTTTGATGCTTCATCCTGCTCTGTGCATTCACTTACAGATTAAGCTATCTGACCTGCACAGCAGTGAAAGAATATTGGATAGCCAAACATAAGCACAATTGCAAACCTCTGATGATGACAAAATGAGAGCATGCAAGTTGACTGCATGGTAAATTTATTAATGTATTACTTTAGTTCTACAACACCAGCAACCTGGCTATGAACTTCCTATTTATGGTTTGAATTTTGTTCTGCAAATGAAGCGGTTGCTCAGAGGGCTGCAGAGAGTCATGGTGAAGTGTGTGAATCATCAACATTTTTCAAAGGGAAGCTCTGCTCTAAGTGTGGCTGTCCCAGTGGTCTGGTGGCATGGAGACTGGGCGTCTCAAAGCCAAAGCAGGAATTAAAGAAATGAGCCAAATCTGCTTAGAGATAACCATTTCTTGAGAAATTCAGAATAGCCCTTGGACTCACACAGCACAACTTGACACACACTTCAGAAATGCGGCACTGATTTCACTAACGGCTCCCACAGCTGTGAGAGTGACTGAGCATTAGAGCATGTGGCCTGGGCTCCAGAAGAGAGGTCACCGTTCAAAGTCACCTCCGCCTAATGTGAAAATGTGCATGAGACAGGGGAGGGCATTCTTGTCCACTCTGCTCTGCCACACTTCATAACCACACAGAGAGAAAGGCGAACAAAATAAAGAGAACAAGTCAAACCATTCACCAAAAATAAAATAAAAATTAAAAAATCCCCCCAAAATTACAGTCCAAGGACTGAAACTTTCTGTGACTTTGGCAAACCAAGGAGAACTTTTCTTGTCTAGTGAATGAATAGGGAAGATATGTTTATGAATCTTTCGGGTTTTGGGAAGGTGAGCTCAGACTTCAGATCTTGTTTCAGGAGCTAGTTTCAGGCAACGGACAGCCATTGGAAATGCTGAAGAGGCAGAATCAAAATGATGAATTATCATGACTTCGTGAGCATTTCTCGGTAAGCTCTTTACTTACTGTGAGGCTTATGACAGTGGGGAAGTGCTAGCCTTTGTTTTTGCTTTTCTTTTTGTTTTTGTTTCTCTTCTTAACTTCAGCTAACTGGGGCACCTATACATGAAGCTACTTCAAAATAAAAATGGGTAAGATGTGATAGGAATACCAGCTGTGACAGGGAAGCTTGGCGATTTTGCATTTTTTAATTCCTGGCTATTCCCCTTCAACCAGGAGGGATTTCCCACCTTATTTTCCAGTAATCTCCCTTTCCAGAGTGCCCCACTCACTACTGCTCTGCCCGACCCAGGAGAACAGGCTGGGGCAGCTTTAGTGGCTGTTTGGTGCAGTGGTGTCTCTAAACAGCAGCTGGGCTTGTGCTGGGAACTCACAGCGGAGCAGAGCTGAACTGCTGTGGCTGGGCTAGTGTTAAGTGTCCTTCCAAACCCTCTTTCACTTCCATTTCTGCTTTCACAGCTCCAGCATGCTGTGTGTCTTACTTGTTTCTCTGTCTTGCTCTGGCTGCTTCTCCTTTTCTTTGCTCTCTCTCACATCTCACATCCGACTCTTTTCTTCTTCTCACTCAGTGTGTGTTACCCTTCTGTATGCTTCAGAAATTGCTGCTGTTGCTCTCCACCACCAGCACTCATGGAACTTCACCCTTCTTGAGCATTGAGCAAGACTATGAGTTCAATCAATACAACAAACCTGGTGGACAAATTTAATCCCAGAGATCTTTTCTGGTTGTTGTGCTACAGAAAAGGTCATTTGGGGCATGAAGCCCTAAGGCTTGCCAGCTGTGCTTTACCTGAAGAAATGTAGCAGCCCAACCTACACCATGCTAATATTAGCTGCTAGGTCCAAAGCTAACACTATGCTAAGCCAGGATTTTAATCTGCAAAAACAAACACAAATGTAGAGCTGCATTGTCCAGCAAAGAATTCAGTGCTCTCGTTTTTCATGAAAAAGTATGGGAAACTGAAGAACAACACTCTGCCACCAGGCACAGCATGAGGCAAGATAAAGAAAAATTAATAGTACCAGGCTGCTTTCTTTACATAATTGATGGGGAAAAACACCTAAAGCAAATCTGAATGCTAAAAAGTGTTTGGAGGGATAACAATATCAAACAAATTTTGATTGTTTTGTTTTGTTTTGTTTTTAATAAGGTGCCAATACTTTGAAACTTGACCATTTCCTCAGTACGTAAAAATGAGTCTGCTTAGATTCCATCTCTCGTGTTGACAGCGTGAGAGTAAAAGCTTTTCTGAAAGAAAGAAAGCGCACTTGTGTATTCACTTACCATTCAAAACAACAAATGCTTTTCCTTCTAAAGCTGAGGAACTCAGAAGTGCATCTTTGCCTATAGCAAGCTGATAGATTATGTGTTGGTATAAGCAGCCCATGCCCTGATGTCTCTAAACCTTCTCTTTCCTTTCTATCCAGCCTTCTGGAAACATTTCAGGGTAACACTTCAGACAACTGAAATGCAATTCTAATACTAATATCCCTTCCTCATGCTTGTATAAATTAAAAGAAATCACTAAACTGAGAGCATGCATTAAACATCATTAATAAACACAGACTGCACCAGGACATCAAAAGAAAAATCATCTGAGAAAATTCCTAACGTTAACTCTTCCTTTCATCTATTTTGATTTTTTACAAGAAAAAAAAAAAAAAAGTCTAGTAGCTATCTTAATTTCTTCTATGTCATAGTTACCTTTAATCAAGCCCAAAAGCCTAGCCAAAGTGCTGAGGAGACATGAGATAGACCAGTTCTCAAAGTGAGGAGAGTAGAATATATTTGAGGATGGGGACAGAGATGGACCAGGGAAAATCTATTTTGGCTTTGTTTCTGTTCTTTCTCCCCTTCTCTTTGGGACCTCTTTCATTTTGGTAGCCACAAGATGCAAAGAGAACAAGGAGAGCATGTCAAGCTGAGGTTGGGGTCATGGGAGCTGCATTGGCACTCCACGGGGGCTGTGCCTGGGGAAGGGGAGAGCTGGCAAGATAGGGTGGGAGTGCAGAAAGCTGCCACAGCAGTGGGGATGCATGGCACAAGGGGCCAGGGCACTGGGCTGAGCTGGACTCAGGCTCACTTTGCCAAAACTGTTGACAGAAGGGGTTTAAAATACTTTTCTTTGACATTGGGTTGATTGTTGCATGGGCACATTGTGAATTTATATCCCATTAGTTAATCGGTTTAAATGGATTGTACAGTCTGAAGCAAACAAAGAGACAGGCGTGGGCAAGACGGCAGGGTGCAAATCCATGTTACAGCTAGTTGGTGCTGAAAGGTGGATTCACTCTTCCCACTTTCCTCCCCTCCCTTGTGCCAGTGGTGGCACTTCTCTTACTGCAGGGTGCTGAGCTCGACCCTTCCTTTGGCAGGGTGAATTTTCTACCTTCTTTGCTCCATGAAGAAACAAGGCACCCAGAGCTGGCCATGGGGGAGGAGGTGTGGAGACCACTCTTTTCAGCAGTGGCACTTGTGGAGCAGGTCAGTCAGGATGCTAAATGCTACCCATCTCAGAAAAGGCCATCTCACCACAAGTAGCCTCTCTTCTTGGGTCCATAGGGACTCTGTTACAGGTTGGTTTTGTGAGCAGTACTCAGTTTCAGGTATCCTCATAATTCAGTAACTGCTCAGTTTGGGTAAGAAGCTTGGAACAGAGCTCTAGGCTTGTTCAGAAAACTGCTGATATAACGAAAACAGTACCTTTTCTACCTCTTTCATGCCATCCCCTTTTATGTAACTCCCTAACCTTGCTTGAAAATTGTGATAAGGATTTAATTACCTATAAAATACCTCTTGCACCAATTTAAAAATATAAAATAAAAAATATCACACCCTTCTTGGGTTTCCTGGTTTGCAGGGTTTCTTGCATTGTGTAGCCCAAGTCTCAGCCCCAAAGGTACATGTGGTATTAGGAGCAGCACAATTCCCAGTGACTCAAGCAGCCAAGGATATGTGTGGGAGAACAGCAATGCAGGGGTTTGCCACCAACACTGTTTGCTGGGATCCTGTTTCTCAGACATAACTGCAGTTCTGCATGTCTCTGACTGACACATGTACAACATCTGATGTGAAAAGCCAGGATTTGCACACTAAATCCCTGTGGCATGAGGAAATGGAAAACTTTGCTGAGACATAAGATATACATGTACATGTATACCACATGCAAAGCTTGAATTTTTGCACGAGCTACAATAAAGCTAGCTTTACATATGACTTTCCAGAGAGCTTTGTGGGCTAGAGAGATTGAATAATATTGTCTGGCGTGGTTTGGAAGATTTCAGAGAAAGAAATTCAGTGCCCAGGGATTTAAGAATCATTATTGTACACAAGAAGCCTGACAAGTGTGGGTGGGTGGGAAGGAAAGTCACCCTGTTCCTGTTGCAAAATTATGATCAATAAGAGCAGGGTGATGGCTAGAATGTGCAAAGAGGGTTGCACTGTGAAGAACCAGGATAAGTGAGACAGCAGTAGCTGCAGTCAGTATAAATCAGCTCAGAGCTCAATCATCACTGCATACCGCATGCTGGGGAGGAAGGAAGCTGTTTGTCCCTTGTTGCTTCTCCCTCCTGAACTGTCACCGGCTGCCCTGCTCCTCTGCTTTAGGGGAATGGACTCTGCAACCCCTTCTTCCTCCTTACTCATCCAGCTTTTCCATGGGTTGCCTTTTTCCTGGCACTTCATTTTGGCTATGTCCCACCACTTGCATCCTGGTGGAACTGTATAAGAAAGTGCTGCGCACCTCTGCTGCTCTCTGGTCTATTCTGGGCCCATCAATCCCCCACAGCTCCTCTCAGAGCTGGGTGCAGTCACTACAAAGCTCACTGCTCTCTAATAGTAGTAATAACTCTTTGACTGCCCCCTTAAAAATTTCCTTTGCTGTTTTGCCTACAAAAAAATAAACACAACAGGGAAGTGATAGCTTTGGCTTGCTGTAGTGATCAATGTTGCCCCATTTGCTTTCTTATCTGATCATCCACATCCATCTTCTGCACAGTTTCTCCTTAATGGGACTGGGAAAAGCCTTCAGTAAGCTCACTGGTTGTAGTCATGCACAACAGAAACCACAAATGAGGCTGTCGGGCACCACATCCATTAAAAATATAATAAGCAGAGATATAAAAACCAGCATCAAGCAATGTTTGACTTGGTCAGTCTTGATTTTTAGGTTGCAAAAATCATTGTCTTCTCTTCTGATTTTTCACAGTTGTCTCAGACATTTATTTGGGAATCTGTGAATGCACTCTTTAGATTTCTCTTGTGATAATCAAATAATGAGGATACAGAGAGGTAAGAGATTGGGAAGGAACTCAAGGGAACTAGTTCAAACTGCCAGCCCAGCATTCTTGTTCCCAGCTTGTAGAGTCCTTTTCTTCTCCTTCTGCAAAGCTTTCTTCTCTGTGCTGTGTGGTTACTCCCTTCTTCCCCTGGGAAGCAAGCAAGAAACAAAACTTGATAGCAACCAGAGACAAAGCTTGAGAGAGTGTGTTCTTGTCAGCCAGCTCATCACCCTCATGCAGATTTGGTGGGTGTAAGGCCCAGTGCATTTTCTGTGGTGGGCTGCTGCACCTCTGCTTGCAGGGAATTTGCAGAACACTCCACTGCAGGATGCAGAGTGTTGTGTTTGTAAATAAGAAATCCTCCTCTTCACTTTTCTCATCCATTACCAGTCATCTTCAGTGTGTCCAGACAAAAACAAACCCCAGAGAATAAAAAGCCCTGAGAACTCTGCCTTAGACCACAGAAGCCTTTTGCAGTTGCAGCCTGCCAAGTTCACAGCCAGGACACAACCTATATTTGTAGCCAGGGTTTGTCACTTCCTCAGCAGCTCCCCAAGCATTTCAGGGCATGTCCCCCCTGGGCATGCAGGGGACCTGAGTGAGCCCAAATGGTGCAGGGCTTGGTGAAGGTGCTCATAAAGGTGCCAGGCTGGTTGGCACCCAGTATCTTTGCTGGAAATGCTGGGGGAACCTCCCTGAGTTGCTAGCCAAGGGCAGGGGCCTGGTAGCCACAGGCAGTGACTGAGAGTGCCTGCCCAGCCCAAGTCCTATCAGCTGTGTCAAGAGTGGGCTGTGATTTTAACAGCAGTTTTTAACCAAGTTAAAGACCAGTTATTAAGTAATTAAGACAGAATTTTTGTGCTGTGTAAGTAGACATGGCATAAAGACACAATGTGCCATAAAGAGGATGCCACCGGTGATGGGGTGTGAAATCTAAGTTCTTTCTCTTTCTCTGGGCTGCCTCTGCATTGTGGGTGAGAGACATGGAGAGGAAAGATACAGGATAAGAGCTTTAAAGCTATCTAAAGGTTTCAAGGAAACTATACTGGATCAGTTTCCATTTACACATCTTCAATCTGGTTGAGGAAAGCACCAAAAACTCCTCACAATGTAGCCTCAGATAGGCTGTTCTCAAGGGTGGGTTTATAACTGGAGATTACTATAAGCCTACAATGATGTGGTTTACTATCCCTTCTGAAGTATTTCTTGTTGGCTTTTTTTGTTAGCCATTTAAATGCCCATTCCTTGGGTTCAGCAGCCTTCCTGGGGATAAAGCAGCCTTAGCAGCGCTTTGCATCCGAGCCAGTGTCCCTTCCTCTACCATCATCACCCCGACACTACTTCACAGCCAGCAAAAACCAAAAGCCTGAGACAAAAGTGATGACAGCCCCCTTGCCCAGGGGCTTGGCAGCTGGGCACTGTCTCATCTGTGGAGAGGGGAGTGGTGGGGTTTTCTCCCAGAGGGTGGTCCCATGCCTGGGGGATGTTTCTGCTGAAGAAACATGGAGCGGGTCTGGCCAGGGATTGGTGGCTGTCCCCAGTGAGCACAGGCTGCAGTGCTGGGTGGGCAGTGGTCTTGGCTGTCATCACAGCTCCTGGGGAGTGAGCAGCTGGTACCACTGAGTGCATACATACCCAACCCTGCATGTGTTGTTAAGGAGCCATTTGAATGCATCTGAAATTATTGCTGCAGTAGTGAGCCTGCTATGGTCCTATGTGGAGGTCTTTTCGCTAAGTACCACCAGGAGAAGTGCTTACTTGTTGCTTATGCATTGAAAACCATCATTGTTCCTGTGCTACAGTTCCTGCAAATTCATCCTCAGCATTTTCCTGCTGCTTCCCTCTCAGAAAATATTTTCCCAGTGCAAAAGCTCTCTCCCCATTCCCTCTGTTCTGCAGAACTAAAATATAAACAAAAGCATGATCTAAACACACAGGTCTCCTGTGTAAAGCTCTAACAAGCAGTGCTCCTGCTCAGGGCTGCGTGAATCACCCGGAGAGGGGCTGTTTCTAAGCGCACACCGCGTGTGCTTTAAAGCAAAATAGGAAATACCTGAACTTCAGTCCTGTAATAGTTGTGTTTGAATCAAAGCAGATGATTCGTAGCCAGGGCTGGGTTCACAAGAAAGGGCGAGGTTGCTAGAAAATCATAATGATAAAGCTTCCTGTTTTTAACGATGTATTTCAACAATGATTATTGCTGCCTCAGAGAAGGAAAAGGATGCCTGCTAGCTGAAAAGTACCTTACTATTTCTCCCTGCGCTTGTGTGCCAAAAAGTCACACAAACAAGTGATTTGTGTTGGAAATGAAAAGAGTCTTCCTTCTGGAGTTTTCAGCTACACTGAAATTACTACGTGCTTGCAAAATTAGGGCTGCTCTGGTTTATGCTGTTATGCAAACTTTAGGCTTTCTCCTTGGCAACGCCGAGTGCCCTTAAGAGCTAGACGTGCTTGATGTCTTATGACTTTATTTTCTTTATATACACAATGATTAAAATGAAAGGCAGTTGTTAATTTCAGGGGAAAAACAAAAACAAAGCAGCAAAACAAAACAAAACAAAAAACAACTGCACATCCAATATATCTTTTGTGTTGCACCAAAATAACCCGCCGACTCAGGCAGACAATTTAGCATAAGAGTTGTCTGTCTTTGGTACTACTTACTAGATGAAGATGTTCTTTTATTTCTAAGTATATAGAAGAGCAGGCTGTATGTTCACATTATAAAAGTGAAATCTCACTTATTTTTTCTTCTTAAATGGCAACCGACTGAAGGCATGACATGTTTTCTGCATCCTGACATGAATATTCACCATTCATTTTTCACCAACATCATGTGCTTTTGTGATACAGATGACAGATTTCATGCTCGTTCCCAGTTGGCTGAAAGTCATCTTGAGCTGGTGGACAGAAAGGCCTGAATCGCCTCCTTGCCACCAGGGCTCACCTTTGCCATGCTAAGGCGCAAGGCAGGAGGATATGAAGCCCTGTGTGATTTCCTGTTTTTCCAGCCCCAAAACAATTGCACTTTACTTCAGATCAGAAGTGAGAGCGAGTCATCACACAGGGGGCTGCCCTTCCGCCTCACCATGAGCCATCCCCATGGCAGACATCTGGTTTGCTTCAGCACACTGAGGAGCACCAGAGATGTAGCCCTTCCCACAGCTAGCTGTCATGCAAACACCAGGCTTGTCCTTACTGCATCAGCACTGCATGTTTGAATTTGAAGGATAGCCATAAAACTGAATAGACACACGTCTTTATAATAACACTGGTTTTAATTCACTCTTCCCTGGTTCTGACCAGAGCAGAATAACTGCTTATAGTAGATGAGAATAACTATAGCAGTAAAATCACCTTGTTTCAAAAGGAGGTATCCACCATGGGACATGTTCTTCAGCAGTCACATAGAAGTGTTTCTTCAGTTAATATTTCCTCATATGGAGAGCTTCCCCTGTTTGTATCCTTCAGAATCAGTTGAGCTGAACACCTGAAGCACCATCAACACCATTAAGGAGATCACACACCCTCACAGGGCCATAACTCTGCAGAAACAGATCCATAACACAAGCTGATGTGTTATCGCTGAATGGCTAGGCATTTACTGGGACAAACAAATCATGGCAGAACCATGCAGAATTTCAATGCAATGCCTTAAATAAGCTTTAAAATGCTGGGATGCAAAAAGGATTCTGCCTGTGTGTGTGAGCTCCTCAGTGAACAAAACTGTTTCTCTGTTGAGCCACTCCTGAGGAGAGTAATGAAGTAGCAGTCAGGTAACTAGAGAACACTGAGTCAGCCTGTTTGGTTTAATCATTTCTCAGGATCTATGGGCAAACTTCATGAAAATCTCTGTGGATCTCAAGGGAGGTAGGATTTTACATGCCAGGTGTTATAGAGGATTTAGTGATCCTTCCTCTTGGTTTTAACAGTGCTATAGAAGGAGATACGTGCAGTTCTTTGTTAGGTTCCTCCTACACCTCTATTCTTGGAGGCTCAAGTTAAATTCAGAGTCACCATGAATCTCATTTTTTTTCAGAGTATTTGTTGTACAAGCAGGTAATTTGATACAGAGAAGGTACAAAGAAGGTAAATTACACAGATTTTATGTTTCAGAAAAGGGATTACTTCTGAAATGAAGTTTATGAGGTGATAAATTTTAGCAGTAAAACTCAGATTCAGCTTCTTCCAAGATCTCCCCTAGGTATGGTGGTGCGTGAATTTGGGTCTTGGCTTGTCTTCTGAAAAGTCAGTTTAGAAGTTCAGACTTGGAGCTAGGTACACTTTTCAGACCACTTGCTAGTAGAAGTGTGGGAATAGATTTAAGGAAATTCAAGAAAAAAGATACAAACAAATCCCAAGAGGTCTTTTTCATATTTGGTGTTTGAAAAATATCTTCAAACTGATAGAACTCAGATCAACTTCTGATGATTTTTTATATATTTAGAACCTCTTCTAAGTATAGGCTTGCATATTTTCATGCTCAAATTTTGCAAACCCGCTGTAGGATGCCTGCAATTTTCTTCTGGTTTTGTATCACTGGAGCTTATGTCCTAACTGTGGAGTTACCACTGATTCACATTTTGAGAACAGAATAAGGGTTATTATTGAAGTTCTTACCCCCCCGGCACAATTTTTAAAAATGCCTGATATTGCCAAGAAATGTTCGTTTTCACACTGGGAGCATTTTGGAGTTGCTGTCCTCTTGTCTGCAGCCAACAATGAGGACAAGTGAGGGGGGAAAGAGCATGGTCAGAGCATCTGCAGCTATTGGAGCAATTCAAGGATTATGAATTGGACCATCTCAAAATCCTGTTTTATGCTGGGGTTTGGACCAGTGGCCAAACATCCTAAGAACTATAGGAACTATCAAAGCAGTTCAAAGCAACCTTTGCCTGTTGATATCCCACATGTAGTTGAGAAGAATGAAGGAATTCAGCAGCTTTTATGAATGAGCCCTGACTGATAACAGATGAGAGGGAGGCCACACCAGACTAGACTCTTATCACCTTCTCCACCCCATTGCTAGCTCACTGCCTAACCCCGGTTTTGGCCACTTGAGCAAGAGAAATCTGCTCTGAAGGGGACCATGGTACTTGGCTGAGTGGTGGGAGATGAGTTTCTGGACATCTTTTATGCAATAATAAAGACACCTATCTTGACCATCTTGCCAGATTCTCCCCCTCCCTTGTAACCTATGCATATTTAAAACAAAAGGAAAAAAATCATTCAGAACACCTAAAATGAACAGTAAGACTGTAGTTCAGTCATACAGGGAGCTCTTCTGTGTTGTTGAGTACCATATAAAAAAAAATCCAGCTGGTCCACAATGCAAAGAACTGACCTGATAGAAATACATTCTGTTGATTTCAACCAGATGAACTGCAGGAGGACTGGAGGACCTCAGGATGTTCCTTTCAACCTCAACTATGTTATAATTCAAAGTTTTGTGAAATTTTCTGGAGGATTAACTATGTCCCAGAAAACTTTCTGCCTCATCTGGTATATGCAAGTCTATGCTACTCCAATACTGTGCAGAGAATTTCTGTTCTGATGATTGGCATGGCATGAATATAAAAATGAAGGAATGAGATAAATGTATTTCTGGGAACTCTGTCTTATCAACAGAAATGTCATTTTATGCTCAGTCTTTATCCAAATCACACTTGATCACCAGTGTGTATTTCTGATATCAGCCATCACAAAATCACATTCAAGAGTCAAATGAGAGCTGTAATATTATTTTTTTTTCCTACCTGGCTAGCCAACCCCTAAAGCAAAGTAGCTAGCCTTTCTATTCTTAAAAAATACCTTTATTTTTTAGGTATGATCCAGTAAAATGGATTTTCTGCTGTGCTCATTGGTAAATTTGCTGAAAGTTTACAGTCCTGCTATTGCTGCCACTTGACTTTCTAGCCACTGGACTTCCTTACACTATAGCCATATTTTGTGGAGATGGGCTGATGGTTGGGACTTTCAAACCACAAGATTATTCTAAAATAATCTGCTCTGAAATTGTAGCCATGAACAGATGCATATGTACATACCATGAGGCCAAACCTCACTGAAAAGAGAACAAAACAAAAAGACACTCACATAGCAGTCAGTCTGGCTAAGCTTTTAATAAACCAAGATCCTGGTTTAGAAAAAAAAAAAAAAAAAAAAAAAAAAACTTTTTCTGCAGGCCAGGCACACCTCTAAATACATACCTGGAATTTAGACAGTTTGGGGTGGGAACAGAACTATTTTGCTTCACAAATCCTGGAAGGCCTTAGGGGGGAAGGTGGAGTGAGATTTCTTAATAGTCTTATTTATTGCAGCTGAAGGGAGATGTTTTGACTGTGTAATAAAAACACATCAGAAAAAAATGAAGAAAACAACAACAACAACAAACCAACCAACCAACCAAAACAAAACAAAACAAAAACAAAAACATCAAAGTGGTGAAGTGTGCACTGCAGCTTGGGACTAACACTCTTTAAACTTTGGGATTTTCTTCTCTCCTACCTGAAACATCCTGATCAGTAGCAATACCAGTGTACTTCTGATCATGCGTCTCAGCTCACTAAGACCATGTTTCCACTGGTTAGTGCTTTGAAACCACCAGCAAAATCTGTAAGTGCTGCCTAGTTTTGACCTGAATGCTGATTCACTAGTATGGGGCAAAATCAAGGGGACCAGTCATATCTCTGTCCCAGCAGACCTAGGGCAAGTGTGAAGAACATAAGAGCAGCGGGATAAATTTTCTGCTGTGATTTAGAACAGTTATACTGAAGGCAGTTGCACTCCTTTGGTATGAATCATATTTAACACGCTAGCCTGAAGGAGCCTACAGGCTGCATGCAAGCTCTGAGGTGTGAGAAGAATTGCAGACCATAACCATTCACTCTGTCCCCCTTTTCATGTTCTTTAGATATTTTATCATGAGACCTTTATTTACTTTTACACATAAAAGTAGTTTTCTGTTTTTTGTTTTTTGTTTTTTTTTTTTTGTTTGTTTGTTTTTTGTTTTTGTTTTTGTTTTGTTTTGTTTTGTTTTGTTTTTTGTTTTTTTTGGTTAGTTTGGTTTACATGTAAGGGACCTTTCACAAAAGACACTGGTTTGTTTTTCAAGAATTTAGAGCTAGCTATTTAAACTCGTGGTTTGGTTGTACTTTTGATTGATGGCTAGTTCAGCATATTATTAAAACTCATTACAGACTCAGTAGAGAACAGGCAGAGAGGTTTCTCAGATGTTATGAAGTGCATGTTACCTATAAAGTGTAGCCTAGATTTATCAAGCAGGGGATGGTCAAAATTTAGCTAGGTGGAAAATAACTCAAACTTTTAAATAGACGTCAAATGACCACCTAGCTCACCCAGCTGTTTCTGGTGGTCTAAACAAAATAAAATGACTAGGATTTTTTAATAGCAAAGCCTCAAGGCAAAATAAAGAGGGAAGAAAGATGTTTGAGGAGGTCTTCATCAGGACTCCTGATGAACAATTTCTATGCGGGCAATATGGAAACCAGGCTTATTTAAAATTGAAGTCAAAATGAAGCAACCGAAGCCCAGGGCTGAGGAGAGTCTAACATCCCAAAAGGGATCTGCCTTCATCTGTCACAGATGACAAGCTTAGTTTAGCAATGGGAAGTATACTTGAGAGGCCAGTAAGTAAAAGACTCCTCCAAGTCATTTGCTAATGTGGATTAAGGAGGGAAATACTTGTCATAGACACCAGCTGCAAGCCCATTTCCCCCACCCTCACCACCCCCAAAGGAGAAATTCAGCAAATTGTCTTGTTCCAAGCACCATTGCCAGTGTACAAATCCTTGTCTTTGGACTGTGAATTAACAGATTTTCTGTTCTGGATTAAGCAAAGGTTGCTTGTTTGACATATGGCAAACAGAACATCATTTACAGTGCCCAGCAATAGATTCTCATTCAAAGTTCATGCAAATCCCAAAGCTGCTAAAGCTGCACAATTATTTACTTCATAAGGAATTAGCAGCAATGGGCACTGGTCTTCA
The DNA here is from genome assembly GCF_964211825.1 of Aythya ferina. Classification (NCBI taxonomy): domain Eukaryota; kingdom Metazoa; phylum Chordata; class Aves; order Anseriformes; family Anatidae; genus Aythya; species Aythya ferina. The sequence continues at coordinate 78,356,983 of NC_140296.1, forward strand.
AGCAATGACAATTTGTGTTTTCTCCTTAGCTTTGATTTTGTTATGGATATTTGTCTTTTATAAATATCTCATGTGCAGATTATTTTGCAGCAAAAGCAAAACTCTCCAGAACTAATCAGATTCTGAACTGATGAGCAAGGCACAGTTTGATTTCTCTTTTGGTTTTAGCAGCCTTTGGGATTAGTTTTGCTTTCAGAGCGGCAAAGTTGAGCAACTGTTGCAGGGTATTCATTCCCAGCAAGCAACCTGTTTTTAAAATTCAAGCAAACATGATTCTCCCCCAGTGTCTGTGAATTCCAGACATCCAGCTGGGTGCTGCTGATAATGAAAAGGAACTGACAGCTATGTCCCAGCTGTCCCAATGCAGAGTTACCTTCCCTGGTTCATGAAGAGAAAACCAGCCCTGAGACTTGCTGGTGTCTCAAGGGGGGATGGCGTAATTGGGCATCAGAAATGATGTCTGACGCAGGTGAAAGTAGAATAGTGGATGGAAAAGTAAGAGATTTTGCACTTTGGTAGCTGAAAAAAACAACCAGCCTTATAATGTTGAGTAAAGCATGAAGCAATCAGTCAACTTCACATGCAATATATTTCCTTTCTGTTCACATCCTTGAGCAGCATACTCTTCTGAACCAAAAAATATTAACCTTGAGGCTGGATGCACCACAGAGCACGGTGCGAGGATTATTTCTGTGGTCTGAGAGCAATACCTCTTCGGCAGCACCAGTCTCTATCAGTAATGCGTATTCATTGGTGTCACTCTGAGCATGTACAAATGTGGCTCTTTGTTCCATCAGCTGCTCTGCGTGTGACAGGGGGCTCTTTCGGAAACAGGAGTTCCTTGTTTGTGCTGCCCTGAGGATGAATGAATACATACTTCGCAAAATACCCTCACATTAAATGTCCAGCCCTCCAGCCTTGAAGAGTTAATGCTGCCATGGTCTTTTAAAAAGCACCATCAATTTTGTGATTGCATGCTTCTCCCCTCCCTCCGGTGTCAGTGAGTAGTACATGCCAGCTCTGGTGTCCCTCAGTGCATTACAGTTACAATTGTATGGAAACAGCCACAATTACTCATGTGTGCTTCTGCTGGCTTTCTTTGCCATCATCTGACTGCTGTTCTTCAGGCACACAGTGCAAACCTGCTGGTCATAGCTTTTCCTGAATGCAGCCAGCCTTACAAGGGATGGAAGTTGTAGCAGGGACTGCAGCATTCCTCAGATGTCTGCAGCCTCAGTTTGCTGTGCTGAACCATTTTTCTACATTAATTAACTCTTAATTTTTAAGCTTCTGATGAGGTATTTTTCTGTGTCTCTTCTCTCCAGTCTGTGATCCCAGAGGAGGAATTTTTGCAGGGCCTGATTGTTTCTATTTCCTAATAATTACCTGCTAATTACCTTTTGCCAGTGAACATTTGCTAATGATTACCGCCATGGTATCTAAGAGAAAATTTCCTCCCTGTAAGGAGCATGTAAGATATCTATAGTAACTGTGGAATAACATCTGGTAAATAGAGACTTCCTTAATGAAATGCCAGTGCAAGTTAGGAGTGAATTTAAATGATTTGCACAAGACTTTTTAAGAGGTCACTCAGCGTCCTTGCTATCAGAAAAAGTATTTTGGACAAGTAAAGTAAGTCTTCCATCCCTAATTTCAGAAATGTTACCTCTCCTCGACAAAGGAAGGACATTGTTTCCACTGTAGAGTCTACTGCTAAACGTATTTTAACTTTGCTTTGCTATCTACCACTGGCACATCCTACTGAACCTGGCTGGGGAATATCTATATAGCCACTCTCCTTTCTGTGCACTGTAAACTGGGATTAGTCGATATTACCAGGGCTATACAGGCTGCTTCTGCAAGGTGTGTAGCACAGTGTCATCTCTTGTCTGCGTGAGCATGTAGAGAGGGAGGAGGTTTATTGGGTACACAGGGGAGCCACCATCCATGTGTCCTTTTTACTGACATGCACTTTCCTACACAGAAATGCTCCATTGCAATTTTTCCCCCTTCACTATTGCAGATGCCAGGTCCCAGTGATACAGAAGGAGGAAATGGCGTGTAGTGATTTTGTCCCCCAACATGTGTTTGGCTTTCGTAGCATTTTGTCTTTACAAAGAAACTCTTCCTGCTGAAGTCAGACTAAAGTAAAGCATTTACTTTAGCTGCACCCACACTACCATGGACTGAGGAGAGCATCTCTTTGTTGTAGACCAGTGTTCATTTTCTGCTATCAATAGTCATTTTAAGTACCATGTAATCTTTGATGCAGAGGTACTTCTATTTATTATAGTTGTGCAGGACAGCAGAACTTTGAAAACTGTGCACAAAACTTCCAAAAGAAGACGCTGCCACTGCTGAAAAAGTAATTTCAGATCTTCGAGCCTAAGGTAAGCATGCAGCTTTTGTGTCATTTGCTGAGCTTTACTAACCATAATTTAATTTCTCTTCTGTTTCTTTCTGTAATCACTTTATCTGAGTAGCAGAGGTAATGTACCAATATCAATGTGCACAGAGGAGCAGAGGTTTATGCCACAGACCATTTCCTAGATAGCAATGGCAGGGTGACTAGAGGAACACTTGTGAATGGAAGACAAAAGTACAAAGAGTACAAAGATACACTACCATCTTGAGGTCAAACGAATGCCTTCTTCACTGAAGTTATCGTGCTTCAATCAACCAGTCACTGTTATCATACAATCCATCAAAAGCAGTTGCAGATGCAATCTGAGTGAGGGGAAGAGATTCAACATGACAGGTCAGGTTTACCAATATGAGACTGTGATGAGCATCTAAGTTCTTTGATACAGCCAGGAGCAGCGTAGAGCTGTTTGGACACAGGTCACTGAAATGTTCCCCAAAAGGCCCAACGAGGCACCACTGGGGTCTCACATTGTGTGTGGTGTGAGGTTAAGTGTTGAAAGCCTAAAAGCTGTGGGGCTGTTGTGGATGACTGCAACCATGCATTAGAAGAGGCCCTCTTTACCCCTACCTTGCTCTCTCTTATTCCCTGACTCCAGCACTTTGACTCTGCACTAAAATGCAATGTGCTAGCATTTCAGCATCAGAAAAAGGACAGGGCCTACAAGAATCCACTCACATTGCCTCATAAACCCACCTCTGATCCATCGGGATTGAAAGTAACAAATGGGAGACAAGGAGAAGTGAAACTGTGGGTGATATCCATGGTATGCCCAAGGATGCTTTACACAAACAGTGTCAAGGTCATGCTGTAAATGTAAAGACGGGTATGTGGAGGCAGAAGTGTCAAAATACTTACGGTAACAGTGGGGACAAATTTCAACATGGAGCTGCAGTATGAATTTGACACTGCATATTTGCTGTCACCTACTGAAACAAAACATGATGAAGTAGTGGAGGGACAGAATTTCATCTGTATCTGTCCAGATGAAAAGTGACTGGGACTAAACTCAATTTTACACAGAAAAGGTGAAAAGGAAATTAATGCAATTTGAAATATGACATTTATATCTAAAGAACTTGTGACCTTGTTTACATTTTTGAATTATGATTTTCAAGTGTTTTATACATCACTTTGAATTATTGCAATTATTATTTGGATATAAAACTTTTACCTTATTTACTTAGAAAACTAATCCTTACATAGACATTACATCCTTTAAGCAGCAAGACTAATAAATAACCTTAGAAAATCTTTAATGTATTCCTTGAATAGATAGAATAGCCACAAAAGTGCATAATGGTCAAACAAATCTGTTGAGCAAATATAACCTCCTATTCAGACTGTTATTCTGAATATAAATATTTATTTATGTAAATATTTACAATGCTGATGAATTCTGTGAAGACTATTTTGAAGTAAAACCTGCTTGTGGAGTCATTAATGAATAGCAAAATAAAAATGGTTTTAGACTGCTTCATTTAATGAGGTGTCTTATTTCCAGAAATTTTCAAATACCATATTGCTACATTCACCAAGCTCATTGAGAGGGTAATAACAGTGATTAATGAGCTATAGCAAGTGAATTATTAGAAGGAACTAAATATATCATTCTTGTTGACTATGAAAGGAACACCTGAAAATATTTGTATGGGAGACTGTGAGGTCTTAAGTCTGATATACAACAAAACAAAGGTTTTACCCACCACCAGGCATCACTGAGGTGGAGAAGGTGTCTTCTGGATCACCACACCAGTAAGGGTGAATGACAGTAGTGTCAGGCTTGAAAAGAGATAAAGGAATTATTGGCCTGATAGCAGTTTAGGGATAAGATGGTAAGAAAGAGAAAAACATCCAGAAGTTTAATGACAGGAAAATATTTCCTAAAGGCACAAATTATTAAGAGTGAAGAGGAATTCCCATCTTTAGGGTTTCACAGCATTGCACAACACCACTAGGACTGTTAGCATAAATTGGCCTGTGCTGGCAAGAAGACGGTGAATGCCACCAAATATTTGGTGATATTCTCTAACTGTAACATTTTTTATGATTCTAAAGCTTTGGTGTGACATCCAAAGATCAAGGTTACCTTATAAGGATATGCAGCACCTCAAGTTCAATATGAAGAAAAAATTCCCAGAAAAGGTTATAAATTATTTTGTTGCTTGTCTGTGAGGCTTCTGACTCTTCCTTGGAATACAAAGAAACAAAGTGAAACCTTTGAAAAACACCTAGGTCACCACCCAGCACAAACACCAAGGATCTGCCAAAGAGAAGCGTGATTATACTTTTGTGTCAACTGTTTTGGCTGCAATGATAAAGCAGAGAAATATAGACATGCCTGATGATGAGGAGCGTGGAGACAGAAGAATCCATTCACTCTCAGTCTTTCTACTCTGAATTCTTATTTTTCGTATGTCCAGGTTTTCTAGATGTGAAAGAGCCTCCTCCCCTATTCTCCCTTGTACAGCAAGTCATACTGTTGCTTCAGATCTGCAGGTGGTGATATCTTCTTTCCTCTTGCTCATTTCCAGATGAAGCAGAAAAGCAGACAGCAATCTGTGGCTGGCACACAGAGGTGCAAAGAAAACTCTTTTTATTTCACACCCATTGTTTTTAATTAAGGCTCCAGCAGGACCTTTCTGCACAGAGACCAAGATTACCTCGTGCAAAACTGAGGGGGTGTGATGTGGGGAATAATGAATCCTAAACCACACAAAACTGTATTCATCAAACTAATTTGGGCTATTGGGAGGCCAGGGAGCATTATGGAAATGAGGCAAGCAAGTAAAGCAACGTCTAAAGACAAGGGAACAATGGCCTGCACTTTCCCCATCTCACATGATTGGCAACAGGCAAAAACATGATCCAGAGGCTTCACAGCCATGGTCCTGCATCTCCCCTGTGCTGGCACAGCAGTTGTAGCTGCACCACAGGAAATCTTCCCTCTGAGCAGTTGACCCAGAGAGGTGATTTCTGCGTGACTGAGCGTGTAGATGCTGCTGGGGCTCTGGCAGCCCTTTTTTTTCAGTGGCACTGCAACCCCAAACCACTGTTGGCTGCCAGGCTAAATAAGTTCTCTCTTTGCCTTGCCTGTTTACACTCTCAAGTAGTCACAATTACCAGAGTTCTTGGTCAATGTTTAACCAGCTGTACATATTTTGTGCTGTAAAGCTTTCTACACATGCCTTTCACTATGCTTCTTAGCTTTTTTTTTTTTTTTTTTTTTTTTTTTTTTTTTTTTTCCCCAGAATTTCCACTGCTTTGTCTGAATATTTCCCATAGAGAAGCATATAAAGCTGTGAGTGAGGACATGTTACCTATCATATCATTTGCTATTTGAATTGTGAGAACAGGGCAACAGTTAAGTGTTTCAATTCAACATTACTTTTATTGCACGGAGTCTTAAAGTATGTCTTTGACAGCTTTTTGGCTATGTTGAAACAGTAAACCCCAGGTGTGCTTCCCAGTTGGAAGGTAGAGATGAACACATCTGGCAGGTTCTGACTGAATTTTAGGCTGAGACTCAGATAACCATGAGTTTGGTCCCATTGATGCCCTGTGTACCCTGCTTTCCAGGTGTATCAGATGTGCAGAAGCAAATTGCTTTCCTGTAGCTCTCCCAGTGGGGACAAGCAAAGGAACAGGACTGCAGGGAACAAAAACTACCAGGAACCCTCTCTCACAGTGGGCTCACAGTCTTGATGAGTACTGAATGAGGGAGGATAAAATAAAGGGAAGAAGACAAGGTTATAGGAACACGCCTGTGGGTGGTATCATGCCTGTGGGTGGTATAACTTTCAAGCCCAAACTACATTTTTCTCATTAACATAGCGTCACTGGGTATTGTCAAAAAGCTTAACTTTGTAGTGACTGCTAACAAAATATTTGGGAGTGGGACGAAGAAGAAGAAGGAAATGCTTAACCTACAGCCCAGGACTGCACAGCAGTGTGTGACTTGTAGCATGATACAATGAATGGACAAAATACAACATATGAAAACTCATAAAACAAAGTGAAAATGAGCCTTAGAAAAAGAGATGCAAAATACAACACTGTTACCTGAATTACCACCAGTCATGACCAGGCCCAAGTATCTTTAAACATCTGACAGGCAAGCCTTACCTAAAGAAAAGCATCATGTATAATTTCAACTGTGGAACTGCACAGCTGTACACTGAGGCTATCCGCAATGTTCTCTCCTGGCTTGATGACAGGGATAAAAGCAGAAATGGGAACTGAGTGTAGCAATGTCTAGATTCCCCTCTAGCAATGAATTTAAACTTTTGACCGGATTAAAGTGTAGAGGAATCCAGGGCAAACATACCTGCTGGTATCCCTTGACACCAATGGTCTGAATGACTCAGAGTACTGCATTTCATTCACAGCTTCTTTCTTTTCAACCATGTATGTGCTAAACTTCAGCCCTGTCCCATGTTCTCCTCCATCCTGCATGCATTATGTACAAAAAATGGACTGTTGCTTGAAGGAAGCATGAGAGTGGTGGAGTGAGTCTTCTCTTTTCCCCTAGCTCCTCCGGTGGAAACACCATTTTTATGTCTTTTTTTTTTTTTTTTTTTTTTTTTTTTTTTTTTTTTTTTATGTCTCTTTTGTCTCTCATTTTAACAGTACAGAAACATCATTTTTAGTCTCTTTGCTATAAAATCCAGCAGAGAACCTTGCTGAGTTCCTCTAGTGCTGGAAACTAGAACTTTGGTCCAAATCCACTTTCAGTTTTGTGAGGTCAGCCTAGGTCCCTGGGACTTGGTTCCTCTTGCTCTAAACACAGTAGAAAAAAAGGCACAAACAGCTACTGTAATCAAGATCTCACTCTTATTCTTACATAACCTAAACTAACACTACTCGTCATGTGTTAGGCTAATGCCTAACCTATTTGCTACCTCATAGCTTGGACAAAATCTTGAACCAAATATAAAACAAGCCAGAGCCAATGCCTGGGTGACCCAATATATACTAGCCTTGTGTTATTCAGGTAGTTTCATGAGTATTGGAACTAAGGAAATTTTCTTTCCTACAGACTTCTGTCCTCTGGCTGATTTATGTCTAGTGAGGTTCAAGATCTGGTTAAACCATTGGCTTTGACTGGGGTTTTCACAGCTTCCTCTCCTGTAGATTCACTCTGGTGTGGTAACTTTTGACTCTGCAAGCTCAGACTGAAGCCCTTCCCTCTGTTACACTGTGATTAAAGCCTTTCTCTGCTGATGTAGTCTTCTTTTCCTAGACACAGATTTTCATGAAACATACTTTGTTGTTGCCTCTGCCCCTTTCAAACTTTTTTGGAGCCTGAGTTCAGATCTTACTTAAACGGGAGGACAGACAGGCAGAGAGATACATGCAGACAATGTGGTTGCACAAGTCTTATTTCCTTTGGAAAGCAGACAAAAGAAGAAATTGTCTCAAAGTGCATTTTACAAGCCTGCCTATTTTTACTCCTCGGATATTTGAATCCTCTGTGTCCAATCTGAATAAAATGCATTCAGCATGATGTTGGTGTAATGGAAAATCAAACAACTCAAGCCCAATGGCTATGAAGGAAACAAATATTGTTTCATATGTTCAACTCGCCAGAGGCCTACAAACAACATAAAAGTAGATACAGAGATGAGATTAATAATTCAACTCTATTTTGGGGGCCTTCCAATGTTTAGAGCTCTCTCCTTCCCTCTTCTACTCACATACAATGTCTTTTCTTTCACTTCCTTTGCACTTCCAGGGACCTCTGTGCAGGGCAAGTCTCCCCTCCAGCCATAAGATGCTGGCATATGACTCTCCCCAAGACTTGGCAAAGCCACACAATGAAGGCGCTCCACTTTGGAGCCTACCAGATGAGAGCCACTCGTCCTCACCTACATCACTGGGGCATCACTACATCTCTTTAGCTTTACTTCCAGCTGTAAACTACATTCCCCTGTTTCAGATTCACAGAGCTTAGACAGACTTTTTGGAGCATTTGGACCAAATCCAATTCACCTCTGCAGCTGCGGATACCTTGGCACCCTGCATTTTCAAAACGCATCATGTGAGAACACCATTGATAATGGTATATGAGCTGTATTAGCTACACAGCTAATACTGCCACATTTTTGCTCGCAGAGACATTGTGCAAAACTGCCATTTAGAAAAAGTGCCATGAGTGTATGTAGGAAACAAATATCAGTAGGTGATAATCCATGCTTTACTAGCAAAGCTTTGTTCAGTAACAGTGTTAAACATAGATCAGAGACAGACTCCATGCTATTTTTGTGAGACATATTATTATTTTGATATCTTCTTCACTTCACAGTCACAGAGGAAAGATAGGATGAGTGTTGATATATCCATAGTAGTAGTATGTCACTTGCTAAATCCCTGCCAACCAAACTGTGAAGCCAGGAATTACTATTTCACTTTTATTCTGACTAGTAAGAGTCAATAATTCTATATTGGGGATTACTTCCCTTTATTCCAAATGAGTTTAATCTACTTATGCCTACATTTTCCTAAAAATAAATGAATAAGTAAATAAATGAGAAAAATATATCCCGTTCTATAAGCAACAGTTTCTTTGCTTGATTGTGTTACATTTTTGCCAGATGAACTTCTCTGACGTGAGTATTCATATGAAGCTAATAAAAATACCCCTAGTCCTCTTAAATATTTCCATCCCTAAACCCTATATACTTTTATCGCATATTTTCGGTAATATACCAATTAGGTATTTGTTAGCAGACAACCAAAAGCATTCCCTTCAGTAGAGGGAAAAGCCTGGGAACACACTATGTCAGGCACCCTGTGCTAGCCATCTAAATTATTTTTTTGCAAGATCTCTTTTTGCTCTGATTGTCTGTGACTTTGATAGGTTTTTGTTTGTTTGGTTGGTTTAAGTCACATATCCAACACTGCATTTTACTCCCTAGTGCTTTCATCAAAACCTGCAGAGAATGTGCTGGAAGCACAGCATTTCCCCAGTAGCCTTCTTTTTGATTAGAAATTCATACTCTCAAGCTGAAAATCACCCCTGTATTCACCGGAGGCAAGAAATGATTTATGGGCAGGTTCATTTAACAGTGGCTGTTCATAAGGAAAGATAAGACATTTTATATGTGAGGGACTGAGGCCAAAGTTGCCCTCTCTGACATTGTTGATCAATGCCTAGGCTTTGCTAGAGCTGCGATGCACAAGCTGCCACTGCTGTTTCTAAAGATGCTGGGGACCTGGGGCCATGCTCCACTATAGAGCATAGCTCCCTCCAAACTCATATTTTCCTTTGAAAAACTTTTCTTTATGAAAGAACCCCAAAGGGTTCCCAGAGAAGGGCTGAATGGCCACAATGATCTGCAATGTTTATCTAAGAGCTCCTGCCAGAGCCCTGCTGATGCATCAAGCACTAGGATATATTTAGCACCAGTCTTCTCTGCAGAAAATGCTTCTATTTTCATTGCTGAAAAACATTTGCTTTTTAACTTTCTTTATCCTGCAGGGTCTATGCAGTGAGAGGACCTGTTTTTCTTCCTCAGGTGGCCAGTCCTGGCTCCTCTGCATGGAGGCAGCGAGATGCCCAGCTTCTCTCTCAGCCCCTGTGTGAAGGGTACATTTTGTTTTACTACAGCCCTTGTGCTCAGGCACTTCAAATGCTTCCTCTTCTCTTTTGACCCCAGATCTACCAGATGAATGCAAACTCCTAAAAAGATCAGGAGACAGATGTATTCCAAGTACAACAGCTGCTGCTTCCTTCTTCCCTGCTTACTGTTGCTGCTTCAGTAATGCTGAGTTCACATAATGCCCCAGTGAGGATAAAGAGCAACACTGTGTGTGTCCTGAGTTTCACTTGTTTACGTTCTACTGACTGCGGCTTTTCCTTCAGCGTCACTGTCACAGGGGTGACATTATCATGGACCAACATTCAATTTAAAAGGAGGAAATATTTCAATTGTTTTTGCACTGATAACCCAGACATCTGCTGTTGCAATGTAATCCATTGGTCTGAGCAGTGGTGGCATCACTGTCCTTTCCCCCACAATATACATGTTCTGTGGGTGTCGTTAAGTGTTTGCAAACCCTTATCAGCAAAATTCACTATCTGCAGTGTTTCCCAAGTGCTGGACTTGGCCAGTGTCTCCCACAGCATGTTCATTTTTTTTTTTTTCTGTGAGGACTACAACTTTGGGATCCTCAGCCTTTTCTGATTTATGTCCCTTTGCTTGTGGTGTTTTGTACTCTCCGTCCAGTGTGCAGGGTGAGTATTCTCTCCATCCTCTGCAGGGTTACCAAGGGAGCTAGTAGCATCCTTTGCTCTCACTGCCTGCTTAGGAGCAAACCAGAGTTCTTCCAGGAGGCTCCATGTTTTGGAGCAGCCCATGGAGTCCATCTGGTCTCCTACCAGGGGCTATCTAAGCCCCTCCAGTTCACCATCTCAACCCTCCTGCTTTCATCCACTCACCAACATTTCTCCCCAGCTCTCTGTCTACAGATACATTTCACAAAAGAGCTACTGTCTGTGGCACAGCTTCACACTCTCCTAATGAGAGGCTTTCAGCCACAGCTCTTCACAGATGTCAGAGCCACTGCAACAGATCAACAGATGAGGAAAAGAAGGGAACTTGACTGGCCCAAGTGGAAATCTTCTATACACTCCACCTCCCCTGAAGGCATGTCTTGGGTAGATGGACCAAGTTTCTGATTCACTGCAAAAAATTATCTGGTGTTGAAGGATTTGCTTAGAGCCCAGTTCCAAGCTAACCTCCAGGTGAAGGAGACTGTAATCTCAATCTCTGTGTGTATTTTTTTTTCTCAAGCCGTACTTTTCTTCTGTTAGTTAAACAGCTAAGTGAGACAAACATGCTTATTAGTGATAATACTATCTACATTTTGTGCAGAACGTGGTATTACCTGCCTCAGCCTGTTGTGTGTAGGAGGGTCCTGCTGGTCCTGCTGTGAATAACCACCACTGTTTTTGTGTAGCTGATCAGAGGACTGAAATAAAATAAAATAAAAAAAAAAAAAAAAAAAAGATAAAGAGAAATAAGAGAAATATAACTCCTACCCAAAAGAGAAGGCACAGTCTCTGGCTTAATTTACATAGCTACCTTCAGAGTTGATCTTGACTGCAGCTGTGTTCAGTTTTTTTAGCAACAGCACCAGAAAGACATTTATATAAGCAGAGCATCCAGGCACAAGTGTAGCCATATCTGACAGACCATTAAATGGATTTTTTAAATGGGAAAGTGTATATATATACACTTCATTAGAGTTTTGGGGAAAATTTACCTCAGAAGTCCCATAAAGAAACAAAGCAGAGCTCTCTACCATGAACTTTAAGTACGATTACATTATTGAACCTTCTTGTTGCATGAAAATTTAATTTGTTTTCCATATAATTTATTTCCCATTTAAATGTCTTTTTAACTGCTCTCTAGGTGATAAGCAAAATAAAATATAATTTACAGCACTTTTAGTAACAAATCCATTGTTCATTTTCCTATGAAGCTTAACAAACTAGCAAGGTAATTTTAAAGTATCTTGTATTCAGATAGACCTGATGTTTTTTTCAGAGAAAATGTGTGCCAGCTTCACAGCCTGAGAGTGAGAACACACCTTTCTTTTTTTCAAATATTCACACAGAAAAACATGAAATGTTGTCCCAGCTGAAAAGAAAGGTTCCTGCGAGACCCTGGGGGAGACTGTACAGCACAGACACACAGCAATTGGCAAATTCCTCTTTTCAGGTCATTGGGATTTTCATATGGCAACTATATGCTTTTGCTTCAAAGAGAAACTACCACAGTACACTAGGCATGAATAAAAATTGAATAGTAGGCTATTTATTTGGAGGTCATACCTCCCTGGTATCATTAAGCATGATGAAGTTATATTTAAGTTAAATAAATTAACTACATTTCTCTATATTTCTCATTCTCGTTTTTTGCCTAACTGCTCTGCAGTCCCAGATACCATACAATCATGTAATGAAAGACAGATGCTGCTATAAGGAGCTTGTAGGTGAAACCTACAAGCATGCACAGAAACACGAGACCTAATACAGATGTAGAGTTATCAGACCAATAGACCTTATTAATTTAATGTTTTTTCCAGAGCCATCCCAACCAAACTGAAGTGCTACAATTAGGAGCATGATCACCTGAGGCTTCCTGTGGATTTGATGGAGAAGGATGGTCTTTGCAGAGGGAGGCTTGGACCTCAGGTTAGCACCAAGGGGAATCCCACGCTCAGCACCTGGCCTGCAGGCTGAGCACAGCAGCACATTGGTCATTAAGGATGAGCAAACCCATGCCTGGCTGCCACACTGGGCTGTGCCCTTTCTACTGTCCCTGTAATGTCTGGATGAGAGGGATCCCCAGTTGTGTACCTGGCAAACTTAGGCTTTGCCCCTTTCTTTAAGGTCCTGCAGCCCCGGGGTGGCAGTGACCCTTCTGCCTGGCATGGAGGTTGCTGCTCTGAGCATCCTGGCTGGGGGCTCCACATTCCACCCCACCAAGGTCATCTGCTCTCTCCCAGAGCCACTCATGTGCCAACATCTGTCACCAGCCATGTTTGAATGCCACCAAAGCTCCTGCTGGGCACTCATCACCTGTATGCCCCAGCACCACAAAGCCAAACTCATGTCAACTTTCCAAGTGATCCTACTGGTGTGTTTTTTCCAGTCAGCACTCAACTGCATGCTCCCAGTGCTATATTTGGTTGATGTTCCTTATCTTTATATTTTCCTTTCTTTTTTGTTGATGTTTTTGGTTGATACCATGGAATGTTTTCCGAATCATAAATCTGTTATTCAACAATCTCTCTTTGTCCCCCATGGAACATTTTCATCTGATGCTCCATTATTCTGCATTTAGTAACAAGAGAACTGTGTAACTATCATAACACCATACCCAGCTTGCAAGGATTTTGTCATGAATAGTGTCCAGACTTCTCATTTTTCAGGTGGCCTTTTTGATTAAATAAGTAAGTAGCAGCTTTGCAGACAAAAAGCACTCATCTTTTTTTTTTTTTTTTTCTGTAAACCAAGTACCATTCAGATATTTTGGTGTAAGATGTATTTTTCATCAAAATTATGGTTTATGGCAAGACAGAAATTATTCCCAAAATTTAACAGAACTTGTGATTTCTTCAGCTAGAAGACAGATATCAAGAACAAGAAAAAGTATTTTATCATTTTTGTTGTTTCTCAAAACACCATTGGGAACAAGACTTAACAATAAAAGAGCTTAAGTACTGAAAATAAAATTTAGCATTTCTTTTGAGGTCAACTAACATATTTAATTTGTACCAAGCAAAACTTTAAAGATATTCTCTTTCTCTCTCAAAAAAAAAAAAAAAAAAAAAAAAAAAAAAGAATCATGCAACTTGAAAAATGTCTTTTAAGTATAATCTGATTCACCCAGAAGATTGAAGAACTCACTGTTCTGGCCTTACTTTGTGTGTCGATAACTGATCGAGCCTTAAGAAACATCTCTGGAAATCTTGGCTTCTAAGTCCTTATATTGTAGAAGTGCTATTGGTAATGCAGTATCAGAAGTATTTCAGTACAGACTACTCTGTACGTGGAGGTGCAGAAATCCTTCCTTCAACTATCCTTCGGGTGGTTGGTAAAACAGTAGGAAGCTGCCACTTATTCCAATCCAAGCCTCAGAATAAGACTGAAGCAGATGTCTGAACATACCTGCCTTGCCTTTCTTTTACTGGTGTGATCTGAATTCCACAAATTGTCTATTTTTCTCCCTGCTTTGGGCAGGCTGTAAAAATAGGAAAGACACTGGTACTGGTTCTGGAAGAAGACTTACAGACCGACAGCCTGAGAGCCACCAGCAGCCTGGGATCCAGCTGGAGAAATGAACCTCATGGAAACCAAATCCATAGAGGATCCACAGGGAGATGAATTCCTGAAGCTCAATGTGAGCTGATTTGGGGAGTACATTGCATACTGAAGTAAACCATGACACTGCTGTAAGGCACAGATAACCAAGGTTCAAATCCCTGTACTCTCTTTGGTTCACACAGGGGGGTTGAACCAAAATCTTCCACAACCCAAAGTGCTCTACCTGAAACTAGTGCATGCGGCTTTCTCAATTTCTCCTTCTGGACATGTTCTCTTGTGAGTAAAAATTTGCATATGAAGAAAGAAGAAATGATTCTCCAGCCTTAGGATTTGAAATCTTACCTCAGTCGGGGTGTGGTTATGTATACTGCTCTCACTCGGGTTTCAGCCAGGGAAAGCAAGCTCTGGAGGCATGCTGTGTCTCCAGCATTTTGACCCTGTGCTGCTGACTGTCTCAGGTGGGTGTAATCCCTCCCAATCCCTCTCATTGGACAAGGAACCTCTGGGCTTGACAAATTGCTCACATTATTGTCAGACTGGATGTCAGTTTCTGTGCGAATACAATGGTATTTTCTGATGAAAGTGTTTGCAATTGGGAGGAAACAAAACAAAACAAAACCCCCAAAAAACTGACAAGTTCCATGTATGTTACATGTGTGCATTTGATTATGTGAGCATTATGTGTGGTAGTTTTTCTTTAAAAAATGATCAAACAAAACCACAACAAAAACTCATAAAGACTTAATTTCCAGTGAATTCATCTGAATTTTCCTCATTAATTTAATGGAAAGCAACATAGAACCACCAGACCCTGCTTTAATTATTCTGCTACTTCTATATTGCGTATTTCTTATAATAAAAACTACTCGCTTATTCCTTTCTTTCTACAATTGTATTTCTACAATTGTAATTTCTTTCTACAATTGTAGAAAGAAAGGAATGGAGGGCTTAATTTGAACTATGTTTGTATTAAGAATTCAAATAACTTCAATTTTATGAACAAGTCAATCACCTGTTCCAATTCTGTTAGCTGGGCAGCTCCTGCTCTTTGCTTCTTTTGGGGCGAACACAGCGAAGTGGTCATTTCAAAAGCATCTCTGTGAATTAGAGGTTTAGGGTCTCAGGCTTTCCCTCCTGTAAAAGCATTAAAAAGGAAAGGACAAAAAGAAAACCACACACACACAGAAAAAAACCTGTTTCACAGATAGCCTCAGGATAAGCCACTAATCTCACAGGCCAGTTTTCCAAAGAGTCCCAATACTGCACTGATTACCTGAAGTGCTGAGAGCAAAGATTTGGTGCCCTGGCTCCACCTCAACCAGCCGCACCTTCCCCCTGCACAGGGCTGATGCCTTGCTTGGGTGGGTTTTCGATCAAGTCCTCAGAGCACACAGGGAACTGAGACTGGCCACCACATGATTTTTCATTTCTGTTTTCAGGGCTGCTAAAGCTTTTACTACTTTTGAAATTGTTCCTGAAGGGGAAGAAGGCCTAGCTAGGGCTAAAACAAAAGTGCATACTCAAGAACAGTAAAATGAGCTTTTCCACATAATTAGCTCAGTTTTAAGCAGTGGACAAATTTCTTCTTGTAGTATGTTTGCCATGAGCAGAGTGCAGGAACCTGGGATCTGGCATGTACAGGAATAATCCTATCCTGACAAACATGACATAATAAACCACCACATTATTGTGGTATTGCAAAATATGTAAATCATTTTTTGGAATCTATTTTAATTATGACCTTTTTTTTTTTTTTTTTTCTGGTGAAATGTCGATGAGTTATTATTCATAATGTAAACTGACTTGGCAGTCAAAACATCTACATCTAAAATTCAACAGTCTCAACATATTTTAGAGAACACTGAAGAGAAAACTAAGGAGACATGGGAAAATATTACCATCAGCATTCATGGGTCCTGTGGCCTCCTCCTCGTCAAGACACTACTGACTGGAAAGCCATTTTGCTTTCTGCCCTCTAACCTCACAGCTTGGTAGCATGGTGGCAGGGTCTCACAGCCTGAGGAAGAGCCTGACACATCCAGTGACATTAAGCATGCTCAAAGTTTTAAGATCCTGCTTATCTAAATTAGGAACTATTTTATTCTATGTATGTACCAATGCATCCAAAGCTCAGCTGCTCTGATGGTTATTCATCGTATTCTGCTCAAACTCTGGTGGCAGTTGTCTACTAGCAAGAGCTGGCAGGTGTATTGAGAGCATCTACAGCATTAGAAATTAGAGGCAGCTTGGATCAACCTGACCCAGACCAAATCTGTCTGGGAAAGGGGCAGTGATGCCCTGATGTGGCAGGTGGGTGCTCTCCTGGGCTGTACCCACACCTGTGCTCAGCGCTGAGCCTGCCAGTCCTGGCTCCCCAAGCAACCGGAGAGGGGTCTTGCTGAAAAGCACTGGTATTCCCTGTCACCTGGGTTTCTCCTGGGCACTGGCAGATAAGGAGAGAAGGCTATGCATCCCAGCAGGCAGTCGGGAGGCAATGCTATCACTGGCAAGTGCATCCAGGTGCTGAAGTTTCCATGTAGCTCCACAGAGGAGATATCAGCCATTGTGCACACCAGCCAGTGCAATGGTATCTCCACCTCACCCTGGCTTTGAAGAACGACATAGCTTTCTGTTCCAATGGTTACTTTCTTTTTGCATGCTGACAACACTTAATTAGCTTTTTAGCTTTCTTGTACTTTTTTCCTTCTTTTATCTGTCTGGTTTATGCCTCTAGTTGCTATTCATTATGCTTTTAGAACTACAGCTTACCTTCTCTGAATGCATTTAGAATTGTATTATGTTTGACAAAGCTGCTTGTCTGCCTCTACTGTATGGGCTTTGTGGCTTGACTTTACTATGGTAAAAATTAAAGTTGGGAAAAAAAAAAAAAAAAAAGAAAAAAGAAAAAAGTAGAGACTACAGAAGGAGCTTCAGTGTCCAAATCATCCTTGCAACCAAGCAGGAAGTCTTTCTCCGTGGTCATGCCACAGGGTGTTACGCATAGAGGTTGCACAAGTCGTTTAGAAATTAGAAGAGCGTTGTGTGCTTCCTGTGCAGATCTGGAACTGGCAAGGCTCTTAGTGACCCTCAGCTCCTGCCAGCCACATCTGGGTCACCTGCTTGACCTTCTGCCTGCAGAGATTTCTACATTGTTCTGACAAACACTCAGACAGTCTGACAGATGCTCCTGGAAAGCTGGGCCTGGTATGTTACATCTTGGTTTCAGACTTGGAGGTCTCCTTGTAAGAGGTCTTCTGTCCCTCGGTACTTCTAGGATTTCTAAGACAAAAGAAAAAGATGTACAATTGAGATTTATTTATTTATTTTTCCTATTTGGGGTTCATCATTTTTCAGCTTCAGTGTCTGTCATGGTGGAAGCAAAGATATCTTTGCAACATGAAGGCTCATGAATCACTAACTTTGGGTGAGAGGGACACGATGTGGTCCACAGTAAATACAACGAAGTGGCAGATGAATGAGTCCATGCTCAGTTTAATGGCTGTTTAGCTCACAGGTTCACTGTTTAGAAATGGAAGGACCTGAAGTTTAGATGTAAAACTACTTTTGAAAAGCCACAAGCCATTGACATAAGTGGCTAGATTTTCAAGTGTTCTGTCTGCATTTTCAAGTGGAGTGGCTGTAGCCAGATGTCAAAAAGTACCAAATTCCCAGTGCCTTAAGCTACATTGTATTCATGGGCAATCTCTTCTGGTAATGAAGATGAGCCTATTTGTGAGTCTGTCCACAATGATGGGGCTGGCACAATAAAGAAAACAAAACAAAACAGAAAAAACTTTAACAGAGAGTTTCAAATACTGTTGTGGAAAACATTTGAAAGTCCCTTTTCAACAAAATATGAAAATGGTGTTTTACAGGAGGAACTGCAGCTTTTCATAATTTTCTTCTATATGTCAGAAATCCCCAAAGTCCAAATCATTCTTCATCAAAAACCTTTATTGCTTTTTAAACAAAAGTTTGGTAACAATAAATACATGCCTTTGCTAAAAGCATGCACAACAACACTTTGAAAACGCTATATGCTGTTTAGATCTGTTTCACTGCTCTTTTTCCCCCGATAATTGCAGTTCTCACCTCTTAAAAAGAAAACACAAAAATAGCAAAATTGTAGACACCATTACCTCAAGGCCACTGTCCACTCAGCTATCAAGAGTAATTTTTAACCCTCAGCAAGCAGCCAAGCAGGACAATCAGAATATAATATATTATGAAAGCCTCCTCTGAAACCACCTGTCCAGCCAGAGCTTCCCGAGTTTAGAAGGCTTACGGGAATTATGGTACAGATGTCGGCTGGCACTAGAGAAGGAGAGGCCAGAGGCGGGATTCGTAATTCTCAGTCCTTTCTTTGGCCTGCACTGAGTGGGAGGAAAGGTGGATTTTGTTTCTTTGGGATCCTACTGGATAACAGTGAGGGGAGAACTGGCAAGTCATGACTGTGCAGACTGGGAAGAGCATGTCCCTGGCACACCTTGAGAAGTTTCCTGCTGCTCCCTGGAGCTGAATCTGAATTTCAAGACTGCAGGGTTGATCCCGGTTTGCCTTGCACCCTAGTGGAGATGAAAACAGACAAACCACTGGGAAGAAAAGCAGGTAAACAAAGGGCCATTTGCAAATTGAGTTGGCTCTCTTTCAAATGCATACAGAAGCAGACAGGAGCACTTCTGAAAAAAATTCCCCCCTTTGAGAGCCGTAGGGCATGGGGTTCATAGCTGCATAATCTCACTAGCTGTTGCTCCGAAGGCAACTATAAATATCAGGTTGTTGCAAGAAAACCCACAAAGGTTTCCTGTTTCTTATGGTTCAAGATAAAGGTTGCACACAGCATGGGCTCTGTCCTTTAGAGCAGTTGTTCTCTAACGGGCTAGAGTGAAAGATCTACAATTAACTCAATTTCAAGCAGCTTATAACTTTTCAAAGTAATTAAAGTCACTTGGCACAAACGGCTGTGCCACCAGAAACTGAAAAGCGCAAAACTGTGGGCGGGTTTGGTACAAAGCACGGTCCCACCTCCTAGAAGAGAAAAAGCACAAGACATGAGTTTCTCCTAGTGGGGAGAACCACAGGCTGGTTTGCAACCTCAGTGAAACAATGAACATGGCTGTGCTTCAGCTCAGAGCAAAGGCTGGCTGCTGGCTGCTAGCTGCTGCTGCAGCAGTGGAGATTTCTGAGGCTGTGTCAAGAACCTGGGGGAAAATGTTGCTTACACTTGTAAACCTGATCTGTTTTAAGAAAAAAAAAAAAAAGAAAAAAATAAAAGAAAAAAAAAAGATCTGGGGAATAAAAAAGAATGACCTTTCAGCACAGTAATCTATCCACCACGGTGGATTGCATCTCCTGTACTTTCCTCTTCTGGTGGCTTCTTTCCAGCTCGTTCCCCCTGGAAACAAGAGGCGTTTGAGCGATGCGAGAGAGAAGCAGTGAGTCAGTGTGCACGGTACCGCAGCGGCTGCCCTGCTGCCGTGTGCGTAGATGTATCTGAGCAGCTGTGGAGCACGCTCCCAGTGCCGGCAAGGAGGAGCAGCTTTGGCAACGCAGGGACAGCGTGGGCTGGGGAGAGCAGAGAAGTGGTGTGCACGCTCTGGGGACCCTGCGCAGGCACAGCATGTGCTGAGAGCTGAACCTCAGCTTGCTCTAGTGATGCAGCTACGTAAGCTCAAAGCCTGAGCTGAAGACAAGGCTGTTGCACTGATGTGAACCCACTTGGAGATAAAAATCACCTCATCTGCTCTTGTACCAGGTCCCACTGGGTATGCTGCTGACACGGCTTTGAGGTTTGTGCTTGGCAGAGCTTCAGGTAGGGCACAGAGAAATGCGAGGAACTTGTGCTGGTGTGCACAGTTTCAGCATCTCCCTTCAGCTGACAGACCAGGCATCCTTCTTAAGAGGAAGGCACGAGGTTGTGCTGCTTCTAAGAAGCTGTGTGCAGAGGCACTGAAGGAGATGGCTGCTGTCCCTCGGTGAGGCTGCAGCACCCCCAGCACCTCTCCCAGGCAGAAACCAACAAACAAGTCTGGGACTGGATCACTCAAACTTGTCTCACCACAAGCTTCTCTGCTTTTTTCCACCATGTGACAGAAAGGCAGTACCGCACCTGACCAAAAAAAAAAAAAAAAAAAAAAAAAAGTCAGTTTCCAAATGCTGATGCTTGAACAACCCCCAGACTCTGCTGGTGAAAAGGAAGTAAGCCCGAGCTGCTGTGTGAAGCATTAGCTCATCTCACAGGGGAACCACACTTACATCCATTTTTTCTAGCCCTGATACTGGAGCCCTTGAACTGAAGCTGAGAGTAAACTTCGTTTGGACCCATTTGGAAGTAGGAAATGCTCATCCCTACTTGGGTGGAGGGCAGTCACATTCACTAAGACACCACTATGCAGTAGTGCTATACAGCAGGTCTCTTTGTTGCTTTAACCTCCATGGCATGAAATCCTCAAGTAAGACCTAGTGTTTGCATTGGACTTTCACCACTGAATTTTGCCTGAAAGCATACATACACTTCACCAGCTCTTTCTTTTAAATCTTAAAACAAAGTGCAGAAACTCTTGCTCAGCTGCCCCCTAGCTTAGTGGCTGTTAAATTTCACAGACACTTTATGAAATTCTCACAGTTCCCTTTCTGTCTAGAAGTATTCTAGTCCTGATCAGACCAGGCAACTGGATACCCCCTCATCTTTAAGCCCATTTTATAGTTAAAACCAAAGTGTTCCTCCCATTTCCTCCCCTGAGAAAGCCAGGCTGGGCAGATTTACCTTGAATATGCCTAATACACACCAGCAGGATCTTCACAGAGTTCAATTGCTTCATTCATTTAAAACACTTACACAGCAGCTACAGCTTCCTTTTGTAATAACCTTATGTGCTTTCCCCATACTCTGGGCTAATTTCTGCCTATTTGTCCAAAACATTTCCCTTTCAGCTCATCCTGATGCATTTTGAGGGGGTTCTGTTTTTATCTTAGATTTCTTTATTCTTGATGACAATTTGTCCATGTCTGCCCCAAGTATCTGTGCACACGCAGGGTAAGTCCTTCCATTAAAGACATGCAGAGGACTGTAAGGGATGTCCACCATCAGACGCACATTGGCAGCTCACCCTGCTCTGCACCTTGTGAGCTCACTGAGACATCCACAGCAGCCTTTCTTCATTTCCAGGTTGCTCCGTAGCCTGAAGGGATACCCACCCACATTTTCCAGACCACAGGGTAGTCAGGATGGGACTAGTCCTCACTCCTACTGATGAAGCAAGATCCCTGAAGTGACTGAAATGCAGAAGACACGTGGCCACAGAGGGAAAGAAAAGGCATAGAACCGAGTCTGTCTGCCTTATACAACACACAAGTAGCCAAACCACCAATTATTTAAAACACATGGGGGATGGGGCAGCACCACACTCCAATTTGCAGGTACTGCTGCTATCGAGTCAGATGCAGGATGCTTGTGTATGGGATATGGCACAGGTCCATATCACATCCTGTTCCTGGGCTGAGGCTGCAGCCTAGCAGCAAGCACAAGGAGCAGGCAGCAGGACTGAGAGCACTTCATCTGACCGATGTCCTACTCTGTGATCACTTTGAGAACCCCCTGGTAAAGCGTGCAGCTGTCAGCTGGACAGGCCTCAGGGGATCTCAGCAGATCACACCTGACCCAAGGTGGGCAGGGCGTTAAACTTTTGTAAAATGAAGCATCTCACCCAGGATGTAGTAGTTTAGATGGCTGATAAAAGTCTCTTTGAAGTAAGATTTTGGTTTCAGGTTGCACCTAGAGTGATAAGTGAGAGCATTGCTGTGGAAAGTAGCTATCCCATTCCTCCCTTGTCCCACCTGCAACTGCCATAGGGTGAGTCAGTTCAGCTGGAGGAGCTGGCAAAAAATAACCCTGCAAAACACAGGAAAAAAAGAAAAAATATCATTAGATCAGCCACTGTATCCTCTCATCCTCTAGCCAGACAATTACCAATTCAAGGCAGAAAGAAAAGCCAAGAAGTCTTTGGAAAGAAAATCATTTGGAAGGGCTTCCTATTAGCTGATGTGTAATGCAAACCCACAGCCTCAGGGGCCCAGGTAAGGAAAGTCAGCAGCTGAGCCTCAGGTACACCTTTCCTTTTGGCAACACTGTTATGGGAAGGTATTCTTTGCCAGTAAGGCAGGCACATTTTAAACAGCCAGGGATATTTACTCAGTGATTTCCTATCATAACCCTTCAGGCTCCAAGGCTCCCATGTGAGCTCCTTTCACAAGGTCTTGATTGAGCTAATGTCTCACGGGCACTCAAGTCACTACAGCAGGAGACATTTCTCTGTAGGTAGAGGGTGGGATCTGCAGAGAGATGGATGTACCCTTCCATGTCCTGATCTCTACACAATGCTCTGCAGAGGAGAACGGTCAGCTTGGGTTTCTTTTGACACAAAGGTGTTTGCTCTCTTACAGAGCAGGGACCAAACCCTTCCACCAGGCTGCATAATCTTACTCAAGAAATCTGGAAACATAGGTCTATGCAGCTAAAGTGGAGAAAGCAGAAATATACTACACCCATACAAAAATCTGGGGCAAAAAATAGATCCTGTTGCTGGAGTGGCCTGCACTCTGACATGTCCCTGTTAAACCCAGTGGAATGCAGAGATACTGAGGAAAGCAAGCATACTTAGTCCATGTACCTCATTTCTTGGCTGCACTGCTCTACTCTCTGTAGTCAAGTGTAGTGTTTTTGTTTTGGTTTTGTTTTGTTTTGTTTTTCCAAATGCCATTTTAATGATTAGGATGTAGTTTGTACTGCAGCAGAATTTCCTCTGCTAAGAGTGGATTCATCTCTGGTGCATGTAAATGGGCTTTTTAACTCTGCAAGGAACACTTTGTGCATTTGTGTTTTATTTACATGTATCTCAAACTTAACTGTGCTTGACATGAGCCCTGACACAAAGAGATTTCCCAAATGCTAAGGGCAATCCAAAGTCACTAATCACTTTGGCAAATCCTCGCTATAATGGTGCCTGATTTAAAGCCCAATAAAGTCAATGGAAAGAATTTCCTCTGACTTCATTGTCTGTCAACCATGTTCATAAAATTCCCATTCATGTCTGTACAAGATACCTAAGCACAGGTATGACAGGACAGGTTGCAGAAGGTTGTCAAACCACTCCCATAAAAGGTTGCTGGATGACTACTGCTTTTGCTTTTCAATCACAAGCCCATTGGGCTCTCCAGGTTTGTATGTCATTCATGTCTACTCCTAAGGATGGAGACCTGCCAGTTGTTTGGCATGGCTTCCACCAGTTCACAGTGCTCTGATCATCTTTGTTACAAAAACAGTTTGGTTTAAAATGGTGTTTTCTGTTAGGTGGGAAGACCCTCTTTCTCTCCACATCAGACAGCAAGATCTCTACCTGGCAGAGCTCCCCCAGGAGGTGCCTCCTCTGTTGCCCCACTGAAAGAAGCCTTCCTGCTTCTGCAAGAAATAGTTCCAGGTGTGTGAGTCTACCTCCAGCAATAGGAAAGTAGAGGAACAATCTCCTAAATGAGACAATATTGCTCAAGCCTGCTTTTAAATGCATGCAAGAACACGATGATGACCGGCACGTCTTTGACGCGTGCATTCACATTGCACTGGCACACTCAAGCCTTGCTCTTCTTCTCCGAGTTCTCTTTTTAAGTAATGCTTCTCCATCAGTACCACTGAATGCTTCTGTTACTTCCCACAGATGACACTTCTTCCTCTGGATAATTATTGAGAAGCTGTGTCCCAAGAGAAAGAGGGAAAAATCTAACCTGGGTAATTGTGCAGAGTGAGGGAATGTGTCCCATGTGTCACCCATGCTGCTCCGCACCTCCGTCAGCACGCAAAGCTGCACACCAGTCGGCACATACACATCTTTTCACCTGGGCTACCAGGCTTCGCCTAAAAGGCAGCAAAACATCAAATCTCACTGCCTAACACTGACACAGCTCAGCCTTCATAGTTTAAGAAACTGGAGTCAACACCTAACCCTTTCATTCTAACTGAAAATAACCTCTCTGAGAAACTGTGATGCAATTTAGGAAGAAATTCCCCATATTTGGCAACAAACATGCCTCATTCCAGAAACCTTAAATCACACTGCCTAACCACAGGCATACTTTTGATCTGAACATTAACTCTTTTTCTTTCATTAAAGGAAATATAATCATTCCTGCTTATTTCCATGTCTGAGAAGAGACAGGGGGACCCAGCTGGGAATTTCAACTTTTTGTCTGATTCATTCCTTTGCCTAATTCCCCATCTTCCTAAATAAACATCCTTCATCCTAGATGTGAAAAGAAATGCTTTCATTTTTGCTTTGCAGAAATTATATTAATTACATTAAAATAAGTATCAGCTATGAAAACAGGCAATGTAACTGACAAGTAACTGCCTGCATATACGTTGCTAAAGAGAATTGACAGAAAAGCCATAAAACTAAGGCCTGGGCTCTGTTGTCACTGTTTTTCTTTATCAGCATTGTTGAGCCATTGTCCTGCAAGCTCTGTGTCTATATTTACATAGACAGATATGTCTGTGTAATAATGTCAATTATTTGGAAGAAAGGAAGAAGCTGCCAGAAAGAAAGAAAGACGGAGAAATGATTGTTAATTTCTCATATCTAGCAAGTAAACAAAGAGGGAAATAAATCTTTTCTTGTTCATTTTATCCTTTTTAGATATAGAACTTCAAAGAATCACCCAATTTGCAGAGATAAGGCTGTCCTTAAAAGCAAGTGAGAGCCTGTAGTCAAGAATGTGCAAGTTGATTAGTCAGGTTGCTACTAAGTTTGGGGAATGAATTAACTCTGCTGCCAAATATGGGCAGATTTTTTTCCCCCGGTCAGATTTATCTGGCTGGAAATGCTGTATTGCCTTGCTATTTCAAGGCAATCTTGAAATTTATAATGTGCCCTGAATGTAGTCACAGGAGTAAAGAAAAAAATCTTGTGCACAGTATGTTAGTGCCGATTACAGAGCTTGAGGTTTTGTTGTGACACTGAGCTCTCCCAGGCAACTTTTTAAACAGATCTGCTATGAAAGGCGACACTCATTTTTTTTCCAAGGGGAGTTGATGAAACAGGTCAAGAAGCCATAGGACTTAGGCAGCTCTTTTCCTCAGCCAGTTTCCTGATGTAGACCTGAAAAGTATGCCACTAAAGTTTTCTGCACCCAAGCTGAGGAGTCCAATCCTTCACTCCACCTCTTTGGTGTAATACAAGTCATTTGCCCCTAGGCAATGAACCTTGCCTGCCACAGCCCAGCATATACGCCTGCAGCTGACTTCTTCAGGAAAGCAGCTGCTGTGAACCTGAACCTTCCCCTGTACTTCGCCCCCCTTTTTGCATCCACCTATTTCATAGAACGTTCAAGAAAATCCTCTTTTCTTCCCATAACCTCCGTTTGTTTTTAACCAAAAAAATAATGAACAGGAAACTAATGAGCAATAGCCATTTATTGCTTAAGCTACCTCCGTGCTTTATTACTTGGCTTCCCAATCAGGGAACCTGCTTTTTTACAGTTCTCATTTCATTTTTGGAATGGTTTCTCAAGCTCCTCCTCCCTGGCAAAGGTCCCTGCTCTCCCTCTGTGCTCTGGGTGGCAGCAGGTCCAGCACCACCAGCCATCCTCTCCTGCCAAGCCATTCTGAAATACACTTCCAGCTTGGGCTCAGCTCTCACTGCTGCCTCCACCAATATTTTGGATGATTCCCACATTTCTGTCATGTCTTTGCATCCCCCATTTTTCTTTGGCATTAGAACTGCCTGGATGGAAAGCCTGCCTGCTAACAGCAATTTGCTCTCTCTACTGTTTGCAGCTGGCCAAGTTCAATAAACACTGGCCTGATGTATCTGGTCTAACATGTTGCATGCAGGCACTTGTGCTGAATCATGCACCCACTACCGTGCCTGCTGCATGAACAGAGGGCCATAGCTGGCTCCTCACTTTGACTGTGGAAGAACCCAGCAGCACGAGGTACAGGTACAGATTTTCAGGTTACAGGCCAAGGATGTTGAACCTACACACTGTCCTCCTTCCTATGAGGAGCACATGAGCCTCAGCATCCTCAAACCTTGCTACAGAGAGCAGGGTTGCTCCTGTAGGTAAGCAGCTGCACGTCCACACAAATGCAAGAATCATCTTGGCAGCCAGCAGTTGGGGATGGAGAGGACAGGATAACATACAACAGGAAGGCAAGGTTGTAAACAAAGGAAAAGGGAAGCGTTTGAGCAGAACGTCCAACTTCCATGAGAATTTAACTGTTTAGTCCCTCCAATGCTGTATCACAGTTTCAAGACAGTGACATGCTCTTTCCAGTGGGCAATGGTGTGCCAGAAGATAAAATCTATATTTTACAGTGTGCAATTATTTGTACAGTACAGGCAGGCCTTGTTCCACTATGTGCTGAACAAATACAGTGGGGAATAGCTCCCAAAAGGTCATGCAGTCACTGTGTGTGTGTGGGAGGGGGGGGAAGGATGGAGAACACACACAGAAGGACAAGTTGCTGAGAGAGCGCATGCTCCTTGCTCAGCACCCATACTTCTCAACATTACCTGTGCTTCAAAGACTCAAAGTAATTGCAGCCTCATGCATGGTGTTGTTCTCTGCCCCAAGGCCAGCAGTTCAATGATGTAATCTCAATTCCTCTGCAAATTTTGATAGCTGTGACCCCTATCACCATAAAGCTGCTCCACTCAGCAATGTAGGCAGATTTGGAAAGGCAGCAGGACATACTGTCTCTTTCCCCTCTCTAGCAATGACAAGTGATCCTGCCCAGCTGAATATGGGCTTTCCCACCAGGAAGTCTGTGCAATAACATGTGGCTGTGTGGGACTTATTTTTACAAGACAGATGGAGCCTTCAGTTCTCATATATATGTTTTAATATCTCATTGTTTATATGAGAAACTAAGTGTTCTTTAAATTTAGGTCCTTTTATTTCAGGGGTAGACACTGCCAGAAGCAGTAATACTTGATAAGTTCTGGGCAATAACATGATCTTGGAGCAGGGACAGTTCACTCACTTTTGAATTTTACTTAGATCATATTTAACTGTTTCCAAATAATACTTTAATTTTTTTTTCTTTTCCCAAGGTAGGGGTTATTTTAATGTAGGAAAAACAGCTTCTAACAGAGGCCGAGATTAGCCACTGGAACAAATGTAAAAGGAGAAAAGTGTATTCTCACTTTGGCCTTCAAACTAAGCAGAAAGATACACTCTGGCCAGAATTACTTTGAGGCTCAAAGCACTGGTAACTAGTAACTCTGCCATACAGGGAAGCCAGAGAGGACATTGTGATCTTCTTTGTAGCTCCTCCATACCTGCTTCATACCCAATATAACTCTTTATCTTGGTGCAGATACCCATCTCACAGGGGCAGGCTGGCAGAAGCCAAGCAGGGAAGATATGTAGCCACATCAAGTGACCAGGAATAGTCACAGTTCCTGAGGCTAAGAGGAAGGTGCTCCAGCATCCTTGTAGCTCCCCAGTACATAGAATCATTTAGGTTGGAAAAAATCTCTAAGATCATGAAGTCCAACCATTAACCAATACTGCCAAGTCTACCAGTAAACCACATCCCTCAGCTCTACCTCTACATGTTATTTGCAGAACTCCAGGGACAGTGACTCTAATTCCCTGGGTAGCCTGTTCCAGTGCCTCACAGACAGAGTTTCGGTATCTGAGGTCCTCACAGCATGCAATAACAGCTTTTGTTTGGATGTTTTGGGAGCAGAAAACTTCTGTGGGAGAGATATGAAGCAAGGAACAGATGCTTCTGCCTATGCAAGCAGTGGCAGACACGAGTGCACTCGTTCCAGTCTTCATGCTCCTCAGGTACAAGACATCTTCCAGAACCCAAACTGCATTCCCTTCTGTGCAAAGTAGTTTGTCAGGTTAATGCCCTGATTTCAAAGATAAAATACCCTCTGGATCAAGTAGGGAAGGAAAGGAGCAGGTTGTTTATCTACTAGAGTTAAAAACATTTTTCCTGAGTGTATTTATCCTTTGTGGAGCCAGTTTTCCCTGGACAGTGGTCTATAAGATTCCCCCTGCTAAACCATATCCCTAAACACCACATCCACAGCTCTCTTAAAAATCCCCAGGGATGGCAACTTCACCACTTCCCTGGGCAGCCTGTTACAATGCACAACCACCCTTCTGTTAAAGAAATTCTCTTAATATCCAGTCTAAACTTCACTTAGTGCAACATGAGTCCATTGCCTCATATCCTATCACTTGGCACCTCAGAAAAGGAACTGAAGCAGTATCATTTATTTTCTCTGTTCTCTAACAAATCAGTATGTATATTGCTGTGTCTATACAGCTTCAATCTCCAAATCACTATGCTGGTTGGGAGGATTATTTTTTAAAGATTTAATATAATATAGTACAAATGAGAATTTGGAAACACAAAGCATTCTCTACAGCACAGAAGCTTATTCCTTTCTCACAAGGGAAATCCGTAGGCTACCATATGCACTTTTGTGACACTTTTTCCAGACTGAGCAGCTTTCTTAGACCAAGCAAAAATCTAGAATATTATTTCAGAGTCTAGAATGAAGTATCAGATTTTAAGAAATATGGTAACATTTTTTGTTTGCTTAAACTTCTTTTTATGATGATGAGATTTTCAAAGGTTTCCTGAAACCCACCTTTATTTCTAACCATCCTCCCAACAGAATGTAATAATGAAGTGGTTAGAGTCAGAAGACCCACTAAAATATGGAGGTGGAAAATCAGATCTGATGTACAGTATTTTACAAAGAGATATTTATGAGATGTATCACAGAGAAAAAGCCTAAAGAAGAGCTATTCACAGACAGATGTCAAGGAAAGAGTATCCAATAAGCAACATTATCTGTAATATGATTCTGTAATTATACTATCTTTTAAAGAGATGGCCATGAGTGACAATTTCCAAAGTGATAATTACCATGAACTTGTCTTCTCAGTGCACGGGGAGAGCTAAGTTGGATGCTTGTTGCTCAGGATAAAAATCTGTGGGTGACAAATATGAGGTACCACTCTGTCTGGGCAAGCAGCAATATTTCCTCATACTTTCGTATTAGTGTAATATTCTCAATACTTCAAAAACTTCACACTTCTGAACTGATTCATCTGATCACTCAATGAAAGTGTAGCTTTAAGGGTTTTTGTTTGTTTGTTTGTTTGCTTGTTTTTAATAAGGGAAAACAGCATAAAAATATGTTAAAATTTATCAAACTGATTTGAGAAGACCTCAAATCTACAAGTACCTTGGGTTTCAAAAACATTATAGGAGCTATTTACTGTAGTACCATCAAGGATATTTATGTTTTGATTAAAATGTAGCTTGACATTGTTTGTTAGAATATACAAATGGCTTAGTAACATTTATAAAGGGCTGGAAATGAACCTTTATTTCCTCAATGATAAATCTGGTTCCCTTTTTTTGTAGGACTTAGATCTAGTCACCAGTATTACTACAACCTACAACAGTTACTTACACCAGTAAATTTTAGTGAGAGATGGTCAGGAGAAGATATTATTTATTTTTCAATTGTGTTTTCTAGGAAAAAAAAAAAAATCAATTCAGAAGACTGTACCTAATAGATTTAACTTCAAATCTGGCTAATTTTAAAATTTCTTACCGTGTTACTTGGATTCACAGGAACAAGCATTTACACTTTGGTTAGGGTTGGACTTCCTGAAGGCCAACGCTTTCCAAACAACATGTGTTAGAAGGTCTTATTATTCAGTGAAGTGCAGTCTGGCCAAACTGTTTTCCAGGGAAAAAATAAGCACATCAGACTCCAAAACCACAACATCACAAGGCAGTGGATCCAAACAGAGAAACCCTGAGGTGACCTGGAATGGAGCTCATGTCAATTAAACAGACCGGAATGACATAAGTGGATATTTTGGAATTGAAGTGTTTCAGAGTATTTCTTTTTTTTTTGGATCTCTTTGATCTTTTTTTTTTTTTTTTTTTTTTTTTTTTGAGACAAAATAGAAAATCCAGCACTTGCATTCTCTGAAGAAAGTGTTTAGAACTGAAAGTCCAATTACTTTCAAGAAACTTTGGTGCTCATTAGGACATTAGATGGTAAATGTTTTTTAGATGTTGGTTTGAGTTTTTCAAGGATTCGTTGCAGATCAAATAAGGTTCCAAAGTATCAAACCTCACAAACAAAAAGAGCATGCTAGAAAAAACAAGTGATGGTAATGAACACCATTCCACAAACTGCTGTTAAACAGACTGAGCCCATCCAAATGGCTGAACGCTAAGGAAAATAGATGATTGGTAGTTATATTAGGTTACGTGAAAAACACAACTTATTTAAATAACAGTAGTTGAGTAGAGTTTCTGAAAGGGAAAGAGGAAAAAAGTACTTTATTCCTGGAAAAGGTATACTTAGCATTTTCAGGCAATCATTAGCCAGTTCTATCCCTCTCTAGGCTCTACTGGCTTGCATCTGTTGCATAGATTTAACCATTCAGTGTCATTAGGCAATCAGCGGTAATCAGATGGAGATGCCTTTGGCCCTGCTAGATATTGATGCAGAGGCAAGTAATTAACCCCTAGCTCTCTATGGCCTACGGCACGAGCTTGAAGAGTAGGCACACAGCACCTGTGCTGTAATCACCTAAATGCAGGTCTCTGAATCTGGTGCTGATGCTGCCAGCCTAGAAGAAAAAGCTGGAGCTATTTGTGTGAGTAATGTGTTCTAGATGTGTTCATGTGAATAAAAATTACCTATTTGAGTGAATAAAGCAGTGACAGAAGCTTCAGCAGAACTAGAATCCCATCAAAGTGAATGAAAGTAGCATCCTGTTTGATAAGCATATTAGGCTTACACCTTTGTGGGGCTCAAGTGCTAATAAAACTAATGAGAGAAGAGTCTGAGCTGAGTTACTAAAAGTGTGATTTCTTTTAACACTCCTTCCCACCCATCACTTATTCTCACTGAGGCACACTTTTACCCATTCTTAGTCCCACTGAAATGGAGGGAGATGCTAACTAATGAGTGATGGTAGTCAAAATCTGCTGGCGGGAATTTAAGAGGAAGAATTGTCTCAGTGAATGCTGCTTTTGCTCAGGGAATGGGTGGATCATTAGGGTTTTCTTTCTGGGTTCATGTTTTTTGTTTGTTTGTTCGTTTTTTTGTTTTGTTTTGTTTTTAGTAACAGGGTCAAAATTAAATTATCTCTAAAATCCATCTGGTTTTAGGTATAGATTAAACAGTTAAGTGCCTGAATTAAGGACTGCAACCCACTAATCAGAGTGAAACATAGATTTAAGACATGAAGATAAAAACTAACAAATAGCTCCAATATTAAGGAAATTCCTTCATAGCAATTATTTGCTTTTTGAAGCAAGAACATTGCTTTTCTTGAGTTATTGTTGAGACACTGGGGCACCAGTCAGACAAAAGGTGCATTCAGTACTTCAAGCACAGTGTGTGTGACCTGCCTGCACAGTTTTGCAACTGTCCCTTCTCACATTGCCTGCCTTTCAGCCCTTCCCCACTCCCTGTCTCCTCCTAGTCTCTTCAGGGTCATGAGAGATTGTTCTTGACTCCCTCCGCTGCTGTCAGGGTCACATTACTCCAGAAAACAGCCTTGAGGGTAAGAGGGAAGACAGAGGTCACCAGGCAGAGGGGTGGATAGACTACCTCAAAATGCACTTGCTTCTCAGGGCTGAAGCTTCCTGCAACAGCTGTGTGAATTTAAATGCTTTCCCCTTCCTTTTTTCCCATTTTTTCCCAGATCCCCAGCCATAGCCTTGTCAAAGGACTTGGTGTTAACTGCAGCTCTCATCTCCTCAAAATTTTTCATTTAGTCTATATAGTCTGTGTTGTTTAGACTCCCATCCTAAAACTACACTGTGAACTCCTTCTGAGAATTTATGCAACAAAAAGCTAACCTGGCAAAAAAAATAATGAGGAAGGAAGGCAGGGAGGGAGGGAGGAAGGAAGGAAGGAAGACAACGTTTTTGGTGAAACAGCACCCTTGAGCGTGCACTTTGTCAAGCATCAAGGAGAGAGTGCAAGGGGAAATGTCTGGATGTGCAACAAAGTATAGGAAGAGAGCTGCAGAAATTTCACATCGTATTGGTTGTTACTGAGGTGAGTGAGACAAATTGCTCATGGAAATACCTATATCTCTCCACTAACTACAAGAAAAATACCTGTATAGCTATCTTGGGCTGGACACCTACCTGTCAAACAACTTGAATTAGGTAAAATGCATCCTTTCCCTTAAAGCTACATGTATTTTTGTGGTTAGTGCTGAGGTCTGGATCCTGCCCAGATTCCTTAAAGGCACACAAGTGGGAATGAAGGGAACTGTGCATCCTGCTGGGGCTCTGTTTCTTTTTACTGTGCTGGTTAAAAATCCTGTGCACAAACTAATCATGGAGTAACACCTGGCCTATTGCACAGTTAGTTAACTTAGATATTGGGACTATTTACAATTCTTGAGAGAGTCAGATCCTTCTTGGCAGAGAACTGCACAGACACAAGAAAATACTTTCTGCTCTGCTTTATTTGCAAGTATTGGCAAGAAGGCTTTTTTTTTTTTGCTAGCAAAAGCAAGTCCATATTTGATCATTGCTGTGCATTTCTGCTTTTAGAACTCCAGCTAATTATTAATGGGTTCCTGGCTCACATTCCTCAGTAAACAAACAAACAAACAACAACAATAACAACAACAAAAAAAAATAAATGTTATTGCTCTTGGCTATAAATACCTGCAACTGAAATCACAGCTCAGCAGGTGACAGGGATTCCTAATACTCACAGACTCCTGTGAAACCATGAGGGTGTGTACTGTCTCCACTCTTCAGTGGTGCACTGAACCACTCTGTCCTCAGTTTGTTTCTTGACTCCATTGCTTCACACCAGCTTGTGCACAGACACTCTTAAATAAGAGAATTCCTCCAAATTCCAAGAAAACCAATTTAGATGTAGTGATCTTCCATTAATTCAGGGTTTAGCCACATCTAATACCTCATACCTGTTTGGTTTTCATATATTGTGGTGAAGCTCTGGTTTCAATCACCAGGAAGGCTTTCTGTGATAGATTCATTTTCAGCTTTGAACAAAGGAATTGGGATTCCTTGCACATATGGCCACTTCCCACTGCATTCCTGAGACACAGATGTTTGGTCCAGTTACATGCTCATAAGGCTGCTGGCATTCATTTTTTTTTCTGGAATGGGTTTTGTTCTAGTATAATGATAATACATCAAAGTGGGCCCACCTTTTCTTATCAATTTCATAGAACTGTCCACGTTTGAAGGTTGCATTTCCCATCAGTCAGGAGAAATGCAAGAGCCGAGGGAAAAGTTTTCATCTGGTCTTCCATCACAATGGGAAGAGGGTGTATGGATCTCATCTCACCTTCGGACATCCAAACTTCACAGTATTCTTCCTCATACCCAGGACTTATTTCTAATGCAAAAGCTGTTGGAATGACTTACTATTATAGTTATATATATATGTACATCTATATATATTCTATCATTTTACTTTTTTTTTTTTTTTTCTTGTTCAATACAATGATTTTAATATCAGTAAACAAAAAAATGAATGGAAGACTGTTGTTGCACTGGACTTAGATAGGAATGTTAAGGTGGTGTGACCACTTGGTAGTGGTATAGATGTGGTTAATTCTTCCTTGCACTGGTAAAGTAAATTGGACAGCTGAAATCTGCACTTGCACTCATTTGGAGGGCTGGGACATGAGTAGCCTGTAGCAGAGGGAATTACAATAGTTGAGGCATGAAAAATGCACTGCTACTTTTTGCAGTGTCCCTTAATTCTGAGCTTTGCTAAGTAGAATGCATGTGTGGAAAGGCAAGTAAATGCCAGTTGTTTGACAGTGACAGGTGATGGCTGTCCCTTGCACACCTTGCTGAAAGAGTTGTCCAATGGGCTAACAGCTCCTCCAGCATCTATATGGTAGGGGTGGTGTGACAAGGCATACCCCACGTCTTGTTCCTTTTGCATCAAGACTTTGCTGAGGGAAATGCCAAAGCGAAGTCTGCTGTGCTCTGTATAAATAGACAAATTTTGTCATAAAAAGGCTCAAGGTTCCCGGGCCCTGGTCTTTGGCCTTGTAATGTCCCAAAGCTAACACATACTTTGCCAGTATGATGGCTCCTTTATCTGTTTACAAGACAGGAGACATGAGTTTTTCAAAGGTGTTTTGCTTACAGTGAAATTTTACTTTACACTAGTTTTTCCACTCCTTGTGTTGAAACACCCTTACAGCTATAAAGGGCACTCTGTTTAGTGTGAAGTACCCTTTAAATAAACCTGCAGTAAATGATGTTCATCTCAGTTCCGCTCACCATGTAGATAAAGTATATATTATTCAAAAAGCAAGTCAGCTTCCATTATGTTGACATGAATAAAAATAAAAGGGAAAATATTACTCTACCAAAATCCAGAACCTTGACAGCCAGCGCTGCAGAAGGTTTTTGTTTCAGATTTTAAAGGACCAAATATTTCAACTAAGCCTCCGGCTGGAGTCTGTATATTTACATAAATTCCTTTTCTTTCCCCTGGAGCCTGACCCTATTTCCTGAGGCTTGGGTGAGATACAGAGTTGCCTTTTTAGCTTTTGAAAGGCTTCCCTTTGCACTCCTGCTTTCTTATTAAGTATAAATGAGAGACCCTTAAAATCAGTCTGCACCACTTGCACTTGATAGAAGATCCCCACTTAAAGATCCTTTTCTCCATCCTTAGAATTAAGCGTTCCTTAAATTACAAGTTTTCTTTAACAAATCACTTGCATAATATTAATGCTTACCACTCAAATCCCTATGTATCATGGGACTTTGAGACTGCATTAGTTTGGGGTCTTCCAGCTCTGTTATTTATGTCTCTCAAGTATGAATAATAACTCCTCTGATACAAATTCATCTAGTGAAGGCAACTTTATTCTTAATAAATATTATGAACACTTTCAAAGTGTCACATGCAAAAAGAATCTCTCCATGTATTTCCCATCAAAGGAGAGGAGCTCTAGTGTGCATGGAAATCACTTTAAGCCCAGCTCAAGTTTCAACCTGTCACTCTGTGTGCTGAAGTGAGTGCAAACCCTGTCCTGATACAAATTGGAAATGAAAGATGTTGACAAAAATTTCAGCTATGTGAGTAATGATTTGTGACTGTTTTGCCTAGGTACCTCAACAGCATTCATGAATAAAGCACTGGGGTTTGGGGGAGCAAATAACTCATTAGAAAAACAATTTCAACTTGATTAGAGATTATTAAGGAAAAAGAACCAAAAAAAAAAAAAAAAAAAAAAAAGGAAAGGAAAGACATTTTATGAATCAGTGTGCAAGTGTGCACTTCAGTTTCCCTTCTTTAAATATCTATAGCAATATGTAAAATTTGGGTCAAGTCTTTAACCATAGGCACCTGCCAGTGGCAAGTTGCCAATGCATAGTGCTGCTGTCAGCAGATTGTTTCTGCAGGGTTTTGGAGCACATCTTGTATAAATGTACAGCTTGCTATGTGTGACTGGCAGATAGAGTTTCACTACGTAGCTATTACAGAAGAGCAAAATTTTCTTCTTTATTGTCTAGATGTCAACCCAAAGCTCCTTTTGCAATTAACGATAAACATAATAGCTGGTTTGACCACACCTGAGAGTCCCACTTTGGATTGGAACCCATCATGATGTCTAAATGTGAAACACATTCACATGATCCTGTAAGCCTCATGGTTTTCTCCCATTCTGGACTGTCTTCATTATACAGATAATATTTTATTAAGTAATAATATGATAGAGAAAAGAGGCCCTGTTGCAGGCAAATTCTACATGATACTGATAAGCTCTTGTACAGAATTCCTAGAATATAATTCTACATCTGAAAAGAAAAACAGATTTTCCCTTCTGTCCAAAAATAAGATAAAAGTATTTGAAATTGTTGATGTATCCATGCATATACTTGAAAATATGGACTCTCTCAGACTTTAGGCCAAGCGTGTACTCTTAAATCCCAGCATTTCTGTAGCCAGTATCTGCAGAGCCAAGCACCAAGAGCCCCACTCTGCTGGAAAGTGGTCCTCCCAGACATCCTTTCATTCTAGACATGCCCATTCAGACACAGCTTTCACAGCCTTTTAATCCAATCAGCCCTTACAATCTTTCTTTCACATCACCATCCAGTCTGTTGCGCACATGCAAACCAATTTTACACTGCAATTGTCCCCTCATTTCTGAGCATCACATCAGCCCCATTTTCACTCTGAGAAAGCTAAATCCTTTTTTTTTTTTTTTTTTTTTTTTTTTCAGACTGCCATGAAGCTGAGAGAACTTTATATAACCTGTATGTTGAGGAGGGAGCAGGAGAGACAATTGGAGCAGGAGAGACAATGACAGCAAAGCTCAGAAGCTCCCAGAAGGAAGATTTCCTTCTGCTTTCTCCTCTATGCCCACCTTTCATCAGACCTAGCTAGTAGGTGTAAGAAGGTGTGAATAGCTTTAAAGAGGAATCATAGATGTAAGGAGACCTAAATACTACGCATGTGATCCTGCACTCCATCTTTAGAAGATGCAGACCAGAATCTGAAGGGAGTCCTTGAGATTTTTGTAACCTAGGGCCAGTTTTTCTCACCTGAATCTCTGTTTACGAGAAGAGTTCTCAGAAGGTTTTCATGTTTATTCTTTCTGGTGTTAAAATCAGGGAGTGTTAGGATCACTTTACAACTTTCTGGTCCTTTATGCTGTGAATGCAGTCCAAACTGGGACAGTGACCCTTGTCCTCAGCTTTGCTGTTTTGTCCTCTGAGAAAAAAATAAAAAAAAATAAATAAATAACTGAACAGCTTGTTTGTCTAATATGAGCATAAAATACAGCACCCTGTTGTTGCAGTTTTGCACACTGATGTGACTAGTGACTTAATCAGAAATTGGGAACACTAATACTGCCCTGTGATATATTCCTGCCAAGATGCTGTCTGAAGAACAGAGATAAGGGATATCAAATGTGGTAAGATAGGCAAAAAAGTTTTCTTAGCAATAACAGCCACATAAAAGCTCTCCAACTGATGCTCTAACAAGGAAATAGTTAATGAGAAGTGCTAATAGCACTGAAGTGAAATCAGAATAGCACTGAAGTGAAATCAGAGAACGCCTCATAGGCAAAATAAATTATATGAGCAGAGTGAGTGTCTGTTTTAAGCAGTTTCCAGATTATCTGGGAGTTTGAAAACCTTGACATAAATGGCTTTCATGACG
The DNA here is from genome assembly GCF_964211825.1 of Aythya ferina. Classification (NCBI taxonomy): domain Eukaryota; kingdom Metazoa; phylum Chordata; class Aves; order Anseriformes; family Anatidae; genus Aythya; species Aythya ferina. Next base: position 78,394,487 of record NC_140296.1, read on the forward strand.
TTGGCAACCTAATTTCTACTTAACACCAATGCTTCTCCTTTGTATGTTAGCAACATTTCAGTGTAGTTCATGACATAAAAGAGCAGTCACTCTGCAATTATTCATTACAGTCCCTATGAAGCTCTAGTCACACCTGAGAAATGTGAGCAGTCCTCTTGGCCCTGGAGGCAAAAAAAGGCCTGAGAGCCTGCAGTTTGTATGGTTGTGGTGGTGATGCCAATGTGCTGGTTTCAGACAGCTGGGCTGTAAGATCAGCAGTGAGGCACCATGGGGCTACACAACCTTAGGTAAGAGGAGCAGGGCAGATGTGAAGGGCACAGCTTGAGGCAATTCTGCCTCAAGATGTTCCCTGGCCAGCCATGCCTCTTGGCTACCCACTAACCTCAGCGGGAGTGTGCAGAGCGATAAATATCAGGGAATCTTGTATAAACCTATTGCAGACCACTGGTTTGAGTGAGCTGTACTGCTCCAGAAATATTCACAAAAAATTACTGAGGCATACCTTTGGGTGTGTTGTGCTGCTCATGCTGTCCAAGCATGTACAGTACCCCAGGCCCTGCATGATTTCAATGCTTTTTCAGTGACCAGACTTCATCACACTTGGCCACTGTGGGTTAATACAGCGATGTCATATTCAACCAAATCAGCTGTCACATCAGCTCTTCATTTTCATACAAACAGCCAACAACAGTTATTTCCACTTGCAGCACTCACCAGCTAAGTCAAATTTTCCACTAATATTTTAACACCAAGGTCATTTCATTGACAGTAGCTAAAGGAAGCAAATTACAAATTCTAAATAAACATTCTCTAATACAGGAATGAGATCCTTTTGTTTATGCAGTTCATATTTAAAGCATCTATAACAAAATCATCAAATTTGTGATTCTCTTTTTCTATGGATGACCAACCTATCTCAATTCTAAGCTGCCTCTTTCACTGCATCTCACATGTAACAACATTGATTAAAAATTTCACTTCTCTGCAACAGCACTCAATCATTCCTTGGTATCTGCATACTTTTTACTAATTCAGTGCCTATGACTTGAAAGTCAGATGATTTCTTACTAGGAAAATACTAATGTCATATTATAACAATACTGATTGTGTTACTGATGTTGAAGCTGTGCACAAAGCAAGCATTGTACATTTTTATCAACTTAACAATAGCAAACAAAAGACCAGATTCTGGTTAAGGAAATATATATACTAGTAGCCATCCTGATGTTCTGACTATTACTAAACATAAGTAGACTGCTAAATTGGGCAGGTTGCTCTTAATCTCTTCTGGCAAATATGTTCAGCTTGGCATAAATAATTAAATATCCAAACATGGATTTGAGCCTGGCTGTTCTGTCTCCCAAGAAAATGCTTTCCCAAACTAACCTCACTTTCTCCTTGTGTGACCAAGCAGCACTTAATTATTTATGCCAAGCCTAGGAGAGGTTGCAATAGCATGCCCATCACGGGTTCCCAAAGCACCCCTTGTGAGTGGGAAGTCTAAACAGTCCTGTCCCTGCTTCTGTAAGGAAAGAGTGGTCATGTTGCATGTGTGCACATCCCCAGTGCTGCTGGATCTAAGGTGTAAAGTTTCTGTACTGCACACTGGATTACGTCCCAGAGGTGAAGAAAGTCTTCACCTCTGTGAAGTGCTAAGTGCTAATCACCAAGGTCTGTGATTTCCTCTTGCACTCAAGTACAGAGGTGGCAATGTGTTTCTTCATTGATTTCATGGACAGACACACAGACCATGAAAGGAAGGACTTGTCTCTGTGTTTTTGTGCAGCAGAGCAGCAATTTGGGGGTGTAAAATATCCATCAGGCATCTGAATCCCCCTGGGGATCTGGTCCATGATTCACGGCACTGCTCAGATGCTGACTCCAGAGTATGATTTCAGCATGGGTCCTGTACCATGAGTAGCCACCCAAACTCATTAGGGGTGTTGAATGAATTAGGCTTTGCTTGACAGGTGAAGAAAGAGAAATGTGGCCTTTTCTCAAACAACACTAAACTAATTCATCTAGGCTGTCATATATAAATATTATCAATAATATTATGCTTCATCAGTCAAAGCACAGCAGAACCAGAATAGAGTTGAACAAAAGAATAATAGCAGCTGGCTATCTACAGCCGCACAGTACAAGCTTTTTCCATTTAGGTTACATGAACATCTAGATTATTTTCTAATTTTCTTTGTTCCTTGTAGAGGAAGGGATCAAAAGACAGATAAAAAAAGGCACATAAAGTGACCCCAGTGCTTTAATAAATCAGTGTTTTTTTAACATGACCATTCTTGTGGCAGTTTACAAAAGGTTTCAGCTCTGGGCTCTGTGGCATCCTCGTGCTAAAGAGAGAGAAAAAGAAAAAGGATCTTTGTTGTTGTTGTTGTTTTTCTCCTTTCCTTCCTTCTGGTTTTGGCTATCTAACCATCATTTCAGGTCTGCTGAATGCATCAAATGCAAATGTTACTGATACCTATTGTCTCAACATGCCTCTCATAAAAATACTGAAGTTACCAAATCAAAACATATAGGGCCAGATTGCAGCTCACCCTGTAAGCTCATTACAAGCAAGGCAGGGATGAAGGCAGGGAGGGAGGGAGCTTTCTCAGGCGGGTGCCTCCTTCCCTTCCTGCAGAGGGGGAAGGGGAAAGGAGCGGCTCCTCACGCAGCTCCCAGCACAGCTCCCAGCCTTGCCAGCATGATAAGGGACAGAGCAGCCGAGACATTGCTGGGCTTTACAGGCTGTTGGTCATAAACAGACCTTACAGCTCTGCCAAACCCAGACTCTGCCAAATCTTTGGTAGTGGGCCAAGTACTGAGGCTTGTTGTGCTCCTGGTCCCTGGGCCATGCTGAGCCCAGAGGAGCCACAAGCTCTGCATTGTGCATCCCTGGAGCTGCATGAGCAGGATGGGTTACAAATGCCTAAAAATCCCCATCTGCTCTTGTGACGTGTGTGCTGGCACCTTGCTTAGGCTCTCCCTCCTACCAGTTACTGCTGGTGTCACAGAAGCACATGTGACTGGTAGATGGGGCTGGACCAGGTAGGGAGCAGCACTGTGGTCCTGCCCCATGCTACAGGCTGTGCTAAGACAGGCTGAGCTCAGGCAGCATGCCCCAAAACTTCCTGGAAAGCTATACCCAAACATGGCCATGTAGTGCTGGCTAGGGGCAAGCTCAAACCTGTGCACATACACCATGCAATGCAGATGAAGTCAGGGTATCTCTGTGTAAATAGCATTTAAATAAAATGAAGCAAAAGATCCTGAGCTTGCACTTCTCTTGCATATCTTCCCTTCATGCAGCAAAGCAAAGAGGGAACAGCTTCTGCACATCACTGTGAATAATGCTCTGTGAAAGCAGCCCCCACTTCCCTGATACTGGAAACAGGAACGAGCCTAACATTGCAATTATTTTCTCTTCCCCACCTTTCCCTGCTAATTTTCAGTTACTGGAAAAGACAGGAAAATCAGAGACATGTTTGCCTTCTTGTTCACCCCACTCTGCTGCAACATGCATGAGAAGACATGTTGCTATTGACTTGCAAGGCGATGCGCCTGTTGCGAGCCTGCTCCCTGACATGCCTGTAAGGGGGAAGGCGGGAGATGCAATTAATTCTGGAAGGAATCCTTCCTGCTGGCAGGCAGCCAGAGATAGCAGAGCCATAATAGCTTTTGGGCAGCCACGGCACAGAAATTACAGCCATTCACCGAGGACACTCCCGCTAAGCTTCTGCTTTCTCGAAGTAATTGCAAATAATATCACTTGGATTCAGATAGCTGGAGGGGAAACTCAGACACCGACGAAGCATGAAACAGCCTGGCCCGAGACCTAAAATAGCTCTGCATAAAAATTCACAGCTGCCCGTTGTTAGAAACATAAACAAGACCATAACCTCCTCTGCTCACCATCAATGAATTTCCTTTTGTTCCCCTCCCCCACCACCAGCCACCCCAGTTCCAGACCCCATTTCTCCACCCCGGTTCCTGCGTAGCTGTGCCAGATACCATTGCTCCACGTCCCAGTGTCCAGGGACAGGGTCACACCGTTATGATGGCCAGGGGTGGCTATGCTCCCACCACGCTGCTGCCTCCGTCACCCCAGGGTGGGGACTGCAGCCTGCTGCTGATGGCACGGATGGCAGCCCTGCCACGGACATCACCTTAGCAGCGGCTGTTTCTGCATAGGGCACCCCTCCCCAGGGACTTCGCTCGCTCAGATGTGGGGCATGTAACTGCAGAGGGGCGGCGTGGAAAATGCCAGTGCCTCCAGGCAGCTGTGGCCTCATGTCTTCTTACTGGTGTGTGGTTTTACGGAACACATGGGATTTGTCAGGAAAAACGTCCCAAATTTATATTGGAAGGTGGAAATGTAAAACAATCTCTCAAGTATTAAGGTTAATAATGTTGATTCATTGACGAACTAGACTGTAATCCTTTCCTCACATCAAGTAATGGCTCTCTCCATGAATTAGACATCAGGCTAGTCATGTCAGAATCTGATCCATGATCTGCAATATAAAAGCAAAGGTCATATAATGACAGAAGGGCCTTGCTGAGAGCAAGAGGCTGCTCCAAATGAGGAAGGCTGGCAGTTATCTATCCCGAACTTCTGTCTTAGGCAATTCACATTACAGTAGCCCTAATGGCAAGACCACAACTAGAGCTTCTGCTGCCTTTGCTGTTGCACAGGCACTCAGTAACCTTGCCTCAGAGCACTCGTGATCTAAACTGATAAGAGAAGTCAAGTAAGAAGGTGGAAGGTAAGGCTGTCCTCTGTAGGAGGAATCTGCAAAACAGTCAAGAACTCAGTCTTGTGACCGAGTCCTGCAACAACTTCCTTATCAAATTTTTTTTTTTTTTTCTCTAGAAATACGTCACCACAACTAGTAACACCTTGCACTGCTCTAGCCTCCTTTATGCAAAGAACACAAGGTAGCTCCCAGAGGAAGGGATTCACCTCACTGAACATGGCTGTCTGCAATGCAGACACCTAAGCCTGAGCTGTGCATGATTCACAGCCAGCATGAAACCAGTAAATGCCATCGGTGAGGCATTGGCTACCAGCTATACAACAGGACACACCTCATCCCCCACCGCCCTTGAGAGAGTTGCTCCAAATGGCTCCTGAGGCATGGGATGGAGAGCCTCATGGTGTCACCTCTGCCAAATGTCCCCTGCAGCCATGGGCAGCCCTGTGCACAGTGACAGTGCTGCAGTCCTGCTGGGCTGGGAAGGATGCAAGGTGAGGTGCCTGCCAGGTAAAAGTTTCACTCCAGGGCTAAGTGGCAGCACTGGGACTGGAGCAGAAAGCAGGGGGAGAGGCTTACTTCAGAAGGACAGATTTGGTCAGACTCCCCCTCTGGACACTCAGGGGTCCACTGTGTTGCACGTTCACTCCAGTCCTTGCATCCTTCAACTGTTGGAAGTCAGCAGGCACTGCTTTGCTTCCCTGCTTCTGTCTCTGCCTCTGCCTCTGCTCCTGGGGTGCACTAATAGTACAAAGGTAAAGAAAAAAAAATAGGAGCTCAACAAGCCTATTTGGTATAAGTAAGAAGTCACAGAGACTGTATGTTTACCAGATTAGAGTGGGTAACCTCTTAATGGATTTTCATCTGTGCTGTTGTGGTGTAAATTCCTTATCTAGCGGGCTGTCTGGTGGTCTGTCTCCCAGCCCACATGAGTGCTGGGTGCTGGCCTCCTCTCCCTCAGGCTTTGAGCAACCCCCTTCACAGAAATTACCACAGAAAGTAAAGTTTTCCTTTTCACTGCTTAACCCTTCAGTGGCAGACCACATGCATGAGATACAATGTATGCAAGCACACAGTGCATGCACATACACAAACTGTACATAAAGCATTGCATATGTGTGCTGTATAAAGAAAGCCAAAATACACACTAATGTAATGGCATGAAAAATAAATAGCTCATGACACAGATAACATATGCTGCATATGTTTTTCTGCCTCAGTTTCTTCCCTATATTCAGACATGACTTATTCAGGGCAAAGTGACTTACAATGGGCTCAGATTTACCTTTAAAATGTTATGTATTTATTTATTTATTAATAATTATCTGAATTCAGGAACCCGGCTGCAACTCCCTCTAAAGGCAAGCTTGTCTCTCCTATCCTCCTGGCTAAAGCTTCCCAGTTGTTTCTGGGATCCTTCCTTTTGATTATCCACTAACACCTGGCTTTGTGCTGCTTCTAGTAACTTTCCACTCTTTTAAGCCACGATCCTCACAGCCAACCTGGAAAAACTGGTTTGTGTAAGCTTTGGGTAACCCTTTGTGCCAAGCCTATTTCCACCTCAATGGCTGAACCTGGAGATGTAATGGCCAAACACTGTTCCCAGCAGAGGAGTTAAAGAACATTTCAGGAGGAGAGAAGAGAGGAGAATTCAGACTTGCAAATACATTTGGCTGAAATCTTCCTATAAAGTTTATGCTAAGATTCAGATCGTACAATTACAGGGGAGTGATTAGCGAGAAGTGTGCCAGGTGTACTAATGTGTCATTGCCAGTCAGAAAGCTTGTATTTGGCTTGGGAGTGAACTGATCCAAAAACAGGTGGTGCCTGGTGGCCAATCACACGCCCAAGTGGTGAATCACTGTTAGCAGTGTTATCAGAGATAAATCATGCACCAGCAGAATAAAGGCTGGAATAAGTCTGCATAAACTATTTGTGGACTGGTTCCAGCGGACAGCAAGCCTAGCTGTGGTTTTACACTCCTGAGCCACTTGCCTTCACTGCCTTGAAATGCAATGTCAACACTAAAAATCAAACAGAAATGTTACTGTATTTACAGGAGATATAATTGCCTCGGTCAAATAGAGAGCATTCGTTTACCAGTTTGCATCACTATACAAGCAAGCCAGGCTCCCCATGTGCTTGGTTACAGCATAGCAGCCTGACACAGAGCAGTCCTCCCGCTGTAGGAAGCTGAGTGTTCGCAAGGAAACACAGCGAGAGGCTCACAGGATGTTGGTAACGGGATGTCTGTGTGGGATGCAAGTAACCTACAAAAGACTACACACAGCCTCAAATCAAGGCAGGAAGCATCTGTGGGGGTCACTGAGGAGCCACAGAGAGCTAAATCCATTTGACATTCTCCAACTCACAGCATTTTTAAATGAAACATTAAACGAGCTTTTAATGGGAATTATTTCTACCTCTTTCATTTTGTTCTTACGTTATTGGTACTATAACTGGTCAAATTAGATCCTGTGTCAAGCAAATTGTCTTCTAGATTAAGGAAAACAGACAAACAGTTTGACCTGAAATACGAGGGAGATCTAGTTCTACACCTTAGTGAAGTTTTAGTGCTTTCAGTCTCATGGGAGGCAGATGGTCTGGGATGGAGAAACCAGACTTCAGATACATAGAGGAAATGTGTTCTGGAGGAAGTCTAGTAGCTACATTAGTAAACCTCTGTGAAGTTCCCTGAAATGTTTTAAGTAGGACACACCATCAGGGAAACCTTTCGTTCTTTTAGCCACTCATTTTCTTACCTTTAGACCCTTAACCATTTTTATTGAGAGATTTTCAAAAGGTGATACTTTTATAGGCTTGTTTTTCCTCTCTATCCTGTCCCCTTTTAATCAAGCTGTGAGAACAGTCACGGCAAAGCAAAAGCACAGCAGACAGCCCACTCCTTATTCTTCTTTCTGAGCTTTCCTATCAGTGACCAGGCTCCAGAGATCAGTATTTTACTCTTGCATTTTAAATTCAAGAAGTATTCCTTGGCATTTGTATTTCTTGATAGTGGTGTTGACTATATCAAGTAGCACCATCATTGCTGAGGGATAAGCTGTCCATCCTTGCAGTACAACTAATGCCAGGAGCCAAGCAGTCTTTGTCTAGGGAAATGGGAGAAATGACTTTAAAAAGACAAAAGAAGCTCAGGATCTCCTCTCAGCTATGAGTGAAAACCATTCTCTAGGAATGGACAAAGACTGTAACAAACAATAAATCTCTAGTCACTGTTAAAAGAAATTTGGAGAAAGCACCAGAAAATGTATTGCCTAGACCAAAGACAAGATGAACAAGTATTTTTTTTTTAATTTCTCATTTCCCTGATTCTCAACCACATGATAGCACCTTCCTTGCTATACATGATATAAACTTCTGCTTTGAATATTGCTTCCCAAGGTCTAAAGACTATATGTTTGTCAGTATTGTTCTTAAGTTAATCCTACACTGAGAACATGTCCTAGATTCCTTTAAGATCTTCCATTTTTTGTTTGCCTAGTAAGACTTATCTCAGAAATTGATTTTTCTCCTTGGGTGTAGTGCAAACATCATTATATAATGAAGAGATTGTTAAACCAGCAAGGTTGTGCATATGGTAAAAATAAATGAAGAGGTCAGTGAATTATCCTGGACCCTAACAGAAGGCCTCTTAAGAGAAGAAAAGCTCTCAGGTAAGTCAGAGAAAGCACAAGCTTTCCTTCTAAAAGAAAGGGCTTCTTTAAACAAGACTGTTAGAAATCAACAGCAACAGCAAAGGAACAACTAAAGCATCTATCTATAACAGATATTGTTCTATGTCTGGGAGGGCCATCTGACTTGGTGAAACCTTCACCCAAACTACAGCATCTTTTTATCAAGTTTTGCAGAACAAAAACTACAAATCAGGGAGCCTAAACTGATTTTGCTTTGAGTATATAGCAAAAGTGACCATATCTATGACTTGGTTTAGTTTTCTTGGGATCGAGAGTTTTATGCCTCAGCTAAGTAAGAGGGAGGAAAGCAATCAACTACATTCATTATGTGGACAGGATGCTTGGTCCTGTCGTAGACACAGAACTGACAATGAGTTCAAGGCATAGCAGAAGAGCAACAACTGAGATTGGGTTAAATCTCAGCATGACCAGAATTGGTTTGGATTGGAAACAAAATATTCAGAACCTGTAAAATAGAGTGAAATCAGTTAAATAAAACTGTTGCTGCATGGTGAGCTTTTCCTGGAAGTTAATAATTCTGGTTTTGTTGTTGTTTGGATCCACAGGTTGCTCTTATGACCATAGGTCATACTGTGGAGTCAGTAAATGCAGTTTCAGCATCTGACCTATGTTAGGTACCAAGCAAAGGTGACGGCACAAAGGGAGGGTCCCACTGTGAAAAGTGTCTTGCAGTACAGCACTCAGGACACTTTACGATCAAGATGAAAGGTAAAGGCTTAACTTCAAATCTCTAGATTCCCATTCTCATAAAAGATGTCTTGCAGAGATGTCTTCACTTATTCAGTGCTACATTCATTATATTGTCTGTTATCCTCCTTGTAAGTACAGGTTCTCATCATGAGCCTTTACAAATATATTTGATTATCAAGACACAATTGTTACCCTATTTAAAATACCTCTTTAAGCAGGAGACTAGGAATAATTCACAAATCAGTATTGCTTGGACTATTTGAAAATTCAGTCCTGCAAAAGCCTGGCTCTTGGATCTGAAATAACACTTAGTAGATGTTCAGCTCAGCTGCCAAATATAATCAGAATTGATAAGGGTTATATAGAGATCAGAATAAAGTACCCACTCATTTCTTTTCACTGACTGCAACACAAGCCAGGCAGTCCCAGGCAGTGGACAGGCCAGATACACTTTGGGAACTGGGGCCCTTGGTCCTCCATCATAGCATTTTTGACTTGTGCCAGGGGAACATAACCCTTTCACTCACAACCTGTTCAATGCTACTGCATTTGGAAGAACATTTAAAAATGACAGGATATATTTGGAGTGTAAGAAAATACTAGCTTGAACTAGAAATAATATAATAGCCACATTCTTTGTATGCATGGCATCTAACCCAAAACTGAACAACCCTTTCAGAAGTGATTGTTTTCCTTTATAGAAATGTGTCTTGAGCCTCTCAAAAAGCTACAGCCAGACTGAAATTCCAGAAATCACATGCGATATCTGTTGTCTCAGTTCTCCATGTTATTCATAGATATTCTTAAACATCTTGAAAATGAATATATTGAACCTAATATTTGTAATACAGGACTCTAACTTAAAATCAGAGACTTGCTATTCACATGGTAGCATTTTGCAGCAAGCTCTTTATTCAGTGCTTCATTCATTATGTTGCATGCGGTAGTCATTACAGACAATTGTCTGCTAGCGCTACCCACACCTCAGCTGTTTGTACAATATGAGTCACTCACTGCAAGCTACAGTTCCAAGCAGAATTTCTTCATCCTGCAGTAACCACATACTTTGTTCCAGATTACCTCCTTTCCTTTTGAGTAGGCAGAATTAGTAAAGTACAATTAGCGATAATGCCATTTGTCCCCAGGCTGGTACTTTTGCTTAAAGGACTTAATCTTTCCTGTGCCTCATGTATTACATCAATAAAGCTGCTGGAGTACTGCTTGTAGCATGTAATAGGCACAGATCCCAAAAGAAAGATGCATCTCTCCTGCTGAAAGGAAGAACACTGGCCCACCAGCATTTGATTCAATGCATAAAAATATTTCCAAGCAAATATCATGTAGTCTAGTCTAATTCAATTTATCTTTTGTGAAAGTAACTTCCTACTTTATATTAGGAGGTAACAGATTATGCTGTACCTTTCTTTTTCTCTCCTAATAACGGAAGACAATACCGGAGGAAAACTGGACAATGCCTTGTCCTTTTCCTAAAACTATTTGTTTGCAAATATTCATTCTAAAAATGTGAGCATTGGAGGCAGCAGACTATCAGTCTGTTCATCCTCTGTGTCTGCTCTTTTCTTTCCTACCTTTCTTCCTGTTCTGGTTTCTGACTGAATGCTCTCTCTCTCACTTTCCATTTACCCCAAATATAAACAAAGTGGATGTGTCTTTTCATTGAGCAAATCATTCCTAACACCTCAAATAAATGAGAGGGTGCCTTTTCCTATTTTCCTCATGTGTAGAGCAGGGTAAAATATCTTCGCATCCGTCTTACAGAGCCACATTTTTTTTTTTTTAACACCTTGACTTGAATGGACTCGAACAGTATAGAGATGTATATGGAGTTAATACACATGGTGTCTCTTATTCCAGCATCTGTCCTTACACGTATGCTTTTGGATAGCACTCTTTTAACCCCGTGGGGAAATTACATAAAATTAGTAATGGATTTATATGACAAGCCAGGTAAAAATAACTCACAGTGCTCAGTTGATCTGTTTCCTTGGGCTTTTTTTGTTTTTCGTTTGTTGTTGTTTTTGTTTTTCCATTTTTTTTTTTCCTTTCTTTCTGTCTCCCCCCTATCCCCCCCCTCACCCCAAAATGCTTTTTGAAAGACACAATAATTCGTGTGAAAAACTGAAACAGAAGAAGAGCAATTGCTCCCAGGTGGCAATACACATCTGCACCTCTGGGGTGGATGGGACTGGCCCATGAATGAAGCTACACTTACCAACAGATAAAGCTGAAACCCAATCTGGAGATTTGCTCAAAACAAGGCAAACTGAAGTACAGTTCTCTTAATCTCTAGCAAAGTGGCATTGTGGTGGAAAACACAGTGCTTTATCTGTTGTTGACTTGAAAAGCATGTTGGCTGCAGAATTGTCACAGCTTCATCAGTTCATTCACTTTTTTTCCCTGTAAAATTACCCATGTTTTTTGATGAAAAACAAGCGTGTTCAGCAGGGACAGGTGGCTTTCACAAGTATACTTTGTCTTTCAAGGGTGCATACTGTTTTCTTCTTTAATCCTCTAGGGGAGGGTGGCGTTACCTCACAGTTGGAAGTAGATTTGTAGAAACAGAAGAATGAAAGAGGCTTTCTCTTCAAAAGTCACATCTGAAGAGTTATAGTGTTCAGCATGCAGGAAAACCAAGTGTTCAACCGCCACTGAAAGATCTCCTGCTGTTGCTGCTGCCACCTACATGGCACCAGGGTGGCAGAGCCACCATCCTCCCCATAGAGCTTGCCAAGCCCTGCTTCTCACCACCAACGTCCCCTCCTGGGGGCCTCAAACACAAAGACACAATGCCAGGGGACAGGCCCCACAGCCACCAGATCTACCTGCAGAGTTGATGAGTATCAGTAAATGTGGATGAGCACCCAGGGAAACAGCTTGCCCCCAAATGAGGACAAGGTCATCCATCTGCAGCCCAGCCTTCAATTACCCCAAGGTTTGATCTTCTCAGTAGTTAAAATGTTTTCTGTCATGTAATGAAACCAAACACAAATTAGTTCTTTTGTTCAGAGCTCCTGAGAGGGCACCACTGGCCCCCTCACACCAGGTTCATTATGTTAATCATTATCATAAACTCTGCCTGTGGTTCCTTTTGTCTGTCTTACCTCACAGTTATATTACAGCACCCTGGCACTGCTGGGTTTTGACAGCAGGATAGCCAGGGACAACCACAGCATGTCAAAACCAGGCTTCTTCTTTTTTTTAATTATTACTTTTATTATTTTGGTAAGGAGGAGAAAACACAATGTAAGTGGGAGAGATTTTTAATCTGGAGGGATGCTGAAACAAAAATTTCCAATGTGACTGCTGAATCAGGGATGATAGGGACTCTAGGAAGTTCTGTGGGCTTAAATTATGCACTCTTCAGGCAGACGTGTGCCGGCTGCTCATGTTGAGTGGTTTGGGTGGTCCCCCCATGGTCATCTCTGTGAGGAAGTCGACTTGCTGGGCAAGTCAGACATCCTTCAATGCAACTGCACCTATTTACAAAGAAGATGCTTCCAAAATCCTTTCAGTCTGCCCCTAGCCAAACAAGTGCTTTCAATTTTACCTTCCCAAACTTATACAATCAGCACTGGTCTAGTGCTGATTTTTATTTTTTTTCTTCTCAAATGTTTACGCTGCCTGTGGACAGGGATAAAACAAATCCTCACTTCTTCCCACCTTTCTGCCTGCCAGAATCGGTGACACCACTTTACCCATGATACACATTCAAGAGTAACATAAAATGTACTCTGAAGTGCAGGCAGCATTTTAGCTGTGTTTTGGCTAGGGACCAAGCTGGGCAGGATTGCTGTATCCAACTGCAGACGTTTACAGAGCAGGCACTGGTATCTGCCTTAGTACAGAATCACAGATTCATAGAATAATTTAGGTTGGATAAGACCTTCAAGATCATCAAATCCAGCCAACAACCTGACCTGCTGAGTCCCATCAGTAAATGATCTCCCTTAGCACCATGTTGACATACCTCTTAAATACTTCCTCTATGGTGCCCTGGGCACCTCCTTACAGTGTTTGACTACCCTCTCAGTGAAGAAATTACTATGTCCAATTTAAACCCCCTCTGGTGCAACTTGAGATTGCAGCTTCAATCCCTCTTTACAGAAAATGGAGAGGAACACATGCTTCTAGGAAAGGATTCATCTGACCTACTCTTATACTGATTATAGGTGAGATTAATCACATCCTTGAGATGCACTTCTCTCCCTGGTTACATAAGGTCATATGAAATGTACCTCTGCCAAGGAACCAGGCCTCAGAGACAGCAGACTTCAGATATCTCTGACCTACTCTAATGATGTTTCTTGCATTTTGTTTATGCTCCCATAATTTGCTGTGTCTGTTCAGCTTGATCTAAATAGTGATAAGTCTCTGGTGCTTCCATACTGCTATTTTGTGTTCCCCTGCACAGAGGCTGAATTTGTTAATCGTGTGAAATGTCTGATCCTTACCTGCCCAGACAGCTTTGTTTTGATGTCCTGAGAGCACATGAATATACCTGGGAGCCATGAACAAAAGGTGATGTGAAAGTGCAAAGTCAGCAAGGCAATTACTAATGTGTCCTATAACACAGCACAGCAGGTAGAAGGGAGAGATGTCCTCTGTGCAAATAACTAATTACTGTCACTGTAAATAATCCCCCAGGGGAAGGCCCTGTGCACCTAAAGACTTCTCCATTTCTGCCATTTACATCGGCTGGCTCAGGGAGATATATTGCCATTCCTTAAATGCCTTACATGCTGTGAGTATCCCTAGGCCACTGCAGGTGTAATGACACTCTACTCCTACACAGCCTTTTTGATGTGACCCCAACCACAGAGCAGGATCCTTGTCTGAAGAGCAGAGAAGATGAAGAAGACAAATGGCACTTCCTACACAGCTCTTGCAAGGGAAGGAGTGTGTGGAGGTGATACCAGAAGGAAAAACAAGAGCAACAGTGGCTGCAGGTGGAGGCTTCTCTTTGCCAGTTAATGCACTCAGAGGAATCAAAATGAAGAAACACTCATGAAGAAGAAAGTGGTAGCAAAGGCTAGGATGGATGATGTGAAAGTAGTAAAGCTTTGACTATTGAGAGAAACACACATTTCTATAAACTCCAGACCATGAAGCTGGAGAACTTCCACTCCGGACATCATCTAATAGGATTACTATGCTGTGCAAGGCATTGCCAAACCCAGTATGACCCATATCCAGCACTCCTTTCAGGGAGCTTTTCTTATTCACAGAAACATCAAGAGACCCTGCAGGTTAAATCAGTAATGCCCCATCATGTGTACTTCACACAGGAATATGTCAACTCCTGTCCCAAAAGATTTGCACCAATACCACAAGGGAAGGTAGTGCAGAGAGCAGAAAACACTGATCCATTCACTCACATCACTCTTTTACCACGCTGTGTCCCAGCTTCAGCCCATTCAGCCCCTCTCCTGTCCCCTCTGTGAGCTGGGGAGCTCTTTACAAGAAATCCTCCCCAGGTCTCAAGGGACAGGAGTACTGCAAAAGCCATCCAGCCTGTTATGAAAGAGTGGCCACAGCATAGAAGAGCACACACTTCAGGCTCCCCTGTAAGGATTTCTCTTCATAAAGCAAGATGTTTACGCCATCTTGCAATAAGCTGAATTGGAAAATATCAGATATTTCCTAACAGCTTTTTCACAGCATGCAGCTTGTTAGGTTTTGACACTTTTGATCTTGCTTGATTACTTGTTTCCATTCTACCAGCAATTTTATTCTAACTGTTCTGGTTTTGAAGTATTTCTCTCTGACAAAACTTCTCCCCTGATTTTGCTACAAATCTTTCCATTCATTTCCATTCATTTAATCTCTAACTGAGCTCAGTGCAAGATATTTTTATCTGCTGATGTTTATAAGAGTCAAAAGAGTCAACGTTGTTGGGCTGTTTTTTATCCTGAAATATGCCAATTCAATACAACTAAATTTTATTTTGTGTTTTAATGGAAATTTGAATGTTTAGAGGAGCTCTTCAGGAATAGAAGATGTAATCACTGGCCATTGAGAATAAATGTTGCTTGTAAATAACATCATCCTAGGCAGCTTTCTTCTCTCAAGAATTAAAGAGAAAGCAAGATGAAGTACCATCTCCATAAATACTGCTTTGTTTCAGCGTATTTAAAATTCCTTGTGTAAGTTTCAGCATCCATATTTCTTCACCTCTATGAAGATTACAACAAAGCAGCTGTTAGCAGAGCTTGCCACATGTTTCCTGATGGAGGAAAATACTTTCTGTGAGATGGCTCAGTTTTTCATCACTCAATTTTTATTTATTTAGTTAGTTAGCTGGTTTCAGAATATATTTGCATGAGCACTGGGAAAGGAGAGAGAAAAATTCTGTGCCTTGATAAACTCAGTTGCACTCAGAAATGCTGTCACAGCAAGAGTGTTACAGAGCAACAGACACAGTGGAAGTCATGGTCATACTCCCAGTTTTATCCTACATACCCACTGTTTTGTTAATCAACAAGTAACTGGGTAGAGTGGACTCGGTATCTGTCAAGCAAGTCATATTTAGGTGGAGAAGTTAAGAAAAGGAAATATCATTCAAAATTTATTTTATTTTATTTTATTTTCATGTCCCCTACTTGCTGATTCACCAGAGATGGTTGGGAGGGTATTCCAACGTCGTCATCATCATCTTTGCAATATGAAAAAATTTTTATCAAGGAACTCAGACATGGGAAGACAATAAGTAAATCCCTAATCTGTGCAGTATATGTATATACTTGGCCCATGTTGAAATTATACACAGTATGGTCTCTAGCCAAGTTAGATTCAGGCACTAGATGTGCAGTTAAAAACAGATGCTAGCACTGAAATAATAAAAAACATGTTGAATAAAAATCTTGCCAATCAGTGTGTAAGAAATGTGGCCTCCAGAAAATTCAAGGTTATACAGCATGACGTGGATCTTGTAAGGCTGTCTACCCCCGTGTCAGAGGATGCACACCCCACTGCCTCTGAGCGGGGGAATGGAGAAGGTGTAGACAGTGCGGCCACCCCGCAGTGCTCTGGTGGGCTCCTCAGCCCACCCAGACACACAGAAGCACTATTGCAATGTGGAAGCTCTCAGAACTTGGAAGGCACACAGTGCAACTTGAAGGGAAAAGAAGTCAGACTAAATAGCTACATCTATTTCTGACCTGAGTGCACAAATCTTTCATGATCCCCCTGCTTGAGCCTGCCTAAAATAAAGCATTAAACTTTCCTCACGGGACCTGCCGCTAAGCCTTTAGGCCATCTAATACTTCTGCGTTAATGGCAAAATTGTGGTATATCTTTTTATTAGCAAATAGAGTGCTGCAGGAAAAAGTGTCAAATGCCAGGTTTGAAATGCCACTATCATCAGAAATTCCCAAACTGATCATTGGTGTGGAATAAATAATAAAGCAGCAGGAAACTGGTGGTTAAGAGACTATGGAAGGCTTTCAAGTGTCTAGTAATTCCTGGTGCTTCAATTTTAAAAAGTCCTGATTTTAAGAATATGGAAGTCCCCAAAGTCCACATTTCACGAAACTTTAAAGACTCTGGGTTAAATAGAGTAAAACTGGAGAATTGAGAGATCGCTACCCCTTTTTAAAAATCCAGTCAATATTCCTGCAGGTGTACATTTGTTCTTACCATATACAGCTTTAGTAGCCTGGGTAGCCTATGCACAGCACTGTCCTGTGCTGGAGAGATGCAGTTTTTCTCTCCCCTGACCTGTAAGAATGAAGTACCTAATATTCCACTGAGGACAGATGTTATATTTATTCTAGAGTGCAGAGAAGTGAGGTTGCCAAGTATGTCAGTGATGAAACTGGGTGCATTCATCCTGACTCCAAGCTAACTTTCTAATAACTGCTTCCCAGTTCCAACAGCAGCACCCAATTTACATCTCTTTTTGAAGAGGTATGGCATGATCCTACATCTACCACCACTGTCACAGAAGCACTTAAATTTTAGCTGCTCTACTGCAAGAAGCTACCATGGCTGGAGGAGGCCTTCTGGATGGATATCCACTATCTAACTCATAAAATACTGACAAACAGACAAACACATTGAGGTTCTTCAGTGACTAGGCTGATTAACTAAAAGAGGGTTTTGTAAATGACTGTTTCTACAGGTGTGGACCCTTCAGTGTTCCCTTTTCAGCTTAGCTGGATGCTATGGGTTTTACATAGCCCACTGAGAGAAGTGTAAGGGTCACTGAGATGAAAGCCCAGCAGATACCACCTCCCACCTGCACTTTCTGGAAAAGCCTGTGCAGGTTTGCCTGGGTTGTGCTAATGTGCATAAAACCCACATACCCCAGAGCGTATGCATTGGCCTTATAGGAGACTAGGTTTTAAAATTTGTTACTTACATGCAGGGCAGTCTGTTCATGATAAAAGCACTATAGTGTATTTCTTACCCTTCTAATTATAGCTTAAGGTGCAATTTGTTGGAAACTTTGGTGCAGTTACAGTAGTTTATATCAGATGTAAGGCAGATATCTGCTCATACCTACCCTGCATATGATAATAGGGAACAGAATGCATTCTGCACTTGACAGCTGTAGAGAGGGAGAAGGTTCAAAGTTGTTGCTTGACCATTTGGGGATGAATGTCAAAGCAGATCTTCAAGAAAATTATGCTATCTGTATTGTGTCTGCGGAGCCTTTTGGTCATTATTATCCTGCACCAGGCGTATTTGGTGAAAGGGAAGAAGGAAATGGTTGTTCTCATCCCTCTGACATTGAAGGCAATGGAAGGATAGATGGAAAGATGGAAAGATAAGGACAGGAAGACACATGAAACAGAAGCAGATCCACGCAGCTAAGATTTTCCAGTTGAACTTTTGTGAGGAGCATGTCATCTGAGCAGTTTGGTGAATAGTTCAAGAGATGGAAATGGCTTTCCTTAGTCTTACTAAAGTTTTGGCAAAAGAAGATATTTCACTCACTTTTCCTAGCAAGGAAACAAGCAGGTCAAGATAAAGTACAAATGAAAGAAGCATCCAAAAGGAAAGGGCATCCATGTGAATGTGTTAACTGCTACCCTATAAAATGACTATCGTATAGAAAATTATAAAGTTTTTTTTTTGTTTGTTTGTTTGTTTTTTTCCATAGCTTTGTGTGTCTGTGTGTGTGTGTAGCAAATAACTTATGTGAAGCTGTATTCTTGTGGCTTTGGGAAACTGTTGAAGCTTCAGGAGGTGTTCGGGGCAAGCAAGGGATGCTGTACTGGCATTGCCTGAATTTAGAGCAGGGACCGTACCTTCACTGCAGGTTTCTCTCACATTTAATCTTTCCATGGAGACTTTGTGCAGTTGTTCACCCACCTGTATACCAGTGTCAGAGCTACAGAAAGACAGCTCAAACATTTTAGTTTCAAATGAAGTTTAGGCAATGAAGGTCTTTTATTTGTTGTTGTCATAAGATGAATACAGTGAGTTTTGAAGCAAAGAGTGCCCACTCCACTTTGGACATCGGGGCTCTCTAATCATTTCCACATCTGTACACTCACCTGCCTTCCCTTCCCATGTTTGACTCCTGCTCAAACATGCTGTGTTCTTATAGCCTTAAATGGAATACTTTATGTCTGTGTCCACAGCCTATCCCGCCAGCTTTTCCAGGCTTGGCAGAAGAGAGAAGAAAATCCATCTGTGGGCCAGATTTTCCCCATTTTGAAATTCTCCAGTTATTGCACTGTTAATAGCTACAGCAATTATTTAATATTATCCAGAAACCAATAGTGATGCTTTTTATTTAATACTTACACTTTACTGTCCAATTAGCCTACTCTTTAAGAATTTCCTTACTAACCAGATTACAAAGATGGTTACTTAATTTTTCCAGCTGACAGTTAGCATGTTGACATTCTCCTTGCTTAGTAACAAAAGTCACATGAGATTATCTGAAGCAGGAAGCAAACACATTGCTGTGGAGAGTGAGAACGTGGCATTGTTAGCAGCCCAGTAACAGAGCCTTGCCCCTATTGACTGCTCCCCTCTGATATTCCTTAGAACAGCAACAGTCGTCTCAAATTTCTCCATCTCTTTTCTGAACTGAAAACCTCTTTGCTCCACAGCTAGCCATTTTAATCTTTTCGTCCTTTCTTGGCACACATTCATTATCTCAACAATACTAATTAAATCAGGAAAGCTTTTGGAGATATAATTTTAAAGCACAATACTAAATAAAGCTGTACTGCCCATGGTCTCATGCTAAATTAGGAAATTGTGTAAAACTGGCAGTCAAGCAGGAGAGTATTTGAATTGCTCTTATCTCAGACCTAAAACAAGGACATCTTTAGGGACAGTTAGTTGTTTCTGGGAAGTCAGTGCTTGTCCTCATTTTAACTAACAATACACTACAATACCAAATTTGAATATGCTGGGAGCATGAATGATCTGACAGTAAGAAGGTCACCAACGATTCTCAGTGGCTTGAATGGAAATAGCAGGTGTCTGGTACTTTTCTGGCGCTAAGACAGTAATCAGTCACAGATAATTGATTACTTTCAGATCCAGAAAGTGATTTGCAAAGGATTATATTTTCACAGTACTGTACTAGCTGAACATTAACTGCACAGGAGGAAACAGATTTCTGAAGCATCAACCACACAACCAGTCATTTTTGATCATTTGAGCCATCCCCACACCCCATACAGTCGTATGTTCAAACTTCTGGGCAAATACTAATTAAGCCTTCTAATTGCAACACAGCTGCTTCCATTCCATCTATTAAACTCTATTCATCCCTTATTATTAAACAAAATGTAGGGCAGGAAAATAGAAAGAGATTTTCCTATGCATCTGTCTCTTTCAGGACAAATTCCTTTCCCGAACAAGTACAGCCATGCCTATAATCATATATAATATAGAGTATCACAAGACTACTCACATTCATTTTGAAGACCTATCTAGCAGTGAATTATCTCCTGCTTTGTCAAAACGAGCATGACTGCACATTAAGCTCAGCATGATTCACAGGCAGAGCAATATGGAAAACTGCCCTTGTGGAGGCTTATCTAGCTTCACAGAAGTGTCTGGAAAGAACCTCAGCAACTTTAGCAATTGTTTAAGAGCTGGACTCTGCTACCAAGAAGATAAGCACTAATGCAACATAACAAAATGCAACTAATGACCAAGTCTGGCAAGAAAACAGGAGTCCTGCCACAACCAGACCAACATAGAGCAGCTCCAGCCCATTTCCTGCCAACCAAGAACAGGGAGAGGCGTTTGCTCGAGCCACTTCAGGGACCATTTCACTGTTTAATCCAGCTCAAAATCATCCTAGCAGAAAAGATGACACCCCTACAATCAGATCTTAAAAAAAAATAAAATAAAATAAAACAAACAACCAGAAAACACTCAGAACCTGTGAGAAATCATTTACAAACACTGATCTGATGCTCTCTGTCCCTTCTCATTTATTTATCTACAGAAACGTATACAGTCATTCACATGAATATTTAGAATACCCGTGGAAAGGTACCTCTGGTAGCAAAAGGCTGTCAAATACACTTGAGAAACAGCTCGGAAATGGCCCTTTATGGAGCTGATGGACACTTTGTGAGAAAAGCTATTTTGTCTTTCTCAAAGTTGTTCTTGCATTTGGGTCAAATTCAAGGAATAATTTGTGCTGAAATCAAATGCCAAGACATGTTCCTGGGAAGCCTAGGCTTAACCCTAGGCCAGCCCATGAAACAGAAGGCAGCAGCCACCTGCCGCCCTGGAAGAAGTGCTCCCTGCCAGGCAGGGCAGCTGGGTTAATCCCTTCCATGCCTTGTTCACTGATTAGGTTTGAAGATGAATCGAAGCAGATGCTACACCCCTATGTATCCTCTCTGGAGGGTCCATCAGTCACTTCTTTCTTTAGCACATGGTGGATGAGGAACCTGCCTCTGCAGAGATGGGTTCCCATCAGCAGAAGAGGGTCTGCAGCCTGGACCCCCAGAGGAGTGCATTACACGGCAGGCACTTCAGTAGGAGGAACATTTGCATTTCCCTATCCGCTCTGTAGATGATTATTAAATCTGGTCTGTCTGTTCCAACAACTAGCTTTTCATCAGAAACAACCAGGTTGGGAAATGAATGGTTATGTCTGAAGCTGAATGAAATATTTTGCTCAGCACCCCCCCACACACACACCCACACACCCACACACAAAACCACCACCAACAAATTGAGCTGAGATGGACTAAATTATTTTTTCCCCTCAATTTTTTGGTTCAGCTGCCACACTGAAAAATCAATTATTTTCATTGCACTACATCAGTCACACCTATTTATAGAAATTCTAGTCATACAATCTGAGAGCAGATTTCCCCTGCTGTTACATTGGCTTTAACTTCCAAGGAGGCCAGTGTAGATGAACCCTTTGGGAAAAATAAGTCCCTGGAGTAGAGAGCCTGACACTCCCCTACCATGAATAACAAACAGCAAGTGTTAGAACGATTAGTCACAGGGAACACTTTATGGGAAATAACCAGTGATTGAAATTTTCTTGCTTAAAAGAATTAAAAAGTCTAACCAGCTCCAACTTCTATGACCCGTTGAAAGGACTTTTTGGGCTTTGACATTACACAAAATGGTATGCTGCTCTAATTTTAGTAAGAGTCTTTAATGGTGCAACACCATACTGAGGGTCAGGTTATCTGGTTATACAGATTTAGCCCATTCACCTAAGAAAAAAATGCATTGACCTGTACAGTTTGAGCAACTTTGTGTGATACCATTTGATTTTGTTTCTTGCACAGCCCAAATACCAAAGAGGACCGTCCCTGGAGGTCTTTAAAAGACATTTAGATGTAGAGCTTAGTGATATGGTTTAGTGGAGGACTTGTTAGTGTTAGGTCAGAGGTTGGACTCAGGAGGTCTCTTCCAACCTAGGTGATTCTGTGTGCTTGCCTATAGCAGCACCTGTTGGGCCAGTAGCACACATGCCACGTTATTTCTGGTGAAAAATGATTATATCTCTGAGGATTAGACCATCCTGGAAGTGGATTTACACATCTGCAGCACTGACAGTGTTCTGTGCTTTGTACAGCCTCCCACTTGCCTGGCTGCCCTTGCAATGATGGCAACGGATAAAATAGATGGGTACGGGCCCTCTGGCCTCTCCTGCCTCTGAAGCAGTTGGGATGGCAGCCAAGCTGGACAAGGTCAAGGGCTTCTGTCTACTAGCAACTATTTGGAGGCCAAGTACCAAGTCCTGGGGGCATCACTGAAGCTGCTTCCAGGATGCAACACCTGCCATTGATGTGCAGCTGTCTTCAAAGTTGTATCACTGCAAGTCAAAACTTCTCATAAAAAACAGCATCGCTCCAGAACTGCATCTATACTGGTTTATAGCAATGCAGAAACTGGACCTAAAGCCTAAAATAGGTGTCAGGTCGTACTTGAGTTGGTTTTCTGTTTGTACTGATATATCAGAAGAGGCTTAAAATGTCTTCTGTTATTTCCTGTTGTTCTATTTAAAAAGAAGCGAAAGAAAACCATACTCTCCACAAAGTTAGAGAAGGGTTGATTGACATGGCCTTTGCAGCTGTTCATGTCTTTAGAAGTCTCCTGTTTGGTTTACACTGGTTTACATTCCTTGAGAAGGTAACCCCTTTCTTCTGAAATGCATTTGAACTGAAATCATCGTGGGCAGCTCTACACAGGGGGCAAGAAACAAGCTGCATCCATCAAATGACTTATTTCATTACAAGTAGCATACCTAGGTCCAGAAAGCATTGTGCTGGCTGTGCCTCTGTCAGTCATCGCCCAGAGGGTTCAATTAGTATTAGGGAGGTTGCCTGCTGACCTTTCATTTTGCTCTACACTAGGATTTCCATTCTGACTGATGAAGCCACATGTCACTATAATTTCACCAGCATCTGTAAAAGAGTGCCTGCTGCAGCTTCCACTTTACATTAGTCTTCTGTGCTTCTCCTTTGATCTTGTACTGAAACATGCCACACCATCACGCCAGAAAAAAAAACCAACAACTCCATGTCCTTCTTTGATCTGCACCCTCGTGTCCTGATGAGAAGAGTAAGTCTGCATTTTATAACGTTATGGCCAAATCCCTTGTGCATGTAAGTCATTCCTGTGGGGCTCTCATTCAATAGGGCCTAACCCAAGGGAATTATGCTTCACCTACACCAGTTGAGCCCCCCATGCCTGGAGTTAGATAAACAGCAGACCAACCCTGCAATCACAAATTTTCTTTTCTTTCTTTCTTTTTTTTTTTTTTTTTTTTTTTTTTTTTTATAATGCAGTCAATCTTTCATAAAATGATCAAACATAATTTGACATAATTCAACTCAGCAGGTTAAAGATCAGACTCACGTATGAAATTATTCGACAATATGTTAAAAATGAAGCCATAAAATATTTAAACATGAGCCTGCAGTAGCTTCACAAGGGAACGCAAGATAATTTCAGCTTTCTAGCAGAAAATAGAGTAAGCATAGCATTGTTAGAAAATATGCCCTTAAAGATTTATTCCTGTCACCCTAGGAATGGAACAACTGAACTGAACAAAGACGGTCAAAGGGCTTATGAAACAATGGGATAGACACTGGGAGGTAGGTGAAATTTATTATTTTGTGCTATCTATTTTAAATTCTCCTATAGTTTCACTTGGACAGTGTTGGTGGACAGTAAAAGAAGTTGTTGGGGTCTCTCTAGAGATCATTTCTTGGTTTTATTCATTATAATTCATTTGTCACCCTTGCCTTATTCAGTTTTTTTCTCGGGATGTTAATTTTTGATTTCAGGTGACCTCAGATCAAAAGACTCACATTTTTAAAGCTACTTAGACTTTTTCCATTTAGCTTTGCAAGCCTAAGTAGCTTTCAATGGGATCTAGGAGATGAAATGTTTAGGAAATGGAGAAAATGGGACTCAGTTGTCAAAATCACTCATACCATGCAATGTATTTATGATTTGTGGCTCTAAGAACCTTTGGAAATGAGACCTTGATTTTGTTTTGTGTTAATACAGCGCCATCAAGAAGGTACCCTATTCTATGATTACTGCTATTATGATAGAACTAAAAAGGACTGAGAGCCTATAGAATATTATGATATATTCTATTATGATAGAACTAAAAAGGACTGAAGAGGAAAGTTTTAAAATGTAAACCCTAGAGGTTCAAGTTTGTAAATAAATAAAGATCAATATCTAATGCAGTGATAATTAATCTTTAATATTTGAGGTCTTAAAATTCAGATTTCATACTCTAGATGTCTGGTTTCTGAATTCTAAATGTTTAGGGTTAGCAATCCTGTTTTGCCGTGATTGGGCTGAGGTTCATTAAGTGACTGAGACCATTCAAGGTGAGAGCTGCACCAAACTGTGCATTCTTATCACACTCAGACAAAAAGAACCAATTCTGCTTTTCTTTGGGGTTTCATGTCTGTAAAAGTTTTCCTGACACGTCTATCTTCCCAAACTGATCTCAGGACCAGCTTCAAAACAGCCAGAACAAATTCAGAATCTCAAAATCCAGTGACGTACTGCCTCATCCTTCCAGTTAACAACCACCTTTCTAAGGCTGTCTTACAGTGCAGTTCACTAAACACATCGTGTGTTGTTTCAGATGAGCCAGGCAGTGTTCCTTCAGTCTGTCCAGTTTGCAAATGAATTCTCTGGCCACCACCACCATTACTGCATCTAAAAGTTGCTGTAAAAATCTCTTTGAAATGGTAACCCTAAACTGGGGTTTTTCTGTAGCTTCAAAGGCATGATGTCCCAATCTGAATTCCTTTGAAATATTTAATTTGAATAATAAACTAGCCAAGCACCAGCATATTCAGGTTGTTATCAGTTAGCTCTGACCAGTAGAAACTTTGAAGTGTTAATGGTTTAGCTGGACAAAGTGGCAGACTTTACTGGTTTCCATGGGAAGAAAAAATTAACCCTTTTACACCCTGCTGAAGAGACAACCTTTTAATAAAGAACTCACAAAAGTCCTAAATGTTATACCCATAGTCAAAATGTTCATAGAGACATAATGGGCAAAAATGAAAATCCAGCCATTTTCATTCTTTATATCCCCAGAAACAACAGTAGGGGCCCACAACCCCATTGGGGACAACAATATTTGTGTGCTTAGTGACCTGCACATTGAATTTATTGTTCAGTCTGTACAGCACAAACAGCAGGATGAGTTTATATGTATTTGAAGCATGTGCTGAAATATCTTTCATCTGTTCTTGGCTGTACCTTTGACGAGACAGTGATCTTTTTCACTTCAGGTGCAAATAAAAAATAACCCAAACAAACAAAACATTCCCACATGCTGTTTCTTAGCACAGTCCTTGCTGTTTCACCTTGCCATACAGCCACCTGGGTTGGGATGGAGCATGCATGGGGCAGCCCATGGGGCAAGCTGCAAAGCTGGTGTGGCTCTGCAAAGCGCCAGTGTCTGAGAGCAAAGACATGTGGATCAGAGTCTTGCTGTCATGGTCTGGGCCCGGCCATACTTCTGAGATAGAGACATCATTGCTTGTATTGCACTTTGGCGGTTGTCCTTGCTTTGTTTCCCCGCTATGTTGTCTCCTTTTCCCATTGGCCACCAACTCCCCTCACGCCTTTCAACCCTTATCCCAGGAGGATCCCCTGCCACCACACCCAAGGCGTCATCACAATAAAGTTTTACTTTTTTTGGTAATACCATACAGATATGTTACTCACCTGACTGCATCAAAAAGCAAAAAAAAACTCAGCCAGGGGTATTGCTCAGACTAAAAAAGTGATATAATTTGGCTTCAGTAACCTGATGGTGTCTTTGTGCAAGCCAGTTTATTTCAGGACACTTTGAAGGGCTGCACACATACACCACCCTTTACGTAGATCCACTGGTGTGACTCTAATAAGTAGGAGTGTTACATGGGGCAAGTGCCAGGATTTTGGCTACCAGATGATCTGCTCCAAGGTCTCAAACCCTTCGTGTGAACAATGGAGTAACCAGAAGTTATCCATGGCCTGTTTGTTGACTGCTCTCACAACACTGTTTTTTTCTTGTTAAATGACAGAATATTTTTATTTTCATTTTTATTTTACATTCAGGAATTAACACAGTTTAATCCCAAGTGATCCTAGCTTGGATTTCTTAACACATCCTGTCACAACACAGTTGCCAATTTAAAAAGGTCATTCATCCAAACTGGGAAAACCTTTATTTCTTTTCAGGCAGGGAACAGTACAGTCTCCCAGTCTCCCACTGTTTTTTCAAGAGAATGAAAAACCATCTTTTCCCCTTCTCCCCCCTTCATAATACCATCTGACAGGATGCAGAGTTCACAATTCATGGCTCAAGTGACCTCTGTGTTCCCATTACCCATGGCTCCTCCTTAGGGGATTTGCAGAGCTGTATTTGTATCTAAAAACAGTTCCTGAATCCTCGAATAGTACTAGTGAGGATTAACAGGAATGTCACTTTCTAGCAATTATCAGAAATCAAAACGTACACTTCTTCAGAGGGCTACCTCAAGGCATAGACATTTTTAGGGACTACAAATACAAAAATCAAATCTCAGTTACCAATGAGGAGTTAAAAATACAAGAGATTTTGCAGTCCAGTAAATTATCTTGGATGATAGTCTGTCCAGGGTCCAAAGTTTTTTAAGCATTTCTTTGGAAAAACGTATGCTCTGTTTTCTCAGACAGCCCTGAATAGCCTGCTTTTGCTGTACTCCACGTGCTATTTAAAATGCTTGCTCTTTGTGAGGGTGTGCAGTACAGTGAAAGCAGCAGCAGAGATGTGTATCTGAAAATTGCTCTGCATGACAATGAACGATGGGTGAAGAAAACACCGGGTTTGTGTCTGGGGGAGGGAATGGGGCAGCAGCATTTCAGAAGAGTGGAGCTTGTGATTGCATGTGTGCAGGCAGGGGAAGAGGCAGAGAGCTGGGAGTCAGCTCCCATTCCCAAAAGCTGGGCGCTAAGGAAAGGCAAACTGACTGGCGCAGCTCCAGAGCTGTAAAAATCCTTTCCTTCCTGCTTGAATTCAAAGGAATAAACACAGTGAGAAATATCACCCCACTTTGCAAGTCATTGTGCTGCACTATTAAATCCAGTGCATTTTTCTATTCATATTGATTTTTGTTGTATTTATTGGAATCTCAGTGAACTAATTTTTTCCTTTCCTGTGTAACCTTTTATTTCTCCTTCTCTCAAAACACATTCAGTGTTCGCTATGGCCTGCATTCAATCATCCCTCGAGGCAATGGAGAGAGTTCAACCAACTGCAATAAGATTTGGACTCAGTCATACAGAGAAGAATACCTGGCAAATGGTGTATGTGAGCAGAAAGCCAAAGGGAGACTCCTGCAGTCACTATATTCAGTGGCATACCTCCTTTTGACTTCAGGGATGCACACTTGCATCCAGAGCTAGGTTGGGAGAATAACCTGCTGGTTCTTGGCCTCAAATAAATGCAGTCATGAAATAGCCTTGGCTATTCTGGTGGACCTTCACCTGATCAGAGTGATTTTTTCTCTGCAGCAGGGTCTCCAAACTGCTGCTCCCAGTCATGGAAAGCACATGTCTAGCCCTCTCCCAACTTCTTTATCTTACAGATCTCTGGGAGAGAGGTTAAATCAGGCCACATGGCAGGGAAGGATTCTATGTGCAGGGTGAAGGACTTCAACACCCAGGATTGCATCTTCTAATAGGGATTTTGGTGTGCTGGCACCTGCAGGTATCTGAGCTGTTGCTTGCTCCTTGTTGTACCACTTTCCTCCTCTTGCACCTCAGGGCCTCACTGAACTGGCACTGCTGGGGAGCAAGGTCATTTCAGTCTGCTGCATCACTTGCATGGCACTATAAACCAGGAAATAAATATCTGAGATATATTAAACCTTGAGCTGTGCAAGGCCTGACCATGAATTTTTGCATGCTGAGCCAATGTGGGTGCACAGGACAAGGAATGACAGCACTGGAAGCCTGGCAGATGTACGTTGGAGGTACTTCTGAAGTGAGATTACATGAAGTGCATGCAATGTACTTGCAGGGAGGCAGGAACACAGCAAGCTTGGGAGGCAGACTGTGTGGCTGGTTTGGCAGGTGGGACAGAACTGGTTTCATGGTGCTGTGGGGTGAGAGAATGGTGTAGCAGGCAAGGTCAAAGTTTGAGAAGATACTTGTTTTTGAAAGGAAGGATAACTTTCAGTTATGTTCAAGCTTTGGAGAGGGTTTATTGGGATCTGACAAGCTGGCCACCACTCGCACAGCCATGGGGGACTTCCAGCAGAATTCAAGGAGTAGGTTTCTTATCCATAAAAATGGATAAATAATTTTCAGCTTTTGGATTACACTTTTCTCATGTTATATGGAATGCAATAAACCCTCATTCCTAATGCAAATATTCTAGTGCATGCAAAATATAATGCTTTTTATACTGTCATTATTTCATCAATAAAATATTGGCACCTGGAAAAACTAGCAAAATCACTGTGACAGGAAAGAACACTGTGTGAACAAAAATGGTTTTCCATGGCTTTGAAACCAGAAGTGCAATAAATTTACAAAACACCAGGAGCAAAGACACCCCAGCAACCTGAGAGGTGCATCTCCTCTGACCCCAAGTATAAACTTCTGCTACCTGAGTTCAAATCATCTCATATAATGCCATTGCAACTTCATTGTAGCATTGTTCCTGGGAGACAGACCTCTCGTCTTTTATTACTCACCTCATGTTGTCACAAATGTTTTGGTAACAGCTTACTTGTGCTCTAATTGGAGAAAAGAATCCAAGACTTCAGAGCAGGCTGGTCTCAAAGTGCAAACTACAATGTGTGGAGATTCACAAGCCCTGCAGGCCTAACAAAGCCAATAAATCAGAGCTCACAAACCAGCTTTGCACTGATGTGATTTATCTTCCAGGGCTAACCTGCCTGGATATGATTTTATAATGATGGCAGCCAGGGATGTGAACAGCAGAGTAAAAGAATCCATTCACACTGGAAAAACTGTGAGTATTAAATTTACTATAACCACTGCACAAGTCCATGAGACAGATCTAAAATGCATGCAGATAGATAAAAAGTTGAGGTGCTAGGTTGGATTTTTCAGAAAGGACATATAGTTAAATATCCTTGGATGAAAAAAAAAAAAAAAGTCTAACAGGGATGTCAGATGTTACAATGACTGGACAGAGTGGATATGCAGACTCAAAGAAGTATTGTGTGATTCTGTGAGTGCCCTGAAGTAGCTCAAAATGCAGTTCATGTCAACAATGCCTATAAGCATCATTAAGGGACACTGTAGACGTAACTTAGCACAAGTGTGTTTGCAGTATTCAGAAGCTGTCTGGATGTCTCTAAAATACAAGAACCAGTGATAACTCAGTTTTGAGTTTTATAATAAATAATAAAGCATGTTCACTAGAGTTATTTTAATGGAAGTATTGAACATTGTCTTTTCTGCGGGAAATGAAAATAACATTCTTCAGAAAGCAGTTCTTTCTCAATCATAAATCTCTTCTTCTTTTGCGTTGTTCAGCTTTTAATTCATTCCACAAAATTTTACTTATGGGTGTAGGAATTGTATCTGATACTGACAGAGCCAAGAGCATCTTGAAAAGCTTAAAATAAACGATGGTTTTGAAAGTGGGACATGTGGAAGAGGATTATTTTTTTTTTTTCATTAGTGAAGACAGATCTAAACCACCAGAATCACAGCAGCCTGAAACCTTGGTGTATTTTCAAATTCTTGTTTTCTCTTTTCAGAAAGAAAAAGCGAGAGAAAGAGGAACAGCAACCTGAATTCAGGAAAAGATAACTTCAAACCAAATATGCATTACTTTTTATTTGTGGGCATATGAAGGAATTTAATCTTAACAAGAAAGAGGTAGTGGCTCTAAATGCACAGGCTGTAAAAACTGTGATCATTTGCTTTGCACTGAAATGCAGATGTTTTTACTATGGCATTATGTGGGAATTCTATAGTCCACAAAAAGATGAAAGATTACCCATGTCACACAAAAATGCATTTCACTGGCATCTTAGAAGCTCTTTGCTACTTACAGAAATGAATGTCATAAATAGTTTTTGAGCATCAGATAAGCGCTGACTGTCAAGGCATTCAGATACATTTCAGGAGTCTTTGCTCAAGAGTATTCAGAGACCACATTATTCATATAAGGAAATGCATGTTTAATGCAGTGCTTATTATTGTTTCACACTGAAGTCAAGCTAATATATATATAGTGAAAACACCTAGAAACTGGTAAGGATATGCTTATTAAGCAGTTTTACAAATATGTAAAAGTGATAAATGTAATCAATTAATGGGGTTACCCTTCATCTCCAGTACCATATCTAATTTGGCCTTTAAGATTCAGAAAGTCAACATAAAACAAGCAGCCATGTCAAACAGCCATTCTTAAGGACATTTGAAATATTGCTGTGATTAGTGTTTTGGGAATAATTAAGAACAAAAAGAAAACTTTAAAACACATTTAACTTGTTAGTTTTCAACACCATGTTTACAGAAAACTTGCATTCTCAAAAATTTTGTTCTTTTCAGATGTGCTGGGCTGATGTCTGTATAACCTTGTAATTGGTCACATAAGTCTAGCAATACAATTTCCCTGCCCTGACTGGATGAAAGTACTAGCTCTTACAGAGCAAATATCCACATGGGTAAACTTAGAATCCAGCATCTGTGAATATTTATGCAGGAAAATTTGAATGTTATCATGTTTACTCTATCTATGAAATATGCAAGCCTAGCTGTAGAGAATTTCTTTACAAATCCAAACAAATATTTGCAGTTTTTTTTTTCTTTTTTTTTTTTTTTCTTTGGCTGCAGTTGGGGCAAAACTGTGTTGTAAGGTAGATGCCATTAAATACTCCAGCTCTGAGGTCTTCTCTGGACCAAGGCCAGTCTCTGTGCTTTTGGGCCCCTGACTGGACTATTTGTAATTGGGCTCTAGTCTAAGTGATCTGTTACTGTAAAAAACAAACAAACAAAAAAAAACCCCTACTTATTACTCATGCTGCTATCAAAGCTGGTTTAAAGAACATTTCAATGTCAAACTAGTAAAGCTATTATTCTGCTTAAAAGAGAACAGTGTTTTTACCCAAAAGATAATCAGAGACATGTTCTACTGAACAGTGATCTTCACTAGTGAAAAACCTCCTTTTCTTCTTTGAAACCTGATCTGAAATCAGGAAATTCCAAAATGTTACACTTACTGGTGAACAGAGTTCATGGTCTATGGTATCCTAAGTGTCTACTGGAGAAGTCTGGAAGGGTAGGACTGCTAGCTTCAGATAATTGTCTCAGGAAATGGAATATATGCAACAAGGGGTAAAGGAGATGAAAATAATATTTGTCAAAGTGTTTTAGATAGTAAGAGAAAGCCACCATATCTGATAGTCCTTCTTTCCCTGTAATCCCAGGTATATTGCATCCAGCTATTCCAGATTTTCTGCTCATGTGCAGATGATTTCTGCATCACATCTGTCACTCTTGTGCCACCCAGATGTGACAGGCTCAATGTGCCTGTTTGGGTGTGTGTAACAGTCGCAACATGTTCCAGATGCACCAGACATGGTGAATGCAGACAGGCTCAATATATTTTACGCAGTGAGTCCCATATGTCTGGGATAAATTGGCCTCATTGTGAATGTGATGTGGGATGCCAGGGATGCTAAGCATCCAAAAATATCGTGGATTACTATTCAAAGCAATAATTTTCTAACCATAGTGTCAGAGTTGGCTAGCAGGAAAATGTTGCAAAAACACTACATAAAGAGAGTTCAAAAATGAGAAATATTATCTAAGATTCCACAGCTACTCAATGAAATTTTCATTTTCCCCTCTTTAGTACCATTGCTGGAGGGTAGGAAGGCCCTACAGAGGGGCCTGGACAGGATGGATTGATGGGCAGAGGCCAATGGGATGAGGTTCAACATAGCTAAGTGCTGGGTCCTGCACTTTCGTCACAACAACCCTATGCAGCACTACAGGCTTGGGGCAGAGTGGTTGGAAAGCTGTGCAGAGGAAAAGGATCTGGGGGTGCTGATTGATGCTCATCTGAACATGAGCCAGCAGTGTGCGCAGGTGGCCAAAGAAGGCCAATGGCATCCTGGCTTGTATTAGGAATAGTGTAGTCAGCAAGACCAGGGAGATTTTGTCCCCCTGTACTCGGCTCTGGTGAGGCTGCACCTCGAGTACTGCCTTCAGTTTTGGGCCTCTCAGTACAAGAAGGACATCGAGGCCCTGGAGCATACCCAGAGCAGTGCTTCAAAGCTGGTGAAGGGCCTGGAACACAAGTCCTATGAGGAGGGGCTGAGGGAACTGGGGTTGCTTAGACTGCAAAAGAGGAGGCTCAGAAGAGACCTTATTGATCTCTACAACTATCTGAAAGGAAGGTGTTGGGAAAGGAAGGTGGGGGTTGGCCTCTTCTCACAGACTAGAGGGAATGACCTCAAATTATGCCAGAGGAGGTTCAGGTTGGAAATTAGGAGACATTTCTTCTCAGAAAGAGCAGTAAGGCATTGGAATGGGTTGCCCAGGGAGGTGTTGGAATCACCATCCATGGGGGTGTTCAAGGAAAGTTTGGGCCTGGTGCACAGGGAGATGGTTTAGTGAGTGATATTGGCAGTAGGGGGATGGTTGGACCAGATGATCTTGGAGGTCTCTTCCAATCATAATGATTCTACGATTGCCACTTTATCTCTTGGAGGATGTGCACTGTAGCTAGAAAGTCTGGAAAAAATATTGCAAGTCAGACCATTTTCACACAGACAATTTACAAAAAACAAACAAACAAAAACAACAAAAAACAATAAATATAAGTCATTGCAGTAGAAAAATGTGTTTTATTTTCAAAGCAGACACTCATATCTTGTTCCATCCATTGCAAATGGATGAGAAAATGGAGGAAACCAAAAGTGAGGCAATCAAGTGCAAAAAATCTTATGATCTTTTGAGAATTTCCATCAGTTTTTCAGTTCATTTTGTAAAAGGTTGTGGAATCATTTAACGTGACAAAAGACTGTGTACTGAGTTAGGATTGATATTGTGCAGCAAACCTCTACAACAGAAAATAGATAACTGGAATACAAAAGATTCTCTCTCTGTCTCTGATGACCTTGCACCATAGTGATTGCTACAAACATTGAGTAAACATTAGCCAGGCATAGCCTGATCACATGACAGAGCATCTCACATTCTTTAATGACCCTCCATTCATACTGTGCTTTCTGAGATGGTGAATATTTTGTGGATAAGAAACATGCACTTGGAAAAGTCAACTGTAGTTGAATGAAGTGGATTATTTATCATTATTTCAGTATTTTTTTCTCTCTCCTGGTCTCTTCTTCCCTGCATAATCTCTTTGCTAAGCTTTATGTGTGAAGATCTTTGTGCTTTCCCGAGCATCCAGTGATAAACATATTTTGAACAAAATATTTTTGACTATTGCACTTGCAAAACCAACTGCACTCAATGATATGCCCAAGTGCCAGTTAATTGCAAAATTAGATGATTAACCTTAGCTTGGGGTAAGAAACACAGAGAAAGTTTTAAAAGATAATAGATACTCCCTGATATTTGAAATAAAGCCTGAATCCAGTCTGTAAAGAAGTTTAGGTGCCTAACTTCCATGAACTAACCTGCTGAAATATCATAGGGACTCATTTCCTTTCGTCTTTCTTGATCTCTAAATTCCAGATAATTTGGTATCCAAAAGCCTTAGAAAATACCATCTGCCTTCTATCTTGACTTTAGGCTTTAAAATATCTCTGGATGTTTCAGCCGTGCTTATTACTGTCCGTACAGCAAACAGCAGAATGAGACATCAGTCCTCTGCTCACAGTCATTCATTATTGTGATGAAGGCAGAAGAGGGAGCAAAAGAAATGCTTCTTATTTAGGAGAGTGGGGCTTGAACGCACTTACAGCTGCCTCACCAACAGCTGCAATTGCAATGCAGTTCCATATGGCCTGGCATGCAAGGCTCAAGTGCTAAGAATGAATCTCGCTCCGGCTGTATTATACTGCCAAACATTGTGATATGGGTTCCTCATTAACCAGTGATTGATTAATGGCACTTAATTAAAGCAGAGGACAGCAAGAAGAATGGAGCAGTGGAGGAATTAGATACTGTATGGCATCCTGTCTCACAATTTGGCTTGAATGTGCGTTGGTTGGGGTGACTAATAACACAAACCTAGGAATTAACTCTCCCAGCTGATGCTATTGTTTCTGACAGAATGCTTGCCTGTCACAAGAATTAATTCAATCTACACCGTTGTTCAGTCCCTCAACAACAGATGCTCATTCAGATATCTCAGCAGAAGAAAATGGCTTCCCTCAACACAGGAGCTTGTGTAGCAACCTGCAAGGGCCTGTTCACTGTCAGCTTCGGGTTCATGGCACCCCTTCATGTCTTCTGCTCTGTTTGTATGTGTGCTATTCTCTGTGTATGTCTGACATTTAAGATAGATATTTGGCAATAACATCTTGAAGAAAGCGGTACCCCTTCAGGGAAAATGTGGAAGTTCATTATTCAAATGAGGAAAATGGAAAGTGGAGGATAAAAAAAAAAAAAAAAAAA
Source organism: Aythya ferina (assembly GCF_964211825.1). Lineage (NCBI taxonomy): Eukaryota > Metazoa > Chordata > Aves > Anseriformes > Anatidae > Aythya > Aythya ferina. Next base: position 78,429,207 of record NC_140296.1, read on the forward strand.
AAAAGTGGTTTGTTCTCCTGCTGCCACATCTCCCCCGCAAAAGCTGCCTGCCCAGTCATTTTGTCCCTTCCGCGAAGGAAGCGGGACTGCCAGCAGCCAGTTTTTCCACCGTAGTAAATGTCACTGCCGTCCTTTGACCAGATCCACAGCTCCCCTCAATAGCTGGCTGCTGGCCCGCTGCACGCAGAGGGCCTGGCTCTTCCCTTTCTGCCTCTCCAACCCAGAGATGATTTGGCTCTGCTGCCAACAGTGCGAGAGAGTGGGGAAGGAGGCTGGATACTTCCAAATGGCTTAAAACTGCTCTAAGCCTGGTACTGGGGACCTTGGTTTCCAATCCTGACACCGACAGGGCCTATCTGAGGGAGCTGTGGAACAGATGGGATTTTTGTGAGCAACAGTTTGCCCAGATAGACTCAACTCACAAGGGAAATTGTTTGAGATAACACACAGTTTCTTTAATAAAAGTAGTTCCCAGGCCAGGTGCTTGGCTGTAGCCAGGGCACCAGGGGTCTGCCATCAACAGTGAGAACCTCTTGGAGCTCCTCACATGTAATCCTTGGCTCAGATGCTTTTTCAGGTCTGAGGAAGCTTTGGGGACTGGGAGTCACCTGCTGAGAAGCCACTGGGATTAGAAAGGATAAATTCTCCCAAGAGTTTTTCTTGGAGAGGCCCTTGCAAACTGCATTACTTAAAGAGCAGGGCTTGGTCCTTCTGCCAAATATACAGGAGGTTCCTTCCCCTGGTCACTGGGACACTTGTCAGTCTGTCTGTCAGCCTTGCACTGTCCCTGAAAAACCTCCCAGGCCCATGTCCGCGGATTATTGCTTCCTGGATGGAGGGAGGGTGGAAAGGTATTGCAAAAAGGAAGACTGGTTTTCCCTTCCCTCACAGCAGGATGTGGCTGAGCACAGGAGAACTAGAGAAGGTGTGGAGAACAAGATGTGCAATTAGGTGTATGGGAAGGTACTGAAGGCGCTAGAAAAGACTAAATCAGCTGGAACTGCCGACACCGTAAAAGAGCTAAGGGGAGATAGATGACTGAGGCATGTAAATCCTAAATGCTCTGGAGAAGGTGGGTATGGAATAAACATTCCCTCCTGCCTCAGCAGAGCTAAGGGTACCCTTTGAAATTAGCAGGCTGCAAGCTTAAAACAAATAAGGGAAGTCCTCTTTCACACCGTGGAAATTAAACTGTGGAACTTGCTACAGGATGCTGTGGAGGCCAGAGCCCATCTGCATCCAGGGAGGGTTACCTGGGAGCAATGCCAGGGATGGCAGCTTGACCTCACAGCCTGCCCTGGCTCAGCAAGTCCCCACGGCACTGGCAGCCAGGCGTGGAGAGGGAAAGGATCACCCAAGAGTGACCTGAATTTCCTACTCTCTTCCTTAAGCATTTCTGGGAATGTTAGGGAACTCCTCGTACTGGGCAAATGTACAGGTCTCACTGTGCTGGAGAGGGAGCACAGGGTAACCTCCACTATTGTTCTGACCCTGTCTGGCCATTTTCTTACATTTGTATAAGAAATCAGGAGCATTGTCTTCTGAAGTTAACAGAGGCAGGTAAAGACATTTGAGAAAATATTCTACTTGCCAAGAATGCCTTTCAGGGGACTAGCTAGTGAATTATTCTGAATTCAGAAAACAGTGTTGTGACCAAAGACAATACATGGTGAGAAGAACAGTGAAGTACTAGATTTTATATATATATATATATATATATATATTTTTTTTTTTTTTTTTTTTTTTTCCCCAGGAACATAACCATAAGGTAAAATTCTGACCTTCTTAAAAATTGTAACAAAACAAGAACAGTTTGGGGAATAGGCTTAAGACCTTTCTTTTCCAGGTTGCTAAAAAGAAAGAGAAACCATAAGAGCGCAAATCAGTGTGAAGCCCAGTGACTAACCTGGGGAAAAAGAGCATTTGCACAGCTCTATTGTGAGCTGTTTTGTTTTGTTTTGTTTTTTCCCTGTGCTGGAAATTAGTCATGTGCTTAAATGTCTAACGTTGCCACACTCTTCATGTGTCTTTTGTAGGAACAATGCCTGATATCAGAAGTGCAGAGAGGCCATCCCAGTGCAACCTGGAGGAGTTGTCATGGGGGTCCACCTGTGGAGCCTCCCCCAGGCATGGGCACAGTGCAGGGTTGGGCTGGTTTGACTGAACATCTCCAGGCACTGACACGTGGGATGTAGGCTGGCTAGGGAATGAGGAACTTGTCAGCCTGGTGTGCACTGAAGCAGTGCCAGCTTCACTCCCTGAAGTAGGGGATTTCAGGGATTTCCTCAATGAGGTGAGGCAAATCCTCCTTGCCAGTCCTACTTTCAGGTTGAAAACCCCTCCAGAAGAGGTTTCATGGGGCTGTAAAGCTTTGTCCCACAGCGCAGGGAGCAACAAGCAGAGGGGCTCCCTCAGCTCAGCTGCCAGCGAGTCCTTTGACAGGATTTTACTCCTCATAACACCTGCATTGCTTCCCAAAGCAAATACCTGGTGTACTCATGTTGTAGGGGAAGTGGGAGCATAACTTGCTTTTAGAGAGTGACAAAGGCTGCCAGATGGGCTGTGAGCCCACATGGGAGCCATGCAGCAGCTGGGAAACATCAAATGTCTTCTGGGGGCCTGCAGGTGAATGTTGCAGAAATAAGCATCTGGGAAGAAATCCCTGCATGTGCTTTGAAACTGGAGAGGCAACAGACTGATCCTTTGGTGTGCAAGAAGAAAGGTGATAATGCAGTCCTTCAAGGGAAAGATAGGTGGAAGGCAATGTGCATCCACAATAGAAGAATTCCTGAAGATACTCCTGTCACCAAAATCATCAGACAATGCAGAGCTGTCAGACCAGGAAGAGTCACCAGGGTTTCCAACCCTAATTACCAGCTGGCTGAAACAATGACATAATCAGCGGGGGGTGAATCCCATTAGTGGTCATATCCTGACAAGAAGAACCAGCTGCAAGAAGTATTCTACTGAACTATAAACTACTCAAAACAGCACTCTGAAAGAGTGTTTACAAACACATTGCTATTCAAAGCTGGACGTATTGTTTCAGAGGAACTGAGGAAACCAAAACAAGAAAATAAATTATGCTGACAAGTGGGCTTTAGTATAACAATGCTGTTGTTAAGCCTATAGAGAGAGTGTCCATTGGTACCATCCATTACCCATTGGTAAGTTGGGGATGGCAGAAATTGGTGAAACAGTGGAGTGATCCACATCTACATCAGCTAACAATGTTATTTCACTGGAAAATATGGAAAAGTCACAGATTTAGCTAGATAATCATGTGGAGCTTTATTTAATCACATTAAGGCAAAAAAGGATCCTTCTCTTGGCTGCAGGAGGCAATAAATCAGGCCAACAGTTAGGAAAAGACACCACAGCATCTTGGGCACTTGTTCATCACCACTGAGAAGATGAACTTTCTCTGTACTCTTCACCCTTGAAGCCAGAGCTTGGAGCTGAGAGCTCTGGCTGCCATCCAGCACAGCACTCTTACACAGATAATCCAACTAAAGCCCACAGGGCAACTCAGGTGTTCAATGGTAAGCACATGCTTAAATGAGTTGCTGGATTAAGGCCAAAAGGGTTAGCACCTTACAGCCTGTAGCTCATTGGATCCCAAGGACAGTATTGCAACGTACTGTGGGATCAGCAGTTTCTGAGTCTGTGGATCACTGGTGGTCCATAAGATATGCGGAGCTCATTTGCAAAATGTGGAGGTCATTTCCAAAATGTCTGCTGTGATTTTGGTTTTAAGCAGTGCTCAAGATTTGCTATACATACAAAATTGGAAAGCAAACAAAAGAAAATCAAAGAAGTTTAACCTGGTTTTATTTATTTGTAAATAAAAACATGCAGAAACATTGCTAAATGGTACGATTTTTCTCTCTGAGGGGGAGGTCTGCCCTTGGATTACAAATTTTCAGGCATTTTTTTAATCACAAGTGATTAAAAATTAAACTGTAAATAATTTCCTGTTGACTGACTAGTTACATGCTGGTCAAACCTCTGAAGGATGTAGCTGTTCCTGTAAAAGAAAGAAGGAAGCCTTGCTGGATTGTGAAAGCAGTTGGAAAAAAATCAGAATTCTTCTCTCTGCTCCCAAAATAGTAACCAAAATTAGACTATGACCTTTCTAGAATGATGGGTGTAATTACGTAAATCAAAGCTACTGTTATATCTCCAAGGTAAAATAAATAAATGAGTATGTAAATAAATAAATAAATAAAATGTTGATCACATTTATTTCTTTTTATAAACCATAAAAGCCAGGATGTACAATGTTTAGACTGACGTTCCCTTTGCAAAAGAGGAAATACATTACTGTATTGCTGCACATAAAAAGGAATACAGGGTGTGAAAAAAAAATAAAATAAAATAAAAATGAATGAATGAATGAAATATCAGCTCTAATATACCATTGTGATGTCTTCGCTTTCGTAGTATTCAAATATAGAGGTTATTTTCACCTCCTCCGCTGTCTCATGAATTCCCTCAGGCATTGTGATTTGAGCTTCAAACAGGGAAAAAGAAAAAATTCTTTTTTATCATGGAAACTGATAAAATGGGCAAAGACAAGAAAGGCTCCTTTTGTTCTGATCTTCCAGGCCTCAGAACATATTTCAATTCATGCAGATATGCGCTTAAAACCTCCTACAAAGCAACTGTATACATTTACCTTTTTTAAAAAGTGTATTTTGATTTTAATATTACATATATTATTTTCTGGTATAGAAAAATGCTGTTGTTTTTATTTAAAGAATGTTATTTCTGTCCTCTGCTACATGTTATTTATTGAAGCTTAAGCTGTTATGGTCTCTTACATAAATCCTCTTTAGCATGTGGATTATCGATCCTGTAATCCATAATAATATTTTCTATTCTGGTGTCCAGCTGCCAGTCATAAACGCTGAAAATATGCATGCTAAAATTTGTTGTGCGGTTATATTCAGAAAAAATACAATTGACATGGTCAATGAATGGCATTTCTAAATAAAATATTGCAATTTCTCTTTAAAAAAAAATCTTAAAGAGAGTAATCTATATTATTGGATTTATGGTTTCTCAATTTTCAGTTTTAAAATCAAAACCATTTTTTTATCACATGGGTGCCCTTAAATATTAAGCTTGTTTTTATTTTCTACTTGCAATATGATTTCAAAATAATATATATATATATTTATACTTTTGAGGAAAAAGCTTCTTTGTTCAAGGTTAATTTTAAGGGATCAGCCAAACTCTAATATGGAACAATTAGACTAAAAAGGAAAGTTTTAGTAGGAATTCAAATCCTTCACCTGGCTCTTATCTCTGCCATGGGCAGAGTGACAAGCCTGGTGTTACAGAATGCCCTGATTTTGGGGCTAGTTTGATATGCCACTGCCTGTCCAATTTCAGATTATTCCAGAACAGACCTGGAAGACACCCATCTTCTGCCAAGATTTTTGGAAGATTTTGCCAATGTTGGAAGATACTGCCTGTCAGAAGGGCTGCTGTCCCTGCAGGGTCATCCACAGGAAATTAGGCTTCAGTCTCTTCAAAACTGTGGCCACTGCAGATTGATGTGGTGGTTGAGCCTGAACACCAAATTTTCAGTTTGGGCACTAATCTGGATTTGTTGCAAATGAGAGCTAAATGTGAAGTCACCATAAAACTGAGCAGCATTCATGTGCCCTGCTGCAAGGGATGGCTTGGGGGACACAAGGGAGGAGTAGGCCTCATGGTGGCTCTTCCCTGCCCAAGCCTGAGGACCAGGCTGGGAGCAGCCAACGGGGCACAGCTCCTCCACTCACCAAAGGAGGAGCAGATGAGGGTTTTCTCATCTCCTGGGGAAGCACAGGCAGCTAGGATATCTAATTTTAAAGGTTCGGTCAAGGCTTTACTAAACACTCAGCTAAAATTCCAGCAGTAGGCAAAACCAGAGTCTACACAAGTGGATAAAATACATCTAAGTTTATAAAATGTACATATCCCAGTCTTATCTGTAGCAACATGTGGCTGGTGATAATGCCTGATTTACTGATATTATTTTTTATTGACATAGCCGTTACTAGTAAGTGCCTCATAAATCATTTGCAGCTAGGAAAAGTCCCTGAAACCACTTCTGCCCTGGAGAAGATCCAAATAAGGTACCCATTTTTTCCCGCAGGCACAGAAATACAAATAACTGGGTAGGTGGGTCCTGCTTCTGGCCATCTATTCCCCTCTTCAGGGGAATTTTCTCCTCACCTGCTCAGCACCTCCACCTCCACCACTCAGCACTTTCCAAACCCATGGCCATTACTCCATATGCTGTGTGCTCCTGCATCTCTCAGCAGTGCACGTCTGATCCAGATCTAGCACACAAAAACAGTTGCCAGATAAACTAGATCCCATGGTACTGTGTTTACAGTGGCTTCACGGAGGCTTTGCACCAACAGCAGGAAGGATGAGACCTGATTTGACAGCAGAGAACCTACAAGGACAACACAACCCCTTCAGTACAAGTCTGAGCCAGCAGAGCAAACTTGTCTAGGGTTAGCACTTTGCACTGTGTGGTTATGGTGTTTGGTAGCAGCCACCAGGCTAAACTCCAGATACACCATCTTGCAGGACCAAAACCTTGGGGTTATGAGGGGAAGAGAAGCAGCATCTTGCTGCTGGTCCACAAAGACCAAAACAGAAATGAGAGAAGCAATGGAGTCTGCTCCTGACCAGCAGCTCTGCAACCCCCAATGTACCTTGAGCTCCATGCTACAGCCCTTAGCACTGTTGTGCCTTGAAAATTATTGTCCATCATGTGGGCTTCAAGCTTTGGGTGGAATTCAAAATTAATAATTTCCCTGATTTAGGTATTATGTACTTGAAGCTTCATTGGCACATACATCAAATAAAGACCGTCTGAATCGAGCCCCTGATGGGTATCCTGATGGGTAACTCCATGGGGAGTTACATGTTTGTTCTGGATAGTTAGAACAGTCCAAAAGAGGCAAAGAGTGAGAAAACTGGTGTGGGTTATCAGAACTCAGTGTCTGAGTCTGTTCTCTGGACCTATAGCAGCACTGCACATACCTCAAGAAATTTAATTTCTGTGCCATGCTACCATACATAACCAAGGTGTGAAGATAAATCTCCTCTAATGTGAAGATATGAACTGCCCGTGAATTGGGCAGCACAGGTCTTGTGAAGGATCTTCCAGATGGGACAATTAATCTGCAGAAGTTTCAGATTGTTACTTTTCAGATATATTCATTCATCTTTTCTTTTAAGGAAAGAGAATATGTCTTCATGGCATATAAGTGTGCCAGTCTGTTGCACATCATAACTTTTGAGCCTGTCAGTTTCATCCATATTTGATGGGATGGAGATCAATAGGATAATGAAGTTAATTGTTAATTTTCTAAAAGTTTCAACAACAAAAAGAATGGAAGAGAGACCCTGTCTGTTCCTATATTGAGAGCCCAACTCCTATTAAATGACAGAGAATTCATACAGAAGAGATATCATGGCTGCCATAAATGTCAAAAATGTTTCAGTTATAAATTGCCCTGGATTAAATAACTGAAACATAAAGCCTTAAGAAACCAGGCATCATTAGTCCTGCTGCTCAAGGTCTTGAGCATTTGGGAAAGGGACACTGGGGAACAGGCTTAGACAAGGATGTTCACTGACTTGGGTTGATTATGTCAGGGGATTGGCTCTGCTTGTGACAGCTGAGGCAGAGACAGTTGATTTAGCACTTTAATATACTATCCTGTCTAATGAGAAAATTATTACTTGCAGAGAACAAACATGGTTTTTGTATGGAGACTTTTATACATCTACATAAACACTGCCAAGATTTTCTAGTCTAAAATGCATATATACTAGAGGAAGGCATAATCCCACTTTTCATTCATAATAGCATGCCCATATATCTCCCTTAGACATGTAACCATGTTTTCCCTCCCAAATCCATTCCTGTATTTGTGGATCAGTTAATATAATTTCTATATCATCCCCATCCCAATCCTTTAATTTTAAAAAATCACGTAAGAGGAAATAAATCACATAAAAACCTCATCCACTTTGGTAGCAGCACGATGGTTATGTTGCTATGGAAACATCTGTGTGAAGAGACTATGATGCTTGTGGAGATTAGCATTTTACCCCAGTTTTCCAATTATGTCACGAGACTGGGTTTGCACTTGTGTAAACTGACACAACCACAAGGAAACTGAGTAATTTATACCAGGCAAAGATCATAACTAGCAATTATTTGTGCAAGAAAACAAAACAAAACAAAACAAAGAAAACAAAACAAAAAACAACACACACACACACAAAACCTACCAACTAATAATTTACATGACAGGGAATCTGAACCTAAAACTGCTGCTGTCCCATGCATATTTGAAAAGATGTGTTAAGTTCTGCTGGAGTCAACCAGGAATAATAATCTTTTTTTAGTGAGTCCTAGGATTCAAGGGAGCAGCTGGGAAGACCAGTCATCTCAGACATGCCCTGAGTTTGAGTAGATAGGGTCTAAATGTAGTGCTGTGGCAGCAGTATGAGCACAGACTACACTAGGGCATGGTTACCTTTGCAGATTGTCCTCAGTGAAACCTGTTCATTCTCAGACGTCACCATGCACAGCCAAGCCTGTAAGTTCCACACTGTATTTCTGGGTATGTCTCCCCATACAGCAGACATAACTTCCATTTGTAGGAGAGGCATAACCAATCTGGGCCCCTGGATCAGCACAACCTCTGTGATTCTCAGAGGAGCATTTATTATGCCATTGCTCACTGTGGCCAACATCCCCTCAACCTTCTCAACAACACTCCAGGTATGACTAGGCTAGAGTCCTTTCCCCTATTTTCACTGGTGCCATGTGCTGAATCACAGCCATGAAAGGCATAGAGCAGTAACACACCTGCAAAATATAAGGTTTTGGGTAGTAGGTACTTTTCACAGACAAAACAATCACATGTGATGTAAGGCACAATCTCTGAAGAAAAGATGGCTTCCACTTTGCTTCATCAGGATAAACTGCACAGCCTTTATGGAAGCAAAGCACCACAAAGAAAAAATAATCCATATGTAGAAAACCATGAAGGACAAAGACTAGATTGAGAAACATAGTAGAACTACCACATGGTTGAAAGTAAAATCTAAACAGTAAGAGATAGGGTACAAAGCTTACTTTTGACTACACATATGAATATTCTGGGGTTGGTAATAAGGTGGCATATTAATAACATCATCAAGGACAAGTGTCTTCAAAATAGATGAAAACACGATGCTTGTCATATGAAGCATGCTATCAGTTCCTCTACAGGAAAGGTTCAAATATGATATTAAAATTATCCTGACAGGTTCTAAGGACATAGGTCAGTATTTTCCCAAAGGGGAGAAAATGAAGCAGTCCAGGGCTCCATTGTCCCTCTTGCTCATGTTTCCCAGAGCCCATTCATCAGGGCAGCTTGGGAGCAGGCTGCAGTCTGGACCAATGACCCAGCTAGAGGAACAAGCTTGTCCAAACACACCAGCATTTGGGTCCATCCTTGCTCTGTAGGAAGCACTGGTTGGTTTGGAAGGCCCAGCAAAACAGGGAGTTTTGTGCAAAATTCATGTAGACCCTCAGGTCATTTGAAATATCCAATATTATGTATGTGCTTGAATATAGGTGTAGGTATGTAGTACAATTATCTGAGTTTGTATACTCTGTCTAATCTGATATTTTACACCACCCTAGCTTGTCCACGTCCAGGGATTACTGCTAAAATAGGTGACTTGGTCAGCACTACTAAAAGAAATCATGCAGGCAGACCCTGAAAATTAAATCAAATCCAACAGCTGCAGGGTCACTCCACCTACATCTACAAGTAAAACAATCAGTCCTGAAAAAATATGCAGAGTTCCTTCAGAAGTCAAAGGTAGCAAAGTGCATCAAGTAAGGTTGGTTCCAATGGTGGTACTTGCTAGAAATAACTTTCTTAGCAATTAAACTTGAAATATTGAAAAATTTAAATCAAAAGAACTATAGTTTTCCTTTTCTGCTCAGTCAACAAAAGAGGTTTCTGTGACTCTGAGTTGTAGTTTATGTCCTGATTAAGTACATGCTATTATTTTGAACACATTTCTTTAAAAAAGAGAACAAGAAGTAGAGGGCTAGGGAAAAATAAGCAGAAATTGAAAATGAGGGGAGAAACTGTGGCTTTGTCTTGTTTTGCTGCAATAGGCAAAAAAAAAAGTGACACAAGTTTCTTGTGAACTGTACTGCATATCATTTGCTACCGTACTGGATAAGGGAGGCGATCACAACAATATGCCTTTTGTGTCATCTAGACTGGACAGGGACTGGTAAGAACAGGGAGGAGACTTGTTAATTACTTGCAAGCCAAGCTGAATCTGGTGCCAATGCTATGAATTTATCTCCCCACAGTTACAATCCCGTAAATTTGATTGCTGTTGCCTTTATTAATAATGTAAATAAGCTAACAAACTTTCCTCATGGTCCTGATCTTGAGGTCACATTTACATAAGTGGTTCTTTGTATTTGGGGGGAGCACACTTTCAGTGAGTCTACAAAAAAATTGTCTGTTTTGCATTAAGAGGAACTGACTGCAGGACCAGAAATCAGCTTTGGATCTTGGATATCATCAGACTTATTTAGCCTGAGATTCAGATAGTATATGGAATCTTTCATATTTTAAGATGCCTGATGAATTAAATAGATACTCATAAAATATCTAAACTTTAAAATTTAATACAATTCATAAAGTGTCCACAGAAGACATTACTCATGGGTGATTAAGATAATGATAATGGAAACTAGATAGTCTGCTACTTTTACTAGCGTTACTTTGGTTTTGAATCAGTGTTATTCTTACCAAATATGGCATCTTACTCCCAACATTTCATCTGAATATTTGAAGAAAACAAGTTATTGACATTAATTTTAGGAATGTACAATAGAGACATGAGCAAAATGTTAAAAGGGCTTGGAAATATTTTCATCCTGTCTATTCTGTGTTGCTGACTGTGCTAGGATGATACCCCTTCTCACTGACACTGTTGGATGAACTCCTTGCAAAAGGGCATTTCGGTTTCAATAGAGAGTGAATGATGTGTCCAAGTATGACGATTTACTCCCTGCCAAGTTCATATTTTCAGCTCAGTGGAGAAAAAGAAGACCCTTTCATTTCAGCTAAGGTTCCCAAAATATTCATTGTTTCCAAAATTCAGCCAACATGACCCATGTTAAAGCTATGAACAAACTAAAGAAGTACACTGAAATACTCCACCTGCAAAAATTTCACCAAAATTGCAAATGGGGAGAACACTTGTTTGATATGTGCTGGCATGAAACAGCTGCTAGAGTGCTTCCTTCTTTCTGATGCTAGCACATTTAAGTATTCCTGCCAACCACAGTGTAGTCTCAAGGGCACTTTGAAAAAGCAACAAAAATGTTTAAATATTGGTGGTAAAAATACTCTTCTGCCAAACAAATTTGTTACTATCGCTAGAAAGGGTTGTTTTGTTTTCCTTTTTTATTCATTTTTAAATGGAATTAATACTCTAGGGATTTAAAAGGAAATAAAAATAGGGTTGTGTGTGCTCACAGTATGGTGTATCTTGCCATCTCAAAGGTTCCCAAACAGTTGGTCCACAGAGACTTGACAGGTCACATAGTTTTAACGCTTCCCTCTGTCTCCTACTGCTAAGTCTCAATTGTAATAGTTAAAAATACACATCTTGCTTTCCTGGTATAGCTTTCCCATGTAAATGGGCTTGCTACCATTATCCCAGGATGTGGTGACATTCTGTGGGTGTCTGAATGGGTGAGAAGACAGAATATGCAATTGCCAACTGGAAAAGAAGCTGTTTCTGCATGGAAGGGAAGGATATCCCTGTGATAATGTTTTTATTCAGCTGAAAAAAAATCAAGGACTTGCAACTAAATAATATTCAAAGTGGCTTCAGGCACCTCTGTGAAAGGAGGTCTGGCTATGTGGATAGGGAGTTAGGCCAGGCAATCTTCCTGGGAGGCAAGGAAGGACTGAGGTGTCTGGACCCAGTACATTTCAGGCATACATCAAAAAATCACTGGATAAAAAAAAAAAAAAAAAAAAAAAAAAAGAGAAGCCCGAAAATTAGGAGCCTTTACAATGCATCTCAGGGAATGCTATTCCCTGGAAGGGATATTTAAAGTGTCTGCTCTGATCAGCCCATTCTTGTTTTTAAATATTTTGAGAGCATAGATATCATGTTGCAATAAAACATGCCAATGATTTTAAAAGGTGCTCCTAGTGACAGACACTATTTTTAGCACACAATTTTCCTCTTACTTTTTGTTGTTTATAATGACCTTGGGCTTGCCACAACACACCCTTGGCCTTTGGCAAAACTGTTTGCGTGTACAGAAATTTCTATACGAATAATGTCTATTTCTCCCCAAGATGATTTAACGCTGTCCTTTGTGAGAGTGTTGCTGGGGAAACAGTGACTTTTAGTCATATTTCACATGATGTCTAGAATTAATCTGTTAACAATTCAGACTGGATGGCTTTTTCACTCGGTGCATCTGTTAACAAAGTTTTTCAGATATATAATCTATCTACACATGTATTTTGAACAAAACTGAATCATATTAGACATTGCTGACAATTATTTTCCTTGAAATTACTTTTTCATTTAACAACTACATATGTGCCCATGCAGATTTACATTTGGTCAGACCACTAGAGACTGTGGTTTAAATAGACATATTAATATCTCTTAACCTCAGTTAGTTTATAGAAAAATATCTAGAATTTTCAAGAATATGCTGTGTCAAGAGTTTGGTTGATTGCACTTTAAAGCATTTCTTATTTTATTATCTAAGGAACACATATAGAGGGAAAGAAAAAAACCTGCTGGCCACTCCTCTGGTGATGCAGTCCAGGACACAGCCTTCTGGGCTGCAAGCACACATCGCCAGCTCATGTCAAGTTTTTTGTCTGCCAGAATCCCAAAGTCCTTCTTTGCAGGGCTGCTCTGAAGGAGTTCTTCCAGTTTGTGCTCATGTCTGGGATTGCCCTGACCTAGGTGCAGCTCCTTGCACTTGGCCTTGTTGAACCTCATTAGGTTCACATGGGCCCATTTCTCAAGCTTGTCTAGAGCCCTTTGGATGGCATCCCCTCTTTCTGTTGTATCAACTGCACCACACAGCTTGGGGTCATCTGTAAAATTGCTGAGGGTGTACTCAATCCCACTGTCTATGTCACTGATAAAGATATTAAACAGTACCAGTATCAGGACAGACCCCTGAGGGACACCAGTCATCATTGGCCTCTACCTGGACATAGAACCATTGACCACTACTCTGTGGATGTGGCCTTCAAGCCAATTCCTTATCCACCGAATGCTCCACCCATCAAATACATCTCTCTCCAATTTGGAGATGAGGATGCCCTGTGGGATCATGTCAAAGGCCTTGCAGAAGTCCAAGTAGGTGACATTAGTTGGTCTGTTTTGAACAGATTCATGACTGAAGATGCCCCACATTTTAATCTCACCATGAATCTCAAAGCAAGATTTTTTGGATTCAAACTCAGCTAAGAAAAGTACATGCCAGTTAATTGGGTCTCTGAATCTGCCTTGTAGTTTTAGTCAAAAAGTTAGAAATGCCAGTATCAGGAAACACTATCTTTCCCTGAGAAAATGAACTAAAATTACTCAGTGAGTCAAAATAGGAAATTAGAATGAGATAGTTTCCATCAAACAGGGGTGACAGCACTGATTTGGGGAGGTGGTGATATGCTAGCCCTCTGTGTCCTTGTACAAGGATGTAGGGGTAGGGAGAGAGGAGTAAAAGGAATTCTGAACAATAAATTGGTTGAGCTAGACAACTTCATGAAAACAATTTCTCTTTTGGAGGACCAAAAGAAGATGGCCTCTACAGACATGAATTTTCTGATCACAGGGACACATGCAAAATCACCTGTCATTTCCACCATGTGACCTCACTCATGAAACCACCTTCAAGCTTCTTACAAACAACTCAATTCATAGCTCACAGAAATTGTTCCTTTCAGGTAAGGTAAGAAAACTTTTGCGAAGGTTGAAGGACCACACCAGTTTAAAGGCATTATTCAGAATCAAAGAGAAGCATCTGCTCTTCCACTCAGGCACTTTACAAAAAAGTGAAGTACTATTGCAAATAAGGACAGTTAGCAGAATGAATTGCCTTAGTCTTTCATCTCATCTAGATAGTTTTCATTATTAAGCAAAGACTCATTAGCCTCTTACTGCAAGCGCAGTATCAATCACTTGTGCCAAGGAATTGGATTAAGGACACTTATGAACTCATTGGCTTGCACCCAATGTTTTTCAGGGCTCTCCAAGTACATGCAGTCAGGAGCAGGGAAAAATTACAGCTCACCCAAAGACTTCTTAGTGTTTCAGTCCTATGAAAACAATGCTTCCTCTGCAAGACAGCGTGATCATTTTTGTAAATGTTATTCTTAAAAGTAGTATACTAAAAATAACACAGTACAGCCTAGCAGCAGACTAGTTCCTTTTATTTCCATTTTAGTTCCTTTATAAATGTCATACGCTTTTCCAAATCAGAGAAATATTTGTCAGCCCTGAATAACTCAAAAGGTAGTTTGAGCTAGTTGGAGACAGGCATATGAAAATGGATTGGACTCTACAGAGAAATTAGAATTAGAAGTCCAGGATTTGAATTTGGGGCACTACAAATGTTATATATATTTTTATACTCACTTTTTTGCAGCTAAATATGCAGATTTAAGTTTTAATGACGTCTACAGAAGCCAATGGAAGTTTTTCTATTGGGCATGTTCTTAAGGCTTTCAAGAGTTTAGAATGTCAGTAGAATCAGATAAAAGGACATGGATCCTGGATTAGGCAAGGAACAGATTACAAAACAGCATTAGCATTTGCCCTTTGCAAAGGTTAAATTATCTTAAATGTTGTATTGCCTATTCATACTGCCATGAGGACTATCCATTTACAGATTTTAGTTGAAAATAGCAACAGGGACAGAACACTGTCAGAAAGATTTTTTTATTATTATTATTATTTTATTTTTATTTTTTTTTCTTCACATACTATGTTAGAGCTCCAGGACAGAAGGTATTACAAATAAACAGCTCTGAAGGGTGTTGAAGAGTTGCATGTCATAACCAGTCCTGGAATGAAGCAGAAATCTCCATCCAGTAATAAAGGAATTTAAATCTAAAAGGAAGTGATATGTTAGTATTAAAATCTTCAGATTTTGTGGAAGTTGCACCTTACTACATTCCATTACAAAGAAGGGGCTCAACACAGCTTTAGTGGTAGGTTTCTAGAATACACAAATCTTTTAAGAACAACTAATCTATTCGTGCATTTCCTTCCTTAAGCCACTGCAAAAGCAGATAAAATAAAATGTTCCAAAATCTTGTTTCTTTCAATTTGAAACTAATAGGAAGTTTAGGGATGTCTGGGGAGGGAATCTTCCTATCTTGCATTAGACATCTGCCATGTAGATATCTGAATTAGTCACCTTAGACCTTGTCTGTAGTCATAGGCAAAAAATTAGCTCATCCACTAACCTGAACTAAATCTACTATAGGATACTTCAAATATCTCTATAGAAGCGTCTTCCTTTTTCCATTGATCTGCGAAGAGAGCAGAGGCACCTGACTCTTCCGTAGACACCTACATTAGAGGAATACAGAATCAGAGAATGGTTTTGGTTGGAAGTGACCTTAAGGATCACCCAGTTCCAGCCCCCCTTCCATGGGCAAGGACACCTCCCACCACACCAGGTTGCCCAAAGCCCCATCCAGCCTGGCCTGGAGCATCTCCAGGGATGGGGCATCCACAGCTTCTTTGGGCAACCTGTGCCAGGGTGTCACCACCCTCGGAGTAAAAATTTATTCCAAATACCTAACCTAAATCTCTTTTTAGTTTAAAGCCATTAACCCTTGTCCTATCCCTACACTCCCTGACAAAGAGTCCCTCCCCAGCTTTCCTGCAGGCCCCCTTTACGTACTGGAAGGCTGCTATAAGGTCTCCCTGGAGCCTTCTCTTCTCCAGGCCGAACAACCCCAATTCCCTGAGCCTATCTTCATAGGAGAATGGGTGTATGTTATTATGCCAGATGATCCTGAGCCAAGGTGTTACACTCTTCCATTAAGAGTTTTGAGACTTCAGTTCTTTCTCAACCTCATAGAGGAATCACTTTGCTGGTGATTCAAAAGAAAGTAATTTCCCTGTAAAGTCCAATTTCTCAGCTGGTGTGAATTAGCAAAGTCTTCCTGATTGAACAGACTAAAGAGAACCAAACCTTCATGTTTTTATGGGCCACTAGTCCTTAATAGCTTCACCTATGTGCAGAATTTCTTGTGCAAAAAATGACTGTTAAATAGAGAAAGGGAATGTGTGGTTAGAGATAAGCATGTTCCTTTAACCTCTGGAAAGCCAAGGAGGATATACAGTCAGGCATAGTATTGCGAGTGTGAACTACCTATCAGAAATATCTTTGACTCTTGTTCATAGTAAATACTCTTTAATATCACTGATGTGTTGTGAATTTACTAAATGTGATAAAATATGCTGCTCTGAAAACAAATAACACTGCATGATTCTACATGACTCCCATAATCCCTTTGCAGGAATTCAGAGTAGGAATCTAACATGGTACAGTGGACACTGAAAATGAGGAAACTGCGTATAGATTTCCAGATATGGCCATTTATATATTTATAAGAAACATGACTGGAATAAGCATAAATGAATGCAAGAAATCACATGTAGATAGCAACCTGGAAACATCTGAAAAAAGCATAAGGGAAAAAAAAAAAAAAAAAAAAAAAAGTTTGGGCACTCAGCCATTGCATTGTAGACATTCTTTAAATTTGCACGCAAAAGGAAAAAGCAAGAATTATTATGCAAAGTAATATGTTCAGATATCCAGTTTGGGCTGTTTTTAGATAGACTTTCAGCATATACAGTTCCAAAGTCGTTTTTTTGCGTGTTTTTTTTTGTTTGTTTGTTTGTTTGTTTTTGGTTTGTGTGGTTGTTTTATGCTTTTGAAGCAGGCCATTACATATATTCTCATTATAGATGTGTGATAAGTAATCATTATCAAAAATTATTCTATGTTACCATTATAAAACTATGTTTTAGAGGCAGGGTAAGACATTCTATGATAAGTAAGTACCTCAGACACATCAGAGAACAATGTCTGTAATTAACATTGTTCCTGCAAAATAATATAGACAATGGAACTACAAAGCAAATCAAATTGTTCTGTCAGAATGGCATAGCTACTGAGTTGTAAGGCCAAATTAGACTAGAGATAATTAAAAGCCATGAAGAAAATAAAAGTAAAATTGTCACCGTGCTTCTTAATGTGACTAATAATGTGACTGCGAGTAAAGTGGCCACCAGGTGCCCTCAAAACAGCCCCCTCTCCAGGCTGATCTAACTCAGCCTCCCCAGCCTCTACTGTTGGGGCAAGTTTTCCAGACTTCACCACCCTGGGGACCCTTCACTGAGGTCCCTCCAGTTGGTCTATGTCTTTCCTGCACTATAGGATCAAAACTGGATGCAGTAATGTAGAGATGGTCTGACAAGTGCTGTGCAGAGGAAATAAATCACTTCCTTGATCTACTGGCTCCACTTCTGTTGATACAGCTGAGAATACTGTTAGCCTTCATCACTGCCAGGCCTGACTGTTGGCTCATGTTTGGCCAATGGGCCACCAAGACACCTGGGACCTTCCCAGCAGAGCAGTTCCCTGGCCTGCCAGTACCTAGTCAGTGCAGGGGAATAGTCCATGCCAAGTGCAGGGCTCTCCATTTGTCCTGGCTAAACATCATAAGACTCCTGTCGGCCAGTCTGGGTCCCTCTGGATGGCAGCTCTCCCCTTGAGTATATTGACTGGTCCTCTCAGCCTGGCTTTATCACTGGACTTTTTGAGGGTGCACAATCTCACATCCTCTAGGTTATCAGTAAATGTATTAAACATCATGAGCAGGTGCCAGGACAGACTCCTGAGGGACTCCAATTGTAACCAGTCTCCAAGAGGAGTGTAAACCAATAACCACCACTATCTGTGCCCAGCCATGCAAATGGTTTTTCAAACATCTGCTAATCTGTGCAATTACTGTTGTTGTAATTACTATTATCTTTAACAAGCCACCTCCTTCTGTGAATTCAGGACCACCATTGCAGATTTTAATGACAAAAAATATGGTTTGCCACTATATTTTACTACTAGTGATACCACACGAGAACCACAGCTGTACTGTCAGAGACTGAACTGCAATTTATCCTCCCCTTTGCATTAGACCCATTCACAAAGCTTTCTTTGCTGAATGCTAGCTTGCTGATACGTTCTTGCCAGAAATGAGGACAATTTAAGTCATTCTTGCCTTTTTTTGCCAGTACATCTTAAATTCAGTGTGACGGCTTACTGTCCCCTCAAGCTGTGCTGGTACTGCTATTGGTGGGACTGGCTGAGGTTACAGTCATGGTAGTATGGAGATGGGAACTACATTAAACGTGAGATAGAAAGGTAGAGATGTCTTAAAATGGCATCACACAAGAGAAACCATACCACTGAATACTGCTTACTAGCCTTACTGCTGGCTTATCTGAGAGAAAAAAAAAAAAAAAAAAAAAAAAGACAAACAATCAGAATGTCTGTAAGGTGATTTTCAGCTCCCAGGATTATTTTACAAATCTGGCCTGGAAACCATAACAATAAATAAGAAACTCCATTTTGAATTCTTCTATTCCTTGTTGATCTGTAGTATCCCTCCAGTAGAACCCTGCTCGGAGTGAAATATAAGCTCCAAGTTGGAGCTGTTTCACAGAAAACTTCCCCAGACAAATGTTATTCAAGCTCCTAAACAAGACATTGAATAGTAAAGCTATTGGTGAACACACACACACACACACACACACACACACAAAATGACCTCATCCCAACACTTGTATTTGTTCAACTTTCTTGGAGGGAACATTTGTGTTTCCTCAATAGTGTTCCATGGCTCTCAAGAGGGATAGAATCTGTTTTCTCAGCAATGAGCAATGGAGATTCATTTTAGAATCCCTTTTCAGTTCCTGATGGCAGTTTTGTGCCAAGGGAGCCCAGGCTGTTTTTAGAGATTGTCACTGGTGTTCAAGGAATATTGAAGTATTTCCTTTCCCTGAAATGTCTCTTACCATTTCTTGAAACAGCTAAATCATCTATGTCAGTAATGATTTATACCTATAGCTCAGAAAGTTATTCTAAGGCTCTAAGACACAAATCACTCTCCATCCCGTCAGACCAAAGTAGTAGACCCAAGAGGAGTAATCACATACTCCAGCTATGCCTTCTGAAGAGAAGACAAAATCAGAGAGGTAATACTACCCTCTTTTCTCAAGCAATCTGTTCCCCTGGATAGAATCACAGAATGGTTTGGGTTGGAAGGGACCTTAGGGATCACCTAGTTCTAGCCCCCCTGCCATGGAACCTATCAGGGAACCTTCCACCAGACCAGGTTGCTCAAAACCCCATCCAGCCTGACCTTGGAATGGGATGGGGCATCCACAGCTTCTCTGGGTGGCCTGTTTGAGTCCCTCACCATCATCATGGTGAAGATTTCTTTGTATCTAATCCAAATCTACTCCCTTTTAATTTAAAGCCATTAACCCTTGTCCTGTCCTGTCCTTGCCCCTGATAAAGTGTCTTTCCCCATTATTCCTATAGGCCCCCTTTAAAAATTAGAAGGTCTCTCCTTACAATATTTTCAGCTGAAGGCCTCTTGGGGTTGAATGGGTAGGAAGCAAGAGATATCTACCTAAACAACTCTTTTAAGATGGCTCAGGACACTCTCAACACCATTGTTTTCTTTTAATTACATACACATTTTTCATTAAAATATAACTTTCACTAGTGTGCGTTACAGACATAATGGTGACCTTTCTTAATGATAAAGAGTGTTAGAGGAGGCGTTGTTCATTTGATAAATTAGGAGCCCTCAACACTTGGTCTTCTGTTGCAAGCACATGTATTTGTGGCCAAAGGGTCTGTCACTGGCTGAATCTAAGGTTTGTTGTAAGAGAGACTGGTTGCAATATTAAAACATGGCAGTGAAAGGACTAACAAGTAGTGGAATGGTCAGAACCAGAGACCACTAAAAATAATTAAGATTAAGCTGGATGTGGATAGACTTTCATTCCATATAAAAACTGAATCATTTTCTTTACAATAATTCATAGTACATCAAGAGAAAATTAAAATATTTTCTAGTGATGTAGCAATGTACTGCTTTATGCATACAATGAAAATGCAGTTTTGGATATCCAAAGAGCTGCTGACTACCTTTTGTGTACTACTCCAAATGCCATAGATGCAAACAGAAATAGTATATTGAAAATGTGAGCAAAGGGAAAGTTACTCTGTCATGACCAGTGGTTTACATGTGTTCTGCCTGTGCCTTTGCTTGACAAAAGAGTCAAGCTCCACTACTGTAGATGAGCCATTAACTTTCTTAACACTTAAATCCATGATTCCATCTATCATCTATTGGACACTTCAGCTCATGAAATCACTACACTGAATTTTGGGCAGGTAAATCTGTTTTGTAACTATCAGAAAACTGATTGGATCATGTTCTTGTATTAAATGTCCAGCTAGAGACTCGGATGAGGAGAAATGCTGCTGCAAATCCTGGAGTTCCATTGTGTGCTTACAGTTCCTCTCCTTGGAGAGGAGAGGAGAGGAGAGGAGAGGAGAGGAGAGGAGAGGAGAGGAGAGGAGAGGAGAGGAGAGGAGAGGAGAGGAGAGGAGAGGAGAGGAGAGGAGAGGAGAGGAGAGGAGAGGAGAGGAGAGGAGAGGAGAGGAGAGGAGAGGAGAGGAGAGGAGAGGAGAGGAGAGGAGAGTTCAGCTTCCTTAGGGATATATATATATGTGTGTGTATATATATTTACACACATATATATGTATATACATATATATGTATATATATATATAAAAGCAGCAATATACATCTCAATTATAGCAGTAAGGCTGTGAAGGCTGACATTTCTGCATCACACATGCACATATTACAAGAAGCAATTATGAAAAGCTAGGCAAGTGCTTCCAGATACAACAATAGTTTATTAAAGTCCATCTGGTGGTAAGCCAGCAAGAGGGAGTGTCAGTATGTGCCTAGAGAAAGTGATTAAAACACAAACAGGATGTGCTGGAGGAGGTGAATAATCTAAAAGAATATCTTATTAATGCAGAGTTTCATTAGTTAGCTTTTCTGGTACAGCAGCTATATTTTGCTTACTGCCAGCTGCTGTATCCCTCTGCAGCCCAAACATACCCCCGACATTTAATTGTCAGGCTTGTAAGGCGTAAATAGTGTTTATTAACTGAATGAGATAAATGGGAACAAATTAGAAATCTAAGGTGTCAGGGCCCATCCCACTGAGGATAGGAGGCCACTAACACCTGATAGAATGTGCCATGCTCCCATATTAGGTGATGCATGCATGTATATATGTCTGTAAATCCTCACCCTGTCTTCCCTCACATGGACTGGGGAGACTCCCACCAGGTCTTCCTCAAGAAGCCCTAGATGCCCAAGTACACCTGCAATAGCACCCAACTTTTCCAGTTTCTTTAACAGGATAACACAGCACAGAAATTATGAGTAGCCATGACTGGGTTGAGTTATGTGGTAACTGCCCGTTGGATACAAAGCAGAATCTTAATGGTTCACTCAAAGAAACTTCAAAGATTCATGTTAGCCTTCATGACCACCATTGTTATTACTTTTGTTATCTAACATACACTAGCCCCAATGAATTGTCTTTCTCAAGTCTATGTCTCAAGTTCCTCCCCTCTCCTCTCCTCCCCTCTCCTCTCCTCCCCTCTCCTCTCCTCCCCTCTCCTCTCCTCTCCTCTCCTCTCCTCTCCTCTCCTCTCCTCTCCTCTCCTCTCCTCTCCTCTCCTCTCCTCTCCTCTCCTCTCCTCTCCTCTCCTCTCCTCTCCTCTCCTCTCCTCTCCTCTCCTCTCCTCTCCTCTCCTCTCCTCTCCTCTCCTCTCCTCTCCTCTCCTCTCCTCTCCTCTCCTCTCCTCTCCTCTCCTCCCACAGATAAAATTATTCCAAAAGTTATCAAAAGAATGCCAGTTATGTTCAACCAAAATAAAACCTATCATCATGACCACGCCTTGCTGAAGGAGGTATCCTTGTTTCCTGTTGGAGATGGACGCTCTCATCTCCCCTTCGCCTGTGTTATGATGTTGTATCTGTTGTCATAATCCATCTCTCTTCTGTCTTTGTTGTGTCCCAGTGATGCTGCTTTGGCATGTTGATCATCCTGGCTGGGATCTGCACCTGCATCCATTCTGTTGGTAGGAAAATATTTTTTGTAAAGTAGTTTTTATATCTGGGTCTAGGCTGCTTACAGCAGCAGCAACAAACTTCTATCACCAGCACTTTAAAGTGAGTGTGCTGTCACAGATGAAATGTTGAAAGATCATCTAGAATTCAATAAATCCACTACATTAGCAGTAAACTATTCTAGTAATTAAAAGCATTTCCAAAGATGAAAGAACATAGAAACTGCTTTCTACAAAATTAATTTTCATTACCTTCCAGTTTGATTCAGCAGAGTATAGCCAAAGTAAAGATATAAAAGGTGGGCATGGAGAGGGGGATGAGATGGCTCAAGACAGAAGTGACTGGTAATGGATCAATTCTGCAATGACCAATCATAACTGATCAGTATTTATTACTTATTTTGCAAAACTGAGCTTCCAGACACAGTTTCAAAAGTATAAACTCATTCACTTTAAAAATTGCTGAAAACCACAATGTAAAAATTTATCTTCACCATTTAAAAAGTAGCTAACGTGACTATCCTGAGACAGAAATAAAATGAAGTCAAAGTAATTTTAGTTTTAGTATGAGGTACGCTTGCCAAAGTAGGCCTCAGGCAGGAGTATACAGCTGATCTTGGAGTGATAAATGTCTTCACTGTGGTTTTCCATTGGGGTAGTTCATCCGTGTTCGTCATCCTAGTGACTACCCCCACTACACCCTCCCCCCCCCAAAAAAAAAGAATTTTTTTTTTTTTTTTTAAAAAAAGAAGAAAGGGAGGGAAGAAAGAAATAAGAATTTATATCACAGGAGCCCTAAGAAGCAGCATCACAAATGGATTCTTGCTTAACTTGCTAGTAGTTTTCCACTGCTCCTTGCCACTGTTAATTTATTTTCCATCCATGAGCTATCAGAATATATCCAGGGAGCTGCATGTGCCTAGATCTACCCCAGCAGTTTAGTAGCAGTAAAGCAGTTAATAACATGTTCCTTTTCTACATGTTTCTTGGTGACCTATGATGTTTGGCAGCTCTGCGCTCATGAATCATAAGAGATATCTGTCCAAGGAAAAGCTGTACCCCTTCTTGCTTCACAGAACATCTTAGATTTTCTTTTATCATGATTCCCCTCCAAACAGTTTTCTGTGGGGGTGGGGAGGGTGGGAAAGTCTGTCTGAATACTTTATGTTCACTGAGAAATCATTACAGCGTGCCAAGATTTTACAGGGGTGAAAATATTCCAGGAAGTTGTTATTTATCAATTCCCAAGGAAATTAGCTCACAGAATACAAAAATAAGTTTTCAGCAAATGAAAGTAAACAAAGTAATAAATGCCAAGGGGCATGCCATTTTGCTTTCATTTTCTATTTCTGTTGCACCAACACAAAAAGCATCATCATCCTCCTCTGTCCCAAATGAACCCAGAACTGCTCAGGTTGTTCTGCAAACCTCATTTCTGAGCTGTAAATCAGGAACGTAATAGCTCCCACATCTGTATCTTAAACAGTTTGAAGTCATCACTGCTTTTCATCCTAGAGTTACTGAAGTTCTACGTGAACTTGGTGTTCCCTCAGTTTCTGTCACTGAAAATTGCACTCACAGTTTCGCTCTTAAACCAAAGCAGGGAGTTTCTTTTGGTGTTTTACTCAAAGCTCTACTGAGGACTATTTTGGTCTCACAAAGGGGGTGTTTCTTGTTTTATCTTAAGGTTCTGACTCATACTCGTGGTGCAAACAGTTGAGGCACTTAAAAAGACCAATACTTCACACTTCTTGTTACTGCCTATTATTGAGTCAAAGCAACATCTTCACAGAAGAGTCAACAGTACTGGGTACTGAACCCTGTTGCAAGTGCAGCTCACATGCTCCATTTTGTGGTCTGGTCTGCTTTCATCACCAAATTAAACTAATCCACCTGAATACAAATTGCTGAACCTGCAGAATGGCTTCTGCTGGCTCTGCAGGTGTGTGGTGGGCAGCTGGGAACTATGATGCAGGAAAACACCCCTGAAACATTTGTTAGGACACATCCTTCATGATGGTGGTTCTCGTGGTTCCGCTCGAGTGGGCAGCCGAGCTCCACCACAGCCGCTTTCTCACTCCCCCTCCTCAAAGAGGAATGGGGAGAAAATATGTGAAAAGGGCTCAGGGATTGAGATAAGGACGAGAAAATCATGCAATAATTATTGTAACGGGCAAAACAGACTCCGCATAAGGAGATAGTAAGATTTATTGCCTACAACTAACAAGCGAGAGAAGTGAGAAAACAAAGGAAAAAAAAAACAAAAGCACCTTCCCCCCATCCACCCTCTTCCACCTCCTCCCCCCGAGCAACGCAGGGGAACGGGGGAATGGGGGTTATGGTCAGTCTACAGCACTTCTTCTCTGCCGCTCCTTCTCGGTCACTCTCGTGCCCTGTGCTGTGGGGTCCCACCCACGGGATGCAGTCCCTGATGAACTGATCCGGCGTGGGCTTCCCACAGGCAGCAGCTCTTCCAGAACTGCTCCAGATATGGGTCCGTACCACGGGGTCCATCCCTCAGGAGAAAACTGCTCCAACCTGGCTCCCCTACGGGCAGCAGCTCCTGCCAGGTCACCTGCTCCTGCGTGGTCTCCTCTCCACGGGCTACAGGTCCGGCCCCGAATCTGCTCCGGCAGGGGTCTTCCACAGGCGGCAGCCTCCGTCGGTGCAGGGCCACCTGCTCCACAGTGGTCTCCTCCACGGGCTGCAGGGGGACATCCTGCTTCACCATGGTCCTCACCACAGGCCGCAGGGGACTTCTGCTCCGGCGCCTGGAGCACCTCTCCCCCTCCCTCTACACTGACCTTGGCACGTGCAAGGCTGTTCTCTCACTCCCGGCTGCTGTCTGGCGCAGCGTTTTTTTCCCTGTCTTAAATATGCTCTCACAGAGGCGCAAACAACATCGCTTATTGGCTCAGATCTGGAAAACAATGGGGCCCTTCCCAAACATGGGGCAGCTTCTAGATCTTTCTCACAGAAACCACCCCTATGGCTCCCTGCTACCAAAACCTTGCCACGTAAACCCACTACAGTGGTACAGCTGCAAGATGCAATGCAGAGGGCTGGCACTGTTTCACCTTGTTCCACAGCATCTCTCAACCATCCTAATGTCAATGTGTCTTGGTTTTACTCTGACATAACTGTCTCCCTGCCTGACACGGCATGTACTTTACAGCCTCCTTTCTTTATGGATTTAGTTAAGTTGGGACAAAAGCCCAGTGACGTTGCCTTCCAAGAAATAAAATGCAGGAAAGTCCTAGAAACTATGGGCTGTTTTTTAACACGTTCTCCTGGTTCTCCCCACGCAGGAACTGAGCTGGCCAGAGACATCCATACATCCTCTTGCTAAACTGGAGGCTATGCATTGGAGGCTGTCTTGCCTCTGTTTGCATGGAGCTTCAGCAGAGTTGGGGGCTATGGCATGGGGGGCCAGTTCACCCTCCTGGATGCTGCTGGCCCTGGCAGGAGTCACACATCCCAGTGGAGATGCAGTGGGAGGCAGGACTGACACCAGTGCCTGAGGCTGAAATATGCTGCTACAGTACAGGAGACTGCCTCACACAACACCCTGCTTTCCTCCTTTTCCTGAGAGATTCAAAATCATCTGATGCCTGTTCCTCATGATTCACTTGTTGAAATGCCTTTGTTGATTCTCAGGAGAGGGAAACAAGATCACTAGAGCAAGGATTGTTCAATGATGAAAAAAATTGCACCCAGGGGAAGTAGAGATGGAAGAGAAGATGAAACCCTGTCACTGCTCTATCCTTCCTGCAGAGCTTTGTCCTGTCACATTTTAAAGAGTATAAAAGAGAAATGCCTGCTGTGAGAAAATGGATGTAAGTCAGTTACACTTCTCCATCTCACTCGCCTACCACATTTGGTTGGACAGATGCTTCAAAATAATAGTGATAACATCTCATTAATATGGTCCATATCTCCTAAATACTCCTGAAGAGGCCAATTTCTGAAGGTATAAAGACAGGGAGCTGAAGAACATGGTATTTGCTGTACTTTAATGACCTGTCTGGGCTATGTGTTTGGCTATATAATAGCAAAATCCAAAATGTAGTTTTAAGATGTCCAATGTCTTAGAAGGGCAAGAGTAGCAGTGGGTTGCTAGATAACACACAGAAATCTGAGCAGAGATTACTGCTACAGATGCAGTAATACTAAACAATGCTGTGACTACACTTTCAGAGTACTGAAAAATATCAAACTCTCTCCAGACTGGAGTCTTTTGTTTTAGACATTGTTTTGCCCAGCCTGATGTTTTCTCAACTTGCCCAAAAAATGTCCACATAAGTTATTTCAGTTTCTCCAGAATGCTTTTTATTTATTTTTTACACACTGTCAGTAAACCAGAAGAATTCATTTCTTGCACAGTTTGAACCATAAACATCCTGTGAGGTGCCAAGTGAGAGCCATGGGTATTCAGCGTCTCATAGCACAGAGCTCTGCAAGTGTCGCATTTTGAGTGGTTCCTTTTGGAAACTTGATAGTTTCTCCTTGTGGTCACTGCTGGGAACATGATAAAAGGCAAATGAATGTCTACAAATAAAAAATTACCAAGTCAGCATGGGTCCTTTCAAGGCTTTGGGTTGGCCTCAGCGCTAGAGTTGGGTAGAGTTGGAGGGGCCAGGCAGAGCCATTTGTCAGAAGTGAGAGCCAGGGAGGAGGCTGTGAGATATGTGCAGAAGCTCTGGAGAGAAGAAGGATGCCAGGGAGGGAGAAAACATGACCTCTCTGGGTGGCAGAGGAGCTCAGAACACTGCATGTCAGCCACTAAATTCAGAAAAATCTTCTATTGTAAATCAGTCTTGTGAGCTATGGGTTTGCTTAGTTTTGTCTTGCACTCTCCTTTTCCTCTTCTAAGGATGCAAGCCAACCACATAATGAAGAGGAGTTTTCTCTGGCTGAATAAGAGGCCAAAAATTCTAATTAATTCTGCATTAACTAATTTGGACATCAACACTGATAAAATTTTGACATGAATGTCACTGAAGATGATTATTCTCCCATGCAATCAAAAGCTTCCAAATCATACAGAGAGCAACAGCGTCTTAATAAGGAGCATATTCTTTATCATAATCACCTCTTTCTTTGTCTCTCACCGGCTTTGACTAGAAAACGCATTACTGCTACGGAGCACAAAACCACAGGAACTCATGCATCACCATTGCTCAGCACCCTGCCATTGCACCGTGCCGTGCCGCAGGTCGAAGCAAGCCACGGCGGGTACCGCAGTGGGGCAGGCAGCTGCGTGCAGGGGCAGCTCCACCCTCCACCCTGAGAGCAAGATGGGTTAACGATCCCTCTCCAAACATGGCAAGTGAGTGAGAAACTTCTAAATCAGCCAGCAAAATTGTGGATCTGGGGATAGATGTGTGCCCTGCACACTTTAAATGGGTATCATTGTTTCAGTCCTGTTACATCCTCTTGAAAGCTGAAGTAATTTTTTCTTTTTTTCCTCTGAGTCCAGCACACACATCCGGGGATTCACAGGGCTGTGTGGGCTCCTCAGTTTCATGGGTAGATGCACATACACATGCACCTTTCAGTTTCTACCTTAACACTGCATAAAATTCACAATGCAGGCTGCTGCTGAAAATCCACTGCGTATCCTCCAGTGCACACAGCACACTCAGCCATCTTTAAACACTTCTACTCCTGTTACCTTAGTAACAGCCCAAGGGAAATCCCTAAGTAATTAATCAAGCTGCTTAGCTGGTTAAGGTTTCTTACAGGGGAAGCTGTTCTCCAGCTTCTTTGTCATTGCTGGCAAAAAAAATCTGTATTTAGAAAAGAAATGGCATGCAGGCTCATTTAGGGAACCTCATTTGTCTATTTTGTGGGGGAAGGAGGGTAAGTGTCCGTGTGTACCTTGTCAAGCCATTTATGTGGAGCATGTATACATGCTTAGCAACTGATACCTCAAAGGGCTCTGTGATGCAGCTATCAGGCTGGATTTCTTCAAACATCTCAATACACTTTCAAGAGACCATCCTGGTTTCTTCCTCCAGCGCCATATTCAGAAATCACTGCCATGTTCACCAGTTCATAACCTAGCCAGACTGCAAGAAACCACTGTGATCTTTAGTCTGAGTTCCCATACAATACACCCTACAGAAAATCACTGTTTCTTTTTTCTGTATTAGTTTGTAAACTAAAAAACATAACTGAGACTACCAGACTGTAGAGACCACAAGGTCTGCCCTACAGAAAGACATATGCCTTGACTCTATCCTCTAAACACTTAATTCAGAGACAATTAGGGAAAACTGTATGGAAAATGGACTGTCCTGCTTCCTTTGAGGACATCGGCTAACACAATAATGTCAACCGTGTTTCATGGTGTGGATCCCTAAGGATTTTGAATCTGAGGTTCTGTGCAGAGTGACTATAGACCAAGTCACTTTCCTGAGTTACCTGCCAAGGTCCCACTTAGGAGCAGTCCACAACAGTCACAACAAAGATAAAAATCCCAGCCTGGTCCCGTAGGGTATGACTAGGCCAAGTCACTAACTTTTCAGTACAGTGCTGCAACATCCCCACCCCTGCCCCCAGAATCTTCATAGGAGCTTGCATCTTGCATCATTTTTCCATAGCAAGGCTATCCAGACTCTGCAGGGTGACTGAGACCCCACCGGAGGGGAGCTAGTCTGCAGAGGGCACTGACCAGGGAAAAGGATGATGGTGAGTCAAGCCTTTGCTCATCCCAAGCAAGCTTAGTGCCTCAAGCTTCACCTCTCAATATCCTCCCTCAGTGCTCTAAATAGTGGTACCAGCTACAAGGTCTCTCCCATGTGTCCTGACAGCCTTTGAAAGCCTACTGGTATCTTTGTACAGGAAGGGAAAATGTCTGAAGTCTCAAATATGTTCAGAGGAAGAGATAACAGCAGCTGTCAGATGTATCTTTCTGTGACCTTTGCTGTGCCAGAAGGGTACTGATTAACATTAGTTTGCTTGTTTTGTGTGCTGAACCTCAATGCTACCAGTCTCCACACTGACCTACGCTTTCTGCTCTTTAAGGCTTGAAGATTTGTATCTGCTTCGTTGTTAAGTACCACTTTATTTTTGGATTAGTCAATTCTGGAGTAGTAAAGCACTTCACACCTATTAGAGATTGTCTCTAACATCAATGAAACTTAAGAAAACAAGTATACTTTTAACAAAACAAGGGATATCAAAAAATATTATGGAAAAGCTACAAAGAAGGAAAAATATATACCAGTAAAACTGAGTTATAAATTCAGTTTTATAGTAGATTTTTCCTAAGTGCTCAGGGTCTCGGCTGACCTGTTGGGTGGGCCAGCTTTCCTCTCTCCCCCTGTCTGTGCAGCATTTTGAGCTCCCCACAGCCCCCTCTGAAAACTGTCTCACAGCTTTCCTGTAACAAAGATACAACTCCTTATGCTAAATACAGCTGTGGTGACTCTCAGTTTTCTCCTCCCATTTTCTCAGAGATTTATTTCTGAAATACTAGCAGTGAAAGCAAAATTGGATATTTTTCTCTCCCATAGGACTTTCTCTGCATTTACATTGGTATGCTGTGCCTGAACTAGCATATTTTTTCTACTCTAACTAGTCTCCCTGCTGATTATGACATTTGCAGCATGGCTACAGCTCTCTATAAACATTTTGATAAGCGTTCACTTTATAAGTAATTTACTAATCCCTCAGAATAGGATTCACCCCATTCAACTCTATCTTCTTATAAGTTAGGCAGCTAGTCTCAGTCACCCTGGCTCCCTCACATGGAGGCCCAGATGAACAGGGATGATGCACTCCACCACCCTTTGTCAGTGCCTGTTTTTCTTCTCTGACTAGAGAAGGAAGCCTTTGACTTAGGCTTTCATGGCACTTGCATTTTAGGTCACTCAAACTGGGCAAGAAGAACCTCACCAGTGAACCCTAGGGCCTGTAGAGACTTTACACGAGACTGCAAAATGTACTTGGGTATTTCAGGTAATGGACTTGACTTTGAATTATCCCATACCTGTCCTTCAAAGATTTAGTTCACTTGATTCTAATATATAAGAATGTACTATTAGTATCAATACAATAATAGTAGCGACAGGTTTGATGTTTATTTTTCACGGTCCATCTAAAGGACAGATTTTTCACTTTGGAAGATAGTCATTCTTAGATAAACTCTTCCTCCATGAGTCCAATACAAAGGTCAAACATCCATTAGTTTTCAGAAGACCTGAGGTCATTTTGCTGTCATTATCTGAAACTGGAGAAATACAGATTCTTAACTGGGCTGTTCCCACTGACCTCCCATATATATGGGGATGGCTATATACATTCAGGGGGCTAATTTCACAGAAATGCTGAAAATTGTCTATGATTAGCAGTGCCTGCTGCTGTCTGCTCAGAGCTGTTCATCTCTGTCCAGCCTGGGTTGAAAGTTGTCTTGAAAATGAGTCTCCCTTGCATTTTCATTTCCCTGTTTCTTTTGTTTTGATCTAAACCTCACAAAATGTGAAAGTGCTCACTTTTGCACTCCACAAACGAGTACTAAAGAGGTCATTAAACTTTGATGACTGTCCATTTATGCGGCACACCTTTGGACAAAGCTATGGTTTCAGTCCTGAGGGAAGGCAGCTTTTCAGTCCTGAACTCCAGGCAGATTGTAGCTAGGCAACGCCTCGGTGGGCAGAAGGCTCACTTTATGTGGTTGATTAGGAATTCACCTGATGAGAAATTACAAATTAAGTATTTTGGAATGAGAACAGCCAGAAAGGAGGAAAAAAAAAAAAAAAAAAAAAAAAAAAAAAAAAAAAAAAGGAAATGGAGGAAAGAAGGAAAGAAGGAAAGAAGGAAAGAAGGAAGGAAAAGAAAGAAAGAAAGAAAGAAAGAAAGAAAGAAAGAAAGAAAGAAAGAAAGAAAGAAAGAAAGAAAGAAAGAAAGAAAGAAAGAAAGAAAGAAAGAAAGAAAGAAAGAAAGAAAATAAGCACCCCCAGCAGCAGCAGAGATCTCTTGCAGGAGTCAGCAGAACACAAAGGAGAAGTCCAAGATAAAAGGAGAGAGAAACAAGGAACAAGGCACTGCATAAGACTTTGCTCTCAATGTGAGAAAAGCTCTGGAGACCTGACAAAAGTGAAACAAGGAAATCTGTGCAGGTTTTGTCAAGATATCCACATTTTTTGTGTTAACTATATAAAGAGTGTTCGGGGCCTTGGAGATTTCTCAGACTTGGTGCATCTATTCCTTTGGTTAGCACATTGATGAGAAGGATGACTTGTGTGCCAACACAAGAAACCGTGAGCTTTTGGAAGAGAGATCATGATGTACCTGGGAGATAAGAGAGTCCCATGGGCTGCTCACATCCTATTTCTGTGAAGGACTCAGAGGTAGGCAGACAGACAGTGGCCAGCAGTCGGGCAAGGCACGAAGCAGCACCGCAGCCCATGGGGATGCTAACAGACTGGCTGTGCATCGTCCCAGCATGGGAACCTGCCAGGGTCCAACCAGCTCCATGGCCATCATCCTGCTCCGACACACACTGCTGCTGCAAAGGCTGCATGGTTAAGGAGCTAAGAAGTCGCCTAATTAGGCATACTGGGTTTTCATTTAACGCTCATTGGAAACAAACGATCTTTGTTCTTTTTCCTGTAGGGATCAGAGGATTAGTTCTCATACACAAACTATGCCTTTGACAAACAAAAGAGAAATCAATATATAGCATAGCAGGTGTCTCACCAGTGGAATATGAAAACATGGTGAATCCCAGCAGAGGCTGCTTTTGCAGAAGTGGCTAGTCATCGATCACTGCCATCCGGCTCTCAGAGATGTGATGTAGGCTGTGCGGCTTACAACCGGAGAACACTAAACCTCTTGATTTAAATGAGTATGTTTATTTTTTTTTTTCAAGACTGAGTGTAGGGGAAGATCTGAGAGTCTCAAAATGGCTGCAGCTTTGCTTCAGTCTCCCTCTCGCAGACTTTGTCTGCACGCAGCTTGCCCAGCAGTCATTGATTTTCCCTTTCTCTTCCAAGTGTAAATCAATATGTCTGCAACTGGAGGTAAAATCACAGTATCTCTAATGAGGAACGTAAGAGAGGATGAGTTCTTAAATTCTAATTCAAATACCCCATGAAAATAGCCTTAATTTTAAGCACACACAAAAATAAATTGCTGAATCAGGATTTACAAAGAACTCTGTGGAGATGCATAATAGCTGATGTACCGGGTAAGCTAAAGAAAGAAGATTTAAGGGAAGATTTCCCTTTTGCCTGAAACAGTGTGAAGGATGAGAGCTGCCGATTCCTCTCTCCCCGCCCCCCACCCCCCACCCCCCAGCAGAGTGATCTCAGCCACATTACAACCAGGCGTTTGTGAAGCCAACACATAGAATATCCTCTCTGAATCAGCCTTTCCATTGCCATTAACTGAATGGAGCTGAGAGCTGGTCTAGGCTGTGGAAGAAAAGTGTAGCATCACACCCTGCAGAGCTGTTAGCTAGCCTGATTAGCCTATCTGCAACCAGTAATTAACTATGGCAAAATAACAGGCCTATTCAAATAATTTCCTTCCCTTTGTCCCCATTTAAAGCATATAATTAAATAGCACTTCAATCTTCTTTTTCATATTACAGCATCCTGACCTACAGGCTTGGAAAACCATCTTGTCTGGAGTTCCTAGTGCGTCTCCATCCGTAGGCTGGCTGAGACATGATCCCAGGAGCACCGTCTGTTAGCGTG
The DNA here is from genome assembly GCF_964211825.1 of Aythya ferina. Taxonomy (NCBI): domain Eukaryota; kingdom Metazoa; phylum Chordata; class Aves; order Anseriformes; family Anatidae; genus Aythya; species Aythya ferina. Next base: position 78,462,258 of record NC_140296.1, read on the forward strand.
GGGCACTCACCTCCATGTGCTTGCTGTGCGTGCACCAGGACTTTATGAACTTCACTTGTGAGAAGTGGTGCTCTAATAGGGCACATTAAGGGAGAAAATTCTCTATTTACATTCTGGCTCAGCTGCTGAAAAACATATTCAGAAAACCACCGAGGTCTGATTCACACACAACCAAGTGGGGAATGTTCAGAAATCATTTTAGGAGCCTCATAGTATGACAAAGAACAGGGCCAGGCAAGTGGATTGCAGCGGTAAGCACATGCAACTACATCCAGGAATTGTGTGTGTGATCCCCCATTTAATGAAGAACCGCTACAGAGCAGGGCAGAAAGGCCAGTCCAGAGGAAAGGGAAGAGCTGCTATTGTGAAATGCAGACAAAAAAAATCAAAGGATGACCACAGAGGTGCCTTAACGACAGCTGAAGAAAACAGTAACAAGCAAAAGAAAAGAAGGATGTGAACTCAAATGAAACTCAAGCTCCTGAAGTCAGTTGACACTTTTATATTTAATATTTTCCATATTCTTCAAACAAAATGTCACATCAAGTACTCATCAAATCTGCAACCACATCTAGGTTTGTTTACCTGTACATTCACTTTTTAAATGACTCTCTTAATTTTATTGTCCAGAGGTTTTCATCTCACAAACCTACACTCAGGACCCAGCCCTGAAGCTGCATATGCCCTGAAGGCTGCTGATACCTACCCCCTGCCCCATGCTCCCCCACACCCTTGCCCACTCTACCATGCATCCAGTCCTGTAGCCACCTGTTCTGCCCTCTCATAAAAAGATGCAAAACCAAACAAAAAAATAAATCCCTGTTTCTCCAATACTGTTTTCCTGTTAGATGACTTCAGCAGCAAGGCTTAGCACCAGCTCCTAGTATTGCTGTTGTTCAAATGAGGAAAGACCTGGGTTCCAGGTATTAGTAGCCACCTGTGACTATTGCATGTGCCACCTAACCACCTCCTGACTCTTCCTAATCAAGACCATGCACGTCTTGCTGCAAAAGCCTAAATTTAGCAAATATGCCACAGGATTTCTGTGCTGTATTCAATGAAAATGCTGATTAAAGAGAAAAAAAAATAGAGGAGTGAGAAAGAAACCCCTGTGGAAAATCTCTCTCCATAGCCTGCACATTGTTTATCCTGATATTAACTGCGACATATTTAATACTGCCCACATTCTCAGTTTGCAGAGTGCTACTGATTTTCTCCTTGATGAGATACAATTATATCGAAATTGCTTGGTGTGAAGATGCAAGTTTGTGCAGCTGGGCTTGCAAGCACCTGCAGACACGAGAGGTGGTTCGATACCATGGGATAAAATGGATTCATCTTTTAAGTGATCAAAAGCAAAATACTTCATCACGGTCCTACTTGAGTTGTTAGCTCTATACTGAGGAGGTAATAATCCCACTGTGATGCGTGAGATTGTTTACTTCCCAGAGCTGTGGCTTCATGCCTCCTGCAGATTCGGTAGGACATTGCTATATTTGTTTTGCTTGATTCCCATGTAGTCTGCAGGCAGTGAGCTGGAGCACAGCTTCACATCAAGGGGACAGTCACTAAAAGTCCCTCATAAATTCAGCAGAAGGGCTTTCCTCAAACCGGGGTCTCAGCATCACTTCTTGTGCACCTGGTTGTGCCAGCTGCTTTGCAAGGTCAGCTGTTTCTGCAACAGGAATCATGTCCAGGAGTCAAGTACCAGGAGTCAGCCTGGAGATCTCAAAAAACAGGTTTAGCTTTGGCCCGTGATAGTAAGTGTAATTAATGAAGTTCCTCCATGTGAATCAAGAAATTAATAGATTTCTCCTATTGTCTATCCTGACTGTCACAACATGTGTCAGGTCCATAATGTTTTACTTGTTTCTCTGCACTTTCTGACTCAATTGAACTCATTAAGCTCTGTCCCAAAATGTGCTTTCCCCTTCATACTCCCAATTGTTGCAATTTCCAGGGGAAATTGTCACCTGTCCTGTGAGCTGTGGGTTTGGGAAGGCACACAGGAGTGCTGCTGGCATTTTCATGGGGACCTTACTTGACCAAGAAAAGCAGGAGACCACAGGGTCCTGCTCCCTCTCCACCTGCAGTTGCAGAACCTCTCTGTGGGCTGCAGCAGGCCCAGAGTCATGCTGCACTGAGATACAGCAAGAGCTGCCTGAGGGCGTGCTCTTCACAGCAGTTTCAGATGACCATCACCACAACTGGTTGAGGCTCTAGGAAAAAGCCTTTCCAGCTATTTTCTGAAGCTCAAGGAGTTTTTGCCACAATCAGGCTCCTGGCCAAGTTTTCTGGCTCTGAGCCCTCGCAAGGGCATTCCCTGGATCTCCGTCAGCAGCCAAGGGATGGTATCTCTCTGAACAGCATCAATATGCATATTAACCTCATCTCAAATCCTAGAAAGTACCTGCTGTGTGCAGCTCCCGTGGCAGCACAGCTGTCTCTCAACCAGCACTGCCCCCCAGTTACAAACACAGCCACAGCTACATCTTAGACATGGCTGTCACTTCTGTGGTCCTGCGAATGGAGTTGTTATGACATTTTGCTGTTGTTGCTGTTGTTGGTAATTCATTTCCTCCCCCAAAGGTGAGTGCCAGACATAAATTTACTGAACCCACTAGTTCACACCCTTTGCAGGGGCAAGCTTCCTTTTCATTCTTCTGTGCCCACACTTCCCAGTTACGGCCCATCTGCATGACTGATCCTCTTCTGACAGAGTTCTGGTATGTGCTCCTGCCCCTATAGCATGTTTTACTCTTTTCTACAAAGAAAGCACTCCTGACACATTCAGGAAGATAACTTTCTCGTGTCTGTCACCTCCCCAGCTTCTACCCTCCCCACAAAGCAAATACTCTTTGCACTCCCCCAGAAGGGCACAAAAGCTGTGAAGAAGCTCCTTCTTTCTCCTTGGATTTGGTAGTCAGCTACTGTAAGTGCTTGCATGTTTTTCCCTCAGTGAGAAAACAACAACACAGCAGCTAAAGCTGCCTTACTAGCTGACTGCAGCTTGTTGTTTACCTGCATCTAACTTTGCAATTGGATGGATTCTTCAACCTGAGCTTACAAAAATAAATAAATAAATAAATAATTTTTTAAAAAAATAAGGCAGAAAGGAGAGGAAGTGTTCATGGTTTGAGAGTGGTTTTTTTTGTTTGTTTGTTTTTGTTTTTGTTTGTTTGTTTGTTTGTTTTTAATCTCTTTATTTGTGCCTGTTTAACTGGTTTTGGTGACAGGTTGGAGCAGAGCCCAGTCACAGTGATGGAGAGGGCAGCACATCAGCACAAGTGGTGGCTGAGCAGGGTGGAGGCTGCAGGAGCTGCAGCAGCCTACTCCCCCTGGGTACCTTCCCTTGCAAGTGGAAGTGCAGGCAAACAACAGGGCAGGTTGTTCTTAAGGCCCCCTTACTCAGTATCTATAGGAGGCAGGGACCAGTCAAAGTTACAGCTAGACTAAATGTCCCCTATCATTTTTCCTGGCATGGGAAACTCAAAAGCTTCAAGCAATGCTGCAAAATCATCTCTCTTACTCTTCTGAAGTAATGACTTTCATTTCGCTAAGGCTTTTGAAAATGGCACCAAAAAAAAAGGGAGATGATACTTTAAATTGTGTATACCATGTGAATACAGCTTTATCGTAAGTCTATTTCGGTTTATTGATTTTGTTGTACAGAGTCACCATGACTTGAAGACCAGGATGAGAAATCCAGCTGCATTCCTTGATAGGGGCAGCCATAATATACAGTGGAGGATGCCGAAGATGTCATCCAAGTTTAAAATAACCTTAATAAATTCAGTACACAAACACTGCTGGAAGGATCATATTCTCAGCTAATAACTGCTGTTGCCAAGTTTTAAAAAGTATTCCTCCTCCACATAAAACATCTACAAAGGTGATGACCATGTTAGTTACTTGGATTGATTTAATAGGAGGCAGTGTAGGTGAGTCAGACTGTTCCCATTGCGGCTCAAACCTAAAATAGCTTGCTGTAAATAATCTTTTATGCTTAACAAAAGCTTGTACAATTCCTGATAATTAATTCATCACCCACACTGACATTCAAAAGGCTGAGATCTTTTCTAGTGTTGTCTGGTTCACTGTGAAGACATGTCCAAAGAAATGACTGAAGACCGACATTTTAGAGATAACTGTTTATGTTCTTAGGGCCAAATTCATTACTTGTGTAAACTGACCTATTTCCTTCAAAGCCAACTGAGGCTTTCTGAGCACAGAAAGTTAATTAAAAGCGTTACAGCAGGTCTCTGGGTTTCTTGTGAAGAGGGCAAATCAGCTGACCCACAAAGATGGTCTGTGGGTGCAGCATGGGATAGCTCCGTTGCTCTCAAACTTGGGCACAGCTGATGAACCAGGCTGCTGTTGAACTGATCCTAAAATATTTATTATATTTATGATCCTAAATATTTTAGGATCAGTAACAGGGGAAAATAATCCCTCTGTTCACTCTCTCCTGTCTTAGGTGCAGTTCTCTGTCATTAAAATTAACACCTTCAGCCATGGCCATTCAGCTGCTGCCAGCATGCCTGGAGAAGGTGGTGGTGAACGGGCAGAGATGAGGACAGAAGCAGAGCAGAGGGACAGTGGTCATCAGATGCAAACTGGGTCTTTATCAGAGACACTTAAACCCTTAGAGATTGCTTGCTTCTACAAGCCTTCATGCTTTGCACAACAGCAGTGACACAGGATGTAGCACAGCTCTCCACAGAGCTTGCGTGCTAAACTGGTGAGACAGGCATGAGGAGAGAAAGAGGATGGAGATAACCAAGGTTATTTGGCAGGACCAGAACAAAGGTGAGGCCAGAGCACAACCTTCATGTTTACCTTATCCCCTTGCAGCTGCACGCCGGGCAGGGACATGCAGCCATGCTCACCACACTGCAGGTTTCTGGATTTCCTCCAGTGTGATGTCCACATCTGGTCAGTCCAGCAAACAAATCCGCGTGACTGATCACAGCAATGATTTGAAACAAAAAGGGACTGAGCTTTATTACAGACTGCAATTTTACTGAGCTAGAGGAGAGATGTAGAAGAGCCTTTCATGGTCATGTGTTACAAAGGGAATTTCTAAATGGGAGAAGAAGGAACTTTATAGCACACAGAACAACTATAAAGCCCGTTTCTTAAAATTACCTAGAAGCATAAGTATTGGCAGCCAGAAATATATTTACCTCCCCATTCTCTCCCCCAATTCTTTCTGTTGTTAAACCCATACAAACGAAACACATGCATATAATTCTGCAAACATCGCATTTAATTCAAAACAGTACCTGTTTCCTTTTAAGGCAAAGTGAAATATGTACTGAAGATGCAGTACTAATTTCATCTGTTGGAAAATGGCTTTTTTCCCCAGGCATACTAATAGTCACGCAAGCATTTTGGTTGATAAATTTCTTTTTTTCTGCTTCATGCTTGCTCAAGTCTAGCCTTCCTTCTCAGCGTAAAAAGCATTGCACACAAAGCAAACAGATGACAATTCCGTCTCTCTACCAGTTTTCCTGTCATGCATTTAAAAGTACATTTTTCCTTTAATGTCCTCTCAGTCACCCAGCAGTGTGGTTCACCACAACTGTGATGGGTAATCATTTTCTGAGGGTCATTTTTGTCTATAAGGGGGTGCTCAAACCAACTCTGGCATGCAGCCAGGCAAGCCATGACACATATGATTTTTTTTTAATTACCATGTTCTGCTGAATAACATTGTAAGAAGTATGCTGGGCATCGGGAACATTGCATAGTCATGAGAAAAAATGACATCCACAGTCCTAAGTAGGATTCAGCTGCAGGGCCTCTGCATGATAGAAAAGGGAAAAGTAACCACTGCAGTGTTTCTCATAAAAGCCAGCACTAAGAGCATCTACTTAACATACTTTATTTTGGAGATGAAGGAGATCAATAACTTAGAAGCATCTAGTTGCTGTCTTTCATGTCTTCCATTCAGCTTGGGAACATACTTATTAACCTGAAGCTATAAAAAATAAAATAAAATTACCAAACTCTTTTTTCAGGGGGTCCAGAAAAGGATCTTTCAAGGGAAATGACATCTGTTTTGAACTAAGGAAAGGCATGTGCTATGCATGAATGCAGCTTGTCAGCATCACGTGGCCGAAGTGCTCTGGTTCAGCTGTGTGACATTTAGCAGTCCTTGAACACAACACACGCGCTCTTGGTGCATGCACACACAGAGGAGACAACTGGAAAGGGGAACATGACAGTGTTTTTTCTTTATATTTCACAAACTGCTCTGACAAAAGAAAAAAGAAATGGGCTTGACAAGAGAAAATAAAACAGAATAAGATAGGAAGGAATTACCAAAACAGCAGAGCTAACAGCACAGGTTATCCTTTCTCCTCTGGCAGTGCTGCCTCCCATTATTCACAGACCTGAATCAGAACAGGCAGAACTGATTCCAAGGCATAAAACATCATCAAGGAGGATTACTATATGCTGTGCCTGATGGTGTGAATTACATCTGAAACTCCGGGCTGTCTTGGTGATCCCACTGCAAACCAGACCTCCCTCTTCCTGCTTTAAAGATACCACTGGGCTGTTTAGGAAAACATGAGCACTGCATGTTCTCATCTGCTACAGCCCCTCTTCTGTTACCCGTAATAAAGTTTATATATCCAGGCCATCTGCTCTTTTAGCAATTTATATTCGTAGGGATAAATGCAGCGAAAAAGATGGTGGTGAGAGAGATTTCACATCGTGCCCAGGTGTGCAATTTCTTCTTTGAATGCTGGAAACCACAAACAGGCAGCTACTGCTAGAAAAGCCACGAGCATAAAAGGAAGAGAGAGGGCAGAGCCAATGTAGGTAGCTTCCTTGTTACTTTGCACTGACAATAACAAATCAAAGCAGATATCATGCGAAACTGGAGCTACAAGGTAGAGTACTCATCTGCACTGTACCTGGGATGGATAGTCCCACTTCTCAGAAGTGAACCTTGATGCGATGGCTGAAGATGCCCGTGGTCCTCAGAGCTAACTCCAGATCTCCTATGCGTCTGCTTCTCCCATGGCAGGGCTGGCAGAGGTCAACATGGTCTGTGGGCACCATCCAGTGTCTTTGAAGCAGCTCCTTCAGTGATTTGTGCTCAGGTATAGGATGCCATGGAAAGAGATGCCGTCTTGTTGACTCTGGGACAGTAGTGACCTCTGGCAGAGGGGCAAAGCAGGCAACTGGCAATGACTTTTTACCAAACAGTCATGCAAGATTATCCATATATTATGGGACAACACCCAAAACCATTCTGCACAACTCAGGCCCCTCTCTACCTCACCTTGTTTGAAGGAAAGGATTTACAAGCCCAGCCTGGAGCAGGAGGCAAGACTGCACCAGGTGCTGTTCCTCTGTGGGACTGTGTGCTTGGCCCATGGCCTCGGCCCATGCTCCTGCTCAATGTTTGAGTAGGAGTTCAAACCCATTGTGGGCCACTCCCGAATAAACATGGAATATTTCTTCTAGTATAAATGTAGCCTGAAAAGCTGTACTGTAATTCTGTCATGTTACACCGAGGTCTCAGAAACTTCAGGTCCAGTCCATAGCCTGTGAAAATAATGGTAAGAGCAATAGTGAAGAGAGCTGTATAGGCTTTCATGGGGTCTAAAATGAATTACATGCTGTTACATTTGTGATCAACCTATTGAAAAAGGAAGGACAACTGCCCTCCGAGAACAGTTTCACCCTGGTCACCTGATTTTCAGAACCTTTTCAAGCAGTTTAGATTAAAAAAACCTTCAAAAGGTGTGAGTCAAAAGGCTTTATCCACGCAGTGCTGGTTCTCCCATGGTCACAGCCAAAACTTGCAGGGGCTCCAGGCATTCTGTGCAGATCCCAGCTCTGGCAGGTGCTGGGCCACTGCTGAATTGATAACTCAGAGTCTCTGTGTTTTGAGTTAAAATGGTGTTGATTTGCCCAGTAGCTAAAATAAACATTTCCCCTTACCTCCCCAGTATCCACTAAAATGGAAATTGGACAGAAGCCTGTTATTATGTATAGTCTACAAAAGGAAAAGTGGGTTTCTGAAATTATTATACATACTTATTTTGAAGTTTTATGCCTTACTTCACAGCACAATCATATCTACGCTGCTGTTTTGAATTTGTGGGAGTAGTTTGAACAGTTTAAATACACTTGCAATCTCTATTAAGTAGGAAAGAAAAAGAGTGTATATTTATTTGTTTCTTTTACTTTCTACTCTTCGCTGGTGCCTTGTGACTGACTTCAGCAATGAACATGTGACTCTGTGCTAATAAGTCTTCTCCATAATTAGGCTGTATAAGGGATGTATTTGATGGAAAAAAAGATATTTGTGTGTATGCATACATACAAATGTTGCAGATACATACATTTATACACACATATCTGTTTGTATGCACCCTTTTCCCCACAAATAGTCTTCTAAATCTATGGAGATGAAGAAAAATTGTGATTGTGGGATATATATGTATGTTTTTTATTATTTATTTATTTTTGTGAGGCTACAGTAACCAGAGCTATTGCAATTGCAGATGGAACGGAGGAAGCAGGCCTTTCACAGGTCAGACATCTCTGTGGCTGTTGTATGAGCACAGAAGCAGCAGCCTTTGGGAAACAATAGGCTTCTCAGCTATGCACAAGGCTATTCTCTGTTTGGCCAGTGTTCAGTGCTGTCTGCACAACAGGCAACAAGCAGATGCTTCTTCCCACAGGTTTAGACTTTATTTAGTGCCCTGCTTGGTGTCTTCAGACATAACTTCAGACATAACTCCCCGCCGCTGATCTACATTTTGTGATTTTTTTTTTTCTTTTCTGAAAGCCCAGCTCTGCTAGTGTATGGCCGTAAATGAAGTCTTTCTCTCTTCTTCTAAAGCTCAAACCTCTTTTGGTTTGAAGGTGACTCTAGCTGCAGCGTGAGTGATGGGGAGGGGAAGGAGGACAGCCAGGTGATGCTAGCACAGGGATGCAGCCAAGTAGATGCTTCCCATCAAGCGGTTCTTCTGGGGCAGATGGGGTCACCCTGCCTGCAAGTGCCAGCCTGGGGTGACTCTCCAGAGAAGTATGAGGTCCAGCAAAACTGAGGGGTCCTGCAGGCTGGGGAAACCAAACCCACAGCCACCACAGCATTGTGAAGGTGCTGGATTCTGCGCAGGGACAAACACACACTCCCTGGCTTCAACTTGTTTTAGAGAAGCAAAGCCTAAGAAAGCTTATAGCTTTGAAAGCATTGCAGTAATAATCTATGAAGAGAGATAAGCCATTTGATTGTTGGTTTCCACCAAATCTGCTATCATTCAGCAAAGAGAAGCGCTTATAATATTTAAAAGGGGCAGCTGTTATTTTATTGTAGTGGAGGGAAAGTTCATTAGATGTCATCAACTGCTTCCCTTGCTGATGTGTTTTGAGGCGGTATATCGTGTGTAGGCAATATGCCTGAATCCTTGGGAGATTAGCAAAGACTGAAGACTTGGCAACACTCTAAAAAAACTGCTCAGTCTTAGGTAGCAAGAGCTCTTGCACAAGCCAATGAAACTTATGAAAATTAAATATTTAGGATAAAACATTTGAACTTGATTTGAACATGGTTTTCCACTTCTCCCTCCCACAAATTTACAGTGTCTGTTCTGGTCTGGTGCCTGGGCTTTAAAAGCTCTGTTAGCAAATTCAAGTAGTTTCAGGGAAGAGCTACAAAAGTGATTCCCAGAAGCCTGAGAGATTAAATGGAAGTCAAACTATTTAGTTTATCAAAGAAACGCTTTGCAGATGACTTGAGCTGGTGCCAACTTACAGGGAATGGGAGAGGACTGAGGAGGATGGAGCCCACTCGGCTGAGCCCTGCTTGCCCCACGAGAGCTGAAACATGCCTAGAAGGGTGCTGGACTATCCTGTGCTCCCCCAGCTGTGGGTGGCTTCCTCATGGCCTGGGGACCAGGAGAGAAGCTGTGGGGCAGGGGAGCAGAGGGGAACATGGCCACAAATTTCCTGCCTGCTCATACAGGGTTGCATTGCCCTCTGATATGAGGTGGGGGCACATCCCCTGGGACAACACTCATAGCAAGCTCCATGGCCCCCGCATCCGTCTCAGGGCAAGGACAGGCACTTATATGCAGGGAAGATTTCTGACCTCAGCAGCCACTAATATAGCAAAAGACAGCAGCTGGAGGCCGAAGATAGAAAATACCAGACCGTGGATAAAGACAGTTTTCCGACACATGCAGCAATAAGCCACTGGGACAGCATATTTACTTACAGTTGTGTTGGATTTTCTGCCCTTTTGTTTCCATAAATCCAGTTTGGATTCCTTTCATCAAAGGTACAAGCACAATCAGAAATTATGTTTGGAAAAAAAAAAAAAAAAAAAAGAGAGATTGAATTAAAATCTATAGTTTGTGTCATGCAGAAAGCCAACAGAGAGGGCTGTTCTCATCAGCCTGCAAGTCTAAAGCATTCCTCCATACCAGCATAGGTGGGTGCGGCCAGGACAACACACAACATATGACCAAAAGGAAATAATTCATTCTCTATGATACAGGATGAATAGATTTTCACACTATTCAGATCCATTTTTTTTAATCATCCACCATATGCCAGGAACTGGAGAGGATTGTGCACAGAGAGTCTGCATCTGCTTCCTCCTTCATGCTGTGCGTGCTTTTTATAAAAGTCCTGCTCCATAAAGCAGCAGAATGCCTGGCCCATAGCACCTCCCAGGGTCTGTGTGACTGCTGCTGCAGAGGATACACCATGGTGATGGTCAGTGCAAACGCTTGGCAAAGAGCTGCAAGACCATGGCTTACAGGAGGTGTAAGTGCCTCCTCAAGCAGCTGCAAAAGTTAACAAAGCCGAACATCTTCAGAAGCAAGGAGAAAGAAAATGATCACCTTGCTAATTCTATTGTGGAGGAATAAATACTTATGAGCCTTCATGGTGGTTGGTTCTGGATCCAGATGATCGACCCACCTTTCTCTCACTGCCCACGAGCAAGATCTAAGAGGAGAAGAAAGCAAGTTATGGCAGAGGTCAGCTGTTATTACAGCACTGTTTATCATGCAGGCTATATTAGAACTGCGGCTCATAAACAACACACACAACTGTCTCCTTTCTCTTGGCTGCAGTATTCATCCAGCTTTACACAGATCTCTGCTCAGGGTCAACTGGAAGCCATTGAACTATTTAACTGCTTTGTTTATTCAGCTTTTATTTCATGTCATTGGGCCTTAAGTCCAGCAGCTTTTATAGGGTGCTTGCAGTAGATGTGCTTGTATGTGTCATAGTTGTTTTGAGTAATGACGGTATATTACCAAACTTATATACATTTGCTTGCTCACAAAACTGCTTCGGATTTTACAGTCGCAGTACTTGCCAACTTGCTTTTTCTTTAATAAAGTGATCATGGTATTAGTAGAGCATCAGCAAAAGGAGTGGCATGCCATTCATAAAGTTCACACTTAGTTCAGGTGACTAACTATAGAAAAAAAATACTCCAAAATCTATCTGTCACAGATCTACAAGCACCTTGTCTTCCATTGCCCTACAGCTCAATTCCCCTGGCACTTCTACAGCATCAGTGAATGAGAATCTAGCCACCCAACAAGCCCTCTGCAATTATTCTTCAACCAGATCTAGAATTACTACCTAAGTGCCTTACTACCCCTACACAATAAACAGGATTAGGTCATCAAGCTGGCTTTCTGCGCCGAACGTTGCATGTATGACAGGGTTTATTTCCTAAACAAAAGACTGTTTGTCAGTGTTACTTTTGCTCTCATGCATGCAGCACATCTGTACAAACGCAGAAGTATTTCTGCACCACCTAGCTGCTCAGCTGCTGAGAGGTGGCCGGTGCCCCGAAGCGGAGAGGGGGCATCGAGCTGCATTTAAGTGGGGCAGGGATTTGCACTGGAAAGCCCAACCCAGTTTATCACATGCCAGCCCAGAAAGTATCCAATAGGAGTATATCATGTCACAATTTGTTCAGCTAGGCTTCTGGGCACCAAGACAGACAGATGGTTAATTCCACTTTTTTTTTTTTTTTAATAATAAAAAAAAAAGGAGGAGCGTGGAGGAGGGACATAGGACATCCCTTGGCACCGGGCTACTCGCGCAGCAGGCTGAGCCCCTGCACAGCAGTTGGGATTGTTGACCCAGTGAATGTGCCCAAAGATCCTTTTGAGCTGCACAAAACCGTTCAGTTTTGCTATTAGCATATCAGAGGTGGAGCGGTGGTGGGAAATGGTGCAGGCAACAAAGCCTCCAGCTCGGCGGCTTTGTCTGCCTGGAGCTTAGAAAGGCAGAAAAAAAATGATAATTGGCCATTTGCCGTGCAGTGACGGACAGATGTTGACATTTTCTTCCCTCGGCTGTTTCAGCCCCACCCTCGTCCCTGGGTCCGGAGGAATGTTGCTGTCTGGGCCACTGGGGCAGGCAGCTTTCGCCCGCTCTCCTGAGCTGCTGCAGCACTCGCATTTGCATGTAAACAGGTATCGCCTGCATGGAGAAAACGGGGAGGGAGGAAGAGATTGCTTCTGACTTTTTTTTTTTTTTTTTTTTTTTCTTTTTGTCACACTTTAAATCAGACCTTGAATAAGAAGTTAATTCTGATTCAAGAGGGTAGGACATGCACGTCAGCTACATGCCGCACCCTACATCACCTTTGCCCCATGGAAAATGCATGGGAAGAGGCCAACCTGCCCAACACAGCCTCCAATATTTTCTTTATAGAAAGTGGGGGCTTGGGGACTCCATAGACTGCACAGAGACTCCCTGCTCCCACACACCATGGAAATCCCTGAGGAAGACTCCTCTGAGCTCTGTCAAGCTAGGCTCTGTAACTGTGTCATCTGAAGAGACATAATATTTCTTGGCATAGCATTGAAGTCAGCCAGCACACTCAAAGGACAACACCGCACCATTTCCACTTGCCACCCAAAGCACAGATCAATCCATATGGATGGAGCAACTGCCAGTTCATTGCATGTTGGACTTGCCCTAAATCCAAGCAATGTTATTTCTTCTGGCATCATTTATTTGCACTGACTATCTTATTTAGCACTTTCTCCAGGGTTGTTATTCTACAGACCTTTCTCTAAGTGATAGCCCTCACTTCTGCAACAGTGCTGGGATAAAGCATAAGGACAGTGTGCTCACTCATGAGCACTGCCTAAAAAACTTCTGTGACATCCTTGTAGTGTTTGCAGAGTCCAGCCTGACTGGTTGGAGGTAAGACCAAGCCTTGACGGGCTCCAAATCACATATGGCGTTCAAATGGTACCCACCAAGGGAGAGCACAGTGCAGATGCAACATCAATGGCAAAGGGCGACCAAGCAGTTTGTACCACTGAAATGGAGCCATTTCCTGTGCCATCATCACTGTTCTGCTCTCATTCATCAAATTAACCTCCCACAAGCTGGGCTTTCACCCAGCTTTTGGTTATTGCAAGTGATAAATTATGATTTCATAAGGTTTTTGTTCTGCTTTAAAAGGTCATCATGAAGATAGTACCTAATGCATCTGTTTAGAAAATGCTTACGGGTACAATGAGTCTATTTAATGCTGTCTAGATGCAGAATGGAGAAGAGGAAGTTAAGTCACCATCTGAAGTCCCCAGCTGAGCTTGTTTTTAGAGTTTAATGGATAACATTAACTGCCTTTTTATGAGATCAAGGGCCCTGTCCTCAGCCTGACTGATGCAGAGGGGACACAATCTCACTCCTGCTGACTGTGTTTCCTTAGGAGTGGAGAAATCCTCAGTTTGAAGAAAATGCTTTTTGCACCTTTTTTTTTTTATTAAGTCAGCTGACTCACCCACCCTGGACAAAGTGTCCACAGAGAGCTAATGCTAAACTCTGCAAACTCATGTCTCAGGCTAAGCTGAGCTATTTGAGAGGCCAGAAGGTTTAGGTGACCCCATACATCCCAGGGTAGGGGGAGTCAGGCCTGTCAGCACACACTTCTGATCCTAGCTCAGCAGCCACTGGAGTTTTGGGAGGGTCTTGAGATTCAGAGTCAGGGTCCCAAACCACAACTAGTTTCAAAGGTTTGTGCATGGTTGTTAAGTCCTTCATTTGTTTGCAGATATAACGCTCTAAGTGAATATAAAATGAGACTTCGGTATGTTGGATAAATTATTTATTGCAAATTCATTGCAAATTCATGTAGTTCCTAGTAATTAGCCTAAGCAAAGTACAGTGAATATGAGGAGTCATCATTCTTCTGCCTTGTCCCAAAGGAAAGACACAACCACAGCTACCATTTGTCATGGAGCATAGATCTTCCATGTTCAGTATTTCTTTACACACACATCTACAATCACAGCATTGGAATCACAGCTTTTATCACTTCAAATGCACAGGGTCCTCAGACAAGTTTGTTCTGCTATATGCTTAGTCTTTGCATGCTGAAGAATTTATCACTTCTTACTAGGGATCTGCAATGCAAACATTTCTTCATGAAGACAGGTGTGTGGTAATGTTTCACTTTTTCAATTCTTTCTACACCAAAATACATGCCCTACACTCAAAAGGACCCTTTCTTAGGCAATCCAAACATGGGCCTGGATCAGACTTAAAACTTCTTATCTCATATAAATAGCAAAAATATATCTTGCCCTGCCCTGTAGCACCAGGGTTATTAGACTTTTAGCCAGAACCACCTGTTACAAGTAGAGAGGCTTAACAGCAGTTAGTCTCAAGACCCACAGAGACAGACAGGCTCTGAAAGGGGTGAGAATCTTAAGAAGTAACTTGATATTCAGTGGGCAGTATATCTAAATCAAAACTAACTTTCAACTGTGATGTAGTTGATTACAAACAATAAACATAATCTTCTCCCCCTGTTGCCATCCTCCTAGGGGTATTTGAAGAGAACACTTATTTTCCCTTAAAATTCGTAATCTTAGAGTTCACGCTAAGTTATGTTCTGTGCTAGGATAGAAATGTCTGTAGTTACACAGTTTGTTGACATGCTCTTAGGTTATTGTACTTAGAAATGTAATGGAACCTGCTCTTTAAAAGAAACCTAAACAAAGTAAAACAAACAAACAAACAAAACCACAGAACAAGTAACCTTCAATAATCATTAATTTTAAAGCAATATCATACAATTCAAAGTAGCAATTATATTGCTCTGACACCTGAATTTAAATTTAGCTGCAGACTTACAGCTGTCTTCTATTCACATTAATAAGTGAAAATTACACTCTAGCAAGCACAGCTGACCATATACAGACTCAGACTCTGCAACATCTACCTTTTTTTTTTTTTCTTTTTGAAAATAGTTGTAAAGAGGTATGAGAATCTGGACAAAAAGATGGGCAAGAAAACGAACTTTTAAAAAGATCTCCCAACTGCTGAAATTAATGCACCTTCCCTTTATACCTGTAGCAATGCACTTGCTTGATATGCTCAATAAAGAAATCCTGTGTTTTTCACAATTCAGTGTCAAAGTTGTGCTATGACCCCATATGTCACCTTGCTGCAAATGAATTAAAAATAAGACATTTAATGATGGTAGCAGAAACATTACTGGCTGGCTTGATCTGAATTCAGATTAAGGAAGGACAATGGCTGATTCTTAAATAAGCAGCTGCTAAAGAAACCCCCAGATCAGCTCCAGTGCTTGTAGGAAATCTCTTAATACTTGGTAGGAGTGAGCCTCAGATCATTTAAAACATGGATGCTTTTCCAGGGCTCACCTCAACTACACCAGGCTGCTCCAATGCTGCTGTGAGCACAGCCAGACCTGCCCTCCTTTTGTGTCTACATGCCTATCCCACCTTATGCAGCCCCTGCCTATGGGGAAAGGCCTGGGGAGGGTCCCTCTCTGGCATTTTTGGTAGGTTTGGTCTTCACCTGGCAACCCCTCTGGCATCTCCTTACTTCTGTCAGGGAGCTGGCCTGACAGCTCCCCCACTCCCCCAACCTCCCCACCCCCCCATGTGCAATTTAATATCTCAAGTACGATCATCACCAACCAAGATGGAAAATGTATGGTGTGGTTTATGTTCAAGACGACCACCTCAATATGCATTTTTTTCAGGCTTAAAAGACCATTCACAGCACGGGGTGTGGCCTGTGGCTTGAAATCCCTTGTTTGATCAAAACTCTTCATTTTCCATGTTCGTGGAGATGCAGCATGAAGAGCTAATTCCTTCACAAACTCAGTGTTAGAGGGTGGAAAAGCAATGAACGTACTTGCATCAGAGAGGGCATTTGATATCCTTGGTAATCACTGCCCAAAGGCTGCTGGAAGACAGATAAAGTGTCACGAATGAAACTCCCGTCTCCCTGGAGATGAGTTTTGCTGCTGAGGAGGTAGGAAGGAGCAGTCACACTGTGAAGCATTTCTGGCACGTTCAGGCATGAGATGGAAATCTGCACGGGGAGGGCCCCTGCAGAAGAGTGACAAGTGACTGCCACTGCAGGGCATTGGGAACAGACAGGCTTGGGTGGCCAGGCCCTCACTAAGAAAGCCTCTTCTTGGATGGGAAAATGTGGGACTTTCTATTTTCTGTTACATGCTGTCATCCATGAGAGACCCAGACACAGGAAAGACATAATAGATTGAGAGAAGAGAACCAGATAACTTTTCCCAGTGCTGTGCTCCTATGACCTTCAGCAGAAATATCTCCAGAACTGAAATGCTGAAACAGTGTGATGATGGGAGGAAAGATATCTTGATGTATCCAACCCATTTGTCAGCCTTTCTCAGAGTTTCCTGTTTAATTAGCATTACCTTGGTCTGCCCCACAGTGATGACCACTAACGGTTTCCCTGTTGTATCTGAGCAGCACTTTCCCCTTCACATTTTCCGTGATACTTACACAGATCTGTGACGTGGAAGATTTTGAAGTCTGCTGATCTGAACTGTGAAAACCGTAGCTTGCTGGGAAAATAAATAATTAAATAAATACATAAATAAATAAATTAGCATCCCTGAAAGCACAACTGTATTCCCCTTTTGGCTAAATGGGTGAGGAAGTGATAGCTACACTTGCTTTGATGACAGAGATCCTGTAAGTGTCTCGTTGAGGATAGTAGGACATACAAGCCTTGCTCAGGCCCCCTTCTGAGATCCCAGCCAAGAAGAAAGCTGCTTCACAGAGCTGCTGAAACAAAGAGTGCATCCAGATTAATTTCTCTTTATGGAAGCATGTGCTAGAAAATACATGCAGAGCTAAACCTTAGCTGGGAAAAATATTTTTAAAAGTTTGTGAACAAATGCCATCCATTCCTTAATGCCATTTGCTTCTGGAATAAGACATGTTTTCATTCTCGGGCTCTGCATTTTCTTCTTCCCTTTTCAGTCAACAGGAATTGAACCTGTAAGTCAAAATAGCTTTCTGTCTCCAAACATACTGAGTCAGTACCATGTTTTAAGGAGACAGGGCAATGCTATTGACAGTTTATGAGGCAAGAGATGGGGAAAATTTCCTGAAAAATGGGTTATGATGCTATAAAACAAATACTGCAGCTTCAGCGCTAATCTTCAGTTAAAGAAAACCTTACTGCTGTACAAATCAGCTAGGCTGCTTCCACAGCTGATACTGCTGTGAGAATATTTGCCTTTAAAGATGTGAAATGCTTTCTCACTTCACAGATCCTGCACAATGCTCTTGCAGGAGCAAAATGGAAGGGTACTGTTCTTCTTGGGTATTTTATGCAATTAGCTCTCCCTCTTTGCAAACAGATACTTTCAAACAAGCCTGCCTACTGCTACACATGTATCTACATGTATGCTTGTATCTACTGTGGGTATGGGAAATTCATTTACATATGTGCATTACACTGACATCTACATCTGTGCAGAGCAATGCTCATGATGTAGGCAAAGGGAGAGAGGTTGCCAACACCCACAGCATCACTGCTAATTTGTCTACAACATTCTTTGGAAAGAAGGTTAGTTTTGACACCAGCCCAACTAAATGTGAAGTCAGTCAGTGTCTTGTCCATTCCTCTTTATAAAATGACCCAGAGGAGGTGGGCACAGTTGGTAATCCATGCTGGGGTTATGCTTCTGGGGCTTGGTGCCCAGATTATTTAGCAGTCAACACAGCTGTGGCTGGGGTTGGCCTCACAGAGGTGACATTGCCCCCGCCTCAGCTGGCTGTGGAAACCAGGCCGATAAGGTGAGAATTAGAGGTTAGGGGGGAGTTTAGCGGTGAGGGCAACATTTGTTATGAAATGAAAATATTCAAAGAAGCCATTTGGAATTTGGTGTAAAACTCCTTTTACTGGAAGGAGATTGCAGCAAGAAGGGTGTCAGTCTCTTTGAAGACAAGTGAGAGGATGCGAGGAAACAGTCTCAAGTCATGGGAGGGGTGGGGGAGGGGGAGGGGAGAAGGATGTTAGATTGGACATTAGGAAGAATTTCTTCATGGAGATGGTGGTAATGAATTCAGAGTGAGGAAAACCAGGAAAAAGGCCTGACTCTGGTGGGCTGGGCCATGTGGCAGCACTCCTGCACCCAGAGTGAAGTGGTCATGGAGGCTGTACCATCCTTTTTGGTCAGGTAAGAAGGACTCCAGGGGAGTTCCCCATTGCTCTCCTGTTCATGAAAAGAGCCCAGAACTGTCTTCTCCTTTCCACAGAAACACGGCCCTGCTTTGCTCAGTCTAATTTTATCAGCACTGAATGAAACCACAGCTGGTTTAGATCTGTGGACCTCACGATGTGTTTGGAAGGCAGACAAAATACTCAGGGAAAAAAAAAAAATGGTGGGGAGAAGAGGAATCCAGAAGCAGCAGCAGTGTTTGGGATGCTTATTTGGTGAACAGACCACAGCTCGGGGAGGCTTCAAAGAACCGCCTGAGGGCTACAGAAATCCTACTTCTGCACTGATAATGTCACCTCATGTTGGAAAAAGAAGCCTCACTCATTTTGATATTATTCAAGAAAAAAACCTCCAGATATCACTTTAAAGGCAAACTCCTGAGGCATAAATATTTTAGGTGCTCCACATTGATTAACAAACTGCACTTTGGGTGATGAAATGCATTAGCACTTTCAGATTTGACTTTTTTTTTTTTTTTCAGTATTTGTTGTATCTGCATTTCTCTGCTGCCATGAGGTTAGGCAATTAAACAAAGCAGTTTATCATGGGGTTTCAATCAATTTTCCTCTCAGGTTCTCATGCATGGAGATAATGTTGAAGTGCTTAGCTTGTAAATACTGCAGGATAATGTTTATTTGTTTAAAACTGCTTTCATAAAACCCTGGAATGCTTTGTTAACCCTAGATCACTTACGAACAAACAACCATCTTCAGACTATGTCTTCTTCTATATATATACCATGGTTTAATCCCCTACTTAGAAGTGATTATATAAAAAGTCCTATGATCTTTCAAATGCTTCCACTATTTTTTGTCTCAATCACCAACACACAGAGGTCACTTCTCTTCCTCTGCAGTTACCCTTCCATAGAACCTACTTCCCGCTTCCCATTTATTTTTAATACTAAGCTTCATCCACATAAATACATTTGTTATAGAAACAAATGCCTATACTGTTGGAAACCAGAAATGGCTCTGAGAGGCAGTTCTGCCGGAAGAGCTTCCTGTCAGAAAATAGGTACGGGTTTAGCAGCAACCACAACTGTACATCGCCTTTCAAGTTGTTCATACTTATTTCTTGTTTTATTTGTTCTTCATAGTTGTTTATTTCATCACAGTGCTCAGCTGTCTAGGAGAGCAGCAGGGCTGTGTCCATGAGGGCTGCCACTGTGGCTGGACCCATGGGTGTCTTCGTCTTGCTCTATGATCAATCACCTAGAGCCTCACCATAAGTGTGTAAGGGTGTAGGTAGGTAGGTATCTTCTGGGCATCTTCTTTGTGTCCTAACATATCCTTATCTACTACTGCTGCCTTCTCTTTATGCCAGAAAGTTTTGTGATTGACAGAGTTGAGAAATTTTTTTCCATTGCATATTTTAATGAAAATTGTAGAAAATCAGTAGCTGTGGGTTATTTCTGCTAGCTGAACTTGGCCAATGGATTTGAGCATGAAGCACACCTGCACATAGAAAGCAAGACTGCATCAGACTAATTCTTGCTAGGAAACCAACCTAAAATATATATGCCATGTTTCTAAGCCCCCCTCAGTTGTCTGGTCCCGTCACACAATTGACCTTTCCCTTCCCCTCAGCAGACTATTCAGCCCTTTTTGGGGCCTGATGATTAACCCTCTCCCATCTGCAGGAAGGTCTCATGAGAAGGAAGACACTCCAGTAGCCCAGTAACACATCCCATTCTCTGATGTCATGGCAGTCACCAAAATCTGTCACATTTCCCACCAATGTCCCACCTTCTTCCAGAAGAAGGAGCTGAGAAGAGATAGGGCTGAACCACCTTTTCCATCTTCCAGTACCCTGCAGTACTGATGTTAACCACACCCAGAGAACAAGGGCACTGGGAGCTCCTTGCAGGAGGAGCTTGCAAATTGCAAATTGCATTTGTTTTGCTCCTTGCTAAAGTTCTCATAGAGTGAGCCCTCAACTGCTTGCCTCACCCCTACATGGCCCCCTGCCTGGGCTCTACAGCCACTGACATTGATTTGCAAACACTGTTGGAAAGAGCAGCAAATACATGTGAAATTGAAAACCTACAGGCAATGGTTTCCTTTTTCTTCTCTCTTTTTTTTTTTTTTTTTTTTTTTTTTTTTTTTTTAATTTTTTCCTGATAAAATCACCACTGGATCCACTATCCATTATTTGGTGAGAGTCCTTCCTGAAGCATGATTAGTTGTGAACACAGATGGGAAATGACGTGCTCCAGCATCCTTCTCAGCTGACGTAGCTCAGAAACCAGGCTCTGTCATGTCCTACCTCCTTGTACAAACCTGCCCTAATGCAGCTCCAGAGACAATGCAGAGGAAGTGTCCCAAAAGCAAACAAAGAAATCCTACAGTGAATGTGCTGCTGCTGTGCATGAACGAGGACCAAGAGCTGCAGTGCTGTTGAATGTGGGGGTGTTTTGGTGCTGCCACTGATGTTTTGGCGAAGGAAGCACACATTCACTGCCTTACAGCTTTCTGTTGGAAAAATGATTTATTTCCTCCTCAAACTGCTCTGATACCAACTGGCAGTTACCTGAGTGAGCCTCATTCATAACCTGTGGGTGGGTAATTGGGGAGGGGGGCAGACCTGCTTTTCCCCCAGCAGAGAGAAGGCTCTTACAGTTCAGCTTTGTTCTGAGCTCAAGAGGAGCAGTGCACATGTGGTCTTCATTAGTGACGCTCCTTTGAAATGTCTCCAAGCCCTTGGATTGTAACTCTAGCACACAAAGGGGTGGGGGAAGCAAGAAGGGAGGAAGGGAAGGAGGGAGGAATGAGGCTGCTGGAACCGTCCCTGTGAAATCCAGACATGGATGGAGATTTTCTTTTTTCTTCCACCCCCCCCCCCCCTCTTTTTCTTGTTCTCTATGTTGTGTGTTTTTTTTTTAGCCCTACAGGCACAGAATTGTTCTTAACCTTCTGAACTGGGAAAATACATTTCAGAAAAATCCACTGCTCTTCTGTCAAAGCAAAACCAACATGAATAATCTCTTCTAAATTACAAGCATTAAATGACAGAGGGGAACAGTTATCATTTTGTGTCTCTTTATGCATATGTGCTTGCGTATATGCTTTTGTGGTTGTGTGAAGCCTGTGAGTCTCCAGCAGCCTGGAGTTTATAAATGCTTTTGAAGGAGTGGTTAGAGACCAAGCAGAAGAGTGGGGATTGATCTGGCAAGCTGAAGTAATGGATGTTGATTTCTGCTCATTAGGAACCATGTCACAGAACTGCAGCCTGATCAACATGCATTCCCTCTGACTGCCTGGCATTTCCTCATGCTTTAAAACTGTATTCCACTTCTCCTTCCCAGGAGCACTAATGAAGAAGGAAGTCATTTGGAAAAAAAACATACTAACTCTGCATATATTATTTTTCTGTGATTGTGCCCATCAAATTGGATTTCATTTGGATTTCAACTCCCTTAAATTCACAGCTGCACATGCATGGCTTTCCATACCAGAAATCAATTAGAAATTGATGAAAGCTAAAGAATATTAGCAGAAAAAATAATGAACAGCAAATACAAAGTGTTTCAATTGAGCCCAGAGGCGATCTAGTTTCCCCCCTACTGCCTGTGGGAAAGGAGAATATTTTATGGTACGGAGAAAATGACATCCACGTTTCCAGTAGTGGAAACTGCTGAAGCATCCCTTTCACTCCTTAAAGGTTTGGGGCACACTGATGCATTCGGCTGACCAGGCATAAAGCATGAACCTCTAACCATCCCTCACGCACCTCTTTGCCTTCCGTGCTGCCTCCCCGGTGGCCTGACTTTTTTTTCCCAGTGGCAGATATTCACACGAGATGGATGGATGGCAGCCCAGACACACAGGCTGGAGCAAGAGGGTGCTGACATGGGAGAGGCTCAGCCTGCATACGTGCAGGGACGGAACATCCCAGAGCAGCATGAGGAATTGCTGTCCTTTCAGGGCAGGGCCTAAGAAGATGATCAGATGATTTTATAGGAAAAACTTTTTCCTGTGCAGTCCTCAGCATAACTGCTGACATAATGGTATTTCTGCCCATACATAGCTAAGAGTTACTATACTTAACTGGGCACCACTTGTGGCCTTGCCTACATGAGGACTTCCCTTCTAACATCAACATGAAGCTGCTTAACATCGCTTAACTCAGCATATAAAAAATTTGGGGTCTTGGGTTAAACCCTGTGTTGTGGAACTGAAACATTGTCAAAAGCTGCTCTGGTTCATCTGCTTCTGCACATGGAGTGACATTACCTTCCCTCCACTCTTTCTAGGACATGGCACAGAGGGTCTCCAGCACTTTGGCAGAACTGGGCTCTCCATCCTCCTGTTCAGGGTTCCCTGATGACTGCGAAACCATGTTGTGAAATGTAAGAATATGCCAAAAAGGTTATAAAAGTGAATATTACAGGTTATAACATGCTTACAATATATTAATGCAGAGAAAAACACTTCAATAGCCTTTGTTAAGAGAAAGCTCTCACAGGATCAGTATAAAGATGTGGGAGTCACCTCCTTTGATTCCTTCATTCTGTAGTGGTCATGAATTGCAGTAAGATATTGTTGACCCATAAACTGTTATCTACCAAATGGAAATACTGAAAACTCCCTAAATTTCAGGTGGGCAGATAACCTGTTATTAAAAAAATGCTCAGAAGAATGGCTCCAGTGTTTTGAAGCATGATTATGACTAATGACATATTTTAGGAAATCAGTGCACAAACAGCCTCACGTTAATCTCTCAGCAGGTTCACAGCAGATAGCTCTCTCAATTGATAACCAGGGAGATCAGAATCAGGCCCAAGACAGTCATTTTTATACCACTTGGTATCCTAGTAATGGCCACAAAAAGGGAATATAAACCCTTTGTCTCTTTACTTCTACAGACACATTTCCTGTGTATTTATTGCACTCCATTCACGGGTATTTCTAAAAGCTTGGGACCACTCCTGCTCCTGTAGCTCTTTAAATACTCATTCATGGCAGAAAAACAGCTCTGAATAACATAGGGCTGCCATTGCCTGCTTCTTATCTCACCTTCCCCAGCCTAATCCTCTTATAATGCCCTTGGCTTCAATAGACACATCCCTGATTATGTAAATTGTGGCCACTGTAAATAAGATCAAATCAGACCATAGCCCATGTTGTTCTATGAGAAGACATACAAAAGAGAAACAATGAACATGATAGTCAGCTAAAATCTTACATTCAATAACAGAACTAGAAATCTTTTTGTTCTAAGTAGTCACAAATGTTGGCTTAGGTAAATACCATCCACCAAACAGGCAAAATGGATTAGCATCAACACACACCTGAAAGTCGATAAACAGATTAATATAAGCCCAGCAGCTACGATGCTGTTTTGTTTGAGGGCAGGTCCCTGATGGCCACAGCCACAACTGAAGTTCACTTGGAGGTGTGGTACCAGAGCACACGGGCACTCATTAGCCAATTTCAGTGCCAGGTACACTGCCATACAAAGCAGTGCTGTGCGCTGACATTGCTGTTAGAGCTCTCACTACTATCCTTGTGTCCAAGTGGCCCACTTCCTACTACACATGTGCTCCTGTAAAACATCTGAGGCTATGCTGGCAATCCCTCCTAGCAAGCTGGGTGCTTGCCAGACCTTTCTGATGCAAAGGCAAGGAGCTTCAGTGAGCAAGGAGTGAGAAAAATGTAAAATTCTGATTGTAAGAAGTAATAAAATAGTTCAGCATTTCAATCCCTTCTAGAATGAAGACTTTAACCTTTCCTTTGATTATTTTCCTGTCGCATGTAAAATGTTACAAGCAAAACAAAAAATGTGCTTTAAAAAATGGGTCCAATAGCAAGACCTTAAAAGTTAAAGCTCATATATCTGACAGAAAACCATGAAATAAATCTGTCAGTGAACTTCGTTGCAAACTCTACTGGTCACTGGACAGCTTCCTTTACTTTGACTGAGGATTGTATCTGTAGTGTGCAGAGGTACTGTTTAGATTAACATGCATCAAGGGATGAATCACATTATATTTAAGAAAAGCACATATTTTCTTGAGATAAGTTCACAATTCTGTTTGTATCAGAGTATCTATGATATCATTTCTTCCCTGTGTTATTTTGAATATATATATTTTTTTTTTTGCCTAGAGGGACTAGGAATCACAGATGCAGGCAGAGATTTTTTTCTGAGTTAAATAAACATTTTCAACCAGTTAGAAGTTTGGTTTCAGGTTTCAAGTTCAGACTGGTCCTTATGTTATCCATATGTTTGCCCACTCTTAACAACAGAGGCTTTCCATAAGCTATATAAATTTCCCTTCAATAAAATCTTCTGATCTAAATTTTAGTAATGTGACCACTGTTTTCACATGTTAAATTGGAGATGCGTTATTTTCAGAAAGTAAGGGCTTAGCACTTCCTAACACTTCAGCAACTGATTGTGTCTCAGGCTGGGAGTCTGACTATTATTAAGTGCTCTACAAAAATTGCTTCTTCCTTCTGTAATGGCACTGTTTATAGCAGAAGCACAAAATTACTACTTTCTCTAGGCATTTTGGAGGCACTTACTTGTACTATATGGTTCATAATATGCCTAACATATATTTAGTGTTTATTAATCAGAAGTAAATACACATTCTTTATTAATCATTCAGATCTTACCATCTCATCCATGAAAACAAGAGTAACGTACCTAACCCTTTCACTGCTTTCTGTGCTTTCATCATGGTACTAATTCTGACTTTTTCTCTGTGATAAAGCAACCTCAGCCTTTCTAGTGTCTCTTCAGAGGAGTTTCTTCCATACTGCAAATGTTCCTGTGTTCTACCTCTAAACCTGTCCTCCTCTTCTTCTTCTGCACAGTCCTTTCTGCCCCAGGACTGAGCATGGTGTCACAGCTGCAGGTGAGACACTGCAGTTTCTAAAGGCCCTGCAATATTGTCCCAGCATAATTTCAGTCTCCCAAGTATCTGTATTGAATTCATGCAGCATTAAAGGTCTAGCTTTTTAAAACATCACAGCATAAGCTGTGATAAATATAAGCAAGCCCCAGGAGAAGGAAATGTCAATGTGCAGAGGCACGATCAGAGGTGCGGAGAGGTTGGGCACATGAAGGCACCTCTCCTCCTCTCTACCTCTCTGAGGGAGAAGCCAGCTGAGCAAACATACACAGAGCAGAGCTCCTACGGTTGGTCCCATAGCTACTGCCCAGGAAGAGGCACGAAATACGCAGGGCGTTGGGCTGGGGAAGCTGGTGCTGAAAGGAGCTCCACGAGGTAAGGAGGATGAGAGCTGTACCTTTCCACTTGCAATTTTCTTTGTGATTTAGTGCAAAACAGCAGCCAGAATCTTGAAAACACCAATTTCATGCACTTTGGCATCCCTATAAAAGCAAATGGATCCACAGGCTGGACCGTTTTCCTACCCCTCTAGCTGAACTGCAAATTACGTTTATCCTGATAGCAAGCTGCAAGGTGCAAGACCACATTGCAATAATTGGAAGATCAAAAGGTAGAGGAACTCTGGCATGCTGGCCTTCTCAATATGCTGCTCACACCACTAGGCTGAATATACTGGATTACTTTTTGCCTCTCTTCTAATTACTGTTCTATGCTGCATTGCAAATAAATAAATGAGGCTTTGCTCCCTTGCTGGTCACATTTTACTCAACTGGTTATCACTACATGACATCATAAAAAAAAACAATATAGCAAAACCAAAAGCTACACTGGATGAGTTAAATATAATTAATGAAAAAGGCAACATTGAGTGTTCCAGAATCTCCAGTTTTGTGACACTAACTACACATAAAGTTCCCTTCCCTGTGCAAGCAACGTAAGTTCTTATTTACAGCGTGCACCCTTGAGGAAAAGATTTCCTTCTTTCCCATTTCTCTACTTCTTTCATTAAAGACCACCTGAAGACAAAAAGGCTAAAATATTCGAAAGAAACCTGTGTTAGATTACTTTTAATGAACTGTAAAGGCTCCTTCATGACAAGATAATTTCAATTATACAGAAGTTAAGCTTCCATGAATTCTCAGCACTTCTAAATGAGGTAATAGTACAACTTTCCAGACAGCGATTTTCTGATCCCTGAGAATTGTATTTAGATAAATAACTCAAAATAAAAGCTCCCACAAGTGTTGGTGGCTTGTTCTGCAGCTGTATGTTCATCATCCCATATGTATTACCTTTCCCCAGAATTCTAGCAAATGAGGTCACTGGCAGGAATGCTTGTCAAAGGACCAAGCTGCAAGCAAATGCTGCTTAATACTCACAGAAGGCAGATTTTATGTTTGGAACTGATAATATGCACATGAGAAACCTGATTCCAGATGTTATGCTTATGCAATGGGGAGAAGAAAAGTGTAATGTGATCTCCATGCCTAGACAAATCAACTCCAAATTGGGACGAATGGTTGCAACTGAGTGCAAACATGGATTCTCTTAGGTAGAATTGGAATATAATTTTCAAACAGGTAGACAAATTGCAGGCTCTTTGAAGACTATTTGCAAACAGAAACAAAGAGATATAATGTACACAAAGATTCATTTGATAATGTGAAATTTTAAGAGCAGCTGAGTAAAGGACAATAGACAATTCTATATGCTATTCTTTGTATTGTAGTTAAGTTATAGTACTAACCAGAAATGAAAGATTTAATATAACTTACAGGGAGGTAATCTAGGATGTGCTTAGATATAGACTAAAATAGTAAGTATATCTTTTGGTAAAGGCTCAGTGTTTGGGTTGTTAGTCCAGAGCAAGAAGCTCAGCTCAGATTTGGAAGTGTTGAAAATTTCCAAGCTTTTCCAGTGTGATTCTGTGCCCTGACACTCAGAGTCTACAAAGATCAGCAGTTGTGTCTCAGGAGTATTTTTATGAAACTTCATTAACATTCATGTAAGAACTGAAATGGAAACCCTCTGTTTTAAAGACCCTTTCAAAGGCCCTGAAGGATAAAATAAATAAATAAATAAATAATAATCTTAACCCATTCACCTTTGTTGAGACTTCTAGGGGTTTAGATTCAGAATTCTGGGAGGTTTTCTATGTTTTAAATACCAGTTGCTGTCTTGGAGTGTGTAGCAGACAGTAAATAGCTAAGACCACAGTAGCCAAGGAATTCCCAACTCCAGAACATGCCCCAGGCTATATTGTATCCACTCTTGTGCTCAGCAACTAGGGGCAACAGCGATGCTGCACACAGAACAGCCGTAAATTGGCAGCAAGACCTGGAATGTGTAATAGGAGTGCTTGCCAGAGTCACCAGTGGTGCCAGCAACCTTACAGAAAATGTGCCTGTGCCAGAGGGAGCCTGCTGTGCTACACCTGTTGTACCAGTATAGCAAGTCTCTGTTCCCAGAAGCACCAGAGCCCACCCATTTATGCAGATTGAATGGAAGAAGGCAAAGCAAATTATATACAAAAAAAAAAAAAAAAGAAAAAAAAAAAAGAAAACCAAAACAAAGGTGCCACCACAAGATAAATAAATAAAGGAAAGAGCTGAAATGTGTTTTATGTGCCCTTATAGACATTAAAGAATGGAGGACAGAGACCTTATAAGAGACATAAGTACTCTTGGAGTCTGAGAGAAAACATTGTGCACAAACTCGTGAAAAGAAGATATGGGAAAAGTCAAAGTACAGTAGCCATATTACTCCCCATTTGGAAGCAGCCCAAAGGAAATAAATGCAGCAAGTATATTAAAGCAAGCAACAGTTCTCCCCTCCTTGCTTTCTATTTGGAGGGAAAACTACAGTGTCTTGGTACGCACAGAGCATCTTTAATCCTTCTCTGGTCTGGTATTCAGTGGACAGACAAAGCTGCATCAGGATGAATTGGCTTCATACTGGTGAGAGCTTGTTTGCCTCTGAATATATGGTGTTCGCCATTCACTTCTGAAGCACTGTGCTGGGGCTCTGCTTATGTGGCTGACTCTTTCCCTAGTGGGAGTACATCTTTTGTGTATGTGATTACTGTTCCTTAGTTACTATCTATCTGTGATAACCCACTAAAAAAATAACCTTTTGCTGTCCAGTCAGTTTTCAGCTGAGGTACATGAACACTACCAGCATATCAATGTGGAAGGGAGTGGCATTGGAGAGGCCAGAATAGAAGGCAAGGGAAAACACATAGCTACTTCAACTGCAGTACTGCTTTGTGCTCACTTAAACATTCAGGTAACAGTCTGTGTATTGGGTTTTGGTTTCCTTAGCTGTGCAGTGTATCTAATGGCTCTGAAGCAGGTAAATGTACCCACCCTCCAGATCCTCTCTCAGTTCTTGTCCCACACTCTCAGCTACATGGACCTTACATGGTTACTCTTCATACCAGCTTTGGGACTTGTTGGCTTCTGTAAACCAAGCTAGTTCATTATGCCAGCATAAACTTGACTATATGGATTACCCTGGATGCAAAAAGAGAGCTAGTGAGCTTCCTCTCCACTCACAGTTGGTCTGGCTAGGGTCAAGGCAAGGGAAGTGGCAGGATCATTAAGATGAGAGCAGGACTTTCAATTTTTCACAGTAGGCCCTCAGTTCACTTCACTGCCTCTCCTGAAAGACTTAGATAACATATGTAAAATAACAACTCCTGGAAGCATCTAATTCAGCCACTGCCTCCATTTCTAGCCAAGGATCTTCCTTAGCTTGGGCTCCTACGCATGCTCAGAAGCATCCAACTCTGAAGCTAAGCAGGGAGTAACCAAACTTCAAGTCTTTGGCTTTCAGTGGAAAGTGGCCTTCTGATCAGATTTCAGAAGCAAAGTCATATTTTCTTGTGCACTCTGACTCCTTTACTCTTTTATTCTTGGTCACGTAGTGGCAAATAGTCTTCCCTTTGCCCAGATGTCTATGACTCATCTCAAAACCTTGGAGTCAACTGCCTTCTAGTGGAAGACAATGACCTTTAAAGTAAGACCTCTTAATTCTCATGGACTTGTCATTGTTTCAGTCTTTCTCTTCTCCACCATACTGGTCTGCAGCTTGGAGGCAGTCAGACATCCAAGGCACTCAGTACTTCCTGTGGTCATATTTAGCCCAACATGGCACTGCATTGACTCAGCTTCCATTCCATCAGCTTCTAGTCTTAATGTTTCTGCACAGAAGTGCCATGTAAGATCCCTGTCCTGGTTCATTAATCAGATCATTACACAATTCATGCAATTTCAAGCCTTAAGAAAAACATGAATGAACCTGCTTTTTAGCAGTTTTGTAAAACTCCTTCATTGTGTTTTGCTGGAATTCCCCTACTTGTTGAAATGACATCCACTAATGATAAATTGCAGAGGGCTGCTCTTAGTGGAGAGCAACACAGGGTAGATGGATTGCACCAGGCTTGCATCAGCTCTTGCCATTGACTTCCCACAGACTATCTATGAAATGGCGAAACCTTCAAGGCACTTACTGGGTCAAGTTCAGCAAATGCAAAAGCTCAGCTAAAACTCTGGGTTGAGAACTGCAGCTAACATCACTGCTTAAGCAGAAAGGAATTTTGTACTAGAGGGTTACACCTCTTCTTATGTAGGGACAGCTCTCTTGGGGTGGTGCACAGATGATGGAATGAACTTCCTTGGGAACTTGCAACTGACCACAGCAAAGCATGCTCTTTTTGACTTTGGTCTCTCTAAGATAAACACATATCATTACTAAAAAGTAGGAGCAGAAAAACCATAGCAACAGGCTAACTATCTAACTAAGCCAAATCACCATACTAAAACATAACATCTCCCCTGAAGAAGAAATGGGTCCCACATGACAGATTTTAGCCCCATCAAAGGCACAAGGTAAGTACTTTGACATAACAGTGATGAAGGGGTAACAAGATAAAGCCTCACACGATTCCTGCATTGAGAGAAAAAAAAAAAAAAAAAAAAAAAAAAAAAAAAAAAAAGTAATATCAGATCCAAAGGGATACAGATTTGCATTCATATGAAATTCTCACACATTGTATGAATACAGAAGTTTTAATGAAATAAAGGCACAACCTACACACTAAGACCACAAGTCATGTTAATAATGCTTTGTCTTGAAAGGGGGTACTTTGATATGGTCACTATCAGTGTACAAGTGGAATGACCAGTATTTTGCTCTAGTGTACTCTGGAGGAAAAAAATATATATTTCTCTGGTCCTATTACCAGCATACAAGCTCTTTGAGATGTAGAACCTTATGCCTAAAGGGAAATATATTATACTTCACCAAGTGCTACTCAGCTGCATTAAAACCAAAAACCAAAACCACCAGTACGCTTTGTTTGTTCAGTGGATGACAAGGCAATATTTCCTCTAAATATAGAAAAGCATTTTTTATTTGAAAAAATAGATCACCAGATTTATGTCTGAATGACAACATAAGAAGAAGGCTTGTGCTAGACTGGACAAGAACAAGTGAAAAAGAAATGCCCATTTGTTATTCTTATTTGTTATTGGAATATAAAGAGCCTTACCTTTTAAGTTTGGGGCTCTTATTTATTTATTTATTTTTCACTGCTGCAGCTGTGTACAAGTTTCTTGCTTTCTATTGAACAGGTGTTGACTTTTGTTAATGGATTGTATAGCCACACTCTGTCAACACATCAGTATAACTCATTGTTTCAAGAAATGGACTGACTGCGACTTGGAGCCACATTCGAGAGGCATTTTAATTCAAACCTCCAACTGCATTTAAGAAACCATATCTAAAAGCTCCTATCCAAGAGGCTGGAATGTAAAGTATGCAGGAAATGTTATCTTATTGGCCTTGTGTCTGCCAGTGATTGTGAAACGGCTTCATTATTCTGGGAAAAAAAACAACTACCATTCCAGGCAAAGAGAGATTCATGTAAACTTGTTAAACCTTTAGGGAAAACAAATAACAGAGCCTGGAGAAAGTCTTTTGTGCTCCATAACATGAAGATAGTTTTGGTGTGAAAGAGTGCCCTTTGTAAACACTTCCAATAAAAATTACACTTATAAACATGTATGTCTAGTACTTCGTGTTGGAACTATTTCTTCTTCAAACCAGGTATTCTCAATATAGACTATATTCACTGGAGATGACAGAATATTCACTCAGAAGTATGTCACACAGGTGAGAGAACAGAATAGGATACTGAACCACAGTGGCCGTGTTTATCTTGCATTGTAGCCCCTGGAGGCAAAGCTGAGTGGTACCTATCCTTTGTGGTAGCTGTGTACTGTGGTACAATCTCTTCTCTTGACTCAGCCCAGTCAAAAGGCATGGAAGCTCTCATCCAACCTGTGGGGCTTAGCAAGGAAATGAGCATAGTCCTGCACACACATAGACCTAGAAATTCAGTTGTGGGTGTTCCTCAGGTCTTCATTTCAGTTACTTCTCAATGGCCCTGAAGGATGGTGTAGTGGGTGCATCTACCAGCATACATCATGTGATGTTTCTGAGGAGATACTAGCTGTGGAATTAGGATTGAGGATTACCATACTTCTGCCTCAGATCCCCCAGCATCCTTTTTCACAAAAGTGGTAGACTTCCTTTGCAGACACTGAAACATATTTCTGTACAAGTATTTCTCTCTCAGGCCAGGTGTAAAGAGAATAAGCAGTGAGATTTTTTAGCTCAGAGACCTAATGTAGGGCTTAAATGAAAAACTTGTCTCTGGGAATAATTTTAAACATCTTTTATATTTACACAACCAAGCAAAAGTTATATTATGCTGTGGAGCTATTTCCATTTCTGTGGTCTGATCTTTTCAGCAGTGTTAGGATTTAATTTTGGAAGTTTCCCAGCTTTGCCTTGAAAATCATGTTGAGCTCCGTATCAGCTACACAATGTCAATACACAATGCATTACGTATATGCTGGTTGCTGGCCAGCTGGCATTTTAAATGAGTAGTTCAGGGAAAAGCAATTTTGGTGAGGGCTGACCACAGCTGGCTTCTCATTAGACTAAATTTTCAGGATTTAACATTGCCAAACCTTTCAAGTCTTAAAGACTTATTTTAAACTTTCTCTGATTGAACATTTTCAAAAACTGAAGGCAGAAAAAAAAACAAAAAAAAAAAAACAAAAACAAACAAACAAAAAAAAACAACAAAACATGTCAACTCTCTGCATATATAACTCTGTGCACTTTATTTACTTATTAAATGCGTTTCTGTTATGCTAATCTGATGGTTTGAATGTCATGCTTACTCTTGCCACAAAGTAAGTGTGGTAGCTGAAATGCCTCCTTGAACAGATGTGACCACTAAATAACGTAAATATTGCCAAATGATGCCCCTTGGAAGACCCTTAGATAAATATAAATCTGCAAAGAATAATGTATTACTAAGCCTGTAATACACTAAAAATGGTCAGGAGTTGTCAGAAAGAAGAAATGTTTGAGAAATCAGAAGGTAGGGTCTTATCATCACTTTCTGCACATAAGAATTTCACTTCCAATTATTCCAAAGTAATAGAAGTAATATTATCAGTGATTTAAAGCATGGCTTTGCAGGAAATGGTAATTGAAAGGCAATTATAAATCACTGTTTACCAGTAGGGATCATTCCTACATTCAGCCTAGGATATTTTACTTAATTCTTTAAATAATAATAAAAAAAAAAGTCATAGACTATTTGAAACTGGCTAGAATATGTCAAATGGAGAAGTGTTTATAAGGAGGTTAGGCTGTTCTAACTTTAAGAGTATATTCTTGTACTATACAAATCTCTCCATAAGCAATAAAATGTTGGAAGAAAACAGTTTAGTACAAGTCTGGATGCATCATTTGCTAATTACCTCTGGTGAGCAATAATATTTAAAAGACTTTTAAATAATACTTTTCTCTCCTACACAGTTTATAATTTCAAATGTTAATTGATTTTTTTCAAGTGTGAAGGAGAATTTGGAAAAACTGTTGTCCTCTTCTAAAGACTGAGTGGGAAACAGGAGTATCTCCCAGAAAATAAACAAAAAAGCTATGACAAGAACTCAAAAATTCTTACCTCAGAGCTTGGCAGATGTCTTCTGCCCAAAAGGACACAACAAAAAGAAATCTCAATAACATATCTGAAAATACGTTTCAAATACATTTAACAAGAGATACATAGTGACTAAGAAAGCAATTACAACTAAAACATGTAAATGGTTAATAGTTAATAATTAATGATTAAATTGTGGCATATCATTTGCAGTGTTAAGAATAACACTGTATCATAGGAAAACACAAGAATTAATACATCTCCATGTATTTAATGATGCAAAGAGTCTTAAATATGACTTTTCCTAACTTTTGAATAGTTGACTGTTTAGCTTTTTCTAATTCCAAAATTCTATCGTATGACATGAGTAAAGAAGAAGTCATTGATTCAGAAAGTTACTGATGCAAAGACACTGTCAAGATTTAAAAAATATGTAGCCATTTACATTCATTAGGCTAGCCATGAAAATTTCACAAACAAAATTTATCAGTGCTCACATGGATGGACATCTCAACAGCAACTAGGTGAAGAAGACTTCTCATCCCCCTGCGGTCCTCCAGCCCATCCTTCCTCCAGCTGTAGTTCAAGGAGGAAGCTGGTTGAACATTGAGGAAGATTTTGTTTCCTCTCAAAGATGCAATAGCAGTGCATTCTCAGAAAGGGTGATGCAGGAGTTGGAACAATCATCATTTTAGACGTTTTCCTAGAGTGGATTGCACGTTCATACAGAGTTGGTCTGATGCACACTTCTCATTGCAAACATTTTTTTCTGACTACCTCAGTAGCTTCCTTGAGAATGGGCTTTTCAGTTTTTATAAGCTTGTCAGAAGCAGTTCCAGTGTCCAGTGACCTTTGACCAGGTTACTTTATTTATTCCACACACAGAGGGTTTTATGTTTAATACCACATTTACACATTTCATTATATTTGATTTTACACAGGATTTCAATTCAGTAGAGGGATACAGCAATGTGATGAAATCAGTGTGAGCACAATATATCATTTGCAATGTACAACATGTACAAATGTGATTCCCATTTCCAGTCTCTATATGTTCACCATAATGACAGTGAGTATCCCCAAGGAAAGGAATGCATGGCATGAAGCCAGTTCAAACATGTTGCCCTTTTTGAAGTTCATTTTGTTGATTGTTCAGTTTTTATACTCCATGCTGGTCTGAGCCATGCACACACTTTCCTTGTAACTGGTCTGGCTAACTCTGAAAGACATTCACACTCTTTTGATTAACTCAGGGAAAATTCAGTGGATCAGTTGATCCACTGCACTGATACAGTCATTGCTCTGAAACAAAAAGGCCACCCTCCTGTTCCCTTTGTGTTGATATAAATTCAGCTGTATGTGCAATAGTTGTGGTCACTCCCTACATTCTTCACTGAGCTTCATGAGCACAGTGCTTGTGCCTATCTCCCCTGAGTCTTCCGTTGTAGGGGTTTGTCCATCAGCCACAAGCATATGATGCCAAAGAGTTACTTGGAGATTATCAGTGATTGCTCCATAGACTACAGCTAGCAAATGCTTGAAATACCATAATTGCTCTCGTGTCATGAAACCAGTTCCAAACAGGAGGGTCAGACTTCACTTGAAAGATGTTTTGTAAGTTATTCTGGGGGGATGGGAAACAGAGAGAAAGAAGAAAAAGCATAGAAAGCAAACATCCTCCTCTTCTGCCCAGAGCTTTGGAAGTTTTTTTTTTGTTTTTGTTTGTTTGTTTGTTTGTTTGTTTTTCTCTCTCTTCTAAAATTAATTGAACATGTAATTACATGGAATCTCTCTTTTTTTTTTTTTTTCCTTTTCCTTCCCTCTTTTTCTTTTTTTTTTTTTTTTTCCATTTTTACTTAGTAAATGCATTTAACATGATCGTGACTCAGACAAAATATGCTTGGCCTCTGTAAGTGCAATATGCCCCACTTCCTGTAGCTAGTAGGGAATATCAGGTTTCTAGCCGTGGCTGAGCAATGCCTGCTGCATTTGGCTTCAGAGGTCTGAAACGGAGTGCCTAGGCTCACTGCTCTGCTCTCCCAGTTTTCAGAAAGTTTGATTTATGCATCACAGAATCTCTTCAGACATGCACTATGAGCAAAATCTTTGGTGTGTGCTTAAACAGCAGCTCGTCCAGAGGAAAACCCTTAGAAAGAGGAATGGTACTAAATCCATGCTCTCATATTTGCTACAGTTGGGACTGTTAGAATATTTGGATTTTTAGATCAACAACCAGAAGAAAACACACAAATAAAGCATTTTGGTTTGGATCAAAATGAATTAAAAAATTCCTGTATCTTGCCAAATAAACACTAAAAACAAACAAACAAACAAAAAACAAAATTATGGTATTTGAGGCATTCCTAAGAAAGTCAAAAGACCAGAATGTGTAAGTTTAAAAAGCTGTTAGACAGTAACTCATTGAGTTTTAGACTCTGCCCAGGGCTTAAGAGATCTAGGTCCATGTTCTCTCCTGCCTGTGGCAGCCTGAATTCACATCCCAGAAAAGGATTTCAGCTACCAGCCCATATGACATATGCTGAATTTTCACTTCCTTAGTTTGCATTTTTTTTTAGGGTTGGTCATACCTATACTTTTCAGACAAAAGAGGGTGAAAATAACACCTTAGTCTACTGGTAGGAATCTTAAGATGATGTGGCCACAGAAATCAAGAGTAAACACTATCTAGCCCCAAGGTTGCATGTGTCCCCAGTTCAGCTCCAGCTGAAGGACTATGACACTCCTGCAAAGCATCAGCCACCAGACTTTCAGCTTCTGGTCAGCTACACATCTAACCACGTACATAAAGCAGAAACATAGACATAGGAGAGCAGAAGTTTGTATACACATATTTACACAGCTGAATAGTCCAGAGGTGTGGGCCTGTCACATACACAAGCGTTTGAATCCAGCTCTCCCAAATCAAGAATGAGTTGGTCCAAAGAGACTTTTAACCATTTTGTCATTCCAGATATATTTTTAATAGCTGAAAGTACAAATCCCATTTACCTTCAATTCATAATATTTTCAAGAACTCTTTTTCAATAAATCAGCATTTTTCAAGACTAATTTCCTCCATCTCTATGCCTGGCATTGTGCTGATATGCAAAAGCACATTATATGTACAATGCATTAGAGCAGAATGTCTGATGGTTCAAGAATTAATTATGGAGAAGGGTACCATAAGGACAACTGTTTTATAAGCTTCTCCTTGATAAATGCAAACAGATAATGTTATAATTTATATAAATATATATCCTGAATAATAATTTTCATGTCCTAGCTGTCCATCTTCTATCTGAAAGAATGTTGACCCAATGGTCTTGCACAAAACCCAAATATTGTTATTCTTCTGCATTGTTATCAAGTTAATTAGAGAACAGGGCATTTCTCCCACTTCAGTACTTCCATCTGTTTCTGATTTACCAGTTTCACATATTATGAAAACGTGCCAGACAGCAGCTCTGTCCAATATGTTTCACGTTCACAGTATATATATGAAAGATGGTTTAGTATCAGTAATTAAGCATTTACTGGCCTCCATTTTAGCTCAATATTTCTTTTCTGGAAATGAAAAGCTCCAGCTCCTGAACAAATTGTCACAGTGACTCTGCAACATGCATATGGCATAAGGAAAACTGCATTTCATCCCCACTCTGGGCCTTGCCAGTAAATTGTTAAATGGTAAAATCCTGATTCATATAATTCTTGTTTACATGATTACTTGCCTACAAGTTCCCCCATCCTTCCCCCACCCCCCCCAAAAAAAATAAAAATCTACATCTCATCATGCTATACCTTGTCCAAATATTTACTCAAAGGCAGCCCTATAACACAAAGAGCTTATACCCAACATGGACAAGAGAAGAAGCAGAAGAGGCTACAGGATGGCAGGCAGGGAAAGGCTATGAAACAGATTTCCCCCAGTAACCAGAAAGTCCGTGGCACTGCCTGAATTCCAAGTCATTGCTCTAATGACAGAAAAATGGAGCTACCAACAGTGCTAACAATGTTTCCAACAATACAGTTTTCTAGGAAAAGAAAAAAAAAAAAGGAAATACCACAGACAAAAAATGTGATCAATTGCTACGTGACACACACACACAGAAAAATCCGTTGTCTATCATAAGACTGGGTGGAAATGGCAACTCAAATCATTGCAGGCAAAGGAAAACACACCTATGCAAAAACAGAAATTGATGGATTTCTGGAATCAATGGTCCCTGTGCCAGGGAGTCATCCCAATTTCACTGGTAGTTTTCTGTCACAGGTATAACAAGACATCAGAATGAAACAAAATATTCCACCAGATGCAGCATATTTATATTGTCATATGGGGAAGCAGAGGAAATATCTTCGTGTTTCTAACATGGTAGGCTACATCGAAGAAATCAGGTGACAAAACAAAACTGTATGGAAGCACACACACTTCTGAAACAAGAAGCACTCTTTCACGTACTTACCCTCTTCTTCATTTCTATCACCTCCAGAGCTCTGATAAATATATTAGGTATACTCAATAGGTATCATGTTTCTGCCTCATAGAGGGTACTAAAATTCCCTTCAGAATTAGATTGTATGGTATACCTTATCATCAGCTGATAAAACACAAAAACTGGCCTAATTCATTTTGATGTTCAGGTTTGTCTCAGACTGAGACATGAAGGATTTCTCCTGCTTCTCCCCCACCAACTACCAATTACGGTGAATACCTTGTAAGGCTTTGGACGGCCTGGTGGGTCTGCAAAATCATACTTACATGCAACTGGTATTTGTCAAAGTGAGTACTGTAGTTATTAAAAGTATACATTCCTTACCCATATAAGGAATATTTCTATCTGACAGTGGCATACTAATAAATATGAGGATTATGTAGTCTTCCAAATTGCAAGAGAAGATCACCTGAATAGCTATGCTTACCAGAACCTTACACTTTGAAAGAAAATAGCAACCGCATTTATTGATATAATGGCAAGCTTCTTCGTTATACACGAACCTGACATTTATGCTTTCTAAAACTCCCCGAGGCTGAATATACAGTTTCTTGAGACTTTGGGTTCAAAATGGAAAATCTCTTCTGGTCTGAGTTTTTCACCTGGGTGTGTGAATTCCCCAGTCAGCTGATGTAGCCTAAGATTCCTTAAGCTGCCCTCCTAACTCTGTATCTGTCCACTAGAAGAAATAGCCCAATTTAAAGGGACTCTTCATATCCACCAAAGCCCACTGTACTAAGGATTAATAAAGATTAATTTATTCTGTGTCTCTAGTGAGACGATCACATTGGCATTCACAGTGGATTTATTTACATTCAAAAAGATCTACAACATACCCACTGAAGGACATCATGTGTTAATGTTGATTCAAGGGGTCTTTTTTCAGTGAAAATACATGTTTTGTTCAAAACAACCTTTTATTTTATTTTATTTTATTTTATTTTTTTCTGGAGTGCCTTCTGAAGAAGGTAAGCTAGAAAAGCACAACTTGTAAAACTGTGTCTAAATGAGCAGAAACATGTCTTGCACTTGAGTGCAATATGGCTAAAAATGGTGCAAGAAGTTGGTGCTACAATGGTGGAAGAAGTTTCAAACCCTGTTCCCAGCTGTTTATAATTGCCTCTGCCTGCAACTCAACAGTCATCCTGTCTGCCAGCTCTAAAAAACTTAGGAAGGAGGACCCAGGCAACTCAGGGAACTACAGACCAGTGAGTCTCACACCTGTGCCTGGCAAGATCAAGGAAAAGATCTTCCTGGAAACAATCTCAAGGCACATACAAGACAAAGAGCTGACCTGAGACAGCAGCAGGGATTCACCAAGGGCAAATTGTGCCTGGACAAACTGGTGGCATTCTGTGACGGAGTGACTGAATCAGTTGACAAGGAAAGACCTTGTCAACCTACCAGGTATGATGTCACCTACCTGGACTTCTGCAAGGCCTTTAACATGATCCAAAATGATCTTGATCTCCAAATTAGAGAGACATGGATTTGATGGGTGAACCATTCAGTGGATAAGGAGTTGGCTTGAAGGCCTCACCCAGAGAGTGGTGGTCAATGGCTCTACGTCCAGGTGGAGGCCAGTAACAAGTGCTGTCCCTCAGGGGTCTGTCCTGGGACCAGAGCTCTTGAATATCTTTATCAATGACACAGTGGGATCGAGTGCACCCTCAGCAAGTTTGCAGTCAATACAACAGAAGGAAGTGATGCCATCTCACGGAACCTACACAAGCTTGAGCAATGGGCCCACATGAACCTAATGAGGTTCAATAAGGCCAAGTGCAATGTATTGCACCTGGGTTAGAACAATTCCAGACAAACTGGGAGAAGAAATTGAGAGCAGCCCTTCAGAGAAGGACTTAGAAGTTCTGGTGGATGAAAAGCTCGACATGAGCCAGCAATGCAGGCTTGAAGCTCAGAAGGCCAACTGCATCCTGGGCTGCATCAAAAGAGGGATGGCCAGCAGGGCCAGGGAGGGGATTGTCCCCCTCTTCTCTGCTCTGCTTATAAAAAAGATGGAGAATGGCTCTTTACTCATTCAGATTATGACAGGACAAGGGGGAATGGTTTTAAACTAAAAGAGGGTAGATTTAGATTAGAGGTTAGAAGGAAATTCTTCACTCAGAGGGTGGTGAGGCACTGGCATAGGTTGCCCAGAAAATCTGTGAATGCCCCATCCCTGAGGGTGTTCAAGACCAGGTTAGATGAGGCGCTGAGCAACCTGATCCAGTGGATGGCATGGTCTAGTGGATGGCCCGATCTAGTGGATGGCCCATGGCAGGGGGGGTGGAACTAGGTGATCTTTTAGGTCACTTTCAACCCCAGCCATTCTATGATTCTATGAAATTGCTGAAATAATAGGACGTATCTGAGTCATTCAGACTGACACCCCTCCACCAGAAGGTGCTCTACATGGCAGGTAGAAGCACCATGGTAGAAGGCTGCCATGGCATGGCAGCCTTCAGCTGAGGAGCAACAACAAAGTAGTGCCAAAGGTAGTATAGGGACAGACAGGAGCAGAGAAGGATGACTACCCAAAGCTAAATTTCCCTTTCATGGGTTTAAAAGTATTTCATTCATTCTCTTGTCAGAACTCCTGGGCAGAAGAAATGTCTGTAACTGCTCTGTCACCACACCTTTTGTATTGGATTTGTATTTTGTATTTTAAAGAGCCCCATGTTTCCAAAGTTTTTATTATGCTAAAAATGTTCATAATAATCAAGTGAAATACTTCATTTATGGGTGGTTGGATAAAAATTAAAAAGTGTTAGTGATTTGATGATTCAAAAGGATTTTTTGGGGGAGGGTAGGTGAAGGGGTGGAGGGGGATGTTGAGTTGACATGAATAAGCAAACATATAGTGACCGTTGCCTAATATTTTCTCCTTTGTGTGTACTATAGTTCTGCACTTCATTTCTCTTGTGCTTTCGCTGAAATTTTCTGTTTCCTCTAATGCATAAAACTCCTTTCTTACAGAACTGTAGGATTTATCTTGGAAGCCCTGTGATTCTGAGTGCATTACAGAAGACGCAGTCAGGCCAGGGACCCTGCTCACAGTGTGGGAATGAATGAGATTTGGTACTACAGCTCCCTCAAGACAATGCACCATCGTGATCTGCAGTTCAGTGTTGAAATGAATCAACACAATCCATTGTGATGCTTTGAATAAGTAAAAATAAAACATTTCAATGAACTCCAGATTTTTGTACTAAAGTAATATTTTTCCTAAGAATTTCAGAATTTCTATTCTAAAGAAGATTTTGAAATTTTTCAATTCTGTCCTGTTGTGCAAAGAAACTAACTCCTAAGACACCAGCAATTTCTATGGCAATTCTAAAATTAATATGGGTCTAAATATGCATAGCATTTTTTGTACTGTATTGAAACAGACTCATGGGTGCAGCAGCAGATGTGCTGGGACCCTTACAAGACCAAAATGCTCAGCGTTCCCAATAAGCCACATGATGACTATGTAAGTATACAACAATTCCTATGGGGGTTATTTTGTTCAGTAAAATCAGAAAGAGATTTTCTCATTTGTATTTTTGTATCTTGATTCCCATGTACTGTAATCCCAACTGCAAATACAATCCACCTAGTTATAACAAAACGTCTTTGTAGAGCACACATATTCTTTGTTTCTGGGCCTGATGTTCGAGGAGTATAAAGGCTACATTCAATGCACTCCAGTCTGCAGCTGGAAAAATGACTGGAAAATTACTTCCTGGCTTGAAGCCAGCACTAAGTTTGCTCAGGACATAAAGCAATACAGGGCATGCAAGGCTCTGATCCGTATCTGGTTTTAACCTGCTGTGGGGGAAATCCAGCTACTTCTGCATCTAGAATTTGTTACCTGTCACTTACTGACAGCCCAGCACATGCTGGCCACATTACCTGCCAGGGTCCTGAAGTCCAGGTGGCCACCCCAGGGCCAGTTCTCACCCTAATACACCTCATTGGGCCGGGGCCTGATCTTCACCCACAGGCCCACATCCCAGACTGCTCTCAGCCTGTCCCTGTACCCAGGGAGGTACCCAGGGCTGGGGCTGTGCTGGTGCCCACCAGCTGCTTGCTCCTGGTAGGGTGCTGAGACTTTCCTGTGGGCTTTGCTAGCACTCTACTTATTGAAGCCAAGATCATTGCCCAGCTGGCTTGTCGGTTTGCTTCCTCTGTTCACTGTCTAAAGTTAATGCCTTGATTATTGAGCTAGGGAGTTGATAAAGGTCAACATCTCCTCAGTTTGGGGAAATCCAGCTCTGGTTTTATTAAAAGATTGACTTCTCTTGGGCCCAATGGGTCTTCATGCACCCAGAACCAAACTTATTCTGAAAAAAGGACCAGCGCACGGGACATAAACAAATGGGTTAGACAAACACAACTTCCTTCAGCAACCCAAAACAAAAGTGGCCTGACTCCAAAGTGGCCTAATGCAGTGCCTTTCTCTACACAAAGAAAGCAGGAGAGACCACCTCTACCTCTTGCCTCATGAGAGCTCCCTGCAAGAGGGACTGGTCTCAGCCTCCATTTCTTTGGTAAAGCATGTCATCAGCAGCTGGGGCATGGACACAAAGGAGCCAACAACCCTGAAGGATGCAGGAATTTGTGTCTAAAACGTGAATGGGACTGTGGGAAAAATGAACTTGACTTCTATCTGAGTTTCACCCTTCAAGCACTGAACTGGAGACATGACACAGGGACTAATTCAATCCCAACATGGGAGGTCAGGTGCTGGCATCCCATCTGACTTGGGATCACCTTTGCTCATGACATGAGACTGTTCCTGCCGAGTCAGTTTCTCCAGTAGTTTATCACATGTGCCAGCAACATGGAGGCCTTTACTCAAAGAGGCCTCAGGAACCTCCCACTGTGATGCAAGGATGCTCCTTGGCCTCTTCCAGACTGAACACCTCCCCATCCAGATACAAGTCTCCAGCACCCAGCTAGGTCCAAAAGCAGGAGACCTCCAGGGCCTGAACACATGGAGGGGACAAAAGACATCCCCTCCTGCAAGAATCCCACAGCCCTAGGCTCTCCCTGGCAGTCACAGGGAGCCTCTGATGAGAAAGCCAGGGAAGAGGAGGACAGAAAACACTTGCAGGCATCTGTCTCTGCAACGAGAACAGAGACCCTTGAGGACATGGAGGCAGCAGCTGGTGTCTCCACAGACAGTGGTGTCCAGAGCCCCTCCAATACCTGCAGGGCAGGATATTCTTACCTGTGAGTCACCAGCTCTCCCAAAAGAGGCGGGTAAGCAATTCCCAGGTCATTCCCACTCCAGAAAGAAGCAGTCACAGCTTCAGTCCTATCAGGAGCCATGGGAGCAAAGTCAGACTGTCAAATAAATGGTAAAGTCAGTCAAGCCTTATACTCCACACTCCTGGGAAGAGTGAACAAGGATCCCTGAGGCTTCATGCACAGCCCTTGTCCCTTCCTCCTCTGCTGCAATGCTGGCTTTCTGTAGTGGAGGAATTATTCCTAATGCTTCTCATAGGCTAAGCAAGTGCTCTGCCTATCATAATGCCTCAGTGACTATTTAGACCAGCAATGGCCTCAGGAGGTCTCCAGTCCAACCACCTGCCCAAAGCAGGGCCAGGCCTGGGGTCAGACCAGACTGCTTATGGCTTGGTCCAGTCAGGGCTTGAAATCTTCCAAGGACAGAGACATCTCAGCCTCTTGGAGTGACATGCTCCATTGCCTAAGTCATCACAGGGAAACAGGGAAGTCTTTCCTCATACCCAAACT
This sequence comes from Aythya ferina, assembly GCF_964211825.1. Lineage (NCBI taxonomy): Eukaryota > Metazoa > Chordata > Aves > Anseriformes > Anatidae > Aythya > Aythya ferina. The sequence continues at coordinate 78,505,925 of NC_140296.1, forward strand.
GAATCTCTCTTATTGCAACTTGGCCCATTGTCTTTCTGCATGCCGTGAAGAGCCTGACTCCAGCTCCTTGATGACCCCTCAAAAGGTTCTAGGTGCTACTTAGTGTCACCACAGCCTTCCCTCCTCTGGGCTGACCCAGCCCAGCTCCTCAGCCTTTCTTAATGGGGCAGGTGCTCCAGCCTCACCACCCTGGGAACTTCTCCTGCACTTGTTCTATTTTGTTTCTTGCATTCGTGAGCTTTTCCCCTTTTCAGCTCTAAGCTCCTCTTTTATTCTCTGGCCTGGTACAGCAAATTTTGGGAGCTGAAAAGAAGGTGACACTGCAATAGGAAGGCAATGATACTAACATTGCAGCAGCAACACAAGAGTTGTGGCCTAATGGGGACTTCTGCCATTTGCAGGTCTACATCCTCACAACTAGGAAAGCACGGGAAGGTTGCTTTCCTCCAGCCCCACTACACAATCTTCTATTTTCAATTCACGTATGGACTGGGGACACAGGTTGCCAATACCATGGAAAATTTTAACCTAACCTTAAATGTTTAGAAAGAAGAGAAGATCACAGAATAAATGTCATAAATAAATCAAAACCCACTACAAAGCAGAACATGTAATTTGAAATAGAAATCAAAGATAGGCCAAATGACAGGTACTCTGAGAAATTATGTATAAGTGAATTACCAGTTATAGTGGTAATTATAGCCATTATAGAAAGATATGGAGGAAAAGAAGAAAAAAAAAAAAAAAAAAAAAAAAAAACAGAAAACAAAAACAAAAACAACAACAACAAAAAACAACTAACAGATATCTAGGTCAATAAGGCAGAGATCTGCTTTAGAATAACACAAAGTATAGCAGTATTCATAAAGGTATTGAAAGATTTCCAGGGCCATGTTGTAGCAGGTACCTTTACACAAGCATTGAAAACATGAAGAAAACTGCTACTTGTGTGTATGGTGAGGACAGTGATGGGTGGGGATGTTTATGTCCCAGGAGGGCTAGCCTGAGCCCTTCGCATTACATTCTACACACAGTGTTACACTTGCGGATGAAATAAGTGTTTGAGCACTGCCCAGAAACCTGTCTGTCTGGCAGTGCAATGTAATGAAGAGGTGTGCAAGCTAGCTCTAGCTACAGAAGCAACCAACTCTTCTATCAACACATGAGCAGCTTGGATATGTATTGTTCCTTTAAATCTGCTCAGAGATTAAGATGAATATTAGAAATTTCTAGTTCAGAAAAAAAAATAATAAAAGTTATCCTGCATTCCCTTCTTCTGTATATGAACCCTCTTTGGTTCATGATGTATATTGCCCAATTTTAAAACAGCTCAGGTCAATGTGAAGGAGACACCAACATGGAAGTGGGGTCACCGACAAGAGGAAAGGTCTTTGTAGGAGACGGAAAGAAGCAAACACAATAAGGCTTTTGCATAAAATTTTCCAAACTCAGAGCTAATTTTGCCTAAGTGGAACTTACTGCTGAGGAAAGTAGCTTTGAAAAAACTCAGAATGTGTCTGTTTTTTCAACTGTTCACTCTTTGCACTCCAGTGAGAGGCTTTTATTAATTAACCAGAGGGGAAAAAAAATGTGGTATTTCAATATATCATATAAATGAAGAAGTTCTGGTCCAAGTCCAAGAGTTCAAGAAGAATGGAATGTGCAATCTCACTTACTACTATGAATATATATTTCTCCCTTTATTCTTGCTTATTGTTTCAGCTCCAATAAGGCCAACCCTAGCTGAATACTAGCCAACTTGCTGTATTGGGACCCCAAGGATGGACACAGGTTTCATCTTCTCTTGGTTCACTGGTCTTTGTCCCATTCTTGGCATGTCTGACACCTTTCTAATATGAAATATGGATGTCTGTTATCTCCTCTCAGAAATGGAGCTAAATGGCCTCTAGGCTGTCCTAAGCTTCCAGACACCACAATGATTTAAACACTGAATTCCTTAAATCTAGCCTGCAGCATGTTGGATTTACATGTTACTATTTAGTGACATGGGACAGATGAAAGTTAACAGATGCCCAAGATGTCTATGGGTTTCTAAATACAATTATCCTCTACTTCAGTTAGCACAGGAAGGATACAGTGCTAGACAAAATAATAAACACACATGCTTCTGTTTCCTTCTCCCAGTTTTTTTCCGGATATGTCAGAATCTTTTTGTCTTCTCTATCTCAACTATGTATGATTTGGGGTGGTAGTTGTTCTTTGGATCCTCTCTGTCTGCCCCTCACCCCTCCCTTATGCAGCTATTCTTCTTCTTCCTTGGCTAATCCTACCTTGAGAGGAGCGTTACTTTCTCTCCTGCACAAACTCCTCAGGTTTGAAATCATGTTCAGTTCAAGGGCTGCAAAATTATATCTAAATCCTTTGCTCTGCCTCAGGGAAAAACTCAACTGCTCTAATCTCGAGCTTCCTAAAAAGAAGTCAGAGAAAACTTAATGTGGCAGATTTTGGTTATTGCATTGCTCCCATTTACTTACATTTGAATGAGATTTCCTCAGGTTAATGACTTTCCATCATTAATGCTGTCATCAGCCCATTGAATTTCAGCCAAATAAGGCAGTAGAAAGACAGTAGTGAGGGTACCCACTGGACTGGTTTCAAACTGGAGTTTGAAATCTAACATAAGGCTCCTAATTTAAATACAGTTTATAAGCTCTGCATCAACCCTCTCCTCTAGACTGTCATAGTTACTCATCATATGAAATTGATTTTGTGCTTTGTAGAAGACCCATCTTTACCACAGCAACCCACAGCAACAAAACAAAAAGTTCATTGTTATACATGCCTATTGCCAAGCTTACACTTACAGAGACATGTTGCAGTCTAATTCAACCTGTGGGTGCCACGCTCCAGTGCTGATCAGGGATGATACTGAGCTCACCAGCCCCGTATGTGGTGGAATGACTCAGCCCAGGCCAAATACTTAGCTAATGGTAAGTACAGTTTGGGTTTGTTTGATCTTTGATAAAAAGTTTCAGATCATTTTTCAATCGCATGATGACAACAAGGCCATTCTAAGCAAAACCAGGTACTTTTTGAAATATGAGATTCTGCAAATCTTGAAAGCAGATTAATTGCTTTTGCTTTAAGAGAGGAAGAATACAGCTACAGTAAGCTAGTTATTGCTGGGAGGGAGAGGTCAAAGGGGTAAAAGAGATAAAGCACTCTCTTTTAATGATATTTTCCTGCGAAGGCAACAGTGCATTTTTACATTGTGGTTCCAATATAACAGCAAGGAAGGACAGACTCTAGTGTACTACTGACTTTAAAAGGATGCAACACCATTAAGTGAATTATTCTGTTTTAGTGGTGATGGCATTTATTATTTTGGTTTTATAAAATTATGGAAGTTACTCCAATGATTAATATGATTGCAAAATTTTGTGCAGAAATCATCAAATGAAATATTGCAAAAACCTCAGTACAGAAGGCCTAGGTCTGCCTTTGAAAGCCAAATAATTGGGACAGTTTTCAAATAGGTATGTTGATAGCCTTGTAAAAAATCAGTGTAGGGTCTGATGGATGTTTGTCATTTTACCCATTACAAATTATCTTACTGCAACACCTTGAGACCCCAGCAGAGATCAGAGACACACTGTAAAAAACAATCTGCTGAAATGACAGAAAAAAAAAAAAAAAAAATATATATATATATATAACCCCAAAACATGCAGTTCAAATACAAAGACAAAGATTGCACAGGAAAAGGGGAGTCACTGAGTGATGTGTGGTGACAGATTCCAGTTGTACTTCTCTTCTGGCAAGTTATTTTCCCTCATTTCTGCTAAACTGAAAAATCATTTTTGTGATGTTTCTTATTTTCCCGTAAATATTCTTACAAGGTTTGTTTTTACAGGCCTTGCTAATCGTGCCTTTTCAACAGTCATGAAAAAGAAATTATTATTACTCTTACTGATATTTCTGGGATGTGCACATTTTTCTTCTGTCTTTCATACTATGAAGAAAACCCCATAGAACAAAAGAAACTGAAATATCTTGGGGGTAGGGGGGAGGGAGAGAGAGAAACAAGGGGAGAGTTTTGCAAATGCAAATGTTTTAAGAATCATGTTTTAAAATAATAAGGAAAAATGGTTTTTAAAAAGTTCACTTTTACTTAAGAACTGTATAAAAGTAGATAAATATAGCAGAATGATGCATATTTTAGAGATATGTGAATAACAAAATTAAGAAAATAAACCTATTTGTAAAGAATAAATAACTGATGCTAGTCTCTTTTACTTTTTAGGTTAATTTGAAATTATATTTGAAATTCATTTTAAAAACAAACAAACAAAACAAAACAAAACAAACAAACAAACAAAAACCACACAACAGAAACAGAAAGAATATTCTAGATATTCTAACCATCTCCTCATTGTAGTATAAGGCTTCCTGCAGGGCATGAGAATAAGGACATAAGAATTCATTTTTCTGTGAAAAAGAAAAGTGGCGATGTAAACCTACTTTTGAGTAGTAACCAAACCTATCATTTCCATGTTCGTTTGTGCATATGTGGAGGAAACATTTCATGTCATACATATCACATCAGTTAAAAATCTTAAATGAATTAAAAATAAAAATAAAATCTTCACTCTTTCAACTATAATACACAAACTGTTAAGTGCATACTGGAAACACATCTTGTTTGGTTGTTCGCTTCAGCAGAAGTGGTGGAGATAAGAAAAGTAGAGTAGAAAGATGAAAGGCATCCACACTAACCTCCCAAGGTCTCCTCTACTGCTCTCATTAACTGCTCTGTTAAACTGGCTAAAAAATGTTTTAGGAGCTTAATGGAAATGTTTTTAGGTAATTGTTCTTCTCTAAACTTCCTCTTACTTGAAGTCTAAATAATTTGGAGTGAGAGGAGATCAGAGGCAAGTCATAGGTTAGGGATTATGAGATTACAGGGTGTCCGCAGGAGGGTGTAATCCTCGACAAGGCTCTGCAGGGAAGTTCTCTCTCGCTGCTCTGTGTGACCACACTGAATCCTTTGGGGCTCTCTTCCCCCCGACTGAGCTCAGGCATTTCTGAAGGTCCCACGAGATGGCAAGGCCCCGGCACCATGCGCCCCTTTGACTAACAGACAAATCACAGAAATGCACAAACTACAGGGGAAACTCAATGTAAACAAAAGCAGGAAGTGCTGCCTTTGTGCGTGTGCACACCAGCTATGCCTGCAATGTCAGATTAATCAATGTACTTTTGGACATGGCAAAGTCTCATTATCTATTTCTATTACCTACTCCTATTCGGTGCAGCAGTTAAAAACTGTCTGCTTAGCTTTACTTTGCACACAGCTGCTTGACTGATTAAAGTCATAAAATTTACCAATCACAGACCATTAGCAATAAAGCAAAATTGGTGAGTCATAGTTCAAAATACCAAGCTTTCAAACTCAAATATGGAACATGAAAAACAGGGTGTGGAAAGACGACTTTATTATTACAGGCTCTGTCCTTTGCCTCTGCTCCGGCTATTTTCCCCTCAGCTCAGCAACAGAGCACTGACTGAAACAGATCCTAAGAAAGCCCCTCCCTTTCAAGAGGCCTCCAAGCATGGAAAGGGACAGGGCTGAGACATAATCAAGGTGACTGTGGTGACACAGGAAGGTTCAGGAAGAAACCCAGCTGCTCACCTGACCTCCAGCCCAGTCAGGGTATCTCTGGAGCAAAGATCCCTGAGGAAGCTTTAAACAAGCTGGTCTGGGTGCAGAATCAGCCAGACCACGGAAATGTAGAGTTCTCTGAGATGTTTACCACTCTATGTCTTCAAATGAAATTAAAAATTGTTTGTAACTCTGAAGCAGAAGATTAAGGTCCTTGGCAACATAGACTGGGAACAAGCTATGATGTGTCCCATCTTGACTGCTAACAGCACTATGTATTATCTTGGATCGTGCAATACAGCAGGACCAGATGGGATGTGTCACCATAAGTGTATAGCAAAAAGCAAACAAAAGAGATTGGAAAGGGGGGAAAAAATATGCAGGATCTGACCCACGTCCATGGTTCTGCTTTCCTGCAAAACCATCAGATGTTGAAATATAAAAGAGAAAAAAAAAAAAAGAAAAAGAAAAAAAAGAGAGAGAGAGAGAGAGAAGAGAGAGAAAATTACATCTTTACTGGTAGAAAGAGTCAGAGGTCAGGCAACCTCCAGCTGACTCCAAGGCTATCTCCTTGACATTTTAGCTACATAGATGTATCAAAATCATCTAGGCCTCAGAGTGCATATTCCTTTCAGTGATGGCTTGTGTCTGGAGAGAGGACGCTACCCAAGAGTCTAGTTTTATCATTAGTATTATCTCTTCACTGCTCGTGCATGAGAAATGAAAATATTTTGCTCCTGTTCTAATTTTGTTTACCCTGAGGTCTCACTATGCAGAATGCACTGCTGTTCCTGTCCAGCACTGATGGACTCCTTACCTACATCTTGCAGAGGGTCAGATCCTCCAGAATTTCTTTAGGAAACAAAACAAATTGCCTGCTGTTCTTCTCTTACTTTTTAGTCACTCACTTCCTCTTCAGATCCCTATTTTTACTCCTCTGTTGTTGACTCACTTCTGCTTGTGCCCTGTCTTCATAAAACTGTTACCCTGTCATGCCTGTATCTCCTAATACTCCATCAGCAACTAACAGAATTTTGCAAGATTCATTCAAACTGCAATAAAAACAACCGTAGTTATCATGCAGGAGTTTAGGGACATTCCTGCATCAGGGCCAATCTTTACAGGAAAATAGGAGAGAATGGTCCTAAACTTTTTTCCATGAATAATTCAATACAGTTACTTTATTTTTTCTCTCTACTTCCACATTGTGTTTAGCTTTCTTGTTCAGATGAACCATATAAAAGTAAACACATCCTCAGAAGATTAATTAAATCAACACACTGAATTAAATTTACATATCCAGATATGGTTATTGTTGTTGTTTTAAGATTGTGGAAAGTTTTCCAACAACTTCTGCTGGCTTCTATTACATGCAACAGTAGATATTGAAGTGCAGGTGGACTACAAATTCTTCAAGACAGGAATAACCTCCTTTTCTGTGACTAATATAAACTGACCTGATCCCCAGTCTTCATTTGGCTCCTGTTCCAAAAGAGGCCCTATGAGTAAAGAGAGGCATAGACACAGTCATAGGCTTAGTAACTTAGTCAGAAAATCCCTCAAAGTAAAGAAAGTCTTGCAAAAATTAAGTATGAAACACCACATATGATATCTTATTTCTGTTTTATTTTTAAAGACTAGAAGCAGAATGTGTATGTTTGTAAATGAATCTAATTAATCTGTTATGTCTTGTGTATGTCAGAAAACAGCATTTGCAAATGATTAGAAATTAATAACCTAAAGGACAGGACAGTAATTGGTCCTTTTTCTAAGAGACTGAAGCTTTTTTCTAAACATATCATAAAGTTGCCTGCTTGGATCATCTTGGATCTATGCCCTTGCTGTATTCTAGAGCACACCTATCTGATTGTACTCACTATCTTGCTCTTATTTTTCTCTTGTTGGAAAAAAACCAACTCCTTATGTGTACTCAGATTTGTACTGATGGAGTACTTGCCTATGCTTTTGCATGATTGAAAGTTTCATCCTTAAAATTGAGTTGTAAATGAAGAGGGATAGTCATGGACTTCATCCATCACTAAAATAAAACCCTTTTTAAAATACAGTCTTCAATATCAGAAACAAAAGAGCACTTTGAAATGAAAATGAAAAACATACTCAACTGAGTTAGAGAAGGGTAATGAGATAGGTAGGGGGAGTAGAAGAAAAAATCTTATCACCTCTTCCTTTTCCTCAGATAAGAGCAATTTGGGATGTTCTAACACCACGGGTATAGTTATACTTTTAAAGATAATACCACAACAAAGTATGAATAGGCAAAAAATATCAGCTGTCTATAGCCTCAAGATAAATTAGTTCAAATAAAAAAGCAGGACTAAGAAGCCAGGATTGTATTGTAACAAAGAACTTCCTGAGAAACTTGTTTGTTCTGTTATGAACCTCTGCCTTTGCACTGATTCATAAGATCTGTTAGTACAAATATTTTATGGCAATAATACATACAATGTAATCGGTCAATTGACTTTTGGTAGTATTTCTGCAATCAAATATATCCGTCTATAAAAAGGCAGGCACCAGGCCTCGTCAGTGCAGGGAAACAGGCACTTCCAAAAGATATTCACCATGAACAAAGATGTTCTGCAGAAGCAGTACGAATCACCTCAGAGAGGCCCTCAATGGTTAAATGCAAAGAGAGATGAATCCAGCCTTTGTGGTTTACTGTAGTATAAAACCTCAAGGGAACCTCTCCAAAGATGGGAATAGTGTAGGAGAACTCAACCTTTGACAATAAATAAAAAAATATATAATTGCTGAGTTTATTTTTTTAAAGGCTATTTACCACTAGAAGTTTGATCCTACACCACCACAGGAGACTAGATCCTTCGACTAGTAGCAAAATAAGGGAGAAATTGTGCAAAAGACAGCTGGAAGGAACTGGAAACAAGGGCGTACCAAAGCAAGTTAATGTCGTTGCAGGGGTATGAGGCCATAGGTCTGAAGTCCCCAGAGACCTTGTCTGACCATCAGTCAAACAAGTACGGGATGGGCACTTTTTGATTCACCTACACCCTGCTGCCTTAGAGAAAGGCAAATATTTCATTCAGGAGATTTTCATCAGTCTGTTGCTAGCTTCAATTTTCACCTACAAACCAGGGAAAGTGAAGCATCCAAAGCTTTCTCAGCCATGGACTTTCAGTTAAGAACAGGTACCTCCCACAATTCCCAGTGAAATTAGGCAGAGATATCACTTAATATTGCCACTTTTTAAAGTAAATTCCAGGCAAGAGATCTTAATTAAGACACCTTACTATACAACACAAGGAAGCACAGCCATGGGACATCTTTAATAAACTATGTAAAACTGATTGCCTAATTGTAGCCCTCAAAAGAACTGATTCACCTTACTGAATTACAGAGTGTTTTCAGTGATGGGCTTCTAATGGATGCTTTTCTAAGATCTCTGCTTTTGTTGAAGCTTTACCAAGTTAGTCATCCTCCTTGACCTGATCAAAAAAAAAAAAAAAAAAAAAAAAAAAAAAAATCGGACGGTCTCATTTTAAAATCTTTTAAGTTTTCTTCTTCTGCAGCCATAATCAATATCATTTCTTTTCAGCCAGGTTGATGATGAGTACACAAAGCAAAGCTGTTCCAGCCTTCTCATGGGCCAGGTAGGAAACTTGGGTCTCATCTCCATGGGTTTTTCAAAGCCAGTGTTAGGTCCTGCCATTCAACCTAACATTTTCTTCCTTTAGGGCCTTTCTGAAATGTCTCCACAAAATACCTCTTTTAAAACTGCTTTTCAAAACAAAAAATGCAATAAATAAATAAATAAATAGATCAAACAAAGAAAACCAAACAAAATAAAAGGACTGCTCAGAACTTAACATAAGCTATCTTTTCACATTTTTGTTGGGACCAGCCGTATGCTCAGAAGTGGATTCCTACATTTCTCTGATGCGTCGACCCCACTTCCTCTTGGGCAATGGCTCCTCTGAGGAAAAATCCATCCTTAGGCTATTTTCAGATAAAATTTGCTGACTTCTCCAAATCCAGTCCCTGAGGAAATCGTGGATGGTTGAGAGAAAAGGCACAGACAGAGATGAGCCCAAATTGTTTAAAATGTCAGTTAAACCCAAACATGTAATCACCTTTTCTTTGCATCTCAGTTTTTATGGATTTATAATCCCATGTTTTTGAGAGTCAAAATCCTGCTGCCAACGCAATTTACTAGCACTCCTGCAAGGCTCACCAATAGCACAGCCATTCCTGGGGAAGTGGTAGGGCAAATGTCTGAAAAAGGATGGATTTAGTCTGTTCTCCATGGCATGCTGTAATTGATCCTTCCCTGTATCCCGCTCCCCTTTCTTTCTCTTGGCCACTGAGCTGGCAATTACTGCAGACTAAAGCTGTGTATTCAGTGTACTTGGAAAGAGAAAAATGAGCTTGTCCATGTCAGAGGGGAGGAAAGAATATAAATTGAGTCATATCAGCCACACAAAGGAAGGAGGAAAAAAAAAAAAGCAACACAAAAACACAGAAATGAACAACAGTCCAGCCACCCCCCAAACTAATGGCTGAGTAGGCTTTAAGCTGCCCCAGTGAGACTCCATGTTTTATCAATAAATTGCATTATCTCTGCCTTGATTATTTCTACTACAGAAGGTATCTGCAAAGTTATCAAGACCCTTGTGGCTTAATAAGATCCCGAAGAGATAGAGTTGATAATTGTTTCCTGACAGCTTTATGTCCGCAACTGATGCGTCTTTTAAGGTTTTGGTGTTCTTGCAGGCAAGTCTAAAGAGGAACATATGTTGTGTCTTATCATGTGTGGATTGTAGGATGGTGCGGGGGAGAGCTGGAGGGGGAGGTGGCATTGATTTGGAGCAAGGAAACCCCTTCTTGTCAGTCAGCCTTGAGAGCTGCTTAGTGCCTTGTTAAATACGCTGATAAATGCATATCTCAGTGAAGCTCCAGGAGGACTACTTCATGTCAGGAGATTTTATTTTGCAGATTGCCCTCTAGACAAGAGAAATCTGATTTCTGAACCTACACAAAAGGCTCGCTGTGCTTTGTGGGTGTATTGATCTGGCAGCACCACAGCAGCTGTGAGCTCGCATGTCTGTGCTGCCGGCATAATCAGAAACATGCTACATGCAGGATGCAGCAAGCTTCGAGAGCTTAACAAGCCAGATAGGGGGCCTGTCAATTCCTTTCAGGGCACACAGCAGGGTAAAGAAGCAGCATATATGGGGAACTATCAAAGCTATTGCAACAAAAAAGGGATGGGGAAATGACAAAAGAAAATTAAAAACCACAAGAAAATCATTGAAATATACAAAGTGTCAGCTTATTCACCTATCATATGGATATGGTAGCTTTGCATTACTCACACAAATACAATGTGCAATAGAATTACATTCTGAAAACCAAAAACCTCATTTCAAAATAAGTCTGGGCGATATTCTAGTCTGTTTTCCTTTCTCATATTTTCCAGCCATCATGAAGCCCTCCTGTGTCGAGCAAAGCTTTTTATGGTAGGAAAGAATCTGCTTTGCTTGTCTTAATGTTTTTCAAGCACCTTTCATCATCATAGAACATCATATTTTTGGCTTGTGGATATGTTTATATATTATTTTTATCCTGCTTTCAGTACATATACATTTTCTCAAAATGGCTTTCTGCTAAATGTATGGACTGACTTTCATAGTTCCCATTTTGCTACAATACTTATACCTGACTTTCTCTGAAATGATGGTTTTTGTTCAGGCAGTAGCACAGTGAATAAAAGAAAGGTGATACTGGTAGTTTATAGCATATGGACTTGGCTTTGAGGTTAGTAAGTAAGTCATTAACATATGGTTTATTCTTGCAAATGCTCACACACAGAGCGCCTTCAGGCGTGCGAGGAAGCACAATGAACCGGGGGCACTTCCTCTGCATGACTCTGCAGAACGCCTCTCAGTTTTCCTTTTTCCACTGACACACTGTGGAGAGAGTAGTTGAAAACCTGTGTGTTCTGGTCACAGCTAATGTTACTGCAGTGATGAAATGCGTGCTTTTGTTTGTTCTTCATGCTTATGATTTGTGGATGATGTAAAAAGTATAGTAATCTTAGTTCAGCTTTCTCTTTCAGTGTGTGAGCTTTCTGTGTGATCCCTTAGGCATGCTTTGTTCCCAGGTAGCTACCCTCACTACACATTCATACTGCTCAAAATCAATCAGGCTTTTAAAGCAGCTATCGCCTTTCTTTGTGTAGTTAAATGTAGAAACTCCTTTCATAATTTTAAATAAATGAAAAGGTATGATCAGAGGAGAATTAAATTAAAACTGAGAGTGGGAACAAGTGGTTCTGACCACAGTGGTAGTATCTGGAAACCAACAATTATCTATCTTGGTAACTGTGTAATTACTATAGAAAATACCTACCAGTGAAAATGCACAGTAATGCATCACTCTCCTCTGATGGCTGGGTCATGGAAAGCATCTATTAACAGACATTCTGGATCTTATTCATCCAAGAACACCAAGGTGAATTAGACCTAACTATGTACCAAAAAGACATCATTCCTCTGTCTTTGCATTGATAATTAACACCAGCAATTTAGAAAGATAGATGTATTCATCACAGAGGTACATAAACCACTCACATATTCATGGAATAGCCTGTCTTCCCTCTAAGCTGTAGATATGAGTCATTTTAAAATTTCTTTGTAGGCCTTAAGTGTCAAAATTGTGGCTGTCAGCTACGAAGCTCTTTTGAGCTAACAAACAGGGCCTTGTCCAGTAAGCTACAGAGGTCACAAAGCTAAGTCACTAAACCTTTCTGTTCTTTAGTTATTAAGCTGTAAAACATGGACACTATTAAGGACTCATTTTTTAATGGGTAGGGCATGGGTAAGGCAGAGGGCTTCACAACTCCAAGACCTCTTGCTCAGGAGACAACATATTTAGAACTCACAGCCCTGTACACACCGCGTGCACCTCTCACCTTTGGAAACTAGATACTAGGATATTACTTCCCCTAATCAAGAGCTAGAGGAGAGTAGCAAAGCCAAAGAACTTCATGCCTTTGGTATCAGAGAACTCAAACTAAGGCAGGTTGGGCTTTCCTCCAAAGAGGAAACCATATATCTCCATAGACTCAGTATGGAGGTCAGGCACTTGCTTCAGGAGGACTGCTTCACGAGATAGCAGAAATCCAGGTGTTCTGGATCACATTCCAAATTCTGCTTTACTTCTGCAACTGGAAAAGCAGCACTGACTACAGAAGAAAAACCTTTATTGTTTTACGTGTTCTCACACATGCCCATACTGCATCTAGATCTTGGTCAGAGACACAACCTCTCATATTACAAAAGGACGTGAAACACTCACCACTTCAGCCAGGCATGGTTGGGTTGGTGATGGACAAATAAACTGTACCGCAGTCTGTCCTCTCTCATGAGACTGGAGTACAAGTAGCACTAAGCAGAGCTAATGGAGGGTTGTCTCAACCCCTCTCATTTCTTCCACATCCCTCTGACAGGCCTGAGCCAATGTAGTTGCCATAGTTGCCTACTTACTTGATATGTTGTTTCACCTGCCTCTTCAATTTCTCTCTCTCCCTTTAATCTCTCACTATATGTTGAAACTGCTAGATCATTGAGAGAAGAGTTGATACTTGTTTTGTTTATAACATCTAGTACTTTGAGGTGTTAAATATCATCCGTAGGCACTTTCAAGAAGCAAGCAAGTAATGCTATGCCTTTTGAGCAACTGCTGTGGCAGCATCAATAAATATTTCCCCTGCTTTACAAAATGATGGTTACAAAGCAAACGCAATTCACTCCACCATGTGAATGGTAGTAAATCAAAGTAAGAAGTGATATTTTGGGCTATCTGGTTCCTCTGCAGACCTTGTGTCAGCTTTTATCTGTTTGTTATTATCTACGCTTCTTTTGTTCAGGTCTCAGCATCTGCTATGTCCCCACACAAGCACTCATTAAGCTCTTCCTCCCACAATATTTTAAGTAAAGACTTGTCTCCCAGAGCTTTCTCAAGGTTGTAGCTCAGATAAATGCAAAATATCAGAAAAAGCTCAAAACGGTGCTCTCATCTGAACTCTGACAGTTTTTATCAAGGTCTTCCAGGTCAGTAAAATTCAATGCTTCTTTTTCTTTGCCAAATTTAGGAGCTGGTCACAATTCCTTATAAGCAATTACTACTCATCAGCTAGGTCATATCTTTGAGGTAGTGGCAGTTGATATGAATGGAATTAATCAAAGTTATGCCCCTTGGGCCTTATCCCTAAAATCTTCAGTGAGAACTTGACAGACCCATTAGTTAACAGTGAAGTCATGGCTTCTTAATATAATTCTAGCTTATTAATTAATGAACCATGTAAATCACATTCAATATAGTGATGAGGTAGCCTCAAATCAAATTGGTATGGAGGTCAAGGAAGGAAGGTGAATAAGCTCAAGCGTTTTGTTGCCTTTGGCTGGATATGCTTTCTCTTCTTCTCTTCTTTGACTGGACTCGTTCACACAGAGAGCACTGGCCAACTGACAGGGACATCTCTGTCTGCACATAAATTGATGAATTTCTCCTGACCTCAGAGAGAAGCTTAGAACATCCCCTGGAGCAACCTGAAGAAGTAGTGTTATCAGAAACCACACTTTTCTTCTCTCCAAACATTCATTGTATGCCTGGCCACCTGGGCTTGGAGAGGATCTGACAAATAGGTATTCTCCTAATGGTTATTGCTCAGCCTAGGGCTGGCAATCTGAAAAGCTGTGGAGTTGGATAGATTCTGCTCTTCACCCATACAAAACAAAAAGGCAATAAGCACATCCATATCAAAGGAGAATAGCATCCTCACATATTGCAGAAGAATCAAATCCAGCAGATCTACCAGAGGATGGCACAAAGTGAGCAACAGGCCCCCTCCCCCTGGATAACAGACAGAAACTAAAAGCCACAGAAGATAAAAGATAAATTAAGAAGCACAGATTGTGAATTATCGGGCAAATTACAACAACTGGTAGAGTTGTCACAAGCCCAGCACAAGAAACTACATGGAGCTCTGAAGTGGTAAGCTGGTGGAGGGGAGCTCCGAGGAGAGGCTGTCCTCCACCCCAGAGCTGCACTCAAGGGGAAGACAACATCACTGCAAAGGGGGCTGACAGCTCCCAAAAGGTCTCCTGCCTAAGAGGCTGCCTGCATCCTGCATCTCAACTTCTGGTAAGTAAGAATAGACTGTGAAGTCAAAATGGGGACATTGCAGGAGCATATGAAGTGAGAGCACCTTCACCAGTCTTACGTAAAGGTAAGCCATAGTGGAAAGAAGCAGGCATGTAGACAGTTGTGGTGTTATTTGTTTTCCTTGAGTGCATCAGCTAACAAACATTTTCCTGGAGTCTGGCTCTTACTCTTACAGTTTTGCTTGGGCACCTTCAGAGGACAAAAATGTAGGTGCTGAGTGTGACTCACACCTGCCGACATGATCTCAGTCAGTATCAGGAAATTGCAGTGCAGGCCAAGAAAGGGAAGATCGCGTCACCTCATCCCTTGGGAATGATGTCCCTGGGAATGTCATAAAGCCCAGGGAGCTCAGAGCATATCTGAGCTGTCATTAGCTAGGATAGCCTCTGTGTAACGCAATCTTGACTCTTTAATCTCAAGCTATTCACAGGACTATTTCACTAGCATTTTCTTTTCTTTTTTTTTTTTTTTAATTTCATCTTTATTTTTTGGAGGGAAGAGAGCAGAGGTAATTGAATAACAAGACTGGCAGCAAAAACACAAAGTTCTTTAACTGTCTTTGCCAACCTCTTTTGTGACTGACAGCATGTCATGTCACCTTTTTGTCTCAGTTCTCTACTAGTATATGAGGATTACAATAGTCCAAGTGGTTTTGAGAGACTAAATTCAGTAATGTCCCAAGCCAAAGCCCATTGAAGTCAATGGAAAAGCTCTCAATTACCTAGAAGGGCTTCAGGTCAGATCTTGCTTATTCAGCATTATAAGAGGCATTTGAAAACCCTTTAAATAGTGCCATATGTGTGCAAAGGTATTGCTTATTACAGGACTGTAGAACACACTTTTCAGCTGCTACAAGCACACATGAATAATACCTTTTCTCAGCCTCATTTTTAACAATCTTTGCTCCTTCTGAAAAATCATTGCAAATTATGTCAATACTAACAATTGTCTTCAACACCCTATCAGACAAAGCATTTATTCTGTTGCCTACAGACTCCTTTGAATCTGCAAGAAATGCAGATCTAGATAGGTCTGAAGGCAATGAAGTAATGCACCATAGCTGTCATTCTTTAACAGTTTATGGTCAGTCTTTGTAAACTTTCATGACAAGTTTCAGTTGATTGACAGGTACTGGGCTGGAGCCCCACAAACGGGTTTTAAAGGTCCAAGACAGACCTAATTTTCTCTAATAAGATTAGATGCCACAGCTCAAGACTGCCCTATGAATAAAAAGCCATTACTTATAATGGTCTGTCTGCTTGTTACTCTGCACGGAGACTGACAAAATTCACTGTAGCTCGAGTGAAGTCAGTAATCTCTTAGACCTGTTGAGAGCCTTTATGGTCACAAGGATCAATCTGATGTCAAGGTCAAGGTCTCTAGTCCATACAGAAAATTTGGTACAGAAGCTCTGCAACAGATTCACATGCAAGGGACAGAAAGCACCAGTGCTGGCATTTAGTATTTTTCTGTTCAGGCAAGAGCAGGACAAAACACTGATGACGCAGTTCATGTTGAATAAAGCAAAGAGGAGAAGGGAGAAAGATGACATTTTGAAAGCACTTGGAGATGCCCAGTGTTATAACTCTGGGCTACGTGAAACTTCTTACATGAAATCATTTTCTGAGAGAAATAAATAAACAAATAAAAGTACATTTGACAATACTAAGCTCATTTAGATATAATCATGTAGTACATTTAGTTATAGACCACAACAAATACATTAAGCTAAACATTTTAGTGTTTACTATAAAAATATGTGCTGTTTCTTGAACACGCAACTTTATAGAAATCTTTACTTAATTTTTAATGGAAAATTTCAAATCTGCTTGAAAAGATTTTAAAACATCAAAAAAAAATACTTCCTGTTGAAATGAAATGTATAATTCAGAAGAGTTTGCTTGTCCCTCTGAATTTTCAAAATGATAAACAAATTAGAAAACAAAACACAAAACACCTTCCACACAGTTCTAATAAAATAATTTCTTACCACGGTTGTGCCTGAGGGTTTGGACTCTCCAGCAGTTACAGAGTATAAAAAGAGAGAAAGTGGGAAAGATAAGGTTGAAGGGGAACTCTAACCCAATAACACAGACATTTTGCAGGCAGTAAATGCTGAAGTATTATCATAGTAATTGACATCACAAATGCTCCAAGCTAAATATATTGATTGTCAAGGTCAGCATTTTAGGCAGCAACAGCAGACATCCTCATCCATTAGCCCTGAAATATTGATTTCAGTCAGGAAAATAAAAGCCAGGAAAAGGAAAATACTTGAGCAATAAAATGATCTTTCTCTATCTTTGTTTTCCAGACATGGGAACAGACACCCTGTTCAGAGCATGTCAGCATTTATAGAATTGCTGAAGACTCGCATGAATTTCCCATTCCTCAGCCTATTCAACATGCACTTGTATTTGAAATGGCTAAAAAATAAAATAAAATAAAATAAAATAAAATAAAATAAAATAAAATAAAATAAAATAAAATAAAATAAAATAAAATAAAATAAAATAAAATAAAATAAAATAAAATAAATAATAAAATACCACTCAAAATGCAGAATCCAGAAAATAGACAAGGGCATAGCTTTGGCTTTATCTTGCTTGACAGAGGAGGGTGTATCTCAAAACCACAAGTTCTTTTGCTAATATTATCATAGAAGTTACAAAGAAAATGCTTTATAAATGAAACCTGGTAAGTGCCAAATGCTTAATTATATAGCAAATACCAACCATTAAGAAAGTGTCCCAAGGCTAGAAACATTCTTTAAAACTGCTTTCTCAGCAATTGTTTCCTCAGCTGTTTAAACTGTATTACTTAAAATGAAAAACAGCATGAACTAGTTTTAGAAATCTGGACAGAAGTGGAAAAAAAATCCCAAACACTTAAACAACTCATAGCATGCACTTTTCAAAGGCAAATAATTGTCCATGTGTTCTTTGACTATGTGTGTAACTAAATGTTGTTCAACACTACCTCATATCATTTGGTGAAACCCTGTTGTAAAAAGGTACCTTATGAAGCTGACTATTGTTATTTTTTAAATTTGTATCTGTAAGGCAAAGGTAAACACAATTCTCAGAACAGCAGACACTCCAGGGCTATGATCATTTTTTTTATTTAATAAACATTCTTTTTCCCTGCTAGAAATAATTGTTTTTGTGCTTTTTTTCTGTCACACAGCAAATTTTCATGAGGAATGTAGCAAAGCAATCAGTGCATGCATATGGATGTAGTGGCCAAAGGCAGGCAGACAAATTACACTAAGTGCATCTGAAGAAGCAGCTGCCATCTATAAGAATGAAACCATGCAGCAAGAGCTGCAGTGGCCACAATTACAGTAAGAAATGCACAAATGGAAAGTGATTGGAGCACATAACATGGAGCACATAACAAAAGACAACATAGCAGGAAACAAAAATATTGCTCTCAACTTTGAGGGTATGGTTAGAAAAGATAGCACCTTAAGTGTTTATACAAAATAACGGTGAGATGGACTTTTTGGTTTGGGCATTTATGTCTGAACTATTGATGGGACCAAAACAATATATGCACGACTTGTCTTCTTTTTACTCTAACCAAGTCAAAAAAAAACTAGTCCTGCTTCCACATATTTATGTACCATTGCACTACAGCTTGGAAACTTTAATTATAAAGGGAGGTAATGAATCTTACATTTATGTTGTCTCTTTCTTCCTGTAAATTTGCATTATATATCAGCAGATTGCTATGCAGATATAGCTATTTCCTAAAGAAGAATGTGACAGCTCAGTATAACCACAACCTGGGCAGCAGCAGAGGGAGGAAATTTTGGCCAACACCAGGGAAAAGTGCCATGGGAACCATTAGATTTACACAGAGGAAACACATTGTTAATATGAATGACCAATGCAATAAAAACCTGAAATACATTCCTTTATCTGTTTATTGCCTTGGGAAAATGGAGGAGTGAAGCCACTTACTTAGAAATGCATAAGCAGCTCTAGGGCTCCCAGTCTATCCTAAGCACTTTAGAGAGAAGTTAGGAAGGCAGGAGGGAAGGAAGGGAGAAGTACAGGAGAAATTACTAAATTCTCTTTTTACAGAAGAATTAGGGCTTCAACATAATGGTGGAAACAGCATAAACTGAAGATGATATCTACATGGATGGGCACAAGCAGTACAACACCTTCTCCACCTGTGCTCCAAGGCAGACAGGTAGAAGGCAGGAATGGTCTGTGCAATCCTAATGCCTACACATGTAGCTAGCTGGCTTCTGAAGAAAGAGAAGCTCCTACGCGCTACAGTGATTATGTAATCTCTATTATGTACTGATTTTCAGTGCAACTCACAATACTCAGTTAAAAGAAGTCAGGACTGCTGCTTGTACAT
This sequence comes from Aythya ferina, assembly GCF_964211825.1. Classification (NCBI taxonomy): domain Eukaryota; kingdom Metazoa; phylum Chordata; class Aves; order Anseriformes; family Anatidae; genus Aythya; species Aythya ferina. The sequence continues at coordinate 78,525,126 of NC_140296.1, forward strand.
CAGGTCAGTGGTTCCTATCTTTCCTTTTCTCAAATGCTCTTAAATGAGATGAAGCTATCTACAGTTATTGTTATGTTTCCAATTTTGTACTGCCTACCATGGGCCAAATAGCCCTGTGAAAATCATCCAGTCTGCTCTCACACCAGTTTTACAGCAAAGACATGAGCCAATTTCATTTATAGTTTCCAGACATATGTATTCATAAAAGAAAGAAAAATTGTATTCACTGTATAGAAATAGAATTACTAACAGACAGAACCTAGCCACCCTCTTTTATTAATTTACCTGTCAGACATCAGGTTTAACAGTTCAGCTCAGGTGGAAAAAATCTTTCGAGACAATTCTCAAGTTTTTCTTTGTCTTCAGAAATACTTTAGGAGAATTTTCTACCACTTCTCATTTCTCAGAGAGTCAGCCTAGATAAACAACAAAACCATCTGCAGTATTCGCAAGTGAGACAAGTGACAAATGATTAAACATTTAATGCCTTTAAATTGGAGCAATTTCCTTCAATAGGAGAGAACATTCATTTCCCTGCAGCAATTGGCTTAAAAAGGAGAAAAAAAAAAAAAAAAAAGCTCATCTTTATCAATATTATAAATGTATTCTACCTCTAACTGACTACAAGGTAACTAGAATTAGTGGAGCCCATAGCCTGATTTCATCAGGTACACATTAAACTAACATTGCAAGGACGGAAGCAGGAAAATTGATTAATTTTGTGCTGTTTCCTAAAAAAAGTGCATGAGAAACACATCACAGTAGGCTGAAAATCCCAGAAATTTTCACTAATATCCAGAAAAATCCGAGTCCTTGTTGGCTCAAGCTTCACACAGGCTTACAGTTGTTTTGCCCTTTTGGTCTCATGTTTTGCTCTAAACCAAATGTTATGCAACAGTCTGAACCTCTTTTGTGTATGAATACAAATGAGAAAAAATGACTTGAAACAGAGTGACTGACAAGAACTGGGACTGAGCTAATGAAAAGCTAATATGCAGTCTACATAGCTGCAGGTTGTTCTGCTTACTGGGTGTACTGGGAAGAACTAACATCCTTGGAGAAAGACTCCTGGGGAACTGGAGAACATCCTGGGAAAGACTCAAGGACACGTAAGGAATATGCAAGTATCGGAGGAAAGAGTTGCGCAGGAGGCACTCCTGGTAACCACAGATCTCTTTAGAGATGTGAGTACAAGAACAAAATATTCTAGGCTGGTGGCAGGTCTCCTGTCTACTGAAAGAGAAGTATTTTTCAGTCAGTTCTTGCCAAGACCTAGATTTTTGATGTTAGCACTCAAGTATAATACATGTCCTCCATAAATATGAGGAAATGTCTGGGTCTTTTGGCAGTTACAGTGGACATTGAGCTCTCTCTTCTGGTTTAGAAAACTGCTAAGCACAGATTCAAAAAACAACACACATAAATAGGAAAAGAAAACAACATTTTCAGATATACATACCACATATATACAATGACAGCAATTCAGACACATTTATAGCACTTTGTATATGGATAGATATTGATTCCTAAGCTTTCATTACCTAGATCAGACACTGTTGAGGTTAATAGTCTACATGAGTAAAGTTTAACCCAATTCTTTTAAGGGACCAGCTCATGCTATGACAGCACCTAAGGAGCAACTTAATCATAACCATTCTGTTATTCACAGAAAACAGCCTTTTCCTGCCAGCAAACAAAAACAAACATTGTAGATGCTCCATGAGCAGTTCTCTCTCCTTTTCAAAAGTGTCATCTATCAGCCAGATCCAGGAACAACTCAACACTCTGAATACTCTCATCCACTACCTCTTTCACAGGTAAAACATAAAATGTAAAACAGAAAGAAGCAAACAGCCAAAAACATAATTGAAGTATTGGAAGACAATTTATGTCTAGTCATAGGAATTTCTCTGATGACCAACTCAGACTGACCTAAACAATTTATTTCCACAAATATAATGTCACTGCACATCAAACACATAATACAGTTGGAGGAGCTAGGCCAATTCTTTCTACATTGGCCTTTTGCATCAATTCCATTACCTTTCCAGCAGATCAGCTCTGCATGAGATGAGTACTTGTGCATTACCTTGTGTCCTTGTCCACCTTCTCTGACAAACTAGAATCTCACAGTCTCTCAGAGTATTTATGCTTATTAATACATCCTAGATTGCCTCTCTTTTGCTTTGCTTCTAACTATAATACTCCCATAGAAAATGGATTAGTAGGAATACCCCTTTTGTGAATTCACTAATTCCAATCTTTATTCCTTAGAATAAAGAGAAAGCCACAGAAACAAAGGTATAAATTATACTATATTAGGGGTTTTATGTACAATACTGATTTATAAATTCATGTTTCTCCATGTTAGATTTATTTTTAAAATAACATTGACTATTTTGTTATGTACTGCACTACAGATGTTTGCATAGAAATGTTGAAAAATTGTGATCTGTCCCTACATAAAAATTGTGACATCTTGTGTGACAAATTAGGAAGATAGTTTAATATCAACAGCATAAGCTATAGCACTTGACCTAGGATCCATCTAAGTAAATAGAATGACAGTAGGATTTATCTGGCCCTTGGTTTGGACTTCAACCCAGCTGACTAGCAGTCAAATCATGACACTGTTATTTATGGTGACAGTACTATGTTATCAGTTTAAATCAACTTCATATAAGATGATGGTAACTTTTTTTTATCTATTCTAATATAAATAAAGCTACATATCTGATCACAGTGCTTCATGTAGCTTTTAGAGTAGCACTGATATTGAGTTCTGCTCATTCTGCTATTCTAAATAAAATCTTTTTTAGTTGTTTTTATGTCCATTTTCAATCTGCAGACAAGATTCTGGAACATGGTCTTCTTCTACTCTCAGCACAGCACTATTGACAAAATCTGCCCACTCACCAGTTTTGCTTCAAAACACTCACACTTCATGGCATAACAAATCTCATCTATGAATTCACAGGGATCCCTGCAGTTCCTGGAATCTCATGAGCAAGAAGACAGGTGAAACATTTTTTGAAACTGGAGAAGAAGACCAATATGTTCTGCAAAGGATGGCTTGGGGCCAGATTTTAAAAGTGTCTCAAGCACTGTGATAATGAATGGCATATCTAGCACAAGGGTGCCCAGCCCCAGGAGCAGAAGACTCAGTCTTGAGTCAGATGTTTATTGTTTTACACAACATGAGGAACATGCGGTGTCTAGAAACGTGACTCAACTGTAAAGATTGTGTTAACTGTTTTTAATTAGATTTCCTTTTTCAAAACAACTTCTTTGCATGTAGGTGCAAAGGTTGTCTTCCTTCTAACAGAGCAGAAGCATATCTCACTTGGAAATGCACGAAACTTAATATTTCTGAACATTGCAACTGAGCTAGGTTTCAATACTAATTAAGTGGGAAGACCTCAGCACAAGCTTATAGTGGCAGTCTTGTTCTTGTTACGTAATATGGCCCACTCCGTTTTAAAGTATGTCTCCAGGGTTAGAGAAGGAGTCCTCAAAACCAAGCCATTCATAACATGCCTGCTACCACCTTACACATCTCTGTACTTGAAGATGTTGGTTTTTGATAGGGTTAAGGCAACTTACCAACTGTCAGAGCAAGAAGCCAGGGAATAAAGCCTTTTGGGGCTCTTTGACGTTGTTCTGAGTGAGATGTCTGTCACAGCCTCTCTATTGCAGGGCAAAGTGAGACAGAGCATATCGGTAAAGGTAGGAGATCACTGGGGAAGTTTGATGATCATACAGTTCATGAATCTATTAAAGACAAGTAAATCATCTGTAAGTCTGAAGCGCACTGAAATGCTTTGAATTAAGGACATCTTAAATAGATTTGATTATCAGGAATATTTTTGACATTATTTTTTTTTTTCTTTAAAACAAACAAACAAAAACAACAATGTATTTATGTATTTGCAAATGGATGATAATTAACTTTATTTTAAGCAACATCTTAGTCCACTGCTTCAGGTTCTGAACTCCTAAAGCACATGGACTAGCAACTCCATAGCAGAAGTGTTTCTCACCTGTGCCTGGAGATTGCTGTGGTCCAGAGCAGGAAAGCAACTACCTACCCAAACTACCATGCACTGGTCCAGTATATAGAATGTCCCTGGTACATACAAACCAGATTCTCTTCAGAGGAAACTGAACCAGAACCTCCTCTCCAGACATGTATTAATGTAGACTACTGCAACCCCTGGTGGGGATACTGAGATCTGAACCAAGAAGTAAGCCACATCACCACAAGAGCTCGTTGCATTTACTAAACATTAATGTGCCTAAAAAAGGTCTCAAACAATTAAGAACTTCCATGACCCTCCTGCAGTGGCTGTCACACCTTCTAAAGGACCAAGTGCTGCATGTGTTTCCCATTTGCTGTTGATTGGCAGTCCTTAAGTCATCTCTGCTGCTCCTTCTCTCCCCAAGGACTAATGTGGCTATATATCTTCTCCTATCTTTATCTATGCTGCCTTCTGTTGTTCTCCCCTGTGATGAACCTTCCAGTCCCAGCAGGCTGTTAACGTCCCTTCAGGCAGCAAGAGGATTGGCAATCAATGCCAATGTAAATAAACAATAAATTCAGTGATAAAGCAATGCTCCCAAGCCACCATACAAAGGTGTTGTTATGCTAGCCCTCTCCCTACACACCGTAGCAGGCAGTGCAGAAGACCAATTTTAATCCTAGTTTTGGCAAAGAGATGTGCATCCCATACCCCAACTCACTTTTACAGTGTTGCGTCCCTTGTTAGTGCAAACATCAATGTTCCTTGCCAGCAGTCTGCTTTTAAGTTTGAAGACAGCCCATAAAGGTAGAAATAAGGGTTTCTGAGCCATTGCTTCTTGCAAATCTCTCTGGAAAAGCAGCAGGATTTTGAGGAAGAAAGAAGTAAAGATTCTAAAATCATTTGTCTCAACAACAGATTAGAAATATGTCAGCAGCTCATAATAAAAGAGAATTAGGTCTCCCAGAGAGCATTTTTTAAAAGTAATTAATTTTATTCAGGAGAGTCAGTTCAGGAGAGTTACAGAAAATTCATGAGATTTTGTCCTCATGGCACAGGAGATTAGAAGAGAAAAGACACCTACCTTATTACATTTTAGTCCCCAGAGGCAGTCCACAAAATTATTAATTATACAAATACATTAATCAGGAGAGTTACATGTCTTCTCTGACTTCACATGACCATTCTCATGAGCCAAAAATGTCTTTTTTTTTTCACAAACAGAACCACCAGCAGTATGTGTAAGTGTTTTTATTAGAGATAACAATACCTCAGAAGTGAGGAAAAGATGGACAAGTGAAATGAAAAAGCCAGGAGTGCTCACGTCAGTCGTGCTCATTCTGATACATGCCTTCCCACGCTTTTGGCAACATGTTTGAAAACTGAAACTTGAAGGCATCTAGTGATATCTAGTATTCATCTAAGCTAAACAAACAACAGCAGAGAGCACAGCCTCTCCTCCTCTTCCTTCAGATTAATTTAATTTACTGCATCCTTTCACAGATAAGCAACAGCTAAGGTGCAGCCAGCCGTCATTATCAAGGCTTGTTTTGTTTTCTTATGGTTTGGGCTAAGAAAAGTGTTTAGGCCCGAAATGAAGCTTCCTTTGTTTTCCATAAGAGTGAGTGAGAATGAGGCACATTCCTCACATCTTGCAAGAATGGCTGAGTTGGAGACCCTCGGCCCTAGGTGCAGAGAGTCCAGCACTGCCCCTCTTCTGTCAGCTGGCTGACAGCCCAGAGCTGCTGCCCTCATGTCCCCTCCTGTCCTGGGGCAGAGGCAAATTGGATCCTGGGCTGCATCTGCAGGGGAATTACCAGTGGAGACAGAAATGTGATCATCTCACTCTACTCAACACTTGTCAGGAGGGCCATGAGGATGATCAAAGGGCTGCAGAACCTGCCCTATGAGGAGAGACTGAAGGAGACAGGTCTTTTCACTCTGTAGAAAATAAGGCTCTAGAGGTACCTCATCACAATATTCAGTACTTAAAGGGTGGCTACAAAGAGACAAAGGGTCTCTGTTCACAAGGAGCATGGAATAAGAATAATAAACCTGCATCACAAGCTAATGTGAAGAACAGTTCTTAAAAACACTGTTGCTTTATTATCGATATCCACAACTGCCTTCTTCCACTTTAGGTTTGTCCCCCGAGTACCCTACCTTGCTCTGTGGTCTCATTTCATGGGGCTGCCCTCTCCTTGCTCCTTGCCTCTCGCCTCAGCACACCTGCAGCCTCACTGGGTGATGCTCCATCCTTTCCCAGTGGGCAATGCCAATGTCATCACTTCCACAAGAATGTTTTGCTTCATTTCCATTACTTCCTTGGCTTGATGGAAGACAAGGATGATGGCTGCTGATGTTAGTATCCTGCTGGGGCCTAATGTTACAAATCTTCCCTTACAAGTGAAGTTTTACTTCAGTCTTTAGATGAATAATGAAGATTTAACCAAGTAGAAAGATTACAAGATCAGGCCCATAGTGAGTTTTATAAACACAATAAATGTCTTAAATTTTCTATGTAGAGTTGACTGAGACTCCTGTTATTCTTTACCATGGAAGTATTGAGATCACATGATCCAGGGCAAATGCAGGTCATGAAGATTAATATAGAGATTTATCATGTCTATGGTATACAAATGTACATTCTGGGTGACCCGAAAAATAATGAAACCCAAGACTAAAGTATTCATAATAAGGGAATTTTGATACTTTAAACAGTTCTGGTTTGTTTTATAATGTTCCATTACCTCACAAATAATGTAGCTGTCATAACAAACAGTAACAGTGACAGATACTAAGAAAAGCTGGATGGTGTGCAAGACTCTAGACACAGTTCAAGTGCTCAGATCTGAATTGACTTTAAAATTAATATTTCTTGGATTGCTCAGCCCTGGAAAAGGACGCTACAGTACTTCTCAATTTACAAATCTAATCTGTATCAGATAGCATACAGTAAAATGTAATACTGCTTTGACCTGAGCACAGTTGTTGAAGTTGATGGTTTTTAAACAGATCAATCTGTGTGGTAAGGTTTCTACTCAGATCAATCTGTGTGGTAAGGTTTCTACTTGGAAGACTCATGCAGACCTCACAAGCTTGTCAAATACCTATAAAAAGCAACAAAGGAAGAATAAGGTACCCCTCCATGTGCCGGTTCAATGCTGTCCATCATTTCTGCTGTTCTGGTCTTGGGGGCAGCACAGCAGTTTCAGTAGTTTGTTAATTTTTCAGCACAGCAGTAAAAGCAGTTTGTTAATTGTGCTTAGAGCACAAGCCCATTTCCAGTTGATAAGATCATAAGACTATGAGTACCACGGGCTCATGTCCAGACCACCACCACCCCAGGGCCTTGCCTGCAGAGCTGCTCCCCAGCCCCTGGTGCCAGGCAGGTATCTGCTTCATAGAAAACTGCTTCAGAACATTTCAGATAAATCACGTGCATCTTTTTTTGTGATGTCTTTGTCCAAGATGAAAAAAAATCACAGCAACATTTTCTTCAAGCACCAGCCATTCCACTGTTCTCAGGATTCAGGGTGTGCATTTTGCCACCTGGAAACAAGCTCTAATAGTGGCCAAGCTGTCTGTGAATATTCGCATGCTGCAGAAGGTTGAAGGGTAGCATGATCAAAACACCAGAATGCTTTTGGCAGAACAAGCTGTATCGTGAAACCAAAATGTTTCATAGAGAGTTGGGTTCCCGCAGAGCTTCACCGAAACACCTTACCAGTCTGCTAGTGCTGCGCTCCAGCTAGGCAAGCCCTACTCCAACCATCCACTGTATAGTACTGTAATCTGGGCAAAACCTAGTACAAGCTGTCTTTTTTTTAGGATTATGGAGTTGACTCTCAGGTTTAAAGGGTTATACTTAGAGTTTCCTCATTTCCAAGGAAATTGGATTTGTGTAGAGTAAAAATTCTCCATTCCTCCTGCTTCCCACACAACTGAAAATTTCTATTCCCTGCAACACCTGCTTCAATGGTAGTTCAGCTGTAAATTCATCTGTAATACCCTACATTTTGTTTGGGCTGGAGAAGTGCTGTTCTTAAATGTAATCAGGGATCACTTGCAGAGACTAGTTTCATTGGAGAGAGGAAACCATCACTCCAAAATCTGAGAGGAGATTGGCAGGGCGTTAGTAGATGTTGTGCCAACCAGATGAAACTGAGAGTCATCAGCCCAGTATCACCAGAAATAGACAGTGCAGATCACAGAAGTTAGGCCTCTGGCATCAGGAGCTTACAAGTTCTTCAGGGACCACAGTGAATGGTTTTTACCTCACATGGGAGAGATGCAGCTGGATGAGGATGTTGGCTTTGCGTAAGGAACATTGGGCTGTGTGTTCAGGCCCTGCAAACATTTACTTGTGATGCTGGGAAACATTCATAACTTATCCTAGGGGTCTTCTTATGGCATTACTTTGTGACATCAGCTGTGCATATCCATACTTACACTGAAATGTCAGGGTAGCAAATTCAAGCTCTCAAAAGTGAGGAAATGCCAAAACTCATGAAATTCTCCCTCACCTCCTCATGCTTGGGGTCATGTTGTCTTTTACTGCCTACACATCAACCAAAGCATTAATTAGTTCAAGCTATGCAAATTGTTTTAAAAAGCCTAAAAGCCTAGTTTGCAATTTAAAATGGGATCCAGATGCCCTCATCATTTTAGGAGAGAAAAAAAAAAAAGGCATTAAGTGGTAACTTTTTTTGTGTTAAATGGCATGTGTCCAAGTTGAACTTGCATGTAAAAATAAACCTCATGAGTTCATTGTTCTGAACTTACAGCCAAATGTCCTGCTTGTCTTCTGTTGAGTTTAAATGTTTTGTGACTAAGTTGTATAAAACATACTTTAAAAAAAAAAAACAGTAACAGTAACTAACAAAATATAAATAATATAATGATTTATTTCTTCTGATACTTCTAGCCATTGCACAACATTTGGATCTTCAGATAGAATTAATTTGAAAATAGCCTAATTATTCGTTTATTTCTCTGTTCCCATAGAAACTGTGACAGCAATGATTCATTTCTAAGATTTATTAAGTCCCTGACCATGCAATTCATACAATTTTTCTCCACAAGGCTCAAATATCTAGCACATTGTATTGCAAGGAAGGATAGATTACCCATTTTTGTTTATCAGCTTCACTTTCTTGGAAACAGACAGTCTTGCTTTCTCACCATGGGTGAATTACAAAAATTCTAAGCACCACAAGTGGTGCTTTCTGCCTTGCACAAGTGGTGCGTTCTGCCTTGGTGAAGAAAGGACAGGTTCGGATCTGCTCTGCCAACCTAGAAGTGCTTGAGGCAAATGCAACCCTGCTGCAAATGAGTTGGGACCTTGAAGCCTAGCATAGCAATTGTGCCATGCTCCACAAGAAGGGCAACACACCAGGCAGCGTGGAGTATGGGCTGACACCCTGACAGTCTGTCTCCTGACCCAGGTTGGTCCTTGTCTGACGTCTAGTAGTGTATGGCAAAAGAGTGAGTTCCCCATAGCAACTGGAAAAGTGAGTGAAAGCAGCAACTGAAACAAAGGTGTCAGTCAAAAAGTGGACCCTTCACCTCCAATCTGGACACCTGCCCTGTCTGTGCAATTATCCCTTTATACTCATCATTTCTCTGGGAGTTTGGCTTCAACTTCTGTGTCTAGACCTTTTCAGTTCTCAGTCTCCATGCCAAGACCATCAACAGAGCTGCACTACTTTTGATTGTAGTCTGATGCTTAAATATTTGCTCATTGAAGCTACACAAGAAACTCAGCTCTGTCCCACTGGAGGACAGCACTTACCTCCTCAGCAGCAAAGTGGTTGCTGAAGGAAGCACAGAGTGGCTTCTCTAGCAGGAAGAGGTAACTGCAGGTCACAAGGGTTGTGTGCTCTCAGAATTACAACACAAAGGCAGAAAATCGTATGTCAGCTCCATTGTCTTGCATAGCTATTTTCCATCACAACGAGGTGGTAGCAAGGCTAGCTCCGGGCGCACAGCACACAGTTGAATTGAAAGATTATTCTTGCTCCCCAGATTTATCAAGCAGATGTTGGTAAGTGAGAAACAGACACAGAAAATACCCCACAACTACTGTCTGACAAGTGACTATTGAACTGTTCTGTGGCACTGAAGACCAGCTCTGTGAATGACTTTCATAAAGAAGTTCCCAGGAGTTTAAAAGGGTTCCTAGGCTGCATGGTCAAGTCAGAAGTCATACCAGTTATCTCAGATTTCCAGATTACACCAAAGAGGGTTTCATCTTTTGGTGATGGAAGGAAAAGTTGCATGGCCTCATCTAACCCCTTTCCAGGTACCAGGGTATAAAATAACCATTGGGTTACGCTGGTCTTCCTCCATAGAACAAGGGGGCACTCCTGTTCAAACCCCATCAAATCAGATGACTGAATCTGTGGAAACTTGGAAGATTTCATTTTTAAATGACTACAAAAGAAAATCCGAACATGCAAAGGGGAAAAATAGACAAAACTAACATAAACAAACAAGCAAACAAACTTTTTTTTTTTTAATTTAAAACTAATTTTTTTTTTTTTAAATTTAAAATTGAAAATGATGCTCATTTAGGTATTGTTACATTTAATCATCTTCTATCTACATTAAAATATTTTGAGCTTTCATATAAAAATACAGGAGAGTTGTGGGTAATAAAACATTAGAATCCTATACCCATTTACCCAATATGCATTAGAAACTAATCTACAGGTATAATAGAAGCTAAAATAGAAGCTAATTTGCAAGGATTTCTCCCACTCTCAGAATCTGCAAATGCAGTCAGATTGGCAGCTCTCAGTTTACACCATGTCCCACGAGTTTGGTTGGGAGCATTTCATGAGTAACCATCAGCACAGCAAGGAATGGGGGGGTGAGAGAAAAAGGGCACTGGTGGAGTTCATTAATGAACATGAGACTGAGTGTACACCAAGCACAGCAAGCTCCTAATGGGCGTGTACGTTTCTGCATGCACTGCTAGTCAGACTAGTAAAAATACTGGGTGAGAAGTATCTTCAGGATCAAGAGCAGAACAGAACATTGAGCTCCGATACCCTTATGAATGATGCATAGAAGTATTTTGGAGCAGCTTTTCCTCTTGCTATTATTAGACCTCATTTATGTATCATTTAGGTGTACAAGGTAATTTGCAACTGGCAGAATTTGTCAAACACAACATAATTCCTGTCACATGATGCTCAGAGCATAGAAGCTGTGGCAGTTTCAGCACAGTAAAAACAATTCAAGACATCACTTGGGTTGCAGGCTCCAAGATACAACCACACCACTCTGCTGATCACAGTAGATTGCATCACTCAGGCAGAAGGAAAGTATTTTCATTCGATGACTGAATGCAGAAAGAAAAGGACCCATGGGTTTGTTCCTGTTGTAGTAGGAAAAGGTAACATCTAAGCTGGAAGTATAATTTAGAGCATGAATACTGTAGTTTCAGTATCAGCAGTATAATTTAAATTCTTGGGTTTTTTTGGTTTTTTTTTTTTTGGTTGTGTATAAAACTAGGAGATGAAGTGGAGAAAGATTAACTGGTAAGTTACTGTACAGGAATATGAACAGGGAAAAGGTATCTAATTAGCTGTGTGGTGTGTTGATGTGGCAGCCTCTAATATGCCTTAGAAATCCAAAGCGAGGGTGTCTGAGACACTAGAAAGCAGTTCTTGTGGGCTGAAAACACAGAGCTTTTTGTGCAGGATGTGGGTTGCTTGGCTATATCTGTTATAGCCTGCCTGTTACAGCGCCAAAAAACATTCCCTTTTCATCCACTTGACCACCTGCATTGTTAATTTATCAGAATAGTTTCTGGCAAGTCTTTAGCACATCCTTATATCCCAACTCACAGGTGAGGCCTGGGTATTACACAGCCCAGAGACCATTCCCTGCTGGCTGTTTGTATGCAGCCATTCAGCCCCGGGTGGTGAGAGTGCAACAGCCTGGACGTGGCTCATCCTCTGCCAGCTGCTCTGCACTAGCTTGTTCAACTTGCTGCTACAGATGTAGCCCTAGGATGCTGTGAACAGTGAGCCAGATAGGAACATGTGGGGCCAGATCAAGAAGTTTTGTTTCAGATTTTTTCTTCTTGCCACCAGAGCCAAATCTCTGCAGAACAATAGGTGCCACCTCTTCCATTTTGGCTGCTGCGTGTACACTTGGAAATAAATACATTGACCATTTGTGGCTTGAGTAAAGATATTTGAATCATGACAAATGAATTGTTTGGGCTTAATGTCTGTTAGTCAGCTACAGGGAAAGTGCACAGAAGATGATATGGCCACACTTTTTTGCATTTTATTTGCATCCAGCCGAGATCGGCCTAGTCTTTTAAGCAGCACAAAACACAGCACACTCATGCAATTGCTAAGAGAGTTCCGTCAGGAAACAGTTCATTAACACAATGCCAGCCTTTTGTAGGATAGGACTTGGTACAGCCGGTCCCTGAGTTCAGTGTGTGTCATGGGGTCAACACATGGTGCCCCTTTGCATGTTTCTGGTTCACGTGACTCAGCAGGAGCAATCTGACAGCATGAGAAATCCAAGGCTCAGCCCACACAAGATAGAGGCGCCTCTACCAGGATGGGGAAAGTGCTGGGAACTGTCAGGGCTTGCACTGACCAGCCAGCCAAGACTGTGTATCTGCTGTCTCTTCATGGTGTATAGCTTTTTATAGCAACAGATGCTTTTAGTAGCAGCTTTAGCCAAAACAGTGTTTTCTAACTGCTGCATGCTCAAAAACCTACAGGCTTTCTTTTCAGATGTGGATCCTGCTACTGCTGCCCAGGACATAGCCACCTCCAGAGGAGGTCACTGCAGAATTTTTGGCAGAGGAGGGAGATACATATATTGCATTAAAGCTACCTGAAGATGGAAACTGACAAGGGGTTAGTGATGGATGTCTTATCTGAAGCATGAAACCAGTGATCTGCAAGAGGGACTAGCTACCTTTCATATAAATCATTGCCTCTCTCTCTTTGTGCTTCAGGAGGTTGTACTGTAGATCTCAGATTACAGGCAGGCAGGGAGACCTAGCAGCAGGCTACAATGCTGGAATTCATCCTGCTGCTTTATCCAAAATCGGCTAATTGACTATACACTGGTCTGCTGACCTTCAAAACATATAATTCTTGAGCTTTGGGTAGAGGTCAGGAAAAAAAAAAAAAAAAAAAAAAAAAAAAAAAGAGTGGGGAAGGATCTAAGGGATAATGGGGTATTATTACTTTATGATCACTGTAGTTTTTTAAGGATTCATTTTGGTAAGATGTCATCTTCTATTTTAAAATTGTGTACAAGTCTTTAAGGGATGAGAGGAAATATTGAACGATGGTAAAGGTTAGAAGAGGTACATGTTTTTTCTAAAATTCTGTTTAAATACAGTGGGTAAGAATGAAAACAGCTGGGGCCACACTAGGGGCCATATCAAGCTGAAATAGGGAAAGGGTTTGTAGTCTCACAAGGTTTCCTTCACATCTCTCACAAAAGACTGTTGAATGTCCTTGAAGCCACATAGTGGCTCCAGAGCAGCAGATGGCTGGAGCTAGAGGGACAGATGCAGACAGGATGTGCCTAGGACAGCCTGGCTGTTATAACGGAGCAACAATGTCCCCCAGCCTCACCACAGGCACATGCTGTAGTGCATGTGTGTGCACTCCCACACACACACATATGAGCTACAGCGTGCTCACAATGTCTCATACTCCAGCAAACCACCTTTGAGCAGGACAGGATAAAGAGCAAGCATGCAGCAAGGCTGCTGAAAGCCCTCCTGAAGCCCACCGCAGTGCCCAAGCTTGTGGCAAATGCTTCGCTTGAGGTTGGAAGAGGAAAGGGAGAGAGCTCCAAACCCCTACATCCCTACTTCTAGACTGGGCATGGTGTTGGGGTAAAATGTAACATAATAGAGAAAGAGCTAGTTTTAAAAGTACAGCTTGCATTGGCTTATTTTCATTTGTCCATCCTGCTTTTTTTCCCACCTCACATTTTCCAATCAGTAGAAAGAGTAGGTATGTAAATGAAGTTTTGGGGTGGAACTGATAACTGTAGCTTGCCAAACAGATTCAGACAAAGTTTTTTTTTTTTTTTAGGCACACTGTAAATATAGAGTTGATATAGAGTTGCCCCAAATAAACCACTGAAAGGCTTTTAGGGTCATTTTCCTCACACCAGCCCTTCCCACTCACATAGCAGCTCATGACACGTTTGATCTCCATGTAGCTGTGGTGGCAGATAGCTCCCACCAGCAGCACACAGGAGGGGACCTTCCATGGGATTCTCCTTGGGTGCACAGCGACAAGCAGTGTCCCAGGGCAGCTCGTGGAGGAACGTGACCACAACAGGGTCACTGTGTCACTGGTTACCACAAGGAGTAAATATGGCAATTTAGTAAATTATCTGCGCTCCAGGATAACCAAAAACACATTTTCACTTAGCGTATTCCCCGAAGTCTCTAATTGCTCCTCTTCAGCTTTTTACTAGAATTAACACTTTTGTTAGTAATGTAAAGGAAACAATCTGTCTTTGGGCGTGGTTTTTTTTTCTTCCAAGGGCCGTCCACAGGGAGGAATTAGCCCGATCCAGAGCTAGACAGTGCCCTCATTTGCAATAGTGCATCCCCACTGGATCCAGAAGATTTTTACTTCCCCACCCATGCAGGAAGACAGGAATAAATTAATAAAAATGCCAGCCTGTTTCTTCTCTGTCCTTTCCATTGGTGTGGAGGTTGCTGGGTTTGAAGCAGACAGATCACACCTACTCTTCTGAAGGAGTGAGGCTGAGAAGAGAAGGGACGGGACAGGCTAGGAACTCACTTGTTGCTGAGGTCCACACAAATAAGAGTCTGGAAGTTAAGAAGCATTCACTGCATGTCACAAGCTCTGCCTCCAATGGGCTTTTCCCCCTTGATGCACAAAGACACATTGGTCAATAATTTAGCAAGGGTTTTGCAGATGACTGCATGTGCCTTTGTCCAGAAAAACGAAGTGTGCCAGCATTATTACATATCCTTCTAGGTGATTAGTGGAGCAGTTCACACAGTTAGACGTGTGTATTGATGAGGAGAGGTTCATACGTTCAGGAACAAAGACAACCATACCTTAAGATCAAGCAGTCCTATTAAGTGGTAATTAAGACCCTAATATATCTGGTGTCTTTCATTTAACATTTCTTTATTTACATCCACTACTACACAATCTGCTGAACTCTGTGTAAAACATTACTAGGATAGTTTCTGATGAATTAGTAATATAATAAAAGCCTGTCTATATGCTCGCATTGGGCTTTCTATTAATAATAATTAAACAGGAAAGCTTTTCTCCCATCCCATTGAAACTGAGGACCAAATGCAACCTCACAGATTCCTGCTTATGTTCCTGTTTTGCTCTCTCATTGCTCCTGGTTTTACTAAAATCACTTTCTAAGGTGAGTGCCACTAGTAAATGTTTTTATACGTACCACTGATGACTTTTCATCATCCCTACCAAGTATCCAGGTGCACTTCTACTGGCATCACAAGGGAAATATAGGGTAACCAATAAAAAAAAAAAAAAAAAAAAAAAAAAAAAAAAAAAAAAACACTCGAAAACTAATCAATTCCTGTTGACTTCCAGTCTGCTTGGATTTCCTTTCTTTGTTCATTTACCAGAGGACTGGTTGTACCTCAGCCAAAGGGGAGATGTGCTGTGGGCAGAGCAAATGTGAGCAGGTTGGGCTGGGACAAGGTATATGCAACTCCTCCTCACAGGATGAAGCCAACATCCTTCCTGTAGTCTGTCTGGGGATGTGTCACTGTGGGACTGCCTCCTCCATCTGACCCAGTAAGGAGGTTTAAAATGCAGAACAGTCCATTACCAATTTCTTTCCAAGACCACACGAGGGATTTATTTTCAGCCATATGATGTCTCTGTAGAAAAGCACACTGAGAAGCAAATGAAATAGGCAAGAGAGGAGAGAGATGGCGAAAGAGATGAAGAGATCTCAGAAAATGGGAGTTTGGAAAGGAAAGGAAAGGAGATGCAAAGAGAGGAAATCATGTTAAAAAGCTGCCCATCACATCTCCCTGAGAGATGAATGCTGCTCAGCAACAGTGCTGGTCCTTGTGAAAGCAAACAATCCAGTTACTGCTTTCTGAAGGAATCTGTCAGCAAGCAGGCAAATATGGAAAAAGCAAACACAAAACTTGGTACTTCATTCTTATGTGGGTGTTGGGGGTGGGTGGATTTCTTCTAATATTCTTTTTTTTTTTTTTTTTTTTTTTTTAAGTAACCATGTCAGGGCCCTTGCCTGCAGGCTATTGTTGTCCACAGTGACTCTCCATCTGTCTCAGATGCACACAGGGAAGAAACCACATTCATCATTATTGATTACTTTAGGTCTTGCCAGGCTTTGTAATGGAAAGGCCGATGTCAACGTAAGACAATAGGTATGGTGAGACCTTCCCTAGACTTCTTTGTTTAGGCTCCACGGGTGCCTCAGGCACTTTGTGTATGTGTCTAAACTAAGCATCAGTCAGAAACCTGCCATGTCCACGGTATACAAAAAGCTGGTATCTCAATGCGTGAGAGAATTTCACAGCCAGAGTCAAGTTTACTTTGAAGACTATGCAGTGGGGCAAGAAATGCCTTGGATTTTTAACAGCACAAAAGTCAGTGTTGTTCATTTCTAGGTTCTTGGATCATCTTAAAACTGGAGATAAGGAGCCAGAGCTGTGTTGCAGCTGGGACTTTTACATTATGCCACTTACTCTGGAAATCAGCTGTACTCACTGCTTGAATGTAAATCTTTCCCACAAAATCAGTGGACTGTGAAGAAAACCCACATTACTTAAGTTTATAGGAGCATCCTGGGATACAAAAAGAGGATATGCAAAAGTAAAATGCTTTGTAGGAGTAACAGCACCAATACCTATTGAAGCCTTTTGTGCTATCTACTATAAGCACCCAGAGGACACCCATGGAAAGATTTGCCACACTGTAAACTGATGCCAAATCAAGGTTAAAAGGCTCTACTCTTTTGCTTCCAAAAGTATTACAAAGGATCATTCAATTTTTTTGCAAAAATGAGTGATAAGTGGAAACACATATTTAGAAACATATAGAGAAATTAAGAAAAATTGCTTTCTTTTCTCTTTTTTTTCCCCTTATCGTTCTTTATGTAAATAAGTCCAGTACATATGACACCACTTCACTTCATGATCAGTGAAGTCTTTTAACCATTATTAACCATTAATGTAAACTTCTTTCTGTTTCTGATTTTACCAGGAAATAAAACATGGCACTTTTCTGTCTTGACTTTTCGGCTTAGACAACAAATAGCTCCAAGTGAGATAATAAACACTAATGGATAATTCTGTGTGCTCAAGAGCTCAGCTCTCTCTGCAGAGAACCACAAATCTAATTAGGAATACAGATCTAGCTCTTGCACCCTTCTAGATTATCACCTGAGATTGTGTGAGTAGGTCGAGCTATTTAAACAGAAATGGGCTATGGCTCTCCATAAGCATAACCTTTCCTCTTCAGCTACTGTAATGTGCTTTGTATTACTATCACTGTGAAATTTTCTTGGAAGAGCCAAGGACTCCCAGGGTAGTACTTAGATACTTGAATTTAAGAAAGAAACCCATACCAAAACAAATCTCTCCAAACCCATCCTTATTTTGGAGTCCATGATGGCAGATATTTTTTGCAACTATGCCTACCCAAAAGCCACCTTGACTATGCAAGGCACCTCACCACCTTGAGACTTGCAAGCTGTTGCCTTGTCTTCAAGTACAGTGAGGCTTCCAAGCTTTTAATTATTAAATGAAATGGTATATGGGAACATTTACGGCCACTGGGTTAGGTTTGTACGAACTCATAAGCTCTGAAGATGGCTCTTGGCATGAATTATGCCAACATCAATCGTCTTTCTACCAAGTAAATCTTGAGAATGGTTTGGGAGTTGGAGGGACCTTTCCCAGTAGACAGCCTGCATGCACTCACCCAGCAGTTCGCTACCATAGATGTGGATTTCAGTGCCCAGGAACATCTTTAATTCATTTAATTTAATAATATACATGTAGATCTAGTTAAAGGCAGTTCGATCCAGCGTATCATCAGGTTTACCAAACACTCAGTAGTTCTGACATCATTGCACTGAAGCCACATCACCATGCAGGAAGGAGTGACAGATAGATTGATAAAGCCAGGAAAAGAAAGTAAACAAAGTATCTGCATTTAGCCTGCCGCCTAGAGTGCTTCCATGGCTTGGTGAGTGGTCTTGGGTTCTTGTTCCTGCTGAGGAGTTGATTGTGCATTTTTATCTAATGACTCTTTAATGGATATACATTCCTCAGGAGCTGGAACAGGAAAACAGCTGTAATTGTGTCACAACAGAACAAGCTCTGTGAAGCTCTATTTCCATTTGAAGGCAGGAATTTTTAATGATATTTATGAAGGACAAACCTTATGCAAGCCATTAATTGCTTCAGTTGATGTCTAAAGAAAGCAGTATATAATTTAAATATACATTTGAAGCAATTATGGATGGATCAATACTAAATGCATTTTTAACAAAGGCAAACTTCCAGGAATAATTAACCAGATAGGCTGGTATATAAAGAAACAAAGTCTGGTATATCCAAACTGGAGCTGGATAACATCTGAAAAGTAATTCATATGCTACCCAAAACACAGATTCAAATCAGCTTAGTAATAAACTAATGGTGATTTAGCAAATATTAACATCTTTAAGGAGGAAATAACTTTCTATTACAAATAAGCTCAGTGGTTTAAAATAAAAAATAAAGCTGCCCAATCACTCAAGAAAAATAAACTAAAATGTATATATCAGGTTTACAAGTATAATTTTGACCAGAAATTAAGTCAATTTAGGTTTTCAATTTGGAATGAAAAAATAAATGAATGAAAAAACAGACCCTAGGACTGCGAAAATCAAAATTAATAAATAATTAAATAAACAAATACACAAATGTTGTACATCTGTCTTCCAAATATGCCAATACAGTTCAGTATGATTTTTGGAACACAGGTCCACAGTTGGTTTTGGAAGTCATGGGAAGACTAAGACATGGACCATGTCAAATTCCATTTTAATGTAGTCACAAGTTTTTATTTGCACTAACACCTATTTTTACTATTTCTTTTCCATATTTTTTCAATGTACTCTTAATTGTTTCCAGTATTATTTTTCTAGGATGTTGATCAAAACTGCAAAGGAGATAAATTCTGCACTCAAACATTCACATAATTCCTGCAGAAAATTGTCTATTTTTATGACTTTTTTTATTGCAGTGTCAGCCACAAATAAATATGATATCCTTATTCTTGATAGGCAGAGACTTGAAGTGGTAGAGATCTGAGAAAAAGAAGACCAAGAATGGAGCTATTTGCAGACTAAGGTGATATTTAGTATAAGTTAAGGGAAGAGAGAATCAAACTCATGAAATATCTCTCAAGCCAACTGTAAAAGAAACAGGAGGGAACACAAGGTTTCCAAATCAAAAAACACAGATGCAGTTATAAGATCTTCTTTCAGTCAACAATATATTTGACCTTGTCCTTTCCTTTCCTTTCCTTTCCTTTCCTTTCCTTTCCTTTCCTTTCCTTTCCTTTCCTTTCCTTTCCTTTCCTTTCCTTTCCTTTCCTTTCCTTTCCTTTCCTTTCCTTTCCTTCCCTTCCCTTCCCTTCCCTTCCCTTCCCTTCCCTTCCCTTCCCTTCCCTTCCCTTCCCTTCCCTTCCCTTCCCTTCCCTTCCCTTCCCTTCCCTTCCCTTCCCTTCCCTTCCCTTCCCTTCCCTTCCCTTCCCTTCCCTCCCCTTCCCTTCCCTTCCCTTCCCTTCCCTTCCCTTCCCTTCCCTTCCCTCCCCTCTTCCCTTCCCTCTTCCCTTCCCTTCCCTCTTCCCTTCCCTCTTCCCTTCCCTCTTCCCTTCCCTTCCCCTAGAAATTCCCACTTTTTTCAAGATTCAGGCTAGAACATGTTCACCTCCAAATAATGAGAGTTTATGTGACACAATGCTGCTTGGTAGATAGAATTAAAAATAACTTCTAATACAGTGTCTGTGATTTTAACTGTCATTTAAATTGAACACAAGAGCAAGTGAAGTAATTTACTTTTCACATTGATTATCCAGAACGGTGCAAACAAGTTGTAATACTAAATTTCTGTGAGGTATTCCAATGTAAAAACAGAAGGAAGGTCTAGCTGTATTCCAAAATAATTCAATAACTGTCAGTGAGGACAACAGAATTGACTTTGCTGAGTTTATCTCATGATAAAATTGACGTACTTTGTCTTCACTGATTTTTTTTCCGATTGTATGGAAAAAAAAAACACACGTTATCTAAATAATAAAAAATACAACTCTTTCAATAAAAACATTTTTTTCTTTTACCTGTGTGATATCATAAGTTCTGAAACCTATGCATGCGTTCTCATGCTTTTCCAGCCATATCAATTGCTAAATAAAATTACTCGGTTATTTCAGCTATCACTGTCTTTTGAAGGTTCTGCAACTTAAAATAGTTAAAATAACCTCTAGTTTGACATTTGTAAGCCATCAAAACATTCCTGGAAGCAGTTCTATTTAACCACTGATGGCTTTTAGGCATATTCATAGTAATATCTGAAAACTGAAAGTCAGTGACTCCTTTAAATTCCATTTTCCAAACAGTATTTTTAAACATTTTTAAACTTTGAAAATAAATCAGTCATTGACTGAAGAACATTTTCTGCTATATATGAAATAAACAAGCCAAGCAAGCAAAGAACTTGAATTAGCAGTTGGGTTGCTCACCCTTTTGACTTGCACAATGACAGATTCACTCAGGAACACAGATATTATACACGATCTCAAAAGCAGGCTGGAGAAACAATTGAAGCAGTGGATGCAGCCTAAAAGCATAAGGTAACAAAACACATTGTGGAGGGGATGATCTACCTTTTAAAATAGGAGCTGTTACCCTTTTAACTTGCTCTGTAGAAAAAAATAATAATAAAAATAATTTAAGAGTGGACAACAGTAGGGCAAGAAGAAGGGGGTCCATCCAAAATGCTTATTATTTTATTCATAAAAACAAATGAATAGCACATTCAACATTAGATGTTAAGTGCTCACAACGCTCTTCTAAACAGATTTTTTTTAAAGCCTTTTATATCTGATCATGTGCTCTCTGATTCAAGGGGAAGGGAGTGGCCCTTTCCAGAGCAGCGATCTGGATCTGTTGACGTGATGGAGGGAGGCTGGCAAGGGCTCTGGGCTGATGTCATTGCTGCCTGACAGCAATTTCCTGGCTCTGCTTGGTATTTCTCTTGGTGTTTCTCAGTGGAATGACTATGTTCCATTTGTCACCATTCCCTGGATTGTCCAGAAACAAACATATGCAAAATTATTTTTCTGATATAGCATACTTAACCTTAGAGTGTAACAAGACTGGATGTCCTAGTTTGCCTTATCCTAGTGCTATTGCTGATATTATGTAATTATTATATTCCCCATCCATATGAGTGAATTTAAAGGATGTTCAAATAACACCATTAAGCATTTTAAGCCTTGCTGTACAAACTCTTTCCTAGAAGAAAGGACTAACCAACAGCTTTGTTCCAACTGGAGGCTAAAGAATAAGAATGATTTGTGCCAGAATATCACAGCTTCACCAGATTCTGCTCTGAACTCAGAAATATTTTGAACAGAATTCTCTGGTCCAGCCATAACCATGTGCTTATTGCTGGGACAACAACATAACTGTTCCACTTTTGTTCTGTGCAAGATGTGAGATGAAAAAGATGATGATCTCTTGTTTCCCAGGATATGAAAGCCTCCATAAAAATTATCTGGAAGATCAAAATCAGGATAGAAACTTCAGGAAGATTTAAGAGTTATTGTACATCCTTATTTGCCTTATAGCAGAATTTGCTTTTCTCCAGTCCAAGACGTCTGTATCTCTTGAAGGAGAAAAAATACCTCAAGGTTGAATCCTACCTGCACTGGAGAAGATGTCCTGATGAGACAGATGTTATGAGAAGGGAACTATGTTTTCATTTTTCCTTTCATATTGAAGTATTTAGATGACAAAGTGAAAAAGTAGAGCTACCAGATTTACATGCACTGTTACTTTAAATATGTTTTCTTGAAAGTTTGGTACAAGCCACACCTCAGTGATTATGACAGGACAGTCCCTATTCTTGCTCTCAGAAGAGTCCTGCAAAGTCATCTGTAGCTCCTAGCAAAGGGTAAACAATCCCAAACAATGTTTTCTGAAGATATGAGCAGAACAAAAGAGTTTGTCATTTTTAAGTACAAGCTAATCTCCCTTTTGTTTGTTACCAATAACAAAGACATAAAGGAGTAAGAAGATAACATTTGATCCAGTAAGACATAATTTCCATTTACTCTTTGCCCTGTGCAGGGTGGAGCAGTTGTATGCACTAGGACTTGATGCTGAGCATGAGACAGGGAGTAAGACTTTCTCTGTATTTTTCTCCTACATACCCTAGGCTTGCCTGCCAGTGAGAGTAACTGGAAATCTGCTGTCAGGGCAGCTTC
Organism: Aythya ferina; assembly: GCF_964211825.1. NCBI lineage: Eukaryota > Metazoa > Chordata > Aves > Anseriformes > Anatidae > Aythya > Aythya ferina. The sequence continues at coordinate 78,547,690 of NC_140296.1, forward strand.
CCCTGCCCAAGCTGATTTGCGTATGCAGAGTACCCATGTGTCTGAAGTGGCACATTTGGCAGCTCTAGCCCTGTCCCAGAGTTCAAACATGGAGACTTGGTAACAAGTTCCTACTTCACTGCCCACTGTCTCTGCTGCACTGATTAAAGGCAATGTTTAATTTGGTCCCCAGTTTCTACAGAATGTTCTTCATATAAATCCACTCACATCTCTGAGGCAGTTTACTACTTGGGGGAAGATCAGGATACTGAGGCTCCAAATGCATGAACAGCACACAACTCTCTTTGTTTGTTGTTGTTTGTGCTGTTTTGTTTTGTTTTGATTTGATCCATTTTTCCATAAGCATTGAAACTTTTAGAAAGGATGGATGCACTCAGTGCCTTTTAATACTTAGATGGCAAATGACAGTCTATGTCTAATTCAGAAACAGAGGTATTTCAAAGTTTGGGGTTAGTGATTTGAAATGTATGTTCATTTACCTAGCTGTAGATGGTCCACATTGAAAATTTGGAGGCAGGTAAGTATAGAGACTTTATTCAATAGCATCATTTTCCCTCAGTCTGTACTGAGACAGAGCAAAAATTTTTCTGTTACTGCTACAGAGGCAAGTTAATTCAGCTTTGGGTGGGAGTGATTTGGCTTGGCAGGAGTTCTTTTACTGCTGAGTAAGAGGATTTAAGACCCTGTGTGAATTATCTTGGATTGTAGTCCTGAAGTTCTAGTGCTCCATCCTCCATCTTCAGGCTCCAGTGTTGCAGAGCTAACACTGAAGAGAAAGAATACAACCTGCTAGTATGATAGCCATGTAATACCTTCAGATCAGGTATAACAGTCTCAGGCCTTCAGTAGAACGACAGGATCTATTCTTTGTACATCAAAGGTACACATCAAGTATGCATCTTTTTGTGCACTGTCACATTAATGCACCAACCAGCTGGACAGAGCTGGATGGTTAAATTGTTTGTGGTGGCTGGAGAGCAAATGGATTGAGCTTGTTCATTTGTTTTGGTTTTGTTTTTATAAGCAAGAGAAGTACCCTTCAATCTACAAGTGCTGCCAAGCAGTGGTTCTTCAGCTGTCCACAGACACTTGAAGGAGTGGTGCCCTAATGGAGCTCTCTGGGCAGATTGCCACCACAAGATCACAGCAGCTGTACTGGCACAGGGGCTGATGGCTCATTCAGTCCCTGTGGAGCAAGTGAGGTCAGTCACTGCTACTCTCACTGAGTTGCCCTTGATTCAGCTGTCATCCCAACACAGTCCCATCCCTCATGGAGCCATGGGACCTCACAGAAGCCATCAACCCATCCTGCCTGTGAATTGCTCCTTGAGCTCTCCCTCCTCTGGGCTTCCTGTACCATGCGGAGCATGCTTAGTAGCTGTTTCTCAGATGAAGATTTTGGTGTGTGGCTTGTGATTTCAAGAAGTTTCAGTCTAAAAGTCATTCATTGTGGAGTCACGACATACAGTACAGGCATCAATATGGGGCAAAGTGGGATGGCGACCCAGCGTATTGCCTCCTCTGAGTCAACATGCACACTTTCACCCATAGTTAATAGAAAGAAGCTGCCCCAATTGCATGGACGGATCGGTTACGTTAATTGCCCTTGCCTTCACTGGGAGGTGAATTTCTTCATCCAGAAGAAATAACTCTTGGGGTAGCCCATATGGTGTACCTCCACAGCCTACCCCCCACCATGAGGGAACTTCCTTTCGTGGCCCTGCCCTAAGTGTATAGCAAGGGGCAGATAGGTTTGAGTATACTACCTGAGGTCATTCTCCTTACCAAAAATGCAGAGCTCTGAAATCACTGTAGTGATCAATACATTACAACTGAGCAAACTAAATACACATCAATTCCAAATGACTGAATTTGAAAGTGTTTTTTGTGACCTTTCTCAAATGCCATTCTTTATCATTGCCGAGTAGAATTCTAAGCAGTTTAATCAGAGGGAGATTTTGAGTGGTGATGGATGTGTTTGGGGGTTAATTCTATTTTTCAGTTTTGTGGATCTGTTCCAGCACAAGCTGAGCAACTTTCTTCAAGATTCCTAGATGTTCAATCAACTCAGAAGGTTGTTCCGCTTCCCCACATCCATCCTCATTACTTTAAAAAGAAGTTGCCAGTAGCTTTCTGTTTGATTCCAGTCCAGTGGTGCAAAATTCATTGTCACACAAAGCACAAGAGGGAAGGCAAGTGAGATAGTGTAGGAGAGTGAATTACTCCATTTGCCTAAATGCAGAGGTAGATTATGCACATAGTGCTCACTGGAATGTGACCCAGCAGAGCACCGAGGTGAAGCAATTTAACAGGTGGCAGAACAGCAGTGATGTGAAGCCAACATTGCACGAGTGATTTCAGCTTGTGCTTGCATGTACAGGTGTTATGGTTAAGCCCCTCCATCTCAGGAGGCACTCCTGATCCTAAGCACCCTTCATTTATCAAAGATAATGAGCAGAAGCTGTGAAATGAAAGTTAGAAGCTAATTGCTCTAACAGCCCTTCTTACAGACAAATCACAGATGACAAACCTTATCTGTCTTCGCTGGCTGAGAAGAACAAAGACAGTTCCAGCCATGGCTTTGCCCCACATTTAAACAGATTCAAGTGCTTTTCCTCCCAGCCAGCCACCAGACAGGTATTTGACCCTACAAACCTGAGCAAGCACAGCTGCTTACGCATAAAGCAGTAGCTCCACACCAGACATCTTTCCCCCATAACTAACTGAAGCACAAGCACATCCCCTCACAAAGAGGCCTTTGGTATACTGAGCTCCAGGTTTGAGCCCTGTGGATGCCAATCAACATGCTCAGCAACCACAGCCAGGCCACTGGGACACTCAGAATAAGTGGTTTGTGACAAAGCCATTACAGCTACCTTCCACATATGTGTGTTTGGGAAGTCCTGTCTGTGGAAAGAGAGGCAGGTGCCCTCTCCAGACTGCAACTGTTGTTTTGAAACATTTGTCAGTTTTTACAGCAGGAAGGAGCTTAGTGAGACTCTCTTTTTAGCCCACACACCCCTAGGCTGAGACAAGGGACTTCAGGCTGAAGGCAGGTAACTCAAAATACAAAGTGATTTCAAAGGTGTCTTCTTTTTTTCTTTGACTTAATTCTAAATCCCAGACTTGCTAGGCACTTAACAACCTAGGAGACAATACAGGCTTCTCAGCTGATGCTATCAAAGGCAGACAGAGAAACAATTAAACTAGAGCCCTGGGAACAGCATTATTATTTAAAGATAATGTTAAGAGGAACCTGCCATGTGAATTCTGTTCTGATCTTGTCAATCAGTCATTACACTGGCAGAGAAACCCTGGGAGTAGTGTTTGTGCCTTCTCTTTAAGGCAGATTACTCTTGTATGTATGGTACGCTCTTCTCCTGTTTTGCTACTGTAATAAAAGATATATTTAGTTGGATAAAAATTAGGAGAAAAAAATGTTTACCTTATCTGTCTTTTTTCCCCTTGGAGGCATAATGGAAAAGCATGAAAGTAAGCAAAAATGCACTATGCTTATAAAAGCCCTGGTAGAGCCTTCATTATAAAAATTAGTGTGATTCAATACAATGGCGTAGGACACATTTCCCACATAGAGCCCCACTGGAGGTGAATGAGCGCCAAAGAACAGCAATTTTGCCAAGCCAGAGAGGAAGAAAAGGACTAGAGAATAATGCTAATTATTTACTTCTAAAGGTAGTTGTACTTCTTAAGAAAACATTAATGTATGGGGGATTCAGCTTTTAAAATGAGCAAGTGTATAATAAATTGTAGGTATTTTACTAGTAGGCAAGAAGAATTGTGGAGTTTGTGATGTTTTCACGGCTTACATTTCTGTGATCTGTAAAGTATGAAAAATCGGGGAAAATAAGTTCTTTCTTGAAATATCCTTCCAAATATAGAGAAGCCTCTAATCAGTGAGCAACATATGAAGATGTCTTACTGGAGATGGCCTTTCCTGGGTGCATGGAGATAAATTATGCTTCATCTATTTGAGGCTTGTTTAAGACAAAGGTTTAAATCAAAGTATTTTGTGCAAGTTTCTTTGCATTTGCATTGAGAACAAGTGCTTACTTTTGAACATACAAATGGAAAATTTCACCTTGCACAGAGTACCCTGGGATTAGCTGTCCTCTTAAATGATGTAGCTAGTTCTCAACTCTTAGATTTGCATGGTACATAGTAGGTCTGTGTGCAGCAAGAGCACAGAGCATTCTAGCTAGAGGATGTAGGATAAAGAAATGTTCTCTACCTATATCTTTTTTTCTTCAGAATAATGCAGACCATATCCATTTCAAAAGGTTAAGAGAAATGGAGAGTTTTATTTATTTATTTATTTACTTGTTAATTAAAAACAAAACAAAAAAAAAAAAAAAAAAAAAAAAAAAAAAAAAAAAAAACACAAACTCATTTTTCCAAACACCCCATAAACAGCACTCAAACTTTTACAGACAGATGATATGTGATATTCCAAGGCCTAGTGTTTAAAAACACTCCCAGCCATTATTCAAAACACCTATCTGAAGTGAATATAATGCTTTCTCAAAACAATATTTTTCTTCAAAGTTCATGATTTTATCAGTGTTCTCCTTGCATTTATAGAACCTGGAAATATCCATTTGTTTGCTTTGACCTTCCACTTTTTTGTTATTATTATTCACCAGAAGAAATTTACATTTACACCAGAACAAATGAAATCTAAGTTCTCCCTCTTCTGTTCAAATTCAGAGAGCAAAAGGAAAAGTAAAGGAAAACAAATGGTCCTTACTAATCAATAGTGTCTAACTATTGATCTTTTTTTGTGCATCCTTAGAGTTAATTCATAAGCCAAAGGAAAAGGTGGGTTAAACTGAACTGGCTCACAGTCAGTAGAAGCTCCAGCTCTGCTTTGGGATGGTTACGGACCACAATGCAGCTTCAGTGACTTAAAAGAAATATGTTACATCAAAGGAATCCACCTTTGTTCTCTGAGAATGCAGGTTTTATTTGAAAAATGATTAGGTAGATTTCATACACTTAGGTAACTGCAGAGCACAAGATTTCACATTATAATGGTACTGTTGTACACTAACTATAGGAAAAATGCAGTTTTATAAGCCATCACTGAAGCACACATTAGGCTGGTTAAGGAATGGATGATTCACAGATCTTTAAAAAGTAGCGAGGAAGTTGCAAGTGAGGAGTCATCATTTTCATGAGGGGGAATCATCTAACAGTAAATTCAAAATTGCTGATGAAACGCGTAGGTATCACAAAGGTTAGAAGAGCAGTCAGAGCAATTTGTCTGCCTTGGCACACTACTTCCATTCAAGCAAAACGTGTTTTCAAAACAAAAGCTTGGGCAGCTGGGAAGAAAGAATGCAGATCAGAGCTCCACAATGGGGAGCTGCCTCGGGGCTCCACAAGACAGCAAATTGAGCAGAACAGTTCATATTTAAGAGCATAAAAGATTTTTGGATGAAGAAACAGGGAAATAAAAGATTTTTGGATGAAGAAACAGGGAAATAATACTGAGTGGCAAGGAGATGGTGCTCTCTTTGCATATGTCATCAGTGAGCTCATTCCTGGAATACAGTGTCCTTTTGGGGAATCCACACTTCAGAAAAGGAGGTTGAAAGTTTGAAAAAGGCTTAGGGGAGAATGTTAAATCAGGCAAATACAGCTCTTAGGTGGAGACTGAAGAAACTAAATCTAGTTAAATTTATTAAAGAGAAAGAGAACAAGTTAAAAAAATACTTGATTACTGCTAGCATACATTTACAGTGAGGCAGACATTTAATAAAAAGAATGTCCAATGAGACACGGTAGTTCAAAGCTGAAATCCAACAAATTCAGTCCTCAACTGCAGTTCAACGAAGGCAACAAACCATGAGTAATAACTTATCATCAGAAGCGTAACAGATTTTCCATCACTTTTGGACATAAGTTTGGAAGATGAATGTGAATGTGGGATCCAGCTTTCCCATGAAGCCACCTATGAAGCATGGGCCTTGCTGAAATAAGAGAACAAGCTCCAGAAATGGGTTTCTGCCTGTCCCTTAGCTCTCTCCCTGGCCCCACTTTGGACCTTTATAATGACCTTTCCCTGAAACTGTATACACTCACCATGGCCAGTTCACAACCACACATTCGCACACTCCGGTGTTTTGCAGTATCATCAGTAGGGAGGTTGTTATACTTCTATATATATATATATATACCTCTAATGGTGATGGAATGATGCAAATCAACCTCTTGTTAGGAACTTTTGCATAGAACAAATAAACCCATCAGTTCTGCTCTTAAACTATGAGCATATCATAAAACATGAGCTTCTTTGCTCGTAGCAATGTTTTACGCACTATTTTATATTCTACCTGCCACAGTTTTAGCTTGTTGCACCTTATATTCTAATTCTGGCCACCTCCTTACAACTGTTCTGTCAATCACTCAGGCACAACAAATTTGGGACCATTTCAAATGCTTAAAAAAAAAAAAAAAAAAAAAAAAAAGCCTTTGCAGCAAGGAATGACACCATAAAAAGTATTTACTGATTACGCATTGCATGCTACTTGTTTTACAAATGTTTATACAGCAGCTATGGAAGCTATTCTGCTCTCTAGTTTTTAAGATTTTTCAAAAAACTGATCCAAAAAATTTCAGCTTTATTTTTCAACACAGTGCAAAGGTCCACAATCAAAACTTGCTATGCAGCTTCAGAATCTGCAATAGAAGTTAGACTGTAAACAAATGGAGTGGGGAAAGATTTTTTAATTCATTAAAAGTTTAATAATATTTTTTTCTTTTTTTTTTTTGTGATCAAAAAACAAACTTTGTAATCTGTTATTCATTCATCAAAGAAAGGGAAGGTATTTATTTTTCTATCTGAATTACACTGATACTTTTCCTCGTATGCTTTTTTTTTTTTTTTTTTTTTTTCTATTAATTGAAGAAAATGGGAAAATAATAAAAAAGGGGAAAGAAGATATGGAGTATTTGGTATAGTTTCAGCCCATAGTGTTTAAAAAAGAAGTAGGGAATAAAGCTACTGCAATTTCTTATGTAAAAGTTTTCACAGCCTCTAAATTGAAAGTCTAGACAAAATGTGAATTTTCTGCAAAAAGTCCATTATCATCAAAACTCTATTTCCATAGATAAAATACTAGGCAAAAGGAAGGATTTATTACAAAGTTTCAGCTTTCAGGCTCAATTATAATGTGAAGCTGAGAGGAATTGTGTCTGGGAGGATGGTGAATGGGGAGTGTTCAACAACAATCACCCGCAGGAGGGGAAAAACAACAAAAAATAGGCTGAATCTTCCATCTCAGATTCAGTTTGCAGAAAGGGTAATCAGAAAAAAATCTTCTGTTTGACTTCTCATTTAAGCAGATTAGATATGGATTCTCTGAGACAAAGAAATATGAATGCAAACCTTTAATTTCCTCGGATTGCTTGAATCAGCATAACTGCACTTTAAAAACTATGAATGTTTTAGAGCTCAAAACTGCCTCTGTACATATGCAGTATTTTAGCCTCATGTAATTGGATTTTGTAGCAATTAATGTTTTGTGTACCCTAGAATGCCCATGTAGATGACCATCTAAATTAATTGTGTACTTTCTGTAGTTTACCAACAGGTAATGCATAAGGCATCATACCTGTCTGTTTGAAACTACATATAACATATATTAAATAATACGTGGGATAAAATTTCATAGATTTATATATATAATTAATATATAATACTATACATTACACAAAGCACTATATTATATTATACAGTATGTATTACACTGTATGATATACATGTATGATCTATTGAGAATTCTTTTTTCTGTGACAGGAAAAGAATGGCTAATCTCTTTGCATGGTATCAAGACTGCATTTCCTTTGATAACTAAAAAGTGATTAATGATCTTTGAATCAGCCACAGCCTCTGCAAGTAAAAGTGTAATTTCAGGTCACAAGGCTTCTTAAAGCAATTTTTATTTGGAAAAAAAAAAAAAAAAAAAAAAAAAAAAAAAGCAAGGATAAAGAAAATATATTTAATGGTTTGTAGATTGTTTAAAATTAGAAGCAAATGAGCAATTTTAGATGTTTTCTTTTTTAGATGCTTCCTTTTCAGTCCACTCTTAGATGCCTGACAGTGCTCCCATGAGCTCCATGAATACTGATCACTAGTCATATATGTCTGACCCCCTACTTTAGTGTACCATCATTAATGCTTCTTAGGCATATCATCTTGATCTCAGGTGGCCATTAGTCCAGAAGTTACTGATGTGACAGATCATAAGAACTGAAACTCAACTCTTTGAACTAGCACAGGGCCCTTAATCTTCTGGCTGACATGCATTGTCCTATAATTGCTTCCTCTAAGACATGACAGCATATCTTGCGAGTCTATATGTGTGGATATATAACTGGTAGATTGTCAGTATGATGGCCAGGATATTGGAATTTGTGTTACTAATTGTTTAAGGCAATAGGCAGGATAATAATTCATAACGTGGTAGGGATAATAAAAGTCATCACAAAATGCATGAATTACTGAAGGTGTACAATTGTCAGAGCTAGTAGAAGTATTTTTTTCCGTTTGTGTTATGGCAGATAAATATCATCACAGAGCCTGCCTCAGACTGCAAGACTCCTATTCATAGCACGGTAGAGTGCTGTATAATGCAGACCACATTTCTGGCCAACTAATTGTATACTGTTCACTAATATCAACAAAACTCAAATTCATGGGCATAGAGGTATAAAAAACCCAAAATAGCAAATATCTTCCCCGCAGCCACTAGTAACCGACATAGCTGGCATCTTTAGGTGTGTAATATCTCTATCTGATTTACAGTAAATTCTTTCTTTTGAGTGGGGAACACTCCATACAGTATCAATGTCCGCAGTTCATGATTAGTTCTGCAGCTCATGAAACAATTTAGGAAGGCTGGTTAGCTATGAAATTGTATCCTTTGTTCCTCTATTCCTCTGTCATTTATGCAATAGCCCAGTTCAGCCCCTAAAGTGCTTGTGGTTGTCTCCCCTCTATTGCCCCGAGGAAAGAGCTCATGCATGTGCTGGCTGGCAGGCCAAGTGGAAGGGTCAGCTGGCTGATGCTGAGGAGTGTGTTGAACAGCTGAGTTTATACCTGCCTTTTCTTCTGCCATAATACAGTCTGTCTCCCACCTCCCTATACAAAAAAAAAGAGGACTGGCCAAAACTTTCATAAGCTCTGAGGAAATGATGAATGGCAAAGATTTGGACAGATATTGTGATCACACAAGTCACGTTTCCCTTCCCTCAGAAACCACACTAGTAGTTTCACAGAAGGGCAAAAAGCATCACAAAAATTGCTCCTCAGCAGCAAAATTTGACTTACAAAGTAAGATACCAACAGAGCTTACTCTATCCAATTTATCAAAATGGAGATAGAGGGGTAACGTGGTTAGAGTGAACAAATGTTCTCACAAGGGAAAAAATACATATTTTTTAATGATTTTTTCAAGCCGCAATAGGTAATTTTGAAGTACATTTTTTAACAATGCAGATGGTCAGTTTCTGGCATGTAGTGGGCAAGTTCTGGGTTTAGCATCCCTCCATATGTTCCGATGGGGGACTAGTTACTTCAGTGTAGGACGGGATTTGGTCAGGGACAACATGCTGGGCTCAGTGTAAAGACTGTCTAAGTAATAACTTTCAGTCCAAATCATTGAAAATATCATGTTGGATGATGTCGGGGATCTTTTGGACTTTAAAAGTCAATGAATAAGAAATTAAATGCCAAGTTAAAGACCTCTGAAATCAAGATATATGATGTAAGTGGCAAACTTTTAGTTATGAGTGCAGGAGCTAGCGGTACACACCATCACTGAATTATAATAGCACATCTTCCTCCCTTTCTGCCTTCTTCCTGAAGTGCCATTTACAAGGATTCATAAACTGACTAATATATTAAAAGCCTGAAGTTTTGGTCACATTATCCATAGAAAGGCTTTCACAAAGGTCATAGTGAACACTGCAAGAACACCGATATAAGAACATATGTTTCTGTTGGAACAAATCATAATGATCACAACAGCAATAAAACTGCAGTGTTTATAAATTACTGCATGAAACATAGTAATATATATTTTTTCATGATAGCAAGACCAGGAATACTTGGGTCCAAACTGACAAAAACAATTCTTTGTTTAAATAGGAAGGAAGTTTGGGAAAAAAAAAATCAAGGAAAGCTGAATATGCTGTGCTTAGAGGGAGACGATTATGAGCTGCTAATGACAATGTATTATTTTGAGTGAGGAGAGGAAAGGGAAAACAGTGACATAGCAAAGAGATCTTTTAACAATAACATTTTGGAAGTCTTATGAATAGATTCCTGACCTTTGCTGCAAAACACGGAGGCACAAGGGCCCTACAGAGGCCCACAGTTATTTCACAAAAATAAATAGTATGAAGGCATTTTTTTTAACCAGCCAGAGCAAAAGCAAACACACACGTGAGGATTAGCACTGCAGTTCTGCAACTTCAGGATCCTCACAGGGCCTTCGAAGGCTCCTCACAGGGCCTTTGTAGGCTCCTCACAAGGCCTTCGAAGGGGCCTCACAGGGCCTTCGAAGGGGCCTCAGAGCTTTGAAATACTATAACCTGCCAGGAATAACAGACCCATTTGGTGTAAAAAGGAGAGAAACAGTGATACAGAAATAACTTGCATTGAATTTGCAGCCTGTGTTCACGCTTATCTGATAGCCCACAGCACACACTCCAATATGAGCTGTGCAGTCCCCAGCCTTTAGCAAAGATCAAGGTGAGAGAAGCCAAAGCAAGGTGATCTTTGTAATCAGCAAATACCATCCTAGGTTACACATGATGTGCTACCGTGCCCTTTAAAATAAACAAGAGGCCAGAGGGGAAGGAATTGCGGAAAGCAGCTCATTTGTTTCAACCACAGCCCACAACCAGTGCTGGAAAGCAGTGCAGCAAAAGCATCCCTCAGGGCGGCACAGAGTACTCATTGTGAGGAGCTAGCGAGTGACTCAGAGCACTGGAATGGAAGATGGCACCTCTCACCTCTGGGTCACCCGTCGCCATCCATTTGCAGCTAGCAGGGTCTAGAAATTATTACCATCATAGGGGCACTGAGTGAAACGAGTTGGTTGTCTCAGGACAGCTGCCTAGATCACACAGCCCAGCCCCGCAATTATTGCCCAACACTTATTGCTCTCCCAGGCTCCAGCTATGGCTGCTCAATAACCATCCGCATGGCCTGAAGCTCTGAGGGCCACCAGGCACACACTGCTGCTTTCTGTTTCACACAATGACAGGCATGTTCACCCACTGCGAAAGAGACAAAGACCTTCTAATGTCCCCTTTGTTCCTCAGTTTTTTCTTCCCTTAAGACAGATCTGCAAGAAATGTTGTCCACACTTGTCTGTAATTTCTCCACTTCTGCCAAGCCCAAGCACTGAAAAGTGATTGGCCATGGCACAAAAATCATGAGCATAAAGAAGCATATTCCATTTTACATTGTTCAGTTCTCTTTTGATTTTTGCATTTGGTTCATATTTATATTTTCAATTTCTTTTTTCTTTTTTCTTTTTTCTTTTTTTCTCTTTCTTACGGAACTCTGAGATGCTAGCATTCATACGGATCCAGAAGCACAGCCTTCAAGGAATATTTTGAGCACTGTGACGCCTTCTTCATAAAAAAATAGGAGCTGGCAACACTCCATCCTAGTGCTGATTTAGCACAATACTCCTCGCATTCCAGGCACAGCGTAAATGTCAGTAACTGATTCCCAGTGGAGCTTAGAGGAGGTTAGTAGGATGGAGAATCAACTGTAACACGCTTGGTTCAGGGCCAAGGAGACTAGTATCGGGTCTTTGTTTATTGCAAGTCTCACAAAAAGCTGCGGCCTCCATTGCTTCTCACCCCTCCCTCCAGAGGCTGTTGGAGGCCAAATCGTTGTGCTCTCCAGGAGAGCATAAAGATCCCTTGATCATTTCACAAAAAAATATGTCACACTTTTTGTTTTGACTCTGAAAGTTAATTTTCCCCTTTGTGCTATTATCTACCCTACAAGAGGATTAATTTAAAAGATTATGGCAAAGAACGTTGTGTCTTCAGGACGTGAATTTCTTCTTGTCTTTTCACATATGCCATTCTACTTACTTGCCCATTATCTGCTTCCTCCATGTCCTTGTGCTTCCTATACTTCCAGGATGCCCATTGCAGCTTTCCCGAGTAGCTGGCCACCAGCCAGGACCACAGCAATTGGCTGCATCAATCACTTCAGCAGCTTAATCACACCCTTCCCCTGATATTCCCCACTAAATCAAGGAAATGGCCTGCAGTTTTCACAGACGACACATTCAGGAATGAAAACCTGCACAGTCAAGCTGTAACAGAGTACTGCTGGACCGCCCTGCACACTAGCCTGCCATCAGAGAGCACTGCAGCAACACAGCAGGGCAGCAAACCCACTCCTGCTCGTCCCACTCCAGCTCTCCTCTGACTTCAAGCCCTGCAAGCCATTCACTGGAAGCTTTGGCTGACTTTGGAGCATCTCAAGTAGGCAAAATATTTTATCTCCCTTTTGACACCAGAGGCACACACAAGGCTAAACTTATAAAAGGTTTCAGGCACTGAACCCTAGGAATGGATGTCAGTCTAAAAAAATTTACACAGGGCTAAGCACTTGGAAATTTAGTTTCATAACATGCAACACCCAGCAACCAAAAGCAGAGTGAAAAGAAGGATGCAAACCCAGAAGAACTTTTCTGCTGCCATGCTAGAGGTGACAATACAGAAGAAAGATTCTTGACACAAAGTCTACAAATGCACTTGGATACCTGTTAACCCTTTGCAATGCATGTCTTTACTTTCTAAAAAGGAGGAGCTGCTGCAATTCATCTTTAAGCTCCTTGTGCTCAGCCAAGCCAAATGGCACTCAGAACACCTCTCAGTGCAGGAGGCATACCTTGGTTGCCACATCCCAAGTGGTTATGCACTCTGTTGCATAAAGTGAAGGAAACAAGACAACATTTAACCCTGCTGAAACTTGGCAAGATTCACAGAATCAGAAAGATAAAGCATCTATTATCAGCAAATCTGCTGCTGTAACCTGCGAAGAACTGAGTGTTAATGGGCTCCAGTCCCTGATCCCAGGACTGTGGGTGTATTTACTTATTGGAAAAGATAATGGAAACAAACATCTAAGGCAATATATGGATTTTTTTAGAGATCACATTCACAGAGTTAAGTGTCTACAGTGAAATTTAAGCCTCATGTCTGAGCCTCAGTCAATAATGGGCCTTGTATTTGACACTGTATTACACATGAAGTATGCATTAATGGGTGTTTATGTGCTCCCTAAATGCTTGAACAAACGTCTGAGCCAAAGTGGTTAGAATCCGTGTTTTTTCAATGTGGTACCCTGTTCAGAATAATTATTTCAGGGTGATCCCAAACTGAATATTTTTACTGGCCTTTTTAATAAATGCAAACAAGATTCCTAAGGGAGTTACATGATGCTCAAAATGCTGAGGTATCGGTAACGCCATTTCATAGGATTCAGGAGACTTTGGTTTATTTTTTTCTGCTGCTTGACAGCTGAACTGGGGTAATCAACCCTTGCTGATTTGAACAAAATAAACAAAAAATCAACCTCACTCTTGGAGTATAGATCCTTATTCTTACCTAGTTTGACCTGAACTGCTTTCCTTTTCGAGACCCACTTATTGCTTATAATAACAGATTTTTTTATTGTAGCAGAACTGCTTGAAGCGCTATTCCTGCTTCTAATAAAATAAAGCTTTAAATATAGCAGATTATTTTCTCCATCCTGTCTGACATGAGCTATAATCAGATTTTGTTTCTCCCTTTCATGAACACCATCTGTTTGTGACCATTAAAATCCATTCTCTATGCTGAAGAGATGGGAATTCAGAGGGATGTGTTCAGCCACTGTCCAAACAGTACCGTCATTCCTAAGGGATCCATTACAGTCTGACACACCCAAGTATTTATGAGCCATAAACCGCCTGCCTAAAATGGCGATTCATCACCGGGCATGGGAGACACTGACAATGACAGAGCATGTTGTAGCTGTGAAAGAGAGGGAGGAAGGTTTTAGGAAGATCTTTTCAACCAGCAGTGTTATATAGCATCAATATTTTCCCGCTATGGCACCTCGTTTCCAAGCCATTTGCTTTGACAATTCTCACAGACAATGTTAAATTAACAGACGTCTTGGAACTGGACCCCAAATGAGACAGCTACGAGGTCACTGGTTTTTGGCATCATCTGCTCTGGACTCAGTGCTCGCTTGGTGTGAAAGCAGAGCATCCTGCTGCTTTCCCTGGTGCAATGCTCACTTCAGGGCTGACTGAGGGACAGGGGGCAGATCCTGCACCAGCACAACTGAGCACCCTTCTCTTCACATCCAGGTGCAATCTGAGCAAAAGGCCACACTCTTCTGATTCCTACAAACTTATTTTGCCTTGTATATCTGAAGCAGATTGTATCCCCACATTACAAAACTGATGCTGTTAAAAAACTGATGAAAGAAACATCACCGTCTAATGGAAATGAGGAAGTCAGACAAGGCAGCAAATGGGGTTTTTCAACTGAGATGTAATACAGACAGATAAATTCAAGACTTTTGCTCCATAAGGCAGGTGGAGCCTATCACGTAGTTCTCACACCCACATGAGAAACTGCATAAGAGAACAAAGAAAAGGAAATACAAATGCTGGTGAGAGAATGTAAGTGCAAAGACCATCTCATATAAAAACTGCCTCTGAACACTTCTTGAACTTTTTTACCAGACTACTGTAAAATTTAGATGGAATTTATATACTGACACCCCAAAAATCTCTACTACTACTATAGGAGCCATTTAATTCCTATACTTGCCAGGCTAAATTTCTATCTCAGTGTTTACAGCCCTTTGGAGATTTACAGATGAGCCTCCTGCTGCTTTGGTTCCCCAGGGGATATGAACTGACAGACATGAACAGTGAACACCAGCACACACCACTGGCAGCATTTTGTTACATGAAAAGCATGGCAGACACAGTTCTGTTTCAACCAGGGAAAAATAAATAAATAAATAAATGTTTTAAAAAATAAATAAAATAAGGACAAAGGACAATCTGGAGCATGTGTTCTTAGTTCTGGTCCCAGATCTAGTAACAACTATGCATCAAATAAGACACAGATAGACACTTGGTACTGAGACCGTGCTCCCCATTCCTGGCTAAATGATTTCAACAGTATGGCCTGCTGTGCTCAGTTTATACCTTACAGAAAGCATCTGTTTGCAGCACTCACAAGAAACACACAGCTTGTGAATTTAGGTTAAATTCTAACAGATACCAGAATTTTTCTCTATTCTTGGGCTCATGAGCCTCATGGACTAAGGAGGAAAGGCAGGCCTCTACATCAGCTGGGCAGCTTTTGCCTGAGTACTACACGAGATCAAAAATCTGAACGCAGACGAGCCTTAGTAAAAAACGGCAATTCCGATCCCAAACACAGCCGACTCTCGGCCTTTCTCTGCTGTGTGGACTGATTGAAAAGGAAATAATACCAACTTCCACAGTCCGGGTCTAGCTCTAAAATTGCTCTGTTCAAGTTATTTAGAGGATTGGGGTTGACCCACCTATTAATGAGGCTGCTGACTGAACAGCTTAGGCAACGGGGAAAAGATTACAGCGTGCACTGATCTTAACCTACAGCTCAAGGGCAGAGCGTGTTGTATCAATAAAAATCAGCAGTTTAAAAATGCAGCACCTCACAAAACACGGTAAGTATTTGCGGCTAGGGGCTTCAGCCAAAGGGTAAACAAGGGCCTGAAGAAGGCAGCCAGGCTGAGCCCCTCACACTTGGGCAAGAGCTGGCGCCCTGCTGCCCCAGGGCAGGGCAGGGCTGGGCAGGGCAGGGCGTTAAACCCGGCCCTGGCCCGCACCAGCCTCAGGCCTCAGCCCCGGGCCCCGGCCTTGGTCGCCCCCTGCTGTCCTGCGGCGGAGCCAGGCCCGGGGGCTGGCTGGGCACAAATTCTGGCTCCTTTTGTCCGTGCAAGGGATCCTGTTCTCCTCAAACACACGCTTCTGGAGGAGGGGAAGCTTTTATTTTATTTTATTTTTATTTTTATTCTGAAATGAAGGCTTTTTTTTTTTTTTTTTTTAATACATCAGCTGTACCTCTGTTCATCTTGCTGGCTTTATGAAGGAGGGCATAAGATAAAGATAACAGGCTGCCTTCGTCCCTGATATGCACGCAGTGAAATCAGATGCATTGAATTTTATGCAGAAGTTTGGCAGAACTTTAAATAAAGGCAAGATGCTCTTTCCTGGAGGATGCTGAAATAACAATGAATCTGGTCTGAACTTCAGATTCCCAGCTACCAGCAAAACCTAGTTTTCCTTTCCAGACATTTCCTCTGTAGTCACTGAGAAGCCCTCAACAAAGAGTACCAAGATTCTATGGGGGAAAAAAAAAAAAAAAAAAAAAAAAAAACTTTTTTTCTGTAAATAAAAACATCTTAAAAAGACTCCGAGCTTCAGTTCAGAATTAAGCTTTGAATATTCACATCTCACTTTGCTATTTAGGCTGAAAAACATCCTCCTCCATCTCAGAGAGCAAGAGGTGCCATCTCCTTCCTACTGGGAAGAGCACTTGGGTTAAGCCCAATGTCCTTGTGCCACTTCAGCAGGGGACCTGGGAAGGGTGGCAACTCTTCCCCAGCTGAGCAAACACAGGGATCTCCTCTTGCGCAGGGTAAATGGGAAAATCAGAAGTGCAGCCTTTCCCATGCCCTTCCCTTTCTGTATGCCTAGCCTATGAGGAAGGCAAGTTAGACACATATGCAACTGCAAGCAGTTTTCTGTGCAGCCACATATGTCAAGGACACAGTTTTAGAGAAACTGTCCCCTAAATTACACAGCCAATATCACTCTGCTACAAGGTGCTATGGATTCACCAAAGCAAAATAGCAATCTTGTGTTTAAATAGTATCCTCCTCTGTTTTTCCGTAGTCCAGCTCTCTCTTACATGAAGAGCAGCAACACCCCAGAGCTATTTACTCACATATTTTTGGAGAAGAAATGCAAGCATAATACTCACTCCCTCTCCAAAAATATGCGAGTAAGTAGCTCTTCTTCTAAGAAGAAATGCATGTTAAGATTTAAGAAGAAAATGAATGAAAAGAAACAGCAGTCATGTGGTACAGACTTTTTTACAATGGTGAGATTTTCAAGCAAGTGTTGACTTGTGGCATCAATGAGAAACTACGATGGGTGTGAAGAAGGTTGATGTGAATAAAATACAAACAATGACAGGCTTGCCTAAAATTGAAAAGTTTATGGGCTTCTTCATGGAATTTCAACTACGCCCTTGCTGTGGACCACATTGGAGAGGTCATACGAAGAGCCTTTCACAAAAGAATTTGTGTCACTGGTTTCTCCTGCCAAAAAAAAAAAAAAAAAAAAAAAAAAAAAAAAAAAAAAGCAGAAGAATTCATGCTTATTTTAAACCAGCCATACGATTTGAATCCAAGGCAGGGGCAGGAGAGCAGGAGACCTAGAAGTAACATCTTTGAAGAGAATGATGTTAAAGAGAAAACACATTGCATTATGAATGCAGACACTGGCATCTGAAATATGAACAATCTAAGGGTGGTAAACCAGACGTTCACTGTGGACACTCCATTTTCCTATTTTCCCTTTTGTGCTAGTCTTGTCACTGCAGCTGGGGCCCAACGGGTGATTTGCACACCCACAGGGACACGTGGCATCCTCCTGTGTTCCTGGAAGGCACAGCTAGTGGCACTGCTCCTAAGGAGAGGCTGCCGCTTGCTGCCAGGACTGAAATGAAGGAGGAAGGCTTGTGCAGACAGGGTCCAGTCTCAGCTGGGAAGCAAACAGACAAGAAGAAGCTAGAAACTGTTTCTTAAAGCCCTCCTTGGTAGTGATTTGCTGTTTAACCCACATGCGGAGGGCTAGCTCCAGGGGCTCTGGGAGAGCTCCAGAAGCAAGTGAGGGGGCCTTTGGGGCTTGCATAAGGATGCAAGTGTAGTCTTAATTTAGAAACAACCTTTATCAGCCTGAATCACTGCAGAGTCCCAAAACATTTGAATAAATTGCATATTAAACTTGCAAAGCAAGAGATGTTTTTCATTATTGGTTCTACCACTGTACTATTGTATATTTCCCTCTCTGTGCTACTGTTTTCCTCCTCTGAAGAGTGATGATATTACTATTTACCTTTTACTGCATATCAAATTTATTTAACATGTATTTCAAGGATCAAACCTGTGGGCAGGATTCCCTTGTCATGGCCATGTTCTTCTTCTTTTTAAAAGTACTGCAAAGTATGTAACATCACACCTAGTACACACTGTAACTAGGGTGGGATCATGATAGACATCTACCTTTCTTCTTTATTTTGGTGGAACATCGGCTTCATCCTGTGAAACATCAGAATATGATTGGTCTGAATGCTTGTGTTTACAAAGTATGTGCAGTATTGCAATATCCAGATGCTATGTGCAGTAATCAGGAATTAATAGGAACTACTTATAGTGGAGCTGATAAATTAAATGATGTAGTTTGTAATTAGAAGAATATTTCAATATAATTTTGGAAGATACTTTTGCTGTTCGCTTTATTCTAAAGAAACAAGTAATAGCAAACAACAAAATAATTGTCTTTATTAGATCATCTTGGTAGTACAAACGCAGTAATTAAAACCCAACTGTGTTCTTTATAGCACTGACGGGAGTCTTGAAATTAAGCCACAAAATATTCAGCTGCTTTTTTTTTTTTTTTTTTTTTGTCTTTTTCACAACACATGCTACATAATCATTCTTAGGCATCAGTTTTTTGAAAACTGAAACTTGATTTTCCTTGAACCCTCTTTCAGTGGTGAAGATGCACAAAGAAGAAGGAAAGACAGATGGATCTCCTTGAACTCAGAAGGTTACTGCTCACCAAACACATTTTCACCAGAGAGACATTTATGTTTTCTGGCTGAGAGCTAGAAGCAGCTATGAATATACGATAAGCCAGTCACTGTTGTTTGATGAAACTTCTGTTAATTTGCATAAGGTCTATCTAATAATGTTAGTCTATAATGCATGAAGATTATGTATCCTGAATCACTATCTGTTCTGAAGATTAATCATATTTCCAAAAGTTTGGTTTAAACTTAAACAGAAGGAAGAAAATGCAAGTTCTTGTTCCCAGACAGCTGTTAAATGCATGCCCACTGAGCCCGTTTGCACCAGAGACACAGGAGGCCAATTCATTGTCCAGATTCCCCTGTCTGTCACTTGTTTCTATGTGATTCCAACCAAGTCACACTCAGACCCTCCAACACACAAAGGAATTTCTGCCGTGTAGGAGTCTAGCACTTCACTGTATTGGAAAATCTAAGCTGTAGTTTCTCTGTGCTTCTGTTCTCTCTCCATCCAACTAAGATTTGAAAACAGAAATCAAAAAGCTTTCCCTGTTTCATAGGGAAGCTGAAAGAAAAAATTCATCTAAGACTGAGAGAAATATTGGAGTAATGGAAACCTGAAGTGGAGTTAAAAAACAAACAGCTGAGAAAAAAATAATTCTATGTGTTAAACAAAAGTATCAGTATCTAAGAGGCTTGGCAAAGATTCTGTCCCACTGGGAACCTATTTATTAAAACAAAGGTCTGAGAGTAGACTGGCCCAGGCAAGAGGAAATTGTGGATAATGTCTCATACAAATGATCAAAGCAGCTTTTCCAGCTCAGCTCCTGCACTAGTAAAGCAGTGATCATTAGGATCTTTGATCATTAGGATTCCTGTGGAAGAAAACTGAGGTGTAGGTAAGAGTTTCTCCACCCAAACCTACTACTTGAGTTATTTTCTAAAGTATGTATGAATTGACTCTGATGAGAAGAGAAAATAAATGTATAAAGGAAATGCAAAATGTTGATCTTTATTAGCATATGTGAAGCTAATGTAAGGCTTTTTACCCCTTAAGCCCGAAGGGAGACAAGTGCTGTAATCTTTAGGCAATAGACTTCTTGCACGTACACAGGAACTCCAATCTCTTCACAGTTGCTTGGTGAGTTCATTCATTGGTCAAAGGATACTTTGAGAATGATTATGCCTTAGCATTAATTGGATTGACTTACATGTATGGATTTCTTTGCTTTTAAATATACTGTTACTATCTTGTCTTTCAGTCTCCTTGCTATAATAAACAGAAGAAACTGAGTTGCACACTACTAACATATTGCATATTACGGCCGTCCTAATACAGGACTTTACAAAACCCCCAAAATCTGGAACTGGTGCAAGAAAAGAAATACCTCATTTTAGAAGAATGATGAAGAAATTTTCATGGCTAGAGAAGCAAACAGAATATGTTGCTTACTGGAAGCCTCTTATGGATGCCTGGAGACTTAGTTCTGAGCTGTGTATTCTAAGCACCAGCTACCACCAGTCAGAGTGACCACAGTTTACTCACTGGAGGGGAGACACTCAGGCACCGGCATGTCTCTGGGGTTCTCAGCTCATAATATAATTTATTCATTATATAACAGTAACATACATATGTCGCAGTTTGGTGCAAATTCCACCATATTTAACATGCTTCAGTGAATTAACCATCTCATTTAATGCAGAATGTTTTCACGTATCAAAAAATAAATACAGCCATCATCTTGGTCCTTGAGCATAGGACAGTACAATCATACAACTATCATCTGTTAGGAATAGTCCGACTGAGCCTGTATTGACTCCTACTTTCTATGTACACTGCCTTGAAAGCAGAAGAATTGCATTCACAGGTGGCATTCTGTATGCATCTGCAGAATAAAAGTGATGACATATCTTGTTTGCATTACAGTGCTAAACACAGGTTTAAACACTTCTAAACAGGTGCATTAACATCGTTAAAAACAAACAATCCCCCCAGAACAGGCTAAACAGGTACTGGACTTCACACTCCTTAACTGGCAGCCTCCTCCACTGCTCTGGTTTGCACTACTCCAATTAGCTGAATCCAAGATGTATGCTCTGGAGAGAGCTAGCCATAAGTAGTTTGGACCAGAGCCTGGTCCTATTGTATTTAGAAAGACAAATACACCTTTGAGTCCTTTATTTTTGTTTTTCCTTATAAAACTAAACTAAACTAAAAAAAATAAAAATAAAAAATCAGAATTAAAGCCTCTGAGCATTAATGAGGCAAGGGAGAAAAAATGCAACATCGCTCAACTGCTATTCATAGAAAACCTAACAAGAGGTTTTCTTGCCCACAAAAAGCAAACACCTTGCACTTTCAAAGGCCAAAACCTAAATGAACAACTGCAGTTGCAACCATACCTTAAAGAGTGGTGTTGCATTCCTAAGGACTGCCAGAAAAGTGGATTCCTAAATAAAAAGCTCATGCATTGAGAGCTTTCTGCTATCTGTCACCCAGGACAAAATCTGGGCTGTCACCTCCAGGTCATCAGCCTATATGAACATTCATTCTAGTTAGACAGTATGCTGTGCAGTTTCAGTGAGACTTTTAAAGGTCATCTTTCATCCCCTGCAATCTTGTGTAAACTGTCACTTCTCCAGAACCTTGCAAAGTGTGAATTCAAGCATGCAAACTCCTAACTGTATAGCAGAAACTTGTACCAACACAATCTGGCCGCTGCTTTGAGGTCAGGCAAGCAGCTCATTGTCGTACATTGTCAGAGATACCAGTCCCCAGCAAACTCCCAAATAATGTATTCATATAGGAGGAAAATAAAAGAAAAATAAAATAAACTTACTTCAGTTACAGGAGTTACCATGTGACTCTTTCATAATATTTACATATATTCCAATACCGTCAAATAGTGACACAATAAAACAAGTAACACAATAAACAAAACACAATTAGTGACACAATAATACACAACACAGTAACATGATAAAACAAGTAACACAATAAAACTTGATGGAAATGAGATAGGTAGGAGTCTTTTCTTCATCAGCTGAATTTGTGCTGAGGTCAACAGCTCATAGTGAAGTCTGTAGCATGGAGCAGAAGAGAAGCCTTTACCTCCTGCACCTTTCTGGCATATAAATGCAATGCCCCCTTCCCAAGACACCAGCACCCCACATCTGCTAGCTCTGAACCACTCTTTGTGCAGAGAAATTCCCTGCAAGTTTGGAAGGGGCTAGGAGGGGCGTAGTCAGCAGACAGAGCTGCCTCTCTTCTCTGCTGCTGGGGGCAAAGGCCAGGTGGGAAGCACCACCCAGCTCTGTGGGAAAAATTAGGGGGCCAACCAGCTCTGTGGAGGGGGGCACAAGACAAATATTGCAGACAGTGTAACAGTAGTTGCGCTAGTTAATTTTGCTATAGCTTGGTAACAGACCCACTTAGAATGGTAACAATACCCTAATACAGTTCTCTATTACCCCTCTCCAAATCCTCATTTATGATGAGAATTTATTTATTCTCTTCTTGAAAATGTTTACTCAACAAGCAATAATGATTCTGTGTTGCCAATTATCCATGTCATTTGTGACACTTTCACAGGAACCATAATATCCTTTCATGAAAAGGAAGAATGCTAGCAGCATGGCTCAGCAAATGAGATCATCTTTTCTGCAAGGCAAATTGTCTGGGAAAGAAAATCCCCATCTTATAAATATATTTGACATTTTTTGGTCTCTGAGAAAATCTCTAAGTTTACAATGAAAAGAAATTGAGATGATTAAAGAGAAATTTGTAACACAATCCTGGAATAGGTGTGAGTTTTTTGTTTATGGTATCCAGAAGGGATGTAAAGAATCAGTGCATATAATCCTCAAACTGAGAATCTGGATACTAGCTTTCTTCCTCCCCTCCAAATGTGTACAGCTCAGTGTTTAGGTCATTCAGACCAGGTACAGGAGAGTCATGTTCAACTCTTTGCTCCAATATGTATTTAAATTATTTACATAAACTTAAATAGCTCCAACAGAAGAAATAAAATAAATCTGACATACACATGCACACAAAAAGTAGTATTCATGGTCACAACAGCTTTCCTGCCCCTTTGCAAGTTGTGTCTTGTCAAGTGTCAACTAGGTGACATAAACACAGCAGGTAAATGTCCTATTCATTATATTAATGACTTCTGTGAAATGTGGCTGTAAGACATTTGATCTTACTAGATATTCCTGCATAAAGTGAAGAAACCCTTTCTGCCTAAACCTGCAAAAAATATGACTTGCTTCCATGAGACACGGCTTCTGATATATGTGCCATTTTCATTTTTTTTAAAGAGAATTCCTAGGTCAGCTTTGTCACCATCGCTTTGGACCCAGGTAACTGTAGGGCAGCACACAGCAAAGCTAAAGGGAAACCAGAATTATCAAGAAGCCTCGAGGTCTCTAATCTTTTGTTCCTATGTTGATTTTGCTTTTTCAGATGAAGCCAGCTTCTCAATTGTTCTCTCACCTCCCATGAGAAGACCCTAGCCTCTGCAATAATAAAATCCTTGAGCTTTTCACCCTTACCCCTGCAGGCATAGTACAGTAGCACCCACAACACTGTCATTGGTATGAATACAAAAGTAAAAGGTTGTCCCCTGTTTTGAAAGACACAGTCTTGGACTTAAGAGTCCAGGACAGACTGAATTTGTCTGAAATTCACAGCTAACTCTCTTACAGTGTCTTAAAAACCATTTCAATTAATAATAATAATAACAATTTAGTTGTTAATCAAAAGCCTTCCATGCCGAACACTGCACGTGCTTGTTGGGGGGGAGGATGTCAGGGGCTCTCTAGGACTGGTGAAATTGGGGGTTCCCTGGTGGAGCTCAGGGCAGGACCTGGCAGCCAGTCCCATCCCATCACCCCATCCAGGAGCAGACAGCTGGTGGCACTGGGGCAGCCGCAGGCACCTCCCTATGGATGGGGACATGCCAAGGCCAGGCTAGGCCATGGGCCTGTGGCCGGGACTGTCAGGCCAGGGGCCATGGCCAGACAGATCAGGGCTATGGGGAGCCAGAGCCTGGCCCTGATGGAGTCTCAATGGGGCAGGGGCTGGTGGCACTGGGGCTGGTGTGGGGGCCTGGGTCTGGCAGGGCTGGAGAGCTCCACGGAGGGTGGGCAGGGACAGACAGGGCTATTAGTGCCCTCAGGGCACTGATTCATATTTTAAATCTTTTCTGTTTTGGGCATAGGTAAGCATGATTAATGAATGCCGACTACTCATTAGATTCATTACCTGGAGACTTTCATGGAGAATTACATATTTTTTTTAATTTTAATCATTTCTGTGAAATGCATCCAGCTTGCCAGGAACTGCATTAAGGCCTTACATTAAGATAACCATACAATCAGAAAAAAATGTATTGAAAGGGACCTCTGGAGATCATCTAGTAAAATCTCCTACTGAAAGCAGGGCCAACTTCAGATTAGATAAATCAGGTTTCAAAAATCTCCAGTCATGGGGTTTCCTAAGCTTCTTCAGGCATCTGCTCTTGTGCTTAACTCATCTCACAGTGAAATAAGTCCTCCCTACATACAGTCAGATTATTTTTGCTGCATATTGTGTCCATCATCACTTGTCCTGCGACTGTGCACCACCAAGTATGTAGCTCCATATTTTCTCTAACTGTCCATTAGGCAGCTGAAGACAGCAATTGGACCTGACCCTCATCCAGACAAAACAATCACAGTTTTCTAAGTTTTCTCTGTGTGTGTTTTTTTTTTTTTTTTCTTGCAAGCCATATGCTCCTACTTTGTCAATCAATATCTTGCAGGTACCAAGGAACCTGAAGCTAGGCAAGGTATTTCAAATGTAGCCTCACAAGTGAGAGGGGAGTAATCACTTCCTTCAGATTCCTGGATACGCTTTTATCAATGTAGCCCAATACGTGTTCGGCCTTTATCACTGTAAGGGTAAGAGTACAATGCTGCTTCATGTTCAATTTGGCTGCATCATCCTTTTCTGCAGAGACGATATTCCTATCAATACATGAATTCACTCCACCACTGGTGAGGGACTTTATTTACAGTCATGATGTCTCTGCCAGCCTCTGCCTTCTCCAGGTGTTGAGGTCCCTCCAAATGACAGCCCAAACCCGCAATATATTAACTGCTCACTCCAGTTGGTGCCACGCATGAATGTAATGAGCATGCATCCCATCCCACCAACTAGGTTGCTGAGGAAGATAAAAAACAATGCAATCCATAATATCAACCATTGAAGAATGTGTCTTGTAACTGGCTGCCATTTAAACTTCTAAGTACTGATCTCTACACTTCAAGCCAAACAATCCAGCCAGTTTTTCACCAGCCTCAGTCTAGCCATTCAGTTCATATCTCCTCTGTTTGGCTATAAGGATTTCTAACAAGCTAGATCAAGAACCTAGCTAGAATCAAGATAATATACAGCTACTGCTTTCTTCTTAACCACAAAACAAATCATCTTACCATGGAAGGTAATCAGGCTGGTCAGACACAATTTGCTCCTGCTAAATCCACACTGACTCTTCCCATTTACCTTCCTTTATTTCACAACTGGAAATAGTTTACGGGTTTTCCTCTCTAACTTCTAACAGGCTGAGGAAAGGCTCTTTTCTCCCACCTCTTTTGAAGATAGACATTACATTTCTCTTTCTCAAGTCATCAAAAACCTGCATTCACCATGACCTTTTGATGATAAAAGAGAGACTTGCAATGACATCAGCTAATTTCCTCAGCACCTCCAGATGTATCCTATGCAGGCCTATCAACCTGTGTACATCCAGCTTGCTGAAGTAGTTTGTAACCTGATTGTCCATTACCATGATCACTCTTTCCCTCTTTCTCCCAAGCTTTGCTACTAGACAAATGAATTGGATAAGCTTGAGAGGAGACCTTGCTAGAAAAGACCAAAGCAAATAAGACATTGAACTTTGAGTCCTCTGGCACAAGATTGCGCACCCTGTTCAGCAGCAGACACACACCAAATAACCAGGTGGTAACCATGCTACCATATTTCTTGTGAAAAGCATGACCCTGCTTTGATCTTCTACCCATTTCTTTCCTGTGTTTAGAATCAGTTCAGAGTTTTCAGCCTAGATGAATTCTTACTACATCTGTTCATTTTCTTTTTTCCTTTTATTTTTTATTTTGTTCCTTTTCTGTTTTAAGGAGAATATCCTTAATAGTTCTCCTGAGTCCATTTGCCATTCAACCTCTCATGAGATCCTTCCTGCTAATTCCCTGAATAAGCCCCGGAAGTCCAGGGTCGTTAGACCTCTATTCCTTTTCCTTAATTCTTTCAGGATCTTTTTATCACGACTGTACTCAAGGTTACTATCAGCTTTCCCATTCTGTAACAGTTATTGCATACTGAGAAGGGCAGGTCAGTGGAGCAGCTCATCTAGTCAGTCTATCCAGGACCTGAAGCACAAACTTGTCCTCTGTATACTCCAGCAATGTTATTATTTGTTTGCTCCCTGCTGTGATACCCATTCAACAAATGTCTGAGGGGTTCAAGCTCCCAACCCCCATGAGAATCAGGGCCTACATTCAGGGCACTTATTCCATTTTTTTTGAGGAAGGTTTTGTTCACCTTCTCATCTAGCCTGGGTGGTCTGTAGCAGAATCCTACCACAGTGTCTCCCTTTGTGGCTTCCTTTCTGTTCCCATAAACTGCTGACAGACTTATTGTCCTGTACATAGCAAATCTCCATGCACCTGAGCTGCTTCTTTGTACAGAGCACAACCCATAACAGCATTCTAGTCAAGGGAGCCATCCTACAGCATCATGACTGAAGCACTGATTGAAGAAGCTTTGTTGCAATGTGCCAAATGATTGACTGTCCAAATGGTTTCCCTATGAATCTCATCTGCTTTCACCCAGTCTCAGATCCATCTGGTAAATGGTTTGATAGAACCATGTACAGAGATGGCACTTATGTGTTTCCCTTCTACTTACACTGCTGATAGATCACTAGATAATCATCTAGCGCATCTAGATAAACTACTAGTGTAATTCAGGAGATGGAATATATTCTGACGAAACACGGAAGTAAATTCCTCTTTCTATAGCTAACGGAAATGCAATTTTTCTCAGTTGCTTTAAGGTTGCAAAGTAGCATTTAAAAAGAGCATCTTAATCCACTGTTTGGCATTGCAAGTTTCACACATGGACCATCTGCCTCTTGTTTATCCTCTTCTTTCATGGACATTCTCTTTTATTCTCACCTCATATTAAATTTCTGGCTGAAGATAAGACTGAACAGTTGGCCCAAACGGCAGAGCCACCTGATGTCTATTTGCAGAAAACAAAACCAATCTACTGAGAAGTCAAGGACCAGATTTTTATTTATTTTTTATATTTTTACATGCACATCTGAGCAGTTATTGACAACAGTGGTGCACAACGTTTTATGAGAATATTGTCTCACTAATCTGAGAAAACACCTCATGACTTTGTCCTAAACATACAACTGTCACAACTATTATACTCTAATCAGTTTTAAGAACTATACATAAATCCTTCTTCATATCCTACTAGTAATAACATTTTTCATAATCCACAGAAAATAAACCTGATTTTATATCTTATATGATGCTGAATTCATACTCCCAATGTGCATATGAATGCATATCTACAGCTTTCAGGTAGTTCTCTCAGGCATATATACATTTTATATGAAGAGAGGCCTTGGGAATATTTGTACATAGCTGCTACAGAACACATCGTGAACACATATGTAACATAAGGAAAAGTAATCAGAAATCCCAATGAGATAATATATTCAATATATAGGAGAACAGGAAACAAGAGCTTAAATTGAGTCTCAGCTCTGACACTGCTCTGACAAATGCCTTTGCCAGCCTGCACAGCAGGTTCTTCAACTATAAAGCTGAGAATACACTTGGTAAGACTCTTCACGACTGAATTTCTTTGTAAGGTTCAAAGCTAACATGAGTACCAGAACATGAGCTGGACAGCTGCCCTAGTTTACTAAATTAAATAGCTATTGCCACCTACTGGCTATATTGCAATATTAATATAATAAACTGCTTTCAAGCATAGGAAATAAAACACCTGGGTTTTCTCCACATGAAAATTAGGTACACTAAAAATAGAATAATTAATAGTTTCTATCCTTTTCAGTGAGGAAATGATAACAGTGTTTTCTATTTTTTACAAGGTATTTAAATAAAGCATTTTTATACATTTACAAGTTCCATATTTGTCTCTACTAGGAGTAAAATATGCCTACTCATATTTGAGTTTGTACCTGCCTCTGTTTGTACCTGCCTCTTTTCTTACACACACAGAGGGTGTCTGTGGTGGGAACCTGGTTTTGGCCTGTTTGTCTAAAGCATGGTGGATCACAATGACTGGCTGGGTGTAAGTGTTAGAAATATAATATTTAAGCAAGCCTGTGGTTGTGGTCTAGGTGAAGAATGTGTATCCATCAATACATATATTGCATCATATGTGTGATTAACAATGGATGAATTTAACTGCACTCAAGGTACTTCCAGTTCTACATCTTCGCGGCATCAAAGAAGACTGACACCATGTTCCAGAGAAAAAAAAATCCATGGTATGTGCACAGTTAATCATGTTTGTAATAGCACTTAATAATCCAAATATATAATATAATCCAAAGTTAGAACAAGACATGCTTCGAGGAATTTTGGTAAATGCCAAAGAGTCTGCTGTTAGTTCTGGTCCAACACCAGCTGTGCCAGTAAAAACACAAGAACAAAAGAACAATGGAGAATGAAGAAATTCACCTTCGTTCACAGCACTTCAGAATTTTATCTGCTGCTTTCCTTCAGCAGTTCATGTTCACCTTATGGACATTATTCTACCAAGTGAACCAGCAGAGCACTTTTTCAAAGCTTCTATGCAAATTATATGCCTTAGTTTAAAATAAAATAAAATAAAATAAAATAAAATAAAATAAAATAAAATAAAATAAAATAAAATAAAATAAAATAAAATAAAATAAAATAAAATAAAATAAATACTACATTAAATATGGTTTGCCTAAATTTGTACTGAAACAAGTCAGAGTTCTTAGGTAACCTGCACAACTATATAGGCAAAAGGCAGCAGCCTTTGGCTGCAGAGTGATGAGTAGTACTTTGGGAAACTAGTTTCTTATCTTAGTCTAACCAGAATCACAAGAAGATGTTTGGAAACACCGTAAATTAGACCCTATTGCAACTGCATAGTGTGGATGGTCTAATTCAGTTATGAAGTAATTTTATCATTTGGCTTAGTCTGCAGTAAACTGAAATCACTCTACTCCAGAAAGAAATTATCCACAGGGGAGTTTAAGATAGAGTAATTTAGGTGTATTGACTTTATATGTTCAGCCAATTTCCTTGCATTTATGGATTGTTCCTGTGCAGACCAGACCTCTTAAATTTCACATATGGATATGTCAGGCACAATGCACTCAAGAAAAATTACACATTCAGCAGAAACCCATATTAGATAATTACATAAATGCTCTGCAAAAATTGGCAGCAGCAGTCAAGGTTTCGAGTGGGGAACATACCAACAAGCAGCCTCAAACAGCTACTCCCCTTTCAGAAACAGAAGGCTGCTCTGTCCTTCCCTCCAATTGCTGGGATTTATTTTAAGGACTTCTACTGAAAACAAAAACTGTACTCTTACACTAAGAGAACTCTTAAAGTCATTCTGCAGACAGTGCTTGGGAAACAAGAAGTTGATAGTTTATTTTAGAAAGCATCTGTAAAAATTTAAAAGCTATCATGACGCCCTAAACAATATTAGGTATTCAACCATCCCCTGTGAGAAACTACAGCATACTGAAGTACTGTGGTAATACAAAATTACTGTAGCCTCCTAGTTTGCCTCTTTACTAAATAAAGATTATGTTCAGAAATGACTTTGGCCATAGCTCTGCTATAGCACTTAGCTTGGCAAGCAAAAATGCAGCAGATCCAAAGTGTTTCTTTCATTATGCCAGAATAACTATTATTTTTTAGCCTTGGGGACTATATTACAGGTTCATTTTAACCTTGCTATGTCATACTTTTGTTTAATCTGTTCCTGTGCTCTCCTGCCCTTCGATAAATGTTCAGAACTATGACAGGTAAAAGCCATAGGCAAGCGAAGTTGAGGATTTCTGTCTGGAAGGAAGTTAAACAGGATGCACAGCATGGCAAAGCACAGCACTCAAAATATGATGGGTGTAGACAAAATTTTATCTTTTATTTAAGCACAACCAACAGCAAAGAGAGGTGGTGAAGGAGGACAGCCATTGTTTGCCTGAATCTCTATGAGAAATCCAAGAGCAACCATGGGATGGCGATCTCGATTCACACAAGCACATCTTAAACACCATCCTGCAGAAAGACTTTCTTGGCCACAAAATAAGTGCATCCAGCCACTTGTTCTACATCCAAATCTGCAGAAAGTTAGTTAATTCCTTTTCTCTCAGCTAGGCTTGGTTTCAGTAATGCTATTAAGGCAGCCTCAGAACATTAATGTTTAACCACCATGCAACAGGGAGTCCTTTTCAAGAAAATTCTATTAAAGCCTTCAAATTCATACTTAACACAGTAGAATTGAAAAAGAAGTTAGTAAAATGAAATGGCTAATGCATGTAGTGGCAGAAACAATAAAGGAACTTAAAAAAAAAAAAAAAAGTAATCAACATTCTATTCACATTCTCTGTACTTTAAATTCTAATTTATATATTATTTTCTATTTCAGGTTCATTAAATTCTTTCTCCAGCATCAGACTAAACTACAGGGTATCTATTGTAGAACAGGAACAATCATATGCATATTATCAGATGGAGAAACTGATCTGTAATATTAAAGACAGCAGTGGAATAAAAAAAATATTTTTATTCAAAATCTTGTCACACAATCATTGTGATAGTCTTGTAGTTTCCGGTCCACAAAGTGAATTCTAATTAGTTTAATAAATCAGGAACTGAACTGTCTTCAGGTGTGTCACAGACAAACTGAGGTCTCTATGAATAACAGGAGGTCAGAGAAGCATGAATCACAGCAGCAAAACCACAAACAAATTACAAACCAACAAAGCATCATTAAAATCTTCCAAGTTTCAACTCTACATTCTGAAACCATACCAAATTTCTTTATAATTTTTGAATGAAAATTCACTCTATGAAAGAACAGCAGACATCAGAACAAGAAAATGCAATACCTAGAATTGCATGGGGATAGGCCTCAGGTCTTTAATCTCTAGCTCTACAGTAGATCATGAAAATAATGAAAAAGAGCCTCATGAAGTGGTGGAGTCACCATCCCTGGAAGTCTTCAAAAGACGCTTAGATGTACAGATTAGGGATATGGTTTAGTGGAGGGCTGTTAGCGTTAGGTTGGAGGTTGGACTCGATGACCTTGAGGTCTCTTCCAACCTAGAAAATTCTGTGATTCTGTGATTCTGTGATTCTATGATATGCTTCCAAATTATTGACTTGCAGCAACATCTCTCAGACTTGCTTGATTGCTTACCAGTCCCTATATGCTAGGGGATATGAAAGTGTGTATATTGAGGCACATACAATTAGCTAAAGCTCTAGCAGATTTAAAGTCCAAAGACTTCAGTTACTCTGTATCTTTCAGATATATGGAATTTCCCTAAGCCTTCTCTGAAGATTAAAGCAAGTTAGAACTAATACTTTTATTAAGTTCTGAGACTACTCCCAGCCTCAGATTTTCCTCAAAGGGGATTTCCAATACATAGCTTCAGCATAAAGGCCCAGCAAGTAGCAGAACATGTTTCTCTGAGAGATGCTGGATGCTGCAGGCTGCTGGTGCTACATTCAGATTTTCAGAAGAACTGCACCTTTGAGAAATGGTCCTACAGTGTGGATGCAGCTAATCCTATCAGTGAAGTGGTTTCACTTGTAGCATCCTAAAATTAGAGATTATGTTGAAAATATCTGAAAGGCTGAATTTCCCAGTCATTCCTGTATGTTTGGTTTTTCAAAGTTGAGCTTCTTCAATATTATTTTTTCCTTTTCCTCACCCACACAAGAAAGTTATAATACAGGTAAAGAAGTGTGTGAAAATTCAGTCTGTTATCTACTGCACACTAAGAGTATCTCTTCGTATTTTCTAAGGTAATTTGTGTGATATAGTGCTCTGTAAGTGTTCAAGCAGAGAGGGAGTGTAGGTTCTGGCCAGCTATTAAGTTCACAGCTTAATTTACTGTGCAGTGACCTCTACATGTGACGAAGTCCTAAAACCTCAGCAAGATCAAGAGAGGGGCAGTGTTGATCTGCTTGAGGTTCGGAAAGCTCTGCAGAGGGATCTGGATAGACCAGATCAATGAGCTGTGCTCATTTGCATGATATTCAACAAGGTTAAGCACCAGGTGCTGTGCTTGAGTCATAGCAACCCCATGCAGTGATATAAGCTTGGGGAAGAGTGGCTGGAAAGTTGACCAGCAGAAAAGGACTTGGGGGTCCTCGTCAACAGATAGATGAACATGAATCAACAGAGTTTGCAGGCAGCCAAGAAGGCCAACAGCATCCTGGCCTGCCTGCCTTAGAAACAGTGTGGCCAGCAGGACTAGGGGAGTGATTGACCCCCTGTACTTTGCTCTGTTGAGACTACACCTCAAGTGCTATGTTAATTTTTGGGCCCCTCACTACAAGGATACTGAGTTGCTGGAACATGTTCAGAGAAGAGCAATGAGGCTCATGAAGGGACTAGGAAACAAGACATATGAGGAGCAACTGAGGGAACTAAGGTTGTTCAGTCTGGAGAAAAGGGGACTCAAGGGAGACTTCAATGCTCTCTGCACCTACCTAGTTGTAGTTGGGAGGAGGTTGTAGTGAGGAGGGAGTCAGTCTCTTTTCTCGGCTGACAAGTGATAGGGTGTGAGGAAACAGCCTTAAGTTGCACCAAGGAGGCTCAGATCAGATCTTAGGAAGAGTTTCTTCATGGAAAGAGTGGTTAGGCATTGGGATGGGCTGCCCAGGGAAGCGGTGGTGTCCCTGTCCCTGGAGGGGTTTAACAAACATGTGGACATGGTGCTTAGGGACATGGCTTAGTGGTGGACTTGGCAGTGTTAGGTGCTAGTTAGACTTGCTGATCTCATGGGTCTTTTCCAACCTAGCTGATTCTATGCTTGCATGGGTCTGTGATTCTATAATTGGAAAGTGAGCTTTCCTCTGAGGACTTTACTCCAGGAACCACAAACTAGCAGACAAAACATGTTCCTTTTTTAAAATAATGGCAGCAAAGGCTGAGTGGCTGAGCCCTGGTGGGAAAACCCACTCAAATGTCTTGTTTTTAAAAATAAAAGGATTCATGAGTGCGTTCTGTAGCAGAACGATAGTACTGAACAAAGCTTTGGACCTTCATCTGTACTAAGGCCTCCTTGTGCTGGCAGTTTTATTAACAAACTGGCATTGCTCCTGTCACAAATACCATGCACATATTTAAATGTGCTGTGTAGATACCCAGCTGCATTGAAATTATTTCTAGTGCTGCTTGCTTGCTACAAGTTGCGTGTATCCTGTATCTACAACAATGCAATATTCACAATTGCATGTTGCTAAAACCATGGTCTTATTGTTTTTTACAGAGATGTCCATTACACGAGGTGAGTGTTGCTTTCTGTATTGTAATGCCACCCACAATACTTGCCTGCCTCAAACTGAAACCCGTACTCCAAACTAGAGGCTGCATTATTCTACCATATGGCTCACAAATTACAAAAGCAAATGAAGATGAGTGCTTTAGCTATCCCTCAGACAAGTGACATTCAAAAAGGTTAAAAGCATGACAAGCCTAAATAAGATACCACAAGCAATTACTTTTAGAATATTTTAGAACATTTCAGAACATTTCTCTGTTCTCCTTTGCTAATAGCAAAATGCTTGTTTTTATAAAGACTTGTGCATATTAGGTGATAGCAGTTTTGTGTATATTAGGTGATAGTTTATTTTTTTAATCATTGTATTCAGATTATGTTAGCTTAAGAACACAGTTTTGTTTCCACAGCTGTCTTATAATGAGGGTGTAAAGTGTAGCTCTGAGTGACATTTATTCTGTAGCTTCTTTTTAAAGTTTTTAAAGAAGCTACAGAATAGAGACAGCTTCTATGTACCACTTCATTGGTACTCCATCACCATGTATAATAAAATATTTTTTAATTACATCAAATTTTCATTTGAATAAGCCACTAATTGCTGTTACCTTTTCACCTGAGGAAAGCACATACCCCAAAACTCAAGGAATTATTCAATTGTTTATGAAAAGCAAAAGCAGAAGAGAGGCCATGTACCAACACAGCCTCAGCCACCACTGTTTATATAGTTGACCATTTTATAGGTTAATATTTAATGTATGTAACTACACTCTATTCAGAGGTTCATGTCTAAGCCTGAGCAGTATGCTCAGTATGCTGGACAATATGTGTATCACAATAGATACACATCCATTGACTTTTTTCAAAGGTCTTAGACGTGGAGAAAATATATACATGTAGATCTATTAGACCTAATACAATAACAAGAAGATTCTTCCTTTCCTTGGTTTTAAGATGTTGAATCAGGAAGAGAGGAGGGTATGTATTCTTCAGAGGTGTTTAAGTTGCTAGGATGCTCATAGAATGTTTCCTTGCTTCTCTTTCATCCACAGAGTTGTTCTGACTTCATATCTTAAGACTCTGACTTTTAACTTGTAAATCCTGTCGGGGCCTTCACAATCAAAGGCAATACATGTTAATGTTCTGCTTCAGTATACTTACGGAAGCGAACAGTAGTGCAAACCAGTATCTGCCGCCCTATCTCTCTTGTTAATCGCTACAGGTGAAATGCTTTGACATTTCAAAGTCATTAAGTAGAAACTTAGAAAAATACTGTTTCTCCAAAATATAACCGTTTGCAAATTTATGGAAACACACAGAAAATACTCTATTGCAATTCTGAGCAAAATGATAACCTTCAGAATTCATCTTATCCATTTAAGGCAATCAACTCTATCTCAACTCAGGTATTATTATTGTAAGTCAGAAAAAAGGCAAGATGAAAAATTAGGAACCGTGAAATATGATTATTGCTTTTCCAGGTACAGTTATTTTTTGCTTTTTCATTAGCACTTTATCACATAGTAGGGAGACTAAACCAGAGGAGATATTGATTTTGGCATGTTTTTATTAGATGTGTCTTGATGATGAGCACCTATCTCTGCATCCTAAGCAGGATAGAGAGTCACACTGCAACAGTCACTCATTATTGTGTAGATTTCATTTTTTCATGTTCTTAGAAAGCAAAGACAGGTAAAGATAATATCTTTTACAATCAAGAGCAGGCGTCACCACTTCAGATCCTGTTATTCCATTGCTAATGCTTAAGAAATCTTCCCTGAAAATAAACAAATGAGTAGAAAATAAAGTATTCACCAGCCTCTGCTAAAATTTAAGATGAAAGATGAGGATTGTGGCACTAAGTTCCTTTTCCTATAGCTCAGCAAAGAACTAATCGCTGAACAAGAGTTATGTATTACACTAGAGATCTTTACAAAGGATCTTGTGCCCAACAGCTTTTCTAATTTTCCAATTATGCGAAGTTGTCTAAAAAAAATATATTATCTCTACCTACAACTGTTATCTTACATTATCTTTCCTCAGAAAACCATGCTACAGCAAAATACCACCACTGTGTATTTCATTTGGCATTTGTCAACCATTATAATCAAACATCTCCAAAATCACTGTTAAACAATCAAGGTTCATGTCAGCTGAACAAATAAACCTTTGCAGCACTTTCTTTTCAGGAAAAAAAAAAAAAAAAGAAAAGGCAAAAAAAAAAAAGAAAGCTGGCGTCATAGTTTTTGATGGCAGTGCTCAGCACAACTGCTAAACTACTACTGTGCTCCATAGCTTTTCCCTAGTTAAAAGGGAATATGGTGCTTCATATTGCCTTTTAAAAATTTCATTTTTCTTGTGACGACTGGCTAGCTGCTGCCCAGACTTTCAAAGTTCAACACCATAAAGAAATGCAAGAAGATATCCTGATCTGATTCCTTAAAGCTCTCTAAAATACAATGATCACTGACAAATCAAATCAAGGCCACCTTCCTTATCAAGGAACTGGAAGAGAAAGGAAAGGAGGAAAGGAGAAATTTACAACTAATGTGAGACTGGGAAAGTTGTCTTGATGGTCAGCACTAAGCAGCCTTGACACAGGACACAGAAATGCACATGCTGTTGTGTTTGAGGACACCTATGGTGTGCATGAGGAAGGGGGAATAGCTGTGGAAATATTCAGATAGTCTCGGTACAGCCCAGGCAGGTTAGCCTCCTTTGTTTCCCGTTATGGCAGAGCTTTTCCCTATGTGGGCTGTGGAGCACTGATGTTCTGTGAAACACTTCACATGGGCCTGCAAATGTATCTGAGAAAAAGTGTCTAAAGGTGACT
This sequence comes from Aythya ferina, assembly GCF_964211825.1. Lineage (NCBI taxonomy): Eukaryota > Metazoa > Chordata > Aves > Anseriformes > Anatidae > Aythya > Aythya ferina. Next base: position 78,584,065 of record NC_140296.1, read on the forward strand.
GCAGCTCATGCTAAGGTCTGAAAACAACCAGGATCTACAAGCTGATACAAGACAGCAGGGCAGTGCTCTCTCAAAGGACAACAGGGGTTTTTGGATATTGGGTAATAAAATGGCAAAAGGCCACAGATGAGGTTTGATGGATTTTATTATAGCTACACACACTGATTACCTGTATAATTAAGCCTGAGCAGAATGTCAGCAATCCAAGCATAAGCAAAAGGGAAAATAAAAATCCACTTGCCATTCAGGCAAGGCACAATATTGTTAACGATCAACCTTACCTGCTGATGAGCCAGTCAGGAAAGTTGTCGATCCCTCATATTGCCCATCACAACGCCAGACATCTTCACAGGGCCAGCCAGTGAGGAATACCCAAAGCTGGTGCTGGAGCACTGTCTTTATGGGATTGAGATTTGGTGCCAGTTGCATGATCAACAGACTAACACGAAATAAGTCTTTTATATAACGGCTTGAGAACAAACAGGCCTTGCAGAAGGACTAACCATAAGCAAATCAGACAATGTAACAATATAGATCTATAATTGCTCGGCCCTCATTGCTATACTGCTTCTCTACATTATTTCTCATGATCCACAAAAAGCTTTTGTTGTGAAGGCTGTTGTTGTGTATCTGGAAAAGACAGTTTCAATAACTGGAGACATATTAGCACTCCAAATTTATGTCATCATGATCTATTGTTTCAAAAAAAATGTCATAATATATAATAAAAAGATATCACAGATTCTTCAACAGGGCTTTAGTCAACTATCAAGCAGGAGGAAGAGATATTTCACTGATTTACTGCTATCAAAATACATGAGAAGACATGAAGAAGAATATATGGGAGCATGTTTCTTGACATCAGAAAGACATAATGTAACGTCTCTTACACCTAATCACAAACTATCACAGTTTACAACCAACACTAATGAAAAAAAAATAATCCTGAATTTAGGTGGCAGAAATCTAAATCAGAGTACTGTACGCTACTGACTCAGTGCAGACTGTAAGTCAGGCAATCTTTACAAAGACAACCAACTTTGTATTTACTGTGGGGTCAGCAAGCACAGATGGAGAAGCCAGCACTTTATACATAACTGGTCTCTTATCCAGTCATACCCTCACTTGTTCTGTGTTTACCTCTGCCCCCTACAGCTCTATCTGCCTATATGGTTGTAACCATTATGACAAAAGAGTACAATTTTACAACTACTGACTTAAACTCTGCAGTCTAGGCAAGAAACCTCTGAGGGGGCTTCTCTGTGTTAATAGATAAATGGGCTCACAGTATGCACACAGACTTGAAATACAGCTTCAAAAAGTTTCTGGATAAGGAAAAAAAATATGCAAAAACCTGGATATATGATAACCTTATTCATACATCAGTTTCAATTTGCCATATCAGATTATCTTGCACCTGGATGTTTGATGTTGTCAAGTATGATTTAAATTAACATAGTGCAGCTTCTCTCTTAACAAAAACCCTTACTTTCCCTGAGACACTTCAGTTCAAAGATCATATCTTTGCCTTCTGATCCCCCCAAAAAGCCATGAAAAATATGAACATTATCCTCACAAACAATAACGTGGTATATGAAATGAACTAACATTGAGTATATAAGGAAAGCTTTTCTGTATTCAAGCACAGGATAATAAAGCAAATGTAATAAGAATTCCTTTTTTCCACGAGTTCAACCCACACAATGAAAATACACAGAATCACAGAATTTTCTAGGTTGGAAGAGACCTCAAGGTCATCGAGTCCAACCTCCAACCTAACGCTAACAGCCCTCCACTAAACCATATCCCTAAGCTGTACATCTAAGCGTCTTTTGAAGACTTCCAGGGATGGTGACTCCACCACTTCCCTGGGCAGCCTGTTCCAATGCCTCACAACCCTTTCTGTAAAGAAGTTCTTCCTAACATCTAACCTAAAACTCCCCTGGCTCAACTTAAGCCCATTCCCCCTCGTCCTGTCACCAGGCACGTGGGAGAACAGGCCAACCCCCACCTCTCTGTCATGTTCATACCATAGGAAAAAAAAGTTTCAGAGTAAGAAATGAAATATGTTATTTCCAGTCATTATATTAAGAACCCAACTCTAAATTCCATTAATCTGTGATGAATGTTTTTGCTTGCTGTGAGAAAAAGAAAATATCTCTCCTTTAATCTGGTAGTTCTAATTATGAAAAACTCTGCTTTAATGTGCCTAGCCTCTGGAGACTAGAAAAAAAATTATAATCACTCTAAATATGAATTGCTCTTTTCTACATGCCATGTTTCAGTCCTAAAAGCTTAATCCTCACATTAAAAGACACAGCCTGCACCAAAGATCTTGAGACCTGAGGCGAAAAAGTTGTTTAAGAATTCATGGAGTATGATATGAATTATAGTATATTTAGTATATTTAAAATCTTATTGGATGACCATAGAAAATGACATAAAAAGCAGAGTAGAACAGGCTATGCACAGTAGTATTTGAACAAAACACTCTCCAGTCAGGAACCAGTTGTGATTTGTAAAAAAACAGTAACAGCCTGCTTTAAACAAGATTAATCATGCCAATACCCCATATTACAGTGTCCCCAAATAAGCTGATTCAAAGTCTCCAAACCTTTATTTTGCCACATGTACAACAAATTCTCACCAACACATTCAGAAACTGTGGTATGGAACCTGTACAAGGAAACATTAAGTACTGCTGATGTTCTTCTTCAAGCAAAGAATTAAACCCTTAAAGTACCAGATCACCCTTGATTCCCAGACATGTTACTGGCATCCCATACATCCCATAAGGGTGTTTCTTTAAAAAGGAAGGAAAAGACAGATATGTGAAGTAGGATATTGTGGGGTTTTTTTTTGCGTTTTTTTTTTTTTTTTTTTTAATGCATTATTTTCATTAGAGAACTATATAAGAAAGATGAGACCTAAGTGCATGCAAATATAAATATGTCATACAATGCATCTAAAAATATTGTTTTGTAATACTATTTTATGCAAGAGGTTTTAAGCTAAGGACATCTTCCTTAAGAATATGATCTATGAAAGTATTCCAAAGCATATTCAGGTAATGAGAAGAGTGAAAGTGCATGGAGTGAGGGGAAAGAAATTTCCTATACTAATAGGTTAAAGAAGTCTCATGGGTACTTGAATTGATTCATGCAGCTTTTGAGAGCAGAAAACAGAGACCACCCAATCACTCCTGCAAACTTTCCAGAATCCAAGGAAATAGCAGTCTCTTAGCCAGGACTGCATTAACCTGTGAGAAAAATGAAAGCGGCTTGCCACATCTATAGCATGAAGGCCTCCATTCAGTTACCTGTGACTCAAACAACTGCTCCCAGTTACACCTTGTCATGAAGCAAGACCCCTGCTTAGACCCAGTAGAGTAGTCTGAATGACACGTATGTACTGCAGAGGCAAAGGGCAAGTAGTGTAAGCCACTCCAGCCTCGGAGCAGGAAACAGACAGCAGACAGCCTCAACACCAGAGCCTTGGCAGGGGGAATATGGTGAATTCTGGAGTGAAGGAAGGAAGCAGAGCCTCTCATGTGGCTCTCTGCTCCTAGGAGAAATAAAAGTGGACAGCGAGGAAGATCAGAGACACTGGGTATACGCAGTGCCTCAGGCACCAAGCTCCATCCCTTACAGAGATGGAAATGGGATGTTGCTGCCAGGGAGCTTGTGTAGGTGGATGATGAAGGTATGCACAGAGAAGGCTCTTAGAGAGCCAAGAAGCATGAATACATTTTGCTTTACGTCAGAGACCAAGGAGAGCTGTAGCTGAAGTCAAGTTGCCATGGAAGCACAGGAAAAAACAGAACAAATGACCCTTCCTGTAGAGAATGGTTATTCTTTATTTCAAGGTGTTGGTCCACACAACACTGTTCTGCTGTTCTGTGTACAGCAGCATAGCTGTTGGTGTTATATTTCATAAATATTCAGAACTAGATAAAGACCTCCTGAGGTCCTCTCCAGCCCAGTTTCCTATGATTTGATGTTGGAGTATTTGTGCTTTCTGATCCCAAGTTTTAACTGCCACCTGGGAATTTATTTATCCAGTTACTGTGCCTATTCAAGGCAATTACGGGCTATTGAGATGAATAGACCTTAAGAACTCCTGAGAGCTCTTGCTTTTGTAAAGCCACATACAGAGCTCTGCACTGGAAAAAAGTCACATTTTGACAGAGATATAAAGGGGTTAATGGCTTTGTTTCATCACATATAATGGGGCTACAGAGAGTTGAAATATAATGAAACTGTTAATAGCAAAGCAGAATGAAGGCTGGGAATTGTTTCAGCACATCACAATGTGAGGATTGCAGTTTTCATTAGTGAAATCTAACACAGCAAGTTTATTCTATGCTTTGGGAGCTGAGGGAAGGACAGCAAAGTGGAACAGTCCTTATCCTCTTTTCTTCTTCAGTCAATATGTTTTTGGATAGTTTGAGGTCTATTAATTTTTCTTCTCTTAGCTGATTTTTTTTTTTCCATGTAGTGTCTATCCTGCAACATTAGACACAGTAATTGTAAACATTGTTTTTAAGGGCTCCTAATCTTTGCATTACTGTGTGTAAACCTATTTAAAGACTAGCAATTTAGGACAAATCCTTTAAACCTGCTTCTGTTTGTGCCATTTCTTTCACTTTCATACATGAGTGCATTCTGAGACATAAAGAGAAATACATGCATATCTGTGTTCCATAACTACTTCTCTTGACATAGAAAACATATCCATTACCATACCTAAAGGGTATATTATACATACCTGTTTGCTATTGCTTAGGGGAAAAAAAAAAAAAAAAAAAAAAAAAAAAAAAAAAAAAAAAGGCATCTTGATATTGGGTACCCAATATATGATATTGGGTATCTTTCAATACCCAATACCATAATGCACTCTCTTCCTAGCCCAGGCAGAGCTAGAGATAAGCATTTTTGTGCTAAGTACAGAGACACCAAGAATGATGAGACAGAACAGCTCAACCTCATTAAACTGACTTTCATATTTTTTAAGCCATTATTACACTCAATTAATCAGTATCAATTTTCAGCAAATGACCATTTCATTTAAACTGGAAACATCTGTATAAATACAAGAAAGAAAAATGACCTTTTTGTAAGCTGAATTGCACATCCCTGTAGATGACAGTAGTTGCTAACACTCGTTAATTTTGTTTTCTTCTACCTTCTCCTTCTTTGTATTCTTACACAAACCTCTCTCACAATTGGCTCTGAAATCGTTTCAGCTCAGTGTAACACTTGTTCTGGTTTGTCCTTTGACTGAACATGGTGCTGGTGACAAAATGGCAGCACCTAGGGACTCTATGCAGACAGTGGCAAAACACTGACACAGAAGAACCAAGCCCCGAATCTTCATGTCAAATTTAATCCTTTGTTTTCTTCTCACCAGTTCCATCATGTTGCTCCTCACTCATTAAGTGCTCACAAATATTAGAGATTCATACTAATGACAGGAACATCCCAGAACTTTACTGGCACTCTATAGAGCCCAGAGGATGTTTTACTCTTTCAGACTGCTTAACTTGGATCCCAAACTACCTCCTATTAATTAAAGAATAAAATTATAACTGGTAGCAATGAAAGCAGACCCAGAACTCACATCTATATAGCATAGTACAAAATTTTACATATGGTTTTGAATATGTGGAAATTTGTCAATTTGGATTTTCAGTGTTTCTGAGGTAAGATAATGGCAGCATGTATGCACAAAATAGGTTTTTGTAAACAAGCTATTTCCTATCCTACACACATACTTTAACATTACCTTTCTTTGCAATCCAGTCCTTTCATGTTTCCCTTTCTTCCTCCAGATTTTCTTTGCAACCTGTTCTGCTGTTAAAACAGATTGAAATGAGTTTGGAGGAAGAAGTGAGAAGAGGCTTTTATGACCTCTGTTTCATATTAATTTCAATTTCATATAATTAATATTGTAAAAAGCCATAGTTGCCCCAAGTATGCCCTCTACATAGCAAGTGTAATGAATTTTAGAAAGGGGGAAAAGATATAGGATTTTAAAATCTTATTTTCTAATTCATCTCAGGCTACGGGTCTGAGATGAATTCTTAAAATAAATTCTTATGACTCTGATGAACAACCAAAAATTAAGAAAAAAGTAAACTAAGCAAGCAATGGAATAGAAGTATTCTTTCACAAAGCACTAACACAAACGGATATAGCAGAAATTAAACTGACAAAAGATAAGAGGCTTTTCTTTGGGGCCCTAAGGGAATCTAATTAACTGATTTCTAGAAATGGGATAGAAGCATCACTCTGATTTTACTGTCAGATATTTGGCTAGAAATCAAGTGCTTCAAAAGACATTAATGGGGAAAAACGTAACATCTGATGATGAAGTAGACAGGTTCATATAAACTGTGGGCTCCTTAATTTAAGAAATCCTGAGAACATACTGAAAGCAGACAAATGATGGACTGTAAAATAGACTCTGAAGCAAGTACTGATGAATCGTACCAAAAATAGGTTATCAGCAAAACAGCAATTTCCTTTCCATGTAGTAAGAACTACACCAGTCTGAAAAATGAGCAATAAAGCTCAGAAAATAGGTTATAAGGTTTGCTCTGACCTGCTGTGGCTGCTGTAGGATTCAGGCTGTCAGCCTATCAGCATTCCATGCGGGTATATGAAATCATTACTGGCATATAGACAATCTACCTACTCATTTCCATTTATTACATTTTTGCCAAGGTCACAGAAGAATTTCTGATGAAGGTGCAATATTCCAGATGATGTTACAACTAATAGAGTGGCTACATGCATTTCTTCACTTATTTGATATTGCTCACTGACTAAAGCTCTTTTTAAAGTTTAATTTAGGCGCATCTTCCTTTCTATGATATTCAACTTTTTATTAACAGTGTTGTCTGAGCCACTGCCTACATTCAAAAAAAGGTCCTTCAACTACAGAAATTTACCATATATAAGCTAGAAAACATAAAGTATAATCAAACGTGCGATTTTTGCTAAAAACACATAAGAAATACGCATAAGAAAACACATAAGAAGGGTGGTACTATATGCATTTCTCCTGAGGCAATAAGTTTTCTATATGAATGATATTTATAAACACAAATTATTTTACTGTACTTTATAGACCTGGTCAAGTACAACCTCTTTCCAAACATGTATAAAAGGTAAATATATGCATCTAAATTCTCTCAGAAAATTAGGCTTGGGGACAGAAATTCCCAAACAAAGATATTTTAAAACTATAATAGAGATACTCTGGTTTTCAGCCATACATGACAAAGAAGCATGGAAACTATTTTTTCTGTTATGAAATAGAATTTCAATTAGAGACGTAAACAGGAAATGACTCTCCTAATTGTAATTTTCATGAATGGTCATTGGTTTGACTTTAGATGATCATTTTCAGCCATTCCCATACAACCTTTTTCCACATTAATGGATGGACCAGACCTTTTTGCTCCCTCAGAGCACACCACTGCATTGAAGACATGGGACATTTGTTAAAAAAAATAATAATAATAATAAAGCCAACAGCAGATTAAAAAAACCGCCAACAGCAGATAATTTAATGAGATGATTAAGATTCCATCTATTAGTGTAAGAGCCACATCAGTTGGTTCCCTGCTCCCTTGACTCTCACCTACTATTTCTCTTTCCTATGCTGTCTTTACACCCTCATATGTGTCAAATTCCAACTATGCCATTTCCATAGCCATATTGTAACAGAGGTAGTAGAAACCTATAGCAGTGTGACGATAATAACTGGATTCAATTTTATCTAAGCAGGTGGGTTTTTTTTTGTTTGTTTGTTTGTTTTTTGTTTTTATGCCAGTGTTGGGCAACACGTTCAAGAACCAGCTAATATTTCTGGTTTTAATAGCTATAACTCATTTTAACATATAATTTCCAAATATCCCTGTTATTTCTACCATAGCTGGTAGAATTCCATCTCTCTTTCTACCCATAATCAATTTTTATGCTGTTTAAAATTTTTAGCCCACAGAGCAAGAGAACACAGAAATTATGTAAAAGAAGATCCCTTGAGACCTACAAAGACACAATTACTACAAAGCAAAAGTCAGAATGACACTCAAGGACAGAACTCAATACGAATTTCACAAAATTGTTATCTGTGTACAGCAGTGTATCCACTTTATAGAAAGAAGAATAGAAATGAAATACTTTCAGACAAAACCATGATGAATTTAGTTTCTTTTTCAGAAAACCAAGGTAGGTGATAGCAATAAGTATTGCTACTGGCCTCTTTAATGTCAAAAAGTAAAAACAAAAATAAAAAGGGGAAGAAAATCCGACTAATTCTTACATCACAGGGCATTCCTCAGCACTACTTCCAGGATAATGATAATGTGCAAGTTACTTGCAAAGAAACGGGCCAACAACTCAGTAAATCAGTGCAGCTGCTCTGACATAGCTGAGTGTTGTGAATGTATAATTTCTCTCAGGCTGATTCTTTTACACACCTGTAGCAGTTTTGGCAAACTCTGGAATTCCACACAAGATGAGGAAACAGCCATGAGCTGTAACTAATCGTAACTTTTTTAATTTGTGAAAAATGTGAATGATAATTCCTGTTGAACACTGAGTGAAGTGGTACAAATCACTTATGACTTCCCCCTTTTTTCTCATATTCTACACAGGAGACAGCTTCCTGGTGACTTGCCCAGAGTTACAACGTGTCTTTTAGTAGAGCAAGAACCAAAGACAACTTCTTGCAAAAAACTCCCTTAAATAATGGTCAGTTCTTTGTTTCCAAGGCAATAAAACTGCAGTTTCAAAACCTCTTAGCCTTGAGCATTCCTGGACACACTCCTCTGCACCTGGAGCTGGAAGGATGTTTGCTCTTACAAAATACATTCTTTCCAGGCTTTAAATTTCAAGATGATGTGAATAGTGATAAAAGATATGGATGTGTCTGTGAGTAACTGACAGCTACTAGCCTTATGTCTGCAAGAGATGTACTTACATATATGGATACGGAGTTGAAACATATGCCACATATTTCCACATGTGAAATATTCAATAGTCCATTCTCAACCCTCTCAGGAAGCCATGGTTGGGCAACACTGCAAAGGAAAGAAGGGAACATTTACAGGTTGCTCTGGGAAAATTAAATTACTTACCTTTTTTCTGGTTTAACTAGCAATGATCTTTCTAGTCACACGCAGAACTGCCAGCTCCATTCTTAGATTTGTCTTCTCAGCTCTACGGCAGAATTCTTCTCAGGATGCTGACAATAAAGTATCATCAGTATCTTAGCGAGTCATTGGTGTCCATACCTCTGAGCATGACTCTGAATGGATGGACCACCAAGGCAGCTGACAAAAACAGCTAAAGAAGCAAGTGCCACAGAGGACAGTGATGGTGAAATTTCATTCCATAAATATATTAACTTACCAAATCTAAAAGCCTAATCCTTAAAAGTCAACCCTAAAAATGAAGAATTATGATTGAAAAATTAATAAACCAGCATAATGGCCTTATAACCAAAACTATTGTAATATTTCTGTTTCCTTATAGTTTCACAGTAAAAGGATACATGTAAAGTGCAGTTCTTTCTACACACAGGTCAGGTAACTATAGCTGTAAAATGGTAAATTATTGTCTTAACAGATCACTTGAGTGTCATACCTGAATTCAGACTACTGTACTTACACTGGAAACAGTCCTAAAAATGCGTATTTCTTGAGAATACTCACGTATGCAGTAGTTCAGTAAGCCACCAGGGAAGCCAAATGGGAAGGATGAAATTATATCAGTTCAGAAGAGATGTATGGATATTTACAAATATCTCACAGCAGTGAGGGACCCTCAGATCTACTCAGATCTACTGTTCAGACCAGTAAATTAAAAATAGCATCAGTTGTTTTATACCTATGAAAAAGATTTATTCAAAGTTTTCTTTGATAAAAATGCTGAGCTGGATCAATGATGTATTTTACAGATTGTTATGGTTCACAGCCAAAGCGTGCTGGCAAGTACAGTGCTGAAAATACATTCTCTGTGCTTTACAGGTACTTTTTTATGCTGATACTGGGCTGCTATAGCCAGACTGTATTTTTTCCACAAATGCTAAATTTTCCTTGCTAAAAATGTTTAAGACTACTGATGTCTTCTCTAAGCATTTGATTTGAAATGTGAGAACATGGGTTTTGGATGTAATTTTCATTTTCAGTAGAAGTTTATCTTTTAAATGCCATGCTGGAATTGTTTATCACTGGAAAATTCACCTGACACTTTCTCACAAGCCCAAGAGCATCTTTTAGGTGAGAAGAGCTAGGTAAAAATAAATTCAAGGACTTATAAGTAGAAACTGAGACTGACAAGAGGCAGATGTTTTTCCCCTGAAATACTGGAAAGGTATTTACAAATAATTTCAAAAGTACCATTTTCCCAAGTTCAGCAGAAACCAAACTTTGCTAACAACTCCAAGCACCTCTTGCTGACAGCACTTAGCTCAAAAGATCTTTCTAGCCTTTACCATGATCCTAAGCAAAATGCTTTTACAGACTGTGTTTTGAGATGGTTTTTGCTTCCTCTTTTGCATCTTATTTGTCTCTTCTGCTCCCTTTTCACAAGCTTTTCCTTGCAAGTTAACCTTTACTCGCTCATCCCTTAATGTGCTGTAAGTTCATTTCTGTGCTTGCTCTTGAGAGTGATATTATTTAAGGTGTCATATAAAGGAATTTTAATTTTTTGCACTTGTTCTAGAGAAAGTCTATGGTAACACAATCTTTAACATAGTATTATTACTACAAAAGTAAGAAGCTGAAAGCATACAACAGCAGGTCATTTTGAGACTCTTCATACTTTCTGGTTCCTAAAAATATCTATTTGCTGCTATAATTTCATGACACAGTGGGTGTAGCAGCCAACAGCAAAGAATAATTGACTCTGCACAGATATGAGAGTTTTGTAGTCAGAACACTCCACAAATATCCTCAGCCATCATGCTGCAAAATAGTCTGAAACCTTCTTTTTAATCTATTTTTGCTCATAAATTTACAGTGTCGAAGTACTTTTCAGCAGCATACGAATTACATGTGAGAGCTTTGATAGAAATATTAAAATTCCTTAGCTAAGGAATAAGAAGTGAAGAAATGTTAAAACTAAGAATTGTTCTTGCAAGTACTACACTGCATTGCATAGACAAGACTTGCATTTCTCTAGTTACATGATCACATAACATGACAACTAAAAGAACTCTTTTTACTCTTACCCAGCCCAGCTTAAACACTGAAATCCCCTCTCATTTCTTTCACCATTTTCTTTCACTGCAGGGGCTGGTTCAACTGTATAGTGGCATATAGGGGTTCCATAAAGTTCAGTCAGATTTATCTTGTGTGTATCCCACAAGCCCACCTTTCTTAAGGTCCATCCTGTACATCCACTACAGTGAACAAGCAGTTCTTCCACAGCAGTTCATATGGGTGACATGAGGTAACTGAAATGCTGGATGCATGACAAAGTTAGAATTTGTGAGTCTGTTACTATATCTTAATAAAAACACACAGAGTACACCTACAGCCATTTATACACTAGAAAAAAATAGTGCCATCAGTGAAGACATTCATTTCAAAGAAGGAAGAAAATATCACTACTGCCATCACCCTTGTCATTCAAACTCATCTATTTCTTGGTTTACGAAAAGAAAGGTTACAACCTGAATTTTCAGGCAGAAACTCTAAGAAACTTTTTTCCTAAGAAACTCTACTGCAATCTTGGTGAATGTGTCCTGTGCTGGGAAAAATGCCATTCTGTGGAGTACAGTAGTATTCAGTTTATGTTTGTTGCTTTTACCAGGGAAGGTATATCTGCAAATAGGTTGGAAGGCTCTATTTATTTACTTGTGTGCACTTTGGGCAGATACTGCCCAAAAGGCCTAGTGAGACTATCTATTTCATTTAAGAAGGTGAGTTATCTGATCACTGGGAGAATAATGGTCTGGTTCTACCAGAAAGTTAGATGTAATTCATGTGCAAGAAGGTGATTTGAACTAGATCCTGAAGTACTGAAGTACTTTTTCGTGTTGTAGTTGAGGCAAGTTCAAAGACCTTAAGATTGTACAGCTTTACTTATAGTCTTTTCTGTACAGTGCACCTATCTTCAGCTATCTGATTGCTGGTTTAATAATCTTATCTTGATGCTCAAATGCATGACCATGCATAAGCTATTAGCTATTGAACCTCAAAGCTGAAGCAACATAAATGAAAAGCTCAGTGTTAATTCCTTATTTTAGATTCCAAAAGAAGAAACTAATTCCCACACTATTTTGAAAAAAGTGGATTTTTTCAACAGAAATTCAATAGATACATGTTTATCACTAAAACCACAAGTATGATCTACACCACCTATGGTGAATAATAAGTTTCAGCTCACTTTCACTGGCAGTAGATTCAGACTTAGTACATTTATGATATATTGCCCTTTTTCTTTGTCCAAAGTACTAAGGTTCAAGACAGAATCTGGATTTGAAATATTGGAGGATTTGAGGCAGTTAAATGACTTAAATGCTGCAAACATTCACTTCTAATTATTTATAAGAAAATACTTTAAGAATTTAGATCTATGATTTCAACGGAGGGTACCCAGTAGCAATCACACTGACTAAGCCTCCAAGCAAATAAGATATTGACTTACTCCAACTTCTTTTCTAGGTATTAAACCACAGCTAAATGCTGCAAGTTACCACAAATCTAATAGAGTCAAACCTGCATCCTTCAGCATGGTTGCAGCATGGATCCTGCATCCTTCTGCAGGATGCAGCATGCAGAGACATCCCCAAAATAAAAACAAGTTGTAGGTAGTAAAGCTCAGTCAGTTATCTCTAGAAAAGCTACTAAATATGAAAATTAATTTTGTACAGCAGCTTTGCATTAATATTGGGCTACCTCTGTAAAAGTTCTCTCAATCAATGTAACTGGTGTGCATCCTATATCTAAATACAATATTTTTAAGGAAGAAAGAACCATCTGCTAGGTTCTTTCTAGGTCTTTGGAGTATGCAGCCTCCCATTTCTGGGATACCAAAACAAGGCCTGGTAGCACACAGAAGACAAGTTCTCAAAAAAATTCAAGAGGTAGAAGAATACAGATATGTTTTTCAGAACAATATAGAAGAAATCTAGCCAGCATGGAGATAGAAAAAAAAAATAGAGAAGAGACAAAGAAATGTCTGAAACCACTTTTGCAAAATTGGAGAACAGATGATTGCACAGATGAGAACAGAAGTGAGAAATATATTTTGTTTTGTTTTCCAAGAATTGTAGTTCCAAAACAGGCACAGCATAGTTTATGTGTTCATCTCAGGAGGCTAGTCATAGAGCCAGGTCTGGAAAACCTTGCTGTGAGGCCAAATTATTCCCTTGGACATGCTCATTTAGTTCCCACTGAGAAGACTAACTGCAATATATCCCAGACTAGGATCTGATCCCTTTCTGTTCTCCAGTCTCCTGGTAGCTATTAATGGGTGGACTAGAGCTGGAACAGCCATTACTAGTTGTTGAAGTTTCCTACATACTTGCCAGACTTGTGTGGAACTAATACTTTTCAATGACAATGCTTTATTTCTCTTAATTTAAAAGACTAATACAAATTACCCCTTAATTTTGTTGAAGCAAGTGCAGAGTTGAAACTAATGCAGAGACACCCTTAACCAGCATAATAACACAATGTCACAAGAAATGGGTATTGCACAAAAGCATAAATGTACTTGAAATAATCGTTATGAGTTTCTGTATCCCCGATTCAATAATACTATGAACTCACTTCTTCCTGTTACGGTGCTTAAGAGAGGGTAAGTGGTACCTTGAAACCTGTATTTTATCACAGAGACACAGAAATATAGATATTTGTGATTTTACACACAGACTAATGTGTTCATAATTACCAAGAAACATGTTTTCCTTGTAGCTGAGAAAAGCAGCACCCCTCTTCTTTTTAAAGACCATGTTTGCGAGACTCGTGAAGAACACTGGCAAAGCACAACTGTGACAGACTTAGTATGGTCCAACAGAGTGAAAAGAAAGAATTAGCACATCCGTATGTCCTATTTCATGCGTACCATAGCACGTGGTTTCACAGTAGCATTCTCCTCAGTCAGCTCTGTGTGTGTAAAGCAATTCTGTTTACCACTAACAACTAACTGAACTTAGGTCAGATCTGGCTTGAAATTTGTCACTCATCTGATAACCCACAAGCACTATGGCCAAATATCCACCTTCCATCCAAGCAGAAAATAGAATACAGGGTCCTTGCTTTGCTTATCAACTGCAGAAAATTTCTACCATGCTGTGGACACGCTGCTGCCTTGTATCCTGAAGGAAAGGTAATAAGGATACAAGCTTGAACCTGACATGACTATTTGCTTAGTTTTGACTAGGGAATATGATTTGAGGAAGACGAGCTACTTTATAGACTTCAGAACAATCTTAACCAAACATGTATTTTCTTTGACAAATATTTTAAAATAAAAATCTAGAAAATCTCTCTTCTCTCCTTATTCTGATGGAAAAATGAATCTAAAGCTTTGGTGTAACTTCAGTTTTTGAAATTTTCAGACCTGAGTCACCATTTACTAACTAGTATATACTTTTTACAAACTACTTTGGATGCTAAGAATGACAGCGATTCTAGTCATGACATTTTTATTGTATATTTTTCAAACTATAATTGGAGTCCCCAGGCTTACTTTTTGTTGGAAGCTGTCCTCTAAAGGCTTTACTGGAGACATGATAAGAGCAAATCTTACAACAAACATGTTGGTTTCAATTCAGAAAAGGCAGGGAAAACATTATTTTAGCACTGTGAAAGGAATAAAATAATGCAAACATCAGTCTAAACAGAGTTTAAACATAATGAAATAGCATTTATGCAACCATGGAATTATCAACTCTTGGACCAGAGAATAGATTTGTGTGTTGAGTTTTTAATTTCAGAACTTTTCTGCAGCTACTGTGTGTATGATTCTTGATCATAGAATCTAATACCTCACAAGCATAATCCTATTTTTTTCCTCACGCAGGGAAATTGCTGGTTTTGCATGATCATACAGGGGTAATTTGCTCATGTGGCTTACCTAGCATCATACCAAAAACAATTAGCAAAGAAAGGTTCTAAACCCCCCCAAAAATGAAGTGTCAATCCAAGAGTTTTAGCAATACACTCTACCTTATTTTTTCTAGAATATATATGGGCTGGAATACCCTTTCACTCTGAATTCAGAGCAGATTCAAGGTCCATTTTTATAATCTCTGGATTTTTATTTGAACATAACATGATAGCATAGGATAAGTTCTGCTGTGGCAGGTCATTCTAATATGAAGAAGATGATATTTTTAAGGTCTCCCTATAAACCTTGGAGATAACCTGCTGAGCTATAAAATTCAACAGTTTTCACCCTCTGTTTACTCAGTATGGCCCTATAACTCTTTCTAGAAATAATCCACACAGAGAAAACCAATCATGTAGGAGCAGGTTTACACAAATTCTGTTAGAAAGTGGAGCACATATTCAATAAGTAGTGTCCTGATTTAATGGAAAAATTATCTCATTTTGACAATTTTAATGTTATAACTTTGCTGTTATAAAATGCCTCCAATTCTACAAAGGCAACATTTGCTATACAAGCTCAATTTGCAAGTGATTGCTTTGTAGTTGTAATAATCCTCTTGGCAGATTTAATGGTAATTTTCAAAGCTGAGGAAACAGCACTGTTTATTCCTTTTACTGTTAACTTGAACAGAGGATTAAAAAAAAAAAAAAAAAAAAAAAAAAGAAAAAGAAAAAAGAAAGTATTTATTTAGCTTAGAATCTCTCAGTTTTCAAGTGTATTTAGTTACAGATGGCACTTTAAAGAAAACTCTAAAAACACATTTTTAGAGTGATGTGGAAGGAATTAGATAATAATAATTCCCCCTTTAGCAACAAAGGGAAAATGTCTTTCCAGCTCTTCTCATTCTCAGTTACATCTTAGCTACCCCAGTGTCTCTCCAAAGTGAAGTTAATGAGAAAGATGCACCTACTTAGAGTTTATCAAAAACACAAAAGTGAAGTTACAGTATTTACAAAAATAAATACACATCCATCATTTTGCTTACTAAACAGGACACAGAAAAACAAACAAACAAACAAACAAACAAACAAAAAATACTATAGTGATAGTTAAGTAGGGCCTTATATTTTTCTATACCGTGAGATTTTTTTCTTTTACACAGGTTGTAGGAAACAATGCAAATGTAAAACTATGCAGTTTTCCTTACATTTCTGGCAATTTTCTTTGCATCTTGTAGTAACAAAGCTGAAGGAGTCCCAATTCAAAATAAACAAACAAATAAAAACAAAACAAAACAAAACACACACTTGCATATAAATGTCTTCAAGCAGGAAACTTATTAATCTTTAACTGAAACCTGACTCTCTCTCTATACATATCAACATGACATAGGAAAATAAAATAAATAAAATAAAATAAAATAAAATAAAATAAAATAAAATAAAATAAAATAAAATAAAATAAAATAAATCACTCATTATTTTCAAAACAACTATAATGGTACAATAGAGTGGCTCTATGGACAAGAATTAGCAGATGGAGATAAAAAATGCTCAGTCCAAAGATGCTGGCAGAAAAATACACATCTTATTACTTCTCAAGTGTGCTCAAAAAGTTAGGAGCTTCCTACAGCCTGAAAGGTTATGGCCATGGTTTGTAGTGAAGTCCTGCATGAATGCAAGCAATGAATATGAGAATATGGTTTGCTGCCACTATTTTCCTGATTTAATGACCTAACATCTAATCCAGCCCCTCTACCTTTTGGAAAGCCTTGGCTTCTTCCATTCTTTTAGAAACATCTGATTTTGATGAAATGGAGAGAAGGAGAAATTTTGCCAGGTTTGAATACCCTGGATTTCTTTATGGTCTAGGAATGAATAGTGCCTAGGTGCCCTCTTTCTCTGAAGACTACTGACATGTCCAGCCCCTGAAGTGGGCACATGATATACAAGCAGGTCTTTGCTTATGTACACTTACTCCTGTGAGACCGCATCTGGAGTGGTGTGTCCACTTCTGCTCTTTCCAGTACAAGAAAGACATTGGTATATGGGAGCAAATTCAATGGAAGGCCACCAAGCTGGTCAGGTGGCTGGAGCACATGGCATATGTGAAAAGACAGAGCACTGAGTTTTTCTCAGCAGGAGGAGCTTAAATGGAAACCATATTCCAGACTCATAATTAACTGACTGGAGGATACAGAGAAGATGAGCCAGACTTTTTTCTCAGAGGTACACTGGAATAAGACAAGAAGCAAGAGACACAACTTGGAACAAGGGAAATTCCAATTATATATAAGAAGTACATGTATTTTTTAAAATGAGGGTGGCCAAATACTGCAGCAGGTGTCCAGAGAGGCTGTAGGATATCCATCCTTGGAGGGTTTCAAGACCTGCCAGGGAACAGCCCTCAGTAACCTGATTTAATTTGAGCTGCTTTGAGCAGGGCGTGGAATAGATGACCTGCAGAGGTCCCTTCCAGCCTATCTTAATTTTATTCAATCTACCTATATATCTATGTATCTATCTAAATACTGTTAATACACAGATGCACACAACCTATATCCATGTGGATGGATGGAGTGAGAAGAGTCAGACTTCTTCCAGAATAACAGCTGGGGATTATTAGTACTACTAACAATAAAAATTCTCTGAAAATACGCAGAAGTGATATTCAGTTGTTCCCTAGGTTCCCAATTTAATTTACCTTTTCTCTCCTTCCCTCAAAAAAAAGGTTACCGTAATTGAAAGAAATTGTTTATTATTCACACAGCTCATCATTATGGTGTTGTGGGAGGACAAATTAGTGATTTTTTTAATGCCATGCCTCTCATAAAAACATGAGGGAAGAGAAATAATAACCTAGAGCTTTTGTAGCAGTTTACCATTGCTTCAGGGTGATCTGTTCGTTGATTCTGAAACACAGTAAAGGAAGATTTAAGTCTGCGTACCTGGCTGGATGGTATGTTTGACAGCACAGCATAATAACTGTATTTCATCAGTATCTGTCCTGCATGACTTGGCCTATCAGTCACAGGTGTTACTTCCCGTCTTGAGTATGTCTGAACTGATACCCTTCTGCGCTGCAGAGTGCTGAACAGGAGATATGTGATTTATTTTGTTATGAGTTATTTATGCATTCTGATTTTTATACCAGTGTTATTTAAGACATTTCTGCACTGTGTACATAATTTCAGTGTATTTGCAATTGAAAAATTTGAGTTAAGTTGCCTACTGTAGGTAATGGACAACTCCCCGACTGTCTTTGATGGGCTTGTGAAAAATCAAGCACCTTCTCTCCGAATGAAATTAGAAGCTAGTACAGACTACATGTGATAGCTTATGCTGTCATTCCTACACAGAGTATCTAACCACTGCTATTAGGGAATACCACTCCAAGACAGGAATTCAGCCTGTGCATGAGCGTAAAATTATCGTAAAAGAGCAATGTGTTTCCAAAGCCGTGCCTTTTTTTTATTCTCTCTTTCTGTAGGACGACTCATTTTGGCTTGATGGTGCTGCCACATTTTTGTGTGTTAAATTCCAAAACGATGCAAGCAGCAAGCTGTTATGTTTCAGTAATGGTCATGGTGGGATTTCTGTTGCTGGCCTGGCTAAAGAAGCCTTCAGATACTGTAATTGCATGAGCAGATGGTAACTTAAAGGTGTCTTCATCACTCTTTGCCATCTTGTCCCCACTTTGATTGCCGACATCATGTTTACTCTGAATGCAGTTGACACTCTCCAGTTGTTGAAGTTCCAAACTAGGTTTGTACCACATCAATTCATCAGTGGTTTAATTTTTTTTTAATATACATATGAGGCTTGTTGGAAGACAGAAGGATATTTTCACATTCTTATTCCCTGCAGAAAGCCTTCTCAGCCAGAAGTGCAGGTCAATCTAGTCCTCAAGGAGAAAAGAACAAAAAGAAAGAAACATGTGGAGGAAAAAAAAATAATAAATAAATCTGATGAGTGACTTGTTCAGTAAATTAGCCATTCAAGAAATCTAGCTTAACATTCCTACATAAACTTCAGTCACAAAGTCCAAGCTCAGCCATTTAGTTCCTGTCACAGACCAGGGCTCAAAGGCTGAAGTTTCTGAGGAATGCCCTGAAATGTACACGAACTGACCTACTCAATTCTAAATTAAAAGCTCCATTCTAGACAAATAAAACACACACAACAAACAACAGAAAACACAACAGCACAAAGCAACAAAAAAAATGCAACATATTGTGTGCAGCACAAAAGAGGATAGGCTTTGTGGTGAGATGGCTGGGATTTCTCCACTTTATGTTTCCTGTCATTCTGTCTCACATGGGGCTCTTTTATCAATTAGCAGCACACCTGTGAAATAAATTTCAACTAAATAAATAGAACCAGCACAAACACGCACACTAAAATCTTGACAGACACTGGCATTTATTCAGTATTATAATCTTCCTTTCGAAAACAATGAACACTCTGGAACACACAGTCATGCAGTTCTGTTTTGAGAGAAGGGATTTTCTCCAGAGGCTACTCTTGTTCAAGACAGGAGTTGTAACTTAACTCTCCTAAACAGTTTGCTGGGGAGAAGCAGGGTAATGAACATTGGTTTCTGCTTCCAAGAGATGCAAACACAACGTTGCCTCTCAGCACAGTATTAACTGCTCAGACTTACACTGTAAACAAGTCTAGATTTAAGAAAAGAAGAGCCCATCTTCTACAGATCAGTGACATATACATCCCACTTCAAACTCTGAATCAAAACACTTTCAACACTCTGAACCTCTTAATTATTCCTTCTCTCTTTGAAGCAAGAAGCCAAATATACCCTGGACAGTTAAAAGTCCTGGATAACGATCCATCTCTTGCCTTTTATTCCTCCTCCTTCTTGCACCCTGCTGCTTATGTAGCCCATGAGATCTCACTAGTACACCACTGGCTAAAGCACTGGATGCCTCCCTTAGGCCAGATTTTCCTTTTTAATAAGCTACATACCATATGATTTGTATTTTAGTTTAATAACCTGTACACTTTACCGATAATGATATTGGAAATGGAAGACTGCTGCAAAATGTTAGACAGCTTCCTGCAGCCTCAGAATCAAACAGACACAGAAGGGTTTACCAGCTGCTAATGCAATTCCCACCAATTTTGTACCAGTTTCTACTGCTTCTAGCAAGTAGAATCCTTTTGTCAACTGAAATTAATGTCAAGGGAATTAAATTCCAAATTGATCAAACTAGTTGACTAATACAGCTTTCTGGAAACAAGCAGTTTTTCTTTTCCATCTCCTATCAGAACACTACTGTCAAGATACAATTAATAGACAAAGAATCAAGTCCTACTTGTAGGATTTTTCCAGAAAATAGTGATTATCTAACATAAATAGTAAAATGGAGCAAGAAAAGACAGAGCGAATCAGCTTTGTGAAAGACAAGTATCTTTTAAAAATATACCTTTTGGACAATAACCTATTCTCCACCTGTGCTTTGCTATAGCACTGCTTTTTACTGTAGATGACCGAGCATCACTCCAAAAAATTAAAGAGCTAGCTCTGAAGACCTCAGAATGAATGAAGCCTTTGAGCAGATCTCTTGTATTTCTCCTTCAGAAAAGAAGATATGCTGTTTATGCAGAAGATTAAAGTACTTTTCCTCTAATGATCCAGTTTGTGTAATTAAAGCATAGAACCCAAGCTGCTAACAGAAGGTAACACTAAGGTAGCCAGTGAACAAAGAACTGATGCAATGGCAGGCATAGCTGATGGAATCTGGATCAGGCCTTCCTTTGTACAGTTCCCATCCAGAGACTGGGGTAACTGATGGGGTGCTAACGAACCACGCTATAGATGACAAGGGGGGCAAACTAACAGGTTCTGCTGTCCTATGCATGTTACTTAAGGCACCATGAGGTGCAGAGCTCTCACTCCTCTCAGGTGGAGCTAGGCTACAGAAAGGTAGGTAACCACTGTCATAAAGGACTGAATTACCTAGAACTGTCATATAGATATGCTTTAGATTTCCCTTCATATACTGACAGATGTTTAACATGAAAGACAAACTGATTCTATAAAAATCACAGAGAACAATGAAATCAATAAATATTTCCAATGCTCAGCTTCATCTTGAAAGCTTCTGAAATCTGTGCACTTCATCTTCCTGAAAGCTTTGCATTGTTGGCATGCAGGACTGGGCACTAGAAAACACTTGTTACAATAAGACTGATCCTACATTACTATTTAAGCCCCATGGATCTAAGAGGTTTGCATGCATCTGTTTGCTAAGGAACATCCCAATGTCTAATCCCACATGGCAGTTGCTTCCAGGAGAAATGGGATTGCACAATATAGGGCAATATAACAGCCTAGACTAATATGAAATCAATTTACAGAGCAGTGACAAAGAATCTGTAAATTCACCCCACATAAATCAGATTTCCTTTAGCATGACAGGATTAGCTGTTATTTATTCTCATAAACCATCTGAAGTTACTATACATGGTCAAGAATGATGACACAAAAAACACATGGTGCCCAGTAACACCACACTGGGGCAGTGGTTCTAACTGCTGATATGAGTCTGTCTATGTGTCTGGTTTTGCTACAAGCACTGTTGAGCCTTGCTGATTGTATCATACAGATTGCTTCTATATCTGGCAACCATTCAGCTTGCATGTATACTTATCCACCTCCACCTGGCTGTTCAGACAAATAAGCCACAGGGAAAAAAAAAAAAAAAAGAAAAAAAAAAGCCAGACGGTATATAAATCCATCTGCACTGAACTACATAAGGGTTGAATATTAAAAACTGTGCAATTGAGAACCACTTTAGATTTAAAAATGGAACAATTCCATCTCAACATCAGGGAATGCAGTCCACCATAAGAACAGAAAACTGAACACACTTACATGTTTAAGCACAGCAGATTCTAGTGGGATACAACATTACAAAAGAAAAAGTATACAGCCATCTATTCACTCTTACCATCAATGAGTATCAACTCCACTGTTGGTCTACAATGTCTAATTTCTTCAAATCTTTGGTATAGGATACCTGTTTCCTCAAATCCAATGGTGTAACAATCCCACTGCTTATCATAAGGGGATAAAAATGAAGCCAGAGGGAAAGCATCTACACAGTTGAATAAATCAAGGTTTTTTCACTGAATAAAAGCTCTGAACAGCCTAGTGCTGAAAATGTCTTTATTATTATTATTATTATCAGGGGATAATGATATCATTCTTTTTCTCCTCAAAAGAAATATTATCCTCAAGTTTGAGGTCAAAAGCTTTCTGTCTTAGCATTATCACACATGATCTGGTCATATTTTAATGGGACAGAAATGGCCTCTCCTTGTCAAATATTGTGTTCACACTAGTATACATTTTCATATGTGGCAATAAGTAGGAGCAGGTGTTGGTTTTGGTTGTAATCATCTTTCCTACAAGCTTTAGAGTTATGCAACTTTTAGAGTTGTAGAGTTTGCCATAATGTGTTTTCATAATGAACCACATACCACTCTTGTCTTTGCATGGCATGGGGAGGAGCACCAGTTATTTGTGATGCCTGAGTCCTGCACAGCTGTAATTCCAAGCTTTTCCTAGAACAGAAACCAGGATGTAGAAACTTGTATCAGAAGGATTGAGATAGGTAAGAAATATGAAAGGAAATGTGTGGATGAGGACAAGCACCAGAAATAGATGGCAGAACAAAGATTAAAAGAATAGTCTAATGAATAATGCTGTTCCCAGTCAAAGAGAGGAATGTGATGTGTAAAACCCAGACAACCTGCACTGTGATAAGACCACAGCAAAAACAACAGTAACGGAAAACACACTGAGGGAAAGGATGGCAAAAAGCCTGCATCCCTCCTCCTTTATACACACCATTCCCTCCTCTGCTAGCACAACAGAAGGATAATAGCAAAATACTACTTCTCCATGGATATGAAATTAACAGGATATGGATCTGCCAACAAAAAAAATAGTTTGTTATTGCCAATCAAGAAGAACCTCAGAGCTGTGATGGGGCCTCAGTAGCCAGTGTCCCTCCTCCTTTTGGTCACACACAATGCCACACCACTCAGACACACCTGGGGCTTGTGAATAAGTGGAAGTGTGAATGAAGACCACGAGTGAGAGAATGAGCGTGAGTGAAATCAGCTTACTCAGGGCTTTTGCAAATAATTTACACATTCCCCCTCTTTTCAGTCTTACACTGAGTTTTACTACACTAATTACCAACATTTTTTTTCTCTATAAGCACCTATACATTAGAAAATTAGAAAGACCAAAGCCTAACTAGAACTTAACTTGGCTAGGGCAGAAAAAGACAATAAAATGTTTTTATAAATAAATAAACAAGAAAAGGAGGACTAAGGAGAACCACCATCTTTTACTGGATGTGTGAGGAAATATAGTGATGAGACACGAGGAAAAGGCTGATGCACTTAATGACGTCTTTGACGTCATTAATAAGACTAGACATCCTCAGGGTACCCAGCCTACTGAGATGGAAGACAGAGGCAGGGAGCAGAATGAAGCCCTTATAATCCAAGGAGAAATGATTAGCAACCTACTACACCATTTGAACACACTCAAATCTATGGGGCTGCAAAAGACCCATCCAAGGGTACTGAAGGAGCTGGTGGAAGTGTTCACCAAACCACTTTCAAAAATTTATCAGTAGTTCTGGCTAACCAGGGTGGTCCCAGTTCACTGGAGCTTTGCAAATGTGACACCCATCTACAAGAAGGGCAGGAAGGAGGCTTCAGGAAACTACAGGACTGTCAGTCTGACCTTGGTACTAGGGAAGGTCACAGGGCAGTTCATCTTGAGTGCCATCACACGGCACATAAGGGACAACAAGGTGATCAGACCCAGTTAGCAAGGGTTTATGAAAGGTAGGTCCTTCCTGACTAACCTGATCTCCTTCTATATTAAGATGGCCCACTTAGTGGATGAGTGAAAAGCTGTACACCTCCTTTCCTTGGAATTTAGCAAAGTGTTTGATACTGTTTCCAACAGTATTCTCCTGGAGAAACTGGAAGCTTGTGGCTTGGATGGATTAACTGTTTTATGGTAAAAAATTGGATGGATGGTAGGGCCCAAAGGGTTGTTGTGGATGGAGTTAAATCTGTTTGGTGGCCAGTCATTGGTGGTGTTCCTCAGGGCTCATTACTGGGGCCAGTTTTGTTTAACATTTTTATCAATGATATGTATGAGAGGGTTGAGCGCACCTTCAGTAAGTTTGCAGATAACACCAAGTTGGATGGGAGTGTTGATCTCTTTGAGATTAGGAAGGCTCTGCAGAGGGATCTGGATAGACTAGATTGATGGGTCACTTTCAATTGCATGATATTCAACAAGGCTGAATGCCGGGTGTTGCACTTGGGTCATAACAACCCCATGCAGGCTTGGGGTTGAGTGGCTGGAAAGCTGACCAGCAGAAAAGGACCCAGGGTTGCTGGTTGACTGCTGGCTGAACATGAGCCAGCAGCATGACCAGGTAGCCAAGAAGGCTAACAGCATCCTGGCCTGCCTTAGAAATAGTGTGGCCAGCAGGGCTAGGGAAGGTGTTGTCCCCCTGTACTCTGCTCTGGTGAGACCATACCTCAAGTACTGTGTTCAGTTTTGGGCCCCTCACTACAAGAAGGATACTGCGTTGCTGGAACATGTTCAGAGAAAAGCAATGAGGTTCCTGAAGGGACTAGGAAGCAAGACATATGAGGAGCAGCTGAGAGAACAATGGACAATGGGAAAGAGCAGAGCTTTCCTATCTTCCTGAACCCAGACCACAAGAAGTTGTAGATTAAATGAAAGAACACCTACCAAGCATGCAGATAGACTGATTGCTTTCAAGCTCGTATCTGCTGGCTGGACTCATTTAGAATGATGTTATGTATTCATGGGAACTAACTGCTTGTTAGTGGTGTGAACAAGGAGATTCTGAAATATTGCACAAGTTCTAAAACAACAGCTATTATTCTAACAGCAGTCATTTTCCAATTACTGTGGTAAGCACACCACCCAATGTGACTTGAAGCCCAAAGAGTATGAGAATGAGATATTTCAGAATGTCAAACTTCCAGGCAAGCAACCAAGCATCATGGAAGTGCTGCTGAAAGCCTTTCTGAGAGTTTATGGTGAGAAAATAGCAAAGCTCTTCACACACACACACACACACACACAAATAAAATAAAAAAGCTGGGAGGTCCTCTTTTTCTGAAACTTGCCATGCAAAGTTTAAGCATGGAAACTTCTTAATGAGCACTATAATTGTTTCTGTTTAACACAAAGAGTAATAGAAAGCAGATGTTTCCTAACAGCCACCTTGAATGAAAGGAGGGCTGGGATGGATGAAAGAAAAAGGCAGAAAGGCAGTTGGATATAAACACTATGGCTTCAGAGTACAACTTTATTTAAAGTAAGTATACAGCTGAGAAGCCAAAAAATGCAGCAAAAATATTTTGCAGGAGGGACCTAAGGCACACACTTAGCTTTACATTCTGCATATTAGCAAGAGATAGATGTTAAACAGATGTTTGTTGTAAAAAATACCCGTAATATATCCCTGCATATATGCTTAAGAAATAACTAACTCACATGCATAATTTAAAGGAGAGGAATACATGTTATAGGAAAAAGTTCCAAGATAGACTGGTTAATACCAAAGAGATAGTTGTCTACTCAACAATGTGAATGGAGGAATAAAAGTGCTTCTCCGGAGGAGAGTGGCAATGTACCACAGTATTGAATGAAGAAACATGTCTATGTTACCTAAAGAAATGAATAGTTTTGAAATCCAAATGTCTTCTATTTCCATCCCTGGGAGAAATGCAGCAGACCAACTTCCAGAGAACAGTCCTGATACTGTATGAAGTGATCTCTAAACTTCTACCTAGATCTCAGACTGGGACCAAAGCCAATGATAACAGTTTCGAGAGCACTGACACAACAAAGAATGAAATGTGTGCATTTGTAAATATGAAGCTGCATCAACTGAATGTTTATGTGAGTAGTCATTACTGAGAAACAAAGCAATTTTTATAAAATACTGCATATAGAGACTTTTTTTTTTTTTCATTTGGCTTAATTCTGCATTGCTTCTGCTTTTGCTGGATCTTCTTTATATCCTACTAAAATTTGTATGAGGGCTGGAGAAGTTATAACATTTATGACAAAAGGAGGTAAAGGACACTGATCAAATATTCAGGGAATACAGAGCAAGAACATTGCCTCCAGCAGAAAAAAAAAAAAAAAAAAAAAAAAAAAAAGTGATCCAGAATAAAGCATTATGTACTCTGTTTTTTGAAAAATAGAATGAAAGCAGATGAGAAGGTTTATTTAGAGGGTATCTAGAAGTAAAAAACACTTTCCACACATATATGTCACAAGATGGTTCCCATAGGAATAGAGATCAGTAAGGTTTGGTTTGGTTTGGTTTGGTTTGGTTTGGTTTGGTTTGGTTTGGTTTGGTTGTTAAAAAATATGATGACAGGCAAAGTTTTGAGCATTGGAAAATGAAGGTCTAAGTAACAGGAAATATCACATGATAGGAGTCACATAAAGACAAGCATAGAGTGCCAGATTAAAAAAAAAAAAAAAAAAAAAAAAGAGGATTTGAAGAGTCCCTTTGGAAAGATTTTTTTTTTTTTAAAGTGTTTATTATAATCCCAGTGCTGTGCATAATGTATTGTATATCTACATCTGCATTTTAGTTCAAAATCAGAATCTCACTTTTTAAGTGAATCTCCTGATTGACCCTACTTAGTATGCTCGGGTTCACACAGACCTTGTGAAATGCACTCCATGAATTTTAGCTGAAGCCTTAAGATGCACTCCAAATATACACATAATGCAAGTGAAACAGTAATTAACTTCTGTGCCAGAGGAAAGGAAACCTTGACTAGATGTTTTCACACGTATTTTAATCCAGGATCCCCTCAGATATTTCATTAGTTCCATGTTGTCTTTCTTTTTCTTCAGTGACCTTTGTCTCATCTGACAAAATCAAATTTGTCAGCTTTCACAGACTTCTTCGTGTTCTCCTGAATAAGTCATTAAATATGCATATATATAGATATCCTGCAGTTCAGTCACTTCTGCCAAGTAACTTTATAACCTCACTTGGAAATCCAGACTGTGGAGTGTAAACCTCACATATGGAACCTCTTACTTATGTTTAGAAAAGTAAACTACTACCTGATGGTATAATTTTAACAGGATCTTGTTACTGTTGTATTAGGCCACCCACCATATTGAATACATTTTTAATTATTTAAGTATAACAAAATACAAAGTATTTCCTATGCACTGAGCTTTTATGTTTCCCATTATTTTGTCGAGATATAAGGAGTCCCTCATAGAAAGCAGAATTTAGCTAGATACACTGATCCCTTTGGGCTGTCCGGGATTCATGGTGATCATGGCAATAGATCCATATCCTCTACTGCACAGAAGTCAACAAGCATTCCTTTACGAACTACAGAGTTGAGTTTAACCATTGCACCAAAGTGAGAAGTGTTAACAATTATCAGAATGACACGAAAAGTCCACTTTGTGGGATATTCTAGAATTTCAGCCAGAAAAGGTTGAAATTCTCACTAAATTTTACTACTGGCAGAAATTTGCTAATATCTGCGCTCTACTTTTAACAATCTAGTCTGTCAGCTTCTCCTCAAGCATACACTGTCAGTGAAGCAATACTACCAGATCTCATAAATCTCTTGATATTTTATAGTTTTCTTAAAGTCTCAGATCCTAGTTAAATGACTGCAAGAATGTCAACTTTTGCATACTGATTTTAATACTCCACATAGCCTGAGGCAATACTAAATGAGTGATTTCTGAGACTCAACCAGAAAAAACAAAAATTAATTGCAATTCATTTTATTATCATGATTCTAACTCAATTCAGAAATTCCATTCATGACTTCTTCATGTTTCTGAATGGTCTGTTAAAGCTAGTAGAGTGATTCACAGGAACAAGAAATGAATGTATTGTTCTTATTCTTCTGTTTATTCAGTTTATTCAGTTTATTTATTATAGAATCATAGAATCATAGAATATCCTGAGTTGGAAGGGACCCTTAAGGATCATCAAGTCCAACTCTTGACACCGCACAGGTCTACCCAAAAGTTCAGACCATGTGCCTAAGTTCACAGTCCAATCTCTTCTACTGCATGAAAACTCTGCAATGACCTGATCTGAAACTACTTGGCAAAACAAATGGAAAGTTCAGTAACCTAAAAAAAAGAGACATAGTCGGGATTGCTATGGTAGCAATATTTCAAACCTTAAAGCTGTAACTGAGCTATTTTTCATTCTAGCCAAAGCCTGGTCTAAATGTTCCAGCTCAAGTATTTCTGTTTCAACTTCATAGGTCCTTCCTGACTTCTTCATGACTATTTCATGACTCCTAATTAGAGATTAGGTAATTGATATTTCCAACATAAGAAAAAATAGAATCATAAACTAACATTTACTTCCAATACTAAGACGCAGAGAGAACCTGCAACTCACATGTGTCTGATAACAGAAAGCTAGTCTTTGCAGCTAGTATTTAAACTAGAGAAATCTGTCAGCTGAGAATACAGGACCAAACACCTTTGAGATATCCCCCCAGAACACCTTTGCATAGGGAAATCAGTCTCTGGCCACTCTCAGACTGGACTTTTCCCTGCTATTAGAGAACTTTTTCTCCAAAATTATTTGAATGGTCATACAAATAACAGGTGGTCATTATACATAGTGGAATTATCTCAATGGAATAAGGGAATTTCATTGTTTTAACAGATATGTCATAACCCTTCATTCAGTATACAAGTAACTTCAGCTGCAACATGAGAAAATATCTGCTGCAGAAACTGAGTACTTTAACATGCACAGAAGGTCTGATGAATTCTGCAAAGCAACTCTACATCCTGCCTCTCAGAAGTATGTCCAAAGGATCATATCTAGCTTTCAAGCATACAAGCATACAAGGAGAGAAGAGTGTTTAGACCTTCAGCCTCCTCTTGTAGATGCAGAGCCCAGCTGCTCAGCTCTTCTCACTCCAGTGTTCCTGGATGCCTCCTGACCACTGACAGTTTTCCCAAAATGCCAGGTGATTATGAAAAGAATTCAGTTGTAATTTTTAATTTTCCATATATATTATTTGAAGACAGGAAAAAGTCTCAAGGGAAAAAAAAAAAAAAAAAAAAAAAAGATTAATTACTAATTTTAAGTCTGTCTTGTAATTTAAAATTATTAATAGGCATGACATGGGCAAATAGTACTTTCTATGCTAAAGACTATAGTGTTTTTTAAGCAATACTGCAACTGAAATGTTAAATAGTAATAGCCACTATTGTAAAAGTAATAACAATCCTAACAAGATTGTGTCACTATAGATTTTGAAGAAAATCCATTATTGTTTAATTTAATTAAAAGTGTTTGATTATTTTTTTTAATTAAATAAAATCTCAGGCCTATGACTTCAAATTGTTACCATCTTCCTCCCCTCAATTGGCTCCACAAAATTAAAAATATTACATGGAAGACAGTCCATGTTTCCCCTCTAAGTTAAGATTTTTGTGTTGTTACTGAGCATGCCTGTACTGAGATGGTCAAGGAAGCGTCTTTAGGATTCAATATAATCTACTGCCATCTCTTCACAACAATTTCAAAGGGCAACATCAAATTAGCAAAAGATGAAGCACTTGAGCTATGGATCCATGATAAATTCTGAGTGGCTGTATCTGGTTTAATCCTGACTTTTTTTTTTTCATTCTTTTGACAAATACTGAACTGTTACATTTTGATGATTCAATGTAAAAATAAAAATAAAATAAAATAAAATAAAATAAAATAAAATAAAATAAAATAAAATAAAATAAAATAAAATAAAATAAAATAAAATAATAAAATAAAATAAAATAAAATAAAATAAAATAAAATAAAATAAAATAAAAAAATAAAAAAATAAAATCTTTTTGGCAGGAAACCCAAAACTAAAGAAAATCACATCAAAAGCCAGGAATTTATACTTATAAAATTCCTCCGTAAAAAAAAAACAAACAAACACACACAGTGATTTCTTAACACATTCATTCACAAAGCTGTTGGAAACGGCAGTCCCTGGTATATACATGGATTGTATATGAATCAATTAAAATAGGCCAGCTGGGAAACAAGAGCTCACGTGGGAGGCATTACATATTGATACTTGGTGTTAGGTTCTTTACTCATGACTCTTCAGAATTCAAAGTCTAATCTGAAAATGCAATCCCTTCCTTTCTACTGGGAGGGATACTTAAAGCATGGGAAAGAAAGGAGCAAGCCTAGCTCGATTCTTTTACCACCTCAGTAAGCCATCTTCCACCCCATACTTCCATACCTTTGAGTACAAGCTTTACTGCCTCAGAGGAAAAATCATAGAATCACAGAATCATTTAGGTTGCAAAAATGTCTGAGATCGTCTGGTCCTTTAACACAGTACTGGTACTTTAACATAGTACTGCCAAGCCAACTGTTAAACCATGTCCCTAAGCTCTACATTTACATGTTTTCTGAAGACTTCCAGGGATGGTGACTCATGGCAGCCTGTTCAATACTTTACAATCCTTTCAGTGAAGAAATTTCTCCTAATATCCAACCTAAATCTTTCCTGGTGCAACTTCAGGCCATATTCTCTCACCTTATCACTTGGTGCTTGGGAGAAGAGCCCAATCCTGACCCTGCTAAGCATGGTTCAGCCGGAGTTGCACCATCATATGCACATTGTGTACTTCAGCACACTGTGGAGACTCCCACTCTTCCCCGAAATGAGAGCTACAAGTGTAAAGAGCAGGTCCTCAGTAATTTTCACAGGGGAAGTAGTGAGTAGGAAAAGACTAAGTAAATTCAAGTTCAGGGCATTTCACAGCACTTTGCAAAATATGCCATGAGTATGCTTTAGTCTATGAGGACACTTAAGGTCTGATGTGCTTGAATGTATTAAGCTGATGAAATAATTGTTCCATCCAGAATTTGGTTTTAGAAATTATAGAGGAAGACAGACACATCTGTATGGTTGTATGATTTTAAGTCAGAAGCCCTTCTCTCAGCCCCCACAATTACCATAACTGCCTTATACCACAGTCTACTTGGTGAAAAGATTACAGGAATATTGATAACCATAAAGGGCCCTCAAAAATAATTTTACTTTTAAGAAATTATCAGCTTTGGTTTTCATTTTCTTTTCCTTTTGTGTGTGTGTGTGTGTGTGTTTGCTGTTACTACTCCTCACTTTGGGACATAAACACGTTTAGCATGAGAGCTCAGAATGCTACATGGTTCTTTGCCTGCAAGGAACCTGACCAGGTGCTGGCAAGAGCAGCCACTACAAGGCTTTGCCAACCTCTGCCAAAGCAAATAAGTTGCCACTTTAAGTAGGAAATGGATACTGACTTCCAAGTAGGTTTTAATAAGAAGAAAGCACCTATGTGTGTTTCACTCATGCCTTTCAAGAGATATCTTTCCATAGAGATTCTGAAAATGCTTTTCTGTATCAGCTCAACAGTTTAGCTGGGATTAGCATTGCCAATAATGATGATAACTATGAGTTATAAAAAAAACCCATGACTTTCACTAAAGCCTAATCTGATCTTTATTTTATGGCTCAAGCCTAAAACCTTACTCGTAGGAATTGTGTGATTGACCTGAAGTGGAATCATAACCATAAAGACTGTGACAATTTTACAGAAGGATTATTTCTGATTAATCTTAAATGCCATAACTATATAGAAAAATTGCTTTAAAGCTTATTTTTAATTTTGAAGGCAAAATATAAAATGTTTATTATTTGCCTTAACATTATTATTTTAAATAATGGCAACATTTATGATGTGCACACCAAATCAAAGTCAGCTTTTCCATTAAGTTGCTATTGACCAGGGAATTTTACCGAGAGCATTTTGTGCATGACTGAAAGCTGCCTATTAAAGATGGTAATCATTTCATGTGACTGACAAGGGAAATATTGGGGGATTATTCTGTGCTAGTAAGAAACCTAGTTATCTCAAAGCCATATCACCTCATGGGTGTAGTGGGTTTACGTGGCAAGGTTTTGGTAGCAGGGAGCCATAGGGGTGGTTTCTGTGAGAAAGATCTAGAAGCTGCCCCATGTTTGGGAAGGGCCCCATTGTTTTCCAGATCCGAGCCAATAAGCGATGTTGTTTTGCGCCTCTGTGAGAGCATATTTAAGACAGGGAAAAAACGCTGCGCCACACAGCAGCCGGGAGAGTCAAGGGAGTGAGAGAACAGCCTTGCACCAAGGTCAGTGTAGAAGGAGGGGGAGAGGTGCTCCAGGCGCCGGAGCAGAAGTCCCCTGCGGCCTGTGGTGAGGACCATGGTGAAGCAGGATGTCCCCCTGCAGCCCATGGAGTACCACGGTGGAGCAGGGTTCCACGCTGCAGCCCGTGGAGGAGACCACGGTGGAGCAGGTGGCCCTGCACCGACGGAGGCTGCCGCCTGTGGAAGACCCCTGCCGGAGCAGATTCCGGGCCGGACCTGTAGCCCGTGGAGAGGAGCCCACGCAGGAGCAGGTGACCTGGCAGGAGCTGCTGCCCGTAGGGGAGCCAGGTTGGAGCAGTTTTCTCCTGAGGGATGGACCCCGTGGTACGGACCCATATCTGGAGCAGTTCTGGAAGAGCTGCTGCCTGTGGGAAGCCCACGCCGGATCAGTTCATCAGGGACTGCATCCCGTGGGTGGGACCCCACAGCACAGGGGACAAGAGTGACCGAGAAGGAGCGGCAGAGAAGAAGTGCTGTAGACTGACCATAACCCCCATTCCCCGTTCCCCTGCGCCGCTCGGGGGGAGGAGGTGGAAGAGGGTGGATGGGGGGGGAAGGTGCTTTTGGTTTTTTTTTCCTTTGTTTTCTCACTTCTCTCGCTTGTTAGTTGTAGGCAATAAATCTTACTATCTCCTTATGCGGAGTCTGTTTTGCCCGTTACAATAATTATTGCGTGATTTTCTCGTCCTTATCTCAATCCTTGAGCCCTTTTCACATATTTTCTCCCCATTCCTCTTTGAGGAGGGGGAGTGAGAGAGCGGCTGTGGTGGAGCTCGGCTGCCCACTCGAGCGGAACCACGACAATGGGTCAAATGTTTTTTGCAGTATATTTTATTTTATATGTGTAATGCTCACTTTAAACACAAGCACAATTTTATATCAGTGATGAAAACAAGACTTCATTTCATCAAGAGATAGCTCACTGAGATGCTGAAGGTGAAATTTCAAATTTTGTAACAAGAGCAGAAATAGGCTTGCAGAATGAGTCACCTTTTGAGGCTTTTCACCCCTTTAGTATAAGCACATTTTTACATGTATCTCAATGGAGGATGTGATCCAACCGCTGTAGAGATGCAATACCTAAGTCAAGCGGACTTAAACCTAATCAGACATTTTAATTTGAAATGTCAACAGCTCCACTCCAGTGATCCACTTGCAGTTCAGAATAAACATATTTAGCGCACTAAAACTGCAGAAGACTATTCTTTTTCGAGAAAATATGGCTCAAGCCATGAGCTCCTTTTTGGGATCAGGATTACACAGAGTTAAACAGGGGGTATCTGAAACCTGTGGGAGATCCCTGTAAGACATACTAAAGATGACTCTGGAAGTCATGGGACAGTCTTATGTCAGCCTGGTATGAACTGGCCCCTGCATGAGCTCAGTGCCAGATGGGCAGGAGGATGGCCCAAAGACTGCCCGTTACCTTCTCACCCAGCAGACAGCCATGACTACAGCCCCAGTAAATTGCTCCTTAGCAAATCATCAGGAGTGGGAGGAGACCCAGGGCCAGACCTATTCCAGCAAGCATTACTGTGAAATACTATTTATTGCTTAGTAGGGACCACCAGGACTGACAGACCATGGAAAAGAGATCATGCTGACCTTTGGGAGCAGCTCTGAAAGGCAGTGCATTCCCCTGAACTCTGCTGCATGACTTTTCTGCTCATTTGTACAGGTGGGAATGACAGGTTATTTCAATGAAACTTGGAAGTACAAAATAAATGTAGATTCACTGGTACAAAACCGCAGTATTGACAAAAATAAAAATATGTTCTACAGATGGCCAAGGAATACACAGAAATAAATGTAGCACCAAAACCATACGTATTTGCTATGTATATGCATGTCTCACAGTGTTCTATCATTAATTTGGAAATGGTCTTTAACATAAAAAATCAAAAGATGTCATAAGAGTATTAACCATGTTTATGACTGCACAGATGATCATAAGTACGTTGGGTGAAAAGAAGCAAAATCTTTTTCAGGTAAGGACTTCTCTAATAGAAAAAATCTCTCACAGAAATTCTCATTTTCAGATATCTCCTTTTCAGGTGAAGTTCTTTCATTTCTTCTCTTTCCAAAATTATTTTTCTAGTGTTTTTGTTGTTGTTGCTTCTGCTCCCTGGAAACAGTGTGTTGTGACATCAGGCCTCTGCAGCTGTGCTAATGATTATGTACTGCCATTTATACATTTATTGCAAAAGAACATTTCTTCTTTATAACTGCCTTTTGGGGAAAAAAAAAAATCTAAAATGCATATTAAACTTTAAATCATACATTTAAATTATACATTTTCCAAAGAACTGAAAAAAAAAAAAAAAAAAAAAAATTTTTGCAGTAAAATTGTTTATATTTTACAGTCATATAAATGTATTTTGAAATAATGAACTTCTTGTACCCCATTCTTCTTTAACATATCAAACCATCAAATGCCTTCTGGCTGTGGCCCAGTTAAAAACTAGTATGTAAGAAACACAGGTTGGACATTTTGGTGTGTTATTTACTCAGTGCAGCCTGCCTCAATTTACTGTGACAAACTCTCAACATTATTGATTCTTCTTCACTTTCTACCAGAGTAGTACTTTTCATACTCAGAGGAAGGAAAAAAAATGGTTATGTTAGGAAATTATATTGAGCTTGTGATTTGTTTGTAACTTAAAAAAAAAAAAAAAAAAAAAAAAAAAAAGTATAGGTGGAGCCTTTTTATTACCTCACAGTGCAATAGCACACGTGCTGTTCTTTCCATTTTTTTATTTTTATTTTTTAAAATTCCCTTTCTATCTAAAATTATCCCCCAAAAGAAGGACTAAAGACTCATTTCAGCTCTTCTGCTGTGGACTGCTATGTCACCAGTTCTACTGCTACTGAAAAGCTGGTACAATGTCTTCCCAAATTCAGGTTCCTCTTATACAATCCCTAACTACTGAAAATAAAAAATAAAATAAAAGTATATAAATCG
This sequence comes from Aythya ferina, assembly GCF_964211825.1. Lineage (NCBI taxonomy): Eukaryota > Metazoa > Chordata > Aves > Anseriformes > Anatidae > Aythya > Aythya ferina. The sequence continues at coordinate 78,619,406 of NC_140296.1, forward strand.
TAAATGAGAACTATGCTAGTGCATTTGGATGGAGAAAAAAAAAAGAAAAAAGAAAAAAGAAAAAAAGAAAAAAAAAAAAGAAACAAACAAAGAGAAGGCAGAAATACTACCAAAAGAAATTCAAGTTTTTTCCTTTTGTCCTTTAAACAACCTGTTGAAACTCTGGACAAGCAACAATGTTTTGGTAGTTGAGTAAAGTTTTACAGTGAGCTTGTCTCTCTCTGCAAGGCAACAGTGAGGTGGTTTATCCAGCAAGCAAGTGACCAGGCTCCGGAGTTTTAGCTGAGCAGAAGCTATGCGTGGAGGCTGTGCTGCTCTCAGGCCAGCTGCAGATGTGACCTTTGGTAGGTAGGAGCAACCTACAGGATTGCACCGTGGGGCACAGGAGCATCTGCCACATTGGCCAGTATAAAGAAAGAACAGAGAGTGGCAAGAGCAAGACAAGAATTCCTCTAGTATAAACCCGCAATCTTCTATTGGCAAATCAGCATGCTTAAACTCTAATGGAGATCATTTCACACACTGTAACTCCAGCTGATTTCCTAAAATTTTCATTTCTGTTATAACTAGATCACGCAATTATAATTTAACAAGTTTCTCAGATTCACAGGTAATGAAAGTACAGATGGAGCCTTGACATTTTCTGTGGCAAAGATGCACGTAACTTTTTGGATGCTAAAGGCAAAAACAAGTGTGAATAAAATCTTTTTTTTTTTTTTTTTTTTTTTTTGTCCTATCTTTTCAGAAATTGAGTTAATGACCTTAGACTTGAGAATTTTTCAGTCTGGGAATTATACAAAAAATGCCATGAGACAGTGGATCTTGGGAAAGCTCAGAATCATGCCAAAGATGGCCAAAGAATGCAGATATATTAATATCCTAGCAAATATTTGCATTCTCTATGAAACCCCTTGTTCTTGTTTCTCTAATTCTTGTTCTAAATCAAGGACAGAGTTTCAGGTAATCATTTATTATCTATCCACAAGCCACTCTTTATAAAAAAAGAAAGATGTTAAGGAAATAATTATAGCTCTTAGACTACAAACAATAACATTCAGAATTGAATTCTCTTCTGACCCTTAAGACTTGTCTTGAATACTGATTGATATTTGAATGGCAAGTCCAGCGTCAAACAATACATTCATTTCCATTTGTTGTAATAAATGTGCATAATGAAAACCATGTGTCTTTGAATACAGACCTAAGTAATTGGAATCCTTTCTACACAGTGTTGATTTAACTAAAATGAAGGAAGGCAAATCTAATGAACAGACTAGACAAGTCTCAAGGTACTATGGCATCTCAGAAAGACAGGAGAAGAGCTGCAAACCAGCTTTTGTGCCCAGCAGCCAGAAAAAGTATGTCTGTACCATCCTATACAGCACATAATCAGCATAGCACTTTTCTTGTTATTTATTTGCATGTAATTTGAATCCTGTAACTAAATTCCCTATTTTTGGTAGACCCAACTGTTCTACGCTCTCCTCTGTTCCACTTGGCTCCACTGCTTCACTCTCTAAGATGACTTAAATCTGTTTTAAGAGGGGATATGTGTAGTTTCAGGAGTCTGAAGAAATCAGCAGTGGATGACAGCGTGGCAAACACTTAAAACCAGTAGTGGATGGACAACACAAGAAAATGTCAATTTAGATAATTTTAGATGGCAAAGAGTTGCCATCCCAGCTTTCTTGGACATTCCCATTCCCACGGTAAAGATGACAGAAGAAAAAACTGCCCAAAGACATGTGCTAAATTCAACATGCCAGCCTACAAATGTTCTCCTTCATCATTCCAGGCAGTCCCTGGGGACTGAAGACAGCTAGCTGTGTTGACTGTGTCAACCATCCCCGTTTAATCTGCCAACGAATGCTGGTTGACACTCTCAGAATTGAATGGGATGACCCAGGGCAAGTGACCTTGTGTGAAGATCTGTCTTCCTTCTTATGCCACTGACTTCCTGGGTGATGCCAGGTAAGCCACCTATTCCTCTGCTTTCCCTTTTGTCAAAAAAAAACAAAAAAAAACAAACAAACAAAAAAAAACAGTCGCTTTAAGAAGGGACAGTTGTCCAGATCTTGGGTTGGGACTGGGAAAATGGTTCCTATTAGGCTCTGGGAACTGGAAATAGAGCCAATACTTTTTGACACAATAAAACACAAGAAAGTGTTTAGCAGGTAGATCAGTGTGAACATCTGTATCAAAAGGGAAAAAAAAAAAAAAAAAAAAAGACATCTTCTCGTGCTGGGTACTTTTATAATGGGAGGAAAGCATCAAGGGATGCCACGCAGACAGAACATAGCTTACCAATACTGCACCAAAAGAAAAAGAAATTGGCTGACAAATGTTGGTCACTTTACCACACTTCTCCAGCACTGGAAAGAAAGAAAAAGAAAGAGGGAAGGAAAGAGGGAAAGAAGGCAAGAAGGCAAGAGGGAAAGAGTTCTTAATTAATCTGGATAAAAAGGCCTGTCTAATACGAAACCCATCCCCCCCAACCCCTAGCGTTACCCTAGGATACACGCGTTGAGGCACTTCCAATACCTTGAGCAGCAACGCCAAAGCCGAAGGACTATCTACCAAGAAATAACTTATTAATTAGCTGTAGCCGCTTAAATAACAAGCCGAGCCCACGGGCAGCCACCTCAGCAGCTCCAGGGAACCTAAGACCCCCCAACCGGGACCCAAACCAGCCCTCGGGGCGCCCCTCGGAGGTGCGGGCAGGGCCAGGGACACCCCACCGAGGCGACCCGGGACCCCCTCCCCGCCGCCCCGGCCCCGTCCCTCCTTCGCCCCGCCCGGGGGTCCCGGGACGGGCGGTCCCGCCCCCCGGCGGCAGGTTTATGAGCCCCGTCCCGCCGCCCGCCCGCCTCCGCCGCCTCTACCGCCCCGCCGCCGGGCCATGGTGCCGGCGCCCGGGGGTGCCCTGCTCCTGCTGGTTCTCCTTCTCCTCGCCGCCCTCCTCCTCCTCGCCGCCGCGGGCAGGTGAGCGGGGCCGGGCCGGGAGGGGAGCGAGAGGGGAAAGGATCGGCCCCGACCCCCGACAGCGGCGGCAGAGAGGCTCCGACCTCCGCCGGCAGCCCCCGGCTGGGGGTAGCTAGGAGGACAACGCACGGCAGTAAGGGATGGTCCTCCAGATGTTGGGGGGCTTGTTTGCTTCTTGTCAGGTCTGACGGTGGATGGGGGTAACCAGCAAGTGGCAATGTGCTGTTACAGCACGTCCAGGGCTGCCGAGCCGTCGGCGCTTCAGCAGCTGGAAGCATATGAACCGCAAACCCGCTGCTGTAGAAAACGCGTTTGCTCTCAAAGCCAAGCCCCACTTAAATGCTCGTGTTCTTGAGATAACATCTTCGTGAGATGTTGTGTGTTTGCATTTCTAACACCTTGGGAAGTGTAAAACCGCAAAGCAAAAGTGGTGTCTTCTGTCGTAAGAAGGCATAACCGGGAGTTACCTGAAGCAAAGATGGATGTATTTATTAAAAAATAATGATGCTGCTTCACAGTTAGTTGGAAAACCCTACAGGAACCCCTGCCTAAGGTTGTTCTACAGCCTGTCATGTCCTGGTTGATATTGAATGATGGTATCTCTGTCTTCTACCAAGACTGTCATTCCCCCTTTCCCCTTGAGAGGAAGGGGGAAGAGGAGCATTTGAAGCATCTTGATGCAAGTCTTGGATGATAAGAGATTTTTAATATAAGAGAGCAAAGAAAGAACAAAGAAATATTGTCTCTGAATAGCTAGGAAGAAGGGACAGGGAAACAGTAGAAACTAAAATCAGTTTAGAAAAAAATGAATTAAATGTGATTATTTTTGTCCCTTACGGCTTTCACATCTGGACCTTTAGCTTTTCTGCTTTGAGCCCTTCCTTCAAGGAGTCAGGTGGTCACAGGAGGACTTAAAGGAGCTTCTGCAAACCCAAGCTAAATTGTATTTGGTGTTTTGGAAGGGACTCGCAGTAAAGCAGAACTGTTGAGTGCCTGAAACAGACCAAAGGGATATCTAAGACAGTCATTAAAAGATAATATGTGATGCATGTTGGTTTCGTTTAATACCATTACATGTTTATAACTCAAACAAGCAAACAAAATGCTTGTGCTGTCATCTGACAAAATGTTCATTTCTATTTCTGCACGGCATGCAGTCATAAAAGACTTTTTAGGAATTCTTTACAAACTGCTAAGTTGTAGGAAACCATCTTTTTGTTCTGAATACACCTGTTGGTCAAAATTTGAGGTCTGGTGCTAGCTGTTAGCTAGCAACAATGTCCAGTTTTTTTTAGAGGCAAAATTAAAGAAAGGGGTAATATCCTGTCTTTGAAGTTAAGTGGAAGTTGCTAAGAATGCAACAGAATTTTTTTCCTCTCAGCAGCAGGCAGCTATTGTGTGTGCAGGAGCTGACCAAAAGTATCCTGTAGAGATCTTATGGCAATAGTGCACTAAATCTATTCAGCAGCTGTCTTGAAGGAAAAAAAAAAAAAAAAGTTCATAAATGTTCCTCTACACAGAAAATATTAGTAAAAGACAGAAAATTAATAGGACCTGAAGACAAACAACTTTATTTTAACTCAAACCATAAATGACTTTTGTTACCTAACTGCCTTGTTAAAACAGCCTTTTGAAGGCATGCTCACTTTTCCTCTGCAGCTGTAAATGTCATATAGTGCTGGTCAGACAGGGAATAGATCACTCACGTTCACTACTCAGGAGAACGTGACAGGTCCCTTTTTTCATTGTTGGGATTTTTACTTCTGTTTACTTTAGTCATTACTGGTATAATGGCTGCTAATGAGGATTACAGTGCAGCACAGCCATCTGCCCAGTTACCACATATGAAAATTTTGGTTACCCATTGGTAATGCAGACAGTAGCTTGTATTGGTCCATGGTTGGAAATTAATTTTGAGAAGCTGATGCAAGGTAAAGCTTTTTTCTTACTTTATAGAATGAAACAACAAAAATATTGTGGAGTGGCAGAGGGAGTCAGTTGAATAAATAAGTTCCAGCATCCAGGTGTGCTTTATTCCCTCTTTCACCAGTTATTGCACTTGTAATATTTTCCTTTGCAGGTGTGTGTTTAAGCAATTGAGGGTATCAGTCCTACCATATCAATCAACCTAGATTAACTGGAAGATGTCTCTAGCCACTTGATCAGTAGAGCAAGCAAACTTTTTAAATGTGTTTTGTTATAAATACTTAAGTTTTCTCTTTTTATATCAAATTAAGTAAACCACTACAAGAGGTCAAAGATAACATACAGTAATTTAAGGTCTGCCCTCACATCACCCAATTGTTTTTTTTGTCTGCTGCTCACGTCACTGTAGGTATGGAGTTATATATCTGCCTTGGCCTGGCCAGCATCTGATTGCTTTGCTGTGCATTAATCTAACTTATTTTTGAGATAAAATTCAAGCTTTTCATATTACTTCGTAGAGGAACAATTTGTTTCAGTAGCAGATGAATAAAAATATGGGACATGACTTCATTCAGACCTGCTTGTATCGTTACAGGCAGCATCACAGCTTTCTAAGTTTGTGAAAGGCTCCATATCTTCTGAAAATTAGATAAGAATTGTCCTCCTAATTCTTCAGTACTCTTCAAGACTCTCAAGCTTGTGCATGGCTGTGTTCTTAATCTTATGCCAAACTCAAAGCCACAAGGGAAAGTAGCACAAGAACAAATTGATTTTATAGTAGTTTCTCTCTTAACAAGCTTTTCTCTCTCTGATTTTGAGCTGTCAAACATGTAGATGTTTGTTGGATGGATGTTGAGAGCTGTACATAATATATCATGATACAGCAGCAGTAAAACTTTCCTATTGCGACTGGAATTTTGACTGAAATATCCAAAGGTCCCACCTTTTATTTTTTTAATACCTGTGCTTGTGGCTCACAAGGATCTTGTGATAGCTAGCATGGCCAGCTCTTTCTTTGTCATCCTAACTAATGAGGCCCTGGCTTATTGTAGAAATTTTTATAATTCATCTTCAATGTACTTTGTTAAATGCCATCCTACTAGTGTCAGCAATGTCATAGCCACACAAATCAGTTACTTCTCTGCTGCTTCAGCACTCTGTAAGCCACTTGCTGCCTTTTGCACCAGCTTCTGAGTCTGAGGACAGAGACCTTCACTAGAAATGAAGGTCTTGCAGATGACATGCACAGTTCTTCTTCATTCACAAATTGAAGCTACAAGTTATTTGAGGCCAGGCATTTTTCTCATGCTGAGTGGATAGTGCCAAGCACAGCAATCTCATTTAGGCTTCTAGGTACTATAGGTAAACTCCTACACAAATACCATTTAGGGAGGGATCAGACACCTCTAGTTTGCATTTCTTCTCCCAGTAATGTCCAGCAAACTCATATTGACATTCTCCTTGAAAGCATCTGCTTGCCCTGACAGGGTCTACCCTATTTCTTTCATTTGTACAAAATGCTGAAGCCCTGACAGCAATGGAAGGACTAATCTAACAAAACTGGTTTCGCTCACAGAATTTGGTATCTGGGTGGGCTCTCAGTGATCCAGTTTACCTTTCCCACTGCCAAAGGTAGGCTTTAGCCTGGTGCTTGTTTTGGAAGTCAGAACAAGAGAAAAACCTTGTCCGTGGCAGTGTCTGTAAAGTTCAGCTATGTTCATTTTGTTCTCAGTATTATGGAAGATCTTCCAGTTTTTAGAGAAGTTTGTACCAAAACCCTGTGGGTATTATATAAATTGTAAAGACGCTTTCATGTACTTGATTCTGAACTGAATTATTAAATGAAAAATTACTAAATTAGCTTGTCTTCCTGTGGAAATGAGCATCTCTTGGAAAGTAATAAGATTCTATTTCCTCTGAGCTTTAGGCATTTTAACCTTCCAGGGGAGTCATAGCACTATCCAGTTGAATTCAGGGGTCTTTTTGGGGATGCAAGCAGAACACACACTAAAGGCAACTCTGAAGTAACATCTTGTACCTTTGTATATATTTACTTTTTTAATAGTATGCATTAGTGATGTTTGCAGTAACGCTTCCGGTGAGAGTGCAGCCCTTACAGATAAGTACAGGAGGATATAGACAACTGAAGTAATAGCAAGCGGAGGAGGAAGGTAATTAGGGTCACAGCACCCTGTGCTGCATAGACTAAGCTTGAAATTCATGGACAGTTGTAGATTTCCATCAGATGTATGACTTTGACAGCTAACATTGCAGGGCTGCCAACACTTGCAGCTCTTATCCACGCAGTAACTTTGAACCACCTGGCTGTACTGGCAGATTAAATTAACATTTGTACGATCAGGGAGTCCTGTGCAACCTGAATGCCTAGGAGTATCTGCACTTATCTAATCAATGTGCACTTACACAGTGGCTGAAAGCCCGCAAGGCACTGGATCTGTGGGGATGACTGATGTTTAGAAAGGTGCTTTTCTGCTGAATAATTTGTCATCCAGAGCAACAGAGCTGAGCAGGTATGGCAGCATATATCCAGTCCTGATTTTTCCTCTGATGCAAGCTGCAGTATTCCCACTGACTTCACTGAGATTAAAAAGACTCATTCTAGCAGAGGACCTGTTTTTTTTTCTTTGCCATGTTTCTCATTAGAAAGGATTTATGTTATTTATGTTGCAGGGTTGTTTTATTGCAGGTGAGATGCTCCTATCACCCCTTTCTCCAACCAATGCAACTTTGTATTCCTGCCAAGGGACTGTTGAATGCTTTGAGGTCATTGAGATGAAAATGCCTGACAGTGGATAAAACATGAGGAAAATGCACAAAGAAATATAGGGAGAAATGGATTGAAGTGTATCTGCCTGCTGGAGCTAGTGTTTATCCTTTCTTATGCAGCTCAAGAGTTCATGGGCAGCTGGTGACTGTGAGCCAGCCTGGGGTGTGTCGCTATGGTTCTCGGACGGATTGCTGTTATGGCTGGAAAAAAAACAATAAGGGCCACTGTGAAGGTAATGCTAACAGCTTGTGCTTGTTTCCTCTCCATAGCTGTGTACTTGGTGCTAATAAAAGGACTTGATGTGAATCTGCCAGAAGTTACAGAAGGAAAGCTCGTGAGGGAGTGAAGTCTCTTATCACTTGGGTGGGAGAATGAAAAAAAAACATGCTGGAGAGAACATCTCCTTTAAAAAGCAGAGCTTTAGGTAAATAACAGCAAACATAAAACACAGATTTAAAAACTCTTAGGTCCAGAAGTGGCCATCTGTGCTAACCTCCTGCATACCCTGGCTGAGATTGGAACTTGCCAGTGCCTGTGCTGTTACAGCTGTCAAATAAATGCCAAAAATGCAGCATTTTCTGGTGCTACATATGGACCCATGAAATCAGTTGGTATCCTTTGTCTTCAAAACTACACAGCCTGTGAGAACCAGGAAACTTTAACTTTCTAAAAATACAAACAAAACCCAAGCAATAAATGCACCTGGCTTGAGCTCAGGTAGCTGGTCAGCATTCTGGTCTGTGGATTGTTGGCTTCATAAAAAAATAAATGACTCTTGAGAAATTTCTAATTTGTTACAGATCTACAGATCCCAAGGAGAAGGTGATACGGAATTGTCCTCTAGCTCTACTTGGGCAAAGCACAACAAAATCCTAAAATATGTATTTTAGGAATCTTTCTCAGATGTTGCACCCGTTGCCCTGGAGTTTGGCATTGTATATCTAGTGAATTTGAGTAGAGGTTTGGAGTTATTCACTGCTGACTGATGCCTTAAACAGAAAGGTGCCAAAATGTCTCTGCTCTGTATATGTAGCATACCAGTTTACAAAAAGAAAGAAGTGAACAATACACTTACTAATATTTCTGCATTGTTTAACAGTACATTCATTTTGGTGCAAAAGAATAGGTAGAGGGAGAACCGGCAAATGTAACTTTGAGCTAGTGGAATTAAGTTGGTCTCTTCTAAAGCAAAAGGTTACCCTCTTACTAGAAACCAGTTTTCATAGTTTTTTAAGGTGGTTCTTTGGCAGATTTCACTAAAACAACAGCAATGTACAACTGCATTGAAAATCTAGATGCAGTGCTGTACTCTGTTTCAGTGTTAATACTCAACCAATCTTACATTATGCCACTTCACTTTCAGGGAAAGGGACAATGTTGAACTACGGCTAATCTGCAGAGCCAGTGGTTTAGTGCTTCTGAATGAATCTTTTAAATGTAGGAGAATATGCTTGAATTCAGCAGGATGAATTTTGATTATGAATTTTAATATAGTAATTTTAATATAGTAACTATGATTTTCCTATTTCCTGCAGTTTAGAAAGCAGATTAATTACACGAGGTAGTTTGGATGCCCATACTGGTGCATACTCTTTTGCTGTTCTTCTAGAGCTAGTACTACTTTAAATGCATGTTCAGTTTGATTTTTCCAGATAACACTCATTTTGATCATCACATTGACTTTAGGAAGTATTAAAGATCAAGGATTAATCTTTAATTATAATGAATTATAATGCTAGCATTATAAGAGCTAGCATTTAATTTCTGACTAATGATGAGAGTTAGAAAACTTCTACTCTTTAATGCATCCAGGTTAAGCCCAGCCCTTTCAAGTCATTGTAAATCTGATGCAATTGTAAATATGGGGATGTGTGGTAAGGACAATAGTCTGATTTGACAGATGTACTCTGGGTATTCCACCATGAAATGGACATGTTCTCAGCTGTAAGAGAGGAGATCCAAGAGCAGAAAACCACTTTAGGGTCTTCTGTGGCTGCAGTAGAGTGCTGTTCCCTCTTCCCTGCTCCAAGTATAGAAAATCAAGCTGCTGGCTAGCTGCTTCTCACATATGGCTTCCTGAAAATAGGAAAAAAGCAGAGTACAAAACTAAATGTAAGTTGTAACCATGGCAGAAAGGAGCATTTGGGAGGGTGCTAGAAGGAGCCCCTTCTTTTCCAGGTCTTTATAAACTAGGAAAAGCACGTGTTCATGTAATGCATGCTAGCAAACCTTTTCTCCAGCAGAAATAATGCACTGATCAGTAGCTACCATGCTCAAACTAGAGGTAGAGGTATGGAAGATGTTGAACTTCTGCAATAAATAAACAGGGAAATAGTTCTCAAATAGAATATTCTAACTTTTTTTTTTTTTTTTCCCTCTCTCTTCTTTCTCTGCCTAATTCCCCCAGCTATCTGTGGACATGGCTGCAAGTATGGCGAGTGCATGGGACCAAACAAATGCAAATGTTTTCCTGGATTTACAGGGAAAACCTGTAATCAAGGTTTGTGCTCATGGGAATATAACTCTAGAAACCAGACTGCTGATGTTCTGTCTTCTTGTTATGTATTAAGAATTGTGTCATTTTCCAAAATAGTAGAACAAGATCTTTTCTTATTTACATAGCAGAGCTTAGTGTTTAAGGCTCCTGCCAGGGATACTGGAGATGCAAACTGTAAGCCTCCTTCAGCAAACAGGAGTTTGATCCTATATCATGTATCTCCTGCAGACGGGTGACAAGGGCAAACTGTCTCGTTTATAGTCAGAGGATTAAGGCACGGAGAGATTATATAGGAAAGGAAGAGCCAGAAGTCAAATCTGGAACCCATGTTATTTTTTTTTTAACTAAAAACCCATGCTATTTACTTAACTAACCTCCTCAGAAAGACAGGCAATTACATGCTCGATGTGTTATTTCTCAAGCTGCCCGGGCCAATGCCATCTGTTTGCATATGCAGACTTTTTTTTTTTTTTTTTTTTTGAGAACACAGAATTCTTTACAATTACATACTTAGAAACTTTGAATGCACCACTTTACCTGCATAAGTTTGCAGTTAGACATTGAAATATTTCCACCAACACCCTGGTGACGCCTCAGCTTTTGTTGTTGTTCCAGTATATGATCTTTGTATGATTTTTGATGAAAGGAGCAGATCGCTTCATGGAGAGGCCTTTCTACTGCACAGCAGATGAGTGAAGTATGGAATGAGAGCCACATGAATGGATGGGTCTATTGATGCTACCTTCCTAAGCACCTGCAGTCTTTGCTTAAAAATGTTACATTGACATTGAAAAATAAGAGAATTCTTAGTGAGTCAGAACAACCCTCTTACTACACAATATCTTTCAAGCAATATGGTATAAAGCTATAATGTTAAGTATTTGGAAAGCTCCATCTTTTGCACTGTTTATACCGGGAAAGAAGTCAGCCCCTTGATATTCCTAGAGAACAAACAGCAGCCTTGGTAGTGTATAACAAATCCATGGTTACCAGTGCAGCCTCAGCCTCTAAACCCACAAGATTAACCTCCAACATGGTTTAGCAACTTTACCAAAAGACAACAGAGAAGCCCCCCGCTTGTTTTTTGTGCAGTAACTCCAGCTGGATTTGCTATGCCCTCCGTAGGCGAGCAGATCAGTTCTGTGCACTTGCAGTAGATTCAAAGTCTAAGGCTTCATGGAAGCTCTGTATACACCTGCATGTACAAATTGCCCTGTAGCTCCCTGGGCTGTTCTATCTACTTTGGGTCCAGAGAAGGGCGACGAAGATGGTGAGGGGCCTGGAGAACAAGTCCTACGAGGAGTGGCTGAGGGAGCTGGGCTTGTTCAGCCTGGAGAAAAGGAGGCTCAGGGGCGACCTTATTGCCCTCTACAGGTACCTTAAAGGAGGCTGTAGTGAGGTGGGGGTTGGCCTGTTCTCCCACGTGCCTGGTGACGGGACGAGGGGGAATGGGCTAAAGTTGCGCCAGGGGAGTTTTAGGTTAGATGTTAGGAAGAACTTCTTTACCGAAAGGGTTGTTAGGCATTGGAACAGGCTGCCCAGGGAAGTGGTGGAGTCACCATCCCTGGAAGTCTTTAAAAGACGTTTAGACATAGAGCTTAGGGATATGGTTTAGTGGGGACTGTTAGTGTTAGGTCAGAGGTTGGACTCGATGATCTTGAGGTCTCTTCCAACCTAGAAATTCTGTGTGATTCTGTGATCTTATGAAGTAAGGCCAGGAAATTTTTAGCAACGTTTCTTAGCAAGGCACAAGCCAGAAATGCCCAGGAGCTATTTCAGTAGTATTGCCATATAGGTGTTCATGTTCCAGTAGCTCAGAGCCTCTTTAATTTACAGGCAGATACAGCCTTGGTCTGACCTTACACCAGAATGCCAGGCTGAGCAAGCTCAACATGAGCTAACTAAAATAACAGCGATAAGGGGACTCTATTAGTCTGCCACTGAGTCTGAGCTAAACTAGCGTTATCTCCATAGGTTCTCCTTTAGAGCTGTGTATGTTATCTCTGCATTACTGTGCATTGTGCAATATAGGTGTAGCTAAGCACTTTTCAGAATGTATGGTCTAAGTGGAATGACTTCTTTTTTCACCTCTAGTTTCTTTGTTACGAGAATCTTGGTTTTTCAGTGGAGGCTCAGTAGCAGAGAAAGCCCAATGTGATTTGCAAGTTGATATGTCGTCATTTTTCAAACAGACTCTATATTTAAATAGCAGAGTGCAACCCTCTTTTTCTTCCCTGAACTGAGCTGTAACAAATACTTCCACACACATCTATAACTAGCACAAAGTTTATGCTTTGAATGGTCTGGAGTTTTTTTTTTTTTTTTTTTTTTTTTTTTTTCTGGTCTGCAGGGTGCATAGCTATGAGAACAGCTGCTTCTCCCATTAAAACTGGAGTTCTGCAAGCTAAGTGCTAGGAGAGTTGTCTTCACTGAAATTATATTATTGGCCATGTGCTGTTAAGCACCTGTTGAGTGGGCCACATGTGCTGGTGTATTCTGTTAATGAGTTCTGTTTGCTAATCAGGTGTCAAAATATAAGAGGTAGAGGTGTCAGTCAGAAGTCACAAACACAGATGCTGTTCCCTTGTTACAGAACCAATACCATTAACAATAGTGATACCTATACCACATAAATTGAGCTTTTTAGGATTCTGGTTTTCTACCAAGGAAATAAAGCTATTGAGAATTTGAAATCAACTTAGTGTCTTGCAAAGCCTTTTAAATCCTGGACTGCAAAAAGGACTTAGGATGCTTTTGTTCTCTGGATTTTGAGAATTTGAGGGTTTTGTACTTTTATTCTTAATGTCACGTGACTCTTTTTATATTTTGTGTTTCATATTGGCTATGTCCCTGCCCTGATAACCTTGGTGCCAATGTGTAGCTTAGGGGAAAAAAAAATAATTATATATATATATTGTTTGTTTGTTTGTTTGTTTCACTTTAGACTAGGAACAGCAAATCAGCTGCAGATAAAGTTTTACTCTTTCTAGTACAGAGGTCAGCTGGAGGGCTGAAATATCCAGCTAGAATCAGAGAAATCCAGAAAAATACAGCAACTACAATTCTCTTTCCACCCCTCCACTCCTTCCTAACAAGCTGCCAGATGGGGTCAGAGTTTGCATTACTTTTTCAGGTGTAGAAGTCTCTGTGTTAGTTTTCCTAGCACTCTTTCAGCCAGATGGTCTGCTAAATTCTCATCTTGCAAGGGGTTGGCTTGTTTTCAATCCAGGTTGTTATACTGTGGGGAATTAAAGGCATTAAGCAATATTATCAGCCTATATGTATGGATATATGTATATAAACCCAGCAGTATTCTAATTCCAATGAATTCTGCAGATCTGAATGAATGTGGACTGAAACCACGTCCCTGTGAACACAGATGCATGAATACACATGGCAGCTACAAGTGCTATTGTCTCAACGGGTACATGCTCATGCCAGATGGCACATGTGCAAGTAAGTAATAGAGCTGATAGGATAGGCACACCAAAATAACCTAATTGCATTTGATCCCAGCAAAATTTCCTCTTGTGATGAATGGATTTAGCTTGTTCAGGATAAGATTCTTGCCTCAGCTCTTTGGTGCTCTCAGCAGCTGACAGAGGCTTTCTGTTTGGCAGTATATGGACAAAGTGAACTAGGTAATAACTATTTTTGGTGCTCAAATAATTTTTGTCCTGCTAGAAGTAAAAATCTCTAGTGTTACTTCAAATGAAGGACAGTTTGTATAAGCTTGGTGCATAGCTGTGCTGGTTCATTTGTCAAATAAGGATGAATGAATCAATCCAAGCAAAGCACCAATACAGACTATGCTTCACTGTGCTGAACTTCACAACACTATCCTTGCTTTACCTTTCTGTGCTCCCTGACTAACTTATATTCTCTCAGTGCTAATATGCTTCCTACAGTTGTTGCTGGCTTCTTGCAAACATTTGTCCACTGTGCTAAGGGTTATCTGAACTGTGTTTCTACCTATTTTCTCTGTCTTTAAACCAGCATGTAAAGGAAAGCATTCTGCTTTCTTAGTCAACCTGATTTTCAGATGTGAGGAAGCTTCTTATTTTTCAATGATACTGTTTTGTTTCTAGAAAACACTTTCTTTTCCCCCTTATCTGTTTGAAATAGTACAGTGAATTCAGCTTTACATTTCACAAAACCCTAGGTAAAATGTGGACAGCCCTTTCTGGAGTTTACTGGGCTGAAGCAGATGCATCTGTGGTACAAGGAAACTAGTTGGTCCACTGCTGAGACCAATCTGCTTGAGAGGTCTGATTCTGTGTGATTCTGTGAATGTAGCTATATCAGGTGCAGCCCAGCCATTCCCATGGTTATAAGAGACAACCATAAACTCTGAACGAATTTATTTATCTTCAAACTCTGGAGACAGCCATTCACCAGACAGGGTGTCCATCTGGTGAGTTTGATGTCAGTCTTGAGATAATTGGAAAAATACCCAGCTTTGGCAAACATTCAGAGGACTGCAGTGTCAGCAGCTCAGGGGCAGGCAGAAAAGCCAGATCTCCTAGTTTGTCTCCCTGTTATGGCAGGAAGACTGAAATTGCTGTGAAAGGTGCCTGGGGTCAGAGCTTTTGAAGGCTTCCCCTTCCCTGCAGCACATGGTGGATCTCAACAGCAGACAACAGCTGTGGGGTCTTTGAGATCTCTGAGAAATGGATACATCCAAGATAATTTGTGTATCTGCTGACATAATGAACTGAGCTGGTTTCAGTCAGGCTGCTGTCTTATGGACAGCTGAAGTTGGCAGAAGCCAGAGGTACTGTCAAAAGAAAGTACTTTTGAGCCCAGTTCCCTTTGAGCCCAGTGGGAGCTTGTTCCTACTTTGTCTCATCCATCTGTCATTCTCCCTCCTCTGAGCAGGAGTTACACTATTGAACCAAGTCAGAAAACTAGATCCAGACTGTAACAAGCCTTTTTTTTGTTGGATTAGTTTTAATCCAGTCTTAGTTCAGGATAGGTTTCCTGATTTAGAAAACTTTGCATTTGTACTAAATTTGTACAAAAATCAGAGTTGTGCTTTTGAATCAAATTCTCCATGATGCAAATCTCCTTAACAAGATGAAGTCCACCTTGTCTGAGCAGTCAGACTTTTCCAGAACCATGCCGAAACACCGTGGCACTAGAAGTAGAAAGTTATTAGAAGAATGTGGTTTTGAGCCACAGAGAACCATTGCTTCAGGTAGATAGTAGGTTAGTACCTAAGACAGTCACAAATTCTGCAGGAATTACTGTACTAAATCTGATTAGCAGCTCATCTAAACTGTTCATATTCTAACTATAGCCAGCAATGGAAATTTCAAAAATAACAGAAAGCAGACAATTACCAATTAGAGAAGAATAATGTTTAGTAAGTTTCTTTATTGCCACTTAGGAGGTGGATAATGTGACAAAAGTATTATGATCTACAGTCCGTGTTTTTTAATCTTACCCACTGCTACTGCGTGCGTCCTCATTTGTGTAAAAAAAAAAAAAAAAAAAAAAAAAGTAAAATGCTTTTGCAAATACAGTGAATTTTTGGTCT
Organism: Aythya ferina; assembly: GCF_964211825.1. Classification (NCBI taxonomy): domain Eukaryota; kingdom Metazoa; phylum Chordata; class Aves; order Anseriformes; family Anatidae; genus Aythya; species Aythya ferina. The sequence continues at coordinate 78,635,138 of NC_140296.1, forward strand.
TAAATATTTATTGCTTATCCACAGGGTCTAAGCAAACCAGTCTTTTTAGGCTGGTGGTAATTAAATAAACCTGTGGTAATTTTACCACGGGTTTAACATTAATTTTAATAGCAACAGAAATAACATGCATTATTATATATTAAAATAATGTGGCTGTAGATATATGCACACTCACACACATTATTGTTTTCTCTATACACTTAATTAAACACCATTTTGAAATTGCTGGTACTTCTATCAATGAATGTGTTGCATTTTAAAATAAAATCCATATATTTTTCTACTTGGGTGGTGAGCTAGCACTCAAGGTCTTGCAGTTTTGTGATATAGTTATAGATGGATAACCAGAGCGACACAGTGGAATATACTTCCTTTGCACACATCTCTAACTCCTCCAGAAAACACTTCCAAATGCTATTTTTCTCCCTGGCATCATAACATTAATGCTTGCAGAATATCCTCAGGATTTCAGGTGCATCTCCCTACGTACTTAATACATTTGGCCTGCTTTTCAAGCCTCTCATAATACTCTCTCAGACAAGATCTAGACCCATACTCTTCTATTTACAGGATTACCAAAATCATCTCCAATAATTTATGCTCATAGTCAATCTACTGTGTACTGACTACTATGTGCTTCTTTAGATTCAAGTATCTATTCAAGATAAAAATAAAGGATTAAAGTAAAATGCAGTGTCAAACTTCATCAGGCTAAATAATTTTAAAATCAGAATGTCTACTAAGGGCATGGTCAGTGGTAAGCAATAAAAATATTTCTTTACTGAATTGCAGTTTTCTGTATGGTAAAACTGTAATGATGAAAAATGTAAAAAGCCTTTTTTTCTACTTTGACCAGTTCTCTCTGAATCTAAAAGATAATAGTCACAGAACTGGTAGCAGAGAAAAAAAAAAAAAAAAAGAGTCATAAGGGCAGATAAGGAAAGAACAAAGTGAAGGGGAGGGAGAATTTAAGATCTATCTCAAGAGCTGTTGAATTGTGTTATTAATGTTTTAATGTATAAATAGCTTGATTGATGATTAATGGAATTTTGTTGTTCTCATTAATTTTCTGCATTCATCCAGATCTAACTTAATAATAAAATGTGTGTTCCCAGCCTAGATTTTACATTATTTTTTTAAATTCTGTTTTCAGGTTCTAGGACTTGTGCCATGGTTAATTGCCAATATGGATGTGAGAAAGTCAAGGAGGAGGTACAATGTCTTTGTCCATCAGCTGGCCTTCAGTTGGGACCAAATGGAAGGACATGCGTTGGTATGGTTAGAGAGCTCACTCTCAGCTTCTTTTTTGTAGGATCCTGAGAACCTTAACAGTCTGAGGAAAGGGTAATAAGTAGTTAGCCCTCCTCACTGACTTCAGTCATGCTTCTTGTTACTTGCAGAGTGATGTAAAGTTTGCATGCTTCTTTAATAATTCTTCTCATTAACATTGGCTATGTAATTCTTTGGGCTAGTCCCATCCACAATAAATAATCAAATGTTTTAACATGTTTTGGAGTCATTAACAGATTCTCCGTTTCTCAGAGACTGTTATATACAGCACAGGAAGCTGTCCTACCAACACAGCACATGATAGGATTTGGGGTTGTGTCTAGATGTTTCTTTCTTTCTTCTATTGTGATAACCTACAATGCAAACTTCTGGGTTTTTCTACAGAAGTCTCAATGTCATTTTACCTTAGGGATTTCCTGTGGTGAAGTTAGCATTACTTCATAACACTTTGTTCTCTGATACTAATTTTATGTTGGCATCTGACAAGACAGTGCTACAGCATTTCAATCCAATGCTGAGATGGTACCCATCTTAACACTGAAGCTAAACTAATTTCAAAACATCAGTGAATGTGAAACAAACCCTCCAAAGCAGGGACCTCTCCATGAACAACAGAAGTAGTGGCAGTGAAGTGCATTCAGGGAGTAGCAGGAGCAGGGAAGTTCCTCAAGGGGGGGATGAGCAATAGGCGAACCCAGCACCCACAGTGCTGTGTCCTCACTGACCAGGGCCCCTTGCCACAGCACCTCATCATGCTGGCAGACCAGGGTGTTGATAACAGGGTGAGTGACAAGGAAAGGTGATAAATCAGGTCCAGTGTCTGTCCAGAGGGTTCAGTCAAGAACAGCACAGATGGAACACAGGATAGGAGATAAGGCTACAATGTACGTCCAAGGAGGCCATTCAGGAGATGGATCGGGAGACCATCTACCTCAGGACTACCTACGGAGTAGTCCTGAAGCCCTTCCAGAGGACAGGGAAGAGCTAGGAATGGGTGTAACTACAGCACAGCTTGAACAGGACTCAAGGCCAAGGACTGAGCTGAAATAGGACTCCTTGTCCTATTGGGGCTGATTTGGGCAACCAAGACTTCACAGAGTACACAGGGGAGGCCCTGACATCATGTAACAGACCCTTCCAAAACTGGAATGTTCCTCTAACTGGTCATCACAAACAGACTTGAAAGGCTATGAAAGCCTTCATTTTTCAGACCAGATGCTCTCTGCTTAAGTATGTGCATTTGAGGAAATACTGCTTAATATCTACTTTTATGCCTTTTCATCTTAAAACAGGGCCAGTAGCAATTTCATATGTGACAAACAAGTATTTTCAGTTCCAGACTTCTATTGAATAACTTTAGCTAATTCTTGACATGCAAATTGTCTTTTTGAATCAGTGAGTATATTTTCCTTTAAATGCTAACTCATAGCATCTTACCAATTCCAAATTCCAAAAAGAATTGATACAGAAAGTGTTTTTTGTTTCCTTCTTTATTACCCTCCCTCTTTTCCAATCTAGCCTTTCTTTTCTGATCTCACCTCCAAGTGGGTAACACTCTTGGTCCAAAATGATATTTTGTTTTTCTTTTTTTGTTTGTTTGTTTTGTTTTAACATTTCTTCCACTCAGGCAAGCATAGAAGATTGAAAATTGCAACTGGGAAATATTTGCGTTGTCCAAAATACAATGGAAAAAAGTTTTTAGAATGGGTACTATTTACTAAAATGTCCTTAACCTAACTTCACATTTAGTTATATTATTTCTGTCACAATAGTACAAGTCCTCCAGATCATGAGGGGTGGCTTACAGGCAAGGAGGAATAACTAGCAGCTCCATGTCAGATGCTGCTTACCAATACATACGGGTGGAGTGATATCTACAGCTTTAAAGAATGTTTTAGATGTTGAGATGTTTAACATGTCAAACACAGAAAATGAATTTTAGCTCTAATGGCCAAAACTATATTATGTTTAACACTTCAAACAACAGATGACCCAAGAGACGCTGCTATATAGAAGGACAGTTACTATATGAATTGTTCTCCTTAACGCACAGCTGTAATATCAAGTCATGTATGCAGGTCATGTGTCCTGAGACTATTTTTTCATGTTTAGGATCTATAGAGTAAACCCATATGCATACTTGTCTCAACTTCCAAAGTATAAAAACTCCAACATGAGAACATTATTCCTTTCTCTCAAATGAAATGATTTTGTAATTGGAAATGTCCTGTTTTGAGTAAGCAAGGCTCTCAGACTATCAGCAAGCAAGCTAACGGGTGTTTGAATTATTTAAGAGCTATTTGAAGGTGAACATTGTGAACATATACATTTAAATACAATAAACAAGATAAGTGATTCTCTTCCTGAATTATTCAGGCAACTATTTTTATTCTCTTTTAATGAGTTTACCTTGCCTGCCCAAATGGATTTGGAGGAATGCTGATATAAATGATAGAAGGTAAAACAGACAAAAAGATATGTCCCATGGTTGGAAATAGCAGACTCCTTCGTCCTGCACAATTTGTGTTAGGTCACTCTTTTCTGTGATCTGCTCTCCATCTCTAGAATGAGAATGAAAGCAAATTCCTGCTGTATAGCATAATAGATGCTTCACAGATTATAAAACACTCTCAATACTCTGGTATTAGTCACAGAAGAACTATAAGCAGATAAACATTTGAAGATTCTTGGCTGTTTGTCTTAGCTTAATCTTCCTAAGAAGCTGCATTGCTCCTGAACCTGCAGAGCAGAACAAACCATTGTGTTTCACTTTCCCTCTTCAACACATTCATAGGTGAAAAAAAACAAAACAAAACAAAACAAAAAAAAACAACAGAGTTACAGATGAATTATAAGGATGGAGCACTTGCAGTCTGGAGTCTGTATCTTGACTTAGCCCAGCAAGGGAAGGTGCAGAGATTCAGTGGGAAGAGCTGCTGCTCCTACTCATTTCTGCTTCTGATTTCCTGTTCCTGAGGCTTTCTCTTAAACTGTTCTGATATTTCCTTTCTCAGAGAAATAATAATTTTTTTCTAGTTCCTTCCTGCCCTGCTCTGTGACTTTAGGGGCAAACCATTGTCCCCAGCAGAGACCCCACAGCCAGTTACTCAAGCTTTTACTGTGCCAAGTCTCAAAATTTCCATAAAGTTAGTGGATGTTTTGCTGCTTCATTCATATTTCCACATGCAAAAAATAACCTCAAGAGAAAGAATGATGGGACTTTTTTATTAAACAACTTGTGATAGCTAAGAACAAAGCATTCCTGTGCAAATCCCAGCTGGTTCTTGCTTTCCCATTCTGCCTTCTCATGGACATGACCAGTATCCCTCTTCCCCATCTAGATATTGATGAATGCTCCACTGGCCAAGCTATCTGCTCTTTCAACCGCAGATGTGTCAACACATTTGGAAGCTACTACTGCAAGTGTCAGCTTGGTTATGAACTGAAATACATCAGTGGCCATTATGACTGTGTAGGTAAGATTTAGCCCATAAAATTTCTTTCTCCATTTTTTTTTTCATTCCAACATAATGCATTTTTCCTGTCATTGCCTGAAGCATGTTGGCCAAGTCTAGGGGTTCTGCCTCAGAAATGGTTAAAAGATGTTACTAAGAATATTCTTTAAGGCACCTGCAGCTTTTGTCCTTGTTTTCTCTGTAGCCTTATGAAAAACCTGACCACAGGCACCTGCAAATTAAAATGCCTCATTGTACCAAATCATCTCTAGGCCCTGTGCAAAAGATCTACAAAGACATGTAGCATGTTAGCAACAGCTGACTGACTACAAGGAAGTACTAGTTTGGGGACAGTTTTAGTTAAAGAGCCTGTTTTATCCTCTCGGCATTCAACCTGTGATGAAGAAGCAGTCCCACGATCTTATTTTGTGTGTGTGTGTGTAGTTAATCAGCAATGTGAATCAAGTTGCTTCATGACTGTAAAAATAATTGCTTGAATGGACAGTACAAAACATAAAGAAATAAATATATGAAAATAGTAAATGAACAAGCAGTTCCACAAAAAATAGGATTGGGACTTAACGGTGGGAGGGAAATCTTAAGGCAGGTTTTGGACACTGAAATTTGAGCTTCCCTTTGTCAGCAGACCAATGGAGTTTTAAATTGGAAAATATGCTTACATTTTCATAAAATTTCTGCTGTATGTATGGGGGAAAACCTGGAGAGCTCTCAGTAGTCAAGATTTTTATCTGGAAACGTGAATCTTGCTCTCAGACATACCATAGCATTTAGTCAGTCTTCCTGCTATGTATCTCCTAGCTGACCTACTTACACAGAGGACCTATCAGCTGCAAAAAATTAGGCAATCTGGGTAAAATGCAAGTGATGCAAAAACGAGTGCAACAACTTGGCTCCCTCATGTGGGAGAAGTCTGCAACATCTTGTGATGTAACAAAATAATGAAGACCAAAATTAGTTACTCTTGATGCTTGTGCCTTTTGTTGTACCTACCTGAACATAGTATTTTCTACGGATTTTTTTTTTCCTAGTTACACTTTTTTTTTCAGGTTGCATCATATATATACGTGGAATACTAGAGGTAGATAAAAAATCTCAAGATCTTGGCCTGCCCATTGTTAGTTTCAATTACATTTCTAGAGTGAGTGAAAGAGTGGGGTAGAGCTGCTGATTTTTTTAATTGATGTCACACGTTTTCTTGGTGCCTTTTGTTAATAGATCACTTTGTACAACCTATACTTTGAATCCTGTTCTCATTCAGTAGATCTCTGTGTTCCCTTTGTGTTTACTAGAAGAATTCCTAGTGTGAATTCTTCTGCCTCCAGTGCTGCCTGTCCCACCTTGGTCTAACTCTAGTGCTCACAATACTTGAAAACAGATGGTAAGCACAAACACGAAGCTTAGGCTTCAGCAGTTTTCACTAAGGCACTTATATCTTTCCCTAGATGTAAATGAATGTGTGGCAAATACACACAGGTGTAACCTCCATGCAGACTGCCTCAACACAGAGGGATCCTTCAAATGCAAATGTAAACAGGGATACCAAGGAAGTGGATTCGACTGTACTGGTGAGTACCACCAGATATATAGTGCTATATTTTTTGATCCCATAATTGATGTTTAAAAGGCATTTTCTAGGAAAAGTCATGCTGAGCAGTACTGCAATACTTACCAAGGCAAGCCTCTCCATGAAGTTATAGACTTATTGTATGAGTCATTGCATGGTTAGTACAAGTATTATTAGCTAAAATTAATTTTGCCTGTGAAACCCCAAGTCCCATAGTATCACAGGAATCACAAGTAGAAGGCAGAAGATAATTGTGCCTGAAGGAACAGAGAAAAATACCTTTAAAACATAAACTATATGTTTTCCTCAAACTTCCACAGCTAGCCTCTTGGAGAGCTGTTCAATTCCTTTCAGAAGAGTTTTAATCTAATTTAGCAAAAAGTGAGAGAAGGTAGGAAAGCCATGACTTCTGTGCTAAATTATTTTCACTTATATTTTGCCTTTGTTTGTCTACTGAATATTAAAGATTTCCTGTAAAGATGCCATTGTCAGTTTCTACCTGAATGTGACCCTCCAAGAAGGAAGACGGAAAAGGCTGCTCTTGTCTTTATATTTAAAATGCACCTTTCTTATTTAGTGTCTACATTAAACTTGGCAGAGATTTTACCCATGATGTCACTAGAGATGTTTTCCTTAGAGGATATCCAAGTTCTGCTTAACATTTTTGGATAAGAGATGTGAATATATTTTAAAAGTTCTCGTATATAGCAAAAGTCTATAGAAAATTTTTTTTCTCTATTTTTTTCAAATAATCCTTGATTAGATATGTATTATTATTATTTATGATCTCTGATGCCCTATGAGTCTCTCTATTATTCATATTCCAATTCTCATCATAATGGTGGTTGAAACTTGCAATATTGCATCAATATTGACACTTGCTGCATTTGAAATAGCACTTTATCTTTGTGATAGTTTATCAACCCTTATTTAATATTAATAAGGGTTATCAACCCTGCATTTAATACTAAATATATTCACTCAGTATGGGCATTGGTTTGAAATCAATGTTTCTAACTCCAAAGGTATTGGTACCCTTTTCCCCTCAGGTCTGAGTTATTTTATATTTTGTTCAATATTTTTATTCTATAAAAATGTACTAAGTGTCTAAAAATGAAGATCCTTGTCAGGGTCAACCCAAAACATTTGATTTCAATCAGGTAGATTCAGTTTGTTGTTTTTTTTTTTTTAAATATAGATTAAAGATTTGACAGTGCTATGCCAAAACTGTATACATGCATGCATATGTATGTGTGTAAATATATCCATGCTGTATATATGCACATATATGTATATATGCTGTTTTTCCTACTATATACTGATGAAACTCAAGTAAAAAAGTATACTGCATTCTTCCAGGCATAAAAGTTTTAGGTTTTTATTCTCTCATTCAAAGCGTGTTGTTTGTTTGTTTGTTTTTTGTTTGTTTTGTTTTGTTTTTTGTTTGTTTGTTTTTTTGTTTTTGTTTACAATATCTGTTGGTATTGTCATGCCTTTAGTGCAGCATTGACACACAACTTTGAATGTTACATGCTTTTTTTTTATGGAGTTAGCTTTTCAAGCCCAAAGCTGGTATAAAATCTATAGTAGTCCAGTGAAAATTGAAATGATAAGCCAAGCAAAGAGTTTTCTATCTTTATTATCATCAGAAGTTATTTTAGTACCTATCATTGTAAAAATTTGGCATGTTAACATGTGATAAACACAAAGCCAAAGCAAGTGAATATATTAGTAGGGCTAAAACTGTATTTGTGAAAGAAAAAGAAAACAAACACAACAACAACAAAACAGAGTTTAACTCCTAAGTTAAACTTTTGTTAAATTTCTACTTTAATGGACTTTAATGAGGAAAAAAAACAACAACTGGCTAGTACTGGAAGGTTTGATTTGGAAACAGAATGCCTCTGCTGAGCTGTTCAGAAGGTTCATCATGTTCAAATTCCAGTTATGAGCCAGTTTCTTTGCTAGTCCACATCCCTTGTGATTTGTCACTGCAGCTTACTGCTACAGAAGGATGCAGTGTGGCTTGAGACCTGGGTGAATATTAGAGCAAATTCACATTACACATATTGATATGGTTCTGTTAAAACAAAATGGATAAATTCTTAAACAAATACATTTCTGAGCAAAGGGGCTTGTTTTTTTGTTTTTGTTTTTTTTTTTTTTTTTTAATGAGAAGATGAAAATTTCAAAGGGAAATCTCTTTTTGACAAAGTTATTGCTTCCTCAAGCAGACATAATTCAACAAGAATGCTTTCTTGAGTATGAACAAAGGAAATATTTTAGCTCATGGAGAGGCTATCATACATTTTTTAATGTCTAGCCCTATAAAAAATAAATGATGAAGATGGATCATTTCTATCTTCTCGCTGATTTTCCTATTACATTGTTCATTTTCTCTCTGCATACTTTCTCATGTCATATTTCCAATTACTGAAGTTCATTTCTTGGTTAAAAGAGGAAGAAGCTGTGCATTCATAAACTTAGTGGAACATACTAAATGGAAAAGAAATTTAATGCAAGAGAGAATAGAGGAATAACACACAGTAATGAGAGAAATCAGAGCCATAGGCAGAAAGTCAGAAAGCAAGGGACTAGCTAGAAAGAGGTATACAGTAAGAAAGGGGAAAAAGTCAGTGGTAGATAAAACCCAAAAAGCAGTGATACTAAAAAAAGACTGGTTTCTGTGGTTGTCATTCCCACATACACCTCCTTTCTTTGAGGGAAAAAGAGGCAGTTCTTATAACTTGAAGTATTTCAATAGTTAATTTATACTGCAATTGTCAAAATAAGTGAGCATCACAGATGACCCAGACATGAATTAGATGTATGAATCTACTCTGAAATGCTCGGTTTTCTCCATGTCATAAGAAAATCGTGGAAAACCTTCAGCTTCACTGAAGCCAGAGGAAGTTTTGCTGTTGGGGTTGATAGGTTGATAACACCACCCTGGGAACTTGGGGGATGGAGGCTGTAGCAGCATTTGCAGCTCCTGCAACCTATTCCAGTTCCCAGCATATGTGCCTGGGGTTGTGCTGCTGATAAAAGAAAGGCTTTTCAAATACACCCTCAGGACTACATATAATTATTCCCATGGGGTGGGAATCTTATTTCAACAGGGAATGATTAGTTCTTTATAGAAATTGTCTAAAGTATGTCACAAACTGGTTGCTGTGGCAGCACTATTAACTTTTTATAACAAATGGAAAGCATTTTAATAAATAGCTGCTTTTTCAGAATATGAAATGAGAGAAACTAAGCACATTGTTTATAATGAAACTTCTTTGGCTACATCTCCTCATGCTACCAAATAATTTAATAAGTGAAGTAATGTAAAATTCAACTTTGTAGAGAAGTTGGAGAATTAATTTAGTTTGTATATTAATATACTAGCTAACCAGAAAGCTGCTGAGACATCAAGCTGCAAACATTACTGCTAGTCCGATAACGAGCTGAGGTTATTCAGGCAACCTTTTGCCATTCAGCATTCAGGTATGCTTAAGATGTAAGATGTTGGACACTGTTTCTGAACTGTCTTTAGCACACATTTCATTTGAGAAACTGTGGAGGTGTAATTTTCCAATGGTCCCTAAAAGGGTCCAAGCCATTTCCACATCTGGCCTCTATCTTGCTGCAAACTATTGCTCTTCTCAGGTTCATGTGTTTCCTGATTTCCTATTGTGCATTGAGAAACCACATTTCCCTCACCATATGCTTCAATGTGTATTCCAGCTTTTATTTAAGAAAAGGGTCCCACATGGTTCCATCAGCAATTAAGATTTCTGGGGAAAAATGATTCTATTTTTAATTCACTTTTCTTGCAGGAAGCTACAAAATAACAGGAAAAGGAAAAAAAAAAAAAAAAAAAGAAGAAGAAAAACAAACAAACAAACAAAAAACAGCACTAACTTAAAGCCTACAACCTTCAGGCATTACTCTATAGAGCAACGGCACTCTTTTTATTGCCCAGATGGACAGAGGTTGCTATTCTTGATTATGCTTTGCTGGATATCTAAATGGTAATACAAAGCCATGACAGCTCTCTCCATCCCTCTTATATTAATCAGGTTTCTGTTTTTGCCCATAGGTTAAACTCTAAAACCTACATATGATTTGCTTTTTTATTAACTTGCAAGTTCTGAGAAAATTTGGGGTTGTCGCCATAACATTTCAAAGCTTAAAAAGCCATTCTTGTAATAATACTGGTCAGGTTCTTATGATTCAGTTCATTATGGAATCAAATGCTGCTGTCATCCCTTAATGAATAATGCTTAAGCTCTTTTCATCCCACATGTCCTACTGGAAACATTTTAGTCATGAAGTAAATACAGTCAAGTATTATGAACTTGCACTGATTTCTCAAAGCAACCATCCCCAAATAAGATGACAAAAATTTTAGAAATTAAGCAGGTGATACATATAGCTAGATGATGGTGCTTAAAGAACATAACAGTATAGAAACTGTGTATTAAACTATGTATTAAAACTTTCAGAATCTCTTATGACTCTCTAAAAGAAGCATCCTTCATTATGAGGTCTAGGACATTTTAGAATGATTTCTGAAATTATCCTTGTGATTTAATCTGTTCTCACAGCTAAGGACTCCCCCTACACTACACAAATCTGTATCTCTTGTCCCTTTTCTAATTTTTATATACAGAAGCTACAAAGGGAACTACAAAAGAACTTTTAAGCCGGTCTCTTAGGCTTGTCTCTCACCAGATTTTTAAACCTAGTGGTAGGTGTTAAAGTGGAAGCAGTGTGGTGCCTGTCAGAGTGCAGAGTAAGGTATCTCCTGTTGCAGCCCTCTTGGATTCAGAGCCCTAGTCAACAAACACCAGCTGCAGTTGCAGAGCGTGTGTGAGGAAACCAGATAACTGCCTGCTCCTCTTCTGTATCATGCCCAGTGCATTTCCCTTTACATAGTATAGCACAGAGACAGGAGGTTGACATCTGTTCTCTGTGTTTTTTACAAGTCAACTTAGTCATTAGACATCCCATCCCAAGCCATTTCAGTGGTCTTGTAGTCATGTCCTGCAACTGATGTCAGAAAAGATTTACTTCTAGCCCTCAACCACCATTTGTCTTTGTTTCCTATCACTTGCTTTAATTCCCTCTGATTCAAAGAAATAAAGTACCTTTGGAAGCTGAAATATTTTTTGTACTAGGACTATAAATACAAACTGTAAAAACGGGAGGTCTTAATCTGCATGCTTTCTGATGGAGGGTGCATAAAAAGAAGCTGGGATGAAATTCACTACATTCCTTCTCAGTTTCTAAAATTCTCTATGCAATCACATGAATGCATAAATGCACAAATGTTTGTGAGCAACACCCATGTGTTTATATAAATGTCTTGGGTCAAAGGGTCCTGAAAAATCATTGCCTCAGCTGTGGCACTCCAGACTGTCAGAGAAGGCAAGCTGTGCATTCATGCAAGTCCACAAGGAGTGGATTCTGCAGAACAGACTCAGTTTTAGGTGTTCTATGCTTACATTCATTCATTCCTACTGCAATTTACTGGTAGACATAAAAAGCCCTAAATCTATACCTTAGGCTATTCTACAGCTGAATGCAGATTAAGGTACTCATGATATATCCTAAACTTGGTGTCTAGTCCCTCTTTGTCCACAATATAAAATGTAAGTGTTCAAATTTTCATATTTCCATCAGCAAACTGCAGTCTGCAAGCAAGTGGGGATTATACTCATTCATTCCCATATTTTTGTCACTTCCTGTCAGTTGATTTTCTACACTGCTTAGTGTTGCACATGCAAGGAGATTGGTTTTCTGACACCACAGAGGTTATTATGTTGAGCTATAAGAATTTTTCATTTCGCTGGGAAGACTTCAAAGTAGAAACTAAAATCAGATGTTCAGGTTTGCTGGGCAGTCAGTCTTGACTTCCACAGCCTCTTTATTAACAGCCTGCAGTTTCTTACCGATTGTTGAGAGAAAATTTGTTTGGAATTAATTCTTCCTGATAATTTTTACTGCTGAATTCTGAGCTTAGACTCGAGTACCACAGCAGCTGAATTACATACATCCTTCAGAACAACATCCTCCAGAGGAAAGGTGTATTAATAGAGTTTACTTGCAAGTATCTGGCAAGCAAGGCTACAAGTTTTATTCAAATGCTAAGAAAAACAAAATCCTCATTTTTTATTTATTTTATGTTTTATTGGCATTCATTTATTTTATACTTCCAACTGCAGTCTCAGAAGATCTGAACACTCCAGTGAGCTATCCAAGAAGGTCTGATTTTGCTCCTGGCATGCTAAGTAGAAAACGTAGTTGCATTTACCTTGAATAAAATATGACAAATCCACATTGATTAGGATTATATTAGCCAGAAATTAAGATAAATTCAGGGAACTTTCCTCTTTTCCTACTAGACTACAGTACCATTCTATTAAGTGGAGTTTTTTCTTCTGCTCCCTTTGTCTGTATGAGAAGAAACACACAGAAAAAAAGTATCATTGAATCATAGAACATTCTGAGTTGGAACAGATCCACACAGATCATCGAGTCCATCTCCTAGCTCCACGCAGGACCACACAAAAATCAGACCCTATGTCTAAGAGCATTGTCCAAATGCTTCTTGAACTCCGGCAGACTCAGTGCCATGACCACTGCTCTGGAGAGCCTGTCCCAGTGCCCGGCCCAAGAATTTGCACTGCACTGTATACGTATTTTGAACAAACTGATCCAAAGTAGTCTTGTCTTTAATCCTCAGTGATGACTTGTCCATTGGCACCAAGAGCTATCATTTTCTGTCAGATGGCAGAAAAGTAGATCTGGAAGGGACTCTAAGGGATCAGTTTGTTCTTTCGTTCTGAGGCAGATCACATCCAGCATATTAGTTACAGATGGTAGTCTAACATTTTTTTAAGGCTTTGAGTGATACAGTTCAAATAATCTAAGTAGCTTGCTCCTGTGTTTTACTATCCTATAGCAAGGATAGGAAGCAGGTGTTTCATAATATGCAACTGAAATCTCCCCTCATGCTATGCAAACTGATAATTTTCCTATCTTAACACAGAGAACAGCTGACCAACATTGTGCCTCAAAGGAGTCCTTTGCATTGCTACTGGGTCATATACTGGCAGAAAATCAATCCTGGCTCCCTGCACCCATAGAAATGCATATTCAAATGGGTTCCTATTAAAAATAGTCCCTCATTCAATCATCCCAACATAGTTTGATAACTGTAGAAAGAATAATGGAATTTAAAAATAAATCACAGAATCATTTAGGTTGTAAGAGACCTCCAAGATCACCTAGTCCAACCTCTGACTTAACACTGACAAGTCCTCCACTAAACCATATCACTGAGCTCTACATCTAAACGTCTTTTAAAGCCCTCCAGGGATGGTGACCCAACCACTTCCCTGAGCAGCCCATTCCAATGCCTAACAACCCTTGCAGTAAAGAAGTTTTTCCTAATATCCAACCTAAACCTCCCCTGGTGCAACTTTAGCCCATTACCCTTGCCCTATCGATAAAAGGCTTGTACCTTGAAATAGCACATTGACAAGGAGAGCATGATGTGAAAATCAGGACTGCTATGTAAATGTTAAAATATCCTCTTACCACTAACAGTTTTGAAGTTTTCTGCCTGGGTATAAAGGATATTTGACTTCATTATACTCTATGATGGACCAAGAATGGGGAAAATTCCCCAATTTTTTTTTTTTCGTTTTGAACAATCTTGATTGACTTTTACCCCACAGAAGTTATTCACTTCTGCCAGCCTTTGTGTTTTTGAGCAGGATCAGAAGTTGCAAGATACTACAAGGCTGGATTTGCTTTTAGTATTTTGTAGTCAAAAGGAATCATAAAACAGTTACAATCTCAGAAAATTGTATATTTACATTCTAGTCCATCATTGAATTGCAAGAAGATAATAATTTGGAGTTCTCAGATGCCTCTCTGAAGTTTAGACCTAAATGAAATGTGATGAATCAGTTTGATATATCTCCTCTCAAAATATACTCTATTTCAGTGTCTTTCAGCCTTCGGTGCAAGAAACATTAGGTAAGAGTAAATTCTCTACTATGAGGGAGGGTGATGAGGTCCTGGAACAGGTTTCCCAGAGAAGCTGTGGGTGCCCCATTCCTGGAGGTGTTCAAGGACAGGCTGAATGAGGCTTTGAGCAACCTGGTCTAGTGGACCAGGAGGGTTGGAACCAGATGATCCTTAGAGGCCCCTTCCAATCCAAACTATTCTGTGATTCTATGATTCTAAATCAAACAGCGTGCTGTCTGTACAACAGAGGTAAATGCCTAACTAGTGCATTCGTATTTAGTTCTGTGCAGAGCTGAACATAAATCTCACAGGAGAGAATTTAACTGTGTAGGTCTACGGATGCTGTAAAGAACACCGGGGTGCCATTTATGAATGTGATTGCTGGATGATTCATTAGGCCAACATTTAATATTTTCTTCTTGGTTCTAGTTATCCCTGAAAAGTCGGTGAAGGAAATTCCAAGAATACCTGGAACAGCTAAGGACACAATTAAGAAACTTCTTGCCCATACAAACAGTGTGAAAAAGCACAAAGCAATCAAGAATGTGATCCCAGAATCAGCGATGACACCACCTTCTAAGACCCACTTGCAGTCACAGGACTATGAAGGTGGTATTGATCTTGGTGGGAGCTACACCATGGAAGAGAAAGAAACTGAAGTTACTATAGAAGAGGCAGAGGAGACAGACAAGGAAGAGAATGAAGATTATGAGAATCAGATTGACCATGAGCAAAGTCTAAGAGGAGATGTCTTTTGTAAGTTTCTCCATTTTTATACTGGTTTTAATGCAAATATTTATATAAACACTAAAAAAATAGTCACCAAACATTATAGCTATTTTATCCTAATTTACTTGTAGAAAATGAATCTAATATAGGTACTGTGAGATTTCAGGTTGGAAATTAGGAGAAATTTCTTCTCAGAAAGAGCCATCAGGCATTGGACTGGGTTGCCCAGGGAGGTGGTGGAGTTACCATCCATGGGGGTGTTCAAGGAAAGGTTGGACCTGGTGCTTAGGGACATGGTTCAGTGGGTGACACTGGTGGTAGGGGGATGGTTGAACCAGGTGATCTTGGAGGTCTTTTCCAACCTTAATGATTCTAGGATTCTCTGAAATTTAGTGAATCTTCCTTTTTAGAGGAAATAGTCTGCAGTCAATGTTGACAGAAGGGAGTGTGCCTCTCAGTCACTCTGCCAGCTGTTCTTTCACAGCAGCTTACATGTAGCTTTTCCTCATTTCCTTCATAGAAGCCCCAATAAAAAAGGATATTTTGCTGTTTCATTACGCATAAAACAACAATTAGATTTGATTCATTATAGGCATATTCATGTATTGTTCAGAGGAAAAACATATTCTATGGTGTCCTTATGTTTCAAATAATGTAGACTATACAGTAGGCACCACTGTTGTTCATAGCATTTGCACCAGAAAAATAATGTCATGAATCACCAGAGGGTTTTTTATCCCTTTTGTTTAAATGCAAGAATTTATTTGAATGGGCACGTTTAAAACATTTGATGGTGTCTGAGCAGGTATCTTGCTTAATTTCTGACACTAGTCATTTATCAGGAAGATTGACATGTTTCCTTAGTCCACTTTCTGGTGTTTTCTTTCAATCACTATGTTGTATGATACACATTTTCTTGCCATGTTGTTCTCAATTTTCAAATGCATTTTAATTTTATTTTTATCTGGCTCATTCAAATATTCTTCAAGGGGGTGGCAAAAACATGCAATATGAAAAATGCATCCTGTTAATAATTTATTCATGATACTTTTTCTTCTCCAAAGCATAGAAAAATAATAAACATTATCTCCCAGTAATTAAGATTATGCACCATATTTCATGATGATATAAATGAACACAAATGGAGTTTAAGTTAGAACTCAAGTTGTTGCTATTGGATTCAAAAAAACACATGCACATGTGTTCTTGAAAAGGAAAGATCATTTTAAAGTCCTCTAGAAACATGGTCTGTAATATTGCTATTGTAGGAAAGCCAAGAACAAATGCGATTAATCATTTAAATACATTTGAGAATACAGGCTTCTTTGCCCAAGGCACTATTCTCATAAAATTACCTTTTTCTTTTTTTTTTTTTTTTAATTTAAAAAAAAGTCAATGGAAATTGGTCTGTTTCAGTTTAGGCTAAGGGTATAGCTTAATACTGCTTCCCCAAAGAATGCTAGAGAGCTGATAAACAGAGTAAAGTCAGGTGTTTGTTCACGAATCTCCTCCCTTTCTGCAAATATTAACAACAGTGACTGCTTGTGGCATATTTCAAGTTTGCTGACAATGCCAAACTGGGGAGAGCGACCTATAAGCTAAAGGGCAGCGCTGTCGTTCAGAGGGACCTGACAGGCTGTTGCAGTGGGCTGACAGGACTATTGTGAAGTGCAGCAAATGCAAAGGCAAAGAAAAGTGTCATGCGACATTACAGACGTGGACTGCCTGCTTATAAAGAAGCTTTGCAGAAAAGGACTAGATGGTATTGTTAGATAAATTGAAGAATGTGAGCCAGCAAGGTGTCCTTGTGGCCAGGAAGGCCAACCACACCCTAGGCTGTGTTAGCAAGGTAATAAGCAGATTAAGAGAAATGGTTCTTCCTTCTCTTTGGCACTTGGGAGACCACATCTGAGGTGCTGTACCCAGTTTTGGGCTCCCCTTTACAAGAAAGACATGGACATACTGGCATGAGTCTGGCAGTGCTCCACCAAAGTCAGGGACTTGGAACATGCAGCATATGAGGAGAGGCTGAGAGCCACTGGCTTCTTCAGTCTTAATAGAAATGGAACGTTATGGAGAAGGAAAAGCCAGACTTTTCTTGAAAATATAAAGCAACAGGACAAGAGGCAATGGATACATGTTGGAACAAAAGAAATTCTGATTAGTTATAAGGAAAATATTTCTTTTTTCTTTTGAAGTTGGATGAAAATTGGTGCAGGTGTGAAATATGCATCTTTGAAAATACTCACAATTTGACTGATCTGGGCCTTGAGCAACCACCTGATCATCAGGTCAGACCAGGTGACCTACTGAGGTCCCTTCCGACCTGTATGATTTTATCATTTGTTCTATTCTTTCAACCTAGCATTTCAAAGTAGTATCAAAAATAGTGTTAGGTAGTGTGTGTAGAGCTGCACACTATGTAGACCTTCCTGTTCTGGAAGACACTTAAATGCTTCTCTAATACTGTAAACATATAAAGTCACAAATCAGGAAGCAGCAATATTTCCAAAGTACCCAAACAGCTGCCACCTAGCCACATGCATGTCAGCTTTTAGCAAGATCAAATGGTGAAAATACTCAGAACTTACTTCCCTCCTCAAGTCCTTCCTTGCACAAGAAGAAAAGCCCAGGATGGGATTACTAAAGAAAGTGAAGAAAAGATAGATAGAGCTCACTCATGGTGGGCCCTTGGCCTACTGAGGGTCCTCCTCTGACCTTATGACTGTCAGAGGCAGGAGGCAATTGGATGCATACAGGCCAACACAAAAAGAGAACTGCAAAATACTGAAGTAAACACACACATACACACACATACCAGCCTGAGGAATTATGTTTGTGCTTCCAACTGATAAATTAGGAAGCTCAACTGGCATTCAGGAGACCCCCTAATTCAAAATGCATATTGCACAGACAGCTGGGACTGTGTACCCACCTTGCTTTCTTCAGTGAGTATCTTCACCTCCAGGCTTTGCTCAATCTCCATTTTTTGTGAAAGGTTTCTGGCTCATGGTGCCATGACTCCAAAGCTGATGTGCCTGTGAAAACCACTTTTCCTCTGGCCAGCTACACCAGATGCATTTGCTAAGCCCAGCGTACCTCCTTACCCAGGTAGCAGGGTCAGGAACTGAAGCCAAATTGGTGTTTAAGATTTCACTGGATGGCAAGCTAACCCTGGACCAGCTTTACCATACTGGCACAGCCAAATACATGTGAGAGTCTCAGATAAAAGGGTTAGGAGACTTACATGTACCTCTGTTCTCTCACAAGGAAACCCAGGTCTTCTGATGACCAGTCTTGTAATATTAGAGAATGCTGTTTCACACACATTTCCACTGAAAGACTAGCCTAGAGGAGGACACAATTCTTCCCAGTCATGATAATTATTCCAAAGCTGGTCATACTTTTGCAGAATATAGGGAGAAAGTGAACAGAAACCAGTTGCAATATATATGGCAACTTGTGTTAAGACTAGGTTCACAAGTACTCAATCTTCTTCATGAAGAAGAAGATTTACCCTCATCAAGAGTGTGTTTGTCAAGATTTCTGATTTCTGTAGGGATGGGAGTTATTCTTTCAACATAGAATTCCAAGAATGTTGTTGATATAGCATTTTTAGGGACGTAGTACTCTTAGTAGTTATTCTAAATAATAAATCAAATATTAATAAATAATACTGTTATAAGATACTGATACTTCTATTCAAAATTCTGTGCCATAAAGGACTGTGGGATTTTTCACTTCCTTGGTTACAAAGGGAGTATAACGGATAATAATAATAACAGTAATAATAATCCAAGTCAGCCCTCCTATTCCTTTCTTCCTTTCTGTGATACATGGATTAATGGATCGAGGGAAGCAGCCCAGACAGCTCAACAGGTTTATTCTGTAACCTGGTTGGAACGGCTAGGAAAAACTGCCAGAAATTGTAAACCTGAGTATGGTCACCCTGTTTGGTTAGAGCTTTGCCGGTAGATATAAGAGAACGTACTGACCTGTACTGGGCTGTGTGACCCAATGCAACTGCAAAGGGTCAATCATGTAACCTTCCTGTTGAATACTCACTGCCATGCAGTTTGGAGTGGATTCATTTCCAAGTTTCCAGTTTGAGTAAGGGCACACCAGGAAAATCCTTTGTCCACAGCAAAAGCTAAGTCAAGATAACGCACAAGAGATTTTTGTAATGAAGTTTAATGGAGTTCATTTTCAAGAACTTTCTCAACCAAGCCAGAACATTTGAATACCATATGCCTGGGCTAAGCAACAGCTATCCGTGGCTACAAATCTCTGTGAAATTGCTTCTACAACTGACGGTAGTGACTATGACTATTATTGCTTGAAAATATTAAAGCATTGTGATTTATCTGCATTTTTCCCCTACTCTCTTTGTTCTAGTCATATTTGACTGGAATTTTAAATTAGTAATGTAAGGGATTTATATGGTGAGCATGCCAGTGAGATTTTACTTTGCCAGGGGGAGCTGACAGAAGATTTGTGTGCTTCTTTGTACAGGGAAACTACTATGGCCAAGATGTAGTTTCATTAAGTATGTGAACTTTATTTATGGTGTTCTGTTTTGATCCCAACTATGTATAGGACTTAAGGTGTCATGCCATTTTCATTTTTCTTTCAGGTTGGGTTGCAGGTATTAATTGTATTTCCTTTCCTTTTAAATTGCCATATGCCATTCTTGATTGTTAACGTACTAAAATTTAGACAGTTCATGGGTTTAATTGATTGAACTTCCGGCTTTAATATTACTTCATTTTTAATGGTATTGAATGATCCTTCGGAGTACAGGATTATCTCAAACTTACAGCTGCTAATTTTACACATCCTTTTTTTCCTCCTCTGCTGATGTGTATTCAGCAGTGATTCCTTTACTACCACATTAAGTTCCTCTGTACAATCCCCTGAAGTATCCACACTGCATTTGCCTTTTGTATTATTAAAAATTGTATTGTTTGTCTTCCAGGAAGGGGAGTTAATTAGGAAAAATGGATAGTTCACACTTTTCAGAGGTCCTAATTATAATTTTTAAAATTGAGCGTTATTTATCATGGTAACTTTACAACATCTTAAATGTATGGGGAGCCATAGGGAAATGCTGTAGGGGAAAAAATAATAATAAAAAATTATATTAGGATTTAAATTATTAAAACAGGCCAAGTATCAAAATGCAGGATGTATATGAAAACTTCTACTCATTTTTTTTTAAATGCAGTAGTTTAAGATAGCAGAATACAGCCCTCAACATTTATGAAATGTCAAAATTATGGTTATCTGTGAAAACTTTTTTTCTTCTTACATTTTTATACCTTTTGATAGTCTTTAATGACTTTAAATGTGTGTTTTCCTTGGTATCTTTACCTTGTTCAGTGCGAAGGAGGAATCTGTCCTGCTGTGCAGAATAGTTCAATAAACAGCACTCTGTCCTACCGATTGCAAAAGTTGCAGATGCATAAAAAATGAGGCAAGGGCTGCACAGGAAAGGGGAAGAAAGGTTGTCATTCCGTGTTCTGAGTAGTGTTTGTTCCTTATTTTCTTTGTGAGATGAGATCCTAAGGTCTGATTTCCTGAAGTGATAAACACCCACAGCTACAGTTATTAACTCAGTAGGAACTGCTTTTAAACGGTGGTATAAAACACAATGGACATTGAAATGTCAAATGCCAGATGTCATACTCTGAGTGTGCACACCTAGCAAACAAATCAACTTCCTGGGCTCCCTAAGAGTCATACAAGAGTTAATATTTGTAAAACACAAGGGTATAATCTAGCCAACTGTGTTAATTACCAAGCTTCTTCCTTTGATAGCACCAAGAATGATAAGGAGGTTTTTGCTTTCTGGTTCATTTGGCAATAATGTAAGTGGGCTGCTTATCTTATGGATTCTAGGCTCTTAATTCTGAACAAGAGAACTCTCCCAGTTAATCAGGATGTTGGCTGTTAATCTCAGTCTTTTCTGATAATTAGACCCCTGTGCAAGCAAATAATGATATACTGAATGTGTAGGAAGCTAGTCTTCATTTTACTACCTATTATATTGTTTGACTTTTTTATAGTGCCCACTCTGGTTTTCTGGTTGTTTTTGTTTTGTTTTGTCTTGTCTTTTAATGAGTTTTGAACATCAGAGAGCAGTGATAGACAAGAACTGTTGTTGTGAGAGTTCCCACATGCCACAGTTGTAAACACTTTGGGACTGTGTGTGTTAGAATTATTAACAGTGAGTTATTTCTCCAAGATTTTGTGTTATTTTTACATTTAGACTAACTAGACTACCTAGGAAAAAACAGGCATAGGCATTTTCCAGGGGATGGAAAAAACAGCCACAGCAAGAAACAAAAATGTACCACATTCCCCACAACTAGCTTCATTAAATATTTGGGTGCCTGTATTCCTGCTGTATGTCTGTTCTTCCAGTATTGTCGCCTCAGGATGCTATGGGTGATTTATAAGTATAGACCCATTAGCAGGGAAAAGAATAAAGATTTGAGGATAGCACATGCGTTAGTGCAGACAAAAATAAAATAACTTTCAAGCTATAAACCAAACTATATTTTTTTCAGACAAAATATTATTTCCAGGAGTATTAAATGCACTGTAAGTAATCTTATATACAGTTGTTGGCAAAGCAGAGAGGTGAAGCCAAGTGCACATAAAGGAAAATCTGTCCTTTAGTACCAGAGTCACTTAGCTGTGGTGTTCTGTTTCTGAAGCATGTCCCTGAAACAGTGCTGCACAGCTATTGTACTCAACTTCTGCTCATTGGGTTTGGGTTTTTTTGGGTTTTGTTTTCACTTGGGCCTTGTAAAATTGCAGCTTATCCAAGCAGTGCATTTCCAGATGTGCTCCTGAAGATTTCCTGTTGCTATTGTGATCTCATTATCCTTTATTTGACTTGTAGACTGGCTTGAGGGTCTGTCTACATGATAGTTTGCAGGTGGACCTGAGCTCACTCCAAGCAATCCGAGTGCAAGGCAGCTCCAAACAAGTCAAGTAGTCAGAGCTGGTTGCTAACAAACCTGTTCGACAAGCAAAGGGAACTGCTGTCTGCCTGCACTTCGAGGAGGACACTGCTGTGCAAAAGGATATGCTTGAACCTAACTAGCTCTTTTGCTACACCTTGTAGTGGTGGTCTGTCACCTTTCTTTACTTAGCTACCTGAAGTTCCCCTGACAGGAGGAATGGCTGAAAGGTGGCTCTCAAAACTGACCTGTTTCTTTATGTGCAGCTCTCCCTGGAAGCCTGTTGTTTTTAAAGTGGAATTCTGAACTTCTTTTATCCAAATTTCATTTTTAATTTGTTTCTAAATCCCCTTCATAGCACTCTATTTATGCATGTTTATATTAGTGCAATGTCTGAATGCTTCTTTTTACTTTTGCATGTGTTTTCTGAAGGTATTCCTAAGAAGTGTCCCCATGACTGCAGTCATGTCATCAGTTATTTCAGAGTCGGTTTAAGTGAGCCCTATTATTTTTATGCAAGTATGTTCCTCGGGACTGCTTCAACCATCTGATCTAGCTGGGACTGTTGCATTTTGCAGGAAGTCTCTTTACTAGACACAGTTCCTGCAGTCAATACAATTGACAAACTGCACCTGATGTGACTCAAACCGAGAGATTTCTTTTCCTCAGAGCAGGGGCATTACTCAGACATATGTCACAGACAGCAACACTGACTTTCTTGCAGACCCAGGAGCCTGTGTCAGCAATAAGCTGACTGTTCTCAGGAACAGAACATCACCAATTTACTTACGCCCAGCTTGTCAGGCACTCAGAGGCACAGCTCCTATGGAAATCGGTGGTAGTTAGTTATAGGTATACAGGTATCCCTGAGGACCTGGGCATTAATTCACTCTGCCATTAATTCCTGCTCATAAGGTTAACCCATCGTAACTCGTAAGAGTATAGTGATGGCAGCAGCACTAAAGAATGTGTAGCACCCTGGTGCAAAGGGGTTTATATGTAACTGGAGATAATAGGATCGCTAGTGCTGCAGACACATTGGTGGGGGGTACCAGCAGGAAAGAAAGAAAGGGTGGACTCTGCTGCACCTGAAGTGGGACTTAAGTGAGCTTTTGTTGGTCAGAGTGTGTTCTTATGGAACAATAGACAAGGACTCTCCGGAAGGCCTGCATTTCTCCAAGCACCACTGGAACGCAGAAGAGCTGAAAAGTGCAAGCCTAGCTCCTGCCTAGGACTTAGGAGGGACAGACCTTGTATTCTGGTTATGTCCCATGATGGTCCAATGTCAAACATAGGCACCTTCCAAGAAGTAAGACTTCTTGAAAACGTTTCTGTAAGCTGAAGCATACAGTTTCTCATAACTCGCTAGTGATATCCTCCAGTAAGTGGAGAACCTGACTATACTGCCTGACACTGAAAGCAAAAATAGATTTGGATATAAAATTTTACTCTTTTTATGTACATGACAGTTCTTCACGGGAAGCATTTGCTGCACACAGGTACACCTGCATGTATATCCCTCAAGTGAATTCAAGTGTAATTCAAAAACTTTGTAAATAAATAATTCTGGCAGCTGCTATCTTCTGTTAAATTGCTCTGGTCTTTCCAGAACTGTTCATATTTTAATAACTTTCTTCATTTTGGCAAGGGTTTTCACAGCCTGAGCCTCTTTCACACAGTAGGAGGCCAAGTTTATGGCATGACAGTAAACTTAACACCTAAGCACTTTGCACATATTCTTAAATCTGTATATCTAGACATATATTAATTTGGAGAAAGATATATTAATCTTCGCCTTAAGTAAGAATATTATCCAGGTGATTTAAGTAGTGGTCCAGGTGAGGAGAAGGCTGCAAGGGCAACAAGAGGGGACACGCTCCTGGCAATTCATCAGAAAGCTCATAAGATTGAATGAGTCTCCTTTCTTGGCTCAATTCAGTCCCTCTGGAACTGCCTCCAGGGTTTCGTCATTGCTGTGTGTTTTCCCTGGTGTACACATAGAACATTTTTTTACACTTTTGAGGGAGAAGAAAGGTTAAGAAAGAATATATTCATTATGGTACTAGGAGGCTCTGGTTTGCAGGGATTGTAAGCATATTCTTAAACCTGAGCGTGTGCTTACAACTTCTAATATGCTGGCGTATTTTGGTGGGAAGCCCTAGATAAGTGGAACTCACTGGAACAAACTCCCAACTGAATGAATGTGCATGTATATGAAAGTCATGGCTTCTAAAATAGTTGGCATTTGCAGCTTCCTAGTAGCATGACTAATACAGAGCTGAGTAGAGAGACCTATGCCCATTTCCATAGCTCCTACCACCTGGCACTGTTGAGGAAGCCTGAGCTTTTCTTAGTGCTGCTGCCCATATGGCTGAAAAAGTGAACTTACAGCAGGCTTTCCACTAGCACCTTTTGTAAGCAGTATTCCAAAGAATCATCCTTCCCTCCTCCCTCCTTATGCTTCCCATCCTTCCTTGGCCTCAAGTTGCACCAGGGGAGGTTTAGGTTGGAAATGAGGAGACATTTCTTCTCAGAAAGAGCAGTCAGGCACTGGGATGGGTTGCCCAGGTAGGTGGTGGAGTCACCATCCCTTGGGGTGCTTAAGAAAAGGTTGGACATGGTGCTTGGGGACATGGTTTAGTGGGTGACATTGGTGGTAGGGGGATGGTTGGACCAGATGATCTTGGAAGGCTCTTCCAACCTTAATGATTCAATGATTCTTCTTGTATTCACAAGTATGTATGTATCCATCACAGGTAGCATCTGAATGTGTGTTTACAGCAGATAGAGTCCTCTGCCACTGAAAGTAGGCAATGGCCTTGTGTGATTAGTTACTTACGTGGGCACCACACGGAGTTGAGGTCATCTTTTTTTTTAGTGTGCACACTTTTCCAGTCACCACTTAAAATAATACAAAAGAAGCTTAACCACAGAACTTCAAAAATACTTAGGCCCCAGGTTGACAATCCATGGAAAATAAGAGTTTGCAAGCTTCTTCTACCTTTGTAGCTCAACAGACATGAGAGGTTTTTTCTTCATCTCTCAGGCTGCAGCTGGTTTTTTTTTTTTTTCATTTCTTTCAGTTCCTCCTTTAGTCTGATATTGTAGAGAAAGCACCTAACATTCCAACTCTGTACCAACTCTTCCAGTTTGGCACAGGACAAGTCAATCATTTTTTACAAAAGAGCTTGCTCAGGATTTTCTACCACATCTGGCAATCAAAACATCAGGCTGTGCTTGCCAGCTGATGCAGGCAGTGTGAGGAAGATGCAGGGCAGTCACTGCACCTTTCCTTCCCAACAGACAGTAGAGCTCATGAGGCCTGCAGGAGAACACGTGCCCCAGGAAAGAGCATAGCTTTGGAAAAATCATCCCCTAGAGCTCCTATTACAGATGTCCCTCACCTGAACTCACAGCTGCGGGCCTTTGGTCCCCCAAAGTTTATGGCTTTTTACAAAGTTTCTCACGTTACCCATTTTTTTGAGGTTCTTGTTTCCAAACTGCTGCCAAGCCATTCAGTCATTGGCTTTGCTATCTCATGGTGTTCATCTACAGCAAGATGAAACTTGCTTGAAATTTTTCAGCAAGAAAGCAGGTCATCGTGCCAAAGAAAGATCATGTGCAAAGATATTTGACCTTGCAAACCTTGCAACTCCATTGCCCACATGTTAGAAGGCACAGTGATGTGGAAATTAGCAATTTAAGCAACATTTTAATATTCAGAGTTAGTATCCAACTGGGGTTAGAAATGTTATTTCGGTGGTGGAGTGAAAAACACATACATTGAATTATTTAAATAAACTATGGCAACTGGTATAAAGGAAAAAAGTTCCATTTTCTGTTCCTGTTATGATTCAGCACTTGATGAGTTGTTTTCACCAGTTCCCCAGGGTAAAGAAGCAGCCGCCTTTGGCCCTCTCCTGGCACAGAGAAAAGTTCCAGTTTCGAGACCAGAGCAAGAAGGTACTTTATTTTTATTCTGTAATATTTATTTTCCTGCATATTGCATGGTTTCATAACAATCTGTATCACCTAAGCTTCAGAAACTCTTTAAGTCTTTAGCATAAAACAAAAGCTTAATGAACATTTAGAGACAATATCTGGTGAATATCTGGCAAAACCTTTCTGTCAGTTCCAGTGTGAGAATCTGGTTCTGTGTCCTTTTCAAAACATCCTTAACGGTTGATAAGACATGTATAGAATGTCCCCCCACATGGAAAAATGACTTGCAATTGAATTTTACTTATTTATTTCGGAGTCATGAAAAAATAAGGTAATTTTGGTTACTTACAAAATGCAGCCATGTTAGAGGAGTGCTGCATAGCACACAACCATATCCCAAAGTCCTTCAGCTATTTTCTTTTTTTTGGTCTTGTAATCAACAGGAATGAGCATCCTCTGAACAAGACTGGATAAGTATTTACCCTAAATTTTAAATAGCCTAAATAAATTCATGATAGCTCCCAGTTCATCAGTAAGTTCTGTGGGTATCAGAGTAAGGTGATACTCTGTTCTTTTTCACATTAAAAAAAAAAAAAAAAAAAAAAGTTGTAAAATCATTCAGTGGAACATACAAGGCCCAAGACCTGCCAATTTATGTACACAATTTAAATTTCTGACATGCCCTAGGAAACTACTTCACACATTTGCTAGCATAAGACTGCACTGGCTTCTGGTAACTATAACAGATTGCAGAGTGTCTCAGGTCAAAGCAGAGCATACAAGCAGATCAGGGAGCACTCTCACCCTCTCTCCTGGTGGGAAACAGTTCTTCTGCGATTTTGCCAAAATCAAGTCTGTGACTTGATTTTAAGTCGTGCAGCCTTTCTGAGGTAAGTGGAGCTAGCAAGAAGCTAAAAACAGGCTTTGGACAGAATGATGAAGCTGACTGTAAGGATCTGATTACGAGAGCCAGGAAAAAAAAAAAAATCCAAGGAGGGAACTGAGAGATCATATTGAGCTAATGCATTTACAGGGTAGCAACTGTGGAGTCACTCTGTGGAGTCATGAGCTAAGTGTGCAGGGGCTGAAATGTTGGGATTCACTGCAGCTGAGATTCATTTTAGGACAAGGTGGGTTTCACCAAAAAACAATGGATATATGATTTCAGATCTTAAAAAGAAATAAAAAAGGCAATCATGCCAGCAGACATTTAGTGTGAGATAGTTTTTGTTGTTTATTTTGTTTTTGAAGTCAGAAAGTAGTGCTTTTGAAAACAAGACTTAAATTTATACAGTAATGCTCTTCAAATGTCATGTCCTGCACTTCTCTGTCTCATAATAAAATGCATGAAAAGCACAAGAAGGATCCCTCTTTCTAAGGAACTTGAGATGGCTGACATACTGTTCTTAATCTGATCTGTTATGCTGGCATTTTACAGTGTTTATTTCTTTATATATGATGCTTTTCATCTGCACAGTCACAAAGGCTGTGGTGTGCTCTGGATGATACATTTTTTGCAGCGTGCTCTAAAGATCAACTGATTTGGGCTATTTCCAGCTCTGTATAATATAAATTGAGTGCTGAAGTAAAGGATTCCTCTCATGGGAGGACAACTTCTTGCTTTCAGTGGAATGAACTGGAGCTTGTGCATCTCAGCTGATTACAGCTACAGCAGTGTCACATATGGAGAGAGTAAAGCTTGCAAGCTGGCAGATCCTAAACTACTTATGATGTTGAGAGTTCAAAACTGACATCTCAGACTACACCTGGCAATCAGCAGGCATTCAGTATACAAAACTCACAGCACATAAAATCATGTGCATATGGAAATTTGGCAGTAAAAAGTCACAACAGATATTTCTGTGAATTAAGGAAAGAATTACTACAGAAATTCTAGTGTTGTGTTTTTTTTTGCAATTTAATCTAGGTCAACAGTATCCAAACTCAGATTGCACATAATTTTAGAATGACCTATACACTCATAACTAGGTGAATAAAAAGCAAATTATTTTTATCAGTACTTATAACACTCCACTTATCTCTGTGTCTCCATTGCCAATTTATTTTTTTCCAGTTGATTGCAGCTTCAGTCGAGGGGTCTGCGACTGGAAACAAGATACTAATGATGACTTTGACTGGAATCCTGCTGATCGAGATAGAGGTATTTAAATATCTTCCCTCTAGCCATGCTTTGATTTGGTGTCTCACCCCATCCAAAAAAGGGGGCATGGAGGAGAAAATGAAATAGAGAATTAATTTTCCTATCAGTGGGTTTTCTTTGTAAAGAAATAATCATAAAATAGAGGCAGCAGAGAAGGCTGGGAGTAGAAGCTGCTTCTTTGAAATATCTAGTGGCAATTGGTACTTAGTAATTTCAACACAAGGGAATTAAAAGATGAGAAAAAAAGATTAGAAAATAATAATTGATAAGAATTTCAAGGTACAAAACAATGGGAAACATATTAGCTACATGTTGTGTTGCTCCAAGGCTGGTAGGACCTTTAACCACATATTTGCCATTTAGATTGATGTGGCAGTCTTGCCACTCACATGGCTTAGACATAGCACTGTGATAGCTCAGAGATCTCAAACTCCACAAGACAAAATAGTGAAGGCATTCCTTAGAGTGAAGCAAGGGCAGGGTGCTACTTAAGAAAAACTGATACCTAATGTCCTGGTTTCATCCAGGATAGAATGCATTTTCTTCATAGTAGCTGGCATGGTGCTGTGTTTTGGATTTAGGTGAGAATAATGCTGATAACACAGTGATGTTTTAGCTAGTGCAGTGCTTACACATAGTCAAGGACTTTTCAGCTTCTTATGCTGCCCTGCTAGCAAGGAGGTTGGGGGTGCCCAGCTGGGCACAAGAAGCTGGGAGGGAACAGAATAGCTGACCCAAACTGGCCAAAGTGATAACCCATCCCATATGGCATCGTGCTGAATAATTAAAGCTGAGGGGAATTATCCAGGTGGTGCTGCCATTGCTCAGGGACTGGCTGGGCATCAGTCAGCTGGTGGTGAGCCGTTGCATTGCGCATCAGTTGTTTTGATTATTCTTTTTGTTATTATTGGGTTTTCTTCTCTCCTCCCCTTCTCTTCTCCCCTTTTCCTCAAGGGTCCATGCTGGGACCAATACTATTTAGTATCTTCATCAGTGATAGAGATAGTGGCATTGAGTGTTCCTCAGCATGTTCCCAGATGACACCAAGCTGAGGGCTGCAGTTGATATACTACATGGAAGGAATGTTATCCAGAGAGACCTTTACAGGCTTGAGGATTGCACCCATGTGAACTTCATAAAGTTCAACAAGATCAAGTGCACTTGGGTTAGGGCAATGTCCAATACCAATACAGACTGGGTAATGAGTGGATTGAGAGTAGCCCTGATGAGAAGGACTTGGGGATAGTGGCAGATGAAAAACTCAACATGAGCCAGCAATGTGTGCTTGCAGCCCAGAAAGCCAACTGTATCCTGGGCTGCACCAAAAGAAGTGTGGCCAACAGGGCAAGGGAGGTGATTCTCCCCTCTGCTCTGCTCCTGTGAGACCCCATCTGGGGTGCTGCATCCAACTCTTCTGGGGCTCCCAACATGAAATGGATATGGACCTGCTAGAGTAAATCCAGAGGAGGGCCACAAGGATGATCAGAGGGCTGGAGCACTTCTCATATGAAGAAAGGCTGAGGGTTGGGGTTGTTCAGCCTGGAGAAGAGAACGTTCTGGAGAGACTTCACTGTGGTCTTTCAATAAATAAAGAGGGCTTATAAGAATTACAGAGATTTTACCTGAGCCTACAGTGGCAGAACAAGGGGTAATGGTTTTAAACTGAAAGAGGGTAAATTTAGGTTGGATATAAGACATTTTTCATTATGAGAGTGATGAGGCCCTGGCACAGGTTGCCCAGAGAAGCTGTGGATGCCCCATCCCTGGAATTGTTCAAGGCCAGGCTGGATGGATGGGGCTTTGGGCAACCTGGACTAGTGGGAGGTGTCCCTGCCCATGGCAGGGGTTTGTACAAGATGATCCTTAAGGTCCCTTCCAACCCAAACCATTCAGTGATTCTATGATTCTGTGATCTTCTCATGACACAAAAAATGTTGCAGAAGGTGTTACAGTGGGAACCAGTGGATTCCGTGGACCACTTTCTCCAAGTCCAACATACAGGTTCTCTGTCTCTTCTGTCAAAGTCTTTCCATCCCGTTTTTTCCTTGCTAATCCTTCCTCTCCTGCTCCTTGTATCTCCTTTCCCCCATCTCCTTTCTCTGTCCTGCCACTTCCAGGAAGACCTTACCCTGACCTTAACCCATTTTCCCAAACGTAGATCTGCTGATTATGACTTCATTTATGGGCCCAGATGTTTTATTTCTTTCTCTCTTTGTGTGTCTCATTCATTCCATTGGTCCTACAGGATTTGTGGAATAAGCTGTCAGTTGCTTTATGAGTTTGTCATCACTACAGAGGACAGTGGGGAGAGTTTTGAGATAGCTCAAGTACTGGAAATGATCTGACCACAGAGGCACAGCAGCATGTTTCAAGCTATTGCATTTGAAAAAACTGGGTTGATTTTGCCTTTGAAAGACACAGACAATTGCAATGCAAGGAAGAATGACTGTAATTGCCAGTGAAATATGAACTCATCTCCTTTGTAAACTGATCTGACTTCCAACAGTGCAGGCTGATTCCTTGTAAAGTATAATCCCTGCTGCTTTTCTCCAGTCTGATTTTAAATTATTCAAGTAACACAGCTTCTACTTATTTTCTTAGTGAAATTTTACTCAATTTGCTAATAAATAGCTCAAGTTGATTAAAGTTGTATTTTCTTTCTTTTGTTACAAGGTGATGGGTACTACATGGCAGTTCCAGCCTTTGTGGGCCACAAGAAGGATACGGGACGTCTAAAACTTCTCCTCAATGACCTCAAACCAAAGAGCAGCTACTGCTTGATTTTCAGTTATCGACTTGCTGGCGAGAGAGTGGGGAAACTTCGAGTGTTCCTCTCCAACAAAAAAACTGCTCCTGTCTGGGAGGAGAACAAAGGGAAAGATGAAAGGTGGAGAACTGGAAAAGTAGAAATATTTCAGGGGGCTGAAAAAACCAACACTGTAAGTACAACACAGTTCATAAGCCAACTACCATAACCAACAGCTTAATTTCCCAATCCTGGAATGTTGCGCCAGCTGTTTTATAGGCATCACATACTGGCAGTTGAACAGCTTATGTGGAATGGGAAACAGGAACACAGATTTTAGGAAGCAGAAAAGTTATTATCTGGTTGTAATTTCATAACTGAATTGCCCCAGTTGGTTAGGACACTAATGCCAGTAATTCTATCATTTTGTAAAAACTACATCAGACCATAAATTGTCACAGTCAAAATATGTTTAATATATAATGCAACAGAAGGCACGCATATATCCCTGGAAAAATGAAAAATATCCCCATTTCATAAAAAAAGGACGCTCTCAAACCACATTATCCAGACCATTAGTTCAAAAAGAGACATCATTTATTACCAAGAGCAGACAATCACCCTAGGAGCAGGACATGCTAGCCAGCAGGGAGCACTGTGCCCTGATGTATATCTGAAAACTACCTCAATCAGGGCTTCAGCAAGTTTCTCCTTGAAATTTTAGAGCCTGATTGTAATTTACATGACTGAATGTCTTCAATGCTGTGCAAAGGGTTATGCGGCACAGTTGAATACTGTGAGCATAAAGGAAATGCTAGACATTTTCAGGGTTCTTTGCACTACTAGAAAGATGTAGAAGAGCCGTTATGTAATTAAGAATCAGACTACAAAAAATAAAACATGGACATCCTATTCATAAAATAAACTTACTATATGTGTGTGTGTGTATATGTTGCTATAACTAGTAACCCATTTTGTATATCGTAGTTAGATACATATGTATGTACCAGATATATATCCAGAGAGATGGAAAATGAATAATTGTAATGTCTTCAAGTAAAGGGGGGAACTAACATCACATACTGTGATAGTGTTACATTACTATAATAGGATTTCACTCAATTTGCATTGTCTTTGTACAATGAAAATAAGTAATCTTATTAAATGAATCCATTTGGTGCTGTAAATCTGTGCAGAGGATTATCAGCCTAGTTCAAATAATACTCACAAATTTTAAAAGCTGCAAGGATTTGAGTCATTAAGTCTTTCCTGTATTGTAATAAAACATTCCTCAAATATAGCATTGTAACTAATTACTTTTAAAAGTTGCTAAATGGTTGGATAAACTACATTTTCACTGTTAATACATCTCTTTCCTTATGACAGATCACTTTTGAATCAGAACGTGGGAAAGGCAAAACTGGAGAAATTGGAGTGGACAATGTTATACTAGTTTCCGGTCTGTGCCAAGAAGAGACCTGATAATGGATATTTGAGTATACTGGATTTATTCCTATTTTAAATATTTACATTACTAGTAGTTTATTTTTTTTTTATAATTTTCATTACAAAGAAATGAAAATATAAAAACTGTGCCTTGAACTTAATGCAGCAATGCAAACAAAAACTGATGTGCAACATGCAGAGAACACTTTTTAATGAATTATTCTAATACATGGTTTGAGTGAAGCACTACTGTATTTTAGCATTCAAGGTCAGGGTTTCTAAAGTATTAAAATATTTGTCTAGCTTTATTACAAATTCTATATGCTTTCATTCCTTAAATCTCTTTTCAAGGCTATTCTTAAGTCTTCTATCGCTTTCCTCTACTTCACAAGAACATAAAGCAGTATTTAAGAGGATATTACTACTTCTAGTGATGTAATTTTAACTTCCTGATTAGTGTGAAGATATTAAATTTATTCAACAGGTAAGAGGAAAGAGAGAAGCTCTTTTCTGTCTTGACGGAGCTGAATTTTAAGTGGAATCATGTCTTTGAGGAATGTTTTCATTGCTAATAAAGTATTCAAGATACCTTATTTGTCATCAGTGTCTTTGAGTTACACAAACCACTGTTTAGAAATGATCCTTTTACATTGTTATAAACATGTAAGGTTCATCACATACAGGCAATGTTACCAACTGGCATTGGAAAAACAACAACAACAGCAAAAAGAATGACCCATTATACTTAAGAAACCTCGTATTATGTACTGACCTTCAGGAGCAAACTGAATCCAGGTTCCAGCTGGATTGCAGACCTCCTTTACCCCATAAAGGCATAAAACAACTGTTTTCATTTTCCAGTAGACAGGATGGCTTAGTGGCCTCACAATAAAGCTCCTTCGTACATAACCAATACACACACACGCACGTATCTTTGTCACAAGTTCTTTGTGTGTCACGTTCTTCAAACATCAGCTAAATGGATGGAGACTACCTGCCATCCCCAGCAATGGGGAGGTAAGCAGAATCTTCTGCCACAGAGCAGGAGCTGACATCTTGCCACCCCTGCCACACACATGTATGCACACGTAGGTATGCACCTACATGCTTAAGAGGGTCTGGAATCCAGGTTCCACCTTGTCTGAAAAGAAGCTGTATGACTAGACTGTGGGGCAAAAGACCATCTTCTCTCTTGTGATGACTTCTGAAAATACCCAAATGTCGACGTCCCAAGCAAACAGAGATGCCCATGGAGAAGCTCTAGTTCAGGCAACATTCAGCTAAATGTATGTGATTTTCCTCTTGGTTAACTCTGCATGTCTCCCTTTAGGCTGACTCTTATTAGTGATGCTTTTTATTTCACTTCTTTTATGAAGAAGGGGATATCCAAAACAATTGAATAGACTTCGGGAGAGAAACACTGAAGAACCTGAAAGAATTCAGCCTACATAAATGTATTTTAACAAAAAACAAGTAAATCCAGAAGTTCCAACACCTTGTATGGCACCTATGAAGCAAGTCAGGGATGCTTGAAATGTTTCTTGTTATAACACAATCTTTTTGTATTTTGCACACGGATGAAAAAAGTGTAAGCAAGATTGGAAATGTCAAGAAAATCTACAAAAGCTATATAGTTTGGAAATGCTTAATCTTTTTAAAAAATGTTCTGTTTTATGAAACAGATGCTCTGAGAACTTAACGTGTATGTCAGCTTTGATGCATCAGTTTCTTCACTGGTGTTTTTGGAAGCGCTGAGTAAATTATGAAATAAGGATTTGAGAAAAGCAAACTGTCTTCAGTCTCAGGGCAAAGACACTGGGATTTTCAAAGCAAGGGGAAGCTTCCCTCAATAATGGATTGAATGTTCACCGTGATCTCATAATACTGGGAGAACCTGGTCAGAATGAGGCACAAAATTAGGCTTGAGTGAAACGAGTATTTATTTCCTAGAGTGGGGTCTGACTGTCTGAAGCTGAACTACTGTGGTGGTTTCACCCTGCTGGGGAGCTGAGCTCCACAATCACTCTCTTACTCCCCCTCCTCAATGGGGCAGGGAGAGAAAATAAGATTAAAAGGGCTCAAGAGATGAGACGAGGACAGGGAGATCCCTCACCAATTATTGTCACAAGCAAACCAGACTCTGCATAAGGAGATTAATATAATTGATCGCCTATTGATAACAGGCTAGAGCGATGAGAACTGAAAGCAAAGACACCTTCTCCCATCCACCTTATTCCACCTCCTTCCCCCAAGCAGCACAAGGGAACGGGGTATGGGGGCTGCAGTCAGTCCCTGATGCTTCATCTCCACCGTTCCTTCATGGTCACTCCCTGCCTCTGCTCCCCGTGGGGTCCCTTCCATGGGAGGCCCAACTGAGCCTGCAGGGGCTGCCCACAGGCAGCAGATCTCCAAGAACTGCTCCAACACGGCTGCATACCATGGGGTCCATCCCCCAGGAGCAAACTGCTCCAGCACAGGTCCCCCACGGGGGGCTCCTGCGTGGGCTCCTCCCCATAGGCTGCAGCATGGAGATCTGCTCCACTATGGTACACCATGTGCTGCAGGGGAACTTCTCTGGCACCTGGAGCACCTCCTGCCCTTCTTCTGCACTGACCTTGGGGTCTACAGGGCTGCTTCTCACTCTTTTTTTTTTTCTTTTTTTTTTTTTTTTTTTTTCCCCTTCCTTCAATCCGCTCCCCCAGAGGCCCACCCAGCATCACTCCCTGACTCTGGCCAGCAGCAGGTCCCTTTTGGAGCCAGCTGGAGCTGGCTTTGGTCTGACACAGGGCAGCTGCTGGGCTCTGCTCACAGAGGCCACCCCTGCAGCCCTCTGCCCACCTCTGAGTCTTGCCACATAAGCTCAATACCACTACCCTTACTGAACACTGAGAAAATGAAAGATCTGTTTCAGATAACAGTTAAAGGGCATATTATGCCTACAGTCATTAATGCCTCAAAAGGTTCTTGCAAGTGATATATCTGAAATATGCATTTAGAGCAAAATCTAACTAAAAAAAATAAAAATATGCAGCTAGGCATTTCTTATACATGCAGTTATTTGCCATGGAAAGATGTTTTCACCCTCTGTAATTATCAAGGGTTAAATACTGCCTGTGTAAGGCACAATATCTACAGACTATTTGCTCAATACACAAAGGATAGAGAGCAAACACAATGAACATGGTGTGATATGGAGCCAGATGTGCTAATATTTATTTGCTGTTGGTCAAATCATAGCCCACCATGAATCATGACTACAGCAATCGCCTCAGCAATAGCATTCCACCCAAAAGACAAGATAAAAAGATTTTGCTTTTCATGAAATGAGCAAGAAAATGATTTTCACTGATGCATAAAGACTGCAATAACCGCTGTAAAGCTTTCTGTAGTAGACAGAGAAGTTTTTTGTCATTTGTTTGCAATGGCTTGTCAAACTCAAAATAGCTTGCGTTACAACAGATCATAATAATTCTAACACAAAATCCAAAGAGCAAAACTGAAACCTCTTTTATTGTGAATTAATTTGAAGATGGCTTCTACGGAAGCAACAAAATACATCACATTATATATAGATGTTCATATAAATCGCATTAGCACACCAACAATTTAACTTTGAATCATTCACTCAAAAGACCCAACTACTCAGGGCAAAAGCTCCACGTTTCTCCTTCAGCTGAGAACAGTTAAAGGGCATATTATGCCCACAGTCATTAATGCCTCAAAAGGTTCTTGACAGTTTTCTGTTACTGTGAAATGTGAAATCCATTATCTGCTCGATTGTTCGAGACAGCAATGAAGCCACACTGGGACCTTTTGAAACTGTTAAAAGTATACTAAGATCAAGTGTTTTGAACTTTGATGGTGAAATTTGCAGCTCTTAATGCTGATATTAAACTTTGGAGACAGTACTCTGCCTTCAAGTTGGTGGAGAAAAAAAGAAAAAAAAAAAAGAGCTTCTAGCTAATTATGCAAATCTGTAGTACATCCCTCAAAAACTACCCTACGGATGTGTTCATTTAAAGGTTGTATAACAAAAGGTTTCATTCACTTTTCTTCAACTGCCAAAAGAATTAAAGGAGATATTTCATTTTGTCAACCTTGAATACATGGAAGTGCTGAGGCATGTTCCTGCAAGATGATTATCTTATAACCTGCAACTGAAAAGAACTTAAAACATTTTCCAGCTATTAGATGTTATTTTTATACATTAAATAAGGATTCCCCACTACACTTTTTAAGGATCATATAGATGAAGATAATGGAGAGATGCTCTCAGATTGTCACTCATATTCACTTAATAACTGCTATGATGTTTTAGGATAGAATCATAAACCTGCATGTACTGCAAGCACTGGAATTCATGAAATATATTCATGGAAGGATACATAACAAGAAAGTATTGGTGATAATTTATTTGGTCATATGTGCACTGTTACATGAAAGCTTATCATGGCAATAGATTTTTGATGGAAAAGAATTATTAACCTCAAAATATCTGACTTCACAGTTTGATTTCAACAAAGTTAGACATTGTCTCTCCAACCCTCCCCTTCCAAGCCCCAACTCTTCTACAAGTGAATATTACAAAACTGTCGCAAGAACAGGTTGTTAATTTTTTATTTGGGGAATATTAGTCTTTAGTGATTCAGTAAAGAGTTACTAGGTTTTAGAAGTTTTTTTTTATTTTATTACTATTATTATTATTATTAATTAAAATTAAAAATTATTTTTAACCTATATTTTTAATAGGGTATAACCCAGTGCTCTGTTTGAAAATCCTTGTTCTCTCAATTTCTTAAAATTGCTGTAACGTATTATGCCAATTTCTCTTTCAAATGCACACCTGAGAAGAATAGGCTCCTTAGATCGAGGCCTCAAGTTGTGCCAGGGAAGGTTCAGGTTGGAAATGAGGAGACATTTCTTCTCAGAAAGAGCAGTCAGGCATTGAAAGGTGTTGCTCAGGGAGGTGGTGGGAGTCACCAACCTTAGGGAAAGGTTGGACGTGGTGCTTAGGGACTTGGTTAACAGGTGACATTGGTGACAGGGGGATGGTTGGACCAGATGATCTTGGAGGTCTTTTCCAACCTTAATGATTCTGTGATTCTATGAAATCATTTGAATAGTCATCAAGATTAAAGCTCAGGTCCTCAGAATAAAACTTAAACACACATTTAATAAACAAATAACCTTAAACCCACATATATAGTGTTTTATTAACTCATTTTAAAATCAAACTATAAGACCTGACTGGGTAGGTCAACAACCCCTTGTCTCAAACAACAAACTCATATTTGACTAACCATCAGAATGGTTAGTTGTGGATGTATAGCAGAAAAGGAGATGCAGAGAGAGGGAACTGTTTATCTCAAGCTATCTCAGGTTAAGTCCTCTGAGCTGTACTTATCTGGGCAAGTTACTTAGATGGCTTCGTAACACTCCATTGAGCTCAAGAACCATGTATTGACAAGACTCACAGTTTTTGTATAGGCCCAGTATTTGTGATACAATTCAACTTGGAAATCATATGGATTAAAAGAATAATAAGATCAGCAAGTGTTTAAAAGAGCCCCCACAATATTTTTCACTGAGTCCTATTTGGTGGTCCTTGATCAACTTTCTGGTAGCAATACACTAAAGATATGCTCTTCACAGTGTATGGGGCACATGGAAATAAATGGCACAAACAGCCATGAATGGGAGAGGTGAGCTGTGTTATTGTCAAGCTCATTCACCACCCAGTCCTGAAGGTTTAACTAATTGTGCATAAATAGCAGCAATTCAAAGCCAAGCTAAATAAGTTCATGACTTGATCCATTCCCACCCACGAACCCCACTCCTCCCAAAAATAGAAAGAGATCCTTGAAAGGAATAAACAGCCAAGACTTTGTTCTTTGTGTAAGTGAACGTGTTTCAAATGCTGTCTGCATGGGGGTAGGTACTCTCACAACATGAAACCTGTTGGAGAACTAAAGTATAGCCCATTTCTTGGATCTTCAGTCTATGAACTGTATGTAGGATTCCCTGAAGAAACCTTGAAATGAAGAAAGTACTTTGGGAAGAATTACAGCACTGGACCATGAAACAAATGTCACAACATGAACTTCTCTTTCTGTGGGCCATTTCTATTTCTTTCAAAATTTGCTAGATCTAAGCAACTCTCTTAAGATTCTTGTATCATATCATTAAAAACAAAACCCTACAATGTCTTAGAGCATAAGAATTGTATCCCTTTCATGGAGCTAAACTGGAAAATGTGTTCCAGGATTACATTTAGTTGATGAGCATTTGCCCATCAGGCCAAACTAGAATGATTACAAAGTAAAAAACAAACAAACAAAAACCATACAGTGTGGAAGTTGTGCCCTCAGAACCAATTGTTTTATGCTGCAGATCCAGTCCTGCTGCACCACACGCTGCTTGCTAATTTAGATGTGACCTAAGGTGGATACAATCATTTTAAATTGTAGGATGCAAGAGTAAAAGAAGCATCTTATGTAACATGAAAAATGGCATATGGTTCCAGTAACAGGGTAGCAAGCACACCTGATTTTGTAGGACATAAATGATGCTAGGTATGAAATATTTGTAAATATGGTAGTAAGGCTGTTTAAGCATTGAGTGTTTTGTTTTG
This sequence comes from Aythya ferina, assembly GCF_964211825.1. Taxonomy (NCBI): domain Eukaryota; kingdom Metazoa; phylum Chordata; class Aves; order Anseriformes; family Anatidae; genus Aythya; species Aythya ferina. Next base: position 78,674,119 of record NC_140296.1, read on the forward strand.
TTTTTTAAGATGTAAGTAAACAGATGGTTTTCGTAGGCAGTGGGAGAGTCTGAGTTGTCTTCTTTCTCACCTCTTTTTCTTTTTTTTTGACAGTTTTCCAGGCCATACTGAAAAACTGCATCACTGAAATGATCCAATTTAGAAACAAAACAAAATTAAAATGGTTGGCAAACTCCTGCATTTTGGAGAATAGGAGCTGGGACAGAGGCATGGGAACTGAAGCTTCATAAATCAACTTCCCCGTTGGAGAGAAAAGGCAGTGAAGCTCTATGCTTAGCCACTTCTGAGCCTAAACTGTGTTTCTCGGGAAGCTTGCAAAATTAATCTTTAATAGGATTATGACTTCAGTGATATTACAAAGTCAAAATACTGTTTGTGTATGTTAAGCACTAGAAATTATACCAGGTGTGATGTAAAGCACGCAACTAAAATATTGCTTAGAAACTGTTCAGGGGTGGGGGGTTGAGTATATTTGAGGTTCTTTTTATAAAGGAAAGAATCTCTTTTCCACTGATTTCCTCTTAGTTTCATTGCTTTCACTAGAACAAAAAGATTATGAATACAGCAACACATTGCTAGGACTTGATGAAATCCCTATGTGATGTTAATAATACAGGAAATATTACATTAAACCATGCAGTATTGCTTGTAATAATATTCATAATCTTCACATGACTGTTTAAAAGGAGAAACAGTTAACCAAATGTTAACAACAATCAGGCCAACCTTCCTCTCGGTCTTTAAACAGCTAAGGAATCTCTTACAAGCAAATTGTTGCCTATGTGTCTACTGAGACTTCAGAGCCATTATGTTTTATACCAGTCTGGAGGACAAATCAAGACTTTGACTGAGAGCCTTGCATGGCAAAATATTCACTAAGCACTTAAAAAACTGAGTAGGAGTAAGGTATACTACAAAGCATACCTTCCTCAGCCATCACCAGATGTTTTGTGCAATTAACATGTCATAGGAACAAGGATCCACAACACCACAGGTACCTTTTTGCTCTCATCTTCATGCAGTCCCAGTGAGAATGATAAAATGTTCCCTATCAAATCTAAAGTAACATCACAGGCAAAATTTCAGTCACATCTCCTTCTCATTGGGTGAACTTTCTCATTAGTGTTTAGAAACCATTTTCAACCACTGATATTGTGTGCAGGATTGTCATACTTGCTGGTGAACAGTGAAGGCTTACCCTAAACTAACAGGGATCCTTCTTAATTGATCAGTGCCTTTACTAATCATCTTTGGCTTTCTAGATTTCCAGGGGTAATTTGATCTATTTTTTCTAGTCAAGACACAGAAAAATAAAAATAATATTTCAGAGTCTGTGCCATAATTCTGAACAAATCTGTTTTATTCAGTCATGCTAACAAAGATCTTCTGAACTGTTGCCACCTCACATTTGTTTTTTACAGTCATATTATCATGGAGATTTAATACAAAAGTATCCTGTGGCCAATTCAGTGCTTTGAAAACCTATAAAATGCTGTATGAAGCATAAATTATATATACATATATATATTTCTCTACACACTTGATAGTATTTTTAGTAGTGATATTTGTAATTCTGCCTTTCTTTGATTTTCATTCAGGAAGCAAGAGTATTTTTTATCATTTAGCACAGCTTTGGTGTTTAAGCTTCCTGCTGAAGACAGGGAGACAAATTCTGTTCTCTGCCATGTTTATGTAAATCTATTATTCATCTGATTCCCTACTGATGCTTTGATCTATACTGTTTACCAGGAACATTGGTATTGAGCGTGCCTCCCCCACTAGAAGAATTTCTAGCAAGTGACCATTCACCAGTTCCCTTTTAGGTTTTCAAGAAGGATGTAATTTCCCTGATTCCACTTCATAAGAAACAGCTGCTGCTATTACCTGTGCACAAGGTTTCAGAAAGTTTAAATCACAGCTCCAGTGCTTGTGTCTAGAGATTTTACAGGAAATGGCTATCCATCAGTCCTTCCCACCCAAACATGTTTTCTCTGAGCTATTCTGAAGAGGTAATTGTTACAGTTCCAAGAACAGACAATAAAAAGCACAGACTAAAGCTTATCCCTTTGAAAAACAATTGGAAGAATGAAGACTTTAAGAGAACTCATAAATATTTTGTTTTAAATAATTACATTACATATATTTGGTGAACGGGAGTACAACTCTGCAATAATTCATTGCTAATACCTTATCAATACACATCTTCAAAACTGGTAGAAGAAAGCTTTTTATTTCATGAAAAGAAACTTTATTATCATTGTTCTGATTTCAGCAATGGCAATCTCTTTCACAGGTATGGGTCTAGGTTAATAAACAAAATAATTATTCTAGCAATTTTGCCATTTTCCTGCTTGATGGCATGCCCGAAGTGTTCACATGTTCTTATGCTAATGACTTTTATGTAGATTACATACAGAAAATGGAAAATGATAGATCATTTAAAATCAGTAATGATAAATTATTATATGTCCAAAATGATGTGTTATATCACTATGGGACTATATGATAAAGTGCTAAATTACATTATAAAACATCAGGTATTGTTACTCCTGATACAATTAAATGTGTGTGTGTATATATATATAAATTGTATAGAGTAAATATCACCCATCTAGTTTGTTTTGATATTTTTTTTTTCAAACAGAACCATTGTTGTAGAAAAAATCTTTTATTTTAGGGAAGCTATTAAATATGCTATTCTGTGCAAGAATCTTATAATGAACATTGTTTGACCAACATTTTTCCAACTATTTCCGTGCATATTTTACACTTTATCAGCTGGCAGAGTATCTCACGCTGTTGAATAGAAGCCTGTGTTTTTAGACAAGTGAATACTTACTACAGTGAACACTGAAGTCTCAAGGAACACAAGCTGTTACAGTAACACTGATTTTATCCTGGAAAACCATGTAAACACTAAGATGTGCACATATACCATTACATGTATACACATATATATATAACAGATATATAATGATTATCATATTTTAGTTTTGTTTTACTTCAGGAGCAATTGAGAAAGCCTTGTTGTCTCTTTTATATGTGGGAAACTGGAACAATGATTCCTTATTCATTAGACCAAAAATGGTTTAATTAAAGGTCTGAGTGAGGAACCTGCCTCGAAAGACAGGTGTCAACTATTCTGATCCCTGCTCATAGGAGGCCTAATCACAAGGAGCGAGCTGTGCTCCTTCTTGTGTCTATTCTGCCAAGGGAGCTCAGCACCAGTGCTGGAATGCCAATTCTTCATCTCCTCTTGTTCCATAAAACTACAGATTCTTTGGGTTAGGCTTTGTTGCATGCTTTGTTGTATGAGCCACAACGACGTAGCAAAAAGGAAGTCCTACCTCGTCTGCAATCACCAGTTGTCCATAATACATGATGTGGAACAGGGCTGGCCATTGTACCCTATACTCAATCACTTCCAAATTCATTAGCTTGACACAAATACATTGTGAGTTAAGTATTAAAGGAAATTAGCAATCATTCAGGATTCTTCACTTAACAGTGTATAATGCAACTGCTGCAGCACCACCGATTAACAGTTTGATAGCATGAGAATACTGATCCCTGTCTCATTCCAATAATATAATAAATTGCTTATACGTTGTTTTTTTGTTTGTTTGTTTGTTTTACAGTCTATACAGACTTTATATATATATTTTTATTATTATTATTATTATTTATTTATTTATTTATTGTTATAAGTAGTGGTGATGTTCGTTATGTGAAAATGGGGAAAAGGGGTGTGCCTGCCCTACAAGGGCATTTATGCTGATCGTATTTGATAATTTGAGGCAGGAACCTTTACTGACAGCAGAGGGCAACATAGTAAATAAACATCAGTGAATAAAACCAAAAGCATTTACTTAAAAATCGCAGGTTTTCTGCTGTAATTGAGAATGACCCCCACCACACACCCGTACATTTGCTGCAGAGCCGACCAGAAATATTAACCTTTCACAAACACATTTTAAACGCTCAGTGTAGAATGCATATGAAAGCGCTGCGGTGTTTATTTAAAACACGTTTACTGCTTAATCTGGTATATGCAACGCAGGTACCCGTCACCGCGTGCAGTAAGATTTATAACCCCTTTTTTTTTTTTTAATCTCCTTTTCTCTCGGGGGCCGGCACAGGAGCTCACCCCCCGGCCGCCCGCTCGCTAAGATGGCGGAGGCGCGGCGCAGGAAGCGGGAGGGCTCCGCCATGTTGCGGAGCGGCGCGGAGGTAATGGCGCCGGCGGTGGTGCCGGGGTAGGGGCCGAGGGCTCTTTTTGTTCCACCGGAGCAGCCTTCGCCTTCCGCGGCAGCACCGGGGAGATGCTTCCCCGGCTCCTGGGGCTGGGGGTGAGGTCGGGGGAAGGGGTGAGACCCAGTGGGAGCAGGCGGCGGGGGGTCCCGCAGTGCCCTGAAATGGCGCCGCAGAGCGGGCGGGATGGGGCAGCCGCGTACCTCGCCGCTGCCACCACCCCCGGGGGACACAAAGCGGCTCCTTCGTCCTGGGGCTGTTCTGTTCCTTAGTGCTGGTGTCCTCTGGGGCACTGTGTTCGGTGAGGTGGCGGTATTAAGGGCTCTAGAGGCCAAAGGGGAGAGGGTGAAGGATGGGGACTGAGCAACGCAGCCGTGTGCAGCCTAAAGCGAGGTGGGCGTGAGGAGCAGGCGTGAGGGGGTGGTGTTTGAATTGGGATAAAAACCAAAAAACGTAGTTAGTGTACCCCTGTGTGGTGTTTGGGAGCATGATCACAGTTGAAGTGGGCCACCCGTTTTATGGGAGCACTTGCAGAAAAGTTGGCATTCAGATTTCCGTCTCGTGGCTTATGCTGGTGTGTGGTGGCCAGGTTACAGTGATGGTAGCTGGCTGCTGGCATCCCTAGAGCGACTCCAAACCTCCTTGTATAAGCTGTCACCTGCTGCTGCCTTCTGCAACAGGCGAATGTCTCAGCTGGTTTCATATAAATGCGTAAGGCTGGCCTGCTTCTCTCAGCTGTTGTAGGCCCCCTACTGATTTATATCATACACACCTATAATTCTTAACGTAGAAATCGCAGGATGGATATCACTAATGGTAGTGTTGTGGGTGCCATTTTTTAGGTATTTGTCTCCATGCAGTGGTTGACTAGAGATGAGTCAAATGTCAGCACAAATTGAGAAAGTAATTAGAGAATTCACCCTTCTCAATGTAGTCTTGTTTTTAATAATAAAATACATAAAAATCCATTTCATTTCAAGGGTATTTCATATCTTATTTCAGTCAGTACATGTCAAGTGTCCAGATCAAGACTCTCAAATGTTTAGGCTTTATCACATAGTTCAGCAGAAGGAATTTTAGTGGGTGCTAATAATATTTTACAAATACTCTTTGTTAATAACATTTTTTTTTTCTTTAAATCAATCAGGAACATGTTCCTTTGGATGTAGAAAAGTAGTAAATTTTTTTTGTTTCGTTTTTAAAGGGAAAAGGTTATATCATTTCTGAGCGGAAAACCTGTAAAAGAATGATAAAGCGGTATCTAATGGAATTGTGTCCTTAACAGCTGAATAAGAAACGGAAATATTATCAAGCTGAGACTTAACAAGAAACTGAATGTTAGAGCCAGTACAAAGTCTGTGTTTATCTGATAAATGATCAGAAAAAGCAGTCATTCGCAAAAGTGCATAAAACAGATTTTTATTACTTACGTGTCCTGTTCTTATACTACTTTGTCGGTACATTTTGCCATAAAAAGACAATGCAGACTGAACATTTACTTTTGCTTGTACTGTGCTGGAATTGAAGTCATTGCTAGCTCTGTGATTAAGAATAATCTTAAAGCTTTTTTGGCAAGGAAATGCATATTCTAGAGAAAGAATTGCTTGTTCTTTCCAAACATTATTCATATTTTGTTTCTAAAGTATTAAATGAACAAATCAAATGTACTTTGCATAGATAGGTTTTGTGGTAAGTATATTTTTTACTTGTTGATTTAGGCTCCTATCTGCAAGCCAGTGTGTCTTGTTAGACACCTCTGCCAGTGCAGAAGCTTACGAAAAGGTGGGGAAGCTTTGCTTAGACTGAGGCTGTGCAGGTTTAAAATCTGTGGGTCTGCAAGAGAATAATAACAGTATTTGTGGAGACTGAAAAAGAAGTAGATGAACAAGAATGTCAGATGAGGTGTGCCAGCTCTAAATCTGCAGCTCACAACCAATTCTTCACTTCACTGGAAGGTTTTAAAAAATCACAACTGATTCTACCAAAGCAAGAGGACTAGAAATTCACAAGGAAGTTAGAAAATGGTGAAGCAAAGCTCTGCTATTGGGCAGGATCATGAGAGTTAATGTTACTGTCATCATTAGATGTGAACAGGGAAAGCACGGTCAGTCTTTAGGAGTTCTACAGAATGCTCAAAACTTTAATTTTGTCAAGTAGTGATTTGTGGAGCCATGTTGTATGTGGCAGTGTTATCTTTCTGTAAAAAACAAACACATAAACTAGCCATCCTTGCTATGAAGGAAAGATGTGACCACTAGAGATTACAGACTCAAAATGAACAAATAAATAAATATGGGATAGGCCCACCTTAGTGTGTTAGAGATTTTGAATTATGATTTCCTAATGTTTGGAGGACAGCATTATGAATGTGTCTTCTGCACAGGCATGAAATGGAGGGAGTAGTCCAGATGTCTGATACAATCCCAAAGATAGCAAGAGGGAGAGAGCTTCATGAACTGGAACTGTTAGCATTACCTATATGTACAATCAGCCAATATAGTCAATGCGTTTTGAAGAAAACAGCTTCCTTTTGGAAGATGTTGCAGCCTTGCTGGAATTGTTCTGCTGGTTTGCTGTCCAAAGTGATTAGAATTTGGATGTGATTGCTTGCATCCATCCAGATGAATAGTTTAGGAGACTAACGGTGTTTAATTAAATTAGAGAGTTAATAAACTATGTCACTAAGCTGCTTCAATTATGTTGGTATTTTCTGGTACGTTTCTTAAGTGATGAAAAAATGCTTACAGCATCCTCTTGCTGTGGAAAAATGGCAAAATATCATTCTTCATATTGTCTTACAAATATTATAGTAATGATAAATTCTTTTTATTTTGAAGTCTGTTAATATTGGAAAAAACAATGTTAGGAAATGAAATAATCATTTCACGAAGCGCAAGTAAATACTTCCACACAGTGAAGGTTTGGCTGGGTACTAACGCAGGTGATGTTATCAGCAAGGTATAGGCATTTTCTTCGTGTCCCATGGTAAACTTTGTTCTTTAGAATGGAGTTGCGTTGTGAAGATGCCAAATGTAACAATCCTGTGCTTTTTTTTTTTTTTTTTTTTTATGAAAAGATGATAAACTATACTGTGTAGGTTGTAAGAGACTCTGTTAATTTATTATTGTATGAATTGTAAAAAAAAAAAAAAAAAAAGTATAACCCTTTTAAAGCAAAGGGCTTAGACTTTTTGAAGGTTAATTAACACAAAACACATATGTCATAATCTGTGTCCCTAGGTAGTATTGATTCACGTTTGAATCGTCTGCTTCAATTTCATTCAGCATTTTTCTTTTCCTATATATACCTGTCACTTGTGGCCAAAATAATAGTCATGTCTTGAAAATATATCCCATTTGTCCACAGACTGACTTCTGAGCTGCTGGAAGCGCCAGCAGGGGAGAGAATAAGCGCACCAGTGAACGCAGCAAGGACCTCGTACAGGCAAGAGGTGGAAAAGGGCCAAGAAAAAGGTATTCCTCTGCCAGTTTTGGTACAGCTTTATCATAGAGACTTGGAAAAAACAGACAACACCTGGAAAATTGGCGTGACCTTGTATCCAAACCGGAGAGTGTAATTTATAATAAAATTAGTTAAGTCTGAAAAATCATGTGACTGTAGATGAGAGAAACCACGTGTCTCTTTATGTGAAGTGGTGCCAATCTTAAAGCAAAAGGAAGCTCATGTTGTTTGCTTGTAATTTCAATTGAAGTAATTAATGACAAATCTCTCTGAGGTATACAAACATTCTGTTGTTGCCCTAGTGACTCATAATGCTTCAGAATACATTCTGAACCTGCATAGCTGTCCTATTGTGAAGATTAGCTGCTACCTCCACTTGATACCGAATTCTGTCATTTTTTAACTCCTTAGGAATATTCTATTAAAAGGAACAACTGTATTAACAGAAATTAAGATTTTTGGATCAGTGGAATAATTAGTTACCTGTAACATTTAGCACAGCAGCATCTCGATTAGGGTGTGTGCTTCCGTGGCAGCATCAGCTGGAACTCCCAGAACACAAAAGAGCTGTAGCTGTTAAATTCATGAATTAAATTCCAGCTAGTTCTTGCCTGTGAGAAGCGTAATTGTTATTATTCATCCGGTGTAGCCGTAGTATTCTAAGTCTTTTTCTGAGCTCCAGCTTATATATATATAGATACTGAAGTTGATCAAAGCTAGTGGCTAAGCAGTTTGAGGGCTGCAGCTTTTCTTTTCTCATTAAATCCATGCGTGTTTGTTTGATCATATCAGAAAAATGTGCTGATGAGTCTCTTGTCCTTGAGGCTTGGTAACTTCATTAAGCAGTCTATTGATTTTTCTTTTATTATTATTTTAAGGAAATAAAATTATTTTTTAGTTAAAATTGAGGGGTTCTAGGAGAAACAACTCCAGATAGGGATCAAAAAATTACCTTTTAAGAGGCTGCATCATCACATGAATGCAGTGTGCTCTGCCCTTTCTCCCTGTAATCTCCCTCTCTTGGAGGAAAGCCTGAGAGAATGGGTCCAGTGGGCAAAATAGAGGGTAGACACAGGTTATAGCTCCAGACCAGTTAAGAGTACTGTTGCTCAGTCACTGGTGTAGACGATGCAGAACAAGACTACTGCTCTGTCAGACTACTTTTTATTATTCACATGCTCTTATACTAGCTGTTGTCCTGGAAAATGTATTGAAAACATGTTTTACATAGTATTTTCAGTTAATTTTCTCTTCCCTTTTTTCCTCACTGTGGTTCTACTCCATGTGCAAGTGCAGCAGAGATTTTGGGGGAATGATTTTGCAGTGTTTCTGAGCTCATGTACTCCACTTCTACTAGACCAGTGACCAAAAGGTGGCTGTCTTAGTCAGTGAACTGTCATTTATTGGATTGTCATGGACATCTGGCAATAGCACTGCTGTATTATTTCAATTATTATTGGATTAAGTCTGCTTTATTCATGTGGCTTTGCATTGGAGATGGATTTCTGTATAGTTCTTTATAGTCTTTGGGGTGGGAGGCAGTCCTGCTGAGAGGCAGGAAGAGCGCTGATTTTTGCCAAGATGAAATAAAAGCCCCGGAAAATGATTTATTGGTGACATCTTTGATATCTGCTTTCCTGCTGTAGATGAGATGAAGGAATGTTTTGGGGTCTGGGGGTTGGCTCTGAGATTTCTCTGGATTCCTCTTAGGCTCCAAGTTTAAAATAGCATTTGATCATTGTCATTGTTTATAGGGAATTTAGGTTGCCCAAGGCAAAAAATATGGTACCAGGACCAGGTGCAGTGCACCGTCTCTGCTCTAACATTGACCGTGTCATTTTGCAGAAAATTAGTTGCACTGTTAGGAGTACTTGGCTGCTTCTGATCTTTGTCTTGGCTGTGATCCCAATTTTCTTGCAATTGCATAGAATTCCTCCGGCGAAGAATCATCTACGCTTCGGGTTGGGGTAAGGGAGAAGAGGACTGGTGCTCAGCCTGCTCTGCCCTTCCAGGGTGTTCATCTACACTTACGTGGATGCCTTTGGGGTTTGTCTTAGTGCAGCCAACTCCTGCTGGTAAACCAAGGTGAAGTAGGTGACGCATTTCAAACCTGAGGTAGTCTGTAGGTTTTTTTTTCCTCCTTGGAAGCAAACTGACTTAAAAGGTCTTTATTGATCACTGTCATTTGTTCCTGTGTACACAAGTGACTCATGCCATGCAGTCAGTGTGAGAGGTCCTAAGGATTTGGCAAGTACCTCATCAGCACGGTATTACAGAGTCTAATTGTAAACACGAGCCAGTCTCTACCTTGTTCAATAGACACTTGAAATTCAAACAGATGTTCTCCTGCTTTGCTAAAGTTAGGCAGGATGGAAATACCTTGTGTAGTTGTCAGAGAGATGGGGATGTTTATTTTGTACAGCACAAGATTGCAATGTTAGCATTCAGACTTCTGTTCTTGCATCTCTGCAGTACCAAAAAATCACGATGAATTTTGTGACACCAGGAAAAGAACATTGTTGTCTGCTCACCTTTTTCTTGGATTTCTTACCTCTTTGTACTAGGAAGACAGCAGAACACTGACTGTGTGATTCAGTTAATTTTACCAATGTTTGTTGAGCAGCATTTGTCAAATAGCGTTAAATCAGGTAGGGAAGTGGCCTAATGCTAAATTTTAAAAATGTTGAATGAAGGAGCAGTGTGCAGGGCAGACTAGATGAGGGATGCACCTTTTCTGTCCTTTCCGTGTCCTGGCACCTTTGGACATACTCTTTGTTTTCCAAATTTAGGCAAATAGGTACCGTAAAAATGTGAGGTTTCCTGAAGGTCATAAGGAAATAGTTTTCCCTTTTTCCTTATAGTCTGGATTTCCTCATTATGCACGTTTTCACAAGACTGCATGGGTTTGCTATACTACAGCTCCCTCAAGTGGTAAAATATTTTCCCATTTAAAACTGCAGCTCACTTTCTGTGAAACACTTGCTCTCTTTTCAAAAGGCGTTGAGGCTTTCTCCAACTTCCTCTTTATTCTGCCCTTTCTTTCCTCAGATGTTGAAAACTATGAACTGTGGGGTTATCAGTGGAACAGAGCAGTGGGTGAAAGGGCTATGACAGTGCTCTTTGTTCAGCACCTGACCTGCTGAACCAGCTTGGGCAGGACATTTCACTGTATAAGCTTCAATTTTGTCATCTGCGAACTAGGGAGAATGATGAATATTTGTAGATGAACTAGAGTTGTTTTAAACGTTAATTCCTTTTTTTTTAAATAACTTTTCTTTCAAACAATGCTTTTGTGTATCTGACATTGAAAATACCAATCCCTTGACAGCAGGCAGCAGCCTGTCTGCTGTCATCTGTTTGCTGTCTTGCTACAAAGCATCAATACCCTGTTACACAGCGGAAACATCAGTGTTCAACATCAGGAACAGGAGTGTGATAAGAAGGAGGTCAGGCTTGTTCTCCTTTGGTTCACAGTGAATTTGTGCTACAAAATTCACTCTGGTATTACCCCCGCACCAGTAATTCTTTGTTTATCCCTGTAAGAACGTGAAAAGTAAGTTTACTACAGTTGTCTGAGGGAATCTTGTTGTACTTTGATTCTGTAAGTGGAAGAGGTCCTAGACATCGTGTATTAACGTGAAATGCTATGCAGGGTTCCCGGAGTTAAGAAAGAGTCCTACCTCATCCTTCAACAGCCTGAAGCTGTAAAACAACCTTTTTATGTTCTTTGTAAGATCATAGATCAGTAATCTGTTTAATTTCTGATCGTGTAAAAATAATGCTCGCTATCAGTCTTAGTGATTAAAACGGATTAAAATCCAGTTGCTGCTTGATTTGGAGCAACAAATAAACATTTTTTTCTCACTACACTGTCTTTTAATTTGGAAACAAAACTAAAATTTATGATTGAGTAGATAAGGTAGTGTTTTATAAGTATGTATCACTTTTCATCCTAAAGTATTTTAAAGTCCTTTGCAAAACAGCTGTACTCAGCAAAGCCAGTGACATTCAAAGAATGCTTACCCCCTAGAAGCCTTACCATTTTTCATTAATAAAGACATATTTATTGTTTACTTAGTGATTTCCCTGCTGGCTGTTGCTTGGGTTTCTGTCAGTTGCCAATGAATATTCCACTCCATCGGAGTTGTTAATTACAGATTTCAATTCTCTTCTTGTCACATATTTTGATGACTTACTCTTTCTTTTATGTAGCTTTGCTGAATAGGGGAGTCATTTAGTTCTCTGCTATTTTTCATATGTGTTGAGGAAAGCATTTCCTCAGAACTGATTGTTTTGACATAAATGTGAGTAGTCTATTAAGTAGTTGAATTTCCCAAATTAGTTTTTAATCATTTTTCATATTTTCATGCCCATATTATATTTTCAGTTTGTTTAACTGCTGCTTACTTGAATTTAATGTCGCATAAACTTTAAAAAGTACACACATGACTACAAAGATCTTAAAATTTCTACGAATTTAATTACTGCTGTAGTGTGCATGCACAGAAAAAGTTTTAACATAGACTGTGTATACCACATTTAATCTAAATCAAAGCAACCTTTTGTATATCTATTACAGGCTTAAAAAACAAAACAAACGTACCTGGTTCTCTTAGATCTGCCTACTAGAAAAAAATACATCATACTGTGGGGTAATGAATTAGCGTATGTCAGCTCCTTCTGAATAGCTGTGTGTGTCCATAGCTAAGTGTCAGGTAATTCAGTGTGATGTGTGGCAGCAAGCTGAGCTCTCGCTGCACGTGCCGCTGTGTGGGCTCCAGCTGCCCTCAGAGGCTTTGTGGCAGTCACCCCTTCTGAAAGTGACTGCCAGTGGCCGTAGAGCTGAAGGAAGCTTTTTCAGCCTTACAGTTTACCTGTGTGCAATTAGCCGCAGAAGTGGGCATGTCTTCACCTCGCCACCCTGCTGGGCTGCTGAGGGTCAGGTGCATGAACATGAGCAAGGACTACTACCAAAAAGCAGCTGATACTGACCTCACATGGCATTTGCTATATACAGATCCTCACCTGCACTATTAGAGAAGGAACTTTTATGAAGCATACTTCTCAGTGAAAGATAAAATACCACACCTTTGTCACAGGGTAAAAGAGTATGTGTGGCCAAATTATCACCAGAGCACTTTGTGCGTAGTAATTTTGTATGTTTGAAGCTGTTGATACAGTAAGTGGGAGGTAGGGGAGCTCTGCAGCACCACAGCTTTATATAACAGGCTCCTATCCATGTGGCTCTTCCTCACTGTAAATACGTGCCGGTGGAGTAAGACTGAAGATAAACCAAAATAAAAGGCATGGCTTTTACTAACCTGCGTACCAAATACTAGATGTAGAGATTTCATGAGCCATCTTGCATTTGGGTAAGTGTACTTTATGCTATGTGTAGCACAATACACTATGTATATTAATAGGTACAAACAGTGAAGAAAATTACATTTAAGGCATGTTAGAAGGAGCAGAGCTGAATCTAAGGCACAGGGCAATCACACTGACTGAGTATGCAAGTGTACCTGCCTCTGCCCTAGGTCGGATGAAAAACAGTATATGCCAGCAGATCATTGACTAATAACGTCAGCTGCTTAGTGTTTGGGAGACAGGAGGGAGCTGTCCTGCTGAAATGGTGGCTACCCTGCAAAAAAACAACTCTTCCACTCTCACAAGTTCTACGTGGCTGGTCAGATGAGACAGGATGCAAGTCTATGTGCTTTTCAGTATGGCAATGCATAGAGTTCAGCTAGTGTATTTGAATAATGTATCCTGTTTCTGAAACTGCTTTAGCAAATCAGTTTCTGTTATAGCTGTTATTGAGGTCTCATGGGACTTCAAAATGTCAGGCAAGAACGAGCTGTTTAAAGACAGGGTAAGTACAAGCAGAGAGCACTCACCGTGGAGGTCAGGTTGGTCTGTAGTTTGTGCTTACAGAAACACAATGAAGGTTTATGCTCTCCATCTCTCTCTCCTTTTATTTTTTTTGTGGAGCTCCAAGGCCCTGCCTAAAGCTTGAACGTATTTCTGGCACACACAGAACAAGTCAGCTAGCCCAGTAGTCATTGAAAGCAGCAGGGCGTGCAAATTATCCACCCGTCTCTCTTTTCCCTCCTCTTCCCTCATTCTCAGGAGATTTCATCATGGGAACAGTGATGGTGCAAGACATCTGCTTATGGGCTCCTTTGAATGTGCACGTGTGTAGCTGGCCTCCTGTCAGTCTCTAACTGCAAGTGGCCTTTTCTAGAGCAGAATCGGATGTATTCAGCTTCAGCCACTGGCTTGTAGGTGTCGCTGTTTTTGAGCTGCCCGGCCTTGATTGTCAAACTGTAACATGATGACAGAGCTAGCAAGGGAAAGGGCAACAACGAGGACCTGTTAAAAGTTTACTAGGCTGATTTGCCTCTCTGCTAGCAGCTGTAACGAGAAGCTTTTGGAAGAAAGATAACACATGATCGCTTGCATAACAAGTGAAAGGTTGAGTTATTGCTGAGGCTCGTGGGTCACGGAGGAACAGAATGTGGTTTGGGGCTTAAGATCCACTGAGTTACGTCAGTCTCACTTGCTTAACCATGCTGCAGAGTAGCCACAAACCATAGCTTGGTAGCTCCCAGTATAATGTGTTCAGCTCCTTACTGTTTGTTAAGAAATTCCTCATGCGGAGTTATGGTGGTCTTTGAAGTTCCTCAGGAGGCCTGAAAAGTGACATCTTCAGCAGGTGCTTGAAAAAGTTACTTAGCTCAGTATTTTTTAGTCAGATACCATTCCCGCATTAGCTGGTTAATTTTACTCTTTTGAAGTAACATAGCTTTGCTCCATGTGGCTTCCTACTCCAAATTAGTCTTCTAATGCCAACACCTGTTTGGTTGATTTTAACTAAAGAAGAACTATGAGGAACCAGATGGAAATATGTTTGTTGTATTAAAAACTAAATGATAGCCAAACATCTCAGTACTTAGTGTAATGATTTGTGAAAAAATCTTGCCAAATTAAGGTATGGTCACAGGGATAACTGATTTAAAATAAATAGAACAAAAAACACTGTGGATTTTCTGGACTCCCCTTTTCCTGATACTCTGTACCATTGCAGCTTGTGCTGAGTTTGTAGTCGGATGCTTGGAAACAGTGAAAAGTAGAAAAAGATGTTTATATGCAGGTTCCCAAATGTTAAGACATACATCATGTTTTTTCTGAGAAGGATTATTTTGCATATGAATTCTGGAAGGATGGCAGCAATCATCTCCCTTGGTTTGGGGTAAACTTTCAGGTCACTGCAACTTTCAGATTAAATTAGTGCAGTGTTTACTTACAAGTCTGCCCTTGGAGATTATCAGGAGGCTAGTACAGAATGTGTTCAGCAGTGTGAGGACATGATGTTGTTCAAATAGCTGCTACAGCAGAAGGCCTCAGACGTGATTTTTAATAGACCTAATTTTTCATAGGTTTTGAATTTGTGTGATGGAAAAACAAACATTCTCCAAAATCAGCATTTTCAGTAAACACAATTTGTTGACACCAATACTGTGAAAACCCTACTCCTATTTTTATTATTTTGTGTGTAAAGAGGGTGAGATACATTGCCTATAAAGACTTGGGAGGGGAAATATTTGGTAACATTTTAAACATCAACAAGTGTTCATCTGGTGCCTTTACTGAAAAATACAAAGTTTCAGAACTCACTGATCCTTGGTAGGCCACTGGTACGAGTCTGCTAATGCATGAAACGCTGCAAAATCCACCTGTAATCTCAAATGGCAGGGTGGTCGTGTAGTTACCTGTCTCTTTGCACCAGTTGCCAATCTCCTGGTGTGTGTAGTTTGACAAATGTCTTATTATTCTGTCAGTGTCTTGGTGTGATTTTTGGCAAAACACTTTGGTTATTCCTTAAAAATTATTGTCATGCCCTACTTTTAAAACTTCTAACTCTGCCTCATCAGAAGTCCCTGGTCTCTTCTTTCTGCCAGTGTTTTCCTTGCATGTGTTAGACTTGCATGCCTGCGTGCACTTGCCCAGGACCCAGCTTCCTCTGTGCTCTGCATTTGCTCTGCAAACTCCACTGTACACCATTTCAAGGGAAAGTTGGCAAACAGTGATATTATGCAGATAAAATAGTGTCAAATAACATACAGGAAAAAAAAAATGCACTTGTGAGAATATAGAGAAAATGATTTAATAAATGTCATAACTGTAGTAAATGTGATTAAATATATATTTTTTTGGCTTTCAGATTTAAAAATGTCTGACCAGAGAATTATTGTACACAGAGCCCATTGTATCGAGAAGCTACTCTCTGGGAACAATTTCCAAGATATTGAGGATCATCTTAAAGAGCTTGGAGATGTTGATATGACTATTGAATATCTTCAGGGGACAGAAGTTACCAAGGCTGTATACAGAGTACTCAAGAGCTGCCCTTCAGTAGAGTTGAAGAAGAAAGCAAAGCAGCTATTGTCAAAGTGGAAAGCACTTTACAAGAATAACTGTGTTCAGTCAGTGCAAGTTAAGAAGCCAGTTTCTGGGAATGTAAAAGAGGAAACTGAACATCTCGGTGTGACTCCCAGAGAACAGTTGCTGTCTGAAGGGCCAAGTCAGCAGGAAGTATTAGGTGCTGCCCCTTCTCAAGTTTTGGTCCTGTCACAAACTGTTAAAAATGTGGTATGCAATGACTCAGAAGGCAGCTTGGAACAGCTCCCCCCTTTTGAGGAACAATGTATTGATAGCAAAGATTCTAAACCTCCTGTTAATGAAGCAAGCTTGCAGCAGGATCAAATGAGAGCTCTGAGGTGTAAATGTGCAGATCTTCTTTACAAAGCTATGAGTGATTCTGCCAAAGACAAAGAAGAAACTGATAAATGGCTAGAGCTATCTAAAGAAATCGAAGAACATGTTTTTGCTCTTCATTCTAAGAATGACAAGAAGTATAAAAATTGCATCAGAAGTAAAGTCTCTAACCTGAAGAACCCTAAAAATAGCCACTTAAAATGTAACCTTTTTTCAGGGACTTTGAGTCCAAAGGCTTTTGCTGAGATGACAGTGATGGAAATGGCCAGTGATGAACTGAAACAGCTCAGGGCCCTGTACACAGAGTCATCTGTGCAGGAACATCAGCTTCCACAAGTTATTAATGGCACTCAGACAAACAAAATAAAGTGTAGGCGCTGTGAGAAATTTGACTGTACTGTCACTATGATTGCCAGAGGAACTCTGTTTCTTCCAGGTTGGGTGCGAAACACGAATCCAGATGAACAAATGTTGACTTACGTTATTTGTAACGAATGTGGAGAACAATGGTATCACAGCAGATGGGTTTGTTTGTAAGGCTGTCCTGTCCTGTGGTGGTTTTACTCAGGTGGGCAGCCGAGTTTGTGGAGCAGGCCCCGGGCTGGAGCTGCAGCCCGTGGAGAGGAGCCCACGCAGGAGCAGGGGGTCTGTGGGGAGGTGCCGCCCACCCGTGGGGGACCCGTGCTGGAGCAGTTTGCTCCTGGGGGATGGACCCCGTGGGACGGAGCCGTGTGGGAGCAGTGCTTGGAGAGCTGCTGCCTGTGGGCAGTCCCCGCAGGATCAGTTCACCAAGGACTGCATCCCATGGGAGGGACCCCACAGCACAGGGGACAGGAGTGACCGAGAAGGAGCAGCGGATAAGAAGTGGGCTCCATAACCCCCATTCCTCTGTTCCCCTGCACTGCTTGGGGAAAGGAGGTGGGAGAGGGCGAATAGGGGGAAGCTGTTTTTGGTTTCTTTCCTTTGTTTCTCACTTCTCTGGATTGTTACTAATTGGCAATAAATCTTACTACTATCTCCCTACTCTGAGTCTGTTTTGCCTGTTACAATAATTGTTGATCCCTGTCCTTATCTCAAACCTTGAGCTCCTTGCGTCATATTTTCTCCCTCTTCCTCTTTGAGGAGGGAGAGTGAAAGAGCTTCCGTGGTGGAACTCGGCTGCCCACCCGAGTAAAACCTCCACATGTCCCTCTTCAAGAAGTACTTGAGAGATGTTTATAAGAGAAGGTGTCTCTTGAAACCGCGTAATTTAAGATTTTATGTTGACACTATGTAGTTGCAATTACAAATTGCAAAAAATGTTTTTTAAAAATTGTTAAGTTATTTTTGAAGATGCTCTGAACAAATGTGGGTTTTTTTTGTTTTTGTTTTTTAAGTATGTATTTTGGTGTGTTTAAAAAATCTATTACAAATGGTAACTCTGCAGCTAAGACTGGACTGTTCATTGGTAAGCCCATTAAAAATATTCCAAGTACTGCAGTTGTTCTTTCCCCAGGGTACTGTGTACTTGGAGTTTTCATTATCTTTAGCTGGAATTCTTTTGCAGAATGTAAGTTTAGTTTACAGTAAACAGACTGTTTCCAAAGCTGCATTTCACATACTTGTATGCAATGCAAAAAGTTCAGCATGGATTCAGCTCCTTAATTAAGTCACTTTTTGCAAGTGAGTGTGAGCTTATTAAGTTGTTTTGAGGAGTAATGTCCAAAAGGAAAAAAAGTAATGAAAAATGGAGTGTAAAAGAAGGCAGTTAGCAAATAGAAGCAAAAATGAACTTCCCCCTTATCTTTCTATATCTACTGGGAGAAAAATTAAAAAAAAAAAAAAAAAAAAAAAAAATTGCCAGTCTATCCATTTGAAGCTCAGATTTTCAATGTAAGACTGCGCATGGGTTGTGGTTTAACCCTGGCAGGCAGCTAAGTACTACATAGCCACTCGCTCACCTTCTACCAGTGGGATGGGGGAAGAAAATCAGAAGAGCAAAAGTTAGAAAATTCGTGGGTTGAGATAAAAAGTTTAATAAGAAAGCTTATTTTCTGAACTTAAGAGAACCACCCAAGTCCAGGTATATTTCACAGCTGTGTATGGATCTGTGGAAGACTGTTTATACTGTGTGTCCCAACTTCATGTATTTCATTATTTTTGACTTAAATGTTTACACGTTAGAGGAAATGGGTCTTGCAGTGAATCCTAATTTTCTGAGCACATGAATGTGTCAAGATGTGGGCTAAGGAAACACAGTGAAGAATGTCTGCACTGTCTGAGAAATGAGGGTCTTGCAGCAGAGCAGTATAACTGGTAGGAAACTTCATAATGAGTTTCCTTGTTGGGGTATGGTCTAGGAGGTGAAATGGGTCGATAAATTGCCAATGTCATGGTTGAGGCACAAAGGAAATTGTTTCAGTTCACCCTGTTGTATAAACACATTAAAACTGCATAGTTGGCTGTAAGGGAGTTATCTTTTACAAAAGCACAGCAGGCATTTTGCAGTTCAAGGCTAAACTCAGCAGCTGAGCAGAGAAACCTACTGAGTGACTTGCCAGAGGAGCTAGGGGCAGTTCCTGTGCGCATCTGTCCGTAAGGTGGCTGAGCCTTGTCAGCACTTTTGTGGAGCTTTCCAGCCTAGTGACCTGTCAGAGAAAGGAGGTAGGGGCATGAGGTGAGAAAAACGTTGTTGGTGAATTAAAAAATGAAAAGAGAAAATGGGCTTTTATTTGTATATGATGAAAATGGTGTGCAACCTGATGTTAAAAGAGCTACTTAGAATTAATTGATTAAAAAAAAAATCCATTTTGTGAAATAAAGTGTTAATAGTTAACCTTCAGCAGTGTGATTAACTGTGGCATTACCTAGATTTTATTATGTGAAAATGTGTTTTGGTGGGATTGAACAAATATTAAAGCATTAGGACAGGCCCTCAACATTCATATATGTAACCAATCTTATATCTGACTTTGTCAGCACTTACACGAGCTGGAATTGATGATTATAAGTACTATTTTTTGGTTTCAGTAAAGCCATAGGCAAAGAAATACTCCCATAGTTCTCAGTAAGTGCAGAGCTCTCTGCAGCCACCCTGCAGGTCACGGTGCTGCTGAGCAGAGCTGGGCACCCACGCAGTGCTGTCCCAGAACCTCCTCCAGCAAGGGACTTGACTTTATCCATGAGCAACGAACATGTGTAAATAATTTCTGCCTGCAGGTGGTTTTGAAGCCATTCCAGTAATGTACAGCTCATCCAAGGCTTGCCCTAGGGAAGGGAAAATGTTGCAAGGCCTGGCCAGTCTTTTTGTCAGAATAAATTTCAGCAGTAAGACAGTGTAGCTGTCCTACTGACTACATTTGTGGCGTAACGTGTAACATTTTCTTTTGATCTGCCCGTCACTAAGTGTACAGTGCTAAGCTGTACACCCCAACACAACTGAGAAGGGGCCTTCCTTCTCAGTAACAATTGAACCCGATAGCTGTTTTTAACGGGACTTCGTAAAAACCTAGACATTCAAGTATGAAGAGTATATTTGTAAATTTTGTAAATGTCAGTAATTGTTATGAGAGTT
This sequence comes from Aythya ferina, assembly GCF_964211825.1. Lineage (NCBI taxonomy): Eukaryota > Metazoa > Chordata > Aves > Anseriformes > Anatidae > Aythya > Aythya ferina. The sequence continues at coordinate 78,694,163 of NC_140296.1, forward strand.
TCTGTTCCTATTGGAAGAGCTGGAGGCCTTCGCTTTATTCAGGAGTTACCAAGTCTGTTTAAGCTGCTAGCGCCCAGTCAACACACCTTAAAGCCAGACACAAAATAAGCCAGGGACAAGGAAGAGATCTGGTAGTCCTGGTGGAAAGGAAAAGGAAGTATTGGGAGGCAGGGAGAGTGAATGGGGTCCGTTGTTAAGTATGCTTAGGACACGCATAGGAAATGAGGCCTTGCTTGTTCCAGTGCTGCTGAAAAAAACTTGTCCAGGTTCAGTTTCACTTCATGCCTAGTTCACGTTGATAAGTGTGTGGCAAATCAGCATTTAACCGTTGATGAAACAATATAAACTCATGAATTATTTTATTATGTTCTTGATCATCTTACACATCTTATTTTCACCTAACAGAGTTCATTACTACTTCAGCCATTTTTTCCATCTGCGATTGTATCCTACCCTCATGACTGGAAAGGTTTAGTAGAAAGCAAGTGTCATGTGGTGTCATGTGCTGCTATATATCAGCATACTGTGCAGACGTGCAGTGTCAAATGTGAGAGAATTGTTCGGGTAAGTGATGCAGACTTTGTTCTTATTTAAAAAAGGTGCGGTCTCAGTTTCACTATGCAAAGTACTGCTCCAGGCTGCAGTTTGTCAATAGGTTATGTTGTCCCTTCCTAGATTGTGTAACTGCACAGGCTTAAAATGTTTGACTGGATAAGATTATATGCTTTGGCTCAAAATGGCTCTAAAAAGTCAACTTGCAATCACACAGCATGAGGGTCTGGGTTACTGAGTACAAGGAGTGTCAAGAGTCCCAAAACAAGACTAAGAAGACAGCTTTGAAAAGTGAGATTATTTTATGTTGTCGAAGTCTTCTCTTTTAAGTTTGTTCCTGATAGGGGAAGAAAAAAAAAGCTTTCAATTTCTTAAAGCAGAGACTATTATTTTTGGATTTTTGGTATGATGTTTGGCATATCCATGATGCTCCTCTACAAACAGGCATGACATCAGAAGGAATTCAAACAGGCAAATGTATGCTGAATAAGGTCTGTATTTCTTTTCTTTTCTTTTTTTTTTTTTCCCCCCCCAGAAAAACTGTAAATTTAGCTACTCCCTTTATCCTATGAATTAATAGTAGCAATAAGTTAGTGTTAAAATGTAGATTGCACTCAAAGTTTAAGCAACCTGTAGCTGTAAGACTTGTCTCTTCAGAAGGTGAGAGCAAAATTAACACTGAAATTCAAACAAATTTTGATGTAGAAGCAAAGATATTACCGTGAGAAGTTTTCTGCAAATAGGAGTTGATGAATGGGAGTGAATATTAATGACAACACTCCTCCTGGTTCCTGGAGATAATACTGTCAGGATCCACTTAACTCAGTCCTGCTGAGGGCCTTTTGTTTTTCCCTCATGACCATTTTCCTGTAGCACCTTGCTCTGCAGCCATTTATAGTTTATAACTCTTTCTTCCTTTCCAAGGAAAAAAGGAAATGGTGATGTTTATTGTTTATTTAAAACGTATTCATTTCAGTCTGCCCCATGGTATTTACAATAGAACAGCTTTTTTTTTTTTTTTTTTCCCATCCCCTTGGCAAAATGAGAAGTTACCTGGTCACAGGCTATGGCTAAAGAGCAAATATGTTGAATTACACTCCTTCAGGGTGTCTTCAGGGTGTAATGGCCCAGGTCATTGAGTGCCTGGAAGATAAGGAATGAAACAAGAGCGCTTTGATAATTTCTTGGATATGAGCAGAGCAATAAAGGCAGATGACTTCACATCCCCTTATTTTGTACTGTTGTGATTCAGCCAGGAGATGACAAAGTCATGTTTTATTGAGGCCCTGCCATCACTTCCCAGGATGGGACAAAGTCTCCTTGCCAGCTACGGATGGTAAAAAGCATTATTCATGAGCTGCGTTACACGAGAGCTTTGCTGACACAGAACTTTCTCTCGCATGAAAAACCCCACTGTCCTCCACTAGCCATGACACTGGTCTGCTGCACGTCAATGGTACTCGGCACAGGAACACCCATCCATCCGCTCCCAGTACTGCCAGCGCAGGAGGGGTGACACGACTGGGATGGAGACCCCAGGAAGCGGGTGCCCCTCCTGCAGCACCTGGCCAAGGCAGCAGGGCCAGGGGCCGGTGGTGACACAAAGCCTCCAGCAAGGAGGCCGTGCCCAGGTGGCAACATGGCCACTGCTGGCCTGGGGCTAGGGCAAGGTCTGAGGCACCACTGTAGCCCCAAGGCTGAAAGCTGAGCGGTTTTCGTGTGCATGGGCCAAACCATGTCTCAGCCAGGCATTTCCTTTGGCCTGCTGCTGAGGCTGGCTTTGCACACACAGCCCTGCCAGCAGCAGTGCTCATCTGGGCTTCCTGGCCGTGCTGCAGCAAGTACTTCTGGTAATATACACAAATAAGAGTAACGGGGGGAACTGAGGGAAAAGGGGCATCCATTCCTGACCCTCAAGCACCTGTGTGTATGTTTTAAGCTTAATCATAACAGTAGCTCCATTTACAACATTGCAAAAATGCAGGCATGATTACACCGTGCTCCTTTTCTACATTTTTGAATGTTCCTATGGAAAAGAAACAAAGGTACATCTCATCTCCTAAATTTAAGAATTTTGTTCCCAACTCAAATTTTAAAACTTCCTTAAATGTATCTAAATGCCAGAGAATCAGTGTTGTCTAAAAATAAATAAATAAATAAATAAATAATGGTAGCTGCATCCCCAAAAGGAAAAAAAAAATATTTCCTCAGCTTCCAAAAGTCCAAAAGCTGACTTTTTTTTTTTTTTTTCTTTTTGAATCACAAAATTATGATCAGAACTTGTGTCATAGGATCATCACCATTTAAAGATGCTGTCTTCTACCCACCCAGCGCTTTCTGTTCTACTTCAGTGTTGGATGAAAGCAGGTTCCAGGAAACAAGTACTGAAAATTTTTCAAAGTCCAGCTTTGTTAACTAAGAATGGCTCAGTGTCATCAGATTTGCCTCTAGCATGGGTGGCCTTGTAAAGATCCTGCTGCTGTCAGTAGGAGACATTTCCTTTAGATAATACTGAGATCTTGTTTTCCATTCCTTAGGCCGTGTTGTACATCAGATCCAAACCCAGATGACTGTGCAAGTGGCAAATCCTGTCTGATTGCATCTCCCTTGTGACCCACAGCATGTGATGGCTGTTTGAGCAAGCTGGTATTTCAAAGGCTCTTCCCTCAAGCCTATAATCACCTATCCCTCTTGATGATGTGGGAGCCTCTTCAAACGCACTTAAACGCATTTCTGCTCTTTTCATTTTTAATTACAGTTTGCCCTATCCTCATAACACGTTGTAAGAACACAGAAAGTATCCTATCTCCAGTTTCATTAGATTGCTTTCCCGTAAGTGTGATTTAGCACCCAGAGGACTTCATTCTGAGGTGCTACAGAGCGAAGTGTCTGACTATTGTTTGCAATTAGTGCTCTTTGGGCGTTGTTCAGCTCCCTCGCTGAAACCTGTGTGGTTTTAAACACCTCGACCTGCAGAGCGAAGCTGCCTTGCCATTGCGGGTCTGCTTATACGGGACCCTTAAGCATGGAGCAGTGACGCTGCCGCTGCAGTTTACAAATAACTGAGCCGCGGCTACTCGATAAAGGCGTTTGAAGGGTTAACTCAGAGCAGTTGAGGAAAACAAATCGCAGCGGGAAGAGGGCTGCGCTCCCAAACCCCCTTCCCTCCCCCTGCACCCCCCCCCGGTGGCCATTTTCCCTCCTCCCCCCCCCTCCCCATCCCCTCACGGGGACCCCAGGGCTGGGGGCGGGCGCTCGGCGGGGCGGGGCGGGCCCGCGGCCGCGTCACGTGACCGCACCGCCCCCCCAGCGCCGCCATGTTGTTGCTCCCTTCAGGGCGGCGGGCGGTGGCGGCGGCGGAGCCGGGGCTCGGAGCGGCGGCCCCCAGCCGCGGGCAGGTAGCGCCGGGACGGGCCCGGGGGGCTCCCCTCGCAGGGATCTGCCCTTGGGGGGGCTCCCCTTCCCCGGGAGGAGCCTCGCGGGTGTGGGGGTGGGAGCCCCGGGGCGAGGGGATCCCCTCTGGGGTGGGGGCTCCGCGCTCGCAGGCCCGGTGCGGGGGGTGCGGGGGGTGCAGGGAGCCGGCCGGCTGCTGAAACCTGCTCCAGGGGCATTTGTGCCGCTGTCTTTAAAGTATTGTACAGATCTGAAGTTGCTAGTGTTTTATTTTTTTGTTTGTTTGTTTTTTAGTGCATTTTTTTTGGGGGGGGGGGGAGATGGGATGGGACTTTTATGTGTGTTTTTATTTTTTTTTTTTTAGCAGTTTATAAGGTGATAAGCTATAACAGCAGACCAGGGTAAAGAGTTACTCCTCAGGCATATCCAGAGCCTTTTTCAGACACTTATGGGCTTTGGTCACAGGCTCGTATAGGGAAGAGCACGTATTCCCAATGTAAGGCTGGCCAGTGTGGGTTGCTACTGCTAAGAGTCCTTGGAGGAAAAGGGAAACTAATGTAGGGAAGAAAGATGAGCACAGGTGAGCAGAAATAGTTGCTCGGTAAATTACTGACAGAATGGAAGCAGTAATGGAACAGGGTCGCAAGGTGAATGTCAATTAACGTGATCCTGTGAATTCTCAGAGGTGTTGGGCCAAGTAGCATCCAAGGTTGTTTTGTAGTCGGCTGAAGGCACTGGATGTTTAAGCTGGGAGATGCTCTACTGTGAGCTACTGAGAAATGTCAACTCAGATTAAGTCAGAGTAAACAAGCTTGCTCGTTCTGCTTGAAAGTGGGGAATGAGATGGAAAGCGAAGGCTGGCTCTATACAAGATGAAACTCCCAGGGTTATAAATGTAGGCATTTCTCCTGACAAGTTATTCTTACTGAGTTTGTGGTTAGATCTAAGTTATAATAAATAAAGTGATTCTGGCAGTGGACACTGGGATGACTTCATGATCCAACGGTCATGCAGGCTAAAGGATTCCTGCTCTTGGCAGCTGCTGCTGCTTTCATTGTCCTGAGTCATGCCGGGCAACTGCTGGAAGTAGAGTGCTGAACAGGAGTTAGAAGTAACCTTACAAATAAACCCTAAAATGTAACTTTTTAGTCATACAAATGAATAGCAGCAGCTTAATGTCAATCCATTTTGCATTGTTTTCATACTACAAATTATCAGGGATGAACTTGAGTTTTATTCTTCTGTTAGGTAACCAGTCTGCTTACGAGTAGAGATGATATTCAGATAACTCGTCATCAAATTAATCTATCCAGCACAAAACACAAACTGTGATAATGGTGCAGTGTTGCAATCGTAGATGCAGGAAGGAAGACCTGCAAGGTGATTAGGATCTCAGTAGGTCAAGCCACGCGACTGAAAGGCTGCCAGGCTTCCTGAGAACGGGGCCACTGGTGAGTGCCCACCCGTGAAGGGCTGGTCCTGATCCAGGGCTCTTGTGTGCTCCCTCCCCAGGAGGGGAGGGTTGATTTAGAGCCTTCATGGCCGAGCCTGCGATGCATTCGCAGCACAAAACTTTAAAGCAGAATCTTTCAAGGTTGAGCAGGCTTGTGGCCTCTTACATGCTGAAAGCAGTTCTTGTGCTGCTTAACTGGCCAAAACGTAAAGCAGTACCTTTTAAATATGTGGGTGAGGATTAGATAACTGGGGGAAAATATGAGGTAAATTTGCTTCTCTCCTCTATTTTCAGCTTTGTGGTAACTTTCAGACTTACTGTAGGTGGTAAATGTAGCTACACGGCAGCAACTGAGGGCTGAGAGCTTTAAAGACTCCACAAACACTGAGCATAAGGTAGCTTTTAACACTTCGTTGTGGATTTTGCCCCTGCCCTTGCAGCTCTGCTAGTCCTTGTGATTTTTTTTTTCCAGAGATCTTCCAGAGGAGTAATTTGTGTCATTATCTGATGAGCCACTGCAACTTAAAAAACATAGGAGACAGGGTTTTTTCAATGTTAATATGAGCAATATTGTCAAATACTTAGCTAGCTTTAAGAAAAAATAACCAAGAAAGTGAATTTACATCGTTACCACAAGGCAAGTATTTTTGCCTGACTGGATACTCGAAATGCTGGTTTGCCATTTTAAACTAGCCATGTCTGATATCTGTGGTTTGGTCAAAGATGGCTTAGCAAGGAAAACTATGAATAGGCTTCAAAGCTGCCACGGGTATGCTGTAAATGTGTAAGTTTGAGAACTGATAGGAGATTTTGAAATGTTGGTGTTTCTGTTATGTCAGTTATGGAAGTGCTGAAGTACTGACTGTGCTTGTCAGTGCCTTTGAGATGGTGTTGGTTTTTTTTTCCTTTAGGTGTTAACCTTTAACAGAGTTAACTTTGTTAACATTTTCCTCTCAGAAGGCTTGGCTGAAAGTGTTCTACCTAATCACACTTATTTACAGCCCAATACAAACTTGAGTCTGCCTCATGCTGTGTTTTTTTTTTCTCTCCCCAAGTCAAATGGGTACTTCTTAAGAACTTTAGTTTTAAGCAAGTATTGGAAAACTGCAGGCTTGTAGTTTAAAGAAAATTGTGTAAAGAATGACCTCAAGGACAGTGCAGCGCATATCTTCAAGGAAACCTCTGGGTTCAGTTTTGATCATGTGTAGCGGATGGTTCGTGAGTGACTGCTGGCTGAAAATCATGATTAAAATAATCAAGTCAGAGAGGAGGTATAAGAGGAGAAAGAATAGGCTGAAAATGCAAGTGTCACTTGCATCTGGTTCTTCAAGAATGCTGGGAGAAGTCAGTGGGCCAGTTGTGATGGATCCGGTTTGTGCTGGTTTCTATTTTATCTGCACCCTCACTTTATTTTTTTAACTTAACTTGCAGTGGTTTTGTTCACTTTTAATGGTGTGTTGCTGTGCATGTTCCCACCGTGGTAGAAGTGCAGTTGATGCTGTTCATTTAATATTTTAAGCGAGGTTGTAACCTGCTGGAATCAGATCCTATGCAGTTTCTGTGCTGTCTATATGTCAGCACCTGTTTTCTTTTGGCCTTTGGCAGTATGTGGTATAAGCACACCCCCCTTTATTATGAAAATAACTTAATAGATTAAAAGGCAAATTCCTAGGCTGGTTGCATGTTGCTGCTCTTTTCTTTTCTTTTCTTTTTTTTTTTTTTGAGTGTTGCCTCAACATCCAATTGCTGAAAGAGGTAGCTGCACTCAAAATAAAAAGGCAGTTATGAAGCCGTCATCATGGAATTAAGAAAACCAAGATAGAGAAACACCATTACCTTGTCCAATAATCTTTGAAGGGCTGGAAATCAAAGATTTTATAATGCAAACTGGTTTTATTTTTTTGAAGTTGCATGTTTTCAGTCTTGCCAGGAAATGTTTGGACTGCTAATGAAAATGTTTCAGACTTATAATTCAGTTCACTGTTTAAAAGGAGGATTCTGGGAGGGGAATAATTAAATAACATTTTGCGTTATGGTACATGATCGTGTTAGAAATGGCATTTAGTAGAAACTCTTCCCTGCTTCTAACAGGAATACTGAAGTCAGTGATCTAAGAGCTTATGACCTTATAAGCTGGAAGAAGAAATTCAGAAGTGGTTACCAAAATGCACCGCAGTGGGGCTGCTTTTTATTTATTTGTTTTGGATTTCTAGTTTGGGACTGAAAATTGGAATGAGGGAAAAATCTCTTTGCAGACTTCTCCGTGCACTAGATTGAGACTGCTTTTACATTAGATGAAGTGTGCAGCACAGCGAGAAGTAACTGGAACAAATCTGTCTGTAATTTTGTGGTGTCTTGCAGTTTTTGATGTTGGTTAAAACTATCAGATGCACATTGGAAATTAAGTTTTTTCTTTTGCTTTCAGGTGCTGAATGATGATTTAAACTGAACAATTAAGGTAATAAATTCTCAGGAATATTATATCAGATATTGACTGTTTCTTCCCCAGAAAAGATTGTCAAAAATGTATTACACAGATAAGTTTAAAATATGTAATAGGAGAAATAACATCAATTCTCTAAATTCTCTCAGCCTTTGAAAGATTCTGTTGTAGGTTTTTTTTTTCAGTGTTAAGACTTTGTTACTTGGGAAGGGGGGGTTGAACAATTCCAAAAATGAAGTTATTTTAGAAATATTAAATTGTTTTGAAAGATGTTTAAGTGGAAGAAATGCGGCAGCCTACTGTACTGGAAACTGCCATCCAGGTTCTGCAGATGCTCTGAACTGCATATTTAATCAGTTGAGCCACAGACGTGTCCCTTACAGTAAACAAAACCTGTAAATGTGTAAAGTTTTGCTGCTTCCAAACAAAAATGCTTCTTACTGCGTTTAAATATATTTCTTTGGAGCCTCAAATACAGCTTGTAAGCTCATATTTAAATGACTGAAAAAAATATCCATTAAATATTACTTTTCAGACTAAAAACTTGACAAAAATGTTAACTGCTGGTCTTATCGGTCCTGGTTTCTGTAGCTCTTGGTATAGAAGCACCAGGGTTTGGCTCTAGCTGAAGAGACGCTTTTATGGTTTGTGGCTGATACCAAATTGTGTGCCTGGCTGGAGTGTTTTTATGGTCACCAGTCTCCTAGGCCTCACTGCAGTAGTTCAGATAGTTCAAGGTGTGCAAATTAACTTAACAGATCATGGATGCACAAAAGTAGCAGATACTGCGTAACAGTTTCCTTACTTTATTTTTGGTTTAAATTAAACGATTTCATGACAGTAACTGCAGTCTAACCACAGTTCTTTAAACTATAGGAGGTAAAGAAACAAGTGCTTGATACCAGTCAGAACTATGTAAGTTGGTTGGTTGTTCATGTTTTGTCTCTTATGGTATGTTTGATTTCATAGGACAGAAAAAAAAAATAAAATATTGTAAGGTGTTCCCTTCAGTGAAGTGGAAAAACAGGGAAACATTCAGTACTCTGTGCTCTCATGAATGCATTATTTATTAAGAAATTGCTACTATGTAATAGAGTAGCTCAAATAACCGGTTAACTAATGGTAGGAATTAGGGAGACTAATGAAGACCTGGACCATTTTAAAAGATTTCACCATGAACCTGGAAATCACATGCTAGTAGCCCAGTGACTCCAAGAAGGCTGTTCACGTGTATTAAATGGGATGTGCTCGTATCCTGAGCCATAGCGATTACCCCATAGTTCTGTGAAAGGTAACTGCATGATCCATTTGTGGTTATTAAGCAATGTTAAAACTGTTGTGATACAAACCTGTATAGGGATTTATAAATATTATTTTTAACTTTGCAATATGAATTAAACCGCTTCCTCTGAACAGATTTATAATGAGAGCAGACATTCCTCCTTGTATTTTGAAGGTTTCTTGCATTGAGGCTTCAGCTACTCTCAAACTGTAAAGCATTTCTTGTGTTTTACTGTAGATTGTGTCCAACAAGTACACATTCAAAGATGGAAAATTAGGGATGAAAAAAATTCCTGAAATTTCTAGCTTCTATTGTAGGCCTTGATTCTAAGGCAGAACACAGTCATATGACTCCTATGCCAGCTTGTATCAGGTATTAATTCCATAACCATGCTCTGCGGGTGATGTATATGCCAGCAACAGTAATTACAACTAGCAAGACCACATTCCTTCCTTCAGAGGAGGAAACAGACTGGGCTGCCTATGACCTGTTTCCATTTTAAATAGACACTCTTTTCACAAAAGCCTGTTTTGGCTGAATTACTTTACCACTCAGATACTAAAAGAACTTACAGGAGCAGCGGTTCTCCTTGTGTAGAAACTTATATTTGGCTCATTAAAATGAACCTTGACCCCTTAGTGATTAAAGTACTTCTAAATAGTATTAGATGACACTAGTGCAATAAGAGCAAACCTTGGGCCAAATCACTGATGAGCAAACTGCTTCAAATAAATAAATAAAACCCTTTAATGCTAAAGTCTCATTTAATATTATTAAAAAAAAAAAAATTGTACCACAAATTTGACCATCCCCGTGCAGGCAGCCAGACTCTTTCCTAGCACCTTTAGGGTTTTATGTTTTACTATGGCAAGCCTACACATACCGAGTGATCTGGCATTGTAGACTCGTCCCAGGTATTTGGCATCTTGAGTACTGTTTGAAGTAGTAGCAGTGAATTTGCTTTTGTAGCAGTTGTAATATAAGAATTTATTTCACCATAGCTGTTTTGCACGGAGTAAACTGTAAAATATTGAATGTTCGTGTACCAGTGCTGTGACAAAAGCAAGTTGTGTGACTTTTAAAATCCAATTACAGCACTCTTATTTGTTCTGTAGATTACAGTATTCCCTTCAAATTGATTTTAGTAATTCCAGTAAATAAGCAATAATTCTAATAAAAATTGGTGTCCTGTGTTAGGGATAAAGCTTCCTCTTCACTTCTGCATAATAAAGCGTAACTTTGCTAATGAACTGTGGGACTGAAGTGAGTATTAAAGGCACGTGTGCTACAAATTTGTCTTCCTCAATTCTTTTATGGCACTTTCAATGAACATAAATGAATCCTTGCACTGATCTGCTGTAATACCCCTTCTGCACAGATGTTGGAGGCTTTCTGGGGAGAAGTGTTTTAAGTGACAGACTGGTAAATCATGCAGTACACTGCTTACAAGTGCCGTGCAGACTGTGGTCTGTGCAAGAGACAACTCTTAAACATTCGTAAGTGGATGCTCTTACTATGAGTACCTACACTTTGCTTAGCATAGTTATCCTGTTTGTTTTTTTTTCATGAAGCAGATTTTGGAGGACTTCTAACACTTTCTAGATACTTGTGTATAAAAATTTGTGCTCCCAACTTTCCTTTTTTAACCATTTTCTTGATCTTTACAGGTCTAGGAAACTAGGAGGATCTCTTCCTGTAACAATGGCAACAAAATCATCGCTCCTTAAAGTAATACTGCTAGGAGATGGCGGAGTTGGGAAGAGTTCCCTTATGAACAGATACGTCACCAACAAGTTTGATGCACAGCTGTTTCATACAATAGGCGTGGAGTTCTTAAATAAGGATTTGGAAGTGGATGGACACTTTGTTACAATGCAGATATGGGACACGGCAGGGCAGGAACGTTTTAGGAGCTTGCGGACTCCTTTCTATAGAGGTTCTGACTGTTGCCTGCTTACCTTCAGCGTGGATGACTCTCAAAGCTTCCAAAACCTAAGCAACTGGAAGAAAGAATTCATTTATTATGCAGATGTCAAGGAGCCTGAAAGTTTTCCATTTGTGATACTGGGTAACAAAGTTGATATCAATGAAAGGCAAGTCTCTACCGAAGAAGCCCAAGACTGGTGCCGGAATAACGGTAATCATCCCTATTTTGAAACCAGTGCAAAAGATGCCACTAATGTTGCAGCAGCCTTTGAAGAAGCAGTTAGACGAGTCCTAGCCTCTGAAGACAGATCAGAACAATTTATTCAAACAGATACCGTAAACCTTCATCGGAAACCGAAACCCAGTTCATCTTGTTGTTGACTTTTTGTTTTGGCCAAGTTACTTTTGACTAGCTGGCTCTGTAAGAGGGTGGGAAAGGTGTAGTAGATAAAGTAACACATGGGTTCCACTCTAATACTGAAGTTGTAATATTCTGCTGCTTTCTTGAGGGAGCAAGAGAAATCCCCATTCATGAGTGACCCGTTATTGAGATAGTGATACTTTCTGTTTAGGAAGGTGTCAAGTACAAATGTTAATATAAGAATGTAATTTGCCAACTTTAATCAAATGATAAATACTTTGATTATAATTAAAACTTGAAGTTCTAGAAGCACTACTTTAGAGAAACTGTTCTGGAATTGACACAAAGAAACTTTTATATGTATATATATTTTTATGAAATCAGCATTCCATTTTTGTTTCACTAGAAGTCAGTTTCTTAACAATGCTAGATATTAAACATTAGTCTCACTACATTCCTTTTGATGTCAGTGGTACTTCATCTCTAATGTGTTTACTGTAAGTTAACATAAATTACCTTCAGGTCTTCTGTAATTGCCTAATGTGTCACTATAGGTCCCTAAGTAGAAGATAATTTTCTTACTTATTTCATGTTAATTTTCCTTTCACTTACAATTCTAAAGCCATACTAATTTTTCCAGCTGTTTTAATGCAAAATACTGATTTTTTTTTTTGAAGTTAATATGTCTTTGCCTTAAGTCCCATTCTGGCATGTTTTGATCAGTCAGGTGGAAAAAAAAATCTGGATAACTGAAGTATAACCATTTTTAGTTATGGAAAATAAAATGTTATTCAGTCAGCTTTAATAGTACTTGAAGGGATCCATGTTAAGGCAGACTTCCAAGAAGACTTTTTGAATGCAGCCTTAAAGTTCCGAACTCCTTGTTCTGTTGACCTGAGCTATGAATGTGTTTATTTGTGATCTCTGTACTGTGAAACTATGGATTGGCAATACATAGAGAACTCAGGAAGCTCTTAACTCACAGCAGATAGTGACAGCTTTCAGCTCTAGTACAAGTAGATACCTGCAGCTAGTATTTGAGCTGAATTCAATCTGTATTTAATTTGCCATTGTAGGGTATATATTTAAACATTTAACAGTTTTTAATGTTACTGTACTCATTAACAGACAATGAATAGAAGCCAGTTTCATATTTAATGGTTAGTTTTTCTGCAGTAATTCAGGTGTTTGAGGCTCTTTATTGTTAAATGGTAAAATACTTGTATGAGAAGTTGTTGAAAGCTGGCTCTCAGAATACTCAATATGCTTCTAACAGCAAACTGGATAGTGCACTATTGCTTCAATGTGTAGTCTGACTGCTAACAGGCATGCTTGTTAACACACTGTAGACCTCAAAAGGAATTCAAATGCCTACGGGACAGGCCATGTTATTCATTAAACAACACAGACTCTGCTTTCTGTACTGCAACTCTTTTGTTGTAATGGAAAAGCTTTTCTGGATAGTACAGTAATGGCAGGAGTCTTCTCTTAACCTATCTGTTCACTCTGTACCAGATGTTATTTGGAGGTAAAGCTTGCAGAATTAATGTCATGCTGCTCTTACACACTTAGAATTCGGAGTATTTTGTATTCTTGCTTGAACCTGTACAGGGCTGTTTTCCTCCATGGATGTACTGCTCCTGCTTAAAAGTGACGTCTTTTTTGCTAATTGTACGTTTAACATCTACTTCATTCTTACAGTCCTGTATATACAGCAACAGAATTTGGTTAAGCTTTAGTCACTGAACTGCTTAATGTAGGTTGAGCTGCTACTTCTGTAGTGTTTAGATTTCAAGTCAGCGAATGAAAGATCTGTGAAGAAAGAATCTTAGCTAGATTCTTCCTAACCTTAAGTGGAGAGAGCAAAAAGCTTTAAAAACTAAGATTGCATGCATTAGGGGCCATTGGTGACAGGAAATTTTTTATGTACTTAAAGCTTCCTTGAACCTTCCTTTTAGTGGAGGTGAGGTCGAAACAAAATAGTAGGTTATTACCATGTGAGTACTACAGATACTTACATAAGATCCCTAAAAGGAAACAAAGGATGAGAACCATTGTAGTAGTCTTTCTGGTGCCTCATAGCCCACCTGTGTTTTCTCCTCTGTACTCTTTCCACGTGACATCATGGTTACCCAGCCTCTGTCCGAGAAGCAGGTTTAATAAAGTTATATTTAACTTAATTCAATAAAAGTGCTTGTGCCATGTGATATGCTGTCCCCACAACTGTACACTCACCACAGTAGTAAAGGAGGTTTATGTGCTATAGTAAGTAACGCAGTGCAACCTATGTTGAGGTCAGGCTTTGGTGTGAGAGGGAGACGGACACACAGTTGAAAGAAATAAGTCCTGTGATGAGCAGTAGATAAGGTGCCAAAACAATACATTCGTAATACTTTGTAACAAATGCATTTCTGTACTTTGTGAAGGCTTAATGTTTATTATTCAATATGAAGGTAAGGTAGGCACTTGTGGTTTATGTTAGAATTCACTGATTCATTTCAGGTACTAATGTACCTTAAGTATTAGGGGGGGTCCTGTTAGCAGTATTTCAAGTTCTACAAAAATAAAAATAGATATACAAAAAATCCAGGCCTCACTTCAAAGGAGGAAGAAAAAAGTTCAACCACCAGCCTTGGTAGGATATGGTCTAAAAAAAAAAGGGGGGGGGGGGAGCCAGAGTGAGAACGCTGTTATGGCAAATGGGTGGGATTGATGTAGGCTATGTATAAGGGAACAGACAACAAACTAGGAAGAGGATGGGCACAAGGGACTGCTTCTCTGCTTAAATTGAGCAGTGTGCAATAGCAAGGACACAGAGCTCATGTTCCAGCAGAGTACATAGATGCTTAGTGCAAGACTGCTGCCAGGACCGGGCTGCTTGTGTTAGATTTTCTGTTCCTTAAACTGATTTAGCTTTACAGTGAATCTGATAATGAAGACAAGTTCCATAAACAGTAACAGAAAACTGCAGAAAGCTAAGTCTAGGAGCTCTATTTCCTGCCTAGTTTTATGGAGGGTGGTTGATGTTCTTAGCCTGTGCTAATGTTCTTATTTCCTTGTGCTTGATTTTTGGACCATGCAGGTTAGTGATGGTCCCTTTCACTTGCAGAATGTTTTTGATTCCTTTGCATAATACAGGTTATTTGCTTCTTTCTCATGCTGCAACTGACTTCATGTGAAGTTGTATTCCCAAGCCTCTGAGACTGGGTTCAAACCTAACACAAAGGAGATCTCTCCTGCCCTATCCACTGATCTTCATAGTGTTGGATATAATCATTGCCTCATCCATGCTAAAACTGCATCTTTCAGACGTAGAGCAGATTTGTGACCATACTTGAACGCAAGATAACTGCTATCTGCAAGTGGCAGGTAGAAATCTCTCAGCTTATTGCAAAAGTTGCAACTCAGGGGTACTCAGTGCACAGGAAATTGCAGCTACCTAACAAAGGTTCTTTGAAATTCTGTCTAGAGACAACATTCTTCCCCACAAACCCTAAAATGATTAATGAGAAGAATTAGTTCCCTTTTCCATGGCCAATATCAGTTGTTTTCATGAAGTCCAAATGGACTGATGAGGCTGCCTTTCCCATTTATAGTTCCTGGATTCCTTTTTTTACTGTGTGCTGGCATGAGACGGTGCAATGATGAAAACCCACCCTTTTTAAAAGGAGTGGAAACTTTTAGTACTAATCCTTTGCCCTAAGTTTTCTTCTTTGTCACGTGCGTGATTATTTAATGCATGTATTTCCTCAGTGGACCTGAACTGCTTGTATTTTCCCCAACCATTATGCTACCGTGGAGGAGACAGGAAACAGCCTAACAGCAACCTGCTATACAGATAAAAATGCTTTATTGTAAATGTATTTCTATTTATTTCATATGCGTACCTAAAAATAATCAGTTTGATTCTCAAAATACTGTAGAATGCAGTTTTTAGAAAGCACAAGTATTCCCATCTTCACTGACCACCCCACCAGTAAAGGTAAGCCTTATCATGATCATCTACTTTTCTCTTAAATCAATTAAAGTACAGTCAACAGGCATCCATACTGCATTATTCCACATTTTATTTAAGGTAAATATCAGAAATTATATATAGCATAGTGTTGCTTTTCTCATGGAATATTTTACAATGAGGCTTTAGCAGTAAATGTAGATTACAAAGAAATAATGACCGAGTATACATTTAAAGCGCCTATACATGTGGTCCCCTTAATTATACAAGCTATATAAAATGTACTTTTTAGAATAGCATGCCACTTCCTTTGGAAATCCCATTTTAAACCAAAAAAAAAAATCCAATATAGTTTATATAGATTTGCTGCATAAAGAAACTATGTAAAAGATGATGAAATCAACCAAGATACTAGGTACATATATGCTAAACAACCCATTTAAAAATTACTATTTTGTAATGGTGGCAAGTTTTGCAGATGACCACCTAACCACATTTTAGAGTGAGATGGTAGCCTGACAGGCCAAGCAATGCCTTTCTGAAACCTCATCAAATAGACTTTAGACTTTCATGGTTCAAAGATCCTAGTCTAAATGTATTTTCAAAAAGAATATTTCAGCACTTGCAAAACTAATGGAAATAATGTGGGTTTGAATGTGTAAATTTAGTTGTGTTGTTCCCCCCCACGTATGAATTAGATTTAAAGTCAGGGCAGAGAGAGGTGTTTTGATCTACTTTATTAACTTCATTGATGCAACACTGCAGCTAAACACGTATTGCATGAAACACCTGATAAGTTTGCAATTTTAAGCTTTAAAACTTGCAGGTTTTTACTTTAAAGTTGCTGAAATACCAAACACAAATCTTTGCTGATGGATCCTTTTTATTTAGCACGTCATAATAAATATATTATACATTGCAATCTTTATATAGACCTTATTTAATATCCTGAACAGTAAGGTTAGTCTGGTTAGTCTGCAGAGTGAGTTCTCTAGCAAAGAACTCTAAGTAGAAAGGTTTATAGCAAAAATCAACCACTTCAGCCAAACAATCAAAAATTCCCTTTTGCTCATATTAAATAAAT
Organism: Aythya ferina; assembly: GCF_964211825.1. Lineage (NCBI taxonomy): Eukaryota > Metazoa > Chordata > Aves > Anseriformes > Anatidae > Aythya > Aythya ferina. The sequence continues at coordinate 78,710,612 of NC_140296.1, forward strand.
GACTAGAGATATCTAGTGTTTAGATCTGATTTTCTCCCACCCTGTGTAAGAGGCTTATCTTTTGCACGTGCATTGACATCTGTGTCTCTCTTCGTACCTATTCAGCCCAGACATTTTAAAACTTAGTTTTCCTAAGACAGAACAAAAACTCCTGAAGATATGTTTTTAACCAGAGCAGCTGGCTATTTTATCTGTATCAGCAAAAAAAAAAAAAGCTTCTTCAGCATCCAATTTGTCAGTCTTCAGAAAGGTGAGTATCAAACATGCTGGGAACTAACCAGAACTACAGCTCAAATCAGGAAAGTACGAAAAAGCACTCACTCAGGAAAGCTATTTTTTCAGCTTAGAAGGTGTTTCTTCCCAAGGAACTGCACTTTCCTTTCAAAAGCACTGGATCGAATTGGTGAATTGAGTTCATAAAATGGATTCATTGCAAACTGAGGAAAGAAGAAATAAGCACAATGTCCAGAACTGGAAAATGTTATTTGAAATGAAAACTACTAATAGCTTTCAGCTTAAGTAGTGCCATTTAAAAGCATGGATCTCCTAAGTAGTCATATGTTTTCAAGGCCCCATACTATGTGCACAGCCATCTCATAGTAAGGACTCCTAAAAAATTCATCATGATGCTGATGGAAATTTGTTTCAGAAATTGGCATCATTTGAGTAGCTGTAGGAGGCCGAGCTGCCCATTAGGGCTCGCAACTGCCCCATCTAGTGGAAACAGCGCCAGGCTGTGGCAACGGGTGACTTGTGAGGAGAGAAGCACCTTGACAAGACTTCCGTGACAGCCCTTTGCTTTCATTATCACATTAATCCAGCAATTTGGGGCAGTGTTACATCATTAAAATTAAAAAGAAATTGGAAGGCACAAAACCTATAACAATTTGGAAACGACTTTTCTGTTTAATAGAAAATGCAGCCTTCATGTCACACGTTACCAATGTGGACTGCAAGGGTGCTTCTCCCCTTACAGAGGTCCACCATAAGAAAATGTAATTATATAGGGATGCCTCAGCATGAACAGCAGGATATATTTAAAAGTACTGCCACGAGATTGTAAGAAGTGGGTTCTTACCTTTATATACAGCTCATATACATCATTAAAGAAGTTCTTAATTCCATCTTCTTGTCTTACATCATGAAGCATTATAAATCTCATATGTAAAACAATTAAGGACAGTTAACTTTTACAAATAAGATACAACATTTAGCATATTCTGAAATAAGCATTTACACCTAATTCTGCATATGCCTGAAATACTTAGCTGTACATGGAATCATTAAGGTTGGAAAAGACCTCCCACATCATCTAGTCCAACCATCACCCTACTACCACAGTCACCCACTAAACCATGTATTTAAGCACCAGGTCCAACCTTTCCTTAAACACCCCCAGGGATGGTGACTCCACCACGAAATAGAGGAGACTCTATAGGAGTAAGCATTTAAAGAACTAAAGGAAGCACTGAAATTTAGAAAGCAGTACATTTCCATTTATATTTTTAAATTTCCCTATTTGAAAACAGCATCACCTTGCTATTTAAGATCATTCTTTTTAAAACTAGACAATTGTGAATATCAATGATATTCTCAGTACCTTTCCCATACATCCCTGAAATGAGTGTTACTCGCTATGTGTAACAAATGTTTTACAATACACGCTTTTAAGGACTATCTACACATACGATCAAGCCTTCACACTGTATTTTCAAGATGTGTGCAATTGACATCAAGTATGTTTATCCCTGCTTCTCCTCTTTAACACTAAGGAATGTAAGCAGAGAATCATGTATGTTTGCTCAGAACGCATCAAATTATTCCTCTCATGCCTTTCTCCTCTACTGTCTGTGAAATCCACATTTCATTAGGCTATTTCAGATTCTCCAAAAGCAAAAAATCTGTCTTTCCAGTTAGTTCCAATCTTAAAGAACTGCTGTGCTTCCCAACTTGCTTCATCTTGAAGATGGGAACCCTAACAATAATGGTGGTGAATAATCAGAGAAATCTGCTACAATGTCATTTCAACTAATTTATCACTTTTTGGACAAGAGGCTCAATATATACAAAGAAAGAGATGAGAAAAGGATATGTCCAGCCGTGACAAAAGCAGAAACAAACCATTCATTAAATTTGTCCACAGTCTTCAGGTACATGTTGTTAGAAAGCCACATGTTCTCATCTACTAGGTCAAGAGCAGCATGAGCAATGAACTGGTTGAGATGGCGATGATCATCCTAATACATTTCCAGAAGACAGAGAATTAGTAAGTAATTCAATAAAGGGAGTTAAATACAAATAATAATTTGCTCAAGTTTGTAAACTAGTGCTCAAGTTACATAAAATTCTATATATCCTTATTTCTGTCACATATTAATTAATCCTGTGATTAAATGAAACCTGCACATATCGTCATGATACTTGGTTTCAAGGGAGAGAAAGTGCATAATACAGAGGTCATCACAGAAATAGTCTGAAGACAGAGTCTGGTGGACAGAGAGAGAAAGCAGAGGTATACAGAGGACAGATATACTAATGTTATCACTAAAGATTTTTTTATTTTTTTTCCCTCCGGGATACTTGCCTAGAAACATTGGATTTTGCTTTATTGTTTTGAGGGGGTTCTTTATCCTAAGAGCCTACTAGGGAAAAAAATCCTGCAACCGGTGTTAAATATATGCTTGCAGATATAAATTTCAACTTTTTGTATAATAAACATGAATGGCCTTCACAGAGTATCCACGGTATTTGACCCTAACACTACAAGAGCTGTGCCGGGAAAGAGTCATTTACTTTGTGTACTACCCAGAACCCTGAAGGACATCTGCTAAGAAGAAACATAGGACTAGGTAATTCTGTAAGCTCCTATATAAGTAGCCTTGCACTGTTTCTTATAATACTGGGATGCTGTTAAAACCAACCTCACACCTCTCAGTGTGCTGCTCCCCCCCAGCTAAAGTCAAGCCTGGCTCAGTACATTAACAGCTTCACCACTTCCACACTGCGACTGAGACTAAGTAGTGAAGTTTAAGAGGCAAAAGCTTGTGCTGACTTATGTGTACATGCCCTTAATTCACCCTTAAATGGCATGTCTCAGAAATGGGAGCAATAGTTACCAAAACACATCAATGTTGCCTTATTTTTCTTCAGCGTAAACACATCATGTTTAGATTCTCTCTTAAGAGAAAGTTTAGTACTATAACCTTAGCCAGACAAGAATATTTTTTCCACTTTCTGACATCCTCGCACTTGCTAAATCTAGTCTGAATGGTCTTATTTATGATCTTTTGTGATATGCTAATACAAATTACAAATGACACCAGTGGCAGCGTATGCCTCCGTTTCTTGGTATGCATGCACAAATGCATGCACTTTTGTTCTGAAGTCTGCTTTTTTCTTTTGATATAGTATCAAAAAGAATAGATTTGTTTGTTTCCACCCCCCCAATGGAAACATTATATATTGGTGTTTCTCATTATATTTCTCATATTCTCAAGCATATTTATCACTACAAGTTTTAAACCTTCCCCACCTAAAGCAAGCATGAGTACTGAGAGTAGTTTTAAAAATACAGATTTACTCCACAAAAAAAATAAAGAACTGATGGAGTTTTCACACTAGTTCCTTTCTTCACCTTATTATTATAAACAGATACCTTGAAACAGCGACACTAAAGAGCTGTGTATAATGACCTGGTGCTATAAAAGCAGCACACGCTACGAGCAATGACTGAAGCATGACTGGCATATATATCCCCCACAACACAGCATCAAATATTTACGGAAACAGCGTTTTATGCAGAACTAGTACATTCTGGCAAAGATCTTTTAGGAGATTTATGTGCTGCAGAGTTCAGCTCCCTGTCACGACGTGCCTGGACCAGAAGCAAGCCCCGGACGCCTTCCACAGCGGGTCGCTCAAATTATTAAAGGGAAGGAGAGAACAACGCGATGGGGGAAACACGCACCTTGGACTCAGCTTTCCCGGGGGGCAGGAACTCCATCTCGAAGACGGGGTTGTCGTGGTGGCCGACTATCACGAAGTAGAAGCTGCCGGACATTCTCCACAGCGGGGCACCTCGGAGGGGGGGGAGGCAGGGACCTGAAGCGGGCCCCACAGCGGGGGCCGCGCCCAGCGCCCCCGGGGGCCGCAGCCATCTCACGAATACGACCCCAAAACCGACCCCAACCCCATCCCCACCGCACCCCGACCCTCCCCGGGTCCCCTCACCTCCTTACCGGCCCTACCGGCTCCCAACAGCTCCCTATGGCCGCCCGGAAGGGCTCGGCTCGCATCCGTCGCCGCCGTGACGCCATGCCGGGGAGGCGGGGTGCCGGCCGCCAGTAACGGCCCTTTTTGGGGGGGTTAACGAGTTCTTTTATTTTTTTTTTTTTTGGGTGGTTTCTTCTCGTTTCGGGATGGCTGCGGCCGGCAGGGAGGCGCTGTCGCAGGATGAGCTCCGCAAAAGGCTGTACCAGGCTTTTAAGAAGCGAGGGGTGCTGGACACGCTCAAGGTGCGCCTGGTCCCGCCGCCACCGGCGAAATCCGCGCTGGGCAAACGGTGCTGGTGCTATGGCATAATTCCGAACAGTTTGTGTGTTTTTTTTCTTCTTTTTGCCAGAAACGGGTGCTTCATGAGCACAAGTGCCCTTCGGTAGTCTCTCTGTCAGGAAGGTTGGTGGCCCAGAGCAGGTCTTTAAACGTACCGTGCTGGGGAGAGTGTCAGGCAGGGAAGAGAGGAGTAAATGAGAAAAGAGGATCAAAAAGGGCCTCTTGGGTCCCAGAATCTGCCTGTTTACTCCTGGAAGCAAGCACGCTGCATGAGTTATTCTCTTAATTTTCTTCCAGTTCTGTAGTCCCAAGCTGTTTAAAACTAGTCGAGCTATTTTCCTCCTGTCTGCTTCTTCAGGAAAAGGTCTTCCAGTATGGACTTGTTCAGCAGAGTGTCTCAGAGGATGGTTGTGTTCAAGAGCGACACTTAGTTCTGATTTGTGGCCTATTTGCAGTTGTTCTGCCTCTTTTTCTTGTACTGAAAGTATCCTTCAGTTTAAGTAGCTCTTCATGAATTTATAGGCAGCAACCATACCTTCAGCATTCTGTTTTACAGCGCTGGGCAAGCCAAGGTGCAGTAGTCTCGTTGCTTGTTATCCCCGTAGCCCTCTGCATTGGTGTCCCCCGTGTCTTGAAGGAATTAGATCATGATTATTTTGAGCTTTCCAGATAAACCTTAGAGTGGTGTTATTTCTTTTCTCTTTCTGTGGAAGGCTGCATGTGTGTTTTTTTGTTTTTGTTTTTTTTTGAGGCATGTTACAACTCTTCTGCTAGTCATTGTTTGAGTGACACATCCACTTCTTGCTTTCTCCAAGCAGTCCCACGGCAGAAATTTGTGTCAAGTCTTAAATGCTGAAATTTTGTATTTCATGCAGTTCCAGTTTTGCTGGTGTTTAAATCTCTGAATGTATTTTTTTTATGACATAATGATCTTGGTGTACTTTTTATTCCCAGCTTTATGTCATCAGTGATTTTTTTTTAGCTCCTACTTTTTATGTCAAATTCATTACAGTTAAAAAAATAATAATCAAGTTGTATATTTCAAAAATACAACTGATAATCTCAAGGCTAAGAATTTCCTGTTCAAGACAACTTGTTTTCTCCCTCAGCAGTTTCTACAGTAAGCTTGCAATGACTGGACCATTTCCCATCTTGTTTGACTTAACTAATAGTGACATGCTATCTAAGTCCATTTACCCACTTTAGTTTTCCTTGTCTAGAAGATTATCTGTCTTAGATTTTGTAGCTTTTCTGAGCTGAAGAACTAGTATGGTTGCGTTTCTTACAGATTCCTGCAAACACACTTGTATCTTCCAACAAGAATGCCCTCAACTTTCCCGTGGTCTTTTCTGACTACCTCTGCTGGTAAGAGGCAGGCCGGATCTGAAGCTGCAGGCATGCCGAATGGCCAAGAGTTTTTTGCCAAAAAGAATCATGACAGTATAACAAGTGATTTTTGCCTTTCTTTCCCTTAGTAGGGACAGGGATATAGCCCTGTGTTTTTCCCCTGCGGTTTTTCACAAGATGTGCAAGAGGTTTCTGGGCTCCGTTGTTTTTGAGACTTCATCATTGTCAAAGTTAGTTGAAACTGGACTAGTTCAGAAATTAAGGGAAATGATTTTGTCAGTTTTCTTCATTTCTCTCTATTATCAGCTTTGTTTCCTTAGAAAGCCATGCTTAAATATCAGTGTAGTCCGATATGATCTAGCTTTAGTAAGTTTTGGTAAGCATGCAGTATTTCATCCCATTTGGTAACATACTATCTTTTTAATTAGCTTTAGAAACTTTGTCACTGTTGCATAGTGCTGTTGAAAGCTTAAAATGCTATTTCTCTCATGATTTGGTAGCGTGCCCTAAGCAACTTCTATAATTACATAGTGAAAATGATTATTTCTTCTTCTTACAGTAGGGAGACTTTCTGATCTTAGGTTGCTTTTTTTTTTTTTTTTTTTTTTTTTCTCTATTGTAACCAATATAACTGAAACAAATTATAATAAGTACAATTTATTGTTAGTGCCTGTAGGCTTTTTTGAGTAGTACTCTTTTGCTTCCCTACAAAATAATTAATTCTAAAGACATTGAATTTCCCATTATTTTCCCATCTGCTGTTGGGATGGAATCGACAGCTTTTTGATATAGGACTCAGAAGAGGACAAGTGACTTTTCCAAATACACATGAAGCTGAAGCCACATCAGATGGGCATTGTTTAAGAGTGATACGAGAAAACGAAAGCAGTGATGTAACGTTGAAGCTGGGGGTACTGGAGTGGAGTTTATGTGAAATTTTTGACCGAGAACAATACTTCTCAGCCCTACACTGAATACATCTTAAGGGAAAGTCAAAGATCACTGCAATTAAGAATATTCTGAAGAAAAGCACTCTTCTAAATTCTGCCAACATTAGGCTGCCCAATTCTGGTGTGTGGGTTGTATTATAACATGTAAAAGTAGAATGAAATCCCCATGGTTTTTGAAAAATAAAGCTCTTAGTACAGTCCCAGGTTGCCTGTTACTAACTCTTCTGTTGTTTCTTTTCTGTGTCAGACACAGCTCCGAAAACAGCTAATCCACGAACTGATGCACCCAATTTTAAGTGGAGAACTTCAGCCACAGACTGTTCCAAGTGATGACAGTTCACTTTTGATCACGGCTTCCAACAGTTTGGTGGCGGATCATCTGCAGAGATGTGGCTATGAGTATTCACTTTCTGTTTTCTTTCCAGAAAGTGGATTAGAGAAGAAGAAGGTAAGTTCAGCAATCTCTCTCTTAAGATTTCTAGGAGTTTTGTTTTCTGGGGGCTTGTTATATTCCAACAGAATTGAAAAAAATCCACTTTAGTGACAGTGAAATACAGATGCAAGTACAGCTTCAAATCATCTCCATAAAAGATATCAATATTCAGGTCCATTTGCATGAAGACTCACAATAAGACGTACAGGAAAGATGTAGTGCCAGCCTCTTAACCTCAGCTTGCTTCACCCAAAGCTGTGGTGTGATTGTGTGATTCTGTTTGGTGTGACAATTTGCAGAGCCAAGTGGCAGGCCACTTGGGGAACTGATCCTGATTAAAGCTAGCCTCTTTTTGGCCATTCAGTTCTCTGAAAGTGTGGTTCATGGTTGGTTTAAACTGTTCCTAAATACAAGTTCTGCATGAAAACGGCAGTCCTTGCCCTGTATTTGTTTATCTTCTATGAGTATGTGATAATGTGATGAATTTTTTCTAACCAAAAATTAATTTTTTGAGCTGGTGAGTAGCTAGTTGTCATTTTGATTAGCAAGCTCATCTGCTTCATATGGTAAAACAAAATAGAGGCAGGGAACGTAGCAAGAGCATGCATCCAGATTTGGGAGGAAACAAAGTCCTCTCTTTTCATGGTTTCAGGTGGTCATGAAACTACGCATTGACTGCCATGTGTTTTAGGTAACAGATAAGCAAATGGAGCTATAGAACAGATAAGTGTCTGAAAACAGTTCTGCAAGGTGATTATTTATTTTGATCTTTCTCAAATCTAAAACATTCTACAACTGTAATATGGTGGCTATTACATATTTGAAGTATTTTTTTTAAAGTAGTTAACCTTTTCAATTTTATTTATTTATTTATTTATTTATCTATTTTTCCTAAAAGCTGTTGTCTGTGCAAGATCTTCTTCAATTAATGAGAATCAATCCGAAATCCAATTTTTACAAATCACTGGTGAGTTATTTTGATTCTGAAGATAAGCTGAAATTACAATTGTGGTGAAAGAGCCTGGCTAAAAGGCTGTCTTTTATTTCTTACAGACTTTGGGAACTCAGAAGGAAAATAAAGGTACACAATATTTATACATGATGCACACTGATAATTATGTCACCTTCATTTTTATTAAGATGTGAGAAGTAGATATTCAGATTCCTTGAGTGTGTGTTGATGTGGAATAGTATGGATTTAATATTTTGAAACCTGTAGTGCACCAAATACTAGAGGTAATGTTTTGTGGAAGCTTTTCACTCTAATTTTGACAAGCTCAAATTTTGATTTGTGTTTATAACTGACTGTATTAGATTATACACTTGTATATTACAAACACTAGCTGAAGATTTAGTAGGCTTTCCATTTTCTTAATGTAAGAAATAATTCATGTGTCTGCATGATGAAGCCTATCTATATTAAATAGCCCGAAGTAACTTGGTTTTCAGAAACCACTGTTCCCTAATGTCATTGTAATTACAGTAATAATAATCTGCTCTCAAAAATGACCAATGAAGTCAATGAGATAAAAAGAAACAGAAGAAAGGAAAAGTTGTAAAAGCACAGCTTTTGCAGAATAAGATGGAGTGCTTATAACAAAAATCAATAGTTTGCTAGCATTGATTTTTATTTAATATTCACTGGGTTCTTTCAGTAAATGGGGTAGGTTTTCTGTGTGTAGTGAGAATTACTTCATTAGTTACTGGCATGAAAACTGAATTTTGGTATGACATGAGAAGTAACTAATCTATTGGATCTTGAAAGGTTTTCTCATGCAGATTTTGATGGGACTTACAGAGCATCATCTAAGTAAGGAAAGTCATGACACAGAAACTCAGACAACCTCAACACCTCCTTACAGAGACTCTCTTGGTAAGTACAGTCTTTGCAATGAAGTCTCCCCAAATATTTTCATATCGGTGAATGATATGGATGAGTAAATTGTATGAATGGTATTAAATCATTGTTTATTCAAATGCAACCTAAAGTAATGATAAATAAAGGTTATACCTATATCACTCTACATTTTTTCCTAATGTTGCTTAAAATAAGACAAAAGTCCTGCTAATTTATTTTTCTTTTTCATTACACAGATGTTTTTTTAGGTGTTTAGCTAACAGCTATAACTTCTTAGATGTACTGTAAATGTTAAGTGCTGAAATATGTTCTGGAAAACATAATTATAACTGCATGCATTGCTTTTTTTGTATGATGGTGTTTCTGTTGTGCATAGACTGGGTTTTGAATTATAATATGCACGCTATTAGTAATACAAAAATGTAGAAGTTGCATGCAAAAGAAAATTCTAGAGCCTCTGTAAAGAGGATGAATAACTATATATGCCATATATGACTATATATGCCAAATTATGCCTGAACAGCTAAGTGCTTCCTCTTACAAATATGTTGTGTGGCACAGAGCTTTTAAATGACATTTCTGTGCTGCCACAGCTTTTGTACCACATAGGTCTTAGGTGGTACTTATGTACACTGAGGTCCTTCATATACAGACACAGAATCACACAGTCTTTGGTAGGATAGTTGTGATGACTGATTTATTTTTAAATTTTGATGGATATGTTGCTCTTTTTGTAGCTGAGAAGCTTCAGCTGATTGATGAGCAGTTTGCAGGCTCCTATCCCCAGCATTATAAGTATGAATCTTTAGAAGCAAAACTTCATGAATATAGGAAAGAAATAGAGAATCAGCTTCAAGCAGAAATGGCTCAAAAGGTATTGCTCTGGTGATTGAATTTGAGGGAGAAATTTATGAATTTTTGCACCATACGAACTTTTAATACTTAAGGTAACTTGAAGAAAAATGTCTCATCATTAATTATATCAAACACAAAAGGCTAAGTTAATCAAATACCATTTGTTAATTTGGTGATATTTCATGTGTATGTTGTCATTTACCTTTTTATTAATGTATACAGTTCATCTCTTTATTCTGGTGTTAATTGGGAAACACATCTTTTTCTTATTCTGATTGTCTTAATTTGGTAAATTTCACTTGCTTTTTGATTGTTTTATGGGAAAATATTTACTTTTCATAGTTATACTATTTATTTTCCTTCCCAATTAAGATCTTGAAGCTTGAATTTGAGCATAATGCATTACAACCAAGGGGCATGAATTGCTGCTGTATACTTTGAAAGATCAATTTATTTTTTTAATACTGATTAGAATTTACATACTATTTCAAAACATTGCACAGAAATGTTAAAATCATAACAGACACAATATTATGAATTATTCCGTATTTTTTTTCTTCCTATAATTAAAGTCAGAGCTCTTTTGGAGGCTTGTCCTTTACTTTAGGAATAAAATTAGTTTTGTTTTGTTTTGTTTTGTTTTCACAAAGTCTGTTGATTAATACTTACATCTGTAAAATGGAGCAGATAGAATGTACTGTAGTTTACCTAATTATTTTTTTCCATGATTTTTTGTCAAGATGAATTGCATATTTCAATAGAAAAAAAAAATTCACTGATAATCAATTAGAATGTTTAGGGACACTTTTAAAGGTGCTCATCTGCATACAAACTGTTTGAGAAAAACAGTTGAGCCATAATTATTAAGATAGAAAAATAGAGAGATGGAGAGTTTAAACTAAAGCCAGTGCATTTTATCTCCATTTTTCATTTGGTCTTCAATCCCTGGTGGGAGCTGTATTTTTGCTATGTAAGAAATGCTAATTTGTGTGTTAAGTTCATCTCAGTTTAAGCAAAGCAGAAGTATGGAGGCTTAAACAAATATAAATCACTTCTAAATTCTATTAACTTTACATGGATTCCTTAGCAATGTGAAGTGAACTACTATAGGGTATTTCTAGCCCAGTTTGTGTATGTACAAGTGAGATTGTACTGACCTACCATTTTTTCCTACTTTTTCACAAATCTGTACCAATAGGACTGAGTTCCTTGATCAGACATTCCTAGTGTGCTTTTTTCCTCCTCTTTAATATCCTTGTTTTCTGTAGTCTCAAACTTTTTCTGTCATTCATTTCTATTGTTTCTCATTGTTTCTCACATTCTTTTATTCTTTTATGTTCTCCATCTTCTTCCAAAATTCTATTATAATGTTATTAAAATAATAATAATTTTATTATTTTATTAAATCTTACTCTAATTCTTTATAATCCCAGTAGTTCTTGCATATATTGCATCTCACACTTTTTAGGGACACACGGTTCCTATGATTCTTCTGTGCACTTGCAAAATGCATACTTTCCTTTTTACATGCATTTACTTTTCTCAGCTGTGTTAAGAAGTGTGTGAGTCAGGACTTCTCTTTCTCCGCTCATGTGGAGGTACATATTCTGCATTTTCTTTTGTGTCTAGACAAAGTTTTGTTGTCCCTCAGTGATTCTGGATGTCAGCCTCTTCTGTTCCTAGTAGCACCAGTCAAAAGCAGTTCTTTGGAAAAGGGGCAAAAATAGAGGCTGTGTCAGAGGAGGAATCAAAGAGAGTGGCCATTCCCTACCTTGAAGCAGAGCAACACTCCTGCAGTGTATTTTTCTTCATAGGCCTCTGTTTTGCTGTTTTCTCAACCTGTTCTTGTTTGTAAGAACTGTTTTGGGATGCTAGGTAAATGGATGGAAATGATGTGAGGCATGCAAATACTGTGTGCTACTGAAATACTTTTATCACAGTATTTTATTTTCATCCTATTTCTTACGATGAAATATCTGAACAGGAAATACCAGAGTGAAATTTAGAATTGTCTGAGGAGGGATAGTCTTTGCTCTTTTGAAAGAATCACTATTTAACCCTCTCTTCCCCCTTTATGTAAAAGCTAGAACATTTTAAAGAAGTTGAAATAGCAAAGATTAAAATGGAGGAGAAAGCGCAAACCCAGAAAGAAATATCTGAGCTACGATATGAGTTAGAAAGGACACATCAAGCAAAGGCCGAAGCCTTGATTTCTCGTGAAAAGAATGCTATTGAGAGGCTTCAGAAACAACAAGAGGTAAAGTTCCAAATACTTTTTCTTAAACTAATACAAAATGATTCGTGAGTCGATTAAATTGTTCTTTCAAGTTCATGAGATTTACCTTCAGCTCTCATTTGGCTTGTTAGTGAAAACTTGGAATTTACTTTTGTAAATAAATAGGGGAACTTTTATTTACTTTTGTAAATAAATTTTATTTATTTTATTTACAAAAGTAAATATTTTATTTAGTAACTTATTTTATTTACTTTTGTAAATAAATAGGGAAACACATTCAGCAAATAAAAGGATGAGTATGGGTAAGTATTTAAGTAAAGCTGTCTGGAAAAGGAGCAGTTCCCCTAAATAGGGATGAATTGTAATAGGTACTTTTAAATCCGTTTTAATAACTGCTAAATTCAGATCACAGAGATGTTTTTAATAGTTTATAGGACTGTTTACTCTTTTATTTGAAAAACATAGCTTCTAGTTATGCTATAAATTCTTTCAATTGTTAAGAAGGACTTTAAACTAAAGGGAATATATAGTCCACATGTCACAGATACGACATTTCTATGTCATTAGGTGTTGAGGAGTTTCAATAGCCACTGTCTGCCATAGGCTGATACCTTGTTTCTCTTTCCACACTTTTTTTGTTGATGAGTTATTCCTTTGGGCTGTTAACTCTTGGTGTTTTGCCAGAATAGTAACTGTTACTGCAGTATATAATAATTTGTATGTAGTTCTAAATTGCTTCACTCCATCTCTATTACTTTTCAGTTTCAGAAGAGTGGTTTGCTTGCTATTCTGTTGCCTATTTGCCTAGCAATCTCCCTGCTGTCTGCAGCAGACCTTCCTATCCAAATAATTTAGTCATCTACAATTGCTATCACCTTTCTGCTCGTGTGTGGTTGCGCTTTTTTTTTTCTTCAGAGCCTGTGATGGTAACAAAACTATAATTCAAGTTTTTATATTATTGTGTACATGTATATGTGTAGCTACTACTGACCTCTTTCCCTTCTGAAAATAAAACATTTTATCAGTGCTATATGAAATTCTTTCATTGTTATGCTCTTAGAAGCTTACAAGAAAACCATCTGTTCTATGCTATCAGTCTTCTTTTGTGGACATGAAATCAATTCAGTAATTAAAATAACAACAAAAAGATATATGGATTTTGGTATTAGCATGTTCATGCTTGAATTTTACAATTTGATTATGTACATTAAATTTCAATAACAGACTGCTAGTTGACCGTTTTATCAGTTTATCAAGTCACGTTTTATCAATTGTTGGGCATGTTTTTCGCTTTTGTTTATGGAAAACATGCAAAAGAACATGCAAAATTGTTAAAAATTGAGAAGTATGAACGTTTATTCTGTAAATATTTGTTTAACCAATTTTTCCTTTTACCTATGTTTTAGTCAACATAATTTCTAAAAAGGAAAGTGTTTGCAGGCAGCCAGTAGTGTTTCTATCTGAAGCATTTTTATTCAGAGTAAAAGGAAAAGGGGAATTAAATTATAATAGATTCTGGATGTTATATAAAATTACGACTATTATAAAATATAAACAACTAATAACTTTTGGAATTCCTTGAGGGTTTCAAGACGGTCCTTGAAAGTTTGAATGTGATCAATGATAGATGCCATATACAGTGTGAAGTAAAACTAAAGATAATATTTTGTGATTCAGATAGAAGCAAAGGAAGTATATGCTCAGAGACAGAGTCTGCTGAAAGATATCGAAGTCATGAGGACAAGAGAGGCAGAACTGAAGCAAAGAATCGAGGCTTTTGAAATGTAAGTTGCTGAAGGGCATATACAATGCTACGTGTTGTTCTTCATCTAGAAAGCATGCTTCATGATGTTGCTGCTTCTGTGAAATAGATTTTTTTATATCCCATAAGCTGTGTTTGCATTTTGAACAGTTTTGTAACAGTGCCTCTGTTATGAGAGTTACCCCATACAAAGAGAAGCTTTTTTATCTGTTCCCTCTTATCCAACTAGAATAATGCAGCATGACTTTGGAGACAAGGAACCATATGTTTGCTTTTAAGTTCTTAAATTAAAAACAAAACAAAACAATCAACACAGTATGTAATTCTAACAGTCATGAGGCACGTATATGATATTTTGCTTCTTCAGTCATATTTTTTTTTCTACTGCTAGGACTGTTATCCTTAATATGATGAGTTTTACTTGGTTAAATAAGAAAATAATTAAACTAGTTTTGGCTAGGTTTTTAATCTACTTAATTTTATTGCTCTGTCATCTGTTTTATGTAGCAAAATCGGCATCATGCTAACAACTTGTGGCTTTTATTTTTTTTTAAAAAGCCAGCAGAGGGTGCTGATAGTGCTCAGCACTGTCTCTGAAGGCTTTCTGGTGTGGGAAGCTGAACTAGGGTTACCCCGGGATAGCTGCATAATTGATTGCTACTGGATTTTAATTAGGGCAATTTAGTTTGTGTCACATCTCCTTGTTCTTAATGAATTACAGTGACAGGTTCTGATCATAATTTTGGATTTCTAAGGTGTTCCTAGCACACACATCACCCTTTGATGTTGCTAAGTGTTATTTTAAGAAAAAATAATATACATAAAGAAATAAGTTTTGGCTTTGTAATTGGTCTTTGTATATTTATGATTATTTCAGCACTCAGAAACTTCAGGAAGAGAAAAATAAATCTATTGATGATGCACTTCGACGTCGGGAGGTTGCTGTGAAGAACATAGAGGAGAGTTATGACCAAAAGCTTAAAACTGAACTTCTAAAGTAATTTTTTCTTTTGTCTCTAACAGAACACATACTAATTCCTATGAAAATAGAATAATACACTCTATAGGATTTATTTGACTAATGCAACTAAGCAAGGACTTTAAAATGTTCATTTATGTTCTTGTTTCAGTTGGCTACAATTATTTATATATTTTATTATTTCTTTGCTAGTGAGACAAAATGTTCTTTAAGGTTCAGAAAATACTTGCTATAGAAAATAATTCTCTTTTGATTATAGGTTACATTATTTTTGTGGCTTAAATTCTGCCTTGTTATATGGGAAAGAGATGTCAGATAAGTCGTATGTTTAGACAAGAGGATTTAAACCAGTATTAGTGAGTTTATTTGACCAGAATTTAAAGAACTGACCTTTCCATGGACACAGAAAAAGCATCGAAGTTAAATTAACGTTAAAGAGGTGTTAGAGGTTTCTTGGAAAAGGGGTGCGAGGCACACCAGCCTGTATTAAAGACAGATTAGTTCTTCATTAAGGTTTAATGCCTCTGTATTTTGGGGGTCTCTATTGTAGGTCATCCTGTCTTAATGACTATAATTTACTTGAACATGGTTTCAAAGAATTTGCCTGGAAATGCTCTTTAAAATACTCATCTGTGACCACTTTTGAGGTGTTGCAGTGGGTATATCCTTTGCTACTGCACTTCCTTTGAGTGCTGTGGTCACTTGAAGGTTCCTTGATGTCTCAATGCAGGCAGGTGCTTTCAGTATGTTATTGCTTGTGCTTATATCGTGGCACGAAACAATCTTCCAGTTAGGAAAGTAAACCAAATGACTGATGTATCATGACTTTTTTTTTTGCAAGCCAAGTATCGACTGTTCGTATCAGCCATCAGTAAACTGCAAGTAGAATCTCTGTTAGTGTGTCTTTATTTAAATTGCAGAGGAAAGATGTAAAGAGTAGGTTTTGATAAGGAGGATTTCTCAGCTGGAACTGAGTAGATAACAGGGCTTTGTCAGAGAACAATGAAATGCTGAGCTAATTGACTCACCCTCCTACCTTGTGTTATCCAGTTAGCCACTGACAGCTAGTTACAGATAATACTTGTAAAGTGCTTTTGGTTCATGAGGAAAGGGAAATTATTTTACAGATGAACTTTTGCTTACCTTATTTTATCAATTTAAGAAGTGTTTTAGACAAGCGGCAAGTGCTCAGAAAGATAAAATCCTTGTCCCAAATCCTCAATGAAAAGTATCACAGAGCTGCTATTTATTGTATAGAAACAATGATGTTTTTTGGGGAAAGAAATATTTTATTTCTAGGATAAACTTTAAAAGCAATAATTGCAAAAAGGATCTGACTAGTCCGGCTCATTTACACAAATGCATTTATAATTTCTGTTCCAGTCATACAAAATGCTGCTTGTTCTTAGCTCCTGTAGATTGCCATAAAATTGACCAGTGAAGTTGGCTGACTGGGCTGTGAAGAGCAGTAAATTCGGGCAGTGTTCAGTGTTTAGCTGGTGGCTGATAGCATGCAGAGCACCCTTGGGGCCAGTACAGTCCTGTACTGTCCAGTACCTTCATCTGTCATCTGGATGATGACACTGTGCATCCTCAGCAACTTTGAACACGAGGCTTAATTAAGGAGAATGGCTGCCACAACAAATGGCAGCGTTTCAATGCGGACAGACTTTGATAAGCTTGGGGATCGTGCCAACGTACATCTCAGGAATTTTAACAAGGAGAACCACAAAGCTCAGCACTCAGGACAGAGTATCCTTCCGCAGTGGTGCAGGTGGGGAAAAGGAACGGACTGAGCAGCTGCCTTTCTGAAAAGGACACAAGATTTACAGTGAGTGCCAGGCTGACTGTGATCCACCCGCATGCTCTGGCAAATCAGGCAAACCACATGATGGGTGACATTAGCAGCAGCACAGCCAACGGACTGAGGGGAGTTATTGTCCCCTTAAGCTACTGGTGAAGGCTGCAGTAGGAATTAATACTATGTTGAGCTTTAGGCTTCTCAGTTCAATAGAGTTGTGGAGAAATTGGGGAGTGCCTGGTAAGGGTCTGTGAAGACCCTTATGTGACTACCAGATGTGACCTATGAGGACAATTTGAGGGAATGCAGCTTCTTTAGCCTGTTGCAGGTGAGCCTAGATGATCTGGAAGTACCCCACAGCTGCTTGATTTTTTCCACTCATTTTTATAGCTATTTTTCAATTATTTTGTAGCATGCAAATGCCAGACAATGTAACAGGACTGGGCCAATAAACTGTGGCTTGAGATTTTCAGGTTGGACAGAGATAAATTTTTATTTTACTGAGAGGGTAGCGCAGCATTAGCACAGGTCACCCAGGGAGGTGGTGGATTCTACATCCTTTGAGGTTTTCAAGAGTTGTTGAGGACAAAACATGGCTCACCAGGGTTGATGTTGGTGATTGACTTGCTTTTTGAGCAGGTGGTTGAAAAAAGTGACTGGCAGGACCCTTTCCAGCTGTTTACATGACTGTCCTAACTGATTTTATCAGCAAATAATTGTGTGATTATAGCTTAGTTTTGGCAAAGACTAGAATTTACAGAAGTACATGTGCATGTATACACAAGTACTTTGGGCACATAATTCTTTTTACTTCTAGATATCAGCTTGAATTAAAAGAAGAATACATATCCAGAAGTAATAAAGTTACTGAAGATGAGAAAAAAAATAAAGGTAACCATCTCTCTGAGTTTAATAAAGTAGCTGTTTACAGCATTTACTACCTAGGATCAAAACACTTGTTACTAAAGAGTAACAGTGTTCAGTAATGCTGGCGTAAGTGGCAAAAAAGTCATTAACCTAGGCTTTGAAAAATATGTAGCAGCATCCGATGGCAGATCAGCAACTCCTTGCAGTTTAACAGTTTAATATACAGTGGGAACCATGAGCTGGTGCTTCACATGAAAGCTGCAAGGCCTCCTGCTTCTTCAGCTTCCCAGATTCCTCTGAAGTTCTAGCAGCTCATTCATTCTGTAATTGAACTCTGGTACACTCTGGTTGAATTGTTGCCAGTTTGTACATTTATTATGCACAAGATGTTTAAGTGAAGCTTGAGAGGAGAGCTGGGACAGATAGCGTATTTAGACTTCTAAGTTAGGATCATGCGAAAGAAATCATGTATTGTGTGTATGAATTTGATTTAACTAATTCTGAAGTAGTACACATGGATATATTTACGCACACACAGGGATTTACTTGATTTTGAAGGTGTGTGTAAACCTACATGACATTCAGTCATTTTTAAGCATTGAATTAAACTGAATGTTGGACAGCACCTTGAACTATTTTTTTTTTTTTCTGATGCAGTTTTTCAATATAATTTTAATTTAATTCAGCATTTGTAATTCTTCCTGCAGAGAAGGCTATGCTTTTGCACGAAGAAGCCGTTGCTATTAATTCAAAAAAGGAGGAACTCAAGCAAGCTGTATCGCGCACAAAAGAGCTTGAGGTAATTGTAAGCATGAATTTAGAGAAGCTGTATTGTAATGAGTGCATTTGAACTACGTTAAAAAAAATAAAAGAAAAAGTGAATTAAAATTCACTGTTAAGTAAGTAAAAAAAAATTAAAAGTAAGTAAGTGAGAGTTTTTCTTGAGAAACATCTTCATAAGCTTCTAAACTGTTCTTTTTCTGCAGCTGGATTTGGAGTCAGTGAAAGCTCAGGTTCTGCTGGTAAATAAACAGAATCAGCTGTTGACAGAAAAACTGAAAGAGGTATCAGACTATCCTTTGCTAAAGGAGGAGAAACTGGAGCTCCAAGTGCAGAATAAACTACTTAGGCAACAGCTGGATGAGACTCGCAGTGAGAACCAGCATCTTCGAGACAGTAAGTGTGAATAATTTAGTAATTTTCTTGTTTGTGTTTCCCTACAGGTATTTCTTTAGAAATGAATCTTCATTAAAATACATTCTTTGTATTATGTTTACTAGTGATTTGCACTGAACCCCAAATAATGTTAGTGTAAAATGAATCAAAGTCCTTGATGTTAGTTTTTCTTCAATATGTCTATATAATAGAAATCCCGAACGAAGTGGTAGCTGTAACAATAACACAAGGAATATCCCTTTTATCTTTTGAAAAAAGAAGAACAGTATTTCCAACAGTAGTGTTAGCATGCTTAGTAATGGCAAAAAGAACATTCCTTTTTTTTTCTTAAGGACTCAAGTGACTAGTTAACAAGTGACGTATATTTTTAATGCGCATCCAAGATTACTAGAGATAGAGATGTATATACCCAGTTAGGTAGGAATGTGTATTTTTCTTCCATAACAGGAAAATCTGTGTCTAGTCCTTAAGCAACTATGCTAAAAAAAAACTTCGGTCCTTTGTAAAAAGAAAAAAAATAATCCTCAGGTACTTTATTCAAACAAAGCCTAGTTCTAAAAGACCTTGTGTTGTGCTTGAAAATAAATCATCTTTAAGTTTGAAAGGTGTATCTTATAGAAAAGCGCAGGCTTGTCATTCTCTGTCTGACTGGTATTTCTTTTTGGAAAGAACTGTCCCAGCCCTCAGTGGAGCACCTGGCCTGCCAGGCAGAGCTGAGGAGGGTGGAACGTGCCAGGAGGCTGGCACTAGATGAATTTGAAAGTGATAAGCAGTTTTTGGAAAAGCAGCTACAAAGTGAGGTAAATGATTCTTTATTTATTGAGTTCTTTCTTCTTCTTGTCATGTTGTTAACGTTTATCTGTGTACCTGTGAAGGCTGTTCTGCATGTAGTTATGGGAATGGTTTGTACTCTGCTTATTTTTATGTAAACAACCTAGAAAAGCAATCAAAAACCAACAACAACAACAACAAAACACCCCCAATAAAATAGCCAACCAAAGTAAATCTTTCTAAGCCACTAAGTTGTCAGCTCTGGCTTTCTGTGGGATACTATGTATCTATATGGTTTTGCTGGACCTGAAAAACAATTAGAAGGCCACAACTATTCAAACAGTTCAGGTTATTCTATTTATTTGAATTATGTTTTTTGTTTCCTCTGGTCTTCTTCAGGTTGAGCGTGCTGCTCAGTTAAAGACCCAACTGTTGGACTCTGAAGCTACTGTCAGGAAGTTAAATGTGCAGGTTGAAGAACTGAAACTACAGTTGAAACAAACACAGGCAGGTTTGTGTCTTATACCAAAGAAGTCCTTTATGAAGTTCACATACCTAACCAGGAACTTCTAGATGCTTAAAAGAGCTAGAGTTGCATTGAAGTAATATGCCACCATTGAGTGGTTTAAAGTTTTAAACATTTAAACATTTCAAGTTTAAAATCAAAATTGATTTAAAAGACCAGTTTAAAATGCAGCCTGATTACAACTTTCCTTCCTTTCAGAAAGCAAGCATATAAGAGGAAGGAGAAAGTGTTCCTCCCTGATCATTTTTATATATATCTATATATATAGAGATATATAGATATATACTTATACATACAAAGTGCTTCTCACCATATCGATAAACACTTGCATTTTTTTTATTGTCCATGTTCTCGCTCAGTGTAAAGACATTAAAGTTTGGTGATAACATAATCACATTTTTCCAGGGGGTGAATTGTGTTTTAATGCATTTTGATTGTTGAGTGTTCATAATAAAACTAATCAGTTTGAAATTGTACTGCATATCTCACAATTCTAAATCTAACTTTTAAACAGCTGTTACCAAAGCTAATAACTTAAGCACCTTGCATAGACATTAAGAAGACAAAGGTGCTTTGTAGAGCAATTCAGTCTGCTGAAGAAGTGGAGTTCTAAAGGTGCCTGTCAAATTCATATCAAGTATGATAAATTTAAGTTTTGGTACATATCTTTTATTTTAAAATACGGAATTGAATTCTGCAATGATTATACATTACATACACTGCATGTTGCACTGTAGTTCAGTGTATGCAATACTTTATATGATTGTTTAGACCAATATGTATATATCTTCATATGTGTAATTACTCTCAGTACCATTTGGAATTGGAAATTCATCAGTATCAAAACAGCAAATATATTTTAATTTAGTGACAAAGTATTGCATGGACTTTCTTTTTGCGGCAGAGTTAAGGATGTCATTGAAGAAACCATTTAGGTAAAATGAAAATTATGTGGTCATTTTGCCAAAATAGATGCAGACCTGTAGATGGGTCTTTTGCTTTCTGAAAAAAACAAGTGCAAACCAGGCAGCAGAAAGGCCCCAAAATTTCAATTTAACTGATAATTTTTGAGGAATACTTATAAAATAAAATAATAAGAATAATAGTAAAACATTATGTTATTACATTTATGCTACGTTACTTTTTCCCAAGTTCTTTTTGATCTAAATAGAAGTGGACTTTTGGCCTGCCCTTGTTAAATGGTGTCCATCACCCTTTAACAACATGATTGGATGTAATGTGTCCAGGGTGGTGGCATTTTTATTATTCTTTTAAATGTGATTTAAGAAAGAACAGTGTTAGATTTTTTAGTAAGCCTGTATTTTTCAGGTAGATTTTTACATGAAATAATTATATATACAATTAATTAATATCAATGATAACTTGCAGCTATGCAACTACATAAAAATACACATTTAAACCAATACATTAAACTCTTGAAATTTAAATAAATTGCATGTTAAAATCATTTTAATCAAATTAGAATTTAAATGCCACATTTTATTATTTCTGTTCAGTTATGTGCATCTCTCTGTCTTAACTGTCACTCATGTTCTTGGTCATTTAGCTCTGGAAAATGAAGTATATCGGAACCCCAAGCCTTCCCTTGTTGATCGTTCTGTCATTGACTTCCTTGATGATAGAATTGTACCTCATGATATTTATGTGGACAGTGTGTTCCTGAAGAATCCCGTTATGAATGATGTCGTGAAGGGAAATGCTCTGCCAAGAGTCGGCTACCATCAGCAGTTGCAGACGTGCAGCGCTTCTCCAGATTCTGACCTGGAGTGTATGGCACAAACCCGGGCTAGAATAAAGGAACTAGAAAAAGAGGCAGAGTATTTGGAAGAAGCCTACAGAAACTACCAACACAGAGTAATGCAGGATGCAGCTGCAAGCAGAACGCCAAGAAAGATGCAGTCCCCTTTACTTCTACAGTGTGCTGTTGGTAAAGCCCCCTTGACTACACAGCATGAACTTTTAGAGGATAATCCTAGCTCCCAGCATTCCCCTGTGAGCAGCCCAAGAGGTGAAAAATACATTGGAAGAAATGGGCAGCCTGAGGGCTTTAAAAATCCTTCAACACCACCACACAAGGGAATACCTTCTTCAAGATGCCTTTCTTCTACTCCTGTTTCCAAATTGGAAAGAGTTTTTAGTAATAAGAAACTTTCAGATGGTAAGTTATGATAGCTAATATGGGACGTTTTTGGAGTTGTGCTTATTGTTCCTCTTGCATGACTGGAACAGTAAGATTTAGCAGTGATAGTCTTTCCCTCATTCATTATTTGCTAGGGGGCAGGAAAATTGCAGAATCACAGCAAGGCTGAGGCTGGCAGGGACCTCTGGAGGTCACCTGCTCCAAGCCCTGCCCAAGCAGGGACACCCAGAGCAGGCTGCCCAGGGCCATCTCCAGGCAGCTTTTGGAGATCTGCAAGGAGGGAGAATCCACAGCCTCTCCGTGCAACCAGTGCCAGTGCTTGCTCACCCTCAGAATAAAGACATGCTGCCTGATGTCAGAGAAAGTCAGAGACAAAGTGTGCTAGCTGTTAGGAGTATCAGTTCTTTGTGGAAACAGTCACTGAGGAAGTACATTAAGCACATACTGCACTTAATTCAGGTAGCATTAAAGAGGCGACTATTCCATATTATTGCAACAAGTGTAATCCTATGATATGCAGAGATTCTTTTAAAAGCTGATATTCAGTATAACTACTTTGGGACATTATTAAAACTAGGTAATTACAATTAATTACCTATATTCTTCTCTTTTCATGTAGCTATTTTAGTTGCATATGAACATGTGGCATGAAGACTGCTTCATCTGGCTTCTGTTAAATTCTTCCTTTTTAATATATATTTTTTAATTCTCTTTATATGTGAGTCACCAGCAGATTTGAAATAACAGGGTCTGCTGTTTGAACAAATGTGCTGTTTTCATACCAGGTCCTACCCTGTTGGAAATAACCAGTACAAGAAAATTCATATTTAGCTGTATAGGTCTGGATGTTAACTTCCCTACAGTGGCAGTGTGTGCATAGTGCAATTATGCACATGTTGTGAAAACCAGTCTTATCTGAGTAGTAGGGTAAATACTGACTAATATAAACTATATGTTTTTTTGTTCTGCAGATGCCAGTGACTTGTACCTTGCCTCTTCCCAGCATAGTGTTGACCAGGTGCTTTCTCCTATTTCAAAGCCACATATCCTTTCATGTTCTGAGTCTGTTTCTTCCTCACCATCCAGTCACAGAGAGAAAATCGGGTAATGTCATTTACGAAGCAACATTTTTATTATTAAAAAAAACCAACAACAACATACATCTGTTCATGGTGATAGCTCTTTTAATAATTCAACTAAGCCATGATTCTATAAGTTAAAACTGTTCTAAAGAAGGGTAAGGATTTTCGTCTTTAGAATATTTTCTCCCATTCCTAATCCCTTTCCCTTTTTTCCATTTAAAACTTTTCATGTGTCAGTGTTCTGAAGAACTTTTGAAACCATTGGATGCTGTTACCTTAAGCAAGGTGTGGTATGGATCCTTGTATTTCAAGAGTGCTGCAAGTTGTGCAGTGCTTGAAATTTGTTGTGTCAGTTAGACCATCAGTCTTACGCAGCAGGTCACATTCAGACATCTGAATTAAAGTTTTGTTGCTTACAAATTAATATTCAGTTAATCACTAATTTTGGAAAGGGTGCTTTCTAAAAGTAAGTCTGTGGCATGCAAGTCAGTTGTTTAACTCTGTATAAGAGCTCTGAAAACTTTTGATTAATAAGAAATTTTAGTTTTTAAATGTGTGAGGAATGTGTGTGAGTGACTTTAGATATGGTAATCTTTATGGGTAGGTTCAGTTCAGCCTGGCAGGTAAGGACTTTCACTGTGAAGCTCTTTGAGGTATATCTGAGTGTTCTTGGTGTCCAGTGACTGTGGACAATCTTCCTGTAACATGCTGCAAATGGGAAATGTGAAGTGGCCAATGAATTATCACATGGTATGTCTTTGCCCTTTTGTGAATTAACTGAACGTGAACGTACTTTTAGCAGTTTGCTTTCATGAGCTCTATTGGGATTTAGCAGTTTTGATTCTTCCGGTAGGCTTCTGTGTAATCCATTTATATCTATGATCCTGATAAGACTAGTGAGAAGTCCTGCTGAAATTGTGGACTGACTTGAGAACAAACTTCATTTCAGAAAACAATGTTGAGACTTGAGAGGGGTAAACTTCATGTTTCAATGACTTGAAATTATTTTTTCAATGACAAACTCATCACAAATTCCTGTCCAAAGTAGTGATAATCTCTCATCTATCCCATATCAAACCAGTCTTTTTGCATATGTTTGATGTCCAAAAGCTGTCGAGGTTATATCTGATACACACAAAAACATTTAATAATAATAATAAAAAACAACAACAACAAAAACCTACCACCACTAATTCATTGAGCAATTCTTGTTCTCTTCCGTTGTGTCTCTGCTTTTCACATCAGTGACCTTTCCTTTGCTGATTGAAACTCAGTAGTTTCTGATGCTTGTTTAAGAATGTAAATCAAGACAGCTGTACATTTTCACTTCAGTAGCAAGTTGCAATGCTAATGCTTTTTCTCTGAAAAGTATGTTCCTGTGCCTGTGTAACTTCTTTCAGAATAGAAATCTACAGTCTCCCTTGCATGTGGAAAGGAGATAGGTAGCAGAGCTTTTCTTATTAACTATGCATTTTAACATCTATGCTGAGTAAATGAATAACTCCAAAAAAGTAAGCTGCACAAAAGTATCTTCTCTTTGCTCACTGTATCTCCTATTTCCATGTATGAAATTATTCTGTTATCAATGGTTACTACTGCTTTCACTCTCCAAGACTGAGAACCTTGAATAGATGTCTTCAGAAAAAGCTTGAGTATTTCATATATGATGTGTTTTTTTCCTAGGAAAAGACACTTAAATCAGTCTTAACCTGCTAGCCATCTCTCTAGGTGTGATGGTTGAAGAAAGATGGTTTGTTTTGGGCAGCTCTATCAGGCATTCACAGGGCTTTATTTTCTTGCTCTCCAGTCCAAAATGCAGATTTAATGTAGAGAGGATCTCTGCTATCATTAGAATTTGGGGAGAGCCTTTAAGTTCTTGACCTTGAAAAGAAGCTGTTGGGATTTCTAGAAACTATGAGATTAGTTCTGCCTTAGCTTGGTGTCTGGCTTTAAGTGGCTGTTTTCTTTGTGTATTTGTTCCCATTTTCTACAGCATGCATCAGATTTGCTGTGTTATGACAGAACTTACAAACTGAAGGTTGTGTTAACCTGCGTGTTAAGGTATTTGGGAAAATGCTTCAGTGCTGTGAGGGAGCATACTTCTTGGTAGGATGTTGTGTAGTCTGAGCTTTACAAAAGGGAGTAAATACACTGTGGGAACAGTAAGCAGTATGAGCAAGTTGTGCTACAGAGAACAGGCCAGGGACTACGGGTGGTAGTTGCTTTCCTGAGTTCCTCATGACAAAGCAAGGATATATAGTCCCAATAGCTTGCTTGGACTTGCTGCTTTCCCAAGACTTTCTTAAAAGGGAAAACATTCTTTTGTTGAGCATTTTGGAATTTCTTGTGCCTAGGACTGTTTTTTTCTTGCACAAAATATTTGAGAAATGCATGTGTGGGCTTTTCCAGTTATTTACTCTCATTATTAGCAAATGCCACATCATTGATGTGCATTGTGGGATTAGTTTATGACCTGCAGATTTTAATTGGCAATGGGAATTTATGTGAAAAGGAAAGAAAAGAAGATGTTGTAACACCAGTAAGCCATTAAGCTAGGCCTCTGTCAGTGGGGAACAACAATTGCTTCTGTGACTAGGAGATCCTTGTTTATTTGTGTTTAAAAATATGAGTGGTATGAGGGAAGCCAATAAATACAGACAGGAAGACTAGAGTTAGGAAGGCAGATTATTATCTAAACCATTCCTTTTTCATGTGGGGCTGAAGAAGCTGATTGTGAAGGTTTTTACCAGCTTTAGGCTAAAAAGTTAATTTTAGACATTAATAAAATAGATAGTGGAGGTCGTTTTTTGACTCTCGCAGTCATTTTAAGTATAACTCTTGCTATTTATTTGGCATTGATTGGCACATCAATATTGTTTTATGGAGCATTGATGTAAGGTACTGTCCAGGGTTTTGTCCTCAGCTCTGACAAAACAAATTTGGAAAAATTGCTTGGAAGTACATGTGTGTGATGGACTTAATGATGCAGGGCTCTTCCTCTCTTTGCTAAATCCACGGCAGTGTACTGAGTGTCTTCCTAGCAGTGTTACAGGATACAGTATTGAAGAATTTGGCATGCATGTTCTTGAGACTAAAAACATGGACTTCCAAAAACTTGGAGTTTCACCTACTTTGCCATGTTAAACTTACAGGATGTTTTTTTGCCACTGATGTTATTGAACCATCCTTCTGAAAATGCAGATCTATTTTTTTTTTTTCCCAAACTCGCTGTTTTTATTGAACATGCCTCATTATTGGGGTATGTCTTTTTGTTTTTGTTTTTTCTCTGTTTTCGCCCACATGGATGTCTTGAATTGCTTAGAAATTATAAACACAAACATATTTATGGAACAATATACACCAGCAACAGCTGGTGTGAAGTAAGCTCCTTTATAAAGAGCTGCTGATGAATTCATGACCTGTACTATTTTTCTATTCTGATTCTGGTCACAGTTTAGTAGCAAGGTCACATGGTTGATATTGTTCTTTCACATCATCTTTCTGATTAGATAAACGGGGATTTAGAATGAGGGCACTAACCCCATTTTTCATAGAACCCAGATTTTCACCCCTGAATACATGTTTTGCCAGACACCTAATCCTAATACATTTCAAACACATCTGTTAAAGTGACATGAAAGGGGGAATTAGATTAACACAGAGCCAAAAAAAGGCAATTTAAAAAATTTCAGTTGACTGTGTGTCACGCTTTGTTGTATTTCTCATTTTTTTTTTCTTTTTATTTATTTTTTTTCCTTATTCCTCTTTATGCCTTTTGAGTGTGTATATTGTTTTAATCTAATAGCTTTATGTCACACATAGGCCTTGGGGAAAGGCTGCAGGGGTAGCATCTTATCAGAGTGATGGAGCTGTCATTTGGTAAAAGTTAGAGAACTGTATTTAAATACCTTGACTTTGGAGGCAGAAAGTTGTAGCATTGTGCTTGTATGGATTTTTCATTAGGCGTAGTGCTGTGCATGTGAGTAAGCTTTGTATTTAAATCTCTGGTAGCTATTTGCTTAAAGGATTTAGTGTTTGTATTTATTCAAATTATTTACTCTCTTCCTTCGTCTTTCAGACTTCAGAATCAACAAATAGATAACCAAGATTTCAGCAGTAACCCCAAACCAGAGAAACTGCTATACGAGGACCTTGAAGAACACGTTTCTTCTCTTGAATGTAAGCTTTAGTGCATTTTAAATGGTTTATTTGACACCATAGGGCTTAACAGTTGGAAGACAATTGTCTTGACAGGATAAGGCTATAATTGAAGAAAATAAGAAGAAACTGTCTCAGGTGATGAAAGATTATTTTTCTTCATATTTGCATCTTTAGAGGAGAAGGATATGGAGAAATAAGTAGACACTAAAATCCATTTGGTTCTGAAATTTGGGAACGTACTTTTTGTTCAGAAATCTTGCATAACCTTGTTCTGATTAATGCATGCAGGTCTGACAGTTGCTTCAGAACGTTTTAAAATGCTGTAGGATTTTTTTTCTTTTTAAAGCAAAGTATACGAGTATATGAACTAACCCGAGGCCCTATTATACATGTATTTGCTGCATGAAATAAAATTACAAGGAGTGTTTTTGATGGACCAATACCAGAGCAGCGTTACCAAGCTGTAGCTGTGAAGATAAATTTCTGCAGCAATTAGTACCTCTGTTGATTTTTCCTTCCGTAACCAGAGATTAAGTAGTGTTACAAGTTAGAGGTTACTTCAGAATATTTTAGAGTGCACTTGGAATGTATGGTTAAGTTACTGAAATGTGAATGTATTTTTTTTTTTTCCATCTCAGAGTATTTTATTTATTTACATTTCTTGGTCTAAATTGCCGGAGGAATTCTGGCATTATGTTGTGTTTTATTTTGTGTGCTACAGAGATGTTTCCTTCTTTTTTTTTGTATGCTGGAGTTAGACATGCAGAGTCAGTTTTAGAAAATTTTGCATGTAAGTAAGGTACTGTAAAGAAGAGGATTATAAAAGTTTATGTACTTTATAGAAGACAGAAATGGAAAGTTATTGGCTTTATTTCCTAGTTTTTCAGCATTTGAATAACCCATTAATGGTAGGCCTGAGCAGCTTTATCTCCCATGAAACTGTGGGTTTAAAGTGGAGTTATCAATGAGAAGGATGTGAACAACATGCTTTAAAACCTTTATCATATCCAAATTTTGTTACACCTAAAAACTCTTGAGACTGACAGAGAGAGGGGTCATACATCATTCATGAATTCATAGTTGGTGAGGCGCTGATTATTATATGGGAGAGAGAACAACTGAGTTTGAAAAAAATACTGCAAACTGGTGAGTGAACTAGCTTGTTCCTTTGGGTGCAGTTCGGTCATATGGAAGATGAAGCGATGCCCCTGCTCACTCTCCCGAACCCGTGAGAATGCAGCAGTCAGTATTTTAAAAACAAATCCACCAAACAAGAAAGCTATTGTTTGTGTACACAGCGAATGTGCTGTTTGTTACTCTTCAGCGATAACTAGTGGAAGCTGATGACTGATCTATGCATTTCTCCTTGAAGTTTTACTCAGTACATTTTTATTTTAATTTACCTCATTCAGTACTCTTTTTATGAGCTTCAAATGCATTATTTTAATGTGAACCAAGCCTGTAACCACTAATGGTTTCTACTCATCTCATATTTTGATTGGATTTTGATTCATTTGTTGACTTTCACATTAGAGACTTTTAGGAACACATTAAATATTTCAATTTTGCTTTCTCACACATATGAATAGATTGGCATTTTCTTGGCAGTTAGGCCTGAGTAGCTGCTGTGCTCAAATAGCTTACCACTGTATCATTTAGTGACATGCCGTAGTCAGAAGTAATAACTGTAAGAGATTGCATATACCAATGATTTCTAAATTAGCAGTACTTTACTTGATTCAGACTGCATCAAAAAAAACACATTTTCATTATGTAGAAGGAAATCAGAATGGCTAAAATGGGGAGAAGATAACACAGGAGAAATTAGGGGGAGGAGAAGAATGTAAAATCTAAGTATATAGAGTATAATGAAGGAACGAGAGAAGGAGAAAGGTTGACGACACTGGAAAAAACAATGGAGGGAAGGAGATACCACAGAATATGGTGTATGGGAGATAAATACTTGCTCTAGCAAGAAAAAATTGGGATTTCTGTTGGCAGTTATTGCTTTTAGTTATGTGCTCGTCCTAAGGATATAATGCATCTCTTGCTGTCCACCCTTATGTAAAGAAATGAAGGTGTATGAAGTGTTCCCTTTTTTTCTTTTTACTTTGCAAAATGGTAAATGTAAAAATGGTTCTTACTATATTGTTTTGTTTATTTGTTTTTCCTGTTTGTGTGGTTGACAGGCTTTTAGAAGTTAGATATAATATTTAACAGGAACCTACTTGTGGTAGGAATTTTTTGACTGTTTAAACGTTACATACATGTATACCTTGAAACATATTCATGCTTCATATGGAAATAATTTTGTTGTTGAAAACCTTATAATTTAAAGTTAAATAAAGGGGAAAGAGAGAAAAAAAGGAAAGTTGTCTTTTAAGCATGACAACCCATTATTTTGGTCTTATATAAAACATACATAGAATTTATTTGCCTAGGCAACCTGGTAAGACTTCTTTCTGCTATTGTAAGAAACTGAAAACTTCCTCCTAACTTTGCTAGATTGGTAGTTTGGCATAACTTCTCTATGATAACTTCATCTGAAATTCCTTTAAAAGAATTTGAATCGAAGGGATTCGGATCATTCTGAGAGAGAGACTGGTTAGTCTGGGTGTCTTGTTTATCACCATACAAAATATTTCAGTTTTTATTACAAAATAGAAAGAGAAATGCTTGAAGCCTTGATAATATTTGAAGGATGGGGAATTTGTATTCTTAAATGTTTACTCAAAACTGAAGGAGATGCATAAAGTATCTGTTCTATTTTACACTACCTGTCTGGAAAATGGTTCTGAGTATTTTGCGTTGGCTGCCTAAAACTCTACTGGCAGCATTTGACTTCTCATCTCTTTCTGCTTTCTTCCATAACACTGGGTTAACAGCAGTTTGCATAGTTTGCACATAAATCATTAAGAAGCAGTTGAGTGTAGTAGTGATGATCACAGA
The DNA here is from genome assembly GCF_964211825.1 of Aythya ferina. Taxonomy (NCBI): domain Eukaryota; kingdom Metazoa; phylum Chordata; class Aves; order Anseriformes; family Anatidae; genus Aythya; species Aythya ferina. Next base: position 78,741,077 of record NC_140296.1, read on the forward strand.
GGAAGTACAGTATTATTATTTTTTTAAAAAATTCAGTGCCGTGGTTGCACAGATGAAAATACAGTGTAGAATATTTGATTTAGTGGTATCCATCCCGTGCACTGAAGAGGGCAAGGATCCTAACAAAGAAATAGTATGTGATCAAGTAATTTAAAGGTTGTTTTATGTGTATGAAAGGGATGAGTTAAGCTTGGACATGTAATTTTTCTGTGATCTGTATCGTGATTATGTAAAGAAATGAAAACATTTGGTTTTCTATTGTATGTTTATTCATGATTCTCTTTTGGCTCTTTAAACAGATGTGTTCCAATAGCTAATTTAAAAACTAACAATTCTGTAATTAAAGAAGCAAGCACAGCCTGTGATTCTTCATCCTCAGGGAAATGGTCAAGTTGGAAGGAAAATGCTCAATTAGTGCTTATATTTATGAGTTCTAATTCAGCCATTCCCACACTTTGTGTCCATTCCTTTGCTCCACTATTGTAATTACAAAATAATGAAGCCATTGTTCAAATTTCTTCTCCAGATCAGGGGGACATTCCAGAGCAGTGTGAAAGTGATGTCTTGCATCCATCTGGGGACATTGTCAATGAAAACCATGTCACAACCACTATGCGAGCAACAGCCACTTCGCTGCAGGACTTGAGTGAGTTTTCAGCTCAGAAACAAAAGTGAATGCTCTTTTTAGATGTCACATGTGTAAAACAAAACCCCAAATATTTAACATTCTGTAGGTATATAAGCCAAAGTGAATGAAAACTTTTTCCAAAAGTGGTAATTATGTAATTGGGAAAAGAGAATCTTTTCTTTTGCTTTACTGTACGAGGATGACTTTTTCACCCCAGTTTTGTTTAAATGTGTTTTTAATTTAAAGACTTTTAATAATGCTTCCCCCACCCCCCACCCTGGCCCTAGCCCTTCACCCAGCCTCTGGAGGGAAGATTCTGACGTTTCTTTTCCCCTTCTTTATAATGATAATTAAACATTGCCTCTGTTCTTGATAGAAGTAAGACCTGAAAGTTTTTATTTTGAAGCATTTTCTATACTGCATGCCTGGCTTTTATTTATTTATTGATTGATTGACTGATTGATTCAGTTTGTAAACTGCATTGTCACAATGCTGATTTAATTCTTTGGATAGATGAGAATGATTTCAGTGCAGTGTGTGTGGCTTTTCTACTTTGCTCTGTATAGTAGATAATTCTTATATAGAGAGAAAAAATAGAGCAACATGAATTTAAACATAACAGACTTCATGAGAAAGTTCGTGCTGGAAATAAGAAATGCAGAGAGATTTGTCAATTCCCTGGACTCTACTTTGTCTCTAGAGTTCAACTCTTAGGCAGTCATATACCAGACTGAAATGTATTGAGGTGGAAAGAAACATTGCCAGATACATAAGAATAACACCAGTATATGTATTATATGTATATATATGTATATATATTTCCAGTTGTTTTTCATTTCCTTTCAATGTTATACAGGAAGCTGTTACTTATTTGTATGCTACCATAGTAGATTACTGAAGTATCTATAAATTATGTCATAGATGTTGAAATAATTTTTCACAGCTGTGTTGGATCAAAGACATGTTGAAGAACAAAGTAAAGAAGACAAAAACTGTGAAGAGGAAAGGAGAACCAGAGAAGAAAGGAGAGAGAGAGAACAAGAGGAGGCTTTGGAGAGAGAGCAAAACGAAGTGGAACAGCTTAAGAAAGAGACGGTGATTTAGTATTTTAATTTCTGACAGTAATGTAGCTTCACAGTGTGATATTAGTGTAGGATTGCTCTGTGTTAAAATAGATGTTGGTTAAAAATAGATTTTACGCTTTTTTTAGGTGAAAGTAGTAAAGGCTAAGTTATTTTAAGCACTTGTATGATTAACCAAAGAGTCTTGCTAGAACTTCCTCTTATGCCAAGTAACTTTTTCCCTGGAAATGGATGCTTTTTATTCCATGCTTCATGTAACTGGAAGCTACAGTTTTATGTTAAGAAGTTAAAATGCAGATGTCACCAGGCTATTGGAACAAGCTATACATTTGCTCCGGTATGGACTGCTGTGAGTGCAACATCACCAGGAAATGTTAATGTCCACCTGTTCATTAGCTTTTATGATGGTATTTAGGGTGGTGTTTTTTTGTTTGTTCGTTTGTTTTTGTTTGTTTGTTTGTTTTTTGAGCAGAAGTTACGAGGAGACTCTATGGAGTTTGTTTAAAACCATTTGAGCTGGTGTAGCACGTCAAAATAATGTTTGGGATTTTTGTGTACTGTATAAAATTTGGTTTTTGTTCTCTCCCCTTTCTTCTTCCTCTTCCCACACTCAAACCTTGGTTAATTCAATTCAGTTCTATGGTACTGATCATGCTGCCCTTCACACTAGCAAACGAGGCCATTCAAGAAACTTGCATACCTGTATCAGCTCATCTTCAATTCACGTGTAGATCTAGCCATATGCAGAAGCCAGGATTTCAGTCCTCATGGCATTTCAGGCATACAAACTGATTGGATTTTTTTTGGAATGACACTCCTGAATTCAAGCGATAACGTAACATTTCATCTTGAACCGCATGTAACATGTTTAATGCTGTTTACACTGCCATATTTTACCAAGTTTAATGTTACATCCTGCAAGTATTTAGGTATAAAGGTAGTTTCATTGATCTGATTGGTATTTAATTTTGATTTTTTTTGTTTTAAAGTGGATCCAAGATTCGATGAAAATAGATGAAGAAAAAGAAGATGAAGAGGGAGAAAAGTTGGAAAATGGTAATTCTGCTGCTGAAGATATTGTAAAGGATTCTGCTCCAAATCCATTAGAAAAATATATGAAAATAATTCAGCAGAGAAGAGAGCAGGAACTGGCACACAAGGTGATTATTCTCAAAACTGGGCCCCCCAAAATATTGTTTGAATTGGTGTCTTGCTAACTATGCTTACAATGAAAATAATAATCTCGTTTATTTTTTTTTTCCATTAAGAGCCTTTAATGTAACAACTTGCAGAAATGAGTGTTTGGATTTGTATTGCAGAAATGTGTTGATTCAAATGTGTGGGGGTTTTTGTTTGTTTATTTTTTCTTAGGTACTCTGACAGTATTTAAACAGAAATACGTCCTCATTTTTTTTAGTAGTCCATGTTTATAGTATTTTGAGATCCTAATTAAAATACATCAGTTTTAATCTATACAGGTTGATTTGTGTTCCAGTAACACAACTGATGAAGTTGATAGAATATAATCTGGCAGGATGGAAAATTTGACCTTAAAGAACAATTACATGTGTGAACATTACTTTGATTACAGACTGCAGCATAGTTTTATTCAGGCATTGTCCAAACCCATTTTTCCAAAGCTTCATTATTCTAGATGAAGTGCTTCATTTCTAGAAATAGGCTGGCTCTTTCAGAAGATATTTATTTTCAAAAACTATTAGGTGTTAGAGTCACTTAAACCTTGACTTAAAATACACTTTCTGTAACTGGTTCTTCCTCTTGGCTGCCAGGATTCAAAAAAAGAAGAAATAAAAGAAATATCACTCATAGAGGGAATTACATCTAGTGAAAAAGATGACAGGTAAGGCTCATACATTACTACAAATGACTTCTATTACTTCCTACTAATTAATACTTAACAGCATGAATTATGGTTAAGAGACGTTTGCCTCTTAAAAAGCAAAATAGATTTTAAAAAGTTAGTAATAAAAAGTAAATACGTTGGAATAATTGATGAGCCTCCCAATTCTTATACAGGTAAGTTAGGCACAATATTGAATTAGTATCTAGGAACTATATTTGATGATCTGTTTCCATAGCTTTCACAATTAAAATTTTTATCTGCAGTGGAGCAGCATCTCAGTTCCTTCATGGTGAGCTGAAACACAACGAATTCCTCCTCAGTAATGATTCTGTGAAGGGTTGTCTGTGCTGTACCTTGCATACAGTCTGTTATTTGAATTGAATCTAGCTTTGATTTATTAGTAGCATCACGGACTTTTAACAAACTAGTTCACACATCTTATTTCAGGGGTTTTTGGCAGCCTGATAGAGTTCCACAGCTAGGGCATTGCCTGTGGTTATCTCTAGAGATCAATAAATAAGGATTTGTCGCTTTTAGTTTCTTGATGGGGGGAAAATATCTCTATCAATCAAATCTTTCAGTTTATCTGAAGATGTAGAATTGAAAATATATCTAAGCAAAAAATATAGAGCTGATTAAAAGTGACTCACACTGTAGCTAGTAATGATTCAGTGTGATCTGTCCCCTTAAAGTGCTGTTTTACACACCAGACCCTATGCTGGCGCTCCTGAATTATATCTGTGCAGTGTTCTTTTGTGCTACCACAGTAGTAGATAGTAATGCTGTTTGATGGATGAGGTGGCCCAAATCCTCGCTCTTAAAGGCTTGCTTTTGGAACAGCAAGAAAACTGCAGCATGGATTGTCATTGACTAAAGCCTGTGATTAGATGCACTCTATTAAGTTGTGTGTAACTAACTTTCTCTGAAACAAACGTATGCTTCATACAAGAAACTACTTCAGACTTAATGCCATTTTTTTCTCCTTTCCTATCCCCACTACAGTGCTGCAGGCATTTCTCATGGAGATGATGATGAAAGCTTCTGGTGAACAGCTGCAACCGGTTTTGTTTTTCTTTTTCTCTTTTAACTACAATAAAATGTTTTTAAAACAGCTTTCTGACCGTAAATGAAGTTGCAATAAATGCTAGGCAGAGGAATTGCAGGGTGTATAATTATAAATGAGTAAGGCTGCTATTGAAGTCTTACCCCTTTAGTCACCAAATTTCAATATTGAGTCTAGATGTGTTACTATTCCAGCAGGAGGCCCTGGAGCATGGTGAGAGAAAGGCCAAAGCTATGTAAAGAAATGAATGTGTATGTTCAGGTAGATGGGCTTGGCCTTGAATTCCTAGAAACATCCACAGCTTTTGAAATGTTGTTCCTCCCCTCCCCCACAAAATGTAACAAACAGTAAGTCAAAGTAACAGCTGAACTTTTTATTACACTGAGGCTATCTCATGTTTTTAAAGGTATCCCATCAAAACCCCTGGCTTCTGCTTTTTTAGAGAGCAGAGACAGAACCACGTTAACTTGCCCCTTTTACTGCTACAGCATCAGAAACACTTTTAAAAGCAGCCTTTTCTCATGCTTTGTTAGTATTAACCAGCCCAGAACCGAGAGATTCAAATAAAAATGCTATTTAACTCATCTTTATTTAAGCTTTGCATTTTGTAGGTAAATTATAGGCAAGATCATTAAACTTTATTTACAGTATAAAATACAGTATTTTTTTTTTAATCAATGAAGTAATTTTGGGCGGCAGCATATAGTACAACTTGCACTGCATTTGAGGCTGCTTACCTTGACCTAACTACAGGAACATGAAGCCAAGTTTGACAGAATTTAGGGGCAAAACTGAAGCTCCCTCTTGAATTCATTGGAGATTGAAATGTGGTGTACCATAAATGAGACACACTTTCTTTTTTAAATTAAGACAAAATAGTTAGGGGATAGTCTAATTTTACATGCTGCCAAATTAACTTTGTGTTGCAGCAAAGATGGAATTTACAAAGTTCCTCAGAAATTTGTTTTGTCTGATGTTAAGCACGGGCTGAATAGTGCTTGTTGCTTTATGCTGCCCTGGAACAACTATCAAACTATCAGTAGTTAATGCTAGAAAAACTTACCATGCTGAAGCATACACCTACAGGGCAGCCTTTTGCAGTACATTATCAAATGGACAATATTGAACAGAATGTGTTTAACTTCAGATAGAGATATAAAACAGAGATGCACTAGTATAGAGTAGCTGTAGGTCTGTTTTAAAATAAGCATACACAAGTGTTGTCTATTATCTACAAATATTTATTTTAACACTTGGATGTAACTACAGGAAGCCCTTGGCACTGATAGAAAATATTGATTCACTGTTAGGTTACAAAAATTTATACATAGCAAAATTTAATGCTCTTTACATAAAAATATTAGACTACTTAAACAAAACTTCAAAAACTCCCAGTAATAGCTACACTGAATTAGAAAAGAATTAGGCTTTAAGACACTGCCTCCATTATTACCCTTATGCAAACACTGGGCTAGAACATCACCTGCATTGCTGTAGAAATGTCTCCTTCATGCAACAGGTAAGAACATACACTAGGCTATTTTGTCATATTTGCTCTACACGGATCAACTTTGCCCCCTTTTTAAACTGTCAAATTAGACTTCAATATTTAACAGAAAAATTATAGTTGAAGTTAATACCCCCCAAAATGCCTTTTCTCTTAATACTGACTTAAAGAAGTTTTGTGCTTCCTTTGACTTACTTATATTCAGCAAACAGTCAAAACGATCAAACCACACGTCAGCTTAACATGGGTATGACTTGAATATTCGTTTTTTTCAAATGACTGATGTATTTTACTTTTCCCCCGACATTTATATTTATATATATATATATCATATAGAACAAACACCAAATATACCATCACTAATACTCAAGATATCACTGAAAGCTTCTGAAATAAACATTAATTAGAAGGCAGACTTCTATGGGAAATGACTTTAAAATGGCACCAGTTTGTGTTTGTTTTTTTTTCTGAACACCACGTTTTCTTAATGTGCTAATTAATTTGTAAAAAGGAAAACACATAAGCACTGACTATAAATTTGCTAAGCACCAAGATAGAGAAAAGGTGGACATCCTGTATTCTGCTTTATGGCTGTCATTTTTATTGTGTAAAACTCTGCAAACTTCGTCATCTGCTCATTTGGAATAGTCACATCAGTGTCATTTTAATAAGGTAACACTTTTCACTTAAAATGAAGGATAATGGTCTCCTGCCACTATATAAATGCTAAGACATTTATAGAAAATAAATATTAAGGCAAAGCTGACATTTATTTTCAAAGAAGGGGATCATTATCCAGATCCAAGCATCTACATTCCATTAAATAGTTAATAAAAAGATTAAAACTTGGGACATCTGCTCAACACTCAGGTAAGCACAGGAGAATGACTGTTCATTGTAAAAAACTGTGGCACAAAAGTAGATTGCTGTTCCTGTGGCCCATGTAAAGAGTGTTCAAAGGCTGCCCTATTAGGACTTATGAAACGCTGAAACGCTGCAACTGTGCTTCCGAATAAGCACAGGCTATCAGAAATCTTAGCCAGCCACAGTTCCATTTGGTATATAAACTGAGATACTAAATCACACATCTTACACGTGCCTTTGTCTAAGGTCTGTACAAACATCTACTGCTTGCTGGTTTGGAGCACCTGCCACAGTTTTGTGCAGGAATTCATGCTGCATGTCAAATAGTAAATTCTGAACGTCTCAAAGTAGAATAATTTGGTCACTTATTGTGAAGTGTTGCCTTTTAAAATGCCTGGAATAAAACCTCCATTCTCTGCATGAAAGGATGGAAGATTACCCATGGGAAGATTTCCCTATGAACGTGTTCCAGGAGCTTGAACGTGAAGCTTTTACACTTCTCTATAATTTTGTTTGGTAGACACACATCTGTACTGCAGAGCAGCTATTTGTTGATTTGTCAGAGCTACAGAATTCTTCTGCTGAATTACTGTGGCAAACATTTATGTGTAAGAATTGAGTTGCTCTTTTGACCGAGACTGGATATCCTGAAGCTCCTGCTCTTCTTTTGCTTTGATATCTTGGTAGGCCTGCATTTTGCTTGCATCCTTTAAGTAGGCCCAGTTAGAAGACAGTATCATGAGGAAGTGGATCTGGAAGAGAAGGGTGAGCATGATGGCTAGTGAGCATGTCAAGAGGCAAAGCAAGCTGCTAGTTAGATTAATAGACGCTCTTTACAATAATGACCAAAAAAGTTATTCTACGTTAATAAGCATTCTGTTATTAAAACAAGCACAGAGGCTATTCTCAAAGATCTCTAGAATTTTGCATGCTAATATTTAGGTTGGTTATTCACAACTTAGAGAAAGTTAGTACAACAGTAATAAAATGAGCTGAAGAGTTGTACGGATCAATTAAAATGCAGAATGGGGGGAAGCAGGGAAAAAAACTTTTGTATGTGGCAATTTAGATCCTATGTATACTAAGAGGTGCTCAGAAGAACTGGTTTCTAAGGTCGTGGTGTTTATGTATATTCAAGCCCAGATCCTGGTAATTCTTTTCACCCAACAAGCAGATGAGAATTCCACCCTCCCCCTGGAAAAAGCCTGAAATTGTAAACAGTTTTATTTACGTGAACAAGGCTACATTAACACATTGAAAAATTAAACAACAAAACATGAGTCCAAAACTAAGCAAAAGCATGCAATCTCTGGGTTAAGATGTCTTAATCATGTATTGTTATAACTACATTTTAAACTCTCATTGTCTAACTTCAGGTGAAAAGTTTTACATCATAATTAGCTTTTTTTTTTCCCATTATTATTGTGTGGATTTTTCCTGGTTTTTGAATTCATCTCTTCCCAACATCTTTTCACCATACTTCATGCAAAAAATCTACATCTGAACATATTGATTCACTTCTTTTTATTTTTTCCCCCAACAGTGTAAAAATGTCTCTATGATCTATGCATGGTTTTGCTTCCCGTGCAGTCATACTTACATTTTTGAGATCTGGCTACTGAGAAATCAGTTACTAAAGTGCAAGTCATACAAGAACAGAAACTATTTATATGCTATTTCTTTACAAGTTTAGGGTCCAAAACCAGAATGTGATTGTTTTACGCAGAGCTAATACAAGGATGTATTTCCTTCCAGAGAGAGCACGATTTGGCAGTTATTTGAAAATGAAGTAAAAGAAAATAATCAACTTAATCATCCATGCACCAGAAAGACAAGCCGACTAATTCATAATACTGGGGCTTCTGATTTCTGCCAAAAGAGACTGGCACAACTTTATTACTCTTTATATTTTGTATCATATATATTTGTATGCTCAGAGTTTTTTGCAGTTGTCATTCAGGATGAAGAATAGATGAGTAATTCTGACCCTGAACTGTTCCAGTCTTTGTTTTAGAGATGACTGCTACAAAGCAAATGGAGACTTCAAATGAAAAAGTCCCATCTTCCAAAGGACGATTTATAAACAGTCCAACAGTAACTGAATCCTCTCAACAGGAAAAAAATAGCCAGATCTCATCCACATCATAGTTCATATACAAGAAGTCATTTTATTAATCTGATAAGCTAAATGAGGCTTACTGAAGCTATTTACAATTACTGTAACAAAATTCAGAAAGCTAGACTTTTAGCCTAGGGTGTCAGTGGTATTTCAAGCTACAGCAATGCAGCTCTTTACTGGGCTTATACAATTTAGAATTTAGTGCAGCAATCTTCCCGACTCTTAAACTTCAAAACAGCATAGTTATATGTAGTAGCCATCATGTAGATCAGCTGGTGGAAGAGAACAAAATACAGGAGAGTAAGAAACAAACAAGGTGACGGCTCAAGCCCACTTGGGCAACCGTTGATACTTTTACAACAGATGCTATTCCGAGCTTCCTCCAGGGTGAAGATGCAAGGTAACTAACTTGCCTTTTGTCCCTTGAGTATAATCTACACACAGACCTAAGGCTATTTTGCCTAAGAGCAGGCACCATTACACCTGGATTGGGCTGATAGGAAGTTAGAAGCTGGCAGCTAGAGTAAGTGTTAGACACATGAAAAAAGTCATCTTATTAACATCCCTTTTTCCAACTGCTACCTGTGATTGGCATTGCAGGGCTGGACTAGTCAAATTGCCTGGGTCCAGACAAAAAGAACAAGAGGTTACAAGCTATTGATCAAATAAACTACAACAATGAAAAGAAATAGTGAACAGAAAAATATCAACAGTGGGTAGAAGTAGGATTTTAAAAGGACATGCAAAGATTTTTTTTTTCCTAAGGATAGGGCAGGTGAGTTAAGATGACTTCTTAAAGCAGAAGTGTTGGACCTGCTGACTCAGAATGCCCAAAGCTTAGCAGAAAGTAACAGTGATTACAGCTCACCCTCTTTTACGTCTAGTATCAGCATTTTTAAGATGCATAAAATTTGATCTTAAAGCATCTTAAGTCTGAAAGGAACACATTGCGCAGTAAAAAATAAAAAAATAAATAAAAATGCTACCCACCAATGCTATGACAGTGGCACCAGCTCCAGCACAAGCCACAATGAACAGGTGATAAGACATGTAGAACTAGGGGAAAAAGATGAAAAAACAAGATGTTAAAAATGTTTACATAACTAAGGATAGTATAACATGCATTTCAGCTGTTTTAAAGAATAAGGATAATAAATCTGTCTTCATAGCAAGAGGTTCAAAGCTCTAAAAACTTAAACTGTTTAGAAAACACTTTTTTTTTTTTTGATGATCAAAGCCAGACTAGTTTCAATATTCTGCCCAAATCAATTTCTTTTTACTCTTAGTATTAGTTCCCTCCACAAACTTTCACCAAGTTAGTTATTATGCTGTGCCTAAGTGACCTGGAGGCATAAGTCGCACATGGGCCATGCCTGTGTACCTCATTCGTGTTGCAGATGTTCTCCAGGATCGGACCACAGGCTTTGCCAGGTACAGCATTCCACGGGATAATACCTGAAATACCACAGCAAAAGAAACCACTAATTTTAGCAATCAACACATGCTTTCTGTTCCTTTCTTATTTTTTCTGCCCACTTGCCAGTTGTGTTCCCATTTTGGGCATCCACGTGTTGACCAGTACAGCTTTGAGTTGGCAGGAGAAATTAAAAAGCTCACTAAAATTGCACTTTCTCCTTATACCAAGGCTTACTGCCAAGATATGTTCTCAGATGTGGTTTTCCCATATGGCAGCCAAATGGTTGGATTTTTATGCTTCAGGTCCAGTCTCATACTGCCTGCTCCCCGAGACTGGGGACTGAAAGGGATCATCTGCATCTCAGAGATACTTGGCATCTTTCAGGACAGCACTTATTGTGCAATTCCTCACTAGATTAAGTGCTACTTGAACAACTGCTGCAGAAGAGGGTGAATGAGGAGCTGGAGGGGAGAACTACACAAGAATTTTCTTCTATTTAAGTTCCAGAGGGTAAAAAAGCATTAAGTGAGAGCTGCTACAAGAGAATCTGGTCTGCTATACCTCACGTACTCCCAATTACTTTTCTTACATGATTGAAAATCTGAAAAGTCGATGGGATCTAGAAAGTTTAAAATAACCTAAACTTTTAGACCAGTAACAGATGTAAAGCTTAAGCAGAAGCCATGGCTTGAAAAAGGAAAACAGCGCTTTTCCTCCTCGATACAACTCACATTTTAAACTCGGCTGGTTGGAATTAGAAACTTTGTAAGGGGCAGGTCATTGAAACTATCTCAGGACAATATGGCTTTCAGAAAGACTTTATAGGATTTACTTTAAAGCCAGTTTCTTCTCTGCAACTGCAAGATACAGTTGAAGGCATTCAGCTATTGCTTCCACCCAGAACTAGAAGACACTTCAGTGACACAAGCAGCGCGTTGAGAAGCTGCTCCCTCCCGCCACTCATTGAAAGACAAATGATTTTATCAATCAGAGGAAAAACACAGCCCCTCACTGCCCTGGCACAGCTGCAAAACAAACAGGAGAAGCAGAAGGGTGGAGGAGTGCACCTTTCCCCTGCACTCCTGGGCTTTGCTACTGAAAAAGGGTACTTCCCAGCCTCTTGGTGGCAGCTGCTGAAATAGGATGCAAGTATTTGATTTGGGACTTCTTACTTTTAAAGTTGGTACATCTTATTCTCTCCTACTGAACCTACAGGACAGGAAAGGAAAACCCAGCTTGCTTTCTTTCTCGACTGTGAATCAGTTTCCTCAGCTTTGATTTAATTAGTCCAAAGAAACAAACATACCCAGAAAATGCAAGCTAAAATGAAGCCCAAAGTAACTGTGACAGAAGGTTTTCAGCACAGAGGAAGATGAGATTAACTTCAGGAAAAATTCACTTTAATGACTAAAGTATTTGAAAGGCCAGACAATATTTTAAGCTATTTCCCCACTGCTCTGCTACTTGCACCCCTCCCCCAGTTTTCTGTGTGTAATTAGAAAGCAGAGTTAATTCATTAATATCTGAGGCAGACCCTCAATTGCAGGTTTTTGGTTTTCACTGAAAGTAATCATTACAGCAAAACTCAGGCATTAACTTCATAATTAAATGTAAAAACAGCTTTTTGAAAGAAAATACATATACAAATGGGCTTAAGAAAACAGATTCTGGTTATCTCTCAGCTTTGTCTCTAAGAACTTTATTTTGAGGCTGATCTATTTTTACACCCAATATTATGGTATTGGAAACTGCTACAAAATCATTTTAGATAAATGACTTGCCTGTTCAGTTAAACTGATTGCATCTGGAAAGAGATCAATGTAATCTGAATTAATTAGAAAAGTAATAGCACATTCAGGGACACAAGATGCTTTTGCATTTGGTTCATTTGATAAAGCTGAAACAAAACTACTGAAGATAGACCAAGAAGAAAGGATAAAGCATTTAATCAGGATTTAAATAAGTACCGTATTGCCTGATATCCACGCAGATCTGGTCCCCTGGAACTGTCATATTTGTCTGAAGAGATTTGATGACTTCGCAAGTTGACCATATGTTATAGAACATAAAGACAGGCACAGCGGAGAAGCCAAAGACCCCAAGCCAGGCCACTCCAAGCACATAGGTGAGGAAAACAAACTGGGCAGAGAAAACACATGCACTTCATATTTGCTCTTTGAAAAGAATACTTGAATTTTCCTTAAAAAAATGCTTCAGTACAGTCTTTAAACATATTTTCAGAAATTAAGTAATAAAGTATTTAATTTCCATTAAATTATTCCATTATTTCCATACATACTAACAACATTAGCATTGCTTATGTTGCTTACAAATACTTTGGTACTCTAAGTGCTTCTGAGAAAGTAATTCAGACATTTCTTTTTTCATCTGGCTGCTTGAGCAAGCAGCTTGGCCTCCTGAATGAGCAGTTCATTAATTTCTCAAGAGTCTCAGCTAAGCAGGTTGTAGGCTAAAACCAATAAAATTCCAACAAAAGTCAATTTAAGGATTTTTTTTTTTATTATCTGCAATATACTAGCACTTCTATACAACTTGCAAATCAAAACAATAGAGTGAATTGATGTATGCAGAACTCTTCTGTACTCCCTGATTTATTGAAATCAATTTTGAATGTAACAGTTGAGAATACCTATTTTAGAAAACACACCATGTTCATTACAGCAGATCAGAAAACTAATAGACATTGCCAAGACAAAAATTACTTACTTCAGCTCAGATGATCATGGATTTTCCTATTAAAATTTGCTTTATTTTGCTGTTGTTGTTGTTAATATTACATACATTTTCTTTGGTAAGATTATCAGGTACTCACTCACGGCTCCAGATATCTCCAGCTTTCTGCTCCCACTGGACCTCTGCTCTCTCCTATTCTTCCATGTTAAGTTTTATGGTGAAATACTATCTTGTGAGCTCTGGCATCAGCTCCTAGCTTCCCCCTCCTTGAGAGGCTAAGGTTTGGATTCCCCTTGCAAAATGGGGAAACATTTTTATATTTTGTGTGTTCCTTTATCACCATTCTTTGACTGTAAGTGGGTTGGAAAGGCTTCACTTTCCAGTAGAGCACTGTATTCTTATCAGAAGCCTGTGTGCCAGAGCAGCAGAGATGGGAAAGAAACTGAAGTGGGGGTTGTCTTAGCCTGACCCCAGAACTGACGGCCTGAACAAATTCTGCAGCAGTGGAAGTTTGCATCCTCAGAGGTGTGTCCAGACACACTGAGCAACTTTGAAGTAACTGGTTAGATTTTGGAGGGAAAGAAGGTGGGAAGTTGGAAGCACTTGGAAAACAGACATACACAGAAAACCTGCTAGTCTTGAATTAATACAACTGAGCTAAAATACCCTACATCATGCCAGACACTAGAAGTTCTCAGTGGGTTTTGGTAATAACCAAGTAGACCAGTTTAAAGGATTTCTATAGATACACTATACATAAAACATGGGTTTGCATGTGCATATTCGAAATATGCATGAGAAGGAGAATGGGAAGCCTTTAACTCCTAAAATAGCTAAGAAAAAAATAAAAATCACTCTCACATACAACACAGATAAAATGTTGGAAACAGTTCTTCTGCATTACCACAGCCAACAGAAATAATTCAGTCAAGTCAAAAGACTATCTTCTGTAGTAACCTTATGCAACACGGAAGGGACTGCACCCAGCTTGGTGATGTAACTGAGGAATAAGTAGAAGTGTTCTTGATTAAATAGGCAGAAAAACACAGTGGATGGCTAAAAGCTGCTGTCTGCAGGCACCACCAGTCTGTTAGGATGTTGTTTCTCCTCACAAACCTTGTTCTAAAGCCTGGTGTTTTAAGCAGCTCTAGCACGAGACAGTGGCATATGCTATAGCTGTCGCCACTAACCACTGAGATGTCTTACCAGAACTTCAAGTCTTAACTGAACTGTTAAACTCTCTCTTTAATTGTCTGGACAAACAGGACAACATGAAAACATGTTTTTGTGTCATATGTCTGTGTGTCACACTGGTATTTGTGTAAGCAGCTGACAGTGACGTGCCTCCAACTACCCAACAGTAACAAGTAACTACCCCTTGCAGTAACAAGATGTGTATGCTTCTACTGTATTTTGGATCTTTAGAAATGCTGTTTTAGACATAATTTTGCTCCTCACTGAAGATGATACTTTCAAAGAAAAGAGCAAGAAAATAGCTACTTAACTAGAAAATGATTGAATGTCTTATTTTTATTAGCCCTTGAAAAATTCAGTAAGTATCCGACAGCACAGTGGAAAATTCTTAACCCTTTTGAAAATAAACATGCATCTTCTTTGTATTTAACCAGCTGAAAGTACATATTTTTTAAGTACAGGATATAGGTTGTATATTAAAATGCAACAATCACATCAAAAGCCTCTTCTCTTCTCACCCACACTTTCCCGTGGGCGATCTGTCATACTGCTTAGCTTCCTCCAGAATTACAAGCTTTGAATTCAGATTTTCAGAAATAACTTTGAAATCCTGTCTTAGAAACATAGTTATGTTTCTGTTCTTGCAGAGTGCGCCCTAGGGGGCAATGTGGGTGAGAATCTGAAGTTTTATTTTTAGTTAAACTTTGTTTAAGATGTTCTAATACAGAAGTATATTGAAGGGAAGATGGCTTGTAACTTTAAGGCTCTAAGTGTTTCAGCTTTGCAAAAAAGACTCATTATTATATCTGTATGCCTTTTGCCATCTGCAAAAGCAAGACAGAAATACTTGATTCAAGTGCAAAGATGTTGTGAAGCTTCATTCATTAGTGTTTGTTTGAAGGATCCAGACGTTCCCATGTAGAATAGACTATGGAAGTCAGAGGAACTGCAGTCTGCTATTTAAATAGCTCTGCAAACCACAGCCATCTTACAATCTGCCCTTGAACATTATCAGTGTACTCTGTGTTCAAAAGTGCAAATTCCATTTTGTCTCACACAGAATTTTTCAAAATCAGCAGCCTCCACCAGTTTCAAACAGTGGGTTCAGCTTTAGGAGGGGAAGGCCGCGGTAGCACCCCACCAGTCAACCGGCAGAACTTGGGTTTGACCAAACATCCACAAAGTTCAGAGAGGGACCAGCAACAGGCACTGGCTCACCCATAAGGAGTTAAACAGAGGTTCTGGCAATACACTGTGGTTCAGAGACACAGGAGTCAAGCCAAGCCCAACAGGTTTTAGCAAGGAAGGACAACGTTCCCCTTCCTAGTGCTACTCACCATCCCACTGATGCAGCGGCCACAAGCTGTCGTTTTGAACTCTCCATGCAGCTCCTTCACAGCACTTGTTGTGTAAAAGCCTTCTGCCAAAAGGATTATTCCATATAAGAAGAAAAATGATGCAATGCCATAAATTACATACTGCATTAGCTGTATTCTAAAATGAAAAAGAAAAAAAAGGATGTAATTAGATTTAATTCCTTTTAAAACAAAGCAAGTCTTCCCTAATCATAACAGGTATGAATCAACTCACTTTCTAGAAACACAGTTTATGCTCTTTAAAGCATTTTAAGCATGTAGGCTGCAGGAAAGTGCTGCTACAACTTCTACAGGTAAGCAGTACCAATGCCCGTTAGTTTTGCACCCACTGTTTGTGCTGCAGTTCCTACCCTGACTGCTGTTAGTCACAAGCTGGAAACTCCATTTCATGCATCCACCATGGAGATTTTATTTTTCCTGTGGCTGACCCTGACACCTACCTCAGGGAATGTCCAATAGCTACAGCATAGAAAGTGTGCACTGAAGCAGAAAAGGCTGGAGCTGAACTACTGGCTGAACGACCACACTCCATGGTGGCTCCTTTGGCTTAGGGGAAGGAAGTAGACCCCAAAAATCACTGTTTTGACATGTAAAATCCAGTTAACATATGTTTACAGAAATTTGTGTGGAACTTTTCTGATACAAAACTCAACAAACGTTGCAGAGAGTTCTGAGGAATGGTCTGCTCCACAGCCTAGGAGGGTACTTCCAAGTGAGCTTCAGTGCCTGAAGTCACACAGCTGTGTTAAGCTCCCTTAAATGTAGTTAAGGTTAAAAACCTGCAGCAAATATTTAGGAAATCCTTCCATTTGAGGTAGTCTGGAACTGTCCAGAAGAAGATCGCATGGTATGTGGCATAAGAGCTTCCTTTGAATCTTATTTGAGAAGGTTCTTGATTTCCTACAAACATACCATCGCAGTGAAAATCTTATGGTATTTTTACTCTTGGTAAATGGTATCATTTCTAGTATTACCAATCCAGTTATGGATTCAGTGTGTGAATCTGACTGTTTTGGAGGACCAGAATGCCAGATCTTCTATACAACAATTCTGCTGGTCTCCAAAAATCATACTTCATTGCAAACTTCTCCAGAATTAATGTCTTTAAAAAAAAAAATTTTTTTTTTTTTTTATTGAGATATTTATTTCAGATGAATATATTCACATAACAGGAAAATTAACTTTGTAGATCTATACTGATGCTTTCGTTTGTTTGTTTTAGGAAAAAATGCATATACATTTTTCCTTAGATTTTTTTTCAATTCTCACTACTCTCCCCCAGCTAGCTTCTTCAAAGAGCACCTGCATGTTTTAGTTTCGTTTAAAGAAAACTGATGACTACCATTTACACAGTTAAATGTTATCCAGACAGATAGCACACCCCTTGTATCAAAATAGGATATTGCTCATTTAAAATTATATGTGGGAAGTGAAATAGTGTTCATGTTTATTTTCCAAAGTGATTCAAAATAACAGGATAAAGCCATTGCACCTGCACTATAAAGCATGAAAAAATTAACTCAGCGTTTGATGGAGAATAAAAGAATACTTCACTGTCACCAACAATCTATGTACATTACTAGAAATTAGTAATACAAAACCTGGTTAAAAATCTGTTCTACAAATGATGGCCCTACTAATATATTTTTCATTTATATTACATCTCTTGGCCTTAAATAATTTGCCCCTTTCTGGCATCTCCTCTCCCTTGCCTTTCTTGTTTGACTTCCACAGAGCCAGAGACCACAGCTGGAATTTGGTAGGAATTACACAGCCCCCCAGCTGCTGATGCTGCCTCGGCAAGAAACATTGTCAACAATTCTCCAAAATTCAAAACTTGCTGCCTGTTGTGGCTACTTTTGCAATTTCATTTTCAAATTCTAAGAACAGCTGCTCATTGTTTTTCTCTAAATTTTTATGCTAATAGTAGCATCCCTGTGGTTCACACAACAGAGCTGGGGACGTGGTGCTCAGCCTCAGGGGGCACAGGAATCAGTGGCTGGGTGCAATCCCAGTGCCATGGGGCAGCTTTAGGCATTGGGAGGGGGAAAAGCCCCCAAATGGTGCTGCAGGCCTGCAGTCAGTGCTCTCAGAGGATGGGAAGGGGGGAGCTGTGGTGGTCATCAGGCTCAGTGCCTGCAGATTGACAGGTCTGTGTCCACAAGAGCTAAAAGGGAGGCTATGGAAAAAGAAAAACAAAACAAAACAATGAAGTAACAAAAACAAACAAACAAACAAAAACTCTGCAGAAGCTGGCAGATGGGCAGGCCCCGCTGTAGAGCCCATGTTCCTGCTGCCTTGACTCCTTAGCATCTTGACACTGGCATGCAATTTCCATTAAGTTCAGCTTGATCAAAATTCCTTTCCACCACTGAACAGAAGTCTTCTCAAGGACCAGCAGCTTCAGATTCAGGGGACATGTAACACCCAGCTGATGCTCCAAAGACCAGGTATCTGAAGTACTGAACACTTGGGTCTACACGGTCCTCATCATTAAAGGAAAACAGAGGTTTGCTCCAGTGGGGCTGGATGCTGGCTGCAGGTTCTGAAACAGGCTTCACTGATAAAGCTCAGGAACACAAAATCCCCTAACATTTCACTGGTGGTTATTTGCAAAGGCTAAAGTAGCAAAGACAAACATCTATACTATTTATAATCTTTCCTCTCTCCTTTTTTTCCTGCTTTTCTGCTCAGTGCACAATACCCATCCACCTTCTTCTGATGGGCGATGGACACAACAATGCTTCACAGTTATTTCTGTTATACCTTCAAACTTTGTATTGCTGCTGGATACTATTTCTTTGGTTTTCAACACATTTACCAGGGAATCTAATTCAAGCACAGGATCTTATCCTGCCCTGTGCAAAAAGCTGCTTCTCCACTCTGGGTGCACCTTTGTTTTCTGATGACTGAAAAAAGTCAGGTATAATTCTGGAGCAGTAGGTATAATGCACCTATTTAGAGGTCTCTTGATGCTCATGAAATTGATGTAATGAATACAAATGGGTTAAGCAGGATACACACTCTGCCTCTTTGAGTGTAAACACTGAAAAACACCTATAGGTGTTGGAGAAACAGGCAACCTAATGCTCAGGGATAGAGACTGAGATTTGAACCCATCTCTGCCCATCCAGCATGAGGGTGCTGTGGTGGAAGTTCTTCATGAATAATGGCAATGGGAGGCATACTTACACTTCACTCAGCAAAGCATGGTCGCTGGCAGTCGTGGAGAAGTGCTGCTCAAGGATGGACACCGTGCCTGTGAGCGCCACATGGCCGCAGCCACAAAACAAGGCTACCCCCGAGAAGCAGAGAATGGTTGCCACCAGCGAAGCATATGGCACTCCTCCTAGGCACTTAATGCAACATTCAAAGCAACCTAAGCAGAAGAAAGAAAGCCAAAGGAACGTTATGAGCAAAAAGCAAATAATGAGGGAAAAGAATATTCGCTCTCTGCTTGACAAAAGCCGTGGGGAATAAAAGGCCCAGACATTGACGTTGCGCTAAGCAAAAATCTATAGATGGTGCAAGAAAGCATCACCCTCTAAAACAGTGACCTACAGATCTGTCAGGGTGAGCTCAAAGCCCAGAAAGTGGGCCAAGTGCTCCTAACTCTACAGGATCAAGAGGAGATCGATGAGACAGCCTATGAAATGGAAAAAGAAAAAAAGCTGTTTATCTGAAGTGATCCGTTGCAATTCAGCTGCTGACACAGAGCTCATCACATGTCAGCATTACTGGTATTAAGGACACGAGCACCAGGTGCTAGCACTGCTTGGGAAGCCAGAGAAGTAAGCGCTCAAGCCAACGAAGCCTTCTGGAAAAGTGAAAGATGCTTTGTTGCTTTCATTGACAGGGGAACATGTTTAGGTCTGTGAAACCTAACTACTCTGTGCTCTTCCATATCTTTCTGTGTAAATCCATATAAGGTTATACAGATACAGATATTTATCAGCAGAAAAAAATAGTAGCTGCCAAAAAGTAGCAATTTTTACTGACAGTAGTGAGATGGAGCAGTATTATACATTTCCAGCTTTATAGGACGCACTGGATTTACAGTGATCCCTGAGTACAGTCTGCAGTAGCGTAATCATAGTCTTAATGAAATTTATTGTCTAGGCAGTCTGAGCTAACAAAACAAACCCCCAGAACTGCTGCTCGGCAAGCACTGCAATAAGGTTGTGGCAGCCGTATTACCAGGCTCCTCCCGACCGCCCTGCCTGAAAGCCCATCTGCTTGCAGAGCTGGGAAATGTAAATCGGAAACAAACACAGCTTTTAACCGCGTTATAATGGTAATGGCAATCCATACCAATTCATTACTTCGGGGTGATGGCATTAAGCTGTCTCCATTAAGGTACGTTTCATACAACTGCGCAACGCACACAAGCCATTAGGACCCCGCTCGATGGCGCGCTGGGCCTAGTGCCACAGCCCACTGCTCCTGCTGGATGGCACTAAATTAAGAAACCCTGCGTGGGTATGGGACAGCCAAACCCACACATCCCGGCTTCCTCAAAGTCCTAGTCCAGATCATAAGTATAAAATTATCTTTTTAGAGAGCCACCGGCAAATGTCCCAGTGAGGCTCAAGCAGCTATCACCACCGAGATGACTTAAAATGCCACTCTGCTGGCTGCAGGCAAGGTTTAATTGCATGGGAGTGAGCCTGGGAAACATCCATAGCCAAGCCCGCAGCTGGAAGCCGCGCAGTGGGAGCTACCTCCAGGACAGAAACCCTGCAGCACCGACAGACACGGCAGCTGGGCACTCAGGGGACAAAGCACAGCAAGCAAACACAGATGTGTGCTATCAGAGGAAATCATCTCTTGTGTTCGTCTTATCACAGAGGTTCTGGGTTGAGTTCATATACCAGGCCTTGCAGAGCAAACCTCAGCTTTACCACAGCTCCCAAGCTACACATCGGACTCAACATTTCCTATATGTGAGGCTGGCTCGCTTCCACCAGTGTCTGCCTCCGCATCAGGCCCACATCTCCTAGAGCTGATCCCAGGAATTGTTGCATCTGGTGCAGGGCTAGCAGCAAAGGACTGTCCATGCCTAACAGCATGGCAGCTCAGCAGAGCATGCCCAGCACTGACATGGCTACAGCCCAGCACAAAACGGCCTCCCGGGTCCTACTTGTGAAGGAGGAGGAAACCAAACACCAGCTTGCTACCTGGTGAGCAGGAGGTCAATCACCTTCTCATGCTGATCGCTTCACAGAAGGATCCCACCAGAGATGGGAAATAAAAACAGCTGGAAACAAAACCAATAGACTGACAAGGTCTGCAAGAAAAGCTTCCTGTTTCAGAAAATGGGAGCAGCCTGCTTGACAAAACTCTCAAAACTGGTGTAAACAAAGGATTAACGATTAATGTCACCCAGCTAGGCACCTGTCTCCCTGGTACCCCACACTGCACAGCCTGCTGCCCAAGCTACTAGCAGAACAACCATCTTAGAGAAATTGAAGGATATCTTATCCCAACACATTTTCGCAACACCTTTTGTTCATCCAAAGACCCTTGAATACGGACTGATGGTGGCAAACCCCCTCTCTTCCAAGGTGTTGGCAGTAGCACATAGCATCTTTGTGGCTATACTCTTCATATTCTACAGCCCAACAGCCCAAGTAAGAAGACACCACAACAATTTGAGTGGCCTTTATTGTTTCAGACCATGGCCAAGGGACACCCTAAGAGGTCTCTTAAGCAACCACACTATTTTGAGTGAGGCAGAGGAAACTGCCCGAATGTGGAACTGCAGGAACTTCACAGCAACCCTCAACATGCAGGCAGAGGGTCTTCAGTTCACAGGGAAATTGCACACTGCCAGCTTGCAAGTGCACACAAGGTCCCAAAACAGCACGTTTCCATGAGACAGCACCCATACATGCACAGTTGTCTGCCATCCAGATCAACACCACAGCTTCTGCAGAGTCTCCTGCCAGAGGGTACGTGACCCGCGGGACAGCATCTCATCTTGGGATTAGGGCTGCCAGGCCCTTGCTTTGTGAGGACCCTAAATTCATGCCTCGCCTGAACAATAGAGCTGTTTTCTAATTTTATTTATTTATTTATTTTAATTCAAACCTTAAAGAGGAGCAGCTTCAAAAAACAGCTAAAATTAGAAGTTCATCAAGCACTAGGATATTTGTACCCAGCTTCCCAGCTGGGTAAAATTTCTTTTCAAAATGGGAGCTTTCTAGGCAATCTGCTTTATGATTCATTTCTGTAACCCCAAGTCAGCAAGTATCTTCATACAGTATACAGCAAACCACAATGACGTTTGCCTATCTCATACTCACTTTTAAAAAATAGCTTGATAACACACTGATGACAAGTGCACCCTGATTGTCTGCAAACTAAAGCTGACCAAAAAAAGTATATATATATTTTTAAAAAAAGGTCTAGTTCCCATTTTCTGTTACTTTTTACTTTCCATACAGCCACTGCACTGAAGCTTTCAGCTGTACATCCACTTCCAACACAGCAGAGTAAAATGATTTAAATATGAAACTGTGGAGCACAACCACACATCGCTGCATCTCCCCTTTCAATGGCCATTTTGTACAAGGCATCACTAGAACCTTTTGTGCAAGTCAGCAGAATAAAAACATTTTTTGTCCCCAGGCTGGTGAGCAGCAGTTGCCATGGCGGCAGGTTAATAACAGCCCAATGATTTGCCCAGGGCTGCCTGTGATCTTGGCTACAGATTTAACACACTCTCAGAAGGAGGCCAGCTAAAACAAGGACTGAGATTATTCTCTAGGGAATGAATGCTATTAAACACACACATACACAAATATTCTTGCTAAAGGACAAAAATAAAGAGAAGAAAAAAGGGACAGGAACCAACTATTCTTTTAATCTCCTGGAAACTATCAGTCACAGGAAATTGGTAAAGGATGAACCAACATATGTACACAAATCAGCAATTGGTTGCTTAATATATGAAGAATAATTATATAATCTATCCAGCAGTGTACAGACTATATGCAGGGGCTTAGCCATTCAATTTCCCATGTCAAATGGCAATTGTGTGGCTAAAGTGTCTTTGGTCCTTTAAGTACAGCTTTAAGATTTAAACTCAGTAAAGCAAGGTAATGCAGATTTAATGGAAAGCAGTCTTAAGGAAAAAAAAAAAAAAGAAAGAAAAAAGAAAAAAGCAATTCTCAGACTCTGACTCATCCTACTAAAGTTGAGATGGACTGGAACGACAAAATCTGTGCTAATGAGATGACAAAATGCAGTGCAATGGCATCAGGTAGGTGTTTTGGGTAGTCCCAGGGCTTTGTCTAGGAAGTTAACACATCAGCTCTTGAAGGGCAGGCTTGAAAAGCTGTGCCAGATGTATGTTCATAAAGCCATCAATCAAAACAAAGCACGGAAAACATGATGTAATGAGTGTCCACAACACCTCCTGGACAGAAAGCCCACCTCTCCTCTAATGTTCGGTACTCCTTCTAGATTGAACTAGTGCCTCAGTGTATCCCCAGTGCAAACCACTGATACCCTAAGGCCACTCAAGGTTGTTGTGGGACAAAAAAACAGTGAATAAAGAAAACCAGAAATGGGGTTGGAAAAGCTCTCCATTTCAGGCAATTAAACCTCAAGGTTGGTTCCCATGGCCATTTTCTGAGTTGGCTCCCACTCTCTTTTCCCTAGAAGTTTCATTTATTCTCCTCACATAAATCTGTCTTCCTTTTCTTAAAGATGAAGCAATAGGCAACTTCCCCCCCCCACCCCGCCCCGTTGCTTACTGCCTGTAATTTTGTACTGCATTTTTAGAAATCCTGGCACATGGCACACCTGTCCAGTTTCCACATGGAATAAATGAAACAACCTCTTCTGCCCCAGAACCACCATCTCTCCTGTGTTCAGCACGGGGCTCAGGAAGCAAGTGCCAAGGAACTGTTTTCAAAACAAGAAGGTTACAAGAGACCCAAGGGAAGAAAAAGCACTCGATAACATCTTAAAGGCAGTCATTGCTTGTAAATCAGGTTCATTATTACACATCCACGTGAGCCTGGTGTTGGGATCACTACTCCCAATTCACATATAAAAGTAAGAGGAGAACTCAATATTTTACATTCACCTCCTCTTTCCCCGGTGCTGACGATTACCTAATGCCAAGCATGCATAATACTATGGGAATCTTAAACCGCTATGGATCTTTGTCAGAAACTGAACTTTATGTCAATGAAAGCAAATGCCAATTTCACTTTCTGCCACCTACTGTATTTTTGAAAAATCTCCTTTCTGAATGGCTTATGCATGCTAGGATGTACAGTTTTGTACCCTACAGCATGATTGACACTTACGGGGGAAGCAGTGAGGGATGTGGGAATATGCCAATACCTCGGAAGCAAACATGGCATTTGCCTCCCTCTTCCTTTCCTGTGTGAGAATAGGACAGTACCTAGCAGTGAGATAACTTCACTCTCACACCTGTCACCCACAACTGCTGCCAAGGGTTGCCAGCAGCAGTACAATAAGATAAAATGTTTAATCTTATGAGGGTCACTTTAAAGCAAGTGACAAACTTCTCTCCCTGCTTTAACAGAGGCACTAAAATGAAAAGGCTTTGTGTTAAATCACAGAAGTCTGTTAAAGCTCGGCTGTTACCTGTTCCTGTTCATCTCAAATGTTACTGATTTACAAAATATGACACAAAGCTAAAATCTTCATCAGCAATTATGATAAATGCTCGCTCACCACAGGTATGGATTAAGTATATTAAATAGACTAAATAAGTGATGAGCTCAAACAGAGCACATCCTGTGTTTTCTTCTTAAAACTCTTCAAGTCCAACCTTTCTAGGAAATTTTGCATTTGGTTCTCCCCCTAATTTTGCCTTTTTGTCCTCCCCAAATCAGAAGGGCTGTAAAAATTAACTTCTACTGAAAATGAACTTTTCTTGAGAGCCAGTAAACTTCATGCAATGCTGCTTCAGTCTAGTTAGATCAAGTTGTAAATCAATATATTAGTATGCTTTCTTCAGCAACGTGCACAGCATCTGTGCCAAAGATGATGTGAGCTTTGGAGACTACAGCCATCAGGGCTGCCACAACAGATTAGACCTGAAATCCAACAAGACCACCACTCTCATTCTTCATGGTGGCTGGTGTGAGATGCTTCAAGTGACAATGCGGTGAGATGTGGGGTAGTTTGATCCAACCAGTCACTCTTAGCCTGATCTCTAATATTTAGGAGCTACTTGAAGGACTGAAGAGCAAAGTTTAAACCTTAGCATTAGATGCATAGATTCATTAGATGCTTCCATACTCTTGTGTACCAGAGAAAAACCTTTGCTCTTGTCTCCAGTGCTGGAAGTGGTGCAGTGAAGCCAGAACTGGTGCACACTAAGAACAAGCATTTTGGAGCCTGAAAGCACCATTGCAAGACTCCTTTTTAAATCCATGAAGCACTAGGCATCTCTGTGGTACTATATGAATAAAAGTAAGAAGATGGACCTGAATACTCCAGCAAAAATAGAGTAAACAGGATTAAAATCAAGCACCTTTTTTTTTTTTTTTTTTTTTTTTTTGTAATATAACCTCCTTGCAGAGGTTATTAATGTTCATCAACAGGAAAAGCTGACTGTTTTTCCTTTCGTTAAAGAAAACGACATTCAAATTGGAGAAAAGGCAAGATTTCTCTCTTCTGGATACTATTAAATGACACAGGGAAGACTCCAAGAATAGACAGCAGTAAACATAACTCCTTTTTTTTCATTCTTAAATGGTCACTTATAGGAAAAAATAAGCGTTCCCACGGCAGGAAGAAGCAGGTTAAATTCTAAGACCTGTTTAGTGCCAGAACAGATGATCTGATTTATTTTTTTTTATTTTTTTACAGATCCCATCCAGTCTATCATCTTCAAATTTATTGAAATGCACACACTCCCCATTTATATTATTCCCAGCCTTCTGCAAGGCTCATTAAGTTCACAGGTGTTCTGAAGGCGTTTCTTTCAGACAGCACAATCTATAAAATGAATCACTATCTCCACGCGCGTTGCAAGCACCCATCCCTGGCTGTTTGCTCTCTGACAGCGAGGAGCCAGACTTGCATGGGAAGGGTATTGCCACCCCACAAGGCCAGGGGACAAGAGAATTGCTCTTGCCAGCTTTACTTGCTCTTGCACAAAGGTCAGGCAAAACATTGTCTGCTTTAATTCATGTCTTCTCTGTTTTACTTTTAGCCTGTGAAACAGAGTAAACCACAGCAGGAAAAATATATTTAATTTATGCTTGAAAAATGCCTTATACTCCAACAGGTATATAAGGGTCCCCTTGAGAATGGATATTTTGTAGTTGTAAGCTACTCCTGGAGAAGAAAAAATAAGTAGATGATTTAAAAAGAGACTTCTCACATAAGGAACAGCTCAAGCATTACTGATAGAAGCTTTGGCATTATTCCTCCTAGCGACTCGTTTTAGTGTTTTACTATCTAAAGCAGCCCCTTGGGACTCCTGCACAGCCTGAGCATGTGGAAGGGCACATTGATAGAGTTTAAAGGCCAAATTCATTGCACCAGCAAGGGCAGCCTCTGGTCCAAACTGCGCTGTAACTCTCAGCTGATGGACCATCAGCTCACCACTTAATGTGCCTGAAGACATGCCTCCTGCTCACTCTCACCCTGACCTCCTTCCCCTTGGTTCCCCTATTTTGCTTTCTTGGAGAAACAATCAATAGGGTGAACATGAGATAATTTCTGCCTCAGTAGGTGCCAGCCCAGGTGATTACTGTGGACAAGCTCAAGACAAAGAAGTAAAACGGATGAAGCGATGGGCAGGGTGCCAGAGGTACTCAGAACCAGGAGAGATCCAGGCACACTCGCTGGGAGAGGCACGAAAGCACCTAAGCACTTCAGTGCCATGGCCACTTCATTACTTCTGTGAAACCTTCTGTAAAGACATCAGGGTCTCCCCGATTAAATCATCCTTCAGGTCCACCTGGTACTTGGAAGACACCATTTCTAAAGCTGACTTAACTTTAATCTTACCTGGAAGACTGGAGTTGTGGGTCTTAGCTCCACCCTTCTGGCAGCTGTAACTCACCTCACTCTCCATCAGCCATCAGTACACAACTGGAGAGTAAGACATTTACCACACTGGATTTCAGTCACTGCTACAAAACTGCTTCCCCAGATGTATCCTCCCTAGCTATACAGAAGCAAACAGAAACACAGCCTCTCCCCTCCCTAGAGCTGAGGGCCAAATACAGTGTGCAGGGGGAATTCAGCCTAGCAGGTCTAAGATTCAGAAGGTAAATTCCCATTTTCAGAGAGAACTGAGGCTGCCAAGATCTTCTGAGGAGGTTCACCCTGCTGTGGAGCAAAAGAAGTAGTAAGAAACCTGCAGTAAGAAACCTGAACTGCAACTAAAGAAATCCTTTGTCCTGCAGCAGTTGTCCTGCAGGTATTTCCCCAGCTGATTGCCCACCACGCCATTTTCCAAATTTCAGCTTACTTCAGTGAGGGGGTGCAAGCTGTTTTGGCAAGATGCTCCATGCTTGCGAACCTTCACACGCTCACAGAAGAGAGCTGAAACACCTCCCAGAATCTGGGGGAAGGTAAGGAAAAAAGATTCCTATAAAGCAAACAACGCCCACCGCCACTGGAAGAATGCCTACTGCTAAGCTTACATCAAACAGCCAGTGCTAAGTATTTCTTTCTAGAGACAGAAATGCATCCTGGGGAAAAATAAATAAATAAAATAAAAAATGTTTTAGGCACTTAAAGGCTCATTAAGCTTGCAGCTTAAGCTCTGAGGACGCCTTGGCTTGAACACTGCAGCAAATACCATGTTGACACTTACCATTATTGCTCAAGTGTCAGAGTAAAGCTTTAAATGGTTGAAGAGACCGTGTCAGATGTGAGGATCCTGTGAAATGCTATGAGGATGCCCCAGAGGGGCTCTCCTAGTGATGTCCACACTGACACCAACAGGGAGGAAAGGTAGGAACATCCACACTGCTCCAGCACTCATGAAATAACACAGCTTCTCAAAGCAGCTTGAGCGTGTACCCCTACACTCCAGCCAATGCCATCCAGCAGCAGGGAGCTGCATGCCAGTACTGAGGGGAGGTGTGTTACAGCAGGTGTGTTGTGATTAAAGCCACATTTTCCCTCCAATCTGAGGGAAAGATCAATATTTTCACTGTGCCTAATCCATCACTGGCAGGTTGGTCTTACTCAAGACGTGCTCAGAGCAGTTTTGCTGCTGCCTAGAAACCTTTTAATTTCTTTAAGTGCAGCCACTTAAAGCACCTTTCTTTGAACTGGCATCTCCGGGGCTTGTTTTGGCTTGATTTGGTTTGCATCAGCAAGAACCCTTTCTTCTTCAACCCCCCATGACAAGGCACTGCATTTACCCGAATGTTATTGCGGGAAGCTTCCCAAGGCAGCCTACTTAGGGATCCATTGCCTCAACAAGGGTTTCTATCCCTATTTTAGGTGCCAGACTCCCAGCTGCCATGACAGAAGGCTGCGAGTCTCCTCTGCGTCCTGGCTCATCCGTGCCAGCACATATGGACGTGTTGCAGCTCTGGGGACAGCTGATGGGGCACAAGACCCCGATAACCAGGCACCTGGCCTGCTCCCTCCATGCCCTGTGCCAACCAGGAAGGCAGCATTCATAATCTATTGTCCCTCCCCACATCTTTTTCCTTTGTACAAAAGATCCCACGTGCACTGATCTGAAGTTCTGACGTCTTTTGGCAGCCCCAAGTCTGTCATAGGGTCATTTATCATAAAATATGGCCAAAATAATATTGATAATTGAAGATGGTAGATGGATGGATTTGCCATCTAAGTACTTGCAAAAGAAGAAGAAAAAAAAAAGCCATTCTGAAATACATAAACATTTGAATTCTAAAGAACAACAGGTATGAATATATAATGGAAGTCAATTGGTGAATGTTTCTGTGCAATTGCTGCTGAAGTCTCTGATGCTGAGGCAGACATCTCCAGCAAACAAGCTGCCACACACTCTTCAGTCGCTAGGCTCCAGGAAAAGAAGAGGATTGCTGGATGCAGTTAGTTGCAAATGCACTCTCTGAGCGTCTCTGTCCTTCACTGCCGTAACCCTTGGTCAGGCTGGAATTTTCCAATGCTATGTCATGTGTTTGACTTCAGGTGCCTCTCTGAGATTCTTACAAACTAAATTTCCCCCAGATCCTTAAAACAAAGCTTTGGGAAAACAAAATATCTTTTTAAGGACTCAAGTCAGATACTGAAAGCCCAGACATGTGGAAACACCAAACCATTTTTAAAACTTCAGCTTCTGTCTTCAAAGATCTAACATACAAACTACTGTTTCTAGCAAGGAAAAAACGCAAAGAAAGCCACAGAATATTATCTAGGAAATGTGTTGTAGGAGACTGATAAACCAGATGTGCTGTCACTGGTTTACTGTCTGTCAATCACTGCATTTGTGGCTGATCATTTGGGTAGATTCATCTGCATACAAAAACCGTACCAAGTCATCTCATCTGAAAACACTTTTGAAATAATCAGGCAGAACAGTTAACAGGGAGGTATCCCTCACTGCACATCATTGTCTTTAAGGCATTAACAACCAAAATTGAACATACGTCAAGTATTCGTATAAAAGAACTAGATTCCTTACAGGATTAACAAAGAAAACAACAAAAAAAGCAGAAGAACATTTATCTTAAATTGTTAGGACTATTGCAAAGCATTAGGCTTATGCTACCATTTCTGAACTCTCCATTCCAGTTTCACCCCGCCTTTTATTTACCTTGAATCCCCAAAGGACTAACATTGCCTCTCAATGCTGGCACATGATGGTACCGGTGTGGCCTTGAACTCCTGTACATCCAGTGGTACCTGCCAATTTCCATTTCTGGTCTGGTGATCACTGCCAATTTTAGGTGGTAAAAAGTCAGTGTCACCAAAGTTTGTAGTTCAGCACTTTCAGTCATTTAACTTTAAAAATAAGAGCCCATAAAAACACTCTGTAGTTTCATCACTGAAATAATGTAACTTTACCAAAACAAGGGAGAGGATGGGGGGACAAACAACAGGGAAATGTTCATACAAATATTAAGAAGGGTTGAACAGCTGGAACTCCAGCTGGGATTTGAATTAAACCCACGGAAAAGGACCTCGGTTACAGTGGCTGGTCATTCCTCCTCACCCCCACCCCGTTTCTACCCTCCTTGTTCATGGCAGGGAATGAAAGAAGACATAGCCATGGCAAAACATGTTATCTGGTTCCTAAAAATTCCAAATCTGACAAAGAGAATGATTAATATCACATGTCGAGACAAGTCAAACACAAAAGCTCATTCTGTTATTTTTTTTACATAAAAAAAATGTGGGTTTTGTTTTGCATAGGCTCTGCTGATTTCCAAAATTCTGGACCAAATAAGTTAAAAGAGGCTTATTCGAGGGTTGGAGGGAGCAGGAGCTGTTATCCTTCTACCCCTCTTTCTGGGGCCCAGAGGACAGGCACAGCATCAACATTTCCCCCTCGCCTCCCTCACGGCACTGCCGGGCTGTCAGGGCAGGATGACCTGGCCATTCCTTGTAATGCACTGCAGCCCCCTCAGCCCCAGTGAAATGCAAAGGTAATCACCCTCCCTGGCCAAAATAAGTATGACTTCACAGCATTTCAGTAAGTGGAGGAAGTGACAGTTACAATGTCAGAAGCCATGTATTGTGAATTAGGTCCAAGGCAAATTTCTGGGGGGTAGGAGCTGGAATGCCATACATTTTTGGGCTGTGAGGGCCCCGGTCCTTCTCTCAGGTTGTTTTGTTTTG
This sequence comes from Aythya ferina, assembly GCF_964211825.1. Taxonomy (NCBI): domain Eukaryota; kingdom Metazoa; phylum Chordata; class Aves; order Anseriformes; family Anatidae; genus Aythya; species Aythya ferina. Next base: position 78,771,675 of record NC_140296.1, read on the forward strand.
TTGCTGGTGAGTTTGGCACAAGCTACATTTGCATACGTCAGAAGAGAAACATCTTGGCTTTGAATCCAAATGGTGGATCTAGAGGTTTCCAACAGGAATTTGTCCATCTCCTACACCAGCGAATGAACTCTGGTGCTAAAAGAACCTCTTGGGTTGACACAGACATAGTACCAATGGCTCAGTAAAGGCCACTTCATGGTTTGCTACTTGTCCCCTTTCCAGTACTCGCACGCAAACCATCAAGCAGTGTGTCTTTCCTAAGAGGCATTGCTTGACTTTGCATAGCTTATCCTTCCTCTTTGGAAAGACAAACGCCACATTTTATGAAGGCATCCAAATTTAGAACGTCTTGAAGCCATCATTCCAAAATGACTTTGCATACTCAGGAAAACTTCCGTGATGATATCATCTCCTCCTGCTTACACAGGAACAATCCCGCTCATGAGATCACAAAAAACACCGTAATAATTGAATTTGATACAAACTGGAAAACAACAGCACTGCTTGCTGGTACTGTGTACTGTCTGCCCCCTCCCTGCTCCCTCATATTTTTGAAGCTACTTACTAGACATGAGTAACAGATTCAGATTTTAATAATAATAATAACCAGCTGGCAAAACTTCTGGGAAGAAAAACAATTTCAATTGCTTTGCAGGAGCATTTAGATCACATCCTTGGCACCACAAAGGTCTTATCCTGCTAGGCCAGAACCCACAATTTGAGATTTCTCTTGTGGCATCTACAAAAACCACTTGCTGAAAGCAGCAGATGCTGGCACAGTCACTGCCTACTGTGGAACCAGCATCAAACACCAAAACGTGGAGTTAGCACGCAAACTTTGCAGCATCATTTCTGTAAGCAAAAATAATCTTTTTTTTTTTTTTTTTTGTCTTTAATTAGTCATTTCTGGCTTTGGAAAAACAGGGCTCCTTTCATAGGGCGGTAGTTCAAATTGCATGAAGAATCTCAGTTTTTCCATTGCTCTGCAAAGAGACACTTAGCAGCTGGCCGCTTTATGGCCTTCGTTGCACGCATGATGTGACTCCTGAAGCCAGAGAGTATCTTCTGGTGACTTCTCTGGGCTCCACAAAGGTCCATTTGTGCAAAATCACCACCAGGTCAGAAGCTCCATAGGCTTCAGTGGTGTAACAAACACCACACACAGTACAGAAAAAAAGGAATTTTAACTCTGCTCCCCAAAAATTCAGATGACAACTGCTTTATATTTATTTTTTTTTTGAGGAACTAACGATACAAGTTGCATTTCTAGGTGTAGGTGAAGATGCTCTCTGTGCACAGCCGTGCTCATTAAGGCATCCTGTGCTGGATCCCACGCAGAGCCAGCAGCTACAGGACTGACAGTGTTTGTGTGTCACACAGTGCAGACACTCTGATGGCGACTGGGGCGTTCAACATGCATTTTGGATGAATCATCTCACATGCCTGCAATAAAATTTGCGGTGTCCAATGTCCTCAATGCTTGCTGTCTCTAGCATATGGCTTTAGAGGAAACAAACAGTTTGGACTTTCACCTGTGGCAGCCAACGAAGCAGTGTGTGGTCCATGGGAGCAAAGAGGGGGTTATCACTGGGTCGTTTATGATCTGACAGCCTGGTGATATATACTGCACCAGCAGCAGGGCTGGTCAGAAAATGGGGAAAGGCTGGAGAAATAGAATAGGGCTCCCCTCTCCAACAACTCTGCTCCCCTCTCCTGCTGCAGTCTATTGTCCACAGACATCGCCATCTGGGTTTCTTTCTATGTTACCATATACTGTGGCACATATGTCTAGGTTTTCTGCTTTCATGAGGTCAGTCAGGCAAGTATGAGTACAGTCTCTGAGCGTTTTTCAACCCCCTCCTATTTAGAAGCCAAATCCTATTCATTAAAACCTAAATCACTAAGCCTGCCAAATTATTATCCCCAGAATATAGTGTGTCCCAGATTCTCCCTGGGCTGGACCTCTTTCTACAGTTGTATTCTTCAAGGACTTATACTAAAGCAGTTATTATTTTCTGGGGATCTGAAACACCAATAAATTGTTTGAAACAGGAACAAACATGCAGTACACTAAAAATCTTTAAATGGCTTGATAGCTCTGAAAGTATCCCCTAATGCTAAGCTCATGCAGTGCACTTGAAAACTTTGGCTAATAACTATAACGTATGTTAAAAAGATGATTTTTTTTCCAATTTGCTATAATGAAAAATACATCTATTGGTGATGCATCAAAATGTCATAAGTTCACTCCACAAAATGAACTACACTAAAAGTGAAGTAAACAGCATGCTAATTCAGGCCTTTCTCAAGTCACACCCCAGTATCTCTGTTCACACTGCAAACACAGTTGCACAGTTGTGTTTAAGCAAAGTATCTTCTTCATGCTGTTGACTAGCACATACTTACCTAGTTAGAGTTTAATACTGGAAACATCGCTTTGTATTATCATGAATATAATAATTGAAGATCACAGCCCTTCCTGTGCACAAAGATGTATTTCAGGGAGTATCTTATTAGGCAACAGCCAATTAAAATGAACCATTGACACAGCTGTTGAGGTTGGCTTTCATTATTCCTAAGTATAGCAAATGCAATTTGTACATAGTATGTATCCATACAAGGAAACTATTTCCAAGTATAATAGCTTTCTTCCATGTGTAAATTGTAAATTCACTGTGGCCATCCACAGCTTTTTTTGGTTGGTTGTTTCTTGTTTGTTTGTTTTTAATCTTTTTGGTGTGTGTTTGGGGAATTTTGCAGCTTGGTAATATTCCTCTTAGTTAAATGGAAAGGGGAACTTCTTGTCTCTGCTGATGTGTATCAGGATCTATATCATTCACTGCTGATGCAAAAAGGCATTTCGTTTTTCTTATTTATTCCACCTCAGTAAATCTGCCTGCCCAGTCCTCACGTTTTGATTTAATTTAATGCCTGCAAGATAAGCCCTGTCATTTGTAATAATTTGTAAACCTTCATCTTTAAAATGCATCCAATCTGTCCTGCAGCCCTGTAAAGAATCTGCTAAACATTTTGCTTGAGTGTGCTCATGGTGTTCTCTGATAAGGGCTGCTGATATGCAATGTAAAGCTGACTTGCTTCTTATCTCCATCAACATGGGCGTTGTTCCATTTCCAATTGAAAAACTGGGGCAGCAGCCACTCATCTGGGTGCAGAGGAACAAATGCCTGATAAGCACTGAATCCAACAGCTGGGCAGTATCATTGCCTGAATCAGGCAGGGGGCTTGCAAAAATCCTTATTAAAATACAAAGCTGGATTTCACATACAATTCAGCAAACTTTGGAAATGTAAATAAGATCAATCTTTTTCATTTACCAGTCCGTAAATATTCATAAAGGCCATTAGCTTGCGTAAATTGTCTCAATTATACTGCCGTCCAAAATAGCAGGCCTTCCACATTTGCCACAGGGATGGGAAACACAAACTGGTACCTACATGACACCTCTCTCTAGTTGTGATTGTATGAGGTGCTCGAACTCAAAGCAGACCTCAGTGCCTGGGTGGTTTTGTTCCCCTGTGTTTCCCTCTGGAGTACAGGAGTTTACATAGATAGCATGCAATCGTATCCTCATTTCCTCAAAGTATTTGCATTTGGCAGTGCAAAGCACCCTGCATGTGGACCTGAATATCCAACGTGAAGTTCTCAGGATCTTTTCTTGCCCAGTTTTAGCAATAACAACATCTTCTTGTACTTGGCCATTCATTTCTGGAAGGAAGAGTTAAAATATTCTGTGACAGCTCTTCCATTGCTCCAAGCTGCTATAGTTGCCTTGCAACCACTGGACCTAGTGCATTTCATAAAGGGCAGTTACTGCAGTAAGCTCAGGTGTGATGTAAGAGGAACAAGGAGGTGTTGCAAGCCTGGCAAACTTTTCGATCAGGAGATCCAGTCCCCTTTTGAAGAGGTCAGTTGCTGTTTTGCACACCCAAACAAAGCAACAATATTTTCCAGGAAGTTTCTCCACACAAAGAAAAAGCCCATTTTTCACCACAAGGGCTGCTGGTGAAAAAGCCCTTTTGCATAAGCCTGCCATTTCCCTGAGGCACCTGATGCCTGCTGAGCCCATCTGAAACCCGGCTGGACCACGCAATCTCAGCATGCTGGAACATCTGCCCCCCAAAAGCTCTGCAGACCTCCTCCATCAGCAAGCGCTTCATGGCAGTAACTCCTCATGGGGACCTGGGCTATTTTACTACCGAAACTAAAAGTAGAATCGACTGTTTCAGCTTTCTGCATTTTAATTCGCTGTGAAACATATTTGGAAGTTAACTGAATGGAAATAAAGAGCATAATGTGGGAGACCATGTGTTACTTTCAGAAATTAAGGAACTGTCATGAACAAAGCCCCAAAGTGTTACATAAACATACCTAAGTAACATAGCCAAAGTATGAAATTATCACAGAAAAGCCAGGAAATGGTGGTGAAATTAAGATAGGAAATTCCCCAGGCTGCATCCTACAAAAACAACAGATCAACCACCTTGACTTGGTAACAGATTTACTGTTCTACATGTTGTGCTTTCACCCTTGCCAAAATAAAAAGAGAAACTATAAACTCATCCTAAACACTCTCAGCAACACATTTTGTTTTGCACAGCTGCTGACACATAAAGATAACTTTGGTTTTTATTGTCATGAGTTCTAACAGTTTAAAAGAAACTCATCAGTCATAAGAAAAGAAATCACTGTAATTTTTGAAGAATTATCTGTGAGCTCCAGGTGGTTTAATAGCCAAGATATTTAGGACATTTTGTATATTAATTACTCAAAAACTGCAGCGAGGTGGGTTACTGCCCACATACACTAATGGCTTTCAGAGTTTAATCTCTCATCAGTGGAACTCCTTTTGTGAAATCCCTAAGGGATTATGTAGTACTATGTCTAATCACTTGACAAATTTCATTTACTTGAAACTGAAGCTAGGTTTGAATTATACAAAGTGTGTAGGAGGGATCAGATTCAAAGCAGCAAAACAGAATCTGGTACCGGACAGCATCAGATTTATCATTACGTTTGTATCCAAACTGTTTAACAATAAACGAAATGATTTTCTCAGTGAAACCTATTAGTTGTGTATCAGCTGCATATGCCTATGAGATACTCAAATTGCTTACAAACAGCACACAACATAGCATGAATAGCATGAATCATGTAAAAAGGCAGTGGAGATTTTAATAATTTTGTATTATTTAGCAAAAGCCTTGTTGCTATGAGTTGTACAATAGCCTGCTACTCTATGAGGAGAGATTTATTTGGCATGAATTACATGATGCAGAAATAAAATGCTCCTTGGGTAGCTGCATCTACCCCTGAAGTTGAGCCCTCCGGACCAGAAGCACCACCTGTACCGCTGGGATGAGCAAAGCACCTCTCTCATGCACTGCCACCTCCCTTCTGCACAACGGCTACCACCAGCTTGTTTTCTCCATTAAAGAGCAATTCTTGGTGGTTAAACACATCCCGAAACCTAACACTGTGAAACTCATGGCATTATTCTCCATTTCCAGAGAGCAGAAAGATCTCAATACGAACAAAACATGCCAGAAAACACCACAGAAAATGAAAAGGAATTTAAAATTAAGAGTAGTATTTGGCAACAAGCTAGCTACAGGAAGGTAGTGTGATACTGGAGTCTCCTGGATGTTTCTATAGCTGAGGTCTCCCGCACTGCCAAGCCCCGCTACACGGCAGGTCTCGGTGGAAACGCCGGGTTTCGGCTCCAAAAAGGACACGCAAACACACAGCCACACGCTCCCTCCAAACCAAATTCACCAAAGCCTATCAAGGACGCAGCAATGACAAGAGTTCTTTTACAGAAAAAATCATTTCTGGTCCGCTCAGGAAAGGCTCAGAGCAACCGTATGCTCAGACAGACGGACAGACCGCCGCTCCATCGCCGCGCTGCCGAGCCAGCAGATGCGCTAAGGGTTTCTTGAGATCCCTTCTGAAAAGTGACCCAACTGGCCTGAACCTCTCTCAGCGCCCTCAGTGAACGGATTTAAACAGGCTATTGTTCGACCCCCGGGTACCTTTTTTCTCTTGGCTTTGTTCTGCATTTTCCTCCGCTGCAGTTTCCATGGCTGGCTTCATACCATCCACCAAAAATGCCGCCCCCCCGCCCCCCCGGCACAGGCTCTTTCTCCTCGCCTCCTTTCGCGCTCCCTTCCGTCTCCTATTGAGGGCGGCGGTGACGGAGCGCCTCTGTTCTCCCTCCCGTGGATCACAGCCCCTTCCACATCGCCCAGACTCTTGTCAGCTTCGATTTCGCTCCGCTCACTGGCCCGCCCGGCACCGTGCCAGCCACCGCTCCGCCGTACGTCACCGCCGGCCCCGGCTATAAGAGAGCCCCCTGCACCCCTTCCCCGCTCCCTGGCATAGGGGAACCGCTCCCCTGCAGCGAGCGATGGGGAGGGGAGAGGAGGGTGAGGAAGAAAGGAGCCCCCCCTCGTCGCCTTGGAGGGGAGCGCAGGCCGGGGCACAGCCGCAGGGCTCGCTTTCCCGTGGGACCCTGTCACCACGCCGCGCATTTTGATTTATTCCGCACGCCCCCTGCCCTTGTGAGGGACGGGGGGCGAGGGGTCGGCACCGCTTGTTTGCTCCCCTGGCTGAGTGAGTCCCGCTCACATGAGGCAAAAGCACGTAGGGGAGAAGCATACGAGCAAGGGTGCCTGTATCTGTAAGAAAAATCTAAATTCTTTCTCCGACTCGTGAGCACAATGGAAAAAAAAATCATATAAAAATCACAGCAGGCAGAAAGGAGACAAGCTGAAGTGACCTAAAACGTGTGTGCAATACTGTAAAGGATGAAATGTTGAAAAAAACACAGCTTGGGGTTATAAAAGGATGCCTGCCATTTGAGACCTAAAGCTACGCATAGAAACGAGTGCATCGTCGCCGCGAAGGCCGGGTGCGATGGCTGCCCTCCATGCAGCACAGCCCATGGCATGGCACCAAACTGGCTCTGCACAAAGCAAAACCAGGCCGTGGCCATGCTGCTCCGTACAGGGCCACCTCAGGTGTTCCCCAGCCTGCTCTGGGGAGCCAACATGCACACGGGTGTTATTCAGCATCCAAATCCCAAGCCTACACATCCAAGGCACAGTACTGAGGCTCACGAGCCTTGCCCACCACTCTGCTCATCTCAGTGGCCTGTGGCGTGCCATGCTGCACAGGGTGGCTGTGCCCAAATGTACCCCTCGCTGTGTGCAGGGTTACGGAGCAACCAAGAAGCGATGGGCTTTTTGTAATCTGGCAGGTTTCAGCACTTTTGAGCCCCTGCGGCAGATCCTGCAGGCTGCAAAAGCGCCAAGAAGATTCAGCGAATGCTGAAGATGTTAAAACCTACACGCTGCATGTTCCATATAGCGCATTCAACCAAGAGAGTGGGAAGAGGGAAGCAGGCCAAGGATTTGTAGCTGCAATTCAGCCTTTTCTGACTGAAGTTACTACACCCACAATTTTGCTGTGCATTTTTATTTCTATAGATGTCTAGTGAAAAGCACAAAAAACCTCAGACCCTTTAGAGAAAGTTCCCTTCATTTGCAAGAAAGCAGTGCACAAATCTCCTCCCTCACCAGTGTCACCACAGCAGCAGCTGAGCAGTAATGCCCAAAACAAAGTAACAAGCACATCATGCCCCAACCCCATTGCCAAGAGGTCTTGTGCTCCTCACCCATCCTAAGACTTCACAGCACAGCACCAAAACTTGATGCTAGGCATTTGCCTAAAAACCTTTCTTGAAGTCCAGGAAGAGTCTGTGCTTGAAGCTCACATCTCAACAGAATGTCTTATGAGCAGGATGAAGCTAATTTGTAGAGGAGATGAAGTTTCCACAGGAACCCTTGTGCAAGGCTCTTGCAGGTAATCAAATCAGCAGCCCCAGCAGAAACCTCACCCCCCATGCAAGGTTTATTTCGCCAGCCTGCTATAACACACACACATCAGTCCATAGACACTAAAATCCCTGCCCCAACGAGACCATGTAATGCAAACATGCTCCTTCAAGGAAGCAGCTGAATGGTGAAAACACAGGTGACATATTTCCTGTGTTGCTTTAACCCATTACGAAATATTTTTCAAATTCTGCAGTCAGCAAGGAAAAAGAATTTGGGATAATGATTATGCAAAGTAAACCTTCTATAAAGTGTGTTTCTTTCTACCATTTACCATCCGTAAGATTGAAAATACATAGCAAACACACCCTACTTGCTGGAAGTCACATTGATTTTAGCCATTGGTCAAAGCAATTGACTGCTCCTGACACTGAAATTCCTTTCTTGGAACTTCTCATCATTCAGTCTGTGCTTCTGGAAGCTCACAGCTGTGACAGGCTACACCTTGGGTTGTTAATGACCTTCACTCACTTTGGAAGGTAAAACAATTAAAGGATTGAAACCTCACTTCTGACTGCCCCGAGTTACAAAAACCCTGTTCAGAAAATAATCTGATAGCTCTAACATTAATATTCCAAAGTAGTATAAATGCACAGAAAATACAACTGTTACCTGGAACTTCCTTTCTTTAAGTAGAAAGTACATTCAATGAATCTTTGGTTCTGTCCTTGGAAGAAACCCTTTACATGTACCAAACCCCTTTCTCTCGGTCACTGACACCTACTCCTTCAAACAACTGCATGCTTTCCCTCTGCCAAGCAGATTTTGTTGGGCAGGCTCAGGACTTTTTAAGCATGACAGAACTAAGAAGCCAGGAGAATATTTTCCCCTACTTTCTCTTAGGATAATCCCTTCAGCAAACCAGCAATACAAAAGTAAGAGCATGGTACCAAAACTCCTGGAGACCCTGAAACGAAGACTTCAGAGGCCATCAACCTAAACTATTCAGAGGCATTAATTCTACTAAATCATCCTCTAAAAGCTCTAAGTGATGCATGATTGCACTGTTCTCCCCCACTGTTTACTGCTTTCCAGGTTGCTGGAATGTATGATGGGTTTTATGTACTTATCATCTTAAGTAATTTCTTAATCTTACTCCTTGTCCCCCCATTGGTAAGCACAGCAGACAGAACAAACCATAGGCTATTTCCTCCAGTGCTAACACAAGCGTGGATCTTGCACATCACATGTTAATCTCAGCAAGTTCTCTCCTCCATCACCCCCTCTCCAAATCAGATATATCATTCTCATAATGCATGATCAAACCAGGAGACATATGCCTATGACAAAATGGCAAAAGACAATGACACAAAGGTGGAAAATAACAAAAGATAAAAAACAAGCAATCAAACAAACAAAACAACAACAACAAAAAAACAAACACGTTTGAAGACTGAGAAGACTGATACTTAACAAAAACCTGCTGTACCAACCAGGCTCATTTAGATAACGAGTGACCAGGAAAGGTAGCTAGTTACATTTTAGTTCAGCCCAGCATTTTGTTTGCAGACCAAAATAAAAACGAAAATGAGGAGAAGGGCAGAGCAGCAAGGGATTCTGCTGCTAAAGCACATGTCCTTGGGGAAAATCATTCAGACTTGGGGAAAGTAATTCAGAATCCTGACAGACAACACAGCTAAAACGTACAGCCAGACCCCATGAAGAACAGCAATGGAGCAAAATATGAGAAGGCACTGCAGACCAAGTGACACTCACTACAAAATAGCATTAAAGAGGTTTTAATCTATTTTATCTAGCTTAAAAATAAAAAATAAAAATAAATCACATTTAATCATTTTGCTCAGTCAAGTAAAGCACTACAATTGCATGGGTTAAAATGATATTAAAAATCCAATTCCATTCATGTGTCAATTCTATCAAACATCTATCTTTAATGTCACTGAATCTAGTTTACATTCCTGAAGGCTAAAGAACTCTATCATAAGCTAGGGAAAATTCTTTAGGTTTAAGGAGATGAGCACGTTTTTGCCATTTCTACAAAACCTTCACAGAGCTGTAATAAAGAGTGTTCCCAGATAGTTCAAGAACAATTTCAGATCATCCTATGAGATTTGAGATTCTGAAGTTAAAATTCAGAGGCTGTTCCTCAGACCACAGTGACGTATTCCAAACAACTAATTTTAAAGACACTTGTAGCGTGCATGTTTTAGAAAATATGTAAAAATATTCAAGAGAAGGAACAAATACACATACAGCCACTTGGTGCATCTCAGTATAACTGCTCACAGTCAGACCTGTTTTAGAGCAGTTACCTAGGCTTGAGTATAAAATCCACTCTGAATGCTCATGCAAAAGCCAGCAAATTTTCCATGTGGATGAAATTAAAGCATGAAAACAGGCTTTTAGTTGTGCAGCGGTCAAGTACCTGGCAACTACTTAAAAAAAAAAAAGTCTGGGACCCATTCTTCAGACATATTAGATTACTAGGAAAATGAAATCCTAATTAGTGATCTCATGAACAAATAATGGTGGAAAGAAACTGCACTTTTACCACATCACAAAATACAGACTATTAAAAAAATATGAGCCTGCACTGCAGTTTAGGGATCTCAGTCTTGGATTTCAGTGCAGGGGCAAAACTGAAGACTTAAGCATGGAGAGTAGTTATCTTTGCAACCTAAGGAAATGCTGAATTCAACGATGCAGGTGATCCAGGAAGATGAGTAGAGCTTAACAGTGTGAAGGTGCCAGTCCTGTGACCCCTTTCATGAAGCCACGTGAAGATGGCAATGCCTGCTGCCAAGCTAAACGCCTGGCAGCAAGCAGGCAGGCAAAGGAGATGTTGTTCGGTTGTTGGGTTTCATGCATTTCTCTGGCTGGCCTGCTAGCTTCCAGCTGGACTGCAGCTTTGGCCCATTGCAATCATCATCACTGGGGAGAATCATAGGCAGGAAACGGCCTGAACCAGAATGCAGATGGATGGCTTTATTTGGAACATAAAGGAAAAAAAGAATACCTTAAAGACTGAATAGGTGGTTCTAAATAGCTTTTCCAGTAGCTAAGCCTTGGACAGTCTCAAGACCTAGTCTCAAAAAATAATCAAATGGCAGAGATGTGAAAGCTACCAAAGACAAAAGCCCAAAGAGCTATAATCAAGGTCAAAACGAAAGCAAAAGTAGATGATGTTCTTATAAGCAGCTGGAAAATCCATTTCTGCTTATGAGAGGCAGGCAATAACATGTAAGTAATTTAAAAAATGATATATATTTGCTAGTTATTATTTCTTTATCCAAAGTAATGGCTTTAAAACACTTTTTTTTTTTTTTTTTTTTGGGGGGGGGGGAGGGGAGGGAGAATGGGGGTGAGTAAGAACTGTAGTCATTTGAAAACAGACTGGAAAAAAATAATTCAGAACCCTGAGAGATAGAACATGGGAATCTCAACCACACTGAAGACTTTTGGGGAAAAGCAATAGAAATAAAAAAGGCTACATTTGAAATTAACCTGGAAGTAACATCACCTCCTGCACTCCTCTGGTGCACAAGTGCCTAGAACAGCACCACGCTCTTGCTGAGCCAGAGCCGGAACCATGCTGACAAACTGGAGCCCATTTACACAACAGCTGGTAGAGCACAGAAATGTAGAAACAGTTCAGTGAAGAATTAAGAGAAACTAGGAAAATCCTCCGTACACAGAATAGAAATAAATATTAAGAAGGGAAAAACCACTTTAACATAATTAAAAGAGGATGCACTTGAAAGGGAAAACTCTGACTAAATTTCAGGCAAACTTCCTGACATCAAACAAGCCTCTAAAGGAAGCAATGAAATCTTCTCCCCTATGGGACTTTTAAAACCAGTACACAGAAATGTAATGGATATTCTGAAGAGATGAGAGACTGGCTGCACATACTGCCTGCTGTAATAGACATTCAAATCATATTACAGGCTGGGCAGGTATCACCTCATAGTCACTCACATCCTTCAAACAGTGAAAACAAGTGCAGTCACATCCTTACTCTCACGCATTCCCGGGATTTAGCAGACACCACCTGGGGATGACAAAGACTATGAAAAAAACAAAAGCAAAAGACAACCCAATATTTCTTTCAGAAGCAGCTTTCATTCAGCATGCACCATTCAGAGCACCAGCCCTGACAGTCATCCTCAGCTTCTCCTCCAGCTCAACAATTTCATGGCAGCATGCAGAGCTCCCTACAAGTGTAATGTATGGCAGGTTTCAAATGCTTTAAATTTAAAATTAGGCAGCAAACCCAGGCATTGAGTTATTTGATCATACATATATTTTCCATTCATGCAGCAGCAACATCCTCACATACATAACTAATATATGAAGCCCTTGAACGGTGCTTCAAACACTTTTATGATTCCTCCATCACTTTAAGGGCTAGGTTCTTTATTTTGGCACACATCTCACCTTTTTTGTGCTCTCTGTCACCTTCACAACAGAGGGGCGGGGGTTCTCAGCTGTCATTTCTGCTTCTTTATCCCTCTGCCTTGAGCCATGCATTCAGCAGCTGGAATGCTGCAGTGCAGCAGGAAACTGATACACTCGCATCCTTTGTCTTCACCCCCTTAATTCTGTGCCTAGAGGACAATCCAACCTACTCCTCTTTTGCTGTGAACCCTTTCCTCCAATTCTGTTGTCAAATCCTGCTGCCATCTCAGAAGACTAACAAGAATTCGTTAATACTTGGACATACTGAAATAGCATCGTAGATGTTTAAGTCACACTTGCTACCATACCTACATTAATGTCTCTTGTGCATGTAAGAGAGCTATTTCTATTGGAGTTGTAGAAGGTAGCATAGGTATCATTATAACACATTCCTGCTAACAAACTGCTTAGTCTTAAAACACAAAAGTTTGCAACAGAATCAGTATTGGGAGGCTATGAGTTGATTTCTTTCCCCACTATCTATAAATAAATTGAAACTTCACTGAGTTCAGCCTTGACACAAACTTATTCTTCTGCTCCACAAAGTTGGATTTCATCAGACAATCCTGTGTTAACTTTACATCCAGTTCTGATTTTGAAAATTGCCCTCCCACTCTTTGCATAGACTTCAGCATCCCACCTACAATCTCTCATCTATTCAGTGCTCGTTTTGTTCTTCAGTCTTGGCCTCAGTCCAGTCTTTTCACAAAGCGTGGAAAAAGCAGAGAAGTATAAAGGCGCACAAAACCCGCCTGCTCCCCAAAAAGAAACAGAGGCACTCATTATAAAACATACCCCACATTGGAGGGGTGTGGGGAGAGACAGGGGTGAAGATGCCTCCTGAATTTCCTGAGGGGTAGCATGCAGAATTCATATGGATATGTGTGTATGTAAGAAACCATACGTATTTGTATAAATACATGCATAAAGAAAGCACATTTCTGTTGAGCAGAAAACCTTATCACTATCATTAGAACTACAGTGAAGAGCAAAAATCAATTTACAGAGCCATGAAGGAGGCTTTTCCCCAGTCTCTTCCAGAGAAAGGCTGGAGAGCACCAATAGAGGTCCCTGCTCCCCCCTGTGTAGGACTTCTTTGCTTCTCTTGCTCCAGGCAGAGAGGACTGTGTGATCCCAAGTCAGACCAGAGTTTGTGGCAGAGCTGAGCCATAAGGTGAGAGCACTGACTGAGAGCCCCCACCGCATGCTCACCTCAGCATCCCGGGCTGAGACTGGCCCCACCAACACTGGTCTCAGCCACTCCTCACTCCAAGACACTCATGGATTATTGGGCAGTCACACATCAATGCTTTAGAAAAATGCACCTAATCCAGCAGTCAAAATGTTGACATAAAAGAAAGCATCAGTGTAATGTCTGGTACGAGGTATTCAGTGTCTAAAGTTTCAGCATTTTGTAAGTCACCTACCATAGCTGTGTTGCTGCTACTGAAAATTCCCATTCCAGTGCAATTAAACTGTACTTTGGGAAGGATCCTGGCCTGGTTATGTTTTGTGGCCATGGACAGCCTGTTGAATTGCAAATATATCTTCTGTTCTCATACAAGACACTGGTCATGAAGCCCTTGGTTAAGACGCCAACTAAAGGCTTCCCAATTAATCCCCACACTCTTTGCGAGTGCAGATATTCTCATTAGGAGAGCGGCAGGACATTAACAAGTTCCACTTTGAGGGTGTCCAATTAACTCATCCGCTAAATATGTGCCAGGCAACTCCAACCAGCCCAGCTTTCCCAATCCACTCTTTTAGCAGCCCCAAATTGGGAGCCCGGTCATGTATAACGCAAGGGCTCTTTCTGCACTCCACAAAGCCTTTGAGACGGCCACTGGTGGGCAACAAACGGCGGCCCCTGAAGTGTTTAACAGGGCTTTCACTGGCGCGCTCAGAAAGTTAAGTGTGCACTCAGGGAGCTCGATGAAATGAAAAAACACCCACCCTCCACCTCATAAACAGCACAGGACTTAACCTGCCAACAAGGAGCGTTTGGGGCTCCGTCTGGATCATGTCATGCCTCCATTTTGCCGAATCTTGGTGGTGGGTGATCCTGCATACAAAGCGGGCTCTGAGACAAAAGCGCTATAGGGTGAGCTAAGGACAAAGTAGCAGCTCTCAGCCTGAATTCCCAGAGAGCTGTCAAGCAAAATCCCTTTGCCAAGGCAGGATTATTCCCCACAGTATACATTTCCAACACTTTGTCTCCCCTCAGTTTTAGGCATGGTGAGCTGGGGGCCTCTGGGTGGCCTAGCGGTGGAGCTGCCCGGTGGCACAGCCATTTTCCACAGCCTTGGGATGTTTCAAAGCTTGACACAAAGGTGGGCTGACACAAAGGCCAGTGGTGGCCTCACATGGCCAGGCTCCATCGGCAGCCCACAGAGGAGCAGCTCCTCCAAAATGAGCTGGGGCTGGATCCCTGACTCTGGATCCTCAGGTCCTGCTACACTGGGCCCTTCCAAAAACCACCCAGACCCTCTTCTGAGAGACCCTGCCCTGACACTGCCTAGTCACATCCCTGCTTTCCAGTTTCTTTCCAAACACAACATTCATTTGGTTAAGTAGCTCAACGCCATAATTTCGGCACTTTGTCATGAGTCAGAGTGAAATTCATTTAGCATCTAGTTTCCTCGACCTGTTCCTCGCGTCATTCCCATCCCACTTTATTTCTGTTCTCTAGGTTTCAGCACATTTGTAACGGTCCCTCTTGCACTCAGAGCTTCCCAAGTGTAAACACTAAGCATCATCATCATGTGTCTTCTCTGGAGACCCTTGCATTAGCAATACAAAGCAGCACTTGAGTATTTTTGCTCTCAGTAGTACTATAGACACATCATACATCTCTCATCACCACTCCTGACTCCCAAAGTGCCATCATCTGCTCCACTGCTCTGTGCCATTTGGAGAGGAAAAGGATGGAGCTAAGGGACCTGCCAAAAGGAAAAGGGATGGCTATACAGAAAAAAAAATACTTGAAAAAAAAAGGAGAAAAGCACAAGGCAGAAACAACAGACAGGCCTCTGGCTAAGATGTTCTCTTTGGTCTGTAGGAGAAACTGTGTTTCTGTATCAGAAAATGTACTCTGGCAAGTGTGTGCCCACTGTCCTGAAGGTGACCGAAGGCAGGTTTCTCAACAGGGACAGAGGTCTCCCCCTCACTGCAGTTCACAGTCTTTCCCACAGGCTGCAGAAGATCTCAGCTTCTTAAGCCTAACCAAAACCAACCAGTCCCATCTGCCTGTTCATAAGTTTAGCAATATAGCTAAGAAACTGAAGACCAACCTCCACTTTAAAAGTATTTCTAAGGAAATAATTTCAGCCATGGTCCTCAGCAGTATTTAAACTAATTGTTTCTTTGATCGTAGCATGTATTTCTATTACAGATGGAACATCACCAGATTGCAAATGCAATCAAAAGCCCATTTTCTTGGTTTAATTCACCATTAGTATACGGCAGGTTTATAGAGCCAAACAAACAGCTAGAGCTAAAAATCTCATTGCCATTTCAAACCGTTTCCAAGCAAATATCATAGCAACATTACCAGAACCTCGAGATTGTTTAATCCCAAATTCTCTACATTAAAATAACAGCAGCTCCTGTTAAAAAAACTAATTTAGTCTTCTTGGGTAAGCTGAGCATCTCCCCAGCGCCAAACCAAGAGGGTCAGACACCTGAGCCCAAACCCACAATTGAAAGCTCTCTTAATGACTCTAGGGAGGAAGAAAAAGGAAAAGCTAAGCTTTTAGATATATATATACCACAAAGTGTTTAAAAAGAGCAGCGCTTATAGATTTTTAATACACGCCAAACACCGATGCTCGCTTTTCTCTTCATGCAGACAGGCTGGGCTGAGGAGGTGAGGCTGCCCCAGCGGGGGGGTCCCAGCAGGGCAGGGGGCAGCGGGCGCCCATGGGAACCCACCCGGCCCCTGGGCCAGGGGGCTTCACGGGTGACCGGGCTCGTCAGCCCCATTCAGCCCCGTGTACAATGGGGCACGGCCGCATGCCCGTAATGCGGGGCCTCCCCTTGCCCCCCGCTTTTATCATCCTTCATATCTTGGCGATGACACGGCTGAAAGGGCTTCTGATGGGAAATGTGCTTCGAATTAGCATATTTCCCCCGCCGTACAATGGAGGCATTAAGCTGCTGCGTTTTGAAAGTCTAAACAAAAGCAGCCCGGGCTGTTTTTAGCAGCGCTGTTTGAAGTTTTAATCCCTCCCTCTCTCCCAGTTTGCAAGCATATTTAACAAATTTTCACTCTTTCTGAAAAGAAGAAAGTGCAGCCGATAAAATCTTTTTAGCAAATTATATTATTTGATACATTTCAGAAAACAAACAAACAAACAAAAAAAAACCAACAACAATAAAAGAAGGCCACTCTTTCAATGTAGCAAAGAGCAACATCAGCTCCATGCTGTGCTTTCACCAAAGTACACACTGGAGGTGCCCCAAGCATTGGGGCAGACCCCACCATGGAGGATTTCCAAGCTAAAAGACATTCACACAGCCCAGTATAAAGCCACGTGGGCTCCTGTACCCACAGCTCAATTTCCCTTGTACCACAGGCATGATGCTGAAAATACCAGTTTTCTACGACAAATTAAACTGCTATACTGCAGGGAGAAAAAAAAAGCCACCCCTCTCCTGGGGTTACCCTTTGGCTTAACTTGAGGGTTATGAAGAGCAGACCTAAATCTCAGACACAAACCCCTTTATGAAACAGCTTCAAATTAGAAATTGAAAACCTATCTACCAGGAGAAGCAGGGCAGGGGGGAAGGAGATGGAAATGACTCTAATTCAGCACAGGGCAAAGCACTTCTATATCAAAACATCCTTGGGAGACAACTACCAGGGGAACAGATCCACCTCAGCTCTGTGTGTCTGGCTGGGATGGCTCATTAGCACAGCAGGGCAATTAGGCAGCCGGTTGGTGGCTTTCTTGGTAATGAAGAAGCATGGCTGCCTCCCTCCTCTCCTATGTAAAACAGAATTTTCTCCAGGAGGAAGATTTAAGATTACAGATTACATGGTCATTAAAAAAAAAAAAAAAAAAGATTTCCAAGGTATTTATGTAATCTTCTATATGCGGCACAGCTAAGAACAAAAATCACGCTCCTTAACAGCATGAGAATAGAGCAGAAAATCAGAATGCCAATGAGATCCCAGGCATCTTGCAAGTGAGGTAGATCTAAAAACTGTTCAGAAAAAAAGCCTGTGAAGCCTGGGATGCAGCCTTTAGAAAGCATCTCACAGAAGAAATGCCTTCTTTGTTCAGACTCTCCTGTTCCTCAGGAGGTTTTCCTGAGGATTAGGATCCATCTCCACTCCTTGCTTCCCTTCATGGTAAGGCTCAAGATACTCAACAGTCTGCACACGAGCAGATCTCTCTCAAGCATCTATTTGTACCTGTTCGTGTGCCAAGTGGTCCCTGCAGTGCCATGCTTCCTCCCGTTGGGTGCCAGCCCAGTGGCTTTTGCATCACCTAGTGTAGGAGGGGTGTTTCAGTTTATTTCCGCCATAAACAAAGAGTTCCTGGTGCTTTTCCCTTTGGTAAGCTTTTTCATCATCTCTCATAGACACACATTCACTTCAACAATATTGTCGCTGCACTCGGGGGCACAAGTGTGTTGATGATGATTTTCTGATCTAAGGGGTTAAAGAAATCTGATTGAAGAATACTGCACATTATTTGGCAGCGTTTCTCTACTACCACCTCTGAATTATCTCTAAATGCTGGACACACGTTTTTCCAAGCTTTAAGAAAATTCATAACTTGGTATAAAAAAAGTGGACAAGACCTCCTCATGCCACCACAGAAAGGCCTTATGCAAAACAAAAAGAGAAAGGATTTCTGATGGATTTCCGAGGCCTTTTTTTAGCTATTAATAGAGTAATAAAGCAACCTTTGCAGGAGACAGAGGAATTAAAGACCAAAGTGGAAATGGGTTTTCTCTCTCATAAAAGGATGAGCAGAGCTTTACTTTGCAAGAACTCTTTTTGAGATGGGTCCTCTGGAAGCGTTCAATTGACTGCCATGACAGCCTGGCACAGAGTTAAATAAAAAAATTTTCAGCTCCATTTACAAATGGAGGTATTTGCACCATGACAATTCTTACAAGTCACAAAAAGGCAGCAAAAGAAGTGTCCACTGAAAAGGTCCAGTGAACTCAGAAATGAGATTTTAGGCTTCTTGGGGAGAGGGTGTATCAACTGAAACCTTAGGTAAAATAGTCACATAACTGAATTTAGATCCAGAAAAGAGAAGACTAAGAAAAAAAACCTCCAATGATAATAAGATATTAAATCTCACTTGTGGAACTTCTCATCAGGACAGCTGGGGTGAAGAGAAGGAAGGAAGTAAAAGGAGACAGAGCAGGGTAAAACAGCACATATTATGTTGCAAATGCCCCAAGGATGCTCGATCACAATACTTTGCCCATCAAGTACACATTCTCAAATTCTAGTTATTTTTCATATTCAATAGATTCAGACAAATAATAAATATACTGCACATCCCGCCATCCGCCGTGGCACGCTGGCACCAGACAGCACCCCACAAACAATGGCACCACTCTTCCTTTCAGAAAGCCCCAGAAAGGGCGCTCTGTATTCTCTTGTGATGTGACATGTTTTTACAGGTCAGATCACTGCAGGGTATTGAACCTTGACACTACTCCTACCAAAGGTTCACTTGTTTTTTCTCAGACCTCAACAGGTACGATATCTAAGCTAAAATAAAAACCACACTTATTGCATTCATTTTGACATCATGAGTCACTATCTTGCAGAAACAAAACTATCTTATCACCTCGACATTGAGTAAGTGTTATTAACTTTTCCAGTATCCCACCTACTGCTATTTTCTTCTGTGCAAGCGAACAACATACAAGTATCTCAGAATATGTTTCACGCTTCAGCTTGCAGTGAGAAGAGAAAGCCACAGAAAATGTTCAGGACATGCTATGCCTGCTCCTCCAGGCAGAAATAGTTTCTGTTCTTCTATATTAATCTCACAAAAACAACCCCCCAAACTACTGGCACTCAAAAAGAGATTGATTTGCTACAAAGTGGGATGAGTCCCTCACGTTTCCCTTCCTGTCCTTTTAACTCAGCCTAGCAAAATTGTCTTCCTGGATTGTTACTAATTTTACTGCTTTCTAAACACTTCCCTCATGGGGGGAATCTGGCTGAAGGTATCAAGTTAAGGCAGAGATGATCTTCAGGCTATGGTAGAAGTTTGTGAGTCTGAAATTTCTGCTCTAAATGTAAGATTCCCCAGCTCTCAGTCAGACACATACCCATATGTTACAGCACCCTGGGCTCTCACGGCTGTCCCGGGATAGAGGACCAGACCCCCATAGAATAGCAGACCCCCTTAAAATCAAGGCTGAAGAGCTGGGAACACCAAGTACTGGAGCTGGGCCACCAATCACATCAAGACCAAGGCAAGCCCTATGCTGCTGGCTGCGTACCATAGTGCTGACGATAACTCTATCTCTTCTGGCTTAGTCGTGCTCACTACTGACGTGAATTTTAGATGCTGTGGCACAGGCTTACAGGTGTCTGAAGGACTGCAGGGATAACGATGCAAGTTGGCATGGAGCAGGGTGAGGAAGAGAAGGAAGTGCTTCCTCACATTTCATCCTACGCAGGGCTGGGCAGAGCTCAAGCCAAGTTCCTAGGCAGTTTCACATGTCCCAGGCGTACTGCAGGGGCTGATCCCACACTGGGGAGGAGAGGAATATCCTGTGCCCAACTATAGGGAGGCTTCCTCACAGATATGTAGCTCTGAAGTGTATCAACTCCAGAAAGACTCGAGTGCCTGCATGCTTAAGAGCACAGAAATCCTCCTCTCTCCAAAAGCCATACTCCTCTTTATTTCCTACCTACAATATATTTGTAATGTCACATCACGATGGATGTTGACAAAATTTCATGTCTGCTAAATGTTTCAAAGAAAAAGGGTTTGGGACTTCCTACAAAACAAACACACACACACAAAAACAAACAAACAAACAACACATTAATCCAAGATAGAGCAATCAAACAAGTAAGATGCCCTACAGAACTGAAGTCATATGTAATTCTCCCACAGTTTTGAATCACCTACTGAAGTGTTAGACACGCTGCTCCAAAATGGTAGCTATTCAAGATTTTTCCTCGGGACAAAAAATACCTATTACCAATACATATAGGGTCCCTACTCTTCACCTCTATGAGCTGAAGCACCGCTATAAATATCCTCTGCAAATAAGCCCCCTGCAATCCTACAGAAAAAAAAGTAAATTGCACACCAAAAGCTGAGCAGATAGTCAGAACTGCTACACAGAGAAAAGACATAAAAGCAGCTATTTCCATCTTAAAACATTTGTAATTTCTACTACCCAACTTGTCATTTTCTTTTCTGAAAAGCCTTTGCCTCTTGGCAAAGATATCTATACCTTAAATTTAGAGACGTGGGGGAAGAAGTTCTCTCTCTCTACAGTAGGTGTTATAGAAGGAATTTATGCCTCCATCTCTTCTTTGCACCACATTTCAGCCTGAATTTTAACCTTTTGTTGCTATACAGAATTGTTGATGTGAATGTGAGAATAGAAGAGAAAGCATGTTTGTGCTTGGAAACCTACCACTAAAGCACCGTCTTGCAAAATGAAGTACATAAACTAAACAGACTGCCTTTTTTGTGTTTGTTGAGACACTCCACAAATGTTGAACAGGTGTATTATCCTTTCGAATGCATAAACTAGTACAGAAAATTTTCTTTTACAAGCACTGAACCCACTTTATCTTTCGCAGTATGTGCCTATATTTCTAGACGAACTCTCTAGGTTACAGAGGTGAATTAGATCCAACAAGTATCTTCAAACACACCAAATTATCTGAACAAAAAAAGTAGGCTACCATTTGTGTGTGCTGCACCTTTCAGAAACAGGAAAGCCACATTAGGTTATGCCCAAGGAACATTTCAGTAACGCTTCTCTGGATTTTTAGATAAGCCATTTCTTTCTTTCATGTATTAATCTTAAAGCTTTATGAAAGTTTCCTAAGCTTTTCATTCTAGTTAGATCCCTATTCCATTCTCCAGATGCAGACAGGGAACAGTACTCTTCACAGTAAGAACTGGTAATTCAAAACAATACTGAAGTTGCTTCGGTTCCTCCTTGGCAAGGGAGTACTCTTTGGCATTTTGTTCTAAGAAAATTATAGACCAGGGACTCAAGTGAGCAACACAGGTTGTGTTTCTACCTTACACCTTTACTAAGCTTTTGTCAATTTTCTTTTAACAATAGATTTTGTATTGCTTACCATATATTTATGCTTATATTCTCAGAAACATGAACCACTTTCAGCTAGAACAGCAGCATATTTTATCTTATCAGTTTATTCTATAATGCTCTTTTTTTTTTTTTTTTTTTTTTTTTTTTTTTATAGAGAGGATTTAACGATTTAACAGATCCAGAGGAAACTGGAAATATGGTTTAAAAGTGAGATGGGTGAGATGGTTAAGAGTCATCCTGCGCTTAGGAAATACCCATGCAGCAGGGATGACAGCTAGAGACTATGACATTACATTTAAACACTGGTAATTACCAAATACTTACTCATTAGAGTCTTTCTGGAATCCTGCTTCTTTTAAGAAGTTTCATTCTTTTGCCTTCAAAATACCAATGATTTGCTATTACATGATATTCCTTAACCCCTCCCCACCCCCCAACAAGTTCTACTGACACAGTCATATTTTCCCCACTTACATTTTCACATAATTTGAATGCACTCATTGTCAGCCTCCTCTGCCTCCACCTCCCCTGTGCTACATTATGCGCAGTGCCCATTTGTTTCAGATTATAAAAAGCGTTAGTGGATTGTGAAGCCACTAAAAAGAAGTAACCAGCATATGGCAACTGTGGGAAATTTGATCCAGTAAGTGAAATGAGTCTCAGCTTCTGAGATAAGTGATAAATAGGAGATAAGCTTCAAATATTATTACTATAGGATGACTTGGATTTTCCTTTTAAAGTTATACAGAAGAACTGTGGCCACTGCCCTTGTAGAAAACTGCAAGAAGCCTTATGGGGATTTTTTTATTTTTTTTTTTTTTTTTTTTTTTTTTTTGAAACTAAGCAGATGGCCCTGGCTTCAAATATAGAAGATCTGCCCACACAAAATAGGGGTGCTGGCACATTATACGTGGGTAGAAGGATTATTCTTGATACTTTCCAGGGAATGTGTGCATCCAAGAGGTGAAATAGCAGGAGAGAAGAGCGAAGGGAAGAGGGAAGGGAAGAGAGAAGGGAAGAGGGAAGGGAAGAGGGAAGGGAGCTGCACCAGATGCAGAAGATGCATCAGATGCAGAAGACATGTTGACAGCACTCTAACCCCAAGGAGAATACAAAAAGCAGAGCAGATGGTGTGTGCAAAAGTACCTTGACATGGGGAATCCGGTTACCACACTGATCACTATTTCTGAATTATAAATTAGTGACTAAAATGAACATGAAGTGGTGAGCAAAGAAGCGACTTTGGGGAAGCGGCCCCTCCCACATGACACTACAAGTCCTGTAAGCCAGCAGCTGTGCACAACCCATGGTGGGCTTCTCCCCTCGATGAGACCACCTCAGGACCCCAAACTGGACTCTCTCCCACCAAAGCAGCAACTACTAGCAGTTGTTTTCTTGTTGACAGCCTTCCTCCCCCGAGGGCTGTGGCCTGCCCGTGCTGCTGGCTGCCTTCCTTTGTCTCCCTCCCAGATAGCTCCCCCTGCTTCCAGCCCCTACTTAATCCTCCAGGAAACCTTGCTCTCCCGAAAAGAAGAGCGCTTCTGTGCCTAATCCCCAGACAGCAGCTGTGACCCCGGCACCCAGAAAGGGGATCATTGTGCCGAGCTACAGCACCAGGGCTGAACTTCCCCTCTCCCCCCATGCACACCAGGCCATTGGGAGCAGGCTGATGGCTTGTGCAGGAGCGCTGCCAGCAGCTGCGGGGACCTCGTCTCTTCCCCCTCCTTGCAGGCGACCCTCTGAATCCCCATGCCTGCGTACTTCATTATTTTTATTCTACATTTTAAGGGATCAAACTTCCCACCTGCCAACAGAAGGAGCACTTGTTTTCATGTTTGGTCCTTCAAGGCTATAAGCAGTATTAGTGAAAAGTGGCTTTGTCCTTTTTTAATATGCAGAAATTCAAAACAGCTTTGCTTTCTCAGTCCTTTTGTGTAAGAGTGGCTCAGAGACACTATTAAATTCAAACTGCTAAGGCTAGGATCTGAACTGCTTTAAAGATGCCTTTTTATTTTATTTATTTGTTACATTTTTCACTACTAGGCATACAACCCTACCAGCACCAGCCAGTGAAACAACAGGTGTTATGTTAAGTCAGAAGAACATGAACAATGTGATCCTTCATGGCAGGCTTATCAGCCTTTTAGTGCATTCAGTTTTTATTATTCTGACACAAGATAACCTTGCGCAACAGCACAGAGCGTACCAACTTGCGGGATAACAACGTGGATGTCAAGTCCAGAACACCACACACTTGTTTCAGACTGTGGCTATTGCCTGTACTCCCAGAAAAGGCATACGTTGTGCAAATCCTTTCGAAGGCATTCAAGTGGAATTCAAGATATTGAAAGAACCCAAAGTACACCAGAAAGTTTAACAAATGTGCTTCAGCACATAACCAAATTAAGGACAAAACCCATAGCAATACTAAAATCTCAACCAAAACCTCTCCAATTTTTTTTTGCAATTGATCAGAAAAGCTCATTTGTGGGGTGCATGTGGAATACACAAGTGGAATATAGAAGATATATAAAGCATACCCCTCTATCCCTTCTCAGACAGAGGTACATGTATGTGCTGGCATTCATCTTTAGGATGAGTGGATCCCTTGTTTCTATAAGGATAAGTTCGTTCTTATACATTACCTGCCATGCCAATGCCACATACACAGGCTGGTCTGCATGCTCAAGCCTTTACACGAGGATGCAGACCATCTACAGATGAGGTGCTTCTGATCAGCAGACGGGTTGAGGACTCATAGGGCCAAAATGCTGCTGGCAGCAATGGGCCATGAATATTCACATATTGTTGTATCGATTCATGAATCATCAGAGAACATCAGCGCTACTTCAGGTGGCTGGCACCGGGGCTGCCTTCCTCATCCAGTGCTCTGCAGTGAGTAAGCAGGCCTGAGACAGATCCAGAAGCACTGCAGATGCTGTTTGCCTGCCTTCACCATGTCTACATAAGTGAACATATGGCCTTCTAGCACAAGGCCAGCTTATGCAGTCATTAATTACACATAATTTCAGCCTGTTCAAAGTATCTGATACAAAAACCTGTCCCACGGCAGGAAGATCATTGTGCTGTAGAAACCTCTGTTTTTCAGTTCTCTCATCAGACGAAAAAAAGTTAATTTCTTTGCCTGTTATAGGATAAATTTCTGTTTCTTGCAAATGCAGGTGTAGCAACATACATATACACAAATTTCCCAGTAGGTTTCTTCTCACTATCTCTGGTGAGCAAGTTGTCTTGCTACCAGTGGAAAATGGGACCCCCCTGGTATGGGGGATGCAATATCTAAGACATTCACCAAAAGCACCATCACAGACCAGCCATGTGTTACAATGCCAGCGATTCAGACATGCTGCTGATCTCAGAGCCAGTCACCAAACCCAAGGATAGCACATCACCAAGGAAGTGATCATCTCATACACAGATGTGCCTCGTGTTGCTATGTACCACAGTGTACTTGGGTGAATTGCTTTTGAGCAAACTTGTTTTTAAATGAATAAAGAGAAAAAGGATTAATACAAGCTAAAGCCTCAGCAAAGTCAGTATGGAAAGTATTTTTTTTCATTAAAGATGGTCAGATTTTGCCCAGATTTTGTCTCACTACTTCACCTTCTCACATAGTAGCAGTAAGCAGCATAAGGCACATACAGAGCCCCAGCTTAAGACACTACTCAGAAGTAACCAGAGTACTTGAGCACCTCACTGGGGGTTCCTCATCAACATACCTGCAAAGGAGGACTTGAAGTTGTGCTCTCCTCCTTCCACATATTACCATGCAGAACTTTGGAAAACAGCCCCATTTGCAGAAAAGTATAGCAAACTCATGGAGAATTTTGTAAGGCCAGATGGGTTGCAATATACCAGTTTATAAAGGAAAATATCTGACCTACAGGCACAGCTTAGAGTTAGCAGAGCAGGCCTTCCATGTGAAACGTAGGGGAGTTTTCAGCAAAGCAGAGCAGGTACTTTACAGAAAGAAGTGAAATTTTAGCAGCAACAACAGCAACAATGGAACTTGAGGGATAGGATCTAATTTGATTACTCTTCTTTGATGGTACTGAACTACTCCTGAATTACTATTAACAAACCTTTCTTAGTACCTCTTGGTTAAACATCAGTTGCAAAACAAAAAGGCTCCCAACAACAGCAGCTCTTTAAAATACAGTGATGGCTAGAGGTGCTTTTCTGTGGAAGCAGATGGGCAGTAAGATACTTCCCTTAGATGCTAGCTGGTTCACTGTTTTCCCCTTGAACCCTGCAATGTTTGCATATGCTTATTTTTAGCTCAGCAAATAAATTTACTTGAAAGTGCATTGAAACCCTCTCAAGTTAACCCTGTCAACTGTACTGAATTGTTTTGTTAGAGATTCCAGTCTCTTACAGATATAAGTAGTCATAAATTACATATGTCTACCAATTATTTTGAGAGAAAATTAATTCGAAATGCATTGCTGTGCTTCATTGCAATAGATTCTTTTTTAAGACTGACTTGCAGCAGATTCTCAGTGTTCGGAGAAAAGTTACATTGTAAATAAATATGTGAATATTTATATGTGAATATGTGAATAATGCTATTCTTATGTAGTATAGTCAACCTTTCTCAATTCCTAATAATCTATTCATTAACATAGTGACTACTAAGTAAATCTTTATATAATTTTTCAATATTAGCTTCTGAAGTTGGGAATTACTGCCTCTGTATGCTGATTATTTCTGCTAACCATGTATTTTCCTCAAGTCTCTCTCCAGGTGAGGTATCTTCAAGCAGGAACAAGGCAGCAGTCAGTGGTCTAAGTACTATCTAGGATTTCTTATAAATATTTATTTTTATATCTACAGACAGTAAAAAGATCTCTGGAAACAGAATTTGAAAGTTTGACATCTTTGCCATCTTTCTATCCCTTTCTTAAAAGACAGTTGCAAGGAGTGATGACTGGGCTGGTAATGAAGAATCACTGAACCTGGCTAGCTGATAATCACGTGGAAGGCTTTGGAGGAAGATTTGGCAACTGGAGAACTCAGTCTGCACCAATAGGCTGGAGACAAATCATTGAACCATCCCAACACCTGGTCAGGGTGGTCAGGGTGTCACAAGTTAGGTAGGGGAGCGAGACTGAATACAAATTAGAAGATAGCATTCTTATTGACTATTTAGATGAAGCAAATATATACCACATAGAGCCTAGTGCTCTCAAAACCTACAGGACATATGCTTAAATAATACTGTAGAGTAGTGAAGAAAACAAAGAGAAAAGATTTAGAGCATGAGAGATTTCAGTTACCCTTTCAATATTTACATGGTCATGCATTTTGCATCCCAAACCATATTCACCTGTCATTAGAGAAGTAGAACCCTCAGAAGGCTGGAAAAGGGGACAAGAGAGTCAGCACAAGGCCAGCACTTGTTTGGGTGCAAAGGACGATGATATTCAGGTCTGACATCTGTGAAATAGCATTAGTGCTAAACTGGCACAGTAGAAAGGCTTACTGGACAGTGGGTATATAAAAGCACACTAATTTCCCATCTCTAACCTACAGCAGCAACTTGGTGAGTCCAGAAGAAGCTACTCTCAAGCAGTGACACATACAACTTAAACAAGTCAGAACTGTCAACAGAAAATATTACACGATTTGGTAAGCTTCTTCTAAAAGTTCCCCAGAGTTTAACTTAACTGCATGTAAAAACTTACAAGATCCTAGTCTTTCCCTTCCTTCTATGCACGGTATTGACCTGGATTTTTGCTCTGTATTTTCTTTCATTTCCTCTGATGTCCAAACAAATGCTCTGCTAGAACAGATTATAATGTACATCATCCATTCCTGCGGTGAAAAGACTACGAAGCAAGCCCACATATCCTTCCACTGCCAAAACCACTTAGACATTTTGGCAATGTAGGACACATTCTTTATGTTAACTGGCAGCTACTGTCTGACAGCTGTTCAGCAGCCTATCTGAAAAAAAACGATGGCCTCACTCCAGTTCCTGACAGATTTATTCCAGATCACAAAGCTTCCAGATTATTATAGCCCACAAGACTTCACCTAGTGAGTCCTGCCTCATTTCACTGCCTTCTACCTTTGCTACAGAGCTACACCACTTCTTCCAGGGAGAAACAGTTAATTTGATGTCTTTAAAGATTTCACCAGATGGAGGACCTACCAAATTAATGCTTTAGTTCTTTTATAAATTAATCATCAGCATAATAAATAATATTACTTACTAGTAGCATGCATTTTATGTTCAACTTCCAGACATCAAATTCTGTTATGCCACTGCCTTATGAGTCAAATCTCTGTCCTCTCAGAAGTAGTCTCCCACTTATGGATTGACCTAAAAACAGCTTAACCTTCTCTTGGATCAAAGCAAAAGTTCACTCCCTCACGGCTTTTCTAGACCTACCATTCTCCATGCAACTCTTTTCAATCCATCTCTTTCACACAGTACTGAATTTTCATCACTCCTGGAAGCAGGGATCAGCTGTGTTCCTCTATTGAGTATGCTACGCTTAAAGCTCATGTTTCATTATCCATCACAAAGCATATGTGCTTTTCAAACCACAGTTCTCCTCTAGGATAGTAACCTACACTTGGTTTACTTGAAAAAGAGACTGTATCTGTATTAATAATTTATCTTCATCATTTCTGGATGGTTGAATTGATTAGAAAAAATAATCCTCCTCTCCCATGTCCCCTCAGAAAAAAAAAAAAAAAAATACTTGAAGCCCATTGTTTTTTTTTATCAACTCATTTTATGTTGTGCAATAAAGTATATCATTTACTCTCAATAGCATTTCTTTGCAGTTTTAATGCTGTTAGTATGATTTTCTTATGCATTTTTTTCCCATTTATTGGGAAATAAGAATTTTACCCGTAATTAGACTTCTTGGAATATGCAGCCCAGGTACTCCAGGGACAACTTAAATTAAGTGAATCACTTTCACATGTTTAGAGGTGATGTGAGGGAGGAAAAAAATCCAGGTATTGCTTTTTGAGTCACAGCTACAGAAAACTTTCATCTCAGCCCAGCTGTGTGACAGTTTTAAATGGCTTCTTCAGCATTACAGAGTATACAAGGTATGTCTCAACACTAGTTGTCTGAATTCTTCCCAGAAAAGTCTGATTCTCCAAAGATATCTCAAAACAAGACACTTAGTCTTCCAGTGAACATTGCCTAATGCTTCATGAGATCTAGATGAACTTTAAGATCTCTTCCAGCTGAAGCCACTCTACTATTCTATGATCTATAATCTTCTTCAAGTCATCCACCACTTCAAAAAAATAAGCATAAGGAGACCAATGAGTAGAATGTCACAGGAAAACAAATACTCTTCCCATTTCCTTCCAGTCTGGACCACACACCTAAATGTGTAGAACCCCTCTGACATCAATGGCCCAGAACTTCTGTGCACCTGCAACAGAATAACACTAACATGTCTATATTAAGACATGAAAACAGACATTTAATGAATAAAGAATAATCCACTTGAAATAGCAAGAAAGGAAATATCTAAAACAGAGACCACAACTTTTTTCTGGAAGGCATTTTTTTTTTTCTGCTGAAATATTTAATAGTTAAATCCAAGCAATTTTCCACTTCTCATCTCTGGGTTGGGGAGCATCTACAATATGGTGTCTTTTTGCCCATCTTAAATCTCTCTGGCAACAGGCAATCAATATCCTTTCCAGCAAAAGCAAATCAAAAAGTTTACAGCGGATTAGAACTGGATACCCCTACTACTTTGCGTGTTTAGTTTAAGCCATGTGAAAATTCAACATTTAAAAATGTTTTGATACAAGTACTTACTTGGAAAAAGTCCTGGAGTTTTTCTGGGAGACAGGTGTTTGAAATCACAACTATTTGCTTTTCTCAGTATTCAGGAACTAGCGATATGAGACAGGTTTCTTCAAAACCAGTCCTGGCAAAGGGCTAGAGAAAACTAAAGCTATACAGTACTTTAAACTCACTATTTTCATTCACCAATGTATTTTCATGCACGTAATTAAAATCAATCTTGAGCAGAAATCTTCACAGCTACTTACAACATTACAATCCACAGACAGTTGCCAATGAGTAATGTACACATATGTACCCCACTTCATGGCTGCAGGATAATTTCCTGAATTTGTGGCAACTTGAAGTACTACTAAACCACTATGCTTCTGACCTCTCTACAAAATCACCTCTCCACATTTCTGTTCAGCTGCCAGCAATCATACAAAAAGTATGATCATATAGTAGAAGAGCATACTTGCACAATACCAAAGATATTGCACACACAAAGAAAAGTAACTTTGCAGATTCATAGCATAACTTTGGTTAGAAGGGATCCCTGGTGGCTTCTAGTCCAGTGCTCTGGCCACAGCAGATTGCTCATGGCCATGTCCAGTTCAGATCTGAGTATCTCCAAGGAATGGCATGTCTATAATCTCCCTGAGCAACCCATACTAGTGTTTTACCACTCTCATGGGGAAAAAAGATTTCCTTGGATCTCATCAGAAATTCCCATGTTCCAGCTTGAGACAGTGGATTCTCATCCTAACACCACCCATCTTGAAAAAGAGCCTGGCTGCTTCGTCTCCAAACCCTCCCATAAGCGTCTAAAGACTATCCACCAAGATCCACCAAGAAAAACAAACAGCCAGCATATACTCTCTTTCCCTCATATATATGTTCCCTCATATTATATGTTCTAGCCAAATACAAAACTGATATGGTGATCAAATCATTTTGCAATCTCAGAGCTATAATGAAAAGGCTGAAAATATTTGTAAAAAAAAAAAAACAAAAACAAAAACTCTTTGAGAGGATGCTTCAGTAAGAGCCCTGTTAAAGACCTTATTCTGTGCATTCATAGATTTGAAAAGAAAACTGACTACTCAGTATTAAAGAAAAAGCAGAGAAAGGGAGAAAAATTTCCTCCATTAGTGCCAAAATCTTCAACTCTTTCAAAAAAGTAAATCACATCCTGTAGTTCTAAAAGCTGCTGCAAGAATCAACACAGTATTTTTTCTTCCAGGAAGAAGAAAGAAAGTTTCCCATCAGGCGATCATGGTTAAAACAATTCATCCACATTGTGATTAAATGAAACTTTAAAAATGTACTCAAAAGCTACATTCATTCCTGTAAGGAAGAATGACCTCCCTCATAATGAACTCTGAGGCTGGCAGCCAGCTTACAGAGGTTTTATAATGAGCAGTTTTGGCTTCAGAGTAGCTGGTAGCTTCATTCTGCATAGCATAGCAGATTTAGGGACCTGCTGAGACATTGAAGAATGGGACTCAAAAGTTTGTAATCGAGACTGGAAAACATTATCTTTGTATTTAACTAATACATTATAAACCTCAAGTTTAGCATTTATTTCAATTTTGTATCTTCAGATAAGCACTAGAACTGGATAGCTGCAGGCAATCTTAAATGCTAGATTTTAATTTTAAATAAGTGTGACATGAGAAAAAAGCTCCCTACACACTAAAGAAAAGGAGTTAGATCAAGGGACAAACTACACTCCTGAATGCAT
The DNA here is from genome assembly GCF_964211825.1 of Aythya ferina. Classification (NCBI taxonomy): domain Eukaryota; kingdom Metazoa; phylum Chordata; class Aves; order Anseriformes; family Anatidae; genus Aythya; species Aythya ferina. Next base: position 78,802,828 of record NC_140296.1, read on the forward strand.
TTTGCCTACTAAAATCGTAATCCACGTAAGTGCCAGAAGGCACCCAACCTGCACTGGAGCAAAATGTTATCTGTGAAGGAAAGCTGAGGAGGAGCTAAGGCTACAAGAAGTCTGCAGGTTGCACGGCTCTGCTGCAGAACAGATCTGCTACACAAGGCATACAGTGGGATCTACCCTCGTCCCACCACTGCACACACCTCTTCTTCCATGCCCTGCTGCCAGTAACATGACAAATTAAACACTGCAAGATGTAGAGCTGCAGGTGGCTAATAGGTGCAGTTGGTCCATCCTGGCCAACACAAAGAAGTGGGTCAATTTTTAGGTATCTGGGCTTTGGTACTTTGAGCTAGGTAGGGAGGCTCTGCAGAAGATAAGATATGTGCTTGTAGGGTGGCAACTAGACAGGGACATGAGTGCATAGTCACACTGCATGACAAAAAAAGAACCTCCACTCTAAGCTTTTTAAGATCCCAGAGAATGATTTCTGCACACTGCAGACCCAGGTGTGGAAAACACTAGCCAGGAAAAACTTTTTCAGAGCCTCTCTTCCAAAACCTGCTCTCTACCTGGAGAGTAGGCAATGGTTGAACTATGGCAGTGGGAGTCACCTACATACAGGTGTACATTATTCTTGCATGCCTACAAAAATAATTAGATGTTAAGCATTTAATCACCAGCAATGTTCTTCCTATAAATGGATGCACAATTGTTAAAGTTAGCAAAGCAGTCTGCCATTGAAAGATCTCTCTGAATCAAATCTCCATCCCTTTGGGGGCAACATCGTGCCCCAAAATAACATGACCGTATGTATAAAGCACTGAACATCACCATCCAGGTCTGAACTGCATGAAAACTGCCACTAAGTGCAACAAATATTTACCAAATCTGCAATTTAGTCAGGTTCCTGGTGTTGACAACAGCACTCATAAAAGAAGAAACATTCATGCTTCAGAACTAATGGTATTTGCAAACTTGGTTCAAGATTTCATTGACTGAAGTTCTCCCCCAGAACACAGCACCAGTATAATGCTTGAGCCCTTCTTTTCTCTTCTCCAACTCTCTCCATAACAAGCTCTTTTCAATACAGTCCTTTCCTAGCCCAGCACCCAGCAACAGCTGAGGTCCATAGGAAGACACCTGAACTCTAGCTGGGTGATGTTCTGTCCAGTTACTGAATCCAAACCAGGTAACGGCTTATCATGGTAGTGAGACCCTGACTGCTACAGTAGAGGTAAAAATGGCTTTTGCAGACAAGCAAGAGAAAAAGAAAAATGTTGGCCCTTCAGAAGTCACTCATGAAGAAGAATTTGATGCATGCTCTTGATAAGAAATACTCTTGAAATTATATCTCATAGTACCTGGCAAGCTTACTCAAGTGCACACTCCCAGAGTGACACTTTGGATAACCAGAATGGAATAAATAGTGTCATTTTGTCAGCACAGATAAGTCAAATTAAGTAAGATAATTCAAGGGGAATGAGGAAAGAGAGAATATAAATAAAAACAAGCTGCACAACAAATGTTTTGACAGTTTCAATAAAGTAAAAATCCTCTTCAAGAGACCCTCTTAAAAAATATATGCTTAATCTTAATTATTAAGAGGGCATTCCATTAATTCTAAAAGCAGCAAAACTAAATAACATTTGTTAATATTCTAATACTCAACATTTATTTTTGTGGGATTTCTGGCTAGAACAATATATGCAACCAAACAACAGAAGTAAACTGGAAGAGGAATGACTGGAATAATTCAATGACCCAGACAGTTTTCATACATTTTTCTCTAGTACAAGTTATTGTCAAAAGCATAATGGTAGCACAGGAAGACATGCACAAATTAGAATGTCTCTAGCCTTTGTTGTTATTAACAACAGGCTATGTCACAAGGAAAGAGATGCAAGTACAAGTTGTACAAATTCAAGTACATAGGCATTACACCTGAGACAAAGGACAAAAGGCAATTTCACTGCAGTCCCTGTGCAACTGAATCTACTTACAGAGTCATGGAGCGGTTTGGGATGGAAGGGACCCTCAAAGGTCATCTGGAAGAGGATCAGGTCTGGGAATATTTAACCAAATTGGATATTCGTAAGTCTATCGACCAAGAATGCTGAATGAGCTGGCAGATGTAATTCACTGCGAGGCCATCCTCGATGATCTTTGGTCAAGCATGCCAAATGGAAGAAGTACCCAAGACTGAGGAAAGGTAAATGTCACTCCTATATTCAAGAAGAGCAAGACAGAGGAACTACAGGCTGGGTCAGCCTTACCTCAGTCCCTGGGAAGCTGACAGAACAGTTAATCCTGGAAACCTTTTCCCGTCATGTTAAGTACAAGAAAATCATTGGTAGTCATCAGCATGGATGCACCAAGAGGAAGTCATGCTTGACCAACCCAATAAGCTTCTATAATGAAATGACCAGCATCAGAGATGAGGGGGGAAAGTGGATATTGTCTTCCTGGACTTCAGTATGGCCTTTGACACTGCCCCAGTAAGATCCTCACAGACAAGCTGCTGAAGTACCTACTGGATGGGTAGACAGTAAGGTGGATCCAAAACTGGCTGAGTAGATGGGTCCAGGGACTAGTAGTCAGTGGTGCAAAGTCTAGTTAGAGGCCAGCAGAGTACCCCAGAGATCAATACTGGGCCCACTGTGGTTTAGCATCTTCATTAATGATCTGGACAATGGGGTAAACATGCACACTCAGTAAATTCACAGCTGACACAAAGCAAGGGAGAGTGACAAATACATCAGAGGGTCATGCTGCCATCCAGAGGGACCTTGACAGTCTAGAGAAATGAGCCAACAAGTACCTTGTGAAGTTCAACAAAGTCAAGTGCAAGGTCCTTCACCTAGAAAGGAACAATCCCAGCCACCAGTACATGCAGGGGACCACCCATTTGGAAAGCAGCTCTACAGAAAAGGACCTGGTAGTCCTGGTAGACACTAAGTAGAACATGAGCCACCAGTGTTCACTTGCCTCTGAGAAGGCTAATGGTATTGTGGGCTGCATTAGGCAAAGCATTGCCAGAAAGTCAAAGGAGGTGATCATTCCCCTCTACTCAGTGTTAGTGAGGCTATACCTGGAGCACTGTGTCCAGTTCTGGGACCCCCAGTACAACTGAGACTTGAATATACTGCAAAGAGTCCAATGTGGGGTCACAAAGATGATTAAGGGAGTGGAGCACCTCTCCTATGAGATGATGAAAGGCTGAGAGAGATGGGACTGTAATCCAAAAAAAGAGAAGGCTTGGAGGGGGATTTCATCAATGTCTATAAATACCTGAAGGGAGGGTGTAATGAAGATGGAGCCAGTCTCTTTTCAGTGGTGACCAGTACCAGGGCAAGAGGCAGTAGGCACAAACTGGAACACAGGAGGTTCCCTCTGAACATCAGGAAGCACTGCTTTACTGTGTGGGTGACTGAGCACTGTCAGAAATTGACCAGAAAGGTTGTGGAATATCCCTCCTTGGAGATCTTCAAAAACCACCTGGCTGTGGTCCTGGGCAGACTTCTCCGGGTTAAACAGGGGTTGGACCAGGTGACCTCCAAAGGTCCCTTCCAACCACAACCTTTCTGTGATTCTGTGATCTGGCTCCACCCACCCTGCCATGGGCAGGGACACCTTCTACCAGACCAGGTTGCCTAAAGCCCCATCCAGCCTGGCCTTGAACACCTCCAGAGACAGGACACCCACAGTTTCTCTGGGCAGCCTGTTCCAGTGTCTGACTGCCCTCATAGGAAAGAATTCCTTTGACAAATATAACTTGACACCCTTCAGTCTTGCCTGCAATTTCTCTACAGTCATATCCTGCAACAGCACTTCAAGCACCTTTTCCTCCACTGTGCCATATCTGCATCTGTGTGGATATTGCTTGTAGCACAGTAATAGAGGTAAGCAAAAACACAGGCCATTTCCTCTCCTACATTATTTCAATCTATTTTCTGACTGGTAAATATATGTTAAACACATACACAACTGTAAAAGCCCTAAGATTTAGTCTTGATGAACTCAAGACTGTGATTCTGCATTTGCACAAAGTACACTATGCAATTGCAAAGACTACAAATATTTTACGTAGAAGATTTATTGGCAAACATCTACCAGGCCTCTAATCCCTAGCACAATTTTCTGTTCTCTTATTAAAGGAAGATAACCTTTTGGCAATTGTTTTTGTAAGATGACTGTAATGGCGCATGATAAAAAGCTTAATTAGAGAAAGATAAAGTATTTAGATGAAGAAAGTGACAGCAAAATACAGTCTGTGTAATTCCCAATCTTTGTAATAGTTTATAAAACTAAGAAAAGTCTTATAATTAAAAAAAAAAAAAAAAAAAAAATGAGAAAATATTTAACAAAACATAGGATGGTGATTGCAAAAACACTTCCAGGCCAGCTGCAGATAGCTTGACAACAGTGTACGCATATTTGACTTTCCCTTGGGTCAGTTGTGTGTTTCTTGTTGGAAATGGTAGAAGCTGTGATATACACACACTTCCAAAGAAATCTTGTAATGTGGCCCTTTGTTACTGTGTGATTGGGACACTGCATAACACATGCTTCATTTTACTCAGAAAAGAAGTCTGAAGAATTTTAATTAAACACAATGCAAGCACTGCAAGATACAGCATGCCAAAAGTAATCTAAAACATCTTGTTAGGTAAGATAATTGTCATCCTAAAGTGTTAGCAGTTTCTAGCCTTGGTAAAAAGAATCTCCAAAACCCACAACATGCAGTAAACTTCAAGGCACAGAAATAGGGGGACACTAAGCATGAAGGCAAGGATAGGCAACAACTAGTTGGTACCTGTAGGTGCTCTGAGTTGCCACAGCAACATGAGAGAGGCTGGAGGAGGAAGGAAGAAGCAAGGAGACATCCAGGACTGCATTGCTCACATTATGCGATCCTGCAGCTCTTACACACCACAAAATATTGGTAGTTCCGAGAAATCTAAAACTGCAGTGGAAATACCTCCAGGAAATATGCAGACAGGTGAAAAAATATATATATCCACTGCATATTAAGTGGACTTTGCACTGCCTTGACTTATGCAAAGCTTATGCTCCTGGATCTATTTCTAGACACTTCTACCTACCAAAAATAAAACATAGGCTTAAGAAATAGGGAATTAAACAGTATGCCAAAGTCAGCAGTTCAGCATGGATCCCAGCTCTTCATCAGGATCGTCTTTTCCTGCCAAGCCATACTGGTTTACTAGAGATGCTGTCAGGAGAGCTCAGAGCTCCCAAGAACCCTGGATGGGGAAAAGCTGCACCTGAGTGAGATCCCAAGCTCTTCCTCAATAAGATGGGTGCTTTGGACATCAGCTACTTCCAGGCAGCCAGCAAAGCAACAAAACAAGTCACAGCTTGCCATGCCCTAGCTTGTCCTTCAATTATATTTAAGCAGCACACACTAATGAAACACCTGGGCTCAGTGCTTTTTCAGGTAGCAGCAACTGCTACTCCGGGGTAGCAAAGATGATCCATGTTAGGAATCAGAATACCTAGGATTAAACAGAAAGAAGCAAAAGAGCTACCTTGATCATCTGTCTGTAGGGAAAAAATGAAGAAAAACTCCTTTCGAACCAAGAAAGGGAAGTCAGGAAGAGCAACTGGTTTACTTGTCCCTGGTCAGGAGACAACATGTGTGAGAGCTCTCTGCAGCTGCTGGCAGCAAGGTTGGCAAAGAGAAGAAAATCAACCCGAGATGGGAAATCACCAAAATTCTGGGAAATGGAGTCAGAATTATGCAGCTGAGATCTGCTTTTATTTATTTAGGTACTGAATTGGCAGGATGCAAAAGCACAAGAACACATCTTTGGCACTTAGGGCACGTGGATCAGGCATGTGCATAGGCCTCACCAGCAATTAATTTGTTCACTGGTTTATGCAACAGTTAGTCACAAATAGAAATACCACCACATTCACTATTCATCACCTATCTGGTAGACATGTGAATTAATCTTAGACACCCTTAGGTGTAACAGCAGATGCAGACCAGTGTCCCATTCTGGGTCCCACCAAAGTACAAAGCCTGCCCTGAAATGTTCGCCACCACATTTCTGAGCAGCTCCGCCACCAGACACCCACATGGGAGCTGGGGAGCTTTCCAGTGAGCAGCTGAGCCAAGCGTAGCAAACATCCGGGTCCTGGTATTTGGCGGTATGCAGGGTTCACATCTGTCTCTGCCCAAAGGGAATAAGCATTTAATTGAAGTATTTTCTCCAGATGTAAAATTAGTTTCAAAAGCCAAGCAGAACCCGGAAATGTAGCTCTTTTCTTGGCCCAGCCCCAGAGCCTAATGTGAGCCACTCGTGGCAAACCTGTGCTGTGTCAGTGAAAGCCTGAATGTGGAGCTTTTTGCTCCTTTATGCAGGATTTGGCTTGAGATTTTAACATTCACTATCCTTACACTGCATGGAAATGAAAACCAAAAGGAGGAAACTAACCTTTAGGACAATTTTGGAAGGTGGCAGGAAGAATCTGCACCTTGTTCCTTCTTCTGCAGAGTCATCATGTCTTAGAGGTAATGAGCTGATAACTCAAGGCAACACGCAACCCTAAGATTATGAGTATTTCAAACACATGTACTGAGATAACACTTTCAAAGGATAAAATCCCAGTCCAGGTGAGCTCTGCAAGGCTACTGACAGCTAATTTTGCCAACCTGTAAGCAACTTCAAGCTCTAATAAGATTTCCATCCACAACAAATGGAACAAACACTGCGCATCTCTGAGGGACACTTACCAGTACGGAGGGGCTGTCACAAGAAGGTGAATACAGTGCAGCTAATCTTCATTCAGCTGCTTTCTTTTAACTAAATATATTTTGTGTTCATTGGAAACTGTCCAGGAAACAGGTCACAGATAAGCTCAAGTATTAGAAACCACAAGAATAAGACCCGCTTGAAGCACAGGATAAACATTTCAAGGCCTTGTTATAGCACATGTATATGCACATGTATGCATATATGGAAAAACATTTTGTTTAGGGAATGAAAAGCTTATCAGAAGCAGTAAATAATATCAACACAAAGTATAGCTGGACCGAATACTTTCTTTCCAGCTCTCCTTCCTTCCACTCCAGTCAATTCACTGATCCTAGATCAAAAAGCTCTCTCCTCTTTTTATCAGATCCTTAAGTGCTACCCTTGAATCACACTCACTAAAACTCCTTTCCAACTCAGAGGAAGCAAACAACTCAGAGGCAAACCCAGCACAGGATGCCAACATCCTCAGTCTGCATGTGGCAGTGGGCATACCAACCAGGTAATATATGGCTCCAACATGCCCATACAGTAATGCAGACATGACTTGCACCATCTCCTATGCACCTCAGGAACATGTGGGGGGGTCCCATGGCCATCCTCTGCTGACGGGAACTTTGAAACCTAACTACAGTAGGTTGCACAGAGATGGTTTCACAAGACCCTGCTTGCCTAATTGGAAACAGAAGCATATTTTTCTTAGCGACTGACATCTCATGAGACTAGCTGCTTTCTGAAGTACAAAGCATGTGTGCAGAGAAATACAAGGCCTGTCATATGACCTTTATGTCTTTTATAATCATTCTGGGGAGGAAAAAAGAAAAAAAGCATCAGCCCTTGGCACATCAGGTGTCCTTTTTTTCTGACTAAAATGTGACATCTGTTTTGTTTTCTTTCAACAACTGAAAAACATTGCTTTTCCAAGCAACTAGTAGCATAATTATTTATTTCAGTCTCTTTATCACTCGTATCATAAGTCTCTGCTGAGATAAAGCAATGGCAAGTCTATGTAAGTATTAAATCCGCTGACTTTTATTGTGGTCCTAAATCATTTAAAAGCTTCTGAAAAATTTCACCCAAGATTTTCACCTGGTCTGGCCATCAGGCAATCACTTGCCAAGCCAAGCTATCGCAAACACGCAGTATGTTTTGCTGCCCAACTTCCATCCTAGGTTTTTCCACTAGAAAAGTGGGAACACAAAAATTAAAATAAATATCTTGGCTTCAGACTAAGCTTTCTATACACTAACACTTTTATCAGTATGAAGAGACACTCTCTTCCAGGTATCTGATCTGTACAGCAGTATTTGTATATACTCATCTCTTAGGCTTTTTAGCAGTCACTTAATTTCAGCAGTTCCCTCACATTCAGCTAATGCTTAGCGCACCCTCAGCATTCAAACTCTATATCATGCAAAATATGAATCACACAGCTTTATAATGCATTATCCAAGAAAAAGTCATTTACTTTCTGAAGCCCTTGCTCAGTCCAGTCATCTACAGCACAGCACCTAGTTGAATCTACCTGTCTATCTAGGCTTCCTCCATAGGGAATAGATAAAACTAGCAGGTATCCAGGGATGGACCGAGTCTCCCCTGGGAGGCACCTATCACATTCCACCAACTGCAGAGGAAACCCAGACCCCTAAAATTTAGGTGGAAAGTTAAGGTGAGAGGAATCCCCATCACCACCAGTGAAGAAATGCTATAAATTTTAAATACAGAGGGCCAAACTCAAACCTGTTTTCAGCTGCTATGCCCAACACCAAACAGTTGACTTCATTTATACTTGTGCTGAGCTTGGCTCTCAAAAATAATAAGCCAGAATTTTAAATTATTATTATTTTCCACAATTTCTACAGTGCTGTTTGTCTCCAGCATGACCAGATTTCTTTTAGAAACAATGAATACCACAACCCTCCAAACTGCAAGTGGTTGAGTGGAGTATTTCACTTTCTTAGATTAAAAGTTCATGAACACACTCTCCACTGTCGATGTATCTTGATGCAATGCCTATCATAAAATAGTTTATACTTCAGGCAAAGGGTGAATAAAGCAACCATAAATTGAAATGATGTTCTAACTGTACAATTTAAGATGAGTTGTTTATGAGCCTTGCCTTCACTGATGAAATAAGCAGTGGTTTTAAATACTGGGGGGAGAAAAAAAAAAAAGAAGGTATCTGTTTAAGATCCTAATTTTAAGGCCAGGTTTCAAGCATCTGCATCTGATAAACATTTTATTTCCACAGTACTGCATGCAAAGCACTAACGACAGATCCAGACGCTATTTTAATTTACTTCAGGGCTTTAAAATATGGCCCTATTTTGATACAATAACACACAATCATGTTTGTTAGGAAGATCATTATGCTAAGATCATCAATGCTAAGGGAGTATTTCTATAGCTCTAATGCAACTATTGAAGCTCTTCAAAGAAGGTAAAATGTAATATATAGGGCTGTTCACCCTTGCATCAACAAATATTATTTTTCAGCAGACTACCATACAATTTAGCCCTTATCCACTCTTAGTTTAATACTGTAGAGGACAAAACTCTCGAACAAAGCAAACACTTGATACCTGGACATTATTTTTCACTTTGGCCACCACAATCTATTAAGCTACTTATTGCCATTATCACCATAATTCTGTTTTTCTGGAGCAGACAGGAAACAAAGCTGTGCTCCTGCAAGTCCTCTGACTTGCTCCAGGGACAAGCTGGGATTCCACAGACAGCAGGTAAGAGGCACGCACTTCTTCCCCAGACACTCTTAGGATCACTTCAAATGACCAAACCAACCAGAAAGCAGATCACAGAATCACAGAATGGTTGAGGTTGGAAAGGACCTCTGGACATCATCTAGTCCAGCCCCCCTATCAGGAAGGGAGCAGGAACTTGTGCTGACAAGGACCAGGATGTCGGGCTGCTAAGAGGTCACTGAGCGGTACTTGCATCTGCTCTTGTCCCCACTGTTCCTCACCAGCACCCCTAAAAACAACTGATGCTGAGTTAATATCACAGCCCTCGTATGTGTCAGCACAGGCTGCTGGGCCAAGAGCTAAACTTGCTTATGGGTGACCACGGTATGAAAGGTCTTTACATCCAAGTGATGCCTACACACAAAAACCTATGTGCACCTAAACACTGTGGCATGCCTGTACAGGACATTTGCTTGTTGAAACCATAAGGAAGACCTGTCACTGATCAGCCATTTGTTCATCAAGTTAAGAGAGGAGGAGGTGAGCTATCTTCACTTTCCTTACATTAACTTAGCACTTCTATACTGCAGCAAGTCAGCACAGGACACAGAACATTACCATGTGCAAACGCGGCTCACACTGTTGAGTAATACCGCTATTTTAAACCCTCTGCTGCTAAGCAACACTGACAATCTGGTTAGAACATTTTGGAAATACCGAATGCTTCAGCTCTTCCCCCCACACACATACAAAAGCTGTTCCTGCACTCTACATACATTCAGAAGCTATTCGAAATGGGGGTTCAGATTTTATTGGGCTGGTTCTCAGCAGCATTGCAAGGGCACTGGTCAGTGTTTGTGCAGTAGCAGTCCCTTAAGGGATGCCCAAACCTGCCCCCTCGAGCTGTATTTAGGTGCTCCAAAGGCACCGTTCCTTGGAAAGGCTTAGCAGCCAGCTGCTCAGTTGGATGCTCCCAGCTAGCAAACAGACGAAATTTCAGCCCCCTTAATTCAGGTGTCAAAAACATCACTGGCTTGGATCACCTCCAAATTTTGTGCTTACCTGAGCTGTCCAAAAAAAGAACAGTTTAAGCTTTTTCTCTTAAAGAGACATGAGGCTCTGTGTGACCAGCACTACAACTAAAGGACTAATTGCTAACTTGATAACATGAAATTTTTCCAATCCTTGTGGAGCAACAGGGACAGAAGACTGCAACAGGAAAGCACAACACAACATTTAAAAAGCCAGACAAAATATGGGAGAACTTCATTGAAACTGCACTTGCTACACTGAGGAACACTTATTTTAAACCTTTCTATTTGTCTGCACTTCAGTAGAGGGCACAAAAGCAAGCTCAGAGGGCTCTAGCATCAGGGCTGCCAGTATTCAGTCCTGTTAAAGCAGTGTCACCATGTCCAGGGCTTTCACACCCACCTCTTTACCAAGTAACAGACACGAAATGGCCTCACACTAATTAACTCGGTTTCCTGTTGGACTGACTGTCTCTCAAGGTTTGTCCATGTTCACGTAATTCTGAAATGTTCCTGACTGAGAAATGTCCAATTTTGACAGAACACACTTCAGACTTTTAATAAGCTTACTCCTCTCCTTGTTACTCCAATTTATTCAGGCAAAATTAATTTTGCCACAGACATTAGCAAGGTTACAAATATTCATTTCTCTCCAAGCATTAATTTTATAGCATCTTTCACTTCATCATGTATTTACCCGTCTATTAACTTCCACAGATGATTTCATTGCTAATCATTTCCACTAGCACCCTTTTAGACATTTGTGACTTCAACACTGAAGATGTAGGTGGCTGGAAAGACTTGTCTTCTTCCTCCCTCCTGCTATCTAAAATTAAAATGATGTGACCAGGACAGTGTGCCTCATACACTTCTTTGACAGATAGCACAGGTCTAGACCCAATTTCCACCCACAGAATGAATGACTGATGAAAAGCAAGGCAAATCTTCTCCTGAAAAAGGACACTATAGCCCCCTTGGGCAAAAATGCCACAATATTGATGTAGAAGCCAAGTTTGGGTATCATAAAGGTACCATTACATAAAATGCATTGAAAAAATAAAAAAGCATTTCTCTTCCAGTTGCCTGATTTTTACTGGAACAGACCCAAATAGTTTGGTGAGAACTATAGTACCGCCTGATTACCCTGTGGTTGTAAAAGGTATTTAAGATGGATGTCTCTTTGGACCACTCTCTGATTGTTGCAAAATAAGGTTCAGCAAGTCCACTGTCCATAATTAAGAGGGCCCAGTAATCCTAACCCCATCACATACATCTCCCTCATCTGCAATACAACTATCCTGATGATCAATTCTTGTGGAAGACAACATCGCTCAAACACAGCGGCCTTCAGTCTGTGATATTTAAAAGCCCTCTTCAGCTATCAAAAGGCAACTCTCTTCTCTCTTTTCATCACGACACACAGAAAAACAAGAGACTATAGCATGACTAATGAATCCCTGAATTCCCATCTGCCAACACAAGTCAGTCACTATTTCACCCGCTCGCCCCCAGCCGCTGAGCACTGCACCTGATCTGCCTCAAAATGGGATCACTGAGAACCACAGCACATGCTACACTAAAAAAATGTTCCTGGCAAGGCACTGGGCACCTCTTGCCTGCTTATGCTGTTATACAAAAGAGCATTTTTGATAGCTTTCTCTTCTTTTGTTCTACAGTCAAGTTTCATTGGCTGTAAATCACAGGAAGACCACAAAAAGAGTTCATTTTCATTTCCAAGTCCAGTATCAAGGTTTACTTTGACAATTAGTGAAGTGTAGGATGGGCACAGATCATTATCTGGTACATAACAATGATTTGCTTGCAAATTTTCTGTCCTCATTAGATGTCTCTACATTATAACCCTCAGTATCAAAAAGTGCTTTCCTCTGGGGAAGGAAAAAAAAAAAAAGAAAAAAACACTCAGTGTAGGAAAAGCTGAATTATATTGCTTCTAAATTTTTATTTTAACATATAGTCTGCTGAGGCACATCCTTGGAAGGATCTTAGAATAAAGGAATGGCAGCAGACTGTGATGTACTTAGCCCAAATTCATGAGAAAATTGTGAAGCCCTCTCTGAGGAGGACTCCATTGTGGCCTGTTCTCGGTCTCTAAAATTTCTTAAATAAAAAAGTAAATGTAAAAATAAACAAACAAATAAATAAATAATGAAAATCTTTGCCTTCCAATTAAGGAAAAATCCCCAAATGCCCACCAATCTAAAACCTAACTAATAGAAGTCATGTTGTAGAGTTTTTTTTTTGTTTGTTTGTTTTTTTTTGTCATTTAGATTTACCCACTGGTCTCTCCCCTAAAAAAGATTTAAAAAAAATTTTTTAAGCTTTTTTTGAATAAAGAATTTTGTGTGTGGCCTGTCAAATGGCACACAGTTTAGTCAGGACTGAGGCATTGCGTATGACTTACATTTTCAAAGTGCAGAAATAAATATCGACAAACCTGTATTTGGCAAAATTACATAGACACATAGCTCTGTCTGGATCGATGCAAGATTTCAATCCACAGAGAATAAATTAGGACAAAGCTGATTTTCCCCAAAGCAGCTGTTCTCAGACCCAAGCTAAATGTCCACAGACCCACAATGGCCCACGCATGTAGCAGCAATTGTGGCAGGCAGCACGTTCTTTCTGAAGCATTTCCTGCTGAATTTAAATGTCAGGATGAAAAATTGAGCTATTAATTTAGACATGCTTAAAGCAATATACTTTCAAGGTCCAAACTACCAAAGGAAGAAGACAGAGTGGAAGTGAGGGAGCTTTTTCTCCTCTGCCTGTTTCAGTTGTCATTTGATGATCTGCTTGCAAGCCCCATAGGCCAAAAATGATCCTTATCTCTTCTCTGCCCTTTCCCTTGCCCTCAGTCTACCAACAGCGAGTTCCCCATAGGCACACACACTGCAATAACTTTGCTGACAGATACAAAAAACTAGAGCATATATAATCACGACAAAATACCAGTTGACTAAAGGTAGCATGGAGGGGCAGTTGCAGATATTTTGATGCAAGTTTGCTCCATCTGGTGGAATGAAGAAATGCAAGCTGACCTGCTCAGTGTACCTTGCTGGTAAGGGTGTTCATATTTTGCTGAGATGTAATCATATGTTGTAAGCTGTCACTATCAGCAAAAGCATTTCTGCATTAGCACCTATGAGACACAATTAGGGAAAAGGCTCCTGCTGTGCTAGGCATGTCAGAAATGAAGAAAGCAGACTGCTGTAATCCCGGACTGAATTTTCCAGTATATAGACAAGTTGCAGAAACTATACAAAAGAAACAGATGGGAGGGAATACCCCTTAAGTAAAAGGGTAAAGTACAGAAAAATCAGGGCACATTCTATCAGAACCTGAGGATTCGCTATCATGGTTGAGATCGTGGCCGGCCTGTTACTGCTGGGGAAGATGCACCCTGAAAAGGGATGAGAAGGATAAGAATCACCTTCCCATACAGGGAACTCCTTCCACAGCTACATGGTAGACCACCAAAGAACCTGAATGCACATGGGGGGAGAGAAAAAAAATGAAAAATACACATAATGAAAGTCAACAGAGTTGTTTGAGCTAGAATTCATATTAAGACCAGATTGGTGACAGAATACCTTGTTTATTAACATATACAGGAAAAAAAAAAAAAAAAAAAAAAGGAGCGGGGGTAAACGCTTTAATTGTTTTCTGTGTTTTTGGGTACTTACTAATCCTCCAGCACCAGGTTAGCTCAGAGCAGATGAAAGTTGGCATTGTACCACCATACATCGTTACCAGGTCCCGCTAGTACAGGCACTGGATAATGCAATTAGGAAAGGGGTTGCTCTTGCTCAGAAGGATGTAAAGCTCCCTGAACATGGCTTAAACAAGCAGTGGCTGTACTGGGTCTGGCTGGAATGTTAACTTTCCCGGCAGCAGCCCATACAGTGCCGTACTCTGTACTTGTACTTGTACTTGTACTTGTAGCTGGAACAGCAGTGTTATCACACCAGTGTTGTGTCTACTGCTGAGCAGCAGTGGCACAGCATTGGGCCTTTCTCTAACCCTCCTAGGGGGTGGGCAAAAAGTGAGGAGAGAAACATCACTAGGGCAGCTGACCTAAACCAATCAAAGGGATATTCCATACCATGTGGTGTCACACTCAGCAATAAAAGGTGGAAACAGGAAGAAGAGGGGAGGGGTGGGCTCTCGTTGAGAAGACGTCGGTCCTCCTCTCGGACACCGGCTGCGTGCGTTGAGGCCTTGCTTCAAGGACGTGGTCAATCATCGCTCATTTGTGGGAAGCAGAGAATAATTTCTTTCCTCTGCACTTCCATATAGCTTTCATTTATTTTGTTTGTTTGTTTTCCTCCCTTTTTCCCCTTTTTCCTTTTACTTCCCCTTAGTTAAATTGTTTAGTTCATGGTAGTCTTTATTTAATTATTATAATTATTTCCCTTTAATTAAATTATCCTTATCTCAACCCGTGAGTTGTTCTTTGCTTTACTTCTCCCCCTCCTCATCTAAAGGAGGGGGAGTGAGAGAGCAGTTGTGGGGTTTAGCTGCCCAGCACGGTAAAACCACCACATGTTGTCAGACCAGAAGCCAATGGGCACACACTAGTCACACTGTCTTGAAGGAGCAAAGGACGGGAGAAAGACAATGTCTGTCATTTATCTTTTAAAATGACGTGTAGCAGCAAGACTTTGGGGCAGCATTTCCCTTAACAGAAAGCAGATAAAACGATGAATGCCCATCCTCCCCTTTTCACTTGATTTTACGAAAAGAACAAACAACAAACGTTAAGTAGCATCACCTCTCCTTTACTCCTCCAAAAACTCTTCTAGAGCACCTGGCTATAGAGAAGGAAGCCTGACCTAACAATTTCTGATGCATGGTAACCAAAGCTGTCACAGAAAGAGAAAATACTCCTCCCATGAAGCTGGGAACAATTTGTTTCCATGGCAGCAAGAACAGTGATGAGCAGCTCTGGCAAATAGCTCGAGAATTATTAGGAGCACAACGTGGATCAGATGATTTACATGCAACATAAATAGTGCAGGAGGTGACGAGAGCAAGCAATAGCCTTTGAAGTACGAGAATTATAGAGTCAGTCACCAGATCTAGATCTCTGTCTTTCCCTTTCATCCCTCTGCAGAGTTAAGAGAAAATTGTCAGTGCAGATGGATAAACAGCACTGTAAGAGATATGATGGCATCTCTGAATCATAACACTTAATCCCAAAGTGGGACTGCAACAGCTAATACCTGTGCTAAAACAGCAGTAATTTTAACAATTTTTAAGGTGAGGTTTAAAATTTTTTTAATCTGCACTTTGCAACACACTGTCAGCTGTTACCTGAAAAAGCCTGACAGATACTGTACCATGCTGTTTGTGGAAGGAAGTTGCACATCTAAAACAACATCTACCCAAAGCTCCTTTTCATCAGTGAAGGAAGTGTTATCCATCCTCAGTTTTGAGGGGTCAGGCACACAAGAAGTTCAAGGTCACACAAAGCCATGAAGAGAACTCAACTCAGGTTTCCCATCATCCGTCATAAATGCAGGATTTCCCTCCCTTTCTCCAGCTGTTTGTCCATAAATGCCTTGAGTTATTTGGGAGTCCCACCTTAATGTTGTGTCACAACTCTTTGTAACCTTGAACTAGAATTTTGGTTCTAAAACTAAGCAAACTAGATATATATTGACTGTCAACTAGGTGCACCAGTTTCTGAAACACGATATCAAAACCAGAAACAACAAAGACTATAATGTCTATAGTACAAAGAATTGCACATCAGCTAAAAGTTTCTATGTTGTGATAGAACTTTAAGTTCCCTTAGAAGTTTTTCTACATGTATTAGCTTCCTTTTGTTTATTGTTAAAACTGAAGATGGCTATCAGGCATATTTTGAGAACAATACTGACACTGTTATGACACTATAACCCTGAAGGCACCTTGCAGATTGAGTAGCATCAAAGCTATGCCAGGGCTAATCCATGTAGAAAAACAAGATGAAATTCCAGGCTTGACATTTCGGAGAACAAGGTGAGGAAGTTCTAAGAAGACTACCAGTGAAGGGTCAGAAGAATCAGAAAGTTTTCACGGAGAATATATCCGGTCTCCAGCATGGATTATATCCATATATCTCGATACAATTACATCATTAGAAATATGTTTCTTCTGTGTGCAACAACATTCTGCTTGCCCCTTCACCTTCCTGTTTGGGGAATTATATTTCTCAGTCATCACATAGTCTTGAAATAATAACACAGGAAGATAAGCACTGTGAGGGGGCATCCATCCCCAAGGAAAGAAACATGTCCATGTATATACACAGAGGAAAGCCTTGGCTTTTCTACTTTGTTTACACATGCACATGCACTACTTGTGGAAGTAATATATATATATAGCTTGATGTTTGTGGGAACATGGGAAAAGGAATTTCACACTGCTTAAAAATATAAGTAATGATGCCCAGCTGTGTCAGAGCAATAGCCATCTAGTCTAGTATTCTGACTCAGAATGACAAAAGCAGATGCTACTTAGAAAGATCATGCGAACCTGACAATTTGTATTTTTTGCAGCAATTTCTCCCTATGCTCCCTGAGGATACAGAATTGCTATATTAAAGAAGGTAGTGGGTACTTGGAACTTACCACTGAAATTTTCCCTGAAATTGTTCATCCTTTCCTACCTGTAAATTACAGCCTTCCAAAATTAACCCTTGCTGTGGTAGAGGCTGCAGAGCTTGATCAACAGCAGTGCATAGATTACGGGGATATGAAAAAAAAAATCAAAACAAGACACAGGCAGGTCCCTTCAACAATATATATATATATATATAATTATATATATATATATATATATGATTTACATATATATATATATATATAATTATTATTATTTGTATATTTAAAAGGGATAAAAGTCTTCCTTTAAGTTAGTTCCATTCCTATTTCTTCATTTGGGAGCAACTCTAAGTTGAAAAATCACCGAAGCCAAGCCATCAGGCACCAGGGATCCTGAGATAAAAATGTAGGTGCTGTCTTTATTTCCATTCTAAAGGGCAGAAAGGCCCTTTCCAGGAAATAACATTTTAACATGATATTAAGCTATTTTAATGTACCATTTTTGTAACTGTTTCTCCTGAGTTCTTGCTCTCAGACAATATTTAATTGCTTCCACAATATCATACTGAAATCCAAGTGTCTGTCCATGAGCTTACCAGACCCGTTTATACTTGCAAGGATTTAGCAGGAGTACAGCACCGTGAGGCCCTGAAAGGCTGCCACCACTGTACCATGCAGAGGCCAGCTCAGTCACTCAAAGTTTACCACAGCTGTGAAGCAGCTGCTACCACTGTGCTCAGCCTCAGTCTAGACCCAGTAACAAACCCCTTGCCTTTTCTCTTGAACACATTCACATAAAGTAAGATTGTTTTTCTATAAAGAAAAAAAAAAAATAGACATATTGAAGTTAAATTCCCACCCTTGCAGTCCATGGAGAGGGTTGCCCACACAGCAAGTAAACCATTCAAAAGCTTCTCCCTGAGCTGGTTTGGTTTGCTGTCTAGCCAGGAAATGCTTCTGCCTCCCCCTGCTCAAAAGACACCAGTGTTATTCAAGTTTAGGGAGAGTAGCCATTATTCTGGCTGAAAGCAATAAAACGTCACCCTTTGAATACATCAGCTGCAGGAAAGCCTTGGGATGAGAACAAAAACCCAGGGGAAAAACAAGTACATAAAGGGAATAGTTACCCTTAGATCTATGGAGAAAGATCTTAGGACTGGATCCTAGTTAAAGGGCCACATAAGTATGCTAGTACCTTTTCTAAGCTAGATTTGGAGGCACTGAGGTGTTATTATAATGCTACCAGACCAGGATAAGAAAGCGACAACACTTGTTTCAAGGAAGCCTCTCCTTGTGTCAAGTATTAGCTGAGTTTTGATGCACCTGACAAGCCCATGGAGGTCGGGTCTCAAATATGTGTCAAAAAGTCCTTGGTTGTTGTCAGGCCAATTATGCCCTTGTGGCTGTAATGGGTTGAGTTAAATGCAAAGCCATCAGTCAAGAAGCCAGTCCCTTCAGGCTGCCTTGAAGGTCAGCACTGCCAGGGCATGCCTGGCATTGATTGTCTTCTCCAAAGCTCTCTCCTACGAGCTTCCTCCCACCGCCCCTCATGCTTAGCTGCAGAGAAAGCCTGGATGGACCAGGCTCCTCAGCTATGCATCTAAAGTTAGCTGGTAACATAGAAACGCATTCTCACTACCCACATCTCCAGATGTCAGGTTAATTTAAACATATTTAACCATATTCAAAACCTGTACGTTGCCAGGAAAACGAGTACAGGAATTTGTGCCTGCAAGAACTTCATCTGGCAAATCCAGACATAACACGTAAATGATAAACAGGTTAGATAGTGGAAATAATTGTGCATTTAGTCTTGGCTGAAATTTGTCAATATATGGCTTTAGTAATCAAAAAGCATTTGCACAGAGACCTAGAAAATGAAGCACTGCCAAAAAGATCAGCTGCCTAGTAGCAACACTGCCATCTCATGATTTTGTTTCAAGTCTCATGATATTCAGTGCTTTTCTCGGGGCTTCAGCTCTTTAACTGTTAAACCTCAGATATGAATTGTTTTAAAAAAATAACACAAAATAATAAATTTTCTAGTTTCCACTTATTCCGAGAAAAAGCCTCAGAATATAATATTTAACAATTAACAAACAGGCAAAACAAGGAACCCAAAGCACATACTTTAAAAACAAACGTTGTAGTTTCAGATCATGACTTTCTGAGAGCCTGAATGTCTGTATTGGGCCATCGTCCTCATGAGGTAGCTGGAAACCCAACAGATGTCCTCAGTGATTTGGTTTAGAAGGTTTGACACAGCGCTCTACCAGCTCCAGAGTTCAACTTTTGAGGATCCAATATAAAAAAAACAACAAACACACACACACACACACAGAGAAAACCCAAAACATAAGAACCCACATTTTCTTCAGACCAAAACAACTTCTGGAAGGGAACAGAATGTTCCAGACCTCAGTTAAATTTCTAGTTCCTATCAAAAACTAAACACACTGAAAGGAGAAGCTACCCAAAAAATAACTCCGCTGACAATTTACTAGCAAAAGAGATTTATATATAGACTGAGGAAGAGGCTTGGTATTCACCAGCGTGGTAAGAGCCATTTAAACCCAAAGCAAGAACACCTTTTGTTCAAAGCAGCATGCTTTTTTGACTGAAGAGGATGGACAAATGAAATACAAAGTGATTCATGGCCATAACATCTCTTGCTCCATGCTCTAGCTTTCCCTGCCTATGAAATGCCCCTCCACGTTCTCCCCAGCACACAACCCACCTACACACATTCTCACCCAGCAGGCATGGTGTTTCTTACTAAACAGATCACAATGTCTCTCTACTTTATCCACTACACTTAATTCAAGACAGCTGGAAGGCTTCTGAGCAGCTGTACTTTGAATTATTTTGAAAGTGCAGGAAGAAGTTAAGCCAGTCAGCAGAAAAAGCACCTTTCTGCTCCCAGCCCGAAGCAAGCAAGCCTCAATGATGAGCACACCAAACCCCAGCCACTCATAACGGGGCATGCTGGGCCACTCGGGCACTGGCAAGGCCAGCTCTTGCATGTCCCCAGCCGCTCACAGTGCGGCCCCACCACCATCACGTCCACTGCCAAAAAACCTTGTGGGACCTGCACCAAGTTTTGGGGCTCAGGGGAAGTTTCTCCCAGGCTACCTCTGCTCATGAAGGCCACAAAATTGCTATGTGTAAGAGAATAACATGTGCGCCTTTGAGTTGTACTCTTGAGTTCAAGTCTTGATTTGAAGTGTTCCCCAAAACAGCAAATACCCTCAAAGGATTTTTTTACCCCAAAATTTCACTCACAGAGGACAGATTTTCTGTCTGGTTACATTGCTGAGGAGGGAAAGCTCAAACAGATCTCATGATTGCTTTCCCTGGCACTGGAGGACCAGTAGAGGACACCACAAACCCAACTGAGCAAGTTTCAAACCGAACAGACTTGTGCCTGTGTTCCACCCATATTAAGCAGAAAGGAGGCTGGGAATGGGATTAGGGCTCAACTTTGTCTAGACCACTGTTTGAACATGGCATCAAAGCCAGCCTCACCACAGACACTCGGCAGAAGCTCTTCATGCATTATTCACAGTTTTGGTTTTTATTCTCTTCTTCAGTTTGAAGCTCATTACTGCACTCTGAAGAGCACAAGGGAAAAAGACTGAACTATACAATATTTTCTGTGTGTTGTGGAAAGTGCTATGCCATTAAGTAAGGAGAAATCCCAGTGAATCTTTACTAAGAGAGGCTGGAATTAAATCAACGCCCTTATAACCTCTTGTGGTTCACAATAAAGCCTCATCTACTGATTTCAAGGCCTGTTTCTTCTAGCAGAAACCAATAAAGGCTAGCTATTTTTTCCTCTTTTTTTTTTTTTTTTTTTTTTTTTTTCTTCTTAGTTAAGTCATCACCTCAAACTTCTGTACACATAAAGGTCCCCATCCTCCTACTCATTCACGCTGTGGAAACAGCTACTGGTTGACTGAAGTGCACAGAACTAGACAGGCTGGCTGATCCCATCTGTACCACCAAACAAGGTTGCTTCAGCTTAACAGTTATAAATCGCCACTGGACTAACACAGTATGAGCAGACTAGTTCAAGCCAAGGCTTCTTGCAGAGCTTATAAACACTACCTTATACTCCAGTCTGAAATGCAAGATAAGGCAGTCATCAAGCATGCTTTCTGAAGGTGAGAAGTTGTATAGGGAAGATGGATGTATTTTTGGCTGATGATCTTGAGTGAAGACTGTAAACTGGAGTAAAGGGCAGGGTGACTTGTTAAAAAAAAAAAAAAAAAAAAAAAAAAAGCTTAAAATTCTAACTAGCTACAAACAAGGTGATCTGGTCCTTGTTATTACCAATATACTGCAGAAATATCACAACTTAAAATACTACAGCAGTTGTCCAGCTCTCACTTTTCTGCTGACATGCACGTCCATGTTGAGGCATCAGGAATAGCATTGGCAGATGACCAGTATGCCTGTAAGTTAACCTAGACCATTTATTTTATCAAAACACCTGAAGACTAATAATTTTTTCTTAATGATTTTCCATGACTTCCTTCACACAACTGACCCCCCTACTTTTTAGTATTTCTATTACAGTAGTGATCAAAGATCCCAATAAGATACACTTATTTCTGCATACATATCAAATTGAAAATGTTCTCCAGCAGATGCAAATCTTGAATGGACCTTAAGAATATCTTGAACTCTTGCTTAATCTAGAATTTTTCATTAAAAAGACATTTTTCATCTTCTGAAATAGTAAGGTGTTCAGGTAATGCCACCTAGAATTTTTCATAGAATCATCCAGGTTGGAAAAGATCTCTAGGAATATCTAGTCAAACCTTTAACCTAGTACTGACAAGTCCACCGCTAAAACATGCTACTAAGTCCTACATCTAAATGTTTCCTGAAGACCTTCAGGGATGGTGACTCAACCACTTCCCTGGACAGCCTGTTCCAATACTTCACAACACTTTTAGTAAATAAATTTATGTTAATTTGCAATTTAAATCTTCTCTGGTGCAGCTTGAGGCCATTTCTCCTTGTCTTATCACTTAGTGCTTAGGAGAAGAGCGCAATTCCCACCTTGCCACAATTACCCTTAAGGTAATTGTAAAGTACAATATGGTCTCCACTGAGCCTTCTTTTCTCCAAGCTAAACAACCACAGCTCTGTATCTGTGCATCAGAGATTCAATCTGTACATCAGAGATTCATGAAATGCAGCAATCACAGAGCAAGCACACCTTTCCGATTCACCCACGGGCAAAACTTGGACCCAACAGATACGTATAAACCAGTAGCTGTAGCTAAGGAGAGCTGCCCACTATTTCTAAGTCGTTCCTCACTGTCTACTTATGTGTTACAGAGCGCATCATTAATTGAACATTATGGGTTAAAGCCACATAAATCAAGGTTAGGGAGATTTAAAAAAAGCACATATGCCCTTTCTCCCAACTGCTTCCACTACCTATTTGCTACTGAGCACACCCATGGATTCACAGATATCTCTATTTTCCTACTCAGACCTCCATCTGTCATTAAACCAACAGTCTATAAAGAAAAGAAGGAAGCGTGACAAAAGATTTTGAACATGTGAAAGGTTTCTGCAAACAGGATGAGAGCATATCATCCTCCATATTCACCAGGGACAGGCAGTACAGCTGGCTTAAAGTGACGATAAGAAGAAGTTTAGACTGGTTATTAGGAAACTGCAGGGAGCAGGCAGTTGAGGGAAGAGGAATAATGGAAAGAAAAAAATATATGACCCCCAACTATAAGGAGCAGCACAGATCTCCCAAAGGAGCCCAAAGTTTCAGTCTCTGCAATCTTCCCAGACTAGGTGAGACAAATGTGTCCTGGGAATTGCTAGAGGATACATCGACACGCTTTCCTACAGTGTCACAATTATCAGATATAATTCACTTTTTTTGTCTGAGTGCTTTCACAGCCATGTATCTATTAAACTGTTGACAGGAGGTGCTACTTAGAGGAATTACACTCGCTGGAGGTGACTGACAATCTAGGACTTCTTAAAAAAGGTTTAAGGGGAGAAGCAGAAGCTCTGACCTTTAACCGTTCACCACTGCCTGTCTCATGACTTTGAGCTATTCCTTGGACAATGCTGCCTGTGTTTCAGAGTAACACAAAGACCCATCAGCAGGCATTTCACAGCTTTTTAGAAACAGAGATATTGCAATTCTTTTTAAATCCAAGGACTGAAAGGGAATAAAATTTATTTCACCAGTTTCAGGTATCCATTTATCTTTTACTGGATGGTCAGTGACTGAAAAAAAAACCTCCTTTGGTATTTTGTTGTTCAGTCATAAAGATCAATATTTGGAAAGCATAACAAATATTTCTCCAAGTCAGTACACAGGAAGATTGATGACACTGTTTTGTTTTGGTTTTAATCGACTCAAGGACCATACAACTAAGCTATTTTCTTCCCTCTTCATACTCATCTGTACATTAATCCTTTAAAATGAAATTTTGTAGAAGTTGCTTTTCTTTGTTTAACTAAGTAGTTAAATAAATGGTACCATAATGCTCTGGATAATGTGCAACAGCTTTTATCCGCAGATTTTTGGCATCTGTGTCCTTAAAGCTGTCATAGAAAGCAATAGAAAATTTAAACATAATACCAGCAATCTTTAAAAGTCTTTTATAGTTCATTAGTGACCAGATCTTTCCACTATCTCTTAAGAATTATACAATTCTTTCCACTCACTGGTATTGGCTGCACTCCAATGAAACTATACTAAATGTAACTATTGAACATATGTATTTGCTCTATTCGGCCATACACTTTCTAGAAGCAATTTTTCCATTCAGGAAAACTCCAGTTATGAACTACAATACAATAGCCTTAACCACATTAGTGGTTAAGTTTCAATGACAAATTGCCCCAAAAATACCAGATAAATTTTAAGACTCGCTTTTACAAGGAGCTAAAACCCAGTATCAAAGTTCCAGAATTTCCATGGCTCTCTTCAATATCAGAAAATACTTAAATGAGTGTCTAAGGAAACACTTTTAAAATCTGTACTGCCTTTAATTGAATAATTTGAATATTAATTTTAAACATTTTATTTGTGCCTATAAAGGAGATTATGTTGCACACTTGCACTCGTACATGGAAGTAATCGTAGAGTTGGGCACTTGTAGGGTTACACACAGAACATCCACTGAGCACAGAGGACTGGGGTGCATCCACAGCTCTCTGGTCTCACCCCTTATTAGATAGCTAATGTGCTTAAAGAGAGAAAGGTGGCATTGAGAACTAGAGCACTGACGTATGTGATATTTGGGAGCACGGTACTGAGTTACCACAGATCCTTGGTACACCAGGATTATAGGGAAAAGTATGTGACTGAGTAGGGGTAACAATTTCTCAGCTCCCAACCTTCTTGACTCCTGAGCAGCACTGCAGTAGGCATCCTGTTGGGGTATTTTTACTTCTTGTTTTTAATTGAAACACAAAATTGTCACTGATTGCTCAAAGTGACAAAAAACTAAAAATTCTTTAGCTTAAACGGATTGTTTTTTCAAGATGAAGAAAATGGATAATTAACTGGCCACATTATTTATACTGGCTTCTTTACATGGTGATCTGATCCTTGAGCAAAGATAGTAACATATGAATCAAGTTATTTCACTGGTTATTTTACGGGGACATGATTAAAATTTCATCAACCCTTTAAAATAAATGTTTGCTGTTTCAAGGTGAACAAGGGAAATTGTCTTGTGTTGTCTTATGACACTTCCATCTCCTGGGATGAAAGAGCCTCTAAGGTTGCTTGGTCTTTCTATTATGCAGAGATCACATACACTCAACCATGAATTCCCATAAAACGGCCCAATTCATTAAACAATGTGCAAACAGACACACATACTAAATCTTCCATCAATAAAGTACTCAGAAGATGTTGGACATCAACAAAAGTAACAGGCTTCAGGACTATATGATTTTGTAAGGGGGAGGGGAGGATAAAAAGGTATTGAATCAGAGTTGAAACCTGACCACTCACTGCAGAGTCTTCACCTCCGAGGAGGATATTGAGAAAAGTGACGTATGTGACCATGTCATGTCATAGAACTTGCTAACAGGTATAGGAACATGTTTCCACTGATATTAAATATCTATTTCATATCTGACTTGCATCTTTTTAACTAATTATGTCATGAAACATCACAGACAAGTTTCCCCATTAAGCTGGGCAGTAGTTTGAAAGATCAGTTGTCTGACAAGACCTTCTCAAGTAACTCAGATAACAAGCATACCAAGTCTTTTTCATGTCAGGGTTTTCTCTCCAACAGTTACATGTACGTATCTAATTTTCCTGTAGCACAGGGTGAGAAACGGAGCTAGGGGGAAACAAGACCACACACACACACACACAAAGATACATTCTGAACTGTGCAAATTAAGAGTCATAAAATAATTCCACTTGAAAGGGAATGCTAGAGGTGAACTAGTCCAATCTTCTGTTCATAACAAGGCTATTTTCAAAGTTAGACCAGGTTGCTCAGGATCTTGCCCAGCTGAGTGCTGAAAATCTCCAAGGACAGAGCTTCCACGACTTCTCTGGGCAACATCTAGCACATAACAACTCTCATTGCAGTTGTTCCTCCTTATGTCCAATAAAATAAATAACAATTGCCTCCTGTTCTTTGGTGTGCACATCTAAAAGTATTTGTCTCCATCTTCTCTACAACTCCCTCATTATCATTTGGCAAATTAGATCTGCTCCCTCAACCCCAGACTTCTTCCTTCCCTCAGCCTCTTGTCATACACACCAGCCCCTTAAACATTTCACTTGATTTCTGCTGGACTTGCTTTCCAGACCTCTTAATCCAAAATCAAGCAATAACAAAGAAGTTGCAACTCAAGGAGCAGCATGTCATTACTGATCTGCTTTGAATATTTTAGTGCTTCCACTATAGAGGACATGGGAGAAGCAACAACACATTCCGTTCTGAACAAGCAGTAGCCATAACAAAGCACCCAAAGGCCTGCTCTTCTTTTCCTGCAACTTGGGTTGGTCATCAACAACTTCCATCTCATTGACCTCTTGGTGAAAGCCACCACCCTTGTTGAAAGTCTTCTACCGTAACAGAAAAAAAAAACAAACCAAACCAACCAAACAAAAAACACAATATATATAATTATGTAATTAAAATGTGGAAACAGTTGAGGTACACCAAGACAGCATCTGGATCAAAACCAAACTTGCTGGACAATAAGAATTTACTATTTTTAATTACGAGCTGTAAAAGAAACCTACAAAGTGTGAGGAATTTATTTAGAATCACTCAATTTCCGTGATTTATTTAGAAAGTGTATTTTAATCACTTTTAAGTTAGCAATAAAGACAAAAAATAAAGTAAGCTTTATAATGCTAAAGTTATAATTATGAATGTACTCATGTTGTATTGAGGTGGAGGAAAAACACATGCACAACAGAAATAACTTTTCCACTAACAAAAAGTTTGTCAAGAGATTGCTGTGCAGTGATACTTGACTGGAGAAAATTCAGATAGATATGTAGTAGCTTCTTCAAGATACCGCCTGATCTGTTGTGCTCATGGAAGCACAACACAAGCATGCTGGTGTTTCCACTTCAACTGTCCATCTTCCAAATGGTACAATGAGAAAACAGTTAGGTGGTTTCCACTTTGCTGGAACCAAAGCAGCTATTTTCAAAGCCACTTGAGAAGGCAGAATGAAATTGAGAGGGTTTTTAGATCAGACTATAGATAAATGGCAGTAAGCTCTCCTTCTGCATCCCAAATGAAGAGTGATAATACCATTGTGCAACAATTCAGATGAGGTGGCAATTAGCAGACTACATCATCCACACTTCCCACTATCTCTCCATTTAATGCTTTAGCATCAGTTTTGACTGTTCCTGGAAACATCACTTATTTTGTGCATATTGTCCCGAGAAACGCTAAAGCAGCAAACTGATGGTTACATGTAAACAGTTTGCACCAGTTGGTTCTAGCAACAAAACAGGTAGGGAATGACAGGGGACAGGAAGGACAAAAAACATTCTCAACCAGCCAACTGTGAGCTGAAGAAGGAAAAAAAGTCCAACTCATTCTAAAAGACATTTTCCACCTTGTCAAAATGTGTGCATACATGCGCACACGCTTGTGTTTTCACCTCCACAATACAGGTAACTATCAATGATAAAATTTCTTTGCTCAAATTTCAAGAATAAATGATACTTTCTGCTGACAATGATTTCAAAACAACTTAATATGGGTTAATCATTATTAAAGAAAAATTAATTACCTTGATACTTCATATTTAGAAAGTTCAAATAGGGAAACAGGTACCTCCTTATGATCTTCATGCATAGGCACAGGAAGATGTAAAGATACTAATGATGACAAGGTCAACAGCTGAGCAGAGTAAAAAAAAAATACAACTGTGTTGAAAAGACACCATCCATTTCTCCTCTGCTTGCTGCTTAGAAAGAAATATCAGGATCTGAGACTATAAGGGAAAATAAGTACTTCCAGTTTATTATCATGAGTACTGAAAACTGAGCTTTGCTGTGTACGAGCACCACTAAAGTCTAAACCAGATTAGTAATTATCTTCACGTACACCCCCTCTGCAAGATGGCTTTACTAATCACAACACGTTCAAGAGCAATTCTATGGGAAACGGTCTAATTTTGCTTGCCCAGAATCAATTTTTGGCTCTCTTAGCCAGTGAAAGTCCCTTTTACTAGTTTGAAATAGCTGTATTTCATGAGCACTGAAACAGATTACAAAAACATTCCTGAAGTGCATGACACACAAGTTGCTGGTACTTATCTGCAAAAGTTTGGTTTTTCATTCCTCTCAATTCCTACAACTGCTAAATGGTACGCGATTTTGTAGCACACATTTCTATTCCAGTTTATTGCTTTAATTATATGGTCTGTATCTTCAGTTTAGGTAATGATTATATACTTAGCAGCAGATGCAAAAACTAACACACAAGGTGCTGCATGTTAGTCTCAGGGCGGTTGAGGAAAAAGAGGGGAAGAAACATAGCAGGATACATAACCTTCCCATAAATTATTTTCACAAAGCAGTCACAAAGAAAGCATTTATCTTAAGCTGAGTAATTTAGTTTAGCTCTGGTCTGCTTTCCAGCTGCAAATTAAACTCTAGCACCGAAAGGAATGTACTAAACCTGTTCCAAAATGACCAGATGTGCACACTCAAACACCATTCACACCACTCTGTTGAACAGCTGCCGCCAAGTTTTGACAAAGGCGGCGCTGCGGTTTAGCCGTGACAGACAATGCCATCTGAATTATAACCAAAGTGATATGATCCAGTTAAAAACAGACTGAAAAAACGCTAGGGAAATTGCAGGAATACATTTAATAGTCAGGGAACACTAATGCTAAATTCCGCAGGAAAAAAGATTATCATCCTCTTACAAAAACACACAGGGACTGAACAGCTAGGGTGCACCTATACAACAAACCCTACAGATTATTATTGCAGTTCAAATCACAAGAGCCCTTCTGACACAAGCCTCCCAGCCATCCCCCTTTACCATACCTGGGTCTACATTGCAACGTAGTCTTGGTACAAAGAAACTGGATTTCTTTTTAATAAAATTAAAAAATAAAACAAAATAAAACAAAACAAAAGTGTTCTCCAGGAGCACATTTAATGCACTCCAACTACATAACTAAATTCAGTTTTCAAGCTCGGATGACAGAAAATTTGAAATAACTCTCTGTCCCCCCAGCAAGGACACTGGGACCTTAACAACAGCTTCTTCCTACAGATCCCACCCTAACAAGGCACACTACTTGCTCATGTAGGATATGGCCACCTAGGGCTATGTCAATTGGTTGCATACAACCAGCACAGACCAGGAACTGGGGCAGCAGTTGTGGCTCTAATCAGCCCCAGAAAGAGATGTGGGGTTTTACCTATCAGGCTGTAGCAAGCTGTGGTACGTGATCAGTTTGACTGAAAATAATGAAGTATCCTTTTAGTATACTACATTGAGTAGTCCCTCTGAAAGCTCAGAAGTTGTTCTAGTATTCAACATCACCATTTTAGTATCGCACCATTTTACCTCTTCCTTACCTCTCACTTACAAACTAAATTTTAGAGAGCGCTATAGCAGCAAATCAGAAAGGCATCAAACAGCTAAAAGCCAACAGGGAGTACGCTGCAATAACTTCACTACCTTGTGGCATACCTTTTGTCTTCTGAGTGTTCATACTTCACATATGCTGGTTTCTTGGCACTACCCCAAAACCTGGTCAGTTCCCCAGGCACAGCTTGGGGGCTGTGTGTTAGTTAGGAGGGAAGGGGGGTGAATGACAGGGATGTACCATAAAAGTAAATTAAAAAAAAAAAAAAAAGGAAGACCTCCTTAAGTATTCTTCAAAAGCAAACCTACTTCTGAGCTTTCAAAACCTATATGGAGGCTTACACTGATATAGCATCTTCACAATTATTATGTATAGCATATACACAAGTAGCTTATGCTTTCTGTCACGTTTCAAAGACAGATAAACCAGAATAGCGGCAGTCACTAGATAAGCACAGAATTAGAGGCTACTGAAATGGCTTTTTTGGGGCTTGAACCACCACAGGGAAATACAAGTTTAAACATTTACCTCATTCTGGTGCATTTACTATCCCAATCATTTAGGCCTGGAAAAACACCATCTTGGCCCTCATCTTTACAGACCAGGAGGTCCTTCCTAAAGCTGACCCTGCCTGGAGATGGGCAGGGTCATGCAAAGGGACAAGCGCACCAGCTCCATCACCATCTTATCAAGACTTGCATCAACACAAGCGTGTACTGTTAGCAGCATGTGGGAGAACACATGCAGGTTTAAAATATAGCATACATGTAATCAAGAGTGATCAGATGCAAATATTTCTACTTACTAGCTACACATATGCTTCCCTTTTTACAGCAAGCTTGACACACAGTTTTATTTAACCTTGTTTTAGCCAAATAACAACTCAAAGCAGTGAAGTGCATTAGAAGGACGTGGTCTTCACTGAAACAAAGTCTGACTTTAAACTGATCTATTGTTTAAAAATATTCATCCTTCACCTTCTAATAAATTAAGAAACTCACAGATTATGCATCTTCTTAAAATAAAGCTGCATATCATGTGCCTAGCAAAAACATGTGCAAATTCAGTCAGAAGTCTATCTATACCTCAGTCAACATGTTTTAAGTGGTTACTGGAGAGTCAACTGAGAAATAAATTTGCAAAGCAATAGCAGCAGACTTGTAGGGAAAAACAACTGCTGCTGAGGTCTGGGTATCCACAGAACATATATTTCTTCCCAGGAGGACAGGAGGGGAGGTCACTTCAAAGCATTTCTGGTCTGAGCCCATGAACAGAGCAGCCCCCAGTAGCAGGAGCTTTATAGATGCCCTCCTGGAGCCCATGCTTCAGTTCGATTTCATCTGAAAGGAATCCAGTTCGTGCACTCCAGGACTGCTCTGAGACTTGAACCTAAGCACAGTGCATGAGGATAAATGAGATTTGCTTCAGAGTCTCAGTCCCAGATCAAAAATAAAACACAAACGCAGAAGCACATGCAATGTGTTATGGCCATTTACTTCACTATGGATTTCCCTTCACTCTCTAAATTTAAAACGTTTGAGCTGATACATATCCGCTGCAAAATAGCTTTGCCTACAGCTCAGGAGGATTACAAGAATTGCCTTCAGTTTTCCACCTCTCAGTTCCAGCTTTGCCCAGTGACCCAGGCCCCTACCAGCAGGGCACAGCTGGAGAGGACTTATTTGCCTCTCTTATTAAACCATTAGCTTATTCATGATTACTTCCTCTTAGGAATAGAGCACTGGGTTCAGCCACTGCATAACAGTTAATTTTAAGAACATAACCTCATCTAAATCAGAGATTTTGCTCTGTAGATAAACTGAAACAATGCATTGCATTACATGTAGCAGATGAACACTTTCCAGCTGAGCTGCTGTACCTTAATGGTGATTTGCAATCAATCACACTCTTTAACCTAACCACAAAGTGGATACAAAGGGGTGGGGAGGAAATCTTTGCCTGCTGACTCATCAATAAGTTAATGACAATCTTGCCAACAGTAGGGCAGTACTTTTCCTCAAAGGTTACTGCTTTCAGGTCCTATGATATATTTTCACAGGTCTCTATTTCAAGGAAAATAATCCTTTCAGCTTGACACTTCCATTTATCCTTTGGCAAATTAAAAGAAAAAAAAAAAAAAGAAAAGCAGCACAAACATCAACAATTAATATAATACAGTCTTAACATGTACCTTAAAGTATGTAAAAAGCCTTACTTAGGTACCATGCTCAATAATAATCTATATCCTTCACTGCAGCATGTCTCCAATCATGTACACACAAAAAAAAGAAGAAAGTGTTAGACAGTGACAAATATTCCGATATTCGTGCAGAGGTTCAAAGTTCTGGTAAAAAAGCGTTCAAACATTCTGCTGAAAATTGAGCTGCATTCCCTGCAAAAAAATAGCATTGCATTTACATCACACCAAATGTTAAGTAAATAAATAAATAAATAAAAAGTTATATGTAACCAGATACACAGGAGTGTGACTAACTTAAAAATTATGTCCAGATCTTTTGACAAATTTGACAGCTGTTATGGAATAAATCTCTTCTCCTCTTTTCAACCCTTCTTTCTTTCCCATTTTTTGCTCTAACAGATGCTTTTATTCTTTTTTTTTTTTTTTTTTTTTGTTTCTCCTCCTCTCTTCAGTAGCAGAGTTGGGAGGAGGGAGGGAGGAAGCGTAGGGTGCTAATGTACAAAGCGGTGCTTGTTAAAAACTGAACATATCCAGGCAATTCGCCAAATTTAATTCCAAAGATCCCGCTTGTGATTCTGTGCTACGATGGAATATAGCATTGTTCTATCTGTTTGTAGGACACTGTGTCTTCTATGGAAGAAGGGTTAAAAACAAAAGGACAAAAAACAGCTTGACAGTATCCCCCCCTCCTCCCCCCGCTCTAAACGCGCACTTCATTCTAGAAAATGCCATATTCATAGGCCTTCAGAGTTGTTAGAAATAAATCAAGCAGCAAAAAAACAGGATTATCTCTCAAACATCATAAAAAGCATCACTGAAGTTCACAGCAGACACGGTATGAGCCAAAAAGGGGTCAAATTCTGCTGCTTTTGTCAGATCTGCTGCATTCAATGTTTAGATTTGGACCTTGCTGCAGTGAAAACCATTCATTAAGAAGGGATATCAGGATCTGTCCTGAAACACTGTGCCCCATGTCCTTGAGAAAGGTGCAGTATTGACAAAGCGTCCCAAATTCCTTTCGTCTGGACTATGAATCCCTTATTTCATAAGCAACCATTACCTGTGGCTAGAGAAGAGGGTTCTTCGGAGAGAAACTGTTTGAATACATAGATTAGCCTCTGTGAAAATAAGATTGAGATTATTTCATGAACTGGGTTAGAGATAGAGAGAAAGAAAGAGAGATTACTTTTGCTTAAATTCTTAATGAGTCACACACACTTTCTCTCCCATAATTTGCCACATAGCCTGATTTGGGCAAATGGAATTAAACCACAGCTCAGAATAATTTAAGAGTGGAAACAAGTACTAAATTGTGTAATGGACACAACAGAGGTTTAAATTCCAGATAATTTATGCTTCATGTGGTATTAGATACCTAATTACTGACATCCAAAGAAATAAAAATATATTAAACTATTTATGCAAGTTGTATGCGGGAATACATCAATATGTGCTGACAGGGCCCAAAGGGTCCAAAGAATAAATTTGACCTTGCTTCCCATTGAGACCTCTTTTTTATTTTAAACTCACATGCATGCAGTGCTGCTTTTCCCACGACTTTCCACTTTTCCCATGCACAGCCCTTCCCATCTCATTCGCCATCCCTCTGCTTGCTGTCCACCCCCTCTCCTCTTCCGCCACGTTCCTGCAGCCCCCAGTTATGAAGGGATTAGCATCTCCTAAGGGCTTGCGGCAGATGTTCCCCTTCCTTGTTCCAGATGTGGGGTGCTTGCCTTATTTTAATTACCTCTAATAGTACAGCTAACTTCACTTGCAGATCACAAGGAAGAATTCATGTTCAATGACGTGTAAATGAAGCAAGAAGGGAACGCACATCTCAGGGCCAAGGAAGAGTAGCAGAGCTCCTCCACTCAAGACCCTTCAAGCATGCAAACTCTAGGAAACGCGGTTACTCTTCTCAAAGGCCTAAACACTGTTAGCCAGCCCTTTCTCTGCCACATAACAGGGGCAGAGGTTCCTCCACCACTCATATTAAGGTGCATAAGGTGCAATTTAGCCAACCCGTGAAATTACAGAAAGCAGTAATGGGCTGGATTGCAGCCAGGGCATATTTCTTCCTTCTGAAGCACCAGGCATGGCAGAGTCACAGACAGCTCCAAATCTGAAACAGCAGTGGGTTTTCTTTTTTTTTTTTTTTTTCCTTTTGATTTTTCTTTAAATGATGAAAAAAGGATAAGGTTTTTTCTCCTTTGTATTTAGACAAATCTACATGAAAACAGGCAGAAAAGATAACGTGCCCAGGAGAGCAGGAAACTAAACCACAGGAAAAAATTGACATTGGTTTCCGAAAGGCAAAGCATTGCCTCTCTCCTCAGCTACAGCCTGCTTCTTCTTCCAACTTTCTGCTTTATGAATGCAAGAGGAGAAACTAAAGGGAGGGGATTTATGAGCCTTTTTAGGCACTACTCTATGTGAGGGTTTAAAAACACACTGTAATTGACAATGTTAAAAACAAATATGAATGAAGCCTGCAACTTTAAGTCATTTTTCTTTTCCCATAAATAAACCTCTTCAGCTCCACCCTCCACTTAGGCACGACAGCACTTTGAAGATAATAATTACCCTTTAAGTATCCCAAATACATAAGCCAATGAAACAAAAGCGAAATGAAAGAATTCAACCCATTTGCGCAAAGCCACTAAGCCAAGAAACAAGTACACATGACTGAAAATTCACGTAAATTACTTGGCATTTGCCACTACAACATATTGCCTTAACGAACAACTTAGCATTTTGCTAAGTTAATATGCTTGCTCCTGTAAAAATGCATTTGGGAAGGCTCTCACAAACATTTTTATCTGACTGCACATTCTATAGTCAAATGCACAATGATGGCTCTGGCTAAAATACACAAAATTGACATTAAAAAGCTAGAGTGATGAAGGGGCTTTACAGTAACCCTACAAATTATCCAGCTGCTATATATGACTTGTGTTTGTCAATGCTCAATACAGGCATGGGGACCCACTGATCCCTTCCATTACATTTTAGGACACCATGCACTTGACAATTTAAAATTTGTCTTCTGAGTCCAATAAAATTACATTGTAATGTTTAGTGAAGTTTAAACATCATAACAAATGAACTGTCCTCCAGATTGTATGTTCCAAAGTCCCACAGAGTTGGTCATTAAGGAATCTTTTCTTTTTTTTTTTTTTTTTTTTTGGTAAATCAAGAGTTAAGAGAGCTGTTGTATAGTGTTTTTTTAATGAGAGGACAGTAAGTTCTCCCTTCTCAAGCCTTTTCTTAAACACCCTGTTTTGTAACACAGCATTTACTTCCCAACTTATCACACAAAATAACCTGCTTCTTCTTCAGTAAGCCTGCTACATTCTTCTTAAAACAAATTAACTTGTGTAACTTTGATAAGACCGTGCACTCAAAAGTACTTCTCACGCCGCTGACACAGCACAGGTAGCTTGAAGACTGCCTGCTCAGACAAGAGAAGCTGCCACAACAACAGGAGGCTGAGCAGCAATAGTCCTTTCACGTGTTTCCAACCCAAGGTGTTATGCAGAAGAAGAACCCAGCAAGAGGGGCCCACCACTTTTCATAAACTATTTCTTTTGTGATGTTTTCTAACACTTCCTTTAATTGAAGCATGTGAATGTTCTTGGTATCAGCAGCATGATAGCAACTGAAGAAGCCTGAGTACGCTCCTTACTCTTCCAGAAAAGCAAGGGCTTCACCCTCACTGCCTTAATGCTTTAGTCCTAGAGCTGCCAGCGCTAACAGTGGCTCTGTCTTGAAGCTCAGAAACGCATGCGAAGGGGAGCTTAAGTCCTCTCTGGCTTCTTACCTCGACTGCAGCAGATACCAAACAGAAGGGACTGGAAGGTCAGAGAATTTCAAGCAGAGCACCAAAACTGCTTACCACCTTTGCCTGTGACCAGTGCCCAGCAAAGGACAACCAACTGCATGAAATTGCCATTGTCATCCAAAGTTAGAAAATTTCCTAGTTGGGTGTAGTGTTCATTACTACTTGCATTTCTGTTTTAGGTAGTTTTCCTTTTAAATGATAAGGCATTCTTTGTGAAGCAGTAGCATATCTTAAAATAAGTGTTTTCTCCATATTTTGTCCTATAATTGCTGAAACTAAGAGGACTAGGCCACACAATTAGGGTGAGCTTCAGCTCTGATGAGTGAGATAGAAAACCATGAACAGTCCCTACTCCCAGCTTTTCATACCCTTAGCTTCTGTTCTGTACAGGTACACTCACAAACCAAACCTTCTTTCACATGAGTAGTTTATTTGATATACATATTTAGTTATACAAGAGTCTGACAGGTAAATGACATGACAGTAAAGAAGCCACAGTGGCAGAAGTATAAAGTGATATCTGTCAGATGTGCTATTTATATTCTAAACAGAGGGTACCTAGAAAGTAGGCATGCAACAGAAGATATTTCTGACCACTTAGGCACCTAGCAAAAAGATGTCACCAATAAAACAGAAGACAGTTATTTGCTTTTCTCTTCTCAAAGGACACATTTTGTATCAAAAAATCCTTCTTTTGAAGAAACTGAGCAATCACTGCAAAGCAACACTCCTGCATTTATAGTACCACTATTTTAAAAAGGCACAGTTTCTGCCACCTAGCTGCTACATGTAGGTTTATGCACACCTATATCTAAAGGAGATTCAGCATTTTAGAGATGAAAGTTTACGGACAATATAACACAGTTTTGAAATACTGTGTGTATGAAAGCATGACTTCGTAGTGCTAAGTGTACGTTTAAGGGGAGCCGTCTACCAAGACCAATCACCTCGGAAGGCTGTAGTTGAAGTGCTCACAACTACTTTAATAAAAATGTAAAGAAAATCCCAAATGCCTGTTAATTTTTCAGTAATGAAGACTAAAAAACGCAACTCAGAGAAGTAAAGCCGCCATGTTCCCCTGTAGTTCTGGAGATTAATCTATCGCTTCAGAACAACTCATGATTCTAGGAGAAGCACTGTTTTCTAGTAAGTATAAGCACATATAGTTTATTTTGTAACTGAAACAGTATACCTTTTGCAATTATACTTACAATTATAAAAGAACATCATTTCTATTACAATCTCCACTACAGAACAGATCTTTACTTATTACAATGATTTTGATTGCTAAATTAAAAAGTGATAACAGAGTTGCAAATAGAAAGTTTGTGTTGCTCTGAAAAACAAAGTTCCAACTCAAAGCTTCTATGCATATTAGCCCCTTGCTAGCCCAAATCATGTTAGAAGCCAGTAATCATGCTTTCATGTGTTATTTCTATACATATCATTAACCTCTTGAATCCACATTGCAGTGTGCATCATTTCCATGAGAACCATCTCCTGCCATAGGAGTGATCTTCAATCACAATTTCCAAGATTGCGCTCGTAGCATGAAAAATGTGTTGTAGATCTTAATATTTGATAATCCAGAAGAAAAAAAAAAGCAACCACTTTTGATTATTGTAATGCATGCTTCTGTAACCGCTTACCTGAAAGATGAAGCTAAAGAAATATTTTATTTGGTCTTTAATGGAATGGGACAGCCAAAACAAAAACACTCCGAGACATGTTTTATGAATCATTCCAAACCATTTTCTTTCAGTTCTAAGTCTAATACAAAATATGAGTTTTCCTGTCTGTTAAAGCAAGCATTTACAACTGTAATTTGCAACTGCTGCAAAGTGTCAAATTGGCTAAATTATGCATGCTGTGCATGTATATTTTCCTAAGTTTCTTTTTAATACAAGCACACACATACAGACACCAGTCACATATGGGGTCAAGCTACTTAAATGTTCTACAGCCAAGAACATGAGGCTGCTGCTTGGTGTGTCTAAGGAGAAGAGAACATCTTAAAGCATTTCTGAACAGGGATAAAACCTTGTTAACAAGAAGTATGTGCTACTAACAAACTGTACCACTAGACACAAAGTCTGAGGATTAGTTATGTAAGTAAAAGTCCATTTGGTTTCTCATTTTAGCCTATTTTTTCAAATAGTCACTTCACACTTCCATTTGCACCCACTGCCTCTCCCTGCAGCCTGCCATGTAACAAGGGAAGGAGAAGTCAACTTGGAGCACTGTGAGAAGACGCAGTGCTTCCAAGATCTCCAGAGCCAACTTGTCTCCTTTAGAGCACTCACCATTATGTTTAAAACAACTTGTATTGGAAGTTTCAGGAGAATGTCATCCCCTAAAGTAACTTTTAGTGGACAACAACCCTCTAAAAACAATTACTGCTTTTATTTTTTAAAGCTCTCTGCCTAAAATAAAGCAAAAATAAGTTACCTCTCTTGTTTTTTTTTGCAACATGAAGGCAACATCACCTGGATCTAGGTCCTCTTATTTCCTCTAATAGAAGATAGCTGAATGAACTGCTTCAGGACATAAGAAAATTGCCATTTTTTGCTCTTAGGTTCCTTTACAGCAGCCACTAATAAGTATCTAGTAAATCATGGTTAATTTTTAGCTTTAAATACACCATTGGCTCAGACTGCTTTGCGTTTATTAATTGGAAGACATTTAGCTAAATGCAAAATCCTCAAATTAAAGATGCCTGCATTAGATGTCCACTGAGGCTCTTTTACTGAAATACTTTTTTTTTTTTTTTTATGAAATTGGCATGCATGGAGATTATTGTCCAAGGGAAAAAAAAAAAAAAAAAAAAAAAAAGAAAAAGAAAGAAAAACCCTATATCAAGGCAAATTGAAACTTACCAGGATAGCCCAATTAACACACTGCCTATGGTAGGGAATATATAAGCCATTTAGAGTTGAGAATCCATAGCCTCCAGCATTTCTACCACCACGTTAATTACATTTACGAGGGACTGAGCAGGTGGCAGCAGCAAGATTTGAAAAGACAATTCGTTAATGCGAGCAAGTCTAACACCTATGGAAGTTGTGCAGAGAGAAAGAGATCTCTGCAATTATTTCACAGCACTACAAATTAATTGCACATCCAGTTCTAGGGACGGGGCTTTATCAGAGCTTTGTACCTCATCTTAAAAAGGCTTCAGGAGAAAGGGAGGGAATGCTACCCTTCCTTCCATAGGGAGCTGGGGCCTGCAGGCAGGCCTGCAAGAGGAGCTGCCCACAGTAGGCCCCAGTGGTGGGTAGGCGAGGGAAGAAGCTCCTGAACTGTCTCAGTCAAGGACAGATGCTGTGTGTGACCCAGCTGAACACCCGTTTTTGGTTCATTGTGGCTTTGGGGAAGGAAAAGAGCGCTGTACACAGAACTCGGCGTTGATTAACAAGCACTAACATTCGGCTGAGCGAAACCCCGTTCAGCCCCCTGGGCCTGTCTGACCCATTAACCACTGCTTCCTAACTACTCTGTTATGGCAAAGGCTGCCTGAAACATGCAGAGCTTGCACAACAAAAAATTATGACACTTACGTCAGTTTTGCAAGGATTTCCTTAACGACACTTCTGTGAAACTCCCTGCTCCCCCACCCTCAAATTTATTGTTTTTAATTAAACATTTGTAAAAAGGACAGCAGTTAATGGAGTCTCTTTAGGGACTGAACTGGGAATGCATGGAAGCATCAGACAGACACTCAAACACCATAAATAAATTTACAGCTTATTTCTCTACAAGGAAAAGGCAGGGAAGAAGCACAGAGTATTTGGAGAACTGAAAACGTTGGATCCTTGTGACATTAGGAGACACTTTTCTTCTAAGTCTACCCAGATAGGCATCACCTACCAAAAAGATGATCTCCATTTCATTCACAGTTTCATTTCTGATGTGCTCCCTTAAAACACAGGTCTTTCATGTGTGTTAAAAGCTCCAGGTTTGCCTAGGGTTTGAGGTTTCTTATGGACCTGCAACAGGACATATACCAAAGATAGCAGTGTAAAATTGGAAGCAGCAGGTGGTGTGGAGCAGATTTAGCCTGCCTTTTTCTTTTTTCTTTCTTTTTTTTTTTTTTTTCCTCCCCTCTAGCAAAGCAAGTGCAAAGGTACTAGCATCACCTCGGAAGAGAGGTGTGCCAGCTGCAGTTGAACAGCCCCTTGCAATGCCATCACCGTGTTCACCAAGGTCTAGTGCTGCCCTTAAGACCTAAAGCAAGCAGAAAAAACTGCAAACTGCAACTTTTGTTTTGAAAAAGAAAAAAATAAACTTGGAAGAGGGAAAATTAAAAATAAGTACCAGCCACTAAGTGCTCAGAAATGAAACAGTAAACAAATGCCTCCAAAATAGTGTGTCTTGTGATTTTTGAGTATTCAAGAACTACAACAGACAATGGCTGGATAGGAGCTAGAACAGACACTGAAGATTTTGTGGTGCTTAAGAACAACACGCCCACAGCCCTATGGAAGGATGCTAATCAGCCTCCTGCATAGAAGGCAAGGAGACAACAGGGCAGACCCTCTAGTAGTGTGAGGCATCTCATGGGGAGTAGAGATTAATGATATCTTCCAGAAAAGCTATTCTCAAAAAGGAAAAAGGGACAGGCATGTTTATAGATTATCAACACTCCATTTTACAGGAGTGAATAAAATTATGCTTAGTAACCTCTAATTTGTCTTCCTTTCCAAAATAAGTTAGAATTTCAGAGGAAGAAACCAGGAAAAAGCAACAAAACAACAACAAAAAGAAAATAATAATAAAAATAACAAATAAAAAAAAAAACACAACAGAAAAAAAAAAAAAAACAAAAAAAACAGTCTAAACCATAACACCGCTGCAACTCATGTTTGCTTTCCTTTCCAATAGCTCCCAAGACAGGGGAATATCCAATATGAGTCTTGAAACTAAGATTGGTTTCAT
Organism: Aythya ferina; assembly: GCF_964211825.1. Classification (NCBI taxonomy): domain Eukaryota; kingdom Metazoa; phylum Chordata; class Aves; order Anseriformes; family Anatidae; genus Aythya; species Aythya ferina. Next base: position 78,843,020 of record NC_140296.1, read on the forward strand.
TTCACTGCAGAGACAATTCTCTCAGAGGGGAAAAAGTTATACCACAATGTACATTTCAAACATTTTTTCCACAAAAGACAGTTCAATTTCTTAGCAGAGAAAGATCTTTCTAACATAAGTATCCTGCCTGTCTGGATTAACAACAACAACAAAAAAGTTTCCTACTGTTTTTTGTTCTTCTGCCAACACCAGCTTCTTAAATGCTATGAAAACAGACAATGGTGGAAAAAGAAGACTATTTGCTCCATCACCAGAAGGCACACATATGGAGGACCTTACCACACCCCTGTACAGCACAACAGCACAAGGCAGGGCCATGAGGGCATCCAGGCACTGTCCCAGAGAAGAATACGGGAAAAAACTTTTCAGCAGCTTCCAGTAGAACCAGACAGAAAAATGCCTTGGAAAACATGCAGCACAGCTTTAGCATGACAGACCTTGATATGTCTTGCTAGTTGTGGCCTAATGACAAGACAACCTTCTGCAAAACACGTTTTTAAAATGCTTTACTGCAGTTTTCTGATGAAAACCCATGGTTGCAGTTTACCAGCCCACAAAGAGAGCTTGAAGATATGTTTTTAAATGGTGTCATATACATATAAAGAAAACATAGGCACATCATCTAGGTCACATGAAAGAAAACCATGATCAAGAGGCTCTGAACACTCAGAGCTGCTGCAGTTTGAGATTCAAGCTCAGTCTCCTGCTTTTTCCTGAAGCTGCTACATACATGTACAGAAAGCAAGGCCCTCAAAGCCCAAAGAACTTTAATGTGATAACTCCAAGTGGTCTTAGCCTAGTTACCTAAATATTTCAGATGACGAAAAGGTGAACAGTGCTCAGTACAGCTATGTTACCTTTTCACTCCTTGTTTTCTGGAGTTTGGCTTATGTAAAACAGCGGTCACCATGAGCAAGCCTGCAGCTGGCTCCTCATCTCAGACAGCATCCCACCATGGTGTGTGGCATGTGTTGGCCAAACCCTTACTGCCTCTACAGAGAGCGGTGGTTTCAGCCAGCACCTGAACAGGCACTCCCCAGTGGATGCTACTGAGCACTTTGGGAGGTGGCACAGAAGGGAAGGAAAAGACTTTGCAAAGGAAAATACTGCTAGAGTCAATAATCATGCCCGAATTCAAACTAGGCTCTTCTAAAGCTGTTCAGGTTAATTTTAATTAACATGCAGTTCTTTCCTGGCATTAGCCAAAGGGGTTCACATCAGAAACACAACAACTGCTTGGGAGGCAGGAAGCTGCTGTGCTGATCCTATGAGCATCATGACCTGAATTAATTAGTATGTAGTGCTGCACGTTTCCTTAAATCATCTCCAGCTTTTACATTCCTGGTCTCACATTGAGGGTCACCATAGCTATGAGGGAAAGAAAAGACAGTGGTAAAGCTCTCTGGAACTGCAGCACTGCCTCATCCACATGCCTCCTAGGGAAATGGCTGCTGAGGTTCATGTTTTGGAAGTTATTTCGCAGTGCAAACTCCTACCATATATGCTGCAGGTAAGCCCATACACAGCTTCATGAAAAGAGAGACAGCAGGAGACTGAGATCCCAAACATGCAACAAAGCTGGAAATGAAAAAGTCTGTGTGCTCATGTATGAGAGATCGAGTTAAATTGGCTGTTAAGGTCACATGAACAGAGGCACGTTCACAGTTATTGCATGAACCACGATAGGAAAGAGCTATGCAGCCCAGGCAGCGCACTATCAGACATCCACACCAAGTAACTTTTGCTCTACTGGATATAGGGGTGTTGTGATTGCCTTCAAATGCAAAGCCACCTGCTCTGGTGGGCTTACTATAAAAGCAATGTATGTCAGCAGTGTGCACAACACAAGGGGAAACCATTTTACGTAGTGTTACTGAAAAAAATGCCCTTTCCACTGCATCTGGGTAATAATAGGCAAAAAGCAGACATCAGGTAAGGGAAAAGCTAGCCTTGTTTAACAGTCAGCCCAGAAAGGATATATAGCAGCAGCATCCTCAAAAAAACCACCATTGTGTAAATGATCAAAGACGCCCAACGTGTCTTATGCTTTGTTCAGCAGCCTCAAAAGCTCCTGCTCACTCTGGTCTCCCACACTCCCAGGGATGCTGGCAGTGGGTACACAGCTAAGGAGGGCTGTAATCCTGCTCTCATCTCAACCTTCGTATTCTGTATTATTAACTCCAGTGCTTAAGAGAAACACAGCTGTCTTGGCAGGTCATGGTCAAGGAAGAAAGGCGGTTTTGGAGATAATAAGTGCAAAAGCTCCTTAAAAGCCCTGATGACATAGGGGAAGGATTTGAAATTAATTGCCAGTATCTCCTGGCAGGAAGCACCAGCACGGTAGGTCCTGAGTGCCCTGGGATGCAGGCTGTCATCAGCAGGGTGCTCCTCCCAGCTGTCCCCTGCAGGACAAAGGGAGGCACACAGCAGCTGTCAAGCCTGAAGGCTTTGAGCATCACAGCTCCGGCCATGTCTGCCAGCAGAGGATGAAGGCTCCTAGCACAAGTCCATTCATGGCTACAGAAGTCATTGGAGTGCCAATGAGCCAAATCCTGAATGTCTTTGTGACCACATAGCAGTTCAGGATTGATTGCATTTTGGGATACTTCTTTGATGTCGGTAATTTAGCCTGACACAAGAAAATACTATCAAAATTGCAAATAAATGTAATCGTTTCTCTCCTGTGTTTAAATTTGTGTGAGGAAAAGAAAAATCACTCTCCATACAGATCTAATAACCTGATGCAAATGCAAAGCACAAGTATTGGAGCAAAGAAGTATATGCAATGAAAAGTTTGACATATTTTCTGAGCAAGGCAACAGAAAACACTTTACTTACAAGGTACGTGCCATAACATAAGGGATATTTCACAGACACAGAAGATGACAGGCTACTGACCATGTGGAAAGCAGGCACAGCAGTCACACTTTTCCTGACAAAAGGAAAAAGGCATGTTTTCCTCTTACTGATCTTATCAGCCTCTTCCCTAAAAAAACGAAGGGTTAAGGATCAAGTATTTTAAGAAGGATTATAGTGCTTGGGAACTTAAGCAGGCATAATGGCATATTTTGAATCCACAAACCTGTATTATACCACAAGAAAGAAGAAGGAACTCATGGTGTGGCTGGTAACTACTTCTCCTCTTCTGCATCATCTTACGAAGTCCACATAGGAGCCTCCCCAGGAGTTTTGCACAAGGACCTATTTAGCACACCAGAGGAAAAATAACCAGAGATACCATGTTCCCAGAAAACTGGTGGTTGTTTTTTTTTTTTTTTTTTTTTTTTTTTGACAGAAACTCGGGTTTTATTTCCATTTTCATCCCTCAGTTAAACTGTAACAATGACATTGAAGAAGAAAGTATGTTCCTAGTTCTCCAACCCATTTGAACAGAATTTATCCTAAGGGGGCAGACGAGCTTCAGAAAGTCAATTGCCATCCTATGGCCAGCATACTAATCAGTTTGGTGATTCTACAAACAAGAAATAGCAATCTGAGAGCAACCAATAAAGCATGACGAAAAAAAAAAAAAAAAGATAAAAGAAAAAAAGCTTTATCAACTAAAAGCATTTTGTCAGGGGAAGAAACAGATAGTGGTGACTGTAACTACACTGGTACTTCCCTGATCCATTTTCTTTGTAGATTCTTACAAGAACAGAAAAGATTAAACATACAGTAATTAACACATTTATACACCATGCTTTAACAGCAGCTGGGACATCCCCATTAGCCTTGACAACAACACTTAATATTCTACATGTACCATGCCCTCCAGTTACTGTGATAACAGAAGGCCAAGTCTTCACAGAATCATACAATGGTTTGTATTGGAAGGGACCTTAAAGATCACCTAATTCAACTTCCCTCCAGGAATTCACTTTGTTTTGCTTTAATAGGGCATCTCCCCACTTTCTGTTTATTTTAAAGCTGTTTCTCCAAGCTTTCCCACTGTTCTCTTTCTCTAAGATGGGTACATCACTTATTTTGCTCTTGGCCAAGAGTGCATTCAATAGAGGATCAAATGTCAACCCCAAACTGTCCAAAGGCAGGAGGAGATGGATAAGATAAAACCTGCCACTATACAAGGAAAAATGGTGAGGAAAACAAAACCACAGAATTACACAAGGGGATATACCCACTCACATAGCAACTAAGGGATGAATATGAGCCAGAAGTGAAAGCGAACAAAACCAATGGTCTTCAGGAAAAGAAAATTTAAGACTACTTATTAAAAAAAAAAAAAAAAAAAAAAAAAAGAGTAGGAATAATGGGGACAGAGAACTACCTATTTACCTACATACCCCTGCTCACAAAACCTCACAGGGAGCAGATACGAAGGAGAGCAGAACAAGGTTTGGCCATGAGATCCAACATTTCCCCTCTGCGAGGATGATCCGAAGAACCTAAGCCACACTGGGGAGCTGACTGTAATGGGGGAAACACGTAGAACTTTGTAGGATAGCAGTCATGGGAAACCTCTGAAAATACAAAGATAAGTGTTTACAAGGAAAAAAAAAAAAAAATCATTTTAGTGACATCTGACTGTTACAAGCTCAAATCATTCCAGTCTTGATAAAGCTGCTATCTCATTTGCATTTTCTTTCATTTCCACCCACTCTCCAAATAGTTACCTTCAGTCTGTCATGGCTACTCTAAAATATTAGCATTTCCTAGTGGCTCCTCTCCTTCCTGATTCTTTTCTTCCTCTCCCAGATTTCCAATAAGGAATGAGAGGAATTGAATATGTCATAGATTACCACACTTTCTCACACATGGCTTTGCAAGTGTAAGTGGCAGACAAGACCAGAAAATCTCATAGAAAAATTTGAGAAGGTGATTAAAGACTAAGTATCTATTATATGCTTTTTGCAACTCAAGGCTGAGAAGAAAAACGGGTATTTTCAAACTTTTTAAAAATAATTTAAAGTGAGAACTAATAATAACAGGCTATAAAAGCAGAATTACTTTCCTGGCTATTTTTCATGCCAAGTCATTAGTGCCTAGAAACTTAAAGGAATATCTGAAATGTGGGGCTTTCATTGTACAATTACTGAGCATGAGAAATTGCCACTTTAATTTCAGTCTGGAATGGAAGAAGCATCTATGAAGGCATACACTACATCAGGGAAATAATTACTAGCACTGGCCAAATCAGTCCAGTATCACAAAGCCTTCTCATACTTGCTTACATCAAACTCTGCTTTAATGGAACATTTGTCAGCTTAGGACCCAGGAACTTCATTGGCTGGTGGGCAGGCAATAACAGATTATGCAACAGGCTCTGTTATATTCCCCTGGCAAGGTATGACAAATATCTCAGAGATTTCAAGAGTCCTGTTTTTTTTTTTTTTTTTTGTTTGTTTTTTTTTACACCAGCCCTCATCACAGAGCTGGAGCAGATGTTGTAGGAAGTGTTGTTGTTTGGGCCACCTTGCAAATCGTGGGCTCTTGACAGATGTGCTGGAGCAGATCCCTGTGCCTGCATCAGGAGTTCTCAGCTTCACATACTCCCACTAGTCAGTTCTCTTTACTCCTGACTAATTTTTTTATTTTTTGTAACGCATGCCTAAGCAGCTCAAGAAAATCATTTGATTTCCCACAAGGGAAGTTCCATGTGGCAAACTTATTTTCAGCTGTGTTCCTAGCAAATACAACAACGTTTTTTACACTTTTGTTTGGGGAAGCACATGACATTTATGTCAACACAGTTCTGGCAGCAAAAGCATAAGACTATACACAAACAACAATCATTTTAAACCTTTGAAAAGTTTTTCCTTAAACAAAAAAAAAAACTTGATATAAAGTATTGAAGATCCAGCCAGACCTCTGCACTAATTCAGACTTGCACGGCATTTGCAGGCATGATGTATTTAGGACTTCCTTGCAGCAAACCCCTAGTGAGGTTCCTAGAATTTAGTATTTAAGCAGCTTTAAGAAGACATCTTGAGTTGACCAAAGTCAACTTATTTATTTATTTTTTAAAAACATTTTATAGCTCTTTGGTTGTAAAATACTTGTGTTGCACCATAAAGCAAAACTCATATAAACCCAGAGAGTTTAAAATCTCAGTGCGAAACCTCTCTCTCACAGAGAAACCAAGTTTCCACACCACCACTCCCACCCTTGGCAGCCTTGCAGGGCACAGATCACGCACAAGCAATGCTGATGCCCGCCCACGGTTTTGCTTGTGCACGCTCCATGTATCACAGGATTAGACGTCTCAAAGAATTTCCTAGCGCGCAAGCTGACAAAAATGCAGATTACAAGGTAGAGTGAGAAACAGCTATTAGAGAGACCAAGTTAGCTTGGAAGAGGGAGGAAGGCAGATTCTTCCCCGGTTAGCCATCAGCAACATGCTCCGCAGCTCCAGCCCAGCAGAAACACTGATAAGCTCAAATATATGTTTCCAATATTAAGAAAAACAGCACACTACTCAAAACATAATCCTCCTCTGGCTGGAATCCCATCACTTACTCTGTTTCACAGATCTCCATAGACTCTAGGCCAGCTGTATTCTTAACACCAGGTGTCCTCCCTAACCACCAGTTCACAAACCGGCATCCGAAAGGCAAGCTAGCTGCTCGCCTTCCTAAGTCACTTACAGTACAAGAGTAAGATTGCCCCATTTGCCATCAGTGCAATCCTACTCTCCACTTATGTGTATGGATTCAACCTGGGCAAAACTCTTGTTTTCACTGGCACCAAAGGAACATGTATGAAGACAGATTTTGAGGCTGCAACATGCAATGATTTCTCTGTGCTCTTAATAAAAAACACAAAGTTATGAGTGTTGTGTCTTAAACTGGATACTCCAAATAAGTTTGTGTCTTCAGTAAGTTCAGTTTTCATGACCCATGTTCTCACTGCCTGTGAATCACAGTCCTTTCCAAAATTTTTCCACTCCAGGCAAAAAGAAAAAACAAACACGAAGTACAAACACACTCCTGGAAAGTTGTTTTCTTTATGTATTCCTCTAGGTTAAAGTTTCCAAGCATCACACGTGTTCAGATATCAAAGCATAAAGCAAACGCACACACAAATGGCACACAGCAAAGTACTGTTTTGCATCACTCGATGGCTCTGTCAGGCACATCTTTCTATTAATGAAACATAAGCTCCATTCACATTTTGAAATTGCTGTTAATCAAAGAGCTCGAAAAACACGGAGAACAAAAGATCTTGAATTCTCATAGTTTTTTTCATTGCTTGCACAATGCTCCATATGCAAGCTTTTGAGCCTAAAACCCAAGAGACAAGTAATTGTGGAGAAGGAGACTGCCAAAGCACCAAAGCAGAGCAGCAATAGAAAGCAGCAGAACAGTGAGGACTAAATATTGCATACAGTGCTACCTGTTATGCTGAACCTTTCCTTGTACCCCACTGCTCTTTGCTGTGCTCATAGGGGATGGGTAGCAGGGAATTGCAAAGGGTACAGCTAGGCCCAGATGCTCACACCTAACTGCAGAAGAAAAGCATGGAGAGGTCCATGAGGCTTGGATCCATCGCTGGCACTGCCACTTGGAGTCACTTTCCTCCAGGTTACATGCTCCATTGAGTATAAACTGGATAAGGCCACCTTAACACTCCATTGCCCTTGTTTTGTCCTTTACCCATGTTGGGTATTTACACAGTAATGTTCTCTACACAGGTTTCTGCATCTGTACAGAGACCAACAGGTTCAGCTGTGACCCATTCATTTAACACAACATCTTTTATGTCCTTGCTGCCACCTGGAGATTACACTCTTTCCTTAGGTTTGCTTACCACAGCTCAAACCCAAACTCACCTGTTTTGATTTCCATCACTCCTATACCCATACAGCCTTTAAGATGAGACAGATACAGTCATGGGCACCAGGTGCATTTGCATTTAGACAGGGTTAACAGCACATCCAGCAGGATGCGAAAGTGGAGGAACCATAAGAGAAACCTGGAAATTTCAGCAGGAATAACTGCGTGATGAATTAAACATGATAGTTAAACATGCCATGGTTTCTACAAACTATTTAAGACGTTCTTGGAGGAGGTCTCCCCCAGTGAAATTTCACTGCATACATTGCTCTTTCTTCATTTTTTTTTTTTTTTGTGAGATAGCAAGGACTTTAGATAGCAATAATCTTGAAAAACAAAGGCTGTTGAACAAATACCGTGTAGAAAATGATGCTTCATCAAATGATGGCAAAATGACACACAGAAGCAACCTTGAGAAAAGATACCTTGCTTGAGAAAATTAATTAAATGTTTAAAGTACTTAAAGCACTGGAAGTGACGTACAGGTTTCAACCGGTTTAAGAAATTATAGAAATATACTGAAGATGACAGATAATCAAAGCACTTCCACAGTTCAGCTCTCCAGTGGGTAAAAATCTATAACCCAGTGTGCTTTTCCAAAACATAACATTTCCAGATCTATCAGACATATAATTCACACAGGGACAGCAGATTTCCTATATTACTAGACCACGCACTTAGGAAGAGAGAGAACCTGTAAGCATGGTGAAACCACAGATTTTTTAGGATACTGGGAAATATCTGAAATGCACAACATTTTCTTCTCCTCCTCCTTCTCAGACAAGAGAGATTACAGCAAGAAGGCAAATTTAAGCACTTGTTAATAGCCTAAGCAAGCATTGCAGAGATAGGGAAAGGACCGCAGTAAAAAAAAAAAAAAAAAAAAAAAAAAAAAAACACAACTTCACAGGTTTTAAGAGAAGATAAACTTAATAACAACTTTTTTTTTTTTTTTTTTTTAAATTAGGAACAAGGTTAAATATATTTAAGAGGTGCAAGATTTAATAGAATATGGACGGCAAGACTTTGCAATTGAAATCTAGCCACCCTTAATGACCGATACTAATCGGATTTTACTATTACTGTGATTCACAAAAGATTTCAGCTCCTGCCTGGACAAAGCATACAGCTGAACAGAAAGAAAGAGGGCTGATTTTCTTTCAGGATTTGCCCCCAGCTGTTTATAAGGAGAAACCCTGGCCAGAGGAATATCTAAACCTCCTGAGGTCAGTGGGCGCTGCAGGGCAGTGGTTGCTCACAACACCTGCGCACACCCGTATGAAGATGGGCACTGTTTCACCCCCCGTTCACACACAGTGTTTGCTTCAGCAACTTGGAAAAACAAAAACAACTAAACACAGCGTATGTACCCACACTGCTCCAACCACTCTTCTTACTTGAAATCAACAGTTTGGTGAAGCACAAAGAAGAAAAGTGATGAAACTTTGCACACAGCCATTCGTGCACTGCTTTTTAGATTTTTAGAACAAAATCACTTTGCGTTTTTTTTTTTTGTTCATTTTGTAAAATATTCCCGCCTCCCAAGGTGAGACCTGGCATTTGAGAAAATCTGTGCTGCGATGTAAGAGATGCTAATGGGTGGTTCTTTGTGCACGGAGGGGTTATTAAGGTGGTTATTAAGGACAACCCTAGAGCCGATGTAACCCGTAATTAAATACAATGGGCCTGACTTTCAGAAGTGCTGAGTGAGCCAAAAGCCCAATGCAGTCAATTGCAGCAGTGGGCTCTCAGCAGCTCCAAAAAGGAAAAAAAAAAAAAAAAATAGATCAGTCTCAGTGGGCCAGTCTTACACAAAAGTTTTGCATGAGTAAGAACAATTCGAATGGTCCTAATTAGAAACAGCCAAACACATCCTTGCAATAGGATCAGCAAGCTCGATACAGCACTGAAGCTCCTAACAAATCCTGGTCGGACAGCTGGAGCAGCCTCAGCCTGCACCACAGCAAGGCAATGGTGTTTATGTGCTAGCACAAACAGCATGTTGCATTCACGAAGGACTAGTTCACCAGCTGACAAAGACTTATTTTTTGTGAGCTCTTTGTAAAGTATTAAAGGTTGTGCATGAAGCCCCCTCTCCTGACGGGTCACAGCCAGACTGTCCCACAGCGTTTCTAAACCAAGAAGCAGGCCAGACACAGGGAGGTTGTGCCATTATTACCAGTAAAACATTCAATAAATGTTTTCTTCTTTCCACTCCTCTTTTCTCAACAGGACTGTACATTCTATAGGGACACAAACCATACATTATGTACAGACCCACACCTTGCAAAACCGACGCTTGTGTTCTTCTAAGGCTTTAGCACTAAATGCTTGCTTCTTCAAGATGAATCACCTATGAGGACTTGAAAGAGCTTTTTGATGTGAAATCCCTAGCAATTTACTGCAGAAAGATCATTTCACAAACTTAGCAGCAAAGACTTGAGAACAACTTTATACATATTACCATCTAACGGATTGTGCCAACACCATCCCCGAATAAGATGCTATAATCTGACAAATACACTTCTCTTAGTAAGATAGCAGAAAACTTTTGGAGCGGGGATGGAAGAGGAGAAAGAAGATCTATTTGACATGAGTCCGCGGCAGTGAAGTAAAAGGTTCTGTTAAGGGAAGTAAACTGAGACATGGGAGAGGCAGTCAACTTTACAGTTTCATTTAACATCAATTTCAAAAGTGTATGTAGTAAAAACAATCCAGAAAGTGAGTAGCAGATCAGGTAGGCAGAGCCCAAGCTTTCTGGCACAGACAATTCAGCTGCTCTCTTTACTCCAGCGCTCAGAGTTGAAGAGGCAGCAGGACCCAGGCTCTAGCATGTACTTAGAGGGGCACTGGAAAGTTAAGAAAAGCTCAGTGAAAAGATTTCAGTGCTATGGGAGCCTGATCTTCTGTGAGCTAGGGAACAAACCAGTTAATGAGCATTTAGAAACTACGGAGCTAGGCGATGCAAATTAATTTGACCAAGTGGCAACCAAAGGAATTCTGGCAGCTTCCTTTGACTGAGTAATTAAATTACGGATATTTTTTCCTTCTCCCTTCTTTTCTCCATTAAAACCAGAAGCAGTGCCAGTACCGGAGTGCCCGTACGGACCGACGGACGGACACCGGCCGCTCGGTACAGCGCTGCCGGGCGGGCCCAAATACGCTGCTTTTCCCCCCATTCCTTGCACCCCCAGCACTGCTTAACCCGAGGAGGTCCCCCAAAAGCCAGTAGGGATGGGAGCAGAAACCCCTGGCTCCCCCGAACTGCGCGGCTGGAGGCGCCCCCGTGCAGGATGCGCGCAGGGCAGGAGTGGGGCGCGGAGGACTCGGGGGGCTCTTTCCCTCCCCATAAACGCCCCTTCTCGGGTTTGGCTCACCTCCCCCCAAACCAGCACCTCCCCGCTTACCCATGGCTGGCTCTCTCCTTGCGGGGCGCGGCGGGGATGGGATGGGGGCGCAGGGCAGGGGCCGTGCCGTGCCGAGCCGGGCTGTGCGGGATGCGCTGCGGAGGGCAGCGGCCGCAGCTCGCCCACTGCCGGGCTCCGCTCGCCTCGGGCGGGGAGAGGGGCGGGGATGTCCCCGCCTGCCTGCGCCGCCCGGGGGGCCCGGCACGGCCCCGCACGGCACGGCCCGGGGCACGGCAGAGCGGAGCAGCGCCGCCCCGCGCCCACCCGGCACGGCAGCGGTCTCCCGAGAGGGGCTGGGGGCCCCGGTTGCGACCCCCGAGGCTGAGGGGGGCTCACTTTAGTTCCTCTCCCCGGCCGGGTTGCTGCTCAGGAGTTTTGCGGTTCAGGTGTCCGACACAACCCAATTCCCCTGATGTCCGCAGCTTCGTACTTTTTGCAGCCTCTTCCCAGCCCGGAATGAGGTCCTACAGCATTGGGATGCACGCTGCTTGCACCGTGTTCCAGCCACAAGGCTGCACGCAGGGACTTGTTGAATGTTTCTCCAAACATTAGGAGAAATGAACTCTAGCCCTGGGGAAAAAAACAGTGGAAGGGAGCCCCACAGAGCCAGCGAGGAGGTTTTGGAAGTATAGGGGCAGCTTCTCTGCTCACCTGTGAAGCCACACTGAGATGCACTGGAGACAGAAATAGTTGTGTCACGCAGAAGTCTTCACAGTCGCAGCTGAGACGTGTGGAAGAGAGCAGAAAAGTCAGAAAAGCTGCATTGATTTTCTCAGTTGGGCTCCCACCATTAGCAGCAATTTGCTTGCTTAGGATGCAAAGGCCAGCTCTTCAGCCAGAATAAATGGGGACTAATATCAACCAGCCTGTGCTGATTTACATTAATTGGGCACTTGGCACACATTTCCCTTGCCTTTGCCATGATAACAGTAGCCTCCTTTTCTGTTATTTACGTGCACTGCATGGCTATATTTCATCTTCTCCCATGATTATTAACAAAATGATCCATTAAAGTACGCAACCCTATTATTCCTCTCTAAATGAGACAGATTGCTTCCGAACACACATTAATAAAAGACGGAAGGCAACGGGATGGCAAAAGTGTGAATGCTTCTTTCCGGAGAAATCAGTTTGCATGTTGCAGCTGTAGACCCCTGCTCCTGAAGCAGTGTGCCTGCGCTCTCATCTAAAGTTGCATTGTCAAAGCTGTGCCTTCATTTCCACCAAAAGCAAAATCCCACCCTCTCAGGGCAAAATCATTTGAGGCTTTTGCATTGATTAAGAAAGATCTGTGTTATTCCCTTAGAACGATGGGCCCAACACCTTGTGAGTGGTGTGGGGGCAGGGAGTAAGTGCTGCTTCTCCAAGAGGCAACAAGAGGGTTGATTGAGTAACCCATTTTATAAAGACAGGAAAAAGTCATAGCAAAGCTGATCACTGCAAGTTGCTTCCAGTCCCCCTGGGAACTGAAGTAGATGAGCTACACATCTTTGAAAAACGAGATTAATTATGGAAATAGCGCGTCACCCTTAAGCAGAGTGGCACTGAAATACAGTGAGAGCTGAAGGCAAAAGGTAAGAGCACCTTGGTGTGCTTTCACTGTGTGCTGGTGGGGGCTTTTTTTTTTTTTTTTTTTTTTTTTTTTTATTTAATACATTCAGTAGTTAAGCTTACATTCTATGAAGCTCTGGCTGTGCACTACTTAGTTGATATTAAGAGGAGCAGTTGAAAAATATGTCCCTGATTCTGGCTGTGTTTACGTCTCTGAGTAAGTTTGTGGAAACTTGAGGGCAGAGCTGCTCAAGGGAAGCTGACCAACAGGGCCATCACCATCTGGGCTGGGTTTATGGGCTTGCACCAAAACACAGGGGGAGCATTCCTGTGAGATGCACTAATGCGAGACACTCGCTGCCCTTGATGAGCTTTCCATCATCCCCAGAAACATTGGTCATTTTTCTCTCCAGAGAGCACAGCAGAGAGCAGCTGTCCAAATATTGGCAATGGCTCCGCAGTCAATGAGGATTTCCAGTCACAGAGATACCAAACTGAGTCTCTGATGAGCAAAGAGGTGAGCACAGGGCTTTTCCTTGGGTGAAAGGAAGCTGCAGTACTCCATGAGGTCAGGAAGGCAAGAATTCTTTCTCAACTATGAATTCTTTCCTAGTCGCGTTGTCAGGGAAAGGCATGGATCGTGCTCCCTGCCCTTACTCTCTTATCTAGTACATAACAGAGAGGAAAGTCAGGCTAGTTTACACAGCTTTTCAGCAAGCCTCAGTGGCTAAAGGACTCCTCAGGTGCTACGGCTGGTAGCTGTGCAAAAGGCTGCTATAAATGATGTGGAAAGCCAGGGTGATCCAGGCAATCCTGGCATTGAGGGATAATAGCAGTGTGCTTGTGCTGTGGCAAGTTTAGTCCATAAAAGAGAAGATGAAGGCTCCAATTCTGTGTTGATGAAGGTTATTCGTTGTCTATGCTGGGTGCATGAAATCTTTTCCACAGCTCGGGTAACAACATGCAAAACCTTCTGTGTCTGCAGTGCAGCCATTGCACCAGGGTGGTGATGGCAGGTTTCTAAAGAAACACTTCCACTCCCTGTAGAAACGTGCTTCATGTAACCTAAGCTGGGGCAGTATGCTCTTCCCTGGGGATGTTTTAGGGAGGCTGTTTGATTTGCAAGAGAGAATTGAAGCTCAGCAATCACTGCCCAGGTCAGTCAAGATGATGATGGGAGCTGAGGAGGAAAAGGAATGTCTCATCAGGTGTAACTGAGGGCACTGTATTAGCTTGAAACTCTGGTATTTACCCTATTTGATCATTGTAAGCCATCAGTGGTGAAACAAATTTCCAGAGCAAACGAGGCTGATTGTATATAATTATTCACATTGATTTTTGGTTTTGTTTTTACCAGGCTCCATGCGCCTTCCCACTTTATCACAGGAGAACAGCCCAGCTCTAAAACAAATCCATTTTCCTTGTGGACAGATTGGTGTGGTGGCTGCCTTTACACAGTTGCTTTCCCCTTTTTCCAATCCTACTGTCTTTCCTTGGGCCGTGCAACCAGACAGATTGCCCTACATACAGAAGTCCTCCCCATTAAAATCAGAAGCAAAAGCAGTATGCTCCCACTTCATGTTTTAGCTTTGACTAAAAATTTTAATTTTTATTAAAATCTTTAATCTTAATAAATTTAATTTTAATAAAAATTGTAATTTTATTACTTTTTTTTTAATTATTTTTATTTTATTTGCATTCCAGTTTTAGGCATTGGATTGGGCTGCCCAGGGAGGTGGTTGAGCCACCATCCCTGGATGTCTTTAAAAGACGTTTAGATGTAGAGCTCAGTGATAAGGGGTTAGTAGAGGATTGGTTAGTGTTAGGTCAGAGGTTGGACTCGGTGATCTTGAAAGTCTCTTCCAACCTAGATGATTCTGTGATTCTGTGGTTTTATTGCAATAAAGGCAGTGTTTTAATGCAGAGGTGTTCCAGTGGGACACCAGAGTTGGTGGATCCCCACTCACATGGTGTCCCACTGCTGGCTGTGTGTGAGCCCTCCTCCCATGGCCCTCCGTGCTAAGAGGGAACTCGGTGGCTACTCGTGAATATTACTTCTGACTACTACATGAGTGGTGCCAATGGGTAACAGTAATTTCCAGTTTCCAGAGGATTAGAGGGAGTACGTAGGATGCCACTCATACACTCAATTTTACAAAAATCCTGTAAATCTCCTTGTAAAATCAGAGGCTCATGAGGCAGCCTCCCTTTCAATGCTAACACGAGTGTATTTTAGGTTTAAGGGAATCAGAAGTGATAACATCCCGTTTTAGTGCCGGTGACTGTTCTCTGAGGCCTGTCTCCATGGGGTTCAGCAGTACTCTCTGTCTTGAACTTCTGATTCACCATACAGTTGAGGCATGCTGGGGTTTTTCTCTCCCATGTGATCTATTCAAAGTGGCGTTACAGAGGCCGTGGATGTTGAAGAGAAATAAGATGACAATTGGATCACTTTGTACTGTCATCTGCGTGCAAAGAAGCAGTGACCTTTCCGTGCTTTGAACTCAGCATCTTAGTGTAGATTAAGGAGAATGACTCATGCTCTCCCGTGTCATTTGTACCTTTTATGTGGCACTGATCTGCTTTAGGCTCCAACTGCTGCTACCAAAACCCCTTTTTAGTCCTCACGGCACAGAGCCGTTTGGAAAGTTCATATAGCAAAATGCTGAGCAAAATTCTTCAGATCATTGGCCTTGCATAGTCTGGGGACAAAGATGGAAAGAGAAAGATGAAAAATGAGAAGTGATTTGATAGTTTACCCAGCATGTAGATACTCCCCCTGGAAATTAACATTCAGGTACAATAGCATATGGAATAAATACTCTTCAAAATTAAAACCACTTCTTATTACCAACTAGGTCACATTCTCAGCAACCGTTCCGCAATACGTAAATATCAGCAGTGATTGCTTTAGAATAGATATAATTATATATTCAACAGAATGCATAATTTTTCCCAATGAACCATAGTTAATTTTATCTGAAAATTAGTAATTACCATTTTGGTGTTAATTACAGAGTACTAAATACATCTTCAGTGTTAAAAGATAAACTTCTCTCTGTCTCATAGACCCCAAGTCAATTGCAGAATAACTAATGTCACTTTGTGGTTTTAAAGTTAAATATATATATATATATATATAAATATATATATATAAATATATATATATAAAAATATATATATCTTTTATATATATATATAAAAGATATCATTGAAAATGAAGGATAGTGTTTAGATTAGGACCTTGGGCAACTAGAGTCATCTTTCACTTAGCTCTACATACTGGACTTCACTTGCATGGCATTTTGCTCTTACGTGCATGGGTGTTCTGTGGCTGTCCATGAGAGATCTGGGTCTGGGGGGAGACCGGAGGGAAGAGGACAGGAGTATCATCCATGGTCTTTGTTCTGGTTTCACACACTTTCTTCTGCACTTCTACCTCTCTGCACTTTATGGAGGTGGCCTAGACCTGGTAGGGAACCTTGCAGGAGTTAACATGAGGTCTGAAAGTGAATGGATGGTCTCAGTGAACCATTTTATGGAGTCGAAAGTTTGTGAGTGAAGAAGAATAAGCTAACATCTCTGAGGACTGATGTGTGTTATACAGAAAAACATACAAGCTGGTATGAATTTCCTCCAATGTGGAGTCCACCTGGTTTTATCCTCCCCCTCCCTTATGAATCTGCAAAATGTGCATGGGAAACTCTGACAACCTCCCCTCCAAGGGAGGGAGAGAAAAATCCCACCTCCTGGTGTCTGGGTCACAATAAAATGATCCTGGAGAAGGCATTCTTCCACAAGCTTCATTCCAACATGTTTAGGCTCAGAAATGCACTTGAATTTGGCCAAAGATGTTGTGTTCAGTCTAGCAGGCTTGGGTATAAACATTTACTGAAGTGCTTTGCTGAGTTACTGCTGTGCTGTGAGGTAAGGAGCATGTGGGCTAGAGAGGCCACTTTGCTGTCTTTGGGAGGAGCTGACTCAAAGGTATGGATTATCCAACATTTTCATTAGGACCAGTGGGGAGGTTTGAATTCGGAATAGTTTGCAAATGAAGAAACCAGACGGGGGCAATATGCATACCCAAGGAACATTAGTATTCGACTTCAGAGCAACTTCTGTGTGACCATATACGTGCTCATTGCAATATCCTGAAAATAATTGCATACATATGTATGTTGGCCCCACCCTCCGGCAGTATCAATAGACTTAACCCGAGTTTTATGTTGAGTTGCAAATTAACGGAATAGACTTTATTTCTAGAGTGCTGAACACATGGCTGCCGTCCAACAACTTCAGCATGGCACCCACCCAAGAAATCGCTCCAAGGCAGCCTAATCAGGACAGGATTCCTGGCAAAAGCACATTCTGGGACAAGGCTCTCTCTCTTTTTCCAAAGTAGAAAACTCCTTTGATGGCAGTCACAGAGAGCATTTAAGAACATTCTCAGGTGCCTTTTTTTTTTTTTTTTTTTTTTTTTTTTTTTCAAACTGAAAATCAGACTCAAAGTGCAGGGAAGGAAAATTGCAGGGCTCATTTTAACACTTTTCCTGGATCCAGCTGGACAGAGGAGGTTGAGTAACAGCCAGCTGATTTCATTTTAGTTCTCGTTTTTTCACTTCTGTCAATAGGGAAAAGCTCATAACTTACTACAGAAGGTTTTAATTCTGCTCTGTAAACATGAATGGTGCCTAAGACTTAAACAGTGTCAGAAAGCTGAGTTAGATTCTCTCATAATGGGCTACCCAGCTTTAGTTGTTCACTAATATACATAGCAAAATGGTGGTTTGGGTTTGGTGGTGGTGCTTTTTTTTGTTTGTTTGTTTGTTTTTGTTTGGTTTGGTTAGGTTTTTGGTTTTCCCCACTACATTTTATTACTTCTCTACTGTTCTTCTTGCCTTGCACGGTCCAGTTCTAGCAAATGGCTATACTCAGAGTTGAGGTTTGTGGCAAAAATGGGATGTGTTGGAGAAGAGTGACTCAGTAACTCAGTAGTGGTATAACTTACTCAGCGTGCCCAGCAGCTCAGTGGTGTGGTGCAAACAGACTGCAGGAGATGGCTGTGTGAGCTATGACGGCTGCTACAGCCCTGCAGGTTCTTCACCGGTTGATAGCAGAAGTGGGGATGAGCCGCAAAGGCCTCCATCAGCTCTGTGAAGTGTGGGTTTAGAAGGAAGGAGTGGTTTCAGGTCTGCTGATAATGGAAACGCTTCGCCTCCTTCTGACTTCGCAACCAGACAAACACATTAAACCTGCCAGAAATGTGACATTCAGAAATAAAAAAGCATCAGCCATCCTGGCCAGCTGAGTGACAGCACTCCAGGAAAGCCCAACCAGGCTGAGGATGCAACGGAAGAACATGAAAAATAACAAGATCAAATTCGATATTAAATCTTGGCTTTAGAAAGTTAATTTGACATCTCAAACTAAAAAACATATTAAAATAAAAAAAAAAAATCCAAACATCTATTCCAAACACGAACATTTTCCCCTTGTTTTCAGCCCAGACACTGAATTTTTGGAAACACATGAGCATGTGATTAGAAATAAAAAAGTAGGACGTATTAGTCACACATATATACTCATTCTCCATTTTGAGAGATGAAAAAGTAAGTAAACCTGTCAGGTATTAGTTATCATTTTGTCTTTCGTCTATTGCATACATAAGATAGGTTGAAGAGCATGTATTTTTAAGACAAAGATCTCTCTTAGGACTCTTGTTATCTCATTCTAGTTATCTTGAATATCATGCTCAGCAAGAAAAAAAATAATACCATTTCAAGAGAGGAACGTAATAAAACTTTTTATTAGAGCTATATTAAATGTGGGCTACTGTCATAGGTAGATTTGGATTCTTACTTTTTGTATGTTTTATTTTAAATCAAGTTCAGGCCAAACTGAAGTGTTTCTTAGCTGTCTACAGCATTAATTCTGGCCTCCCATATTCAAAGGCAATAACTTCTTGTTATTTAAAAGATGAAAAAGCCAAAGGTACACCAAATATCATGTGAACTTGGCAGAAAAAAATGACCCAGCACCGTCAAAAAAGTTATTGAAACTGCAGTTCGGGAAATGATTCCTAAAAAGCAAGGGCACTTCTAACAGACCTTGGGCATTTGCTGCTTGGTGTCCACCTTGAAAAGGACACAGAAATTGTTTCAAGTTGTGCCTTGCAATGGGATGATGCCATGAGGAGCAGGGAGGTGACTGCCCAGGACCCTGGTGGTAGGATTTATTTCATTAAAATGAGTTCCAGCAGCAAAGTTAGAAACCAGTAGCCACTAGAAGAAGGGGAGATCTCTAGAGAGAGCAAACGCTGCTGTGTAGAGAATTTATTAGCAGCAGGCATAGACGCCTGTATCAGCACTTCACCGGTGGATAAATCAGTGGGTTTGCTAATGATGTTTCAGTTCTCTTGGTTGAATTGGATTTCTAAAACAAAAAAGCAGCTGCAGGCTGAATTGCTTTATATGACAAGAGAATAATGACTAACCAATCCTGAACACCCAGGGTTTCTGTATATACAGGATAATTTAGCTTCCTTTATTGTTATTATTTTATATGCAAATGAAATTATCAATGGCTTTATCTAATCACTTCCTGGATCACATTTATTCCCAAGTTTGTGCCTGTTTCTGTGTGAGAGAAATGCCTTCCTCATGTTTTAGCCAGGGTTTCACACTACATCTTAGTCCTGCTGGAGCCTGTGGGAGTTTTGGTACATTACAGATACAACGTGTTCAGAGGACACTGGAATTGAACAGAAAATACTGGAATTGCCTGTGGTTATGAGAGTGCTATTATTTCGAAACAGGGCCCATTACCTTATGCTATTATCTGCATGTTACGTGTGCTGCGTTTTGCATATTTGATGCTTTCTTCACATGAGTATCAAGTTCCTTTAGCAGCAGTGTTTTGGAGACGATCTGGCCATGTGCCCTCGTCAGCCTCTTGCTAGGTTGTTCTCTGGGGCTCCAGCCAGTAAATCCCCATGGGCTTTAAGCTCTAAATAGGCTACTGCTCCCCCTCCTAAGGATCACGCTGAGCTGAAGCAGTTCCTGCTGCAAAAGTGGGAAACAGGATGCCAGCTGGCAAAGAGGGCTGAAAAGGGAGAAGAAAAGAGATAAAATGATTCTTAAATTGAGAAACTGCCTTAGCAACATCCTCATTTGCCGGGTGGGAATAGATCATGGTTGCTTGGTTGGTCTTTCAAATGGCTGTGCTCCTAAATTACAATTATGGCTTTTCCATTGAAGAGATGGAGTTGACAGAGATGTACTGTTGAGACACACTGCAAATTAAACAGATGGATTGTGAAGCCCAAGCTCTGTATCCAGTAATTCCTCCCACTAAGGGGAAAATCTTTCAAAAGCTTCCCCTGGTGCTCAACAGGATCTTGGTGGCTTCATTGCACCGCGACAGTAGAAAGGCTTTGGTCAGTAGCTAACACAAGCGGGATATTTACTCCAGGTGGCATCTGCCCAGAGCTGGCTTGGCAGCAGCGCCCTTCCCACCACTGGCATGGCAGGGAGTGTTTTGTGGTTTAACCAGGACGAGAGGAGAGGGTGATCCTCTCTCAGCCAGGTCAGGGCTGGATCTGCTGAGCAGGTGCTGAGGGCAATGCTGTGGTAAGGGTCTTGGCACCCTGATTTCAGCATTTTTTCTGGTCATCTGGATTAGTCCTTCTCTCTTGCTCTGCTGGCTGCTGGGTGTCTGTGCAGCATTTCGTCCCCTACCTGTGGGAGATGGACAGGAGTGCAGGAGCTGAGAGACTTTTGGCTGCCGAAAGCGTGTGTTGGGGTGGAGGGATACAAGCTAAGTCAGAGCTGGGAGAGAAATTTGGTGAAATAGAATATGAGAGAGAAAGAGGAAAACACAAGTGAGCTGAAAACGACAGGGGGGAAGAAAAAACCTGGAAACTGTTCAGCAGGGTCCTCAGAGATCTGAAGTATGAGGGACATTGGCAGAAAAAATGCATTGCAGTGCATATCCATTTAATTGCAGGTAGCTTTGTGGCGATGGCAGCAGTGGGAGAGGCAGTGTAGGTGTTTTTCCTACGCTGAGCGTGCATTCACATGTTATTTCAAGCGCCGCTACCTAAAACCATTCAACATTTTAAAGGTTGCCTAGTTAAGGAGTATAATAAAATAATCCGATTTTATTTCTGGAAACCAAGAAATGAAAATAACATTGGAAAATCAGCAAACTCAGCACTTTTTGTCACTTCTTCATGATTATTTTTATAACCTTGGGCATTCTATTAGAAAAAAAAAAAAATCCACATTGTAGCTGAGGTCCTGTTGTATGCTTTCTAGCATCATGGTGGTTCTACATCACTTCACACCTCAAAAGCCTGGCACTAAGGGACTTACACTAGCTAAATAAAATTGTTCAATTACCACTTTTTAATATGGCATTTTAAAGTTTCAACAGTATGAACTATTGGCATGTTTTATTCCAGTAGGATGTGACACCTTGGGCTGAGCTGAACAACTCTGTTAAGCAGAGGGGGACTATGACACTGCAGTCTATGCGTTGAATGACAATTTTCACAATGTAACACAAGCCACTAGAGCAGTTAATTATTATCAATGAATTTACTCCACACACACACATACACACACAAAAAAAAAAAAAAAAAAAAAAAAAAAAGTTTGGTTATAGCCGTGCTGTAGAAAGAAATTTAATTTTGCTAGACTTGAATAATGTAGGTAACACTAAGAGACTAAAAGAGCTGTGGAAGGGAAAGGACTACCCAAAGGCAGCAATTTTTTCACCTTCCAAACAAGATTTAAGTGTTGTTGACAGGGAAAGTATAGGACATCTTCCCAGAGCAGGTCTGTGCCATAAAACACGCTTGGGAAGGGCAAAGACGGGCTTTTCTTTAGAAGCACTATGTTGAAGCACTTCTGCACTCCACAGCTACTTGCTCATGCTCTAATACCGGAGGTGCAGGTGACCTGGAGAGGGACCGTCTCAACAGAACAAGCGAAGGAGGGAGCACCAAGCGCTGATTTTGTCAGTAGTTCTCTCTGTTGCCTTTGGTGGTAGAGGAGAACAGCTACTCTACCAGGAGGATGTTCTCTGTCACAGTGCAGCTGTTCGTTCTGGCGTGTTCCTGAAATGAACTCCTCACCTGCTGCACAGCCTGCTGCCATGGGACCCGGTCCCATCACACACACTCAGCATCGTGGCTTTCAGAGCAAGAGCAAGCCATGGAATAAGGTGTACGGCTTGCATGTTTTGAGTTCAACAGCCAGCAGAAAAGATAAAGTAACAAAGACCTGGCATTCAACTCCCCTTTAGGCCGTGACCTCAGTTTGGCTGCAGGGCTCCTCAGAGGAGGTGCTAAGGAAGGTCTTTACATGTGTCCCTGGAGGTGCCTGGGGCTGTGGAATCCAACCAGGACCGAAATCTGCCATGGCACTGCTGAGACCTAGCGAGTGTAACCCCATGGCAGAGCAGTGCAAATGAAAACCACATTGTACTCAGCAAGACTGAGTAAAACAAACACTTTCTGGTGACCTGTCAGGGTGCAGGGTGATCTGGCCTTACTGGAAAACCTTAATTTATCAACAGATATGTAGAAATGTGATAAAATATAATGAATAGAAATACCTCCCCAGAGATTGTGTCATTTATGTGATACCTATTGTTTTGTTTGCTTTTGTTTTACAGTCCAGTTCAGATTTATATCCTGCAGTCTTGTAGAGAATCCACCAAACGGCTGTATTTCGAGTGCATTGCAGCCTAACTGGCTGAAGTTTTAGCTCAACCCCACCACTTTTTGCATGGAAGGAAGGTAGTGGGATAGGAGCCATCAGCCATTACTCAATCACTTCATGTAATATGTTGCAGACGAGAAGTGTGCCCTTTGATGAGTTACTTCTTAAGTAAAAACATACTTCAAGCATTTACTTCTGTCACAACAGTAACTCCTTTCCTTCCACTCGGGGTGGGGGATATCACAGCACCACAATCTATCCAAAAAGAAGCCAAGGTACATAACCTGTAACTCCGTTCTGAGTTTTGGAACTAACAAAGGACAACTTAATCCGAACTTGTAGCACTCGTATTCTGTTGTGCACTGCAAATATGAAGCAGGCCATGCAGACTAAACGAGTGGGAGTGGGGGTGGCAGGAAATGGAATTTGTTTCAAAGTGGAGCCTAATTAGTTTCTGAAATGGATTAGATGATGTGGTTGCTGGAGGTAACAAAAACTAGACACGATGACCCAGGAGATCTTTTCCCGTCCAATGCAAAGGAAGAGAGTATAGCTTAGTAATGTGAGTCAAAATCTATGAAACACAAGGGCATGGGCTTTGTCTTGCTGGATGCTTGTACATGGCTAGACCAAAAGGGTTGAGCAGTTGAATCTTGGGCCTCCACTTCCTGCCACTGTTCACACCAAAGCAAAGGGTATGGACCAGAATCTCCTTAGTATGCTCCTCGGGACAGCGTCTACAAGCTTGCAAACTCAGAAACTAACTTTTACAGAAAAAGTAGGAATGAAGAAAATAATTAGAAAACCTGGGATAAACCCCTTCATAGGTTTGCCTAAAAAAGCATGTCTTGTATATGCAGCAAGAATAAAAAAGCACATTTTTCTGTATGATTTGTAATAGAGAAAGCTAGCTCAACATGCCTAATGGAAGCAGTGCAAGGGGATTGTTTTTATACCAAAGCAGTAAAAGCCCCTGAAGGCTGCAAGTACTGTGAAATGTGCTCATACATCCTCTCATAGTGGTGGCAACATTAACTTATGAATGCTTAGGTCTGTGGAGTTTGCCACCTCTGTAGATCTGCTCATCCGATTGGACAAGTGAGTGCTTCCCTCAAGCCTTTTCACTACAAATAAGCTTTAAACAGCTTTCTAAGAGGGCTCTTCGCACTCAGCTCCTTTTGACTTACAGCTAGGGAGTGATCACACAGCTGAGAGCTGCTGGAAGACCCAAAGTGGCAGTGAGCTTTGGTGGAGCTGAACCACTGGGGTGATTTCTGTAGCTAGGAAAAGGAAAAGACGTGTGGGACAGCTGAAAGAGGTTTCTCATGACTGGTATTTCATCTTGATCTTCAGTATAAGCACAAGGGAAGATTCTGAAAATCACAATAAAACAGGTAAGAGGTCTCATCACCCAACAGCAGCTGTCTAGAGGACAGTATAAGAGAAGTCCATGAATAAAGCACGTTTTTTTTAATCCCTTCCCAGCATCCAGTAAGGTGTAGCCTTGCATCGTCCCAGCACAAGGGTTTAACTCCATATTTAACAGCCCTTGATAGAGTCTTGCCTCAGAGCTTTACTGAACCCAGAATTTGGTGAACTGTTACTTTATTTAAAATGAGGTTTAAAAATTGAGGACTAGTCAGAAACTAGTCTTTGGAAAGACTAGTTTGGAAACTAGAAAAAAAAGACTTTGGAAACTAGAGACTTTGGAAAGCAGCCCTATCAATCCTTTCCATTCTTCTTTTCCCTTCTTCTTCACAATGGTATTTCTTTGGGGTGGGTGTATACAGCATTCATGGGGATAGCAATTTTGTCTATTTTGGCCTTTCAAAAGGCTTTGCACGCAAAAGATCTCAGCGTAGTTTAGGAAGCCAGCCAGAGGCATTGGCACCAGTAGGCTGTTAAGTATTTTCTTTTCAAAAACCACATATTCTGTTTGCTTGCTTTCTTAGAACAAAATGATTCATGATTAAAAGGGAAAAATCCTTCTGTGACTATGTCATTGATAGAATCCATCCACAGAGAATCCTGATTACATACACACAGCTCAAGCCAAGCCAAGCCTTTCTTTACTCCTGGTCAAATGACTTCTGAGAAGCTCCTGCCCTGCTGAAATTAAGAGTTAAAATTGATGCTCATGTGCTCACCTACATGTATGAAGTCCAGACAATTCTTCTGCTACAACAGCTAGGTCTCCAAGAGAATACCCGAATACCAAAGCCATGGTCAATCATGGTTCATCACCTACCAAAGCTCCAATGCACATGCCTCTATCCACTAGCTCAGCAATTCCAGCTATGCAAGAATATACAAAGGGATGTGAGGCCTCAAACTTCATACTTTAAATGTAAACTTCAGGATTGGCTGAGACTTGCTCACAGGCTGCTGTTCAACATAGGATAAAGTCCATGAGAATCTTTTTTCCTTTGGAGTATCCTGACATAGCCATAGGATACAACACAGAAGGTTAGACAGGATAGATGGTTGATGAATTAACACACAAAGATGAAAACATTTTCTTTGCAGCGTGCATGTATCATTTATCAAATAGCATATTCCCCAGAAACTTATACTTTTAAGAAACTAGGACAACAGGATTCCGGATGTTTCCTTTTGCCAGACTGTATTTCGCAGTTCAGGCAATAAACTCGACCACTCTGTAATTCCTTCAGCCAAAATATTCAGACCAGCATGCCAAAAATTGTACTTATAAACCCAGATTTAAGCAGTCGAATCAGAGTCTTGCTTCCTGTCCAAAGACTTGGTCTCTGATTAACGCAACAATAGATTAAGATGATGATGATATTTGAAATATATTCATATAATGACTGAGAAGCTTCTGCAAATAGCAAAAGATGTAAGAACGAACAAATCCCTTGTATATTATAAAGGTATTTATCCTTTATAAAAGCTGCTACAGAAGTTTAAGTTGCTTTACTTTAAAGCTCCTTAGGCGTGTGTAGCTAGCCATTACACAAGACTACTATCAAATAAATATTTAGCAATAATTTTGATGAAAAATTATGCTAGTCAAAATTATTTAATCTCCTCTCAGTTTACCTGTATACACAGACATACTAAACTGTCACTTGCTTTATGGGGAAATAATTCTACAAGGACAAATGTCCTTGACAATGTCACCACTGCGTTAAGTGCAAGTAGTTTTTCTTTTAATAGAAAACAAAGAGGTCATTGCTTCATCCATATGTCAAATTTATACTGTGACAGTTCTGAAAGTATTTTTTTATTTTCTTTTTAGGAATGCTTGCAGTAAAATGACCACTTACCATTTTTCTCCAATCTTCAAAAGCATCTTCAACCAAACACACACTCTTTGTCTGAGGATGAGGCTCTTCTTCATCTTCTTCTGAAGATGAGCAAATAGGGAAACTAGCTTCTGAAATTAAGACTAATTGCTTGTATAACAACTCACAGTTGTGGGAGCTGGGAAAAGCTCATGAGAAACAGCACCACTAACAAGTGAAGAATTAATTCCCCCTGTGCAGGACTGTAAAGCGGCTGGTGTAACTGAAAGCGATGGCAGGATATTCTGGACGAGGAAGAATTAAGTCTGCAGCATCTTAGCTGCATTCTATCCAAGAGACTGGCATAACATCGTAATTGGGGAACAAAAAAAAGGTATGTAGTCTGATGACTGAGGATTTCAGTGCAATACAAATGTGCAAGAGAGGAGAGCGTTCCAGAGATTCTGACTAAACGTGCATTTTTGAAATGCAGTTGCATTACTTCCATGATCACGTGCTTTTTTGAGATATTTCTTAGGACTGCAAAATGTCACAGGAGTCAAAATAAGACTTAGAACAAAAAATCTCCAAGTTCCACTGAACTACCAGCTAAATGGGACTTTTGGCCAATTACCAGCAACAGCCAGTCTCTTGAAATTTGGGAACAGTAAAGAGATTATTTGGCAGCAACTCTGTCCACAAGAGTGGATTCCTCTCTCTCAAGCCTTACTGCATAGCTCTTAGGGAACATTTTATCCAGGTCTCTCTACTTTCAACTTCACAAACCAGCTAAAACCCCTTAGAAATAGTTACAAGAAACAAAGGCAAGGAAAGTTCTCATATATTTTGTCTAGTGGGAAATGAGTTCAATGTTTGTCTTGTCTGAAGTCTCTACAGATACTTCAGGAGACCAGAATTTCTGCTTCTGTCAGCAGAACCAGTTGGTTATAGAAACATCCACAGCAAGAACTCAGTTGAAAGAACAGCCCAGTCCTACACCCCCCTTCTGTCTTCTGTACTGAACCATGCACGGGAGACATTCCAAAGAGAAACAGACCTATGCACATAATCTGGGACAGGGTTTTCCCCCAGTGGATGCAACAGCTCTCCCATTCATTTTGTACCATACCACGCGTGAAAGGCATTGCCTGATGTTCCTGTGAACGTCCTGTCAACACTCTCTGCTTCTCACTGTGTTAAAGCTGCGCTTGCTCTAAGCGCAACCCTCTCTGAACAGCTAAAAGAAGGCTCTAGCATATGAAAACCGGAGTGTTGAAGTATGGAAGTTTGTTTAAAAAAAAAACAAAATACAATTACAACATGTTATTAAGAAAATTTATTTGAAAATTTATTTGGTCAGCAAAGAAGCCCAAACACAATAGTGTATTTCTGACAGAACCCCCCACAGAACAAGAGTGAAGACGAATGCAGGACTGTAATTCATAACACTATTCCCTCTCCTGTCACACACAAGTTTTTCAGATCAATGACATCAGGAACAAGCCTCGAAGATCAGGACTTTA
Source organism: Aythya ferina (assembly GCF_964211825.1). Lineage (NCBI taxonomy): Eukaryota > Metazoa > Chordata > Aves > Anseriformes > Anatidae > Aythya > Aythya ferina. The sequence goes on from NC_140296.1 coordinate 78,870,261, forward strand.
AATTTTCAGATCTCTTTACATCTAAAGTGAAGGAGGTAGAACTGAACTGAAAATGCTGAGTGGAAAAAACATACTAACTACTAGTGGAAACAAAGAGATTCCCAGCTACACCTCAGACTTGCTTTGGTGTAGCTGGCTGCTGCAGAGGGCACAGCAACTACTGCTGTGTATTACAATTATGCATGCTATAGAGAGACACCAGAAACAACCGGCATGAATTAATTGCAGGTGTGACTTTCTCCATGACAAAGAAGGCTCACGAATGTTTGTCAGAATTAAAACAGCATACTGTCCTTTGGCCCTGGTATGGCAGCACTGCTCAATACGAACCACAGCTCTCCAGCACAATATGATTCATAGCAGCAGTGCTTCAGAGAAAGTCCTTGAAAGTGTTCAGGGTGCCATTGTCTAAGGGATCTCTAAGGGATCGCCAGTACTAAGGTGTCTGTCCAGCCCCTCTTGCACAGACGGGCTGCGTGCCTCAGCCTGGCAGGTCAGCTTTAGTGGGGCAACCACAACTGCACAAAAGGAGAGAGCGACAGAACTGGAGCCCGACAGCCTGTGCAGATGGGTGAGTACACACACAGAGGTAAATTTGCCTACATTTATGCCTTGTGCATGTAACACAGGTGGGCACAGGAGTGTTGAACCCAAAATAAACATAGCTCTTGGGGCTAACACGGCTTCCAGACCTCTGCTCAGAGTACACAGATGTACCCTCGGTCTATCAGGCTGCTACTACATCTTCTTTCAACCTTAAAGGCAAATAGATGCTTTTTATTAGAATGGCAAAAATCATTGTTGGCTTGGTCCCAAGAGTGCTTTGTTCTCCTAAGGATCTCTTATGCTAAACAGATCTCTAACAGGCTGGGCCACACCAGGTTTCTCCCCCACTTCCCCCCACCCTCTTCATTAGAACATTTTCCTATCTAATTTTGCTTTAGAGTTGAACTCCTGCCAGACAAGTATCAGCGTGTAAGAAAAACTTCCTGCTTTATTATAAGTCTTCAAAAAAGAATTGAAACGGCTGGGCTACAGTAATCTGATATGTTGTGTCTTGGCCAGTGGGCTCCTGGTTCTCAAAAAAAAAAACAAAAAACAAAAAAGTAAAAATCAAGGAGTATCAGACACAACACTGTTGTGCTGTGTTAAGCTGGATCCCAACGCTACTACATTTAATAAGACTAGACAGTGGGACTACTCAGTTTTGTAAATAGAAAGAGATGACAATTTTTATAGTCTTTTTGTCATTGCTTTTAAGTTTTCCCAGTTCACTAAGTATAGGTATTGTTACATTTCTCACAGTATGGTAAAGGTAGGCTGGAATCAAATGAGTGAAACTGAGTTTAGATAGGTATATTACTAGCCCTTCCTTTTACTAATCAGCAACAGCATATAGGTAGAATGGACTGTGACCATCACTGACAGTGTAAAATGAGCATAGGGCAGAAGAACATTGTGCCCTAGTCAGCCTCTACCCCAAAGCCCATCCAAAACCAAAATTTGCAATTTATTCTTTCAGCAGCACAGCCAGAGGCACCCATCCCTACAGCTCAGTGCCAGGTCAGAGCACAGCCCGGGTACTCACAGCTTGAGGGGAATAATAGGCCAGTATTTGGGCTGTTTTTTGTCACAATTTCTATCAAAGATAAGTTGCATGGCAGTCTCCATCGCAAGGATTTTGGCAGCTTCAGCACCATACAGTTTCTCCATTTCTACCATTCGTCTCTCCCCGGGTCTTTCTGTAGGCGGCTCCACAGAACGCCTCGTGCTTCTGTGAAGGTCTTGATCAGCCTCCACGTACATTTCATGTTGCTCAGCTTCCAACTGCTGCTGTCTCCCTAGACAAATAAACCACAAGAGATGTAAATTACTGAGTTATCAACCAATCACGTTTTATTTTAACGTTTAAAATATTACACATTCACAACTGTGGTGGGTCTAAACAGCCCAGACCCACCCCTTCCAGGGTGCAGCCAACTCCTTGAAGGGAAGAAGAGCCTGGATTTGAACATAAAAAATGTAGAAAACCTCTCTGTTAGTAAAAAGTGAAAATCAGCATTACTTCACTTCCTCCCTAACATATACATGCCCTGAAAAGAAAAAAAAAACACACTATAAGAGTTGGTTTCCAAAAGAAATTACTTAGCAGCTGAGATAATGAAACAATGCACAGGACAATGCAACTTTAGCTGAACCACAGCCAACAGAAAATGTAATCAGTTACTACTCCTTGAAAATGAGCAAACCCATCTCTCATGCAAGTGTCAGCCATCGAGTGTATCCAATGAAACGCAGCTGTAAGCAGTGTGTTTAGATAAACTGCCCAACCTCAGCCATTTCTCACGACTTGCAAAGTTCAGAACTGACAGCCTTACTGCCATTGCCTTAAAGACAACGCAAAGCAACAGCCGAGACAGATCCCTGCACCACATATTTTAAAGAGGATTAAAACACTTCAGAGAGGTGAAACACTTGGACCACCGTGTGTTCAAAAATCCTCTCTGCTAAACCCCAGTCCAGGAGGAAGAACTCGCTTTTGCACACCCGAAGATACCTCCGCTTTGTGGGAGCTACTCTGATGGAGCAAATATTGCTGTAGGCAGTTACGACAGCAAAGGGTACACAAGGCTCCCCTCTTCTGGGGAACACTTCTACAAGATGAAGATCACCTGGCGAGCACTGAACTCCTTCACCTAGCAATAACAAATGATGGTTCTCTAAATTGCATCATGGAAACAGTACATTAGTAATGCGAGCACTCATTCATTTATTTTTCTTAGAAAAACAGCATCAACAAAAACCAAGAGAGTCACCTGGTCAGGATGCGTTAGTCACATGCAGGACGTGCTTCCCCGTGTTTGGTGCTGCCAGCTCTGCCTCTAAGAGCGAGATTTAGCTTCTACCAAACACATGACATCTGCAAACCCTAACCCAAGCTAAGCACCCTGACATATCTGTGTCAAACATCTGCAGTTCATTCTTACCCTGCAAAGCGCTGCATGGAGCAGCCAGCTGACTGCCTGTCAGCCTTACTAAATGAATTATCCCCCGTACCTCCTGCACAGAAAATAGGTACTTTCAACAGCATGATCAGAAACCTCAGTTCTGGCATCTGTTTGTCGCAGAGGAACTGGGAACGCTTTTGTCCTGCCACTTCGAACCCCAGCCACAGCTTTGTGTCGGTAGGGGAAGGGCAGGAGTGCTTGAGGGGCCGTGAGCAACCTACTCCTGAGGGATGTTTCCCTTTCAGTGATTTTGCTTTAAGGGCACACCCCCAAAGCGTGCTGCACTGCCAGAGCTCAGGAGGAAACATACATTAGAGGTCCACATGTGTTTTTGGAAGGGCCGGATTTATTTGGTGTCAGGCCATTTTAAGCAGAAGGTCTGAATTAAAAGTGCTAACGCTGCCTGCAGAGGGCCCAGCAGCAGGAGGACAGCTCAGGCTGCTCAGGTCACCTGCATCCCAAACTTACTGGGACGCCAGGCGGCCCACAACCAGATAACATGCTTAAGGGACAAACTCGGTGCAATTTATGCAACTTACGCTCAATATTCTTTGACAAAACCCCAGAATCTACGCTGGAAAAACGTCTCCTGTTGGAGGTTACATAGCAAAACTCCGTCAGGGCAATGAAACAAACCTGTATTTGTTGACTCTGTTGAGCCACAAAAATAATTCCTTCTCTACCTCTGCATCACCCATGGAAATGTGTTACTCATTGGTAGCTGCGTGCTAGAGCCAGCTGCTTCCCCGCCTGCCTGTGAGCGCTCTCCGATAGCTCACTGCACACAGTAACACTGAAGAAAAAATTAATTTCTCTGGAGATACGTAATGAATTTTTCTGTTTGGAAATTAAATGGGATTCTAGCAGAGGCTTTATGATGGATGAGTGGATTGCAGTTTAGCATGCATCCATCTCTGTTTGAAGCACGGAGCAGTTCGCTCCGGGTAGATAGCATGCTCGCTATCTACCTTTGGTGGGACAGGGGCTCGAAGTCAAACCACTCTAATTTCTAGCCAGCCTGGGCTCTTCCCTTTACCTCAATTTACTTGAACAACAGTACAACCTGTGCTACATGTGCAATTACCTTTTCATCAAAAAGATGACAAGTCCCTGACAATGGAAACAACAATAAAACAACCGTAAGCTGTTTAAAGCTGTTAATAACCTGCAGAAGCAGCAGGCATTTCTTTGAAGCAAGCGCCAAACATTCACCTATGAATTAGGCAGCAGGGCTTTTATCAGAAAAATAGTTCTCAGCCCGCAGCAACGGAGTCCCCAGCTCATTTTCCAATCGGAGCTCCACACTCCACATTTGTCATTGTGCTGCCAAGCAATAAACGTGAAACAATTTTTACACAATGCTGAGTAGTTCCTCCTTCCACTTCACACAGACTAAAATAAACGTGCTTTCCTTTACAGTGTTCAGCTTCACCTACTGGCAAGCCTCCCCCAGCTGTGGAGCAGCACTTTGTGAACGTTCACAAGGCAGGCGAGGCGGCGCTGGCGGCGTTTGGTTACCGCACAAAGGATAAGCATCGCTGGCCAGCTCCTCTTGTCCCTGTGAGTCTCCTCTCTCTTGAAGCTGTTTTCAGAATTAACTTGTTCCTCCTCAGTCCCTTTCAGCTGGGAAGCCATCGCGACCTGGCCAGAACCAGGTGAGACCTCCTTCCCAAAGTTGCAGTAAGTCATCGTTTTCTTTGTCTTTCAGGACTACCGAGACCTCTGCCCAACTCATGCCTTCTGGAAGAAGTTTTTTCTTCTGCTCACTTTTTCCTGCCTGCTCTGGATACCAACATTTAATTTCAGGTATATTAGGTGAAAAGAAAGGTGAATGAATAGACAACCACATCCATCCTTAGGGATTGACAAAAGCAGGATAAATGGTAACTAACTTCTTAGCTGTTCACTGCTTTTGTGGCTTCACGTGCACACAAGCATCATCTTGCATGCTTCCTGCAAAACCGTGACCTAAGCCCTTCAAGCTGTAAGCAATTTTCCCTATAGGCTCCTCAGAAACTCAGAGGTCTCGTTTCTCCTATTTTCCAAAAAGGAGAACGTCACATACTTTAAGTTTGAACTCCTTCGCTCTTCTTTGTTTGTCATATCCTTTGAGGAGCTTAAGAAGCAATCAAAATATTTCCTCTCTGGAATTCATCCTTTTCTTATTAAAAGAAAAAATAAAATAAATAAAAGAAACCTGTAAACCAAAACCAAGTAAATTCCCTTACTTGGAGACAAGTCTTTATAGAGGGCAGCCCTCTCCCCAGTTCTCTGGGGGCAATTCCCACAGCCCACCCTGCCCCACTCATGCCCCACGGCATGAGACCCGGGTCTTGCCTGCCCCGAGCGTCACACAGCCTTGCTGACTTGCAGCTTCTTGCTTAGCTAGCACGTTATTCTTCAAGGAATTAGCTCACTTTCCCCGGCCTTGATCTGCTTTGTCTTTTCCATGATTTCAGACTGACCCATACCCCCTTCACATATTTGCCTGCTTATTTCACGCGATGGATGATTTTGTTACTGCTGTGCGCGCTTTCTGAGCTCTCTCATCTCGTCTTAAATGCTACCTGAGCTGATCTCGAGCAACCCACGCCAAGAGTTAAACACGCCACCCGTTTCTACTGATTAAAGCCTCCCAGTTCCCTGTCTTTGAATGCCGCTTCCCACAGGCCTATCTGCTGTGTTAAATTCTGCCCACGCAGGCTTCTCAGAGCAAGATGCCGGCTTCTCCACCTCCCCCAAAAAGCCAACTACCTTTTCCATAAACTTACACGAGCTTGCCTGAAGTGATAACATCAGACCATTTTCTTACGCCTGTACTTACCATGCATACCATGGGGGAAAACCCAAATCTTTACCTGAAGGAATCCCAACAAAACAGGGATTTAAATTTAAGGATTTGTGGAGAGGATATTCCAGGAGGTTAATTTCTACAGAGCTCTGCATTTCCAGAAAGCTGACGTTGCAGTCATTACTCTTTATCGAGTGCAAGGCTTCGCAGGACAGGAGTTGCCATCGGTGGGAGCCTGAGACACGCAAATGATTGCAACTTACCCCTGAGCCTGTAAAGATAACATATTCTGGGCTCCTGAAAACAGCAGGGTCTTGATTGCTGGAGGGTTACTTTTTAAACACTGGAGCAGCTTACGGAAATTGTGAAAACGCACTGAAAGAAGAGAGCGATGATTTTATAGGAGAATGAACAGCATTGCTTTAGCTGTGGGCTGGCTTAGGGAAAACACTTATGTTTAAACTTCTCACCAAATTTAAAGCTTCCTGCTTGCAAAAAGTGTAACAAAAGGATCACACGTGACAGGAGGTAACTTCTCCCTTATCATTTTTAACAGGAGAAGCCTGATGTTCAAAGAAGTGGAGACAACTAGGCTTTATCTTACAACAGCAGCCCTCTAACTGATGCAGTAAAATCAAGTAACTGCCTTGAAAATACTATTCTGGAATAAAGGTGACTTTTTGGGGGAGCAAGGCCTCCAGTGATAAGCTCTCAGTCACCAGAACGACAACTGCTGTGGAACAGAACCACCAAAAACGCTGAAGGCATTAAAAACCCAAGCATCTATGCTGACATTTTCCATCTGCTAGCTGAGGAGGGAACGAGTTAAAGAAATTGAGTATTTCACCACATATATCTACAAGCAATGCAATATTCTCCAGAAAAAAAAATAAAATGTTCTGTTACAGGCTTTGAAGTAAGAGCAGATGTGATTCCTTGGCAGGCTTGTGGCAGGCTGAAACCATGGCTCCACGGACATTTTTCTCTTCTCAGCAACAAAACTAGCTTGTGCAGCCTCTGCTCCCCTCCTCTCTTAGCTGCATGCTCCAGTTCCCAAGCCCCTCAAGGATGCCGGTACAACTGCCTAAGGGGGCATATAATGCAGCCTACAAAAAAGAGTTGTATTTAATCTCAGTACAGTTCAGTGTCTTGGCACCACACGCTGAACTGAAGTGGCAGCAGGAGTGAATGGGCTGGGAGGAAAAAAGACCTAACCTGGCTTGGGCACTGAGAAACGTTCACTGGAACTGAAAAGCTTACCGGGAAAAGCAGGAAGTAGGCTAAGGAAAGACGGTGTGCTCTCCTAGGAAGCTGCAGTGGCAACAGGCTGTCGGAGTGGACAGCAAGCAGATTTTGCAAATCTAAAGTACTCCGCTCGACACCGTCCCTTTTACAGTAACAGACTTTTTCTACACATTTTGAAGAGCAAAGATCTGTAGAAAGAGGGCAAAATAGTCAGCAAGTCACTAGATGTTTTCTTTGAAATCCAAATGAACAGAAAGCCAGCAATAAGTTAGCACCAAGGTGTTCTACTTCCAGGTTTGCTACTGAGTGCTGTGCATCGCTCTTGTTAATCATCCACACCATGCCTCGGTGTAATTCATCTGTAAAAGCAGCCTGATACTTTTCTATCTGATGGTTGAGAAGAATTAATTATCTCACAGCATTTGGAAATCTGCGGGGTAAGCAGCTGGCAGAAAGTTACACGGTTAACCAGAAATTAAGGAGACTGATTTCTATTTCACAAATGGGATTAGAAACCCAGAGGGTTGTTCTGTGGTCTCCAAAACAAACCTCCAAGCTCCCAGACAGAAACAATACGGCCTTCACCTTCGTGTTTACCCTAGCAGTGGGCCACAGCGGTTACTGTCCAGCTAAATGACCAGTAACTTGTTTTATTTTCTCCTGTCACCTTTTGCAATGAGGCACTTAAGAGGGAACATTCTTATCCCAACCAGAAAATGAACTGCATCAGAGGCAGCGGGGCCGTACCCGTGTGCCACCCCACAGCATTAGAAAGCCAGGAAGCTGCTGCCCACCGCGCAGAAATGAGCACAGGATCAGGCACTGGCAGCTGCCTCTAGTGAGGATCAAGTACAGCAAGAAGATTAAACGCAGACCAGCTGACTCTGCACTCCCATCCCCCTGAGCAGCCCCAATCTGTCGCTGATGGCAACAACGCTGACGCCAGACAAAGACACCAGCGCGAGAGTAAACAGAAGGATTACTGAAGTCTATATATAACTGCATCCGCGCATACACGCGCATATAGGGCGCAGCCAGAGGAGATGGAACAAAGAAACGCTCAAAATTAAAAGTGGCTTTGTTAAAAGCCAACCAGAACAACGAGGAAACATGTTTCACTGCCAGCTTTTACATGTGCCCTGAATAGAAAGCGGGCACACGCACTGGGAAGAAAGTGTTCTGAGATGTACCGAGTGCTAGACGGCTACAGGACACCGCCAGTTTGGTGCTCGCATGGGAAAAAAAACTAAATCGTAGCCTGAGTCTTCTAAATCAAACTCATGCATTAGAGCTTTAAGTTTCCTTCTTGACTCCAGCCACAGACTACTTGGCTGAATTTAAGTTTGTTTTATGTTATGCTATGGCATAACAATAATATACGCGGGAATAATACGAGGGAAATCTTCGATGTTAACAAAAACATTTGAAACACAAAGATTTTTGAAGGCATCCTGTGATCATGTCACCAATTTTTTTTGAGAGAAAGCATCGGTGGGCTACGAACTGACCTTTCAGTTACCCAGCAGGTTCACAAGTTAGCGTTGCTGCAGCCATGCAGAATTAGCAATCACTGATCCAGATAAAATTAATCTCAGCAAGTAAACGCATTTTTTCCATGCTGTTAGGGGGGGGAAAAAAAAAAGACAAGACAAAAAGCCTACAGTGGGCTGCCTGACCAATCATTTTGTAAGAGACATCTGGAAAGAGGGTCAAACTAAAGGAATCTGCAAAGTGTATACATATATAAAACAAAACTTGTAAAAGAAAGGGCTGAGGGGTAACTTTGCAAACTCACTTTTCTTCTAACCTTCTGAGTTTCTTGCTGCTTCTATGCTAAAAAAGTAACAAATTAGGACTTTAAAGCCATTACAATAGTTTAAGAGCAATACCAAGATGCATAAAAAAAAAAAAAACAGAAACTAAAGGCTTGGTTCTGCTTCTTATCCTGCCTTTCACCTAGCATGATTTCATCATTTGAGCACATTAAATTAGATTTACTTAAATATACAAGGTTAAATCGCTACGGATTGTATTAAAACTACAACAAAAACATTAGGAAAACATGCCAGAGAAAACCTGCAGCTGCGTGCCTTCTGCAGAAAGGGGATGTTTGACACTAGGAACAAATGAAGAGTCCCTTCCTGAAGCCCCCGCACTGCCTCCTTTCCAAAAGGCACCGTGGCTTTCAGGAGGTTACCATTAACACTTGGCAAGTGGGAGCTCCGCGTCTCCCCCCTGTGACTTCAGTGGGCAAGCTGAATGTGAAAGAAGCATTGAAGTGACTTGACGAAGAGAAGATTTCACTGAGGAGAGCCGTGAGACTCTCATGGCTAAGGAGAGCCCACCGAGCCCAAGAGCCTGCCCTCAACAGAGGCCAGCAGCTGGTGCCAAGGGAGGAACGCCAAACAGGGAGTGTAGTTAATGACAGATCACCAGATTTTACCTCCTGAGAAATGGGAAGACCAAGAAAAAGCAGATACTTCTCCCTGCACTCCACCAAAGCCAGACAGATGCCCTGCTGATGGCCACCTCAACACCTCTGCCACCAATGCATCACCTGTGATGCCACCTCATGATCCAGACTCTTCTGCAATTTCTCGGGCTCTTTCTCACCATACCAGCGGCCAAAAATCCCAAAGCAACAACAACTGATGAAGCTGAAGGCAAGTCTTCCACAGCCCTGCTACTCTCTCAGCACTCTCATCAGAAATTGCAGAGCTCCTAGAAATAATGCAGGTGTTCGGCAAGGTTTGTGCAGAACGAGACCACAACAGTTTTGGTTCTGTTTTAATTGAATAGCCATACTAAAGTCAAGGTCCAACATGCTCTCTGGAGACCTGCATTCCTCGGCGAAGTTTCCAATTTCTGTGTGAGTTGATTTTTTAGAGCAACAACCACCACTTCAGCAACTACAAGTGAAATTAAACCCAAGAGATTCTTATCCAGCTAAATGCGAACAATAGCAATCACCAGTACAGCACCCATGTTATTTATTTCAGTACAAATATCCAATTAAGATTTATTCTTCATTTTACACTGCTCCCATGATTTCAGCATAGAGCAGAGCAGTGTTTTGACAGCTTGAGACGTAAGTCCTTGAAATTATCAGGGGAAAGCTCTGATACCTGGATAAACAGGTTTATGTACTTTGGAAGCAAGTAATTGTAACACCGATGAACAGCTGGATCAATCCATGCTGAGCACTTCACATGGCTGCAGCAAAACTCTTTCAGGGTGTGTTGACGTACAAACCTTCCATGTATAACAAGCCCAAATCTGAAAAATGGGCTCTGGACACGAATTCCTGGAGCAGAAGGCGATTCAGATTCCTTGGAACGGGCTTCACAGAAGACCACAGGGCAAGCTGTCAGAGCTGCTCAACCTGCCGCTGGGTAGAGCAACAAAGTCCCTTCCACATGGGGGCTTAGGGTACCTCGCCCTTCAGATATGAAATTTTTTCTTGAAGGCATGGTTGGGAAAGAAAGATTATTTTGGATACGATTCTAAATTCCATCCATTTTGAAAGCTTTCGTGGATCCAGTCCCAAATGACAGGCCTGAGGTCATGATGGAAGCCTGTAAAGGCCACCGAAGTCTGAGACTGGTAGCCTAACAGCCTCTGTCTGTCTCTCTCACTCAATTTTGAGCACACAAAGAGGTGAGTTTTGAAAAGAGCCAGGCAGAAGGAAGTCTCTGAACTCCCGGTTTCTGTCCATGCAGCACCCACAGTCCCCTCCTGACGATGAACAAGAATTTCATCTGGATGTTTCTGCTAAAACCGAGGAAAAGTGAGAGATGTTGAAAAAGCAACTGGTGCCTCTGAAGTTTTGGCATGAACACCACCACATTAACACTGGCAGGACTAAGTCATGACTAAGCAAATCTGCCCAAGAGGTTTGCTTTGTAGCGTAGAGACCGAAAATGTTGAGTGCTTGAGATGTACTGCTGCCATGCTCTGCTGTAGACTGAGCAGATTTTGTGGATAAAGAGCACAGAAAACACACACCATGGTTACATTCATTTCCACCTCGGTCCGTGACAGCGCTTTTCACATTCACTCCAGTGCTGTACACCCCGAAACTTTAAAAGCTCACGCTACAGCAGCAGCTCCCCAGGCAGACAGATAAAAGGCTGTGTTAGAAAACGTTGAATTCATAGCCTGCGCCATCGCTGCCCTCTTACAGGGCTGCGAGCATCGTGCTGAAGGTTCATTCATTTCAGATGCAATTCAGATTCATTAACACAGAACAGAGTCAGAGCTCTCGCCTAAGTAAAACCATTCAGAGATCCAGAAACGCTGCAGGTGGCACCTTGACAGGACCAGTTATCCGAGCATTTCAGGGGCAACAGAGAAGTGCACGAACTGTGGTGACAGACTGCCTGAGAGTGCCTATTAGCACAGAGCGCCTTTTATACCGCGTCTCCCTAGAGCTGTCGGCGTGGTCTCACCTGCTCTTTTCCACAGCAGCTGCAGCTCCTTTCACAGGCCTCCTGCAGGGCCAAAAAGACAAGGCCAAGGGAGCCAGGCAGCGCAGCTGTGGATGCTAAGGGGACAAGCTGGCAGGCAGAGCTGCCTGCAGAAGATTGCCAGCACCAGCTCCCAAACGAGGCAGCCTCCTATGAAAGCAACCATGTATGAGACAGCAAGCCACGGACCTGATTGCACTGTATCCTTCTGAGACCACCAACTATCAAGGGTTATCAACAGCAGAACCAGCACACGGATGGCAAGGAGCTGGGCAGCTGAGGGGAGCCACGGTCTCTGTCCTGCAGGCCTTCCTCCCCTACCCTCAAGACCCAATTCCAGCCACAAGGAATTTTACCAGAGCACTGACTTACTCAAAGAAGCAACAACGCCAAGTTACCGGACCCCTCCTCAATGACTCCTGAATAACTTACAGATAAAAGCTCTCTGGGAGAAAGGGAAATGCAAATCCTGTTCTTGTTCCGTAAAGATGATGTCAGAAGGATGCTTTTTGGTCACAGGGGTGACGTCTAACTTAAGTACTAAACAAAAGGCCTGGGACGAACAACTCTTTTCACATCTTACCATTTGTTCTTCTGCCACCTATGGCTTCCACTTACTTCCTCCTGAGGTACAACTCCCTCATAAAGATGAACAAACTGAACCTCTCAACAAGCCACCTGAGGTACGTACCATCTTTGCATATTAATGGAAACACGTTAGACAAATAAAGATAGAGATTTTAAAACACAGGTTTCCAAAGTTTAATACGTATTTTCATATTAAGACTACTGAAGCATTCATTTCTATCAAATGCAAGAGGAAAAGGAGATGGCTGACACCTCCACCTTCCTCTTAAAACGATGCTACCCTGCAACTACACTGAACCAGGTGAGCTGCTTCTCCCATGCTGCTATTTGTAAGTCTGCTGCAGCCCCAGCAACCCACGGCCTGCTTGGCAGAATCAAGCCCCGTACAGCCACCTGCCGACAGGGCTGGAGAGCTCCAGCCCCAGCCCCACGTGGGGGAGCACAGACGTGGTCTGCAGCATCCAAGGTCCAAGGCACAAATGGAGAGCTTTCCACATTTCTCCTTCAGCTGAGGGAAGAACATGCCTCAAAAGCATCTCACAAGCACCACGCCTGTTGCAGAGAGCACTCTTATTTCACAGTTTTCTTGGAAACCTCAGCAATGCAGATGATGAAGATAGGTTTAAAAGTTTGTGTGATGACCAAGCCAAGGAAGTGGAGCAGACATTTACGAGGTCACCATCCACGCTGCTTTGGCTGTCTCAGGTAGGGGAGAAGCAGGAAAAAAGATGTTGGTCAACAAGAGTAAAAACTAGAGTCCGATGGAGCAAAAGGCAGATGAAGAACGGGGAGAAGCATTTACCAAAAGCGAAAGCAAAAATGCATGGTGACAAACAACCTGCATGAAAGTCCATATTTTCCAAAGAAGTACAAAGGCTTTACACAAAACCACAAACTTAATGGTTCTGGTATTATTCAGACAAGTTGAAAAACACGGAAAATTCCATTACTCCCTCTTCACAGGAGAGGCAGTGGCAACTGTCATCTTTCAGAGGAAAAGAAACCCAAGGGGGAAAAAAAAAATATCTACCAATCGCAGATTTGAAACAAACATACTCATTCACCATTTCCTTTCAGTTTTTAAAAAAGGTTTTCCCCTGGCATGAAAATTTTAAGTTGAGACAACATTATTTTGGGAACAGCTGGAGGCAATACAAACAGAGGCTTTAATGGAAAAAAAAAGTCATCGCATTAACAATTGACAGACCATTATGCTGCAGTAATGAATTGACATGACAGTACTTTCCTTTGCTTTGCTTTGTCTTTAAATAAAGGGCACTGTCTTACTGCCTGTTGACTGCTACAGAATGGTTCCCAATGTACTTGTAATGCTGGATTTGGTCAATTAGAGCAGTCATCTTCTCTTGTATGTAAAAAGGGAACAAAGGAAAACTGCATAAAGACAAACTATGCTTCAAAGGCTAAATTTGGAAGCGCAATAAATAAAGTACATGCAATTAGACAACTTACTGAATTGGTTGGCTTGTGAACCTTCCTTTCTTGGTTTTTGTCCTTTTAGGTCTTGCAAATATGAAAAGACAACTTACTGTATTCAGTCCTTTGTATCTTTAATATCTTTAATGCTTGGAGAATTAAGTACACTGTCTAGGTCTGACAGGCGCTGTAACTCAGTGAAATGACTTCATGATTTTCAGCAGCCTTAGTGAAGACCTAAATGCTACCAAAAACATCCCCCAGAAGCACGGAGTACTAGAATTATCAGTTAGATGAAGAACCAGAACAGACTACCCTGACAACACAAGCCCCTAAAAAGTAGATACACCAGGTGATGGTGATGGCATATGAAGGTAAACAACTAAAGTGGAAAGAAATTAAAACTGCCTGGAAGGAGCTTTAACCAAACATACAGCACATCTAGAATACAGGATAAATTTGGAGAGCATTAAAAAGTCTGAGCTCATACAGCCTCAGCAAAACTCTGATCACAATAAATTTGGGGCTTTCCAGGAACACATAACTTGATTGCACCACATTATATAAAAGCCATGAAGATTTGATATGATTTTCAAGGCAAAAAAAAAAAAAAAAAAAAAGAGGTTGTTTGTGAATAACCATACCCATAAGTTGTTAAATCATGCAGCAAGACTCAAGAGTCTGCCAGTTTCGAAGGCTCTACTGTGCAAGTCAGCCAGCCAATGACTGCAAATGCCCACTTGTGAAAACAACAAAAAAACCTGCTAAATATGCACACTCCTAAATTATCCAAGTTTGCAGTAGGTCCTGAAAAATGAAATAAACCTGAAGTTCTCCTTCTTGGCTAGTCTGACGTGATGGCTTTCTTCTCTTTGAAACTTTTCTTTTTGCCATTAGTGTTAAGGCTTGGATTTCACCATTCGGACAAATATAACTTCCCGCCTACACCTCAGGCCTTCTTAAGTCTTCTAAACAAAGTTTGCAAGATACTGTCCTCTGATGTCTGTGACCACTCTGTTACCTCCAGCAGACTCTGGAATTAAGCAGGCACTGGAAGTGAGCATCTGACATCAGCTAGGATTCATTTTAACCCATTCGATTACTCTTCTACACACTGCTGAGATACAGACCGTGTGTGAGAACCAGCTGCATCTAACTTGGTACATCAAAGCTCTCGTCACACATATGAGAAAATTTCCTAATTTTGCAGGGCTTGCAAAACATCAGACCAGTGGCAGTCATCCTTCACAAAGCCAAATCAATCTTCCACCCTTTGTACCAGTATCCTCTTCCTTATGTGCCCAAACTCCCTTTCTGTTTGTCCCATTGCTCTTGTTTTCATGTCTCACACTTCAGTGAGCTGCCCATATGCATATATTGAACTCACTCACGGCACTCATTTCACAAGAAGAGCAAGCCAGGTGTCTGCTCCCAAATGTATGTAAAGGTGCAGGGGTCAAAGGCTATGAACTCCACCTGGAGCCCCTTATTTACACTGGGGAAAGAGAACTTGAGACACGGCCTTCCCCTAATGCTCCCTAACAGCTGCCTTACACTCCACCTGATCAGCAGGGTCACTCCTGGTATTCTCCTTTGACGTGCCCATTAAAACTCTCACCTCCTTACCGATGGCTCTCCAGGAGATGGACACCTACATTTCAGGTATTACTGAGCTTCATAGTACTCAAGTTTCCCTGCAGATCTGCTCCTAAAGTGTTGGGACTGCCCAAGACATACAGATCGGGAATAAAATGAAAAGCTATCAGAGGGGAATTAAGTAACTGTGGGTTTCTCTCGTGTATTTGCATTATCTCAATTGTCTTGAGCATCAATACAGAACTGTAATGGTTCTTCAGCACAGTACAAAAGATAGAACATGATAGTGTCATTATGGATTGCAGCTTAATGAATCCCTAAATTTGATTTTGTTCAGAGAAGGCATCCAAGAAAACGAGCAACGCTACCTCATAGAGTGATGGAGTGATGCTGCCTTGAACAGTCTCTGTACCAGCTCATTTCCATACCATGAGGGAAATGATGATTTCCCCCTCTGCCTGCTGCTTACATTATTTGAGAAACTTCAACAGAATTAAAAATGCATTTTATTTTCATTTTTCCTTCTCCCCCACCATTCAAGAAAAAATTAGTTCTGAACAAGTTCATGCTGTACTTTTAATTACTCATGAAATTAGCATTTGGATAGCACCAGTCACCCAAGAGTTCCGTAGCACTTCTGTATTTCCATTAAATGCAGTACTTGTTTACTTTTTCAGGCTTTGAAGAATTAGACAGTCATTGTCCTCACTTTATCATACCATAAAGAAACTTCAAATTATAAAGAAACTGAGGCATGCAGCAGGTAAAGGCCAGATCCCGCTCAACTTTGGACAAAGATCTGGAATAGTGTCACTGAAGAGAATGAAGGCACACTTACTCAGAACTAGGCTACTATAAGGAACAGAGCAGAAACCTCATTATCCCAAAAGGCTCCACGTGTCTCTGGCAGATGAACAAAAGCAAAATCTGTACTCAGAGTCACAAATCACAAACCTCTTCCTGATTCACTTGCTCATCATAAAGGACCAAATCATATTTTTAGCAGGAGCAGCAAGTGAGGGGTCAGGAAGGGATTAAATAGCTCTGCCAAGGTCATACAGGATGTTTGGGACAAAGAGCATGTGAGCCCAGATTTCCCAATTTCCAGGACACCTCTTCAATCACTCACATACCTTCAAACACCGTTACCATAATAATAAAATAAATTCAAAGAAATTGTACTGCATCTCTAGCATTAGTTGAGCATCTTCAGTTATCCCGTGCCTCACGAACGGAACATTGCAGCAGTGGCACAGGGTTCTCTGTTGTAAAGCACGATGCGAAAGGTTTGGCATGTCACGCACTGCCACTGAGCTCCTGAGCTCACATTCCTCTGCTGAATGGAGAAATGGTGCATCACACTGATAGCAAGCAGGAAGCGAAAGCTGAGGTGTCTCAGCTCACTGGATACTCTCTGATCAAAGACCTTAGATTAACACGTTTTTCCCCTCTCCCACCCAATCATTGCCTTTCTTACTCATATTTTTAGAACTTTTCCTTCTTTTGCTGCACAAAGAAAGGTCTATTAAACATTCATTTGGGCTATTTTCTATTTCAACATAGTACTTTTTTAAAACAGATCATAAATTTGATCTGTGGCCTGCTACATTTATTATGCAGTAAGCTACCAATAAATATATTCCTTTATATTTTTAAAGGGATTTCACAGGTAGGGAAAAAAAAAAAAAAAAAAAAAAAAAAAAGATGATCAATACCTCTGAGGATCATGACCTGAGAAATATATTAAGTCTTTGGCTTATATTCCTTGCTTAACAACTTGGCTCCAGATCAAGATGAAAATAGACACTTGTGGTATAGTACAGAATGAAGAGTACCTTAGGGATGCAGGGGGAGAAGAGAAAAGTCTTGAAATTTTACTGTTGAGTTAGCCAAAAAAAGAACAAACAAAATGGCTGCTCCATATTATAAACTAGATTGAGGTTCACCCTAGGGCTTAGTGATGTAATGAAGCACTTCCTCTGGGTTCCCCTCTCAGACGTACAGCACATTAACTAGATTTAACCTTAAAAATTCTGGAGGTTTTCCTTCGGAACTGAAGACGAGTATTGTCTTCTATACAAACATATTATGACTGCAAAGAGGAGAATTATGTTCTCTCTTACAGATAAAACCGTCAAATATTTTCTTAGACTTATTTCTAATGAATAGCACTTAGCTGCACCATCAGTCTTGCCTGTTTTATTCTGTTTGGCTTGTTCACTTGCGGTGCCTGTTTCCATGCATTGTTACAAAACCCAGGAACTCTGAAGCCAGCCAGCACTCAACATTATGGCCACCAAACACCAGAAAAGACACACAACAAGCACAGACTTACGCAGCTCTTCCCGATGTCTCTCTGTCTGGGCAAAAAACTGGCGAAGCTCCTCCGTGATCTCCATGTTACTCAGGTCATACTCTATCTCCCCTTCAGACTCAGAGTCCTCCTCCATTTCAGAGTCCCTGTCAGCATCCTCCATTTCTGGGTGGGCATCTGCGTACTGCTGAGCTCTGCCATGGTGCTGAGCTCTGCTATGAGGCTTATCGCTGGAAAAATAGTCGTGGGTACGTGGGGAGTCGTTCCCATCCCAATCTGAGTAGCGGCTGCTTGGAGAAGCTGGAGAAGGAGGCCATGGTAGGTAGTAGAAGGACTCCATGGCTTTCCTGTAGGCTTTCTGGTGCCTACGCATCCAGCGCATGGCTAAGTCGTAGTGCTTCCAGTACCTGGCGTACACTTGCTGGTAATACCATGGCTCCTTTTCCTCCTGCATCCACACAGGAAGGGAGACACACAGACACAAAAAAGGAAAACAGCAATGGAGAGAAGAGAAACTGCAAAAGCAAGCCTTAAGCTTGCATTTTAATCATCAGTCATTTTTTTTAATACAAAAAAAAACACAACACATATATATAGCTAATAGAAAAGGAGAAGTATTACCACAGTACTAGTGCAATATACTTTCTTATTTTTATAAGAGATTTTTTTTTTTTTAAATCATCACATCTACCAATGAAAAATCAGCAACAGAGAAGCTGTACCATGCAGGAGGTTCCCCCCTCCCAAAGTGTTTGTACTGCTGTGGTGGAAGCGGGTTCTTTTTAGGGAAAATGCTGTGTAGGTATATTCCACATCTCCTTTCACCCTTCCCTGAGTTGTAAGAACCGAATCATTCCAAGGTGTATGTATTACAACCTACACCTGATTCCCAAATCCGCAGACAGAAAACACAAGAGATTAAAATTCCTCCATATTAAACAAAGGCATTCATTTTATCCAGTAACATATTTCCTCCATCTGCCTGCCAAAATAAGTTTCTCAGAAAAGGTCAGATGGCAATTCAGCCAAGTTCATATATCCATCGTGGCCTTGATCAAAAACAAGACTGCATTTAGCCAACTGCCAGCTGCCAGTAAATCTCCCTTTTGTATTCATCAGCAACCAACATATGAAAAGGGGTAACAAAGTACCACTGATAAAGTGCCTGGAAAAAAATAGTTCTATAGAGTGAAACATATTGCAACACACCTTCTCCTGTCTTCCAGCTAATCTGAGTTTTCCTGAAAAAACATGGTTTTACTCTGTTCATATTTCATCAGCAGCTAAAAAGCCCCACAGTCCTTCTAGCCTTAAGCTCCCTTCATACAGGCCATTTCACCCCCCTCGTCATCCTACTGTCAAAATGAGGAGATAACAGAGGCTATTAAAAGAAGACTATATAATAACCCAGCATCTAGAACAAGTAAAACAAACTACATTCTCCCCCACCCCCAACTGAATTTCCACAGAAAATCTTTTTTTCTTTGCAAAACTGAATGCCTGTTAAATCAGGAGAATTTTAATTAAACCATGTCTTGGCAAATGCTCAACCTATGGCAAGATTAGCAGAGGTTTTCAGAAATGAATGTGACATTTACAGCCCTTTATTAATGTTTTTTTTTTTTTTTTTTAAAAAAAAGACATACAAGAAAGAAAATTTTCTTTAAATCTCTTTTCTTGATCTGCACTGACACAATTCCACAGCCTTAAAAGAATTACCTTCTGGGAAAAAAACATCCCCAACAAAACAGAAACAAACAAACAAACAAAACCCCAAAGAACTACTTTGCATTTAATGCTAACAATACAAAGCAAGGTTAATTTCATTTATTTACACTTGTTTTCATTTTCTGGTTCTCAGGCGATAATGTAAATGCTAGTCAACTTGGAGAAATAATTATTAGTACAAGAAAAACCCCACCAAAATGACCAATAATCTGCTATGTTTCCCTTCTTTCTTCCCTCTCCTTCAAAATCAAGCTCATTACTCCACTAGAGGTCCATCAATGCTACCTTTTTAGGTCATTGGTAAGTGCTTTCATGAACAAAAGATCCCCTGCTAAGAGAGTCCATAAAGAAAAAAAAAAAATAAACTTGCATTCCTTAGTAACTTCTTGTCAAAAATTGCACCCTATTTGTGAAGGGATAGAGGGTCCAGCTATCTGAGTGAAAAGCCCAGACAAATGATCTTGTTGGAAAGCAACAATTCATGGACGTGAAACTTCATAGCTCTGATTCTCCTCTTGGTCTAACATTGCTTTGCTGCAAGCCTTCATTTCAGAAGATTTATTCCTAAAACGAGTGGGTGCAACAGAAGCATCTGCCTTCCATATGGAATTTCTTCACTCTTAATCATCCAATGACCTAAAAGCTAGATATACAATTTAAAAAAATATGTATTTATCGTTCTTATTTTGCTTAAGAATGTCACACTGACTCCTCATCCTTCAGCAGCCAGATGAGAACATTCTGTTGTCCAGTCTGACAGATTCACAGGTTACTTTCGGAACATTTTATTTTGTACACTACTTTAAAAAAAAAACAAAACCAGTTTTTAAACATTGTAGATCTGTCAAGCTGCATATTCTATATAATTCCAAAGATGACAATATATTCTTTTAAAGCTCAAAAATTATCTCCAGTTCTTAAATGTTTCTAAAAAGACCCTTGGTGACTTTACTGAGAGCTCTGGAATCCAGCTGGCTGACTAGCTCCAGTTGTTAATTTAGGGGAAAGGAAGACAAAAAGCCAGTTCATGTAGACAGAACTGTGATGTTGATGCCTGTCCAAATACTTTTTGTGGCTTTTTTTTTGTTGAAAGTGACCCTTAAAAAAAACCCTTTTACATTTGAATTTTAAAAATCCATCTGTTAAAAAAGAAACTACAGAAATGTTTTACCGTGGGGTGGAAAAGGGAAAGGAACACTTCAAAGTCCAACTTAGGTCTATGTCTGTGCTTTTTCAGCTGCAGAATAAATGGAAATAAGAGATTTCCTCAAGCAAACAAAAGCTATAAATCTAAGGCAAATGATCAGAGTCTTCTGTTATTTTCCTGTTACGTCTCTGGAGTCTTTCTTACAAGGAGTAGACAAATCGCTCGCTGTTGTAATCTGAATTCTATTTCAAAGCAATTTAGGTACTTTCATATCTAATTTTTACATGTCTGTATTGACAGTTCAATAGAAGTGTTTATATGCATTTTATATATAAAACACGACTAAGCTACCATACAGACACCCATAGACTGCTTACCATCTCTCGTGGAGTTTGTTCTGGTGCTCAAAGTGAACTAGAAAATAAAATAGCAGTTTTTTAATTCACAGAAGCATGCAAGGTCACAAGTACTGAATATATTTTTGTTAAACTTGAGTCTGGCCTATAGCTATTAAATATCTCTTCTCTGTTGTGGCTAGCCAAAGTCTCTTATTCATAGTTTTTTATTAGCCAGTTAAAAAAAACAACAACATTCCTTAGAAAGCCCAACCCAGAATAGGGGAGCCTTCTACCACAACACAGCCTAAATGCTGGGACTGAATGCTTTTATTTTTTTATTAAACCTTTATTTTCTAAATTAAATGCAAAACAAACAAACAAGCAAACAAAAGCTTAAATGAAACACAGCGTTCTTGCTTTTTAGCAGCATTTGCACAGGAACATCTGTAGAAATAGCAGTTACCACAAAACGCTTAAACCCATCTTAACTCTACTTAAGTACTACATTTTCTGGTAACTTATGGTGCACTTATAACTGCATATAATCCTTTCTTTCACTTTCTTTTTCTTCAGACACCTGATGATGCCTCACAGAAAGGAAACAAACCAAGTCAGGTTGCAATCACATTTTCAAATGTGAGGAAAAAGTGAAAGGAATAGGGCCAATTGGCAGAAGAAAGAAAAGCGAGGGTAAGGGGAGGATGGGAAAGATCAAGGGCATGACCAAGATTTCTGTAACCAGTCGGCAGGATTTGTAATAATCATCATTTTCAATGTGATTTGCCAGCATGAATCACTGAGAAATATTCCAAATTACCTCGCTACCTGAGAATTGTTTTATTACATTAGCTGCTTCATCCACATTTCTCCCAGTACTGTTACCCACAACTCGAAATTGATGTTATGTTAGTGCCTGTGAAAGGTAACGGACCCAGCAGACTAAACCATCACTGCCACTCCTAAGACATGGTCAAGACAGTGCTTACTTACAACTGTTGCAGATTTATACCTGCATAAAACTAGGATTTTTCAAAATGCATGTGAATACAGGACATAGACCACTTGTGCTGTGTCACATTTAATGCTCCTGTTGAAACAGCAACTTTTTGCTTCTTAAGACAAGTTATACTGAATGAAAGGAAAATGAGGATGAGCTACATTGAAAAAAAAATTTAAATCATGAAGCTACCACAAAGACAAATTATTGTCCTTTGCACAGTACACACCAAGCTCAAACCCATAAACCCACGGTTACACCGACAAGAAACCCTACATACATGAGCAGTCTCATTGCGATCAATGGAACGACTGATACAAGAAAAGGATTGAGGCATTAGGCAACCAAAATGTGTAAATTAATTGTATTCCCTCCTGCCTGCTTGGAAGAGGAAGAATAGGACTCAGAGCTGAGATCGCTGTAAAACACTGCAGTGACTTGTAACTCAAAACCTGCACCTACATATAAGCTTTGTGGGCTGTCCCTCTTTGTTCATCTCAAACACCTCATTTCCCATGCTACCTAACTCTCTTCAAAACTTTTAGCTCCACTCTCATGACTTACATGTGTACCTTCTGTCCCTTTTCCATACACATCTGGACATTGTCAAGGTCACCATAAATGTCTTTTCCTCACGCTTAACATCTGAAACCCGTGATAGCCAATTCTTCCATTTTCTACTTCAGAAAAAATAGGTATGCATTCATGATCACTCTATTTCCTCCTATATTGCAAAAAGATTCTTTGAACTAGCTTCAGAATAAATAAAAATCAGGTTCAGAGGTTAATGTAAATACACTTTTTAAAGCAGTAAGTGGTGAAGTGTGATACATTACTTTTAATACATATCTTGTACATACACTCTCTGAAGGGGAAGGTGGAAAGAGGGAAAAACCTTGGTGAAATTATTTGACTCTGTTAGTTTACCAAATACGAAAAGCCTGCTTTGCCAAACACAGAAACTTTACTTTTTTTCATAAATTATTTATGAAGCATGACTAGAAATATAAAACAGTGTAACAGTGCTGCAAGCTGCAACTCTAAATTAAAGAATGAGTTTGTTTCCAGCTGAATTAGTCTTTGAAAACAAACTACATAAGATATGAAATATGACAAGCAGAAACTAAATGTGATAGCTCTACTTCTGTAATTCATACGTTTAAAAATAAAATATGAAAGCAACTACACATATGAAACGTGTCAGCAAATGTATAGTTTAAAATGATGAAGATATGTTTGTCTATACTGATTATTAATGATGAAAAAGTTTTTTGATAAGTTTTATTACTTCCTTTTCTCAGTTTTGGAATATTTCCCCGCTGATAATTAAGTACAGATATATTGTCTTTAATCAAAACATGCCCGTCCTCTTCAGGGAAGTATGCATTAATGGAAGTAAATATATCTGATCAAAGCAATATCAGCATTAAATTTGATTGGAGTTAACAGAAGTTGTGAGAGTCGTATTGTGAGACTTGGTAATACAACACATACGATGGGAGCAAAGCCATCTTCTGGTGTGTTGGATATAGTGCTGCCACATGGCTGCCATATTGCTAGCTACAGGTACAGCTCAAAGACCTATGAATGTGGGATTGAAGAGGTTTTGACTTTATGCAGAACACCAATGAGCAGAAAATTAATTAAACTGTTCCATGGTATTGAAATAAGAATATAAGATATTATTAAAGAAAGGTGAGCTTTTGATAAACACAACATGAAGACTTCAAAAAAATATATATGAAGCTTTCCTCAAAAAGAAAACTTTGTTTACATCAGAAGCGCCCAAAACAACAGACACACAGCAGATCACATCTCGTGCCCCCTGCTGCTCGTGTCTCTGTTCCTTCAGACTGTGAGAAATGCCTTCTTCAATCAGACCAGAGATCTCCCTAACTCAGTAGCTAGTTTCTGGCAACAGGTAGTAAAAGATACTCAGAAGAACAGAGAATGCGCACAGGAAGTACTTTTCCAGCTACATTTATCCATTTAGCTTGATTTCTGAAAGTAGTGGTTCAGATACTTTTTAAGCTTCCAAATGGTTTTGGTATTTAAAGCCAAGATGTCACTTCTCTGAACTCAGGTTTCCATGACATCCTGTGGCTGTAATTTTCATAATTTAATGTGTTAAACATCAATCTGTGCATCAAACTCACCGACTTCAAACTCTTGGAAAATATTCCATGAGTTCAGTAAGAAAAGCAAGCCATCTAGCAATACCAGTAGTGTGCATCTTTCCACAAACACCTACTTCATTTTTTATTTCTAATGCTTACTCCTAGTACAGAATTACCACCAGGAGGGGAACTGTCTGAACAGTGTTTTGGTGCTGTGCTTCAGATTAATACTGTGCATCGCTGGTGTATGATGTTAACTTCAATACCAAAGTGCCCTAGTTACAGTCATAAAAACGTAAGCCTGTGATTGGTAAGACAGTTGGCTGTACAAATATTTCCCTCGAAACCAGTAAAAATTCCCAACAGCTTCCACTGAATTCTTGTTTGTGAATGGCCGTAAACACAAGATCGGTCTGGCACTCAGGATTCAATCATAGCTCAGGCAGGAAAGGCAGCTGAGCTGTGAAGACCTACCTATCACTAGGATGCCTTCACACCAATGTCCTTACACCAGCAGTGATATTTCCTGCAAACAGAAGGGAAACAAACTACACGTAAGGCAAAATTATGTTCACTGCAAGGGCTATTGCTGTTTAAACACTACACCTGTAATTGAGGCATGCTGATCAAACTTTAGGGTATATATAATGACACTTTTTACCCAAGAGAGTAATCCTATGCTGTTTCCTAAAAGATGGTAAATATTCTTAGAGACCCAAGACACAAACCCTGAAGCTGTTTGGGCAGAGTAAGAGGTCGAGTGAAGCGCTAAAGGCCGTGCAGTAGCCACTAGTGCCAGTTGGCTTTTGTTTCACAAGACTTTGCCAGCTTAGCGGGTGAAACCTTATAGCTTTTAATCGCAAACCCCATGTCCTGCTCTCACACACGAGGGGCCCAAGATCACTCTTTCAGCGTTACCCCCTCCCCAAAGCCCGGCCGAGAGCAGCCCCGACCCTGCCACACGAGGGGGCCGAGGGGCTGCCAGGGCGCGGCGCCCACCCCGCCGCCCTGAGGCCGACATTTTGCGGAGGCAAGGAAGGGAAAAGCCCCGACCCCGCACGGCGACCCGGGTGCAATAAACACCCTTCGCCCGCCCCCCACAAGGCACCAAGCCCTGAAAGCAAACCTAATTCCCTCCCGACCTGCTCGCTCCCCCCCTGACGCCACCGCTCTCCCCCAGCCCGTCCCTCCCGCGGCAGCCCCGGCGCGGGGGCGAGGCTTCGGCCGCAGCCTGCGCAGCAGCACCGCCATCCCCGCACCCACCCGGGCACCCCGGGGGTCCGGCGGCGAGGGGAGCCCAAGGGAGCCGCCTCCGGTGTCTCCTCGCTCCCTTCTGGGGCGATGGAAGCCAAGGGCGGCGCGGCGCGGCCAGCAGAGCTTCCTCCGGAGGCTTCCGCTCGACCCCTCGCTGGGGCCGCGGCGCCATCTTGTGGGGCCGCCGAGAGACGGCGGCCATGGCCCCCCGGCAGACTCCCTGCGGGATGGGGTCGTCCCAGTGCAGCCTCCTGCCCTCGTCCTTTTAAAAAATGTGGCTTTTTACATTAACAGATAGTGATAGGACATGGTGGAACGGTTTTTAACTAAAAGAGGGAGATTTAGATTAAATATTCAGAAGAAATTCTTCACTCAGAGGGTGGTGAGGCACTGGCACAGGTTGCCCAGAGAAGCTGTGGGTGCCCCATCCCTGGAGGTGCTCAAGGCCAGGCTGGATGGGGCTTTGGGCAACCTGGGCTGGTGGGAAGTGTCCCTGCCCATGGCAGGGGGCTTGGAACAGGATGATCTTTAAGGTCCCTTCCAACCCTAACCATTCTGTGATGCTGTGATTTTCATAGGATGGCATGTCAGCAGCCTGCTCACAGCCTGTTGTGTCAGGGGGTGCATGTTTTCGCACATGGCAAACTGATGGGTGAAAGTTGCAGACTGCAGAACATTGAGGTTAACTTGGAGAGTCAACTAGGTAAAAAAAGATATTGGGGAAGTCATATATGGGATATCTATTCGTCATAAAGGTACACTTCCAGCTTAGGAATTCCCTTAGCGAATTACTGGATGCTCAGTGGGTGCAGTAAAAATCACAGGATCACACAAGCACAGGATGGCTGAGGCTGGTAGAAACCTCTGCAGGCCACGTGGTCCAACCCCCTGCTCAAGCAGGGACATCCAGAACAGGATGCCCAGGTGGCTTTTGACAATCTTCAAGGAGGGAGACCCTGCAGCCTCTTTAGGTGACCCCATGCCAGCGCTCAGTCACTCTCACAATAAATAAGTACTTCCTGATGTTCATATGGAGCCTCTCGTGTTCCAGTTTGAACCTGTTGCCTCTTGTCCTGGCACTGGGCAATATTGAAAAAAGAGTCTGCCTCCTTCTCCTTTGCACCCTCCCTTCAGGTACTTATAGACCTTGATAAGCTCCCCCCTGAGTCTCCTCCAAGCTGAGCAATCTGAGGCCTTCTTAGCATTTCCTCATAGAATGCCTTGGGTTGGAAGGGACCTTAAGGCTCATCTAACTTCAACACCCTTCCATTGACAGGGATGCCACCCACTAGATCAGGCTGGCCAAGGCCCCATCCAGCCTGGCCTTGAACACCTCCAGGGATAGCGCATCCCTTCTTCTCTGTGCAATCTGCTCCAGTGCCTCACTGCCCTTACACTGAAGAAAGGAGGTACCAGGAGAAGAGGTACTACAGGTACCTTGACCATCTTGGTGGTCCTCACTTGGAATCCTTCCAGTAGGCCGAAGTCTTTCTTGTAATGGAGAGCTCAGAAGTGGAGCTCAGAAGTTCCAGGTGCCACCTCATCAACACTGAGGAGAGGGGAAGGATCACCTCTCTTGACCTACTGGTGATCTTTTGCCTAATAGAGCCCATAATACCATTAGCCTACTTAGTGTCAAGGGCACATTGTTGGCTCATGTTCAACTTTGTGTCTACCAGGACTCTCGACAAACTAGACTTTGCACCACTGCCACTGGCCATCTTGTTACATACCAGCTGTACTTGACTCTGCCATCTTGTTACATACATTTAAGCAAAAGCATGTATTACTGCTGAATTTTTGTATGTTGTGTGGAAGAAAGGCATCATCAGGGCAAATTTCACGAAGATATGGCATCTGTGCTGTTTTTATTCAGGTTGTCAAGCTCAACCAGAGACTTCAAGTAACATATTACGAATGCTGCTGTGTACATTTAAAAAAAAAAGTGATTGTATTGCTTCTTTTAGTTTTGTAATATTTCAGTTTAGAAGTCCATTTATTTATTTATTTATTTATTTATTTATTTATTTATTTATTTATGTTGGGGGGGAGATAGTATTACTTGTTACAAGACATATTTTCTCTTAATTTCACCACTTCTTACTTACTCCGTCTACCTACCTTACTTAAGTATCTTTACAACTGCACAGTTATTCTGTGTGGAAGCACTTTAAAAGTTATCTGTCTTATGGGACCTACATGGATATCATATTAAATAAACCTCTAATTACATACGTTTTGTGAGCAGTGGGAGATCGGCCTGCTGAAGACTGATTTCTTTCTTCTTGCTTCACCTCATTGTCAATGGATCGCTTCTGAGTCTGTCACTTCACAAAATATCTGCTGTTTTAAGAGCTGTTTACTTTGGAAGCCTGTGTATATTTTTCATTGATTTAAAGTTTGCCTTTTATCAGAGAAGGAAGCCTTTAGCAGAAAGGTTTGCTTAAAAAGGCAACCCCCTTACACAGTCCCTCACACAACACAACAGAATTGAAGATCTTGTGTTAATTCTTCATTCTTGGTTCTTAAATCTTTTTATTTTACACCCATGAAACATGAAAGATGTAAACTTTCATGTAAACTGGGTCTAGAATGAAGTGCACACCCCTGCAGTTTCTTTCCCAAAGCTAGCACAGGTGAAGAAAGGGTGGCTTCTGTTGACTCCAGCATGACCTCTTCCCTCCCAGGTCTGGGACCAGAGACATTACAGGGTAGGTTTGCTCATACTTAACAGTTTTATCAGTGGTGTTGCACAACACAGCAGGACCCTCTTGAGCTTTCTTCCATGGCTATGTTCCTTTCAGTTTTCAGTGTCGCCCCAATGGTTGAGCATTAGCTGGGAACTGGGCTGAAAATTAGGATTGCCTGACAGGAAAATGAAATGCCAGAGTAGAACAGCTATGAGAGCAGGGCAATTACCTCATAAGGAGCAGCATTTGCAATTTGCATGTTTAAGCATCTTAGAGAACATTTGCCAGATACTCCGATTCATTAACTGACCAATTAATTAATTAATTCTTTTAGAAAAAAAGGGGTACAGCGACTTGGGATTTGTTAAAAATGTAAATAGCTTAAATCTGCAACATACTTAACCACTTATATAAGACTATAAGAGTACTGTAGTCATCAAATCTGAAAGGGTGGTAGTCTCCAGCACAGGGGGGCGATGATAAGAAGTTGGAAGCTAGGTGCTGACCTCTTTTTCTTGCACAACTGTTCAAGGAGTATACATCTGTAACACCCAAATATGTGGTTGGGTTAAACTGCTGCAAATCCATATGCGGACCATTACTTTGCAAAAACTGTTGCTTTAGTGTTGCTCTACTAAGTTAGGGGTAACCCAAAATAAGTCACCCCTAAAGCTCTTGACTAATCATTAACCAGTTAAAGCACTTACATTATTGTCTGTTTGTCCTTTGATAAGACAAAATCATATTTAACATTGCTTTATTTGCAGCAGATTTTCAACTATAATGCAAATTCTATTTCTGGATTAAAACAAAACTTACTTGGGTCTAGCTCTTGTGTAATCTCAATATGAAATTCTTAACATTTCTAGGAAAATTTGATGCCCCTTTCTGGTGTGTGTCTGTGTGAAGGAAACTACATGTGAGATTTCTTTTACTTAGCTCAAACTTTCTGAGAAGGGAAAGGAACAGGCTATATAGGCAGGACAGGGGAGAGAGGCAGAAGCATCATTGAGACAGTCTAACTGCCAAATAAAATAAAAATATTTTCACATCTATATTCATATAATATGAATTAAAATTTGGCAGCACCTCTGAAGACTTTCCCCACTGGATTATGGGCTACTATTCCCTTTGCTGTCTTTCTACATGTACAGCATGACAGTGATGTCTACACCTGAGCTGGTCACTCTTGAGATCCCATTATGGACATTGGTAGAACACTCTAATGCTTTTTGGGTACTGTTTATATCTGATGTCTGTTGGATATCTACTTTGGGAATGAAACACACCCCAGAAATCTTTATTTCTTCCAGTGACTTTCAAGGAAACCTGAAGCAATTCTCATGGGGTACTGTTATCACAGCTGTGTATGTTTAGCCACATAAAAACCATGGAGAAAGCATTTAAAAATGCAAAAAGTTATTAACTCTGTGTATAAAACATAACCCCCCACCTAAGCCAATAGATGGCAGCATTGTAAAATAGTAATGCGCAAACCTCTGCTTCAAACAGCAGTGCTGGGGTCTGAACTGGTTGCTCAGGAGAAGCAAAAATTCTGCCAAATAGGCCTGACAAGTAGCTCTGTCTCGCTAAAATATTCTGTCTTCTCTTAGCTCTCAGATGGCACGAAGTCCCTCTTTTTCTTGAAGGCTAACAAAGGGACCTTGTGCCATCTAGATTTTCAGAGCCTGAAAAATGAAAAAAAAAACACCCTAAGGGTTGAGCGCTCAATTAATTTCTATTTCCAGAGGCTTAACAGTGGAACATTTGGCATAGCAGCTTATGATGATTTAGATAAGAATTTTATGTGTTAATTTTATGCAGTATACACACACAATAAAACACTATAATGATACATTGTCTTCTTGTCTTTTAATTTTATCCTGTTGGTCTTTAGTCACTGAATCTATTTTATATCTTTGTTAATTTTGCCATTATTATACAAGAGCAGCATCTAAAGTTTTTAATTAGGAAGTACAAGGACAACGTGCTGTTTCTGTTATATAGAAAAAAAAAAAGAAATGGGAATTATTTCACATTTGTTATCACTTATTTTTCACCCAGAAAACTCTCAAATAATGTCAGACATGCTTCAGCACAGGAGGTTCGGGCTGAACATGAGGGGGCATTTCTTTACTGTGAGGGTGACAGAGCACAGGGACAGGTTGCCCAGAGAGGTTGTGGAGTCTCCTTCTCTGGAGATATTCAAAACCTGCCTGGATGTCATCCTGCACGATGTGCTCTGGGTGATCCTGCTCAGCAGGGTGGTCGGGCTAGGTGATCTTCAGAGGGCCCTTCCAACCTTGGCCATTCTGTGATTCTGTGTAAATGCCTGCAGTCAGCAGGCAACACGTGAAGAGGCCACAGTAAGGATGGAGACAGTGAAACCATCAGAAGATGTGGGCCAGGTTTTGGTTCATTTATCTAAGGAGAGACTCAGTGCCTTGACCAGAGCAGGGCAGAGTTGTATAGCCAAAAGGCTGCGACCACAGTGGTGAGAGAAGGCACCAAGTCTGTTTTATGCTGTAAACTGAAAGGGGGAAGATTTAGATTGGATATAAGGAACAAATTCTTCCCTCAGAGGGTGGTGAGGCCCTGTCCCAGGCTGCCCAGAGAAGCTGTGGCTGCCCCATCCCTGGAGGTGCTCAAGGCCAGGCTGGATGGGGCTTTGGGCAGCCTGGTCCAGTGGGAGGTGTCGCTGCCCAGGGCAGCAGGGGTGGAACCTGATGGGCTTTAAGGTCCCTTCCAGCCCAAACCATTCTGTGATTTCATGGTACTGCGTTCTGTGCAGGCAGAGTGGCTCCCACCCCACCAGCGGTTCTCCTGGCTGACAAAGTGTGTATTTGATACAAACTACTAATGCCTGAATGTGGCCCTGAGAAGGAGTGTCGAGTCAAACTGCATGTAGGACAAGCCAGCACTATACCTGGCTTCATGATTACCCTTCACCTTCTACTTTTATAACATTACTAAGCCCCAAATGATTCCCAAATGCATATGGAACACTCACATAAGAATACTGAAGTAAACCCCATAATTATCAGCATGTAGCCCACAAAACTCATGATGTCAAGTTAATGTCCCAACCTAATACTTTATCTACTCAGTAATATGTGGTATAATACTTTCTAAATGATTTTTGACCAATGATGTTTAAACAACATTCATCATTTTAATAGTATTTTTTCCCCTCTTTTGACAAACATTGCGTATGAGGGATACAGATGACTTCCCAAAACAAACTTTTTTTTTGTGTGTGTGCGTGTGTGTGTGTGCGCTTTTATTTGTATACCGAATTCCTTCATCGATCTCTGAAATATCATGAATTGCCTAAGACGTATGGATATAAAAATTCCACCTGATAGACATTTTGTATAGAAAGAGTGCAAATCCTGTGACTTGGGATCAGGTTTGTTCACTATTTTGTTTGTGTTAATTTCTGCATAAGCTTAAAAATCATCTTTCAAATAGAAGGTCAACTTTGATTGACTACAGGTTAAACCATGTCCCACTTAACCATGTCCCTAAGCACCACGTTCAGCCTTTCCTTAAACACCCCCAGGGACAGTGATGCCACCACCTCCCTGGGCAACCCATTCCAGTGCCTGACTGCTCTTTCTGAGAAGAAATGTCTCCTCATTTCCAACCTGAGCCTCAGTTAAAATCACTCAGTTACATATTTGTCAGTCCTTTTAACTGCTTCATTTATTAGCATTGCCCTCCATCATTTTATTTATTTATTTATTTTTAATATTTCTCTTATTTTTTGTACCTACCTGTTGTGCCCACAACTCTTAAAGCTGTCTCTTTGTAAGCTGTAGCTCTCTTTCAGTTGTTACTGCAGATGCCTCACTGATGCTGTTTCTATGACCTTTTGAATTTCCACAAATGCAAATGTCTGTGCCCAGTGCAGTAGGTGAAAATAATCATATCCATAGCCACACCTGCATCCTGAGACAGACCACAGCTTGCTGACCGATCTTTCTGCTAAAAGAGGGCTTAGAGGAAGCAAAAGGCTTTCTCTGTGTTGTCTCTGTCATCTGTTATAAAAGCTTTAGTTGCAGTTGCTTTGAACTGAGACGAGAAGTGCACTGAAGAGCCATGCAGAATATAGATTAGGTGTGTGCTGATGGTGACCTGTCCCAAATAGGGGGAGGCTGCCTGATCCTGCAAGTGTATTGCTTAATCTCCACATAGCTGAGAGTGATGAGTTGCCTATTGCACTGCTCAGAGAGCTGCAGAAAGTTCTGGATACAAAGGCAGGAGATGGCAATGGCTCGATCCTGGGTCAGAGCTGAGCTCGGTGCACAGGTGGATTGACCCAGCCACCCTGAGAAGTCAGTCTCAGCTGCTTCTTTCAGCAGCCAAGGATTTAGATGACCACCAGCTGTGGAGCCAGTACAAACCTACTGAGCGGCATGGCTCTGATGGCAGAAACACATCTGAACTGTTCACAAGTCTCTTCTGGTCCAGGAACTACGCATGGCTTTTTAGTTCTTTAGGGTCAAATTAAGTCTGTGAAACTTAAAACTGACTCAGGACTAGATTAACACTGAGAAGAATTAAAAAAAAAAGGTAGTAGAAAAGTACATAAGTGCATGACTTCGAGATGCTTAATTCACAAGACAGGATCCGAAGCTGAAAGCCATGTCTGAGGTTTTCTGTTCAACCCAGGGGGAGAGCTGGGTGCTCCAGAAGAGTTATCTGAAAAATATTTGTGCTGGGACCTGGGTTCGTTCTACCAACTTTATGCTTCCAGATGAAGAGCCCATGCTCCCTTTATGCTCAGGGAAGAGCGTAGATCTCTGAGCTAAGATCTCTGGAATGGCTGCTCCCATTGACCTTAGAGTTCAGAAATAAGCTTAGGTATTTCTGCTGGGTATTCAAGGGTAGGCAAGAAGGTGGGGAAACCACGATGTGAAGACATCTTTACCTGCAGCTATTCTCTCAGAAAATGATGTCTCACTCTTTTTTTTAGGTGGCAATGAGAAGTCATGATGAATGTGCGCCCTCTGATTATAGAAGGGCCCGCTGAGCACATCACTTTCTTAGAAAATGAAAGATGTGTGTTTAATTCCTTTCAAAACCTCCAAGGCTTAATAGTCACCCCCAGGAGAACAAACAAACCGTTTACCTCTTGCTGACCATGAAAGCCTGACCCCAGTTTATAGACCAACATCAGCATTTCATTTTTCATTCCAGTGCTTGTATAATTCCACAGACGTTACTTGGCGAGTCTTTTGGTTAGCTTTGCCAGTGGTATGCAATGCTCCAGACACAAATATTTTGGCCAACTTAAATTTATAAAAAAAGAAAAAAAAAAAAAGAAAGAAAAAAAAAACAACAGACAAGCAAACTGACTGGAAATTTAGGGAAACAAATAACTTGTTTGTTTCAGTAGGAGTGAGTAATTATGAGAAAAGTGTTAGGGGGGGTCATAAACTTTGAATATTTTGAGCATCAACAGCTTGTTTATTTTGTCTGATCATCAGTTGGACCCAGTTTCTCTGTGTAATTACCTCCATCATGTTATTTCAGTAAGAATGCTCTTGTTGATTGAAGTTTTCATGGAAATATTTGTTAATGTTCTCAGTGTAGCTTGTTCCCTATGGGGGCATAAGAAGGGAAGCAACTTTCCTCAATAAAATTTGCGAGAAGACTGAGGGAGGTGTCATGTAGGCCTCTCCTCCAATTTATTCTCAGTTCTCACCCATAAGATCTGACTGTTGGTGATATATAGGAAGCTGATTTCTGCTTTTGGGCTGGAGCAATGTAATTTTAATCTTGGAAATATCAGACAGAATTATGTGCTTATACATCGTATGTTAAATATGAAGCAAGATCTCTGTTATTGAGAATGGTAGGATCCACTGTTTATGGGGATTTGCTTATATATAGAAAAAAACAAGACACATTGGACATATGAGGTTTGTTCTACATCAAATATATTATTTTTTCCAGCAGCCCTGTCTGGTTCTGGATCTTGCTGAGCAGGTATGGCTGTGTTGGGTTATGCACATGGTACAAAACCTCTGGAACTTCCTCCCACACGCCGGTCCAGAAATCCCAGAAAAGTGGACATATTCTGGAGATTTTCTCCATGGAAAATTCCCGAGTCAGAAAAATGTGCTTCTTCAGGAGAACCCAGCTGCATGCAAACCCAGATAAATGGCTTACATGCAGCATGCAGTTACTGCTGGTTTGGGAGACACGAATCTCTCTCTACAGGGCATCTCATTCTGAAGGCTTCACTTCATTTTCTCTTCTCAGTTCTGCCTGGGTTCAAACTTAATATGAGTTGACTGATAACTTTAGGGTATGGCAAACATTGATAGAGACTAGTTTTGGAAATTCAAGATGTTTTTTGGAAAATTTAAATAAAATACGGAAGTAAATTTAAATTAATCAATCTTTGTACAGGAACTGGCCTTTTAACATTGCAGGCAAACATTTTTTCTTTTGATTGTTCCACGAGTGTTGCTTCTGGGTCACGTTACAGCTAGGTTACATTTGACTGAGATACTCTGGCTGGAAGTCCCAGACAAATTCTGAGAATCCTGAAGGGTGCAAAGATCTTAACTGTGAAGCAAGGGTTTTAAAGAAGCTGGGTACATGTCCCGCTGCTGGGTTGGCTCCTTTTGATCCTGCATGCTTTTAAGCTTTCTGCCACCTGAATAATTTTGCTATTGTTTCCTTGCTGTCTTTGATAAACTTCATAAGCAGAGACTGGACCTCTTTCTCAGAAAGGAACTTCTGGGTACTTCTGGTACAAATTCTGTGCATCTATCATTCTGGTACAACCCTGGGAACCCCCTACATGCCAATTGCTTATTCCTTCTCAGAGCTCTGATTGTGAGGGAATGGTGGCTTTATAAGAAATATGTGAAAGATGAAGCAAGCAGATGCAGTCTTGGTAAGCATTTCAAAAAAAATGATGACTGTTCCAAGTACCTTGCACAAGAAATCAGAACAAGAGCGAATTCACATCTACCTCTACTCCAGTTTTCTCCTTGCTCTGGAACTGTCCTTGGGCCCCTTCCTCCTGCAGCAATGATATGTCCTCTCCCAGCAATGTCTCTATCCTGGCATGCTATCCTGGTCCTATCCTTGCTGCCTTATCTCCTGGACTCACCTGTGCTCTCTCCTTAGACCAAAGTACTTCATGTCAATTAAACCTTTTACCAGTCTTCACATGCCATCCAAGGTCCGACTAGATGATCCCCCACTCAGTTACTTCTCTTGTGAAGTTTAGGTTTAGGAAAAAAGCTGGCCAGTGTCATAATGAGCTCTTCGTCCCTTGAGATTTCCATGTGGTGGATGACAAGAATTTAATGACTAGAAGAGTTCAGCCTGTCTGTGGAGTTCATCTTGACTGCATCTTTCCTGGGGTAGCCTGGAGATAGCAAGAGAGCCTAAAGTGAGCTGGACTAATTGCTCTGGGATATCACAGCCTGTTCCCTGCTGTTCTCTTTCCTAAAGACTCAGCTGTTTTTTTTTTTTTCTTGTTTTTTTTTTTTTTTTTTTTTTTTTTTTTTTTTTTTTTCCTATCACAGGGCTACAGTTGAAATGTATTTATTCCAGCTGACATGCTCAGGGTCTTCTTGCTGTGGTTGGCAATGTACGTGTTAAGTCACTTAGGAGGCCTGGTATGCAGGCACAGTCACACCACATGGCCAGAGGTGATATGCACAGAGTGACCCCAGGAGAGGGGGGACCTTGCTGTGCTCCTGAGACACTGCATGTGTGATTTTATGAGTGAGAAAGGTAGTGATGAATAGTCTCTGTTACAGGTTATGTGACACATGCTGGCAGAAAGATGGCATCGCTGCATAGTTGCTAGCCCTGAATCGCCATCCTTGGAAATATTAGTCCAACAATAAAGTAAAATAAAATAAAATCAGAAGATAACACAAACAACAGAGAGAGTAGACAAACTCTGTATATGAAGTGAAATTGCAGTCTTCACAAACACAAATTCATAGTATCAATCTGTTTTTAAACTGTGCACAGAGAGACTCCACAAAGCATTTTATAACAATTTGCAGCCAGTCAGACTGAGTTCGTAGGCACAAGCTTTGAAACTCCTGCTTCCTTTTTAAGAGAATGAGCATTTAATTTATTACTGATGTCATCCTTTGCACAATTTTTAGCAGAGAGGTCAGAGAAGGACTAACTACCTGACCATATCAGTCATACTGGAATGAACTGGACCAGTGTTCAGTAATTGCCCTGTAAAGACAGTAAAAGGCATATAAGTGCATGTAGCGCCTTTGCAAATACGTGATGATAAATTGAGGTGGCATTCATTCCCAAATCATTAATTATGAATTGTTCATCCGTTCTCTGTTAATTTAAATGTTCTTTGTGGTTTTTATCTTCCCAGTTTGGTATCCTATGATTTACAGCTGAAGCATCTCTCTGTTCAAGGAGAGATTGCGATTTCCAGGGAGACTTCTATAGAATGAATAATGAAGCACTTTTTATTAAATGACTGAGAAAAGCAAAATCTCACTACCAGTATTTCCTGGAGGGTTTATCTTACAGGGAGGTGCACATGGCGTTGACTCACTGTAGCATGAAATCTTCAGGAGTAGAGATGATAATCTGCCTCTACAAAATGAGAGAAATTCTGGTGTGATAAATAATGCTCACTTCCAAAAGCAAATTCAATGTTTACTTGTTGAATATCCCAGGCATGTGCATACACACAATATTGCCAGACAAACCAGAGATTACTTCACTTTTGTTATTTTGTATTATACTTACTGTATGTTTTACCCAGAAACACAGGACAAGCTGTGATATTCACTAGACATGCACCAGATATACAAATCCACAATTTACTAGCATAGACATGAATATGAATGCAATCCTATTGTGGGAAAGGAGATGGAGATTGTTGTTTGTGTTGCAAGTAGCTGGAAGGTATTCAAATGCTGTTGTAATGGATGCAATACTACTTAAGTGGATAGATCCAGAGGTGGTTCCAGAGATTTATTCCTGACAAAATAATTCCATTCTTACACATCACCATTCTGTGGCACACTTAACCAAAGGAAAAACAAAACAAAACAAAAAGCTCATATAATGCCATTGTTATTTTGGAGGTTTATGAGGTCACCATAAAACTCCTTAGTCAAGATCTTTTTTGTCCTTTTTGGAATACTATTCCTAGGAAGCAACAATTAATTTATGAGAATACACACACTGAAAATCCTTCTCAGAGTCCTTCTGGCTGGCTAAGCTTGTACAGATTTACCAAGGCTTATCATATTGCTATTGGTTTAATGGTGTTAGGTTTTCAGAGGAGATTTTCATGAACTATTGCAACCCCCTTGCTAGCTTTTAATCCTTTCTTCACAATGGCTATGACCTGTCATTACTGTGAACAATAAGGAAGCTGTCCTCAGCTAAGACTGTGGTAGTTTCCATAGCATCTTTGTCTCCACTGCATTCGTCTCTGGCTAAGATAGTCACTTTGCAGACAGTTAGTCTGAATTTAGACCATTTCCTGCAGTAGAAACACTTTCACTGACTTCAGAAAGTATACATTCAAGCTAACAAAGAGAATCAGGTAGGAGGCAGCAAGAGGAGAGGCATGTTTATTTGTAAGTGTAAGCATTAGAGGAGAAAGCAGTGGTATGACAGCGATGTTTGTAGGCCAGCAGTAGGAGATGGCTATGCTCGGTGCATGTGGCACCAAGACCTCAACTATGTGCCACGGTCTGAGTTATTTGAGTATGGGGATAATCCTCATACCAGTTCATTTTACCACATGCAGTTGCTGGCTTGGACAGAAATAATTTTTGATGCATCACTCTGGTGCCAGCCCTGTGGGGTGCTAATAGAACATTGTCTGCTCTACATACCGTCATTAACTTCGTATCAAACAGTTTCAGGAGTTGTGTATCCTCAGGGTACCTCTAGTCGCTTTGCTGCTGAGAGGAAAGACTGCTGTTTGATGCACTTTCATGCCGTAATCAGGGGCAGGTACAACTGCAGTGAAGGTGGGGCTTGTGACTGTCATAGGTTGAACTCCATGAACCAGGCAGCGCAGTGATAATGTGTAGGGCACGTTCATGCCTCCAGGCACAGCCCCCCTGACATTCAGTCCAGCCTGGGGGTGGGCCATCTCACCTTTTTCCAAGCAGGCTTTGCTGCTTTTAGAGGGACCCCCACCGTTGTTTCTGGAAGTGCTGGGATGTGAAGGTAGTGTAAGGAAACTTGTGTCTCGTCATTGTGTGAAATTGTTCCCAGTGAGACAGCTCTTCTGCTGGAGCATCTCTTGCAGCTGGGAGCTGGCATCCCCTGGGGGGAGTTTCAAAGGCACAAAGCTTCTGGGGTGCTGCCCTGACTGCCCTGTAGGCACGTTCTTTATTCCTTCCCAGTCTTTACTGGGGCATACCTTTCTAGATGAAAAAGTGCTGTACAGTGCACATAATATCTTCACAGAATCACTTAAACCCCAGACAATAGGATTCGGGAATTCAGAGAAAGTAAACTATCAAAGTAGTCATGGTGAAGGAGCAAAACCAGGAGAAATAGCAAATATGCAAGCCCCAGAAAAATGCTGGTAAGAACAGAAAAACTGCAGGCAAAGCTTTGTATTATAAAGATCTAAGAGCTGAATTCCTTCCCCTTTCATTCCTTCCCTCTCATTTGTCTTATTACCATTCTTATTGCTCAAGAATTTACAGAAATCTGTAATTGGATATTTTTCATTTTGAAGTAAAGCTCTGTGCCTTTTCTTGGCATCAAAATACTATTCAAAATTCATTGTGTTAGATTGTCTGGGCATTGCTCGTAGGATGTTACATTTTTCAAACTTTCAAGACACGTAGCTTTCAAGTTTTTTAGTTTAGATTAATTTTGGCTCATTTTATCTTCCTAGAATAGATTTAACTGAGATCTCAATGTCTTCATTATCTTGTAATGGTTATAGAAGTCTTTCCATAGCACATTTGTACAAGTTATAGTCTTTGACACATTTATGAGGGTTGTCAACTAATGAGATGCAGATTTCACATGTGTACAACTGGGGCACATTCCTCAACTTTCATTAAAGAAGAAAAACAGGAGGAGCACGATACTATTTGGGCTTTACTGGTGCGCAGTCAGAATTTTCGGTCTTTATATTTTCCCTCTCCACCACTTGAGGAAATTTGATGACACTATTTGGGAGGTAACAATATAAAGTATTTTAAGTCATAAAACATTTAAAAATCATGGTGAATGCAGCTTTTATTTAGAAAGAAAATAAAACAATCTTTTCAAAAATAGTTATTGCACTGCCATAGATCAGCATGAAGCTGTGTGGGATATTACTAGATAACACTGTATGCTCAATCAAAAGACCCAGCCTACCCATTTTGGAAATGCTGGGGTGGGATGATGTGCAGAATGTCTATTCATTGTGTAAAAAGCATTGGTAAGATGTGTTCTTTGCCTCTTCTTCTTGAAATTTCTCTCTTTCAAATGCTGGGGTAACCCCTCTTTGGTAGCCATGTGGAGAACGTCATCTTTACTTTGAGCTAGCACACTGTGTGGCTTGGGGTGGGAATTGGGCAGCGTCAGGGCTGTGGGGTGGGATGGGGAATGCTCCATGTTGTAGTGAGCCCCTGGCTACCACTTTGACTTTTGCAGCACAACACAGACATATGTAGACTTACATATACGTATATAGTACTTTCATCGCTGGGCACTAACCACAAAAGTAACTCTGTGCCCTGATTCCTTACCTCTTCAGCCCAGGCTCTGAAAGGTTCAAGGGAGGTGGTAGCAGACACTCCAGCAGCACAAGGGCAAGGCAGGGGCTGGGCCAGGAGGACCAGGGGTGCAGTGCAGCTGGGGGGTGGCGCTGGCAGCGGTGCCCAGTTCTGCTGGGCATGGCTGGAGGCACCAGAACTGGTGGGGATGACCCACTCAGCCAGACCTGGGAAGGAGTAGTTTTGCTTATGGCCGGGGTAGATGGGCAGAGAGCGCTGGCTAACAGGTAGGAAGATGTTGTGGTTTGGTGAGGTGAGGTGCCAGGAAGCCCCGAGGGAGGTCAAGGTTGTTACATTCAGGAGGGCTGGGACAGACCCTGCAACTTGGAGGGGCAGGGGTGCCAGGCTGAGTGAAAGTAATCATGTTTATAAAGGTCGTGGGAACAGGAGGGTAGACAAGCTATTACAAGAATAGACGCATGTGACTCTGATTTAAAACGTTACACAACTTTGAAAGTATAGTTGCCAGCTACTTAATGCCATTGCTATGGTTATGGAAATAATAGCTTTCTAGTTTTCATCAAATATTTTCTTGTTACACATTTTGACAAAATCTAAACTTATGCAGTGGTTTCATCTCTTTAAACGGATTATCTCGCAACTGTACCCTTTGTACTTTTCCAATTGTGACAAAAATGTCCAGTCCTTTTTGCAGCTCCTGCATGCTTTATGTAGGCTATTATAGGCAGAAGCCAAAACATCTGACAACTCATAATGACAAGAGAAGATTTTCAGCTATGATGGTAATTCACACAAATTATTGTATGACCCTGAAGTAGGAATGGTCGTAAAATATGCCGGCTGTTCACAGAGCTTTCACATGAACAACAGTTTCCATTACCATGTTCCACAACACGATAAATGAGCTGAACTGGAACTACAAGGAATCAGAGGACAGCTGGAGAAAATCCTTTCTTTTCCAAAGCCTAATAACATTTAACTTTCTATTCAAGCTCTTGAAAGCAGTGTGATGTATAGGTAACATTCCAGTACCCTTCACCTGAGCCTTTTTTAAGAAGTACACCAGTGTGCCTTCCTACGTCAAATTCAGAAACTCTCACAAACAGACAGAAAGAAAGAAAGAAACAAAAAACCACCGCCAACAAAAACAAGGTGATTCTGCACCTAACTGGTTGGTGGGAAAGTTTCATAAAATGTCTCTGGGAGCAGCTTTCAGTCTGGGTAATGGGAAAAATAAGTTTATGCAATCATCCTTTGATTCCCTCTGTATTATGCCTTCCAGTTTCTAAAGAGTTTGTCTGCAGCAGGGATATTACTGAGGCAGGATCGATAAAGTCTGTCTGTTTCAAAACAAACACTGGGAATTTCTCCCATAGAACTATTTTTTTCAGTAATGACATTCAGACTGAAATGGTGTGATTCCTTTTTGTGGATAAAAAAACATAGCAATTGGAATTTTGTAGATGATTATGTTTGCTAGCAAGGAATTTTTATTTTTATTTTATTTTATTTCAGTCTTTCAGTCAGGTATAATTAGGCATTGCAGCAAACACTTGCAAAATAATTTGCTCTAGAGCAGTAAGATGAAGCAGAAATCCCCCTATTGGAATATTGTGCAACACAACCTGTTTTACTGGTGTTACCCATAATTTTGGCAACAGCTCATTTAAAAGTGTACGCTGGAAGCTGAGCGACATTAGGTATCAACTGGCCATGTTAAATCTCATCCTGTTGGCCTCTGCCCATCGACCCATCCTGTCCAGGTCCCTCTGCAGGGCCTTCCTACCCTTCCAGATCCACACTTCCCCCCAGCTTGTTGTCATCTACAAACATACTGATGGTGCACTCAATTCCCTTGTCCAAGTCATCAGTAAAGATATTAAAGAGGATGGGCCCCAACACCAACCCCTGGGGAACACCACTGGAGACTGCTCTCCAGATGGATTTAACTCCAAATAATGTGTGATTATGTAAAGAAAATTCTCCATTTTCTCCAGGTAAGCGCATCACAGCTTCTGAAAAGCTACAGTTTTCCACCCAAGGAAGCAATTTCCTTTGTAAATATTTGATTTACTTTGGCAAACATTTAAATGGCAATCCCTCTACATCTACAGCATCTATAAAAAGCACAGCAACTCAGGGCTTGTTTTTCTCCAATGTCCCCTCCTGGACCTATCCCACTTTTTTTTCTCTGTTCTTGCCTTGCTTCTTAGTAATTACTTCTGGCTCCTCAGAAAATCAGGCTTATTCCACAGATGTTTCTCTCTGCTCATTAAAGAGGGAGGAGACGACATGGTCCAGCACAATATACTGCATCCTACTGAGCAAGCTGTCTTGAGCACAAACTGTCCTCTGCATGGGTACACTTGAGAACAGAGATGCTGATGCAAAGAACATGACTGAGTGCTGACATGAAAGTGGGAACATTGGAAAGAGGCAAGATCAGGCTCTGGGAGGGAATAAAGCTAATGTCCACAAGTCATTAAGTCCCAACTCTTTTGAATTATGCATTGCCATGAGAAGGGTGTGGAATACTGAGGAACTGACTTTCCTCTTACCAATACCCATGAATATGTGAATATCAGAGTCAGGCCTTTATTATTTCAACATGTTAGATAAAGTGTTTTGCTCTGGACTTTTTTTTAATTATTATTATTATTTTTATTTATTTATTTATTTATTGCTATCTTTTGGGTTGATAATTACAGGAATATGAAGATGATGAGAAAATTTGCCAGAAGCATTTTTCTCCCTCTCTTTTTTCTTTCTCTCCTTCTCTTTAGTTAACACCTTTCTGCAAGCACAGACTATTATATTACATGGCGAATTTTAAAGAGCCAAGGAAAGGCTTATTTAGCATTGGAAATATCAATATAACAGTATTTATGTGGCAGGGCAACATGTACCTGTTCAATAAACACTCAGCTAAGGGTCCTGGCTGCATGTGCCAGAGGGATGTAGGTGGAGACACTAAAAATTCAAAAATCAAAAAAGATCCTCTGAAGGCCATAAAGCCTATTTTTGGAAGCTGAGGATAATTTTCTCCCCAGCTCCCCACAACAGCTTTGAGAACGGCATTAACCTCAATAAAGTATTTCTCTAAAAATGCAATTTGAGAGAGAATGTGAGGAGCTGTGTTTACCCACTGTGCATTTATTTTAATAGTGTTTCACTTCTCCCATGAGTACTGAAGTAAGTGATTCTTCCTGGTGTTGGATTTGATTTTGTCTACAAGGGGGAGTTTAAATTGGTCTTAATCATATTCTGACTGGAGGACTTCATATGGAGTCCAAAGCACTTTGTGTTCTAAAGAGCTGATCTGAAATCCAAGTCAGACAAATGAAATAAAAAATGACTGTACAAATAATCTCTCTCAGATTTTTCTTTTTAAAAGAAAAAATATATATATATTTGTTTATATATATATATTTTTATTTTGTTTCTTGTAATAGCTCTGACCACACTCCCAGAACTCCACGATTTGGGCACAGAAGAAATGAGGCCAGTATCTTACTCTCTTGACTGTTGGCATGGGACACAACTTCATCCCCTTCTGCCCTCTCCCTTCAGCAGCAGGAATGGGGCCAGGTACAGCAGCTGTGATTTGACCACCAGAGGTAGGACTTTCTGGTTATATCTGTACCAGGGAACTGGACATGCCTGGGTGGGCTGCTTGCTGCTGTTACTGAGCAGCATGAGGCACCCTACATCCACACTGCTAAACAGTCCTCTCTAATAACTTGATGCTTGAGAGCCAGACTCATTTTTAAACCACAACCAGAAATTTTGGGGAGTCTTAGCTGTAGTGGTCCAGAACTATGACAGGTAACACTGCAACAATTGCACATTGTGAAGAACAGAGCCTGACAGTGTTGAGTCTAA
Source organism: Aythya ferina (assembly GCF_964211825.1). NCBI lineage: Eukaryota > Metazoa > Chordata > Aves > Anseriformes > Anatidae > Aythya > Aythya ferina. Next base: position 78,913,582 of record NC_140296.1, read on the forward strand.
GTCTGAGTCTCTGGGTTTCAGCCCATTAAATGCACCATCAGTTATATATTGGATTTATTTGGTCATGCATTTCTGCTAAACTCTGGAGTTTCTTGCCCCATTTCTTTTCTCATGTGCGTGGCTCTTTCTCTTGTACACCCTAATCCCAGTTCACTAGTTCTCTTCTATTTTGACAACTTTCTTAAAGATTGTCATCAGAAAATAATCATTCTTCTACATCCCTTAAAGCATCATCATGACCTGCTGATAGAGCTGAGCCTTGATTCACCAACAGTGTCTTAGTTCCCAGTTTATGAGAATGCTGCAAAACTCATTTTATCATTTTTCTCCTCTGGTAAAGGGGAGGCTGAAACAGGTAGAGATGTCTTTTGTTTAGGCTATCATTTGTTAGTGCTGATTAGACCCATCCAGAATGCAGGACGGGTTCCCTCTTAGAACTTCAAATAAATAATGGCATTCAGTGGCCCATCATTGTTAAACATTCTTCATCATGGGTCATGAACTCCATACCAGCCTCATTAGAGCTGTGAAAATTCCATCAGTGCTTATGTTTCTGTGTAATGATTTAATTGAATTTTCTTATTGCTGGATCTTGTCATTATGCCAGTGATTTTCATGCTGGCTCCCTAAACTCACAGAGTTTTTTTCTCAAGTCTAAATAATCTAAAATTGGTTTTATCAGTGTGTAGTCTGCTGGCCATGCATAAGGCCTGAATGAGCAAGCTCATAATTGGAGGACCGAGGAATTTTCTTAGTTTTGTCTTTTTTACTTAAGGACTTAATTTTTCAGCTCTGCTTTTTTTTCATTGTTTCATTTAAACAGAACACACAATAGGCTTTCCAACCTGTAACATAAGCCTTAGGAAACTCCCCACGTGTAAATGGAAGGAGCTTAGACTCATTAGTATGTACCAGGTAAAGCTGGATTTAATTTTGCTAAAAAAAAAAAAAAAAAAGCATGTGACAAGAAGGTGGGCGATACAGAATTGTTACGCTCTAATCTAACATTGTTCTGGGTAGGCACAAACCTATTCAAGACACAATAACTATTCTACATTAACACGGGATTGTGGCTGAGAATTTAAATGCTGCAAAGCTGGAGGAATTCCCACAACAATCACATTTCAGGCTTCTGTGGTACTGAAGATTAATTTTAGACCGAGCAATGTTTTTGCATGATAAACCCATTAAAAAATTTGATGAGGAAAGGTAGCCATAAGGTGGATGAATTGCACGCCTTGGTGGTAACTTCTGAACAAGCGGAGATCATAGGCACAGGATACTGACACTGAGGTATGTATGTCTTGGCACAAAATATGCATTGAGTGCCTATGAAAGGCTGACGTATGCCTAAACTGGGCATGGCTGAGGATGCAAATAAATGAGGCTAAAAACTATATCCAGAATATGTCCCACGTTATTTTATAGCTTGGAGTATCAGCCCATGCATTTCAACCGACTCTGCATAATGACCAGTTTTTCATCTTACCCCAGCTCTGCTGTTGTATACTGCTTCACACACCAGTGGTGCCATATAAATGGTGCAGGAATAAATGTGAAATGCTAATCATCTTACAGTTGTAACTTAATGTTCAAAGGTAATTTCCTCTTTTTACAAGCTCCATAATTTGAATTTTGTGACTTTATTACTGTAAGTCGTAGCCTTCTCCCTACAGTAAACTTGCTAGTTTTTTTTTTTAGGGTAAAAAAATCATCACTTGCCTTAAAAAAATATATTAAATGCTAGAAGATTTCACACAATTCTGCCTGTCTTTTTACCATTTTAGCTCTTATTGACTTCAAGAACTGGTAGAAACCTTTCTTTCTTCCTTATTTATTTATTTATTATTAGAATACCCAAAATAACTCCCACACATCCGTTTGAATGTGAATAAGAATAGCTTAAATTTCATGAGAACAGCATGTATATTAATGTCAGTTCATCCAACACAAATTAAAAAAATGTTGTAAATTTTTATTTTTGAAATACTTTAGTGAGTAACAATTAATTGCAAAGTAGTGGAAAATTCAGAAGATGTTTTTGTGATAGATCATATAGTGCCATAAAGTTGTTCAGTTAAGTCATTTATGTTAAAATTCCTTTCCATCTATCTGTCAATGTTTTCTCCATAGCAAGATGGCGAGTGAATGCCTGTAAAGTGCCTTCAGCATAGGGATAATAACAGTATCTCTTGTCTGTCTCTCTTTCTATTTTGTCCTGTCTGACTGCAGGGCTGGATGGAGCTGGCATGTGTATCAGGGTGCAAGTGAGGAACATTCACAACAGGTGGGAATCTCCCTGTTGCATGAGCAAGCACTCTCTGCACAGCTTCACTTTCTGATAAATTATCTCTGCAGTGTCTAAGTATTTTGAAACACTTATTTATGGGATTCTTTGTGGAAGAGCTGGAGAGCTGAGACTCATTCCTGGCTCCCCCACCATCCGGACAGATTTCTTCTGAAAATCCTGCTCTGGCTTTCCCACACTCAGTTTGTGGCTTTCCTGGTGTGGAAGTCTTGGAGCCACCAGGAGGAGACATGGTCTGAGGTAGCGAGGCCAGTCCTCTGCATGCTCAAATCAGCAGGACAGTGCTAGGTAGGATATATATATATATATATATATATATATATATATTTAATTTAAATTTGCATTTATTTATTTATTTATTTGTTTATTTATTTTCAGCAGGCACCAGAATAGGGAATTATAGCCTGATGTGTTCAGGGCAACTTGTTCTTCTAAACAGATGAGATGTGGTGCCATATTGTGGGCCAGCAAAAGTTTTCTTCATGACATCTATTTATTGTTCTTGATAAAGTGGGGTTTATTTATGTTGCCTATGAGATACAAGTCCACAAATGATTTTGGTCAGATCTGTAGGATATCTGTACTAAACAACCAGGAATTCATGACATTTGGTTATTTGGATTTAACTTCCTTGTTGATAATGTTGGCACCAAGCACGTAGCATCCTGGGAACAAGGTAAGAATAAAATAAAATACCCCACCAACCACATTTTTAATACTGCCTCGGATGTTCTGATGTTTTTGCTAATATTGAAAAACAAAACAAAAAAAAACAAAACAACTGTACTGGGTCTGGCGGGAATGTTAACTTTCCCGGCAGCAGCCCATACAGTGCCGTACTCTGTACTTGTAGCTGGAACAGCAGTGTTATCACACCAGTGTTGTGTCTACTGCTGAGCAGCAGTGGCACAGCATTGGGCCTTTCTCTAACCCTCCTAAGGGGTGGGCAAAAAAGTGAGGAGAGAAACATCACTAGGGCAGCTGACCTAAACCAATCAAAGGGATATTCCATACCATGTGGTGTCACACTCAGCAATAAAAGGTGGAAACAGGAAGAAGAGAGGAGGGGTGGGCTCTCGTTGAGAAGACGTCGGTCCTCCTTTCGAACACCGTCTGCGTGCGTTGAGGCCTTGCTTCAAGGACGTGGTCAATCATCGCTCATTTGTGGGAAGTAGAGAGTAATTTCTTTCCTCTGCACTTCCATATAGCTTTCATTTATTTTGTTTGTTTGTTTTCCTCCCTTTTTCCCCCTTTCCCTTTTATTTCCCCTTAGTTAAATTGTTTAGTTCATAGTAGTCTTTATTTAATTATTATAATTATTTCCCTTTAATTAAATTATCCTTATCTCAACCCGTGAGTTGTTCTTTGCTTTACTTCTCCCCCTCCTCATCTAAAGGAGGGGGAGTGAGAGAGCGGTTGTGGGGTTTAGCTGCCCAGCACGGTAAAACCACCACAACAACCCACCAACTTCACAGGGGAAGAAAGTGCTATTTCACTGGAAATAAGAAACATGAAGGCAAGTTCTAGAAATGATGCAATGGAAAGACTCTTGGGGTGAATTTAAGAGAACTGACATTGCTCAGAGGATGTAAAGTCACATCTTGCATGCTGTTAACCTTGAAGAAAAGGGTTGTGGGTCTCATAGTCTTCTCTTTCTGTCACACTGATGACAACCTGAAAAATATTTGTGACTTCATCAGATGGGAAAAATACTGCTAAATCTTTCTGAATAGTGTTAGGTGGCAAGTACAAGCTCAGAGTATCCAATGATTCTAGTTGAATTGCTCTAAGTCTGTATTTGTCTATCCTAACAGAGTAAAATTCACACTGATAGTTTTATAGGCTATTATCCAGCGGACCAGCTTAGCTTTATGTGACTTACTGTAAGTATGCATAGACTTTATGTGTACATTTTATAGTTCTTTAATGTACAATGCCTGCATGTTGTACTGATTTGGAATAGCAGCACTGGGAATACAAGTCACGAATTGAAACAATTTGGAGACCAAGGAGACAGGATTGGAGATGCTGCAGGAGTTATGTTTATTCTACATTTGTACTACATATATTCACACTTGAAAATGGAAGCAGAGGAAGTAGAGGTTCAGTTTAGCTGATTGCCTTAAATCGTTCCACCTTTTGATGAAATTTTCCTTGAAACACTATCTTTTATTGAACACTATTATTGAATTTGTTCATCCCATTCTGGGGATAAAGGGATTCTTGCAAAGAGTAAAGCTGAGAAGCCTGACAAAATATCGAATTATATTTTTTTTTCTGAATGAACAAGATCTCAGTTTATATATACTTCTAATATATAATATATAACATTATTTATAATATAATACTATTTATGATCCTATTAATATAACACTAACAATAATATAATACTATTTATAATAAATGAAGTAATTTATAATACAAAAAGTTATTCACATATTTATATATATACATATAAAAGACTATATAAAGTGGATTAATATTTATATTTTATGTTGTGTATATATATTCTTCATTATGTTATATATAAATTATATATAATAAATATATAAAAATATACCAATTATATGTATATAATACATATGCAACGTACATATATATACCATATTATATATATATATATATATATATATATATATATATGGAAAACAACTTTTTACATGAGCAGATAGTGATAGGACAAGGGGGAATTATTTTAGATTAAAAAAGGGTATATTTAGATTTGATATTATGAAGAAACTCTTCACCCAGAGGGTGGTGAGGCACTGGAACAGTTTGTCCAGAGAAGCTGTGGATGCCCCTTCCCTGGAGGCGTTCATGTTGGATGGAGCTTTGAGTAACCCGGTCTAGTGGGAAGTGTCCCTGCCCATGGCAGTGGGTTGGAACCAGGTGGTCTTTAAGGTCCCTTCCAGCCCAAGCCATTCTATAATATGAACCTGTGATTCTGTGGCACTAAAGGACAAGGTTTATTGTTGGGACTTGGTAGATCAGTCTGGTGATTGGCTTTGGTGATCCTGAAGGTCTTTTCCAACCTGGAAGATTCTATGATTCTTCATGAAACAAAGTTTCATTGTGTTGCTAGAATTGCATCAGCTTCTAGTTTGCAGCTGAAGGCTGGAATATAGGCTACTTTACTGAACGCTACTTGATGACCTCCAAGAAGGCAGCAAATAGCATGTTCCTGGGAAAAGAGAATGATGGACTTAGCTCCCTGTTGACCCTGGGTGACGGCTTCTGTACCGGATTTCCATGGCAAGATTTCAGTAGTGTGTGGGGTGCTGCAGGGGTGTCCTCTGTGAGCAGCGCCCAGCAGCTGCCCCAGGTCAGAGCAGAGCCAGCTCCAGAAGGCTTCAAAAGGAACCTGCCACTGGCCAGAGCTGAGCCAGGGAGTGACACTAGGTGGGCCTCTGGGAGAGCAGAGTTAAGGAAAGGGAAAAAAAAAAAATAAGACTACCATGTGACAGTAGCTGGGAAAGAGGGGTGAGAACATGTGAGAGAAGCAGCCCTGCAGCCCCCAGGTGAGTGCAGCAGGAGGGCAGGAGGTGCTCCAGGCAGGCAGCAGCAGTTCCCCTGTGGGCTGTGGAGAGGCCCCTGGTGGAGCAGGCTGTCCCCCTGCAGCCCATGGGTCCCACATGGAGCAGATCTCCACGCTGCAGCCCCCCCATGGGTGGAGGAGCCCCCGGTGGAGCAGGTGGATGTGGCCTGGAGGAGGCTGCGGCCCATGGAGAGCCCCCGCAGGAGCAGGCCCCAGGCTGGAGCTGCAGCCCGTGGAGAGGAGCCCACGCAGGAGCAGGGGTCTGGGGGGAGCTGCCGCCCACCCGTGGGGGACCCGTGCTGGAGCAGTTTGCTCCTGGGGGATGGATGGACCCCGTGGTACGGAGCCGTGTGGGAGCTGTAATACACAATAAATGTTTGTTCATTGTCTTTTGTATTATAAAAACAAGGAGTTCTGTTTGAGGAACGGGAGTTGTGAAAACTCCCTGCTGAAGTAAGGAGCTGTATAATGCTTGGCTAGACACTATGAAAATTCTTTTGCTTAATGTAACAAAAAAGAGAACCCCCTCCCCTTCTCTCCTTCTGCATCTCAGTTGCCTCTTTTGTTCAAAGACCCTGCTGCAAAGCTCATGTAACCATCTCCTGATAAGTTGCTAAACTAGTGTATCAACATCCTGGCTTCCTGTCTCATGCTGGGCCAACATGACCAAATAAAAAAAGAAGTTGAACCACAACGCTGAGGAAGACTACGGCCTTCATCTTCACGACCACTAGAGGGACAGAGACGACCCCCTAGCAACAGTGCGCGCAGTCGCAGAATATACCAGGATGTGCTGTGTAATCCCAGAATTACCAAGATATAAAAAGGGACCCTGGCGGGGGTCAGGTGCGCGCCGTTGGCGGAGCCAAGACTCCCCAGCCGCCCAGCGCTGTTTTGCTTGCTGTTGCTTACTCAATAAATTCCTTTCTATTATTAATGCAATGCTCTCTGAAAATTAATTCAGGGGGCAACTTATAACAGGAGCAGTGCTTGGAGAGCTGCTGCCTGTGGGCAGCCCCTGCAGGATCAGTTCGGGAGGGAGCTCGTGTAGAGCAGGGGGCAGAGAGTGACCATGAAGGAGTGGAGGAGACGAAGCGTCAGGGACTGACCACAACCCCCATTCCCCGTTCCCCTGAGCCACTTGAGGGGGAGAAATTGGTAGAAGGTGGATGGGGGAAAGGTGTTTGTAGTTTGCTTTCAGTTCTCACTGCTCTAGTCTGTTATCAATAGACAATCAATTATATTAATATCCCTATGCTGAGTCTGTTTTGCCCATTATGATACCTGCTGAATGCTCTCCCTGTCTTTATCTCAGCCCATGAGCTTTTTTGATCTTACTTTCTCCCCCTTTTCTTTTGAGGAGGGCCAGTGATGGAGTGGCATGGTGGTGCTAAACTACCTACCTATGGCCCACAGGTGACAGTTTGCCATTCCAAAATCACATAGATACAAACATTGAACAGAAAACTCTCAGAGAAGTGCTTGCTGGGAGCCCATCTTCTCCTCTCCCATGAGTTGTTGTCAATTTGTGATGCTCCAGCACTCCCAAGGAAACCTTCAGGATTATTTCTTCATCTTTCAGGGTCTTCCAGGCAGCAGGAGGAAGCTGGCATCTTGCTTAGTGCTTTGAATTATTCCTCAGGGTCTTTCATGCAGTTCTGGCTCTTTCCAGAGGCTAAGTAGCCCTAAGCTGAGTACTCTGAATTATTTTATTATTGATGCCTGCTGTGGTCAGGCATCTAGTTTTGAGATGTTCAGCACTTGCGTTAGGCAACTAAACTAGGTGGTCTGAATAGATGCCATTGTGCAAGGGGACTGCAGGGAGAACAAGTGCCAAATTTAAGACTATATTCTACACACAGAAAGCTTACTGCTGCTGTCTAGCTCAGCCAGCCAATTCAGAGCCAATCCCTTGAGCCAGAAGTGAACCAGCTCTACTTATTTCTAATTCTGCATCCAAGCACAGAAGGCAAGTAATTTGTTTTGGACTTGGACTTGCAGACAGGAAAACCAATGTACTTCATCTGGATGTTTATCTTGTATATTTGTCATTTTACTTATGGAAAGTTGTGGAGTCTGAACAACCAGTTAGCGTACTGCTTGCAAAGCTTGCTTTAAATTTTGTATGAATTCTATCTGAGTACCGAAGTATGGATTTCAGCATATTCCTTTTTCTTTTTGCATTACTTTGATTTATTCTGTCAGAAGTTTGCCTCTCCTGTAGATTTGTACATTTAGAAGTGGTTTTGGTTGCTTTTGGTGTTAACCTTTTGTTTTCTTTTTAGTGTACATATGATCGTCAATGCATGTTATAAAGATAAACTGGCTCCTTCAAAAATAAACTGTTTTATTTTTATTTTTATTTTTATTTTTATTTTTATTTTTATTTTTATTTTTATTTTTATTTTTATTTTTATTTTTATTTTTTTATTTTTATTTTTATTTTTATTTTTTTTATTATTATTTTTTTTTTTCTGTCCACATGTCCTTTTGGAAAGAGGGCATGGGCAAGGAGGGAAAGTAAAGTGGAGCATATGAAGATATCATAGAATCCTTAGGAAAGGCCACATACTTCATAATAAACATGGTGTTAGTTGGCTTTCCTCTACTTTCTTTATCTCACTGTTGTAAAGCATCTTTTATGAAATGTGAGGAGTGATGTAATCCGAGCTCGAGATTGAATCCAGTTCTATGCATTAGCAAGCAGTATGGAGGTGACAGCTCCAAGCTTTGTTGTTTATTCGCCCCCCTGCCTTTCAGTAGGAGCACTGTAGTCCACTCTCTCTTATTCAGAACTGTTCAAGCTTTCCAGGACCAGAGACTTTGTTTTGCTTCCTAAAACAACAGCACTTTATTCTTGTGCAAATGGTGTAGCCGGGATTATCTGCCCTTTCTTTTCACAGGTCAGATGAGTCAATGTATTTTTTTTTGTTGTTCTTGGAGAGAGCAGCAGTGGCTTGAGGGTGAGTTAGAGCATGAACTCCAGATGGAAACATACCCATGTGTTTACAAAGGTGAGCCAGCTGGAGAACTCTCCAAAAACTGCAGGTGAGGATACAGTCCCAGTGGTTTCTAGACATGTTAGTTTTCATTTAAATACAAAACAACAAAAATTGCAAGAATCATACTGGTGGAAGCCTTTTTTTTTCTTCTTCTTTTTTTTTTTTTTTTTTTTTTTTTTTTTTTTTTTTCTGCTGGTGCAGATGATTCTCCATTTACACGGTCACAGTATCACTGGAATGTGCTGTTAGAAGGCATATGCTATCCAGGAGTCAGGTCTCCAGCTTGATATGAGTGTTTGGTGAATGGGACTGATATCTGAATTCAGAAGCCTAAATGGAGAGCTAGTGTTTAGGGAGAAAAATATAAAAAATGATGGTCTCCAGTGTAATCAAGAAATTATTTCCAAATGGAAGAACAGTCTAATGTTTTTTAAAGGGATTTCTGTAAAAATCAAACTTTAACAACTTTCTTGCTTAAGTTTCTAGACACTTGAAACTCTTTTAAAAGCAATTTAGATGTGAACTATTGCAGAAGAATTTGGGGTGAAATATGGCCTCTGGTGAAATCAATAGCTGGACTTTGTATTGTTTTTAGTGCTTTCTATGCAATAATTTGAAACTTGAGGGGAGAGAAGTATTGCCATGTGCTTACTCAGTTGTTCAGCTGCCTTTCTAATTTGCTGTTGTGGGAACACAAAATTCCTCGTCCAGTGTGTCACTCAATGTATAGCAAGTAACTTGAAATGTATTGAAAAAGCAATTACCTCTCCAGCACAGAAAAAAAGGCATGTAGATGCCATGGCCTTTTTTTCTGGGAAGGCTGCTTAATGACAAAGGACATGTAGATAAAAAAAAAAAGTAATAAATCTGCTTTACAGCCTTCTTGCATACTGGACTTTTCACATTTCAGGATTCCTACTCCTGAGGAGCTTTTGCATGCGTGGGTGTTTGTGTGTGGGTGTTCGTGAGAATAGAAGGAACACGGTGTCCTTTGCTTTAATAGTTTATTTTATGTTATTGCTTTGTGTTTTGCAGTCCCTCCAGCCAATCTGCATTTATGAACTGAAGACAATAGGAGCCAAGGGCCTAATATTAGAGTAAATTAGGTACTGAATTTCTGCTCGAGTGATTTAGTTTCGAATTTAGCCTTTATTCTAACTAGTTAATATACAGAGATATCATATTGGGAGTTAGGAGTCCTGCCTCTTTCCTCAGCAACAAGAAGATGGTAGTCAAGGAGTGAGGAAGAACGCTTCCTTTTTAAATCATATATGCTCCAGGCTTGGAAGTGTTTCCCAGACCTTTATATGGCCTGCCTCGGACATTCAGTGGTCCGGTTGCTATGGCTACTGGGATTTTTAATTGTGACTGGAGCAGGAACAGAATGATTTCAGTCCACAGAGAGGAAAAGTGAGTTGCTGCACTATTTGGATTCACATGGTACAAAACTGTGTATGTTAAGTCTCCAAAAATGCTCTTCTTTGATATTTTTATTTTTTACCATTGCTAAAAGCAGACTGGGCTAGTAAAGGGAAAATGCATAGTTTGCCTTTTCCTGTTTCACAGCTTATGAGGCACTTTGTGTTGGAGATATGATCGGATTCGGCTGCTGTTCCTTTTTCAGCAAATGCAGTAACATGTTTATGGTCCTGAATTTATTCAGATTCCTATGAATATAGCCTTTTTTAAAGGAGAATTGTGCTCTGGTGCCACAGAGAGAGATCAGACTAATCCTCTGAATTACTTTATATACAGTAAATATCATAAAATTAATTGTTCCAAAATTCACTACTCTTGATTTTTAGTGACATTATTGGATTTCAAATACTCACAATAAATTTTCATGGATATTTAACAAAAATTCTTACAGCTTTTTACCTTCTCACCCTCACTCATTCTTACTGCTGAGGTCATGTTGACAACGTTGACAGGAGGTTTGTAGGCGATGTGCAGGAACTTCAGGAACTTGTTGCTCCTGGCATGATCAGTGAGCTTGGTTAAAAAGAAAATGCAGTCCCATGTACCTGCAGAGGCTGCCAGGCAGAGCACTCTGAAGAACACAGCCCCAGGCTGAAAGCTAGCAGCCTTCTTGCCTCACTTGAGCACAGGTTGCCTGCCTAGGAGATTTCTGGGAGCTGTTGCAGAAATTGTTCTGGAATTCCAGAGAACATGTTGAGCACCACAGGTATTTGGGGATTTCCTTCTTTCCAGTTGACTTACCGTGGCAAAACTTTCTGTTGTGTTTATCTTCCTGTTCTTAAGCCATGCTGTTTTCTGTTAGCCTCTGTGAAAAACAAAAACAAAACACACAAACAAACAAAAAACTAAAACAAACAAACAAACAAACAAACAAAAACCATTGTATGTGAGACTGGCAACCCGATGGAGTTTTGTCATGGCACCATTAGTCACCATCCCTGGAGGTCTTTAAGGAATGTGTTGGTGTAGAAATTGATAGCATGGTTTGGTGGTGGACTTGTCAGTAGTAGGTTAAAGGCTGGACTAGATGCTATTAGAGATCTTTTCCAACCTGAATGATTCTATGATTCTGTGATTATAACCCCGGTTACTTTGATCAGACATGGAAGGCTTCAATAAAATATAATGGCATGGGCAGCTGATGCTGAAACTGCTGCGTTTTGTACTAAACATCAGTATCTCACTGTCAGCTCATGTTCGACTATTTACTTTCATTTTCCATGCAATACCTCCTGTCGTCTAAGTTTCTTCTTCTGAAGTAAGGACTACCTTCTTTCATTAGTATGTGTGAAGGTTTCTCTGTTCCTGTGCCACAGGCTGTTTAAATTGTCATGAGATTACAAATCTGTCGTCACACCTGAAAATGAATGCCATATATTTTACTAAAACTGGGGTGACGAATTACCTGACCAGAATTAAGTTGACTGTAGCTGAGAAAATCTGAGGCTTTGTGGTGGATTATTTACCCTTGGGTGAATATGAACCAAAAATGCTATCTCAGGTGCAAAGAAGGTGAACTACATGCTGAGCCCCTTCAAGAGGAGTGTGGCCAACAGATCAAGGGAAGCAATATCCCCCTCCACTTGGCGTTGGTAAGGCTGCCACTAGGCCTGTTTCAGACCTCTCTAGTTCAAGATGAATATAGACAAATTGAAGAAAGTCCAGTGAAGAGCCACCAAGAGAGTAGTGAGCTGGACCACATACTCCATGAAGTGAGGTGGAAGGGGTACCTAATAGGGACCTGCACCTACTTGAAGGGAAGTTATAAGGGTGGTGGAGCCAAATTATTTTTGGTGGTATACAGTGCTATAAGAAGAGGCAAGAGCCACAAAGTGTGGCTGGGATATTGAAACTGGACATCAGAAAAAGTGGTTTCACCAATAGGGCAGTGAACAGGGCACTGAACAGGTGCCTAGGAAGGTTTTGCAATATCAGTCCTGGGATGCTTTCAAGAAAAGGCTGAACTAAGATGTGGATGACCTGAAAGAGTGTTGATGAAAAGTCCTGCTTGTAGAGGGAGGTGCGTGGGATGACGTCCAGGTCCCTTTGACTTAGCACTTTTGCAATTATCTGACTTTGTGTCTATATTTACATTATACTTCTGCCAAGGTGTCTAATCCTGAAAACTCAGCATACTGTTAAGACCTGGAACCTGGCATCCACAGTGTACGATAAGGTCAGACTGTCTGCAAGTTTAATCTGTCCTCGGGCAGGTGACTTTTGGGCCTTTGTAGGGAGGACTCCAGGCTTTCTCTTTTGCCTGACATTGGCCTCTGAAAAGGTAGAAGGAGGCTGTACGGTGTGCTCAGGTAGCAGAGAAGTCCAGTGCCATCTGAAAGCACAGGGCATCTCCAGGAATCCTTTTCAAGGGAATGGATGGCCCACTTGCAGGGTTATGGAGAACATTAACTAGAATTACCAGATACACAAAACCTTTTCAGTATGAGAGGTTTACATAGAGAAGGATATGCAGCCTGGAAAAGAAATGACTAATGTGGGGACAGAGGAGAGACGTGTATGAAATCTGAGTGTCATGGACAAGTTGAACAAGGATTAATTGACTGTTTGCTATCTTACAACATGAGGATGGAGAACATGAAAGAACACTAATGAAAAACAGTCTTAAAATAAACAAACTCTGATCGTTTTTCACAGCACATGTTTATCAGGTGTTGAGATTTAACCCAGCAGGGAGCTAAACACCACACAGCTGTTCGCTCACTCCCTTCACCCCTGGGATAGACGTGGGAAAGAATCAGAAAAAAGGTAAAAGTCATGGGCTGAGATAAAGACAGTTTAATAGGCCAGCAAGGGAAAGGATAACAACAACAACAACAATAATAATGATACAAAAAGCAAGTGCTGCACAATGCAATTGCTCAACACCTGCTGACCGATGCCCAGCTACTCCCCAGGCAGTGGCCCCTCACTGGCCAGCTCCCCCCAGTTTTATTCTTCCACTTGACACCACGAGGTACTTGGGCCAGCTGTCCTGGCTGTTTCCCCCCCAGCTCATGGTGCACCCCCAGCCTCCTCGCTGGCAGGGCAGCACAAGAAGCTGAAAAGACCTTGGCTCTGTGTAAGTGCTACTCAGCAAGAACTAAAATATTTGATGTTATTAACATCATTTTAATGACAAAACCATAGCAGCATACCAGCTACTTGGAAGAAAAATTAAGTCTATCCGAATCAAACCAGGACATGAAGACATCCATGCACCTGTAACTGTAGTACTTTAACACCAGTAGCACCACCACACCACTCTCTCACTGGCCTTCCTCCAAAGCACAAGGGGTTAAAATATGACGAAAAAGGTCATGGGCTGAGATAAGGACAGGGAGAGCACTCATCAGTTACCTCACAGGCAAAACAGACTCAGCATAGGGAGATTAAAGTAATTTATTGCCTGTTGATAACAAGCTAGAGCAGTGAGAAACTAAAAACAAACAAAAAACAGCTCCATGGGCTGCAGCGTGGAGATCTGCTCCATGTGGGACCCATGGGCTGCAGGGGGACAGCCTGCTCCACCAGTGGCCTCTCCACAGGCTGCAGGGGAACTGCTGCTGCCTGCCTGGAGCACCTCCTGCCCTCCTGCTGCACTCACCTTCGGGGCTGCAGGGCTGCTTCTCTCACATGTTCTCACTCTACTCTCCCAGCTGCTGTTACACAGCAGTTTTTTTCACCCTTCCTTAAATCTGCTCTCCCAGAGGCCCACACAGTGTTGCTCCCTGTCTCAGCTCTGGCCAGCAGCAGGTCCCTTTTGGAGCTGGCTGGAGTTGGCTCTGGTCTGACATGGGGCAGCTGCTGGGCTCTGCTCACAGAGGCCACCCCTGCAGCCCTCCTGCTACCAAACCCTTGCCACATAAACCCAGTACATTAACCAAAGCTGCCTACATGCTGCCTGTCTCAGCCAGTGTGATGCACTCATTCAGGGGACACAGCTGAAGGACAGAGGTCTGTAATGGGAAGATTGGGTCAAACTTTCCAAATATCACCAGTGGTGACCAGGAGCTTGGAAAGCCAATCTTAAGTGGAGAGTTGAGAAACTGTTGAAGCCCATGACATGTGTCTCATCCATGGAGGCTTCACAGCAGAGTGATTTGAGGCAAATGAGGAATGACAGTTGAATTCCTCAGAACTGCCTGTTTTTCTTCCAGATATAAACACAGGGACAGACAAAAACTACTTATTTTTTGATTCTAACACTGGAAGCTAGTCTATGCATGGCTGACTTGCATGGCTTTCTTTGAATTTTTTATGTGATTTAAATGTTTGTGTTTTAGTTCATTACAAATCTTAAGACATGACCATTCTTAAAGAAAAAGTATTTCCCCCCCTGTTTGTTTGCTTTTCCAGTGACCTACAAAAAGTACTTGCTGCTTTTCAAGACATTTTGTTTAAAAATTAATGATTGGAATAGTCCAGTAGTGAAAATATTCTATAAAATAGAAGATAATTTTTAAAAAATGCAGACCAAAGACACTTAGACTAGTACTCAGGAACAAACAAGCCACCTGTTTTGAGAACCAAGTACTTTAAATCACAGTACACAGTGCATCCCCCCCCTCCCCCAAATGTAAGCCTGCTCATTGTTTCTGCTCCTGTACACATAGGTCCCAGCAGCTCCCCACACTGCAAGCTTTGCCTCTGACTCCTGAGTATGGACCCTCCTGGCTGCTGTGGAAAAGGACCCCCACCAACTCCAGTCCCTCCTCCTGCATCCCAGCTGGTTACAAAAGCAGCTTCCATCCCTCCCTGGACCTGGGAGCAAGCAAAAGGGGGCTTGTTTTCTTGCACAGCCCCACAGGGGAGGGAAGCAGTGATGCTGGAAAGCAGCAGCTTTGCTACCAGCACGAGCCCTGGCTCACTCTGCATCAAACGGGTTTCCTCTGGCCCCTGGTGAAGCGCTGCATATGCTTGGGCATGCTCCCGGCACCCCTGCTTGAAGAGGAGAGTGGTCCAAGGCCATCTGTGCTGTCTTGGTGCTGTTAAGGGATCAGCAGCTGGCTGTGTCAGCTGTGTCAGCTCTAATAAATGAAGCAGTGCCAGGGCATCTCACTGGACTTGATTATTTATTTGGTTAAATTTTTGAAATGCCCCCCGGCTTGCTTTTGGCGAAAGAGTGCTCTCCCAAATGATTCCCATGAACAGCTCAGAAGTTAGCTTAGGCCAGGGACTGCTCTCAAACGTAGTGTAGCTGCAGCCACCCTATTTTACTGGGTATGAGATTTTAATAGTGTGAATACAAGCTGTTCCATGACACTTGGCCCTAGAGTCATGGAGCAGCCTCGGGCATGCTTCATCCAGCAGTATTGGCATGACTTTTGGGTCCAGACCTCCTTTCTGCCAACAGAGTGGCTTGAGGTTAAAAAATCCAGTCCTGAAAAAGAAATCCAACTCATATAAACAATTGCATTTTTGTCCGCAGTTCTGTTTGTTCCTGAAATATCTGGCTTATTCACTTTGTTTGAACACTTTTTTTTTTTTCTCCAGCTGTTCATGCTATTATGCTTTTAGTAAGAGTCACATAGAAACATTAGGTTTTGCTCTATTTTTTTTTTTTTTTTTTTGGGGGGGGGGGGGGGGGGTAGGGGACCTGTTCATGTATGGAAATGAAAATGCTAAAGCTGTAAAAATTTTTTAAACATTTTCACCCAGTTTGGTAGAAAATCCATAAAAAATAGCTCTCTCAAAGCCTGTTCCAAACATAGTATTTATCCATACACTTATCTTGTACATATATGCACATCATATAACATTCAAGAACTTATTTTCCTTTAAAGATGAAAAACATCTTATGATCTAAATACTCCAGTGGGTATCATAACATTCTTACAAATTGTGCAAATTGTCACAGATCTAAGTTTTTCTTGGATTTCGTCCTGTTTTCTTTTTTTTTTTCGATTAAGATTTCTGTGCAATGCAGTTTTCATTTTTTTCTTCTTTATTAATATTAAATCTAATTTATTCTATGTGGAAGCAACCCAAATGTCCAAGCTTTGCTTTTTGGGCTACTGTTTTAAGTGTAACATTAGCTGTGAAAACAGAAGACTTAGCACCTGCTGTTTCTTGGACAAACTTAATATCTTCCTGTATTCTGATCTGTATCAGAGACTGCAGAGTAAGAGAAAGCTGCTCTGCTTGTGTGCTTACTCCCAGCTGGAGTCACAAAAGCATGCATTTTAGGGCTTTAAACATTTTGATAAGAATTTCATCCTTTTTTTAGGCTTACACTTACAAAACATTCAACAGTGGGAGGGAGTGCATCTTCTCAAACCACAGAAGAACATTAAGTAGGTATTCCTATCTAACCTTATTCTGCCCTGACCCAAGAGAAATGCTTCATATCAAAAACACCAGTGGAACCCTTAAATGACAAACATAAGCTCAGCTCCAGTTTGCTACATTCCCACAGAAGAAATATGGGTCCA
The DNA here is from genome assembly GCF_964211825.1 of Aythya ferina. Classification (NCBI taxonomy): domain Eukaryota; kingdom Metazoa; phylum Chordata; class Aves; order Anseriformes; family Anatidae; genus Aythya; species Aythya ferina. Next base: position 78,930,337 of record NC_140296.1, read on the forward strand.
AATAACAATCATGGATGGAAGAGGTCACTTTGTTATTTCCTTGTATTTTTCCTGGATTCATTCGAGAAGGGAAAGGCTTTTGAACCCATACTCCTTCTCTTTGAGTTCATCAGGAGATAACAGTAAGGGTTTCTGACCTCCTTTGTCAGGAAGAATAACGAAGCCATATACCTTACTTTTGTTGTAACACTGATGTTTGAAACCTTCAGAAACTATTGTGGGATTGGATCTTGTCTTGTAGAGCTTCTGCTCTTGGCAGTGGCAGTGACAGAGGACCACATGAAGGGAAAAATGAAGACTTCTGGAAGCAGTGTTGAGCTTGGGAACCAGATTCAATGCAGCTTACAAGAGAAAAACAAAAACATGATTCTCCTTGAAAGTGCTCTGGAGAAGGAAAAATATTTAATTAGATGGGGCAGATTTTAGGATATCTTTGAACAAGCAGCAAGCTCTGGAATGGAGATATTGGGAAACAACAGCAAGAGGGGCTTGCCTGCTTCAAATTTTAATTCATACTGAGGAAAAAAGTTATGCCTCTATTGAAAAAAGGGAAGAGAGAGAAATGAAGCAGAGGCAGAAGGCAGAGCAGACCGTTAGGCAAGAGTCATGCTCAACAATGAAATCAAATCACAGCATGAATTCCAAATGTTAACTTGCGACAGTCTGGGAGACTTCACAAATTTAGAGCCATTTGAAAGCTGTCTAATATACTCAGTTATTCCTACAGATGAAAACAGAGTGAAGGGTTTCATAATTTAAGAAAATTTTGATCCCATATTCCCTAGAACCTTCTTAGTTTAGCTACAGCCGATTCACTTCATTTGGGCTCAGTGAAAATTATATTTCACAATAAAAATGTATTTCAATATTTAAGCAATAGAAAAGAGAAACTTTTTTCTACCTAAAATGTATGATATTCTAGAATTTTGTCTTCCTTTGTAAACCAGAGCATAGCTTTGTTTACCTTGATAGCAAATATAAATACATGACACCCATTTATTGTCTAAGAAAAACATAATGAAAAAAATAAGGAAAAGTATCACTGAGGTTTATTGGAAATAATTGAAAGACAGAGAATGAGACTGCCAGATTAAAAGCAGAAAAGCAGATAATTAGATTTTGCCTGTGCTGCATAGCAGGGCACTATGTCTGTTGCTCCCTTCCCCATCCAAGCAAATCCACCCAGGTAATCCACCCTAATGGATATGTTGTGGTCATGGGAAGGCAAATGTGGTGGCCTAGTCTAAAAATTGTATTTCAAGCAGTGTTTTAACAGTAAGGTCTCTGACCTGCATTCTCCTGCTGTATACAAGGTCAGGACTGAGCTCCCAGTGGCCATGTGGGTCTTGCTCTTGATCTGCTGGGTGTGGGTACCTGCCCCATGTGCCTCCTGATTCATACCTAGGGTGGCACATGTGCAGCTCAGACACAGGCAGTATGAGCAGGGGTATTACAGGGAACATGAGCAATGACAAGCAATGAGTTTTGTCCTAGCAGCCTTGGGGCTGCAGAAGAGATTAAACAACTTGTTTTATAAAACTTAGATAATTCTCAGTGAATGAAACATACATACAGATGACTTCAGCTTGGAGAGCAATAGAGGTGTCGGGACATTTGGAGAAAAGGCTGGACTTTTGGAGAGCAGAGAAGAGGGCAAGTGTCTTTTGTTTCTTTTCCCCTTCTCCTATATCCCCCTGGGATATGGGACTTCCACCCTCCTGAGTAGTGTCAGGCACCAGTGTCCCTCCTGCATTATGGGGGTGACCTGCTCCCCTTCCAGTCCGTTTGGTCTTCTGGGGAAGGAAAGGCTGAGAGCAAGCAGATGTTTTAGAGGAGGCACCACCAGACCAGGGCTTTCTGCATCTCCTGTTGAAGGAAAGGCCACCTTCTCTTGCCTCTAGCTCCTAACCCTTCTCAGAGCATCAGCAGGGGGTGTTTTACCTGCAATAACTGGTTTCCACGCCAGGAGCTACCAATTTTCCATTGCCTGAAGCTGAGGGCACCAGGGCAAAGGGAGTCATCGTCTCTGGCAAGATCTGCCACCTCTATAAAGTGTTTTCTTTTTTTGCTATCAGCAAGTGTTTGGCTGTAGTTTAACACTCAGGTGTTAAGCAAATTGTTTTTGTTCTTACAATAAGTAGTTACAAGATTCAGAAAATGCAGAATATGTGCAACTGAAAACTTTGTTATTATTTCTTAAGGATCAACAGAAATGTACTTTGGAGACTTAAGACTTAGAGTCACTTTATTTTCCAAAGCAAAGTCAAAGAACATGTTGGCATTACCAGAGGACAGAGAATTTACCACTTTTCTTATTGCTTTTCTCTCACTGTAAATTTTTACTGTTTCCCTCTTTTAGATTTGTAAGATAGCAGAAACGATGACTCTTGGAGACAATGACCTAACACAGTTAGCCTTGCATCAAAGCCAAAATAAAGTGTCTGATTATATTTCCACTCCCTGCAACACAAGTTTGGAAATCTTTTGAGTCTGATTTGACAGATGGCTCAAAAATAATATCATCATTCTGTGTAGAAAATCTTCCCACCCTAATGTAGTTTTGACTCTTTTGAAATTGTTTCTTCAGCTTTATTGCTAACGTTAGGTAAAATGCCTGTTTCCAATTGCCTTTAACAGCTTTCAAAACCCCAGCTTCACAAAAGATCAGTTTGGTCATTTCTCCTGGGTCCACTTTGATATCTGTTATGACAAAAGACTCCTGGTAGTTAGATACATAATTAATGGTAATATGAGGCAGCGATTTCTCCTTTAATAATCCGAAGCTTCTGCAAAAAGCATTGTTGGCCTTCTTTTTTTGCCATTTGGTTCTGCTTCTGTGCTTACAGAAATAGCAATATTCCCTTTGTCCTTTAAAAGGATTCTGAAACTCTTTCATCCGAGATCTAAGAGCCAGATTGTTATTTGCATCAGAAATTAAGTGATGGACCAAGATCCCATTGTGCTTGATGCTTTCCTGAGAGGCCAAAAAAATGGTCCTCATCCAAAAAAGCTTAAAGCCCAGGTATAAAAGGAGAGACAAACAAATTTATAGGGCAGCACAAGGGACTGATGAAAAATCACTGGTCATCATGGGCTTGCACAGCTATATATAGCAGCTGACCTTTGTTTTCTCCAAGATTTTGTGCTTAGAGAAATGAAAATATTCACAACTGCATTCCCAAACCAGTATGCATAGTCAGAGGAGTATTTGCAAATATTTCAAGCACCTCTATTTTTTATTATAACCCCTTCAGTCTGGGAGACTGTATCACTAAGACTGGAACCCTGGTACACTGAGTTTGCATTTGTAATGCAACATTTTAGCTCATCCTTTACTTTTTATAAGGCATGTGGGGTCCTATCTTCCTAGTCAACTATTGCAATGGACAGATAGGAGCTTAAAACTTTGATTGAATCTGGCTTTTGATTAGCTAGTGTATACAGTATAGTGTATGCAATGTAATTAAGGCTGCTTCTGTTTGAGGTAGTTTTTCAACTATGAAATAGTGATGTTTCCCTTGCTAAACACCTACTAGATGATGTCTACTTTTGTCTCTCAGTTGTACACCTTGTGTATACCATGACTACCTTGTGCCTCTCAGTACAACCCATAACACAGTAGGAAACATGATTCAACTAAACACTGCAGTAAGATAATGCAAGATGCAGCCTGCGCTCATGACTTTCGTTCATTTGCATTTTTGCAGGATGAACTGAATGACCCTTGTCTAAAAGCTAATATTTGTTACATATTGCACCCTGACAGTATAAGTATGAATTAAAGAGTAACAGTCACATATTCAAGGAGACAAAACTAGAATCCAGCTATTTTTCTGAGAAGGACAGGCTTATTTCTCTAAGCTAGAATGACAAAAAAAAAAAAAAAGGCATCTTGGTCCATTACATTGGTTAACTGATAGGTCCTCTCTGCATGTGGTTTTGTTATCATTCCCTTAAGAATTGTGTCATCTGTCCTGACCTGGCACTTGGATGATGTTGCATATCTCAGGTACTTGCAGACTGAAAGTAGCTGGTGTGCCTGTTATGGTGCTGAGGTCCTTTGGGACTACAGCGGAGAACAAATGCACAGCAGCTGCAATGCATGAATGGCAAAAGGAAATCTAATACGCTTATAACTAGCAAATGTGACTCCTGTGGAGAAGTACCCAAGAACCAAGAGTAGACTGCTTTAAACAATAGCAGATTATAATAGTTTAGTGTGATGGTCTAGAAATAAAGTCCAGAATAAATGTAAAAAGCTTTGCTATATATTTTCTTGTAACTGCAGGGAAAAAATGATTGTGTGCTTACATAGGATTAGTGGCAAATTTAAAGTAATGTCTTTAATTAGAGTACAAAACTGCTTAGGCATGACAGAAGGAAATAGATATCATCCTAGTATTTTTGTGTACATTGTGATTTTTATTAGCGTAGCTGTAGGATTGACATCTCCCAGAACTAAAGATCCTGAATAAATACCCAAGCCTATGAGAATGGCTTGCAAATAATGCCATTTTAGCTGTAATTTTTGATTTCTTCCTTATCTGAAACCATTCAGGAACAAAGTTAATCATTTCTGAGTTTCTCAATAAGCCAAAGAACTTGATTTTGTTCTGAATAAAAGCTGGATGGTAACAGAACAAACAATGTGAGTTTATCCCGGTATTGTGTTGTCTGACATTTCACATCACATGGTGACTTATTAATGCTGAGCATACACCAAAACAATATGAAATAAGACTCCTGAGCTCAAACCACAAGATTTGGTTAGTTGTCACTATTCTCTTGGAAAAAGAGTTTGTAAAAGCAAGGGCCAAGCTGTTCATGAATTGGCAGATACTTAGATTTTCCAATTAGCCTAAGTGTATTCTAGTTGCTGAGTTTGTCTTCTGTGGTCACTTCATCTATTCTGTTTGCCTGATTGTGGCATACAGCAGTTCTCTGTCTAGATCCAAAATGGTATAGGATATTTTATATGGTTTATTGGCCTGGTTCACATTGAAAGCATCAGTTTTGTAATGTGACTAGAAAGCACAGATGCTGCAGCAGCAATTTACTGAACTAATGAATCCTCACAATGGTTTAATTCCCATCAAATCATACTGAAAGCTACTTGCTATATGTACTGCATTTCTGTTTTGAACATCCTTCCCCAGAGACTAATAGGGTGAAGAGAACTTCACAGTACTTGAGAGTGGAGCATCTATGACAGCCATTCCTGAAGTCAGTGAATAAGAAGAAAATGAGATTATCTCAAATGAAGTGGACCCAGCTGACAGAGCATGCTGATTTTTTTCTTTTTAAAATTATATTGGGCAGCTGAAATACTTTGTTTAATGCAACTTTTCACAGTGTACGTAGTTATGGATCTTTATGTATGCAGTGATTTCCAGAAAGAAGAGAAACTGAACAACAGGCAGATTGCATGCTTTCAGTTTCAACCTGCATGCTTCTCTTTTTTGGTTATTATCAGAGAATATAAAGAAAATAGCTCACTGATATTTTTTGGGAAGTATCAAAACAAACAAACAAACCCAACAACCCTCCTCATTGCCTTTGGTTTATGTGGCGCTTTTGAAGAATAAACAGGGAAGATTTTGTGTCTGAACATTCAGCTGCATGTTACTTGATGCCACAGATCTGAGGCTTTCACTGAAGGAGGCTTTAGAAAAAAACAGGGAGGCACCAATAATTTATGAATCAGGACTAAAGAACACTACCCAGAGTGCTTAGAAAAATATGCTTATTCAGTACCTCAGCAGGGGAACTCTTTTTTTTAGGCCAAGACCTCAGAGAATTCCAGTTCGATTGAACTTCTGGAACTGTGTGTCATTCTGCATCAGAGCAAGACATTCTTTGGAGTGCTTCATTATAGGGAAAGGCTTAGGGTGGTACTCTAGGAGAGACAACAGTCCAGAGATTTGGTTCCTTATTTAGGATGTGCCAGCCTCACATAAATTAAGCCAAACACATTCTGACCTCTGGTGTCCTTAGCAATGACTTAAGACACAGGTGACTGGCTGTTCCTGAGGCTGGTATCACTGAAATGCTTTGATGGGAAATTCCATCCTGGCCTAGAAAAGACCTTCAGAAGAAATTTATTATTTATTTATTTATTTATTTATTGTTGTTGACTGTATTCTACACAAAGATTTGATTTTGCTTAACACTCTCAAAAGAGACAGCAAGAAGTATGTTTTCTCAAAGTAGGTTCTCTTCTTCTGATAGCATTTTATCCATATAGTAAGTGTTCTCATGAGGGTATAGAGCATGATGTCTGCCCTACTGAACTGAACTGGATAAGGTACGTGAAAGTACATGACACAGATGTTTATGCATCCTTTAGTAGCTGGTGTCTGAAGAAGTGATTTAGCTAGGAAAGAGCTAAATAAAGAGCTAGAGTGTATCTTTGCTCATTACTTTGTAGCAATTGAAACTCACTTTGCTAATAAATTAAATCTGATTAAGTGTTAAAAGTCTACAAGTATGGCAAGAGCAGAGAATGACAAGTAATTGTGGAAGGCTTGCAATGAAATGTGAGGGTTTTCCTGATGGAAGTGGAGCTAAATTGCTTTAAGGCTATAGCCTCCTTTCTCTAAGCCAACTCTTTTTTATAGAAACTATATAAACCTCTTTGATTACTCCTCGTGACTTTTTAAAATTCAAAACATGTCTTTATTTTCCCTCAGCAAGTCAGTCTAGACCAAAATTAGATGGTGCAAGAGACAACATCCCCTAATACTTTCCTCTGAGAAATATAATGAGTGGAGAATTTTCCCCCTCATCTTGGTGCTTTTTCACACAAGCTCTCTTGAGCTAGTTCATAAAGGGGTCCGTGACCACTTGGCTGGACACATCTTGGGGAGCTGCATGTCGTGGAGAGTGTGGGATTTCATTACAGTGCTATTTGTCCCAGTGGTCCATAAAACTAAAGTATGTCTCAGTTCCCTCAGTCCCTTTCTTTGGGATATCTGGAACTCTGCAGCACTGTCTGCCCTCTTTTGTGCAATGATTTTTGCCTGCTGATTTGTCTGTGATATAATCTGAAAGATGTCTCATCAGTAAACATTGAGTGCCCTTTTCTCATTACCTTTGTTTTGCCCCAGTTTGTTCTTTTCTATTCCTCTGGCACCTTCAGTTTCTTTCTCTTCCTCCTACTTATGTGAGCCTATTTCCAAATGCTGCCTGTCTTATCAGCGCTGTCTGCAGCCAAAAATACTATTTGGATATCCTTTGTTCTTTGCAGACACCTCCGCTCTGATCTCCAGACTAGTCTCCTTGTTGCCTTCTTCCCTGTTGTGCTTGGCAGGCTGCAGCAGAACTCCGGCTGGGAGCCAGGTTTAAGTTTAACACCGCTTTTATGTGTTATTCTATTGGTCTGTCTGCAACTCAATGTTGTACTTGTTATTGTCATTTTGCAGCTAAGTGAGCCTGAGAGATTGGAGCAGGGTATTTCCACGCAACAATCCTATTACCTGGTGGTTTTATGTGCCCAGCATGTGTTTGCTGAAGAGCCATTCTCTGGTATCTGTCCTGGCTGCTCAGTAATGCCTCAGGTCTCCTTTGTGCTTAATGTCTGCTTCATGCTCACCTTGGAAACAGGACTGCCAGAGGGCACAGTGAAGAGCTGAGATGTCCAGGCACCTCATCTTAGACTGAAAAAATTGCAGATATAAAGGATATGTATGAAAATTGATGTATAGCATCACTCAGACTTTTAGCAAAGCCTGCACTCCTATTGCAATTGATTGAACCAATTTAATAAGATAGGTCTAACGAAGCAAGCTCTTGATTAAACCTATTGACATCTCTGGTCTGCTCCTTAGTAGGTGTGATATATAGGAATTCCGTTTTTTCCCAAATTACATTTGGATACAGATGTGTCTGGTTTCTGTCTGGACTTGGCTGCTATAAAAAATATCTACCCAGAAAAAAACATTCACAGTGGGGTGTGACTAGTTAGGGCATTCAGCAGGTAAGGAACATGCAAAGGAGTATGTGACCTCTCAAATATATAAATACATGTACATGCATGCATAAAAATATGTAGAAAAAAGAATCAAGTATGTGTAAGTGTCTATATTGATGTAAGTGATGCATCTGGTCTGAGTGAAGCACAGTTAAATGGATGCTGGCATGAAGATAGTTTAAAGTAAGTGAAGTTGGTGGCAATGGGTGATAGATGCTAATTTATTTATTTGTGAACTTCTCATCTTTGGAAGAAATGTTTTCATACTCTCCTGGTGACTTTACCACCTGCTGACTTCACCACCTAGACACTCAGACAAGGGCCCACATTTTTTTTTTTTTTTTTTTTTTTCCTGAAATTACAACTAAGGAAGATGGCAGAAAGGCTGATAAGGAGGTGTAACAGTCTTCAGATGCCTGCTAGATATTGAAAAAGAAGGTCTTTATACAGAAGGTTAAATAGAAAAAAAAATGCTGAAAGCTGTAATAAGAGCATCACTTTTTAGTACTCTTAATAATTTCCCAAAAGAGAAACTTTCTGAAACCCGGGATTTTTAATATAAATGGTCCTGGCATGGACATGGTTGGTTGGTTTGGATTGATGTCACTATAAAGAATCTTGTTTGGACATTTCCACTGATATTGACATTATACTTACCAGCCATGGTATTAACAATAAAATTATTCTAATACTAGAGCACATGACAAGCTCTTCGTGTTTATGCTACAGCATTTGATGTGGGATTGACCTTGTAAACAGCAATGTAAGAAATACTAACTAGACATTTTTTGATTAATATGACATCCACCTGCTTCACCGGGGGCTTCTCCACGGGCTGCAGCGTGGAGATCTGCTCCATGTGGGACCCATGGGCTGCAGGGGGACAGCCTGCTCCACCAGGGGCCTCTGCACAGGCCGCAGGGGAACTGCTGCTGCCTGCCTGGAGCACCTCCTGCCCTCCTGCTGCACTGACCTGGGGGGCTTCAGGGCTGCTTCTCTCTCCTTGCTCTCCCAGCTGCTGCTGTGCAGCAGGTATTTTTTCAATGTTAAGGCTGCTCTCCCAGAGCCCCACCCAGCATTGCTCCCTGGCATGGCTCTGGCCAGCATCAGGTCCATTTTGGAGCTGGCTGGAGCTGGCTTTGGTCTGACATGGGGCAGCTGCTGGACTCTGCTCACAGAGGCCAACCCTCCAGCACCCCTGCTACCAAAACCTTGCCACACAAACCCAATACAAGTGGATGTAAATGATTACTAGCAAAGAGTATAAACACACTTTAAAGATACCTGTTTGCAAAAATTGTATAACAGTAAGCAATCTTAAAGCCCAACCCTGTGTACTGGTTTACTTTTACAACAGGTAGAACAAATGCTATATTACAACAATTATTTTTAAAATCCTCTGCTTGTTAGGAGATGTGGTTAGGAGATGCTGATGTAATAAACATACTTTTTTTTTTTTTTTTTTTTTTTTTTTTTTTTTTTTTTTCCCGTGTGGAAATATATTAATTTGGAATGAATCTATATTTTTATTTTATTTATTTATTTATTGGTCAATTCCTCATAGTTTGTGAGATTTGAAAATGGTAGCAAAGACAAAAAAGAATGTCATGAAAATATGTTCCTAATACAATTTGGATTTAGTTAAAACAACAGTTGGTATTGATTTAACTTACCCATACAGGTTTCTAGAAAAGTAAAGAACCAACTGGATGGTTTAGCATAAGAATATATGTGTTGTAGATGCAGCTGTATCTTCTATCCATGCAGCAGCACAGTGTTTACCCATTAGTGCAGTAAGAGTGAATGCTATGTCAACATAACAAGTATGCAATTTTGGAGAAAGAGTAGAGTGCATTCTTCAAATGCCTATGTATTTTAGAGAAGGTCTATGAGAAACAGAGTGATCTATTCCTCACAGCATCACGTTTTCCATCACGATGTAACAAAACTCTTTAAAATGTAGAATAAGAAAGAGTTATAATGGAAAATATAAAGTGTTTTATCAAATCTATTTTAAAAATAAAAATGCAGCAATAAGAAAAGCAGACAATTTTATTATCTAAAAATTGCCTATTTCTTACCAATATATTGTATATAGCTCCTTTATACTTAAACTGCCATAATTTTAAGTTAGTTAAATGTGTCTTTGCCTTACAATAAGGATAGAGTTCTTTCAGTAGAGGACCAAAACCTGTGTTTCAAAAAGCCAGTGTCCTTTAAATAATAATATGTACAGTAAATGCTAGATTTCAGATGTTTTTGTTTGTTTGTTTGTTTGTTTTTTCTACATGCATTTTCTCAGTCAGGAGTCTAGGGCATTTTTCTCTGTGGCAAGTAGAGAAGATGCTGTTTCACCAGCACCTAAAGATATGTTGAGTTTAAAAAGCAGCAACTGAAAGGGGAAAAAACTTCAAAGATTTAATTTCACATTAATATCAATAAGAGAAAGTAAATATGTCACTGCCTATTGCTTTGGAACACATGGAGAGTCCCCGGAGATGACAGAGATAAATTTCTGCAGGGAGAGTGTCATTTGTCACCATTTCTGACCTTTTTCCCCCTCATATTAATAAACTTATTAAGAAGAAAAGGGCCCCAGAGAAGGAAATTTCCTGGTAAGCACATTTGAAGGATTTTTTTCTTCCTCAAAAGTCTTTGCTTTGTAAACTGACAAAACCTTGATAGCTAGGAAGACTAGGAATATGTTTAAATTAAGGGTCAGTATTGTTTTCTCTTGTGTTTCTTCAGTAGTGCTTTTTGTTTCTTTGTTTGTTTGGTTGGTTTGGTTTTGTATCTCTTTACTTGTACAGATGTGGTCGTCTCACCTGATCAGCATCCTGCAGTTTAAAGTCTGCAGAGCACCAGAGGGCCATCACAGAGCATCAGGGATGTTTACACTGGAAAGATAAAGTATCAGAAGGGAGTGTTCAAAGATCTCTACAGGTCTCTGTACTACAAACACCTAGCTGAAGGACAGCAGCAATTGCCTTATGCACAAGCCTCTAGGTCTTTCTGGTCCACTATCTCGTGTCCTGGGGGAGTAGCTGGTACTCACATGAGAATTATTGCTCCCAACCTTCAGGTTCAGCAAATGACACTTAGGCATGAAAATGTATAACTGCTGGGAATTGGGATACTTGTAACCAGCACTGTCTTAGAACTGTTTTTAAAAGACACTGAGATTTCATGTGATTTTGAAATAAGAGAACATCTGGAAAACAGGGTTGCTGAACATGGATCCCAATGAGAGATGGCTTCACTGGGGATATTGTGATGCTGCAAGAGTTTATAAGAGAAAAATTGGCAGCTGTTCTAGGTAAAAAAAATATAAAAAAATATAATAACAAGAACAACAACAAAAAAAACCTGAAGCATGTTAAGAAGGCATGCCTAGCTATACTTACCATAGCTGTTCAGAGAAGGAGGCTGGGCAGTGTGGAGTTGTGTCAGTCATGACTGTAGGGTAAACAGAGTAAGAGAAGCACTTGAGAAGGAGTTCTGAGGGACTTAACAGGGGAAGGGCACAAGAGAAATAAATGTGGGCTTGGTTGCAAAAATGAGAAAGGATAAGAAATGATTGTAGATGAAGAGAAATGATAATGCAGTTACTGAAATTAAATTATTTGAATACAAAAGCCTTAGGTCTCTTTCTGAAGGAGGTTTTTATTGTCTGCTTTCAGTTGTGGTAGTGAATTTTAGCAGTATCGACCTTGTGCATGCTCAGAACAAATGAAATAACTGTGGTGAAGGGCCAGAGTTTCACTCACCAGGAAGGATGAGAGGAAATGGTAGGGACAAAATAATAAATACTGTAATACATTCTATAATATGTTTCTCTGTGTATAAAGGAGGTGTTTTGTAGATCTGAATGGCACATGTACCTTCAATAACATGTTGTAGCTTGTCATGTCCCTCTTGTCTGTGGGCAAACACAGACACAGAAAGCAAGAGAGGTGCATAAGAAACCAGAGCGGCTTGGCTATGAAAAGACATTTCTTTGGCAACAGTGATGGAAAAACACATATGGGTCATATGGGTCAGAGTTTGGGTGCCTGTCTTCAGTGCTTAATGATCTTGGAAATGATCAAAAATGTGTGGCATTCCCAAAGATAGCAAGACCTGTTTCATTCCATGATGCAGTCATGGAATACAAGCTCTGAAAGAAAAGATCACTTAGAGAAAGAAAGTGTTTTGAGGCATAGCTGATGCCATATGTCCAGATCCACAGTTGTTCTTTCAAATTCTGGCTTTGTTAGAATATGATACCTGGAGACTACATTAGTTGTCCATGAAATTGTAGGTGGTATTGATGCTCCAGAAAGCTGTTAGAAGCCTATGGTGTTTTGGAATTGTTATAAGGGTCAAGTACTTCATATACATATACATATACATATACATATACATATACATATACATATACATATACATATACACATACACATACACATACACATACATATACATATACATTCAACAAGGCCAAGTACAAGGTCCTGCACCTGGGTCAGGGCAATTCCAAGCACTAGTACAAGGCAGGTGGAAAATGGATTGAGAGTAGCTCTGAGGAGAAGGACCTTGGGGTGTTGGTTGATAAGAAGCTTGATATGAGCTAGCAATGTCTGCTTGCAGCCCAGAGAGCCAACCGTATCCTGGGCTGCATCAAAAGCAGTGTGGTCAGCAGGGTGAGGGAGGTGATTCTCCCCCTCTGCTCTGCTCTCGTGAGACCCCACCTGGAGGTGTTCAAGGCCAGGCTGGATGGGGCTTTGGGCAGCCTGGTCTAGTGGAAGGTGTCCTTGCCCAGGGTAGGGGTGTTGGAACTAGGTGATCTTTATGGTCCTTTCCAACCCAAACCATTCTATGATTATAAAAAAATTCAGGAATAAGTGCTACTTGTGCATGGACAAAAATTGCAAGTTCAGACAGAAGTGTGTGTTGAACTGTCCTTTGAGTTGGAAAGTCAGTTATGTTTTACATCCACTTAAAATGAAAAACTATGGAAATCTAAAATCAGAAAGTTCAGTTTTTAGGGTTCTGAGTGAAAAGAGAAATACATATTCCTAATTGCATTTCTCCAGTGAACATAAAACTGGAAAATATCTTCAAAATGTAAAAGCAAAGTGTCTTTATCAATCTTGAAGATTTTTATGGACACGATTATTGTGCCATGGATAATGGAATAGCATGAATAACAGAGGATCAATACGTGTGATGTATGTATATGTGTGATGTATATGTATACGTATGCCTGATCACCCTCACTGTGAATTCTGGGAATAAATTCTTTCTGATATTCAATCTAAACCACCACTGGTGCAACTTCAGGTTGTTTCCCTGTACCATATCACACAGGATGCCAGAGTTGTCAGCTTTTAGCTCCTTGCTAGAGGCAGCACTGGTGAGCTTGGTGCCATGGCCATGGGTATGGGCTGGCTGCACTGCATGGGGACAGCACCCATGGGGACTCTGCATGGGGCGTGCTGTGGCAAGTACATCCCTCTTCTGGCAGTCTCTCCCCTTTTGGGGGTGGATGGAGTCTTAAAAGAGGTTAACAGGTTTTAAAATGTTGGTGTTGGAGAAAGTTCCGATGTCTTGAATCTCAATATAAAGGTGGGAAATGCAAGTCTGTTTAAGTTTCATTATGTGTTGATTAATTAAGCTTCTTTAATTAAAATTAATTCACTTCAGTAGGAACAGAGACTAGGCTTCATAAGGGTTTGAGTGATATCAACTCTTTACAATAATGCAGGACAGAAGTTATTTCAATATTCTGCCCTGAGAAAATGCAAACTGGCTCCATAGGGGACTTCCAGCTTCCAATGAAGCAATTTTCAGAAATCCCCAGGAGTGGGATAGACGGGAAGAAGAGCTGAAGCCAAATGGGAATGCAGCATTTTAAACAGCTTGCATTAGTGAGGCACTGTTCCCCTGCCTCCATAAAACAACCTTCTCCCTGCACCCCTTAGTTCAAATACCTCTTTTTCTGTTCAGCTGATGGGACTGGATGCTCTCTCCATGGTGTCTCCAGGTTGTTGGGAACCAGCTACTTTCTCTTAGGCTCCTTATTCCAACAGTCACCCAGGAATGGAGAAAACCCAGATTTACACCACTTCCCTCCTTTTCTCTGGTGCCATAGTTGCTTCTTTCAGTGCTCATCTTGCTCCTCTTCCATACTCACCTTCCTGCTCTCTGCCCCTCTGACTGCAAAGTGTTTAGTGAGTGTGAGCGAGGAAGCCTTCCCCTCCCCAGGGGTTCACCCATGAACCCAAACACTTTGTCCCTGATGTAGGAGCAAAGGAGGCCTGATGAGAATCACACAGAATCACAGAATTTCTAGATTGGAAGAGACCTCAAGATCATCGAGTCCAACCTCTGACCTAACGCTAACAGTCCCCACTAAACCATATCCCTAAGCTCTACATCTAAACGTCTTTTGAAGACTTCCAGGGATGGTGACTCCACCACTTCCCTGGGCAGCCTGTTCCAATGCCTAACAACCCTTTCGGTAAAGAAGTTCTTCCTAACATCTAACCTAAAACTCCCCTGGCTCAACTTAAGCCCATTCCCCCTCGTCCTGTCACCAGGCACGTGGGAGAACAGATCAAGCCCCACCTCGCTACAGCCTCCTTTAAGGTATCTGTAGAGAGCAATAAGGTTGCCCCTGAGCCTCCTTTTCTCCAGGCTGAACAATCCCAGCTCCCTCAGCCGCTCCTCGTAGGACTTGTTCTCCAGGCCCCTCACCAGCTTCGTCATCCTTCTCTGCACCCCCTCAAGCACCTTGATGTCCTTCTTGTAGCAAGGGGCCCAAAACTGAACACAGTACTCGAGGTGCAGCCTCACCAGAGCCGAGTACAGGGGGACGATCACCTCCCTAGCCCTGCTGGCCACACTGTTTCTGATACAAGCCAGGATGCTGTTGGCCTTCTTGGCCACCTGAGCACACTGCTGGCTCATATTCAGCCGACTATCCACCATCACTCCCAGGTCCTTCTCTGCCTGGCAGCTCTCCAACCATTCCTCTCCCAGCCTGTATCTCTGCTTGGGGTTATTGCGCCTCAGGTGCAGGACCCGGCACTTGGCAGAAGGTCAACATGTGCTGGTTCACCCTGGCCTCTCTTCTGCGAGGAAGAAAGGGGCTTTCAGTCCAGAAGCTGGACTGAAAGCTTTTCCCATTTTACCTCTTCCTCGCAGTCTTTCTCCTGTGTGGGTCCTCTGCTTTCAGCAAAATAACCTCCCAGGAAATGGCCATCTCCCCCTTACACTTCCGTGGTTTATTTTTTTTTAAATGATTCTTATTTATTTATTTATTCATTTATTTTGTCCAATGTTGGACCAGTAATTCAGCAAGAATGGATTTTGGGTGGTATTTCATCTCCCAAAGTCCATCTGCTAGTTTTTTTCCTGAGTGGACTCTTGTTTTGATTTCATCAGATGGAGATGACCAGAGGAGATGATGTATTCTTTTATGGATGAAGCAGCTCTTATGCTAAATTCCTCTTCTGTTTCAAATATTTATACAGCATCTCTCAAGTGAATTTGTTCATGCTGTCTCAGGCAGCATCTCCAGCTCCTCTACGGTGGCTGTTTATGCAAAGTCTCTCCTCAGGGAAGATCCTCCAGTGCTGAGGAACTTCTGAGCTCCCACTGCAGATTTTACATTGGATATAACATGGATTTTATCCCTCTCTTGTGCAATGCTTGTCGTGATCAGGGATGCCTTTGTGAATGCTTTTCATGCTGAGCTGTTTTATCTGATTCTTCCTTGGAGAGCGTCTTTGCTGCTCCTTGGAGCTATATTCACTCTGACAGTCTTCCCAATAACATACCTTGGGGAGCGTTAATTTTCAATTGTCTTGATAACGTGCGTGTGTTTTAATTCCTTGAATATTTCCTCTTTTAGATCCTTGTCCTTCTCACTGAGGTTGTGCACCCAGTGAAGAACCAAGCTTTGCATCATGTGCCAGACAAAAGATATCTCAGAAGGAAGAGCTGCAAAAACTTACACATCCTAAAAATCCTCCTCGAAACCCTGCCTGTCCACTTGCCAAACCCATGTAGGCTCCACTGATGCTCCAAATATTCTAGATAAATCAGCAGAGCAGTCTCTAAATGAGATAAGAAGAAACAGACTGTACTTCCAGATGAAGTCTCAGGGAGAAAAAGGAATAATTTTATTGCTTGAAAGCATTTATAGTCATTAAAAAAGCAGTAAGATGCTGAAGAAATCTGACTGAGCTTCTACTGCAAGAGGAAAAAGCAGCCAAAAGCGACTCAGAAGTCCTTCCTTACCTCATTAGGGCACCAGTTTCCCGATGCACAGAGTCCGTAGCTAGACCCTCTGAGTCAGTTGTCACAACCAATTTATACCCACAGTTTTCATTTTTAATCCAGGTTCTCAACAGCCGTCCAGTGTTACTTGACTCTAGCTCACACAGTGTGGCTGTTAGGGAAGAAGTGCTGTTTTGGGTAATTTGGCAAGAATCACTGGAGTGGGGACAGAGTGGATGGGGGACAAGCTCCTTTGGGTGTGCAGGAGACAAAGAGTGTAGTGACCAGGAAGCAGGGCTGTGGCCATTGACTGCTGTTATCTGGTAATGCTGTTTATGCTGCCTAATTGGTTGTGAAATTTTGGGTAGTGACTTTTTGAAATTGTTCTAACTTTTGGTATCTAAAACATATACTTGAGCTTTGATGATTGGTGGAGGAAACATCTAGGAAAACTAGATCAGATTAAAAATGCACACTTGAAATGTCCAAGCTATGGACAAATCCTGCTTTTTGTAGCTGTCATCTGCAGAGGGAAGATTCATCTGTGGCTAAAAAAATAAAAACACCATTCTAATTATGAAATAGCCCATGTCTCTTTATCTCTGCCAAGATGCCAGAGAATGAATCTGTTGCCTGGACTTCTGGTGTAGCTTTTCTGCATGAATGGTCATCTGCCAAACTTTGAGTGATTACTCCAGCATTTAAAAGAATGATTTATGGAAAATGAGATGCTCTGACAAAGAACACCATCAGGTTAGGGAGCTGACATGTTCAAAGCAAACAAACAGCCCAGCTCAGACTCACCAAGCCCCATTTGACCTTAGAGGGCTGAGAAACTCGGGGTCAAGAGGGCTGGGTCTCAGGGTTGGTAACAAAGACTAAGTACAATGGGGAGTGGGGGGTGTCAAAAGCAGGAGACCAACACACAATAGCAAGGCTGTTATTCCTACATGCACAGGAGACAGATCCAAGGGTAACCTCAGCCCTTGCCAGACTTAAACATCAGGCTGAAATCTTTCTTAATTTCTTAACACTTCACCCTTTGCCATTACTCTCACCCATATTGGTTCCCCTTGCTCCTCTTTCTGGAGCTCACCATTTCCTTTCCCTGGGAGGTCATGGAGTGGCTGAACAGATGGAAATCACCTCAGCTTCTCTGGTTTGTTCAGTCCTTTCATGGTTTACAAAACTGAATTCATCTAGATGTCTAAAGCAATGTATAAGCTGACCTAGACCACCCACCAAAGCCAGGTTTCTGTTTATCCCTACCCACACTAAACACCGCAATACGTTGGACAATATCCACCTGAGAACTGCTGGCTTCCCACCATAGGACGTTTGTGCAGGGCAGCCCCGTGATCTCAGCTGCGTACATCTCACCCTTCTGCAGTCCCCACTACTGGACTCAGGCCTGGCAGAAGTCACAGGAGTGCTTTCCAAGGTACCTCCACCTGAGGCTGCACAAGTTGGAGCTGACACCGGTGGTGCAGCTGCCAAAATTCAGCAGACAAGGAGAAAAAAAACAACTGCCTTAAGTGTCATGGGAGACAAACCCATAGGAAACATTTTCATTTTGTTTTTCTTCTGCCTTTTGCATTGCTCTCAGTGAAGCTGGTGGAAACTGCAGACAATCTGTGCACTTTAAAACCAGGTAACTTTATTTTAGCCTGTAGATCCACAAGGCAGAAAAGTTGCCTTTACATTCTGAATCTACAGCCTTTTGCATTCAATTAAAATGATCTAAGTGACTTTTTTTTTTTTTTTTTTTTTTTTTTTGAAAAGATAAATTGCAAAAGGCTGAACTATGTACTAAAACTACGCAGAAGTTAGAATAATAACATCAAAATATAAATACTTCTCCCAGCATGGAAAAGTATTCTTTAAGACATGTTATCTTGTGTTTTATTGGTATCAAATAAGCTCAAGTGGGACTTTTCTCCAAAAGAAAAAAAAAAAAGAAAAAAAAAGAGGGGACTTTTCTCCATATTGGGAGACTTAGCCTACTAGATGTCAGCTTTAGACATTTTTTTTTTTCACACTTCTCTTGCATTTTTTTGCCACTTTTTCTATACCCTCTCTTTAAACAGTTTTGTCTTTTTTGTAGCTCTCTTGGTCTTTCACACAATTTAATGTAAAATTGTTTGATCTGTTCTCAGTAAACACCCATCTTAAAAAAAAATAAAAATCCATTTCTCCTCAAGATATCTTCCAAATCATATAGTCAGATATAATACACATTTGCTGCTTACATACTTTCTTTCTTGTTCCTTTTCTCTGGAGCTCTAATCCTTTTTATTCTGTTTCTCTGAATTCCCTTTGGTTTCCTGGACCTTTCTGGGTAATAAAGTGGATAGTACTGAGAGCTGTGGGCTGCAGAGTTGTTTTCCAGCACCACACAAAAAGCTGCTACTCTGCCCCTGACAAGTTGAGGCACAGTTCCAAGTTATCCTACCCATTTTTGTGCTATTTGTTCTCATGTCAGATTCAAGTGTCCTAAGTGACATAAATCTGTTGACAGTATCCATGCTTTACCTTTTTTCTGGACAGCTCCATTTTGGATATGAATTCCCCACTCTGTACACTTAGAAGATATGTCTTCTTCCTCTGCTGGAGCTGAACCCACGTGGTATCTGAAGCATCAACACTGAGAGAAATCCCTCTCTGTCCTACTCAAGTGTTTTCTCCTCTTCCCTTTCCTTCCTTGTGTTGTTTCACAGCTCTTCTCTACTACTGACTTGGAAACATCTTGTTTCATCCATGGCAAGAAAGAGAAACAAAAGTGATTATCTCAGTTGGCTGAATTTTGATTCCTCTTAATTACAGAAGAAAAAGCAGTGTTTGCTTTGTTTGAAAGGGAATAGCCTTAAAAATTGCCTCTTAGCAGGCTGAGGGGGATTCAGATGACCAAACATAGGCATCTACATCAGCACTTGTTGTCTAATCTTCTATATCCAAGGGAGAAAAACAGGCAGTTCTGCCAACTCTAAAGGAAATATCTGAAAGAGATGATGAAGAGCTCCAAATATAACTAGTGTTGATATATGGAGTTAGGCGACATAATCTCACCTTATCTGTCCTTACAGATGTCTTACAGAGAGGTTACATTTTATAGTAAAGTGTTTTAAATAGCAACTTCAGTAGCATTTCACTATGAAGTTGTGCAGACCAAATCAAAGTGCTGTCTGTTTCAGATCCACCATCCATGGTTCCTGCAGGAATGGTATTTTGAGTCAGTTTGCTCAAAATATAACACTTGAGAAAATTTTATGGAAATGGCCAAACAGTATGGAGCTTTTGCCGATAGGACAAAACCTAATTGCCCATGTTATATCGGAGTCTTTCAGACAGGTGCTTCTCCTGTGTTACGACGATTGCTGAAACAGGCATCAGAGTCACCAGAGGAAAGGAAGGAGGTGACCAAATTCTCTCCTAGTGAAGTATGAAGAAATCCCACTGATTTCATATGATTTTAGAAGACCTTAACTGAATGCTGCTGGCAGGAATATGTTCCTAGAGTGGCTGAGTAAAATCAGGTTGAAATTTTCTCTTCTTTAGCTGAAGAGACAGTTGGAACAAACTGTTAACAATGGGAGGGAAAAGGGAACACCAGCAAACACTGGTTATACTTCAGCCTTAAAGTTAAAACAGGGCACTTTGCACCTGCCTTTTCTGTTACTTGGAGTTCCCTATAATTAATCTGCTGTCAGAAAAATTTGTTTGCTGCTGCTAGGCATGAAGAACAGCTACAGGGAGCTACTAACGTAGCACCTGTGTTCCTGGCAAAGGCTGGAGCCAGCAAGAAATGTATTTTCCATCTCATCCACTGGCTTTTTGGATACCCATGGGGAAATGGAGCTGAAGAGGGGTTAAATAGGGATAAAAAATGTTTGCGAAGAACTTGAGAGCTGAGTTAGTTGTTTATAGGTTGCTGCATGACCAGTGTTTTATATGGCTGCCTCCTGCTTTCAGCCTGCTGCTGCAGCGTGAGTGGGCTTCTTGGCTCTGCGTAGGTGCTAGATGGATGGTGTCCTGGTTCTGGATATTTTTTCTGCCTAGAACTTTATGACCAGAAAAATTGAAGACTTCTGTGCCTTTTGGACAGCAGAGCACCCCTTCTGCCAGCAGCCCATCATGTGCATTACCTTAGTGCCCAGTACAGGAATGGTCTTTGCTGGAGGAGCCACAGAAGCCAGTTTAGCTGAAAGCTGACCAGGGATAACAGGGTACTTGTGGTCTGCAACTTTATGTATTGTCCTCTGAAGAAGGTTGTAAATGTAGCAGAACATCTCTGATTTCTAAACGGGCTACTGCATTACAGAGAAGTGAGTCTGGGAAGTCACATTTCAGATCCTGCTTGATATAGCATGGAGCCAGGTTATGGACTGACAGATGCTGAGGTCTCTTTTTTAGTACGCTTTCTGTTTTCTTAGCTTATATGGTGGGTTCCTTCTTTAAGAAGCTATGAGCA
Source organism: Aythya ferina (assembly GCF_964211825.1). Lineage (NCBI taxonomy): Eukaryota > Metazoa > Chordata > Aves > Anseriformes > Anatidae > Aythya > Aythya ferina. The sequence continues at coordinate 78,951,039 of NC_140296.1, forward strand.
GGCCACAGCTGCAGATGACAGCCTCAGCTACATTTTTTGAGGTATTGTCCTCAGATAAGAACTCGCTGAAACATACTTTATCACTCATAAATTGAGCATACTTATTTGTAGAAGCTACTGGATGGCATTTAACTTTCTGTATTATCTAGAACACAAGGAAAACTGCATTAGGATACAGATTCCAGTACAATTACTACTAATACTTGCCAAAACCAAACCAAAACAAAACTTAAAGGAGTGTAAAAGTATCTTATAAGATGTGAGACTGTTTGTTTTAGCTCATGCACATAGCAAGTTTAGAGAGGACTGATGACATTTAAGTGTCTAAGTTCTTCTGACTTTTCTTATTTTGAAAAGCCTTCCTTTTATGTTTCTGTTTAGCGCTTTTTAAAAAAATCAGATATTGTTTACCATTTCTTGGTACAAACTCTTTTTAAAAATAATCTGTTTACAAAATAGCATCTTCATATTTCTGTATTCTTATCAGGAGGAGATGGCTACTATCTACTTACTATGTACTTACTCTACTTTATCAGCAGAACCATAAATCAGCAAAGCCATTATTTTTGCTGAATGAATGTACTGACTGTGCTGGTGTGCATTTCAGCTTGAAATCAGACCCAAAATAGTTCAGATGAGGGTTTTATTATTCAGCTGAATATAAGTCCTTATACACTTTTATATACTTTTATGTATTCAGCTGCATATAAGTCCTTGTGAATATTTTTGCATGCAGAATTATGGACTAATGTTCACTAGTACTCAGTGACACCATCCCCTAATCCCTCTAACTTTGATAAGTAAACACATTGCTTATCATCTCATGGAAGCCAAGCAACTAATGTAACTAATTTTCTTTGTCAATTACTGTTGTTAAGTTAGATGGGGAATATAGGAGGTGAGCTAGAATTCATGTATGTTAATTTCATTATCCATTTTTATTCTCTGCTCCTGTCATTTGGAGATATCATATCACATACCACACATGGTTGTGTGAAGAGGTATAGGTGGAATTAATTAAATATAACTTCTTTTTACACAGGTCACCTTTACTTTCAGGGATGTTAGCAATGCCTATTTTTTCTGACAGGGTTAAGTTCTCTGTAACTTTCTTTAGTGGTGCTGTAGTAACAGACATCCTTTTAAACACTGATCACTTGGAAACAATCCTTTTAGGAAAATCCTCATATTAGGATCATTCATTTAGTGTGTTCAAATAAAGAATTACCTAAACAAATAAAAGGATTAGCTAGACTGTGTTTCATCACATGCTTGTGTCTCACTTCCTTATAAATAAATCTGCTTTGACAGGAGAGAAGTCAGGAGGCTATTTTTAACTTGTCTGAGCAATTGACTCCCCGTGGTAGCTCAGAGGTTACACTTATTTATTTCTCTTTTGAGCAGCTAGGATGCATCTGTATGGTGAGTAGGAGAGCTTCTCCCGTTTAGGTATGCGTAATACCCACGTATGTGGGTAATAACCTGGAGTCACCTCAGGATGATACTCAAATATATCCTTTCTCTAAATATGTATTTTCCTCTCAAGATTATTTCATAAGAGAAAAGCCTTTTCTGTGTCTATACAAAGGCAATTACCCTCTTAATGTCCTTTAAGAGAAGGCATTAATTTTCCACAGAAAAGGTTTAGATATCAGATTGGATAACAGTGCTTATGATTATGTATTAGCATGATTTGTTTTAGTCTACTGTGGTCATTATTTTTATTTAAAAAAAAAATGAAGTATTGTTCAAGCCCATTTGATTAGTTCATAGTTTTCACTCTAATTCTCCATCACACAGAAATAACACAAAATCTTCTAAAATTAACAGAATGATATTGTTTACTCTCCCCATGGACCTATGTTATTTTTTTGTTGTTGTTTGTTTTGTTTTTCGATATAAGAGAGAGACCCAGAACATCTAAGGATGAAAGACGTCTAAAACCAAGGCAGTTGCTTTTATCTGGAAGCTTCTGTAGGTTTGCAAATGTTATATACTTGCATGAAATTAAGTTTGAAGAAAGAGGTATTTATAATAAAAGATTTGAAAACCCAAGAAGCAATTATAGAAACAAACATGAGTGGAAATGCATATACACATGTAAGCAGATGCTCTTCGGTAACATAAACAGCACTTGAAAGACTGTAAACAGAAGTAGAAGTGATATTTCAGTCATGTTTTTTCACTCACCTGGATTGTATGAACAAACATTTCAGTTTGATGGAAATACCATAATTCATACTTACTGTATGCACAGTCTTGAAAGCTTTTACTTTACAGAAAATAGTTGAAGAACTAGCATCCTCTCCTCTCCTCTCCTCTCCTCTCCTCTCCTCTCCTCTCCTCTCCTCTCCTCTCCTCTCCTCTCCTCTCCTCTCCTCTCCTCTCCTCTCCTCTCCTCTCCTCTCCTCTCCTCTCCTCTCCTCTCCTCTCCTCTCCTCTCCTCTCCCTGGAGCTAGTAAAAATGATAACTTTCATTTGTGGAAAATCTTAACAGATTCAAACTTGTTTTAATTCAGAATCAAAACAAAAAATCACTTATCAGCTTCCCATAGAATGTGAAAAATGATTCAGAACCATTTGTTTCATTCTGATAACATCCAGATATTATAATGGAAAATATGTTATATAATTGTAACATAATAGAATGGTAGTCTGCATATTTTATATAGTTAAGTGAAGTGAATGAACACTATGCAAATTTGATTTTAATCATATTTGAAACAATATGCTCTAACATCAAAAAGTAATAGAAAGTTTAAATGATTCAAATTAATTTATTTTTCCTCATCAGATTTTTTTTTTTTTAATTGACACATTCCTCCTCCCATTTTTTCCATTATAATTAAATTGCCTTTTTAAATGTAAATTTTGACCAGCGCTCTGTGGAAGCAAATTCCTTATCGACTAATAAAATGAATTGTTTTGAAAATCACATGACAAAGATTCAGTCCCTTTCTTTGTAATCTTTTGTCAATGGCTATATGTAAAGGTAATTTAAGTAATCTCTGTAGACTTATTCCCATGTACTAAGACTTCCATTCTGGGAATTTCTTAATAGAAATCTATATACCTGAGCTTGATAATGATGTGCAAGAAATAAAGTTTTCAGAGATCCTTGGAGTCACACACTGACTGAAGAGCTCACGTGCAGCATGCCCATCCTTGCAGCAAAGCCATACTGCAAACAACTTATCTACAATAAATGAACTGTTTCCTGAAAGTTTTGTCAGAGCCACACAGAGCTATATTGGATATATTTACCTGTTTTCCATGACAAATCCTGATATCCTCATAGCTCACATGGGCTGTAGCCATCTCCAGCATTCCCTGAGTGGAGGCACTCAACACATCAGACATCCAAAAAGAAGATCAGGTGCCTTCACACAGGTGCTTAGGACCACTTAACATTGTGGTGTTTGTCTATCTGAGGAAGCAGCAGGACATATGGGGGACTCCAGGGTGTCTAAAATGGCATTAGACAACTACAGCTGGTGACAGCAATCATTTCCATTGAGAATACAGATTTACACATATATATTAAAACCTATACATCTATATAACCTATATATAATATATATATTTTAAATCTCTCTATATAGCCTATGTAAAAACCTATATATATATATATATATATGTTTAAAACCTATACATATATAAAATAGGCAAATACATATAGACTTTAAAATCTGCTTTGATAAAATTCAAAATTTCCAGGCAAAAAAAAAAAAGGATACTCTCCGGGGAAAGGAAGACATACAGTTCAAAAGAATATGGTTTCAGGTACTCTGGAAATTACTTGAGTTGTTCTTTCTTTTTTTTTTTTTTTTTTTTTTTCCATTTGGAAGACAAAAATCTCAGCAGGAATATCAGCTATTTCTTGTTTGCAAAGACGTGGGATTGCACAAGACCTCCACCCTGGGGAATCTCAAGAATCTTCTATATTTTCCATTGAGAAGCTCCAGAACACTTGGATGGTTTCAACACTGTCTAAATATAAACGGTCTGGGCTTCACATTTAGTTTCAAATTAATTCAGATCTGGATCCGAAGCCCAAATCCTTTTGCTTTGTGTCATCACTTCTTTTAGCAATTACAGTTCATAGCATACCAGAATAAACACTGTGCTAAAATATTACATTGCTTATTGTTTTCTATAACGTGACTTATTTCAATGCATATTTCTTAATGCATTCTGAGTCCTCTAAATCTGCATTAGTGTTTCCAACTGATGCTAATATGTTGGATGGCTGTTGCAATAGGGCATTTTTTGGGGCATGACCCAAATCTGCTATCAGTGAGAGTCTGAGCAACTTGACATTGGAATAGCTTACCATGAAATACAGTAAAGTCTCACAGTAATTTGTGACTGGAAAAGTTAAGTACTGAATCAAGAGAGTAACAGATAATGCCTGTGATATGTGAGCACCTGAGAGAAGTCTGACAGCATGTGGCATTTTTTACAGTGTTTAGGTTCTGTGCTCACACCAAAGTTTTGAGTTAATACCTTCACTGTCTAGTAAAATTTAGTGCTACAAATGTGTTATCACACATTGTCTGAAAATATCCATGTATTTTATTATGAACTGGAGTTCCTGGGTTCAAAAAACTGGGTCAAAATTGTGACCTGCCTTGCTATGCATGTGGTTTTAATGAAATTGTCCTCTTTGTGGACAAAAGCATTAAAAAATAATTCTTCTTTCTTTTTTCCTTTCAGAAAAAAAAGGTAGGTTTAAGAAGAGATTCCAAAATATTTAAAGTTTTAGAAATGATGGTGTTCACTTTTTTTTTTTTTTTTTTTTTTTTTTTCAGCTTCCAACATCATAAAAGACATCTCATTTTCAGAGTGCATTAGCTCAGCACTTTCAGTAGTTTCTATGAAACCTCTCATATTAGTATAGTCAATCATGGGGATACGTTTTTGCAGGAGGGAAAATTGTAGTGACTTTACAGATGCACAATTTGTAATCTTGCAGTCAATTGTCCATACAATAGAATGAAACCTTGCTTGTGTATAGAGCTAACTCAGTGCAATGAACATTACAGCAAACATCAGGCATGGTTGTGGCCTTACCAATGAATGGCACATGCAGTAGATCACAGAAAATGTGACCTGCCCAGATGCAGCACCCCTTTTCAAAATGTGACACTGAGGCTTTTGAGTCTGCAGACTTGGGACAAGCTGGGCAGTGTGCTTTGAGGGAAGTGTGAGCTATGTGCATGCAACAAAGGCAGATATTTGAAGCCAAAGGATACAAGTTATTCTTGATGACACCCTATTGGCTTCAAGACTCAGTTTGACATGTTCTGACACAGAGGAGGGAGAAGGCATGAACAGATCACAGGGTGCTCTACTGAGATAGGGACCCTCTGCTGATTTTTTATTTTTTCCTTGGAGTCCCTTTGGGAACATTAGCACGTTTTTTATGATAATAAAATGATTAAATTTTCTTTCCTTTGATTCTCTAGTATATTGTAACATTTTCTGTGTGTTCAAAAGCTTGTCTTTGGTTACTGAAACACAAGAAGTGGGAAATAAGAGGACTATTCTCAGAAATATTTCATTATATTTACCTTCACTTTCTTTTCTTCAATATATAACACATACTTTTATTATTTGTAAATTTATTCCAAAGCACTTTTCACTTCTCTTCATAAAAATATGTGGAATGTTTTAGATTAATTATATAAAATAATATAAATAAATCATTTAAATTATTATGAAAAATCATTGAAAATAAGGGAGGAAAATATGTAAACCACTAAATGAAAAGCATGGAAAACAGTGAAATTTGTTAACCTTCCAACACCCTTTGGTTCATATAGGTTCTATGTCCACCAGCTGGAGAGAACAACAGGGTAAAGAGAATAAGGGCACAATCTTAATCTACTGCTGCTGTCATTAAGATATCAGGTATTCACCTCATAGTAAAACTGATAATTCAACATTTTATTTATATGGTAGGTTCTTTGCAGGAGTTTTTATGTCTTTTCTGTGTATTTTGCAATTCAATGATGCAACCATACAGTTAGAGATTTTCAGAGGTTCTGAGTATTTGAACTCAACAAACTCACAGAACATATATCTAAAGAATATAAGTGGCTGAATGCCTATAGAGATTCTCTGCCATATAAAACAGATAAACTTCCCTTTCCAGTTAATCACTGTTATCTTCCAGCACAGTTTCCATCCACTGCTTTGTATTTATTGTACTTCACAATTCTTTTCCACAGTTAGTTCTTTTCTTCTAACTGATCCTTCTGACAGTACATTCCCACACTATGCATGTTTATCATGGAGAGATTTTTCTGTTATTTTCTCAACATGAAATTATTTATTCCAGTGTGTGTGGATGTTTTAGGCTGGGTATACCTGTATACATTGCAGATCTTGTTACTTGGTCAAAAACTACTTCTGAATATTACAAGAAGTATTTCATTATGTCTTTAAGCCATCATTTCTTTCATAATACAGAAGACATGGATGAATTTTGGATGCAGTATAGTAAAAAATTTTTGCTTTAACATCTAAGTTTGAAAACACTGGAAAATGCAATACAAATGTTTCTAAATTTGAAACAAAGAAAGGTTATATTTTTGCTGAATTTTGGGGTAATTTTAAGCCCTTGTCCAGGACCTCTGCCAAGACAAGTATACTAAAATTAAACTATAATTCCCAAATGAAAGAAGATTTCCCAAGGTTGTCACAAACATTTCTATTTATGAAGGGATATGTGCAGAGACCAAAGATTTCCACAGACTGAGTATTATTATATCCATACATTTCAAACTTTTTGTGTGATTGCATGGATATTCTGTTTCACGTTATAAGGAGGATTAAGAATATTAGTTTTGGAAAACTGCTTCTGAGGACTTTATTTCTGTGAAAGCAAAGGCATTGCTAGGTTTGAATCAGTATCCTATAGTGGTTGAAAAGTAGTAGTATTACATGAGTCATTTAAGACGAATTGCTGTAGTTTTAGATAGGAACCCTCAGCTGTTATTGTTAGGAAACTATACTTTCATCCATCATGCTTTAAAAGTAATTGCTTACTTTATGTAGCTATTAATACTAATTACATTTCTGGAGTTAACATGACAGGTTATTTGTTATTCTTGAAGGTACAAAGAAGAAAGCTCAATACATTGGGTGGTAGCATTTTCTGAAGTACTTAACAAAGCCACCAATTCCTGATTCATCTTCACAATTCTGCAGATGACTTAGGTAGCATTTTGTTTCTTGGTATTTTGGCATGACCTCTGATGGATGAAGCCTTTTCAAGTGTCAGGTAATGAACAAAGAGTACAGCATTTTCATAAAAAGCCTGTATTACACAACTCCTTTTATTTTTTTTTTTTAGGTTTGATTTTCAGTAAGGTTTATTTTTTGTTCTCACTTTTAAAGGCACGGTAGCTCTCAAGTGCTGTAGGAAAAGACACAGAATCTGTGGTCCTCTTCCTGAAACTGAAAGTAAAATTCTATAAAACTATGAGGTAGATTTTCCCATTTTCAGCAAGGGCTATATAAGGAAAAATGCTTAGAGTTTGAAAGCTTAATTTATAATCTATTAGCCACAAACCCACTACCTTCTGTAGAATAAAACAGCAGTTCCTTTTTCTCCTTTCTCTTCATGGCTAACTTGCTAAGCATATATATACATATATTTGCAGATGTGGTTTAAGGCCAGTCACAGCGTGCCTTAGAAGGACTTACTTGGAGGTTGGTGTTTTAGAGCATATGGGTATCTTTATTGCTCTGAACTCCAGAGGCTGAATGCTCTACACGTAACTTTGTTTACAGTGAACAGATGGCGCTTCTGGACGCAAGGTTCTCATACAAATGTGCCAGACATAGGAGAGAGATTTGAGAACATAATATTAGTAATGCCAGTGTGAGTAATATTCATGACTCTACAAAGTAATGCTAGGAAATAATCTGTTTACGAAATAGCTGAGGTAGTCCATAAAAGTGAATGTAATCCTATGTAACTGACTTATTCAGTTCTCTAAATATCAGAGAGATTCAAATTCACCCTAGGAGATTAAAGATCTTGTGGGCAATAAATGTAACTGTAAACCTGGATGCATTCCTTCTTGGCAACCAATGAGGTTACCGATAGCAAAATTTCAAAGCTCTCTGACAACATAGGTATATGACTGCACTCTAGATCATCTGAAACACCCATTTGATGGAAAAAAAGAGTAAGTGAACAGAAAATAAATTTCTGTAGTGATGATATTTACATGCAGATACATGCTTGTTTTTCATATTAATTCAATAGAATATGTGTATATGCATATTTATATAAAAAATCTCACCATAAAATGCTTCTAAAATATCTTGGGATAAATAATGCAGTTTTGACCTCTTAGTTTTAAACAATTAAACTATAGTGGTTGAGCTGGAAAAAAATTCACATAGTTCATTTGAACTAAAACAAAGAAAGTTAGCACAAACCACTTGCTGAGATATACATGTACGTCATTGCAGTGGGTTCACTTTTGCTATGGTACAAAGGCTTTTATCCTGAAAAGGGAATGGGTTATGTAATTAGTTATTGGTTTTGGTGCATGTATAAAGTATTTTATCTCACCCCCCAAAAAATTTATGGCAGCTGATTTCAGTGTATAGTAAGCATAATGTTATGCTCCTTTGCACCCTTTTTTACTGTTCAGCTGGCTTGTGTGAAATGGTAAAATGTCACTGTACTTGTATTGTATACCCTTTACAACATAATATATGTAAATAGTACCCTTGATACACTAAGTCTAAGCAAGCCAAAACTCCAAAATCTAAAACAAACAAACAAAAGTTCAAGTGCCCCTGAAATATACCTTGGGCTAAGAATACAGGTGCAGTTCTTCACATCAGCTCCCTGAAACCAGGCAGAAACACTGAACTTGGTGGCCTTTGAAAAGTCCGTACCAAAATCAAGTGTCCTATCGGTGCTGCCTACTACAGGGTGAACTGTGAAAGTGCTCAGTAAGAGGTTCAAACCGTATTGGACCAATTAAAAAGTAAAAGCTCCAGAAACCTGGATTTGTGGAGCAAAGCTATGGGATTTGTGCTGTTCTGCTGTACTGTGAAGGGAATTGAGTTGTTGTGCAGTGTCTGTTGATGTTGAGAACAGAAAACTATTCCAGCAAGAGCACTATGAGAACGATTGAAGAAAGGATTTCACATCCAGCTGCTGCTGCTTTTTAAGGTATTAATTTGTCATGCATCGTTTCCTATTTCATGTCATGACATATGCTATCAAGTTATTTTAGGATATAGGTTGTGATTGCAGCTGGCACTGGATGTCACATTAGATCACATCAGGTGGCAACATAAGGTAAATGTTTGGTTTGAGTTTTTTATTTATTTATTAATAGCAGTTAGGGCCATCGAGGCAAATGAAGTGAAAAGAGTAAGAAATGAATGAACTGCCATGTGCCTTGTAAAAGGTAGCAAACTCAACAGCCATTAAGAATTGGATGCGCACCAGGGCCTCCTGGTCACATCCCAGCACTTTCACTATGTTCCTGTGGAACTCTGTTCTTTGTTCCAGTACGAGGGTAACTCCACCTCTGTCTCAAAATCAAACCCAATTTTATTTTCCAGAGCTTGTGTCACTGCTTCTTAGCTATTTGTGGTAAACTTCATGGTGCAGCCTCCTGCATTTTTCCCTTTCTTCAGTCCTAATACATCAGACACAGCTGAAGTGAGAACCACCAGACTTGTCCTGGCAGATGATTTCCTCTTCATGCAAAACAGACAGCCTCTAAGTAAGTGATTGTTTTTATTAAATCTCTGATAAAACATGCTTTGGGTTTCAGCTGCAGTTAAATGGTTCTAACAAGACCCCTCAGCTCATGCAGTCTTCAGCTTCACGTAGGTCTCTGGAGATCAGGCACAAGGTATATCACTGATTTTATCATCCATATCATATGTGAAATGTATTACTTCCAGATGATGATGTGGATCTGCCAAGGACTCCCCAGATACAAGCAAAAGACCTTTTGTTTCCAAGCTGCTAGCAGCTACATCTCTCAGCATTGACATTTTCATTCCTGTGTATACAGGAGCTATGAATAAATGTGGGCTGGAAAGCAGAGGGCAATCAGATGCAGTGAGGCCTTGCAGCAAGAATGACGGGGGTTAGCTACATACTTTTTAGATGGATCAGAGCAGGAAAAAGATTGGATTGTGTGGGTACCTGCGATGGCTGAGGGTTTGTTTATTGTGACCCATGTGTTTCCTTCTCAGAGAGCGAAATATTCTCTTCTGTTCATATTTTTCAACTTTTAGAGCCTTGTAAGCCCTCAGTGCAAAGTTTAAGTTGTTGGATGTCAACCTTCTCCCATCTTTAGCTCCAACCTAAGTGTACTGATGCTTCATATTTAGATTAATCTGCCCAGTTGGGCTCAGATGCCACTTTCATTTATATTAGCTAAGTCACTTTCAAGAGCTAATGCTCCACTAATGCCATCTTGCCATTTGCTCTGTGAGTCCAGAAAGACAAATAAGTTCCCAAACTGTCCTCACTGAAAAGAGCAGAGTAGCTCAGCATAATGTATCATTAAGAACCACAGGAGATGTCCACAGGTCTAAAAAGACACATGAATAAGCAAAGTACCAGCGAAGGCCCATTAAATTGATTGTGACTTTGTAGTGTGATTAAAATCTCTTGGACAAGGGTAATCCATCTGCGCTGATGCAAGATAACTATTCCTGTGAGTTAATGGTGTGTTAAAGAACATGCAGCATTTTCATCTTCTAAGAACATAAGAATGTTTCGTTCAGACAAAAGGGCTGTCTAGTCCTCTGCTGCATCTTTGACAGCAACCAGCAGTGGTTACTGAGGGCAAGGATAAAGAGCTTGCCTCTGGGGTTAAAATGCTCACTGTGTCATAGCAAGTGTGGACATCTCTGATGAAGAAACATCTCTGGTGAACCAAAGAGAGAGAGAGCTGAGCTCACTTCTGGTAATGAGACTGAAACTTTACTCAAGTTAATGGAAATTGTAAATTTCCATGGGGTTGGGATTTCAAAACCAATTTTCACCACTCAAATTTTCCGCAGTAGACTTATCTGTTTTTATTAAATCTCAGAGTATTAAGAGCCACTTTCTTCTTCTTCTTCTTCTTCTTCTTCTTCTTCTTCTTCTTCTTCTTCTTCTTCTTCTTCTTCTTCTTCTTCTTCTTCTTCTTCTTCTCCTCCTCCTTCTCCTTCTTCTTTCTTTCTTTCTTTCTTTCTTTCTTTCTTTCTTTCTTTCTTTCTTTCTTTCTTTCTTTCTTTCTTTCTTTCTATTAAGATTTTTATTTATTTATTATATTTATATAATATATTTATTTATTTTATTTATTTCTATTAAGAAAACCACCAGTGCCAGTTGTGCCAAGAATCTACAGGTCTATAGGCTCAACTTGTCTGTATATAAAAACACTACTACCGTGCTGCACTCTCACTACCTCTACTCAGCAGCAGGTGAAGGCAATACTGAGCAAAAGCTCATGGACTGAGACAAGGACAGGGACATCACTCAACAACTATCATAACAGGCAAAAGAGGCTCAGCATAAGAGAGATTAAAGAAATGTATGGCCTACTGATAACAGAGTAAGGCAGTGAGAACTAAAAGTAAACTAAGCCCACCTTCCCCCAGTCCCTTCTTCCTAGGTGCAATGCCAGTTTTGATTCTTCTACATCCTTCCTCTGAGTGGCACAGGGGAATGGGGAATGGGGGCTATGGTCAGTCTCTAAATCTTTGTCTCCACTGCTCCTTCACGGTCCCACTCTGCCCCTGCTCCCCATGGGGTCCCTCCCATGGGATGCCGTCCTTCCCGAAATGAGCCTGTGGGGGCTACCCACAGGCAGCAGCTCTTCAAGCATTGCTCCCAAACGGCTCCGTACCACGGGGTCCATCCATATGTCAGGAGCAAACTGCTCCAGCACGGGTCCCCCACGGGTGGGCGGCAGCTCCCCCCAGACCCCCTGCTCCTGCTTGGGCTCCTCTCCACGGGCTGCAGCTCCGGCCTGGGGCCTGCTCCTGCGGGGGCTCTCCATGGGCCGCAGCCTCCTCCAGGCCACATCCACCTGCTCCACCGGGGGCTCCTCCATGGGCTGCAGTGTGAAGATCTGCTCTGCCATGGGACTCTCTCCAGCAAAGGTTGAAATGCCTTGTTCAAAGTAATCAACATTATATTCAATGTCATTATTATCTCTTTCCATCTCTTGTTTTGCCTTGATCAACATTTGTAAAGAAATCAGTGGCTTTGTTTTCTTTTGAGATGGGTGCTTGTCTGCACCACCAAGCAACAGCCCTAGTTTGGAATCAGACTTTTGGCCTGATGGGCTGCATTCAGAACACATGGAATAGTTTATTTATTTTATTCAATAGAATAGTTAAATAATGTTATTAATAAAAAGCTTTGTTTTATATAATATATGTTCACATTATGGACAGTCTACCCAGTTCTACTATGCTGTACTTTATTTTTGCAGACAGTAATAGCATAAGTTACAGCTAAAGATGAAAAATGAATGAGTGCATCTAAGAGATGATATATCTAACTCAGCTGATGAATGAAAGGATTCTGTAGCTCTGCAGCACAACACATGTTGAATGAAGGATCAAAAAATGTATGTTCAGTAATTCATATTAGAATCTTCATGCCCAACACCTGTAAGATCAATATTGCAGAAGAGTAAAATATGAACAAAGATGGTTTCTTTTTTTTTTGTACCATTGAATACATACTTTTTTTTTTTCTTTTACCATTTCTATGTCAAAATCAAATTAGCTGCTCATGTAAAAAGGAGTGACTCAGAAGTAGAGTCACTAGTTTTTTGCTGTTTCCTAGTTAGATAAGGGATATTTGGGCCTATTAGAGGGGAAGGCAGTTCCTTTATCTAGCTGTGGAAAAGGTCTTTGGAGCTATATTTTTTCTTTGGACACATCAGAACAGTTGGTGGTCATGCTTTCAGACAATGTCTTTAATAATGTTGCACATCAGAGAGACCTTAAAGCAACTGTATGCTGAAAGAAAGAAGTAGAGAATGGTTCATTACAGGTTGTTACACAAGTGTTCCAGGGGAAGGGAGCAGGTAATGATTTTCCAGCACAAAGGCAGTCACAGAGCTCTCATTATAATTTCTAGAGCTTTCAAAGACTTCATAAACTTCTCACTCTGCTTATAACTAGCATAAACAAGAAGCAAGCTTGTTTTACCTCCTAAAATGAAATAAGTGGTATGATAATTTCATGTTTTTCACAGACTGAGAAATTAGATTTCCAGTATTTCTTAAATGGTAAAACAAAACAAAAAATTATTTTGAAGAAATAGAAGAGGAAGGTCTTGAGTTGGAAAGAAGGCTTTTTATCTTGGTTCGTTTTCCATGGATTCCATAAATAAATAATAATTGTTAATACAAATAACAGGTAACAGCGTGATCTAAATACTTACTTGTATTTAAAAGTGTGACTCTGAAGTGTAACTGCTTGATGTACTCTGAATCATTTTGAAACTAGTAGATGTTTCTGAATAACGAGCACCACACTAGCTGCACATATTCAGAATTCAAATCCTAGAATTGCCTAAACCTGTACTTTGGGGCCTAGGAGAGGTCCTGAAACACATGCATGTCCAGAATATCACCGAAAATGGTAGGCAAATGAAACAGATTTTGAAAATTGCAGTCATAGAGGAAATAATGAATGGAAAAGAATGATTGTATTTCTGAGGACCAAAATTCAGGTTAAATGCATAGCAACTGCCTGTAGTTTGAAGAAGTCTAAGGAGTAGTTTTTTATATTCCGCAGCATAAAATCTTTTATAACCATTGGTTAAAACTTCTGAAGAGCCTTGGGCCAAATTCAGCCCCTGGATAGACCAAATACACAACTCTTACTTCAGTGGGAATTTCATGCTTGTTCTACAGCAAAGACTTAAAGTTACTATTTAATAAGCCTTCTGACATTTTAGACTACTTTTTCCTGTAAGAGCAAGAGGATTCACACATCAGAGAGCATTCCCAGCACCGACATGCCCCAGTGACCACTGCCTGCCAAGTTCATTCACTGGTCGTCAGGGAGCAATCCACCTTCCTGGAGTAGGTAGATTTAATTTTCCAAAATAAAACCTTACAGATTCAGATGTGGGTAGAAATGAAGAGGCATTTCTAATTGATGACTTTTATTAAATATTTATGGAGACCATAACTTTGCTTGGTATTTAAGTAGAGTATTTAGAGATTTATTTCTCTTCTTCCTCCTTTGGAGTACTAACACAGATGTACTTTCATGGGCTTTGAGTTAGCTGTCTTGGCTCCGCACTAGCATCAATCACAGTTCTCCAGAGAAAGCATTGGGGTGTGTTTCAGCTGGACGTTTATGTCCTTTTGTAGCATGATGTGTTGTTCTGATGAGAGCTAATGAGCCTCTGGGTATTGCACATGTTTCTGGCTGGGCTAGGTCAAGGTTTCCAAAAAATACAGTTTCCCACAACTTCCTTTCATAAACAAATGTAATTATAATACCAAGTAATAAAAAGCAACGTGATAGAGAGTTTCAAACTCTTTTAAGCAGTGTCCTTTCCTGCTCCCCTGCCTCCATCCATTTGCCTATACAGGCATTGCAGCCTGGGGAATCTGGGAGATATTCAACTATCCAGATATAGGCGTCTGCTTTAGGGTGAGTTGAACTACTTTTCAGGCTCCAGTTGTCTTGATTAGGTCTCCATGGACTGTAATGGGAGCTTAGACACACAGCTCATATTTAGAAATTATACACTGCAAGCCAAATCCTACTCAAAGTGCTCCATGTTGCCTTTCAGAAGTGGATCGGGTGTCCACACATAGGTACAGGTGTCATGTGCAGTACTGCAGAGGATTCCACCTGGCACCCAGGGGCCATTCCAGAAAGTTGACTATTCCTAAGAGTTCCTATTTGATGTCACCCAGCTATTGGTTTTATGGCATTAGGTACCTGCGTTCAGACACATGAATTCTGCTTTTAAATCCCATGCTGATTATGTGACTCTAGCAAAACATCTCCTTGAGGTAGATACTGCTTTTCGATTACTCAAGACAGAATAAATATGTACCTTATATTTGGCAGCTTTTTCATAATGCATACTTTACTACAAAAGCATATCTGATTTTTCAGTTTTTCTTCTGTCTCATTTTTAATAGTGAATTCACTTTGAACCCATTCCTGCCTTTGTGTGTGTGTGTGTGTTTTCCTTTGATTTTTCTGTGTTGTGGCTATGTGTTTTATAACTGCTAGCAGGAACACATTTCTAAAGCTAGTCATAAACTATCTTAATTTAATTTTATTTTATATAATTATTTATCTTTGAAATGTGTTTGGGTTTTGTGCTAATGTTATTGTAGCTGTTTACTTAAAATGACGCATTTGATTCCACTAACGGCAGCTCTCTTACATGATGAGCTAATTTTTCATGAGTGTGTAATTATAGGCTCCTTTAAGAAATAGGGAAAATCCCTTCACTGTAAAACAAGTTATGATTTTTATACACATGGTTATCTTCCCCATGCCTGAGGTGACCAATACAAATTTTCCTGATGGGTCTGTATTTGTTGGATTATTTTTGCTGAAGTATAAAACGAGCTGCTACCACTGTGATGATCAGTTTCATGCATCACCTGTTGATTCAGTCAATCTAAAGCTCATACTGAAGTCACATTTTTTTTGCATGACCTTGAAGGCTTTTTGAAGAATTCCACAGCTGACAGGCTGCCTGATCTGTACATGTGAGGCTTTTAACTTCAGTCACGAGAAGACTAACTCCCAAATACTCCTTGTGGATTTGCCTCTGCTTACGTCAGTGGACAAAAACCACTAGAGTCAATATTCATCTTTCTGGCAATGCTGATGACAACAAAAGGTTGAATTTCAAGTACTGTGATATTTTCCTCAGAGTTCATAAAACAAATTTGTTCAGGAACAACTTCTCCTATAAACTGAATTCAAACTCCTTTTCTTTAGAAAGAACTCCTAGTTGAATAGAAGATATCTCATCATCAAAACTACTGCTACTTCTTTAATGATCTAATTAGTTTTACCTGCCAGGGTCAGCTTCATTGATTTCAATTAAAAAGAAAAAGAAAAGACCTGTCAAGTGACCTACTTCTTAATGTATTCAGTAAGATCAAGGCTGGAGCAGCAACATATTTTAATGAACAAAATCCCTGTTTGCTAAAAGTAAAGCTATTACTGATTTCATATTGATCTGAAAAGAAAGGACAAAGTAGGTTACAGGATATTTCATGTTTTGTCATTAAAAATCAATGAAACCAAGACTGACCTACTTTCACTCTCTTGTGTTTACACTCAAAACAGATTAGATCGTTAGGGAAACGGTAATGGTCTAATTATTTAGACCGCTCTTAATTCAAATTGTAGAAGTAGATGAATTTGCTTAACTATAAATAATAATATGCCTTTATCTACATAATAGGATCTGGGGAGATGGTGTGCTGGGAATCAGACTATGGCCGAGAAGAGTGTTATTAATTTATGTCATCACCTCGCAAGTACCATGTAATGCTAAGTTGAATGGAAACATCAGAGTTCAGAAGGAAAAAAAAAAAAAAAAAGCTTTCAGATCAGACTTCAGCAATGAGTGAACATCACAGAACCTCTCTTTGAAGAGGGATAAGCCGATAAAGCCTTTCTGATAATGTTGTGTGATGTACATCACAGACTGTGAACTGGTTGTCTAACGGCCATCTTGAAGGTCTGTAAAGCAAATAGCATATACAGATCAGTCAGATATGGGACTTTGGAGTATTACAATGTCCATGTCTATGCAGTTAAATAGAAGTAGTTGAAAGGGTGACCCTGAGCACTGGATCTCTATCTGACTGTTACCTTGCTCTGTTTTGGAGCACTCCAACTGACTGAGAAATTCTGTACGTGTTGGCAGCATGGCTATGAGCTAGCCACTGCCACTTAGTGTTGTTGTCAGGGATTGCTCCTCAACTTTTTTGTTTGGCAGTAGGAACATGGCCAGCGGGGCTTAATTGCAACCCAGGCTTACTGACTCTTTCTTAGATATATCATGTTCTAGCTGCACTGTCATAGCAGTGTCAGTAAGGGGCTTGTCTCAGCAGCAAGGACTTTGTGAATAAAGAACTTTTGGGCTAGGCGTATAGACTGTTTAAGGAGACCAGCTCAGTCACTACTGGGAACTCTCTGACCTTTCTGGTTTCTTTTACTTAAAGTTTGTTTTCCTCAGTGAGTTCACTGAAATAATATACATTAGTGAAATTCATGTTACAAGCTGTCTGTAATGACTCAAGTCATCTTCTTTAGGCAAACAATCAATCATGCCTCAAATGACTGATGTGCAGGAGAAATCCAATCTCTTTTTGCTGTGATATATGCTAGTAATTTTTCCATCATTTATTTTTACATGTGTAAAGTAGCATCTCTTGTCTGGCTATCCGCTTTAGGCCTTATATGTGGCTTTATGGGTCCCTAGTGGTTTTACACATTTTGTCAAGTCTTTTCCATTCAGTTCAGCTGCAAAAATCCCAAGCAAACTTCTAATAAAAACAATAGTTTTTATTAGAACATCTTCAGAAGCATGTTCAGTCACTGGTTTGAATACAAATCCTTCACACTCTTTTGTGAAGACACTACAGCCAGGATTAGATGGGTCATGTGATCATTGTTTCAATGGACATGAAAGAACTTTCCCGTTTCACAGTTTTTACACCAATAGTGACAAACAGTAGCCTACTGAAGCCTCCTTATTATTAATGTAAGGTCTATGAACTTATGTGCTTGACAGCAATGTCAGATACAAAATAGGCTGGGCAGGTGTTCTGCTCTTCATTTGTTGAAATGTGAGATCCAGTTAGGTTACTTTCACAACAGTCTTCTGGGAAATCAGTGCATCTTAAAACCAGATAGTTAATATCATTTGTCAGATACCTTGAGTTTCTGCCTAAATAAATGCAACTGCCCCCCCCCCCCCCAAAACAAACAAACAAACAAATAAACAAATACCAAACACAACAAACCAAGCCAACAACAAACAAATAAGGGAACAAAAAACCCTGCACAAAACAGAGCCTAGCATGCAGAACACATAGGCTGCGGTTTCTACAGTAAAACAGATAGTTATATAGTAATGGATGCTATGGTTATCATGCCAGTGCAACAGTATGGGTTAACTCCTGGTGTAATTACTGAAGGTGTTTGGTAACCAAAGGCTGTTTCCTATCTGAAGTACTAGCAAGGAAATTGTCTCACTCTTTGCATGACTGAAGAACTCACATGGAAATTGGATAAAAAAACAACTACAATTAGTTGCAAAAGAAAAGGAACAATTAGCTTAAAATGGCCTGAAAGAGAATGCTGGTAATCTACTTAGTAATACAATGAAACATATGAATGGTACAATAACTGAAAACCAAGAAAAGTCTCTTCTACAATTGCTGTTCTAATGCTGGCAAACACATCCAGGAAGCCTTCTTCATTTCTTGTGAAGTACAAAAGATGCTATATTTATCCTTAGGAAAGAAGAGTGTAGGTAGTTTGAAATTTTTGACTTCATCATGACATTTTCCTGTTTACCATCAGCCTGACAATGAGTTAACTCAAGAAAGTAGCGTTAGTATCAAAGAGTATTTCATTTCACATTTAATGTTCACACTAAGTTCCTTCTGGGACTTCAAGGCTTAAAAAAATAGCCCCGTATGAAAGTATTTTAAGAGTTCAGGACCTATTTATTAACACAATAAAATGTCTTTATTGCTACTTCAGAAACTGAATACTACCATACAGTTCACTCTGTGGCCGTATATTGTTATTTTGCTGTGATTTAAATAGCAACTCCTCTTAGGACTTCATAGGGGTGTTAAACATGTAGAAAAATACAAATCATCTTGAATTAAGTGCCATGTAGTCATCTCATTTGCATAAGAAGACTTTGAACATTCCTTTCTCATTGCTTAATAGCTGCTTGGTGCCCTGTATATGAAAGCAAGAAATGTGCAGTGTACAACATGTAAAATGAACGTTGTGGAGGCCAAAGCTGGAAACAACATAGATGGGCATGGAACAGGATAAAAATAAAGAACAGATCTTGCATTGAGTTCACTTCTTACCTTCTGAACAATGAGAAGTGCAGTGTGCATAGGCATCAGGTCCTCAAGAACTACACAAGTCATTTCAGACTGCAGAGGTCCTTGGCCTTACCCCAACAAGCTGCATTGGTCATTATTAACTCACAGGAAGGGTGGTTTTAGGGTCCTTTTACCTCCCAGTTATCTTTCCAGGAAGTGGTGTGGGTTGACTAGAAATGAGGTTTATAACTGATTTCTAAATAATAAACTAATTCTCTTTATTCAAACATTGATACCAGCCAACTGCTAAATTATGAGAAGAATGTTGACAAAAGCACTTGAACATTATTTGTTCTTCATATTTACATAGAACAGAACAACAGGAAAAGAGATTAATAAAATCATAAGGAAACTATTTCAGCTTAGATTATGATCAAAGAGGTTATAAACTTCTTGTTAATTCTCTTATGGCTGTGTGATGCTTGAGACGAACTTGTGCCAGTGGCCAGGTAACATGCCAGTGTCAAGCCATTCCATTAATCTATTCTGGGAGTTGCTAACATTTACACTACCTTTCTAGCACCTTTATGAACTTTATTCCTCTGTTATCTGGCAGCATTAGCATTCACTGCATTAAAAAAAATAATCATTTTGCCTTTATGTAAACAACAATAGACATAAATGTAACTTTCATTACTGCCAGCTGAAAATCTGCAAAAGCCCTAAAGCCACTTACACCACTTTTGACTTTCAACGTTCTATTCAAGTACTGTGTTTTCTTTTTTATTCTCACCCTAAAGAAAACAATACTCCATCAAATGGTGGTTTTCAAAAACCAAAAATTACATTTCTATACATTTTAATTTCTACATTTTTAGTCTAGGGGGTTGACGTTGGCTTTTGGCAGAAGCCGAGTTCTCATTTAGGCAACTACACTTTGAATCAGTCTTTTTCCTGGGACAAGGTTTGTGCTATTGTGTTTTGTGTCATTGTTTCAGGTTCAGCTAGTTCTGGAATCTCCATTTTATGGTAACCCAGAAATTTCTTAACAAGCTCTGTCTATTATTCTCTGAGAGGGTAGTTGTTCATGACCAAATTGTAAACAAGGTTGTTAAAGCATTCAAAATGCCTACTCTGAAACCTAGCTCAGTTAGGTTAGTATTACTGATCTTTTTGACTATTACAACACAAGATGAATTTCCTGAAAAAATGAGGTCAAAACTAAGACAGTTTTTCCAGGCAGCATTTAGCAGCTCATAGGCTGGTTTTGCTACTGTACACTCAGAATTTTTACTTAATAAATAACGGTAATCTCCAGCTTTTAATTAACTGCATAAATTGACCATAATTTTTATTTGACTTATGAAGATGGAACAGGTGGTACCCAAAATTCTCAAGTGGATCATCTAAGCCAAGTCTTCTATGTGATTTGTTTTTTATTTTACCAGATATACATGTACATTATGTCATTTTTGTGTTGTCTTTAAAGGTATGTTGACTTTTTTTTTTTTTTTCCTAAACATGATGCCGACTCCATCTGGACAGAAGTTAATTACATTTTTGATAAACAGATCTAGCAAAATACACATTCAGACAAGCATGGAATTAACATTCTGAACATGTTTCACATGCCTTTATAGTCAGGAAAGTCCTTGCTGGCTTAGCTGCAGATGGGATCTAACACCATGAATAAATGACCAGAGTGATGTCTTTGGGCGTTTGTTGGGACTGTGTCAGTCATGGTACCTACTTTTGAGTCTCTTCTAACTTTGCATGGGAAAATGTGAAGTTTTAACAAGAACTGTTTAGAAATGCCAGTCACTGAAATTCACCAGTGGAGGTAGATAGGTACTGACACGAGTTCCATTTTTTGCAACTTGAATGGCATGTCAGTGTCAGACATAAGTCTCTCTCATGTTCCTAGACTGTACATGAGATTGCATAGATAAGTAAAGGAACAATAATTTCACAGTTTATGACATCAGTTGCAGAAGGCAGCACTTTTCTAGGCTCTTCAAAATCCTGATTTTTTTTTTTTTTGTTTGATGCATGCTGCCAACAATAAGTGAATACTCTTTTCAGTTTTTCTTTCAGCAATTGCCTCTTGTGCCTCTTCAGAATTTGTACATGGAGGAATACACTTTTTAAGTCATGCAGTCAATAGACAAGTGAGCATGTCCATCCTTTTTAATTCTCCATGGTCACCTAGAAGAGGGCAAGCTTTAGAAACCAATCTTCTGTGTTTTATTGTCAGCCAGTCATGCTGCTATAAAAAAAATGTATATACACTGTTTTTCAGACCAACAAGTTGGGAGTTAACGCAGTTTAAAGTATTGATTATAACGACATCTTCATTAACTAACCCTATACTTGGCCAAGTTAGGTCTTGATTTGTGCTTTGGTTTCTGCCTCCCTTTATTTTCTTGGCTTTATTTAAGCAGGATGAAGGTCAAGTGTATTAGGTCATAATGATTAATACAGATTTTATGTTTTTAATAGTTAAAACTATGCAAGAAACAGTCTTACTTGAGGCTTTTGGTAATCCCAGTGGGTTCTGTCTATGAACATTTTTATGTATGCTCAGAGGCATGGATTTAGAGGGAGACCTTCTAGCATTATGTACATGAGGGCCTAGACCTGTTTTCCTATGCTAATACTTGGCAGGCCCATGAGATAACAGGATAGCTATAACGTGCAGTTCTTGTGAATGGCAAGTCTTAAGGTAGGTGTCATTTTCTGACCACTGCACATCTCTGCTGGCCTCTCTGACATTGGGAAGGAATTTGGTTATGCAGATGCACTTGCACATGTAGAACAGAGGTGTCTGATGCTGGGTTTGCGTGGGAAAATGACAGTGCAGGCAGAGGTGCATCTCTAACAAAGGATGAAACTTGCTGGAGGTAGTTTTAGGAACCAGGAGTGTTCCTAGTATTTCTCTGGAGGGGGTGGGATTACTTCCAGCTCATCTGTGACTACAGCTAAGGAGGTTATGGAGGCTACCTGTATCTCTCCTTTCTGAGGAGTTAGTCCTGATAATTTGGTTGGATGTTTACACTGCTACTGTTTCAACGTTACTTTGTATCTGGGGAAAGTTTCCATAAGCACTCTGGGTCTAACACATGAAGTGCAGGACCTCTCCAGATGGCAACATGCTCTGGGGACAGGGAAAGTAGCTCAGTGCCTCTATTTATGCTGATAAATAAAGCAGACAGGGACCAATCCCTGATCCCAACACCATGTGGCATGAATTGCCTTACATTCTTGTAGCTTAGTTTGTCCCTCGTAGAACAAAGTGGCTGTAAATGTGCCTATCTTGGGATTCCTTTGGGACACATGGAGTGCCTCTGAGATATAATTAATCCTTTGTGTTTGGGGAAGTGGGTTTCAGTTGAAAATGTCTGAAATAGTCCGAAGTCTGTGTAGCAGTCTGCTAGAATGGTTGGTTTTCAGCATGAAACCGAAGGTGGCATGATTTGAGGTATGCCATCAGCTGGGGTGAGGGTATTTGAAGGTGTAGATTATGTTGAAAAAGTATTTGAGGAGTTTGGAGGAACCCACACACAGAAGGACTGGAAAAATGCTCAGGAACAGCAGAGATAAATGACCCCTATTGTCCTCCTGCCCTCCTGCTGATTTCCCAGACCATACCACCCTCCTTGTTATGTCCCTTCTCATTCTCACTGCTAGAGATTTTTCTCAGTCCTTCCCAGTACACATTCACAAGTATTATTAAATATCTTCTTTAGAAGAATTTGAGCTCCTTCTGAACTTTCAGCTATGCTCTGCTTTTTTTTTTTTTTTTGCCTTTTTTTTTTTTTTTTCCATACAGCTTAAAACCTTTTCCCCAAAGCCCTTGCTAGAGAAGATTGCATCAAAACATTTGTCTTCCTTCCTTCAGCTTTCAAAGGCTGGGTGTGAATTGATGATAGCAGGATAAGAGGCAGTTGCATTGAATGCTGATCTGACTCACATACTAACCAGCTCTTATTAAAGGCCTCAAAGTCAAAAGTTTGAATGACCTTTCATCTTCTCAGTGTGCTTATAAAGTGTGATCACTTCCATTAGTGAGCACTGATGAAAATTGTGCTTTCTCTTTTCCCTCTGGGCGTGCACCCACTACCTTGCTGACATAAATGCCAAAAAGTCGGAATAGCTTTGGAGATAATGTGAGTCATGAGTTAATTTCAGGTTCAAGCAAAATAAATGGGTGAATTTTTCCAATTTTAAGAAAAGCTTTTTGGTTTTCCTTGACTTTTTGTTATGAGTTTTTGTACTCCAGAATGCTGTTTGTCAAGTTTGACGTGTTCAGATACTCACAAATCTGAAATGCCGATCTTAATCACATGTCCTTGTAAATTTTAAAGCACTTACATGAGATGATGAGGACGAGCGAGTGTACTTTTAATTCCAGCACAAGTGGCATTAAGCTGTAATATTAAGCAGAAAAGAGAATTATTGGAGACATACCTTTCTTTTACTACAACCATACTAATTGCTTCTCAGTCTGGGACAGCTCTAAACACTATTTTAGCAGCATTTCTTATCAAAATCATGACAACATTTTAATTAAGCAGCATTTGTTTAATCTCTGGGTCTTTTAAACTGATAAAACCCTCCTTAACATTTTTTTTTTTTTTTTTGTGTGTATGTGTTCTGTTGTTGCTGTTTTATTTTGTTTTCTGGCTCAGAAGATCCTTGCTGGATTGTTTCAAGGAGGCAGACATGACCAGCACTAAGATAGGAGGCTTGGTCTCCCAGCACCTGTGGAGCTGCAGCACCTTCCAGCAGAGGCAGGCCCTGACCCTGCTGCAGGGAGCTGCCCTTCACAGCCATGCCTGCTGCTTCTGCCTTCCTCTCTGCTAAGGTAAATGATCTCCATATATTTATGTGTTCAGCGTTCCCTCACCTTGAATTTCTGGCCAGTGTAAACAAAGCCCAGGGAATTTGCTAGCACCTGTGGCAGCATTAAAACTCAGACTTAACGTTGTGGCAAAGCACCTGGTTTTATACTGTTCAGAGAGGTATCTGGTGACTCTAAGAACTAATTTCTAAACAGAAGAAATACTGCCTTGCTATTCCTTCAGCGTACAGCCACAAGTAAAAGAAATGGTCCAGTTTATAACCAGTTAAGCCAGCTACTTTTCCAGTAATGTAAAACAGTGGTGGTGTTGGAATATGTATTCCAGGTTGCATTCTGTTCTCTTTACTTTTCTCATTTACCTGGAAACAAACAAACAAACAAATACATTTGTTTATAATATGTCAATACACTTTGCTTGAAATATCTTGGTTAGTGATCAGTCATCCTACTGAAGAAGGGCTGCACGCATTACATTCCTCTAGGGACCTTGCTACCCTCTACACATGATTAAGGGCTGCGATGCCAGGCCTTTGGGAGGAAAGTCTGGAGACAAGAGAGGAATATATTTGATAAATAAGACAAGCTATCAGAAATTGTTTTTTCATCCTGAATAGTACATGAGATTTGTTCTAGCATGGGCAGTGAAGGACACCATCTCATAGCCTCCCTAGTATTTTTCCTGTGTGTTGCTTTATATTACATTGTAATAGATTGCATTACTTCACATTCCTTTAGGAAATGACACGTTGGATTTCATTTGGCATGGTCCACTGAAAACTGTATCTGATGGGTGGCAGATCTCACATTCACAAATGGCCTCTAGGTTTTAGAAGATGACTTGTTATATTCAGGTTCAGAAGACTGATTACTCTTAGTATAATTCTGAAGACTTCAGGGTGAGTCACTTGTTTCCCTTAAAATCCTTGTTTATACTGTACCTTCCTGCTGTCATGCTGATGTTTATACTTCTGCCACATTTTGGAGGGGCATTCAGGAGGTACATTACCATGTTGAACAGCCTAAGACCTCAGCTATCTGGCTTTATCCTTCAAAAGCTGATTTCTGGACATCATATAACTGGGTTATTGAAACATAGTTTCTGCAGCTGCCTGTGTATTTCTTCACAACTAAATCTATGTTGTTGCATAGAAAAAGGATTTTTTTTTGGCTTTCCTTATGTTTTCCCAGAAAACTTTATACAGAATCAGATGTAGATGCTATTAAGTTCTGAAGGAGGAGAAACACCACAGAACTAGCTAACACTCAAACATTTATTGTCAATGCAACAAAATGCACTACAGAAAGCATGGGAATGCTTTCTAAGTCACTTTATATACAAAGAAACATAATAGAGACACTATTTTGAGAATCCTTACCACAAAGATAGTTTGGATGTATTGTGTGGAACAAACATCACCTGTGACATCACCTGTATTCCTAGTGTGGTTTTCAGAGGAGTATTTCAGTTCTTTTGTTTCCCCTCTGATTTCTGTGGTGATCATTCCATAGGCTGTGATGTGACCTAATGGATAATGTAAATCCCATGATTCTTCAAAAGTTGGAATGTGATTCCTTGCAGCCTGTAACAAATTTTGCTATATAAATATTCAAAACACCATATCTGTCTGCACACAGTAGAGTGACTCCTGTTAACCAGATGATCTGAATCTGCCTGCTCTTCAGGGCTCAACTCTTGGTTATGATATGAACAGCATGAATATGGTCTCCTTCTCCATCCATTCCCTCTTGTTTTTTTTTGTGTTGCATATGTAAAATACTTTTTCAAGTATCTAAACAGATGCTTGTTATTGGCTCTTAATTTTACTGATCTTCATAGCTTTTTTATTTTTTCAGATGAGGTTGAAGGGAATTCTTTGTTACCCTCTGCGAATTGCCTTCTTCTAAGATGTCGACCACTTCTTCTGCTCAGAAGAAGCAGAAGCTCTCCTCATTTAACAAACAAGAAGGAAGGTGACATTTTTGAAAATGGTAGCTATCCATGTAGTTCTGGAAATGTCCGCATTATTTTTTGATCTCCATCAAAAAACATACTTTGTGCTATAAGGGATAATGGGCAAAAACATATGCAGCCATACAGCCAAGTGACCTCAGAAAGCTTGGTGCCCTTAGAGAAGGGCAAAAAACCAAGGTGGTTGGAGTCTGCCTTGCTGCTTATGCTCGGGACCAATAAAGTCTGTAGCAACCAGGATAGAAATACTTGGGAAATAATTCCTCCGTGAAAATCAAATGAATTTGTGGATTGTTATAATTAAATCCTACTTCTGTTACATTAAAAAGATGAAAGCCTTGAGAGAGTGTAAAAAAAAATTACTAAAAGAAGACTGAGAAAACCTGCTCTACACCCAAACAGAAGGGAAGTGACTTTTCTTCTAGTATTTTTTTTTTATTTTCTCTCTCTGATTTGATTAGTGATTTTTTATTTTTTATTTTTATTTTTTTCTTAGATTGAATAATGACGAAAGCAGCCATCT
This sequence comes from Aythya ferina, assembly GCF_964211825.1. Classification (NCBI taxonomy): domain Eukaryota; kingdom Metazoa; phylum Chordata; class Aves; order Anseriformes; family Anatidae; genus Aythya; species Aythya ferina. The sequence goes on from NC_140296.1 coordinate 78,977,471, forward strand.
ATCCTAGGGACAGACAGCTGACAGTAGCACTCCCAATGTTCATGCAAAACCAGAACAAATTAGGCAACTCTATTGAATTCTGTGCCTTTGAGTTAACTTTGCTTGGACTTTAATTCTACTCCCACTTAGCATATTCAGATATGGCTCCCTCTCCCTCAGTCTCCCATTTCTAAAATGGGAGAACATCTGCCCCTGGATGCAGGCAATCCCACTGGCTTCAATAAGAACTGCCTGTGTACAATTCTGGGAAGCATTTGGCCCCTAATGAGAATGCAGGAACATAGTAAAACAGATTGTTCTCGTTCTCCTCTCTGACTCAGTGGCCAAAATGAACAGAGTCTTCCAATTTGCTAAATACCTTCCCAAGCCGTTTTCTGAGAATATGAACCAAAATCTCTCAAAAATAATCTTGTCTGTTTCTGTGAGTTGTTGCAATGAATGAATGAAAGTATTTCAGTTATCTTGAGTGGAAAAGCACTTCCCATTATTTCCAGATTTGATTAGATGGAAAATCCAGACAGCAAATTGACATACATTTTATTTTAACATATGAGTTTATCAGTGAAGAAGCAGTCTGTATGTGTTGGAAGAATGCAAAAGACCATTTGCCATGTCTGACTATTCGTATAATCACAGCCAGTTTAACTACTGTCTATGCTCAAGCAGTACCATCTGTCAGAGCACTGATGAGGCATGTGTTTATATCACAATAAAGATCTGATGATAGCTTCTCTTTTGTCTTAAACAAAATTGGGAGATAAAACAGTGCTTTGGCTTATCATTTATGTCTACCTATCATTTGGCCTGTCATTTATCATTTATGTTGCTTCACAGGTGCCAGACCTCGGTTTGGAGACTGTGTTCTGGGGCATCACCATTTCTATCTATTCCCACAGAAATTAGGGAAACCAAAGAATCCTTTACCTCCCAGGACAAGTAGGCATTCCATACAGTCTCCATTTTAAGTAACAGCTTCTGAGCTCTCCTTTCATTTGTGTGGTGAGAGCTAGGATCTGATGGGGGCAATGGGACCAGCCTTCCAGGTAGTTTCTGCCACTGCTTGGGATGTGGTGGGTGATCAACCTCATATATATATCACTGAGCTTTCAAAGCCATAACTGAATTATGTCCTGCATCTTCTGCACCCCTGATTTTCAGACCTGAGATTATTTGTCCACGTGAATTCCATAGTTTGAGTTTAATTTAATTTGTAACCAAATATGTATTTACTAAAGCTGTCAAGATATTTTCCTTTTCTTCCCCCTTTGCCTCCTGGAGAAAGACCATTTATGTCATAAGAAGCTGAAAAATTTTCTTCCTAGGGGTTTTTCCTAGCAGAGGAAGAGTTCTAAATTAGAGCTGGACTAAAACAATTTGCTAAAATCATCACTAGGATCACACTCTGTAAATAAAGAACAGAACTTTATGCTGAAATAACTCATGCCTGCTGAAACATCTTGTTAGTGCCATAAGCTTATACAAGCCTTTTATTCCTTAGGTTTCAGGGCCCCTTCCTTGTCTGCTTTAGAACTGCAAAGGGTGGGTTGCTGCAAAGAACAAAGGCATAGCTGCATCTACTCATACAGAGAGAAATGGCTCCAGGGTGGCTGGAAGGATAGGGCATGCATCAGGGCATTACCACATGAAATAGGTAAGATCCTACACAGATTTCTGTATTTAGGATTGTGAGGTTTTCTGATCCTCAGTTTGATGTATTTGTGACTGAGGTAAGAACACTTCCATGCCTTATCAGTCAGTAAAATATTACAAGGTATTTTGGAGAATAGTGAAGCACAAATGTTTTCTGCAAGGATATGATCTTAAATAAATCATCAAATCTTTTAGTAAATACTCTTGCCTACATTGACAGTGTTCATTTAAAATGTCTTTCGGTTTAAAATGTATGACATGCAAAGATAGTTTGGGGCATGCAAGACAACCACATGGTGTTCCAGGCAGACCATCCTCTTTTCCCTTGCCATTTGCTCCCTTCTGGTCTTTGCCTTGGGGCAGTCCTCTGGCTGGTATAGATGCAGATAGCATGCCCTTCTCCCTGAAAGCCATGATATCCCACCTCTCACCTCCCCATAGTAACACTGTGCAACAAGCCTTCAGTGCTCCCAGGAGAGTCATCAGTAACTTCCATGCTGGTGCTTACTCTCTCTCACGGGACTGTGAAATGGCACCAGTCAGCAGCCTTTTCCATGATAATGTTGAACACAGAGGCTAATTGCCCCCTCAAGACTCCCTGTTTCTACAGCTGCATCTGTTTCCCAGTAAGTAACATGGTATCTGCATACTTTAGGAGACAACTTCCTTCTCAAGACATTTGAAAACGTTCTATGTTTCAGCTGAAATGCTTTTTACAAAGCTTTTTGGAACAAGCTAACCTTTAACAGAAGTTTGTTGACCTGTGTTAAGTTCTTTAATAATTAAATCTGGCACACTCCAGCTACAGATTCAGAGTCACCTCTTAACGTTATAGTAAGGAGCTACTGAGACCTACAGCCCTTTAAAATTGCAAAAACATTTTGCAAGACCATTTTCTGTGTTGATTGAGTTGTAGCTACCTTGGGAAAAATCTCTGAAACCTTGAAAAGAAACAATTTCTTGTCAGCTCAACGTGACACTATAAAAAGACTGAGTATTAGGAAATGATTTCATTAAAAAGGAAAAGAAGTCTCACTGAAACTTTGAGATGTACCAAATCCCTATTGACAAGACCTTTCACTTCGCGCAAATGAGATAAATGAAAACATCAATGTCATATTAGGTAAGCAACTAAACTGAGAGTGAGTTTGAAGAGTCAAAGGACCCACTGGGAAAAGCAGAGCATCTCTTCAATGGGCTGGAGAAATGGAGACCGTTCTTCAAATGGCTGTTTTATCAGAATGTTAAAAGGCCAAGCCTTTATGCTGCTATAATTTATGGATATCTCCTGTTTGTAGGACAAAATGAAACAGAAAAACTTAATCATATTTCTGCTGGAGGAAGAAAAGATTCAGCCTCTCTTATGTGCAAAAACTCAAATTAATTTTACCTTGATTGCCTGCTGTAATGTTACCAAATATGAATAAGTAGAGACAGTTGCACAGTGTAACTTTGGAACCATGCTTGCCAAAGACAATAGCAGCAGGAGCTCAAAAAGCACTTCTAAAATTAGGGCATGGCACTGTATTTCTTAGCTTCCTGTAAAGTGGAAAGCATAAAGCCCAAATTCTCAAGCTCTTCCCTCCTGTGAGGAGTCTGGAGTAATTGCAATCTGGTCTCTTCAGCTTTTTTTTTTTTTTTTTTTTTTTTTTTACTCCTTTTTGGCTATCATATGTGTAGTATCATCATGATTAATGAAGACATCATCATGCACTAAAAATGTTACATTTGACAAGTGATTCAATTAATGCATCAAATGCTGTGCTCAGTTCAAATTCCCTGAACCTATGAAGTTCACTTGAAAGCAATGCTTCCAACTTTCATAGGACTTTTGTGGTTTCTTTAATGGTGTGGAGAAATAATCACCCCACAGCTGATATTTCTGGGGCTTTATCATTAAACCACTTTTAGAATCAAAAAAAAAAAAAAACATATTTGGGATTTATTTCTGTGCAATAGTGATGACTTTTGGTGGATGCCTAATCTAGACTCATTTCCCTGACTGATAACCCAAAGAATGAATGACTACTGAACTGTCTACAGACCACATTAAAAATTACCTTGGAGAACCAAGTTGCTGTTGGGATGCAGTATGAGTTCAGGCTTTTTTCCTCTTGGTACTGAGTTTTAAATTATGACTTTATGTGGTGGTAATAGAAACTGTGACCAATTACTACTGCAAAGCAGTGATGGAAAATTTAAACCACATAATCTTGTTATTACCATTTAATACCTTTTAAAATATGTAGAAGAATGAACGATGAAAAGGTGGCAATGTTAGTGCTTAGCTAGTATTTTTACAATATTATTATTATTTTTTCTTCTGTATTATATTATAAACATGTGGTGGGTTTGTCATTGTCTTGCTGCCAGTCATCCACACGGCCGCTCTCTCACTATCGCCCTCAACAGGACATAGGGAGAAAATAATATGAAAAAGCTTGGGGGCCAAGATAAGGACAGGGAGATTGCTTACCAATTACCACCTCAGGCAAAAGAGACTTGACTTGGGGAAGATTAATTTAGTCTGCTGCCAGTCAAAAAACAGAGTGGAATGGTGAGAAACAAAGACAAAATTAAAAATACCTTCCCCTTACCTGCTTTCAAAGATCAACTTCACTTCTGAACTCCCTGCTCTTCTACCTCTCCTTTGTTGAGTGTCTCAGGGGGATGGGGAATGGTGGCTGTGGTCAGCTCATAACATTTTGTCTCTGATGTTCCTGCTTCACACTTTCCCTGCTCCAGTAGAGTTGCTCCAGTGACCTACAGTTCTTCATGAGCAGCTCTGATATGGGTCCTTTGCATGGGCTGCAGTTCTTCTAGAGTGAATCCTCTCCACAGAGCACAGTTCTTCAGAAGCACACTGCTCCAGCATGGGTACCCCACGGGATGCATGCAGTTCCTGCCAGAAATCCTTCTCTGCTGTGGGTTTTCCACAGGCTGCAGCCTCCTCCAGGCCATATCCACCTGCTCCACGGGGGGCTCCTCCACCCATGGGGGAGCTGCAGCGTGGAGATCTGCTCTGTGTGGGACCCATGGGCTGCAGGGGGACAGCCTGCTCCACCTGGGGCCTCTCCCTGCACAGGCTGCAGGGGAACTGCTGCTGCCTGCCTGGAGCACCTCCTGCCCTCCTGCTGCACTCACCTTGGGGACTGCAGGGCTGATTCTCTCACATTTTTTCTCACTCTTTTCTCTCCTTCCCATCTACTGCACAACACTTTTTACCCTTTATTAGCAGTTTTCCCAGTGGTACCACCAGCACTGCCGATGGGCTCAGTTGCGTCCTGTTGTGGGTCCCTTTGGAGCCAGCTGGAACTGGCTCTGTCCAACATGAGGGCAAACCCTGGCCTCATCTCATAGAGGCCACCCCTGCAGCCTTCCCCTCACTGTTACCACAATCTTGCCAATATGCTATGTCAAATGCAATACAAGGTCTGTAAATCTTAGTGGATATTTAAGATATGCTGTACTCAAAAGGTGATGCTGTCAATACAAGCTTCTCCTTAATGTTAGTAGGACACATTGCTCATTTTCTCTTTGCTTATTTGACATCCTTTATTTATGTAGCATTTTGTTGTTCAGAACCATATTATCATTTGTGTACTCATAGTGCATGAAGTCACTTGTGGTTTGGAAGGGAGCTAAATCCACGCTCCGTTATGTTCACATAAGAGCTAACAGTGGGGAGCTGGTATATACCTCCTACTGAAGGATACCTACAGATACTGGTGATAAGTATAAGCAAAGTAGATGGTGATTTATGGCCTTTTTTTTTTTTTTTTTTTTTTTTTTTTCCTGCAGATGCTGCCAATTAGATGGACTTTGCTCAGTTGTATCTGGCTGTAGCTCAGAGAAATGTATTTTGGTTCTGATGGGCATTGAAAGTATTTAATTCTGGGGGGTTCATAAATGTTGTGGAACTCTTCAAGTCTGTGCTGGCTATCAGCTGCCAAAAGGGATTTCTTTTGACAGCATGACTGTCAGCATTCCCAGCTCCAAATAGGCCTTTGTAAAGGAGTGTGAAATGTGTGCCCCAATTTTCTAGGCTTTCTCAGTGTTTGCTGAATGAAAAACCCTCTGTGAATTTGCCTATTCAACTTCTGTTCAACTCACTGCTCAGAATAATGGGGGACCTTTTTGCTTGTCACCTCATTCAGAGTTGGCTTTTTCAATAGATGACACTTAGGGATAAAAGAAATCTGTTTGCTTTACTCCATCAAAGAGAAAATAAGGTTTTACATTTTTGAAAACAAAGTACAGGACAATGAAATGAATTATTGACAGTGCCCTTGTATTTTGACCCATAATCTTTCCACTCCAGTCAGGTTTCCTTTTAGAGACATAATTTTTCAGCTGGACCTTGGGAAAACTTCCTTTCATCCTTTCCATCTGTGCAAGCCTTTGAAAATCATTTGCTTTAGTCTTTGACCTTTATTTATTTCCCTCATTCCTTCCTTGGGTTCTCTCACCTGTCCCTACTCCCTCATCTCCATTTTTAATCAATAGGAATACATTTTATTGTTGTTGTTGTTGTTTTTGTTTGTTTTATAAAAAGAAACTGGGAGGTGGGGAATACATTTCTTGCTACTCTCAGCTGCCCTGCCTGTCTCATTCTGAACATATATGTTAAACCAGGTGACTTTTCACATGAGTTTCACAGATCTAGTTTTCCCATTGTCATTTCAAGCTAATGCATTTGCCCATTCCACCTACCAGCCACAATATAAGCTAGTGCAACAGGTTTTCATTCACCCAGTATGTCAAACTCACTTCTGTTCAGTGCAGATAGCATGCTAAGACATGTGCTAATGCAGTAAAGCTTCCCTTTGTCTAGCTGCACTAATATTATGCTCTACAATCCTTTATGAATAGTATAAATAAGAAACAAACAACTATACAGAGACATCCACACACTAAGCCTGAGAGTTCTCCCCCTACCCCCATATTTTCACTTATCATATAACACAACACAGGATAATTTGTCAAAGAGGTTGATTTCAATGTTTTCTTTTTCTGTTCTAGAAATAACAGGATAGTGTTTGTTCCTCATATGCTCAAAGTCCAGCATTTTCTTGATCTTAATTTACATCCACTGTGCAGAACATATCTGGCTAGCACTAACAGTTATTTATATTCCAGTTACGATCAAAGAGGCACAGCAGAGTTTCTTTCCTTACTGCTTCTAACATAGCTGTATAGATTGTCACTAGAAACAACACTTCAGCAGCTATCAGACAAGCTGCTTCATATTCTTATGAGTTTCCTGTTACAAGTAAAAATCCTGTGGAAAAAGAACTGCATATGCAAAGGACAGCACTAGACACAACGATTTTAGTATTTACTGCTCTGTCTGAAGGGAAACTGGATTCAGGTCTATATTTTGGGTATTTTCAGCAGCTGTGAATTAGTGACCAAGGGTGGAGGTCAAGATGTTGCTATTGTTTCTGATACAGGCCTCGGATGTCCTGCTTATGTCTATAGTAGCATGTATAATTGGCCTGGCCTTTCTCTGACCCTGGGACCAACGGGAGGTCTTGTGCTCATGTGAGAAACTCTCCTCTCCTCTGAAATGCAGTGGTCTCATACATGTGGTGTGCTGGCTATGATGTGGGTATGAGCTCTGCTGGGTCCTTGCTCTCCTCTGAAGGATGCTCGGGGTGCTTGCTCTGGGTGGCAGCTAAGAGCAATGAATGCGTTACCATAGTCCTCCCTTGAATACAGACTGAAGATTATTGAAAAGGTTTCCTTCCACCCTAGTTCACTTTGAATATTCTCTTACTGGAGAGAACAGTATGAAATACAAAGCCTGCAGGAAACCTCAACAGCTCGTGCGTATCTTGGTGAAGCCAGGACATGGCAGTGTGGCCCCCCCATGGTGCAAAGGGTGGTGAATGAGCTGGCCACAAGAAGACAGGTTACACTTGACCACTTAATCAGCCTTTCTCCTTCCTGCTGCCCTGAGTGGCAGTGGGCTGATCCTGGTTTGTTTGCCATTGGGAGATAGCTCATTTAATGCAGAGAGATCTGCAGAGCCTTTTCTCTAGCAGGGTTGTGTAAGTAAATGTTTAATTTTCTTTGTTTGGAAATATGAATTTGTATTCCCAGCCACCTTGGTGGTTAGCTTCCTCTATAATTAACAAGTGTTTATGCTTTCCCCATGGGGTACAAGTACAAGTCAATCTTGACTGCCTTTCCAGTACATGCAGTATATTTTTGCCAAGGCTCAAATGCTTTCTAATGTAGCACACTCCATCTCTTTCCTAAAATCAATGTTTCAAAACACAATTAGCAGTGCTGTAATAGATCACAAAATATCTTGAAAGAGCTGTGAGCTAGAGGGCTCCAAGATACCACTAATAGCCTAGATAAGAATATGTCAGCTCTACTGTTGAAGAAAGAAGCTGAATTTTGAGCTTTCCCTCGTTCAGTCAGATTCATTCATTCAGGGTTTCAAATATTATATGTTATATAAATCATTTACATAATTACTACTGCCATTAACCTAAACTGATTTTCCGCATTGTTGAAAGAAAATATGTTGACCTCAAAGACATAAAATAGCTTTTCTTTACCTTCTAAAAGGAGTATTTGTCAGTTTTACTTGAATGCAACTAACTTGTTTCAGAATTTTTAACTCTATCTTCTAAACTTTTATGACCTTTAGAAAGTAATAAGACATTCAAAAATAGGTACTGCTGATTGCAGAAAAGGTTTCTGTCACCTGTCAAAAAGATGTGCTAGTACATTTAATCTGATGACATTATAGGCTATTTGCTTTCCAGTCTCTTCCATAAGCCCTACATCACAGGTCTGGCAGTAAGTCTAATAAAAATGCTAGTATGATAGAGATGGCAAGCGAACTGCAAACCTCCTTCTAGGCCATGTGGAAACACCTATCATCTGCCACTTCTTTCTTTCAGAAAGGGATGTAGGGCATCTTAGGAGTTGCATAGTGAAGGATCTGTCCACGTTTACTCATGGGGTGCTGAAAGAGGGACTGGAACTGTACAGTTCTAGATAGAAGAAGTATGTGTACTTTGCTAATGCAACCAGTCTTCCTTTTTCTGCTGCTCTTTGTTAGCTCCTAAATCCATATGTAGGCATTCTTGGTACCAGTATGCCTTGACTTAAAATAATAAAGAACCCCAACATTTTGTACCTCCCTTTTTGTTTTGCAGAAGCTGCAGGTTAGGCAGACCTCTCATTAGCAAAGTAATGCATCAGAATATAATTATAACAGCACAGAACTGGCATCTGTTTGAAAAAAAAACAAATTGTAGTGAGAAAGCTCTGTGCATATTTTGCTAGATTTGCTAAGCACTCCTGCCAATGTAATAAGCCTCCAAAATAATCCTGACAATTCACTGAAGAGGCCAAGAGTCTAAGTCATTACTGATTTCCTCCTTTAAATAACATTCATAATATTTCAAATTTGCTGTGAGCAATGAAATGCAATCACCATGTTGCAAAAGCAGAAAGCTCCCACTGTTTTAGCTAGCATATTTCTAAAAGCAAAACAATTGCAACAATCCATTGATTTTGCTGGAGCTTAGAAAAACTTGTGATCGTAGTTAGGTAAATTAATGCCAGGCAGTTCATAAATTTTCTCAACTTCATGGCATCAACATTTCAAACATAAGCCTCTAGCACAGTTCTGAAAAAAAACAGGAAGTCGACTAATTCAGGAACTTGTGCATGCGAATATTTGCAAGTGCAATTTAGAAACACTGATTTGTACATATGGGAAGGAAAGACTGCATTTATTAGTAGCTTGCTGTTCTAAAGCTGATCATTCATTAATTTATCTATGGAACTAAATATATAGCTTTTTCATTGTGTAAGGAATGTTTCAGCAATTCGTGTCAATAGAGGGCTTGAAGGGTAAACCTTGAGTCTCTGATATCTGGGGATAAGAGAACAAAGGGGTTCAGAATAACTGCTAACTATTGTGACTATTGCATGGGACACTACGCAAGTCTCTGATATCCACCCAAGAGATTAAGGAGAAGAAGAAAGCTGAAGGATGATTAAAAGACAAAGCTTGCATGGGATGCTGCGCAAGTCTCTGATATCTGGCCAAGATGGACAAAGGAGAAGGACAAGGATTAAGCCTGGGAGGAAGACTACAAGCCTTCAGCACAAGAGACCCCTAGAGGGACCACTGGAGACTGATACACATGTGCTAGTGGGAGGGTTCAGATTCTGGGAACTAGTTATAATAACCCTGCCTTTTCTAGAAGTAGTAATGAGTATGTATTAGCCTAGGAGCATAAAAAACAGCTGCCTGATGTAACTTGTGTGTGTGTTGGAGGAGCCCAGTCTCCCCGCGCACCCAGTGCTCTTTACTTGCCTTTTATTGACCCCATAAATAAATCTTATAAAGCTAAATTGACTCAGAATTTATAACAATTGTGTCTGTGTTTGAAAAGGTTCTATCTTTTAGTTATGTTGGTTATGTATGATAAGTAGCTCTTCTGACCCTGCTAAGGAACCTCCATGTGCCCCTGCAATTCAAATGGATCACTGTATCTTGGTATGCATCTTGCTTGCATCAGTGCTAGATGAAAACTTTTGCTTTGAATTTCAGTCAGCCATAAGAAAAACCAGTGAGTAGTTCACATGTCACATCAAGTAGTGATGCGAATAACGTATATTCACTTTCAACAAATGTCCCTGTAAGGTCCCCCAGATACTGCTGTAGACTTCTAAAATATGTGTATCATTTTGAACCTTAGGCCTTTTTTTTTTTTTTTTCTTTTCTTTCTCCTGAGTGTTTTAAACTGTTGTAGAGTTTCTCAAGTCCCTGAACCTTTGCAGTGCTCAGGTGCTTCCCTCTGCGACTCTACAGCCCTTCTCCTGTAATATTGCTGTCTGCCTTTCACTTGTAGCTGTGCGAGACGTCACATGGGCAAGCTGAAACTACTGTGGCAGTTCTTTTCTAGCTCTGCTCTTTGCTCATGTCCATCATCTTGGACCTGCAGATTCTGAGGTGTTGTTACTGATTGTCACTGGGATGAGAATTTTTCTGTTCTTCCCTGAAAACAACTTCAACCGCTGGAGTCTATGCACACCATCAACTATGGACCTTGCAAATAAATCTTTATGCACTTAAGTTTCTCTCAACATTTTTTTAAGAAAAACAAACTAAATCAAAGTAGATATTGTTCTTTCACAAGTCATAACTAACTGGTAGAGTTTTTGGATAAACTATTGTTTAGATCAAGTTTTGAAGGTCTGTATAGAAGACATATAAAATAATGCTGTCAATTAGGTACCCACTTTTGAAACAAGATTAACATAAAATCATAGTTGTCAATGTAGGTTTAGGCAGGGCTTTCCTCTGTGATTTTTTTCTTTCTTTTTCTATTACTACTCATTTTGAAGTTTCTCTGAATGCTTTGTTCTTGGCTAGTACAAGAGACATAACACCAAAACATTCATTTTGTATGGAGTGTTGCTATAGAAAACAATGACGAAACTGAATTGCAAAGTTCAGAATGGGATTCAAACTTACAGAGCATGGGTGTTTACGTGGACTTCACTAAACAGCAATTGCAGGAGTGAATGTTCTAATAAGCAGATGAAATTGGCATGGTCTCTTGGGTCCAGAGAGCCTTGAATTACACTTTGAAGGAGGGTTAACATTGCCAGATTGTACTGGGTTTACGTGCCAAGATTTTGGTAGTGGGGGGCTGCAAGGGTGGCCTCTGTGAGAAGAATCCAGAAGCTGCCCCATGTTAGAAAAGGGCCAGTTGCAGCCGCCTCCAAAAGGACCTACTGCTGCCCAGAGCCGAGCCAAAACACGATGTTGTTTGTGCCTCTGTGAGTGCAGATTTAAGAAAGGGGAAAAAAAAAAAAGCTGGGAAATGGCAGCTGGGAGAGCGAGGAGTGAGAAACAACCCTGCAGACACAAAGGTGAATGCAGCAGTAGGGCAGGAGGTGCTCCAGGCAGGCAGCAGCAGTTCCCCTGCAGCCTGTGGAGAGGCCCCTGGTGGAGCAGGCTGTCCCCCTGCAGCCCATGGGTCCCACACAGAGCAGATCTCCATGCTGCAGCTCCCCCATGGGTGGAGGAGCCCCCCGTGGAGCAGGTGGATGTGGCCTGGAGGAGGCTGCGGCCCATGGAGAGCCCCCGCAGGAGCAGGCCCCAGGCTGGAGCTGCAGCCCGTGGAGAGGAGCCCACGCAGGAGCAGGGGGTCTGGGGGGAGCTGCCGCCCACCCGTGGGGGACCCATGCTGGAGCAGTTTGCTCCTGGGGGATGGACCCCGTGGTACGGAGCCGTGTGGGAGCAATGCTTGAAGAGCTGCTGCCTGTGGGTAGCCCCCACAGGCTCATTTCGGGAAGGATGGCATCCCATGGGAGGGACCCCACGGGGAGTAGGGGCAGGGAGTGACCATGAAGGAGTGGCGGAGACAAAGCATCATGGACTGACTGCAGTCCTCATTACCTGTTCCCCTGTGCTGCTTGGGGGGAGGAGGTGGACGATGGTGAATGGGGAGAAGGTGTCTTTAGTTCTTTTTGTTGTTGTTGTTTCTCACTGCTCTAGCTTGTTAGTAATAGGTAATAAATTTCTCTAATCTCCCTACACTGAGTCTGTTTTGCCCATGATGATAATTTCTGAGTGATCTCCCTGTCCTTATCTTAGCCCTTGAGCCCTTTCCATTGTATATTCTCCTACTTTTCCTTTGAGAAGGGGGAGCAAGAGAGCAGTTATGGTGGAGCTTAGCTGTCCAGCTGTGTAACACCACCACACATGTCAAGAGAGACCCACTTCACAACAGCAATTAAAAGCATACCTTTGTAAGTAATGTAAGACCGTTCTTAAAATCTTTGTTCTAACGTACAGGAGGGCTTTCAACCTAGATATCACACTACCAGTAGAAATGTTGATAACATGAGGAGAATTATAAAGCTATAGTTAGATATTAAAGCAGTGGGGAAGGAGAGATACATCCCATTGCTTCTCACCTGTTTTTTTTTTTTTTTTTTTTTTTTTTTTTTTTTTTTTTTCTGGACTGGGTCCTACAATGCTGAAACTTCTAGTTATAGATTCCTGCTGCAAAGTAGCTCAGCTTACTTATGACATGGGCGCCGATCTCCTTTTTCAAGTGATTAAGTCTTCCATGTGAATGTGGTCCTGAAATCTTCCTGAGAAGTACAGAGTGCTTTCAATTACCCGTAACTTCAGCAGGGTTTGGTGATACCGAATGCCTCACAGGAGCTGTTTCTACTACTGCATCAGTTCTCAGAGTTACAGAGCACAGGAAGCTGTGACAGAGTGCTGTGAAGTTCCTACAGCTCGGTCAATTATATACTAACATTTGAGTGTGCAAGAGATGAGGCCTATTTGTTTTTACTAAATAACAAGAAAGAAATGGATGAAAAGCACTGCCTCTACAAAGTGACCCATTTATGTTACAAGGGAGAATTGCTTAGCTTTGGGGTTATATATATTTATGTACAGTTTTGCATATCAACAAAAATAAAATAGTTGTTAGAGTGATGTTCTGTAAAGCCTGTGGGAATGCAGGAGAGGAGGTATTAACAAACAACAATCTATTACTTGTTGAAATATAAAAGCTAATAGATGAGCAAAATGCAAACCAAGATTGAATCATTTTAACTTCTCTTTAAGTTAGAATTTTACAAATTACTAGAGTGAAGATAGCATAGCCAATTATTTCTGAAGAAGCTAGATCTTTAGTGGTTATAATAGTAATAAAAGGTAATTTGGCACCATCACATTATGAAGCTTTAACAGTAATGTGGGCTTTCCAGTAATAAAGCACAGATGATAATAAGCATTGGTGTTACAGCTGCTGTCTTCCATTTCTATCCAATTCATCTGCCTCAGTGCCTGAAGCTGTTCAGCAAGACCAAGAGAAACAACATTAGCCTCTTTATTATTTATAACTTTTTTTTTTTCACCCCCAATAACACTGCAATACCATAAACACTGTTTCCATGGAAACTCAAACAAGAGACAATTACCATGGATTTTTGTGGTTTATACCTCTAGGAATACAGGTATCTAAAATTTCAGCCTGTCCCTGCATAACAAGAAAACACAGAAGTGACTGTTATTTTAAATTTCTGGATAACACTGCATAAGTTGGGGAATTTCTTGAATTGTGTAGTGTGCCACAATCATGCTATGCAATCACATGTCATGATTTTCACTAAATTTATTTACTCTGAAATCTGTTCTTTTACAAATACAATTAAAAGGAGTTCCTTGTTTCTATAGACTTTGGTGATGCTAAATTTTGCATTACATTTATGTGTTAAAGAGTAATAGACTTTAAGGACTGAAAAACCAAAAATGTCTGAGGATTTTGTAATGCAGATGGATAAACCTGAGGCTATGTGAGAAATACAACAAATTAAGTCGTGTGAACTGTGAAGGTCATCCACAGGTTACCTAAGGCATAAATGAAAAGGAAAATATTTCCTTTGAGTTAATAGCTGGATGGGATGGTGAAGAACTTCGTAGTAAAGTCAATAACCCTTTACCTGCTGTTGAATTACTTGATAAAACCATAGGTTCTATAATTTTATATTAGAATATAGAAATATAAAAAAGAGCCAAAAGAACAGTTTTAGCAATACCATAATGTAGCAGGTAAGTAAGTACTTATGCTTTTATTTCACGCAGAATATCACACAACTCCAGCATTACCCTTCTCCAGTCATGCAAAAATAATTTCTGTAGAACTGGATGATCCACTCAGATCACTCATATGATAGAAAGGGGTGCTTTTTACTTTTTTTTCTATTAAAAATGACCTTGGTGCAGGTTAATAGGTAAAACAAACAAGCTGTTCTTCAAAAAGCAGAACACAAAGAACAGGAATGTGTCAATGCCTGTTGCACTCAACCTTTAACTATTTATGCAAGGTAGAAGATTATTAGAAAGGCAGGCTCAGAGCAAGTTCCCTCTCCTGTCAGTATCAAGCCTGGTGTTCTGAGCCCTGCTCAGTGAAATGAAGTCAAAAGTACTCCTGGAGAGGGGAACCAAAGGAAAGATCCTTGGTAAAGAGGTGAATCAAAACTGATGCATTTTGGAGAAAGGTCCGAGACAAAGATAAGAAAGATTGAGACAGCAGCAGCTTTGTGAATTTAGTCCTTTCTTTCCTTAATTTATTAACAAGTGATTAAAACCAAAGCATTTTATTTTGGAGTTTAATAGAACATGTCATTAGATGTGAGAGAATTTTTTACACTGTCTGCTTTGGCAAGAATCTGAATTAGTTTGTTTTCACCTGAACTAAACCTGTCTTGTAATCATTTGCTTCACTTGCAGATCATTTATTGACAAATCCTAACTGCAGAGTAATATAATAAATATCTTAGCTTCTCAGCCAGAATGGCCACTGCTTCCTGCTCAAGGAAACTGGAATAGCTCTTCCCTCCTTGGGACAGCAAAACCTTTAAAGGAAGGTACTTCTTAAGTTTAAAAGTTTATTTTGTGGGACAGCACAGGAGAACTTTGCTAGGTTAGTATGTTGGCTAATAAAACATTTTTCTGTCTAGAATAAGAAGACTCAATAAAGGTATTGCTCTGTTCTAATGGGATGTTATGGTATCACAACATCAATATTTTTTTTCTACCATCAAAGAACTGAGATATATTCTTTGTTCTTCATAGCTGTAGAGCCAAAGAGAGGTATATCCATCTGAGTAGTTCTTCATACAGTTTCATTTTAGATTACCTTATGTTTTACACAACATGTTTCCCATTCTGCTCTGTCTTTTGGAACCAAATTTCTCTAAGTAAGATGGGGATCCAGTTGCTTAAACAGGGCAGTCTAGCATCATTTCGGTTACTCTAGGATATCTGAGGTATCCTCATAAAGTTGGCAGATGTACTGCAGGGCTTATAGGTGGCCTGTGCCCTTCTTAAATAGGAACTGAGTCTGTAATGCTTGCATGATGCTAGTCTGAAGTGTGATGTGTGCCAGCTTTTCTGAGCCTCTCACTAAACAAGAGGCACAGGGTGTTTACTCAGAGAAGAAAAGAGGCAATGTATCTATGGTCTGTGACATCCTGTGAGAAGCTACAGAAAAATATCTGTATTGTAGATAAAGACTGCAGTACCACTTATAAGTTTTGGGAATGACTCATATTAATATCTGTATAATACCCACACTGGAATTGCTCTATTATTACTAAACAAATGTGCCTAGGACTCTCCTCTGGCCCTTAGGCCAGATGGGGTGTGAAAACTCCTGTTCAAGCTACTGAAGCCTTTCATCTGCTACCAAAAGGTGCAACAGTTTGCAAAATATGCAAACTGTTCACTGACAGTGTGTGCAGGTATGTGCTATCTCCCCAGATGTGCCTATGAATGATTTGGCAGACTGCTGGCTGGAACAGTCCAAAACTATTCCAAGGACTGTTCTAATAACTGACATGACTTAAGCTCTCCAGAAATATTCCTTGCAATTGTATTGCTTAATAGTGTAGATGTAGCCTTGAACTTCACCAGCCCATTTCTATGTTCAAGGTAATTAGAAAGTAATTCAGAAGGAAAGGGATCTCTGAAGTCCACATGGTCCAACGCCCCCTGCTCAGAGTCACGTCCAACATTGGAGCAGTGTGCTTTGGACATTCTTCATCCAACTTCTGAAAATCTCTGAGGGTGGAGATTTCACAGTCTGTCTGGGTAACCTGTTCCAGGAACTGACAGCTCACCAAGAACATTTTTGTTCTTGCATCCAAATAGATATGTGCCACTTCTGACTGTTATTCATTGTACTGATCCTTTGGGATATCCCTCTTTAGGCAACTTATTCTTGCAAATTATTGATGGATTTTGCAGTGTGCAGGCACAGGTATGATTTACTGCAGATTCATGTTATCCTTCATTAAATTATACAGATGATACAGAGGAATGGGCTGTGTGTTCATTCTCAGCCCTGCTCAGCAACAAGGCGAGACCCAACAGGCATAGCCACCACTGATGGGGAATAGCACAGTAATGAAGCAAAGCAAAGAGCTGGGGACTCCCCCAAACCCTTCTGCTTCCTTCCTGTGTTATAAAGCGCGTGTGTGTATATATATATATATATATAATTTATCTTATAACACTTTGCATTACATACCTTTGGCGTTTTTTCATGGCTTCTCAGGCACAAGGAAAGACATTTGCTAAGGTCTGGGAGAAAGCAGTCATTCTGAAACAAATAACCTGACAAAGTAATGAAGCAGAGTGGATGTGGGTCCCCTTTCTTCATGCTACAGCAGTGCCAAGGAGAACAGCCTCTGTACCTATCATTTTGTGTTCAGCTGACGAGTTGTGGCAGGTTATTCCAGCAAGCCTTGAATTCTGTTTTTTTTTTTTTTTTTTTTTTTTTTTTTCCTTTCTTTTCTTCCTATTCTCACTTTTAATTGTGTGTGCTTTAATGTCATCTAGCTACCAAATCAGGAGCCGAATACCTCACAGAGGGTGTCTTCCATTACTCTTGGTGAAAACATGTTATTTCTAGTTGTTATTTTCTTATCAAATGTTAGCGTGGCTTCAGTTATTATTTCCTTTAGAGGAAGTAGTTTCATAAACATCAGGCTGTGTAATAAACTGGATTGCATTGTTCTGAGCAAGCATGGACAGAGGATTTTAATCACTTATCCCTTTAATTATGTTGGAAAATAGACTAACAAAGGAAATCTCAGCCCAGCCTCGTCACTTCAGCTCCTCTTATTCCTTCCACTTCATACTTGCCTTCCATCCCTGAGTTAGCAGCCCCACCAAGGCTCCATGAGCGGCAGGGGTAGGCCATGTTGAGGTGGATCCAGGTGTTGGGTAAAGGGTCATGTCTGCTGGATGTTGGCAGGGCCCAGGCTTGGGCTGGTGCTGATTTTATGGCTCCTGGTGGTGGCAGAGGGACCCTGAGGTGTGGTTTGGAGTACTGCTTGCTGTCTGTCTGCTGTGTTCTTTGATGTTCTCCATCCTCTGCCCTAGATCACCTCACAAGCACACATAGCGCTGAGTCTCTTCCAAAGAAACAGCTGCATCCAGGAAAACAAAAAGAAATCAAAAGAAAAATTCCTACACACAAAAAAAAACGTGTTTGTGAAGTGCCCGCTTTCCTTGGCTGTCTTCATGATACATCACGTTTTCATTCCCTAAGTTTATCAGTTTATCTTATAACATAAGCAGGTTTTTTTAATATTTTTTTTTTTTTTTGTTAGTATGATTTAAAATATCTCTGTGGAAATTATTTAAGTGATTTTTTATCTATAGAGAAGGTTGAAGACTAGCTTTGTTTTCACTATGCAGCAAAGCTTTATGTTACAAGATTAAATCATAGCGGAGATTATGATACCTCATTGCATTAGCCTTCATTATTCAGATTAAATAAAATATGTGACTAGGGATTGCTTTGTTTTCCACAAATTGATTTTCATTTATGTTGTGTACCCTCCAAATTGTCATATTTCAATACTTTGCTATTTAGATACAGTGAATAGTGTGATACTTCCTATGGGAGAATGAAGATGGAGGTGGGAAAGTAAAAGTCATTTCAGAATATTTTGAGTTATTCAATGAAGTTATAATCACAGAGAAAACAAAATGTAAGTTCTTTCCCATAATATTGCTTAATCCTCAAAATTTTATGAAATTCTGGGACAATCATGACAAATTAAGATATGAATATTATAATTTTCTTATTGCCGTCATGGTACCATATCACAGACAAAGCAAAACATGGTTTTCAATGAAGAGGCACCTGATCAGTTTAATATATGTGTTTTAAAACCTGTCAAAATGTCATAATTTCTTTTAAGTCACTAACCATTTTTTTCATAGCTTTCAGAATCATTATTGTAACTATAAATGTTCCTGAATAGATAGCATAGCAATTCCAAAAAGATATAATACAACTGGAAAAGATTTAGAGAAGAGACATAGATCTGTTCAAAATAAAGGAATGTCTTCCACCTAAAGAATGCCTTAGAAAACAAGGTCTTCCCAGCAAGCAAAATAGAAAACTGTTATATGATTTTCAGTGCCAAACATAGGAGCCCTCAAAACAAGGTAGGAGGAGCATTGTTCAAAATAAATCAGATGAGGTGTCTCTTTAGGCAACAGATAGTCATCTTGGAGAACAACTTGTCAAGGGATACTACCATTTTGAACAGTTTGCATGGGTCCAAAGGAAAATGATGATTAATAAATGAATAGCTATCATACACAACTGAGGAAATGCCTGGTCTGAATGAAGTTGGAGGCTGGTGGATTAGGAGAAATTATGATATGTTCTTGACCTGTTCCTACTCTCCTACAGGCACTTGTTACAACTACTGTAGAAGACGTTATATATGGTTAGGTAAGTCTTGGGTCTGTTCATTACAGGCATTCTTCCCAGTTCTGCCTCTTGTGAATTGTTCATCCTCTATCTTCTCAGATGTCATTGTATGGCAGTATGAATCAACGGGGCTACTTTGGACATAGTATCTCAAGATTATTGAATACATGGTTCCATTGTTTTCTGAGCATGATTGAAAATGACTGACTTTATTTTACCCCTGACTAAATTTTGTCTCACATGACTATTGCCTCTGCTACTGATACATTTCTGAGACCTGAAATGAACTTTTGGGATGCTTTCTCCATGACAATGAAAGGAGCTTTATATTTAGGGCAGCATTATGGTCAGAGGAAAGCTGTCCTGACATTATTTTTCCATAATTTCCTCTCCTTGTTGTTTTTAAAAATATTTTTCTCCCAGCTCTCCCCTTATTTAGGCTCCTTGAGGTGGCTAAAGGTCTTTTAAATTATGTGTGAGAAGTCACCCCTCTTTATCCCATTCCACCCTGGTGTGTATTCCTTGACTTTATGAGGCTCTTCCCAGCTGCTTTGCAATACATTGCATACACTGTCACTGTACACCTATGTGTTTGGTGTGAGATGAGTCAAAGATGCTGGGCAGTGCTGCCACTAACTATTGTATAGGCTTTAGATGGTATGAGTGATAAATGGTAAGCCTTTTTTCAGTGACCCCTAACACACCCAGGAGAGCAACAGGTCTAATATGAGCTCTGTAAATGGCGGTGATTTTTCCACCTGTGGTCTGTGTATCCCTAGAGGTGAATGAAAAATTGCAGAAGAAGGTGTAAATTCACAGCATGGGAAATAATGTCACTTTTAGGAAAAAAAAAAAAAAAAAAAAAAGTATAGGGCTACACAGCTTCCAGACAGGTTGAAAATCTTTGAAATGGTCTGTCTGGAAGAGAGTTCCTTCAGCCCTGCCAAGCAGGCGTTCTTCTAGGATTCTTTCACAGCAGTCCATCACCCTGTCATAACTTCTGAGCACTGCTTTGGGAGGAAATGTGAAAAGGACCAGAAAATACTGAAGGAAATGAGTGTAAAGAATTAGTGGAAGTGGAGATCTTTGTTAAAAATGGAAATGTACATCTTGTTGATCTATGCTCCTTCAGGATATCTTTAACGATGTCTGGTTATTCAAAATTCAGTTGAGTAGAATTTGGAATAAAATGTGTTTTATATTCATTATCATGACATCTCTCCTCCCCTCTCTGCTTCCCCTTTGAGGCTGTATGCACTTTGTTTAATAATAGAAATTCTGATAGGTTTTCTAGGAGAACAAAGCCACAGAGAGCACAGTTCATTCATAGCTATAACTGCTCTCTACGTGCAGTGCTTTTTATTAATTCTTTGAAGCAGCAATCAATTATTGAGTCCTCAGATGTCTTTCCTCCTTGTTGAAGGGCCACTGGAAGGAAGTATATTAAGCATCCCCTCTAACAATAAAGATATCTCAGCCACTCTGTCAGAAGGGTTCTGTATCCAATTACTTGCAACCTTCTTGAAGATATGATTCTGTGGAGTAAACGGAAAACATACTTCAGTCTTTCTCTGCACTGATAGTAATTTAATAAAAATAAAAAGCTATTGATTTTTTTTTTTTTTTGTTAACTGTAATCTTGGCTTCACTCTGCAGTTGGCAGAACATTCACCAAAATGTAGATTTTTTACTTTTCCCAGGGCACCATTTATTAAATGCTGTCTTAATGTGTACAGATGATTAGTTCAGCTGAAGTGAGGGAAGATTTATAATACCTTCTTTTTATTTAACTTCTCTTGGTCAATTCAGATATTAGCAGCATTTGCAGAGATTCATCTCCTGTACTTTACAATTTTGTTTCTTCCATTTCTTAAGCCAAATACTTCCCTGAGCTTCCTGAGCCAAGACTTTGTGGGCATTACTACTTTTGACAGATTTAGCAAACAGGATGCTATTTTCTATCTGTTACTGCAGTAACCACTCTGTGATGGTAACACCTGTTCTATGAATGGATCCTAAGAATGTCACTTAGGCTACATTTTAAAACTCAACTTTCATAAGGGGTTAAATCAGTAAAGGTGGATGCATGTTACCTGCTTTTATCTGTCTGAAAGTGTGGATCTACTACAAACTACCTGTTTAGAGATATGCCTGCTTGAATATCATTTGTATCATCCATTCCCTTTGGACATTCCTATTTGTCTACATGAGTCTGAACAATTCTTTAAATTAATGACGAATTTCAGTTTATGAAAAACAGGTTATAGGCATTCATTCAGTTTTAGGTACAGTTTCCTCTATTTTGTTCTGATGGTGAATCATCAGAATTTGAAATCCATTTGTAGAGTATAATTAATGCTGATACAGTCCAAGGATCTAACTACTAACTTATATGCAGAGGCATATCTTCTCATATAATTCCTTCAAAGATTTGGTATTGTTAGTCAGGATCAGAGAGTCCGTCTCTATTTCCGTCCAAGGCATATTTTTTAAAGCTAAAATTAGAGAGGAAGTCAGCCTGCAGATTAAGATATCTAACCTTAAATGTTCACACATGGGTGATCTGGGTGTTTAGACTCCCATTATAGTCAACGAAAGTTTAGCTGCTACCATCAATGAAGAACAAACCAATAACTGTTTATGTCAGAGTGGGTTAAATTCTTCTCCAGACTCCACTGACCAGATCTGCATGACTATAATGGGAACCTAGACACCTAACTGTCTTGTAAATATATACAGTGTGATTCAGTTCTGTATGTAGCAACATTTTACACATCTGTCACATCCACATGGAGCTGGCAGATAACACAGGACGTGTATCATTTTGTAAATGCAGTAGGAGAACAGATGGATGTCCCAGGGTACCATAAATAGCAACAGCTATGTATGGTTAGGCTGATGAGTTATACCTACATTGCAACTCTTTAAATTTAACATTTTGCAGGCTGAGGTTGAATCCAACCCCTGCTTACATTGGAGGAGAAGAAGTTTTCAATGGGTATATGATTAAGTTGCATAAATACATCTGTGCACTGGTATGTGAGATTGATGTCTTATCCAAAGGACATCCTTCTTGGTTTTCACCTGTAGAAGGTGCAGGTGTGCCAGCTCCACGAAAGTGTCTTGTGTGACTTCAAACTTCTTAAATGTCATGACAGTGCTCATGCTCAATTGAATTAACTCCTGGATTGAGACTAATTTCAGTGGGGAAAAAAAAAATCATGTCAGAAAAAGACCTTGCTTGTGTACTTTGAGAATCACTAATCTTTACATTTTTCCTGGCAATGATCTAAGGTTTTCTGAACCATCACTGTAGCACTAAGAACATTTGTTACCAAAGCAACACAGTAATAATCTGTTACAGTTTGCCGGTCCTTGGCAGATGGATTTTGGCTGTGCAGCTCTGGTGGCAGAGGTGGAGACATTTGGAGTAAACCCTTGGCCTCCAAATTCCCATCAATTTCAGTAGGGCCAGAATTTCACCTTCTTCTCCAGAAGCAGATGACTTTTTGGTGTTTGTGTCTCAGTGAGATCCTGTCTGGGGGTGTGGTAAAGTAATACAGGTATGATAAAGCTACAAGAGCAATAGTAATGCTAGACCCCACCTCATGATTAAGAGGATAACAGCCCTACTGTAAATGAAGAAGAAAGAAAGATGCCGAGAGTATGTAGCTGTATTTCTCAATACATAATGTTAAAACTGGGAGTAGTGACAAGTCTTAGCATTGCTCTGCACAACTCCTGCAGAGACAGGCTACGTAGTCCCTTTTACTGTTCAGAAAGTGAAGAAATAGGTCTAGTTATAATAGCTGATTCACAGTTGACATTTCTATCTGTCTTCTTGCACATGTGTAAGGAAGTGTATATACTTGTTGGGGAACTGCATTGTTCACTGAGGCAGAAAGAAGTCTCTCAACTGTAACTAAAAATGTGCCAGTAAATCCTACATAGTAGCTATAAAATTATTTTGTGTTGATACTGAAGCCAGCAGCAAATGGCAAAAGTCACCTATACAGTGTTGTGTGAGAGGTCTGAAGCCAGACCTTCCAAACTGGGAGTACCTCAGTGCAGCCAGTGCCCTCACAGGGCTGTCTGACACATCCCACCTTTCAACTGTCCAGGGAGTTTCAAGCAAAGGGGGAGGTACATTAGCAAGATTGATGCAAGGTACTCAGTTCATCTGAAGGGCAATACTCTCCTGAGAAGCATCACTCATAGTTTGTGTACATCTAAATACACATACATCAGAGAAATCACTTGATTACATCAGCCTTGTGTTCAGACCAACTGCATATTGATGATATTTTTTTTTTTTATAAATCCTGGCCAGTTGATGATAGGACCATACAGTCCTCCAAATGCGAATGACTTGCAGTAGGCTAATAATGTATGAGTACAGATGATGACCTTCCTGACCATACACTAGGAAGTGGTACAGGTGCTTAAGGAGTGGGACATGCAGTCATCCTATTGTAGTCAGGAAGCAGCTACATGGAAGCTGCTCCACTATCTTGCTGTCCAGCTCTAGCATAGCAGTTTTGGTACAAAAAGCTTGTTGTGACAATCACTTTGATGAGTTATGCAGACTTCTGTATGTGTGGTCAGTCTTGAACTGGCACCACCAATGAAGCCCTTCATATATACTTCAGTCTAGAAGTGGGGTATGCCCAATAACATATAGGCATTAAAAATCCCATTCGGTATTCTCTGAAAGAAGCCAAGATTATTGTAATCATAAAGAGTACCTTCCTGTCTGTGTTTGGGACATCAGTGATCCTGCTATGCAATTTATACATGCAGACACAGGACACATTTACCACATATATTATGTCTGTGCATTTCAGAAGCTGGGCATTTTCCTTCAGAAACTTATGAGCACCCTTTTTTAGCCATGTTATTCATGTCAGTGGAGCAAAGGCATGTATTTCTATCAGGATGTACATATCCTATGCTGACTGCATCCCCAGTGAAAAAAAAAAATCAGGTACAGCCCAGTTCCAGGCAGTTATCCATTAATAAACCTCACAACTTCACTTTTCTTATACCAGTGGAACTACTGGTATGACACACTGAAGGCAGTCCAAGGGCTAATTGCTGTGGCTGTTGCTAGAGAGGAACCAGTAAGATCAGATAAATATAGTCAAAAAAAGTCCAAAGAGATGAGTATCGTTTGATCTGAAAGTAAAATGATATGAGTGTAAAGAGCTCTCCTGTATTCATCCCCAAAAGAACATTATAAAGTAGTGGTTAGAAACTTTCCTACAACATTTTAAATAGAAAGTGAAACTTTCTTTTAATTCACCTGTGTCTGCTGGCTATTTACTTCATCGAGGCAGGGAATAATTTTTATTAATGGTGGCATATAAACCAGTTTTCTAGGAATACTTTGGATTCACCATATAACATCAGTGTCCCTAGATAACTAATACAAAGCAATGGTATGAGATATTTTTTTTTTCTTCTTACTGTGGGAGAAGCTGTTAGACCCATCACATCGATATTGTGACATTCTTTCCATCAGCCTCTAACTGTGAAAATAGGACCTTTCCAATTACTGTTCAAATTCACTGCCTTCCTCTACTTTAACCTAATTTTCTTACTACTCTGATTTTTTTTTTTTTTTTTTTTTTTGTAATGCAATGTATTTTTATAGCACATTCTCAGCTAAGAGAGAGTACTTGTGGCTTACCCTGGCCTTCTTTCTTGTTCAGTGTTTTTCTCCATGATTTGACTTTGAATGTAGCCAATAATAAGCCAGCAGCACCTTGCTTCAGTCCATTCTAGTGATTTCATTGTGTACACCTATTATGTAGCCAAAGGACTTTAAAATAATAATAATAAAAGTTATGATGTTGTTCAGACTTCTTTCAAGTTCTAAATAGTAGCTTGAGCTGCATCTAGGATAGATTGCTACTGCAGCACTTCTGACTCAAAAGTAAATGCTGTAGCTTGATAACCAGTCACCAAAAGCAAGTTGTAATGCTTTAGAGAACAAAATAAAAATGTTTGCTTTGTCTAGAGGATATCTTTTTTTATTTATATATATATATATTCTCTGGTGAACATTGTTTTTCCACTGTTAATGAAACAATTTTTACTACTTTTACACCTTTCTACTCATTCTGAGTAGGCAGTAGTATTAGACACTTCTGATGAGATTCAGCTCACCTGAATTTAGACCTCAAAAATATAGTTAACTAAATCAAAGGTAGCCCTCCACAGCTCCCATCAAAGTCTGTGGTGAGAAATAGGCATTTCTGGGGCATGACTCACCTGACTTATTTTAGACTTTTCCTTTGGGATGAGGTGAATCACACTGAAGTGGCTCTTTCTCTGTGTTGATTACAAAAGACGCTTAAGGTGACTGACTCAGTCAAATCTCATCTTCCCTGTCCACATTGAGCTTCATGGCTGATTGGCATGGTTGCAATTCAGCATTAACTTGACAACTGAACTTGGCATTTGACTGCCAGTGTCCGAAATTGAAGATTGGAGGAAAGTTTTGATTTTGTTTTTGTTCCTAAATTCACTGAGAAGACAATTAGCTCCAATGTGGGTAATTATATTTTTAAACATAAATTATATGCTCTTGTAGATGCATTGGGCTGCTATATGTCCCTCAGGAATCACCGGGAAGTACAAATGTTCATTACCTTTGATGATCAAGTCAACATTTGTAGGTATAAATGTTAGAATTGTAAATGTACTAAATACTGTCCCTTGAAAAGGATAGGAGAAGCTTGCAATGAAACAAATCAACAAACTGTTTTGAGGCTGCTTGATAGGGATGATAGGAAAAAGTATATTTCCTTTCAGGAACAGTTCCAAAGTATGCTGGTTTGCATGTAGGAAGACATTAGTGGAAAGTTTTTGATAGTCAAAGTTCTGATATATTTTTTTCCCCAGTGAAATTTAGTGGTTGTTTGAGCTTCAAGAAAGTATGTGGACAGAAAATGCCTGTAGTTTAGTACTGCTGCTTATAAGTAGCAAAATATGCAAGAGTGAATTATATTTTCTTTAGTATGGGCAACTTTAGCAACCTTTTACCTGCCTGAGCTGAAAGAAAACATATAATATGCATTTCTGTGGAGTTAAATGTGTGTATGCAATTATGGAGTCTGTCTTTCTTTCTCCCCCCCCCCCCCTTTTTTTAAGGATGAATCATAAATGGAGGGAGCATCTCCCAAATCATATGTAATTACCATTAGTTCAGAGATTATTGTGATATTGTGATAGTCTCCTTGAAAGACAAAGAACATAACCCCGAACTTTACAGTCCAGAGGATATATCGGTGCTCAGTATATTCCATAAATATTTCTCAAAATGCATGAAGAATCTTTGAGCAGAGCAGTAACAAATCTGAAGGGTTTATTATGCAATCCTCCAGCCTCAGGCACTGACATACTGGCCAATTTACTTAGAAAAGCATTTCTACACAAAGACAGGTTATAGATGTGACAAATTCATTTGGAAAAGGATTTGCGTTGGTTAAAGTACCTGCAGTTGTCCCATACAGACATAAATCTTTTCTGTTGTTGCCATATTCAGTCTTTATGCCATTCTATGAAACAGCGACACTTCATATGAACCTAAGTCTGCCTTCAACTGGTCAAGTACGCTTCTTGTGGATATTTCCACTGTGTAAATTGAGATACCAAAGACTCAGCTCTTCAAGACTATTGCTCTCCTGCCTCCACATTGTTTCTCCTGCCTCCACCCAGGTTTTCACAGATTTCTATGAAGAGAAGACAGACAAAACCATTACAGATACTCATAGCTTTGATTTCTCTCTCTTCCTATTACTCCTCCTTCTTTCCTTCTGTCACAAATATGAACTTCTCATTTGGGTTTCTTCATTCAGCTTCCAAGTTATCTTCCAGTACCTTTGGTTGCCTTTCTTGCACTCTGTTTGTTTAGTGTATTTCCCCATTTTCCACACTTAAAAAGCCCACCCATGATACTTCTACCTTTCTAACTCCTGCCCAGGCCTTCCTTTCTTTCCATTCCTAAACTCATTGGTATTCTAAACTCTCCTCTAACTTCATCACATCTCTAATCCATCCTCCATCCCCGACATATCTCTAAAACTTCTCTCACTAAAGCTCTGATGACTGCAGCTGAATCTCAGATCCAGATCAGTAGGCTTATCTTTTTTAAATTATCAGGCACCTGCAGTACATTTAACCAAGTTTTTATTACTGAATTCTTGCCCTTCATCAGGAACTTTGTTCTCTGTGGCTTTCTCTCCTGGCTCTAATATATTGTTTTTTCTTTTTTTCTTTTTTTCTTTTTCTTTTTTTTTTTTTTTTAATTTTTTTTTATTTTCAGATTTTTGAGGGGACGAGAGAATTCCTTTAACTTCATCTAGGTTTTGGGTAGATGTTTTATGTCTCTATCTTTATGCATTGTCTTTGAGTAATTTTGTCAGAAAACAAACTCAGCCCCAGTCTCTAAGAAGACATAAACAGAGAAGCAGATCTTTCTGTTCTCCAAATTAAAATCTTGCTTTCTCTCTTTGGTGCTCCTTTCCAAATGCTTAATGATCCACTCTACTTGTCTGTGACTAAAGGC
The DNA here is from genome assembly GCF_964211825.1 of Aythya ferina. Classification (NCBI taxonomy): domain Eukaryota; kingdom Metazoa; phylum Chordata; class Aves; order Anseriformes; family Anatidae; genus Aythya; species Aythya ferina. The sequence continues at coordinate 79,004,999 of NC_140296.1, forward strand.
AAATTCATTTTCTCTGGGCCACTTGGCAGTTTTGTATCCTGTTTGCTCAGTCCTTGGTGACTGGGGTCATGGCCCATGACTAGAGGGTTGAAGCAGTGTGGCAATTCAAGTAGCAAATAACCACAGAGTTGAACTAGATGGAAATGAGACAGCATTGGAATGAATGTCATGTTATCAGAGAGAACATTTACATGAAGAATATTTATTGGCATTAAAAACCAAATGTTTTGACTAAGTTGTTTGGCACTTCCCTGCTGCAAAGTCTAAATTCAGTGCTGTGTAAGAGCCTCTGTTTTTTGGTATAGAAGAGGGTCTTGGTTCTGTTCCTTGCTACCCTGGTACACCTCTAATGCCTAGAGCTGGCTGTTCATCTAGCTGAGTCAACATTTTTAACACTTAAAAAGAACAACAACAAACACACACACACACACAAACAAACAAACAACAACAAAAAACAAGCTTAAAGAAAATAGATCTAGGTGATATGTTATGAAGATAAATTATACAAATATAGACCAAAAAACAGGAAAACATGCATACTAGGTGTTAAAGATAATTTGGAAACAAATCCATTGATTTTTTTTGTTTTGTTTTGTTTGTTTTTTTGTTTGCTAATCTCCTGGAGGATGATATAGTCTCTAGTTGTAAAATAGAGATACATTCTAGAGATTTTGAATCAAGATGATGCAAGATAGAACTGATGATTTTTTGATAATCACAGTAATTAATTGATATTGAAGTGGCAATTACTCCCTTCCTAGTTCAATGTTATCAATGAATTTGAAAATGGCATACTAATAAATAGTGAGGGCTTGTAAAGGAGGTTTGTTGGTCAAACTGTGCCTCTATTGATTTGTTTTTCACTACAAGATCAGTAAATTCAAAACATTTGCATGTGATCAAGTAAGTAATTGTGAGGCAATAAAACAACATATGTGCTTGCAATGATCATGCTAGGTAAAACCAGGTGTTATCAGTCTCAATTGTTCCTTTTTTTCCCAATAACTTGATAGTCTAGGAAAACTTTTACAGTGGAGCCACCATGTTTTCTTCACAAGTTAGAAATGAGATTGGCATATTTATGTCCATACTCACCCATGCAGGAAAGTACAGGAAGAAGAATAGCATTATTTCATTGTACTCTTCTGAGTCTCTATTATTCACCATCTAAGAAGAGCTTCTCTGTAATGTCTCCTCTGTAGAAAAATGACATATTCATCTTCATTGCCAACCTTTGATTTCCAATGTATGTTGAAAATACTTGATGGGTGAAGGAATGCTGGCTGGTTTTATGTCAAGAAAAAAAGCCTCTATTCTTTCACATTTAGTGAAGTACTTTTTTTTTTTTTTTTTTGTAAGTGGTCTGTTGGTTTCTTAAGTCTTGTTATGTAACATAGGGGAACACTTTGTTGCTGAAATTTGCATAACTGCTTAGCTTTTGTGTTCAAAGGGATAGATTCCCTTACATCTGGGGCATTTTTAACTGGATAACGTAACTCAGCATAGTAACTAATAAAGACAAACTTACATGTTGGTGGTTTAAAATTAAAATGTTTATTCATTAGAAATGCAATAAGCTTATTTGGTATTCAGTCCTTCATCTGAAAATTAAATACTGAGTAGAAAAGAAACTAGCACTTATGCTTAATTGCATGTTTAAAACCAATTTTAATAATATAAACTACTTTTAATATCACTCAACAGTGCATACTTTTCTTATCCTTAAAGCCACTGGATGTTCTTGTTTCTCTGATTCAAAAAAATGTGAAAAAAAACCCCACAACTTTATCTCCAAGAACACAATGACTAAGTTTCTTTATTTTTTTTTTATTTGTATACAGTGATGCATTAATAAATTATATCACCTTTAATTAACTTAATGTCAGAATTCACTGATGAATTAAAAAAAAATAACAACAACAAAAAAAACCAACAAACAAAACAAAACAGCAACACACTCAGGTCTTTATATAAAGATTGCTGAGGCGATGCTTTCATGGCTGAAGTTTCAAATAGAGTAAGTTGTGTTGCTTGAAGAAATTATTGCAGATACTTACTTTTGAGGGTCTAGCTTTTGGCTTCCTTCTTACAAAGTCATTGCTTTCTGTGGGCTTCCTGACAGTAACTTTAATCAAGAGCTGGTGAGGAATGAAAGTACTTGGCTGATCTTATGTCTGTGCTTATATGGCTTTCTGCAGTACAGTTTCATATCTGTAGTAAATATAATCTGTAGCCTAATGTTATCAAAAAATTAGTTTAATACATATTGATATAAAGATGCAAAATCATGTCAACTCCTACATATTTTTTGCCCAGAGAAGCTGTGGATGCCCCATTCCTGGAAATGTTCAAGGCCAGGCTGGATGGGGCTTTGGGCAGCCTGGTTTGGTGGGAGGTGTCCCTGCCCATGGAAGGGGGGTTGGAACTGGGTGGGCTTTAAGGTCCTTTCTGACCCAAATCATTCTGTAATTCTGTGACCTGTGGCAAAACATTTAGGTAATGTAGTTCACATTGTCCCCACTAATGTTAACCAAATGTATGCCATCTGAAGATTTGGATGCTAATATTACACATGTAAAAATTAATTTGCTACAAATAACAATTTTGAGCATCATGTTTCTCTGAAGTTGCTTTACTTTTCAGTGTTTTTATGTTCCCCCCAGTTTGTTTGTGAGATTAATGTAACAATATGAAGCTGCAAAGCACAGAGGACATATTCTTTCAGCAGTCTGCTGTTGACTTACACCACCCTTTATCTCTCAGGGTCCTAAATCTAGAACTATTTTCTTGTGACATCAGGCAAAATCATGGTATGATCATCAGACCTCGAATGCTTTTTTTTTTTTTTTCTTTTTCTTTTTTTTTTAAATCTGGTAGTGATATTTTGAAGAGCTGGTAGCCATAGCAACCAAGTAGGTTTTAAAGGCTGCAAACAGTTCAACCGTCTGTTGAACTGACAAAATGGCACGCTGCAGACAGCGGCAAAATGAATTGTATGCCTTTTGGGACTGCTACAGGAAAGGATAGACTAGTTTGAGCTACTTTTGAGATTGAATACAGAAATATTTTTCCTTCCAGATGTGGGTATAATATGAAGTGTCTTTAAACAGTAAATAAAAATGAAAATACATGACTGCTGCTGTGAATGGCATTGTAGTCAGTATTGTGAGTCCTGGTTGTATATTGCTGCAATCTTTGCCACGGATATGTTTGAGCAGGCAGGGTGCTGTGGGGTGGTTGGGGGCCACCCAGAGGACAGCTTGTTCTCCCACTCTGCAGTAGCACTATAAGCAGGGTGTGAGGGGTTGTGCTGATGAGCTGTCCACGCCATCACACCCTGAGCCCCAGCACAGTCTTGCTAGGATGAGGCAGCTCAGTGGCTGCCACAGGGCCAGGGCAGCGTGGCAGCCTCCAGGCCCTGGGGGACTGGGCATCCAAAATGGTGCTGCTGCCGTGGCTCCTGAAAGGCTCAGTTACGGACATCCAACGCTTCTTGTATTCTTTATCCGGTACCGGAGGAGCTGAGTACAATTTTTGTTTTTCTTCCACTTTCCCTGTAGTATATTCAGATGTGTTATGAGTGCAGGTGGTCATTTAAAAACAAGCTTTTTGGGTGACCATGGTCCTAGGATTCTCTGGTCTGCAAATCTCTGTGATTGCTTTTTTTTTTTTTTTTTTTTTTTACTTGAATGTGAGTATTTCAGATAGGGTCGTAAGTCTAACTATTTTTTTATTAATTTTATTATTTTCTAATTCTTTTTCATGCCTAATATACATACATTTCTTCACATCTGGTAACTAAAATCCAGTATTTCCACCATTTTTCTCCCTTACCTTATGTAGGATTAACTCCTTTCTAATCCTAGTTCATCAGTGAAGGCTGTCCTGGGAGCACAGAGGAGGGTTTAATTGCTGGGCTGCTGAGCCTGCTTAGTTTCCAGAGAAGTAGCCTGTGGTAAATGCAGTGATGCAATCAGAAGATTTTTAATAAAAAAATAAATAAATAAAAAAATCTGTTGGGTTGATTGCTTTCATCCCCATAGGGAATTTCATTCTCTTTCTTTTACTTTATATCTCATGCTAAAGATCAGATCCTCTTCTTGCCTGCAGAAACAGAAATGGAAGTAGAGGTGCAAGGAAATTAATATTATACCTACATTGCCAGTTAATCCCCTTGAGCCTTTTCTCAAGTCCACTCTTGCCCTGTACACATTTTTCCTTGGAGGTAACTTGTTCTCAAGGGTGGTAGGCTGAGTGTCCCACCAGATCTGTGTTCATACGTGATGGGTAGATGAGACCTGGATGAGCTGAACGTGCAACAGTCTAGGTTCCCAGCAGATGTTTGGAGGTCAGCCCTTCTCCAGCCTGTTAGGGATGCAACGGACCCGAGGTCAGGTTGGACTAAACCCAACATCCCGGCTAGAAAGTGCCCAGGCAATGGAAACAGCATGCTTACCTGTACTTCTAAAGCTGTTTGCTTTTCATGATACATATATCTAAGATTTTCTAATAGATGTTTTCTATAGTTGGGAAATAACTGAGACAAGATAAAAGCCTTTAACATTTTGGAATAAAGAGAAGTCCTGCACTAGAATAACCAGAACAGAGACATCTAAGCAAAGAACTGACCAATAAATGGTACTTTTCTATCATTTACTTTCTTGAAAGCAAGAAGGAAAAGCTGGAGAAGAGAAGTAAGGGTGAATGTCTTTCAAACATCACTAAGAAATGCTGACCTAAGGTGGTAAGCTAGAGAAGGTGTCTGTAAGTACTTAAAGTGGAGGAATATGGAGTTCTGTTCCAATTATTTCCTCTTGAGTTCTTAGATTCAACAGTTTATTTAAATAGGAGATTGACATAATCTGTATGTTTATCTTTCCGTGTACACAGCAGTATATTTGGAGGTGCTCAGATAGAAAATGGTGGATAGGTAACTCAGTCTTCTCTTAGAGGAAGAAAGTATTTAAAACACCCCTATAGTATTACAGAAATAGCTGCTATTCAAAAAATAGAATTTTCTTTTGTCCCCAGGCCTACCATATATTCATTTAAATGTCTGTATACGTATATATACAAATATATAGTTGCAGGTACATTTGTCTAAATTTAGAATCAAGGTCTTACAGACAAGTGACTCTGTCTGTAAAGTCTCAAAAAATTAATTATAGCACGCACCAGGACCCTTCCTTGTCTCCTCTGTTATGCTTCTGCCTGTGCCTCCCCAGGGATGCAGCTCCATTTCACCCTCTGGACGTGAGTGTACATTCACAGACTTGGTGCTCAACTGAAAAAGTTATGCTGGAGCATAAACTTGAGACCCACGCTAACATAACACAAGAGGAACAGCAAGTACAATCTATGCAAATACATTCCTGTTGTATTCTCAGCAGTGCTATTCCTTCATTCTTGTCTGCTCATTTTGCTTCAGCCGTGTCTGCAATTGCTGTATACCAGCTATTTCCCATGCAGCTCGCTCCTTGCAAAATACCCTAGTGTCCTGATTGTACTGATGAAATTAAGGCCATTCTCAGAAGACAGATCAATTACCTGTCACCTATTCATAATTAGTTCTTGAGACCACAACAACTGCCTGCATGCACACTGAGAGTGCTAGCTGGCATAAACAAGTGATGGGTTGTAACAGCCACAGACAGAGCAATACATTTCTCTGGTCTGGTGTCAGCAGATGGATCATTCATTACAACCTGAAGAAAGTCTTGCAAAAATCTGTAGTGTGAGCTGAGGGTACAGCAAAGTGAATGGATGAGGCAGTACCAGAGGGACGTATGTATTTCTCAGAATACCCTTCTTTTTATATAACAAAATAGATGGTTATGCTTATCTTGTCTTTAGTGCATTTCAAATACTTTGCTTCCAAACTGTTCTGACTTCCCTGTCAGTGCCAACTGGGAGTACAAATCACCTCACTTGACTTTAAAGCCATAACAGCTAGGTATGAAGTTTAAGCTGGCTGAAGATCAGGCTTGGCTCCTATGGATACTTTAAATGCATCTATAGAGGAAGCTTAATTTTGCCTTTCCCAGGTAACTGTCTTAAAAAGGGATGGATTACTATCCTGAATCACTCCTCTCTCTCTTTGCTGAATCTATAGGGAGCCTAAATATTGATTTAAGAAAGTATATCTAATTTTTAGATGGCTGATTTTAGAGAAGAATTTCTGTCTTAAAGAGGCACATGAAACCTTCCATTCAGTACTGTTCTCATAAATAGCTTGTAGTTAACAAAGGCAGAGCTTAACTGTCCTGGGTCTCTGGGATGTAGGTATCTTATGTATTTTGGGGAACATAGCAATTTAACATCTCTGTCTTGTACTCCAGGTGGATCTGTTATGTGTTGGGAGGTGATGGTTCTTTATGATCCCAGTATGAAAGGTACTCAAACTCTGTAAGGTGTCACGTAAAATGTTATTTATTAGAACTAACGCTTCAGAGTGAGAGTAATATAGAAAACCTAATGTAACTTTAAACTCTGGGAACACCAAGTTGTGTAGCACTGAAGAGGCCTCTAATCCGTGTACAACATACTGTGCAGACCCTGTCCATAGAAGAAGTTCTGTTTTGATCATTTGATCTGCTACAGGATTTTCTTACAAGAAAACAACTCAATTCACCAGCTCAACTGTCAAGCTTGGGAACTTTTTGCTGTACTTTTAGTTAAAAGCAAGGTAACACAGGTGGCACAATCCCAGGTACCAAATTGAAACTGCCTTCAGGCTCTTCTGGTACAACGAGAAGGCTGAGTTTATCCTATGTCTAAGGGATTTGTGCAGAGCAACACAGACTGAAGGCTGGGCTGGATGTGCAGCATAGTTCAGCACAGCACAGGCAAGTGCTTGCACAAGGTAACTGTTGTGTGGATCACTAACTTCTCAATGTATCTTCAAAGCATTTTCTGAAGAGGTAGCTCCATCTGCTTTTTGTGGAAGCCTTGTAAGGTTAATTAGGTATACACACACTGTATTTAAGGACATTTCAGCTAAAATTCCTTGTTCCTCTGTTGTTATGTCCTAGGCTCTTTACTGAACAGCTGCCTTTCTGCAATGTTAGTGCACACTACTCTTCTGAAGCATTACACAAACCTCACACATGGCACCTTTGTGAAGGAAACTTAAACCACTACAGTATCAAATCAACAGGTGAGACATGCATAGAGCAGAGGTCCAGGCTGGCATAAGAGCCTGGCATTTTCACACATAACCTTTGTCAGGACATGAGTACTGCGCTAAGCAACATATGCTCTGTTTTTCTGGGATTCTTATTGTGACTTATTGAGCCAAACTGACATCTTTCTGGGAGGCAGGATCCATTTAGGGTGTTTTTGTGGCTTACACACTCTAAATTACAGACACGCACACTTAAAGGTTGTGGATGAATGGCTCTGGGACTTTTGAAATGCTTCTTTCCTGCCTAACGACTTCAACAAGTAAATAGTTTTGCTTCCAGTGAAAGATCAGATTGTATTATTGTACATGATAGTATTTGTACCTTGGAGACAATCATTGTGGCAGATAGTCTTCTCTGAAGAGTACTGCTACGTCATTTAGCTAGAAAAAAGAAATTTTACTGAACAGACAAGCCTCTTCTCTTACAGAGGCAATTTGAAGATGTGCTTTTTTGGAAGAGCAACTTGAAGGAAAGCATCCTAAAGGCCTCAGGATATTTCTAACTGTAGACAGAGCTGTGGGGATTTGTTTCTGCTCATCACAGTGCAAACAAGGTCACATCTGTGCCTCTGAAGGGGTCTCATGACACTGATGATGGGGCAAGGCTAGGAGGTGCTGCAGCTAGGGGCCTTCACTTGTTGCCCAGCCTCTTAGGAGAAGAGGAAAAGAGTTCCTACCTGTGTCTTCAAGAAGAGGTGGTGTCCCGCAGCAAAGTGCAGACCAAAGTTGGTCTTAGGGCCAACCTGTCCCTAAGTAAAAGTGAAGAAAAAATCATCTGGGTATAAATATTGCCTTGAGGACTTGCAATTCCCTTATTGCATCTGTTTGCAGAGGGACTGGTCTTTTTGTTGTTGGCTTCTAAACTTAGGAAGAGGATTCAGTGTGGATCAAATGATTAAATTGGAGATGAAAGGTCTCAGCAGCAGTGGGAAGGGCCTGGACGGTGTCATCTTATGAACTCAGAAGGCACGGGGTACTGCATGGTCATGCAAACATGTGCAGAGGACTGTAAACCTTTTTTTTTTTTTTTTTTTTTAAAGCTTGGAAGAGAATCTTGGTGCACACCACAGCAAAATACACCTGAATTAAAGGATGTTCATTCTTATTATTGGCTTAAGGTTGTTCTCTTCTCTGAGGATCTCCCCTGCTAAGGCTTGTGAGTTATTGGAGGGCTGAGGTGAACACAGGTGTAGCTTGCCTATGCTCCTTAGGTGCTGGAGTGCAGGAGCCCATGCAAGGCAGTAGCATGTGTAGCTACTGTTTAATAGTTCTGTAGCTGAAGACTATGGCCTTTGTCTCAAAGCCCTGGGCATCTCCTGCCTTTATAACTTGTTTCTGGTTTCTCATCTGGTATTTTTGCCCTTGGCTTTAGATTCTTGATTGCACCTTGGTAATCGGTTTTGGCTTGAAACATTATACTGGCTTATGTGTACTTTGATCTCTAGGCTAACAAGAAAGAAAGCATGATTTTAGGGTTTCTCAGAGAGAGCTTCACAGTGATTTTGCAGGGAAACATTAGAACCCTAATTTTTATTTTCAGTTATGATTCTTTTCTCTGTATCTTCAGACACCCCTTTCTTGACTTTTCATGGCATAATTAACCTCATCTCCCCAGAGTCACCTATTCATTTATAATTGTATTGTTTGGCTGAATCTCAGCTCTATTCACTCCTTTCTATGCTTTATCCTCAGGCTTGATCATTTCCTCCTCCTTTTCTCTGAGTATTTATTAAATTGCAGTCTCTTCTATGTAGTACTCCTTTTTCCTAGCCTTAGTGTCCAGAGAGTACTACCTCCTCCTCATACTGAGTTGATGAGCTTTCTTTGCCACGTTGATTCTATCTGATCAGGCATTCAAGATTTTTTTTTTTTTTTGTCTGTTCTGGAAATTCTAACTTTTTCCCAAGTCTGCTTTTCAAGTGTTTTCTTTCTCTCAAGCTTTCTTTCACAAGGTCCTGCAGTTTTGTTTCTGGCCATTTTCCATGGAAGTTGCCTTAACAGATGGGCTTGCTTAAGTAAAGCAGTCTTTGTTATTCTATGGAGAACGCCTTTCAGAATTGAGGGAGGGTCTGTGAAAAGGAAACATGTAAAATTTGGGGTTTCTTTAGCTATAGGATAGTGAGAACAACTTACCAATTATAGTTTGCATGTAAGTAATGTGAAACAAGATGAATTTTGTTTTTGAATCTCAAGTTTCCAAAACCTCAAAAAAGTGATATAGATTTTATACAGATTAATTATAGTGATTACAGATGACATGCCTTTTTAGCCATATAAATAAGCAGGAAAAAAAAAAAAAAAAAAAAAAGCTGTTTTGTATTTGGAATATTTCAAATGGAATGAGGAAAAATGTTTTATATAACCAAGAATGAATTTACTATTACAAGCATTAACATTTATTATAGAAAATCCTTAGACCTCATGAATCATACAAATTTACTAGGGTACTTACAAATACGTACACTCAGGTACGAGACAGAAGAATAATATTTGCAAACTAATGAAGATCAACGTAGATCAGACACTGAAAATTAGGAAAAGCTATTTAATAAAACTTAAGTAAAAAACTTAATAAAATAAAAATAAAAACAAAACACTATTATAATCCATGTTAGGATTCTAATAAAATCAACATAGGATTTTATAACAAATCTTTAGCTTGGATACTAAAAATATCTTTGGACAAGGTAGAGCAGAGATTATCTGATAGATTTTGTGACACAGTCAAAATGTGCTATGAAAAATGTGCATGAGGATCTTCCTCATGTATGACCAGGTGCATTGAAGTCCAAGCTGCACCTCATTTCAGCTGTATTGATAAGCTTGTGAATGGCAATTTCTGGGACAGCTTTTCATTATTGGAAACCATTCATTAATGATATAAAGTGCCCTCACAAGAATTTGTTATCATTTTCAAATACCTGCATATTGAGCAAACTTAATTATGTAAATATTTCAGATTTTCTTTAGTTCTTAGAAAGAATTTGTTAGGAAAATTCTGGAGTTAGCTAAAATGACATTCCAATGCCATAGTGTGGTTTTCTCCATTCACATTTCTTCCACATGTCTTAGATACTCACAAACTTCTGGAAATTACATGGTTTTTTTTTTTGTTTGTTTGTTTTAAAGATATTTGGGAAAAGACAGCTACCACATCATTTCTCCAGCTAGCTCAAGTTGCATAGAATACCTACCTGTCTTTCAAACATTGTCTATGCCTCTGCTGAAAATACTTTCATATCTTCAAGAGTAACTTTCCATTGGGTACAGTAATACCATTGTTTTCATATTGCTTTACCTCAGTCTATGCAAATCTGATCACTGCATTGGGTCCTTCCTTGTGTAGGTTTGATTTCATACATCTGTATCTAGCTGTATTAATATTAAACAAAACATTTTGCTTAGAGAGTAATAAATAACTTTATGTCAGTGTGGTGAAGGAACAGAAATTTTCCTCCACTCCTTCCCTTCCTTACTGCTGTGGTTGATGTGGAAACCCCAAACTAACAGAGATCTTATTTAAAATGTTTCCAACCTTTTCTAGAATACTTGTTAATTTATGTTATTTCTTTTTTGTCCACATTCTATTTATTATAAAAGGCTGACCTCAGCATGAACCTTAAAAGATTGCCATTCAGGGACATTAAAGAGATTTAAATCCCTTAATGTTCAATGCTTTAAAAACTATTTTATGACATAGCAATTAAAGGTGACATGCTGCAAATTTTTAATCCTGAGTGGCTACCTAGAGTAACACTATCCCACTGAGTACATTACACGTATGGCTCAGCAGAAAATGGGCAGTATGTTCTAATTCTCCCCTTGTGTACCCCTCATCCAACAATAAATGTAACTTTCAAAAGGTAAAGGGTGCGATACAGATTGCTACTGGGTTGAAGGATGCTATTTTATTACAGGAGGGAAAGTTACAAGTTATTAGAAAACAAAGGTCATTCAAAGTGGGCAATTCCTGGTACAGGAAATTTAATTCCTGGGATTGGTGTGTGTGTAGTTCTTATATACAGACATTTTCCAGAGAAAAGAATTGGAAATCACAAACTCAGGCAGGAGTTGTAGAACTGCCATGATTAGTTCCAAAAGTTTGGGTGTCCTTTCTGGCCTGTTTTTATAGTCTGCTTGAAATGTTTGAAGCCATGGTCATGGCATATTTAGTCTGGGAGAGAGGATGGCAACTGCAGCATTTGGAGGACAAGAGAAAATGAAAACAGCTTCTGCATACTTGCTACCTTGTGCTCGACCCCTTTGAAAATTGCTTGATGCTTCTTCTATACTATTCAGCCTACAACTCTGATTAAATGGAATGAAATTATGAAGGAAAATGTAGAAGCTGATGTACTCTGCGCAAACCTGCATAACAAATCTACCTCTAGTGGAAAGAGATGCAATTTCTCAGAAGTCAGGAGAGCTGTACACTATTACAGGCATACTTGATGAGCTTGCATTCCCCTTCTGTTTAATCAAATGGGTGGATTAAGAGGAGACTTTATATGTAGGGAAAGGAAGAAGACAGAACTGGTTCCTGTTACTGCTCACCTGGGAAATCCGAGTTCCTCTAAGGGCACCATTCAGCCAAGGCCCTTCTTGGCCAAAAAAAGCACAAAAAAATTCCACTGCAGAACTGAATATTCTCCATATGTTAATTCATATCCGTTGTCTGAACTAAAATATAGCAATTGTCTTTAAGACCACCTCATCTATATACACTTAAGAAGTGAGCAGCTGACTGCTGTTAACAGACTGAAGGAGATACAAATGAATCTTCCTATTTTGAAATATGCTGCTTGCATTACCTCTAATTTATCACTATAAATTCCTTCTCTCTTTAATCATCATCAGGGAATACTATAGCTATTGCAAACTGGCCTCCTTAACCCTAAACTAACAGCTCTTTCAGAGATGCTCTTTGTAGGCAGATCGTATTTTTTCCATGGCTGTTTTTTGTTTGTTTGTTTGTTTTAAACTGAACTGCATATTATGCTTTCATTTTATATATCTCTTATTTTTGCTTTGCTTCATGCTGGAAGGCTTTTTAACAAAACAGTATAAAAAACCCTCTATATCTGTATATAGTATGAACTTGCACCTCACTGTGAATTGTGGTGTATATATGTATCTTTGATTCATCTCTTGTGTGGCATAACACGACAGTATGGCTTTGCTATTTTCAAACACAGTATATCCTTTCAGAAAGCTCTTCATTGACAAGCAAAGTTTTTCCTATTTTCTGAAATATAAGGGAGCTAAAAAAATGTTACCTGGAAGAAACAGCTGTGCTGATTACAGCTCCTCTGTTGTCTGGGGGAACTGATAATCAGCATGCCCATCTTGCACCTTATCTGTGGCTCCAGTGGAATGTGTAGTAAGGCAAAAGCAAAAGTCTTGAATTTTGCAGTTGGGAAAAAACAAGACAATAACTCACAGACTGAGATAAAAGTGGCAGATGTGAATAATACAAAAGTCCACATAATATTGAACTTTTTTCCTCAAGCCAGAGATTCCCTGTCAGACATGCTGCTTCAGACACTGATCTCATAGCATCTCACAACTGAAACAAAGACTGCATTTGGAGACTGCTTAAAGGGAGACCTTTGGGGTAAATACCCACACAGGTATAGAAGCAGTGTCAGCAGGTGTCACTTTTCTTCACGAATTGGAACTCTTCTTCTGAATCTGTAGAGAGAAAATAAAATTCAGCTCCGAATAGCCCCAGATCTGAGAAAGGGCCATCTACCCCAGGCAGATTTCACTGAGGTGCCACTCAGCATAGAGTTGTCTCATGGTCACCAGTGAGAAAATATCAACAGGAGCAAAGCTGTGAAGCTTCACGGTCAGGGACTTTCCCTGGAAAGAAGATAAATGTGACTCCAATTCTTAGTCTAAAATTTTTTTCATCATTTTTTTTTTTTCATTGATTATTTATAGTAAAAGTAACTACACAGGCATACAACCTGTACAGTCTCCAGGAAAGCTCTAAAAAATGGTGTCAGTTTTTTATATGCACATATTCTTTTTCTTGATCTTTGAATGTGTACTTCATTTGTTCACATAAAAAAAAAAAAAAGAAAGCTGTAGTAATAAGGGGTGAATGGAGTACTTGTATGTACTTGTACATCCCTTTCCTGCCTTTCTCAAAGACCTTTGCTTAGCGTGCTCTACAGAAAAGTAGGTGACTTGTATGTAAACACTCTAAGGCTGCTGGGGAAGCACAACCAAGTCCCTACTCCCCGGGCAATTACTCCATCGGTAGATTTCGCAGTAAGAATAACAAATAATAAACATTGTCTTTAGGGGTAATATTTCAAACATCTCTTGATATTGCCATGGCTTTTGGTTGTAGCTGAAATCAGGGGAAAAAAATATTATTGGTAGAACATAAATGCAATGAATTGAATGAAATCAAATGAAAGAGTTTTCTGCTAGGGAACTGAACACTAAAAATCTTCTTGCAGAGGACTGCTTCAAATATCTTGAGCTGGCAGTATTCTCATATCTGCTTAGTTTTATAGTAATTAATTTTTCTAAGTTCCCAAATATCATTAGATTCTGACCAAGGATGCTACTAAAATTCAGTGTAGGTGACAGCTGTACATTGCAGTAGGACCTACTTGAAAATAAATCTAGATTTTTCTCTTAAAAGAATAGAAGAGACAAATGCATTTAATAGAAAATAATTCAGAAAATTTTAAACTGTATATATAATGAATGTGAAGCCAGAGTGCACTTTAACATCCAATTCTCCAAATTTTACTGTTTACACAATTAGTCCCTAGGCTAACGTTACTAGAATGCTAACCATACTAATTACAGTTCTGTACTACAGGTGAGGCAACTAGGTGTATTGATTCATCTACCAGAAGGTTCTCTTATACCAGAGGTTGGCTACGTTCTACCTTTAAGAAAAGAAGAGATATTAAGTTTGCTATTTTAATCAGCCTAACAGAGGTTAAAAAGATGTTTTTAAGATTTCCTTGAACATATCTGTGATTGGGATATATATTTATACCATTTTTTTTTTTTTTTCGTTGAGAATAGAAGTGATCCACCTGTTACCACTAAAATGGAATGTCTATTTTCTCTTGTTGTCATGTTGGGACAAACTAAAACTAAACTTCAACATTTCACTGCAAACTGTAATGTCAGAACCTTGAGAAATACGTAAGGACTCAACAAATCAATCAACAGAATTATGTTCTCCTTTTAACATAGCTCTCCCTCCTCCTTGATGATAGCACAGAAGGGACAGTTTAGATTAGTGTTTAATCAGCAGATTTTTGGACTTGGTCTTGAAATGTCACTTCTTAATCTTCCTTACCATGAAAAATGAAGATATTGGAATTTTATATAATAGTTTTGTCTGAGAGGTATAGTCTTTCTGTCAATATTCACAGAGAGGCTTACTCATAACCCATAGTGAACTGCATTTCCATTGTCCTGGCAGCACACTCCATTTCTTGGGACTCAATGGTGAATTCAAAAGTTTTGTCTGTGTATCTTCTTCAGCTTTAAACACATTAATTTTCAGTCATTTAATTTAAACCTGGATTTAAAGAAAAGGTTAGCAATAAAAGCCTAGTTGGACAGGGGGTATATTTAGTAACAGTGCATGAAGAAATTATTCATATGTCTCTTCTGAAAGTTATTAAATCATAAATGTGAATTAAAACCCATATTTTTAATTTTCTATTAATAATATCCAAGCAGTTTCCTCCCTGCCCCAGTATATCTTAACTTAGAGGTGGCAATTAAGCACTTGATTTCGTGGAGAAGGAGGTCACTTAAGAACTAAAGATCTTTCAATTTCTAATGACTTTTCTGTAAGCTTTTCTGTAAGCTTTGTGGTGAAAGCGGTAAAGCCAGATAAAAAGTGAGTAGGTTGGCATATTAAGTGATTATTTTTCACATCAAGTAGCAGTTTCATGCATTTTGAATCCAAATATTAGTGCCTCTGGCTGTTTAATAGCTTGGTCATATCACAATAATTCCTAAACTAATTTCTTAAAGGCTCTTCTGTAGTCTCAGCTGATTGTCCTGTCACAGTGAATCTTTCTGTTTGGAAAATGGCAGCAAATATAGATCACTGGGTTTTGGTTTCACTCCTTGGATCAGTGCTGGTGTTGCTGCAACTGCCTTTCTAAGGAGGTCTTTACAACTAACCCTGTTTTCCGTGAGTTCAAGCTAGAGTAAACCTTTGCCCCCTAGCTGTACTAAATGTAATTATCTGAAAGGTTTTTAAGTGTATCAGTAGTTAAAAGAGTGAGTGCTCTATTCAAAGTCAAGTCACAGAAGGCAAGGAAAGATTCATAGATTACATCCAGAGTGCAAGACAGGTGGCTTTATGGGCATGTAGCATCCCTCAGGCATCCATGCTGGTGGACTGCCAAAGTTCCCTGCGGCTCCCTTCCATCCTCTCCGCTTTGCTTTCCTTCTCAGAGCATCAGAGTTAGGGATGAAAGGTGGAGACTAGATGCAAGGTATTTTGTTTGCTTAGATCTTCTGGGTGGGAAATACCTTCATATCTCTTAGCATGAATCTGTCCCTAATGATTTCAGTAGATTTTGTATGTGTCTGTAGACCAGCACTGAAGGCTAAGTTTGAACATGCAACATAAGGTTAGTATAGGTAACACAACTGAGATTATTTTCATAACAATCCTCACATACTGGCTTCAACACCTAAAAATGTAGTTAATCTGGAAATCATTAAGGCTAAATAAAAATATGAAATAGTTAAAAAGCACATCCCTACTTTCTTTATGTTCCTGCATTTACCCCAGGTAACAGAAGCAACCTTATTTTCTGCAGAACAATTCTATACTCAATTTCTTCAAAACAACCAACTTTTTTTAAATTATTTTTTTTTCTTTCAATTTCTGTTAAGAACCAAGCAAGCTTTGTGTATCAATGAGATAGTAGTGATAGGAGAACATGTGGACTCAGCAATGTGCCCTAATGTTGCCAGCAGAGCCCAAGGTGATTTCAAAAGTAGCACAGAGGACAACTCCTGGAGAATGGAGCATAGGGCACAGTGGAAACAACTGATCCTGCCAAAGGGCCAGGAGCATGAGCTGTCCTAAACCATAGGTAACAGGTAAAGGAGTTTATGCTAGACAATGGGAGTTTATTTGAGCATGAACTCAGTAAGAGTTATGCGGAATACCTCATCATGGCAACCTAGCTTCACCTCATCTCTCTTCCTAGCATTGTATGCACTTGCTGTTTGCTGGTGGGACTCAACAGCAAACAGCTGTTTGTCAGGAACTGGAGGGGATGGACCATATCCTCTCAGCCCACCTGGAGGGCATGATCTGGGAGTGTCTGGGGGTGATGCAAGTGAAAAAAATAAGGACTAATTTTTTTGTCCTGGAATTTCAATTAGTGTGCAGGTGTGGCTTTTGAACTCCCAGGAGTAGATTAGATGGTGTTCAGGAAAAGCAGCATTACCTTTAGAGTGAGTCTTGAACCACTGATGTAATGTGGTTCTGAAGAATGGACTAACTTCTAAAATTAAGCTCCAAATTGAAGAAATGTAGCCACTCATAACACAAGCAAGCAAAACACACACACATATCAATTAATTGCTTAATTGCTTACTACATGACAACCTTGAAAAATAAAGCTCTCTTGAAGTTAGTTTCTATTAGGGGGAGAAATTGTGTGATTAGTAATGATTTGATGTTGGAACATCCATTATTTTTTTTCTTGGCAAGGTATGAAAAGAGGAATTTTAGACATTTTCAGTTGGAATTATAGAATCATTGAGGTTGGAAGGGCAACCTAGAAGGTTATTGACCTTCTGTGCTGTGAAAACACATTGCTGACTTGTTGTGAACTTTTTGTCTTCTAGAACCCGTAGATTTTTTTTTCTGCAGTGCTGCTTCCCAACTTGCTGTCACCAGCATGTACAGGTGCCTGGGGTTATTTCCTGTCAGATGCAGGACTTTATATTTCTCCTTGCTGAATTTCACAAAATTGCTTTCAGCCCAGTTCCCCAGCCAGTCCAGGTTCCTTTGAATGGCAGCACCCCCAGCTGGTGTATCAGCCACTCATCCCAGTTTAGTGTCATCTGAAAATGTGCTGAAAGTGCACTCTGTCCAAGCATCCAGGTCATTAATGAAGATAGACAATATTAGCCCTAGTATTGATGCCTGGCATATTCTATCTAAATAAGTATGTAAAAGGCACTAAGTGCACTGAGTAGGACCATACACCATACATTTCACCATACATTTTCCTCAAGTCTGTAATAATTATACAATTCTATGATTCTAATATAGTGCAGCGCATACTGAAATAAAACTCAATCATAACTTTCCTAAAATCAGAAGTCTGTTGCTACAATGCTGTAATGTCACAGTGCCCAAGGATGTTCATTATATATTTCCCATAAATTTGTATCTAATCTAATGATCTAGTGTTACTGAATCCTAACTGATTTTTTCTATATATATATATATATATATTTTCTTTTTCTTTCTTTAAAAATGGTTGAGTGAGAAAATGGGAAATTAATTGTACCCTTGTAATTTTTTTTTTCTGGACTGATGGAAAAAAATATAGAGAAGACAGACAAGGTCCTTGCAGATCTGAAATGGAAGTAGTGGGGTAGAATAGTTAGTATTGACCTTCAAAGGTAAATACAAACTAAGAACAATTGCTCTGACTGTAACTGCACAAAGTTAGACAGTTAGGAAAAGTTAGATGTGATGTAGAGGAGCAAGTGGGAAAGAAATGAAGTGTTTAGCATTCAGATCTCATATACTGAGCCAATAATTTCCGTACATCACGTGTAAGATGCTTCTGCCAAGTGAGAAAGTACCATTGATTTTACCCACACAGACTAATGGCAGAAGTGAGAGGAAGCACCATAAATCTCTGCCAGACACTGTAAGTGAGGTCTGTTCATCTACTTTTTCTCCATGACAAGTGGGGCAAGAGTCAAAAACGAAAAAAGTGGGGCAAAAGTACTAAAAGAAACAATGCGAGGAAATAGCGAAAAGAAGTTGTGTAGTGTGCCTACTAGAGTGGATATGATGATGCCCTGTGTAACTGGAAACAAGTTGCAGGTGTTAACACAAGTAAATGGTGGACTTCATGTTGGATGCTGGCAGCAATGTTTTCTTTGTGTCACACTCCCTGCTCCAAGGTACCTTGGTGTAAGGGGGACTCAGAAAGGCCACCTGGTGGCCTGCTCAGTGGGAATCACATTGGTCATCTATATCAATGGAGAAAAAGTTGGGCAATATTTGCTGAGGGCTGATAGCCAGTTTGGGCATGTAGTTTTGTGGACAAAGAGTGATGGGACTGATGAGACAACTAGTCTTTGGTTAACCTGGCCTAGTTGTTCCTGAAAAGGAGCTTCCCCTATAGCAAGTCCATCACTCAAATATCTGTGATAAAACACTCTGGAAATGTAGAATCTTGCATATTTGCTTTTCCGACTTTCATTGACCTTATGCTGGTCAGAGCTCCGGGGAATATTTATTCATCACGTACTCCCCTCCTCCTCCTTCTCCTCCTTCTTCTCTTCCTCCCCCCTCCCCAAACATGCTCTGATGTGATCTTGTTGTATTATAAAATTAAGCTTCTGCTTCCTGTTTTGATTCCTTAGAACTGTAGCTGGACACTCATTGAAATGTCACTGCAATTTATATTACACATATCTACTCAACGCTTAAAGATCAAAGGCAGCCCTTTCATGCAGTCAAGTGGTCTCATGGGGGGAAGAGGTAACAACATCATGCAGGGGAGGGAGGAGGAGTACAAGGACAGAAATAATTTCAGTGCCTAGGACAGGAACCCTAGAGTTAGACATCTCAAAGGTGGGGCAGATGTCCTTATGAAGATTGGAAGAAAATGGACAGAAGGAGAAAATACTGACAGGTACACAGAATGGGTATAGTAACAGTAGCAGTGGCTGTCAGGAGGCAAAGGAGAGAAAAAGAGAGACAAACACCTGAGAAAATACGGCATAGAGAACTCTAAAAAAGTTGAGAGATTATTATTATTATTTTTTTTTTTTCTTGTCAGTATGTTTCTGGCAGGATGTACTGCTTCAGTGGTCACTTATATCTTTTAATGTCAATCTCAGGAAAGCAGCAGCAGAACACCAAGCTATGCTGACATTGAAGCTCCTGTGAGAAGGAGAGTCATCCTGCTATATTTTCACAGCAGTTCTTCATAAGGGAGGCCTAGAGCAGGTGGGAAAGTGGTGCTATGTAGGGTGTACAATAGCAAAAAAATTCACTGGCAATGTGAGGACATTGGATGAGGTCTCAATGCTTGTGCTAGAGAGAAGACCCAAAATTGCATATCCTGTCAGAGGTTAGCTGCATGTGGTGCAAGCTCTGAAGCACCAACAGAGGCTCTCAAGGACAGATATGGAATTCCCTGAGCACCTTTCACACTCAAACCATGTGCAACTGGCCTGAGCAATGTCTCTGTATAGATGCCAGGGCACCACTCTTTCAAACACAAGACCAAGAACATCCTGACATACAGAAGGATATCAAAGGCACTCACCAAGACTCTGGCAGGCAGGTGGTGATGACTGCACCCCAGGAGACCCTTCCTGGTGGCTCTGGACATTCTTGGTAGGGACCACCTCACTCAGCTCAGCAGCTCTTCTGCTACTCTCAGACAGAACATTAAAAGTGTGGGCAAATGATAATACAGCACATCAGCTGATGTTAGTACTGCTGCTAAAACTGATAGAGCTAAATGACTGGATGAAAGAAAAAGATGAGGGATTAGAGGGCCTAGAGTAAATACTCCTAAAATATTTGCTAACAAGGGGTTTTAATTACATAAGTGTTCCTATGTATTAAAATGAGATTATTCACATGAATACATCTTTGAAGCAGATGCATCTTAAATAAAGTCTTTTTTTTTCTTTTTTTTTTCCGTTTATAAGATTTAAGGTGATTATTGTCTTTTCTTAAAAAGATAGAAGATTTTTACTGTAGTATTCATTACTTTTACATCTTTCTAGTTGTTTTACATATACTGCTTCGCACATATATTTTTTGATAACTTGTTTGCCTCTATTACTCCATCATTGTCAATTTCTGTATTTGTTCAAATTAAAGATTCAACAAAAACATTAATACATTGTATTGATTATATTGGAATGAGTCACAAATGTGTTTCATGCTCAATTTCCTCTTGCATCAGTAAGTTTTTATTCCTTTTGGTCACTCTGTATGATAGATTTCTCAGTGCTGGTGTAATTTCTTTAAAGTTTTTGTCTTTTTCTATTGTAGATATTGCTGACCTTCACACAACCCTGCATCGATACTCTGTTCTCATAAACATTAATACAACCACAAGTTTTAAGCTTCTTCTCAGCTTTACCCTTTCTCACCTCTCACGGATGAGCTCTATTTAGGCTATAGCCAACAGCATCTCCTTCCAGATTCATTCACTGGAGATAATAGTGGGTCTTTCTGTGCCTAAGGTAAGTGAGATACAAGTGAAGGAAGAAGCTGAAAGAAAAAGTGCAATAAGAGAACCTGGCAAACTTTTTTTTTTTTTTTTTTTTCTCCCCACAGGTCAATGATTTATCCATTTGCTCTCTTCTATTTATGAATGATCTGACAATGAGCTTTGCCACAGTGTTTGCTAAGACTTTCAGTTGCTTTGGAATTAATTTCTGTGACTATCAGCCTTACTATTAATGTGTACTGTGTATAGTGTAATAATCCAAATTACCTGCATTGCATCTATTTATTGGTTTAAGGACTCTTTAAATCCACAAAGGGCTTTCAAGATAAATGTGAATACATGCTTATATCATAGAATCATAATATAGAAAAATAGAATGGCTGGGGTTGGAAAGGACCTTAAGTATCCTCTAGTTCCAACCCCCCCCCCCCGCAATAGGTAGGGATGCCACCCACTAGATGAGGTTGCCCAATGCCCCATCCAGCCTTGTCTTGAACACCTTCAGGGATGGGGCATCCACAGCTTCTCTGGGCAACCTGTGCCAGGGCCTCACCACCCTCTGAAGAGTTTCCTCCAAACTTTTAATCTAAATTTCCCCTCTTTTAGTTTAAAACAATTTCCCCTTGTCCTGTTATTATCTGATTGAGCAAAAAGTTGCTCTTTATCCTTTTCATAAGCCCCCTTTAAGTACTGAAAAGCTGCAATGAGGTCATCCCAGAACCTTCTTTCCTTCAGGCTGAATATCCCCAGCTGTCTCAGCCTTTCTTCACCGGTGAGGTGCTCCAGCCTTCTGATCAGCTTTGTAGCCCTCCTCTGGACCTGTTTTCACACATTTTTCTTGTACTGGGTGCCCCAGACCTGGACACAGTACTCTAAGTAGGGCAACACAAGGGCAGAGCATGTGGGGACAATCACCTCCCTTGACCTCCTGGCCACTCCTCTGGTGATGCAGACCAGGATGCAGTTGGCCTTTGGAGCTGCAAGCACACACTGCTGGCTCATGTCGAGCTTTTGATCCACCAGGACCCCCAAGTCCTTCTTCACAGAGCTGCTGTCTGTGAGTTCTCTGAGTCTGTACTCATGTCTGGGATTGCCCCAAACCAGGTGCAGCACCTTACACTTAGAACTATTGAACCTTATTGGGTTCACATGGGCCCACTTCTCCAACTTTTCCAGGTCCCTTTGGATGGCATCCCTTCCTTCTGTTGTATCAACTGCATTACTCAGCTTGGTGTCATCTGCAAACTTGCTAAGGGTGCACTAGATCCAGTTGTCCGTGTTGCTAATAAAAATATTAAACAGCACTGGTCCCAAGACAGACCCTGGAGGAACACCTCTTGTCACCGGCCTCCTCTTGGACACAGAGCCATTGACCACCACTCTCTGTGTGTGACCTTCAAGCCAACTCCTTATCCACTAAATGGTTCACCCATCAAATCTATATTTCTCCAATTTGGAGATCAGGATGTCATGTGGGAATGTGTCAAAGGTCTTACAGAAATCCAGATAGATTACATCACTCTGTCTTTCCTTGTCAACTGATGCAGTCACTTCATCTCAGAAGACCACCAGATTGGTCAGGCATGATTTACCCTTTTTGAAGCTGTGCTGGCTGTCTCAGATCACCTCTTGTCTTGCATGTACCTTGATATTGCCTACAGGAGGATCTGTTACATGATCTTGCTAGGCAGAGAGGTGAGGCTCACTGGTCTGTAATTCTCCATGTCCTTCTTCCTACCTTTTTTTAAAATGGATGTGATGTTTCCCTTTCTCCAGTCACCAGGGACTTCACCTGGCTGCCAGGTCTTTTCAGATATGATAGAGAGAAGCTTGGCAACTACATCAGCCAAATGTAGCTCATATAATTCTCTCTTTGCAAACACATGTTCAGAGAATGTACATAGCCCTATCTTCAAATTATTTTATTTATTTATTGTTTTCTCACTACCTGCCATGGAATGCACTTTCAAATTTATATGAAAACAAAGTGAACAATTTATTGAATCACCATTTACAGATATACAGATATTGTTCTGCAATATTTGCCCATGTTTAAGGTGTTTATAGAAGTATCATATGTGGGAAGAAGGAATCAGAAACACATGAACAGAATTTTATGTACAAATAATGTAAACATTGCCTAACAAAGACTCCAGACAGCACAGCATAATATGATTAATGTATCTGACTCAGCTGAATCACGGTGTTTAAGTCATTATGACTAAGTAATGGATGGGTTTTGGGAAATGAATTGAGAGTCTCAGACTTGCTCCTGCTGGACAGCTATCACCATCATACAAATGAAATTATTATCCTATTGTTTTATAAGCTCAGGAGAGAGATAATGAACAGAATAGATAAAGTAGCTGAACTATGCCTTGTCCTTAAAACAAGGTGGCAACTAATTAACAAGATGCTATGGTGGAAACTTTTATTCCCATTGCCCTTGCATGACTTCTTCAGCCTGATAAATAAAACTCCTAAGGTCTCTACAAGTTCATTTTGCATCTGAGATATCAGTGATATCTCAGATGCAAAAGCTCCACACAGGTACCTGTAATTCCTACATGAAGTTGCTGGTTTTACTAAATGTCAGAATTTTATACAGAATATTTTCTAAGGACTTGACTAATTGATTGGGGAATGAGTCCTCACTTAAAAATAACCTGTCCCTTGAAAAATAAAAGATGGCTAAAGAAAAACAAAATAATGATTTGTAACAATGCAGCATTAATTAAATAACTTCTCAGGGGGAAAGATTTCATAAGATACTTTTCATCAGCTCACAGATGTTTAAGAAAAGTTCATTCTGCTAAAAAGAGCTCCAATACATTCAGTACCTAAAAATGAAGATGTACATCATACAGCTGAAAGGCCAGGAGATGCCTGAAGACATCATTTACTCCATCAGTGCCTAGCAAGACAGGATCAACCATAGATATATCTTTCTTGACTATAATCCTTTTACTTTTTTTTTTTTCTTTTTTTTTTTTTTTTTCTTCCAGGGCAAGAGATCAACTTTCTGCTTTCTCCTCTTTAAAGTATAAACTATTTGTGAAGATTCTTATTAAATCACAATGATTATTTTTTATATCCTTAGTCCTTATTTTTATGGCAATCTTCAAGGAACTGAGAAAATGAGAACATGGCATATGAAAAGGAGTTTAAACTGCCTTCAAAGAGCTATCAATAAACCAGTCGACTCAAGTGTACAGTGTAAATCAACCTGTAAGAATTCCTAAAGATTGATCTTTCTCTCCTGCTCTTGTCTTAGAAGAGATGGTGGTTGTACCAAGAGACACAAAGGACTCTGAGCACCTGTGTCAAGCATAGGGGAAACAAAACTCACTCCCAGATGGGCCCTATGAATTCTGCAAGGCAAAAAACTATTGCTATCCCAAAGGCCCTTTGTTGGGCACACCATCGATGACACATCAAATGTTCAGTGTGGAAACATGCAAACAGATATTGATAAGGCATGCCAAGTAATAGAATAACAAAGTAATTTTTTCTTATTCATAATAACCTATTAATTACCTCTTAATACAAGACAGGAATCATCCAAGCATCCTAATCATCTGAGTTTTATATAGTAGTTTCCCCTCTAAAGATTTTCTTCCTAATGGGTCTGTCCTCATGGGTTGTTATAAAACTACATCTACTGCCTTTCATAGCCCTTCAGCTTCCACTCGTTTTTATAGCCTTGTCCCCAGATGTCTCTTCTGAGAATGTAAGTAGACAAAATGAAGCTACAATAAAGCCAACAAGACTTTTTGCTTCCTATGAAAAACAAAGAATAACAACAGATGTAGAGGATCCCTCTTGGTTCTCTGCAGAATAAAACTAACAGACATGAAGTTGGATGAGGGACTGCTCTCCTCAGTTCCTCTTAAGAAAATGAAATACACAGGACATTAGTAGTAGAGTCTTGCTTTGCCATTTAGTGCATTCTCAAAAACATGCTATTGTTGCTAAGAATTGTATAGAATAAAAGATGGATGGCAATAAGCAAGCCCTTATGGGTTTTGGCACGACTTCATCCTTTAGAAGACTCCTCCAGGAGGGTCCCAAGCAGACATTCTTGCAAAGAATAGGAGTGCTTGAGATGGACTATCACATGCACTGCAGAGTTTACACACTGCGTAGCTCTACAGGCTAAGAGGCACAAAGAAGGAGATATGCAGAACAGAAGTGGAAACTTCATGTAGGATTTTTTTCCCCCAACAGGATAGGGGAATTCAGATGTCATTTTGGGCCTCCCTGTGGATGCATATTGTCTGGCAATCATGTATTCCTGCAGAGCAAAAATGTCAGGCTCTTATATTTGCCTATGCATGTAAAAGCCTGTCTTGATACAGAAACAAGGATCTTGCTGCAGAGGTGATATAAGGCCACTGTAATCCTCATCTTCCCTTCCACCAGACCACCCTAGATTAATTCTGATGTCTTTTGCTGACAGGTTTACAAATTACCTCATTAGTTCCTGTGAGCCCACATTCCTCCACTCAGTGTGTGAGAACAAATAAGCAAAGACAAAAGCAAAGACAAAAATCACAGCAGGCTGGAATTCGCACACTAAGTACTTGTCAGGCAGCACAACAGCATGATATAAGGAATTCATGCAACAAAACCAAACTAAAACAAAAAAAAGCCTTGGTCAAAACAATTATGTTTTATTCTGTGCCAGGCACAGAAAGGAGTATCTGGTTCAACAGGTTATTGGAATAATATATTGACAAGTCTTATCTCATTTTCCTGGAGTTCATTCACTCACTTTACCTACAGGCATTGTATGCATACTGTGCTACTGCTAGTTACCATTAATATATATATATATACATATATATTTGTAATTTTCTTACAGCATTATGTTTGTACTAACAAAGTCCAGTCTTATATAAATACTGTCATAAGTAACATATATTCCAGAAATGTATATCATAATGCAAAACAATAGCTACAACTATGCATATGTTTTCAAAATGATAAAATGGAACTTTTTCCTTTATTGGAATGTTTAAATACTATCTATTTATTGTCTACCTACTAATCTTCTCACTTCTAGATGAGCAAAACTATTTTGGGAAGGTGATGTTTCACATCTCTATTTTAAATCTGGAAACTACATAATGCTTCATAAAGTCTTACAACCCAGACTTATGGTATCTAGTTTTGAGTCCTATGGTTTATAAAGCCCATCTCCTTATACTCTGTGGGATGCCAAGTTTACAGCTTAGCTTCAAGAGTGGGACACTGCAATGTGCACAAAAACTCCATTTGTTCATTATTTTTATTTTTTTTTGATAATTTTCTTTGTTCTGCCAAATATCAGAATTTATTTTCAATAGAACAATCAGCTGCTCACATGGATGTCAATGAGCTATTTTGACATTTGTGAAATACACAGACTACATTTTAGAGCTTATTTGTTATTATTATTTTATTTATTTTTATTTTTATTTTTTTACTTTAAGGTTACAGACTGGAAGTCTAAAAGCTAAAATGAGTGGAGTAGGATTCCTGGATTAGAAAAGATTCTGTAGGCATGTTAGAAAGTAGGTGGAAGGCAGATTTTCAGAAGAACGCTACTAACAGTAGCATACAAAAGACTGAGTAAATATTTCTACTGGAAAAGAGCCTGAATAAATTACAGAAAGTATCAGATATTATAACTGAATTAAGATTCCTATGAGTGGAAATTCCACACTTATAGAGGTAGAGCAGAGCATGGAGGAGACTTATAACCCCTGTATCTAAGCGTAGAGCCAGTGCCCATGAAATGCTACCTATGTATGCTAACCCAGATGGAAAGGGGTATCAGGGAGTCCCACACAGGCCAGCCCAGATTGCTCAGGGCAACCTGCTCCATTTCAGTCTTTAAAACTGCAAATGCTGTCATTTGCAGATGGCAATGCCTGTCAGGGCAACACTGTCCACCATTCCAAGATAAATGAGTGGCCTTGCAATGACCTTTTAATTGCAGTGACCTTGCAGCTACTCCCTTAGCTGGGTGTATCCCATCAAGTCCCATGGACTCATGTAAGTCCAGTTTGTTCAAAGGCACCCTAACCTGATCAACCTCTACTAAGGGTAAGTCTGCTTCAGACCTCCCCCCTGGTCTCAGGGGCCTGGGACTCCTAAAAACAAGTCTTACCAGAAAACAGTGAGGGGAAGAATGCACTGAGTACCTTGGTCTTTTATGTTTTCATTGACAGCATCCCTGTGCCATTCAGCAGTGGGCTCATATTTTCTCTAGTTTTCCATTTAATGCTTGGTACCTGTAGAAATGCTTATTGTTGTCTTTCATATTCCTCACCAGATTTACCTCCAGATGGGTTTTGGCTTTCCTAATCCCATCCTTGCACACTTGGACAGTGACTTCATGTTTCTTCTGGGTTACCTGCCACTGTCTCCACTTCCTGTTTATGCTTGCATTCAGTCAGGAGCTCCTTATTTATCCATTCAGGGTGTCTTCACTTGACTACTTGATCACCTGTGTTGGGATGTTATCATCAATGCACTCCAGAAATCTGTGCCATACTATATTGTCCCTTCAGCAGATATCGGGGTCTGTAAACATGAGATTTCTTCCAGTTATCTGGAGGACTCTAGTTGTATGAGCTATCCCGTCACATCTTGATGAGGTTGTAGACATGTAACTGCATGCAGATCTTCATTTCCTTCTTTTGTTCCCATGCTGTAAGCATTAGTGTTCACTTCAGAGAGTCATCCGGGCGTGCTGCTTTCCCAGAAAGGCTGTGAGAGCTTTCTCTATATGCTAAGGAATCCTTGTCTGTAGACTGGGGCAAAGAAGGAAACAGATGAATAATATCAGATGCTGTAGCTTCCCCAGTCCATTTAAGATTCAGAGGAGTTACATTACTATGATACAGTGGTTATATATTCAAACACTATTGCCTCCAATCCTTAGAGCACATAGGCAGGCAGAAAAACAGCTCATTATTTAGTTTTGACCAACGTATAGACTGGTTCGAGACATAATTATCAGCCATCTATAGCAGTGTAGTCAGATTCAATATCCTAGTAAGAGAAAAAAAAAAAAAAAAAAGCAAAAAATGGCATGATAGCAAAGCTACCCTAAGTGAGAAAACTAACTAGAAACAGTTGCTAAAAGCATAAAAACATTGGAGACAGCATGGAGGCTGTTGATGGCTCAGACTAATTTTTTCTGTGTCAGAGTTAATATGCACTGCAAATCAATGTTTTAGGTTCAAAGTAAGTGTATCATAAATCAGAAAGGACTTGAAGTGGATCTTCAAAAAGAAAAAAGACTATGTTGAAAGAACAGAAAGGAGGGTCTTGAAAGTGAGAATGCATCTTTAAAATTCTGCTTAAAAGAGGAAAGTGGAATTAGACATGAACTCTGGGAAGTTAAAAGTTAATTCATAGCAAGGAAAGCCAAAAAGATTTTGATGAGAAAATTGCTAAAAGCATATAAACTAGTCATAAAAATAGATTTGAAGAACACATCAGAAGCAGAAAACCTGCCAGAAAGCCCATGGTGCTGATACCTGGCTGAAGCTTTGAAAGATAACTCAAGGACAGTAAGGCCAGGGGAAGAAATAAATAAATAAATAAATAAATAAATAAATAAAGTAATGAATACTCAGCATAAGTGTTTGTTATAGGAAAAATCAGCTGACAAATCTAAGCTATTTATATTCTTTATTGGGAAAGGAGTTTAAAGAACTAATATCAGTAGCATATGCCTTAGCAAAAAAAATAAAAAGTATTAAGATGTTTCTTGGACAACAGGATATTTACTCAGGGTTTTGAAAGGATTTCAAAGATAGAATGGCTGGATTTCAATGGATAGCAGTATTATTTCTTGTCAAAACAGCATCTGTATCAGACAAATAGGAGGGAACAAAAATAGTACTAATATGCTTAAAAAGCGTCTAAGGATGTTCTAGAGAACTATTTATTAGAAAGGATTTAAATCTGTCAGTTTTATAAAAATAACAGGAAAAGAATGAAATGAATAAGCACACAGAAAAATATTAATGCAATGGCAAGGATTTTGTTAGAATATTGTAGAAGAAAGTAATACATTTCAAAATTTATACAGTTTAGAAACACTCAAAATGTGCAACAAAAAAGATCTACTGTAGGTGAATTTTGAAAAAGCTTTGGCAAGGTCTGTCTGTAAAATCTCCTAAAGAAATGGAACAGAAAATGAACAAGGAAGGTGCTCTCATGAATTAATAACTGCTTAAAAGTCAGAAAACAATGAAAAGAAATAAATGGATAGCTTTCAGAGCAGAAAGAAAGGTGAAGCATGAGGTCCCACTCTGATCTGTGCCACTTAACAATTTTATAAATGAAAAGGCCATGAATGAAGAGGTGACAAAATCTGATGACAGTATAAAACTTTTCAACATAATGAAAATTATTGCTGCTGAAGGATCTTGCAATACTGAGATTTGCAAAAGCACAATGGCAGATGTTTTGACGGTGTGAAGAGGCTGATATGAATGGCAGTCCTATTAGTGGTTTCTTTATGCTACTTTTTCACCTAGTTAATTTAACTTGATCTAAAACGAAAGATGAATCAAACTGAAGACATATAGGGTCCTTTGGGACTAAAAGCCTGGCAGAATATTGAAAATCTTTTCTGAGTTCCCTTCCTGTCTTGTGATAGCACTTTTACTCAGTGTAGCTGTGTGGAAACCAACCAAGAAAAGTATATTTTCCTGCTTTCCAGTATTTGCAATTAAAAGTCCAATCAATTTGTTCTAATCTTAAAAAATGCTCTTGGGAGATCAGTTCCCGAAGTTGGTGAAGGAGCTCTGCATTTTATTGTTACCTGAGCTGGGCTTTGCTGTCTTATTATTATTATTTTTATTTTATTTTATTTTACTTTATTTTACTTTATTTTATTTTATTTTATTTTATTTTATTTTATTTTATTTTATTTTATTTTATTTTATTTTATTTATTTTATTTTATTTTATTTTATTTTATTTTATTTTATTTTATTTTATTTTATTTTATTTTATTTTATTTTTCCCTGAAAGCATTAGTTTGCAAACTCTTCAATAGCTCTTCTGTGTGATTTTTCCCTGTTTGTAGCAAGCTGAGAAGAATTTCCTTTCCTTTCTCAAAACTCAGTGGCCTTGCAGTGTAATACTTGTAGGCTGGAGTATCAGCTGATGCATACTACTTTAATGAGCATAAATTCTAACATCTTTGATTAAACAAGAAGGCATCTGCCTGGAGGCACTGACTAATACAAATAGGACAACATTTCACTCTTACAAAACCTTTGGCATTTTTGATATCCTGAAAATGTCTTTGATTTCCAGATGAAAGAAACGTATCAGCAAAATGTAGACTTGATTTTAATGGAAAATTAATAGAAAAAAAAATCAGGTACAGGTCTTTTTCATAATGCCCAGGGAAATGTGTGTCATTTGCTCTAAAAACAACAAAATTAGTTTAGCATATCCACATCAACAGTGAGTTTGACTGGCTAAGTTTAATAATGTTTAATTATGTTATGGCATCAACCAGACATAAACTGTATTTAGTGAAGCAGAACCCTTCAATCAAAATAAAAGGTAAATCTATTTTTTGTAAGTGTAATAACCAGTAACATGGTTAATGATTACTCTTCCTATATGAAGGGAGACATATCTGTGAAGTGGGTGGTTATCTTCAGATCATAGAATCATAGAATCATAGAATATCCTGAGTTGGAAGGGACCCTTAAGGATCATCAAGTCCAGCTCTTGACACCGCACAGGTCTACCCAAAAGTTCAGACCATGTGCCTAAGTTCACAGTCCAATCTCTTCTTAAATTCAGACAGGCTCGGTGCAGTGACCACTTCCCTGGGGAGCCTGTTCCAGTGTGCAACCACCCTCTCTGTGAAGAACCCCCTCCTGACGTCCAGCCTAAATTTCCCCTGCCTCAGCTTAACCCCGTTCCCGCGGGTCCTGTCACTAGTGTTAATGGAGAAAAGGTCTCCTGCCTCTTGACAACCCCTTACGAGGAAGTTGTAGACTGTGATGAGGTCTCCCCTCAGCCTCCTCTTCTCCAGGCTGAACAGGCCCAGTGACCTCAGCCGTTCCTTGTACGTCTTCCCCTCAAGGCCTTTCACCATCTTCGTAGCCCTCCTCTGGACACTTTCCAACAGTTTCATGTCCTTTTTATACTGTGGTGCCCAGAACTGCACACAGTACTCGAGGTGAGGCCGCACCAGCGCAGAGTAGAGCGGGACAATCACCTCCCTTGACCTACTAGCGATGCCGTGCTTGATGCACCCCAGGATACGATTGGCCCTCCTGGCTGCCAGGTCACATTGCTGGCTCATATTCAACTTGCTGTCTACCACGACCCCCAGATCCCTCTCTTCTAGGCTGCTCTCCAGCGTCTCATCGCCCAGTCTGTACATGCAGCCAGGGTTTCCCCGTCCCAGGTGCATGACCCGGCACTTGCTCTTATTGAACTTCATGCGGTTGGTGATCGTCCAGCTCTCCAACCTGTCCAGATCCCTCTGCAAGGCCTTTACGCCCTCATTTGAGTCCACAACTCCTCCAAGTTTGGTGTCATCAGCAAACTTGCTCAAAATACCCTCTATTCCTACATCCAGATCGTTTATAAAAATATTGAAAAGTACCGGCCCTAAAATGGAGCCTTGAGGGACCCCACTGGTGACCGCCCGCCAGCCTGACACAGCCCCATTTACCATAACCCTTTGGGCCCTGCCCGTTAGCCAATTGCTCACCCATCGTATGATGTTTTTATTTAGCTGTATGGTGGACATTTTGTCCAGTAGGATCCTATGGGAAACCATGTCAAAAGCCTTGCTGAAGTCCAAAAAAATCACATCAGCTGGTTTCCCTTGGTCCACCATATGGGTGATCTTATCATAAAAGGAAATCAGGTTAGTTAGTAGATGCTTTTAAGCAGTTAGTGACATAGGGATATTGTGGCATTCAACTACTAGTATTTTGGTACAAAAAAAACATGGCCGTTCAAAGTTCCTTTAGAATGAATCTATACCTGTGCTGCAAAGTAGAGTACTGGAGTTCTCAAAACAACTATACGCTTTTAATTTGACAAGGCTGTTCCACAGCAGTTGATAAAGTTGAAGGTTCATACTATTCTTTTGCCTCTGTCTGAATTGTACTTGCCATGTTTATATCCAAAACATTTCTGAGTCTTATAGACATAGTTTATCTTATGCAGAGTATGAGGATTTTGGGGAGCCAGATTTACAGTGTGTTGGCCTCACAGATGGAAACAATTATGCCTATTTATTTAATCAGTGGACATAATTCATTGCATATCTATCACAGGAAACCAAACTGTGGGTGATACTAAGCTTTCAGTTGCACTGAAATTGCATTTCAACCAATGTTGGTGTTACCAGTTGTGTAGACTCCTCATTTATTGTCTCTTTTGACATAGGATCTATGAGGCTTCAGACTGGTGCCAAGATAAAAACAAATGGAAAGAGTAAGGCTATACTGGTATGAATTCTGAGAATGCAACTTGATTTTTTCAGGTCAGTAAGCTAGAATGATATCTTCAGAAAGGTGAAAATTAATTTGTTTGTCTGGATTTGTCCTTTTAAAACTGTAACTAAATCAGTTCAGTTACTTTATCCAACATTCAAGCAGATCTGTGTCAACCTTGGCCAAACAGAGACCACAGGATTGTGAATTTTTACTTGATTTTGCCTTATAAGGTAGATACATTTATCCATTTGCTTCAGTAAGAAGAATGTATAAACATTTATCTCCACAGTGTATCTGGGAATTTGAGGCATGTAATAGTGTGCAAATCAGCTTTTCTAACAAAAGTCATATCAAGAAACTCGTGTCTTCAGCGAATATGTGCAAATGTTGTTAATGTTTAAATTAGTCACTTTGGAAAACTAGATTGGTGCTTTCATCACAAGGAAACTCTTCAACCTTCTTTCACAATCACTGTTTCTATTATATATTCTTCTGATCAGATATTCCTCTGATTCATGTGGCCCAGTAAGAAACATATACAGAGAGAAGGAAAAACCCTTTTATTTAGATCTGTGGGCTATTGTCTCATATATTCAGATGTTAAAGTGGGTATTTTAGACTTTGGACATATGTGGAGGTTTAGTTTCTGTTTTGTGTTTTTTCAAAAGTATGACAGTAACAGAGGAATTAATGATGCCTCATTTGTAGAAATCTGTGAGCACTCAACAACTCTGTAAATAACTACACAACACACTTAAATTTTATTATTATTATTATTATTATTATTATTATTTAGATCTCCATAACACTGTGCTTGCAGCTTAAGCAGTGTTAGAATCATGTAGTTTTCTTGTTGGGCTGATGTTGCAGAAGCCTTTCCATCTGTCTGAAGGTCAGGAACAATCACAAACCTCTGCACTTATGTATTAGCCCTGGCAATATCATAAAAGATCATTTTGCAACTTTCATTATTAACTCTGCTTACAAACAGCCATGGAGACACTGACTGTCTATGGAACTAGTGCAAAAACATGGTCTTCATGCCCCAGAAAAGCATGGTGTGAGGACCCTGACTGTCAGAAAGGGTTCCTTTCTGCTGAACCATGAAATGTCTTTGAAAAACAGGCTATTACTCCAGAAAGTTAGATAAAAATAAAACAAAAAACAAAACGCAATATTTTAAGTAATGTAGTTTTAAATGTCAATAACATTTTTATTTGGTGCTCTGTGAAGCTGACTGAAAAACTGGCTAACTTATACTATCTTGACTTGTGGTAAGGTGTCAGTTCTGGTATGTGATGGCAGGAGCTGAACTGTGTTCAGCAGTAGTTTCTGGGCTAGTATTATTAGCAACTTTGGAACATCCTAAATTGTTACCTGACAGATCTTATATTTAAAATAATCTCTTGTGAAGTGAGAAGTTCTTTGAAGGTGCAGGTTCATACTACAGATAGCCTATATTTTGTGGTCATTTGGTGCTGAGCAATTTGAGCTTCAGTAAGTGGTGTGCCTTTGCATTTCCATTACTGGAAGGGGGTCAGTCTTTATCCCTAGGCTGTCCTAGACTTTGAACTGTCTCTGCTTGATTTGTGTATACAGGATTCAGTCCATGTATGAGTGCTTTGTAACAGGCAAAACAATTAAAAGTAACAGAAAAGTGCTAATTTCCACTCTTTATCATACAGAATACATATAATCTGAAGATTCAATGGCTTTTATAAGTGTTGTCTGCTGAGTGTTTCTTGAGCACTGGTCTGAGATCTTTGCTTTACTTGTAACATTTTCCCTACTTCTTATATCTCAATATTGTGATTTGGGGGACATAGGAATGTTATTTAGTCATGCAACACCAGTCTAAACTCACTTCATCACCAAGTGACCCTATCCAGATCCATGGAGAGGCATCTAAATTTGTCGTTTAATAACAGATACCTAACCATGGTAGGAGTAGTAAGGGTATCTTTGACAATCTGTGCAATTTGGGCAGGATTTCCTCACACAGAGTGACCTCTCTTCCTCCTATCTTGTTGTATTTTCTCAGGGAATGAGCTCTGCATGCACCTACATAGAGTCAGTTTAGTTCCAAGGGGGAATTAGATTTTTTTGGCATTTTGTACAGTCTAATCCTAGATATTTGGAAGAATACAGGAAGAATTTGTAAGTATCCCACACATCTGTGAAGAAAAAGAGGCAATCCAGATTTATAGGCTGTTAGAATGTCAGAAAATAAAGGAGAGACTCAACACCTACATTTTCCTACCTCTGACTCTAATCTATTGAAAAATGTAATGATATAACCTGAAGCATCATCTTCAAAAAAAGTCCTAGCTGGAGATTACAAGTGGGATATTATTATGATGAAACAGAGTAACAGCAAGAAATCTAAAAATAAACTCTTGTAGAAAACAATTTTAAAGATTAGTTGGTAAAAAGATAGTATCATTTCCGAAGCTCCCACCAAGAAAACACACACACACACAGCACCTCCAGAAGATGCTAAAATAGAATTATATGAGTTTTGAGATTAATATTTCCAGCTGAGGGAATACCTGAGGAGAAAAATATGAAAGTTGTTGCCTGAAATGTTTGCAGTTATTTGTGCAGATAAGGAATTGAAAGGAAATTTGAAAGGAATTGAAAGGAAATTTGAAAGGAATTGAAATTCTCTGTGAGGCCACAGGCTGCTCTGACCAGAGAGCTTGTTTGTAATGAAACTTCTGAATGCTCTGTTTGCAGTGCTGTGGAAACTATCCTCTGTATGAAAACAGGATATTCAGGACATAGCAGGATATTTTTCAGAGCTAGTGAATAAGACTAGGAAGCTGGTTGGGAGGAAGGCATACCTTAATTTTAAAGTCCATTTTTCTCCAGACTTAGAACTAGTCAGAGCTTGAAAAAAATTTCTTTTTCTGTAAATGAGATTTAAAAATGGTGTGTCAGAGGTTATTGTTTCACTCACAAAGTCAAACTGGACATGCAGGAGTTGAAATGATCTTTTGAATAGTACTATGTCTTACTACAAATTTCAAGGAGGTATACCAATAATTTTGCATGTGTCAAGTATTATGATAGGTTACAATCAAGACCTTGTGTTCACACACTGGTACTTCTGAATTTCTATATCACGTGTCTAGGTGTCCAGTGTGATCACAATTGTCATGTGAAAAAGAAAGTATTAAGCAGGATTTACATTTATGCTGAATTTATTCTTCCACGCCCATTCACACTGTGGTATACTTTGCTAGGCATGTGTTTTAGTGAAGTCCCCGTCACTTGTAAGAAACATCAAATCTCTGTTTTTAGCTGACTTGAATGAAGAGCTCGTGGGACATGGTGTAATTTAGTAGGAGTAAGTGTGGAAGAATCTGTCCCTCAAATGTTTAAGGACACCATGTCTTCCTTCCCTTCCCTTCCCTTCCCTTCCCTTCCCTTCCCTTCCCTTCCCTTCCCTTCCCTTCCCTTCCCTTCCCTTCCCTTCCCTTCCCTTCCCTTCCCTTCCCTTCCCTTCCCTTCCCTTCCCTTCCCTTCCCTTCCCTTCCCTTCCCTTCCCTTCCCTTCCCTTCCCTTCCCTTCCCTTCCCTTCCCTTCCCTTCCCTTCCCTTCCCTTCCCTTCCCTTTCCCACAGTAGAATAACATGGGAAATTAATGAATCTGATAACAATTAGCCTAGTGAGTGATTAAGACATCATCTTGCTAATTAGAACTCCTTACACTTGTTTGTGTTTTGTTCCTGTGCTCACAGTTCTGTGAAGTTTTTGATATATGCTATAGAATGGAAGAATGAAATGGCACATAGTGACTATGATTACCATTATGGGTAATTGAATAACACTCTGAGACCTCTAGCAGTAATTATCTCTTCAAAAGTCATCTTTTCCTGATAATTAAAGGCCCATTGGAGTCAGTGTCATTACTCCTAGTGATTTATGTAGGAACAGAGCAGGCCCTTTGTTTTCTTCTTTATTAACTGCAGGTTCCCTTTCCCACCCTGTCCTAGCTGTACCCAGAAGCAGCAAAGTGTAGAGAGCAGTGAAGGGAAAAAATAAGGCTTAGAAACTGTTCTTGCATCTCTGATTCAGAAATGACAATTAACCTGGCAAAGTGGCCTACAGACAGCCCTGTTTATAACAACGGGAAAGTAATCTTGTGAAATTTACATCATGAGTAGCAGAAGCAAAACTAAGTTCCCCTTTCTTTCATCCATGTACTGCCTACAGGATTTCCAGGGCTTTTCACTGGTGGAAAGAGATAAAACACCATCTTACAGGTTCCTGCTGATGCAGTATTTTTTTGTGCAGAAACCTGCATTAAAGTTCCCTGGCTGCTCTGAGCCCTCATCGCATCAAATATATGTACAAGATGTAGAGAAACATCAGCAGATTTATAAATCCAGAAAATGAAGACTTTTACTACAACCTTTTTTTTCAAGGCTTAATCTTATTCTTTGTTTGTTAACATGTGGATATTTGATAGATTTTTAAAATACTAATTTTAATGGACAGTGGTAAGAGTGTCCAGATATTACCCTAGTTATGAACAGTTATGAGTGGTGGTGAGTACTTCATGTTACTCTAACAAATCCAGGATTTTTCTCCTCCATTCTTGTGCTTTTGCTTAGTGCTGCTTTAGTTTCTTCCATTTGAACTTCTCAGAGTGGTCAGCAGATAGTTGCTTAAATAGAAATCCTTGAGGTCTGATGCACTGAGCCATCACCAACAGCTAGCATCAAAACATGATTTTTCTTTGTGGTGGACACCTCAAGCTTGATCTTTTGTCAGTTCCCCAGCCTCTCTGACTCCATGCCTCCCTCCAATGCAGCAGTCTTTCTCTTCTAGCAAGGAACTTCACCTCGTACTGCTGTATTGCTTCCTAAACTTGCTACCTTTCTGGTCTCATGCACTTTGCACCCTCCTTCCTCTTCAGCTCTTGGTTGCCTCTGCTGCTTCTGCAGCTTGCTCTGAGGTGTTGTCATGTGGAAAGAAAGAAAGAAAGAGGTCTTTCTGCTGTGTCTCCCACTTGCCCCTGGTTGGCACAGTGTTGTTACATGGGGTATCTGTGGCTGTTGAGATGGTTGCCCTGGGACGTGTGGGCATTCTGTGCCATGTCAGAAGGCATGGCATGAAGTGTCTGACTCTAGCTCCCAGCTGCCAACATCTCAAATATCCAGGGCTCTCCAGCAGCAGAAAAGTGACATCAAAGCTTCCTCTTCCTTTACTGTGATCATAAGCTATTGTTACCCATGCCCAGGGTTTCCAAACCGATCTCCTGCACTTGTGAGACTGCAAGGTGGGGTATAGCAGGGAACCACAGCAAAATCCCTGTCTGTATACCTGCTGTAATGGGAATATATCTGTTATAGCTGCATGAGATAAAAAAGGAACAAACCCAAAACTCTTACTGTGCCAGAAATAACTCTTACTGTGCACAAAGATCACTTTCTTTACTGCTTTAAGACCATACTATCCCTGTAGTTCAGTTCCAGCATAACACAAACACCCCTCTGGGCCTGTGAATCAACCTTGCCCTTATTTTAAAATAGGCGTTTGTATTTATATATGTGAGTGGAATAACTTGTCCTCGAATGTGGTGGCTAAAGGAGCTGTGATCTTTGTTAAATACATTTTTGTGTGGAACACTTGCTGCTATTTTAATGCATTTATTTGTCTGCAAATTTCTTTTTAACATTGTGCTGAATTCAAATTGATATGAGGGAAAGCCCTAGGCAGGAGACATTAATTTTATGATTATATGTTAGACTTACGACACACGAGTAAAATTTATTACTGCTAGTGACATATACTGCTTCAAATGAACAAAAATACCTTAGATGTGTATTGTGAGGTCTTATTGATATGACTGTATTGCATCTTAACCCCTACAAGCCAAAAGATAATCACTGGGAGGAAGTATGAGAAAGGGATATTGTTAAGTAAGCTCTACAAGGTTATAGGAAGTCCTCACTCAGAAAACAGACCATACCTTTGCCAAAGAAACTGTTTTTTTTGTTTTGTTTTGTTTTGTTTTGTTTTGTTTATTCCCTATGTTAAACAGCTCTTAATAAAATAAACAAAATAAGCCTGAAGACAAACAGCAAGAAGAGTATTCTTTCCCAGTGGAGATAGTTCAGCTTTTGATTATCACCTTTCAAATACTATTACTGTGGCCATGGCCAAATGACAGAACACTACACTGCATACATTAGTGAAAAAGCTGTGGGAAAGGTAGAGTCTGGTAATCAAGAGTAGTAATTAATGTAGCTGCCTGAAGAACTGGTGCCGTGTCTGCTCCCAGATATGTCAGCTATTTTTATCTCGTGGACACTGTTGGCTTATGAAGGGTAATAGGTGTGGGGGTTTCTCCTCCAGATACTTGCTAGAACCATAGAATTATTTAGGATAAATGGGAAATCTGGAGGTCTTCTAATGCTCTGTTTAAAGCAGTGCCTATGTTGAAGTCAGGTACAGGTTAGATGATATTGCTCAAGGTCTTCACCAGTCAAGTTCTGAATATCTTCAAGAACAGAGGTCTCACAGCCTTTATAGAAGAACCTGTTGTATAGTTTGACTAAATTTTCAGTTAAAAGAAGATTTTTTTTCTACCTCCAATTAGAATTCTCTGTGTTGCAGCTGGTGTCTTTTATCCCTCATCTTTTTCACTATGCGTCTTCAGGAAGTCTGACTCCCTTTTCCCTTTATCCTCCCACTAGCTGGCTGAAGATAAGATCCATAACCTGCCCCTTCCACTCCTTAGTCTTCCATCTCAAGAGTGAACAAACACAGTTCTGTCAACCTCTCCTACATGTTTCTACAGAAAAATGGCATTAAAAAAAAAAAAAAAAAAGTTGCGTGTGTTTGGAAAGATGGTGGAAGGGAGAAAGGTCATAGATAGTCTGTCCAATATTAGATAGAATATATATTTCAGAAATATTTGCTCAGGAACTAAAATTGACAATATCGGTAGAGTAGAGGTTAAATTTTTCATTTATCAAAAGTCTGTGAAAAATAGAAGTGTTCTTCAACCACACCTAGCTCTGTAGCCCTAACTGGACTGCAAATTTTCATGTCTCCTAGTGTGTGTTCATGTCTTCCAGTTATAAAGATAAGGCAAGGTTAATAAGCACATTAATAGTGTTAATTATCAACAACTTTCCACCTAACTGAACCATCAAATCACCTCCTTTCTCTTCTCAAAAATACTTTATAGACATCTTTCTTTTGCAGAAGTGCATAGATAAGTATGCAGTGTAGTATCTGATGTTTGTCATCTTGATATACAGAACATTTTAACTCCTTGATGTGTGATGAGACTATCACTCCCCACAATCACAGTGTTTTATATAGCAATGTTGCACTGCAAACAGATATCTATTTTGATCTTCAGGCACAAGTTAGAATATTTTTAACCCTACGTATTTTAAACTATTCCATACAAGTGAATATTTATGTTTTGAATTACTTCCCCCACAGACATCAATCTACATATTTACAAGGTGACCTCATTTTTCCATTTCTCATCTGTCTAGATTCCATCTCCCTCCATTTCATTAGACATTGCAGTGTTTTCTATTCTAAATACAACTTTTAGCATGTTATTGATTCTTTCATCTAGTTATAGAAGATGTCAAACAATTGAACAGCATTTCTGGTACCCTCTGCCTTATGCTGATCTATAATGACACCCTGACAATATTGCTATTCTCTGTGTATAATCCATTACTGAGTTCATTGTTGCTCTAACCTGCCATTCCATGCAAAATAAAAAATAACATTCACTCTTCAGAACAATTATTAACTTGTATTCTTAGAGATAGAAGCATTTTAAATTGCATGACTACAGTAACTAATATAGATTAAGAATTGTGTATCAGTAGAAATGAGCTCATAAATGTATAAGGAAATATTACCAGGTAATTAGAAATTAGTGTTAAAGCATTAAATTTCCTATTCAGATTAATGCAGCTATATCACACTTGAAATGTCACTGCAGCAGCTGTAGACATCTTCAAAGAACTTGCTAATATTTACACATATAATTATGTTAATGAGTTCAGCTATTTGCCCCTTTACCCTGCATACTTTTGAGAATGTATGTGTGA
This sequence comes from Aythya ferina, assembly GCF_964211825.1. NCBI lineage: Eukaryota > Metazoa > Chordata > Aves > Anseriformes > Anatidae > Aythya > Aythya ferina. The sequence continues at coordinate 79,045,222 of NC_140296.1, forward strand.
TTTTCAATACTATGATGAATACATTGAAAGTCTGTGATGAAAGTAGCTTCACTAGAGAAGGGCCATCAAATGATATTTAGACAAAATGGTGAATGATTGAATTTCTTTGTGACTGGTTACTTCTTTTCTCTTATTTCAAGCTTCCTTGCTGTTTGTTTAAAAATCCCAGTAGAAGAGTTTTTCTGGTAAACAGACAGAAACAGCCATATGGGATTAGTCAGAAGATGCCTTAGGGCTAAGTCTTTACTATCTTTTGAGGTAAGCTTTAAAGCTGCCTTACAGTTGGTGTGCTGCTCCACACAGAGTCATTCATCCTCAGCCACAGGCACCTTGCACATCAGTCTTTCTGAGACATGCAGGCAAACTACTAGCATGCCACTGGGTCCTGCACTACTCACTCATTTAGAACAGGCTGTGGGATCCAAAGATGTGTATAGTAGTTGGTATCCTATCTCTTACACAGCTGGGTATCAGATGCTTCAAAAGAAGGTTCATGACTAGTAATGGTGAACAGTTTAGAAATCAGTTGGAATCACATAATTGAATAGTTTAGGTTGAAAGAGACCTCTGCACGCCATCTGATACAATCCATTGCTCATACGAGGTCTAATTATACCAGTTTGCTCATAGATGTGGATGGAGATCCCCAAACTGTTCTTGACAAGTTACAGTATTTGACCACTCTCTTGATAAAAATTTTTCCTTATATCTAGTTGGAACTTCCCCTGTTCCAAATTGTGCCTACTGCATTCATTTATTTATATATTTATTTTTTTTTCCTATTGTTGTGCACATCTGAGAAAAGTCTGGCTCAGCTTGGCTCCATCTTTGTATCTTCCGATCAGGTAGCTGGAGACAGCACTATAGGTCTCCCCTGAATGTCCTCTACTCCAGTCTGAACAAAATCAACTCTCTCAACTACTTCTCCTGTGTCATGTGGTCCAGCCTCTGTAGAGCTTGGTGGGCTTTGGTTGGATCTGCTCCAGTATGCTCGTGTCTTTCTTGCACTGGCAGCCCAGAACTGGGCCCAGCACCACAGATGTGCCTCCCCAGTGCTCAAAAGAGGGGAATAACAACCTCCCTTGAGCTGCTGGCCATACTGTTGGATAATACAGTCAAGGACATAGTTGGTCTTCTTTGCTGCTAGGACATACAGCTGTCTCTTGTCCAGCCTGTTTCCTACCAGGACTCCCAGATCATTTTTCTGCAGAGCTGCCTTCTAGTTTGTATTGTTGCATGGGGTAATTCCATCCCAGCTTTTGCATAAGTTTTTGTTGAACTTCATGATGTTCTTGTTTGCCCATTTCTCTACCCTGTCCAAGTCTCTCTGAATTGCTGTTTTGCCCTCTACCAAACTTGCTGTTCCTCCCAATTAAGTGTTGTCTACAGACTTGCTGAGAATGCATACTCTTGCCGTTGAGGTTAGTAATGAAGACATTAAGCAATATGGGCTTCACTGTCATCCCCTTAGGGATGCTGCTGGTTACTGGCTGCCAGTTGGACTGCACCACTAGTCACAACATTTTGCTCTACTACTTCCCAGGGACCAAGATGAGGCTGACCAGCCTTTACTGACCTGGATTCTTCTGCCTTCACTTCTTGAAGATGGCTAAAGACTTTCTACAAAGATTATTGCTCTGTACCACCTGGTGGTTAATTTTATACCATATACATAAGAACTTACAAACTTCATAGATAGCATACACAGACTTCCATTAAATAAAAAAATCCTGCAGATTTATTGGCTCCAAAACCAAATCAGGTCAGCAAATTAACGGGGTAAACATACATATACAATAAAGCTGCTCCTTTCATTTGTTCCTGAATATCAGCCAGTACTGATTTTTAAACATCATGATTCTCACTAACACATCTTTATTAGATCCCTACAGAACACTTTGCAATCTTCTCTAGTCTTGCCAAATGAAATAATTTTCAGCCATCTGCAACTTTGCCTGCCTCACCATTCTCATTTTTTCTCAATTATACTAAATATATGGGGTTCTATCAGACATCGGTTCTATCATGTTCCTTGAGGTGTTTTAAAAGACTTCTTTTAAAAGACAATTTTAAATTAATTTTTGACAAGATTGATATTGAAATAAAACAGTGCGATCTGTAATTCTCCAGATCCCTACCATGGATTTTTTTAGAGCTGGAACAGTTGCTACCCTGCAAGCCTGCAGTATAGTTGCTGATTTTAAACCAGAGGTTTCATACTTTGTTAGCAGTTAAATCCCTTCTGTCTTCAGCACCTGCAGAGCTCTCAGATGGGTGCCAACCAGTGCTAGTGTTCAATTTACCAGTTTGTTCCAGCTTCTTTTCCTGTACTTCTTGTCTTGAGTCCCTGATCATGGCCTATCTTCAGTACTTAAAATTTCTGATTTCCTGCATTAGTAGGTGTATAATTTTGTTCCAAATGGCAAAAAAGGATTATCCAAAGAGCTCTTTCAGTATATATATATATTTCTTTTTCTTTTTTACTTTCTGGTCATCTGTTTTTGAGATTTACTAGTTAATTCGTGACATCTTGTTTCTAAACTAGCTGGAAAATTTCATTGGGTTTGCATTGGGTTTCATTTTACAGTTATTCTCCTTTGTTCTTCTAGCTTCTTTCCTGCACTCTGCCATTGATGTTTTTTCTACTTTCCTATTCACTTTTCTGGGGTCAGATTTCTTCCTTCTGAATGAAGCCAAGTACACTTTAGTAGATTTTTCATTTTTACTTACCCAGCTAATTTTCTCAGCTATCAGCTTATTTTTTATATTCATCATATATTGCAATTTTGTATTCATTTTATCACTTCATCCATGAGGTTAAACTTCTAAGATACTTCCATTACAAGAAGAATCTAGCTTAAATAATGTTCTGGGGAAATCCCAACTAATTATGAAGTCTTCAGATATCAAGAAACCATGTTGCTCAGTCCAATAAAGGTCCTTCTGTTAATTAAGGATCAACATTCACTTCATCAATGGAAACTGAAGTGAAAATATCAGGAGATGAGGAAATGAGAGATTTTCCAGCATGAAATGTTTAAAGCAGTAACCCTGAAGTCAGCTTTAACATCTCCTAGAGACAGCAAAAAATTCAAAGCACTTGACAATGGCCTTTAAGGTGACGGATGAATACCAAAGGAGAAAAAACAAACACAAAAACGCAAACCACAAGTACACGTAAAAACAGGTTTTGGATTTATAGATTGTTATGGGGTAGTGAAGGTACTTATTTTCTTCAATTTCTATAAATCTTTCTGTGTGAACTTGTTCATCTAGATGGAGAATCAGTAATGTTACTGATACAGCAGCTCTACAGTGTACAGTTGTAGATAATTTTCCTAAATATTACTGATGACTTTTTGTTATAATTACTGAGATATCCACATATATTCATGATTTTTATAGTAAAGAAACTTTTTTACCTAGAAAACAGTACTTTCTCAACCTCAACCCTAGCCTAGCAGATTTATTTCTCTAGCATTGTTTTTCCTGTTAACAACTGAAACCCACAAGGACTTAGTTCTTCAAAAACCTACAAGTTTCTCTACCCTACAGCAATTCTGAGTACTTAACAAGGTAGTTTTTAAACCAAACCTAGGAAGGAGATATATTTACAATAAAATGAAATTGCCAATGGAATTCTGAAAACTAAACAAGCTATTACTTTCATTCTCTCCCCATTTCCATCACAATATGATGAATCATAAATTAAGTTACATTTCATTCTCTTGCAAAAGCTTTTGTAGCTACAAATTCAACTGGTTATAACATGAGGACAGCTCATTCTTCCTACCAATCTTTAATTGAATTCACACCTATGCGACAGGATCTGAGCTAAAAAATAAAGCTTCGTGTAGAAAACCATTGGATTTTTGAACATTTCTAAATTAGCAACAAAAAGTTATCTTTCTAAATGAATAAACATCAGTGAAAGAGATTTTGTTGATTTACTTTCTCTTCAGTGAGGCAGAATTCTGAAATGCTGAAGCTTTACACCACTTAGCTTCACTCATTAACTGCTTTGAACATTTCCTGAATCAGTCTGGGCCTTGGGGGTTTCCCAAACTGTATTCTGGGGCTCTGTTTCCCCAGCATACCTGCCCTATGCTGTGGCTGGTAAGTGCTGGACTGTATGAGGCCTGTGAGGCTTTGCCCTGCAAAAATGAGCAGTGCAAAAGTTAAATCCTTTCACAGGCAGTCAGTGAGGGGCTTGCTGTTCAGGAAGGATGAATGCTCCAATATTCATCATGTTGCATCCTGAGCCCTCATCACTTCCATGTAAGACAATGTTGTGGTTTAGCCCTGGCAGGCCATTCAGCTCCACCCAGCCACTTACTCTCCCCAGAAGGGATGAGGGAGTGAATTGGAGAGGTAAAAGTGCAAAAACTCAAGGGCTGGGATGAGGACAGTTTAATAGCTGAAGCAAAACCCATATATGTAAGCAAAGAAAAACAAAGAATTCATTCACTACTTCCCATGGGCTGGCAGGTGTTCAGCCACTCCCAGAAAAGCAGGGCTTATCATGCGTGATGGTTTATTGGGAAGACAAACACCATCACTCCAAATGTCCTTCCATTCCTACTCATTTAAATAAGGTTTAATTGCTGAGCATGATGCCACATGGTATGGGACATCTCTCTGGCCAGCCTCGGCCAGCTGTCCTGGCTGTGACCCCTCCCAGCTCCTAGTGCACCCCCAGCCTCCTGGATGGCAGGGCAGCATGAGAAGCTGAAAAGTCCATGGCTCTGTGTAAGCACTGCTCTGAAAAAAGTAAAAATATTGGTGTGTTATCACCATTACTTTCATCAAAAATTGAAAATACAACATCGAGTGAATCCCACACAATGTAAAGAAAATTAACTCTATCCCATCCCAAACCATTAGAGATACCATCTGGGCTCGTGAGAAAATGGAGAAATGGAGTCTGCTTTTGCAGCCAACTAATATACACAACTGCTTTGCACCCTGGCTCCCTTCGATATATCCCTTCCCTCTGGAAAGTAATATTTACTAAAGATTTTGTTGTTGTTGAATCTAGGGCAGGTAGAAATGGAGGTACTGTCAGGAAGAGAATTCATGTAGTGTTTTCCAAATGAAATTGGAAAAATTACTGCAAAAATGTTTTCAGTGATTTTCTTGGTTCATATTTCATAAATGATACTGTTCACAAGAGTGAGTTGGTTCTGATAAGTCTTTGAAAAAAACATTGAAAAAAATGTTTCAAGAAATTCATGTATGAAGTAGCAGTCTTCTTGCTTTTACATTCTGAAATAAAAAATTACCTTATTTTTTTGCATTTTTTTGCATTGTTTGTTTGCACAAACATTGAAATGTACAAACTGAATGAGAATCTTTTTTTTTCCCCAAATTATTGCCTTTTGTAAGATACATATTTTAAGCATTGATTGTCATTCCAATAAAGAGCTGACTCTTTTCTTTCCAGGTCTCCTGTTTCAAGGTATCCTATATTCTGTGATTTCCAGGTATCCTATATTCTATGATTCTTATCCTTTATTGGTAGAATCACACAGAACTCATTTCCCAGCCTGTGCAGTCTGATATGTGCATGAGAGGACAAGCAGAACATTTTCTGTGCTTCAGGTAAAATGACTGGGATGGCTGAAATGACTGATGGCTACTAGGATTTTCATTGCAAAGTCAAGCGAGCGGAAAATACTACGGCAGCAAGAATCCTTCAAGCTAACATAAGTGTTGGAACCATAGCTTTTAAAGTTCTCTATTTTATTTTTTAATTGTGTGGCCACTGCATTAATATACCTTTTGTGGATTTAATGGTCTAAGTGGGTGAAATGCTAAAAGGTACCTATGCACAATCTTTCAGCATGACTTAAATGTCTAATTCAGAACCATGTTTCTGCACAACAGCATGATGTTTTCATGCAGTGTTAGTTCACTGGAGACCTGATGTAACTGCTGTGTAGTGGGAGAACAGTCAGCTGTGATTTTTGTGGAAAGAGGAAGAGGTGGAGAAGTGAACCTGCTAGAACACATGCAGATGTCACATCTTTCTGAAAGTGTCAATTGAACAAGCATATGAAGCATTTGACGCATTTCAGGCTTTGAATTTTCATCACCAGACATATATTGTTTATTTGTTTAGTCATTTAATTATTGTTTTTTATATTTCAATAAAGTATTTCAAATCAACTTTACTTTGTGTATATGACTTGGTAAGGGCTATATAGATGCCAGTTTCAAGTATAAAATAAATGCTCTCATGCCATTCTTAATGTTCTCAAAAAAGAAAAGGCAAAAATTTAATATATTCTTAATGTTGCTCAGATTTAGTTTTGACAAAGAACTTCTCAATTGTCCTATTAAAAAGAATTATTATTATTATTTTTTAATTTGGAAATTTTGTAATTGGAGATGAGCAAGGTCAAGATCCCTCCTCTCCAAACATATTGTCTCCATGGCATTTAATTACAGTCATTTCCACTATAAACATGTTCTAATGACTTATCTTCTGAGTGACCAAAATTAGCAGTTCACACCACCATCCATCTTTTATGATGTTATGTCCATGCCTCCTAAGAAAAAGGGTATCCATTCTCAGCTTGTACAGTCCATTGGGAGGAATTCCCCAGACTCTCATATGCTTCTTGTAAATTGATTATTTTATCGATTGATTATTCCTTGAATGTAAAACATTTCCTGGAAAGGGTAAAAAGTAGAGTATACTAACGCCTCTTGGAAACTAGAGGGATTTTCCCTGTTGTATAATGTTTAGTCATTCATCCCAAATAATTCATAAACCTCAAATTATAACTTTTACAAAAGTGATGATTGAGAGTTTCTCTGATGATCTGTATCATACACAGAGTTAGAGTGCACAACATGAGCTAGAAATGTGCTGTGGTTTAACCCGGCAGTCAGCTATGCACCATGCAGCCGTTTGCTAACTCCCATCACCACAAGTGAGACAGGGGAGAGAACTGAAAGGAAAACAAAAGTAAAAACTTGTGGATTGACATAAAGAGGGTTTGATAGGATAGAAATATTATGAAGATTAATACCAATGATAATAATAATTATCTATTTGTATATATAAAAGAAGTGATGTACTATGCAATCGCTCACCATCCACCAACTGATGCCCAGCCAGTCCTCAAGCAGCATTCTACCCCTCTTGCTTTTCATTGTCCCACATGATGTCCCATGGTATAGGACATTCCTCTGGCCTGTGTGGGCCAGCTGTCCTAGCAGTGTCCTCCCAGCAGCTCCTGGTGCATATCCAGCCTCCTTGCTGGCAGGGCAGTGTGAGAAGCTGAAAAGTCCTTGGCTCTGTGTAAGCACTGCTCTGCAACAACTAAAGCATCACTGTGTTATCAGCAGTATTTTTCTTCTAATTCCAAAACATGGCACATACCAGCCACTATGAAGAAAATTAACTCTATCCTTGATTAAACAAGAACAAAACGTTTCTATTTTTTTTTTTTTTTTTTTTTTTTAATTTTTTATCTCTTTCCATCTTTTTAGTCCAGATATTTTGAATTTAGAAGCTGCAGTAGTTTTACAGGAAGTTTACTGAGGGCACAATTTGAAGATGTGGTTTACTTGAACTTCCACAGTTTTTGCATCCTGGTGAGGTAGGGCATGAGAGACTACAAGTCAGAATGGGACAACGCAATAATATCTCTACAAACTTGTCCTAGAGAAAAATCAGGCCCTTAACTTCATGCTTTTGAAACATATTTGGCTCATACTTGAGTTACATTGAATTCTGACTAACAGCAAGAAAACTTAAAAAAGCAAAAGAAAAACAAGTCTTAAGAAAAACAGAAGCCCACTGTGGGCTGGACTGGCATGGCTTGCTGAAACACTTTTTCAGAGAAACTGATGCTAGCCAGAAGGAAGCTGACATAGTTGCTAGTTGTTTTTTCAACACAATGGATCAACCTGGACATACAGAAATGAAGCCAAAACACTAATAAATCCACAGTGAGTCATTCTACCCATTCAAATTCTGAGTGTCTTGCCATTTAGTAGAAATCATCAGAGCGAAGATTCTATTAAAAATCAAGCCAAAATTAATGCTGATAAATGTGTGATCAGAGAACGGCAGAGTCACCAGATAAAAAATTAATAATGACTGAATGGTCCTAACATATTTCCTTTGATTCATGGGAGCATGGTTATAGCACAGGGAAATGCCATTGCTTTCAGATGGAACAAATGACTCTGTATTGACTATTGAAAGCAACAGATGTTCTGCAAAGCTATACTTCCACAAAGGGACAGTCTTGGAACTATTTTGTAAACAACCTAGCTTAAATTTTAATACATGCACTTTGAGGATGGCTGTGTGACAGAAGCTTGTGCAGATGGGTCTGGGAAGCTATGCAATACAAAGGGCATCTAACTGAATTTGGAAAGCCTCAAGCAGCCTCGCTTCTTTGAAAAAGAAAATCTGAGTGCACTTGGCTATGCTTGCATATTTGTGTGTGTGTCTCACTCTCTCTCTGTATATACATATGAAAAAAATACATTTTTTTCTTCAAAATACTTGAAAATAGTTATTATTGATCTTATTGATCAGTATATATACATATTTTATTTATTTATTTATTTATTTATTTATTTATTATTTTTCCCCTCACTTGACTGTTTACTTACATTATGTGATGATGGATATTGAAAGGAAACATGGTGGAAAAGCAGCTGGAAATTTCCAGTGATACTGTGAAGTTGTGATATCTGTGACCTCAGGGTCTGTTGCTCTCCTAATGAGAACTAGCAAAAGAGAGGTTCCATTTCAGAGGAAACTGCTTTGAAGGACGGGTGTCCAGTACATAGCAGACACACGTACATCTTAGGCATCTATTTCTTGTCAAATCTGCCTCCTTGCTGTCAGGGTGTAGAGAGGACTGGCTGATCCCCAAGGAGCAGGGATCCAAGGGGCAACCCATGCTGTCTCTTAGGGGGACAGCCCTGCAGGGGCTGCATAAAGTTGGGCAGAGCTGGGTTCTGGTAACAGGGGCTTTGACAACCCCAGACACCACAAGCAATGAGACAGAGCCAGGAACCAGCCATGGGCAAAAGGAGGTAGGGTTAGAGAGGAGATGGAGACTGACATTGCTGTGGCATTGTGGGAGCAGGGATGGATGGCCCCAGGCTGGGGTTACATGGGACTTCTGAACATGTGGTAAGAGTGGGGAGGTGTTGGGGAGTGGTGCCCTGGCCCTATTGATGCCCTCACAGCCCTGAGGCTGTATCACCATTTACTTTTGGAAATCAGAGAGCTCTAGCAGAATGATGTTTGACTGATAGAAAGCAATATCACTGGGTGTATTTCTAATATGTTGTCTCATAATTCACCCCTTTTTAAACTATGAGCAGAGCAGCACATACTTTTTTTCATGAAGTTTCTACATTTTTTCCTTCTTCCCCTCTGTTACCTGTGCAGAAGGCAGAAGCCCCAACCTATGCTGCAGCAAGACCACATTACCTTTTACAGTCCCACAGGTGGCTGGGTTGATAAGGTACACTGATATGGTCCCAGGAGATCATAAGGATCGTTGTGACTACCCATCATCACAGAAGGACTGATTGTTATGCAGCTTTGCAAAGCCTATTTTACCTTTTGTGAAACAGAATAAATTATTGAAGTTATAGATTTCTGAAGACAGTGATCTTTGGATTTGCTCATTGTAACAATTGGCATCATGGAGAGCCACGTTTCCAGGCAGCATTCTGCTCTTCTGTTACAAACATGATGCAGGTTAAGATTTACCAGGGATCTTAGGCATGTGCTTTAAACAGGAAAATAAGTCTGTTAATTTAGACTACATATAAGAACATACAGTTATCTGGCCTTGAATTTGGAGTTAATGATTTCTTTACTGAAATGAACATAAACCACACTTTCAGTCTCACTGAATAAGCAAGCTTTAAGAATATACCTATGTGCCTTTCAGGTTCTTCCCAGAGTCTGAACTTTTAAGAATTAATATTGCTGGCTTAGGACTGTTATAAATGGCTCAGGATTCAAATCAGGATTAAATAAAAAAATAGGATTTATTGAAAGAATATAAAGGAATAGAGATAAGCAAACAGCGCTGGGTGCACCGGGAGTCTCCGCTCCACCAGGACGCACACCAGTTACATCAAGCAGCTGATTTTTATGCTCCTAGACTGATACATATTCATTACTACTTCTAAAAGAAATAGATTATTATAAGTAGTTTCCGGGGTCCAGTCCCTCCTACTGGAGCATGCGCAGTCTCCTCTACTGGCAGAGTAGAGGGGGAGGATCACCTCCCTTGACCTGCTGGCCACACTCCTTTTAATGCACACCAGGATCCCATTGGCCCTCTTGGCCACAAGGGCACACTGCTGGCTCATGGTCACCAGGAACCCCACGTCCTTCTCCTCAGAGTTCCTCTCAAGCAGGTCATCCATTTAAAAGAGAAAAGGAGAGAGAGAAAATTAGATTAACCCTAAAATCTACATTAAAATACACACTTTCTATTTCCAGAGAAATGTTTTTTTGAAGCAAATTTGGGATCAAGAAAGGTATTGCTCAGACCCTTAGGTAACACATGCAGTAGTGGCACATTACCTCCAGGGACAGCTCTAACAATTTCCGTGCTACAGACCTTCAAAGATAGTAATTTGCATTGGATTCAGATAAGGTTGCATACTGAATGCAAATATGATCATAATTAATACAAGGAAGGGATAGGTATAATAGTGCATAAGTATGGTCGTACTGTAAAATCCATTAAGTTTAGAGGAAGCTCCTGACATAAATAGCTTGCCTTCTTAAATACCTCTAACAAAACAAAACAGAACAAAAATGATAAGGGAGACAAAAAGTCATTGATAAACTGCCGTCACCCCAATGTCCTTGCAAGATATTAGCTCAAAATAGCACACTGATGATGTATAAATCTGAGGAGTTACAATGGGGAAACATGAGAGGTACAAAAGCATGAATATCCAAGGGCATTTCCATTATGCAATAACACTGTTGTGAGTCAATAAACTTAATGCATGCCACTGACTGATAATTAAAAGGGAAGGGTTACTGAGGATTTTTGACCTTATTGATCTATCAAGGAGTCAATGAAAATATTAACATATTAAAAGTTCTGAGACATGGAATTATCCTTCTTACATTAACCAGAGCAAAGTCTGGCCTGGTCTGCTTTAGTTATTTCTGCCATGTGCATAGGCCTGAGGTGCTGGAATAAGCATAAAAGATCTAGATTTGGCTGTGGTTGCAGCTAACCCTGTGAACTAAGTGAAGAATGAACAGATTGTGGAGGCATTGCTATCAGCTGAATGGCAGGCCCTGGTGCCAGACTGACGTGGGGTTTTGGCATGAGCCACCAGAGAGATATGCATGACTATGAAATTAACTGCTGTCCCTAACAGATGCCATGTACTTTATTAATAACAGTTAAAATTAGTAACAGTAAATATGACAGCTCTAGTTTTGAATATTTTTTAAATTCTAAAGTAAAATGAAACGAAATTTAAAATAAAATCCTACAGAAACCGATTAGACTTCATTCTACTAATTCAAAACATTTTGTAAGAACAAGGGCTCACAACTGCAGACTCAAGAACACACTTGATTTAATGTTTTCTAACTATTATTTGCTTTCCCTCTGTAGTGGCTCTGTAACTCAGTCTGATTTACTTTGAACTTACACCATTAAATAATATTTGATTAGTTTTTAGATGACATATAAATAATTCTGATCAAGAATATACTGCATGGGATGAGTTGCACTAGAAGATGATGCTGGGGGTGACTGTCATTTCTGCATCTGTTTCTTTTTTTTTTTTTTTTCTTTTGTTTTCTTTTTTAATTTTTGTAACAGAAGGCTCATCCCAGCACATCTTGATAGTCTGGGCCATGTCCCAGGGGAATTTCACTACACTAGTGGCATAACTGAAGTGGATACTGTTTGGTTCAGTCAGATCTATGTGTGCATTCAACATGCGGTGTAAAGATTCACATTTCAGTATGTGCATGAACTTAAAAATTCTGGGAACTGAGACATTGAACTCCTCAGACTATTTTTATTTTTATTTTTATTTTTATTTTTATTTTTATTTTTATTTTTATTTTTATTTTTATTTTTTTATTTTATTTTTATTTTTTATTTTTATTTTATTTTATTTTATTTTATTTTATTTTATTTTATTTTATTTTATTTTATTTTTTCCAGCAGCTTGTGCTCACATCTCTGTAAGCCCTGAATATAGGAACATCTCTGAACAGCACTGCATAATCATCATTTTCTGTCCTAGCCCTTCCCTTTGGACAGGCTTTCTCAGTATTTTCTTCTTTAAATTGCCCTTGTGTGCTGCAAGACATTCCAGACACTTTGGTAAAAAGACAGGTGAGTGCCTGTCAAAAGGAATAAAAGAACCTAGCTATTCCATGACACACACAAGAGTCAGCTTTCTGAGTGCTTTATTAGTGATGCTCACAAATGAATGAAGAGCAATGAAGCCAGACTGACAATCTAAAACTTACCAAATGGCATATCATTGCAATGCAGACTTGAGCTATGCCATGTATCCCTCCACCTCTCTCAACACTCTTGCCTTTCTCAGGCTCCATGAGATTACTCCTCTTCTTCTGCCTTTCACTTCAGGCCCAAAACTTCTTCACAGTGTGACCAGAAGTCATTCAGGGCTGTAAGACAGCACTGTCAAGATTGTCCACACTGCTATACATTACAAAAGGAGGTCTCAATCTGCTTTTCTCATTCTTGTCCCTGTGAGAGTTTGAGAACTTCTGGTTCAATGCACTTCTGACCTCTTTAATATGTGGGATGCAAGGAGAAAAACCAGGAGAGGCAGATCTTCCCAGTTTCAGAACTGTAAGGTATGACATACATGTATTATTTCAGTGTATCTCCAGGGAGGAGGACTTCTGCTGTTTTACAAAAGCTTGTCCCAGGCTTCCTCACATGGGGAGCTGAGGGGCAGGCACTGAGCTCTGCTCTCTGGGGACAGTGACAGGACGCGAGGGAATGGTATAGAGATGGGACAGGGGAGGCTAAGGCTGGGGGTTAGGGAAAGGTTCTACACCCAGAGGGTGGTGGGGCACTGGGACAGGCTCCCCAGGGTAGTGGTCACAGCAGTGAGAAAGCTGGAGTTTAAGGAGCATTTGGACAATGCTCTCAGACATTACATTTAATTTTTGTGTGGTCCAGTGTGGAGCCAGGAGCTGGACTCAATGGTCCTTGTGGGTCCCTTCCAAGTCAAGATGTTCTATGATTCTATTTATTGATTATGTTGCATCCAACATTATTCTATGTTGCTTCTCGATTTCATGGTGGGCTAATCACTTTTTGGCAGAAACTGCTATTGTAATTATTAAGTACATTAATAATGTAATTATTAATAATGTAATTATTAATTACATTAATAATGTATTTATTACATTAACAATTACAATATAATAATAGTAATAATATGTGATGTAATTATTAATGTATTGCCTTCTGATAAACAGTCATCATGAAAAGCATTTGCATGTGATATTTCTGAATGAGGGATCGAGTGCGTGGCCCTAAATTAAATGGGCATAGTAATCTGTGGATGTCTGTGACAAGGCAGAAGAGGAGACCTGGAAGCAGAAAATTGACTTCAATAAGTGGGTTTGGAGGAAGACTGAAAGGGAGAAGTAAGTTGTTACAAACCTCCACCTGGAGATCAATGTGAGTCTTGCCATTCACTGGAGCAGATGGAGAGTCAAGGCATGGTAGGAGGGAAACTACTGAGGGAAGGGAGGCACCCAGAGAAGACACCTCTGTCATGGTGTTGTTACCAGGACAACTTTCATCGGGTCCAGTCATTGTTCTGTAACCTGGATTACAAGAACATAGAATCAGCATCATCTATTGTGTAAGAATACCGTGGAATATAAAGAACTTGGGTATGGTTATCACCATACCAAGGGGAATTGGGCCAAGATGACAAAAGAAGGGGAACAGTAAAGTCCAAAGGTAAACTTTGCTCACTGTAATGTTATTATAATGTTAAAAAACACACCCCTGCCCAGGTGAAGACCTTTCCCCTGAGCATGCATAGATTTTCTGGATAAGACTGATCAACTATATGTACATCACTATCGAGTTAAAATTTTGTGGATGTACTAATACGACAATGACTATGTAGAATTGTATAAAAAATCAAGGAAAGTCTAGGCTCAGGCCAGCTTTATGGAAAACCACCTGGGACCCAGATTTGTGCAACTCTGAAATGGACAATATCTCAAGTTAGTGTGTGTATTTGGCTTATTGCACACTGACTTGGTAATGAATGCAAAAGTTTTATTGGACAGCAATGACACAAGGCTAAAGAGAAGCAAGAACAACGAGCTCTCCTAAAGAGCCAGGCTTCTAAATGTTAACCTTGATCCATGAGGGATTAGATACATCTGGTTTCCTTCGGCAAATGAAAAGGGAACCTGGAAAGGTGGGGGAAAATAGGGCCTGTTGATTTCTTTTAGACCAGAGGAGCTGAAGAATCAGTTTGCAGAGGAGCAGTGTAAGAGCTCAGGAGGGCTAAGGCCTCTAGCCCTCAGGGCATGGTATCCCTGCTATAGTTATGCACAGATGCTCTCCTTGTCACTCGGGCTGGAAAAGTCAGACAGCAGGCCTGGCATATGTACAAACGCCTGTGCTCTGTTTATTTAAATATATACTTAGAGGGTTTTGTGTACTGAAAGATGCAAACCTGCTCTGTGCTACCACCATTTTTGGAGTGGAAGTAGAATCATCTTGTTGAGATCCCAGTGTTCTTGCAGTCTGGCGCTGCCCCAGGGAGTTCTGCAGATGGCCCTTCTCATCTGTGAGGGGACAAACCAGCTCCCAAGCACAGACGTGATGCTGGCTCTGTCTGTTTCCCATGATGTTGGGTCCTTGACGGGGGCAGGTTCAGTTTGGTTCAGTTGCCATGAGATGTTGCAGCTCATTTAAACCAACAGACTGCATGTACAGGGGACTGGAAGTTGTTTTTCTCTTTTTTTTTTTTTTTTAGCTCTCCAATCAGTCTGAAATAGAGGGACATTTATACTTTACATTCCTGTGCATACAAGCATGCTTGTAAATGCATTCACATAGTTAGTGAACAAAATACAATATATCAGTCATTCTTCTTTCTGATCTTCATTTAATGCATTGAGTGAGGGGAAAAATATGGGTTAATGGCACAGTGTGTGGAAAAAAAGTAGGGTGCTATGACTAAAATGCTACTTTCTCAAAGAAGAAGCGCTGTAGTTACTGAATGAAATATATCATAGTCCAGAGGAACCTCACAGATCTCAGTTTATCCTTCATCTCTCAAAATATTGTACGTGTAAATCATCTGCTTGAGTTATGTGTGATTCAGCTTGTGGTTGAACTTGTTCCTTACCTTGTCATTTGCAATATGGACAGCTTCCAGAGAAAGAAATATATTCCAAAGTAGATATTCCACAAATAATTCAAACTCTGATGTGGTGAAATTTGACACAGGAGATAATTTCTACTAAAAATACAATATTTAAGAATAAGCACAAAGAGAACAGGTTCTACATATCCAGTCAGATGTTGTTTCCTGAATGACTGTCTTCTTTGATGTATCTCACAAACAAGTTTCATTTTGTATATGAAATATTTTGTTGCGCAACCTGGACTAATAGGCAGACCGACTGTTTCTTTTGCAAAAATCTGATTTCAGTCATCACACTTAGAATTAAAATTTCAAAACAAGACTTCATGAAAAGTGTTCCTCAATTGACTTTTAGAGAGCAGCACTGAATGTGCTCTGTTGACAACACATGAAACTTCTACTTGGTCAGAAAGCTGGTAACTGTATTGAGAATGTAGTAGCGAATGCATGACTTAGTGGGCATCTGCCATATTTTATTGTAAATGCTTATAAACCAAGTATTTTGGATCATTATGGGGGAAAAAAAAAAAAAAAAAAAAAAGGACTTCTTTTGTCCCCCCAAAATATTGCACAACTAGCTTTTTTCACAGTTGCGATGGTGAGTCTTGGCTGCTTGCCATATCTAGTGACAAAATGGCAAATTATGAATCACATTAGAAATGGAGAAACAGAGATGCTGTGAAGTAGAAATTTTTTTCAGGCCCCTCACAGGATGATGGAAAATCTGAGAACAGCACCTGTTAGAAGCTACATAAAACAGCTATGTGCCAAAATGTAGTCTCTATTACAAGTTCAAAATCAGTAGGATTTTATTTTGTTCTACAGAAGCTGGATATATTTTTCAACTATCTGAGACCTTTTTCTCAGAAAATATAGAGTTATTATATGATATAAGTGTAAAAAAAAATAAATCTTGAGATGCTGAATTTATCTATAGATCATCTTCTCTCTGTTATTTAGAATAATGCAGGCTTGAGAAATGCCTGATTACAAAATCTGTGTGGTGGTAGTGGGTACAGGTCTTTCCTGACCAAACATCCCCTTGGATGTAAGCATGATTCTTTGCATAAGCTATTTATAGGAATACGATCTGTGGAGAACATCAGCTCCAAACACTACACTGTGTACGTAGCAAATAATTGGAGAAAACCCATTGGTATTGTAGGATTCTGGGGGTATAACTAAGTAAGAAGTGTGCATTCCTGTGTGAGAGAAAAGCATGCATTGATCTCTGCTTGCTTGTCTGAAATATGCAAAAGGTTTACAGAGACCATGAAAGAGAACAAAGGTTATCTTTCATTTGTGCAAATTGATTTCAATTAATCCAATTAATTTCTATATCCTGTTGTTTCTGGCAATAGTGACCACAGAATTGTGCCAAACATATACTATGAATCTGATACAAAAAGATTTGGCAGCTTCACATTCAATAATTCACAGCAACATGCTGAACCCTAAGAAAGGCTCCTTCTGTGATGCTGTGGTGCAAATTACAAAGATAAATTGGAACTTGACTGAGCTGGAAAAATGAGCCCATTACCGAGGGTTTAGTTCACTGGTATTCTGATGTGACAGTTAGACAAAAGATCTGTATTTTACCTGATATTAGGGATAGGTCATATTTCTAGAACTTTACAAGCAGATATGCCTTTTAACTGAATAATTTACTCATTCTCATTGTTTTAGTAAGTCTGGACAATATTTTTCAGATTGTTACCAGCAGAAAGACAAACAAACAAGATGCCAATGCTGTAGTAGAAGTCCATCATAAAGTCATGAATAGCAATAAGTGCTCCAGTTTCTGTGCTTGCACTATTGTCTTTCTTGATTTTCTTTCTTTATCTGCCTGGGAGGGTTATTTGGGCAGAATTCACCATATTAACTAGATGATCTTCAGGGTCCCTTCCAACCCAAATCACATGTGACATTCAACAAATCATATAAAGATGGTTTTGAAAAATGGGTGTCCCTGTGCCATCTTCACCATGACATATATCACGGATGTCTGGAAAATTCTTATTTCCTTCATTTTCTGCATGTCAGCAACTGCTAAGTGGGTGGTCTATGACTAATCATGCTTTATGGGAATCCCCTATGACAACTTTGTATGTTATCTGGGATGAAAATAAATGAATTTCTTCTCTGGAGGCAGCTGAAGTTCTGAGTCATGTGGTTTTTTTGTGTGTTTTGTTTTGTTTTGCTTGGTTTCGTCCCCCTCCCCCCCCCCATCCCCAATGAAAAAGAGGCCACTGAATTCTCCAACTCCTAAGACAGTTTCTAGAAACCAAAAGGAAAAGCTACCCTAAAGCTGACTGAGGTAGTGTTGGCTGATTTATATATATCAGATATTCAACTTCCAAGGCAGCTCTCAATATACCCACACACTGTCTCTCGGTATATGGATACACAGACTCAAAGCCATTACATTGATGGGTGAACGAGTAGTTCTTACAGGACCAGAAAATTGCATTGCAGATCAGGAAAACCTCTGCCAGAACAAGTTCTTTGAATGGAAGCAATTACCAACAACTGCAGCCATATAACATGTGGGGTTCCTCCCAGTGTTCACTATAAAATTTCTGAGTACTTATCACAGTAGAGATCCTCAGAGATCCTCATCTTTCATTTAGCTTTATATAATCTGTCATTAGTCTTGGATGGTCCAGTTGCTTTTGGTGTTTTTTTTTTTTTTTTTTTTTTTTTTTTTTTTTTTTTTTTGTAATCACTGGTATTGAAAATCTTCCAAAGGAGAATTACAATTTTAACTATTTATCCTTCACACGTCTCATCGGTTCTCCTTTTGAATGTTTTCCAGAATGTTAATTATATATTTTTACCCTGAACCATCTTTCTAAAACCCAAAATGTAGCCAGGACAGTACTTGAGCTGCAGGCACTGTGACTGACCCTTTAACCCATGCATTATTCTACAGCTACAGCAGAGTTCAAGAGCATACTTGAAATTCACCTCCAATGTGCTCTCATGACTCCCTATAAACAAATCAATCACCTGCTTGCCTTTTCCTTGAAATTACAGCTGCTACTGAAAGAAAAGGAATGTGCATAGATTAGATGTTTTTTGAAGCTTGGCTTTATTACCCTGACAAGAACATACTGTTTCAGGCTGTCACTTCTTGCACATTCAGCTGTACATGGTTTTCCTAAAGGTCAAGCTATCTCATCCCAAGCAATATCAGTATGGATTGAAGAACGTATAAAAGTGTAGCTACTGTAGTTCTCCACTGAGACAGCAAGGCTGACTGAAGCAGAATTCAGAGGTCATTATCTTCTGGTTTCAAAAATACATCAAATCAGAAACCTGCAAAGAAATGACATGGTGCAAGTCACTAATCCTTCTAGAACATTATGCACTGGAATTGGATGCTGGATAAGTTGACAAATTCAGAGAGAAACACAATGATCAGCATTCAGCAGAAACTGCGGATGGTTCCTTGTCTCATTTTGGTGCATATTTATAACAACGAAGTATACCTGTCAAAAAAAATAGTTACTCTGCAACAACCATGGTTCTTCAAAGCTCTGTAGTCGCTGAGCCTCTGTTTATTCCTGCTTTTTGCAGAACTGCAATGAAACAGGGTTTTTCTGCTCATCTATCAATACCCTTACACAAAAGGATAGTGAAGCTGAAAGGACACATTCAGCCACCACTGACAAAAAAGACAGTTTTTGTAAACCTTCAGAGATCTTCTGTGGTCCCTACAGAATAAGCATCCTAGTGGAACTAGAAGGTGGAGCAGGTTGTTCTATAAAGGTGATTGAAGTATGGACTTTCTCTCACTGACTCCACACAAAAAAAAAGATAAGTAAAATCTCTGTACAACACTACTACCTCTGAGATATGAAAACACTCTTTGAGACAGCAAGATATATTGATCTAAAAATCATTTAGAGCCAGACTCTCATAGATCAGCTCTATTCTTTATGCCTAAGCTCTAGATCAGAAGCTTTGCCTACTGGAAAACTTTGCTTAATCTCTACAGATACTTCTAATTGTGTGATTCCAAGCAATGGAAACAACTAGCTGCTGAGAAGGGTCTTTGTGAAATTCACAAGTAGGAAAAAACAGCAACAATAAAGAAAAAAAGTATGTAAATA
The DNA here is from genome assembly GCF_964211825.1 of Aythya ferina. Taxonomy (NCBI): domain Eukaryota; kingdom Metazoa; phylum Chordata; class Aves; order Anseriformes; family Anatidae; genus Aythya; species Aythya ferina. Next base: position 79,064,760 of record NC_140296.1, read on the forward strand.
AACATTTATACAAGCATTTGATCCACCTTACTACATTTTTGTTCTATCAATATAAAAGAGATTTATCACTGGTAATACAGTCATATGGCTCTCTATCATTCTTAGTATTGTCTCTGGCCTGAGAGTTTATCAGGTAATGAATGGACTGGAGGAAGATGTTACTGGGCTTTGGACTCTTCTGACTGCTGTTACCTGTGAAGAAACCCATAGGAACATGGCAGGCAGTCTAATGGGTGAAATTCACAAATGTCAGTGACGTGGCCATGTTAGGGATGCCCTAATGCTCAGGAAACATATTTTCCCACTTTCCTCCAAGGCTCAGGTGCAGCAAAGAGTTCTGTGTCTTGCATGGGAAACCTTTGAGATCTCTGTGTTGACAATCCTACATACAACAGGATATAAGATAGATACAAAGCTCTGAGAGTCCCAGAAGAATCTGACATATAAAAAGAACATGGGACCTGCCTGTTTATTCTTGGAAACATATCCCCCAGTAATGATTTATTGAAGATTATTTTAGGTATTAAATCCATGTAGCAATGACTGCATACTTCCTCTCAGATAATTGACCACCAACAAGTAATTTGCCATTAAGATGTCCAGTTGTGAATCTATTTTGTTTATATTGGCTTATTCCACAATAATTCTATCAAATTCTGTATAAAACTATAAATATAAAATTTCTCTATATAGTGTTCTATAATGCAATTTTTACCCCTTAGACTTATATTTTTTTCTTGTTGTTTTGTTCATGCAACAATCAAAAGCTGTGGAATAAACAGGAAAGTCTTGCTTACTTTCTTCTTCCAGAAGTGGAGTAATGATTCCGTGTTGGATTAGAAGACCAAAAGAAGGAAGATTATGTCCTCTGAGCAAGGGATAACAAGTCGTTAGTGTATGTCGTACAACAACAATTGTGCTAGAAAGCAAAATCCAAGAGTGTTATCAAAGCAGGAAAGGCTGCATACAAAGGAAAATACTTCCTTTTTCAAAGTGCTTTGAAATTACATATTAGAACATTTATATTTTAAGAAAAGAGCAAAACCAAATTATTTAGTTATTATCGTGTTATTGTAAGAAAGCTGTAAGAAGTTGGGATCACACAAAACACACAATCCCATTTTATCAAAGGTCATATAGAAATCTTGTCTGGAGGAAAACATCTCTGAGTAGTAGCCGGTGTTCAGACTCTCTCTACTCTCCCTTACTTTCCCATTGAATGTTGTAACCTTATTGATATAATTCCTCCTAAGCCTGATTTATTTAGGAGAGATGAAAAGGGAATGTTAGTAAGTTTAGCTTCTTACGTATGACTATGGCCCAGAGGTCAGTAGGCCTGAAGCTAAGCATGTGTTAATGTACATAAATATATATAAATATATATATTTTCTGAACTAAGACTGATAAAGCCACAGAGTATGGCTAGTTTCCAACTTCTATCACTCTCTACTGCATTTTTAAACCTAAAATACAGTTTGTAACAACTTCACGTAAATGCCAGATAGCTGCCAGGCTCAATCATGTTATGCAACTTTCTATTTGCAAACAAGCACAGAATATGGTTTTATTTGTGTACCATTTGGGGAATAGCTGGTTTCATACAGATTTAATGTGAAGCTGCATATTTGTCCCTAGATAAGAAATTTGCTATTTGTTGCTCATCATTCTTTAGCTTAAAACACAGAAATAAGAACAATACCTTATGAATCAGGTTATCTGTCAGATGTCAGGAGTAGTCAATCAATCATGTCAGAACACCCATTTAAAAAGACCGAGTCCTAAACCGTGAAATCTAGTTTGAATAAGCAAATCTTTAGCACCAACAAGATTATTCTACTCCATGAGTGTAAAGCTCTTGTAAAGTTCATGTAGAGCTCAAAAGATCTTAATCTCTGTGCACCAAGCATTGCTGAACAAGCTCATAGAGAACCAAATCATTTGCAGTATGTTGAGAAAAAACTGCCCCAGTACTTCAGGGTGATCCAACAGGGTACTTACTCTATGGGACTGATTATACAAACGGCTAATGAGTATTTCAATACCTATAAAGGTGTATGGGTCTCAGTTTCCTTTATCCTAGCACTTCTGGGTTTGAATGGATATTTGAAGTGAGAACAGACTACTTTCATACTTTCTTTAAAGCATTTTGTAAGGAAAATTAGACCCTAAGAGAAGTTGGGAGTATTTAGCACCCTTCATTGTCAGATTACTCACTATTTTCTTCTTCCTGTTTCTGATTGACACTTCATCCTGAGGACAACAAATCCATGCAGTTCCATGTGCACATATTTTAATAGATTTAGAAATCCATAAAGAAAACTGCAGAGGGCCCGGAAGCTTCAGAGATCAGTAAAATCATAGCAGTGCTCCTGTATAACCTGTGGTGCAGCACAGCAGGGGGTGCAGTCACACGCAATCCAACTTCTTTGGAAAGATGATGGCAGACAGGTTTTATCACACGCATACTTCTCAAATGCAAATACGGATCTCCATAATTCATAGCTTAGCAATCTTTTAATTTTTTATTTTTTTTACACTCTCTCTCTGTACAATTGTGCAGACATGCTGTCTGAATAATTGCAACAGTGGAGCTTGCATTTGGAAGAGAGTTCTACATTGTGCTGTGAGGTTTTTAATAAGTGTCGCACACTGTGAGCATTTCAACTATTTCCATTTCCAGTCACCACATGCAGAACTTTCATAAACAACCTATTTCCCAAACTCAGACACCTTAGATAGGAGTTGTCTGTTTTCACTCACACCAAGGATGGACAAATCTATTCAGACAAAAGTAAGATCTAGAAGAAGTGCTTATCAGAATATCTCAGTCAGCCCTGCATATAGCCATTTGAGAGGCAGAAAGTGTCACCCAGTCCTTCCACTAAAACACATTAATTGCTTAAGAACACATTGTAAATGAAAGGCAGAAGATCAGAGTCATGTGATCCCTGAGTGGATCCATCACATTTTAGCTATGGGTTGGGACTAGGAATCTGAAGGACATGCAGGAGGGTAAGTGCTCTCAGAAAAATACAGGTGCTCTCAAAAAATGCAGTCATTAGGAAAATCACAGAAAACCTCTTCTTGTGACACTGTCCGTGGGATTTCTTAGAACAAAACCTTTTGAAAGCACATAAAATAGAAGAATTATATAATTATATATATAAATGAGTGTGAGGGATTTCTCTTATGACAAACTGAGGACTGCTTTCTTGCCTTTCTTACTAGCCTGGAACAAATCAGCTGGAGTATCATTTTCTTTCAGTTGAGCTGCTGTTTTCTTACAGCCACAATAATCTATCTTCCTGTCTATAAGTAATGTGAGGAGGTTTAATTTGCATCTCTTGAGTGATAAATAAATCCACTTTCTCTGTAAGATCATGTATGCTCCCTCCTGATATGTCTTTTCTTTGGAAAGGAGGATGTTAATAGTGGAAGAAATACCTCTCAGAAATAACAATGTGGAATAGAAGCTGACCTTGAAAACAGCAAGGACATTTACGGTTTTGCAGTGATGAGGCAACACTTAGTAGATGAAGAAGATGCCTGGAAAAATGATAAGATGGTATGGGATGGCTCCTACATTCCCTAGTGGGGAGAGAATTCATCTACCCATTTCATCTACCTTGAAGTACAGCTTCAGCATGCCTGGGATGGCAACCACAGCACATTTGTCTGTACAAGAAAACCTTGGTACACTACAGAGGCAGACAGTGCCCCTGCTAAGGGCCCTGTGCCCCATTCTCCTCTACCTTGTTGTCTTAGCCCTTGAAGTACAAGGTGAATGCAAAACAACCGGCATCCCTCTGGACAGGGAGTACATACATGTATTCAAGACACACAATGATTTACAATGAAGTGGAGGAGCAGTACCTCCTTACCTTTTTTAAAGGCTTAAGTTGTCTATGATTGTATGTCTCTTCTAGATTTCTTCTTTCAGTTTGAGGGGGGTTGATGACTTTGCCCATGTCCTTGTCAGGCACACCCCTGATGGGCTCCAAGCTGATCTGTGAGGAACATGCACCGTGAGCTCAGCTGTCATTTGACTCCACGTCTTATTACCATTTCCAGCATTATCTGCTATCTGCCATCCCAGTGCTTCATGTATTAAAGAAGCTAACTTGGCACAGCTGGAATAAATATAGCACACAGCTCTCCTGTCAAGGTGCTTACTTCATTAGCCAAAGGAAAAAATGTTTCCTATAGTTTTTCTTGTAATTTTCATGATTTTTTTTTTTTTTTTTTTTCCTGCTGGAGACCCTGTCTATGTAGTTAACCATAGCATATATTGTCTAAAACGATTTTTGAGCTCTCTGTAAGTAACTCTTTCAACAGAATTTCTTATTTCAAAGGAAGAAAGGAATAATTACAGGAGGATTGATAGTTGAATGGTTCATGGTACACAACGTTTAGCTGGGAGGACATTCACATAGAATTTTGAGACATTAGTAATATTCTCCATTCAGAAACAAGTTATTTGTAAATGTACAATTATGTTGCCAGAGAAAATCTACAGAAGTTGCTGAAAGAGGAGAGGTGAATCTTTCTTGTGATATCTGTGTCCTGCTCTACATTTATTGTATGCCTGGATCATAGGCCACAAAACTACTATGGTGTCATGTCTTCAGGGAGGCTCTCTACACTTGGGCCCCTTTCCTTTCCATTTCTACCCCAGTGGAGTATGAAAAGAAGACTGTTTTAAGAGCTTGGGTGCTGTTAAACCAGCTGTTGCAGCTGGTGGGTGTAAAACAGGAAGAAAAACTTTGCAAATGCAGTTTATTTCAAATTTTATCAGGTTTTCAGGGATTGCTTTGTCTGAATTGTATAGTTTCATTTCTACTTTAAATTTAGATAAAGTAAGGCTGAGATATTTAGCTCTTTCCTTCCTTCCTTCCTTCCTTCCTTCCTTCCTTCCTTCCTTCCTTCCTTCCTTCCTTCCTTCCTTCCTTCCTTCCTTCCTTCCCTCTTTTCCTCTTTTCCTCTCCTTTCTTTTTCTTTTTCTTTTTTTTCTCTTTTTCTTTTTCTTTTTCTTTTTTTCTTTTTCTTTTTCTTTTTCTTTTTCTTTTTCTTTTTCTTTTTCTTTTTCTTTTTCTTTTTCTTTTTCTTTTTCTTTTTCTTTTTCTTTTTCTTTTTCTTTTTCTTTTTCTTTTTCTTTTTCTTTTTCTTTTTCTTCTTCTTCTTCTTCTTCTTCTTCTTTTTCTTTTTCTTTTTCTTTTTCTCTTCCTCTTCTATAGGTACCTCGCTCTCTATAGGTACCTCGCTCTCTATAGGTACCTCAAGGGAGGCTGTAGCGAGGTGGGGGTTGGTCTGTTCTCCCACGTGCCTGGTGACAGGATGAGGGGGAATGGGCTTAAGTTGAGCCAGGGGAGTTTTAGGTTAGATGTTAGGAAGAACTTCTTTACTGAAAGGGTTGTGAGGCATTGGAACAGGCTGCCCAGGGAAGTGGTGGAGTCACCATCCCTGGAAGTCTTCAAAAGACGTTTAGATGTAGAGCTTAGGGATATGGTTTAGTGGGGGCTGCTAGCATTAGGTCAGAGGTTGGACTCGATGATCTTGAGGTCTCTTCCAACCTAGAAATTCTCTGATTCCTCTTCCTCTTCCTCTTCTACTATTGTGTTTAATACAGCACATGAAGTCATTCATGTTTTTTTCTGCAACAGATATCATTGTATATGTAAAGTGACCTATATTTAACTTTTTTTTTTTTTTTTTTCAGAGAATCACCTTATACCAAAGTATTAACTAAGAAATAGGCTGCTCAAAAACTGAGTAGTATGATTTTTCATGCCAGAAGTGGGATAAATCGTAATTTGTGATCATTGGCCTACATATCATGCTTAAATAGCTGCATTCTCTGTTATAAATAATAAGTATTAGGGTCACCTTTCTTCCTCCTATTCTGAAAGGGTCTGTCTCTGTTTGGATGGCTTATTCCCGAACCAAAACAAGGGAATTTTCTTGATGCTAATGCAAGAGGGCAGAAGATAGTATGTGAATCAAATTTTGAGGATAATGAGTCTGCTCTCCACTTCTCAGAGCTGGCAGGCTGTTTTCAAATAGAGCTGTAACTGCACATTTTTCTCATCCTCTGTCCTTTACAGGGGTCATTTGACCTGGTATACACTCTGCCAAATGATACAGATTTCAAGAGAGTTGGGACACATCCAGGGTGTTGGAGGAGGTGTCAGGTGGATTTTTCTCTCACAGCAGATGATATTACCAGAGGAATTGTTTGGGACTCCAAAGAAAGAAAGCATACAACCATAAGAAGAGTCAGAGCAGCAGGCTTGATGTGAAATGGTGATGAATATAGGTGCTATCAGAGAAGCAGTAGGAAGAAGGTGGAGACATATTTTTCAGGTTCAAATATTTATTCCTTTTCTCACTCTCAATTAAGCTTTGATATCAGGATTTTACAGAGATCATTCTCTGCCAAAACTAAAAGAAAGTGATATCCTCTGCGTAGGTGGGTATCTGCAATCTGCATCCCAACAGCCTTTGCTTCACCCCATGGTCTTCTTAGTGTGTTTTAGAAGTCAGAATAAATGGTGTGAGGGTGGAGATAGCACTGATATGAGCCATAATTTCACCTCATGTGAATACATGGGTCTGGAGTTAGATGCAACTAAATTCCAGACAGAAGAGAAAAAAAGAAAAAAAAATGTGTACCTTGGGTTTTATTCCTCATTGAGTGTCCCAGAGACATTTAATGGGATGTTTAGCATGGACGTTTTTGAGCTAAACTCTGCATTCATATTTCGTTTGCTGCCGCTTCACATTCTGTCACCATTCTGTCCCCTATGTGGAAATTGTGGTCTGTTTTTATGCAGTTTCTAGTAACTCTTTCAGAGACTAGTCTAGCAAACTCCTAGGTATCCATGGATGTAACTACTGTACTGGAATAAGGTCTCATGCAAAAAAACTAGATGTTCACATTGCATACTGCTGACACACAACTGACTTCATACATTGCCTACCCTAAGATGTCCCAGCACTTGCTGTGCTAAATAATTAGCTATGCCTTTTATTCAGCTATACCTAACTGAGGTGTGATAATGTGCAGCAGGGACTGCTGGTAAAAGGAAAACATGTAGATTAAGGAGATGCTGAGACTTGGAAACATTTATAAACAGTGATGGTTAAAAAAAAGATTGTTCAGAAGCCCTGAGTTAGGCAGACAACTTCTCTGAAAATTCAGGAAACACTGACATCTCCCTCCTGGAGTTACAGCTTAAATAAAAACACTGACAGACAGGCAAAAATGAGGTAACAAACCAAGCTTGCTTTTGTGAGGACAACCTTTGCTAATCAGGATAGTTTCCATGTCAGTGGTTATGACTGCGAAAGGATGGAAACTCATGTATCTGACCATCTCTGTGCTTCACAGGGGGTGGTGTCTGAATTCAAGGGAGCTGTGGTCTGTGATCTAGGAGGAGCTTGCTAGCATTGTACTGAAGGATAAAGGAGACATCTTGTGTCTCCTCTCCTCATGGGGTCATGCAAAGCACTCTGGAAACTTTTGCTAAGGTCAGTTCTCAGATAACTATGTCTGGTGAGTGAACATCTTGGGGAGAGCCGTAGACGTCTGCTCTTCAGTGCAGGCCTGGAAATGATGTGGAGCTGAGAAACACCTGTGGTTCCTGCAGAGTGTGATGCTGAGATCCATTTTCTCTTTGGTTGGCAAGCATTTTCTGACATGGAGGAACTCAGAAGAAGAAGTTTAAAGCTGAGTCATCCTTGCATAAAATGTTCTTCCACTTCTGTTTGAATCACTTCAACATCCCAGTGGAGAAGACACAGAACAGGGTTAAATCAGATGCCCCAAGCAAATCCTCTCCACTAGGTATACAGGAAATTATCTTCTGCCTCAGGCACTGAAACTGGGTGTTTGAAGTTGGGTGAAGGAGGAATTTATTCCTGGCTGCATGTACTTCTCTGGTAATGGATGGCAGTAAACATAACACCTGGGATGATGTGAACTCATAACTCAGGTAAGCATGGGAAGACATCACAAACTACCAAGCCATAGTTTAATATCACTACTAAGGATGTGTGCAACATGCTTCATAGTTGGCAAGAACAGGTTCCCTTATCCAGTGAGTTAAACTTTCAAAATTAGATGTGATGTCAAGGTCGGCATCAGAAAAGGGAAGGCTGGGGACTGTGAGGTTGAGGATCCTTACAACATGCATGCAAGGCTTCTTCTAAGTGCTTCTGAGCTTGGCCTGTGGTATAGCCAGCAATGGTAGTAGCAAAACAGTTGGAATGAATTAGTTAGGAATTTCAGCAAGAAGTAGCAATTCAGAAATGGAAAATTCAAGAGAGAGCAGCTGGAATAAGGGTTTACATTGTCTAACAAATAGTCCACCTCCTCTCATGCTGCATAGATGTTCAGCTTGAAGAAGAGAAGGCTCCAGGGTGACCTCATTGCAGCTTTTCAATACACTGGCACAGGTTGCCCAGAGAAGCTGTGGATGCCCCATTCCTGGAGGTGTTCAGGGCCAGGTTGGATGGGGCTTTGGGCAGCCTGGTCTGGTGGGAGGTGTCCCTGCCCATGGTGGGGTGTTGGAACCAGGTGATCTTTCATGTCCCTCCCAACACGGGCCATTCCATGATTCTATGAGAAGGGCTCTGAAGGTAGTGGAAATTTTTCTCCTTTGCCTAACAATTACTTATATTAACATTGAGATCATATTGCAGTCATGTTTCTGAATCTCCCATCCAAATCCTTGTTTAATATCACAGGCAGGGTTTCTGCCAGTGTTTCCTCAAGAGAGCAGATCTATTTCATGAAACAATTAAATTTAAATTTGTTTGGTGGCCTGAAAATCCTAAACTGCATTTCAGGCTTATAAGCACAGTGGGAAGAAAATGATTCCTGAGAAATGAGAATGGAGTCAAGTTGGGGATAAATACCCTAAATTGTATTCTCAGCCACAAATCCTGTTTCAGGAGCAGAGAGCAGCCGGGTGAGGTTGTGATCCAGACTGACAAGGAATGAAACTGGCAGTGCTGGTTTACAGAGCCTAGCACAAGCATGTAAATCAAGTCAGTGAAAGAGAAAATGAGTTGCTGGACTGAAGTGAGAAAATTAGACACCAATTTCTGATTTGCTAAAAAAAAATAAAAAAATCCATAAGAGACAAAGTGCCATCTTAGGGAGCAAGGTCACTAAGGTGCAGAGTCCTGTGTTCATTTACACTGTAGCAAAAAAATGTGTAACAGAAAGAGATAAAATCAATAGCAAATAAGAATTAACAAAAAGACTATTTGACAGCAGTAAGTCCTTTCATTCTGATGGATTTGAATTCGAGAAACTGTGGGGACTGCATAAGGCTTTGAATGTTAGTTGCATTACAACTTTCTTTCAGTTTTAAGACAGGGATCACTTCTATACTCATTGCCTTGTTTTCCCATTACATTCCCATCAATGTATATAAAGAGTTGTGCAAGATGAAAGTCATGCCTGACTATATGAGGTAAACTGTGTGGAAGCTCTGTTAGATTTTAATAAGTGGATAACAAAGATAGTAATGTGCGTGAGATGTGGTTATGAGTGGTTACCTCAACAGAAGGACTTATTCTGGAAAGAGAAAGCAGTCAGCACCCAGCTACACAAAATGGAAACCACTGTCAGAGAAGACCAGACTGAGAAAGATGCCTTAGCAAGACTGTACATTTGGGCTTGCTCTACTGATGACAGACTTCCCAGTTCTTCATCCTCTTTACTGTTTTAAGCTATTTCTCAACATTACGACACAAGCCAACTATATTTGCAGCTGAACTATTTTGGGTTATCAGATTTTAGAAGGGTCTTAACCAATGTCTTGCTAGTTTGTATTTGTCTTGTGCAATGTTTTTTGAACAAAAAGTTTAACAGCATATTTTGATGAGGTGAGACTATGTATAGCTCTGGTCTTTTCTGGCACTGTGTCTGATGCTTAGCTTTCCTTTGCTGGTGATATCTTATTCCAATCCCTGATACATTCCATACCAAGCTTCCTCCCTGACCTGATCTGAAGAACTGTGTTTTATGTTGTATGTGGCCGGAAGCTTGGCTTCCAGCAACAATATGAGAGCATGTATTTATATATATAGGTATATATTTATGTGTGTGTGTGTTTGTCTTACTTTGGCTGATGGAAAGGACAGAAGATTGAGATAAATTTGCTCTCAATGCAGCTCCACTGCCACACTTCCACTGCTCTTGAATTGTGTCAGTGGAGAGATGCTGCCACAGTGAGACAAGATGAGAAGGGCTCTTCCCAGTGCAGTTGCTATTTCCTGAATACATGACCCATGAAAATGGAAAAAAAAAAATAATGAGAGGGACCAGATCTGACTGTGAAATCTTCTATTTATCTGTTTTTTAACTACTTAAGCTTTTCTTTTTAGATATGAATGTTCTTACTAAAACCCCTGTCAGAAAACAATTGCCAGGTCTAGGTAATACCTGGCTGAGAGGAGAAAAGGGAAAACCTGACCTCAGCTAGAGAAAACAAAAAGCCTGGGACAGGGAGGAGGGAGAGCATCCACCAAAGATTTCCCAGCTGGATCTAGCAGGGACAGGCTGCATGTGCTTCTGCTTCTGCGCTTGCTTTGCTGGATGGGAGGCAGAGCACACCTCTCCCCAGGCATCCCTCGGTGCCTTCTGACGTGTCCGGTGCGTCACCACTGAAGGGCAGCAGTCCCCACAGATGGGCAGAGCTGTTCTTCTGTGCTTTCCCGGGGTGTTTGAGCAGATTGCATTCTTCAGGGTGGTTAGCTTTTCTCCTGAATTACAAAGAACAGCTTTATGAGGTTACTCAAACAGTGGTCTATCCAGAGGAAATCATGTGTAACTTGTGACCTGATGGCGTTGTGGCTGACTCAAATGGGTTTTGAACGTTCACATATGGTGTTACTAAGTCTGGCTTTTGTTGTCCAATAAGTTTCATTTCAGTATGCAGTGTTGAAAATGTTTCTTCAGTATGCTCCACCTTAACACAGGAAATCAAGAACCTTTTATCTCCTCCCTCCAAATTCATGACATTTGTGTAAATATCACAGGAAACTTGAGAAGATTTTTTTTTTTTTTTAAATTGTTTTGCTCTATTTAAAAGCCCTTAAATTTATGACTATGGTGGTTTAATTCCAGCTGACAGCTAAGCGCTTACTCTGTTGCTCACTGTTTCCCTGCAGTAATTGGGAGAGAAAATTGGGAGGGCAAAAATGAGAAAAAAAAATTGGTTCAATAGAAAGACAGTTTTATGAGTAGAAGTAAATCTGTGCATGGAAGAAAGCAAAATAAGGAATTTATTTTTTATGTCCCCTTAGTAGGTAGATGTATAGCAGCTTTCTTGCAAAGTGAGAACTCAGTATGTGTAACAGTGACTTGGGGACAACCACCATAATCCTTTCCTCTTTCTTTCCCTGAAGTTTTATTGCTGAGCATGTTGTCATACTATATGGAATATCTCTTTGATCAGATGGGATCAGCTGTCCCAGCTGTGTCCCCTCCTGTTGCAGTTTAACCCAGCAGCCAGATAAACACCACACTGCCATTAACCCACTCCTCCACAAGAAATAGTAAAAGTGTCCAGGTTTTTTTTGTTTGCTTGTTTGTTTTTGTTTATGTTTTTTTGTTTGTTTGTTTGTTTTTGTTAAGAGATAAGGACAGTTTAGTAGGAAAGAAAGAGGAGAAAAAAAAATAAAATGCAGAAAGCATGTGATGCACAGCACAACTGCTCACCACCAGCTGACTGATGCTCAGCCAGTCTCTGAACAACAGCTGCATACTGCCTCACCAGCTTCCCCCAGCATTTATTGTTCTGCATGGTGTTGTATGGTATGGGGTATCCCTTTGGCCAGTTTGGGGCAGCTGTCCTGGTTCTGTCCCCTCCCAACTTCTTGTGCACCTCCAGCCTCCTCACTGGCATGAGAAATCAAAAGTCTCCAACTTGGTGTAAACACTGCTCAGCAGCATCTAAAACACCTGTGTGCCTTTGATATTATTTTCATCCACACCAACTACTAGGAAGAAAATTGATCCCAACCAAAAGTAGGACACCTCCCACCCCTTTTCCTGCCCTCATAGGAGTGTGTATGTACATTCTACAAAAAATGTAGTGATAAACTCTGTCTTGACAGGCTGCTGTTTGAATGTATTCTTGATTAATATTACTTGCGTTCATAGTGGTACTTGACATGAGAAAACAAATTTCAAAATGCTAAGTTAAATGCTTCCATAATTTACTATTGCAGGAAGGATACAGTGCAAATGAGACCTAGAAAACTAGTCCTACAGCAAACACAATCCTTCACTTTTCTAACATGGTTCATTGTGGGATACAGTGAGAACTGTATGTTACAATTATCACTAGAACACATATCTTATATAAAAATTTATATAAAAAGATACTACCCTGTTTTGTGAATTCTAGGCTATCATTTTTTATATTTTATTTACAACTGATTATAATTCGTAAATGTATTAATTGTCTCTTTATCAGCTTCATCTACAGTCCAGCACAAGCTGTCCCATCAGCAAATAGCAATTCTGAGAAAAACAAGGTTCTTGGAGTATATTTTAGAACATATTTTAACGCAGTTTTCCTTGTACTTCAAATATTACTATAAACAATTCATGTTTATTCAATTCAATTTGTTCCTGTTTCTAGAGATTAATTTATAGTATGAGAGAACCTTCAGCTGCACTTTCTGTATCTTGTAATTTTTATTCTGTAATTCAAACTGCTGTTATTTGGCTTTTTTCCTCCTGGAAGTTTCATCACTGTATCTGGTCTCAACTGACACCATAATTTGGGAGGTACTGCACTTTTGGCTTAAAGGAAAACAGGTACATGTAGGGTGTTCCTATATTCTGAGAACACTTGGGTGCAAGATGCAGTTGCAGTTCCTTGGCACAATTGCAACTGGGTGTGATTTGGAAAGAGCTGTGCTGAGACATCTCCAGACAGTGTTAGAAATTCAGTTCACAAAGGGCTTAGAAATAGAGGATGTGTATTAACATTGACTTATTTTATTGTGTTGCTGTCTCCTGGCCAAGACCAAAGTATGAATCAGTTGGTGAGAGGGGAAAAAAACAAACAAAAAAACCTGAAGATGATCCTGCAGACAAAGATTATCTTGTTACTCCTGGGGTTTTTCTCTTGCAAATCATGGAGTAATATTCAGGTGCTTATTTGTGTGTGTCTCATACTATCTGAGACGCTTTGGGGCTCCCGAAACATTCGTAAGGCTGTAGACAAGACATGGATCCTACAGTAGGTCTGTACCCTTTTGGAGAGAAAGTTGTAGGCCAAATGGGAAGCTAGGGAGACTTAATTGGCTTGAGTTTATTTGAGAGATTCCTGTCTGTGTTGCTTCTCAGGTGAGTGCCCAGTGGCTGAAAGGAGAGGACAGAGAGGTGAGAAGGGAAGTTCACATATTTGTAGACTGTATTTTGTAGGTTGGAAAAGTTGGCTCTTATCTCCACCATAGCTGCTAAGAAAACTCATTATGTTTTATATGGCATTTTATGAGTGTGCCTTTCAACATATGAAATGTTCTTACCATGTTTGTTCTGAAAACTTGCTTCTTGTCCTACATGACTGCTGACCAGAAGCCTGAACACATCAAGGCTTGGATACTTGAGTGAGCACTCATGTAGGTGTATGTTGGCCTTAGGAACTGAAACATGTTCTTTTCCCATGTTGAAAAGGATTGCTCAAAGTGGAGATTGCTCATGTTCTCTGAAAGCAAGTAAACTCTGTTACAAAAATTGATGAAATGATTTCATCTCCTTTATTCATAAAAATACATTTAAATACATTTAAATACATTTTTCTCCGCTCTTCCTTCTAATTCTCAACACTGATACAGAGTCAGTGGGAGACTGGTTATGTTGAGGTTTGCTATCTGACTGAACAACTGTCGTGGTTTCGCTCGAGTGGGCAGCCGAGCTCCACCACAGCCGCTCTCTCACTCCCCCTCCTCAAAGAGGAAAGGGGAGAAAATACAACACAGAGAACTTGAGGTTTGAGATGAGAAAGGTTTAATTAAAGGGAAAGGGAAAGGGAATGGGGAGAAAAAAAAAGAAACAAAAGAAACAATAAGTCCGCACGGAAGCACAGAGAGAGGAAAAAAAAAATATTATCTACTTCCCATCAACGAGCAATGTTCAGCCATGTCCTGGGAAGCAGGGCCTCAAAAAGCGTAGTGGTTGTTCAGGAGGAACAGCCCCCTCCCCCACGAGAGCCCCCCTTTTTATTGCTGAGTGTGACATCAGGTGTTATGGAATATCCCTTTGGTTGGTTTAGGTCAGCTGCCCTGGCAATGTCCCCTCCCCATCACTTGCCCACCCTCAGCCTGCTGGCTCCTGGGGGCTTGAAAGGAGTCCTGATGCTGTGCCAGCACTACGCAGCAGTAGACACAACACTTGAGTGATATCAGTGCTGTTCCAGCTACGAGTGCAGAACACAGCACTGTTTTGCTTCTTGTAGCTGTACTGTATTCTCATGTCAAGTATGAGAACATTCACTTGTGTTCATTTCATTTCTCCTCTTTGGGGAACAGAAAAATATTGTTATAATTTTTTTTGTTTGGATATATGCTAATCCCTTCCCAATCTAGCATAAGGTGGTTTGGAAATGGCTTTAATAGACTGTTCCGGGAACAGTTCCCAGCTAATGAACATTATTAAGTAGCCAGATCTAGTTCTAGGATGACGTCTTTGGTAATTTTGTGAAGAGAAACTTTCTTCTTTTGCTTTACAGCTCAGTTAGTCTGTGGATGAGGCACACCTGCTTTTATTCTAAATGTAAACTATATGCTCAGTTTATGAAAACCAAACATCTGCTATAGAGATGTTAAAATATGCACCTTAAGATATCTGCTTTTGACACACTGCTAAGTACCTTAAGGTAAGATAGCAAACAATGCAAATTGATATTTTAACACTGAATTTATGGTTGTTTAACTCATACGTCTTCACAAGAATGATACTTCAGACACGCATAGCTCACTTGCTCTAAAAATGCCTTTTGTATTTCTGAGTCGTCTTTCATATATTAACCAGAAGACTTGCTTTGCTCCCATAATGAGTAAATCTTATACATTCCTCTGCTTAATCATACTGGCATTGATTCATCTTGACCATTGCTTAGTGATGTTTACCTTAGAAAGATTTAAGACCTGTTTATGACCTGACAGTTGTTAGCAGAAGAAGAGACACTGATTGATGGAATGACCATTTAAATCTCACCACATAGGCTGAAACTGGCTAAATATACTTTTTGAATTTTTTAAATGGTGATACCTTCTAATAATGAGAAACACTGTTATCCTATGCCTTTCCTAACAGTGTTTTAGGTTTGGTTGAAGTTTTAACTTTATATCTCATACTTATTGTGACCAAAACACACAATTAATACATTTTATAATTAAAATGACTAGTTCATCGAAAACTCAGCTGTACTACTTCAGCTTGTGCTAAAATTAGCTACCCACTGGAGGAACTTGGCATTGTATTTTCATCATTCTGTTGTAAAATGGCAAGCTTGGAAGACAAACTAAAACATGTATGGTGGCTTTTTGTTATCGAACACCCTTTAGCCAATAACTAAATGCTTACACAGTGCATGAATTAGCAAGAGGGGAAAGCTTGTTCCTTTGAGACCCTGAAAGCGAGGGGCCAGGTTTGCACTCTTCTGTAAGAGCTGCACTTAGAGACATAGCTGTTAAAAAAATAAGTGATTTCTTCTGAGAGTCAGAGATGTATTTCATGGGAGGAACTACTTTTAAAATCATCTGTTACCTGAGTGGAGGTTGGACAGATGGGTAGGTTAATAGTCTTAAGTTTCTGTCTGTGCACTCACATTTATTTATTTTTCTATGTTCTGAAGGAAGAAGCAGAAGGATAAGAGTAGATGTCTTCACATAAGGCTTTGAAAAATAACCATCAAATTACTGCTATGAAGTATCCATCTTGTCAATTGAACAGCACTGAGGAACTGTCTTCTATCAGAAAATGCAGATTCTTAAATTCAGAGTATTTCATGGGGATTACATTAAGAAAGTTTGAAAAATAAAGTTGTTTTCAACTTCATTATTCCATGAAAGAGTACAGTTTCGTATGATGTATGTTAATCATAAACTTGAAACTAACAAATGTGTATGTATAATAATATAGAGTTGTGCAAGTGATTCAACTTTGTAAAAAGAAATACAATATTTTGTGCTGAAGTCATTCTGAGTCTTCATTCTGTAGAAAATTTTGACTCATTTCATTACAGTTTTAGTTGTAAGGTTTCTTTCAAAAGAGAAACAATGAATAGTTTTACATGTAAAGTTCTGTAGCAGATGGGGATGCTACCTAGAAAAAGAAATATTCTACAACATTAGAAATCTACCCTATTTGTAGTCTCATATTTGGCAGCCTTAAAGAAAGGCATAAGCTAGTACACTTAAACTCCAGAAGACAGTGTTTCTTTCTAATACAAAGTTTTAATACTAAAAAAGAGAGGGAGAGAGAAAAAAAAAAATTAAGACAAATCAAAACTAAGTTCATTTTTCCTCTCCTAGTGCCTCTTTTGAGTGTATAAATTAAAACATGGTTTTATTTTGTCTTAGCCATTTGTCAAGGAAAAATAAAAATTTAAATTTGTGGCCCTATTCTTGAAAAAACAACAAGCAACTTGTACATGATGGAATAACCTTTTAATCTAAACAGCTTTTCAGTGCTTGTGTATGTTTGCAGAAAATAACACTTTCTTTCCTAGCATCTGTCTGTAATGCCATCTGCTACTATGCTTCAGGCAGCTTTGATTGTGTAAACTTAGCTTTACAAACAGTTTGCCAAATGTAGTGCTTTTGAAAATGGATCCTCATTCATCCACTACTAAAACATTTGATGGTGTTCAGCAGACCCGATGCAGAATGTACCAACCTCAACTATAGTAAAATCTTTTCTTGTTTCCTCGGTTCTTCTTGTGACTTCACACGTCACAGACAACAGGATGAGCCTGTAGGGACAGATAACAGTATTCTGCCCGTCTCTACAAATTTATATTAAATACACACCCATAATCTCTCTTAATTTCATTATTGGGTTTAACAACTGGTTCCTCTGTTTAAAATCTTTTCTTTATTACTTCAGTTTGTCATTGCTACTGAAAGACAAATTAGTCTCATAATGAGTGCCACAATTACCATCAACCACACACCTTTCTAAGTTATATAGACCTGAAACAAAATATAAAGTCTTGTTCTTTTTTGAACTTCTTTGGTAACTCTTTGGCTGTACTTGTGTAGTTGTATGTCTGTTCCTCTGTTTACCAACCTTAAATTTTATGTCATATAAGCTGTCTCCCGCCCGTCCCCATTGCTACTTGCAATATATATGGAGACAGCCTATCTGTACCCATGCTGTGCAGAATCAGTGCATTTGACATGTATCCCTAGTGAGTGATACACACAGCTGAGTCTTTTTGAGAATTTTCATGTGCTCTGCTGTGGAGCAAATTCTTTAAAGCTTAAAAAACAGCTCCCAGTTTAGAGCATCCATTTTAAAATCTTTTTTTTTTTTTTTTTTTTTTTTTTTTTTTTTAGGCCATTTCATTGTTTGTTAATGTGCACCATATTTTAATATGCTTGTATCATTAAGGAGGTCCTCTGAGACTGAACCAGACCAGTCATGTAAACCAGGTCAGCCATGTAAATATCACATTACTGAAAGACTTTCAGGGCTTTATGAGGCAAAGTTAGCAGAAACAGGTAGTATTTTTTATTTTTATGCTGATAGAATTTGCAAAAACACCCAGGCTTTCAAACACATCAGCCCTTCTTGAGCTCTGAAGGAGGAACAGCATCATTCTTCAAGCTTAGAGCAAACTGAGAACAATTGAATTTAAGTTAATTATGTTAATCCAGTATAAAATTTGAGTCGAAAGGATGATTGGCACCTTTGGAGCAGAGAGGGATGTTAGCAAGGGAAGAAAAGTTAAGATTTTTAGTCATTATGACATGGAAAGAAAAGTAGGTAATTATCACCAGTGGAAGAGAGAGGTTACCAGAGGTGAGAATACAAGTAAATAATAGCATGCCAAAATAATCTTTTTGTGTCTGCCTTTTTTAGTATCCACTGAAACTCCAAACTGAGTTGCCGTTTTCATCCTTTGGGGTTTAATTGTCAGTTGCCCTTGAGACTCAGAATTGAAAAATGAGAGGTGGGCCAGTTTTGAGAAACCTCCTCCCATTAAGAGATAGGTGATTCTGCCCTTCTAACTGCATGAGTTCACCCTCATGAGCATAACACCTGCTACCAGGACTGAGAAAAATGTCTTTTACCACAGAGACTGAGTGAAGTATCCCATTTGGCTTTCATGAAATGTCTCATGTTGTGATCAATACCGATCTCCATTTCAGCCCCACTGTTTCTGGCTCTAGAGGGTTGCAGACGCTGGGAGAGATAGACCCTATTTTGTCCTGTGTATCAACTTCTCTCAGAGGGACTGGATGCCTCTGAAGAACCTATGCAAGCAGCTTGCCTCACCCTTCTGGGACCAGATTATGTGAATGAAATAGGCTGAGACTGTGCCCATATAAAAATGGCTCTGACTCATCAAAGGCTAGGCATGTGGGTACTGAAGACTGCCTGTACCTGCACCCTGAAGATCACAGTTCCATGGAGGATGCAAGACAAGTGGCAGCTGAAGTGCCTACATACCTGAAAGTCAAACATATCTAGCAGGCCCAGGTGTCATCAGTCCTGGCAAATGAGCACAGAGTTTTTAACCTGGGTGGGAAAGCAGGAAGACTTTGAATGTGAGCTTTTTTGCAATCTAGGTTTGTTACTAATGTGAAAACTAGCAAGATATCTTTCTGACCTGTACCTTCATAGTCAGAGTGAAACATGAAAATGTCTTTCCTTAAGTTGCAGCAGCTGTCAGGTCTGTGGCTATGCTGGGGTAGGAATTGTGCAAATACATAAATAGTATTTGCACTACAAGTTCTTCAGAATGGTGTAAATCATAAGACATATTTTGGCAAACATAGCGTATTAGGTACTTTCTTCTGATTCATCACATTTCATTTAAAAAAAAAAAAAAAAGGATTTAATATATTCCCATTTCAGAGAGAGCCTGATTTATACATTTTTAATTCATATTATGAAAAATGGGGGAGAAAATATGAAAGTGAGCAAAGATGTAGGAGTTGATGGAATTAACACATAGATCAGAGTGTAGAAAAGCTCATTAAACAATGATGAGCAAACATGATTTTAAATGTAGATGTTTTGTATCTTTTTAAAGTACCAAATTTAAATTTTTGAGAAAGAAGAAAAATAAATACACGAATATTAATACAAGATAGATCCTCTATTAGAAGTCTGTAATGCATTCTATGGAACAAGTCAGTTATCAAAAATTTGCTGTTTGAAAGTGATAGATGAAGGGTAAAAATAAACATCACTAGATTATGTATGTATTTATTTATTTATTTTTAAGCAAGAACTATGGGAGATGAGTCTAATGTTTCCTTGGACCAGTTGTTCTTGAAAACTATAGTAGTGGATGTCTTGGAACATTGCTAACAGAGGAAAAGTACAGAGGAAAAATCACAAGAAGTTCTGATCAGATGAAGCTGAATATGTTCTTCAGAGGTGACTGTACAGCCTGAGACAGCTGAGTGAAAAGAATGGTAATATCGTGCAGCCAAACAATTAAATTCCTTTTGAACCTGATGACAGTGCTATTACTCTGAACAGTGATAGGTGGAATTACTTGCTGCTTTTCATCCTGGAAGATCCTAATCCTGCCCTGTACTGAGAATGTAAATGGAGTAGCATGGGATAACTAAGCATTAATGTTCTGTTTCAGGAAGTCCATCCAATAAGCTGTTAAATGACTACATTTTGTAGAGTCTTTACAACAGCATGAAGAAGCAATTTAGAATTTGTCTGTCCCTCCAATGTTCTGTGGAGAAAGAAGCTGTTACCATACATATATTGGAATCTTTCACGGAGTACAATAAACACAGAGGGCACTACCCACATCCATATACATATATGAATAGCATGCCAGAGGATGCAGTGCACATCAAGGCAGACAAGTTATCAATAATTTATTTTCTGGAACAAAATGTCTGAGTACTAAGTAGAGAACACAAGTACACACTTGGATGTACAATAATAATAGCTGGTAATAGAAGGCATGTAAAATAACCAGAGGTACAATGAGCCTTGAGATAAAGACTGGTACCATAATGTAAAAGGGACAGACTTTATATTGGCTTAATGAAATGAATAATATTCTTGCCTCAAAGGGATTAAGCAGCATTTGCATACAGAAGAAATTAAGTCATCTGGCTGTGAACTTAGTGATTGTTCTTTTCTGAAAATAGTCATAAGGAGCAGAAGGCGGAATACCTTGGGACTATGGATATCTGAGATTAAAGACACTGTTCACTCACAATCACTGGAATAATCCACCTTCTGCTTGATCTTGCCAGACTGCCACAAAACATCATGAATTATATTGGAGGTGGAAGGAGCAGATGGTCCCATGTATGGAGCTGGCAGTTGGATCTCTGGTCCTCCTCTGATGGATGTAAGCTGGACTTTGCTTCTCATTCACAAAGGCATTTGCCATCTAAGTTGCAAACAATTTTTATTTTTTTTTTTAAATGGAAGAATCATAACATTTTCTTTTCAAAGTTACTGGCTTCTTTCTTTTCCAATCAGACTGTTCCTATTCTTATATTTTTTATTAGTCTGTCAATGTGGTAAAGAATAACATATCTTCCTCATAATGACAAATTTTAGAAGATAAACGAGGAGTATGAAGGCTTTCATATTAATGCAGGCTGGTAGGGGTGTTGTATCAATAAGGACATTAGGGCAGCAGATGTTCTGTGATCCCTTTTGTCCTTAATGGTTGTTGACACTTGCAGAAAACTGTCCTTGTTGTTGATGATCACATCAGCCTTTCCAGTTCTGAATTCCTATGAGTGTCACTGGGAAGCAGCTAATGACACCAGAGCAAATAACTTGTGTAAACAAATATTTTAATGCCTATTATCAGGAATCCTCTATACATTTTTTTTTTTCCTCTACATAGCTGAATTGCTGTTTGAAATTTACAGAAACATATCATTTTTGGTCAGTTTTATTAGAGTTGATAACATCCTAAGCTAGCATCACATTTACTATGTTAATTAAGCATGCTTAAGAATATGCAGTCTCTTTTAGTCCAACATGGAACAGTTTAAAAGTTTTCCCTTGATATCAAACCCAGATTACTCAGATGTGAGAACAAAAAAGGGACTTTCTGGCTAACTACAAGCAGCTATGTCCTGCTGTTCAGCATTTACCAGGAACATTAAAGATATGTCAAGTGAGTGAGTTCTACCTCACTGCCTAATTTAGTCTAGGTGAAAGTGGCAATTGACACAAATCACTGCATTAAAGGAAACTAGCTGGATACCTCTGTGGTCAGCATGGTCTATATCATATTTAAAAAGATATCTGCAGTATAAAAGAGTCTAAAACACTTGCTGGATTTAAAGGTCATCTCCTGATTGGAGATATGCATGTGCTTGGCAGAATTTGACAAGAAGGAAGGAGGTAAAATCCTCTTCTAACCATGGTTCACTGAGGCTGCTGGTTTGGCCTACAGTACAAATGAGAGAATATTGAGAATTGTATCATTTATATTGGCCAAGGATGGCCTCAGCAATTAGTTTGGCTTTGATATAAGATGCCTTTTCATTTTTCTTCTCAAGTTAATGTTCAGATTCATGCAGAGTGGTGTTGTTTATGGCTTAAATACAAACTAATCAAATGGGCAGAAAAGTAGACTTTAAATACAGGATAATTCTAGTGTGTATCATTAAGCTCTGCAACTTCTATAGCAGCTGCATTTTATGTAAAACATTTGGTAAAAAATCAAGAATGATGGAATAAAATCAAATCAAAGAAAATAGATGCATGCAACATTCTGCTCCTTATTCCTCTGGCTTTTGACCATTCCCTGCTCAAGAAGTCTCTGTACCTAATGTGGTTTCTGTTTTAGTTACACTCATTGGATCTCTTCCAGTACTTGTTCAGACCCACACCCTTAAATCCCTATGGAGTTTCAGACCTCACAGTTTCTGTGGTGAGATGTTCCCCAGCTCTGCTTCTCTTTTAATTCACCCTCTCCATGCCATGATTTTGTATATTCCCCTCAGCCATCCCTTTACCATGCTGAAGAGATCTAACTTACAAAGTCATTCTTCATGTGGAAGCTAGTGCATGTTTTTGATCACCCTTCTCAAAAGGTTTCCCTTTGGAGAGATGGATGTGGCACCAGGACTGTGTACCAAGGAAACCATGTATATATTTAAGTGTATACTAATGTTCTCTTTTTGATATTGTTCGCTCATTCCTTCCCTCCTTCCCTCCTTCCTTCCTTCTCTGCTTCCCTCCCTGTCCCTGTCCCTGTCCCTGTCCCTGTCCCTGTCCCTGTCCCTGTCCCTGTCCCTGTCCCTGTCCCTGTCCCTGTCCCTGTCCTTCTCCCTCTCTCTCTCCCTCTTCCTCTCCTTCTCTCTTTTACTAATAAATCATAGCATTGACTTGTTTTAGTAGGCACTGAATTGAAGTTTTCATGGAACTATCTATGATAAACCCACACATTTTCACTTACATTGTATCAGACATCCCAAAGTCCATCATTTTAAGTAGAGTTAGAATAAGTTTCTTTTTTTTTTCTCTGTTCTGCTCTGATCTGCTCTACTCTGCTCTGCTCTGCCCTGCCCTGCCCTTCCTTTTTTTTTTTTTTTTTTTTCCTACTTGAATCTCACAAATATAGAGTTCAATACACATTTTTTTTTTCTCCCATTTTATTTGCTGTCACTTGATTTTATAAAGTTCATCTGCCAATATTGACATTTAATGATACTGGAAAGTCATTGTAAAAAAAATTTGTTGCAGCTGCTTAGTGTGTGTGCACATTTAGGGTCAGAAGATGACAGCTGTGTAGCAGGGTGCCCTGTAGAAAGGTATTTCATGGTGGAGGAAAGTGTATGGCAGAGCAGTGCTGAACTTCTGTCCATGCTTGGCTGGGTGTGGTTGCTTGTTGTATAATAGTCTGTCAGTTCGTCTGCCTGTGATGTCAAAAGTTGGGATGGAGCTGAGAGGTCTGGTGAACTTCTGTTGTCACACTGTGATCAGAAGATCCTGGCTATAGTAGGGAAAGTGTCTCTGCATCCTTACAGGTATCTGGACCACCTTCTGTTTACTTGTTTTCATCCTCAGGGCTAGGCTCAGGAATGGTATAAATCTTTTGTAGGTTCTTTGAGTGAACTAAAAGACCATTGGTTTCAATTCATCTAGGAATCAATAGGTCCTCAAACCGTAAGTGATTTCTTTTAATTTGTATAGAAACAGATTTTAATATCCATTCCCATAGCTATCACAGAGAAAATAAGACAGGAACACAACCTTCCAAATCAACATGCTCACATGTTTCAGCCTTAAATATTCATGAATAATATCCCCCTTGCTTCTTTGAAGAGTTTTGACATTTACTTAAGTAATTACTGTCATCTCTAAATGGCTGCCCGTATTTTGTCCTTTTGTAAATCCTTCTCTCATTTTATTTATGCCTTTGTTTCATCTTAGCTCTTTGAGCCAAACTTTATTGTGTCTGCCAGGTGTACTGTGCATACACATTCTGAATTAATCTCCCTGGTCTGTCAGGGTGTAAGGAAGTTTATTTATTCAAAGGAGATGGGAAGAATGAAGGGAATTCAGCCTGTACTACTCTGGTCTTGGTTATCTTTGTAAGTTCCTTACACTGGGTTGTTGTTTTCTGTGTGAATAGTTTCAGTACAAGCAAAGACAATGTCAAACATAAGTAGCCTCAAGTCAAATCATTTGCCATCAACATTCCTCAAAACAAGATGATGGATTCTTCAAAATCTTTTATTCCAAGAGCTTTGCTGCATCACACACATTGCCATCATGCAAAATCTCATGGTAATGTTCTATCCCATCACAAGTCAGCCCTATTTCTGCAGCTAGGCACTTTGGTCTGCAACTCATCTAATATGTGCATAAATAAATATTTCCTGAAAGAAATTTAATATTAGGTTTCTACACCTGGGCAAGCAGATTTATAGGTACAAAATGATGTGAAGAACAACACAGTTGCATGAGCTTTCTCCTTTGTGGGGATGGGTGCTCTGATTATGTTATGGAACTCTGACTGTCTGGAAAAGTTTGGGGGTGTCACATGGAAGCTGAAGATATTGCTGATTAACTGGTAACTCAGCTGTGACACATTGGTGTTAATCAGATGGTAGTCACATTTAAACAATCAAGAGTGAAGAATAAAGTTGGCAAAGACTTGAAAGAAAACTAGAAGCTCTTCTCCTACAAGGCAGACTCATCCAGATTCAGTATGACTCCTTCAGGTGATTTGGAAAAGACTAGCTCTTAAATTAGAACAAAGAATATCACTGAGTGACTGTTTTCCACCTGGAAATGAGAAGCAAAAAAGAATCAGGAGAGAGCTAATTATGAGTGTATGCTGAATAAACCAAAGTTTCTGTTTAAGTTTCAAAACTGTCGAAGAAATGCATGAACCAAAGCTTCTCACACAAATTGGTGAAGACAGTCCTGAATAGATTTTGCCAGTGCATAGTGGAGGCTGTGTAAGAGCCCTTAGATCCCGCTGAGAAGGCAGGTCTGTGGAAATGCTTTGAAGGCAGTTAATGAATACAGTCAGAAATAAGTATCTGGGAGATACTAGGAAAACACTAGGAAATGCTGGTAAGAATCACACTCGATAACCATTATCACAGGCTCCATTTTTGGACAAAGTACTGGGAGAGAAGGAAATCCAAGTAAAGAAGAAAACTCAAAAAATAAGAAAGTTAATTCTTATCCTATATGACGACAAAATTTAAGTTAGCTATTACAAAGTTTATCATTTCTGTCTTCAGCTGATTTAAGTGACTACTACATAATAGACATCATAGAATCATAGAATATCCCAAGTTGGAAGGGACTCACAAAGATGACTGAGCCCAACTCCTGGCTCCACACAGAACCACACAAAAATCAAACCCTATACCTGAGAGCTTTGTCCAAAGGCTCCTTGAACTCCGTCAGGCTCGGTGACGTGACCACTGCCTTGAGGAGCCTGTCCCAGTGCCCGACCACCCTCTGGGTGCAGAACCTTTCCCTAACCCCCATCCTGACCCTCCTCTGTCCCAGTTCCATACTGTTCCCTCGGGTCCTGTTGCTGTCCCCAGAGAGCAGAGCTCAGCGCCTGCCCCTCAGCTCCCCTTGTGAGGGAGCTGCAGGCCACCATGAGGCCTCCCCTCAGCCTGCTCTGCTCGGGACTGAACAAACCAAGGGACCTCAGCTGCGCCTCACACATCTTGCTCTCCAGATCCTTCACCATCTTTGTAGCCCTCCTTTGGACATTCTCTAGCAGTTGTATGTCCTTTTTATACTGTAGTACAAACTGCACACAGAACTTGAGGTGTGGGCACACCAGCGCAGAGCAGAGCAAGACAATCCCTTCCCTTGAGCAGCTAGGTACACCCCAGGATACAGTTGGCCCTTTTGTCTGCCAAGGCACACTGTTAACTCATATTCAACTTGCCATCGACCAGAACCCTCAGATCCCTTTCTGCTCTCTAGCTTGTTATCCCTCAGTCTGCACATACAGTCAGGGTTGCCCCTTCCCAGGGGCAGAACTTGGCACTTGCTCTTGTTAAACTTTAGTGACTGGCCATCAGCTTAATTTACTATAACCCTCTGAGCTTAACCCATCAGCCAATTGCACACACATCATATTAGGTGTATATCTAGATGTATGAGAGAGATTTTGTATAGAAGGATGCTGTGAGAAATAGTATTGAAAGATTTACTGAAATCCAAAAATATACCATCAGCCGGCTTCCCTTGGTCAGCCAGATGGGTGACCTTGTCATGAAAAGAAATTAAGTTGTCCCTAGAGGTGTAGTGGTTATTAGTGATAATTCTTTTTGCTTGATTGCAGTGTGTAATTTCAAGCCCCATGTTTTGGGGCAATTTCAACTGGAGAAACAAACAAAAATATTGAATTTTAGCTTCTAAGGCACATAGGAAAGGCAACATGTGCCAGACACTCTTATCAGGTTCTCAGTTGAGAAAATGAACAGTGACCATGGAGAGAGAAATAAATGAGCAAATTTGTGACGTCAGAGCTCCTGTTCTTGAAAATATGCAAATGGATCACGTTATTCTTTAAAATCATACAGAATGGTCTGTAAAATGATGTATCTAACCTTTTAATGCCTACCTGTAGCTTTGTAATATTTGTTTACCAGTGAGAAGCTTTGTCATTTCTTGCACTCTGAAATACCTGTGTAGCCTACTGGCTGGACAAAGCTGCCTCAGTGAGGTTTATTCCCTGTTTGTTCTTTGAGCTTTGTCTTTCAGCTTGTGTGTCCACAGACCTCAGCGAGGCTCTAGCCTAGCCTCTTGAAGATCCTGAGCTACCCAAGTGCTTGAGGAAAGGGTATGAGATTGTGAGGTTTTGGTGTGCTGGTTCTAGTGTGCTGCCTTGTGCAAGAGAAAAGCATCCTGGCTTCAGATGTCTGCTAGGAGGGAGAGAGAAGGAGAGAATATAAATATGGTTACAAGAGAAAACCTTGTGTGTCTTCTCGGTGTTGAAGTGATGGTAAAAATATCTGCAGGTCTGTGTACCAAGAGGGAAGATTTATTTCTCTTTACACATGCTATACAGAGGAAACCAGTTACATGAGGAGCAAACATCAGAATACAGTCTGGATGAGAGATTGTAGGCCAGTTTTGTTTTTCCTCTGCAAATTGTGACAAAGAAAATATTCTAAAAATGTTTCTGGTGTTCTAGTATTATCAGTGGTGAATCTTTTCATCTCATTTTCCATGTTCTCCTTGTTCCTATTGTCTCTTGATCTTTGTTTGTTATTGTGAATATTGTACTTGCATCTAAAGAATACAGAAAGAGAATAATAGTTTGATTTCTTCTGTGTTCTGATGGCTGAAAGGGATGCGTAGGTATATGCAAAACAATTTTATTTATTTATTTATTTTTTAATATTTGCTTACTCTGTGTCTTCAAGTAGCTCTTGGGTAACTACTAAAAATATATAATTTCTAATAGTATTTACTGAGAGAGCTTTTTGTTCTTAACCTGTTATTTCAGAGAAAACTTCTCATAACATTTTTGTTTTGTTTTGTTTTCCCTTTCTGTAGATACATGTGATTAATTTTTTCTGTCATAAACATTTATGGAAAATGAAGTTAAAACTTAGTTGTTCCAACATTCACTTAAAGCAAATTTAAATTCTTTACCCATAAGCAATTTTCTCATCAGATAATCATCAAGCTTGGCACCTCTGTTCGCTGAAACCTTATGATCTGTTGACTCATAAACTTGCCACTGTAGCTCAGTCATGATCTGAGCTCTGTGTTTATTTACCAAACAGACCGAACACAGATTTCCTTCTCTCTGCTGCAGAGTTTATATCAGATCCTGTGTAGCAGGTTAACAGATTTTGCATGCAAAGAGAAGGTTATTTTTATTATTATTTTGCTGGTCTATGTTGAGGACATGCAACTGCTGCCATCTTCAAAAGATCAAGACAATTTGTGAGTTAATAGACCGAACAGGATTGCACTAGACCAATTTCAAACTGAGTTTATGGAAGTAAGCTGTAGTGGCAGGTTTATGAATCAACAGATCATAAGGTTGCAGTGAACTGAGGTTGTGAGCTTGATGTATCTGATATATCTGTGCTGAGAAAATTGCCCAGCTTCCAGGGGAACAGACAGATATTATAGCACACACATTACTTTTATAATATATGTCCTTTTTGTTGATGTAGGTCCCAAGTGCCTTTAAAACTCTGCTGTGTCAGTTCTGGACTGGGCCAGGACTGAGAGAGGGAAAAAAAATAAAAAAAAAAAATGCCTTGTATCACTCCCTCTCCTCAATTCTGTGTGTAATGCATAGGAGTAGAAGAGCCTTCAAAGAGATCAGTCTCACTGTTGGCTCTTTTGCTCTGTGCTTAAGGAACCATCAGAAACTTACAGGTACAACTCATGGGCTTGCCATAATAACTAAGTTGTACTCCTAGGCCACCAGCTGGGGCTGTGTACTTTCTTCATGATGCTTTTCTACAACATAGGGCAAGAAATGTGACCTTTTGTAAGTAAATAAAATAAAGGAACAACATTCTTTGCTATAACATGAGAAATGTAACTTACCAGGGCTGGTTCCTGTGTTCTTTCTGTATCTTCATGTCATTCCAGTGATGGCAACATCTGCAGACCTGTTCAGTTAAGCATGGCTAACTGCTCTGTGCTCCTGTAGGACATCTGGAAATCCACTGGAGCTTTCTAGTGACTGTAGCACATTGTTGTGAGGGAAGTGCATGCTCAAAGCCTAATTTACCCTTAGCTTGTAATGTCAGTTTGTTTCTGGTGAGGGTGGTGACTTCAGCCCTTTGACTAAATCTGTTTGTTCTCCTTAATGTACATGTGCTCCTGGCCACTTCCAAAGAGTAAATGTGAGTAGGGGATGGAGAGAAAACAACTGAGTGTGAGTGCTGGAAAAGTTCATGTTTTTGTGGTTACAATGATGCTGCTTAAAGTCTTATTATAATGCATTGCTACAATACAACTTATAGCTGCAATAACTATAGCTCTGTTCTCTGCATGACTACTATTAAATAATGCCTTTAGTTATTTAGAGTCACATCTTTTCCATTGCTGGTGTAGAAAAGATGCACTTAGAATGCTAGTTGGCTACTGTGGTCATTTACTCTTGTGCTACACATATTGCTTCTGTTATTGTTGATACACACGTCAAGCTGTTAAAATAATACAGATTTAAAAGTGCTGACATTTTTTTTTTCAAGCAAAATTTTCAGACTTTGTCCAGAAAAAAAGAAATCATAATAAGAAACTCTAACTCCTCAAATCAAAGTAATTCCATGATATCTCATGGAGGCTGCATTTTGGTAACATTAAATTTCCTTTCCTCTGTAGATGACTTTTCTGGTCAAACTATATATATGTGAGAAGCAAGAGTCATCTCTCTGAGAAAGAAGGAATTTGTTCATTATAGATGTTGATGGCTCTAAGATTACATTGAGCCAGTAAAGGAGGTCAGTGAGAACTAGGGCAGAAGTACAAGTGAAGTACAACTTCTGTGAATGAGAAGACTTGGATTTGTAAATCAATTTGCTTAGCATTGATATTGTTTCTCTATTAAGTGGAAAACACATATTGTTAAAACCCAGTTGCTTACTGAGAAGAGATTGAGCAGAAATTTTCAACCCCTCACTTGTGCAGATAGATACACTCATCACATTTTATTTTTTAAATTTGCATTTGCAATATAGCTTCCTACTCTTTTCTTCTGACCGGTCACTCCATCTCCTTAAATTTTAAAAAGTCTCTCATCATTATAATGTACTATTAATGGGATTCTCTTCTCAGGAATATTATGGGATTGTATTGGACACACATATGTACTCTGGAAGACATGAATTTACATTCATGAATTTATCTGTCAGGTGTAGCTTTTCATTTTTATCATTTTCAGACTGCTCAGAACAGGTTTCTAAAGTAAACTGGGTGTAATCAAATGAGTATGAGATTCTTGAAAAAGTGTGTTTGAAATTCAGGTACTACTACTCATTATTTTCATAACTCTGAGATGTATATGAATCCAGAATAGTTCAATGATTATTATTTTCAGTTTTAAAGCTGTCAAAATGTTTAATATAAAATAACCTGTATTAAATGCAGACATTAGAAATTGGTTATTATTTCCCATTTTTAAACTTCTAAGTGTTTCCAAATTTGCTGCCAAGATAAACAGAGCTTACACTAGTAACTAAATATCACTCTTGGCCATCTGACTTGCTAACAGAAATGTTGTTAAATTTTCAGTGAGTGTCAGCCACTCAGTGAAGAACCACCCACAGCTTAAACATGGTCCAGATTGTCTCAAACTGGGCTCAGGCACACCAACAGTATCTTTATAGGTAACACACTGAAAATGTTGTGGCAAATATATCAGTGACATAATTTAAGAAACACTACTCAGCTCCAATTTGGGAAAAGTCCACTGGGAGGTGGGTGGGCTACTGGTTAGTGTCTGAGAAAAAATAAACAAGAAAAGTAAACCAGTTGCAGTGGCTTTATGAATTACTCCATCAGCCCAGCTGAGGTATCCTGACTATGAGGGTGTAAGATGAGCTGTGAGGTTTCCCAGCTCTGAAGTCAAATGGCTGAGCTTAAACTTGGTTCACAGCTTTTCGTCCTTATTACTGTACTTTGTACTTTGCATTACTTTTACATTGTATTTTGTATGTTTAACTTCACAGCTGAGGTCAACAGGAGGCCAGCCCCAAATTTAAGACATCTACAACAACTACATTTGGTCATCTAAATTTAGGTGCTTGAATCTGGAGCTGAGCTATACTGCTGCTGGTGTGAAAGTCTGTAAAATTAAAGCTTAGCACCAAATACAAGATATTAGCTTATGATGCATTTTGTCATAAGCCAGTAGTGATGTGAGGAATTTAAGGCTGAAAAAGAGATGTGTAGATGTATCATAGTTACATTGGAGACAGATCCACTTAGAGTAATGAGACAAAATTTTACACTTTGGATCTTGACCATTTTTTTCTGATCATTTTCTGAAGGTCATTACAAGATGTGATTGTTTAAAGTAGAAGGGGAGTGGCTTCATTCATCCAGAAGAGATTTTCCATCCTCAGTTCTGTTGATTAAGGCCCAGAATCTGAGAGATGGTTTCCTCCATGAAGGAGTGATTTACTTAATTGTCCATGACAGACAGTTTTTATAATGCTCTCTGAAACATTTGGTACTCACTGCTCTTGGAAACAGGATATTGAAATTGATGGATCCCAGCTCTGGTAAAGTTGGCCAACCCTACACGTTGTGTTCCACCAGCCATCTCTACCACACAGTCTTGATTATCCTCTGACTTTTAAGTAACATAAAGAAGCTAAAGAAAACATCTTATTTCAAAAATGCTGGTGCATGAGGCTCAAGTTGGTGTTAGGGCTTTGGGAATTCTTTCTTACTCATGATCTTTTCCTATGTTACACTTCGTCTATGTTACAAATCTTCTCCTTGAGGGTAGTGAGGCACTGCAACAGGTTGCCCAGCAAGCTGTGGATGTCTGATACCTGGAAGTGTTCAAGGCCAGGCTGGATGGGGCTTTGGGCAACCTGGTCTAGTGGGAGGTAGCCTTTGACCAGGGCAGGGGGACTGGAATTCAGGGCTCTCTAATGCCCCTTCTAATACAAATAAATCTATGATTCTATGACTCTATGATATTTATCTTGCATTTCAGCAGAATATGATTTAAGGTGTTATTTATTGTTTCTACTTGTGGAACTCACAGAACTACAGAATCATAGCATGGTTGAGATGGGAAGGGACCTCTGGAGGTCATCTGGTCTAACCCCTTGCTCAAGCATGACCACCTAAGCAGGTTGCCAAGGTCCTTATCCAGACAGCTTTTGAACATTTCCAAGATCAGACAGTCTCACTTGCTCTCACTCATATTCACAGTTCTTTTTATCTTAATTCAGTTCACATATTCAGAAGAAACTATATATGCAGCAGTACATGGAAGTGAAAGTGTGTTCATCTGTGCGCTTCCCCATCCTTTTCAGCACTGTATGGGGGATCATACAAGAAAAAAAAAACTGTAACTCCTTCAAAACCCTAGACCCTTTAACTTAAAGCAGGACTCAATTCTATTTGATCTACATTTTAAATCTGCAATGTTCTTATACAAAGCTGTTTGGTTTCCCTTGATTATAGTGACACGTGGATGAAGCTGTGAACTCTTTATGACACATTAAATTCAGCAGACTTGTTAGTGTATCATTATTACTTTTATTAATTGTCAATAAAGCATGAGAGTATTTTACAGACAAATAAAAAGGAACTTTCAACAGCAAATCATACTTAGAAAAAGAACCTGGTCTTTGAGCTGGTTAGTAATCCCTCCTTCCCCCTCACTCCCCCCCCCCCCCCTTTTTTTTAAGGAAAATGTTTTCTTTATTTTTTTCCACTTTTTTTTTTTTTTTTTTTTTTTTTTTTGTAGAAATAAATTGAAGCAAAGAAACCCTGACATTTCACTGAAAGAGCTGTTGCAATTCTGAACCTAGATACCATGTGGAGATATCATCCTTAGATTTTTTTTTTTTAATCCTTTTACTATTGTTTTATGCAGAATTGTTTGCATTCAAATAATATGAATTAGCTGAGATGGGTGGGATTTAGGAATTACATGCATTGAACCAACCAGGGCAGTAAAGAGTTAGCAGTGTATTTCTGATTCCTTCAGTCTTAGTTCTGGTAGTATTCAGCACTGGGTTATCTCCATCAGAAGCAGTAAAATCATGCCAGCCTCTCCTCAACGTGGTGACAGAGTTTCTAAAAGGAATCAGAGACCTTAAGAGTTCCTGCAGGCATATCACTACAATTTTATTTATCTTGACAATATTTAAACTTTTGATTTGTATGGATTTATGATTTCGAAAGATGCCAAAGGGAGTTAATGTCACATTGAAGCAAAACATTAAAACATACAGCTGCAAGTTTGAGATGTAATGCCTTGACTTAGATACAGGTTGCACTTACAGAACTTCTGAAGCCTCTTTAAATGTCATTTGTTATATGTGATATCCTTTACAGTCTGTGACTGCCTGCCTTAAATGATTTCATTTTATTATGCTGTGAAGCATTTGCTGACAAAAGAGCCTTCAGGATTACCTTTGGCAGTAGCCTGCATGAAAAATTATTGATTCTACATTTCATTGGAAAGTTTTATTCTTAATCTGGGTTTGCATTAGTCATTGGTGAGTTGTAAAAGCACCTGTAGTAACTATACTATAGTTAAAAAAGGGGGAAAGGACAGCCAAAAGAATAGTTTATGAGGGGCTATGAAAACTGTAGAGTTATAAACAAAGAAAGTATCATGGAAAATATTATTATTTTTTTTCCTGCTACTTCTTATATGCAGAATTCAGCACTTAATACAATAAGTACCTACAGACAGACCTGTGAGGATTCCTTACTTCCTTTGAAGGGTATATCTGCAGCACAACCGTTACAGGAAATACAGATTTCCTGAACATTAAATGTGAAGAGATGCCTGCAATGTTTGGAATTAATTCAATGAGTTAGGGATTTAAAAGAAAATTTGAAGTAGCTCTTAATACTACTTGGCAAAGTTAACTAAGTTAGTTATTTGGCCAAATGTTAGATATGCAATATTTTTCCATAAAACGTGAAAAAAATGTACCAAAAAAAACCAAAACAAAACAAAACAAAACAAAAAACAACCAACCAAACAAAAACCTATAGGTAGGCCAAATAACTTGGTCACTCAGTGACAAGTGGTATCCCTCAGGGGTCCATCTTGGGACTAAAGCTATTTAATATCTTTATTAATTACATAGACAGTGGGATCAAGTGCACCCTCAACAGAGGGATGCCATCCAAAAGGACCTGGACAAACTGGAGAAGTGGGCCCATATGAATCTAATGAGGTTCGATAAGTCCAAGTCCAAGGTGCTGCACCTGGGTCGGGGCAATCCCAGATATGAGCACAGACTGGGAGAAGAACTCATGGGGAGAATACCTGCAGAGACGACTTAGGGGTTCTGCTGGATGAAAAGCTTGGCATGAGCCAGTAGTGGGCACTTGCAGCCCAGAAGACCAACTGTATCCTGGGCCATATCAGCAGAGGGGTGGCCAGAAAATGTAGAGCAGAAAAGGTGGGTAGATAGTGATAGAAAAAGGGGGAATGGTTTTAAACTAAAAGAGAAGAGACTTAGATCAGATGCTAACAGAAAATTATTCCCTCAGAGGGTGGTGAGGCACTGGAACAGGTTGCCCAGAGAAGCTGTGGATGCCCCATCCCTGGAAGTGTTCAAGGCCAGGCTGGATGAGGCTTTGGGCAAACTGAATTAGGGGGTGGCATCCCTGCCCATGGCAAGGGGGTTAGAGCTAAATGGTCTTTAATATCTGTTCCAACCCAAGCTATACTGTGATTCTTTGATTCAAATGCTTTCATACACTTTACATTTGCATTGAAATTTTGTGGTCTTTCAAACTCAGTGAAATATAGAAAGTGAGACAAAGTTATCCCCTTCCATATACCTAAGAATAAATAACTCCACTTAAAAAGAAAATCTGTTTTTTGTGTGTTAGAAGATCTTCCAAAATGAAGAGAAGGAATTTAAAAGGAGGCATATATTAAATCATTTTAAGCAGCAAGTTTTGGATCTGTTCCCTATTTCAGCAGGCTTGTCCTTTCAATTGTTATGCAATAAAGACAATCTGATGACAACATGAAAGACATAGTTTTGCTGTGTGCCTTTTGCAGGCTTGTTTGTGACTTTGGAAACACAGTCTCCTGGGGGACCAGCTGGTGTGAAGCAGGTGCTTGTAAGGCTGCAGAAGTATAGGGCAGGCTGATGAGGAGGAGGAGCACTGGACCTGCCTTCATTGTGCCAGGCAGTTGGCAGACTACTGGATCACTTTCAGACACAGGCATTCTGTATTCATGTATTTATCTTACACAGACCTAAATGTCTCATGGTAAGAGGTCTGTCTCTTCCTTATGGTCCTCTTCTTTTCTGCTGTTTCATGTATAGACAGTAAATCTGGAAAGAAATGTGATCACCCTGTCTAGGACCAGAGAGAAGAGAAAGTACTACAGTCAGACTTACTAGATCTAGAAAATGCACAAATGTCTTTTTTTTTTTTTTTTTTTTTTTTTTTTTTTTTTTTTTTTTTTCCTGCAGTTAATATCTTTTAAAATTATTCACATTTCAGTTTCCACAGCTTAGAACATATAACATATCCTTTTTAGTATGGCCTTTCAGACACATTCTGTCCTCTAAATAATTCCAATAGATGCAAGATGGTATTATACATATTTTACACATATGTGCTTTAGGGTACACACTCCTCTGAGCATATTACAGAAGTGCATGGTCATGACAGTTGAAGGGGGGGGGCTTGTTGATTTTGATCAAATAAATTATGTTTGGCTTTGAAAACTACTCTAAACTCTGAATTTATTTCTAGTTTAATAGGTATTTCTATACTTTTGTCTGCTAGGCTTCATTTTCATCATTTGTTTTCCCATTAAGAAAAGTGGCAGATAAAATGGTCCACTGGAAATAAACTTGCTTGAGTCTTGGCAGTGTTCATTAGAATAAATGCTGCACTTTCACTTGAGAGATAAAAGTATATATTAATCTTGACTGCATCATGGTAAGAAAGATGGGTTCCAGTGCAGGTTCAAGAACATAGGAACTACCCAGCAACATCTGTCTTTTGCCTTCATTATTGCCTGGGGAGCTGAGGAAGAGGCAATGATTTGAAAAGTACAAGGTCTGATTAGAATCATGTTTACAGTACAAATACTTAAGAATGATTCAGTGTGGAAGAAAATGTATTCTTGGAGAAGATTATTTTCTCAGTCCTTTTAAACAACAACAATACTACAACAATAACAAAGAAAAATGGCAGAATTTGATCTTCCTGTGGCACACTAGTGTAGAGAAACTAAAGAGACATTGGAAAGGCATAAGTTATCCATATGAAGCTCTCAAGCATGGCATTTCACATTA
Organism: Aythya ferina; assembly: GCF_964211825.1. Lineage (NCBI taxonomy): Eukaryota > Metazoa > Chordata > Aves > Anseriformes > Anatidae > Aythya > Aythya ferina. The sequence continues at coordinate 79,100,460 of NC_140296.1, forward strand.
ACAGTGGCCCAATAAGAAGAAGAGCACTTTGAAGACTGAAATGTCAACATACAGCAGCTGGGTTAAATCTATATAATTTTCATATACCTGCAAATAACTCTGTGCCATGTAAAATTTGAATTTTTGTTTGTTTTTAAGTAGGCCTGCATGTCTTTTTAGTGGTGATGGAAAGCTGGTTGCCTTGGTGAACAAGAAATACTTTGTAGCAGAGGGAAAAAAGAGATTAGATATTTGCTCTACAGTCCTGGTGCAATTGGAGGACCACCAGACTGACCAGACTGTTACGTGAATAACTCTGAGAAGCCGAAAGACTACTGTAGTTTTGAGTTGCCTGTCTCCAGAAGTAATGACTTTATCTGTTAGGTAAGAGGTAAACTGTAACTGTGTGAATAAAACTTTTTTTTTTTTTTTTTCTTTTCCCTAGTGCATATAGCAGAGAGTGTAGGAGGTCATTCAGATCCATGGATCTTCATCTGCACAGATAAATGTGCATCGTGGAAAGATATGTATCTTAGAGAGACATAGAGTAGCCATCTCCAGAGGTGAGGAGATGGATTTTAGATTTAGAGTTATCACTGGCAGATCACAGTCATTTAAAACCTCCTCAGCAAATTCTGTGTGGAATAAAAGGCCTTATCAAGCAGTTATCTGAAAGCAATGGCTAGCAAGCTAGCAGCTTCTGCTCTTTCATATTAAGAGGTATCTCTCCAACTACTCTAAATAGTGAATGGATCTTAAAACTTATTTTTCCTCTGTTTCACCACACAAGCATGTGTTTTTCTATCAACAAGTTTGATACTTTTCTTATTGTCTTTGCATGCTCAGCCCTTGCATGATCAGCTTGGGTACTAACAAAGATAAAAAATGTAGAACAAAACATCACAAAGTTAAAAGAGGTGTATGAGACACTTATCTGGAGTGGAGATTCTTCTGGGGGAACTATCATGGCACAAGCACTCTTCCACTACCTGACCTCTAAGTGTGGTCTTCTTTTTAGTGCCTATTTTTTCCCAAATAATGTCATTCTTCCTCCCCTCTGTAGCGTGGGAGCTTGTTCCCAAATCCTGAAAAGGTCACTAAATATTCACTATTAGGAATTTCCCTTGAAACACTGTTCACCTTGTTCTTTCATGTCTCAAGACATTTAGAAGTACTCTATAAGCTTAAACTATTAAGTAAGGTTGGACAATGTGAAATTGCTTCTGCTCCGAAGGTCCATGCCTTAACTGCAGTACGAGTAAAATGTGAATTGCAATAAAGGCACAGATATTTAAATCTAACCTAAAGGGACTCCAGCATTGCACCTAAGCTAAGGCAAAATGGAAATGTGCTGTAGGACAGAGAGGAGATCTGTGGTCATTTAGCTCTGAATGAGCTCTAACACATTTTACAAGCAAAAATCCCTTTCTGACTGCTGTACAGAGAGTTCTTGCTGTAACCAAAGCTGGCACATGATAAAATGAAACATTCAGTTTCCAGCACCCACTTGGGAAAAACATCTTCAATTGGACTTTCACAAAACGTCTGAGATAACAGAAGGCAACTTTTTGAAGTATGATGCCAACGGTGTTCAAACAACATGAGAACCTGAAAGCTCAGCCCAAGGTTGGGAGCTGATAAAGCAGAACAAGGGGTTAGCATCACAGCAGGTTGCAGGGAAGGTGAAACAAGTGGGAGTGCTGTGGGTCAGATAGAAGCATGTCTGGATACTTATCAGAATAAATTTTTCATAGAAGCTTGCTGTTTAAGTCTTTATTGCAGATAAAGGCTAACACTGTCCTTAAATTATCTTTGGTTGTGTTGCAGGATGATGCGTTTTGCAAGCAGAAAGGTTTTTTTTTTTTTTTTTTTTTTTTTTTTCCTACTGATAATAATGTTCTTTTATCTATATCACATTTAATGGTAACTCCTAGAATATGCAAAATCAAGGAGCCTTGAGGCTGTATCAAACTCTGGTCAGCCAAACTTGTATAACATATTTACCATGGTGCAGGTTGAAGATTCTCTTAGTTAAGTTGATTAAAGTGAATATTTCTATATGAAAGAGTGTTTGTATCTGGTAGCATATAATGGAAAAGTTAAGCATGTTATAGTGTAGCATCAAAATATTATGAAAGATCCTGGTATTGTCATTCTGTAGTACAATGCAATGAAATCTGCTAAAGAATCCTGCATAAAAGCCTGTTTTTAGTGTAATAAAAATTGGGGTGGGCTGTGGTGTTATTTGCAGCTTCTTGAAATTTTAATGTGACACTGTAAGTACAGGTAGAATGTACATATTTGTAAATTCATAGTGGTAAGAAGCTTAACAGTTGTGGGAGTAGCACTTAAATGAATCAAGGGACTTTAGAACAATTTTAATTCAAAATCCTTCCCAATCCATCCAGAGCAGGGTTGGGCTCTTTTGTACTTCTTGCATTTGTGGGGTATGTGTGCTCTGGCTTCTGCATAAGACAAAAGGAAGACAGACACACAGTGAGATGTCAATTTAAGAATGGAAAGTAGGAGCTGGTAACAGTAAGGCATTTGCAGTAAGTAGTTATTTAGATGAGAACCATTGCTGTGCTCAGTTGGCTGAATCGGGGAAACTGGAGGTCTGTTGGGGAACACGGAAGTTCTAAGAAATGTACACTGATTATGAAAAACACTGATTTTTATTGCTTATCTTTGTTCCCCATCAGAGTGCCAGCATTTGCATAATGTGCCGTCATCTAGAAGTGAACGATAGGTGCAGGCAGATAACTTACTAACTCAGCCAGATGGAAGTGAGTGTGCCTTTTGTAAGTCAGATGGCAATGGTATACTGTAAGCCAATTTCACAAAAGACAGTAAACTCCCACTCATAGGAACATTCCCTTTCTCTGGCACAAGCTGAGACCCATTACAGAAATGTATTCCTCCAAATGTCCTGTTGGTCGAGAAGTTAATCAGCTCATGGCTGGCCACATCTGGGAGATGATCTGAGCAATATATGAAACTGTTACTGAGGAAATTCAGTCCAAATACTTTATGGTGGTGCAGAAGGCTTAAGCTAGATTTTAATTAACAGGGAATAAAGAGGAAACTACTTCTCAAAATTATGTGTTTTAATAAGACAGACACAGGTATGAACGCATGGTTGTAGGGATGCAGTATTTCTCAAAACAGTTGGGGTCCAATGTTTGAGGAGCGCATCAAGCATATGAAATAAAATTGATAGATTATTATCTCAATCCTGGATTATGATAGAGGGAACTTTACATAGCATTAAGGCATTTAAGGAAGAGTGGAATGAATACTTGGAATGTGGGACGGTTACTTTTTTAGTATTATTATTATTATTTTTATTCTTATACTAAACATGACAAATATATGAGAACATTTCCTCAGAAATAACTGAGAGGGAAGAAAGTGTGGAATATGCCCTGTCAGTGCAATTCTCAGTGTCTGACAGAGGAATGTGAGCAGAATGAGATTCACCCAGGAAAGCAGCACTGTTGTCTGCTAAGGAACAATCCTGTGAGGTCTGAATAACTCTCAACATGGGTAATTTGATTGGCATAAACTAGGTTTAATAAACCATAGGAAAATGAACAGGAAGAATGCGTTCTGAAAAACAAGTAAGGAAATAAATTATTTATTTTTTTTTTAGATTAAAATTCCACATGGGGGATCTAAATATTGTTTTATCCATGTAGACATTACTAATACCTTCTGTGTTCAGCATAGCAAATTCCGGATATGGTATGAGTATACTTAGTAACTGGTAATGAAGATGACAAAAGAGGCATAGCATTGTTTTAAAAGACAGATATTAATATATAGGACATACCTGCATAGTAATTCAAGTCTAGGAACTCAATCCTTATCTGCTGTTATTTAAAGTATCAATGTTGGAAACAAATTTAGTATGCTTGTCTTCACCACTGTCATATCTAGTTTGTTCATATGTGGCAAAGCCAAGTATTAGTATTACTAACAGTTCAGATAATTTGACATAAAGTGTAACCCATGGTAGCTCAAGCATTCATTATCACATTTTTATTCTAAGAAACCTGCTTTTAATAATTGATGCAAAGTATGTGTTGCTGCCACAGTTCATTGTTTAATTACTTTTCTGATCAAACACATTAATGAAGGAAGACCTAATAAATCATGCAAGTTCACAATGAAGTACTTAGTTAATATGTGTTGCATCGATTAAAAGTAATATAAAACTACAGCAATCTTGAAACATTGGTTACATGTGAACATGTACAATTACAAGGTCACCTTCAAACAAATTTCTTGGGGAAAAAGAAAAAAAAAAAGAGTGACATGACATTCTCTTAAAAATGAGTGCCTGAGACATTTTCTGACTTGCTCTGTGTTCCAGGCCTGGAACTGTGATAAATTAAAGGTATTTTAAAGTCCCAGTGAAAGCTGGATCTGCGTGGTTTGGTAGAGGTGCTGCAGAATGCTCCATTGTGGTTGGTGTGGGGTTGTGGGATGGGAACTCCACAGGGCATGATGCAGTAATATCCCTCAGTAGTCACGAGCTTTGTGGTGAGAGTTGTCCATTTTGATGATGGCAGATAATATACTTCTTTCTTCTCCCAGAGAACATATTGTGGAACGCCATTTTACAACCTTCTAGTAGGAAGGCAAAGGGTAGAATGAAGGTGAGCAAGAATGGAATAATAGCAATATGGGGGAATGAAAGGGAAAAAAAAAAAAAAGTCAAGTGGTAAAAAATGAAGCTATCAACACTTAGGTATGCTCTGTTCAGTTTTAGAAGGTATGTGGCTGCACTTGTGGGTGACATGTGAAGTAAGATACCAAGACCTCTTGAGTGTAGAAAGGCATATTGAGATTTCCATTTTAATTTAGCTTCAGTTTTTAACTTATAGGCTACTCAAAACTTACATTTCTTCTGGTGCTGTGCCCTCCCCTTACTCTCTGCAGTGACTGACAGTACTTCACAAAATCCTCTCAACCCTTCCCTTCATGCCAAAAGGTACGAAGCTTATGGCAATGGGTTCAGAAGTGGTCCCTGGTGGAGAGGGTTGCCTTGCTGCTGAGGTTTTCCCAGTTAACTTGTCTCTACATTGAAGGAAGGTTTCTGGGACCAGTTCTTTCCCAATTAGCTCTGGGCATTTCAGGGTACATAATGCTCAGATGATCAGCCCAGTTTGCAAGCAGTGAAACATCAGAAGAACCAGATAGGGATTTCCAGCAAGTGGATATGAAGCTCCAATGCTTTTCAAAATCCCACTGCTCTCTGATTGCATCTTTATGTGCTGAAATATTCTGAAAAATTTTGCCCTGCCCAGCTTTCTCCATGTCCCACTTATGGCATGTGTTACAGCAAGGTCTTTCTCAGCCCACCCTCACCAGCAAGACAAGTGTTTGCCTTGACTTGTCTTTGCAGTTTGTCCCTAAGGGCTTACCTCCTGAAGCAGGTGCTTGCTTTTCTTTTCCTTGTACAGCCTCAGAGGAGAATCCCCCACAAACTGCTATGATTAATGCATATACAACCAGCTTCTTCTCAGAAAATGGTTTCTTTTGATTTCCAGGCGAACCACAGCAAAAGGATGGAACAAGTTGTTCACCTGCCAGAGGAACTGAGGGAGCTGACCTGGTTTCCCTCAGACTCAGCTGTAACTGTGAAGGAGAGAGAGGCACCGAGAGTATGAGTTCGGTTGGCTGAGCCTTCACAAGCACTTAATTCATGTGATGCAAACTTCACTACCTTCCTGCTAAGAGAAAAGTAAGGTTACTGTTTTCTTTCTGCAGAACACCTTCCTACATGTCCTAGAGGAATTTCTCTGCAGTACCTCCTTTTAAGCTGATTTCCCGTGAGAAGAAACTGATTGTTTACAAGAGTCTTGGAAGAGGCAAGAAATCCAAATTAGGTTTAGGATCCTGTTGCTCGACTATCTCCAAAAGGGGAAGCTCATTGTCATTATCAAATATAAGATAATTTGAGATGTTTAAAAATAGTTATGGGTGAAAGAGGAAATTGAGGAAAATAGTGAGGAAAACAGAATGGATGTAATTGATTGGGTATATACTAATGAGGCAGGACACAAGAGCTCTGATGATCTTTTGATTGACAAGGATGACAAACTTTCTCCTTTGAAAAGTGAAAAAGAAAACGTGCAGCCAAGGGGCAAAAAAACAGGGCATGCTGGAAAGGAAATTGAAGCAATCCATAAGCAGACCATTTTTAGAATCATGTTGAAATTTATATTTATTAATTTTGGTAGAATTTTCTTTTAGAAAATATCTTGTAATTAAATAGGAATTGGCTTGGAAATAGTGGCAGACTGGTCTTCTGACTGCCAGGTGAGTCAGCTTCTCTGTGCTCTCATCTTCTTATAACTACTAGGGACCTCTCCATTGCAAATGTTATTGAGAATGGGTTTGGGAAATCATTTTCTAGCTTTGTGTTGTCATTGCAGGTTGAGTCATTGTTTAGATTTAATGGGGTAACAGACGTCATATTCCTCAGAAGGGAACAGAGATACAAATAAGAGCAATAATGATATGCAGAAATAGGATGAAGGAGTTTTTGCTGTAGGTTATTTTAGCAATGACTTTGGGTTAAGTAACAAAAATTGAACCAAGTAAAACTGCATCAGTTAAAGTCTGCATTGTGTAATCCCAGACTACGTAGAATGGGAACGACAAATATCTGTATATGTTCATACACAGCATTCTGAAGGTAATCTCTCTTCTTACCATGTTAAGTTAAAGAGTCCTGAGATACTTTGTGCCTGTCATCCTCTGTTCCTGAAGCTGAAGGCTGAAAAACAAGTCCAGGAGAGGGCTTCTCTGGATCTCTTTGAGGGATGAGTTTCAAATGAACCTTGTTCATTCTTCTGTTTATGGTAACTTCTGTACCTCAGTAGAATTCCCATCTATGATTACCTTTTAGACATTTGGCCCTCCAAATCTCAGATGATGATGATGATAATGATTTTCAGAAATGGTGAAATAATTTTAAATATGTTTCCTTTAAATAAGGAGAGTAATAACTGCAACTCAAGAAGAATGATTGATTCTGATTGATTAAGATTGATTCTGATTGATTATTCTGATCAATCAATAATTGATTGATTATTCTGAATGAATGATTCTGATTGATTTTGGTCACATCCAAAAATAGAAATAGATTTTGGAAAACAGTTTGGTTCAATCAAGAACAGAAGTTCTGCTTGGTTGTTTTTTTTTTGTTTGTTTTTTTTTTTTCTACAACAAATCTTCTAATCTGAGAAGAAAGCTTTGAACCTCCACCTTTTTCTTCACAGCCACAAAAATGAATGTATGGAAATGTTTCATGAAAAATGGTACAAAGAGACAGTTGTCCATGGAAAAAGTTTTCTACTGCTTTCACTAATTCTATTAATCATTTCCCCAGCTTCATTAACCCAAAGGTTGTTTCCTGCTTGTTTCTGGTGCAAAGGTGAGAGAAGACACTCTTTCAAGGGTCTTTTTCCATTTCAATCACAAAAAAAAAACAGATGTCAACTTGCTCCCTGATCAAGATATCACTTCATATATCCTGTGAGAAGAAAGCAAAGATAGAAATGTGTGCACAGAGAGTTGGTTCAATGTGAAGTTTAATGGAACCTGAAAAATCATAGGCTGTGTTAAACACAAGCAAACAAAGGAACTTACTAGAAGTATAAGTTTTGCACAAAAGATAAATATGGCCAGTGAGAATGGGATCCATGTCACTTGTCTTCCAGTCCCTGCATGCCATGCCTGAAGAGGGGAAGGCTTTTATAAGAGATATAAGTGCTCACCTACCTAAGGTGAAGGAAACAGCCTCCTGTGATATATCTCCCACAGGTCTCGAGGTCAGGTCTGTGAGAAATGGATGGAAAGGATGTTACTTTCTGAACAGGAGACAGTTACTCTCTTTGTATAATGGAAGGTGACTATCCAAACACCCTGCCTTTCTTACACACCATGCAAATAAGAGTCCAAAGGACTGCATGAACAGTCTTCCTAAAGACAGTGATCCCAGAACAGGTCTTCTTGTGTACAGGGGCCTCAGATCAATTAGAAAAAATGATGTATCATGGAATATGAGATCTATCACTGCTGCCAGATACCTGAGTTTTGATTTGTCTATTATTATTATTATTTTTTAATTCTTCACCTATTTTAATAAACTTGGGAGTTACCGGTATAAAAGACTTGTGCCATGTGACAGGTTACTAGAATATAAATACTGACATCTGATGTACATTGCTTGGGTAAGAGACAATAGAGAACTCCTACAAGTTGCAATTATTTGTTCCTGTCTAACTGGAACAATAAAGAGCTGATGCACTGCAGGCTTTTGAAATAATCTTTGAAAGTACAAATAATGCTGCAAGATGTGTGTTGCTTTAAGGCACCTCAAGACCAATGTATATAAAACACCATGCGATCATTATAAGCAGCGATTGGACAAATTAATTTAGTATGCTATAAGGCTAATACATGTGAGCCAGATGCCCATAGGGTGAGAGAAACTGGAGGAGGTTGAACTTCCTTTTCAGTGACACTCCCTCCAATTCCTGCCCAAAGCTTCAAAGACTACTATATCTTAGGCTTGTTCAAGCCCATGCTCAGTGGTCTGAAAGCTGAATGACATGTAGCTGTTCACAGAAGAAATCAGGCAGGGTTTTATGGTCACACTGACAGCTAGGGGTGGGTGTGGGTGCATGGGGGGACCTAAGGGCAGTGTAAATAGAGCTGCCTACTATGATGAGAAAAATGCAGTTGCAGTGTTGCTGTCTTAAACTCAAGTGAAATCCCTGACAAATTAATAGCACGATACTCCTTGCATTACCATGTTTCAAGCAAGGCAAGCCTGTGCTTTGCATAAAGTGATACTGTTGTGAATAGCAAAAGGGGTAAACCAGAGACCAGCCACACATGAAGGCAAAGTTGATTATTTTGAGGCAACCTTTAGAATTTTAAATTCAGCAAGCTGTGAGGATTCCTTCTGAGTGAGATTCTTTAATCAATAAATACAGATCATCTCATGTTCAGTTGTTATGACCTGAATCATGTAAATGGGTTTATCAAGGCATAGACTTAAAGATCAAGTATTGTGTTTGTTAGGATGTTGTGCTCTTACCTGGAATGATAATACTGAACACCAATTCACCATCTTTTTCCTAACACAAAAATCATGTTAGTAAAATGAGTTTAGTGAAAAACCTTTACAAGTTATTAGTGTTCCATCATAGTATAAACAAACCCATATGAAATATACAATATAAATTAAAAACTAATGTATAGTACCACAGCACTGATGAATACACATCACATAAGCAAGTATTCCTCTCCCCAGCACAGCCAGTTACGAATGAACATTATACAGACACCTGTGATTAATATTTATGGGATTAAATGTGCTGGCTGAATTTTACTTTGGATAGAAAAAGCAACATTAGAAAAATTTTACCAAAGAGAAATAATTATACCCTGTTATTGCCTAATGAAAAGCCTTGGATGAATTTTCCACACAAGCAGGCACACACACATACACACTCACAGGGCACATACACATATACATAGTGCTGACATTATAGTATCACCAGAATGCTATGTATGGTATAGCATCATTAAAAAACATTGGGAAAAATCAGAATAATAGAATACCCTGAGTTGGAAGGAACCCACAAGGATCATTGAGTCCAGCTCAGGACGACACAAAAATCAGTCCCTGTGTCTGAGAGCAATGTCCAAATGCTCCTTGAACTCTGGCAAGCTTGGTGCCATGACCACTGCCCTGGGGAGCCTGTTCCAGTGCCTGATTCCCAGTCTTGTTGAACAACCTTTTCCTGATACCCAGTCAGAACTCCTGTTGCAGTTTCATTCCCTTGGGTCCTAATGTTTACCTTTACCTTCTGTTCCATCAAGACTGAAATCTTGTGTTTCAATGACATCAGAAGGTTAGTATCTGACCAGTGTGGTGCATTTAGTGGTCTACATATTAGGGCTGTGGTGGTACCCTCACTGTCCAAGGAGAGACTGATCTGAGCTCTCCGAGGACCTCTCCATTGCTGCTTGACAAGAAAAGATTGCTACAGATCCTGGACCATCCTCACCAGTACTTTCCCCAGGAATCTGCTGTCTTAGTTTAGCATTCAGCATGTTGAACACTGGGGACCATGATCTATACCGTTAAAAGAAGTTATCAGAACAAATTGCTTCATTTGTATTAGAAAACATTTAGGATTGTGTATTAGAAAACTTTTATGACTATTTTGCTGGTTATATTGTCGTATCAGGTCTTTCTTCTATTTCAAGATTTATTTTGCAGTTCCAACAAGCTTTCTCTTGGAAATGGACTTTCATCAGAAATCAGACTTCTTACAGCAGTGTGGGGGTTTAGATCATTTTTTCTAGAGAAAAGGTTACTGCAACACAGAATGTTTACTTGAACTGTCATTAAGCTGACCTCCCGTGGTGCACACTGCCCTTATTTCTCTCTGTTCTCCACCCCATTTGTATACATAGGCAACATTAACGCAACACTCCTCCAAAGAAGTCTTTAAAATCAGCAAATAGATTAAATTCCACTGAAGATAGCAGTGTCTATTTGTATAAACAGAGATTCTGCCCTATGAGAGTTACTGTCTGAACTAACTTGTCTCAAATTTTATATAAAATTCTGAAATTAAAAATGAAAATAATGTTCTGGTTCTGTAACCATTATGTTGGATGAAATCCATCTTGTTCACATTATAAAATACAAAATTGAATACTTTATTAATAAATCTGGTAATTTTTGTCAAGATTATGTTTATGACAGTATAAATAGTCATAAGTTAAAAAAAAAAAAAAAAAAAAAAAAAAGCCTGCAGATTTAAATAGGTGCAAGTACTTAACTGTAGACTGACATTTTTAATAAGGGTCATGGCTGGAAGTTTCTTGAATAATGCTTCGAATTATACTGCCAAGAGCAAATTTAAATGTTGTTTGCATATGGCACATTAACATTTGTTTGCTCTTTGTTCCATTCTTGAATCACACTGCAGATACCATGGCAAGCTGTCATGCCATAGGAATTAAAATAAATGTCATGGACAACCAACTTATGCCATGTCGTACTAAGATATCTTTAGGACAATTTGCAATAAAGCTTAAAATCATTTAAAAGCTTACTCTGAATGCCTTTCTTTGTGCTTTGGTATATGACAGCACACAGAGGCATGACAAGGTTTTCAATGGCATTTCTTTTTCTGGCAGATCATTGTAGATAAATCTTTTACCATTTAATGCTGAAATTCTTAAACTAATACCCTCCTGCTTTCACCATATTTGTCAAATAGCATCAGCTTTTACTCTGTTAGTTGATGACCAGGCAGTTATCCAGGTAATCTGAAAAGATGAAAGGATGAATCGTTTGGTCTGTTTGCCTGTTCTTGCTTAGTCTTGGGGAAGAGACAAGGTGGTCCCTGCTGTCACATGTAGCCATTTAGGGTGTAGAGCAGAGCCAATGGGCAGTACAGCATGAAAATAGCTCAGCCCATGTAGAAAAATGCATGTTCAAACACCACTTCCCCAGTCTAATAGCCCAGGGAAGGTTGCTTTTACTGGGCACTAATTTATGCAAAACGTGGTGTGTCATTTCCAGACCCAAGCCAGAAATATGGATGGATCCACATTATAGGCTTCACAGACCAGGTTATTGAACTCTCTTTCTCAGGAGCCCCTCTGCAGTGTGCTTTGCCATCACTTTCAAGCTGAAGCCTAACAGCTGGATGCTGCCTCTGGGCCCAAAAGTTGCTCTGCCAATGAGAGATTTGGAGGATCTCACCAAAAAAAGAGTGTGGTTTAAATTCAGAGAAATCATTGGGAAAATGTTGCAATGGTTCCTCAGCATCTAGAGATTTTCCAGGCAATATGAGACTCCAGAAAATTAGTTTTGTCTAGTATCTGGATGTTCTGCACTACCTGGTGTGTAATACTGAAAAACCAAGAGGATAGGAATTGACCAAGCGTCAACCTTAGGCTTATCAGTAGAAGAACTCCATTAATTAGGAAACCAGTGTGGCTCTGGAGCAGTATACAGTAGATGTGAAATTCTAGACCACTGACGAGAAAGGGTTAAAATTGACTTCTGCATCTAAGGGTTTATCCTAAGATTTTGTAATCTTAAAGGTTTTTTTCCCTGCATGGATAGTTTCAATAGTTTCCTAGCTTTGCTCTCCTGCTCAGGCCGGCTAACCTGTATTTCAGGCTTGACGTTCTTAAGCACCTCCTTTCTTCCTGTGAGTAATTTTTCTTGTCCTGAGAAAAGGAAGTTTGCTGTTCCTTCGCTATGTGCAGAGATGGGCAAGTTTTAAACAAAGCAACTAGAAAGAGGAAATACATTTCTAGAAGTAACTGGGAAGGTGACTTGTTTCACTGTAGGAAGATTCACAAAATTTCAGTATGCTTTATATTTATATAACTTTTATATTTATATAACCTTTTGTACAGCATATTGTGCCCTCAATGATGACTTGCTGGTTTGAGGTGTGATTATTGCAATCTTCTCTTGTTCTTTGGGTGCACTATATAGAAATATGTTTTATTTGGATGCACTGTATAGAAATGTGTTTTATGAAGTGTGTCACTTCTTCATATGGTTTACAGACTACATTTCAGCCCTACAAAGAGAAAAGATTAATGTTCTGCTTTGTATGAAGTCTGTGGCACTTTTTAAGTCCCTTAAAAAGTCTCCTTTTACTAGACTTTACTCCTGTTCTTCACAGGGCACAGCTGAAGGAAGATGATTTTCTTCCACTCTGCCTCATAAACTACCACATTTGTGCAGGGATATCACCACAGAAAAAAAAAAAAAAAAAAAAAAAAAAAAAAAAAAAAAAGAGGCAGAACATCTCATTCCACCGTAACTGCACTCTCACTCCCCCCTCCTCAAATGTTAAGGGGGAGAAAATACAATGAAAAAAGTTCATGGGTTGAGATAAGGACAGGGAGATTACTCAACAATTATCGTCATGGTCAAAACAGACTTGGCATAGGGACATTAATAAAATTTATTACCTATTACTAACAAGCTGAAGCAGTGAGAAACAACAATAACAGAAAACCCTAAAAAGGCCTTCTCCCCATCCACACTTTTCCACGTCCTCACCCCAAGCAGTGCAGGAGAACAGGGAATGGGGGCTGCGGTCAGTCCCTAACCCTTCATCTCCCATGGGATGCTGTCCTTCCCCAACTGAGCCTGTGGGGACTGCCCACAGGCAGCAGCTCTCCAAGCACTGCTCCCACACGGCTCCGTACCACGGGGTCCATCCATCCCCCAGGAGCAAACTGCTCCAGCACGGGTCCCCCACGGGTGGGCGACAGCTCCCCCCAGACCCCTGCTCCTGCGGGGGCTCCTCTCCACAGGCTGCAGCTCCAGCCCGGGGCCTGCTCCTGCGGGGGCTCTCCATGGGCCGCAGCCTCCTCCAGGCCACATCCACCTGCTCCACCGGGGGCTCCTCCACGGGCTGCAGCGTGGAGATCTGCTCCACATGGGACCAATGGGCTGCAGGGAGACAGCCTGCTCCACCAGGGGCCTCTCCACAGGCCACAGGGGAACTGCTGCTGCCTGTCTGGAGCACCTTCTGCCCTACTGCTGCTCTGACCTGGGGGGCTGCAGGGCTGGCTGTCATGTCTGTCTCCCAGTCACTGTGGCACAGCATTTTTTTCTCCTTTCTTAAATCTGCTGTCACAGAGACTCAAACAAAATCACTTATTGGCCTGGCTCTGGGCAGCAGTGGGTCCCTTTGGAGCCGTCTGAAATTGGCCCTTATCTAACATGGGGCAGTTTATGGATTTGTCTCACAGAGGTCACCCCTGCTACCAAAATTTTGCCACATAAACCCAATACACTCATGAAGACCCCTCTGGGTTCACCAACAACATAAGGGGAGGTAGCACTAAGGTGGTGTTTTGGGGGGTTGGTCCATATAGACATCTTGAGGTTTGAACTGGCTGATGGTGAATGTGAAACTCCTGAAGCTGCCATCGGGTGCTACTGTGGTATGACAGAGATGTCTGGAGTCAGATGTTGCTGCAGGACAAATTTCACCAGTATTCAAATTTAGATCAGGAAAACTAGTGAAATTATTTGTAAAGAAGAATTTTTGCAGTACTAAGTTAATAGCTGAAAGGGGAAAAACATGAAGAGAGAGTATCAAAGAGAGAGTACAAAGGTCAGGATACAGTATAGTTTGTGTTAATGGATCCTTCTTTCTTCTTATTGAATAAACCCTAAGAGCTGAGCTTCCCTAGTCCACCTTGTTTCTGACTGCTGCTGCTGCTTGCATCTACAGCCCTTACATAATGTATTATTAGTAACAGTTGAAAGTGATTTGTTGAAACCTTTCACAGATATTTTTCCAAGTTAGTTCATGAATTTTGAATTTTATTTTTTATATTTATATTATATATATATTTATTTTATTTTGCATTAAATTGCAATGCTTGTTCTAGTGTATATATGATATTTTGCTGTGAATGAGTGCATATATTGTCCATGCGTTCTCCTTAATTCAGGCACGCACAACTTGAAGACCTACCTGTTTATTATTTTATTATTATTATTATTATTATTATCATCATTATTATTATTACTACTACTACTACTACTACTACTATTATTATTATTATTACTGTTGTTGTTGTTGTTACTATTACTATTATTATTATTATTATTGCTGTTATTATTATTATTTATTTATTTGTTTGTTTTTCTGTTGTTGTTAATTGTGAGTAAATGACTTCCCTGCAGGATGGGATCAACTTAGAGTATTTGGACAAGATAAGTCAATCTGAATGATTTCTGCTTTGATTTCCATGATAGAGATATTTTTAGTAGTAGAGATATTCACTTTTAGAAGAAAAAAAAAAAAAAGTGAAAAGAGAAAAGAAAGAAAAAAAAGATTAGCACAGCCTCTTACAACCCTGAAAACATTAGAAATGTGGTTTGAAAATAGGAATATAATTAAAGCATGTGAAATTTCATCAGTTTCTTGGTTAGCCAGAGCAAAGGCTAACTGCCAAGCCGTTTGCCAGACCATCTGTCTTTTTATAGTTTAAGAAAATCTCAGTACTTGTCATACTCGATACTTAGATGTGACTGCTGCTTTTCAGTTCTCTAAAAATGTGTTAACTATTTTTATTTAAAAAACTGGTCATCTGAGTTCATCTAATAGTGGTAAAATAGGACAGAAAATGCAGTAACTCACAGGATTTCGATGCCTAAAGGTGCTGGACAGAACTGTGCACCTCCAGTGCAGAACAGTGCTAGTGTAGCTGCAGCTAGTCACCCTGTGAGGTTCAGGCAAGCTATACACCTGTGTGATCCTGTGTGATTCTGCTCACATTTGACTGTGTTATGTTGAAGCCTTTGAACACCTTTTTGCACCACCAGCCTGTCTGCTGCTGGGCACTCACATGGCTAGATTCAAGTTACAGTGACTTTTACTATTTTCTAAACATTTCCACCAAGAGCAGGATCACTTTGTGACAAGTACTGTGCCTGTGAAAGAGGCAACAAACTTAAAATCTAAAAAAAAAATAAATTAAAAATAATGTGTGTGACAATCCAAAGCATGTTAGAGGGAAATACATTGAGGGAATAAAAGCTTTCTGTCCCCGAGCTAAATACACTAGAGCAGGTCATCAGGCCTGCTTGCTATGGGGTCTCATGTCATCAGAGAGGCTGAGTGTTGTCTGCTTTTCCTGTCTCTCCTTCATCCCAGGGTACCCATTGCCTTCTTCCCCTGGTGTGCCAGCAACACACCTCCCAGGGACAGGACATTCCTCTTCCCTCACTATGGCAGGCTTTTGGTCTTCTTAATAAAGGCAATAAACCCTGCAATCCAGTGTGGTGGAACATCACTTAAGGTAGAGCACATCTCAGATCATTTCAAACAATCAGTTGTTGCCTCTGTGTGTGTGTGTGTGTGTGTGTGTGTGCATGTGTGTCTGATGCAATTTTACAGCCCATCTTAGGAACAAGTATTTAAAAGCACATGTGGCATGTTGGGCAGAAAATGAGGGCCAAATATCAGTGATTGATGAAGAGAGTGGTTCTGGAATAATTTAATGAATGTAAGAGCAGTAGATGAAGGTTTGGCACTGTATGGGAGGGAAGGGGGAAGCAGTTCCCACAAGGGGAATTCAGAGGCTGCGAGAGGTTAGGCATTAGACAGCAGGCAACTGCTCATTGTGTAGAATTTCACTCTCACGTTAGGGAGCGGGCTCTGTTAACAGTGCTGAGTCCAAAAATCCAGTCCAAAGGCAGAGCAGTTCCACATCTCTGTACAAAAGCCATCCCAAATGCTTCCAAGAGTCTCAGTGAAACAGCAGAGCAGGGATGTTGAAAACAAAGGAATAATCTCCCCTGTTGTATGTGCACTGTAGTGGAAACAGATGGTGGTGTACCAGTTTATGAGGATTATAAAGTAGCAATTAAACTTTTCTCAGACATGGATCGATGCCTCCTTCATCCAGTGTGTCACGGAGGGCAGGGGCTCACCGAGCTCTGTAGCAGCTTACCAGAAGGTGGTGCTGGCCGGTCACCCTGCCTTACCATCAGTTATTAAGAAGATTACTCCAGTGTAACTTGTTGCCTTGGGATGCAGGAGTGTAGCAGTGAATTTTTTTATTTTTATTTTTTTCCAAATCACTGTAGAACAGATGTTGCATGGTATTGTTTGGATGGCATTCTGGTGGCTGGAGAGACAGAGCAGTACTTGAAACTTGGAAACCATATTAAGCTGATTGTCCACCTTTGTTTTAAGATTGAGAAAAACAAACAAGATACAAGTGTTTGCAGGCAATTGTAAAATAGTTCAGGGGAAGAGTTGATGCTGTTGGAATTCAGCTGCTTAAATTAGAAATACAAATGATAGATCTAGCACAAGTTGGGAACTCTCTTGACATTGCTATAATGCTAGGGACAAGTCATTTCATGCTTCCTTGCTCTTGCAAATCGTGTGAGCAAATTGTTACTGACAGGTAAGATATTGGGGTAGTCATGTGAATGCCAAAAGGCATTTATTTGTAGCTAATTTATAGCAAAACATTTATTTTCTTACCTCTCTTTATTCTTTTCTCTTTTAATATGAACCCAGATGAAAGGTCTTGATAATGAAAAGCTGAGTTTGTTTTTGGTGGTAGTTAATCTGTACAAGGGGTCTTGGATTTTATTTTTTCCTCAGTAGAAATCTCAAATTCACTGATAGGATGTTGTATAGACTGTGCTTAAACTGGGCATCCTTCCCACAAGAACAAAAAACTACTCCTTAGAGAGGAATAGAAAGTAGAAGAGATTGATTCTGAGGGTAAGTGGAGAAAACCCATGAGACAACAAAGGACAGTGGTCTGTAAATTGACTTTTTTTTTTTTTTTTTTTTTTTTTTTCTGGGAGTGTAACATGTCTATATAGAGCTCACACTAATAAATTTCACCTGCAGAACTGAAACTCTTTCTGGTAGTGGCACAAAGAGATGTTTTCATTATTAATTAGCAAAATCATGACATGATTTGGACAACAAGCAATAGATCATTCAGTAAGACCTCAGAAATAATAAGAAATTACCACAAAAAATAAAACTTATAAATCCATTGAAATGCATGTATGTATTTATTTATTTATTTATTCATGAAATGGCTAACATGCCATCTGTAATTGTACTCTCTTAAGTACAATTTCCTTCTAATAATTTTTTTCCTCTATGTGTGAAACTTTCATAATTAAAAAACTAAGGAGGCCTGTGGTGCTTATAATCTTTTCTAGCTTGTTGTTCAATTTTCATTATTGTGTATTTGATTTTATAAATTAACAAACTTAAATGTTTATTTACTACAAACAAGCAATCAAACAACAATAACCAAAAAAACTCCACATACCTCAGTCTTCCTTGATCTCACGTATTGAAAATATCATTTGAATTCTGAAACCATATTACTAGAAATATTATTTTTCCATTTTCTGATTTGTATGAACTTTCTAGGAGCAGATGACTAAAAAACAGATATCGACTGCTTATGAAAAACACATAAAGATCTAATGAGATATAAACAAACAAATAAAAAAATAAAACTGAAAAGGAATCAAGAAAAATCTGTTTTCCTGTGTATATATATATATATATGTAATAATATACATATATTACTACTAAGTAAACTGCAGGTAAGAAATGTGCAGGTAAGAAACATGCAGGGAGAAAACATGTAGGACTTTGTTAGTTTTCATCCACCCTATCAAGGCTGACCTTTGTATCTACCCTATCAAAATTTTCCGCTGGAACTGAAAATTTGGAAAAAGAAGACTACTTCTACTTTGGACTTTTTCTTCCTCTACATATGTTCTTCATTGTATCCTGTATTTTCTTTCTGGGTTCCTACTTGTAAGGACCCTCTGGCAGCAGCCACTTTGGGGGCGTGGTTTTGGTGTTCTTTCTTACTTCCAGAAGGCTTTGAAAAAACAAGAGCTGTGAGCTACTCCCTCCATGCAACCACAATGTTTCTTTTGCACAGAGCCTACTTTCCTTGAGTTTGGAAAAGTTTGACTGGTAGCTGTTTAAAGAAAGATTATGATCACCAAACACAAAACAACAACAACAAAGAGAAAGCAATTATACAGAAATATCTTCAATTAAGTTAGTTTTATTCAGCCAGGCCCCACACAACATTATTCTTGTTATCCATGCTTAGTGCTACACCGAATAATTTTGTCCTGTTTCAGAAGTTTGTTGTACTTGTTTTCAGACAACTTAGAGAATGTCATTATTCTGTGCATTTCTTTCTGAAATACACCTCCAGTTTTGCAGAGAAACATCTCTCCTTGAGTCACATCCTTCAAAAACATGAACAAACATTGTTTCATCTCCCTGGCTCACAAGTACTGCACAGCGAGCAGATACTACCACAGCCACATTAAAAGTAATTGCAAGCAGTGATGCAGACAATTATTTCTGACTGACCAAGTTGTTGATCTTTTCAGTTCAAGAAAACAATGTGAAGATCTTCTGCCCTTTTTCCCTATCTTGTCCTGTTTAATTGACAGGCCAGCATTACTTACAATTTACTGCAGATTACAGTCTCCTGTCAGAAGATGTTTTGAATTCAGAACATGGTCTTGCATTGCTTTGCTGCTAAGGTTAATTAACACTTCTTTTTTACTGATACCAGGAACAGAAATGTGAAGGAAACAAAAAAATGGCATAAGTGGAAATCTGCCAATTATAGTCTGCAAACATGAGTTCAGATATTGTTTGGTGACAGTAATAAGACAAACAAGTTTATCATTTCTGTTTTATAGAAAACATTTTTCCACATTTCATGTCAGTATGCACCTGTAAAGCATAAATTTTATCATTTTGGAAAGCAGTGTTATTTACCTTTGGAAGTATCCTCAATATTTAATTATTTTCCCATTTATCTGTTAACTCTTCCCCAAAATGTTTCCAGTGCATTCCTCTTCCATTTTCCATTATTTGGCCTCTGTGGAACTCCTCATCTTTCCCTAATGATTCCTCAGCCATTTTATGGCAATTACTTCTTTGTCCTTTCTATAGTTCTACTTTCTACAGTTTCACTAAGTTTTGAGACAGAAAAAGAAAATTCACCCTCAAATAACTCCAGAAGATCCACATATATATCAATTAAAAAGATGGTTTCTGTGGAAAACATTCACAGACTCCCATCCACAGAAGGATGAATTCCTTGCTGCAGCTACATCTGCAGTACAGATGTTTTTCTGTCTTGACCTCTTCACTGTGAAATGGTTGTATAAATTTAAATGCTTTTCCTTCCAAACCGAATTGCTCTAGTTTTCTAATGTTATGCTTATCCAATGCAGTAGTCATTACAAAATCCTTCCTCCTCTCTTTACCTACATAAGGTCTAATATGGCTGTACAACCAGGTTTCTAAGTGAAAAGTCAAGATAGCTTCATGTCAGTGAGATGTTCAAGAAACACTTGTTTAGGTGCAGCCCTAGAATGTGGGAGCACTATCAAAGTGCACCATCACAGTAACCACATTACTCATGATTTGCTGAGGACTTCTGGCAGATTGTGAGAACATCATGATACTGTAAGTTCAGTTAAAATGTACATGCAGTTCAAAACAAAAACAAAATCAAAAACACCACAAACAAACAAACAAACAAACAAAAACAAAAACAAAAAAAAACACAGGGAAATATATTACTAGAAAAGAGGAAAATGACAAGAAATGGAAGTCAAGTGTCCATGGGAGGAACAGGGACTGAAAATCAAGATGGTATTTGTAGAAGCTATAGAAAATCAACACATTTCCTTCAATATGAACCTTAGACTAATATAATTAAGGATGCTGGTAAGACTTCTCTGTTTAATTATTTAATTGTCATCCCAGAGAGACCTTCACTTATTTTTTCCAGAATATCCCAGATATAACTTGTACAATCCAGACTGTAGGAGAAAAATTGTGATTTCATTTAGGGCTTAATGCTCTCTTTGGCACAGGACGTGGGGAACTATATGCTTCTTTAATGCATAGAGTGAACACTTTTTTTTTTTTTTTTTTTAACTAGACATAACTACTGAGTCAAAATGGGATCTACTATAACAGGGTATGATAGGTTAATTGGACCATTATTGTAGGATGATACAATGCAATTATCACTTCTGATTTTGATATAATGTGGAAGTGTAGGTTCACTGTATATTACAACCTATTGTAAAATCTCATGACTGGTATGAAATTAACCATGTTCAACATCGTAATTAGGAAAAAAATTCTTAGTAGCACTAGTGTTGGCACATCTTCAGTTCCTTAAAATTACCAAGACTGTTCTTCATAAATTCAGTATTCTACAAATTAAAAATAAGTTCATTCAAATTGATTCTGTCTCTTTTGGACTAAGTCATAATTCTGCAAAAGGTACAATATTAATGGTAGACTACTTTGAAGACCTACTCAAATACACATCAAATTAGGAAACTAAATATTCAAGAATAACTAAGCATGTTATTATTTTTATAAGGCAAAGGGAGCAATATCAGTTTAAACAAATCTATATGCATTAAGAATATCATCAAAGACACAAAGGACAGGAAATATGATCCCTCTCCCATAGACCAAGGAGAAAGTTTTCACCTTTATCATTCTCACCTGACATTTATCTTACCTACACCCAAATCTAAGCCATTATGCTTCTTTAGGTGAGATGAAAAGCTTCAGTTTCTAGCCCAAGTAATCTTTAACACACAAAGATGTTATCCATCTAGAAATAATTCTCATACACTTCATGCTCTCATTACAAAGTTGAAAATCCCCATAGCTGAACACTTACTTTCCACAGTATTCCTATTATTTACATTGCATAGATTTTACAAAGGAACTGGAAGACTAAGGAAATCATGCATGGCAGCTCTGCATATTATTGTGCTCTTGAATTACAAACTACAATTTAATTAAACTTATAGATCGGTGAAATTATTAGTCACAGTTTTTTCATTTTGGGTGGAAAGTTATGCAGCTAAAACAAAACCTGTGTTATCTCTATTGGCTGTACTCACATTTAACACTTTGAACAGGGGAAACTCAGAGAGTGTTCCTGGAGTGCTTTTTGTCTGCTGTTTGCAGGTCTGAGCACTGTTTGAAACTCGGCAACATAGATCTCTCCTCAGCCATTCCTATTAATCAAGCAAACTATCTGGAAACTAGGAATTCCCCAGAATGTCAGCTGTTCTGTAAAAGAAATTGCTTATAAATATTTACTGGGAATGAGGCTGCATGAGACAGAGGAGGAGAGATTAAATGCATCTATAAACTTGTTACTAGAAAGCTGTAATGCTTCTGGGAAAAACAATTCACTGGTCACTGAAGGTGCTCCCTGGGATTGTGATCTTAAAACCTTCTGGTTTAAAGATGCAAACATTGCAAGATTTATTCAGAAAAACAATTACCCACAACTCCACTGATTTCAAACACTGGTTCTACAGGTTGTGTGATTCATACTAGCCTCTTGATAGGTCTCTGTTAAATTTTTTACTTGCGTGTGGAGTAGTCTCCATTGCTGTTTCTCCAGACACACAAATCTGAAAATGCACTTACATAGCCATGTGTAAGGATCGTGAAAGGCGTCTGTCCTTTCAGCGTGAGGGGCAGTAAGTTTTGATCTATTAGGAATTCAGGATGAAAACAGGAGGAGGTATTATATTGATTATAGAAAAGAAAATACAGAGCATGACATATGCTTCCCTCTTTAAGAAATAGCAAATTATTAGTGTCCTAAGACACCTGAGGAATGCCAGCAAATCTGTTCCGGCATACAAATATACATACTATTAGGAAGTTTTTCTTGAAGTTGAATCTTCTTTGATGTAATTTAAGCCCATTATATTTTTCCCTACCCTAGGCTGGATAAAAAAGAGTTTATTAGTATTTCTTTTTTCAACTACCTTTTCTCTAGTTGAAGACAGCTGCATATCTCCTTGGGCTCCTTTTCCCTAGACTAAGGAACATACATTTCTTCAGTCTGCAGGACATCTAGACCTTTGATCATTCTTCACAGAATCACAGTATCACAGAATTATTGAATGATTTGGGTTGATCCAAACAGACTGACCCAAAGATCATCTAGTTCAAACCCCCTGCCATAGGCAGGAAGATCTTTCACTAGCCCAGGTTGCCCAAAGACACATCCAATCTGGCCTTGAAAACCTCCAGAGATGAGGCATCCACAGCTTCTCTGGGCAACTTGTGCCAGTGCCTCACCACTCTCTGAGTGAAGAATTTCTTCCTTATATTTAAATCTACCCTCTTTTAGTTTAAAACCATTACCCCTTGTCCTGTCACTACACTCCCTGACAGAGAGTCCCTCCCTAGCTTTCCTGCAGGCCCCCCTTAGGTACTGGAAGGCCACTGTAGGGTCTCTCTAGAGCCTTCTCTTCTCCAGGCTGAACAATCCCAACCCCCTCAGCTTGTCTTCATAGGAAATGATAATGCTTATGGCCCTCCTCTGGGCTCACTCCAACAGATTCATGTCCCTTTTATGCTTGGGTCCCCAGAGCTGAACACAGTGCTCCAGGTGGGGTCTCACAAAGGCAGAGGAGAAGGGGAGAATTACCTCCCTCAACCTGCTTGTCATCCTTCTTTTGGTTCAGCCCAGGATACAATTGGCTTTCTGGGCTACAAGTGCACATTGCTGGCTCATGTCCAATTTTTCATCCACCAATATCCCCAAGCCCTTCTTCATGTGGCTGCTCTCCACCTATTCATTCCCCACTCTGTACTGATATGGGGGGATTGCCCTGGTTATTTCCTTTGAACCTTCCTGTAATAGTCAGAAGCCCTCAGGGAAACAAAGTCCCAACCTGGACCCAGCCTCTCAGCTGAGCCCATTCCAGTGCTGAGCAGAATGGAAGATCATTTCAGCTTTTTTAGCAATGATGCTCCTCTTTGTAGCTCACAATATAATTTTACCATTTTAAAAACAGCATAATATCAGTGGCTCAACTTCAGCTGTAAGCCTTCTAAAGTGTTATCCTCATTCTGAAAGTTCTCAAACATGTTTTGATTAGCACGCTGCTATTATTATGTCTTTTGGTGAGATATGGCTCTCAGCAGCAGCAAACAGAAATTATAGGAGGCCATTGGCTGGAACTCTGTGGTACTCGGAAGGGTTGTATTTCAAAGAAAAATGTGAACATGTACTTTCATATATGCCTCCCTGTCCTAGCAAAATATATGAGCTTGTCTGAAGGGGAAGCAATAGACTTACAGCCAAATAATAATATCTTAGCATGTATTTTCAGTTAATTGTTGCAAATGCTGAACGTTGTTTTGTCATCTGTTATCAGAAAGAACAGCAGGCTATATTAAACTTCCTACTAGGTGCAAGGGATTCAAAGGAAAATGCACGGTTCCTGTACCTGGTTGGATTTCCTTATTAGCTACAGCACTTTTTTTATGTTGTAATTTTTATTCTGTGTTCTCTGGAACCAAATACAATTGTTAACAGCCATATTCTAAGGGACATCTGGAAATAATGAGGAAAGCTTGAAATGTTTTCTCTACTAAGAACACTCTATCACTTAAATGAATGCTTCTAGGAATGCCTCAAGAATAGTATACACAGGATGGATCACTTCAGATTAGTTAAAATAATGATGCCTCATAGAAACCTTTTTAGCTCTTTCTACCTCAAACTGTGTTAAAAACAGTAAAATATTGGCTTTCAAATCCATTAGCAGCCATTGGATGGTTTCCTTTTTGAGTAAAACTGAAACCAGGGGGAATTGTGAGGCCAGCCTGCAAGAAATCTATGTCAGAATCAGGCATATCTAATGAATTCTGGTCTGAAAGGTGCAGAGCTACTGTTTGATTAAGGAACTGAAGGACAGAAAATGGTCATAAAGCTAAGTGAAACATTCAATGCAAAATTATGTTTAGGTACTTGCTGTTACTAAGGTGCACAAATGAAAGAAGTTGCAGGAAGGAGAATGGGAAAGCCATCAAATGGCCTGGGTGCAGATATGGTGTATATTCTACTGAACACAAGGCAAAATCAAAGACTCCATCTTATGATGATCTGTAGAGTCATTGATTACTGCCAACTCTCACAACTCTTCATGGACCACTGGGCATTCTTGATCTCAAACTTTTAACTGTAAACACTTTTTTTTTTTTTTTTTTTCTTTTTCACCATTTCACAGACACCAGTGAGTTGTGGATTATAGTTGTGGAGTCGTTCATACAAACAGATTTAGATTACAAAACTTGTGCTGTCTTCTGAGGGTATAAAAGGCAAAATAAAATCTTAGTCTGAATAAATGTGTCACAATGTTGACACATCCCAATACCTATACTAACAAACTAGATAAGACAACTTCCAGTACTTAACACCAAATAAGAAAACTGGTGTTATAGCTTTAGTTTGATTTAGGTTATTGAAGTTTATTTTCTTTGTACACAGAAATAACTCCAGATCATTTCAAGCTGTTTGACCCCAAATCTGTTGTACACATTTTTTTCTTTTTTTTTCTTTTTGCCTCTTGTTTGTTGGCTGTCTCATTCTTTCATACAGTCAGATGTAAAAAAATAAAAATAAAATAAAATAAAAAAATGTGATATATCTAATTTTGAAAAGTGAACAGTGTTATTTGGGAAACAAAAAGCTTTAACACAAACTCTGCCATATACTTTTTTATTTTTTTATTTTTTTATCCATTGGATTAAAATTTTCCGTTGTGCTGAGCATGGAAATTCCATTAATATCTTCCATCACATACAGTAGGCGGCTACAGAACTGACCAATTTGTCATTCTTATGTGAAGTCAGATAGTTCATTTTTTCCCCCATTGCCTCTATATTTCCTTTTACATCCCAATGCAAAGCAGGTATGAGAGACCTGAGGTTTACTTCACTGTTCTACAGATAATGTGAGGAGCCAAAAAAATTAATTTGATGGACGGAACAGTTCTTGACAAGTTGTATTATTGGTGATTATACAGCCTTCCCCTTTCTTAAAGAACTGGAAGTGTCACTGAGATGTCTAGCTGGAAGTAGGCAGACTACACATGAAATTTCAGCAGTTTTCTTGCTGCTTTGTTTCACATTAATGAGGGTTAATCTTTAAGAATGGAAATGAGGTGTTATCAGTTAGGAAAAATAATGTTCTCCTTAATAATTGGCCATCTAAAACCTCTTTAATTAGCTCCAATGGTTCACGAGGAATCTTGCTACCTCCTGTTCTGAAGGTGGTGTTAAATTCCCCCTCTCCAGTTCTCAGAGACATTTTATTAAATGATGTGGAACTGAACAAGGTAGAACTGGCAAATACCTCCAAAATATTTGCAATAAATGTCAGGTTGTGTAAAAAACAGTATGAATAAAATTTTGATTAAGCTTTGAAATATCATTTTATTTTTATAACTCTACAGAAGATTCAACGAATCTGGAATCCACTTGTTGTTATATATCATTTTTCATCTCGTTTGTATCATTTCCATGGAAACTTAGACTTGCATTTTATTGTTAGTCAGGGTGACTGAGTCAGGTAGTTGACTGTCAACTACCAGTCAGGTGACCATAGTTCATGATCAACAAGAAGGGCAGAAAATAAGACCCAGGAAGGCTTAGATTAGTCTAACCTGTCCCTAAAAACACTATGGAGAAGATTATGCTAGGTGCTGTTGAAAGGCATTTAATGAATGGGGCTTTTATCAGGCATAGTTAGCATTAGTTTATGAAAGGAAACTCCTGACTTTGCAATTTGGTGTCCTTCATAGTCATCCATAAGATGTGGATGACTTAGTGGATGAAGAAGGAAGGGGGGAACATTTGGAGTGGTGGCATTTGTCTTCCCAAGAAACTATTATGCAGAACAAGCCCTGCTGTCCTGGAAGTGCCTGAACTGATGCCCCCTGATGGAAAGCAGTGAATTAATCCCTTGTTTTTCTTTGCTTGCATGCACAGTTTTTGCTTTACCTAGTAAACTGTCCTTATCTCAACCGATGAGTTTTTGCACTTTTACCTCTCTGATTCTCTCCCCCACCCCACCTGTGGAGAGTGAGTGAGTGGATGTGTGGGGTTGAGCTGCCTGCTGGGACTAAACCACAACAGCATTAGCAATGCAGTCAGCAAAGACATCGAGGCTGTCACACTGTGGTGTGACACTGTGCTGCTTCTGGTGAAAATGGCTACAATATTATATAAATTTCAGGTGACATACGAAAACTTTATGTGATACAAATATATGATGTAAATGCCTTTATTCTTATTGTTTTTGAATATCTGGAATGATAGAAAAAGTATTATTCTTTTTATGCTTGGTTTTGTTTCCCATATATGTGATATCAGACTGTATTTAACTTTGCAAAGAAAAGAGATTCTCAAAATGCTGATCAATAGTGAAAATCCATAATAATTATGGGAGTCAGTCATGTTCTCCGTCCAGTATTGATGACTTTAATATACTGAGTGATATCTGAGAACCTTCTGAACCTGACCATTTAAGGATGCCATCCCAGCTCCTTCTCTTCTTCATGTTGAAGAACAATGCTGATGGATGTGTTACTTGCCAGCTGCTCAGCTGCACTGCTGTAATAAGTATTCTCAGTGATATCCTCTACCACCTTATGTATTAAGGATTCCAAAGGTCTGAAGATAGGAGTACGTGAAAGAGGAGAAGAAATAACAGCTATTTCCCTTTCAGACCAGATTTCTTTTCTTGTAGCTGAAAAGAAACGTGATATGAAAATGGAAATACTGCTCATTTCATAAGGGTTTCATTTTTTCTTTGGGAAGAAACAGTCAGTTGGGAAGTGGCTTTTTGTTGGTTTGTTTTTGTTTGTTAGTTTGTTTTTTAAATTTAGCTGAACTTTCAAAGCTCAGAGTCAGTGCTGTGGTGTCACAGTGACCTCATTGAATCTCAGGCAGCAGAGACACAGCAGGTTTGGATTTCTCAGTATTCCCAGGCAACTGTCCTGAAACAAGTTTTCTGCTGGAGATGAATAACCCAGAAGCACTGCTCCTCAGTCAATTTTTGTGCATCAGACTTAGCAACGACATTACCTGAATAATACTAACAGATCTTTACTGGTCAGACTCAATTCTAATTTAAGTGCCTATGTGAACATCTACATTTGCTTTTACATTTCTGCACAGCTTTAAGAATATTTTCCAATTTACCCATGTCCACATGGCATTCTGCATAAAAATAAAGCTATGATACTATCCAAATGGGAATGCTCCTTTCTAGCCTGAACAACATCTTCATTTTATGCTATTTTTTTCTTGTAGGATAAGTCTAGGCTTGTCTTTATGGGTAATCATCTAAAAAGCATTTTGTAGTTCTGCACTGGGAAAATGAGAATCTCATTACAGGTATCTGCCATTTGTTGAGATGACTCAGCAACTCAGTATTTCACTAATGAGATACTTTTCTTTTTAATCCATTAATACATTCTTTTTAGTGGGCCAGGAAGCTCTAGAATCATAGAATACCTGAGTTGGAGGGGACCCAAAAAGATCATCAACTCCAGCTCCTGGTTGCCCAAAGGACCACCCCAAAAAATCAGACCATGTGTCTGAGAGTGTTGGCCAAATGTTTCTTGAACTCCGGCAGGCTTGGTGCCATGATCGCTGCCCTGGAGAAGATGAAGTTCATGATCATGCAAGACCTTAGACTCTTCCTGGCCAAAGAATTGGGTTATCTTTCCGATTAAGAAAACTGCAGATTATTGTAGAGAGCAATGCTTTTTGTGGGGCTGAACTAGTGTTTAGAGTGTGACAAAGTGGGAATATACTTTGAGGATATATGTTAAAAAAATGAAAGTGAATAAATAATGTGAAAAAGACTAGGCTGCACTGTGAATTTGTTGTGAAGGATTGGTGACATTGTGAATAATGTTCCGTCACAAGAGAGGAAATTA
Source organism: Aythya ferina (assembly GCF_964211825.1). Lineage (NCBI taxonomy): Eukaryota > Metazoa > Chordata > Aves > Anseriformes > Anatidae > Aythya > Aythya ferina. The sequence continues at coordinate 79,128,862 of NC_140296.1, forward strand.
AATGAAGGAAGGCTGTGCTCTAACGAAAATGCAAGACAAAAAGATCGATCTCTGCTAAGTGGAAAAGACTAGAATTTATATTCAGAGAAATATCACTGTTTCATTTCTAAAAAGTTACTTCAGAAAAAAAAAATAATAAAAAGAAGCAAATGTCTGAACACTTCCTTTTATTTCTCTGCATATTTATTCACCTTTTCCCAATGAACATGAATTCTAATTGAAGTCAGAAAACAGACTTGTTTTGATTGCAGTAGGAGGTAAATCAAATAGTCACAATTCCTGTTGATATCAGTATGAGTTCTATATGAAGATTCATAGAAATCAATGATGCAGATCAGGGAAAATAATTTAAATTAAAAAAAAAAAAAAAAAGTAAATAGAAAATTTAAAATATATTCATTATATATATATATATATTTTTTTTTTTCTAAAAAATAAATGTATACATGTCTGATTGCATCACTAACAGTCAGTAGCTATGCTCTGGGTGCTGGTTACTCTTGGATCTCTATTTGTTTAAATAGACTTGCAGGCTGTCCTTCTGTATTAATGTCAGTCTTTTGCCTAATATCAGGGTTAATTCCACAACACCACAACATCAACTAGTGGGTAGTTAACATCCTTCTTAAAAACAGTACTGTTCTTGTCATTTTTAATATACATAGCAACAGCTGCAAGACAGTCTTGTTAATTTTTTAAGATTCTGTTGTCAGGAAGGGTTTGATTTTTATTTATTAATTTATTTATTCTGGTGTGTGTGTTCAGTTTTATAACAATTGTTGAAGTGAACACGCTAAGATTGTCAAAATATATATATTTTTTAAAATATGTTGTTTCTGGGATGTTGTTAGGATACACCATCACCTAGATGATTTTAGAAGAGTCAGTAATTACCTAACTATAAAATATGACTGTGGAGATGACTGAGGCCTTGGCATAAGCAGGCTTTATGGAATGTACTTGAAAAACACTTTGGTGGTGGTGGTGGTGGTTTTGTTTGTTTTTGTTTACAAACCTGGTTAATAAGCCGAATATTTAAAATGTCTGAAAGCTTCAATGAATCTCCAATTGACTTTAAGGTGGCTCATACTTTGGCAGGAAAGGATAAAAGCCTGGGAGAATGACCTTTGCTTGTTCCCTAGAGTGTAAACAATTGAAAGATAGATATGAACTGATCCAAATTCTCTGTAGGAGCATTTCTCCTCTCAGTATGTACCATGTAATGAATGTATACCTCACATTGGTGTCAATAATAATTACGCATATTCAACGAGAGGGAACAGAAATTTTAAACCCGTAACTCTTCATAAAATCTTATTACCACTGCTCCATAGCCTATGGATCAATAAAGTGAGTTAATAAGCATTAGTCAAAATCCTGTTGCAGCAGTGGCAATAATATAGATAAAATGTTTAATATACATTTATTGCTTAGTTACTTTCCAAAGAGAAAAGAGTTTATAAAAGATGTGTTTTGTGATAGATTTTCCTTTTACTGTCTCTCTATCACTCAGCACTGGTTTTTACCAGTGAATAGCATCAGGTGTGAGCAGAGTAGTTTATATTTTAATAATTTAAACACTGAATTAATAAAAATTTTCATACAAAAACTAAGGTGGGAGTATACAATCCCACATGGTTAAGCATTCCAGTCAGGAAATGTATGGGCAATCTTCATTTTACTCTCTGATGAATAATGCATTGTGTTACATCCTTTAATTATATGATTGTATACCACTTGAATAATATTTTTTTCCCCAACAAGTTTAAATTACTAGTTTACGTGATTTTCTAGTACTATGTATTATTAGTTGTATGCTAGGAAGAATTCAAGAAAGTCTTTTATATAAAATCACGTAGTATGCTGATGTTACTCAAGAAATTTATAAATAAATCACAGTTTCTGGAACACTGTTCATCTGCAGATCTCAAACAGCCATACAGATGGATTGGTCTTAATCAAATGTGACTGAGGCAGAACTCAGCAGCATTTTGATTCCTATAGGTCAAGGCACCTGACCCTACAACAGGATATATTTCTGTCATAAGGAAAGAGATGCTTTAAAATTAAGAAACAATCATAGCTCTAATATTGCTAATGACTTAGAAGGTACCTTGCAGATTGCCTTTACTCATAAAGAAAACTATTTATGAATGCGCATACCAATAACATGTAGCCTGTGTCTGTTGTCAACGCATCTTCTAGGGTCTTTCCTCTGCTTTTGAAGTTACACAGGCTGCTTGTAGCAGGAATACTTGCATTCTGTCTGCTACCAGGAGGCTGCAGAGCTAAGAGTCATTGGGATGCAGAAAATGAGCCCCCTTCCTCTCTACATTGTCCTGGTTTGAAACTGAAGAGGTAGTAAGAGGAGGTAGAAGAACCACTTTCCTTCCCAGTAACTAGAACTATGGAGAAGATAGGGGAAAGATATTTATGCACTCACACATTCATACATTTGCTCTTGATACTTCTCTTTAGTAAAAGCTAGAGAAAAATTTGAAGTAAGAGCCACTTTTGTAGTGTGGAAAATGACAAAATGGACTTCTCAGAGCATATAGCATTATCTCTTTTGTGATGTTGCTACCCTATTGCATACATCATGCTTTAGTCACAGCACTTTTCGTCACTTAAGAACATTGTATTGAAAATGCCATAGGTAGGTGTCCAAATATCACCTGTGACAAATATCACCTGTTACTTTTTTATTTTATTTCTTACATTCTTTAATAGTACTGAAAATAACCATGTGTCTGCATTTTGGATTTGCTAGGGGATGGGTAATCCTGGTAAGATAGATCCAGCACATGCAGGACATAATTACCTAAATCATTCATATTTTGTACTGTGATTGATGTAATCATTCCTTTCAGCAGGCATATAAAATTAAAAGATCATGTTAAAGAAACTTTTGTAATCCATTTATAAATAAATTAAGCTTTACAGCTTTCTTCATTCTGCATATATGATTACAATGCTCTGGATCTTAGCATCCTTATGCCTAGATCAGATGCCATATTGTAAAGTCTATTTTAAAATGTTATTTTGAATAATCTTGATAAGCATTAAATGGGGTAAAAAATTGTTTTGTTGCAAGCCAGGAAGAATGCATACTTGATTAAATATCAAAGATCAAAATTTACAAAATAATACCATCAGAACAGAGGCAAATTCAGCTTACAAGCATTAAGGGAAGACATGATTAAATTGATTATGATGTACAGCATTAGTCATCGTTACTATACAATTGTGCTGCATCTTGAAATCTCTATTCTACAGTAAAAGTAAGATATTTTTTCATCAGATTAATATATAACATCTGGAACAAAATAATTACTGCAAATGAATTCAAGAACTGTGACAGAATTTTCATGTATATATATATTTGATGCACTTGCTTCACTAGATAAATTATCTTAATAGCATGATATAACAGAACTCTTTGTTAGTCATCTTACCAGGCATCCGTGAGACAAGTCTTTTGTATAGTACTTTCTTGTCACTGTTTCTGTCAGGACTTAAAAAAAAAATGAAATAGTAGAGATGGATGAATATTCATCAGCTTGGCCACCAAATTCTAAAGAAATGAATGGTTCTACAAAAACTTGTCTCTCATAGTTGCAGTTAGGTCAGATAAATCACAGAAACACAGAATGGCTGATATTGGGAGGGATCTCCAGAGATCCCCCCTGCTCAAGCAGGATCACCCAGACCATGTTACACAGGATGGCATCCAGGCAGGTCTTGAATATCTCAAAAAAAGGTGACTCCACAGCCCCTCTGGGCAGCCTGTCCAGTGCTCTGTCACCCTCTATTTCTATTTTCTATTTCTATTTCTCTTTCTAAGTTGGAAGAGACCTCAAGATCACCAAGTCCAACCTCTGACCTAATGCTAACAGTCCCCACTAAACCATATCCCTGAGCTCTACATCTAAACGTCTTTTAAAGACTTCCAGGGATGGTGACTCCACCACTTCCCTGGGCAGCCTGTTCCAATGCCTCACAACCTTTTCGGTAAAGAAGTTCTTCATAACATCCAACCTAAAACTCCCCTGGCTCAACTTAAGCCCATTCCCCCTCGTCCTGTCACCAGGCACGTGGGAGAATAGACCAACCCCCACCTCGCTACAGCCTCCTTTAAGGTACCTGTAGAGGGCGATAAGGTCACCCCTGAGCCTCCTCTTCTCCAGGCTGAACAAGCCCAGCTCCCTCAGCCACTCCTCATAGGACTTGTTCTCCAGGCCCCTCACCAGCTTCATCGCCCTTCTCTGCACCCGCTCAATCACCTCGATGTCCTTCTTGTAGCGAGGGGCCCAAAACTGAACACAGTACTCGAGGTGCGGCCTCACCAGAGCTGAGTACAGGGGGACGATCACCTCCCTAGCCCTGCTGGCCACACTGTTTCTTATACAAGCCAGGATGCTGTTGGCCTTCTTGGCAACCTGAGCACACTGCTGGCTCATATTCAGCCAACTATCAATCAATACTCCCAGGTCCTTCTCCGCCAGGCAGCTTTCCAACCACTCATCTCCCAGCCTGTATCTCTGCTTGGGGTTGTTGTGCCCCAGGTGCAGACACTTGGCCTTGTTGAACTTCATACAGTTGGCCTCAGCCGATCGGTCCAGCCTATCCAGTTCACAGTAAATTCTAAGTAAAGTCTATACAGATCACAGTAAAGAAGTTCTTCCTCATATGGCAATGAAAGCTCCTGTGTTTCAATTTATATCCATGACCCCTTGTCCTATTGCTGGCCACCACTGAGAAGAGTTTGGCCCCATCCACTTCACATTGTTCCCTCAGGTATTTGTAGAGGTTGATCTGATCCCCTCTCAATCTCCTTTCTAGACTAAACAGGCACAGCTTGTTCAGTCTTTCCTCGTAGCACAGATGCTCCAATCCCTTAATCATCTTCATGGCTCTGTGCTGGACCTTCTCTAGAAGTTCTATGTCCCTCTTGTACTAATGAAGTAGACAAAGGAAGTGGACAGGAGAATGTATTTACAATAAACTTATCAAGTATGGGTTCATACACAGCAAATGTAAAAATAATTTAATTCACACCATTGATCATTCATTTTAGTGGCCTCACATAGCAACCTCAGTTTGCATGTGACTTATTTTGTAGAAATTTTAATTAAGGATGTTTACGTTCCATTGAGATTAAAACAAGAATACATGGGAAGAATTGTAAAATGTTTTCACGTAGCAATAGTGTCTTAGGGAAGGTAATGCAAAGCCCAGACACACAGAGAGGAACGAAAAATTACTTCACAAACACACTTAACAATACTTTGAATGTAAGTATGCAGAAGTAAACAATGTAATTTGCTGTTTATACTTTTCTTGGACTGTATAAAAACAACAACAACAACAACAACAACAACGAAACAGGCAATGGATAGCACCCTGTTAATTCGTGCCACTTTCTCTGCCTTCTGGCTGTCACAAACTAAAGCATAAACTAAAGCAGCACAGTGCAGAGAGGGAGAAATTCACTGCTGGAACAGGTCTCAAACTGCTTCTGGCTACTGGAGTCCCTTCCAATAACCCAGCAAGTATTTCCAAGTAAGGAATTTCTGGATTCACAAGAAAGATTTTTAAAAACAATTTTAAAATCAGTTTAAGAGTGATTTTTGGTCATTAGTAGAGGCTGCCTTTGGTGGAAGTGTTCTCTTTGAATACTTTCTTGAAGCCTGTGATATGTAATGCATCCATAATTTAAGTTATAAATGACACCTAAGAGCTATCAGTGATTCAGAGTCATATCTATAGTTCCAGGAGGCAATATGAAATGCAGGATAAGATCAATATTGTGATGTTTCTGAGTAGATTTTTTTTTCCTATTGGATATCTGCCTGTGCCTTCCAGTATGAACCACAAAAGAAGGTCAAGGACTGAATTAGTACCTCTTGTTAACCTTCCCTCCTCCTACTGCTCCCCAAGATAAGGAGATTTGAACTGGTTCATGTGTATATAACTATATTCATATTTGTCCTTATTTTCTATGTTATCCTACTCTAAATACCAGATGTTTTCATTTTATTGGTATGAAATGCTCATGTATACTGTAATGGCTTCACTGGTACCACACCAGAAGCAAAGTGTTATCAGTCACTTAAACAGGCCTTGTAGCATAGAAAGCTCTTGGAAAAAGCACTAATTTGATGGCAATGTGTCGTGGTTCCGCTCGAGTGGGCAGCCGAGCTCCACCACAGCCGCTCTCTCACTCCCCCTCCTCAAAGAGGAATGGGGAGAAAATATGTGAAAAGTGCTCAAGGATTGAGATAAGGATGAGAAAATCACGCAATAATTATTGTAACGGGCAAAACAGACTCGGCATAAGGAGATAGTAAGATTTATTGCCTACAACTAACAAGCGAGAGAAGTGAGAAAACAAAGGAAAAAAAACAAAAGCACCTTCCCCCCCCCATCCACCCTCTTCCACCTCCTCCCCCCGAGCGGCGCAGGGGAACGGGGAATGGGGGTTATGGTCAGTCTACAGCACTTCTTCTCTGCCGCTCCTTCTCGGTCACTCTCGTCCCCTGTGCTGTGGGGTCCCACCCACGGGATACAGTCCTTGATGAACTGATCCGGCGTGGGCTTCCCACAGGCAGCAGCTCTTCCAGAACTGCTCCAGATATGGGTCCGTACCACGGGGTCCATCCCTCGGGAGAAAACTGCTCCAACCTGGCTCCCCTACGGGCAGCAGCTCCTGCCAGGTCACCTGCTCCTGCGTGGGCTCCTCTCCACGGGCTACAGGTCTGGCCCAGAATCTGCTCCGGCAGGGGTCTTCCACAGGCGGCAGCCTCCGTCGGTGCAGGGCCACCTGCTCCACCGTGGTCTCCTCCACGGGCTGCAGCGTGGAACCCTGCTCCACCGTGGTACTCCATGGGCTGCAGGGGGACATCCTGCTTCACCATGGTCCTCACCACAGGCCGCAGGGGACTTCTGCTCCGGCGCCTGGAGCACCTCTCCCCCTCCTTCTACACTGACCTTGGTGCAAGGCTGTTCTCCCACTCCCTTGACTCTCCCGGCTGCTGTGTGGCGCAGCGTTTTTTCCCTGTCTTAAATATGCTCTCACAGAGGCGCAAAACAACATCGCTTATTGGCTCGGATCTGGAAAACAATGGGGCCCTTCCCAAACATGGGGCAGCTTCTAGATCTTTCTCACAGAAACCACCCCTATGGCTCCCTGCTACCAAAACCTTGCCACGTAAACCCACTACACAATGCCAGAAAAACAAGGGTTGAACCCACTTGATCTGACTGTTAAAACTGAACTAAATCCCTAATGACACTGTGAAACTGTCACACCTTGAATAGAGAACACATTTTCGAATGAGATTTGGGGCGTTCTATTTTTTCTATCTTTATTGTGTTTAAAAAAAAATAAAAATCACACTAGGAACTGGTATTGTAAAGACAGGATGGGATGGGATGGGATGGGATGGGATGGGATGGGATGGGATGGGATGGGATAGGATAGGATAGGATAGGATAGGATAGGATAGGATAGGATAGGATAGGATAGGATAGGATAGGATAGGATAGGATAGGATAGGATAGGGCAGAATGGTTCCAGACAGAAGATACCTACAAAGATCAACTGTCAGACTGCTTTGGGCCTGGCTCAAAGTTTAAATATATTCAAATACCTCTTGAATGGGTATGGGGCATCAGGCACCTCACTGGGAAGCCTGTTCCAGTGTCTAACTACGCTCTCAGTAAAGAGGCTTTTCCTAATGTCGAATCTGAACCTCCCTTGACGCAGCTTTGAGCCATTCCCACATATTCTGTTCCAAGAAAAGATGAGCACCTCCTTCACCACTTCCGCTCCTCAAGATGCTGCAGAGAGCAGTGAGGTTGCCTCTTGGCAAAACTCCAAAACTATAGGCACATCCAAGCGTCTTCAGCCTCTCCTCACAGGACATGTCTTCCAGCCCTTTTAGCGGCTTTTTGACCCCCTATGGATTCTTTCAAGTATCTTAAAATCATTTTAAAATTGTAGAGCCCAGCACTGCTCATAATATTCAAGGTGACACTGCACCAGAGCTAAATATGTTCTTGTTGAATTTCAAGCTACTGCTAATGGCCCAAAAGTCCAATATATCTGGATTCTTCTGCAGGACCTCTTGTCCCTTCAGACAGTCAATAGCACCTCCCAACACAGAATTGTCAGTAAATTTACAAAGGATGCATTCAACTCCTGTATCCATATCACTGATAAAAATGTTTAACAGAACTGGCCCAGAGTGAACCTGGGGGGACACTGCTGGCAACCGGTCATTAGCCAGATGTAGCCCCCTTCAGTACAACTGCTTGAGCTCTGCCATTCAGCCAGTTCTTCTCCTAGTGACGCATGAATGTGTTCATCCCAAAGTTGGCCACTTTTTCCAGGACTCTTGCTAAAATCCAGAAAAATTACATCCTCCACCTTTCCTTCTTCCACTAAGTGGCTGATCTTATCATGGAAGAGTATCAAATTAGTAGATAAATATGTCTATATATTCTGTATTCTGTATATTCTCAAACTTTCAGAAGGCACAATTCACATACAGGAATTGAAGTCAGTACAAATAATATATTTATTATATTTAATTGTATTTAAAATAAAAATTACTATAACCTCTTTCCATCTATGCTTATTATTTAAAGGGAAAAATATGTAATAGAGAACAATAAGAACTTTCTATCTTTTAAAAAGTTTAATAAGACTCAGGCAATTAATAAAAAAAAAAAAAAAAGAGAAAGAAGGATGTAAAAATATTTTGAATATATGCAAAATGGAGCTGTATTGACAAATGGTGTGTTAGAGCTGTTAATGTCAGATTTTAAAAAAATGCTTGAAATACATAATTTTACTTTATATTGAACAGCTGAACAAACAGCTATTACATTGTCCTAATATAAACAAGGGTATTATTATCATTGTTCGCTAGAGACTTTTTACTAATACAATTCTTAAAGAGAAACAGGATTTGCTTACCTTTTTTGGTCTTTTACATAATTTGTTACAGTAAAGTTTGAAAAACAGGGCAGTTGTTTTCTTCTCCCTAGTTTGTCATTTGTCAGACATGTTAGATTACCTTCATTTTTTTATTTTTATTTTTATTTATTTTTATTTTTTTCCCTCCACTATAATTGCACCTTTTACATAGGATGTACTCTTTATTAACTTATGTTTGGCAGTATATTGAAATACACTAGGTCTTGTTAACAAACATCCAGCAATTATGATAATCTGACATGCCATTTTGAAAGTTATATTGAATTTTCTCTTCTTATGGACACTAATTGCATATTTGAAGTGATGGATTTTGTTCCTTCAGAAGCATGCTCCTGGATAACTTATTTATCATAATTTGAGAAAGTGGTATGACCTTATTTCTTCTGTTTCTTAAGTTTCCAAAAATGCACACACAATACAAACAAATATAAATCATGTGCCATCAATTAACTGTTATAAAACCATTTACATGGAAAAAGGGTGATTCTGTTCTATTTTCTGCTCAGCAGTTAGTGCTTAAGAAACTCAGGTAGAATAGAGAGGTGATTGAATTAGTTCATACTCAACATAATATATCATATTTAGTACCCTTATTAATCTTTAGTATATTCCTGGGGAACTGTAAGGATGCATTATTTAGCATCTTCACTGGATTTAGCACTTTCCTCTCATCTTTCTTCACATTCCCGTGCCATGTTACTACACACTCACCCTCCCTGGCTCCCCCATCCTGCATGGGAGTCCTTGACTCCCATTCATTTGCCACACTTCTGCTGTCAAAAATGTGTTGTGAGAGATAACAGATGAGTGACACTGGAAAGAATCACATCTGTGCAACAGGACATACACAGCTCATATAGAAACTGCTGCATTTTGATGGCTCTGGCTCTTGAGGAGGAAGGGGACCTGGGAAGGTGCTGCGGACATCTAGGCAGTTATTTCCCCGAACCTGTACAGCTGTAGCTTATTCCTCACAATTGGCTGTGCATTATATAGATACTACTTAATTGTGGATGAATGGCAACTCATAGACTTTAGAAATGCTTTAGAGACTCGTTAGAGTCAGAATCAGGACAAGGCTGACCTCTGGAGTTCACCTGCTCCAAGCCCTGCCCAAGCAGGGACACCCAGAACAGGCTGCCCAGGCCCATCTCCAGGTGGCTTTTGGACATCTTCAAGGAGGAGACCCCACAGCCTCCTACACAGCTGTACCAGTGCTCCATCACCTGCACAGCACAGAAGTGCTACCTGGTGCTCAGAGGGAGCCTCCTGTGCTCCAGTTTGTGCCCAGTGCCTCTTGTCCTGGCACTGGGCACCACTGAGAAGAGCCTGGCTCTGTCTTCACTGCACCCTCCCTTTTGTTTTTATAGACATTGATGAGATTCTTCTGAGCCTCCTCCTTTCCAGGCTGAACAGGTTGTTCCTTAAGTTAGTAAATCCCCGTTTTCAAGCATGTATTAAATTTTGTTTGGTACTTCCATGCAACTACCATGTTGATTAACATGTCACTGAAGCCTCTAGGCACTGGGAGGTGTCAGGAATGATGGAGCAGGTACCCCAGATTCTGATTACTACATCTCTCATCATGTTTTTACAACCCCCACCCCAATTAAGGGCAGGTTATTTTGAAGCACTTCCTGATATATATATATATATATTTAGCTTCGGGATACAGTTATTTAGCATTTCAAATAACTGTGAAGAGTAGAAAATAGTTGCTAGCAGCTAAATCTTGGAAAGCAGACTTTCAAGTAGGTTTTCTCCAGTTAAAAAAAACTTTTAAAATGTCTAGCTACTTTTTCCAATAACAAAAAAAAAAGGTAATGGACATTTATAGGTCTTTAAAAGCATGTCGTATCACAAGATCCATGCGAACAGCACCATCTGAAAGATACCTGCTGTATTCAGTGATTCCTACAATGGGAACTCTGCATGCATTCCTGAGATTCCCCATACTTTTAAGCAGGTGGCAGTGTCGGTTAAAGAGACATAGTTTTTTCCTGCAGCCGATAGAGATTGTTGCTTTCCAATTTCTCGATTTATCTTAACCAAAGGTAACAATATATAGCACCATTACTGGGTTCCTACCCAGATAAGGAGAGGAAAAAATTTTGAAAAGAATGTCTTTGTTGACTCAAAAATATTTTATTGTTTCCAGATGTAGCTTTGTGAGCTTCATTCCTCAGGATGAGACACTGCAGTAAGAGAAATAACTCTTCTTTAATACCACGTTAGCATGAAGACCTATCTTCTGACGAGGTTAGAGGACGTCGTAGTGCAGTGATTCAGCATCAACTCAGTATCTACCATTAAATGTTGATAGTTATAATAAACGAAACTTTGTGGTCTTTTTTTTTTTTATTTTCCTTCTGTTGGACCTTCATTATGGTACTAACACAGACTTGGCAGGCAAGGCAATAAGGATTACACTTAGATTTGCATGTTTGGACTGCTTTTTCTGTTTAATTATTTATTTTTTTGCATAATATGTTATGTTATCTACCATTTGAACCTATGAATACCTAGCAAGGTATGTATTTTTTTCAGACATGTCCTACAGTATTAAACTAAAATAAACAAAATGCAATAACCGAGTTTCATTTAATGAACGGTAAGTGGCTTTGATCTCTTGCTAATGCGTGAACACAGCAAGTACTGTTCAGAAGACATTTTTGACTATGACTCCAAGCATGGTAAAAGTTATCTGTCATGAAGTGGTAGTTTGTTTTTTTTTTTTGCCTGGAGATATGAGAAATGTGTGTGTGTGTGTGTGTGTGTGAATTTTGTGGAAACAAAACAGTGTTCAAGCGGACAGGTTTTCTGGTGGGAGAAAAACAGCTGGACCTCCAACTGGAGAATGAAGAGTAATTTATTTTTGTCATGCTGGCTAGGGGGAAAAGACCGCTTGTAATTATTTTCCATGAATTGCTTTTCAGGTCGTTTAAGCAGATTTGATGCCGATTCAGGGAAAGTTTAGGATTTTCCTGCAGGAACCACCTGAGCTGACGCGGGGGCACGCAGCTCCCCCTCAGGGCGGTGCACAGGACACGGTGAGCGGGCTGCAGGCAGGGATAACCACGCGGGCAGCTGAGGCAAGGCAGCATTTCACGCTCCCCCACCGCCTCCCCAGCGCCCAGTCCCCCTTCACACCCTCAGGGACCCTCCCGGACCCCACGGGGGCCGCTCTGCCCCCTGCCCACCCTCAGCCCCTGAGGCGCGGTGCCGCGACATGGCGGCCCCCTCACTCCCCCCCAAAAAGGCGCTCACCCCTCTTCGCCCCCTCCCCACCCGAAAGGCCGCCAGGCGCATGCGCGGCGGCGGGCGCGGAGCTGTCCGAGTGCTGAATCCCCAGCGCCTCATTCCGGCACAGGCGCCGGGGTGCCCCGGAGCCCCCCGCCCTCCTCCTCCTCCTCCTCCTCCTCCTCCTTCATCCACCCACCCAGCCCTCCGTCCCTCCATCCCTCCTTCCACCCGTCCCACCCTCCCTGCCGACAGAGGGGAGAAGCAGACCGAGCCGCTAGCCCCGCCACCGTTCCTAAATACTACTTTCCAAAGCAAAAAGGGGGAATAAAACACACCGGCAACAGACCGCTCGCAGCGCTGCTCCCCTGTGCGTGATGCTCTGTGGGTAGTGGGGTTTCCTCTTTCCTCTCCTTTTCATTTTTTTTTTCTTCCTCTCTTTTTTTTTTTTTTTTTCCCCTTTCTCCCTCACCCACTAAAATCAAGGCGAGGGAGCGACCAGGTCTGATGCTTTGTCTCCTTTGTGTTGGCTGCTGGAGATGAGCCTAGGCTTGACCTGACCATGATTCCAAGGACTGGCACTTCTTTTTTACCCCCAGTTTGTAGAGATCCAGACCTTCTCTTCCCGACTTCCAAGAAAAATAAACTATTGCTGAATTGGGGAATCTAGGCAGCACCAGCATACTTTTTCCCTGCATCTCTCTGGAATCGTTTCTGGGATATTTTCCAAAATCACCACTGAAAGCAGGAGGAATGAACCGGCAGCTAGTGAAAATTTTGACAACCTTGTTTGCATTTTTCTTAGAGACAAACCACTTCAGGTAGGTGATATGGTTCTATGTGATGATATTTTTCAGAGGTTATGGAAATCATAACTATAAAGAAACTACGTGACATTAACCTAGTTTGTTTTGCTGTATTGAGAGTATTTCATGTTCATTCTATATAGGCTATCCCTTTTACACTCAGACTCGTTGCTTGGTAACAAACACCAAAAAATCAAGTTTGGGTGATCTATTTTCCATTTCTCTGATTGAAAAATGTACATTGTTACTGATTATCAGTATAGCAAAAAGCAGTTCCTTCAGTTTTTCTTCTGAATTTAATCTCTGCTCCCACCAGAGGTTATGTAGGAAGTTGCTTCGGTTCCCTCCTCTTCATGCTCTGGAAATGACTGAATCAGTTTTGTCAGGGACATGGTTATTTGAAATTAGAGAGCCAGCCCTCTGATTTTGGGAAAACCCTGGGTTAGACCAGTACTATGCTAACTTAAAGTATCAGTACATATGACTGTTGCTTTTTTTTTTTTTTTTTTTTTTTTTTTTTTTTAATGTTTTATAAGCTTTTGCTTTAGCTATTGACTTTTTGCGGTACAAGGCAAACAGGTCAGTTTTATTAGCCAAAACACCATTTCAGCTGAGATTCATTATTATAATATACACAGCTGTGTATCTATATGTACATGTATAAAGTGTATTTATATGCATAATGATGTATATATACAGTGACAGAATGAAATAATGATTATATTCATGAGTTCGCATACACGAGATCACAACACAACTTATAACTAGTGGATTCAGAATGAAAACAGAAGTAATTTGTATAGGATCATCCCAGATAAGTGCACTAGATTAATCTTCCAGTTTTTATTATCTTAACTGAATATTTCTGTGATTTAAGATGGAAATATTATCTATTTTGTATTAAAAAATTAAAGTTGTTGTAACTGTACCATGTCACTGACAAAAGCAAAAAGAAGCAACTGCCCTCTGTATATGGAACCTGAAAAAAGCAGGGAATCACACCTCAAGAATTTACTATCATTGCTTTTTAACAGTTTTGATTTCTTTATAAAGAGGTAAAAGATTTAATATTTGCTTTTAATTTCAGATGTTCACTTGTATATCTATTTTGTTTAGAGTAGTTCCCTTTGGGTAGATATTTAAATAGTGAATGGTTCAGATGGAGATAGAATTACTTTTTGTATAGCTGAAAGGCTGTATTGAAACATAGATACTATTGAAACATAGATACTATGACATTTAGGAATCAAGATAATACTATTTATGATAAAATCTGTGCCCCTGCACACCAAATATTACTATTTCATTATAGTTTCTTTTCCCCTTTGAATGACCTGGGGAAACTCGTGAATTCTCTTGTTTTGAAATACCCGAGGTGCTTGCAACATGTAATATGTTATGTGCAGAAAGTTTCACATGCATGATATGGTACCAGAAGTTTGCTCTTAAAACCTGAAAACAGAAATGTGTTCTAAGAGCTTGCATATAAATACCAGCTGGTGATAATATTGATCATTTTTATAATTTGATGTTCATTGGTAAACAAAACAAAACAAAAGTAAAGTAAACTAAAGAAAAACCCTGCTAATATCAGATATGACTGACTGAAACCTTTTTGCCCTTTTGGGGAAGAATCCAGATATTCATTAGCATGATTTCAGTCTTCTTTGGGTGACATTTGTAAAGAACATTTAAAAAATAATAATAAATCTATACCATTTCCAGTAAAAGCAAACAAACAAACAAACAAACATATTTTTCAGTGTTGCTTGGTGAGTGTTGCCAGCTATTGTTTGGAATTTTAAGACTACCTTAAATCAGTGTTAACATATATGCATTTTAACTGCATACATACAATTAAAACAATGATATGAAATAGATACCAAAGTCCCTGTGTGATTGTTCTATACATTAAGACAAATAGTAAACTCTATCTTCTAAACTCTTAAAGCTCTAATAAATTTCCTAAAGCTGAGGTTTTTGTTTGTTTATTTGTTTGTTTTTTTTGTGTGTGTGAAGAGCAAGTTGTGTCCATGCATACTACCTGAAGCTCATTTTTATTTCTAGACTAAAGTTTTCTGATGAAAAATAGTCTATATTGCTCTATAAAAATATTAATCATTACATTCACTGGATTGATACAATTTTATTTAGTGCTAGAATTTCTTCATGACTTGAATGAAACACTAGCTAAATAGTAGCTAATGGTGGCTAATAATTTATTTAGGACGACTTTCTGTAAAGAACATGATTCAAGATCTGGAAAATCCCCCTCACAGACCCTGTCTCCTTCAGATTTTTTGGACAAGTTGATGGGAAGGACATCGGGGTATGATGCTAGAATCAGACCAAATTTTAAAGGTAAGTTTTTTAAAACTGCTGATAAATTAATTGTTTACCTTTTGGTCAAAATGTAGTTGTAAGGGTGTTACGTCTGGGTTTTTATTCTCTTTTCAATAACTTCAGCTTTCTAGTGTGATATTGTCATGGAGATCAGTCATTCCAATGGAATACTGGAGGAACAGTGTGGGTGATAAGGGTACAGAGCTTGAAAACCCTCTTTTCAAATTTACCTGTACATGACAATAATACTTAGGTGCCGGAGGTTGTTTTTTGAAGATCTTACTAATTCCACATAGAAATAAGATTCCAGGTCCCTCTCTAAAAACAATTGAGATGCCTGAAAATTTTAAGCCATGAAGAGCCTATCTTCAATATTTCCATGATGAATTGTGGTCTTCTTTATAGCAGGCTTCTTCTTCTTCTTTCTGAAAAAAAAATGGTCTATGCTTGTGTTCAACTTGAAGAAAGTAAAATCTTCTTCCCCAAAACAGGGAGGTAGAATTCAGGGTATGCACACAACATTTATCTGGGTAACATTTTTAAGAATCAGTTTTTCAGGATCCATACAAACTTGCAAAAACATATTCTGTTTGGGGAATTTCCATGACTTCCCCCTCTTCCCCCTTTTCTTCCAAAATTTTGACTGAGTTGAGGAGAATCACAACCACTATTCCAGAAGGCTGTGGACTGGAGGCCTCATTTGCAATCATTGCTATCAGAGCACGTTTTCCTTGCTGTAAACCTTTAAATCCTGGTGGAAATGAACAAAGAATGTCTTTTGGCTTCAAATGAAGAGAGTCTGGAGACAAGTTTTCATTGTAAATATTTAACGTTTTTGGAGAGCTCTCTAATACCACCCAAACAGGCTCTTCTAAGCCAATTCTAAGCTTGGAATGTAGTTCTACTTTGAAAATTAATAAAACTATTATTTCCTCTACAAATCTGGTGCCAAAGTACATTTGCACTCGTATCTATTGGCTTTGTTGACCAAAATGCACGTTTTTCTATACTGATCTTTGTTAGCGGTGCTGTGAACACTGATAACAAGTGAAATAATCATTTCTTAGCCAGCAAATGAACCGTTAGGAAAAAAGGAGCTCACATGTCAATGAGGAAAGTGTTTAATTAAATTTAGATCAAAGATCATTTTCTCTCTCTTTCACATGTGCCAAGTACAAGACTTGTAATGAAATGTCTTTTTTGACTGCTTACCAGTGAGGAGGACTCTAGTTTGACTTTCAGATAGAAAGGTTTTAAATTAATAAAACTTTAGTCAGACGAGTTTTAATTTCAGAATAGTTTTCAAAATGTTTATTGAGTCCCTGAATTGGGGTCCACATTGGCTTGTAGTAATATTACATTAGCTTTTTACATTCATGTAATGTGTTTGCATGAATATTAGAGAAGTTTCATAATGCAGATAAAGGCAGAAAATTGAGATTGTTAAGAACTTCTTCCTACCCTTTTTGTGGGATGCACAGTAAAGGAAGACTTCTGCTTCATCTCTTGTAGCTCAGGTAAAATCAGTGAGACTGGCAGTCATGTGCATAGGGCAATAAAAATATAGCTCTTTATTTCTCCCAACACATCTAAAAACATTTTGTGAAAAAGGCAGGAGAAAACAGATCCACAGCTTTGTTCCCCTGATGCTCAAGTGGGTAGAGTAGGTATGGTGTGCACAACGTAAGGTACATGCTGATCTGTTTGACAAATGCTTTTCTCCTCCAAGTCCCATAGTTCATGTTCTCAAGGTGAAGCTGCTGCCTGATGACACCTATGAGTGTTTAATATCAAAGAGTCTGGCATTTCATACATGTATACTTTCATGATGTCACTTTCTAGTGCGGTGTGGTACTTTGCAGCAGTTTGAACTGACAAACAGATCTGCATTTTTTCATAACCTCACATCTCTGAGCTCTCAGTGGTGAGGGGTATAAAAGGTTTTCTTGTGAACTAGAGAGCTAAGTCATCTGGGTTTGAACTTCACAGCACAAGTGATAACCTTTTCAGCTGATAACTATTTTTATTAGTCATTATGATGCATACCTATGTTATAGTTGCCCAGGTCTTGTAGTTTTTTTAAATAATAAAAAATACTTAATGTTCTATATAACATTTTTTCCTTTTAAAGAATAAGAGCACAGCTGCAAAGAGGTCATAATAAATTTATCTTGCTTATAGTTAAGTATTATAAAGATTTATTTATTTATTTTGTACCTAATCTTTATTGTGACCCTAATACAAATTATTTCAGTTTCTAACATTTATTAGCCTGTGTGAGATTTTGTATTTTTTATTTTTTCTTTGGTGATATGCTCTGTTGTACAATCAATACTGATATTTTAAGTAACATAACTCTATTGATGTATGAGATATTAAAAGATTACCCAAGCTATAATTTTTTTTATTTTTTTTGGATTTTAAGGCAAGAAGTTTTAAGCATAAAAGATATTTGTGGGAAGAATAGCTTAAACTAGGGGTAAAATATCTGACTCTGCATATAGTCTGGGGTTAATATCCATTTTCTGTGACTTGCAAGAGACATTCTGCATGAAGATAATGTGTTCACTACTCATGCATTTGTCTGACTTTTTCTGCTTTAGACCAGTTATATATCTTTCTCCTAGTTCACCAGGCATTTTAAAATGTCAGAAAAGTCTGATATTCTTGGAAAGGCAACTGAGTAGAACCCATTTATCTTATACCACTGATTATAGAATAATTAAATGTATTTTTATGACTAGTCTGAATTACTGGAAAACAGAAAAAAACAGGACCTATTTGATTATTCTGTGAAATAAAGTCTACACATTCTAAAAAGAGAGGAAAATGTTGCTTACTGGAACAAGGTGTTTTATCCAGATAAAGCATTTCATTACTAGTTACTGCTTTTGCCTAACTGCCTCTTGTGAGTTAGAACATTCAGGAAGATACTGGGAGAGCAACAGATGAATATATAAAGGTTTAGACATCAATAACACATATCACTGCTTAGTTCTTTCTATTTTTAGTGTTATATCTTTTTCTTCCCAGCAGTGCTGTATAGTAAAGATCCTTTCTTTTCCTATCTTTCTCTCTTATACAACCATTGGAGAACACAAAGAATGATTTCTGGTTCTTGTTGACACAGCCTGTGGTCAGATACAGAGCAACCAGGGACTTAGAGAAACTGTCGCCCCAACGATCAGCCAGAGATGATGCTCTCAGAGATGAAGTGCCAGAATGATGCTCTCAAAATTGCCTTTCTTTAATCAGTTTGTCAGATACTTAATGCATGCTTTTCCATCTCACACTTATCTCTTATTGAATTTGAATAGCCTAATAATTTCTGTAAGGATACAGAAGGGAATACTTTTAAATGTAAATATGAAGACTACAAGCTAATACTAACTGAAGTTCCTGAGAGTCCTTCTGTTGACAGCAAAAATACACTTGGGGTCCTATGACTTGATTTGCTTTCTTTTTCAATTATAACATCAATTAAGTGTGGTTTACATAAAATAATAAAAAGTGAACCTGCATGATGTTCTTTTTGTGTGATTAATATCAACGATATATACATTTAATGGTAAAAAGCAACAACAACAAAAATCAGAGTGAAGTCTTGTACTTTCTCCATTGTTCACTTCGTTTTCCTCAACAAAACCTGAAGTAGTGCAGGGCACTTGTGTTATAGCACTAGCCAAGAATGTAGTTTTGTGATGGTAGAAAGTAGAGATGGCAAAGTGATATCATAGATTCATATATATTCACCTCAAGCTTCCTCAAGAATACTATATGCAATACCATGGTACACAGGATCAACCTACCACTTAATCACAATATGAGATGCAAAGATGATGGAAAGTCAGCTTGAATTTAAGATTCCTTGGCAAGTATTGACTTCCAGAAGATAATAAATTATGTGTTTTAATACCTTCATCTTCTAAAATCACTTAAAATCTAAAATAAGGTATAACTGATCAGACAGAGAAAACTAATTACCCATAGGCATTACTAAGTCCTTTATGCCTAATACTATAAGAATTAAATGGCTGTCATGCACTGGAGAGAGATGGGGAATTTGTCCCCAAGATCTCCAGAAAATCTTAATAATGAGGATGAGAGTAATTTTATTTTGTATTGAGTTTAATTCTATGTTTCCAGTGCATTCTTTCCTATTAAGTCGTCCCCCCCCCGGCTTTTTTTTTTTTTTTTCTTTCTGAAGAATATTCTGATTTTTATGGAATTAAGTGGAGATGTGTAGCAAGCGTGCCCATCAACATTATCTTCATCACTGGATGGTGCAATGCAGTGTGAACCGACTTGCTCAAAAGCTGCTGCTTTTGAACTCAGAAGTCTTATTGGAGGGATGCTGTTTGGGCATGTAGTGACTGTAGCTGTAAAAGATTAGTCTGTGATTACAGTGGTGTAATGCCATTCTCGTGCCGAGTCAGTGGGTTTACATCTGAATAATAAACGCACGGACTAAGTCATTTACTGAAAATTAGCCTGACAACTGTTACAGAAAATGGCTTATGCACTTTAATACTATAACTCCTTGGCACCAAGGGTCAGTTTTTCCCATGCATTCAAGCCTGTTGCTTGTTTGGCCCCTAAGTTGACCAACAATAAAATATTTAAAAAAGCATGAATAGAAACCACTGAATGACATTTAAGGGTGAAATGAATGACATCAGGAGTAATACATAAAAGCAGCTTCTATGTACATGCTAAGATGAGGCACTGTCTGATGATATTTACCTTAATCTAAACATTTGCTTCACAATAAATACCTGTTGGAAAAATAACCTATAAATATATTAATAGGCTGAAACATATGCATGACATAGACACGGAGCTGGCATGGTTTTTTTCTCCAGTGGTTAACAACCTTCCCAATGCCAGACTTTAATTGGTAACAACCACTGCCCATAGCATCAGATGCAGTGAGTATTCTACATTGGGCTACTTTCTATAGAGTTGAGGCTCAAAAGGCCACATCCAGTAGAAGCTCAAATCAGAATCAGGCATGACATCAGAGAGGAAGGAAGTGCACCCTACTGATGCACATGATAGGGCATATGCAGAAGTTTTATTATAGGCAGAGGGAAGACACGTGGCCAGTTTCTGGAAGCAGCCAGGCTGTTACACTCCTTAAACACAGGTTTCTTGAGATGTGTGCATATCCGTTATTAGGGAGGTATGCTTATGATTTACTTTCATCTTTGCAACAGGCCTCTCACTGTAAAGGTGTAAAGGTAGATGCTATGTGAGATGCTATATGGGGATATCCTATCCACAGAATATCGGTGTGTTGTGGTTTTTTTGTTTGTTTGTTTGTTTGTTTTTGTTTTGTTTTGTTTGTTTTTGGGGGGTTGTTTTGTTTTTGTTTTTAGTTGGTTGATTGGTTGATTATTTCTGTTTGTTTTATTTCTTCAACTGTAGAAATGTAGCTAAGAAATTGATGTTCTGTCACTGCTCTATATATGCATGTTTTCATGCAGAAACCTTTCCACTGCAATTATGTGAGAAACCTTTCAATTGTGTTTCTTTTATAAATCCTTGGAAAGAGGGCTATGGAAGTTGTCCTTCTCCCCATCTTTTTTAGTTTCATGTTCTTTCCCAGAACATCAGCAGGCTATGGGAATTTTATAGCTAGTTAGGTTATGTCAAGCCTACTAGACAACTGGGGCCAGACAGCAAGCTCAGGTAGACTCCCTGACTACCTACACAGCTTATGTGTTTGCTCATTCCCTGAATCTCTTTCTGAGCTTCCTCCAAATAGCTTCCTTCCCTCCAAAGCAAGTCAGAAAGGCTGTGAGGTTGCAGCAGTGTAAACACAATGTTGCTTGACCTCCAGGCTAAGGATCTGTTCCTGGTATCTTACATTTGAAAGGTTAGCCATGGTCATTTATGTTGTGTTGGTGTGTTGCTTTTTTTCAGTACCAGTGATTTAATTAAGAGGTATCAATGGATTTGGCAGTAGTCATGGAATATTGGTCTGCTGCTGCATAAACTGCCAAGTGGATTTATGATAAACAAATGTTAAAGCAGATCCAAAGTCTTTTGATATCTAAACAGGAGACACTATTGTTCTCACCATGTTCTAATTTAATTGTGTTATTTTCATTATTTCCAGTGTCGGGCTTAGATTTAAATATCTTATGTAGTTGAAGCCAATGCCTTGGGGTCAGTAATTAAGTGTCTTGTTATGTTTCATCTGTCTTAAATAGCATTCAGTTTATATATAGAATATATAAAACATATACACTTGATTTACTATAAATATAACATTTGTAAACTGCAAAATCTATTCCATACAGTGATACAGTAACTAGAAATATGTACACATAAAGCAGAAATATGCAGATTTATTAGGCAGATTCATTATTTTAATCTTCCCCACCCTCCAATATGAATATAAAACTCTGATTAAGTCATCAGAAAATGCATGTTTGATACTTCAGTTTCCAAATATGCATTTCACAGTCTTTCACAGAAATGAGTGATTTTAATGGTCTGCAAAGAAGAGCCCTCTAAATGATGCAGACAAGGTGGTACCGGGTCTGACCCAGCTTTCAAATGAAGAGTATGCAATGTCTGGCATAAATAGCTATCTGCCGATCTCATTTAGACAAAATCCATGGTTAAAATGAAAGCATAGAGAAATATAAAGGTTACAATTCTAGAAAGCACGAGAGATCACCAAGCACTCAGTTAGTCCAGGGAGAAAATGTGAGGGGAACATGGCTTTTTAACCTTGTAGCTGGTTGTCTAAGAGTCTTGACCATTTTGATACAGTGCACAGACGTGACTGTTGTAACCATCTCATGCTGTGGTCTGTTGAAGTACCTGTTACAGAAAAAGTTGTAAGGACAGGAATTGGAAACCAACACTTCTCTCACTCTTCCCAATAATTACTCTGACAGCTAAGATACAAATTTTTATGAATTCAGTTTCTCTCTTTCTCCAAATATTTAATCCTAAGTGCTTTGCTGCACAATAAAGTGAGTTCAGAACACCATCTGCACCTATTAGCTATTGTAAAAAGTGACCATAGCTACACTTTGGGATTAATCCCATCCATTATCAATATGAGGTGACAATGAGAGATTTCCCTCTGCAGTCCCAAGAAACTCATAGACTTGTAGCTTAGGAGGTGCAAGTTTTCATCCCTTCAATCTGAGGTATGCACAGAAGATCCTAGAAATAACTCCTTCTGCATGGTATTTCCCAATGTCTTGTTATTAGCTGCAAAGCTGACTGGATTTTAAAACAGGACTGAAAGTCCTTTCACTCCTTTAAAAAAGGACTGAAATTTGTGTTTGCTCTTTCAAAGCTTTTACATGCTGCAGAGTAATGATTTGAACTGTGGATACTGAATGAAATACCTAAACCTTACTGAGGAGGACTCAGAAATACCACCAATGCAGCAGAATTGCATCTAGTTCTACCTGTTTCAGGACTAAGATTTTGTTGGTTACAGCTAACAGTGGCCTGTCCAGGGAAGAATAGCAGTGTTATGATGCTCTTCTCTGAAAGCTAATATCCCTACATTTGTGTTTCTATCTCTCCAAAGTTCAGGAATACATGGAAGAAACTGGGTGAATCCAAGACTAGATGAGTTGTGGGCACTTTCTCTTGAAGAATAGTGACAGATATTCAATTGATAAAGTTATTCTGTCACAAGAACCTGTCTATGTTATCTCCTTTGTTTTTGTACTTAAGGAAATACAGCAGAGAAGAGGCCAAATGCTTTCCTTAAACCAACATAATTAGGACCTAAGATTAAACCTAAGATTAAAATTTACCAGATCAACATTTGTTATATTAGGCTGTCTATAATGACTACATTCCCGATGTGTGCTGTCTTCATGTCTCATCTTAGGTTATAAAACTGTTTTATCACGACTGCTGCTTCTTCTTGTGCTGTTTAGTTTGTTTAATAAAGAATAAGTCCTAAATAATAAATAAAATAATAACAACACTTTGGCAGGAGTGCTGCTATAACCTCTCACACTGAAATGTAAAGCAATATCTCACTCTGTTGAAGAGATGCATGCAAATTACATGAATTAGACCAAACCAACAAAGGATGTGAAAACTGCTTTCGGTCAGGATGTGAATATAGCCTGTTGCCTATTCATAAATTCATGAACAAACTAAAATGCACATGTGGCCACTCCACATAAGAACTTCAGACTGCAACAATTGTCCTTTGCAGACTGTGATGTCCTATCAGATGGAGAAGTCTGTGGTATTAAAAACCTTTGGTCAGTCTGGTTATAGGAGCCATCCTAAAAATAATAATCCGGGAGAATTTTGCAGCCATTTGGCTCCATAATACTGAGAATGACTTTGCAGTTCTTTGTCTCCTTATCCCTGAAAATGTTATTTTATTTTATTTTATTTTATTTTATTTTATTTTATTTTATTTTATTTTATTTTATTTTATTTTATTTTATTTTATTTTATTTTATTTTTTTATTTTATTTTATTTATTTATTTTATTTTATTTTATTTTATTTTATTTTATTTTATTTTATTTTATTTTATTTTATTTTATTTTATTTTATTTTATTTTACTTTATTTTACTTTATTTTATTTTACTTTATTTTACTTTATTTTTTATTTATTTTTTTTTTTTCACACTTCTGAAGTGGGTTTTGCATGGGGTAAAGCCTGAACAATCTGTTAAAAACAGTTCTTAAGTTCACACACACACACACATATTTAATTTATTTATTTTTTCCTGTATAAGAAAAACTTCGTAGACTCATCAAAATTGGAAACAGTTAGGGACAGACTCCATATAGGCCAATACAATAAACTCCTCGGTGTGAATATGGTCTCATGTGGACAACTTTATAATAGACTCCTACTTAACATGGATATTGGTTGTAGAAACTGTAAAAAGATTGTACTTTGACCCTACAATGAACTTTATGTTAGCAGAGCTTTGAGCTTCTTAAACCATGTCATGGTCCTCTCAGTGATGCAGTGAACATCCTGCATAGTAGAGCTTATCATTTCCTTACTACAGATGATTTGGCATTAATAAAAAAAAAAATAAGCCAGCCAGTTTATAAGATGCTTGTTTTCTAGGCCGGCGAAGAGTTCTCATTTCCACTTCTATTCTTCCAGCCATTTTATATACAGAGTTCCTTGATGACTGAAAAATTGCTGGTTAAAGACATCCAAGAAGTGCCTTAATCATAGAATTATAGAAGAGCTTGGGTTGGAAGGGACCTTAAAGACCACTTAGTTCCAATACCCTTGCCATAGGCAGTGACATTACCCACTAGATCAAGTTGGCCAAGGCCCCACCCAATCTGGCCTTGAACACCTCCAGAGATGAGGCAGCCACAACTTCTTTTGGCAACCTGTTCCTGTGCCTCACCACCCTCTGTGTGAAGAATTTCTTCATAAAGTCTAATCTAAATCTATCCTCTTTTAGTTTAAGAACATTCGCCCTTGTCCTGTCATTATCTACCCAAGTGAAGAGTCCCTCTCTGTCTTTTTTATAACAAAACTTTAGGTATTGAAAGGCCACAGTGGAGTTTCCCTGGAGTCTTCCCTTCTCCAGGCGGAACAGCCCCAGCTCCCTCAGCCTTTCCTCATAGGAGAGGTGCTCAACACTGATCATTTTGTGGCCCTCCTCTGGACTCCTAACATGACTACATCTTTCTTGTGCTGAGAGCCCCAAACCTGCATGTAGTACTCCAGGTAAGGCCTCACAAGGGCAGAATAGAGGGGGCTTAAAGGAGGTCTTGCAGTTCCTTTTTTGGTATTCAGGATGTGGGAGACAACATAGCAGGTTCTCAGAGGGATACAGGATTTGTAAAGAGAGTGTACAGGAGACTGAGCTAAAGGTACAACAGAAAAGCTGATGGGTCAGGAGGGAGGAATTAAGTTCAGAGTAATATTCTGTATAGATTGTATGGAAATGAGTGGAACTATAAGGAGGTCAAAAAATGGGAGTTCCCAACAGCTGAAATGTTTAAAAACAGAAAGAAAAATGTTAGTTCTAGGTGTGGTGAATATATGTGGTTTTGTCTGTGACCAGTTGCAGATTGCCATCTATATCAGCTCCTGACCTTTTCTGTTGTCATTTGTCCCTATGCCTGAGCCATCCCATTTGTCTAAATCCCGTTGTTCATCTGTATCCCATACATCATTTGGTGCATAATTCCCTAGCGACAATAAATCAATGTCTGGTCAGTAATGTTAGTCAACCAAACTGCTCTTTTTCTTGAACTCCTGCATATGCCTTCTGACAGTAAAGCAAGGAGCATTAGGGAGATGTTAAAATAAAAGCTGGCAGAATTATGAAATAAGGTAAGTGTCCAAGGCTCAGAAGAATAAAAAGGGAGTTAAAATATATTCTGAGACCTCTCTGAATACAGACAGTGATATTGACCAAGTTCTATATTTGAGACCGTACCTATTGACACGTATAACTAAGCTTCCATCAATTTCTGTGGTACAAGATCAGAATCACAGAGAAGGAACAAAGGAAGAAATATTTAGAGAAAAAGGAATAAAGCACCATTTATTATTATTAATAAATGTTTTGAGGTGAGTAGCAGAACATAAAGCAGTTAATTCTGACTGAAAATAAAAGCCTAGACTGGGTTAACAGAATTTCTGTATTATTATTATTACTTTTTTTTTTTTTTTTTTTTTTTTTCATTAAGCAGAACTTTCCTCCTGCCTTCTCCTCTCAGTGCATATTTTTTATCTTGTGTTTCTGTGTGGTCTCTTAGATGAGTTGGCTACAGTGAATTTGTAAAATATTATTAAAAATAAGATTACCCAAGAGTAGTTTGACTGACCCTATGCAGGAATGCAGATTTCATGACTAGAGATGTAATACCATATTTTATTTAACCACATTAAGGTGTGTCTCAGGCCTCTGAACACATTAGGCAGTTCACATGCTGATCAGCAGCAAAGAGCTCTGTCTTCATTAATGCAAAGCAAGCAAGCAGTTTCTCAGAACCAGGTGCAAGGAGCATCTCTGCTACCTGCTCCCAGTGAGGGTGAGAGCCTCTGCTTTCCATTTTCTCATGTCAGTGAAAATTACTTGGTGATAAAAAACAAAACAAAACAAAACAAAACAAAACAAAACAAAACAAAACAAGTAGGTGCCTGGATGTTTTCATCCCATAAGAAAAGCTAACAATTCAATTTAACCAGAAAGTACCCATTTCTCCCTTGCACTGGAGGAACAAAGACTTCAGATGTAAATGCCTTGTAGTAAGGTGCTGGTCACTCTTCAGAATGAAAAGATGTGAGAGAAGAGAGGGGAGTTCAGAGAAAAAAAATAAAAAAAAAAGAACATATGAAGAATTAAAGCATTTATTTGAATATTTTCAAAGTTGGCATACGTACTAAAGTACCTTTGCAGTGCAGGTTTCTAGTTCCATTAGGAAATTTTTGGATCAAAGATTTCTTATTCACTTTTTTTTTTTTTCTTTAAATTTGTTTCCACAGACTCATTTGCACATGCAAGATTTTAGCTTTGGGACTGGCTGCACTCAGTCACCAGTGTGACAGGCTTGTGTAGAAATATCTCAGTTAGCTTTCAAGTAATTTGCTCAGAGGTGCTTTGTGCCACATAGAGATGATACAGAGCTCAGCAGGAGCTATAATGCCTGAGGTTACTGGCCTCCAGTGAATTCCAACCTGCCATGACTGCACTGGTAGCAGCCCTCAAACTGCCTATGTGAAAGTCAGCTCCAATGCCTTTATGTGATCCATTGTGTCTGTTATTGCTACATACTCTTTCTAGACTAGCTCAGGTTAGCTGGGTAAATCAGGAGCATGTCAACTGTTTAAAAGGCTTTTCACTTCTGAGCTCCTGGTTTGGGGAGTGAAATGAAATAGTGCCTGAAAATTGTTCGTGTGGTGTCTGTTAGATAACCTGCATGGAAATACCCCACTGCACCCCAAAGCTGACAGTAATACATGTTTCTGTTATCAGCCTTAGCAGAAAGAGGCAGAGAAGAATGAACACGTCATATGGACTATCCTGTAATGCCAAATGCAGAGCTGAAGAGGTTTTGTAGCGTGAGACTCACCTTCCTCTTCCAGCACTGGGTCTGAGGACAGAGGCATTCCTTCAGTGTAAGGAACCAATCCAACATGCCAATCCAACAATTTTCACAGGCACTTTAAGGCACAAAAAGTGCATCTTAGCAGGGATTTTCCTCCTGTGATGTGCTGATGGGATTTTAGCAGCATGACTTCTGTTACATTCAGCAATAGTCCCACAGCCGAAAACTCACATTCCACTTCAAAAATTGATTGCTTACTGTTTGACCTCAGACTATGTCAATGCATATATGGATGGCTTTAGCTCTACTTACCTCAGAGACCTTTTATTTCTGTGACTCATTCTGTAATCACCTGAATCTGACAATCACTGTAGTATTTGTCTTGTAAGTCTCCAGTGGTATTTTACTGAAGAAAAGCTTTCAATTTTGGAATGTGACGTGCCCTTTTTATATCTAGGTAATGTTGTAAGGCTGCATTTTTGCTCAAATGTTTTCTGAAGTTAAACAAATGAAGGAAGCAGCTTAAATTTTGATGTAGAAGAGTTGTCTTGATGCCATTTTGTATATTTATATGAGTGTGTGTGCACCTATATGGGTACTTCTGGAAATAGGCAGAGACACGAAAACTAGGGAAAAAAAGTACTTAAGGCATTCCTTTAACTGTAATGTTTTTGTGCTGGTTCTGTGTTACCTACTTGGGGCAGAGCATTCTGTATGTCCTTCACTCTACATATACCATTGCAGTAAGTGGCATTGTTCAAATATATTCTTTAACTACTTGGTAGTATTTGGGCTCAATAATATCCATGGGCATGAGATTCCTAGAGGCTTTAGGCACCTAAATTTGTCTGCAGATTTGGCTCTGGATCTGTCAGTGTCTTTGTAGCTCTTGGCCTTATCCTGTTGTTCATAAATGTATATGTATATTGACTTCACAGAATACAATTCTGTATTCAGATGCAAGAGTAAGCACACAAAACTGTTGCTACATTCCCACCAGGAGACATGGCATTCTCAGCAAGCTAAGTTATTATATATGACAGATGAACTTACCGAGTATGTTGGTTTTAACTTGATGAAGCAGAAAAATAATTTTGTTTTTATTTTATTATTATTTTTTTTTTCCCACAGTAAATTGCATCAGGGCAAAGTACCATACAATTGCTATATTGCAGAGGTTCCTGAGAGGTTCCTCGTGAGGTTCCTTTTTTATTTTATTCATTTGTTTTATAGATACAATTGCCATCAATGAATAATAAAATTGATGTAAGCATAATAATTTCTGTGTAATGTTGGATTGTGGTGAGCACATCTAAAGAAAAAGGACTAATTTGTTTTCTTGGCATGATTATACGTAGGGAGTTAGGGTGATGTGCCCCACAGAAATCCTATAGAAAAATAACGTCCTTAGTGAAAAAGCATCACTTCCCAACAATAAACATCACCTCGATTTTCAAGCCTTAGGGTGATTATGTTGTCCTGGTGTTATTAGTTTTGCTTCTTATGACTGATATATTTCCTTTGCTGTTAAGACACAAATGAGATGATGGAGGAAAGGTGGGGGAAAATGCTGGTTTTGCCTAAAGGCAAAAGAAAAGGGAAAGGGAGAAGGAGGCTCACCTAGGTACTTGAAATAAAGACCACTTGTGTTGTGGTTCCTGCTTTCTTAACAGAAACCTAAGTAAACTTCTTAAATCATGAGCTTTTTCTCACCAGGTGTTGAAGTTTGTATTTAGGCAAAACATTGAAAACAAGTGTACAAACTGATCTGCTTCTGGAGATCAGGGGAATTTTCTCAGGGGAATTTTTCCAGTGCGTCAAAGCCCCCTTTCTTTCCTTGGGCATGTATCCATGGTCCCTGGCCAGAGGACTGGCTGAGACACATTTGATAACACTTTTCCAGTCCTTACTTTGCCTGCTTCACTCTGAGGAGGGAGGAAGCTTGAAGGATAAATAACTTGCTCCTGCCTTATGACCATGGCAAGCTGTGGTGTCCCAGCAGTAGTTCAGTGTTGCTGCCTGACGTACAAGGATGTGCCTGCAGGGCCATGAAGAGATGCGTTGTGAAGCTCTTGAAGTGGTAATTCAGATACATGTAGTACTGCAGCTGCAGAAGCAGAGCCCTCCATGGGAGTTGGCTGTTTTTGGTCTCATGAGGACTGTGCTGGATGTTGGAGGCAGTTTAGTTTGGTGGAGGAGAAATGGTTG
This sequence comes from Aythya ferina, assembly GCF_964211825.1. Taxonomy (NCBI): domain Eukaryota; kingdom Metazoa; phylum Chordata; class Aves; order Anseriformes; family Anatidae; genus Aythya; species Aythya ferina. The sequence goes on from NC_140296.1 coordinate 79,158,505, forward strand.
GTAAAACCCCACCTGCTTCCGGAACTGGCAACTTAAAAAACTACATTCAGAAATCTTGCTGCTCTACCCTACTGTTATGGTATCTGTGTTAGCCGTGCTCAGGTCAGCATGTATGTCCTCAATCACATTTCACTCTCCTCCCTCATTTAAGCTTCGATGTGAAATCCCCACGCCACTGATGAGGGGACACCCAGTCCCTAGTGCGATCACTGTCCCCTCACTTTGCCTTATGGTCCTGGTTCTGGATCCCTGCTTTATCCTTACATTCGGAAGGGATTGATTTTAATATTTTCAAACAGTCCTCATCCTTATCCTGCTCTCTATGGTATGAGGAGAAAGGCAGTTCAGTTCAGCTTTCTCACTGATATACAGAATTAAATAGATTATCCAGGATAATGGCAAAGCACTTGTTCCATTGGCACATGTGCCAAAGTCAGAAGGTTGACCAAAAAATACTGTTTAAACAAAAAGGTGGAAGATTTGGCTTTAAGATTCTTAATAGATTCCCGAAATTTTCACTTTAATTCCATGAGAGAGTTCTGGCTCATCGTCTCTAATTTTGCTTCCATGCCTCTCTGCTTTGCCCAGAGTTCTTTGTATGTGTACCCATATGTCTCTGTGTACGTGAACTATATTTTAGTTTGCCTTACAAAACTGACAATTGTGCAGGCATTGTTTTAAATCTTTTATATAGGTTAGATTAGACTAGAATAGAATAGTTCTGTTGTAAGGGACCACCAAAGACCACCAGTCCAGCTGCCTGAAGCTGACCAGCACATTACCAAAGGCATTGTCCAAACGCGCCTTGAGCACTGACGGGCATGGGGCAGCACCCAGCTCCCCAGGAAGCCTGTTGCAGTGTGTGAGCACCCTCACACAGCAAAGAAACATTTCCTGATGCCCAGCCTGAACTCCTCGGCGCAGCTCTGTGCCATGCCCATGCCCGGCCATCAGGCCCCAGGAGCGGAGGCCGGCGTCTCCCCCTGCGTTTCCCCTCCTCAGGAGGCTGCGGAAAGCAACGAGGTTGCCTCTGGGCCTCCTCTCCTCCAGGCTGGGCAGCCCAAGTGTCCTCAGCCTCCTCCCACAGCACATGTCTTCCAGCCCTGCCGCCAGCTGTGCTGTCCTCCTCTGGATGCTTTCAAGGACCTCAGCAGCCTTTCTGTGTTGTGGAGCCCAGAACTTTTTGTTTTGCGGAACACACAATATTCAAGCTGAGGCTGAACCAACACTAAATATAGTGGGAAAATCACCTCTTTTGACTGGCTGGCTGTGCTGTGTTTAATGCATTTGCCAAATGCAGTATGATTATAATTTTCCTAACATAGACATTTTAGCAATAAGGCTGAAATTAATTTGAAGAGCAAAAGGCTGCCAGGTGCAGCCTAGAAAAAATGTATCAAATACACAGAGTCGAAGTGGACGTGATAATACAGATATGGTTAGTTGTGGTTAGAATGATGTCCAGTGAAAGAGTACAAGTAAGTCTTTCATGAACCTGCCAAATGAAGAAAGCTTTGGGGTCGTGTGTTAACCAAATTTGAGAATATTAATCAAAAGCTGCAGTTAGCAGTTGGACTGGTCTCAGCTTACAGCTTTCAGCACTCACCAGTCAACAGTAGTACTCCCTCAGACTGTGAGATGGATTTGCCCACTCTGGCAGATGACAAGGAAAGGATTCACTCTCCAGCCAGATGGTGGCAAGGTCACAGTAGTGCACCTTTGGTACAGGAGGTGTGAAACTGTATACCAAAGCAAATATAGGTGGATATTCAATGTACTCAGGCTTTCTTGCAGATGAGTATTAAGGACTTTCTGTGACCATTAAGTGCCCTGAAGTCACAGGAGGGGTATGACATATTACAATGTCAGGCATTATTAAGAAGACAGTCTATTGGAGAGTCACATCATCTGGCAACAGCAACACACCGTACAGGAAAGCAGGGGAAGGGAGTTGCAGGGAACAATAATGATATCTTGTTTGCTTGTCAGAATACCAGACACCTTCTTTCTGGTGTATTTGTACATTAGCTACCTGGGGGTTATTTTTTGGCCTGAGTACTTTCATGAAACAGGCATTTTTCTCATGACTTAAAAATGACTTTGACAATCTCAAATGTACCTGAAAGGCACCTAGACTGCTTGCTTGTTCATTCTAGGTGACGAAAATAGGCAGTGAAAAAGATTTGATTATAAAGTATATTTGGCTTAAATTTGTAGAGGTTATATCAACTCTTTTGAGATTTTAGGCAATAAAATCAAAATAAATGTGTTCTTTACCTTTGAAAAATTTTAGATTATGTTCACAAATCTTGGCTTTACTTCATAGAATTTTACTGCTTTCATTTTAAATGAGCTATTAGATAAGAAAAGTCTGATAGAGTTAGGAGTGAGTGTGAGAAAAGTTTCATGGGAAAACGTGATGTGGTGTGCCCTCTTTAAACAACACTTCTTCCTTAAGACATACAACACCTGTACAACCTCTTCCCATTGGAATAATCACATCAACTTCCATAGGAAAAAAAAAATCAATAGACAAAATAGTAAAAACATTGCAAACTTCAGTGTTTAGATATATTTTTTTCCTTTTTTTTTTTTTTTACTTCATTTGGTCCATGTTTCTTATGCACATTTACTAAACCCACAACTAACAGAGTGACTTTAAGAGAAAATTGGGCTCTTTGCTCAGAATCTGTAAATTATATGGTAAGATGTCATTTTATAAGATCATTTACTAAGTGCCTTCTGTTCTCATATGATTATAAATCCACCAATCCACCATTACACCTCTGACATTTAAAAACAAATAGAAATGACCAGGAAAAAAAAAAAAAAAAAAAAAAAAAAAAGTGATAACTCACCAATAACCCTCTTTCAAGATAATTTTGAGAATGAAGGAAATGTGACCGATTTTGTTGGCAGTACTTACGTTTACTGAGTTCTCATACAGCTCTACATCTAGCAGCAGAGAAGGTAACAGATGTCATGTAGCTGAATAATGAAATGAAAAGAAATATTTGCTTTGTTATAAGATGTGGTACTGTAGCATGTAACCATTCAGTATACAAATGTCCTGCATTCTGTAGTATAGTAACATATCCCTTAACACATGTAATTGTGTTTATTTAAGCTTACAGGGTTTCCATTGTCACTTAGGAACTGAAACCTGGGGTTCTCACATGTGATAGTTTTTGCCAGACAATGTCATAAGATTAAAGAGAAGGTTACACAAGGCATGGAAAATACTGAGGTACTCAATGCCTTCTTCATCTTGGTCTTTACTGATAAGGCTGCTGATCACTAATCCCAGATTCCTAAAAACTGTGGGCAAGTCTGGAGCAAGAGCTGTACTCAAAGAGTTGTGATCAGCAGCACAAAGTCCATCTGGGGGCCAGGCAATGCTGGTGCACTCCAGGGGTTGATACTGGACCTACACTATTTAACTTAATTAATTACCTAGCTGATGGGACAAAATGCACCCTCAACAAACTTGCAGGAGATATAAAACACAGAGGAGAGTTTATTACACCAGTGGGTTATGCCACCATTTAAAAGGAATTTGAGAGGTTGTAGAGACAGACCAACAGGAAATTCATGAAGTTTGACAAGGGGAATGTAAACTCATGCTCCTGGGGAAGAACAAGGCCATGCACCTGTAGGTTCACCAGCATAGTTCATTGGAATTTAACAGCCTTAAAATATATTACTATTGTGTTATTTCTTCACAAAGACAGGAAATTTGTTTCCTGGAAGGTGGGTAGTCTAGCACTCAGAAAGATGATACTGTAGCATTCTGCACTACTGTGCATCACTAAGCACATCACTTTGTCTTTCCATTCTTCAAAAAATAAATAAATAATAATAATTACATCAATTGTAAACAATTTCTCATGTAAAGGTGGACCTGAATGTAGGTAATTATGTTTTGTGCACTGTTTTTTATTTTTTATTTTTTTTTTAATATAGGGAAAGTTGTGTTGTTAAAATAGTAATGAGGAAAAAAAAAAAAGAGATAAAAGTATTTGATACTAAATGTTTATATCAACTTTTGTGTCACTAAAATTCAGACATTTTAATTCAGTTGTGAAACCCCTGTTTATTTCATCAAGCCTAAAAATCTAAGGGGCTAATAGAAAACTAATTAAATATTAAGTCCCCATTCATTCTACTACACATCAGTGCCTGCTAAATAGCAGGAAAGGAGGTGGAAGGGAAGAGATTACAAACAGCTGTCTAATGACAGCTGTGTCAAGCCAAAACAGATATTGTTAAAACATTTTGTTATAGGAAGGCAGACAACTCCATATCAGGTGCATGAAGACCTGCTCTTCTAAGTCCTTTTCCAGTAGACTGGAGTCAATATGAAAAGTGGTCCTTGCTGGGAATTTCTGTGCCAAGATGTTAGACACAGAGTGGGATAAGTATGGAGAGATAATCTTACAACTGTAAGTCTGAGAGAAAGGGAATGAGGAGCGTTTGCAATGCTGTAGTGTATCTTGCACTGGAGCTGTGGATTAAGAGCTGTTACACTCATGTTTTCACCCAAAACTTTTCCTACATCCTTAAATGGAAGGACGCAGTCCTGCATATTTATATAACAACATCCAGTGGAGCCAGGTTAATTAATTTTGTTTTGATAATGTTTTTCTTTTGATATACGTTTATGTGATCTGATTGGGAAAACTCACTTTCTGCTTGTTTTCAGCCACGTCTGTATCAGATTGTGCGGAGGCTGAGGGATCTGCACTTTTGTTTCAATGTATATTGCAACATTTTTATTGCATTCCACAGGTCCTCCAGTAAACGTTACTTGCAATATTTTTATCAACAGTTTTGGATCAGTCACAGAAACCACAATGGTAAGTGCTATGATGCCATTGGCAAGAGAACAACAATACATAATATATGTCATGAACACAACCTGTCAATTTTTCTATTTATTGTTCAACTTGCAGGTCCTCCTGTAAATGTTACCTGCAACATATTTATCAACAGCTTTGGTTCAATAGCAGAAACTACAATGGTGAGTGGGACTGGTCATTGAAGCCATCTTGTGAAGGAGTGGGATGTGATATAGAATAGAGATGCTCTAGATGTGAGGACATTTGCTAAGTTCTCAAGGTACTACCAGTTAATTAAAATATAAAAAATATAAAACAATTTTATTTAGAGATATATAAATAATTAAAATCAACTATCAAGTCTAAATGTATATCTATAGTGGCTGTGCCACAGTCTGTAGTGACTGTGATGGCAGCAAATAAAGGGATGCCCAAGGCAGATTTCCCAGCTCTTGTTAGCACCAGAAAAGCAGAAGATGGAATAGTTGGAGCTCAGCTGTGGGGTTTCCTGCCAAGAACCTGATATTTTGAGTGAGTCTTACACCCCAAGCTGAATTATCTGCTGCTGCAGACTGTGCTGACAAAGGTACCAGAAACGTCTTCTTCAACTTAGCTAAAGTATGAGCTGCAGATACATTAGTTATCTCTTTGAACTGCAATCACATCAGTGACTGAATGAACTTTAGTCAAATGACTGAAACATATAACTATAAGAAAACTTGGGTGTTTTCAGGGCCAATCTCATATTTGAAAGTGCCATGAATCCAGGTAACTGAAATGCATATTTTGAATAATTCAAAGAACACTATCAGCCATACAAACAGGGCCAAAACAAAAACAACAAAAAAAACCCTAATTTTAATAATTTAAAAATTAGATAGTTCAAATTTTCATTTCAAGATGAGATTTTTCTTTTAAAAGTTGATGAATTTTAAGAGTAAAGAAACCAAAGACAAAAAAAAAAATAAAAAAGAAAAGAAAAGAAAATTGTAGTCAATCATTTATTTATTTATTTTTTCTTAGTCTGGAATTAAATTTTCATTTTCTTTAATATTTCCTAAGAAAAAAAAAATATATATGTATATATATTTTCTGAGTACATCTGAAAAGATGTTGAGTTATTTAATCTAATTTTTCAAACACTGAATGAAGAAGATCTGTTAACTTATCCAAGCATATATACAACTGGTTACTAGGTTAATACTGAGATAGATTTTTTGATGAAAATATAATAATATAATAGTGTAATAAATCTATGATAATTACCAGATGATTCTGTATGTGGGTTAAAACTGTTCTAGGAAAGGTATTGTGACGAATCCCAGCTTTATTTCAGATTCTTTAATACTCCTCTCCCACAAAATAAACTTAAAAGGGTGCTCTCACCTTCACTGAAATTTTGGAAGAGCTATGTGCATAACATAGCTGTCCATTACCTTAGGATGTAACAGACATCTATGGATGTTTTTGAAGTGATTGCAGTATAGTTTCAATACTTTGTTTTCTGATAATTCCTATAGAGTGCCCAGGTCTTACTCTGTTTGCTGAAACTGGAGACAATAAAGATACTTTGCATCCTGTAGGACTGAGTTCTTGATAAATAAAAAATGAACTTGTTACTTAGAAAAGTACTTAAGTTATACAAAAGAGTTTTTTAAAAAATTTATATATATTTATTATTGTTATTATTATTATTATTTAATGGGATAAAAGATGCCTTGAAATCTTTGCATTCTTAAGGAACAGCAGATATTTTGCCTAACTTAAATATCATATTTAATATTAAAATAGTTAATTTAAATGTAATTGCAATTATACCATCATTTGGGAAAGAGGTAAATAAGGAATGTTGAGTCACAAGTCCTATGCTCCTAAATATTTTTACTTATACAAAAATAAATAAATAAATAAATCAACAATGGCTATTTAACATTTTCACAGAGATAAAGGGCGAGTAGTTACTAGGGCAGGTTGCTTTCTTAAATTGTATAGGAGAGTCATTTATAAATGACACAACTATAACATACACAGATAAAAAATAAGTAGATATGTTAATGCTTTAGAATACGTATCTGTAAACTTAAAAAAAAAAAAAAGTTTAAAATGACATGAAAAACATAATCTTGATGTAACATAATGATCAACAGACAAATTTTATTATTTTTTGAAAACTTTGTTATCCTGTGTTTGAGAGATTCTGAAAATATAGTTATGAATGTAGCCTTTTTTATCCAGCTTTGTCTGTTGATCTTAAGATGTAGAGACATCAGCATAGCTTTAAGTAGCAAAAAATCCTGCATGTCACTGGCTTTACAAGATGGCATTCAATGAAAATATTTGCACGACCTAATGCTGATTGCATTAATTAGACTCCTTCATTGCTTTGATTAAATCCCCTCATTGCATTTTACCGTCTATCAAATATGTTAATGTGCACCTTTTCAATGTTCATTAACACATTCTGCTGAAAACAGCTAAACATTCAAGTAGATGAATACAAAGACTGTTGGCTTTCTTATTTTGCTTTGTTCATAATATCTGCTGAAAGTGTGGAAAGTGTTCCCTTAGATGCTGTTCAATGGTTTAATATTGATTTTCTTAATGCTGTCACTTATTTAATGACTAGTATGACTAGTTTTAGGATGTTTTAAATTTGCTGTGAGAGGCAGACATCAATTACAGTTTCATCTACTTTGACTTTCTGAAATAGATGCAATCAAGGTAAAAATGTTGGCGTCCCTTTTGGTAAATAATGAGTTTTGTTTGATTCCTAGTATTCATTTATTCATAAAATACTCTTGATAGTTTTGACATAAAACTAAACGATTCTTTTAAGACCCTGGATTGTAAGTCAAAAAGAAACGTTCTTTTCTCAGAGGACAGGGATGGTAAGTGAAACCACGTATAGATACTGAAGTGACATTATCAAGATATAACTTGGAAGAGCTGCATTGGAAACCTTGGGAGATGAAAACTTGTTAGAGAGGGTTTCGGTAGGAGAAATGAACATGGCAAACAGGATTACAGTCCCAGGCCTACTTAATTCAATAAATTCTCAATAACGTTAGCAGTAGTAGCTTCTTTGTTCCAATTAGAGTAAACACCAGAATGAAATTTATCCCTATGTGAAGGCCAGCACAACTCTGTGTTGTGCCTATGTGCTATGCCCAATGTGTTCTAAAAGCTAAAATCCTTAATTGAGAAATAAAACAGAGGTCTGTGCTGGCTGTCTCCAAGAGGATGAATTCCACAGAGTTTTCATGTATTTTGTTCCCAAAATTCAAATATGTTAATCTCTCTGCTCTATTATGCACATGTGGGACAGTATAAAGATTGATTTTTCTTTGTTCCAAAAGAAACAGTTTCTTCCACATTAAAATGATGTATATTATACCAAAATAAAATAGTAAAAAATGCTAGATCAGAGTCAAGATAGAATTGATAGAATTGTTGGGGGAAAAAAAAAAAAAGAAAGAAAAAAAAATGAAAGAAAGAAAGAGCCAAGATTTTCCTGAGTAAGTTCACAGAATAAAGCAATTATGCCAGTAAGCTTTGTATCTATTTTTGGAAGCATTCACACATGCAGCATTCAGCAGAAAATCCACTGTACAGCATGACTCCAGTTGAGTATCACAGATGAGTAATCTACATCAGGCTGGGCAGAGTCCCAAGGAATTCAGATGTTCAGTGTCACAAATGACCAGGATTTTTTAGTTATCAGCTGTAGGAGAAGCTAAGAGCAGTTTGTGCATTGATGAACTAATTGTTAATTACAGAAATGACTAACAGTGAGAATGTTATTATTGTCGTTATGCCCTATATTTAATGACTGATACTATGCATCAGGTTCTCTGTTGGGATAAATGCATCAAATTCCAATTGTGTTTTGAGTACTTACGTTAGCAGAAAAAACAGCCATTCTTTAAAAACTTTAGTGGGGATAGAAGTTGGCTGTGGCTGGATAGATGATATTCCGACAAGAAAACACATACTACAAATAAGCTTGTTAGATCTCAGTTGAGCAATTTACATGTCTAGTTTTCACTGCATAAAGGACTCCCAATGAAGCCATTGAGGACACCTTACATGCTTAGATGCATAGTTAACCAAGCACTTTCCTGTTCCATGGCTTTGAAATCAATGATTAAGCCACTATTTTCCACTTAGCACTCATGTTCATGACTTCGAGAGAGAGTAGTCTCTCTGGTTAGCCCTTCCTATGTATGCAAGACCATCTAAGTCTGATGTTTGCATCAGACAACTGACTCAACACCTGGGTGATCAATGGGATCGGAGGGAAAGATGGGAGGAAGGCTGAGATCAAAGATGAGAGTAAGCTCAGAGTTAGTAAATAGGACTGAAGAGGGAGTGGGGATCTCCAGCACTCCCTGACACAGCAGTGCTTGAGGCCGAAGGAACACAAAACTTTGCAGAAGTTCTGGGGAGTGAGCCTGCTGGCTACGGAATTGCCATCCCTGACCTTGCCCAGCATGAAGTGAATGGAAAAATCTTTTCTCTCTAGATTCCTGTAACAGAAACTTAGTATATATGTGGATTGAGTCCCTAAATCTTCATGTAAATCTAATAAAACTGATCAGATGAATATTCCTTTAGTGTGTTAGCATTACCATGATCTTATGTCTTGAGAACAGAGGAAAACTCTTTATCTGAGTTGCCTTGAGCTATTGCTGGCATCAATATTGCCAGAGAGATTTAAACTTCAGGTCCACACTTCTCATTCAAAACAGTGGTACTGTCAGAAAGAATTTGTGGAGCAGGTGTACTTGTGGTAGTGTAGGAGTGGATTACAGTCCACCCACACCTACCCTCAGGAGCTCACAGAATACACACTATAGTCTGTCTGAGCTCCATGTTGTGGTATCATTCTCAGGAGAATTTATCTTTATAAGATAGCTACAACATTAGCACAGAAAAAGTAAATTCAAAATTCTGCACGATTGCATCTGACTGTATAAATGCACATCCCTCTTTGCTGCTTATACTGCAAGCATATGAGAAAACAAGTAACTGGTATTTTGATATGCAAGTTATATTTCCATTTTTATTTCTTATTTAAATATCTCTCTATATACATAAATACATAGATATAGATATTTATAGATAGATAGGAAACCAGTCAGACATAAAGAAAGGTTTCAGTGCTGTTTTGCTTCTAACAACACAGTCTACAAAGAAAAACCACTACCACCACCACCAACAAAAGCTTTTTAAAGAGTATCAGTGTGATGGCTCTAACATATTTATGAATTATGAAGATATATTTTCAACCTACGTATGTGTTGGAAAAGATAGTATAACTCTATTGGTATTTATGATTTTGGTATAATATATATCATTATATGGAGGTTCTCCTATGAATAAGGATTTTTCAGACTAGCTTTTGCTAGCTAGATCATCAACTACTGAAATTCATGAAGGCACATTTATTTATTGTTAGATATTTCTAAACAGTTTGCTGATTTGACTGATTTATGATTTCTGTGTCATGGGGGAAAAATCCCTCTGCTTTCTGTGGACTTCATTACATATCTTATTTTAATAAAAATTAAAAACAGTTGCTAAACTAGCAATAGCAATTGTATATTATTATATAGTTATATGTCAGTCACTGATGGCAGTTCCTGCCTTTGATGTAGAATGAAGGTCATGTAGACAGGAAGGTCAAGAGCCTTCCTGTCTTTTTTATTGATACTGTCCCATGTAAACATATAAGAAATTTTTTAAGACCAGGAGACAAGACAAAGTATGCTTAGGTTTGTTGTATCCTCACAAGATGTGATAATATTTTTTTTTAAATCAAAACTGCAAGTTAATACTTGATCTTAAACTGCATGAAACAACTCCATCATAAAAGTGCGGTGGCTTGTGAAAAGCAGATAGATGTTTTTCTAAGTACCTTTAATAAACGTGCTATTCTTAGACCTCTATCTGGTGTGTCTTGCTCTGATTAGAAGATGTTCATATTTTGACTCACATCTACACAACAGCTAGTATGGAAATGATAATGAAAATGAGAAAATACACGTTCCTAGTAAGACTGTGAAATTTCATTCCATAGTCTCAAAAATTACATCTGTTTGGATGTTAGAAATATTCTTCCTGAGCAGCAGCACATTTCATCATGAACTTATTGATAGAATGGTGGGAAACGCTGAAGCTTGGTGGGGCTCATTCCATGGAGTTCGTATATTTGGCAAGCTGCTTACTGCAGGTCTAATCAGAGTGAAAAAAATTATTTACATTTTAAGAATGATGATTTTTTTAGACTATAAGGTTCAGTGGCCTAACTAAACCCATGTCAACTCATACATTTTCCAAGTCAAAAGCACAGCGCTGCCATTTTAATGTACTGCTGCTACTACAAAACAAATCTTAAATGTAAGGCTTTTGTTCCTTTGACAGAATTATTTGCTAATGTATTCCTTCAGATAACGTAACCTATATAAATATTATTAAATATTTTCCCTTTAGAGGAAGAGTAGATATATTTCCAAGAAAGTATTCACAGACTAGCTAAGTGCTGCAATTTCAGGTAAATATGCTATAAGAGAAGGGAAAGATGGGGGAGATGATGCTTTTATTTGCTGACTTTGTAAATTCAGGATAAGGAGAATAGACATTAGAAGCTTTCCATTCTCTCTGTTGGGTTTTGGATTAGACACTGAAAGCTCTTTTCATACTCTTTTTTAATAGCTAGTTCTCGACACGGTATTAATGCTGGTTCTAAATGAACCTCTATATAATTGCTGTCTTCCCAGTTGTGACTAACAGACCACTCAGCAAAAGAATGCAATTAGAACAGTTTTAAAGGGATGCAGGGAGGGAGGAGTGAATGAAATAACATACAGAGAAAAGCATATGGTAGATAGAATAAGGATGCAAACAGTAAATAAGAAGTGCTGATTTAATTTCTCCTCTACAAATCTGGATTCACTGAAATTAGCAACTATTCATGAGTACATTAGAAATAATTGATTTACACATCGGAAGCAATTTATTTAAATTAGTCGTTTTATAGCATCTTTGTTGAAATTGTATATAGCTAGCCACAATGCTTTCTGACTTTCTAAGTACCACTGAGATAATCTATAGCATTTGAAAGAAGGTTGTATTTAACATTGGAGGTTGCAGTTAATATTTTCTTCATCAATGAAGTAATTTTGATTTGGAAAATGTACCAGTTGTGTTTGTTTGGTTCAGTATGGCATTTATACTGCTTAATTTTCAAATGACATCTCTCATATTCAAAAGATAACATAAATATTTGCTGTAACACTGGTACTGTAATAAGTGTAATAGCATAATGAAAGCTAAAGTGGGCTTCCAATTTTGCTAAGTGGCTCAGTAACCTTTTTACATGGCATTTCTGTAGGACTACAGAGTGAACATTTTTTTGAGACAGCAGTGGAACGACTCACGCCTGGCTTACAGTGAATATCCTGATGATTCCCTGGATTTGGATCCCTCTATGCTGGACTCTATTTGGAAACCAGATTTATTCTTTGCCAATGAGAAGGGAGCAAACTTCCATGACGTCACAACAGACAACAAGCTGCTAAGGATTTCTAAGACTGGAAAAGTGCTGTACAGTATCAGGTAAACCAGTTAACTTTATTTTTTGGCTCTTCATCCTATTCTTTCCTCTCAATCCCTGCTTTTCTGAATGCAGCTAGGCTTGCAGAATATACTTTACATATTTATTTTTTTCTTGTCCCTTGTGTACAACTGAATTGAGACTTAATCACAGCAGGGTAGAAAGAAAATATGCCTACATTCCTTTGCTAAGCTTTTACTTCTCACAAGATGGTCTGAAAGTGGCACAGCAGTACTACTTAACCTTGTTGGAAACTTAAGGATGTCTACTTATTTATAGGTATTCCTCAGTATTCCCATCAACATTAGCTCAAGCCTTCTTAGAAAGAGAAGAAATCAGCTCTTCAGTGGATGGTGGGTTGTAATTCAAAATTAAAGGGGAATATTATTTAAATGACTTCTGAAAACCTTAGGTAAAAATGGGCTTGAAACACAGTAAATGACACGTGAGTGGCCATGTAATCGGATGTATCTTTTCACAGTTAAAAATAACTGGAATTATGGAAAGCTTTTGTTTTAATACTAAGTGCATTGAAGTGTGTATCATGTGACTGGATTTAGGCTGAATGAATAAACACTTTGACAAAATATGATTGGATATGATCTGATGAAACAGGACATGTGCAGAGAATCAACTGCATTTCACAGGCATAAACTACAGCAAATCTGCAGTATTTGTTTGACATTCAGCTTATTGTGCATCATTATCTTAGTATAAGTAGTCAAAGGTGCAAAACCACTGCTCTTAGGGTGATTTAAAAAAATGTATTGTTCTGTGTGTTCCTGGGAATGCTTTTTACTTTTTCCCATTTTTGAATTGTGGAAAGTAAATATGGTAGTATCTATTTAATAGATTGCTTAGTGAATTTACTTGTTGGTAAGGAAAATCAATTCAGAAGACAGTTGTTTCTGACAAGGCATTCTGTTTGTGACCTGGATTTTCACTAAGGAATTTTTATTGATCCAGGTGTCCTGGCTAAGGAGAGTGGTGTTCTGTAGGATGCTAGATTAATAAATAATAACATGGCACTTTCTCCATTTCACAGAATTGCAGAATCACAGAATTGTAGGGGATTGGAAGGGACCTCAGGAGATCATTGGATCCAACCCCTCTGCCAAAGCAGGTTCTCTAGAGCAGGTTGCCCAGGTAGGTGTCCAGATGGGCCATGAATATCTCCAGATAAGGAGACTCCACAACCTCCCTGGGCAGCCTGTTCCAGTGCTCTGTCACCAAGTACGGGATTTTACATGATTCCAGTGGAAATTACTCAATAAGACCTCATTTGTGTTTGGATAGATTAACCAGTGTGGGACTTATACATTTATTGAGCAAGGTTTCAAATTGACATACCTGAAGAGTTTGAGAAAAATAGTAGGATAGGAGGATGAAGCTAGCACTAGCGGAGTGATAAATATGCTGCCACTTACAAATATTTCTTGTTTCATCCTGGGAAAGAAATGAATGCATCTGCTTGTTTGAATGACATCAGACACTGTCTTATTGGAGGCAACAGTGCAGCTGGGTGCTGTTCTGAATACAGATAGATAATTTCTCTGACATTTGTCCATGCGGGAAAAGTAATATTTCAAGCTGTCATACCACATTTGTAAAATTCCCACACCTAAATGCAAATTCATACAAAGTAGAGTAAGCAGTATTCCAACCAAGGACTAAACAAAACTCATCGTTTCTCATTTGTAACACACAACAGCAACAAAGGCTTACCTTGTACTTCTCACATGGCATAGAATTTTGAATAACACTGTACAGTGAAGAAATCTTTCCTGAGTACTGGACTTTGAAGTCAGAATTAATTAGAAAAACTTGTCTTTATTCTCTAGATGCTGGTTGCCTGTTGCTTTTAGTTGTGCTGTGTTGAAATAAACAAGAATATTTTAGTGATTCGTTTCAGTACACCGAGAAAGGTATAATGTTGCCATTTTCACTACTACACCAAAAGGACTTAACCTCACACAGTGGTATTTAACATTTAGCAATTAGTGTGCTCTAAATGTTTAAAGCACTTCACAAATATGTCTGAAATGTAGTAGTGTAGGCTGTTTTGTCATATTTCCAAATTTAATAAAATCAAGGACAAATTAATCTTGTATAAATATGCACTGTTTCTATTAAATGAACTTAAAACATCTCACGGTAATTAATGGGTAAGAAACAAGTTGTGTGTATTATACAACAACAGTGTTCATCTTCCCTATACATGTACACTGCACTTAAACAGTGAAATATGCTATACCAGAGGCACAGCTTGTTTGTGCTGTTAAATGCTGTGAGAGGTAAATCCTGCCCTTTCTGAAAAGAATTCGGAAAGCCATAGGTCAATATTTTACTTAAAAGAAACAGCTGGTGTAGGAGATGTGTGCTCAGGTAAGTTATTTCAAGGTCACTGAGGGAACAACCCCTGTGTTACTCCCAACACAGTGCTCAACTCTGGGAATTGTTTTATCCTGTGGTAAGCATGGGGCTGTGTGTCTTTCTTTCAGTGAGGGATAAGCCATCTTGCATTCACTGGTGATGGTAGAGATGGCGTAGATTTCAGTCATTGTTTACCTTATAGTAATTAATTATCATGCTCATGCTTGCAAACTGCTAGATCTATATTTAATTCACTGGGAGTTGTTATAGAAAATAAAGCCGGAGTGGTTGATATACTCACCTATGAATCATGTAAGTTTAGGAGTCTAAACCTATCTTTAGATGTTTTCTGCATGCTCAGATGGCTACCTTGGTATCTGTTTTAATCTCAGATATTGATATCATGGTATATATGCTATATAAAGCCTGAGGAAAGACCAATATGGAGAAAGCTTCTGAGCCTACAATATTTGTAAGAGATTTGGTGATGGGTATGGGAAACATGAAGGATTATGGAGCTATAATAGTTTAGTTTCATACTTGCAAAAGATTCTGTATCATTTTAAAGGACAGACAAACTTGAAGTTTTAAGGTGGAGGATGATATTTTTGCTCCAGCCCTGGAAGCAAACTAGCACACAGACTAGGTCCTTGGATAAAACTGATTTAAACCCTTGGGTACTGCAGAGAGAACAAGAACACTGGGAAGGGAAACCAGATTTATTCAATACCACAAATATACACTTTTGTCACTAGTGACATGGCCACAGCTCTTAGAGGTGCATGTATTTTAAAAGGCAGCAGTTACAGTAAAGTTAAATTCAGCAAACAATTGTATTTTATTCGGGATCAGTCTCAGTGGCACTCTTTGAGCTACAGAAAACTGTTAAATAACAATAGTTTTTGTTTTAAAGCACTCTGCAGAGAGCACTCAATGAGAGGGGTTCATTATAGCAGCATTCAATATAATTGGGTTATGTTGTGTATATTTTGTATGCCGAAAAACAATGAGAATTAGAATCTCATCCCACACAATGTAACCCCCCAGATGCCTGTGACTCATCCCTCTGAGCTCCCGACCCTTGAATGATCTCTGCATGGACTGGATTTTGTAGAGGGACTACACACTTGCAAATAATGGCAGTGCTATGCGATGGTACTGAGAGGCCTGTTCCTGGCACTCAAATCCCATATGACACCTGGGTTTTCTATTGTGTACACTGCTCAATGGATTTTATGTTCCAGGGGCAAGGATCATATCTTCTCTGTCCCACTGTGGACACCTGGGACACCAGTAAAATGCTAAAGAACCACACAGGAGACTTTGCTTTCTCTCTGAGCTGCAAATTTGTGCTACCTGATTCCCAAAAATTCATTCCAGGCTGCCAGCCAGTTCAGAATATTAGCATTTGCCAAAAAGGTTATTTTAGCAAAGTGTCTTCCTTCCTTCCTTCCTTCCTTCCTTCCTTCCTTCCTTCCTTCCTTCCTTCCTTCCTTCCTTCCTTCCTTCCTTCCTTCCTTCCTTCCTTCCTTCCTTCCTTCCTTCCTTCCTTCCTTCCTTCCTTCCTCCCTCCCTCCCTCCCTCCCTCCCTTCTTTCCTTCCTTCCTTCTTCCTTCCTTCCTTCCTTCCTTCCTTCCTTCCTTCCTTCCTTCCTTCCTTCCTTCCTTCCTTCCTTCCTTCCTTCCTTCCTTCCTTCCTTCCTTCCTTCCTTCCTTCCTTCCTTCCTTCCTTCCTTCCTCCCTTCCTCCCTTCCTCTCTTCCTCCCTCCCTTCCTTTCTATGAATTAATTACCCCCCTCTCCTTTTAATATTTTAATTGCATCTCAGTCATATGAGCTTGATGCACAAGCTGATATAACTCAACAGTAGCATAGATCCATTGAACCTGGAATATATTGGCCAGGAAGGTAAAGAGGCTGGAACTTCTCCTTCTTCTACTACTTTATTTTATTATTTTTTTTTCACTTCCAATAGCCACAGAGGCTGTGAAGCTGTATTTTGAAATGTCATTCCATTACATTTAGTCAGGCAAAGTTACAAAGCAGATTACTTCATATTTTTAAAATATGCAAAGAATTTAGAAGGTGTTGCATAATTTGACAAGAGACTTATATGGAATTCTAGGGAGGAGATTTGAGCATATCACAAATTATTTTTCTGTCCTATTTTTGTTACTTCTATTACAAGAGCAATGAAATACCTAGGAAGAAATCCCTCAAGTCTTTCAAAATAGTATTTTTTATCTTTGGAGTTATTTAGACAATTGCTTCTGCATGGTTTCAACTCTTAACCTAGATTTAATTGTTAAATATTATTACAGAGGAAGGTGGTGTCTACTAGAGAGCAATACTGTGCAGCTAGGGCATCATGAATCTGGAAACACAAGATATTTGTCTGGTCTGTATTTGTGCAGCTCTTCTGGGGGTGATTTATAGACACTTCATTTGGAAAAAGTATCTAACAGGATGAGCTGGCATATCCAAAAGCTCTCTCCTACTTATTTAACCAAGGAGAGGTATCTGTGAAAACCGCACATTTATTTACAAAACCATCCTCTGTGCCACTCGTGTTACTCACAAGTTTCCAAAACTGACTCTTCATTGAGAGACCACTGAGTCTAACCCTGATGTGGGGTTAGACTCAGGGCACCATTTTGGGTTACATTACAATCTATGGTTACAATATCACTCATGTAAATCATCAGAATTAATCTATAACACTTCTATAATTCAGTTTTTCTGAGTGAAAGTCCTGTGCTGTGTAAGTCTCCTTTGTATCTGTGTTCTTTGTCCTATGGGAAGAAAATGCAAAGCAGATTTAGGAGATACATAAGTTACACTGGTTTTCCATTCACAATAGACTGTATTTGGGAAATGATGTCCATTACCCTCCTGAAAAATGTTTCTTATAAATAAGAGTATATCTTAGATCTGTACTGTTACTACAAGATCTGTTGCCATATTACAGTAAATTCAGGCATGGATCTTTAACAATAATCTTAGGGTACAAACCTTATCAGCTACCCAGCAATGTAACTCCATTTACACCTGATGACATTGTTGTGTGTGATCATCACAGCACGACAAAGTCTAGCCTAACAGAGTGGTAGAAAATGTTGTGTTCCACAGTTCTGCACATATCCTGTGCTTAAGTTCAGTGACTTCAATCTTATTTTACAATCTAGTGTTGGGATTTAAGAGGATTTGGACTTTACTAACAGCATTGTCTTTTCATGTGACAGATTAGAAGAGGGGGAGGAGACAGAATGTTACCACGATTGAAGTGGTTGTTTGCTACGTAGGAACCCTTATCTCCTACCTCACACTCATATTTATTACCCCAACTTCTACCAGAATAATATTGATATTGCCAAGGTAGGGATTGTCCCTTGGAAGTGAATCTCAATCAGCACATGAACATTTTCTTATAAGTGTTTATTCTTCCACTGGCAAAACTCCAGTTCCATGTTCATTACCATGATTATCCAAAAGAAAAAAAAAAAAAAAAAAAAAATCTTCACATGTCTGGAAGTAACTTTCTTACATTAAATACATATATATATATATAAAGACTTTTAAGGAGAAATGCAGAACTTCTACTTGAAATAAAAAACATATAAAGTTTTGAGTTAGCTATTCTATACTATAGGTAGAGGCTTTACAGACATATAAATAGTGCTAGAACCACTAGACTTTATTAAACTATACATTGTTTGTTACTGGTATATGGTGACTTCTGAAATTGTAACTGCATGCTATGTGAATCCAACAAGTTTGACAAATTTGTCTTCCCATGGGCATAATTACAATAATAATGCTTTCAAAGGCTAAAAAGTTGTGTCCCTTTTTACGACAAGTAGCCATTCTAATTATTACTGAACTCAATGTCTTTGGATTATGATTAGCTCCCCACATTTTACCTTTTTCTTTTTTTTTTTTTCTTTCCTTCTTGCCCTTCCTCCTACTTCTTCCACCATCATGTCCCTTCCTTTTGGGGTCTTTTAATTAAATGGTCTCAGATGCTTCTCATCCTTTTGCATGGTTCCCTAACATCTTAACTGTGCCCTCCCATCATCCACTTTTGTCTCTCTCATTTCCTCCTAATCTACATACAAATCCTGGCTGAGTCTCTAGCAATGAATTTCCAATACCCTTGTTTTTCTGTTGTGCCTAATGTACTTGTTTTGCATAAAAATAATAAACCCTCCTAAATAAATAATAAAGCTTAATGCAGGTACTTTGTTATGCAACTAGCACAGCTATTGTCAAAACCCCATTGATCATCTTGCTTAAGGAAAGAATAATTTACATTTTAATGACACAAAATTAGTTGCTTTTTCACTTCATCAGGCATTTAAAGCAAAGTGGGGATATGGACATTATACTTGAACATGTACTGCCTCACTAATTCCTCTAATGCTTTGCACGTCTCCAGCTGACATACAAAAACATTGGATGTGAGGTAAATCCAAACACAACAGAAGAGCTACATAAACTGAAGGGCAATGCTGCCAAGAGAACAAAAGGCTCTGAGCCAGTCATGAGAAAGCTTAAACTGGAAGTTATAACCTTTCCAGCCATCTACACTTCAAATTCCTAAAACAATATTCCAACAGAAATAATGAAAGGCATAGGAAGGAACTCAATATCAGTAAATGAACCATGATCATTTTTGAAAGGGCTTAGATGATGTGACTATATGTGATAGGAGATGACCATATTTAATTGTCCAAGATGTCAAGATGTCACTTCTATAGCCCTATATTTTTGTGTCTCAAATAAAAAGGAAGGCTTTTTTTTTTTTTTTTTTTTTTTTTTGAGTTAAAAAACTGTGAAATGCTGTTGGAGATCAATTTGTACACATGCAGTTGTCTTGGCTGACAGGATCAAAAAATATTGGCAGCTGGTTACTTCTGGATAGTTAAGCCAATAGGATTGTAAAGCCAAGCCACACATCTGCATGCTTGCTCTCCTGGTTAACAGTGATGTCTGCCCTTGACTGCTTGTGACTGATCACTGCATTTAACCATTGAGCTTACTTTAGAGCAGTCAAAGGTTAGATGGAAAAAGTTGTAGCTACAGGAGCCTTTTCTAAGTAAATGGCATAAAAAAAGCATGTTTTCCTGGAACTTGCTCTCGGGGATGGAGGTCTTTTGCCAAATGCATTGCAATGTATGGCTTAGTACAGAGATGTCATCGTTCCAGGAGGAAAGCAGCAGCATCAACATACTGCAGGAAAATTAAGATAGAAAATAACAGAGGAGAATGGAGAGATGAAATAATATTCTTCCTGGAAAGGAAGCAGGTGGTTACAGAATTTAACTGTTACATGAAATCATACTTGAATGTCATTCCACAGATTTGGTTGAGCAATAATGGGGAAATCATTTGCTGGCAACTCATGTGCTGGCATTGCGTATTTACAGACAATACTGGCATTACAATGAGAAGTGGGATGCCCATAATGAGAAATCCACCACCCTGTTCATTCTGTGCCAGCTCCCATTTTAAGCAGTCCATGAAGCAAAGCAAAGCACTGGAGGGAGAGACAGCACGCTCATAAACAGCAGTACGTGAAACTCCAGGCTGCATTTCACTTTTTGCCATAGCAGAGAAGGCTCCATGTCTCCTCTGAGCTCAACTTCAACCCGTTCCCATCTGACAGAAATGAAACAAATATTAGAGAGGAATTCCAGGGCTCCTCAAAAATAAGGGGAAAAGCAAACAGTTTGATTGTTCCATTTAACAGGACAAAGCCTGTAGACTGTGAAAATTACCAGAAATGACATTCAAAATGATGAGTCAGGTCTCTGAAAAATAATGAGATGGTCTACACAATGAAAAACCTTTTAAAAAATGAATGTAACCATTTCTTCTTTCCTTCTTCTTTTTTATTTTTTTTTTATTTTTTCCTGTTGTTGTTATTTTGGTCTTCTAATATATGAACAATGTGTGTGCCCTAATTTCAGGCACAGATCACTCATGAGGTGGGGCTGGGAAAAATGTAAGGAGATTTTACATTTTCCTGCCTGTTTCAGTGCCACTAGTCTAAATGGCATTTGCTCCCATGTCATGCGATGCTGTCACGGTTGCTGTGCAACTCTATCTCCCCTGCCAGTTAATGGGGAACTTTGCCTGTTTGTGCTTAGGCAATATTTTTATGTTCTTTCAGCAGCTGAAAGGATCAGAAATCCAATCTTCCAACAGGAAAAAAAAAAAAAAAAAAAAAAAAAAAAAAAAAAAAAAGAGAGAGAGAGAAAAGAAAAGCTAAGATATTTACCTTTATTGTCAGCTCAGAGCTTTAAGACAAACATCAGAAATCGTGGAATTTATGATAGCATCTTTAGAATTGGCAATGATGAAAAATATCCCAGTTCCTCTAACAGACCCAGGACTGTGGGTTTTGCACAGGTATAGGAATTTTCATTTAAATGGCAAGTAGCCAATGTTGACATGACCGTGCACGCACTACTTGTGTTCTGGTGTTTGCAGTGTAAATTCCCAGATTGTAATGTTGCCTGTCCCACCAGCTAAACTGCAGATGGGTGTAGCTTGAAAGAATGAAGTGATAAGAATAGAAGCAAAAAGTTATTTTTGATACCATGCCCACTCATGGCAAGGCGTTTGTTGCTCTTCTTACTTTCTGGAAGCTAATCATGCTTTCTTTGGAGATAGATATGACTTGTACCCTTGTCACCAGCACTATTTAAATTTCCAACAGTATTTCTGTAATTAAGTCTGATTCTAGTTATTTCTCCTTATAAAAATGGTATGAGGCAGCTGGTGTTCTGTATCCCACTCACAAACTGCCACATTTACAGGTTTGTTAATGAAACAGCTATTCCCCTTGTTGTCAGACACCTGGTGTGGAAGATCCACAGGGCCTTTCTCTTGTGGGTTCAATGCCTTCCTTCTGAGTGGGAGCTATCGCTTACATCAAGTGAGGTTTGGGGCAGTCAAAACATATCAGGCTGTATTAGCTGCTTATAAACATGAAGTGGGGTAGAATGCAGTTTAATTTTTGCTTCCAGATCCTGGCTCCAAAGAGAGGTGGGGGTGGTATGTGGCAGGAGCTGAGGTAAAAGACAGGGCAACAGGAAAGGAAGGGGGGAAAGGTACAATGCTAAACAAGAATGAAGAGGAAAGAGGCTTTTTGAAATGTGGGGTGCAAGAGCAAGCACAGGAGGAGGTGGTAAAGTATGTCCAGGGATCAGAGAAAGAATAGGACAGGAGTGAAGGATGAAGAGGAATGAGGTGAGCACAGAGCACCAGTGAGATTTCATTGCAGTGCACATGAATACCTCTGAGCTCCCTTGGCTGCACATATATGTCACCCTCCCTCCACAGGCTTTTCCTTGGATGTTGATGACTGGCTACAGCTGCTATTTTTAGGGCATATGTAGTGAGCTGAGCTCCGCTGCTGGCCCATCTGAGGGCCAGCCTATTTCCATCTGGAGGAAACACTGACATTGTAAAAACAAAGTGTTCAGGTGTTAAAGATCACCAGCTTGAGTGTTTCTGATTAAAAACGTGCTGTCAGGCTATTTATTTTCCCAGAATTTTTTATTTATTTATTATTATTTTTTTTGATTTTATCGTTTCTGTAATGAGGGAAGCTGCAGCCTACAGGACTTCTGCCTCTCTGCTTGCAGAAGTGGGAAATGAATAAATGACCTCTGGATAAAGCTGATAAGGGGACTTTCTGGGGTTACCAGAAATGAAAAAAGAAATGAAAGATGTTGAGCTGGATGAGAAAGAGAGATAGGCCAACAGTCCAAGTCTGACTGATATCTTATGACATTCTGCTGAAACCAGGGTAAAAAAGACTGGATCTTGAATGAAATGTTAGGTGAAGAAATCTGAGCAGTGTCCATTAATTCTGAAGACATTTAAGAAGCATCAGCAAATGCTGCTCAGAAGGATTTACCTAGTGTATGAAGGAGACCTTATGAAGAGGATCTCTAGAGTATTTCGATTACAGCCCTGCCTCTGCCATGACATCACTCAGTAATATTAGTGATTTATTTTTTATTACTATTTTTTCACAGTGCTGGCCAATTGTTCATTCTCTGCCTCTGCATTTTGTTCTGTTCATACTCTATTTGCAATATTCCAGGGTTTATTTCTTCCTTGAGCGTGGGATGAGCAAAGGAAAGAAGAGAGTAACTTGGCTTCCCCTCCAGAGTCCTGTCATCCCTGGCATTGTGCCTGACATGCTGGAGTGTTGAAGATCCAGCTCTGTTTTGATCCCTGCCTGTTCAGCTGCAAAATCTAAAGTCCTCATCCCCAGAGCACCCTCCCTGAGCTACCTGTGTGACCTGAGCCTACCTTCTAGGAGGTGGTTACAAAATCTGTTGTTTATGAATCTTAAATGCCTTGGGAGTGGTGTGCCTGGAAAAAAAAAAATAAATAAATAAAAGAAAAAAGTTCTTTAACAGTTTCTTCTGTCTTATTAATGAATAAAGTACTCATCAATCTAATTGCCAGTTAAACTTGCACTTTGTACCAAGTCTCTGGGAGCGTCTCTTGAATTTGCCAACTAAATTTGAGACACTTTTTTTTTTTTTTTTGAAACTTTTTCTGTCAATGTTATTGTTATGGGCAATGTGGGTAGCTACATCAGCCTACGCACTTCTGATCCTGTTTCACTATTAATGTAAATGTAGAAGTAGTGACATGGCACCTAAGTGTGGAAACACATACAGGATCATATTTATTTATTTATTTATTTATTTATTTTTAATGAAAAAGTGTCAAGTGCTATAAAGTGACTCACCACTGTAGACTTCACTTGAGCTACTTCAGACTTTGGGAGCAGAACATTTAGCTTGTTGTAATTTTGTTGAAAATCAGTGGGTCTACAGATGACACTAGGCAACAAGTGTTGGGTTCAATGCTTGCATTACTTCTGGTAAAAAGGGTTACAGAGGCAAAGATGTTAACTATGAATGGCTACTCTGCTAAGAAGAACAACAAGTAGTGATAAATCTGTAATGGCATGGTATCTTGAGCTAACCTCATCAATCAGTGAATAGAAGTTATTTTCCA
The DNA here is from genome assembly GCF_964211825.1 of Aythya ferina. Taxonomy (NCBI): domain Eukaryota; kingdom Metazoa; phylum Chordata; class Aves; order Anseriformes; family Anatidae; genus Aythya; species Aythya ferina. The sequence continues at coordinate 79,182,377 of NC_140296.1, forward strand.
TTTGTCAGGGTAAGCAGAAAATAATTTAGCCTTTCTGAAAGACACTGTTGGTTAGGGAGGGAAAGAAGAGATGTCAACCTTTGTGTGAACCAGCATAATAATCATTTTTTCAGCTCTCCTGCAGAAGAGAAATGGACATATCCATCTAGCCATCTGTGGAGATAGACCAATTTAATCCCTGGGAGACTTGAAATCTGTAGATGGATGCATTTGACTAATGATTAGTTTCATACTAAACTAATGGAATAGACACCTCTTCCCATGTATGTAGTCAAGCCCCCAGACTCCTTGAGGGTTTGGGGGAGGAGAAAGGGATGAAGGGGAGAAGAAGCAGTCATCCTACAATCCATGCTTGACAGTCAGTAAAATCTAAATGGTAGATAGGCCATATCTTCTTCAATGAGTACAAGAAGAAGACATTTTGCAGCCTTTTAGAAAATCATTTGCATAAAGATACTCTTGAAATGAACTTTACAAATGTAACCCATATTTAGAAGATGACTGAAAAGAAGGAAGAGAAATTGATATATCAACATTTCAGGAAAAAATGCAGAAGCGGTCTTTTGTCAATACTTGAAATCAGCAATTTGAACAGCTCAAACCTTAATCCAGGAGATTACCTAGTAAAATGAGACTAGTTAGCATTTTCAGAACACTTCAAATATTTAAAGGAGTAAGGGTCATATTTTCAATGGCATTTATATGTCTACAAAATGTATGTTTTTTCTCTTCTAATGGCTTATATTTCTAATGCATATGCTATTTGCTCCCAAAGGTTAAATAAGAGTTTATTTCCTATGGTAATGTACAGAGGACTACTAGGTGCTTTTCTTTTCTTCATCTCAATGCAGTTCACTACCACTGACAACCAATCTCTGATTTCCTGATATTGTCATCTTGTACACTGAAGCCTGTGTCAAGAGGACAAGAATGGTAAATTCTCTGTGTAGCCCATGAGTAGGCAAAAGCACAGAAATGGTGAATGGGCTTTTTGATCAGAACATTTTGATTACAGTTTTCTAAATATCATCTTCTTGTCATAGTGATGTAATTGCAGGACAGTAGGACTAAGTGATTCAGTCAAACCATCCCCAAAAAAGTCACATGATGAAGAAGCAAGCTGAAAGAGATTGAGTAAGATGTATTTGCTGAGAAACAAATATATCTTGAGGATCCACAGGACACAAATAGTGAAATATTTTTTCATAAAGATCACATTTGCCTGTAGGACAACCTACTTTCTAGGTTAGCAGCTGGCCTGTTGGTTCACTGACATAATTTAAAAAAAATAATAATTTCTAATTGTACCATGTTAATGTTTCAATGTGCCTTCAAATGAAACAATTTAGTTCTCATCCTTGATGGCAAAAGGAACACAGAAAGTTTTGTTTATTATTTTGTGTGTGTGTATGTGTGTCAGTGTTCTTTTTTTTTTTTTTTGGGGGGGGGGGGGGGCTGAAGGTAATCTGAAATAAATGTGTTCTTTTTATATAACTTTGTTTTGTTTTCCAAAACAGATAGTCATTTGTAATTATGTCATCCCAGCATCTTGGCTTGTTAAAAACAGTTTATTCTCCCCACAGTTACAAGAAAATTATAACAGAGGAGAAGCCTTGAAACAGATTTCAAATCAACTGTAAACTACCTGCCCCCCCCCCTAAAAACAAACAAACAAACAAACAAACAAACAAAACATTAAGTATATTCCTATCCAAGTAAAAGTATGCCTTATCTGGGACAAAAACAGCTAAAAATTTAAAAGATAAATTTAGTTTGTATGATAATGTTCCTTTAGGCTTAGTTTCTTGTTTCTGCCGTCTTTATCTTTTAATGCTATGTGATTCTTGTTTTTACTTTTTTTTTTTTTTCTTTTAATGTATAAGCAGTAAGGACGAATGGTTGAAAATGGGTCTCATACGCAACAAAAGCACACTCTATTGAAAAAAAACTCAATTGTTATGTTTTCTTCCTTTGCTATTCCAAAACAGAGCTTTAAAATGTATGTTGCATGATCAGTCACTTCAGGTTTTGCATTATTTGGGTTCACTGCTCTACGTAAAACATTCACTGGTACATTAGTGGAGAGCATTTCTTGCTGTCTTACTGTTCTTGTCTCTGCCTCTTTTCTGTCCAGTCAATGCAGCCTGCTTTGCTTACATGTTTAGTCCTCACACACTCTCATGTCCTTAAAAGCTAAGAGGGGACAGAGAGTCTGGTCTCTGAGTGTCTAAGATTTGTCCTTGATTTTTCAAACTATAAGTATGGAGCTTTGGATAAAATCTGTAGATTTCTAACAACAGCTTTTCTTCTTCTTCTTCTTCTTTTTTTTTTTTTCTCTCATTCAATTTTAGGCTTACTTTAACCTTATCCTGTCCCATGGACTTGAAGAATTTTCCTATGGATGTACAGACATGTACAATGCAGCTAGAGAGCTGTGAGTGTCCAATTGCTTTACCTAGTGAACAACAGGACTTTAACTTTTGGTGGTTAGATAGTATGTGCATTTTTGTATTTGTGTTTTCAGACTCAACATTCCTATTTTGTAATGAAGAGTCATGGAGGAGGAGTGCTTTAACTACCCATCACCAACATTGGTAGTGCCTACTCACTGTGCTCTTCCAGCTCCCTTTCCTTTCTTTCTCCACCTTTCCCGTCAGGGCTGCACCACTTCCAGCAGTACTGTACATGAGAAAATAAACCTCAGGAAAGTAAGAACAGCTAGTATGCACCCAGGGATGAGCTATGTCTGATCAAGACAAGCTAAGTTTTTTTGAGAAATGCAAGCAACATACTAAATGAAGCAGAGGTCTTATTGGCTATCACAGACTCACAGCATAGCTGAGGCTGGCAGGAAACTCAGGGCTCACTTGCTCCAAACCCTGCTGAAGCAGGGACACCTAGAGCAGGCTGCCCAGGAGGCTGTTCAGGAGGCTTTTGAAGATCTCCAAGGAGAAGACCCCACAGCTTCTCTGGGCAATCTTTGCCAGGGCTCCATCACCCATACAGCACAGAAATGCTGCCTGGTGCTCAGAGGGAGCCTCCTGTGCTCCAGTTTGTGCCCAGTTCCTCTTGTTCTGTCCCTTAACAGTAATAAACCAAATCTGATTTAGGTTCTAGCACATGCTCATCCATAGGATGTAGCTTTTAACAGGATCCTTGACACCATTTTGACCAGTACCAAGCAACAGTCAGAAAAAAAAATGGAAGTGTTTCAGATAACAGCACAAGCCAGCAATCATTCCTGATAGCCAGCATGTGCCAGGCCACCTTGTGTTTCTTTTTTTTTACTTTTTTTTTTTTTTTTTTTTTTTTTTTTTTTTTTTTTTTTACGTGGGCATCTGGGAGAGAAACAGGTTTACCTATACAAGTATAAGCTGCAGGTTACCACTTTGTGTGTGGCTGAAGAACAAGCTAGTCAGGTCTTGTTTAGTCTGCTTGTAAATGTGTAGCCACTGCAGTCAAAGAGACTTTGGAGAGTTCAAGATTCTCTCTTACAACTACACACCTCCCACTGGTAAGGTTTACAAAAGCTGCAGGTTTATTTTTAGGTAAGGACCCAGCATCATGCAGTCCATAAATCCTTGTTTGCTGGTGCCCAACAACTAAATAATGAAAGAATAATGTAAACAAAGCAAAATGCCAGCTGATACATAGACACACAGACACACAAAAATGTCATTTCAATGGTAAACAGTATCATTGATAGGCCAGCAAAATTATTTTAGGGGCAAACCAAGACAGTATTTCAGAAAATAATGATGTTACACATTTGTTGCTCTTAGTATAGGAGTAGTGAAGTATTGGGAAATTAGCAACTAATAGCAATTCTGCTATTGTTAATCAGTTGAAAAATATAGCTTACATTTACTGGAATAAATGGCATTTCTAAGGCATGATAATACTTGCTTTTGATGTTTTCAGTCAGTTACCATCTAATGAACTCTGATTTCTTTATTATAGTTGGCTACACTATGAATGATCTGATATTTGAGTGGCTAAGTGATGGACCTGTGCAGGTTGCAGAAGGCTTAACCTTGCCACAGTTTATTTTGAAAGAAGATAAAGAACTTGGTTATTGCACAAAACATTACAACACTGGTGAGCATTATTCTACTTTTTTTTTTTTTCTTCTTAACAGTATCTATTGTCAATGTGAAATGGGAAAAGATGAGTGAAATGCAAATATATATATATATATATTGAAATTAAAATTTGATTCAGCCACTCATTTTTTAAATCTGAAAAAAATCTCCATTTTATATTGTTTGCTTTAAAGATATATATATATTTATATTTTTTTTCCCCCAAGTTTCCTTTAGCTTCATTAAGGATACTCTAACTTGCATATTCTTATATTCTAACATCTCTAAAATCATTAAAGATTTTAAAAACTTTAAAAACTGGAAAAATCTACTAATTTTCATTTCCTCAAAATGAAACATTTATAGAAAACTATTTTTTTTTAAACTATATTGATACATCGGGTTTAAAGTATTGAGTCTTACAGATTTGATTTATTTCTCCAGTATATCAAAATACTGAGGAAAAATATCAAACTTTCAGCAGCTTTTTATATGTGGTCTGATTTATGAGATGTAGTATTTGAAGTGACAATGCTTTCATTGCTGATCTGACAAGTGTACAGACATGAAATGAATGGAATTTGTTTGCTAAATAATGTAATTTTCTCCCTGCTTTTGCTTTTTAAAAGTTTCAAATGCACTTTCTATCTTAAGCTTCACAGAGCAGAGAAAAGAGAGAGGTCTGTTCAAATTTTGGATTTATCTGCTTGGAGTCTGTTTAATAAGGCCAGAATTCAGAGAATGGTTTGCTGGATGTTTCCCGGGATTAGATATAATCCCTGTCATCTAAAATAGTTTTTTTCATCATTTCAGCATAAAAGTCAATCTGTTTGCATCAGAGATATTTGTTTCACTCTGTGAAATAACACAACATGAGATGTTCTGCCCCCATCAAAAATAAAGTCACATTCTTTTATTATGAAAATAAAATTATTATCTTTAATTATTAGAAATGCAGATTCTCATTTTGGGGTGCAAATTGCCAAGGAAGGACTTGTTGTGATACCACAGTCCAAGATCTGTGGAAAGGGGGACTAATATTACTGCTCATCATAAAAGAGAGCATCAGAAATAAATATGAATCAACAGAATTTATGCACTTGTAATTTGACTGTTGCAAAGTTCAGCTATTTCCCACCACATGACTCAAGCTCTGAGTAGGTGAGTTCATGTGCTTTTCTAACTGCTGACTCTCAGTTAACCACCTTACAGGGTGGAACACCAAAAGTAAAAGAGGAGGGAGAGCATGGGCAAGAGCTGCATTGTATAACCATGGAGATTCCCCACAAATGATAAAAATGCTTTTTAGTAGCTCCCACTACATGCGGTTAAACAAAATGACTGTATAATTAGTTCAAAGTGTGTAGCCTGGGAAGGGGAAATGAGAAGCAGTATTCAAGCCAAAGAAAACTTTGCCTACATACATCCACAGTAATGCACTACTGTCTTCTCTGAGGCATGGTCTTTCAAGTTTGGGGTGAAATCAAAATATGGATGAAAGCTGTATTCAGCCTTCTCCTACCCACACTGCAAGGTGTTCCACACAGATTGTGCCACAGGAATCTGGAGAGCATTTGGCAGATTGGTCTACTCCAGTGCCATCACTGCCACAGGTAGCCTCTTTTGAAAAACCAGATTCCTTCTGTATGGACAGACCGGTCAGGATGTGTGTTTACACAGGTACACAGGTCTCAGAATCACTCATTTCACAGCTTCTGTCCTACCAGATTACTCATTTTTTCTCCCCTCCTAACTTTGACAAATTGCATCTGCATTGTCCCTAGTACCAACTCCTACCTGTCTGAACCTGCCGTTTTGCATTGTAGATTAGCTGAAAGTATCTATTTATCACAAAATGGAGCAAAAGTCTCATTTCACCTGCAAAGGATTTATGAGGAACAATGCCTCTTAGTGTACTTGACTGACTGACAAAAAAAAGGTTCTTGGAAACAATTAGCATGTTTTGTATCCATTGCTGTGCTTTGGATAGTCTACCTTGAGTGAGAGCATTCACAATATCTAAACCCCAGCCAGAACACTAGTATGGAGAGCAACACAAAGTGAATGGCTTCATAGCTGGGGAGCTCTTGTAACTCTGGACATTATATCCCCACTGCATGGCTATCTCCACTGTCAGGCAAACCTAAACTTACGTCCTCCTTTACCCCTGCAAAATAGGTATTTATTGTCTGGAGAATCACCTCACATGAGAGGTAATCCATTATTTTGGATTTCCAGGAGTTAGCCTTTTGGTGAAACTCAAAGTAAACTTTGAGTTGATTCTGCCATTAGAAGTAGAACCCACAGACAAAAGCAAATGATGTGGCCAGAATGAAATCTACCATAGGACTTTGATTGTTTATAATTTGCCTAATTACAAGTTTACTTAATCTCATTAAATTAGTAGAGCAAAATACTGATACCCTTTAATACTAAACATTATACTTCAAAACAAAATATTTTTAAAATTTTGAGAAAAAGATATTATATTTTCTGGAGGTGAAACAACTGTTCTAATACTTGTTTTCTCAGTTAATGGGAAGAATTGGAAACAGTCTCCTTCACGGCCTCCATGTGTCGCCCAGGCTAGAGTGCAACAAGTGGCTGACTTGTACTGCTAGGTTACAGAACAGGCCTCACCTCTAGTATATGTTTAGAAAGTAAGATAAAACTGTGCAAAAAACATTTATGAAAATAATTTCATGTTCTAGGAAAGTTTACATGCATTGAAGTCAAGTTTCATTTGGAGCGTCAGATGGGATACTATCTAATCCAGATGTACATTCCTAGCCTGCTGATTGTCATTTTGTCCTGGGTTTCTTTCTGGATCAACATGGACGCTGCTCCGGCTAGAGTCGCTCTGGGTATCACTACAGTTTTGACAATGACCACCCAAAGTTCAGGATCAAGAGCTTCCCTCCCAAAAGTAAGGAAATAATTTTGTACCATTGATTTGTTATTACCAAGAAATAATGGTAGTACTTCTGAAGTTTCTTAAAGATCTGTGTATGTATGCATTTGATAAGAATACCTGAGAAAGAAGCATCCAGGTATTTAGCATTTGTATTATGGTTCTCTTAATTTTCTCTTGGTTTGTGGGATTAAAACTGCTAGTTTTGACACTTAAGACATCAACATATAGAAGACAGATTTTCTGAAGTATGTAGGTACTTGACTGTATTTCTGAAAGCAATTTCTGAAAACTAGATTGGGAACTTAATAAACTCTGTCTGGTCTCTTCTGGACTGTTTCCCAAATGTAGTCTCCCAAATAACTTAACATGGCTAGATATGGCACTTAATCTGATGGATATATAAATATATTTGTGTGTGTATAAAATACATCTATATAACGTATATACACCTGAAATGTGTTTCTGGAGAATCTTTTCGGTGAGGAAGTGTCAATGTCTCTCTCTGTTTTATGGCAGATTTAGTTTATGCTCTCATTCAAGTGTTGTCTGCAGTTCTCCATCCGGTCTACACACAAAAATATCCTCTCACTTGATTACTTATTTATTTATTTATTTTAAATTGGGGCAGCTGCTGTAGATGAGATTATAGATTACAGATTGTGTTCTTTGATTAGTCAAAATGACAGCTCTTTTCATCATGGGCACAGACTTAATGATTTTGTTGTTAGCATTCCCAGCAGAATTTATTGTGTGTGCTCAGGTTTTGTACAATTTTCTGGATGAGAACTCAGAGGTAGATCAGTTTACAATCATCTGTGGAGTCATGAGATAAATTCCCTAAAGAATTCTCTCTTAGAGCTGTCCAGAATCACATGGACTAGGATCATAAAACCATGCTAGCAATAATGAAAGCACATTTTTGGAGTGTTTGTATAGCATATGATCCACTCCAAAAGGCATGTTGTATTTTGTTCTGCTTTACCCTCAGTATCATATTTAGTCTCATTCCAAGTACTGTAATTTGTTTAAATGGAGCATATATAGGGCAACTTTAAAAACTGCACAGATTGTGTTACTATTCTGTTGGTAATAAGAAAGTATCACTTAAAATTTGGTGACTACAACAGTTGGTTCAGCTTCACTTGTTCACTTTGAGCTACGAATTATTTTCCATGCAAACTAAAAATCTTTCATGTATTAACTCAGAATTTCAAACATATAATTTCTTAACATTTGTTCAGACAATTCAGTCAATATTACCTAATGAACACTCCAAGAAGAAAGTCAACAAAGAGACTATCTTGGCAAGAACCATGCAGGCTCTGTAGATAGCAAGCCTGGAGTTACTGAAGATGGTGTCTAGATGGTACAACATGATTCCATGCTGATATATTCCAACCTTCTTCCGAATTAATTGCCTTGAGTACTGGAAGTGATGCAATCACTGTAGTGGAGATTTCCACTAACATTTCCAACAGAGCATACACACTCTGCCAAAAAGCTCCGCAGTGCTTCTATGTCCATAAAGCTAATGCTTTAGAAAGACTTTTCATCATGTGCCTTAGATCCAGCTGAAATTTTTGTCCTTTTTGTGTTCTGCCTTGTTTGCAAGGAAAAACATTAGTTGGATACATTTCTGGGCTTCTGCTGAGTGGAAGAAAAGGGAAGATCCGGAATATATTGACTGTGGCAATTTGATTACTGGAGAGGTTCTTCTTCAGCTTCAAGATTAAATAGATTTATCTCAATAGTTGTCAGAGGTGATGCTCTGGCCCCATTCCATCCTCTCCTAGTATTTTTTATTGTTCCTTTGCCACAAGACAGACACTAAGAACATGTACCTCACCAAAAAGTCCAGTACACTTACTTCAGTCATACACCACCTGGTTGTTGCATTTCTGCTGTGTGAATGCAGCTGAGCTATGCCATAAGAAACATGGGACTGATGTGAAATAAATTCCTTCAGAATAGGCTCTGTGTGCAAAAGCAAGCAGTACACTCATGTTTGTGTACAGGTCCATATCAGCAGTATTTGATTCCCTACACAAGGAAGAATGGCTCTGTGTCCAGGTGGAGGCTGGTGACGAGCTATGTCTCTCAGGGGTGTGTCCTGGGACAGTGTTGTTTAATATCTTTATCAATGACATAGACATCTAGACTGAGTGCATGCTCAGCAAGTTTGCAGCTGACCCCAAGCTGAGTGGTGCAGTTGATACAACAGAAGGAAGGGATGCCATCCAAATGGACCTGGAAAAGATTGAGAAGTGGGTCCATGTGAACCTAATGAGGTTAAACAAGTCCAGGTGCTGCACCTGGGTTGAGCCAGTCCCAGACATGGGTAGAGGACAGATTGGGAGAACTCCTTGAAGGTAGCCCTGCAAAGAAGTACTTGGGAGTTCTGGTGGAAGAAAAGCTTGACATGAGCCAGCGGTGTGCACTTGCAGCCCAGAAGGCCAACTGCATCCTGGGCTGAATCACCAGAGGAGTGGCCAGCAGAGTGAGGGAAATGATTGTCTCCTGTTCTGTGTTTGTGAGGCCCCACTTGGAGTGCTGCATCCAGGTCTGGAGCCCCCAGCACAAGAAGGATGTTGGGCTGTTAGAGCAGGTCCAGAGGAAGGCCATGAGGATACTCAGAGGGCTGGAGCACTTCTCCTATTAAGAAAGGCTGAGACAGCTGGGGCTGTCCTGCTGGAAGAAGAGAAGGCTGCAAGGTGACCTCATTGCACCTTTTCAGTACTTAAGGGGGGCTTATAAAAAAGGTGGAAGACAACTTTTTGTTCGGGCAGGCAATGACAGGACAAGGGTGGGGTAGGGGTGTGTGGGGGGGTGGTTTTAAACTAAAAGAGGGGAAATTTAGATTAGATGTTAGGAGGAAATTCTTCACTCAGAGTGGTGAGGCACTGGCACAGGTTGCCCAGAGAAGCTGTGGATGCCCCATCCCTGGAGGTGTTCAAGTTTAATTTGGACAAGCCCCTGGGCAGCCTGATCTAGTGGGTGGTATCCCTGCCCATGGCAAGGGGGTTGGAGCTAGATGATCTTGAGGTCTTTTCCAACATTAATGATTCTATGATTCTACATGTATGATCTTTAAGATCACTTCAAACTAGGCCATTCTCTGTATTCTATGATTCTATTACAAGAAGCAAGCTTTTCTTGCTGTTGTTGTTGCATGAGCCCAGCTTTTTTAAAACCCCATCTGTAAGTTAACACTAAAATTGTATTTCTTAATAAAATCTGTCCAGCTGAAATGCATTTAAAAATAAAAATATAAAAATAATTGAATCAAATCAGCTTTAAATCTGAACTTGCAAAATGGCTCTTTAAAAGCAATGTTTTTCTGAGTCCTGTCTACATATTGCCAAGACACAGGAAGTTAGGCTGTCAATAAAACACCCATTCCAAAATTGCTCCAAGCATGAATATCTAAGATAATAAGACTTGAGAGGAGGGTTATTTTGGTAAGAGCACTAAAAAAAAAAAAAAGATGAAACTTTGGTTTGTGAAAGCAACCTAAATTTGAATACAAGAGTTGTATATTGTTCCCCATCTTTCTTTGTGTCGTATTGTTAACACACATTTGTAGAATTTACCTTTAACTTACCCACTGGCTCCTTCCAAGAATTTCTCCTTATTCTGCATTATTTTATTTTATTATTTTATTTATTATATTATATTATTATATTATTTATTTATTATTTTATTATATTATTTTATTATTTTATAGCTCTAACAAAACAAACAAACAAATAACAAACAAGCAGAGACAAAATCAAGCAAGCAAACAAACAAAACCCACCTAAGCATCAACATTCACAAACTTTAAGGCAATAATTCCTTTACCTAAAGAAAGGCAAAGACTAATTGCACCAAGATGATTCCTAGTTACTTTTTTGGTTAGTTTTCAAGTTACTATCTAAATGATGTAAGTTGTATGGTTTAGAAGTAATTATCTACATATTGTTTTCAACTCTGGTACAATATTACATGACAGAGTTCTGTTTGCTTGAAATTGCTCTTTTCCGTATTAATAACTAGTATTCATTTTGATACACAGCTTTTCACAATGGCAGGTCATGGTGACAGACATTCGGCATTTGGTTACTGAAAATTAAACATGAGCTTGAGACTGTTGGGAAGGGAAGGGATTAATTCCAGCTGGTGTTTGTGTTTGCTGCACTTAAGTATCTAGAAAGCTTCTTTCAAATGAAATATATTTCTTTGGTAAATTTTCATAGTCCTTCTGTGGAATTATCATCTTCATAGTATTTGAAATTTTGCCTAAGAATATAAGGTCAAATTCTGATAGCAAAAACACACTAATAAAGAAATCAATATGCTTTTTTCTTTCTTTCTTTCTTTCTTTCTTTCTTTCTTTCTTTCTTTCTTTCTTTCTTTCTTTCTTTCTTTCTTTCTTTCTTTCTTTCTTTCTTTCTTTCTTTCTTTTTCTTTCTTTTTTTCTTTCTTTCTTTCTTTCTTTCTTTCTTTCTTTCTTTCTTTCTTTCTTTCTTTCTTTCTTTCTTTCTTTCTTTCTTTCTTTCTTTCTTTCTTTCTTTCTTTCTTTTTCTTCAAAACAAAGTTGATTTATTTGTTACAAAATATAGGAAGAAACTGTGAAAGAGATTAGAGCCCAACAAAGCTATTGATCTCAGAAGCACGAGATGCAGTGCCTGTTTCAGAGAGCAGAAATGTTCTCGTCCTCTACACTTTAGCATAAAATGAACAATACCAAGTTCTGCTTCCTTCATGGAGATGAAATAGTGATTTCTTGTTTATGAATACAAGAATAGCTTGCATTCAGTAATACAAGCTGCTGTATTAATAATAATAACTAGTAACTGCAGAGAAATATTCGCCATGATCTCAACCTCTTTTATAATGATGAAGTTATTCTGCATAAGCCTTATCCACATCTGATGTGTCTATGTCTGATGTGTCTATGTCTGGATTCCTCTGGTCATGTCATCGTTTTCCACATAGAAACTTTGGCTAGATTAATGTCTGTGCAGTAGCTTTCACTGATCAGCCAGCTGAGCAGAAATCCTGGATGTGAGCAAGGTGATCAGCCCTGCCATGCATCCAAAATGAGGCCCTCAGGAAACTCTGAACTTTATATGCAAGTCCTGTACATGAGCCCAGGAGCTGTCTTGCATCTAGAGCTTGCTGGACTTCATAGCTGCAAAGAAGATCTATGGCACACAGATCAGGACTTTGAAGTAAACTGCCATACACCCATGCAATATTACGCACATACATGTAGCTTGATAGTATGCCTTCTGGAAGTACCTGACCCACTGCACAAACATGGTAGCTAGTATTTATCAAAACACGGTCTGAGGAACTTCTGAACATCACAAAGGACAAAGAAATATAGAATACGCTGTTTTATGTTCTATGGTCCCAGCAGTGTATAAACTGAGTGAGTAAAGGGGAGGGCACAAAGGTACAATAAGTGCGTAATAGGTGAGAAATGTTACAGAAAACATTTCTTTTTTTTTTTTTTTTTTTTTTTTCTCCAGAACATTGGATAACTATTCTCTGCCCATTCTATTTATTTTTAAACAGCTTACCTTTTGTTGACTAAACAGAATCAAAAGTTTTAAAGCATTTTAGAAAGAGGCATTTGAAAGAATAATTAGTTCTCTGCTGTGCTAGTAATTGGCATTTTTCAGATTGCTTTCTTCTTAGAACACACATATAAACCAAACCTTAACAATAACAGTCCAAAAAAGTGAATTACTTTTCATGCCATAAAGAAAAACATTTGAGGATACTTTAAGTCAAGTAAACGATAGCAGCTTTATTTTACACAGTTGTATAGCATTCATATTGTGTTACTTTAGTGTGTAGTACTTAATGAATGCATGTTCCTTCCCTAGGGAGCAATCTCCGCAGAAAAAAAAAAAAATCTTATTCAAAACTCACTGAAACCCCTGGGAAGACTTTCATTCACTTCATTTTGTTTTGCATCACTAAATGCATTGCCAATTGTAATAAAAGCACTATATTCTAATAGGAGCTACCTGCAAAGCCAAAGTCCATGAAGTCCATTCCATTTGGTGGTAAATTACTGCTTTTACATGTCATCCACTATCCTCAGCATTTTTGGAGACTTTTCAAGATTCTTTGGCTTCTGGCAGACCAATCTGAGAAAGTAACCTCTCCTTTCTTTAATGCCAAAAGTTATCAAGTAAAGAAGCTCTGAGAGTACATCACATTTTTTATTTTGAATTAAGGTTAATATAATGTCTTAATAAATAAAAAGAAAAAAAAATGAAGAAAATGAAGAAAGGAGGAAAAACATTAGAGAAAAAGGAGAAAAAACATTAGAGAAAAAGGAATAGATGTTGGTTTTAGAGATTATGCTATTCTATGTTCATTTGTTTTCATAGGAAGCAGAGTGTCTAAGGTGATAGCTTGCTCTTTCGTGTAACAAAACAGATGATGCATTTTGGTGCAGCAATATGGTAAAAAAAAATAATAAAGACATAAAGTAACTTTGAATGGAAGATGTTTTTGACAGATTACTTCTACTCTAGTTTCAGGACCTGAGGAGGAAGCACAAGAGTAACAACTAAATCTTGTATTCACACAGTATATTCAATACCCTTTTTTATACTCCATACAGTATTTGAATTTGGATACAGGGATTTATTCTATACTACTTAACAAAGGAACTCACTGAAGCTTCTTTTTTTCAACAAAAACTGTTCCAAAGTAAAGCAAGGGTCAAAAATTAGTATGTATATGTAATTTCCTTACTCTTTCTTCTTTCCACGTTACTTACATTTTCTTATCAATAGTTTCTAGTCAAGATATATGTATTTGTGCTAGAGGGCAAGAGAAAGTTTGACAGTAGTGGAAAAGGTGGTATGTGGTGATGTACCAGAGAGAACTTTGCTGCCACTTTGAGTATTAATAGCACTTTGGCCTTGTTAATACCATGTTAATAGCTTGATAATAAATGCTTGGACCTGATGAAAATTCTCTGTTTCTCTGACCCACATCAGCTTGTAAAACACACTTTTCCTTCCTTCAAACTTGCTCCTTCAAAATCTAGGTAGATACTTCCAGGGCTAGCCTATGCAGTTACAACTTCAGTGGGAGCAGTATCTCATCTGAAGCTTTGGCATGGTTATATATGTGTGATCATGAATCTATTATGGGGAATCATTTTTTTCTTCCATTCCACAACCACTTCCAGTTCTGTGAAACCAAAGATTTGGCTCTGCTGCAAGGCCAAGAAAATGAAAACAAAAAAAATCAAAACAACAACACCAAAACCTAGCAGGATCTATGCTTCTTGTGAGGAGAGTAGGGGAAAGAAGGATGTAGTTGTTACACAGAGCACCTAAATATGTGGCTAGAAATGACCACGTTATTCTCTTTAGCTTGGCCAATCTTTGGATCTTAAAGTGTTTGTATATGTTTTTTAGTGAATTTCATGCTGCCCTTAATTCTGCGCAAAGCTGACCAAGGAGATACTGACTGGATAAATATTAATACATTAGGTTTTATAACATATTTTACTCTATGAAAGTAAAAAATAAAAGATTAAATCAGTCACTTTTTTCCTTGTACTAATCTAAGCTTTATAGTTTACTTTCCTGTATAGTGGAGACAGGGGTATTTACTGTACTACAAAAACAGTAGTTGCTGCCATGCATGACAGCAAAAAATATGCATTAAGATGTGTTTGAATACCTCTGGGATGTAGTTTGAGTACTCCTGGCACTTCTTGGCTTTTATAATGCAGTCATCTGGGAGGTCTGGCATTTGGCATAGCCTATTTCAAGCATCAGAGAAGAGCTGGAGTTACTGTGCACGCCACTCTGCTGGTTGTTTCATAACCCTGGCACAGTACTGGGGCTCTCCAGCTTCATTCCTGCACCCTACAGGACCTTCTAGCAGCTTTTAGCAGCTCTCTGAAGAGCACATAGTGCTGCTCTTTTGCACATATAAGCACTGCAGGCCCACTCTGAGGCAATGACATATGCTGTTGTGGCTCATTCACTTCAAATAATCTCAAGTCTTGACTCTATTAGATCATCTAAGAATATTACTTATGAATATCTCCTGTTAATGTTTCATTTGAAATAATGCTGACGGGACCCCCTAGAGCCTGTGAAAAATGCTTTCATTTGTGGTGCACCTTAAGACTACTGCAATCAGTCTGAACATTAATGAAAACTGCTTGCTGCTTTAAGGCAGCTGGGCCACTGATGCCTTACTTTCCCAAAGTTTTACTTGAGTTGCAGTGCAACTGCAAGAACTTGACTAAAAGGTATTTATTTATTTATTTATTTTTCATTTGGTAAATGTTTCTATTTGAAAAAATAAAAAGTTTGTTTATTGGTATTGATGACTAGAAGTATTCCCCACACACATGTTTAAACTGAGAGGGGTTATTTACTTTTCTTCATGGATGCATCAGACTTCTACAGGAGTAACTAAATGATTTGGTGTGTTCTTTTTTTCTTTTTATGCCTGTGATATGATATGACGATAACTTTAATTTACAAGTACTGGGGAACACTATTTTTGTTATAGCAATATCAACTTTTGAAATGAAGCAATTATAAACTAGTAATTGACAAGAAAACAATAAAATTTGTTTTTAAGACATGGAACTCTAGAATATGTCATTATTCACAAATCCTTAGTAGTAAAGTTAAAAACCTTGATGAAGTATTCTCTTTTTATTTCTTCCTCCTAGAAGCCTAGAGGGGTTAATTGGGGTATCTTGCCTTAAAGAGGAGAGAGTGTGAGAGCAGTACTTTGATCCTCAGTAGCTTGTATCCTGTGTTAGACATACCTGTGTGTGAGAAGTAGACAGTGCATTGTCTTTCCCTTCTTCTTCCAAAGTTTAAGCCTTTAGATAATTGAGACTGAACTCTTCATATTTCTGGAGAGAAACTTAAGTGACTAAATCACAAGTCAACATAAGTTATGAAAAACAGACAACATAATGAATGTTCCTCAGTACGTGTTTTCAAAGGAATGATAGTGCAGGCTATATTATAAATAATTATCCATTATGACACTATTATGATGAGAGCATATCAATATCTGTCACTGATAGGAGAAACAACTTCTATTAAAAATGGTCTGCTGGGACACTAAAAAGTAATTTAAAGTATTTCATTGATATAAATGATTGCATTTTTCATAGATTTTTTTTTTTTTTTTTTTTTTTTTTTTACCAGAAGGGCATATTTCTTTGTGTGCTTAATGTCAATCAAAACACTTTATTGATAGATTTGTTCTGAAATATGATGAACAGTAGTACTTCTAAAATTTATCTGCAGTCAGGAGGCACTGATACAATCCCATTTGTAGGGCACGATCAATTTAAAAACACTTTTTAATTTTCCAGGGAACCATGTAGATGGTCACAGACAGTAATGAGAGTAATTCTGACCATTCCTGGTCAGAATCTGTCTATGATTAAATATGCTCTTTTCATCAAAAACTGACTAAAAGTAGTATAAAATTGTGTGGAAAAAAAAAAAAAAAAAAAAAAAAAAAAAAGGAACTGAAGAAACCCAAATGTCAGGATTATGATAAAAACTCTTACAGTTGGACAGTGTGTCCTGTTGCTTTCTCCAACAATCAAATTTCTTGTTTGATTTTTTTAAGGAAGCCATAATTGTCTGACAGGATCTATTTCATGATATGTTGACTGTATTTTGCTTTCCTCTGAACCTCCTAACAGAAACAGAATCTTCTCAGAATGAAAACAAAATCCAGTCATTGAGAATGACTTAAATTAGAGCATTCATATGCTCAGATATTACCATTGCTGTTATTTCTTACCAGGACTCCCCAAAGTCAAGGAAGACAGTGTTATGCCACAAAGAAAACAGTACAGAACAAATTAGTTATGCATATAACTATCCCTGGATATGAAAACAAAGATAACCTTGCTTTTCTGTCTCACAAAATGGCTGCTTCAGGAAGCATCATGGTCTTTCTTACATCTTGTTTTCTCTTTCTGTCCTAACATCTTGTTTTCTCTTTCTGTCCTATCTAGTGAGTGGGAAGAATAATGCATAATTATTCTCTTAAATGGTTAATTATTCTCTGTAAAGTTGGTATATTTGTCATTCTTTAGTAATAATGTAGTGTTGATTGTACAAGTGAATAACAGTCTTTTTGATAAATGAGAAATTTATTTACTTTTTACCATATTCCAATGCCTGTTAGAAAGGAGATAAACACTACTTTGCTCAAACTAAAGAAACAACAACAACAAAAAAAAATGCACTAAAACTGAAATTGTTATGTGCCAACCATACCACTGCATTTAGAGGTTCTCTCTTATCTTTTTCTATATTGACTGGAACAGGAGACAGATGTTTTGCAACCAGTCAAAAAGGTGTGTGCTACATATGCTTTCAGGCAAGACTGTAGCTTGGCAAAAGATTTCATGAAGAATTGTTTAAAGGTAAAACACTCTCAGTGAATGCAGCTATAAGCGTTGATTAGCTTCTTACATTAATGAGGTTTCAGTAAAAGCTTTTCCCATGTTGAAAGGCATATGTAATTAAAAGACTGTGGATTGCCTGAATGTGGGTAATGCACTTCATGGCAAGCCATTTGGCCAGTTTCATTCATGATTTCCACGATAATGCTGGCTTCCTCCAGATGTGCTTCCCTCCTAGTCAAGGCAAGGCAGTCTAAACAGCAGCTGTTGACTGCAGCAGAGTTCAAAAGCCTCTTACCCAGCTCCTCTGTCTACCATCTGTGAAAAAGACTTAAAATATATGCTTACCACTGCTAGCTGTTGTCTGCATGATATTTTGTAATTCATATTTTTTTGAGATGTCCTTCTGATAAACAACTGAAAGTCACCCTGAAGAGAGAATGAAAATAAGTTTTCAGCTACAGAATTTTCAGAAAAAAAAAAAAACTTTTTTTTTTTTTTTTAGTTAAAACTAAAAATAAATCTTCCTTGCTCCTCTTTTTCTGTGTTGTACACATTGTATTACACTCTGCTTGAGCTGTAATATAGATTTTAGATAGCATCAGATATTTTTGGTGAGGATCTCCTATTTGTAAAAAATAATAATAATAATAATAATAAAATCCTCCATGGAAGTTATGCAAAGGGTACTTTACAGTAATGTTCTCATTTATTGGAAAAATTTCCTAAGTGATCATTGTTGACTTCTGGAAGTCAAAAAAACAGCGTTCCAGTGTTGGATTTCTCCAAGACATCCTTTTTTTTCTTTTTTTTTTTTTTTTTTTTTTTCATTTTGAAACTGCTTTTTTTCTTGGAAATCTAAAGTTAATCAATCTAAAAATATCTGAAAAGTTTGACATGAAAATGGAAATGATGAAAGTGGTTCATTTGATATGATATTAAAAAATAATATTTGTAATTTGTGACTTTTTATGTTTTTCCTTTTTGTTCTAATTCAGAAGGCATTTCTGAAATGTCAAAAATCCCTAGGGAAGGGAAAAACCACATCCCACTCAGATCTAACATTTACTGAGATACTGGTAGGCACTTTTCAGCTTTAAGTAATATTAGAAGTTTAGAGGAAAACTGCTCTAATTAAAACTTTCCTTCAGCCACAGGAGCAGGCTCAGGCACTGAAATGTTCTAGGAAAAGAACAAGACCACACTGCCTAATAGTGAGTTCCAGCCATGCTCACTGTAGCAAGTATAGGAAGCTAAAAATCATCAGCTGTTTCTATTTTGGTATACTTCATGGACTTCTAGAAACTACAGGTTGTTTATTTTATTTTATTTTATTTTATTTTATTTTATTTTATTTTATTTTATTTTATTTTTTCCAAGTCAAGAAGGGACAAAGTCACCAAAGTCACCATCTAGGATAACACAGTTTATTGGATCTAATTGCTGTCACAGCTGGATTCTATATTTTACTCAAATGTGTCTTAAAGAAGAGTATCATCTTGTTTTGAAAATGAAGTCTGGATGTTCATTTCAGTTGATACATTATAAACAATAAATTATAAATACTGTTAATATATTATTACAATATATAATATAATTACTATAATATTGCATATCTATTTATATATTATATATAATAGTATTATTATGATATATTAGTGTGATATTATATAATATTATTGTTAATAATAAAAATAAATGTTGTTAGAGACGGGGGATGCTCCAGCTTTACATTCCAGACAGTGTTCCTTGTTGTGCATTTATCTTCTGGACTACTTAGGCTTCCTAGACACAATGTCTTTTCTTATTCAATAAATCCTTTGATGGAAGTGAGCAACCTTGTGATCTTCTTTTTGGTAAACTAAACAGATTGAGGTTCTTACGTCTCTCACTTCTAAGACATTTTGTTCAGCCTTCAACTTTGTTTCTTTTTCATTGTGCCAATATATATATATATATAAATATAGCGATCATAACTACACTACTGTGCATATTCTTAATATAGCTTTCTTCTTTCACCTCCTCCTCCTCCTCTTCCTCCTCCTGTATGTTCTGTTTATAGACTCAACAGCCATATTAACCTTTTACCCACAGTTTCACATAACTGATGCTCTGTTGTCAGTCCCCTTTTCAGAACCACTTTTGGAGCAAGTCACAGCTGCTCTTCTTGCAGTTGTGGCTTTCTCTGTGATTTCACAGCATGACCTGATACTGTTTTGTTGTTTTTTTTTTGTTTTTTTTTTCAAAAGCATTTGGCTTGGAAGTGACCAGTAATTATAATTATACTGTTCCTGCCATTGCTGATAATTCTACCACTGTTTCTTTCATCTGGCATTTTTCTGGACCTCTTATTCCTATTGTTTGATTCTCATATTCCTCTAGTTTTACTTGTCTTGTAAGTATTTTCTTTTTAGCTTTTTTCAATTGTAATGGCTATTTCTGCTCCTCCTCTGATGCCATAAAGGATATTAACATTAATAATAATAATAATGAATTTATCCTGTTTGATTGTTATGTTTGCATTTATTAAAGGCTTTAATTATTGCATGGTGGTAGTATAGTTAGTGCTAGTAAATAATAAAAAAACCCAAACATTTATTATAGCTTGTGCTCATTCCATATACATTAGGCCAAGTCACTGCTTTCTGGAAGCCCAACTGATTCTAAATTGCTAATACTCAGTGGGAGAAAACTTACAGAAAACTTACAAAGTACCAGAGTGCAAATACAGACAAGAAGGAAGACTGAAAGTTTCCATGACTTTTGATTGCCATTTGTGGGATAAGGGGGTACGCTGAGAACTAAATTGAAATCAAAATGGAAAAGCTAGATTAAACTGGGTAGTAACTTGCAAGTAGTGTAAAACTGTTTAGTGAAAAATGTCTATTTATGTCCATTTGGCCAATTAAATAGTGATGGAGTCTAGGGTCGCTGGGAGAAACCTGATTACGCAAGAGTCTGGTCCCCAGCCAGGCAAACAGCTGATAATTTAGGTGCAATAAGTGAAATGAACAAAGAATTCATAAGAAGTCAAGTCTTCGTATCACCAAATATGAAAGATTTGGATTAAGGTGGAACACATAAAAGAGAAGAGAAGGTTTTGTTAATTGTGAGACCACAGACCACTAATGGCAACATTAGTCTGAGTGATTTGCTTGTGGAATTGAAGAACAGTAATAATATAAGGAGTTACTTTTCCACCCATGTAAGGCAAAAAAAAAGTGCAGGAAATTAAAAAAAAAAAAAAAAAAGTTAACATATGGGGGCTGGGGAAAGAGAGAGGAGGAAATAGATCACAAGACCCTAATAGCTATTGTTTAAAATCAACTAGTGATATACATATATTGAAATTATCCATATGTATCTGTGTGCAAAGAACATGAATAAAGGATTATTTTCAATTTTGGTTTATAATAGCAGCTTACAACAACCCATGGAAAGAAATTGTGTCCTTGTTGCATTTGCATTTCTAAAGTTTTCCAGAGAAAACCAGAGCAATTTTTTTTCACTTATGCTAATGATGACTACTTTATTATACACATCTGTATTTCACAAGCAATTTTAAATCAGAACAAAAATATTGAACTTGCAAACCTGTGGAGAGATTAATCTGTCAAAACTTAGCTGGCTGAAAGTTGTTTTAGGCTTTCTTTTTAGTCAACAGAGACAAAGAGATACCTCCACAGTGAGTTTCTTCTACCTCCCAGACAGGTACACAGGGTAGGTCAGATGAATGCATTTCAAATGCCTCTTTCTGCAAGTCAATAAGGGAGATAAGGTTACGTTCAAGTCTGATGTCTAAAGATAGATGAGGGAAATCCCAAACACACAGTGTGAAAAATAGCAAAATGCATATCATCATCATTTTGAAATATTCAAAACATGAAGGTTCTGGTGGTGGTGGTGGTGCTTTTTCCCCAGAGAAGTGGCTATATAAAAATCTTCTTACCTACCATTACTTACTTATGTACTATTTGAGTATGATTAAGGTCAAACCTGTTGCATTTAGGAAAGCAAATACATTTTTATCTCCTCATTCTTTTTCACATGCAATGCCAACAGGGATTAGGGTGAATGAACTGTGGATGTAGAGTTTACCAAACACTTAATTCATTGCAGTCTGTTAAATATCTGTTAATCATTAAGACAAGTAGTTTACAGGAGATGACTCTAAGGCCCTGCATAGTGCTAGCAGGGCTGCCCACAGAGCATAATTCAGTCTGCAATAATATTTTTACAGGCAAAGATCTGCACGATCACAAAGATTCAGTATGACTCTCAGAGTTGTAAAATAGGAAAGAAAATTGAATACATACCAAGCAAAAGTAATTGAAACAGTAGATGTATAACTTCACAGTGGATTAAAGAAATCAATTCTCAGCATAAACTGGCATATGGCTTTGTGCATTCTAGGAGGAAATCAGAGAAAGGTTCTTATATTAGCTAGCCATTTCTTCAGTGGCAGGATTTATAGATAAAAATGATTAAGCATTTCAAGAATGTGTTGTCATCATCTAATCCTATCAAATCCTTCTGTACATAAGTTGGTCTCATTACATACTGACTGGAGCCAATATTGATTTCTTACACCATTTTGAGTGACATACCAGTTCCATCTATGCATAGGTCTGCCAGGTGTGGACCATTTATATAATGTTCCTTACTCTCTGAGCATTCTGGGTAACATTTATTCACATTTTGGATGTTTAGACCTTTGCGGATGTCATTGTTCTTTTGAAAGAAGGAGAGGAAAATTCAGGGCACATGCAAGTCTCTGGCTCAGAAGGTATATCTCCCTCTGTGCAGAAGACTGGTGCTGAAATCTAGTCTATACATGTACTGTCAGAGCTACTTACTCACTGGGGTCACAGCTTGTTTGCTTGCTTTTTTTTTTTTTTTTTTGTGTGTGTGTGTGTGTGTGTGTAAATGCATTTAGAGCTCGGTTCATGAACAAGGTTAAAAATGCATCACAGAATCTAATATAAAGCATTTAATTGAGTCCTCTGCTTTAGTATGCCCAACAGGCTACGTGGAGAGATTTTAAACTCTTAAAGAAAACAAAAAGCTGAACTTTCCTGGATAAATTCTCTAGCATTACCAGACTCATGGATCTCTCATATGCATGGAGCTAGCACAAACCACGCAGATAAGAACTGTTTTTTATATAGGAGGCTAAACCTTCTGTTTCTCTAAACTGATACAAATTCTCTGGCTAACTTAGCAGCTGGAGACCTGGTTTGAGGACATTTATTTTTTGATTGAAGAATACATATATAAATATATATATACATACATATATATATATTTAATTACATCGACAATCTGCAGATAAATATATTCTTTTAATGGAAAATGTAACATTTTTTATTCAGAAGATTTGAAATCGGATTACCCAAGTAAAGCATGAAGTGTTTCCATTTGGATACACTATTGCAATTGCTTCATGAACATTGGGAATTGTTTGCATTTTATGTGCCCTTCTCTGACATTTCAGATGCTTTTTTGTGTCATATAATGCACTACCTCCTCATTCCAAGGGACTGCATCCCATGAAATATAGTCTGAGCTGAGAGAAAGACCAATGGAGAGCCCAGGAGAAAATAGAACTAAACCACACCCTAGAACATATATGGTAGCACTTCCTTGCTGACTGTTTTTTTTTGTTCCAGATTTGAAAGCTGGCGCAAGTATGTTTTTCTGTGTTGTTACCAGGTTCAGTGGTATGTGATCACTTAAAGGGAAGTTGTTGCAGCTTTTCAACATTATTCACATGAACGCTTATGTGATTTATAATGTCTCTTTGTTGTTCTGTCTTGGTTACATCTAGAATTTGAAGATACTGGGATCTTAAATCAACAGGAAGGTTTGCTGATAAAGAAAAACAATGCTGTGAAACCACAACCAGTTTCAAATATACCCATCTTGTGAAAACTTTAGCTTTTCTTTTATTCTCTTGGATATGCTTCAGTGCAACATTTTAGTTTTAAAACTAGCAGTGACCTACCATTGCACCATATATTTATATGCAATTATTTAATTTTTGAATGTTATTTTTATATGAATTTGGTGTTAAATCAGAATGTTTTGTATTTAGTCTCTCAAAATGAATTACAATTCAAGAATTCTGTGATGAGATTAAACAAGAAGTAAAATTACATTTTACAGATAAGCACATGTTTTGCCAGTTGCAGGGAGCATTCCCCTCCCCTGAGAATTTTATCAGGGATATTGTACACTTTCAACATTTCTGCCTACTGGTACATCACGAAAAGCCTTTAGAAGGCCTAAAATATCTCACCATTGCTACTAATGGTCTGTAATAACTGATAGATATGAGAGGTAGATATGAGCAGTGCAACTGGGATTTGAGTGTTAAAATGGAATTTGAGGAAAGTAATTATCTTGCACCCTTTTTGCCTTTAACTGTCATTTCTGATGCTATAAACTTAGCCTAGAATCTGTAAATTGGTGGATTCACACAAAACCAAAGCCAAGCTGGAAAAACATACAAAGAAATCCATCCTTGTACGGTTCATGGCACTCGTAGAAAAGAACTTGAAGTGAACATATTTATACAAATCTTTTCAGTCACCATCCTGCCTCTCTGCCCTTATGTATAGACACACTTAATCTGGACTTGCCAGGATATTGTGAGAAAGGTTGCTCTTGCAGGGCTAACAGCTGTGACCAGATATGGGAGTGTGATTTCTTTGGAGAAGGCTTCTCTTCACATGGTTTTCATGGCACTTTGACAGGTATGGCAGATATGCATAGTTTAAACACGAGAGGGAAAGTATGGGAGGCTTTCTGGGAGAGGCACATGAATACACTGAAGCATGTGCTTCTTGAGATCTATCTTCTTCTGCTGTGTTTTTCATATTTGCCTCTGTTAACTGTTGCTAAGCTTATCTAACATTTATGGCTTTTGGAGAAGCAGCAAGAAGGTGCTGAAATTGGCCACTCTTTACTCTTCAGAAATGCATGGAGGTCCAAGTGATGCTCTGGACTCACAAGCGTAGCCAAGTGCCCGAATTGTCTGTTGAAGAATTGGGATTTTTGACTTATGGGGAACTTTTTAGCACAGTCTTAATTTTTGCTTGAAAATACCAATTCATCAAATTCAGGAAAGTTTCCTAGGGTCAAGATGACATTTTATGATCACAGAGTAACAAGCAGACTGAACTAAAATAAAACTGGCAAATTGAGATTTCTGGGTCTGATTAAAACCAGGTCTGATTTTAACTCTAAAGCTTAACTCCACTGAATAATATAAATGTCTCAAACAGATGAACTGAATTACACCCCAGAGATTTCTGATCCTCTCCACTTATTTCATAAATAGCAGGTCAGATGTAGAGCTGTAAAAATGCTGCAACAATGACCCCCCTGTCATCACATATATCTGTAGCTTCTGCACTAAGTACAATTTTGCTGGCTATTTTAGTTTATAATCTTCTGTCTCTGCAGAGTGTTATGAAAAATGTAGATATGTCACCATTTCTTTTTAAGTAGTAGAACAACATCACCAACAACACACCACCCTTGTTCTTGTTATGTCTTCATGACCTTGGTCAGGGATGAGGAACCCTGGAAAATGGCTGATGGGCTCTGGACGTACCTTAGAGTTGTCTTAGGCTGTGCATCAGAAGCGTAACTTGAGAGCTCCAAATCCATACAGGTGAAATAACATGGTCATATGCTGACCATGCTAGCAGAGAGACAGTTCTGCTCTCTGTTCTGCTCTGGCCAGCCTGCTGTTGCATGACCATCACTAAAAAAAAAATCTATTAATATGTTGTGATGTTGTTCTAGTTGGGCAAAACCTAGAGTAAAGTTACAGGGACACCTGGCTGTCACGGAACATCTGGTGGTATTCTCAGTTTGCAAAGTTATCTGTGGTACTTATTGGTGAAGTATGGGTTAATCCTGCCCTGTGAGGTGCAGATTCCTTCAGATCATGCTTGGAGAGTCCCTGACAGACAGCTATCAGCACTCTCTGTGTCTGTGTATAGGTTTGAAGCACTCCCCTGCCTCCTGTGTGCTAGGACACGATCCTGCCTGAAGGACACAAAGCTGTGATGAAGTCCCATGCTCCCTTGGAGTCCACATTCATTTCACAGCCAACCAAATGGGGCCCAGTTAAAGAAGTTCTCTGGTAGATCAAGTGACAGGGTTGACTGGAGGCATTAATTCTTGTCACTGTGCTGCTTGTGTGAGTGTACGGGTGTGCTCTGCAGTTGGCAGCCATGATATCTGTATATTCACAGCCGTGGTTTAATTAATCCTCTTATGGACAGAACCTACCATGGCATTAAGAGAGCAAATATTTTTAGCCTGCATAAAGAATCAGTAATGCCCACTCATCTGAAATACCTTAGGAGACAACTTATCTACTGCAGGTAGCTAGGATAACAAAAGAAACTGAGGTTTAGATTATAGTAATTAAAATTTACTGAGCAAATGAGTCTCCGTGTGAAGGGACAAGAATAATTGGTGACATCACCTGTTAGATGAAAAGACCTGCTATTTCATTACATGCCAGTCCTCCTCCCTGCCCACATGGCAGAGGTCCTTCTGCTTTTCATTGTAGCTTTTACAAATCTGTGGAAATAAGCCACTTTAGTTGCTGCTTTTCCAAGTCTGAGACATGATGGAAGCTAATTGCAAGGACTGAGGAAGAAAACACCATAAGAGAGGCAGGATTTTATGTAAGCATTAGGAGCAGCATCACTCACATCTTTCTGCTTGTCAGACAGATTTGTGCCTTCTCAGACCCATTAGGACAATAGCATATATGATTTTTTTATAAGTGCACAAGTCCTAATGAAAACTGAAAAGTAAAAGTTACCCTTTGCTCCCTCTCAAAAAAATGACAAAACTAAAACTGAATGTCTGTTGCTGACTTGTTTCTATATTCATGACTTAAGGATATAAAAGACCTATAATAACATCTGAATATTACTTCCTGACAACAAATAAGGATTTTAGCAGCACTTCATGCCCTTTCTTACGCACTTAGAATCAAAATAAATATTTATCCTGAAGTTTACATTTGGTTACCTAGAACCCAGCCAAATTCCACATTCTGGAAGAAAAGTGCTCAAAGGTTTCATGTGTCTAAGTCCTGTAGGAGTGCTTAGTGGGGTACACAGTGGGAGTGGCAAACTTTCAAATTGCTAGGGGAGTACTGAGACATAGCACAACCACAGAATCACTGAGGTCGGAAAGGACCCTTAAGATCATGAAGTCCAACCATCACCTAATGCTACCAACTCTATCACTAAAATATGACTTTCTCTGAAGCCTTCTATGACCATTTCCTTATTCAGATCAAATACATTTATTTATTTTTTTTTTTTTGGTGAGAATATTAGTTTCTGAATGTGCATTATTTCCTTGAGCTATAAATTCAAGCAAACCATTATTATTATTATTATTATTATTATTATTATTATTATTATTATTATTATTATTATTATAGAAGCTGGTTCTTTTATGAGAAAAGGGCATCAGTAATGAATTTAACCCACCTCGGTATATTGAGGAAGTAGCTTATAATGTGTTGGTATGCGTTGAACAGTATTTACCTTTTTTTTTTTTTTAATAAACAGAGAAAAAATAATCTTATGCACACCTGGTCAGAATAAGGTCAATTTTGACTAAAATTCATGTGTTGTGGAATATCAGGCTATGTACATCAAAGGAGGATAAAAAATGATTTCTAGTATAAGGGCAGACAAGAAGAGGCAAAGAAAACTATTTTTCTTTGAAACTGATTATACAATTGTAGTTGAAAGTAAAAGGCAGCTTATCCTGTCTCACATGTGTAGACATATACCAGTCTGACAGGTACACAACAGCCATTCTAAAGAGTCTTTTGAAGCCCTCCTTGATTTGTCTTTACCATGCCACCCTCTATTCAGCCACAAAACTTTTCCCCCTCTCCTCATCCTTATTCCAGTCAGGATGGGAATCAGGAGAAGAGAAAGAGCCAGAGACAATATGTGACTACATCTAGAGATTTCACAGAGAGTATCTTTCTAGTTTCCTTCTTGATAACTTGCTGTTTCTTCTTATAAGTTTTTCTGAATCACCCTAGCCCCTGACTCTTGTCACCCTGCAGCCATCCCTTTACAGCAGCCTCTCATGAAGGTTACAGTGGGGAGGATTTAGGACCAGTTGCTATCAGAAGGTTGGACCAGCACTCCTATAGACAAAGACTGGGGAAAACCACTGGCTCCTGTACCTCACTACACCTTTCATCTTCTGTTACATGTCCTTGGGACCTCCTTCCCACCTTCACCTTTATGAGGACAGAGAATTCACTGAGTTAATTTGGTGAGACAGCCTCTAAGACAGGAACCAGAGCCCCTTATGGGCTGGACCTACAGGATGGAGTGAGACAAAGTAGATAACCACCTCAGAGAATGAAAAAAGGGGTCAGCAGGCTCTTTATTGAACTGTTGCTTGTTCTCTGTGTTGTGATTTCTGTGTGTTGTGTTTTCTGTCAGGGTTATACTTACAAATAGTGCCTGATCCCCCAACTCAATTTGCTTTTCTCAGGAATGTTACATGCTCTAAAAAGACAGAACTCACCTCCTCAAATCTTCTTGCTCTTGAGTTTGTAGCCCACCATGTCTGCAACAATTCCTCTGTTATTTATTTGCATTCTGCTGAACTGCAGTGGATTTCAAGGCTCAGCTGCTGAAACAGTGCTAGGAAACACAGTCATATGGCTATGTCTGTCCTCAGCAGTGATTGGACTCCTGCTGGATGGTACTGGAATAATATCTTGGAGTGGCTGGCTTTGACCAAACCTCTGCCATGATTGTCTTTTGCAGGTTTTGTATTAAAGAGCTGTGTAGCCAAGGCAACCTTTCAGTAGGCTGCATTGTCAGTCTAATCACTCTTTCTCAGAAAGAGAAATTCATATTTCAGTACACATTAGACTTTTTGAACTACCCCCGTGAAATGGAGATTTTAATTGTTCTGTGTTGAATATCAGCGGAGTATTAAAATACATAAAAAATACTTTGAAAGTGTAAGAGATCCACTAATGGAAATTAAAACAATATACATCTGTAGTTAGTAGTGAGTGAAACATCAAACATCTGCTGCAGGTTATTATGGAACGAGAAGCCAAATGAGAATGGCCAGTGTGTTCTCTGAGCTGCAGGGGCTGGAAGGAGACAGTGTGTAAATGCCATTTGGAGGAATCCCTGCTCACTCTGCATTGCTCCCTGGAAAGCCAGAATCTTTTGTGCTGGACTGTTCGGGTCCTGAACAGGGCCTGTGCACAGCAGGAAATCAGCAAATGGGCTGGAGAGACTGGGGAAAGGGCCTGGCTGTGAGCAGCAGAGAAAAAGGCAGCAGAGAAAGTTATGTGAGCAGGGATCAGACTGTGGGAGACTAGATGGATCACAGGTTGGTTCAATTTGCTCCCTATTGTGGGAATTAATTAGCTGAATAGGGGAAAAGAAAGGCTCAGCAGAGGTGCTTCAGCACAGATCAGGCTGTGGGGAACAGATGCCTCCTAAGGAATGGCTCTAAACCTAACAATCTATAAGCTGGAGCTTGAAGAGTATACAGTATATGCCTATCACAATTCACTTCTTTTTCTGGTGGTTGTTGTTTGGGACTTGAGGTAACATGTTTTTACCACTAATTAAGGACATCTGTCCTGTGTGAGGTATGGAAACATAATAGGTAGCAGAATTCTTTGGACCAAATGTTTCAGATTCAGGGTCTATTCCCAGTTTCTCTGAGGTCATAAGGCATTGCTCAGGTCCAGAACCAGCCAGATTACAAGGGCATCTATAGGTAACAGAGACAATGTCAGACCTACTAAGCATGTCACACACAGCTGGGTGAGGGCACCTCATTACATTGAGTTCACTGCACCTGCCATATAAAATCTGGCATCTCTCTGCTGAAAAGCCATCTGTATGGCTGCGATCAGCTCTGTGTCCTGTAAGCTGGATGATTCTGCTCAAATAACTGGGCTCTGTACCTTCCAGTTTCCCAAGCTTCAAATTAGGGACAAGGAAATTTCATCAGGACTGTCATAAAACACAGGTACTTTGTTTTTAAAGGGAGGCTGTAGCAAGGTGGGGATTGGTTTATTCTCCCGCATGCCTGGTGACAGGATGAGGGCGAATGGGCTAAAGTTGCGCCAAGAGAGGTTTAGGTGGGATATTAGAAAGAACTTCTTTACTGAAAGAGTTAGGCATTGGAATGGGCTGCCGAGGGAAGTGGTTGAGTCACCACCCCTGGAGGTCTTTAAGAGACGTTTAGATGTAGAGCTCAGTGATATGGTTTAGTGGAGGACTTGTTAGTGTTAGGTCAGAGGTTGGATTCGGTGATCTTGGAGGTCTCTTCCAATCTAGATGATTCTGCAATTCTGTGGTGTTTACCTCATGACAAGACAGACCTTTAGTCTGAGCACCCAAAGATGCATGTGTGTAGAGATAGCTGTGGCTGTCCCAGCTCAGCTTTCAGCCTTTCCCATTCAGGCAGTGCCGAACCAGTCAGGCAAACCAGAGAGCAATGGTGTCAGCTGGGAATGGACAAAGCCACTGCTCTGTGCCACACGTCTGACCCAGAGGGCTTTAGTTCAAGGGACCCTTCTTTGCCACCTGAAATGCTTTAGAAACAAATCCATACTTTTTAGTGGGCTTGTTATGGAAGTCTGGAAAATTCCTTCCATTTTACTCCTTTGTGGTGCAGAACAAACGTGCACATCAGTGATATCTGCCACTTTGTTTTCTAGAGGAAAGTGTAGCAGACAGTTCCTCATTTAAATTTTCTCTGTCACTATCATTAAACTCATATTTGGAAGGATTCTTCCAAAGAAGCAAGTTTCATGTTATTATAAAAACAATGAAATGAGAAGTGTCCTTACAGTAATGTTCAATTCATTTTATTTTGGCTGTCTGAATAACTCCTTATGTGGCTTTGAATGATTAGCTAGAAGCATGACTGTATATTTACTACTTTATATATGTTAATGTAGATATTAAGAGGCTTAGTTTTTTTGTTTGTTTTGGGGTGGGGTGGGGTGTTGTTTGCTTTGAGGATATCTCCTGTAAGAAAATATGGTTCACTAGTACTCTGGTATCTGCAGTATAAAATGGTCTTCCTAGCTCTCTCCCATGTCTGCTGTGTTAGACTCACTTAGGAAGGGTTGTCCTATCCAGTCCAGATATATATATTTGCTGGCTGGCTGAGCAGTACACATTTTTGTTGGCTATCCAGGAAGGCGAGGACTTGCTGTGCTTCCTGTACAACTGTTTTTCAGAGGGCAAACAAATGCAGGTTTTTGTTGTTGCTTGCTTGTTTGTTTTTCAATAGCCTTGGGTATTTTAATTTTTCTCTTGGTGTCAAATTGCTCAATTTCTTCAAGGTTCTTTGAGAACTGGCAGTGAGATATATGCATAGAACAGCAGGAGGGATATATACAGCAATACAGTGTTTTTTTCCTCAGAAATCAGGCTAAAAAAAAAAATTAAAATTGAAATATAGGGAAACGTGTTACAGGTATTTTTGTTCAAGAAACTGTGACTTAAAAAAAATTGCAGTGTATACTCTGCATTTTGCCTTTGTTCCCATTCAGACATGTTGCACTTTTTCACCGCATAATCAATAGTGTGCTGATTAGGCTGGCATCAAATGAATGTGTTAGACAGTCTGAAGGCTTAGAGCATGCACAATAGAAACGGGAGAAAGATTTTGGAGGTGTTGCCTTGATTAAACATCAATTTTCTTTTGAACACGGAAGTCAAAAATCAAATTAGCTAACACGATTCTGTGCATGACTGACTCTTCTGAGGAGCTTAACTTCCAGTATCATGTCAGCTAATTATGATTAAATGACTGACAAGAGCTATCTCACTGTCAGCTAAAGTTGAATGTTGCTGGCTAGTCAGTGGTGTCAGTTTAGTCATGTCATCAAATTGTGGTAAACTAGTTCTCATTTTCAGGAAGTATGTGAAGTAAGCCTGGATGCCACCAAATGATGGAGCTGGCAGTCTATCTTCTGCCAAGGCAGTGTTCGTGAGAGAGAACTTGCTTGTTATCGTTATGTTTTATGGAAGTGGGTAAAAGATGCCCTACATAATTCTGTGACCAGTTTTGGTCTTCTGAAATTTGACTAACGTATTGAGATGTTTGTGTATACACCTTTCTAGAATCTGCCTGTCTGCAAGGTACTCAGATATACCAGAAAAAGGCAATGAGCAAACGTGATGACCAGAAAAATTACAGCAGATTATTATGTGCATGTGTTTATGTTGTTTTATTTTAAATTCAGTATCAGGGTAAAAATGTCATGATTTAAACAAGGATTCCAGCTAGACACGTTTCAGAGAGTAAAAAGCAATGAATCAGACACGTAAAGAGTAAATAAGCTGTTCTTCTTGCCCTTCTCAAGATATGAGTAACTAGTATTGGCCTGTTACTCTTATTTCTGTATGGGGATTATGGAGCTTACATACTCATTCTCTTCCCACAGCTCACCCACATTGAAAACATGGGTCATGCAAAAATACTTACACCAAATGTAATAAACATCTCACAAAGCCATATGCAAATTATGCATTAATGCCATCACCATTGATCTTATATTCCAGCATGTGTTCCTGTAAAAAAAAAAAAAAAAAAAAAAATAAAGGAATAGAAGGCCTGCTGTGAATCTTAATGTGATTACCCTTTTGTTAAACTGAAAGAATGCTTCTATTTTTCCCGTGAACCTTGGTATTTCAGAGGTACTTCAACGTGAATGCTGTAAATTTACAAGACTCTTTTTTAACACTACAGCAAGGGCACTTCTCATTCTATTGTTCTCATAATAACATGAAGCTTGCTTCTTCAGGAGAATCCTTCCAAATGTGAGTTTAATGATAGTGACAGAGAAAATCTAAATGAGGAACTGTCTGCTACACTTTCCTCTAGAAAACAAAGTGGCAGATATCACTGATGTGCACGTTTGTTCTGCACCACAAAGGAGTAAAACGGAAGGAATTTTCCAGACTTCCATCATGAGCCCACTAAAAAGTATGGGTTTGTTTCTAAAGCATTTCAGGTGGCAAAGAAGGGTCCCTTGAACTAAAGCCCTCTGGGTCAGACGTGTGGCACAGAGCAGTGGCTTTGTCCATTCCCAGCTGACACCATTGCTCTCTGGTTTGCCTGACTGGTTCGGCACTGCCTGAATGGGAAAGGCTGAAAGCTGAGCTGGGACAGCCACAGCTATCTCTACACACATGTATCTTTGGGTGCTCAGACTAAAGGTTTGTCTTGTCATGAGAGTAAGCACCATAGAGCTGTGTTTGGCTTGACATGTTGTTGTACATCATGCTGATGCAGATGGCAGGTGATTTCCTAGTATTTCCAAAGCGCTCCCCCCATCACTTCCAGCTATCCCCCCAGCAAACTGTTGGCATATTTCCCTGATGTGAAAATGAGGATAAACACAAAAGAAATACATTTCAAGTATTTTAAAATCACTGTCCCCAAGGGACAATGCAGGTTCCTGAAGCTTGCTAGTGTGAAACTGTGACATGGTGTAGGTGCTTGTGCTCGCTACACCAGGCAGACCTGGGCTAGAATGGGATTTTACAGGCAGTTTGACACAGTGTCTTTGCCTGCTACACCTCCAGGGGCTGAAGAGTCCAGAGGATCACAACTTAAAAAACAATTTAATTTACTGCCATTTTCCTGGGCTATGCGTCACAGAGAAAAGAGTCAACAGTGTGTTCATAGTCAGTAGCTACTTGTGAGAAGGAAATGTCGCTTGCATGTAAATGGAGGAGACTGGGTATGTAACAGCTCAGACGTTGCTCCCTCACTACCCTTTCTACCTAGACAGATCAAACCTATGTGACAGTAACCTAGTCTGAGGTGCTGACCTGTGCATCAGAGCAAATCATTGGATTTCATTTTTGAAGTGAGCAGAAGGCCTTTGAAGATGGGCACAGAGATTCTGCTTTACTTGGTTGAGCAAGTTTGGGAATGACCAAACACACATCAAGGTAATTTCCCCAAGACCAGGTGTTCTCTGTGACCCCATCCACCTGGGTCTCAGTGCAAGCAGTATAAGGAGGAACAAAGCTTTCATATAGCCCGGGAGATTGTAATCCATACATGCAGTGTATAATGACTTTGAATGGGACCTGTGGTCCTGGTAAAACACAAGATGTGATTAAGGGGCTTATCATGTACTGATACTCCATAAATATAAATTAAGAAGGATTCAGACTGTTCATAATTCATTTTGGCAGAATAATTATGTATTTTAAAAGGAAAATATAATGGTTTGAAGTTACATACATACACTTGTGAAATAAAATTCTCAGAATGGCATTTCTTATTTAAAAAAAAATAAAATAAAATGTGGGGAAAACTGTAGTTATGGCCACTTTTTAGAAGTTACCATGCTGGCTCTGTTAGAAATCTCTCCTGTCAGGTGCTAAGTATTCCTCCTTTGTCCTGATTTAACCACACTTTGTTCTGGAGCTTGTGAACTGTGGAGCTGAAGTCCTGCATTACAACTGGGCACTGACTCAAGATTTCAGTGAATGTTTAAGTGGAGACTGCGTGTTGCTGGAGACTTTAGTTGGTTCCCATCAGCTGCAGATAAGGAGGCTTCCTAGGAATGCTTATGTGGCAGGTTACTATAGCACCAGACGTTCTCAGATACCAGGGTAGCAGGACCAAAGAATTGATGCACGTATTACGTTGCATTTGTTCATGCAAGCTCTTGTTGTCTGGTATGAAACATTCACTACACATAGGTACTGTGCAATTACCTAAGATTAGAAACAGAGAGAGGAGATTCTGACATTATTCATGAATGAAGATAAGCCTAAGAATGGCAGTTAAATTGATCAAAAGTGAACTTCAGTGAACTATTCACCAGAAGATGTAAGGGCAGTAAAGAAACCACGGTAGATTCTTAAAAATTTCAGTTAAGGTATCTTTTCACACGTGTTTTTGTCAGGTTCACAAAACCAAAGGAAAAAGTCTCTGATGTGTAGGAGCTCATTAAAAAAGTAAAACAAAGAGTTCCTACATGGCAGTAGAAGTTTCTGTCACCATAAGGTCACTGGAAAACAGAAATAAGGATTGAAAATAGCCTTCTTTTGGGACTACTACTATTCTACCCTAGATTTGTGACGGACAAGTATTTTTAGAAAGGTGTTCATATTCCTAACATGCTACCAATGTTCCAATTTTATGTTATTGCTGAACAGACCAATAAAAGCAAAGACTAAAAATGATGTAAATGTTCACCACTACTCCTTGTATGTTTCATTTTAGGGGAATTCAAAATCATGTCATCCTATCATTCTTTTTTTTTCCTTCTCTTGATTTTCATGCTGATTTCAATATAGTTCATCTCAAAGACCACCAAAAACAATTAATTATACCACGTAAAGTTTTGGTTAACCTTGTTTTGAACAACATAATACATGAATCTATGACCAGTGGTTCATAATTTGAAGATAGCAATCACTAAAGTGGCATGGAAGGCTAGGATAAAATTCCCCAAACTGTAAAGCTATTTTCAACTTTAATGTTTCAAGTGTTTGTTCTGGATCATAGAGTGGCTGGGGTTGGAAGGGACTTTAAATCATCTAGTTCCACCCCCCTTGCCATAGGCAGGGATACCACCCACTAGACCAGTTTGCCCATGGCCTCATCCAACATGCTCCTGAACACCTCCAGGGATGGGGCATCCACAGCTTTTCTGGGTAGCCTGTTGTCGCGTTAAGGGGTGTAGCTGATTAACCGTTATGGGCCCGGTCAGATTCAGGATACTGAACCAGTCGGACATTCACCAAAAACACATTAACTGTCTGGGGGTCCAGTCAGACATTCACCAAAAATGCATTAACGGCCTGGGGGTCCGTTCAGACATTCACCAAAAACTCATTAACCATCTGGGGGTCCGTTCGGACATTCACCAAAAATGCATTAACTGCCTGGGGGTCTGGTTAGATTCAGAACACTGAACTATCACGGATAACCACCCTCACCCTCGTTGCACTCAATGAGAGTTATCACAATGCAATCAAGTATGGTTTATTACAGCAACAGATAATCAGGTTCTTTTGGATTGCCGGCGATAGTGACTGTCTGCAAAAGCAAGTCAGTATGCATAAAATACACAGGTGTTATAGGTGTTGTAGGTGTTACAGATGTTACAGGTGTTATAGATGTTTATAGATGTTACAGGTGTTATAGATGTTACAGGTGTTATAGATGTTACAGGTGCGCAGCCTAGAAATAAACGCGTTAAAAGGATCAAAGACTCTATAGAGCTTTATAAGCAAGTATTTAGATCTCACCCAAAGGCGTCCCAATGGGGGGGGGAAGAGAGGCTCAGCCCGTCGACTGATCCCAGGAGTCAGGAGGTCCTAAGGATGTTGTCCTCAGGATGGTATCTCCCCTGACGGTGGTATCTTCTCTAACATCCCCTTTCTCTTGGGCCAATTTATATTATTTTCTATCTTTTAGGTGGAGCTTGAGTGGCTCTAGTCAAGCATATCTTAGTTATGATTGGTGTAAAGTTTTCCCGTCTCCGTTTAAAGCAATAGGCTCTGAGAAATTCAGAGCGCATGCTCAGTGAGGGGTGGTCGCACCTTGGAGGCGGGTAGCTTTTGGGATGGAGGTGTGTTTTGGTATTATAATGATATTATAATGAGCAAAAAGTACACTAGGGTACAGCATTTGTCAAAACGTGACAGGTCTTTGGCTTAGGGTGGCAAAAAGTGCAGCTTTGTGCACAAGAACAATCGAGGCCCCATCTGATTACAGAGCCTAGCCGTGGTGTCTCCACTCCACTCTACGCTCCGTGCTGTTCCTTAGAGCTAGCACACCAAGTTTCCCCAGCGCGATAGCATCAAAGGTTGGGAGCCTAGGGAACGCTCAGATAATGCAGTTATGCCCTACCCTGAAAGCCTCTTCAATGCTGTACTTTTTCCTTAAAAATGTGAATGTTAGTTTTATTTTCCTAGTTACTTCAGGCATTTACACCACACCTGTGCAAGAGCATCATCACCCTCTGAGTGAAGAATTTTCTCCTAACATCCAATCTGAACCTTCCTTCTTTTAATTTAAAACCATTCCCCCTTGTCATGTCATTGTCTGCCTGAGCAAAAACTTGCCCTCCACCTTTTATATAACCCCTGTTTAAGTACTGAAAAACTGCAATAAGGTCACCTCTGAGCCTTCTCTTCTTCAGGCTGAACATCTCCAGCTTTCTCAGCCTTTCCTCATAGGAGAGGTGCTCCAGCCCTCTGAACATTTTTGTGGCCCTCCTCTGGATCTCCTCTAACAGCCCCACATCCTTCTTGTGCTGAGGGTCATAGAGCTGGATCCAGCACTCCAGGTGGGGCCTCACAAGGGCAGAACAGAAGGAGACAATCACTTCCCTCGCCCTGCTGGCCATTCCTCTGGATGCAGTAGACCTTCTGGGCTGCAAATGTACAATGCTGGCTCATGTGAAGAATCACTGAAAAAACGTGTTCCAAAAAAACAACAACAACTAAAAACTAAAAATTAAATTTAAAATTAAAAGCGAAAAAGACTGTTCTTCCAGTAAGTGAGGAATCATTCACTCATTGTTTGCAACTGTAAAAAGGAAGGGCATGTATGTGTAGAGTAATAGAACCAGCTGTGGAAGGGAAAATCAGAAAATTTCCCAAAGAAACTTTCTGCCTTCTCTCATTCATACCAGTGAAGAAAGGCCAGAGAGGCCTCAAGAAAAACTAATCCATTACCAGAAGGCTTAGCAGCGCAAAGGTTTGGGTGCACCACCTGAGCTGTTTCTGTTGTAGAGCATTTGCTGTCATTTAGGTCCTGTGAAGCCTGGTGTTTCTTGGTAGATCTAGAGTGGGAAGAATGTATTGAAGCTTCGTAATGTTGCATCATGAACTTTTAGCCACCCAGTCTTGAATTATTATGCATTTACTACCTTTGTGTATTTCCTGATTGGGTTTGATAAGTTAAAGCAAGATCATGCATAAATTAACATCTTAAATGAAGTTTTCAGTGGACTTGAGATTCCCCAGGATAACTATTTGAAAGCTCTGTAGCTTCCATACTGCTGCTGGCAAAATACTCTTATACGCTTCAGAGTCCAAACACATACCAGTAGGAAAGACCCTCAAAAAATGAAGTAAATCTTAAATGACTGTGATAGTAGTAATAGTAGCCCAAAGATATCTGCTAGGGAGTGGCATAAGTTCGGCTGCTCCACTGTGAAGAACAAGCCAAGGGGGCAAGGACTATTGCAGCACAGACTGGGCCAGGGTCTCTCCAAAAAGACACTGTACCCCAGGACCTCAGCAATGGTGGGGTGATGATGGCCAGGGCTACCAAGATTTGGTTCCCCTACCGAACTGCTGGTGTCCCTATTTAATAAGAAGTTTTGCACTGGAAAAATGAGTCAACTTTCAGATACAACTGAAGTTTAGAATGCAGTACGTTATCTGAACTCTTCTGCACTAAACATTATTTCTGCAATAATCAGGGCTAAGTAACAAGGGTGTACAAATAGCAATGTAAGCCTTTGCCTCCTTAATGTCACTGAGAAAGGCTTGTCACAATTTGATGCTATGGGCTCTCTAGCTGATTAAATAAAGCCTTTCTGGTGTGAGCTCTGCTACTTAAAAAAATAATAATAAATAAATAAAATCTAAGATAATTCACTGAAAGGATAATGGATACAATGCTAGAATTACACCAAGAAGAATTATCATTCAAATGAGAAATATGAGGTATGTATGACTGTGGAGGCATACTGTGCATATCATGGCCCAAGAAACTGAATAATATTTGACGTTTGTCTGCCCATATCTTTATCTCTTCTCCTTTTCATGTGATTTTGGTTGGATTTATTGTAAGTCAGGTCTTTCTTTCAATGTCCAGAATGAATCATTAGAGCAGAAAAATACTGATGTAGTTTTGCTTTCTATAGCAATTACTCCATATCTAGGAATAAACTGCATTGCAATGAGTGCAACATCTGAGGAAGTATTGTATTTCAAAATGTTACATTTGAGTGTATGCGTGGGAGGTGGCTTTGAAATTCAGACTGCTCCAGTAGAACAAAAAAGTCTGAGTAATGCTACTTGCATTCATGCTATTTCATTTTATTTTGTCTTTCTTTTTTATCTCTGTTTTTACTTTGCAGGGAAATTTATATGAAGGGACAGAATTCCATCTTGGTGTGCAAATGTGATTAGGTTCTATCTGTGGAACCATTTAAATTAGTTGTAGAGGGCGGACTGAAATACAACACTATTAAAACAGAAGGAAATTGTGCAGGTCTCAATTCCAAAGTTAATAACAAGTCCTGTCAAACTAATGCATATCTGAGCCTTGCTAATAGTTTTTAGCCTAGACAAATATTCCAGCTTTCAATTTCAGAAAACATTTGCCATTTGAACAACATTATTTTGGTTGTTAGGATTTATTTAAGTGAAAATTAGAGGCTAGCAAGGTTCCTTTCAAAAGGGAAAATCAATGGAATAAATGACACTAACATGCAACTGCAATCTGGTGAAAAAAAAAATGTATTAAACACTTTTGCAATGAAAAGTCATAGGCCTGGAACAGCTCAGCTTTCTAAGCTGATAACATTTTAGTGAGAAAATAACTTTAATAATCCCCCCAAACATCCTATGCATGCACAAATTATTAGATTAGGCTGTCCTAGTTATTTGGTTATTATGAAGCTTCTACAGGAATCACACCCAAACTACAGGAAAACATTGATTAAAAAATCCCAAAGCCTAAACATAGCATAATTACCACAGAGAAATAGGTGATTAAACAATAATGTTTAAAATAAATGACAGTGTTGAACATTTTTTTCTAAACTGTATTTTAATCATGTTAATGATTAAAATCTCTGTCAAGCCTTGAAGTTAAATAGACATACCAGTTTAAAACAAGGGAATGGCTCTTCCAATTAGGAGACTGCATCGAGAAAGAGGATGGAATGTCAGGGAACCCTATGACTTCGCAGTTTTTAAATTAAACTCCAAATTAATTTCATTAGATTCTTCTATACTATATTTCTAGCTTCCTACCTCACCCCAGAATGCTGAATGTGGCTTTTCAGATAGATTTGGCTAGTGGGTATTCTTTATCTTAGTTCCCTCTTCAGTGGATGGAAATTGATACCTCCAGAGAGAAAGTTCATTCCTATGGCCAGTAAACAGCTAAAGTAGATGGGATGAAGTTTACGAAGGAGCTGCCTATCTGTTCTGATGGTAAGCTGAATCCTGCTCCTATCATTCATATAGCTGAGGATGTTTCCTCTGACAGTAACAGTACCATAATTTCAAATTGGATAGAGAGAATAGCTTATGAACCACATAAGGCACTTCTTTATAGACAGTGAATGACAACATACCAGAGGCATCTAACTGATAGCTCCTTTTCTCCTCTTCATTGCTACTAAATCCATGAATCTTGCTTTCCTTTCTATGCAGCAGAATAGCTCTTATTTGAGCTTTAAAACCCTTTCTCCTCCCAGTCCAGCCCATGGCCTGATACAGATGTCATAGGAAGTAGAGGAGATGCATTGGTATTTTCTCAGGCTTGGGAAGGCAGTGAGGATGTACATGTATTTCTTTCTTCCTTGGTGAGGGCTGGTACCACAAAGCTTCCTATGGAACAACTGCCATGACTTTATTTTAACCCTTCCACAGCTACCAAGGTCTTTAAAAAAAAATAAAAATAAATAAAAGAAATTCTTTTTGAGATTCTGAGTGGTGTTAGGTGGTCTCTGAACAAGCACCCTGTGCACTGTTCCAGGATGTTCTCGCTGCAGCTCCTGAATCACATTTGGACTAGGGCTGGAGCTAGATATCTCCCTGCATATACCAGGAGCTATTCTGGGCATGAGCAGAACTCAACTGCCCAGAAGACTTTGAAGTCAAATTAAGAAGGACCTACTCAATTTTGGTTATCTCCAGAGTTAAGCAGCAGCTGAATGAAGGCAAAGTATTTGCACTTATTATTGGACTTAAGCGCCCATATAATTTACCATATTAAGGGATCAATGGGATACTGGACTGAGAGGAAAGATGAATTAAACATTCGCCATTAGCTAATTGTTATTCCTTTTTACAGCCATTGGGTGGAAAAGAGTAAAAACTTTGGAGAACTGATGGTGATGGTGTTGGTTTTTTTTTTGTTTGTTTGTTTATTTTGGTTGCTTGTTTTGTTTTCCTTGAGAAAGGCCAAGAAGGGAACATTGCTTGAGTTAAAAGAAAGAATATAGTATGAAAGAGCAAATTCACAGAAAATCAGACCTCATACAGTTTCAAAAACACACTTGCCCTGTGTGAAGGGGATGTTTTTCTTAGGAATGAGATTGTGAGCATTTATTGTAACAGTGGAAAATCCATGTCACTGCACCTTACAAGTGCCAACAGGAACACTTCCTGTAGATATGTACTCTAAAAATAACAGCCCTCAGATAAGAATCATGGAATCACAGAATGGTTTGGAAGTGACCTTAAAGATCACCTAGTTCCAGCCCCCCTGCCATGGGCAGGGACACCTCCCACCAGACCAGGCTGCCCAAAGCGCATCCAGCCTGGCCTTGAACACCTCCAGGGATGGGGCATCCACAGCTTCTCTGGGCAACCCCGTCCAGTGCCCCACCAACTTCTGAGTAAAGGGTTTCTTACTTATTTCTAATCTAAATCTACCTTTTTTTTACTTTAAAACCATTACCCCTTGTCCTATCACTACACTCCCTGACAAAGAGTCCCTTCCCAGCTTTTCTATAGGCCCCCACTTTCCTGTAGGCTAAGAATGCAAAGGGCTCTTCAAGAGCTCAGCAGATCCTCTTTGGAGACCACCCTGAGCAGAAGAAGCTGCTAAAATACATGCTGGGGAGCTCTAAAGGTATTCACTAAAGACAAAAAGCCTTTGGTTAAGGTCGCTGTGTGCATCTCTCCCTGTGGTAAAGGCATATTAGCATCAGTCGGATGGCAATGATGGTGTTTGGTGGGATGTGCATAAAAGGGATATTGTGAGCATGTTTGTTGGAGAACCAGGTCTTGCTTGTGGCTTTTTCTGTGATCTTCTGCAGTCACTTGGCAGCTATGGGTGTTAAACAGATGTGGCTTTGTTAGAAACAGGAGGCTTTGGGAGGCTCTTTTCCTTTGCTTGCCTCCCACATTAACACCACTTAATTTAATGCTTGTGCCTATGACATATGGGAGTATGGCTGAAAGGCTGTGCCCCCCTTCATCCCTGCTGCCCCCACATTTCAGACTGGGGTTGGGGCTGCCCTGGCAACAAAAAGCATGTTAAAGAAGCAGCCTTTAAATTTTAATTTCCATACTTTAAAGTGATTTTGTGTAGGAGTTTTCTGTACTTAAGCTTCCTGATGTGCAATCAATCAAAGTCATGGCTGCTGGAATAACATGAGATTCAAAGTACCTTTAGGCAGCATAAGTATTGCAAACTTGACAAACATGTTTACAAAATAAGCATTGTATTAGAAACTTAAGCAAAATCTCTCTTGCAGCTGCATATGCTGGAAAAAACAAACAAACAAACAAACAAACAAACAAACTTAACCATGAGGATAACCTATACTGAAAAAAAAAAGAACAAAACAAAACAAACAAACAAACAAAAAACTAAAACCTCAAATATTTTTCAATTTCTCTTCATTGTTTCTTATTATGTCAAAAACATAGTCATCAAAAGGGAAGGAGTAGGTATTATTAATCCACATTTTCTTCCTGTCACTTTCCCATTCTCTTCCTGATATACCTGACAATGATATAAATAGCCATCTTTTGCAAAATTCCATGGTGAATGATGGTGATGCCCAGTCATCCCCAGAAAGTTCCTGTGGATTTAGGCATATCTGTGGAATTGCCAGGCGTGTGGACCCTCTCACAGCCAGGTGGGAAGGATGATCTGGACTCCTAGTGTAGCCCTGGGAAGTGGGGTTGCTGTGTGCACACCTTAATTTCCCTGTTTATAAAAGGGATCTGGTAATATTTCCTTCCATTGTACATACTCTTTGGGAAACAGGTGGATGAGCTTCTTTGAGAGTCTTCATTAAGATCTTTCAGGGGAAAAAACAGAGAAATACTGCAAGTTATTTTGCAGTCTTTGAGTCTTATTATGTACAATCTATTCTCTACTAAAATGTACTGCTCCATGCAGAATATTTCTCTGATTTTCCTGTTTGTTTGTTTTCTTTTTCATCTCAAACCTAATGACAAGTGAGAAAATGTCAGTTCATATGAGAAACATTTACCAGGGTTCACCAGTCAGGCAAGTACTTCTCCACAGCTCTAATTAATAATGATAGAGCAAGTGTTACTGAAATTTCTGACATCTATTAATAACTTATCAGACATAAAGATAGCTCTTAAATATAATATGAAGTGTGTCTCTTTGTATTTCTAGCCATGTGTCACTCTTCACAGCAACTTGCTAGCAGGGTCAGAGAGAAGGACTTTTCAAAAGCTACAAGTATTAAAGTTGAATGAAAATGCTGTGTAACAGGGCAGAACAATCTGGGCTTCTATACAGGACTTATTTTGACCTAATAGGAGCCAAAACTGGATATTAAATGTTAATTTTGCTGAGCCATAATGGAATTGGAGCTTGTAATAACGATGTGGGTATAAAGGATGTAGGTGTGTGCTCCTGGTGTAGTCATTTATGCTAGCAGCAGAAAAAGACTCATGTTGCAAGAATCTGTAGCATTGGAAAGAAAGCTGAAGGTGGATATTACTATATTAGACTTATCAGTAAGGCAAATGCCTACAAAACAATTTAAAGAAGATAGCTGTTCATTTCTAATTATGCAAATAGAATCACTTACCTAGGCTGCTGCCGGTTTATTAAAATTTCCTGAAAGAGTTATAATTTGACCCTGATCTTCATGATTTAAAATTATGGCCAATGTGTTTTCTGAGGTTCCTTATGGCGGTCAGAGAGAAAGAAAGAGAAAGAGAGAGAGAGAGAGAGGGAAATAACACAACTTGCTTCAAAGCTTTGTTCATCTCTACCCAGTTATGGAACTGACAGGGGTAAAGTTATATAGGTTGTTATTTCTATATAAGTTGTTGTCTTTTCTTAAATAAGCTGGTTCAATTTTGCAGCTTCTTTTAAATTATAGCATGGCAATTGACTTATCTGAGTTTAGAATTGCCCCTAGATCAGAAAATCTGTTTCTTTTCTCTCCTGCCTTTGACATGTGCTCTGTGTGACCTGTAAAACTTTGGCTTGTGCAGTGCTCATATCAGATGTCCCTGTTGTCAGAAGAAAAGCAGAAAACATGCTTTGTGGCATCCAGGGCTGTGACTTCTGCAAGACCAAAAATCCCTGGAAGCGCCCCTTGAGCTGCTTGGCAATTTCTTTATGGGAGCATTGTGGGGCAGCAGCAAATTATGCTCTTGGTGAACAATCTGGATTTTGCTTCTTGCTCTGAAGCCCTTGGAGTGCAGAGAGGAGTATCAAAAGAAACGCCCTCTAACTCAGTGCCTGACACATGAAAGGCTGGGCAGTCTGCTGAAAGGCACTGAGTGTCCTTGTTTCCTGAAATGGTGCCTGTGTTAAGACCTTGAATCAGCCAGAGCTTTGAGGTGGATGTGCCTGTATCTTCTCCTCATAATTAGATGCCTCAAGAGATTAAAAGTTTTTCTGAACTTTAGAATTCCCCATGTTTCATTAACTATGTTCCATGAATATATCAGGAGAAGATAACTTTTTATTATTTTTATTTTTTTAAGCAAAGAAAGCTCAAAGCAACTAGGTAAGACTGAGCCGAAATTTATAGGTCCATAAACAACTCTCCTCCTGCCTCCCACATCCTCTATTCCAGCCATCTCAATGACTGAGTAGCAGAAAACTCAGTTTGGTCCCCTCTGGGTGTAAGGAAATTATGCTGTCCATCACCTCTGAGGCGTGTCTGGCTTTTCCACAGTGCAGTTGTTCCAGACCCCATATCATTAGGTCTTTCAAAGCTTCTCTGTTTGAACAGGATCCCTGAGGATGCAGCAGCCTCCTCTCCTTGCAGGTGGCTCTACCTGTCCTATTCACTATTTTACAGACATAACATGTGATACAAATCAGAAACACACAAAACCAACGAATAAAGTGACCAGTATCACCTATTATAGTGCCATGCTTTCAGGAAGGGTATAATTCCATACACCTTATGCAGAAGCTTAACACATAGCAAATAGAAATAAAAGAACCAGAAATGATATTTTCCCTACTTTCTGCAAAGATGAATGTTCTTCACCGTGAATATTCACTGCGCAGTGGTGATATGCTCGGTGGATATGGAATTGCTAGCTCCCTCCAGGATTTCTCCAACCTGTTTGTAAGTGTCCTGGTTTCAGTTAGAACAGAATTAATTTTCTTCCTGGTAGCTGGTGGAATGCTGTGTTTTGGCTTGGGATGAGAAGAGTGCTGATAACACCCCGATGTTTTAATT
The DNA here is from genome assembly GCF_964211825.1 of Aythya ferina. NCBI lineage: Eukaryota > Metazoa > Chordata > Aves > Anseriformes > Anatidae > Aythya > Aythya ferina. The sequence goes on from NC_140296.1 coordinate 79,227,289, forward strand.
GTTGCAGAGCAGTGCTTATACCAAGCCAAGGACATCTCAGCCTTTCGCTCTGTCCTGCCAACAGGCAGGCTGGGGGTGCAGTAAGAGCTGGGAGGGGACAGACCCAGGACAGGTGACCCAAACTAGCCAAAGGGGTATTCCATACCATCTGACGTCATGCTAAACAATATATAGGGGTGGCTAGCCGGGGGGAGGGGGCTGGACTGCTCGGGGTTAGGCTGGGCATCGGTCAGCGGGTGGTGAGCAATTGCATTGTGCATCACTTGTTTGTACATATTATTATTAGTAGTAGTATTATCACCATTGTATTATTATTATTATTATTATTATTATTATTATTATTTTATTTTATTATTATTGTTATTGTTATGTTCCTGTCTTATTAAACTGTCTTTATCTCAACTCACGGGCTTCACTTTCCATTTCTCTCCCCCGTCCCTGAGAGGGAGGGGGAGGGTGAGCAAACGGCTGCGTGGTGTTTAGCTGCCGGCCGGGTTAAACCACGACAGTAAGGTAAGCATTTGTCTGCCAGTATGATGAAGTCAGCCTGCAAGCAGCCAGCAAGCTTTATCTTGCTATGGGGCAACAGACTTCAACAGCTCTTGAGAGAGTGGCATCAGAGTGACATGAAAACCATTTCCCTCGCTTGTGCTGCAGTGCTTTGAACCTCCAGGGCTGACGGCAGCCTTTCTGAGAGGTGTCTGAATGATCCTGCATATAGCTCTCCTTCTGTACTCTAGGCTGCTTCAGTCACTACTACTGAGGGTGTTGTGGGCACTTCCAGTGCTCAGCTTTGTGGACCTCTGATTCTCTATTCCTCAGAGAGTGTCTGAATGCTTTAACTGTAGCTGCAGATAGTCCAGAACAAATGAACCTACTCTGGCATTAGAAAATGGATGAGGAGCAAAGAGGTTTTTATAGGAGCAAACATTGGATTTTAGGATAAACTATCAAATAACCTTTAGGAAAAAAAAATAAAAATCTGTTATGAAATTCCAGTACTTTGGCTCCAAACTAAGCTGCGAAGAGAAAATGGATGTGCCCTAAACACAAGAATGCCTGGCTAGAAGGCTTTTGCACAAATATTTTTCAGTGAGAAGTAATGATGTTCTTAGCTGTTGCCATATATATATATTATATATAATTATATATATATATATATAATTGCACTAGATTTCTAACTGTGATACATATTGTGGCTGAAAATGACTTCACTCAGCCTCACTGCATGATGGCAAAGTTCTGAACAAAGCTCTTAATATTACAGTTCTGGAGACAATCTAACATTACAGTATGATTCAGAAAGTACTTGGATTTATAGCTCAGGTGAAAATGAAATTCTATGAAAAACACAATAACTGCAAACGAAACACAACTCTTGCTTGGAAGCAAAGTCTCAGAATTTGGAGGGCCGAGTGTTACTATAAATCAACAGATTATTTTGTCTCTTGAATTGCTAAGGAGACAACTGCATTCTGAGTTGCAATGTTATCAACAGATCTTCAGTAAGCTATTACAAATAATCAGGATCTGCAGCAGAAAGTGAGCATAAAAGGTGACTTGGTCTCTTCTGAGGCTTGACAGGCTGCAGAGGTGGGTTGACAAGAACCTCATGAAGTCCAACAAGAAGAACAGCAAAGTCTTGCACCTGGGCAGTAGCAACCCCAGGCACCAGCGCATGCTGGAGGGCACCCAGCTGGAAAGCAGCTCTGCAGAAAATGACCTGTAGGTCCTGGTGGACATCAAGTTGAACATGAGCCAACAACATAACCCTGCTGCTAAGAAGGCTAACAGTATTCTTGTCTGTATTAGGCAAAGTACATGTATTTCCAGCAGATCAAGAGAGGTGATCCTTTATCTTTACTCATCACTGATGAGACCACATTTGTAGGACTGCATCCAGTTTTGGGCCCCTCAGTACAAGAGGAGATGTGGACATACTGGAAAAAGTCCAAGTGGTCCAAATAGGGTCACTGAAATGACCAAGGGACTGGAGCACCTTTCCTATGAGGAGAGGCTGCGAGAGCTGGGACTGCTCAGCCTGGAGAAGAGGAGGCTCCGAGGGGTCTCATCCATGTCAATAAATACCCAAAGGGGGGTTGCAAAGAAGACAAAGCCAGGCTCTTTTCAGTGGAGCCCAGTGACAGGACAAGAGGCAATGGGCACAACGAGGTTCTGATCATCAGGAAGCACTTTTGTGGTGAGACACAAGTGTTCCCAGTGGTTCTAGAGCGACACTAAAGGGAACATACAAGGATGGTTCCTGTGTTGTTTCTTCTTGCTCCTTCATTCCATGTGTGGTCTACACAACTGGATCAAAAATGTGATTCAGTTAACTGGAGGTAATTGGTCAGACACCTCAGACTAAAAAGGACAAGTAGATCTTCATTAGTAAAGTGAACTAAAGGACTACTAAATTCCGAAGAACATGAACAGGAAAAAAAGGAAATTAAATACTTGTCAGGAGGTATTTCAAACCTGCTGTGTGGGCTGCTTCTACCACAAAACCTAGTGCAATATAAACCCTCAGTCCCAGCCTTTTTCTTCTGAAGATGTGGTGCAGGTTGCCTGGAACACCCCTGTCAGTCTGGAACTGGTTGGTCAGACCTACATTGTGAGTCAGATGGGTCATCCCTTGGAGGAGTCCATGAGACATGATCCGGTTAATATTTAGAAAAAATAAAAAAATTAAAAAAAAAATTATTGTATGAAACTTGCTAAATGTTGCTCTTCAAGCCCAGTTATTTGAATTCCTTATTCTCTTCCTTAACTTGCCTTCTTTATCCCATTTTGTTTCTCTCTATTTATTAACATTCAGACCATCAATTTCTTTCTGCATACATTTTCACCTTTGCCATATTCTATTATTCCCATTGTGCATCTTCTTTCAATTCTGCATTTCCTAAAGTGCTTTACTGTACATGAAATATGACTCACTACCACTTACAATTGGAATTGGGTTGTTATCCCTCCTGAGCCTATGTTTTCTTCAATGTCACCTTTGGAATCTTTTTTAAGGAGACTTATTTTAATTTAGAATTCTTCTTTCTTTAAAAAAAAAAAAAAAAAAGTAAAAAAAAAAGTGAATTCTTTGATGGACTGCATATACAGATTGTTTTGTTGCACCATTATTATTAGTTACATCTTGCTTCAACTATCCACACACACACACAAATGATTTTTTTCTCCCTCCCAGTTAAATCAGATGAAAGTAGCAATGCAGAATACTGAGACAGAAGAATCATTAAGAATGATATGTGGCTCAGGAGCAGTAACTAATCAAGTGATACTCAAGAAAGAAGCATATGTAGATACTGAGTAATGTGATGTAATGAACCGTCCTATTCTCAGTTGTTTTACTCAGATGTATTTAGAGTTAGTAAGGCAATTTTCTCTAACGAAAGGTTTTGTTTAATTTACCCATCTCTAATCTAGAGAGACTGATGGTCACAAAAATCAACCCTATTCACAAAAATAAACAAATGCCTTTTTCCACCAGATTAAACTGCTCAAAGTCCTAAGAAATACAGACTTTAGGAGTAGAATCTTAGGGAAGAATTAGAAAAATCAACTCTCTTCAGCAAAGACCAAGAGTTAAAGCAAAAAGGCATATTGCCCTAGGCATCCTTTTCCTAATTTTAGGTATTTGTTGTTTTATTCAATGAATTGGATAACTTTTAATGATTTACTTAGTTGTGACTATAATAGGAAATACAACATGGAGACAATTTGTAGAATGTTCTGCAGTCACCTAAGCATCAGCCCAGTTTTACTGATATAAAATTAAAAAAATATATATATACCTAAAAATATATGTATAGGTGCAAATGTTCTTGGTATTGATCACAGCAGCTACACTGCTGCCCACCAGTTTTGTGGTTCTTACCTGGTTGATGTGAAAGGAAGGGATTTGTTCCTATTGCTACAAAAATAATATTGTGAGTATTATTTGATACCAGTCAGGCACTGAGTCAGTTAACTCTTCAAAGGTCAAAGAATAATGAAATTTAGTGCAATTCTACCTAACTGGGTGGCAGGTGTAATGACTACATCCAGAATGGATGTGGCTGAGCTGAATGATGATTACTTTTCACTCAGGGTGACTTAGACAGCTTGGGATCTACAGAGCAAACAGAAAGGGTTTTCTGAACCTAAGTTAATGCTCTGTTAGAAAAAATAAAAAAAATAAATCAGAAAACTGTAATCACAGCAGAGAGTCTGGCATTCAAAAAGTAGGCATTTTGGCTGTATTCAGGTACATACCACATTGGCTTCTTATTTCAACTGAATCAGAAATATAAATTCTCCTTTGGTAAGTATCAGTATTTTACTCTGTTAATGAATTTAATGACATTGTTTCAAAATCCTGCCAGCAGCTCTTGCCAGCAATCATGCAATCATGGTTTTGTGGCTCCACTTTAATCTTCCTCATTTTTTTTCCTTGGTGATTGTTTTTATCCATGATTTTATGCACTGAGGAATTTACCACTTAGAGTCCAAGTAGACAAGTGAGCATTTAATGACATTAGAGAAATATTATCTATATTACACTAGGAATGAAGGCTCAGAAACTTTTATTGTAAATGATACCTGAGACATTGTCATGTATCTGCAAAGGCTGCTCTTATGCATATTTGCCCATGTCTTAAAGCAGCCACACATAATTCTCAATTTGCACTGATCCAGCTGGGTATGGGGGTGTTTCTGAGTGATAAATGTCTTTCAATTACTTAGAAATGAGAAGCTGCTTCTTTGTAGCAGGGACATCAATCCTTATTTGTCACCTTCATAAACTGATCACCACTGCTCTGCTGATCTGTTGATTAGTTTCTTTAATCCATACACAAGAAATGTCACAAACATTGGTATTTTATTTCTTCCAAAATGAGATTGCTTTTATGACTTTCTTTATTCACAAACCAAATCTGAAGGATTAATTGATGGGGAACTGAAATGTTGTAGCAACCTGTGGGTAGTTCACGGTTGCAGAGTCCTAGTTTTTTGGTGAGGGCAGGAGGATTGTTTTTCCTTTTGACAGTAGAAAGCTTTATTTGAAATCTGGTTGCTTTTGAAGGAAAAAGAAGACAGTCAAATGGCTGTGAGTTCTTATTCAATACTGATTTCTTGAAGACCGAAGAAGACAAAATGAGATCAAGAGAAAGAACAGAGATGTGTGGAATATATATGGAGAGAGCTTATGCTTGGTGTTGGAGGTCTGATTCTGAGGGTACGATTTCAATGTGTGTCACTTCATTCCCAGTAGGAGTGACCAGCTAGTCCCTGCATTATCACTGCATAATAAAACCACTGGGTTTGCTCCTACCTCTGTAAGAGCAGATTTAAGAAAAGGGAAAAAAAATGCTGGGCAACAGCAGCTGGGAGAGCAAGGAGTGAGAAGCAGCCCTGCAGCCCCCCAGGTCAGTGCAGCAGGAGGGCAGGAGGTGCTCCAGGCAGGCAGCAGCAGTTCTCCTGTGACCTGTGGAGAGGCCCCTGGTGGAGCACGCTGTCCCCCTGCAGCCCATGGGTCCCACATGGAGCAGATCTCCATGCTGCAGCCCATGGAGGAGCCCCCGGTGGAGCAGGTGGATGTGGCCTGGAGGAGGCTGCAGCCCATGGAGAGCTCCTGCAGGAGCAGGCCCCAGGCCGGAGCTGCAGCCCGTGGAGAGGAGCCCACGCAGGAGCAGGGGGCCTGGGGGGAGCTGCCACCCACTCGTGGGGGACCCGTGCTGGAGCAGTTTACTCCTGGGGGATGGATGGACCCCGTGGTACGGAGCCATGTGGGAGCAGTGCTTGAAGAGCTGCCGCCTGTGAGCAGCCCCCCAGGCTCAGTTGGGGAAGGACGGCATCCCGTGGGAGGGACCCCACGGGGAGCAGGGGCAGGGAGTGACCGTGAAGGAGTGGTGGAAAGGAAGTCTCAGGGACTGACCGCAACCCCCATTCCCCATTCCCTCGCAATGTTCAAGGGGGAGGTAGAAGAGGTTGTATGGGGGTAAGATGTTTATAGTTTGCTTTCGGTTATCACTGCTCTAGTCTGTTATCAGTAGGCAATAAATTACATTAATCTCCCTATGCAGAGTGTGTTTTGCCCATGATGATAATTGTTGAGCGATCTCCCTGTCCTTATCTCAACCCTTGAGCCCATTTAATCATATTTTATCCCCTTTTCCTTTGAGAATGGGGAGTGAGAGAGCAGTTGTGGCAGAGCTCAGGTGCCCCGCTGAGTAAACCCACCACAGAAATACAAGGCAACTACACCATATGATCACAGAAAATGACACATGATGAATATGCCAATACTTCAAACGCCCTTAGGAAGGAAAAACAAACAGTCTTCTGGCTTCACCAGCCTGATAACTGATTCAGTATTTATGGGATTACATTTTTTAGAGGTGTAAATATGCTGTTTGAGAAGAAAGATCATAAAATATGTACAGACACAGCTCATGCTTAAAAGATACATATATATATTTGCTTCTATAGAACAGCTTTCCTTTACATGGTACACCTGTTTATTTTTTTGTAATATATCATACAGAATAGAGTTACATACTTTAAAGAAATAGTGTTTTTCAGTGTGAAGTAACTTTTCTGTGCTCACTTTATCACTTGCTGCTGATACAGTGCACTATAACACAGTCCTGTGTCATCAGAATCAGGTCTCAACCATGTGTTGCAGAGGTTCACAAAGTGTTGGAGAGGTTCACAAAGTGTTGGTTACTTGTGATTTCTCAGCAGCCAGTTTCACTCTGACTAAATGTGGGGAGTATCTTGTTCTCCCTCTTCCAGGGGAGTAGGATTGAACTAGTACAGTGGTGTCAGTCAGCACTTCCAAATACTTACTGCAGCATTTTGGGATGGTTAGCGACAATAAAATCACTATTAGCCATATTACTGAATTTTGTTACATACCTCCTCTGTCTCCTGCCCAGCATCCTTGTAAACACCGTAACTCCCTTACAATCTTCAAAGAATATAAAAAGATACTCTTCATCTTTGAAGGAAAAAAAACAACACATAAGTGTTTTCCATACTTTTTCTAGCTTGAATACAGTCAGCATTTAGTTCTGCATCAGTGGTGGGTGCGAGGCCTCGCATCTCATGACTTGGCAGAACCCACGATACAAATAGAGCAAAAAATATATATATATAAAATTGGATGAATAGTTTATTCACTAAAAAGAGGCATTTCTGGGTGACTGGAACAACTTGTGAATCCCTGATGATTTGGTGGATAGTTTCAAATGGAATCCAAATAATGGAGGGAGGTTAGGATATTTTTTTCAGCATTTTTAAATTAAATATTTCTTCCTTGTTTATTATTTTGTTTTGAAAATGTTCTACATTGCATTAGAAAATGGAAGACAAAACAGATGTTTCTGGGGAAAGAAATAAACAACATATTTTAGGCAAATTAAAGTAAAGATGTTTTATTAAAACAAGTGGGAAAAATGTGTTTTACATTCACCAGTTATTACTGTTTTTCCATTCGTCCAACAAGCCAACCAAACCAGTTATGTGAGCATAAAATAAACATTTTACTTTGAAGATAGTAGCTGGGCTCTGCAGTGGAACATCTGGGATTTGATTTTAACCCCATTTAACCTGAAAAGGAAAGAAGGTCACCATCCAGGCTACCTGAAAAGGAAAGAAGGTCACCATCCAGGCTAGTGTCTTCCCAACCTGCCTAGCAATTAAGTAAGTGAGTTGGTGAAGGACAGTGCTGATGTGTAGCCATGGTAGGCAGCTAAGCTCCGTGCAGCTGCTCACTCACTCCCCTGCCCCAGTGGGATGAGGGGCAGAAATGGAAGGACAAAAATTAGAAAACTTGTGAGTTGAAGTAAAGACAGTTTAATAAGTAACATTTAAATAATAATAATAATAAATAAAAAAAAAGAAACAAAGAAAAGCAAAATCAGTGTTGTTTTTTTTTTTTTTTTTTTTTTTTATATATAAAAACATAAAAAAAAAAAGCAAACAAACAAAAACAAGAAATGCAAAACCCAGTTGCTCATGACCATCTGACAGACACCAAGCCAGTCCCCAAGCAATGGCTGCCTTGAAAACTTCTTTCCCAGCTTTTATCGCTGAGCATAACCTCATATAGTATGGGACATCCCTTTGGTCACTAGGGGTTAGCTGTCCTTAGCAGGGGTCAGCTGTCCTGGCTGTGTCCCATCCCAGCTGCTGGTGGACTCCCAGCCTCTTAGCTGGCCTGGAGCACAAGAAGCTGAAAAGTCCTTGACTCAGTATAAGCACTGCTCTGCAATGACTAAAACATTGGTGCATTATCAACACTGTTTTCATCACAAATCCAAGACATAGCACCATATGAGCTACTATGAAGACAATTAACTCTATCCCAGGCAAAATCAGCACAGGCACATACAGCTTCCACAGGACTCATTCACCAATGAACCATCTCCTGTTAAAATCAGGCCCATAGTACAAGTGTTTATTTTCCAGTAACAGAATAGTAGTTCTGATAGCTTATACTTTTCCATTACAAATCCTTAAGTGAAAGAATGTGAACAATGAAGTCTTGAAGATGCAAACAAACATTTGTCACAGTCTCAGTCTGGGAGATGACAGCTTCTGTTATCATTCCCTCCTTTTCCATCCTTTACACTGAACTTCTGGAGCCTGACAATATTCCTTTCTGCAGTAAACCTTGTCATTACTTTGGTTATTGATTACTGTGTTGTAGTGGGTGCACTATAAACATCACAAAAATGGCCTCATCCTTTCCCTGTCTGTTCTCACCTTCTTCCAGACTTATTTATTTATTTATTTATTTACTTATTTATTTATTATGACAGAGAATGGGCCAAGCATCTTCTGCAGCTTGGTTACTCACTCCCATGCCCAAGCAAAGCCCCAGCTCCTAACCCAAGGTATTTGCTGGGCTGGGTCCAAGGACTGAGCAACTCAAGGCAAGAAAAGCTGACCTAGTTTCTCCTTTTCTCCAACCAAATGGTTGTTGCACAGAGAAAATAAAACATATTAGACCCGATTATTTTGGCCTGGAGGACTTTTTCTAGATTTCCAGGGATGCTTGTGTGAAAGAGTGAGATCCCAGCGGTTAGAACTGATAATGATCTGCCCTCTTACTATCCTGCAAAAACATTGCCCTTCACGAACAAGTCCCAGAGCCATCTGTGATGGGCAGTTGTTTTACTTGTCTTACTTGAATGCTTCATGAAGGTTTTCTCACCAGTAGGTCAATCCCATTGATTTTAAAGTTGATGCTGTCAGACTTTCTCTCTCTCTTTTTTTTTTTTTTTTATTTTTTATTTTTTTTTTTCATTGCAACAACAGAATAATATAAAATGCCTGAAAGTTTAGGACTGGAAAAGTAATTTGCATTTTCTTATATGAATTTATGGCAGTGAAACACTTGGGTGAAAAGAGAGATCCAGAATAATGGTGAAACAAAAAGAAGTCACAGACAACATGTTCATCATTCAGAAAATTTTCTGTCTAGAAAATTCAGTGAAACTAGAGTGGGTGCTTCCAGATTCAAATATGTAAAGCTGATATGAATGAAAGAGCTATCACTTTCTTTATGAATTTAGATTTTATGATAACAAAAATCCATGTAAGTGCTTTGATTTAAAAACTAAAATGAAATTTAATGCAACAATTCCGAGTACTGGAAGGCAGTTTTACTTAACTTTGATTTCAGTTTTGATTTAAAATATTACTTTCTTCTATTTCTATATTTCCAATCTAAAAACTTCTTTGACTTTTTGTTCCCCAAGGGATTTTTGACTGCATAAGAGACATTTATTTCCAAATTGTACATTTCCCAGTAGCTGAAAATTTGCTTCTTCAAAAATTCTTGCCTAGAATGTAGCATTGTACAAAACAGAGGGTGGAGAGTTTGAGCTTAATGTCTCATTTCAAAGTGTTTATTTTTTTTTTAAATTTTTTTTGAGATCAGCCAAAATAAGTGAATATATGGATTGTATCACATTCTGAGATCTTTACACTGCTTATTGAAATCATTTTCACACTGGGAGAGAATTGAAGTGTCTTTATTCCCATTTTACACCTGTTAGACTGGATCAGAGAGTTAAAGCAGTTGTCTCAAGAGGCTTGTACTGTAACAGAAATAGAGCTGGCCTTAAAACATTTAAAGAGTGTCTGAATAATTGATATAATTTATGGTTTTATTAGTGGGAACCATTAAATACCACCACCACCATCACCATAAAAAAAAAAAAAAAGCTGTTCAACACACAGTAAAAACCAGAACAGCTATTTAAAGAAAGAAAAGGGCAACAAAAAAAAATCTGAATGTGCTTTCTGAACATGATAATGCAGAATGACAAAGAGTTTCCAAACAAATACTTCTAAAAGTACTGCAAAGTAAATGGAGCCAGTGTACTATCAGAGTTACGGGCTTTTCAGAGAATGCTTGACAAGATCTAGCTTTAGAAAAACAACAACCAGTACTACTTTTACATTTTGTGCTTGGCAGCTTGATAATGTAAACTCTGAATTGGTAGTGTTACTGTAGGCCTTGTATTCTGTCCTGTAAGAGAAACTATGAGAAAGTTGGTAGACACTAAGGTAACAGTACATAGTACATAGGCTAGTGTGGGGTAACAAGACGCCAGCTAACAACGACTCACTCACAAGCTTTATCTTACCATCACAGGCCTATATCAAGCAGATATCTATACCTGAAATAGCCATCCAAAACTCCAGACTTGCTCAAAAATAAGAGATTGACATTTTTAGGGTCCAGTTCTTTTGACTATGGTGTTGATGTCTATGCTTCACTTAGATGCATTTTGCCCCCCCTTTATAATTTCTTACCATTAGCATAAAAACAAACAAAAATCCCATGTACATAACTTTTTAAACTTTTTTTTTAGTTAGGGGCAAGGAACCTTCTCCAAGAACACGTACACATTAGTGACTATGTTTCAAAGAGCTTGGATGCAGTAGTTAAGGAAGGTGGAGATAAAGTATTGTTTGATGAGGTCGTTACTGAAGCAAGTGCTGTTAGCCTTTTGGTTGGGCAGACACATCAGTTTTCATGCTAGACTGCAATCTGGGGAAAAAAAAAAAAAAAAAAAAAAAAAAAAAAAAAAGCTGCTAACAGTGTGCTAACTCTTTTTGGGCTTGTTGGAAGAATCTGCCAAAGCAAGGAGTGTGCTTATGTTATCACAAAGGACTCAGTTTTGCAGACCCCAGCTCCTAAGAGTGCCTCATTCAGAAGTATTTTTATCTGAAAATTAGATGTGAAAAGTTCCCTGTATAGTGCAAAGGAGAAATAAGCATCTAGGAATGAGATACATCATAGAGCCTGCTGAGTGGAGAGTTTCCTGTGGAGATAAGTGGGAAATGCTGAGGAGCTTCTAGAAAAGGGCATTTCATTGACATGTGAGATACCACAGTGAGAAGCTGAAGCATCTGGTAGGCAAGTGGTTATAGCATTCACCTGGAATGTGTAGATCAAATTCACAACCTTTCTGCGTTCATGTCCCTGAGGAAATTGTTCATCCACCTTGAAAGACTCTGTGATATGGCCCTCTCAATCACTGCATGTGTTTAGGACACAGACGGGATGAATTCATTCCACAGGTTATCATTTACATCTGGAAAGAGGAGACTGGTCCCGGTCCCCAAGCCAATGTATTTTTATGTGTTTTCATACAAAGTGGCACAGCTTCAGCAGGGATGGTTGGGAGGGGCTCACTTCAGAGCAGTCTGTGAACTGGTAGCTATGGCCCTTTTCCAATTGAAGGAAGATACAGACAAAAAGTCAGTTAAAGCAGAGGGAGACCCTGAAGTCCATAGATTTTTTACTTTGTGTATGCTTTGCAGCATGTATCAATTGCTGACCTAAAAGCTGGGCACCCACCTTAAACCTTCCCTGGAAACGTGTACCAGATGAGGACCTCCCAGTCTTGGTGTAAAAGACTCATGTAATTTTCCAGGCATAGGGATGGCTAGAAAAAAGTCTGGCTTCATAAAATTGCATAGGCTTTTAGATTTTTAGCAGCAGAATTTTGTACATACCAGGGATAGATATGCAGAAAAAAATGATATAAAGTGGTTTGAAATGAGGGGGTCAGATTTCACTTATTGTAGCACTTTTCCATATATTTATTTTGAGTGTGTTTTGGAAGCAATTGCTTTCTGTTTGTGCATTTAAATCTGTGCCATGGTGTGGCAATGACTAAACAATAAAACAAGCTGAGTACCTGCCAAGTATATTGTGATCCTCTGATCCCAGCACAGCATCCTGGATCTAAAATAATCCAGCTGGCTCAGCAAGTGTGTGGATGCCATTTATGGCAGCATTGTGTCAGTGGCAGGAAGGTGAACTCAGAGTTTTCTTTATTATTTTGCCCTCACTGCTTTAAGCCCACCAGGACAGGATTTGCACAGTCAGAAACGTTGATTCTTGTGACTTCAGCTCCCTGCATTGTGCTGTCTCTGGCAGCACAGTCCAGCTGTTTATGCATGTCTAATATGTCTCCTAAGGGCATTTGTAAAGCAAAACAAGCTGCCCCTTCGAGGAAGGTAACAAACAACCTAAACCCAACTGCATTTTACAGAAATTACAGTGACTTGATTCCTACTGCGCTCCAGCCTGTGGTACAGAGTGTCTGGAACGTTGAAGAGTTTTCACTGGGTTTCACAGCTGCTCAATGAAGATTTCACTTACAAGATTTTTCTGTCTGTGAGAGAGAAATGCATATCTGTGGTATATCTAACCAAAAGGCACAGATTCGCACTATCACTTTTGCCTGCTGAATGGTCCTCTTCCATCCCAGCCTGGTCATGCTGTACTGTGAACACTGAAGCGGGCACTGCAGTGTGGGGCTGAACTCAGCTGCAGAAATTTTTGTTCTCCTCATGCAGGTTGGATAACAATACTTGGCTCTTCCAAAAAGATCTTCTCAGTGTTCAGGATCTGCAAAATGGAGCTCTGTATCTTTTCTGCCATGCTTTAAATGCTAGTTCCTCCTCTTGTATTGCTTGTTGGAACATATAGTGCAGTATATTCTCTTTTATGTTATCAAAAAATGTTCTACTGGCTTTGAAAAATAATGTCATTTAAGCACATGGTGAACAGGAGCAAAATCGACAGAGATAGGCATGCTTCCCTTTGTCTTGAAATGGTAGCCATGAGTGTAAGAGCCAGGACAATTTAAATAGCATGTGCAAAGTGTCTCAGGGTAAGAAGGAAGTCTCCTGAGGTTGAGATTAGGTCTACTAAACATTAGATTAGATTAGATGCACAATACATTCTTTTCTGCTTTTTTTTTTTTTTTTTTTTTTTTTTTTTCGGTCTACTGCATGTCTTGACTGCATTGAATTGCTTAACCTGCAGGGTACTACTCTGACATTAAATGCCTGTTGATTATAATTTTTCAGAGTTTGGATACAATCCACTTTTCTTAGCTTAATTCAGTTGAGTGTTGGTTCCTTTGGGTTTCTGAGACATCTCCAGAGGACCTGATACTGGAGATCTGTGCTGTCCTCGATTAGCAAATGGAGGCTAAATACCTAAGATGATAGTATGCAATGCTTTTATTTAGACAACTGCATAAAGTCCCATGCATCTATGGTAAGATCATGTAGTTCTAAGCTACTATACACAGACACAAAGACAAAAAAACACTGCTAGGGTGTTATTCATCTCATCCTAAAGCAGACATTTAAAACAGCTCAGATGTATTGCATCCTAGAAACACCTATTCTTCGTTCCTTGATTCGTTTATATCAAAGGAGTTTAGGCAACTAGCTCACATATATATTGCAGACATTAAAAGTCAGATGATTATAATTCCACCCTGGTGTAATATCTGATAAACAGTAGAGACATCCTGCTGTTGCTTAATCATAAGATCTTTACTTAAAAACTCTAAGACTACAAAGAAAGGCAGAGACCAAATACAGCGATGGAGGACAATGTACCTTTGATATGGATAGTGTGTAGCTCATTAATTGGCTACTATTTGGCCTGCTGTGTGGGTAATATGATAAAAATCTTGTGACATTACTGTGCTTAGTACATCTGATCATATTGTGGACCTGTCAACTCAAATCAGAATAGGCTTTTCCTAGAAAAAAGGCATCTGGTATTTGTATATTTCTAATGGATAATGTCTGTGAAGATTTATTTTTACTTATAAACTTGTTGGATAAAGGTCAAGGCACTGTGTTCTAATATTTAATATCACATGTATTAGTGAAGTCATACCAACCATTACGATACAGTACCCTGAGTTTACTTTTGGGTTATAGGCATCAAACATAGGCATTTAATCAATATGCTAATTGGTTGATAATAGAGAAAAAAAGGTAAAAAAATATAACCTTTCTAGGATTTTTTTTCAACAGGTGTTGTATTCATATTCATTCTGATAAACTGGGATTGTGAGTTTTAAACGCAATTGTGTTTTGTTATACTTATCCTGATTCTTTTGCTCAAGGCTGTAGCTCATAATTTGTGTGTTCTTTGTGAAGACACTCGTCCATGAATAGATGGATTATTTTGTTATAAGCCAACAAGGCAACAAACTCAACCCAACCAAACCAAATAAATAAATAAATAAATAAACAAAAACGAACTAACACCTAATTGAGCAACTGGAATTCACATTGTGCAGAAATGTGTTCACTTTTTCATGTCAATACCTTCAGCTTATGAAGAAGTTTGAAACATAATATGCTATGTTCTTTTTCTTTCTAGGTCTCCTACGTAAAAGCTATTGACATCTGGATGGCCGTGTGCCTTCTCTTTGTCTTTGCTGCATTGCTAGAATATGCAGCAGTCAACTTTGTTTCACGGCAGCACAAGGAGTTTCTGAGGCTTCGAAGAAGGCAAAGGAGACAAAACAAGGTACAACTTGCTCTTTACTCAGGACAATTGACTTTGCCCTGACAGCATTCTTGACATACAGGTTGATTTCTCACTTCAGTTGTTGCCCTTGCAGGAGAGTCTTATTCTAAAATTTCTTCTTGAGTGCTTTACGTGTTGAGAAAGAGATGAAAATTGGCCGGTGTGGTTATTTGCAGTTCATGAAGATATCAATAAATGTCAATAGACTGGTCACTGGTTCCAAGAATGTTATTCTCTTCTTGAAATTGCTGAAGCAGCTTCACCTTTATACATAAATTTATTAGCTATTCCAGTCTGGACTGGCATTATATTTTCTTCTAATCCCCAAATATTTTGCTGATATGTGGCACTAACTAGCAGATAAGGAACAGTCGGAAGCAGTGACACAGATAGTGTACCAATATTATTTCTTTGATATCACCCAGATGTGCTGACATCAGCATGTGCTTGAGACCTGTCTTTCCTGTTGATTTTTATGCTAAAATGGGAAATTATTTAGCATAGCCCACTGCAGGTGTGGGCACCAATGTTCAAAACCTGTAAAGTTGACCACCCAGAAAAAGGGAAGGATTAGGACAATTTCCTTTCTATATTCTATCATTTCAAAGTTTGTTACTGATATTAATTTCACTTTTTTTTTTTTTTTTAAACAAATAAATGCTTTTTGAGTATTATGATTATATCGTTTAATACCAGCAACTGAAATGCAGAAGGGAGGCTTGTTCTTAACTTAGATGTCAGTCTAAAAATATTTTTAGGAAGTCTGTCAACTTTTTTTTTTTTTTTTTTTTTTTTCTCTTTGGTAAATGAAAAGGCAAGAATATATATTAAACTGAATTTTAGTCCAGTAGTAATCATTCCCATCGCTATAGCATCTTATCCTTCCTGTATCTGTGCCACTGTTATCTTAGTATCAGTAGAAATTCTTAGGTTTGCTGTTTCACATGAACATTTGCTAGGCAAAGTAAATATTCACTTAAGCTGTGCAAGTGTTTCAAGCTACAGATAATGGTTCCCTTATAAGAGGGATGACAACAATGGCATAGGGCATTTGTGTTTTGACAGGTCTGTCTAATAATTGTTCATTAGCTAATGTAATATTTGATGGACGCTCTGGGAAGCAATCCAGTGCTGTCCTCTGGTTTAATGCTATTGTCAGATGATTTGAGATTCCCGTTAATATTAGATTACGGGACAGAACAGAAATGCTTGCTCATTTGCAGGCACGCAAGCCAGAGGTACCACCACTGGAAACCTCTGTTTCCAAAAACTGCATAGCAGCAGCAGAAGCTGCTGAATTGGGTCTGTAATTTCAGTTTGGGGTATGATGTCTTCATTAGGGGTAAACTAGTTGGCAAGCAGCCACTACTGGTAACACTATGACAGTGACATCACTTGAAAATTATGAAGTTTTGGTCCAGGGCAGTCATCATTCATCTGCTATGGGAAGGATTATTTTAGTGATTATTAAGAGAAAGATACTTAAGACCTAATCACCAGAAGATACCACCTAATTCTATGCAAAATGGGCAATGCCATAATTAAATACTGTGAAATATTCTGTTGGAGTAAGAGACACATCCATTTGCACAGGCTTGCTATCACTTTTCCTATGAATGTTTGCACAAATTTCAAAATAGAGAATAGTGATGCTGAGGCCATCTCTTTATGAGGCATCTTCTGTATCTCTTTACCTGAGCTTGTCTCTCACAATGTTCTCAGTTTATTTTGCTTTGAAAGTGGTTCATGTTGTTTTGCATGATGGTCTTCTCTAACAGAACCATTCTTCTCTTTGCGTGTTGTGTACGTATGTCGTTGTGTTGCCACTGTGCTGTTCTCATTCTTGCTGACAATCTGGGGACAGGCACAGACTATGACTGTTGGGAATGAAAGCGTCGAGTCCGTGAGGCGCGTGAATGGCTTGCGGAGCAAAGAGTCATCAGCATATGGGACAGTGAATCAGATCGGCAATTCAAGTTTGAGGGTAAAACCGTAGTGAGAAAGAGAAAGCAAGAGAGAGGTTTCGTATGCGCAGTGATGTCATAAATCAGCGGAATGGATGATTTTCATGGCATCACTAGTAACCTCTGGTATTCTCTTTGCTAAATGTCCCCACAAGATATTCAGTACTGTCCCCAGCATGAACAGCAGTTTCATGTTGCACGTTCTTGTGGCCCTTCCTTATGCTTGCTTTTCTTCCATGGTTGGGTTGTGCAATTCCCTTTCCAAACCTAAGCAAAGTGCATGTATATTCTGAAGGCTAACCCTGTTTAACCTGGGGGGAAGAGGAGCTGTGGGGTGGGGATGGCTGGGGGAGGGAGAGAGACCATAAAGCAGGAGCATAAGGAATGCCTTGAGACAGAAAACCCCACACTGTGTCATCTTTCAGATGAATGCAGTCCAACCAACTTAGGTATGTATAATGAAATACATTTTTACTGGTGTGGTATTTATTCCTAGCCTGTATGCCTTCACTGTTCCTTCTCATCTTGTCCTAAACCTTGTTTAGTGGAGTATGAATAGCTGTGAACCAAAAAATGTATTTCATTGGTTTCTTTTTACTTGTTTGGAGAAGAGCCATGGGGCTGAAATCTTTTATACAGTGTGATGTGTAGCAGATCTGAAGCAATACAATACCAGCTGATAGATCCAGATTACGGGTGAGTTGTGGAAGTAATAAAATCAGTGATGGAGAGAGAAATGAGTTTAGCGTGCAGCTCACTGCTTGCTACCGGTTCATTCGCTTAAATAAAATGTGTCTAGAATTTAAATCTTTCAGGACCTGGTTTTCCGAAACAACAACAATAACAAAAAATCATTGCCTGAAGAGCTTTTAAGCTGTAATGGGCCTTACTTTGATCAAGGTCCGTAAAGTCATTTGATTATAAGATGCATATGATTTCAGTGGATTTTGTACACTGTAAAGGGAATTGCTGGCCTTCCAAATCAAAATGAAAAACATTGCTCCTGTTACACAGCAAAATTAGGATAGAGGGCTTGCAAAGTAATAAATTGTTCTCTTAAAGAGCTACAGTATCAAACAATAGGAGAAAGCCTTCATTTCTGCATTTTTTCTACTGTAGAAATAGTCATACTTACACACATACAGGAATGAATACAAAAATAATTTTTTTAGTGTCTCCTAGAAGATATAATCATTATTCAGTATTACTGTGCTGTCAGTTGAAAGCTGGTGTCATACATCTACAAAAACAGTCCAAGTAAGTAGTCAGTGCTGTATATTTTATCAGTCACTTAGTACAAGTAGCCCAGCTAAGGTTCACGTAAGACACAGATACTCTCTGCCTAAGGGAAGCTTGCAGAAATCTCTCTCTCTCTCTTTTATTTATATATATATATACATGTATATATATATTTTTAATATTGGTGTTATATTTACATCCAGGACTGTACAAATAGGGACTATATATCTCTATTTTATTTTATTATTTTATTTATTTATTTATTTATTTTTGCTGTAAATCCCTAAGAGCTGGAGCTGTACTGGAGTTGATTTCCCCTAGAGAACTCCCAACACAGAGGTGTTTTGCTCTAACAGGGTGAACACAGGAAATACATCAAGATGGAGGTTTCAGGAGCAGTGCTGCCATAGGTGCAGCTCTGTACTTTTCTGCTCAAGAAAAGGACACTTATGTGCATAGGGGAACATAGCCTGTGGTGCCACAAGAAGCCTCACAAGCAGGGAGTTTGGCTTGCTGAGTTATTGCTCGCTGAACTAAGGGCTTATGGCGAATGCGAACATAAAACTCACAGGCAAGTGACTGTGACATAGTCAAGAAGAGAGAGTGGAAAAGAAGGGTGATTGAATATTTATACTGTATCATTCAGTGTTAATTTGAAAAAATAAGGACCAAGCCATGCCTGAGCAAGATTCCTAAGTTAAGCAGCTAGATCTGCAAAACAAGACTGTTCACAGTTTTGTAAGCCTACACCTCTATCACTGCTTTTGTTATTGCTACTTCTGTGTCTTGTTCCTCTTAGTGCTGCAACCCTCAGAGCACTGCACAAAAGCACAACAAACCTGAGCCTGTCAAATCTCTGAAACCAGAAGTCAGGCTGGTTAATGTTTCTCTAGGAAAGCTTAAGCTGCATTGTTGGTGTACAAGAAATTGTATTTACAGCTGAACCACTGTTCTGTCACTGCATTAGAAAAGATTGCACTATCAGGACCAGTTGCCACCTTCCATACAGAATAAAACCCTATGTCCTCAGCTACTCAGACCTGCAACTTGTCTGTGCCCCCCGTGCAGTTTCTGTTGGAGAAAATATTCAATGTTTATCCTAAAGATTTGTGTAGTCTTCCTGCTCGCAGTGAAATACATCCAAGAGTAATTATATTTCATTGATGAGAGAAATGGCTTTTATTTAATGTATATGATACCACTTTTTGTATATATAGTGTAGAGGCTACAGAAGCCATGAGTCTGATGGCACTGAAGATCTAGTACAGTTTCATTACATTAGAATCTAAATTTTATTAGTGCCAGATCAACTGAAAGAAAAAAACTTATTTTTAAAATATGATTTGTAATAATCGAACAAGACTTGCTTATATTCCAAAATGATGTGTTTCCAGGAAAGCAGAATTCTGTTTACATGGACTCAATCATCCCTTTTTGAAAACTGTAATAATTATGTTATACGTTCAGTAGTAAAAATGAGTCACAGCACACTAGTATTCATACCAGCATCTCAAAGATGACTTCCTAAATTATTCCGTGGCCAAGAGTAGGGGTTAAGTCTGGGACAGTTAGTGTTAAAATCAATACTTTGTAGCTTGAGCAAAAAACTGTGCAGCTGGAGGCTGTGACAGACTTTAATCCCATGTGCAGGGAACACAGAGCAATACAAATAACAGTGCTGCAGCCAGCAGGGCTCAGATGCATGCAGATTAGCAGAGGGAGGCACAAATGGTGTTTTCGAATGACAGAGCTGGGACTGAGACTCGGTGGTTACAGCAGCAAAGGATAACTCCGCTAAGCAGAGGTGGCAGCAGCTGGCCAAGTGGTCCAGAGAACGACTGATCTCTGGATGGAGCTGCCAGTGGGCAGGCAGGTACCCTGAACAAAACCATTGCAACTGTCAAGGTGATCAAATGTTTCCATCTTCAAAAAGGAGAAGTACGCACTGAGCAGTAAAGACCATCTCTGCCATTTTAATCCTATCAAAATCCCTCCACCAGACCCCCAGTAAATTTTCTGAGCTTTCCTAGACTTGCCAGTCAAAAAAATCACTGCCTTTATCCTGAATTTGCCTTTAAAGCACTTGTTACTACTGTCCCCAATGGAAATTTTTGTCCACTAGCATCTGTGCATACAGCACTCAGTGGGATAACGTGCAGGGTTTGCGTTATGTAAGATGCCGCATCATGTGAATAATGGAAGTGCTCAAGGAAAGCCCTCTTTGGTGTGCTATTTTTGGTACTCACAGAGCAATCTGTAGCACATGAGCTTCATTGTGAAAAATAGGAATCAGAGTCTGAATGGCTTTTTCTCTCTCTGACATCTTGCTTACTTAGCGGATTAAAGAGTGGGTAGCTCCTGCTGTAGATAAACACGCTCAAGATATTGTGGTTATTTTCCTTCTCCAGGGCAATTGCATTAGCACTTTAATGTAATTGTGCAGAAAAATTCTAGCAGAAGATAAATACACCAAAATGATCATTATCTTGAAGTAGCAGTCCCATATACAACCACACAGAACCAGTTAAGCAATAGGTACAATACATTCCAACACGTTGCTCTCTCCCTTGCAACTTCATCTGAATGTCCTTGTTTATCTTTGTGAGCATGAATAGACTAGCATTGGCCCTAGTTAACATCAAAGTATCTTTATTATTTATTAAATGGGCTTACTGTAGTGAGTTTAAACATTTAAACAAAAGTATTCTTTCAAACTAGAAAAATATCTTTACAGAAATTCTTAGTCTAGCTCTAGACAGAAGCCTGAAGAGTGACAAGAGTCCTAAAAGACGGAGTAACCTGTAGAAAACAAAGATGTTCAGCCAAGAGGGGGTGGTATACAAGCAATGGATCAAAAAAATTTAGTAACACCAATGTGTTCAGAAGATTTTCCAGTGAAAAGTAAACATAGAAAAAGAGACAGTGGAAGAGGGATCATTATTATTGTTATTTTTAATAAGGGACTGTTTACAAGTGTTGTGAAAAATGATATTAAAGTTTTTGTTGCAATATTGTAAGAGAGAAGCTAGGAAAACAAAATAAGTGAATATCTGTGATTAATGTGTGTTATAGCTTCAAACACTATGCAATGATGGATTTTTTTATATATTTCATTTGAAACTAAGAAACAGAAGAGAAAAAGGACAGTTATATTTCCAAAGAGAGAACTCTGAAACCCAAATAATAATAAAAAAGGACACATTAACCATTCTGTAACTAAAGACAGACTAATTTATGGAATACATAATACGAGTTTCTGAGAAACACCTCCAGGTATCAAGTCACAAATATCTAAGCATTTAGAAAAGATGGTAGAGTTCATATATACAAGCTGAACTATTGTGACCAAGTATCAGAGTAGAGACAGAGCCAAGTGGACAAAATCAGGAGAACAAAATCCATAGTTTTATGAAAAATATAAGGGAAAAGAAGGAGTGGAAAAAAAAATGCCTAGCATAGAGGTATAAAATCCAGAAAAGTAGAGAACTGATAGGAAGCTGATAAGACTGCAAAATGGCAAATATTAATATTCACTGAAATTAGCAGAAAGGTGCAACATGGAGCACGCTGTGGGAGAAGGGGCTGTAGGGACCAGGCTCTGCTCCAAAACACCAGCCAGGACACAATGCAGAATAATGAATCACGTTGGCTAGCTTGCAAGTATGCTAGCACATTAATCCTTAGCATTAAGTAAGATATGAACAGGATGTAAGTGTCACAGAACATAGAAGCATAAAGGGGCTGTGGAACAATAAAACCCACAATATTTCAGATCTAGAGCTATGAAACAGCAGTATGCTGTGCCACCTGGGAAAGGTAGGACTGGAAAAGCCTGAAGGTGTACCTGATAGAGTTTTTTTTGTTTGCTCGGTAGTGTTACTCTTGCTTTAGAAGCTCTGAGTCCTCTCTTGTACCTACCCAGCATGCAGTGGCTGAAAAGATCAACTCTGAACCGACAAGCCTTGAGGACTGAAGTTTGCACTTCACTTGAGTGAGTTTGTCTTGGTAGTTACTCATGAACAGCAGGAAATACACCAGAAATGAACTCTGCAGTTTTCCAGCTCATAAAAGGTACTCTCCAGCTGGGTGCAAATGTCTCATTTTTTATTATACCTAGGGGAGAGTGCAAACTGAAAATAGGGCAGAGAAAGCTAAAAAGAGCCAGGAAACAGTGTTCTTATTTTTAATGCTTTAAAGCACACAAAAAAAAATAGCTTTTCAAGAACCACCTGACACAGGCATAAACTTGTGTTTTCCAGATTATTTTAGAAAAGGTGGTTCTTTCATTGGCTGCATTCTGACCTATCTTATTTAATAAAAAATCCAGTGGAAAAAAAAATGTTGAATACACACTTCATGATCAAAAATGAAGAAGGAAGGCTTCAGGAGAAGTACACTTAACCTAAATTGTCCCTGCCCAAGCGTCCAAGAAAAGAATGAAAATACATTGCAGTCTCAAGACTTTGGTTTAGGCTGCACAAGGTGTCAAGGAAAAAAAAACTTTGTCCCATGTTAGCTCCTTTGTTTATCCCATTGTAGATACCTTATCTTTACTCTTTTCCTGCCCAGAATCAGGATCCAACAAGGCCCTGATCTCAGGGTTTCTCACTGCAGGTGGGAAATGGAAGGTGAAGACACCTGGGAGGAGGACAGTTTCTGATCCTTTGTCAATCACAACACTTCTTATCAGTTCTGAGTTCTGTCCTAAGCTTCATAGCCAACTGACGAGTATTTCAGCATGAATAAGAACAAACTAGTGTTTCTGCAAGAGAATGAAAGTGTGACACTGTTATAGCCAAGCATAATACAGGCTAAGAATATCAGCATTGCTATATCAGTGTATTTCTACCCAGATTTGCAACTGTGCTTGCTCTACCCATCTCCAGAGGATAGCACACCAGTTGTATCAAATTACATGGTAAATTGGTGAGATGGGCAAGTGTTCAGTAAGATCCATGAAATGCACATTTACATCTGACCCAATTAATCCCGTTCTCCACAGGGGATGGAAGCTGTTATTTGAATGTAATTAATTGTGAAGCATTCTGTAATGATGTTGTCCAAATGACATTGTGCAAAACCAAATTGTATTAACTAGACTTTTGAAACCTCATGGTATCTCAAGGTCTGAAAAACTTCATGGGTTCCAGTAAAATCCAGTTTTTATAGGACTCTTAAAAAAGTGGTGTTACAGTAATTTCTTTCTTTCTCTCATTCATTTTTTCCCCCCAAAGGGAAAACAGCACTGTTTTGTATTTCTTTTTCACATTACTAATCATTGCTTATAGCAAACTGATTGGTCAGAGACTGATTCTTGACACCTTTAGTTTGATTTAATGATCAGAGATGTCTATTTCACTTGATCCACTGCTAGGGAAAGATGTTAGTGTAAATATGGGTTCCTTTTTTAATATTTTATTTATTATTATTATTGGTAATAGCAAACGGGCAATTGGCCAACTGGGAGTAGGTTGTAGGGAATGAGATTTTTTTTTGCTACAACAGGAGGAAGGGGCTAGGACGAGTTACACTGGGAGGAATAAATACCTTGAAGATCCACACATTCTGAGTGCTTGCTACTGAGTCTTCCCAGAGTCCTCAGCCATTTCAAATTGGAAGCATCTGAAAACTTTCCAAGGCCAGCCACAGGTCACTTACCCACTTCCATTCTCTGTGACTGGGCTCTTCTCATGGCATCTCAGAGCTGGCACAGCCCTGGGTCTGCTCACCCAACACTTCTGTACTCCAACAGGATCAATGCCAAGAAGGACTGGTGGTGTTACTATTGGTAAGCTCAGTTTCTGGTGGTTGATTGGGTGTTACTGGCAGAATAAGTATGCCAGAGTGTTTTTAGCTCTTGGATAAACAGATTGGAAAGGTCAGAAAACGCTGCTGTGGTTTCCTAAACATGTGGACTAAAAGAAACCAAGAATCATGCCTGTAAATTTCTGCATCAAGCTTGTAACTTCTGCTTGAGGTGTTGTATAGCTCTTTGAATCATTAAACTTCTAACCCGTGTGTATAATTTCTCACACAGACACTGTGTGTGCATTTGTACACACACACATATAATCCACTTGCATAAGTGTAGGTTATTCTAGTGAGGTGCCAAAGTTTTGATTTCTCCATATTATGACAAGACTCTGAGGTGACAGGAAATCTTTATTTTGATGCCTCAGCTCACTTTCTTCAACTGGTTCTACACAAAGCTGTCTGAGGTCATTTTTTCTGCCAGTCATGTGGAAGTGCTCTGCTTAGGACCAACTCATTCATTTTTCTGTTAAGCCTTCCCAAACCTGCTGGTGGTGGAGACTTGCCTTCATGTGCTTTGCAATCTTCATCTGCCAAAAGAATAGCTAATTAAGAGTGGGGATCATAAACCCTGTTCGTTAAGGATTATCTGAGTTACACAAATACAAGCTCTTATATTCCATTATAGGAAAGCAAGTCTTACATTGCCTCTTCAGGATGCAGCTTCACGTTGGTACCTGCATGGATCAGCCCTGATACTCTCCAGCACAAACTCTCCAAGAAGTGTATCTATCTGTTGTCTGTTAACCTACATCAGCTTCCTTTTTCACTTCCATGGAGGTCTCACTCTAATATGTTTTGTCTTGGTTGTCAAATTGATAGGCAAGGTCAGTGCAACAGATATTTCTGCAAAAACCAAGGTTCTAGCACATTCACAGTCTGGATGCTTTGCAAAACATTGTGTAAAATCAAATACTAAGTCTCCTTGTTTGTTTCATCTGCAGAATTATAGTGTTTTTTTTTTGTTTTTTTTTTCCTGTGCTGAGCATGGAAGGCAAAAGAAATTATAGAAAGTCTAATTGAGTGTGATGCCATTACAGGCTGATGAAATGAAGACAACTTGTCCTTCACAAGGTGCTCTTTTACAGCCGTTGGTACCTTCTGTCCAGAAGACATACTGCTAGGTCTTAACACTATTTTATTTTTTTTTTTTTGCTGTAAGGTACCTAGTTAGATTAGTTAGGATGTATTTGGGTGTTGCCATGTGTTTCATTGCATGTTCAGCATAGGTGCTAATACTACACAAATAGTTTGTCCAATCTATGACAGGTTGATGACCTTGCCACCATCATAGGAATTCTCATGTGAAACTCAGGGGGACATTCTTGTGTTCACAGATATTTACACCAGTGAGTGGGTACTCAAGTCTTCAGAAAATTACTTTGTGCTCTTGCTCATTAATCCTTCAGTCCTATCAATAGGCTACGTAGTTATTTCCTATAAACTTCCAGTGGCTCTCAGAAAAGACAATTAAATTTCTTGTAAGTTTTACAAGCTCTTGTCCCATCCTTTATAGAATGGCAGTGGCAAATTAGGCAGCTATTTAACTGCAGTTTGCTTATTAGACCATAAAGTCAGCCAATATTCTAGCAGACAGGTCATTCTGCGGGCATTTGTGTGTGTAAGTGTTCATGTCTAAGGTGAAAAAGCAGAGGAGGCATAACATATTTTAGACATTATTCTCCCTACATTACCTTTTCATTGTGATTCCCAGAGAGGTCACCAGATCTCATTTGTGCTTGTCTGCCTAGTCATTGTCAGTTTCCCCCAGGCCCTCACATACTGGCATGTCCTGCCATGCCTGGGCTTCAGGTTTTCTGAATTTATTAATTGTTGTTCTCTTTCTGAGCCTTTTATGTTTGGATATCATGCTTCTCACTCCAGGTGGCCTCACCAATATTTCTATGATTTGCCTAGCAAAACTAACGGGGATTAGTCATTTCTTGATTTTCATGCTGTCTTCAGAATTATCACTCTATATAGCTGCATTTTTTATTATTTTTTTTTTTAGTTACTTCACATTCTTGCCTACCAAGAGTTAGCTTAGTTGCTCTTCCTACCCAGTTTGCAAATAGGCTTTATGCCTTTTCAGCATATTCAACGTATTCTTCATTGTAGCATTTGTTTTCAGCTTAAACTTTCTACCTGGCAATAGTCAAGTCTCTCATCAGGGACACCATAGAAGTGGATTTCCTCTCAGTTTTTTGAATGAGATTCATAGATTATTGAAACACTTTTTGTGAACTTGCTCTTAGATGTTCATACCATCCCCTCAGCATTTGTGCAACTAGGAGTGCACGTGCCCTTTGGAGCAGCCAGAATTGTGTGGAGTGAATAGGGTCTTGGCAGTGAAGAAGGATCTTGTACAAGGTTATTGAGGGAATAGAAATAACCAAAGCCATGTGTTAGATGAAAGCAAACAGGATGACTAATGACTTTGCAAATTGTAATGCATATTCACAGGGTACATTTGGCATTCGTCATGAAAAAAGTAAGGCTGAGTTCAGTGACTGTGTCTCCAAGGAGAACGGGGCTGAAAGAAAAAGGAGGAGAGCTAGTTTTGTGAGGCATTTTTGGTATTTGTATTTTCTTTCCTCATCTGATGTGTTTATGTTTGTACAATGATATGAATAAAAGCAGGAACATTTTAACACACTTAAGGAGTTCAACATAAGCTAGCTTCATCCTGCTATCCCACATTTCTCAGATGGTGGTTGTGGGGCTATTTGTCATCCTTGACCCATCCAAGGGAGTAAACAAAAACAATGGAGAAAAACAAGATTATTTGCTTCCATAATTAAAACATATATATATATATAATAATAATCATATAACACTAAGACAGTTCTGCTGTGCTATATCTTCACCTTTTATGTTGGCTTCAGATCCTACAGAAAAGCAATTGTTTAGCTAGCGGTTACAGTTCTTTTTTAAAATGTTTTTGAGTACTGTCATTTTGTTCCTTATTTTGGAGATTTGTCCTAGATTTGTCTGTCATGAACTGCAGTGGAGTCAGTTCTGTATTTGCTGCTAATGGGTTAGTCTTTTATTATTCTGCCCTTACTGTTACCTGTGCTGTGTGCTCATGTGGAGGTTGTATAAACTGTACTTTTTCATACAGAACCACACAGGAGTGTGAAAGAGAATAATAAATAGTCAAAAAAAAGGTAGTTTTTTGCAGGCACAGAAAATGTTGTCTTGCTCCCTAGCTGTAAATAAAGACTTTTTTTTACGTTTCCACGAAGGATGTTTTTGTTTGTTTGTTTGTTTGTTTTTTCCCCCAAGTACACAACAGCTCTTTTAAGATGCTCTGGTGCTGAATGCTCTTATTCTTTTATTACTTCTAGATACTGGTGATGCCTGCTTGTGCTGTCTGTTTCTTATTTGCTCTTTGATCTTTGTTCACTTTCCCTTGTGGCTTATGTTGTATTATTTTGTTGTAAAAGCATTTTATTTATTTATTTATTTTTTACTGACATATGCAGACTGATGATTTCATCACGTTTTCTTCAGTTATTGCTTTTCCCCTTTTTCTGATGAGTTATATTGTGGGCATTTATAGCTAGGGTTGAATATCAGACTTGTATCATGACATGATTGTTTTTATCTTAAACTGGTTTTGAGTCGAAAAGCTGTTATTTCCTGAATATTTTCCCAACCCCATATGATGCTAATAGATGGTTTTATTGCATGTGGAATCTCAGCCAGTGCTCCCAGTCTCCCTTTTTTCCTGTCACTGCCTATGCAGTATGTTTCTTGCTGCCCATCCCAACTCTCATGAGTCTGTCAAATACCTACTTCGTTCAGCTCAGAAACAAGAACCAAGCTCTCCTGTGGTATTGTCTAGCAGAGGAGAGATAGAAAAGCATTTTGGGGGGCATACCATTCCTTACCTCTTCTGCAAGCTGCAGGCTGCCTTAGCCCGAGGCAGATACCTGTAATCCCAAGGTGGGTTACCTCAGGGTGATTGGCAGGCTGTGGTGCAATGTGAATTTCTACTTTTCTTTCCCCCAAGTCCTCCTCTCTTGTCTTCTGTATCAAAGTGAAAATGTCTTAGGAACTGGTACCAGATTGATATGAAACCAGGGATCATTTTTACTAGCAGCTTTCGAAGCAAAGAGGCTTAGGCTTTAGCCTCTTTGCATGTTTTAAATATGCAAACAGCATTACAATGTTGAGGAAGCTGCCTGTCCTGGCCAGTTATTGATTCCTTTTCCATTCCTCATATTATAAACACAGAATCAGAGGCTCACAGAAGACAGGACCAGAAGGGTCCTTGAGAGCCAGCTGGCACTGCCAGCACCAGGCAGCACACTGGGAGATTTACAGTGGCTGATAATATTAATCAGTGCTCTTAAACAGTTCCTTCTGTAACGTGCCCAATATATCAGGAGGGAGTTTAAGAGAGATTTGTGAGGGATTGCTCCTCTGGGAGACTGTGAGCTGAATTATGTCTCTTCGTGGATGTGCTGACCTGTAGCTGAGTATTTCTGATTTACACCCTGTAATTCTCCTTGACTCACAAGCACTCCTAGAACAAAGGTCAGTAAAAAGGACTCTGAACAATTATTTACCCTTCTGGACAGGAATAGCAATAGGCTCTTTCTGTCCCAAGGCTCCGCAGTTCCCCATCCTCGGCAGCAGCCCAGGTTACACAGCTGCTGATACTCTGCTAAAATACAGCTACATGAGTTCATATTCTGTAACTTGTGCTGATCTCCTGCTAAGCTGTCTGCTTTCTGAGTCTCTGCTCTCATCCTTTCTTAGCCCTGAGAACGGCCCTTCATACTCCAGCCCCTTTTAGAGGTCATTCCTAATTTTAACTTCTGCCTGGACGGAGGAAACAATTTTTCAAAATACATGCGAAGAGACAAGATTAATCTAATACTTATTTTGATAGTGATATAAAACTAATAAATGCATGATGCAGTATAAAAGCAACTTGCCTGTGCAATTAGCTTAGTAATCAGACATTGAAAAACTATGGGAGAAGAGCAGGGCTATGGATTAAGGTACATAGCAATTTTCTTTATTTAACAGAAAAGCATACAGAATTTTAATTAAGATCAGGAGATTTTACATTTACTGCAAGTACTCGTGGATTGCTAACGTGACAACTGGGTTTTGACAAGGAAGGACCATACAAGCCAAGACTTGAAAGCTGGCAGGTAGGAATACAATGACTATTTCATTTTGGGCCTGGCAAGAGAAGATGCATCGGAAATGAATATATGACAAGTGAGGAGTATTGGATTTCTGTATGAGGAGTTGACAAGTCAGAGAAACAGCAGCCATATATTATCTGTGATGGCAAAAAGATCACATCATTTATGACCTTTGAAGCAACAGGAAAACTGAATGCAACATCATCTTGTAATGATCTAAGAGAAAGCTGTCTTTCTTTTTTTCTTCCTGGTTATATATAGCTGTTAGAGAGGGCCCTGCTGAGCAGAAAATGGAACATATGATCAAGGGCAGTCCAGTGAGTCAATTTACTGACTAATACTGTAGATTATCATGTCAAATATATAGCAACAGCATTATGAACAATAACAAAGCCTAGATTATTTCTTTCCCTGTAAATTGAAATGAAGATGTGATTGGAATTGTCACACCTCGGATATATGAGCCAGATTCTCTTAATCATCCAAAACAAATTGCCTTATTCTTTATATTGATGTTTATTTTAGGAGCCATTCCAAGACTGGCAAGCTGAAACCATCTATTTAAATGTGGCAAACACATTTAAAAAATATCCTCTAGACAATTGTCCCCTTAGGTGGTAGTTCAGTGGTCTTGCACTTTGAAATGCCTGCTTCCCTCGTACCCATGGAGGGATAACTCAGTCTTTCATCTGATGGGGAAAAATCACTCGGCACAATGTCATGCAGAGATGCTGCAAATGGGCTAGCTATGGAATCTTCAGTAAATCATGCTACCACAACGCTAGTGGGGCAAGAGTCCTGTAGAAACCCCAGATGTTTGTCATATGGATTTTTTTTTAGCCCTGCCTTCTGTCTTCCCACGCTTCAGATTTTCAGTGACCAAGCTTGAGGAGTGGGATATTGCCAATACTGTGCAGACTCCATGGCCTTGTTCTATTATTTTTGTTTCTTTCCACAGTACAGGGAGAACATACCCACATGTTTTATAGGTTTGTTTATGGTGTTGATCAATAAGGTGGCATTTTCTGTAGCATCAAATTGAATGCCACCTGAAGAGAAAATACAGTTAACAATGAGCTTTCCTGCACAGTAGAATTTCCACAAGGTATAGGAGAGGTTCATTTAATTATATAATTTAAAATACAGATAAAATACAGGGTTCTTCTATTGTCAGGGTGTCCAGACTCTGGGTGGAAGTCTGACCACCTTTCAGTCTGTCATACATTCTCAAAATTCTACCCAGATCTGAATGAACAACAATTTAGGGAAATAACACTTGAATTGTGAGTCATTGTCACACCTTCAGGAACAAAAAAGGACAATCAATGTTAGTGATCTCTAGCCTTCTTTCTCTAAAATGAGAGCTCAGAGTAATTGGAGAGGCATTTACTAACTGTTTGCTAAAGACAAACAACAAAGCCCAAATATTGCTTATCTGTTGAATATAATTTCCTGTAGGTGGTGTGTAAACTAATATAGAAATTAACACAGCACTATAAATTTAGCACGTATAAGGAAAAGCAGATGGTACTGCTGCGATTGGACACGTCATTGGAGTATTCTAGAGCATGCCAAGTCTTTAATCTGTTACTATATGCACACATTACTCCACTACTGAGCTCTCAGTAGACTGGAACATGTAAAATGCACAAATGACAACTCTCTTTGCTGGGTTTTAAACTGGGAATAAAAGAAAAATCCCACTTTAAGGTTTTGCTTTTTGCACTTATTGTGTTCATTTTCCAAAGTCTCAAAGTGGATTTGGTTGCAAGCTCTGGGCAGTCAGAACAAAGGCACAGGAGGCTCCATGGGCCAACAACGCACTTGGCAATCTCCAGCTTTCTGCACCGGTAGCAGGGCATGCGATATATCATGAACAGTAGTACAAATGCATGGTGATACTTTTCAAAATGCTCTGTCATACTGGAAACTCTCTGAGCAATTAGGAGCTCTATGGTTATGCAGAAGTGGAAGTAGGCTTTTCACTAAAAAATTAAACAATTCCTGATTATTCTTAAAAGGTCAAATAACACCTCTCAGATCAGAAGTGGTCTTGGCAAGGTGTAGCTCTACTTTAATGATTTGACTTCTCTTTGGAGGAAGAGAATTTAGCTGCAGGGACCAGAAAGGGGCAAGAACAGGCAGGGGTTGAGGAAGTAACTGAATTTGACAAGCAGAATGTGGAGGTCGTGTGTTTGGAAATGAGCAAGGGCAAAAGCATCAAAGAGGATGTACGCAAGAGCAGAACTGAGAATTAATGAGGCAAAATGTATAGTAGAAAAAAATAAAAAGGCAATCACAAAGAAAAGAGACAGCTGTAGAAGGAAGGAGACAGCCTGAGAGTGGCTATTGAATACCATTTCCTAATTGATTTGCTTGTATTTCTCATTAGTGATTTCAAGACACCATTCATGTTTTCAGCTCAGAGGACAAGCAAATCAGGTTAAAGTCTACTCGTTGTGAATGCACAGTGTGTGGTATGCTACTATGCACTCCCAAAATAGGTTGATCCCCCAAAAAGGTTGCTCCCAAAGTCATCATGTTGCTTGATCTTGGCATAACATTTCTGCCTGTTGCTCATGAGGCTGTTGGAGGTCCAGTGAAGTAGAAATCCATGCTGCTGGGTCTCCCTTGGTCCAGGAGGGCTCCTACACTACTTTGTGCTCTGAGTTAGGGGCACATTTGCTGAACAAAATCCTTCTCCAGATCTTAGTCCCTCCCAGAATAACACCTCAAGATCAGGTGGTCTTAGGCCCTCAAAGTGAATCCTGATCTCCTCGGTACTCCCAAAGACAGGCTTTTCTCCAGCTTTGGGAACACTGATTTAGGACTTACTGTTCCAGAACACGTGAAAGATGAAACATGCAATATACACATTTGGGGAAGGCTACTGGAATAACAACTTTTTGGCATAGGGTGTTCTCATGCTGTCTCCTCTAGATAAATTAATTGGATATTTCTTCTCCCGTTCTTCTTAATCATCTTGAACAAGCCTTGAGATCAGATGAGCATCTGATTTCCTCTATCAAGAATGCCTCTTCCACTGCTATAGTCATTCTTCCACATTTGGTCTGCCTGTGCCTTTTATATACTATTAAATCTACTGTTTCACTTTATCTTTTAATCAGTTTTGCCAAGTAATAAAAGTCCACCACAAGGTGATCTATTGCTTAGCTACTGGTCTGGGTAGATGGTCCTTTTGGAGAGGTGCCAGCACCCCAGCAAAGAGCCTGTTCATAGGCAGAGAGGATTGAGAATGTTTAATGACTCTTGCTTGTGCATCCTGTATTCCTGCTCCTCAGAACTGCAGTCCCATCTGAAGGGGAAAAACAAGCAGAAAAGCTAGCAAAATGGATGTTGTAGCTTCAGAAATGCTCCAGAGAGAGCTCCAAACATTACACTGGAATACAGCAAATCTATCTCTGCATTTCTCACTAATATGTGACTTGACCGAATACAAAAGGCATTAGATTACTAAATTAAGTAGATGAACATATGCATATATGTGTACATATATCTACACGTGTGGGTGTATACAGACTATGTAAGTGTGTATATATATCTTTGTGTTTAATACAGTAGAAGAAAAACTATCAAACTCATTTTAAATGAAATCTTATTTCATTTTTGTTGTATTCATATTTCCAATGACCTTGTAGGATTTGTGGATTTATTACTTACCAGATAAAGAAAAAAAAAAAATCTGTGTAAAGATTAGACTATGAAGTTGCTATAGCATTGAGTGCCATTGATTTTAACCCCATGATTAATGTTTATTTTGCCGTGAATAAATAATATCAGACCTTTATGGAACAACCCTCTTAAAAACAAATCAAGATGAAAATAAGGAAGTGGACTTGTGTAGTAAATTTCTAATATATTCAAACTGTCGAGATGTTTCTAAGAAGCCACAATTTAATTTCAGAAACCAAGTCTGAAGTGCAGATAGCTGTAAAACAGTTTGTTTAACCAAATCATGCTTCAGAGCAAAGTAAAAACAGCTAGAGAAACGCAGATTGAGATCTTGGCTAACAAGAACTAAATGATATGCAAAGCCAGAAAGGATAATTTGTGTAATAGAAGATAAGAAAAGAAAACCAACCCCAAAACATTATTTATTGGGAGTCCATATTAATAACTGATAGCTGGGAAAGGAAGGCATTGATTTATCAGTTGGCTTGTCTCCTCAGGAAAAAAAAACAAACAAACAAACAAAAAAAAAAAAAAACAAAAAAAAAACACACAAAACTTATAAAATTTGCATGTGAATACTTCAAGATGTTGCAGATATTCCTGACTATTTTTAGCTGCACAATTTAAATTATTAATATAATTTGCAATATTTAATTTGTTTTGTGCAGTATTTGCATAAATTAAATGCATGAAGTCTGTCTGAGAAAGCTCTGGCAATCCGTTTCTGTGTTTACTGGGTTTTGTGCTGGATGCTGTTGTAGCAAAGGACTTGAAGGAAAGAATCCTTCCACAGAAAGAGAAAAAAAGCCTGGTCTTCCCCTTCCCCTTCCCCTTCCCCTTCCCCTTCCCCTTCCCCTTTCCCTTCCCCTTCCCCTTCCCCTTCCCCTTCCCCTTCCCCTTCCCCTTCCCCTTCCCCTTCCCCTTCCCCTTCCCCTTCCCCTTCCCCTTCCCCTTCCCCTTCCCCTTCCCCTTCCCCTTCCCCTTCCCTTTATCCCCCATGCAGGGCTGCAGAGGTGCAGGGGAAGCCTCTCTCCTCCCTTCTCCCCCCAGCTTCCCACAGATGCTCGCCACTCTCAGCATGCACTGAGTAGGATGCTACTGGTCCTCAGTGGTGGGCATTGATATCACAGGTCACAACTCTGCATCACTAGCACCTGGCTCAGGCAGGGAGGATGATGTACGCTGTCCCTGGGCTGTCACAGTATGGGCTACAGGGCTGGCCCCAGTTGCCTGGCCCCAAAAACTGGGGAGCTGGGGGAACTGAAACCCAAGTCTGAAAAACTGGCTAGCAATGTATTGTTCTGGAGGATAATCTGCATAAATCAAATGTCGAGTGTCATTTCCGGGCTTTGTACACAGATATACATTTTTTTTTTTTAATTTTGGCTGTTTGACAAATGAGATACTCTGTGATGCTGAGGTCAGGGCACTGGGGTACTCTAAAAAAGCAATCTAAAATGATTACAGCTGAGGCAGGGAGCAGCGGAAAATTTCCCAGAGGCACAATAAAAACTATCATCTTCCCCAAAATATTTAAATCTTCTTTGATAAAAGCACCAGAGAACCTTTTGGGAAAACTCCCGAGGGGGCAGGCACTCAGGAACCCCCTCCTGCAGCTGGGGGCCGCAAGCTCATGTCTCCTGCATGCTGTGGTAGAAAAGGCAGTGGCTGTTTCCCCTCCAACAGTCACACAGGGGGCTTGTTTCACAGGATATGTCCTGGGACAGGACTTTCTGGGTGGGCAGCGGGTGTCAGGGCAAGGAGGAGCTGCAGTCTGAGGATGGGGCTTAGGTACTGCCAGCTGCAAGTGGGGGAGAGTCTGCTTGTGGTGCAGCATGTCTATCCTGAGACAGCCGTTTTGCAGAGAGCAAGAGGAAGCAGCAAAGGTGGGATTTAGGTAAGTTTCCATTGGTGTTCCATTGGTAAAATGTCAGAATAGCCCCATGTTTAAACACTAGCTTTGCAATTTATTCAGCTTCACATGCAGACAGGATGAAGAGAAACTAGTCACCCCATATCCACCAGACTTCTGCAGATTATCCTTCAAATCTGGGTCATTAATGTGGATCTCTCTGATGTATAACAGACTGATGTGCCATTGCCACTGATAAACTGGCAAAATGAGTCTGTATGGCACTCGTAGATTACTGAGCCTGGGCACTGTCATTTAAAACAAATGGAAACTGAGGCATAGTTCTTCTGTGCCAGAAATAGATCTGTTCTTCTTTAGCATCTATAACTGTCTATCAGAACACCTATGGTGCTTTGCAAAACAGCATTTCATCTCTTTTTCCCTCCCTCCCCCCAAAAAAATTAAAATATTAATCATATTATATATAAAACATGAAATTGAATAATAAATTTATATTAAGTGCATTTAAGAATTTGAGAGAAACAAGTCTTGCTTTACTAAAGAAGAATTTTTTTCTTGCTTTCTTTTTTTTTTTTTTTTTTTTTTTTGTAATAAACCAATCACCCTTACTAACTGTATAATCTCTATTATTAAAGATTTTCTTGAAAAATTTAGGTACCACTTAAAGATATTTCAAGGCAGGAAAATATTTTTGCTTCCCAACATGTTTAAATTATGTTACTCTTTCAGTTGGATAATGCTCAATTCCTACTCAACGAGGGCAAAACCACATTAACTACCATTTCATTATTGTATTAACAACAGTTCACTTGCTGTTCTTACAGAAAGAGTAAGTAAATCAGTCATGCTTCAAAGATTCTTCTGCTGTTTATTGGAGATAGGAGGTATTATTAAACACAGCTTTCTAAAACAAGCTTAGATTTGTCCATTGGAAACCCTTACTGAAGACAGCAATGACTGATTTTTCTTCCATTAATTAAAATGTTGATGCTGTGTATAATACAAGGTCTGTTTCACTTAGATTTTATAAGGCATGGGTGTCCAAATGAGAGAAAAACAAACCTCACTGAGCAGAAAAGTTTGTGTTAAGAGAGGTAGAAAAGGAACAAAACCACTGTTACACACAGAATGATGCATCCTGACAGAGCAATATCACTCAGGACGATCAGTGAAAGATTTCTTATGTTTTTGATGAAACACCTAGGTGAATATTTAGGAAAAAACAATACTTAGGGCAAGTTAGGGGCCCATCTTGATCAATACTTTGGGACAGATTGCAGTGAGAAAGTAACAATTTTACATTATTTTCTGCTCCTGAACCTTGATTGAGGAGAGGAAATGGCATCTGGTGTAGGTGAACTAAGACCCACATCAGGAAGGAACAAACTAGAGATCAGGTTCCTGAGATCAGGTTCAAGAAGGAAAAAAAAAAACAGAGAAGTCTGTTAATGACCAAATAGGTTTGCTATGTGAGAGTCATCACTTTCTGCCTCAGCTGTGTGAAGAGGAGAAAAAAAAAAAAAAAAAAAAAAAAAAAGACTCTCAAAATACTGAAAATCAGTGGAAATGCAGAGCATTACAATACTAGCTCCAGCTCCCAGCATATTACCAAGAGATGGGAGATCTTAATTCTCATAAGACATGCCATAGTGAGTGAAAAGTGACTGGGCATGGATGTTGAGAAAAAATTGTATTTAAAACCTCCAGGTTCCTCCAGAAGGACTTTTCTGTATTCTGAAAACAAGGAGCTAAGGGTGTACTTTTTCATGAACTAAGGTTGCACATTCAATAGCCACACATAGGTGTATATTTCCTGAATCCGTGCCATTGTGCTATTTTCATCCTCTAAATTGTTCTAACACAATGATTTACACAGGTAAATGAAAGATAATTTCCTCCTAAAAATAAATTTTCCTTTTCTTCCTCCTTGTGTCATTGTGTTTTATCTTATTTCCTGCATTGGAAAAAAAAAAATAATACTATAACCTATTCATTTTCCCTCCATTAATTAATTTTCACTGTGATTTTATGATATCTGTAATATTCCCCTGTCCTTCAAACACAGCTTTTCTAAGCTGAAGAGATCTCATCTACTTTGGATCCCTACATACATAAAAAGTCTTTTATAATTGTTGTTGTTTCTCTTTGTACTTTATATTATTCTGCTATGTCTTTCCTGACTTTGTATGACTAGAAATGTTCCTCAGGTTCAAAAACTGTTCACGCTTTAAGTGGACAAAGTGGCAGAAGGACATTTTCTGATTTGTTTGCCTGACTTCCATTTAGTAGTGAACTGATGTTTTCAGTCATCTACATGGTAATTCCCACAGTTCTCACCCAAGAAAGAATGCATTTGAGCCAATTACTGTCTATGTCTAATCAGGGTTACCTTTTGCAATGTGCTTTAGCTTGCCTTTCACCTACTGCTATTTCATTACTCAGTCACTCAATATTTAGAGATCCTTCTGCTTGGTTGAAAGTTGTCCATTCTGAATAGCCTGTTTCTCCTGCATACCTTCACTTGGGGAAAAGACCTTTTCCTCAGATCTTTTATAAATCTCTTCCTTGCTGCTGGTTCTAGTGATGATGCTTGGAGGATCCTCTCCAGCAAATCCCTCAGTTATAAAACGGATCTTTTATTCCTAAAATCCATTACTGTCTTTTAAACAGTTAGCCTATGAAGTCTATGAAAGGACCTTTTCTCTGACAGTTCACCTGACAATTTAACTTTCTGAGGGCCTTCTGTGGGGAAGCAATAAGGTTTTGAAAATCCAACCATGCTTCTTGGCTGAACTACCTCCATCACTTATTCACTGACTCCTGAGAACAGAAATCATGTGAGCATGAGTGTCTTTGCAAAACCACACTGTGAATTATGTAAGGTACTGAGAGATGGGAGTTGTTTCAAAATCATAATGATTTAGGAATGAAGTCTCTGAAGTTATTTTGCTGTCTAATTCATATCGATTCCATTTTGCATTCAAGTCTAAATTTATTGTGGTTTTCTAACTTTGTGCTTATGAATGCCAAAAGGAAAATTTCCCTGATGTTCTCTACCCTATAGCTAAAATTAATTTCCTATGTCCTTGAAATTTAATTAAACTAGATAGTCTTTTAAATCGTTTGCCCACCATATGTTGGAAAAAAGAGTAGCAAAATTAAATGAATAAATCACATCAGAGAGTAAATTAAATACACCGTTTGAAGCCAGCCTCTCTCTCATTTTCCTCATTGTTAAAACTGAGTCAGTTCTGACAATAAGCATTTAAAAGTGTTCTGGACAAAGAAATTCAGAATGCATTGTATAGAAAGCTGTGCAAGCAAGGCAGAGAATGGACTGATTTTCTAAAGTGTTTTTCCTGTTCATGGTTGCTTTGGCATGAAGTTGATGGTATGAGTTTCATTCCAAACCTGACATAGTAGAAAATAAAGCTTTTCAAAGATGGAATATGAAGAAAGAAAATCATGTCAAAAATATGATCCTTCTGATTTAGATGTTGTCTATTGTAAAGCAAGGACAAGAGAATCTAATGCCATTATTTTGTAAAGCAAATAAAATTATTGTATTCATAAAAGGAATTAAAATTTTTGAGAAAAAAAAATAAACACATCTTTCTTGATGAAAATTGGTTAAAGTCAACATCTAAATAAGTTTGGTATGACACCATACGATAATACACAAAAACCTATTTAGAAAATTATGTGGTGTTGAAAATGCATCTGCAGAAACCATTTGCCCAACTCTCAGGAAATGTATTTAGTTTTCAGTGGATAGTTCCTGTAAAATACTCAGGAGTGTGAACATCTGAGAGAAAAACAGCAAAAGAACACTTTCATCTTGCTATTTATTTCTTTTCTGTTTTTAATGCTAGCTTGTGTCTTTATCAAGGGCAGATTGAGTTATGGGGTGTGTAGTATGCAACACTAACTTTACATCCCTTTAGAAGGACAAAGTCTTTCACTTCAATGTCAGTGGATTTTGCCACTCCAGTTGATGTCCAGTGGCTTCTACCCACTCTTCGATTTTAGCTTCAAAACCTGTGAAAACAAAAAAGTGGGGATCCTATCCGGTTTAAAACAAATGCAAGTTTTATGTGTAATCTGATGAAAACAAAGATCGAAATGTTTGCAAAGTGGTTTGCACTATTCTACCAGTGACTAAGCTGGTGAAAAGCACTAATTGAGGACTGTCTTTGGATGAGTCTGCACTGTAGGTTATGTGAGATTGTACAAACTGA
Organism: Aythya ferina; assembly: GCF_964211825.1. Taxonomy (NCBI): domain Eukaryota; kingdom Metazoa; phylum Chordata; class Aves; order Anseriformes; family Anatidae; genus Aythya; species Aythya ferina. The sequence continues at coordinate 79,266,138 of NC_140296.1, forward strand.
ATATGATGTCAGGAGTGAGGAGGAATTCTGCAGCCATGTCAGAGGGTACCCTAGGTAGTTTGCCCAGTAGTTCTTCAAGCCTCCAGGTGAAAGGAAAATGTGGACTATGTTAAGAGAAGGTACTTGAGGTGAATTCATCTCAAATACTGAAATGTGAAAAAAGGGTTCTCTTTGTCAAAGGATCTACATTTGGTATTTTGTCTCCATGACTCTTCCCCAAAGTCCTTTATGTATAATAGAATGTTGGAAGATACTCTGAAACATCAAATTATGTCTTTTCAGTAACACTACGGTGTTTTAAAGAAAATCTCTTTAACCATGTCTGTATTGATAAAATTAAGAACATTGGGGATTTTATTGTTCCTAAGGCCATGAGGTGTCACCACATGGCTTATGACCACAGAGTGTAGTGCTAGGCTCCAGTGGACCAAATGTATCTTGAAGAAAGCTTGTCCATATGGTCCACACCGGAGTAAGACAAGCTGCATGGACCCTGAAGTTCCAGTTCTAGAGTTTACCCTCTGGGTTCTTTTTGTTCAACAGAAGAAAGAAAGCCTTACATTCCCTCCTGTGTCATTTTGGGTGGAGCAGGTTCAAGGGCTCAGGGCACCAACAGGACACACACCTGACTGCATTCTCACTGGAAACCCATAGACATGTGGTTCTTGATCTCCACAGGGTTTTGTTTTCAGCTTTCAACCTTATTGACCTGTTTCATGAAAGACAGCAGAGACCTCACCACCCTGAGGTCTTTCAAGTGATGTCTGGTCAGGTGGGAGAGCTCTGATGGTGTCAGAGCTTGCCAGTGAGACTTTAGGTGCAGGCAGTGTTTAGAGGGCTGGTGGGTGCCAGACTGCAAAGCCACTTCAACTCTTGCTGGATTTTACCACTGGAAACAGTATGGTGGAGATGGAGCTGAAAGCTATCTGTGGGTTGAAAGGACTGTGGCTTTGCTTGCTTGCAGAGGCACTTTGATCAGAGAATCACAGCATAGTCAAGGTTGGAAGGGACCTCTGGAGGTCATCTGGTCCAGCCCCCTGCCAAGCAGAGCCTTAGATGATCACAACAACTGCAATCCTTAGGTGTCAGTAATACTGAGTTTTTGTAAGAGTGGAATATCAAACATGGAAAAGAATAGCGTGGAGACACAGCGCCATTCTCTTCATTAGTTATTAGGCTTTGAAAAGAGTTTTTCTGGTAAACTTAAGAAAAGGAAAGCTACATAAATTCTCACTTTTTGCAAACAGCAAAGAGCTCCATGTTGGAAGAGCAGGCAACAAGCCAACAAGCTGATACAAACTTTGATCAGGGAGAAGGAGATTCAAATCTACTCAAGAAGAGAAGGCAACCAAGTTCGTACTCATATCCCAGAAGAATGCTGTACCTCTTGTATTCAGTGTAAACTGAATTTAGGATTGAAGTCCTAAATAATAAAAAAGAAAAAAGATAGCATGGGAACTGGGCACACTTTCCTCTGGGTTTTGTAAAAATGAAGTGGTGCAGCCAACTGTCTGTAGGGCAAAATACAGGGCTCTGAATACTTTTGGGAAATGGGTGGTTCCTTACAGATAAGGGCTGGGTGCTGAAGGCCTGGAAGAATGCAGGTTAAAGGTCCATGTCCCTAATCTTAGGTGGCTTCCCACTGGAATTACAACAGTGTAAGTTCAGAAAAAATGTTATAACATTGAAGATGAGTTGCTCAGCCCCACACAACAAAGCTGTGGCACAGCAGGGCATGGAAGTCTGGGCTTTCCAAGTCCTACACTGACATTTTATTCCACTCCCTTTCCCCCACTTCTCCCCCCAGGTCCCTCACAAGTAACCAAAATTAAACTTAAAAAAAAGAATGAAGCACATATGGTAACACAGCTGTTGAAAATCTATTACCCTTTTTAATCACCTTTTATGTCCTGAGCAGACATTTTATCCTTCAAACTCAGTAAAAGGGAAAGTGCTGCAAGGAAAGCAGAATCCTGTATTATTGGAGGACTGTGTGATGTTACTGAGTTATGCAAGAGAAGTCTTGCATAGGACTGCCCACAACTTAGTTCTCAATGGATTTATCTTTAAATCGTCTACATATTTATAATCACTAGGACAAGGAGAACTTTGTATTTTTCACGGAGGAACTGCAAACTCTAAATAAATAAAATTGAAAAAAGAAAGGACCAAGCTTCTTTGCCTTAGTGATGATGAGCTTCAGAGATGGAAGGGATATGAAACATGGAGAGGTGCTCAAACAGTCTTACAATAAAGCAATTATCCACCTATTAATGTGTACACTGTAGAATAGTCCTCAGCCTGAAGTGACAGGAGCTCAAAAGCACTGTTTATTGCCTATCCTCCTTCCATAACCACTTGCATCACCTCAGAGTGACTATTTCTCATTTGGTAGCCTTGGATTCCACTATTGGTTTTTCATATTTGCATGTCAACTCCAAGGTAAGGAGAGCAAGCCTGGTGATATATACAATTCCAATGCTGAAGACAAGGAGAGAGCAATGTAATTATGAAAAGATTTGCTTCTGCGAAGGAGCAGTGATTTGCATCCCGACTTGGTGTAAATTGTCCTCTGTCCCCATCCCAAGTTCAGCAAACTTCAGTATTCAGTATCTTGCTACTCTGATGTTTTTTTTTGTGGTCTCTGATTCTCCGTTAAGATCAGAAGGCTGTGGGTTAGCAAGAGATAAGAGGGAGTATTCCCTGTGAGTGAGTGGGCTGCTTGTGGACCCAGGAAGAGGTCATTTAAAGTCAACAATGAAGTATCTGTTGGTTAAAGAGAATGTCTTTAACTAGGGCAAGCTGCTGGAACTACATTTCATCACTGCTGGAATGAAAAAGAGTAGAATTACTTATTTGCTGGTTTTGTATCCTTTGTGGAGGGCTGCCAGTAACTGTTAACTCATATATTACTGTGCTATCAGACAGGAGAAGTGAGAATTTACCAGCACAAACAGACACAAACCTTTCATCACATGGTCATGATGATAAAGTTAAG